>NC_091517.1:20939267-26604565 GCF_041682495.2 Bombus fervidus | reverse complement strand
CCCAACCTAACCCCAACCTAACCCCAACCTAACCCCAACCTAACCCCAACCTAACCCCAACCTAACCCCAACCTAACCCCAACCTAACCCCAACCTAACCCCAACCTAACCCCAACCTAACCCCAACCTAACCCCAACCTAACCCCAACCTAACCCCAACCTAACCCCAACCTAACCCCAACCTAACCCCAACCTAACCCCAACCTAACCCCAACCTAACCCCAACCTAACCCCAACCTAACCCCAACCTAACCCCAACCTAACCCCAACCTAACCCCAACCTAACCCCAACCTAACCCCAACCTAACCCCAACCTAACCCCAACCTAACCCCAACCTAACCCCAACCTAACCCCAACCTAACCCCAACCTAACCCCAACCTAACCCCAACCTAACCCCAACCTAACCCCAACCTAACCCCAACCTAACCCCAACCTAACCCCAACCTAACCCCAACCTAACCCCAACCTAACCCCAACCTAACCCCAACCTAACCCCAACCTAACCCCAACCTAACCCCAACCTAACCCCAACCTAACCCCAACCTAACCCCAACCTAACCCCAACCTAACCCCAACCTAACCCCAACCTAACCCCAACCTAACCCCAACCTAACCCCAACCTAACCCCAACCTAACCCCAACCTAACCCCAACCTAACCCCAACCTAACCCCAACCTAACCCCAACCTAACCCCAACCTAACCCCAACCTAACCCCAACCTAACCCCAACCTAACCCCAACCTAACCCCAACCTAACCCCAACCTAACCCCAACCTAACCCCAACCTAACCCCAACCTAACCCCAACCTAACCCCAACCTAACCCCAACCTAACCCCAACCTAACCCCAACCTAACCCCAACCTAACCCCAACCTAACCCCAACCTAACCCCAACCTAACCCCAACCTAACCCCAACCTAACCCCAACCTAACCCCAACCTAACCCCAACCTAACCCCAACCTAACCCCAACCTAACCCCAACCTAACCCCAACCTAACCCCAACCTAACCCCAACCTAACCCCAACCTAACCCCAACCTAACCCCAACCTAACCCCAACCTAACCCCAACCTAACCCCAACCTAACCCCAACCCCAACCTAACCCCACCCCCCAACCTAACCCCAACCTAACCCCAACCTAACCCCAACCTAACCCCAACCTAACCCCAACCTAACCCCAACCTAACCCCAACCTAACCCCAACCTAACCCCAACCTAACCCCAACCTAACCCCAACCTAACCCCAACCTAACCCCAACCTAACCCCAACCTAACCCCAACCTAACCCCAACCTAACCCCAACCTAACCCCAACCTAACCCCAACCTAACCCCAACCTAACCCCAACCTAACCCCAACCTAACCCCAACCTAACCCCAACCTAACCCCAACCTAACCCCAACCTAACCCCAACCTAACCCCAACCTAACCCCAACCTAACCCCAACCTAACCCCAACCTAACCCCAACCTAACCCCAACCTAACCCCAACCTAACCCCAACCTAACCCCAACCTAACCCCAACCTAACCCCAACCTAACCCCAACCTAACCCCAACCTAACCCCAACCTAACCCCAACCTAACCCCAACCTAACCCCAACCTAACCCCAACCTAACCCCAACCTAACCCCAACCTAACCCCAACCTAACCCCAACCTAACCCCAACCTAACCCCAACCTAACCCCAACCTAACCCCAACCTAACCCCAACCTAACCCCAACCTAACCCCAACCTAACCCCCCAACCTAACCCCAACCTAACCCCAACCTAACCCCAACCTAACCCCAACCTAACCCCAACCTAACCCCAACCTAACCCCAACCTAACCCCAACCTAACCCCAACCTAACCCCAACCTAACCCCAACCTAACCCCAACCTAACCCCAACCTAACCCCAACCTAACCCCAACCTAACCCCAACCTAACCCCAACCTAACCCCAACCTAACCCCAACCTAACCCCAACCTAACCCCAACCTAACCCCAACCTAACCCCAACCTAACCCCAACCTAACCCCAACCTAACCCCAACCTAACCCCAACCTAACCCCAACCTAACCCCAACCTAACCCCAACCTAACCCCAACCTAACCCCAACCTAACCCCAACCTAACCCCAACCTAACCCCAACCTAACCCCAACCTAACCCCAACCTAACCCCAACCTAACCCCAACCTAACCCCAACCTAACCCCAACCTAACCCCAACCTAACCCCAACCTAACCCCAACCTAACCCCAACCTAACCCCAACCTAACCCCAACCTAACCCCAACCTAACCCCAACCTAACCCCAACCTAACCCCAACCTAACCCCAACCTAACCCCAACCTAACCCCAACCTAACCCCAACCTAACCCCAACCTAACCCCAACCTAACCCCAACCTAACCCCAACCTAACCCCAACCTAACCCCAACCTAACCCCAACCTAACCCCAACCTAACCCCAACCTAACCCCAACCTAACCCCAACCTAACCCCAACCTAACCCCAACCTAACCCCAACCTAACCCCAACCTAACCCCAACCTAACCCCAACCTAACCCCAACCTAACCCCAACCTAACCCCAACCTAACCCCAACCTAACCCCAACCTAACCCCAACCTAACCCCAACCTAACCCCAACCTAACCCCAACCTAACCCCAACCTAACCCCAACCTAACCCCAACCTAACCCCAACCTAACCCCAACCTAACCCCAACCTAACCCCAACCTAACCCCAACCTAACCCCAACCTAACCCCAACCTAACCCCAACCTAACCCCAACCTAACCCCAACCTAACCCCAACCTAACCCCAACCTAACCCCAACCTAACCCCAACCTAACCCCAACCTAACCCCAACCTAACCCCAACCTAACCCCAACCTAACCCCAACCTAACCCCAACCTAACCCCAACCTAACCCCAACCTAACCCCAACCTAACCCCAACCTAACCCCAACCTAACCCCAACCTAACCCCAACCTAACCCCAACCTAACCCCAACCTAACCCCAACCTAACCCCAACCTAACCCCAACCTAACCCCAACCTAACCCCAACCTAACCCCAACCTAACCCCAACCTAACCCCAACCTAACCCCAACCTAACCCCAACCTAACCCCAACCTAACCCCAACCTAACCCCAACCTAACCCCAACCTAACCCCAACCTAACCCCAACCTAACCCCAACCTAACCCCAACCTAACCCCAACCTAACCCCAACCTAACCCCAACCTAACCCCAACCTAACCCCAACCTAACCCCAACCTAACCCCAACCTAACCCCAACCTAACCCCAACCTAACCCCAACCTAACCCCAACCTAACCCCAACCTAACCCCAACCTAACCCCAACCTAACCCCAACCTAACCCCAACCTAACCCCAACCTAACCCCAACCTAACCCCAACCTAACCCCAACCTAACCCCAACCTAACCCCAACCTAACCCCAACCTAACCCCAACCTAACCCCAACCTAACCCCAACCTAACCCCAACCTAACCCCAACCTAACCCCAACCTAACCCCAACCTAACCCCAACCTAACCCCAACCTAACCCCAACCTAACCCCAACCTAACCCCAACCTAACCCCAACCTAACCCCAACCTAACCCCAACCTAACCCCAACCTAACCCCAACCTAACCCCAACCTAACCCCAACCTAACCCCAACCTAACCCCAACCTAACCCCAACCTAACCCCAACCTAACCCCAACCTAACCCCAACCTAACCCCAACCTAACCCCAACCTAACCCCAACCTAACCCCAACCTAACCCCAACCTAACCCCAACCTAACCCCAACCTAACCCCAACCTAACCCCAACCTAACCCCAACCTAACCCCAACCTAACCCCAACCTAACCCCAACCTAACCCCAACCTAACCCCAACCTAACCCCAACCTAACCCCAACCTAACCCCAACCTAACCCCAACCTAACCCCAACCTAACCCCAACCTAACCCCAACCTAACCCCAACCTAACCCCAACCTAACCCCAACCTAACCCCAACCTAACCCCAACCTAACCCCAACCTAACCCCAACCTAACCCCAACCTAACCCCAACCTAACCCCAACCTAACCCCAACCTAACCCCAACCTAACCCCAACCTAACCCCAACCTAACCCCAACCTAACCCCAACCTAACCCCAACCTAACCCCAACCTAACCCCAACCTAACCCCAACCTAACCCCAACCTAACCCCAACCTAACCCCAACCTAACCCCAACCTAACCCCAACCTAACCCCAACCTAACCCCAACCTAACCCCAACCTAACCCCAACCTAACCCCAACCTAACCCCAACCTAACCCCAACCTAACCCCAACCTAACCCCAACCTAACCCCAACCTAACCCCAACCTAACCCCAACCTAACCCCAACCTAACCCCAACCTAACCCCAACCTAACCCCAACCTAACCCCAACCTAACCCCAACCTAACCCCAACCTAACCCCAACCTAACCCCAACCTAACCCCAACCTAACCCCAACCTAACCCCAACCTAACCCCAACCTAACCCCAACCTAACCCCAACCTAACCCCAACCTAACCCCAACCTAACCCCAACCTAACCCCAACCTAACCCCAACCTAACCCCAACCTAACCCCAACCTAACCCCAACCTAACCCCAACCTAACCCCAACCTAACCCCAACCTAACCCCAACCTAACCCCAACCTAACCCCAACCTAACCCCAACCTAACCCCAACCTAACCCCAACCTAACCCCAACCTAACCCCAACCTAACCCCAACCTAACCCCAACCTAACCCCAACCTAACCCCAACCTAACCCCAACCTAACCCCAACCTAACCCCAACCTAACCCCAACCTAACCCCAACCTAACCCCAACCTAACCCCAACCTAACCCCAACCTAACCCCAACCTAACCCCAACCTAACCCCAACCTAACCCCAACCTAACCCCAACCTAACCCCAACCTAACCCCAACCTAACCCCAACCTAACCCCAACCTAACCCCAACCTAACCCCAACCTAACCCCAACCTAACCCCAACCTAACCCCAACCTAACCCCAACCTAACCCCAACCTAACCCCAACCTAACCCCAACCTAACCCCAACCTAACCCCAACCTAACCCCAACCTAACCCCAACCTAACCCCAACCTAACCCCAACCTAACCCCAACCTAACCCCAACCTAACCCCAACCTAACCCCAACCTAACCCCAACCTAACCCCAACCTAACCCCAACCTAACCCCAACCTAACCCCAACCTAACCCCAACCTAACCCCAACCTAACCCCAACCTAACCCCAACCTAACCCCAACCTAACCCCAACCTAACCCCAACCTAACCCCAACCTAACCCCAACCTAACCCCAACCTAACCCCAACCTAACCCCAACCTAACCCCAACCTAACCCCAACCTAACCCCAACCTAACCCCAACCTAACCCCAACCTAACCCCAACCTAACCCCAACCTAACCCCAACCTAACCCCAACCTAACCCCAACCTAACCCCAACCTAACCCCAACCTAACCCCAACCTAACCCCAACCTAACCCCAACCTAACCCCAACCTAACCCCAACCTAACCCCAACCTAACCCCAACCTAACCCCAACCTAACCCCAACCTAACCCCAACCTAACCCCAACCTAACCCCAACCTAACCCCAACCTAACCCCAACCTAACCCCAACCTAACCCCAACCTAACCCCAACCTAACCCCAACCTAACCCCAACCTAACCCCAACCTAACCCCAACCTAACCCCAACCTAACCCCAACCTAACCCCAACCTAACCCCAACCTAACCCCAACCTAACCCCAACCTAACCCCAACCTAACCCCAACCTAACCCCAACCTAACCCCAACCTAACCCCAACCTAACCCCAACCTAACCCCAACCTAACCCCAACCTAACCCCAACCTAACCCCAACCTAACCCCAACCTAACCCCAACCTAACCCCAACCTAACCCCAACCTAACCCCAACCTAACCCCAACCTAACCCCAACCTAACCCCAACCTAACCCCAACCTAACCCCAACCTAACCCCAACCTAACCCCAACCTAACCCCAACCTAACCCCAACCTAACCCCAACCTAACCCCAACCTAACCCCAACCTAACCCCAACCTAACCCCAACCTAACCCCAACCTAACCCCAACCTAACCCCAACCTAACCCCAACCTAACCCCAACCTAACCCCAACCTAACCCCAACCTAACCCCAACCTAACCCCAACCTAACCCCAACCTAACCCCAACCTAACCCCAACCTAACCCCAACCTAACCCCAACCTAACCCCAACCTAACCCCAACCTAACCCCAACCTAACCCCAACCTAACCCCAACCTAACCCCAACCTAACCCCAACCTAACCCCAACCTAACCCCAACCTAACCCCAACCTAACCCCAACCTAACCCCAACCTAACCCCAACCTAACCCCAACCTAACCCCAACCTAACCCCAACCTAACCCCAACCTAACCCCAACCTAACCCCAACCTAACCCCAACCTAACCCCAACCTAACCCCAACCTAACCCCAACCTAACCCCAACCTAACCCCAACCTAACCCCAACCTAACCCCAACCTAACCCCAACCTAACCCCAACCTAACCCCAACCTAACCCCAACCTAACCCCAACCTAACCCCAACCTAACCCCAACCTAACCCCAACCTAACCCCAACCTAACCCCAACCTAACCCCAACCTAACCCCAACCTAACCCCAACCTAACCCCAACCTAACCCCAACCTAACCCCAACCTAACCCCAACCTAACCCCAACCTAACCCCAACCTAACCCCAACCTAACCCCAACCTAACCCCAACCTAACCCCAACCTAACCCCAACCTAACCCCAACCTAACCCCAACCTAACCCCAACCTAACCCCAACCTAACCCCAACCTAACCCCAACCTAACCCCAACCTAACCCCAACCTAACCCCAACCTAACCCCAACCTAACCCCAACCTAACCCCAACCTAACCCCAACCTAACCCCAACCTAACCCCAACCTAACCCCAACCTAACCCCAACCTAACCCCAACCTAACCCCAACCTAACCCCAACCTAACCCCAACCTAACCCCAACCTAACCCCAACCTAACCCCAACCTAACCCCAACCTAACCCCAACCTAACCCCAACCTAACCCCAACCTAACCCCAACCTAACCCCAACCTAACCCCAACCTAACCCCAACCTAACCCCAACCTAACCCCAACCTAACCCCAACCTAACCCCAACCTAACCCCAACCTAACCCCAACCTAACCCCAACCTAACCCCAACCTAACCCCAACCTAACCCCAACCTAACCCCAACCTAACCCCAACCTAACCCCAACCTAACCCCAACCTAACCCCAACCTAACCCCAACCTAACCCCAACCTAACCCCAACCTAACCCCAACCTAACCCCAACCTAACCCCAACCTAACCCCAACCTAACCCCAACCTAACCCCAACCTAACCCCAACCTAACCCCAACCTAACCCCAACCTAACCCCAACCTAACCCCAACCTAACCCCAACCTAACCCCAACCTAACCCCAACCTAACCCCAACCTAACCCCAACCTAACCCCAACCTAACCCCAACCTAACCCCAACCTAACCCCAACCTAACCCCAACCTAACCCCAACCTAACCCCAACCTAACCCCAACCTAACCCCAACCTAACCCCAACCTAACCCCAACCTAACCCCAACCTAACCCCAACCTAACCCCAACCTAACCCCAACCTAACCCCAACCTAACCCCAACCTAACCCCAACCTAACCCCAACCTAACCCCAACCTAACCCCAACCTAACCCCAACCTAACCCCAACCTAACCCCAACCTAACCCCAACCTAACCCCAACCTAACCCCAACCTAACCCCAACCTAACCCCAACCTAACCCCAACCTAACCCCAACCTAACCCCAACCTAACCCCAACCTAACCCCAACCTAACCCCAACCTAACCCCAACCTAACCCCAACCTAACCCCAACCTAACCCCAACCTAACCCCAACCTAACCCCAACCTAACCCCAACCTAACCCCAACCTAACCCCAACCTAACCCCAACCTAACCCCAACCTAACCCCAACCTAACCCCAACCTAACCCCAACCTAACCCCAACCTAACCCCAACCTAACCCCAACCTAACCCCAACCTAACCCCAACCTAACCCCAACCTAACCCCAACCTAACCCCAACCTAACCCCAACCTAACCCCAACCTAACCCCAACCTAACCCCAACCTAACCCCAACCTAACCCCAACCTAACCCCAACCTAACCCCAACCTAACCCCAACCTAACCCCAACCTAACCCCAACCTAACCCCAACCTAACCCCAACCTAACCCCAACCTAACCCCAACCTAACCCCAACCTAACCCCAACCTAACCCCAACCTAACCCCAACCTAACCCCAACCTAACCCCAACCTAACCCCAACCTAACCCCAACCTAACCCCAACCTAACCCCAACCTAACCCCAACCTAACCCCAACCTAACCCCAACCTAACCCCAACCTAACCCCAACCTAACCCCAACCTAACCCCAACCTAACCCCAACCTAACCCCAACCTAACCCCAACCTAACCCCAACCTAACCCCAACCTAACCCCAACCTAACCCCAACCTAACCCCAACCTAACCCCAACCTAACCCCAACCTAACCCCAACCTAACCCCAACCTAACCCCAACCTAACCCCAACCTAACCCCAACCTAACCCCAACCTAACCCCAACCTAACCCCAACCTAACCCCAACCTAACCCCAACCTAACCCCAACCTAACCCCAACCTAACCCCAACCTAACCCCAACCTAACCCCAACCTAACCCCAACCTAACCCCAACCTAACCCCAACCTAACCCCAACCTAACCCCAACCTAACCCCAACCTAACCCCAACCTAACCCCAACCTAACCCCAACCTAACCCCAACCTAACCCCAACCTAACCCCAACCTAACCCCAACCTAACCCCAACCTAACCCCAACCTAACCCCAACCTAACCCCAACCTAACCCCAACCTAACCCCAACCTAACCCCAACCTAACCCCAACCTAACCCCAACCTAACCCCAACCTAACCCCAACCTAACCCCAACCTAACCCCAACCTAACCCCAACCTAACCCCAACCTAACCCCAACCTAACCCCAACCTAACCCCAACCTAACCCCAACCTAACCCCAACCTAACCCCAACCTAACCCCAACCTAACCCCAACCTAACCCCAACCTAACCCCAACCTAACCCCAACCTAACCCCAACCTAACCCCAACCTAACCCCAACCTAACCCCAACCTAACCCCAACCTAACCCCAACCTAACCCCAACCTAACCCCAACCTAACCCCAACCTAACCCCAACCTAACCCCAACCTAACCCCAACCTAACCCCAACCTAACCCCAACCTAACCCCAACCTAACCCCAACCTAACCCCAACCTAACCCCAACCTAACCCCAACCTAACCCCAACCTAACCCCAACCTAACCCCAACCTAACCCCAACCTAACCCCAACCTAACCCCAACCTAACCCCAACCTAACCCCAACCTAACCCCAACCTAACCCCAACCTAACCCCAACCTAACCCCAACCTAACCCCAACCTAACCCCAACCTAACCCCAACCTAACCCCAACCTAACCCCAACCTAACCCCAACCTAACCCCAACCTAACCCCAACCTAACCCCAACCTAACCCCAACCTAACCCCAACCTAACCCCAACCTAACCCCAACCTAACCCCAACCTAACCCCAACCTAACCCCAACCTAACCCCAACCTAACCCCAACCTAACCCCAACCTAACCCCAACCTAACCCCAACCTAACCCCAACCTAACCCCAACCTAACCCCAACCTAACCCCAACCTAACCCCAACCTAACCCCAACCTAACCCCAACCTAACCCCAACCTAACCCCAACCTAACCCCAACCTAACCCCAACCTAACCCCAACCTAACCCCAACCTAACCCCAACCTAACCCCAACCTAACCCCAACCTAACCCCAACCTAACCCCAACCTAACCCCAACCTAACCCCAACCTAACCCCAACCTAACCCCAACCTAACCCCAACCTAACCCCAACCTAACCCCAACCTAACCCCAACCTAACCCCAACCTAACCCCAACCTAACCCCAACCTAACCCCAACCTAACCCCAACCTAACCCCAACCTAACCCCAACCTAACCCCAACCTAACCCCAACCTAACCCCAACCTAACCCCAACCTAACCCCAACCTAACCCCAACCTAACCCCAACCTAACCCCAACCTAACCCCAACCTAACCCCAACCTAACCCCAACCTAACCCCAACCTAACCCCAACCTAACCCCAACCTAACCCCAACCTAACCCCAACCTAACCCCAACCTAACCCCAACCTAACCCCAACCTAACCCCAACCTAACCCCAACCTAACCCCAACCTAACCCCAACCTAACCCCAACCTAACCCCAACCTAACCCCAACCTAACCCCAACCTAACCCCAACCTAACCCCAACCTAACCCCAACCTAACCCCAACCTAACCCCAACCTAACCCCAACCTAACCCCAACCTAACCCCAACCTAACCCCAACCTAACCCCAACCTAACCCCAACCTAACCCCAACCTAACCCCAACCTAACCCCAACCTAACCCCAACCTAACCCCAACCTAACCCCAACCTAACCCCAACCTAACCCCAACCTAACCCCAACCTAACCCCAACCTAACCCCAACCTAACCCCAACCTAACCCCAACCTAACCCCAACCTAACCCCAACCTAACCCCAACCTAACCCCAACCTAACCCCAACCTAACCCCAACCTAACCCCAACCTAACCCCAACCTAACCCCAACCTAACCCCAACCTAACCCCAACCTAACCCCAACCTAACCCCAACCTAACCCCAACCTAACCCCAACCTAACCCCAACCTAACCCCAACCTAACCCCAACCTAACCCCAACCTAACCCCAACCTAACCCCAACCTAACCCCAACCTAACCCCAACCTAACCCCAACCTAACCCCAACCTAACCCCAACCTAACCCCAACCTAACCCCAACCTAACCCCAACCTAACCCCAACCTAACCCCAACCTAACCCCAACCTAACCCCAACCTAACCCCAACCTAACCCCAACCTAACCCCAACCTAACCCCAACCTAACCCCAACCTAACCCCAACCTAACCCCAACCTAACCCCAACCTAACCCCAACCTAACCCCAACCTAACCCCAACCTAACCCCAACCTAACCCCAACCTAACCCCAACCTAACCCCAACCTAACCCCAACCTAACCCCAACCTAACCCCAACCTAACCCCAACCTAACCCCAACCTAACCCCAACCTAACCCCAACCTAACCCCAACCTAACCCCAACCTAACCCCAACCTAACCCCAACCTAACCCCAACCTAACCCCAACCTAACCCCAACCTAACCCCAACCTAACCCCAACCTAACCCCAACCTAACCCCAACCTAACCCCAACCTAACCCCAACCTAACCCCAACCTAACCCCAACCTAACCCCAACCTAACCCCAACCTAACCCCAACCTAACCCCAACCTAACCCCAACCTAACCCCAACCTAACCCCAACCTAACCCCAACCTAACCCCAACCTAACCCCAACCTAACCCCAACCTAACCCCAACCTAACCCCAACCTAACCCCAACCTAACCCCAACCTAACCCCAACCTAACCCCAACCTAACCCCAACCTAACCCCAACCTAACCCCAACCTAACCCCAACCTAACCCCAACCTAACCCCAACCTAACCCCAACCTAACCCCAACCTAACCCCAACCTAACCCCAACCTAACCCCAACCTAACCCCAACCTAACCCCAACCTAACCCCAACCTAACCCCAACCTAACCCCAACCTAACCCCAACCTAACCCCAACCTAACCCCAACCTAACCCCAACCTAACCCCAACCTAACCCCAACCTAACCCCAACCTAACCCCAACCTAACCCCAACCTAACCCCAACCTAACCCCAACCTAACCCCAACCTAACCCCAACCTAACCCCAACCTAACCCCAACCTAACCCCAACCTAACCCCAACCTAACCCCAACCTAACCCCAACCTAACCCCAACCTAACCCCAACCTAACCCCAACCTAACCCCAACCTAACCCCAACCTAACCCCAACCTAACCCCAACCTAACCCCAACCTAACCCCAACCTAACCCCAACCTAACCCCAACCTAACCCCAACCTAACCCCAACCTAACCCCAACCTAACCCCAACCTAACCCCAACCTAACCCCAACCTAACCCCAACCTAACCCCAACCTAACCCCAACCTAACCCCAACCTAACCCCAACCTAACCCCAACCTAACCCCAACCTAACCCCAACCTAACCCCAACCTAACCCCAACCTAACCCCAACCTAACCCCAACCTAACCCCAACCTAACCCCAACCTAACCCCAACCTAACCCCAACCTAACCCCAACCTAACCCCAACCTAACCCCAACCTAACCCCAACCTAACCCCAACCTAACCCCAACCTAACCCCAACCTAACCCCAACCTAACCCCAACCTAACCCCAACCTAACCCCAACCTAACCCCAACCTAACCCCAACCTAACCCCAACCTAACCCCAACTCTGTAGAAAGCATTCCAACCCTGTAGAAAGCATTCCAACCCTGTAGAAAGCATTCCAACCCTGTAGAAAGCATTCCAACTCTGTACAAAGGTATTCCAACTCTGTCGAAAGCATTCCAACTATGTACAAAGGTATTCCAACCCTGCAGAGAGCATTCCAACTCTGTAGAAAGAATTCCAACCCTGTACATAACATTCTGACTCTGTACAAAGGTATTCCAACTCTGTCGAAAGCATTCCAACCCTGTAGAAAGCATTCCAACTCTGTAGAAAGCATTCCAACCCTGTGGAAAGCATTCCAACTATGTACAAAGGTATTCCAACCCTGTAGAAAGCATTCCAACCCTGTAGAAAGCATTCCAACCATGTACAAAGGTATTCCAACCCTGTAGAAAGCATTCCAACCCTGTAGAAAGCATTCCAACCCTGTAGAAAGCATTCCAACTCTGTACAAAGGTATTCCAACTCTGTCGAAAGCATTCCAACTATGTACAAAGGTATTCCAACCCTGCAGAGAGCATTCCAACTCTGTAGAAAGAATTCCAACCCTGTACATAACATTCTGACTCTGTACAAAGGTATTCCAACTCTGTCGAAAGCATTCCAACCCTGTAGAAAGCATTCCAACTCTGTAGAAAGCATTCCAACCCTGTGGAAAGCATTCCAACTATGTACAAAGGTATTCCAAATCTGTAGAAAGAATTCCAACCCTCTAGCAAGCATTCCAACCCTGTAGAAAGCATTCCAACTCTGTACAAAGGTATTCCAACTCTGTAGAAAGAATTCCAACTCTGTAGAAAGCATTCCAACTATGTACAAAGGTATTCCAACTATGTACAAAGGTATTCCAACCCTGTAGAAAGCATTCCAACTCAGTCGAAAGCATTCCAACCCTGTAGAAAGCATTCCAACTCTGTAGAAAGCATTCCAACCCTGTAGAAAGCATTCCAACTCTGTAGAAAGCATTCCAACCCTGTAGAAAGCATTCCAACTCTGTACAAAGGTATTCAAACTCTGTAGAAAGAATTCCAACTCTGTAGAAAGAATTCCAACTCTGTAGAAAGAATTCCAACTCTGTAGAAAGAATTCCAACCCTGTACATAACATTCTGACTCTGTACAAAGGTATTCCAACTCTGTCGAAACCATTCCAACCCTCTAGAAAGCATTCCACCTCTGTAGAAAGCATTCCAACCCTGTAGAAAGCATTCCAACCCTGTAGAAAGCATTCCAACCCTGTAGAAAGCATTCCAACCATGTACAAAGGTATTCCAACCCTGTAGAATGCATTCCAACTCTGTACAAAGGTATTCCAACTCTGTAGAAAGAATTCCAACTCTGTTGAAAGAATTCCAATCCTGTACATAACATTCTGACTCTGTACAAAGGTATTCCAACTCTGTCGAAACCATTCCAACCCTGTCCAAAGCATTCCAACCCTCTAGAAAGCATTCCAACCCTGTAGAATGCATTCCAACCCTGTAGAAAGCATTCCAACCCTGTAGAAAGCATTCCAACTCTGTACAAAGGTATTCAAACTCTGTAGAAAGAATTCCAACTCTGTAGAAAGAATTCCAACTCTGTAGAAAGAATTCCAACCCTGTACATAACATTCTGACTCTGTACAAAGGTATTCCAACTCTGTCGAAACCATTCCAACCCTGTCCAAAGCATTCCAACCCTCTAGAAAGCATTCCAACCCTGTAGAACGCATTCCAGCCCTGTACAAAGGTATTCCAACTCTGTCGAAAGCATTCCAGCTCTGTCGAATGCATTCCAACCCTGTAGAAAGCATTCCAACTCTGTAGAAAGCATTCCAACCCTGTAGAAAGCATTCCAACCCTGTAGAATTCATTCCAACCCTGTAGAAAGCATTCCAACTCTGTACAAAGGTATTCCAACTCTGTACAAAGGTATTCCAACTCTGTCGAAAGCATTCCAACTATGTACAAAGGTATTCCAACCCTGTAGAAAGCATTCCAACCCTGTAGAAAGCATTCCAACTCTGTACAAAGGTATTCCAACTCTGTCGAAAGCATTCCAACTATGTACAAAGGTATTCCAACCCTGTAGAAAGCATTCCAACTCTGTACAAAGGTATTCCAACCCTGTAGAAAGCATTCCAACTCTGTACAAAGGTATTCCAATTCTGTAGAAAGTATTCCAACCCTGTAGAAAGCATTCCAACTCTGTAGAAAGCATTCCAACCCTGTAGAAAGCATTCCAACTATGTAGAAAGGTATTCCAACTCTGTAGAAAGCATTCCAACTATGTACAAAGGTATTCCAACTCTGTAGAAAGAATTCCAACCCTGTACATAACATTCTGACTCTGTACAAAGGTATTCCAACTCTGTCGAAACCATTCCAACCCTCTAGAAAGCATTCCAACTCTGTAGAAAGCATTCCAACTCTGTAGAAGGCATCCCAACTCTGTAGAAAGCATTCCAACCCTGTAGAATGCATTCCAACTATGTACAAAGATATTCCAACCCTGTAGAAAGCATTCCAACCCTGTCGAAAGCATTCCAACCCTGTCGAAAGCATTCCAACTATGTACAAAGGTATTCCAACCCTGTAGAAAGCATTCCAACCCTGTAGAAAGCATTCCAACTCTGTACAAAGGTATTCCAACCCTGTAGAAAGCATTCCAACCCTGTCGAAAGCATTCCAACCCTGTCGAAAGCATTCCAACTATGTACAAAGGTATTCCAACCCTGTAGAAAGCATTGCAACTCTGTACAAAGGTATTCCAACCCTGTAGAAAGCATTCCAAATCTGTAGAAAGCATTCCAACCCTGTAGAAAGCATTCCAACCCTGTAGAAAGCATTCCAACCCTGTAGAAAGCATTCCAACCCTGTAGAAAGCATTCCAACCCTGTAGAAAGCATTCCAACCCTGTAGAAAGCATTCCAACCCTGTAGAAAGCATTCCAACCCTGTAGAAAGCATTCCAACTCTGTACAAAGGTATTCCAACTCTGTCGAAAGCATTCCAACTATGTACAAAGGTATTCCAACCCTGCAGAGAGCATTCCAACTCTGTAGAAAGAATTCCAACCCTGTACATAACATTCTGACTCTGTACAAAGGTATTCCAACTCTGTCGAAAGCATTCCAACCCTGTAGAAAGCATTCCAACTCTGTAGAAAGCATTCCAACCCTGTGGAAAGCATTCCATCTATGTACAAAGGTATTCCAAATCTGTAGAAAGAATTCCAACTCTGTAGAAAGAATTCCAACTCTGTAGAATGAATTCCAACTCTGTAGAAAGAATTCCAACTCTGTAGAAAGAATTCCAACCCTGTACATAACATTCTGACTCTGTACATAGGTATTCCAACTCTGTCGAAAGCATTCCAACCCTCTAGCAAGCATTCCAACCCTGTAGAAAGCATTCCAACTCTGTACAAAGGTATTCCAACTCTGTAGAAAGAATTCCAACTCTGTAGAAGGCATCCCAACTCTGTAGAAAGCATTCCAACCCTGTAGAAAGCATTCCAACTATGTACAAAGGTATTCCAACCCTGTAGAAAGCATTCCAACCCTGTAGAAAGCATTCCAACCCTGTCGAAAGCATTCCAACCCTGTCGAAAGCATTCCAACTATGTACAAAGGTATTGCAACCCTGTAGAAAGCATTCCAACTCTGTACAAAGGTATTCCAACCCTGTAGAAAGCATTCCAACCCTGTCGAAAGCATTCCAACCCTGTCGAAAGCATTCCAACTATGTACAAAGGTACTCCAACCCTGTAGAAAGCATTCCAACTCTGTACAAAGGTATTCCAACCCTGTAGAAAGCATTCCAACTCTGTAGAAAGCATTCCAACCCTGTAGAAAGCATTCCAACCCTGTAGAAAGCATTCCAACTCTGTACAAAGGTATTCCAACTCTGTCGAAAGCATTCCAACTATGTACAAAGGTATTCCAACCCTGCAGAGAGCATTCCAACTCTGTAGAAAGGATTCCAACTCTGTAGAAAGGATTCCAACCTTGTAGAAAGCATTCCAACTATGTACAAAGGTATTCCAACTCTGTCGAAAGCATTCCAACCCTGTAGAATGCATTCCAACTATGTACAAAGGTATTCCAACTCTGTAGAAAGAATTCCAACCCTGTACATAACATTCTGACTCTGTACAAAGGTATTCCAACTCTGTCGAAACCATTCCAACCCTCTAGAAAGCATTCCAACTCTGTAGAAAGCATTCCAACCCTGTAGAAAGCATTCCAACCCTGTAGAAAGCATTCCAACCATGTACAAAGGTATTCCAACCCTGTAGAAAGCATTCCAACCCTGTAGAAAGCATTCCAACCCTGTAGAAAGCATTCCAACCCTGTAGAAAGCATTCCAACTCTGTACAAAGGTATTCCAACTCTGTCGAAAGCATTCCAACTATGTACAAAGGTATTCCAACCCTGCAGAGAGCATTCCAACTCTGTAGAAAGAATTCCAACCCTGTACATAACATTCTGACTCTGTACAAAGGTATTCCAACTCTGTCGAAAGCATTCCAACCCTGTAGAAAGCATTCCAACTCTGTAGAAAGGATTCCAACTCTGTAGAAAGGATTCCAACCTTGTAGAAAGCATTCCAACTATGTACAAAGGTATTCCAACTCTGTCGAAAGCATTCCAACCCTGTAGAATGCATTCCAACTATGTACAAAGGTATTCCAAATCTGTAGAAAGAATTCCAACCCTCTAGCAAGCATTCCAACCCTGTAGAAAGCATTCCAACTCTGTACAAAGGTATTCCAACTCTGTAGAAAGAATTCCAACTCTGTAGAAAGCATTCCAACTATGTGCAAAGGTATTCCAACTATGTACAAAGGTATTCCAACCCTGTAGAAAGCATTCCAACTCAGACGAAAGCATTCCAACTATGTACAAAGGTATTCCAACTATGTACAAAGGTATTCCAACCCTGTAGAAAGCATTCCAACTCAGTCGAAAGCATTCCAACCCTGTAGAAAGCATTACAACTCTGTAGAAAGCATTCCAACTCTGTAGAAAGCATTCCAACTCTGTAGAAAGAATTCCAACCCTGTACATAACATTCTGACTCTGTACAAAGGTATTCCAACTCTGTCGAAAACATTTCAACCCTGTCCAAAGCATTCCAACCCTCTAGAAAGCATTCCAACCCTGTAGAACGCATTCCAGCCCTGTACAAAGGTATTCCAACTCTGTCGAAAGCATTCCAACCCTGTAGAATGCATTCCAACCCTGTAGAAAGCATTCCAACCCTGTAGAAAGCATTCCAACTATGTACAAAGGTATTCCAACTCTGTCGAAAGCATTCCAACTATGTACAAAGGTATTCCAACCCTGTAGAAGGCATTCCAACTCTGTACAAAGGTATTCCAACTCTGTAGAAAGAATTCCAACTCTGTAGAAAGAATTCCAACCCTGTACATAACATTCTGACTCTGTACAAAGGTATTCCAACTCTGTCGAAACCATTCCAACCCTGTCCAAAGCATTCCAACCCTCTAGAAAGCATTCCAACCCTCTAGAAAGCATTCCAACCCTGTAGAACGCATTCCAGCCCTGTACAAAGGTATTCCAACTCTGTCGAAAGCATTCCAACTCTGTCGAATGCATTCCAACCCTGTCGAAAGCATTCCAACTCTGTAGAAAGCATTCCAACCCTGTAGAAAGCATTCCAACCCTGTAGAATTCATTCCAACCCTGTAGAAAGCATTCCAACTCTGTACAAAGGTATTCCAGCTCTGTACAAAGGTATTCCAACACTGTCGAAAGCATTCCAACTATGTACAAAGGTATTCCAACCCTGTAGAAAGCATTCCAACTCTGTACAAAGGTATTCAAACTCTGTAGAAAGAATTCCAACTCTGTAGAAAGAATTCCAACTCTGTAGAAAGAATTCCAACCATGTACATAACATTCTGACTCTGTACAAAGGTATTCCAACTCTGTCGAAACCATTCCTACCCTGTCCAAAGCATTCCAACCCTCTAGAAAGCATTCCAACCCTGTAGAATGCATTCCAACCCTGTAGAAAGCATTACAACTCTGTAGAAAGCATTCCAACCCTGTAGAAAGCATTCCAACCCTGTAGAAAGCATTCCAACTCTGTAGAAAGCATTCCAACCCTGTAGAAAGCATTCCAACCCTGTAGAAAGCATTCCAACTCTGCACAAAGGTATTCAAACTCTGTAGAAAGCATTCCAACTCTGTAGAAAGGTATTCCAACCCTGTAGAAGGCATTCCAACTCTGTACAAAGGTATTCCAACTCTGTCGAAACCATTCCTACCCTGTCCAAAGCATTCCAACCCTCTAGAAAGCATTCCAACCCTGTAGAAAGCATTCCAACCCTGTAGAAAGCATTCCAACCCTGTAGAAAGCATTCCAACCCTGTAGAAAGCATTCCAACCCTGTAGAAAGCATTCCAACTCTGCACAAAGGTATTCAAACTCTGTAGAAAGCATTCCAACTCTGTAGAAAGCATTCCAACTCTGTAGAAAGAATTCCAACCCTGTACATAACATTCTGACTCTGTACAAAGGTATTCCAACTCTGTCGAAAACATTCCAACCCTGTCCAAAGCATTCCAACCCTCTAGAAAGCATTCCAACCCTGTAGAACGCATTCCAGCCCTGTACAAAGGTATTCCAACTCTGTCGAAAGCATTCCAACCCTGTAGAATGCATTCCAACCCTGTAGAAAGCATTCCAACCCTGTAGAAAGCATTCCAACTATGTACAAAGGTATTCCAACTCTGTCGAAAGCATTCCAACTATGTACAAAGGTATTCCAACCCTGTAGAAGGCATTCCAACTCTGTACAAAGGTATTCCAACTCTGTACAAAGGTATTCCAACTCTGTAGAAAGAATTCCAACTCTGTAGAAAGAATTCCAACTCTGTAGAAAGAATTCCAACCCTGTACATAACATTCTGACTCTGTACAAAGGCATTCCAACTCTGTCGAAACCATTCCAACCCTGTCCAAAGCATTCCAACCCTCTAGAAAGCATTCCAACCCTGTAGAACGCATTCCAGCCCTGTACAAAGGTATTCCAACTCTGTCGAAAGCATTCCAACTCTGTCGAATGCATTCCAACCCTGTAGAAAGCATTCCAACTCTGTAGAAAGCATTCCAACCCTGTAGAAAGCATTCCAACCCTGTAGAATTCATTCCAACCCTGTAGAAAGCATTCCAACTCTGTACAAAGGTATTCCAACTCTGTACAAAGGTATTCCAACTCTGTCGAAAGCATTCCAACTATGTACAAAGGTATTCCAACCCTGTAGAAAGCATTCCAACTCTGTACAAAGGTATTCAAACTCTGTAGAAAGAATTCCAACTCTGTAGAAAGAATTCCAACTCTGTAGAAAGAATTCCAACCCTGTACATAACATTCTGACTCTGTACAAAGGTATTCCAACTCTGTCGAAACCATTCCTTCCCTGTCCAAAGCATTCCAACCCTCTAGAAAGCATTCCAACCCTGTAGAATGCATTCCAACCCTGTAGAAAGCATTACAACTCTGTAGAAAGCATTCCAACCCTGTAGAAAGCATTCCAACCCTGTAGAAAGCATTCCAACCCTGTAGAAAGCATTCCAACCCTGTAGAAAGCATTCCAACCCTGTAGAAAGCATTCCAACTCTGCACAAAGGTATTCAAACTCTGTAGAAAGCATTCCAACTCTGTAGAAAGAATTCGAACCCTGTACATAACACTCTGACTCTGTACAAAGGTATTCCAACTCTGTCGAAACCATTCCAACCCTGTCCAAAGCATTCCAACCCTCTAGAAAGCATTCCAGCCTTCTAGAAAGCATTCCAACTCTGTAGAAAGCATTCCAACTCTGTAGAAAGCATTCCAAATCTGTAGAAAGCATTCCAACTCTGTAGAAAGCATTCCAACCCTGTAGAATGCATTCCAACCCTGTAGAAAGCATTCCAACCCTGTAGAAAGCATTCCAACTCTGTACAAAGGTATTCAAACTCTGTAGAAAGAATTCCAACTCTGTAGAAAGAATTCCAACTCTGTAGAAAGAATTCCAACCCTGTACATAACATTCTGACTCTGTACAAAGGTATTCCAACTCTGTCGAAACCATTCCAACCCTGTCCAAAGCATTCCAACCCTCTAGAAAGCATTCCAACCCTGTAGAACGCATTCCAGCCCTGTACAAAGGTATTCCAACTCTGTCGAAAGCATTCCAACTCTGTCGAATGCATTCCAACCCTGTAGAAAGCATTCCAACTCTGTAGAAAGCATTCCAACCCTGTAGAAAGCATTCCAACCCTGTAGAATTCATTCCAACCCTGTAGAAAGCATTCCAACTCTGTACAAAGGTATTCCAACTCTGTACAAAGGTATTCCAACTCTGTCGAAAGCATTCCAACTATGTACAAAGGTATTCCAACCCTGTAGAAAGCATTCCAACTCTGTACAAAGGTATTCAAACTCTGTAGAAAGAATTCCAACTCTGTAGAAAGAATTCCAACTCTGTAGAAAGAATTCCAACCCTGTACATAACATTCTGACTCTGTACAAAGGTATTCCAACTCTGTCGAAACCATTCCTACCCTGTCCAAAGCATTCCAAACCTCTAGAAAGCATTCCAACCCTGTAGAATGCATTCCAACCCTGTAGAAAGCATTCCAACCCTGTAGAAAGCATTCCAACCCTGTAGAAAGCATTCCAACTATGTACAAAGGTAATCCAACTATGTACAAAGGTATTCCAACCCTGTAGAAAGCATTCCAACTCAGTCGAAAGCATTCCAACCCTGTAGAAAGCATTACAATTCTGTAGAAAGCATTCCAACCCTGTAGAAAGCATTCCAACCCTGTAGAAAGCATTCCAACCCTGTAGAAAGCATTCCAACTCTGTAGAAAGCATTCCAACCCTGTAGAAAGCATTCCAACCCTGTAGAAAGCATTCCAACTCTGCACAAAGGTATTCAAACTCTGTAGAAAGCATTCCAACTCTGTAGAAAGCATTCCAACTCTGTAGAAAGCATTCCAACTCTGTAGAAAGAATTCCAACCCTGTACATAACACTCTGACTCTGTACAAAGGTATTCCAACTCTGTCGAAACCATTCCAACCCTGTCCAAAGCATTCCAACCCTCTAGAAAGCATTCCAACCCTGTAGAAAGCATTCCAACTATGTACAAAGGTATTCCAACTCTGTCGAAAGCATTCCAACTATGTACAAAGGTATTCCAACCCTGTAGAAAGCATTCCAACTCTGCACAAAGGTATTCCAACTCTGTAGAAAGGATTCCAACCTTGTAGAAAGCATTCCAACTATGTACAAAGGTATTCCAACTCTGTAGAAAGAATTCCAACTCTGTTGAAAGAATTCCAATCCTGTACATAACATTCTGACTCTGTACAAAGGGATTCCAACTATGTCGAAACCATTCCAACCCTGTCCAAAGCATTCCAACCCTCTAGAAAGCATTCCAGCCTTCTAGAAAGCATTCCAACTATGTACAAAGGTATTCCAACCCTGTAGAAAGCATTCCAACTCAGACGAAAGCATTCCAACTATGTACAAAGGTATTCCAACTATGTACAAAGGTGTTCCAACCCTGTAGAAAGCATTCCAACTCAGTCGAAAGCATTCCAACCCTGTAGAAAGCATTACAACTCTGTAGAAAGCATTCCAACCCTGTAGAAAGCATTCCAACCCTGTAGAAAGCATTCCAACTCTGTCGAAAACATTCCAACCCTGTCCAAAGCATTCCAACCCTCTAGAAAGCATTCCAACCCTGTAGAACGCATTCCAGCCCTGTACAAAGGTATTCCAACTCTGTCGAAAGCATTCCAACCCTGTAGAATGCATTCCAACCCTGTAGAAAGCATTCCAACCCTGTAGAAAGCATTCCAACCCTGTAGAAAGCATTCCAACTATGTACAAAGGTATTCCAACTCTGTCGAAAGCATTCCAACTATGTACAAAGGTATTCCAACCCTGTAGAAGGCATTCCAACTCTGTACAAAGGTATTCCAACTCTGTAGAAAGAATTCCAACTCTGTAGAAAGAATTCCAACTCTGTAGAAAGAATTCCAACCCTGTACATAACATTCTGACTCTGTACAAAGGTATTCCAACTCTGTCGAAACCATTCCAACCCTGTCCAAAGCATTCCAACCCTCTAGAAAGCATTCCAACCCTGTAGAACGCATTCCAGCCCTGTACAAAGGTATTCCAACTCTGTCGAAAGCATTCCAACACTGTCGAATGCATTCCAACCCTGTAGAAAGCATTCCAACTCTGTAGAAAGCATTCCAACTCTGTAGAAAGCATTCCAACCCTGTAGAAAGCATTCCAACCCTGTAGAATTCATTCCAACCCTGTAGAAAGCATTCCAACTCTGTACAAAGGTATTCCAACTCTGTACAAAGGTATTCCAACTCTGTCGAAAGCATTCCAACTATGTACAAAGGTATTCCAACCCTGTAGAAAGCATTCCAACTCTGTACAAAGGTATTCAAACTCTGTAGAAAGAATTCCAACTCTGTAGAAAGAATTCCAACTCTGTAGAAAGAATTCCAACTCTGTAGAAAGAATTCCAACCCTGTACATAACATTCTGATTCTGTACAAAGGTATTCCAACTCTGTCGAAACCATTCCTACCCTGTCCAAAGCATTCCAACCCTCTAGAAAGCATTCCAACCCTGTAGAATGCATTCCAACCCTGTAGAAAGCATTCCAACCCTGTAGAAAGCATTCCAACCCTGTAGAAAGCATTCCAACCCTGTAGAAAGCATTCCAACCCTGTAGAAAGCATTCCAACCCTGTAGAAAGCATTCCAACTATGTACAAAGGTAATCCAACTATGTACAAAGGTATTCCAACCCTGTAGAAAGCATTCCAACTCAGTCGAAAGCATTCCAACCCTGTAGAATGCATTACAACTCTGTAGAAAGCATTCCAACCCTGTAGAAAGCATTCCAACCCTGTAGAAAGCATTCCAACTCTGTAGAAAGCATTCCAACCCTGTAGAAAGCATTCCAACCCTGTAGAAAGCATTCCAACTCTGCACAAAGGTATTCAAACTCTGTAGAAAGCATTCCAACTCTGTAGAAAGAATTCCAACCCTGTACATAACACTCTGACTCTGTACAAAGGTATTCCAACTCTGTCGAAACCATTCCAACCCTGTCCAAAGCATTCCAACCCTCTAGAAAGCATTCCAACCCTGTAGAAAGCGTTCCAACTATGTACAAAGGTATTCCAACTCTGTCGAAAGCATTCCAACTATGTACAAAGGTATTCCAACCCTGTAGAAAGCATTCCAACTCTGCACAAAGGTATTCCAACTCTGTAGAAAGGATTCCAACCTTGTAGAAAGCATTCCAACTATGTACAAAGGTATTCCAACTCTGTAGAAAGAATTCCAACTCAGTTGAAAGAATTCCAATCCTGTACATAACATTCTGACTCTGTACAAAGGGATTCCAACTCTGTCGAAACCATTCCAACCCTGTCCAAAGCATTCCAACCCTCTAGAAAGCATTCCAGCCTTCTAGAAAGCATTCCAACTCTGTAGAAAGCATTCCAACCCTGTAGAATGCATTCCAACCCTGTAGAAAGCATTCCAACCCTGTAGAAAGCATTCCAACTCTGTACAAAGGTATTCAAACTCTGTAGAAAGAATTCCAACTCTGTAGAAAGAATTCCAACTCTGTAGAAAGAATTCCAACCCTGTACATAACATTCTGACTCTGTACAAAGGTATTCCAACTCTGTCGAAACCATTCCAACCCTGTCCAAAGCATTCCAACCCTCTAGAAAGCATTCCAACCCTGTAGAACGCATTCCAGCCCTGTACAAAGGTATTCCAACTCTGTCGAAAGCATTCCAACTCTGTCGAATGCATTCCAACCCTGTAGAAAGCATTCCAACTCTGTAGAAAGCATTCCAACCCTGTAGAAAGCATTCCAACCCTGTAGAATTCATTCCAACCCTGTAGAAAGCATTCCAACTCTGTACAAAGGTATTCCAACTCTGTACAAAGGTATTCCAACTCTGTCGAAAGCATTCCAACTATGTACAAAGGTATTCCAACCCTGTAGAAAGCATTCCAACTCTGTACAAAGGTATTCCAACCCTGTAGAAAGCATTCCAACTCTGTACAAAGGTATTCCAATTCTGTAGAAAGAATTCCAACCCTGTAGAAAGCATTCCAACTCTGTAGAAAGCATTCCAGCCCTGTAGAAAGCATTCCAACTATGTAGAAAGGTATTCCAACTCTGTAGAAAGCATTCCAACTATGTACAAAGGTATTCCAACTCTGTAGAAAGAATTCCAACCCTGTACATAACATTCTGACTCTGTACAAAGGTATTCCAACTCTGTAAAAAGAATTCCAACCCTGTACATAACATTCTGACTCTGTACAAAGGTATTCCAACTCTGTCGAAACCATTCCAACCCTCTAGAAAGCATTCCAACTCTGTAGAAAGCATTCCAACTCTGTAGAAGGCATCCCAACTCTGTAGAAAGCATTCCAACCCTGTAGAATGCATTCCAACTATGTACAAAGGTATTCCAACCCTGTAGAAAGCATTCCAACCCTGTCGAAAGCATTCCAACCCTGTCGAAAGCATTCCAACTATGTACAAAGGTATTCCAACCCTGTAGAAAGCATTCCAACCCTGTAGAAAACATTCCAACCCTGTAGAAAGCATTCCAACTCTGTACAAAGGTATTCCAACCCTGTAGAAAGCATTCCAACCCTGTCGAAAGCATTCCAACCCTGTCGAAAGCATTCCAACTCTGTACAAAGGTATTCCAACTCTGTCGAAAGCATTCCAACTATGTACAAAGGTATTCCAACCCTGCAGAGAGCATTCCAACTCTGTAGAAAGCATTCCAACTCTGTACAAAGGTATTCCAACCCTGTAGAAAGCATTCCAACCCTGTCGAAAGCATTCCAACCCTGTCGAAAGCATTCCAACCCTGTCGAAAGCATTCCAACTATGTACAAAGGTATTCCAACCCTGTAGAAAGCATTCCAACTCTGTACAAAGGTATTCCAACCCTGTAGAAAGCATTCCAACTCTGTACAAAGGTATTCAAACTCTGTAGAAAGAATTCCAACTCTGTAGAAAGAATTCCAACTCTGTAGAAAGAATTCCAACCCTGTACATAACATTCTGACTCTGTACAAAGGTATTCCAACTCTGTCGAAACCATTCCTACCCTGTCCAAAGCATTCCAAACCTCTAGAAAGCATTCCAACTCTGTACAAAGGTATTCCAACCCTGTAGAAAGCATTCCAACCCTGTCGAAAGCATTCCAACCCTGTCGAAAGCATTCCAACCCTGTCGAAAGCATTCCAACTATGTACAAAGGTATTCCAACCCTGTAGAAAGCATTCCAACTCTGTACAAAGGTATTCCAACCCTGTAGAAAGCATTCCAACTCTGTAGAAAGCATTCCAACCCTGTAGAAAGCATTCCAACCCTGTAGAAAGCATTCCAACCCTGTAGAAAGCATTCCAACTCTGTACAAAGGTATTCCAACTCTGTCGAAAGCATTCCAACTATGTACAAAGGTATTCCAACCCTGCAGAGAGCATTCCAACTCTGTAGAAAGAATTCCAACCCTGTACATAACATTCTGACTCTGTACAAAGGTATTCCAACTCTGTCGAAAGCATTCCAACCCTGTAGAAAGCATTCCAACTCTGTAGAAAGCATTCCAACCCTGTGGAAAGCATTCCAACTATGTACAAAGGTATTCCAACCCTGTAGAAAGCATTCCAACCCTGTAGAAAGCATTCCAACCATGTACAAAGGTATTCCAACCCTGTAGAAAGCATTCCAACCCTGTAGAAAGCATTCCAACCCTGTAGAAAGCATTCCAACTCTGTACAAAGGTATTCCAACTCTGTCGAAAGCATTCCAACTATGTACAAAGGTATTCCAACCCTGCAGAGAGCATTCCAACTCTGTAGAAAGAATTCCAACCCTGTACATAACATTCTGACTCTGTACAAAGGTATTCCAACTCTGTCGAAAGCATTCCAACCCTGTAGAAAGCATTCCAACTCTGTAGAAAGCATTCCAACCCTGTGGAAAGCATTCCAACTATGTACAAAGGTATTCCAAATCTGTAGAAAGAATTCCAACCCTCTAGCAAGCATTCCAACCCTGTAGAAAGCATTCCAACTCTGTACAAAGGTATTCCAACTCTGTAGAAAGAATTCCAACTCTGTAGAAAGCATTCCAACTATGTACAAAGGTATTCCAACTATGTACAAAGGTATTCCAACCCTGTAGAAAGCATTCCAACTCAGTCGAAAGCATTCCAACCCTGTAGAAAGCATTCCAACTCTGTAGAAAGCATTCCAACCCTGTAGAAAGCATTCCAACTCTGTAGAAAGCATTCCAACCCTGTAGAAAGCATTCCAACTCTGTACAAAGGTATTCAAACTCTGTAGAAAGAATTCCAACTCTGTAGAAAGAATTCCAACTCTGTAGAAAGAATTCCAACTCTGTAGAAAGAATTCCAACCCTGTACATAACATTCTGACTCTGTACAAAGGTATTCCAACTCTGTCGAAACCATTCCAACCCTCTAGAAAGCATTCCAACTCTGTAGAAAGCATTCCAACCCTGTAGAAAGCATTCCAACCCTGTAGAAAGCATTCCAACCCTGTAGAAAGCATTCCAACCATGTACAAAGGTATTCCAACCCTGTAGAATGCATTCCAACTCTGTACAAAGGTATTCCAACTCTGTAGAAAGAATTCCAACTCTGTTGAAAGAATTCCAATCCTGTACATAACATTCTGACTCTGTACAAAGGTATTCCAACTCTGTCGAAACCATTCCAACCCTGTCCAAAGCATTCCAACCCTCTAGAAAGCATTCCAACCCTGTAGAATGCATTCCAACCCTGTAGAAAGCATTCCAACCCTGTAGAAAGCATTCCAACTCTGTACAAAGGTATTCAAACTCTGTAGAAAGAATTCCAACTCTGTAGAAAGAATTCCAACTCTGTAGAAAGAATTCCAACCCTGTACATAACATTCTGACTCTGTACAAAGGTATTCCAACCCTGTAGAAAGCATTCCAACTCAGTCGAAAGCATTCCAACCCTGTAGAAAGCATTCCAACTCTGTAGAAAGCATTCCAACCCTGTAGAAAGCATTCCAACCCTGTAGAAAGCATTCCAACTCTGTAGAATGCATTCCAATTCTGTAGAAAGTATTCCAACTCTTTACGGAGCATTCCAACTCTGTAGAACGTTTTCCAGCTCTGTACAAATTTTTTCAACCCTGTCCAACGTTCTCCAATGGTGTACAACGGTGTACAACGGTGTCCTACGTTGCCGTCCAGTATGGATCATCCAAAATTCTTTTCGCCGCTTTTAGTCACCCAAACTGGACTGGTGCGTAGTTCTTTGCTTGGCATCGTTTTCCAAAGATTAATCAACTGATCAATTTTTGGAAAACGATACCAATTACCAGGTCTCACCACGAGGAGGTGACTACGCACGAGACCCGCCCATGAGTTATTTAACATTATGCATCGGTCTCGACATTCAACCTATTGGCAAGAATGTCGATTTCTGGCTCTACTCGATCATGGGCCTGCGTAAAGAGATAGTTATTTCGTAGCCTAACCGCGAAACACCTATCTCCTACGCAGCAGTTACACGAATCTTTACAAACGTAAAACAAAGCTTACACGATGCAATATCTATCTCCCACACAACGCAACATTATCTCACTCACACGATTACATCGATCGGTACAAACATCGCACAATAATTTGCAACCCTATCGGCATCATTCCGTATCAAAGATACATTTGTCTAACTTGGAACGAAAGAAAAGAAATGGGGCTACTATGGAAAAGGAGCCCCAACAATCAGACGATGAAGAAAAACCGCGGCTCGCCCGGAACGAACGTAATCGCGATCTCTCGAAAGAACTAACAAACCTACATGACGTACCCCCGTGCACCAGATAACTCAAAGATTCAGTGGAAGCGCAAGCATTGACCTTCGCTCGATTCCTGTCACGTCGTCTGGATCTTATCACGGTCGATGGCACTTACCGATGATACCAGTGTCCAGCAAATGGGCCTGCAATTTAACACACTCCAACTGAACAGTTGAACCCGGGAAGGGACCGCTGAACAGGATTACAAAGGCAAGGCCCCAACTGAACAGTGGGGTCCACCCCCGCGAGTTCGAACAGAATTACGGAGGACATTAAATGCAGGTCCCCTGTCCAAGTACCGAAGTACGAATCGGACAGTATTGCAGAACTGCGACTCAATCGTCAACAGATTCACAGGTATCACCAGCGTGATGACAACGCCCGCGATTCGAGGCAAACGACGAACAGTCGTCGAGTAGTCACCAAGACAAGAGGTGTCCTTGGGCGACCAGCGAATCCAAAGAGTTGTCCCGTGTACGTTGACCCGCGCGTACCCGGAATACGCGCGAGCGAGTACGCCACGCGGCAGTTTGAAAGAACTGAGCGATCGTGAAACGATAAATCGCCGGAACAATTTTGCTAATGTGGTAAGCGAGGTGATCAAGAGAGAAAAGATTTTTATTTTTTCAGAGATAAAACTCGCAGAATGGATTCCAAGATAGACAAGTATCGTTCTATAGAATGAGCTTACAATGCATTACAATACATAACATAGGTATCTACCTTATGACTAATTAGGGCTAAAACGCACGCATCCCACGTTGTCCCACGGTGTCCAACGGTGTTCCATGGCGCCCCACGTTGTCCCACGATGTCCCACGGTGTCCCACGGCGTCCCACGGTGTCCCACGGCGTCCCACGGTGTCCCACGTCGTCCCACGGTGTCCTACGTCGTCCCACGGTGTCCCACGGTGTCCCACGGTGTCCCACGTCGTCCCACGGTGTCCCACGTCGTCCCACGGTGTCCCACGTCGTCCCACGGTGTCCCACGTCGTCCCACGGTGTCCCACGTCGTCCCACGGTGTCCCACGTCGTCCCACGGTGTCCCACGTCGTCCCACGGTGTCCCACGTCGTCCCACGGTGTCCCACGTCGTCCCACGGTGTCCCACGTCGTCCCACGTCGTCCCACGTCGTCCCACGGAGTCCCACGTCGTCCCACGGTGTCCCACGTCGTCCCACGGCGTCCCACGTTGCAGTCCAATGTAGGTCATCCAAAATTCTTTTGGCGGCTTTTGGATATTCACACTGGACCAACTGTATCCAACGGCGTCCAACGGCGTCCAACGGTGTCCAACGGTGTCCCGCGGCGTCCCACGGCGTCCGCGGCGTCCCGCGGCGTCCCGCGGCGTCCCACGGCGTCCCGCGGCGTCCCACGGCGTCCCACGGCGTCCCACGGCGTCCCACGTCGTCCCACGTCGTACCACGGCCTCCCACGGTGTCCCACGCTGTAGTCCAGTGTAGGTCATCCAAAATTCTTTTGGCGGCTTTTGGATATCCACACTGGACCAACGGTATCCAACGGTATCCAACGGCGTCCAACGGTGTCCCACGGCGTCCCACGGCGTCCCACGTTGCAGTCCAGTTTAGATTATCCAAAATTCTCTTCGTATTTTTTCTTGATCTAAACTGGACTGTATTAGCATGGTTCTTAGCTTGGTATCGAATTATTGTACAATGTTTGTACTGATCGATATAATTGTTTTCCAAAAATTAATCATCTGATTAATCTGCGAAAAAGATTACATTGATCAGTACAAAATTGTACAATAATTCGCAATCGTACTGGTAACATTCGATATCAAAGATACATTTGTCTAACTTGGAACGAGAGAAGGAAAATGAAACTATTGACACTGCATATACAATTTAAAGTCTGGCATAAGAGAAATACGACTCCTTGTACTAAAGTTATGAAGTTATCGAAAAGTTATATTAAGTTATATAAACATGCTATATGTTTCTCTTACAAATGGGAAAACAGGAAGAAACCTGAACAATCAGGCGATGAAAGTAAAATCATTTGGGTATCTAGCATACATATTTAATATGCTATGAAATTTTCAAATATGTAACTAAAATGTATTTTCTGTAAATTGATAAATTTGAAACAAACATATTTACTGGATTTAGTATATGAAAGAAACAGGCATCTTTAAAACGAGAACATTTTATACATGAAAAATAAACTAGTACTAATGATCAATTATAGATCAAATTACTATTGATTAAATTTTAGCGAATATAGAGAATCATTTGTATCTTTTTAATCGAAACTAGGGTTACGTTGAAAACAAGAATTTTAAGTAATAGAATTTAAACTGAATTAAAAATTAAAAATTTCATTTAAAATAACTAAGATGAGAGAAAACCCGCTTATTAGAAAATCACTTGCTTCGTCTTTTAACTTTTAACAGTATCTGTTATTTCCTACAACAACATAGTGACTTGCAACATAATGTACCGAAAGAGATGCACATAAATAATTTTGTTCAGAATTTTTGTTACAAACGTGACGATTATCGAGAATGAACTTTTGTTTCATGCAAATTGTTACGCCACGAGGCTCAGTAGAGATCATATTTCCAACCGTCGCTCGCGGTCCTTCAGCGTCGCAGATATATCCTCTTATCTGCCCGACGAAAAACATAGATTGTATCGACGAGCGCATAATGATCACGCAGGCCGACTTCTTTGTTAAAATAACGGTCCGAAATCGACGGTTCCAGAACTCGCTGCCTGGTGACAACTATGCGCTCGTCGATACAATATATGTTTTTCGTGGGGCAGATAAGAGGATATATCTGCGACGCTGGAGGACCGCGAGCGACGGTTGGAAATATGATATCTACTGAGCCTCGTGGCGTAACACAAATGAAATTCGAATATTTATAAAATTCTACATTACTGTTAAAAGATTAAAAATATCGCGGTCGAAAACATTCTAAATGTTATGGTTCTAAGAACGAACAATCACCAGCATTAATTCCAATCGCAATGAATTAAATTTTAAAAAATATTTCAAGCCTTCATAGCAACATTAAGATATTTCATTATAATACTTTTTTACGCATGAAATCGCTCACAATTTCATACATGTAAATATATATTACATATATATACATGTAATAAATGTATGTAATGTAATAATGTAAATATATACATGTAAATATAAATTATACATTCGTAACAAAGTTCTGTATTTTAACAGTCATGGTAACGTTAACGCTGACAAAGGAATATGTCTTATAGCAGTATTTTCAGTAATAAACGTAGTAATAAGGGGTGCATTAATAAGGGACTCTGAAAAAGAAACAAAGCAGTAGCCAGAAGGGCTACTAAAATTCGATCGTCTTCCACTCTATATATACCCGATCAACGCGCCGAGAGTGGAACTGAATATTCTTGTTTCGCAACGCTAATTTACTACTAATATTTATGAAGCAAAAAATTCTCAAAATCAAACGCGAAGAGTGCTTTGTTATATCTGCAATATCAATTAATCTATCATTAAAAAAAAAAAAAAAAAAAAAAAAGAAAAGTCTGAAAATTCCCGAAACTTGAGACGCAACGCTAATAAATTTAAATCTACGCACTCGTATTTAAACAATACGCAACACTAATAGCGAGAGATCGTAGTGCAACCATTTAGGAGGTTGCTGATGAACGACCACACTTGCACAGCTCTTGCAGCTGTATCGTGTGATCCAGGAACAGTGTCCGACAAATACAGTCGGAAGGTTTGGGCATTCTGTAAACGCAACTCTACTTAACAAAACGCGATCATTCGTTGTCGCAACGCTAAAGGGAAAAATAAGTAGAACTCGCGATGGAACAACATCGCAACGCTAACTCTTAAAGTGAATTTAATGAAAATTATTATTCACTATATGAAAAAGCAACTTTAAATATTCTGGTATTGCTACTTGCAATACTATAAAATTAATTCAACACTTTTATAATCTAATTTTAAACAATGCAAAACAGGAAAAATTCTAAAAATTGCAAAAGGCAATCGCGATATCGTAATTCGCAACTCTAAAGCAAACGCGATTATCATTTTATCGCAACTCTAATACAACCCGTAATTAATTTATCGCAACACTCATAAGAAAAATCACGAGTGGAGGGCTGACATATCGCAGTGCAACCATTTAGGAGGTTGCCGATGAACGATCACACTTGCACAGCTCTTCCAGCTGTATCGTGTGAGCCAGAAACAGTGTCCGACAAATGCAGTCGGAGGGTTTGGGCATTTTATAAACGCAACTCTACTTAACAAAACGCGATCATTCGTTGTCGCAACGCTAAAGGGAAAAATAAGTAGAACTCGCGATGGAACAACATCGCAACGCTAACTCTTAAAGTGAATTTAATGAAAATTATTCTTTACTATATGAAAAAGCTACTTTAAATATTCTGATACTGAAACTTGCAATACTATAAAATTAATTAAACACTTTTATAATGTAATTTTAAACAACAGAAAAAAGGATAAATTCTGATACGTATAGTTCTATAAGAAATTCTAAAAATTCATAATAAAATTTGCAAAAGACGATTCACTACTCTAAAGCAAACGCGATTATCATTTTATCGCAACTCTAATTCAAACCGTAATCATTTTCTCGCCACACTAATGCAAAGTCGCGATGTTATTTCGCAACTCTAATACAATCCGTGATTAATTTGTCGCAACACTAATACGAAAAATCGCGATTGGCCCGATGGGACGATGGACCGATATATACATCGGTCAAAAAAGCAAAGACTACTACTACTACTACTACTACAAATACTATAAGCGAGCATAGTGACAAAGTAGTAACAATAATGACTTCCCATGCTCTGGATGACCCAGAAGATGGTGAGCCATTAGTAGTTGCCCTCTTGAGTGACAGTTTGTCGGGCCTCTTCGGCTTATAGCCTCTTCTTTCTTCGGGCGCAATGCCCGCTGAAACTTAAATCTAAGCTCGAGTCTTCTAAATCGCAAACAAAAAAAAAACTTATAAAATAAAAATATAAACCGCGGAAGCTGATCGAAGTGCACATGGACTGACCAACGATCACAGCGGTGATCGTTGCTCACTCGCACGTGCGTGCTCGAGCGATAAACGTTCGTTTCGAGCCCACTCGCGACCGCGACCGCGAAATTCGAAAAATCGAGAGGCAAAACCAGAGACGAGAGCATGCTCTACTCGTGCCGGTTTCACCGTCAATTTTTCAAATCAATTTCCAGAAACAGGTTGGTCACACGAAAACGTGCCTACCCGACCAGAGACTGTGCCAACCTGCCCGGCCCTACCTACTTATAATTAACAGACACACCAGAAAGTATACTACCTATCCTACCTAGCGCTATATTTAAAAAATGGCAAAACGGGCACACCAACACACTCGCTCCACGGTTCTCACACAAACGCCCGGGTGCAAAAGTCCTACACTAGAGAGGACGTCCCGGGACGCCTCCGACACCCGAGCTTAGCAAACATGCACACTCTAAGGGTACGTACCTTTTTCCTGAAATCGACTGACGAAGGCTAGTGATCATTGCGTACAACGTGATAAGACACGTCTACAGAAATTATATTTTTTAAATGAATATAAGTAAACTTGTAATTATATTTGCAATTGATAGCAATATTATGAGTGCATATACACTTAATCGCGTGGATGATATTATCACAAAATGTGATTGTATCAAGACGTAAATTGAATCGATATAAGTCTCGATATTTTTAATATTTGAAGTTTTAACGAATGAAAAAAAGCGGCGCAATTCCACGGCCTAATAACACACATACACAATGTGGAAATTACGTCGTGCACGATACACTAACGCATCGTCAGTCGCTGAGAAATTATTACATTACTTAATTCTAGATCATCGTGCCCAATGTCTTTCTCCCATTCAAGTAGCACCTGGGCACGTGAATGAGATCTTGACAGTGGGCACGGAAAGGGTTAAACCTGAAAATCCTGATCTAAAAAGATGATTAGTTCGTCCAATTTTTATTTAACGGACTAACTTTCTTTGATTTTATATTTCATTACTTCGTTTCATATTGTAATAACTCTACTTTATTAATTTCATAAATAAGAACAAAATTTTAATATTGCAAAAGAGGTAGCGTTAATTGAAAAAAGATTAAGATTTGATCAAATGGAACAGTTGACTCTAAATATATTACTAAGAAAGAAATAATCTCAGGCGATCTCTTCATCAAAGCACATACTCGAAAATGCAGAAGCAGTGTTCAAAATTATTGCTTTGATTAAAACATCTGCCTGTCGCGAAGTGTCTTCTTGCACGTAAAATTTCACACATTTTTGTACGGAAAAAAATGAATTTTACTTAATATTGACTTACCTGATAAACGTGACTTAATATTGTCACGATCAATTCATTGCTAAAAATCAAGTATATTTATATGTCATACAGGTATATTCGTGTAGATATTTGCCATTTGCAAATATTCATACGGAATATTAACCCGCATATTTATAAATAACACGAATATATTCGGAAATGTATATGTTTAACCTAACTATTAAAAAACTAATTATTATAATCGCGATATGCAAGAAGACCTATCCTAAACTAATAAATTTGAAAAAAAAATGTTACTACTCGCGGGTATAAAAAATACCCGCGGTCACTATGCTCGCAAGAAATTCTACGTAATACAACCGATCACCCGTGCCGATTCGGACCTTTCATCCTACGACATGATTGAGTGACCGGAGGAACAGAAATGCATGCGACTCACCGTTCGACGCGAAGAAACAGAGGACGTTACCCTGGATGCTGTGGTATCCCAGCGAATATCATCAGGAAGACTAACACCAGGCTGGAAAGTCCAATGGTAACAATGGAGGTTACGAAAAATCTGTTACAAAAGAAAACATGATGAGTGATTGCTGACTATTTGAAAAGTTGGAGATAATGAAAAATGGAGGTTTATTAACTTTAGTAACTTTAGTAATAATAAAGATTGAAATTCTAATAAACTTTGATAAGTATAAAAACTGAAACTCTAATATGAAAGTTAAAAATCTAATAATTATGAATCTAATGATTTCTTAAATATGTTAGTTATTTGTTTCATAATTCGGTATTAAGACTTTAACACTTATTTTATTTTAATGAAAGAATAACTTCAGAAAACGCTAACCTCCCAAATTTTCAATCAAATTGTATTTTTTAATTGATAGTGATCAAAGAAAAGTATACAAAATAGATGTAATAGAAGTAAGATATGTAAAAATACTTACATTCTTGGCTTTTGAGCCACTGTTAAAACATTCCCAAAGAAGATGAAGAAGTTGAAGCAGTGATATGTCTATAACAGAACATGAGATATCATTAATATCGTTAATACATAATAACAAACTTGAAACTTTAACAATAATAAAGACTAAACTTTAATTAATATGTATATTGCAACTCTGATATAAAGGTTGGAGAACAAAACATTCAGTGATTTTTTATGCGTATCAGACAGTTTTATTGTACTTTAATGTTAAGACTTTAAGATTTTATTTCAATTAAAAATGACGTTTACAGCTTTCTAAAATATCAATCATTTTTATTTTATAATTAACAATATTTCAAACAAAATATAATAAATAGAACGAACTGAAATACAATATATAAAACTACTTACATTCTTGAGCTCCTGGAGAGGCTTTATCCTCTTGAGGGTGGCACTGACTCTAATACCGAAAACGAATATTCAAAAAAATAAATGTATAAAAAAGAAAAAGAAAAGACTACGTTACCACGACCGCGTAAATTATAATCGGCGAACAAGAACTCTAATATCGCGTACAAATTTGATTGATAAAATTTTATTATTTTCGCGTGTGATTATTCGATCGAATTTAATCAAAACTATTGTGACTTTAAAATATTGAAAAGAAACTATCGCGTAACAAACACTGACTCTACAACCGCATTGCGCGCGGTCACAAATATTTCCTGAAAATAAAGCTGTTTAAGGGCGGGGGTGGGGGTAGGGGTGGAAAAGAAGCGAAACATCGTTTCGACAATTTTCTTCTTTTTCCTATCGGACGTTTACTTAGAAAATACTGCTACTTTTTTACACTCAAAAATTATTATTAAGAAATTGGAATAAGTTTGAAAAATATTATTTAGTTGAAAATTGTGAGATATTTCTCGATAGCCAACAAATGCTTACGAATACCGTGAATGCAGTGCAATCGTTTGCAAGAATTATATTGTTCGTAATTAGAATATATACTGCGAATTTTAGAATACGAAATATACATTACACTAATACACTATAGTCGCGTGTTATAAATATTGGAAAATATTTGCAAGAATTCAAAAGTTCACCACTAAATATACTTAAAGAATACTGCACAAACGCGCGCGAAACCTTGCTTCGAGGTATTTGAATCTAACTGTTGTTAGGGTGCAAGTTTATGACGTTAACTGTAGCAAATTCACATATTGTAGCAAAAGAAATTGAATTCAGATAAGTAAATTGTTTTGATATAACTCAATTTAAACAATAAGATAATTCGTTAAAAATTTGTTTGAAATAAGAGAATGATTTCATACATAGGAAATAGAACATTAATTTATTTAATCGTCTTTATGTTCATTTTAGTATTCCAAATAATTAAGAAATTATCTATTATGAAATATGTATCAAATATACTTTAAAATAAATATAAATTGTATATCAAACGTAATCCATATTCGAATAAAAAGACAACAAAATTTTTCATACAAAACTGTCTTAGTTAAAATATACTTATCGGATTGATCCTTAATAGTCTTCGCATCCATATGTCAATTTTTCTGTTACTTTTATATTATCTCTGCTTTCGACAAATAAGTTACTCGAAAAATTACTAGAAATTAAAACAAATGTATAAAATAATTAAATGAAATTATAGTCTAGATTCAGTGGAAAAGAAGAATAGATTTTTATATTTCGTTCCAAGTCAGAAAAGTATCGATGTACAGAATGGGCTTACAATACACTTGTCCCACGGTGTCCCACGGAGTCCCACGGTGTCCCACGGAGTCCCACGGTGTCCCACGGTGTCCAACGGTGTCCAACGGTGTCCAACGGTGTCCAACGGTGTCCAACGGCGTCCCACGTTGCAGTCCAGTCTAGATCATCCAAAATTCTTTTCGCGGCTTTTGCTGACCCAAACTGGACTGGTGCGTAGTTCTTAGCTTGGCATCGTTTTTCAAAGATTAATCAACTGATCAATTTTTGGAAAACGATACCAATTACCAGGTCTCACCACGAGGAGGTGACTACGCACGAGACCCGCCCATGAGTTATTTAACATTACGCATCGGTCTCGACATTCAACCTATTGGCAAGAATATCGAGTTCTGACTCTACTCCATCATGGGCCTGCGTAAAGAGATAGTTATTTCGTAGCCTAACCGCGAAACACCTATCTCCTACGCAGCAGTTACACGAATCTTTACAAACGTAAAACAAACCTTACACGACGCAATATCTATCTCCCACACAACGCAACATGTATCTCATACATAACGATTACATCGATCAGTACAAACATCGTACAATAATTCGCAACCCTATCGGCAACATTCCGTATCAAAGATACATTTGTCTAACTTGGAACGAAAGAAAAGAAATGGGGCTACTATGGAAAAGGAGCCCCAACAATCAGACGATGAAGAAAAACCGCGGCTCGCCCGGAACGAACGTAATCGCGATCTCTCAAAAAAACTAACAAACCTACGTGACGTACCCCCGTGCACCAGATAACTCAGAGATTCAGTAGAAGCGCAAGCATTGACCTTCGCTCGATTTCTGTCACATCGTTTGGATCTTATCACGGTCGATGGCACTTACCGATGATACCAGTGTCCAGCAGATGGGCCTGCAATTTAACACACTCCAACTGAACAGTTGAACCCGGGAAGGGACCGCTGAACAGGATTACAAAGGCAAGGCCCCAACTGAACAGTGGGGTCCACCCCCGCGAGTTCGAACAGAATTACGGAGGACATTAAATGCAGGTTCCCTGTCCAAGTACCGAAGTACCAATCGGACATTATTGCAGAACTGCGACTCAATCGTCAACAGATTCACAGGTATCACCAGCGTGATGACAACGCCCGCGATTCGAGGCAAACAACGAGCAGTCGTCGAGTAGTCACCAAGACAAGAGGTGTCCTTGGGCGACCAGCGAATCCAAAGAGTTGTCCCGTGTACGTTGACCCGCACGTACCCGGAATACGCGCGAGCGAGTACGCCACGCGGCAGTTTGAAAGAACTGAGCGATCGCGAACCGACAAATCGCGGGAAAAATTTTTCCAACGTGGTAAGTGAGGGCATCCAGAGAGACGAGATTTATATTTTTCGTTCCAAGATGGATAAGTATCTTTGTACGAAATGAGCTTACAATGCACATAACATAGGTATCTATCTTATGATTAATTAAAGCTAAAACGCACGCATCCCACGGTGTCCCACGGGGTCCCACGATGTCCCACGGTGTCCAACGTTGCCCCCGCGGGGGGGTCTTAGTCCAGTCTAGATCACCAAAATTATTTTGGATGATCAAGACCAGACTATATTCAAGTAGTTTTTAGCTTGATATCGTTTTTCAAATAATAATACTAATATTCAAAATAGTACTTGGTGTATTATTATTTGGAAAACGATACCAATTACCGGGACCCACCACGAGGAGGTAACTACGCTCGGGTCCCATTTACATAAACAGTTTTTAAGCATTGGAAGCAGAGATGTAAAATTATTTTATAACAAAGAAGTTATGAAATTTATTAAATTATTAAAGAAGTTGAAATTTATTAATTAGAATGGCTGTAGTACGTGGATCTGCATAATCATACTTGAATATTAAACATACCATCGAAGAAACGAAACCATGCAAAGTACCAATTGTAGTGCATATGGATGAATGGTGAGTTGTCGCTGCCTTCGATTAAATTGCACTTGCCTCCTTCATTCCACAAATACGGTGCTGTTTCCTTGGTTTTGAGCAGACATGGAAAATTACATTCCATCCATAGACACTCAATAGGTACACTCTGCGTTACTCTGGTTTTATATGAAATAGTGAAATGAGAAATTAAATACTTTAGGATTTAAAATTAAAAAATACTACTATATAGAGATACAATAGCACTTCAGGGCTTGAAGGATTTGGTAAATATTAAATAAAACAAAATAAATCATTAATTTACTCATAACGAATTGATGGTATTCATTTAAATCAGTGAATGTAGAGTTGCTTTCGATTAGTGGTACAACTGTTATAAATTAAGAGTATAATTACTTTGAATTAATGGAAGGATATGGTTATAAATTATTGGTATAAGTGTTAAGAATTAATGGAGTAATTGTTTTAGATGAATGGCTTAAATGTTATAAATTAATGGCTTAGATGATATAAATTAATAGTTTAAATGTTAGAAATTAATGGCTTAAATGTATAAAATAACAGTTTAAATGCTATAAATTAATAGCTCAAATGTTGTAAATTAGTAGCTTAAATGTTATAAATTAATAGCTTAAATATTATAAATTAATGGCTTACATGTTATAAATTAATGGCTTAAATGTATAAAATAACAGTTTAAATGTTGTAAATTAATAGCTTAAATGTTGTAAATTAATAGTTTAAATGTTATAAATTAATAGCTGAAATGTTATAAATTAATAGCTTAAATGTTATAAATTAATAGCTTAAGTGTTGTAAATTAACGGTTTAGACGTTATAAATTACTAGTTCAATGTTATTGTTAATATTTTTTGTTTATTTGCCTTATATTTGAGTTCTTCTTCGATGTTCACTCTCCGGCAGTTCAGGCGCAAAAGAGCTCGCGCGCGATTTCCGTGTTCCTTATATACCTTGACAAAGTGTCGAGATGTCAATCAAACGGTAACGATCTTTTGACATAGCAAAAGACAGTTTTTCCGTTATAACAAAATCACATTGAACAATTTCTTAATATTTATCGTAAATTGGCGCCTTCAACGATTTAATACGATATCCATTTTTATCATTTTAATAGTTTCTACAAGCTAAGACTAATTTCACACTTCTTTGACACTAGTTTTCGACTATCAATTAGTTTGAACAAAAAGGAACAAAAAGCCTAACGGCAGTCGATGACGTTACTGTGAAATAAGTTAAGGTATTAAATAATCAGACAGATAAAATTCATATTAAACATTATATTGTATTGTCGATATTGGTTCATTTACTCGTGCTAATTACAAAAGAAAATGTTCTTTTTTCTTGAATAACACCTACATCAGTGTGTCCGATATTTAAAATTCTTATTTAATGCTTACTTAAAAGTCAGCTACCTTTTTAATTCCTCTTAAGTTAAACAAGTAAATTTACTCGGTATAGTTGTAACATAAAATGGCTTTTTTTCTTTAATACCGCCTGCATCGTGATACTGATATTAATTATGTAGCGAATAATATGAATTAATTGGCTGTAATCGCGATTAGGTATTTCTTCGTTAGATCTATCAAACGATCTATTAGGCTATTAGCGAGAGACTTATTGATTCCTTGAAGAATGGTTTGATTGTTATAAATTAATGTTTTAAATGTTGTTAACAAATGTTCCCATTGCTAAAAATTAATAGTTTAATTGTGATTAATTATTTGCTTAAATGTTGTTAATTATTGGTTGGATTGTTATAAATTAATGGTTTAATAGTTGTTAATTAATTGTTTGATTGTTATAAATTAATGGTATAACTGTTATTATGTAATGGCTTAAATATTACAAATTATTGCCTTAATTGTTCTTAAGTAATGGTTTAAATGTTAATTAACGGTTTGATTGTTATATATTAATGGCTTAAATGTTATAAATGAATAGCTCAAGTGTTATAAATTAATAGCTTAAATGTTATAAATTAATAACTTAAATGTTATAAAGTAATGGTTTAAATGCTGTTGAGTGATAATTTAAATGTCATAAATTAATGGCTTAAATGTTATGTTCTTGTTTCGCAACGCTAACTTACTATTAATATTTATGAAGCAGAAAATTTTCAAAATCAAACGCGAAGAGTGCTACGTTATATCTGCAGTTTCAATTAACCTACCATTTAAAAAAGGAAATTCTGAAAATTCCCGAAATTTGAGACGAAACGCTAATAAGTATAAATCTACGCACTCGTATTTAAGCAATAGGCAACACTAATAGCGAGAGATCGCAGTGCAACCATTTAGGAGGTTGCCGATAAACGATCACGCTTGTACAGCTCTTGTAGCTGTACGTGTGATCCAGGAACAGTGTCCGACAAATGCAGTCGGAGAGTTTGGGCAGTTTGTGAACGCAACTCTACTTGACAAAACGCGATCGTTCGTTGTCGCCACGCTAAAGGGAAAAATAAGTAGAACTCGCGATGGAACAATATCGCAACGCTAACTCTTATAGTGAATTTAGTGAATATTACTATTTACTATATAAAAAAGCTACTTCAAATATTCTGATACTGCAACTTGCAATACTATAAAATTAATTGAATTTAATTTAATTAATTTATAATATTTTGATTAATTTAATCAATAGAAAACAGGATAAATTCTGATACGTATAGTTCTATAAGAGATTCTAAAAATTTATAATAAAATTTGCAAAAGACGATTCACAACTCTAAAGCAAACGTGATTATCATTTTATCGCAACTCTCAAACAGTAATCATTTTCTCGCCACACTAATGAAAAGCCTCGATGTTATTTCGTAACTATAATACAACCCGTAATTAATTTGTCGCAACACTAATAAGAAAAATCGCGATTGGCCCAATGGGACGATGGACCGATATATACATCGGCCAAAAAGGCAAGGACGACTACTACCACTACCACTACTAGATATACTAAAAGCGAGCATAGTGACAAAGTAGTAACAATAATAAGTTCCCATGCTCTGGATGACCCAGAGGATGGGCAGCTATTAGTAGTTGCCCTCTCGAGTGGCAGTTTACCGGGCCCCTTCGGCTTATGGCTTCTTCTTTCTTCGGGCGCAATGCCCGCTGAAACTTAAATCTAAGCTCGTGTCTTCTAATGTGATCGTTGCTCACTCGCACGTGCGTGCTCGAGCGATAAACGTTCGTTTCCAGCCCACTTGCAACCGCGACCGCTGAAGTTAGAGGGAGAAGTACGTCTATCCTTGTCGCACAATATAGCTCTTCTTGTCTAACAGGAGTTGAGATACCTCCACGCACATTCTATATTCCTGTTACTTTCTCGCAGTTTCAGCCGGCTCCGATAGATAGCAGCATCGATCGTGCACGTCTTTTTCTAATTCATCGAATTTTCGACAGTTGCTCCCTTTCTGGAACAAACTCGTGCACTTTTGGAATCGCAGAATATAGAGTGGATCTCTGACAACATTCTCGCGCCGCTTTCGAGCGGAATTTATGAATAATTATCGTGTTCCTCTCGTCAGCCAGAAGCGATGCCGCGAAATTTCGCATAGTTTCCGCTACATGTGGTTAATGTACGATCCTTTGTTCACGAAGATCTTGGTACAGGATCTAAGGAAGCTTGTACGATTCCTTATAGAGTGAATTAATCACACGAAATGTTGACTATAATAACCAAACGTGAAGTTGGTCAGTAGTGAATCTATGATCACCTATTTCACAAGGTGAAGAATTTATATATTTCGATTTGTAACAATTGCAGATATTTGACAATATGTTTAGTTTTATCAACTCGGCAGAATATTTTATATCGAATAATAAATTTTCTTAACTCAATTTCAAGCATATACCGTTGTTCAACAATTACGTTAATTATTAAATATACATATAAATCTGATATTTTCACACAAATAGTTCTGTTTTAATTTTGTTTCTAATATTAGATTATGTCAATATGTTGTCTTAAGTCAATTATGAATTTAATTATATTAATTTATTCGTTTTTATTCATACGTTTCATTTTATTTAATAACCTTTCTCATTTGAATTTAATAACCAGTAGAATTCCGTCTATTTGAATTTGTCGCGTGATAAATATTTATGTCCTTACTGTATTTTCGTCCAGTCGCGGGGAGACGCGATAGCGTTGTAGCGCGTCAACGGGAGTTGTATCATAAATTCCCGTTACGATTAAACGAATCGACATCACGAGCAGGGCGATCCCCTTATTTCTTATTGGATAATAGGGGTGTTTGGTTTTAAATATAACTGGAATCTACAGTTATATAATCTATATCTATTTATTTAACCAGCCTACACTACTTGTTGCGTCGACAGATATTGTTTGACTTTGTCGTGTCGGAAAGTACAATAATTGATTGACCCGAAGGTTGATCGATTTAATGGGTAGAGCACCGAGAACTTGACCTTTGATATTTTCCGATATTCTAAACGACATTGTTCGTCAGGGCTTTCGATGTATGCAATATGAATTTTGAACTTAGACTAACTGCCCTTGGATAATTTCCTTGTCCTCTCGGGGAGACGACCCCCACCGAGCTCGGATCACGCCACCGCTCGCGCCGATCATCACGTATGCCGACTTCTTTGTGAAAATAAAGAACGGACCGAAATCGACGTTTCTGGAACTCGCGGCCGGGCGGCAACCATGCGCTCGTCGATACATTGTCTGTTCCGTCGGGAAGATGAGACGATTCGTATATGACGCTGGAGGACCGCGAGGGACGGTTAGAAACACGATCCATATCAAGTCTCGCGACATAACAAACGTTATTAAAGCCGTGGATTTGGCGAAGTAAATTAAATATTTTCAATTCTTTTTTACACTTATATATTTAATAAAATGCTCTATTTAGTGCAAGTTCCGTTAATATTAATTGAACGAATATTAATTTCTAAAGTCGGAAAGAATTATTAAACTTGCCGATTTAGTCAAGTACTTATTTAAAGTTTTTAATTCGTATTTTTACGAAACTTAATGAAATATTCTGTTAAGCGGAATTTATTCTATTTACACGTTAACCTACGTGTTTCATATCTGTTCACAGTGATCCAGAATGGATTACATATCGATAATTCTTCTGTCAAAAGAAGATTTTAGAAAGATTATCAATTGAAAAGTTTATTAGAAAAATATTATTATGAACGAGGAGTTTTATAGTTTTATAGGGACAATGTGTCTATTATAAACTACGTTTATAGTTCAGATCGACTATCCTGTAGTCGATAGTAAACAATTCTGGTAATTTCGAATAAACTTAATACGTATAGAAGAGCCAATCAACGTATTTCCCTTCTTACGCTATCGCATCGACATAGTCCTCTAGTTCACTGTCTTTCATGTTATGTGCCTATGATATGTATACGTGTGTACATATGAATATAGTTCGAAATAAGTATTTAACTACATTCCTTGTTACTTGTTAAAGGATGGAAACAGAGCGATCTTGTGGTTGCAAAAGAATAAGATCTTGTGTTCTCTCCCAAAATTGAACATAAGATTGTGAAAGCCAATCCGAATACTGAATTGTGAGGTCATGTCTCAAAAGTTTGTCTTTCTTTACAAACAAGTTTTCTATTATTATTGTTGTTGTTGTTGTTGTTGTTGTCATATTATATACTTGAACAATTCGTTTTAACCTATTATCATTATTATTTCATATTTACTTTTATACAAAGCTAAATCCTTGGGAAATTGGTTACAATCGAAGAACGCGCGCGCTCTTGAAAAAGAATACCTTGGGAAGATTCACTTAGAGTGGAAGGAGGAGGAAGCAGATATTTCAAACCCAAATAAAATATATAACAACTACTACATTTATTATTATTATTATAAATTTTTTGAAATATCAATAAAATTTATTAACAGATAAGATCGGAAGATTTAAGAAAGAATAATTTAAAAATTCCAGAATGTTGGCCCAAAATGCAATAACTCGAAGAAAAGAAAGCTTCGCTTGGGTTCCTTCTATGGTTTTCCAGAGTCCACTCAATTCGTGCAATCTTAAATTTTGCTAAGTATCCATGCTTAATAATAATAATAATAATAGTAATAATAATAATAATAATTTGCCAAATGTTAGAACAATGTACCTTAGAGTATGATCCACTACGAGGAACTTCAATAGATGACTGTAGGATTTGCTGGTAAAAGAATAGTTAGTTGGTTAGTTACCTTGAATGTCATGGATAAGTTGGTTTTGTAACAACAACAGAGTGACAACAATAGTACCGTGGTGCGCATACAAAATATTTAATTTAGAAAGCATTGCAGAGAATATTCTGCCGCTATACTCCAAGGCATCATCTTCTTGCTGATGATTATGATGGTGATAAAAATGAAAATAATAAGAAAGATGATGATAATATTGTTGTAAGGTTCTCAATGCCAGAGAGGGATCTCTTATGATTCTCTATGATACTATGCAAGGTAAGTAAGTAAAAGAAAGTTTCTTACAGACGTGGCACAATAATAGTACTTAAACATCTCTAATATCGTATATTATATTTCTGTAATTGTTTGGCAAATTTAGTTATACAATTATCGTAACGAATTATCATCAGGTACAACAACTTGAGAGAAAGTATTTTATAATATAGATAGATAAATAGATAGATAGATAGTTAAAATAGAATATAAGGAATGTGAATTTTATCTTATTATTATTAGTTACATAATTACTAGACTCTCTTCTTCTATAATTTTTCTTTTTTTTTTTTTTCTTTTTTCGTAGGTACCAATGGGAACATCGCGTGGTTTAAGAGAACATATAACTTCGTAGACAGTATAAATTGTAGAAACAACGAATATTTTATCATTATCATTATCCTCGTTAAGTATAAAGAAATAAATAAATGATTTCCATTGGAAAATTTTGTTCAGAAAATTAGTAGGATTTGTAAATTAAAATCTTGGTCTATAACATAACGTAACGTAACGTGATATAATATTATAGCAATATAAATGAAAAATATTACGGTAGAAAATTGAATTTTGTTCTTATATTTTCATTTTAAATTACGAGTTGTTTGTATTTCATATATATGTATATATAGATGATTAACCGCAAGAGGAATCGGTGTTGGGTTAGGACTAGAATTTAACGAGCGAGTAACGCTAAAATGTGATGATGATGATGATGATGATGACGACGACGACGATGATGATGATGATGATGATGATAATGATAATAATAATAATGTTCGATATTTTTTTTAGATCCAGTTGTCGAGGGAAAAGAAAAGAGTGAATTGTAATTCATAATTGAAATTCTATCCATATAAAATATGGATATAAACTAAATAAATGTTACGATATATATATATAAATCGAATACATGTTATACAGATATATATATATATAAAATAAAATAAAACACATGATCATAGGGAATTCATACTTTCATTTCTTCAATTTAAGGAAAATTTACAAGAATCGTTTTGTACGTTTTCAATTGTTGATTAGAACGGGCTCGAAGCAAGTAAGAAAGAAAAATGTACTGAAATAAATACTAATTCCTTAATAATAATTGCAAGCCAAATTATTATGTATTTAATAAAGAAAAATGGAGAACAGATAATCGGTAAAAGATTGTTTTCTCATTCGACATTTCCAAACATTCTTACACGTGTATATATATATATTTGGTAACTGATAAACGACATCATCCGTTATCGTACCGAGTATTACGGACGTAGCGCGATTCTTCTAGAAAACATTTTCCTATTATTATTATTATTATTATTATTATTATTATTATTATTGTTGTTGTTGTTGTTGTTGTTGTTGTTGTTATTATTATATCGTTATAATCGTCTATATCATTGCTGTTGTTGGTCCTTTTGGTTTAATCATCATCGTGGCACGTTTCAAAGTGTAATCCCAACCTCTCCAACGGAACCATACGATACCTTTTATTAAATAACAGAAAGGGAAGAATCGTATTTTGTCGTTAAACGGATAATACGAAACATGAATGGCTGGCTGTACGTGGCATTATTTTGTAAGCAATCATACCTTGTCGAGCGGTTAAATCCTGAGGATCGTTCAAATAAAGACCATTTAATCCTCGTCCGCACGATTTCCACCACCATCCGCCTTTTAGCATGGAAGCGCAGTTCAACGATGACCTATCGTTGTCCCTGTGTGAAATGAAATATCGTCTCGAACGAATAGTTGACTCTTATTACGATTAATCTATCCGATATTATCCGTTCTTGATTGCTTTTTGCTCTATGCTTTCACATAATTGAAATTGTCATATTTCATGCATTCTAACAAATGAAGAAATAACGTGTTACCTGTTGTACGTGGAAAACGGACTGTTGTTCGAACCGTACCATGGATCGTTTAACGAGTCACCGGCATTTCCGTCGTAACCGTCGATCTCCAATTTGTAATATTCTCCTTCTGAATAGATTTTGAAGTGAGAATACTGTGCGTACCTAAACGAAAGTACATACATATATAATTCTTGTCTGCGCACAGATATACGAATGTTCCGAAACGTTCTTTATCTTAAACATACAGAGAAAATCGTCTTTGAAATCCTCTCCGATCTATTCTACACAAACGTTAAAACGTCCGAACTTTGCATCCAAAATCAGTTGCAATTGTAATTTTCATATTTCTTACCTTTTGTTACCTTCAAAATCTTCGAGTTCCACCCGAAGCATGTAATCTTCGTTGTTAGTTAACATGTATATGTTTTCGTTGCCAAGCCAAAACTCTCGAGCAGGATCACCAAAACCGTTTTTGTAATCAGCCCAGTCACGATTGAAATTTTCTCTTGGCTCGCCGAAGTCGTCTCTTCTTTGAATAACCTAGGGAAAAGTGGACATTCTTCTTCGAATTATGAGATAAAAAAAGTAGGAAGATTAAATATCTTTTACCAACGAACGCAGTTGTTTATTGTACGCACAGTCATTCTTTTTCTGTAACGACCTAAGAGTATAAGCTATCGATGACTAGATTCTACATTGCGAAATATATTTCTTTGGAAAAAAAAAACCCCGTTCTATCACACCAGTTCTATCTCGATGCATGATGCATACGCGAATATATATATATATATATATATATATATATATATATATATATATATATATTATAATATTTGGACGAATCTCTGTTTTACCGTCCAACCTCCTTCGGCGATATCCTGCTCGCAATAAACCTTGAGAAACCAATAGGTTGTTCCACGAATTTGAAGGTAATAGACACCGCTATCTCTCATGCCAGCATTCAACAAATCAACGCATGAATAGCCCTGTAACATTAAACAAGATGTACATATATTATCGTGTTTGTAAGCATTGATAACATGGAATAACGTTTTCTTTTCCTTGCGTAGATTTTTCACTCTGTTACATATTACGTACATAGATTAGTATTTTTCTCTCTTCCTATAATATTGTTATACATATTTAATTTTTCAATTATACAATCGTATTGTAAAAACTACTTTTCTTTCTTTCTTTTTATTTCTTCTGGAAATATGGTATACATTTTCAAAATTTCCATAAAGGAAGGATTAATAAAAATTTCACCGACAAAGACTTTTTACGAGCCGTATTGGAATGTTTCAAAGTTGATGGTTGTACGTGATGCGTATGTGTGTGCATTATAGTGACTATAATGTGTGTTATTTACAGTTTGACGAGACGAGTAATTACGAGCAAGTGATAAAATGATCGTTCAAACGAAATCGTTCAAAATGTTAATCGACGTATTACGTAATAAATTTTTCAAATCTGAACATTTCTTTGTGTTATAGCACGTACGATATGTATGTGAACGAAGGTGGGCATATACGTGGGCATATCGTGTATTCTATAAGTGATATAACTATACTGTGTATGCACGATAAAATGCATATCGTTTAGAATTCTTCTTTCTCTCTTTCTCTCCCCATTCCCTTCCCCCTCCCCCCTCTCTACACAATCCCTCCTCTTCCGTGGTAATTGCGCCTTCCCTTGTCTACACATTCTTCACATAGAAATACAGCAACGTTGTTGTTACGTTTACTCTCTCATCTTCTTCCGTTGCATCGCGTTCGTTCGTTTATTCGCTTACAGGGTCTTACAAGGTAACTGAACTATAGAAAAGAGAGATGAAGAAAGAAAAAAATAGGTTTGCATAAAAGTCATGCAAAGTATATCGGTTATTCCACTTTGGTTGGTTAAAAATCAAAGAAGAAATGAGAAAAATATAAAATACTATATAAAAACTATTTCTAATTCGTTTGAACGGTGTCGATTACCAGTGACGTTAATTGGTGCGGATTGAGAATGTTCTTGTTGTTTATTACCTTAACATCTTTGTAATTAAGGAATGCATCGGTGGTAAAGGTCGAATTTGCTGGACTTGGTTTGTTTTTGACACTTGGAAATATAACACCACGATTTTTAGACGATGATCGCTGCGAACTCGGGGATAATGGGGGGCCTATTGAAGGACTGGCTGTCGAGTTGGAGAAATTATTAGTGGAACCAGCTATGTTGCTTGAATTAATGAAATTATTGATCGATACGGCGTTCGACGAGGTCGAGGAAGACATGGACATTGACACAGACGAAACGATGGTAGTCGGATTGACGGGCGAAACGGTTGTTTCAACTGCAATGTCATCAGAGAGTCCAACGTATCTGTGAATCGAAAGAAATTCGTTCTACATGAAACATATTAATTACATAGCAATGTAATAATGGTTTTTGTTTAGTTGGACATAGTATTATATTGCTGTTACCACTTTCTACGTATTTATTTATTTATTTATTTATTTATATTCTTTTACGTCGTTCTTTCACGCATCGTATATCTACGTATAATAATATATTTGAATATTTACTAACAACAGATGCAATCAACTCGAAATACGATTCTTTCACATTACACGAAACAAAAGAATTCTTTTCATCGAACGGAAATAAGCAAACAGATAAAGCTAGAAATACGTGTGTATTTATGTCTATTATTATTAGTGAGAAAAGATTGTTTCTCGAAAAATGGAATGAAACTGACAACGTCGTAAATGCCTTCGATTTCTATATTATTTCGTAACATGGTATATGATAATAAAAGCAAACGAATAAAATATCAAGGAAGGAAAACTAACCTATTGGAGTCGTATTCGACAAGGCGATCGATCGTGGGATCCAGTAACAATTCCGCAGGTATTGGACGTTGAGCAAGGCTAGCTACGTCGTCCTCCTGCTTTCGAAGTCTATTCTCCACTCCTTCTAAATTTTCGATAATCTTATTCGTTTTCGATCTTAAATCCGCATGAATTTCACTGATCGCTCTTTCCTGTCTTTGCGTTTGTGTAAGTAATTCATCGGATTTTGGCAAGAGATCGTCCACGGAACTTTTCGTGCCAACCTGTCGAAGAAAGTATACATACTTATCTATATGGAATGCCGTCAAGTCATATAACGTGATTAACACGGCCGGCAAAAAATTAAATTAATAATTTAGCCACATCTTCTCGGCTTACCACCACGTTCCAAACTTCATCCATTTTCTCCGATACAGTCAACATTGGATATATTTGTTCGACGAGTCGATCGATTTTACTCTGCCTTGGTGGTGGCGGCTCGGTGGTTGTCGTTGTTGTTGTAACGTTGAACGCCGGTCGACCGTTCGTACTTCCTCTCACTAATATCGCATCGTGCACGTCACTCATCATGTTGTAAATAGTTCCCAAACGATCGGAAACCAAGTTTACGTGAAACTGTAACTTTCTGTCCATATTGTTGGTCGCTTGCCTTAAATTTTCTATCTCGATCGTAATGTGATTTATTACTTCGTTACTCATCGCTTTAGTGATTTCGATTACGCTCATACTGACTGGCTTCTTTTCGCTGGCTTCGGCATTTATGTCGTCATTTTGTAACAAGTTATTATCCAATTGATGTTTCAAATCGATCAATTTATTATCTATATCCGATACCTTTTGATCAAGTGACAATAATTTTTCACCAAGAGTGAAATCGGACGATGATGGATTTTCTCGCTTCTGATGGATTGCTTGTAATTTCGAACCTGTTTTGCCAAATAAATGCCAATTTATACGATAAACTTCAACAGCGAATGGCAAACGTAGAAAGAAAAGAAGAAGAAGCATCAGCAAAAAGATAAAAGTATGGAAAAGAGACGAAGAGAACGAAAAAGGGGTGGGGGTGGGGGGAAATACAGGGAAAGCAGGCTTGTATACGTGTGTACATATGTAGGTATATGTATGCATACCTATAAAATACACGTAAATACAATTGTTAGGTAAACGATATAGATAAAAGAAAACCGGCTGTAAATGTAATACAATTCAAACGACAATTTGTAGTTGCGATCCATGTTTGTTCTAACCGATTCGATCGGTCCAATATTTTTCTTTTTCTTTTTTCTTTTTTCTTTTTTCTTTTTTTTTTTTTTTTTTTCTTTTCTTTTCTTCTTCTATAGATACGTCTGTTAACGAATTTCTGTTTTTACGTAACAGCATTTTATGTACATACATACATACGTACCGCTTTTGATTTCACTGTCGTTTTCATCATCGCTCCGTTTTGTCGAGTATACAGATTCGGTCGAAGAAAATTCAATTTGATGAGAATTGAAAAGTTTTAGATCTAATGTTCGTAACTTTGTAATAACTGCATCGGTTTTATCGATATTATCATTCACGCGAGAATCCAAAGCTTCCACTCTTCTCATCAAGTGTTCCACCGCTTTGTCCAAATTTTCAATGCGTTGTAATTTTGATTCCAAAGTCGAAACTATAACCTCGAAAACGTTAAAGAGGTATTGCTCTCTGAAAAAAGAAAGTACCGAAAGGTATTACGATCAAAGAATGAAATTCGTTTTAATTTCAATTAAGAAATGTTCATTTCACTCGAGTTAACATCGAACGTTCATCCATTGATTGATCCATTGATCTCAACAATTATTTATCTCGACAATTAATAGAAATTTCTAAATATGAACAAATTATCAAATTTGATTAATATTGGTTATTACAAAAGGCTAGAAAATTAATTCATCTTCTTTAATTAAATTAAACGATACTGATAATCGATACATCATTGCTATAAATGTGGAAAATGTTTCTCTATCTTATATAAAATAGTATCGGATGTAAGATAAAGCTGAATCTGAAACAACTTGCACAGATGTATCCTTTCTCTCGTTACGATGTAAACTGTAATTTTACGCAATCCACAGGTAGGTCAACAGTCGTACTCGCCAATGGTTATTACGGTCCTTTCGAATCTTACAAATCTGTAAACTTTATAGTGTATTGCCTAAATTTGTAGAATTTGTATCCGTGTAAAATATAACGGCATTGTTGTCATTACTTTTACCACGTGTGCACGACTACTGAACGGTAATTAACACACTTAAATAATTAACATACAAATAATAAACATAATTTTATCATTTAGTATTCGTGTGTGTATTCTCTGGTTTACTATTCGTCGAATAAAAATGTAATTTATAATAATAAGTATATATAAATATAGTATGTAATATGCAACGATTATTGCATTATATTATTGCATTGCATTATATTGGATTATAGTAAAATATATATAGAAAGAAAATTGCTTTTACTAAATATATCTTGTAAGAAGAGTAGGAAAATATCATAATTATTAATTATTCGGACGAGAAGATCTACCTTAGCAGTTTCAATGATTCTCAAATATATTATTGTCAGGATGATGATTTTGAATAATTTTTTCCTACGTATGTTTGGAGCCCTGCTCGGCTGTAGCTTTCGAGATATATACATATTCGTAAAAATATCTTTGCTACCTTTTATCTTGGTATCGGTTAGGTTGCCGTCAGCTTTATGTACCGGGCATGATGATATTACCTATACGTATGTATGCGGGTTCGTGGCTCCCGCATAGATAAAGCCAAACTTGTACCGTTTCGCATTGGAGGATCGCTGGATAGATGATTCCTCCACAGTGAAAGTGAAGTACGAAAACCGGAGAGTATTTACACCAGTTCACTGGTGGATGAATACTCCGGATGAACGCTAACATATACAACATTCTTGACGACTGAAATAGTGAATTGTTTAAATATAATATATCAGAGTCTGTTACATTTCTTTCATTCATTTAATATTTCTTCTAAATATTTTCATGTGAAAATTACAGTTTAAGTTGACGTTGTACACCTATGCTTAAAATACGGATAAATCGAAATTTTGTTCCTTTTTTTCTTCAAATTGATGAACATCTACAATTATTATTGAAATTACGCATTGCACATAAGAGCAATCGGCCGATACCCTGTAGCCTTGTAATTGAAACGCTCGCTCGTTGCAAGTTTGATAATCCTACTACTACAAGTTCGATAATAATGAAATTATTCCTACGTAAAAATGAATTAAAAAATTAATGACAAGTGATTAATAAGAATTATTAGTAAGGAATACTTTTTAAAACCTATTTAACTTATTCGATATAATGAGACGAAACCTTTCATAATCATAAGAATGAACGGAGGACAATCTGCCATATTTTTATACATTCCTATGCACAGTTGCAAGCGCCACAACAAAATTTGTGAAGTTAACTTACGTTTACTTTATCGTTTCCGATAATAAAAATACTTTATGATACTTATCAGCTTCACTCGGGTAAAGTTATTTTATTTTTACAATATAAAAAGTTGAGTTCTCTCTTTTAATTCTTTAGAATTACGATATTACGATCATTAATGCCAGATTCATCGAGGAGCAATAAAACAAAGGATCCTCAAAGGTCGCATCCATCGAATCCAGTTGTTAGAAGCAGCGATAGACTTTATGTAAAATTTTTGATCGAGAGACCTTTACAAACACGACGATACTGCTGCTGTAATGCGACATGCTCGACGTATCGTCGATTAATTGTTTGAAAAATTGTTCATAATTCGATCAACTGTATAGGCAGCTGAGGTTAGTATTTCTTAAATGCGATCGATGGTCGATTATGTCCACTGTCGCTGTTACGATTGGCTGAATAAGAAATAAATATTTATACAATTACGTATTTGCTGCTGACGAGATTTGCTTTTCACTGATTTCTTCGCATATACTTGAACGTTTCTAACCGAAGAATGAAATTTAAAACGTAATTTTATTGTATTAATTTCTACTTCGTTACAGCTATTGCCGATTCTACGATCTACGAGTATAGTATGTACGTATGATTATAGAAATTATAATAATAAACAGATCTCGTGTTCCTAAGCCCAAAATCGTTCTCTTTACTTTCCTTCTAATTATCAAATTGTCAGATTAATATTTTATATTTTAGCTATACGTAAATGAAGTTGTCTATTATAAAATTCTATCATCTCAAACGTATCGCCTAATGTTAATCCCTGATATTTCTGTTGTTTCAATTATTATGCCGACATCGTTATATAATGTTACCTTAAATAATGATAAGACTTTGTTCTTTCACCAATGCTCCTCTTAAATAAGTCTCAATAAGAATAATTGATACCATAAGCGTAATTATTATAGACATCGGTCCTTCGGTTCATAGCAAACACAAAGTGCCGTTATTCTTTCAAATACGATTGTATCGTACAATTGTAAGGTCCATGACGTTGCAAAAAAAGAAAGAAAGAAAGGTTACAATATAAACGTACATGATAGTACGCAGGTTTTAATTTAATTTATTAAGCTATAAGTGTATAATTGTTTTACTTGATCCACATTTTTAACCAGTTTATAACGAAAATGGGCATGAATATTATCGAAATTACTCTAGTGTAAAAGTACTCTGCAGCGAAACCAACGAACAAAAACTAACAACGACTATCGAAAGGTGGAAGCGGAATTACAACGAGCGCTTACAACGGACGACATTCCACAACTGATAACTTCCGTAAGATTGAAAAAGAAAGGTAACAAATTACGAGACGAATACCATGATGATTCTAGCGGAACGACTAGCTGTAACACGTGTATACATATATGTATATCCCCGTCTATGTATCCTGACATTTACAAATTTCCTATTACGTTGTACTGCAACCTTCGTGTTATTCTTGGGCAACAGAAGCAATATTTATTAAGAACTAATATCGATAAAGTTGTTATGCATAAAGTTAAGTAAGCGTAAACGTACATATAGGAGTGTTGCGAACGTATCGTCAAACTTGTAATGATCTTGTCTCTCGTCTTTTTTCGCGTTGCAATCTATTTACATATTATGTTTATTCTTGGTAGAGTCTGACATTGATATACCTACTTCCCGATTGGTATCGATCGCTTAAGATGGATAATCACGAAGACAGTGCGATATGCCGGCTTACAAATAAAATGTTTACAGTGAAACTGTGAAAAACTTACAGTTCTAGAAAACTAGATTTAGGTGATTTTTGAATATGTTTAATTTTCTTGTAAGGACTCAACATTTTGAACAACTTTTTCCTATATATGTAAGAGTCTGTCGGCCATAGTTTCCCAGATATTCCGAGCAAAAAACTATCGATACCATTACAGTGAGTAGTACTGCCTGAGTAATAATTGTATGTTCGTGGCAGCGTATGCGCTCGTATTAGTTATTAGTTTCTAGCGACCAGATAGAATGACCTGACCGAAACCTGACGCTTATTCTCCGTTTATTCCGTATACCATATGATGTATACGAACGAAGGTGGGTCGAGACAGGGATACAGCTCCGTGGCCCAACTGAACATGAGAGGTGTTAAGAAATGTCTGTCTGTCTTACAATTCAATTACAACAGGTATTTTTCTTGCAACCTCGAATACGCAATTGTGCATGGAACCTTTAAACTCGCCCAAGACTCTTGTTCGTAAACAGAAAATATCTGACACATATGCTACTACGGGCGGACAACGGGGTACAAGACAGTTTTTTTTTTTTTTTTTTTTTTTTTTTTTCTTTTTTTTACTAATATCTCTGAAAACAAAGTCGAGCTGGAGTAATACATATATATTAAAGTTTTCCAAAATATTGATTTCTACATTCTATATTCGAGAATCATCGAAATTGGTAGAATGAGCTTCTCTATAAATAATTACAAAAGTTTTTTTACGCTTACATATAGGTGTCAACAAGATAACATACAAGCTCGGATTTAATAAACCGATTTTGAAACAAGTCCATATTTCTTTATCGCAAATTAAAAATGTCCCGTTTCCGCACGAAGTTGACAAACCGATTATGCGAAAATCAACAAACGGGTCGATTCGAAATTTCGTACCTTATTTCGACATAACTATAGACATAACTTACTTATCTCACAGAGCCTTGATACTGCACGACAACTTTAACTAAATTTATAAAAATGAACTTTTACATTTATGAAAAGTGTACTTTTTCCCACATTTTACTAAATTACGATATAAAAATTGGCCTCATCGTAACGCAACGAGTCTCATTTTACAGATAATTTTATTAATTCACAACTTTCTACTGAAACTTTTTCATGTACAACAAATAGCGTTTACGATATATAAAACGATATGAGAAAAAAGGTTGTGTTTTCCTCGTTTAATCTGTATTTCTCTTAAAAAGCATCGGCGGGGGGGGAAGAGTTTAAAAGTCGCTTTATATAATATGCAAAAATATTTTTACTATCAATTTGTTCCTGAAAAAATATTAATTCGAATGGACTAGAAGGAAAACGCTAGTGTATATGCCAACTAATACATTAGAGAGAATATATGGTTTTTCGTATTTGTTGTCTTATACTCGTATATACATACACATGTAAATCTTACGTACGAAAAAGAGAATGATGCGCGCGCGAAGGGAGTTGTTGAGTTTTTCTCGTTGACTGTTCGTACTATTTTAAATATTGTATTATATTATGCAATTTGAGTTTGATTATCGAAATTGTATTAATCTTATGTGTCAAAAGTCATTTGAGCTACACAAAAACCAAACTGATCTCAACTTATTCAAATTAATCAAGACTAAAGATTTGTTTTTGAAAAATAAAACGTTGTAGATGCTAAAACAAAACAATTTTCTAGAGAACGGAGATAATCTCGGTGTAGCTTTTGCCTTCCAGTTTGATTAGACGATTAATTAATTATTCGTTGTGGTTTGTGCAGTATCGTTAGAAGAATGTGTATCAAATACGGACATTGTACATTAACAGATTCGTTATTATTGACAAGTTCTTGGCGATAAATAAAAATGGTAATTAAATAAAAGAAAAGCTAGTTTGGCTGATATGTAATAGGCACGTAAGTGGAAAGCGAGATGAGAAGGCAACCAGTATGTAATTTCTAGAAAGAAAACAAGGTTTACAATCAACGATCCGATAAAATTCATAAAATTCTATTACATAAGTGACAAAATATTCTTTAGCAATTCCGCTGCTATTATTAAGAACCAAACACCTTTCGCGTTGTTCTGCGAAGTTACATAAGGGAAAGTCTAGCATGAACCCCGATAGAACGACAACACAAGGCGAGACAACACGACGACGAGGGATTTATAGTTGTATACTGCAGATTGTAGATGTATGCTGCTACACGCTGCACGAATTGAGAGGATGGAAAGAGAAAGCGAAAGAAAAAGGCGAGTATAAACCTGTTTCAGTACAATAACGGAAATTCTTGGTTCAATTTCTTACGATTAAAGTCGTCGAATCAAAGCATTAAACTTAAACCAATTTTATTTGAATCGGCGTTACTTTTATTATTACCACATTCGTTGTAAACGAATAACTCGTTTTCATTTTCCTGATATTAAATGGTACAAATTTGCTACACAAACGAGCAAATCACGATCAAATTGTACTTGTTTCAGAATAACAAATTCCAAAGGAATTATTCGATTTTTTAACTTTTCACCACGCACGAAACACAGGAAAGCTGTACGGACTGACTGTTCGTTGGTCAACTACGATTATGTGAATATGTACACACACGCGCGCGCACGCGCCCACGCATATGTTATACACTATGTGCTATTCAGAAAATTAAACGAAAAAAAGAAATTAGTCTTCTCGAATATTTATCATCGATCAATTCATCGAACGATACAATGTAAGTGATACAATGCCTGTCATCTCTCTCTCTCTCTCTCTCTCTATTTTCAACTTTCGATCTTTACAAAAATCAATGTTTATTAATATACTTTACTGCTTTTTTATGCCAACTTACCTATTTCGTTGAGAATTGCGGCTAGGTATCGGTATCGTGTTTCCAGTGACGTTGCCTCCATTGTTACTAACGTTACGGGTATTACGTTCATCGGCAGAGGTCCTGGGTAGTCTAGGACTTCCAGCAAACACGATACCCAATAAACATGTGGCAAGTACTACAGCTTCTCTCATGATCGAACAATCGAAGAGAATGAAAGGAATATGAAAGATATGGGAGTGAATGGATATTTAACGGCAATGTCAATGGCGAGGAAGTATAAAAGGGAAAGGAGAAAGAAAAGAAGAAGAAAAGAAATAGAAGAAGCAGAAGAAGAAGAAGAAACAGAAGAAAAAGAAAGAGAGAACGGCAGAAATAAAGAACGGAACGAAGAAAAATACGCGATTTTAAAAATTCACGTACCCACGGCACTCCCGACGAAGATCACTTAATGTTCGGTTAGTTGTTCGCATGCAAGTTCTTCTTCTTCTTCTTTTTAAGCCGAACATCCATTCATTCTCAACGCTTATATATATATGTGTGTGTACAAAGTAATAAGTAAATTCACCAACGATAATGTTTCTAAGTGGAAGATATATACGCGTGAATGTAAATGTTCTTTTCGACTGGAACAAAATCAATTTGATCGAAGCACAAATCACGAAACACTCGGCAAAGGAAACACAAAGTCAAAAAAAAAAAAAAAAAAAAACAAATTACAAGTTACAAGAAACACAAAAAGATTTTTCTTTCGCCATTACCAATTTTAAATTGTTTCATAACAATTCGTTGTCATAACGAATGTTCAGAGTAATCACAGCGGAGTTTATTCCCGATCCTCTTCGATATAACACTTTGATCACCGTATACGCACCAAGATAAGATGAGATGATAAACTTAAGCGAATCCTATACTTTTCTCATTTTTCTCTTCGTAGCAAAATCATTACTTGTTCTGTTGGTTTCGCTCTATTTTTAATATTCGTTCGCTTTGATCGAACTATACACGACCGTTGTCATTACGAACATTGGCATTCCCTTGATGAAGACACACACACACACGGTAAATGAGTAATTGGTATAATCAATATCTCATTTCTGTACACTGACGGATAGAGATTTTCCGAGAGAAGCGGACAAAAAAGTTAAATAAACGTATTAAAAATGAAACAAAATGTATATGTCGGTAATGTGCGCGGTATACTATGTCTCTTAGAAACGACTTGAAAAAGAAAGACAAAAGACCGTGTCAAATTGTTGTATTTATAGGTGCGCATACAAAATCAGTTTCACAGACAAAATCAGAACCATTGATTACGCGGCACTTCGCACCGAATGTTGTGTATGACACCTGTTCCGTTTTCTTCCAAGTTCGATGATCTATCCAAGTTCTTCTGTTCTTTCTAGATATATAAGTTCGATATGGATTGAAACATAGACAAACTCTATGTCATATACGATTGTGCATCACCCTTCCTTATTCTTATGTTTTTCACTTTATTGTTCGTACGTTTCCTGAAATAACGAGCAAAATACACAACAGTAATACGCAATTATGCGCACCGTATTTTAAATTCGATACAAACAACCAGACTGCCGACACCATAAAGCACCAACAAGTTCCCGATCGCCGCTGAATAGTAAGAGTTACTTTCACGTACATACGTGTCCGCTTTGAAAGAGTGCTTGTACCTCTCCCCACTGATCTACCGACCATTCTGTGGTCTTTTTCCGTCCTTTCCCTCTGTAAGGCTATGATCCGATCTGAAACGGTTCGATCCGTTTGAATTCGTACTGTTCCGTTTCGTTGCAACTTCTTCTTCCCCTTCCTTTGCGTTGCCCTTCTCTTTCTCACCCTACCTACCACTCTACCCCTTCTTGACTGATGTCGTGGCCAGCGTCATCAGGAGAAGTTCCTATCGCAGGAACAACATGACGTCATTTATAAAACGAAGACATACATGTATGCGACCATACGCGAGTACGACTGTCAGTCCCTTATCATTGTTTTGCCCCTTCGCTTATTTCACTACATCTATAGTACGAATTGTTCCGTCATTCTATACTAATACTACATACACCATAAATATTGTTTTAATCATTACTGCTGCCGTCTTCGTGCTTCCAAACTTTCAACAATTCCAACAGCCATTTTACTCCTGCTTTTGACTTTCTGACAATATCGATTACAGTTGATTGAGAAACAAACAGGGATAAACCGAACATTACCTGCGTATGATATATCAATTTGTAAATACATATCTATATCGCATCGATATCTTGTCGAATGGCTGATGAAACCTAATATTTAATACATTTGCATCTAACGTATCGATAACTTTCATATTTTTCGTAATGATTATAAATATAAATCTTTTTATAAATCATTATTTATCTTTTAATTAAAATGTGTTAGAACGTAGTTGGAACGAGGATTAAAATTACATAACTTAAACGCAAAACGAAGATCAAGGAAACAATTATTATAATTATTAAGGTAAGCTAATTCAAAGGTGAAAATTGCTTTTAAATAAGATAAATGTTGTCAGTTATTTATAGCTGAGCTTTTTTCTCGTATCTATACTCTTTGTGTGAGATTACAAACAAATCAAAACATTATTTTCCGAATCTAAGAGAATCACTTGTGTGAAATATTTCGAGAATGTCATGATCTTACGTTCTAAGAGAACGTGTCAGACTTTTCACCTTGATCGAGACGTCGATACAATTGTTGATCAAGAAACGAGAACAGGCATACTTGGTATTACTGTGAAATGTGCATTCCATGATTATCAGGGCGCATCGATGTGAAATATGCATTAAAATTCCAACGACAACGATGAGAATGAAGAAACGAAAAAGATTAAGTAACGAATCTAATCAAAATCGAAAAAAAAAAAAAGAATGCAATACAGTAATTCGGTAAATGCGATAAAGGAAAATGTAACAATATACGATGAAGAAGAAAATGTACAAGAAAAATAGTAAACCGACAGACTGACAATGAGATCGATCGTAGTATAAAAATGAAGAGAGGAAGAAAGCAGAGAGGAAAGGGAAGAGTACATTATAAATTTAAGTATACATAGGTATCGTCACATATGTATGTATGTATGTATGTATGTATGTATGTAGATCGGTAAAATTGTTTCGTTTATCGACACAAATTAACCGGAACGTTTCGTCACGGACTGAATACAGGATAGAGCTGATACCTGTCGCTGCTTTTACGTGTCCCATGTTTGGGGGACCATGTGACCTGTGAGGCGTGATATATTCCCTATGTTAGGGCAATGTAACAATCAGATCGATCAATGTACAAGCGCTTAAGCAAGCTTGTCCAATGTAATAGGAAACACTCTGATTCTTTTGGAGTTGATATTCAAGGAATTTGTGATACACCAAATCTCATATAATTATGTTACGTCTACCCTGTACTTAATCGATGCTTTTAAAATCTAATACATATCGCGCGGTGCATGAAATATGAAACCTACGTACAAATAATATATGTAACAAAACATTCACAGTTCATATTTCATTTAATAATTCTAATGGGCATTCATAATCGTACATACATACAATAAGAAAACAGAGTAAACATCTATAGAAATAGAAACAAGATTGGGATTTCATTTATTATGTCACTATAACCGTAACTGTACTCTGTATGTTCAGTATAGTATTTCAAATATACAAAATAATGACAATTTATCTTCCAACTAAATGGATTATCACGATATATAATGCCTCGAATACGATCTACTAATGTCACCTTCTTCTCAATAATAAGGTCTTCGAGGATTGTTCTAAAAATAAAAGGAAGAAGAATAAACATTTGATTAGTGGTTAAGTATATGAAACGTAACTTTGGTATTCCAAAGTTTTTTAAATGTTTGACAAAATTACCAAAGGATTAGGCCTAAATCTGTAGGCAAGCATCATCCTCTTTCTGTAGGCATCGAATTCATCGTCGTCCCTGGATACACCATCCGGTCTTTCGGAACCTAAACCAGCACTGTCGAATCTATTCGTTGCTCTACAGAAAAATGAGAAATGTCGGTACAACATCGAAGATATTGATAGTGATAAATAAAGTAGGAAATGGCCACAGATAGATCGAATAACGTGCTAAGGAAATTCAATAATACGGCAAACTTCTCTCAAAGAAATAACTCACATGTATTATATGTTTATATGTGAAATCAACGCGAATATAGTAAGTACAGTTAGTCAGGAACTACTTACTTGTTAATAGGTTCGATGCGACCATTGCCTTCGCTACCTAACCCTTGTCCCTCGCTCCAACCAAGTTTTTGTAGCATCTGAAATCCTAAAAAATTGCAAACTTCGTTAATTTGGTTGTCAAACATAACTTACTGACAAAAAGATACACATATATTTTAATATACGTAAGTACATGCACGCTTAAAGAAAGGCAGGCTGCGTACCAATGTTATCTTCTTTTAGTTTGTACTCCTTGTAATCGCTAAGATCAGGTTCCTTTCCTTGCTTAACTGCGTTATATTGTTCCATAAATTTTTTAAGTTCATCCGGCGGCAAGAAATCACCGATATGATGCTTTCCTTCTGCTTGAGCCGTCAATTCTTCGGCCCACATTTGAGTAGCCTCCATTTCAGCAGATCTGAGTTTGTGTTCCCAAGTACCACCTTCCGTCTCTTCGTCACTGTCGTATTCATATTTGTGCTTACCCTGTGCTTCTAAACGTCTTACTTCTTCTCTTTTTCTTAATAAGTTTTGGTAGAGAAGATTTATCTGAATGAAAGTCGGAACAAACGATAAGTGAGTTGACAGAAATTACACGTAGTTGAATTAACAAAATTAAATGAAAGCTTGAAATAAAATAATTTTAAAATAAACAATCTTGTCACCTTGTAATGATCTTCGGCTTTTTTCCATTGCTCTTCAGTGAGATCTAACGTACCAAAAGTTTGCCGAGCATATTGTATCAAGGCTGGATCGTTTCTTGATATTTTAGTTAACATAGGGTTCTTTGTTTCCGTACGTTGCACTTTTGGTGATGGAATTATAACAGCCGGTTGTCCAATTTGTCCAGGAATCGCGATACCTGGCTGTGAAAAGCCACTACTACTTTGCTGTTTATTATGACTGGTTAACGTGTTCATTTCTGCTACAGGCACCTTATTATCCGGATCACCCCATCGGCTACGTCTTTTTCGTTTACGTTCTTCCTTGTTGTCTTCCTTTGATCGATCTGTAGAATTGTTATCGCTCTCTCTCTCTCGTTTCTTTTCTGTTTAATATACAAATGATTATAATCGATAATGATAGAAGATGACTCGATGCAAAAATAAATATACATTATATATACCTTGCGGTGAAACATGCTTGTTAGAAGTAGAACCTTGATCGCTATCGTCATTATCGCTGAGAGCTTCTTCCGGACAATAGAGTTCCGCGCCGGTGTTTTTATTTTCCTTAACGGATTTTTCGGCGCGAAATTTTGCCACCAATCCCCTGTACTGCATATAGGCTGCACTTTGCTTTTGGTGCAGAAACCTTGATTAAAACAAAACTTAAAACTTCTGACGAGTAACATAGTCTCCTAAATTAAATTCCTTTAGATTAAAAGAGAAACAATAGAGAGAGAGAGAGAGAGAGAGAGAGAGAGAGAGAGAGAGAGAAAAGAAAGAAAAAAGAATAAGAAGAAAGAATAGAAGATAACAGGTGTTTTATAACAAAACAAATTGTATATTCGTACGTTCGTCCAATATGTCACGTCTTTGATTCGACAATTACATTGAAGAATTTAGGTATTGTCTTTATTTTATAAAAGATATTAAAAATATTTTATAAACTAATTAGGGGAATATACTCTAACGTATGTTGTTTTACGAAGGATAAAATAGTAATTATAAATACTTGTAAATAAGAAATGAAGAAAGGCATTCGCGTTTTGGATACACGATATATGTATGATTAAAAAACTTATTGGACAAATTTTAATTACAATTTCAGGTATCGTTATTATCAAATATTATCGATAAGATTTCGCCACTTGATTCGAAAGGAAGTAGCAAATGGAGAAGTGATACAGACAAAGCAAGCATCGTAATCTAGTGCTTGAAATAGAGCAATGTTGTACAAAAAAAGACGAACGAACGATACGTAAGGTGAAATAAAGAAAATGTGATATGTGCAAACGCTACACGTATAAAGACACTATAGATGGGGACCAGAGAGGACAGTAGTTACCATAATTTAGGATCTTGGGCATTCTTCTCTCGTGCTTCTTGTTCGATTTCATCCCCACAGTCAGCGACGATGCGTGCCAGCTGCTCAGCCTCTACGGGACACACTTAGAAGCCTTTGTCAGACATGCGTAACAACGCTAAAAACTCTGGATTTTGTTTTTGTTTCTGTAGTGTAGAACACGTATTCGTCTACACGAATGATCAGCACGAATTTGCTTTTTTGCAAGTTTCGTATTCGCCCACGCGTCTTGTATTCGGCGTATCGCGCGCGCGCATACGCATACGCACGCACACTTACATATTCTGGACTGCGCGAACAAGTAATCCATTTTACAGGAAATAACTTGTTCTTCGTAAATATAAACACGCGGCGATACGTCGAAACGAAGAAATAAATGAAAATAATCGACATATCGTACCTAGCTGTTCAGAGGCTTGTAGATCAGTCAATGGCCTCACTGGTGGTGGCACTTGTACATTAGGTGGTCCCATAGGTACCTGAGCGACTTGATTAGGAAGAGGGTAACTGGTCGACATTAAAGAAAGCGGCGGCCTGGCGTTTGGAATTAAGGAAGGGGGTGGTACATTCGGAGGTGGAATATTAAGATTGGGCGGTGGAATTGAATTCATATTCGAGGCAACATTGTGAACTGGTGGTGGCGCGGACATCATCACAGATGGTATTACATTTGGCGGTGGAACGTTTGGGACATTTGGCACATTTGACGCATTCGGTACACTGACCACAATTGTCTGCGTAGCCGGAATCGACATTATGCTTGGTGGCATTTGTGTCATTGTTGGTAACAAATTAGGAGGAGGAATGTTTGGAGGTGGTAAGTTCATAGGTTGTAATGGTGTAGGAGGTGGTACACCGCATTGCTGTCCGGTTGAAGCTAAGTGTTGTCGCGTGCTCGATTCTGATGATACCAATAATGTGGACGATAACGAAGATAATGACAAAGAAGTTGATGGCGATGATGACGGTAACGACGACGAAGACGACGACGTCGATGACGACGACGACGACGACGATGACGACGACGACGACGTTGACGACGGCGGCGGCGGCGGCAACAATGACGACGACGACGACGACGGCGGCGGCAACAATGACGACGACGGCGACGACGGCGGCGGCAACAATGACGACGACGGCGACGGCGACGACGACGACGACGACAACGATGACGTCGACGACGACGACGACGACGATGACGACGACGACGACGACGATAATAATAATGTCGATGAGGACAATGGTGACGATGATGACGAAGAAGACGGTAACAACGATGGTGTCAATGACGATGATGCTGTGGACGATGACGAGGACGATGATGACGATGACGATGGCGATGGCGACGGTGATGGCGATTTTAGCAATGAAGGTAGTTGTAGTGTTGTTGATGTCAATGTAAATGAAGAAGAGGAAGAAGAGGAGGAGGAGGAATTGGGGCAACAGGAGATAGCAGAAGAAGTAGAGCAGGAAGATGATAATGAGAGTAATGGCGACGATTGTGGTGGTGGTGGTGGTGGTGGTGGTGGTGGTGGTGATGATAACAGCAATGACGATGTTGGCGACGTTGATGACGTTGGCAACGTTAACGACGATGTAGATAATAAAGATGCTAATGGAACGGTTGAAGGTGGTGGTGGTTGTGGTAAACTTGGTAAATTAGATGACATTGTCCGAGAAATATGAATATTTGGTGGAGGTACGTTGGTGTTTGGTGGAACAGGTTGCACAGGTATAGAAGGTGGAGGTGGAGGTGGACGGACTGTATGAGGTGATGTTATTTGCATTCTTGGATCTCCAGATTTGTCATCCAGTCTAGGAAAAGTGCTACACATACTTTTCGGAGGAGGCATTTTTGATAAATTTGGAGGAGGTACGTTGGTTACGATACTTCTCACATTAGGTGATGGTACACCTGTGAGATACGTTATAGGTTGAGATGCAAGGGATGGAACAGCAGATAGATTTCCATTCCGAGAAAGAAACTGTTGATTGCTGTGCTGCATACGTTGATCGTTAGAAGTTACTTGATTAAACGAATGTCTAGCTTCTGGACTTTGAGATGCTGAACGTTTAGTAGGAGACGGACTGGAAGAAGAGTTATGTCTTTTGTCAGAACTCTTTTCCCAATGAGAATCCTCCCTCCTGCGATCTTTCCTAATTTCCCATTCTTTGTTTCTGTCGTTATTTCTTCTTCGTTCCTTATCCTGTACACTTTCTTCCATTCTTTCTTCTATCTTCAAAGGAAACATCGTCTCTGTTTTTCCTGTTCCCTTATTACTTGCAATTTTTTTAAATTGATCCAAAAAGCTTCCGTCATTAGCAAATAAATTAATGGTTTGAGATATCACCGGCTTGTTTTCGTCTTTTCTGTAATGACAACATAACATAAGACGTTAGATACGGATATAGATATAAGATATTATTAAGTCAAAGTACTAAATCAACAGGTGATTAATTAGAACAAATAAAAAAGGACTAACACTATTACTATAATACATGAATATTTCCATAACCCTGTCAGCTTGTTATCAGTATTTTGACATCCACGCTGCACTTTTATTCACACATGAAAACTAATTAAGTTAAAGTGTTAACAGTTAATACGAAAAATTACGAAAAGAGAACAGAAATGTTTTCATAATATCGTTCAATCTATTCACGCAATAATAAATATGAAATTATTCTAGAAGCGATACAGATCTACTTACTTGGAAGAATTCGTTTTATTTTCTATCAAATTCGGAGCTATCGTATTTGTCTTTTTCAAGTTTTCCACAGCTTCTTTTGCTTTTTGCTCTTGCATCTTTGCTTGTATTTCAAGCTTTTTTTGCTGAATAATTTGCTCTTGCTTTGACATTTGTGCAAAACGTTCATTTCGCGATGTTTTCGAAACAAACGGATCAGAACCTTTCACACCGCGGTACGCCATATTTATTGTATCGCAGACGACTCCTCAACACATTCAACGATACTTGGACTTGAAATCGACTAATAATTCTGGCAATCGCATCCACGTAGCAGCACTGGCGTATTACTAGCAGCAACACTAGCGCCACCAAACAACACTCAATATAACTTAAACGATAAGAGAGTTGAACAGGGAATTATGTATGCGCAAGCATATTAAAAATTTCGATTAACATTATTATTACGTATGGGATTATGAAACGAGTTAAGAAACAACGCAATATTGTTGGCTTATATAGATTTATCAATATATTCTTTGAATTATTATAAATATGAAGGAAACACGGTGTATAAAATACAGTTCATTATTGGTATACACATATATACATATATAAATGTAAATGTGTGCTATATACTATGCATACTGTTTACAATTTAGATCATTGATCATTTTCAAATCTCGGATACAATTTTCTATGACACTAACATTTACAATACAATACGGATTTTAAGCGCTTGGGATCAATACAATTTAATTCGTTAATATTATCAGAGAGGAAATCTGGTATTCTGTTCCACGCTAATCTTCATTAAATAAGATGATTATTAAAATATAAATATAAAATAGAAATCTTTGATAATAATTTAATTGAATTGCAAATATAAATTTTCTTTTATGGCTATTCTTATAAATTATAAAACGATACAACTCTCGAATTCTCAAATGGTCTCAATTATAAATCACCTATGTAATTACGCAGGCACGTGTATACAGGTATATACATATATGTATATATGTATTAAGGAATTTAAACGAGTTTTCATTTTAATTACTTATTTTAAATATCATACGGAATAAAATGTTATTAAATCGTGAATTGAGTTTGTCGTTAAAAATGAGTTCGATTTAACATTTTCGTGTTGTTTCATTCCTCACGAAGATCATATAGAGACAACAAATGCGCGTGTACGTAATATCCGGTAATCGTCAACTCGTAACTATGGACACCGAAAACTAATTAATCTGATTATGTACATACGTGTATGTATTTCACGTAGGCTTACGAACGATCGTATATAGTGTGCGGGTCCAATTTGATGTGCCATATTTTATGCAATTGTACAATTGATTGAAAGAAGGGAGAACATATAATATATATATATATATACATACATATATACGTATATACATATTATTCTAAATTCAGGTTGACCAAATGGATGAGTGTTTAACGGTTCTCACAAAAAAAGTATGTAATCGAAAAGCAAGCAGAGTGTGTGTGGTGTGTGTGTGCGCGTGCGTGTGTGTGTAGGGAAGAACGATAACGCATACGGCATTTCTAGACAATTATGTTTATAAAGTTATTGACTTTAATAATTCATTCTATATGAAAATTTTTTCTATTTATTCGGTAACGAATAAATTATACACGTATGTAGCATTCGAACGTTGAAGTTGGAGAAACAACTGAACAAGATTTCTATTCACGAAAAAAGATATTATTCGAAAAAGTTGAGTTATTCTGTTGTTTGATCAAAGCTAATTCGAAGCAGCATTTCGTAAAGGAAACAACCTGGGACACTGGATTGTGCGATTTTACAAGAATCATTGACAAAGCTAAACTTGAAATGACACGTATGTATATATGTATGTATGTATGTATGTTTCTACGTAAAGCGGATCATCCGTAACATCGTACATTTTCTTCGATAGAGTGGGAGATTTTACTTGAAAATGAGAGATCAGACTCGAACCAATTTTTGCGAAGTATTGAATTAAATAGGGAAAGAGCAAAACTCGCAAGGAAGAATATTCAAGAAAGTTTGGAACAAAAGATAAAAATACGAACGTAAGTAACTTTTTATTCTTTCTTGTCAAGCAAATCGAAAATAAGATGAAAAACATTATTGTTTCATAGTATCTCAAATACGTGTTGTAATATGTATACCTAATATTTAGTACTACTATATTATACCTAATATTATTATAATTATACAAATGAATATCTATACATACGTGTATGTATACATATACGATATATTCTGCAAGAATCTTACAATTATATTAATACGAAGTAAATATTTTAGAGGCAAATTCTCGTCGAAGTTATCCGCTACAAATTTAAAGAACGAAGTACGAAAAAGATCTGTGGAAGTAGAAGTTGAGCGGTTCGATCTTCGTTTGAAATCTCTTGACGGAATATGTTATTTGAGAATGAACGATTTATGCAATGAACGGTAAAGAAGAAACTTCTTATTATTATCATTATTTTTATCATGTCTTTTATAAATGACTGTATGATAAACATTAGTTGCATTTAATAATGTAACGCAATGGCACGCAGTTATAAAGCGAGAAGACGATGTTTGGATCAATTTGAAAAATACGACAGGAATATCGGATCGCTTTATGCGTATAAACTTAGTCTTCGAATCAAACAAAATCTGTTGAACAAAGAATATGCCATTCTTCAGGTCTGTACAATCTGTTTTATATCTATTTATTACATATTGTCGTCCGCGTTATCAAAATACCTGTGCTGGTTCGAAAGATTGTCAGAAATGAAACATTTAGAAAGTCATCCAAGCATACATGTATCATTACAGGATCACCTTGTTGCTCAACGTAGATTCTATAAAGAATTAAAGGAGGAAAGCGAGTTAGACGTAAAGAGAGCTTTCTTAGCGAACGTAGAATATTTTCGTTCAAATCATGCAGCAAGGATTATTCAACGAAATTGGAAATTATATTGCGCGCGTATGTCTTGGAAAAAGAGGAAAAGTAGAAGATTGACGCAAAATTGAATCGATTCCTATATTTCCAGCCCAACATATACAATTATCTTCTTGTATTACGAATACAACTGATTTGTGGTATTATCGAGCGAGAGAGATTGTTACGCCGTATGAAGCGGCCAACAAGTCAGCCCTTGTTACCTGACTGTCAACGGCAGTCTCATACCGTTATTCTGACCTTCTACAGACCCAAGGATCCACCATATACTCTAACGATAGTTTAATGGCTAACGTATATAGATGGGTCAATCGGTCTGTACTAAAATTAGAGTCCCAAAAGGTACTTTACGTTTACAGCGGGCTATTCACCACGACCTGGAATTTATTACGTGCTGGTAACAATCACGGATAAAGCAGGTATCTGCCATACGGAAAGAGCGGATGTGTATACAAAGGAAAAAGGGACTTCATCCCAAAAAACAATATCGTCAACTACCTAAGACGGTAGAAAGTCTCCTACTCCTGTGATGGCGAAAGAACGAACAGGGAGTGGAATCTAGGCCAGTCTGTGCAAAACATCTCCCGGGTTCCTTTGGCTCTTCAAGCTCTCGCGACAGTCAATTCAACTGTTCGTACGACAATCGGGCAATCATATTGACTCTACGTTCCGTGTTAATAATCGAATTCACCGACTTCGCTTGTGTACGAGAGTGTGTATCCGTGCAAATTAGAAATAAATATATATATTAATAAAACTGTAGACTACAGTTTTATTCCATTAGAACTACCCCTATTATCCCAAAAGAAATACGGGGATCGACCTGCTCGTGGTGTCGATTGATACAATCGTAACGGGAATTTACGACTCCCGTTGACGCGCCTCCTCAAGACTGGCCGAAATTACACAGATATTAAAGAAAGTAAAATAAGCGATATATGCATATGAGGATATTTTATAATAGAAATATTCGTTCATCTAAGATGAAATTCAATTAAAAGGGATTTTTTGAATAGTTTAATCCAATTCGCGTCGAATAGATTTCATGTAATCGCCATTTAATATTTAGAGATAAACGACCGTTACGATATCTCGATAATCTCGATTATCTTTTTCTGTATAGCCAACGAATTATTATTCTTTGCAATAAGTACTTGTGGTAAATATCTATTGCACAAGTGTAATTTTAATGATACAGAGAATAAAACAGAAAATGATTAAATATCTAACAATATTGATCTTCTACTATGTTTAGAAATCTCTCTTTCTCTCTCTCTCTCTCTCTCTCTCACTCTTTCTGTCTTGCTTACTCTCCTTTCCTGTCCCCTCCTTCTAGCTTTACCTCTTTCCGTATCGCCTTCTTTTCGCTCACCTTCACAAGGCTTTTGCCCTTAGGGGGACGGGTGCATCGCAGCCATATTTGCATCTCTATGATGCCTACAGAAGAGAAACGACGAAACTATTAAAATATATAACAGCTAAACTATATATAAGTTAATTACTTCATATTAATTATATGTAACAGATGTAGTCTCGTTTCAACGATTAATAGTTTCCATTCTATATTATTTGAAAATGCATCTGATGTATCTGTGTCTTTTAAAATAAAACTGTGTCTCTATTAACGTGCTTAATATTACACTAAAAGATAGCCCAGGTGTGCTATCTTTAATTTCTCAATGACGCAATGTAGAGTTTTTCGTCTGTAACGTATAATATCGAAACATTATGAGCTCAGAATATGCGGTTCGTTGAAAATAATTAAAAATATTATGAGGTTTAGTGTGTAACAAAAAAATTGCTTCATTTTAAGAACGAAATTATAGCACAATAAGGAAATAATAATCAACATAAATATATATACTAACAATAATTACTTATCAAACATATATACTTATTTAATAATGGGTACATCCCCCTTTATTTTCTATCACTTCTATACGATTTGGTACGATGTGGTATCGATTTATACAGTTTCTGGATATAATTTTGACTCAACGTATCCCATTCGCGTACAATTGCATTTTTTAATTCTTGTACTTGTTGATACTGTTTTCCATTCGCGTATACACCGTGAACAAGTTCTGCCCAACAATTTTCAATAATATTAAGGTCCGGGGAGCGTGCAGGCCACGCCAAAATAGTTATATTATTTTCATTAAAATATGATTTGACTAATCTTGATGTGTATACAGATGCATTATCTCGTTGAAAGATGTAATCAGGTGGAGAAATCCGTTCTGCATGATTATTTATTTGTTCTTTGATTAAATTTATGTATCGGACACTATTCATTTTCCCATTGACGAACTTGATACTCGTCTTGCTGAAATAACCGATGCCGGCCCAAACCATCACGCTAGCTCCCTCCTCCCATTTGTCGTCGAATTGCCGACACTGTCTCTTTTCTTATGTCATGAAAATAATATTGGAACCCATCAGTACCATCCAAGTTGAATCTGTTTCGTCTGAAAATAGTACCCTTCTCCGTTTCTTTTTCCAATGTATTCTTTCTTTTGCAAAGCGTAAACGTTCTAATTTGTGTTTCGTTGTTAACGAAGGTTTCTTTTTCAATTTTAGCCTCTTAATATCTTTGCAGGATAGTAAAACTCGACAAACGCTCGAAACACTGGCGCTAACACTAGATTTTTCCATTATTTGCTTCGTTGTTAACTGCGAGTTGGAAGCTACACGCAAAATTGCTCGCTTATCACGATCGGATAACGATGACGGCCGACCGATACTTTTCTTTTTGTCATAATATTCAACATTTTTTAAGAAATTGTGTATTACTTTACGACTTCTTATTACTTTCGATATTGTTGCTACTGATAACTGTTGCTGTTTTAGTTCAAGAATTTGCTTCTCTTCAGACTCGTTTAATTTTCTTCCTCCTCCTATACTTACAAATTTATATAATATTGTACCGTAATCTTTACTCGTTGATAGATCATAAACTATCGAGCAATTTCTAAACGTATTAACAGAGTGCGCCATCGTTTTGTTCTTAAAATAAAACAATTCTTCTTGTTACACGCTAAACCTCATAATATTTTTAATTATTTTCAACGAACCGCATATTCTGAGCTCATAATGTTTCGATATTATACGTTACGGACAAAACGCGACAAAACTCTACACGTGTCATTGAGAAATTAAAGATAGCACATCTGGGCTATCATTTTGGCGAGGAGTGTACTTGCAATAGAAACGCATAAATATATGAAAAAAATTGGAAGAAAGTAGAAAGAACAAATAGAAAAACCATAGGTTCATTCTCAAATTGAAGAAGGAAGAAAGAGGAAACGTATGGAAATATGAAAGATAAACATGAAATTGAATAGAGCGAAGAAGTGTGAGAAAAAGGGGGTAATAAACCGCACAACTAGAAAGCAAGTACGTAGTTAACAGTCGCGTGGAGGTGGACGCATGCTCCGAAACGTTTCCCCGGGGTGATATTCAGTCAGGCAAACCGAGCCAGTAGCCGAGGCTGACACTGCTGGCAGACGTTCGATCGTTACGCGGCGAATCAGTGTTGGTCGGTGGTCGGGCGTACCGCGAAGCACAATTTGGACATGCGTATCGCTCGTTATCGTTCGTACCTACGTATGATCTCTTCTTTCGGAGATATATATATATCTTGTGACAGTAACGGCAACGGCAATTCTGACATTTAGTTTATACGGAAATATTAATATTTTGCTTTTCCACTGGAAGGAAGAATAAAAGAGGGAAGAAGTAAGAGGGTGAGAGACAGGGTGAGAGGGAGGGCGGGAGGGAGGGAGGGAGGGAGGGTGGGAAGGAGAAAGGGGAAAGAGGGAGAGGGAGAGGGAGAGGGAGGGAGCTAAACGTGAAGAAAAACAGGATGTCGAAACTCCAGTTGTACTAAAATCAAGTGTAAATCCTCAAAGAAAACTCGGATTAATTTGATTAAGACGGACTTCAACTTTGGAAAGGTTGAAAGGAAATCGATTCGAGTAAGGTGGAAAGAATACATCATGACATTGAATAGACGGCACTCGGTCTTCCTTGTAGAACGAATGCGCACCACCTGTAGCTCGATATCTACATATGCCCAAAAGGTCAATCGCCTTTTCTTCGAGTTTCTCCGTAAATGTAAGTAAAACGGTTATTATCTGTGCTTTTCCATTTTCTTGTTCGTTCTGACAGCAATATACGATACATGTACATATACAATTTCGTTGAACAACTGTTAGTATGGTGTTACCAATACCTCCTATGTACCCTCTTGCCTGTATTATGCCAGTCATGAGAACTTCTTTCATTTCGCAATAACATCTTTTAAGAAGAATTCAACTACGATTATTTTGTAAACTTGAAAAAATACAAAACAGTCAAATTGGATATGATTTAAATTGTGCTCGTATTATCGACGAGTCGTTTTGCATTATTTTCATTATTCTGTATTATGCTAAATTAAATATTAAATATAACACAATCGTGAGCTAGCAGCGGCGATATTGGTAGGCGTTGTAACCGTTGTATCGATACGAAAGTCTGTATATGTAATTTCTATTCCTAATGATATTATTTGAGAAAGGAGAGAAGAAAAAGAAAGATATATGCTCGTTCGCAGTTTCAACAGAATGAATATTTCGCTGAAATATTCTAAAAATATCACTGGTCAAAATTAATCAGATTCGAACCCATCGACGTAGAAATTATGACCGAAGAAATGAACAATACCGTTTCTTGTAAATGGACTATGGAGGAACGGGAAAAGATGTTAACTACTGGGACGTTAGAACAACAGAGAGAAGCTTTCAAAGATGACGAAGAGCTAATGAGAGAAACGAGCAAGTTTGTGAGTGAAGTTATACAAACGGCGATCACGGAAGCATCAAAAAGGAAGGTGTTGACGGAGGCGAGTGACACGCAAATTTTTTGTTCGTCGATTTTCGAAAAAACGCTGTCAAACGTAATTATTCATTGACAATTTCATGTTTCAGAAAGCAGTCAGTGAAGGTAAGCCTTATAGTATGCTATAAAAAAAGAATTCTACGTACTTGGCATCGTAATCGATAGAAAGGCATGACGAGAAAGGAAGATAGAGCTTATGTTTCCAAGCTTATTTTCATTCATCGCTTGTTCCCTAGTTCCAGTAAAAGAAACAGAATATTTGTTTGTGTAGGAAGTAGACTGAAGGGTATCGGTAACGTCGCTGGTTGGAATCATCGTGCCCGTGGATTCTGCAGTCGAATACTGAACGCGCTCTGTCCATGCTTCACTAGCAACGGTAAATCGTAGGGCGTATCGAATCTAACCAATGTTCAAACATCGTAGCTTTGCATCGCTCTTGTAGCGACTCATCTCGTTAATTTGATCGTCAAGCTGATTGATCGCACGAAACTTTCGTATGCACTACCGTTCATAAGTATCGGAACGCTTGTTTCTTTACGGCAGAACGAGCACGTTCTACATTATTCTTTATGACGATAACCTTATTTTTTACCATCGTTAGAATTATATGAAGTATATGAAGTTATGTCGTGGAAATTTATCGTTTAAAGATAATGTGCAATTTATCCTCGGATCTTCAAAAATGTAGTTCTACAGATCTATTTGACTGTAATGCAATGCGCTACTGATATGTTATCTAAATTTGTGATCTACCGATTCCCTAAATACGTACCTACAAACTACTATTTCTAGGCATTAATTTAATTCTATTCGCGAATTTCTACGATTCGGTTGAATTCATATGTACCTATTATATCGTTACTGCGAAAAGTATATTACTATGAAAGCGTCGATCGGTCGAATATTTATGAGTGGTAGTGTATGTGTTATTCACGGTAGTAGATGATTTCATGTTCGAGGACGGAACGACAACTATTGATGATTATTTACTCTCGCTTACTATCGCCTCACAGATTTCGATGATTTTCCAATATATTGTAGAAATCAACATTTTCATCGATTTTCCCGACAAGTATAACCCCCGCTCGATCTTAGTTTCCGAGACATTCATGAAAATATTTTTCTCACTTTTACTCTGACGTGCATCGGATGCCATTTAAATTTGGATTAGGCTTGTCGATGTCGATGCACGGGCCGCGATGAGTTTACGCTTATCTCACATTTCGATTTGTAAACGCAGACAGATGAGAAGGAAGTGCAACTTGGCTTAGCTATTCCAGCGAGACGAGAGACGATTTTTAGTTGGGTTTATAGCTCTAGTGATCTATTAGATAGTTAAAATCGATTTAAGGTACCTAACTCAAATCTAACGAAATACAGATCATCAAGCTGTGATCAAGCAATTAATAAGTTTTGATCTGATTTCGATTAATTTACGTTAAATTTCACTTTAATTTCAAAGTAATAAAAATTTGGAATAAAAATTTGAAAAATATTTTGATGGGTATCTCGGAAATAAAGACCGAGCGGGGATTATATGTACAGGAAAAGTTGTTCAAAATATTGATTTCGATTTCTACAACATATTCGAAAATCATCGAAATCGGTGAGGTGGCAGTACTTGTAAATAATTACCGAATTTTTCTATCGCCAATTTAAACGTTACTATTCCAAGTTCCGAATAAATTCAAGATTTAAAATTCAGATACTGTACCGACCGGATAGCCTTTCTTTCATTTATTTCTTTATCTCGCGTCATTTGAATACGGTTGTACGATTCAACGAAAATATTTTTCGGAGAATGATAAGCTTTAAATCAAAATAGAGTAAGAATAAGGTGAACTGTACGCTAAGATGATGGCGGTGGAGGCAAGAAAAGAAAAGAAAAAGAAAGAAGAAATACACGTTCGTTATAATTATATCGATCAGATTATATTATATCGGTATGCATAAAGAATTTGAACATTACTCGATATTAGGGAATATTACAAGTACAAGAAATTCTTACTACGAATAACATTGAATCGGGGAAATTTGTTTCCATGTAATATTTAATAAATCTCCGATTTTATAGGAAACTGTATGCGTTATATGTACTTACTTACTTACATACGTATTATCAAGTTCGACGAGAAACACGCAATTCAATTCGAGATGTCGAAAGATTTGATACGCAATACTCTAAGAAACGAGATCAAGACGTCCTCGTTCATTTTCATTACTAAGTAACTGATGCATGCCCAGCGTTCAACATGCATCTTATCCTCGTATCCTGTAGTATCGCAGCTATTACAAACAGCAGCCACCAAGATCACCTAGCATGCGTGACAATGCATAATAACGCGCATCATCGTATCAAACGCGCTCATTAACTCAAACCTGTCCACCGATACATATATAGGTATATATATATATATAGTTGTAGTTATGATTACATACATATATATATGTAAATACGATGTAATACATATACATCGTATCGATGACATCTCGATACCCGTTTCAACGAAAATTCTGTCTGTATCATGCTTTCCTGATCTTGTAATCGCAGGTAAATTTATGTAAATATATGCATATTTTTCCAGATAATTTTCAGTAATTTTTTGCATGAAGATTAATTATCAACAAATGTGAAATGGTGTATCGAGACGTGATCACATTATGCACGTTGTAACCTCTAGGCATAACACATGCTTAACAGAATGTATACTATATATTATATTGTTGGGGTATACTATATTCGTATATCTATTCTTTCCATAGAATTATTCACCTGGACACCGTACCGATATCGCTTCACGAGACCGTAATCGTTCGCTGTCACCCGGAATTACCGTGCTTTGCCGAGCAACCGTTAATCCAATTGATTAAATAATAAACAGCATGAGTAACTGTCGTGAACGCCGTCAACTAATGTAATTTAGTGAATTGCGAGCAACGACAGGTTTTCGATTTTTCGTACTACTGGCTTTGAACAGTTGCACATTGTAGACCGTTTGATTGTATAGTATATCTATATTTTCAATTCTATACGTATGTATGTATGTATGTATTTATGTATGTGTGTATGTACGTATGTATGTGCGTGTCTGTCTGTATGTATGTATGTACATTCGCGCGCGCGCACACACAACATGTAATTGAACATACATATGGGCAGCAAAACTAGAGTGTATTAAATTTAAAAAATGCTATTTTACACGATATAGACATGTTTTTCCGTATAAAATTTGTCTCATTCTTCTCGATGGTATAAACTTTTTCGTTTCATGTCGTTTAGTTTCCCGCTACTACGATTCGTTCTTTTCGAAAGTTTGGAAAGTATGAATTAAATACACTCTGCCTCTGAAATTCAGATCTATCTAAGTATTAAGTACGTACGTACAGTTGTATCGAATTACTTTTTTATATAACATGATTACACAGAAACATTAGTGTTCAAAGTGTTTAGCTTTCTCTTACGATACTAAGTGTGTCTAATTGAAATACCACTCCCTTGCGTTTCATATATCTAGAATGTAGTTCCATTGTACAGAATGCAAACAAAAATATTATCAATGTGACAAAAATTTCGTTCGTTGTGCATTAGCTATGTATTTAGATCGACTGTAACCTTTTTATCTGATACTTTAACGCTATTCAAACACGGTTTAATCGATGGAAGGAAGAACGGGATAACGGAAAAACATGCGTGTAAACGATGATGATACGAAGGGAGAGAATAGGCAGAGAGAGCGCCAACGATTGATATATATGTAAAATGTAAATTCGTTGCACAATTATTTGATGTGGGATCAAAAGTAAAAAAGCCTATTGACTGACAATCAAAGATACACTTAATCTTTATAATGATACGTAGCTGAATTATCCAAAAATAATAAAATAACGTGCTAAATATGTGTATGTTTGTGAATATGTATGTATATGTATGTATAAACAGGATATACGACTCTAACTTGTATGTATGTATAATAGATGCAATTACTATTCTCGTGCATCTGTCAATAAATATACAAATGTAAATAAAAGGACATTAATAAGCTAGCTGTTAAGCTTCTGTTTAAACTTTATTTTAGTCTCTTTACGCGTAATAATTTAAACTTCTCGAATAGAATAGGCTATGCATATGCATGCAGGTGTACAGACGTTCCAAAGAATATGCTCAACTTGTGTTCGATAACTTGTCTTTGATCTACGAAAGAAACGAGAGGCGCGCACTATTTACATGTATTTACATTTATGTATTTACATATATATATATATTTACATATTACAAAGATATTAGAGATATTACAAATCACGGATATTGTAAAGATAAAAAAAGAAAAAAAAAAACAAAAATAGTGTATAACACGTATTTGAGGTATCAGAGACGGTTACCATGGAGAGTTAGATACTTTATAGGTTAGCAGATTGTCATTGAAGAACAACTATCGCTAGACTTTAAATATGCATATAATAATACGGGTTTAAGAAGGAGTATAGGTCGATTATAATTTTATTTCATAGATATTATTTTCTGCTTATCGATTTATCGTTTAGAATGATGTATACTATAGTGATTTTCGTAATTTAAGTCTTAACAAATCAACCGGTCGATAGTATTTTCTGCTACTGAGGATGTCAAACATTCGTATAATTTAAGTCGTTTCTATACGGCAGCTATTTTATATAGTAGGTATTTAACGTTCACGCGTTCCAGGCGTGTTCATATTGAATTGTACAAGGAAAAGACATCGATTTAGAAGATGTATAAATATCTATCGCTGTGCCAAGAAAGAGAAAAATTTCGTACTCGGCTTGTTGATATGATAAAGCAGAAACGAAAGAAAGAAAAGGAAAAGGCGTTTCGCAGAATTAATACGTGTATGCAAGAAATAGAGGAAGAGGAAGAGATGGACGAAGACATAATTCTAGAAAATAATGATAACGTTTTGCGATACTACTATTATTTGACACAAGGTATCGATGATGTTTACGTAGGATCGATGGACGTTGATCTTCTAATAAATATTCTAACGCGTGTTCCAACCAAATGGAAAGACAAATTTAAAGAATTGTTAAATCGTTTAGTGAAAGAAGTGAAAGAGGAATATATATTAAGCGTGAAGAAGTCAGTCATAGAATTTGTTATCGGAAACTCGGTATATTCTTCGTTAAAGCAGGTACGTTCTGCACGTAATATTTTTAATTTACAACGTTCCTCGTAGTCTGATAGGCATAACAATGGTTTAACATTGAACGAGGGCCGTTCTGTTGCTGACTGTAAATCGGCGGTGAATTCTCTGCTAATACGTATATTAATGGAAACATGTAGAACGAATCTACATTTACTAATGTCGATGAATACCTATTAACGACAGGCGATGGAAGAGGAAAATTGATACGATAGATAGAATGATACTTGATAACTACTGTGATTTCTAGTTTACTGCACTCGAAGAGAATGAACAATTTGAAGGAATACGACTTCCGAAGGAACACGAGGTTAATTATCGATGGAACAGAGCGAGACTTGAAAGAAGAATTATATTATATCGTCCAGTTGTACGACGGATTTTCGATTATTGGTACCGTGAATTCAGGTTCGTTTCTTGTCTAATATAAACCAATACTGTCCACAATTACCCGTGCTTGCACAATTTTCTCCACAATTTTCACAACGATATAATACATACATACAAACATATGTACACACGTTCGTACATACATACATACACAGGACAGATATAATAATAGCGGTAACATATGTTTTCGTAGCTATATACAGGATTATCCACTTAGCTCGGAACCCGCGCCCGCGAGAACATTGACATGGCCACGTGGTGTGACATGTACGCTTAGTACTACGATCAAATGTTGCCAACCATCCATGAGCAATCGAACACCGATGTTAAATCTATCGTTTAGACTGTTTAGAGATACGTTTGCTTTTTTATCGTTATAACATAAACAACCATGGTCATTCGTCCACTAATTCGAACATCTTCAGGCACTGTAGTACGAGAGTTAAATTAATTTCTATCTTTTTCTTAACTGATCTATCTAAAAACGAATTTTGTCAAGTGTCTTGGCGCATCTCGATGTATCAGTTGTTTTTCTTATTCCTTATTCTTACATTCGATGTATTCGTATCAGGGCGATCCAAAATCAAGTAATAGCTGTTAATTTGTAGAAAATTATCGTAACAAATTTTAAATTACCACGTAGAAGAAAATGTTTCATACGTTAAAAATGAAATGAAAGTTGGATGAAATAAAAAAAGATGTTTGTAAAAATGTGAACAATTTCGTTGTAATTCGTTCATAACACTTGCAGTTAAATGTGATTTTAAATAGAAAAGAAAAATGAAATTAAATTTTAATTACATTTCAGGTAAGCATAATTCAGGATATCAGTTATTAAAAATAAAAGATCGAGCTATACGTGTGAACGGAATCAGTTACGTTTATTTGAAAACACAAGGCTCACTTTCTCAGCGATCGTCCTCTGCTTATTGCAACGTCAATTCGAAAATCCTACGACGCAACTAAACCGATCTGCGCTCTCGTCTAATTATACTTCTAGCAACAGCTCATAGATGGCTGGCAACATTTGATTGCATAGTAAACGTATATGTTATACCGTTGCGTTCTCAATGTTCTCGCGAGCGCGGATTTCGAGTTAAATGGATAACCCTGTACTTGGATGCGTACGTACACCACATATTTTAAACTTAACAAATTTTTAAACATTTTAATATTTTTTATATTTATAATTATGATGTTTGGTGTAACAGTGGCTGCAAACTCATAAATGCAACGGAATTGGCAGCACGCGACGCATCCTATGATCTTGGCAATTTCGAGAGAACCATTTCAAAAATGTGTTCCAGGGCGAAAGAGGAACTTGCAAAGCATTGGTTACCAAAAATTCAAGGAATTTTAATTGCGGTATTATATTATATAATAGTATACTGTATAATAGTGTACCTTATTACGTAAAATCAAACGAAATACGCGATATTTATGTGCACGTGATATCACGTAGGACCAAAATTCAATAATATAAGATAGTATGTAATATATAATGTAATGTAAGTATGCATAGAGTATAGAGAGGTATAAGTTACACCGTGTAATATGTATAATATTCCAAACCATTTTCGTATACATATCTTATACGATCGTATAAGATACTCTTTAATAGAAAATTAGGCAGTTGCTTTTTCAAAATTTTTACAAAGAATAGATATTCTGTTTAAAAGATTTAAAGAGAGATCCTACTTAGTCCTTAGTCAAAATAAAGATGTCTATCAGAGATCCGAGTACTCGATCAGTCAAGTTTTAAGGAAATATGAGAAAGACTTGTTTCTTTTTTACTATACATATTATCAATCGTAATACATTTGCGCGATGCAAATATAAAACATACATATTTCACAGTTAAAGCAGTATATGGTAATAATAACCGTATCGTTATACGTGTTTAGGCATTCGAACGAAACGAGTTACCGCTCATAAGTGACACATCAGGCTGTCGACGACTTTTCAGTTGTATCGGTTTCATTATGGAAGATCAGTTACGAGGAGCTTATCTACGCTCTATAGAAGAATACGTCGATTATCTTCACAGCAGAACCGTGAGTGAAAGAAACAAAGAGAATAGAAAGATACGATCGAATCGGTCAAGTATAAGTTTCCTAAATAAAATAATCTTAAAACGCGGTGTTTGTTGTTGCCGGTAGAACAAGTGTTGCGGTTTCGATATTAAAATGACAGTACGAAATTCAAACGTATTGTTCGAGCCAACGTTTAAAGTCTTCGCAAATACATTTTCAACGATACTGAATTTGTTGGGAGAAACAATTGGTACGCTGCCGCGCGTTGAAACGATGCTGGATATTAGTTCCATCGCTGTCCATCGTAAATTACTCGAGGTATTTTCTCAATAATTCTCTATTTATTTTTCATTTTTTATAGTATGTAGATTTTGTCATTGATTTTTTCACATTGTAACTTTTGCATATCGTTTCGTTGCAAAAATATGTGATTAATTTATTATCACAGCCGTATATGTCGCAAGAATGTTTGGAGAAATATACAGAGGAAATTAGCCAACTAATCGATAGGGAGAAAATTGGCCCGATCACGCAGCTGAGTGAATTCGAAAATTATGCGAATTTCATAAACGATTCGGAAGCCGACAAAGTTCAAGAATTCTTAAAGTGCGATACAGCTGACAACTTTGAAGATTACTATACTCTGATCGCATATTACGATCGTTTGTCCCGTTCGATAAAAGTCGAGTACGATCGAACTTATTTTGCTGGATTCTTCATCGTCCACCGTGGAGAGATTATCAAATATATCGCCTCTGTAGCTCGTAAACTTAAAGAGGAATTGGTCGGTAAAATGATCATCGAGTATCAGCAAAAATCTCGAGCGTAAGCGATTATTCTTTCTTACTTTCACCACGATATAAATATGTACATACGTATGTCTTTGCAATGTACAATGTACATACATGATATACATACATAGATATATGTATACATTTTATGTATACATCGTGAATATTATTACTAGTAGAATATTATTAATATTATTCCTATATTTATATATTTATTTAGTTTGTGTCTAATGCCAAAATAAAAATGAATAATTTAATCATTCTAACCTCCGATACTAGCGTAGGGAATGAATATCAACGAATCGTAGACCGTGCGCTAAGCGTTCCAGCAAACACTAGGGAATTGATAGAACTTCGAAAATTTATAAATACCACGGAAACAGAAACTGCCAGCCAGCTTGAAAGTCGATTGAGAGAAATTATTAAATATATCGTTGTTCTATCAGATTATTCGATCTTAACCCCTGTTGAATTGAAAATTAATAATTTTGCTTTTCAATGGTAAGCGGAAAAATAGAAAGCGAAATTAGTAAATGAAACTCATTTATTGGGCACGTTACAAGGTATTACAAACTTCCGGATATTTTTGAACAACACCGAGAGATAGCTGCTAGTAAAATCGGAGAGTTCCAAAACATCCTTAAGAAAAGAATCGAACAATTCGAACGTGAACTTGAAATATATGCAAAGTACTGCGACGAATTACAGTATTGGGGGAATATCGAGGAAATATATCGGTATAAAAAGAAGGCTGATCGTTTAGAAAACAAATTGATCACGGCGATGGATACGATTGACGGATTTAACGAGGAAGAGGAACTATTTGGTTGGGAACAGTCCCAGTATCCTTTACGTAAAGCAGTAAGTTACACAATTATATATACAGTTATACGTACAGAAAATACACGTGTACTATTTTAATTTAGACAGCGGATAAACTGGTGCCATATAAAAAACTGTACGACGCGACCTGCGAATTTTTAACAAACTACGATACGTGGATGAATTCGATGATAGGTTCTCAGGAACCGGAGGAGATCGAAACCGCGACAGCAATCGCTTATCGAACAATCTACAGGTTAGAACGATCTATACAAGAACCAATAGCAAAAAAGCTCGCTGAAAATATACGAATAAAGATAGAAGAGTTCAAAGAACACATGCCTGTGATTGTTACCCTTGGAAACCCTTCCCTAAAGAATCGCCACTGGGAACAAGTATCGGAAATTGTTGGCTTTCCCATAAAGGTTGACGAGTCGATGACACTTGCCAAGGTAATATATGTATTTTCTTTTCTCTCCTAACCAATCAATTTCGTGTATTCCTTCTCACGCATCACATATAAGTAGCAGATGATGTATTTGTGTGTGTGTGCGCGCGCGCGCGTGTATGTAGGCATGTACTATACGTAGAATGAAATTACATATTTTGTAGATTCTCGATTACGGGTTAGCTGACTACGTTACGAAATTCGAAGGAATATCGGAAGCAGCGACGAAGGAAGGAAGCTTGGAAAGAGCACTCATCCGAATGCATCTTGATTGGGCGGAGATCACATTCGTCGTTAATCCTTACCGCGATACAGGCACCTACGTAATTGCGAGCATTGATGATATACAATTACTTTTGGATGATCATTTGATCAAGGCTCAAACTATGAAAAATTCTCTTTATATCAAACCATTTGAAAAAGAGACTTTGTTAGTAATTTTCAACTTTTCTACGTTTACTGTATCGATTCCATAATCGTGTCACGTCGCGTAAAAACTGCCAACAACGATTATTTATTTTTCATTTCTTTCACAAACAGAGAATGGGAATCGAAACTGCTCCTGTTACAAAGCATCATGGATTATTGGCTACAAGTTCAAGCAACGTGGATGTACCTTGAACCGATATTCTCGTCGCCTGATATTCAACAGCAAATGCCAGAGGAAGGTCGACGTTTTAGCGCTGTAGATAAGGTATACCGATAAATTCTTCTCTTAAAATTTTGATTTTACGCAATCTTCCCAGTTTGCGTTCTTGTTTGGAAAGCGACTAATAACTTTATCCGCACGCAAGTAGGAAGAAATGTACTAAAACGTTGATAATTAACTATTAATAACTGTACATAGATTTGGAGAGAAATTATGTCATGCGTAGCAGCGGATTCTCGAGTTATGTCGGTCGTTGAAATCGACAAAATGCTTGAACGATTGAGGAAATGTATAAATCTCCTGGATCTAGTACAGAAAGGACTTACTGCCTATCTGGAAAAGAAAAGATTATACTTTCCGCGATTCTTCTTTTTGTCGAATGACGAGCTCTTGGAAATATTATCGGAAACAAAGGATCCTACCAGGTACAAATTTAAATATAGTTTACCAAAAGTATATATATATATATATATATATACTTTTCTTTTAATGTCCCTTAATCGACATTAATCGGCGTTAATCGACGCTAACTGACGCTAAACGACGCTAAACGACGATAATCGACATACTTACAATGTATTATATTGTACATAGAGTACAACCGCATCTAAAAAAGTGCTTCGAAGGAATTGCTCAAGTAAGCTTCACGGACGATTTGGAAATAATAGCTATAAAATCCTCCGAGGGAGAAGAAATTATTCTTGAAGATATTATCGATACAACGGCGGCCCGAGGTCAAGTTGAAAAGTGGTTACTTGAACTAGAATCTTCTATGAAGAGGAGTGTTAAAGCACAGGTGAATAGAAATAATCACTGCAAACGGCAATGTGCACATTTCCATTGAAATTCCATTAAGAAAGTAAAAGAGAAAATAGAGAAATATAAAAATATGAAATACCTACTTGTTGGAAGTGTCGTCGAATTGAAGGATAAACAAGATTTTAACGCTTGAGTACATGTTTAATAGGTGGTGCAAGCAAAGGACGCGTTTTTAAAGCAGATCCGATCAAAATGGGCGTTAGAATGGCCCGGTCAGACTATTCTTTGTGTCAGTAAACTTTATTGGACAGCCGATGTGACGGCGGTGTTGTCCAAGTCTTTGAAGGACTTGAAGAACTACGTCGACAATTGTACAAACGAATTGAATGAGATAGTGAAATTAGTACGTGGTATATTGTCAACGCAAAATCGTGTAACATTGGGTATGAAAAGGCATAATACGGCATAGAATACTATTATAGTATTAATACATAGTTTCGTTATCCTTATGCAATACATAGATGTAGGTATAATTGATTTCAGAGGCCTTGGTTACGATGGACGTGCATAGCCGAGATATTGTAACGGAATTGTATAAGGAAAGAGTCAGCATCGCTACTGATTTCAAGTGGTTGGCACAATTGAGATACTATTGGATGGTAGGCACGCGATAAGAGAAAGGAAAATAATATCGTTGTGTCAATTCGATGCGATGTATTTATTTCTATATGTTGTACGTGTAGGACGAAGACTTGTGGTCAACGATGATAAACACGTCGTTGAAGTACGCGTACGAGTACCTCGGCAACACATCTAGATTGGTGATAACGCCGTTGACCGATAGATGTTACCGAACATTATTTAGCGCGCTAAGTTTACATCTCGGTGGCGCGCCCGAAGGTCCGGCCGGAACTGGCAAGACCGAAACTACCAAGGATCTAGCCAAGGCTGTAGCTAAACAATGCGTCGTATTTAATTGTTCGGAAGGTCTCGATTACATCGCATTGGGTAAATTTTTTAAGGTAAATTTTTAACTACTAATTTTATTTGTCACTTGTGTTTCATTGGTGCTTAAGAGTACACCGTACTCGTCAACGTGTCTAACAAACACCGTAACATACATGTATATGAAAACTTACTGCAGGGATTAGCAAGTACCGGGGCGTGGTCTTGTTTCGATGAATTTAATCGGATCGATCTCGAAGTATTGTCGGTAGTAGCCCAACAAATTCTAACGATTCAACGAGCTATTAACGCCGGATTAACTAAACTAGATTTCGAAGGCACCGAAATCATGTTAGATCCTACTTGTGCTGTTTTTATTACGATGAACCCTGGTTATGCTGGAAGAACCGAACTTCCGGATAATTTAAAGGCGCTCTTTCGACCGGTAGCAATGATGGTTGGTATGGAATAACTTTTACGAAACTTGTTAATCAATAGAAAGTAAGGGAACTTTACCAAACCATATAAATCGAAAACCGGGGAAGGTTCTGAATAATTTGCCAATTTGCCACCTTGTTTAGGTACCAGATTACGCTTTGATAGCCGAAAATACATTGTATTCGTATGGATTTTATGACGCGCGTCCACTCTCGGTAAAGATTGTAACAGCTTACAGGCTATGCTCGGAACAATTGTCGAGTCAAAATCATTACGATTATGGGATGAGGGCAGTAAAATCTGTTCTGGTGGCGGCTGGTAATTTAAAGATAAAATATCCAGAAGAGGATGAGGATATATTAATATTACGCAGTATCAAAGACGTCAATTTACCCAAATTTCTCAGCGAAGACTTGCCATTATTCAACGTATGTATTTATTATACCCCCCGCCCCGCCATCCCCTTCTAATTCGTTTAGTCTGAAACTGCTAACTCGTTCGATTTAGGGTATTACATCGGATCTCTTTCCTGGTGTCAAACTCCCAGAGCCAGACTATACCGATTTAAATACATGCGTTTATGACGTTTGCTCGGCGTCGAATTTACAATGTAGCGCCTGGTTTTTGGAGAAAATACAACAGATATACGAGATGATGATCGTTCGACATGGATTTATGATTGTTGGCTTGCCATTCGCTGGAAAGACAGCAGCGTATAATATTCTAGCTGACGCATTAAAACTTTGCGAAGAACGAGTAAGCCAATTTTATTGATCGTAGCTTTCAACTCGTAAGACATTATGTATGTTTGTTTGTCTTTTCTTAAAGAGATAAGATATTTCAGAATCTAATAAACGAACGTAAAGTTGAAAAGTTTGCGATGAATCCCAAAGCTGTTTCGTTGGGTCAATTATATGGACAATTCGATCCGGTGTCCCATGAATGGTCCGACGGAGTTTTGGCTATAAGTTATCGTGCTTTTGCAACATCGACCAACGAAAATCGCAAATGGTTGATCTTTGACGGACCGATAGACGCAGTATGGATCGAAAGCATGAATACCGTGCTCGATGACAACAAAAAGCTTTGCTTAATGAGTGGAGAAATTATTCAATTAGCACCGTATACCAATTTGATATTTGAAACGATGGATCTGGAGCATGCTTCGCCTGCGACAGTTTCCCGTTGTGGTATGTTATGCATGTATACCTTTCTTATTCTATTTTTCCATTATTCTTCTTTTCGATAAATATTTACGAATCTTCTTAAAAATGCACCAAATACGGTTCTAAATATTTCTCATCTTTTCTCGAACATAGGAATGATTTACATGGAACCAGATGCACTTGGTTGGGATCCTGTACTTGAATCTTGGTTAGCTGATACTCCGCCTGTGATGGATTCGTGGTTAAGAAACTTTCTACATCAGTCTTTATTTCGAAGATTTTGCGATCCTATACTTTACTGGTCACACCACGAACATGTTCAGGTTTTTATTTTTTGTCTTTCGTTTATTCCAGTTTACTTATATTCTGTTTGAACGAGCTTCGACCTTCCGATTTTATAGAAAATTTGCCCGATGCCGGATACAAATCTCGTGCGTTCACTGACCTATCTGATGGACTGTTTTCTTGCTGAATATCGAGACGAGAAAGCTGTTAAGGATATCGACGAGTTAGATCTACGAGCCCAACTCGAGGTTAGTTTGGGATATGTGTATTCCGAATTGAAGATATTTACTTTAATAGTAATAATAATCGTTTCAAATAATGGTGTTCTTCGGGCAAATAACGTTCTTGTTGCGAGATAAGTTGAGTTATACTTGGAAATTTGCTCTTGTTACAATCGAAGATTTTCAGGGTTCATTTTTCTTTTCGTGTATCTGGGGCCTGGGAGGTACGTTGACCGCAAAATCGAGAGAACAGTTCAGCGTTCTCTTTCGTGGCTTTCTCGAAAGAGATTTTCCCGCGGATTTGATAGAAATGTTCAAATTACCGAAACCGATAAAACCACCTTTGAAACCATATATATTTATTATGCCAAGAGATGGTCTTGTCTTTGACTACAAATTTATCAAAGAGGTAAGTTGACCAGAAATTTATCAAAGATAATTCCGTTGAATGTGCGACGTGAGACCAAATTATACGTATAATTCTTTGATTCTATCGATGGTGTTTGTTTACTGTTTACTGTTTACTGTTTGCCAGGGCAAAGGAAAATGGAGACTATGGTCTGACGAATTGCTCGACAGCCCACCGATTCCTCGTGACATTCCTGTAAATCAAATAATAGTACCTACCGTTGAGACGATACGGTACACAGCCCTATTTCGTTTGCTAGTAAGCAACGAAAAACCAGTGCTATTCGTAGGCCCCACTGGAACTGGAAAATCGGTCTATATAATTGATTTTCTATTAAAAAAAAATAATCCCACGGTAAACAAACCACTGATCATCAATTTTTCTGCGCAAACTACGGCGAATCAAACTCAAGACACGATTATGGGAAAGTTGGATAGACGGCGGAAAGGTGTTTACGGAGCGCCTATAAGTAAACGGTGGATCGTTTTTGTCGATGATCTTTCGATGCCGATGAAAGAAATTTACGGGGCACAACCTCCGATCGAACTGTTACGTCAATGGCTAGATCACGGAGAATGGTACGAAAAGGAATGGTTTTCCTTTCGGTTCTGTTTACCTTTTCCTTCTAATGATATATGTGTATAGTGATAGGCGAAAAAGCTATCGAAAATTCATTTTTCTGTAGATTGCTGTTTAAAATTTGTTGCAGGTACGATAGAAAAGAGAAAAGTATGATAAAACTGATCGACGTTCATCTAATGTGTGCTATGGCTCCACCATATCGCGGCGGGAAAGATGTTACACCCCGATTTAAAAGACATTTTGTCGTCTTAACGATATCAGAATTCGAAGACGAAGTAATGACTATGATATTTAGTAAAATCGTGCTCTGGCATCTTGATACGAGGTTTGTACAAAGCTTTAGTTGATCCACGTGTATGTGTGTGTATGTGAGCGCTCACATGCGGTAATAGTAATTAGCAATAGGTGATATTATACATATAATGATTTGTAGTAGATACGTTTCTTCTCTTTCGTCCGTTTTCTCATTTTTTGTCCATTTTATTCCTGTCCCCGTTTTCGCATGCCTTTCTCGTGCTTCTTCCTTTCTTTTACTTCTTTTTTTTTTTTTTTTAAATAAAAAATTTATATTTCTTTCAGAGGATTCAGTAAAGAATTCGATCCATGTATCGACGAAATCGTTCTGGGCACGTTGGATGTATACAAGGAAAGTCTCTCTAATTTGTTACCAACACCGGCCAAGTGTCATTATGTCTTCAATCTTCGCGACTTTTCCAAAGTGATACAGGTCTTTATATCTTTAAATCGAACAGTCAAACTTATTTAAACACATGCTTGGTTGGTATCAGTCGTGCTTCAATAAATTTATGTCAGTTAAATTAATTGGAGCGTTTAGAACGAAAGTTACAACAACGATATGTACACGTATTAAAGTGTAGAGTAGGTTTGATACTGAGTATCAGTGCATCCGTGTAAGTAGTCCACGCGTGCATCTTCACGAACAATGTACGAGATTATTCTCCATAAACATACATACATACATGCACATGCGTGCAAGTACGGATCTCCATGGACAAGCGTATGTATGTATGTATGTATATATGTATACAGTAATAATATGAAAATACATAGGGAGTCCTGCTGTCCGTCCCGGAAACTATGCCGAGTTTAACCAGCATGAGGAGACTTTGGGTTCACGAGGTACTTCGAGTTTTTGGGGATCGTTTAATAGATCAAGAAGATATCTCTTGGCTGGTGAAACAAATACGCGTCACGTTGAACGGTCGAATGAATGTGTCAATGGAAGAACTGTTTAAAGATCTTCTACCGCCGCAAAGGGAAGCAACTTTGGACGATAAAGTAAGTTTGCAAACTTACGTTTTTAACGTTGATAACAACGTGCTGTTCATTTCTATCTTTCCTATGGAATTAAAGTCACAAGCAATAATCACCGAGCAAGAACTTCGAAATTTAGTGTATTGCGATTTTGGCGACACCAAGGTAGATATCAGACTTTATCAAGAGGTTCCAGATCTCGACCAGTTACGAGAAATAGTAGAAACTTATTTAGCTGAATACAACACAATGTCTAGAAAGCCGATGAATTTAGTGTTATTCCGGTAAATATACGATACATCATCGTACGAATCATCACTGTACGATATTGAATAATTTGTTAACACTAGAACTACCGATGGTTAGACCACGATCCCTAAACGAGGGTTGGACACGTTTATAAAATTGTAGGATCAGTCATTTTTGACCGGTATGGTATTTCCAGTGTTCGATCGTTTCTAGCGATAAATAATTTATAGGGCGTGGATTTTTACATCTTTGTGAAAAATTTTGGGTAAATAGAACGCGCGTAACGTGTGCAAGCTTGTGCAAGATACCCTAAGTATAGTCCCGCTTATAATATCGTCGCTCTGTCTCTCATCCGCTCTATCCGCACAATAGCTTTTACACTGAGAAAACTAAGTTTGAAGTTTTTATACGGTTTGCTGATCGTGCGAAGTTAGGACTCGGAAGAATCGAATATTTGCCGCCTTCTAAGTAGAATTCTCGTTATATTATCGAGAATTCGTACTCTTTATACCATCGAGACGTATGTGGGTTGACGGAAGCATCGTGATCGAAATTGTAGAAAGTGGTTACACTTTGACTAGTACCAGCCATTTTCACTGGTATTAGTATGACTAGCCTTGATACAAAATTATTTTGAGTTTGAGCACATAAGAAACAAAATAAAATTCATTATGTTCGTTATCGTTGCGAGAGTCGTTACATCGTTGCGGAAAAAAAAAAAAAAATATAACACGAAGTAGGAATTTTAAAATAAAATTGTAAATCCATTGAATTTGACCGGTGTGGTAGTTCTAGTGTTAATAAAGATAAATGTGAATACGTACGCGAACATAACAGATTTGAATATAAACGTACGTGAAACACGTTAGGTACGCCATCGAACATTTGTCACGAATTTCCCGTATTATCAAGCAACCGCGTAATCACGCGCTTCTTGTCGGAGTCGGCGGTACGGGAAGACAATCGTTAACTAGACTAGCCTCGCATATATGCGACTACGACGTTTTTCAAGTTGAAGTAACTCAACAATATGGAGTTAACTCGTGGCATGAGGATATAAAAGGGATTCTAAGGCGCGTGACTGCCACCGATCTTCACTCCACCTTTCTCTTCTCCGATGCACAAATTAAGCAGGAAAGCTTCCTCGAAGATATCAGCAATATTCTTAATTCTGGCGAGGTAAAACGAAGTGGTTCGCAACATAGATACATAGATATATGTATAGCTCTATTACCTCCTCCTCTTTCTTTTTCTTTGTTTCTCTCAACAAATGGGATTGAGATTGACGACGATGGTTAAAATATTTAGATACCGAATATATTTACCGCCGAGGAACTAGCTGAAATATGTGAACACATGAAGCAAATAGACAGACAGCGGGACCGATCGGTGCAAACGGATGGAAGCGCGGTAGCATTGTTCAATCTTTTCGTTCAGATAACTCGCGATCAACTACACATCGTAATGGTGATGTCACCGATAGGAAATGATTTTCGCAACCGGATCAGAAAATTTCCGGCGTTAGTCAACTGCTGTACCATCGATTGGCTTCAGGTATTCGGATAAACTTGATACCTATTATATCTTCCTGTGAGATAATAACGATGACGATAGTAACAACAAATGACTACCTACTAACACGTATTGTAGTTAGATCAGTATTACGGTACATTATTATAATACATACTTGGAACTCGAAACACGCATCGTATTTACTTGTGACGACATTTGATTCAAGCCATGGCCAGAGGATGCTCTATTAGCGGTTGCGACTAGATTTCTGCGGGCCATTGAATTGACGGATAACGAAAGAGCCGCTGGTATCGACATGTGTCAATTCTTTCACGTCTCCACGCAAAATTTGAGCGCAGAGTTTTTCATTCGACTAAACAGACATGTTTATGTCACCCCAACGTCGTACCTCGAAATGATAAACACGTTTAAGGATCTGTTGGGAAGAAAACGAGAGTAAGTCTCATTGCTCGTACGCACATACGTACATAATAATGTTATAAATACTAATAATGCATATGCATGCACGTACGTATGAAAAAATCGATTCAGATCGATTATTGTGGTGCTTGTCGGTGCTTGTCGGTGCTTGTCGGTGCTTGTCGGTGCTTGTCGGTGCTTGTCGGTGCTTGTCGGTGCTTGTCGATGCTTGTCGGTGCTTGTTGATCGATTAATATTACATCGGCTGATACTAAGTCGACTTTTTTTAACAAAATAGGGAAATAATTAATGCGAAAACTCGATACGAGCGTGGTTTGGATCAGCTAGATGAAACGCAAAAACAAGTAGTTACGATGCAAGAAACTCTTAAATCGCTGCAACCGCAACTAATAACCGCCACCCAAGATGTTGAAAGAATGTTGCTCGAGGTTGATAAGGAAAGAGAAGAAGTGGCAGAATTTGAGAAAGTTGTGAAAATTGACGAAAGCGTAGCCGAGGTTACCGAAATATTCACTAAAACAACTAACGAACATTTTCGATCTTTCGACCAACTTTCGATCCCTCTGATCCCTAACGCTGTAATCGTAATTTATTTTATTTATAGGTTTATGCGAACGAAGCAGCTGCGATTAAAACGGAATGTGACGCTGATTTAGCAGAAGCGATGCCAATTCTAAAACGTGCTCAAAGCGCTTTGGACACTTTGACGACTGCCGACATTGCTGTAATAAGAACGATGAAGAAACCACCGCAGGCAGTGAGATTGATCGTCGAGAGCGTCTGTGTCCTCAAGGTTTGCGTTGTACAGTTTCTAAACATTCTAAACAACTAAAGTTAATACTAATTATCTGGTTAGAAAGTATATTTAAAATACATCGTTACTTCAACTCGTTTTGACACTTTGCTTACTTGACACATTCGCTGCTACTCGTCTATGCTCGTGTATACTTCATCTATGAAATCACACGTTTTCTTTTATCGGAAATATCTTTGTTTCAAGTATTAATATTTATTCCAGCGCACACTGCCCATTATCTTTCTTAGTATTTCTAATTTTAAGTCTCGTTGAAATATATACAATTATTTTTAGGCTTTACAGTATTTACACTTAGGTAGTCCAAGCGACGTAACGAACGCGTAAGAGCGAAATCGAGACTTTCTTCTCTTTTGTATTTGTCGTCACCTAGAGAGATCATTTTCCACAGCAAATAAAACCAGAGAGAGTTCAACAACCTGACGGTACGTTCATCGAGGATTATTGGAGGGCTGCCCTTAGAATGCTGAGTGACGTGAAATTTCTCGATTCGTTGCTCAATTTCGACAAGGATAACATCCCTGATACCGTGATTGAAAAAATTCGAAGAGAATACCTGACTAATCCGGACTTTAATCCTGAAAAGATAAAGAAAGTATCAACGGCGTGCGAGGGATTGTGCCGATGGGTATTCGCAATGTCGGAATATGATAAAGTATCGAAAGTAGTCGCTCCGAAGAAAAGAGCTTTGGCAGAAGCTCAGAGGGTTTATGATAAAGCCATGGATACTCTAAAAGCAAAGCGAGAACAACTTCGACAAGTACAGGTACATCGACTATTTACGAATGACTACGTTGACTACGATAGCGATACAGCGAATACGTATTGTGTATCTAGTTCGACTATCGTACTTTTTTCGTCTGACATATCGGTCAGTAACATTTCGAGTAACGCGATGCGCCACTACGACCGCGAAACCGAATGAAAACGAATGATTTTGCATTTAGGAAAGATTGAAAGTATTGGAAGAACTTTTGGAACAAAGAAAAATTGCTTTTCAAGCAATGTCCGACAAAGTGGCAGACTGTGAGATCAAGCTAAAACGAGCCGAGGACCTAATCGGAGGTTTGGGCGGAGAATATTCGCGTTGGTCCGATACCGCGAAATCTTTAGGAGAAAGGTCAAAGTTTTTGTATCTGTCATGCATGCGATATTATAGGATACGGGATGTATAGTAGTCGAATGTAATCGAAAGTCGGGAACGCTGTACAGGTATCAGCGATTAATGGGTGATATCGTGATCGCTTCTGGCGTGGTCGCGTACCTAGGTCCATTCACGATGCCGTTTCGCCTTCGACAAACTGTTCTATGGGTAAAACGATGTACCGATTTGCAGGTAATTTGTAGTTCCGATTTCCAATTGCGCGACGTTCTTGGAAATCCAGCTTTAATCAGATCTTGGAATATTTTCGGACTTCCAAACGATGCATTTTCAATCGATAACGGTATTATCATCAAGTAAGCAAACAAACAAATTCGTAAAATAAGATTCTTCCCTTTAATCTCTTCCGTGTAATCTCTTCTACGACGTTTGCTATCGATGCGATACTAATTCGGGCTTTCATTCATCGGTCGAACGTGTAGAAATGCAAGAAGATGGCCGCTTATAATAGATCCTCAAGGTCAGGCTAATAGATGGATAAAAAATATGGAAAAACAGAATAACGTGAACATTATTCGGCTAACTCAGCCTGACTACGGTCGAGTGTTAGAAAACGCATTGCAATTTGGATTACCGGTACTTCTTGAACACGTTGACGAAGAATTGGACGCTATACTCGAACCGATTTTACTTAAAGAAACATTCAAGCAGGCTGGTGCCATCTGTATAAAATTCGGCGATGCAATTATCGAATACAGTTTCAATTTTAGGTATTTGGATATACACACACACACACACACACACACACGAGTCATGTATAGTCATTTATAGTCATATATAGTCATTTCGCTTTGTTATTAGACTGTACATTACGACGAGATTAAGAAATCCGCATTATTTACCAGAGATAGCAGTGAAGGTAACACTGTTGAATTTCATGATAACACCAACCGGATTAGAAGATCAATTATTGGGCATTGTTGTAGCGAAGGAAAGACCAGACTTGGAATCGGAAAAGAACGCTTTGATCGTGCAAGGAGCTGCGAATAAAAAGTAACTAGAGTTCGACTGTAAAATATTACAAATGTTATACATCGATGAAAACTCTTCTTTTTTTTCTTCTCTATATTCTTAAAAAAAAAAAATAAAATAAAAAAAAAATCAGGCTATTGCAAGAAACGGAGGACAAAATCTTGGAAATATTATCGATTGCCGAAGGCAACGTATTAGAGGACGAAGAAGCGGTAGATGTTTTAACATCGTCCAAAAATTTGAGCAATGAAATTCAAGTGAAACAAACGGTGGCTGAACAAACGGAAAAGTTAATCGACGATGCTAGATTGCAGTACACGCCTATCGCCGTATATTCCACCGTATTGTTCTTCACCACTGGTATCGGTCTTCACTTGTTATACATTGCGTAACATTACGAATTTTCATCATCCCTTCGCCTTCTGTTATCTACCGAATAAATACGGTAGAAAATATCTCTTATTTATCCTTCGATCTTATAATAGAAAGTGTATGGTTTGCCTTCGATCGAAAAAAATGGTTGCGATCTAGACGATAATCGAAATAAAAAGAGAATAACAGGTTGGAAATAATGAAATTTTGTTTCAGCTGCCTTGGTAAATATCGATCCTATGTATCAATATTCGTTGTCGTGGTTCGTAAATTTATTCGAACTGGCTATCGATCATACGGAACCAGCGGAAATGGTTGAACAACGACTGAAAGATCTTATGAAATATTTCACATATTCTCTGTACGCGAACATTTGTAGATCTTTATTCGAGAAGGACAAGTTATTGTTTTCTCTGTTACTGACGATCAATTTGCTCGAGCAACGAGGGAAACTTTGTCCATCGCATTGGATGTTTTTATTAACGGGTGGAATTGGTATCGATAATCCATATGTAAATCCAACAACATGGCTACCGACTAAACAATGGAACGAACTATGTAATCTTGACGAGGTTGAAGAGTTCTCGGTTAGTCTGGAAAGCGAATTCGCGATGTTCCATTTCCACTTAAAATGAACATAAGCACGAGTACGTGCACGTGTACGTATCTACTAACGTACTGGCTTTTCATCTTCTTTCTTCCGATTCCGTTAGGGTATTCGAGAAGCATTTACTGGCAATACCGGCCAATGGAAACGATTATTCGACTCGAAGGAACCGCAGATCGAAACAATCCCTGTACCGTTCCAACATCTGAACCTATTTAAAAGAATGTTGATACTGAGATGCATTCGTCCTGATAAGATCCTCCCGGCAGTGCAAAATTTCGTCCAAGGTATTTCGTCGATCCGATATTTTCTTTGTCTGGCTTAAACTCACTAACTTGTTAATTAACTTTCAGAGGAACTTGGTTCACAGTTTATCGAACCGCCACCGCTCGATTTGGCTTCGACTTATGCCGATTCCAACTGCTGCACTCCATTGATATTCGTATTGACGCCCGGTGCCGATCCAACGCAATTGTTACTCTCGTTTGCGGATGAACAAGGTTATAGCGTCAATCGCTTTTTCTCTATTTCTCTCGGCCAAGGCAAGTACTTTGATTTTTATAATATAATATATATATATATATAATATAATAAATAAAATTAAGATATAATAAAAAAATATTTTCGGGACAATTTCACAGCGTTGAGAAAAGATGAGAGTAAATGGAATTAATTAATAAATTTGAATGTTTAATAGGACAGGGACCAATTGCTGAGGAAATGATTCAAACCGCTGTGATAGTTGGTAACTGGGTTGTTCTGCAAAACTGTCATTTAGCGATTAGTTGGATGAGTACCTTGGAGAAAATTTGCGAAGGTTTGATGCCCGATACGATTCACTCAGAGTTTCGACTGTGGTTGACCAGCTACCCGTCCGAACATTTTCCGTCCTCGGTTCTAGAGAATAGTATAAAAATGACGAATGAACCGCCGAAAGGCTTAAGAGCTAACATCGTTAGATCGTACACGAGTGATCCGATTATTGATCCGGACTTTTTCGAATCTTGTTCCCAAACGGAAAACTTCAAAAAGCTTCTCTACTCGTTGTGTTTCTTCCACGCTGTAATCCAGGAGAGACGACAATTTGGCCCAATCGGTTGGAACATTACATACGAATTCAACGAGACTGATCTTCGAATCAGTGTTTTACAATTACACCTATTCCTCGATCAATTTGAAGATGTGAGATTCGATGCTCTCAAGTATTTGATCGGGGAATGCAACTATGGCGGAAGAGTTACGGATGACTGGGATCGCAGAACTTTGAACACGATATTGTCGAAATTTTATTGCCAGTAAGTTCATACTTTTCCATTTCTATATATCTGTCACTTATACATGTACTCCTATGTATGTACTCTACTGTACATACATACTTTCATATGCGCACATACGGCATACTTTCATATTCATATGTATGTATGTTCCCATCCAATTCTCCTATCGTCATTTCAACTACTTTCCAGGGAGTTACTTATCGAAAAACGTTATTATTTCGATGATACTTTGATGGTTTATTATTGCCCGAATGTGCGAGAGCACGAAGCGTTCGTGGAATATACAAAAAACTTACCCTTAATCACTGAACCGAGTGTTTTCGGTATGAACGAGAATGCGGATATCATCAAAGATCAGCATGAAACGAACCTCTTGTTTTCGTCGCTCCTACTAACACAGGTAATTTACTTTTCCGTCTCCTACAGTTCCTCCTCTCTATATTTCCCACTTACTTACTACTGCTTTATTTTTATACCTACCTACATACCGCATTCATTACATATTTCATGTATTTATCTTTACGTGGCAACCTTGTTTAGGACCGTGTGGTACGTACCTATAGATTATATATATTTCTTTACATCTAACATTATCTCTATTGTTTTTGTTTATCCAGTAAGTACAAATAAATTTCTCGAAAGAATCAAACTAATTTTGAATAAATTAAATAGAATGAGAAAGGTTAGAGAAATATTTCATTGACTTTTAAATAGATACTTGCTGTATTTAACAACTAATTTTTTTCTTCTAATAATTTTTCCAATTCTTCCAATTATATCATCGCTGAATTAGGATCTCTGGCAATTGCAACAGGTTAGTCAATCTGCAGTACATTTTTTTCAATTTTTGTATCGACTGTTTAATGATAAAAGCTTAATGTCGCATTAATTATAAGTATAAAAAGAGTCATCGAGTTATCGAGTTAAAACTCATTTTTCGTTTATTTTCGCCCACTGGCAGGAAAGCGTCAAGTCTGGAACTGGACAATTGACCAACGATGAAATAGTGCTTAGAATGTCGAATGATATTTTACAAAAATTGCCAGATGACTATGATCTTGTATCGGCGCTTGGAAAGTATCCAATGTCTTACGAACAAAGTATGAATACTGTGTTGGTCCAAGAAATGGGAAGATTTAACAAACTTCTCAATTATGTTAGAACCAGTCTGGAAAATATTATACGTGCTATTAAAGGTCTTTCTTTTTTCTTTTTTATTTTTACCAAATGTCCTATATTACATTTCTAGTTAATTCGTCGTATCCTCATACGTATCTGTTATTTACAATTACAGGTATTGTTATCATGTCATTTGAATTGGAAGATATCTATGACGCAATTTTGACAAACAAGATACCTGCTTTATGGCAACAATACTCTTATCCATCGCTAAAGCCACTTGGTAGTTATGTACATGATTTATTAAGCCGCTTAAATTTTCTTAAAGTAAGACATTGCTTCTTATAAATCGCTATTATCATTCATATACATGTTAAATAATAACATTTCTATCTGATTTATGATATGAAACTAACTGGTTGTTTATAGTACATGCATATATATTTCTCCTTATAACGCTTCACTTACGATCTAAGATCACGAATATAATATACAAAAGCTATTCTAGATACATTAACTGTACTTTAACGTTAAGACAAACCTCGAGATTAATTTTAATTGTATTTACTATAGGAATGGTATGAAAAGGGAGCACCGGTCGTATATTGGATCTCAGGATTTTATTTTACCCAAGCATTTTTGACAGGAACCAGACAAAACTATGCGAGGAAATATCGGATTCCTATAGACCTTTTAATCTTTGATTTCTTCGTATTAGAATCCGATACAATGCCTGCACTTCCTCCTGAGGATGGAGTTTATATATACGGATTGTTTTTAGATGGTGCCAGATTTAATAAAAAACAAATGACATTGGATGAAAGCTTACCAAAAGTACTTTACGAACCTATGCTTCCTGTAAGTATAACATTATGTTTATTTAGCTATTTTACATTATCTTTTTCATTCGCTTCTGCCTCTTTTTCCCCCACTTTAGTGTTATTATCATTTTAGATGTGGTTATTACCTGTGAAAAAAGGGGACATAAAGGAAAAAGTAACATACATTTGCCCTGTATATAAAACTAGCGAAAGACGAGGAGTTTTATCAACCACTGGACATTCGACAAATTTTGTTATCGCTATGACATTACCTACATTAAAATCGCCAGAACATTGGATCATGAGGGGAGTCGCGCTACTTTGTCAGCTCTCTGAATAAAAATTATTTCCTTATTTCATCCTTTCGAATTCATCTTGAAAATACGTCAAGGAATTAAATTTCTAATTAAAAATATATATTATCCGAATTTTGGAATACAGCAATGATCGAATTGTAAATTGCAATATTTAAATTATGTATGGTATAAGTATTCAAACAATAAAATATGTATAGAATTAGTCAATCGAGTTAAAGCTATATGTATATGTAAACCCTGTGCTGTACCTTGAGGTATTCCAATATTGTCGGCATACTTCTCGTTTAAAGTACGATAAACAAGTAGAAACAATCGTACATCGACTCTTTAGAATCGTTGTAAAGGGGAGAATTTCTTTCAAAAAATCATCTTAAAGCAAATTCTGAATAAGATATTTTTAATTCCGTAGTGTTGTTTGAACTTGCTAAATTTGAAAAGGAAAAAAGGAACTTTAGTTTCTCATTCCGTTTTACAATAAAACGGGATCTGAAAAAATTAAGCGTAAGGTGTGAAAGTAGAGGCTTTACCCTTTAAAATGACCCTGAGATCTACTACCTATTGCACGATTTTCTTTCACCAAGTTACAATAGTCTAAATACCGATAATCTTTATTTTCCGGTCAAAATTTGCTGATCCTTCAATTTTATGACATATTGTAGTAATGAATATAAAACCTAAATAAATATTCAAATAATCGTGAATAGCGTATTTGCTGTACATTGCTGCATATATTATAGGAAATTTCTTCGAGTTCGATCAAATATGTTCAAATAAAGCTCGCATAAAATTTGCGTGCCTATATTGCCACACATACACATATAAAGGATTAAACATTTTGAATTCTCATATTAATAGTTAGTAGTTTAAATAGTTCAGAATGTTTCGGTTTAGATGGCGGAAGTAGGTAATAGTATGTATGTACTATGTATATCGTATCGAGAAAATCCATTTAAAGATGGCTGCCAGTCGAGGAAGGTGCTGTCGTGTGATGTCACTTTCTGATAGCGTTTCGACGTTGTAGCTTAGAAAAGATTGTCGATGATCGTTAGCCACAGTTAAGAAATTTACCGTATCCAACTGGAAACTCAATATAACAAAGGATGATATAATATTTGATAAAAAAAATGAATTGTCATCAAATATTAAGTGGAGCTTGCAATGCAGGTGATCGCTGCTACGCTGTAGGTTCTGTCGAAGGGATTTCTTTTACTGTAAGTGATTCACCTTGTTGATCAGCTCTTTCCACAATTGTTTGCGATTCTAGAATTATACCTATACGTACCTATTATACCTATTATATATACATATATATATATTAACATGCATACATATGCAATTACTATGTTGTACATTCAAGTCGTCCGAAATATTTCGTACTCGTTAAAAAATCCATCCATGAAACATTTTCAAACTTTCAACTTTATGTGATTAATTTGATATGTATTTTATATACTGCTATTCGAATCAATTATTATTAACATATTACATAGCTTTAGTATTTAATTGGTAACGAGTACATAGTTATTGATTTTTACTATTTTTATATAAAATCAAGTATGTTAGTATTTGTTTCATCCGTATTTGTAAAAAGATGATTTCATATCGTTTGTTATAATCATCGTTATTATTTAATTTTTAAAAAGTTTTCTTGATAGCATAGTAGTGCGAAATAAATTCATCTATTACAGGCATATGCAGCAGGTTGTAACATAGTAATTCTTGCCAGTAATTTCGAACGAGTTCAAATAATACCAGGGGCAGTACATAACTACATAAGAATCAGTTGCTTGGATTGCAGTACCGACACTGGAAAAATAGCTGCTGCCTATGAAAATCAAGTTTGCATTTTTGAGCCTACTCCACTTATTCACAGTACATGTTCTCACGTATGTATCTTTTCTATTCCAATATCTATCCTTGGTAATTATGCCTGTATATTTTAATATGCTATGCAATAATTGTTTTCTATAATATATAGCAATTAGAATACCGATGGGTTCAAACTGGTAGTCTGACAACGGAATCAAATATTAGTTCTCTATCATGGAATTTGGAAGGAACAAGATTATTAACTGGTGGAGAACTTTTGCAATTATGGCATCAAAATATAACCCCATTTCAGGAAGAACATAGTAAGCTTTTCTCATTATTCTTGTTTAATTTATATGTAATGGTAATTGGTACCCCTAATTTCTAATTTCATCTACTTAAATGCACACGATATTAGTCTTGTGTCTTGTCGCAATAATAAAACTGTGTATAGTGGTGAAGATAAATACATTACGAACTCAGGAAGGTGAAACTGGACGTGAACAAAATACTTCAAATGTTCTTCAAAACTGTGAGTTTTGTTACTTTGAAAGAGTACATGTGAATGCGAAGAACGATAATAATATTTGAATTTGACTTTAATAAGTTTATTTGGCAGAAATTATTACATAACAAATGCTATTGAATACTAAATACATATTCTAAAAGTATTAGAACCAATAATTTTTTTCTTTTACACGTAGTAATTAGAAAACATTGACTTTTGTCACTCTAAACATAATGTGCTCTAAACTGTAGTTTGTTGCTCCTATGCCTTGATGCTTTAATATACATGTTATTGATATAGAAAAAGGTCTATACATAATATTCTGTCTCCTATGCAGAATGTTTTATTATGAGAACAATTCTGATGGAATTTAAAATAGCATATATATATATATATATGCTATTTTATATATATATTCTCATATGAGAATATAGTAGAGAATATATAAGAAAGTTCAATTTTTTTTCAGCTGGTACGGTTACTTTTTCGATTGGTGGAGACGCTGAAAGTCCAGCACCTGGTGATTCAAGTAGCGGAAATGAACCAGGAGCATGGAACTGTGTTTGGAAATGTCGCACAGCTACACCAGTGCATCTCATGAGTTTCAGTCCAGACGGTACATTATTTGCGACAACAGGATTTAATGATAGATTAGTGAAGATATGGTTTGAGAATAAACAATGTAAGATTCTTATTCGTGCAATGAAAATTAATTCTGTAAACGACTGATTTGACAAAAGCTCTAACAAACCTATATTTAAAATTATTCAGTGTTTTCAACGAGAAATATGGATCATGCAAGTGTTACTCAATTTATGGGTAGTGATAGCTATAGTTTTGTCTATGTTGCTCATCCTCGTGCAGTAACACATTTATCTTGGCGCAAGACTAGCAAATATATGCCAAAGTATGTAAAAGAATATCTTGTAACATATTGCTATTTGTATTGCTGCAGTTAAATTAATAGCATTCCTTTTCCTTTTTTCTTTTCTAGGGGTTCTGTCTCCAACATGCTTGTTACGTCTTGTAGAGATAATATTTGTCGGGTGTGGGCCGAAACTATACCACCCGATGTTGAAGGTTTAGCAAATATGAGTCAGTTTGAAGGTTCTGATAGACACGGTCATCATGGCAAGCATCGACATCACAACATGCACAAACATCGATTTATGCAGCGGCTTAAACACATGAAGTGCGTAAAATGCTCAAATTCCTTTTTCTGTATATACATTTGTAGCTTATTCGCAAGATGGTACGCGAATTTTTTGTAGAACCTGTTTCCATATTCGTCGACACGCGAAACAACAACATCAGGCAGGTCATACCACAGCACCAACTTTACCAACTTTGCCTTCAACATATTCGGTACACGATTTTCACAATAATTACCAGGGAACAGGTCATTATCCAGGAATGCATTTTCATTTAGCAGCCAGTATTAATGCTGAAACTGGTACGATTACATATAATCTTATTACATTATGTTATAGTGCGGTGTATGCGTATATATATATATATATATACATCACATGTAAACACATCAACATGTTCTACTTTCTACATTTTCTGACATGCTTTGTCTATCACAGATATACCATTAGTACCAAGTTTAATCACAGGAGATCCCGAAAGAGAACCAAATTTTATTCTGCACTGGCTAAACAATAAAGAAATGCATTTTACAATGCAAGCAGAAAGTATTCTACAAGAGCTGACTCGTAAAGTAGTAGAAAAAGAAGAAGGGTTGCATCAACAGGATGTAGATCATACAGATCATGATTCTGAAGAGGAAGGTTTGTCGAGTACGTTTCGCGTGTGTATACGTGTACTTAAATAATATGTGTATAATAATGTTAACAAGTGATTCAACTAATTACATGTAATCATAGAAAAGGGAGTAAGATTACAACCAATACAAAAGGCAGGAGGTACAGTTCGGTCAATGAGTCAAGAAGATCATAGTAGTGATGAACATCACACAACACACACAATTTCATCGCATCATAGCTTACCACACAGCGCACATTCTCACCAAAGTCTTAGGTATAATATTTCTAAATGGTAACAAAAGACATTTTGCCTATCGTATTCGGCAAGTATCGTTTATTTGCAAGAGAATAGTATTTCAAATTTATTCTTCTCTCTTCCTGCAGTAATACTACATCCATTAATTCTATTGCAACGGATGTAACATCGTCAATAAATCATGCTCCGGATTCTTTGGATACCAAAATAGAAACGTTACTGCGTGATTGGCATCATAATCCAGATTTACTTTTTTCAATTCATCCGATAGATGGGAGCTTTTTAATTTGGCATATTGAATGGTTGGACGAATATCATCCAGGATCATTTCGACAAGCACAAATATCATTCTCTACACGAATACCTAATGCATTTCCTCTTGGCGATGCTTCCACAATGAGTCATAGTGTATCAATGTATTCACATAATACTGGCGGTCCATTATTAAATATACGAGAAGTGGCAAAATCATCCACAAAACCATCGAACGAAGGTAAACGTTTTCTCTCTCTCTCTCTCTCTCTCTCTCTCTCTCTTTCCTCCCTCCCTCCCTCTACTCTCCTCTCTCTTACGTATTCTATATATTTTTACATTTGACGTAAAATTCAGTAAAACTGACGATTAGTAAGAAACGGAATTGGCTAGATGAATTATTATCATTACAGCTACCGATATTGCAACACCATTACCGAGTTTGATCGAACAGGATGAAGAACAATCGACATTAACATCGAAAACTGGCCAGGAACTGTTAAAAAATATTGAAAATTCTACGGATCCAAATCAAAATGTCTCGAAGGAAAGGGACGGACACTTAGAAAATGGAAAGACAAATCAAGAAACGGTCAACGATTTGTTGGCCCATCCAAGTCCGATTGTTTCTATGGTATCGAAACATTCGAATGGAACTTTAAATTTATGGCAATTAACATTTGCCGATAAGACAAAATTCTCACAAGTATGAATCAATGAGCTATCAATTTCGTCTTCTTTTTTCTTTTTTTCTTTTTTCTTTTTTTTCTTGTGCGTTAGTTTTATACGCGTTATTCTTTGGCAGGTATTAAGTATTGGACACGCGTCGAGAGCTTCAGGACATCGATTTCGAGTGAACGATATTACTTGTCATCCGGTATTGCCCTTATTAGTGACGACATCGCATCACAATTTACCAGAATCCGGATCTCAATGTCAGAATGCTGACTCAAACGAAAACGTTAGTAATAGATCAAACTCTAATAAAACAACCTCAAAAGATATCTCGCTTACTGTAAGTACAAGTAAAAATGACGATGCGCTGTTTTGCTATTGAATTTGTATTTTTAGAATTTCGATTGGTAACGATCAAGCGATGATTCCGTTGATGTTTTCAGGGGTTCTGCAGCGAGTTAATACTTTGGCGTGTAGACACAGTCGGGCCTTTATCGAAGAGCGGTGGAGTTTCCGAACTAGCGCGTATTAATTCTCCTGAAATTTCAGCGTTCAGTAACGTAGCTTGGATTCCAACTTTATTACCAAGTACTACTTTAGGTAACTTATCAAATTCTCCAAGCGCATGTTTTGTCGCGAGCGATGGCGAATGTTTAAGGGTATATCAGGCTGTTATCGACGCTAGAACGCTTCTAGCCGAAGTATCGATTAGCGAAAGACGAAGTAGAATGATGGTCAGTATTTGTTGATATATTTCAGGGATACGTAATATGCAAATGGTTGAGTCATCGGTTCTTTGTGTTTGTATCAGGATTCCATGGCAAGTCTCTCGACAGATATGTCATCGGACGATGGTATGAGGCATTCGATTCACGATAAGATAAAGATAGTATCTCAACAATCTACGGCTAGGCCAGGTTGCGTTATACAATTGGACGCTATTGCTGATGCTACGCACGTAAGTGCTGTGGAGAATGATATAAAGTCGGAACGATCGATACTTTCCTATAATGTCAGTTATCTTAAATCCAATTAATTAATGGACATAATTTTTGTTATAAATTCAGGACTGGCAAAATACGCAATTCTTACATGTATTTCAAGAACAATTAATTACTGGAGACCGAAACGATGAGAAACAAACTGGCATAGATACATCGATGAATGATTTAGGCTTAATGGAGTCTACGTTAGACGCTATGGTAGATTTACAGCAATCTGCAATTTTTGAAGAACCATTCTATATAGTTGTGTTAGAAAGAACGCAGCGAGGTACAACGGTACACATGTGGCGTTTGGTAATAGCCTCTCAACCTGAAACTACCGGTAATATTTCTCCAAGTTATTTTATTCTTTCTACTATTTCTTTCTTCTATATGTGGTATTTATCCACAGGATTATCAGAATCGATGATGTATGTTCCGGATTCTCATTTGGTACAAGATGAAGACGAAGATGGAACACCTGGACGTTACAACCATCCAGAAGGTAAAAGATCTCGCAGAGCGAGTCAATCTCGCCGTGATAGTCAAGGTGAATTGGATATGTTCTTCCAAAGACGTCCTCAGAACAGCCACGTTCTTATCACAACTACAAAAGTATGCACTCAGGAATTACCATTACCAGACGGAGTCGAGGTTCGTATAATGTTTATTTATTCTATATTCTCTTTTTTTTTTTTTTTTTGTTTGTTTGTTTTTCCGTGTTCTCTTTTGTTCGTAATAATTGAATTGAATATCACATTGTAAAGTTGAAAGTATTAACGAAGAATATAAAGAAATAATATCGTTATCGTAATGGTACGTAGGTAATACATGCAGCACCAGCCGCCGGACATTTAAGCAGCTCTTCCATATATCCTGCTTGCTTCGCACCGTACATCGTTGTAACTGCGTGTAGCGACAGTACAATACGTTTCTGGAAATGTAAAGTGACGAAAAATCAATCGAATAGCAAATTAGACTACGAGTGGTGCGAATGGGAGATGATACGGAAAGATCAGGAATCGACTATAGACATTACAGGTGGGTACATATCGAAGAAGGTAAAATCAGAGTAAAATAAAATTGAGGAAGGAAATAAGATCGTGCATCGTCAAAAGAATGGTAGGTAATTTATTCATATTTTAGGGCAACCGTTAAATATAAGTGCTGCATATAGTGGGCGTATTGCGTGTGCGTACAAATATGGAAAATCATTCACGCGTCCTACTAAAAACGACCCTGACTCTAGATACGTAAATCTATGCGTTGCTATATACGAATGCGAAAGTACTGGTGGAAGCGAATGGATTCTAGAAGATACGATACACTTGAAGAATATACACTTGCCGAGGATTCCGGTGGACCAACATTTAGACCTGAGCTATCTGTACGATAGCAAATTTTTGCAGAAGAAACACAGGCTTACTCAAGTTTTGCAAACGCTTAGTCACGAAGATGTGAGATCACCGAGAAATGGTGAAAACGGGGAGAGTACAAAACCGAATGCAGGTAAGACCATTACGATTAAGATTTGATACTTTGAGCAGGCAGTTTTAACGCTAATTTCGACGACTAAAAATCTAACTCTAATGTTATTCACGATTGTGATAGGCTTGTTGGCTGTTCCGTCGTTTAGCACGCTTCAGTCGTTGCGAAAGTCGATCATAGAAAATGGTAACACTTGTCCACTTACGCAGAAACATTTAGTTCAGTTAGATTGGGTGTCGAAAGAAGATGGTTCGCATATTTTGACCGTCGCTGTTGGATCGAAAATTATGCTGTTCACGCCTGTATGTTCGGATCTTGCACAAGCAAATATGAAAGCGATGAAAGAGTCACAAAGCAATAACCGACCGATATTGCGGAAAGCTTCGTCGTTGGCACAGCCTCAATTCGTTGACGAAATTCGTTGGATGAAATTACGGAAAATCGAGTTGACTACAGCGGATGGTCTACCTCCGTTGCCGATGCAGATATCGTGGGTGAGGGACGGTATCTTAGTGGTTGGCATGGATTCGGAGATGCACGTTTACTCGCAATGGAAACCGAACCCAAAGAAAGACTGTTTTCATTCGAATTTACAACATCAAGAATCGGACGAGTTTCAAGCTAGCCGAAATTTGCGAGACGAAGACTTGCGAACATTAGCGCACGAAACATCGCAGAGGCGATTAGCAAACGTATCTTCTATGCCGCATCTTTCTCGAGTCAGCAGTATCAATTTAACGATGCTCGATGCCAAAAAGAAACGAGGTATGCAAAACGAGAATTTAAATTTCGACTATATGCCTGACTATGGTTTGTTCGAAGCCTCGAGAATCGCTTGTCCCGTTTTACCTCAATATCATCCAAAACAACTGATGGAATTGCTAAATTCTGGTAAAATTCGATGGGTAAAGGCTATATTGGCACATCTTGTCCGATGCATAGGAAGTTCTTGTTCGTTGAGGGCAGACGACGAGAATTTAGTCAAACAACGTGGTGGTGGTGGTGGTGGTGGTGGATGGTCGCGTTCTAGAACAATGTCGGTTAGTTACGTAGGTACAACGTCGCCTCTAGAACCAAGAGGTTCAACCACGCAAATACCGGAGGAACTTACGTTAGATTATGCGGAGATAACGTCGATATCTCCGTTGCCACTTTGGACTTTGTTGATCGCAGACAAGGAAACGAACGTGCCGCATCAACACAAAACCGAAGACAAACAGGATTACAACGAATTGTTCGACAGCAATGTCGAGGAGGATGAATCGTTAGACGACATGCTGGAAGAGGATTACGATTGTTCGAGGCAGAAAGATAGACGTTCGTCGGTCCCGGAAAGACAAGGAATATCTCATTTTGGACCAAGACAAGGCAGATTGCTGTCGCGTTTACTAACGCACACTCATTTGCCTGGCTTATCGAGCCTTGATCAGATGCATTTGCTCGCTTTAGCCGATACCGTTTCAACTTGCAATGCAGATTTTGCAGAAAGATTTGCAATAGATGCTGCAAAGAATGCTATTGCGAAAGAAAATTTGACCGGTATCCCCGACGGAGAAACGGTTTCTACCGATTCGTTGGACGATTGTGGCCTCCGATTTTTATTGGCCATGAAGCATTACAATTACTTGATTCGTTGTCTTCCGTTGGCGCAGAGAGCGCAGTTTCAAAAGCAAGGTATATCATCGAATAATCTTGTTTGGGCGTTTCATTCTGAATCCGAAGAAGAATTGCTAGGTTTGATACCTTCTTATGCGAAAGGACAACCAAAATGGAGCATTTTAAAGGAACTGGGTATAGGTTGGTGGATTAGAAGCAACACTATATTGAAAAGGTGTATCGAGAAGATTGCGAAAGCAGCTTATCAACAGAAACAGGATCCTCTGGACGCTGCGCTTTATTATTTAGCTATGAAAAAGAAGAATCTCGTTTGGGGATTGTTTAGGAATAAGAGGGATGACAGAATGACAACTTTTTTCGCGAACAATTTTACGGAAGATCGTTGGAGAAAAGCTGCCTTGAAGAACGCGTTTGCTCTACTTGGTAAACAAAGATTCGAGCATGCTGCGGCGTTCTTCTTGTTAGCAAACTCTCTAAAAGATGCTATCGATGTATGTTTGAACAAATTGAACGATATACAGTTAGCGATGGTCATTGCCAGACTTTACGATGACGATACTACCTCCCCGAATTTGAGAAGATTGCTCTATGAAGAAATTTTAGGTTGTGATAAGGACGGGCAAAATCAAGACATGAATAAAGCTCATCCAGATCCATTCTTACGCAGTATGGCCCTTTGGATTCTTAAGGATTATGCAGGGTCGCTCAATACTTTGCTGTTGACAAACGTTGGAACTTTGCACCCCCAATATAACGACGAATCTGATAAACCGGAGGGTACAACAGGTAATGAAACTATATATTTTTGTCTTTTTTCTCATTCAGCAAAGAATATCGGCAAAGAAACGTTTCCATCGAGCTTAGAACTCACGATCAAAGAAATTTAGAAAGTTCGAATACGGTAAGTTATTGTTCCTTCTTTGTTTCAGCAAATCCAAATGTTTTTAACTTTTATGTTTATCTTCGAACACACCCATTGCTGATCAGACAGTACATTGCATCTACCGCTCAAGATAAGAAAAAAGGTCATTCGGTAGTTATATCTGGCTTTAGTTACGGTATGGAAACAAAATCACAACCTGACAAACAGTTAACTTTGGAAGATAGCATTACACCTTTGGAGAGACAACTGTACTTCACGACAGCGCACGCACATTTTAAAGCTGGATGTCCTGCTCTTGCTCTCGAAGTTCTTTCTAAATTACCTAATAAAGTGATGGAGACAAATTGCGAAGACTCGCCCAGTACGTAATTGCATGATCGACGTGTTCACAATATTGTTGTTCTCCTGCAAATTCTCTTACTACTATCCTTGTCGTGTGTTTTCATAGGTCTCTTGAATAGTCCAAGCAAGTCAAGGACACAAGATTTTCAAATAGACACTGGGATTATTAGTTGGGATGACAATTTGAAGAAAACTGACAATATCGAAGGTGGAACTTTGTTAATTGTCTATAATTCGCCCGGATAGCTATGAAAAATGACAGTGTTTCTCTATCGTGTTCTTATTTGCGTTAGGCATTGTAGACTGGTCTCGACCTGTGACGCATCAAACCGAGGAAGAATTAGTGTTAAACTGGGATGACGATGACGATGTAGCGGAACACGAGGACGCCGACAGTCCACCTTTGAGCATGAAGTTAGACAAAAAGGAGATCACCGATGGTTCGAAGGAAACGGAGAAAAGTGGTAAATTAATGTAATCCATCTAGTAGTAATCCTTCCTTGACCTAATTCTAATAAGTTGCGACACGCGTAAGTCGTTTCCTTTTGTGTGCGTTACAACTATCATTATCAGAGGTAAAAAAATATAGTGTCTTTTTACAAGGAACAGAATTTAGATTCAAAGTCGTTAAATACAGATTCTAGTAACCCGGTTCTAGTAAGTAATGAAACATAATAGATAACTGTACGTATGTACTATAACATTTTTAGAGAAAATCACAAAACCGTCAGGACAATTAGACATTATGGCGCAACAATTAAAATTTGTGGCATGTTTAAAAATTTTAATGGAAGAATTGTCAACATTGGCAACGGGTTTCGAAGTAGACGGAGGTCAACTTCGATACCAGCTATACGTATGGCTCGAGCGAGAGGTAGATGCCCTCAGGCAGCTTTGTAATTACAGCGTTAGTTCGGACGGAGATGCAAACAACGTATCGGAATGTAAGCGGACAGACTAGTTATTTTGTTTTGATGTTCAACTTGTTCCTGCTTGTCTTAAACTGACAAAACGATTATGCTTACAGACGAAGGTGGTATGGTAGACGACACGGTGCAACCATGTAAGCCTGGTGAACAGCCAACGTTGCATGAAATATTGATGGCCGAAAAATTGGATTTCGAAGCGAAGGTACAACGAGCTGCTAGAAGAAAGAGGTGGTTAAAAGGTATTCCAGTTGACCAGTGTCAGTCAGCGTTTAAATATAATACACGCGTACATATAGTTGTTCGATACTATTTGCGATAAATATATATTTACAGCGAACGAAACGTTATTACGAACGTTATTGTCCTACTGTTCTTTGCATGGAGCATCTGGCGGTGGTTTAGCATCTGTAAGAATGGAACTTGTCCTTTTATTACAAGAATTACAACAAGAAAAGACGCAACAACAGTTACTTAGTCCTCTTCCGTTTCCAACTACGCTTCCTCTTTTAAGCGCTAGCGTAGCGTGTAACAAAACTGTCGTGGCAGATCCGGTCAGGCACTTGCAAGTTCGTATAATATTTATTATTAAACGATTAAACGAAAATACGGAATTTTCAAAGTCTAACGTTACACCTGTCTTTTTAGTCCCTAGCTCACGATATGTTGCAGACGTTGGTGGAATTACGTAATCCACCAATGCCTACGAGAAACACGCATTATTGCGAGGTATTTATAATGAGGGATTTAGCGGTGGCATTAAGTGCTTGTATTTATCAATCACTTTGCGATTCCGATACTTTTGTTACGAAACATCAACAACCGGACAGGTAAATACGATTACGTTATGAAAATCCTCAGTAAAATTTAAAAATGATGGTTTATCGTAAATCATTTTTTGTCTCTCTTTTCGTTCTTTCTTTGTTTTTTCTTTCTCTCTTTTTTTTTTTTTTTTTTTTTTTTTTTTTTTTTGGTACAGTTTTCCAGCATTTGCAGAGATAGAAACGTTCTCCGGCGGGCACTTGGTAGCATCAAATCGCCATCATCGAAGATATTCGACGGACGATGGTGTGTGCATTACTACTTCACCATCTAAATGGCCAGGTGTGACTAACTTGCGTGCGTTATTGGCCCGGGAGAAGGACGAAGATACACCAAAATTGAATATTCTCCTTTGCGAAGCATTTGTAGCAACTTACATGAGTTTGTTCGTTTATGCACTGTGGAGTTGCGACAGTCATATTCTTTATAGGCTCGTAGGTCAACATTTTGGTAACAACACCTGGTCCTGTTTGTTTGGAGGTGGAGTCAAGAAGTTGTTACGTGTCGCGAGTACAAGCAGCCAGGTATAACTTTGTTTTTACTTTATTTTTGTCTTATTTCGTTGTATACTTTTCCGATGTACCAAGTACTCGTAAAATTCTTATTATATCTTTGCTACGTATCAAGCAAAGAAATAAACCACGTGTCTTTATATATAGCTTTCTACGATTCAGTGTAGGCTTCAAGTTTTCTAAAAAGGAAAGGAATGGAAAGAATAGAGATGCGAACAACCGAAACGCGTAAATTATACGGTTTTAAGTGATATACCGATTGTATACCATATCATTGTCATATATATATATACGTACATCTAATCTTTGTTCAGGCGAGTGGAGCAGCAAGAACGGTAGATAGTGGTTCGAACGAAGCTCAAAGTACCGCAGGAACCGTATGGAATACCATGACCTCATTGACTAAACAACGTGTAAAATTGAACATGAAATTGTTGGGTCAATTTACAGGTCAACAACCAAATATGAAAGAAGACAAACCTACATATAGAGAACAATTTGTTTCGCCTCAAATGAGCATGATATCGTACTTTTTAATGAAGGTTAGTCGAGTTAATCGACCGCGGTTGATATCCTAATGCGTACCAGATTTTGCTAATTTTATATAATCTGATAATCGTAAGAATAAAAGTTGTTTCCTCTATTTGATACAGCCACAGATAGATAGCGAGTATGCGGATGAAATCGACTATGATTCATCCGATTCGGCAGTGTCGGATTTAAACTCGTCCGAGGACGAGGAAGATATATTCGATACCAATTCAAAACCAAAGAGCAAACCAAAGGACAATACGGAACATACGAATCCAAATTCGTATAGTTGGAGTGTTATGCGATTAGCCATAGTCAAGATATTACAGCAGCAACTCCAAGAATTTTTGAATGTTGCTGGCATAGAGATGCAAGGTATTTCTTTTTTCTTTTTTTCTTTTCTTTTTTTTTTTTTCCTTTTTGTTACTTGATAGAGAATATCGAGAATTTGACAATCTAGTTTACTCTGTCATTCCGAAACTAAAGAATAATATAATTTTTTGCCTTATTCGCATATATATATATATACAGAATTACCTGTGAATAGTCCTCTGATTCATGGAACGTTAGCTGTTGTGGCACAATGGCAAGAAACGTTGCGCGATGAGTTAGACAATAGAGGACCACCACCGATTAATTACATACCTGGTTGTGCACCAGATCCGGCACCTACGCCGGGAAAGCCAGCGATTCATAAATATCGATCTTTACTTGAAAAAAGCAATACTCCTTTCAAGTAAGATTGCAAATTCAATAGCAAAAGCAATAGTTGTAACTCTCTGATGTAACGATTTATGGATGTTTTATTTTTTATATTTTTAGTACGCGTTTGGCATCAGCGGCTCCCGCTAATCGATTGTGGTCCTATTTAGTTCGACAAGAGTTGGTACAAGACATATTTATCCGAGCCGTATTCGGCAAACGTAGATCTCTGTCGTCGATTTTGGAGAGCAATCAAACTACGATCGATAATTTGAATCGTGGGTCAACCGCGGATGACAAAGGTAGCGATAGCGGTACTACGAGTTTGCCCGAACCAGTCCGAATTATTCACAAGGAACAAGATAGCATCAGTGCCTTTTGCCTGAATCAGGTTCGATCGGTCTATTTTTAAAAGTTACATTTTAAAGTGACGTGATTTTGGCGAAGACGAATGTTGCTGATACACAGCGTTAACGATCCAGGTGAATCCAGGTTTAATGGCCTTGGCAACCCCCCGGGAAGTACAAGAAATGAATATATCGCTGTTACTCGAACTCCCATCCTGGTTAGAAGACGAATGTGAATTTGACATCATAAATTTAAACAAACAGCCAGAACCGGAACCAGTGCAACCGACTAGTTTCTTAGTTATTCAAGTAAATAGTTTATAGTAATATCTTTTCTCGTCGATAATGTTGGCTCTCGTTTCGTGTGTATCGCATACATGCCCGTATATACGTATATACCTTTCAATTTTTCGTTTTCAGACAGCAGCAGATAGACCGTTACTCGCTCAAAGTCCGCAGACAAATAATCCTCAAGCACAGTCGGGTATCGCGAGTCAAAGCGGAAGAGGAGCTAGCGTGGTAAGTTTCCCCCAAGATCACAATTATGACGGACAGATAATTCGTATATTTATATATCCAGCATTGTACAGTCGTATGTTTGTCTTATAAAACGTTTACACCTTTACGTGTGTTGTATTCCTACTTGGACTTAACCCAGATGTTTCTGATCTACTATCCGATGTTTCTGTTTTCCATGTGTATATATTCATATATGTTTCGTCGAAGTAAAAGGAAGAAAGGAGGAGAAAGGAAGTTAGAAGTCTGTATTTTTGTAACGTTTTATCACTTCAGGAATGTTTGGGTTAATGGAAAATCGTGCGAAACAAAAAAATGGCATTACGAAACAAATTACGAGAAAATCGAACTTATAATTTCGTTGGTTTCATTTTCTATAAATATCTTTATTTCGTTGTTGTTTCCGTTTCCATTCTTGTTTTTGTTTTCACTTAGGATTTCTATCCAAGAGCACTTTGTCGATTAATGAATGAAAAATTCGAATTTCCAGCCAAACGTACAATTTTATACGCAATTTTTCTTCTATTTTCGAAAAATTGAAATTGCCTAACGAACTGCATATTTTCAACGTTTAAAACCTGTATAAGAAAGTGTATTTTCGGATAAAAACAGAAAATCAGCCTGATATATTTTCCTTAATGTTTGTTTTCTCTTTGTGTCGATAAGATAAAGTAAAATTTGTATTTGACGAGTAAAAACCGTATCTATGAATGTGTTTGACACGCGCTACTTACGAACAATATATATGTATGTGTTTACCGTTCGAATGTTTGGATCTAATCGTTTGCTTATGAGATCTTGTATGTCGATACTAATAACGACAGACACTATACACCGTCGTATTTATTGCGTTCGTAAGTTTACATAATAAGTAAACGGCGAATTCTAACGCTTAGTATCATTAATGTTCATTAATGTATTATTAAATTAATTTGATCAGAAATTTTGAACGAGCGAGATTCGCGATCCAAATAAGTTCAAGTTATAACCGTAGGTATAAAAAATATAATAGGCCCCTGTTTCTTTAAAAGGTGTTGTTTAAGAGGTTGAAAGGAACTGATCGTTGCATGATATGTAAACAAAATTGCACTATAAATCACCTTTCTTGAGAAAACACGCGGTTGGAGCACGGCTATCTCGAGATTTACTTCTTGCGATATATCACAGGCAATAAGCACGAATATCAAAGTTGTTTAAGAATCAAGGGCGTTTAAGAATGAGCGATAAGTAGAGGCGATAGTAGATACGATATAGCCGGAAATGAATATGGAAATGGAGCAGAGGAAAGTAATAAAAATTCGTAAGAGGGAAGTGTCGATAGCCGTAAATGTGTCGATGTGGAGTATGTAGCCGACGCATTGGGTCGCGTCTAAGTAGCACATTTGGTGACAGAAACAATGTTCCTTGTTCAATGCTTGCCTAACGTCTAACTTGGTTTACGTCTGACTGACGTCACTGACCTGGTGGCTCGTTCGTTCGCTCAGATGAAGGGGATGCCCGCTTTCCCTGGCTCCCACGACCTGCGTTTCTGTCAATTTGTTGCCGATAGGAGCAAACACTTGTTGCAACCGGTGAGATTAACTTCTAACAGATCCTAGCCTGTATGATATCCTATTATTATCCCTAGTGCCAACTTTATATTCTAATTCCTTTACTCTCGTTTTCCTTTTTGCTCTAGTTTTCTGTTTCTTCGTAATATCCTAAGCGTTATAAAATATTTATATTGGACTTACCATCGTTTTTACGAATCCTTATGTTTCATAAACAATAGCTACTCGCGTAGAATCAAAGTAAAAGCTCTAACTATATATATATAAAGTATTTAGCATTTCCTTCGTAATGAAACAAAGCATAATTTTTGTATCGATCTTACGAAACAATAATTTTCTTGAAAAATTTGTATATGTATATACATATCTAACTTGTCACTATGATTTCTTTTTCGAATCGATAAAGTTCAAGACAATTTACTTAATATTATACGTGTGCATATCGATACGTGTAAGTGGAAATTAATCTGTTATATCATTATTATCGTGACTGTTAGATCTTTACCTACGTTGTTATCATTTTCATCACCATTATTATTGTCATTATTAGCATCATCTTTATAATCGTCACTACCATTACCACTACCAGTACCGCCATCAACACCATTACCACTACTACCCTGTCATCATCGTCATCATCACCATCATCATCAACATCGTAATCATAATCATCATCATCATCATTTTACAGTACAGTAGATTATTTTACAATGAATGAAATAGTTCATTATGCTGTTATACATGACCTCGGTTTTTCAATCTATCGAACACGCCTCGCGAATTTTTAAGAAAATCGAATGTTCCTTCTCCCAAGGCAATCTCGATACTCTAACGTACTTTTCATATGTTACCGAAACAATATTGCGAATTAACTGTAAATGAGCAAAGCCGATCGATGAAACTTTCCGATTCACAAATTTTTCTTTCGTAACACTGCATGCCTAATGAATATTTATTTCGTATATAAAAAACTGAGCGAAAAATTTGTGCCCTTTGGTTGCCATTGTCTTGAATGTCGTCTGTAGTATTTAATAAGTTATTGTGCTTTCCTTCAGATTCTTTACACATTTTGAACAAGAGATCAAGCATTTTCATCCGAATCCTAGACCATGGGTCCGCTAGCTTTCACTTTTATAATTTGCGGTTGTCACGATTCTTTTGGTTCCTTCGTCGTCCTTTAAAGCTCTTCAAAGAGTTCTTGCTAATTATTCGGATATGCTCATCTTTACGCGTTTAACGGGCAGATGTATATTAATTAAATAATCCAGAGAACGTTTGAAACCTAGTGGATCCAATAGATACGACCCTCGTTGGATTGAACTAAACGAACGCTTTTTAAACGAATACATCGCCCGAATCGAATGAAATAAGAAAAACGAGCAGAAGAAGCGAAAGTATATATATATATATCTTAACACGTAGTATGTGTTATTTTATACGCTTCTTTTGATGAGCCTTCCATGTATATATGTATATACATATACGAAACTGTCCAAAAAGCGATCGTTTCATTTTAGGTATTAACTTCTTTCGAATTGGCAAGGAAAAAGGAACGATATTAAAGAACTTGATAGCATACGGTTATAAAACGTATAACCAGGCTGATTGTATATATATATATATATATATAACTAAAAATAAAAAAAAAATATATATATATAAAATATTTAATAAGTTTTATAGTATATCATCTATACGTATTAGTATTGAACGCCCATTTACCGTTTTCTATATTATCTTCTTTTGTCATATTCTGATACATGTGCGCCAAAGTTTATAGACGTTAGGTTAGATTTTCCACTTCTTTTTCTTTTATTTCCTAAAAAATATTTGTACATGTGCGTACTGTTTGTGAATCATTGTTTCGCCTCTAATTATAAGATCACTATTTACGTAACAATATTTTGTTCGTACAGATCCTGAAGCATAAAATCGATGGCATAAGAAGAATTTCCTCGCACCCGCTTTTACCATTATGTAAGCATACCATGTATTTACTTTCGAGTAATTGCGAATGAAATGTGTTACTTGATATGTCGACGACGATTTTGAACGAAACTCTAATCGATGAAATATTTTGCCGGTGCTGTTGGACTTGTTCATCGACCGACATTTGTCGATATTCGAATAAACAGATTTGACTGGGTCTCAAGATGGTTCGGTATCCCTTTGGGAATGGGGACATCAAACGGCTGTAGCGACTCCTCGACCACCGGGCACTTTTGCCAAAGTGACTCGTGTACGTTTCTCACAACACGGGAATAAGTTCGGCGTTGCGGATTCCGATGGACATCTAAGTTTGTTTCAAGTAGCCTGCAGAGAAGGAACTGCACGACCATTTTTTGTAAGACTGATCTCTCTCTCTCTCATCTATCTATCTATCTATCTGTCTACCGATCTATCGATCCATCTAAATATCTATCTTGCGCACAATCAAATGCGACAACAATATAACTATAGAAATAAATTTCAACTAATTAAGAATAATTCGTTCTGGCAGAATTATCAGTGCCATAGCAAGGTGACGGCCGATTTTGTCTTCCTTGGTGCGTGCAGCTTAATAGCAACTGCTGGTCATGGTTCTGAAGGACGTAATGTTGCGCTTTGGGATACTTTACTTCCACAGAATAAATCTCTCATTCAAGGTGCGTCTCACCCTCGTCTTTTTTTTTTTTTTTTTCTGCATGAGTATGTGAAAACTGTTTGTCTCTTTACGTTTCTATTAGGTTTCACGTGTCACGAACAAGGAGCTAGCTCGTTAATACTTGCACCCCAACATCAGCTGTTAATCAGCGGTGGAAAGAAAGGTGATATTAACATATTTGACGTTCGACAACGGCAACAACGGCATCGCTTTCAGGCTCACGAGTCGGCTATCAAATGCTTAGCCCTTGATCCGCATGAAGAATTTTTCGTGAGTGGAGCAGGAGATGGTGATATTAAGGTGATAATATTTGCAGTATACGAAAATATAAATACCAATATATATTATAATTTGTATTAATTGTTTTCGATCAGATATGGGGTTTAACCGTCCATTCTCTGCTTTACTCTTTTCCTGGAGAACATCCACGATCTAGTTTCTTTAAAAACATCGGACAAGTATGCCCATCGATATTGTTCACGTTAATTACTTACGTTTTAACAAATAAATTATAACGTCGATAATTTTCTTTCAGGGTGTGACACAATTACACGTCGATTCTGCCGGCCGTTTATTTTCATGTGGCGCAGATGGATCTATGAAAGTTCGTCAGCTACCAGAACGCGATTGCGTCGTACATACTTTATACTAAAGTAGTCCGAAAACGTAGTGATGTTCTACTGGCAAAATATTTTAACAATAAGCCATAAATCGGTTACAAACTAGTGAACTAAACGTATGTAATTATCGAATATGTGGAAGCGTATATCGTTGACTTCTTATTTCAATCCCTCTTGCAGTTAGTCGTTTAAAGAAGGACTGAGCGCCTTGAAATAGTAAACTTTGGATTAAAAAAAAAAAAAAAAAAAGAAAAAAAAAGAGGGAGAGAAAATAGAAACTATAATTATCAAACTATTATAAACATGGATATATATTCGAAGCTTTAAAAGGATAAAGTAGTCGTCGTTGAGAGCATTTTCGTTGATATTCCAATTTATTTACTACTAAAATCTCGCTATATCCTCTGTCGCTTGCTTATTGAAGGTAGAACGAAGTATTTTTGTTTGCGATACGTTATTTCATTACTCACGAACTCCAACAAACACGTTTGCGCATATCCAAATGATGTTTCATTTTGTTTTCTCCATTTTCCAGCCATTTGAATATCGTACTAATTATCGTTTCTGTATAGAACATACTATATTTCTATACCATCGTATAAAAACTCGTGAAATATTAGAAAAATCAACCAAAAGTGAACCTAATTAAATTGTTCATAATAAGTATCAAACGTACATGTATTATGTTGTTTCTACATTCGCAACTTGGTATTGTGTGATTAATGTTCTGCGAGTTCTGTCATAACACGCAATCGTTTCCGTATTTTCCTACTATGTGGCGATATACATTTTTGAAAGTTTCTCTCGTGTAAAAATGATATTTAACAAAAATATTAAATTGCGTATTATTCTATAAGTATGTAAATTGACATAATGAAAATATATGCGAAATAGAACAGTTAACATTCATCGTATGATTTGTATATACGATATAAAGTATTCAAGAAAGGAGAGAATAGAAAAATCTAACGGGACTAAGTAAAGAAAAAAAAGAGAAAGAAAAAGTGAAAGAAGAATGTTAAAAACCTATTTATAATTATCCTATGCGTATGTATTATAAGTTACGCGTTGTCGAAACGAAAGTATTTGTGAAATATAATTTCATCAAAAACATATGTATTTCCTTCTGATGTTCCTGGCTCTTTAACGTATTTATCGTAACGCATTTGATTTCACTCATGAAGGTAACAAATTTTACATACGTGATTGTCTATCGAGAAACTTTTCGATATTTACGTATTGGAATTTAATATTCATTAGCATTCACTATTCGTATCTTTGATATTAACTATACTTATAGACATTCAATGCGAAAAAGTGTTCAAACATAAAATCACAAATTGGTAAATAAAGTAACAAATAAATGCTTGAATCTTGGTTTACTTCTGACTAACGAGACTTTTCATTTTTCGATAATTGATTGAATTTTTGAAAGCTCGCAATAATTTACCTACTAATAATTGTGAATTCGTTCGTCTCGAGATATATATGCATATATGTATAATCATGCCGGTGAAATCTAAGGTTCGACAACGTTCCAAGACCCGTGAATAAAGACATGCTTCGCGTACATGATATCTATTCAAAAGCCAACATAAAAATCTTTCAAGACCTAATCCAAATCCGCTATGAGAGCAAGTTCCGTATTTTCGCTGAAAGAAGATTGATATAAAATGATGTCGTTACAAATCAATGATACCTACCTGATCGGTATACCAATAATATGGTTTTGTGTCTATGTTCGCATGAGAATAGCCTTCCAACAGTTCATCATAGTCCGAAATACGCATCGAAGCTCCAACTATCTCACCAACATTCGGTAAAAGTACATCCACCGATTCTGTAAGACGTTTGTCATCAGCGTAACGTTGCGTATAAAATGACTTGATTTCTACAGGAAATCTACAAAACATTATCGGTTCGACATTAACAGAATTCTGCATATTTAGTCTGCAAGGTGTCTCCGGATCCGAGATCTTTCTCCTCAATGGGACTGTGCCATACAACATAAGTCGCCCATTGCTGGAAGGCAAGTTTCCAAATAAAGCTGCGGACTTTGAGTCAAAAATTCTTCTTCTCTAAAACGAAAGGTTAAATTCCCAAATGGTAATGGAATTAGATTAAGAATACGATACAGGATAGAATTAATCGACAAGCACAAATTCAAATAAGCGATATGCTTACCCAAAATAATCTAGCCTGAATAATATTGAACCACCGTCTACCTGAGTTTGCACTAATGTCGTTATAACCGTTTTCGTTGAAACGATCCCTAAATGCCTGCATCAATACAGATCTCACAAGTAATACGCGAGACGTCTAAAATATACGAATTACTCGCTGTGATTTATTTGATCATATAACTTATTATATCAATTATCTTACATTTTCACCAAGGACACCATAATGTGTCTATTATCTGACTGCACATCAGGAAGAACTTCTTCGTTTAAAATAGAAGCTGCACCGCCAGGAGATGTTCCTATTAATCTCCAATAATCAACATGTAATTCATGTCCATTCGGAGCCTAAAAAAGGCAAGAAATATAGAAATTTGAAAAGCTCTTGTTGAAATTACATCTGATATCGTACATTTTTTCCATCTGGTACAATCTTGAGCGTTCCGAATACTTCGATGGAAGCTTCTGTGGACAAGGTCAATGCATCGTACGTTTGGCATAAAATATTGGTAAGTACACAATGTAGGAAGTCTATTCCATCTCTCAATGTGATAAACATAAGTGCTCTTCGTAGAAAAAAAAAAAAAAAAAAAGAATGTAAAATAATAATGTTAAATTAATAGATACAAATTAAATATATAATTTAAAGTTTAGCTCACAAATATATATTATATCTTGCCGTCTAAGCCTATGTACCGAAAAGTTTTACTCGTCTGTCCCGATGATTGATACTGTCTCGAATTTTTACATAAATTGCAGGTGACAGAGTACTATCTTCTTGAATTACAATTGTTTTAGCTTCTTCCAAGTTTTTCGATCTTTTTTCTTCATCCTCTAACAACTTCTTTCGCTTGTCTTCGTTCTTATATTCTTTTCTTGCCCAAATTTTTTGTGCTTTTTTAAATTGCGATTTTGATATAATCTCAAATTTTTTTCCATCCTCGTGAGAATCTTGATAAATTGGTGGGAACGATTCCCTTTCTACATAACGCATTGCTCTTAAAATCGTGTTAAAAGAATTAGACTCAGAACCGTCACCTATCTCGTCATTGCCGTATTTCTCAGAAATGTAAACTGGATCTGATAGAAAAATGTAAAACTCCATTATTCCTTTATAGGAGAATAGTATATATATATATATATATATGATTTTAATTTTATTAAAGTGTTTTATTCTACCTAATAAAGATTCAGAAAACTCCATCGCTAACATGATACTCTTTGATAATAATTTCTCCTTTGTGCTTTACCTACTCTCAGCTAATCTATCTTATTATACTCGTTTCCAATTTGTTAATCATATTATAACTGCGTTTTAATTTATGAAAAGTAGAAGATTTATGGCAATTATATATTTGAAATTTCCAATAAGTGTTAGTTCGATTACGGTAGACCTAATAAGAATAAATGTGTTGTGTAAGTATTAAAGCTCTACGGTTTGATCTATCTGTACCTGATGCAACCTATATCAGTACCTAATGCAACGTATATTTTATAATAATTAGTAAAAATCTTTAGGTTTACTCATTTGTGTTTCTATCTATATTATCGTGTGTTTCCTTTAATTGTTGTTTAGACTGCTTGCGAGCGAATATATATAGTTGGATTGTGGTTGAATTGGACAATCATATTTGATTCCTCATGTCATGGTAGGTTGCGTCGTTGTGCTGCGCGATGATCGCAGTAGTGGATACATCGCAACATGTATCTGCATATATCCCAACTCTCAACTTTTCAAGCGGAAGTGATATAGATACAGATGGACGTCTTTTTGTAATCGAAGAAAGCGACAAGTTGAGCGGGTCATACATATATGTATATAGTTCTAGGATTCTATTCAGAAAATGTACGGTAATAATGCTTAAAAAATTACTCTCTTAAACGATGGCGGGATTGGAAAGTTACGAAAGAGTATATCGTGGGAAACCTGTGTCTAAATCTTGGGAAACTGAAAATAATTTTCCATATATTTACCATGGACAAGAGGTTATTCGCCCTTTAGATGTTCCTGTTGTGCATCCTCTAGTCGAAGATAATCCACCTTCCGAAGGAGGTCAGTTTTATTGAAATAAGAATATTTATGCGTAAAATCTATTGAAATATAGCAAAAGTTCTGTTATTGTTTTGCGTGAATAAACTGAAACTATTTAATCTGAAACTATTGATACAATTAAAGGTGAATAATATTTTGTATTTCAGATCTCACCGTAAAGAAATACATGGTAGCTAGTTGTGGATTAGCAACCTTGATTACAGAAACTTTATTAGTTCATCCCCTTATTGTTCTAAGACGGCAGTGTCAAGTAAATCCTGGATTGAACAAATATCACATAATACCAATTACCTTGGTACCTGTGGTCATACGTCTCCATCAAACTCAAGGAATAAATACATTATGGAAGGGAATTGGATCGGTGCTGCTTGTAAAAGGGATGTTGTTAGCTATCGAAGATTTCATTTCTAAAATAACACCATGGCCAAAGTAAGGTGATCCTTATATATACGATAAATGCTTATTTTTCAGTTTCTAATGGGAATAAATGATAGTTTCTTCTTTATTTTCACAATGCTAAATACATGATGTTGATGATGATGATGATGATGATAATGATAATAACAATAATAATAAATGATGATAAAATATTTATTAATTTCAGAGAAATAACATGTAATAGTTCACTGAAAGCATTTGGACAACATATCCTTCTTAAATGGTAATAATATATTAGTATATGTCAAATGTTCTTTGGTGTAAGTTCGTAACACGAAATTAATAGAAAATATGATAGTATTTCTTTAGGTTTAGTAGCACCATTTTATTCTGCATCATTAGTAGAGACGGTACAATCTGAAATTGCATCTGAAAGCCCTGGCATATTGGATGTTTTTCGAGATGGTGCAATTCGTTTAGTTGAAGTGAGCAACAAAGGCAGACTAATTCCCATTTATTCTCTTCTACCGCCAACAATTGCTTACGGAGTATCTAAATATCTTTTCACTCTGGCCGTTCAAGGAGTTACTAGTCGTATTATGCATATTAGACAAAAGCAGTCTCAAGAGTTAAGAGTGAGTCTTATATATTGATAATAATTTAAGAAGATATTTACTTTGAAGTAAGTATCGAATTCGTTAAATTATATGCACTGAATGTTATTTGTATGTCTTGTCAAGGGTGCATATAGCAGAGATTTGCTGTCAGAGACTGTCACGCAAGATATAGAGTTACAGTCGTCATTAGTTTCTACGTTCCTTGCAGAAGCATTGTTTTATCCTTGGGAAACGGTGATTCATAGACTTCATCTTCAAGGTACGCGAACCATCATCGACAACTTGGATACAGGTCGTAGCGTGACACCGCTATTGACAGGATATAGCAGTGCAAGCGACTGTTACAGTACGATTATATCTACCGAAGGACCCCTTGGTCTATATAAAGGATTTGGTGCTCTTATCTTAGAATTTACAGTAAATGTTATAATAGTACGGGTTATTAAATGGGCTTTCACCGAATTACGAACAGTACTAAGACCGAAACCAAAATCGCGAGAGCCCATCAATACACGAGAGTCCTCTCAACATTGGTACTACAACGAAATATGAAACAGCATCAACTTTAATATTACCTTTTCAGTTATTATATAGACTGTACTATACTGCATAGGCATGAAATTACTACACTGTAGTTATTCTCTTCTTTTGTTATTGCCAAATTAGTTCAATAATTTAATGCTTTCAGTAATTTTGAACATTTTAATATCTTTTGATTCATTATGGAATAATCAAGCGAATAAAATTTCCAAACTATTGTGTACATGTAATTTATGATACTTAAATATATATATCAACGAGGAATAAAAGAATTTTAGAATTGCATTATTGTGATATTTCATAGACGTATACGTGCAAAAAGTATATTTATTTCACGAACTTTTTAAAATGATTCATTTCACATAAAATACTTACGTTATAAATATTGAAAACACTGTAAAGATGCAAGTTATGGAACTATACTAGATATGGGAAATATTGTACCAATTCGTTATTATCTTTAGTTCTTAACAGTGGAAAAATAAGTGTATCGATACTCTGAAAACTAATATCACACAGCATTTACTTTCAACATTTGTTTACAACTTTATATGTGTACAATTATTTTTTAACTTGCATCATATATTACACAGCCTTTCATTTACACCTAGTTTTCATATAAGTAAAATAAAATGAAACAATCGACGAGAATATATATCTATCGCTAATTAATGCTTAATAATTCTAAATCTTCAGAAAGTGTATACAGTTTCAGAAATCTTAATTTCTTTCCCATTTTATCCAATCTCTCTCTCTCTCTCTCTCTCTCTATATATATATATATATATATATATATATATATATATATATATATATATATATAACCTATATATATTATTATTATATAATGTTATATATATAATATATAATATAATATTAAATATATATATATATTTAAAATATTATTTACTCTCAACTTTAAAACCTAAACATAGTTTGTTTAATATGATTTAATATTTCATAAAAAAACCTGTTTCCTAAATTCTTGTTCAAGGTGTTTTAATTATTTAAAAATAATCTCAAAATGAAAGAGAGTCGAGTCTATTTCATACAATTTTTCAGTTCCAACAAGATGTGTATTTATATATAAGTATAACAATATATGATGAATTTGTACTAGCTTCGTGTAATCTTGATCGTATAGTTGTAATTATTTTGCATATTTTAGTAACTATAATGTAATATATGTGTGAATCATTTACATTGTACACATTGTACATATTACACGATATTGTACAATACCTACATATTAACAGATGTTATATCCACTAATTGCGTTTTCTATTTGTTACAATATAGTATGTAGAACAGTAGTAGACGCGTAGATATCATAATTGTAAAACGCTAAAATATTACGTTAAATTTATTTTTGAATAGTAGTAGCAGTCCAAGTATCTTTTGCTTTTAATTTATATGATCTCAGTCTACTACAATCACGATAAAATTTCCGTTCATTTTTATAAGTGAAAATTTGTATGTAGGCGTGTGTACACACGCGCGTGTATCTAGAAACAATTCAATAACAAACTTGTTGATATTGTTACGAATTGCTTGAACACAGAGTAAATTGCATACCACAATTGATTTTGTTTTATCTGCATCCGTATTGAATGCGGTACAAATTAATACAGAATAATTATAATTGCATAATCTCCTAGTGTTATTTGCATTTCGTTCTTTCTTCTCCTTAATGTTATCCCATGTAGTATAATCTTGTTTTGTTAAAGAAACATAGATTATAACGAACACATATTATTCACAAATTTGTGTTAGGTCAAAAACTATTATCGTAAGATATAGTTCTGAACAATTTTTTCAAGAAATCGATCAGATGTGTGGTAGGTCCTTAGTATGAATTATATGTTAATTGTGTATATGCTGAGCGTGTAATTCCTCCTCAGTGACATCACCTCTTCTGATGTACTGTGGTTTTTCTTGTCCTCGTACACATCCTTCAGTTACGTGGACTGACATTACATCGCTACCTGGCACTTCGAACATGGGCTCCAGAAGCAGTGATTCCATGATAGCTCGCAGCCCTCTTGCGCCAGTTTTCTTCTCCATTGCTAATGACGCTATCGCGTTTAAAGCCTCCGTGGTGAACGTCAATTCTACCTGTAAACATATATACATATATGTAAACAACTCGAGAATCTTAAATTATAAATAAATATATGCGTTGAGCATAAGTAATACGACGACGAAACGATTTAATTTCTACCTTGTCCATTGAGAATAACATTTGATATTGAGGCACCATGGCATTTTGAGGTTCGCTCAGTATTCTAACAAGCATATCTCTGTCGAGGGTATGAAACGGTACCAGAACTGGAAATCTGCCAACAAATTCAGGAATCATACCAAAATCAATTAAATCTCTTGCTTCGACTTGTTGTAACAGCAAATCCTTCTCTTTGTTATCTCTTTCCGTAGAGGGTGACATGTTTGCAACGTCTGCTAAATTCGCAGCTCTTCTTCCTGGACTCTCAGAAGACGGCGATGCACCAAATCCAAGATACTTTTCAGTTTTACGTCGCAAAATCAATCTATCCAATCCATTGTACGCGCCGGAAGCAACAAATAAAATATTTGTAGTATCGATTTGTAATGTGTCTCCGCGTAATTTTCTAGAGCTATTTCTTTCCGGTACGTTCACAATCGTACCCTCTAACATTTTTAACATTCCCTGCTGTACACCTTCTCCGCCAACGTCTCGCAGTTGATGTATACCAGGAACAGCACCGATTTTATCAACTTCATCTAAGAATACGATACCCATTTGCGCTCTGTCCACTACATAATTTGCATCCTGAAGCAATTTTGCGATAACGCTTTCTATATCTTCGCCAACGTACCCTGCTTGTGTCAGCGTCGTGCAATCACAAATAGCAAAAGGTACATCGAGACATTGAGCTATTGTTTGAGCGAGCAACGTTTTCCCGCTACCAGTTGGGCCGAGTAACAAGATGTTACTTTTCTCTAATTTCAATTGATGTTGTTTACTATCAAGAATATCAGATCCAGAGACTGATTGATTTTCTGTTGATTTATGCTCGTTTCCTGTAGGATATTGCTGGAATCCAACGCCGAGCGAATTTCCAATAGTTGAAATATGTAGTAAGTCTACGGTATAACAAAGAATGAATGTCATTCGTTAAATGAAATATCTACGTATACAAATAAATGTTTGGTTGATTAGATTAGAAACAATGTTATTTACACCATATTAGTATAAAATCTATCTAGAACTGAATATTATTTAATTATTCTCAGTTGGACGTGTTATATCATATTTCTATATTGGATTATGTACAAAATGGGGAAACTATTATTTACGTGGTTTAAGACCTCTATGAGTGAAGGGATGATTCAAATCTTGTGTACCACTTGCATTAATAGAACCTTGCATTGAATTCTGCACCGGAAAGTTATTATAGATTCGTTTGTAGTGATTATAAACAGCAACGCTCAAAACTTTTTTAGCATATTCTTGACCTACAACATGTTTGTTTAGGTACTCAAAAATCTGAAAATACCGATACATATTAATACCTGTCATAATAACTTATTGTACAATAATATACAAAGTTCTCTGTTGTTTAGAATAGTAATATTAGCCAATAATATTATCATATAAAATCATTACCTTCTTTGGTGGGGGTGGTGGTTTTCTATAAAATCCTTGTTTTGTTTCATCTGGTCTTAAAGCTTCTTTAAGGCTTCTTTTTGAATCTACCTCCGATAGAACGACGAAAAAGTGATGACATTTCTCGCACTTGACAAACCTTGTCGATGCTGACCAAAAATATGTTTTTATACCATAGATAATTCTAGATCATCTCTATAGTTATCTCATGCAGAGAACCATTTAAGCATTATTCACTTACACACAAAGGTTTCTACGTGTGTACAAGGATCACCACATTTTGGACATGTAAGAGTATTTTTCTTCCCACCGCCATTTCCAACGGATGACACACCGCTATTAGTATCTTTACCAGGCGGAGTAGGTTCGGAGGGTGCTTTTCCCAATGTGGTACCAACCGTCAACGATCTAGTCACAGCTACTCTTACGATTTTGTGAACTAATACAGAAAGAAATAATCATTTATATTCAAGCTAGACTAAACAATCGATAATGTATAGTTTTCAAATGCAATTGTCTACTAACCATGATTTGCCACATGATTTGAAGATGCAATGCGGCTGGCACTGGTTAAGCAGCAACGAACGCAGCTCATTTTTGTTTGTTTTTATTATGCAAACAAAATGTGGAGAGCAAAGAAGGTGGTCCTGCATTAATTATCAGACTCACTTGAGATAAAATCTATGTAAAAACGAAAGATATTAAAACGAGATAGATTGATTTTTTTTTTTTTTTTTTTTTTTTTAAGGGAAAAATTTAAATCATTAGAAAAACTCAATTAATGTAATCAACGATATTAAACGTATTATACGTGCAAATAGTATAATTTTGTACATTAACAATTTGTATAACAGATCACGGAAGATTGAGTGTAAGGTAGAAGGAGACATTATAGACAAAAAAAATATAAACTATATATAAAATTGGACAGAGTTACCCAAATAGCGTGAAATCTATATATGTATAAAAATTGTATGCTTCTTTCATTGAATAACGAACAATAAAAATAATCATTATGACAAAAAAAAAAAAAAAAAAAAAAAGAAAAAAAAGAGTGCAAAAGAAACATTAATAATAGTATCAGTTGATCTATTTGAATGATGAAATTACAATTGTGATGTATGTATAGGAAAGCAAAATATGAACACAGAGGCAATGTCAATGTAAAAATAAACAGTGACAACTTGTAGTTAACGAAAGTACTAAAATATCGAAGATACTAACCTGACAAATAAACACTAATGAATAAACAGTTTCTTATTATTCATAATTTATTCATCTCTTCCACGAAACATATGTAGAAAATCCAATGATCCAAAAAATCTTGTGTCAATTGGTTACCGCGAATGGAACAAGGAAAGAAATTAATCTATAAACACGACCGTCTGACATATCGCGTTACAAGGTGCAATAATCGCTTGAAGCATAATTCAAGGTCATTTGTTGACAATCTTCCGAAACTTTCCGATGTTATTATATTTACTTTGTTAAAATTCGTTTCAAAACAATGATCAATTTACCTCCATGTCAATGAAATATCTAGAAACCATCGACCAAAATATTGAAGAATTATATGGTATGATCTTGTACACACGTACCTACATACGTGGCGAATATAGTATATATTCAGTCTATCACGGTCGTGATAAACTCTCTGACCGATGGATGATATAGGCTGTTTCCAGTTACTCAAACGAACAATTGTTCTATAACAAATTGTCCGCTTTCTTCTTTGAATGGGATTATTTTTTCATATATTTACTGTTAGATTTCTTGATAAAAATTTATCAATGTTCTTAACGCGAGCACACACTACACACAATGACGTTTTTACGAAATAACGAAACGTCAGTACGTCTGCACTTACGGTCACTCGAGGGCGCTTAATATCTTCTGTGTACGTATTACTGTTTATATGTACATAAACATATCCAAGTAGTTACGTATTTGGTAGCAAATATTAAATGCGTGTCAATGATTATAGTTCTATTTACCTTGAAGTTAATTGTAATAAATTTTTCAAATAATTCTAACCAATCGTAAATTTAGTTCACCGATCCTTTCCTATGCTCATTTTCTTCCTCCATTCTCATCCCCGCCCCCCCCTCTCTCTCTTTTTCTGCCATTTTTGTTTTCGGTTAAGAAGCGTATAATTCGTTTTACCCCACTGGAACTTAAACTATAGTAGGTTATGTTGTACTACGTATGTACTATGTATATACATGTCATGTAGTATTGTGTACCGTAGTACCGTGTAAAAAGAGACATAAAAACGACGATATAAAAGAGTGCATTGTTTGTTTCGTTATTGCTATTGGTACTAATTGTACTTGTGTCTAAATATTCAATATTTGGGTACAATTGTTCTCAAACGTATAACACAAGAAGGATGGAAATAAATAACGAGGTACGTCATTAACATGCTTTTAATACAGAATTGATTTGTTAAAATTCGTAAGCAAACGATTGTTTTTAATTATTTTGCATCGTATGACGGTGTTTTATCATCTGTTATTAATTTTCTAGATTGTTCTATTAAGACAATGCATTCGTCAGGCTCGTATCTGTGTAATAAATAAATTGATCAGAGAAGCGAAGAGGTTACGCAATGGTAACGGTAATGAAAAACAATTGGAAAAAAATAAGAATAAGGCGGATAAACTTTTAAGGGAAGTATTTGCGTTAAAAGGTATTAAAGACGATGAGATATCAAAATTCGGAATTACTAGGTTTAAATGCCTGCAAGACATATTACAAAGCACACACACCGACGATGGAACTCGGGCTATGGCGAAAGTTGTTCGTTACAAGTCTTTAAGTTCGAAAATAATAGAATTTCAGGAAAAGTTTCCAGACTACAGTAAACATATTTTGTTTAGGAAACAGAGGTATTCGTTGAAAACGAAAGAACATTGTGTTACAGATTCTCTAGAAAAGCATTCGAACCAATTACAACGTGATACAAACAACACTGTAGAAAAAGTGTACGAAGGGGACACAAAAATTGCAGGTGATGTTACATCTTCCGCTAATGTACCTTGTGAAAAAAGAAGGAAGGTTAATGGAGAATGTAGAAGATTATCGGAAGAAAGGGAATTGAATACAGAAGCTAAAGACGACGAAGATAATTCAAGGAGGATATTAAAAATGCAAGACGTGGAGATAGACTCTAGGACTGACCAAAGTTCTAAGACTGTTGCTAAAGTCATTAGCAACGAGGCCATTGTTAAACCATTCATGGAAGTTTTGCAAGAAACAGAAGAAGAAACTGGCAAATACGAGGAAACTAAAAATCAGCAGTGTTGTAACGAAACAGCAGAATCATTAAGAAACACAGACGATTTTTTTTTACATAGAAATAAAGTAACTTTGAGTTCAAACGGTACTCTGTTTTCCAAAGAGATAAACACTAGCGGTCAACATCATATTAGTCGTGATATATTTAAGTTGCGTGAGATTAAAGAGAAAAAGTATAAACTGTATAATGAAAAAGCATGCAAGGAGAGAAAGGAGGTTAGAGGACGAAAAATAAATTGTGCAAACATTTCTCACGATGAAAGTGGCGTGACAGGGAGAGGTGATACACGTTGGAAGCAAAATAAGAAAGATAAGCAAGTTAAAGGAGAGGAGAAAATTAATAAAGTAATTTGCCCAGAATATGAAAATCTACATCCTTCCTGGATCGCAAAGAAGAAGCAACAAGATATTATGAAACAGGGGTTTCAAGGGAAAAAGATTAAATTTGATGAAAACTAAATAACGACTTTCGACATCTCTATTAAATATATTTGTTGTATAATTTTCAAAATGAAGGTACAGCGTTATGTTAATTTTAATAAACGGTGATCGATATATCGAGAAGGAAAGTTGTAGTTGAGCATTTTAAAGTGAAATTGACATCAATTGCAAACACAACGAATACAGCTAAAAATGATTGTTAAGTCGTTAATAACTGAAAGATTTTACTCTTGTTTTTATTCAATTAATCACATTTCAATAAACAGTATAGGAAATAGATATCGGTATACACATGAAATATATTATGGTTAAAAGTGTGTATTTTAATTTCAGATATACATAATGTGCGTCCAACGCTTAAAGCCCCCCTCCCCCCGCCTCTCTCTCTCTCACTCACTCTCTCTCTCTCTCTCTCTCTCTCTCTCTCAAGCTAATATTGCTCCTTTCCCAAGCAAATATTGTTCCTTTCTTTTCTCGATACCTTGTTCATTCGTTGCCCCAACATATTGTACGTCGTAGTACCGTATGCCGTACTATATACCAATCACAAAAACATAAGAGAATCGTATCGACAGAGTTCAATGGGATTAACTTATTAAAGCATTTGTAGCGTAGAACGACTTTCGTACAGTGTTCTTTGAAACTTTGACAATACGTTATTTAATATATTATCTATATACGATTCGATTTTTAAATAGCCTGGCCTTATCGAAAAATATTCAAGTAAGAAAGTTTTATCTCATAATCGCTATAGTAAGCCGCTGCAAAAATGACTTTTCGATTAAGTAGAGAAAAATCGTTGATTAAAAAAAAATGATTAAAAAGCTAATATATTGCGTGAAATGACTAGAAGAAAGTTTTTTTTAAAGGAAACTTTAGCCCGCATCTCACTGCTCTCGAAAAAAAGCAAAAATAAAAGTGAAATGTGTAATACACATTATTTCGGCGTTCGAAATGCCATATATGTAATTGTAACGTGAAGTTGCAATTATGTGGATTTCTGAATTGTTTGTTAGTGTGCTCGCGTAGAAAATACGAACTGCCGAAGAACTTCTTCCTAGAGGGAGGGAAACGTCAGACATACGCGAAGAATATGATTTTAACGTCTCAGCGTGTTTGACTCTTGAAAGATATTCGCGCTGTAAACACCTTAATGAGCACGTGTGCGAGACAATCGAATTTAACATCAATTTAATACTAATTACTTTTTCATCTTTTTTCAACGTCTAATTAATACATTCAATGCAATATTTCTGCACCGTAGTCGTACCTATGCGTTTCTATCGCTTCTTTTTGCTACAGCTATTCAGAAAATTATATTCAAAACACATTATTTTGTCCAAGTAGAGTAGTTCTTACGCTATCGTAAAACTGGTCTAGAACTTTTTGATCCGACTGGTTTTTTCCTATCATTTTGAATATCTATTTAAGTTATATTATTTAAGGTTCAACACTTCATACAGTCTGTTTCAATATACATACGTAGCTCTCGATATTTTTATATTCGGCTGTTTGACTCGATGATGGCGAAAAGTTGAATTTTTGTAAATGAATTTTAACGTGGAAATTGTTAGGATATTTAGAAACGTAACGTGCCGGATCGCGCGTACGACGAATGGTACACAGACTGAGTGGGAAGTCGTATGACAGAGGTACATAGAGTATAGACGATTTCAGTATTATTTATTCGGTATTATTTATTCTTGGATAGAGTGCGTTGTTTCTCCGCGTGCGTAACCAGTTGAGAATCCACAGGTAAACCTTTACGTCGACGGACTGCATCTATATATTTTTTAGCTCTGTTCTCGCTATCTGCTTTGTCACCAAAGTGTAGGTACTCCTCGTCCGTGGAAGGCGTCCAATAAGGATCTTGCTCGATAACCTATTATTAAAAAAAAAAAAATATAAATACAAAAATAAAAAAAAAAAGAACAACCTATGATATCAAAATTGCAATGTAAAGGCACCGAAATAGTTTTGTTTCTTAACGAGATACATGTATGTATACATGTTATTTTACGTTATAGATTGTTATTTAACGCGATGAGTAACGCGTATGGTGTTAAGACAAGCGAAAGTATGCTGCTGCGATTAGAACGCTGTACTTTAAGGCATACAAAATTTGTTCACTAAATAACGTGTTTAACACTGTTAATTAATTACACTAAATTAATTAATTACGATAGATCCCAAGATTTCTATCAAATGGTAAAACAACAGCAACACGAAGTAATCGAATAAAACTTTAAATTATTTGCATTTATTTATCAGCATATTGTTTGTGAAATGGCTAGAAGAACAATATAAATAAACAAATGAATGCGTGTTTACGAGAGTAAAGAGAGGATCGCTTTGATTCGTTGGGATAATTAATAATTGATTAACCATGATATAACTCTGTAACTATTTCCATCGTCAGTAATAATTGAACGACGCGAATGGAATAACGCGACGAAGAAACACGGGAAAACATCGAGATATTGTTTGCGTGTTCTCTTTATATGGAAAAACTTGCCTCCCAATGACTGAAAACCAGTTGAGGACTAGCCAGCCCGGATGTCTGTGTTCGCAGTTCTCTGGCAAGTTGAAAGCTCTCTGGTACAGGTAAAGTGGCAAGTACGCGAAACTGTCCACCGAATCCGAGAGCACTTTCCGCGGCAATTACACGGCCTTGTCTCTTTCCAAATGCCGCGTATAGTCTTCCTGAAACAAAATCAAACCAATTAAGAGCTACACGTGTGTTATAGAATTCATTCGCAGGGAATAATTTAGTTCGGTAGTTTGTGGCGAGAGAAAATGTTCTGGGTATACAGATTTGATAGCCGTGAAAAAGGTTTAGATCGATGGTAATCGAAAAGTATCATTCGTTTAAAATTTGATTTCCGATTTTTATGCCAGATTATTTCGATTTATAGAAAAATGGAATATGGCGGCCAGTCATTGACAATGGTGTTATTTATTGAAAGGATCTTATTTCTGCTTTTATGGGAATAAAAACGGTTGATAAGGAAAGGAAATTGATAAATGAGAAAGATGGTTACGTCGATGGATACCGTTCCATCGCTAGAATCGTGTGATTTCTTTTTCTCTCGGTCGATCGACATTCTTCTCTAGGACGGTGAAGACGTAGAGTCGCACTGCGTTAAAAGTCGCAACAAGGAGCATAGTTTCCGGTCGTAGGTTGCGGCACCTGCACTCACCTGCCCTCTTCCATCCTTCTTTCATCGCCGGTACATGCAAGAATCTGGCGTATCTCCCCTTTTTTTACCTACTCGCGTAACGTTACGATCTCACCGTATACACACGCATGGACACTAATACGCTGCGTTCTCGCTCGCTCTGTCTGTCTGTCTGTCTCTGTGTCTCTCTCTCTCTCTCACACACACACACTCACTCACTCAGTCAGTCACTCGCTCGCTCACTCACTCTACCATGCCGCAATCTCACTGTTGAGAGTCGAGAGTTTCACCTCTAACTATACGTCCAACTCTACGATTCCCCTCTGCGACTTTTATCTCGATGCTCTACTCTTTCAGTCCCACCTTGCTCTCAAACTCCTCGCCGAATCGTAACCGAGTCTCGTTCCCCTCTTCGATAGCAAGAATTCATTCATGCCACATACAGTGGTTCTCCGAACGAAGAGAGCGAACTTGTTGAAACGTTACGATGAATATTGTTCCTCGTTAAATATGAAATCCACGCGAAATAAAACGTAGTCTTTAAAATCTAACGTGTATCGTCTACGCCTTAAAAGATTATAAATCATAGCGATTGAACAAACTACATAAAGACTATAGTGCAAAACATTCAGATTTAGCTTTCGGTAGAGATACGAGATTATCACATAGCGTGTAATTTATTTGCTGTAATTCACTCGTTTATATGAGTAAGGAAATCTGTTGTGAAATATATGTAGAATTTGAGGGAATAAGATAAAAATAAAGTAGGGAGACGAGACACGATAAAATCGGATCAAATCGGATCAAATCGGATCGAATCGGATCGAATCGGATCGAAGCGGAGCGAATTGGATCTCATTTCTATCTGTTTTCACAAATAAGAGAAGAGTAAGACTAACGCAATGCAGGTGGATAGAGGAAGAAGAAGAAGGAGGAGAAGAATAAAGAGCAGTAGAAGAGAAGAAAAAAAGGTACGAGTGAATGGATTGCGGCGTCGATCAATGAAACAGCGATTCTCAAACTCACGATCGGAAAACTTTGGAAAATCCTGTTACGATTTAGCGTATCATCTGTTGTTTTCAAGTAATATAGCGTCGAGCCATTAACGTAACCACGGGCTTTTAATTACGAGACAAGAAGATATGAAAGTTGAAGATCGACGTTTTAGTACGGTAGAAATATTAGGTGTACAATGTCGTGATCCATCGAATGAAAAAAACCCACGAGTTTGTTCGAACGTAAAGATTTGCTCGAAAGAGATATCCAGCTGACGGAAAATTCAGGTGTACACCAAGGATACGCAATCCGTTTTAAACATAGAAGGCGTATCGGCTGTCCCTTTCTTATCGTGCAATGAGAAATTTGGTTGACGAGTGTAGATATTTTCGCGTGGCAAACCGCGTAACGAAATATTTAGGAAAAATAGAGGTACTTGATGGACGCAGGTGCAGAGTATCGAAAGGAGGCTATAACAGCGAAGAAAAGCGAAAAAAGAACGATCGAAATATAGCGGCGAAGTCAAAGTAGGTAGAAAACTTTTGCCATTTAACAGGCGAGTTCGAGTATTTGAATATTATCATCTTTAGAATATTATTGTACGTATGATCGCGTGGATCGCGTGGATCGCGTGGATCGCTTGGATCGCGCGAACCACCGCCTACAGACTATACGCGTGTAAAAGTACCTACTTGCTAGGTAGGTAGGTAAACTGCACCGATTATCCGTTTCGCGTCACCTCTTCCCTTCGATATTTCCACGTACAACATGGACTATTTTCTTTTTATTTTCGCGTTTAAATCGTGTTCGAAATTTTGATATAAACGGTTTTCCAAGAATTACCTAATTTTATCGGGTTACTTGCATTTCCGAGACTCTCCAAACGGCTTTTACTTATTTGATAATCGATTATAGCTTATTTCGATTGGCTAACTAGACCCAAATCGTTTAAATTTCACCGTTTTTCCACAGCTAAATAATCTTTCTCTTCTTTTAGGAAAAATCTGTCGTTTCTAGATACTTGGAAATATGAGAAATAAGAAGAAGGACTTGAAAAAATACGCGTTGGCAGTTTTTCACCTATTTACGTATATACGTAGACGTGCAATTGAGAATCCTTCTTGTACATATCGAAGATAGATCGCGTAAGATGAGTAGCTAATGTATAGACATCGAAAGCCACTTTTCTTCTTTGATATTCACCTACCTGACGGCCAAACATCAACGAAGGTAAGGAAAAGCATAATAAAATACCCGAATCATTACGAAAGAGATTCTAATACGTCGAATTGAATAATGGTTGAAAAATTCGAAAGAAGTTAAAGTCGTTGTCATATATAAACGTATAACGGAATAGACGATGGGTAGATATCGGTAAAAGAAAATAATAAGATAAGAAGGGGAGAAATAAACGTGACTAAAAGTAACAATCGATATATAGATTTAAAGAAGAAGAGAAGAATTAAAAAAACCAATCAAAGATAAAGAGACGAGAAGAATACAAACGAGGAGCATAAATTCGGACAGAATGAAGCAGATATAAAATAAAAATATAATATAAGAGGAAAGGAAACTAGAGGGCAAAACAGAAAATGTCTAATTGTAAGTAAGGCTACAAGGAAAGAAGGGAGTCGGTGAAATGGAGCGAAGTGGAGCAAAGTGGAGTGGAGCGAAGTGGAGTGGAGTGGAGCGAAGTGGAGTGGAGCGGAGTGGAGCGGAGCGGAGCGGAGCGGAGTGGAGTGGAATGGAGTGGAATGGAGTAGATTGGACTAGAGGGAAGCAGTGTGGCGGAGGAAGGAAAAGAGGGGAATAGAGTGGATCGGAGTAGTTTGGAGTAGAGTGGAGTGGAGTGGAATGGAGTGGCGCGGAGAAGAGTAGAATGGAGTGGGGTAGAGTGGAGTGGAATGGAATGGAATGGAGTGGAAAAAGAAGAGCAGAGAAGGGGGACTCATTCATGTTTTGCCTCTAGCTGTTACAAGTCCAGTCGAACGAATAGTATACGCTTGTGCAGCACGAATGTTGCGAGCCGTTTAACCTCGGACTAAATCGAATCGCATTGCAAAACGTAAATCACGTCAACGACGCAAGCCGCAAGACGCAAGACGTAGGAAGCAAGACGTAGGACGCAAGACGTAGGATATAGGACGTAGGACGCAAGACGTAGGACATAGGACGTAGGACGCAAGACGTAGGGCATAGGACGTAGGACGTAGGACGTAGGACGTAGGACGTATGATAAAGAAGATAGAACGTGGAGAACGCAAGGACAAAAAAAAAATATACAGTGCGAGATAGAGCGTGTGTAGCGATCGAGTAGAACGTAATTGTTTCGGAGAGCGTGCAACGTCAGCCACGTTGCTGTTCACCGCCGGTGAATGTGTTTTCTCATTGAGTGCGATAACACCAAGAACCGGAAAATTCAGATTCACGTTCGAAAGAACGAGTTAGATTCGAAGCTCTGTTTGGATTCGTTGGATGGGCAACCGCGATGCAACATTTGCAATGTGTTCCGACTTTTGTAAAGTGATGTTTAGTTTTTGATCGTTATAAGAGCGAACGTATCGAACGATTTCGTTCTTCTATGGATTTTACTGTTACGTTATGTATCCAGCATCGATAAACCAAGTCGACAATTATATACATATCGACTAATTTGTGCGATCAAGTTCTGTAAACAAGACAACGACATCCGTAAGAAACAAGTTGAAAGCTGTAGAAAGAATCAACGATATCCGTGTATTTCTTACCTTTGAAAGCATTATTAAATTCTACGATATTCGGTATCCAGAGTATCGTTAGGTTTATTGGAACGGCGTAAGAAAGGTGGAGGAGAGTCGACCGATCGTTCGATAGACGGTAGATGGTGGTCGAATGGATAGTACCGTATGCATTGATGGACGATGGAGAAGGAATAATACTTGCGACGAACAGTAGTGCTGCTACTAATATAGCTGCTAGTGATATATGAACGCGTATGTAAATTTACGCGCATATGCTGTTATGCCGTTCCTCGTGTCCGAATGTATTGCGTCGTTAATGCCGTTATCTTGATTGCTTATTTTCGATTCTATTCGATAATCGGCAACCGCGTTGTTTACATCGTGGTCCGGATATTCGTTGGATGATCGGTGGTCGTCGCGAGAGGCAGGAAGGATCGCGCGCGCGCGAAAGGATGGCCGATTTGATCTGTTTCTTGCTAGCGATGTTCGGGCAATTGCTCGTTCGCGAGAGCAAAGGTAGTCTCCTTGGCGTAGAGCTCGATGAAACTGGTGAAAAATTTCTCAACGAGTATTTGTCTCTCGACGATGGCAAGCATCTCGCCGAGTTGCAGGAGTTTGAAGATACAGCGATCGAACTCGATTTGATCGATCAGAAAAAGAAACATCGACCGATGTTACATCAGCAGCCCAGGGTGCTCTACCAAATCGGGGTAAGTGGTCGTCGTAAATTATCGAATCACGACCTTATACATATCGAGAGACAGACGATGTTGCATCGATTTCAATCGATTCCCGTTGTCGTCCCTTTTATCGCTTGTCCGTTACGAATAATTACATCGTTACCGCGTAACCGTCGTTTGACGTCTTTGTTCGTTTCGTTCGTCGGACACGTTGTTCTTAATAAGCTGTGCAATCGCTCGACTAATTGTTTTCAAATCAGTAGCAACACGGTAATTACTACGATACGTGCAACATCTATGACATCCGTAACACAGAAACGATGCGTAAACGTTTACGCACGATAACGAGAAATATTCGTCATCCGATTCGTTTCATCGCTGATACCGAGATAACGAGATAATATTTTATTATATATATATATTTCTGTTATAAATATTCTATTTCTGTTTATCGTTGCTCAACGTTGATGGATTAATAGCTTTTGAAAGATGAAAATACAAACACAAAGATACTTCAGCTGGAGATTTTAGCATTTAAAGTAATCTTATTTACTGTATGTACTGGTTCTTCCAGTATTCCGCTATTCTCGACTTCTCGTCTTCTTCTCGTCATCCTGCAATGTAAACTAATAACGGCAGAAATTTCTATACCTGGTTAAGCGAATAGCGAAAGAAACGAACAACCGTATATAAAATTTCCTAAAAGTAACGCAAGACGATAGGCAAGGATGTTGTAAGCGGCATCTTCCGATCGATCGCTTCGTCTAACTCTTTGCGTCATTCGCTGTAACGTATGCCGATACGTATACCCGAACGCGTATGTCCGTACGTATACGCGTATATATGGAGGCGCGCGAGCGTGCCTGCCGCGTGGGACTACGCAACAACTATAGCTCGAGAACCAGGTGTCATTTTCACTGCGGCTATGAGAGAAGCGAGAGACGCGTGAGAATTTCCGGATGGAACGCACAGCCTTTCCGGTCTCCCTATTATCCCATTTTAGTTTGCAGCCACCGAAGGTTTTAATACGTACAATCTTCTGGGAACGTTGAGACGAAGAAGCAAGCTGCTGGGAGGGGGGAGGAGGAGCGGAGGAGGAGGAGGAGGAGAGGAGGGGGCAGAAGGAAGAGAAGGGAATATGGGAGAACGGAAGGGACTCGCAACTCACAATCGGTAACGAGAAGGTACGAGGAGTGGGAAAAGTGAAGGATCATTTTAAAGGGGACTTGGTTATATTATTATTATTATTATTATTATAATACCAACGATCGATCGATCGATCGATCGATCTCGTATCTAGCATCGTTATCGTAGAAATTCAAAATAGAAAGACGATAAATTCAAAATAGAAGAAACAGGTTTGATTCTTGTTATTATCGTCGAAGCAAAGAGAAATGAAAATTCAAAATTTAATCATCGTGTTTCGCTATCCTCGATCTTATATTTAAATGCGACGATGCTTTCAAGTATAAAGGCTCGAAAGGAAAAGAGCAAACGGGGTTGGGGGGAGGGGAGGGGAGGGGAGGTAGGAGCGGCAGAGAGTGAGAGAGAGCGGCTGAGCAGGGGTGGGGGGGCGGGGGTTAGAGGAGAAGAAAGAGGGACAGAAAGCAGAAGCGCAGACTGGCAAAGGTCTAACAATAAGAAAGGGTATTTGAGAAGAAGTTTAACTTAGGTGCTCGAGCAGCACGTAGATTGCAAACGACGAGTCGACAGGACGTACGTGATTGCCTCATTCAGCGGATTGACCGACGCAGTTTGAATAGCGTAGTTAGACCAGATGTCTATTCTTCGACAGAGAGGGGAGACACATACCTCTTGACCATGTTACACAGAACTTCCTTTGCTCGATCGTTTTCTCTCTTTTGCGCACGTGCTCGTATATCTCACTGTTACTCGACACACAATCCCCTCTCTCTATTTTCTTCGATTCGCTTTTGATTCCAGTCGAAACAACCACCGAATCGTGTAATTAGCTCGATCGATTTACCAATATTTCGATTAATACAAACACGTGGAACGTAACGATACGATAGAAAGGCACGTTGTTCGATGTATTTCGATAGTTTCGATGCTATGTTGTGTGTACGATGGTACCACCCGTTCAAGTACCTATACAGATGAGAAATTAAACTTTAAAAAAGTTAAATTTTTTTCGAAAAGCTCGCAGAGTATCCGTTTGTATAAATGTTTATGACAAAGATGGGAAACAATTTTAAACTGAATCTAGAGAACTGAACTTAACTTAACTTAAAGCTAAACGAGTGACGTAGATTTCTAATCTTTTGAAATAGCAACGAGTTAAACGCGATACGATTAACTGTTTAACGATTGATCCATCGAATCGTGGATACCAAATAGATAAATAGGTAAATAGTTCGAACGATTTCTCGATCGTAACACAGTTATCTCTCGGTATACGACTAAGCAGCGTACCCGTGATTTAACGTTTAATCTTGATTGACCGATCGATCGTCTACCGACGAATAAAACGAACAGGGAGAAACGTTAAATTATAATTATCGGGCAAAGTATATTTCCGATTCTTTGTCCTTATACAGTGTAGGATATACGGTATACGGTATACGGTACACGGTATACGGTATAGGCTATACGCGACGCGTTTCCTTGCGAAGCGGGGTCAAGCTGAGAACGGTACGCGGCGACCGTGATCCGCTATCGATCGTGCTGTTGCTTTTATTAACGTTCGTTTCAAAGGACTAACGGATCTCGGTGTTGTTTTTCGTTCGTTCGGTCGAATAATTCCTACCGTTCGAGGACTAGTGCTTAAAAATCGAGCGTAAAGAGCAGGGTGAACGAACGACCAATCGAACCGAATTATTTCTTTGTTAGCAAAGTGCATGCTACGCGTATACGTAAGAGTACGATAAAGTGGTAAAGTAAAGAGATGGTATTTCTTTACTTTTCACTTTTCACGATCGAGCAAGCTGGCGATCAAGGGTAAGTGATAATTCGGACGATTTAAAAAATTTCAAGAGGACGACTTTCCAACGGGTAGGCTAGATTCGCGGAAGCGAAAGAGGAAAAGGGGAAGAACGGCATATGCACGTGGAACGGACAGAGGAGAGCGCAAGGGTGAAAAGAAGCGCGTTGTTCTCGATGCGTGTTTGTTAATTTTGATTTTTCAGGACAGCGAAGACGAATTGCCCGAGTGTTTGGACCGAAGCGAAGTTTGCAGCAAGGTGGATTTATACGGATCGCCCTGGGTCGAGAGACAATGTCGTTGCCCGGATGGTCGTACCTGCCCTAGCAGTTTGCACGGAGACGACGGACACACGATAGTCGATAAAACACGGCAGTACAAGCTTTGCGAGCCGGTGAAACGTCTGCCCATCTGTCGTTACTTCAAGTTAGTCGCGATCGTCCGTCTAATCGAGAGTATATATCAAGTAGCGGAACGATCGAACGTACCGATTCGCGAATGTTTTACGTGTCCGCTAGAGTTATTACGCGCGTGTTGTGCACAAGATGGCCGTTTTCTGTTTACAGAGACGTCACCTGGACTTTAGCTCCTGGAGGGGGCCCAGCGAACGCGACGGTTCAGCGAGTTTATTGCCGATGTCGGCCAGGCAGCGTGCCTTATCTAGTTCGAAGACAGGCTTACAGGTCTGCGGAGGGAAGCCCGGGTTTTCTATACGCGTTCGCCTGTTCTCCGCAAAGCGTAAGTTTTCTCCTTTACTTGTATGTCCGCGACACCGCGTTCTCGCTCGCTAATATATCTGTACCATCGATTACGTACGCGGAATCATCGTGGTTGCGTGTGTCGAAAGGTTGAGAGCGATACTCGCGGAGCGAATCGTAGAAAAGGTGAAAGGCGAGCGCAACCGAGACGATCGTTACGAATAAAATTGATATATTTCAGAGACTACGTTGTCAGCACAAGGAGCCTTGCCGACTGTTCACCGTACGTAAGAGACGGAGCTCGCAACTCGAAGAGGTAAATGCATCGCCTCTTTGCCAGTGTCCAAAAGGTCATCGATGTCCAAGGAGACACACCGATCCAGGATCGCTGCCGGCAAGATCTTACTCCGGTATCTTGGAGATTAAAACGTACAGCGGATACTGCGTACCTTCGCAATCGCATCATTCCGAAGCGGTTTATAACGTGTGACTAGCAGCAGTTTCAAAGGTGTCGCGCTAACCGGCATTCGCACTCGCTTGTATTACGAAATAAGGGAAAAGTTGAATTTGTGATATACGGCGGCCGTATGTGTGCATAGTCGAATTCAAAAACTTTCAAAGCGTTCTCTAGACTCTAACGAGCACGAACAGAAGCTGATCTTTGCTTCGAGGCACCGATAAAACTATTACTAGGTAAAATTACTAATGGTCGCCTCGACTGATCTCCGTTCGTTCGGAGTTTTAAATGTAAGTTTACCGTCCATTCGTAGAAACCTATGAAACGTATTAAAAGCTGAAACTTGTAACACGTACTAGTAGTAGTACTAGTACTAGTAGTAGTGGTAGTAGTAGTAGTAGCAGTAGTAGTAGCAGTAGTAGTAGCAGTAGTAGTAGTAGTAATAGTATTATAGTAATAGCAGTAGTAGCAGTACTAGTAGTAGTAGTAGTGGTACTAGTAGTAGCAGTGGCAGAGGCAGTGACAGTGACAGTAGCAGTAGCGTTAATTTTCCCCGCGTGCGTTGTACATCCAACTATCACGTTTCAGTAATTTCGATTTCTCTCGTTTCGGAGATTGATGGGGAATAAAATATATTAAAACCGATAAATATTAGATAAAATTGGTATTCGGTGTCGATAGCAAATGTTCGTTATACATATTTGTATCGAATTGTATAGGATCGTACGTAACGTATATACCTATGCATACGTATGCATATACTCGAACTAAACACGTTACTTTTAACGCTTTTACGAACGATGTTATCTGTGAAAAAATTGTATTTCGTATGATTATACTTGTATTATTACGTAATATCGCTTTTGTAAATATTTAATTATTAACGAAAATTGAAATAAACAAATTCCATTATCATGGACATTACCAGCACCATCGGTATCGTTATCGTCACTGCTGTAACTTAGTATTATTTACTTTTACTTGTTGTTTACATCGATAACTGTTATTATCCTAACCGATTTTACTATTTTACTATTACCGTTATTGTTATTCTAATTACCATCGTACTAGCAGACACCCAACGCCTAAAACCCGATACGTCGGTTGATAGAGACGAAACAAAACGCCGTTGGATGCAAATCGCGTTTCAGTGTTCGAATCAAAGAAAAGTTAATCCGAAAAATTAACGAGCAGCAGATACGAAAAAAATTGTCCGAAACAGTACTAGTACCAGTAGTAGTAACAACGAATACGAATTCTTCCCTTTCTTTCGTTTCAGTCATTTTTTTTTTTTTTTCCAGTCGTTTCAATGGAAATAACGACCGATCATTTCTATGGTCGATAAACTAGATGTTTGGCACGAAAGAGTTAATCGCGCTTCAACGTGTAACGCTAGATGGCGAAAGTTTTAAAACTCATTGTCAGCACTGTACTAACGTTTTCCGTACGCATCGTTTATCGTTAAATCGTACTCGATTCTGGATTAGAATCAAGTGGAAATGCCTTCGAGAGCTCCGTCGTTGTTATACTTTTGACTCAAAATTGATTTTCTTCTTCGAAACTATATTTCTTCTCTATGTATGTTAATCGAATCGCTATGACTACGAACCGATTATGCGTGCAGCTACGCGATGCGTAATAATCTAGCGTCGAATAATTTGGCATTAATACGATACGAGTTAATAAAAAAACTTATCGACCGGATCGATAAAGTTGTTTCGTTGTAACGCCAGAGGCACGCGTGTACGTACGTGCGTGCACGGACGTAGATAAATATACGAACGTTTAGCCTGGGGCCAGATACGTAAATACAACCCGATATGTCGGGTGAGTGGAACACTCGAGCGTAATGGCCAAGTTTAATTAGAACGTCGGATACGATGACATAGAAATAGAATCGACTATACGTCGATGCGTATATCGGAGAAATGCGAACATCGAGATAGACCGGTGGTTGAATTTGTCGATCGGGCAATACGTACGTACGCCTTGGAGATGCAAGGCTGGTAGAGACTGGTTCGGATACACGGCCGGTAGTAGTTTAGCAACGTTGGAATTAGCGAAGCAACGAGCAAAGCCGAATTTACCTATGCTGTTTCGCTGCGTACGATCGTTATGACGAACGCGACTCGTGGAAAAATGTCGCTTTCGTCCTCGTTGGTAAAATCGTGCGCGCAAAGAGAAGAGGGTAAATTCGTTGCCACTTAACCAAACTACTGGCCGTGTCTAAAGCAACGTTGAGCGTATCTATGCGAGAAAACAAGATCACGGCAGGCTACGAATCTATCGTTCGATGATCTGGTTTTGGAACGATGCACCGATAAAGTTAACCAGCAACTATAGATGGTTGCCGATGAGAACCAGAATGATTTCATGCTCGATATATTTTTCTGGTATCGGATGGAACGCGTGAAAAGTAGCGGTACCGTTGCTATCGATGCTCCGATTTCCTTGCGTTTTCGCTTTTTTCGAGTAACGTTGGCGGGTATGCGAGCGTGCGATCAACTTTGTTCGCGTACCATTTCCCCATACCAGTTTACCGTCGATGACAACTAATTTCATCGATTCGTGCAATTCGTAATAACGAATAGCCGTTCGTAACGTAAAATGGCTGGCATTCACGCAGAAACCAAGCTTTTCTACTTCCAAGCGATCGGATATGTACGAGGGATATCCGTGATGCGAGTTTGACCAATGGACATTACGAGTAAACGGACGATCGGAATAATGGAAATTCTGAGAAGATTGCCGGTTCTCGGTGAACGACGCGATCGAAGGACGGCTATCAGTCGTTACAAGTTTCTTCGATTTCTAATTCGGATATCCGTATCTTAGGAAATAGGAAATCTCGAACGTTCGAATTTCGACGCATCGATCGCCAAAGTTGTTGATAGATTTCTTTGCCAATTTATCGACTAACGTAACGTAAACGATCGTGAGAGAATAAATATGTGGTACGCGTATCGTACGCGCGTACGTACTTGGAAACTTGGAAGGAAGATAATGTCCGGGGTAATAATGCCCAGGGGTATAGGAGAGACGCGGATGCGGAGAAAAAAGGAGAATGGAGAGGAAGAAGATAAAAATGGAAAGGAACACGAAGGAAACATCGGATTTTCGCGTTGTCACGGATATTTTGCGATATTTTCCTCTAATGATTCGCGATTCTCGGTCGTCCGTTTTGGCCACACTCTGTTCGCGAGAATGAAAACCGTGTATACATCGGTACGGCTGTGAGTATTCAGCGGATAGGTAGTGTGTAGGTAGATGCGTCGATGGAGGAGCAAAGGAAGGTAGAGGATTGGCGGAGATGCAGCTTAGAATTCCACGCATAGTCGAGGGGTCTCTGGTTGGTTGGTAAGTGGGACTAGCCGGGACTCATAGGCAGCGTGTCTCCTACGAGACTCACAGTCTTATTCGGAACTCTGAAACGCGTCCAAGCGCGCTGTACTCTTACTTGTCCGAACAAGTTTTCTCGCTCGCGCGTTCTTTCTCCCCCGAAATTCGGTGAAATTAATTCGAAACGCGCATTCGATCATGCGTAAAAATTTCAGCAACACCGTCGTTTGATTCTGTCGGTTTGACTCTACCGAGGGGGAGTGAGATATATATATATATATATATAGAGAGAGAGAGAGAGAGAGAGGAAGAGAGAAGAAGAAGAGAGAGAGAGAGAGAGAGAGAGAGAGGGAGAGACACGTTGCGTCGAATCGAACGAGAATCGATCGAGATCCGTTCGCCGCTCTTTCACCAGGATCCGGTATAACGTTCGTATCGCGGATATATTCGAATATTTCTCAGGAAGAAAGATCGTCGCTGTTCTAACGCTGTTGTAACGGATCAAGCTGCGAAGAATCGAAATCACCAAGACTAGATCGAGATTGGGCTGGGGGTCGGGGTCGAGGTCGAGACCCAGATCAACATCAAGATCTTGGTCGAAATCGAGGTCGTGCTTGGATGTCGAGGGTGAGTTCAGGGATATTTATCCTTGATATTCGATCGTTACCGTACCGTGATTACCGGTATTCCATTCGGTTAGCCATTTTCTCGCGACTACTACGATCGCGAGATCGTAACGATAGAATGCGATCATCCGTCGAAAATACAAATATTTGATTTTCGTTTGTTGGATTTTCGTGGACGGAGGAGAAAGGAAGCGAGATGGCGTAAAATCTAAAATCGGAAAAGTACGCGTTCGACGAGTCGAAAGTAATCTTTTCGAAATACAGTCTCGAATTCTCGTCAATATTTCCCCTTTGTATTCCACGTGTAATTATCGTTAAAAGCATTTTATCGGGAAGAGAATGTGTGTGTGAGAGAGAGAGAGTTGCGCTGCCGATGCAACTTGCCAGATATATAGACACACGCGTATATGTCAAGAGACACGCTTCGTTGTATTTGCAAAAACGAACAATTTGGTTTGCGAGGAATTTACGATTTCCGATTTCGACGGGTCTGCGACGCGTATCGTTCGTCGCGTGTGTCGTGTGTCGCGAGTGGCGAATCGCCAGAGAACAACCAACGAGATTATCCGTAATATCGTGAAAATAATAATTTTTTACTTTTATCGTACAAATATGACTTTGTTCAAACGTATCGTTAATTTTATCGTTAACCGAAGCTTAAAGGTAAATCGTATGTACGTGCAAGTGCTCTAACGCGAGTCCCATTAAATAAGATAGATTGAAAGCTAGCCGAGGTAATATCCGTGAAAAGTAGACGATCGAGCGATCATATTTGACGTAGAGAATTTTTAAAACGTAGAGAAATAATCGAGACAGAGGTCAAGCTTTCCAACCATTTAATTGAATTTAGGTCGCGGTACGAGCCGTGATAGCGTCTTGAAATTTACACAAGGAAAAATATCACCGTCTTAAGCGTGTTGCTTAATGCGTTTCAAAAAAAAAAAAAAAAAAAAGAAAAAAAAAATGGGAAACGGGGAATGGAAAATGAAAAATGAAAGATCATAAACGAACGAAGCGGCTCGAGTAAATAACGGTTTGGGTCGTACGTCGTAGCAAGTATGTACCTATATACAGTGTACGTCGGGCAATTGGCACTGGTTGGCGATATCTAGAATTTGATAAGAGACGCACCTTTTCTTTCGACTGGAATTGCATTTTTTCTCTTTTATTTCTATCAATTCTTTTTCCTACGTTTACGAAACGCGTAACATCGACGTGTATACACACGCGGCATATTTTGATAAAAGTTTCCAAAGACGTTTCGCTCGGAAGACGACGGTTTAAAGCGGTGGCTGGTTAAAATTGGTTTTTCCAAAGGGCCGCACGCTTATAAAGGTCATTTTAACAACGATATAGCGACTTTTGGCGCGGAACGTTTCGACGAGTCGATGGGAATAACGATAATGCGTTGGATGGAAAGAGTACGTTCGCATTTTTCGAGCGCATCGTTACACTTGCAAAGAAAGCGAAGCGATAGGAAAACAGATTACTATACAGTTACAGTTCCTATCTCTCGGCGAATTGGCAATTGCGCGACGCACCCTCTATATACGTGATATACCATATTATTATATAGATAATATATTAAATAGCTATGTTAGCCGCCTCGTTGAATTTTAGCGGTTGTTGCATGCCGCGGCCTTGAACACGCGAAGAAAGATAACGGCTCGCGAGAAACGTAACAGACGCTAACCTGATTTCACCGCATCCGCGTGGTGAATCGTATCGAGCTATAATTACCCACCGCGACACCCCGTAGCCACGCGTTTTAGCTGCTAACGGCGATGCAACGGCTAACCGGATCGTCACCTTGATTTCGTAAACGACAAAGCCTGATTCCCATAAATGATAAATAACGCGTATTAATGTAACGTATTTATGCACGTATTTGCCTACATACGCTTACATATTTGCCGCGTTTCGACCCGCGTTGGAATCGCGAAGCTCGAGCGAACGATTTTAAAGATAAAAAGTGTGTGGCGAAAGGATGAAAGCAGGAGAAAAATTTGCCTACCAGAGAAAAACAACAGAGAGGGAGAAATGCATAACGTTACGTTGCGTTTCCTCTGTATGTTCCCTTGCCACCGATACACGTAAATCTACCGAGAAAAATACCACCGATACACGTAAATCTACCGAGAAAGATACCGTTAAGGGAGCTTCGACTTTCTCTCCGTACGTTTGTCATCTTCCTTCTTCTTCGTAATTTGCTCACTTTCTTCCCTTCTTCTACGCTCTTTCCAACGTTTTGTTCTTTCCGCTTAAGAGGACGAGCCGGTGTTCTCACCGCACCGTGAAAGCTAGGCGAGAAGCGTGAGAAATGGGAATATCTGGCTTTTTTTTTTTAATTTGCATCTCTCTGATTCGCGCAGTCGTTAATCCCGTCGTAACGATGAAACGCCAACACCATAGGAAACCAAGGAGGTGGTAAATTTCGCCGCTTGCCGATTAACTCGATCAGTATACGGTTATCGAGTAATTGGACGAGTGTACTTGTTGTTTGCCGTAGCAAACAAGGTCGGACTTGGCCAGAGAGATAGATAAATACACGGATAGATAGATGGATAGATAGATAGATAGACGAAAAGAGAGAGAGACGACGCATCGCGTTTATTGCTAATCGCGATCTCTTTATTTTTAGGAGATAGCAGAAGAAAATCACGAAAGAGAATCGCTTTCTTTGATTTTTCTATCGATTCGATCGACATCGGAAACACCGAAACGAAATGAAGCCGATCCAAGGTGCGATATGGTTGCTTCCATTGGCGGTCGGATGTATAGCTTTGCCGGCGCAATTACAAGGAAATTCGAGGAATGCGGGCAAGACGAAGCAAAGTAAGACGGCGTCGTTGCATTTGAGGGAGAGCGGGTCTAACGATTCGGCAATTACGCCGAACGGCAGTAGGAACATGGATGAGAACAGCATCGACGTTAACAACGATACCAAGATTACCGGTAACAACGACGTGGACAACGCTATCCTATCGAAACCGCTTCCTCTCGCAATTTCTGCCACTATCGAGAGCAACGCGGTGCTCGCATCGTCCTTACCGTCATCGCCGTCAACCACGTCGGCATCGACGTCGACATCGACATCGACGTCCGCTTGGACGGATCATTCTCTCGCGGGAATGACAGAATTGTCCCCAACGAGTGGTTCATCGTCGCCGCCAGTTAGCAAAACAGAATTTAGTTCAGCGACGACGAGCAACCGCGGAACAACCATGACCACGAGAATCGCGTTAAATACCAGCGCTTCTAATACAAGCTTGAGCGTGTTTCCTACCGAAGCTTCTTCGAGAACCATCGCTACCAATCGAGATACGGCTACCTTGCTATCTTCCTCGAAAAAGTCCACCACGAACTCGAACGAATTGATTACTACTCCTGCTACGGCTTGGTCGAAGGAGACGCGAGAATCACCCGGAAAAATTCGCCCTCAAATTAAGCTGACGACGAACTACACTAGTCTGTCCGAGGTAAGTAAACGCCACTTTCTGACGAACTAACGAAAATAACGAGAGAGAACGCGTCTTCCTTTGTTAGGGGAAGGACTGAAAGGACTAAGCTAGAACGAAAAGAGATTAACCGGGTTTGATTTTGCGATGGTTCTGATGCGGGAAATGGCGTGAAAGTAAGTAAATACGGTATCGGTAGAGCACGCTGAAATATTTCGATATCGCGGCACACGAGTTCCATGCTTCGTATTCGCGACTAGAAAATCAGCAACCAGCTATAAAATATATAGAGTCGCTGGTGTTGTCCTACAGTTTTCTTGCAATCCGGACTTGGCGAGTGCGGTGAAAAGGTGATACGCGTTTAATCGAAGCAGCCGAAATCGAGAATCGAGGATCGATCGTGATGCAGAAACGTGAAAGAAAACGTTTCAAATCAGCCATGTTACTCGTTTACTTGCCTATTTGCTTCGTATACTTTTAAACGCAACAGATTGTGTCCGCGGAGCGTTTCACGTGCAAAGTATAACTGTTTAAGCTACGTATATACATAACTATGTTAGTACCGTAAGTACGCTGCTATAAAGCGGTTAGGTTGCACGGTTGAAGATGCGTTCCAGCTAAATCGTGCATACGTTCGGCTTGATAAAAATAAGCCGTGTTCCGTACGATTTGGCGTAACAACGCGATCGGCCGAACGATACGGGTACACGATGGTATCTCGGTTTGCTGATACACCGGCTTACGCAGTCCGTGTTAAGTAAAAACTAGAATTTTGATCGTCAACGAACGATAAACGACAGTTGGATTACCATATCGAGTCGTGCGAAGCAACGTACGCTATGCCTCGGTAAAAACGCTGTGACGCTCACACTGAAACAACGATACCACGTAGTAAAGGAGAACATGGGAAAATTATACTTTTCGCAATTTCGCCTGGTTAGAAGGTCGGAAACGTAAAAAAGGGGTCGGTCTCGTGTCGAACTTTTCACGACTTACTATTACCGAACGTCGGCACTTACCGCACGGTGCTTAACGCATTAACAAAGAGAGGGAGAGAGAGCGTTATTTGTTGGAGAGAAACGGTCGATAAATAGTAAAGTGGACGAGAAATTTCTTTCTTTTCCGCCTATTTCCTTCTTCCTTCCGAGAATTACCACGCTGTTTTACAGCGATTTCCATGATTTCGCTGCGTTTCTTCTTTCACTTTTTCCCTACTATCCTCTATCCCTTCTCGTCTCGATGCATCGTCTTGATCGACGATGATGCATCCGGTAATTATTTTAATAGGCGTCGCTTCGCTCGGCAAACGATTACCTATGAAACTCGTTTAACATCCCAGGAATTACAGTTACCGATAGATATCCGACACGATGCGAAGGTCGGATCGGATGCAAAACGGTTTCCGTTTGTCACGTTTTACCTATAAGAAGGAGATAGAAGCGGAAAGTGCAATCGACGCGGAATTCCGGATGCCGAATGTATCAACGACCGTCTACTTGCGAGTCTGTTGTACGATGTATGTTCGCGTGGATACACGCGCGTGTAGTCGATAAGAAGGGTTCGTTTTGTTAACGCGAACATCATCGGAAACGCTAGGAGGTAACACGCTAAAATCGTGTAGTACGAAGTAACGAAACGATATCCATCGTGAATACAACGACAATTTCCGTTTCACCGTACAAAGAACGACGCGGTAGCGAAGTAGTAAACGTCGAATCGTTTGAAACGTGTTTTTCTCCTTCTTCTTAATTTCTTTCGCGTCTTTCCTTTCATCTTTCTTTCCTAAATGGTAACGCGTCGAAGAAAGAGGAACAAGTCGAAGGAATCCAATTTGCTTTAAATCGCGAAGCTCGATCCGTCTTTCGTTCCGAACATCTGGTGATTGTTCGAAATTCGTTGCACGTAATGGCAATAAAATAATCGATGACAACGATATACGAGGAAAAGGATCGATGCGAGAAAGCGAAATAAAACGTCGAAAATGAAAGAAAAGGAAACGTTAGGCGTAAACTTAAGGAAGAAAAAGGAGGCGGGTTAACGTTAATGCGAATTTTGATCGTAGTATTGTAACGCGGGTGTAGCAGATTGAAAGGGTTCTATGTTCTAAGCCTGTACCATAGGTTCCAAGTCTACGTGTTTCGAGTTGTTCAACTTGAATATTCGCTGAATCGAGCACCGTCAAAGTTTTTTTACTAAATTGTCACGCGAATCGTATTGCTCGCTTTAGCATTTGAAAAGGAGGGCGAGTGTTCATGACCGTGACGCGCTAGTGGATCGGCCGATGTTAATATCGGTAGTGGAACGTGACGGTAGCAAAAGAAGCAGAAAACATTGAAAAGGAAAAGAGCAAGAAGAGGTTAGATAAATGCGGAGAATCGAACGGCGTGTTACTACACCGGTCGCTGAATGTTAGGTGTTAGGTTCGCGCGATCTTTTGCCCGAGCGGATACTTAGATACGCGAAGCGTTTCTATCGATCTGGCTGTAATCATCGAACGAGAACGATCGCGACACCGATGATAGCGGTGGGATCGAACGAACGATTAAACTTTGACGATATGGCGAATAAAATATAGAAAAAAATAGACTAGACCAACGGAAACTTTGATCAACGGGATTACGATTGGCGCATCGATTACGAAAGTATACCGTGCCAGCGACAGTGGTCGCTAGAGAAAATGTCAACTATCGATCGTACGACCGATCGGTGGACAGGCCACGACACTGGCTGATCGAACGTAACGATGAAAATACGATTACGGTTCTCGTTTAGTATGCGCACTCCGAATGTTTGATTTTCTACGGCTAGAACGGAACTTTGTAAGGAAAGGAAAGATAGCTGTCGGAACGGCTGTTTATTCGTAACGTAAAACCAATTATTCGAAGCGCGTCGAAGAGATTGTTCGAAGTTGGCAAATAGAAAATCGACGTTGAAATTGGCACGGGCACTGACTCTGACTCGGTGTTGCTGCAATTGTATAGGTAGCCGTAGAAATATTATCGTGTTATTCCTAATGGAACCGGCAAGTTTGTGGTTCGCGAGAACCACCAAGAATCACGATCGTGGATTCACGACTCGGCAAAATTAGATTTCGTTTCTTTCATTTTCTTATTTAACCGCCGCGTTCCACGTTCTTAGCGCAGTCGCGTCGTTTCCTTCCCTTTTCTTCTACTCTTTAACGCGTTTGTGCGATTGTTACGCTCTAAACACGCGATTAACGCGCTAGGTATTTGCAAAGTTAAAAGTACTCGAACAACGAGTGTTAGCACGCGACGCGTGCACAGAGTAGGGCGCTAAGAGTAAGCGAAAGAAGGCGCGAACGAAAGAAACGGGAATAAAAGAGCTGGTTATTTGGTCGATTTGCAGACAGGAGTACGACTACCGGAGGGTGCGAGCGCAGCTCTGGCAAAACCAACCAAGTATCATTACTATCCGCATAATCAGCACATCTACTTGTTGCCAGAATGCGCTGTTCAGCAGGTTTGCAATGCAGTTTACGTTAGACTCAACTTTACCCAGCCTCTGTGCGCTTGTCCAGGAAGATACCGCGACCCTTGCAGCGCCTCTCTCGACAGCGACGATCTCCACACTACGGAGCTGGTCACCGACCCTCGAACCAAGGTTAGTCGCCTTGCCTTCTATCCGCTTTACTAGACCTTTATTCCCGTGCTTGCTACGCGTACCTTCTCTCCGGTCAGATGCTTCTTCATCTCGTTACGCTTCTCGTTACGCTTCTCGTTACGCTTAACGTAACGTAACGTGACGTGACGCAACGGAAGAAATCGATTCGATCTTTCCAATCGTATTGTTCGCGTTCGCAAACCTGTCGTATTTTCTAAACACGCTATCTACTTGTCGTCGTCGTAATATATGCAAAAATACGAAAAGTAACCGATTTATCGTCCGACACGTTATAACTTATCCGGTTACTCGTAGTATGCGCTATGTACAATGGTATAATGGTATAATAGTAAAAATGCCATAGCATCGGATCGTTATATCGATTGTAAAACGACAAAATCTCTTGCCTTTCTTTAATAAATTCTATTTATTTGTTACGTAACGTCTATTTAGTTGGCGAATCGCGCATGCACGCGAAAACTATAGTTTCGATTATATACCCTTTTTCCGAACGATTTGTTTTTCCCTTCTTCTCTCTTCGTCCTCTGCCCCCCCCCCTATCCTCCCCCCCCTCACACTCTCTCTCTCTCTCTCTTTCTTTCCTTTCTCATTAACAACGCGTTAAAAATTCAAAGATCCAAAGAGTATGATAGGTGCGCGATCGGTTACATTGGATCGAAGCAAATTGTACCGTAGGAACGACGAGAGTCGGCGATACGAGAGAAAAAGAGATCGCGACGGCAAAAGCGGTGAGAATGCAAGAAACGACGATGCAACACCAACGAACGCGCGATATTACGCTGGCAAATATATAGAAATATTCGTAGTGAACGCGCGTATACTTGTACGTATAGACGTACCGTCGTGCAAAGGGATAAAAAACGCGAATGGCACGCTGATCTAAAAGTTACTCGATTTTTAGGCCCTAACGTTGGTGAAAACGTGCGAACCAGTGGCGGAAATGCGCGAGTGTAGAATACCGAGGGACTGGTCTCTTCTGGCGCTACAAAACGTGCGAACGGGAAAGTCTCATTACCTCGTGATATGTCGCTGTCCCGATGCCAACATATTGGGTACGTATGTAAATGCGAAAAACAGCATAATCGATTAGGTTGCGTTACAACGGATTAACACGATCGTTCGAGTTCAACTATCTGTACATCTTATACGTTTTCTACGGACCGTTAATTATATCGTACGTTGTAGAGGGTCCTATGAGTCACGATCAACCAACATATGCCAGTGTACCAGGGATTCGGGTTTACGGGATGATGTGCGTGCAAGGAAATCGAAAAGGCCGACAACTGCGGTATACCCGCGCTCTTTCAGGTATTTGCTCTTTGAAAATCTCCATAGATGTTTGCACGAATATCGAAACATTGGAAATATCGATCATCCACGATTAACACGATCTTTGTTCGACTACTTATTCCTTGCAGATCGTCTCCAACGAGAAATGGACCAAGATTCTCACAATGACAGAGAAAACACGAACGAACGATTGAACTTTCCATGGTACAAGGTACAACAACTTATGGATATAGCTGTTTGGGACTAGATTCGTTGATTAAACAAACAACTTTCGACGATAATACGATCAGTGACATTATGCTTAACGGCGTATCCTTCTCTATTTATTCGTTATAAGCGTCTCTCTCTCTCTCTCTCTCTCTCTGCTTCGCTTCGCCCTCAATTTATTTATCGATTCGTCTGTTTCTTACATTTATTTATATATATATCATAAGTATCTAGATGTATATGTATATCTATCCCTATCGAGGCACGTTTATTATAACATCGAGTCCTTGAAACCCTTGAAACAACGACCAGATCGCGAAAGTTGCGCGTGTATCGTTTTATCCTTTGGTGAATACGTCTGTTATAATTTGGACACGACGCGATCCTACGTAACGATCGAACGTAATCAGCGTTGAATATTTCATTTCTAGTATCGTCGTCGCTCAACGTGTCACTCTCTTTCCTTAAATCCTTAAACAAACTCGACTCGAATTTACTTACATCGCTAACCTTCTGTATTCCTTATGTAGTAACACAAATAATAGAATAACATCGAACGCCAAACGTATCGTACGATGAGCGGAAAATTATAGGTTTATCCGATTAGAATAACGAATTAATCGTACGAATACTATCGTCTCCATCTATGGTGACGAATATGTAAGCGAATCTACGGTGAATCTATGGTAAAATTAAGGAAAAGGCAACTACAAGTATTTTACTAGCTGTCAAAATTCTTGCGCTCGCAGAATCGTTTTATCGTTAATATGTTAGGCGATTCTGTAAGATAGACTCGCGAGTACAAGCATCGATTACAGATTACGCGGTAACAAAAATATCGTAAATCTCGTAGAGATTTTCTTTTTTGCGAACCATCGCCTTTTTCTAAATCCTATGGGAACAAGCGGATCGTGTTAAATCGAAAGATATTATGTCGATACTATACAGATTACGATCGCGTGGATCGTACTTCGCTTTGAGAATTCACGTTGAGAAAGAAGTCGTGAAAGAGATCGTGCCGAATTAATTATTCCGTTTGAAATCATACAGAAACGATACAAATCGAACGATACAAGCCAGATTTTTTGATAGTAAAATATTCTGTTGTTCGTTTTTTACCTAATCCCTTGTACGTGTGTGTGTGTGTGTGTGTTTGTGCGTGTCGTCCAACGTGTAATCTGTTTAGGTATTTTTAAAAAAATTTTTGTCTCTTTCAAGAAAGAGTAGCAACACCTCGTTAAAACGTCTTGACATTTTCCAACTATCGTATACAAACGACGCAACGAAGTGTTGTTGGCGACAGATGGTCGAAGCGAACGAAAGACGACAAAGTATTTTACGATACGAAAATTCGACGTAATAACGACGCTCGTCTTTCCATTTCGTTCAGGCCTACTTCGTTCACCCACTTATCGTTAAATGAAAACGAAATCGAACTTACCCAGTACGTCCGAATTGACTAGGACGCTGCAGCTATACATCGGAGTAACTAATCGGGGGTGTCTCGAATTAAACGCACGACGGCAAGCTTCTTTGCATACTGACATCAAATGACCGCCGTCCACGTGTCCTTGATTCTGGTTGCCATTTTCGCTGATAACACAAATTTTTATTTTTCAAACGATATTCGATTTTATTAGCTGATTAGAAACGTTGAAACGTAACGACGCGATGAAAGTGAAAATGAAAATGGAAATGCACGAAAGGCGAGAAAAGAAGGGCGCGAGGAAAGAGACGATACGTAAATAGAAACGACGACGGATTGAAAACGTAGAAAAGGAAAAGTTAGTAGGTATTTGTCTGTGAAACCGATGCGTTGATAAAGTAACGTGTAAAGCAACGTATATGGTTCCGTTAGTTTGTTCATTCGGGTAATTTGATACGCGATATCGAACTTTATATACCTTTGTGTCGAATTTTCATTATTAATTTCCCACTTCTTCACGACGAAACAGACGCCCATCATAGGCTCTTCGCAGAGAGGTCCGGCGAGCGTTGCTAGTTGGAAACCAGTGACCATGCTGCTCTCGTAACTAGACATAGTAGATAATATTAATATAACGATAATAAGAACAACGACGATAAGGTGTCTATTTTATTTGAATAGATATAGTTAATGTTTGTCGATCGGCGTGGAAAAGAAGGAACGGACGGGGAACGGGTAACGGTCTACCGGTCTTCGTCGTATCGACGATTACTTACGGAGCGCGTGGATCCATAGACTTTGAGTGACTTTCCCAAAATTTCTTCTGCTTGTAATCGGTTTCGTTCAAGAAGACGTTAGGGCCGCAGTTTCGTGGCCCGAACGACCATATTTTGTCCAACGCGTCTTTTTCCCCCGCTTCTCGAAACGCGCTGGCCAACTCGCTTCTCAACGATTCTAACGCGCGTTGCTTCCTCTCCGACATCGAGCGTAACGATTCCATTTCACCATCGATCGTAATCCTTTCGATTTCTTTCTCCTCTTTTTCGCAACGCGATTTACCGTAATGGTGATAGAACGCCTTTATCAAATCGGCGTTCTTCTCCAAAATCTTGGTCACTTTGGCGGGTAAAGGTCTCGCATCGATTTCAAAATAGCACTGTCGATTCGCCGTCCAAGAACCGAGACTAACGTGTTCGGCCTTCTTCTCGATCGCTTCGTTCACCATATCGACCTTCGGAGGAGGCACGACCGTTTCTCTAAACGGTACGATAGGTTCCGACACGTTTACATCGACTTTCGCGTAACGTAACTTTAAATCCTCCAAACATCTCTCCAAATGCACTTCTCCGGCGGTGCTTAATACGATTTCGCCGGTCTCTTGAATGTGAACGACGGCACAGGCATCCGCCTGATTAAGCAATTTCAACCCGTTGATCAACGGTTGCAAATCGTTCGGATGTTTCGGCTCCAGAGCCACTCGCATTATCGGTACACCGAGCGAAGTCAACTCCGAGAAGGATGGACAAGCGACGGTGGTGGAAAGCGTTGCCGTTTTTAACACGTAATCCTCCAAATCGCCGATTCCAAATACGTTACCAGCAAATACTTTGTTCGTCGGTTCTAATTCTCTACCCATTAGAAGGTACAGTTTTCGTATGGTAACTCTTGTCACGTGCTTCGAGCTTTTCAACGCGACGTCCTCGTCTATCGGTACTAACTCGTCTCCACTTTTCCTTCGTCCTTCCAATATTTCACGCGGATCGTGTTTCGGTCCTAGAACGTACACGACGCTTCCTTCTTCCAGACATCCGGAATATATTCGAGCGAACGCTATTAACGTAGTCTCCGAATGTTTGTCTTGTTCGGCGATTTCTTCGGGAATCGAAACGATGCTTTTCGATCCTGCGCTCCCGTCGCTGTCGGTATTCGCGTCCTGTTGCGCTTCTCCGACTTCCTCCGTCGATCGTTGCTTCTTCGTCATTTTCTCCGCGTGCTTCGCTCGCGCAATTTCCCTTCGTTCGGCCAACTCTTCGGGCGTCAACGGTTTTGGTTTATTCTCCGGCAACACGTTCCTCTCTACCGGAAACATTTTTGAAACGAATACAACGACGGGTGAACGAGGCGAAGGATCGCAGGCTAAAAACGTTTCTTTCAATCGTTGCGTTTCCTCTGGCAATCTAGAGAAATCGAAGTTTCCGCTGAGCAAACGTTCCACCTTTTCCGAAGTTAAATTATGCGGTGCTGGAATTTTGTCGCATACGGCGTCGAGACAGGCACGGGCCAGAGGTAGCCATTGAGAACACACTGCCTGTAATTGAGCCTTGGCATCCGTGTGCATCAAATCCCTGTTTGTCAATTTTATACCCAATCTCTCGGCCATCGACGCTACCTTGTCTTTATCCTTGCGAACGGTTATCGTTTCGTACAGTGCCCAAAGGTTGTCCAATATAAGTTGAACGAACAGCGGCTTCTTCGCTTTCTCTTGAGCTCCTCTCATTATTCTCTTTGTCTTGCTATTCACGTAATAGTCTCCCCAAAGCGTCTTCGATAGAACTTTCTCGCTAAAGCCCAATTTCGCCGAAAATATATTGGCAAATTCTTTAACGCCGAATCCCCAGCCATCCGTAGCGCTGCCAAATAACACGTTACCTTGCTCCGGAGAGAAATATAACGTGGAATCGTCTATCTCTTCTAGTACGGATTGCCAATCCGCTATGCTCCTTTCGAACGTGTTCTCCACCGTTTCCTTTTTCAACTCCTCCTTTTCTTCCCGCTCCATTATGTCACTGGCAAATAGCTCTCCCATTACGGCATTCACCTGTTCCAAAACCTGCGTTAAATGCACGTAAGCGTCCAACGGTGACAATTTCATTTCCGTAATTAATCTGTCTATTTTGTTCAATAATAAAATTGGTTTTAAACCTTCCGCGTAAGAAGTAGACAAGACGCTGCGCGTTTGCGGGCATACACCTTCTACCACGTCGATAACGACGATAGCACCGTCGCACAGTCTCACAGCTGTGGACACTTCGGAAGCAAAGTCCACGTGTCCCGGGGAATCGATCAAATTGATAGCACATTCTCGATGATTATACTTGTGATAAAGAGCGATGCAGCTCGATTTCATCGTAATCCCTCGAAGTTGCTCGTCGGGACGGCTGTCCAAATATCGTAATTTACCCGCAAGTTTGTTAGAGATGATTCCATTGCTGGCAACCAGAGCGTCTGCCAAAGTGGTTTTACCATGATCTACGTGAGCTAATATACAGATGTTTCGTATATTAGCCGGTTCCCTTTGAATTTCTATTAATTTTTCCGCGCTAATAAACCGCATTGTGCGATTAATTGCGATTCTCGTTAATTTACAAGCGAATGTAAATGATACGAATACTTGTACGATACTTGTATACACACCGTAGAAACGATGCTAAACACTATGTCACTTTATCTTCTTTCCACAATCGTCGTCATGTTCCACAACACGCCACTCGTTTCGGTTGTTTAATCGGCCGCAACGCGAGTAGTTTATTGGCCAACGATTCACCGTTGTAACTATCTGTTTTTTTATTAATCCCTCCACACATATATTCGATAAAGGAAAAATGGTTTTCACACTTTTCCTCGCGTTTATAGGTTAGGATCATTAATGAAGTATATCGTCTTGTGTCTCGATCAATCACTTTCTACGATTTTTCGTCACCCTTTGCAAAAAACTAAATCTTCCGTATCAACGCATTGCTCGTTTCGGCCAGCGGAAAGGTTCGGCTAGTGACAAACGTATCGAGATGTTGATGTACACCAAGAACCACGTGTCTGAACGTAACGCGTAACGTCGGATAAATATTCCAGGTACTTTTAACGCGCCCAATTATTTTTATTAACGAACAACGAAGATCACTCGCGAACGATCGTGGTTGACCAATACCTTGGCAAAAATTGATCAAAGGCGTTAAAATATCACGGAAGAAAACTTAGGTTATAAATCGTCCGTTACTCGTTGTATAACAAATGCACACGCGCACATGGAATACGGCTTCGCGCCATCTCTGATCCTCCTCCGCGACTACTTACTGTGGCGAACGACGCGACGCTATAAATTATACGAGGCTCGATGAAATCTACGAACGTTCGTACGGTCAGTATTACAGCGCAAACTGCACAGATAGAAAGGTTCCGTATGATGTCGAGTCGGTGATGGTTGGACTGCGACCATGCGGCCAAGCGCACAGTTTAATCGACGTTAGAGCTCGTTATGGGTGTATCCTAGTTGAACTAAGAACGCGGATTCGTAGTTCACACTTTTCGGTAGAAAAGTGAGGGTAACGATCCGCGATTCCCATTGGGTATTGCCAATGTTAACGAATTAAATAAGAGGGGATAATCCTCGGCAAGCGTGACTCACGTGTGTTTCTGTCTTTGGGATAAACCCGCTACCTGGCTGGGCAAACCTCCGCTTTTTCCGTAATGAGTGCGAGCGTGCGATAAACCCAAGGACCCTTTTAAGGGACCACTCGTAATCCGAATATGTACAAAGAACGCAAGTTTACAGTTAACGGATGTGGGCTATGGTGGTTCCTTGGGTTTATTGCGGGTCGGTGTGACGATGTACAGGCCTCGGCGGCCTGACCATGAGGGATTAATTCCTCCGTCTTAGGCAATTTACAGTTAGTTTCATAATTGCGCTACTTTGTCATTCTTATATTCGTCTATACCGAATAGAAAAGTAGATACGAACTTTTCCGTAGAACCGTACAAGCGAATAGATTCTGTTAGCGTAGAAATCAATAGGTTCTTGTCTATGCTAGGGTGTGAACAAACAGGGCAGATTCCTAACTTCGTAGGTTCTTGTATATGATAATGTCGATTAAATTCGGCACTTGATCGCACGGTGCAGCACCTGTACCGTGAAAAAGCTAGAACCGCGAGCGTTGACACTCTCGTTTCCTCTCTGGTCAAGTACATCGATCTTACTCGATGATATTATGATAGTATTACATGCAACGCGATATCTCGTAAGACGACGAGTCCATTCTTATCGCTTTCAACGATCGAATCGAACGTAATTCTTATATTCGCCGTAGCAGTTTCGTACAAGAGAAAGTAAGAAACGATCTGATTTCTTTCGAAGTCGATATTTCAGAATGCGAGACACGAAATTTCACGAGATGTTGGTTCTATTCTGCGTTTAGTCGATGGTTAAATCAGGCGCATTGAACGCATATTGCGTGAAACTAATCATCAACGAATAGGTACAAAATCTTTCAAAATATCGTTTCTTATATTTTTCCGATTAGTACGTTTTTTAAAACGATAATAATAGTAGCATTTTAGTATATAATATCTTTCATTTCTAAAGATATGTACGAGCAATATACATACATGTATGTAAAACATACGTGTTATGGATTGATTTATTTGACACGGTAACGATAGCAATAACTGGAATGGTGACGATGATAATGGTGATAATGATAATAATAATAATAATAATAGTAATAATGATGATAATAAGAATAATAATTGTAGTCGTTGTCTTTGAAAGAGAGATTTTCATTCTTATTGGGACGATGCGATGTAAAGGAGAAGCGAAAACGAACGCGTGTCTGTACGACGAATCTATTTAAATATTGTCACTTAGCCGCATGATCGCGGTCCACCAGTCCAATGGCATACATTATTATTATTATCAGATATTATCTATCTTGTCGTAACGAGACCCATTGACTAATAGAACCATCTATGTAAATACGTGAAAAATTCAAGAGTCATTCTTGCTATATACGTATTAAAGACAACGCGTGGGATAGTTATCAGAGAAAAGAGTGAAAAGAAAAAGAGAAACATTCAGACATTTTATTCGTTTGTACAACAGTTATAAATATAGAACAATAATATATGTACAAGAATTAATTAAAAAGAGAAAAAAACAAGAAACAATTAGAGAGCTTGGAAATGAATCTAAAAGAGTAATTGAATTTTATGGTATTTCGTTTCGTACCATGCGGCAAAATTGAAGTGGCAGAAGTGTTGGATTTCTTCGTTATTCGTATTACGCGCATAGTCGTGTATAGACGAATCGTTTAAAAGCAAATGATGTCTATCTATCGCGTTGCGTCTAAAAGAAAAGCGAAAATCAGAAAGAAAGGAGAAAACGCGTATGTAAGAAGGAAGAAAAAGAATGTGCTGTTCGTGAAACGGGAGAAGATGGGAAAAAAGAGGGGGGAAAGAGAAGGGGAGTGGAACTTACGATGTACTATTTATCGAGGGGTAACTGGTGCTCCCTGATCGAACCTGCGCCTTTCGCATCGCCACTTGTTGTTCTCTTCTTGTCTTTTTTCAGAGCACGATTTCTTATGTTACATATGATTTTGGAAGTTAACCAGAGCGCACCTTTCTCGCAGATGCATTGTAAACCGTGTACAAAAGCAATTAGTAAGAAATGAGGCTGATAACCTGTCGTGCACAATTCCAGACCGACCGTTTTTAACGAAGCCTTGACAAATTCCTCTGGCTTCGGTGCCATCCAAGTTGGTTTCCTAAAGATGTTACGTAGATATGTAGTATGTACGTATATGCAGCTATGAATAAATATGGATAGAAATCAAAGTGTTACTTATGAAATATTCAGACGTTTAAACACGTCAGAACATACAAGTGTCCGTCTCGATGAATAAATGCATATAACGTGTATCGAATAAAAAAAGAGAAGAGGAAGTCGCTTAAACGAATTCCGTTTGACTTACTTGATCTTTGACATCTTGGTGGCTACTGGGCCGGGAGTAACGCATTGAACGGTGACGCCGTACGGCTCTGCTTCCGCGGCCAAATCGTAGCTGAGCTTGAGCACATAGGCTTTGCTAGCGGCATATACGGATAAGTAAGGAGATGGCATAACCGCTAACGCCGAACTGATATTTATCAAAACGCCCTTTCTACGTTCGAACAGTTGCGGCAGAAGAGCTCTCGCGACTCCTGTTACCGCCGCGACATTCAGCTGCAATATTTCCGTTAAACATCCTTCCGAGATGTTATTAAATAGATCTGGATGGTCGTAACTGGCCCCGGCATTGTTTACCACCACAGCGATCTGTTAATAAAGACGGATTACGATCGAAGGATTAAACGACAATCGCGAAAGATGGATCGTCCTTGAACGCTCAATATATCGAATATATTTCGCGCTAATTTGAAAATTTTCTTAAAAATAAGTTTTCCTGTATGTACCCGTGCATGAACGGCGCAACACGATATTACAATTTTATACATTATAATCGTGTATTATTCAATTTTGAAATTGGCGGACAGAAATAATAAAACGAACTGTTTGTATCTCCGTACTAACTGTTCGTGATCGCGTGCAAGTGCGTATAAATTATTATTCGGTACGTGCGATAGCAAAAATGAACGAACGATGGATGGATGGAACGAAAAAGAAAAGGCAGAGAGAGAGAGAGAGAGAGAGAGAGAAAGGGGATAAGAAAAAAGGGAAAGAAGAAATACCTCGAGTTCTTCGGTGGCTTTGGCAATTCTCGTGTAAGCCGCTTGTCCCTCGGTCAAGTCTGCTTCCACGATTCGAACTTCGACACCATACCGTTGTTTGATCTCAACTGCGACTTGCTCGAGTTTCGCTTGAGTTCGTGAAACCAACACGATACTCAGACCCTTTTCAGCTAATTGTTCCGCGTATGCTTTTCCAATTCCACTGGTGGCGCCGGTAATCACCGCCCATTTACCTTGCGTCCTCAAGTCGATACCAAAACCGAAGCTCGGTCCTATTAGTTTCTTCCACACGAGAACGCTGACTCGTAATAAAAGTCTCAGTCCAATCGCTGCTAATACGACCAACGATGCTTTTTCCAAACACGTCAATGTCATCCTGAAACGATGGACGATTCGACTTGATTCGATCAGCGGACTACAAGCAGAAGCAACGATTCCCTCGAACAGTAACGCGCATCTATCGGTATCGTCCACATCTAACCGTATATCATTCTCCCTACGAATTTTCTTTCTTCGTCTCTCCTCCCTTGCGCGATAGCGCATCGACTTGTCCCCGTATGCGATAACACGACGATCAAGCGAATCATTGGCTGACTCTGACATTCGAGGTTATCGCGTTGATACCTTTTCCGTCACGCGCGCGCCAACATACGCGTACACTTTTATACATATGTAGATTAGCGTATGTATGTAGATAGCAAAGCGTACGTGCACAGAACATTAGTTACCTATATATTTTACCGTATTATACATGTACGTGTATCGTAGTATCGTATAACATCGTATCGGACGAAATCGCTGCATAATAGTTGTTGACGTACGTACGCTGTCTCTTGTAGAAGCGGCAAGTCATTTTTTACAACGGTAAGTATCTTCGAATCGAGAATAATTCCCAAGTAAGTGTACGAAAGAGTCTAGGAAAAGACGAACGTTTATAACTGGGTAGACTACTAAAGCTTTGTCGAAGGAAATTCAGGTCAACGTAATATTTGAAAAAAATAAACGCGAAGATTAGCAATTTTCTAGATCGGTAAATTCTATCGATAAGACCTCGAAGCCTTCGTTGTTGCCACAGCAACAATGAATGAGAATGAACGAGACGCGATTATATTATACATGTCCTAATCTAACAGCAATATTTGTTACACGTTTAACAGTGGTCTATCTCGCTTACGAACTAAATTTATTCGCTTGTCCGTTATTTCTTTCGTATTTTAACATAACATTTTTAGTATTCAATTTTGATATCTCCTACACACGATATTTAACAACGCAAATATTAGCTATTTCCATATGACTGAACGATTTGGTAATTGCAAACTAGAATTCAACGATTGCGAGACGAACGAGTAGGACAGAAAAATACGAACATGATAAACACGTATGTACATATATATAAATATAAATATATATATATGTATACGCATATATGTATGCGTATATGTATGAAAATGTAAATGACAAAGGGCGATATCTTACTATCTTACTATCTTACTATCGGCAAAACGATTAACACGGATAAGATGTACCGATGGTTTTAGCGGATTACCTGTATTTGATATCGTCGAAATCGATCGGTGATGCTGATGACGAGGACGATGATAATGAAGTTTCTTTCTCGATTCAACGTGTTGTTTCTCTTTGACACGATAGAGACGTTGTCGTAACCGTGAAACGATTAAGCTCATTAAAAAGTAAGTAAAAATGCTCTTCCGCGGGAGGAAAGGGAGAAAACTCTGTGTAATCACACGCGTGTACGAGAAGAAGGACGAGGGCGAGAAGCAACTCTGTGATTAATCGAAATATCGACGAATGGAAGAGAAGAGACGAATGAAAAGACACGAACGATACGGAGCCGAGCAAACTGGAAGATACGCTCGGTGAGAGCAGGCCGGATCGCTGAAGGGTACGGAAGAGAGTAGCCGAGAGAAAGCGGAAAAGGGAGGAGAAAGGTGAAGTGAAAGGGAGGGAGGAGGTGAAAAGGGGGTGGGGGCGGGGGAGAGGGAAGGAAAGAGAAGGGAAGCCGAAGGAAAAAGGAGGAAGCGAGAGGAGACGATATCGCGACACGGTCGATGGTAGTAGCAAGCGTTGCGGAGTTTGCGCGGGCGCAGACCTAGATAAGCATGCGAATGCGAATTCAGGCGATCGCCAACGAGACGTGTTTGATATACGTATAGCAAGTATGAGCAAGTGTGCGCAAGTATACTGGTTTAATGGTTTCAACGTATAGATTGTGAATGTATCGACATAGACGGTCGGCGCACGACGACGAGCTATGTCAGCGTTAAGCCGTTCCAGAAGAAAGTCGTGTTTCCATCTTTTCTTTGCCAAGGCAGGGGAACGGTTAATTTTTTCTTTGACACACTTTGCTTTGGCGCGTTGTTGCGCGGCAAATACTGCCGACGAAAAGATCGAAAAAGTGGAATGCCAGCGTGGATAATTTGCCTCTGCGTTGCCTACTCGTATCGCCTGTTCGTATTGCGTATTACTTGAACGTATCGAACGATATATCCAATAATATATCCACCGACAACGATGTTCGCCTAAATACCTAATACGAATAATCCGATCGTAATTTGTCTATCGTGGTTTCGTACTCTCTTTATTTTATCGTTTACAAGTTGCACGAGTTTCTAAACTTTGTTGTCTTCGTTTTTCGTTTTTCCGCTTCTCTTTATTTTCGTCGTCGAAAATTTCGAGTAGGTTAAACGTTCGCAAGCTTCGATCGAGCGAGTTTCCGATCGAGCGAGTTTCCGATCGAGCGAGTTTCCGATCGAGCGAGTATCTTAAAGTCTACGTTTACGTATTTTCTGCGCTTTTATACATAACTAACCGAGTGTGCTTAGTTATACTAGTTAGCTATAGTTATATTAGTTATAAAATAGCAGTAAATAAACAGTAAAGCAAATAAATTGCAAAGGAACGATGTTTTTCAAACGTGCAAGTCAGTGGTGTTGATTAATCGCTCGGAAGTATCGGGAATCATGCCCTTTGTTCCTGTTTTAACGACGCGTCGACCGATCAACATCGTAACGTTACGATCCGCTTGGTGCATAGTTTGTAGGTGAAATCGTCTCCAAAGCAGAGCCTTGGTATCGAAAGATTTCGTCCAATCCTGCCATTCTCCGCGAGTGATCTTCTCACTTTCCATCTCCAACAACTTCTCGATCACGGTCCGTAACCATATGTTCCAATCTTTGGCCACGTCACTGATGTACTCCAGCCATCTAGTCCAATTTCTAATTTCTTTAGACTCTACTTCTGGCATGTATCGTTCCATGAACGCCATCTGCGATTTACTTAGTATCGATCTTAACCAATTTGCCATCTTTCCGCATACTATGTTCATAATAGTCTTCAATTCTTCCGTCAATAGATCCGGGTTTTCCAACCTTACTATATTACTCAACTTTTCGTAAATTGCACGATGTATGCCATTTGTTATCGGATCATCGCCCGTATTTTCCGGCATGCTTTCGATCATCTTGTAGATAGTATCGATGATCTTGTCGAACGTAAGGAAAGGAAGATCGGTTTTAAACAGTTCTTCCAAACCCTCGATAACGTCTATATGTTTCGGTAATTCCATCTCAACCGGCGATACTTCCACTCTCGTTTCGTCCAACGGTTCCTCTACCTTCTTCTTGTCTTCGACTCGAGCTTTTTCCGCTTCTGCTTCTACTTTGCCTTCTATCTCTGTTTCCAGTTCCGATTTTGGCTCCACTACCGCCACTTTTTCTGCTTCCGATACCGATTCTAGTTTTAGTTCCGCTTCTGGCTCTGCTTCCGATTTTGCTTCTAATTTTGCTTCTGGTTCTACTACCGGTTCCGATTCTAATTCTGGCTCTCGTTTTGTTTCTGCTTCTGCTTCTGCTTCTGCTTCTACTTCTGCTTCTGCTTCTGCTTCTGCTTTTGGTTCTGGTTCCGATTCTGGTTCTGTTTCCGGTACCAGCTCTGGTTCTGGTTCTGGCTCTGTTTTCGGTACCAGCTCTGGTTCTGGTTCTGGCTCTGTTTTTGGTACCAGTTCTGTTTCTGTTTCTGCTACCGGTTCTGCTTGTAGTTCTGGTTCTGCCTCTGATTTGATTTCTGGTATTTCTTCTAATCCTGATCCTGCTTCTAATTCTTTTGCCACTTCTGCTTCCATATCCGCTTCTATCTCCGCTTCAACTTGCGCCTTTGGTTCAGTTTGTATCTCAGTCTCCACTTGTGCTGCTGGTTCCACTTGAGTTTCCGTTTCCACATCCACTGGCAATTCTATTTCCGCTACTTCCGCTACTTCTTCCGTTCGGGGCTCGATCTCTTTTGTTTCCGTTTCCTCGTCCATCGTTTTCGCATCCTCTTCCCAATCCAAATCCGATTCGCGATCTTCGTCGTCTTCTTCGTATTTCTTTAGATCCTCGTCCTTATCTTTCTCCTCGTCCTCCTCCTCGTCGTCGTCGTCCTCCTCCTCCTCCTCCTCCTCCTCGTCTATTCTCATTTCCTCCTCTTTCCTTCGACATCGTTCTACAAGTTTCTCCTCTTGGTATTGCGCGACCTCGGACAGCACTCCGGTTATCCAACAAGCTATTACATCGGCCAAATAACGCACTTGTTGCGATTTACGATCTTCGTCTTGCGGAGGGCTATATTCGAGAACATCTGTCAGACGTCCGATTATCACTTCCGCGACATCGTTCAACTCCGACTTCGGATACGAGCATTTCGATTTTAAGATACTTCGGACAAAACGCTCGGCCATAAGATATTGACAAGAAATTGAATCTTTGTCGAAAAAACCTGCGGTTGCCATACCAACGCTTGATTTCTTTAATTTGTTTGCCTCTTTATATTGCCATTTCTCCATTCCTCCTTTCCTCTTCTTTCCGCCAGACTTCTTTTTACGCGAGATTTTTGCAGCTTGTCTACAAAAGATATTTCACACCCGTGTACACCTCGACGATACTTCGAGAAATTTCAAAATTATTTTTCCAACCGCATAACGATCGTTATTATGTATCTTTCGATGGAAAACAGAACAGAAGGAAACGAAACGAAACGAAACGAAACGAAACGAAACGAAACGAAACGAAAAGAAACAAAACAAAGAATATAAACGAAAAAATAATGTTACCCAAGTGCATAAAGAATGGTTTAAACGATCGATACGTTACTCAGGAGTTAAACAAGTTTCGTTCTCTACGGTTCGGACGAGATTATCCACGAGAGCCGGCGGTAATATTGACGCGCCTTGTTGTAAAGTTATTAGCATTCGTTGTCTGGTCGGTTGTGCCAATTCTTTGATTCGCGGTGACACTGGTCTTAGTTTCCTAAGCACCGTCTTCTGCTCATCTGGCGGGCATTTGCGACTATGTGAAAATATTAGAATCTTTTGTTACGTTTGCTATTCCGCAAAACCGACAGTATCAAAATGTATCTCATTGATGAAGTTCAAACTTTCACCTTGCAGTCGCTAACATATTGATATAATCTTGTTTCGTTAAACAGTGTCTAGGTATGGTGTCTAATTTTGCGAATGTGCAAGGCTCTCCATATACCGAGACCTTTGTAAATTTTGCCGTCTTTTTCTTCCTGTTTCTCTGTTTTCGACAGCAATCGTCGTTCGACCTCTCTGTATGCTACGGCACAAATTTATCATAAAGTTAGGTACCTTCTTTCATACATCAATGAAAAACATAATAATCTCTGTTCGTTGATCGAACCATTTCAGATGCTGAATCGAACGACGTTCAATTATCGTTACGGATTTTAATTGTTTACGCAGGAAATTCTATCGAACGGTTGAAACGGCAGCGAAACAGGCCTCGAGACCATCGAATAAAAGAGTATGCAAATCCGAATTGTATGCGTGTATATTACAACCATGGAATAAAGCATTTTCTTATGTATATATATTCATGATGGTAAATTAGTTTCTCAATCGCATTTAACCTGCTTTAATTAGGACATTGAACATATTTTTTACGTGTATACAATTAACGCGATTTCAAACGTAAGATATCCGTGATGAAAGAAGAAAGCGAATCATCTGATAATGTTGAAACTTGTAGTTCCATTTGCCTTAGTTTTCTTTAAAGGTGGTTTATCACAGTGCTCCCATCTTTTCTTCTTTTCCACTATTCGTGGATAACCTTCGAACGTATCATCCTTTTGTCCTCTCTTTATTTCACGCTCGATCGAAGTGGCTCGTTTAACGTCTTCGGGCGAATCGTCGTTTTTTTCCATGTTTCTTTTTTCTACGAACAATACATTCACGTGTACACGCATACATATCTACTGCTATACGTACATGTATAATACGATATAATATTAATCATCCTTTTTGTAGTTTCATTCTAAACGATTCTATGTAAATAGTTTTGAATAATTCTCCTTTCTTACATATTCATATTATACCTGACGTACAATTACAATTTCTAAATTTGATCCAACATGCAAACTGTTATCCTATTTTTTTTATTTCCTCTTGCTCTTTTCTTCTCTGTGTGACGTTATATGTTCCTTATTTCTTTTGATTGTTGCAAGTGAGTATCGGGATAGGTTTACTTGAAATTTTTTTACATTTTGCATAAAGTCGTTAAAAGTGGTAGGTTAAAAGCGATAGGATAGGGGAATCTGTTTTGTTTCGAAAGTATAGATTTTCATCTCGCTTCCATGTATAGATACGGTATGCGTGTAATCAATCGATAAATCATAAATATGAATTCAATCGCTTAAACGGATGTAACGCCACGCTTGCCACATATCTATATGGTCATTCGTTGTTTCTAGCAGTTTTAATTTAGTCGATTATTTTAGATATTCATTGACGCATACGATATCTATGTATGCATATGTGCGTGCCTGCGTGCGCGCGTCTGTATACGTGCGCGTTTGTATTTTATAGAGGATATATCAGACACTCGTTCTGTTGTTCTTTATCGTAAAAAAATTCAATTATTTTCACCATACGTATAGAGAAAATATCGTGCGCAAGATAACAAGGTATGTTGTGTATATACACGCGATAAATGAAAGAGCGAGAATAAGTAAGTATGCATCATTGGCGGTATCTGTGGCGATATTCCATGATACGGTGTGAAGCGGCAGATGATACTTCGATGGACGAGAGAGAATATTCGATTGCAGTGGATAAGGTAAGCTCGCCGAAGGCATTGCCGAAGGATAGCGTGGTGACTGACACGGTAGAAGAATGGCAATTGCTCGTAGAAAGTTGTGCGGATGGCTTGAAGATGGCGATAGCTACGGTATCGGTGCTCGACACCGATAGCTGCTCCGTTTACTAATCGATCATTCCGGGTGTCGGGAGTCCGTGCAAAGTAGATGCAAGTTGGTGTGCCTATTTGAGAGGACGCATACTTCGCAAGGACACTTGTGAGTAAAAGAAGTGTTTCTAAGATATGCAGCTGTGTGAAAATAACTGTTGCTCCTATATAAATCACTCATGGTACAGGTGTTTTAGCACAAGATGTTAGTCGGGATTGTGTCGTGAAAAATGTTGAGGACCAACAACAGCAACTCGTCGGAACGAAACACCATTTGAGACGACCAACAACGATACCTTCTCCGCTTCGTTGCTGCACCGCTCCAAGTGGTTACGATTATGATGAGATAACAAACGCAGAATGAAATACAGTGGCAGTAACCTTCTTGGTTATGCAGTTTACGCATTTATTCTATTTTTTAACGGTGAGTCAAACGTGACACTCTTCTTTTCTTTATACCGATCTTTCTATTGTTTCAATTCAAATGCTTTCTCGTTTTTACGTAGACCTTCCTCTTTTTCTCAGTCGGCTTTTTACCAAGTAATTTTTTGTTTTTACTACGCTCACCTTAACCTTTTATCTTGCGCGCTCTGTTCTGATTAATAATAATAATAATAATAATAATAATAATAATAATGATTATGATGATGACGGTGGTAATGATGACGACGATGATGATAATGATAATGATAATGATAACAACAACAACAAGGAGGAGGAGAAGAAGAAAAAGCCTTTTTGTTAAAGCTACGCTCCTACGATTCAATGAATCAGTGAAATATTATCTAGCGTCGTTTTAAACCATCCGGTCATACGTCGATATAAGTATTTTTTACCATTCTGCGTTTGTATATTCAACTTGTAGATTCATTTATTTATTACTCTCGATATTTATGTGTTGAATGGCAGCTTTTAACACTCGATACTTGGTGGATTTTTCGATTGACGTAACGTGCGTATGACGCATGTATATACATTGCCGCTCACCTGCTTACTTGATCACTTGATACGATATGCGCGTGCCACTTTATATTAGCAAAATATAAATCTTCTGTAAATTGTGCTGTCAAATATATTTATGTTCAGCGAGATATTTGTTAATTGTTATTTTTGTGCCGTGTGAAATTCAAACAAATAATACAAAAGACAAATTGAGGAAAACATTATTAATCAATGATTCAATTTATGAATTTCATTTCTCATAATTTCACTGATCAGTAATCTCATAAATGAGTAAGAGTTCCTATGAATACTTTTATAAATATTTTGCAGTTATTCATGCAGAAAGTGGTGTCGCCTGCAAAGATCAAGAAGGACGAGTCTATGAAAATGCTTTTATATACATTCCTGGCCCAGAACCCTGTACATTATGCGTATGTGATAATGGCAATCCAAAGTGGTGTAGAGCACTTGTTTGCAAGTATACAGAGGTATTTCAAGCGCTAAAATAATCATATCGCTTTGTGCTTGGTACTATTTTCTTTCTTCGTGACTGAAACATTAACTGTACGTTACACAGGAATATTGTAAATCTACCCGGCATATCTGTTGCCAATATATTTGTTTGGATGATACGGTGTTATCTATACCCAATGACAAATCTGATGGGATTGGTAGCAACGCAAACGATGCTGCCACAAATTACGATATAGGACTACGATCTGTTGCTAGTTTTGTAACAGCTGTATTGTCATTGAGTCTGCTATTTTTTTTAATACACCGTTTGCGCCAAAGAAAGATACGAGGTATTTTTCCTTCACAATGTGTCAAGTGTTTTTATCTTAGGATAATAGGTCAAAAATTTTGATTATTTTGTAAAAGTTTGCGTGGCAGGAAGACAGAACAGACAGTTAGCAGAGGACCAAAGAAACTTAGGTAGTATGGGATATTTAGAACGAGATGGATTGTCGCATGGTGTTCCTATGGATGACATTCCATGTGGAGCTAGTTATCCATTGTGGAAACCACCAAATAATTACTTTCCTCGTGGCGAGGCTCCACCACCTTATGAAGAAGCAGTAGCAGCAGCGAGAGCGGAACAAGCTCTTTTATCCATGAACCCACAAACGCTTCCGCAATTAAATTTTCCAAACACCTATTTGCCAAATACCAATAGTCGTACAAGTATATCGTTAGTAGGAAGCACTCAAAGCGGTATAAATCGCAATTCGTCAACATTAATATGCGACGGTGGCATAACGGATCAAAGCGGCTTAATCTCAACGCCAAGTAGACCAATATCGAATCCAAACATATATGCTAGCTATCGGCAGTCGAATCAAAACGAAACGTTATCACCAAATGTTAGTGTAGGAACTTCTACGACGAGTTTCACAATGGGAACAAATACTTACGAAAATTTACCTGCTCCCATTGGAATTCCGAACTTCGTTAATCAGCGTCCTGATGTAACTGCACAACCTTTATCCAACTTCACCCAACAACAATCTACTGTTCCGAAAAGTTATCAAACGCATACCACCCTTCCTCGACAAACTGGAGCATTTACAATATCCGCAACCTTACCAAATTCTAGTGTGACTGCTCATCGTACAATTCCTAGGACTTTAACAACTCGTACCGGTGCAAAGTTACAAGATATTATAAATGATTGCACTCAGAAAGAATTTTTACGATCTACGATAACAACTGATATTACTACGTCGAACATACCACATTCTTCGCAACAAAATGCTGTAACTAAATTAGAAAATTCAAGGGAAAATACAAATCCAGAAACATTTCGCGAAGATGTACAAATACAGCCTTCTTCTGCTTCTTCCTCGGGATTGCAACAAATTGAAAGACAGCCATTGGATCCTAAAATGGAACTAAAATCTCATGATTTTAAGGTATGGTACAAAATCTAACATAATATTGTAAGTACTATAAAATTCTGTCTTTTTAAATACACTTACTTATTGTATGTATATAATGATTTTCATGCATTCCAGCCACCATTAAATATAGCTAATGGAATCAATGAAGAAGGAAGCTTTGAATCGGTAGCATGCACTTGTAGCATGCAAGCTCTTTCTACTCTCCACGACGATACAGATGATTACAGAAGCGAATGTGAAAATTGTAAAAGCGCAACAGGTTCTCGTTATTACTTGGATAACGAAGATGAATTAATTACGTCTCCGCACGAAACTATGACGTTACATAGAAGACCAGATGAAACAGCTTCAAATGTTACTCCTCAGTATTATAGAACTTCACTTACACTGCCTATAAGTACCCGTCAACGAACAAGGTAATTATAGAAAAAGGAATTATTATTCGTTTTTACTTAACTTAACATTAAATCACTTTATAACGTTTAAGGATTATCGAACCACTACAACTAATAGTTTTGATAACATGTTGTACGAAAAAAGATTTAATAATTTATCATAGTATTATACAAGATTGTGCGTGCATCTTTTATTTATTCTTTTTTGCTGTCTATTAATTCCGTCTCCGGTCTCCATGTCTAATTAATATCTTCTTTCTGCTACTATTTGTTCAATTTGAATTATATATTTTTCGAAAAATTAGTAAACGAAACAATATGAATGTAACATTTTATAAGTTTACATTTGTGCTATTGATTGATTGATTGACTTTTGTCGATGTTTCTTTGTATCTAGGAGCACTGGCATTCGTGAAAATTGGTTCAACCCAATGCCTCAAAGTTCCACAGAATCCTCGGATGAAAATTGATTGCAGTTATGTGTTTCCTGTGCATCGTATAACTATTAAAATGATTTATATTACACTACCATTGATCAAAATTCAATATTAAGGAAGACGAACAATGTTCATATTTTATTGCGTTGCAGACAACGTTATATTGTCGGTAAATAGTATTACATTGCCAAATTTCAGAGTTACGGTGAAACTTTTTCTATCTTGTTCACTGTATATAAACTATTCACACGCATACTTAAAACTATGTATGACCTATGGAAAATACGAGTCACGCTTTTGCTCTCACGGTTTTTCTTTACATGTTATTAAACTTTGAGAGCAAAGTTTAGATAATATATTTATTGCATAGCAACTTACAACTCCAATATGTTTAAGGACGTAACTACCTAAAGTATTTTTAACTATGTTCCATGCATATCATTTGTTAAAGATTCATCAACAGAATTGAAGAAAATTGAATTTTTATCGTTTTTATTACAGAACTCTTTTATTGTTTTGTCATGAACAGTATGATATATATATATATATTTCGAAAAAATGGATAACGCAATAAAATATAAAGAACAGATTAGTTCATATTATACTCATTGTTACATATACACTTTTTTTATTTGTTTACCAATTGTTAATTTCGATACCTATTTACAATAATTTCAATACTAATTATTCAATAATGTGAGAGAAAAGTGAGTATAAAATAGGATATGAAGGTTGCAGGTAAGTCAATGACAATTTGATAACTTATTCGAATATTATTACTACACTGTTGTATCATTATTTATATTATTCTTAATTTCTACATCTCATTATTAGAATAAGTTTTTATGAAAATCTTAATGTAGAAGCCTTTATTTAATTATGATATTTAAACACAATATTCTAGCTTAATTGAAAATATTTTCATATAAATTTTCTTTCCATACTCTGGTATTTTGACGAAAATGGACAAAAGTAAATCTATTAGATAATGTGCAGTGCACAAGTGTGTGTGTGTATATATACATACATATATATATATGTATATGTATATGTATATATATGTTTTGAAGTCTTTTAAGAATACATATCAATATTGAGTACAACCTCCAAGTTATATAAAAATTACATAAATATATTCATTTTAGTTAACTTCTCAACACATTTGTTAATTTTTACCGTTCATTTAGCATGAAACATAAGTGTACAAATATGTTAAATAATAGAAATTGTTTTACGATTTGCATATACATATGCTTGAAACAGATCTATTGGTTCAAATAGTCTAAATCAGCCTTGGTACATATATGTTATGCTTCTTCCACTTTTCGTGTGAATGTTGACTCTATTCTATTATATTTCAGTGTTATGTATGCGAGCGTTCGTACATTTGTGTGTTACGCGCATACAAGATATAATATTCGTCTTAAATCTTTTAAATTGACACTCGGGAAAATGTCTTAAAAATTCGTATGTAAAACGTTCTTTTTATGATCCTTTTCTTTTTTTTCTCTCGTGATTTTTAATGGAAAGTATGATTGTTGTTACCCAAATTTTACATTCAAACAATCGACTCACATAAGATATGGTGAAAATTTCTAACGACTAAGTTTAACATTTTGGTATAAGGATAAACATTTTTAAGTCTATACAATTATACTCTATGTAAAGTGAGAAGAAAGATTTTTCTTATTGGGGATTATTTGTAACAACATACTTTATACGATCTACACATGAGTGAAATATTCATTGTCTCTGATCGGTGATTAATGATTTTTAATGTATGAAACAAAATATGAAATGGTCCCCTAAAGCATGCAATATTTAGTAATTATAATATATTTTAGTTTACGGATAGAATTTAAGAATCAGACTGATCATATTTAATGATATACAAATATTTCTATTTGAATCAAGTCGGAGATGTATTTCACTGATCATATATATTTCACTAAAATTCCTTTCCTAATGTAAGACATTTTTTTATATTATTACAAATATTCTATAAATTAGTAAGGTCTAGGATGACTAATTATTGATAATATGTTAACAAAGATTAATAAGTATTTTATTATCATTATGACATTATTAATCTCATTGTAATTTTAATCCGTTGTACCTTTATGTTTTATTTTATAATTTTGTTATATTTGTGAAACACTTTGATCAATCAGTTAGTCAATCAATTGTAGGAAAAATACAATTATTTATTAGTTGTGATTATTTTCACAAATATTTGTTATTTCATGCAAAAGTATAATATTAATTATCCAATTATTGTTTATATATTCAAAAGTATATATAAAGTGTAAAGGTAATAAGTTGCAAAAATTAATTAACAATTGCTGTTACTAATTTCCTTTGATAATGAAATTTTTGCATACATTTACCACTTTACGTTAATGAAACATGCACAGAGAGTACGTTTTGCAGTTCTGCTGCGGACAAGGATGTAAATAGGAGGTGTGTGATTAATTGAGAGAATATTGGATAAGTTCGGGCGGACGAACGTAATAGCGACAAAACATTGCCTCAAAAATTACTTTTAAAATTACTCGTAAGATACCAATGTTATTTTATGTAATGCAGCGTAATATGTAAACTCTGTGCCAAATTGTATAATTTTTATAATATACGCAGGAAGTGATATTAACATTTCATAAAATTATTTCTTTGAAATAACAAAGCGCCATATGTTTTTTAGTGAATTTTGGTATAATTTGTGTTGTGTCGCCATTATATTTTCATTACTCGTAATTAGAAACTAAGTGTACAGTCTATTATGATACAGCGCATAAACTATTGTTGGAACGCTATAATGTATCAAAAAGGATTAAATATTTTGATTCTTTCCAAGACCTTAATTAATAAATTAGTAAATTAATTATTTGGCAATCATTTACGACTAATGAGCAGAGCAGGACAGCTATGTTAACAGCTATGAATGATTAAAAGTACTACGTCACTAGTTTATTAATTAATAAAAATTTGATGTGTACGTAGGAGGTGAAAACTGTGCATAATATTAGCAAAACAAAATTTATTTAAGTTATAGCTATATACATATAGCATTTAACACCTGAATAAACCAAATAAATTATTGAGGCAATTTTTTATTATAATTACATTCGTCTGATAGAACAATGCCACCATTTCTCTTGTTGGTTACCATTTAATGTGTTCAGCCCTAGTAAAGATATTTAAGCTGCTTATATCCCTTAATGAATCTGCGATTTCTTCGTTACGAATTTCGTAATTTGAGTGAATTCTATGTATAAGATAAACATCGACAAAATAAAAATTATTTCTGTAATAGTTAATTTATGACATTCGTAATGCTTATTTCCAACGTAAACTTCCAATTCGGTTAATTCTATTAATATATGATAGGAGAAGAGATAGATCTGTTTAGAGTGTTCGTTGTTTTGTTTTTTTGCAAGTAACGTTAACGTGCATGAACATTTTGAGTAAAACTCAGGATATGAAAGAGATGGTGGAATATATGAAAAATAGCTAAGAAAACATTGGTAACCATGACAGAAAAGAAAAGGAAGGAAACATTTTTATAACATAATCTTTTATTCCATCTATCATAATGCCAAGAATTTCAAACTATGGTAAATACCGTAGCTTTACAATTATACATACAATGATTCTGCGTTGAGCTATATTCTACAATACATATGTATGTATGTATGTATGTATGTATGTACATGCTTACATATGTAGGTACGTATATATCGGCGAGGTACAATATGCAACAAGTCTAAGTTATTTAGAATATCTTTGATTCGATGATAATTATTTTAAGTCTATTTTAATATTAGTTATAGATATTCCTGCGGTTTTTATCATTTGTATAATACTAAAATACTCTATACTAAAATATTATAAACTGCAATGTTCTCTCGTTTTTTAAATTCGAAATTCTGATTAATCTTTTAAATGTTTTTACATTTGATTTTCATTCGAAACTTATATTATTCGATATAAAATCGTGATTCAAGTTTTGATGACAATCTTCTTCCGAATAATATCTATTTGTTTCAATTAAAATACATATATAAGTATATGAAACGAAATATTGGACTCCCTATAGATATCCACACGAGGAAATGTATAAAATACATATGTATACATACATTTCGTTTGTGAAATTGATAATGCGTTTATAATTATTAAAATCTATAATAATTATTATTGAATTGTTAAGTATTATAAATTATACTTCCCGTTGTAATCATTTTTCGTAAATATGGAATTATATATGTAATATCAATAGATAGAATCAAAGTTATTGAAAAGTCACAGGAAAACGACAATGACGTTTATATATATATATATCGAATTATTACGTATTGCATATACCTGCATATACCAAGTTACGAATTATCTTTTTATTAAGTTACAGTTATAACTACATACCGAGACAGAGGAAAAAAAGGAAAAGAAGGTAGAGAATAACATGATTACGTGAAATGTAATGTTTCATATCGATCATTTGATATAATTTGAAGAAGAATGTACCGAACGTTTCTTTATCCTTTTCGTCTTCTTTTTCAAGAAAAAGGAGTTATTAATTTCGGTATAAGTGTAAAATTCATATAGGCAAATATTAGGCATGATGGAAACATAAGTACATACATATGTATATGTATAACTGAGAGATCGTAGTAATAGGAAGCAGTTCTAAAACCAATTTCACGAATAAAATTACGTTTAAAGGGAATCGAAGCATATGATACATAAAACCAGTGAAACTATAACCATATGCGATTACTACATGTACGTATTTCCAACTATAAGCAGACTCTGTGAAAATCGAAATCTCTTCTTATGATAATCGACGTATTTCGTGTGTTCATTAAACTTGACTGTATCGCATTTTTGAAAGAAATGTGTTCATTATATAATAAATCTCTTTCTACATATATACAGTCGTTCGACGAGAAAGGGTACAAGCGGGTACTTAAAATGAATTTGAAGAAAAAACGTTCAAGACTCTTGTAGTTCAAACGGTACAAAAATTTAAATTATTTAATTGTTCGTCTAGTGATCGAAAATATTGTAATATATTTATCTGAGTAGGTTTAGAATGAAATCTTTAACGCGCTTACTTGTGTAAGTGAAGCATTATAAATTGATATAAGTTGTATTAGAACATTTGTGTCAGTAGACTATCGTTTGATTGTAATAAATCAGTACTTTACATAATCTATTTGTTATTAACTATTCAGTCTGCACTGACTTTAATTAATCTTTAATTAATATATCCACTTATTTGTTCACTCATATGTATGTGTAGGTATTTCCTTAAAATATGTCAATGAAAAATTTCCAAGAAATTTCGATAAAGATTTTTAATACAGTTTCATGTATAACGTTACATAACTTAATACGAAATTTCCGCAATCGATGTAACGCACTTTAGCTTTTTAAATTTCTTATAGTTGCGTAAATATTTATATAAAGACCTTCACAAATTTGAGCATGATCAAATATGTGGTGAAGAGGAAACATAGTCAAAGATATTCGTGCACGGTCTACTCGAAAATAATGCAACTATACGCGAGTACACTATACCAAAAAATGACGCGCGCACGCGCGCTCACACACATCCATAAATGTATATTTAATTGCATATAATAATTTGATAGCTAAATACGATAGAGTATCAGAAGTCGTACATATCGATCATATTTTGCCAAAAACTATTTGTTATTGCAGTATACTTTTAATTAATAATGTTTTTCATCGTGCGATCTCTGAATAAAAATGAGTAGCTAAATAAATGATCAAGTATACATAAATACACATGAAACAACCGTGCGTACGTGCGCGGCATACCTAACCTTATACTTCTCTGTCGAGATACATTTGTATAATATTTGAAATGCACGAGCCATTTGAAATGTATGCACTAAACATATACACATTTAACGATTGATAATGTAATTAATTATGCACGTATGGTGCATACTTTTACCATAAAAAGTAAAAGGATCTCATCTTACTTGCTGTATACGAACGAAAATATTATGTATATATATTATATACATATTTATATTTGAAGACAATCTAGTTTTTTTATTCAGAAAATGTCTTCACGGATATTTTACAAATGGAAATAAAAGACACAATGGTATTGTACTTATAACTGATAATTAAGAAAAAAGATTACAATTTGAATGAAAGTTAGGGAACAACAAAATATATCAAAACTAAAGAAAACTAAAACTAAAGAATTGTAATCGAACGAAATAATGATAGATTGATGCGCAAATCGACTAATTTAATTAAACGCCATCTCGTGATACGTAGAGGTATCATTTAAAATCAGTAGTTTTCCAGTTCTGTTTCGGCATTCGCTTAAAACGTAATCAACGTACATCAAGAATTGTGACGGGTTACGATTCATCACGATAGTCAGAAATAGGCAAGAGGAGCAAAGAGGACACGTAAAAGATGGCGGAAGCCGTTGTAGACGGGGCAATGTCCCGATTTTTTTGTCACAAATGCAGTATCGAAATTGAACGTTTATTACCTGTAAGTATATTTATCGTTCTTTTCACATTAATAACTATACTATTAAACATGACACTATATGTAAAACCTCCAATTTTTTGTTCCGAGTTGTCCTTTGATATCACGCGTATAAGTTCTTTTCCTTCTACCTTCTTTTTTGTCCAATATAGAAAATCGCACTGAACTATCGTCTTTTCAAGTACAATTAATCGCACAAATTACTATTCTCTCATTACCTTTTACATTTTTACTTTCACCATTATCTATCTATATTAAAATCAGTTAACGCTCGAGTATTATAAATGATAATGTTATTTTAACGTAAAACTCAATTAGATCGAAGAATATGTATTTAAAACGATTCTATATATACCTCGTCTCTCTCTTATACTTATTTTCTAGATACTTTTCTTAATATGTATACTTAATATTGATCATTGATTTCTTTAGGTAATATATTATTGCTTTATTATTGAACATTGTACAATAAAATACATTAATTGTAACTAATATCTAATCTAAACAAATAAACACAAAAGTTATCGATACTTTATCTATTGATCTTTAAGTATTAAATCTGTAGGTGTCTTTTTGACAGATACACGAGAAGAAGCTTAGAAAGATTTAAGTTATTTCCTGTGTAATTATATTTATTCAAATTATTTTACAAAACAGGCTTTTGTTGTAATGACTTGATACAATGTTTAATCTGTTTTCTAGGATTACACATGTCCAAGATGTTCGAGTGGTTTCATAGAGGAATTAGAAAGCGATAGCAGTGACAGTGGATCTGGAATGCATATTAATAACGATACGGATGATGTAAATATCGTTTCTCAGTTCATAATAGTAAATAACGTTGTAGATGCATTATAGATGAAATGACCATTGTTTTTAAATCATAATATTTTAGTTTTGTAACTTCATTATATTTTGATGCATTTCGTTATTGTTTTGATCAAATATTTATTATGTAGCTTTGGGAACGTTACGCAGATGTTCCTTTAAGAGGGGAATATGAAACGGAGTTCTCCAATCAGTTTGAAACACCGTTTAGTTCTACACCTGTTAGAAATAATGGTCCTGCTGGTAGAAGACGAGCTCATTGGTCGCGTAATATTCAAGATACCCGTCGTTCTAATAGGTATATCACTTCTAATTTTTTAAAAGCTCACAGTGTTTACACGTTAAAATTTCTAATTAAATAATTAGCTCCATGTATGTATCTTTATGGTAATGATATATTTGATTATTTTAATGTAACGTAAGCGTAAAGTATATCAAAGACAAAAATTAAAAATTGACTTGATACTAGTTGTGTTTCTTTAGAAGACAAAAATTATTTGTATAAAAATGAAATCTAACGAATGTAATTAATTTATTACCGACATATACGGTATGTATGGATATGATTGGTTATTTTTATGTTGAACAGCAGTCGTGGACGACAGGAAGTAATGCCTGTGTCTGTAGAGAATTTCATACAAGATTTTATACTTAATCTCTCAGAAGGAGTAGCACAAGCTGCACAACTACCTGTGTATGTATAATATTAATCTTTATTATACATTTATTCTTATTTACCTAATGTATATAAGCATGTATGCATATAATTGCTCAAGTTCAGAAGATTTGCAAGGCAAATCAAATCTTTTAACTTGTACAATATAAAAAAGGAAACCACATACTTTATGTAAAATTATCTTGAGAGGAAGAGAAAGAGGGAGAGAGAGAGAGAGAGATTTGCATGTTATTTATATAGAATATTATCCTGAGTGAATTCAAAAGCAATCTTCCAATTTTAGTTCATCTGCATGTAAAATATTTTTATTTGGCGTATAAAACAGGATATCATGGTATTTATTAAGAAAAAAACAATTATAAGCGTTTAATGAGAATTTCAATGAAATTAGAACCAAATTTTAGTTAATAGCTTATTTTTAAGTATTACATAGAATATATAATTGTGTATGTAATCTTCACTTTTCTTTATATTTATACATAATATTTTTTAAATAGCGTATGAATAGATGAAGCTGATTTATGCGTGTATATGCGTATGTTGCGCGTATGTTCGTTCATTTTACATGTTTATAATAGATTAAAATTTGAACAATTCCACACAAATAATCACATGCCACGTAGTACTCACTGTTAGAAAGGATGGAAATAACTGAATAAACATAAAAGTAAGTTGAGAATGTGTTACATGGAAAAGATATTAATAAGCGGTATTAATGGAAATATAAAAAATGACAATGGAAGTTCGAAAAAATTATTAGAACGGCTTATATCCTTTTTGCAAGAAGATAATTTTATGATTTATTTCACAGTAATGCTGACTTTTATTTTCTGTCGAACATTGTTTCAATAAATCTATCTTACATATATATATATATATACACACACACTATATCTTTCGCGCGCGCGTATGTGTGTGTGTTTGTGTGTGTGTGTGTGTGTGAATACAAAATACGTTAAATTTATTAATATAAAATTTTTTTAATTTATTACATGAATTCAGGATCATCATGAATCATAAATTAAAGAGCGATATTATAAATGGTAGATGAAAAATCACTTTTATTTAACTTGCATTGCGCCTTACATTGTTCCTTGCATTATACCATATGAGCAAACATGTATAAATAAACATAAAGAGAAGCACTTAAAAGCTTGTTCACCCAGGATAAAAGTCATTGTTGCTTTGTTTGATATTTGGTATTACTAAAATAAAGCACAATAATGTAGATTCAATATTAGACTGTTCTTGGGAAATCCTGGAGATTATGTCTGGGGTCAGGATGGCTTAGACGCGATTGTAACGCAATTATTGAATCAAATTGATGGAACTGGACCACCTCCCTTACCAAGAAAACAAATCGATGAAATACCAACTATAACTGTGAGTCAATGTCATGTGGGTGAGTAAAACGTGTACATATGTATATTGTAACTGTAACTCATAATTTAAAAAATTAATCTAAACATTAACAATAAATTATGTTTTATAAATTATACATACAGATAGTAAACTTCAATGTTCCGTTTGTTGGGAAGACTTCAAACTTTCTGAACCAGTTAAGCAACTTCCTTGTTTACATCTATATCATACACCGTGCATTGTACCATGGTTAGAATTGGTAAGTTGAACAAAAATTCGAAGAGTTCAATTTTATTTCGAGATGATACAAATGTCTTTTCATGATATTCCTATTTCTTTTCTTTTTTTCGCATTTAGCATGGTACTTGCCCTATTTGTAGACAGCACTTGGGAAGTCAAAATTCAGCAGAAGTACATCAGGATACCGTAGGACGTAGCTTAGTCGCTCTCTTCAGGTATGTTAGATATTTTATCTATATAAAGTCTATTAAATCTTTTTACTTAGGCATAGCAATAACATGAACATAACATGACAATTGATATTTTTAAATATATGTGGAAACTGTACATTTTAAAAATTTGAACATTCACGTTATGTGGAAAGTATAAAAGTCTATTTACTTCTAGGGCAACCAACGAATCAAATAATACTAGAACATCATCACCTTCATCCTCGAGTGGTAATAACTCCAGTAGTAACTCATCGAGTGAGATTTGAGATTGATTATCCTGTCTTAATATTTTCTCTACCCAGCAGGACACGCAAATATACACACACGACATGCGTCTATTTTCCACTTTTTTCAAATTTGTTTCCTGGCACTGTTCACTCGAGCGATGCTCATATATATCAATATTGTATCTCGACACTAATATAAATTTCAAGCTTTATACTTCAATCAACAGTGTAATGTGAATCAAGAAAAAATAACGCAATATAAAATTACAACTTGCATGTGTTGCTTTGCATGAATTATAACGAGATATGAAGATTAAGGGTCAAACAAAGACGTGCGTATTTATAGTTGAAATAATCATTGTTGCTATATATATGTATATATTTATTTACGCGCGCGCCTGCATATACACAATTTCATAGTTTGCAAAAATAAGTAAGAAATTTAAGAAGAATGTGTATGTTTCTTTATAAAAGTTTGAATTTGGATGTTTAATAAATTTAAGGTGATTACAATAATGTTTACAAAATGAGAAATGAAGAAAACACTGTAACATAATCTAAGCGTAGGAAGTGTGTTATACATAAAAATAATGGAAGAAACGTTAGTGGTTTTAATTGTGTACAGTTTAATTGAAAAATTTATGCATTAATTTTCTTTCTGGCATACTCTCTTTTCTTTTCTTTTCTTTTCTTTTCTTCTCTTTTCTTTTCTTTTTTTCCATTCATATGATCTTGATTTTTTATGCTGTTTAATTGCAACATACATGTACGAGTGTTCCTTTGAGTTTTAAGAATTGTCAAAAAAATTAGCCACTAATAATCTCTTATTCACATTCTTTTCTTGAAACTAAGTGTTTATTTTGATCATTAACAAATATCCTATTCAATTTATGCTGGTGCATGAAATACACGCAAGAATTGGTCATGAAACAAAATTACAGAGACATTACAATGGAAGTTATGAGAGATGGAAAAGTAGAATGGATCATGATATTTGTGTATTTGTTTGAAGTTGTACTTTCTTTCTCAAATACGGTTATATACTGTCCTATATAATTTATGTTACCCTTCTCATCATAAAATCGAACATAAATGTATTACATTAACTATTAGCGCAATAAACGAATTGTTTATTTATCATTGATTTGATACGGGTTTGGTACAGATGCAAATTTGATCGTTCGTAATTCATAGCTGATAATCAGCTGAAACAAGTATCATAGATATATGAATAAAGTAGAGAATGTGAATAGCATTTAGATACGGATATGTATCATGTTAAAATTTTATAGATTTCAATATAGTATACAATTCAGGTAATAACTGCCTGCAATATCAATATACATATAAACACTTCTTCAATTTGCCATATTACGTAATATAAATGTAATAAATTATAGTCTTGCTGTTCTTATAGGTCAATGAAATTTGATTTGTTTTCACAGTATATATAATAAAAAGATATAACGAGTACATTAGTTCTTTATGTTGTCTGTTTTTAAATATGATAAGTGGAAAAAGATGAAAAATTGTAATCGGGGAAAAAGATAATGTATTCAATTTACATAGCTAAATATTATCTAATTGCAAAAGATTGTAAACAAACTTGAAAATAAATAAAGTGGTTTTTGTTTAAAAAATCTAACTGTTACAGATATTTAACAGATAACATAAACTATATAAATATAAATATATAAATATACATATATATATATGTGAGAAATATTTAAGAAATATTCTGCACGCAATTAAATGTATATATAGGAGTTGTATAGATATTTTTAGTAAGGAGTATTCAAAATTTGAAAATTCTATTAGGTTATTATTAAAATATTGAACAATTTTCATCTACATTCCTTACTTTTATACGAACGATCCTAAATGTTAGAAGATCTATTGTCTATATTATTAATAAAAGTTATACAATTTATACATGTATAGGTCAATCAGTATGTGATTCACATACGCGCATGCGTGTATGCGATATATATACGATGCGCTATGCATAGACGAGTATAGTATCTTTGTAATAATGAAGTAATTCTTATAAAGTGCTGTAAAATAATGAAGTGATCATTATAAATATAACAATAAAAACGGATAGAATGAACAAGTTGGTATCTTTAAAAAGTTATTAAATCAGAATATGATTACGCAAGTTGTACAGTAAGAGAATAGGTGCAAAAAGAAATAGATGGATTTAAATGCAAAATATATTCAAACTAACATAGCAAATCGCTTTGCGTAGAAGAATGGGAAAAAGCTCATGTTGATTTAAAGTCATATCAGTTATTTAAATTTCGAATAAAATATGTTAGTAACATTAATAATATTACAAATATAAGATATTATTATCTTCCGTTTTTAACGTAAAATCAACCTTAAAATTTTCATCCTTACGAACTTAAATGAAATATGGAACATAACCAAGACGATAGGGTTTGATCTATCTCTGTAAAGAAAAAAAGTAGAAGGCACTTTTATGTTGTTCAGTTTACACGTACGTGTACATCAAGTGAAATGAATAATCTGATACATGTTCGTAATATTCGCAAGGGATGGCTGAAAAGGAGGCAAAGATTGAATACGTGACAGAACCTTGCCCTATTAAACCTCGTAAAATAGGTCCACAGAATATAGTATTACGCCTGAAACGTCGAGAAACGTTTGGCTGTTCTTATCCAGGAACACACGTACACTGTGCTAGACAATTTTATCAAAATGTATTTCCAAATTTCACTGTTATGAATGTGGAGAAACCTCCATGTTTCCTTAGGAAATTCAGTCCTGATGGTCGTTATTTAATAGCATTTAGCGCAGACCAAACTTCTATAGAGGTTTATGAATATCGTGGTGCATCTGCAGCTGCCGATTTATTATCAAGTTGTGAAGGCGAATATATTGGTCATAAGAACGACGACTGTAGTTTCCAAATTAGAAGGAACATTTTTAGTCGATTCTTTAAGGTGTATTGTATTACTTTTAATCTTTTAATATCATAACTTCATTTATGAATAATCAATTCTTATTAACTAAAATAAATAACAAGATTCGTTACAATATTTATAGGCTAAATGGATTGTTAATGTGGTTCAAAGTAATGAACAATTGAACAGAGAATGCAGTTTATTTACAGACGATGGCCGATATGTAATCGTTGGTTCAGCTGCACATATTCCAGATGAATTGAGACCACATTTTTATCAGGTAAAGATGCTATCATATGGCTATTAATTCTTAAATTATTAAGGATTGATAATATTAAATTTCATTCTTTAAGATTTATTCTAACAATGAAGCGCTGACTCCAAATCCTAGATCGCCTCTTGAAGATTATAGCTTACACCTTGTTGATTTACACGGAGGGAAATTGTGTGATACTAGACATTTTAAAGTAGATAAAATATATTTGTCTCATAATCAAGGCAAGCAGTCTTAATTAAATATTGCTCATGAATATCGTGTTTACTCCATTTATTCAGATCAATTAACAAACATTTTTATTTATGTAGGCCTCTATCTTTATAAAGATATATTGGCAGTACTGTCTGTACAACATCAAACTATTCATATATTTCAAATTCTTGATGGAATGTTTATAAATGTTAGAACAATAGGAAGGTACCACTTCTATAAAAGGACATTTTTTGTTTTAAATTTTTTTGTAGTAACTATTGTTACATTATCGATAACTGACATTGATTGGAAACAGGTTTTGTTTAGAGGATGATGCATATTTGGTGAGAAGTGCGTGTCCAGGAGTGAACTGTCGTCCGTTTAGAGATGTCACAATAAACTGTCTTAAACATAAATTATTAGTTTATTTGTACAAAAGAGCGGCGTATATTAGCAATACAACAAAGAATCCATACGAGTTGAGACGTTTTTATCAATATTTTGACCAAGTATTGTATAAAATTTGAATATGTTATTTATTATAAAAATCTTAGGCGTAATGATGCTTTAAATATATGTTATCATGATAAATTAATGTTTCAGTTAAACGCGTTACGAATGTGGAAAATGCAGTTATTAGATACAAATCATGTTCTTGTAAGATTCGCAAGTGAAGAAGTGGCGACGCTTCAAGCAAACGAACCTAATGTACAGCCTGCACTTCTGGTAGTTTATGATATGGTCACTGCTAAAATATTAGCTGCATATGATAACACATCCACACAATTATTAACACAATTTGAGAACTTCAGTGATTTCTTCAGGAATGCTAGAATGAGTGGTGATTGTCAGTATATGTGTTCTCCATCTAACAATATATATGCAAGGTATAATATTCACAAGAGAGTACAAGGTGTAATATACAGGATATGCCGGTATTGTGAGACAAGATTAAATGTGTGTGTGTGTGTGTATACGCATAGATTTTTCATCATTTTCGAAATATGGAAATATTTTATTTCGGACGCCGAAATGTTCAATTCTTGTTGTTCGAACGCCAAAGAACTGAACATTCCCTTTCGCATACACATATACTTTAGTCATATAATTTAGGGACACTCGACGTAATTATCAATCAAATATAGCAAATGGTTTCAAAGTACGATTCAAGGTGTTCCACATAATGTGACAACCTCGGCAATTGGCGTCACTCATGTGAGTTAACACTAGAACTAGCACTTTGATGCTTAAAGCTACAAATGGTGTGCCATCATTTTGATACGTGAAAAGTGAAATTTTTATAATTTTTATTCCATTACAATGTAATAATTGTTAATAATTCGGCGAAATTTTTCTGATTTCAATTAAAATGACCAAAGTCGAAAGTTCGCTTTTAGGATTAGAACTACCAGAATTTTTAATGAGGAAAATTTGAGATTCGCTGTGCTAAAAATTATCAAAATATAAACCGATCTGCGCAAATATGCAAAAACAGAAGAAATGATTTGTTTAATTTGTACAGGATAAAGAAATCAGTTGCAATCAAATTATAGATGACACGCTATAACTCGACGATTCAATCTTCGCTTAGTTATCTTTTTGGGAAGCGCTGTTGTACTTTCAAATGTTCAAACAACTATCTTCTCATCTATTCCTATTTAACTATCGATAATCCTTTAAATAATTCGATTTATGACTTATTTATGGATTTATATTATATATATATATATATATATTATACTATATTAATTAGAAAAATGTCGCTGGATCATTAACACTTTCTATATTGTGAGAAAAAGAAGGGAGTTAGTTATATAAATTTCATTTTTTCATTCTTATTGCCTGTCCCTTTTGGATGTCGCATCCAGCGTGACCAAGTTCGAGCAATTACTGATAAGGAAATGCGCAAAAGTGGTGCGCAAAAATACAACACAGTTTCTAAAAATACTTAAAAAATAGTATTAATCCATAATTTTATTACAGATTGTTACAACAGAGATTTAAACAAACAATAATAAGTGCCAGATACGGTGGTGTTACAGAAGCTACGAAAAGATTACTTGCTCAATTGCCTATATGCGCTCAATCCTACTCTAGTTCTCCGTACCTTGACTTATCCCTATTTTGTTACGATGACAAATGGGTATCTATGATGGAGCGTCCCAAAGCTTGTGGCGAACACCCTATACGGTATAGTTTCCATTTGACTTTTGATATTTCTGGGAATTACTTGCTAAATCTATGAAACGTATAAATTTCATATGAAAAATTGCCAAGGGTTATTAAAATTACTTCCACGTATATATGTTAAAATTGTTCTCTTTAATGATAATTGACACTTAAACGCAATTATTTAATGCTATTAATGCTATTACATTATTTTTAAAGGTTTTACGCTCGTGATTCTGGTCTTTTAAAATTTCGAATGTACGCGGGAATGTTAGGTCGTACAACACCTACAGCTGCGAGACGACTAGTTGCATTTACCTTCCATCCAACAGATCCATTTGCTATTTCTGTTCAACGAACAAACGCAGAGTACATCGTCAGTTTTCATGTTAGGCACGTTTAACTTTTCATCGAAGTATTTCAACGTATTACATTTTCCCGATGAATACGATCTCATTGTACAGTTTCAATAATAATCTTAACTTTTCCGAACTGATGGATTATTAGAAAAGTTGATGTATATGTAAATAATTTTATTACGAAGGTACGATTAAGTGGATTTTGTACTTCGTTGGTACTTCTCTTAATCATCATTAACGGTAGAGCTTCGTATAATCTTAGATATTAACGTTTTATTTTCTATAATCTTAAGTATAATAAATATACGTTATATAACTTTCACGAGTTACGCATACATTATATGAAACTGTTGTCAGCTATTCTTCTATTAATGAAGTAATTTCAAATGATCATGGTATTAAGCCATTTGGAAATATGTAATTTAGTGTTATGATATTTTATTATATACTGACCAACTATTAAATTTAAATGTAAAAATCCTTTTATTACATGAACTTTGAAAATTTGAAAGTACCATACATGTAAATACATGTAATAAAAGTATGTACGCTGTAACGAATAAGTTAAAGTCTTTATTATGTTCCTACGTATTTAATTGCACCACGATATTTTTTTCCTCTCTGTTATAATCAAATATAAGAGGTAAAACTTTATATCCTTCGAAATTTAATATTTTTAGAAATTGTTATACCGTTTAGAATAAGCAATCAACTATTTAATGCGTATTTGAATTAATAGGGTCAAATATATTTTATATTTTCATGGATATAATTTCACATTCAAATTTGAAGTCATTTTATTCAAATAAAGTTAACTAAAGAATTGAGCGTGTACACTTAAGCCGGCTACACATGTAACTGCATGCTTGAGCGTTATTATACACGCACAAATTTATTATACAAGCATACCTGAATAGTGCCAGTGTACATGCTTGTTGAATTATGTCATCGACAGACGAGGTGAAGGCTGATTATACGTATAAACAAAACAGTTTCACCTGTTATCATGCCGAAGACGGAAGACCAAAAGTAATTATATTCATATCTTACCAACGTCCTAAACACACTGTCCTGCCGAAACACAATCAGCCGTTATATATGGTTAAATATAACAGCTTTCGGTTCGTTTTTATAGCTTTATATCTACGTCATGGAGTACAAGAAATGTAATTATGCCCTATTATCGAGTTCGATTAGTATTAACAAAATATATTGGTCTATCGAGCATCGGACCTCATCCCGCTACCATGATTCTCTGGCAAACTATAAATAAATTGACTCTTTACAGCCAGCTAGTTACGTCATTATCGAGTACAAGGTCGTAATAAAGCATATATTAAAATTTATGATTCCCACTTTACTTTGGTAAATTTACTTAATGCGTATGTATATCTAATACGATTGAATTTGCGGTGGTACGCGTTCTTCAATTCGCTAAATCTGATATGGTAAAAATGGTTCTTTTACTATCGTAAAGACACCATATCCAAGTATCCTTTCTTTTTCTCTGTTAGTATCGCATTCGCAATTACACATAGTACCATATAAATTCTTTAAATAAATATTTTCGTATAGACAATTTTAATATATGACGTTGTTTGATATAATCTGACGTATCTAACGTAAAATAATTATTAGGAAGTAGAGTAGATCAATTAATGGGAAATATATACAGCGCCATCTATTCTGTATGCTATACTATGATGCTGTACCGATTCTAAAGGGACGTATTGAAATGCTTGAAGAAGACATGCGAAGCCATGCTGGATTTTGTATAAAGTGGAGTGCTTGATAGTTATACTTGATGTCTTTTATACGAATATTTGTAATCGAATAAATAGAATTTTGGATTTTCGCCTATAATATATATAGTTCAATAGACAAAGAAGAGAAAGATGTGGTAAAGGAAGAATCGATTTTCGATAATTTATGATCTTTCTATGCGAAGACGGCCAGTTTATATTACTTTGACCCCAAACACGTAACTTAAAACTCTGTAGGTAATTTCTGTAAAGTTGGTAAATACTCGTTTTGTAATTATGTTATATGTAATTAATACACGATGCATTTGTATTGATGCATTGTATATATTGTAATTGAATATTATATTCTGAGGTTTATTTGCACGTATGTATTATATTGTATTGTTTTATTATTATATATATATATATATGTATGTGCGTCGATCGGAACACGAGTTACATATACATATACCGTACATTTCTAAGATGACGGAAAAAAATATATAAATATCTAATTTCAATTAATTTTGGATATAAAATGTAGAAATTAGCTGAAATTTAAAAGAATTACTATGCAAAATATCGTACGAATAGAACATTATTACTTTTAAAATGAACAATATATAGCATTTCAAAATTTATGTTGCATCTTAAATATCTAACTTTTTGTTTTGTTGCAGTGTCATAGAATGGAGATTATCTGTATTTTAGAAGAAAATCACGCTTGGACAAATCATTCGTAATGGTAAAAACGTGCCATGAAGTAATTGAAATATCGATTTAATATTGATATTTCCTAGTAGTTATTACTATTTGTCTACACATATGTAGAAATAGAAATTTATAACCATATGGGGTTGTGAATGAAAGAACTTTTCTCTCTCTTTCTCTCTCTCTCTTTCTCTCTATCTATATATATATATATTTAGATGCTAATCTTTATGTTTAAAACATATCGAATGTAATTATGTTTGATGATTGTACGGCTATTGCAAAAATGAATATGGATAAGACTAAAGAGAATTACGAGATGGATCAGAAATGCTTTATAGCATGGAGCCCTCTAGAAAAGAACGATTTCTCATTTAAACATAGATATGTAACGTGTAGTAGATCAGTTCCACATAAAAGCAAACGTCTTGTTAGGTACAGGCTGAGTCGATCCTTGAATTTTGATACAAGTGCCTGTAATTCCAATTCAGAAAACAGTCCTTTCGAGGAAGACAAACATTTATCTAGATCTGCTAAGATAATGAGAGCTTTAAATTTCAATAGTAGTCCTTCCTATTATGGAAAAACAAAAATCAAAAAGTCATTAAATTTTAATTTAACCCCTAGTCCAAAAAGTTTTAGGCACGCGAAGAAAGGTATAAGGAAATCTTTGAGTCTGAACTTTAATTCTCCTTTGTCTGTTCCTAATAAATTTTTGAGTCTCAATGACAATCCTAGCGACTCGGCAAATAGTAGTTTATTATTTTCATCTTCTGATTCTATCGACGAAAACCAAAATGAGACACCATTGCAACAAAGTACAAAGGAACACGAAATGCTGCATTACTCCACACCTAATGCGAAGTATACTAGAAAATTGTCACGCCATTCGACAAGTTTTACGCCGTTACTACGTAGTCGATTGAAAGAAACTATCGACAACATTGTTTATGTTGCTGCGACACCCAATTCGCAGTCATTAAAACGTGTCAAAGGCAGAACAAAATATACAAATAATATTACCATGAATACTTCAAGGAACCTTCTTCATGAATTTCACGATAAAGATGACAGTAGATCGTGCACACCTAAAAATCTAATTTGTATAGTTCCAGAAAGTATGAGTGCTATTAAAAGAAGTCACAAGAAGGTAAGGGAAGAGAATTCCTTTCTCTTAGTTAGTAGATTTTGTCTCTCTTAAGAATTAAAAGTAAATAGTTATATTGTTTGTGTATTAACTCGAAGTTATCATTAATATTGTACATTGTGATATTATTATACGCAGGAAAGATCATCAAGGCGCAGCGATGGCTATACAACGCAATTTACAAATAGTTTTGTAGAAAACGAGAGCGTACTTGAAGATAGATTTAGTCGATATAGTAAACAGAATGATCCGTTTCAAGATTCTAGATCGGATATAGAGCAATGTGCTAACGGAAGTTCTAATGAATTGGTGTTAAGCCACTCCGAAGATGATATGTCGGATACAGGTTCACTTTTTGACTACGCAGAAGAACAGAAGCATATTTTCAAGGAATGTAAAAAAGTATCCGAGTGGAAGTCGAATTATACTAGTGTTATACCCAAAATAGATAAATTCGATGGTATAGTAAAATCGGAGGAGAACGTAGACTGTTTTTCGAGAGCTGACACTTCTGATCGTAGCAATATCGATGCGAGTAATTCATGCGACGAAGATATCGATTTAGCTGACGGTGGTAGATCGGTAACACCGGAGCCAGTGAAAGAAACTGTATCGGAATCGCAAAAGTCCGTTACTCCTGAGAATCGTATCGATATTTTACAAACAATCGGTAAAGATTCCATAAAAAAGTCTCATAAAAAGATTAAAGATAATAATAAAAGGAGATTGTTTAGCCCAAAAGTTTTACAAGAGAAACTCGAAGCTACGGAAAAACAAGAGAATGCAAAATGTTTGGAAAACTTTGAACAGTATGAAAGTACAGAAGAAAATAAAGTAATATCCATAGAGGTGAATGATCCTGACGTGTCAAGAGACGAGCGATCATCTACTCCTGACAAGGTGAGTTCTAGCAGACTTTTATTGTCGCAATTTAGTTCTGTCAAAAAGTCCCATAAAAAGGACAAGCATAACAAAATATTACGTGGATTTTTAAAACGGCAAGAATACTTCAATAAAGATTTGGATTTAGTGACAAATAAGAAATACGAGCAACGAACATTTAACGATGAAATATCCGAATGTAAAAACAGCGTTGAAGATTTTCCTTCGGATTTAAATGTTGTTAGTAATATCGAGGATTCTACGTCTTTGGTGGCATCTGCCAGCTTAAGTTCTTCTCTGGATAAATTATCTCCAAGCAAAAGGAAGAAGCCGCAGAATATATCGCCGGATCGTGAGAAAAATACGTCGTATGATTTCGAACTACAAGAATTGGATGTACTGAAAGAGGAATTTAAAATTTTCACGCCTCTTAAAAGGAAAAGATCATTATTTGGATTTACAGTTGCTAAGGAATATACGCATGTTTACGATTTAGCATCGGAAAAAGACGAGCGTTCGGATGACACTATGGCGAGCATTAGCTTTTCACGGTGTTTAACACCTGTACTAAATTTTCCGAATAGTTGCGTAAAGTCAGAAGGAACAGATGATATAATAACAAAGTCCGATGACAATGTTGACAATGGCAATGTAGAGCAAGTGTACGATTCGAATTGCGATTCGAACGATGTAACGGGCAGATTGACTCCAAGAAATATGTCGACCACGGAATTGTATCCTAATCTGGATTCCATTAAAAAGTCTCACAAAAAGAATAAACGTGGAAACAGCTCACGAAAAAGTTTCAATGCAATGAAAAATAATCATTCCATAGACGAGAAACACGATACATCGTTAGAAAGTGTTGCGAGTGAAATGTATAATCCATTAGAATTTTCAAATGATCGTGTTATCGCGGATGATACGATAAACAAGCCGATTTACGACAAATCGGTCAATAAGATGGAAAATTTGACGAACCATACGACCGATGATAATCGGAATCGTCCAAGTACCAGCGCGGGAAATGTATCATCGACTGTGACACCACCGAATTATTTAAAGACGAAAGTTTATATGAAGTTGTTACAGGAAACTTCTATCAAGCGATCGCATAAAAAGAATCGAGATAAAAGGAAACAAGAATTGGTAGTCGATACGAACGAGTTGTCGGACGATGGATCGATATTTGGCGATGAAGAGAAGTCATGTTTTATCGAAGATAGATCCACGCATGATTAATAATAATCGAGTTGATGAAACAACGATTCTATACGATACGTTTTTAAAAGTACCCTACTGGTAAGTGCAGCTGTAACGCATTCATGCTTACGATCGCTACGTAACGTGTACGTTGAAACCAGCTTATAAACATTTTGTACAAGAAGCGTTTGAGAACCTTGCAGAATTATTTTTCTAACTAGAAAATGTACATTTAACTAAATCTTAAAACTTTATTCGGTTAATTCAATCATTATCTGTAATATGATCTTTGTTTTCCGTTCTATAAAAATTCTAGCGTGTAACATCGTACGAGCTGTATCCGGTACATCATCTTTACAATCAACGTTCTATGCACGTTCTATGTACACCGAGGATAGCAATATAGCGACTAGTTTTCGTACGACATCTTTTCGTTTGTGTCAACGAAATCTTTAGAAATAGATATATTAGAAGCGCTCGTGTGTTGCATCGTGGAATCGAACGCGTACAGTGTGTATGAGAAAAGTGTCAACCTATGATAATACTAAACAGCCGTGTTACACGTTTCAATATTATTATGTGAATTGAAATTGAATTATTTATATCGATTCTATGACTCTCTGTTTTCGAAATTTTACTTGCTTTTTATATGATTATCTATTCTAATATATCCTTTATTATTACATATATGTGTTTCTCGGATATGTTGTTAATAATGATATATGTATATGTAAAGTAATACAGCGTAGAAATAAGTAGGATCTCCTTCCTATCCTTGTTACTTGTTTCTCTAACATCTGCAACATTAGTCTAGTATAAATTTCGTTTATTTTCGTTAAATCGTTTATTCGATTCATCGATCCGGATAAATATGATATAGTATCTTGTAAAACGTCACATCTTATATTGACAATGCACGATATCAGTAATTGTTACAATATTTGCTTATGTTAAGAGTGCAAGACGATTTATTAATTAAAATTTATTAATTAAGCTAAGTACGACAGCTGTTATAACGACATCTCGAAATTGACATTAACACTAGTATATATATATATATATATTTCTTTCCTTTTCTCTGTTTCTTCTCTTTCTTGAATTTGTCATTTTTAGTTTTTCTTTCCTCGTTCGTGCTTTCCTTCCTTTCCCGTTTTAACAATCTTACTAATTTTAATCAAATACATCTTATTAACTGGTACTATTAGGTAATAATAACGAAAATGAAATAAAACTGATAAAGTAATAACAAATAGTAAAAATAACGGGGGGTAAACTCGAAAGATATTCATGTTTGTGGCAATATGCGCGTGCATTATGATACTGTGTATAGTACATATATGACGGTGATACAACGTAGAAACGAACATTGTGCATTAAGTTTAAGTTTCTCGCCTTGCATTCTCCCGTATAATGTCTTCCTTTTCGAATGTGTACACGCAACGTGAGAACGAGATATAAGATAGTATTAACCGTACTCGACGAGTAAATCTTCGAGTATAAATTAATATACGTGATTTGTACATGATAAAAGAACTGTAAAGGACGATGTTTAGCTTACTTAAGTAAGAATGTCATCTGCGTATGCACAAATTTGTTGACGTAAGATTTCTTTCAATTAGTATCAGCCGTTTTAATGAAAAAACCAACCGTATCGTACAAAGTTCGTGGAATTTGATACTTATTTCTTGAATTTTATTTCTATGAGATTTGAAGTAAATATCCGATAAACATCTGCATATAGCGTATAATTTCGAACCTTTGAATATATATATATATACACGCACGAGCAATGTAACCGACTTTTCGATTAGAAATAATAAACGACTGAATTGTTTACCGTTCGAACACCTTTGCGACGATAATCGTAAGTTATACGCCTATTTTCCGTTAAATTTTAATGGCAATTTATATGAATACGTAAGTTATGTTTATCTGCGCTTGGTATCTCAATGTTGAGTTATTTGATGATAAGGTGACTTTGATGTAATATCTCGAGTCAAGATTTTTTATAATCTCGCATTACAAATGAATTGTTTGAATATCACGTTAAAATTGAATGCAAAATTAATAAGAGTAATAACAATAAAATCTATAGTAAGTAATATCAGTGTTTTCTTTCGTTTTTCATCTCACAAAATAGATTAGCAATTGCTGTTGCAAGATTAATTTGCTTCCAGTTGAAATCTTAATCTGCCTGCTGGAGAAACCTTTAAGAAAAGTTTTAAAAGTTTCACCTTCGTTTACAGTTTACATCTATCTTGCAACATCGTTCGTCATTTTTCCCATTGTATTATCATCGAAATTTTCTTAAATGTCCTAAGATGAAAATTCGTTGCACCATTAACGTTGTTGATATTTTCGTGCGACACAATTATGTTAGAAATTTCAACCAAGTTAAACTCAACCGCTTAAAACGATTTACGCGATACTTTCAATCAGGCAATTTCTTTGCAGCATGGTATAGTAACGTTATCGTATTATCCATATGATTTACATCTTGTCAACCATCTGTAGTTAATAAATGAAAGTATTTAAAATAACAATTTTTATGCTTATTTACTTGTATTCGATGTTGCGTTCTTTTTCTATTGTACTTTATACTATTTAACGTGTCTCGTCGATAGATATTTTTATTCTCCTTTCTGGATGACAAATAATATTTCATTAATAAGCAGAACAACGATGAAAACAATTTCTTTCGCGATTTCTCAATTAAACGATAAGCTAGCTAAACTTATAGCTAGTCGAATATATTTGCGATCACGGCAACTCTGTTTTGACCATTTTCTAAAAATCATAATGTTACGGAGGCTGTGAATCGGACATGCCACTTGAGAATGCACGAAATCTCGAGAGCCCGTCTCTCCATCTCGGTTCAACGTTAACGCATACGCTGTTGCAACGGACGTAGAATTACAGGCAGAATTCGCTGTAGCGGTATCGGCGGTATTTTCCGAATATCTCGAAGATCAGGGTCGATCATAGGATCGATCATAGGGTCGATCATAGGGTCGAAATATATTCGAAAATCATCGAAATCGTCGAGGTAGTGATCTTTCGGTGACGACCGTTCGCTCAATTTTGCGATCAATGCGTCGAATATGAATCGATAACGAAGGAAGGATTGATAAAGGAGGCATCGCTGGATAATCATTGATAATGAAAAGAATTGTAAATGTAATTCGTAAGCGAGTTATGTACCGATAATGAGACGCACGTCCGTACCACTTAACTAACAATAAGAGTTAAGGTCGCGCGTGAGTGCCAGTCGGATGTTTCTTATACATTATATATATATATATATGTATTATGTATGTATACCCGGTGACATAGGTTAGCCGAAGGTGATGATTTTTGCCGATACGATGAGAAGTGATCTTTTCGTTATAACAGAATCGTATTTAATAATTTAAAGATTTGTATCGTAAGTCGACGCCTCCAACAATTTATTACAATAATCATTTTTACAATTTTTGTATTTTTTGATTTAGAAGTGTGTTAGCGCCGCTTTAAATATTAAATGCCAGTTGATGAGAAAAATTTTATACCGATCAACTGGAACGATCAACCATTCCAAAGGGGAAAGAACCGACGTACGTATAATATTTCAATTTGTAATAATTACATTTTTTATCCGGTAGGGTTTCGTCTATTCGAACCAGTGGGGGCGACGACTACTTACGTCCTTGCTGCTTATGATGTTTCGTTCATATAATATTTAGAGTAGTTCGTGTTTAGATAAACGAGTTCGAGAATGACCAGAAGTTTACTTAATCGAGTACGAAAGCGATTAAAGAACGAGTATGAAGCTTTGTTCGTTCAAACGGACTATGTACGATCATCTGTTTCGCATAATGTCAGTTTTATCCCGTATGTTTGGTCAATGATTTTATTCGCAAAGATAAATTTGACGAGTTATAGTTGAAATTTAACGAGTATAGTAATTACGATTTCTACAAATTGTTAACTACATATATATATATATCGAACATTCTTGAAATCAATAGTTAAAGAAAACATCGATGAGTGACATAATGGACAAGTTCACGCTGAAATCATATCTAAAGTGTGAAATTGAGGTTACCTATGTGGTGACTTTTAATGCCAACCGAGCAATACGCGATTTACTGTTCTAATATCTGAAAAGTTGACGTTGTTTACATAAGTTGTAACGTTAAAATTCGTTTCTTAAATGTAAAATAGATGATAACAAAGGTAAAACTATGGACGAACAGAATATTAAAAGAAGGGGTTATTACTCGGAAATCGTGACGGGTAGGTGACGCGATTAACGATTAATCGATGAAAATATTTGGAAAATTGAGTGAAAGTAATCAGGCGGTGCGTACAGGAACCGTGGAACACGCTGTGAAGCCGGAAGTGGTGCTTTTGGCGACTGCGCCAAGAAGAACGAAACTCGCCTGGCAAGTTTCCACCGAGCATCACAGTGCTCGAGTCGGACAATTACAGGATCAAGAAACGTATAATATCCTGGGCGAAGCTAAAAGATGGATGAGCTTTCCGGAAGATCGATCGATCGTAAGCAACAGAAACTACTAGGGGAGATTGCAGAGTGCTCGATAATGAATTATCGAGGTGTTAGCGAGATAAGACGAAAAAGTATTCGTTCGACGCTATATCGATAACAAAAATTCTTTGAAGTTCGAAGAAACGAATCTTGAGTTTCTTCGAAGGAGGAAATTACGCGGAACAGATAACATCTCTGTTAAGAAACGTAAAAAAATCATAAAAGTGAACAACACGGGAGCTAGATTCTAGAGGATCGATCCTCGTTGATGCGCTTCTCGTTATTTACATTTATATATTTGCATATTTTTTATCCTAACCGCTATTATCCTAGGCTCTAGTCGGTTAAAAGATAAACCAGCAAACAAACATTCGTGAAATAGACGTTTCCGGCGGAGACGTTTGTCCCGAAAGTACAAATGCAGCAAAATGTGGAGCCCAAGCGAATTCCACGAAACGTCGAGATGGAGAGGAGACGCAGATTGTACAGGAATTTGAAAATCCAGGATGTTTTGGAGGAAATTGGCGTTTCACCAAAGCAAATGTTACCTCCGTCCGCCACATTATCGCTACTAACTTACGAAGAGACACGCGGTTTGTTCGATACGACGCATTTTCTTCCTTTGGAAATTTTCGACGACGAAGAATACGACTGTAGGTGCGCTATTAGAAAAGTTTAATGCTTTTAACACGCTTTTAACGTGCTTTTAACGTGTTAAAGTTAAAATTACAATTTTAAATTAGATTATAGAATGTAAATTAAGTTTTTGCGTTGATCGGATATTCAAAGGCAGTTGTTTCGTACTTTTACGTTTTATTTATAAGATATAAGTAGGCAGAGGTAAAGGTAATATCGCAATATCTTGTAGAAAATATTAAAAATTAAATAAAAAATATCGATATGTTAGAAATGGAAAAGAAGAAAAATGAAATAATTGCAGGACGGTAGAAGATTGGTTGAATCTTGGGGTGATCGATGGAACGCATTATCCGCTACCGGCTACCGTTTTTGTGCCAAGATTCCGATCCGAGGACGAGATGTTTTCCCTCGAGGACAATCGGTTGAACAACCTGTTCGCTTGGACCAACGCTGCTGTTACTCATTACGATCGCGAGAGGAAATTGTGGACTGTGCTCACGCTTGACGGCAGAAAGCGCAAGTTTAAGATACCGAGGATTTATATTCGTCTGTTCGCCGAAGATCCAAGGATCTATGCGAAGAGAGTGGCGGCGGCCATTAAACACAGACGAATTGCCGAAGCTTCTATAAAGTACTGAGAATTTTTAATTTTTTATTTTTTATTAAAAATTTTCAATTTTCAACGATATACCATGTATCTGTCCGAGCCGTGAATACTTTTAACGCTATTGAACATGCTTACGTAGGTATCATTTTTATTTGGATTGTATGCTAATGGAAGGCATGAAAACGTTGAACGAAGAAGAAAAAGAAACGATCGTTCGTTTGGCTACGAATAATTCCGAACATAAGCACAAATACGTAATGTTGGTACGTAAAAGATTTCGATATACTTACGCAAAATATACAAGCAGTGGTATATACAACGTAATAATAATAATAAAAAAAAAGAAAAAAAAAAATCAAAAGTAACAAAGTTTAAAGTTAATATTTATACATTTAGTATAGACGATACCTTGTTTTTTCGCACATTTCCTTGGATTTTCTCCACGCTGTTTTTCCACATACCTACGTTACACGGTCGATATTAGCTTTAGCGAAAAACGTACACGTATGTTCGCAGCGATCGTACAAGAGATCCGTAATTCGAAATTTTGACGGATTTGATATTCCTAATATCGAACAGCTCGATTTTCTTCATCCACGTATTTCGCAAATAGACCGCGTACATTTCGTTTTCTAGGATATTTCCATCATATAGTTACCGCATTTGACGGTAATCGCTTCGTTTTTTTAGCTGATGGAGGAAATTTGTCTGGATTACCAGCGGACCATGTGCGATCTTACGTGGAGGCAGATGATACAGCGAAATCCGGAAATGTTTAAATTCGTCGCGTGGATGCCCGATATCGAGGCCACGAGGGTGCCAGAAAAGGGCAAGATCGATACAGGCATGACAAATTTTCTGGTAATATCACTTTGTCTATATTACTTTGATAATAATGTTCCTGTCGGAACTTTATTTTACCGATCTTCCTTTCAAACACGTTCCATGTCGAGTTAAGCCATCTACATAGGGAAAAAAAAAAAAAAAAAAAAATTTATTCTAATAAATAAACACTTATCGTAAGCTTAATTATCGATTGCCAATTATAATAATATCACGCTGGATGTATCACCGGTATTATTATCTCGGTATGATTATCTCCATAATCTTTGCGACATCGATTAAAAATAGTAATTGAAAGATGTAATTTATCGATTGATGCTTGTTTGCCGATGCCAATTTTCTATTCTCGTTTATAATTATAATAAAAAATTGTCTGGATCGTAAAGATCGCTAGAGAATATACATTTATCGAGTTCACAATTTCGAGTCTCAAGAATAAAAATAACGAATTTCGATTTAGAAAGTGAGGCAACGTACGCACTGGATAACGTTGTACGTTCACGAAGAAGTATACCAAGCTATGGCGTGCGTGATGGCGGAATGCGTGTACGTATCCTCTATGAATTTATTCGCTATTTCTTATGGCAAACAAACGAGACTGTTAGAGTTCGAGGATCTGCAAACCCAGGCCATCCTTACGGTTATTAAGTATTTGAAAGAGCCGTGGTTGGAAAAAATTACGCAGTCGGTTAGGATGTGCTTGAGGGATCTTGGAAAGGGTTGGTTTAATCTGGAACAGAAGAATCACAGGGTGTACGATGTGATGAAATTGAAACGTTTCATGAATCTCACCACTCTTTGTATGCAGGTACGTATTTAACAGGTGTAATCGGGCGGGAAGACAGAGCGAATAATGAAATTTTTCTATTATTTTGATTTTTTTCATTATTTATCGCAGGATAAAATTCTGGATAAAAAAGAACTTGTAGGTCTATATTAATCGATAATCATTTCGAAGGGTCTTTCAAGTCTACTATCCGTGACGAAAAAGATATTGATTGGCACATTAATAAATCGCCTTAGGTCTTACCCTGTGTATATGTACATACTATAATGATACGTTTCACGCGTGTATTTAATCTAGTTTGACACATTATTTAACACATACGCATAGTAAATGTACGCGCGTATACTATACGCACGACGAAGATAAGCATTATCATATTTTCGACTATAATTGTAAATTGATAAATTGCGACTATATTCCGAGAAGTTTGACAAATTGATACTGCGCTCTAACAACAGATATACGCGTAACGAGCAAGCATAAACACGCAAACACGCATAATTTTCTCAAATCGTAAATATCTAAACTGTAGGCTACTCTATCAAAAGCAAATAACGCTTGCCGTTTTTTATGCCAAATATTTATACGATCGTTCGATGTAATACGTAAAGTATGTACACGTACGAGGGAGGATAAGCTACGGTAAAAACATTTTTTTACTTAAAACGATGCTATTATGCCGCTATGTCTTTATACACACGCATAGAGAAATACACGAGAAAGTTATGTAAATGTGTTTCTTTACTTTTTTCACACATTTCTATCCATCGTATCATATTCATTTTGTACACAGGTATTATCGTAAGTTTTATAAGCTAATATCGGACTGTAACTAGTATGCGTTGCGTGTTCTGGTGGAAAATTCGATCAAATTATACGGAGAGATCTTGGAAAGACCAGCGTTGTGCGTGTTGGACGTGGAGGAGTCATTCGTTTGGGGAGACGATCTCATTGATACCCGATTTAAGCCTGCTGTCAATCCCATCTTCCTCGTTGATCTTCAAATGGATGAACAGAAAGCGTATTACACGACAGATCCGGACAAATTTGCAGTAGGTGCATTTCCGTTCTATCGCTCGGACGACATCGCTTTTCATTCGATAAAGATAGATGTTTAAAACACGAACGAAATGTATCACGATGCGGTCAGATAGTCGCGACTTTCCTTTTCCTTTTTCTTTGAAATTGTTTACTTTAAACGTTCCTTTAAATGTTCTTGCTACGAATATTTACGTTTGTTCTGTCCTCTGTGACTTAAATGGTATAGATTATAGATTACTATAGACTATACATAGATATATCTATGTCAAAGCAAACTGACTTTGTTCGACGAATAATGCTTCGTTTGCGTATTATATTTCTCTCTATCTGGGAGGAGCGAGCCGCTGCCTAAAACTTTAAACTTAACTTTTGAAAGTTTGTCACCTGTATCTGCTATATGTCTGTAGTATATAGTATGGTATGCTACAGTATACAGCTATGCTATATATATATATATATAGTGGAACGCGTTTTAGTACATTATTTAGCGTATTAAATAATATATCCTGTTGTTGTCGTACGTATATCGTACGTATAATATACGAAATATTAAATTCTATCGAATTTGAAGACGATAAATTCTTGAAATTATCTTAATCGTGAAATTTCAATCGGCAACTTATTAGACAACTTTATTAAGGCGTAATACGAAAAATTTGAAAAGTGAAAGTCTAAACAATTCTGCAAAATTAAATTAAGAAAGCTAGAATACTTTTTATAGTATGTGAAAGGAACCAACGTACTCGATCGATGCGTAGGAAGCGTCGTTTTTCTCGAACGAATCCGTCATACTTTTCGACGCTGTTTGGAATTTATCGGGTTATATAATAACAAGTACTTGTTATATTTTAAGTTTAAGACGATCGATCGCTCTCGGTCGGTATTACACTGTCAGTTTGGAAAAATGACATTTTCTACGCGTCGAGTTAACGATTTTTACTTATCGAGGTTTTTCTTTGTTTAACGTTTAACGTGGATCGTTCGAAGGAAAGCATCGTCGCTTTGTACGACAACGCGCTCGCCGCTTGCCATCAAATCAGGCAACTACATCCCTTTCTACTCACAAAGTTGAAGTTCCCAGCTGACCTTTTTCTAAGTTCCGTTGGTTTACTCGAAGACGAGGTATGCAAAGTTCGCGACCGATTGACTATAGCTTACAAAAAATCAACAATACCGTTAAGAGCGTACGCGAAGGAATACAGCCGATATCAGTCGTTCTTCAATCTCGACATCCCGCAGTACATCGAGTGAGTATTCGGTGATCAAAGTTTTTCAATTTCGCGCAATAAAGTTCAAATATGATGTAACATTTTCTTAGAACGTTTACCGAATTACGGTTACTCGATCGAGTTACGCACACGCTTTCGAACGATACAAAAATTTCGTTTAAAATCGTGTTCATCTGGATTATCCGATCGGAATCTGATTAGAACTCTGCTAATGTTATTCTAGTTAACATTGCGTAGACAATTCTCTCTATTTCTTTATTTTCTAATGTTTAAACGAACATTACGTTCGAGTATATCGTTTCGAATGGTTCGACGATTTGTTATAAAATCACCTGCAGTTTGGCCATTCGAATATTTCATCGGAATTTCGTTAGAACGATCTCGATTGAAATTTCGTGAATTTCATCCTACTTGAAACTTGAAACTCGAAACTTGAAACTTGAAGCTCGAAACTCGAAACTTGAAACTTGTAACAACGCTTGCGATCGTTTCTTGATTTCAAGCGCGATCTTAATAGAAATTGTCGTTAAATACCGTTCCGTTGAGTCACGTTCGATGATACTTTCGTGATAATTAATCAATCATCTTTTAGTTTATATCTAGTATAGATATAATGAAATAAACGAAATTGAACGCGTATTTATTTAAAATTTCATATAATAGACGGATGAATTGTTATGAAATTATAAATTATGGTTTGGTGGTGAACCGGAAAGGTGACGAAGAAAGTCTATCGTTCTGATAAAGTAAAGTATAGAAACGCGGTATTGGATAGAGATGAGAAACGGATCGAGAACGGTGCTCGGTTTCGCGCAAGTTTCTATCGGAATCGAACGCGTACTACGTTTTCGGCGAAAAGAACGATTGGCGCGTGATAATAATCTTATATGGACGTTGAAGGGCGTACAAGCAGGAGGAGCTTAGCACGGCGGAGATAAAGGAGGAAATTGCGTTTCATATGACGATGGAAGAGAATCTGCAAGCGACTTTACCCAATACCATTGCCATCGGTCCGTTTCTAGCGAACGTTCACCCTTTGAAGGATTTACTGATGCGAAAACGGCACAAGTGTGCCACGGAATTGCTCGTTATGTTGACGGAGAAGTTACGAACGGATGTCGACGATATCTTGGAAGAATACACGCAGATAAGATACAAATTGAGGGAAGTGCCGCAGAGTATCGAGCATATATTCGAGATACGCGACTGGATGGAAACTATACCGCTTCGAGTGCAGAATCTCGAAGAGAGGATGGACGTATTGAAGTTGGATTTCGATATTCTCGACGGATTTCTATGGAACATATCCGACGAAGACTTCCATGCCAAGTGGGAGGTGATCGGTTGCCCTGCTCAAATTGAGAATGAGGTGATGAAAATCTTCGTATCGATCGGTTAGAGATTAGCGTAGAAAACGATCGTAGGATCGTGTCTAGGCAGGACTGTTTACTCGTTATAAGTTTCAATGGAGTTACAGAGATGATTCGGTTCAGCTACTACCTGTATGGTAAATATATATACGTTGGTTGGAAATGTTTTTTCAACCGACGATTATAAACGAGACACGTTTAATTAGACACGGTGTAAATTCTGAATAAACGTAAATTCTGATTGGCGTTTATTTGAAAAAATTCAAGCAGGTGCGAGAAACGAACGAACGGCTGATGGAAGAGCAGGAAAAGTTCTACAAGATCCAACTGCAGGACGAGGTTCTATTGCAAGAGAGAATAGACACTCTGGTTAGCAACGTGGCAAACATCGCTCTTCAAACGGACATCAATCGTATACACGAGACTGCGCTCGATGTGAAACGAATTTGGAAAAGCATGGTCGACTGTCGGGAGATGGGTTTATTGCTGAACGAACGGCAAAAGCTGTTCGACATGAAAGTGGTGCCTTTCGATCATTTGCACAAGTTGATGCGCGACTTCGAACCTTACAGAAGCTTGTGGGTCACCGCTTCAGGCAAGTATGCAATCGCGAATCACGATAGCGGTCGACTATTCGACCGCTGTGCATAGAGAGTCGGTAAAGGAAGTAAGAAAGTTTGATCGAAACGGTGCTAGCTAGCTGTTCTTGAAAATATGAAATTACTTATCGTTTCGCGATTCCTCCTGCCTTTTCCCTACCGAAAATATAACGGCCAGCCTGTCCGAGAGCTACTTTTACCTGCTACTCTAAAAACTTTTACCTTCGAATTAGCGTTGCCTCTGTCGAAAGTAAATTTCGTAAGTTCGACATGGTCTCGTAATTCGTAGATTGGCTTAAATGGTACGACATATGGATGGACAATCCGCTGATGAACGTCGATGGCACTCAGATCGACGTTCTAGTTGCCGATATGCATCGGGCAATGACTCGCGCGATTCGAACGTTTCAAGAATTTCCAAGTAGGTTCGAAGAATTTGCTAGAAAATTAGCATCGGTTTTCGCTTTTTCACTTGGAAAAGAAAAGTACCGCTTTCAAGTAATTTTCATTTTAAAATAGAGGTGCAAGCGATCGCAATTGCTATAAGGCAACAAATAGACGAGTTCAAGCCTTACATCAGTCTCATACAAGCTCTTCGAGATCCGGGAATGAAGGATCGCCACTTCGAGCAACTGAGCGCGCAAACTGGCATACAGATGGCGCTCAAGCCAAGCATAACGTTTAAATCGCTGTTAATGCTCGGTATCGAGGAGTTTGAAGAATTGGTAAAGACTGTCGCCGACACAGCAGCCAAAGAATACGCCACGGAACGGACGTTGAACAAAATGATCGAAGAATGGGAAACGATCGTTATGGAGATACTTGCGTATAAAACCACTGGTTAGTACGTTTCTTTCTTTTGGTATTCGTTACCGCGTATCTAGTATACAGGTATAAAGTAGAATTTTATCGAGATTTCGTTTGATCGATGACGACACGTTGATCCGTTTATCTATCCGCCACGTATAGGAACGTATATAATAAAGGTGGCAGAGGAAATTACGATGCTACTAGAGAACCATATACTCGGCGTACAGCAGCTGGCGTTCAGCCCGTTGAAGACCGTTTTCGAGGACGAGATTACCGAATGGGAGTATAAATTAAAGTTGACGGAGCAAGTGCTGAGTTTATGGATCGAAGTACAAAGGTAGGAGGGATCGAGCGATTATCGTTTGTTCAACGATAACAACGTGCTCGATTACAGAGATTGGATGTATCTGGAGCCGATATTTACTTCGGAGGACATTAAGGTTCAGCTGCCGGTGGAGACTAGAAAGTACAATGCGATGGAACGCAACTGGAGACGGATCATGAAGAACGCCTATGAAAATCCCTATGTAATATCAACTTTAAGAACGTTTCGTTTCTCGAAAGTTTCTCTTCGAGCTAAAAGCTAAAAATCGTGACAGGTTATCAAAATATGCCCCGACATCAATCTACTGGAGAGCCTTCAAGAGTGCCAAAGTTTGCTGGAAGTAGTGCAGAAAGGTCTATCGAACTACTTGGAAATGAAACGACGAATTTTTCCTCGATTCTACTTTCTCAGCGACGAGGAACTTTTGGAGATCCTGGCCCAAGCGAAGTACGTGCAAGCGGTGCAACCGCACCTTAGAAAGTGTTTCGAGAACATTCAAGAAGTGAAGTTCGAAGAGGATCTACAGATCACTCGGATGTACTCTGCCGAGAGGGAGGAAGTGTTGCTCGATCCACCGATGTACCCGTTGAGGAGCGTGGAGTATTGGCTGGGCGATCTGGAGACGGTGATGCGCACCACTATCAGAAATATCATTGGAACAGCTCTGCTGGTTATCGATGTGATTCCAAGAAAAGCTTGGGTGTACATGTGGCCGGGACAAGTGACTCTCTGTTGCGGTCAAACTTATTGGACCGCGCAAGTGGAAAACGGCATCCGTACCAAAACTCTCTCCGATTACTATCACCGACTGTTGGCACACGTAAGACACAGAGTCGCCGAGAATGAAAGTATAATAATAAGTACTTGGCCACGTTTCCTTGGATCATACGCGATTATATATAATATAAAATATACGTATGACGATACGTCGTTCGTTTTATTTCTCGCCGTTTATCGAGATCTTGCCGTAAACAACGAATAATTGAAACGAAACGAATACGATCGAATAGAATTTATCCTACAGATGGAGGATCTACGCGAATTGGTGCGGAGTCCACAAACGGAAATTCAAAGATTAATGCTGGAAGCGGTAATCACTATCGAGGTGCACGCGCGCGATGTACTGTACAAGTTGTTACAGGAGAAAGTATCGAACGTGAACGATTTCGATTGGATATCACAGCTTCGCTACTACTGGGTGGATGGCGAGCTAAAAGTGCGCGCTGTGAATGCGGAATTTCCATACGGGTAAACTGTAAACTTTGACCAACTAACTGGAACATTTTTCAATTTTTATTTCAAATTTTACTTCCTACAAACCCCTCTCTCTCTCTCTCTCTACCTTACCACTGAACCTAATCGTTATTATTTATTGGAATTTGATCGAAGATACGAATATCTGGGTAACACTGGAAGACTCGTCATCACTCCTCTGACTGATCGATGTTACTTGACGCTAACTGGGGCGTTGCACTTGAAATTCGGCGGTGCGCCAGCTGGCCCCGCCGGAACCGGCAAAACGGAAACCACCAAGGACCTCGCCAAAGCGTTCGCCATACAGTGTGTAGTGTTCAATTGTTCCGATCAGTTGGACTTTATGTCGATGGGAAAGTTCTTCAAAGGTCTCGCGAGGTAATCTCTGATTCGTCCGACCTTTTCGTTACGTTGTTCTTCCGGTTTCTCCCTTTTCCCCGCTTTTCGCCTCTTTCGACTTTCTTCGCGTGTCACGTATCGTAGTATCGTCGATAGGTTCGAGTAGGTGCGTCTACCTGTATGTTGAAATTACAAATGCCATCGTACGTTCAACGATAAATTAATATTTCCACGTTATCGCCAATACAGATTAGTATCTACCGGTGTTATTGTAAATTAAAAATACGTTGAAAATCGAAGACGGTATCTTCGTTTCGTACGTTAACCCCGTCGCACGCGATCACGCTGATACTCTAATTAATTTTATAAATTGAATTTAAATTTAATTAAACGCCAATTTCATTTCATCGGATTCGATTCGCGAAGATGTTTGCGCGATGAACGTTGAATTCGAGTAATTTCTGCGAAACCATTTTTAACCATTTCGTTTATCCATTTTAATTATTGTTCATTATCTCGACAAAAATCTGCCATTTGTTCGTTTTATCCGGAATATAACCACCGCAGTGCAGGCGCATGGGCATGTTTCGATGAATTCAACAGAATAGATATCGAGGTGCTGTCCGTGATTGCCCAGCAGATCATGACGATCCAGCAAGCGCAACAAATGCGAATGGACACGTGAGTCTATGATATCAGCCACAACCGACACGAATTTTCCTTCGTATAGCTTTAAATGGATAATACCGATTTACGAGTGTGGCTTTCGTTTCGACGAACGTTGCAGCACACGTTATATTTTTCAGATTTATCTTCGAAGGGGATGAAATCGTACTAAAGACATCGTGCGCGGTATTCATCACTATGAATCCTGGTTACGCGGGTAGGACGGAATTACCGGACAACTTGAAAGCCTTGTTCCGTCCTGTGGCTATGATGGTACCAGACTATTCGCTCATCGCTGAAATTTCATTATTTTCGTACGGTTTTTCCGAGGCGAAAGTTTTGGCCGGCAAGATAACGACTACGTTTAAATTGAGCTCGGAACAATTGAGCACACAGGTACGATATTCTCGTTATGTTTAACGCGTCACAATTTAATTACACCTATTTAATTATCAAACAATTATTCGTTTTCATTTATTTTTACTACTATTTTACTTTCTCAACTTAGTTCCACTTAGTTCTCAACTTAGTACAGTTGGAAAGTTAAAGATTTGCGTTTGAGAAATAAATATTTTTACCAAGGATCATTATGATTTCGGAATGCGAGCGGTGAAGACGGTCATCGCTGTGGCGGGAAATTTAAAAAGGGAACAGAAAGATTTAAACGAACAGCAGATCTGTTTACGTGCTTTGCGAGACGTGAACGTACCCAAATTCTTAAAAGATGATTTGACGCTGTTCAACGGTAATTTGCTCTAATTTCTTTCTCTTTCGCGAGTTCTCCAAAATCTCTCACGCTGTAATATTACAATTTTTTCTATGCTCAATTTTCACGATACCACGTATCTCCTTCGTTTAATTAGGTATCGTGTCTGATTTATTTCCACGTTTGGAGGAGAAACACGTAGACTACGGAGTATTGGAAACACAAATTCGTGCAGCGATTACGAGAATGGGTCTAGAAGAAGTTAACGGTATGCTGAATATGTACATGTTTCGTTTCGTTAGTTTCGGATCTATAGATCCGAATCGGATAGATTTATTCTAGCTATCTATTCGAAATTGTTGAAAATTTTATTTTTCGTTTCGCTAAACTCTGTCGATCGTTATTACGTTACCGTTACGTTATACGTTATTACGTTACCGTTACGTTATACGTTATTACGTTAATCGTTGTTAAATTTGACAATCGAGAACTACGGAACAGTGTACCGTAGAGCTTGAATTTTACTAAATAATTCAGTCATCCAAATAACTTGAAGTTGATCGAAATCGAAATTCAAAGTTGGACCACACGTTTTCCCATAATAGCCGAATCTTTTGATAAAAGATCCGGCTTAGATAGAATTCCGTGTTCGAACGTGATACAAGGTGATGATCGAAACGGTCGACGTCTTTGATCGTAGAGTTCGTGAAGAAAGTTATCCAATTGTACGAGACGACCGTGGTGCGGCACGGATTAATGCTGGTTGGTCCAACCGGGTCGGGCAAGACAAGGGTAAGTGTTTATCTAAACTCGCAAGAACTTTTCCACTCTGTTTCCCAACTTTACGTTACAAAGATGTTGGTATTCTTGTATAGATACGAACTCCGTGATCGAATATTCCTATTTACAAGGATACTTTTCATTCGATTCGACTGCTCTTTTTACATCCGCGTCGATTAAATTCGATTAAATAAACACGAAGTATGCCATTTAATCCGTTAAACGTTTCAAAGTCATCGCCGGTAAATCCAAGTTAAATCATAACACGCAACCGTAACAACGTGTTCCGTTGGAACATATATATGGAATATAAAGATTAAACGAATTTGTCTCTGTATTTGCTCGTTTTTTCTATCCTTTGTATCGTAGGAAGGATATCGTTACGAACTTACGAAGGAAAAAGTTGTGTCGTTCGATTACGCTTTTCAAATATCTCCGTACTCGGATATTTTTCCAAACTTGTTGTAACATTTAGACAAACTCGCACGTTTCGTTCGCGTCTTCTTCGTCGGACGTTCATTTTTCACCAATGAACGATGGTAAAGCGATGTCGGCCGGTGATCGGTGTGCGACTTTCGCACCAAGTCGCTTGACACTGAACGAATTACGGGTAGATTCGATCGTGCACAGGTGATGCACAGTTGCGTTAATAAAGGGCTGTTGTCGAAACAGTAGGCGAAAGGCAAATCGATAGTTTGAGGCGGTGTTGTCGATTAGTCGGCATTGTTCGCGGTGAACGTGACCGTTGTTCATTGAAACGATGAAAATGTGATTAAGCTGATTACGGCAGCTGGTGATTTTACGTTTGCATCATGGTTCGTCTAATATCCGGTACGATCGAACGATCGATCCCCTATTTCGTTTAGGATAATAGAGGTGGTTGAACTGATTATAACATTGGATTAACAGGTTACGATATACGCTTTATTCCAACAACTTGTAGACACGGACAGTTACGCTCGGTGTGTATAGCGTGTATAGCGTGTATAGCGTGTATATAAGTTAAACAGATGACTGATCTAAGAGTGAAAAACCAGGGAAGTTCGGTGACCATGCTGTCACAGAGGAAAACTATTGCTGGGTATTGGTCGTCCCACCGCCGATCGCTTGCGAGTGGAAATGACCGTCGAACATAGGAAAAACCCGACCTTCCCATTTTTTACCTGACGGAGCAATAACCATAAGGAACGTCTCGACTTGGATACGTTTTATAACAATTAAGGATTATCGCGGCCCGATTAATTATATTTGCACAGCTAGTGGCCGCCTCGACCGAGTTACGTAAAGAGTCACCGGACGTAACAACGACGTATATCCGCGGTTTCTCGGATAGCGTGACGCGCATTGCGCGTTGATGTTAAGATATAACATCCGAGAGCGTTGTTGTAAAAAGTTTGCGTTTTCCTCTTGAAAAATCATTCAGAAAATCAGAGTAAAGCGACTCTGTCTCTTTTGGTACGTCGTAAATATAATAAAGATAGGTCAAAGGAACAAAACAGTTAGTTAAATCAGCGTTCGAAGAACCATGTAATTTGAATTTTTGTCTTTGTAGTATGTAGCTATTTTTTGATATCACGACACGTATATCGGGACACGTTTCAGTTTTCGGTAAGTCGTATCTAGCGATATTACATCGGGCTATCGATTACGCGAGACTCGCCCTCTCGAACAAGCTACGTATAATACGGCTTTGATCCCAGCGCGGATTTCTCTCAAAGTCCAAAGATTAGTTGGGATTTTCTCGCGCGATCCACTCGACTGCACTGTCACGTATTCGACCAACTTTCGCCACCGGTTTGCCAACGTGGGCGGGGAAAGTCGATAGTCGTTGATCTGTCTCGTTTCGTTATTCCTTCGCCGTAAGAATCTTTAGACGCGTCGATCTTTCGGATGGGTAGACTTACTTACGAGGCGTGTAAGGCGTTCTTAGTAAGGCGTAAGGCGCACGGGAATTTGGATAGATACGGTGGGTGCGCGACGCGAAAGGAAAGATAGATGGAAAAATTTGACAAGAATCTTTTTAGTAGAATTTGTAGAAGATGATTGAAAACGAGGATGTGTATATGAGGTTTAAGCGTCGTTGAACTTGCTTGTAATATCGTTATCGCGTTGAACTTGTAACAACTTTCCTTCCTTATCTTTATGTTTCCCTTGAAACATTATTTTATATGGAACGATATTTCCCATTACATCGCGTAAATATCGACTGAAAATTAACGTTGTTATAATTGTATCGATTAATTTCAATTAATTATTCGATTTATCTCGAAATAGAAGAATCGTAATTAATCACGTTGAAGAAGATTTTGTAGGAATTTTCGCTACCGAAAAACGGTTTGTTCGAACAATTCGGGACACGAGCTGCGTTCCAAGTTCGAAGATTCGATAATCTCAAGAAATTTCGATTCTCTGAAGCTTGCCGATTCTATGGAATTCCGTGGCCGAAGTTGCCTGTTGGCCGATTTCCATATCCTTGAAATATGTTGTCAGCACGATCCCAACGACTTTTTCTCGTTTCCAAATCAATGAATAAAATCGTTGTTATTCTCGTACCATCGTTTTACGCTATTAGATTACCACCATCACCGTCGTATTTAACATATTGAAAGGAATGCTGTTGAAACTCGGGAAGAAGAGGCGATGCATGGACAGCTTCGCGCGGAATGTACTATACGTACGTACGTCGTATGTATGCGAGAGGAGAGTTGCGCAGAACGAGATCGGCTAACAGGTAACTATCTGGCAAATTGGCCGCTTTCTGTAAAGAACAAAGATACTATATGGAATTGCATTTGTTACGTACGACGTATGTGGAACGAGGTTCTCATGGAACGAGGTAATTAAAATAGATCAGTTTCAATTTTTTCAGTGTCTTAGGTATATTTAAAAATATTTACCTTATATATAAATTATACGGTTAGTCGTTAGTCGAGATATTTACAGTAGCGATTCCTTTTACGCTAATTATCGGTAAACGCGCTGTTCCTTGGAAATCCAGCCTTCGAGCAACGCGAAAACGATTTCTACGACTCGATATAAACAATAAAACAATTACCTACGTATTTCGCTGTTTATACGTATATAATTCGCATAATTCGCATAAAAAACGGTGTTTGGAAGATGATACAAATATTTTTTCGGTTTTATGTTTTCATTATCGTAGGCAATTTTGTATAAGCGAATTCGTCTCGTATCTTTGAGACATCCTACACGCACGAAATATCTATGGATATGGAATAAAAAAAAGTTGAAAAATTCAATTTGCGTCGACTTTCTTTACGTTTACGATACGCAAGTATCGAAGGAATCTTAGTTAGGAAGGTAATACAATAGGATGTAAAAGCGAAAACGCGGATTTCCCAGTTTTCTCAACGACTCTACACGATACAGCGAGTGCAAGAATTCCCTCGAGATAGACATCGACGTTGTTCGTAATAATAATGTTTACAAAGCTTTTTCTTTCCAATTACCTAGCGAACGATCGATTATATCGGAGTAATCTTTTCGTTTAGTAACCCGACTCGCCGCGTTCACGTATCGATTACGCCGAGTTTTACTCTATCGGTAATTAGGTAATTAGGTAATTAGGTAATTAGGTAATTAGGTAGCCATTGAATTTTAAACGCTCGACAGTTTTCAAGTTTCAGACAGAGACAAATAATTAATGATTTAAACGAACACACGTTTAGAAGACGTTGAGACATTTATCGTTTACTTATGTTGGTAATTCGGTCGAACGTTCCAAGTGGGAAATTTGATCGAACGTCGGAGCACTGACAAAGCGTAACGATACACGTGTACTTTCGTATAATTTCTCTAATTTCTATAATCAATACGTAGTTTCCACGATACAAGTAGATGCCACATAGAAATAACGAATTTTACACCGAGTCTGCGAATTTTTCCATGCAACGTTCCGAGTATTAACGCGTGTATTAAACCGAGGTGTCGAGGTTGTTGAAAGTTACAAGTTTATCCTTTTGCTTTTAACGTAATATCCTTTTATCCTGTCTCGAATGGAACAGGATAAAACAGGATACGTATGCGAGATACGTACTCGCCTGGATAGGCTATTACGACTAATAGAAACGCCTTTAACTTATTTGAACCATCGGTAATCGCATATAATCGCGTATAATCTGTTTCATCGAGGGTCGGCCATTTACTCGAAGTTTCGGAAGATTTTGCAAAGATGAAAACGCGTGTCTGTCAGCCCGACAGACGATTTTTCTATTTTCATTTCTCGCTTACACGATCGAACGACGTAACCGCGAACCGTTTCTCAGACTTTTTATTACGCTTAGTACCTCCGACAGCAGAACAAAGCGGTTCAACATGGATATTTGATCGAGCCGAGATAGCTGGTTCGTTGTACGCGTTGTTTTGCTCGTCGAAGCAAACCGATGGCGAATTGTCGAATCGAAGACGACGACGAGGACGAAGATTCGCGTTTGCGAATGAAAGAACGAGGGTGAGAAACGGCCGAACGTGATGATCGTGCGCGTCGCGCGACGCAATTGAAATCGCCGTGGTTGTATACTTGGATTTGCTCGAAAACGTTTCCGTCGCTCCTATATGTATCGTCGTAGATTGCAGTGATACCTGGTCATGGTTTTCAGTATCTTGCGCAGCAACTGTTGCAGACAACGCCTAAACGTGATGCCGCACATTGCGTACAATAAGAAATTGATGCTGAAGTTGGTGTAATAGAGGAGCATGAAGAACTGCTGCAAACACCAGAGCAGATCGGGCGTGTTCTTGCGGGCCAGCGTGAAGAAGAATACGCACAATCGAATCACGTAGCTGGAAAACGAGAGTTTGCTTTGTTGGTAAATCGAAGTTGGCAGCTTGTCGGAAGAATCGCAAGTATAGGAACGTGCGAACGTGCAACGCGATGAATTTTTATTTATTGCACAGAAAATATCGTTCATCGTGGATCGTCGGTGGTTCCGTAGAACACGTCGTTGATATCTCTCACCGAGATGTTAAACATATTGAAAGATATTAAATCAACGTATCGAATATATATCGATAAATGGCCGTTTACCTCGGCAAATTGAGAAGAATGAAAACGGTGCTGATGAGAAGCAGCATTTTCGTGATGCTCTGTTGATTCCTCGTTGACACGAGATTCCTCGAGGACGATCTAATATCTGCAACAGAGAAAGAAAAAGTATTGCAAGTACGGTGCGAGCGGCCGGGAATTTCCGCAACGACGTTCGAGTAACTCGACTTTTCGCTTGGCCTTCTGTTTCCCCCTTTTTTTTTTTTTTTTTTTTTGGAAATGCGGTGCGCGGGTGTTATTTCGTCGTGTTTCGGATTTTAACCCAAGGTACGACCTTTTCGTACGTTCGAAACGTCGAATAGACGCTATCCGTAACTTTCGAACGAGTAACCTACCCTAGCGTTAACGGAATCCATGTACGAAGACTACGAATCGAAACGTTGAAAAAATGCGGTAAAATCGGACGACTTTTTTTCCTCGAAGTCGAACGAATCACGAGAAGAATAGAGGCATACGGTTCGAAAGCGGCCGGCAGTAGTCCAGCGGGTAATTCGACCGACCAATTTAACGATCCAATCGTTCGTCGTTCCAACGAAACGTTACGGTTTCGTTTCGTCGCGATTCGTTTTCGCTCCGTTTCGCTTTACGCCGATCTAGCCTGTTCCTTTCCGCGATAACAACACCAAAGCGACGATTACCGATATACTCGAGCAAATTTTCCTTACCAGAGTCGAAGTATTACGGCTAGGAGAAATTCCGTACATGGAAACGCGCTCGACCTGCATCGTGCTCGCGTCTCTATCTCGCGTTCTTACAGAATATTTCTCCTCTCGCGAATACGGTTTAACGAACCTCGCTTCGTCCGAGAGCGAATGCCTCTTGTACGAGTTTCCATCTCGGTTAATCTCGTTGGAAGGACCGAGGAGACGAAGAAGGAAGGTGAAGCAGCAGCCTGCCCCTGCTTGATTCGTACGATCCGTCTTAAAAATTCTTTCCTCGGATTTCTATAAAACTGAATTACTAACGCGCCCGATGATTGCGGTTACGTTCGAAGCGGACGTACGAGAGTCAGAATCAACGATGTTTAATAGGAAATCGAACCAAATCGAACTATTAACATCGACATCGACGTCCATTTTCAGTTTCGTTTCACCGACTTGGTTCTAGAGATCGCAGAGAATAGGCGAGTTATTCGACCGTGTGGTTTGGCCTGTTTTAGATGCTTCGCTTTCTTGCACGTATCTGTACATAGATAGACACAAAGGATACACGTATGTGTACTTACGTATACAGCGAGTTGCTATTTCGGGCAACTGACAAGCGTTTCGTGGGGTTGATGGCGGCGCGGACGTGGTTTGATGCCGAGAGTGATGAGAATGGTTGTTCTTGGACGAGTGAAACGATTGCTGCGACGGTGGCCGTCGGCCTCCGACCACTGGTCCCAGATTAATGCCGCCAGCTCCGTTGTTGCTGCTGCCGGCACTCTGAAAACCGACGAACAAATTTACCAATTACGACTAACGCAACGTTCGTAGGTTTAAAAAGGCGAAAAGTAAAGTTAGAGCTGCGCCGTCGTGTACGCGCGAAATAGAAGCGACAACATGGTGGAGAAAGCCGATTCGATTAAGCGACGCGACACCGCTACGCTGCGAGAGATAACCTGCTGGCAATAAAGGTCCACGGGAAGCCAATAATTTTTCAGCCACGGTACCAGTTTCTTGAAACGTTATCCTACTTATTATCGGCATGGTTAGATGGGCTGGCGGTATTCTTTCCCATGCTGGTCACGAACGCGTTACTTAACCACGATCCTCTAATAAGCGATACGCGTGTCTCATCTATCATAATCACCCTTAAATGCTGTTGTCTCTGGTGGACGATACGATGAGAAAAACTTATCCTTCTTTTGGATTAAACGGTAGATATTACGACTAACGAGGTATTTGCGTCAAAGGTACGGTCGACGCGAACTCGTGGGCAAACTCTTGATCGAAACGCGAATTCATTTATCTCGGAACTATCGTTCGAGGAAAAATCGTTTCGCCAAAACGGTTTCGGTTAATGTTTCGGTTAATTCTCGAGCGAATAGTCATCAGCCGAGAACTCGATTCCATTTTATGGTGTATTTTATGTTTATATTTTAGGGTGTATGCATGATTCGGGGTTAAACTAATTTTCTATTTCGAGTCGACGCTTCGAGCGAAAATACGGGAGCAAATTTGGACGAATAAAGAAGAGAAAGTACGAAAGAAAGCAGGCAGAATTATTTTTGCAATTGTTAGGTACGTAGATTCGGACATTGGCTGCCAATACGCTATGGATAAAAGTGGTATCGTATCGGTTGGAACAACAAACGTATCGTTTCCGAGCGCGAGTAACAATTTGCAAGTTCAACGGGCATATCGATATCGCGGGAACGAGGCGACCGATAGGAGGAGAATGTAGGTTAACGCGGCTCGTCCAAGTTATTTACACCGGATCACGATGAATCGCAAGAACGGACTCGATCGCCTCGTCGACTAAGGGACGAAGGAGAATGCGAAGGAGAACGGCAGAACTGCATTTTCCTGCTGTCGTAAAACAGAAAAGAGACGCGAAGAAATAATTCGCATCCAAACGCAACCATCTTTATTCGCTTTCTATCGGTAGCATTTTCATCGAAAACGATCGAACGTAAAAGCCACGGTCTCGTATCTTTGTACAACATTTTAGATCAGGAGAACAAACGGTTATTTTATAAGGTTGTTTCTGTTGGTAGAGCAGTCGGTTTGTTACTTTCAAGAGTAAAGAAAGTTACTCGCTGATTCTTCATCGTCGATTATTCGACGTAAATCGTAGCTGTAGAATCGGCAGACCTTTTGTCCGAGAAAACGAATCGAGTTACGACACAACTCGCCGCTTACGCGTCTAGCCTACGAATCTGTAGGCAGAGTTTGCGTATCGATCGGAGGAACGAGCATCGCGTTCGATCTTTGCGAATCGTTCGAAAAATGGCGTCGTTCGATCGAACGCTATCCTATCTTTAACTGTCTAAAACGAATATTTACAAAAGTATGAAACGGGGGCTTGGTTCGAACGAAGAATTTCAATTAGGGTAGGTAAAAAATAAAGATGTAAACGCGAGGTATAAAGGGTCGAAGAGAGTTTCTCGCGATAAAACCCCGCTTCTTGTAACAGCTTTTCTTCCCCTTTACGCTTTATCGCTATCGTAACGAGAAGAATCCCGAAACTCAAAACGAAAGAACCGTCTCTTTATTTGCGTCGTTTTTCTTTCGCAAATTCATTCCTCGTTACGGTGGAATTTATCAGTCGTCGAACGGTTTTGTCGCGATTTTTCGCTCGGCCATTTAGTCGTGTATCGCGGTATGATCGATTCTTTGAGGAGAAAGAATGGAAAAGAGTCGGTTTCTTCGATCGGTTAATCCGTAAGGTTGAACGATAGAACGAATAATTCAGTGCAGCGAAACGTACGAGTCTCGCAATCGTGGAACGAGCGAAATTCGTCCAACGTGATCAAACACCTTCTCCTCTTCTTTTTTTTTTTTTTTTTTTCTTATTGGGTCACGGTCTATCGAAAGAGGCGCCTCGTTAAAAAAAAAAAAAGCGATATCGTTGGTAGAGTCGACGGAAAAGCGTACGCAAAGTGTGAAATCAGCCAGCTTTATGCAGATTTCATGGTAATATCGATTGCGAGAGTGTGTAGGTATCGAGTATACGTGATTTGATCATCGTCCCACTTGGACTAGAGCGGCGCGTGGCGTTGATAAAACGAGCCGATATATCGGGTGACCCTGGAAACGCAGAATATTTGAATAATTTATGATAAGAGAATAAGGAGTTGCAGGCGTGACATTGTATTGGACGGAATATAGCAGGGGGCCGTAAACTATAATTCCCCCAGTGGCATCGCTAATGAATACCGTAGATTTCATGGCTATACCGCCGGCATTTTGTACGCTTTTCCCCATACCGAGCGTATTTCGTTAGAAGCGTATTGAAATTCATCACCTGGTCGATAACTATATATATATATATATCGAAGAAAACGAAGAGGAGAATTCGCAGAAACGATGTTCTTTTACGAATCGATTCGAACATCACGGTTTAAATTCTTTCTCTCAAATTGTCACTGCGAAAGAGGCGGAAAGATTTGGTTCGTAAACCTTTAAACGAACGATTTTCGGTCGACAAACGGAAGCTCGAAGAGGAAAACAGATCGAGTAAAAAAACTGTGTTCTTCGAGTTTTTGTAATACCAGCGATACGACACACGCGAATACAACCTGCTATTTCTTGCGCTTGGCAACGAACCACGCTCTAGAAGAGCGCTCTTCTTCTTTTCATTTTCAACGAGTTTCGCCTCGATGGTTTAAATTAGCTTTGTGGGAAACGAAATTGCACGGAATACGATATTCATCCACGAGGATGCACACGGTCGTCGCGACCTCACTCTCCTATCGTCCAATCGACTCCGTTTGTCGTCTCGTTACGATAACATTATATTCGAAAGCTAAACCGTCGCGTAATAACGTCTCGACGATCGATGCACCTGCCAGTTTCTCGATTTCCATTCGACAGAGCGTCAACCGAGATCGTTGTTTGCCAGCAGGTTCGAACGTTCCCTGACAGCCGTTGCTTTCGTTCTTCCAACGTTTCTATCGTTCGATAGATTTTGGTCGGTCGGTCGATCGATCAGCCAATCGTTAATCGGTCCACGTTTCCGACGTACCGTCACGCTGTAATTTCATTTCCAATCGTGCAACTGTTAAACGCGAGAGTCCGATGTAACCTAAATACCGTTAAATACGGTTAAATACGGTTAAATACGACTTAATCGTCGACCAAGTTGGCACGAAACGTACAGGTACGCGTACGCATGCAGATACGTAGTACGTATACGCGTAGCATCGTCGTTCGGATCGTGGAGTAGTTAGCTTCGCTTCAGGGTCGATAAGACGTTGTTGTAATTGTAAGTACTCGTGCAACGTACGAGCGAACAACGTCCTAAACCATTCGCTTTATTCCTTTCATTCCGTTAACCGATATAGCAAAACGCTCGATACGATTCTTTAATTTTCTACGTTACGTTCGCGTAATACAAAATATATCGCGTGCTTTAACGTTACCACAAAAGTCAATAGTCGGATAATCGATGTAATTAACGCGAAATTACCGATTCTGTGAGTTTCGAATTTTCGAACGCGTTTCATTTGTCACGAATGTTTCTACTACTACTTTGTATCGCGTTGTTTAATATTTTTTCGAGCCTTTGAACATCGAAGAAAGAAGACGCGTATCGATATCTCCGGTCGAAAGAGAAGTTCGATACTCGAGGTAACGTTTCGTTAAGGGAAGCCCGCGTTTCAGAGAACGAAGCAAATTAAAAGAAACCGTGTTTAAGAGGGCGATTAATTGGCAGTTTTTGAAAACGCAATTTCGTTCCGTCGTCGACGGTTTTTTCATTTCCGTGTAATAATACGAGTCACGCGGCTACGCCCCGTTTATTTATCGAGAAGCACTCGATAATTTTCTGCCAATGACAGATTTATCGCGACATTGGCAGAGGTAGGATGGAAAGAGGCTATCGCGTTTGTACGAATATCGGTGCGCGTTGCAGCGAAGAATAAAATCGTTTAACGATTCATCCGAGACCGTTCCCGCCCCCTTGCATCCACCTACCATTGATTTATTCTACCGTCAAAGACAAACGAACTATTATAAAAGGCAAATTGACGAACGAAAGTGTACCGTCGTGCCGAACGATCGCCGTTTATCGAATATCGAAACAGAGAATATTCATAGAGCGATTCGTGCGGTTAGATTCGCCCGAAGCCAACGATCGATTCGCATCTTGGAACGATCGTCGCAGCGTGGTTCGTAACCGTTGTACGTAACCGTAACCGGATCGAAAGGACGCGGATTGACGTATCATAGCCGAGCGATCGAAAACTCTGTAAAGATGAATGGCGACGGTTACGTAAGCCGAAGATATTTATACGTTGATCGAAAATAGCTGATTCGCGGTTACCGACCACCGGAACGCGAGAGCAGAGGGGGAAAAAAATCAACGAGAGCTCGAGAAGCAATTATTCCATTCTGCTTCGTATCGATGATCGATCGTGATCGCGTTTCGTCCGGCGTCGATGATTCCGTGTCGAAAACGGGAATAAAATTTCGTCTTTCGCGACTCTTTGATTTACTTGCAGCGATATCGTGCATATATTTCAATCACCCGGAAACGGTTATTACGATTGATTTAACTCGTAATTTAACTCCAGCTGTGTAAGCGCGTGTACTTTGAAACACCGCTTGTAGCGGTGTATAATAAGCAAAAGCGAAGAAGATTCGATCAATCGATTACGTTTCGAACGCTTATGTTCGAGCGGACAGGCAGAAAAAAAAAACGATCGTTTTCCTTCGTTCTTTTCGTTACGATCTAATTAGTTGGAAAACCCGCCGCTCTTGAAAGAACGCTACGCGTTCTCGTTTTTCCATTCTATCGCCTTTCGAAAAGTTCTTCTTTCGAAAGTATGATTTTCCATTCGTCCGCTCTCCTAAATCCTCTTCGGTCCTTTTCTCCAATACACGCGCATACGCGATACGTACACGCGTATGTATACGCACGGTTTTTGCGTACGTCGGCTATATCGAAAAATATGGTCGACGTGGAAAGTCTATAGCGTTTACTGGCTCGATTGATATCGAGTCGCGCCCTGTTTAGTTAACCATATCGAAGAGAATTATTTTTTATATAAATTTCCGAGAAAATACGAAACGAATGAATTCACCGCTCCTAGTCGATGCTTCGGTAAAATGAAATGTTGGAAATTTCAACGAGATAACGTTCCACCTTGTGCATCGAGGACGCAAGGACGAGCAAACGGAATAGCAGAGCTCAGGTGGAATATGCACCTACCGTACGCTGGATAATTTCGTCTTATACACGCGTAAAAGATAAAAAGAACTCGATTTGTATCGAATCTTTGCTTAGATACCGGGTAGATACCGCTGTGCCGGTCTTTCTGGTCGACTCGTTCTGGTCGGTAAAGAGACGCGAATCAACGCGGAATTGTCGTAAAATGCTCGTCTAGCCGGCCCCGTTACCACCCTTTCATCGCAAATACGTCTTTTTCGTCGCGTCCCTGAATCTAATTGCAAGCTACGCGCCGGTTTGTCAGCCACTTTTGCCGCTGTGCGCGTTACTAGATCCAGAACGGACCGCGTCTCTTTTATTCTTCCTCTTCTCCGTATCTGTTTTTCCGTGTTCACCTTCCCGTTCCATTGCGATAACAGAGTGTCGTTGGACGTTGAATCAAGTTCACGCTACTCTCTCAACTTTATCGCGCTCTGTCGTCGGATCACGTTCTTTGTTATTATTCGTTCCGCGCTTCGCGACGACGAATGTTATACATTTATAACGGCTAAAGATAGATCAAATTTCGTTTATAGACGATGCGCGACACGAATATATATTTTACGAGTACATTTATAGTTATATCTTAAGACTACGGCCAATTACACGCGATATCTCGCGTATCGAATCGCGTAAATCGCATAGCGTTAAATAATCGTATCGCGTAGAATTTCGCGAAACCACCGGCGATGAATCCGCCTGTTACGTCGTTAACCCGTGGATTGGATCTAGACGCGCCTAGATGTGCGAACGGATGAAAACGAAGGAAAAACGGACAAAGACGGATTAGTTAACAACCAACGAATGCTTGCCGACGCTTTTAAACTGTTACGGAGTTATTCGTATACGTTCTACGGGATCGATTCGATCGGTAGACGTAGCTATAAAAATTGGAGAATTGAAATCGAAGGAACGTTAGAAAGGTCGTTCTGTCGCGAACGTTTTTAAAAGCCACCGTCGGATCGGATCGTTCGAACGGATCGACTATTTTCGGAATTCGTGATACGTTCGTTAGCGCGTGTGTACACGTGTTCACTCACGCGTGTAAAATCTAAATTACTGAAACGCGGCAGACTATCTCAAAGTTTACATAACGTTGAAGTAGCGTCCTTTGGAGACGAGGCAATTCGGAACAACGTTTCGCGTGTAGCGACGCGACGATTCGTCGAAAGTTTATAGACTCGAACTAATCTAATTTTTCTAGCTATATGCTATTGCGAAACTTGACGTTTGCGTTAGTTTGCTCGTTCCAAAGTTATAACGAGTTTCTCTGTTTTTAGTCGTTGTTATCCGTGTTGTCTGATCGAACTGATATAATAATTTAACGCAATTCGATTTACGTTTTCCGTTGACGGATAAATATTTTTAAACGAACGAAACAGCAAAGGAAAATGCCATTTCGGCCAATGTTCCATCGGCTTATAATCGTTTTCTAAAATACGCTTTGCCCGTGAAACGAACTGCTCGTTAACGACGATAAAAAGTCGCGTTAACGTCTGACATTGGATACATCGGAATATACGTGTATACAAGTTACAAGTTCGACGAGGATAAATCCCGTTCTCCTTTCTAATTTCAGCCTATCGTATAGATGGTCCGTTAATTGCAAGCGAAAGGTAGGAGAAGCAAAAGCTTCGAAAGGATCGAGCAAAATTAAGAGAAAGATATATGCGTGTTCGTTAGGTTCTAAGCGATTGAAAACGGCATTTGCGTTATTAAGAAGGAAAAAATCGAGTCGAGACAGCCGGTCCAGGTTGGCGCCTATGGTGACTACCGCGTAATATATTGCTGCCTTTGTATACGCACGATCCTCCGGTCCGATCGAGATTTTACGCGTCTAAATAAATGTCTTCGGTCGGAACACTTAATCCACGGGAAACGTTTAGGTTAGCGAACCACATTATTCGAACATCATCGAGTCGGATTAGAAAAAATAACTCGAACGTTTGAGTTTCTTTGGAAAAACAAGTGGAGCCCGAGGGAAACGTTCCTAAGCGTGCATTTCACCGCCGATGTTTGTCTTGCACGCAAGAAAAACAAAAATATAGTCCAGTTACGAGACTGAAGCCAAGCGTGAAGACGGCGTGCATTGAAAATAGCAACGTCCATTAACCGTCGAATATTTGAACGAGACGAGAGGCCGTCGCTTTTTTCCCCCCTTCGATTCGTCGCTAGTCGCTGCAAACACAAAAACTCGAAAAGGAAAGTTAATCCAAGCTCTGGCACTTTCACGAGCGAAAAACTGACGCGATTTCGATATACGTACGTATCGTTTTAAACGTAAATTTAATAATTTCCGTACTCGCGTACGGGTTCTTTGTTAAACCGAGCAACTTTTGTAAAAAGAAATACGCGGAGAATGGTAACGATCCAACGTTCGTGCCAACGCACGGACTCGAAAGTATCGAAAGTCGAAAGATTCGGAACGTTTAGGATACCGTTTCCAGTATATTTTGATCGTTACAGAATCGGTTCTCTTTGACTTTTCTATTACGAATAATATAAAACAGGCTTGGATCGAACGGAAGTGGAACGGTCGAAGCAACAACGAACGAGGTAACGACGAGCGTGCGTCGAAATGGACGATAATGAAAAGCCAAGTTCGTAGGATGAAAGTGAAACGATGTACGTACTTACGATAAAAGGTAAATGATCGTAACGAGATGGAAAACGACGACGGCCCGGTGAAATCCAATCTTAAATACTTAAATACTGAAATACTCGACTTCGAAGGCGAATTATTTTTGTGAAAGAAGAAGACGGAAGCGTGGAATAAATTGCAGCCGATGTAGGCAACGCCGGTCGCGTAGCTACGTTCGTACGTGTGAATTTAACATTTAGCATCGATTTCGTATCAACGTTCGAGTTTGCCCGGATCAAACGACGTTACGGTTAATAGAGTCGATCGGTTTGCCTTGCGCGACCTACGACGTACAATGAAAAGCTAATTTACCATGGATATAGTTGGCGATCGAAGATTTTCTTACAACGTTATCGCGTGATCGCGATATAGCAACGTTGAATCGAATACCGGCAGCATTAAATCTCAATAACCGTTCGATAACCGAACGATCGGTTTCGATCAAACGATTTTCACTCACCGGAATCTGATTCAGATTGATGTCCGACTGTTCTCTGCTCGGGCAGTCCGTGGACGTGGTCGAAGACTGCTTGAATCGCCTGCTGAACCTCAACAAGTTCCTCATGATCATAGTGTTCATGACGATGATAAGCACGAGCGGCGCTATCAGACTGGCTATGCTGTCGATTATGCTGATTATCTTCATGGTCTCCAGGTATTCGACCTTCAGATCGCAATAATCTTCACCGTCCCTGTTGATCACTCCAGCCGTGACAAAGGAGTAGGAATGACTGGCCAAAGCCAGAATCACCAACACCAGCACGATGGTCTTTGCCCTGGCTATAGTGCATATATGAGGTCTGTGCAGAGGATACTGAACGGCTATGAATCTTTCCACCGTGAACGCGACGATCAACCAGACGCTCAAAGAGCTGCAGACGGCGCTCACATAGACCAACGTTTCGCACCAACCCTCTTTATTGAACACCTTCCATCCTAGCGTGTTGTTCAACCAAACCAAAAGCAAAGTGACTAAGAAGCCAAAGTCAGCGGTGGCCAGGGCGGCCAGGTAATAGCTGGAGCTTCGTATTCTCAGATGCGTGTTTAGAAAGACGACGCAGGACAACAGATTGCCTACCAAGCCTAGCAAAATGATGGAGGGAATGTAGTACTGATGAAAGAAATCCAGCAGAAAGTATAAAGCGTGACAAGCTTCTATCGGTTTCTCCTCGAAATCTATGCTCGGATCGAAGCTTCTGTTTCTGTAACCGTAATGCGTCAAATTGGTCCACGTGGTTGGGGTGGCGGACCGTCGGGAACGCGCAGATACGTCTACGATCGAGGACTCCTGAACGCCGCATCTCGTACGTAGATTGTACGTGGACGCGACGGACAACATGTTTCCTTCTCTTTGCTATATCTCTTTGCTCTCTTATTTTCCATAAAACGCGCCGATTTGCCTCGAAAGATTCTCTACGAAAGAGTCGAAGCGACGTCGATTTCCATTTTCTATTTTTCACTCGCCATCTTTTCCAAAAAGCTGTCTTCGAAGCGGCGAAATTCCTCGAGAGGTCCTCGTTAATTCGTCCCCGTGCCGAATTCGATCGCGAGATCGGACGATCCCTTCTCTCCGCTATCGGGTCGTCGTTTAAAAATTTCGCTCGACGACAGATTCGAAATTTTTATCGGTCGAACGAAATTCGAACAACGATCGCGTCCAATCAATTGTCCAGCTTGCCGAGAGATTCAACGTAAGTTCGCGATACTATCCGGAGCGCTATGTCCCCGCGCTTGTACGATAAGATAAATCTAAGGATAAGGAGAAAAGCTGGGGCAGGAAGAAAACATTCGACTTTCATCCCCTTGAATTGTTCCAGGTGTCGGAGTTTCGGTTACTCGCAGGTGTACTTTGATCGTACGATTCGGACGACAACGGATCGTCCAATTTCGAATATAAGGAATATAAGGTGTTTCTTAAACTTGTTGCTTCGAGTGCCTCTCAGATATCGATCGATGGTTCGTAGTAACGTTTAATACCTCCCGAGATTTCTCGAATTCTTCGTTCATTCTCTCGACGGGCGTTCGTTTGTTTGCTCGTGAAAGTAGGAAATATTATAAATATATGTCCACTCGTGCGGAGGTAAATTCAGTTCAGAACGTTTCCAACTCGCGAACGAGTGACAAGTGTTTCCAACTAGCTGTTGAAAAAAAATATTCCTCTCGTTTCGTTTGTAGATTTAAATCCCACACAATGTCAATAAACACGGAATGTTTCTAACTGGTGGCGTACGTGTGGCACGGATCGATTTACTTTGGTATTCTTAGATCTCTGAAATCTTTCAATTATTCCACCAAACTGGCGTGTCCGCGACTGGTCTCTCGATCGTTCCAACTAACACGGACAACGTTTTAGCGAGTAATTGGTCGATCAACGGCCTTCGATATCCGTCGCGTTCGCAAATTAGGAATTCGCCGATGGCAAATAACCGCCACGGAATTTCACCGACGGATCTTCGTCTCGATATCGCGGAATGTTTAAAAGTGGCCGCGAGATAATCTCTGGTAATTTGGATGTAGATCGTAGAGGAAAGTTCGATGGTCTGGGTTCTTCGAGGCCTGTGGCGTTTCAGCGTGTTCACCTTTCAAAGTCTCTCGACCAGCAACCAAGTAGTCACGAAAATAGTTCGTTCCCTCCGTATACCACGCTGCGTACTTTTTTCGAGCGGCCTACGAAACCATAGCTCGGCCTATATCTAATTACCATAAAATGGAGCGTCACTTTCGTTTCCGTGCGTTACAGAGCACGGAAGACGATGGTCGGTGCGATTGGAATACGCCAGCGAGTCGGTTTCCCTGGAATGATAAGATGAACGCGATCGCGCCGTTGGATGCGCGAATACCTGAAAGTGGAATGCAACCGGAGGACGAGTATCGATCGGATAAACTATCTTCGTATCCGATGAAATCTCTCGAGAGTCGACAGCGACGGCTTTCTCTGTTCGCATCGAGCGATGCGTCGTTGAACGCGAAAATTCGCAAGTTTGTACGAACAGTGGCCGGGCGGCGCGCGCGTTCCCTTCTTTCAGCGTTTCGTCTTTTTTCCGCTTACGTTCTTTTCTATCTTACGCGTTGCGCTTTTTACGCCGAACGGACTTGTTCGGCCCGCTTTCCAACGTTTATCGCCAGCAGACTTGAAATTCCTTTTTTCCGAGCCAAATCGTTTCCACGTTATTCCTGTCTCGTGGGTCAATTTTTCCGTTTCCGATGCTTGTTTCTCTTCTTTCCCGAGCCACCAACCTTCCAGTTCTTCTCGTTCAGAGAGAGAGAGAGAGAGCAATACTTTCCGCAGATCGGCTTCCGGATCATCCACGAAGCTAACCGATTACAGCTTCGTATAAATTCCACTTTGCGATATTATTCGTCGTTCGGGATATTCGCATACAGTTGCGAATCGAAAATTTCATCGGAATATACATATCCCGCTTGCTTTTCTTCTTTGCCTCTCCTTTTTTTTTTCGTGACAGTAGTTTTGAAATTGCAGATTTTTTCCCCCTATTTTCCGAGAGTTTTCTGCAGCGTTTTATCAAACGTTGAACGCGTCGTAATCATCTTGGTTCGTACGAGTTCCCACAACGTTCCAGCAAGCTTGTCGATAGAAATTCGAAAAAAAAAAGAAAAAAAAAAAACAACGGTTTTGCTTCATTTCCGTACACATGGAGGATCTAACGCGTCGTTCGATTCACCAAGGCTAGGATAGCGTCTGATCCTGGATCCTGTCATTTTGTCCGCGATAGTTTAATTATTCGACGCGGTGTACGTCGTGGTCGTTCGTACGGAGGATACGCGAATCGAACGTTCAACGACTCGATCGGATCTGTCGCAGGTCGATCTCGATTTCATCGACGTCGATCACACTACTTTTACCTACCATGTATCGTCTTTTACCCAATGCATCGACGAGTACGAGCAAACGTTCGACTGTTCGATGATAATATTTTTCATTCGCTCGTTTGTTTCGTTGCTGTTTGAATCTATCACCGATAGAAACAGAATTTCATTTTAAATTACACGTAGATTTTCGATCGAACGTAGAAATTCTGTATATCGTTATATTATACGTATAACGAGAAGACCGAGATCTTTCGTTTGTCTCGAAATCACTGAAATACGGTTCCGTTCTTTTCTTTTCTTTTTTCTTTTTGTTTTAAAACGTGGTCAAATTAATGACAATTATATGGTTCAACGAAGTGATCTAGGTTTCTCATGCGACGCGATATATATTTCGAAGAGAAACGGTCGACGGGAGCGGCGATATCGGAGCGTCGTGCAACGAGAAACGACGTCGGATAAACTGGAAACACGGTTCACGGTTTCGACGAGTTTGCCGCCCATCGAATTCCTTCGCATGCGCTTCGCAAGCTCTCTCGGGGGGCCGTTGGACGACGCGACGACGCGACGCGCGACATCCGTTCGTTCGCGCGTTCCGCGCGTTCTCGTATCGTCCCGCGTTCGAATGTCTTTGAAAACCTAAAACCTAAACTAAAGATACGTAGAATGAGAAAATCGTGCTCCGAATTGTACGAGATTGCAGGCTTTCCAAGCAAATTGTCGCAGCTGCGACCACTTTCAACCTCGATACCGACGTAAATGCGTACGTCTTACGGCAGATCGACCAACTCGTGCGAAACAAAAATTACGTCTCGCTGAGCGATAAGCGACATCTGGCAAAGTAGTATACACGTATCATAACGTACCAACTTGCAGTGAAACGAGTCGACGCGCAACGAAGCAACCAGACTACCAGTCTTTCTCTCTCTCTCTCTCTTTCTCTCTCGATTCCAAAGTTTTCCCATCGCGATATTCGAAATTTGATAAAGCGGATCGTCGCGCGCTTCCTCGTTTCGTATCAAATCGACCGTTTAAGGTCGTTGTACAACTTAGTCGCGTAGCTTGACACACGGAATGTTCTTTTCGCTGGAAATCATCGGCGATTTAACGTCCGAAGAAGGACGTTGTTTCTCCTTCTTACGAATCCTATGCATCTTCGACCAGGCATTTTGCGCAATTTTCCTATTTATTTATTTTTGCCTGTATCAAGATCTGACTCGTTACGAACTTAATTAAAGCGAGTTTGCGAAACCCTACGCTGTTTTTGATTGGACCGAGCCACCTATGAGAATCCTTATACAACGTGCCTATCTTGACGTACTTATACGCGCTGTATATTTATTTATTTTAAACTATATTATTATTATTATCATCGATTATTTTGATCATTTTCTGTTCCATTTCTTCGTCGCTATGTATAAAAGAGCCGAAATAATATTTTTTCTGAGTCTGATCGTTCAAGGACTTGGTTCTCCGCGTATACCTTGTCTACGTACGCGGCGGAACAAGTAACTTATCGATATAACAGATAAGAGATAATATACTGAAAGTGGAGAAATAAACGTATCTTCGTTCGTTTCATTACGCCTTGTTCGCGTAATCGCTCGCGTCTAATCGAACGAAATATTTTCCTTCTTTGACCAGCTGCGCTACCCCGAATAACGCGAGAAAGTAACGCGATAACGAAATGGCGAAATTAATCGATAGATTTTTTTTTTTTTTAATGCTTTAACGCTATTCGAATTGCTTTTTGTCGCAGTGCTACGAGGTTCTGAAGGAAGCATGCACGAAACTGAAGGGACAGCCACAACCAAGCGGTAAACCATTCGCGACTGTGATCACGCACGTGTTGAATCCAAAATCGATCACGATGGGTCAGCTGTACGGCGAATACGATCTTAACACGCGCGAATGGTGAGTGAACGACGAGTGAAACCGGGACAAGGGATCGAACAAAGTTCATCCCGCCTCTTTGACAGTTGTATCGCGCGTACATGCGTGTGAAAGAGATATTGCTCTTAGCAAGGCGGAATATCGAACAAAGGTTTGCGATACGCGTATATCCTCTATAAATATTATTAGCCTTTTCGTATTATCGATTGTTTCGACGCTGTATTATACCGAACCGTTGCTTATACGACAAACTTTACTTTTACTTAAGTGGACAAACCTTTCTACGGTCGCTCGTGTTTCTTGAATACCAATGTGAAAGCTATTTCTCGTCGTGTAACCGATCGTGCAACTAGTTTGCAGGCAATTTCAGATCGTAAAAATGTGAAATTTATCGAAAGAATTAATTTCGCGCTACCGCGTTTGTCGCGGAACGTATGGTATTTCTCTTCCATGAAAACGCGATTTCAGAGAACGTATCGGATATATATTCGGCGAGTACGGGGATCCGCGCGACACGATTTTTTTTTTTTTTTTATTTTAAACAAACAACGGAGATTGCCGTCCACCGCGAGGTTGTTCGAGCTCGAACAAACAGGCGGAAATATTGGAGGAAAAATTCTCTTCCGCGGAAATTGCGTCGCAATGCGAACAAACTCTTCTTTCCGTGCGCGTCATGCTTTACGTTGAAATGTTCACGCCATAAAAGTTGTTACCGCTCGAAAGTCGCACTTATAGTCGAGGAAACTGAAAGAAAATGCATTTTCTTAGGACCGATGGAATTTTCTCGACGTTGCTCAGAGCTGGAATAGCCGCGGACGATTCGAACAAACGTTGGTACGTTTTCGACGGACCTGTCGATGCGCTGTGGATCGAGAACATGAATACCGTGTTAGACGACAATAAAAAACTTTGTCTAACGTCCGGTGAAATAATGAAGATCCTGCCTACGATGACGATGATGTTCGAAGTAGCTGACCTGAGAGTCGCTTCGCCGGCTACGGTTTCAAGGTTAATTTGCAAAATAATTCATCGATGGATCGTCGATAGAATCGAATAACCGATGTAAATCGTAACGATTGTTTTCGATCGTTAACGCGATAAACAAGGAGAAGCGAAATTACGCGCCAAACCACACCCCTAAACCCTTAGCTATACCGATAGACGAATACAGAGGAAAGAATTTGGCCTAGGCCGATACGCGAAACAAACTTACGTACGAGTACGTACGTATATGCGTACGTAAGTTTACAGAATATTTTAGCCGCATTGCTACCACTTCCGATTGCTTTTACCTTATTTCCGAATAATCCGAACGTGGACGAGCCTCGATCGTCGTTCGATTCGCATCGAGCGTCAAAAAAAAAAAAAAAAAAGAAAAAAAAATAGCGCAAAAAATGCATTAGCTGGTTAGTTCTGTAACGGTGATAATTCGACGATTTTAACCTTTACCCTGATGATCAGATGCGGCATGGTGTATCTGGAACCAGAAGGTTTAGGTCTCGATCCCCTCGTTAATTGCTGGTTAAGACGATTGCCCAAAGTAAGCGTTGTACGAACGGGAAAAGTTCCAACGACCGATCGAAACTTACACGTACGTTGTAGCTAGCACGTAACTGTATAATTACAGAATATGTCGGAATACGTGGACGAAATAGCCGAATTAACCAGGCAATTTTTATTTCCCGGACTGAAAGTTGTACGTAACGATCTACGAGAAATCGTAAACACCGTCGATTCCGGGATGGTACAGTCCTACATAAACTTGATGAACTTTCGGATTGGTCCGATGGCTGGTCGAGACGGGAAACCTCCGCCGAGCGCCAATTTCCAACAGCTTATCCGTAAGAATTCCCTTCAAATACTTTTAACCGTCTTTTCGTCTGACTTTGCTTGTTTCTAGCGTTTAATCGTAAAAGAGAAAATCGTGGACATCGCGATGCTAGAAGAGCGTAGAACCGTAGGATAGTTATTATAGTTTGCCACTATCTACGACGTATCTCTATTCGTAGACTCTACTACTATCTGCCATATAACACATTCTACGTACGTAGACGTGTAAACTTTCTTTCGAGCGAGGAAGCCGAAAAAACGCTTCCGCCTTCCGTACGTACGAAATCAACGATATCGGTTAATAAACGATTTAAACGTTTAGCCGTCGGGAAAAGTTTGTTCTATCGCGTATATAGGACTTTTCCTATTACGTTTGTTGATATAACCGTTTTAGATTATCGTGGAAATTTTGGATCGTCGTAACTATCGATAATACAACGATCGATATCGAGCGACGTCATTTGCACGCGTTACGTGTCCGAATTCGTTCGATTTTGTGGAAAGTAGCTGGACGAGATATTTTTGGAATCTCTGCGCGATCTATTAGATATTCCGTGAGAAAGCACGCGATAAGCTTGATAAATGTTTATAGCGAACGATAGGGAAGTTGGCCGGCGTAAGATTAAGCGTAGGTTACGAAATCGGTAATCTTGGAACCTCTCGTGGCTAGAAAAGATAAATTACGACGAGGGAGCATAATTACCACCGTGTAACGGTGAAAGTGGATTAACTTTGCACTGATAAACTGATCACGTTTATCGGGTTTATCGCGTGAAAGCCAGTCACGACTTTGGAGATGACAACAACGGTATCGTTGCAGCCGGTCTGCTGTCACCGTGGGCAGCTTTCGCCGCGGTTTGGAGTCTCGGAGCGACCAGCGACTATAACAGTCGTCTGATATTCGACGAGTGGACGAGAAAGGTGCAAAGAGACAATCGCCATCCTTTGCCGTTTCCCGACGATGGTTTGGTGTTCGATTACAGGTGTACATCGTTATCGAGCCGAGCGTTCTCCCTCCTTTTCTCCTCGTTTTTTCCGTTTCAATGGCAATTGTCCGCCGTAGATTGCACGACGGAGGCTTTACCGATCCGATCGACGGCCAAGATCCGGTCGCACCAAGGTGGTACAAATGGTTGGACGACGTGGCTGCGATCAACATCACGCCAGAGATGAAGTTTGCCGGTAAACAGCGAAACCGTAATACGTAAACGGTAACAGCGAAATTATTTCGTTACGATCGTAATAACAGACATGGAAATACCGACGATGGACAGCGTAAGAAGCGCGACTCTGATCGGCTATCTGTTGATCAACAACTCGAACGCTCTGTGCGTCGGGCCGACCGGAAGCGGAAAGACTCTGACCGTAACGGCGAAACTTTCAAGGAACATGCCGAAGAAGTTTATTTGCGACTTTATCACGTTCTCTGCCAGAACTAGCGCGAATCAGACTCAGGTATGGGATAGGCGGTATCTTAGAAATATAAGAAATATAAGGGATACAAAGGATATAAGGGATATAAAGGACACGACGGAGTACGAGGAAGAAACATTTCGGAGATTCGTTAAACGGGGAAATAGCGGGGTTCTTTTATTCGAGATTCCAAATGGGGAAACTAAAGAATTATTTTCGTCGTTGCGGTAAAAAGGATTTGATCGACGAGAAATTGACGAAAAGGCGTAAAGACGTGTACGGGCCACCGTTACTTCGACAGCAAATCTTCTTCATCGACGATTTGAACATGCCTGCTCTCGACACGTACGGTGCTCAGCCTCCTATCGAATTGCTCCGACAATTCATGGACTTTCGAGGTAATTCGTTCGAAACGTAATTTGCTCTGTTTCGGCGAACCGAGTGAGTTGTCGCGCGAATACCAGCCGCATCGATGAAAATATTTCAGGATGGTACGACCGGAAGGAGATCGGTTCGTTCAGCCGGATAGAGGATGTGAATTTCGTCGGTGCGATGGGACCGCCTGGTGGCGGTAGAAATCCAATAACCGACAGACTGTTGCGACACTTTCATTTCATCGCATTCCCGGAAATGGAAGACGACGCTAAGGTAATACTTAAACGACGCTTTTCAGCCGGTTAACGAGCGAGGCGCGACGATCACAGTGTGACCGTCGCATAGACAGCCGGAAGTAATTAAGAAACCAGACCAGACGGAGAACGATTAACGTTGCCGAGTGCTTGGCGTCGAAAGTTTCAACGTCTCGACGTGTTACGCTTTCGATTAACGCGATTTCGATTAATCGGACGAACGAAGATTCTATCGGAAATAGGAATTTTCCTGGCGTTCTTCGACCGTTCCAAACCTATGTTGGAACAAAAGCGACCGTAAAATCGATTTTTCGATACAGCCACCCCAAGCGCTAGATGCGTGAAACCCCTTAAACGACGACGACGACAACGACGACGACGACGACGACGACGACCGACCGACTTCCATGGGTAACTTCCACCACAGTCGAGTCGCGTTCATTTTCCTCGACGTTTATCCGGTTTTATTCCATCGAGTCTGTCGATCCACGCCCACAAGGAATAATCGTAGCTCGTGAAAGAGACAAAGTATCGCCGGTGCCTGCCTCTATTTGTCCTCTCCCTCGTGCTCGCTGCAATTAGTCGTCGTAAGTCGTGCCGCTGCCTGCCATAATTTATCTTGATCACCGATTTCGCTAGTAACGAGTGGCCATAACCGTCAGCCCCCGTTCGAATCTGTTTCTTCCCCTGGCGTACGTTTTAAATTGGTTAGATCGGGCAAGGTCGACACGGGCACGCGTTACCTTCCATTCGGGGAGTGTACTTATTCGTGTCGGGTATGCAACTGTTCTCGATAAAAATGTGGAAAATCTCCGTGCGACGTTTCCCAAAGGCGTAGCTGATGGAAGACGGAGGTAACGAGAAACGACGAACGAGCGAATTAACGTCCAAGTACGACGATGTACGTACGAGTTTTTTTTTAAAAAAAAAGCTTTTAAATTCGAAGCGTTGCTCCTTATTTGCCAAATACGCATTCGAAGATATTATACCACGTTGCGTTACAAGGGAAGAAAATTTCTAAAGTCCATTGTTTCAGAGATCCATTGGTTAGACGCGTCGAAGATCGTTCAGAGGGACGAGACGTGAAAAAATCGAACGAGTCCGTTTTTAATCTTTTTTTTTTTTTTTTTTCGTTCGCCACGTTTGTCGCCACGCTTTTCTCGCCACGTTTGTCGCTAACGAACCACCTATCTTTGACAATTTCTGACAAATAAACGTGCCAAAGTTTTTAAGCCAAGTCGAGGTCTTGGTTCGAGTAACGAATTTTCAAAAATGCAAAGAACAAGCAGACACGAATTAACGAAAAAAAAAAATATATATATATATATATACGATCGTCCACGTTTTTACGTTAGAGACACATCTTTGGAACGATACTAAATGCCTGGCTGTCCATGACGCCGCACTTTGCACACATGTTGGACACTTTTGTGAACTCGACGTTGGATTTATATACCGTTATATGCAAGCAGTTGCTGCCGACGCCTCACAAGTCTCATTATACCTATAACATTCGCGATCTCGGCAAAGTGTTCCAAGGAATGCTCATGATGAATCCGGCAAAAATAGAGGTTGGTAAAGCCTCGACGAGTATCTTTCCTTTCATTGCTTTCACATCGTTTATAAATTTAACGGATTATTGCAACGGACGAAATACGGTTATATATCGTGTGTGTTTCTTTATATCAACGTTACCATACGAACGTTAACGACAAAGATGGCTGTAACCGCGCGTAACGTATCCGCCAAACGTAACGGCGTCAATAATATGCTCGTCGATGCGATAATTCCGATAAAAGCTCATATAGGTTAATAACGATCGAGTGAAACAAACGATGTTATCCAGCGTCGAGAAAAATTATTGTTACTCTGGTATCACGAGAACGTACGAGTGTTCAGCGATCGTTTGGTGAACGAGCAAGACCGAAAATGGTTCGACGACCTTTTACGAAATACGATGAGCAGAGAGTTTCGGTGCGATCCCAGTGAAATTGTCGGCGATGTAACGTTATTTTTCGGTGACTTTGTTGGGACCAGCAAACAGTACGACGAAATAACCGATCGGAAGAAGGCAAGTGTTTATACGTATTAGAACAATAACGGCGATGATTCGCGTCCGTCGCAACGAACGAGTCGTTCGAATAGACGCGGCCGTTTCTTATTCTCGTTCGAATACCGTAGCAAAATATTCTCGTTTTCTTAATCGTTCGCGTCGATATACGATAATTTGAACGCGTTACCAGTTACCAGTTATATTGCTCGCAGATGGAACGCGTATTGGAGGAATTCTTGGAAGATTACAATGCTACGACAACGACACCCATGAAGCTGGTGCTGTTCCAAGACGCTATGGATCATATCTGCAGGATCAATCGAATCCTACGACAGCCTCGAGGAAACGCTCTACTTCTGGGAATGGGAGGATCGGGTGACGTAGAGAAAATGTTTCGCACGATCGCTCGCAAAGTTTGCCAGCGTTGCCCGTCGAATATTTTATCTCTTCCGTCTCTTCCAATTTCTCACATTTTCTAATCTTTCGATTGGCACGCGGATTGCGCGAAGCTAGAGATCGTGGTAACGACAGCTGTGCGTACGGTCGTTAAAGGCGTTAAACGACAGCTGTCAAAGAGGAAACTCTTTAGAACGATCGATAAAATATCGAGAAACTTGGTTGGCTCGAAAAAGCTCGCCTGACGCTTTACGATATAGTCTTGCTTTTTATACGTAATGCAGCTTTTTACCAGAGTTCTTTGGATTTTTTGATAGCTTAATTTTGGTAAAAATCCTCGATCGACGAGGAACGTTTCTTCGTATTATTTCGTTAACGTAGCATCGTTATCCTTATTTAGGACGACAGAGCTTAACGAGACTAGCCTCGAACATGCAAGATTACGCTTGTTTTCAAATAGAGCTGAGCAGCGCTTACACGTCGAGCGATTGGCGCGACGATATTAAAAATTCAATGATGAAGGCCGGTGTACAGAACCAATGTATCGTCTTCTTATTTTCCGACACACAGGTAGATTACGAAAACTCGTATCTATAAAATATCTATTTTATTCGATCTGTCGCTTTGTCGGTTTTAAATATTATCGAATATAATTGAAATTCGTATAATACGATGTGATACGCGCGTCCTTCGTATTATCGCGATAAGTCGTTGTTTCGTTCTTTTTATTTTCTATTTGTCGATTTTCTATTCGTTATCCGTTCGAATCGACCAGCTTCCCTCGCAGTTATCCGTCTCCATAGGTAAAACCGAATTCGTTTCGTTCGATAAATAGTACTGGTGTTCGAAAAGAAGGTAAAAGCTTGGCAACGTGTTATCAATGGTAATCGTTCGCCTGTTTCGACCCTGTGAAATTCGTCGTTAGCAGGCGAAATTTGTCTTCGAGTTTAGTTTTTAAGACGTTGAGTTAAGACGGTATCGACAGCGATAAGGACAAAGAAAAGAGAAAAGATTCGTTGTTGGCTCTGTCGTTCAGATAAAGGACGATTCGATGCTAGAGGATTTGAACAGCGTGCTAAACAACGGCGACGTACCAAATATCTACAAGGCGGATGAAATGGAAAAGATCTTTCATTCGATGCGTGGCCACGTGCAGGAAGCTGGCCTACAGATCAATAGAAGTAACCTGTTTTCCGTTTACGTGAAGACAGTGCGTAACAATCTACACGTGGTCGTTACTATGAGGTATAGCTTTCCTTTCGTCTTTTTCTTTCCAACGAAACTGATCGTTACGAATCTAGCTGAAAATCGAACGTACAGAGAAACGAACGCATCGTAGAATCGTAGACGGCGGAGAGAAGCGGTATGTATGGGTACGTGAAACGGAATATAGATTTCTACGAGTTCGAATACCGTTTCGCTCTACGTAACGATGTATATGTACGGCCGGGTTAGACCTCGTGATCGATACGAACGACAAACGAAACGAGTCGATATTCGGGGCTAGAATTTCACGTTTCCGCGTTTATACGCAACTTTCGCTGATTTATCGCGGCCTTACGATCGGACACGTAAATCAAGCCGGAGAAAGGACGATTCGTAACGCGAAACGAAACGCTTCGTTCGTCGATCGTTTCCACGAAATTGACAAACGATCTCATCCGTGGTGACGTACACGTTCTCCGCTCACCTTTTTCTCTCGTTCGTCGCTGTCACGAGGATTCGTCTTAAATCGCGTTTACGCTGCTATTTCCGTATTACGTGAAACGTTTTACCAATTCTATCGAAATATTTATTCTTCCGTTCCTGTCCCTAGATCCTGTAAATTTCCACTTTCGCTTTATTTCAGTTTGCAAAGACTCGCCGTTAGAACCCCGTGTGCGTCGTTGTACGATAAATTCGTTTGCCAATTTCTTTTCCCACTGACTTTCGTATATTCCGATTCGTCCATCGAAGAATACAAATTTCAACGACCTTTCGAACTTTCAGCCCGATCGGTGAGACGTTTCGCGCGCGTATCAGACAGTTTCCAGCTTTGGTGAACTGCTGCACGATCGATTGGTTTTGCCCGTGGCCGGAAGCCGCGCTTCAGGTTCGATTATTTCCGACCACGAGACTTTTCCGCTTCGGTCAACGATTCATACTTGTTCGCGTTCGTCTTTCAGAGCGTCGCTATGCGATTCCTCTCCGAGATACAAGACGAATCTATTACCGAAGACGCGTTGAAGTCGATCGTAAGAATGTGCCAGTATATGCATTCGAGCGTGATCGATGCGAGCGATCTGTTTCTCAAGGTAAGTCGGAGTAGGAAAAATCAAACGGAAGGGGAAAACTACAAAAACCGCTTGGGTTACTCGCTGTTCGTGAACTTGCGCGAAAGTATACTCCGCAACGATATTAAAAGTTCCGACGTTGATTTACGCGACGCGAAAATACAAAACGGAAACACGGCTGAATCGAAAGTTACTTCGAAGAAGAGAGTATCGGCGAAACGCGCCTTTTATAGCCTTTGATTTGATCATCGCGCGGTATTGAAATCTCGCCAAATAGAATTCTCTTTCGTCCCTTTCGAGAAACGAACGTTTCCTTGTACGTGTTGCGCGTGCCGTTCGCTCGACTCGCTCCGTATACAAAACGTAGATGTTAAAAGCTTCGAACGTTTAATTGGGAAACACGGCGCGATCGAGTTGACGAGACCGATCCGATTGTTCGATCGTTGGCGGAATAACGTAGATAAAAGCCTATGAACCGTGCTTCGTTCGCTCGTATTATCCGACCACTGAAAAGAAAAATATCGTATCGCGCAGGAACTGAACCGATATAATTACGTTACGCCCACGTCGTACCTGGAACTGTTATCCGGCTACGGTGATCTTCTGACTAAGAAGAAAACGGAGATACAAACGGCGGCAGATCGTCTCGCTACTGGTTCGTATCAAAAATATCCAACCTTTTTTTTCGTTTTTCAACTCGTCTCTTGGAATCTCTTTCTCCTTTTTCCTTTCTTCCTTTCCTTCTTTCTTTCTTTCTTTCTTTTAGTCTTACTATTTACTAAAAGGTCGATGGACGTTTTAGTAGACCGAGGCCGACGAATCGAATTATCGAATTATCGATATAAAATTATCAACGTTACATCGTCTATTATACGTAGTAATATACGTAGGCGTAGGTATATGTATGATCGAAAGCCACTTAACTTTGCCGATCACCTTGTACCTTTTGTAGAGGATTATTCACGCGAGCACCGCTAAAACTACCTTCCTTCCATAATAATACGGCGATCGATTTGCCGTGAAAAAAGCGAACGCGACACCGAAATTTCAAGAATCTTCCACTTTAAGTTACCTACTTGGAATCGCTTTTTACGTTACTCGGTACGAACAGACGTTGGCAGAATTTCTAATACGCAGAAGGGTTTTCAAAGTGCGGATCGCTTTCTCGATGCGACGCCTCTGCTTACCCGTTTAAATCAAACGGCCAAGCTGTTTGTCTTTGAAACTCCTCCGCTGGAAATTACATCGAACGATACGAAAGAACACATTTTTTCTTTTATAATTTCTCGAAATTGAAATCGTAGCTACGCCAACGTTCGCGCTTGAAACCAACGATACTGTTTATCAACAGCGTTAACCGTCCGAAACGAAGGATTTTCCCAATTTCTTTTCGTATTTTTAAACGTACGACTCTCGATTGAAAATTATGGTCTCGACTCCCTGATTCTCCGAATGATAAACCAACGGTATTACGAAAATATCTTTGCGCTTAATTATTAACGGGAAAATAAGGACGGAAGGAAAACGTCGAAGAAGGATGAAAGCGTAGCTTCCGCAAAGGGTCAAAGGTAAAAGACCGGTGGCTGTAATTTTGGAGGCGATGAATTAAACGAAACCCGTCTGACGAAAGCTCGTTATACGTGGCAACTTGGAGTTATCGATTTCTACTACAGGCGAGCCATAAATATCGGCCGCGGGACCAACGATACAAGCCTTAAAAGTCATCCGCCAAGAGCGAAAATCCTCCTACTCGAAGACGATCGTTTTCTTAATTTTTAACGTTCGATTCGGTTTATCGCCGTCGTAAGTTCGAAATATTTCCATCCAGCGATCGAATCTTAAAATAAGACGTTTCGTTATCGTCGCAACTTTAAACCTATCCGTTTACATTCTACTCGTTGTATTCCATTTTATTTCTATTTCATCGTTACATCGCGGAAACAGACGTTTTACAATTTTTCTGTATTTTAACGAAACTGCGATAGTTCTCTCAAAGTTATACAGTTACTTTGCTTTTTCGTAATTGTTCAAAGATCAATGACTTTGATGGAACTTTGTCGATGTTCGTATAGCTTCTTGAGCGTATCGCGCGTCGATTTTAATAGACTTTTACGACAAGGTAGGATTTTATTCGACGACGAGGTATTCGTTGCTCGTCCTATCGCGTTAACAACGCGTTGCCTTTCAACGTCGTCGCTTCGTAAATCGTCGTCGTTTACGGCAAACGATGAAATTACATCGCCAAGCTCGCTTCTTGTCGAATACAGTTGGACGAACAGATTGCCGATAAACGTTATTTAGTTGGAGTTGTCGCGAAGCACCGTGGATAATATGAGATCGATCGCTAAATCGAATAATTGGTCGCTGCCTCGCCAGTTACCAACGCGATTAACGAACGACAGTTTTATTTACATATTCCACGTGCTTTTCCTCCGTTCAACGCGTCGATATTTCTTCTTTTCTCTGTCGAGTTCGACGTTGCGCTTGTGCCGATTCGATCGTCTTCCTAATCAATTTCTCAGCCAATTTAATTAGTGTTTCTATCTGTACGTAATACGATCGATCGGTCTTGCATCGGAGCCGTGATCTCGCGGACGAGCGTGTTCCACTCGTTCGAAATTACGTAATACGTTGGTCGTGACGCGCGAATATTTGGCGATATATCCGTCAATAACGTAAAAAACGACGGGAGTTTATAATTTCTAAGAAATTTCAAAAAGACGACGATTCGAGTTAACGTTGAACACGTGATCGATATATATCGTAGCAGGCTAACCATGCTACGTCGACGTTCGTAATCGTTTCTTTCCAAGCAGAGATATATTTCGTTTTGCGCAGGTCTGGAGAAACTGGCGAGCGCAGAAACGGAAGTAAAAAATATGCAGCAATTACTGGCGGAGATGAAACCAAAGTTGGAAGAAGCGGCGAGAGCGACGGCTAGAATGATCGAAAAGATCACCGTCGACACCGTTAGTATCGTTATACTTATATCGAGAAATCGATAAAGTTATCGATTTCGAGTGAACGGAGTTTCGAATTTTGCTTGAAAAGTTTGAAAATCGATTCGTTAACGCTATGAAAAACAAGGGGTAACGAATAAACGATAGGACGGTTGTTCTTTGAATATGCGCGTGAAAGATTCGATCGTCCGTTATAGATGGAGGCAGAGAAGACGCGAGCGCAGGCGAAAGAGCAAGAGGCGATAGCGGCGAAGATGAAGGTGGAGAATCAGGCGATCAGAGACGAAGCGGAAGCTGATTTGAGTGAGTCGGTTTTTCTAAAATGAAGGAAATAACAAAAACTTTGACCATCTTTTCGACGATCGTTGCGCGCGCGTGCACAAGTCCCTACTTCTACCCCTGTAGAACCGCGTGCAACGATACGTTGTTTTGCTCGATAAAAAGAAAAGCATCTGCAACCGCGTGCAACGTACCATGTACTCGTGCTGGACCATGAACCGATTCGATCGATACTACGTTCGCCTCAGGTGAAGCACGGCCGATGTTGATCGCTGCCGAGAAGAGCTTGAAGGCCCTGAACAGAAACGACATCACCGAGGTGAAGGCGATGAAAAGGCCTCCGGTCGGCGTGCTTCTCGTCATCGAAGCCATTTGTATTATAAACAACGTGAAACCGATCAAGGTTCGTAGGCGTTTGCGCGTTCCAGGAAATTCGAAGCGAGAGAAAAGTCAGCTCGTGTACGTACGAAAACGTCACGTAGCAGATAAACGTTATCGGAGTACTAGAAACGGAAGAAAATCAAAAACAGAATTCCTGTCTCTCTTATCTTTGTCTGGTCGGAAATTCCTTGCGATTTCCGGTTCCCGAATATTTAACAAAACAGTTTGTAGCGTTGGTTTAATAAACGTTAGGTGCCGGTGGGTGGAAGATTCGGGACAGAAGCGAAACTGGATTACTGGACGCCTGGCAGCTTGATGCTCTCGGATCCAGGCCATTTTTTATACACCATGGAGAACTACGACAAAGAAAATCTGACCGAAGAAATAATAAATAAGCTAAAGCCCTACATCGAAGATCCGAATTTTCAACCATCCAAGGTATAATTTGAAACAAGTATAAGGTGCTGATGATTCGATCGATGTTTTTTTACCGCTGGCAAGCGTATCTAGCCATCGAGGATAGGATAGCGTTTCACGCGATACTACGATACTTACGTAGGAAAGGTGATTTTTCGATCGAGTTGCGCACATTGCCAGCGTTTTCTCTAAAATGTAGAACGAATTTCTCTTCCGTAGTACGCTTAGTAACTCGTTGTCACTCGAAACCGCTGGGCCTTGCGTTACACGCGTTTCCTTCCTTTGTACGCGCCGTACTTGCTTGAAATTAACTCTAGCGGCAAACGCGAGTGTTTCCGGGTTATGTGCGTAGGTATACATACGTACTTTCAGCGTATCGACTACGTGGGATATAGTATCCGTAGGAACGGAGATAGAAAAATGGAAATGGAAAAGCAAAAGCAAAAAAGTAGGATATAAAAAATTAGGAGTGAGAAAAGCCAATCGGTCGGCTTCGACGTCTCCTTTCGTAGAGAAACTACCGACCGAGATCTACTTAGTTTTCAAAAAGTTTCGCTTCGCCGATGTTAATTCGATCTTCGCGAGCGCCGGCGGCACGGTTAAACGTCCGATAGGAACGGCGATACACAGTGTACGAGCGAGAACCGAGTAACACGGTCGGGAGATAAAGAGGAAATAAGAGGTGCTGCTATACAGCGAGCAAAGCGAGATCGTGCTGTTTCAGATCGAATACGTATCGAAGGCGTGTCACTCGCTGTGCCTGTGGGTGCACGCGATGTACAACTACTATTTCGTAAATCTGAAAGTAAAACCAAAGATGGAAGCATTGGCGAAAGCCGAGGTGGCTCTCGTGGAGACCGAGAAAGCGCTGAATATGGCGATACAAAGACTGAGGGAGGTGGAGGAAGGTGTGGAACAACTACGAAAGCTTCTACGAGAAGAAGAGGAGAGGAAAGCGGAACTGGAGCGGGAAAAGCAGCTTTGCGAAGATAGGATGGGAAGAGCTGTCAGGTTGATCGACGGTCTCGCCGGGGAACAGATACGTTGGACCACCACGGTGCTTGAACTAAATGCGTCGTTGAAAAACGTCGTAGGCGATATCCTGCTAGCTTCCGGTATGAACGTTTCTTTCTCCTCTTTCCCTCTTCTTTTTTCCCCTTTGCTCTTTTTCTCTTTCGTGCGTTTGCTCGCAAGCCGAGAGAAGGTTCGCCCCTTTTCTGGAAAACGAGAAATTCGTATTATTTGCGAATCGATGGACGCGAGTTCGCTTCGACGTTTTTGATCGTAATTACAGGTGCGATAGCCTATTTGACACCTTTTACGGACGCGTATCGACAGACGCTGTTATCGTCGTGGAAAAAGGTTCTCGGCGAAGGGGTTCCGCACACGCCGGGCAGCGACCCCGTATCCACTTTGGGCGATCAAGTGGAGATAAGAAGGTGGCAAATCGAGGGATTGCCCAGGGATACGCTATCCGTGGAAAATGCCGTACTGGCGATGCACTCGAATCGCTGGCCGCTGTTTATCGACCCCCAAACGCAAGCTAATAAATGGATACGTTCGATGGTGAGCAACGAGGAAAAACGATATCGTATTTATCGTATTTATCGTATCGTTGTGTCGTCTTATCGAGCATAGTAGACGATAAATTAAAGCAATTACGCTTTATCGGGCAAGTAGTACAAGGGCAACGGCATATCGGTGGCAAGAATGAAGGACAAAGAGCTGCTTCGCGTGGTCGAGTCCTGCGTGCGATTTGGAAGAGCCTGCCTGGTGGAGAACGTCGGCCAGGAGCTGGAGGCGGGATTAGATCCGATTCTCTTGAGATCGTTGTTCGAGCACGGCGGTCAATGGTGCGTCAAAGTTGGCGAGAATATCGTTCCCTACAATTCGGATTTCCGGCTCTTTCTCACCACCAAACTCTCGAGCCCGCGTTACACGCCGGAAGTATGCGTGAAAATACTGCTGGTCAACTTTGCGCTCACCGCCACGTAAGCCGCACCGAATCTTCCGCGAACAACGCGATCCTTTCTAGGAAATAGCAATCGTTAAATGAAAAAATATCGACTGTAAAAGAGGTTTGGAGGATCAGATGCTGTCGTTGGTTGCCATCCAAGAACGGCCGGACCTCGAGCAAGCGAGAAACGTTCTGATCGAATCGAACGCCGAAATGAGAAAAGAGCTACAGCAGATAGAAGACAGGATCCTATATCGATTGTCGGTGTCCGAGGGTTCCGCCGTCGACGACATAGACCTTATTCTCACGTTGGAGGCGTCCAAAGTTAAAAGCGAGCAGATCAAGGTTCGCCTCGACCTTAAACCTTGCAAATATCGCCAAGTCGATCGGTCTTTTAAAAAACCCGATAACGCGGCTTCCCTCCCTCCCTCCCGTTCTTCTTACCACGCTGCTAGAAAACCAGCGCAGAAACGATAGGAAAGCGAGCGTTTGCCTCTTACGGTTGGAAACGGGTACAGAGGAGGAAGGGAGATCGATAAACGGTAAACGATAAACGGTAATAAGAGTAACGCGCGTAGGTAAAGATGAAAGAAGCGGAGATCACCCAGGTAGACATCGACACGACCAGATCGCTGTATATACCAGTCGCGGTTCGTGCCCGTATCCTCTTCTTTTGTCTCTCCGATCTGCAATTCATCGACACGATGTATCAGTACTCGCTCGAATGGTTCGTCGACATATTCAACAATAGCATACTGGCGACGGAAAAGAGCGGTTAGTGAAAGATTCCGATAAATACGATGATCGATGATCGACGAATAAACGCAGACCACTAAGCGATATTCGAATTTTGTTTGAAAAACCTGATAGAAAGAACGATCGATGGTAATTTTCAGGTGATATCCAAGTACGAGTGGCAAATATCAATCGGAAATTCATGTTGTCGCTGTTCTCGAACGTGTGCCGCAGTCTGTTTGAAAAACACAAGCTTCATTTCGCGTTCCTCGTTTGCGCTAGGATTCGTATGAACGACAATTCGATCGACGCGATCGAATGGAGGCATCTTTTGTCGGGAGCCGAACCGATGCAAGTAAGAAACGCGATTCTTTCGTCGCTCGAATCGCCCTATTTAAAATTTATTCGCATTTACCGACGTTCTAGCAATTTGTTGCCGCCTCGAAACGTTTCCCAGCGTTCTTAAAATTGTTATTTCATCGATTTATCCAAAGGACTCGCTTATTTTTCACAATCAGCCGTTTCAACTTTATTTCATACGCGATCCGTCCCTTTCTTTCGTTCCATTCGATAACCATATCGAACGTAGACGTTTTATCCGTGGCAGTGAAAGGCGAGACCCATGTACGAGCACGTATTCGATTAGCTTGTGAAAAGCCCGTGGTTCGTGCCTTGAAATCTATAAACTTACGAAAGGATGGATAACACGTAGGGAAAAACTATTCGGTACGCTGGCTAATTTTCTTCTTGATTCTCGTTCTCTGATTCTCGGATTCGGTATCACCGTTCAATCCGAATATCCGTGTATCGTGGATGCTGGTAAAATCACTGTCGCTAGCAACCACGTACGCGAAATAAACTCGGCATATTCTATTTTATACTAGAAAATTTCTTTTCTCGTAGGAAGGTGAAAATCCGGCGCCAGAATGGATTACACCGCGTTGCTGGAAGGAGATTCAGGCGCTCGAGAATCTGCCAAGCTTTCAGACGTTCGTCGAATTCTTCAAACAGTCGGTGACTCGATTCAAAACGGTGTTTGACGCTCAGGAGGCGCATCTGTGAGTAACTCTCTCTCTCTCTCTCTATTTACCAGACCAGTTTTCAGATTTAGCAGTTTATCAGGAGATAGGAACGAAAGCCAAAAGGGTTACCTATACGCGTCGTTCGTGACGAGTCTAACCGTATTTCGGTTTACGATCCGAAAGGAAACATCGGAGAATTTTCTTGATCCTATCGCTATTGTTTTCAATCCTATCGATTAATAGCCATTCTAAAAGAAAATTGATAGGATAAACGTTTGACAGTTTCGAATAATATCTTACTTGTTGATCGTATGAAAATGGAAAAAGTTGTTATCGCTGAATCGAAGATAATTTGAAACGGAGGAGACGTAGGATTATGGTGGTAAGCGACTGACGTGAGTTACGAGAGAAAAGCAAATGCAGGGGAAAAGGAAGAAGGAAGGAAATCCATCTGACCGACGATGACGAACGACCGAAACGAACGACGATTAATCTTCGCTCGACACCCACGAATATCACGTATATGAAAATATACGTGTACATTTTAGAGAACGCGAATTTGCTGAACCGCGAATTTCCAAGTATCGCTTTAATCGGTTTCCCGTGTAGGGCCGCGTATCCAGAACCATGGGAATCCAAGCTGGACGACTTTCAGAAGATGTTGCTGCTCAAGTGTCTTCGACCCGACAAGGTGACCAACGCGATGCAACTGTACTTGGCCAAATATTTAGGCCAAGAATTTGTCGAGCCTCAAACTACCGAACTGTCTGCCATTTACCACGAATCTTCGCCAACTACGCCCATTGTCTTCGTTTTGTCCACCGGCACGGATCCCGCCGCCGAACTGTACAAATTCGCAGACAAGTTAAAGATGAGCACAAAATTGCACGCTATCTCGCTTGGACAGGGACAAGGTCCCAGAGCCGAAGCTATGTTAAAGTTATCGGCGGAGCAAGGTTACTGGTGCTTCTTTCAGGTATGACTCTTTTTTTTCCTTTATCTTTTTTTTCTGTTTTTTTTTTTTTTTTTTTTCCCCAGAAAGAAAGATCGTTCGCGCGAACGAAAGTTCGCCTATTAATCTGTAAATTTATAGCTCGTTCTACGAGTAAGATCAGGCGAACGAATTGTTCTAACGCGTAGGTTTCAAGAAAGTACGAGTTTTCGTCCGAAAATACGCTGTATCGCGTTCGTTTTCTAAAATCGAAAATTCTATATATCCTGTAATTCGCGTATAACGTAGATAGGAAATACGTTGTTCCGGTTGAAGCGATATAATGATAAATTCGAAGCAGGTGTAGCGATTAAATTGCTCGTATTATCGTAATTTACGTTCGTTTAATAATGTTTATCTGCGTGTATCGTGTTAGGTAAATCGATGAAACAAATGTTCGAAATAATGGAATCGCGTATGTCAGAAACGCGTAATACGAGATAAATATTGGGCGGAGAGAGACTAAGATCGAGCGTTTGTTAAATTGAATCGTGATAAAGTGTTGGATCACGGTGAAAGTCGAAATTTTAAAGTTTGGGAAAGTTGGACCGAGAAATATCGCGATCGTCGATCGAACGGATATATCGGTGTTTAAAGAAACAGGACGACACCCTTGGAGAACGATAACAGACAGGGGTAGAGAAAAGGGGGATGGACGATAGCCTGTTTATCTTCGGGATATACTTATACATAGGTGAAAAAGAGGAGGAGGAAGCGAATCTATCGTTGCTCGAGAACGAGATAAAGACGCGAAGAGACGCGTTTCGATCAACGTAACGAAACGAAAATATCGTGGAGATATTTTTCGGTGCTTCGGTAGGTGCTCGGGATATTCGTTGAATAGCCGTAATCTTAATTTTTCCCAGAAATTTATCATCGAGAATTAGTCGGATAGACGGTAAACGAAAGATAATTTTCGCTCGATCGCGACAGAGAAGAGGAGAATTACGCGTAACGGGAGAAAGAGACGAAATCTCCGCGGTAGTCGCTTCTTCTTCTTCTCTTCGCTGTTGCAGACGGTTGGAACGCATCGAAACCCTTGGCGGTTTAGCCGATGCTCTGCGTAGAAGTCTTTTTCACGCGCACGGATTAGATAATTAACGACGCGATGAAAGAAACGTTCGAAAGATCGAGAGGATACGTTTTTGCAGAATTGTCATTTAGCCCCGAGTTGGATGCCGGAGTTAGACTCGTTGGTCGAGCGTCTATCACGGGCGAAAAACCATCGTGATTTTCGCTTATGGCTAACCTCCGCACCTTCGCCAGACTTTCCCGTTAGCATTCTTCAGAACAGCAGCAAAATGACGATCGAACCACCCCGTGGAATAAAGGTAAACAAAATCGTGGTATTTCTACTTTTTTCTTGTTCTCTTCGATGAATATCTTCTTTGATCTACTTAAAATTCGTTTGTTATTTTCAAAAACTGCTAAACTCGTGGAAAATGTTCTTGAGACGTCGGAACAGAGAAAAAGAAAAAAAAAAAAAGGGTTTTTCGCTTTCAGGCAAACATGTTTCGCGTGTACTTGACGCAAGTGACAGAGATGCAAACGTTTATCGACTCTGCCCATGCGAAAGTTCGCCACTTCAAATGGTTGGTATTTTCCTTGTGTCTGTTTCACTCGGTACTACTGGAACGAAGAAAGTTCGGTTCCTTAGGATTCAACATACCGTACGAGTTCACCGACGGTGATCTAAGGATCTGCATATCGCAGTTGCACATGTTTCTCTTGGAATACGATACCGTTCCGTTTAAGGTAAAAGCTTAATTACGTTAATATGCATGGTTGCACGGCTTGATTTCTCATCGCTTCGCGTCGTTCGAACAGGTGCTGATATACACAGCTGGACACATCAATTATGGCGGCCGAATAACGGACGACTGGGATCGTCGATGCGTGCTAACCATCCTGCGAGATTTTTACAGACAAGAGATTCTATCGTCGTCGTACCAATTCGACGAGGAAGGGCATTACGTTCAAGTGTGTATCGTTGTGACGGCGTAATTTTACGACGCGACGAAACTAAAAAATCCGATATCGATAGCCTTTCACGCGTTCCAGCTACCGGACACGGCCACGTTCCACGATTATATCGAGTACGTAAAAACCTTCCCCCTCAACGACGACCCATCGATGTTCGGAATGCATCGAAACGCGGATATTAGCTTCGCGCAAGCGGAAACGTACGCCTGTCTGAACACGTTACTCGCGCTTCAGCCACGACAAGTCGGAGCCGCGGCTGCGAGCGTCGAAGAGGTGACCAATCGATTAGCCCAAGATATGCTGTCGACGATACCGCGAACCTTCGACTTGGCCGTTATGCAGCAAAAGTATTTCATCGAAATATTACACTTTTACGTGCATAGAGCGTCTCTGCTTCTCCGTCTATACGGCAAACGACCGCGCTACGGCTGATCGCTGTTTGCGTCGTCTTCTTCGTCCTTTTATTTTCTTTCTTTCTTTCTTTCTTTCTTTCTTTCTTTCTTTCTTACGTCCCATTTTCTATGCCGCCCGAATTTCGAACGTACGCGTGCGACGCGATGCTTCGCCTCGCTACTCGTCTTTCGTTTATTTACGCGAAACGAATAAACAAATAACAGAAATATATCTCAGGTATCCGGTATTATACGAAGAGTCCTTTAACACCGTACTGCTTCAAGAAGCTATACGCTATAACGGTTTACTGGATGTGGTAAAAACAACGCTGGTGGATCTGTTGAAAGCTTTAAAAGGATTGGTCGTCATGTCTGAACACTTGGAAATTGTGTCCAACAGCCTGTACACTAACAGAATTCCACAAGTTTGGCAAGATAAGGGTTATCCTTCGTTGAAACCTCTCGGTAACGCTTTCACTGTCGCTTGTCTAAATTTGACCGTTCGATTTCTCGTCCGAACAGACCTTCCAATTTTTCATTAAATAATCGAGTTCGACGGAAACGCAGGTGCTTGGTTCCTGGATTTGAAAGAACGAATCCAATTTTTAAGATCTTGGGAAAACAGAGGGATACCAGCGGCCTTTTGGATTTCCGGTTTCTACTTTCCGCAAGCATTTTTAACAGGCACTTTGCAAAATTTCGCACGCAAATACGTCGTATCCATCGACGCGATTGATTTCAGTTTCCAGGTAGCGAATCCATCGAACGATGAATTTCGTACGATGTTGTTCTTGTTACATCGCCAATTTTACGCAAACTACGATATACTATACTGCATAAAGAAAGATTCGTCAAAATGGATAAACGTCGAATTACTTTTAACGTTGTAGGTATTAAAATCGATACCAGAGCACAGACCGCCAAATGGTTGTGTTATTTATGGCCTGTTTCTCGAAGGATGTCGATGGGATGGAAACTATTTAAACGAATCTTTACCTAAGGAACTATATACTAGTAAATATAACGATACTCGAAGAAACATTACAAACGTTTATATTCTTTTCGATAGCTTCCGCGTATTCGATCGATTTTTTCAATATGCTTTCGGTATACATATTCTATCTGTTGTGCTATTACAAATATACCTATTTACCATTTACTATTTTACAACTGTTATCGATAATTACAGTTGAATTTTATCATCTACATCAATTTTTTACTAAATTATATGCTATAACCTCTCTTGCTCCCCCCCCCTCTCTCTCTCTCTCTCTTTTTGTAATAATAACAACTCGCTTTCTAAGTGATTTCACGAATATCTTTTCGCAGACATGCTTCCGATTCTACTTTTGCCAGAAGTAGATCACAAGCAACCCGAAGGAATCTACGTTTGTCCCGTGTACAAAACTATCAATCGAGCAGGAACATTGAGCACTACCGGTCATTCGACAAATTTTGTATTGCCGATGGAAATTCCTAGTCAAAAACCGCAAGCTCATTGGATCAAGAGAGGCGTAGCTCTGATTTGTGCATTGGATTACTAACGATATCTATTTTAATGTCCTTTGTTTCACTTGTAATCTCTACTATGTAATTGCTCTACCATTACGTTTGTTTAACCATATTATTCGTATTATTCTTTGTGCGAGTAAAACAAAATACTTGGTATAAAATTACGATAAAACGACAGAACAACGGTATTATTATTATTATTATTATGAACAAGATCGGGCAACGAGTACAACGATTGTTATTGATCCGTTCTAATCGTTTTACGTATCTCTTTCGTATAATTTTCGATCCTTCCTTTTTGATCTTCTATATTCCTCGTTAGCCCATTTAGTGATCGCAACCATCGATAGAAATGCTGCGACAAAATAAGGGCTAATTAGTTTTTCATTTCTTAACGATAAAATAGTAATATACGTAATCGTATTATAAAATTGTTAAGAAAATTTCATTACTCTTTTATGCGCAATTTCAAGAATGCGTTATGTTACCTGGCGCCATCGGCACTAAAGCATGCATCGATCGTTTCAAGAAATTCGGTAAGCCATGAGAAATGGATTTTGCCCAAAATCTTTGATGCGTTGCGCACAAGGTATAATAGACAATTTTTCTTATTCGTACCGGTAATTCGCCAAATTCTAAAACCATGTTATACGTTGATCTTTTGAGGTTTCGACGGAAATAACGTGTACGCGACCCAACATACAGATTGGTGTAAAATTTTCCAGGCGAAAGACAAAAGCATTTCGACTTTTAAATGCTGCCTCCAACACGTATAAATGTATGATGTTTCAAGCATTTATACGTAACTGTAAAAATAAACAACCAGATAAAGCAAACAACTATACGGTTATTTACACGACTTTCTTAGGTGTTGATTAAATCAAAATTTATTTCTTATCTATTCACATTCACAAATATATTTATTTCGACAAAAAGGAAAATGAAATATATATATATATATATATATAATATATACGATACAATATAACACTATAAATATAAACAAAATATGCTAGAAACGACAAACATCAAAAAGTATGCACAAATCATGGTGTAAGACACTTACAAGTATTTAGAAATACGTTTCCTAAATTTAGAGGCAAATATTATCTGCAGGCATGTGTTCTAAGATTTTCTGCGGAATAACAAATTTATCTGGATTTTGTTCCAATAAGCATCCTAGAAGCCGTGGTACCGACAACACGGTGCCAGATATCACGGAAGGGAAGGACACCCTGTCCGCCGATCGATACATAATCTGCAATCTTTTACTAAAATATTCACCGTACAGGGATACATGACCAACTTCGATGTATTGTCTCGAGAAGGGAGACCAGAGTTCGAAAGATACGCGCATCGATTCCCAAGGCCGCAATTCTGAAGACGACCTCAGCACAATTTGATAATGATCGCACACGTTATCGTACAACTTGCATACAGTGTTTAACAATCTTTCGAATTGCGTATGATACTCTTTGCTTTTCCCATCCTTGACCAATATAAATGCAAGCGCGGCTGAAGCTTGACAAACAGTGAACAAACCGATTGGGGTAGAACCTGCTCGAAAAGGGGTGTATTGCCTCCCGGTGGAAAAATATGCTATTGGAAAATGACGTGGATCTATCAACTGCTTTGCGTGCATTGCCAAAAATGAAAATAAACTTGCACCTCCGACAAGGTGCATACGATTCGGCGAATCCTCGTCTACTTCGCTATAATTGTCTATTATAAAAGCATCCGCAGGATCTTCGTGATTTAAACCAGAACCGTCTATTATCAAGCTACGACTAAAATCTGCGCCCGCTACTCTGATCATATTATCCGCGCCAAGTATTTTTCCAGCGTAACTTAATATACCAAGTTCGAAAAGAGCTGCGTCGTTGCACAAATAGTATTGCATTGGATTTCTATACTCCAACAGACCAAGATGTCTTCCAATTTCGATGTGATTCTTCTTATCCGGGTGTGGACGTTCGTTTAAAGAATTAACGCGTTTTAATACGATAGGACCCTGGACCGGTGTCTTTCCATCTAATTCATTTGGTAATTCAAACATTTTTTGCAAAATACTTTCCTTTAAATTCTCCAAAGCATCCTTAATCATTCTCAAGTCATGCTTTACTGTCGAGATTTGCAATTTTAATTTTGTAAATTCCGCTTGTTCCTCCGCGGTTAAACTTTCTTCTTTTCCAAACAAAGGAACCAGTTTCCTCGATATCTCTTGGCTTCTCTGTTCTAATTTAGATTTATTCGTATTCACTGAATTGTAAAAGTCCCACATACTTTTCACTTCCTTGGCGTTCAAATTTAATTTTCGCGCTGCTAAATCTTGCTGTAACCTTTCCATATCTGTTAATCTTTTATCAAAATCTACATATGGCTGTAAAAATGAATAATATTCTTTGCCCTTAATGTTTGTAATAAATAATGCAGAAGTATATCGTCTTTTAGAAATCCATAGCACATCGACAAATTTCAAAGTATTGTGCGTTACGCATTTACGAACCATACATTTCTCGATGAAATGTGCTACATGATTCGCCATTGTAACCGTTTATAAACTTTTACGACTTTCCAATAACTTTTACGATCTTTATACGCTTATATAAGTTTCTCGAAAACAAATTTCGTTTATAAAAAAAGTTAATTCCTATGCATCCACTTTTGCTATTTTAGTTTTTGGCGGAATGTCCGACTCGACGTCCATTTTGCAACTGTCACGACTTATCGTCTCGATTTTTCTCTTTTGTGGAACGATATAACTTCCTTTGCTAGCTGCCCTTTCCGATTCCTCGATGGAATACGGTTCCAGCTCAAGAGCTTTCAGTCTTCGTTTATGAACTTTCGTTGTAAAATGATCGTTCAAAGCGATATCATTTATAAAGTATCTCCTACAGATGAAAATGAATTCTTTAGTACGTTTTAACGTTCGTAATACAAAAGTAAAGACATACAAAATAACTATTTGAATGTAATAAATAAATACATACGCACAAAGGTTATAAAATAACAGAGTACATGCATCGAAAGGTTATATTACATAAAATGATATATCGCGTTACGTTATATACTCACGCGCAATGAATACAGTAGTATTGACCTGCTCCAGGTTTATCCAAGTCTACTTTCTGATTTAATAGCTTCTCTACATTTTTATCATTCAAATCTTCATCGATCTAAAATAAAGAATATCGTGTAACAATTGCCGTTCGTACAGATGTACTCACGTGGCATATCATAAAGGTTAGGTTAGATTTTTTTAAAATTAATTATACCTCGTCCAAATCTTTCGTTCTTCTTTTAGTTCGCCAACCTTTCTTTAAATGTGTGTCCCCCCTGTGATATTTTTTACGTTTATAAGTCATTCCCAATGAAAGATTAATTTACACGATGAAATTAAATTCCACTGTCTATCACATTCACACCTACAAAACGGTAATATACAACAAACAAGGTTACCATAAATGTGTGCAAATTGCTATGTCCAAATGAATTTCTATTCTATCCTGGATTTATTTATTAGGATAAACGATAAATAATAGTTATATATCAAATTCGATAATTCACGCAGTTGTGACAATTTGGTGTCGATTCATAACCTGTTTGAAAGAATGCAACGAAATAAGGTAAAGCGTGTGGTAAAAGTTTGATTTACGGTTCGTTCTCATCGAAACGAGCGTTATTCTTATAAAATCTTTAATTTTACGCAAACGTTTACACATTCGTTTTAAACATTCGCCAATGTATGGAGTGTATAAAAACAATGCGTACAAATTGTTTATGTATATAATAAAATATATAGTAGTTTCACGACTGCTGGAGACTTTTTAGCGTTGCTATTGGTCAAACGTCACGGTGGCTTCGCCTTTATGAGAATTCGTAAAAAGGTTATAATGGTGTGATAGAGTTTCCAGTGGTAAGTATCGTGAATGGTATTAAAATTCGTCGGTATTCTTCTGCGATCGTAATTCTTTCAAACCACTTCTCTGAAAACCAGCGAAATTCAGAGCAGATACGTTTTTGTGAAACGGACTTGAAACATACATACAATATATGGACGAAGGTGATATTAGAAACGGGGCAAATTTACAAATTGCCTCGAGAAAGTACGGACGATAAGCGAATGTTTAGTATCGAGCGTTTAACGTAAAAATACAAGGGAGATGAGAGTTAACCGAAGAAGAAGAAGAAGAAGAAGAAGAAACTAGGATTAAAAAGAAAGAACATTTGTAAATGGGCATGCGCAGTGATTTGCTTTGAAACCGATGGTAATACCGTGGTGGAACCGGCAGATGTCGGTATAATATCTTAGAGTAGGTCGCGCCTCTATCGGCGAAGCGTCGCATCAATTCAAACGGTGCGCCAGTGACTTGAGGGGGGTCCACACCATTTTGAAAGTAAAAATACTGCGCGACCCGGGATTTTGTTTGTGCGGTTCGGCGAGGGTAAAAAAGCGGCGAGGGCTAGGCTGTGTGGTTTGGTCGGGGCAACGCGGTGTCGCGCGTAAAATGACGTAGAATGTGCGAGGGTGTGCCGCGTGCGGTACGAGGTGTGTTAGCGGAAACGGTGTCGCGGTGTGTAGGGTCGGCGCTGACCGTAGCTATCGTAGCGTACGGGAAATTGGCTGTGGCTTCGCCAATGGATGCCAGGCAGGAGGAGACGCCATTTTGATATACGGGCGCACGTCAAGCGTTCGCTCGTAGGGAAACGCGGTCTCGAGTCGGTCTGCCGCTTCGCGTAGGACCGCGCAGGTGAATTCTGTGGTTCGCTCGGTTGAAGAGTATCGTTGGTACGAGTGCGTGGCGCAACGTATCCGAACGGTATCGTTGACAAGTGACAGGTGAATCGATCGGGCCGCGAGGAAAGTCGCGTTGCGGCCCCGTGCCCGTAACACGGTTCGCTCGGTTGATTGGTAGTGACTACTGTGTGTGGAACTACGTGTACATTCGGATTTTTCCCCACGCGGCCGAGAGTCGAGCGTGCACAGCGAGGGACAACGTAGCTAGTGTATATTGGTGCGCGGGGATCCGGGGTGGCGGTGTACGCGGCAGGGAAAAGCCGCTGCTGTCTCGCTGGTTTCGCGCGCGCGAGAGAGGCCACCGGCCGACACTTTGGGCCAGGACAAGACGACCCGATGTCGGGAGCGGGTCGCGACCCCGTGTCGACCCGTGGTCGTCCTCGTCCTCGCGTACCCATCTCTTTCATAGCACCAGGACACACCTGGCGTAAATGTGCTCTCATGAGCGCCCATGTGCACCTCTCTTTCTGCCTGCTGCCCTTACGTGCCCTGTAAATCCAGAGCACACCCCGATTAGCACGCCCACGCACTCTATCACTCGCGAATATGGCCAAGATCCTCAACAAGGACCCCGTCACCTACGAGAGGGAGAGGGACAACTTCCTTAAGGACCTCCGTCATTTCCATGAGACTAGAGGGTAAGCTGATTTCGATGCTTCTCATTCTTGCATTCCATTATTTATTCTCTCTGTCTGGCTACTCTCTCGTACATCGATCATTATTTTCCGCTCCGTTTGCGTTCAACCTTTTCCTCTATTTTTCTTTTCTTTTCTTTTCTTTTCTTTTCTTTTTATTATTATTATTAATCATCATTATTTATGTATCTTCCTCGATTCGATCGCTAGAAACATTTATTCTCGTTCTAGTAACGTTCTCGCTACGTTTCGAAAGTGATTCGGATTAACATTGCCTATCCAGAATGTAGACAAAGTTGAGGTTATGTACGATTAGTTTAAAGTTTCCCAGAGAAACTCGCCTTTGTGCAAGCCATTTGTTTACGTGTGTTCCATGTTTTCTTTATCGGCAATTATCGGTCGCCTATCTTATTGCGATTGAGGTTACGTTCGATCGAAATGAACAATATTATGATCAACTTGTTGATTTTTTTCCTTTCTTTCGTTCGAATTTATGTCGCTCGATATCGCGATTCTTGTAAACGCTAAGGTTTTTTTCTTCATTCGATAACTGGATTTTAATGATATTAACACGAATGTACAAGTGTTTGAACAATCGAATAACTGCGAATCATTTCACGCGTAAACACTGTTCTTTATTACGTCATTGTTCGTGTTTTATTAGTTTAGGAAACGGATACAAAGCATTCTCGATGATCATACTAAACGGTTTTAACCTCAGTCGGAATACGTCTGTTTGTCACTGAATCTTTCTATTCGTTGAATACAATGGAAAAAATCGACATGTTTCCACCTAATTTATATTTTTAATAAATTATTAATTTTATATATTTTTTTTTAATTTACGACGTCGATATATAAAAATATAATCTAATGTATGTATGTATATATATACATATATTATATTATATATACATAAATGTGCAATAAATGTGCATACCGAAGAAAATCAAGTGTTTTTATCGTTTAACAAATAAGGAGATAACAAATTAATAAGTAATCTATCATTTACTTGGGCGAATGATTCAAAAAATAAAATTCACAGTACAGTGATTTATGCCATTACTTCTGTACTCTATAAATATCACATTTTTTTATTATATCGTTGGTTCTTTTACACATTTCGTAAATTTGACACGTTTCAGGACTCCGTTCAAGAAAAATCCGAAAATCAATGGAAAAGATATAGATCTGTACTTGTTGTACGTTGTCGTTACTGCCCATGGCGGATGGATTAAGGTGAGTCTATAGTGACATGTATGTATATATTTTTCTCTTCAGTTTTTCAAGTACTTTTCCCAACATGCCCCATGTACAAAAATATTTGATATCAATAACTTCATACGTAATTCTCGCGTAACACAATGAGCGAAAATGTCGGAAATATTATGTTTCTATGTATTATTAGCAAAACGTGCGAATAGGGTTTTACCACGTACCTGGATACACGGTATACGATCTCATTTGACACTCGTTTTTACACTCATTTTTACACTCATTTTTACACTCGTGTTCCTTTCGTTCGAATTACTGTTTCCCACGCTAATTTATATTTCCCGATCGTTTCCCTTTTAGATTATGATCATTGCAAATACGTGCAATATACCAAGGTTCATAGGACGATGCTTTGAATAAAAATAAGAAACCATAATGAGAACATTCTTTTGCTTCTCGTTATTCTTATATCATTTTATATAATAAAAAGAAGGATAATTTTATAATTTAACACTTAGGGTACGGATCACCCGTGTTCATACTATTACGATACTTGTCTACACTTTAGGCACATCGAACGAGGTGTATCAATCGTTTATCTTTTATTTTATTTCAAGCACAATAAGAAAATGATACTCGAACATAAAGTTTATCGAATGTTTAGGTCTAACATTTTGTCTATTGTATTCTAATAAAAACTTATTGCGTTATATCACAATATTGTGACAAAGCTTCGTAACTAACTAAAAAGTGAAGAAGTAGATCTCGGATAAGCTTGCTTCACCGTTAGCAAACGTGTAACTTTTCTAAGATAATGCGAATTTTTATGAAATTTATGCGGTGAACGAGGTACGATCTGTTTCATACATTTCGAACGACCCAATTTCCTTGTCGTCAAACAATTGGCTTTTCTCAGTTTAATACGATCTAGTTCGAATATATATAACCGTACGTGGAGCAACGTTTATTCGCAAATCAGTTGCACGATCGGTTCGGCTCGTTCCGTCACATTTTGTGTTTTCATTCCAAGTTACATGGCAGAGGGTATCCATCCTACCGATCAGGTACTCGATTCGGTTCTGCGCATCGAAATCGCTTTGGCTCGTTTACCCAGCTCGAATTTCGAGTATGCGAATCCCTCGAGCGGTCGCGTGCTCTTTGCGACGGAAGCTTCCCAAATCCAACGCTACCAGTCTACTAAGTATGTACATATATACGATATATATTCAACCCCCTTGAGGTAGAATTATTAAAAAATTAATCATTTTTGCAAATTAATTCGTAATGTGCCAAACCGTAATGTGTAAAAATGATGAATCAGTTCAACCAAATACTAAATTTGATAAATACAACTTACTTTATAAAAAATGCATTGTTTTAGTTATACGACTCAAATTCGTAAAACGTTGAAATATATTTGTGACAAAATTTCTTCTTCCAGTTTTCTCCTAATACGTACTTTTGCTCTCCCCCTTTTTTCTCTTGTTTCAAGTTCTATCGTTAAGAAAAAAAAAAAAGTTTGGAATTTTTGACTCGGGGTGCTTTGATGCTAGAAATACGCGAGGTTCGATCCATCACGCGTGATTAATAATCGAGCAATGCGTCGCGGAAACGCGGGAAAACGATTGTTTGGCGAAACGGGTACGCTCGTTCGTCGATCACGTGCTTCGAAAATGAAACTTGATCGGCCCATTATATTATAACAATGACAAAATTTATAGCTCTTTTATCGCGTGAAGTCAAAGTAAATAACCTTGGTAATAATTGCATAAAAGTGCTACCTTTTTGCTATATCTTTGTCTATGATATTATTCAAAGAAAAAGAAAAAAAAAAAAAAAGAAACAGTTAACTATACATGACATATCGAATGGTTACATTATTTATTATATTATAAGATTTTACCACCTATTATTATGTATTAGATATTATTGGATATTGCGGTTCACGTACGGTTCAACAACGCGATAGAGTAATATTCATCTCTTTTGAACACACTAACCAACTATAACCATGTATGCGATATAACGAATATAATTTACATATAATTATATTCGTTTAATACTCAAAATATATCATTTGAATTAAATTTACTGGGCGTGTACAGCCACACGTTTGATATAAACGCAATTTTCAAAACTACGTGGTGCATATAAATATACATACATACGTATATTTCACAAAAAAAAAAAAATGTACATTGTACGTAGATGTAAAACGTGAAACTTGATGCGATCTAGAATAGAATTATTTCGTTATACTTTTACACTTGCGATAGTTAGAGTCGAGCATATTGGCAATTTTTTAGCACAGGAAGCTCACTGTATACGTTTTTCGCGATTAACCTCGCCTAACCTCGATTTCCGATAATCGCGTCTTTCTCATCGGGAGAAGACCCAAAACCGAAAGGTCACCGCCCAACGTTACACAACGTGTACGGCACGGAGTTTGTCAAGTTTATAAACAGTAATTTACGAGCGCGTGTTGTCATTCATGCACGTGGATTGATACGTACACGTAACATTATGGTTAACGAATCTTACGGTAAACGAGAATGAATCGTGTTCGGGCATTTCTTACATTTTGACAAACACACGGTACTGTTCGCCTAAAGCCAGGTGCACGCTGACGGACGATCGTCCGTTAGACACGTGTCGCACACCGATCAGCGTCTATCTCTGGTGGAAAATGCGCGGACAGCGGGAAACGAAATTCAAGTTCAGAAACAGTTGATGGATAAAAAGCGAGACTACACGGACGGACAATCGTCGGCGGACACGCGTTGTTTGTCCAAGAAAATTCATTAGCGTTATCATCTTTTGATCTTCGACGTGTAAGTTTGGCACACGATTTGATAAACCGAATCGATTCGGACGTAATTTCTTTAACGTGTCAAATAGATTTCTGTTTCCGGTGGAAAGGCCTTTTGAAGGAACACCGAGGCCTTTGAGATCCTGCATTGAGTCTCGAATCGATTCAGAATTCAGTGTCAGATTTTCTTTCAGAATTCTTTCAGATTTTTTAGAAAGTGAAAACAACTTTACTAAGTAAATCTATACATATATATATATATATATAAATTGCTGAGAGAGCCTTGTTGTTAGAACTGGGTTCACCGAGCGAAATTGACGATATGGACTTGTCAACGATGTATACACGTTATGTTTACGCCATGTATCGATATCACACATACGCAGGCTCGCGCGTTTTTTTTTCGCACACTCAAATTCTCAGAACATTTATTCATCCGAATGTTCGCCTCGATATGCTTTCTTTGTATTATGCATATGGGAAACGATAGAATAGAATTCGTTTCCATACAACTTCTTGTTGATGTAAATTTGAATTCATTTCTTTTTGAATATTTTATTTAACATTGGAAAATAACCCGCGAATTGATCGTCCGTTTGATTCACATAGCAGTTTTTGACTCGTCTAACGTAACGAGATCTCTTCGCGCTACGACGAGTAACGAAGCGATTGAAATGATTTTTCGAACGCGTTATCCTTGTCTCTGCTACTCTCCGCCGCGGCCATAATTCCATCGGTTTATTTAAGAATAATACGTACGTATCTTTTTCAAAGTTGTAAGAAAAAGTAGTAGCCGTTGTTGTATAACTTTTCAAATCGATATTCCAACGTCGAAGCATGCGTTCTGTTAAAGATAGAATTTTTTCTGGTTGTTTACGTCCGCGTCGTTGTTTCGTCGCTTTTTCGTTGTACTCGAAACACCTCCGTGTAACAATTTTTGCAGTTAAAGTCAAAGCGTTGCCAACTACTTTTTCGTTCGAAATAATTTATCGGTAATGCGCTTTTTGTATTCGCGACGGCATTCTCTACCGAGATAAACCAAGGATATTTCTTTACACAATTACGAGAGAAACATACCGCTTCGGATCAAAATACCGCGACCCTTTATAATGCATCGCTATAAGATTTTCTCGAATAGAATGTACGTTACATAGTTATAAAATAAGCTATTTCATTCGCGTAAGTTTCTGGATGATTGCTTCTCCAGAGTAAAAACCGTTGATCTGTGTTTTCTTAAGAACCGATTCGATATTACATATATATATATATATGTAGTCGTACGTATGCACATAAACGTCGTACATAGGTATGCACTTGTGCGGTGGCAGCGCTGCGGCGTAACATGGCGAAGCTTTTCACCTCTCTTCCTCCTCGTTGCATCTGCTAGCATCTTAACGTATACCATCCGTCAAAATAACCACTATACACGTTCTTTCTTTACCTTCTATGCAACTACCGATCCGCGCGTACAACTTTTTATAATTCGTTTCTCTGTTAGAACTTGAAATTCCTCGTTAGTACGTTAATATATAATTTATGTCACTTTCTACGTGAACCGAATTCGAAATAACTATTTATAAATTCGAACATTATAGCTTATTCAAGTATACTTTACGTTTGAAAACGAATAATACTTATTTTACATTTCGTATCGATCGTTTCGAAGAGTTAGAAAGATCATGATTTTTCTATAACGGATTAAATCTACGGACGGCGCGCGATCAACGATTTTAGCATTCGTTCCTTTGTTAGAAATGCTCGATCGAATTGTCACTTTCCGGGAAAGTCGTAGTGGTACAGAACACGGTCCGCACAATGAAAAGACGCGTCTGGCTTCTCCCATCGAATCTCCTTTTTCAACTTGCGAAAAAGTGCAAACGCATATAGAGTCGAGAGGACGACTTACTCGTCGTCCGAGTTATCGTCAAGGGTACAACCCTCTGAAAAACGTGCATAATCTATACCACAGCGATTCCCAACGAAAGAATCATGGCGAATTCTCCAGCGAATAGCGGAACTTTTATAAGAAACAAAATTTCATTAAACTTCTTATCTTTCCTTTTCCTTTTCCGCTAATTGAACTTATTGGTGCAGATAAGGAGGAAAAAATATACCTACCATGGGAATTACAAGTCTTTTCGCTTATTTATTCTATTTCTAAAAAGCTTTCTTATTTCTTTTTTCTTGTGTATATATGTATTTATAAAATTTACAATTTTTTTTTTACAAGCCACTATTCTAGCAACTTTCGATCGATCGTTTCTCCATGCTCGATGTATCGCAAATCACGATAATCACGGTGCATCGACTATGCAACGACGACTTGTCGAATCGTTTGTAATCGACGAATCGGAGAAAAGGAAACAGACAAGAACGAGATAGATCGAATTTGATCTTACCGTAGAATCCCGACTGTAAAACACTCGCCTAGAATAGCACCTTTTAGATCCTTAAAAGTTGAGTTTGGTCGTTGAAGCCGAAATTAAGCGTCGTTCTTCGCGGAAACGAGGCGTAAAAAATTTCGGCCAACCTGTTGATATTCGATGTGCTGGTGGATTTTGACGATGCCTCTTTTTAATTTTCTTACTCTTAACCTACTGTACGTATCGCTTACTCTGTATGGTTTTGAATGGTGAGTAACGGCTTAGGTTTTGGTTACTTTTTATTTTCCGATCGCGCTAGGCGGCACGAGGCGGCCGGTCACGCTGTTATCATAAAGAGAACGGTAAGCGATAAAATTGGCATTGACTGTGCCGTCACGTGTTTTGCCGCTTACCGCTTACCGCTTACCGCTTACCGCTTACCGCTCTGTGTGATCATGGCATTACGTGGATTTCAGCGGGTACGAGCGTTAAGACCTTTGTCGGAAAAATTGTCAAAATCGTCCAGTTCCGTGGAAAATGATCGTTTTCGGCTTTAACGACTTAAAATATACACGTTCGAAAATACACGTTCGAACAAAAAATTTTCCAATTCGGATACTATACTTTACCCCAGAATTTTTTCAATAATCGAACGACTGTTCCGGAAATCCAAACGTACGGACAATACGGAAGTTGATGCAAGGTCAGGGTCACTTGCAGAGAGGTATAATTCGGGGTGGGAGATAGATCATGAACCGAAAGTGGGAAGAAGGTGCGCGCAGAAGGGCGGGGGTGGGGGGAGGCGGCAAGGGAGCGAGGATGAGATGGTGCGAGTAGGGAATAAGAAAGAGGGAGAGAGAGAGAGAGAGAGAGAGAGAATATTATATGAGGAGGAGGAGAAGGAGGAGGAGGAGGAGGAGGAGTCGGTGGTGCGGCGTACGAGGGCTTCCCCTCAACAAGTGTGATCGAAGCTCGCTAGACTATATAACCCGCGGCTGGGTCGCGACTACGCTCAGACTCAGAATGCATCGTGGAGTGCGGATCTGTGATTCGAGCGGATCGACGCCATGTTCTTCGTCGCGCGCCACCGGCAGACCTAGTCGATCAATTTGGATATTACAACGAAGATACCGAGAGTATTCTTTACGGGGAAAATATCTTTAGGTATTTTGGCGTGTTTTTGCATTTGGCGATCCATCGACAACCGATCGATCGGGTGGTTAAAAAATAACTTTTGTTATTTAATTTACTGTTTGACAAAATTTGCGTCAAAACTAAAGTATCGAAATCACGCATCCTTCTTTCGTATAACATATCCGCGATCGTTTCTATTGAGTTTAAATCGCTCGGTGTAATTCAAGGTCAAGTATTTGAGATCAGATCTTTTAAAATCTTGGACAAATTCTTAAGTTTCCAGCGATGGATAAATTCGGATAATAACTAATCCGATTGATCGATTCTACGAAGTATAATACGTACCCTGTAAGAACGCGAATTTTTTCTGCAGTGACTCGTTGCGGAAGTCGATTATGGAAATCAAGTCGGTTTTCCCAGCGTGTTTCTGAATCATATTGTTCTTTATCTATTAGCGTATTATGTGTTTATTCTAAATCTATGCTCTTGTAACGTTCGAGTTCTAATACATACATATATATATCGAGATGTCCACTTAAAGTATCATTAAAATATTTTTAATGAAATAGTTTTTAGAATTATTTTTATTCAAATGGAAGAGTTAACGTTTGCATTTCGAATTTAATGGCGTGTGTGTTTCGCACGCATGAAATTTGAAAACACGCTAACGTAACACGAATCGTGAATCAGTATTACAAAGATGAAGGAACTAAAATAGGGTACCAACTTTTGTATAATTTACAATTATCTACAGTAATGCTGTGGTATCCCCACCACTTCTCGGAATTGTTAACACGGGGCGAACATCCGTGTTATCTCTTGCTTAAGGTATTTGTAGCGTATATTTAGTACATTATATATAAAAAATCATATATACATATATATATATATATATATACATGATTCAATTTTTAAAGAGCCTGGTCTTACCGAATTGGAGATATTCGCCTTCAAAGTTGGAAGTTTTATCACGTAATCCCTGTAGTAAGTGGCTGAAAAAATTACTTTTTGATTAATCGCGGAAAGACCGTTCTTACAAAGTTGCTAAAAAGCTAATGCGTTACGTGAAATGGTTAGAAGAATCTTTTTGTAGAAAAACAATTCAAAAGTAACGCGAAATATGTAATTTCGACGCGCAAAGTGCCGTATAATACGACGAGAGGTGCCGTTCTGGCCATTTCCGAATTGTTTGTTAGCGCGCGCGTAGAAAGTACAGACAGCCAAGAAATTCCTTCCTAGAGAGAGAATGTGGGACATGCGTGAAGAATATGACTTTCGAGGCTTCGCGTATGTTAGTTTTGAGGTGTATCGTCGCGTTACAAATACCTGAATATCGTCGATGACATCGCTTATAGGTCATCGAATCGATAAAATTTTTCTTTTCTTTTCTCATATTTTATTATTGCAAGATCGCTTTTATCGGTATGCTGACAATTTTGCGACGATAGCGATTGCTAGACACGAAGATGATTTATTACTGAACTTACTTTATTACTAGATAGTAAAATACGTATGCAATAGACGTTTGCTTGAATGTTTATTTTTTTAGCTGTAACATATATTGCTAGTTTCTAAGTTAGTAATTATTTGACATTTTTTGCGTTACATTTGTGATACGTTGACGCACTTGACGATATTTCTTTGCCGTCACCGTCCCTAAGCTACATCTCCTTCCGTTTTACTTACCTCCGTTAAAAAAAAGTCTTCCAAGTGTCTTTCTTAAGAAATTCTCCGCCTTCGCAGGGTCGTTAAAAGGCTGTTCGCTCTTGGGAGGTTGACGATGCACCGACTTTTCGAAATCAATTGGTTTTTACCGCACGACGGTCGCTTCGGCGAAAGGGCAGAAAAGGAAAGAAAGAAAATAGAAAGATATCTCGTATGTTCGCCCGGTTGAATTTATCAGCGCGTTACGAGGCTAAGTCGCTCTACTCTGGTTAAGGAGTAGTCGGCGTGAAGTGAAAGTGTGTAGAGGTAGAAATTATTAGCGAGTCGCTGGTGTGTAGAGCGGATTCTTACAGATGTAAAACGATTGGATAACTCGAAACTCATACTCGTGCGTGCACACGCGCATCAGAGCGCTCTCCTGTCGGAATACATCTGCAAGTTTTTCGCGAGTGCGCGCGGGCGGACGGACGGGCGCGCGTTACGGTTACAAGAAATTTGAAATAAATTATAGTGATCTTCGAGCTGGACCTGTGTAGTAGACGGCTGTCCGTTCTACGCTCGCTTTTCTAATCCATAAACTTGTCCGTACTTGGTTAAAGAAATGCCTCGACCGACTGCTACAGTCACGCAGTTACACGTGTAATGAAGTAAATAAGATTCTTATTCGGAAAGCTTTAAATACTTGTATCACATCTTCTTGTATCACATTTATTATCATCAACTTTGTAGATCGTTGTTATTATTATAGAAGTTAACGAAGAAAACGAATTTGATTATAAGTAGTATCTTTATAACGGGTATCTGATAAAAAATTGAAAAATTATTAATTTATTGCTGAAAATTCTATAAATTGTTTCGGGTAGGAAATATTTGCACGATTGCAACAACTTTAATGATTTATCCTATTAAATGAAATTACTGCCGACGTAATGTAACGTTTTATGTTTAGTAATTATTATCGATTTTATGGGTACAGTGTTCGCACTGAATTTTATGAATACAAATTTTGAATATGCTTCGTACCGTTTATCGCGCTAGGATACTTTCTTTACTCTTCGTTTCACGTACTTTATTTAATTGAAATATCACAAACACGACGTTAAACGGATATACGTTTAACGGTAACCAATGAAAAGGAACGAAGCGGTGGTAACGAGAGGAGCTACCGTTCCAAAATGTAATTTTTACAAAGGTAGAAGAGCTACGTTATTCGGAGTTTGCGTGCCTTCGATAAATATATTCTTACGATAAAAAAACTTTAGGTTCTTATCTTTATTTCCGTTCTCTAATTGTAATTGTTTCTAGTCGTATCTAGAACGGTGTAATAGAACAGCAGCGTGAAACCGATGACAGTAATGAAATTGCAGAAAATGTGATAGCCTTATCGAGTGCATTATGTGACCGCGCCTATTTTAAAATTGAAATCGTCGATTACCGAGATCGAGAAGAACCAGCATGCTCGCAGTTGATCGTTAATCTTCTTTCTATTAATCGAGATACGGTAACGTAGAAAAGAAAAATAAAGCAAGAGGAAGAAGCATTTTTCTTTTTTCTCTTGTGAAATTTATGAAATAGCGAGTGAAATTTTATGAGATATTTTGTTCTTAATAAATTTCGATCCAAGGAATATAAATTGTAAAATCGTTCGACTTTTTTGACGAGTGCTGCGTTATTATTTCAGTTACAAAAATATTTCAGCCACATTGAAACGTATAATGCTATTTATACTCGGTGACCAGATGGAAACGTTAAATGTCGATCAAAGTTCTGTGTGAACTCGATATATAGCTGCTGGAAAATAATAAATGAAGTTTAATATGTTTTGTGTTATCGCATTTATTTTTATTTATGCAAGATTACATATAATATTGTTAAAAGGTAGCATTGAGAAAGGGTCGAGAGAAATTTTTGTAGCCACGAGTAATGGTGTTAATTTTTAATGAAAAAATAAAATACGATGCAAATCCACGATGTCATGTACCACGGAGTTATAAGAGTACAGAAATATTCGAGGTAATACGTTTCGCCTCCTCACATGTCGGTTCGTTCGCTGTTGCATACCAAGCGTGCTGGGTTCGTCAGTCTCGCACAGTTTGCTGCTAATCTAAATATTTTATCCGAGGTTCCAATTTCGAAATCATAGACCAGCTAGAAAATGAACGTGCTTCGTTATTTTTTAGCTATTTTCGGTCACACGAATGGATAATTCCAATTTTGCTGGATTCAATATTTCGTTAGAATCTTTGAAACGTCGAACGAAGAATTCTATGAAACAAGCGAGTAAAGACTTATTATATTCTAAAATGTTTATGAGATTTGTAGAACATTTTTTATTTGATGAATCGATGTTAAACCGAAGATGAAGTACGGTTCGAAGCGGGCTTCTCTTGGAGTTTATCCGCTGCACGAGCAAGTAGAAACACACGTGTAAAATCACCGAAACGCGTCGCGATCGAGCGACCAACCAGATAAAAACATAGGCGTAAACCACGCGTAAAATAAATTGTAAAGCCTTTGCGTTTTATCGGGATAACGTGCGTTGTCAAAGAACCCAGTGGCGGAACATCACGCTCCTACCGGTTCCGGCAAGAAAAAGCGCGGGGCGGGGACAAGAGCAGGACGAGGAGGAGGAAAAAAGAAAAAGAAAGGAGAGAGAGACCCCTTTGCAAAGGAGAGGAGCCCCGGGAGAAAGAGCACGATTGCGAGAGCAGCGTAGAGTCAGAAGGATACGCTATGTACTTATGCAGAAAGAGACAGAGGGAAAGCGTTATACGTTCGCAAGTGTCCGGCTTGTTCAAGGGCGCGACTGGTATACGGGAGAGTCTTCGGATGGCCGTCAAATGGGCACGCAGCGTAGTCTGGCATTGGTCTGCTCGCTATACGCAGTGCGTGTAGCGTGCGAGGAATCCACGACGAAGTCGGTAATGCTGAGTCAGTCAGGTGCCGCGGCGCCTCTTACATCGCGCTTGTACTTGGAAATGGTAGGTGCGCACGTAACAGAGAGAAAGAGCGAGAGAGACGAAAGGAATAAGATATGGAACCTAAAGTATGTTAAAAGATCAGGATTAAAGAGAAAAGTATTACGATTGACCGTAAAAAGAAAGGGAACAAAGGGAAAAGAAGGAGGTAATAGAGAAAAGAGAAAGGCAAGATATAAAGGGGGAATGAAATGGAAAGAGAAAGAGACGAAGCGCTATTGTCGGGAAGGAGAGAGGGAGCGGGGCGTTCGCTGGTTCGCTCCCCGGTGATGAGGTACGGTCGATATGGCAACGCCGCGCCCTGGTACACGCATACCGGCATCACTGCCCGCCCAACCATCGAACAGTCGGCAACGTCGCTCTGGCAGTACGCGGGGGAGGGGGTAGTCAAGCTCTCACACATCGAATGACGAGGAGACCGACCTCATGCCCTGCACACATGTGCAACCGGGGACACCGAAGAGAACCGAGATGCCTGGCTGGTTGGTTGCTTGGTTGCTTGCTTGCTTGCTTGCTTGCTTGCTTGCTTGCTGCTGCTTGCTGCTGCTTGCTGCTGCTGCTGCTGCTGCTGCTGCTGCTGTTTCGCTTGTTTTCTTGCCTGCGCGGCTGTCCCACGCACGCGCTTCACTAACGCGCATCTCTGTATCCAAATTGGCCAAGTACTTTTCACTTGGAGATTCGTTTTTTTGCTACGGAAAAAATAGGTATATGCGCTCTCTCTCTTCTGTCTCTTCAAATTATTTAACTTCTATGTTCTATGTTCTTTCGGGAAAAAATCCATAATCAGAATTCTCGAACGAAGGAAAATGTTCGTTAAATGGAATATCGTTTTCATCGAAATATAAATTGTTTGACTGTTTGAAACGCGGTGCGTAGAAAGCGTTTACTTTTCCGTCGTTAGATTCCTGTTTCTGAAAATAAAATCGATCAAAAACGGTATATTCTTTGTACGAAACGAGGCTGTTTCGCGTACCAAGTGCTTTGACAAGTATACCTTTCACGGATACGCGAACGTACATACACGATACCGTTAAATCGACCAATTGAATGGTTCGACGTTGAATTACGTACATATGCTTCTCTTATAGCGCATTAAAGTATTACATTGGACTGGTTTGAAACGTGCATGGCATCGTTTATAATACCAACATTGAACTTATACCCAAAAGGCTAAAGAAACGTCAAGTTTATCGTAAGAGCCTATATAACCTCGTTTCGAAGGATCGAGCTGGTAAGATCGGATCGCTGGCTCGCGAACGGTATTACTTCGATGGTCGCATGATTCGCTACAGTGGAGGCATTCCTCTTTTTGTTCGTCCCTCGATCGTAGGTAACGACACCTACTACCTCCTTGGCGAATGTCGCGTGTGGTGATGCCGTACGATCGGAGTAGCAAGTAACGCGGAGAGAAAGAGACGGAAAGAATTGGAAAGCGAGAATCGCTCGAGTGGAAGGGAGATGGTGGCATGCCGCGGCGTTGCCATTCTGTCAGCCGAGGGCAGACCACTTCCGAGAGTACGCCTCGTAGCGGCTATAGCGCGGCAACGTTGCTTCGACAAGATTAAATAGAGATAGCCCGAGGTATACGCTCCGTCGTCGTAAGATGGGCTCACCGTTAGTCGAGGAAGAAGTGAGACGGATAAAGGACAGCTAAAGGGAAGCATATCGCCTCGATTCGAACTCGTCGATCGTTCTCTTACCAACGCGAAAACGTCTAACGCGTAACTTTTTAAACGCGTCGCAGCCGTTGTTGATATTTCTTTTTCGTTTCTACGATTTTGCCTTTAGTTAACTTCCTTTTATGAAAACTAAAAGTGTATTTAGGACGCGTATCGTGTATATACCGAAACGTTTGGATTAGCGGAATAAACGTTATTGTCGTGAGATTGAAAGCAGCCGAGTAACGCAACTAACAAATCGTACGACGTATTGTCGAAATGTTCTAAACGTTTTAAAATGTGTTCGAGTATTGGACGATATTATCGTTATCGAGTTGAAAATAAACCATTTGAGAACTAAATTACAAATATAAATTGCATATCCACGTTTGAATCGATCAACTTTCATCGTATATAGTTTATAATTGGAAACGAAGTATCCCATTTATAGTTTGATCGCTAGTGCAACGCTACTATGCGTTAATGACTGTAAGACGTTAAATTCTGTATCTATCGTTTTATCTACGGATAAAAGTGTGTTCGACTTGCCCCATTGTCGCGACTCCGCAAGCAAGTTGGTTCAAGTTGACGCGTTATAGAATTTCTGGTACTGCGTCACCTTGACACCAAGTGAAATTTGCTTTTTAAACGAAATACGAAATATAAATAACTTGCCTGTACAATTAAAAAAATATGTTGCATATGAAAGACTAGGGTGGCAAACGTTTAAAATCATCCAACGTTCCTAGTTGCGTTTCCAAATTCTACTAATTCAGAGTCTTCTAATTCGTTTTTAACGAAGCCCGAAACTTTCCATTTAGACACGTCGATATATAGAAAGTTGTTGGCATCGTGTTGCTTTTGTCTGCGAACAGAACTCGTTGGAAATCTTTCGCGAATGCTTGCCTCGTCGAGCGATCGCGTTCGTGGGTGGGGTGGGCGAGATAAATACGGTAGCCCCCTCCCCCATGCTTGGAAAGTATCTCTCTCGCGTATAGAACTCTATAGAGGTGGAAAAAATGCCAGAAATATAGAATAAATCTTTTCACGTGCATAAATATTTAACACCGACGCGTTAGAATATACGTTTAACCTTAGAAAAATATACGAACGATTATGAATATATTATTTCCTTTTAGAATTGACCTATCGCATCTATCTATGCGGAGGTTATGGTACTTTTTCATTTTCTATTACGAAGGGCTGTAGTAATAGTATACGATAAAAATCGTATTTGCGATCGTAGCCGGGCAAGCAGAATTAGGAGGCATCGAAGTATGATTGTTCGGAACAATTGTCAATTAAATTAAATTAAACGGTTTTTCAGGTTAATTAGAAAAATCTCATTTACTCTTCGTGCTTGCTCTTACACCAAGACGAAGAAAATGTAGTCGATTCGTTTGGTTCTCGAGTGACTCACATGCAATTCCGAGTATCAGCGATTCGTTGGTACGACGGAGGTTCGCGTTAATTTACGACCTCGTCGTATTTCTTCTACCGATTATATATATTGTATTTATATGTTATATGCGAGGATCTACGGTAATTAATGCTTTTTTTTTGTCGTTCCCATTTCTGCGCCGTGAACGAGATACATCGGCATTAATGGCCTTGGCCGAGCAGTTGGTAAGCCGTCGTTCGAACACGAGCCATCGCCAGAGGTCACTGTACTTACCTTTTCTCTTTCCTCTTGTTCGCTCCGTTCCTTTGTCACACCGGCTTCGACCCATTTGCGGCGTACGCATGTTCGCGCGCTTTCCGCGTCTTTCTACTTTGTCTCGTCTTGGCCCGTTGGCGAAGCTTTCTCGTCAACTTGTCAGCTGGAACGCCTGCAACTGTGGTTCTCTTTTTAACGAAAAACACCTTTTGCTTACCAAGTTGAAAACGAATGCTTCTCCGCAGCTGGTGTTCTTTCTTACTGACTCGATGCTGGTTGTCGTACTTTCCGTCGATTATTTTCAGTGTTCGAAGAAACAATTCTCGATCATCTATATAGGATCGAACGAAGATATTTGGATCGATCAGAGTCGCTAGAATATCGATTTGTACCTGACTTTAGAGAAATTGGTGAATCTTGCGATATGCAAATACGTTTGTGCGTTTTTGCGATACTTCTGTATCGATCTGCGCGTACAAGAACCATACATAACTCGTCGATGAACGCGAACATTCGAAATATAAAGTATTGAATTTTTGACATTGAAATTGGTGGAAAAAGCTAAGCGCGTGTTTCTTAATCTGTATTATCTGTGGCGGCAGTCTGGTAGCTGGATAACCCGTTGGCACACGCGCCATTAAAGAATGATCGTAAAAGCGGCGGTAGTTATCTGAAACGAGCGTGGCGTTCGGTTTAAGATAAATCGTGCCGTCGCGGTCTAATCCTCGCGTTATTAATACTCTCGTGGTTCGAGAAGTAACGCGTAACAATAATTCCCATTATCGCATTTACGTTATCTGTAATGGATTGAGAATTGAAATTTGTATGATTTTTAGATGCCATCAAGAGGGTTAGCTGTTCAAATGAGGTGATGTTTTGATGAAAACGAGCGAGTCTGTACAAACTAAATTCTGAATAAAACTTGTGAAATTCAATTATACGGTATTTCATTCATTTCTGGCGTTTGATTATATTTCTAACGTTATGCAACGATCGTTAATATTCGAAGAAAAACTTTGGGTTACGCGTTAAAAGTGAATTGTTCTGGCGTTTAAGGGAAATATTATAATTTAGGCGCGCGTATTTGCGAAGCGCATTGCCACGCATAGGATCGTAAAAAAATGGAAGATGCGATATTATTAAATTTTATTTTCAGTTTTGAATTTTCTGTAAATTTTCGAGCGATGAGAATCGTAATTGGTACCCGCTATACACCCGTTTGCAAGGAATATGATGCAAAGGAAGATAAAATTGTACCTGAAAAAGTGTTCAGTTTTCTAGACATTTCGCTTCGCGTCATTTCGTTCTACGATAGGAAGGAATTTTTGGTAGATACTGCAACGTGGGCGGCCATCGTAATAAGTCGAGTCTGGCGGACACGGTATCTCATTGGAACACACTCGTCGCACTGTGACTCTGGTAGATTAGTTTATCTTATGTAACGAGTTAGCATGGAGACAGAGAAAGAGTATGGCCATTGTTTGGTTTGCGACAACTGTGCGCGCACAACGTGGCAGCCGCACGAGTTCGCAGATGTGCCTCGACTATCGACCGTCGACCGTCGACCGTCGACCGTCGTGTCGCGTCCATTCGAGCTTTTCGCCCAAAAAGCGTATTCATATACCGATATTTACACACCGCGTCCGTTTCGTTAAACGGCCGTTGCTTTTCGTGCTTTGTCGAAAGAATAACGGAAATCTTCGAGATGTCGAAATACGTAAACGTTTTCTTTATAAAACGTTGAAAGAGAAACGATAGGCTGGAGGATGTTGCTCGTAGCATTTCGATGTAGCACGTATATATCGGTGTCCGCGTCGATCTTCCGATAGACGGATCATCTTTCGTATGTTCGAAACAGCTATGTACGTACATACGCGCGATGCACAACGCACGATGGTTGTTCGTCAGGTAGCGGACAATACTCGGGAATGTTTTCGAGCGCGCATTTATCCAGAAAGAAATCGAAGAAAACTGTACTTTCTCTGTGAACAAATTTGAAAAATCGATTTTTTCGTTGCTCCGTTTGCGTCTGCTGTATCTCAGCCGAGGTGGCACTCGTACACGTTATCCGTGAAGTCGATGGAGCGGACGAACGTGCTAACGGCGAAACATTTGATTTCTCGAAATGCCAGACTTCGAATCGTATACCGCGATGATTAATAAATTATCGACCGAGTAATTTTCCACGCTACGTTCGATAAAAATTCTATTTATCGATATAACAGTTTTCTCGAGTATAAATTTCGTTTGAAAAGTTCGAAGGTAGATCAGAGTTGAAAAATTTAGTCGATATGTAACGCTTTAAAAATTTTTATAACTTGCTTTTTTTTTATTTAATTTGAGAAATTTGGATTCGTACGTACGTACGTACGCGCAACAACGAGAATATGGTCCTGAAATAAAATGCCAAGTTTTTCGAAACGCTGTTTCTATTTTTTTTCATGCATTTCCATCGTTCAATCGCAAAACCGATCTTACCACTTATATAATCTCTTACGTGTACGTTGATAATATTATTAGTGTACACGCTATACATACTAGTCTTTTTATGCGCATGCCATTCGATACGAGAAATCTCGGAATTTCGCAGGCGATCGATCGCAGCGTTCGAATCGGTTAAAAAAGATTTTTCTTTTTTAATTTGTTTGACGTTAACAAACGGACCGTTTGTTCCTATACGTCGAACATCGCGAACAACCACGTTCGAGTAATATTATTCATTTAGAATTTATTTTCGAAGGATGGACTTTTGTTTCTACGTTGATCAAGTATCTCTCTCTCTCTTTCCTTTTTTCGCCCTTTTCTTCTTCTTCTTCTTCTTCTTCTTCTTCTTCTTCTTCTTCTTCTTCTTCTTCTTATTTTGTTTTCAGGGAAACTGTTATAAGCCGTTCAAGTCTCAAATCTTCGTTTTTCCGTGTATCGAACAACTGAAAATACAATTTGAACGGAAAAGTTGATTCGAAAGGCAAACTTGTCGCGCGCATTCGATAAACGCGACTGATTTCTCGCGGAGTGTAGGAACAACAGCGCTACCAGATCCCGTCCGAGTAGTTACCGTGTCGTTGCAGCATCCGTGATAGCGTTGCGATCGTCTATGGCAGAAGAAGGAGCGGCTGTTCTTCCGTCGTCGCGAATTACGCGGTCTCTCAACCGCGCGCATCGCGTATTCGATTGTCGTTGACTGTATGCGCGTTTATTACGCGGACGCGACCTCTATACAACTACTACGCTCGTCGTTCATCATCGGACCGTCGATCGAACGATTACGCGCTACTAAAGTATAGAATATCGTAATTACCGCCAATTATCAGGCAAGTTGGCTGGCACCGCGACCAATCTCTCATATAGGTGGTATATGGTCGCGTTTATCGCATCGTATTGTTTCGAAGTTGTGGAAATCTGTTTGGGAACACGCTCTACGCTTAACGCGAATTCTAATTTTCCGCTTTCTCAAGAGTTGTACGCATTACGTACAATTACGAGTCGATCTTTCTCGATATCGTTCTGGTGTTCGTTCGGCCCACGAACATAGTTGCCATACGTTTCGCCGAATCGAGCGATATAATTATGCAAGAATAACGATATCTATCTTGTTATAATGGTACAACGTGATAGAATATGGACGGTAAAAGAAGCCCGAACATAGAGCGTCGCGGTGTTGGACAAAAGGCACGCGCGGAGAATCGAAATTTCGTCGCTACGAATCTTCGATCGATATCAACGTCATCGTCCGATACCGTTCGAATTTCAAAAGATCGTTCCGAGTCTCCGCTCAACCTCGCGCACCTATGTGCCAAGGCTCTCGCGAAAACACTCGCATCCGTCCAAGTTTCATCGGCGCCAACCTGCGAACCCGTCTATACGCCGTTCGTAGGAGCAAGCACAGCGTCCCTTGCGCTTCAGCTGCCTACCAACCCTCGAAGCAGTCGTCGATGGTTTGGCGCCGATATCGAGGTGGTCCTGGGCTTTCCGTACCGGGCCGCTACTTCCGTTCGCTGCTATACGCTCGTGCCTTGCTCCCTCGCGAGTGCTCTGGCGCACGTAGTTAGGCAGCCAGGCGCGCATACGCGCTCGCTCTCGCTCTCTCCCCCTCCCCCGAGAGAGGCACCGGCGAGAGCTCTCCCTATACGTGTACGCACGCGAAGACTTCTTCGTCCGTTCGCGTTCATTCAGAGTTCACAGTCAGTCAGTCACCAGCACACCTCCGCCGATCAGCTGATCCCGACGACGACGGCAGACTGCGCGTCGCCAACCCCTCCGCCCTCCTACCCTTCTTCTCCACACCCGTCCCTCCTCCTCCACCTCCTCCTCCTTCTACCTCCTACCTCCTCCGCCACCTCCTCCTGCTGCTGGTCGTGCTACTACTACTACTGCTGGTACTGGTGCCGGTGTTGGTGCCGGTGCTGGTGCCGATGTTGGTGCCGGTGCCGGTGCTGGTTCTGGTGCCGGTGCTGGTGCCGATGTTGGTGCCGGTGCTGGTGCCGATGCTGGTACTGGTGCTGGTACTGGTGCTGATACTGGTGCTGGTACTGGTGCTTGCATCGGCGCTGGTGCTGGTGCTACTGCCACTGCTGCCCCCTCACCCTCTGGTGGACGATCAGCTGACTGAGAACTGTCAGTCGTGTGCCGTGGGCCTGCGAGCTCGCGCGATGGTGGGGCTCTCCGCACGATCCAAGTTGCTTGCTTTTAGCTGTACAGGACCGCGACGCGAGACGACGCATCGCGCCGATTCACGCGACATCGTGTCCCGTGCCGCTGTCCAAGCTTACGCGACTCTCGCCGACGATTCGGTTACCGACCGTCTGACGCGTGCCAGAAACTAGAAACCGATACGGCCAACCGTTGGGTGCAGTGACTCGAACGCGAAGGATATGGGCTAAGATGGTTAATAGTTGGCCTCTTATCGTTAGCGAGTGGCTGATATATCTGGAAGCTCGGTGCCATTCGTCGCAGAACCTTCGAACGATACGTGCATCCATTTCGATATTTACCTGATCCTAGCTTGGTCCACCGTTAATAGAGTCGCTGACGTCTCTTTGTCTTTTTCTTTCGTTCGAACGAGAACCGCGTCACAGAGAACCGGATGGATACTTTGTCGTCGATCTGTGTCTAACTTGTAAATAATAGAACTCGCTTGTTCCATTTAAAGGTTGCAACTTTAAGCGTATTAAAATTCAACGTCGAGGAATCGGCTTTACGCGTATAAAGAATTTTGCGAACAAATCGCTCACGTGATTTCGTGCCTCGAGTACACCGATCCTGATATTCCCCTAATTGGTACTCGATACTCGAGATGTCGAGAAGAAGTTGCGATCGAAGTAGGTTTGCGCTTACAATTAACCACGTTGTTTGGATTTCTTGCTCGTATCGCGAAGCATAGAGTCGAGCGGAAACGGAGAAAAACGACCGCCGTGATTTCAAGTAGATCTCGAGTCGAACGTTCACCGGGATGGTACTTACTTGGTCGGTATTCTGGGAACAGGGTTCTTGGCTCTCTTCGTTGCGTTTATTCTCGATCATCGCCCGTGCAATTTATAATAATCCATCGTTGATCCGTGTATCGTCTGGCAGATTCGGAAATCGATAAATTGGCAGGTGTCTCAGGCCATTTTGTTACGACAGACGCGCATTGTACAAAGAGACATTCGTCGGATCGTAAATTTAATCGTAGCCGAATTTAACGAGACGACGGTAACAATTGTAAGCGATTGTACGCGCTTGATATTTCTGATCAGTTCGTATTTCTTATAGATTTGTCTCGTTCTTAGAAAAGAACGCACTTGTATCGGCATTTTTTTATTAAAAGCCTCGATCGATCTTTTCGACTTGGTGGTACTTGGTAAAAAAAATCTCTTCGTAAAACCTATACGTACGTTGTATATACGTACGTTATATATTTGTTATAGCATGTTTCATGCTGATTAATTCGATTCGAGTATACGAAACGCGGTATCGTTTACCAGTAGTTTTGCCTGACTAGAAACGTTCGATACCGTGGAAAGGAGACGTACAACGTGCAAATACTTTTTAGTGCCACTCTACGTATGTTGCAAACGATAGAAAATCGCTGCAAACGAAAACGGATACGTTGATCCGTAGGAACGCGAGGATTAAAACATTCGCAGCTCGTCCCAAAAATGTGCCGACGAATCGTGGATACTATGTCTGGCGGCATTGTCGAGATCGCTGGTCGTGTCGAACGGAACATCGAAAGTAGGACGTCGATGCAAAGATTTATCCTCTTTGCGCGTGTGTGCGTGTGCGTGTGCGAGTAGCGTCTTGCCGTTGGTTTCGAGCCCCACGTACGATACACACAGCCGCACTGCGTCGACTACATCTACCGGTTTCGCCTTACTTTGCTTCGTAGTCGATGAGAAACGAACAAACGCATCAGCGTGCTCGTAATTCCAACCAGTTCTCCGTCTGTCGAGCAGATAGGGCGATTGGAAAATATAAAACGCGAAAAAGCCGGGTATCAGTTCGCTGCTGAAAAACTAATTCGTCGTTGATAATAATTGGTGGTAAATACGTGATATATTTTGCACGGGGGGAAAAAAGAAGAAGAATCGAGAATCGCGTCGTGTAGCGTATCCTACTAGCGTACTTATCCCACTTTCAGGAAAACATACGCTTGCTCCATTTTCTCGTCGTTTCGGTTTGCGTTAATTCGTTCGAAAAATTTGAAGAAATTCTAATAAAGGTATTTTTCTACCGCGCGTGAATTATTTAAGAAGAAAAAGAAAAAAAAAATTAACATTTTCTTTTTCATGGTCTTTTACCGTCGTAAAATCTCTACAAGTACATGGCAAACCATCGTTTCGCTCGATCGGTCGCAATTGGCATATTCGTGCTAAAATCGCAGGCACGTAATTCGCGTCTAACGATTGCCTGAAAGTAGTAATAAAATATTGCGTGTCGTGAACAACGCGAACAAGTTTGAATTTCTTTCATCGATCGCGACTAAGGGACGCGTCGTTCGAACGTTGGACAGATATATACATACGTACATATATTCGTAGATTATTTCTGCGACAGAAAATCGATGTTGTATTCGTTTCTTTGATATCGCGAATACGTAAATAATGAAAAATATATAGCAACGTAATACACGCCGGATTAATTAACGCAAATAAGAAGATGAGTCGTTGGAACGGAATTACGCTTGGCTGTTGTTGTAACCGAGCACAAGTCGTCGATCACGCGTATATATCGTTCGTATCGTTGCATGTACACGAAATACGTACGCGAGATTATGGATTGGCGAATTCAAATTGCGTACGACGTTTGCTTCGGGGACGTCGCGTTAAGGAAGGAACGAAGGGATCGGCGCATTCGTTGGAAAAGTTCGAAACGATCGTCCGGTGTCGGCCGACCACCGGAAGACCGCCACCGAGCAGCGATCTTCTAGACGAGGAACCGACTATCCTCGTGAGCACCGCGTGGCAGCGGGATATGATCGATTCAGCGGGCTCGACACACGGTCGACACGCAAGTGATATAGCGACCGGTGGTCGCCGCAGCCGATGTATCCGTTCAACGACGAGACCGAGACTGGTTAAAATCTCGGGTGCGAGGCACGCGGCGCGCGACGCGACGCTGGAAACGCGAAAAAGCCGAGCGATAGAGCGCGAAAACGGCGGCGCGCGCGGAGCCATAGGCCAGAGAGTGTAGCTGGCGGGCCGGTGCGGTGCAGCATGGACACCGGGGGGCGTCAGGGAGGAGGGGAGCGTGTGCTAGAGGGGGCGGGAGAGAGGGGCAGAGAGAGAGAGAGAGAGAGAGAGAAAGAGAGAGAGACCATGTCCTACCCCAACGAGCACGTGGTGGCAAAGACACTTTCATCGTGTAGTCCCTCGGAGGCGAACGAACACGTGGATAGCGTTCGACGCTCTCGAAGAACGTCTCCGCGCATGCGCCGTGTAATTCATACTGTCAAGGTCAAGCAAAGTCGCACGATTACAGCCGAGACGGGGGCATCCGCGTGTGCCGGTGCTGCTATGCTACCTAATCGGCGCCAGTAAATCGCGCCTATGTACATGTATACGTATATGTATACTTGGACTGGGACGTAATAATAGGCAGGCGAGCGTCCTCTTCGTACGCTCTAGACCCGCGCTCTTGCTTCTCGCTGCTCTCGACGAATCGGTAGTCCGTGTCCGCGTCGTTCGTAAGGCACGTAAAACTCGATGAAAATAAGAAAGGCACATTTTTTTTTTTTCTTTTTTGGAAACGCGGGATACGGACTTGCGCGTTGCAAGCGCCAAAATGTCACAATTTGTCCCAGCTGTTACTTTATAAGCGGTATCTCTTATACCGAGATTCTTTTCAGTTTGTGACACGCTTGCTATATCAATTTGTCGATGTATCTCGGTATCTGTCCCTCTGTGCCGTCGCAAGCATACGCACGCATACACTATCACACGAAATGGTTTCTGTCCCTGCGTTCTTAGGCTCGTGGCAGGACGAGTCGGTGGTAATGGTGCTTCTGGCAACCTTACACGGGACTATTCGGGGCGAATGGCATGTTTCGCGTTATTGTCGGTCTCGTCGTATGGCGCGCTCGACGATGACGGCGTTCGCGGTGCATTGTTTCTGGTGGTAAAAGAGGATAATGGTGTATCGAGCGTGAATGGCGTTGATGATGGATGTTACGCGTTGCATAGGTTACGTATTATGATTTAACTTGGATGACCGGAGCGGTAGGAATATGATCGGCGAGCATCGAATATTAATCTTTGGACGCGAGAGCACCTTTAGCGACAGTAAGTGCGCGTATGTAAGCGAAACGTAGTAAGATGCTACTGTAAGTGGTACGTGTTTATTTTACTGGTCGTTAAAAGCCGGTGATAGGTAGCGATGTTCGTTGGCGATAGTCAGCCAATCACCCGTTTTATTTTATTTCCAGATTGTAAAATATTAACGAGTCGTAAACCGAAAATCTAGCTTGTTTGAGAATTCTTCGTTGTTCTATATTTAGCGTGGCCGGGTAACAACGAATTATTAGGAAATCGTAGGAAATAAATGGCGATAAGGTCGTTGTAACGATGGTTTTACGACCATCCTTATTTCTCATCGCTTCGTATTATACGTTGTACTTTTTTTTTTTTTTTTATAATGTAACGTATATACGCTATTCGTTTTAGACTTTCTCTGTATATTCGGTCAGAGACGAATGATTTCTCAATGATTTGGTTCAAATGGCCGAAAATGCGTGACCAATCGGAAAATCTCTGAAATTTTCATCGTCCGTTCAAGCGTTTCCAGCGCTTTTTATCTGTAACGTTTCAGTTTCTTAATACCGTCGCTGATACTACGGTTTAATCGCATCGTTAGTCATATTTCGTTCTTACGCGATACCTTGTTTCCACTTATTCTTTCCTGATCTCTCTTAATTAAAGGTCGAGTGGTGCGACGAGTTCGCCGTTGCTTGTTTTACCAAAGCTGCTTACAGTTTGTCGCGATTTCCTTCTCTCCCTCTTTCTATATGGTTTCTCCGGATCAAACAAAAAGTTGCTGCAGCTCGAAGCAGATTCCTGTTAGCTTCTTTGTCGAGACTGGTAACTACTTCTTTCAGGCGACTCGCCTTTCTTACCTGCTTCTACCCTTCGATCGAACGAGAGACGCTACCAGCCTTAGAGGTTCCAGCGAATTCTCGTTGGCCATGTTTCTACGATCGTTGGCCGATTCTCCGCGAGAAAAGGAACGAAGAAATTTTTCAACGTACAAGTATCGTAGATAAGATACTTTCTTCGTTCTAATTATTTTCATTTTATCGCGTTATTGTCCTTACACCGTATGTTACGTACTAGCGGATATAAGCGGTTAATTATAGCGTGTGACGAGATACCGAGTACCTGGGCGTACGTATTTAATCGCACAGCAGCGGTTAACCGATCGGAGCGAGAGATCAACGTTTGTACGAAAAGACGGTGTCTGGCCGTGTCTTCGTTGAACGATATACCGTCTAATGCGACAGCTTCGATACAAATTGTCCCTGATAGATAAGAGATAGCACGCGTTAACCGCTGGTAAAAGGTTATCGAAGTTGAGGTAGTTCTTTATCAGGGGAACGGAGAAGCGTAAGGCGCGAAGTATCCCGAGATAAATCTGGCGTATCGTAGCGTTTGCGTTTGTACAATGTCCGATAACATCGGCTAAACCATAAAGCCTTGTCTGCGCGTGTTTACCAATGTAAATCTTTGCGTCTCTTTCTTTCTCTCTTAATTCCTTCTCGATTCTTTCTTCGCGTTCTTATCGTTCTCTTACGCGCCAACGATTCCGCGTGCAAGCAAAACTCTTCGATCTCAGAGGCGTTGCTGTTAAGACCAATTCCTTCCGTACGAGAGAAACGAGTCGCTCGGTGGAATTTATAGCGGACGATTTAGTCCGACGGAACGAAATGTTAGCGTTTCGACGATTAATCGGCGAGTATCGAATTACGTTTGCTGCGTAGAAAGTTCGACGTTGACGAACGTTCTAGAATTTTGTCGGATTCGCGAAAGTAATTACGCGAACAGTTTCCCCGCGGAACGCGAACAAATATTCGACCTTGATGACGATTTTCGATTCTACGTTCGTGCGAATTCTCACGGAAGTTACGATCTTCTCGCTGGATCTTTCCAGAAACCTTTTTCTTCCTTAGTTTACACGAATCGACGATTCTGGAAGATATACGGGAACGCGGTTCGTGCACGCGTTGTTATTTGCCGAGCTAGAGCCGTCCGTAACAGTTTCAGTCTCGTAACGCTTTGTCTCGTGTCACGACTACCGAGGATGGAACGCTTTCGTTGCGATTTTGGAAAAAGTTTTATATCGGGAATTCGGCTACAATTATTTATGGAAGCAGCGACAACGTTGAACGAATTATTCCTACGCGACTCGCGCGTCGAATTTAAAAGGATGCATCGCCATTGATCTGTCTCGTATCGAAATATCGAAAATGGGATTTAACGTATGTTTACGTCGCTAAGATACACGCCGTACGTTTCTCGTTCGGGGATTAGCGGCGATTGACACGTTGTAATCGAGCGTTCGTCGTAAGACGATGAATCGCAACGTTGGTTTAATCGTGTAAATCGATCGTGAATTTGCGCGTTCTGGCGCTCAAACTTTGCGGAAACGTCTCGTTTCGCATCGGACCTAGCGATAACTTAAGGTCCGCTTATATAACGCCGTACCACTAATTTCGGCTTTTCACGCGTTATATGCGGCGGCAATTTTCACAATCGTGATCGAGATTTCGATGGTCCGGATTCTAGTCGATCTGAATGCTTGGAAGAGACGGAATTGGTCGGTGGAAAAATATATGCCCGGCTCCTCCCTTATTTATCTCAAGCCGAACGTCTATTTCGCGTCTTAAGAACGCGTTTAAAAACGCGCGTAGTTAACGGCTGATGCGGAGAGCGGCGGATCGAGTTCGTCGACAGCAGTAGAGGAATCTTTAGGCGAAACAGATTTGTTACGGCGCGCCAGCGGCAAAGCGATCCGTCATAGGGCGTCTTCGCACCGCGAGTACGTATCGATCGTTCGCAAACGCCGGTTTGCCGATAAAAATACCGAAAGCGCATCGAACGATGCCAAAGGCCGTGGGAACAAAATATACGACCGATAGGTACGCACGCCGCACTACGACGCAATTAAAACGAAAAGTACGCGTATGAAAAAGACGTTCGTCTATGTACGATCGCGAGAGAACGTAAACGTGCGTGAGATCGGTGGTGCGAAGCGTTCTGTCGGTTGCAGCGTGCACGAGTTCTTTCGATCGAGCGTTTCACGTTCATCGACTGATCGGATATTTATCGCGCGACGCGTGCTGCGTTCGAGCGGTTTTGATGGGAGGCCGACGATGTCGCGAGGTCGTCCACGGTGGGGCGCCACATTCTCGATTCGTAAGGTTGAACGTCGGGACGACGAGAATAGCGAAGAAACGGGCGCGGATCCAGAGAGCACTGACCCAGTATGTCCGTCCGTCGTCGATCTCGCTACTCGCTTCCCCCGCTCCGTTCTTCCGTTCTTTCGTTTTTTCGTTCTTCCGTTCTTTCGTTTTTTCGTTCTTCCGTTCTTCCGTTCTTTCGTTCTTCCGTTCGCGACAAACGCGGCGCGCAACAGCGAAAAACCACCGTCTCCCGACTATGTTTTCTCGCATTTATTTTGCCGTCGCCGGTAATTGCTACGAAGCGACAAATTAAAAGAGAAAAAAGAGAGAGAGAAATAATCGGGACGTCGCGATTACCGCCACGATCGTCGTATCGGCGATAGGTACGTGCACCGAGCCCGCTATGCGTCGATTTTATCCGCGAAGTTCGAGCGCCTGCGAGAACCACGCGAAGCGGATAAAGCGACGAAGCGTAGGTCGCTAGAAATACTTTTACGTATATCGATATCGGTAGGGTAGTAGAGTGCGGGTTTCCTTGAAATTAACTCGTGTCGCGCAAACCACGTAATTCGACGTTCTGCGAAGCGGAATACGTATATTTCGGATACGATCGTTGGACGGTGATTAAGGAGAAACGTACAACTTTACCTCTGCGCCTATTGTACGGATAATGGTGGATACAAGTTTCCGAGAATCGAAAGTTTTCCTGCCGTACGCGTACGTATCGACGTTGTCGTATACGTAATTTACAGAGCCGTACGAGTCAACCTGTCCGCGCGTATCGCACCAGGCTCGTATCTCTTCCTTTTATCTTCTTCTTCCGTTATCCCGATCCTCCACGAGCGCATAAAGTATTCGCATCGTTACAACCTTTTACCTTTCTCCTTTCTCCTTTCTCCTTTATTCCGTTCCTCTCGCCCCAATTCCCTCCCACTTTTTGCGTTTCCTTTCTCCGGATCACAGTCGCCTCTCCGTCTTTCATCGCCGCCGCCACGTATGCTTCGGCGGGAGCGCCGTGTATCGCGAGTTCGGACGATTATTTTTTCGACGCGCGCCCCAAGAAATTTATGCACCGCGTCGGGTCGCATTTTATCTTTACGGCCTCTCGCTACCAGAAATTCCTCAGAAATCGTACGCGTACCACCCGTCCCCACCCTCGTATCCTCGTATCGTCGTATCGTCTGGACGCCGACCCGGCGGATCGTAGATTCGGTGGAACGCATTGGCGCTCGCCGCGGCAAAGAGGATCCGTCGAGTTTTCGCGAACGGAACCGTTGATTCGTTGCCCTCGAATAAACTCGAATCTCGAGTATATCCTTATTCCTTCCGTCAATCGATATCTTATGGGACAATAGGACGAAGCTACGCTAACGCGAGCAGCGCGAATACTTTTGCTCTATACGAGGCGATCGTTAGCGCGAACAACGCTGTTTTTCTCTGGCATCGATCGGAGTCGCGTCCGATAACGCGTATTCTCTCGGCTGCTGAGAATATACGCAGCTTCGACGAAGCGAAAGACGTTGATCGTTCCGTTGCGTTTGTCGGCAAACGCGGACGATACGTGGGTACGACGTACTGAATCGTTTCTCCGGTGTTTCGTGTTGCAGGTGAATACCAGAAACGAGTGGGCATCGTTATGCGAACAATTCCATCTACCCAATGGCTGCGTGAACAGCGGGGTTGGCCTTAAACAAATTTACCTCAGGTAAGTGACTGAAACGCGTTCCTACCATCGATCGCTTTATTTTAGAAGCTCGCCGAGCTCGTACATCGCGTAAGAAGCAAGCGTATCGCCAAGCATCGCGTATCCTCTTATAAACGCGTGTATCTCTCGGATTCGAGGCCGTTTTAAACAAAGCTTTTCGGAGTTTTGGAAAGGATTGGATCGAACAACGACTATCCTCGATAATTGCGATTTCTATCTGGTTACGTTACCGCGGAATATCGAGCTCTTCTTCGTCGCTACGTTCTTTCGTTCTACGGTAATTTACGAAATAACGGCAACTTGCGCGCGAGAAACGTTCCAGTCCGTGTTCCCATACGTAAATACGTAAATACGTAAATACGTACGACACGAGGCTCGTATTCCGCGAATTTCCAAGTAAATAGACGAGACGGTAACGACGCTTGTGCTCGTGACGCGACAAACGTAACTATAATAAACACGACCTTAATTCGCGCGTCGTCTATACGTCTCGGCGAATAACCTTCGATTTCATTCACTTACGAGCGAGTAAAGTTCTCTACGAGTCTACGAGTAAATAAATAAATTATATTTCGCGATACGAAATATCGGCTGATCCGCGACGAAAAGACAACGTTTGGCGCGCTAGCCACGTTCTCGAGGATTGGTTTTCGACGGGCCGGACAAAACGCAGCCGAAATATAGACTCGGAAGCTGCGAGTAAGCGAGTCTGGTAGGAATTTGATTCGGGGTGAGCGAAACGCGAACGACTGTCGTGGCAAGACGCGATGCTCCATTATGTCTGGCAGTCCGCGAGCGTCTGCGAGAGTAGGAGAGCGGCGATGTTTTACCGCGCGGTCGGCACTAGTCGGCAGCCGCGTATCGGCACTCTGCTACCTACGCCCCACCACCGCCGGCATTTTCCGTATCGTATAGTACGTACGTTCGTTCGTTCGTTCGTTCGTTCGTTCGTTCATTCATACTGGCCTCGCTGTGACGAGAGCCACGTGGTTCCTGAGTCGGTGTCCTCTCTCTCTCTCTCTTTCTCTTTCTCCTCCTCTCCCCCTTCCCCATCCCCCTCTCCTCTCTCTCTCTCTCTCTCCCCTCGATTAAGCTCTCTCTGTGCAACCTTGTTACCGTGCGCCGCTTGCAAACAAGGACGCCGGTCGATTCTGTCGCTTCTTCGCCGGCTCTTTCGACCACCACGACGACCACCACGACGACCACCACGACACGATGACTCTCGGGGGTTGACTTGGCGCGATCGCGAGATTCTCAATCTATAGTTTCGCGCAAGCGATAGACGATAGATTTTCCGGCGCGATGCTTTCGTCGTTGATCTCGCGTCGTTATCCATCTATAACGTAAATGTGCAGGTTCGTAACGGATCGAGCGGATCGAGAACCGCGTAAACGTTATCCAAACGTTTATAAGGTACTGTGGCATCTAGATCGTCCTATTGCCAGAAGGAAATAAATTCCAGAGGAAGACTATCAGCGTCGTTGCTCCGTTGCACTAGGTTCGCGAGTAACGCTGCAACTTGCACGGCCGTACTTTGCTCCGACTACGAAAAATACGAAAGATAGAACCGCGTAGGCTAAAACGGAAACAAATTTATACGTAATACGCTATATTTAGCGCGTTACAGGTAAACTATTCCAACAAAGTAACAAAGCATGGCGAATATCGAGTGGTAGTAGCGGCCTGTGCGCGAAGCAACAGCTCTCCACGACCGATTTAGTATTCGCAAACGTTGCGTCCTTTCGACACCCACGCCAACGTTCGTCGATATATCCGCGTATTCGATTTCCTACTTTACTTTTGCGAGAAATATTCGATTACGGTTAAACGTGGCTAAAAAGCGTAGCGTGTTACGCGGAACGGTATACGTATTTTAATATTCCTCCGCTAGTTTTGCTCGCATCTACTGGCTAGAATCGCGGTAAACCGAGAACCTAGAATTTCAATACGTTTGGAAATACGAATACGAAAATATAGCGAGTCGATACGATTATACTTGTACGCTTGTTCTCCCACACGATAGCTTGTACGCGTGTAAGCGTCTCGATGAACGTTAACGTTTACGACTATCGATCTTCGATATCTTAAATCTACATCATTGGTGGATAATTGTGATCGAGACGGTGTAACGACCATAAGTGGACGTACGAGATCGCTTTTAGTAATAACGGAACGCTGTCGCGGTGCGTTCCACGATTCTAACGCGGACGCGTTAGCCGTTGCGTCAGCAGCCCACGACCGTCCGCGTCGAGGTTGATCGAAGAAAGTCAATTTTTCAAAGTCTCGGAGTCAAAATTGGAGAAACGTTCGAAAGTAACCTTATTTATCTCTGTCTTTCGATCGTGCACGTACTTTCGTTCCGACAGTCGCAATATCGTTCTCGTTACAAAGCGGACTCCGGCGATCGCAAATCTGCTTACGAGAAGAAATCGAACCGCTCGCGAGAGAATCATCGCGCTAACGTCTATCGACGTCTATTCGCAACCATCGATCGCGAGAATTCTAGCAACGTAAAAGTGCGATCGTCGATCGGATCGAACGAATGGAAAACGTTGTCTTCGGCGTATAAACGCGCGTAATTGTACTCGGGCAAATTCGAACGCTTTGTATTCTGCATCCGCCGTTGAACCTACGTAATTATCGTAACGTTAAAGGCCTCCGCGATTTACGTATTTCCACCCGTTACGCAACACTTTGCGAATACGTTGCGTTACACCGTAAAAGATGCTTGTTCGGATTAATCGGTTAACGCGTTCACAGGCGTCGTAGCCTTGCGCGTATTCGTGCGTTTGATCGACGCGAAATTACGTCGTTCGATGGAACGTAGTACGAAACTCTGAACGCAGCTCGAACCGTTCGTAACCAGGTGTTCCTGCCACGAACGAATTTTTCCTTTCGTTCGAAGTAACGGGTAATCGCGAATAGTTGGCGACGAGATACTTTGGAAAACGAACGTTCGACCGTCGACGACCAGCTTTTTAGTCTCTTTTAAACGCTGCTTTAAAAGCGGCTTTCGGAAGGCAGGAAATTACAAGCTTGCCAAGTGTCGATTAATTTTGGTATCGCTAGCCACTACGACCGGTCTCCGTCGCGGTAATCGCTAACCGTCGCGATGGCCGACGTATTCATTTTCCTTATTTATTAATTTATTTCCTTACGTCTTTGCGAAAATATATCGATATGGATATTCCAGTCACGTATATTTTACGCTTCTACGTATATTTTGACACGGGTATCGGTCTCGAACGCGACGCGAACGCGATAATAGGTAAATATTGGCGAAGGAGAATCGCGGGAAAGGAAACGAGATAAAAGGGAGACGAGACGAGAGCGTGAAAGTAGAGTAGAATTCGATGGATCGAAATAAACGAGACTCTACCTACCGTAGTCGGTTGGTTCGTAGCCGGTCGACGCGGAATCTGGCGAACGCGTGACTTCTACCGTCGTATGTTACCGGCGATTTTCGATCGTCGATCTACGCGACGTACGGGGAGCGGTGCGCGGACGGACAGGGAGCCAGAACGAACCGCCGATCAAAGTGTCCGCGTCTACACCGAGCAACGGCCGATCAGGCTCTGGCTCGGTGCTTCGACGATCCGCACCTTCCGTGCTCTACGTCGGTGCATGAATGGATCCACTGCACCTAGCCCCCGCCACTTTCTTTCGTCCACCCACGACTACGTCTACTCTACTCTACTCTATTCTATTCTATTCTATTCTCCTCCCCTCTCCCTTTTATCGTTACTATCGTTATCAGTCTGTTTTCGTTTTGTTCGTTGCTGGTCGCGGTTAGTCTGCTCGGTGCGCCGAGTCGGCTACGACCGATACGTAAGATAAACGTAAGAAAAGAAAGAATATAATTCAAAATATCGATTTCCGCAGCATATGGAAAGATCGTGGAGATCGAAGAGCAGTTAGCTTTTCTAAAGTTTACTAAAAGTTACGCGACGCAGGTTTACGGTCGTCGAGGAAAATCGTCGTTCTCGTAGATGGATTTCGAGCGTTCCGTATGGAAAGTCGAAGGAGTCGACGAACGAGAATGGAACGGAGGTTGTCAAAGGCGATGCGTTCGAGCGATATTTTCTTGGGCCATTAGCATTCTTTGAGGAGAACACGGACAGAGCGTCACGTACGTTTGTATTCCGTTAGGTTCGGCGGCCGTCTTTCATATTCGTAAAGTCGGTACGAAGAAACGATTGTTTATCGTTGACTATTGCCGAAACTAGATGTTTCTTCTTCGTCTCTCTCTCTCTCTCTCTCTCTCTCTCTCTCTCTCTCTCTCTCTCTCTCTCTCTCTCTCTCTCTCTCTCTCTCTCTCTCTCTCTCTCTCTCTCTCTCTCTCTCTCTCTCTCTCTCTCTCTCTCTCTCTCTCTCTCTCTCTCTCTCTCTCTCTCTCTCTCTCTCTCTCTCTCTCTCTCTCTCTCTCTCTCTCTCGATTCGATTCGGCTGTTTCTTGCCTGCGTAACGTAGAGCGTCGTTGGGTCGAAAACAAACGCGTTAGGCAACTTATTTATTAGTACAACGTGTTTCGCTGCGAGAATGTAATCGGATAATTTAGCGAATTATCGTAGCACGTAACAGAGTGGTGTGTTATTTCAGGTATCTGGACAGGTATGAGAAGGTACACTTTCTAGGAGAGGATGGCCAACAAGCTGACGACGACGACGAGGATTCTAGACACAGAAAGTGGTCTGCCAGGGCATTACACTCCGTTCCTCTTACTTATAATCATCATCAACACAATGTCGCAGGTAATTATCAAATCCCATTACCTTAAAGTTTAAGTCCGTAGGCCCTATCCGATAACTGGAAATCGATTCCAACAATTGGTAGTGTAGTAACGTAACGGTGACGAGTTAACGACGCAAAATCTCGGCCAATTAACCTTTGGTTGCCGTAACCTGGATCGGTATGCGAAGTTGCGCGCGTTACGCGTTATACGCCTCTTCGAAAACAACTACCAATCCTTTGTACGCGATCCTCCGTTCCTCCTTCCTATCCGATATCCATCCTACGTTCCACGGTGTATCGAATTTTCCAACCGTCGCGCCGTCCTGCTTTCCAATCACATTTTTGTCGCGCCAAGCCCGCAGCGTTTGCCGAATCGACCGCCGAATTTACGATCGTTTCTGATAAACCGTTTTTGCCAACTTACGCGACTCTCTGCTACTCGTCGCGTCGCGTTTCACGTGTACGTGTACACGCACCAACCACTTTTAAACGCGTTTTCCACCGTTGTATCGTTCCTCTATTTTTCTCCCTCTTTCCCGCTAGCATCCACGCGTATACGTGAATTTAGAAACGTACGTACATCAGCCAGCTGGATATGGATATCATCACGCATGTGTGCGTAGAGAACGTGTATACGTGTCAGGTGGCACGGTTCGATAATTCGCTACGTTGGCAATTTCCGTTTGTCAAAACTTTTTCGTCCTACGTTCGGGTCCGTTCGGGTTCGCAAAAACCACCGCTGCTACGCCAGACAACAATGCGTTAACAGCGTTACGTTCTACGGCGGGTACGTTTCACATGCACCGTTTACCGGTATTTTATTCCCAAAACAGAAACCACACTCGCGTCTATCGTCTCGCTCTGCGTCTCGCTCGTTTTGCATTTACGACTAAATACCACCAGGCTGTTCGGAGCTTTCTCTAGGATAACCGAAAACTCAGTCGGTCCAATCAGCTAGAATTCTACGAAACGTTTCGAACAGCGTGAACGTCGTACACGTATGGCTTGTTGCGTCCTACTGACCACGTACGTTTCGTAATCGTATTTTCACTCGTAGAATTTCGGCAGATCGTTTCTAATATCCGGAGAATATCCGATCGTTCCGGTATTCGATTATAAACTTCCCTTCGGGCGAAAAAATGCATCCGTGTGTAATTGCATCCTGGCCCAATTAGTTCCAAGCGCGCGCATTATCCTCCGCCCACCTCGCTAATTCGTTAACGACGATTTATGTTTCACCGTTAATCTCGGTCGAAATAACACGTTGCTCTGTGTGCAAGAAGGAAAGAGGAAGTGGAATTGAAAAAAGTTGCGTGAAACGCTGATAGAGGGAAGGAGAGAAAGAGAGAGAGAGAGAGAGAGAGTAGCAGTGTCGCGGCGCAGCGCGGTGGATCGGTGCGGTGGTTGGAGGCGAGGCGGCTCAAGTGCGTCTGTGACGTGCGAACACGCGAGCGCAGAGGCTCCGGAGGAGAACCGAGTCGAGTCGAGTCGAATCGAATCGAATCGAATCGAGCCAAGCCGAGCCGAGCCGAACCGAACTATGGAAACAGGTGAAAGCTCCGAAACGTGTTTCGTAAAAAAGCATCGGTTAAGTGTGTTGCGAGAATATGTGCGCTCGCGCTATAAACGCGCTACATGCAGCATGTCGAGGCGGCAACGGGTTATTGACGCGTTTCTGCGGAGCTGTGCCGGCCGAGAGGAGGATGTAGAGATAGAGAGCCAGTCTGGCCGGAATGCGTACGTCTACGGTCTATACGATACAGACGTACATACGTAAATATACGTGCACCACGACCTGTACACGTATATTATATACGTGTATAGGCGTACACGTATACGTGTACACGTACACGTCGATGGGGCTTCGTGCGCCCTGGGAGTGAGAGTAGAACGCGCACAACGTGTGCAAGATAATTTAATGGGCAATAATCATGACACACATAGAATCGCGCATACACCTCCGTGGCCGCGCTTCGACTGTCGGAACGCGGGTCTATATTTTCTGCGCATGCGTACGATCGACTAACAGCTTCGCACAGAACTGCTCGTCACCCCACTTTCCTCTCTTCGCGTTTCTTCGTTGCTCTTTCCTCTCCCTTCCTTCTCTTTCCACTACTTTTCGAACGATACGCCGCGGACTGGGAACGGTTGGGTGCTGAACGTTCGGTAACTTGGCACTTTCGGTCGCTTCGACGATTTCCACCGAATTCGCTGAAACTCCGGATTGACCCGACCGCTGACAAACCCGACGTTTCCTCGCGCGCTACCTCTCTTTAGATCCGCTCCAACACGTTGACTTTTATACCACCGCGACCGGTATAGTTTTTCGCCATAGAGAAAACTGCTGTTCCAGCTTATTATTTTACAATTTTCTAAACATACGTTTGATAGTTTGTTTGTTGAAAAGTCGCGCAGGTATTTCACCGTCGATGTTTTATTATCGTTATTGCGCAGATAACGTGTACAGCGTTCGCTTAAGCGTGTCTCGTGTAATTTAAAGCACGTTGCCATACAATTAATATCGCTTATTTTTATTCCGTGACCGGAACGAGCTTAATTATATCAAGTAATTGTTATATTCTTATTTCTTAATTATATTCTCGTGTTTATCTTAGAATCGTTTGATCGAGCATTATCCAATACGTTCTAAGAACACAGGGGTAAACATTTTTATACGAGCAAACGTTCTGGCATCGTTGATAAATCGTATTAACGAATATATCGTCCGTGTGTGCGAACCAGCTTTTAATATACCGTAAATCGGCAAATTCGTGTAATAATAAATCCGATCTTTTTAACGCACCATTTTGAAATGGAATGCTAGTACGCAATTACGTACATGTAATTACATTGATACATATTTACAACGCGCGCGCTATCTTTTCTCGCGTGTCTCGTATTTTCATTATAATTTTTCAATAAACATTACCGCGACTTAAATCTGAATAACATTCTTTCTCATTTTTATTCATAGATCATATTCATGAACCGTGGCGTATAAAGTTCCTGCGCATTTTAGATTTTTAATAACTTAATTTCTGTACAAGGTACAAACGTCAAGCTCGAATCGAATAAAATGAAATCGATTCTAGGTTTATTTAAAAAATTACTATTTCGTAGTTATCGATGTTATCTCATTTTCGAAAGAGACGAGTCAACATTTTCTTAAACTTGCCTCGGTTATAATGCCTTTTCTCGCGATAACGTTTTAAGGTATCAATTTGCTCGACAGAGCCTCGCTTTACGAACAATCTTCGTGCCGAGATAACAAATACGACCGATCTCATGATCCAAGAGCAATAGCGATACGTGTATTTAAAAATGTCGAAAACGTACGTAATACTTGTATTTAAGAAAGAACGAAGAACGTTTCATAACCTTGTCGCAACTACGATTATTAGAATTATTTAAAAAATAATTCTTTCTAAATTTGTAAAGGAAATCTACGTAGCAGGTGTTTGAAGATGTGGCGTTTTAGGTTGGGCAATTGCGTATTGTCTATAAAATTGTTTGCAAGAACCGTGCCGCACAAAATTATTCGCAATTGGAACGGTATGGTCATTTGTAAAATCAACTAGACCCAGCATGATGCGTGATTTTGCGATGAAATAATGGGCGTGCACCCACAAAATCGATGCCGCGCGTTTAAGGAGCGTGTACGTTGTACACGTATATACATAGACGCATACACGCATACATATATCGGTGCGAAGTCCTATCTTGCTCGCTCGCGCTGCATGCGCGCGTCCATGCGTAACGTTATATCGAGGCGTGGAAGTTTGTGTGTGGCGCGCGCGCTAAACCGTTCGTTAAGCATTCGCTACGCGTAGTCATTGAATCGAACTTCAACGTTGCCACTGACTAGGTTCATCGACGTTCGTAACTCGCGCTTCCGTTTCTTCCACGTCGAGTTAATTCGACGGAAAACAGACGTGCTCGTTGATCGAGGCGGTATGTATGAAAAACGTATCTATCGAAACGATAACATTTTTCAGCCTATTCGATAGCTATCTTCCACGATATTTTTGACTAAACTACTTCAAATAAAACAACGATTAGATAGATCGACGTTAGTCGATGTCCGAACGAATGTCCGGACGAATAAATAATTCGTTATTGGTTAGTAACGTAAATCAAACTATCTAACTTTTTTTTTTATTCGAGTTTATATCCTTGTTAAATTTGCTAAATGCTTAATAACGATTAATTAGTTACTTCCTAGTATCGATATCATATATAACGTAAAAGAGCGAAATATCAATGACATGTTTGTTTCTTAGATTTTCTTTACTAAAATCCACGGTTAGCCTCGCTTTCTGCGAAGCCCGGTGCTCGCAATTGACTAGGTAATCGGGATTATTAGCCCGACGATATAATCGAATCTGTAATGTACGTGATGCGAACGAATACAAAAGGTGTACGCATCTCGTAAGCGTTTGGTTAATACGTGTTCTGTTGGTTGCTCGAATCTCGTTACGTTGGAATACGCGGATCCGCTGGAAAAAGCGGCGGAAAATTCGGGGAAAAAGCAAAAGAAATATCGAGATCGAAAGAGAGATACGGAAACAAAAGAGAGAAGTAGCGTGGTGGGAATGAGAAACGGGCGTGTGATAAAGAAGCGTAGACAGAGATGGAGACACGATGCGAGAGTCACAATCAATAAGCGTTTGCGGGGATAGGTGTTCCGTGAGTCCTCGATCCTCCCAGCGTAATACAGCGTTCTGCACGCTTGCGCGATGCTCCGTAGCTCCCGATTTTAACCCCCACCAACTCTTTTCAGCTCTACGCGTTTATCCCCACTCCGTCGCCGTCTTTTTCTGCCTCCGTTTCACTCGTTCTCTCGGTTGCTACGTCGCCTGAATTCTAGCGTCATCCAGGTGAACCGGCTACTCTCGCGATCGGTGACGTCTAGACTAGACTGCGTGCCATCGATGTACGAATGCCCTGGAGCCGGTCGTGCCACTGCGTACGCACACAACGACGGATAGCTTGTTACGGCGCGGCGTTTGTCCTTTAAGGCCAATTAGCGGCGTCGCGTGCGCAGCGCCCCCTACACACCTTGCGCGTTACTCGCTGGTAAAACAATGCCCTTAACCTCCTACAATTCGTCGCGTATCTCTCTCTCTCTCTCTCTCTTCGTATTTAACGACGGAGAGACTCGATCAAACTATCGATTGATTAACTTGTCACGCTGACCGAGAGTCAGCTTGGCGAGTATGCTTGCACGTATGCGTTTCGAGTACATGCACGTGTACGCGCATATGTGCGTAGTCGAAGGGTTATCGCTTTAAATAACTTTAGCGATCACCGAAGTGCTCGGTAGGATAAGAGGTTTACCAGGTAGTTGAGACTACTCTGATATTTCACTGAAATGTTTCTCGTATTTAGTACGTAGTGTTTAACGTGTAATCATCGATGATTTATGAAAATAATAAAAGATACGAATAAAATATAAAAATATTCTCTAGTTTGAAAGGGGGTTATCGTCTCGTGTTTATATCGCGTACGACGGATAATCGCACGCTGAAACCTAGCTCGATCCGCCTTTTCTTAGCAGTTTTCAGTGTTTACGCGGGAGTAGCACAATGAAGTTTAAATTACTCTTGTATCGCTTATCGGTGGCTCTTCTGTAAAGCCGTTCGTTTACACGCGAGTGCGTTGACGGGACGCGGGAAAAGACAACGAGCGCCGGAGGACACTGTGCTCCTGTCGTTGTTATCGGCGATGAAGAATGAGAAATAACCTCGGTGGTATTATTGCGTCGATGCACGTATACACGCGTGCCGTATACAGCCTCTTGCTGTTACCGTGATAAGTATTCGTATTGTTCGATCGTCGTTGAACTGTGAATTTTCGTGGTAAAACTGTAAGAAGAAAATGAACTTTCAACGGCGTCGGTTTACACTATTTTCATCGACATGGAGAGTCGCGTTAAAACGGTTTACGAGCGCCTCCTTTTAGAATTTCCGCCGACATTTGGCAGCGTGTCAAGCATTCTGCATGGATTATTAACACGCGAACTTTATATGTACTTTCACGATGATAAATCGTTTCTCCTTTTTTTTTTTTTTTTTTCGCCGATGATATAGAAATGTACGATATAAATGGAAATGACTACATCGAGTTAACGAAAATGAGATTAACAGAAATTTTTCTATATTATTAACACACACGCACACACACGCACACGCGTATTAATTTTCAGACTATTAATTTAAAGAAACAAAAAACGAAAAAGCATTGGATAGGCGACGAAGATATTTTCAAGTTAATAGCGCAGGCTGGCAGGATTACGACGATTGGAATTTAACGTTGTTGTTTCGCGTCACATTTAAAGGCAAGACGGCGAAGAAGAGGATAGGAGTAGAGTAATCGGAGTTGATAGGCATTGCACGAGCAGCAATTGCAGTTATTAAACACGATTCCGCGGATCGTGCAGGCGTGTAAACGCGCGAATTAAATGTCATTTCGACTTTAGTTCGTAGCAGTACCGTCGACGGTGAAACGGTAAAACTTATAGAAATTAGACTTTAACGATTGTATTTGAGCGGATGATGAAACCTCGAAGGAAACGCGATAAGAAATAATAAGTCGAGCGTTGTCAAGTTGCTACGTCGATTGCCGTTAGTTTACGCGTTGCGATTGAAAATCGTAATTGCTAGTGCAACGAGTAACGGGGGATCTTGCGTATCTGGAACGATGAAACGATAAAATTAGGACGTAAGATGTAGCGCGAGGAAAGTTCTGCGACAACTCATAGGCCTGGAAGCGAATCTTTACTTGGCTGATCAAAGACAACTCGTTACTCCTGCCAAGAATGGCCTTTTCGTGTCGTTTTCGAAAGTGTCCTCGATTATTGCCAAGAATTATTCTTACCACGATTTTACTTATTTTTCTCAAACTGACCAAACTGACTATGATCCCCATTGCGTAATCTTTTTCGATGAATTTTTCTTGGAACTTGCTAACTTGCTAACGAACAGATTGATATCAAAGAAAAGATTATGATATATCAATATATATATATATATATATATTGATACTGATATATCAATGAACGTTTCACTCGTTCCGGTAAAGGATAACCACTAATTAAAGAGACATCGATAAAAAGATATCGCGAAAGAAAGAGCGAAAAGATGCGAAAAGAGCGTACAATATAGGAATAGGTAGTTGCATCGTCTATATAAAAACCTACGACAGATCTATCTATATCTATAGATCGGTATAATTTATAATCCATCGGCAATACTTCCTCTTTGTCTCTATCCGTTCTTTCCCACCACCCTTCAATATCTTCTGTATTATCTGGTTTTACTATGTACGTAGTAGATTTTACTAGATTTAAACAAAATTTGTAGCATATACGTATGTACTTATGTGTTGTCGTAACGCTCGAGGAATATCCGTTTTATGGTCGATACGATAAAACGTTCTAGATCTAATGGTTGTTTAGACACGGAGCGTAAGCTTCGTTTATTCGGATCACGAGCGATCTTCGAATTTACCTGGTAAGAAAAAGCAAAAACCGAGGCTGCTTTGTCCAGAAGATGCAGGAAAGAAAGCTTGGAGGTAAAGAGTCAGCCGCGTTACAAGACAAATCATATCTTTTATCGCCTCGTTCGACCAGAAATACGAAAGAATCTCGACGGGCAGAATTTTATTAGCGTTCCTTTTTCTCGTCCTTACCGCGCGCGCGTTTTTCGTTTTGCCCCGTTTCTCCCTCCCTAGGCTTCCGCCGACGGATTCCGTAGTTTCCGGCCAAAAGTAGCATTTCTCCCGGGACGCGCGATATTGATCGCGGTTTTGCGGCTGCAAAAGATCACCGCGATTTGCGATAATATTGCGAGTGCCAGTCTGTTCGAATCTTGTGCCTACACACCGTTAGTAAGAAAGGACGATTTGCTGCCGGATCGAGCTACTAGCATCGTGTGAAACACGTGCGATTCTAATTCCACGCGAATTATCTTTCTTCCGTTGAAACTTCTATTCTTTCTTTTATCTTTTTTTTTCTTTTTTTTCTTTTTTTTTCTTTTTTTTCCGTTGAAAACGATAAAACTGATACGACGGGGCGCGTGTTTATATAGTTTGATTAATCGATTCGTCGATATTTATCGATATTAAAACCAAGTATTACACGCTTTTTATACATAGTCGAACGCCCACTATACCAGACAGCCGGCAGAAGTAGTTAATTTTAGTTGTACTATTGTATCCTGTAGCGAATGAAGATATAAATATCTCAGAATGAAAGAACATTCATCCTAATTTTGCCTTACAATTTATGCGAATCGCCGTACATCTCGTTGAAATCTACGTAATCCGATTTATCGCTAAGAGTATAATGGTTGACTTTGTCTGTCGATTATTTCAATTTAAAAGATCAGAAACGAGCTATGATCTATTTTAACCGATATAATTCTCCGGTTTCGCACAGTTTGCTTCGCTTCGATCAAATATTTCTTTTTTTTTTTTGCCAATTATTTCGTACAACCATACCGCGTATACGTGTAATAAATTTAAAGTACAGAGAATAAGGGAATGTTCTTGAAACAGCCGTGTCGATTAATGGGAGGATCGGTTGGGTGAAAAATGTCCTCCGATCCAGATATTTTCGTTGCTTCGTAGAAATCTGGCCCTGACCGTGTACAACCTACTTACATTCGTGATTTGTCGATCGCACCAGTTGCACGAGGCGTCGTCGCCGGTCGGCTAGTAGCGTGCGGATCTTCCAGTCTTCCTTTGTTTCTTCTTTTATAAATTAACGATTTATGTAAAATTTCTAATAAATACGATAAATGGTAGAGCGAAAAAGTTCACTTTTGAAAACCAGCCGCTGGAATAACAACTATATACTAAATACTCTGACAGCGAGCAGGCAAAACCGAAGCAGGCGACTCTGCTCTCGTTGTCTAAACTGGCGTTTAAAAAGGCGTAAGAAGCGCGCGACGATCACTTCGATTTATCAGTTTTAGTAGACAAACTTCTCGCTGTCGAGGTTCGCGAGAACACGAGTTAAATTTGTTATAGCGTTACGTTACGCGCCGAAAATTTCTCTAACTTTGAAAATGTTAAGCGATCGATGTATTTTTGCTAGTTTGCGATCGCGACGATCGATTCACGCGTGTATCCGTTAAACTGATACTTTGGATTTAGCGGTGGAGAACGTTGTCAACGATATTCCGAGAATTTAACGAAACGTTATTAACGGCTGGATACGAAGAGTTCTAGATTCGTTTGTCTGATCGATGGTTATCTTAATCCAATGCAAACGTTCGTCATCGTATTTCACGTAGCCGCGTGTTATTATCGACGGAAAGAAAAATCACTGGAGATCGAAAATTCGCAACGTTTCGACTACGGTAGTAGCGACGATGAATAAATATAGCACAGGTGTACCATGGACGGAGACTTGTGCATCGTCGATTAGTAACGATAAATTAATTTTGTATGTTTGTCACGTGTGTTTTCTAGAATCTCTTCGTGATTACAATGGCCTTTCGTCGGACCTGTACAAGCCATCCAACTACGACAAACTCGCACTATCGCTCCTCTCGCCTCTTCCCAACGAACAAGACTTCGCCATCAACGTGTGCACGTTGCTGTCGAACGAAGGCAAGCACATCCTACGTCTCGACAAGTATCCCCGTCTCGTCAACATACTGCTGGCGCACGCCGGTATCTTCGACTCACCCGGCACACGGCATCTCTTCATCGAGGTCTATTCTCGCGTGAGGAATTACTCGATCAACTCGTTCTGGTCGGATGTTCTCGACTCGCAGGACGTGATAGATCTTACGAACGAGAGGACGTTTATGAAGAAACCAACCGCCAGTCCGCAGACCTTCTCCAGACGGAAAATCTTGGAGAGAGAGAAGCAGAACAGAAACGCGGTGTCGACGGAGAACGACGAGGCTTGCACGTCGATGGAAGTCGACGGGGTAAGATGGAATCCGCGTGTTACGTCTGCGCGTCTCGTTTCAACACTTTTTTTCACGTTCGACTGGTTTGCTTGCTTGCTTGCTTTCGGTTTAATCAACGAGCAAACTATATACGAAGGACGCGACGGCGGTGTTACCGCGTATTTTATCCGTACCGTGTTACGTGAGATTCGTTTTCGTTTCGGTAATCGGAAAATATGTATCGTTGCAGGTGTTACCGGACTGTCCAAGGCTGGATCCAACTGGCTCGCATCATGATGAAATTCTGAAAGATCAAAATCAAAATTCCATAAAGTTCGAAGAGGAGGACAAAGATTTGTTTTGCGTCGGACGAACTCTCGGAACGCAGGATCCTTATGGTCAACGTGTGCTACAAATAGCATCTATCTTACGGAATCTAAGTTTCACTCCAGAAAACGCCGCTGTATTAGGAAGAAATCGTTGTTTCTTGAGATTTGTATTGCTCTGTGTGCGGGCAAGGTGGAGTAATTTGCACCAACTTGGTTTCGATATACTAGGGAACATAGCGAATGAAATAATCTTGAAAGAAGCTGGTGAAAGGATAACCGATGTTGTATTGTCGTGTGTAGCTAAGGGAATCGAATCCCAAGACAGGTTTATCGTTATTTCCTGCTTGGAGGTGCTTAACAAAATTAGCCAACAAGACAGCAACGAAGAAATTATTAGGTTTGGATTAGAGGACAATGTATATGAACTTATATGCAGGTGAATCTTATTTCATAAATTTCGATACACAATAACTTTTCCCCTCCAACGATATTCTAACGCTTTCTAAAGAATCGCCTATCTTCCTCGTTTACTTCTTAGTTTACTAATCGTATTGAAAATTTTAATTATCAACTTTCACCGTACAAACTTTCCCCGTATTATAATTCTATTCTTAACCGATAGAAAGGACACATATCGTACATAGTTATCGGTAAATATATTACAACTTATACTACTACGTAGGAACTTATGTTTTTTCATAGGTTTCTAGCTCTGAACGACATAGCTCTTCTGGTATATACCTTGGAATGTTTGTACGCGTTGACTTCGTTGGGTGAAAGGCCATGTACCAGCGTTGCGCGCGTACGCGGAGCTATCGACACGTTGGTCGCTCTTGTTACCGTAGAAGCGCAAAGTTACGGTCCAAAAGCGTGTATTCTGATGAGGGTAATCGAGACAGTGTCGACGGTAGCACCACCACCCAATGCTACTCAGAACGCTCCGGTTACCGCTACCGCGCCAGCTACGACGGTGTCCTCCTCTGTACCAACCACACCGGTTACGGTTACCGCGACACCGGCTCCTGTTAGTCCGGCACCGTCGCGACCAACGACACCGGCCGCCGCCACTGCGACAAAATCTACGACACACAGTACATATCGAACTAATCGAGACTAACATCGTCGAAGAAAACCTAATCGTAGATAACGATAGATTGATATTCTCCTTTCTACGTTTATGTTTAGAAGCAGTGGAGACGAGTAATTCGCTTCAACAGCAGCACGCGCATCAACAAATCATACAGGAGAACGAGCAGTTCGCTCTGAGTTGGTTAAGAGCTACCTTCGAACCTGCGCTTGGCATACGTATAGAACAGGAAGAGTTATACAAAAAGTATCTCGGTTGCTGCACGAAGATCGGTAGAAGAGGCGTTATCGCTCCGCTTCACTTTCCAAGATGCGTTAGGTATAATCACCGAATTTCCTCAACCGAGATATCACGTTCGTTCAGGCTGTATCGAACGAAAATCAATTTATCGATACGAAACTATTTCCCTATAGATCTGTATTTGGTGGAAGCGTCGGACCAAATCCGTTGAAAGGTGAAACGAGTGGTACTCAGTATTACGAAGGAATCCGAGTACGGGCCACACCTCCCCAAGTAACTTATCCGAGCCAAACTGCGGTTGGGACTAACACAGCTCCAATTCCAGCAATCAACACAACGCCAGTAAAGGTGCTTCCCGTACAACAGCGTACAATCAAGAGTATAAGTCCTGCTCCTGATAGCACGGCCCTAGACAATCCTGCATCTGGGCCTCCAAGAACCCCTGCCCCAGCGTCACCTATCCTAAAAGCCCAATTGTCAGCTCCACCGAAACCACCATCCAGTATCTCGAACACTGCAACTCAATCCCAAAATCCAGTCACCAAGGTTGATTCTAATAAAAGTCAGGTGGGTCCAAGTCCTAAGCTTTCTACCATTCTCTCTACCATTCATGACCTTGGTTCTTATTTCGGTTATGGTCTCGCTATGCTGTTTATAATATGGGCTTCCCTTAACAAACTTACATTTTGCATGCTTCGAATCCAGTGTCGAATTCGTCGATATACGTCTGCATGCATATAAGTAAATATGTGAACAGCGCGAACAATCCGGATCATCGATCGATCTTACTTTTCCGAAAAATTTCTTCCCTTGCTAAAGAAACGTTTTAACGTCTAACATATTTATATGAAATGTATAAAAACGTTAACCATTCTTTGCTTCGAATAAGTAGGATCTAACTGTAAATCGATGTGTATAACAAAACGAAGCTTGTTAAATATATAAATATTAATTTAAATTACTATTATAACGCTACTATATACCGTTTATTATAAATGCTATTTACAAATAATAGTTTCTGCTCAAATCCGATCGTTTCGTTTCATATATTGATTAAAGCTTACAATTCTGTCTGGTTTTACACTTTTACCAGCAATAGTTGTAGATGCGATTGTTGGCTAAGAAGTTTTATCTTTGCATGATCGACCTATTATTATTTCACGAATACGCATTCTTCGAACGAAATAATCTTTATGCAGCTGTAATATTTCTATCATAATATAATATTCGATATTCCTGTTATGCGATGATGATATTTTTCTATAACGAGTATACATTTTTTATTCGATCGGATCAATTTATGTTACGTCGATTCATCTCATGCTTGATAATAAACAAAATGCTGCTACAGATTTTATTATAAAATTCACTAGCTTTCGGCGTTGAAAATTGTTCGCGGCATATAGCCGAATCATTGACGCGTATTATACGATATATCTGATATATAAATTATCTTGCAGCGTAATACTTTCCAAATAACGCTAACCAAAGTATTACCGTTTAAGCTCTCGCGGCCTCTGTAGATTCCATTTAAAGCTAAACGAATCGATATTTCCGTGATATAATGATGTTACGATATGTCGCAACGTTCTTGTAATTACATTACTATCGTTGTTGATTAGGTGTCAGTGTCGCATCCTCATCTGAGTCAAGCGTTGCTGTCAAGCGGTTCACAGCCTCAACCACAAGTCCAGCAGGTACAGCAACAGTGTCAAACGGTCCAGGTAGTCGCAAAGGAAGATAATCGAAGCGGTACTACGTCCAGTTCCATAATAAAAAGCCTTCTGGCTACAAAGGTAACGGTCAGCAGCGACTGCATGCCCAGTACTGCTGCGACTTGTGTGACTACCCCTACTGCCTGTGTAACAAACACTACTGCTAGCATCGCATCCAGCATCAGTGCCAACCAGCTAATAACCAGCAACCAGGTATCATTGTTGTACATTAACAATGAAAACTGTAGTATTTTTTTTTATATTTATAGGACACTGAGTTTTAAAACGATTTTAGTACATTGAAGTGCAACCATAGATTGTAGGATGGTTAAAGAGATATTTTCTATACGAAAGGAAAAGATATGAGACGAAGCATGATGCGTGATCGAATTACTACGTTAGGTAGAATGCTATGACAGATATGTGCGTAGGGTAATTAAATTTGAATTTCAAATAATGTTTATTCGTTTGTATTATAGAAAAACCATTTTACAGGATAAGATCGCACTTGGAAACGTACTTAGCGAATGTATGTCTTAACAAATTTGATTTCAATGAGTTTTCCAACGTTTTGAAGTAGTTACCAATATTATGTTTTTGTTATGCTAGTTTCTTTTATTTCAAGAGACGAATTTTACATTTGTCTTCATCGTTCAATTGAAATATCCAAGTAATATTTAACAACGATTTTTTTTTTCATTTTTTTTTCTTATTTTTTTCTTTTTTTTTTTCTTTTTTTTTTAGTTCAGAGTGAAAATAATAGCGTATTGTCGTATATATTACTAACAAAAGCATGGTTTTCGAAATTGGAGTTATTTTCTTCTATATAATAATAATTAAAAAAAAAATACAAGAAGTAATATTTCTCGAAGAAAGATACGAAAAGTTATTAATCTCGTAACTCTGAATCGTATTATTCGTATAGGTTGCACAACGTCAACAACAACAAAGGCTACTGCAACAACAGTTAACCAATATATCGCAACCACCTACAACTACAACTAGCGTAACCACAATACTCCCAAAGACTCCTGTCAACTCGAAGCAAAAGCCAGCTATCACACCCATTCCTGCCAAGAAGATACAAAGGCTCAACGGGGCCAAATTTATTATCACTAATAATTGTGACAAGGTACGAACAACGTGAATTTTATGGCAAACCATATGCATATAATTGTATAATTTTTAAACTTTAGTAAGTTATACTCGGTTGATCTTATATTGCAGACTGAAGTAAATGATAATGAGAATGTCAACCAAATCGTAACATCGACAACTTCTTCCACGGTGGTTTTGAACTCAACGGAAAATCACATATCGTCGACCATTAAAGTATGTCGGCCTCCAACTATAACCGTAACTACGGCGAACAAAGCGATCCAACGTTCGACTTGTACATCGATCGCCGAAGATTCGGACTCGACGAACAATTCTTTGGCATCCAGTAGTGGTATCGGTGGTAGTAGGGATTGTTCAGGCGTCGGTATAGAGGAGGACAATTCTTTGACGAGTTTCGAGGGAATTCTGTTAAACGGTGCACCAAGTAATATGGACATCGACGCGCAGGAAGATGGATCTTCGAAGGATTCGTCTAGTGTAACGTCTAAAGAAAAACCCCTGCAAAGTATGATGCTTGCAGACTTGTTAGAAAGGAAAGTTGACAAGGAGCCGATTTTAAACGGCGTGTTAGGGAAAAATTCAATCAATGACAAGGGAATGGACTTGGTAGAAAATCACATTAAGAAAGTACTAAAAGAATCTCCTACCGACATTAAAATAAAAGCCGAAGTGGAAGAGACGGAGGTCTCCGAGGATACATTGATCGAAGCACCCAGAGGGATAAAACGATCTGCCAGCGAATTAGACGAAGTAGATGTAAAGAAAGTGAAATATTCCAACGGTACGATGTCGCCGGATCTTGCTGTTGATTCGACTACCGCCGAATCGACTGTCTCGAGCATAAAGTCCGAAGAACAGGACGATGATAAAGATAACGAGAAAGTAACCGTGTCTTCTACAGCCGCGAATCTTTATGCCGCTCTGGCCGCCGATTGTATAGAAGACGAAACGGATCTCGACGAGAACGTTAACGTGAGTGTTAAGGAGGAACCTATTACCGTGAAAGAATCTATCGCGATAAAGGAGGAACCTGTCAACACGATGAAAGAGGAGCCTATCGCGATAAAAGAAGAACCTCGCGTATTCGTCAATCAAATTAATCAACAATCGGCTCAACAGCAGCAGTCGTCGCAACAGCAACCACAGCAGCAACCACAACAGCCACCACCGCAATCGCAACACCCGCAACCACAAATGCAACAACAACAACAGCAGCCGCAATTACAGCCGCAACAACTTATCGTTACAGCACCTAGGCAAATAGTAGTACAACAAACGATTCAACCAAATAATCAAGTTATTATACCAACTGGTGCGGTGAAAGGAAGGCAGACGCAACCGCAACCGCAAGTTTTATTGCAACAAGGAGCAGGAGGTCAATTACAGTACGTTGTTTCCGGTGGTGTGCCTGGTCAAAATTACGTCCTAGCTCAACCGCAAACGACATTGGTTCAGGGTCAAGCGCAGACTGTGTTGGTAGCTCAGACGACACAACAGCAAGGGACTGGTGCAAAAACGATAATTATTTTGCAATCTCAAGCAGCTGCCCAGCCAACCCAACAAAAAATGGTGGCCGTCACACCTCAGGGACAACAGGTTGTTGTTACACAAGTTTCACGTCCTATCTTGCAAAGTCCGGCACTCGGTAATATACCCCCGCCTTTGGTTCCAACGTCAGGCACAATTCCACAAACTTCTATAATAGTGAACAGTTCCGTGGCACAAACAAATCCCAACACAGTGACCGTCACGATTCCTGCAATGGCTCAACAAACACCAGTGTCAACCAGCGTACCGTCGAGAGTGGTGACACCGACACCGGCTTCTACTCCACCCCCTACCAGACCTACCACGCCTCATCAAGCAGCCGCAACGCATGGATTGCCGGCGAAACAACCCGCTAAAGTAATGAAGACTGTCAGTTCCTCGACCTCCACAGAACCGGAATCCAAGCCGTCTACGAGCCAGAATCAATCAGAAAAGACCATCACCATCAAAATCGATCCTAATGCTTATTTGTGCGAATGGCGGGGTTGTTTAAGGTAATTGATTATTTGTCGGCATGAAGCGATTTAAGAGTGAACTTTAAGAATTTACGACAAATGCCCTACATTTTAAAATAGAAGGGAAAATAGCAGTTTTTGTTTTTACAAGTTTAATAAAAATTGAACTAGTTGCGTTATTTAATATCGTTTAATACATACATTTCTTTATTTACAGGCAATTTAAAACACCACACGAAGTTTATCTTCATGTGTGTGAGGCACATTGTCCAACCGGTGGAGAGGAGATATTATGTCTTTGGGCGAGTTGCGATGCCTTAAAAAGACGTAGATTTTCCTTAATGACACATTTGTACGATAGGCATTGTAACGCGGAGGTATGTATTGATATCACCTTAAAAAAAAAAAAAAAAAAAAAAGAGAGAGAGAGAGAGAGAGAAGAAAAACACTTAAGAGAACTTAACTAAAGCTATAAAAGCTATATATGTGACAATTTTACAGACAATGTCGATAAGAAGGAAACAGTTGACGGTAACAGGGAAAACCGAAGTTTCCACGTCGACACCGTCGACTCCTCATCATCCTGGGTACGCACCGAATGCAGCATTCCATGCTATTAAACGGCACGCATTGGAATTTGTAAATCCAAAGGAGTTAATGGTTAGTAAGATCACATATAAAGTTACACAAGTTACAATGAACTACGATAATGCAAATAGCTGTAAGTTAGTGGTAATTTCGGTAAAAAGAAAGAAGCACAAAACACTTCTTAATCATGGGGTAACAAATGCACTAAAATTATTACGCGAGATAGCACGATATATTAATGTCAAAGATAACGCGTTTAATGATATAAACTGTATCAATATTTCGGAGAATCCTTTATAGTCCCACGGTTCATAGAGTCTATTGAGTTTTGTTAATGTAATGAAATTTCTTATTCTCTCGGCAAAGCAGCAAAGGCCGACCAAGCCCGCTGCAGCCACTTCAAGCTCTTCTTCCCCCAGACCTGGGCAAAATCCTCCACCAGAACAGGTAAAAACGTGTTCAGAAATTGAAAAAAAAAAAAAAAAAAAAAAGAAAAAAAGAAAGAAAGGATTCACGATTCACAGCCACAGCCCTTGTGCGCTGTTCCTGCCGCCTATTTTTTTTTTTTTTGCGCTACATCTCTTTTGTTTTTCGTAACATACGTTGTGCTCTTTTAATTTTTAATTTCACATTTTTCGTTGTATACGTACGTATGTTCTATTAGCATGGATTTCATTTTAGTTTCATTTCGTAGCTGGCGTCGCTGTATAATTTATGTGTTCACGCAGTTGAAGTGTATTCATGATGACGAAGGGTGCTGGTATATAATACTTTAAGAAGCATAACGTAGAATATTTGTCGCGCTTTTGATACAGGGCAACCACCTTTTGTATTAATCGCGGTTAAACAATTAACGATTGTATCTATATCGAAATACCAAGATTTGTTTCTTTATCGATTTTTAATGAGAAAGAATTTTCTATGTACGTTGGATTACTAATTAGCATTTAATTGCGTTTACAAAGATACGTTAAAACTTTATATATATATATATTTTTCTTTTCTTCTTTTTTCTTTTTTTTTTTTTTTTTTTTTACGAATATGTACATTTACTTATATCCTTGATACAAAAAAAAAAAAGAAAAAAAGAAAAAAGAAAAAAGAAAGAGAGAAAGAGAGAAAAGAAAAGATATTTGTTTGGTGGTCAATTTATCAATATCAATTGTATATACGTATTTGTAGTAATTTTAAATGAAATCAGTTTGTGTTATTAGCGATTTTCAAAACTCTTTTAAAGCATGCTACAATTAATTTTTTGTTTTCACGTTAAATTACTTATTAGCATCAGAAATTGTATATATATTTTATGACTCATGATGTAAGTGTATCTTTTGTTCATATAAAAGAGTTAATTTGATATTCGTTGAAATTGTCCGATCTGTTCATACGCGACATCATATCGTAAATCAATGTGTTTCCGCCTTGTTTTCATAATTGTATTTTACTAATGTTCGAAGCTGTTGCAACTAATTAATTCAAACATCATGAAATAATAGCTATACTCCGATATATTATATTTGTTTTAGTGTTACTTAAAAGTGTGGCTAGATGATCTTCTTACTTTACACATATAATTTAGAGTAACGTAAGTTCTTAATTGTTTTGTGATTTTTCAACAGGATGACAACGAAGGTCCAGTGACCAAAAGTATTCGCTTGACAGCAGCTCTCATTCTCAGAAACCTAGTCATATATTCAACACATGGCAGAAGGTAAACTTTGTTTCCAACGTCTTGTCAGTTTAAAAAACGATTAAAAAAATTAAATATATTTGTTTTATTTTAATTAAGTAATTTTATCCCATTTTTACGCGATCTTTTTGTAACAACAAGTGAACGAACGATTATAATAAGGATATATTATATTTTACAACTATTGCTGATATTTTGATTTTCAGGCATCTTAGAGCGTACGAACCACATTTGGCAGGTGTCGCATTAAGCAATGTCGAATCATCGAGAACGATCGCACAAGTTTTGTACGATATGAACGATCAAAGCAGCAGTAACCATAGGTGACCTCTCGAACCAGGCCTCTAAAAGAAAGCTCTTTCTCGTTGCGAGCAGCGATCAATTCGTTTATTTTGAATTTTTAGTGTAAAGTGAGAGAACAGAAATGTGGTAGAAAAGATGCTAAAAGTTTGCTGTTTATTGCAAAAGAAAAGTGTGCTTGTGTGGTGTATGGAAAAAGGGAAGATGTAAATGACGAAGAGGATATACTAGGAGAGAAGAGGATACGGCAATGTTCCAGAATTATTAAAGAGGCCTATAAACTTACTAGGCAATCGATTTGCCGATTTAGACTATAATAATGTACTGTAACTAGTTAACACGAACGAAAGACGGTAGTTGAAGTGATTACAGATCAGTGATAAAAGATAAAAAAAGCAAACAAAAAACGAGATAATATTTCAAATTTAATATTAATATTTATTTTCTCAACAAGAAGCGGAAGAAATGTTTTTAGTAATCGTGTACAAAAAAATGAAGGGCGAAGAGAATACTTTATGGACGTTATAGTTAATTACAATGAATATTATATTATTATATTATATTATTATTATTATTATTAATTATTATTAATATTATTGTATGTTTTTCATAAGTCAACCACAAGAAAACTTAGAATGTAAAGAAAACCTTTTTATGAAATGTATTTGTTAGGAATTTATGATTTTGCTTATATAATTGCATATTGCAATTACATGGCTATATTATCGTCTCTCTTTTATTTTATTATCGAGTAATCTTATTCTGTCAAGATATAACGTTGGTAAGGCATCGCACATAGCTTGACGATGACGGCGTACTCCGACCGCAAGTCCATCGTGTATTAAAAACTCTAAGAACTTCTTCTGCTTTAAATCGGTTTTAGCTCGGGGACTTTTAGCCTCTTGTTCGACCTCTGTATCCAACTTGAAATCGTAAAAACAGATACTCTTAGTAAGAAACTTTTCTACTTTTTCGGCCAAACTGAGCGTGTCGCGTTGAATTATTTCCTCGATCGTATTATTATTCTCGTCTACGCATATTAACATGGCCCGGTTTGTCCGAGTCATGGAATTCTGAGAAACGACGAGAAGCATCCATAAAATGCTGCACACACTTTGATTCGATCAAGTCAAGATCAATTATTGCTTCCGACTTGTCCGTATATTATCGATACAGATGTAAGTATATTTATACTTGGAACTTAGAAAGGCCTAAATGTTCTTAAAGCCAGTGTTTTTCAAATTTTCAGCACTAAAGAAAGAATGGCTGGGTGTGAAGAAACTAAAAAAAAAAAAAAAAGCACTTTCCAAGGCAGTTTGCCAATAATTAAAGAATTTAAAGATCTTAAGTACTTTACAGTAATGACAAATGAACAGATAGAACGATTATATGTAACAATTTTATTTTAATTCCAACGAACATTATAAAAATTGAACGTCGTTTAGAGATCAAAAGTGTCGGAGCAAACACTCTGTTCTATATATTTATTTATTTTCCCTTTCTTTTTAAATAAGAATTTATCGTTTTAAATAAAAGTGACAAAAATTTCAACGGCACGATACTTTCATTAAGAAATTCCGATACGATGCTTCTATGAATTTTCAAACAGTTACTTTAGCGATGAAACGACGCGTGATTAACAAAGCATTTGGTTTTTGACCAAAAATTTTAATGAAATATTATCGACTTCTTTGTATCATAAGCTGTATAAAAAAAGATGAGGTAACGAAAGTAAGTGTACCACGAAATGATAATTTTAGTTGTTTTGCGAGATCGAGAGAGTAAAAGCGACTAAATTTTTCTATTTGGAAGAGTTGGTTATATTCGTTGGGATGCGTTGTAATTTAAACGAGAAAAACAGATTGGTTCGTTTCTCAAACGTTGAAAAGAAGACGGTAAACGAATGTATATATATATATAAATTTTTTTTCTCTTTTTTTTTTTTTTTACGTTATCAGACGCGACAATGAAGATCGTGCGAATAGGTTTGCATTTACGAGTCATCGAGTTACCCAGCTATCTAGGCGAGATCCGCGAATAAAAAAAATTATTGGACGATCGTATTCGAATAACGTCCACAAGAAATAAAGTATATATGTATAATTATAAATATTTGTACATAATACCTGTATTTCATTCATGATGTTACGAGTTCTGTGTAAATTTTTCTTAAAGGTGTAAGATTAAATGTCTGGCGAAGCGAAATGAAGAAGAATTTTTGTATTATAGTAGGATTATGACAAGACGTAGGAAGTTGCAAGGTACATAAAAAGAAATTTTTGTAATTACCGAATCGATATACAGCGGACGCTGAGAAGAGAAAACTGGCTGGCACCGATTGTAACGAAGAAAGAAAATGATAATTTAAATATCGTGAATTGTAAAACGATGAATACATTGTGCGAGCCTCTGTTATGTATTTTATATATAGATTATACATATTATATATACATATATATAAAATACATATAACTATATATAATATATTTATATATTATATATGTATATATATATTTATATATTATATATGTATATATACATACATAAATCAAATTGAATAGCTGAACGTTTAGAAGAGAAATCTTATGAGAGGCTTTTTATTTTTATTATTTGTAATTACCTAGTTTACATGTTCACCGTTTCGTACGATCATCGAGATCATAACAATATGTGTAAAGGAATAAAAGAATGATATAATAAATTACTAAATACAAAAGGAAAAAAATCGTTGAAATTAAACGTACGAGTTATTTGAATATTTATTCTCTGACTGCGTTATATACTTCTTACAGAAGCAAGTCTCAGCGTACCTGATTAAAAATCTTTAATAACGAAGGGTAGTATCCTTAGTTGAACTCGTAAAATATTTTGCTTTCGCTTTGCTACATTTTCATCTGCACGTACACATATATTCTGGACAATGAGTTAAATACAGACGTTAATTACTTTGTATGCTGGTTATATTCTTTATTTTGACATTTTGCGATCCACATATTTGTATCTTCCTGAAGTTTGATATTTTTTCAAAATTTATTATGTAAAAATGATATATAAGTAACGGTTTAGATTTCTTAGGATACTTCGACGAATATCATTCTCAAGTGCTAAACAATATCTTAAGTGCTAAGAAAAAGAAATTCATAAAATTTTGTATCGACAATAAACAATACCGTACATTTTTATTATTTTACAATCACATTTTTACTTTATTAATTGCGGAAGTAAATTATATAGACAAATACAATAAGCTTTCTTTATGATATATCAGTCGTACGTACAATATAGTAATAATTTCTGTTAAATAGTAATGCAGTCTTATCGTCAACTAAAAATTTTACAATACTAACTTGTCAACTTAAAATTATTTTACAATAATCTTAAAAGGCTTACGGTGAAAAATATTATCCTTAGATCTCATTCCTGTTAGATATCATAATATAAAAACTTTTTTATTCTCTATATTACCGCGTACAATCGATATCACCTCAGAAAAATAGAAAATTACAAGCACAACTTAGGCTTTGCTTGTAAATAACTAAGCTTTGTTCGTTATTATTAGAATTACGTTATAAATTAAGATCTTGCAATCGGTGTACTATATGATTCATATTTATTTCAATAGATAACTGCACTCTATTATCAATTTTATTTCTTATTAATCGTTAACTTAATATGCATCCGTCGTTTCTTGATATTCTTTCTTCGTCAAAATGTTTCGTGTTATTTGTGTTGGCAACCGAGATACAAGGAACCGAGGTGGCAGTTGTGATCTGTAAATCGGAGGATTGCGTGTATACAGTATTTAATAAATCTGATACTTTGCGGTTATTCACCGAACGCTTTTCATAGCCGCAATGATTTCCATTAGAGCGAACAGCTTCACTTTTATACGTTACAGACATTAATTTAAATACTACAGGTATTCGCTTCTTTCGCCTGGACAAACAATATTTGATCAATTTCTTACCGCATACAGCACACGTACCGGTCAAACATTTTGACCTAAAATTTAAGAACTCCGATCTTTTATATCTAGTCTTCGAACATTTACTGCTCAAGTTTTTCGTTAAAAATAGCATTATAATTGCTTTTTCATCACAACACGAGGATATTTCTTTATTTACATTCACCGAATCGATCGTCCTCTTGTTTTCTTGTCCTACCGAATAATCATTTGATTCGATCGATGTAGTTTTCTTGACTTGCTTTATCCGTAAACTTTCTTCGGATATAGAAGTTGTTTGGGTACAAGTTGATATGTAATAAAGAGTTTCCTTGTTCTTTGGTGCATCGATATTTCTAAGCGTGGACGTAGCAATTGGTGTAAAATTTGACGAATCAAAAATACGGAAGGACACAGATCTTGCACATTGAACATGGGCATTTTTTACATTTGTCGAATAATTATCGCCAAGATATATCAACGATTTAATATTATCTCTTTCGTAAGTGTTATCATTTTTATCGTGATCTTTCTTACGGATGCCTTTATTATGGATTGGTGAAAGAATCACATCTGGTCTTTTAACATGTTGCGAATTAAAATTAGTTTCTAGTCTTAATAGCGGACTTCTTTGAAAATATTTTATATCATCGTGTGAACATGATTCCTGTATATAAATATTTTTCTTTTCAGGATTCTGTGTGATCATATCACTGTGTTGTTTAACATTAGATATTTCTGCAACTAATTTTTCGTTTCTCTTTTTCTTAGTTCTTATACTTTTCTTCGCAATGGTTAATTCTTCCTCTAATGTATCGGCATGTTTTTTTATTTCCTGTAACATCTTCATGCACTTTGGTCTCGTTATTTCTGCTGAATTTATTTTTGCTAAAAGAACCTTATTATTTCTTCCGTTCTTGTAGATGCAATCCATATTTTTACATTTTACTTCTTTGAACTGATAATTTTGATCGTTACATTTTTTCATATCTTTATTTCCGAATCTTTTAACGTTCTTCAGCATATTTTGCAGTATGTCTAAAGCATTGTCAATTGTACTTGTACATTTATCCTCGCATTCGTAATCATTTATATTTCTAATATTTGAAAATCTGTCTTCATATTCGTCTCGTTTTGCATTCAACGTGGAACAGTTAATTTCACTGCAATTTACATTTGTACAGATATCTATATTTTCCAGGATCGACGATTTTGCAAATGTTTCATTTACCAATGTACTTCTATCAAATTTATCTTTTTGACGATTTGCTTTTGGCTTGTGTTCTTCGCGCTTGTCCTTGTATGTACTGATCGTTTCGTTAATGCGGATAGTGCTTTCAATCTCGTTTTTTTTCATGAAATTTCTGGTAACGTCAGAAGCTGTAGGAGAACTCGCGTAAAAAAGTTCTGTGCACGGCCTATCAGTTGTAGGTGTGACTAAACTTCCAAATTTCATAAATTCGGAATTAAGTAACATATTTGGAGATTTTGATCGTAAATTCGTAGAATTCTCCAAAGGTGATTTGAAATTCATAGGAAGACTTAGAAGCTTAATAGAATTTTCTTTAACGTTAGAAATATGTGTCGAATTTAATGATAAATCTGTTTTTATCATTTTAGAAACTTCGTTGCTACCGTTTATTTGTTTCGTGCTACTAGTCAAATTTGTTACCGGGAAACTGTTGGTAGGCAATTTTTTAGAAAATTTCACGGGACACCCAACAAGTTCGTTCGCGTTAAAATTCGCTTCGATATCATCTACACCTAAATTTCTCACTGTATCGTTGTTCAACGGTGTCATTTGTTTCGTTTCATTAATTTGAGAAAATAAATTTGTCTTAAGCGAATTCGATCGAAACGTGTTATTATTCGATATTTCATTTGATCGAACAGGATGACATAGAAATGGTGTATTATTATTGTATCTAAGTTGTGAGATATTATTAAAGATTAAACCATCGTTATCTCGATCGTATTTTCTTTCATAGTGCATTCCTACCGACTGCGACATATCAAAGCAATTTTCTGTACGAAAGGCAGTGTGATTATATTTTTTGTTAAACGAATAGAATTGTAGCATATTCGATGATTCGATATTAGTTTTCATCGAATCTGCGTTAGGCTGAAATAGCGAGGTACTTTTCTTCTGTAGACGGTTATATCGATTTGAATGCATTTTGCAATCTGATCGTAAAATTATATTTATACAAGGAACATCGGATCGAGCATCTTTCACATGGTTACTGCGTTTGAGTTTACTTTGCAGATTTAAGCATCTTGAGCGTGACACGGCGATAGGATTTATCACTTTCATTCCGTGTTTTTCAGTCTGACCATCGCATTCTCTGCTCGTTTCATTCTGTAAATATCTATATCGATTAGAGTAGGTTAAACGACTTTATATGACCACATTTGAATCTACGTTAAAACTGTCTGGCGTTGAATTAAAAGACCTGCAAATAAAAAAAAACGAAAAAGATTTGAACGAGTGGAAAGTATTAGGAGATACGTTTAGGCAATTTATCGTTGATTTCAGTCCTGTGAATAATATTCACAGGAATAAATTTAAAAGTTAAATTATTATACTCTTTAAAGTAGCATTGAAATTTATTTATTATTTCTATGCAAAGAAATATTGTATTAAAATTACTAGTAGGGCTACTACTACTACTACAGGACATGTACAAGATAGTTTTTAGTACAATCACAAAGGCTTTGGACATTTGTTAAAATCATTCTGTTTCGAGACGTCTGCTTCATTAATACAAGGCGCAAATGGCGATTTGTTCGACGATGGATGATGCAAGACATTTTTCGATGGCAAACACTTGCAATCCAAGGGAAAAGAATGTCTCTCGAATACCGATCGCGTGCCACTATGTGTACGGGGATATTTGGGGATCGCGGTGTAAGGTTTCTTCAGCCAGTCTACTTGCCTGACAGTTTAATTTTTCGCTTTTATCACTTGAACTTGAGAGAATAATGCAGAGGGGGAAAATAACTTGGTTGAAATTCAAATGTTGGGCTTTTTACAACGAAAACGGAAAACGGAAAACCGTGTCTAGGAAAAATATCAATTTTATGACACGCTGTATGGAAACAACGAAGAAATCCGCCTCTGCATCTAAAGTCTACATCTACTTGATCAAATATGTCTCTACCTGTGATTCGTATCGATCGTCTCATTAGGAATTTGATTATTAGTTTGACTGGGAAGCGGAGTTTGGACGAGCGGATCAGGGAGACCTTCTGAGTATCTAAAAACGATACAACGAACAAAATATTCGTCTATTCCGAGTTCCCGATATGTACGTACCTGCTACGATGTTCTTCTTCTTTCCTCGCACGATCAAATCTTTCATGCGTAACTTGTCTACGTAGTTCGCTGATTTGTTTACAATATTCCGCAGCTTGAGTTTGATATTGCCGAAGTTTCGTCGATTCCGAAGATCTGCGTCGTTTGCAAAAGATAAAGAAAAAAAAAATTACGTTGCGATTAGGATACGTTGACGCGTGGTTAATTAACAGGTTTCATAGGTTACGGGTTAACGGATTAAAATGCCAGAAACTTTTTCGTTAACAACGGTAAGGTTCGAAACGCTCGCCTCGCTTTTCCGCGGGCATGAAACTTGTTAATTGTTTTAGTTGGTAAAGTAAATTATCCTAATACTTAACCATTCTAAATATAAGTTAAGCTTCTTACAATTTACTTTGAAGTTCAGACATTTTCTGTCTCAATCTGGACACCTCGTTTTGCAGTTCCTGATTATTAGCCTGCACAGTTATAGATTCCTGTCTTGCTTGATCTAATAGCATTTCGAGGCGTTCGACCGTCGCGCAGTCTTTACTCATTTGATCGTGAATTACGGCTTGCTCCGCTTTTAATTTAGTAATTTGCATATCATACTGAAGATGGAACGTAAATTTCAAATTACTTTTATATATTTATCCTCGCTATATCGGAATACCTTCATCCATGAATATTTACCTGTGTTTTAAGCGCATCTTTATCATCTAATTGCTGCATAAGTGCATCTTTCTGCTGATCCAATTTCATACATAAATCTCTAACAGCAGTTAAATCAGCTTCTGCTCTGTGCCTCTGTTCTCCTTGCTGACGCAATTGTGTTTCTATACTGGCCACACTTTGGGTCAATTCGCTGATCTAAAAAAGTTGAATCAGCGTATAACGTAAAGGCCTGACGGAGTTATCGAAATACAAGTTTCCTATCAAAACTTGTACATTCGTCCGACATCAAATACAGAAAATGAAAATTATTAAAAAACGACCAACCTGCGTTTCGTAGCCTCTTATTAAACTATCCTTGTCCGCCAATTGTCGTTCTAAATCCAACAGTCGATCCCTAGCCGATTGCAGTGCTCCTCTTGCTTCGGCTGCTTCAGACTCCAAACTATGATTGTTGTTCTCTAAAACGGTTGCTTCCAAACTTAGACTTCTAAAGTGATTTAACATTTCTGTTCTTTCATTTTCCTGCAAAGTGGATGGATCTTACAAGTATTGCTACATAATAGTATTTGACACTTATACATATTTGATAAGAAATGCATAGTCGGGTGAAAAAGATGAAAAGAAGTAGAGCAAAGTATTGTATTATCTTCTGAATGAAGTAGGAAACAATAATATCTAGTTTTACCACTGTTTATACGATATATATATATATATATATGTCGTGATGACTTTAGTTCTTTTGTAAGCTAATGTATCAATAACCAACAGGAAATATATTTATTTTTCATCGTACTTTTTACATTTTACGCGATACATATCGACGGAAGAATACAAATCTGTCAAATAAAAATATTTCATCAGCTACTTGTAGCTACTTGTGTACTTAGTTGATGAAAAACATATTCTTGCTGGTAGAAAAAGTTGTTATAAGAAATGAAAACGTAATAAATTTCGTAACGGCGCTACTACGAAAGTGTCGAGATACGACGGTTTAAACGAAAAAATGAGCGAGACTTTACACAAGAAGGAACACAACAATTGGAAGGAATGAAATGAAATCACCTTTCTGTTAAGAAGTTCCTCGGCTCTACGGACCTCGCTAACGTACGTTTGAAGCTGTCTCTTCAGATCGTACGATTCGGCGCGAGACGCTTCTAAATCGCATTGCAGGTTTCTCACTTCGCAAGTAACCGCGGCTAAATCGTCCTGTATTCGTCGATTTTCCTGAATAGCATTCTCCTTGTCGTACGACGCCGTTTGCAATTGTCGTTGAAGATTTTCTACCTCCAGTTGCATCGATCTCAGTTGTCTGTCCTGATCCGCGCTTTGATCCACGCATATTCTGACATTGCGACAAAAGTAACAAGTAAATGAATTGCTCGTGGTCGAACCGTGTTATGAAAGATGTACGAAATGAATTCTTCAGAAGATTTCGGTCAAGCGTTTCAAAACGTAAAAGAGAAGTAACGAAACCTGTATCAAATATAGATGAGTAAGTAGTAGGCATAGAGGTGGAATAGGAGTGGAGTGTTTTCGTCAAACCTGTCACACGGTGAATGAATACTGTGCGTCAAAGTTTCAATACCGAAATCGTGTCTATTCGGTTATGCGAATCGCACACGCTCATCCCTCGTGGCGCAAGCCACGTTCTTCGTTCTTCGGAAAGAGGACAAGGGCGGCATGAGCGTGTTGACGAATTAGGCGGCTATCGTGCCGAAGTTGCGTAAATGTTTCTCGAAGAAATATTTACGTGGCCAGTTTTCGTTTCGTTTGTGTATCACGTAGCGGCGAGAACGACTTTATTAGGGAGAAAAAGCCGAATACGTAAGGAGGGAAGAAACTAGCGGTAGAAAGCCGATATCGAGTCGCAACGTGCATCGCTGCGCGTCTCTTATTAAAACGTTCTAGCTACCGACGAATCGCCACTTTAATGCCTTTCAATTACACGCTACAGCGAATACGCGTCCTGATTTAAACGATATTTAACGTATATCCCGACACGTATTATCTGTACGATCTAATAAATTCGCTTGTCTGTTTTTTCAGTCTGTATAAAAATCGTACAAAACACCGTTAAAGCTACACCGTGGAAACTGGCCACAGACAGACGACAAACGGAGTTTTAGCTGCGAAGGATAAAAATATAGCTAATGAAATGTATTAAAATGGCATTTCGTAATGATACAGGATCGGCGCTACAGCATAGCGTAATCATCTATCGTGGATCGTCCGTGCGTCGATTACGCGTCCGCGTGTTATGTAAGCGGCGATAAACCGTAGTATAGGGCGCATAGTGGCAGAGATTGAAAAAGGAAAAAGTCCGAGAGAGGCCTGTTCACCGAACAGACGACTTTCTCTCATCTCGACATCCTTGCTGGATGCCGGGCCGGCGCGGCAGCTTCCTTCGATCATCCGTATCCGTATACGACGTTGCCTTTTCCTCTATACGATAAAAGTGAAAATAACCTCGAGACGTTTACGGTGGTATTGCTCGAAGCCGTTCACGCACGCACCCGATGCGCACAAATGCCTCGTAAGTGCGTTCGTTAAGGTTTTTCAAACGATCAAGCGTATGTTAGCACAAATGTCCTACAGAAAGTACGTTTCCATATTTTTATGGTATCATACGATACGTTGCTAGAATCTGAACGACGCGAATATGCTGAAATTATTTTGGATAACAGGTATTTAGGAAAAATTGGATACAACGTAACACGAAGACGCGGAGAACGTACGCGGCGCTTAAAATAAACGTAAAGTGGCACAATGGACGAAGGATCGATTACAATCGTATGATAAGAACAAGCGGAATTGTGTCACGGACCCGGCGAAGAAACGCGACGAGAAGAATACTAGTTTTCAATGCAATGCAATACAATATGATAGGTAGATTGCGTAACTCCTGAATTTTCATTAGCGGTAATATCGGGATCGGGAATATGGTAATTCGAATAGTCGGCGAAGCGAAGTAAATGGACGATAGGACGGTACGAGCAACATTAGCGTCTTTAATTTACAATATCTGCTCGTTTTTTCTTAAAAACTTGAACATATGGAAGATGATTTGGTTGGATCGACGCGAAGATGCAACGTGAAGATGCAACGTCAAGATATAATCGCGCGTACACCTGCTGTAAACATTAGACAGAAGAATTTCTCTATCTGTCTCGCTTTCTTTCACCAATTTCAGTTGCATCGCGTCGGCCGCAGGAAAGCGAACTATTCTATATAAGAGAAATAGGAAGAGCAAGGTAGAAAGCAGCAGAGGCTCGTACTCGTCAGGGCGGACGTTCTCGTAATGCCCGTCGTACGTTATAACCGCTCTATGCAACATTTCACTCGAACGACTAAATAAGAATATTCAACGATTCAAAATATCCTACCGTTATCCCGAAAATACATCGATAATATTGATTTCGGATATCGAATTATATCTTGTACGAGTAATGCACGGATCGTGGAGAACCAGCATCCGCCGGATACAGGAAGAGATACACGCACGTACGAAACGTATAGGAAAGATTGATAAAAGAGAAAGGAAGAAAATGCAGCAATTTATGGTGTTGCTGTAAACGCAAGTTCTCGTATAGGTCGTACGACCGATGAAACGATCGCGGAACTTCGCTGCCGTTCGTTTCCCCCTCGTTTAGTTGCGGTAAAAGTTTACTTATTTTCCAACAAGGTACTTTCATAATCGCGAATCGAACGTTGGAAACGTTCGATTTACGCAGTTACGTTTACCGCGCGTATAATACATCGCCGAAGAAGCAAAAAGAAATCACGACACAAACGTATACCGGCACTCTCGATGAATCGGTATTACGATAATTTAATAAGCGTGGCAAGTAACTTGCGCTTTCTACGAAATAAGAAAGTTTCGCGCTTTTCCTTCGTCTTCTTTCTCTTCGTAGGCGGTACTTTGAAGAGAGAAGAACGAAACAGGCGATAAAGAAGAATTAAGAACGAGAAGAAATTCGAGGTTTCGGCGCGATAACGAAGGTCGTCTGCGTGCGTCTCGTCCCGCTAGACACCCCGTCATTCAGCGACACGTACTTTCATTCTCGTTGATCGTTCATCCTGAAGAATGTCCCTGAAATTGAAGCCACGACAAAGAGGCTTGTCTGGCTGCGATCGATCGTGTCGCGATCATTTCATCGAATTTCTTTCGTGGGATTTCCGAGCTATCGTGATAGATCTGACCTCGGAATATTACGAAACGCGTAGCCACGTAATTGGATAGGTATCATGGTAAAGTTCGTTCTATCCTTTGAATTCGATCGTGACCCGGATACACCAAAATACGTCGTGTTAAGCAATGAAGTTTCGTTATTTCGTAGAATAATTACGTATTCGCGTGCTTACTTATTGCTAGAGGAACGACGTAATTATAATTTGTTACGTCCAGATTATATAAAATCGATCAAACGTCTTCCCATCTAACTTTCCATCTAACTAAAGAAGCAAACTTGAAACCTACCGAAGAAACGAGACTAGGCAGCACGTGGGTAAACACCGGTGTTGGGAAGTTCAGGAAATGGTTCACACGGCCGAGTTTATCGCCCTGTCCTAAACCCTTAACCAATGAGTCGGCATCTATGCCGATCGACTGGCCTGGCCACGGTTCTCTATCTACCGCTGTTTAATGTCGGAAAGTCGGAACGAACGGCCCTTTTAAAGATGCCATTCACCTTTACCGTCACAGGCAAAGGGCATTGCACGGTTTCTCGAAATGCAGGGAACGTAAGCACGTGAGAAGCACTCGTAACAGGATGCATACTACGCGAGGTTACTCTAACTTGTACCAACTGTACGTTGTAACGTGTTCGACTCGTCGTTGATCCTAGAGATTAGACGATTCTCTCTCGTCTAAGAGAGTCTCTGCTCGTCGCCTCGTTTCGAATCTTTGTATAAAAGTCACATTCTCGAAATGTCTCTTGGTTTGCAAACAATATTTATATTATAATATATTATATATTTTAAATGAAAGAGTTAGTTTCTTTCTTCGTCCAAGCTGCTGGTTTTCTTCCGTTTTACTCGCGCACCCGCCACGAGTTCCGAAATTCCGACAATGAGTCAATGCGATCCTCGAGTCACGAAATGTACATACGAGCCTTTAAGATTTTCTTCGAGCGTTAAAAGTCTTTCAAGACTTCAAGACATAAAAATTGAAGAATCGCGCCAGGCTCGAAACGCCGTTGCGCGTTTACACAAGGTATTTCTATATACATTTATATACGTATGTAGGGCTTGTCCTATTCAGAACGGACGCGAGAGGGAATGCAGGTATTTGAATATTACTAGGCGATGGGACAACATCAAGTTGAGTTCCAACGACTCGAGTTTCTGACGATGTCGTTGTCGAACAGATGTTTGTTCGGAGCTGTATAATCAGGTAATCTGGACAAAGAAACTTTAACGATGCGTTTAAGACGGGTAAATAGATGAAAGTTACTAAACTTTTATTTAAACTTGAAAATACACTAACATTTGTTCGTCCGTTATTGTAACAATACAATAATACGCGAACTGCTCTTTGTACGTTTCTCTTGCTATTGTTTGCTATAAATTTTGTATTTTCCAATATCCCGTTAACCATCCCGTTAACGCTGTAGTAAGAATATAACATCGAGGATAATACGAGAAAGCAAGAAGAAAGAAATATCGCAAAGTACGAGCTAAGAGGTAAACTGTGTTTCAATGAAATATTTCCTCGACGTTCGCAACTAATATCAATGTTTTAAGAACAGATGTTGGATCGTTTCCGTCAATGTGCATTGGTATAACTCTATAAGTTACCGAAAGGAAAGCAGTAGCGATAAAAACCACCTATATAGAGGTTCTTAACGAGAGAAAGAAGACAAGAACGTATCGTCACGTAAGCGGAAGCGTGATCTTCGTAGAAATGAATTTTGAGATAAAGCGAATAAAAATTATTCGTTTTCGTTCAACTTTTACCAGACGTAACGAGTATAACGAGTTATACAGCGTTTCTAAAAACGCTCGCACACTCGTTTAATACGAACAAAAAGTTTAACGTCGTTTGATCGAGCGATCGGTCATCGGCCATCCTACGAATAGAGGAAGGACATCCATTTGGGACGAGCAACGTGGAAGACGTATCGCGACAAGGACGAATCTCGAACAACGAGACGATACGTCTGCTCCGTTTAACAGGTTCAAAGGTTTCGAGAGAGTGTTTCTGGGCACAAAGACGCCAGTTTACGGACATTCGTATACGAGGATCCGAGAAACCGCGAATGGGTTTATGGCGATTTCCGTTAGTAGATCCAGCCGGACTCCGACTGTCGTTCTTTCCAAATTATGCAACGCGCAACTCAGTCGACGAAAGCGCGTTCCTGCGGAGTTGGATGCCCGTAGCGACCTTCCGAAGGTCGTAAGACGACGAAAGTACCAAGTACCCGGTTCTTTCTTCGGAGAAGAAAATTTCACGACTGGAAATGCTCAAGGGAGGCTACAAACTCGCTGGAGTTTGCTATATCGAGCATCGACTAGAGTCAATATCTATGTAAATGAGGAAAACCTACACTCGATTCTTTAGTCTCGATATATCTCGCTGTCTTCGCTTTCTTCGTCACGCGATGCCACACGCATAATCCGATTCCTAGATCCGAGACACTTTCGATCGATAACAAAAACTCGCCTCTTCTATCTTTACGATTCCGCGAAAGTACAATTTATTTAGAATTATTTAGAATTATTTAGATATCGATAGGTAGAGAGGCGGTACGTTCGCAAATCGATTTTACAGAGGATTCGTGTGGTCGCCGCGTGTCGCAGTTCCATCGTAGTAATTAAACGTAAAACGTAAATAGGAGATTATTAGGTGCTGGCAGATTTCAAATGGATTGGAAAATATTCGAGCATGATTTCATTTCCATTGTGCGTCGAACGTTACGAAAACCCACGCACGAAACTTTATTACCCCCGTCGAACCGTCCAACTATCGTGTATCATGGATCCCTGTCCGATTCTCGCCCGTATCGAACCGGATACGCGACGGCGGATTTCTGCACCGAGGAACGTGACGTGCCGACCGTATGCAGTTGAGAAGCCGTTTACGATACGCAGAGCTGTACTATGCGCGATTGAGAATTTTATTTACGCTGTTTCCTCGACGTAATCGCAATCCATTCGCAGATAGAACGAACGTACGAAAAAAAAGTGAGACGAGCGCCGGTCTAGGAGACTCGGTTCTTGTCTTGGACAAGTTAGGTAACAGCGCGAAGTCGCGGAGCTGATTCCAAGTCGATGTTCAGTCTTGCCGCGGTGCTCCGACTAACACGATCGCTGCTCTTCGTTTCGTGCGCGCCTCGTGTCGATCGCAGCATGTCAAAGGGCCGCGATAAAACGACACGATCAATTTTCGTGAATATCTGTCATGTGATTACCAAAAAGTTACATTCTTAATCGCCTTCACCATGAGAACCGCATTGTAAGTCGTCGTTTACAAATTTTCTTTATTTTCTACGAATCGAAATTTCGATATTTCATTTACGTTAGATCGGCGAATAATACGAAGAAAATACTTGTTTCTCTGTTATTCTTTCTCGTCTGGATACGTCATTCTAAATCATTTCTTTTCGACGTATATCCAACGACGTACATCGTTCTTATTTCTCTCACATAGATTGTCACATAATCGTCGAATTAAATACAAAAAAATGTAATGTACGTATGGAGGAAAAGCAAAAATTTACCCTTTTGTTAGTCCCGCTAAATCTGCGTAAAAAAACATCGACAAGATATTCACTCGACTCTGAGTTTTAACAGATTTTCATCTTTTATACGCAAATAATATACCCAGAGTGTGGACAATTTGTTGTTGTTGCAAGTTGTGAGTTGTGAGTTGTGACGATATAAAGCATATTTCATTTAAAATACATCAACGTCGAATACCCGATAACTCGCTTGTATCGCGAAGACGATGTAACGATACAATTAAAAAGCGAACGTACTATAAAGAGATACCGTGTGGCTGGTAAGAAAAAGAAAAGAAAAAAGGTAAAAGAAAAGAAACGCTATTATTCCTTCCCACAACTTCATGAAAGGCAATGCTCGTTACTTTCTCGCAATAATAGATCGTCGAATTTCGATTTCGCAGAAATTCGTTAATATTTATATGAATACGTATTACCTGGTAGCTGTGAAAACATCGTTTTGTTTAACGATCTGCCAAATATTTTTACCTTCTTGTATTTAATTAATTCTTATATTTCTTATAAAAATTCTTCTCTTACTTTTTAGAGGATTAAATGTTCTGTTGTGTGTGTTTACGGTGAAAGTTGCATAACGGCAATGACTAATCTTGAAACGATCGTTTCGTTTCTCTAACATAAATGTCAAGACCTGATCTTTGCAAGAGATCCTTCAATTTCATTTAATTTCATGTTATTCGTCGATTACATCGATTTTGTTACATAATCTTGCCATTAGAACGACTTAACTAGGACACAACGGGATACGATGAAAGAAGACAATGAAAGAGCCGAGTTACTCTAATAACGAAGGTTCGTTAGGTAGAATTTCAGATTAGTTAAACTCGTTAATTAATTTTATTTTATACAGACTTTTATTTTAACGAAGGTAACGGTTACGAGAAGCTTTATGGAAAATTATTATAATTCGATTAATTGAATTTCAAATAACAACTGATTTGTTTTGCTAAAATTAAGAGAAAATTGAAACATTAAGAAATTGCAAATTTTGTTGTGAAAGTATACAAGGAGATTGTTAATCGAAGTTAACGTACGTAGCAAAATAGCAAATCGTTACAGGTTAAATTCGCTAAATAATTCCTTTCTCACGTACTATTTATACCGATGTTAATATCGATATGAAAATATCATTATTATTCTGTTTAATGGTTTATGGACATGATATTAGAGAATAGTTGAGCAATGGAGATATCTTGTTTCTAAGATTTAAATTAATCGTTTAAACGTGTAAATCGTTAAATATGAAAGAGATGTCACGTAGGTATATAAAACAGCGAGCCAGGCGGTTTGTTTGTTGAAACAGTAGTAGCGATCGTCGAATGAAATTAGACGAAATGAACAAAGTTGATAGTATGCTAAGTATACGCTTCATTAAGAACGAGAAGAAGCGAAAAGATATTGAAACAAAAGGAAAGAGAAACAAAGCGAGAAAATCCTAACGTTCGTTTCAAATAGCTGATATGTTTGCAACAACCGCGTCAAACTTGACAAATTTCATCCGTCTAACTGAACGAACGACGGCTAATCGTTACATTTTAACCGCGTGAATAAGGAGAAAGTTGGTTGGCAATGAAAGTCCCAAGTTAAACAATTATGTCGATGCTTTTCGAAGATACACAAGTACGTATGCAGTAGGTGCAAAGAGTATCCTAGAATCTAATTTAGTCGAACTGCCCGCCAACGAACGGCTAGATTGTAAAAGTATTCTGTTGTAAAAAAAAAATGCGTCCGGCTACTGGCATAACGCTTCCGATTTTTATCAGATCTACGCGCGCGATCTACTATTATGTAACGAGTATAAAAACTGAAAGGTAGACTGAGACGCGAAAGAGGTACGAAACACATCGAAGAGTGGACCAACGAGAAATGGGACGAGTTATGTCACAACAGACGACAAATAATAGGTGTCCGTTATGAAATAACAACAATATGAGATACCCATAGGGTATAAATATATATGTATATATGTATGTATGTATGCATGTATGTATATAGATGATTATGAAAAGATTTGCAAACGAAACTCGTTTATTTGGACGAAATTAGCTGCACGAATTAACGTTAAACTTCAAAGTTGAAGTAAACGAAATAGACTCGGAGGTATTACTACGGTGTTAGTAAAAAGTCGTCTTTAAGTAGTTAAAAAAAAAAAAAAAAATGAAAAAAGTGAAAAATGAAAAAGAAAGGAGGCAAATAAATCCTCTTTCTTCAAAGGGGGGAAATCTGTTATAGATTCAATAATAGTAATCCACATAATACGCATATAGCGATACAATCGGAAAACAAATGATGGAAGAATCATACCTATATCGTCCGTCATCGTTACGATTCGGACAGCTATAACCTTTCAAGAAACTCATGATCGTTGTTTCTTCTCGTAATAAATATCATCGCCGGTATTTATCCTCGTACATTCCTCGCTACTGTCGAATAATATCAAAGTAAGTAGAATGCAAGAGACGAACCAAACACCCACACTAATAATTTTGTACGGAACACTGCCGTCATTATTGCAAACTGTGTCACTATAGTTACACTTTTTTCGATATTCGATTGTTAATTAGGAAATTTTTGAAAATTCTAGTAACTTCGACCCCTTCCTAGTCTTCGTTTTGGAAAGATCTCCTGAATTCGTTAAATTCAATGGTATTCGCGCACCAAAGAGTTACGAAAGCAACTTTACGAGTAATTTAAGAATACAAATTCAAAATATCTGCATTTACGTAATTCCGTTCAAATTCTCTCGGTTAGTCGGCTAAATGAACATAGTAATTTAATTTATCTTGATACGTTTACGTGTTAAAATGCAGTAAACGTGAAAGTTTTGACGCAACGCTCCCCCGTTTCTCAGCAAGTAATTAATAAAGTAGTTGACCCTACGAATGATCGTATGAATCGATGCGAATCCTACGTCTCATTCGAATAAAAATATCCTTACTTTTCACTTATGAGATTATTCATTGATATTGAACTATTGAACGTTTGTACTATAAAAATGATAAAATCTTCGAATCATGCCCCTCTTTATCCCGGTAATTAATCGACGCGGATATTAACCCTCGGCTATAAATATAATCTACAACGATGGATACTATTTCTCTTTCTTTTTCTATGAAAACTTTTATTTCTCTCTAGAACTTTTAACGCAGACTTTAGAGATTTCGAGTCTGATTCTGTTTGCTTCTAAGAACCTGGATAGACAGAACTGAAATACTTGAACAGAACTGACATAATTTTTTGATAATTCAACAAATCCAAGTGAAGCGTAGAATGTGCGACTCGTTCTACTTAGTTTTAAATTTAGTTCTAACTAAATTAACGGAAATTCTACATCTAAATTCCGAAGCTTGTCAAATAATTAACCAAGTTAATAATTAATAATTAATAATATAGCGTTGTACGTGTAATATACGTATATTATTTTTATTTGTGTGGCTACAAACAGAACACGTGTACGAAGAGAATGCGTAACCGAGATCGCCTTACCGAATAAATCTCTAGTACTCTCACTTTTTATTTGCGCCAAGTGGTCACACCAGTTTGACAATGAAGATTAATAATTATACAGGAAGAAAAGGAAGAACGACATTCCGCGATAGTTCTCCGGTGACCGTACGACTTTCCTTAATGAGCAACTCCTACAAACCGCAACCACGTGAAATAATCTCATTTTGTTTACCGTAAAATTTAGACGATTTGAAAATATACTCCTCAGAAACACTAAAACTTTCATCGATATTTACATGATATTGTCCATAAATACGAATAAATACGAATAAATACGATCGTTAGAATACGCATATACGTAATCTAAGTAATTTACGTAATTTGCGTGATTCTATAATTCTAATAATACTATTTACGCTGTCGAATAACGAATCAAACGTTTTCTCCAACCAAGAGTACCACGATCCTATTCGAAACACCAGTCTATAAACAGAGCGCGATAAATTAAGAAACGCAATTAATAAAAAACACTAGTGAACAATCGGCAAAACTCGTTTCGTTATTGCAATGGAAAGTCATTGAAGAAAGCTTGTCTAGCAACTATCAGGATCCAAGTGCCAAGCTTTCTTGTATCCTGTAATCGTTTCCTTGATTTTGGGTAGAAGAGCGCGTGTAATCGCGCGGATCAAATACAGCATGATTTTCAATGGTTCGTAATCGATGTGATAGAACGTTCGTTGCCTATATTACGTTTCTATTTTTAGAATAATATATCCGTTATAATTTCCAACTTCTACCGACTAATTTTAATACGTTCAAGCTTAATTTTACAAGATTACCGATTCCAATCTAATTCAAGAATGTCGTTTAAAGTTATTTGTTCCGTCTACAAATGGGTAAAGTCAAAAGAGAAAAAAGAGGAAAGTGTTTTTGCTTTCAGTTTGCAACAGTTATACGGCACATATATAGAGAATGGTATTCTTATTCTACATGCATGTCGTCATCTCGAGCCCTGCCACCAGGGACAATGCCATTGCCATAGTGAAACAGTGAAAGTATGGTCATTTTATTTCTGTCGTGCTTTTGCTCTGTTCTACCACTACCCTCGATTTTGACATACGTAGACACGAATACGCGATAACATTTCCTATCGCAATCGGTGTTTCCCGGTTTCAAGTGCTCGACTCAGATGAAATCCGAAACCTCATTTTCCTATAATATCATTTTTATATAATTCCTTACAAATTCTAATTTAAATTGTAAAAACGTGTGGCAAACCTGTTCCATGTATGTTATCCCTAAACACTTTAGAATGCCATTTTAATATCTTATACGTCAATTTCAATTTCAACTAAACGTGAATTCATTAAATACGTTTCAGCGCTTTACGAGATGTATTGGTAATTATCTGGCTCGCGTCAGTTGTTCGCGTTAAGTCAGCGATAATGCCTCCACCATGGGCAGATCCGTCAAGCAATCCCTGCGCCGCTCAACCACGTGGCTGGCAATTGTTATTTTGGCCGCCGGATGGAAAGTGTTACAAAATATTCCAGGCAGGTGCTGCATTTCTCTTTACGGAGTCATTCGAGTTCTCTTAATAGAATGTACATTAGAGGAGCAGCTTCTCGTGTTTCTTTTCTTTTTTTACTTAATCGACCGACATTGAGTTTACTTGATCGAGAAATTTAAATTATAATTATAGATTATTTTGTTTGACAGATTGGAGCTCCATGTCCAGAGACGATGGAACTAGGTCCAGCTGCAGGTAGAGGTGGAACTGTGGCTGAATGTAGATGTCCTCCAGGAACCGTGCAATCTCCTCGAGATGCTCTTTGTCATAAGATATATACGAGAGCATCATGCTCAAAAGGACAATATTTTGCACCCGTTCCAAAGACTTCTGGCAAGTCTAGGTATTACGATATAACGAATCTAACAGATCTCCATACAGTGTAACTGACATAAAAAGTTTCCCTCTAAATTTACTTTATTTTTGAATAAAGGTGGGGTGTCTGTCATGATCCAGAGCCATGTACAGGAAAAGGAGAAGTCTATTGGCCTAGGGATGGCAAATGTTATCCCAAATTTAGCAAAGGGCCATGCCCGAAAGGTGAACTCCTTGCTATAGATGAAGACGGATTAACGGTATGTTCCTGCTCTAGAAATGGAGAACTTGGACGATATCACTGGGCGGGTAGTGTGGGTGGTTGCCACGAACATTACACTAAAGGCCCATGTACGGAACCTGGAGAATTATTTTTACCAGGTGGCGTATGTGGCTGTCACTCTAAATTACCTCATTACCATGAACCAACTGCGATGTGTTATCAATTAGGTAAGACAATTCAAAATACGCATGACGCATAAGCTTCCTCGAATTTTCTACTATTTACTGTTACTTTACGTTATTATATTGTACTCGTTTATTAACACAGGCGGTATCGGTCCATGTCCGCAAGGGCATCACTTTATCGTAACAAACACGATAACCAATGAAGAAATAGTTCAAGCTAAGTGTGTATGCAAGCCAGGTCATGTTCTCTATGAAAATGGATTTTGCTACAGACTTTACACAAAAGGACCTTGTGAAAACGGCTACATGCTAATAAATTCGACGACTTGTATTCCTGTGCCTTGTAAACGGGGTCGACTATATTTTTCACAAGAAAAGACCTGTTACAAAATAGGAACCAGAGGACCATGTCCGAACGGACAAGTTGTTTTATATGATTATAATATACGACCATCTGTCGATGGAATCAGTTACAATGGAGTATGTGGATGTATAAATATACTGACCGATTCGAAAAAATGTTCCGAAGAAATTAACGATAGCTGCGAATCTACACCCGGAATGGTGGAAATAAATAAAACATGTTACAAATTATATACACAAGGTCCGTGTACTGCAGGAGAATGGTTGGTTGCACGAAGAATGCCAAAACAGAGCTTATGGAAGAACGAAGGATCGGAGCCAAGGGCGAGATGCGAATGCAGACCCGGATACAAAAGAATCACGGACAGTCCACAAATTTCTGAGTTAGAAAGTAATAATCTCTTCTCTCTGGGTAGTTGTCAGCCACCCACAGTAAGTTTAGCAGAGTTTCTCAATGGAAGAGTAAAGTCAATAAACTTTTAAGTAAAGAGGTGTCAGACTGTGTATAATAGCATATGGTGATGATAAAATCAACTATTTGATATGCATTTTTTTTTTTAGATATTATGTGTAAATAACGTTGTATAAAGGCTGCGTGTAAAATGTTCTCAACAATCTCGTGTGAATTCCTCGAATTTCTATTTATTTAATATCCTAGTGTTATGAAACTTTTCGTTTAATCGCATAGTTTAAGTCTATCCCATTTTAAAATTTGTTATGCAGATATACTCGTATTGATATAATTCTAGTACTTATTTTTAGTATTACTCTATTATAAATGTATGCGAAAAGATTTTTGTCAAATCTAATAATTAAATATCATCTTTACTGCCAATGTTTTGTAAATATATACAATTTATGGTGTCTCTTTTAGAATATAGTAATTAGATTTCTGAAAGCTGATAAGATTTTCTAGAATGTGTCAAATTTTATAAATACACACGATACTCACTGATTTTTGTGTTGCAAATCGTGAATCTGTTGCTCGCTTCCTATTAGTTGTTCTTCTTTCATCAGAATTTCTTTCTCTAGAGTAGCTATCCTTTCTGTCTTCTCGTCCAATACAATCTAACAAAATTCGCTTATTCATTACATCATACGTAAGTGTCGTTGGATACTTTGCAATATCTATTACTCACTAGCAATTGATCTTTTTCGTGATCCAAATGTGTCATATTTGCTTTAAGATTGTTAATTTCTTGTTGTAATCCTTCCACTTGATTTTCTAACTCCAACTGCTGCCGTTCCATCGTTCTATTACGGTCCAACGTCTTATTCAGTTCGGACTCCGACTGTGTCAACTGATTCTGAGCATCTCCCAAAGCCTGATCCGTTTGATCTTGTAGAGCTCTATCATATTTATTAATTATGTATATGTATCTACTGAATACTAAAGAAAATCATAAGGAAATATTTTTTTGTTATATTCTCTACAAAGTTTTTCTTTTATGAAAAATATTAGATCGTCCGAAAAGTATCTTTCGTTTTATAAGGAAATAATGGATGCACTACATTTTCCGTTTTATATTATTTCATTGAATTACGTATGATCCATATTGTTCTAGCAAAATAAAGATCACGCCGTTCGACGGATTAAGTTTCATGTTTGTATAAAGATGCATCGTTGTAAAAGACGTGTTTGTGAAAGAAAGACACTTTTCGGACAACCTAATAAGTAATACCGAAGTTGAAAATATTGTGTTCTTTGAGTTCCTAATTCTTGCTTAGTCCGTTTTAACTCTTCTCGCAAATCTTGCAATTGATCCTCTAGTCCATTGATAGTTGCTCTTCGTGCTCCTTGCGTAAGTAAAAGCTCTTGTCGTTCCTTTTCTATCTGTTTCAATCGAGTTTCAACGTCGGTCAAGTTTTCTTTTAGACGACGTTGTTCAGACGTATGTGCTTCCGCAGCCATCTAATTTACAAATTTCCATAATGAATTTGCCATATATATGAAATTGCTGTCGTTTACCGACAAGTCCGAAGGGGATTTGGTCTCTCCAAATACGAATTCTGTGAGGTGTCTTATTGTATCTCAATTACTCTCCTTGTCCCTTATTCTTATATACAACGTATTCACAGAAGAACGATCCGAAATCAGATAATAGAATTTCGATTTGTAGAATGTGATTGTAAATAAATTTTCAAGTACGACGTAGAAGAAAATGTTTAATATGTTAAAAGCGAAAATTACCGGACGAAATAAAAAAAAAAGAAGCCTCGATGTTTATAAGAATGTGAACAATTCTATTGTAATCCGCTAATAACTTTGGCAGTTAAATGCAATTTTAAATAAAAAAAAAAAAATTACATCGTAATTACATTACGGATAAGCACAATGCAAAATATCGGTTATTAAAAAAAAAAAAATTTAGCTACATGTGAAAACAGAACCGGGTGTGCTTGCTTGTTTTGAAGCTTCGGGAGCGCGCAAGGACATGAAATTGTTGGTCGAAAACGCGGGATTCGCTTTCTCGACGATTGTTTTCTCCTTGTCGTGACATCAAATTTAAAGTGCTTCGGCGACAGTCAAACTGCTCTGTATTCTCGCCTAATTATATTTCTAACAGTAACTCATAGATAACAAGCGACATTTGATTGTAGTAGTAAGCGTACATGTTACACTATTGCCATTCTCATATATTATCGCGAGCGCGGGTTCCGAGTTAAGTGGATAACACGTTTACCTATATTCACCAATAAATAAACTTTACGAATTACCTTTAATCTTTCACGTAATGCATCGCGTTCTTCGATTAAACGATCCACATCGGCCCGTGCAATGTCCCGTTCATGTTCCAGACGTTCGATAATATTCTAAAAAATGTTACTTTTATAAATTTAATTAGAAATTCTTAAAAACATTGTATTCATTTAACATTTCAAATAAAGCTATAAGGATTTTCTCCAATTATAAAGTGATTTCAATAACAATTTTCCGAATTGCAATTTTTGCAACAAAATTATTTATACTCTTTACCTTTGTCTTGCCAACATCTCTCATTACCGGAGGAGAACAATTACAGCCAACACCACGTTTGCATACATTGCAAGGTCGATAAGGTGCTTTATGTTCAGTTTTGTAAGTTTGTAAACGTGTTTCTAAATTTGTTTTTTCACGATGCAGGTCTTTCTTTTCTCGCTGTAATTCATCTAATGCATTTTCCTTTTCGTTTAACTCACATTTTAATTCTCGTATTCGCGACCATAAGTCGACCTGTTTTTAAAAATAAAGATAAAATATTACATATGTATTAAAGAAAACTATGCGAAAAGAAACGGGTAACACCTTACATGGTCTTTTTCAATCGTTTTATTATAGTTATCCTTGATATTCTTGTATTCATTTTTATAAAAATCTCGTTCTCTTCTTAGTTTCTCCACAGCTTGTTGTAACTGATAAAATAAATACTAGTTAATATATTTATATAATCACCAAACTATGGGTGCACGAAAGAAATATTTTTCATAAAACATACATCATTTATTTCAATTTCTTTTTCATATCCAGCATCGTTTATGCCTTGAAGAAAATCTCTTCTTTTATATGATTCTTGAAATTCTGTTCTACTTTGCCCTGATGATTTTTAATAAATTGATAAATCTTTGAATATAGAATTACTCTGTTTTTCTTATTATATTCTATATTTTATAATTTTACCTCTATCATAGTCATTCTTTCGTCCCTTTTCTTTAGCATCCTTTAAATTTGTCCCGACATCATCTAATAATATCTCCCTTCTATTTATTTGTTCCTTTAATAATTTATTACTATATTGTAATTGAATAATATCTTGTCTTTGTTTTTCATTTTCCTTAATCAATCTTTCGATTTCATCATTTAAGTTTTTCTCTATAATATTATTGAAAAGAAAAAGCGATACTGATTAACTATGAAGCTATTTAATTATATTTATAATCGTCATATGAAAATAAAAGTTCTGTTTACCAATCACTGTTAACTCATTTATCCTGTCAGTGATCTGTTTCTTCTCATCTAATGTAGATTCCAAAGTGCGTTCAATATTACATTTCTCCAGCTTACAAGCTTCTAGATCTGCTCTCAATTCTTGTACTTCTCTACGCTCAACAGTTAATTCAGCTTCTAATGCGTGTACTCGTGCCATTACATTCTCCAATTTTTCCTGCAGGAATATAAATTTCATAACAATAGTTATACTGCAATAAATTGTAACTATTAATTACGATATTATATAATAATTATTATTATTATTATTGTAAATACTAGGGTGTAGTCTTTAAAAACGTTATAAAAATTTATTACCTGCAATTTAGAAACTCTTCTATTGTTTTCTTTAACTGCAGAATTACAATCAGCTTCTACAGCTAATGCTATGTGATCTATATCTCTTAATTCCTTTTCTAATTCCTCATTTCGATCGGCAAGTTTAAGTGCTTGAGACATAGCATCATGTTGTTTATTTAAAGCTTCTGTATAGAATATAATAATGTACATAAGGAATTTTCTTGATTTTACGTTAAACAGACAACATAGTTTGATTACCTTTTAATTGCTGTTCTAATTCCAATTTCTCTTGTTGAAGAACTTTTAATTCATTACCATCTATGTTATAATTGGACATTACAAAACTGCTCTCTGCTTTTTTACAAGCACAATCTTTAGAAACAGCCAGATATGGTCTACCTCCTTCTAACATCTTCTTCAGTCGCAAAATTTCTTTTTCCTTCATAGTTAGCTATAAACATATTTCTATAGTATACTTGTATCCATTCCTTTTACCAATTTTTATCAATTTTTACAAATTTAAATAAACATGCATATATTTAGTGCCCATACATCCTTTACCGTTAGTTCTAATTAACGGTAATTAAAATATTCAATATGTTATATACATTTTCTTACATGCAAACAGGAGCAATTTAAACTCATGCAGATGTAATTGACAGTAATATACCTGACTTTTTAATGTTTGTACATTGTCGATTTGTAAAGAGAGATCTCCCTTCAATTTTGTTACCTCATGACTCAAACAATTCATCTTATGATCTGCCATGCTTAATAAATCAACAATTTTTGGTTCTGCTACACTTAAGGTCGGTAACGGAGTAACTTTAACTCCCGGTTTTGGTAACGGTTCACTTTCTATAACCGGTCTTCGTAGTGGGAAAACAGGACGTTTCTTAGAGACTGTAATGGTAAAAAATAACAATTTGACAATATTTAAAAGCATTTAATTTTAAATATTCATATTCTAAAGTCATATTCTAAAATCACAAACATCTTGTGAAAGAATAATCTCAAACATATCAAAAAATAAAGAGTATTTTACCTAGGCCAACATTGCTGACGGATGGTTTTAAACATTTTCCTTGAAGTTCCAAAATTCTTTTTGATTTCTTAGCAGATACAGCTTCTAGCTCTTTAATCTTATGCAAATTCCTAGAAGATGCCAGTTGAAGATCATTACATTCACGCTCTAATTTATATATTTCCTTTTTCAGATCCTTAATCTGCTTTTGATGACATTCCTTTTCTTTTATCAAATCTAAGTGAAGCTGGTTACATTCTTGCACTAGCCTTACATTATCACATTTATAAGGATCAATTGTTGATTGTAACTGAGTGTAAGCCTATTTACATGATACAAATATTAAATTATACAAATATAATAACAAAATCTAATAATATAATTTGCTCTTTATTATCTTTCGATCAAAAGATATTAAAATATCTTTCATATTTCCTTAATTGATTATTGTATAAATGGTATATTCATTGTTTCATACAAAGGGTGTTTTAGAAATACATATTTAATGGGATTACATACATATTTATATTAAAATTAAAAGTAAAAGATTTCAAATTACAAAGATACAGACCTCGATATTTTCTTGAGCAATGCTTTTAAAATGCTTTAAGCTTTCTGTTGTTTGTATCAAATCAGCCAATAACTTTTCTATCAAAGGAAGTGAATCTAATGTAAGTGCTTGTTTGTATCCTAAACTGTCTAAATGCTTGCGGACAGTTCGATATCTTGCAGCTACGTTACATTCATCTTCCATACTCATTTTTTATAAAATATCTATTTTATTCTATTTCATAAATGTACGCTAAATAACACTTTTAGATTATTTTATCGTACAACTTATGTTCCAAAAATAATTGCAGCTACTTTTTTTGGAACTTAATTACACTTTTTTAAACATAAAAATCATTTTTTAACATATAATTAGTAAAATAATACGTTTTTAAATAACTGATTGTAATATAACCAAGATATTACAACAGCATTTCATCATGCTTCATTAAATCAGCAACTCCATTACAAAATGTTCCATTTTTAAAACAGCCATGATTTTTTTTTATTAAACACTTGCACCATTCTCTATCAATTTCGTGAACAACTTTGTACATTATTATATTTTTTCTGGAACAAAAGACGCATCATGTTAAGCATAAATATTATTCAAAAGTGTTACCAACATTATAGAATGCAAATATTGTTTACGAATGTTGTACATATTACAATTTATGCATTCAAAAAGATTATAGTAATTTGCATAATTAACGATTTAACAATTAACGATTAAGCAATAAAGTAGCACTTATAATATATTTTAGAACAGATATTCAAGCTACATACATATGTACAGTATGATTTTATTTACATTTGAATATTTTATGAAATGTAACATAGTTTAAACACAATTGAAATATTTTAAAAGGAACCGTATAACAATTATGTTATATCACGTATATTGTAAACATTAAATTCCTATATGAGAAAAATGTATTTTAAACAGAAAGAAAAAAAAAGAAATTTTAAATGTGGTATAAGATGTAAACCTGAGTTGCGCGCGTCACTTGTTTATTCATGATTGAAGAATTGTACTACAGAATGCAAAGCTCTGCAGAGGTTTGCAGTAACTCTACGCAGTATGTAATTGTCCTGTGTCTTGATAGTCAATTTAAATTTAAAAAATGACCAAGACAGATATCTTTTATAATCATTAAAATAATTGCAGAGCTTTCTCAAAAACGATTATTATGTTGTATCGCGAAACATGAAATTTGAAGAAAACACGACTGATACATCGTGATATGATTAAATTATACGATTCGTACTAATTCAGATATTGACAAAAAATAGCGGTGGAATTGATTAAAAATGAGTTCAATCGACTTCAACATGCCAAACACGGAACAAATTCTTTTGCTCCTAGAAGAACTATGTAGTCTTTCTTATCCCCAAGTACAACAAAAGTTAAACAAATACGTGAGTAATACTGTCATCATTTTTATGTGTACAATTTTTCGCGGCACGCATGCTTCTTCTTAGAAGAGTTGAAGAGAGAATTTCCTATTAATAATAAATTTTGATGATCAAGATATTTTCCTATCGAAATGTTTCTAAGATAAATATAAACGCGACGTTTATTTCATCTATTACAGTACATTTTATATAATTGTTTGCTATAATTGAATCATTACAAATTTATTAAAATATTTGTGGTACAAGAAACATTGTTTGAATTATAATTTTCAATATTGTAGATACAAACTGCAACAGACACAAAATTGTCTTTTCTTATACCAATTTTAGTCGAATCAGAGGAGATGGTAATCCATGTAATAGGAGAAAAAATTTTAGATAGAGAATTAAGGTTTCCTGTAAGTAAAAACTATTTATAGTATAAGTTCTAATAATAAGATTGTTTACTTTTTACAAATTAATGTTTATACAGTCATAATAAAAAATAAATAATATTTGTAATTTTTGAGATTAATTTTTTAGAGTTTTTCTCTTTTATTTTTTAATATTTGATGCTTGAAATAAAATTTATATATTTTGAAAGTATCATTGTTTTAAGTTTAATGATTTAATCTTAGTAGTTTCAAGAATTGTCCTATATTACAAATAGAGAGTGCTTAGCAGTGTCTAATCCTCAAATAGAATTCATAGAAATGTACATAAAAGAAGCCATACAAAACAAATCATTAGTGGTAAAACTTCAAATGAACTATGCAAAAGTTCTAATTGAGATTATTATCTACACATTTATGAAGTTCACACATGCATTTCACCTTTTATTTGGAAATCAAATCACATAAATCTTCTTTTGACAAAATAATACAATTAATTCATTGTAAAGTATGTTAAGGATATATACAAGCGATACAATTTAAAATAAATTTATGTTAATTAATAAAAATTAAGATATAATATTGGATATGAAAATTATAACCATTTTTTTTTTTTTACTAGATTGAAAAATTTTAATAATCAAAATATTTGATTATATATGTCAATAACTAATAGTTGATGAAAGTAATTCATATTTTATTATGTATATAATTTTAAATAATCTTTCTTAGGTATCAAATAATGTTTTACGTAAAGCTATACAAAACAGAAAGCCAACTACTATGGATATAACAATGCTTGATGAAGAATTACTACATCATCTTCAACCAATATGTCCAGTATCAAATTCATTTCTAACAATTCCTATACAACATCCTAAGCAGAATTATATAGCACTGCTAGTTTCTTTGATTGATAATGATACAAAAAATGAAACTACATGTAAATCTGCAATAGTACAAGAATGTTTTAAGTAATTATCTTCTTCTATTGTATGAAATACTGATTATCTTAGAAAGCATTATTGTATACATATATTATTGCATTTTTATAAATCATCAAGATTATACTGAATTAAAAATATTTTTTTCAACGTATTTAAATATCTTTTCTTTAATGTAGATTTTGCCTAAGATTTCTTCTAAATTCATTTAAATGTTATGAGGAAACTCGATTGAAACACCAGTGTCAAAAGTTGCTTGCCGTTTCTAGGAAACTTTTCATACATTTAGGTAATATTATCATAGTTAAAATAAGTAATACTTTGAAAACCATGCATTTATTACATCTTACATATTAATAAATAGGAGATTTTTCTGATCTATTGAGAGAAATAATGGCTGAAGCCAGGAACTTGACAAATGCAGAACGCTGTTCATTATTTTTATTAGATCCTGATCAACAGGATCTAGTTGCTAAAGTGTTTGATGGTATCGCTATGAAAGAAGTGAGTTTAAAGTTCAAATTGAAACATTACATCTCATAAGTAAAATTTACAAATAACATAATTATTTTTAGTCTGTAAAAGAAATGAGAATACCAATAGGACAAGGCATAGCAGGTCATGTTGCAACTACTGGAAAAGTGCTTAATATTAGAAATGCATATGAACATCCTCTTTTTTATCGTGGTGTAGATGATGTAACAGGCTTTAGAACTAGAAATATTTTATGTTTCCCAATTAGAGATGAAAGTGGAATTGTAGGTAAATAAAAATTGTATTGTAAATTTTATTACATAGAAATATAAAAATTAAATTTTTCATTTCTTAAACTAAAAGATTGTGATTATAGGAGTCGCACAGCTTTGTAATAAAAAAGATGGATTATACTTTGATGTCTTTGATGAAGAAGTTGCAACAGCGTTTAGTATCTATTGTGGTATTTCTATAATGCATAGTATTGTTTATAAAAAAATGCAAGATGCTCAAGCACGAAATAAACTTAGTAACGAAATAATGATGTACCATATGAAGGTAAGACTATGTTAAAATATACAGAGCTCTTTATCAGCTCTTTATCAGCTCTTATTTTCAATAAAACATCATGCATTCAGGTGGAGGAAGACGTTGTTCAAGAGATATTGGGTTGTAAGGATGAACATAATATAAAAGATTTTAATAAATTTGAATTTAGTCCTAGAGGTGTACCTTACAAACATATGCCTTGTTATACAATTAAAATGTTTAATGATTTAGGTCTTATTAATTATTGGAAACTGAAATTATCAACTTTAACAAGGTAATAAAACTATCAAGTTTTATGTTCTCTTATGCAACTTTTAACATAAGATCAACATTACAGAAATAAAATATTAATTCATACGAATGTTACAGATTTATATTATATGTAAAGAAAGGATACAGAGATGCACCCTATCATAACTGGATACATGCATTTTCTGTGGCACATTTTGGATACTTATTAATACAAAATTTAAATCTTATTAATGAGAATTATATGACACATCTGGAAGCTTTAGTTTTTCTAGTGTCATGTTTATGTCATGATATAGATCATAGAGGAACAAATAATGCATTTCAAACTAAACGCTCTACGGTTCTAGCTAGTCTTTATAGTTCTGAAGGTTCTGTAATGGAGGTAAATTACCTTTAAGAACAAAACAGTTGTTAACAAAAATTGAACATAAATGTGATGTCAATATAACTTATCATTCTCTCATTTAACAGAGGCATCATTTTGCACAGACCATGTGCATTTTAAATAAAGAAGGATGCAATATATTTGAAAACGTTAATAGTGAAGAGTATAGTGAAGCATTAGATCTACTGAAAAATAATATACTTGCAACCGACTTAGCATGCCACTTTCGAACGGTAGGAAAACAGGAAGAGATGGTTAGAAGTAAATTTGACCAAAATGACACTGAACGAAAGAGATTATTTCTTAATATGCTTATGACATGTTGTGATCTTAGTGATCAGACTAAACAGTGGAAAGTTTCTAAAAAAACTGCAGTAAGTAGAGGTCTAAGTTTAGATAAATTTCGAAGACAATAATATATTTAAGAGCTTATGTGCTTTTTTTCTTTGACTTTGCGTTAGGAACAAATTTATGATGAATTTTTTTCACAAGGAGATTTAGAAAAAAGTATGGGTAGTTCCCCCATAGAAATGATGGATAGAGAACGAGCATCTATACCAGACCTACAAGTTCAATTCATTACAAATATAGTTCTTCCACTTTTTATGTAAGTATATTTTAAAAGAAACTGTCTTTGTACAATATACGTATATACTTTTATTTTTAATATACATTCAAAGTAAAAAAATCGGATTTAAGATCTGTTTTTCATAACGAGTATAATTAAAAGGAAGAATAACGTTTTTTGTAAAAGATAAGATTTTCTTAATTGAAAAAGACAGTGATGTTTTGTGAAGACAGTAGAATATAGATTATAGATTATAAACCTTTCTCTCTATTTAGTTAATTTTGGTCTTCCATATGATTTGCTTTATTATTTTGTCTCCTAGTAATCTTTCTACATTATTTCCAATGGTACAACCACTTGTTGACGTGCTGAAAGAAAATCGAGCTTTATGGGAAGTGTCTAAAGGCATATTTCAAAAATATATGAAAGCAGGAACAAAAGGTATTGCTATCCTATTGGACCCTACTTTTGAGGAAGAAGTATTACAACTTTATGCTCAAAGTAATACAGGTTTCTCAAGAAATTCTACTATCACATTAGAATTAAATGAAACAACAAATAATAGTAGGTATACAATGAAATAAATACACGATATTTTTACCATGAATATAAAAGTTTTTAAAATATATAAATTATAAGATTTTTTAAATTCAAAAGCAATAGGAAAGGCCTATTAATCACTAGATATACAAAAAATAAAAAAAATTTATTTATTACAAGAACGCAGGCGTTCTAAAACTGTTTATTATAAATTTGATGTACATTGAAATGTTATATTTATTATAGAGTATGTATATGTATGTACATAAGTATGTTATAAATTATAAATATTTTATTCTTTAAAATCGTGTTCCTTAAATATGTATTTAGTATTTAACATTTTTTTTGTGATATATTACTTATTGTTATTAAATACACGAAAATATGAACATTATATGTAGTTTATAACATACATTAGTTTGTAAGAAGAATTTGTGCAATTTAAAAATATCATATATTTTATATGACTGTAATATAATAATCTCTTAAAATGTAAATGTTTTTATTAATAATAGTTCATAAACTGAGCTATACATTTAGTTTACTTTCCTAAATTTGTATTTTCCATTTTACCATTTTACCATATTTTCTTCGATATTTAAAGTTATATAATGTACAAATTGCATCAATTCTTTTTAACGTATTAAATTATAAATTGAAGTTCCACAAAGCTTTAGAAACATTAACTTAATAGACTTTTCCAGTGGCTTGTAGACTTATATTATAAATAATAATAATGTAAATTATACAAATATTAATTCATAATAACAATAAAATTTTAAATTTTACATATTAAAGAAATTGCTATTCTTTCCAAAAGTTTACTTTTGGGAATATAAGCACAGTTAAAAGAAATGTATGCGTTTCTATAAGAAAGTTTTAGTGAAACTTTTATTCATATATGGAAACATTATTATAATATGATTTACAAAAACACATGCTTTGATGTGATAATGAATAATGAAATTGACAAAATGATTTATATATGGAATTTAGTCACCTTCATTAATAATAAATAAAGCTTTCTACAAAAATGTCATGAAACATTATATTTGTACAACTTTATTACCGATTTTAAAACATATTATATAGTTTTTAGTAATCAAATTGTAAATATAGTAAACAAATAATTGCGTTAAGTTATGGTAACCGTTTATTTATACTGGTCGGGGGAGTGTCGGAAAATTCAAATTCATCTTTGTTCGACGCTTGCACGTAGCGGCGACATTGTTTTACCCGGAGTTTATTTATTATTACATTACGTGTATCCTAACGATTTTGATACTCCGAGACAAAACAACATGATTTGATTTATTCTCCAGCTCGTGTGCTGCTACATATATCCTACCGATAATAGTACTCCGAGGCAAAACAACAACATGATTTGATTTGTCTCCGCTAGGTCATGTGCCGCTACAAGATTCTTTCCCAATAGAATCACACAGTTTTCATAGTTTTAAAACACGTCTCCATCGCGTATATATAGCGTATAGCGTCGTTTCTATATCTCATAACCCTACTATGACTGTAAGTTGATTTTGCAAAAAACGTTTTTTTATAGTTGGTACACCATTGTATAAATATCTCAATACCTGATTGTTATTTTTACAACCGCGGACGCTAACAGAAAATTATTTTACGTGAAGATAATTGATAAAATTGTTCGACTAATCAAATTACATCGGATGTGATTTAAATTCTAGAGAAAAATGGTGCGCCCGGGAGAATAGATGGCGTTAAACGCAATGATTCAAATTAAACTGAAAAGTCGTTATGTACTTTCGAGATGCAAAACTTCCTTAAACTTCCCGCTTGTGTCACGAAATGGAGATCAACGTTTCCCTTCGTTTAACGTATTTTGCCATTGAAAGACACTAATTTCTGTGACTTGTTTTATCTCTGTTATAAAAGTTTATATTTACAACTTTGTAGTTTTTATGAAAACGTAAAAGGTAAATAAATATTAATAAATACTATAGTAATATAATATAATACTATATAATAATATTAATAAATACTTCGCTATTTACTTATTTTATTTCCGTTAAAGTATATTGTATTTTTCATTACAGCACCTTCATTTTTATTTAGTATAATAATAAACATATACGTTAATATTCATTGATATTAGTGTAATTGTAAGCTTCACCGCAAATTTAATAAAATTAATAAGAACGGAATTATTAAAAGGGTATATATGTGTAATTAAACTAGATTCTATTCTAAACGTTACTTCATTATTTTATTATTGTTTCACATAAATATTTTTTTTTTTGAAAAATAGTTTACGTATGCTTCTAAATTAATAGAAGTAAACACAATGTGTTTGTATTAATTGCTATATATGTCATAATTTCAATCATAATATTAAATTATGGTATGTGTTATTAAAAAAGTATAGTTTAATGTATATATTAAATACTTATAAAGAATTTATTTGCAGATTTTAAATATGGGCACTAGATCAAAGGATCGGATTAAAGCAATGATTACCAAAGATATATTGAATATACATAATTATTGCTTGGATGTTAAACAATCTATTAACGACAATTTTGAAGATACTTTGGATTATTTACGTGGTTTAATTGCTCAAATACCACAATCAGCTTCTGGCCCTTTAATTACAAAGACGCCGAAAATTTTGAAGAAGAAAGGTATTCAACGTATAGAGACTATCCCAGAAAATGATATTATCAATATTGATAATACAGTATCAGATTCTATTGCAATACACGATAAAACAGAAAATAAAGATATAAAAACTGGGGAAGTGGTAGAAACAACAATTGGCCGAGCAAAAAGAGAGGCTTCAAGGAAGGCTGCAACTAATATTAAAAAGCAGCAGTCAATGTCACTTACTGCAAAATTGCGAAGGCCGTTAACTCTTGACGATGACAGTAGTATAAATGTTTGTATCATATTATGATGAAATTTAATACTTTTAATCTTACCCCAAATCTTATGTTACCAATCAATACTAACCTTTATATATAGTACCTAATAATCGGTTGATATCGGTTAATTAATATGTTGAAATCTAATTGCTTAATGTATGTACATTGTGTATATAAATTCTGTTATAATGTTGTTAAGTGTATTCTATATTTTTAGAGGAAACGTGAAAGTCGATCTAAAAGAAAGAAAAGTGGTAGAAGTAGTTCAGATGAAGAAACTACGCAAGGCCCTACAAAATATAGTAAAACAGAAAAGAGTGTTTTAAGCGAGACAATTTCAAGGAGGATCACGGGTACTTCACAGGATCATCTGTCTATAAAAGAAGATGCATTACAGCCAGAAAAGATTGAACCAATAAAGTCTTCAATGATAACAAGAAATAGTAATAGAAAGAGAACTTTTTCACAAAGTGAAAACACGAAGGGTAAAAATTCTAATATTATTGATGACACAGTAATTGCACCAACAGGAAATGATATTGAAGAACCTTCAATGTACGAGGATGCACTTGAGAAACCTACTCCTATTATGAATTCGACGATGAACGTCAATTCTACTTATACGCAGAAGATGATGAACGCTACCGTAATTTTAGAACCTTTATCAGCAATAAAATTAAACGAAACTGTAGTGATTAATAAAAACTTGGCTAGTAGTATAGGAAAAAATAATGAACAAAAAACAGTCGAACCAAAGGCTGAATTTATCTCTCCCAAGTTACCTAAATTTACAACGCGGTCGTCAACAGCTTTGGAGGAGAGGATGCAGCAACTAAAAGAAACGATGGCAAACAAAGAGTTTGATGAATTACTCACAGAAGATGAGTCATCCCCTGAAGTGAAAAGGTCTAAAGGAAATATTAAGAAACAAGAAATTAAAAAACGACAAAAGCGGCAGAATAGATCTACGACATCGAGCGAAGATGAAGTACTTAATACTCCAACAAAACCATCTTTGAAGGAGAAGAGTACGATTACAGGATTAAAGGAAATAAGAAACACGTATAAATCGAATGCTCTATTCAGTCCATATGCCAAGGAATCTGTGAAAAAAAGAGTTGAGGCATTTGAGCAAGCAGGCATGAACACTCCGAAACTTGCTGTTGATATTGATGCACCAACTCGAATAACGAGAACAAAAACACGTGCTAATAGAGCTGCTGCACAAACAGAAGCTTCAGGAAATACAAACGTCGCAGAGAAAGTGGTTGTTCAAAAATTAGCACGAAAGTCGCTTGCAAAAGCCAAAAAAATTTCATTAGCAAAACAAAATAAGGATGCTGATGATTATAAAGAGGTATTTAGAATTAGAATTATTATAAGGAAAATTTGTTAACAAGATATTTGTCAATTTTGTTTATCGATTGTAAATTTAATTATGTTTCCAATCTTATTTTTAGAACAAATTACAATTAGAACAAAAGGCTAATAAACTAGTTTCTGTTGAGAGAATGAACTACAAACAGCAACAGAAGACAACCCCATTAGGCAAAATAAGAACTCAGTTGCCAATGTCTGTTAATCGTATTCCTCATACTCCAGCGAATCAAACTAATATTAATGTAAAATTCATTTCTTTCTATTAGTAGTATCTAGTATTATAAGGTTTTTAAACGGTAGTATTTTAATTTTAGCAAAATAAGGCTTTAAGTGCAACGCGTGCAAATATTATCACATCGATGGAATCTTTAATCCAAGCTCCAAAGTCAGTCAGTAAACGTAATTCACTGGACAAAGTATTAGATGAAAAGAAAAGAAAATTGAACGACGAGGATGCAAGGAGGAAACGTGAAGAGGCGCTAAGACTTCAAACGGAAGAAAGGAAAAGGTAAAATAAAATTAATCGATATAATTTATTTAATTTTAAATCGGTAGACACACATTGCTGAGTAATATATGAAAAATATATTTTACATAAAGGAAAAGACAAGAAAAAGAATTAAAAAATAAGTTAGCCAGAGAGGCAAAAGAAAAACAAGATATGGAAAAACGTCAAAAAGCTGAGAAAGAAAGAGAGGAAAAAGCACGTTTAGCACAACAAATGCAAGACAGACAACGCGAAGAAATGGAGAAGAAACGTCTAGCTCAATTACAACGTGCACAGGTATAAAATTGATAATTTAAAAGATACATGTGTACAAAAATAAGGATACCGAAAAAGATATTGATTTTTATATAGTATAGAAAATTAAGCTACGGTCGGATTAATTCGCAGGAAAAGGAAGAAAGAAGAAAGCAGGAAGAGCAACAGCGCTTACAACGTTTACAAGAACAAGAAGAAGCGGAGCGGATATTAGCTGAACAAAGACGTCGAGAACAGGAAGCTGAAAGGCGAAAAGAAGCCGAATTAAGAGCTCAACAACAAGCTGCAGCTGAAGCAATGAAAACTAAGCATCAGATACTTACATCACAGGTAACATTACAAACAATATCAAAAGCATTCTTCTGTTATAAAAGCATAAGCTATTATTCGTTCGATATTTTAGACAAAATATGGCTCCAAACAGCATGGCCCAACCACTTATGTTTTGGATAGTGAACCTGACGACGATGAATCGGACGATGAATCCAGACCAAAGCATACAATTCCACATTGGGCACAATGTAAGTATTGTTTTACTCGATGAGTTAGTAAACAATAGAATGCGTAGAGCACTCGAATTTTTTTCAATTTTAGCGTACATACGTAAAAATCAACTTGCCATGCAACGTTACATTCCGGAAAGAGCAGTCTATAAATTCTTTGGTAGCAGAAAGTGCACACCGGATCTAACTCAAATGTTTCAAAATATAGATAGGAGTAGATTACAACGCACGTCCAGTGCAATATGGAAGACACCACCGCGTTATTCCATGATGGAAAACGAATAAAAAGCGTAATTTGTTAAACTGAATATTGTTGATTTTATATTGTGACTTGGAGCAAGGATACTTATCATACCTTGCATGTAATATAGAAATGACGTTACGTTGTAACTGTCATTAAAATATGTATATGTTCTTAACATATCAATGTATGTAAGACTATTTCAGTTTTTATATTTTAGAACGATCATAGGCATATATTATTTTTATTGTACTAATCAAATTCTACCATTTTTTCTTATTTATATGTATCTTCTTAATTTTACTAAGGTCGACTGAAAATAAAATTGTCATTTAATTAATTATTAGCAATAAGTAAATAAATATCCTGGTATGACTTTTTAATGAGAAATAAATTTTATTAGATTTGACTTATTATCACTATTGCGCACAAACGTTACTGGTCCCTTTCTTTCTCTTTTCAAGAAAAATTTATTACAATGCGATATTAACGAGACAATCACCTTTTCTTTTGGTGAAATATTTTAAAATATATATAGTTTGCTCCTACGTTCTTTTGCCGATGCAGTGATTTTATAATTGCGAATGCGTTCTTTTACTAGAAGATTATAACAAGTAATGTTAGTAATATATATTTAATTTTATATAGATTATTATCAATAGTGAATAATTATTATTATTAATTAAGCCAAATTACGTTAATTCTTTTTGTTCATGTAGAAGTGCTGGTAATTTTGGTGCCTGTATGATTTCCAAAGGTCTTAATTTCAAATGTGTGTATATAGGTATCTGTAACGTTATTCTCATTGAGTTATTTGTATCGCTTAACATATTTTGACGAATTGCTGTTGCGATAAACAACGTATTTACATATGGTAAAGAGGTGTCTAAAATTGGGTAATCCGCAAAGATCATTAAGACCGATTTATCCATCACAGCAATAGTAAGTCTTCTTCCATCGATCATAGTGTGTTCAGGTGTCGAGATTTCTTTTAAAGCTTTTAATTCGTCACTTTTAAAATCTGATTCTACTTGTCTCACACCTCCTCCAAGAATCTTTCCATGTTTGCATAACAGTGCAACTTAATAATCAAACTTTCTTTCCAATCTGATAAATAATTTGTTATATGAGAAATTAATTACTTTTAGTGTAGTAGAACTAGCGACTCTTTTAACATCTGCTGGATGTTTGTAATCTTTAAAATATTGGTACGTTGGGATCGTTGGTAAAATTGGTAACCAAGGCTTGAAAGTTCCGAAAGTTGAAATATAACGGCCACCAAGTGTCCATAAGCGTACAGAATGGTCTGTACTACCACTAAAAATCAACAGAAAGAATAGCATAGATCGTACGAAATGTATTAGAAAAATAATTGTTTCAGAGAAAAACGATTAAAAAGAGAATATTTAAATTCAAAAGTAATTAATAGCCATTACTTCATATATACATATAAAATTAAGTTAAAAGTTCATAAAATAATAAGCACTGGATTAACATTCATTACCTAATGACAATACGTGCATCTGGGATTATCTGGACGGACGTAATAGATTTTAAATGTCCACGGACGGATGAAAGTAGAAGTGGCAAAGGTTGATCCTTTACAGCTCTCTTTGCCCTACCAATAACTTTCTTTTTCCATAGAAATGGAAATTCCAACCGTAAAACGGGCATAGATATCTTAGGAGGATTTGGCAACAAATAATTCGCGAGATACCAAACTTTAATGTATCCAGCATTGTGTCCTAAATTTTTTTAAACGGACTTACTCTCCAATCATATTTTCTCGCTTTATCTTTCCTTTCGTATTAAATATTTTGTCGCAATGAAGTATCACGTTACATACAAAAAGTAATCTTACGATAAATAAATAACGTTGTAGAAATTAAATGCATTCCTTTTTTACCTGTTACAAGAAAATGATTTTTAGGATCAGTTGCTAATGCTAATGCACAATCACGTATAGAATGAATAACCGAGAAAGCTTGTAGAAATCCACCGGCAGGATGATGAGTCCACGCTTGTATATATCCCGAATCAAGAGAAACTAACAATGTTCCAACGTCAGGCCTAACCGGCCGAGCATTTAAAAATATCATAGCTCGAACAGCAACAATTCGTGAAATATTCAATGCGGATTCTTGATGCTTAGAAGCCGTAGGATATTGACTATAAACATTTATCATAATGATTCGGATATGTTTTAGAAAAAGTACAATTGCATACCTCTGTTTCGAAATGATTTCTTTCGTAACTTGTTCAGGCTTTTTTGTTTTATACGTTATTTCATCTTTGTGGTATCTTATCCTAAATCTATATAACACCGATTAGTTAACATTGTTTATTACACCAGGTTATTTCTAGAAGTGTAATTTTTATATTATTTTAACATTTCTCATATTATTCTAAATCTTACCTTGACATTGGTTCGTTGACTTTATATTTTCGATACGGTTGACCGGTTTCTAATCTCCAAAGTATTATTTCTCCATTAAAAGTTGCCGTGGCCAATACCTGAGGATACCACATGGCTGAACAAAGAATATCATCGGTGTGTATTGTTCCCCAATTCTTTTTATATACATATGCGTCAGAAGTTGCAAATTCTACGACTTGACGATTCCAACTACTACATAAGATTCGATTTTCCAGCCAAACTAGACTGGTTATTTCACTGTACATAATCAAACGGATTTATAGGAAATATATTTGCCAATATTATCAACAGATATTTATCGTAACAATTATTAAAAATGTTGTTTTTTAATTTTAATATGTAATACAAAATAGGTAAGCACGTACCACTGAGTTTCAAGAGCCATGTTTCGCAAACAAGTACCGGTATTAAAATTCCAAACTTTCAATGTACCATCACGAGCGCCTGTTACTAGTAATTGCTCAGATTCATCGAAACAAGCAGCAGTTATTTCAATGTCGTGAAATTGACCATATAGGAATCTACTGTGTGCATGCGTTACTAAGAATAAACGATTTCCAAGCCATGGATCCCAAATTATTATACAAGAATCTAATCCAGTCGTAACTACCTAAGTTTTTAAACGATTTCGTAAAATATTTTAATTTCTGTAGACGTAGAGAATAAAAATTATACAAATCGTATAAATTATAATAAATTACCACTTTGTAGAGATGGTTATATAGAACGCTGCTGATAGATTTTGTATGTGTAAAACCATCGGATATTTCTTTGTTGACCTCAGGATCGCAAAGAATCACCGCGATCATTGAGCTAGCAATGATCATTTTACGATTCAATGTATTGTACACCACTGTCATTGATGTATGTTCACCCAATTCGCTGGGCAGACCATTGTATGTCTGTATAAAATAACACGACTTAAATTCTAATTATACATAGATTTTATATTGTTATTTGATTAATGCTCTTTTATTTCTTTAGGCGAAATATTAATCGAGGAAAGTATCTTCTGATGAAATGTCTTATTGTTAAAACCTGAATACAAGATTGAGTTAACACATCCCACACTTTGATACATCTGTCTTTCGAAAGAGAGTACACCCGTTTGCCAGCATCTTGTACAACTAAGGCACAGATAGGTGCACGATGACCTTGGAAAGTACTATTTGCTCTTCTGGTCACGAAAGGATTCCAAACCCGAACTATGCAATCTGGTCCACCGGTTATTAATAACTGACCCTCTAAGTAGATATATTTTTAAAAAGTACGATGTACTTACAAAATACATATATGTCAATAAGCGAGGGGAAGTTTATGGTAAAATACCTTCGCAAAAGGTGAAGCAAGATATTCCCATGTTAACTTTGAATTTGTATTGGATCCTTGCTCCTGTGAGATCGCTAAATAATAAAGAACAATTACAACATCTACTGCTGGACATGAAAGCTCTTAAACTTCCATAATAGGCTACTTGTTTCACCCAATCTGTATGTACATTCTTAAATTCTACAATTTTCAATCCTTTCAGTTCACCCTATAACGTATGTTACAACGTATTAAAATATGTTTATGTAGGAAGCACAAGTTTATATAGGATATTGCAGAACCACCGATACATCTATCTGTCCTAGGATATCTTTTACATGTATATCACGTATGAGAACTCGAAGACTAACTTTCACCGAGAATTTCTTTCGAAATCCCGAAAATATTTGACGATATCGATTATCGAGTAGATTGTGATTTTTTTGTGAGTTTTGGTTCGTACGCATAATTAACATACGCGATGACACAAGTTTCTGAAGATAAATTATTTGCCTTGAGAACAGATTCATAGCGAATAAATAAACTATCACGTTGAGGTTCTTGTTTAAACGGTCCTCTCTCTATTGGACTAAAAGACATGACTTTGACAGATCCACTCATATCTCCAAGTACGATATACGAATCCTCTTTGATATTTTTACTGAAATAATAATCCATACAAATGACTGCATACTCCAAGCCTGATATCTAATCGTACAAGGTTTTAATATCGAAGAGTTCATTTATAGAAAAATTACTGTTTATTTAGAAGATATAACTAACCATTATTCGAAGATCAAACTTCTTTGCTGCTGTATCGTAAAATCTTAAATCGCACTCCGTAGAACTTGTGCATACTACTTGTATATCGGGCATTACTATCATATCGGTTATTAAAGTGTGTTGAACTTTTAAACACGCTGCAGAGATAGAAATTTCAGAAACAAATGCATATACGTAAAAGAATGTAGGATATAACGTTACTGACGATTTACAGATTGCGCGCTCCGTTCGTATTCTAAATCTAAAGACCAGTAATTTATGATTCCCTCTTTAGTCACAGTTAAATAAAACCCTCTATGAAAGCTTGTAGTTCTATCCTACGGATATACACATAAAAATTACAAGTAATAATATTTATATCATCGTCAAATAAACATATTTATTAAAAGATATATGATGTATCACGTACGGGCAAGACTTCGGGATAAAACATGATTTTGTGTATAGCTGTACGGTGATGCGATTTCAAAAGTTGAGGAATATCAGTTATTGGAAGTCTCAATATTTGCCATTGTAATGTGGTATCTTTTCTCTGAAATTCTACTAATAAATACGAGATAAATTCATTCCAAGTGATATTCCCATCTCTCTTTAAGTTCATCTAAAATTAATAAATGGAAACATAGAAATTATATGTATGTACGTAATAATTAATCGAAGTAGTAAATCTACGTTGTTACCTTTTTAAACAGAATTTTGAATTCGTTAAGCGGCATTTGAATGTGCAATATATTTTCAAACGCATCATACAATTGGTTTATATCCATTTCTTCGTTTGGCGATGCCTATACGTTATATAACTGTTAATTTTTTAATTATATTCTGTTAATAACAGAAAACAAGAATGATTATACTAATTATTCAACTACATGTTAGAGATATCAAATTTGGAAATATTATTCATATTATACTAGTTGTATACTAAACATTAATTTGTTTTGCAATTTTTTAGACAATACTTAAGCTTTTTCTTAATTCGAAAGTACCAAAAATACTTCATGCAGTTGCATCAAGGATTCTTCCGTGCATTGTTCTTCTATACTTTTTGTTTTAAAGAACTCGTCGAAAGCTTGTTGGATGCTAAATAAGAGAGGCGAACACGTATAATACAACATGAATTTAATTTTACGAAGTATTTCCGATGCACACTAACCTCGTGTCATTATTATCAAAGTATTCCATCTTTATAATTATAGGTATAATTTATAATATTAATTATAATTTCAATCACAAGTTACACATAATATGGATAAAAATAATATGAAAAAGCAAGTAAACACGTTTTCTTTGTCAAATTTTGACATGTACGAAACAAGCTAAATATATAAGATACTATTTTGTTATTCTTTGTATATAGTAAAACATATTTGTATATAAAAGATATTTTTCGTATATCGAAATAATATTCCTTTTATTTCCATAAGTAACCCTTTTGTTAGTATGAACGAATAGAGTAAATGATATTATTTAAGCGTATCAGAATTGTTATTGCAAATGTACTTTATGATAATATAAAGTCAATCAACTAAATTGTTCTTTATAACATTCATCATCGATTCTACGCACTTTTACACAAAGTATAGAAGAAGTATATGCTGCTTTATTCCCTCATCCATACACGGGGTTATAAGCAACATAATCAATATCTTCGTACATGTAAAATTCGTTTATTTCTATCGCATAACTAGAAATTTAGATAGAATAAATACCGTAGTATGGTTTGCTAAAATATATTACTCCTTTCTCTTAAACTTTAATACAAAATATTAAAAACGTTTTCTATTAAGCTATTCATTAAATCATGGACTTATTTAAAGCTTTAAATTTATTCAGTCAAGGAAAATATGAAGATTGCGCAACAATATGTACAAATTTATTACAAAAGAATCCTCTTGATCAGGTATAAGTATGTTTAACGTACTTACATGTGAAACAACAACTTACATCTCTATAGAAACGTATGTATTTTTCATTGTAGACTATATGGGTCTTAAAAATGCGTGCCTTAACATTACAAGTATATGTGGATGACATAGAAGGAGAAGAGGAAGGAATTGCTGAAAGTCTATTAGATAATTATACAATATCTTCTATGCCTAGACCAGGAACATCTTTAAAAACTCCTGGTACTTCTTCTGTGGGACAATGTCTTCGGCCCAAAACTCAATCAGGTTTGTCCTTGAGAGCCAAAAATAATTTAAAGTAGTAAAATAGAGATAAGTTGGAATTATAACATAAAAATATGTTATGTTTTGTAGGTAGACCACTTACTGGTGTTGTGCGACCAGCTACTCAATCTGCTATGTCTCAGTCGATTGAGCAAACTTTAAGAACACCCAGAACAGCTATGACAGCCAGACCAATTACTGCAATTTCTAGTCGTAGCGTTAGGTACAATTATCACTTACATTGTAATTAAAATTTTCGGTTGTTATACATTCAAAATTAAAATAGATATGTTATATAGATTAGGCACAGCATCCATGTTAACAGAACCAGGAGGACCTTTTATACAATTATCACGATTAAATATTTCTAAATATGCTAGTCAACCAAGTATTGCAAAACCATTATTTGAGTATATATATTATCACGAACATGATGTTAGATATGTGAGTAAACATACGTGTATCAATCAATATTTATTATTAATAAGAATTATTAATGTTCGCTATAATTCTATTAACTGCTACAATGCTACATGTAGGCACTAGATTTAGCAGTGCAAGCAACTCAAATTTGTCATTATAAGGATTGGTGGTGGAAAGTACAACTTGGAAAATGTTATTATAGTCTAGGATTAATCAGAGATGCTGAACAACAATTTAAATCAGCGTTAAAAGATTCTAAAACTATAGAAGTAATCTTGAGACTAATCAGAGTTTATGTTAGACTTGATCAACCATTAACAGCTTTAGATACATGTAAAAAAGGTCTTGAGTATTTTCCTAATGATGTCAATATTCTTACTGAAATGGGGCGTATATTCGACGGTCTGAATAATATGAGTATGTCATTAAAATACTATAAATTAATTGCTCAGGAAGATGCTTCTCATACAGAAGCAATAGCAAGTATCGGAATACATCATTTTTATAATGATCAACCAGAATTAGCTTTACGATATTATAGGTAAATACAGTTGTAGATGTAATAAATAGAAATAATTAAAAATATAATTGCGACGTTCTTTTCCGTGTAGACGATTGTTACAAATGGGAGTATATAATGCTGAATTATTTAATAATCTTGGATTATGTTGTTTTTATGCTCAGCAATATGATCATGTCATATCTTGTTTTGAAAGAGCAATTAGTCTTTCTACTGATGAAAATATGGCAGACATATGGTATAACATTTCACACATTGCTCTTGTACGTATATAATTTCTTATAACGTGCAATGTTTTGGATAACAGTTGAAATTATCTCTTTGATAAGTGTTTGATTTTATATATAGAGTTTAATACTTAGTACCAATTATTTCAATTTTAGACTGTAGGTGACATAACAATGGCGGAAGAATGTTTAAAATTAGCTATTGTTAGCGACAATAGACACGCTTTAGCATACAATAATTTTGGAGTCATACAAATACGAAATGGAAACATTACAGCGGCAAGAACATATTTTCATGCTGCTGCCAACATTGCTAATTTTATTTATGAGCCTCATTTTAATAGTGCTTATTTAGCTTACAAGGTACTATCTACCATTGTATATTATATTATATTGAGTTTATATATATATATAGAGGGTAATGCTACTATTATTTTAAAAATTTCGTAGGTTGGAGATCTTCAAACAAGTTACATTGCTATACAAAAGTCGTTAAGTGTATATCCTAATCATTCTGATAGCAGAACTCTTCTAAACAAATTAGAGAGGTATTTCTCGCACGTGTGAATAGAAAAATATACAGTTTATTTATATCACGTAAAATGTATTATTTTATTAATGTTTGATTCTAGTCTTACAACTAGTATTACCTATCTAATATGTATATGTAAAAAATACAAATCATATAGTATGATACTGTGTTTCATTTCCATGATACTTTAAAATAACTAAAAAGTAAATAGATATTTTAATAGGAATGTTCGTTTGTGATAAAAGCAGTTGACAATGATTATATTTTTTCAAACTGTACATTATAGACACTGAACGATAATTTTGAATTTCAAAGGAATGAAGTAAACATCTTTTTTTTTTTTGCATCCTGTTACCTATTTTTGTTTATCGAGTTTATGTATAAATATATAACAATCTGCGAATAATTTACTTAAGTATTAATCATTATTTTATGCTTACATTAATGTTATATACGTACGTATAATTATAATTGACATACAAAGTTCTGATTCTCTAAACTGTATAATAATAAATAACATACGCATCTACAGTAATAAGTTTTATCTACAACTCTTGACACGTGACATATGCTTAAATTTAGCGAATTTCAAAGTACACTGTAAGCAAGATTTGCTCGATCTTTTAATTCTGTCTTCCCTTGTGCACAAATATAGGACAATGTACAGTCTTCTTATCATCATCATCTTACAATCTATTTTATGTAGTATGAGATATAACCAACCAGGAAATTACAAAATAGAATAAAAATATTGGATACACAGCTAAAGCTTTCTTTCCTATTGGTTGACTGTCGCCAAGAAATGCCATGGATGCTAAAATGTATACAAATCATATTTACAAGAATGTATCAATGTAAGAATTTGATATGCAAGTGTCCATCAATATAAAACTCTATAAAATTATACTAACCATATGTTGCCCATATGAATCCAATCATGGTAATTACGAATCTTAGACTAAATAAGAAAGTAGTCTGTTCTGCCATTAATATGATTCTACATAAAATTAGAGCAATGGCAGTTGGCAACAAGCAATATCCTAAGACACAAATGCTTTGGAAAAAAGATCTATAACAAACATATTAAAATATCTTTTAGCAAATGAAATGCATACTTCATATGTCATTCATTCTTCTATCATAACAGCATATTATATTTATAAAACAAATTTTTTCAAACAAAATAACTATGTTTTATAATAAAAAATTATAGATCTCTTAATGATCTACAAATTCACACCCATAAAGTCATGCAGTATACTATCATAATTGTTAGTATTACAACAAATACTAAATTTCTCTACGCAGTGTAATTACTTACATGTTACCACCTAATAATTTGGAGTTCAATGTAACAACCATAGATCCAATCCATACGATTACAAAAACCTCTGCAAACTCTGGTCCCCCGTCGTTAAAATTATTTGCCGTATCAGAAGAACCTTGTAATATCCTAAAACAACAACAATAAATGTACTATGGTTTATAATCATAATTAGAACAGTATGCGGAATATTATAAAAAATATTAAACTTACATTGCCATGAATGTACATAATACTAGTGGTCCCCACAGATCCCCTAGAATTAAAAATTAAAAATAAGACACTACTATATATAATTCATGATTTATAATATTAAGATTCTTCTATTAACATACATTCCTTTAATAGGCATTTCTTCTCCTTGGGATATAAAACATGATAAAATTTCCTGCCCACTGCTCTGACGTCCCTGAGCTATAATGTAATATAATATAGTAAATATAATATAATGTAATAGAATACAATTTTCTTATATACATACAAAATATTTTGCAATCTTACAATTGTATCCCTGATTGGTTCATCCAAAGTATTAAATTCAGGTTCTCCAAGATTTGATTTTTGTTTGCTTCCTACTGTCAGCTCACCTTCGATATTCTGAGGGTCGGCATATTCCATTGTAATTTTAAACTTCAAATTAAAATTTGACATTAATATTATTATATTATATTTGTCATTGAAATGTTTACATATTATTATCAATACTTTTACTGAAAAATTTTAATTATATAAACTAGCATCACAAAAAATTAATGCACCTAATGAAAAATAAAATGACATCTTTAACATTACATCTCCGACATAAATACTTACATCAAGTTTTGTATCATCTGTCGCTGCCATATTTGTTGTCGACATTAGACCCGAAATTATGAAATCATTAAATATATTATTAAGATTTTAAATGGAAATATCTTCATATCATATCAAATCATCATGCCATATACATATAACGTGAATTCAATCTTCCTTATCTAATGTTTTCTTAATGACTTAAATGTTGCCCTGTTGTACGTACAGAGAGATCTCCTAATACGATTTAGCACTTCTCATGGATAGGGTCAACAAGAAAATCTAAAAAGACACATATACATCGTAATTTAAATTCCTCACGTAAGTATAATACAAATGTAAATCTTTTAATCATTTGCGGAAAAGTCGACACTAATATTGATACATTCGATGAACGAAATTTAATAGATGGCAGCATTATTGGAATGTCGCGTTTGTAAACTTGCGGCTTCGCATTGTCGATTGAATTTAGTTGAAGATTGTATAGTTTTTTCTGGAAAAGCACAGGTATCATGGACATTTGACAACTATTCCTTACCTTGATACCTTGGTTATTATATCGATATATTATTTGATATATCAAGCAGTTTTCGTTCGACAAAATGCCACGCATTCTCTTTTATGTCGCAATCGTGTCAGTGTTGACATGTACCGCGCATGCGCAGTATATTTCTATCGGTGTTGATCACCAAATCAGCGGGAAGCCGCAAAATAGTGATGCATCTCGAATCAAGATCTACGAAGAATTATGTATCCGCTCAAAATATAATTAGCCTTTATTTGGACATTTATTATATCATGTTTGTGGCATTTTTATAATTGTAGTTGTATCCTTTTGATTCTACATATTCTACAATATGTCGTTTATTATAATATGTATTACATATAAATTACATATGTAGAGATACTATGCTATAGATAATAATAAATCTTTATTTATTATTATATCGATTGAATCATCTTAACTGAAATATCATTAGTCAAAAAATCATTTGAACACCAACGCAAGGAACATGCTAAAGCCATTAAACGTCTTCAGAAAATAGGTAACTACGAACGTTTGTATAAGATGATTTTAGTTATTGGTGAAAAGATGATCGATGCGATCGAGGTAAATAAAGCATTAATCGCAAATGAAGATTTCAATCCGGATAATAGATTCTTGCCACAAAATATTACTATACAAACTGGTAATTGTTTTGTTATCAATATAATCTTCTTTTTACAAGAAAATAAGTTTTAACACGATCAGAAACATCATATGACCTTTTTTCTTTTTCTTTTTTTTTTAGCAATATCTACTGTCTTAGAAAACACGGCATTCTTTGGAGATATTCTTCTTCATTTTCCTCATTTTACTCACCGTATACTTAAAGCGCAACAAAAATGGAATCCGATCGTAAATTGGTCCTTAAATTTTACGTATCGTACCAAATATTTGTTAGATTCGGAAACCGCTGTTAAAATTCATTTAGCATCTCAAGAATTAAACGTTATAAAACGCGAACAGGGATATTCCAATCCTTATTGGCAGCCTACTGGGGCTCAAGAACGAGACAACGGGAAAATAAAGAAAAAGAAATCGGCTACAAAAGGAAAACAGAAGAAGGGGGGGCCACAAATGATCAAGGTTGAGTTTTGAATATAATTATATTTTTTACATAATACGCGTACACATGTACTCTTACGATAATAATAATAAAAAAAAAATGTATTCTTGTATACCTTACAAATATTTAATAGATTTTCAATATTAGATAGTTTTAGTTGATGAAATAGTACGAGAAAAATACTTTTTTGTGTATATACGTATGTACTTTTGTACATTAAAATCTAATGGTTATTATTCTTAATGAATAATGGCTTTTATACCTTTGTTTCGCTTTTGAACATGAAGTAATGACAATCATATCCCGATCGAATTAACTGAATTAAAATATTAGAAAGATGGCTGGTTATCCAGTTCGAAATTATCCGAGGAATGTCTAAAAATTGTCAAGAATCCAGACTTTCGGAAGACTTTACTCGAAACCACTATCAGCTTTAGTACGAATAAAAGCGAAGATTTCTCGGACGATGGTGACGGTGCGGTGGTAGAAAGTGGTCAGCCAATGAGCTAAGAACGGTTCCTACCGTTCGGTCCCCGACTCCCGTAGTCCATGGCAGACACCATTGCTGGTAAACCTTGGCTAACAGTACCGTGACATTTCTTTCTTCCAGTGGTTTATCGACAACAAGTATGTCCGTGCAACACGAACCCACGATTTAAAGATTACCTTTAAACATTTACCTTCGGACGTAAGTGCTGTGTAAATTTAATCAAACTGTAACAAGAATTGGAAAAACGATTTTCGTGAAGGATGACGTCAAAAAGGAGTCGATTGCTGTTCTGTGTCGTCGTGTTCATCGTTGCCACAGGTAGGAAGACACAGCTGCTTGTTTCGAAGAGAGATCGGACGGGAGATCAAACCCGTTGGTCGATATAATACCTTCAGCTCTTCCTACTGTGATCTTTCATCGTAGCGAGGGATTTTATAAAGATTTTGAGATTTGTCATTTACCACTCGTAGTAAAAATTGGATCGATCTTTTTGAATTACGATCGATTTTGTATGAAAGAAGTGGAGATAGTGTAGGTAAAAGAAAAAAAAAAAAGAAAAAAAGGAAAGAATGAAAAGAATTCTATTTTTATCGGACATTGAGATTATATTAAAACTTTGATTTTTATGTTTCTCTGTTTTTCATTTGGTAAATGAAAAATATCTTACGAATTAAAATTTCGATTATCTACGTGCATCCTTTAATTTGATCTGTAATCAAAAATATGGCAATAATTCGAGACTTTTATTATCTTGTCCATCTCTGATTTTATGAAATATTTTGTATGTAGAAGAATAATTCAAACAATTAGTATAGCGGCTTAAATTTGTTAGAAAGGCAGATACAATGAAAGAACGACCTTCTCAGAACATTCTTTTGATAGTTTGCAATTCTTCAGCTTACTGAATCAGCTTACTGAATGAAGATTGCAATTCTCTTTCTCTTTTCTTGATAATTATTTGACAACGATCGTTATGTAAATAATTAGGAAAATAAATGCATCGCGATTTGTCGTTATAAACTGGCGTTCATCAAACGATTCTCCTGTTAATCGAATTCAAAGATGTTCCTTGACCCATTACGTGAGACGGTATCTTGTTATTAATAAATTATACTTCTAATGCGATGCTTAAGATCAATAGATCGAATAAAATTACATATAAAGATATACACTAACTATACATCGAAAAACCGGTTATCGATAGATTATATTCTAATGGGAATTCCGCTGGCTTCTCAGAATTTTGTCGAATTTGTTAATACGTGTACAGCATAAATTACAATACAAAATTTCGTCAGGGAGTCGTCGGGATACTGTATACATATTGATATATCATCGTGTTAAACGCATCGATTTTTTATTCATACCTGAAAAATTTACTAAAATTCTACGACCCATACGTATTAAAGATGATAAAAATTTCTAGTTAATATTGAATTTGCCCCCGAATAAATTCAAAAGAGTTTTCTCTCAAGAATTCGTGAAACGCGCATCCACCTTGTAAATTACGTTCTCCACGATAAGCAAGATTTCCATGGAACGCTGAAAGTTCCTTGCATTGTCACGGTGCGTGTCGTAAATAAAGTTGACACAGATAAAATGGCAAGGAGTCGGAGGAAGCAAAGAACCAGCCGGCATGCCAACACGAGAGAAGAGCCGTTAAATTAGGTTCCCGGTCGGTGGTTTCACTGCTGTTTACATAAGTTTCGACGTTTACGTATATGGTGTACCGTACGTTCGCGGCTGTGTATGCGTGCACCACGGCCGATGGAAATGTTGCACCTGAACGATTTACCACAACGTCATTGCCAGAGCAGTACCTTCACTTTCCACTTTGCTGCTAAACCGATCTTTTTTGGCATCCATGCATATGCGAGATTCGCTCCTATAACGAGCAACTCTGCCGATCAATAATTCTTGTACGTGTTTAATTCATATGGACCAAGTTTGTGAAAAAAGATTTCACTTTAATTCTTACTGTACTTGAAAGGTAACGCGTATATGGTTTGTCGAGACGGTAATTGATACATCTAACGATATACATGGTGCGGCATGTCGAATTAGTCGTCGCGATATTTAAGCTGGTACTGATGGTTTAATAAAAAAAGAAAAAATGTTCCAAACGAAACTTCATCGATAGTATGATCTCATGTATCGTATGATCGAAACTTACTACTATGAAATTGTTTTCAAAATTCTTTATATCGTAAACGAAACAACGCTTATTTCATTTTTACACCTATCACAAGATCGTAGTGGAGTATCTTCCTGAAACACTACTTTCTCCTGGCAGTCCATCTGTACAGGATTTCAACGTGGTCAAATCCGAATCTTCCTTCGTCGAATTAAATGCTCAACCAAACCATACGTAATTTCCTAGTTTCTTGGTTTGATTATGGCCGTATCTCTACTTTTTCTTTCGCTTTAAATCCGTTTGGCTACTTTCTGAATCCTGTAATTCGCGTATGATTACTTTCGGAAACATTTTCTTTTAAAGATTCCGTTAAATTGTATCCTTCTTCATCCTTCGACGCTTGGAATAAAAAAGCATTCCGGTAATTACGGATTCTTAGCGCGATTATTATTGAACATTATCGTCTAAAGTACGTTGTGCTGGTAAATGACAAAGTATCAAAAATCTGGACTCAAAGGGTTGTAGAGTGATTATTCAACATATAATAGAATGGCGAAAGAATTTTGATCGCAGCCTTGAAGTTATATTTATTCAAATAACAAAATTTGTTGTAATTAACTTTTTCTATTAGTATGGTGAATGCATTAGAGACGTATGCATAGGAGACGTAATAAAGAATTTGGTAATTATTTACAAACAATGTCAGCTCATTCATTTCGATGATCTTTTAATATGTTGCAGAAATCAAATATTTCGAACAACGTTTGTTCCTTTTGTTTGTAATTTATAAGTTTGGGTTAGGCGTTATTTTATCCGGTCTGCTCGCCGTGGGGCGGCTAGCAACCAATATTTTAACGCGTACGAGAGCTTATGGGGATATCTCGAAAATTAAAAGAGTCCGGCAATAATACGCAAGGGAAAAACATTTCTACGACATATTAAAAGATCATCGAAATCGATCAGGTGACAATACATGTGAATAATTATCAAGAATTTTTTTTATAGAAAATAAATAAATACACATATATATTTTACTACGTACAAGATGATTATCGCTCTGGGAATTTGAAGATTTGCAAAATACTGTTACCAACGTGTGGAAGTCAATGTTAGACATTGATCTTGCCACTAACTCCACGTAACACGTAACACGTATAACGCATATGTCTACTATTTCCATTTTCATTTTCTTAAAAATATTATTCCGTCTGTTTTTCTTTTCTCCGATTTATCTTTTCCATTTTAACCTTTACACATATATTTCTGAAACCATTAGTTATTTTTACAAATATTTAAGAATACCTGTTTGTTTTGTAGGGCAGGGTTATGGGCAGAAAACTGCTAAAAAGGAGGAAGAGAGAAAAGATGAAGAATTCAAATGCCCTGAAGGTCAAGGCAATGGCAATTTTGCAGATCCAGCTACATGCAGAAGATTTTATCAGGTAAACACGCTGAAATTTAATGATATAACAATACATATGTCTTTTAATAGTGAAGTGCGATACAAAGAAATTTCATGTTTATTTAATGTAATTTCAATAGTGCGTCGACGGCTATCCGTATCTAAACAGGTGTCCGTCGGGGCTACATTTCGATGATATTAGTAAATTTTGCACATTTAAAAATGAAGCACGTTGTGGACCTATTGCCACGAGTGAGTACTTTATTTTTAATATCCGTAAATTAAATTATTTCTCATTAGTTTCGTAGTAATGAAAACTTATTGTTAATACCAGCCCCACCGCCTGTCACCGAACCACCAATTGACTTAGCAGAAAAGTGTGATCCCGCAAACTGTCAACTACCTTATTGCTTTTGTTCAAGAGATGGTACGATAATTCCTGGTGGTCTTCATCCAGAAGAAGTATATACTCTTTATTTGTTACTATTTATTAAAATTACTTTCAACAATATCTTTCACATAGTTTCACTAAATTTCAGACACCACAAATGATAATAATGACATTCGATGGAGCAATAAATCACAATAACTTTGATCATTATCAAAAAATATTTGCCACTAATCGATTAAATCCAAACAACTGTCCTTTGAAAGGAACATTCTTTATATCTCATGAATATTGTAATTATAATATGGTACAAAGTTTAGCGCACGATGGACATGAAATTGCTACTGAGACTATATCGTGAGTACTTCTAATCTTCTCACTTTAAAGACCACTCTTATACAATCAAATTTTTCCTTATTTTTTCCTTGAGGAATTTGAAAAGTGAATTAATACTCATATGTGTATATATATATATGTATGTATGTATGTATGTATGATATAATTTGTTTAGACTACAAAAGGGATTAGAAGATAAAGGATATGAGGAATGGGTTGGAGAAATGATAGGAATGCGAGAGATACTTAAGCATTTTAGTAATATTTCAATAAGTGAAATTGTAGGCATGAGAGCTCCATATTTAAAACCAGGTCGAAATACTCAGTACAAAGTATTGGAAGATTTTGGATACATATATGATAGCAGTATTGGAATTTCTCCATTAAAAGTACCAATTTGGCCATATACTCTTGATTATAAGATTCCACATGAATGTAAAGCAGGCACATGTCCTACTAAATCGTTTCAAGGTAATAAAGTAACTTTATGTATGTTATCACATATGATGCAAGGCACGAGCTGTGAAAGAAGGAAAGGTATCTTACTTATTTTTAGGAGTATGGGAGTTACCATTGAACGCGCATTATGTTGAAAGCTATGAAGGAGGACATTGTCCATACTTGGATCAATGTGTGCTTCACAATCATGATCCTGAAGAAGTTTTTGAGTGGTTGCAAGAAGATTTTAATCGTTATTACGAACAAAATAGAGCACCATACATGATGCCATTTCATACTAACTGGTTCCAAATAAAGGAACTCGAACGTGGACTGTCAAAGTTCCTTGATTGGGCAGTAACACTGTAAGCAGAAAATAGCCTATACGTCATGTAATTTTTTATATTTCGTATTAGAAAATTTTTATAAATTATTGAAATAATTATATTTACAGATCCGATGTGTACTTTGTAACAGCTACTCAAGCGCTTACATGGATAACTGATCCAAAACCAATAAAATCTCTGAATAATTTTGAAGGATGGTCGTGTAAAAAGAAAGAAAATCTTCCTGGACCGCCATGTAACAATCCAAACAAATGTGCTTTAGATTTCAAACCTACAGAATCAAATTTTACTACAACAAGGTAAATATAGGTCTATATAGCTAAGTAGATAAATAACGTGTACATATAATCAAGATGTATCTAATACTTTGAAACTTAAAATAATAACAAATATATTTATAGGTATTTAGAAACATGCAGGGAATGTCCTAATAAATATCCCTGGTTGGGAGATTCAAAAGGAACTGGACTGTACAATGATAATTATAATCCTGAGAAGAAATAGAAATGTTCAAAATCTAGAATGATAATTAGAAAGAATTTAATTAATTCTCCTTTGTTGTTGTTTATATAAATAACATTTATAATAAATGTAAAATTTTTCTACTTGGAAGCAGTTCAAGGCAATATACGATATACACATATAAAAATGAAAAATATATTAAAGAGGAAATGGCAAATAAACAATATAAGTTCTCAAAAAATTTACAAATATTAATAATAACAAAATGTACTTATACAATAAAATATACTTTTACCAGAACTACAAATTGAAATGTTTCCGAACTACAAAGCCATTTTACCAACTTTAATTAAATTTTTATACAATATGTAACTTATTCCTGTTTTCACATGTTTGTTTCTATTATACACACTGCATGTAATGCATGTGTGCATTACATTTTTTTTACTGTACTTAACTTTAAAGAATGCTTTATCAAGTATTGAATTTGTTTTAACAATCATTTTCATTCGACGCATGAAGCTGTGGACGTTTTTTAACAGTTTCTAGGGGATTAGTAAAGATATTTATTTGTCTTTCGTCTATTATCATTTAAAAGGCTCTGGAAAATCATAAAGACCGTAGGAAAAGTTTGTTCGTTACTTTTTATAGTTTTGGAGCAAACATTTAAGCTGTAACGCTTTATGTACTAAATCTTATACGTCTAAAAATAGAAGCAAAGGTATAAAAAAATAAAGGTAAATATAGTATACAATAAGTCATGTATTTTATTGTTTATTCGTTATTAATAAAGAACACCTACTTTAACTCTGACTGAAATTCAATCTTTTAACGCTTTGGTTGCCATGGTAAGAAAATATCTCCATATTTTCTAACATCTAAAATATTAAAAATACATTTCTATCAATGATAATCCTTAGAAATAAAGATTTCCTAAAAAAAAAAAAAAAAAAAGAGAAAAGAAGATATTTATAATGTTTTATACTTGGCTCTGGAAACCGTTCTGGATGACGCATTATATAATCTCTCATTATCTCGTCCCTTCTTGCAAATCTTATATCAGATGCCCAATGAAGACCATAACCGAATAAAGCACCAGCTATGGACGCCAATACTATGTATGGCTTATCTACAAATTGAATACACTTAGTAATATGATTGATAATAATATGACACCTGCATTAATATTAGATGTACGATACAAAGGAAAGAAATTAGATTTTTCCTATGAAATAATAACAAAATTAATTCATTACTATAGTATATTAAAAATCAGTATGTATGTAGTAAAAATAATGAACTCAAGATCATATATAAATAAGTTACATTACAATTACTTGACTCAAAAGTTAAGTTATATATTGTAATAGTAATTTGCTTTAGTTTATAAAAGGGAAATCACACAGCGGGAGACTAAAATGCATTTCGTTCAAACGTGATTCTAGTACCTTATTTTTGTCATCGGAACAAATGAAAGTATACATAATAATGTTAACATAATAATGTTAACATAATAATGTGTAATGGTAACATATTTAGTATCTCTCCGAAATAAACTAATAATGAATTATAGTTATTACGAGGTTAATTATGTTAAAAATAATTTATTTTATCAACGTACTGGCTGTTAGGGGTCTTTTTAATAGCCAATTTTTTGTTAGCATTGCAGAAGTTAACGCAATCGAAGAAAGTGGTACTAAATAAAATCTAAAAATATGATTAGATCGATCTAGAGGTGTAGGTTCAAGAAGATCTAGTGCCCATTGAGCAGGAAACTTTTCTTCTGTCTCTCCCATTTATTCGTTTGTTGATACGTAATAGATATCACAAATAATTATACAAAGTGTAATCACAAATGCGATTACTTGTACCACAGTTGATTAAAGTTTTATGTTGCACGTAACTCTACTATTTTCACTTATTTCTGCGCCTGCGTATCACGTAATATGCTTTTACTCTATGACATTATTAGGATTTTGGGACATTGAGAACTGAAGGAACAGAAAGCACGCAACCTTATTCAATGCACAAATAGGTGGCGGCTGGCAAATTATATAAAAAAATGGTATTATACAAACCAAATCAAAATTAAAAATATAAAGCAAATTACAAATCTATGAGTTATACTTTCATGGTTAAATATCATACATTGCTCTACGTTTTTTTTTTCTTTTTTCTCTTCTGCTTTTTGCTTTTTTATTTTTTTTTCTTTTTTCTTTTGTACAAAGAATCTTCCGATAAAAGAATATTAAAAGATATAGGTTAAATTATTATCTAAATTTAAAGTAGTATCGGTAGGGAATACTTTAATCATTTATTCATGTTTTCTCGAAATATTCTTGTAACACAAGTAGAGTTGAATAAGTAGGAATGTTGGTTGAATACAGGAAAGCGCAATACGAAGGATCATTAATTATTCGACACTACATGCTACAGAAGTGGTCCGTGTTCGCCTGCAATTAGCCTGGGGACCTGATTATGAATTAAAACGACCACACCGGTCCTCAGATCAAAATGTTAATTTATATATCGTTTACAGTATCATGCAGGTGGAAAATGGACCAAATTCGTGTTCTCGTTTCCGGTTTGTTTAACTCGTTCTCTTCAGACAGACCATGTTTCGTTCGTTATTCGATAGATGGAGTTCTTGTTCGTACCTATCTTCTTACGATGCAAGCAAAACTAATGTATTTATTTGTTCTCATCATATTCATGCAATTATATAACATTGTGAACAGTTTTACTAGAGAGAAGGAGAGAGATGGCTGCTCCTTTAATATCTAAATTAGTCACGATATAAACACTTTTACTTTATAATATATTAAACACATGTTATATATTACATATATTTTAAAAATCTTTAAATTAAATTTGAGTGAAAAGGATTTTCAACTTATTTTATTCGATATAATTTGTACAACCTTTTACGTCTTTGAATTATGTGTCGTACCAATACATTTTATTTTATTTCTATATTTTTTGGTATTTTGGGGGAAAAATTTGTCAACGAATAGAGGTATAAAAGTACATATATATACGCATCCCCGATCAGGATGTCTGCTTCAACTGGCGATATCTCGAGACGAGACGAAGCAGCTCTTCGAACAACTCGAATAATGTGTAACTAACGTAATACGATATAATGGGTGTAACACTCGGAAACACTGGACTACATCTTTCGCAGATCGTGTTTGTCTTATGGGCTTTTTTCTATCCTTCTTCTTCAACATTATCAATTCTGTCTAACAGTTTGTCAATTAATTATTTATGTTCTATGTCAACATTTATCGATTTTTATCGATCGATAGTATCGATTCTGAAGCGTTCTATTTCTTTTATAGAACACAAAAGACACATAAAGTTAATTGACAATTCGTACTTTTGTCAGATATAAAATGATTCGATTCGATTTATCGGTTGCTACGCAAGGAATCGTCACGAACTCTGTGCCGGCTGTCGCGCGAGCAGATTGCAAACACCTGTCCACCAGAAAATATTCACCGTTGGATATTCACGACGAAGCTGCCACGGCAGAAGGTTTGTCAGCTGCTACCGCAGCTGAGGTAAGCGATCGTCTTCGCTCGAAATACTCGAGACCCGAGACGACGATATACAGATCAGCGAGTTTACTTTCGATCTTCTGCGTGGACCGTGCCCGTTTTCTCCTCAAATTTCTTCACCGATTGGCTTCACGATCCACAGATTTTTCAATATTCCGATCATTTTGATAGCCTACATATTTTCTATGGATTGTATTTCGTGGTTAGACGGTCGAGTGAGCTCGCCACTCAGTGTATTCTAGCCGGTATGTATCCAAGAAATAAATCAAGCGTTGTTAGACGGAATCCATCTGTTAACCGGCTGACACCTCTTATTTGTTTTTGTCTTAAAGAATGCTTGAATTAGAAATTTGTTTGTTTTGTAATTAATACGACGTGCCGCCTCAACAGGTATAGAACGAAGGTAGCTGCTATCTAAGACAAACAGAAAGCTATTGAAACATAAATTTGAAACATAAACTTAAAACATAGAAGAACAAAACAAATTGCATTATATTTTATCGTATTATAATCGTCATAATCATACTATATCGTTTAAAACAGTTTCGATATACTTAAACAAAAGCAAAGAACGTTTTAGAATTTATTTTACATAAAATATAGGATAATTTATCGTATAAATGTAATAGTAGATCTAATTTTTATTTGCAAAATCTGTTCAATTTATTAGAAATATACAAAAAGAATACGTTAATATGCGTTCTTTTTGTATATTTTCTTTTTCTTACTTACTTTGTTCTTAATAGGATGCTTTTGTCGAAGTTGAGCAAAGTCGATGATAAGAATGCTTTAATTCGTGGAAGCAAAATCGACGGATAATACAGGGAAAGATCGCTTTAGTCTCAGAATAAGGTACAACAGATTACATACAAAATATTAATATGTATACACGATATATTTATACTTATATATATATACTTATGTACGACGCGTGGCATCATCAAATATCCGTAACGCCTAAAAAAAATCTAGCGTTTTTTGCCTAGTTATGGAACGTGCAGATTGCTTAAAAGATTCACGTTCAATCAGCCGAAAACTAGCGTGGTTCATAGAATTTTAAGTATTTTATACACTTAATAATAAACAACTCGCTATAATATAGCGATGTTTAGTTTACTTTATTATTAACAATAATCAGCTAAAACACTAATCATTCATCGTCATTCGATGGATTATTGTTCGAGGTAAGATAGAGTAATGACATATTCATATACTTATGTTTATCGCATTGAATCACAATGGACACATAATTTATCAATATATACATAGCTTGCTATCTTTAACACCAAGATATTAATTTCACTCTCTGCAAAAATAATTGTTTGTAATATGTTTGAAAGAAGCGAGAATTTTTTAAACTTGATGCTATTTAAGATATTTGCGGCGTAGATCGACTTTCTTAGAGTTTTCTTCTTTTTTTCTTTTTTTTTTTTTTTTAAATTTTGACGATACATTATTTCGTATGTAATCTATCATATGTATGATTTAATTTTTAGAGAGTCTAGTCATACCGAAATTGGAATATTTATCTTCAAAGTGGATAGTTTTAACACGTAATTCCTATGGTAAGCAGCTGCAAAAGTGACTTTTTGAAAAATTACGAAAAAACCGTTCTTACAAAGTTGTTAAGAAACTGATGTGTTATGTAAAATAGCTAGATGAACTTGTTTTTAAAGAAGAATTTAGCCCTCATCTCACCGTTTTCAAATGAAAGTAATGTGAGATATATCGTAACGATAATTTCAGCGTCGAAAATGCCGTATATTATAACGCGAAGTTGCCGCTATGTACATTTACGAATTATCTGTTAGTGTGCGCGCGCGTAGAAAGTGCAGACAAGAAATTTCTTCGTAGAGGAAAAATGTCAGACATGCGCGAAGAATATGACTTTCGAGTGTCAGCGTGTTTTACTTTCGAGGGATATTGTCGCGCGCTACAAGTACCTTTAGTACGTATATACGTAATTTGGCTGCGTAATATTTAAGTTGTACACCCCTGGTCCACGGTGTCGAGACGCGTTGGTGGGAGGTAGCCACGTGATCGAGCGCGTGTTCAACAATAACAGCTGCACTGTTGCTGTTCTCTCAATTCACGCTCAGCCACCGTCGAAGTTGGTTCTTTTTCGTCGATCTTTTCCAGTGCGAAGCTACTTAACTGGTCAGAAGGGGAAACGAAAACATCAAACGTCTTATTAACAAAATTGATTAAGCTGCTTGATTGGACTAGTAAGTTTACGTCATAAACTTTTGTGAAAATTGAGTTGGTTAACGTGTGGTAATTTCGGTCGAACATATATCGATCGATCGATCCGTTCGATGAAATCGAATCGTGCCGCGAACTAGATCGTGCTGTAATCGATAAAATATATAATCGCGTAGCCGGGTGGCGGACCGTGGAAATCGGATTTTCAGCGTTTCGTTCGAAGATAGAACGAAATTTACGACTTACGAGCCGGTGTTCGTGATCGATGTGCACCTGCAAGGAATAGCGTGGGATGCTGTAAGCCAAGGCGACTGCCGGCTAACATCGCAGCTACTTTGGACGTGAAACGTATCGATAGGGAACGATAACCGAACGAGGATGCTTCCTGCTAGAAGATTAATCGTTGCCGTGTTTGGTGTTTGCATGTTGACCGTTCTTCTTGAGGTAAGCAAGCGTTTAAGGTGATATAAGCGTACTCGAAGGAACGAATTTTGCGAGATTTTTAAAAACGATGATTTTTCTTCTCTTATTTTCTACTTAATGCGAACAGTTGCTTGAAAAAGGTTGAAAGCATTCTCCGGAAAGGTGAACTCGTAGGAATTTTTGTAAGATCATTCTACATATAGTGTATAATTTATTTTTTCATGATAGGACATTTCGTATATCGGTATATCGTAAAACATGATTTGGAAGAATGGTAACGTTGGAAAGCGAAGGCAGAAAAGTATACAGGGAATCGAAAACTCGTACCGAACATAGACAATTGATTAAACTAAATACGAACTTATATATATTCGATCAACGTAATTCCAATCAACGGAGAGATTTAGAAACTAATTGTCATCTATGATACAACTGTCAATTTTCTTAAGACAGAGTACATGATTTCCATTTATCGCGCTCTATAAAGAACAGATCGTTTCACGATATTCTTTTTGCCAGCAAAAAAGATATTAGCCCGTTTCGTTTTTCGTACACGCTTTTTATGGTGTGAGCTTGCTACGTTCATGATGTGATCGTGAGCTGTTTCTAACGTTCCCTCGTTTTATTCCATTCGCTCGACAGACATTTTCTACTCGTTGGCATAATCTCGGCAAAGCCGCTTGCCGAACGTACTTTTGCTCTTACAATTAACGGAGAAGAGACACTATCGTTGTTGTTTACTATCTATCTATGGATTAAGAGTCGCGTAGAGGAAGTGGCGATGATGAAATTATGAAATTATTTTCTTTCCTGTAGGTCGCTAGAATTTTTATCGAATTCGTCGTTCGCATCTACGTAACTTATTCCGATCTAGAGCAATATCTCATACATTTCCAACCGTTTTACGCAGTCGTGATAAGCTGAAAGCTAGACCGAGTCAGTGCTTTGCGAGTACATACGTACATAGGTACGTTCGGAGATTAAAGAAGCACGGAAGGAAAAGAATAAGTCCCCACTGATACGTGTTTGCCTGGCAGAACCGAATTAGCATTTAATCCGAGTTATCTTAAACTTATATTTAAAGGATCTTACTAAACGTTACGATTTATACGTTTGTAATAGATTTGAAAATATTTCCCGATATTGACTGCCACTTTTAACGCTTTTGTACATGTTTCAAATAAAAACATGTAAATAAAAGTAAATGAGTGAAATAAATTCAATTTTATTAATTGATAAATAATATTTATAAGATTGAATCGATTGATAAAAAAAGAACGAGTCGAGACGTTACACGGTTTATTTCGTTCTAACGAGAGTTTCAGCCGGTGTAGAGACAGGATATGATTTACGGTCGAAACAGGATGAATTGCGTAAGGAGTGTGTACGATCTTGAGCCACGGAGGAAACGATAATTCTCGACAATTACCGCTGGTCGTTGGTAAATATTTAGGGGGAAATCGATCGAAGGAAAATAAAGTACGATCGCGATACCAGGCGTTTCGAACCTCGACGAAGATTCTTTTCTCGACCGATTCCGAAACGGTGGATTATCGGTTTCGAGGGATATAAAACGCGGTGCTATCTCGTTTCGCTTCTACCATCGCAATTTTCTTCGTGCTCACGGTAATTAGAGGAATTAGGGAAAGTTCGAGGTGTTTTATCGTAATTAAAGAGTTGGAAGGGAGCGTGTTATTCGCGTCGCGTCGGCCAGCGGCTATTCTTACGATTCTACGTAGATAAAATAATAAAAATGTTTGGAAAATGATGGTAAATGAAGTAGAAGTAGAGAGATCGATTATCAAGACAAGTTCGATACATCGATCTACTAAGCTATTATCTACAATGCCAAGTCCTGATGATAACGCGAGTCGACATTAAGATTAATAAGATTAAGAGATGGTTTCACGCGGGAAATCTTGACAACTTGCGGAAGATCTTCGAGGAAAACGAGCGAGATACGCTCTTCTCGAAGATTTCCGGAAACTATTTCTTTTCGCGCTTCGATGTCTATTCTTTGGCTGTGTAACGCGAGTTTTCTCAGAATCAAAGAATTCTAGCTCCGTGTCCTCGTATCCTATGATAGCGCTAAATACTTCAAAATCACGAGACAATTACTCGAGTCAACCACGAAGAAAGCAGATAAAAGAATAAAGAAACTAAAGAGCGAGCTAAAAGCAAAGAAAGGAAATAATCGTCGATGAAACCAGAGGGGAAATGAAGCAGACATTTAATTGCGTAATTGCGAATTTTCACCCTTCTTCTACGGGCTAATTATCCTCGCTGCAGAGATCATCGACGATAGATAAAGATCGGTTCTCACACGGGTCTCGTTAACGACACTCGTAGAAGAACGAGAAGGGGGATGGAGACTGGTCAAGTCGGGGGAAAGCACAATAAAGAAATAGAAGAGAAAAAGGGAAAGGAAGAGACGAGGGGAGAAAGAGGAAGGGAGCCCTTTATTTCGAGTACTTGTGTATGTAAGTGCATGCATATATGCATTAGGATTCAGGGCGAAAGGTGGACGTACAACAAAGATAAGATTTGCGAGGGGCAACTTGGCAAGCGAGGCGAAAATACGCGCCGGAGAAATTAACGAAAGCTGGCGAAACGGAAAAGGGATGGAGATAGGCTCGGGGCGAAAGTGCGACGACGACGATCGTCTGGGAAAAGAAGGAAAATGAGACACGTGGAAACGGAATAGAACGTTAAACGAAGAAGAACGGAAGGGACGAAAGGTAGAAGTAGACGAACACTTTTTGTATAAATATGTTCGAAGAACTTTGAAAAGACTCGTCCGCGTTATCGTCTTTGACGAACTTTTCAGTCAATCCTCTATGCTAAATTTACGTATAAATTTAGTAACAGCTCTGTGCTCCGTGCGAATAAAAATTTTTTATTCCGTTTGGAAAGCGTGTTCAGAACGAAAAATATTATTCGCGATAAACCTTCGTAAATTACCGTTACTACTCGCACGAACGAATCACAGGTTTTGTTTCATCGCAAGTAGGAAAGAATCGAACAATGGTTTGAACAAAATAAAAGAGATTCCGCGTGTTTCTAGATTTACTTTTTTCGTAAATGAGACCATGTGCCGAAAAGATGGAACCGGCAAGTGAAAACAGCGAAACGGAGAAAGGAAAGGAAAGGAAAGGAAAGGAAAAGATAGAGAACGAAGGGAAGGAAATTTTTATAAAGCCACGTAGAACGTTGATTTAGGAAATGCAAATGAAATAAAACGAACGAAAGAATAAAACGTAGGAATGAAAAGAGAAAATGAAACGAATTACGACGGATGCGGAAAATTACCGTGGTAAAGTGCAATGGAATCTAGTTGGAAAGATCAACGGCGATGAGAAGCGTGGACGCGAGAAGTCGTGGGAGCTGACAAAAGGCTAGCTGTTGCTGAGAAAGCTCGTTTCCTCTCCTATACGTATATTACCTAGATATGTACGTTGTATATGTTGGTAGTTGTTGCCGCGTGTACTAACAAAGTGCGAAATGTTGTCACCGTCCACATCGCTTGACGCGTTAAGGGAGGGGTCGGTCCTGGAATATCGTCGACCATCGAATATCTTGTGAAAATTATTTTAAACTTGGAAAAGCGAAGGGCGGTGTATTATCGAGTCGTCGAACGTACATTTACGATACGTTTGTTCGCGATAGTAGCCTACTCGGACAGTTTCTTTATTCGATTCGAAGATTGGTATCTTGGTAATCGAAGGTTAGAAGAGCAATAAAGATTCTTAATGCATCGAATACTCGATACGTAATTGCCGAACTTTTAAGTCTGTGAAATTTTCATAAATTTAAAACGTCGTACGAGAGTGATCAGCGCTGTGAGAATAAATGTCAAGCTCTTCCGTCTTTTGTAATTCGATTCTGACGGATTATTACAAGAAAAACAAGAGAGGAATCCGTCTTTACTTTTTAATTCGAAGAAATCGAGTTAAAAAGCAAGTTGATCCAAGTACTTACCGATTAAATTACCGTACATAATTGAAAAAAGAAAGAAAAGAAAAGAAAGAAAGAAGAAAAAAGATTACCAGCGAACATACGCGCCATACGAATTGCAAGTTTCGAGGATGAAAGGAAATGGATGATTTAAAAGTTGCGCTGTAACTTTTTGACCTAGTTTTAACGTTCGTTCATCGGCTCTGTTAATTCGATTCGAGTGCGCTCTTTGCCAAAGCTACTCGTCCAACAAATTAATCCGCGTTAAATAAAATCACAAACTAAAAGAAAAAACAGAGAACATCATATTTGTACAACTTTTCTCCTCGTTTCTGCCCCCTTCTTAATTACGTCCCCTGTAAAATGTAAAATGTAAAATGTAAAATGTAACGTGTAAAATAAAAGACACGACCGCTCGCGTTCGACAATCGTACGGAAGAACGCTGGAACGTTGTCCCAACGGTGTGGAAGCCTAGTTTCGCGTGCGTTCGTTCGCGTCGTGTCGCGTCGCCATAAATGGGTCGCCTTTCACGAGAGAGCGTCCCATCCTCGTGGAAAGGTTCACGGGCCCATGGAATATTTAGCGATTTTAGCGAGCAAATTCGTGTCTATGCACAAAGCGCATCGCTAACGTGGAAACCATCCCGCGTGCACTCGAGAAACGGATTAACGAGGGACGGATGCAGACGCGACGCGGATGGATCATCGAGCAGAGCGTAAAAGGCCACGGTGAAAAATTCGCACGGCAACGAAAATGTCCGAGAGAAATCGAAACGCTTCGGGGATTGTGCGCTGTTACTCGGAATAAAATAAAAATCGAGCCGCGCGTGAAACTTTTGAAACCAGATGGGTAAAGTACGTCGCGTCGCTTTTTCGCCATTTCTCTCCCCTTTTCCTCTTCTTTTTGTGGAACGTAGTAGACTCGAAGTGCAGAGCGTTTTCGAAATTTTTTGAAGCGCTCTTGAAAGAGAATTTTTTCTTTTTTTTTTACAGCATCCTCCTGCCTTTACAGGCATTCTCGAAAAACGCTCTAGTTGGAATTCTTGAGGGAAAGAAATTTATTACAGCAGAGAATAGAAATAAAGTAGGATATAAATAATAGTGCTGTGGATAAGGTAGTAATAATCGAAAAAAAGAAAGACACTGGCCGGTACTATCTCGAATAAATTACGTTTCGTAAACAAGTGCTAAGCTGTTTTAAAATATACGAAGAAAAATGCAAAAACGTTTAAACGTAAACGAAATGAATTGAGAACGTGTAAGGGCAAGGTAGAACGTATATATACGAGTGCGCGCGCGCATATATATAATATATTTATAGACAGATATATACGTGCGACGAAATTGTGTTGTACGAATAAAACCACGTAACGTTAATCCATCGATAAGCATTCGCGTCTAGCTATTTCTCTTCCGAATACTTTAAGCCAAGATAATCGCAGAGGGAGAATCTTCAACGTCTCGAATTTCACTGCGAGTTAAGGGACGAGACTTGGACGCTTTTATCGGAAGAAAAATCTTGCGGAACGCGAATTTATTACATGCACACACACACACGTAAGAAACAGTCTAATTACTCGTAAAAAGCGACTCATAACGAAACAATAGGAAAGATTTCGACGATGATCAAAGCGCATGCAACGTTTATCGTGTGTAGACTGTGGCGAATCGACAAAGGTCGCCTCCGAGTCCGCTGGGAAGCCCATTGTGTCGAGTTAGTAATGCATTGGCGCGTGTGTGTGCACAAAAATTAATGAATCGAGCGGGTCAGGCGGAGCAGAGAGCATCAGTTTCCGCGGCAATTTCAATTCCTCTCGCTCCGGGAAACTCTGTCTCGCGAAAGCAAAATTAAACGCTTCCATTGTGGGAAGACGCCGCGAGCCGGTGGCGGGGCAGCATCCCCGAAGAACCTACTCCTACGATGTGACGCGTATTTATCGTAGATACGTATACCGTGAAACGAACGAACGTACGATACGGTTGCGACGCGTGCGCTTATTAATACAAATTGTTACTAATGTTATCGTTACGATGATAATGATATCGTCTTAATTAACCTCATAGTCGATATAGTGATTTAGAAGAGATATCACGTTCGCCTAGAAAACTGTTACGCTACTTAACCTAATTAGTAGCTTCGTAGATAGGAAAAGAAAAAAAGTTTAACGTTGTACTATTACGTATATACGCGAATACCAGGACACGGCGTACGAGACAGATACGCTGATATAAATCAGGCAGCTTGATGTTATTGTTGTTCGTATCAGCCCTGTATATACCTATGGGAGAACACGACTGACGTCTACTTGTAGGTTGATGGCGCGTGGATCGCAGCAAGGGTCGGGGAAACCGACGCGACGGGATCGCCGGAACCGACGACTTCTCGTTCCCATGGCATGCTAATGAGCCTCGTAAACCACGAAATACCCCAGTGAACCGAATAACTTGCCGACCATGTATATAAGAAACCAGCTAGCGTGCTTCTAAAACTCTCAACTAATATCGCAGTTTTTTTCATATATTTTATAGCGTTTCGTTATTCGATATTTTCACGCAAGAAGCAGTCTGCCGAGGAATCGCGAGTAGCTTTGCCGATAGTACGTAGCGGATATTTAGTTTTTTAGGAAAACGCTCAGAGGAAAAGATCTTTTCTTAAGTAGATACGCGAGTCGATCGAAGAGTCCCTCTTCTTTCTTCGCATGTTCTGCATGTTTTTCGAGAAATTTACATCTCGTCCGATCGTTGTACGTTTCTTCTGATAATCGTTAACGCGACTTTTTTCCACGACGCTTGTTCTTCCGAAAAGGTCGTGGGTTGGTTGAGCGAATGCCACCGGAACAGGGCGACCACACTCATCACTGGCGGATTGTTTTCTTGGCCGTGACCGGCGCAACGCCGCTAAGTATAAAGCTACGTCGTCGCGGTGCTCGTTAACTTCGACCAGCTCGTTAGCACGTGCGTACGCTCGGCCAATCCGCAGGAGCAACTCTGAATTTTGGTCCACGAATCGAGCGCCACTACGGTTCAACTTCCTTTTCTTTCTTTGATATAACCATCGCGCGGATTCTCGTTTTCTCTTTGACTTTGCTAGCCGCGCAGCTACACGATACAGAGCAGTACGCGAAGAGCTTACAAGCGATCTCGACCGCTCCGTCCCTCGGATGGTTTCGTCGGCTCGAATGAAATTGAGCGAGTTAAATCGAAAGCAATAGACGAAGCAACCGAGCGATGCGAATGGGTTTCGAGGGTTGGAACGAAAGCAGAACGAAAGCTTCGGAAAGCAAATTGACAGGGAGACACGAACTGCTTTCATCGAGCGATCAATCAAGCGGATCAAGCGGAAGACTTGTAAAATTATCTTACTAAGTAGGTACTTACAAGTACGAGTACGAGTACAAGTAGAATAACGACGATGCATTTTCGACTTGGTCGCTCTTGCGAATTTATCAACCACCGTAATTAATTCCATCCCGATGTTCGTCTTTCGCTTTTCCTTTTTCCTTTTTTCTTCCGGCAAGCGAGTGGAACGCGATTTTTTGAAAAGTTTTCTCTAAAGAGGCGCTGCGCAGCAAACGCTCCTCTAAAGTCTAAAGAACCGCGTTCCCATTTCTTCCGTGGCGTTGTGAAAAGAGTCGCCGGAAACGTGGCTGATCTTTTTTTTCCGGGTCTGAAGCGAACTGCAGACTACTCGCTCTCTAACCGAAGTCGGGCAAACTGGTGCAAGAACTTATGACAAAACAATTGAATTTAACTCGTTCTTTTTTTTTAAACTTTTACTTCTTTGGTATAAAATTTCTTAGCTTTTGAAATTATTTCACTCGACGACTACGTTAACGCGTGAACGGTGGTCGCGTTTCCAATCGCGATTAGAACACGAGATATACAAAAGGAAAAAAGAAAAAAAGTATTACGACTTTGACGGTTTATCTCGACGGTTGAAGAAATCGGCCGGCAGAGGAAGATTCGGACCGGTATTTTCCTCCTACGTACGCCTCGCGTTACCCGGTAACGCGTGGAGAGACGCTTTCGTCGTTTCCACGGAGCAAACCTTTACGACGCGCCTAGATATACTCGCTGAACGAGGGCGATCATTTTTTTCAACGAAACGAAAAGATCGTCTCTGGTCGACCAGCTTCGAGCAACTTTAAAATCGACTAGCAAAAATTGTGACTATTTGCAACGGTCTCCAACGGTATGTGCACGCCCCTTCGTTCTCATACGTTGGATGAAAAGGTAACTGCGTAGGAGGCAGCTTGCGGGCCGCAGGGCCTGCAAAAGGAGGAATCCTGTAACCAGACCGAGCCCGAGTCAAGTTTTGGATATAGGAAGGCGGAGGATCGAGGAACAATAGGGTGGTAGCGGAGATAATTATCAGAGTCGGCGGCGCAGCTGCGTCGTGTCGATTCGTTGCACCCTCGAGGCCGTACAATCGAGCTCGTGCAACGGTCAAAAGCCACGAGGAAAAGTTCAGCGTGCCGTGACACCGCAGCACTTTGCCGCATTGGCCATCGTGTCCTGTTCGCTCGAACACGTGCGCAACCCTTTGACCAGCTCGTCGCCTTCAACGGCCTCTCCACGGGTCGTTGCATAAATGCAACAGGCTGCAACGGACTAGGAGGACCGTTCGAAAAGTTTACATCGGTGTGTAAGCGACGTTAAGGGACGCGTTGCTGTTGTTTTCGAGTTTCTGCAACTTTGGTCGAGGGACTCGGCTATGGGGAAAAAGAGGTGTGGTTAGCGGGGAATTAGGTAAAGAGGAATCGGTGTACTCGCTGTTTGCTGTTTGTAGCAAATATTCCCGATACTTTTTCACGTTTTTTCGTCGAATAAATTTTCTGTCTTTCGATAGCGAAGGCTAAACGTTTCATATTTCGAAACGAGGTCGTTCTAAGAAGCAAAAACGACGCAACTGCTAAAACGATATTATTCTTTGCATTTATCTTTGTCCATTATCGATTCGTATAATGCAAATGCGTAAGTAAAAATTGCCAAGTTCAAAGCAGCGGCAATAATCGTCGATGAATAAAAAATAAGTGTCTTCGTTGCGACCAGAAGCGCAGCTTGAAAGAGAATTACGATTGGATTTGTGGCTTTAAAGATGCGCTTTTACGCAGGTACGGACCTAGGAACGGAAATTATCGAGCAAAGCTTCGTTCGATGTTTTAACTTTTAACTCTTCTTCGCGCTTCTCAGAAATATTCAGCTTGTGAAACGTAATATGCGCGTGAAAAGGTATTTTGCATTTGCACGCGTGCGTTTCGTTTTCGGTCGTCGCTAGGACAGGAAGGTGGAGAGAAAAGGTTGAAAGAAGGACGAGCGGTGCACGGACCGTTGCGTAAACACACAGTAGGATACAGAGAATAATTTCGTTACTACCACCGAAATATCGAAGCGATGAACGTTCGCGTAACGAAATTCCATTTACTTCGTGTTTATTATTCATATATCGAAATCGAACGTAACGGGCAAAAAAAGAATAAATAAATAAATGTTCGGGCTTGTTTCTTTCCAATTGAAAACCAGTAAACTAAATATAAATTCTTCGATATTACTTCTCAGTTTCTGTTACTTCATCCGTTATTCCAATTTTATTCGATATCGTCAGGGTAATAGGTTTCCGAAAATATAGCTGCTTCTTCTAATCTTATTCGACGTTGAATAAACAGAAAATCGCCGAAAGAAATAATTTTACGAACCGAACGACCTTACCGAGTCGCGATGATGTTACGAGTTACGATAAACTTTCTCGAGTTAAAGCGTAGATCGAATGCTTACGGTTAGACCTAAATTATAAAAGACAAGATATAGAAGGAAAATGTTCGAAAGCGAGCCGATCGCAACGACACGGTGAAACGAAACGCTATCGAAACGTTGCTCTTAAATCGAGCGATTCCTTGCGCATCCCTATTTCGTAAATGCACCGGAGTGCACCGATTAAAACGCTCGCTGTTTTCACTTTCCTCAGCACGGATCACGAAACTCGACTAAATATCCTGACAGAGTAAAAGCATTACGAGTTTATATCCTGTAATCGGTGCTCGGTTATGAACTTCAATCCGAACTTTTTATTCGACGAGACTAAGCATAATAACGTTTCAATTTCGTTATAAACGCGGTCCGAAACGCTGGCCGAAAATTCGTAACATCTACTTTTTCAACGGGTTAAACGCGCGGTTGATGTTATTCTAGTTTGCACATAGATTGTTCGTAAATGCAAAAAATGTGTCTGCGCATAAGGAGAAAACAAAAGTATAGTATACGTTAATAATTTCTGGAAAGATGTATGCTGTTTAATCGAATACAGCAGAGTAGCGTTCGTTGAGCGATACTTGAGCAACGTATTCGATAAAATTGCGAACGCGTTATATAGGTACGCGTATTTGAAATTTACATGGAAATCGAAAGTGGCCGGTAGTTGGAGAAAGATGGAGCAACGTGCGTAAATACGAAACATCGCAACGACGTTAACGACGATTCAAACATGTTCCTTTTCTTTTTCTTTTAACGTGACTCGAGAGCGGGCTTATCGATCGGGGCATAAATCGAAAAAGAGTTAAACGATGTGGTTAAAACGAAGGAAGGTTAGAATTGGCTAGAGAGGAAATTAAAAGAGAGAGAAATTTCTATGGCGCGCTACGACCAGGAAGGAGTAATTTTCAATCGGAATTGATCGGCGCGACGCGACGCTAGCATACCGGCGGTGGCGATGTGGCGGTGAAAAAAAAAGGGGGGATACAAAAGCCACCGCAATTACTGCTTCCGCTTTGTCCGTCCTACCGGAAGTCCTATTCATACTCGTCGCTATGAGCGCCGTTACTTCCGTCATTGCAGTTACGGACCTACGACCGATCGTAAATCATTCTCTTTCTGCTCTTTCCTCTTGCAATTAGCCTTCCGTTGTAAAACAGTGGAAACGGAGTTTTACGCGACGCGTCGTCCAACGATTAACCGTCGATCGAAGTAGCGATTAAATTTTAGGGTAAGAAATTACAAATAGATAATGTCACGCAAAATGGTTGTTGACGATGTTTCTCGATGTTCCAATCTTACGACGGATACGACCGAGTCTCGCGATAGTCAGCCTCGACGTCCAACATCCAACTCGTGATAGATTGCGTTCGCAAAGACTTTGAAGTTGCCTCGAACGCGATAGATCTAGATCATAACGTATCCCCTTATGGATGCAAGATGGTCTACCTGGACCGTAATCGAGTTTGAAGATGATGTAGTCCCGTGAAAGATTGCCTCCGAACATCTGTTTACGAAACAAAAGCTACGTCCTTTTACCTCGTCTTCGGCTCGACAACTCGCGAGCCTTGCCAGCGTAAAATGATCGATTGCTTTCCATTCGTTCGAACTTAACGCCGAGGGAGCAAGAATCGCGCCGTGGTTTCTCGAATACGAACGATGAGTGAAAAAAGATCGCGAAGAATGGAAAAGTTACGATAACGCGATTCGAGGCTGATTCGTTGGGTCGCGTCTCGTCGCGCCGGGAGGGGTGCGGTTGCAAGCGCGGAAAAATCCTCGGAAATTGTTAAAGACCCGTTTCGAACCGCGGCCACTCGGCCGTTTACGCCAGCTTCTTTCGACGATGCGATTTCCTGTTCGCTTGCCGTACGCCAACCCTATTGTTATCGATTAAAGGCGAGGAGCCCTTCGGACGCTACGTTCCGAGGCCGTGCCTCACCGGTCGTCTAGAAAATTATGTTTTTCGCTTGCGCGAAGACCCTTTAAGATCATCGTCGTTATTATGACTTACATAAAGAGAAAGAAGTGGTTTGCAGTTGACGCGCGTGTCTGTGGAACGACATTTTCTGGAAGTATTACAAATTGCAGATATAAATGAAAGACTTTAGCGATCGCACGCACGAATCGCGCGCGTAGCATGGCTGAATCTTAATGACGAGTAATGATCGTAATACGCGGAGTTTCGTTGTCGGTTTCGCGTTCACAAGCTGCGACAAAGAAAAAAAGGAGAAGAAGCAGACGCGTAGCCACCTGACTCGAGCCAACTCGATCTTTAAGTTTCTTTATTAATAAGGGGGTGACGTACCCGGCGCTGGGGCACCGCTGTTATTAACCCTTTTCACCGGACTCGTCTCGACCGTAAATTGACAGGTTGCAACCTTACGCGAGAAGCCAGGATCGTGTTACGCCACCGATAAAACGACGCTGTAACTTACGAACGCGTACACGTTCCCCATCATGCTCGTGCTGTTTGCCACAGCGATCTTCTTCCTTTTTATCTAGTATCGGTGAAAATCAGAAAAATCTTTGTCTTCGCTAACGTTTCGTCCGATTATATCGGATTGGACTCGTTATCGGCGTTCTTCGTCGTTTCTTCTTTTTCCGATGTAGCACGCGAGATGTTCTTTTACAGTACGTTAATGCTATGACGTTCGATAGCCGGTATTTTCTTCTCGAAATAAATGGGTTTACGTACGACACGCGACGAAGCTTTGTAAGTAACGAAAGAATAAAATATCAGAGATGTTCGAATCTTTCCTTGCTGAATTGAAAAGCTGCCATTCGTATTAATAGAATAAATCGATGTAAAATCTGCATTCGCGTTCGATGCAAACGTAACGTTTGCGTGAAAGAACAAAGCTCCATAGGACGATGTTTCTAATTGACAAACTCCAACGACAGTTGTTCCTTGCGAAAGACGATATTGGCTGCAAAGAGGATAACGCAACGAGAATAATAATTCCGTTGAGCAACTTTACATTTTATATTAATTTATAGAGCTGGAATCAGAAAGCGAGAAAATACGGAACGTAATTTAGGTGAATTATCGGCTTGGCTCTTTGATTAACGAAAAACCTCGGCTTTACCGACGTCGTCTGCATACTGGCTCGTTTAAGTCCGTGCAGTCTTTTCTAGGGTTTTCGCGTTCAAGAAAATCCTCGAAAATTTTTCCATACTCTTCCATGCTTATAGAATAGTCCGCGACATAAATCGAACAATTTTTACCTCGAGCTTTTTAAGCGGAGCAAAATTTAGACAAACGTACGAACAAACGAAGAGTCGATTAAAATTAATGGTCGGAAACGATGCGGTACGCGGATTACACAACGATCGGTAGGGTATAGGCGTATAGGGTGTATAGGTATGTTAAATTCGACGAAAGATCGTACCAGCGATTAACGTCTCTTTTCGAGCGAACGAATTCACGATCGCGCGCTATCGATAGAGAATCGAGCCGGTGGTTGCTGAACGTAAGGAGAAAATAAAAGAGACGAACGAGGTGTTACGAACGGACGGTGGCTGGCGCAATGACGCACCTGATGGCTAAGTGACCGTTGGCGCGTGCCAGCAACCGGCTGCTGCCAGCTGCGACTCGTTCGTCGCTCTTTTCGTTATAGGCGACCATCTTCGCCCCTTCTGTCCTCCATTGATTTCAAATGGCGCGGACGTGCCACGCGAACGCGCTGCTAGAAATCAATAGAAATCGATCGCTCGAAAAAGTCGTTCAGAAAGAATTCAACCACGATTTTATCCCAACGATTCTTTTCTCATTTCGGTGATCGCAAACGATGCGCGATCTATCTTATTAACTTAACGATATCAAAAGGTAACGTTAAATCAACGTGAAATAAGCTGAAGTAAGTATTTAGCTGAAATTACTATTTGAATTTTATTTTTAAAAGGAATTTCACTTGACCGCTGATGCTGGACTGTGGACCGCGTCGATCTATTTATAAAGCGTTTCGCTCTGTTCGGTTTCGAATCAAAATGACAAATCGATAATCGATACGAATTCGGATCGCCGATTATTTCTTAGATATTATTAGCTGCCTTCTAAGAGATAAATTTTAATTCGCCTTCAACGCGGTTTCCTTTCTTCGATTTGTCGAAACGAAACACGCTTTCAATTAGTACGAATATTTTATTTTTCATAGCTGCCAGGTGTTTCGCCGAAATCCCCTTAAACGAAATAACCGCGCATTTGGCGAGTATCGATGCGACTCGATTCGTCAATGACATATTATACTTTTATCTGAATTACCAGTTACGTTACGAAGGGAAAGTAAAGGCGCGATTCGTTGGCGAACAGATCTGCCATTCGCATGGGTAGTCGAAAAAGGGAGAACGTTCTTTAGGATTGTTATTTGCGCGTGAAAGGGCACGAAGCTCACGCTGGACAGTCATGTTAGGACAAGGGTGAAGCTAAAGCCGCGAGAAACCCTAATTTGCGTGTTGATCGAACGAATTTTCTGGTATATCTCGATAGCGGTTTCAGGCGCAACGAAAGAAAGGCGCAAGGTGTTGGCCCAGTCAGGTGGCTTTATCCTTTGGCACCTGTTCTCCCGAGCTATACGGTAAATTTAGAACAAAACGATTACCAAGCCTAAGGTCTGTTCGCTTGAATATAAAGGTCCATACTACCACCGAATAGCTTTGTTGATTCTAATCGACGATCACGAAATAGTAGTACGATAGTACACAAGTATAGAATAGTAGTAGTAGTAAAACTTGTATTTCAAGTTTCCCGATAGACGATACGTCAAGCTGTAATAAATTACTTTTGCGCTTCTAGCTTTCTTCTTTTTTTCTTTTTTAATATTCCTCCTAAAGAATATCGATACGATTTAAGCACGAAATTTCCAAATAATTAGAAATTCCGCTACGTCTGTCGTTCCGCTACAGATCTTTTCGAAACCGGTTTGCATAACGGTTTCTCAAGTGTCTCTCCCTTTTATATCCATCGACCGCGTCTTCTAAAACGATCCGCTGCTCGATCGATCGAAAATCTAAAAAATTACAAAAAAATGTGGCTGTCTCTTATATAAAGTCGATACAAGCTTTCGATGTACATGGAATTGCCTCTGAGCGAATCGCATCTGCCCTTGTTCCAGGTGAGCGAAGCCAGGCCGCACATCAGGCATCAGAAAGGCGGGAGCCATTGTAGCAGATGCGGTCCAGGCTGGGGCGCCGTGAACCATTGCGTCCGTGGCCGTGACACCGAATGCGGCAAATGTGCACCAGGCACCTACAGCCCCCACCACAGCACCCAGCCCTGCTGGATCTGTTCTAGGTGCGGTCCAGGCCTCTACGAGGCGCATCCTTGCACTTCCAAAACGGATACCGTCTGCGATTCCTGTCACAGGCCTGCTCCGGATAATCTCGACTATCGAACCAAGTGCAAAGGTCGAACGAATTTGTTTCTCGCACCGGAGGACGCATTCGGCACTGCGGAGCAGAGTATCTTGGTGAACGAACCCGATGGACAGGATCGGTTGGCAGACGGAGACAAAGTACTGGAGAAAGACGCCGAGGCGGCCATTATCGATGGAGAATTTAATTCTTTGGAAAGGTTCTAGGACTGGAACATAGTTTGGCATAGTGGCTGTTACTTTGTTTCCATTTTTAGGGAAACGCTCTCTAAAGATATTACCGCGTTCGGTTAATCCGAACGAAGGAATCGCCTACTACCGTTAAGTTTTAGTCACCGATGATCCGCCATTCTCCTCTTCTAGAAGTAGTAGACAAAAATTCTACTTTCCAAGACTTGGCGATCTTCTAACGTTCTGCGACAACTATATCTTGACGAACCGTGAAGGGGGCACTTTCATTTCCTGATATCGTTTGAAACGTTCCTACGGTTCTACGAGATCCTGTTCGGACGAGTAAATCGGGATTGGAGATCGAGTGGAAGCTTTCTCCTGGGATATCGGGTTTCCTTGAATCGTCTGGAGAAAATTGCAAGATCCAGTTGTGTGGAATACCGAATTCTCTTTAGAAATTCATAAGACGAAGAGAGGACGATTAAGAAAGTTTTCGGCTTCGAATAGAAGCGGAAGATCGTGGATTAAGACTCGTTAGCCCCGTCGAGTTCGTTTGCAAGCTTTAAGACTGTGGATCGGATTGAAGGATTTTAAAATCGCTGATCGAATTTAAAATGTTAATCGAGAGAAAGATTGAATTATTAGAACATATTGTTATTCAAATGATCGATATCCGCGCTTTAAGTTAAGGCTCGACTGGTTAACGTCTACTACTTGTTAACGCTGGTGCTCGTTTTTTTTCTTTTTTTTTTTTTTCAATTTTCCTATTACGTACCTTTTTCTTGTATATTTTAATAATATGTATAAATATTCGAGAAGGAATTGGTCGGCTTAGATCGATCCCTCGTTGCTAGTCAGTTAACCGCTAAGTAGTCGATAAGAGGTATCATATGGGATCGACACGAGGTAATATTTAAACAGCAGCGTATACCGTACGCATATGCCGCCATAGTTCAACTCTAAACATAATATATAACGGCACGTCATCTTCCACCGAGCGATATATTGCACCTTTGATGTCGACAGCTCGTTAATCATGGTACTCGGAAAGTCCAGTTCATCGTGGCGTTCAATCTCTTTCGACAAAATATTTCCGATTGTCTCGCATGGGATACAGTATGAGAATTTCGAACGGTAAGACTTAGGAAGCTTACGTTAGTTTTGAAACGACGTCCAATTAGTTACGTTAGTTTGCCAATCGATGCTAATAAATACGAGATACTTAGATGGTACTTAGCTGTGATTCTCTAGAGTACCTTTGATTAATATTCGGCACTTGCTTGAACCTAACGGGACAATCGTTTGAACACGTTCTAACTGTAGATTCCTATATGATATAATATATTATAAGCATATTTATATGTATATACCCAAAGATCTCCTTCATATTGTCTGCATATACGCAGATTCTCTCCGCAGAATTCTGTCGTTCGAAGAATTCCTTTTCTTTCTTTCGTAATTATTTAGAAAACTGCCACCATCTTGGATTTCGTTGATATTTTTAATATGTTGCCTATAACGTCAATACGTTGAACAACCTTTTCCTTTACATGTAATCGACGCTCGGTCATAGTTTCCATGATATTCGCAAAAAGAACTGTCGGTACTACTACAGTGAATTCTAGCTATAATTGTGCATCCGTGACAACGTACGCGTTAGTATTGGTTGCCGTATAAAATGACACCTAATACAAACCTAATTCTTATCTTCTGTTTATAGCTTATATAGGTTTGGTGGGTTAGGTGTCGTGCTATCCGGCAACCAATACCAACGTGTGTATGCTGTCAGTTACTTACGAATATCGATGCCGACGCGTAAACGATAAAGTTGCTCGAAATGTTGACTTTTACGATATATTGAGAAAAATCATCGAAATCCAACATGGCGGCAGCTTTCTAAATAATTGCCGAAAATTTGTATATCCGCGTATTTCTAAATTTTCGAACGTCATTATGTATCGAGAAATTACCAAACGTTCTTCTCGCAAGATCTCTTTAGAAAAATTCGTTATTCGATGTTACTCGACATGTATACACGCCATTAGATATCATCCGTGTACGCAAAGCGTGTAAATACATTTTTGTAAATATAGAAACGATGACGGTACGATTCAGTTGCTGTGTTAAAATCTGTTACATGAATGAAAATCAGCGTTTCCGTTATTCGCCCAATATTTTGTTTATCGGACTTTTGCGAATGTTATAATTATATTTTTTTTTTCTCCTGCGATGAAACAATTAATGAAACGAAAAATACTGAAAAAGGTTGCAACGTTCGAATATCGTGCGTGGTACTAATCGATTGTTTTTAGTTTCAACGAGGTGAATGATTGAAAACTCGACCCTTTTAATGAAATGTTCGCCGCTCGAAATATTTAATATTTATTTATCAGTTATTTATTTTATCTGTGACTATTTTGAGAACCGCATCTACGTGCAGTAGTATCTATATAAAAACGAAATGTTGCGGCAAATTAACATTTTCCTCTCCTGTATAATTCAAAGTCGATTATACGTGTACATTTCGTTGCCGGGCGATTACAGCAAGGCGAGAAGCATGGATTTTCGCACAGACACTGTCGATTCTCGATCGCGGATGGAAATTCACGAAAGCACCATTATACTTTTTATCTGTTTTATTTATTTACGTCAATGTTCATTCCTTCGATGGACGTAGCCGCAAGAGATACGTCTACTATATGGACACAATAAAGTACAGACATAATACTCTATGTAAGATCTTTTTTGTTTTCATACAACCTTCTGCTCTATCATGTTCACGCTCGAAAAACCATATAAAGAGCCTATATAGTATATACGTTTCTTCGATGCTCAAATATACGATTATATAGATATAACCTCGAAGTGAAACTATTGTCGCGTCTTGACGAAGTACATAACATTTCGTATCAGGTATTATACGATTCGTCAAATATTAATCGTTATCGTTTGAATTATTTATGCACGATGCGCTACGATGTATATACACGATAACCATATGACCGAAGAAAAATGAAAATAATTACTCGCGGAATGCTACAATATATGGGTCATATACATATGTGCTGTTCGACGATAGCTCTATTCTCTGTTCGCTTTTATCCGTAAAGGTGATAATTTCGATTTGCATTGAAAACGATACGTCGTTACTTGGAATTAGCAATTGCAAATACTCGAAAATCTCGAACGATAACGGTAGTTTCACCGTAAAGCCGAAATTCGAATATTCGACGTTTCAGGTTAGATACTAACTTCGCTCGATGTTGCGTTATTTCACTGCTACCATGTTATATTAACATGATTCTAAGTCTTACATCATATATCTACGGATCTTAGAAAAATGTTATTCATTTTATTTACTTTCTCCCGTAAAGATGATCTCAGTCAATCGGTAGCAATGGGGAACGTTTGCATTGTGGATCATATCGTAATTTACAGTTTACGTGAAGGAAATCTAAACAAGTTCGGTTACCTTGCAAGAAGTTTGTTCGTGTGATCAAGAATCGTTACATCGATGACGATGTCGATAATATAATGCTCTATAAATGATGTGAAACAACGTCGTTATATTCTCGTGCGGTAAAATCTACCTATAAAAATAACTTACTGTAAAATATGCTGCAATGGGATCAATACGAGTACAAATAAAACATTCCTCGCATCGATTCAACTATGTTAATTATTTGTAATAATCAAGATAACCTCAACTATATCCTCTAGCCTTCTAAGGAACTTTGAAAATACATAGAAAATGTTCACTGTTCAGCTACTTGTTGTCCTGTCAGATCCGTTGTGTTCTTCGATCGTGACAATTCTCAAGAGACTATGCTGTACGGTATATACAACGAAATTTGTCTAAGTTATATCAACGTAACATACACACTTTCTTGCGGCAAACGAGTGATTTGTGTTTTATTTTTCGCAATCCATACTTGACATATCACCGAACAATTCTTACGTAAAAAATGTGAAAAACGAGAAACGAATCAGTTTTATCGCTAAAAACACACTGTAACGCGAAACCACGTGTTCCAGAACGTTCTTCAAGTTAGGCATAAAGATAAATCGCGAACGCGACAATTCACGGGACATCGTCGAGTAAATTTATAACGCTCTCTAAATAGTCGTATGATTTGTTCATTGACATCATGTGGACCCCGTAGAAATGTTCATACTTTCAAATCGAAGAATAAAGCGTTACTTCTCTTTTATTTTTTATTTTTTTGGCACGATGCTCGAAAGCTTCGAACGCTAAGCTAAGAAGACTACGAACGAAAAAATTCAAACGCAATTCAGTAAACGTTGAAAGGATGTTCGAATTGTCGCGCACTCCAGGATAGACAACGTACGCAAATACATTCACACGATTCAATTTGAACAATTTTTTATCAAAATCCTGTTTGCCACGTTCGTTGTACTCTTCGAACGAGTTATTCTTCGTCCTTTTTCTTTTCCAAATGGACGAAGTAAATGATTTTTATTTATAATCCACAAATAAATCTAAAATATAATCGTTTTTAGCTTTTTAATATTCCAAAAATTCCACAAATAGTAATTTCAAGCTAAGCTTATACCATCGATATAATTATATTTCCCGAAAAATCGAATTGAAATTTTCTCATTGACATTTTATCGATTCGACTTAAGCGCGAGCAACATTAATACCAACGCCAATCAAATAATCGAGAGAGCACACTTATACGAGATTACGTATATATGTATGTATAGTTTAATAACATAAATCAGTAGCATTTTACAAACGTACATGTAACTAGAGCTAAATAATACAAAACGATGTTGGCAAAAAGATCACAAAAGGCTCATCTCATAAAGTGTATCTTAATGTCGTCGACGGAAAATTAAATAAACGCAATTATTAAATAACTTGAGAATTTTACAGTTTTCCTCGTGTAAAGATTAAACGTAGAAATCTCATTTTATCAACAAAATTATCATATCGATTGATCGATCGGTGATCGAACATTCGTAATCGTGTGAACAATTCCTGTATTCATACTTTGTGCCGTGCGCGTCCATCTATGCTTATCCTAAAGTAAACAACGACAAACGAAGAACCAATATTTTCGATGGCTTAACGAATTACGATTTATAAATGCGATTATTACATCTTTTTCTTTTATACATGCATCAAATACTAATAAATAATTTCTATCAAAATTTTCAACGAACAAGATCATGTACCTTCACAACCGTATGCAGTGCACATACTCGCGTACAAAATTTCTAATACAGGTTCGAAAATCAATAGTTATAGCGCAATAAGATATTGTCAGTAGATTGTTAGTTAATTTCTTCTAATTATATTTGACTTTAGTTAGAAAATTCATTCGCATATTAAAAGCCTTTCGTTAGGCCATCGATGTCTATTTACTTTTTGCATACCACGGCCATAAATAAACAAAAGGAGCACGGATTGTACAACAGAAGGGAGGCGGATCTACAAATACGAAAAAATACACTATACATTTACGCTAGTTCCGGTATGTACTGAACGAAGCAGTTTTCCGAAGCTCATGAGCAACGGTAACATCGATCAACTTCATAGTGTACACACGTTGCATCTATGCTGAATGGTTTTGGTTCGATTCGAGCGGTCGATTGCAAACCCGCTAGTAACTTGTGACTGCGTTTTCTTCTACAACCGAAATCCCACATTAAATCTATACACGGGAAGCAAAAAGTAACGAGACAGATGTTCGATTTATCGGAATAAATCTCTGCAGCGTTGTAACAAACGCGTTTCATTAATATGTATGTCACGATTGCCATTCGATGAGGACACCGCAACGTAATAATACAACAATCGTGTGTCACCGCACACATTTCAATATAATTCGTAATATATATATACTTATAAGTATATAAATATATATAAATATAGATATAAGTATATATATATGTATATGATTATGTGTATTTTATTTATACGATATATGCATCCACGCGTGTATATATATAATATATATATACGAATCATTTGTATCTCATTTTAATCGGATGAACATGATTCACACTTCTGCGAAGATAAACACTCTGACGCGTGTAAAATGGTGGAGTTGTCATATGAGCCTCGTTTAAATCGTTCTTAAATGTGAATCATCTCTCAACAAATCCATGACTGGGCGATTAATCTATTATCAATCGATTAATAATTATATGCACGTCATTTATTCGTTCGTAAGATTGTTTCTTGATTAAAGATCGAAAATATCTAGATGTATTTTGTGTCACAGATTTATATGTACAAAACCGAATAAAACCGATGCAAGAATGTCAGGAACTATGAAACAGAGGACTTGATTTGAACTTATGTAACTTATAACGAAATTCGATCCTGCTCGTTTCTTCTGCGACTTTTCGCTTCCATATTTGAAAAGCGACGCACAATTTAAAAAATAGGTTTTCGAAATCATGTGACTGATTTAAATATAAAGTATTTCTACATACGTACTATATGTACGAATTTTCCTTTATATTATCTTATGTAAGGAATGTGTTCGTTTCTTATATAATGTATGTATTGTGTTATCGTGTTATCCTAAATAAAAACAAAATGCAAATTTCGCTACTTGCTCGTAAAATTCTCTTAGGTACATATATATATATATGTTTTCTATGCAATTATTTTATTGCTGGACACGGTATATATATTTTCAATGTACCGCGTTTTTAAATTAAATACTATAGAATAGTAAAACAATAATTCGTAGTAAGGTCACGACAAAAAAAAGTTTGAATGAAAAATATACAAGCATTTTTTGCGCGAAGTGTTGAATTAAATGAAAAAAAAAAAAAAAAATTGGGCGTTAAATAAAAAAATTTATTTTTTCTATCTAACGTTTCCCGTTTCATTTGATTCATAAATATTCATTAAACGCTTGTGTAACTTCAACATGAAACGTATGCATATATTGGGAACACGTTCTTGAGGATGCAAGCGTTCTTTGAACTTACATTTTTAGGGCATAACTAGATCTATGATACATTGTTATCCGACTTTCATAAATTTTTAGGATATACTCTTTCTCATGCTTAACAACGATTAAAGTCGAGACGAAACATTGATAGCATTGCATCCTTAGAAACGCGTTCTATATACAGATCTTTTGATAGGTCATGCTAGAGTTTTCGATTCATGCTAGTACGTACGTAACATACAGTCGAAAACGATAAAAGAGAATCACAGGTGGAGTAAGGAGAAAGCTTTCGAATATAAATTTATGCTATATACGAACATAAAAAAAAAAAAAAAATATACATCTCGTGTTCGCATGATAAAGAAATATATATATATATATATATAAATGAAATAGCAGGAAGGAACGATATTACAAGATCGTCATGCCTGCAACTACAGATTCTGTGTGTTTCGTGCAATGACTCCCTGTCATTGGCACATTTAATCGATGAATTCTTTTTATATACAATTTAATTAGAGCTTTACAATTTCCATAACAGACAGAGTAATCGTGAAGCATGTGATCCCAATGCTAACACGGTTTTTAATGTCACAGCTGCTCTATTTCCATATTTATTTATTTTTTGTTTTTTCTCCATTATCACTCGCAAAACATAATAATCTCCAACGTATTCGTAAATATCATCTGTACAAGATATACTACTGAAATATACATCTCACACAAGATTCGTTAAAAATGATTAGAAAAATTTGTCTAGTGATTATTGTTTCACTTCTTCTTTTTCTTGTTCGTTTACTTCTTAGCGAATAGAATTGCTCTTCCTTGTGAGCCGAAAAATAAAACCAGCCATGGATTTTATACGTCAACGTATGAGGTACAGAAAACCAAGGAAGGACCAGAGAACAAGCGGAGCAGGGGTAAGGGAATCGGGATGGGATCGATCATCTCGAATCTACTAATTACAAAAGAAATTTTGAGCTCCGTAAAATACAAGGAAAAGTCTACGATAGACAACTAATATCATACAACTACTGTCATCGTGTCCAAATCTACTCTCGCTCGCGCAACAATAATAATCTCAAAAAAAGAAACGAAAATCGGTACGAAAAAGATCGTACATACAAAAAGGGAAGCTAGAGGTATAGATGAGAATACGCCACGAGCATACAAATTCAATAGTATGGGCTAATAAATATAGAATCGCTGTAGCCGACACAGTTGCGTGATACAGTAAACTCATTAAAAATACTCATCATTGAAAGGGATGATAACTATAAACATCATTTATAAAAAATATATGCTAGTAACCTGAACGCTTTGTAGTGTGATTCTTGGCCGTTTCTTTTTTTGCGGATACCCGTGGCATGCATCTACACATTATTGGATAAGTTACAAATTATAACTTCTTATTAAAGCCACATATTAAATTAAAAAAAAAAAAAAAAAAAAAAAAAAAAAAAAAAATAGAAAAAAAAGAAAGAAAAAAGAAATAAAGGTAATATCTGTACTTGTTACCTTCATTCATGGACCAATATTGTCCATTATAGTCATCGTATGTCGCATAGCTTTTTTGCTTTCTTTTTTTCTTTTTTTCTTTTCTTTTTTTTTTCTTTTTTTTTGTTTCTTTTTCATGTACACAATTCGCCTTTGTCGTATTTTTAGCAATCCTATGCTTTGTTCGTAGGATTATACGTGGTAACAATGTTTCGCCTACACAAGAGTTCAGTTCTCGTGACCGCGTTGCGAGTGTAAGCTTGCGTACAACAAATATGTCTTAACAAATAATCATCAATATCTTTCGAACGTCGAGAGACGACATCCTTCAGTGATCACGATATGTCTTCCCACGGCGTTTTAACATATCTTAAATTAGCTTCACGCCTGCTAGGCCATTTAAAATTGGTCCACCAGCAGGTCACAGATCTCTACTGACATCGATTCCTTACTCGAACGTACTGTCAAACGGAACATCTACAAGATGACATTAACAACTGGCTCACCGAATTCCTGGTTTAAGAGATCCAATATTTAAGAAGCTTTGAAAGTTACCTGCGCTTGTTTGTTAGGTTCTAAACGTAAGAGACATCCTACTTGTTGTGCCCTCATATGTACTATTCCTGCACAGACAAAATTATCAGGATTCGGATCGATACCATCGAGTAATTGCATTCCAAATCCTTGAAGTTTCGTGCGAACTTGCGCAAGATCCATCGGCTGTTGTGCTTTAAAAATTTTCTGTGAACGTTGTTGATTGGCTCTAAAAGTGTAAGTTGATTATATAATATTATTTCAACGTATTGCTAAACGAAATAACTTTTATTTAAATAGTAAAAATATGTCAAACAGTTTCTAAAATTATTTGATTACGTACGGCTGACTTTTGTTGTCATATTTAATAAATTAATAAGTTTTAATGTAACAGTTAAAAGAAATAACAACCAAAATGAATACGACGGTAAAGTATTTATTACGATAAGTTACATACCCTCCAAGATTTTTCCACCGTGCAAAGAACGATTCTCCGTTCATTTCTGTAGGCTCGAAGAATTTGTTGATCGTTAATGGTAACTTCATTGTTATCTTTTGTGGCACATTATTATAAATAAAGGAAATGATCATGCTTGGTGCATCTATATAGAAAAGAGAGAATTTAAGACCGTTTTCAAACAATATAAAAGTGAATAACATCGGTTTGATGGCATCTGTTTTAGAATGTTATGTAGCTTATCGTACCACTGTAGTCGTCGATACACTCTGCATTAATCATTTGTTGTATTTGAGCACCAGCTTCTAGCACGGGATCGACTGGCTTTACTTGTACAGCTAATTTTTGTTGATTTTCCTCGGGCCAAGATAGTTGAGGTTGGAAGCTGTGAAGAGCGTACTGAGTTTTGTTTCCGTAAAAAAGACCGACGCGTCCCAAGTTTTGTCTGAATTCTGACTTTACTCCGATTTGAATTAAGTCATTTTCAAACAATACGCCGTTATTCTTGCACACGAATCTGTAAGGTATAGCACTTTAAAGTCTAGTACCTTCTCGAAAATTTCTCTTGATTAAATATTTTCTACATCAACATACTTTTTGGGATTATACGTGTTTTGGGCACCATTAGTAGCAACTTTGTTTGGCATGTTATAAATATCACCTAGTACATCAAGTAAAACTCCTGTATTGCTAGTTGGTTGAGAAGACGGCGGTGTAGAAAGACTTAATAAATCTGCCGAGGTATTATTAACAGTTCCTGTGGCACTAGCGGGCGCTTCCGCGTGATGATTAGCATTTGGTGCAGGACTTTTACTTTCTCTAATCTCATTCTCGGGAACTCGTCCTGGCTTTTTCCTTTTCAAAACGGCGAGAATAGAAGATTCTCTTTCTGGGAATGCTGGCATTTCTTCTAATACTGTAGCCTATAAGGAGAATTACAAATATTCACCAACATTGCTAGAATCACATACACTTTCATACCGTATACAATTATAAATATCGCCGTTCCAGTGTAATAAAAATCTAGTATTAAACATATCTAATCTCTCCATTATAAAAGTTTCGTAATTTTCCAAACATTCTTGGCCAATGGATGGCAGTAACGTAATTATTGAGATATTTGTTTTTATCTATCGAACTTCGTAGCAATAATGATGTATTAGTTGCGTCACAGACATACTTAAAAGTAACTAGAGAATGCAAACAATATTGTTTATCGCAACATTCTGAAACATTCGCTTCGTTATTTAATTACAAATTTTATTAAATGAAATCGATTTTCTTCATTAACTGAAAAATAATTTTTTTTACAGTTGCGTCATTGTTGTACCGGAACGGCGACACGCTAATTAAAATTAATTTGAATTGGATTTGTTATTTACCAAAACATCGCTAGAGGCGATAATGCTTAGCTGAAGATACTCCGAAGCTCTTTGTTGTAATTCTGCGTCGGCGCTACGTAAGTTACTGTGTTGTCTAAAAACATCTTGAATTTGACTTCTCATTTCAGGAAACAGATTAACAAATTTGATATAGGTTGAAAGTAGCAACGCTCGGGTCATTGGAGAACATAAGTGATACTGAAAAATTAAGCGAAGAAAAAAAAGAAAGGAAAAAGAAACGGCATTAATATATTAAATATGAAATGTTTGAATATGTAAGAATTTATAGAACTTACTTTGGAATGTAATAATTGAAATTGAACAGCTGGAGAAGAGCGCTGATCACCAGCAATGAGATTTCCAAACTCCCCAAGTATGTAACCACCAACTTTAACCATATTTTCGTGGCAAGCTGGTGCTTGTAAGGCCTAACAAATGTCGCACATATTTAATACCTTATTTATAACAAAATATTTAAATGAAAAAGATATATATACAATTGTGCGTTATCTACCTCGAAAACAGTCTTTGCTGCATATCCTTGCACGTCATCTCTATTGATAACAATCTGAATAACTCTGTACCATACTTCTTCCGAAACATAATCACCAGCTATCCTAATGAGATTTAGAATAACGTCAACGTACCAAGTATAATCGGTAGCATATTTTTCGGCTAGAATCGCGACTTTAAGAACCATTTCTTCTCTAATAGAATAGTCAGCAGTTTCGAGGTAGTTTAACATTTCTTGTACTATTTCTTCCGCATTGCTTTTATCACACATAGCATACAAAAGATCAACAGCCTGTTGTCTAACAGATACGTCCTTTTCCATTTTCATAGAAAGAATAACAACTTCTTGATGTTTCTTCACGGCTTCGTGTGAAAGCTCTGATGTAGCCAAATGGCACATGGATTCGAGTGCTAAGTAACGAAGATTAGTTTCACGATTGGATAGAAACTGACCGAGTTGATTGCACGCTCGAACCGATAAAGGCAGTTCACTGTCGTTATGAATAATTAAACTAATGGCCTCGAATAACACAGCGTTCTTAGCATTCGAGTGCTGCACCTTCTTTGATTTTGGCGGTTCTTGAGCTTTGTTTAATATAGTTTCTAAACATTCATTTAATCTACCCCTTACACCTGGATCTTCAGCTGTTAGAAAGTAACAAATACAATAAAATTATTGCCGTGGCTACCTTAATATATTATACAATTTGAATAAAGATAATTTACCAGGTGGGGTGTAATTCTGTAGTAATCGTAAAAGTTTAACAGAGAGCCATGGCGCTGGCACAAAGTAATACGTATAATCCTGTAGGTCTGTGTAGCTCGATGTCACGATCTATTGAGGTAGAGTAAAAATAAACAAACTAACATCTAACCATTGACCGGGTTAACAAGCTATGCCATACCCTGCTCAATCTTGAAACTGCTAAACTAACGCATCCTTTGTATTCGTCTGGGTTTCTTTTTACAAGAGCATCTATTAGAGATGCAGCTGCGGTAACAACACCGAGATGTTGGTCATTTAAAAGGTGAACTATGCGCGAGGTCCATTCTCCACCAGGAACAACATCCGGTGCAGTACGCAATAACCGTAATAAACACAGTGCTGCACTTTGTTTCACAACATCCATGGTATCTCTAAAATAAAAAATTATTTATATTTATTTTTCCTTTCTTTAAATAAAATAATAAAAGGGAGTATGAAATATTAATTACTTTAGCTACATACCCGGAAACGAGTAGTTTTGGTATTTCATTGCCAAATGCCTCTGCCATTTCTTTACTACCAATATTAGCAATACATTGCAATGCAAGATTTACATGAATGGGATTTCGTGATGCAAGATCATTCTTTATACTTTGAATTATTAATTTAATGAGATCGCTGTTTGTATTTACTAAAACTGATATGAAAAGATAGCCCTAAAAGTGGTAGTAATAGTTGCATAAAATTAAACTTCAGCATCAACATAATTTATGTGCGCATTATTTATTTCAATAGATCACAACGCTTACAATTTGTTTCTCTGAATATTTGTTAGATGAAAGTAGATTAACAGCCTCCATATGTCCAAAGTCAATGTCATGACCAAGCAGGAAAATAAAAAGGAGCTTGCAAACATATTTCTTTTTTTGATAACCGTCAAGTGTCTTATCTCCTTTAAATTTACTACGAATATTTGCCAACTCTTTGTTTATTCTTTTTATTTCTGCCTCTTTGCTTTTACCTAATAGAATAAGCAAAACAGAACAAAGTGATTAATAATTTTTTAAGCCTTTTGCAGATCATTTCTGTGAATATGGAATTATTGATGACATGCATTTACACACATACACACACGCGCTCGCGGCACGCGCGCGCACGTATATAACTATAGATTTGTCATTGTTTTTATAGAAAACTATAATGGCTGCATGCCACTTGGATTGGTGTCAAAGTACAGATGTATTGATTTGTCCTATAAGAGTCAATTTCGTATCCTACTTCTTATATAATTATTTATTGCATTATACATAATATAAAGATTATATAGTTAACCCATACGTTAATTTACATTCTATTCATATCTATAAAGATTTCACATGGTAGCTGGAAGTGTTAGTTTTAATATTCATTTACTCTATTATGCCAAGTATTACATATGAGTGTCTGGAGCGCAAGCTATATCAGAAAGATACGGCTATATCAGAACTCCGCCCCCTGTCTCCTACTCTTCACAGCCTTAAATACTCTATATGTCACGTTTGTTTCAATGGCATCATATCTCTTAATGAAACATGGGTCAAAATTTCAGTGATCCAAAAGTTAACGAGTTTTCTTTTTTATCTGATAGCATAATATACACGAGTGTCTAGTTAAGACTAATGTAAGATGCGAGTTAATAAATTTTTTTAAAGTATCATTTAAAGACATATAAATAACAAGAAAAGTGTTTTAGCTCACAATTTCTAATATCAGAAATGAATACAGCCAGCCCACGCATGCCATCTCCTCTCACAGCCGGCATCTTGTCTTCTTCTACTTAAAACCACCTGTGAAATAAGACACAATGACAGAAATTTGTACTCATATCCCTGAAAAACATAATTTTAATTTACAAAATTGTGTTAACACGAAAACACATGTTAACATCTATCTACAAGCTATTTTTATAACAATTAAATATTTCAATTATATAAATGTTTATAAGAAAATATATAGGCCAGGATATTTTTTGAATTACAGAGGGATATATGTAGTTATAAAATGGTGTTTAATAAACATAGATAGAGATACGTGATATTAAAATAAATATACAAAAAAGATGAATGGAATTCTTCGTATCACTGCTTATGGGATAATTTATGGAAAGTTAATTGTAAACTCGCAAATATATGTTGTTATTTGACGACATGCAATAGACGCATAGGGGGAGGCTCAAGAAAGTGATTTAAACGACATTCGTTGATTAAGTGTACTCGAATCAACGAGCCCCTTGGTCTCTTCAAATAACTTTAAAGAAGAATTCCCCATGTTAGATATACGTTCGATATTAGCGAATGAAACTAGCATATTACATGAACGTTGGGAATTGAAAGGGCAAGTTGTGCGAAATAATGCAGCGTCTATTCTGACGCTCGAGAGAAAAATCGAGTGATTAAGCCGGTAACGCGTCCTAGATTCCGACGGCAAACGCTCTTTGACAGCGGTGTGATGGAAACGTTGATAGTGGTTCGCGTTACGTGAAAACTTCCGACATTATGTTGAAAGATTGTAGCAACATTCACGAAGAAATCACCGAATAATTCAACGTGTATGGATCGAGCAGGCAAAAAGAATATTTGGAAACGGATAAATAGATCGAACGATGGCTTTCTGTCTCCGATGACCTGTCGTACTGATGGCAAATGCAACCAGTGCGACCTATGTTTTCTGAGGAAAAGGTTATCTGCTACGCATCTTGGTTATTGGATCAGTTTTAAGTACATACCAATCTGGGTTAGGGTAACGTTCACTCACAGCTCTGTCACGTAGTACTCGGTAGGCGTGAAACTATTCGCGAGTCGGTGCCAGAGATTTCGTGGCTGTCGCCATTTGCAACCGCTGACTAGCTGACGGCTACCCGTCAAATGCCACTAGGCCTGCGCTTTCGACATTGCGCGGGTAAATTCGTATTTCAAATCTGCTGCTATTTCATCGATCGCTTTTTATATGACTATGTCATTGCTCATAACGTATGAGACAAGTTTTAATTATTGTTATCGTATCGTGATCCATTGCATCTTGTTAATATTCGTTTAACAATCGAATAATATTCGATATTTCAATATTTACGGTCATTTTGACATTTCTTACTAACATAGAAGAGAATAGATTTTATAAAGTCTAATAACTCTGTACTGTAAATAATAAGTTCGTACGATAAAAATTTTATTCCAAAATATAATTGTAAAATAGTGAGAGGTTTTAGAAACTAAAAAAAGCTCCTAATGTTCCTTTAATCATGCAATTATTAATACGTTAAATTGAATTAAGCTGGGTCGTCAAACTTTGATTTAATTAAAAGCATATTAAACGAAGTTCAGTTTACGGGAAGGTATTTATTGGAAATTTGTTTGTTATTGTATGTATATTTCTTAAATAAAAAAATGTATTTACAATATATCAACTTCAGAGATCATTCACGTTTTTAAAAATGTACGTAAATATTTCCTTATATCATTGCGCCATCTGTTGCTGTATCTTCTCAAGTAACATTTCTAACCTAGCTTTCATAACAGGTTGTCCTTTTCTTGTTTTCCTCGAAAGTTGTTTGTACGTTTGCATTCTTTTCTCTTTATACTTTTTCAGCGCTTCTTCTCTTTCTGCTTTCACTCGGGAGGCTTCTTCCACTCGCTTCCTCTTTTCATTCTTTTTATCGAGAAATTCCTGTTTTGCTCTATGAAACGCACTTATCCTTCTATATTGTTTCCTTCGAACAAACAGGAATTATCTTTGAAGAACAATATGAATTTTGAAGCTGTTGTTTCCTATATAAAATTTAGTAAGTATACATACTCGTGTCCATTTTGATCATTAGCTTCGGAAGCGAATTTCTTTAGATTTTGTAGCTGATCCTTGTCGATCTGCTTGTAAAATCCTCGTAAAACAGCTTTCTTCCTGCGTTGCTCCCATTGATCAACTGCGATATATAGTACAATTAAAAAGTGAGAATAATATTCTTAATGATATTTGAACTTAACCTATACGTAAACTGGATTACTCGATAGTCTCACGAACGTACCTTTGTATTTATTACTGTACTTCTGCAGCCTATATTGCTTTTTGTTAAATGGCTTTTTTCCGTTGCTTACATAGTTTGATTGTTTTTTATTAGAAACATCTTTTACATGGCTCTTCATGGTTGCGACAAGCTTCACGAGATGCTAATCTAGTTGCAACAGTAGACGCAAGAGGGACTTGAGATCGATTAAGCGGCCGCGTTAACCGACGACAATTCAAAGGGAAATATTTTCCTTCGATACGATGTGTATCGAATAATCGTTAGAATGTATTTTCTTGATGAAAACAAACTGTTACTCTACGTTCATTCGTAAATTTTCGTGCATTATCGTTACGCGCATAAATACGTGTTATACTATTGAGTAATGCCATTTAATACGTCGACAGAAGGTAAATGCAAAGTTGGATAGGTGTTGGTGACTTAAAATAAACTTCTATTCATGGTTAAAGTAAAAATATACTAAGGAGTAATAACGTCGTATTTATATTTCTTACAAACTTATTTACATTGTCATTGTTTCGTAGATACAGCTGAATGAAATATTAAGGTACTTATTTGCTTGTCAGTGTAGAAGGTTTCAATGGAAAAATTATAATATCAGAGTGTACTAAGAAAAGCAAATTACAAAGAAATTACTCTTGCACAATTGACTGAGTATATTACGGGCACTTGTCATCGCATTACATATTGTCAGTTTATTCGTGGCAGTGACATTGGCTATATGGCTACATTTATTCGCGTGTACTAACATTGTTTTCACGCACGTGTAGCAAAATGAAGGATGACCATCGACCATCGATATCAAATATGACATTGTTAATGCGATCTATATAAATAAACGGTTTAAAAGAAAAAAGAAAGTTATCCTCTATGTTACTATGCTTCATTAATAATAATATTTAGATGTCTGATGTAATGGGTACGTTTGTGCGCAAATACCGAGCGCCGAGAATTTAAGCACTAAAAATTCATTTCAGCTATAGATCGTGTATACAGCAAATACAAACGTGCGTGAATGCTATAAGTAGTTGCAGACGGATCGTATTGCAAATCCACGTAGCGCGAATGTTACAACAAACCGGTTAGGATCAAGTTTCACAAGTTTGCAAAGAAATGGTTGAAAATTCGGCGCTATAATATTTATCCTTCCTGATATGGTAAACTCGCCTGATATTATTACAGTTGTTTTATTTACAATTTCCCTTGAAATTTTCTTCCAACTGTAATATTATGCACGTAATATTATTAAACATAAAATATAATTGAGTGTTTCGTTAGTTATATATACGATGTATCGTGTATAGAATATACAGTATGTCACGTCACACGTGCCGATGATATACACGTGCTACTGAATTATCGTGAAGACTGAAATTGAGGGAACAATCTGGTCGAAGACTCGGCAATTTTACTGAATAAAAGATGGACACTATGATATCAGAGAGTGACATCATGGCGCGTTAACCTCAGTCCCCATTTGTACTCAAGTCAGTAGTGGCGATGCGAAGTCGTCGTACGACGACACCAGTCAAGTCAACCTCCTCATTCAATCGTTCTAAGTAAGCCAAGTACAAACGACTATTAAGCGCTCATTGCCTGTTTGCTACCGAAGTATCGAATGAAATTATCTTTTATCATCCCGGTTGTGTTATCAACACCTACTGTCCACTCTAACAAATTATTTGTAATGTAACCGCGCGAACGTCTGGAACAAAGAACGGTTCTCTCTTTGTTCGCTCGTGTAACATTAATTAACATTAATTAACGTAATGAAAGTTTAGTTTATTCTTGTTGTCCTAAAAGCTAGGAAATTAACGAGACCAACTATTTTCTAGATGAGTTTATGCAAAATTTAAGATACGTCCACAGAGTCGTTTATCGCTTCTCAAAAGTTGTTTCTCGATCAATTTTTAAAACTTTTGGTTTTCGTTGGTTTCCGTTCTCCGGTTCTTGATGATATCGGAGGAACTTGGCGCGGAGAAAGGCGAAGAAAATTCACGCGGTACCCTCGACATTGAATGGTCGGAATGGAAGAACGACGGTCGAAAGGGTCGAACGATTAAAGAATTCCTTGGATCGAATCTGGCCTCGGATATGGCTCTCTGTCGGACTTTGTCAGCTATTAATAGTCAGTAGTGTCGAAGAGGTGTATGTATAGTATGTACTATCTTTTCTACAACCTTCGTTTAGTTGTTTTCTTCTGCATGCCACGCTACATATAATTGCCTGGCAAGCTGTTTCGCTTCTGTCTTCTTGTCTGGCATAACAATGTAATTATTCAACGAATTGTGTTGCACGAGTAACTCAATTTCGACATAAGCTGGAAGCTTAAGAAATTGGCTCTTTTAAATGCGTGGTAAAAATCGTTTTTCGTGGCAAAGTTACGATACATGCTCGTTTCCTGTTTTAATCTATTCTTAGATTCAGATTCTATACATATTTCCTATTATTCGAGTAGAAATTCCTCTTCAAAGCGAAAGTAAATAAATTTCTTTTAATCGTAGTTAACGTTGTACAGGCTACTGAGAAACTTTATGACCCTTCTTTCAGGGAATACCAAAAGAGTCAGTGTAAAAGTTTTCTATTAACGATCTAATATATATATATATATATGAAAATTTCATTTTCTTAGTTTCCCAGTAATTCCTATTCGATGCTGTTGCATAATGGATTTGTCCCAAAATGACGAAATCGAAACGACGCTTCCAACATGATGACCTAAAAAACAAATAAGATCGGGAAGATGGAGCAAGCATTTAAATTCGGTAGAAACAGTTAAGAATAAGATGTTTTCATCTTGTTACGTCCATTGTCATACCTCGGGATTGAGCAACACGTACAGCGACAACTCGCTACGTAACGAATGGACGTAAGACCGATCCATATTAGCGACGATTGTGACGCGCTTTATCGATCAGTAAAACCCCCACATAGGTGACGTCATGTTAACCACGTTCTCCCACGCAACACCGACGAGAAACTTAAGAATTCGGTGAACGTTTGAGAGAAACACAGACGAAAAGATTGACGATTCGTTCTCTGTAAGAGAAGCCTGAAATATCGTCTGGAGGCTCGAACAATTTGACATTGACACACTTCGTCATCAACACCGGTCTTCTCCGCTCTCTTCTACGTGCTTTTACGTACGTCCTCGCCGCCGTTTAATTTCGTTTTAACATTTTAACGCTGCTGTTCGTAGATTTCTTTATTTCACGACTATTGCAGAGTAAAAGTCGATCGGAGACTGAAAACAGATCGTCTTTGTCGATCATCTCGTTCGCTCTGCTGAATCATTTTGGAATTTTCGATCTTTGCACGAGGTGGAGCGAAAGAGACGCCTGCTTGCACGTTCTCCGTTTATTTATCTCATTCGCCGGTAATCAAGCCTGGAATTTATAATAAGCAGGAGTAACGGGATTCTTTTATAGGTATAGGGAAACGTTTAGAAATTTTCGCGGACGCGCGTTCAAATTCAATCGCATCCTCCGTTAGGATTTTTCACGAATTTCCTGCAAAGATTATTCATGCGCGCGATTCGATACGGACGAGGGTTGTTATTTAGCCGGTTTGGCCGAGTAGAGCGTGATTCAGTCCTCCTACGTCTTCGTCCGTAGCTATAGCTACCGCGCAGATCATCCGCACTCCTCGTCGCTCGATGGATCTCGAGAAAACATTCCACATAGTTTGATTCACAAGAGATCGTGGACGAGTGCGAAGCCGCGGGCAGGACTATTTATGAACAATAAGAAGGCGTCGTGACGCGTCGGTCCATTCAGTTCGGTGCGTATGACGCGGTGCAGCGCGTGAAAATAGCGGTCAGCATCATTTGCCTGCGTGATTTAACGCCACGAAAAAAAATATCACGCAGTTCCACCAGACGTGCGCAAAAAGTTGCGTAGTAATCGCGACCTTCGTGCCTCTCTGGTACGCCTGTTCAAATTAGAACACCTGAATGTTCACGCGTGATTAACAAGAATGTAGAAAGAACGAACGATCCGAAACGAAATGCGAATGATCGTCACGCACGATACGATTACGAGGCTTCGTTTTATCTTTGAGAACCGAATTCTTTGCGTCAAATTTTATACCTACTCGGGCTATTAATAATAACTAAAAGTAATAGCTATTACAATAGCGAATTAGCGAATTTATACGGATGATTTAAATTTATATAACGCGAGATGAGTCATAGGTAGAAATTGACGCGAGATGATGTTTTGGCAACTGTTGAGAATAAAGACGAATTTGTTTCTTATTCTTGAATAGGATTTTATACTAGGAAGTCCTTCTGTTCTTACGAAAATGACTGAGAATATTTTACATCGCCTACCGTGTGTTAAAAATAATCGATAATATCTACAGCAATGTTCCCTCCATTATTTTAGGTAGAAAAATTTAGTTGAGACTCTTCGTGAAAGTTTCGTGGCTTTGTTGTAGATAATAGGAATAGATATCTTGCTTGCTCCTTAATTTTAAGCGGCCGCGAAATGTAACAGGCTGTAACAATAGATACTTGATGACAAGTGTGCAAAATATGTTCATCGGTAGAATGTCGTTAAATACAGCTACTGCGTGCAGATCGAGCAAATTTACCAGAAGACAAGACTGCATAACTGGGTCGACATGGTAATTGACGTCCTGACGCTTTTACAAGCATCGTTGACTTCGGAAAACCTCTTGATGCACCATGTAATTTAATTAGCCAATTAATATCGTGAAAATCGGATCATCCGCGAATATCTCGTGTTAACGCGTATAATTTTACGGCCGTGGCATAAATCGTTAAAAGATCAATTCTATAACATTGCAAACGTAATAAATGACATTAAAAAAGTGTTTTTATATAACGACGACGAATCAAAATTTTTTAGAAATTCGATACCAATAGGAATGAAATCTTCTATGCGGATATACACATCTCCGATCTAAAGACAATCAATAAGGAAATGATCGCATGGTCGCGTATTAGTCATCGTTTCTCGTATAAAACACAATCGTTCGAGCTATGTGCGAAATCATAACCTATAGACGCCCACCGATTCTTCTTAGATCATATATTTATTCAGAAACTTTGTACGTCGTGTGCACGTATGAATAACTTGCTACCTTACATGCTGGTTTATGTAGGAGATCCTGTTTTACTTGGAAAATATAAAACTTGAAATTCTAGTGTTATATCGTAAAATAGGGCAACCAATCGTCACTTTGTCGCATGCCTGTTAAAGAAAAATTTCATACAACTAGCTGTTGTATCGATAAGTGCCCAAACGTTGTTTCTCAATAAACTAAAAAATATTTAATATTTTTTAAGGATACTCGATATTTTCTCTGCTCTTTGATTTTATTTATCAAACGTTTACGAATAACGACTAAACGGACTAAATCTTGCAGAATAAATTCAATTCGGATAATTTATGTCGCAGCGAGGATTAGAAAATTGCTTTAAAATATTCGACGAGCACTTGATTCGTATAATTTGCACTGGCCGAAGAGCGCACCTTTCGCAAAAAATCCCAAAGCAAAAGAAAATACACGTCGTTCGGATCTTCGTGAAATTTCGTTCCCAGTTTGGACCGCGTGCACGAACTCGAACGCCTCCGGAACATACCGAACGACGACGAACTCCCACGAATAGCCGAACGATTGCGTCGCGACTATTTAAGGAGCATTCGGTGAGCCGCGCTCATTCTTAGGCGAGACAACGTACAGAACGGTTGTACGTGACCGAGAACAATATTTGCAATAATTAAAAACGATCGTTCGTGAGAGTAGTGCTTGTTGTTGATATACGAGCGAGCATCTCATTTAGTGGCTTTTGGTGTAGAGAGACACGAGTGTGAACGAGGCAGAAATCATGGCTGACAGTGGTATCAAACGCAATATTCCTATCAAGCTCGGTGACTTCAGCGTGATCGACACCGAATTTTCCAACATACGGGAACGCTTCGACGCCGAGATGAGAAAGATGGAGGACGAGATGTCACGGTTCCGTAGCGAGTTGATGAATCGCGAAAGCAATAACTTCTTTAAGAGCACCACCAGGTATGTTGTTACCGAGACGCACCTAACCTTTTAACGCGCGTACACCCGGCACGATTTCTCTTTTGCTCGTTCATTCCGATGAATTTCCGAGCTAAGATTCTTTTCAACCTTCTTACAATAATAAATGTTACGCGACACATGAAATACGAATATTTACGAACGTGACTTTCGATACAAGTGGGAAAATATTTGAAGTACGGATAGACGAAGATAAGATGACTATGGGATTGAAAATTAGCCCCAAAAAAGCTATCGTCAAAGAAGATCGTATTAATGTTATTTTAGGTAAAAATACGACTATCGACGACTATTGAAAGCCGTTAAATTGGATTTAAAATGTACTGGAGTTTTAAAAAGAGATATATTTAAAATTTACTTGGATTTGAATTTACGTCTCGTTTCACGCCGGTTACAGGACCGGTATTTATTTTTCATGGCGTTCTAGAAAGTCTTGTTTACATAGTCATCGTATCGAATACAAACGTGCCTTTCCACCTTTCAGAAGAGCGATCGATATTACGATACATCATGAACGAAATTCATCGTAGAATAACGGTAAAAGAGAGGAGAGAATCGATGCCTGACGTTATTGAAATTAATTCGAGTGCCTTAACGCTGCAGAAACAAGAAGCGTTAAAATGTCTTTATCCTCGTTTTGGATCTCTTCCGTGTTCGCGATAGATAACGAGTTAAATCGATCGATGCTGCACTTTCGTTATAAAATGTTATTCTCGTTAAAAGACATACTCGACAGAATGATTGTCAGTTTGAACGCATTCGATTCGAGTCGTACGATCGAACGGTCGCAAAGTTGTTTTTCAAGTCGGCCGATAGAATCGATCAGTTTTATCGTGGATCGGGTTACGGTAACAACACGATACGATTTCGAATTTAGCCGACCGTGAAAACTCATCCGCGTGAGATATAAATTACCAACTCTGATTATATTTATTCGCTACTTTGTTGGAATTGGTTCGTGAAAATGGAACGAAGGCGAAAGTGGATTGGTCGATGGTTCTCAGTGTCGAACTCGTAAACCATAAACATTCAGGCCACATTGCAGGAGGTGCAACAGTGTGCCAATAGCCGCCATTTAATTTTTTTCTATGGATCGATGTTTGCTCGGTTGCGCAACAATGTGTTGATTTTTAGCGCGAATTAGCATAACGCTGTGTTCGCGTTACCTCGTCTATCTGCGCATCTACCTGCTTTTGTTATACAGACTGGTACAAAAGTAACGTAATCCTAAGTTTTGACGCTCGAAGAAAGATGGCTAGAAAGGATAGATATTATCCTTTGTAAAGTTCTATTGTATATAGTTCTATATATTCTATGTATAAGTTTCAAAGTTTCGATCGCGTTGCTTTCTGGCCATTTGGAAAAGAAATTCACGGAAGGTTTTCGTACACGAATTTCTCGTTAAGCGACGAGAAAGCGCGCTGCTTTGACAGTTGTGTGATTCGTACACGTATATCGATTAGCGCGTGATAACGAAACGAAAACGTAGTGTTGATCGCGGTAAGTGTAAATTAAGGTCGCGTCTCTGCCACTTTTTTTCATCGGTACACACGTACATATGTATATTCGTTTCACGTATTTCAGTAACGTATCCGCTATTTATAGAGGCTTCGTCAGTGCGTTCGCTATGAAGAACGCGCGAGGAGAACCCCCTCGATGTGCCTTTCTTGCTAGGGTATAAACGAAAAACAAACGGTCTCGTTGGACGAAAATTTACACCTGGCCTTGGTGTACAGGCTGTCCTGAAACACGCGGAGAGTCGGGTCTCCCGACACTTTGAACGCTTCATTACGGATGTTTCTCGTTGTTTCTGGTCTACGGCGCATTTGAAATTCTAATCTCGGTGGAGAGCAACGCTGATTATTCCGAGCGATTGCCTGTTACGATGCTCGGCAAGCGAATATAGGAGAGCTGTTGCTGGAAATTACGATATTTAAATTTAAGGAAAAATTCAAAGAAATACGATAAAATTTGTCCTTACAAGTGTACGGTAGTAGCGTAATTCGCGATTCAACGCGTTTCACGTACAGTTTTCGGTAATCCTTTATCGAATATTCGAACGAACGTTTCGGGCATCTCGTTGGGAAATTTTGGATATTTTGGTCTATCGGAGAACTAGTCGAATCTTCGGAACATTTACATTGGAATTCACGCAGAATAAATTGCGAATTCGCTGTGGATCGTGCGGCGAATGCGTGCCATGCGCCACAGTTTTTGCATGCCAACACCGCGAAAGCTGACAGTCGTGTTATTTTAATAGAAGGCCTGTTCGATCTTGGATATGCTTGCCCGCTACGCGCTCAACTTACTAATTATAGAAGCATCGTTCTAAATTTATTACTCGACTATTCGAAAATCAACATCTTCCAACATATACGATTCGCGGTAGGAAATCGAATTATTCGCCGAATCTGTTACAACGACTCGACGTTCCTTCCTCTCAAAATATAAAGTAGTCGGAATTCTACGTCGAAACATGGGAAAAATGTAACGATAATAGATAGATGTGTAAGGTGGTAAAAAAAAAAGCGTGCGAATTATAGCGCACGAAGCTGTTCATCGTCGATCACAAGTTTTTGGAGGATTCTCGTTAGCCAGCTTGGGCAATGCGTTCTTGCTCCCTGTTCGGGGGAAGCCCGATCGACGGAAAATAACCTCGACCAAAATTCTACGGATTCCTCCTTGGCAAATGGGAATTTGGGCCGTTTACAATTTACCGTGAATTTCGTCATTTCTCAGACTTTATCGACCATTTCGCGCGTTTGCACGAAAACACTTTTCTGTCGGAGCCGATGTACATTTGGTTGAATTACTTGTTTTCACTAACGTTTTACATCCATTTGTTCCTCTCTGGTTCTTTTTTAACTTTTTCGTTTTTTTTCTTTTTAGTTTTTTTTTTAGGGGCAGCTTCACAAATGCCTTTGAACAAAGAGGCGTGGAATTTTATGCGCTCGTAAAACGAGGAATGGATTGAATAACCTTTCGCTCGCCGTCAAAATGGCATGCCAATGATTTAATTCGAAAAGTGCTTTCGATCGCGTGAGCGTAAAATTAGATTCGATCGGAAGATGAATATACTTACGTACGGTGGTATGTACGTGGCTCGATCGCCTTTGATGCTTCGGACGAGGTGCTTACATGAAATCGAGCAAGCCGAATAGTTGCGTGTTTCGTAGCGAATTTATTTATCGCGTGTAAATCGTCGTTTTCTACACTGTTCTGCGTCGTATACCAGCCCCTACTCGGATCACAAACGTATACGTACGAACGTGGTAAATGGAAATTACACGATATCCAATAACAGTCGATAATATCTGGAAATTGCGTGCAACGATCATTAACCGATAGCGATTCTACAACGGGCGTTATAATTAAATCGAACGATGTGACGAGTTTTCGTGCGTCGATTATAATGGAGGATTATGTAAACGCAGGTTGTGTGTCGGTCGTTAGTCGAAACGATACGTTGCGTAATAGGTGGCTGTTTAACGAGACTCGTCGCACTGACAAAGAACACGCTCTTTCCTGCAATCTCGTTACATATATATATATAATTTATCGCATCTGATCGTATCACGAAGAAACGTTGTTCTCATTGCTGAGAGATACTTTGCATTTTCGTTTCCTACATTTTGAAATAACCGATAGTCCGCGTTTGACAACAATCGCTGCCGTGTTACGCTCGGCCGAGATATTTGAAATTTCTTCGTGACAGATATTTGCGGAATCTTAACGCAACAACGATGTGCTTGGAAAACGCTTATAACGCACGTTGACGAAGATTCTGTACTTTGTAACTAAAAGGAGTAACGTATCCTCGCGATAATCCAAAGGCCATAGCAACACGATCCAATCTCGTGCTCTCTTCGTTCAAAGTTAAACTTACGTTTAAAGAGAATCGTTGTTCTTTGGACTTTTAATTTTAAAACAAGCCAGAGAAAGAGAACAACAGAAGAAAAAAATAGAAACGCGTTCTGTTCGTAAGCGCGTGGTTTAACGAATCGTTGGAGCGAGTCGGTGTTGACCGACCAGCAACGGCTGATCGTTAGAGAGGATATAAGCGTGCGTTGCGTCAACGCGCATCCTTGACAGTGACACGGTGCATCGGTGTTCCCCACTCGCGATCGTGCACTAAATTGTAATAGCAGCGTGCGGAAAAGGTGAGGAGCTTACGCTGATCGTACAACGTTTTGCGCAGTAATTTTCTAGTTCCGTGGCAGGCGACATAGCAAATCGTTTCTCTCTACCTTTTCGATTCGATTTGCTGATTCACGAATTCACGCGGATCACCATGATCGTCGACCGGAATGCATATCCGCCGGATCACAAAACGGTGATCAAACTTCGGTAGGTGACCACGCATAAACGCAGCTTCGCATTTTCACGCCTATCCTTTGGCTTCTCTCCAGGACTCGTTCGTAAGCGCTCGCCTACTTGTATGCTTTCGTTTCGAACCTATCGGTTTTCGGCACAGCGTACCCGAATCGTCGAGGCTTTCAAGTTCGGCCCGTGTTCGTTGCATTTCTCATCGGAGGGTCTGTCGTAGCTGCTACGGCAAGGTTGCGATTTACTTTTCCAAATTCGGTTTGCAAACGCAATACCTATTAACTACTATGACCAATCATCGATCGTTTCAAGAGTCGTCTTTTCACGCGCTTTTAAATTCTCGAACGGAAATTCCTTTCGCGTTGTACGAAGCTACCGACGCGTACAACGTTGCCGAATTTCCACGACCAGCGATCTACGAAAGCATCGGAAATCCATCAGAAGCTTTTAAAATAACGCGGAGAAGGTTGCCCATCGAGGTCTGCGTTGCTCGAACGTTATAAATCATCGAAGCAACGTGTCGAGAACACGTGGAAGGCGAGCAAGCCGCGCGTTCCTAAAATAGTGGTCGACAACCGCTCGAACGATCCTGTTTCCTAGAAAATTAGAAAATTAGAAAATTTTCAAAACGTTCGCGTACCGTTAAAACGTAGATCAAATATTTGAAGAAGTGCTATAAAGATTCATCTTGAAAGATTCGTCTCGAAGAAGGTTACCCTATCCTTTTTTTTGACTTAATCAGGTTGACGAGTGGGCAGGTGCACGGAATCGATGACGGATGATCGCGTCGCGGTCGGTCGATCCGTGGGAGGTGAATATGGACCATTACGAGTTACGAGGTCCGACGAGTCACGTGGCCAGTTGATGACGTAATCGGCGCTCAGGGACGGCCTAGCCACAAATAGACAAGTATCGTTCGAAATAAATGTTGCCGCGAGCTTTCGAAAATGTTTTCTAATACGCGCGAGGGATGAATCAGTGGAGAGAACCGAGAGTCGATCGCTTATATCGCTTGCGAATTATAAAACCATCTATAACGGATCGTTCTGCTTTTTCACGTCTATCGAGACTCGAGGATCAAGGTACAGAAACGTGGAGCATAGGAAAAAGTATCGAGTAATTAGAGAACATGACGAAGCAATACGACGCTATCGATGGACGAGTTGCGAATTAAGAGCACAGGTACGCGGTAGGCGATTCAAGTTTACCGCGTCGTTGTAGAATCGGTTTCGTTACTGATCGACGTACGGAAGAAAGTGGACCTCGAACGTAATTAATAGACGTAATTTCGTGCGTTTAGCAGTTTGGATATGCAGTTTGGTACTCGTCGAACGAATGTGCAAGCGAGAAAAGAACCAGGCACAAGCTTGTAACGTAAAATCGTGCAAACGTGATCTGATCGTTGGGAGGAAAAGGAGTGGCGATGCTTCCGACTTTTCGAAAACTAAAGTTCTCCTTAAATTTCCTTAAATAACTGGAAGATTTCTTGAAAGCTCAGAGTACGTAATAACCGCGCCGAGCCACTTGCGAATCGTTCGAACAAATTCCCAGATCCTCTTTGATCCGAAGTAATTACTCGTGCAACTTGTCGGAAATTTGAGTGGCGAGTTATTTATAGCAACGAACGTTGCATGAAATTAATTCGACCTAACGATTCGTGGAAACGTACACGGCGTTCGATGGATCGAACGCGTAGGATCCAAGATGTTGCACGCGTATAATCATCGCGGTAGAATTAATCGGCCGCGTAACGCATTTTCTATATGCGTACTCCCTGGTGCAGCATGCCTAATCGATGTTCGAAACTTTGCTGCTTACCTACGATCAGCGGATCAGATTTACGTTCGCGAGTTCCTCTTCGGAGAATTCCTTTGCCGCGATGCTTGGCTAATATGAACGCGTAACTCGTTAGGAAGACAAGGAGGAAGTTGTTTGGCGATGCTGCGGAGGCAAGCGATGGTATTCTGGCTGCGTAATTTTCCTTGGAATTTTTCGTTTCCATCGAATAAACAGATCGTCGATAGTCGGATAGTACATACGTATTGTATGTATTCGCGTGGAATTTATCGATGGATATCTTGAACGCTTAATACGATAAGCAGCGAAATAGCCATCGATTTTTTTGTTTCAAATCAGTTCTGCCTATTCGCTTTACTCGTTCTGTGGGAAATTTGTATGCAACGTGTATAGATTCGGAACGATCTGTCGTTTCGTATTGCTTGCGATCCAATTAACCGGTCGACTCGTCGACACAGTGCGCATGGTTTCGTAATGCGAAAACGTAACGAAAAAAAGCAGTCGTTCTGTCTCGTCACAGTGGATAGTTACACGATCGACGTTACGTGTATTTTTATGTTACAGTATTTCTAACGCTAGCAGGAATAATTTAAAAGAAAAGAATGAATAGATTCCACTTGATAGGAAAAATGACTTACAGTTGGTTCGACTTTGTCGGTGTTTGGTTCTCCAATTTACTCGCGACCCGATCGATCGAGGCGAGGAGAAGGGAGATCGATTAACTTATTGGCAATCTCGGGCGCGCTAGTCATCGATTTTTTTCAACCAGTCTTTCTAGGCCAAGTACAAATCCATTTACATTCCATACTGAGAAATTTATAATCAACTCGTTGAATCCTTGCCAGGGATAAATCGAATGTCCTTCGTCTTATCTTTGTTGTTTGCGCGATAAAATTATAGTTGAGCCGTTGAGCTCGATACATTAGAGACGTACGCGATCAACGGATCTTCTCCTATTCGACGAAACGAGGAATCGAGCGAAAAAATGTTTGAAAATGCAATCGAAAATGGAACACGATAACTAGATGGAAAGTCGCGCTCGCGCTCGATCTCGAATTGGTGACGTATCGCGTGGCCTTTAGAGACAAACGATTCCGTGTTGGAGAGATCCTGCTCGGTTCACCTCTCGTGACTTGCCACAACGAGATAGGACCTTTCTCCCGCCGCCTTCTCGATACTTCATCTCGTAGAACGCGGGTCTGAAAGACATTTTGACAGACATCGCGATCTTTTCCATACGGACCTGCTTTTGTTTCGCGTGAAACAGGTTTGCTAAAGGGAAACAGCTCCCTTTATTCCTCCTTACTTTGCTGACTGGCCGCCACCGCCACCGCCACTGCCACCATTCAATGAACCACCCATTAAATCTACTCCTCTTTACCTTTTTTGATCCCCTTTACCATCGTCGAATGGGCTCTTTTTCGCTACCGAGTTTAAGCCGCTTCTCCGTTTACATATATCTTAGCAAGCAAGATATTTTAGGATCGATTTACGCTTTGGCATTGAAAGGTCGAATCAAAGTTGGTTCAGACGTGGCACTTAAATTTCGAAAAATCCCGAAACATCCAAGTTCGCGATCCATCGAATATTTTTACGAATTCTACGAACATGGATCGTCGAGGGAACGCTCGTACAACGCGGTACGTATCGTGAAATGTAGAATGGTGCAGTTTCTACTGTTTCGCGAGTTACTTTTTTCTCTCGTATCGAGAACGAAACACTGTGCACGAGCACGTTATGTCGCGTGACAGGATACAGCGACATTTTCTTCCTAAAATCGTTACTTTATCGCAGACAATTTTCTTCTAAGAATAGAGGAGATTGGTCGTCGAACGTGTTCCGTATACGTGTTTGTTCGGTTGTTGTTTTCAAGCAAGTTGGTTTCTTAAGATAAAAATCTGAAAAAAACAAAACGTTATTTCCTAATACACCTTAATGGCACTTGTAATTCTTTATCAGCTAGATTTTCGAGACCGATATTGATTTCACGATCGTTACGAATCGTTTTCCATGGTCGCGGTTTGATAAAAAATAATAAATTATCCGACAACAGCGACGCTAAAGAAGCATCTCTCTTACTTGCGTACGTTGCGTTAAAACGAGTTCAAAGTTTCGCTTTACACGTTCTTTCTCACCCGTCGATTCTATTCGACGAGACACGTTCGACCAAAGAAGAATCGAAGAAACAGCGAGTAGCGAAAGCTCGATGAGACGGCGAGACGACACGTACCGCTAAGAGGATTATTATTAAACTTTCTAAAACAGATATCCGTTTCACGTGCAAGGGTAGAGTGCAGCGGAGGGCTAATTTTGAGGGCAATACGACGAGACGTTACGGTCGTAGCGCGACTATTTTAGAAAGGTCCGTGGGGTCGGCGACCTCCTCGAACAAACGTACAGGACCCGTAACTTCCGGCTATCGGTTTTACGAGACTCGCATCGTAACCGTCGATATGCCATAAATAACGACGAAGCCGGATAAGTTAATTGGTGATGGCTCGCGGATTAGTTTAACGTCGATTGACCGAAGCGATTAGTGCGGCATCGATCGGTAACGAAGTTGGTTCGGAAATGGGACAAAACAGCGGATGAAAAAGAGCTTGTATCTTCTTAATAGCAGCGTTAATTATGCGATTATTCGAGTACCGAGAAGTCGAGTCGAACAAAGTAGCGATATATTCGAACGCGTTAAAAATATTCGTGCGACGCTTTGTCTCGACTCTCTTTTCTCAAGTACTCAGCCGCTTTTAACGATCGGACGTTCGAGTTTCTAGCAATACTTTTAGCTATACAAGTTGGTAAACGTTTCCTTTTTCTCTTACGAATGTACAGCGCGTTGTACGCAGTGCAAATTCCGTGGTCGAGATCTTTCTCCCAGGATGTAAACCGTGATCGGTTGCTGCTGGCTCGCCAAAGTAATTTTTAATGGCTGATTGGCATGATGCGGATACTTGGTTTTAGCCTACCTAATTACCGAATTGCCGAGTGATGTAACAGCGTGTAACCCGCAGTGACACGAAGCGTTAATGAACAGATTGCGTCAGCAGTTCCCAAAGAAGCGGTCTTCCTTGCTTGCCTACAATTCCATGATCGAGTAGAATGCCCGTAATTCTCGCTCGAACAAGCGATGAATTTTATCGTTTCAAGGTTCCGTACAAATTTGGGAACTGCTGGGTAACGTTTGCAACGTTGAGAAATGTGTTTTACATCGCTTTGCAACTTGAAGCACAGACGTTCTAAATAAGAGTGCCACCTATTTGGAGACACGCTGTAAACGGTTTTTCAAATAACCAACGGAGATGTAACTTGCAGCGCTATTCTTACGCCTCTTTCGTATGTAAATACGGAACAATTTTATCCTGGGAATGGACCTTCTTTGAAACTCCTCTTGTACATACTGTTTTCTGGCGACAAACCGAACCGACTACTCTACTCTATTCTACTCTACTCTACCCTACTCTACTCTGTTCTACGAACGTCCAGTTGTTTCCCTCGTTCTTCCGTTAAAGCTTGAAGCTCTAATTAAAAATACAACTTGAAAAGAAATGGCCAACTGTGCCTGCCGTCGACGGCTTATCTCTGACTTATTTTAGCAACGTTAATGATAATTATAATCGACTGGTGGAAGAACGAAGTTGCGATCGACGATTCGTTTGACGCCAGGAAACAGCGGAAATTTGTTTAAAGAGAAAAAAGACGAAAAATTGGCGGCGAGGAGAAACGCGGCTGTACGAAACTAACCACCGAAGTTAACAAAATATTAATGTCCCCTGTTCCCCCTTGCTCGACTTCTGTCTCGCCTTCTGATTGGCTCTCTGCATTGGCACGTTGGTGACTAACTCGAAGTCGGCATCACACGAGCACCAGTGAACACCGAACCTCGACGACCTCGAAGACCGAAGGTTGGGACAAGGTCGACCCTGCAGCACCGCCAAAGCGGTCCGCATTCGACAGCTTCAAAAGGTGACGCTACTGTAAACACAGAGAAAAAAACCAACGATTTCTCTCTCTCTCTCTTTTTTTTATTTTTCCTTTTCTTTTTTAACGTACGAATAGTTGCCTAGTCCCTGTTCTCCTTAGTAGAGGTTCGCCATTTTGTTTTTCATCTTTACGTAAGAAACGCGAATTGGCGGCTTGCTGTTCGGTGTAATTACACTCTTTCGTGGTATAATTCGTAGCGTTCGTTTTTTCGTACTGGCTGCCAGTAAAACAGGGAAAATGCGGTTAAATTTGAACGTATCGAATTAATATTGCCATGGCGGACGAGTATCCTTAAATTAATACGTTTCTCTCACGAGCTTAACGATACTCGAGTCGCGTGAGTGTCGAATATCGAAAGTTGCCAGTTAGTTGGCCGATTGTGCCAATAACGAACCTGTTGCTAACTTTGCTATCGACCGGCTAGGGTTCAGCCTATCGATCGATGCAAACTTTTCGCCGTCGATATTAATTCTAAATACTGTGCCGCTGAAACTGACTCGCTGAAATTGGCGTCGTCATCGAAACAGCTGCCTCGCGCGCTTGTCTCAAATTTTATTTCTATGTACGTACCATACTCCCCTATACCTACTGTGTCTTTCTACCGCTGTCTCACCGCTAACCATAAGCCACCACCGGCAAGAAAACGCTGTACAAGGTAACGGGCACGAGACTGTTCACGTAGTTGCATTGGCAAACAATTAACCGCTTGGTGAACGAACTAACTCGAGTGCCGTAGCGTACGTATTATGTTGTGTAACGTTACCGTAACGATTGCTTTTGGTGCGGTTTGTCGGGTGTTTCGTGAAAGCAACGCCATCGTGACCGGCGAGCGTGTGCCACGCTATAGCGATCGAGTTTCTCGATCTGTCGCATCCTTAGTCAGAGTAGATGCGCACGATTTTAGTCGTGAGTCGTGAGTTAGTTTCAGTGTTGTGTTTGCTATTGTTTCCTCCCTGTTGCATCGTCACTATCATCGTAGGTAAGGCTGTGTTTCTCTCGAACTGTACACCACCCAGGTCACCCGTAGGCGAACGAGTCTTCGTCGAGACGCGTTCCTTTGTCATTTGTATTGTTTTCGGTCGCAATCGCATCGTCGTCGACAACGCATATTCTTTTTATGTCTTCATTTCTTCATTTTTTTTCCTCTTATTTTTTTTTTGTTTCACCTTTCTTCGTCGTCCAAACGTTCACGATTGTACCGTGATAAAAATTACAGAGACAAAGAACGTAACCGATAATGGATGATTCGTCGTGTTGTACCTTTCAGCACCACGACGCAGAGCACTCAAAACAGCAGTTCTCTGAGCCCCCAGCATGATTCGGCCTGGCTCGATGGCCTGAACAGCCCGCTTATCCAGGACGAAGGTGACAGCAAAATGCTGAAGCTCCGATTCGATGTCTCCCAGTACACGCCGGAGGAAATCGTTGTGAAGACCGTGGACAACAAGCTGCTGGTGAGTACCGTTCGCGTTCTTCTTCTCTGCGTCGATAGGGTGTCTCGTTGCGTTGTCTCCTATTCGTTTCGTCGTGGAAAACGCGGAACGATCCGGAGGTTTCTTATCGGGTCTTTCGCGTAAATTTATTTTCCCTCGAGGTTTATTTAAAAGTTTATTTAAAAAGACGCGTAGATACCGACAAACTCGTACGATATTTCCAAGATATGATGTACGGTTAAAAGTTTATTCGAAGAGAGAGTATTTTACGTTCGCCTATCTAATATAAACTCAAAATTACTTGTTACGTCTGCGACTCGTCGTGGTACGCGCATATTTTCCTCTCTAACGCCGCTTGTTGCACAACTTGGCAACCGCCGAATCTGGCCCGTTGTTTTACGCAATCGGCGCCGTACGGCTATTAGATACGTACGTAGAATACCGTGACTTCTGGACGAGTTGCATCGAAAATCGATCGAACAACACCACGTTTCTAAGGCTTTTCTTAATAGATTATAGAGGATAATCTCTGGTCGAAATCAGAAGCTTCGTATATTCCCCTCCAACAAACGACCGTAAAGACGAGACTTTTATTCGTTAAAGTTTATTTCGAACTCGACGAGAGAGGAAATGACGACGGCGACGACGCGACGCGAAATATCTCGCGCGCGTCTGGCCAAGAACGGCGAACAGGAAGTGGCGGAGAATTTTACGCCGGTTTACTGGCACTCGCTTCTCTTTATGAACGATGTGGAACGTTGTAATTGCTCTTGTTACGTCACTTCCCGGCAGGAAGTCGGCTCCACCGGTGTTAACTCCCCGTAAGGGCAATTCTCGTTACTTAAAACAGCCGCGCGTCTTCGTAATTAAGTCCGGCATGGCTCGCGTAGCGGGTAGCGTGAACCTCTTGGTTCATCTAGTTGCTATTTGTTCCCTTCCACTGGAATACGCGTAATAAGCGTGATAAAAGAGCGTATACGCTCTTGAAAAATTGATTAAAACGCGTGTAAGAGAATTTACTTTTTGGAAGGAGGGCGGCAAGGGAGCAGCCTCTTTGTATTTTTTAAATCGATCGGGAACAACGTAGGCCGAGATACGCTTTATCTCGTTTGTTTATTGTTTCCGTCTTCTTTAACCTTCCTTCCTAACCAACCGAACGTTTCGTGACACGATGTATACGTTTCTTACCCTGTCCAAATATTTACCTGTTCTCGCCGCTTCCATGTTCCACGGTTCTTCTACCGTTCACCCTTGCATACAGAAGAAGACGAAAGTGTACACACTCGTGTCTAAGCGATCAATTTCGAAGAAACCGCGGAACAAGAAATATCGACTATCTCGAATAAACAAGTTTCGCAAAGTACGCGAACGATCTTCCGAATCGCGAACGGCAGAAAATTCGAATCGCGATTAACATTCCGTTCGCGGATGTAGATTAACGTTTACAAGTCGATCTACGATGAGAAAATTAAGAAGCGATATGTAATTAGAAATTGACGAAAGCGTACGGATACTAACGAACAATAGGGTGCGTCTGGTCGATCGATAAAACGTGACAAGAGGGAGAAAAATTTACGCAGGAGGTTTGAGCAGCAGTTGAGAATTTTCTCCGAAGCTCGTGCGCGCGTTCAAGTTTCTTCTCTCTGGCTGGCGTTCCCGTCGACCCGAACGGAAATAACTCGCACCAAAAATAAGTTTACGGTGCTCGTCACGCCGCGACGGCTTGGAATAACGTTGGACCATTATGAGCGTTCTATAGCGATCATTTTCTAACGATATGTCACTCCCGCTTTAACCTCGACTTCGGCTTTTCGAAAAATTCCAATTTCTTTCTATCGAGACTCGATTATCATAGTATAGGAATCACGCTTCTCTAAAATCCAATAAACGTTGGAATTTTTTACTTTGACGAAAGTGGAAAACGGCACGAAAGATTAGCGCAACGCGAAGGTTTTCGAGGAACGCGGTGGAAAAATCGAATCCTACCGTTATGCAAACTCGGAAGGTAGGGTCGTTGCACCGTGATAGTCTGCCGGCGTGCAATGGAAGAAAGATCAAAGTAACGGAGGATCGCGTATAGCGTGTAGTATATACACCCACGAACAGGGACGGCTTTATTCCGATTTCCTCGCTAAACAGCTGGTCTGGCTCTGATAAACGTCGACCCTCTGTTTTTTTCACTCCTCGGATCTCGAAGCGAGACAATCACGGAGACGGCTGGTTATTAAGGCGCCAACGCGATTAACTTCTCTTTCCGTTTCCCTTTCTTTCTCTCTCTCTCTCTCTCTCTCCCTCCCTCTTTCCCTCCCTCTCCTCGTCAACATTTTCTCCAGCACGAGTTTTAATTAGGTTCTCTGGAAGCTTCGAAAGCTCGAGCATTTCGTTGACAATACCTTTAATCGCACTTTTCCGAAGCTTTCGAGTTCAAAGATATTCCCGCATCGAGAACGCCAAAAGGATGCAACGATCGCGTTGCATAACGAAACAGGCTGCGAGTTGCTCGCGATCTTAGCTCATTACGCGTCTCCGGAACGTGCAGATGCTTTTTTCGGTAAAGAGCAACGAGTGTGAATCGGCGCCATCTTCCTTAACCGGTTCCGCTCGAAGGGGGCATTTTAAAGAACGGCTGTCGTCTGGAAACAGGTTGACCGCGGTTTTATCGTGGTCAAGGTCTACCGTGAATTCAGGTCGACTCTGCTCGCGTATCACTGTCCTTAAAGGGCTGCTCCAAGGACGCGTTCCGAAGGATGAGCACCAGACCGAGCGAAGAATGCGATCTCTGCTTATTGTGTAGCGCGATCACGTCATGCTTGCTCGATAAAGTACGGCTCGAATAAATAGGAGCAGGGACCGGTTTATTCAGCGGTTTTGTTCGAACGAGGAACGCGGTGGAGCGGCCACTTGGATGAAACGATTGCGAAACGCGTGGCGTGGCATCGCGTCGTTCGTTTGCCCGTTTCTGGCAACTGGATCGTCTCTCTGCCGACAAGAATAGATCCGATCGATCTTCCATGACCACCGATGTTGTTCGCCTTCGATCTACGATCTAATAGACTCGACGCGGTTGTTTCAGTGGCTGCGAACGCTGCTATGGGTCCTTGTATCGAGCAAATCGTTTTCGCTTTGCCATCCTAATTTATCGAACGTTGCTTTCCACGGGGAAAGTCGTATACTAACGGGGATTACCGATTAAGGGTTAGTGGTATCGGTGAATTCGAACTTGACTATTTTTATCGGCCTTTTCCATTAAGCTGATAGAACGAAAGCGCGAGACGAAAGAAAATTATTTCCAAATGCCTTATTTCCAAAGATATTAGTTGCAGCTTTTTTTTTTTTTTAGAGTATAACATCGTTGTAATAGAGTTCTTTCGTGTAATACGTTTTATCTTAGCGAACGAGAAGCTCGTTACGAAAGATGACACGGGAATGGTAATAAGAGTAACTGTAACGATGCTAGAGCACGAAACAATTATTAATTACAGACGATTTTACACTTGCGTACAATTTCGAGAAAATATACGATCAAAGAAAAGTTTATATCGAAGCATGACGAAACGATTCAACGAAAATCGCACAAGATGTGCGATTATTTTTCACGATGTCAACTTTTATGGTGGACGCGCGTTGGTCGAAAATTTGGGTCGCTAACGAAGTTGTTAAGAAAACACGACCTTTAGGTTTTTTCGGTCAAGGAGAGTGTGCCATTAGACAGCCCGGAAAGGAGTCTTGCGTTACGCCGACGCTTTAATTGACTTTCGAAAGCTCGATGGTCGGCTCGAGAACGTCTGCCGTTTTACGCGTTGCTGCTGTTCACGGGAAGAAGCAGAAGCGGGAGCAATGTCAAAATTTTGGTGGCTATATTTAGCTTCTGAGTCACAGCGACTTACTTGCGTCTCTGCACGTTCGAAATTTTAGTTTCTTCGACGAACTACCAAACGCCAACGTCGTGAAAATTTGCAAAAAGCGTAAACGCGCGTCAGAATCTTCGAAGGTACTGGAAATTTATTATTTATCGTATTTATCGTAGGTTTTTTGCAATTTTCTATAAATTTTCTACAAAGTACCACGGTCTAATTATAGCGAATAAGAGGAGTCTGTCGTCGTTTCCTTCTCGATCAACTATATATTACTATCGCGGTACAGGATTTCCTTTAGGAGAGATCTTGGATAACTTTCATCGAGATAACGTGGAAGAAATCGTTACGAGATAGTCGAGTAATTAACGCGACATTCGTGCATTCACAGTCTCTGGTTTCTCTACTCCGCGTTGTGATATATATATATATATAGTTGTGGAAAATGTTCGCTTCCGGAACATGCAAAGATTGGAGAGATTCGATCGAGAATTCGCATCCGAGTCGAGCCGTTAAAGCGAGTTGGTCGCCGCTTGCGTAATCCTCGCGGATCCGGTAAGACGATCCTCGCGTTGGAAAGCTTAGATCCGTGGCAGAGTCGAGTTACCAGTTACCAGCCACATCCATCGGTGTCTCCCTTCGCCTTGCCATTTCTCCCAGGTTACCCTCTGTCTAGGATTACCTGCGGCTCCACTGCTCGCTCGCTTTTCGTCTTTTACGGCCAGCAGCCCGATCGATATCGCCACCAACTCCAGCAACATCGAACAGAGCAACGCCAGACACGCCGGAACACGTTTTTCGCTCTTCCCCGGCTCCTCTGCTTGATGCATCGATTCGCTGGGTCGCTGGTCCGCGTCTTTCGAACGCTCCCAAGTATCTTTGAAAATCTTTGCGTAATACGTATAATCGAAGGGTTCGCAGAGGGACAGAAAGTTGAAACGCGTTGCTACGTACGCACTGCTAAAAGTTTTTCTCTCGTATCGTTTTTCCTTCGAGTCTCTCGATCGTTCGTAGTCGAATAATTATCATCGAATCATTCGATTCATTTTTCTATATCTTTACCCGTTTCAAACGTTCAATTGTTCGTCCGTCCAAGCTATTTAATTTCCTAGAAGGCGTATATCGCTCCCTTCGAAGTCAAACTCCAACTCGAACAAACGAGCGGATTAAACGGCCGACGCTGTCTTCTTTGTTCCACGAACGAGGAAGTCGAGGTGAAAGCGTCGCTCGAATAACGCGTTGGTTGTGCACCTTGTAATCGTATTAAATTAACGAAAGACGGAGTAACTCGAGTCGCTGTCCAGTTGTAACGTTGTAACGTTAAGGACGCCGAGTGACTGTTACCGTTAAAACTATCGATCTTACGATGCGCGGTGCGCGCGACGTTGCAACACGGTCGTTGTTAACAGCGAAACTACGCCTCTGTTACGGGATCTTTACGATCGTAGTTCGAGTTACAGCTAACTATCTATATATACGTTTTGTTGCAGGCGATTCGATGAAAATTCGTCGATTTCTTCGCTACAACGCCGCTATAATTTCTAAAGGGCTTTTCTTCTTTTCATAAATTTCTTTCGACCGAAGAAGGCTCGATAGGCAAAGTGCTACGACTTATCTCCGATTACGGAATTATCGCGATAGCCGGTTTTCGCGCGAGCGGTTAATCGGCGTGGAGGTTGAGACCACCGGTACTTTCACGCTCGCTCCGTCTGGCGAACGTTCGAGTTTCCAAGCCGATCTTCCGGCTCTAGAGCGACGGTCGTGTTATTATCGCCGCGATATGCTCCATTTGCACGTATATCCTGTCCCTCGCGCGTGTCCTCGACGGATCTTTGCCTCCTTCCGACCGCGTAATCCACTCTTTTTCTTTTCTTTTCTTTCCTCCGTCTTTTCCCTCGTGTTTGTACCTTATAGAGGAAGACGAAGGAAGAAAAGACCGTGCGACCTCGAAATCGTAGCAGGCTGGTTCCCTGCCGGTGACCCGCGACTCTTCGCTTTGTTGCGCCAGTTGTTCGAAACAGCTTTTGCTTTTGTAGCATCGTGGTCGACGCGGTTTTACCGCGTAAAGCAAACAAGAGCAACGAGAAATTCAGCGTATACGATTTTAGAAAGTGGCAACGGTGTGACAAAGGTGGATATTTTATAATCCATCTCGATTATTTCTCTCCAATGGAATGAGAAATATGTATCCGATTCGAACGATTCATAGAGCGATACGGATCGATCGATATTCGCTCGTCTAGCAGCGATCTTCGATCGATGAAACACGATCTCTCTCGAAGGAGTTGCGTAACGACGCGTATCGACGAGGCGTTCGATTTGCTAGACCTTCCTCGACTTCTCGCAAGGTTAAGGCCGGGTTATTTGGTTCGTTGGCAGGAGGAGAACGCGCGGACGGATCGAATTGGTCCAAGAACGAGAGCACCGCGTCACACGGAGCCTCGACATCGCCTCGACATCCTCTCGACATAGCCTCGAGTCGAGTCGAAACGCAGCTCGTTAACTCGGTGCGCGTAACGCAATTAGCGTGACCAACCTCGCCCACCCTCTCGAGCGAGCGTTCCTGCTCGCGGGTGCGGTCAGACGTATCCTGCACTTGCATTTTTCCACGCCGAACCCATAGAGGTACTTGAAGCGTATCCCTTTGTGCGCGTACGCGCGTGCAACGTCTCTGCCCGTTAAAATACAACTTAGACGTTTAGATCTGTACGTAAACGTGTACGTTGTCGCTTGGCCTTTCAAACCGCTTGGATACTATAAGGAAATTTTACGTTAAAAGAGTAGAAGATCGTTCGATCGAGTACCCGTAGGAGTGTCGCGGCTCGATTCTTCCCGGTAAAGTAAAAAAGACGTTCAGAACGAACGTTGCGACGCATCGTGTAAAATGTCGACTATCGCCGTTGCGATTGACGGCAGAGTCACGTTTAGGTATTCGAAAAATAAGATAAGGGACCAAGTTCGACGTTACGTAAATGTTCGAGCATCGAATTGTCAGGCACGGAAATAAAAATATACGATGTAAGTCGGAGAGAGAATCGTAATCGCGTACTTTGTTTACCGCGATACGAGTGCCCGAGGTCGTTGCAACTAAAGTAATCTACTTACGGGTTAAAGAGAACGACCCGACGGTGTTCGCGATGCGGCGCGACCTTCCAAGCGAGTAACGCTCTTTCGGGAAACTCTTTTCTTACTTTTCGACGTTTCCTTATTTTTACCTAACGTCGCGTACAGAGGCGTTGTTCGCTTTTCGCGTTTCCATCTCGATCGGTACTGCGAAACGACGCGCGATCTAAGAACGCGCAATAAAATATAATTATTCTTAATCAGCGTTGGTTGCTTTTCTACTATTATCTGGTATCGATTAACGCACGATCAAACCCGTCTTACGGCGAATAACGTTATTTCGAATTCTATTATTATTATTATTATTATTACTCGCATTACGTAAAAATGAAAGGAAAGCGCAACGTGGTTGCGCAAACTTGCCTTGTTACAAAAATCGATGATGTAGGAGAGAGGAAGGATGCTGGAGGAGGTAATTGCTTGATACAGGAGATAAATCGTGCGAGTGTGTAACAGTACCTAAATGCGTCGATGACGCGGTCTGTATCGGTTCTCTATCGTGACGTAACGCGCTAATAAGATTCATTTATACGAAAACCCGTAAGAAATGGCCTGTCGTGGCACAATATTTACATGACCGCTGCTCGAACACGGTTATTCGACGCTACGCGACTGCCTGATGCAACGTCTATTTTTAATGCGTCTGTCAGACGTATTAGCTACCGGCTAGCTGCTGTCCGATTTTACAAATCGACGAGAATGGATATAGGTAAACGCGTTGATTTCTGGTAATACGATCCTCTTAATAATTCGAACTTTTCGTCCAGCCGAATAATTGAACGATGTAATCGATCGAATAATTTTCTCCCTCGTTTTATCGTTTGTGCCTGGGCGATTAGTATTTTCTTTGAAATTTATAGAAAAGATTTACTCGTTTCTTATATTCCGGGCCAAAACTGTTCGTCCCCTTCACGTTCTACCGATAATTTCAGAAAATTTAGTTGTCCTTACGTTCAAAGTCATCGATATTTAAAAAACTTTCGTAGTATAACGTTATTGTCGTACGTTGGACGAATGTTAATCGAGACCTCCGACACTGTCGGAGCGCGAGTTTTTCCTAAGAAACACGCTCCATATCTTGCTCGCTTTCTCTCTCTCTCTCTCTCTCTCTTTCTCTCCTTCGCCTCAAGTTCCATCGAGATACAGACTTATTTCCGCTCGCGTTTCGCCCGAACGGTAAATCGCACCGTGTATAGCTGTATCGGAGCGGAGTCGTTCGACGGTATCGGAAAATCGTTTCGCGACGCGGAAGGAATAAGGACGAAAGCGGTCACGCGATCCTGCCGAGTTGCGGAAACTCGTAGATTTCTCGATGAAAGAAACTAGATACGTAAATCGTAAATACCTCGTTGTTGCTGGCACTGACGCTAGATTCTCTCGATCGTACGTTCTCGAGTTGGAATACCTAAAATTAGTCCGCGTGTTTCGTACACGCATCATCGAGCGATACACCACGTATCTTCGTACGCTAAAGAGGCAACGAGCGTCGCATGTCGAGAAAAATCATTCCGAAACTACGCGGGTATCGGATATCGTTGGACGATCGTTGGCTCGATCGCCAAAGCGATGGTGAAACGTTGGCAATGACGGTGAAACCGCGCTGCGAACGCAGATACGTACGTATTTGGCAAAAGTACCTTCGAGTTATCGTTACAGGTGGCACGGCGTGCTTCTCGGATCGTCGGTGGCGAGGAAGCTCGAAAGGCGCTCCGATCGTTGACCAAAGAAAAGAATTAGAAAGATATCGGCGAGAAATCGTGACCGAGTTATATCGCATTTCGTTGATCGATCGTTGATTCTACGTGGTTATTCGCTAAGCACGTATCCGCTGACCTAGAAACATCCATCGTTACGAACGAATTTTTATTTGCTCGCGTGAACCTTTTGTCCGTGGATGATCGATCGCTACGTCCGTGACGGAACAAATCTTTGGCGTCCCCGTGTCGCGAATCGCGTTGCATATCGAACGACATTTGCGTTGCTCGTATCTGACGGTAGTAGCCAATAGATAAAGCGGAGCTGGTTAGTCCGCGATAAAAAGCTGCGATTGATCTTTGTTCTTGGCACCATGTTTTTCGCGCTTTGCTCTCAAAACTGATCGACCAGATACCGCAAAGCATCGAACACCGTTCTAAGAAATGAACCATCGAGAAAAGTCGACGCAATTTTCTAAATATCGATTTGGAGACGCGTGCGGATACGGAGGTGGAATTCGTGGCGCCCTTCAGCCGCCATTCCCATCCGCTTATTATTTTACCCTCGATTCCTTCCTTTTTCCACCCTTTGCACGCCACCTTCGTTTTATCACGAGTTTCGACCGGTGGTAGTCGCCGGCCAATGAGAGTCGCGAAACGTCCATGTATTCCGACTTTATCGTCGTCCCCTTCCATAACCTACTTTCTCCGGGCGTCCATATTACGAGACACGCAACCTCTGTCTTTTTTACCCTCGATAGCTCGAAGAGGGAAGCTCGCCCTTTCCGCTTCCGAGCATGCCACGCGAAGACTCTGAATTATTCAACGAGCAATCGTTTGCCTACGAGCTTCGAAAATAACGTTTGTGGATTCGATATTTTCGCGTTGTACAGCTGAGAATCTAAAGTCGAAAATTTGTGCTGTCGCGTAGGTGTCTAGTAAGTCGTACGTACGCGTGTACGATAAGATACGATCAACTTTGAAAAGCGAGCACGTTGCTCTGCTATATGGTAGACAATATGCTAAATTATATGGTAGATAAATATCGAAAGTTAGTTAGTTAGTCGGTATCAACGTTACTCGCTTCTAACCCTTTACATTCTGAACGGATAACAGCGTTCGAATAAAATACGTTGCCAAAACTACCCTCGTGCGTTCTGCGTTATCGTATCCGTTGACCAACGAGCGGGGCAACGTCGGTCGTTTTTAGCATGCAGCTCGCGTGATCGCAGAAATGGGTCTGTCCTAGCTGATTTATTAATACGAACGCGCTTAATCGAACCGGCGACCTGAATTCTTGGCCTTCTCTTGGCTTATGCGCGCTAGAAAATTGATGGATTTCCCGGGAAAATGAATGTCGGTGGATTCGCTCGTGCTAAAATATTTTTCGTCCGTAAGGGAAGAGAAGAAAAGAAACTACGAGTTAAGATAGCAAGAATATAAAGAGCGCGCGTATTCAAGAAAATTGTTACTCTTTAAATCGCCTAACTGTCATTTTCATGTGTCCAGGTCCACGCGAAACACGAGGAGAAGACAGAGAGCAAATCGGTGTACAGGGAGTACAACCGTGAATTCCTACTGCCTAAGGGAACCAACCCCGAGAGCATCAAGTCTTCGTTGAGCAAGGACGGCGTGCTCACCGTCGAGGCTCCGCTTCCGGCGATCGGCACGGGCGAGAAGCTTATCCCGATCGCGCACCAGTAGACGCCCGATCGACCGGACGAATACACGACAAAACGGTTCTTAAAACTCCCTTCGAAATTCCACGATTCGTGTGTCCGTCAGATCGCTCCCTTCCTGCCCTTTCCATCGATTCCCGTAAGTCCATTTCTCTCTTCTGTTCTTCCCTTTTACCCCCTATTCTTTTGCTTTTTCTCCGTTTTTTTTTCCTCTCTCCATTCTTTCGCTGTGAACTTTCGGTTTCCTTCTTTTGCTGTTTACTCGAACCGTTTACTCCACTCTTCCCTCTTAAATCGAATAAATTCTATGCTTTTTTCAGTTTTTCCCCCTCCCCTTTTATTTTTCTTCGTTCGCTCATCGAAAAACGATCGAGATTCTACGTTCGGTGTTGAAATTTCGAGACAAAACGTACGATAAATTACGAGTATGAAAGGAGAACTAACGGGAAAGCAAGGTTCGCAGCGAAACACTCATACGAAGCGCAATTTTGAAACGTAGTTTTTCGCTCGAGTCTCGAATATGGTACGAGAAAGCGTATTTTTTTTCGAGGAAACAAAACGAAAACGTTCGTTCCAGTTAACTGTTTTACATCGAACAATGAAAAGTATCGAAAATTTTGCCCCCTCTTCGCGAATTTCTTGAAACGTTACTATCCGATTTGACCAAGACCGAATGTAACTTGAAAGAGCTACGTAGAAAACGAGATAATCGAACGTCGATGAGACACGAATCCTTTATTCGGAGGCTGTGGAATGTAACGAGCACATTCGACGTCCATCAAACGAACCGCCTAATTTTGTATAAAAAAAAAAAAATTACTGTATAGGTGTTTGATATGCAGTGTCTTTTTTGATCAGCTTTTTGTCGCTTTGATATACACACACGTGTGTTTATAGGATTGCTATCGATCGATGGTAACTCCAACCAGCTGGGAATCGATCGGTAAAATCAGCATCGAAGATCGTAGTTCGTTATGATCAACGAAAAGAAGAATACATATATTATATATAAATATATATATTTATATATATATATATATTTAACGATTGTAATGTTAAGATATAAGCGGCGCGTATGCGTCGTGTAACGTGTAGGAAATCAAAGATATTTGATAAGTTGTTATTCTTCCTTTTGGTACCTACCAACTTTCTCGACGCTTTGATATGACACTTTCTTTTACGAAGTACGTAACACTTTTTCTCGGAAACACGCATTGCCTTTGATCGAAGAAAGATAGAACAGAAGTATCGTGACTCTTGATAGATCGTGTTTCGCGAGAGGCACGAATTAGGGAAAAGAAAGATTTTTGAAATTTCGAAAACTGTACATCGCAAGGTTTATCGAAAGAAAAGTTTCGATCATTTGTAAAACGATAACATACGTATGTGTTAGTTTTTAGGTGTACTACGTTAAAAGACTATAACACGAGGATGCTTAAACTATGTTAAGCATTGTAATGATTATTATTATTATTATTATTATTATAATATTATTATAATATTATTATTATTATTATTATTTATGAATATTTTACTACTATCGAGATACGTATGATGTTTAAAAGGTAATGCGAACTATGTGGAAGTTTAAATAAAAATAAACTTTAAAAGAGAGTAATTAATTTCTCCAAGTTCCTTGCTTCATCCGCGATAAATATAGATGATATAGAATTGTAAAAATTCGTTAATCACAAATTGACAAAAAATTTACCAACAAATTATCACAGTTCATTGATTTTGAATTCTTTATTAATAAAATATTTAATCTTCTTATGTACATATATAGGTAGTCTGTGTTAAACCATTATAAAATTGTTACGCCGAACACGTTACAGCTTTCAAAATAACATCGGCTTAAAAGTTTAAACAACAAATAACGACTAATAAATCGTATCGAATCGAAGATTCCTCGGAAATAGTCGCGTCGATTCGAGCGTATCGTCGTTTGTATCATACGCGCGTATGATACGGCCGATTTAAATAACACATTTACGTATGCATAATAGCTAATATCGTTTAAAATGATTCATTGTTCGTAGAAACAACGATTCCTAAAATGAATCTTTCTTATTTCTAAATTGCTAATTACTTACACTTATTACGCAAGATATAAATAGAGTTTGAGAATCGCTACGTTAATCGTATCCGTTATATAAACCAAATTCTCCGATATAATAAATTATAAATAAATACGCATCATCGATTTATCCGATCTTCCTATTTCGCATTCCGAGTTTGTATAAAAAATATATGACGATAACACGCAATATACAATTTAAAAATAATTATTTACACAGCGGAATCTTGCAAATTTCACTTTTACGTAGATAAGTGGCACGTTATCCAACAGACAGACTGTTTACTGTTTTGTTTTTTAACCCCTTAGGTACGATGCGTCACTATAGTGACTTTCGACCGTGTCATCTTACGACGCGTCACTATAGTGGCTCACTCTATTGACTCATTCGCTCCCTGTTTAAACTAACTGATCATTTTCGTTTGTCTTGCTTCGCACCTTTTTCGCTCTCACAACGTTTTATAACCGTGTTAACAATATACAAACAGAATATATAGTCTTTGTTTTTGATACACCAGTGTTAGATATCGATTGTTGCTTTTCGTTAAAATAAGTATACCGTTATTCGATGCTCTTTTCAACATGTCGATTCGTATCTTTATGATCTTTTAGAATCTTCAAGTTCAAAAGGTCGCTTCAAAATAGAAAGCGAACAGCAGTTTGAAAAACACTACGAGTATGAAAATCGTGACGTGGGTCTGTGTGTCGTATCGTGCTTTAAAATATATCAGACTCAGCTGTATTATTAATTATTAATGTAAATTATTAAAGTATATGCATCATATCTTTAAGAAAAATTATAATTTACGTATCGCACGTGTCGCTTACGCGTAATTCGCGTCAAACTCTGCCGTACAGAGAAACAGACCCGCACAAAATTCAATCGTACCTAACAGGTTAAGTAACCCGTACGACGGTCAAATTTCTGTATTATTTGATCGATAGATCGAATAAAGACATCTAAGGCTCACGATCTAAGACTTAAGCTATAGATTATTATTTTGGTACACGTATTATACTGATTAGATTATCGTCATACGTTAAAAGGTAATATAAAGCACCGACGTGGTAGATTGATAATAAATAGTGTATAAAAGAACTATAGTTCTGATGTTTTAAATAGAATATTAATTTCATTTACAAAGGAACCTTTTCATCTAAATCAATTAAATTGTCAATATCAGAGTAATATCACTTCGTGGATACGAGCATCTTTGGTAGTTTCGCTTCATCAAGATCTAAATGCATGAAAAGGTTCTTTCGTATTTCAGAAACAATATGGGTCAATTATAAAAGTTCATATCAAAGTGTTCTTTAAGGGAATTTATCGTTCCAGGTGGAATCATAATTTACCGGATCCTATACATATGTTTGGAATCTCCGCGGAGAACAGAGGCGCATCCGACGCGGTGAACGTTGGCGATTTTCCTTCTCTCGCAATGCGTAACGCTTGATGAACGGAAACGGTGTCCAGTTCTTTCTGATTTGGTTTTTCATTGTCTAAACAAATATCTGCGGCCCTTTTGCCAAACGGTTCTAACACTTTCACCCTGTAGTCGACTATCGTCGACACTGGATTTCCGGTCAATCTCAAATTCTCCAAACAAGGCAGATGCCCGATATTCTTTACTTCTTCTATCTTCTCGATACGATTGCAACTCACGTCTAAACCCTCCAACGAATACAATTTCGAAAAGCTCGATAACGAAGTTAATTTGTTCTGGGACAAGTCGATGTACACTATATAACCGAGTTTCGTATGCAGATCGTCTGGTAGAGTTGTGAAATTGTTCGACGCTAGATGCAATTGGGACAACCTCGGCAAAAGAGTGACGTTCGAAATTTCAGACAGTAGATTATTATTTAAAGTCAAACATTCTATTTGAGGTAATAATTTAATCGCTTCGTCGATAACTTCTATTCGATTATCGCTGAGATCTAGGTGAGTGACTTTGAACCAGACATGAGAATCGTTCGCATTTTCAATGTTTTTGTGCACTTCCTCGCACATTGCCAATTCCACGATAGTTCTAAGCTTCGTGTTGTTTACTTTTAAATATGTTACCGTGTCTCGAAGGTTGCCCATGTGATATATTTTATCCACTGGATACTGATTGATAGTCAGATCTTCTATGTTTTTGAAACTTGATAGGTCGATGGACAATGCAGAAGAATATATATTGCTGGTTCTATAAGGTTCTGGGCTCCCTTCGACGATCAAACCAGTTAGATGAGAATTGAAATCCAAAACGTGACTGAAGTCATATTTTCTGTCAACGACTTCGATCGGTGGACAGGGTTGTTTCAATCTCTCGCTGATCGCATACAGCTGAAAGGGAACGACCATGTTATACCTTAATCGAAAGCATAATAAATAATATACGTATCGTTGGCTTAATTATGTATAATCACCTGTATTAGATTAAACTTGTAAGTCTTGGACTTTTGTAACAAATTATTACCCTCTGTAAAAAACTCTAAAGCCATACTTTGTAGTAGGAAAAATATATCATATATATGCATATCCAGGAATACAGCTAATTCTCTAGGCATTGCTTTCTTTAAATAGTTGTACACTTCGTTCAGATAGATCTCCAAGTTCAGCCTACGTTTTTCTACAAAAGCTTCGCATTTATTTCCAATAAGCTTCTTTGGTGGCAATATGTCCTTCTTAACGTAATTCTCTGAGACAAGTTTATCGTGAAGCTCTGCAAAATCATTGTACCTGCGAAGAAAACAAAAAAAAGATGCAAAAAATAAAGATTCCTTTTCACGTATTAAATTATTCTGATTGCTTATGGTATAATGTCAAAATTTGTCAATACATAAACGCGACAATGATAAATGTAAATGTGTAATAAACAAATTAGATTTTATTACATTTTAGACTAAACGACAAGTCCTAAATAAGTAAACTTATCTCTTTTGTGCGATAAATCTTTTGCAAAATCCTTTATATCAAAAGCGAAGATAAACGATCACATGTTATAACCGAATCGTTTTTTTTTTTTTTTTTTTTTGATAAAATACGATATTAGAGACAAGATGAAGTATACACCGAAAATCTACGGAAATTCTCGCAAACAAAAGATAGGAAGTCACGATAGACGAATCGAAAACACTCACCTGTGCTTGACGGTCCACTTGATCGAAGCAATCCTAACCTCGATGCAGTAATAAGTGATACCGTCGACAGTGTCAGCCGATGGTATCTCAATATGCACATTTTCCTGATTCAGCAAAAGACACGCCATCCTTGTAAAACGTTTCGGCAATTGTCGGCTGAAGATGTGACAAGAGTTATAGTTGGTTGTTATAACCAGGAGGTTATCCCAGATCGAGACGAGAGCAGTCAATATCAACTGTTTTGCATCAGTGGGAGGGATGCCTCTTATCTATTTGTAGCATTGTACTGTCTTGGCGAATATACCGCGTTGCTCTTCTTTATTGATCCAAAACGCAATAAGATTTTATTATACGAATGTTCATATTTTGCACTATCAGCCACTAACCTTCTTACAGAAAAAGCATAGACAAACTGACACTCGGTGCTACCACCTTGCGATCAAGTTAAGCACTGACCCGAGACAGACTGTACGCTCGTACGCCCCACTATTCTTTCCGACAGGGGTTCTCAGATTTTTTACTCCTTGAGAATTTTTCTCGATAATATAAGCAGACAGCAATTTCCTCTCTGATATAAGAGTATCGACCAGATTTTTCGTTCATATAACATCAAGCGTACTTTTCCCTAATTTTCATCTTATTGATTATATCGAAGATCTTTTTTTTACAATTTTTACATACTAAATGGTCGTTTGTCATTGGTCTGTCATTATGTACCAAATAACATCGAATATAGTAGAAATTCGTCGAACGCTTTACTGAAACGAACTCTAATTATATGAAATATAAAAAATTATAAGTAGTAACTAAAATCGGTGAATTCAGTGAGAAGTCGGTGATATCAGAGAATTTATTATGGAAACTGTTTGTCCCCTGATGGATTCATATAAATCATATTTTACTATATATTACAAGTATCGAGTTATCAATAAGTTACTATTTATACTAGCGAGAAAAAATGTATCTGCACAATTTACATGTTAAATAAGTTTCAAGTAACACTGAAATCGATTCTGTTTCTGTTTATACATCGCTAAATTGTTCGCTATGTGTAGCGTGTTTGATTATTTATAGTAGTATGGGTAACTGTGTAATCATGTACCGATAAAAAGAGGAGTGAATTAAATATTCATTTTGAATATCGCTATCGAAGCAATATATTCGTTTTATTTTCAATCATCTATGTTTACCTCAAGTGCTTAGGTTGGTTATAATTAAATTAATTAAAATAAATTAAAAGCATAATAAAGAAACGGGTATCGTATTAATTACGTGTTAATTGTCACATTGATATATTAATTAAAATATCCGATATTTATATCGGTGCATTTATTTTATTTAACTAAGTTTGAAAAATCTGGTTTTGTATACATTTATACACATGTAACATATTAATTCATAATAGAATTTACGTATAGAGAGATCGGTAGGTTTAAAAGATGGTATTGTTTCTTCGTAGTGGCAGATCGTGTTGCTATCAAATGGACGAACGCGCCCATTCACGGCGGTTCTCATTGGTGACAACCTGTTGCTGCAGTGGCGTAATCAAAATTTCGTCGACATAGTTCGTGATCGATGACTGTGTCTACGATTAGCATTCTAGTAGAACGCTTCCTTTTCGAGTGACTCACGTTATTGACTTTCTGTGAAACTTTTGTGATAAAATATTCGTCATTTCTCCTGCATATTTCATGGGTTAAAGTACAAAGTAAATTGAATTGAAATTCAATATTACATTAGAATTACATAAAAAATTTTTGTTTCTGCATTCAATCGGCGTTATATTTCTCGTTGAACGTACTTTATCAGCTTGCTAAAATAAAACGTTACCATTTTCTGTTCTTACGTTTATTCGGTTCAGGCGGATGCGGTAAGTTTGTGCGTTCCGTGTAAGTACGTAGTACGAAACTTTTCTAGTGTTGTGTCAGTCTCTATTCAGAAAAACGCTTGTGTACAACGCTTGAAGAGTATATTTTATGCATTGTTTTCTATGATCTACTACTCTATTACCTTTTTAACGAATATCTGAATTCTGCTTCGATAATATGTATAGTCGTCGGGGGAAAAAGATCCCATAGCATCCGCAAACCAAATAAAATAACTAGTAGCGTCAGCTGTTGCTTCGCAATCTTTGAATATCATAAATCGAACATCTAATTCATCCAATCACCATCGAATGCCGATTCTTTGATGCTTATACGTTCTTTTGAATAGTTGCTTGAATTAGTTTTGAAATTGTTTATTAAAGCGCTATTAGTATTTTTGGCATTTATGCCATTGACTTGACGTAAGTTGGAAATTTAAATAAATAGTTACGTACTGTAAAAAAGATAATGAACAAAACAGATGGCATTATTAATTAACTTTCAAGTTACATTTCATCGTATACCTATATATATATATATATTTTTTTTAAATAATGTGCCAAAACAAGTTCTATGGTTTTCTTTTCTAATTACGTGATTTTATTCTGAATTACGTCGCATGTAAAACACATATGACTTGTATATGCGTAATTAAGACGCGGCACTGCGTCCTCGGGATATATTAACAGATCGGAACCGTAAGAAATACCTGTAAGAAGGAAGACGGAGGACAAGGGGCAAGCGAAATGTTGTAAATCGCGTAAAACGGCAGAGGCAACAGAAAATTTTCATCCCGACGGAATATCGGCAGGCTTACGCCACTGTAAATCGGTGGATGCTGCGTCAGGAGCAATGGCGGCACTGGCTTACCTGGCCAGTACCTAACCTCCTCCCCTCTTGTTCGTATCGTCGTCACGTTCCTCAGAGCAATCCAACGAACCTGTTGCCTGTTCTCATCCAGTGTCGTGTCGCTTTCACGACGATCGTGCGCGGTTCATTGCGGTTCCTTCAGCTTTGAAAGTTATCCGCTACTCTGCAGCGAATTCGTCTACGAAATTCGAAGAATCTGCGTTTCGTCTCTCACGATCTTACGATTCCATGATCGAACGTTGTCTTCGTAGAAAAGTATCTTTCGTCTTTGTCAGCTGGAAGATTACACAATTTCATCGCGTCTTGTGAATCTACACGTTGACCATATACGACGATTTGTTTGTGAGCGCCGCACCGTGAGTGAGATTATCGAGAAGTTATGTTCTTGTCAAAGGATTTGCCGAGTGGTACGTTTGGTAATTTGTCACGGCGTTGCCCGAAGGATTTACAGTCCGAAAAATTACTGCGTTCTGTTAATTGAAACGAAGCATTACATATGGAAATTCCTTAGGGACGCATTTTGTCCGTTACGTACGATCGATTATCGATAACGACTTACATACTGTATGCCTGAAGTGATTCGCGCGAAGTTTAGGAAGCTTGTTTCGTGCGCATCATGATTGGTAAAGCGGTTACTTCGAAGATGACGATTCTGCGCGAGAGGAACTATCGACTGGTTTCCTTGAGAGTGGATGAGACTGTACGCGGACTGAAGGAGACTTTAAGGATTGCACTGTAATTGCAGACTCGATGCCACGGTGGAAAGCGATTTCCTTGTCTCGCATTGGCGTCGCTCTTTATCCGATGTCAGCGATGATTTACGAGCGCTGTCAGTGAAATTTTTTAACGGATGGAGTGATCGATAAACGTAGAACGGATCTTTTCGTGATTCGATCGCTCGCGAAGCCGAGTCGGTATCAGATATAGAATTTAATTTTCTCCGATCGCGAAATTTCCTATGCGATTAAAAATGATTTAGTTTCGATCGTTTAAAGTATAAACTGAATTTTCTGTCAATTTTACGCGTCGCATTATTATATTCGAAATATCCGAATATATATATGATATTCGTAATAACGATATCGAAAATAATCGATATCGTTGATGAAAACGCGTGCTAAAGGGCAAATTCTTCGATAGAAGTCAAGGAGGTATAATCGTTGTCCATTCGATAGTTGGAAGAAGCGGGTTGCAAGATTTGACGAGTTCGTGTTTGTGTTACCAAAAGAGTGCGTTTGTGCGCGCGTGCAGTGTAGTGAAATAAAGTACCGAGTGAATTGCGTCGATTGTCTTTCGACGTCCGTTATCGTACGGTTTCATCCAACGTCTTGCGGCTTAAATTACGGTGAGTCTAACATATACGACAAGGTTGAACGTTAACAATTTGGCGTTTGGAGAAATCAAGATTTAAAAGATTTAAACGTACGCGTATATTGGAACAATACCTATTTTGTTCAATCTACTCCACCTACGTTTTGTTGATTTTTTCATTGACAAGTAAACGAATCGATCGACGCGCATCGGTTGATCGATTCCTAGAAAACAAACGAATCGCGTAAAGCGTGATGCGCGTTGAACGTGTGGCGATTAAAGGGGACCAACGCGTGACAAAATGTCGAGATACTTGGCAAAGCGTGCGCGGCCTCGTGACTCATAACATAACCTCGAGAAAGAACGACTCTCGGGCAGGTAGGCATTTCAGTGGTGGGCGTACTCTCGAATTCTTGTCGTGTCGTTACCGCTCAACCGTGCCGAGAAAACCATTATTCGGTCAGCGATTATACGTAGAAACGATATAAATTTTCCCGTTTTATAAAATAATTGCTTGCTACCATATACCGCGATACATGCCATACACTGCGTTGCTTTCGTCTTTCAATTTTATAGCAATTTTATAGTAATAAATATTTGTTGCAACGTTCGATATCGGTGCATGCTTGTGGCAAATGCATGGTTTGCACGAGAAATGCTTGGTCGTATTCGAAGAAAGTGAAGTTCGGCTATTCAAATCTGCCTACATTTTCTCGAACCTCCTCTTCGATCGATCGATCTCTTACAAAGAGAGATATACTTTCGAATTAAAAAATGGAAATTTAGGAAAATTAGAAAGATCGCTTTCATTGAAATTACTTGAAAGGTAATAGCGGAACATTGTTTGGCAGTTTGGCTGGGAGGACGAGCGGGAAAGCGGTGGGAGCGGATAACGAAGAAGAGAACGAGCGCGAAGGATGCTGGCTGCCGTGAGGCCGTTCGTCCAAGCAGAAGCTGAGACCGCAACCAGAGGTGAGTGGCCGGTCTCTTCTCCTTGGAATGTTGCGTCGCCTCTCGCGCCTTCTTAACGAAGAATGCAGTTTATCGTTTTCGTACGAAGCATCGGGGATCGGTTCCGGTCACGCTTGATAAATTCGTGGTCAGGATGATCGGACAGACAGTTGGAGTTAACGCGTTTCCGTTCTTCGATCAGCCTTTACTTTTTTTCCTCTTTATATTTTCCTGACTGGATAATCGGCGTGACGAATACGTCGACGCAATATCGCGTGGGTAGTATAGCGAAGCATTTTGAGAAGGTTGATAGAGAAGTTAATCGATCCGCGAGAAGTATCTTTAGGTTAAATTAGCTGAATTTCGAAGGAAAGCATTTTAACGACCTTCTTCCGGCTCGCGCTTTATAGCTCGAGGATCGTAAAATAATTCTATTTCGTCAAATAGGATTAAGAATTAGACGTGGCGCAACTATCAAGTTTACTGGTGTACTTATAGAGGTGAAATAATCGTGATTAATTTTCGCGCGAAGGATATCAAATAAAGGGGAAATTGATATTAGGGGTAAAGCGTAGTAAAGTGACAGAAACATAACGAAATATATAGAATACTATTTTAAAAATGTCGATAAGGAAATAAATTTCTCTTTATATCATGCGAGGAGATCGTGCGAGATCCGGATACAAATATCTATGTATGATAATTAGATATCTAGAACTGTAACAGGAAATGGAGTAAGAAATATTTCGATATTGCGAGAAATAATACATACTTCGGTCCAAAAGTACTAAAGTCCAAAGATAGGAACAAAGTTTTTGACATGGACGCGTTCGTAGATATAGCGCGGAGTGCAGGAGGAAATAATCTCTTTCTTCAGGCAGGTCGAAGAAACAAAATTCGCATAACGAGCCTGTAAATCGGACCTTTCTGCCGATGCACTCGTTGCACCTGCGTTTTATACAGATGTACGTAGTTGGAATTTTCTTTTCGCCCGACGAAGAATTTCGTTTCGAGACTGTCTCTTCTCGGAGAGGTTCGAAGAACCGCGCTTCCTGTAATTCGTGCTTCGCTGTTCCACGAACCGAACGGAGATCGCAGAAGAGATAAACTAGGAATAGACGTTGACGAATAAAAATTCGGTCGAGTTGATTTCGAATCGCGTTAGCTGCGAGAGAATACGAGAATCTTGCCGTTAGAACGATAGCCTTTTTTTCTCTCTTTTTCTTCGTTTTATTCGTTTAGTATGGTTTTATCGAACCCGGTTAACACGTTCGTCGCCCAGCGTGATTCGGCTAAGTTTCCTGCGGGGCCTAAATCCGACCGCCGGTACGCAGAATGTAAATAGAGCGACAAGCAGGAATTCGTCGTTTATCACCTTCGATTCGTTGTTTATCGCCTTCGATTCATTGTAAAGAAAAGATTATTTATTTCTGAAAAGGAGAAAGCGATAAGCTTTCCAGTTGGAGTATTCCGAGAGATTTCATGGCAGATATCTCGGATCTTTCGTTTAATCGAAAAGCATACTTGCGATACGTACATCAGTTATCTTTCTCCCTCAAAATGTTCGGTAAACAGCGTGAAAATATATTTGAAAGCGAGGAAAGTAGCGATGACGAAGTCTACAACTATTGTTCGAAGTGCCGAAAATCACCCCAAATGTGTTTGGAATGTTTTAACAAATACCATGCGATATAGCATAATGTAATATTTTATCCAGAATATAAATTAATAAAAAGCATGGTACAATATGTTTTTAATACTTTTATGTTGTATATCCTATATATTATAATATCCTAGATTTAATTAACTCGAACAAGAAGAGCGTCATACATACTTTGGTGACGAGGCCCCCACGGAAGTATACCCGTCGCATGGATATGTGCGACGTGGCGACGAACGCGTTAATCATCTCTACACGCTAAATCCTCGAGCGTCGTCCTTCGCCTTTCGTTCGAAAGTTTCGAGACACCTGGACGAGTTTAATACTCGAAGCAATCGCGTTGTCTCCGATCGTTAGTTTTCGATTTTACCGGCAAGATTCTCGAACGGGTTTAACGGGACAGCTTGTTGCGGACAATCGGACGAGCGTTCGTTTCAGCGGGTGCGTATCCTTGCCGGTGTGCAACGTGTTCGTATCGATGCCGTGGCACGTAATCGCCTTTCGCGAGCGATCGCACCGAGCCGGTAACGCGCGCCGACAGCGTAGCGCGGCAATTTTTTTTGCACCGTGCGTTGCGTGTTGCAATTCAAATTCTATTAAGCGTTCTATTCTCGCGCGGAATAGGCTCGACGAGTCGCGCGATTTGAGGCGGTCTTGTTAACGCGTTCCTCTGTCACGCGCGTACAAGTTTTCGGTACGCGTCGAACTTGCCGACGAAGCCGACCGTTCCGTTGTCGAGCTCGATCAACCCTGTCGTTTTTCTGCATTTTCACTTTGCGACAAATTTATCTCGTTTCGTTGTATCGTGCATTCTAGAACTTTTGTTAGAAACGAGAAAAGCGTAGGTACAATGGGTGATTGTTAGCGCAACGATGCTGATATTCGAGTCATGAACGAGATAGCGAGGTTTTAAATTTTCCGAATCTAGGTGAAGCGTGTTTTCCCGAAGATCGATCAACCGAATTATGCATGCACATGGAGATCGAGCACTCGAATCTCGACTATGCAAATCCTCTCTGGGTGCGAAGGGAGTTACGTACTCGACCAACCAAACAATTAATTATACCGTAACGTTTCGACACGGAGCATATTTACATATATAAAGGGAGATACGAGACGATAAATCTGTTTGTAATTTTCTAGTTAATAGCTTGTCGACCTTTTCGTTTAAATTTTAATCGCGTCTTCTTCGTGACACGTATAACGCGATCGTAAATTGAATCTATACTGGCTATCGAGCACGCTTTCGTGCGTATAAAAATGTTCTCGCTTACTACGTATTGCTCGATATCAAGCGAATCTTGCTCGGTAATCGGCTCCATCGTCGTTTCACTTCCACCTTTCTCCAAGCCAGCTAACTCGACCCACTTGCCAGGCTCATCCTCCGTTCCTCCGCACAAACTTTCCTCCGATCGCAAAAAGTCGGCCGATTCCCACGGTCGCGCGCATAGTTTGCCCCGAAACAGCGGAAACGGTCAGCCTCCGCTTTCGGATCCGTTGTTCCGCAACGGGGATGCGCTTTTACGATAAAACCTCTGCAAATTCAACGCGTTTATCGCCAGGCAACTTGTCGTCTTCTTTCGCTTTGACCTCGCGAGTACGAGTCGCGTTCCTCTCTCTCTCTCGTCCCTTGTATCTTTTGGCGCCTCTCTAACTCTAACCTACCGTACATGAATCAGAAATTCGCACGATTGGGATGCGACGTGTAGCCAACTTTAAGCACAGTAGCTTTGTTGCTCGTGTTACTAGATTTCCGTCATCTGGTTGAATTTTTAAGGCAGTTAAGGTTTGTCTGTTACTCTTTACAGGATCTGCTTTTATCCAATAGTCGACGTAAGATAGAATTCGATTCTTGCGTCGTCTGATATCAGCAAATGCGATGCGTTACGATATTCGTAGTTTTATAATACTGATTCTACGCTTCGTCATCGTACTTAACGTGATTCTGTTTATGGAAACTAAATTTCCTACGGAGTACGGAAAATCGCACGAACTGCGTGTAATCGCGAATGTCGTTGCGTACTTTTGGTATTTCGTATCGTCGAATTTGTCGAGTTGAATATAAATGTTAATACAATGTTAAATGCAGTTGCGTATCGTGAAAATATGAAAACCTCGTACCGTTTTTTGGCAATAGGTATTAACGCGAGAAGAGAGAAAATCGTTATTCTCGTCTTGAGATTTGAATCTATCGCGTAATAAAATTCGTCACTGTCGCCTCGAATATTTTTCTTGACGCGTGGAATACCGTCAGATTGGAACAAGGGATGCATAGGTGTAGAAATTGATGGCACGACTGGAACTTGCGAGAATAGGATCTGTCAAAGAGGCCACTGGTGACGAGTAGCGCAGGTGTTATCGCGATAGGTATCGACCAAGTTCTCGTACATTTCTATTTCCACGTTTTTGCCGCAGCGAGACCCACCGTTACAGCGCTATCGATTCCAACTATTCGAACCATTCGCTAAATTGAACGTTCGAACTCTTTCCGTCAATTAACCGAATTAACAAACCCTTCCCCCCCCCCCATTTCTATCGAGTTCGTTGAAGGCTCTCGAACTTTCAATAAAAAATGAACTTTTTTTTTTTTGGTGCACTTTACAGAACAGAGCACTATGACTAGAATAGCCACTACCTTCGATTATTGCCCCTTTTTATACAATGAACGCTATCTTTATAAAGTCGTTTCGAAATAACCACTTTTTTCTTCTTCCTCTCGATAAATGATATCATACTAGAATGTGAACTCTGAAGAGAAGATTTTGATTGCGTATCGCGTCATATCCGCGAGGCGGTAAGTACGGAATCGTAAACTAAATTATCGGCTCTGTGCATCGTCAGAAACGGAGAAGATAACTTTCGTTCAAAGATCGGGCCCGATTACAATTTTTGCACGATTTAAAATTAAGGGCGTCTTAACGATCGACGTACGACAGAAACGTTTAATTTCTGATTAATCGGAGCCGAAGAGATTTCAGACAGCGCTGACAACGAGACGTAATCTCAGGTGTTTCGTGCCGGTTCGCATCTCGAATTACGCATCTGGCACGAATTACGGACGAATCGAAACGATCTTCGTCTAATCTAGCGCGTTCGTCTCCGAATCGCGAGGTCTTCGGTTCTTCGAAATGTATGTTCCGGACGGAACAAATTCTACGCGATAAATTTCATTCGATCCGAAGAAGAAAAAAGAAGGGAAGACGGAAGGGAAGAAGAAGAGGAAGAAGAAAAAGCTACCTGCAGAGAAACTCATCTTTCGTCCAAGGTACAAGCTCGACTCGGTATTTCGCTTCGAGCACGCCATGGAAGTCCTCGTCGATCCGTGTTCCCCGCGAAACGTCCATTACTCTCGTTCATTCGTTCCGTTCGCTTTCTTCTCGACGGTGCGTTTATTCTGCTTACGCTTACGCGCATGGCGCATACCTCTTTCGCCGCGGCGACGTTCTTGCTCTTTGGTCGATCGCGCGTCCAAGCGTTCGCACACGCGCGTTTCGCAATTTCAACCTGTCCTTCTGCGTGTGTAGTAATACAAAAGAACGAATGCAGTTGGTTACGCGTCACGACACGCTCTCCGCCCCGCTAATTCAGAACGGTAATACGGAAATAAGAGCATCGAAAGCGGTGACCGGTCGCGAAAGCCCGATAGCCAGCCCGAGCCGAGATTTTTCTGCCAACCTCCGACTTGTCCGACACTCGTCGCCGAGCGCACCGGTGAATAGCCAGGGTCGAATATCATATACCTAAGATTCAACCAATATGGACCGTTTGCAATTTCGCTGATTCATTGGCCGGTGATAACAATGGAATCGCGGATTTCGTAGTCTGCGAAGATGCGAGTTAAACCGATATTGGTTTAAGCAAGATTGAATTTCGGGGTTGGCGAGCGATGTGCTTTTTCCCTCGATAAATATAGCTTGAAAATTGAAATAGAATTATGGACCTTCGGTCACCGGAAAGTAAAGTTGTATCGATCGATCTTTCGTTGCGAATAAAATAGCCGTGCCTTTCGTGCAAGAAAATTGTGTTTCAACGACTGTGTTAATTGCTCGAAATTGTTCAAAACTTTCGTTTCATCTCGTTTCTTTCGTAAGAAAAACGTGAAGAAAAGAAAGTTTCTTCAAAGTTACAACTGTTCTTTTCCCTTTTGTTAAATGTTTGATAAAAAAAAATTTCGAACAAACATTCGCGATAAAAGTAACGATAGTAAGAAAAGTAACGAAAAGTAAGATAATCACGGGTTATAAGCTATAAAAACATAAGTGAGTGGCTGGTAAAATTTTCATTCCTCCGCATTGCCGCGCCGTTTTTCACAAGAATCTTTCTCCGATTCTAGAAACGTGACAAATAATCGAATTGGACGGAACGATCGGTCAGCTGTTAGAGCGTCGCAGAGAGTTCGCTCTTGGACGTATCGGCCACTGAAAAGAGACTTGGTTTCGCAATCGCTACAAATGCGGTCACTTTGGCGAGTGCGCTCGTTCCAAGATAACACGGGCAAACGCGCGGTCCAGCTTTTCCTCAATTTTTTTTATCTTCTTTCCCTAAAAAACTTTTATTCGCTGAGCTTTTCGCGTTCCGATCAATTTTTCACGAGACTTTGAAATTCTTGAACCTCGATTCGGACGACGGTAGAAGCGAGGTGTAGGATCGCGTGTCTATAGATTCACGTACGATATGCATACGTATTTCTTCTCTCTCCCCTTTCGTTCGTTCTTGCGTTCTTCTTTGATACCGACTCGCGTGCTTAATTTCACGTTGACTTGGATCCGCCCTTCTCAAAAATCATTTCGTTCGATCCTAAACGAGGCCAAGCTTAAGAAACGTTCTTAAAATTGAAAAGATACAACGTCACGTATGCCGTGCACGAGCGTTTCGAGTAAATTTTCCAAGAGCCGTCCGATCGCGTGGGCCAATATCCTCGCGTACGAGCTGCTTGAATCATTTATTCGTATATTCGTGATCTCGTGGAAATTGGAAAAGTATTTTCGTACGAATTATATCGAGTCACGTAACCTCGTAAAATTCTGTTATAAAGTCGATGGCGACCGGTGGAAAGACGGGAAAGAAAAAGGGAAAGGAGCGAGCATACGGACAAAAGGGAATAACGTGTGGTTTTCATAGGTACGGCCCGACGATGTAAACCCGACTTTGTTCGACCGTTAACGGTCTCGCGACGTGCTCTCTCTTCGACGCGACGGTTGAATTGTACGCGTGACAACTACTCGCGGAAAGCGACTGGAACGGACTGTTAAAGCGAGCAGGTGGAGGAACGGGTAGTTGACCCCTAACCGAAGTCGGGTTGCTCCTTATCGATGTTTGCTGCGAAGTACGCTTCCTTTCATTATCTTCTTCTTTTCTCTTTTTCTTTTACATTACGCCAGCATATTGTTCAACCGATTTTCCCGCGACGGTACGTTTACTTAACGCGCAAGATCGCAGTTCCGTCTGCTTCTAAGAACGAAGATGGCGATCGATCACCGTCTCTCACTATCGTTCGAAAACCAGCTATCCGATAGATAGGTTCTCCGCGTAAAACAGCTAGTTTCGATTTAAAGATCAAATGAAATTTTCGTTGCGCGCAATCGCACGATTAGCGCAATTATAATTGACATATTCTAACCGCACCCTTGTTAAACGCTTATAATTTGCTTTCTATAACGTCTCTGTTCGCAAACTTTTGTTCCCCTACCAATAAATCCGTTTTTCCGTCAACGAACATCGAAATAATTAAAAATATCCAGTCTGCCGGTGAAGAATCACCTTGCACGTTTTTCATTTTCGTATCGCGTTACATCGTTTTAGCGATTCCTTTCCTATCCGGAATGATTGCCGACGCTTTTCAACGATCTCGAGGACCACTAGCCTTCTCATATCTGCACGGAAGCGGCGGAAGCGGTGGAAGCGGTGAAAACGACGACATCGCGCCACGACGGGGATGGGGCCGCGATAATTGTTTGTTCTCGCTCGGAGCGCTCCTTTCTTCCTCCTTTTACTCTCGTCGTCCTCGTTTGTGCGCCAGTAATTTCGTTCGCGCAATTTGCCCGTAAACGGCAAGTCGTGAAATTTTGCGCGAGAGGCTCGGTCATCTTAAATCTTGCGGGCCTCGCGAAGCGCCTTTTGTTACCGCTACGAGCTGTTACCGCTACGTGAAATTACCACGATCGGTGAAAGGGACGAGCGTAACTTAATAACTCGACGCTTAATGCGATGTTTACGTTTTACCGTATCGCTTCTCGATATATAGTTGCGTTGAAATATTCTTCTTGTCTTTTCGAGGTAAAAGGTAAAGGTCGTGATACGGTTGTTTCACGCGCACACGCTCTTTCTATTTTTTTTACCACGCTAATTCGCGAGTAGATGCTGGAAGCTGTTTCAACGTGGAGCAAGCGGGCAGAGGGGCGTCGATAAAATAAATAGCGAGCAATCGAAACTGCGGATATAACGTAGGCCGGCTGCGGGCAAACCGCCACGGTGATACATCGACGGCAATATCCACCTGTTTCGCATGAAATACGAAAGCGTGCTGTCGCGCTGCGCCTCCGTACATCTTCGATATTGCTCTCGTCGGGTTGAGTTACGAGAGCGTTGCCTTTTTCAACGCAACGGACCTCGCTCATTGAATATACGTATACCACGGTGTGTCCGTTTGTTCGAGAGCCGATCTTTCCTGTCCTTTTCGCTTTTTCGTCGTCCTTCCACTTTCCTTCGTCTCGGGATTCCTTCCATTTGCAACCCGTACGAATTTACAACTGTACACCGACGGCAAATTTTCCCCGAAATTTCTCCCCTACCGCCTTAAATCGTTAGATAATGTCGATGATATTAAAAAAAGAAGAAAATGAATCGCAACTGGCGTTGGCAGAGAAGGCGAATCGGACAGCGAACGAAAGACGATGTTTGGCGGCGCGGCAGTCTCGGGGAGAATGGCACATTGGCTGATTCGCTAGAGAAAAATCGATAGCGAATAGAGCGGCCGGTGCTGTACACCGTGGTGTTTCTCGTTTCGCTCGGTCTCTCGAGATTCGCGAGCGTGCCGACGACGAGCGTACTTCCATAAACGTTACAATCTTGCGCTCGCTTTGTACCCCAGGCAAGTTTTTAGTCCTTCGATCTTTTGGTAAACTGTATCGATACTGTTTGTATCGCGATTATCGTTGCTGTCAACGTTTCATCGTTCAAAGTTATCAAGTACGAAGAATATTTTTGCGAAGAATAAACAGGAAAATCTTGGAGCGGAATAGTCTGCTCTGTGCATAGATATCGGTTAAAATGGCAAAGATTTCAGCAGTAAGCTGGAATATCTTTCTCCATTTTCGCGCGATGCCGTTACGTCAGAGAAGAAATTCTCGCGAGATTCTATCCCCGAAGGGTCGAACAGCGACAAAAAGAGACATCTGGATCGTCGAGGCGTGAGATCCTTGCGCTTCTGGCGAACACGTGTTTCCGTGTGAATGCACCTTGCTCCCAGATTTCCAACTTCTCTTTTTCTACGATAATTCGTTGACAATTTTCACGATCACCGATTCAGCGCGTCGAGAACATTCGCGAATAACGCGTCGGAAACATTCGTGGCATTAACCTGTATCTTCATTCCACGTTCACCTTCCTTTCCAAGCAAACGCGTTTAAGCCTTCAGCCTTCTTATCTTTTCGTTTGCTTATTTCCCTGCGATCTTCGAAATATCTGATATAATATCTACGATGTTTACGGTGCTCGAAATTAAGTTTCTTCGTTTCAGAGATCGTCGATATATGCGTTTTAGTTTCGCGTTTATTTCTTGTTCGCCGACTTGCTTTCAAAGCTGTTAGTTTGGTAAAGTTTGACTGGAGAAGAAGTCTTCCAAACTCCATCGTTGTATCGACCGTGACGAAAAATAGTTTGAGTACTCCTTTGCTTTAATCACGGACCGTCCAGCAGTCTCTTTAATTAAAATTTAGCCGGTTATGTTCTTCGACTCGCGTTATCTAGATCGTAAGTTAGCTTATTTGCAAGTCGGACGTGAAAAAAAAAATGAATAACTGGTATTTAAAATTCCGACGTTTTGTAACTAGAGTAATTATCAATTTGTTAAACATCGCGATACGATTGTTCGATATATGTTCAAGATTTTGACGACGATATTACGCGAAGTAGGAAGATCGTAATATTTTGCAACTATCGTATATAGTGAAATTGATATGGATAGTCGAGTAGATTTCATCGAGCGTAACCTCACCGAGTCGATGTTTTTGAAAGCGTTGCAAGATCGCACGGACGCGTTTCGCTAACGCTTGCCCTTCAGACCGCTGTACTTTATTAACGAACGTGATAGTCGGCCGAAGGGAAGCGTAAAATGCATTCGGAATGCAAACGGTCGATTCGAAATTTCCAGCGAAATTCGCCACGAATGGATACGATTCTTGGAAATTTCTAATATCTATAACGGGTGACGTTATATTAGCGATTTACGATACGCAAGAACGCATTACGACACGGCCGTGTAATATGGGATTTTACTCCGCTTCTGGATGTTTTTAGCGATTTTCGAGGAAATTGCCACTCCACACCTTTGACGTAGTTGTAGCGTGAACGGCAGCACGATCGCATAAACAGCCGATACGTAACAGTATATTTTTTACCAGACTTATCCGACGAGTCTATAACCTACAGCTTATCGCGCGTCGATTTTTATAGTACAACTATGAACATTTACAAACTAATCGTTGATTAGTAAATCATCGCGCAACAGATTCCAGAGCACGTCGGCGTGCTAACGAGCGACCTCTTTGGAAATTCTATTCCTTTTTTCTCTCTTTCCTTCGTCTGTTGCGCGTTATTATATAGATTTCTCCTCGACTCGTTTGTACAGCAACGAATTCATCGTGGAAATTGGATCGACGCCGGAACTCGTAAACGAAAGTGCATCCGAAACGAGATATCCTCGTTGAGCACAAAGGGGAAACGATAATGGACAATTGCGCGTAAACTAGCGCCGATTAGAAACGGAGACACGGATCGATCTTTCGTTTTCGAAAGTGGTGGGCACAACCAAGTTGTGAAAAATCGAAAGAAAACGGTCAAAATATTACTATCGTTTTATCTCGTTAATTTTCTATGGAAATCGAACGTTTATTACGGATGCCGAATCGGTCCGATCGTCTCGCGAGAAAACAGAGTTAATTACGATCGGTCGAGGGCTATAGAGGGTCGATAAGCGAGTGCGTTTTCTCTCGACACACGCGCTTCTGTGCTTCGCCGACCGGTCGGATCAACAACCGGACGCTCTTCCTACCGCTTTGCCTTCTTTCGCGTTTCATCTACTGGCCCACTCGCTCGTCTCGCCACGAGCTCGCATTCGCAGCGAATACGAGATACGACGAGTATTTTAAGTAATCTTAACCCGTTGCTTCGTTATATCCAGTCATACTCGCCACGTATCTTCCACTTCGGACCGGACGCAATACAAGCTATATTTGTAACAAAGCGCAATTTTTATTTCAAGCGCACGCTCGAGCGATGTCGCGAAACGACCAGCTCGGAACGGTAAACTTTTCACTACAAATTGACGATATAGGAACTCGAATCGTCGAAGGAAAATTTACGAAGCGGATTGCGCGACGAATCGCGAGCTGTACGAGGCAACGGCGACAACGTTTCCTTCGAGGGAAGAAGGAATTCTAACGTGTCCCGGTGTCCCTGGATGTCGGATTCTCGTTCGGAGATCTTTATAGGTTGTACGGTTAATCGCTCGACGAACAGATCGATGCCAATCGCCATGGGTTCCTCGAAGCGCGACCGAATGGATTCGAAACGAGATGATCTCGCGCGGTGACCAGCCCTTTTACGCGAGTACGTTGCGCCAGCGCCGCGCACCCCGCCTAGAAACGGTAGAAACCGTTTCCAAGAACGCAACTGGCAACTTCTTTGCGCAGCTGCTACCAGCCGGCTTCAAAACGGAAATAAGAATTCCGGATCTGACCAAAAGAAGTTCGGACTGCTTCCAGAAGAAACTGTAGCAAACGAAATGACGAAATAAAAACGTAAAGTTGCAAAGAGTATAACGGTGGAGTAATCGCGGCGAGAAGGTGGACGAGTCACAGTCATTTTCCAACAATATGATTTTATATCGCAAAGAACGATTCTTTCTCTTCGAACGTTCATTTTAACGAAACGAAGAAAGAAGCATGTTCAAAGCGGTTTATGCCGGCATCGTTTGTATTTCGTGTATTCTTCGAGTCGTCGAGCATCTCGATTTTGTCTAGCGAAAAGCGAGGTGACGCGAAGTGCTGGCAGAAACGAAGGACGACACGTTGGTCGAGTCGCGACGACGCCGCGGCGCTACGCGAACAAACATCCCCAGCTGACACACGCGCGAACACGTGTGTCTCCTCCGCTGCTCGTCTGTACGCCGCGCCGCGATGCTTCTTCCATTTCTTCGTTGTCTGCGCTTCTTTCGGCGCGAACTTGTGCCGGCCAGTATCGTTCGAACCGCAGCCGCCGCGAAACAGCTCGGCGACTCGATCACCCGCCAACGTTCGCGGTTTCTTTCTCTTTGTTTCGGAATTTTCGTCTTGTCTCTCTTCTCGTTCTAAATGGATAGATTCCAGTGCAAAGAGCAAGACTCGCGCGTTATCGCCTCGATCCGCGTTGATTTAAGAGACTCGTTCGAAACGCGGAATAGCACGAATATCGCATCGATCAATTAGAACGCGAGTGATCGGAATTGCGAGTTAAAGTGTCAAGTGCGATTAGATATTACATCGAATATTAATCCGCGTCGTTCGTCGATGAGACGAATCGGCGTTAAATCGAACGATATACAACCGTGTATCGTATCGAAGGTTCATCGAAATTTAACGAAAAGAGCATTTTTAGAAGTAGAATTAACGTGGAAACGTTTCAAGTTTCATTCTGTGGTGTAGTCGAAGAAACGGGTTTGGTTACTTTGTTGCCAACTGTGGATTGCGATTTGTGGTCTCCGACGTTATCCTTCGTCTTATCTCTTTTATTCGTCTTTGTTAGTTTCGCTTTTGCAATTTACATCGTTACTTGGCTTCTTTCGAACGGATGCTCCGACTTAGCATCCGCGGAAGATCAGTTTTCTCCTTCGTGTTTCTCAAACGAATAACGTTTGCGAAATAGCAGGTTTAATGAAATACGTAATACCTTGTTACGTTGGAATCGATGGAGAAATGGTTTGTGTGGTGGTTCGGACCGAACCATCGGCTTCGTCGGCACGTTCTCTGACACGAGACCAACTACACGATGTAGAATCGACGTTGCAGTCGTTGCTCGAATATTAAGAGTCGTTGAACAATTATTAAAGAAGGCGGATGGTCCCGTGGAAGATGCAGTGTGGGAGCAATGGAACGCGCGAGGAGAAAGATAAAGAAGGAATAAAAAGCTCGTAGCTGGAACGACGTTTCCTATGTACGTGTCTGAAATACACGAGGAGGATCGCTACGCAACCGGTCCGCCGCCATCCACATTGTTTCGCGTCCTCTACGTTCCGCGCACCGCGCTTCGTCTCGTGCAGCTCGATTCTCCGTTGCGTCCTGCCCCCTCTGAATTTCGATCGTGCACGAAATCGTCAACGGATCGCTCGATCGCCTACCTGCCGGCTCGCTTCACCCATCGAACTGTTTATCCGACCGCTCTAACAACCATATCGACTTTTCAGCGGTTGCACAGAAGTTTACGAAGACTACGGCAATCGCGTAGAAATATCTTCATTTTGCCCAAGCACGTCGTACGATCAACACGATGATTTCGACGTTCCGTGTCACCGGTCTATTTTTAAAGTCGTTACCAAGGTGCTGTTATTATGGGGATTTATAGGTACGCGGTTACCTCGGACAGTTTCTACACAGTTCTGCCGACTCCAGAGATGGCCGTACATTAGAAAGTTTGTACAGCGTATCCGCTTCAAAACCAACGCTACGAATCCTTACAGACATCCGGCGCGCATAAATTTCTCGCCTTCTCCACTCACGCGCTTGTATCGTCCACTAAATCTCCGTACAACGAAGACGTCGGGTCGATGGATGCAAAACTCGTACGATCGCCGAGCATATGCACGAACGTCGATGTTTAATAAGTGCCCGAAGCAATTTTCAGGAAGTAATCGGTTATTTCACGATCGTATGAAAGTTGGCAATCGTAAACTCCAAACTTTAGGAGGAGAAGACCAGAGACTCGATCAAGCGCTTCGCAGATCGTACGACGATGACCCAACGAATCGATGGTCGATGGTTGAGAAGGAAGAAGCGGGCGCGAAATTGAACGGAGTCGACGAGATAGAAAGAACCGCTTCTCGAAATTCCAGCGTGCACGGTGGCTTCGGCAGGAATCCGATCGCGGGGAATCCGGAAGTTTGGCATGTTCGCGTTGCAATTCGTAGCTGTTGGCTCGAAATACGCGCCAACAAAACCGAAATCCGAGTGAACCCGTTTCGTTCAGGATGGTCGTCGATCCGTGAACGTTATCACGATCGGTCTTTTGGTTTCTGGAGAAGCAAGCTCGCGAAGAAACGCTCACGTCGCTCGTCAGCGTCCTCGCGAAGAAAGAGAAGAGCGTCCGAATTTCTTGAAGCAGATAGCGAGTTTCTGGCATGTCGAACTGCTGCAGTTGCATCCGTCGTTGCGCCACGGACACTTATCAGCCGTTGAGCTCGCAAAGATTCGGGTGCAGCGGTGCGAAGGTCCACAGGGATGGCAGAGAGATCGTCAGAAGCCCGAGGAACCAGCGTAGAAAGCTCAGCGTGCGGTACGACGCTGTCAGACCAGCCGGAGCAACAAGGTTAGATGATCGTCCGTCGAGTTAACGATCGCAATGGGAATTGTACGTGTGAACTCGTGGAAGTGGGTGATTGTCACTTTGACGAGAGAGGAATTTGTTCGATGGTTGTTTCGTTAGAGAGTTACGAAACTACGTTTCGTGCGATAGCCGCAGGTTTGACGTAACGAATATCCTACATAATCCGATATTTTACGCTTTTAAAAATGTCGGTACATAATCGCGCATTTTCGCAGGTGTGCGCTAGTTGTTTACTTTTAAATCTAACAATTCTGCCCGAAAAACTAACGAAAGCGTATTGTATTTTGACGCTTCTCGCGCGTCGTTCGTATATTTGGAAATTTTTTATTCGCGTGAACAGACGCGATGTACTCGGAATACTAACGATGTCGGGTTTGGTTTAGTCTCAAATAGTAACGATTTTGTAATAATTCTTCATCCGATAGTATCGATACTACCGTCAACTCTTTTTCGAGAGGTTATTCTATTTGACTGTATTCGATTTTCAGCGTATCGAAATCGATCGATGAGAAAGAATTGTTCTGTGCGTTTAACAAAATGGTAAGACATTAAATATTTGAAGACCTTCACCAAGCCCGTTGCGACGTAAGCTAATGTATTTGTAATATCGCATTTCGTGGAAGTTTGCTTACTCAAAAGGATAATCAATGAATTTCAGCGCATCAAATTGTCATTTTACAAACATTCGTCATAGTAAGGACGTTAATCTATCGAGCTATCGAGCTATCGAGACGATAATATTAAGATTAAATGACGCTAACATCGAATCGAACGATGTTAATACGACGGTAACGAACAATACTAAATGACACGGTAAGATCTACGGAGCGAATCGTCGTAACATTTCCAATCTAATGCGTGCAATTTTTTTCTATGTTGCAGGTAAGTAAGTTGTTATCGATCCCGATAATTCCAACTGACCGGAGAATAAAAAGCAAGGTAAGATTGTTCGTGATATGATCTACTCGCGTTTTACGTGTATGCGACAAACGATGAAAATCTAAACTAGGTAAGCGAGGATATTTGATATAATATTCGAGCAAGACAACTATTATAACGGAAACGCGTTCGAATCGATCACCGTTCCCTCCATCCCCACCACAGGTGTGTATCAATTCTCCTAACCCTTTCGTGCAATTCGTCGGATCTCTTTAAAAGTCAAACCAACAGCGAAGCTAAAACTAGAAGCAAAATCGAGATAAAATAAAAAAAGACCGATCTAAAATATCCCTTATCAGCCTGAAATCGTCAGTTTTTGGAAATTGCCGGGCAATCGTGTAGTTCCGGTGATCATTCATCCAGCCGGAGGGATAGCGTGGCGCTCGCATAGTATTCCGCGTTCCATGTTCCCGTAGTACTCCGTAGTCGTGGGGGGTGCGCGAAGGATTGCGGTCGTGCGACTGCTACCCCACCAAACACGGGGTAGTCCCGTGATTTTTCCACGATCGTACGGAAGTGTCCGTCAGTTCCGCAGGAACTCTCGCGTGGTTCGGACGTTCGCGATACTCTTTTCGTTCTCTCTTTCTCCCCCCGCCCTCCTCCCTCGCTCTCTCCCTCGCTTCGATTCCTCCACCGTGCGTGATCCAGTCGCGTTTCGCATTGTTCGCGTCCGTTTATCGGCGTACTTTATCATTCTACGTGCTGTCAGTGTTTCCGACTTTCTTTCTATATTACCTTTTGTCGCGCGATTTTTCTGTGCCGGCGAAATCCTTTATACTCTATACGACAGTCCTTATTTCGCTTCTTTGACAGAATTTTGTTCGATCGCTCCGTATAATTGTTTATACGTTACACGTTTCTTTTTTCGTGTTTTTTTATCTCTTTTATTTATTAACGTGGTTCGTCTTCATTTTTCTCCGATTATAGCGTTACAAACGACTCGTTAAATTGTACATGGATCGAATAACGTGAGAATTTGATACTTTGATAGCTGGTGCTAGTTTCACGATACTCGAGTGATCTACGTTTAAACGAAACTATAATAGATCGAGACGATCCTGCACTCGCATTTTCCTGCTGTTTTCGATCAAACATCGAATCGACGTTACTACCGCGCTTTAGTTTTTCCAAATCATCTTTTAGATCAATGTTTTACGCTAGCGTTTGATCTTTTTTTGAAAAAATGGACGAAGAAATTAACGTTGCGTTTTCGTCGATCGAATTCCAGCGAATGCACGTTGCTCGATATTTCACGTTGGTGTCGCGTCGATCGATTGTAATCGGCAAAGTACACAGCGCGTAAAGCTGGGAGAAAAATGGTACCGGAAGCGGTCGTTCCGTACGTCGAGTACCTAATAATTTTGTAATTATTTTCTTGAGGATAAAATAGAGAAAAAAAAAGAAACACAAATGATATCGCGTGTACGAGGTTGGAAGAGTAGAAAGGCAGGTGATCAAATTTCCTATTCCGATTCATCCTGTTTATTTCTTTAAAGCAACCGAGTGACCGTCTCCGTTTGCCTCGGCCCTTGCGTGTCGGTTAATTCGTGCGAAATCTATTTGTCCGGTTTCTTTACTCATCCGACATGCGACAAGCGACAAGCGACAAATTTGTAATATAGCTGGGTTTTGTCTGAAATAAAACGTTAACTTGGATGACATTTTCCGACATTTCTCTTTGCTCGCTCTCCGGTAAAAGATCGACGGCCTCGCATTTTATCGTTCTAAATTTTTAAACTCCAATGGTACCGATAGTAATTTCATAAAAATCTGCTCGTTTATCGCGCACAGAAACAATCGGAAGAGTATCGGTCGTTCTACGTCGATCGCGGAGCGTCGATCGATCTGCCTATCGCGAGAGCTTTATTCAAATCCGTCGAGCACCGACGAGACCGAGCGACGTTCCGTTAACAAGTTGGAATACGCGATGCACCCAGCCTTTCAGCCGGAGTCGAACTCCTCGCAGGAAAAATCGTGCTTTTAACGTCGAGACTCTTCTACTTCTACGCTTTCGAGCGGATCGGTGGTGTACCAGCTTTCGTCGCGTCGTGCAAATAACGCGTGCAGACACTCGCGGTGACGAAATACCTAAATGAAATTTCTGTCACGCGTAGTCTTCGTCAGCGAACCGAAGCGGTTTCAACGAATACCGCAGCATCGTGCAACTATCTCTGACCCCGGTATCCCCAGCGATAAAGCGATTTTCATTATACGTGCATAGTTGTGGGATTATCCAGCAACGAGGATCCCTTCGTTACGGGTTTTCGTTGTGAAATTCGTCCACAGAAATCTTCTCTTTCTTTTCCAAAAATGTTCCAACGACGAGTTACTTAGGCTAAATATTGCGAGCAATAGTTGGAATAGAAGTCGGATAATTTTTCAGGGAAGATTAATTTAGCGGTTGTTTTCGATTAATTTTTTTTGAATACGCAACGAACGCGTCGAAACGTTCGGTTTCATCGAAGAGGAATTCGAACGAATCGAGGATTCGTGGAAGCTCCGTGTCGGAGGTTAAATATGTGTGCGTGGAGAAAAAGTGCTCGGTAGAATGCAACGCTCGTCGAAGACGCGCCTCTTGGCATTTACACTGCGTACACCGCGCGGTACTGTTATTTCCACGGGCCTCGTCCATACGATTCTGGAACAGTTCCTCCTCGTTTCCATGAAATTTCCTAGGGAAACGGTTCCATTTTACCATTCAGAGATGCGTATCGCGCGACGCATTTACCGAAACTACCGAATTTGCATAACTGGACTTATTCTCGCCGTGGTTAGCCTTCGACGAGTCGAGGCCTCGAGTTTTTATTTTCTTCGTTTCGTCGACGTATTTTCCGTGTTTCGCGTTTCCTTTACCGTCAATCTGTTAATTGGCTTGATCGAACTCTGCCTTCTAACATTACGATTGTAAATTGTAGATTGATATTTTCTTCGCCACTGTTTCTTGTATCGTCCTTCGTTTAGATTTTACAATTTTATCGGTCCGTAACGAGTTAAAGAAAGTATAAAATGCTTTTTTTATGCTCGAGTTAGACGGAGTAGGGGGAAAATGTAAATTGAACGAAACGATGCACGGTGACCTTCGGACGATTCATGGCCGTGGGAGAAGAGACTAGCGTATGCCGCGAATAATGTACAGAGGATACGGGACATCTGGTTCTCGTTTGTAAGAAGCGAGAATCCAGTTGTCCAAAATGCTTCTTCAAGCAGCCGAGCATTTTGTAAGTGCTCTGTACTTTATTTACAGGATATTTGCGTCTCCTGCCTGTGCTTCTTCCGCGCTCTACCGCGAATTATTTTTAGGAAAGTCGCTGGACGCTGCTCTCTTAAGTTTACTCTTCTCTTCCGTTATTCCGCGTTATAAAAGCGCACGATTCAATCGTTTCTCATTTTTTTCTTTTTTTTTTTTTTTTGTTACAAGCGTGTAATAGAAACATATATTGCTATAAAAATATATGTACGCGTTAGCGATTGGACGAATGAAAATCGACGTACTAAGGAACGGATCGTACAATTCCGATTGTAAAAGTAATTCGTTTTAATCCGACGATAGTCGAAGATAAACGTATCCTCGTGCTCGTTCTATCCTATCTCTTGACAATCTTTTTGGATAACAGTTACGATTACATAAATTCAGTCCGCTGGCTAGAACCGATCGAAATCTCGTTTGTCCGAGCAAAACGGTCTTGTATTCCGACATGTAAATGTAGGATCGCGGAACGGCGAGATAATTTCACGGCGATCGCGCCCGGTCGCGTTGTTTATGCAGGGCATCCCTATAAATATTCAGCGCCACCGCGTTCCCTATTTTTCATCCCTCTTCGTTTCCGTTGGTTTCCGGTTGCGCGCTCGCAATCCCGTTAAGGGAATCGTCGAAGAGTTCGGTAACGAGACGACGCTGTTTCCAGCGAGGTGTTTCGCGAGAACGAACCGCCTTCCACGGAATACAGGCGGCTACCAGTGAAAGTGAAAAAGGTGCGTGCTCGGTTCAGGCGTTCCGTTCGATTCGGACTTCCATTTTGTACGCTGGATACCACACCGAGGTAAGATCTTTCGCGAATTTACCCGCAAGAAGTTACTCTCTTATAGTTTTTTCTTTTTTTTTTTTTTTTTTTTGTAAAAACGGTCTCGAGCACTTTTAATATAGCTAACGCGCAGGCAAGTTAAAGTAATTGAAAAATTCAGTGGCACACGGAGCGTCAGTTGCACGCGAACGGCTACCTTCTATGCTTAATCCTGAATCCAGTCCGTAGTTGGATCCGTGATTATATCTCACAAAAGGATATACTTTCCAGCTTTTACGTCATAATGCGCGAAGCAGGTTGTGTTTACTTTGCCGACATTTTCGCGACAGCACGGTGGTTATCTCTCGACTATTGTCGAGAATTTTATCGATTTGCTTGTTCCGTTGTAAAACCACATATTTCGCACGGTATCGTCGTGTTGATCGAATTCGAATTACGGGGTGGATAACCCCGGAAACCTTAGAAATTACAATCGTGTTATTGCCGCCTCGATATCCAAACGTACTTGGATGTGTCTCCGTAATCAAGACGAGGTATGGAGTCGAGCGCATCGATTCGATATAAACGCAATAAGGAATGAAAGTCGCTGGTCGATAGGATTCTTTCGCATTGCATCTATATCGCGACAAACTCGACAGAATTCTATTAAAAGTTACGAGGCCGATTAAATCGCTCGTACGTCCGTTGGCGATTGGCGTGTTCCGCCTTCGATGTCATTTTTATTTCGTCGACCCTCGCTGCTGAAAATTCCGCTGCTCTCGAAATCGAAATCTCTTCGATACGATATCGCTACGAGTTATTAATTAACAGTTAATAACGACGATAGTTTTCCGAAGCGCAGCGAAAAGACTAGTCACGACAGAAAGCAGAAATGGAGTCGTACAGAGGCGGAAATGGCTGCTTCATCGGCGTTTAGTCGCCATTATCGGAAGAGGCGTAAAGTCAAGAAGAAAACGTATTACACCCTAAATTCAACTGCTCGATAAATTTGGCAGCAGATCCCTCCAGGAAGTCTCGTTTCGTACGTACGAAACGTTTGTCGTTACGACCCGAGATCTGTCTAAGCGAATCGATGGCCAGCCGAGTATTTGCACGAGTAACTCCGTCCAGAAGATAGCTGTAGCGCAGCACGATGCGATAAAATGCGTCTCGTAAAATAAGGACTGTAAAATAAGTACCGTCGGAACAGCCGAGATAAACGAATCACCATCGTTAAAGACCGCGTAACTCGCCTACGTTTGCATCTAGAAGGACGATCGACAAACAAGCATTTTAATTCGTTTATGTTTCGAATAGCTGATTCGATTGGCCTCGGCTGAAGCGAAACTGGTTTACTTAGGACAGCCATAGATATCCATGGACTAAAGGGTGGAAGTGGAAATTACGCGGTAAACTTGCGATAACGAACCATCTCAAACGCAGCACTGGCTTCCGATACCAAGTTCGAGTCGAGTTACCGTTGCGTGACCGCAAAATTGGCAAGTTTGCGGTTAACTTCACGGCACCTTCGATCACGGAACGTTCGCGGTCTGCGAGATGAACATTACGAGCGATACAAGCACGCGTATAACAGCGAGTATCGTACACAGGCTGATTCGTTCGTTATTAGTAGGAATATCAGAGTCGAAAATATTTCCGCTACGTTTAATCCTTCGCAGCTACGAGTTTTATCTCGGTCGGTTCGCGTCGAATAAATTGCTCTCACGCCGAAGCACATTTTATCCTAGATACGTTATTACGATAAAGTGGCTTTTACGTTTTCGCGTTGAATCAAATATCGCAAGAACGAAATATATATTTTGCGTAAGGGACTCGGAATGGATATTCGATGGAGTATCGAGTTGGCTGAAAGTAATATCGTAAAGGGCTCGTGGACGCAGCAACGTTGTCGTGGAACAAGCTGCTGAAAGTACAAAATCTCGTTTGCGTAGAGTTCGCTTTGACGATCGTAGGTGGTGAAAGAATGTGGCGACACGAGCCGCAGGAACGACAGTGGCGTGTAATTGGCTGAACAAATTTCGTTCTTCTTGAATATTCACGGTGCGTTTCGAAAGCAGCGCGTTGTTCGGTACGGCGGTGTTCCGCCTCGTTTTCACGGTGGTCGATTCGACTTTGTCGATCCTCTTGGTTAGCTTCTTTTCGGAGATCGTTAAACCGTCTCTCTCCGAATATCGTGCTTGCTGGCGGGCATCGCTTCGTCAAAAGATAATTCCGTACGGAGAAAAGTTAAATATAAAATTAGATAGAGAGCGCACGGAATGGAGATAAACGAGCTTGCGAAAATAGTCGCGTGAAAAAATTGCGTCGAATACGACTAAAATTGTGAATACGAGCGGACGATATAAAGCAAAAACATCGTAAAACTTAATTTAGCTTTTAACTTGCTCGTCGAATATACAGATACGGACGAATCTCGTTGCGAAGGATCTGGTTTGTCTGTTATCCATGGCAAGATCAATGGATGATAAGTACGATCGGTATATCGCATCTCCTCCGTCGATTTAATCGGTTTCCCGGTATGCAGCCGTTTGCTGGTATAATTAAAAGGGGCAATCGTGCGCACAGCTGATTGAAGGAAAGTGGAATTTAATTGCAGGGAATTGATTAACGACTGCGGTTACTTGGGCGTTTATCGTAGAACATGTGTTTCGTCTGTCGTCGATGGGCGTGGTGCGAAGCGTACAAGAGTTTGCTATAATTTACCACACCACCCAAATCTATGTACCTACGATGCAATTATTGTTATTGATTCTGCGAGAATATAAAGGAGCCGATAGTTTTATATATTGGTAAAATAGATTCTTCTGTCGGATAATTTGATAATTGAAATTTACAAGGGACGTAGGACCAACGATACCAGATTTGGCTAATCGATCGAAATTTTAACTGGAACGTTGGTTACCGTACCGATATTAGCTTGTCTATATTTAGCGTTACGCTTCCTGTAAAAGGTTAAGGTAATGCTCGACACGATATGTCGGACGAAACATTCGTTTGCCCGACGCTCGACTAAACGTTCGTCTAACTTCGAGCGAGTAATCGATAATGTGATAGGCGCAGCGAAATTTGCATCTTCGTACGGCGACGAGTAAAGACAGATATCGTTTTAAAAAAGTTCCGGTGATATCTTTCGATTCGTTTTTCGATTCGTTTTGATGGAACTCAACGAGCGTCGAACTTTGCTTGAAAATCTGTTTAAAACAACGTTCGTGGAATACAGAAACCGATACATCTGCAAGGAAATAACGTTTCGAATATCAATGAATGGTTTTGTTCCTTTTCCATAAGAATCGAATATCCCTCCGTTACGCGCGATATGCTGAATCATTCATAACTTCTAGCAGATGCATTATCTTGAAAATTTGCTTTCTTTGATACGAAATTTCGCGTCATACGCCGCTTCCTTGCATTTATTTCCATTACGTTCTTTCCAACTTTTCGTTTTTCGTATAAAACGACTATACCGTATATTTTACGGTTCGGTTGATCGCGATACTAATCTAAAGGAACGTCCTTTGTCTGATCTTGTAAAAAAAAAAAAAGAGTTTTGCTTTGAAACAAATTTACGACGATTTCTAACGCCTTACGATATTGGCCGAACTTAAATTTCAGAGTAATCGTCGAGCATTACGGAGAAGTCTCGACCAGCAAGAGCAACGAGAAGAAAGTTATCTAGTGGGCAAACGTGGTGATTGCGATTGAGTGGGAAGGTCGTGTATGTAACGATAACTCCTTGAAACCAAGCGCTCTGTCGAAAATCTCTGGCGGAGTAAAAAAAGTTTTTGGAGTGTAACGATGGTCGTTCCGCGGCACGGCGAAATTCCAAAAGAGAAAATTAATACGTAGAACCGTGTGCCTCCTGACGTTTGCACGATTCGCGAGCGTCGCTTTTCAAACGTCCTTTGGCTCGAAGCAAACTGCGAACCGAAATTGGGGCTAAAAAAGGGTCGAAATTGCAAAGATCAAGAAAGAAAGAAAAAGGTAAATGGTAGACGAAGCGGAGATAAAGCCGGAGAATGAATACGGTACGCGCGTTTCTTTCATGAAAGGGAACTCAGGGTCGCGGCGTTATTTCAAAACCGGACGAATCAAGGAAACTGGAACGATTTTTCTTTATCTTTTTTCAGCGCGGAGGAAAATCGCGTGCCTTTCCGCGCAGTGTCGCGTCAGTCGTTAATTCAACGCCTTCGCCTCGTTTCTTCGTGGCTGCAGCGCCGATGAAATTATTCACCAGAGATTTCTTATTACGACGACCGAGATCGGACCGTGTGAACTAAAAATATTCAAACGCAGCCAGGTATATAGCTCTGTTCCGATTAGTAGGGTTACTCAAATTGCAGTAAACACGAAGAGTTAGAAACTCGAAATCGTTGTTCGTTCCAAGATTCGTAAAAGTTGAAACGCATTACGAGTGCAATAAGGTGTCGCGTTAGTCTCGAAAGGGGTAATTATCGTGCGAACGATATTCCAACTTGGCTGACTATAATTAACCCGGACATGATCTTTATTCGTGGATCGATTCGATCGGAAACCTTTTAACATCTTTGTCATAAAAATTAGATTTTGGAACGCGACATCTATCGGGACGTTTAAACGAATATCTGCATTTGTGAACATAGAGAGGGCAAGCCCAAACGACAGAGAGAGAGAGAGAGAGAGAGAGATTATGGCTGGAGCACGTTTGGTTGCTCCTTTTTGCCGGACCACCTGCAGTCCAGTGGGATTTAGGTAATTTGCCCGTTTTCCTTTCGCAGTTCCGGCTAATGCGGAAACTTTTACGTTCCCTGGACGGGTCTCGTTAGCCGCAGCTGCATACTTCTTCTTTTAAACATTTCTGGAACGAGACCGCGGGACATACCGCAAAGGTCGCGTAAATCACGCTACTTAAGATTCACGGGTCAAGAGGCTGATGATCCGTGCGAGGATATGCCAAAAAATTGCCGCGATCGCGTCCATTACCAAACTTATCGCTTGGATCGGGTTACTCGAACGTGGCATACTTGACGGAGTTGGCGGTGGAGACTTTTTCGTGCGATCCGTAACCTACCCTTGTAACCAATAAGTCCAACGTTGCGACAAATGGAAAACGTCGAACGACGAAGAAAGTTTGGCGATAGCACGTCTCCGCGTTCTCTGTTACGATATTCTTCGACACGATGAGATTATAGCAGACAGACATCGTGAATATGTGGAAAAGAGCTACTTACGAAAATGGTAAAACACAGATCGTGCGAAAAGTGTCATAGACGTTCGTGTATAAAAGGCAACGTATAAAAGACTACGCGGTTTACGTACATTCCTGACCTTACCTTTGTGGCAACGTTACGAAACTCTTACCTGCCGAAAGAAAGTCGTCCAATGTGGTTTAGAAAAGTAAAGGTGACCTTCGTGTTTCCAAAGTACCTGCTATTTGGAATATTCTTTGCCGTCTGCCGGTGCCTTCGTTCGTATCTCGCGTGTTTCATTAGGGGAAATTTTCCTTGGGCTCGCAGGATTCTAAAAGTAACAGCAACTGCTCCGTCGTGTCGACGCTTTTTAGTCTCTTGTTGTTTAACTCGCTGTTTGTCAAGGATTTTAACTAGCACGAGATGGCAATAATCGTTGTTAATAGCGAGTAGTTGTTAGAAATCAGACCAGCGAGCATAGATGCGATTGCATTTCGATCGAGTAACCATAGTTGGAAACGTCGTGCGCGTAATTTTCTAAACAAGGATGGACAGGCATCCTTTGTGTTTGACGTAATTCTGTATAAACGAAAATTCAGAGGTTCGTTGTATCGTATTTTTGAAGCAAATTGAATCCTTCTCGCATTGATATAAACTCGGGACAAGAAACTTGGGAAATTGGCGAAGATGATAAAGGTCATCAGTATGCAGGGGTATGCGTGCCGTAGTAATTGTCTTTCGTTTATTATGCATAGAGTGACTTAACGACACCAGATGAACGTGCAATAAATCATCCGTTAACCTCTTAAGGTCTGCCTCTCGTGTATTACGTAGCTAAAGTTTCATTTCGTGTCATAAATACAAAAGTAGAAGAAGCTTTGTTTCCATGAAATTGCTATTGATACAACTTTAGCGGGGAAAATTTAACGAGCGAGCACTTAAGGGATAAATGGACGCGTGTTACAAAGAATAGGGAATTCGATTCGCGTTGTGAAAACAAGCTCGAGGGATCGGAGTTCGGTGGAAAGGCTGATTCGTGGTGACGGAAAATGGCAACCGTTTAATTATCCAAGCCGAGGACGGCCGGTCTGTCGCGAACAAATCGGATTAATACTCCGGACGTTGGAAAACATCAAAGGAAACTGGCAAAGAGATTAATATCCGAGCGACCGACCTAGCCAACGCGAGTCTGGCAAGACTAGGCGAAACGAAACCAAACGAGACCAAACGAAACGAAATGCGCACGAATGGCCGTTGCCCGATCGAGGCTGTTTACGCTGGTGAATGTAGCGGTTGCGCGAGAGGCCGCAGAGAAATTCCAGCGCCGCGCCGCCTAATTTCATCGCATCTGGGAATTTCGAGGTCGCGGCGCGGCGCGGCAGTCGTGAATACCACGACCTAGCCCGTTCCTTCGAAATTACAGCCGTTTGATTCTCTCCGACAGGCGTCCAAGAGTCTCAGTGGACGTTGTGATTTGGCAAAATATCCAAGATTTTTCCCCAAAGTGATGAAAAAATTGCTGTAACGTTAAAAAATATTGTCTTGCATTTGCCGATCGTTAAATCGGCAACATACAAAAAGTATTCGACTTTTGGCGAGGTTGAACGAGCAACCGTCAGCAGAATTTCGTCGAGCATTAGTAGTTAGCGAACGGACTACCATTAACAACGCTTGATTATACGTAGTTATTTTTAGCGGCGGGAGGATGAAAATGCTCGAGTAGTTTCAATGAAACCATGTGCATGCACGTATACGTGGCATTTTTCTCGACATCGTTGCAGGTTTCCGAGCCAAGGTCGGGCGATAATTCCGCTTTAACGACCCTGTCGTTCATCGTAATTACCTCTCCTCCAGCCTTCTCTTGCTTCGATATTTTCGTTTAATCTCGCGCCATAAACGTTTGATATTCCGCCACCGATTCGTCCCAGTTTCGTCGAACCGTTCGCTCTCGAAAAGTATCGCGTGTCGCCGCGCAAAATGTTCCTGAATACGAATTGGCGTGTTACGCCCCTTGAAAAACGGAGTTTTACTTTTCTATAAAAACGATATGAAACGAGGCAGATCGCAACGAAATATGGAAAAAAAAAAAATGCGCGTTAATACGTGAAAAATAATAACGAATGAGGTGCATCTTCGTATCGACAGTTTTTCTGACGTTACAGATCTCCGGGATTATATATATATATATATATAAAACGGACCCTCGTTATTTTTACAAAGACAAGTATTTCGTTATGCGTTCGCGTGTTTCAAGCAATGCGAAAGGTTTCGATACGAAGGAATAAAAGGAAGTAAATGGTAATCCGACAGAACGAAACTGCACACCGCGAAACATCGTACCAAAGAAATTTCAAATAAAATTGTAAAAACGTGCGACTCGAGTAGGTATTTACCACGTCGTAAATTTCACGATCGACGTAATTCAACGAAAGAACTATTTGCTCGGTTCTCGATTTATTCGATTTCGCTACTTAATTTGCTTGTTGCGAGCGATAATAGCCGAGTAATGTTATTTGCCTGAGGAACGGATGCGCCGACGAGTCGATGGCGGCTGTACCAGTATCGAGCGAAATGATGCGCATATGCGCCGATAAATGTAGCTAACGAGTCGATATTTACACGCAATTATCGAGAATTTCGGTAAACGAACGATCGGCTTTGAAATTTCGTTCTTCTCATTTTTTGTCGTATTTTTAGAACGATTCGCTTCGCATCCGTAGATTCGTAGGTCTTTCATAGATCGTTTCGTTGCTTGACGTTCCAAGGAAGAAAATATTGGGACGAGTATCGTCTCGAACGATCAGAGGATTAATCGTCTCGACACCTGCCACGAGGGAGAATGTCCGATAGAGAGGATAAAAGAAGACGTCGCTGCGTCGCTAAGACAGCGAAATTGCTGCTGTTGTTCGTTGTTTATTTTGCTTATCGATTTAGCCGCGGCTTCTCCAACTTGCGCGCGAGAAAGAGGACGATGGACGAAGGATTTTCACGAGGTTAGGATAAACGAGAGATAGAGTTAAGGTAAAGGTAAGGTTTCCTCCTCTAAGCTAAAACGAGACTAAACTAAAATGCAATTAAACGGTATTTTATCCGCGTAATGTAGATATATACGTATGTACGTAGAAGCGCAACAGCTAGAATTCTTGAAACTGTGAGGAATCGCGAAGGTCCTGAAGCTGTGCGGTCTACCTTGCGTCGCGGTCTACCTTGCGTCGTAGAATTCCTAATTTCATGATTTCTGCTTACGAATTCCCCGCTGCATCGCGTCAAGTTCGCGAGATCTCGCGAGTCCACGACCCCAAAGCGTAGAATCTGAATCTGTCATATCCGCGAGTCTAGTCACGAAATCTCAAATTCGTACTTGCTTTGGACTTGCGATCCTAGATCTTTGTCTCTGTACTGCTTATTTGAAATTTCATATCGAACAGGCGGCTCAAAGAGTAGAAAATCTACGATCCGAATGTCATCCGAATGAAATTCGGGGTCGATACGAGCCGATTTCATTCGAGGAGCGTGTACGTGGAATCGCAGATTCTGCGATCGTCCGACGACCTGTAATAGATCGTAGTATGGCCTTGGATCGATTCGAAACGGGGTTTTTCGAAGCAGAATTTACAAAGTTCGAAGTCCTACGAGTTTCAGGTTGATCGCGAACGGTCACGCGGCTTTACGGTATCTTGCACCTTGTCCTTTTATCTCTAGACCGTAGCGTTCCATACGTTGACGTTTAATCTATCTGCGTTATTGAGTCGCAAAAGCGGCTTATCGTCCGTACGATCTTTCTACGTGACCTTCTTCAGACGGTTTTTTCGATTATCGCGCAGAAGCTGAACCCACGGATTTTAACGTTTCGAGAAAAAGCGAACATCGTTGGACGATCGCCGTGCTATATGACGCCGTCGCTGTTCTCGGCATTCGTTCGCAGGTCCTTTTACCGACCGAGGAACATTATTTTCTAGTTTACGAGCAGTTGGCAGGATTTTCAGAGACGTCGTTTCGCGTTTGGCAAAGAGATTGGAAATCCAGCAGGCGTTTCATCCTTCCTCTTTTTCTCTTCCGTCGCAGTTCTCTAAACCTCGTTGCTATTCATCGCCGGTTTATATTTCGCGAATGGCCGAAGGAAACCCGGAAAATGCTACTTTTCACGTATCCTCGGGAGCCGTGCGATTTTTATCTTACGACGGACGAAAGAATTTGGTGGGTCGAGGAAAAAAGATTCTTTCTCCCTTTACCTTTCCTTTTGTCCTTTCGATTTTATCCTCCATCCGAATTATCCTTTAAAATCTTTTCGTTCGAGTTATACTTTCGTTTATGTAGAATTTCAAACTACTCGCCAAACAAATAAACCTTACGTTATATTTATTGTTGATTCGCGTAGTAACTTGGTAATATAGGTTGTCGGAAACGACGGTTTTTTCTTTTAGTACGTAGACTCAAGGCAAGCGTAAATACATATCTTATCTCGCTATTGTTCGCTCGCCTCTACGCTCTGTATCATGTGTCATAATACCGGCGCCAAGTTTCGATAGTTCTCGCTCCATCTTATATTTCTTTTAAAATAATTGGAAAATAATCAACGAAATAATAAGAATTTGTATTTAGGACGCATACTCGTGTAATGTGTTTTTCTCGATTGAATCGTCTTAATCGAATCGAACGACGGGCAAATCGGTTTTCCTCCGAAGATAGCGAGACTCGATCGTTATCGGTGTCTGGAAGCTCTCTTAAATAGAAGCACGCTCCGATCTCGTTTCCAATTCTCCCCTGGCCACTCAATTTTCTCCGTCCTGTCACGTCGATCGTTCCATTGTTCCTGTTGTCTGCTTTTTGTCAGGGATCAGCTTGGGTCGCGTCGCTGCGTCGTTCGTCTCGCTCTTTCCCTTTTACGCGATGCTTCGAAGTGCACACCGCGACGGCGTGAAAATGTGTACGTTCGTCGATAACGCATGCGGTATTTTATTTCTTTACGAATTCGACAAAGCCTCAACGATGGAAGAATTTGAATCGCAGCAAGTTTTCTATCCCGTAACAACGCAATACGCAACTTTTACGTGCCGCCAAAAATAGAGCTCGGAAGGACACGGATATCCTTTCAGCGATACGATCGCGCATACGCCCTTATTGCGTTTCGCAAATGGAACAGCGAAGGGTAAGAAAAATCGAGATGGTAATTCTTTTCGCGCATATCTTCGACCTATCGATCGAAGCTCGTCTCTCTTCGAAGCTGCGGCAAATCGCAGTTAGGTGTTTCAAATCGTACGCTGGCGTTTTTTAATTGACGCACCAGCCCCGCCGCACCAGATCCCTCGGACGAATCAGAAGCGGACGTCGCGATAAAACTTCCTCTATAGCCAGCGAAATATTACCCGGGACGCGATAATCGGGAGCATCCTCTTTGTGCGAACAGACGCTGCTGGGTTTTACTTGGGTCTACCAGTCACGCGACTCGGTCATCAATTTCTTTTTTCCCCTTTGTCTTCCATTTTTACGTTCGTCCCTTTATTCGGTCGTCGACGCAGCTTCTAGTCCGATCGTGTAGAATGGTTTATTTAGACAGGGCTTTTCGCGCAGATAGGAAGTAGAACGCGACGTCAGATCGCTTTCGGCACTCGTTGTTCCAACGGAAGCTACATATTTTTCCTTTCTTACGTCTAATACTAGTCGACGTTATCGAGTATCGATATCTACTTGAGTTTCTTGTATCTTTGTATCTGTAATTAAAAGAGCAGGCCATGATTCAAAATTACCATCTCTTGGTTGCGTCGCCGTAACACAGTGTCCATTATCCTGAGTCAACAACGGATGCAACGCTACGTCAGGGAGAAGATACCTCCAAGCGATGGAGCGTAGCTGCCCGTTAGTCGAAGATGGAACTGCACGGAGTTCGCAGTGTCCGAGTTTGATTAAATTCCCTCCGTACAGCTGGACCTTCGTTTACAACAAGATTACTCGTCGACTTGGCTCAAGTTCAGCCAACGTTGCTGCCACGTTATATCAGTCTGCGGTCCAAGTTCATCGAGATACGCCTCACCTTGCTTTATCGTAATACCCATAACTCGTTCGAACGTATTTCAATTTCATCCTCGTACTCGGTATCGATATTTTGTTACGTTAGGACGGAGGAAAGTGGATAATCGTAATTAGTCTGGAACACCGTTTCATAGGCGAAACTAACGATAAGAATTTTGGCGGTATAGTTTATTTTCGTAAAATAACGAGAGTAGCGACGTCTAGGCGATATTAAATCAACGCTCAGAACTTCCCGAGTCTTTACTACCGCAACTAACCTTCGATCTTATCGATCTATGCGTCACTCGTGTATCGAGCATGTTGCGATCGACATGGTACGTTGCGTCGGTATTTTACTCTTTTCTTTGGTGAAATCCGAATAACTTTGTAGCATAAGTTTTGCATCGTAACAAAAAGAGAAGAAGAAAAAAAAACAAAAGAAATATGAAAAATATGACACGTAGTAAAATATGTGTACGAGGAACTGATCTAGTTTCTTATCCAGTTTAATCGATCGACGAACGTGGAACGAAGGAACCGGAAGCGAAGACGCGACTGCGAAAGAGAATGTAATTGGCAGCGTGCTATCGATCGCAATATATCGACTACGAACGAACCTGCCGCTTCCGGAAATCAAACGATAATGATAATTGATCGCATCCGCGTAGTTGGTACCGATCTCTTCGCTGGATCGCATTGTTTATATTTTCTATATCTACTACTTCTTTCTCGTTTTCGTACGATTCGATCTGAACGGCCGTATTATCGTATATTATATTTCTCTACTCGAACCATTGTTTCGCTAAAAGTTATCGTTCGATGGATACTTAACGAATTTACGACTCGACGAGTTTACAACGCGATTCGTCACGTTTGCCGCGAATTTCGATAAAGCGGCAACTTATAAAAGCCCGACGATGTAACGCGTGGCGTAATATATCGTCGTAACATGCGGTATAACGCGCGTCGTGGCGCGTTTTGGTTGAGCGCGATCACGCTGCTGATCCTCTGCTTTTGGACCGCCGAACGTGCAACCGTCGTAGCAGCCCCCGACCCGCGAAGCACGATTTACATCATTCATCACAAACGAAAAACGCATCATCCAGAGGAAATCATCGAGATTCATAGGAATCCGAAGCGAAAGCACAAACTGAATATCGTGCTGATCGATTCGTGAATGGATCTGGAGAGAAGAGATGGAAGCGCAGGGTGGAGTTGCCGGAGGAGGGTAGTTGGAAGATCGCCGATGCAACGACGCGATTCGATACTTGGTTCGTGGCTTCGGAGACCTTTTAAAGCGACGCAGAAGCATGGACGGACGTGTGTTTTGCGATTGAAACCGAAGGGCTAAGGAAACAACGATCGCCCGATGGTTGGAGCAATTTTGCAATAGCGGTTGAAGAGTGATACAGATCTTCGGATGTGTTTGCTTTTCCTATCTTTGATTCGCTGTACCGAATAACGATTGTTGCATATATCTTGGAACGTGGTTTTGTCGAATTAATTAAATTTATAGGATAATTGCTTGCTCTTTGTCTCTTTATCCTCTTATCTCATTATTATTCTTACAACCGCAAAGATCCTATTATCCATACGCGTAGACACGATTTCTACCAAGTGCGTAATTCGATGTTACAAGCTGAGAAGCTAATTACGCGTGTCTCGAGTAAATAGCCGCAACACCGTATTACAGGTTGAAACGTAAGAAAATACAAGCTGGTAAAGCAAGTTACAAATTGCGTTTTCTGTGAGAAAAGATTTAAACGCCGCGTGTCGCCAACATGGTCAAGTTAAACGGAACCGTGCGGTAATTTACGTAATGCCGTGAGATCCGGGAACGCAGAAAAACGAATATCCCACGCACGTACTCTCCCATGTAACTAAGTAGAACTTGTACGGCAATTTAGAATCGATTAAGGTTGCGCATCGGACAATAGGTACTCTCCACCGAACGAGATAACTCGCTGAAGGTCTTTTCGCTTCGATCCGCGTCTCCGAAAGTTTATTCCACGAAACAAGAGATACGATTTGTCGTCGACTCCCGAAATTCTACGAGTCTCGAACGATCGCTATATCTATTTCTAAATAGGTAGAAAACTCGGCAACCTACCGTATAAATATTATACGGACTCTTCGATACGCCGATAAAATGTAAATATCGTGTCGAAATAACGAATCGATACAAGGGATCGTGAAATAAATTTCTTTCCGCGTGATATTTCGTTGCCTACAGTCGACGGTAACCATAAGTTAGACGTTTAGCATGAAATTACCGCGACTCTAACGGTATGTAGGCGATCGTCCAAGCCTGACAACGACTTAACTGTCCTGCCAGACTGATAAATATCGTGGTTATTACGCGGTGCATAGATGCCAACGACTGTCGAACGAAATTTCGTTCCTTCGACGTTATCGGCGAAATTTTCTTCGAAAAAATCTCATATCGACGGCAAGTAAATAAGTAATGGGAGAACCGAAGATAGATCGATTCGATCGTGGTTTCTCGTGACTCGAACGACTCGACGACGCGAAGTTTACCACGCGTACACCGATCGAGACTCGTCGTGAATCGAAACGAAAGCGAGGATATGGTAAAACGTAGCGTATGGCGAAACGCGACTCATTGGAGAATCGGAGAAGGAAAAGGTTGAAGCGGGAACGGATAAAAGCGCGGTCGAGTACGAATGTGCAACGTGCACGGGCACGCAGAGAGGCAACGTCTTACCTTGACCGAGCGCTTCCGGTGTTTCCCTTGCTCCCGGTGCTTTCGCGTACCTCTCTTACGCCGATGCGTTGCCTCTCGAATATTTAGCTCTGCGAACGAACCCCATCTGTCCCTCGGAACCAGCCCACTGGCTCGTTAAACAGAAGCCAGATCTCTGGCGAACGGAAGCGAAATCATCGGGGAGCATGCAGAGAACACGCAGTATAGAGAGCATGAGATCACTCGTACCGAGGGATTGGAAGTTTGCCAATACGCTTTCCTGATTAATCGATTAACGTGGGTTTGATCGCAACTGCTCCATTTCCACCGTTACTGCTTTACGTACAGTTTGTAGTTTCTACGTATCTGCTTTTAATTTGCTTCCTTTTTGCATAAAAGCGACATAGTAATACTTACGTACGTACTTAATTCTGTTTTCACGTAAGAAGGTTTTTCATACGATACGAGTGATTTAAACGACGTATAAAGAGCCAAGCGAAAGAGAAGAAACTACGTTCAACCTGTTATTCAGCTCGATATATCATTTGTTTGGATAAAAATAACTGAATTGTAATTGACATCAAATATCTTGACCCTCGTGAACACCCTACAAGCAGCGACAGGCATAATGGAAAGAGAAGCATATTGCGGGTCTACCATTTTCTGCGATACAAGAAGGAAACGGTGCAAGTTCGTCGAGTGGCGAAGACGCTGGAGTTGTCGATAGAGACAGAATTCCTATAAAAATTAGGTTCGTGCCGAACGCGTTCGGCGAACCGCGAAGGTGGATACTTTCGAGCGTTCATCGTCTTCTTTTATCCCAATATTTCGCGGTTTATTTTGCAAGTTTATAGAGTTTCTGAGCCGCAGAAGTATAGATCGTTAAAACGTGGTATCTTCGCAAGTTTTCCACTTCTAGAAGGTGAAGATTATTAGAAAAGGGAAATCAAATTTACCAGGGGAAGCGTAAATCCTACTTTGGAAATAACTTTTTCTCGTGTAGCTATTCAGGCGTGACAATTTTTAAAATTATTGTTGACGTAACGTAACGGAATTCGAAATACAGTGCGATCTTGTTATAAATTATAAATACGTTTTAACTCGATAGATAAGGACGTAGCTCGCACGATTCGTCGTTGATAATTTTACGCGGCTCGAATAAGAAAAGTTTCCCACGAAGGGATTATTTTCAATCGCGAAATAATTGCGAAGCGATAATTTTGATAGGTAGATCGATTAAAGCCCGTCGATTACTTGTTACTGGCGGCATTAACCTCTTCGAAGGGCGTTTCTAACGACTTTAAACGTTAATCTTGTTTCCTTGTACAGAATAGTTGAATTATGTTTTCAAATTATCAACGAACGAAGCTATCGCAATAACGATTAATCGTGATTCAAAGCGTGTTGTTAATCGCAGGTTAGGTTCGTAATTAGAGAATTTATGATAATTGCATAATACGTAGCGCCGTATGGATGATGGATGACGGCGTTAATCATTCTAACGTGTATGTATCTTAATTTGCTATTGTTATTGAAAAATATTACGTCGTATCGTCGTTACGTTAGTTAATTATCACGCGTAAACTATATTTGCACTTGATCGAACCAATATCGAAAGTTATTTCGATACGAATGGTTTTTAACTTTAAATTACGAATTTAACGAATCCTCTGTTTCTCGAAACGCACTTGGACGATAACAAAGGAAATGACGACGGACCTCGTCGAAAACCATAAAATTACGTCAACTTCGGTTCGCTATTGCATCGAGAAGCGAGTAAAACTCGCTAACATCTCCCGTGTTCGTCGATATCAACGGAATCTCTGGCGTAACCGGGATTCGTGAAACAGATGTTCCGCACCGAATTTCCGGCCGGATATTTATTAATTTCCGGTAGTGTCACGACGAGCATTGGTCGGTAATTAGGTCCTCCGAGCAGCCTGAAAGAGAAGAAGTAGGAAGCGCTCGATCGTTTTGGCTTCTCGCGAACTTTATTTTCAACGACGGACAAATTGTCGATCCGTCGAACAAGAAAATAGGAGGATACTCATCGAGATCGTCTCTTGTCGCGGGTTGTAACCACGTGGGAGTGGTACGTTTGTCGCTGAAACGCGTAGAATCTGCGTTTCGTTCTTGTCTCTGGCTATGCTTTTCATGCGTTCGTCGCGCCAATTAAGCCCACTCGGTTGTCGCTACGCTGCGCTGTAATGGTTCAAGTATGCGCGGTTGAGTTAAGAAAGGGGTACGGGGGTAACGGGTCACGAGTCGGCTTTCTCGTTCGCGTGGCGATAGCCGTGTAGCCGAGTATCTGGTTCTTGTATCGATTCGATGCCAATTTAACAGAACTGTTGATTTCACCCTCGTATACCGGTTAAGGTGTTGTCGAGTGAACGTTGCGCGAAAATTGCTACGAGATACAACGAGTATTTTTGTCTCGCGAAATATCGCTCTTTAAAAATATCTCCTATCGTTAGACGATGTTTCGCGTGAAATAAATTTTAGCGACGAATAAAGTTTGCGTCGACAACTTGCGACTCGTCTTAAATAATTTTGCCAAATTTCGGACAATAGTATCCGATACGGAGTGCAAAGTTTGCCATTTTTATAGCACGGTCGAGAACGCTAGCTTTGCGCGTGAAGACTTCGCGAGCAGACCGAGATTTCGCGAGTTTCGTCACGTCACTTACGATCACCATCGGAAACTTTAATCGATTGCCTGACAACGCGCGATATCGCTGCCGAAAATTTGGAAAGCGTTCGTCGAGTTTCTAAAGTGAAGCCCTCTCGAGGTGCCACCGGAGGTTAAAGTCGTTCTCCGTTGCGAATTTTGCAGCAAGCTTCGATCGACTCTCTCGCTGCGAACGTTTCCGTCGTTATCCACGACGCGAGAAAATACGTTGCAATATTTTCTGCCGGATTAAAATATTTACATATCGGAAATAAATTAAAGAATGAAAAATTGAGTACTTGGCGAACGATATGTATAGGTGGAACGAACGAACGTAAACGTGTGTGAGTAAATTATGGATCGGTCGAGCTTTAGCACGTAGTCCCGTAAAACATTCTTGCGGCCGCTATACAGTCGCCTCTGTATACAAGATCGTCGTTAAAATTTCATTTTGCGAGACAACGTTCTCCCCTTTTCCCCTTGTTCGAGCCTGTTTCTTCGTTCTCTCGCTGAGAGACTCGCGCGACTTGCTGCAGGAATTTCGGCATCGTCCCACCTTTAGCTTGACGAGGACCTAACGACGCGACAAGCTCTAGCGTTTCCGGGTGCTCGCGAGCGGGAGCCTAAATTTATAAACGAACGAGATTCTCTCGGTTCCGTTGCCTCGCGCGTCCGATGTTCCCGCAACTTCCGCTTCAATTTGCCGGATTTGCCGGCCGATATCTGAATTTTTCAGCGAGAACGTCGTTATCGGTTTCCTATGCGATGTAATAACTCGCAAACAAAACGCTAGCGACCAAAGAGGCATCGTGGCTTTCGCGGTTGCCTCTGTCGTCCTCGAAGTTAATCGATGTCGGTCGAGGCATCGTATCGATTTTCGGCAGATTCGCGTCCAAGATACGTAGTCGAAAAAATTGTCGATATCGTCAAATTTGGCGGTAGAGAGCGAAATAAAATTTCGCTTTCCGTTGCGTTAAATCGATCTCGCAAGGCGACCCTTTCGACCGAAAATGTTCGTTTCTCAGCTGTGCCGAGATTACCTTTGAACAAACTCTGAACTGCGTGGCTCGTAATAACTCGTTATTCGTGTAACCTCTTTGCCAACAAGCGATCTTACAAGCTCTTTATCGAAGAAAAAGATGTTTAGAAATTCTTCGAGCTCCGTTCGTCGGACAAAACGAAACGGTATGGTAGATGCTGAAAAACTATCGAGCTTATATCGATTGCTAGCGGAGCTGGTTCGTTTTTCCGATCTGTCTCTTTTGATCGTCAACCTTCCTACCTCATCCCCCCTATCCTTTTATCTTCCTCCAATGCAATAACATCGTTTCCCCTGGCACGCTCCCAAACAAATCATAGCTTCCCATCGTAAACCGCATCTTTGACCCTTCTCCGTAGAACGGTCGAAATTAACTTAGGATCCTGTTGAACTCGCATTACCGCGGCCCCGGCAACTTCCTCCGGCACAAATTACGCGAGCTTGTGCCTCTCTACCCTTCGACAACGAGCGCAACCTCGTTAGACGCCAATAAGACAAAATCGTGCTGGCTGAGTTACCCGGTGAACATTTAGCGAACGAGTCATCCTCCGAAGGACGTGCAATTTTGTCGTTTACGAATGTTAGTGCAAATGGCTAGCTGCGGAAGAGGGTGCTAGACGAGCGAGGGAGATAACGCGACTCTTGAACGATACGTTTGCAACGGATTAGAAGAGACGATGATTGCATCTCTTTGTTTTACGACGTTCGATCGCTTCTTCGCGGCGAACAACGTCAAAAAGTTGCCGAATAAATCGATCGACTATTTCCTATATACGCACGACACAGTCGAAAGCCATACTGGTCGATTTTATTTTCTGCGCGTTTCTGCGCCAGAGCTCTTGATTCGTTTTGAAAATTTCAACCGATAAACCAGATTTTTCAGATCTCGCATTGACGCAATAGCGATGCTCAATTTGCGGACGTTAAACCCAGTTTTTCGCGTTCACCCGGCTTCCACAGATGTCGTTCTTTCCTCCTTTGGAATTACCGCGGGCTATTTGTCGCAGAACGCTGTTTGCGATTTACGAGCAGGACGACCGATCGATGCCGGCGAATCGCCTCTCGTCTTCGCTCGTTACGGACACGCCGTCCAGGATAAGTATATTTTCGAAGATAAAGTCCCGAAACGGTTCGATTTTACGGGAATTCCTGGATCTTCGACGCGTTAATGAACTCGTTCCCTCCGACCCTCTGTTTCGAACTAACTTGACCGTTCGACGACCGTTTCGTTGCAGACCTTTTAAATCTTTCGGAGAACCATTAGCAAGACTAATTGCGATTATATCGAGGCCGGTCTTTCTTCCGAGACTCCAATTTCTTCGAAGATTCTTCGAGATAACGTACTCCTAAGAATTTGAAGGTTCTGCACATTCTGTCCTCTGACCGTTTCAATCTGTCTTTCAGTTCCTTTATTAACGATGTACGAAGAAAGGAACGAAGAAAGAACAAAGTTATTAATTTCGTATTATTACGAATATTTCGTACAACTAGCAAGCCAACGTTTCTTCCAAATTTTTCTCAAATTTTTCCCAAAACACTCGCGACGCATTCGCAAAAAGAAAGAAGAAACGTAACGTTGGAGTTTAGCGTCGACTTTGCCGGAACTTGCTGCTGCTGGCTTTAAAAAACTTTCACGTTGTACGTGGACGATCGGACCAGAAAGGGGAGGTCCGATAAAGACCTGGAACCTAAAGATCACGTGGAAGAGCGCTGTCGCAGTTTCACGGGCCGAGCGATTGTTTCCTCCGGTCCAGACGGCACGAGCGTAACGCGTTATTTCACGATTCAATTAATGAAACGTCAAGGCCAGCTGGTCGTGGGCCTTTCTCCCATAGGAGGTCGTCAGTTTCGCCGAGAAAAAATGACAAAAGCGAGAATCGAGCATCGAACTGGTTGGAAAATTTGTCGTTTTCATTTCGACCAACGAATAAATCCTTCCAAGAAACCAATATCTCTGAGAACTTTCCGCCACAATGACGACGTTCTCCGGCGATGTAAGATTCTCAACAAGGAGTTACTCTCGCTCCGATCGCGAAGGAACGCGTCGCCAAACTTTCGATTATACGTTCCTCGTCGTTTGGAGATCGTTGTTCTCGAGAAAATCGGGCTTGTTCGATCGACGAAACGTTCGTCGTGCGGGCAAAGTTAAAGAGAGTTTCCAAATCACGTGAAAATGATTTGTCGCTATTTCCTCGAGAATCTGAATTCGGAGCGATGTCTTCTCTGTTGGGAATTATCGAAACGCGAGGTTAGATCGGATCTAGATTAGGCGTGCAACGTATCTATCGAACCTTGTCAGTCTGTTTTCCAGTTTCGTTTGTCTCCTTTTTAAAAGCGAAGATCATCCGTCTAATCGAGTTCTATTTAAATGTCTTTAGATTTCCCTCTTAAGAATTCCTTTCAACCGATTTATTTTTCAACGTACAAACGACGATCGTTTGTTATATTTTTGCCTTTTAACGATCGTGTTAAGGTTATTGGATGTATGTGAATACAAAGGAACGCGTGGATAAATTGTAAGGTAGATAATATTATATTTTGAATATTAAAGCGTAAGTACAAAGTTTGGAATACAATACGAGCTGGTCCAGATCCGCACGCTAACAGCGTTACCCTATGACTGAAAAACCCTGAAGCCAACGTTGCACGCGTACCGTTTATGGTTTGCCTTCGACGCAGTCTTTCGTCTATGCGCTGTCGATGGCTTCGGTGCTTGAGAAAACTAAAGACCAGATGTAGTTTTCTTAGAAGTGGCGACCACTTCAACAGATCGTGATTACCGTTTGATCATCGGGATAGCGTTCCTGGAGTAGCTTGGGGAACTCGAGCAATTTAGCAATTTTCTTTGACCACTTTCAGAGTAGATATTATATTCTTTCTTGAAAACTTTCCAACTATTTTTTCAATAGCAATTTCCATCAACGAGGAGCTACCGTATTAAAATTTTTCTTCCAACGAGTTCTTAAATAGTCTCGAATGTTTCCTATTCCGGATAAATCTGCGCGACAAAGAGGTGTACGGCATTTACGGATATTTTATCGCGCATAGAACACGAGCACGGATCGTTTCAAGCACTAAGCGATATTCGGTATAAGTTTGGCCGCGCGTCTTATCTGGCGCAATTTTTCACCTGGTATTCCGGACACGAGTCTAAGAAATAAATCTTGCCTTTTTCGTTGGTGACGCGCTCGCGAGGGAAAAGTTCGGCGTGCGGATCTCGTTCGGTGAAATTCCGAATGGCAGTCCCCGTTTCGAAACTTTTCGAGGATCCTCGCGAGGATCGATACCGCGTAAAGACGCCACTTCTTCCCCCTTTTGTGACTTCTTTCCTTTCCTTTTTCTTCTTCTTCCTCCTCCTCTTCTTCTTCTTCCTCCTCCTCTTCTTCTTCTTCTTCATCTACATCCTCTTGTTACCTTTTTCCTAGATTTCAGGGGAACACCATTGGGTTTCTCCCGCTTTACTGCTAACTACGTATATATTTTCAAACGACCTTCTCTGTTTCTTGAATTTTCGTTGGAACTTTGAAAAATGTCGCTTTTCGATTAATTTGAGCATACAAATTAATAAATTGGTGGAGAAGAGGTTTCGAAAAGACGAAATTTAGAAAAATTTCACATAAAATTTGTTCGACTTATCGTTAAATTTGAAAACTTAGAGCGAATACCGTATGTAAAGGAATACCAACGATAATTGGAACATTTTCGTTAATAGCAAATTTTCATAGTCTGCAACCGTTTTACGTCTTAAGATTACGATACAGTGGTACTTGTATCAAGAAAATAAAAGGAAAATCTATTAACCATAACTTAAGAGCTTTTCGAAGGTACAAAATTTGTAGCTTCTATCGGTATAATGGTCGAGCCGATTCTTCCGTATTCCGTATTGTTATTTTAATTTGAAAAAGTTTTTTAATACGATCGGGAAAAGTTGCTGCCCATAAATTTCTATAAAGTTGTTGCCGCACGATTTTTTCAAACTACTATCAAATGAGTTTCTAGACTCGCGTTTATCGCTTTACGCCTTTTTCTTCACGATCTCCGATAAATCTTGCGAATGGTACAACGCGCCATAAAAGATATTTGCAACTATGAAATACGATTTCATTACGAGTCGTTTTTGCTACGATGCGCTATAAAATCAAATCCAAAGGCGGTGAAACGTGTTCCGCGACGATGCGTTTTTCTATTTTGTTTCCTCCTACTTTGGATGCGAATTCGAGAGTCTATCGTTTTCATAGACATCCATCTATCCACTATCGAAAAGAACGTTCCAGTGGGAATTTAATTCTCGTTAATCCTGCCAACGGAATAATTTTCAGTTTATTCGGTGAAATCGGAGAAGCCAATAAGCTCTTAATCGCGATAAAAAGTCCGTACGATACAAGTTGGTAAATAAGTGGTTAATTGTTAAACTTCCAGTCTGGCGAACATCTTCGTTGATTCCCGTAGAGGTTTTAGCGAATAAGTAGGTATCTGTGTATTGTAGACTCGGAAAGCTTCGCAGGGGAAACAGGAGCGCAGAAATCCGCAGGTTGTTGGTCGGAGAAAGGTTCGCCGCGGAATTTCTCTTACCGCAATTTGCTCCCTCTGGCAAGCCCGACAAATGAAAAATGAGATTTCACGAGTGGCCGGGGGTGCGCCGCGACTTTGCTCGCGATTAAGTTCTATGTATTGTACTGCTTTTATAGTTGTACCACGATTGCTTCTTTCGTTTCTTTTGCTTCTTTTGCCACGATCGGTCTCTTTTTCGCGTAACGGACCCGTTTCGCCGCTATTAATCACGAGTTTGGAAACTTCAACTGAAACGAAACGAAACGAAATCAGGAGATCGTGTCTGAATAATTCTCGAGGATGAATTACACGCTGCAAGTAATTAACCTTACCTTGGACGTTTCGCGTAAAAAATATTTAATCTACTATCTACGACGATAAAATGTAACTGGACAAGACGTTACGATCGTAAAGTTTACGCTTGTCGGTTATGCATACGCCGAGGCAAACATCGAACAGCAACCCCTTGTCGTTCGACCGATGCAAAGGGGTTGAAAAATGTGAACTAACCTCGGCTCGAAGGATTTCACAGCCCCCGGTTGCCGCATTTACCTCCCTCCGGTTAGCGGCACGAGGTAAAAGTATATGGTCGCACCAGCAGGAAATTCGACTCGGTGGAATCATTAAGCCCGCTATCCTACAGGTAGGTAAGAGGCTTAAAACAAGGGGAAAGAGGACTGGCTCGACTTTATTAACGAGAGACGGCTGAAAACAGGTGCGCGGGCAGCGCCGAGCTTTCCGACCGTCCTTACTCTCTAAATTTCCCTTCGTGCATCTTGCATGAGCTGCACCGCGGCGGTCTCGCATTTTCACGCTTCACGGCTTTCCGGTTTTTCCTCGACATCGGGAGAACAAACGCGGCGAAGAAACGCACCGTTGGGTTTTTAACACAAAGATTTTCGTTTTTCGCCACCGTGTTTTTAATACGTATATTTTTTCCGTGGTTGGTGCGAGTTTTAGGACGGCTGGAAATAAAATTAATCACCTTTGAAAGTTTCAAGTCGGTCGAACGTCGAGAGTTCCGAAAGAATATCGAACATCTAGCCGGAGTTGTTATCTTGCAACGGCAATTATACAAACTTTTTGACGTTCCATCGCGTTTTTCGCATCTATCCCTACGTTTTTCAAAATCGACTACCTGTCTCTAACGATCCCCTGTCGTTCCAAAAGTTCGGACTTTTACCGTAAAAAAACGCCTATGCCACGTTACGTCTGAATTACATTCCGATTACGTCTGAATCGGTTAGCGTGCAGCTTGATCGACGGAAACCTCGTGGAAAGAGAAGAACGTGACATTTTGCGCGAGAAGACGCTGGAATAATCGGCGTAGCGTTTTCAGCGTAATGAACAACGAACCGTTCAGCCGGTAAATGTCAAACCCTGTCGCTCAAAGAGTCACGGTTCGCAGTACATACTTGTGTATGTACATACGTATATCTCGTTGGAAGGAAGAGGTTGGAAACGAATTTCCAGGCATTAACGGGCCGGGTTCGGTTTCCGTTTTCAAGTTTTCCTGCCCAATTCCTTCCCAATCGAGTACCTATATACTTGTCGAAATTTGAAATCCGCTCAAGTTTATCATTTCGTTATACTGGCAAATCGTATTCGTTTATTTAGCTTTTATTCTTTATCGCGGTCAATTTTTAACCAAATTTTTGATATTCAGATACTTTTGATATTCCGAAAATCGTTGACGGCTTCGCATTCTGTGTTAATTAAAGATAACGCACAAAGAGTTTTGTTACGATAGAAAAATTCTATTAGCGATTTTCGTTGAATTTTTGTTTGCGACCGGATTGCATAGCACCGCGGAAATTTTCGTGTCCGTTCCAACAGTCGCTTTCGTTTCCGTCGGTGCGTCGTGTCGTTTGTTGGTAACGACCGCGCTGACTGAATTTACTTTTAACCGTTGTCTCGTAAACGGTTCTTAAAACATTAAAACCGATGAAAAATATCACTTTGTCGACGGTAATCCTACAAAGTGAAAACTAATTTCTCCTCGACGTGTATACGTATGTTGTTACATTTATTATTAACATATAATATCGAATTTTCGATATATAAGCTATTCTACGATAAAATGGGTGTCGCTTATTATTATAATGACTATTTCTCGCGTGACATCTAATAAAAGATACATTTTTTGTTCTATCGTTGTATTAATACCTTGGAACGCGAAAATACATCAAGTAAAATAGCCGTCCTTGTCTTTGTTATTATTATTTATATTACGTATTACGTATGAACGTATTATTTTACCAGTGGTAGTTTGTTTTTTGTAAAAGGTACACGGTCATAGAGAAAATGTTAAAGGTGATCCCTTACACGGGAAAAAAGCCAATTCACTGATTTAACGGAAAGTTAAAATTGCGATAGGTGAAGGCCGTGTAGCCGCGAACAAAATCAACAAAATAAATACATCGTTTACAAGCGTCAGAGTAGTTGGATAATGTTATTTACTCGATGTAGCTATTGCGTACAAGTCTTTCTCATTCATTCGTGAGTTGATCTTCGTATACAACGTTAAATTCTATGGAAGGGGAACGAAATTCGTTACCGAAATACCGCACGTTTGCAAATAAGTCAAGAACAATGGAACAAAGGGGCATCTCTGTATCAAAGAACACGCCTGGAAAACAAATTGGAAGCGCAAAAGAGGAAATTCGTGGAAGATGCAGCTGCGAACAGCCGCCATTCATACCCCTTAACGGTTACTTACTCGTTACAAGTCCCCGACGGTCGCATCCTTTTTTCCAAGCATACACTCGCGTTTCGTACGCTCGATGCTCTACACCGATGAAAAGTTTCTGGACGTGACAAAAGTTCTGCGAGCGAGTTCGAATTCCAGTTTTCTAGAGAACGGAAACCGGGAACGAGCGGTCCACGTGGCGCGCATGTGCTCTTGTATTACGCGCACCAACGAAACGACACACCACGACCTCAAGATACCCACAGTCGAAGAAGAAATATTCAAATTCAGCAATAGACACAGCACAAGAGTTAACAACCACCAAAACTCTCTAATTATTCGACCGCTCGACACGTCGGAACAGATCCGCAGGCTAAAAAGACATTACACCTTAGACCTAAGCACTAGATTCGAGTAGAATCAAACATACTATAAACACTTATTAATCGTGTCATAGTACCATGCCGGATAAATTTACTTAAAATTCTTTACGAGATTCGATCGTAAATTAAACGCAAATAAAAAAAAGGAAAAAAAAAAAAAGAAAAACGTTCGCGAGCGGTAAGAAGGAAAGTTTTCGCACCACGTGATGTTCGAAACAGCGTGAGAATGGCCATGGAGCGTCGGAGGACACTCGGCAAATACGTACAAAGAGAGCTTGCAGGGGGCTATTGTTTATGAAGACATCCGAGACTCGAAGAGAGAAACCAGTCCGAAGTTTCCAGCAAAAGTTCCAGAAGAATACAGGCCAGATGCCTGCTCTATTTAAGTCGGCGATTCCAAGCTCTTTTCTTCGTTGTCTAGTTCGAAGAGCGAAAAGACGGTGACTTTTCGAGTTATTGAAAACTTCCAATTAGATTATTTCGGTCAAGTATTTCATTTGCAAAGTTTGATACAAAAATTTGAGCGTTTCCGTTGGTAGATGTTTGAAAGGTCGATCGAGCGGAAAAGCTTGTGAGAGAAAGAGATGGAGAAGGGGAAAGGAATTTGTCCGACGGGCGAAAAAATAAAGTAGCAACTGTTAGGATCGAATTTCGCGGATCTCTATAGTTGGGTATAGCACGGCGTGGACAGCGAACGATTAACGGTTAACGATCAGTCGCGAAATAGCTGTCGAACGGAGTACATATCGTTATCGATAGATCGTATCGATTTCGATCTTATCACTTTTTTAAACACTTTTTTTTATTATTATTATTATTTGTGCGCGAATAAACGGGTTTTTCGATGTAGCGCAAACGTTTCGTGAAAATTGGATAAATTACATTTAAGCAGTTTCGTGTGAAATCAAGATTAAATCTTGATCGAGATCGCAAACGATTAGTCATTGTGATAGCTTCTCACGCTTTCTGTTTGCTTAATTGGTAAAACGTAGTTGGATAGAAACATTTTCTATATGCATATCGTGCGAGGGATCGATGGTACGGAAAGCGTGCTGACTAATAGAAATTAGTTCAAACGGTTAATGGAATATATAATGACCGTAAATGAAATTTATAACTTAACTTGTAGATGTCGAGATCGTTGAAAACGGAGTGTGCGAGTTAAGAGACAATACAATAGCCGAATAACGCCGTACTCTTCGAGAAATCCTTCCAACTACGTTCACCATAAGCTCACAGCTACCATGTACAACCGTGCGTCGCACGCTTCTGTGTAAAATGATGCACCAAACACCGGTTGGAGAAAGTTGTTCGTCTGTTTACTCACGAATCAAATTTGATCGAGTGATACACGACTAAAAAGAGAACAAGCGATATACATAAATCGACGTACAATTTTTTGCGTTCGTTCTATGGGAAGATCATCGAATCGTTCGGAAGAATCGCTTATCTTTACTCGAGGATTCGTATCGCCAGCTCTCAAAACATCCCTGCTGGATTCCGAACGAATAGATTTAAAGACGTACGTCGTATTACCGTTCCTACGCGTTCTCGAGTATTTTTTCATTTAACGACGTGACAACTTTGCTCGCAAGTATGAAATCCTGGTGAAGTTTATCGGACCGAAAGCAGCGAGGAGCACGTGCGCCAGCTCGTGGCCACGAGTCGCCTTTTAGAAGACGCGAACGTTTCTTTTATCAAATATCTTGCATAAATCTAGCGAAACGGTATCGCTAATTTCAAGTCGATTATTCGATATATTTATACATTCCAAAATCCCTACGTTCTTAAGATCTTGGCAATTACGCGTAACAAATCAAGGTGAAATAATGCGCTTCTTTCGCGGAAGATGTGCAATTTTCCTATCGTTGATACAGAGATACCTAGATCGTAAGAAGGATTGTACGAAACAACAAATAATCGGATCGATTCACTCTTTTCACGATACGACTCTATCAAGGAATCGGATGAATATCGCGATAAATAATCGAACAAACGCGACTAACGATGCGCGTGTATCGACACGCGCCAAATAATTATCGTTGTATAAGTGTTTGGATGTAGCCGGTAAACGGATACAGTCGACTAACAATGTATATTAGTTTCAAAGTAACAAAGTTTCTGCCATCCGATGTACAATATGTGTTTTTAAAGGCAGTTACACCTGTGTGCGCGAACCAACGAACTCGGATTAGAAGAAGATTACGGTTCTAACGTATTTTCGAGTTGCAGATATTTCACAAAGACGAGATAGTAATTTCGATGATATTTTATTCTTGTTAGGTTGAATCCTTATTTTTTGCAATAAAATTCGCGCCACTCGTGCTTTAACCGGTCAAACCGGTGTAACACGTATCGCTATGAAAAACATCCGATTCTATTCGTCCCGAAGTTACACCAATCGTACGCGATACGTTGCGCAATATAGTTTAGTTATGTAGTGCCGGATATAAATATCGTTGCGCACGCACGGTTGCATTCGTAATTTTACAAGGGAAGCTTAATCCAAAGTTGCGTTCCACTTCTGCCCAAAGCAACCACCGCTAGTTCTCGCCACGTAAAAGAACTATATTCCCCGGCGCTTTGACCAACCTGACAGGCACTTTTCTCTGAAATAAAATAACAGGCGCGTGCATACCTGCGCCCATTCACTTGCCCTCGGTGAATATGGATTCCGACCGATTGTGCCGGCACGACGCAACAATGCCATCGAAAGAAAAGGACCCTTTTACCCGAGGTGTTCACCTGTGGCCTCGAATGCGCGTCGTCAGGTGTATTCAGCGCGAGGGACCTCGTTAAACGCGTTCGTCGTGCGCCTAGTATTTAGCAGTATTTTTACCGCTTAGTCTCTCTGCCCTTTATACGTCCTTTTATCGCCCGATACATTCTCTTTTTATTTTTGCGATCGCTTGGTTAGCCATCGATAAATATCGGTTACTTCTGTATCCCCCGATGTATTCGAATACTTTAGAATTTAGAAAACGACGATCGTTGCTCGGTCGAGTGGATGACTAGCGTGAATTGTTGCGTATCGTACCGTTGTGTATCAGATCCTAACGAAGAAAAGATCAGAATCCAAATTGGCAGCGATTAGTAGGGATTCAAATTTTATCGACTTCAGTTTACATGTACTAGGTGAAGTACGTATTTCCTATGTAACGTGTGGTACCATTTAAAATGAATGGATAGAGGATTTGAATTAATACTAACCGAATGAACTACACTATAATCCAAACAACTTGCCACATTTTACTTCACGTATTACAGTTTGCGTAGGTTAACTATGTTACAGAGGAGAAATTTGTATTAGTAATGGCAAATACAAGCGTTTCCTATGAGAACCAACCGTGCGCATACGTACTTACAACGCGCATAAGAGGTTTATCCTCGTGAATCCCATTTAGGTTAAGCGAATCAACATCCATCAAAGAGTCGAAGAGACTTTGGTCGATGAATTTCTATTTTACGAGGAAAGCAATTACGTGGTTACGCTTTGCCTTGGGACTATCAGCTTCCGTTGTTTTATCATTCCGTTGTATCGTTTTAGCCCGATCGATGAACGAAGACGAATCGACAAACAGGATTTACCATACATTTTTCGTACGATTTAATCGCGATCGTGCGATGCGAAGAAGTAACAGCTAATGAGAAAAACTACGGAGAATTAGTTGGCATAAAGTAGGGCATGCATACTATGCATGAGGAGAAATATGGGAATTACCCTTTAATTACCCAGTATTCCAGATGCACGGAGATATGGATTATTCCACGGTTAAAGCGATGGATTCTTTGCGTCCTCGTTTTCTTCTTTATCTTCTTAAATAATGGAAAGAAAGTTAAAACGCTCGATTTGAACGCGTAACGTTAACGTTTTATTCCGGTATTATCCGATTGAGATATATTTCGCGGAATATTTCGAAAAAATATCGTAAAAGATAGATCGGACCTACCGACTCGAAAATAGTAAACGCTATTCAGCGAATTCCTGCTTTTCAGCTTTCCTGTTTTTCCTGGAATTTTTTCAGGGAAAGAACACCGACCGATCTTTCGTTGTCCGTGAAGTTGCCGGCTACCGGACGAAAAGGAATGCCTGCTGCGAGGAATCGACGTGACGCGAAAGTTCGATCTGTCACGCTGTGTCGGGACCTTTGTTCCGTCGCCTACAACGACAGTCTCCTCTAACGAACTTCTCGTCGAAATTAACGTCGTCTGTTTCGCGTCTTTCGCCGCTTTTCCACACGAACCTTCTCAAACGAATCGATCGCGATTCAGGGTACCTACGCGTACGACGATCATTGCGAAACGCGAGTATCCTTTTCTCTAGAAACGCGAATCTTGTGATATTCGTTTTTGAGTTAATCAAAGAAGTTAGTCAAAGAAGTTAACGGGTCGATCGTAAATGTAACGATTTGTCAAAGTTGTTCGAGGCGAGTGTTATATCACGTTACGAATTATTTTCGATTCCGTTTGCTCGTTCGTAATCGAGTTAGAAGAGAATTTTGTCATTGAAAGCGGCACGGCGTAACGGTGTTTAACGACGAAAGTTGTCGGGCAACTCGGTAGCTTCGAAATTATAATGTAAATTTCCGTTAAAATACTATATCCGTCCGACTTGGCTGTAAAATTGGACCAGACGCTACGTGTTCCACAATTTACCTCGCAAAATTTACGTCCGGCTTTTGCAAAACGTGGAACCGTGCATACACGATGTACGTACATGCATGAAAAACAAATTATGTAGCGCATTCCATCCTGAGTAGGTCATCGATGACGACCCATGGTATTTCTCGAAAGTAGTATCTTCTTTGAGGCAATGCCTGCGTTCTTTCTTCCGTCGCCGAAGATAAGAGAGGAAGGCAAGAGAAAAATATATAATTTACAAGGAAATCTATAGGAATAACGTTTTAAACGATCGAAACAAGTTGTTCGCCCAAGATTCGGCAAAGGAGCGAAATTTCCCTTTTATCGGGCAAAATCTTCCCTCTTCGAGGAGAGAGATACGGAACTTTGGCTAGAGTCTTAGCTAGGAATTGAGATCGTTTCGCCATAACGATGGTGCTCGACATCGGTGCAGCCTTTTATTTGTAAAACGAGCCACGTTTGGCTGCATATAGAATTGCTGTCTACGAACTCCTATCCTTGGGCCGCTGAAAATCTATTATTAGCGCACCAGACGCAGGTAGACGTCGCGTCGTTAAAACTATGAATCATCTTTCAAGACCGCTCTTCAGCCTCCTTTCCGTTGTCGCACGATGCTACCCTTCGTTCTTCGAAGAAACGACGGGCAAATTTACGAATTAGAGCCGTTGAAAAACACCACGGTGTTCCGGTTCTCTGTAAAGCGGAGCGGTATCTCTTATGAAATAGAAAATGCAATTGAACATCCAAGTGGCTCTTACTATAATCTGCCGACAAGGAGCCATTCACGACGCTTTATGATACGCATACGATAGCATACCATACGTTTACGACGGGTAAACGAAAGAGGCGCGTGTAATCGAGCGTCCCTGAAAGACGATATCTTCAGATTTTTTTACAGACGAAGGCAAATTTGGAAGATCGGTTACGAATTAACGACCGAACGAGCTGCTTGTCCAAATACGTCACGACTCGTTTCTCGACGAAATAATTCTGAACGACAGCTTCCCTTTTCGCGCGATACGTAACCGCGAATATCTAGCGCCGTCAACGTTCTCCCCGTTAAATTTTCATCATCCGTCGAACGTAAATCTTTCCACGAGTCGTAGTTTACCGATAATAATTCCTCGCGCGAACTCTCCAGCACGTAATTCTTTAAATTAGACAAGATACTCTTCGGCTGAATTATAATTTTCGTCGCGAATGTCAACACGATATTCCGTTTATCTGGCGAAAGCAGCAAAATTCCACGGAATTAGAAACGCTCGAGTCACAATCCCGTTATAGCTCTCAGGGGACGATTTCGATGAAATTCCGGAGGAAAGAAGCATTAATTTTCGCTCAATAATAATTTAGTAATCCTCTGACGTTAATTCGACGACGATCGGCGGTCCTTGCGAAATTTATCCGAGACGATCGAAGATGTTCGGTCAGGGGTTAAGTGTGGCGGACTCGCAACCGGCAGGTGCCAGGATCTCAGCATCGCTGCCTTCTCCGGTGCTGCGAGAACAGTTCGAACGAAAATTAACGTTACTTTCGAAAAGTTGAGCCGCGTTACGGGTTACGGCCCATGCGCACACGTCGTTTCTGCCGTATACACGGTGTGCCTAGAAGTATAGTCTTTCGTGTGACCAAGAAAAACGAGTTACTCGAATCTGACGTTCTTTTTCGAACAGCCTCGGTTGGTTGCGTGCTTTACATAGAAAACACGAATAGGCGATCAACGAATTTTAGTCTGGTCGAACGCAAAGACCAAACCGAATATCTCGAAACGAAGAATACGAGAATTGTAATCGCTAGCGCAAACGTAACAACGTAAGATACGAAATTTCATCGACTTCTCGTTTTCGCTCGTTCGATGTTACTTGCATCGCGAAACAGACACCTAACGTGTACTATTAAAACGACGCCAAACGATAAGACGCGACGCTCGATAGATCGAAGCTGTTGAAAGCAAAAATCCCGATCGTTTGTTCTTCACCTTCTTTCGTTAAATCGAAATATAAGCTGTTTCCTTGCGATTGATTCTGTTCTATCGATAAACGCTTTAGATGATTTTAACGATCCTAAGATTATCGGCCGATTCTTTACCAACGACGTCGATTGTTTTCGCCGTTTATCACCCCTAAACCAGGATTCTTTCAGCTTGGAGAGATCTCAGCCGTGTCTCCGTTGAATCAACACGAAGCAACGTTCCGCTGTTGTTGGTGTTACTTGAAAAAGTCAAAAAACCAAACGTTGGTTCAACAACGGGAAAATGTTCGTTGATCGATGTTGCTTGAGCTTGGTTGGCATAGAGGGTGGTCGTGACGCGAGTAAGCAAACGTGACCGTGGACAACCTGTGTTTCGGTAATATCGGATCGTGATGATAGGTTGTCATAGGAGACGTACGAAGAATGACAACAAAAGAACGTCAGCTGGCCTGCCGTTGCCGGAACGCTGTAATTAGAAACCGGTGGAGGGGGACGCGAACGGAGCGACCTGGTGGGGGTTGATCGGCCACGAAGCGTGGCTCCTCTTCAGTCGGTCCGGAAACGCGGTCTATGCAGCACGTTTTTCGTCGTTGTACGCTCGCTCGTTGCACGTGACGCGATGTTTCTTTGTATGCGTGGATCGTTGTGCTCGTCGTGGCCGCGTCCGGTGGTCGTCGCGCGGTGTGCCAGTGCGTAAACAGAGTGAAAAAGGTACGTGGTTATGAGGGAGGCTGCCTCGGCGAGCGGGATGGTCAGCTTTAAGAACAACAACGCAGACAGGTACGCTCGAGCGCATTTCTCTGGATTCCCAATCGCGTTTAACGCGCTCCGAGCGCGCCACTCTGCGGCAACAGCGTAATACGTTCGACGTAACGAGAATATTCAACCGTTGGACGATTTCGTTATGGAAACGAGCTACTCTCGATTTTCCTGCTATTCGGATTATTCGATTCTGAAACACGCGATTATATCGAAAACGAAACGCCAGCGAATCGGTTTTCACCAGGTGCTAATTATCTCTGGATTTGCTTAACGGGGCATTGCCGCGTGCACGAGTTACAAAATGTCCTATCTTTATCGCGCTCCGTTTCCGCATAGCCCGAAAAACACGGACCATGCATTTACGCTTATTTCCGTTTCATATCGCGCAGCCTACGATTCGATTTACAAAAGTTTAGAGCGACTGTGCTCGATAAAGCTCGAGTATCGTTCGCGATAGAGAAAACGATGTCGAAAGATAATGCCTTTAATCGCGCTATTTACTTTTGATCTCATCCAATAATACGTCCGTGCACGTGTAATTAATTTGTTTCCTCTTACAGCTTACGATCAATTTGCGAACGAATGCGCGCAATAATTAGAAATTACGATGGGAGTTACAAAATAAAAAAAAAAAAAAGTTTTTCTCGTTTCGCTGAATGAAAGCGTTTAGCAGTTGTAACTTGGATATCCGATTTTTGTCTTCAACTTTAGGTGCGTTATCGCGCTCAACGTCGAATTTAAAGTTCTCGTTTAAAACTCGTTTCGATCGTGCCGTGCTATATTTCGAAGGAAAAGTTTTCCTCCGCGTTGTTTCAGAAACTAGATTACGCTCTCGAGTCTAGCTTCTGATACGAGTCGATGCTTATTGCGAAAATGAAGAGGTTAGTCGTCCGATAGACACGTATCGGCACTTTAGTCCAACATTTTTCTCCTTCGCGTCGCTTCCATACTCGTTATTTATTGTTTTCTCGGATTTATCTAAACGTTACTGTACGATCCGTTTGATTCGCAGAACGACTCTCTTCTTCTCTGTTTGTTCTCTGCCGTCACCTTTTTCTAACTCAAGCGTAGCTGATTAAAAGAAGAAAAAGTTGGGTTACGACAGTCGCGTTGCTTTATTTATCGCCTTTTAGCAGATATAAACATTTACGAACTTGTAGTCGAGGAAATCGATCTCATTGATAATAACGTTGCACGAATCAACGACAGGATATGAATAAACAAGTTGCAAACATTTTTATCGTAGGACACAGCTGAAATTCTCCTATACATACGACCTGTGAAAGGATACACGTACGTAAAGTTTCAGGTCAATTGGTTTACAAAGTATCGCGAAAATTCATTTTTCGAAACGTATGTAGCAACGTACGATGCTCGGAAGAAGGCGAGAAAGGGCCATTACCAAGAAGTACGTGTTAGTGATAACAAAAGAAAATTTACGGAAGAATAATCGTTAAATTATATCGAAGGCAGTCGATCGACTCGGACTACTCGAGCACACGTATGTCCCAAATATTTTCAAGTTAGAAGCGTAAAGTAAGAAAAGGGGACAGTGTTTCGATCGTGAGCGAATACGCGATAAAAAGTAATATTACGTCAGCGGCGGTTAACGCGCTAACAACACGCGGTTCATTCAACGATCGATTAGTCGTATCTAGCATCGACCGAAAGAACCGGATCTAGGCGAAACTCTTGTTTTGGTGGTATCCGAGTTGGAAATGGATGATCGAAAGTAGGAAACACGCGGTGGAATAGGAATGCTTCTCGAATTTGGTCGGACTATGCAGGAATATCGGATTCCTTTGAGCAAGCTTTATCCAGGTACATGGAGCGGACGCGATCCGGTGCAACGCGTGACGGAGAGCGTGTGCGTTTCGCGTTTGTTTGACTTGGAACGCGTTGGAGCGATTCGGCGGCTGGGGTTTTCGAAAAATCTCGTTGCAGGCGAATGGGCCGAGTCGCGAGCATTGTAAAGTTTCCGAGGTGAAATTGCCGTTGGCGCAGCCGTTTCCGCTGCGATAGACCGCATTCCAGCCGTGGTTCCAGGTATTCCGATTGGATCTTGAGGATTATGGCGGACGTAGGGAGATCGCGATGCTCGAATACGATCGTCGACAGATTACCGAACGATATCGATGCTGGATTAGTTTCTGCGAACACACCGCCTCCCTCGATCGAACGTTATTATTTTAACCGAGAGAATATTGCTTTAATGCCAGTTGCCAGCTCTCTCCGTCCTCGTCTTTCGGCTGGGATAACGCGCTTCTCGAAATATTAGCGTTTTATGGAAATCGGCACTACTCGTACGTATTATGCCACTGCAGAGCGGCGCGTGTTTAAACCAAATTCCTGCACTCGTACTCCAAGAATTTTTCCGTTCTACGGATACGGGAAATTAGTCGTCGTTTGCCTTTTCGTCAAAAATGTTGAAAGATACGTTTTCTTCGAATTCCTTCCACTTCGACGCGACGTCTGGCGATGAAACGCGGTCGTAACGTTGCAGAAAATCCGCAATCCCATAGGATGCAACGTGCAACGAGTTTCGTATCCCTTTGCGGATTCCGATCATCGTGCGAATTCATTTTTCTAAAGTTCTGCCGATTTGTCGTTGAACCATATTCCGTGGCAGAGTCGTTGTTGGACGTTGTTGCCCGAGCAAGGGTCGGAGGAGGAACGTTAAGACCACCGCGAAGTTCGTGGCATTGGACGGACGCCGTTAAGGTCAAGTATAGAACGTTTCTCGTCTAAACTTGGCTACGGCGTTTCGTTGAATTTTTAGCGAGCTCTTCGCAAGGGGCACCCCCTGAAACGCCGTCGTTTTGTCGCGAACGTTCGAATCTTAAAATAATAACGCCAAAATTAGAGTAAGGGGGTGTAACGCCACGTCCAGCTTTATAACGCGCGCGTTTCCATCTTAATTTCTTGAAACCATCGAATCTTCCTAAAGCTTGCCCGTTACGATCGACCAATGTCAGCAAACTTGCAAAGTGTAATCGCATTTTTTTATTACGCCCATTGCTGGGACGATTTACCGTGACAAAAAGGGAAACGGTCTTCCATCGAGAAAAGCTTCGATCTTAACGGCGAGCTAAATTTACTTGGCTATAGTTTAACGTTTCCGCGAACGTCTACAGTCTACATAGGTCCGTACATTATGCAACTCTGTGTTTATGCGCTCTGAAAAATGAATGGAGACGGGACTGCGTAGAAATAATACGTGTACCGAAGAAACGTGACAAATGATTCGCAACGAAGAATTGCGATTTTTAATCCGTCGAGCTGGCTTGCCAATACTCGTTAAATCCCGACTTAACATCGTTCTACTCGTTGTCTTCCCATTGTTTTTATCCTACGGTCGGTTTCTTTGTTTTTCTACATTCGTCGAGAGATGGTACGGACGAAAGCGAAAAAAAAAAAAAGAAAGAAAAGGTTCGATATCGTTTTTTCCCAAATTTTCCCTATTTTCTTGTATGATATATTTTTAGTTTTTATTCGCGCAAGTTACCATTGAAATTTGCTTTGCCGTGTTGCAACGTGGCGTGACTCTTTATTCGAGAGACAGAAAACACACGGTACGCAGGTGCGCACTCACCGTCTGTTCGACACAATTCCGAAAACATTTTACTTTGATTTTCAAATACAACCATAGTCCACGGTCGGCGTGATTTCTATCGAAAAACGCGGACTTTGGTCCTAGTTTTAGAAAAAACTTTTCCAGATAATTATTTTTTCTTACCACGTACATTCCTATAAGTCTTCTGTATCTTTACGTTTCTCGTTATCGAACGATTTGTATCGGTGGCGATGAAAATCAAATTTATCACGATGTCTACGTCCATACGAATCTCATCGTGACGCGACACCGTAACGATATTTTCCGAACAAAGTCGGATTACGGATTAGTCTTGGGTCCTCGTTAAGATCGTGCGACCGGAAGGTTGGCTTTCGGCGCGGATCTCTCGCGGCGCGCGCACCAGCATCCTGCGAGTTTACCCTTCGTTCGCGTAATTAGCGTTGCTACGAGCCTCGGTAAGACGGTTATCGGTGAAATCCGCGATAGTTAATTCGACCCGTCATACGTGGAAAATGGCTATTCCCCGAGCTTTATTACCCGGTCAAGCGCTACGCATCCGTTGTCGTTCTCGGTTTCTCGTGTCCTCTTTTTCCCTGTTAAATACGGTGTTTCTTTCGTAACGTACGGCGCCTATGTACAGTTTACTCTCTTTTGCGGTTTACTTTGAGAGAAAATTGCGATCGAATAGCGGATAAAATAAGACGAAATATGCAATAGATAAAGATCTCGTACGAATTTGAATCGTTTCGATTCGGTTGGTTTTGCGCGTCGGCGACGCGAGTTTATCGCCGATAGTACTCGAGAGCAGCGTTTCGAAGCTCGTGTCAACGAGTAGAGTAGGTTTACTTACAGGGAGCAACGACTTCCAGTTTACCAGTTTCATCGAAATTTCGTTGAAACGTTGATCGCTTTGATCGACGACTCTGCGAAATTGTACCAAAATTATATTGGAAAATTAGCGTCGAAGCTAAGTCGCAGGGAGGAAATTTTTGCTTTCTCCGTGAATCGAATTAACAAAATTCGTCGCCGAGAACACAATGTCGTAACTTGAAATTCTACATGGTACGTTTCAATGAGGAAGGAATCTTTTAATTACGTTTCCGCAAACGAAAAAATGTGAGAAACGTTAGGTCGCGTAGCGATGTTTCGCTTGGCTAAACCTTATACGCGCATTTTGCCTCTAATTGAAATACAGGCCCTTTGAGCTGCTCCTCCTTCGAGGATCCGCAGGTTAAGCTCGCGTAATTTATTTGCCAGGGATCTAGTTTCTGCGACGTTGCATCCGACATAAGTAGGCGTGCGTTCGAGGTCGACTTTAGTAATTGCATCCTTTCGAATATACGGGTTACCGCTTTTCCCATTTTCCTGTTTAGGCAAATTACGTCACCGACGTAAAAATCGACTCGTTGATTTTTCAGTTTGTTTTAAAAAAGTACGCGTAACCGAAGACGCGCTACTATCTGTCGCCACTCGGCGGCCCTGCCGAACAGATGCAGCTTCTCTTTAACAGCCCTTCTGTCGGCTTTCTATGTACTTTTTTATCTACCGTCAACACGATATCGCGTCGCTTGGCGTGTTTGGCGTTTAGATAAGAGCCGAGCCGTTGCGAAGGAGGCCTCGCCGGGCCCTTTCCACGTTTCCGCTCTCACACTGCTTTCCACGGAGACGGTAGATAAAATCGTTCGCTCGCTCCGATCGAACCGGTACGATCCTCTCCACTACGTACCGTCCGATTCGTTCTTTTATCGTTGCCGTACCTCTAATCCCACAACGTTACAACGTTAACAACGTTCGAAAACACGAGTAAAAGCGATTCTTTAGAACGGCTACGGTTTCTTAGCACGGGTTTTTGCTACGGCACGAACGTTCTAGCGATACGGTTGTTCGCGTTTCTTTTAATCGCTGCAACCTATCGTAAGCACGATACAGCGACGATCGTGAAATCGAGATCGAGACGATGCGACGTATGCGTTTGAATTTCGTTACGTCATAGCGGAATATCAAATATTACAGGATGTGTCTTTCGTCAAAGTTGTTCGACGTTTCACGACAAAATGTTCGTTTATCATCTTCGTAACTAAAGCCCCGTCGTGGAAGAAGCAGCGTGCTTTTCTTACAATTTTCCAACTTTATGCAATTTTATGAAATTTTCGTAGCATCGACAAGGGCGGGGTAACGCGCTTCTTGTACGAGTATTTTTGTTGTTTCGTGGGAATTAACGCGTCGCCGCGCGTCGCTCGTCGTTCGTCGAGGGGATCGCAGGTGGGGTACCGTGGCGCAACCGGATGTAACCAGACTTTTTTTTCTAGCTAACTCTTTACCAGGTGTGAAGTACGATACACGTTTTAGAAATTGACAAAAAGATCGATAACGATACATCTATACGCGCAATATATTTGACTTTGAATCTTACACGAGGAAAATACGTAATATATACGCGTAATGTTTTGTAATTGATCGTTGAAAAGCGACTCGAAGGATCAGGAGTACGCAATACCGTGTTTCAAAACGTATCGTCCGAGACGATCGGTGACCGACTAATCTTTGAAACGGGAAAAGCCGATGATAAATTCGAACTTTCGTTCAATTTAAATAAGACGTTATCAACCTTCGGATTTCTTAATCGAAGCGTGCGTTATCTTCGACGAGATTGGTAAATCGGCTTTCTCGATAATACGTTCGGATTCGTCGCGGTTCAACGTATCGTAATTGAAATATCTTCGATTAGATTCTATTACTCGGAAAGATTTTACGAATTATTTTCGAAGGTATACGCGCCACGCTTTCGATTTCTCCTCGAATATCGAGCGAATTCGATACTCGGGTGGAAAAACACGTACGTATCCCGCTTTCTCTTTCTATCTTACCAACCTGAACGTGTCCCTTCTTTACAGTCCTCTACCTTACCCGCAGGTGGTCGAACGCGATATCTCCGTAAAAAGCGACGTTCGCGATAGTAGGTAAAGTTTCCGCCAACGAACAAGGTAGAACGATCCGTTATCGGTACGATGGAAGGCCGCTCGCGATATCAGGAATACGATCGAAAACGACAAAACTGTACGTATTTTAACGCGAAAGAATCGCAGTACCTAGCAACTGCGTTCGTATCGGTAGTATAATTATTCGTAAACTCGGCTAAACCGCTGTTACGAATCGTTCCGACGTTATCGTAGCATATTACCGTACGAGACTGTCGTATCTCTGGCGTTAGAATTAAAACGTCTTTACGATGCTTCGTTTTACGTCACGTTTTACGTCATTTAGCAAATCGTGATTCTCTATTTGCATTTTAGCGATCAGACAACGCCGCATCGCCATCTGCCCGGCACTCTGCGAGGTTCCCTGAGCTACTCTCACAGCCACCGGCATAACCATCTCCACAGACATGATCCACCGTTGCCACCGGCATATTGCACTCCGCCTCCGCCGCCCACCTCCAGTTTCCCCACAGTGCAGCGTGGCTGTGCCCTGCATTCGAGGTAAGTCGCCGCAGCCGAGCCATCCTGTACACCGGTCTTAATTGCCATACATATGTTCTCGTTACTCCGGAACGTGTCGTACGACCGTTGCGGTCTGTTTCGATTTTCCGTGACCGGTGCTATCCTTTAAAACGTCACGACCACGCTCTCGTCCGTTCATTCCCTCTCGCTTCTCTTTTTCCCATCGCGTCTACCTATACGTCTACGTATGCCCGCGTACCAAGGCTGCACCAAGGCTGTGCCAAGGGATGCAAGAGGATTGAATTTCAGGGTGAGACTCGTTTTCGACATCCGATACACGCTGTACGTACCGCGGGACCCGATCGTCGGGTAATTGTTACGCGAAGGGTGGTGAATGGTTACGACCTACCGAAGCAACGGTGAATCGCGACCGGTTCCAACTGCGTGTGAAACAGGGAAAGACACGGACCCTTGCTAAACGCCGATGATTGCCAATGAATCGAACTAGAAATAGCAGAGAGAATAGATGCGTTTAGGAGACGAGTTTAAGTAAAAGTATCGTTGTAAGGCAAGGTAAGGTATTATTTTACATCTGTGTCGAATATATGTTTGCGTATCGACGAAACGCGCCAGCCTGTCCGTATTACGAACTTTAACCGTATTAATTTGATAAGGCGAGCCAAGAGGCGAACGTGCAAAGGTAACAAGTGGCTTTCGATCTCGAGTGGGATAAAAGCAGACTAGCGACTAAAGATCCCGTTGGAGGAAGTCTAGCGGCCGTAAAAGATCGTTTTCCTCGTGTTTGCTTGGTTAAGCGAATGCTACACTTTTATCGTTCCTATCGGAGCGTTCGGCAAATTTAGCCGTTCGCACGATATTAACGCACGATATTAATGCACAGCGTCGGTCGGTCCTCTAAAAAAAGGTCCTCTAAATACGATAGAGTTTCGTATTTTGCGAGAGAAGAAAGAAAAAGGAGAGAATTACGAGACGCGGAATCGTCTCATCGGTCTCGGAAAACGTTTTAATTCGCACGGACCCGATCTTGATCGCGCGCTCGCACCCGGCTAACCTCGATTCGTCGAACGAGCGTATTCGAACGAGGCTGAACTCGCGTTTTGCATTTCGCTTTCGATCTGGCATCCCCGACGAGCGTAGCCGTCCCGCGCAAAAATCTCACCCATGGGTCACGTTTCTGCAGGTTCGCGAGGATTACGAAAACGCTGTCCGATAGGTGTGTACGTCGGCTCTACCTCTTGCGCTACCACCATCACCGATCTTGAAGATAAAACGTTTCCCTTTATCGACTGCCGCTCCTTTTCCTTTTCCTTTTCTCGTTCCCATCGCCGCACCGTGCAACTCTTCTTCTTCGCGCCGCTGCAACTCATTTAAATAATCAATCGGCCTTTTTCTATTTATCTTCCTACTTCCGAGTCTCTCTACTCCTTGTCGCCTCTTTGCTCTTCCCGTCTCGCTTTCGTCGCTCTCCTTTTTCCCGTCTCAGCGTCTTTTCCCGCTTTTCCTGCTCGATAACGGGAATTTATGACGAGCTTCCTCCGATTCGTCCGTCGGACTCGTTAACGGTTTTAATCGAAACTGGACCGCGTAATTACGAGCGACGAGTTCGAGCGATTGTCGGGGGCGGGCTTCGAGGCGATATATACATCCGCGTTTCTTACCTTTCGTTCGATAGCGTCGTTACGACCACATCCTCGAAAGCATTACTCCGTGTTCGAAGAAGTACCAAGCTGTTCCAGGCTTTGATCGATTCCTTCCCACCACAGGCTCTATTATAGGTTCCACGCCGACCACCCTCTCGCGATAGCGACGTTGCCGTCGAATTTGTTATTCGCGGCAGGATCGATGTCTTTCTAATCGCTCTTCCAGGGCCGACGTTTGAATTTCACTCTGAACGAAGCCGATAGCCGGCGCTTAAACAGGTTCCATCGAAATACGTTCGTTTTATCGATCGACTAATTTTCTATCGATGCTCGAGTCGCGCCATGCGATATGCAGTGCCGATAGCCAATGTCCTTGCAACGGTTCCAATCTAACCGTACGTTACGTCGTTCGGCGTACGCTCTACGATGCGTGGTTCGCCGTATGTCGCGCGACGAACATCTCGACAACGATTCCATACGTAGCGATACTTTACATAGAAATGCGTAATCGTTATGTAAACTTACCGCTAATCTTGCGTAAACCAGCGTTCACGGAACGGTGTACGACATAGACGTGTCTATCGTATAGTCTGCTTCGTATTAAGCGAGGAATTGAAATCTACGGCAAACCATAGACGCGTCGAGTCGATCGTGAATCGAGCTACCAATTACGTAAGTGGCTATCAAGAATCGCTATAGCTTCGGCTACATCTACCATTACGCGAATCGAATCTGAATCACCGTTCGCCGTTCTAACGATCCACGGTGCTATCACGGCAACACGGTCGTGTATCGCGTTGTACCTTTGCTCGAGATTCGTTACGAATCTCCATAGATCGCGTCGTTGCCATCGAGCGTGAAATAATATATATGCGTCGGTCGAGCGGAATATATACATCGAAGTAGAAAGAGACCAAAGGGAGAACGAAAGCTCGATTCGATCAAATTGAATCGCGATCGAATAAAGGGTAACGGTAGTCCGTTACCGTTCTCGAATAAAAACAGAGAGAAAGAGAGAGAAAAAATATAAAAAAAGGCAGAGGAAAAAGATCAACGACTAATTCGATCAGCGACGGCGGTTAGAATCGATCAACGAGGAATCGACGACTCGAAATCGGAAGCGAACATCGACTCGACGAAAGTTTACATTCGACGTATTTCGTTTTTAGCAGCGAATCTGGCTGCAACTATTCCGGTTCGGCGAGTTTCAAGTTTCGCCCGTTGAAAGTCTTGGACGCTTTTCTAATTAATCCGCGGAGCTCGGCGATAAAAACGTTACCGTCTATTAGGAAGTTCGACACGCTGTTTTCCTTTTTTTCTTTTTAATCCCTCTTCGTTTCCCTTTCTTCGGAGGCTTAGTTCGGTTCCAGGATATTTAAATTTCCTTCGTCGAGCGAAAAGAAGCGGACGCGAAAAGTTCGCCAGACGTAATTGGGCTGTTTATAGTCGGTCGTCGCGCGTCCGTTCGTCCTTGTAAATCGAAGGAAATTGGACGCTCCGTCTCGATTAACGACAAGCCGCGACCATTCTCCTTTTCTCAAAGTGAATTTTCTTCGATGTAGCGTTCGATGCGTTTACGATATTGCGCTTCGAACGGAACGCGTGCGGTTTTGAAACGCACGAGATTTCTGCTCGTTACCTCTACTCTATTTCCACCGAGAAATCCGTTACTCCGTTACCTTGCGTAAAGCGAAGAAGAAAAGAAAAGAACAACGCGACCCTTCGTTCGAAAATTGTCAATTTCCGCTCCAGTGGGGCGCGATTCCTCAAACATCCGCGACAAAGCTGCGAACGCCCTCTCGGCATTCACCACCCTCCGATCGGTCGTTCGACTTTCCTCTAGCTGAGCGATAACGCGCGATTAACGCCTTCGTTATCCGCCATCGTCCGTTCTTCCACCCTTTCTCGTACACACTGCCGTAAGTAAACCATCGACCCTTTTTTCTTTTGTTCCGTATCGCTTCAAACTCCGCCAATGGATCGATGCGAGACCGCCTTCCAAGCAAGTTTCGTAATTTGAAAATGTATACCTTTAACGACGTACGAACCGTCAAACTGTAGCGCGGACTTTTTCTAACGCAGTTGATAAAAATTCGGTACACGAAGAATCAGCGACGAAGGGAGGAGAAAAGCTATAGCGAGGAAAGCGAGAAAGGACTGAACGCGATCCTCGATGCAGCTGGGCTGGTCGTAAACCTAGATGCCGAAAACAGCCGTTAAACAAACGCAACTTTAATCGTAAAAAGTAACATCCTGCACGTTGCTGCGAACGCACTCGCAATTATCGGGCGATCACGGGTAGATTCGTAAAAGGAAGCGGGTTTTCAAATTTTCCACGGCGTATCGTTGTTACGGTAAACGCGTCGACGATCGCGAGTCGGCGGAAAATGGCATAAATGGGACAACGAGGAGTACGTTGAACTGTGCACCACTCGCCTTACGCGAGCGTACTACGCTTCCGGGATGAGCGTAGCTTTTTTACGACGGAATAAAGTGGAAGCGGCGTGTACCCGACCGTCGTTTTCGGACGAACATCATAAAGCAGTAAGAATGGAAAAGGGTTGCCTCCGCTGTGGGATCGAGAGATTTAGAATCTTGCAACTGGAGCTTGTTCCTCTCCCTTCAGCCGACCGTGACTCGCGCGATCGATAATAATGAGGTAGAAATTCTGCAAATTCACGCGGCTCGTACATTTTCCAACGGACGTGGCGAGGAAAATCTGCGAAACGCGTTAGCTCGACGTAACTTTTCATCGTTTGCGCCAGTGAACCGAGATCGAATGTCTTAAAGCGCGAATCAGTCGCAAGATTATACCGTGCCAGGTGCGCCGTTTTCTTCTCAGACGGAATAAATAAAACGTAATTCACGCGCGGACAAAGACTCGGACTTGTCGCGCGCTTAGCCGAAAGCGTTGGTAAAAAGGTCGTGGCTTTGGTTCGTTTGGAGTTCGTTTCGATCGTGGAGCGTGAATCGAGCGCGGATTCGGTACGCCTCCGGTGTCCGCTGAAGCGGCAGGAGCCGACGTTAAGGAGTTGCTTCCTTTCATGCAGGATCTAGGGAACATTTATTGCGCAGTTTTCTTAAAAATCTGTAAACGAAGGAAAGCTGTGCAAACGCGCAATACCGTCCATGATAATAGCCAACGATCGAGACTTTTGTCCGCTACCGTATCTCTGAAGCTGGATGTCGCGGGTGGAGGGAACGAGGCGAGATTCGCGCGACCCGAAAAAGTTTTCGTGAATTCTCGAAAGGGAGGAAAACGCGAATATTAAAACGATCGGGGGATGCGATGTCGGTGTAACGGAACATAGACGAGAATGAAACGTCATCGGGGAGGATGATACACTTATGGCACGTACTCGCGAGAATCGCGTTTCAGAGGATAGGTCAGGATAGCGACGCGGCAGTCCGATCGATTTTCAGGAAATTGAAGGATAGTAGCTGCAACTGGATTAAGCTTTTAGAAGGTCGAGCCGGTTTCTATCGCATTGCAGCTAGTCGAGCGTTATTTCGTTACCGGTCCAAGTAATACCGTTGTGCTAGACGGACGCTACATTTCCAGCTGCGATCCGTTATTACATTCCGAAAGATTGTTATCCTTGTGTATTCGGATCGATTCGGTTACCTGTACGGCGTAATTTCTCCTTTGTAATCTGCTTCCTCCTCCAAGGATCGAGGATATCCTTCGTGAGAGGTTGCTCGTACCAATCGCGGAATTTTTTGTAATTCGATTTTTATTGTAAATCTTGTTACGGATGGATAAGTAAGCGCGACGGATTAAGTTTCCGAAATGACGCGTCACGTAATTAAGCAGAACGCGAGTTACGGATGTTTAAACTTTAAACTCGAAAGGATCGGACATGTACACCGTCGACGAAGACCTATCCCTTGTTGTTTTGCTTTAATCTTCGCGTTGATCGACTGGAACGGAAGCCAAATAATATCAACGGCATAAATAACAACACCATACGCTCCGTCATTTATTATTCGTCGATCTACTTTGAATTACGATGTACTCGCTTTAAACTTTCACGCGATAAAATACCAACGACCTTTCTTCGTAAGAAACTTATCGAAAAAAGTTGCGATACTTTTGACGGTCGAACGCGGTTATTCACACTACCATGATTTTAATATTTGCTATTATTTTTCGAAAAATCGCAAGTCCTCCGATCTTTTTCCCTGAAAATAGATCGGCGTTCGAACGGCGCTTCAGAGCGCGCAGGCGTCGCGACAAAGGTATCGTTCCGCGATTATTCCTTCGAAAATAATCGATCGGCGATTCGTCCGTGCGTAACGTCGGGTCGTCTCCTTTTTTTCGACCTCGACGAAACGATAGTTCCGTGATCGCAATTATCAACATTCTCGGATATTAAATCTGACATGTCCCTTTCTCGAATTTTTCGTTGTCTCCCGCCTCCCTTTTTTTCATTTCGTGTTTCAAAGTCGAATCGCGTGCGGTTCTTTCGTCGTTAATTGAATTTTATAATCACGGTCGAAAGTTTAGCCCAATTCGGTCGGTTGTTTTCGAAAGTTGCACGTAATTTGGTCGCGTTTTCGTATTCGCCGTTGATGCACGATTATTCGTGAGTTTTTAATCGACGATCGTAAATACGTACAACGAAGCAGTTCCAGTTAATCCCGCAACGGGAAACCGAGAAAATCGCTAGACGAGCGAAATCTGCGAACAAGCGGTATCGTTGATTTCGAGACGTTACGATCGATTTAATTTAGATGGCTGGCCGGAGAGCAACGCGAGAAACAAGTTGCACACATTCTCGTGGCGAGCTTCCCTCGAGACCTCGTCGTGTGAAATGAAAGTATTTCCGAGAAACAGTTAAGCACCTTAAAACTGCAGGAAAGATAGAAAAGTTGGATGGAGAGAGGATGTAACGCCTTCGACGCGCGATCTACCAGCGACCATCCGTTATTTACAGAACGGGGACAACGGTACTTCTTCGAAAACGAAAATTTATCCGTCCCCCTTCCTCTACCGAAGAACTATTTTCTCCGGGAGAGTTCTAATTTCGATTTCACCTGTTTTATCTTCTCAAGGTTCCTACGCGTAGAATTTATGTCAACGAAAAGAATTCGAACAAAATCACAAGACGAAGAATAGTTTCTTCTCTAATCACCTAAATCGCTGTATTACTTTTCTTCAAATCGTTGATTTTCATGGGAGGGGGGAGGGAATATCGTTCCACGGAAGGAATACCAGGAGCGCACGTATGATTGACAAATTCCACGGAGAAAGCTGCGTATTAAGATGGAATCGGCGAAGGAACGTTCGAGTCCCGGCGAGTATTTGCTTTCGCGGCTGATTCAGCCTCCGAGTATAGAAGCCAATTGCACAGCGAGATTTCCGAACGTACGAACGATAATTGCAGGATGAATCGGCCGTCGGAGTCGCCGCAAGTTCGTTGGCCTGCGGTCGATGAAAGTAAACTCCCGATGAACAGCCATGGGAGAGTTTCGATCCGAACTCGTAATTGTTAACACGCTACCGCGAAGATCAACCAGTTACGTAATGGCAAAGTACAACATCGTTTATCCAAGTAGTTTGGCGATTTTTTTACGATTGTCTTCATTTTCGAGACATACGCGTAATTCTTCGATAAAAAGGTGATCATTTAAGAAGACGGATGGACATAAGGCAAACGAATTCGACGAACCATCTTGTTGGAGTAGTATAAACTTTGATCGTTATCGATCACCGTGACAACCACGACGCTATCCTCGAGCGGTTTCGTTGATCATGCTATCATCTCGAATATCTTTCCTCCTTCAAACTGAAAGTGCCGTCGTGCGAGGCGGTGGAGCGCGGTGCGACTTCCATATCGCTTCGACTGAAAAATTTAGATCGGTCGTTCTCTGTTTAACGATTGCATCTTCGACGATGGATCGATTCGCTTATTCGTAAGCAGTCGGCTCTCCGGTAATTTCTGGCTGAAGCGAACACGTACCCCGTAGCGCGCCCAAGTTTTGCATAATGCAGCCGTGTCACGTGCAGGGGCACGTGCGCATCAACGGATCCATAGCCGGTGCGCGAATTCCCTTCTTCCGTCGCGCTTCCTCGTTCGTTCGTTGCTTTTCTCGGTGTGTCATCACCGCAACAGCGCACCGAACCGAACCCAAGCAACTTGTCACCCCTCGAGGATCTTCTTCTACCTCCCCTGGCCCGATATTTTGCCGGAAGCTGCTCCACGTTCCCGAGGTTATAGCCGCTGTCGCGAAAAACTTTACCGAAGCCTCTTGCGAATTCGTTCTACTTTCCCTTCTTGCCGTATCCGGTTCGCCGTTATTCAGGCTAGAATTCTAGCCAACAGAGCGATCGGGGTACCGTGGCACATTTTTTACTCTTTACTTTACAAGCGTAACCGTGTGTTTTCGTATTTTAGGTGTATCCGATAGGAACGGTGGATTTTCAGGGATACCAAGGATATACGGATATTTATTTCAAGATTCGATATACAGGAAAATATTTCCTCAAAATATTTATAAATATTTCTCTTTTTCGTCTCCAGTTTTCCTTCTCTCATTTGCTATCTGTCCTTTCGTACAATGTCCGCTAACGTGTACTTTCTCGATCCTCGTTCGTTCACCCTTTTCTCTTTTCTTTTCCCCTGTTTCCGCTTTTATCTATGTCCCACCACCCTTGTATACGCAATCTCCTTCGACACATTCGTTATTCTACCGCGCCCTTCTTTCTTTCCTTTCGTTCCTCTCTTTATTCTCACGAAAGAGCACGCCTGCCCTTCTCTTTACGTTTACCAGGCTCTTCGTTCGATACTCGCGAGGAAAGCAACGGTTCGACCAGCGAAAGAAACTTAAATCCTTAAGAAACGTAAATCTCGCGACAGGCTCGTTCAGAAGACGCGCCATAGGTACGCGGGAAATCACGTGCATCCAACGGCGGATCGTAGATCTTCCTAATGAGTCGTCGCGACGTCTCAAAGTATCAACGATTAAGGTCTACGCTCTTTATCTCGATGTGATCGAAAGAATAAATTTTGGAAGAAACGTCTATCGCGGAGAATTTATTTCCATCTTTAAAACCGGTTCAGAGATAGATACTACGTTAGTCGGATTAGATCAGCTGAAAAGATCTTTGCGACGCTAGACTCAGACCTTGTAAAGAGTAATTTCCATCGGCAGATCGGTGTCATTCCTTCTTCGTGGAATGATTTGTGTGCCTGCGCTTGCACGCGAAGACGAACGAACGTTGAAACGGCACTCGCGTAGCGTTCCCCTGACATTTACCTCAATGTCCGTTTTCCAGTTTCTATTTTCTTAATTTCCCTTTAGCGTTCCGTTTCTAGCTTTCCTTAGTAATGCAACGGAATTGCGACAGTGTGCGAATACACGGTGTAGCGGGACAATGGCATCCCGTTGACGATGCTGCAACGAAGCGACGCGTCGCGACGGCGGATCGATGTCGACGGTTCACCTGGGAATTGCCGCCGATGTCGCGCACCGGATCCCTGGAATCGGATATTAATTAGCGACAAACGATTCGATTAATCCGTGCGTCTGCCAAGGAGACTTCCAAGGCGATGTGTGGTTTCGCTCTGGCTTCGCTCTCGTTTCGACAATCGCTCGAATTGCCATGGCTGCCAAGGGTTCGCGTGTCCCAGGGCGTGTAACGTTGTGCGGTGTTTAACAGCGACGTGATTTCCCTAGAATCTTTGCAACGTTCTTTGTCAACGCGAGATAATATCGTTATAAAAGAATTATTTAGAAAGTTTCCCGTCGAAACGACTACGTTTCGTTCTCTCGGGAATAAAATTAATCGCGTGTTACGAGCGGCTACGAGCAGAAATTTTATCTAGGATATACTTTCCCACGCCATATTTCAAACTGTTTCTAAACTTTTCGGAGAAAAATCTCGAGACGATCTATTTTCAATCTCTCGTTTCAGTCGAGATCGAAAAGAAATCGCAGAGTTCCCAAATTATTTCTCAAAGAACAACAAGCAGAAATACCTGTACGATAGGGCATACCGGATTTCCGTAGTATCAGATAGGCACGTGATACTTAAGCGGTAAATGTAAGGTGGTTTAAAATTTGCGCGTCAACTTCGAAACAACAGGAACGCACTGTCACGCTAGTCTAGATAGTTTTCTATTCCGAAAGGTTTATTTGTTAGAATCAGAGACGCCGTCGGTGCAAGTTACTCGTTACGACCCGCCTTACGAGTCAAGTTCTATTTTTTGACGGACAACGCTGATACACAAGACTAGAACGCGCACTGCGAACTTTATTATTAACTGGGAACTAAACGAGTCGAGATATCGGATATAAAAAGAACTTTGCGCGTCATAGCGCGTAACCGAGGTGGCAGGCCTGACTACTGGCACTTATAGTCGAACGCTAGTCGTTTGTTTGCATCAGGAACGAATCTGTCAGTCCCGAAAATCCGTAGTCAGTCGGCGCGGAAAGCGGTAAGTACCGTATATCTAACAAGTACGCCTACGCCCCTGTCTCGTTTAAATACCATCATCTGCGTATCTTTATAGCTGGTATCTCGACCAGTTGAACGAACCGTAGTATAGCGACTATTTTGTCACGTACACAGTATGTTTACAAGCACAACAGCGTTATCGAACGATTCGTAGGTTTAACGTCCGCCTTTTTGTCTTCTTATATTTTCTTTCTCTTTATATCGTCTGAATCATCGTTCTGACTGCATAAACATTTGACATTTTGACGCAGTTGAAGAAAGTCGATCAAAGTCCAGCGTTTACGCTAGCAGCCTTGAAAATTTAACAATTTTATCTCGGTATACACCAAGTATCGAATTAAACTTCTTTTCAACGTGTCTCGTTCTTTCTTTCCTAACACCGACTGATTATAACGACACCTAAAGAATGTACTTGGCTCAACCTCTCTATATCTTTGATAATTACAGATTCCAGATTAAATTTCAAATATTCAATACTCAACCTTTTCACCCTGTTATTAAATTTTCCGTCGTTTACGAAGATACCGCTAACGTATCCTTGGTCGTCGCGCTGCGAGATTCTGTTTATCGTATTCTTTAAAATATCGCGTAATCAACTCGATTCTGGTTGCTTCTTGCAACTGTAATTCTTAAGAGCAAAAAACAGCCTATTCGAGGGTCGACGAAAGTGGAAAAACCTACGAAAGCAGTTGAGAATCTTTCGTACGCTTTATTTCGCGCGATCGCGACTCGAAACTGTTCGAAGCGATCGACCGATCGAATCGTTTTATGTTCGACGTCGTCGTTCCTGGCGAGACAATGGCTCGAGCGAAGATAACGATCCTGCGGAACCGTTTCCCGCGTCGCAATTCGGATTGAATCGATCTCGTTAGCTAACCGGTGGACGGATCTCGACCAAGGGATGCTAGGAATTTGTCGAAAGAACGTCCGCGAACCTTGTAAACGGTAACGCGATTTTCTTTTATGCCGAAATTATGCGTTTTGACTCGCTCAGCACTGCGCATTGATCGATCAAGTTGAGATCTTAATCACGATGTTCGAACAAAAAATTACATATCCTAATTTCAGTGTTGTCACATCGATTCAGCGGATACGATACTTCAACGAACGAAAATAATAATTTAAATTGTTCGAACTGACGCTCACAATAGGACGCTCGTAGCAAAATGTAGGCTATAATGGAATCTCGTCTCTGATGCCTTTCTCTCAATTACATCGTTTTCTCGTAATTTTTCAATAGGATTCGCTCGTTCAACGTCTCGTTATCCCTTTCGTTTTTCATCTATTTTCTTAAATATTTGCCGACGCTTGCTCTGTCACGACCGTGTTTCCGTTTAGACTGTTAACACGGAAACCGTAACCGGGGAAAAAATTACCCGTCCAGAAATCTATTAATCAGTCGATTCGTAAGTTGGTAGTCTCCGGCTGATCGAGTTTGACTTTTTAACGCAATGTTGGTCGAGCGTAACGTGAAAATCGTTGTGCAACGAAACGCCATTGTTTAAATCTACGTTGGATTCTTTAAAATGTTCTATGCTTACAACGCGTAAATATAAAATTTTCCATTTGCGAATAGGGAGGATAATATACTCGGAGCTTTTCATAGTTGCGCTTTATTCCATCGAGATGTTTTCTTATTCTTCCATCTAGTTCAGCGCGCAAAAATATTCTACGATAATAAGTCGTACATACAGCTTTTCAAATACGTCCTCTTTTTATAAATTTCTCTGTTCGCTGCATCGTAGTTTATTATTTTAACCGCGTACCATACGATATAGCGTAGAAGATTCATAGATTCGATCGCATGCAAAGAACACGTTACAAACTGACCGTCTTCGACCAGCTGATAAAAGCTTCGTTCGCGACAGCCATCGAAGAGCGAAAAAGTCCCGTTCCCTCCGAACGTATCTATCTTTTTCGTTACGCTGTTCCCGAGAAAATCGGGACGCTGCGCCGGTATTGAGGTCGCCCGAACGATAACCACGAGATTCCAAGGAGAGAAACAAGAAAAGTTCGCGCGAACGATCGATCAAGACGCGCGATTATAAATTGCCGGTTGTTTAGTAGGCCACTGTAATCTGTCCGCGAGCGGATGATCGCAGTTGGAAGCTGACCAAATATAAAAGCTTCTTATATTTTACTCTGACTCGGACGAGCCTCTTCCGGGACATTGACGAACGTCGACTGACTTTTTCCTCGTTTTTTTTGAAGCGTCGCTGACGGGTACGATCTTCGTAAAATGCCAGAATCTTTCCAGATTCTAATTAAAGCGTTCCTTTCGTACATCTTGTAATTTTATCCCGCAAATCTCGCGTTCCGAAGATAAAATGAAATGAAAGTAATTCAATCGATTCGGAAGCTACGTTTAAAGACTTTTTGCTCTATTTTCAAGCTTTCTGTCGAGCGTGATGCTTATGGATGCGCGTGGAATATATTTTTCATCGAAATGCACTCGGTAGGCGAAGGACGTATATCACCGAAAAGGAAGTTTCTGGTTTATCTTAGAAGGAGGGCACGCAAACCTTAGTAGGTTAATGCGCGAACATCCAAGGACCATCCTACCGACCGACTTTTCATTCTATCCATTACGCCTGTTTACCCAGATTTCCGTTAAGAATATCGACCCTACTGTCTCGAAACAGAAATCAAGCTTCGTTCGGCGTACTTTACACGATAATAACGGTCGTGTAAAAATCAGAGCTAGACAACTGCGCGGAGTGCGAGAAAGAAGGATCCTAAAGGAGAATGAACGCACCACGTACCTTTTGTCCGATTTATTTTAAATACGTTCTACTTATTACGGAACGTGCAATAATTTTTCCAACGATAATATAATTTTATATAGGATGTACTAAATACGGTGGAATTCAACGAGCGATGCGTTCGCGTGCGTACGCCCAGCGTGAAACCTGTCGTCAGCTGTTCATTCATGGCTGCCGGTTCATGCTCGACGAGCGAGGTCGATCGAACGACCTAGGTTCGGGGATGCGATAGCGCGCCGAGGGGAAGAAAGTCGTTCCCTCGGTAGATCTTCTTTAATGTCCACCGATGTGGACTTCTCTCCGACGCACGTCGAGGTAACGATAATAAAACGGACGCGAGACGGCACGGCGTTGGCATTCGTTCAACGGGGACGATCGTGGTAACGTTGATCGCGAATCTCGCGATTAGACGAATTACCAACGAGCCGTGGAACGTCGAAGCGAAGGTCGTGCTCTTTATTTCAACGACCGTGATTAATCCGTTGTTTTTGCATCGCTCGACCTTCTTTTCATTTGACATGGATATTACCGTAGAGACAGTGAATCTTGCATTCACAAATGAATAAACAAATATATACGTAGATTTCTATATTTCTTTATAACGCAATAATTTTGCATTTAACGAACCAACCGACGGTAACTCTTCCCGATCGTATCACACCCTTAAACATTTCACACATTCGTTTTGTTTTTCCTCTCAACGTCGCAACTGCAATACTCTGCCATAAATGCATTTGCTTGGTCTTCGATCGTTCGTCGTGTACGATGCAAGCCGCACCCGCGGACCAGTCACTCCGTCGTACGGCCATTCGCACAATCACAAATAACGAACAAAGATTTAATTTTCTACTTAATCGTACCTTTGGTTTAACTTTGTCAAATTCGTAACGATGGAAGTCATTTGAAACGACGCATTTAAGAAAATAGTATACACACACGCGCGGTATGGACTTAATGGTCAGAGATATGTACTCTGAATTTTTAAAAACGTTAAACGTTTCTTCTTTACGCCGCTATGACACGCAGAAAATACGCAATTGATGCGCAACGTGTGGCGGTAATAGAAATAGTCTTTCGATTAGATAGTACGAGTTGTCGGAAACTTTCACCCCCAAGCGGGGAAGGTTTTGCTGTTTTTACGCTTAATTTTTAAGTCGGCGCTTGCGAGACCGACGGCCTCGAACGCGACGTCCAAACTTTCAATTGGTTTACGTTGTTACAGTTTTATGCTTTTATACAGGAAACAGAATTTGTCTTGCGTAATCCGCGTCCTTTTCTAAACTTTGAGAAAATTTAAAACGTTATACGTATCGAGACTCTCGGTCTGAGAAACGTCGAGATTCGTTCCTGGAAGTACTGATTAAAGATTCCTAACGTAAAACTTAATCTATGCCATAAAAATAAAAGATCGATAGATTTTGTCCGGAAAAGCGGAGAACTCGTTTTACAAAATCGTCTTAAAACTAATTCCGAACAAAATTTCGTTAACTCCGTACGGTCGTTTGAATTTGTAAAATTCTAAAAGAAAAAAGGCAACTTTGCTTTGTCAATCAGTTTGTAACGGAAAGGGATCTTTGAGAAAGATAAATACAAGGGCGTTAAAATAGAGGCATTATTTTTTGAAACGAACCCAGATAGACCGGTGATAGATTTTTTTTCGCCAAGTTCGAATATCGACGATGTTTTCGCTCGAAATTTAGCGATTCTTCAATTTTGTAACGCAGTGTATTTTATTTGATAACGATTATTGCTTTCAAACGTTTTTACCGGAATGTTTATTTTCCTCGTATAAAGTATAAAAGAACGAAGGAATGCATCGAAAGTCGAACTTTTTCTGTACGGGCCTCTCGTAAAATTGTGAACAAATCGCTAGTCATCGATTCCGGTAGGTTCAGTCGACATCAGTTCGTGAATCTGGTCAATTCCAAAGGAGAGAACATACCCCCCTCTCTCTCTCTTTCTCTCTCCCTGCATGGTAAGGACAATGCGCTGTGGAAAATTGAAGGGCGGAGGCGAGGGGATGATGCGCCGGCAGAGGCCGGGCCAGGTTGGCCGAGGCTACGGGCTAGAAGCGCGGGGCGAGGACGGCGCGAGGGGCGAGACAGCCGGCAGGGTGAAAGGAGGGTGAAAGGAGGGTGGAAAAGGCGCATGCCAGTTGTGCCGTCGCCGCGTTACGAGTCGGCCAACAGCCCGGCTTCTCGTTCGCATCCTCGATCGCTCTCTCGCGGCTCTCCGGTGCATCGTTCGTGCTGTCAGTGTTTCTCTCGTACGCGGCTTTCGACAGTGTTTCCGGTCGCTCGTTTCCTCCGTGACGAACGCGGTGTTGCTTTACTTTTACGCGACGCGAAGGGGTGTCGACGATGCACGTCGCGACGATGCTACGAGAAGCCGGTGTTCCGTCGGGCTGATCGATTGTTTTTGATAATTAATCGCGATTCCTGCGAGCAACGGCCTCCTGGGCATTATCGACGGTCGACTTCTCTCGCGACATTTCACGTGCACCGCGGAAAATGCTACTCGTTAGCTCTGTCACGCCGCGGTAAGCGATCGCATCGAGGCTAGTCCTTTCACGGAAGGATGGTTTGTCTCGACGAGCCAGGTTCGATGATAGAAAGTGCGCGGGATCGAGAGTGGCGTTTCGTCGAAGACGAAAATGGATTTTCGGTCGAGCACGATGGATGGCGCGTCCTCGCTGCGCTCGCCCTTCGAAGTCGAGCCAGCCACGAGCTTTACGTAACGGCACCGGGGCTTCTGCCGGGAATTACGCAGGCCGGCTACGCCGTCGCGTTTTACCTACGCTCGAAAGTTGTTGTTCGCCTGCATCGAATACCTTGTGCATTGCGCCAATACCTTGGAAGCTATGGTTCGAGATGTCGATAGGGTGAAACGATAGCAAGATAACGAGAAGTGAATTATGTAAGGCGTTTCGAAGACAGAGAGAATGCGATTCCGATGGAAATGGAAATGAACAGGAGGGTTTTGGTAAACATATGCGTACGTCGTTCTGTCCGCGTTACGCAATTATTCAAGTATCGATTATCCGCGATATTTATCAGGATCGTTTTCATCAAGCGTGCAGGAATTTTTCCTATAAAAATACGTTTTGTTGTTTTCGTGGGTGGTTTTTCTGTGAAAACCGTGGATGGAAGATCGTGGTACTTTATCGCTCAATGCGGATCGCTGCACGCGGAACGGTAGCGTATCGCGCGCTATTATCGCGTCCAAGAGAGCGTAGATTTTCCCGTAGTTTTGTTTCCGCCAAAAAAAGCGAACGAACATCCGCGGATTACGCTCTACGATAATTCTCTTTCTGCTTTCCGTAGTCGTCGTCGACGGTCTGTTCGGCGGGCAAGGCAATTAGAACGAAAGAGGGCCGACCTTGACTTTTTGACGCGACGAGACGCGACGCGACGCCTCGTTTCCGCGAGTCCCGGCCGCTTCTCCTGTTCAACGCGCGGCGATTCAATTTCTATCGATGTCCGTACTCCCGTTAAGGAAACTTCAAAGGGTAGGTAGGTTAAACGAGGAACGACGACCCGATTTTGTCTTTCGTTAACTTGTTGCGAGGCAATTTGAGATAACGAAATTACGCTCGAGGCAAACAGGATTTGCGAAAGGTCGAGTAATTTTCGCATTCGATGAAAGCTTTAATGTTCTCGTACTTGGCTTAATATCATTCGAGCGACGGTCTCTGTCACTAATTTTCTTTCACGGTAGCAAGTACATCGTTTACATCGTCTTTTCCGCTAAAAAGTCATTCTTCGTTCGATTTCTAAATAAAATGTAACGGGAAGTAAAACACCAAGTACGATTTCCGTAATGATCGTAGTTGGCTTTCAAATTCTATGGAGTACAGTTCCTTCGTATTCTTCGAATATTGCGCCTTGAAATATGAAATCGATAGGTATATAAATATAACAGTAAGGTATATGTAGTAGTAATAAGATTATTTTACTTCGTAATCAGTTCTATTTTAGCATTTCCGCGATATCGCAGCTGGTAACGTGGTATAATAGAATAGCGAGCGGATATCCGGAAGATATACTACCGAGGGTTAATTCTCAATTGGCATATTGGAAGCGTTCTATTCGATTCCAGCGTCAATTTTTGTCGAGAATCGTGTACCTAACTTTCACAGTTCCTTCCGTTGAATTTAACTAGCCTGTCGAAATTAATGGAACTTTGTACGAGTGGCAATGCGAGTAGAAGGAAGAACCTTGCTGGTTTGATTCCCTTTAATTTCATGGAGGTAGGAAAGTGCAGGGGTCAAGATCCGCGAAGCCCAGGCGGAGACGACTTCCGTAGCACGAGAAAACTCGTCGAATCAATGAACTCCTCGAGCCAGTAACAGGTCGAACAAACGTATGCAAGTTGTCATTCTCGAGAATGTTCAGCGGTCGTCTTTTTAATCTTCCTGTAGAATCGTTCGAGAAGGTTCCTAAAATATATCGTACTTTCGTTTTTTAACATGTTTAATATTTAATACATGTTTTGCGGAAAGTCTCAAAAGTTCCGTTTTATCGATCGCGAATCACGTAACTGAACATCCTCGTTCGAAGTTATTTAATTAATAATAAATAATAAATAATAATGTTGCTATTTTACACCGTTTCAAAGGGTAATAGATCACGAAACTCCGCGTTTGCTCCGATTTCTGCAATTTTCGTGCTCGGTTCCTTTTCTCAGATCCTTTAAATTTCAGATAATAGCGAATTGATCAAGATCGACAGTTTGTAAACTCATTGGACAAATCTTCCTTCTTTAGCTTTCCTATTAATTTTTTAATTCGTTTGCGAAACGATACAAGTCAAAAATGCGCTTTTAAAGTTCTCTTCCGAGTCTTTGCACACATCTCGATATTTGTGTAAAGCTTGCCGTAAACTCACGTAAATTTAGTAAAAAAACAATGCGCGTTACGCTCGCCTCTTTCTAGGCGTCCACGTACGTACGTGTTTTGCAAACGCTGCAACAATTTTTTAACAGCCTGTAGACTATGCGCCATTCGTACATTAATGATATTTCCATTTTCTACGTGTTTCTCATTTTATACATACGTTTTGTTTGCGATTTGAAAATTTCTTAACATTTTTCATCCTCGTTACTTGTAGTATAGAACGTAGTACAGATTATTAAACACGTTTTCTCGCAAAATTGCTGAAAGTATCTGAAAATCACCGTTCTAGTTGATCCACTCTTACGAGGGCTGATACCAATTAAAAGTTCGCTATAGTTTGATCCATCGATGACTGTATTCATCGGTGCGTACGTAAGTTTCACTCGTGAAAGACTTGGCGTATTTTTTCAGCGATCCAACGACACGGACGTTCACGCGGGCAGCGTCCCTTCGGAACCTTTACTCTCAGTCGTAGTTTCACTAGCAGAAAATATAACGACGATAACAAAATTCTGGCGTATACCACGAGTACATATAAACTTGACTTGCCGTATCAGCCGACGTGGTTCGTGCATTCGGTGATTCGCCTGACGTGTGCCATCGCAGCACAGCGCGGAGATTAGGCTTTGTGCGCGAATTAGTCGGCGAAAAGATAAGCAAGGAAGGGAAAATGGGCGAAGGGGAACGACCGGAGACGAAGGTTAAGCACTGCTATCGTAAATAAGCACGCTGCGCTGCTTCGCTCGTCGCTGCATTTTCCTCCTGTGATATTTGGGAAATGTCGTGTCTTGGTGCGGACGGCCAGTCACAGGGATCACCGCGATATGCTTGCTTGCCCCCTATGCAGAGTCGGGTGTGTCCAGACTCGAGATCTCGCAATTTTAAAATAAATCGTTGTTGCGATGAAATAATTTATCGTTTACCGTTACGGTATTTCTATCGCATTTGTGCTATTTACATATCAAATACCGCTCAATACGCAATGCGAAAATTTGGGATACGCCGCAACTGATCGCAAATTCGATCTACAATTAGTACGATTAGAGATACTTTCGAACGATTTAAATCGGGCTTTTAACAGCGTTGACGATGATATTATTGTTCATCGCGTTCTCGATAGCTTCGCGCAGCGCACAAAAAGCAGGTGTCTAGACACTATCGAGCCATAGCTAATAATATACGTCTTATTATGTACGTAGTCTTCTAAACTCGTACTTTTAGCTAATGTTCTTTCGCAAAGTGCACTATCCAGACTCTACACTCTAAAGCCTAATCTATGGTCTAGAGTTTAGAGTGTCGCTGTAAATTTTCATTCTTCACGCATGGCTCTGGCTTAAGAGGACTCGCCCTCATACTCGAGCTCACACACGTGTACTTACGTACTCTCTAGGCTTCATTCAGCTTTTCCGACGCACGTGTCTTATGAATCTTTATAGCCTACCACGTTCATTCCGAAAAATTCTCTCACACGGTGCTCTAGCGTTAGTTCCTTGAATTTTTTAAAGAATTATTTCTCTCCTCGAGAGAAAAAAATTATCTATCTCGATAAGCGCACATGTAGTCTAAGACATTTGCTATACGCATATCGTCGAAGGTAAAGTGGCATGTACATGCGAAAAGCGCAATACGTATCACAATACATTGTGAATTAATTCGACTTTTATCGCAAATCTTCTTGCGATTGATCGACTATCTTGTTACAAGTTTGCATCCGCTACGCCGAAAAAGTACGGCGCTAAAGAAAGAAGAAAATACCGTTTACCTCATCGATTTATTATGGACAAATGGGCATACAGAGAGCGGATTAGTCGGAAAACAATAACTTTTTTGCATCGATTATCGGTCGAATTCACGGCAATTGATTAACGTTTAAAGTAAACTCCCGTTTAAAAGGCAAATGTACGCGGTGCGGCCAGACTTTCGCGAGCACCGAAGAGCGGAATTTTTTTTCTTCGCGCTAGCGTTGTTCCTACGATCCGAAATGGATTTCACGGTAAAAGGGTTGGAAAGCATGATTCTAGCACAGAAGGAAGTTAGCAATGCAGAAAGCGTGTCCATACGGGATAAACGCAAATACAAGCAGTCCTCTTTTTTCCTCGCTATTCGGCATTCGTTTTTCCGATGCGACTCGTCCGCTACCTTTCAGCGATCGATTCCCTCGTTAATATGGAATCCAGACGAATGGTTTTCACATTTTTACAACTTTGAACTTTTTGACGATGCTCGATGTGTTTTACTGGAAAATCGCAAAAGGAAACGCGTAAACCGTGATATCTTACAGTTACCCTGGATAAGATCATTTTTACGGAGTGTACAAAATTACAGTATATATTATACGGTGTATATACATATTATGTTTACAAAATTTGATATTTTTGTGTGGATCGATATATTCGAACGTCAGTCAGACAATACTATCACGAATGTTCTGCACAGTATCGCATATTTTGAGGCTAGAAAATCTTTACAAAACGAGAGTTTTTCCCCTGTGTGGAAGGATTACAGAGCTCTGGTAGCGGGATCGAGAGTAGAACATGGCGGGGACCAGACGTACCGTTGTTAGGTGGGTAAACGTTTATTTACATCCGATTCGGCATATCGAAACGATGCTGGATTCGAGAGATCTGATTTTTAAATTGCGAAATGATGTTACGTTCATTCGGTGTAAAATACGATCAAAAACTTTCCTTCAAATATTCAAATAAGGAAAGAATATAATTTGAATATGAAGCATGATTTCTAAAGCATCTAGCAAATAAACTTCGACGAACTAATTCAAGGGTAAAAGAAACTGCAGACAAGGGACGTTACGCTGGACGAATTGTAGCCAGCTTTGTAAATAAAAATTCACGGTAGAAACGATCGAAGTAAATTTGGTGGGAATCGCTGCGTGATGCAAGCGCGAAAGGAGGCAGTGGCTTTTGCAAAATGCAGCAGACCAGAAAGGCCAAGGACAGCGAAGAAGGCCGGACAAGTTCAGGGATGTCGCGCGTCGAAAATAAGCAGATAAAATATTCAAGCTCCCAACTCGGAACCAGGCCAGGTTAATTCGAAAAATTCGTGAAAGATGTACGAGAGTGCACGATTTTTTCGTAGCACGCGACAGCCTGGCAATAGCTAATCTCGAGTTTCCCGATTGGAAAAATCGAGAAGGTTAATCTTGTCGAACCTTGACATTTCTTCGATCTTCCAGGTTTTTGGGTGTCGCGCATATTTGTTTCACCACCAGACCACATTAGTCTCACGATGGTTTCCGCCGTGTTACTCGTTCTCCAAGTTTCTCGAGAGTATTTTCAATTTTGGATACTTGCAACACCTTCGTTTCTTCTCCAGAACTGGAAGACCCTTCCGGACTCGTCGCAAGGTTTATTTTATTTTGTCACACATGTGCCTTCGTTGAATGATGGTTGACCTTGTTTCTCGCTGCTCTTTATTCGATGCTTTATCTTTACCTAGCTTCTTCTTCTCAAGAATCTCTGCAAATCTCGACGAGTTCTACGATACGGAGCTCGAAAACTCGACAACGTATTCCGTCGATAAAGTAGCCGGAAAATCAAAAACTTTCCTTCTCGTGGGAAGAACTAGATCTTTTACGAGCGAGAAACCTTCTATCTCTTGGAAGTGGCTTTGAAAGATCTTCGTAAAATTTGTAAACAGAGGAAATAGAACCGTGTCAGCCGGCTCGAACGATCTGGCCGTTCAATCAGCGTCGTTCTTACGTCGCTATTTTATACCGGCTCCGCAAATATCGAATCGCCCACCCCTCGTTTCTATTCATCCGACTCAGCACCCTTGCTACCACCGTCTCTCCCTTTCTTTCAACCAGGTTCTCTGTCGGCGTCGACATCGTCGAACGAACGGGCGGCTAATCGTGGCACGCGCTCCATAGTGCGGTCGGTGAATTAAAAAGAGGTCGCGGTAGCCGGGGGCGCGAGATGTTGGCGTTACGTCACTGACCTTGCCGATTCTCCGGCCACGCCGCGCCGTGGCACATTGTTCTCGCGGTGTTTCCTCGTCGTGCTGCTTTTGTGCCGCGGGTTCGCACCGCTTTTTAAAACCAACCGTATTTCCCCGCGTAACAGCTGTTCCAACGCATTCGCTCGTCGAGCATATTGCCGCAAGATGCGAGAAACGAGAGGGACGCGGAAAAACGTTTTGACTGCTCTCTGCAGCAATGATATTTTACGAGCAAATTTTTGAAAATAATTACACCAGATTCTTCTTGGTTTCCACATATCGAAAATTGCGTGATCATCTATTACTCCAACAATGACAGTGGTTACGCGGAAAACGAACTTGTGCTTGCACGCTAGTATAGCTTGTTATACGAACGTATAATGTAAATTTCGCAAATTAGACAGTTTGCAAACGCTCGAATTATATTTCAACTTCTTTTACGTTCGACTACCGTCGCGTCGAATTGGTCATCGTGTCGGTTTTCTCCTTTTTGTTCGCAGAACGTGACACGACGCGGTAACAACGCTAGCAATAGGAGCTTTAGTACTATTTCGACGATGTTGTATTCGTACAGAGAGAAAGAGAAACGACAAAAAATCAGGAGCGTTTCGTTCCTGTCATTCGCATTATACTTTCCTCTATTGGATTTTCCTTTTACCTGTTCTTAATTGTCCAATTACGCTGATACTCGAGGCATTAACTCCTCTTATTTACTCGCTGAAACGCTTTTCCTCGTGAAAGCGGCAATTCGATCCAAGAGTACTCGTTTTTAGAAACGTCGTTGTTTGTAAATGAAAATATTCCTTATGTTTTATTTCTCCTTCGAGCTGAACGTTTCGATATTAGGAAACTTTAAAGCATAGTCAGAAAATTAGATTTGGATAACGAACTACGGAGAAATAGATTTAAAATCGTCTTTGTTCGCACGATAAAAATTTTATTTTTCACGATTACCGCAAATAATCGGCGATATAAAAAAAAAAAAAAAAAGAACGGATATTTCAAATTCATTTCGAAAGTTTTCTAAAAAGAGAGAAAAACAAACGGCGAAATGTAACGAATTCTACTTTTTCCACTTTCCATTTCCATCTTCAGCTTTTATTTTTTTTAATTTTAGTTTTTCCGTGCTTGCCCTTTCTCTCGTTTCATATTGCGCGAATAATTGCACACCTTTCAGAACTTTCACACAATTCGTCGCCGTCTAATTTGCGACTTGGTTCGTCCGTAGTCGCGTTTAGTTTAACCGTTTTTAAACCCGCGTTTAACGGAACGATGCACTTTTCGATCTTATTTTGTCTGTTTTTAAATACATTACGCGATTTTCTTGTGGATAAAGCTGCGTGTTTCAGCATGATTCTATAGTTACACGCGTTTCGTATGCACTTTGTACGTTCGCGCGTTGTTCTACAAATGAACGTGTCTGGAATTTGCATATCGTATTCCGCTGAAGTATCGCAAAACGTTTTATCTCGACGAAATAGTTGTAATGGCATATTTGCGACGGGACTTTCCCTCTACCGGTTATACGGTTCCAAACCGATTGGATTTTTTCTTCTAATTTATTATCGCGTGCTTTACCGCTCTATCTACAATTTTATTTTTATACGCAAAGAATATAGAGAATGGTTTGCTACCGTTTTGCGTTTTATACAAATGTTACGAAAAAGTTCGTAACAATAGACTTTAGTACCACTTACCGTTGCCCGTGAAATTTAATTCGTTGAACGTACTACTTAAGAGGTTCGTTTAACGATATGTCACGCAAGAATGTATCGGTGAGAGGAAAAAAGGTCACCGTGTAGAAAGGTTGCGTGGATATAAGTTTGTTATATACGAACAAGCGGCGAGCTATGTACCGCGTCGAGGATTCACCGGTGGGAGTTTCTTTTGTGCTCGAGGAGAAAGAAACGAGGAGAAAGAAACGAGGAGAAAGAAACGAGGAGAAAGGGCGGGAGAAGGAGAAGAAAAAACGAGCTTTAAATTGCGTCGCGAGAATGTAACGCGAACTCGTGAAAAGCTAATAAAGCCTTGGAGGCGCGGAACTGCGTATGAAATTTTCTACCGTCTGTTTATGTTGTTGCGAGATTACATATTTCGCGGTGAGAAAAGGCGGAGGATTAATTTACGATTCTTTCTTTTAAATTAACCCACCAATTGCCAAGCCTCGTCGTCGCGGAGAAAGGAAGAAATACGATCGCCGATTCGTCTAACAAACAGCCTCGGTTCAAAGTAATTTTCTCGATATTTAGCGACTTCGTCTACAGGAAACTGATTGGGATATCCTTTCTTTTCAAATGCTCGAATCCCTTAGGTCGAACGTACCGACTTTGAAAGAATTTCGAGGCTGTTTCGTACGAAAAACGAACCGAAAATCCATTTTCGCGAGGAACAGATGTTCCCTCGGTGCGCTTGATTTTGATATATAGAAATTCGAGACTACTAATTGCGAATATATGTGTTCGATTTTTATTTTCGTTGGTGGATATGTCGCGATACTAGTTGAATTTATAGTTGAGATTATAATCTTTGTAATTTTGTAATTTTAAGGCTTTGTAATGTTCGTTTAAAATTATTTGCTAAAACAAAATTAATTCGAGTCATTTTCGATTATCACTTGTCACTGTTCGAGAACGGTCTACTATTCCTATTTTAATCGATACAGAGACAAACCGTAGCAGAAAATGTTTGCACTTTTCCAAGACACCGAGGGTACTTCAATGAAACAAAGATGTTCATCTCAAAAGGGCGTAGGCAGAATTAGGCGTGTGGCATCTAACAGTTTAGTTTTGCACGTAGAATTTGTGCAAATGACACGGCAGAGTTCCTATTCACCGAGAAGATTGTCTATAACGTATATAATGAGAAAACTTGGCGACAAGCCGCGAAATTCATAAACGAATACGCGATTCAGGCGTAGTTTGGTGCGAAAATGTAACGAAAGACAATCCGGGGTCGTGTGATAATCGACGCGAGTGAATCGTCGTGTGCCGTGAGCTTCGTTCGATGTGTCAGACGTATCGCCATCATGTTCACGTGCCTGTGGAACTTCTTCGACTGGTAAGATGCTCTTTTCCATTGAATATTAGTCGTAGTTAAGCCATTTCAACTTTGTAATTAACGGCCTTTCTGCATTTTTATATTTACTTTTACGAATGGCGACGAAAAATAGTCCTTCTATCCCATTATTATTACATATTACGATCCATCCCTGATCGAATAAAGCCAGATTTCCGAGTTAGGCGAAGAGAAGAGACGCGTTTTTGTCCCTCGTCAAGATCCTACTATGTTTGTCAACGAAATATTGACCCGAAATCGAACGATCCTCTCCTCTATCGGCAGGAGCCTGCAATTTCAATTCCGTTGTAACCCAGGATCGTTTGCCGACGAGAGTCGGTCAAATATTTGCAACCAGTTACACCGGGCTGTGAAACGGAAACGGCGACGATTCGCCAAATGCGCGATTCGCGTCTGTATAAATACCTTTCCTCTCTTTACGAATTCTTGGTTTCTTCCTTCCCGAGCTACAGCGTTCCAAACTATAATTTTAAGCTATAATTTTAAGTAGCGAACAGGCTACAATCTACGATGGAGGCAGTACGCGTGGCCCGGTGAGTCACGATGTGTACAATGCCGCGAAATTGTATAGAACGCCGCGACTAATTCACGCAACAGTTAATAATAGAATCACTGGAGCGGATGCCGTACAATCTCGGCCCCGAACTTTGCTAATTTCATTCGAAATGTCTGTTTCGAATCAGGTCTACGGATTTATAACTAGTTTAAAAGCTATTCCGAATGATGTTTTCCAAATGCTAAACGATTTGCCAAATTATACGTATCTGTCATTGCCGTGTAAGGTCGATGGGGCTAAGGCGAACGAACTCCTCGAATCGATTAGCCGATTGAACGTTTTCTAAAATATTAAATATATTTCTAGCATTGAAATTGCACGAAAGTTCCCGAGTTGCTGGAAGATAAGCAAAGATGATGCGAAATATCAGTAGCAAACCGAGGTGTAGCTTTAGACTTTAAATCGAGTCGAGTAACTTTATTTTGAGAATTCCTCGAGACACTGCGATTAGATCGTTCGAAAGGAGAAGCGATCGAGGAAGAAATTTACTTTTCGCGAAGTAAATATATCGGCGTTTAATAAGTTATTTTAATAAGTTATTTCCCCTTTTTTAATCACGCAATAAATTTCATTCGATTTTATAACGTTCAAAACCGTAAATTCTGATTCGAATTTTTTTTTTTAAAGTGACCAACTCGTTACAGAGGTCGCGTATGCGTTTAACGCGTGTAACATTACATAAAAAATATTGGAAATAAAAATTTACGACATTTAAAATTTTATGCTCCGTGTCGCCTGTATCAATTTACTCTGCCGAGATGTACAAAAAAGTTGTGCCACGATATTTCGTAGCTTCAATTTTTTAGTGTTACGATATTGAGTTTGGACGATGGTCAACGATACCAGCTAGCCGATAATCAACTTGGTATTATTTTTAAAGACTCGTAAAATGCGTGCGAATCGAATAGTAAAACTGACACGCGAATCTCGCGTAATTTTTACAACTAACCAAACGATCGATCAGCTTTCACAGCGACAATAACTATAATGAAGAGAGTTTTATACTTTCTAGGTTTCATTTGCATTTTCCCTTCGATCTGTTTCATCGCTGGCATCGTTGTTCGCAATCGCGTCGAAAATCGTCGTGGTCTCTGAGAGGAACGCGGGCTGGGTCGATACGTTCGTCGCTTCGATATTTCTTTCGGTTGATCGGCAGGAGGATACCTTTCGAATCGACCTTCCTCTTTACAGAGACAATCGATAATGGCAGGCGATACGAAGACTGCACTCATGCCTCTCTTTCATTCCCGTTCTCTCGCCGCTGCTCCGCGTTGGTATTGGTATTCGTTGTTTCGAAGAAGAAAAGTTCGACGTGACAAAGAGGGATCGTGCGTACGGCCAGGGGAGCACATTTTTCCGAATAAATTTCTAACACGCGCAGCATTTCATCTGGAAGCTTCGCGAAACATTTCAATCTACATTCCGTTGGTCATTTACGGGGGAATTTAATATTTTCTGCGTTTGCTCGAATCATGCATCGAAAAGTCAAGAACGAAAGAGGCACTCGATTTGCCAGCGTTTCTCGTAACTCGTGCTTTCTGTTGAAAATCGTGTTCAAATTTGAACGCCGAGCGACACACGTTCAAAGGTGGATGTCGAAGCGTTTTCTGCTTCGATCTTATCGCGTATGCCGATGATTTCCCAAACATTGTAAAGCTAATTATAAATAAGTAACGCATGCTATATAGGTCTTCAAAGTTTTCGTACATTTTTCTACGTATTCGTACGTAACTGATCCTAAATATGGAACAGAATCGTTGATTCGGAGGAGCGGAGGAAATCCAGCGGTGATCGGGAGTTAAAGTGACGGCATTTAGCAGAGAGAATTCCAGTGGAGGTCGAAAATACTCTGCCCGGGAATTGCGCGAGGATTCAACCACCGACGATCGCGTTTCGTCGAGCGGCCGGAATTAAAATAGGACTGCAGCTCGCAGATAAGAATTCCGCTGCTGGTTCCCTATTAATCTCGAGGATCTCCAGAACAATTCGGTATAATTGGCTTTCGTAAACTATATAGTCGGAAATTTAAGTTCTTCTTTCGAAACTCGCCCCTAATACGAACAATGAGCAACGAAAATGGAGCATCGACCAACGAACCTATGTCGCAGAATAGATTTCGCTTGGAATCGCTGCCTTTCTTATTCGCCGGTAGAGGGTTTTAGGTTCAAGTTCCTTTCTCGCGAGCCTTTACTTCGTGGCGGAATTCTAATTTATCGGTCTGAAAGTTGAATTCCGAGGATTAAAGCGACGAACAATATGTTAAATTTCTAATCCGATACCGTGATTCCTGCCAACGAGGATTCGGAACATTCGCTTAAGCGCCACGAAACACGTTTAAAATATATACATACGAATATACACGCGTTATTGTCTGCAATTTAGCTATTCTGGTAAAATACTTCCGCGCGATTAACCTGACTATTCGGCGTCAGTCCGGAAATTACTAGAAATACCTGCTCGTGATATAGTTTCCTATTAAAAACAATATTATTTGAAGTAGATTTGAAATACCTCGAATTTACCAAGTATCCCAAAAACAAGTCTATCAAATTATTTCACTCGGTCATCGTCTTTTTCGGGAATAGTTTAAATCGGTTACGTAATTCGATTTAATTAACACGAATCTCGTCCTCTGGGACAGAATACGTTGCGTCGCGTCGGTCGATACCTATTCAATCTCGACATTGAATTGCTGGATTCCATTTTGCATGGAATAACAGACGACAACTGGATCTTTCTGCGCAAAGATCGAAAATCTACAAGAATTCGGAACGATCGTACTCCGTGCCGGGAGAGCAGCGTCGACGTGGCAAGCAGTGGTAAGTCGCAGCAATAGTTGAGTCTCGCAGAAATTCGTTCGATTTGCGGTTCGACGAATCATCGGCCGGACCGTAGAACCGATGCTGCTACTTGCTGTTGTTTCGTTCCAAACTCCTGATTCATCTGACTCGCATCTCTATTTACGTATATATCATATGCACATACGACGAATAAAATAAGATTTCGACAAATAGTATAGCAGTAGTATATTAACTGCGAATAAGATGATAAATTTCATTTTTGATTCTAATCGAGTTATTCGTGAATTATTCGAATTAACGCGTTTAGAGGCAGGAGGTGTAGTTAGTATAGCTTCAACGTGTAACGTGACATCAGCGATATGACAAACGAGATAGCGTAGAGACGACGCTATAAACTTAAGAGGTTATCTTGTATACCGTTCACCGGTGTTCTGTACCTAGTGTCACCCAGGAACGACATTATTATCAGATGACGCAGAAAGAAATTCCACCGGAGGGCAATTCTAAGAAACGTATATATGTACCGACTTCGAAGCTCGCGTTATCTTCCGAGAACATTGTCCAAAGATTCATCTTTTCAATGGAAGATCGATTATCCGATATCTTTGAAAGCCTACTAAGAGTCACGTTAATATAATTTGATATCTTTGCCGCGTTGTTACGAATCGTGTTTGCCGCGAGCTTTTATCGATTATTAGTACCGATAAGAATAGAGCAGTCGCGTTTTCAGAGCGGTCTACGTATTTTCCTATGTTTCACATATTCGTATCGTTAATCGTGGATCTACGAAAGGATACGAGTTTACGTCATTCATATAATTATGCAATTATACTTTGAAGCGAAGTCAATAAGAACACGTTAGACAGTTTTCAGTTGGAAGTTCAATTATCCAACGAAGAGCAGATTTAATTGCGGTTATCGGCAGTATTGGAAATCGGTTAGCGCCGCCGGAAGACACTTCTATTAAATAAGATCTCATGGATTCTGTTAAGTAGGATCATCCTATTAAAGCATTCGTTTCACAGCGTTGCCATTGAAACGTAACGGTAGAATAGGAGAAGTTTGGTTCGTTTCTTGCTTCTGACGCGTCAATTTTGAACCGAGTTCCACCGTTTTAAATCGTCCTTTAGAGTCAACCAGTTCGACAGATTTCGAATAGCACGGCAACGTTGAAATATTTTTCTTACTTTAAAATCTAGCAGAAAATTTCATCGACAGATAGATCTAGCAACCAGAGAAGCGACATTGACCCGACCACCGTTTGAAAGTGCATTCCGCTTGCTTCTTCTCTTCTCCTTTGTCTTTTTCGTTACGTTTAACAGTTTCAAAACTAGAATAACAATAACAATTTCTTGGCTTTTATTCGACGCGTAACAGCCAGTGACAAAGAGAGACCACGATTTTCTGTACAAAAGATCGTAAAAGGTCTAACGAAAAAAGAGCGATATTAGTTTCGTTTGTCTGGCGCGAGAGCCAGGAGCTAGTGACAAATTGCGCGTTCGCTTTGGTTGGTGTTCGCTTTCGTAGCGAACGAGGCGTGGAAAAAGGTAGGGAAACAATCGGTCGGTGGGCTCGGTAGCGCGTCGATCTATACGATGAATTTTCCATTCCACCGCAATACTATATCCGCGCGATTCCCTCGTCGCCGCGTAGCGCCGCGCGCTTCGTGACGTCTATCGGTTGCATTAGCATCCCTCTGAAATTTACATATCGCGTCGATGCTGCCTACCTCCCCGATCAGGGGAACGCAATCCATTTTCGTGTAAACATCGATTCGAACGCAACCTCTTCACAGTGAGCGTGTTCATTCGCGCATCATTGCGTGCTTGTATTTACGTAATTCTTTGTTTAATTCTCGTTTCCTGCGATTCTTGGGGAAAAGGAAAGAAAGAAAAGAAACCTCGTGCGAGTAAAACCGACAGTCGATGAAATCGTTCAACACTCTTGAACAGGAGATCGACCGAACAATCTTGAGTTCATTGTAATTGATTAAATCGATCGGAAGGTATCGTTGAAAAATGCTTGAACACCGAATTCTATTTCAAAGCGGCGCAACATCTACGACCATATGGCGATGAATTAACAGAACAAAAAACACATATAAGCGTCTGATGTGGTTACAAGGCAAATATCAGGTTAAATTATATAGGAAGCGTATGCAAGCGAGATGGAAACTCGAGAAAATTGACATACTCCGACGCGCAAGATGCCGTAATTAAGCGGAGGCTACGCGGTACGTGGCTGAGGGAACGATGGGGTGTCGTCGAGGGTTCGCGTATCGCGTTTGGCAAGATAACAAGCTCCTTAGCTGCACGCGCGTTCCACGACCGCGCTGTTCCACGAGCAAATTCAATTCGCTCTGGTGAAAACTCGCTTTCGAAAAAAAATATTTCTCCTCCGATGGCGTTACGTAACGTTGGCTGGGTTATTTAATTTTCGTGGTGGTGGCTCGTAAGCTCCGTAAGTGGCCGCTGTAGCAATCTTGCGCGGTTTCGTGGCGAACTATGTAAAGCTCGACAACTCCTGTTATATGCAGATTTTTAATCCTTTCGCTGTTAAGGCCAATTAAATAGTCATCCGTCGTTAAATCTTGGCGTTCGTTGAATCTTGAGAGCGAATGTCGGTTCTTGTAGCCTTTGTGCCGTAATAATCTCGTAAATAATCTTTACAAGAGTGTCGCGATAGTCTGGCGAGACATACAAAATTGTACGTGTAATATTTTTAGGATTCTTATCCTAATATTATTCCAGCCTACACATCGTAATATACAATGAAACGTCAGAAATAAAATTTAGCAATTAATAGTTTCGTTATGCTGGCTATAATTTGGTTGGACGGAGGAAGAAAAGCGAAAAGAACTTGTTACTCGGGATATCTTTAGCTCTTTATATATCGGAGAGAGGCTGGAAAAACGAGTTGAAAGCGGATTCACGGAAAGCGTCGTCCCGACGGCGCTCGCGAAAGAATTCGACCACGCGTTGACCAATGAAAATTTTATTCGATGAGAAACTCTCCGCAAAAAGCAGCGTAATTTTGAATCTCGCGGGACGAAGCTGCAACGAAACTGAGACGTGCATAATGCAGGGGCGAGCGTGCAGCTGCGAATTGCGCACGATCGCCCGGAAGCGTAAACTCTCGTCTCCACGGGTTGAAACGGTTCCGCGAGCTCTGAATTATTGCGTTAACGTTGTCGAGACGGAACCACCAAGATTTTCCATCGCGGATGAATGGCGGTGAAGCGAAGCGCGAACAAAGCGGCTCGTTCGCTCTACACATTCGCCGGTTACGCGGAAACTCCGTTGTTGAATTTCTGCTTTACGGGCCCCTGCAATTGGCTCTTGCCGTTTAACTTGGTTGGAAAACTTGGAAGACGGAGAGCGTGGACCGAGAATAATTTTGGAAATCTGTCGCGACATCTCGAGCGGCGGTGGGTTGCTCCAGATTCCCGTTTGACAACTCTTTGTCCCTTTCCTGTCACCGATGGCTGAAATTCAGAATCCTCCGTTTCATCTTATTTTACACAGTGTGGCGTGAACCGTACCTTATTAACGTTATAACATCCAGACACCGTTATCGCAACTCAGCGCGAGCTTTTGCAATGTCGCGTCGCGGTGTCGCCGTAACATTCGTCCACGAACGAATCTGCCAAAAGAGATAATACGGAGTATCGAACGTTCTCATGCATATTCGCATTCGTACGCAGAATTATCCTAATAGAATTATCCTTTGGTCAGAGGAAATCCATCGAGAATTTGGTCGTTTAAAAATAATCGAACGGGCGGCGTTTTACGAACGAAAGCGACTTAATCAAAGCGTAATTGGAACTTAGAACAGCGGGTACGGACATCTCGGTTTGAAAAAATCGATCGGCTTTTCACACCAAAGCCGAGGCTCGTAAACACCGTCGATCGATCGGAAACCGCCAGGTGTAAATCCAGAAACCTCGAGCCGACGGCCCAGCTGGAAAATTGCCCAAACACGCTTCGAAATTTTGAACGAGCGAACTTTTCCGACGAGAGAAAGAGGAATTCGACGGGGAAGAAGCGACAGCCGCTCGCACTGAATATTTTATTTTCCACCGAAGGAATTTCCAGCAGGCGGAGGAGATATCGTTCGCTGGCAACTCGCGACTTCTCTAATCTCTTCTTCCCTTACTTCTATTTACTTTACTCCGGTTTACCCCTTTTCCGATTCTTAAAACACTATTCCTTATCTACTTCCTTGACTCCATTTTACCATTCCGGTTCCTTCAACCCTCCTGCTCGTTCTCTTCCACTTCGGTTTCCTCTTTTTCCAGTTCCATCACCTCATCTTATCTCTTTACTTATGTATATTCTTTCGTTCTACTCCTTTTCCTAATTCTTCCGCCTCGTTCTTTTCGGTTGATTCCGTTAAGCTCCTTTCTTTTCTCGTCTTTTCTTGAATCGAGGTTCCAGAGGTTGGTTAGGTGTATGAGAATTCCCGGAGCCAGCACGAACATGGGCGGACTTTTCAATCCTGATAGACTTATCGCTGAAACGTATACCGTGTCCCTGGCTCATCTATAATCTATGTAACCGCTATTCTACAGAAATACAAACGAAAGTAGGAACAGAAATGAAAAATACGATGGACGAAAGGAGAAACGGTCGACGTTGCACAGAGGATGTTCCTTTCCGTCGATCTTAGGAAACGATTTTCAAACTACGTTTGACTTAGTTGGATCGTGGTGAAAGGTTTTCTGTTCTCGTAAGATAACTTTTCTTTGAATCAAATTGTCCTTTTGAAACGTAGACGTTCTTTCCTTTTTCTTTTTTTTTCTTTTTTTTTTTTTTAAATCGATGATAAAACGAAATTTTACGTTTATCTATCGTTTACGTTACGAACGACGATTTCACAGGGTCAGCTCTTCTTTTTAGTACCAAGCCACGGTTTTGAGAGAAACGACTTTGAAAATTAATCGACCACGTATATGTTTTTTACGATACTTGTAATGATACTCGCGTAATGATGTTTCGTGCATGAATGTTTAAAAACGTACATTGCGAACGACAGAGGAGTAACAAAGCACCAGTGATGAACGTAGATCGTAGAATGAACATTGTTCGTTAATACTAGACCGCGGAGTAAAAAATACTGGGGGGTCGTCAACGCCAATAACGTTTTATATAAAAAAATGAAAAAGACACCTACGAGCAAAATCGCAAAATATTTTTCTTCCAATTTTAACTCTGGAATATCCACCTTTACCGCTCAATTTCGTCCAAGTACCGGGCCATTGTCTCTTGGCAATTCCATCTTTCTGCTACCGAAACGTTTTCTTCCATTTATTTGGAACGATCAACTTCACCGACAAGATCCTATGTTTGCGGAGAGTATCGGAGGTCGTGAGTACACACAGCGTTTGGTCAAACGCAAGAAAAGCAAAGAACGAAAGGGAAGAAATCCGTGGGGCTTGTACGCTACGAAATTGAATAAATCTCGCGACGCGACGCTATGCACCGCGATCTCGTCGATGAACGTCTGTCAACATTAAAAAAGGGAAGCTTCTCCGTGGAAAAACGGGAGGAGAGAACCCGAGGGATAGGAGCTCGGGGTACAATTGAAAAGAACCTTCGACGTCCTCGTCGCCGATATGTACGTGTCTCGATTAGAGTCGCGATTTTCTGGTTGTATCGGGGTATGCGCGAAAAGCACGAGGAGAATCGAATTGATAGGACGTTGATCGATGCTGTTGGCGTTGCCATCTCGTCTCCCTCGGTGCCGTACTTGGAGTTTACTACAGTCTACAGCGTGGAGGCTCGAGGAGGCAGTTCGATGCGAAAAATTACGAGGAATCTTTGTTTCGAATCGCTCTGTAGTTCTATTCGGATCGAACCACACAAAGAAGAGAGCTAGATATGTCATCGTACACGACGTACACGATGAATCTACTTTCCCGCAAATGTACCTTTATGCGCCTGATTTTCATTCTTCCATTTCTTATAGAAATATGATTTTATCGTATCTCACAGAGATATGCTTTTACAGGAAAATTGCTCTCTTCGTGGTTGCATAACCGATTCTAAAATATTCCTCGTATACATTCTGCAACAATATTGCTTGTATGATTTTCGCGTAGACGTTACTTAGACTTTCGCGTTCGATATATGGATATTTTATCGAAATTCAATCACGTTTGTTTCTTTTTTAATTTCGCGGAACGTTGAATTTATTCATCGACATAATCGCGTCTCCTTTAACCATCGACAAGCTAGTAGTACTTTATAGCAAAATAATTCCTCTGTATACCGTTCGCTTTATTCGTCTCTGTTTCATCATTCGTAAATAGCAGCTATTTAGTAAACGAAAAAGATTAAAAAAAGAAACGATACAAGAGAGACACAGGTGAAAAAGTTGAAAGAGCTTGCTTTTGACCTATTCGGAGCGTCGCGTCGTATCTCCGCTCGAATCTTCTCGCGAAGAGATGCAGGATAGATTACGGAATAGAGAAATGAGTAAAGCAACGAACAGAAGAGAACAAATCGATGCACCTAACTGAATCTAGGAGATACGGTAACTTTCTCAGAGATAAAGCATGGTAGTACGGTTGTTTCGCACCGATAAACGGCTCTTGGTTCCAATCGTACTCGCGCGATCTAGTGTTTAGTTTCTTAATCGTGTAATTTAAAATACACACACCAGGTCGTTTATCTGTACACGATAATCGGATCGTAGCAATTGTTGGAAATCGGAAATCGGATGAAAATTTTTTCTTTACGGCTAAAGCTTCTGTAAACTTAAATAAAACGTATGTTCCCGTGTATTTTAGCGACCAGTTGCAAAACGTTGATCGATCAAATGTTGATCGAGCTTTGCCAAGCGTGCTGCGAAGAATTGTATTGTGTAGAGCTGCGCTAGGGCAACCATATTAAATAACAGAGATCCAATGGAATTCGTGTGCAAGAATAAAGATTAGGTTTCCGACTAGCATGACCCAAAGGAGAGTCGGTGTTGTTTCCAAATAGAACCGAGTTCCATCAGCATTGATTCCGAAACGGCACGCTGAACAAATTGCTTTGATTTTTCTAAAGAGACAGAGACACGCAGAGAAAGAGAGAGAGAGAGAGACTCGCGCTTTTAGGAAATAAGACCTGACTTATCCGGTTGCAAAGGAAGATGGTTGCAGACGAAAGAGATTCGAACGAAAGGTAGAGAGAGAGAGAGCAAATCTATTTTGCTTTGATATCGTATTTTTTGGATTTGATGGAAAAAAAATACGTTTGAACATTTGAAAAACATGGACAGGAATTTGCAATTTGTTGTTCATGGATGTTTACACGATGGAGCGATACTCGTCGATACTTTGCACGCGACGTTGTTGCATTTGCTTTCGTAAATTCGCGAAAATCGATAACGGAATGCGTACAGAATGATATTACTCGGTTTCTATGATATTATCAATGAAAACGACGATGCTCGAATTGAAATAAAAAATTCCATCGAAGCTAAGCTTCCGACCCGTGAAAAATTAGAGGAGATAGCATCGGACGATCGAAAGAAAAGATAAAGATCGTCGAGGAACAATTATTCTCAACTGTGAACTTTTATATTTAATTCGATATATCGTACAATGTGGATTAAGTAGGTGTTTGTTTCAACGGAGGGCCTTTATTACGGCAATTCATCAACAAAATGTACATTATGTTCTGTAACATATTTAATGAAATATTCAAGCGATGCGAATATCGCAGCACGTAATTTGTTACGAGTTCCCTCGTTTCATTTTGATGTCTGAACTGCGTATTTCCTGGTTTGTTGTACACTTACGAAGAATTAATTACCGCGAGCTGTAAATCGTGAATCTCTGATACATCTTTAGGTGCATACGTGCAAATACCAAGTTGGGACCGTTTATCAATTTTGCGTACGATTCTACGGCCAAGTAAATTTACCGTAAACTCGTAGAAAATAAAGAAAACATTTCAAATATTTTCACGCATAATTGCAATTATACGAAACGAGCGTGAAACTATGTCGCTAAAACGCAAGCATGTCACTAAACAGGTTTTTGTCATTTCGATTTTAGAGAGGATAACGACGTTACGTCGAGGTCAGACCAGGCGTTTAATTTGAATTTACGAGAAACGAATTGACCAATAGCGAACGCGCAGTCGTCGAACAAACTTACAGGATTCCGGAGCACATTTATGCATTCGACCCGTTTGGGTACAAATGACCATCGCATTAAGTGTTAACGAACTGCAGCAAATTTTCATCGTAATTTTAACGAATCGAATAGCGAAGCAGCACGACTAAATCGGCTCTACTTATTAGAGGAAACGGTGAACCAAAGCAACGATTATTATGATCATCGGTAATTCGATCGTAGCTCGATGAATCGAATATTTTCGAGCAACCAAATGGAACGAAAGTTTGAAAATTCGAAGCAAGACCGAGGGATCATCCTCGAATATCTGGATTCTCTTCGCGTTAATCAACGATTTCAAGCCACGACTGAAAACGTACTAACCCCGATAGATGTTCAACTTCGCTCGGATTAACGCGCAAAGTTTGCGAAGAAGGATTTGTTCTCGGTTTCCTACTGCTCTGTATTCCGTTCGCTACGCAGACCGGTTTCGACAAAATATCCGATAACTCGCTTTCCAATTCGATTTGAATTATAACGGCGTTTCTCCATTAACGCTTCAAAGATCGTCCGAGTTTGTTGTTTTGTCAGCCAGTCGAATTGATTTAATTTGCTTCTCCATTATCCCGTTATTAAACTTTCGTTCTGCTTGTTCAACGGATTACATTGATTCGTAGAGATTGAAATTATATTTTATCCAGAGCTTAGAAGAGATCGATATCGTCGAACGTCACGATGATTCGATGCTCTGTTAATCGTATAGGATAAGAAAATAGGATGAAGAATTATTTTGCTATATTCGCGCGTATCTGCCGTACAGTGGTTGATAAGACAACCGCGAGAAAGGTTAAACGACATGGAGCGGCCCAGTCTACGCTTATACATACCGTGGCTCGTAAGAAACCGTCATATTTCACGTGTCACGTATAACGCAGCACCAGCCGGCGTTTCTATATCTAGTAACGAAGACAAAGCAACGAGCATTCCCTAAGCTCTGAAACTTAGCGTTGACAGTAGCAATATGCACCGATGTATCGCGTCAACTTTGTCTTGATAATCCTATCAGGGCAAACACAATTATTCAATCTTCAATTACAAATTTACCTTTACCTATCGATACGGATGGACACGAAAATAGATACGAGAAACAAGATCGATGTTCTCTTAGGTACTTCGGACAAAATTCAAGGATGAAAAGTCTCGCGAGATCTCGATATAAACAAGAAATTTCGAATCCTTGTCGAATTTGTAACGGCAAATTTCTGTTCAAGAAACACGCGGTACAATTGCCGTTTGTAGGCTACCGCACCGGAACCGAGTTCACCCTACGATTCTGTCACGTATCGACGAGAATAAGGTAATATCTCCGTCAGCCGGACATCCAATACCTCGTCCTTATCGTCGTTCGTTTCCTCATACGGTTTCATTTCGAATTATCCGATATCCTGTCTCGCCACTTATTTCGCCAATTACACGGTTCGAGTATGTTTCGGTCTGGAAAGACGAGACGAAGAGAATGCAAAGACGGGAGAAGAAAAAGAACCGCGAGTCGAACGACGGACGGAGAGGCGGTAAAGGAAGGTGAACAAAGTCGGCTTTATCGACTAGTCCGGCATATCGAAGCCGGAGAGAGGCCACACCCTGTGAATCGTGGTTCTTTATGCCCGACTGTTCGTAATTCTTGCGGCGTGGCGGCAATTCGACGGCTTCGCCAGGAAAACGCGCGTGGAAACCGATACCGAGAAAATTATGAAAGTTCCACGGCTGCGAGAATCGTGCGCGACTAGAGGTTAGAGGGTTGAAATATCACGGAGTGTTCAGGGAGTTATGTTTGCAAGGATCTCGAGCTATGATTACTTTATCTTCGCGAGGTGAAATAAAAATTGAAACCGCCGCTGCCTTTCCGTTTCTTGCAGCGTTATTTGCTTTTCGAGCGATATTTTTACGTAGGCGGTACGTGCCTCGAGTCTAATCTTCGGACAACGGTTTTATGCTATTGATAATACACGATAGCAAACGATAGTTTATGCATACTAATTGGAGCTAGGAAAATAAGGAGATTTACAGTTTTACTCGGTGGCGTATGCGTCGATTCGTTTACACGCAAATCTTGGCAAATTGGTATTCGGGAAACGTGACGTTGATGGACGGTACGAAAGAATCGTTACACCTTTGAACAATTGCCTCGTTCCATTTAGAAATGAAATTTCTGCTCTGTATCTTATTAACACCAACCACGCGTCTATCGAATATAGCTATTTGAGAAATCTCCCATTGACCCGACTATTACGAACGACTATAATCCCTGTTCTCCACTTTCCTTTCGTTCTAGTTTTCCCGACCTCTTCCCTCGAGCCATTTCTATCTTCTAAACCCTTGAAAGTCGGGCGTTGCCGATTCACCGCTTGGTGAAATCCCAGGGAACGAGGGCGTCTCTGTCGACGCTCCGACCAATTCTTTTCGCGCCGAATTTCCGCGGTGGAAACTTTCAAAACGCGTCGACGTCGGAATTCTGTGGAAGAAACGGTGGCGGATAGAAGTCATAGAAGATGCTTGGTCGTTTGGAGAACGGGCCCGATCCAGTTGTATCCTCGTTGGAACATCGAATCGCTACCGCGTTATTGGCCGTGTGCGCGCTATCGACGCGCGCGCTCCCGTTCGGAAGAGAACGTCTCAGCCAGGATTACGCGAGCTTCCGGGCTGCGAGCGAAAATATTTGCGACTTCTCACGGGAAGCCTCCTTCGCACTCGCCTATCTATACTCTGTCGTGACTTTTCTTTCGTCCTACAACCTCCACCCTCGCATTTTTCCACGTTTCTCCTCCAAGCGGAAAGTTATACGTCGCTCGAAAATTTTTGCGAGGAACCACGTTTCAATGTACCGGGGATGTTTGTGTTTTTCTTTCTCCGAAAAATATGCCACCGCTTATTCTCCAACGATGTTTAACCTGTTTTAAGGGACGTAGATTCGAGCGATTCCACAACTTGCATTACGAAAATAGCACGAGAGTCCTATTTTCTGTATAAATATATTTGATTGAGAAGAAAGACTCTGCTGCTTCGATACATAGTTAAAGGTGCTTTTATGAAATTTCCGATTGCTTTTACGGAAATCGGTTTTATCGAAAGATCAAATCATTTTGGTTCTTCCTTTCGAAAGCGTAACATCGATCGCACGAATAAACACGATAAACGTAAACCGAGCTATTTTCCAATTATTGGGTACTTGTTCTTTTGTTTATAACATTGGTTCTCAACGTTATCGAGGATATAAATAATAGTAATGTAATTACAACATAATAGCAATAAATTTTCGTTGCAACCAAATTACTATACGCGCGACCATTCGCGTTTGTCATCGTTTAAGTTCTGTATTTACCTTTACTCGGTGAAACGACGGTTTGGGGGAAAAAGGAACCTAAAGAAAACAAAGGAGGTCGTTGGAAAAGTCAGAGAAAATAAGGAAATACAGTTGGACAGGGAACGTTCCACGGACTGATCGACAAATGTGCATCGACGTTTACCAAGTCCCGGCGAATCCCTGAAAGATTTACTCCTGATAGAAAAGTTAGGAAACGGCAAGAAATATCGAACAGAAGCGAAAATGCAAAAGTATGCAGCAAGAGGAGGAAGGAGGCGCGAGGCTCGTGTAAGGGAGTAGACACGGCGCGGCATCCAGTGACGGCATCTGCCATGCGCCACCTCTGTTTCGTTCTCTAGAAACGCCAAACATTACGATATGAAAGTATACATTTTTAAGCAAGATTAAAGCTACTCTGTTGTCCTATCGTTACTTTCACGTTGAAATATTCAGCCGTGCACGATGTCTCGTTCTCTTCTGTTTCATCGGGACCTTTTAAAACCAAAGGTTACTTTTTCAAACAAAAAATATGCTATAAAATCTACGATCAAACGACCGATCTGCATATGGAAATGTAAAGCAGCTCGTTTCCATCGTTTTCACGCTCATCAAGGAATAATAAATAAGAATTTAGCAGCCATGTGCTCGGAGTGCACGCGATATCGATCGGACGGACAAACATTCGTAGCTGATAGATCGTGTATTTTTGTCCTAATTTTATGCGGAAAATTACAATTCCATCCGTGGAATGTCGGCGCTTACCGTGTCAACAGTTCCCCGACCTGTTACGCGCGCTAGTTCATTCGAGAATATTTGCGAACAAGTTTCCTTATTCGAAAGATCTACAGTAAAATGTTTAATATCGTAATATCTTTTATGCGATAAAAATAGAATTTATATATACAAAAGAATTATAGAATTTTATGCTCGATACTGTCAAGAAATCAGAGCTACAAACGTCCGATCAGTCGATCCAAGTTGGAAAAAGCTCCGCGGTGAAAACTCTTCTTTTACCCATTTTATGCAAACGATCGTTAGTAGTAATCGATCGATCCGTAGAACTTAATCATCACAAAGCGTTAAACGACCTACACAAACGACTAACGAGTAAACATAGGACAACGAAATCCGTATCGTTTTTCAGATCTATTCTCTTCCGTTGAATTTTGCTGATTATCCGGAGAAAGTAGCGACGTGCCCCGCAAAATGTTATAGCAGTCACCGGTCGTTTAGCCGCATTACGCGCGCGAATTTCGAGATCGTCGAGCGTGTGCGCGACCGCGTTAAACGATGGAACTGTGGCGCATCGTGGTGCATAGCGCCGACCCAATTTCTCATGCGAATTAAGACGCACCGAAGCCCGATCTTGATTATGCGAGACGCGACTGTACGATGACATCGTTCTGCACATTTACTCCCGCTTTGTTTCACGTTGAATCGCGATCATCGTTTTTATTCGATCGGCTGGCACGTTCCAAAAACTGCAACGTCGTCGATGCGTGGCGAGACGAGGCGACGCGACGCGCCAGACAATGGCGGAGATTGCTGCATAGAAGACGAATCGGGGAGGAAGCTAGCCGTCGATCGAGGCTGGCCACGTTCTTCGGTTGGACCTTTATCGATAACCAGGCCGGCGATCGTGCCGGTGATAATGTTTCCTGGACTGACGGATTAACGCGACGAAGAAGGAGAAACGATGCCGGATAGTTGCCTTTGCGTGTTCGACGATAGATCGTGCTTGTATCGCCGACAGTCGCGAATGGATTCGAGTATAGATTTTAATCGTCGACTGAACCGCGTTAACGAGTTTTCTGCTTTTCCGAATGCTTTTTGCTTTCTTTTATTCGAGTAATACACTATTCAATTACAACAAATACACGCAAAATTACCAAATTCGAATAGATAGAAACAAGTAGCTCGATGTTCGTAATTCATTTCATCCGCTATATTTACTCTTGCTCGATGTACGTTAATCCATTTGATCTATTAATTGCTCCGATACAATAAAACACAATGATTCTTGTTTCACTGAACGCATAAACCAAACTAGTCTGACTAGAAGATACTCGAACCTCGTTCACAGCCAACCTATGTTTCATTTATAGTTTCACTGAATATTTTCATAGATGTTTCGTTCAGCCGTGTTTCACGATTGATCGTTGATAATCATATCCGGCATGAAACGACAGGCGAACGCTCTGACGAGTCCGTTAATATCGGACGGCCAAAGCCAACGTTGCATTCGATAACAATTTGCTATGCCACGAGTCACGCAGGTAACGAATATCGGCAATTATGCAGGTGGTCAAGTAAACAGCGTAAATCACCGATTTCGAGACGCGATCGTAACTCTCCTCGGGAACGATATCACCGTGTCAAAGTGCTGTAATCGTCGTGCCGAACGAAGCCTGCGATGAACGAACGGATTGATATATCCGATCCAACTTTGTCAGCTTATCGTCCTCGTTAGCCACGAATGTGTATAGCGGAAGCGAGATGTACGACACTAATTTTGACAAAATTCGTTTTCGTTACATTTTGGTATAACGGCGATCGTGCAAAGTTAATTTTTAACGTCGGAGAGTATTGCAACGATAAAGTAAAATAAATTTATCGTAACGTTTGTAATGTACACGCTACCAAGAAGAGGCTGTTTGTAGGAATTGCTCGCGAAACTTCTCAGCCCGTTATCGATTTCGGTATATGCGAAACGTAGATTCAACGTCTTTAGGTTGAATATTACGCATCTAAAGTCTAAGATCTGGGCCTGTTACCTCTCTTGACTAATGACTTCGATAAAGTTCAGATCAAAAATTTTCGAACGATTCTCCGAGGCACATAATTTACCACAGTTGTATTACACAGTTATCTCCCGAGCTTCATCCATGTATTTTCCAATAATACGAGAAACGAAATAATTATTAAGAACGAATCGTAAAAACGTACAAGATCAAACCTGAAATTCTTAGAGCCACGTGGTATCGGATATATAGTATATGCTCGCGTTTTAAACGTAAAAACGATATACTTTAGTCCTCGTATCTACTATCATACGCCTTAGTTTCTCGAAGCTATTTTTGAAGTTTTATTACCAAAGACAGAAACACGCGCTAGTTTGATCGATCCGTTTGATCGATCTCTGACTTTGAATCATCCTGCACCGTCATATCCGATCCGATCGATCTCTTCGACGCAAAAGTACACACATTTCTTCCTCACGTTTCTTTCTTCCTCGGGTTTGATCTTTCATTAATTTCTGTAACCACGAAAATTTGAAGAGTACCGAAATGCAAAATAAGCCAAACTACGATCGATTCGCTCGCTTCGTGCCTTTAGCTGACCTTGTTTTGAGTCAGAATGACGTAACGTCAGCGGAAGTAATTTAGTCTTCCTGCTTTGTTTATTCGTCCGCACTGTTGGCTGAATTAATCGACGATAAAGGCAATGAAAAGTTCGACCGACTGAACTTTCGAATCGATACACTTTTTCTCCTTTCGAGTCATCGAATTATCGATTATAGTTCGAAGTTAACGCTTAGAATTTTGTGGAATTGGCATATTTTAAAGATTGAAATATGTCTTATTCGATTTCATTTGTATAAAATAAAAGGAATTCTACCGAATGTGTTACAGCATCTTTACCGTTTTCAGACTGAAACGTAAGCTCTAACGAGCTGGAAATCAACGACGATCGATTCGACTCTTCCGGTTTTATCGTCTTTCGGTGCCTTTAACTCGCTACAAAACAATCACGAGACGGATTCGACTAAAATCTCCTCTTCCAGACCTCGTTTGTTCGTTCGGTCTGCTCTCCTGTTGAATTCATCATTCGCCGGTACGATTCGAAACAAAAGGACGAAGAAGTCGATCATTTGCATTGGCTCTCGAACGAACCTCTTGCGCCAGGATCGACGCACGAATTTCTCGTCAAGTTCGTTAGAGCCGGCTCAGTGCGGAGCGACGCTTTGCGCGATTTGCTGGACACCGAGCGCGCGATCGCTGGAAATTGCGAAGGAACGTCGCATCCTGCCGGCCGAATCTCCGCGATCGTTGCATGCCTGATGAATTTCGTTCGCTTCTGATGCGCTGGGACGACTAAAACAATCAACGCAAGCCACGTTTCGCACTCTTCATTGGTATCGAACAGGATACGATTTCTGCGAGCCATCGTTAGTCGCGGCTCGCATCAAACGATAATTCTTCGATATTTGGAAGCACGGAATGGAACTCGTCAAATTAATCGTGACTTAATTGTTGTTATTGGCTTTTAGAGGGTCTGATGGAAGAACACCGCGTGAAATAAGTGCTAATATTTGGTCGTTCGAAGTCAAACTTTTTAAAGAAGAATAGAAGCGCGACACTATCGATTCAGATCAAAGAGACAATAATATAAAATAATAATGTGCGAACGCTGAAACGAACGATGCATCGTTGATGTACGAAAAATCACGTCGCATAGGAAAGAACGAAAGAAACGGATGATAACGCGAGAGACGCGACAGGTCGCATCGTTGCGTCGCGATGGTCGATGCAGTCCGCGAAATCAGTTTGGAGGGACGCGTCGGTCGGCTTTCAGGCGAAAAATCGTCCGGCTCGCGATCGATTGATTTCCCCTTGAAGCGAACTGACCTTCCGCACGACCCTGTTCGTTTGTCCGCACACGCTACAGCCTCGCCTATCCCGCCATTAATAAAGTGCGATAGGCCGATGCATTTTACAGGCGATGTCTATATATCTATACCGTTCCATCGGTATACGTGTCTTTAAACGGCCTTTCGATTTAACTTCTTTGCTTCGTTTGCGCTTCGCGAAAGATGTTTTCGTTTTTTTATCGTTTAAAGCTGTATTCGCGTTATCGCGCGATAGCAGACAATAACGCTATCGCGTCGAACATACGCGAAAACGTAAAAACTTGTAACGAACGTTTAATTACCGTAGCAATTGAATACCGGTCGAACGTTCGTTTAGCTAACACGCTGGAAGCTCGTCTAATTTCGAGGTGGGTTCGCGTTCAAACTACCTTTACGGTTATTACACCGGGCCTCGCTATTTTCCAAGAATATTACTGCTTTTAAATGACGCGTACGTGTTACGACGTTACGTGCAACCATGCAGTTTCCGCCGTTCAAACGTTCCGCTCGGCTTCAATTGTCCTTTTCTAGGTTTTCGTTCAACCTTTTATTCGTGGCTCGGTGAAATCCGACCAAGGTTTTCTACTTTTCTCTCCCCGAAAATGAATAAAATTCACTTATAAAAAAACATCGATATCATAGAAATTATACTCCTTTCTTCGTTTATAACGAATGCAGCATATTTCCTTCAATTATATTTCACTATTTTATACCTTCACCCATTGACTCGCTATTAAAAATATACGGAGCGTGACAAGGATATGAGCCGCACGTTCTCGAAAAAGGGGATTACTGCAACGTAGGAAATATTCGGTCACCTTCTTCCTCCCTTTTTCCTTAGTGCTTCTTTCGGTATCTGGTTTAAGTAGCGTGCACGACGTATCTTTTATGAACGACTCGGTGGTACTTGGAATTGCAAAAACCGTCAAGCGTTTGGCTTTTCACATTCGATGTTGATAACTACATTTGTGTGCGATTTAAATACCGTCGATGTCGTCGAGATTTCGCGGCATATATGTATATATGTACGTGTACGATAGTGGAAAAATCGATTCATATCACGGCACGTGGATTTTTTCCTTTCATTCCTTCTTCGCTCGAATCGAGCACCCAAATACCTCCTCGTTGACCGAACGAACACACACCTATGGTCTCTCATTTGCCAACAAAGTACTCAAAGACCGTTCCAAAGGCTGTTCCAATTCCGTTCGAAGGTTCCGTTTCTCGCTTCATTTATCTTCCCATCTTCCCGAGCAAACGCGTCGATAAGCAAGCAGCAAAAATAGAGAATCGCAGCAACTTCTCCTGTACCGAAAGAAAACGATGCGAGCACCGATTCGAACGTTCGCGTGTAATTCCATTTGGAAAGCTGTTTCATTTAGCGATATAGGTGGCAACCGCTGTTGGTTTCTCGGCGCTCGGTTGGAGCCGGTACACGCGTTTTCGGGTTCACGAGCATTCATCGTCGTGGCTAGGGTTGTTCGCCGCTATCTAAATCTTGGCGGCGACAAAACATCCCAGCCAGCATCGTTGCGAGCTAGCAACCGAGCGAGATCGTTACGCGGCGTTTTATCGACCGGGCGACCACAGCGATCGCGAACAAAGCGCAAAGAGGAACGCGGTGAATCGATTTCTCTCGAGTCAACGGTCTCCGAGCGATACTTCATTTTCCCCGGTAAAATTACGGACAGAGAGATATTTTGTTTATCGAATAATTTCGCACGTGTTTCCCAGGCAATGAAATTTTACTTTAGAATAATGAATTAATTACTTCTTTCCTTTTTAATACCGAAACGTTTCTCGTAACATCTGCCCAAATGCAACCTTTTATCGTTACTCTTTTTAATTAAGGAAGAAATGAAATCTCCAGAACTTTTAGGACAAAGGAAAACGAAAGAAAGATAGCGGAATAAAAAAAATTGTGATTTGTTTTTTATTTAAAAGTAGCGCGCCAGCTCGCCCCTAGTAGAGTTAGTTTGGTGAGACGCAGAAGGCTCGCGTAATTCGCTCGAAGGCGGTTCTCGCGACAGATACGAGAACTTCCTGAATATTAACGGAAATTCAGCCACCAGTCGCGTCGGCAAGTTATTGGCACGAACCATCGCCGCATCGGGACAATATAATTTTTATGGTAAAAGCCGCTGCAGAAATACACTTAAATGTACCTATGCACGATGTAAATAACGATGTTTCGCGGTCGATCGAACGTAATACTTATCGCAATTTAAAGGCGAGTGTCAGGATAGGAACGGTATTGTTTTCATAGTAATTTTATCGTGCAATATACGATCGACCGGCCCGTCTAGTAATATTCGTATTATGAGCTCTGAAAATCTCTCGTCGAAGATATCGATGATGATTACGTATTTCCTTTTCGTTGCATGAAATTTGCCCTCGTTTCCTTTTTAATATATCAATGCGATAATTTATTATAACGCTACGCATTGTATCGCGATAATATATCTACGATAATCCAGTTTATTCGACGCTGGTTTGTTACACGTGTACTATTTGATTGGACTTTTCAATTACACAGATGAAAGGCAATTTGCATTGAAATTTGATTAAAAATCTGAAATACAACATATGGATAGAGTCCATGCGAGCATCGATTTCAGGAGAGTTAAAAGCCAGGCTAAAGGGTCTTTTTAAGGGAAAGCGAGCGGTCTGCGATCAAAAGTTGTCTTTTTAATTTGTCGATAGAAAATATGCTGTCGTATTTTTGAAACTTCTTATTTTGCACAGATGTCATCGTATCGTTCTCGAAAGCACGCGAACACACGAGAACTTTGTTTCTTAGCAAAACAAAATTATCCCGTTTTAGCGACGTATGATGCAAAAAATCACAACTAATCCAACCTCTTTTATTAGATATTACCTTGTTTTAAAAATTAATTTCCGAGCGATTATCGCAAATTTTCGTACGGTAAAGGTTTGTCTAGAAGCACGCAAATCCTCTATCGCTTACGGTATAAAACGGAAATATCTCGGTATAACGCCCCTTATTAATCCCTTGATTAACTTCCGTTAGCCGAATTCCCTTATTTCGCAAGCCGTTCCACGTTCCGCGTGCCGAACGATGCACGATGCACCGAAATATTGCCAGGGTTCTGTTCTGTACGAGACCGAGCGCCCGATACGATAAATTGCGCGAGATTTCCTCGACCACGATACATCGGACCCCGATTTAACCGCCGGTGTATCGTATATTACCCTTAATTGTGAGTCGGACGCGTGAAATAATCGCAAAACCGATCGGAATGGATCGTCTCTCTCCCAGTTGTTTCATAACCGAATCGCGCACCTAAAAATCCATGAATTTTCACGCGAATCGCAAGAACTCTCGATATTTATTCGCTAGAAATTACTTATTAGTCTCCATGGTTTTATGTTACGTAAACTGGCACTGCGTGAATAAAGTGGACGAGGCTTATCGGCAAGCAACGCTGCAAGCCGATGACCCTCGCTCACCGTAGTTAAATTCTCCATCTATCCGATACGAAACGAGTAACGAACGAGTTGCTGTCGCGATCCCGCGAATTTTACATGCATATACAGGTATCGCTGGCACGTATAGTCACGCGAAAGTTCACGATCGCTGCCGATACCCACTCTACAATGCATACCGTACGAGTTTCTTAATGTAGAAACGGACGGAAAAGTTTTTTTTATTTGTAAAGATTTGTCCAAGCTGAACAAAATTCGTATCGGACTCGATTTCCATTTATTTCGATCCGATCCGCAGAAAATTTGGATCGTGCGAACGTTCTCATCGCAAAAAGTTGGTGGTTTGTTGCTTTCGCAAATCTTTTTCTTCTTCTTTATCGAGACAACCCGAACGATTCTTGGATGCAGCATCCAAAGGAAATTTCATGATCGTCGGAGGTTTGTTAGAACGACGGCAACGACGTCGAGAGGCGATTCTTTCGATCCAACTGCCTCGTGGGGGAACGACTTGCAAGAAAATGTATCGCGCTATATATCTACAGCGACTCGCTAATGAAAATTCAATTATGTATTAATTTTCGTGGTTCGAGCAAATTCAAATCGAAAATATTCTAAATTATATCTTGCTACTCCCTTTGCCGATCGAAAGAATTCGCGTCGCGTTCCTTCATCTTCTACGTAGCCTTGTTCGAAGTTTCGCAAGAAGCTGGAGTATAAGTAGCTTGCCTGTAGTGTTATCGAACGTTCGCTCGTTGCACCCATTCTCAAAGAAGAGGTTAAGAGACGAGGGAGACGAAGAAAGTCGCGCGTCGCGTCGCGTCAGCGTACGTAAATAAAAAAAGGCCGAGATATTCGGCAATTTTCGCGCGAGCATCGCGAACAAGCTCTTTCTTTTCAGACGTTTCTCCTCTGAACAGAGCTTTTTGTAGAGACACTCGATAAATTTTCAATGACATCAGCGCAAAACCGTCGCTGCTATTGTATCTGGAAATCAGGTCGCGACGGCTGCATCCACTGACCGGACCACGGGCTGAGATACGCGACAATCTGCCTTTTAAATTCGTTAGTTCGCGAGCACGATGTTTCGCCGAAGGTCGAACGATAAAGAACTTTGACATTCTCGATATGCGTATGACGTAGAACATGAAAAATATTTTTCTATTTAACGCGTTATTTGCAAAATGTCGTTGCTCGAATTTTTCGATAAAACCGAACCGTTGCACCCCAGGAACGATCGATTTTCTTTTACTCAGAAACACGCGATTGACGGTCAAAAATAAACGAAAAAGCGCTTTTGCAAACCGATTTGTAAGAAAGCGCGATCGCGACAAAGATCGATATATTTTTCTAAAACTACCTACGCGTAGCGTATATACTTTTTATATATGTATTAATTAAAACGTTACGTACAAAGCCGATAAGTTGACCAATTTTTAGAAACCCATGTTCTACGTTCTTTCTGGCGAACGCGAAAGAAACCGTAATAAAGGAACATGGTTGCAATTACGGTTTAATAAAAACGAAAACGAATAGTATACTGCAAATTGCCAACGCCAAGAGTTTTTGCGCGGAAGTTATTTCGAAACGACACGTCCGTGCGACTTTTCTTACAGAACAATGCGAGATTAAGCCAGATTACGCGGCGTAGGTAGAATTTCGAAGAAACGAGGGTCTTCGTGACGTTTCTTCCACGCATTACAGGGCGCCCGGAAATTCAAGTCCTTGTGATTTCCCTCTCATCCATGGTAAACTTCCGATGGAGGAAGATGCTCTCGTCCGGCGAAACTGCTTGCTGCATTTCCTTTTAGCATCCGTACGACGCTGGGATATTATTTTCCTCCCGTGACCATATTTTAACGACCTTCCTTCGAACCTATACCGTTGCAACCTTTATATTTTCATTACTTGCAACCGTTTCTCCAACTTTTATACCAAAAATATAAGATCATTCCTTTTTCTTTCAACTCGGACAACTTGGAAATTTGAGATTAAACATTTATCACCGAGAAATTTCGCGGTAGCGTCGAAAAAGCGAACAAGAATTTCTCAGCAGCGACGTCTGTGAATTTTGATGACCACTTGGAGCGACATCTCTCGTACGATGCAATGTCACGATTTTTCACAACGCGAAGCATGTTTTTAATCGCTCACCATTGTCAAATTTCGACGTGTTGTACGACCCTTCCTCTTCCTCTCTATTCTCGGCGTTGTTCTACTTCCTGCGAACCGAACATTAAAAAGGAATCGAAGATCCAGTCGCGCTATGATTGTTTCGTCAAAAATACAGATAGGTCGATAACTCTCTTTGGTTTCTTGTACTTTTGTGTTAATTTGTATATATACACACAAATAAATATTCGTATGATTTAATTGTATTTAGCACGAGTACTTTTTTCACGCTCGCGGGTTTAATAATTCATTTCGATACAACGCAACCGAAGCTTCGTTTTTTTTTTTCGAGAAAAGTTGTCTTCCGCGAGAGTGTTTTATCGCTTTTCTTTACGTTCGTCCCACATTACTTATCACATTTCGATATTTTTTCCTTATCTTCTGTTTCGTTAGATAGAAAATTTCATAAACAATGGTGGAAAACTACCGGTTGTCCATTAAACGAACAAGCTTTTCGCGAAATAGGATTACCAGTGTTCTTGCATATTACTTTCGAATCATTCGAAACGCATCGAATGAAAAGCTATTTCATTCCCTGTATGGCGCACTTGGGAATATCAATATAGCAAAGTTCGATTTTGCAAATCCACTGGAGATACGGGCAAATATAGGTATATACGCGAATATGGTAATTGAGAAGTAATCACTTTACAATATTACTTTTCTATCTATGGAGCGGAAAAATCGTTTCTAAAACAAAAAAAAAAAAAAAAAAAAAGAGGTATTTCTAGTGCCGGTTATTAGGATGCAAAGCAACTTGGCGTTAGCAATTTTCTCGTTCTTTGCTTCGTTTCTATGTAAAATAGAAAAGCAACGGAATCGATTTAACGAAGAACGAAGCCTTTGGAAAGTGATTGATTACTCTGCATCAGCTACGATACACAGTGCCGAGTTCTTACCTTCCATGCCGTTATGAAAGTAATAGCCAGGCAATTTTTCAATTCGTGTAATCGTTACCTGTTACATTTATGACTGTCCATTTGTAATTCTTTCAACTTGATAGGACGAGTTTGCATTTTACGTTACGATTCAGAGGCGGATTTTCGACTTTGTGTTTTCGTTCGCGGAACACTCGCGGATTCCGCGTCGTTCTCGCGAAACTGATAGCAGATTCTCCGAAAATTCTAACTGCGCATAACAATTTAACGCAGTAACGAGAATCCTCAGGTTGAATCGCATTAATTATTCGTACGATATTTCGGTGCTGCCGTTTGGACGATGGTTGAATTGTCTCGAAAAATCTCGAGTAGCGATAGCAAATCTTGTCGAATATCTCGATTTTTTTCCAGACACCTTTTTATTACTTTTCAAAGCAAACGCGATCCTATTTCGATCGCTGGCCTAAACACGATACGAAGAAACAGTAGCGGCGTTTCTGCTCGATTCTCGTGTATTCGAGGACGAGTCGGAGTTTCGTCGAGGAAAATGGAGCAGAGTCGCCATTACGAATTAGCAGAGGAAAAGGAGTCCCGTGTAAACGCGGTACGAAACCGAACGGTACGGGAACGGGATCCCTTTTCCCTCTAATTGACGGGCCGGGTCGCGCAAAGTGCTGTTCAAAGACTCGCAGTCGATTCCGTATGCACTACCAGCAAGGGGCCGAAGTTGTTAACACGCGTCGAGACTCGAAAGAGAAACAGGAGAAAAGCACCGGCGAAAAGGAGTCGATAAAGGGAGCGGATACCGCTGAAAGGATTTACCAGTCGCTCCGCGTACACACTCGACTTCCGCGAAAGAACTCGCGAAACTTGAACACCCATTACCGAAAAGCTCTCGCATTTGAAAACTTTCAGTCGAGCAAACTGTCCCGGAAAAATTGTCGGTGACCGCGAGCAACGTGTCTCCGTGTACTTATCGTTTTGAACGCTGAAATCTTTCGGTATTTTAGGTTTTAACAGCGAATTATCCGATATGAGAGGTCGCCAATTCTGTTTAAAACGATAATTCACTCTTGAGACGTTAAGGAACGTTTTTATGTGACCGATATTTTTTATTGTTTCAGGCTCGACCAGCCGGTGACCAGCTCGACGTCCGGAATGGACAGCAAAAAGGTTCGAACGATACAGCTTTCTAAAATCATGGCCATAAAACTTAACTTCGCGTGCCTTTTCCTTTGATCGATCCAAGGATCGTAAGATACGATCTTCGATCGTCATTAATAACGCCAAAAGGGTGCGTACACGAGTTAGGAGAAAAGCGTTGTTAACTGGCGTTTCGAAGAAACTGTCGGGCAAGATGAAGACAACCGGTAGAAGACGGTGCAAGCTGAGAGCGTCTCCGAGGGAGTTGCATACTTTCGTTGAAGTTGGAGAAATCGATACGTGTCATAGGGGTTTATGGTAGTTGTAAAGGTTTCTTCTTTCTCCATGCTGTACGATACGATACTGAACTCCTTGGCAGAGTTAACGATGTCGTTTGAAGTTAACACGATTAAATCGACGCGATAAGCGGCCGAGTCTAATGCAGAAATCTCACTGAATTAACCGGCAACTTTAAACGTTTCCAGTTACATCGTTTGCTCCTCTAATTACCGTCTCGCGGTGCTCTTTGATAAACTGCTAGTCGCTGCGATTTAATCAGCTCAATTATTCGTGTCCGCACAGTTCCGCGAGTTCTAATGCAACGATCAGATTAATCCTCGGATAAGAAATGGTAGGTTCAAAGACCTTTGTCTTGGAGAAGTCGTGATATCGCGAACTTGTCAACTAATAATTGGGGCTCGTTAATGACTAAAACGAGATCGAATATACGGGAGATAGCACCAACCCAGCCACTGAACACGGCAAGATCCTTCTACGACCGTAAATTCGTCGTTATTTCATTTATTATTTTTCCATGTACTATCGTTTATTCGCTTCCACGAAAGTGACGAACGACGAACCAAATATACCTATCTTCTTTCCTCCATTTGTTCTGGAAGCTTCGCTAAAATGGTGCGTGACAGCTCGTTACGTTTCTCCACAGGATATTGCCACCTTGAGTCGTAGAAAAGCAGTGACGGACGAACGCAAAACGCAGTAGCAATTTTGACCCGCCATAAACCGCTCCAAGCGTCGTTCTCTCCTCATTTACGCTAGGCAGCCGCGGCAAAAGAAAGTCACATCGAACTACTTTCTTCCCTTTTTTCGCGAAAGAAACTTCTCCGCCTCGATCCGCTAGCGGTCGATGAAGTTTCAAACTCGCTTCTCGCTTCGAACCGCGTAGACGGACGGATTCGTCAATTCGACAGCCAGGTAGAAATTTAGCCGAGTAATTTTTTGAATTGCCATCTCTTTAAGCCTGCGATTCGAAGAACTACTTGGTCGAATTTCAGGTTTGTCGTCGACGCTGCTCCCGTGGAAGAAAGTTTCTCGGTCGGTTTGTTCGGCCTACGAATCGCTTGGTGTCGCGCGATCCTGAAGTTGCCGACGCGACAATCTCCCTCTCTTTCTTGGAAAAGAGGAGTCACCCTTGTTTCGGCCGCGTTTGAGGCGCATTCCGGGAAACCACGAAGCGCGAAGACAACTGTTTGTTTTGCTTGCAGAAGCTCTGAATTTTCAAATCTGGGATGAGATGTACCGCTAGACAAAAGTTTGGAACTATTATACTATCCGAGCACGTAGATGCATTTGAAAGAAAAGAAACGACGAAACAAATATTCTGCAACTAGCGAGAAAGACTATTTTAATGTTTTATCGTGGTTTATTATTTTCTTAGAATTCTCTTCGCACAAAAAGTTAGAATTTGAAAGAAGAGCTTAAAAAGAACATTTCAATAATAATTGATTCTGGCTATCGACTATGACGAGACGCGAGTTCCTGCAATTCAGCGCATGTGCGTCGATACGAACTATGAGACACCTTCGTGCGTGAACCATTCTAATATCACGATGAATATTCATCCACGTTTAGTCGGCGTATAACAGCCATAGGTCATATACAAGACGATTCGATGACTGTTATCGTCTCGTTATCGCCGAATTATGGAAGCCAATCCAGCTTGTACACTATACATGCGGTAGAAATGGCAGGATTCGGAAGAAAGCTGCTTCGATAATGATCGCTTGCCCAATGCAAACATTCACGACACTATGACGTTTCCGATCTCCTTCATTTTTAACATAAATTGGTTAAATTAATTCGTGTACTCGTTGGAAACTCGACATTTCTTCGCGTTATTATTAGCATCAGAAGAAATTACGAGAACCAGGTCTTTTTCGAATAAAATTGGCACGTGCCGGCAGCAGCAGTTGTCAGCTATAGCGCCAAACGTTCAGCAATTAAATCGACTTTCGGCAACTCGATCAAGTTGGTCGAGGAGATACGTTGTCGTTGTCCTTTATTCGAGCAAAACGATGAAAAAGCTTCCGTAGGGTTCAGCAACTAGCTAGACCGAAAAAGCTCGAGGAGAATGTTCCGGCGGAAACAACTGTTTCTCGGAAAGCTGGTCCACGGCCTATAAAGACCGAAGAGACGATTAACCCTAAGCTCGATAACCAGTTCGGTTTTCCCATGAAAATCAAAAGGTCGAAACCCGCTGCTCGTTCGCTGACTTTTGCACGTTCGCTTACCGCCCGTCGTATTTGGCAAAAAATTTGGCACGATTCTATTTGACCGTTAATTAAATATAATTATTAAGTACTGTTAATTGTCGATTATTATTTCTTCGTATCTTGGTTGCTTCTCCTTGTATTTGGTCCTGAACAGACTATTCGATTAAAAAACGTACGTTCTACGTTCTGCTTCCTGTTCCTTGCGTCGTCGAACGTAGTTTAAAAAATATTACGATTTCGCTTTATTTCCGACGAACGTGAGATTTTGCGGCTACTCGATAAATTTTCCATAGGATGGACGGAATGTTCGCGCTAACTCGATCGGACAGGATGCGGAGAAGCGGCTGCCGAAAAATCTGTCGCTTAGGAAGCAACATGGCGCTGCACGACGTGCTACCTTGTCGACTGACCGGCATAAACGAAGTTACTCTGTCAAAACTGACCATTTCGATAGTTCTCCGCTTCTCCATCCACTGGTTTCAACAAATTTCATCGGTCAATGCACGACGGGAACGTTTCATCGAAACATTTCTGCCGCGTAGTCGATTTTTCATTTCCCTGTGTATCACGTAAACTGTTTGTTTTGGAATATCTCATGAGAAATCAAAGTTGTTAAAGTACAGCAGCTAAAGTAGTCATCGTATATCGAAGCGATAATAAAAACCTCCCTTCAGTCAGGAAGATCAGACACGAAAATCGATTTCCGTGGAGAAATTTCGAACAAAGGAGGTTTCGAAATATGACGGAAAAATTAAATTTAGATATTAACCGCTATCTCGGGCAGAATCGAACGAAAGGTGAGATTTGGGTATGTCGAGGTTATTAGATGTATGCGAATACAAAGGAACGCGTGGATAAATCGTAAGGTAGAAAATATATATTTTGAATACTAAAGTGTAAGTACAAAGTTCGGAATATAATATGAGCTGATTCGGATCCGCACGCTAGCAGCGTTACCCTAAGACTGAAAAATCCTGAAGCCAGTGTTGCACGTTTATGGTTTGCCTTCGACGCAATCTTTTGTCTATGCGCTGTCGATGGCTTCGGTGCTTGAGAAAACGAAAGACCAGATGTAGAGTATTCTTAGAAGTGGCGACCACTTCAACAGGGTACAAGTTACGAAAACGATAATCGCCTGCAATTATCCAAATTTCCGGTAGCTGGTAATTATGTAAATTGGGTCGAAATTTATCACACGGCATTAGCATGATAAATATTTCTATTATCCGCGGCGGGCTTGCCGCGACACAAGTTAAATTACCGTGTCAGCTGCTACATGCTTTATCGTTGTGTAATGCGCGCGTGATTTCTAATCTACAAAAATTTGACCGTCTGAAAGTTTCAATTTTGTTGATCTAAAACATCGTCGCGATTTTCCACTCGCTGTAGAACGACACGCTTGGCACTGTTATTATCGTCGTACCGCGTAGAAATATTACTCTTAAGCTCGTGTCACGTACCGCTATTTGCACGGCAAACTCTTACTTTCAACAATTTGCTTTCAATTTAACCAATACGCGTCGAATCGATCGAAAACCATAGACTCGGTGGAAAAAGCAAAACGTACGTACGAACGGACTATAGAGGCAGCGTGGACTCGACGGAGAGACAAGTAGCATAAACGAAACTAAAATGATTGCAGGTTGTCCAGGCGGCGCCGCTCCCCGTACCTGTCCAGGTACGTAGCAAGAACGATGGCTCGGGGGTGGCCGCATCCGTGTCGGGGGTTCGCAGACGAAGCGGCTCCCAAGGTTTACGATCGCCCGCCGCGAAGAGGCCACTCTCCGCCCCCGTCGCCCTTCAGGGATGGCTACACAAACAGGGCTCCGAGGGGCTGATGCTTTGGAAGAAACGGTGGTTCGTCCTCTCCGAGTACTGCCTCTTTTATTACAAAGGTCAGACTTCCCACGTTTTCCTCCCTCTGGAATTACGTGTCGCGTTCTTTCCACCGAAAAACCTTTCCCATCTTTTACCCTTTAGTCTTTTTCTTTCTCTTTCTTTTTCCCTTCGTTTTGTCTTTGCAACGAAGCAAGACACAATTCCCAACGCGAAACACGCGACTCGTAATTCTAGTGGTTTCATTGAGAATACCTGCTGCTTTTTCCCTTTTCTTCCTCCTTTCTCTCTCTTTTTCAAGTTTTATTTAGTCGTAATAGTAAATATGAACGAGGAAAAATCTCTCTTTTCCGAAGCAGAGTGTCTACGTTCTTCGCGTTCAGTTAATTTCCGTTGTAAATCTCCCGAACTATCTTTCGTTTGTTTTTATCCATGGAGTTTCGACTAAATTTTTAAGCAACACGTTCTTCCTCTAAACATTTTTTAATCTCTTTTCTACGAACTTCAGTTTCAAAGTAGGAACACAGTAATTCTGCTATCTCCCGTTTATATGTGACACGAGAAGTAGTACGAGCTAGTCACTAGTCGGACAACACCAGGTAAACGCATAATGGAAGTAGATTCGCGTCCGGACGTAATATCTTCTTCCTCTTGTTAAACTTTATCCCGTTCTTTCTTTTCTTCGTTTTCAACATCACCGCGACTATACGCGCAATTAACGTTTCGCCGAGGGGATCCATATGAAATTAACAATTTTCCTTTCCCTTTGTGTGTCACACGCAGGGGAGTTGGCACAGCTTCAACTTTCCAGCTTTCTCGTTTGTTTTTCAGCGTTGTTTTCACTCACACAGCGTTCGCTATGTTCGCACCAATTTCCGTTCATCCGATTGCTATTTCCTCTTCTCAATCTTACCTCTTTGCCTTCAGATTGTTTCTTCCGGAACGCTAATTGTACGAGTTCGCCAGTTTCGTACTTACATACTTTCCCTAACTGTTCTCGCGAGATCGCGCAGTTTCTACTTCTCGACGTTGTAAAATATTTCCTATCCTTGCGAAATACAATTTTCGAAAGATCGGTAGATCGATGTGAGAATATTTTTGGAGAACCGTGCCTTACAGAACGCGAACAATATTTGTATTAGAAGTTTGAAAATTATTTGACGTATCTGCGTATCGTCAAACTATGTCGTATCTATTAGATTCTCGTCAGCGATTAACGATAATTAAATTTGTAAAATGTTACTTTTATCTTTTTAAAAGCACCGCAATTTTTCTTTAAAGTATAAGCTAGAAAACATCGCGACAAAGAATTTTTATACGTCTCCTTCGATCTTCCTCTCACATTCAAAAACTTTGTTCGAATCTGCGATCATTAACGTATCACAGCTCCGGGAACAGTTGAAACTTCATTAAAGTTTCGCGTTGTATTTTTTTCAGATCTTCCTGGATAGTAGAGATACATACATAAAATACAATAAAAAGTGGTAAAATGGTTTTTGCTCGATAAAATCCTTTTTCTCTTTTGAATAAAAAATATTTTTGAAAGTTCTTGTTATATAGATTTCCAGGTATGCGATGTAATCGTAGAATGTCGTTATTAGCTCACTTTACGAACCCACACTTTTTTTCATAATACGATACTTATCGATATTCTAAACGAATGAAATTTGATTGGAAATTCCAGCGATTCTGTCCCGATATTGTTACACCAGAACAGGATCAAAAATTTGAGGACAAATCTCTGGTATCGGGTGAAATAAAAACAAAAATTTCATTGTATACGGAAATATAGATTGAAATTAGGTTCGATATTTAGTGCTAGTTTCTCTTTACCACCGTTCTGTTAATATCGTTTCGTAATTAAAATTCGCCTCGCATTTGAGCTTCGCCTGTGAAAACTCACATTCTCCGGTTTGTGTTTCAGCCGTAAATGATCGTAATTTTTCGTCGCGCGATTCCTTTCTTTCGTCGAATGAAATCAAGCCGGCATTCACGTTGCCCCGCACACCGTTCTTAATTAAGGCGATATTCTATGATGGACGCATAATGGAAACAATGCGCGTCTGGGTCATTATTCCACCGGTATAAATTAATTTACCATTGCGTTTTGCTTCACCTACATAGACGTGAACTCGTTTACCGCGGATTTAAATTCTTACACGCGGTTATCACGTGGTTCCTGCAATGGAAACTATTAATCTCGTTCCCTGTTATTACCTTCGTCGCCTGTCACTTTAGTCGACAACGTATCAGATACAACGAGCTTTATTATGCTTCTTATCACGTCGCTTTCCTCCCGGCTAATTTATTTATTTATTTGTTAAAGGATCTCCTCTTTCTATGCGGAAGACGATTCTCTCGAATCGAAACGAGCCTAAGAGTTTGACAATAAATTCCATATCAAGTTGCGTAGGCTCGGACGAACCTCGTCCGTCGATTCAACGACGCGACAGCTACAATTTTCCTTGGAAAATAAATTGCACGACACTCGACGATTACGGTTAACGATTCGCGTGCATTCTCGAAAATTCCTGACTCGGACGATGGCTCTTTCTTCCTTTTCCAGACGTCCGTTATGATATTCGCGCCGAAATTTATAACACTTTTTATCTCGTTCCTTTTCCTCTGTCCGCGGTTCAACGTGTGATTTATGTCGACACAGGCAGGAAGGGTGAGCGCAACCCCCGGCTGGGCTAACGCGTGTCAATGGCGCGTTAGGGCTTTCGGATGCATTCGAATCGAACCTTTCGATTTGTCAGCCTGTAAAATGATTTCCTGTCGCATTTGTCCATGTCATCGGGCATTACCGAACGCTTGCCACGATTTTTCTGATCGATGTCGGATTGAGAGCTTTTTCATCATTCGATGGAAATCATAATACTTTTAACGTTTTTGGCTTTTTAACGATCGGTTTCGCTAGCCATTGACAATTTTAGACAAAGACTTACTTGCGTACGAAGTAGCTACCAATTTTGAAACAAGTATGCAGTTAAATATAGATTTAAATAATAATGAAATATCGTAGCTTTGCATATGTTGCACCTGTACTCACATTCGTAATATTTTCTCAAAGTCGAACGGCACGCGAACCTCTCGCGTCCATCTCGACGCAAATGCGAAAGTCGTCTCGCGATTCGTTTCTAGGAGGGTTGTTCGCGGCACTCGTGCGACCCTTTCGCCCTCGAATCTCCTTTCACAGAACGCGGCTACGAGGAACTCGGATGAATATTTCTCGTTAATAAACGAGAACGTAGTCGACCCTTTTGCCTCGACTTTTTCCTAGCTTTCGACGTAAATTTCTTTCCCCGCCTACCCCCTTCACTGGTTTGGCGCGAAACGAATCGAGCCAGACGGCATGAACTTCTTCGGATCGTTTAATCCTAACGTTACAGAGTACTTAGCTAAACTTTTAGAAGGTTTTGTGCGTCCATTCAACGATAAAGTTTCATCTTTTGTTCCATTCCGTTAGGAATTATTAAATAATCCTGACAGACACTATTGCAAAACGATTACAGAGCGATCGTGTTTTACGAAGGTTATAGGCTTTCCATTTATTCTTCTATAGAAATATTGTTCCTCTTACATCAAGAAACGCCAAAAATTACTGCTATTCGAGGGTGCACGGTTTTGTCTATCGAATATACGGTTTTCGAAATTTTGTTGAGATTCAGAGAAGCTGGAAGACCGAATCGATCCTTATTCCTTATGTCGCAGTCTGGATTCCATTTGACTGGAAAATACGATGAAATCGAAGCGTACTATCTTCTCTCGAATCGAAACTCGTTCCATATTGAAAAAATGATCTATTGTTTACCAACGACGACAAATTAGACATTGATAACGAACAAATTTCAGGTCCGGAAGAGGAAAAATTGTTGGGCTCGATATTGTTGCCGTCGTACAGAGTTACCGTGTGCAAGCCCGAGGACAAAGTTAATAGAAAGTTTGCGTTCAAAGCCGAACACGCGAATATGAGGACTTATCACTTTGCAGCGGACAGTCGCGAAAGCATGAATCAGTGGGTGAACGCGTTAACCCTGGCGACTCTTCTTCAGGATCCAAGTCCGTGAGTATCTACTTTTTCCTCGTTTACAGCAATCTAACTTTATTCGCTTCGTATCGAACGAAAGAGAAGAAAATAAAGGATACAAAATGCAAAAGCATAAAGAAATATTGAAAATCTACGGTCGTTAATTTTCTCGTTGGAAATTTCAGAGAACGAACCCGTAAAAAGAGCAATAAAAGGAGAATCGAACGAACTGTCGCTTCTGCCATGCAATAACTTTCATCGCGCGTAACCTTTTACCGGCCAATATAAACTACCACTTCGGTATTCCAAACAATTTCAAACGATTGCAAATTTTCGAGCTGGCGCGTTATTTCGCGTCGTATGCTCGACCGATAGGTTTGATACGTTTGATACGTTGCATTGGCTCGATGGTTGGTTCGATGGCTGTCGCTAGTCCGATGCTAGTCGCAAATAATACCATCGAATTCGATGGGAATTTGATTAAAGAAAGAAAAGAAGTTGCCTTTTACAGCAGGAAGCAGCATCGTTAGACTCGTTATTTCATGTAAAATCATTCATTTCGCATCGCCATCGTTTCCTTACGGCCTCGTTTATTTCTTATTCCGCGTATTCCGCTTCTTCCAGTACAGCGAGTTCTCGAAGTTGTATCTACCGCGATTTTCCTCGCGGTTTTCGTATTTATCGTTGGAGAACAAAAAGATTCCCGAACCTAATAATGGCAAATTTGGTTTCCGGCAAATCTTGCTCGCCGTTTTCAATTCGTACTTTTCGTTTTCGCTCGTCGTTTTCAACACGCCTTGCAACTTGTTCGCTGATCGATGTCAACGATCGTGTTACGTAATATCTTGAATTGTGTAACTGATTTACGCAGGCACGCACGAAAAGCCTAGCCCGTTCATCCGAAAACAAATACTTGATAGCTTAAGCAGCGCGATCATTCACCGCCGCGATTATGAAACGTCTCTGCGTTTATTCCGTTATTTGCGCAGCAAACACGCGCCCCCGAACAAAATAACGAAACAAATTCTCCCGAATAGCATAACTTTTTGCACCCGGAATGCAATTCCAAAGAAAACTTTCTTCGACTATAAGAATGCAACTCGTAATCGAGCCATTCGTTGCGCAATTAAAGAACACGAACGAAGATAAATAATCGAACTAATTGTCAAGGGGAAATTCGCTTTGTTTCTACCGAACCAGAGATTCCAACGAGCTACCCGTGCTCATAGAACTATTCGAAAGTATCGCGAACATTCAGACGCAACTTCTCGTTTCGACCGCGGCGCAACTCGTCCGTTCGTTTGCTTTTTCAAAGTTAGCCGCGAATAAACAGCCGGGAATTTGTCGTTGCTCGGTTAAAAAAACTACAGGACGGTCGTATTCGTGTGCCAGCTGGGTACTAGGAATTTTCTGACGGACTGCGAATCCCGAATCCGACCGCGAAGGTTTCCGACGATGACGCTGGATTTCCGCGTTTTCAGACTCAACGACTCGACAAACGTGACGAAATTCTGCTCGAAATTAGGATCTACCGATCTTTGTTTGCACGCTGGTCTTTCGAATTAAACGTTTATCCGCGCATCTTTTCGCGTCGCTCGCTTGTCGCGAGATTACGCGCGCTTCGTTGCTCAAACGTTTTCATGTACCGTACGATCGAATTGGAACGCTTTGATTCGCCGTTCCTCGAACGAATTGAATTCTCTTTTGCGATTAGTTTTACGAAATTATTGAAATTGCTTATCGTTGATCGATTCGTGGATGCGATGGTCCCGTTTAGAAGGTTAGAAGGAACTATGTCGTCTCGAGGCAAACGATTCAAACGCAACTGCGCGATATTCGGAACGATAATCGAACAAATGAAATATGCTTCAGTGGAACCGGCGAAGCAGCGGTGGTAATCGAGATAGCAGGCCAGCCGGACGGCGAGCGGAGCGCACGGCCGAGCGTCTCCTCGATTTCCTCGATTCTGAATCAGAGTGCGGACGATAGCGACTCTGGATTTCACGGTTTCCAATCGCGGGACGATCCGAGCCACGCTTCCAACAACAACTCTAGCCCGAACAGCGTGAACACCGCTTCTTTCCCCAATCTCAGTGGCAGCAACAGCAACAGCAACACCAACAACGGAAACAACAACGGCAATAACAACAATAACACCATCACCAACGCCGGTAACAACAACGCGAACGAAGTTCAGCCAATGGTAAACGGCTGGATTCAACAGCAAACTCCGTACGGTCAACCTAGCACGTCGCAGCACCAACATCAGCAACAGCAACAGTACGGTCAGCTGATACCCTCGTCTCAGCAACTGCAACAGGTTCACTCCCACCAACATCAAGCGTTGTTACATCAGCATTTGTCTCATCAGAGTACCAATCAAACTCATCAGCTCCATCATAACAAGCACGTTGTCCAGCAGCCGCAGTCCCAGTCGCACTTGACAGCCAGCAACGTACAAACTGTGCAGCCCATGGCCCGAAAATTCGGTCAACCGATCTACGCGAACGCGCCACCCAAACCTAGAAGACTGACCGACGGATCGACAGAGTATTCGACTCCGTCGCCGGATCCGGACTACCGGAAATCACCGGTATCGCCGGACGTTACGGTGACCAGCAAGAGCCCGATGTCGGACTATGACAGAGGCAGCATGATCTACGGGACGAGGATGAATCAACCGTCGCAGCAGAGCCTCAGAACGGATAAATCGGGCTTGAATTACGGGTACGGACAGGTGCAAACGGAAAGGCGCACGCCCGACACGTACGGTCGTAGCGCGGCTAAACCGAGATCCGCCAGAGGGAACGGTGACTACGAGGAAGTTTATGGGGCTCCTCAATTATATCAGAGGCCAGCTGGACCTGTTGGCTATACCAAAGGATCCTCGCCAGCACCTATTCCGATTCCGTTGTACGCGCAACAACATCAGCAGTATCAGCAGCAGATTCATTCTCCTGGCACGCCCTCCAATAGTAAGTATATATCTTCGTTTGAAATATGGTGTCCGACAGACGAGACTAAAGTCGACCTGATTTCACAAATGTAAGTGGAATTAATAATATAAATTGTACGATTCGATCCTATCCAATTAGAGACAATTAGAATCGTAGATGCACTATTTTTTCCTTTTACGTAACATCGCTAAATGCCGGGACATTAGCACGTTCTTGTTGGCAGAGAACTTTCTAAATTCTCAAAGTTAACTAGCACAACGGTAATTAACACGGGAGAAACGCGTGGAAAATTGGACCGTAGTTACTTTGTCCGCGATTGCTCTTTAACCTTATGACACATATGTACGTAAGAGGATCGTTGATCCAATTTGATTCAGTGCCAATAATGAGGCAACCGAGGACGCAGCCACCACCGCGACCGCATAGCGCGGACTTCTTGGAGTACGAAGCTACCAGAAAGCCTCATCAGCAGATGCCACCGCAGTGCGAAGAATCGCTGAATCAACAGAGGCGTCCACAAAGGCCTAAATCGAGTTTAGACATAGTCACTCCGTCGGACGCTACCAACGACGGTTATTTCTATTCCGAGGAAAGGTAACCGATGATTTATTCCATTATACGTAGGTTGAGCCAAGCAAGCAAGGCAAAATCGTACGCAGCAACGGCCTTGAACAACCGTTAAACTCTACGAAGTCTCGTTTCGGTCGTATTCGTTTAATTATAAAACGTTCGAATCGAAGAACAAGACATTACGTTCACAAGACATTTCGATATTTCAAAGATGTCGCTTATGATACGTTCGTTGCAGATACGCGGCACAGATGCGGCAGTCTTCGGTTTATCTCCATCAAACACCTCAGCATCATCAGCAACAAAGAAACCAATCGCTTTCCCGAGCAACAATGCCGTCGAAAGCATCGGGAATCCGCGACAGAAGCGACGAGAGTAGAATAGCAACGTTGCCGGAAGTTTCCTGCTCTGGCCTGAGGCGGACGCAACGCGAGCACGTTCATCAGCAACACGTGATACCTCACCAATCCCTTCAAAGGCACACCGAGTGAGTCACTGCTCGTCGATCTCTCTTCCAGCTTTCTACCGCCTTGACAAATGCTCCTCCATGTTTTTTTTTTTTTTTTTTTTAATACGATCCCCGCAGTATCATTATCAAAGATGTTTTATGAAACAGCCATTTGGAATTTTGTAAATTTCATTTTCTATCTACGTATATTTATCTTTCGATCCAGTATTGTTAAAAGTAAAGTACCACTACCGATACTTGCGAAAACGACATGGAAATTGATAATGCGTGGTATGTACGCTGTTTGCAGTTCAACATGGTCCTTGCAACAACGGTGTCGCACATCGAAATATCTTCTATACGCTATTTACTTTTCTGATCTGGACGAGTATACCGTTGTTTCACGATGATTCGATGTATCGATAAGCCTTTTTCACGAATAGATGATACGTTTTTATTAAACTCGTACGAAAAACATATATTTTATTATACGTATGTATTATCGACGTACAAAAATAATGTTATTTCTTGTCTAAAACCGTCTTCTACGTTACACAAAATTTCCCGAACCAAAGGCGTCGTTCGATATCCGTGGGTCGATGAAAATCAGAACCTGCTGTCGAAAAAAAACGACGCGCGACTAAACGTATAAAACGTTCGAATCTTGTTGGCTGATCTAGGGTGAACAGCAACGAGGCGAAACTGAGGCGATCGTTGCGAGAGAAGAGTTACGAGTCGAGTAACCGAGAAATGTTGAGTCACATGGCCGAGGACGGAACGGTGCCGCGAAGAATTCCACGAGAGTACGAGTCGTCGATGGCGGCGGGGTGGGGCGGTAGATCGACGAGTCACACGGCCCAGGGGACTACTCACGTGGGCCAACCGTGTCACGCTCCTCACGCCGCTGCTAGACGATGGAACGAACAGCAACAGTTCTGCAGATCGGCGTCCGCGCGTCTCCCGAGGACCAGGCATCCGGCCGCCTTGGATCCCGACGACGACGACTACGACTACGGAGAACGATCTTCCGAGCAGGACTCGCGCGACGGTGAACGAAAGATACAGCAGGTTGGTTCTCTCGAACTTTCCTCCTTTTATTCGAACGATCATTGTGTTTTTCGTGTTTTACAAAGTGCAGCGTAGCATCTGCAATTTATTAAAGTCGATACGGAAAGTTGTCAGTTTGATTTTCGATAAGTTACGGTTAGTTTGAAAATTACTTCTTCGCCGGAGCAAAGTATAAAATGCGAGACTGACGATGGATCTGAGATTAAAAGCTAAAAATACGATTGAAACGCGAGTGTTTTGTAATTACGTGCAACGCGAGTTTATTCTGGAGAGGAACGCAGAGAAGAAAAGTGCTTACGTTTAGTTTTTAGCGTGTTCGAGTTGTGATACCGCTTACCATATAACCTTGGGCGATAGAAAGTAACGGAGTGGAAGTTGGAAACACCGAGTTATTGCTACGCTTTGTAGTATCCTCATTCGCTTCATTCAGTGGCGTACAAAATTAATTGAAACTTTCTCCCCACTGATCCTTTTTCAAAAATTCTGATCTTTCGAAATATTAAGAAACGACAACGAGAAGTCGGCTAAATAGCTTTGTCATACATAAATATCTGCAAATTCGTAATATCGATTCGAGAAAACGATATCAATGAATCAGCCTTGCAATGATCTATAGCAATAATCGCTTGCCGTAGATACATTCTCCGACGCATCGAAGCAACGTTTTTGTGAATCGCGTAGTAAACTACCGCCGAGATTCCAGAGAATGACCGGATGTTTGAGAAACGCTTTAGAAATTCCCAAAGGCGCTCGTACAGAGATGACTCAAATCGTTGGTTCCCTTTCCTCGGTGTAATCGTAAACCGCGTACGGTCGATTGTTTTACGCACGGAATAATTGGTAGGCCGCACAGGCACGAAAAGATGATTCATACGAAGGTGCAACCTGCACGCCGGGTACCTGCATTTATGTCACGCCGCGTTTCGTGATTCTGCTTTCACTGCGATCCGTTCGATCTTCGTCATCGTTACTGTTAGCGCGGTTCTTCGATCGTCAGACGTTCCTCGCTGCAAACTGATTTCCTCGTGCGTCCTATTTTGTGCGTCCACCTCGAATCACTTTTATTTCCTCTTGGATCAGTCTTCCAAACTGTTACTCGGGTTTTTTTTTATCGTTTCCTTTTGACCGACCGTATAATACCATGTTTTTAGAATGTTACGCGATCGATGGTCGTACGGGACGAGTTTCAGACGTTTCAAGAGTTTAGAATGCATCGGTGTACGGGTGAAAGAGTTGTTTTTACAAGTACGAAATTTACATGGCACTCCTGACATTTATAGTTGTCTCGAGAAAACCTGAAAGATCAATCTTGTAAATATACGGATGAATTTAAAAGAAAGATTTTTAAAAAATTCGGACGGCTAATATAGGCGAAGAAGTCTGGTAGAGTGAATAAAAATGACGTTTTATTTCAGATCAAAGGATTACGATATTACGATAAGCTTCTTTGTATACGAGATAATGGAATTAAATCGCATCGAGACGAAGTTATTTTTGAGTTTATAATTACCGTTCGATGCCTAGACGGAATGATCTAGTGTCGTATAGTCGACAAATATCATTGACATGTTTTAAAAAAGAGAACGTCATCGTGTTTAATGCTCCGTAAGAGAACGGGCTCGTAAGACGCTTTTCCACAAGATGCATGTGATTGCAGCGCGAGGAGTCAATGAAGCGACTGCTGGAATGGAAGCAGCGAATGCTGCAATCGCCGTTAACTCGGAAGCCATCGGCCTCGGTAAACAGAGGACGGGCGCAGAACGAACTGTCGAACTATTACAAGCAGCAGGCGCTGCTCGAGCTCGCTGCTCACGAGGCCTCTGTCGCGGAGGGTCGTCACTCACGGCGAAGAGAGGACGGTCATCGGCCGCATGTCCGCAGCAAGAGCACCGACGGCCGCCGAACTGTCGCCAACGTTTCGCGATACAACAGCTACTCCAGCGACGACGAAGGTAGGGACACCTCGCCTGAACTTGTTATCTGAGTTGTGGCTTCTCCGACACGGGCCGTTCCTGGGACCATTTTCCTTTCAGTACACGAATAAGCTTCTTTAGAACGTTCAATTTTATTTCGTACGTTGACTTTGTATAATTCCGTAAATTACTTTGGGACCAAATTTTACGATTAACCAGAAAAATTGTTCGGCCTGTTTCGTTACCAAAATTAGGTCGTGGTGTACCTGTTGAAAGATCGTTTTAACCGCTTAGTTTGCTAATTTTATCGCAAAAAATATATCGAGTTAAGAATTTTTCAACGATTTATACAAAATTTTGCATAAATATATATAATATGCCCACGAACGTGCCGCGTCTACTGACTGAAAGAATTCTAAGTAGATAGTTGGACTTTACCAAGTACGATAGCAAACTCTAACCAGTATAACCGCCCTAACACGGTTGACGCACTTACGCGTGTGTTCTGCGAAATAAACCTTAAAACGAATAAAACGCTTCTGTATTGTGTTGCACGAGTCGAGAGTATCGCGTTAGAGATACGTTAGCAAAGAACGAGCGGAGACGCTGATTACGCATGAAACCAACGATTTATACTTTTTCTACGTACCAGTTTTCGAATAAAATGCCTTGAATCAATTTGAGAGTCGAATTAATCTGTGTGTATCACGAATCCTGTTACACTTTCATTAAAATTACTTTAATCATCTTCTTGAAACTAACACAAGTACGAACGCACGAACGAATGGAAATAAAACGAGAAAAAGAGGCGCATATGTTTTAGCGACATTTCGCGATCGAGACCGAGCGAACATCGCTACTACAACGTTCGGAATTTCCTCGTCTGTGCTCTCTTATCTTTCTCTAGCTGTTCTTCTCTCTATCGCCAAGTTGCCCCTTGTCAAGGGCTAGATCAAATTTGTAGATAGCAAGAAACTTTAAGAAAGGTGAAAGGAAACCGAAAAATAGACACAAAAAAGATAGACAAAAAAAAAAAAAAAGGGCGTAAGAAAAGAGCGGAATCTGCAAACATTTTCTCCGTGGGGCTCCTTCTCTTTGCTGCTGTTGGGTCTGGGCTGACTGGTGAATGGGAACGATTAACATCTTTGGAATTTAACTAGCGAAACCGTCCGTTACGACTTAACGCTCGTACTACAGTCGTACTACTTTGCAAAATGTGGGTCAGCATGGCATGTCGAGGATTATATCACTAACACTATCGTAGAGGCGTTCGATTGTGGTCGCCGTCTAACTTCCAGCTCGTAATACGTGTTTTTGTCGTCGAGCGATCGAGAACACGTCGGATCGGTTCATGGATCGTTGCGAGATTGGTTTATTTTCTTCCAATACGTAAAATCAACGATGCGATTACTCTTACCTGCAACTGCAATACCTAATGTTACTTTTCTCGATATTTAACACAAGGATCCAGAATCCCTGTTAAATTCCGAATGATTCTTGTAACGATCAAGACCGATTCCAGCTTGCTACTTTAGCTTGAATTGCATCGACAGGGTTGGGTTGTCATTAATCACACTCGTGAGTAACGAACGTCCTCGTGTGTTTGTTTTGTAACGGACGAATCAGAGCTGGGAGATGTCCGGAGGAAGCGCACGCGTAGACCCTCGCATGCAGGAAGGAGCCCCCGCCAGCACGGAGACAATCGTTCGTCGGGAAATCCGCTTCACGATGCCATCCCCGGAAGTGGCCGCCAGAGTCAGAACGCTATTCGAGTCTCGAACGACCGACAACCGAGCCCCACCGCTACCGTTCTACCTAATCTGGGCGGAATACCCCCGGATGCCGGGTACGAGGAGGTCAGCTTCCCTCCTATATCGAGAACCGAACGTTCTCCGGAGTATCTTTCCTCCGGGCAGACGTCTACTACGAGAACCGATCGGCAAGATCACGATACCTCTTCCATCGACGAAGACAAGTTCAAGAAGAAACCGTCCGGGATCCTCAAGACCTCTACGGTTTACGGTGTCGAGCAAGCCGGCAAGAGTTCGAATTGCTCGACCGGATACGCGACGGACACCTGGCCCGCCCAGAAGACGGTTCAGTGGACCACCAAGAAGGAACCCGACGATTGGGATTCCAATATCGACGAGAGCAAGGTCATCAAAGAATTTTCTTATCAGTACATCAAGGAAGAGCTAGAGTCGAAGAAGGAGGACAGGTCTGCGGTTAAACCGGAAACCATGAATCTGGTGCAGTGTAGGATACGATCGTTCGAGCTAAATATGGATGGCTCGAGTCCGGTGAAGGAGGTATTCGCCATGCAGGAACCACTGAAAGTGTCTCCTCTTCAAGCGACGGAAGCCCACGTCTCTAAGCTAGACTGTTCGAAAAAGACGTCGTCGATAATTCGCAACTTTGCTCTGGGCGATTCGGATTCTCAAGATTGCAAGTACAAAAACGTCAAAGACGGCCATACCAAACAAGCGTCCACGGATAGCAACAAATCCGTGAAGGATCTGCTGGCGGATTTCGAGAGAAAATCTCGACAGGTTCAAAGACAGGAATACGGTAGGCACCAGGAAGTGAAACACCGTGGAGTGTTCAGCGACTCGGAGGCTTTGCTGTACGATACGGGCAGCGATCTGGATCAGCGCGAGAAAAACGAAGACGCGCAGAACGAGAGGACCCTACAGATCGATCAAGTTGTACCTGAGCCTATCAACGACCATAGAATGTACACCGACACGACGAAGAAGAAGGGGGACGTCTCCTTTAGACGAAAGAAAAGATCATCGTCGAAGGAGAGCGAGAGCGATCAAACCATACCTACGGAGGATCTAGACATCCTATCGAATCCCAGTTGCGCTAGGTTAAGCGTCACGGAATCTCTGTTGACTCACGGCGATCGTTTCTCCGGAGAAAGCGGTACCACGAGTCCCACCGTGAAGCAAGAGGATATCAGTCCCGAAGAACACTATCTGCCCATGACTCCTAGGAAAGCTATATTGGATCCGAACGACGACAGACCGAATCCAAAGATGATGGAGAGCCTATTTGCCAATTTGGACCACGAGGAAAGTTCGTACGTGGAGATGGCGCAGAACGGTATGACCCATTCCCTTTTGGCGCCCACCGACGAAAGTAGAAAACACGATTCCGGCGATTATTCTACCTTGGACACGCCTCACTACGAGTTCGTCTGTGTGTCTGACAACAAAATGGAGCCAGTGTACATGGAGGTGAGTCAGTTGTCGGGAAAGGAAGAACAAGACAGTGGAAAGGTGTCCCTTTCAAAGAGAAACGACGATTCGACATATTCGAGGACGACCGATCTCCCCGATATTTTAACAGCCCTCAAGTCCGATAGTTCGGACGCCGATGACGAATCCTCGAAGGATCTCGATTCGATCGACGCTCCACGCCATCCTAGATTCAGTCTGTCGGATACTTTCAGACCCGCCTCCTATTATTTAGGCGCTAGTCGAACCATGATCGCGGAACTGCACGATTCTTCCGACAGTGAGCTGGTATCTCCCCCGCCTATTCCAACCTCCCCGCCTCCGTTGGACGATTTGGACTCTTTGGACATGCAAGAATCTTTGGAAATCAAAAAGGTGTCTCCGCAAGTAGCGGTGACAAAGGATAACACCTCGGGCAGAGACTCTCCGAAGTCGTGGAACAAGCCGATGGGTCAGATCGAGACCCATAGGCCTCCGTCGAGATTTTCGGACGCTACCATCAGCTCCACTTTTAGAGACAGTAGAATATCTTTGGAGAGCGCGTCCGGAAGCGACTCGGTGGAACTGAGAATGCCCGAGGAGGAAGCGAGACACAGACAATTGAAAACAAGACCAGTCAGCGAAGTGTGCGAAGTTCTCGACAGCTTAGACGAATTGGAGTCCCTCGGAAGCCGCTTCGACGGAGCTAGCATCGACTTGGATCAGTATCTGGAGGAACTGCAGGCTCGCGACGCCTTCAACGTCGACTTGTATGCGAAAGATCTCAGTTACAATAGCATTTACGGATTCAACGAGAACATGATGGTAGTGGACAAGCTGCAGAAGACCACCTGCCGCGATCTGTCGAGGCAAGCGAACTTGGGCTTCGATAATCTTGACCAATCCTTAAGGTACGGCGCGGCGAACAAAATGGGATCGGCGAGTAGCTTGCCTTCGATGAGAGTTTGCGACGCTCCTCCTTCTCATCAGCACTCGCAATCCTTCACCGGGGATGCTCATTACGAAAATATTTCGAGCTTTTCTCCACTGAGGAATTCACCGGCGATTCGATCGGACAACCAATCGCGAGACAATTCGCACGGTCTTCAGAGAGGATCTCAAAATAATCTGCTTACGGCTTCTCATAGCAGAGACTCTAGTTACTCTCTGGCCTCTGGAGCCGCTTCGATCTCGACTTCTATGGCTTGTCAGAGACCTGCCAGCGCCCAGTCCTCCATGCATTCTCCTACGGGTTCGATGTCCCTAGGAAACCACGGGAATAGTTTGGTCGGCAACATGCTGCAAAACGCGAGTCCTTACTCCGATCTACGGTTTCAAAGTCATTCGAGGTCGGCCAGTCAGGATTCTGCTAGATACTCCATGATATCGAACCACAGGTCGTCGTCCAGTCAGGATTCCAGTCACTATCAAACCTCGACGTCTACGGTTAAGGCGAATCCCGCGCCTCAATCGTATCTGCCAGGTGAGCCACATCTACAGAGCGAGCAATCGGGCGCTCCTTACTACTACTCCGATCTGCAAGGTAGCGTAAACGCCGTAGACACCGCCGAGTCGATGAAGCCGATCGGTCATTCGTCCAGATTGCCTCAACTAAACAATCAAAGAGACGACGCTTCCGCGTTAAACAAGAGGAACGATATAGGACGTATCGTGAATCCAATTTCCAGGCAAATGCCCAGACAGATTCAAGTGGATGACATAGACGAGGCTAGGCGAATAGCAGCCGAACTCAGGAAAACGACTTGTCAACTGTTGGGCGACAACAAAGTCGATCTCGTGGACAAGAAGAACTTTTACGAAGCCGATACTCTGAGGAGGGTAAAATCTACCGATCCTCTGCCTGATATCTCGTCGGCAGAGATCAGCACGAGGAATCTGTATCCGCATGGCCTTCGCGATAAGTCGAACAGTCAGTCGAACAGCCGAGACACCTTCGAGTTGGCGCTTGGAACGCAGACGTCCCATCGAAGGTCTAGGTCTTTGGAGGGCCTTTTGGACGACGTCGGGCTTCAGAATCTGGTGGAACAGAGGAACAGAAACAACCGAGTAGCAACGGTTCCGCCCACTCAGGTCGAGGAAGAAGCGCCGCAGAACATGGGTGGCGTCGGTAGCGGTTCCACGTCGAATAGCTTCAACGTCGATGACCCCTGGGAGCAGGACTCCTTGTGGAGAGAAAGTCTCCGGCGAGTGAGTCTAAGAAATGCCAGATCCCTGGACAATTTGGGCAGTCCACCAAGACCGACTATATCTAACTCGGACTCGAAGGGACGGAACAAAATCACTCGCGGTGCCACCTACGTGAACGACAGCGTGATCTTGCGACGAGAGAACTGCTCGGAGGATTCTTCGGACAGGCCACGCGTGAAACGTCGAGCCAGCAAGGAACAGGAGAGGGACGAGATGGTCGACGATCTTACGTACGAGAGTCTGTCGATGGAGCGGATTCACGCGAGCGGATACGTGTGGGACGCGCAAAACGAGGCTTACCGGAAAGCCACCGCCGAGGATATGGATCATTTTTTAGAGGAAGGCAACCTTCCCCCGGTTCGCTCGATCTCGGAGACAACGCGGCAGATGTCCGGGCCTGCGGCGACGTCCGCGGCGTTCGAGCTCGATCGAGAGAAGCTACGGCAATGGGATCTGCTGTCGAGCGCCTGCTTGCTCCAGGAACAGCAGCGCAGCTCAATGGCGGATTCGGGGCGAGGGTTGCCAATTGCGGAACGACCTGGAGACGTTCTCGATGCGTCGAGGAACGGTGCACCGGCGCTGAACAACGGCGCCGGCACCGGGCCGATCACGAGCACGACAGCTGCGGCCAATCGCGATCGGGACGTCGTTTTGGAGGTGCTCGAGAAGGGCGTACAGCAGAGTACCTCGACGACGACGACGACAACGACGACGACGACGACGACGACGGCGGCGGAATATCTCGGGCCGAGCAACAGGCAGGAATCGAACCAGGAGACTAAGGAAGCTTGTAACAGGGCTGCAGGTGAGTGGCTCCTCAAGACACCCGGTGGTGTGTTCAGGAAGTGACTGACTGGCCGTGTTCCAAAGCCTCGTCCGGCTCTCGTGCGGATTCGACCGGCCCAAGTTCTTCTCGCTCTGCTATCTCGTCGATCGGTCGAAATGCTCGATGGATTTGTTCATTACCAAATGTACCTGCGTTTTACGGTGGACTGTATAGCGTTCGTTGCCACGCCAAATTTTCCTATTCTTTTGGAACCTGAACCAAGTGCCGCGCTGGACGAATACGTTTTTATTTCGCGACGTTCGATCGCGCCAACGATAAGATCGTTTCAGTGACGCACATCGAATTTTACCTGCCTTGAAAAGAATGTAAAGCGATTTTGATCGTATCGCGATTATCGTCGTATCGTAATTGTAAAATAAGGGATGAAATACTTGTATTTGTTTTTGTATACCACACTGTTCGATAATTAGTTTCAGTGAAATTTGTATATGAAAATGGTTCGAAAGAAAAAGATATAGCGACCATAGCTAAACGATCTCTACAAATTAAATATATTTCCAGACCGGCAAACATGTAAACGAACGAAACCGATCCTACTCGTTCGGTCCAACGACCGATTCAAATTTCAAAAGAATATCACTTTTGTATTATTTACGATTAGTTGCCAAACAAGACCGCGTTCCAACTTGCATCCGACTGGTGTTCACGCTGTTCTCGAGAACAAATTACACGTTGTATCGCTTGTTCGGTCGAAGTAAGGGAAACATCACGTTGATTTGATTTGCAGATACAAACTTGGCCGATGATCGTGCGACGAATGACGGTTCAAAGTAGTGCGAGTTGGAACACGGCCTGACAGATGAGTGTGCGTGAACTGATACGTGTGTGAGTGCCTCTTGCTAGCAGTCATTGTACGTCAGGGCAGGAACTACGATCCTCGGATTACTCGAATCGTTCGATCGTTTTCTTTCTCGTCACGGTAAAAGTAGTAATTTGCCATAGAGAGATAATTGCGAACGAACGAAATGGATTTTACCTTTGATTCTAAAGCGTTTTAACGCGAGACTTTGCTAATCCGCTGTGCGTCTCCTCGAATAGAAAGTCACGCGTTGTTTATCGCGTAAAAGAAAAGTTTCGTGGCAAGAAAAGTATCGAACGAACGATCGATAACCTGACGTGCCTTTTTCTCGGTAGACGAAAGAATTAGAAGGAAGAAATTTCAGGGTACGAACTAAGGGAATAAGATTTTAACGGCGATGTACGATAAATATGTTATGACTCGATATCCGTTATCGATTTCGGTACGATAATCGCAGGGATCGTGTTCACAGACATTTTTACTAACGTTAAGTTTCACTGGTGTGTATGTATATACGCGTTGAGTACTCGATTTTGTTCTTTTTCTTTTTTAATACGTAGTATTAATAACAGTTTTAGCATGTAAGCGTGACTGAAAAAGGATATAGTTCAAGTTTCTTCTTCGTCGTTACTTCGTTTTAATGTATTTTATATATTTATCTCTGTGATGTCGAATCACTACAGTAAATGTCTTCTTTCAGAAAATTTGTCGTAAATCGAGTCTTTGATAAATTTAAATTTAAAGAATTAAACATATCCGAACATCGTGTTCGACCACGTCGGAAATATTATGTAAAGAAAAGTCGAAAGAAACTTTTTCTCGTCGGTAATGAACCGAGATATTACAGCTCTAACAATGTGAATAAAAACCGAAAAATAGAAATTATACGGAGGCAATGATTTTATCGGCATCATCCATTGAAATTGTTGCAGCTTTATATAAACGGAGTGACGCAGCATCCCGGAATTCCTGTGAGTAATTTTCTCTAGAATTTAAGGCGAAACTCACCGTTTAACGAACTTCCTAGAAAGCTCGACGATTGAAATTATTCCGCGCGGAAATTTACAAACTACGTGTCTCGATTCCATCCTATCTCTATTACGAAGAAAAGGCGAAATTTTCGGTAAATCGAGCGAAAGGATTAAAAACGAAGTTATCGAGTCGTTAAAAAATCTGGTCAAAACCAATCTACGCTCGAATTTGAATAATGCTTAAATAGTTTCAGTCTTAATCTGAATTTTAAGGTTCTAATAGTACTACATTCCGTCATACGCGCCTGTCATTTGGTACAAAATACGCGTGTGTATATAGAACGCGTCTATAAGTCATCGAAAATACACAAAAATTAAGAAAGAACGAGAGAAAGCGAAGGAGGAGAGATAAGAAAGAGAAACGAGCGAACGAAATAACCGTAAAATATCCAAGACTATGAAAGGGTCCAGCGATCCGTGTCGAAGATTTAAATCAGACAGAACGGAACTCACACGAAGGCGTGAGCGTACGAAGTCGCGCAAGAAGTTTGGATAACGGTCGGTAGAAGCTGGAGGAGAGGTCGAACGGTTGCCTTGGTATTCGGCGAGTTCTTAATAAGTACGTTCACCTTCGGTGGCTGGGTGAACACCCAAAACACGATGGTTTAAAGCGGCGAACCGGCTGCATTCTGAGCACCGGAGAAAAAGAAGAAAGAAGAGTCGCTCCTCGACTCGGTTGTTCGCCGCTATCGAAACGGGTTCAAGCGTGCTCGGGGCAAGCGAAGGTCGCGAGGGAAGGGGCAACAGATGGAAAGGATACCTATAGCGTCAGAGTCAGAGACCGCTTCTGTTTCGACTGCCGGATAATCCGTGCGGATTCGATCGAATTCGCCGCTCTCAACGCGAAATAATTGCGCTGGGCTGATGGGTTCGGCCGGTGGGTACCACACCGGCTAGAAATCATCGAAAAGCACGACCATCCGCGAACGTTGAACGGTGACTGATTTCGCGCGTTTGCTGCGCCGATAGCGACGACGCTGATGTAAAGCGTTCATTTCGTGCACGTGACAATGGTATTGTGTCGTGTGCGATGCTGCACTGCAGATTAAAGAGGTTAAATCGTACGGAATTTCAGGCTACTCGCGCGTTAAACAGCGGTTGGTTGTAGTTTTTCTCCGAGTTTTCTAGTTCGTTTATGCATGGGAAAACGATGCATTCGAATCGTCCTATTTGCATCGGCAATTCGGACAAACCGAAGAGAAGTATAGTAAAGTTCGAACTTTTAATAAACCCTATGTTTCTTACGTAAAAAGCGATATATATATATATTATCTTCTTTGTCCAGCGTAATGTTTTTACGTATAAAGTAATTTGAAGGAAAACGAGTATGTTATTTCTTCTGACAAAAGAGTCGATAGGAAATCTCATTTTATTAGACCGCCCGAGAACACCTCTATCGTTATTTTCCTACCTTCGCTATACTACGAGTGCCAATGTTGTACGTCCAATGCACGAACCTGATAAATTGACTCGATAGAGATAAAAATGGGAAGCTTCGTAGGAAAGTATAATTACTTCGTAGTTTTTATAAATATATTTTTTACATTACTGATTAATCGTTGGAAATATATGTCACAACATATCTGTCCTTAGAGAGAAAAGCAGTGGCAAATTAGGCCATTTTCGCGCAGGTTGTTCTCGTTCCGAAGGTTTTCGCTCCTATTTCACGCGGCGCAAAGTCATATCCGTTTCAGAGCGTTGAACAGGCGATAACAAGGACAGATTACTCGACGATATCGTAATCGTTGGACGACCGGTCGGCTCGGGAGACCTTTTCGAATCGCGTTTACAATCTCTGCGCAACGGAGCTGACATTTCGCAGGCATCAGCAGAGATGACCGCGACCACAACGATGCCGTAAACGTGGCCGCTCGGCGCACCAGAAGCACAACGCTAATGCTAAGCGCGTTAAACGCGTTGTCGTTGTCGTTGCGCGTTGCACTTTGTCGCGAGTTCAATGACACGAACAATCGATAAACGTAATCACCAAGTATCTTTCTCCCGACCGAATCGTACTTTCTATTCCGACGAAGAACGACTACCGCGTATCGTCCAAGTTTAAAATACTCGCTTCCTTGATGCTTGATGGATTCTACCGCGCGATAAGCGTATCTTGCTAAATCAATTAAATCGACGTTGACACAAATTCGATCGTAGCACGTCGGATATCGATCATCGATGGCTAGAAACGTCTTGAGATATCGACGAGTGTCTGGGCTGAGACTTTTTAATCCATCAATCCGCAGGATTCACGTCCATTTTTAACGAATCCATTCTTCTAGCTGTCCATTCCCGGCAAAATGTTTCGGTTTCGCTTACTTCGGCGTATTAGGCGCATTTCGAGCGAGAATACTTCTCGATACGTTAGAGAATACTTTATTAGCATGCTGCGCGTCTGCGTCAACGTCAGCTTCTCCGTGTTTGCAACGAGAGATGAAACGGTTTAATCCTTGCATCGCCAACACTTCGATCGCTCCGTTCGTATGCGTTGTATCTTTTTGCCTATCTGAAATATCCATTAATTTCCCGACATTTTAAACGACATTGTCCACCTTGAATACCTTATATAGTTTTCTTCTGTATTACGCAGAATGTATTTTTCGTTGCTTTTTATTGTTTCTTCCGATCGAACAATCGACTTAATTACGACGGTCGATGTTGGTCGCGTTTTTGTTTCTTCTTCGACAGAACTCTTTTAAACGTGCTTCTTCCGTTAGGAGAAACTATGAAATTACCGTAGTATCCAGGCCACCCGTTACGAAATAAATCTTTCGATGACTATTTCGGATCGCATACGACTTTTGATCTTGTTTCACGGTTTCTCGGTTATTTTCTGAATTACCGTTCGCCGCGACGGATGTCCTTCGCCGAAGCGATTTTTGTTCTGTCAAGGAAGAAACGAAGAATGTCGTACATGAATCATAATCGGTAAATGACAAGTAGATACGAAGGATCGGAACGAGAACAAAAATGAACGAGGCGTGGTTGGAAACGTCCCCCCGGATGTATCGTCGTGCGACGAATTTATTCGGCTTACGAGCGTTCCGCTCTTGATCGTAATAACGAGCGGGACAACGAGTTTTAGGACAACTAAATGGTAAACTCGATGGTTCATATTGCTCGGTTTACGCGTTGATTAAGAGTGTATTTAACGAAAACTTTTTTCCATTTGTATCCTGATTTCAGAGGAAAGCTTGCTTTATTCGATACGATCATACGGTACTCGAATTTAGACCACGTTCAGACATCTTGAATAACATGAAAAAATTCTAATATAATATAAACCAGCGTTAACGACAAAGATCGATATATCAAACGCATAGATAGAAAAAATCAACGTGCTGCAAAAAACTAACAGAAGCAAAATATTACTATCCGAATGGAACAACAGCATCGGATGTGTCGATCCAGCCGAATGCCTCCCTTTACGCACAGCCAACGACGACAAAAACCAACAATCGTCGGCTAGTCTCACAATTCCTCTCTTCCAGACCAGGCACTACCCCATCGTCTAGTTATTCCAAGCACAATCGAATCCACGCACGACGCGCAATTATCAAGCGGACAGCCAACAGCAGCAGCGACGGCGAAACGACGACGGCGACGGCGATGGCAGTGACAACGGCAGCAGCAGACCGGTAAACAATCGAAATATCAGGACTTTTATTCGCTGTGAAAAGCTTGCCGCCCTTCCCAGCCATTGAAACCCAGTTGGAATGCCTAGTGTGAGGTAAACAAAAGAGAGGCTGCCGGAGGAGGCCTAGCACACAGACTCTCCGCCTGCGATTAGGTATTGGGAATTGGAGCGGTCCTTGAATCGACGCCGAGGACGGGACGGAATGCACGCGAGCACGTACACGGGCAGATCGGACCAGAGGCCGCACACGACACGACACTCGCCACTCAGTCAGTCAGCCGATGCCGTTCCGGACGGCACCACGCGCCATTCTCTCGCCTCGCTGCTCCAATCGACTCTCCATGTCGATCGAGATCTCCCGCGAGCTTCACCGCATTCGACGAAGTTCAGTTTCGCGTAATTCTTTCTTGATTCTTTCCCGTCTCCTTCTTCCGCAGGATTTTTCGTTTTGGAACAGTTTATAGGTAGTTTTGTGAGTTCCGAGAATCTTGCCTTTTGGCAATCTGTGAACGTTGACAGGTTTTCCAACAGGTATATATACGAACAGTTTTGTAATTTTCCTGATTCTTTTTTGAAAACAGTAAGAGATTGTCTTTCTCTTTAAAGTTTCATTTTCCTACGTGCTATGATTATCGAAAGGCTGCATCCAAGCAGACAAATAATTTCTGTGGTAAATTTGTTATCTAAACATCGATTTAAACGTACACCTTTGTAAAAATTTCATCTTTCCGCTTTGATACGATCAGAGCGACACTATGTCGGTTTAAAGCGACGTAATCATTGAAATTATTGAAATACGCGTATGATGGAAATGTTGGGCCCGAGGAATGTTACGTTTCGTTTAGAAATTCGGTAAAACAGAAAAATGGAAAGCGCTGAAAATCCAACCGAATCGGGATTATTTACAGAGTATCGATGAAACGTCTTCGGCAACGTTTACGAACTACTAACGATGTATTTAAACGACGAACCGTTAAACCGCCTGAATTCCCTTTTTTAACTAGCGATAACGCAAATTTTATTTCGATCACCATCGATGTTAATCGCGATTTGATTAAACTTTAGATGAAATATAAGAAAATGGAAATTAATTTCAACGGTCGGAGAGTAAAAGTCTCTTTTCTCATACATTGTCCATCTTTTAAGAATATTTTATTCGCCGCAGAGTTTTAATATATTCCGAACTTGGGTCTCTCAAGATACCAGCGCGGGTATTTCGCCAAAATTCGTTTCTTTCTTTTCTTCGAGTTACCTGGCATCGTCCGTTGTGATCATTAGCCAGCGACCTACAGTTTTGCTAGCACAGGTGAACGTTAGCGTTTAAACAACTGTCTGCTTGTTCCTTTTAAGTTCGACGAATGGAATTTTTATATATCTTTATATATTCCTACGGAATGAAACAACCAAAACGAACGATGTTCTTCTATCATCTAAAATGCTATAATTATTAAGTCCAAAGTTCTTGTATGAAAACTTTAACGTTGAACTGAAAGAAGTGCACGATATTCGTTGCTAACTTTAACAGAACTTTAAACTTTAAACGTCGGAGAAATTCCTAAGAATAAAGAAATTGAAAAGATAAAAAAAGTTTGAGTTTAAACATCTTCTAATGCGAAAAATTAACTAAAAAGAGAAACGTCTTTTCGACAAAAGATACAACACGATTGTTATATTTGAAAAGAAGAAACTAAACAACGCGAAGTTTCAAAGAGTTCGATAACAACTGGATAAAATGAGAAAATTGGAAGAAGATTAGACGCGTCAACGAGGAATTTCGTGCAAGAAACCCGTCGCCAAAAATCATTCGTGACCAGGAGATCGCAGCGTAATAAAACGAGGAAGAAAGTTAAAAAGTTCTTCCGCGAAATTATATTGAATCTCTGGGAGAGAGGTCAGCGAACTCCGGCACGCGTAACAACGTAACAAGCGTTGTAGGCGCACGCACGACTTTGATCGATGAGTCGATTAAGATTTACAACCCATTATACACGGAGATGCTTAATTTCGATTCGGCGCGCGCGTGCGCTTGCTCTTGTACAATATGAACGAGTAGAGCGCTATTAGAAAACGATTTTGTCATAAAGCGAATTATGCTGGCATCGATTCTCTGTTTTTCCCTTGTTGCTCCTTCTATATTTCGGTATTTTTTGTTAGCGGAGCGAATCTGGTTTCGTTTAGTAATCTTGACAGATTTCTCGATTTTAGCGTGTATTGGGATTTGTAACAATAGACTTCAGAGTTTCGATCTATTACGAAGTAAAATTTCCGGGCTAAAATTATTTACGGAATAACGGAACGGCTTGGGAACTAAGATTAGAAATCTGTTTTAAACTGCAATGCTCGCGCATTCGCTTTTAAAATATTCAAATAAAAGGAAATGTCCATTTTCATTACCTTCTTGATGTTTCAAATCGTATATCGATGAACATGCAGTTAAATTTTGTTTCTAGTCTTATTTCCGTTGAGTTTTATTTTAGCAAATTTATTGAAAATTCTATTATCTACGATACGGGAAATTTGTGAAAATATCCGATATCGACAAATTATTTACGTCGTTAAGCGATATAAACAGTGATACTGATATAATTCCACGGAACTTTTTGAATCATCGTGCGATATATTTTCTATTCATAGCCTAAGAACGAAGACGTCGAATTTAGTAAAAATCGATTATTTCGTGTCCAAGAAATGCGTTTACGCGTTTTACACGAATTGTATTCAAAGATATCGAAAGACCACGACGTGACGTAGGAGAGAATGTAAATTAGTAAGCTACGACTCTTAAGAACGTTCGAATATATTTTTAACGCCTGGCTGGTATCGGTTGCGCGCGTGATACACAAAGTTCAACGACAACGAGCAAACAACGCGTAAACGTCCAATGATTAACTATCCGGCAACAAACGAAACCAACTTAGAGTACGTAATCTCGATTAGAAGATCGATTTACAACCACAACGCATCCCGATGTGGAAACGGTCAACAGCAGATTCGCGTTAGGCCACCACGATGCAGCAGCAAAACGGATAAACAGGTTCTCTATCGTAGAAACGTCGGATAGACGACGTTCTGTTTGAAAAGATCGTAAGACGGATGCAAGTCGGAGCAGGAGCTTTCACGCGGTATCGTTAAACGGTCTAATTTATTGAACCAATATCTTAGCCCAATATTTGAGCAGCGTTTTCTCGCTTTTGGACGTTACGATTCATGGAACATGCACACGCACAGCGTACAGGATCGTTCCATGTATCGTTATTCCGGTCGATTGGTTCCAAGTATTTCGAACACGTTCGCTGAAAGTCAGCTTTCGCGCCAAACCTCGCCAAGAATGCGACGAATACGGTTTCGAGACCATGAGAAAAGTCGGGTTGTCGATAACAAGGATTAGGTGCACCCGACATTCGCGCGATATCGCACTGGCGTATCGTGTAGATTATCCGCGAAACGCGTAAACAATGAAGTTTACAACCAACGAGCTTCCTATCCGAACGCGAGGAAGTGGCGCTTTTTTTTTTTTTTTTTTTTTTTTTTTTACGGTACCGCAATGATCGCTAGCGAGATCGTAAAAGTTACGAGCTCTGTACTTTCGGTGGATTTTATTGGGAGGCACCTTCGATTAATTTTACGGTCGATGCTGGATGCTGGCTGCCGAGAGGTCGATTACCACTAGCCTGATTCTTTCTTTTGGCTTATATTCGTATAAATCGTTAAGAATCGAAATTGAAAGTCGATTATATTGGTTAACCGAGATCGATATGTCATATTTTCTAGGTGAATTTCTCCACTTTATAATCTTGTTACAATAATACGTAATACAAACTATTGCACCGATTGCGAGACTGTTCGTGGAAAACGCAAGTTTGCAAAGAGATTGGGACCATCTTAACGGAAACGAGAAGTTAATTGAGAAGAAACGTGGTAAACCACCCGTTTCTTAGTTTTGATCTTTACGCGTATGTCAATAACGCGATGTTGGTATGTTGCCGACAGGCTGGCGATTAGCGGTGACATGACCTATATTGCACCTAAATTGATCTACATCCTTTGTAATTACTAGCGAAACTCTACTATATAGCTTTTCTACAGTCGCGTTACGGTGTCCTTGTCGGTTCATATTTAACGATTCATGCAGTCACTGAGAATAGTATATATTAGATTAATAAGAATTATTTGATGAAAGTTTTTATAGATATAAACGGCCGACGTTTGACCCGTATCTTACAAATATCGTATTTACAGGAAAGTTTGGTGAAGAATTAGCCTTGTTGCGATTACGAAATTGTATAAGGAGCGCGCAGTTGGCGAAGGAAAGGCCACGCAGATCGATGGTACAAATACTTTTGGAAAGGAAACGGAAAACTTGAACATTCGGACGATTTATTCGCCTTCGCGAGTTTCCTTACTTCCTGCAGCGATACTTCGCTGGTTACGCAAATATTTTACAAGCGGAAAATTATCGAGATACTCCGGCGAACGAAATTTCTTTCGAGAATATATCGTTGTTCTTCTTTCGAAAGTTGTTCGAGATATCTTCGGCCCGGCCAAAATTTACCTACCGTTTCTTCCTCGAATCTTCTATCCCCTTGTCGTTGGGAGATTAGTGGCTCGCCACCGGTTTTACTACAAAATCGAGTTACAACGGCGAAACTTAATCGAGAGATTTTCCTTTTAGCTAGCTGCACGCTGTAATCTTTCGAGCGCTGTTGCTCGCGTCGTTGTTCCGAATAGAAATCGACCGAAAATTATTATCAAGCGGATTCGCAATATGCGATGTAATATCTTCTAACGTCTAAAGAAACGTCACGTTCCTTTACCAACATTTCAAACAAAAAATTACTAGAATTTTCGTAGTAATTGGTAGTATTTTCACATGTACGAGTTAGATGCTGTATTAATACGATTACGTACTTGTCCAAGGTCTCGATGATCAATCATGTAAAACTGGAAACGAACGACGGTCGATTTTCGCGATCGATCGACATCTACGATAGAACGAGCGGTGTGGATCGTGAGAAGTGAAACAAAGGAAAGGACGAATTTCCGAGGTTTGTCCGATCGAAGTTCGTTAAGACTGTTTGGCGGTAGATGGACCGTGTTTTCCCGTGCAAACAGACTCATGTGCTTTCCCGACAAGAAAGAACGAGGAGGACGGAACGAAGAACATCGCGAAGAAATCGCGTGACGAACTCATGACACGCGCGTGGCCACGTATCGCGTACTCGGCGTACCGTGCACTGGAATCCGTGACGACGCGATCGAACGCGACCTTCTTCGTCTTGAATGCGTGCCGGAGTGTCGCCAACCAAGCGTGGACTCGAAGGAAAATGGGTGGAAAAGTCGGTCTGATTTGCGGTAGCTGCTGGTCCGGAAAGTACAGTATGTATACTACGATTTTACACATATCTAACGATACGCGATGTGTATATGTACGTGGTTTATCGTTTTTATCGAAAAATTGTTATCTTATTGGTGCGCAACTTCTCGAAGGATACGAGGATGAAGCGTCGGAAAATTAATTCTCGCGAATCGTGACACACTTCCTTCCTTCTTATCCCGTTTCTCCGTTATTCTCGTTCACGCTCGATACGGGTGAAAACAAATTAGCTTGAAAGAACTCGTACAACAAGATAGGTATACGTATGGTGACGCATCGCGGCAAGGGATTACGACCCAGTCGTAAATTCGATTACATGTTTCGAACCACAGAATAATAACATGGAAAACAGATTAACGGATAACAGTTCGAACCTCCTTCACACGTGCAGGAAGCATCGGAATTCCAAATTCATTTGCATTAGTCTTATCGCAAGATAGGTTTTCGAAGACCAGGTTCACAGTTCTTCGATACTCGAAACTTGTTCCCGTTTCACAGATGAATTTTTAATTCACTCGCTTCGTATCTCTTCTAGGGGTATTATTCAAAGATCACAATACTGCTTGGCATATGAAAATACGTAGGTGTAAAAATTCAAGAGAAAGTACCTCTTGGAACGAACACTGAATGTTAATTCCAGCTTCGTATCGTAAATGCTTCCTCGACGATCTTCTATTAGAACGTATCTACTAAAATCATCTTTTCCATATAAATTACTTCAGCCCACGTTACAGTGACGCGGTGGAAAATTTTCCGATCAAACTTCAATGCCCGTAAAAGACTAATTTTCCCCGGAGTTGAAAACGATCTTCTCTTGGAGAAAATTCCCCGTTATGCGAAAAGGAAGCGCATCTCACGCAAGATGCAAAAAAGAAAGGCCGATTCACAACCCGAAGCAACGGGTTAATGGATCGCGAAAAAACAGAACGACTCGCATGGTCGTCGCAGCTGGACTATTTTCGATTGATCAGACCGGGAAGGATCGGTGGTGCGTGGGCATGCCGCCAAAATGACTGTTGCTCGGAGTCGGTCTCGCTGGGACGAGCAACGATCCAAGTCAGACTGGCGATCCATACGTTCCGGAATCACCCGAGGCCATGGCGCGATCCTCGTTTATCGGATTTCCAGCACAGTCCCGTGAATGATGCACAACCGTTTCTCTGTCTCTTTATTTTGAGTACCGTTATTTTCGTCGTAGCACTTTCGATGATTTTCTTCGTCGTCGACGTTCTGTGCCGTGAACGCCGAGTCGGACAGAAACGTACGGACGAATATTTTTTGTATCGTTCGACAACGATTGAACGTTACACGAAATTATTGAAAAAATAAATCGCACGCAAATATACGTAGGTCGAGCATAACGGACTAGCACGTACGTTCTAATGACCGTTAGCCATGAAACTTTCATAATCTTCTACATTTTTTTATCAACAGCTGACCGTGGCGCGATTTTTTACTGCCTCGTTGGTCGCTGATAAATTTGGTAGGTTCTTTTCGTAATTTAGTCGTAATTAAGTTAACTGCTCGATGCGTAAATTATTATAAACTAGCTTTAAAACTTCAAAATTGATTATTATCGATAATCTCGTTATATCGAATCAAATAGCTCGTAAAGCGTAATTATATTTGATCGCTGCTTGCTTATCGATTGCTGCTTGTCAAACGATTAAAATCTGACATCTGCGTATCATCGTTCTTGCAAATGTTCCATATTATTTCAGTTAAATGGAATTATTTTTCTATTTTCGATAGAACTTCTTTTCTGCAAGAGAAAACCAACTTGAAATTCAGATTCGAAGCAACGAGACAAAAAAATCTTTGCAACAGTTTTGCGTAGTATCAAGTTCGCGGTTAAATTAATTTTCATAGAAAACAAAGGCGCGCGTTCTTGTACGATTAATCGAAGAAACGAGCTGTTTTCCGCGTCGGTAATTATGTCAGGTAGAAAACAACCGTTCGTATTTGTCGAAAGGAGTAATTTTCACGAGCGACGAATTCGTACCAAAAGCTCGAAGAAAACCAGGCGTCGCGACGGTTAAAACACTGGAGAACACGAATTCGGCTTATGAACCGTTAAGAAACGTGATTTTACATGCTCGTAAGCTGCATGATGTAGAACCATGCTGCCCTGCGAGTACCGTTATTCGGCTCGTGGTACTCGCTCGCTTGCCCACCACCGTTCATTACATAATCCTTACGGATCGTAACGTCGTTTCTGATTTTTCGACACCGTAGCCTGGATCCTGAATCGCGTCCTGGATTCTAACGCAATTCGCACCACTGTTCTTTAAAAGCGCGATACTCTAGTAGTATCTTCGAATTGTCAGACGTCGAATCGTAATTGGTTTTATCGATCGTGACAAATATTCTCGATAGTTCTCGTCGATCGTCGTGACGATCGTTTAGCGTAGAAAGCTGAAAACGTAGAAAGTTTGTAGTTGCGATTGTTTCCAACGAATTTCGAATTCCACGAATGACTATCTTTTCGGTAAACAAAGTATCGTATAGAGAATAAGCGTAAAGCGAGGAACAACTGGTTAACACTTTCCCAATGTCGAGAACGGAACTTTCTCGCAGTAATTTATGATCTCACGGCGACTAATAGACCTGATGTCCTAGAGATCATCGTATATCGAAAGCCAGGTCTTCGGACATCTCGGGATAAGAAAGATCTTTTTATTATTATTATTATCATTATTATTAGTAGTAGTATATATTGATATATAAAATTTGTTTGTGACACCGATTAGTGTCCGAAAGCTAAAGAGCGTGAAGTTAGACTGCTAGTAAGATCGATACGATTTACAAAAGCTTGAGTACGGAAACCTCAAAAGTATTTGCAAATCCGGTAAAAAAAAATCTAAGAATGTAGAAAACTATTAGCCCTGACACAGATCCGGTTAACGGAGTCGGAGGTAACATGCTCGTAAATTATACCTAAGAAAGCTCGCACAAACCTACCTAAACGATCTTAAATGCGTAAGAGTTAATGAACGCCAAGAATTGTCGGTAATGTACGAAGCCATTAATCATTTTAAAGAAAAAGATCAAGTCCGCCGCTGTCCTACGAGAATCAAAAGATTTAAGATTCAAGCTACGCAAGATCGGTGTGTAGCTGCGGTCCGTAATATCCATTCCGCGTCTCTACTTGAAAGCGGCAAATTTGAGAAACTTGTGTTGCACTGTCTCCGGTAACTGTCTGTACGTCACCTGATCCAGTGACCGCATTACCGAAGCGTATTCTAACGCGACCTAAAGCGACTTAACGTGTGGACGTTGCCAAATTCCACGGCGCATCGTTTGATAAAACCTAGCGTCTTGTACGACTCTCTTTCGATGAGATTCTAGCAGAGACGTGGAACGGCCACTTAAATCACATTAGAGACAGGGGAATACCATTCTGACTATAATCAAACATTGTAGTAACATTTGTTATCTCGTTCCAGAGATCACGCTGAACTTCAAAGCAACTCTGAATGCATAAAATTATGTTAAAAGTTTTGAAATCACCTACGAGTGATTGAGATCGACGGTATTTCAGAACGTACGGAAGATCATTGATAAAAAGTATAAACAATGAACATAAGCGTCGAATACAGATCGTCAATTCGAATATGTTGTTCGTCACCGCCAAGATGGCCCGCTATCCGCGATAACGATGGATCTCCGGAGCACATTGAAGATAATTTCTTAACGAGTACGAAATGCGGCCAAGCTGCAAAGCGAAATACTTTCCGACTTGATTATGCCATTCGAAAGTATCGAATGCAAAATGGCAATAAACCACGAGATCGGTAACCATGGATAACGATAATCTCGCGATTGAAACCTTGTCAGCGGCGTCCGATCGCGATGCGTGAGTAAAGAAAGGATCGACTTAATCGGTAAATGATATTAACTCTCGTTTCCATAGAACGAGGTGTTTGTTCCGTGTTTGAGTCAGTCGACGGTGAGGGAAAAAGATTAGTCGAGGGGTATTAAAAACGAGCTGGTTCTTGCCCGATGAACGGAGCACCTGTCGTTTGCAGAAAGACGAGGAGAACGGTGAAACGAACGAGGAATCGGTGACAGGGGAAAAAGAGAGCGGGCGATCGAGTCCTGCGAGTCGTCCTCGCAAAAACGAGACGAACGCCATCACCGGCCGAGTGTGGATTTCGACTCGCTGCTCGCGAGTGGAATTGCTTTTCTCCGACGACAACTGGATTTGTAACGGATGCATTGGCGTTTACAGAGATGTACAGTCCGATCGTCTTGATTCAACGTAGAGGGATTGGTTCAAGCGTTCACCTATTAGATCGTCCGTTCGCTAGAATAGTTCAAATAGTTTAATCATCTGTTGATTCGGGTCATCGCCAGTTTCTTCTTTACTAAACGAGTACGCAATGGCAGTCGACTGTTTTACGTTCCATCATCTTCAGTCGCATATACGGACAAATTAATTTACAAAAAATGAACTTTTATATTTCTCGATAACTTAATCTAAATTTACGTCGCTTCGCTGTATCGATAATGCCAAATATCGTTACCAAATATCGTGCCGCGCGTTCACGATTGAAGCCATGATACGGTTTTTATTACGACACGATCGGTAAAGGCTGAAATACTTCCGTGCGAATTCATAGTACGGAGAATCAGCGTCACCGCAAACGCACGTAATCGACGTATCAATTAATTTCAACGAGCAGTTACGGCGGTACGGCCGCAGAAACCACGATCGTGTATTAAAGATGAAATCGAAGCGTGAATACACTACGCGAAGAAGCATAAACCAGCTGATAAAATGCTATTGGCGGTAGCTGCAAATTTTAATAGTTACGAATAACGACTAAATTATGTGACACAGTTGCTTTTTGTTGAGAATTATAATTAATCGGAGTGACAAAACTCTTCATCGCGTACTCTTCAGCTTCTCGGGCAGGTCAGAGGTACATGCGCGTACACAACGCTACATACACGGGGTGGCAGGTTCAGTCAGACGAAGATGGAGTAAATTGAGTAAATTTTCAGGCGAAGACAAGGTTTCCCTCTTACGCTCGTTCGCCGTTCGAGCACATTGAACGGGCTTCTGTAGCCATTTCTTGCCGCGGTCTTGTTTCCTTAGCGTAAACGTTGTGAGTGCGCGAGAATGTACGCTCATAAAGTTGCTATTGATTCACGGTAAATCGAAATCACGCGATACTTGGTCGACAGAGCTTTCATCTTCCGATTCTTTTGCAGCGTTCGACAAAATTTTTAGCCGCGTTTCTACGAACCTGAACAGGTTTTCTCAAGTACGAAGCTTACCCTGACCGAAACTTACATCTACAGATCTATAGGTCTATAGATCAACTCCGTAACTACCTATCTTCCCGATTACCTATCACGACCGTTTCAAAACCTAACCCTCGTCAAAGCGAATTTCCAGTTCACCCATGCGCCAATTCCCAGGAATCTACGTGCTAAATAAAACCTGAAAAATGAAATATCGAAAAAGGATAGAAGAAAAAGGGAAGGGTTGTTCCATACCACGTTATTGCCAATATAATTTCCATTGACGTTCGTGGAATATTAAAACAACCAAATAATCCGTTGGCTTAAAAATCCGCGCGGAAGAAAGAAGCGTTTCGAACGCTCCGACGCGATAACTAATCGACGGGACAAAGAGACAGTATCGACTCGTCTGACCCACTTGATCACTACAGATCCCGTTAGTTGGCATCGAGTCGATACTCTTGCCGCAGGCATACTCGTTGCTCGCTACCGCGATCACGCGGAGACGGGAATCGGCGCGAACAGTCGCCAGAGAAAATGTCCGCGCGACAAATAAAATACTCTCGGATCGGACAACTTGTTCGAAGGATAACAGCTATTGTTGAGCCATGCTCGATTTATTAGCGAGATCGCCAGCTACTGGATACCGCGATACGCTTTGTATCAAACGCACACGAATTTATGGCGGACGATGAATCAGGATATTCCAGAGACCGGAATTGCCAGATTTTATTTCTATTGCGGACATTCTCCGCACGTATGTAGGTCCTTTTCCGTTTGTCTTTTTATTCTGCTTCGATAGTTTGAGGTTCGAATTGAAAAATTTTCACTACTTGTTTTAATCGTTAAATCACCATCCGTAATTACTCTACTGTACGCATTTTATGTCTGTACGGAGAAAGTATTCTATATTATTCCATCGGTGGAAATACATCTTTCGCGTCTGAAATCGTGCAAAATATTTGTTACGTGTATATTCTAAATATATTTGCAACGTTAATATGCGTCCACGCTCAGGAACGTTGTCAATGCGATACGATATTTTATTTTGCCGAACCCATAGCGTCTGGTCTCCTTGAAGTTCCAAGGAATTTTACTACTCAACCGAATCCGCTAACGATCGACTTAACGAGCCGACTACTATGCACGTAACGGTCGAGTTTCTAGGGATCAGAAAAGCCTGAATCGCGTGATTTGTCGCGATACGGTAATACCAGGACCTGTTACGAAATTCCGATCTGCTGATCGAGGCATTCCCAAGTGACGACATCAGCGACTCTTAAAGAGGAATTAGATTTTTCATAGTCCTCCGTTTCGAGCCATATATTTACCATTATCTTCGTGCGTGACGTACAAGACGACGTTAACGCGTACGTTTCGGATAATTTTCAGGATTTACGAAGACTAGCAATTGCAAAGGACAGAGATGGTTACTTACGTCTGCGTAAACCTGAATTGTAAATTTAAATCTTAGCAAAAAGTAACGTGATACCGCGTGACACGCATCTTGCGATTGTTCACGCCACATCGTAGTTCGCTATATACGATATAACTTGTAAAAATGCGTCAGCCAGAAAGTTCAACGTTTAGTCGAGAAGGTGAGATGCTAGAAGTCGCGTATATTTCTAACGTTAGAAAATTAAAAACTAAAACCGAAGCTTTCGTCCGATCGTTTCTTCGTCGAGATGGTATAATCCGGACAGGGCCGTCGATTTAAGGCGGAATACGCTGCATGTAAAATTTGGCGACTAAAAGAAAAGAAACGAACGCACATGAAACCAAGAGCGAGAGAATAACGCGAACCTATGTATCTAGTATTACTCGATCTAACAAAACGAGGCACGAAAGAAAAAGATCGATCGAAACGATCGACGATTATACGCGTCCATTTTTCGGAAGGAACACACGGCGGTCTGCTTCGCACGACAAAAGCTAGAAGTTCGAAATCCCGGGTGGTTTGCCGCATTCAGGATATCCCGACGCGGTAAAACCCGGGCGAGAACGTAAAATATTTATTACGGGTGGCCGCAACCGCGGCTCCGATATTTTTGCAATACACTAGCGATAAAAAGTTCGCGTACAAGGTAGATAGCGGGCAAAAGAACGGTATAGAGCATAGAGCGTAGAGTATAGCAGCGTCACAGAAAAAGAAAAATCAACAGCTTGGTCGGTCGTTGCGCAGCAACAGGTCGAGCAACGATACAAATGATCATGGAAGCGCGTTTCTGCTCCCCGGTCTGTTCGAACTACCTCGATCAATTTCTGTTTTTCCCTCCCTCCCCCTCTCAACCCCTCCCTCTCTTTTCGCTAGCCGGTCCTTCCACGACGATTTATCTTTCTGATCTTTCCGACTCGACCGTTGCGCTATAAATTGTTTCGCATTTTCTAGAGAACGGACACTTGAAACTACGTCCTTGCGGTACGTTCGATAGCCAGAGCAGAGGGATCACTCGTGAGCCTGTTTTCATCTTGCGAAACGAAAAAATTATTAGAGATTCCCTGATAAAATTGTACGCGATTTTATGCAACTTTATATAATAGGTTCCCACGTAGCTAAAATTTAGCAAAAGTTGCGCGAAATTAACGGATGACAATTGAAAAATTTCTTGGATGAATTACGTTTATTACTGAATGGTTGGCTGCGAGAACCGATATCTAGTAGCATCTAAGTTATCCGAGCTAGTTTCGCGATAAAGGAACGGATCTCTGCCGATACTGTCTACCTGATTATCGTAGCAGATCTACGCAGTCGCAAGGTTTTCCAAATTAATACAAATTTCCAACTACCGTAACATCGGGATATCATACATCGTAAAGCAAAGTTAAGGAGAGTGGCGATGGCCTCGGAAACGCGAAAAATATCTCAGAAGATAGAATTTTGATGGCGCGAGGGACAAATCCCCGTGATGGTTTTCCCAATAACGATTCTGATTCCCCCTTGACGTGTCTGCTCGGCGCCACTTCCGGCATCGTGACAACCATCGTAAGCCCTAGGACGTCTGACGGCCCGAATCGTGGGGTGAACAACCCTTACATCCTCCTTTACATCGTATATGCTCTTCTCGCTGTTGGCGAAAATCCTATTTGTGAAATTAGACGTTTGCTCGCTTCGAGACAAAGTAAACCGTGTTTCTCACTGGCGTTCGGGAGATGGCGATGGTGCGATATAGCGCAACAAAGTGAAATTTTGCGCGCATGAATCTAGCAGGATTATAACGTAACAGGAGCACGACAAAGTGGAAACTTTTAATGAAAAAAGAAAAAACGTATCGCCAAAGAAACTTTTTTTTCTCCATTTTCCTTTGTAGAATTATATTTCACTTGCGAGTATTATAGCATGTCTGCCTTTGATACAAAGATCATAAAAGGTTTGCGTATATTTACGCTGTACGAAAGACACTCGAGTATTACACGCATACATTATCGACAAATAGATCCACGTTCGAGATAAGAGTTCCTCGTTGATTCTTTCTCATGGTATAAATAACGAGAAATTGTCAGGAAGTATGTAATAACGTTGCAGCGAAACTACTCGTACTTCGTTACTTTTATTCGCATGTATAACACCTACAACGATATTCTTCGTTGAATCGATAAATAAAAGCGTTCCCCAGCGTACGTACAAGACTAGATCTTAAAATATAAAAATCGACGTGATCTACCAGTGGCTTACGACTCGCATATTTCTAATCCAGACGTGTTCGTAAATCACAGATAGGTGACAGGTATCTGCACCATCGAGTTTCCACATCGATGAATTACACTGTCACGAGTATCCTATAGTAGGAAAATATACTTTTAAAAAGATGGTACCGAGTGAAAAAAGACCAGGAAAACAATTCGCCGAAACGGCGAAAAGAGAATGCCTGACGCAAAAACAACGATACGGTAAATCGGCGTCCCGTTTTAATTTTTATCGATCGGTCGTCCAGCAAACGATATGTCGAGCAGCGACGGCGACAAGGTAGCAGAGACGAAATATTACCGAGTTAACGCGCGCGAAGTGGTCGCAGGAATGCCTGACGGGTGCGAGAGTGTAATGCACTTACGTCACGAGAATTTCAGACAAAACAACCGGTGGTGTAACGAAAATTTAGCGTCGCGACCGGACGTTCTAAATATAAAATGGATGGCTGTTGACCGAGAGAAAAATGCTCGACGATACGGTACCGCCACATCCGCCGTTCCTTTTCTTACAAGATTGAACGTCCACGGTCGACCCATTTACCAGACTTTCCTCGTGCCACGAAGAGACGAAATACACCAGTGCTATTTAATCCGATGGTTTATTTAATCCGCCAACATTGTCCATTACCGCGTAGCAATAGCGCGCGCGCGCTCGCGTGCCAGATAAATATAGACGTTCCACTTGGCACCGACGCAGAAAAGATCAAGGTGTCGTAGAAACGACGTCGCGCCGTTACTTCATTCTAGTTCCGTCTCGGGAATATTTGACGGTTCCCGATGGCCTGATTGCAGATCGATGGACGAACTTATGATAGAGTTCCCAACCTCGGGCGCATCGAAGTTTATCGAAAGCATCGGTTAGTACGAGTAACAACGCGTTTTAATATCGATTGTAAAAATACTGGAAAAATTGTAAAAAATATCGATACGTTTTTAAGTAACATTTTATTTCCAACTGTTGACATTTCGATGCGTTTAATCGAATATATTTTGTCGAATGATGGATCGGTGGTGGTACGAATGAGGACGGTCGAAACTCTTTGCGGGCGTCACGCTTTATAGCTTGACGAACATTATCCATCCCAATAATTTTCATTCTATCTCCATGTATGACTCGCGTTACTCGCGTTAAATCATCGAGTGCTCGTAGTATGCGTACAGGTTATCGGTGAAAGTAATCCCTAAACATCCCTGCTCGATTTATTTACATAAAAAGGATGTTGCTGTAAAATATCTGCAATTCGCTTCTCCTCGGAGATATTTTCACTCGCTGAAATATTTGGCGACGTCGTTAAAAATATTTCTGTCGCGAATGACTACATTTTCGAAAATATTTCACGTCATGATCGAGCAAAAATAAAATTGAATTTAACGTACGGCTACATCGACGAAGGTTTCATATAGAATCGCAAGGGGATTAATCGATCCTTTCTCAATTAATATTCAGCGCCAAACGTAATTGGACGGGAAACTGGCGCGCGGACGTTTCACCAAGCTGCATATTTATGCCTCGGTCGGAGGAATTCATCCGATCGGTATGAAGAGCGAAATCCGGATCTGTCGTTGCATTCGGTTTTACAAGAGTGCGGTAATTAGCCGAAGTCGCGTACGATGAAATTGTCCGAATCGATGCATTGATTTCTTGTTACGATGTACGATATGCAAAGCGGTTACGCGTCTGCTTTGAAAAGAAAAGGAGATTTTATAAGTACTACGTAGCGGATAAGAAAGATAGTATATATTCGTAAAAATAAGTTAAACACAGATCGTAATATTAAAAAGTGTTAACAGAACGGAAAAATCGCTTTTATCGAGTACCTGATATTCTTTAATTAAATCGCTGAAACATTAAAAAATAAACGAATAACGAGTTACGACGTTACGAAAACATTCGATTAACTGCGCGATCATCGAAATCAAGTAATTTGGAGCAAACATTCGCGGTTTATATTTACGAATGTAGAAACGATAGAAAAGATCTGTTTTTTTTTTTTTTTTTTTTTGTATATCCGTGAATAACCACCTTGGGTAAATCCATGCAAATCGCGGATATCGACGATGCAATGTCACTGTCTCGATATTTCGACCAAATTCCAGACGCGACAGCTGCGATCGACGTAAATGTTTGATGCAATCGGTTCTTCCTGCTCGTAAATGCACCGCACATATTTTTTCAACTGTCTTGGGCTCCGTCGTGGTACACACGTGCAATTTGCGAGAAGCATAATCCGTGAACCGTCAAACTTTTTGCTATGCCACTATGATTACCGCTTCCTCGTTTCCTCACAACTACGATTCTTATTTCAGATCGTGATATTGATTTCTCGGTAGAGTTCTACTGAACTCATTTAGCTTACTTAGGATCAAAATGATCTCAGCAGATACGAAGATGTAATCTTAACGGTAACTAATATATACAAATCTAACAGAGACGGTATATGAAAGTGTATATCATGTATATAATGTTTCGCCGAACAACAAATATAGTTCATAAATTACACAAAGTGTATTTAGCATTTCCCCTTTTCGATCGAAGTCTGGAATATCCGTTACGAATGTTCGCCTATACATAGAAATGGCAATTAACGGATAAGGCGGTCAAATACGTTAACGGAGGAAGATGTATTGCGTTAATGAAGCGTGGCACGGAACGGCGAAAATTGAACGCGAAGCAATCTAGGAATATCATAGCAGAATAGCGATACGGAAATATGCGCTGGGTAAATCGAAAAATACACGTGCCGTTTAATCAATAGCGAGCCAATATAAAAAGTAATCCAGACGAAGATTACATTTTATCCAGGTTTATTTTATTTTTCCCATCGAGCCGTTTGTTTGTTATAGGTATACGTTCCACAGAGAAGTTTCACCCGTTTAATTGAAAAAAGTGCGGATGGAATGATTGTGTCCATGTTCACACCGTTCTTAACACGTTCGTGTTTAATTAAACGTTTTAATTTCTCTAATTTTCTTGTGACTTTATTTCAAGTTTACTCCAAAAACAGCTTTTAACGTTCTAATGCGAGCCTTTTTTAAGAAACAAAACATACACGCACAGAATGAAATGTTTTAAAAAGTGACTTTCCCCGATTAATTATTCAAATTTTGTTATGAAAATGAAATTTAATTTGTTCGCACGCTTTGAGTGCGCTAATATCACTGTCGCGTTTTCTCACCTCTCTCAACTTCCTTTACCTTAGAACGTACACAACGGTCTTCCGAAGGCAAAATACTCTTTCTATAAATCACTGAACCATCCAAGGTTTCCTAGATATAATACGTAATCAGAAACGGAAGACGCGTTCAAAGTCAAACCTGATCGATCGGCCAATCAACTTACTGAAAAAATCGAGACGAAGAATCAGCGTGTGTCGAAGCTACCAATGGACACGAGGAATGCGTCGAAACTGAAAAAAAAAAAGAAAAAATAACAGGGGAATCGTTTGGAGCAGGGAGCATGGTAAATCGTAGTCGTCGCTAATGCATCGTCACGCATTCCGTCGCGAACAAACGTCGAGGAATCGTTCCCTGGTAGCTGTGCCATTTAATGTATTCCGTTTCGATGCATCTGGTCCTGCGGCGCGGACAATTTCCTTTTAGTGGCGCTTACGGAAAATAGAAAATGTCACGGCGCATCGACGCCGTTTCACATGCGCCGATGATTTAACAACTTTGTCGCCAAAACTCTACGCGTGTACATTTCTCGACTTACGTTGTTCGTCTTTTGGACGATCTCTTTTCTCGTTGCTTACAAAACGGGAGAAAAGCTTTCCTTTCGAGCGCCGCCTCAAGTGGATTAATACGATTTCTTAGCAGGAATGAAAGAATTGAATTTTTGAAGTACATCTTAGACGTAGTCATGGGGAAGTTCTTGATTCGTCCGCGTCCTCCTTTGTCCTGCTGAAAATTTATCTCTGTTTCTTGTTTGTCCCACCTCCTACCTCTAAATAAGTTGCGCGGAGTACGATAGAATCTTTTTACTCGCAAAAGGATATTCGTTTAACACGATGATCGGTTAAAACCTTTATTCTTCGGAACAATCTCTATTCTTAGAACAGAAGGATTTCCGATATCTGTTTGCGGTATTTTTCGTGCTGATTCTTTCCATCTACAGGACAAACTACAAACGCGATAGCGAGAAAAAACGGATTGAGATACGAGACGATCGTACGTAGTTTGTATGAGACGAACGAATGACACTCGTGCTCCTTACATAAGCGTATACGCGCGGATGACCTGGTTTCACAGGCTGAGTTAGTTGCGCACGATAAATTGTCCCTTCCGGTGTGTCTGGCTCGGCCTGTTCCAAAACGAGGCGGTTCCTGCGGTAATTCCCCTCAGGCGGCCGATGGTTCCGTTCTATTTTGTCCCATGCCGTTCCCATGTCCGTAAAACATCAGGTCGCTCATTATGGCCGCGCGCGTCACCGCCAACAACCCGCCACCGTGAGATTCAATTACGTCCTCCGACGCTCGCGGCCGACTCCTCTTCGCGCGCGTTCCGCGTGTTGCGCGACGCTTCGGAATTTCTGCGTCGCGTGCTCCGAACGTTCTTTGAACGATCGCTTTCTCGCTAAGATTCCTCAAACCAGACGATTCCCGGGGAGAAAGAAGGATGGCTAAGAACGAGTCGAGGAGTTGCGAGCCCGGGGAAAAATTCGAGCGGTATACAAAGGATAGGAATTCTTATGAGATCGTTCGCGACAAATCAAGCATCTGTAGAAAGCTCTGCAAGAGATACCTGTTTTATATAGTTATAGCTCGTTTAATATTTTTATGGATACGTATGTATTTCTCCGAATAAAAATTCCGACGAAATAATACCGGACTTTGCTACGACAAATCTTAGATTAATTTACTAACGCAATTGCAGCGAAAAAGTTCCGATTTAAGAACATACCAATATCGGATCCGTGTAAACGTTATTATCAAGGTACTAAAGTTAGTATTAAAGTTAGTAAAGATACAAATGCCTGGCGGTCGAAGCTCTGAACTCACAGTTGAGACCGCGACGAGAATTTGGCTCTGTCGATACCCGTTAGAGAACGAATAATGTCGAAACTATGCAACTCCATGCTGCAACACGGACTCGCCATGATGTTTAATTTCCGCAAAACATTTGATGTTTTGACGCACTATTGCGAAAACGACGAATATTTATAACGTTATACTCTTCCATTTTCTCCGGAACTATTTTCTCATACAACTCGCTTTCGTTCGTTTTTCCTCTGAAAAGTAATCGTTTAATCCCCGCGAACAGGATACTCGTTTTACCATGCGAATAAACAGTTCGTTCAAAGTAACATAAAACCAGCTATGTAACACGAATTTGGGTTGCAGACGCGTTAAATGAAAGGTCGCTGTAAACGTACTCTATACATGAAAGTAGCATGCTCGAATTTACTCCACGAGATTACCATAAACCGTGACGAGCTATCGCTTGTTAGAAAAATTAATTTGTCGCATACTTGGAGCGATTATTAGATGATGGAAACGTGCGATGGGACGCGGTGCGGCATAGCGAGAGGAAATTTCGCGTTCCACTTTTCTGCTCTCTGTTCGAATGCCATCGTATTTTCACGGAGAATTCTCCGCATCGTTCGCGTTAACAGACGGACGTTGTTCGTAAAAATAGCGAACTGGATTCAATTACTTGGCCTGTCGTCGCATTCTCCGTGTCGAAGCGCTTTGGAATTTCAAATTCGATCGAGACCTCGGTCGGTTCGATAGCGGAACGCCAACGTGTCTTTTTTTCTTCGTTCTAGCATTTTCTGCTTTAAATTAAAAATATGCTGCATATTTGCGAAACTATTCATTTAGCCTAATCGTCTTTACAAGTTTTAGCGACTATCTATTTAGTTTTAAGAACGTAAAATATCTTTTTCGATTTATTGACATCGAAATACGAAAAAACTCCAGTACCGAATCTATTAACTTCCGAATATGGTTTTGTATCGAATATGATAATTTCACGTTTCTAGAAATACAGCCAAAGAAACGAAGAAGAAGAGGGTGTGTGTGTGTGTGAGAGAGAGAAAGAGAGAGAGAGGAAGAGAGAGAAACTTTGATTTAATTGAATCTCGAACATAAAGAACCTTCTCTCTGGATGCTCTTTCGCCTTCTGGGTGGTCTTACTCATTGGCTTCGATGAACTTGTGCGTCACAAATGTTCGCAGAAAAAATAAAATATACTTCTCGAATCGATCGTATCGTAACATTCGAGGCTAAATCAGCTCATTCAAATAAAGTATCATTTTTCATGAGGAAACGAAATCTATTGCTAATTTTCTCAGCTAGAGCAGAAAGATAGTTACGATGATAATAACTAGTGTAGAATGCTACACTAGCTTTCTTTATCTGGTTTTTAAAGGGTGTACAGTGTACGCCCGAAGTTACTTATCTTCGTCCCTTGGACATATTTTGCCCTGAATGATATCAAGAAGCGCAAACACAAGTTTCGCGATTCATGTTTCTCGATTAGTCGACGCAGCTGGCCCATTGTGCTCGCGCAGATGTGCTTCACCGTAGCCATTCACGATGAATCGTTTGCTTTACAAAATCGGCCAAAACAGAGATCGACACGATCCTCTCTCGATCGTCCGCCTCTCCAATTATTAGAACTGTGTAATTGAAACTACAAGCCGAAGCCAGGTCCAAAATTCGCGATGCGTGCAACTGTTCCAAGCACGTATGAAAGCTGATCGAGCTTCGTGAAACGATTAGACTTTGCTAAATTGCATTTAACCAGTACGCTCGGTCTATTGCTCCGCCGTTAATTACTCGATGTTGTTTTCGCATTAAAGTCGTTGAAGAATTTGAAATTTAATAAATTCGTAACTTTAAGCTTGGATTAATAGAGGAAATAACGCTTTCAAACGTTGAGAAGAGTGATCGTACAATTACGGTATCTCTTATTTGCGAATCGATATTGCCGAGAACCTACAAATATCCGTGCTGCGACTCTATAGAGTTATCGAATATAGACGAACGTTCACGACGAAGCGTAGCTTGATGAATAAACGCGCGATGAGCGTAAAGTGCGGACAGGAAATTCTTACAGTGAAAGTTTCGCGATTACGTCGCTTTTTCCGAGGAATAAAGAAGATTGGCTGCTGCGAACGTAGCGTGCCATTTCGATCGTAAATATCGAAAGCGTCATTGTACGTGGCTACGTCGTTACTTGCTCGTAGTTATCGTTAGGAAGAAAGCGGCGCTATTGTGTATCGACTATTGTACTCTGCTCGACTATTTATTTCCTTTGACGACGAATATCGCGTATAGGTTGCCTTAAAATTATCAAAAACCATACGATTTATCCTACCTATCGTTTGTGTAAACAAGATTATTCGAGAAAAATCTTTTCAAAACGTTTCAACTGAGATTCTAGTTATATATGTAATACGTTTATATTTACGCGAGTTTACCAATATTTCCTCACTTTCGCATTCGTTATATAGCGCTAGTTTAATTTTCAATAAAGTGGCTTTCGACTCGTGCTGCATCGAAATTCACAAATACGAGTACATATCTATACTTGTTGGATAAAATGAAATTTACCATGTAGATTCGCGCGAAATATCCAGAAAAAGTCACGAGCAATATTTTATTCGCAGCTTCCGGCTCCGGATCGGTGATAGGAAGGGATCCACTTCCGCCGAGAGCTGTCAGCACTTCGCAACTAGCTCAAAGAACGCAAACGCAACCACCGGCCACCGTCTCTACTCTTCCACTGCCAAGGAGTAACGCCACGCACAGACAGCCCTTGCCGCTTCATCAATCCACTCCTCAATCGATCAGACAATCGGAAAACGATATGACTAACTCGCAATTATTGCGAGCCGCCAGCAGCGGCGACATTGGAACCGGATCTGCCATGTGAGTACGATGTTTCGATATTCCGATATATTTGTCGAAACGTTCGAATCGAAAGACCGGATAGAAGAAAAGCGATTCAAAGACATAAACGTGCTAAAAAAAAAAAAAAAAAAAACATAGATAAATTTGACGTTAATACGATATAACGTAAACTTAGAAATAACATAGATTACCTTTTAAAGGTGAAATAGAAAGATGAGAACCGACATGCGCTCTTACGTTGTCTTCGCATTGTAGAAGAATTTTTCAAAGATTTCGCGAACGTGGAGATTCCGGCGTGAATACTACTCACGATCAACGAGGTCGAGATTCTTGGCGGAAAGCACAAAGTCGGTATGAGAATTTCTTCGGTGACACATTTTTCTCGGCTGTTTCACGTCGCGCCGTAAGAAGTATGCGCGTGCAACTAGCGTATGCTTTCGAACGATGCCCGCAGCCAATTCTCCTCCGGTTGCGTTCGTTCTTAAAACTATTCCGACCGATTCGTCCGGAAAACATTTTTCGATGGCTCGAGAATTGACGCGCGAACCAATTTTTTATTTACCATAATGTTTATAAGTGAAAGGAGCGTGTCGTTGGATTTAAATAATGTTATATGTATTCATTGACGTTTCGAAGCTTTCCAGTAAGTAATTTAATGGAGAATAAGATTCGCTTCTGTCGCATTCCTGATATTTCGTCTACGTTATTATGTTCTCGTATATTCGGTTATTAATCATTACGCGGTTACGATACCGAACACAATGTATACGACGTTAAAGTGAATCGTAAGCGGAGTACGAGTAGATTAATTAGAAATAAGGAAAGAGGAACTTTAATAATCAGAGAAGTGTAGCGGTAAGACAAAACGATAACTTAATATTCAATTTTCAATTTCAAAATTGCAGATTGAATAACAACGACGGAAAGGACATAAGATTAACATCTCCCAGCGGTCATGCTACTCAACGATTGATGAGTCCGGCTTTAAGGGTTGTTTCCTTGAACGACCATCGAGTTTCCAGTCCTAGCGACAGCGACATACGAGTTCATAGTCCAAGTAAGAATATGCGTTTTTACGTTAAGCGTTCGCCATTCTATTCGTTCGATTACTCGATATCTTGCAATTTTCCAAGTACCTTCGACTAAATTCTTCGACCTTCGAGTACTAATCCCTCTTTAAACTATCGTATACGTTTCTACCACTGTCTCGGCACATTTCTCCAACTCGTTTAAACACGAGTACTCGTTGAATCTGCTCTAAATCGTCTGGAACACTTGTCACGCCCAGCGAAACTTTCGCCAACTTCGTTCACGCTTTTCGATAAATTTGCCCTACTGCGTTCGTTTCGCTTCACGAATGTCGTGCGACGTTAAATTCAATTCATTCAAATCCTGTTGAAAGGACGCAATCGTCGTTCGATTTCGAACGGGGAATAAACCGATCTGGAACTCCGAAAGAAGCAGAAAGCGCACGATCGAATCGCGGTTTCGAAGAATTCATATCGGAAAGCGAGCAAGAAGCTTGCGAGCTCCGCGAAAAGAACGCGGTTTTGGTGATGGAGGTTTACCGTGCTGTTAAGATTAATTATTCAGAGATAAGCTCGAGCGGCAGGCTAGGTGCTAACTTTTTTCCATGCTTACCAGCTGCGAGACATTCGTCCGGAGAATTAAAGAGTCTGCCGTTATAAGTGACCCGCGAGGAACAAGCTTAACCTTTCGTCCTACTTCTATATTCGCTATATTTTCTTCTATTCGCAAATATGGCGGGGAAAGAATTTTATTTGATCTTCTACGTGGAAGATCCGGGAAGCATAAAGACGGAATTAAAAACGAGAAATGTACGATACAAATTATTCGTCATGCTCTTTTGCGAAAGCGAAGATGACCACCGCGCTGGATAGAAATTTGCGAAAAATGATTTTCACGTGTGCACGTGCGTAACACGTCGGATACGTTGTAACACCTAGCGTAATATCGTGGTTAACATCCAGGCAAATACATTATCGAACAAACATTAGCGAGAATGGCCGATGCTCGAGTCCGAACAGTGGTTAAGCGATATCGAGTCAATATTTAGCTCGTACCAAATTCTTGCCTGGGTCAGTATCGCGAATATTAACCGCCGCTTTGTGCGTTTTTATCTGGCCAGCTTGGGAAGCATACGAAACGATGCTTTTTTCTCGTGCTATTAAAGGGAAAGCCGGTCTCTCTTATCGTCGATATTCCCACGAGCACTGGTTCGACCGTATATTTTCCTTGTTGGAAAATTACTAGCGACGATATAGAAGACTTCTAGATTTAAATGCAAGCGGAGTAAAAATAAACTCCTTTCATTTGCTCACAGTCGAGAGGAAAATGGTGAGTCCGATCGGCCGAGAGGTGGACCGCGGCGGGGGCACGGCTGGTAGGCAGAATCAACGCGTATGGGAGTGCAACGAGTTGCTGCACAAAAGGGTGAGTGAAAGACAGTTTGGCGCAAGCGAAACCTTCGAGTTGATTGGCATGGCGAAGCATGGAAAGAGAAAGGAATCTAACGTAACGACACGGCTTCGACTGATTAGCCGCTTTTTTCACACTCTCCTTCCCCTCCTTTTCTGTTTACCGCTCTCCTCTTCCCACTCCGTAATTGCAACTCCGTTTCTTTATATTTCACGCGTACGTACACACCATTAGTGTCACGCGACAAGCAAGCAAGCACGTATACGGTTTGTTCGAGCTGTGTCCCGCGAGCGTGCAGTAGTCCGCATTATCGTCCTAGCATGCAAATTCCACTAGTTGGATTAATTAAAACGTTGCCTAGGGCGAGCCAACGATTTCGCAGCGCCTACGCCGCGCCGATACAATTAATCGCGAACGCGTTTCGCTTCTCAGGGTTATCGCACCTGGCGGGAACGCTCGAGATGATCGGCGCTCGACCAGTCGCAAGTGCAATTCGTTCTTGCTTAGAAACTTGATGATTTCAATTCGTTTAACATTTATCGCCCTAAGAAATTCCGATAGATTCTAGCGCGCTAATCGTAGATCGTCTAGGAACCACCACCTACACAGGTTGCCCGCTAAGGCGTAAAATGTGAAAACGTAGAGCCGCGGTTTACAATCAAACGCTTGTTATCAAGCGTCACGATACGCTGATCGTGTTAAAGTTTCACTTTACGCGTGGCTCTGGGCTGTCACGTTATCGCCCTTGGTTGGTCGACTAAGTCGTTAAGACACGTGAATCGACGATCCTTCGGGTATTAGACTTTGTAGCTGATACTTACTCGATTCGGTAGGCGCGCTATCTCTCCAAGATCACGAACAATCAGTTAATTAGATTTCTTCGATTACAGGTGGGGCGATAATATCTCAATTGTTTCTATGTTTCCAATTTCAAGATTTGGCAGATTTAGCAGCGCTGTTTTGCCTTTAAACCCATACTCAGTAGCTCAGGAAAATGAAATGGACACTCTGTTACATTTCCTATACTTTTCTGACGGTTACACGTTACATTCGTTTCGACGCTTAGCGATACGCAAGTACTCGAAAACCACTCTTTGCAATTAGAGCAATTGGAAACTTACAAAGGTTATGGTAAAACGTACTACCACCTAGGCTCGTGGTACACTAACATGTCCAAATCGGTCTCGAAAAAACCGATTCGAAGCTAATGCTTCCAATCGAGGGCTATAGCGAGCCATATCGGAAAAGTTAGCGACGATACTGGTACTACGAGAAGGGATATCTTCCATGAAAGGCAGCGGATCAAAGTTTTCTTTCGATATCTCGTGTCAGGAATTGGATCGGTGGCTGAAAAACATCTGATCGAGCAGATCCGGGGAGTCGAGAGCGCAAGTTCGACGTGTAGAAAATGCTCGGAACGGAGCAGCAGTCCAGAGGGAGCGATATCCATTATGGAAAAGGACAACCGGCGCGCCCGAAGGAACCGCTGAAAGCCATTGAAACTCGCGAATGTACGCGTACGCTTCCCTTTGGTCTAGAAATCCAACTACTGGTTCTACAGGGTGTAAACGGGCCGGTATCCAACCACCAGGAGGAGAGAACGATCGAACCGCGTTCGTTTGATGCCGAGTTTACAAGCATTTTCATTAGCGTAGCCTGCTTGTGCCAGAAATTCATTAGCATACGCGAGCGGCAGCAGCAGCAACGCGGAGTTGTTTTATCGCGTACGTGTCGTTGGCATTCCTGCCGACTACGCGGCGTTCGCTCCTAGAAATTTCATCGGCTGCAATTAATACCTTAATACTATCGCCAATTTCCCATCGAAGACTCCGCGTTAAAATATTACAAATCTTTTCTACGCTAGAGCCGTTATAGACTTCGTGAAATTTTCCCAACCGTATGTTTCCTCGATCGATTGCCTTCACGAGAGATTACTTTAATCGGCGCAATTCGAGCGACATCTTCGTCATACGATCGAAAGGTAATTTCATTGATTACAGTTCTCGGGTCTATCGCAAGGTTTCTGCTAATCCGTAGCTACCATAGAACTTTGTACTCCATACTAGAAGTTGCTTTTTTGAAATCCTGCTATAATAATAACGATTATGATAACGTTGCAAGACGTAAGGTAACGCAACCCGTTTGAAGGAAGCATACCTTCGAGATCATACGAATTCCTCCTACAGGAAGCAACCGTTCGCGTTCGTTCGATCTACGAAACGATCTTTTATCCTCGATTCCCGCTTCCATTCTATTGGAAATTTGCCGTTTTGCGATTCTGCGATCTCCCGCTTAGCACATACGTATTACGCAAGTCGTTGTCGTTTTGTCGAGCTTTCTTTCCTGGCCGACGTTAGTATTCCAAACAATCGGCATTGCCTGACCTTTTGTCGCAAATATCTTGCGTAACAAAGATATGCTTCAACTTGTTATTGTCCCGCTTTGCTTCGCAGTCTTTAACCGTTCACACACACCGAACGCCTCAATTTTGAAACTTTGAAGCGAAATATGGCAAGCGTGAATTTTAAATCCTATCGAAATTAATTACATCTACCGTTCCGTGAAATTTATGCGAAGAATCGGGCAATTGGCAGGTAGAGAATTAGAAACTTCGGACGTCTATCTAGTCTTCTCGTCCTTCTTTGCAATCGAGAAAAAATAATATCGTATCTGTAACCTACTCCGCGTGAAAAGGCATATTTCTTACTTTTATACGTTACACGATACTTTCGACATGAAGCTGTTTCGCGTGTGTCGAAGGAATTCTAGAATATTCTGTCGCGTTTGAAAATACGAATCGAAGCGTACAGAAAATCGAGTGCCAGCTCTTTCGAATCGTCTCTTTATTTGAAGGCTGCAGGACACAGACTAGCGAGAAAGTAGCGACGCGACTGTCGTTACTTCCATGCAAAGGAAAAGAGTGATTGAAACGGTGGTACACTAGTCTCCGGCGAAGAGAAAAGGATGAAAAATATTCAAGGAGAAGAAGAAGAAGAAGAAGAAGGAAAAGGAGAAAGAGAAGAAGAAGAAGAAGAAGAAGACGGCAACGACGACGATGAAGAGGAGGAGGTACGGCGAGAGCAGACCAAAAGAGATGAGAAGGAAAGAGGATTAAGAAAACCGAGGGCCAGGGTCGATCCTGCATACGGTCAGCGAGGGCACCGTGCCAGGGTACTGCGGACGGACTTTAAGCTGCCTCCACAATCGAAGCAACTCGAATAGAGCGTTGGGACAAGCATTATATCGTTGGTTACATATATCGCAGAGTTTCCTTGCTTCGATCCTCTTCTCGAGCGATACGATGGAGAGGACTCGAGAGGTTCGAGCTTGATTAAGTCCGCTACTTTGAAGATTCCAGGCTTTCTTTGCTTTCGATTCGCTATCAACGCGATTTCGAGAATATTTGGCACGAATCTGGAATAGCGAGCGTATTAACGTTTGCTTTACTTTTGAAACTCCGTTCAGTACCATTTCGTTAAAAGGCTATGTAAATTCTAGCAACTTTACACAGAGGACAAGAGAAATATACAGAAAGAGAATACGAATATATAAACAATTTCGATAAACGCGATTATCAATGTTGTATTTAAACAGTTTTATCCATAAAGATAAAAGGAAGCGGGGATCGCGTTTCTTAAAATGGAAGTTTCCGCGAGTTTCCCGGCAAAAGTAGCCGTTACGTCGAAATAAGATGGCTCCGAAAGCGAGGACACTAGAAAACGGCGATATCAGCCAAAGAAGATTCTCCGAACCGTTAAAAGCTCGCACAACTCTGGAAACTTAAAAGTCTCGGGTCTCTAGAAGGTCTTAATCTCGATGGCTCCGAAGGTTTGAAAGTCGAGGAATTTTCGAGTTTCTTAGGGGAAATCGAAAATCTCGGTTGCCTTTGGAACGGTTTGCAGTACACCGCGTGTGTGTAATCGCGGAAAGAAGTTTTAAAAGGATCTTTGCGCATCCGGGGACTTGGAGATAGTTGGGAAAAATACGAATATCCTGCGCGAGTAACAATGCTGGTTGAAACGATCGAAGTAGGTATCAGCAAATATACGTTAAGCTTGATAGGACGTTCAATCTTTTAAAAAATTTTGCGAACGCGAATTTGAACATCCACCATCTTCAAATTTCTAAGTACAGACACCACCAGAACGGATACAGTAGTTTACTTTGTCCGAGTATCTAGGCTTGGTTGGCGAAATCTTAACGACCTTGGAACACACCTCTATCGTTATAATAGCTATCCGCACCTTTAAATCGAACAAACGAGAATATTCTACCAGTTCCACCGAATCACTTGTAACCATACTCTGGTGCTTCTGTTATTGTATTTCGGTAGAACTATTTTAAGAGGTTCGGTAATACGATCTTGCAATTATTTCGAGCGATACAACGTTCGATCATTTCCCTTGCATCATCCTGCAACGAGATAAACGAAACGATCGGAAAACAGCAACAACAAAGAGGAAAAAATTGCGCAGAGACGGTCGGCAGGATCACGCAAAGAACCGGCATTTAAGCGGAACATTATAATCAGATCTCGGTTATAAAGGCTGCCTTAACCGAGGGACATGGGCTCGTGTGGTCGAGGCGAAGCCAGCCAGATCTCAGGCAAAACATACAAAACGATAGCTCGACAAGCCGAGCAAGGAACCACGGTGCATGCCGGGTACTGTAGGAGTCGGTGAACAGGCGAGTCGATCAGACCGGGCATGACGCCAGTCTTCCAAAGTCTTCCTTCTACCTTCGCCACGCTCTCGCTACTCTCCATTGTGCTGGTTTCGCGTGTTCGCAATGTACGCCCGTCGATACGAAGCTTCCCCGACAACGTAGTTACTTTTCGCGTTTCTGAGCTTCGTTCCGCCACGGTTTCCATAAGAAAGAGACACGATTTTGCGATGGAACCTGCGACCAGGACCTCTTGAAACACGGACGAGAATCGTTCGTAGAATCGGCGAAACGAGGTCTTCCACCGGTTCTACGCAGATCGATTTAAACGGAGATGAAACAGGTCAAAGGTTGAGGATCTACGTCTGCCGAGGGAGTTTGCGTAAGTGATGTAAGCTTTGTCGTGGTGCGATTCGCGTTAGATGATTTCGAACAGAGTCGCAGCGCCTTCGACGACCGAAATTTTGCCTTTTCGCCACATTTTCTTTACAATTTCATCGAATAGATCAATGTCGAACGTTTTTAAATGATTTGTTATAGTTTTCTGTAGGAATATCGTTGTTCTTGCGATTTCGCGCACAAGGAGCATCGCTTTCGTGCAAAGATAGAGGTTGGATATCGTTCTGGACTATTTAAGCCTGTGATACCGATACTGTAAGAAGCGCCAGCAATCGATAAACCGTTACTCGTTAATTATGGAAACTGTAATAACCTAATTGATTATTTATCGTTTGTATCTGTAGTTTGTAAATATTGGTGCAACGAATTTACATATACAGCGATCATGTTTTAGTTGGTAGACTATCGATAGATTCGTAGAATAAATTCGTAGATTTTAGTAACTCGCGTGGATTTTTGAAGCTTAGGTTCTCCGATATCGTTCTCCGTTTCAATATCAATCGAGTACCGTTTAGTTTATGATTTATCACATGAAACAATTTTTGTATAATTTTATTTCTTGCACGCAGCATTCGATCGACGGAACAGCCTTGTTCAACGTCTGATATTTTATACGTTTTTTTTTATTCTTTTTCATTCTTTCCATGCCAATCATACCAAAACGCTTCTTAACCACGCATCGTAAACGTAAAGGCCAAACGATTGCTTCGATTTGGCGTTTATACGTTTCGATTTTACACGGTGAAATAATTCGGTGTCAAATTCAACGGAAAAACATCGTGCCACGCGCAAATACACGCGAACACGATGGTATTCGGTAAAACTTTGTTCGAATGCACTAATAACGATGTTTGCTTCGAATAATCCGTTTCAACACACGTACACATCTTTTGCCTTCGATTTTCATCTGAAAATCCTACTTTCGATCATCTCGCCACTTTACAGAGGTGTGTAAATTATTATTAGGCTTGATTTACCGTTTCTGCAATTTTGTTCATTTTCAGCACAAGTATGTTATTTACTACTTCGCGATCCGCGTGTTCACGACGCGAAAAACGCACAAGTGTCGTTTATCAAAATTCATATATCGATTGATTATTTTCAACGTAGACATTTTCTATTTCGTTGTAAAGCTAAACGATATTCTTCGTACTCGAACGTTTTCTCGTTATAGGTTATTTCTGTACTGGTCGGTTGAAATTGTAAGAGAAGCGGCATTAAACGAAATAAGCTTTCGAATAAAAACTCGCTAAGCCTAATAACCTGCTCGCCTCTGTACAAGCAAACTTTCAAGTTTCCATCACCTTGTCACAACATACGCGACAAGTTAGTCGGCATAGATTTCCATCGGATCACCGTAAACTGCAGATTGCACGTAGAGCGTAGCGTTTTCAGAGCTCGATCGATCTTCTTGGTCGAGACGGGCCGCCGAGGGAACGGCGGTAACAACGCTAGATTCAAGGTTTTCGCGTTCACACCGAATTGTTCGCCAACGAACCAAGTTCGCGGCGAGGGGAGGCCGGAGGCCGGTGTTTGCGTACGCGCGATCGCTAACGAAAGATTGCATGACTCGACAGAGCAACGTCAGCTCCCAGCGAGCAGAGGGCGGCCGCAAGCTGCCGCAAGCCGCAACCCAGGGACTGGTTCGCGTGTCCGCCGGCGAACTCCTCGGCAGGACCCACGAGGAGTTGGTGCTCCTGCTGATCCAGCTACGCCGGCAGAACGCCACCATCTACAAAGCGATGGAGAATTGTCACATGGAGATCGAGGCACAGGTCCGAAGACATTTTCAGAAACAGAATCGTTGGCCCAACGGTAGCAGCTGCGACTGGGAACAACGGAGCCTGCGTCAACCGATGGCGTCGTGGCTGGTGTCATTTTTCTCTCTTCGACGTCGCGATAGGCTTCCTTCCGTAGCCAAGAACCGCTTTCGAGAAAAATTGTTCTCGCAGAAGGAGATTTTAGTCGTTACGCGATAAAATCGGAATTCGGTAATATAATGAGAAAAATAAAGCGACGGAAGAAGCTCCTGCGATTCGAACAACATTCTCGCAAACGATTCTCGTTCTTTTAAACAATTTTTCATGCATCATACTCGTCAAGTTTCCATTTTACCATGGATTTTTTACAACAATTTAGAAGCATTCGAGAGAAACTTCCTGAAAAGTTTTTGGAGATTTTCGACGATTCAAACGGAGACGGATGTTTTCACGAGGACCATCCGATAGATGGTCGCGATCGAGAATCCTGTTGTACGCGCGAAAAATGCCGCGGAGCATGGCGAAGAACCGGTTTCAAGGACACGTTTCGAGAGAACGTCATTAGGATTGGAACTTTCTTCGAGAAAAAAAATTCCGACGAGGCTTTGTTCTCCGATGTGGCGTGTGTCTCGTCTTTTAACGTGCCTTCTCAACGCGGATAGTCGATATCTAGAATGTCGTACGAAATTTTGCCTTCTCGCGCGTTCTCCCGCATCCTCGTCTACTTGGATGTACTTCGATAAATGCTCCCTTTCCGCGTATAGCGCGTTTTCGGACGCAGAAAGTCCGCCAATCTCTCCTCTCTGACGTTCGCCGTTCACCTCGCATCGAGAACGTTGTTGGTGTATTTGTTGCCCGCCAGAAACCGTATTACGTTTCCGCGCTGACCCTGACGAACGACTCGACCGTTTCCTTTTTCGCGATTCGCACGCCCTTGAGGCGTATTAAAAGTTTGAACGCGCTCAAACTCTCGTGTCATCCCGTTTTTTTTCCGCTGTTGCCTCTTTGTTGGCGATGCTACGCGTTGGGAATGTTAGGTAAATTTGAAGAGACGCGCAGTGAAGCTGAAACGTGTTTCCGATCTCCACGTCGCGTCGTGCTAGTTTACGTTCAAGTTTAGCATACGCTGTAGCATAGTCCGTGTTTCGTGGGTTTAGTATGGCGCACTCGGTGAAAGTAAATTTATCCATGTGTTGCGCACAGTGTGCGAACATACGTTTCGCAGGTTCTGTTTTAAACGTCTCCTTTGATCGTCTACAGATTGCGCGAGCTTGTGTATCATTCTGTAAAAATACCGATATTCTCTGTCGTTTTTTTTTTTTTTGCTCTCGTGACTTTTCGGTTTTGATTTTGCAAGCCCTTGCACTTTTTTAATACGTTTACGTTCCTCCTTTGATTTTTAAACCTTTCTTCTCGAATCGCAAGAAAACAGGATCAAAGATTTTCGTAAAATAATGAAAACATACGAACGTTTCTTCGAGTAAAATACTAATTACACGAGTGATTGCAAACGGAGTGTCGGCCTTCCTCGCATTGTTGATCAAATATCGCGACTGCGTCAGCAAAACAGAATGCGCTGTCCGCAAGACACGAGCGTGCACCATTAGGCGAAAAGACCCATAGACACTGTGAAGCGTGGAAATTTGCCAGGTGTCACATTTAAAGTGGCATTCTTCTGTGACCCGCAGGCTAGATTGGCAGAGCTCGATACTCCGCGACGATTGGAGAACCTTCAGAAACTCGAGGAACTAAAGAAGCATCTGATGGATCTCGAAAAGCAGGTAAAACTCGCTTTCCACTTTTTCCCCCCGATATCTCTCTATTGGCCAAGCGAAAACTCGTGAATTTTTATCATCGGTAACGAGCCGATCCGACCAAGATTCGCTGAAAATTTCTATTCGAAAGACGCAAGTTGCGCGATAAATTAAGAAAACTAAATCCGGTTCGCTGGTGCTTGATTATTCCGTTCGAGTCGTCGAGGTCCGAGTTTTTCGAGCGTAACCTGAGCTAATTGAGAAACTTGGAAGCAAGGCGATCAAAGCTCGTAAATTCAATGAATCTCGTATATTTTGTCACCAAGTACGAGAAGGGCAAGCCGCTAGTGAACCTCGTGGACAATATGGTGAAGTTGGGCTCCCTCTACAATCGCAACACTGCCAATGGGACCAACATCTTCTCGGGTTCTCGACACGACCTGACACACGACAATTCGAGGGATCATCGTCTGGAATTCAATCAGAAGGTGCAGGAGCAACGTTTGCTCGCCGAGGAACGTAGAGATTGGGACCGATTAAGTCCCGATCACGGACAATTACAGGTATCGATTTCCCTCGATCGTTTAGATGACACGGTACGCGTATGACAATCGTTTAATTTAATTAGCCAAAGTATCGGTGAAACGAGAATCTGTTCACGCGAAATACTGTTCGCGCTTGATATTAATAATAGAGGCATGGAAAGTAACGCTCTAAACTCGAAAGTATAAGTTACATAAAGCGTCACGAGGAACTTTGCGCGCAAAAATACTTGAGTCAACGCCTCGTGTCTATCTCAACCCTAGCTTACGCTCGGCGAAGAAGAACGCGATCACCCGACGACGAGATCCCGCGTTTCCCTGGCCCAGCTCGCATTGCTAACCGTGTTTCCTGCTTCGTAACAAATAGCACGAAAGAAACGGCGCCTCGGTGTTGTGGGAAAATTTGCTCTCTGGAGAAAATAGCTGAAATGTCGAAAGGAACGGTTGAGTTTAACCGGGAGAAGAGAGCAACGGAAGATCGACAGAAACAGGAGATTTCGTTAGAAGTATATCAAGAATTATTTGCCCCTTTGTATCCGCACGGCGTAATAAATACTTGCTTTCCAAGCATTCCGCAACGGACGCGCGCGTGCATTTTACTCAAATTGCGTTTCGAGAGAAAACGTCGCGATAAATACGAATTACACGCCGCAAAGTCCCATAACGGTGCATAATACCAACGTGAAAATCAGAGAGGTAAAGTAGGAGACGACGTGGATTGAAAAAGCGCGCGGGAAGATTACGAACCCGACATCGAATACAGTTAACGTTTGTTGCACGCAGTTGGCTGCGTGTGATGAGACGTTACATTAAAAATCGCGGTTATACGTAGGTACGCAGACGCGCGTTTTTCTTGTATCTTTCTTTTTCGACGATCCGCGATTACGACACGGTGGCCATAGCTCGTTGTGGCGGAATCGTAATTCCGGTTGAAACGCGACTCCTTGGTCGCTCGACTGGAAAGCAAAACTTCAAGGTTAACTCACCACGTCGTTTCTGTGTCGTAGGCCAAGGTGCAGCAGCTCTACAAACTGGATCGCCTGCTTCAGGAGGAATCCGGAACGCTTCACAGTCTTCAGCAAGACAAGGCGAGTAACGCGATCTCCGATCTGCTACCGTGAAAACGCGCCCGACCTTCTCCGCTTTCCTTTCTTCCATTCGTTTTCAAACTTTTCTTTGACAGATCGTTCTTTCGCGTTTTCCAATCGTCGTGGACGGAACGCCGCGTCACATCGCCGAACTTTCTATAATATCCGACGAGCGTTGTGTATATCAGACGCGATATACCGTTCGAATCGAAGCCATAGCGCGCATCGTACGACGGTAGCGTACAGTAAACGCGTGTTGCGTTTAACAGTGGAATCGCGGGAAGAGATCATCCGACGTAGAATCGTAAAAAAATCGTGAATTATCCGCCATGTCTAGATCCGAGAGAGATTAAAAATGTTGGTATACAAATATTTAGATACATCTGTCAACGACGATCTCTGCAAGATGAAAAAATCATTTCTTCTGGGAAACGAAGAAATTGAAAATTTATATTTCGGAAAATTGACCAATTTTACCAAATAAGTCGAATTCCATCGATGAATTATTTTTATCCTGCTATCTGGTGGTTTTCCAGCAGTTATTATCTTCGTGTCGGTCGGACTAAATCAGTTTTCCAGCGTATTGAACCTTCTCGATTTCGATTACAGGAGATTCTGGAAAAAGCTCTAGGTGGTCTCCGACATAAACTACAGGGCAGCAGGAGCAATTTGGTGGAAGCAGAGAGATACAGGAAGCAGCAGCTCCTTCTGGAAAAAGAGCTGAGCAGAGTGAGAGTATTGCTGGCACACAACTCCAAGGTAGGAACTTTAAAGCGTTCTCTAGGATCTTGGAATCGCGGTTTGTCTTCGATTATTGTCGAAGATCAAGTTAGAAGGAAGGAAAATTAACGGAGAAAAAGTTTAACGTAAAATAGACGCCGTCGACCTGATTCGTCCGTTCGGGAAACAAAAAAGGTTGCTATCGGGCACAATTTTTAAGTTTCAACGACAGACGCTACTTGATCGCGAATAGTTTCGGCAGATTCCCACGCACGGTGAAACTTTAATCGGTTTTATGCGAATTTCCATTCGACGACAGAGGTAGCGGATTCAATCGGGAAGTTTTCTTTCGTCGGAATTTATTCCGGCGATCTATTCTTCGGAGAACGGGAAGTTGCTCGTGGTTTCCGGCCCGTGAAAAGTAATCAGTTCGCATTTTCGAAGAAAGTCCGACGAAGAATTGGACGCTGGTTTTTTACTATGTATAAGTAGAGGAATAGCGAGCACGCATGGCGCGCTTCGTTCTCCAAGGAACTGATTTGCCTGATTTAATCGTCGATTCGTTGTTTCCAGGTAAAGCCGGTATTCTTCCAGGTAAATCGATCAAAACACAGAAATAGATAAATTTCCGTTTCGTTGACAGTTCTGTTCGCATTTTCGTTCTCCACGAAACTTTTAGCTTCTTAACTCTGTTCGTGTAAAGACAACGAATAATCTTGCCGTATCTTTGCCTTTCAGAAACTCGAGGAAACGGTCGCGGAAAATGCGAGATTGGAACAAGACCTGGTGGTGCTGCGACAGAAGCTCCAAGCATCGAGAAGGTATGCGGGAAACATGACTAGAGACACTTCGGCCACGACTGGCCCTCTCGAAGCAGAGTTGAGAAGAGTTCAACAATTGGTCGGAGATCTACAGAGACAACGAAAGGAATTGAGCATTCAAGTTAGACAGTTAACGGAGAAGTCTCACAGTCTGGTGCAACAGATTCGACCGCAACCTACTTCTGGTAAGCCAAATCGTTGTTTTTGCAAAGTACGAGGATCGTTTGAAACGTTGAACATAGAAAACCGTTGAAAGCGTCACGTAACCTATGTTTGAAAATAATAAGAATCAAAGTATATCGCGAAACGAGGTAAATGTAATTTCCTTCTTTCGTTACTAACGCAGCTCCTCAAGTGCACCAACCAAAGAAGCGAACGCAAAACTCTTGGTTGGAGACCGATCTTGATTCTGGGATAACTTTGGACCACGGTTTGGATTCGCCATCGAGCCCTGCGTTGTCCTCGTCGCCTCGTGGCAAGCAAAACGGTGGACCGTATCCGCATTTCAGTTCACCGACACAGATCAAAGACTCGTCCCCCACGAATCGTCAGCAGACGAACCTACAATCGTACCCTCAGTCGCCGCAGAATCATATTTCCTCGCTTTCCCCTCAGTTACGAGAACAGATTCAACAACATCAGTTGAAGCAACAGCTTCTAAAGGATCAAATGCAGGGAAAAGGAAGCCTGATGCAAGCGAACGTTTCTCCGTTATACGTCAACACGGAGTCTAGAATTCACGGTAAGTACAAAATATATATAATCTTAACCTAACGGAATTATCTTTTGGCAAAAGTTTCTCTCATCGTGCATCAATCGTACAATACATTCAACCGATTCAGAGAACAACAGACAAGATGAAAATTTGACTAATGGTACGATTCCACCACCGGAGTACGTTCCACCTCCTCCGCCGCCACCCTTGGCCGAAGAAACGTTACTAAACGATAATTACAGACAAAACGAGGACAACAAGTTCGCCGGTAAGTGAAGCAATAACGCAAAACTAACAGACCTTAACGCAACAGCGATTGGTGTTTCGCGATAATAACGTTTTCAAGGCTTAATCCACAACCGTGAGAAACAAGAGATTAAGACCGTGCGAATCGTGAAACGGGAATCGGAAAGACGGCAAAGAGATCGGGGAGACAGAACTGGAAACATTGGAATTCCATTAACGAACGGGCTTCAGGCGCCTGGAGGTGCCAAGAGATTGTGCGACGATGATTTAGAAGGTTCTCAGAAGTTCGAGGTAATTTCTTCGAGTTTTCTACGATTCTGTTTACTGCGCTCGGTCGATATGATTTATATTCGCCGTAGTAAAATATTTCTATATCTTATCGTGGTATAAGTAACGATTAAGGAAAGATTTTCTGTCAATTTATTTCGAGCCTGAGTAGCGGGCAACTTTGACAAACGATCGACGATGTCGCAGCTTTGATTTTATTTTGCTCTATTTTCGATCGATTTATTCTTAGAAGGCTCAATTGGGAAAGGTGGTAGAAGAGTCGCCGATGATTCACGCTCAAAGCACAGTCCAGCTGACGGATTTGGACGACGTGCAGTTCCAAAGAAGCATGTCCTTACCGAGAGGTTTCGGCGGACAGCGGCAACAGCAGCCCGAGATTCATCAGGTTCCGGTAGTGCCTCCTCCCAGAAGCGACAGCATGCACGCTTTGAGAACCATGCTAGCTAGACGAAATAAAGTCAGGGTAAGTTAACCACTTCTTCCTATTCGCGTTTTTTCGATACGGACATGTCAATTAACCGACGAACTAATAAGATTTATTCCTCGTTATCTTTCCTCGACAAATCTTTCATCGTGCTAATAATATATTTTTTGTTTTCGTACGATGTAATCTATGTATACTAAACTTTTTTTTTTTTTGCATGCCATTTGAAATTTTTCGATGTTTTTGACATACAAATTTTATTTGTTTCGTCGTAACATTTCTGTAATATTTCTGTATTCTGATTTTGGGATGGAGACGAAAGTCTAGTAAAATTTGCTACGAGATTTACGATCTTTCGCATTCAGCGCATCGGCTGTACACGGTATCGCCAGAGCACCGGCATCGGCATCGACTACGTATCGGCTACATATGATTTCATACATTATCTTCATTTTCTCTGTTTTCGTTGGTTTCGCCTTTCGTCCCTCCGTGATGCCTTATTTTGTTCGGCCCTCGCTTCGTCATCCTCCGTTCCTCTGCTTGCCGGTCAACGCAGTTCGAAACTCAAGACGGAAGCTCGGACAGTACTCTGTCGCCGTATACGGAGAGCCTCGCTTCGAGTTCGCACGTGCCTATGAGCTCGCCGAATTACTCGACCAGTCCGTCCTATAGCCCCAGCCAGCAGAATTATCCGATTAAACCGAACCATCATCAGCCGCCGTACTACCCACCGTACAGACACTACGAGAATCCATTGAGAAACGAGAGCATCCCGGAGCCGGTGAGTCCGGAATTGTTGTCACCGACGAACCTCGAAGGCCAGGACAGAATGTTCGGTTCGTCGTTGAACGTGAACGCGTCGAACTCGCCACAATTGTCGCCGATTTTCAAGAGCGAGGCGGCGAAACAGATCATCAAGGAGATGACGGAGAAAAAGATCGAGGGGCCGAGGCGCAGGCAAATTCCCCGCGAGAAAAGACGACACTATACCGTGTCCAGTAGCAAACCCATTCTCGATCTAGAAGACACCTTCTCGAAGATGGTATCGTTTCTTTTTGTATTTTATGTTTTCATATTTCTCCTCGTTGCCTTCCCCTTTCACGTACATTCGTTTAATTTCCTTTTTCTTTTCCTTTGTTGATTCCGTTTTTGTCATTTTTTGGCGTCGTTTTGTCGTGTTGCGTGTGTCGCTGAAGCAAAGCGCGCGGTCGATATAGAAGCCTTTTTTGATATTCCCTAGGGAATGGGCAGAGCCAGAGACGATCTTGATATGGAACGAGCGCTCAGGCCGAGGATCAACGCACCGGATGTCGTAAGATCGACTTTGAGTCACAAAGAGCTGAAATATAACGAGAGTACCATCGATCAGCTGCTAGGAACGCCCAACAAGATCGTAATCCCTGAAAGATATATTCCTGAACAGGTGACAAATTTGCGACGTAGATACAGTTTGTACGCTATTGTATCGATGCTTTGGTATAACGTTGAAACGATCGCGTTCCAGACACCAGAATTAACTGCGGAGGAACAAGAGCAACGATTGAAGAAAGCCGAAGCGATAAGAAAGATGCTGTCGGAAACAACCGTGACTGCGCCAGATGGAAGCGGTATGCGACTTTCTTTTAACGATAAATTAGTTTTTAAGTTACTAAAAGATCGCAAATATTAAATAGTCGTGCGAATCGTTACCTCGTTATCTCTTTCAGACGATAATATCAATATCGAACAATCGGACAGCTTGAAGAGAAAAGTAGTGGAAGAGAAACGGCAAAGAGAGCACATTTTGCAACTGAATCAAATTTTGGCCAAGCAAGTTATGGAAAAGAGCAAGATGGTGGCGGGTACGTTTGTTAGAAATAAATAGTTTATTGGTTTGATTTATTCTGCTTGTATCTAATATATAGCGACTAGTGGTGTGACAGCATGACCAATGTTTAGATAGACTTTCGTGCCTTCTGCTATTCCCTAGTGCGGAAGGCTTACGCTTATTCAATTCGTTCGTTGTATATTTTATAACGGAACCGGACGAATATCGTCACCTATCGATCGAAATGAATCGTTTATTTTTATCGGCAACTGGCGATAGTATTTAGACTCGGGATATTTACTTGTTTAAGAATTTGACAGTTCCGTACATAAGATGTTGGAGATGTTTTTCATTGGCATGCGCCGTCATGAATATTTTTATTTCGACTATATAATTAATTTCCTCGTTGAAAGTCTTATCGATGTGAGATATACGTACATCGTTGTGTCATATGTAGTGAGCGTTGTTTGGATTGTTTGTGCTGTGTATAGGTAACCAGGCACACTGACTGACATGCTTCCTCCATCTTCCCATATAGGACACGCACATCATATTATCGTTTCTCAGGTTTGTTTATATTTTTCTTTCATCTTCTTCTTTATTTCTTTTTTTTTTTTTTTTCTACATTATTACCCTTCATACATCCTTTCCTCGATTAATTTCCATTTTCCTCGGTAATCTTACTTGATATGGAACGTTCGTTGGAAAAGTTAATTAATCGGTCGAAAATCTTGAAGAAATTTCTATGTACAAATACAAATACGTAAACCTCGAGTTTAAAAAATCCTGCTGCGAGTTTTTCACATTGATTTGACGTTAACTTCTGCACTTTAACAGTGAAAGCACTGGCCACTCTTCCTTTGAAGACCGAATCGAGCTTAGAAGACGAGGATCTCTCGCCAGTAACACCATTACCGCTCTATCAGCAAAGAGAGAATTATTACTCGTAAGGTGAACAAGGTCGTTATCGTCCCTCGGACATAGCTGTCAAATACACAGGTCCTTTTAGCACAAAAGAGAAAACTCTACTGCCAGCCCGGAACAACAGAGAAACAAACATCTTTCCTCGTGTAACCTTTTATCAAATTTCATAACAGATGACTGACTCGTCTGATACTTGCTATTACGATTATATAAAAAGTAAAGAAAACGATGTCTTTTTTTTATTTGCGTGAATATTGTACATAATCATGGATTAAATAAACTGATAATAAATAGCTGTTCTCTGGATCGTCGATAAGGACTAACAGTATAATGGGTGTCGAACAGAATTAGGTGAATGATATTTATAGAAGAAAATAGTAAATATTCGAATGATTATTTCAATTCTTTGTCTAATTTTTTATTATATATTCTTTTTTCGATCGATTTTTTGTTTGATTTTGTTTGTAATAAGTATCGTTCGATTTAATCGACTAACGAAAAATAATTTGTATTTGCTATTTTCTACTTGAAGCGTTTTATCGTTTAATCGTGACATCGAGACAGAATGGTTTCAAGTTTCGATGAGCCTAAGACTTTAATCGTCGTCCATCCTTGAATTACCGAATCTGCATTAAGAATACATACTTCTGTTCCACGGTTTCGCGAGATATTTCTATTCAAAGGATGCTTCTATTCGTATTTATACATTTTTTAACGATAAATACACGAAACATATAAAATTCCGTCGTCGTAAAATTAAAGACTAATTACGAAGCCTATATTCTATAATCGTAAATGTTGCTCCAACGTAAAACGTTCTAGTAATAAATATTCTCGTGCCATCTTGCTGGACGCCATTCTGGCTCGATGTTTACTCTTCTACCCGAAGAGAATGCTTCCACGAGTTTCTATCACTAGCAATAATAATAAATTAAGAAACGATCGCACAATGCGACTCATTTAACGAATGACTGTAATCGAATTCCTTTAATTCGTGCAAATTCCATTAGTTAGAGAAAGAGAATCGAGTATAGGGATAAAACAAAATACCCACTCAGAGGTATAGTTAATCAGAGAGTTTGGCTAATTATAAACAGCTGGAAGAATCAAGTACACGTTATATCTCGCCTTTATTTCTCGTGCTATCTTACGAAAAATTTATATATTGCAATTTTGTCAAACTATAAATTCCTCTAACTATTACCATTCTTTTTCTTCCTTTATCAAATCTATCTTTTTACAAGTTTTTCGTTAATACAGATGAAAATGAAATAAGCTTTATACACGTATATCGAATTCAGTGAAATTTGTCTGTTACGCAAAGTCGTGCTTCGCGAACTCGTCCTTTCACAAATATTTCTTCAAGTTTACATTTTACGTTACAGTAACGTTAACCAACAACAAGTAATTTATTGTATCTGTACATATTGCAACGAGTTTGGGAATCATCGGTTTAAGTCATCCGCGAATTTACGTAAGAGAAACGAGCATATTAGCGGTAAGGTAAAAAGGATAAGGTAAAATTTAAGGTTGAATTTACGGTAGATGCTACGAGCGGCGCAACATAGTTAAACGTTAATAAAGATCGCTATAAGTAACGATCGCATTGAACTGACTGAGACTAGAGTGGATTTATAGCGTGAAACACCGATCGAGGGTATATGAAATTTTAAATAAGTTCTTCGAACATCTCTCTGTGCGCTTTACGCTTTGTTTTTAACGTGCGAGATACGATCGAGTCATTGCAGCGAAACGTTTATTGTCAACGTTATCGTACGCGTAACGATGTACAGCAATTCTATAAGTAGATGAATTAACGCTTGTTTCAATCAAAAATAATGTAAGACGTTACAAATGAATACAGAGTGATCTATAAATAACTGATTGATTTTCATTGTCGATAACTTTTAAACGAAATAAAAAGCAATAGTCTTTTAATACAAGTCATTAATACAATTTATCAATACCTGGAAATTATGTACGGAACATGATTCTATTATTCAGACGTTGTACAAAGAAACAATCGGAACGTCCGTTTTCCGTCAGGCTTAAGAAAGTCTTAAAGTAAGAACTTTAAGGCAATCATGAAAGATCTAAGTAAAAAATGAAATAGAATATCTAACGACTCGTTTTAACGGACCATTAATTCCTTTGATCGTACCATTCTAAACGTATATTATATGTCGCGTTTTTTGACAAATAAGAGAACGACGCTTGATGCGACATTGTGATTATTTTCTGCAAGTTCGATCGGTATTTTCATTCGTAGATCTGCTCCAACTTCGACGCGATCAAACGCATGGATTTATACGACGCACGAATCACTCGAACACTCGCCATTCTATTCGATACTTTTCTTACCAACTTCTTCATACGGATGCATACGTTTGACCGACGTTGAATCGTCTGTAATTTAAGGAACATGTAACATATACATCTGTACGTTTTAGAGGCGTCCTGTAACATCGTTCTTCGTTCTACGTGAATCGTTTACGCCGCTTTTGACGTTTCCAAGCAGCGTGTATTATATTTTTCTGAGGTCGATTCTCGTGTTTGTCACCCGAGATTGTCCAACGTATTGTCCAACGATATGAGAAAAAAGGACGACCTCGAAAGTGCGACTAGATAAGTTCCATAAAAGCGTCTAGCATCGTATCCATTCAATGGACATCGATTGTCAACGTGTATCTCGATAGAAATTTAATCGAAACTTAATTCTTTGAAGCGTCAATTGGATTCGTTAAGATTATTTTAATTAAAAACTAAACGGGTTTTGTCGGATTTATCGATCTCTCTTTTTATTTAGATCGTTTAGATTAGATATTATCGAACACCGAGCAACATAAATAAGAAAGTCTTTGTAACATAACGGAAAATGCTAAGCAACGCTTCAAAGGACTAAGAAGGAAGGCAGCGTTGAGACGCGAAGCGTCGCAAAAGCGTGCCAGTGTTTCTAAACTATCTTGTACGGTTGCAATCTGTTAAAATGCTTAGACAATTCGGAACGACGAGAGCGTTCGAGCGAAATCGAAGAGTGCCAAATTACACTCGCAAAAGCAGATCGATCGCGAAACGCGGCAACTGCTCGTCAATTAAACGAGGAAGAATAAAAGAAGCGAGACTAACGCGCAGCACAAACGATTAAATCTAAGGATCTCCCCTCGACGACTGTCAACCCCGAGAAACGTATCTCGCTAATCACGCTAATTAATGGTAGAAATGCGTTACTATTATCGAGAACTCTTCGGTCCACAGGCATCGACATTAGGAATAGTTTTTTACGATACGATGATCCGTGTACGATGTAGAATATACGGTGAAACCAACGATCGAATCGCGATCGCTCCTTCGGGAAGCGAATAGGTCGAGAAAAAGAGCTTAGCTCGTAAAGAGTAGCCGTTTCAGGCAATCGGTACCATCGTGCCCTTTTTAAGAACGTTCCTCTGTGGATGGAGTACAATTCCAGCGCGAATCATCGCGCACGTTGAAGGCAAAAGTTCGGGGAAAAAAGGACGATCGGTATATTACGTTCGTTCGTCGCTGCAAACTCCTCGTTCGACGTCCGATTGGTCCGTGGTAGCCGAGAAATCAGCGACGGGTTGGTTTCTGCGATTGCCACTGCGCCAGGCGGATTGTTAGAGCGATGTAAACACCGAAACGCTATTGTAAAAGGAAACTACTGTGGAAACAGGAACTGTTATTGTTACACGAATAAAATAAAATCCATATTACATGAGCTGACGTTCTTCTTCTACCTTCTACGTACGATTCGCTCGAAACCTTGACTCAAGCGTTCGTTGTATCTTATTTCAGGTACTTTTGAAAGAAATATTCTAAAACTACGAGTACTTATTATTATTAAGAAAAGATTTAGTTTGTTTTCGATTGCATTCAACTTTGCCGTCGGCTTATTTTCTTAAGATAATGAGATGAAATTAATAAAATTGCTACGCGTTGATATATCGCGGGCACGTAAAACACGTTTAGATACAAAATGCTATTACTTTCGATTGGTTAACGACGCGCGTTTAATCGATAAAAACCGAATGAATTAATATGCAAATGACAATGAAAATTTCAATTTTTAGACAAGTATCTCTCGATGAATTATCGTGTAATTACGATATCATATAAGTAACGGAAAACTTGAACAGGAAATGAGATGAAAAACAAGATGGAAGTACAGGTAATCCTAGTGTCTGACCGACCGTCTGTCTCCGTCTCAGAAGATACTCTCGATTTTATACATGCCGTACAATGAAAACTCGAATATACCGAGAATTTTGAGAAAGGGCGTGTAAAAGATACGATGGATCTGTATTGCGACTTACAAGTTAACAAGGTATATGTAAATGAAGAAGAACGAAAGCAAAGAGTGCGAGAGAAGGACAGGACGGAAACAAAGGGATCGATGATGAATCGGAGAAGCCAAGAGTCGGTTGATCCGAGAAGCGAGACATCAGCTGTGACGAATCGTGATCGTCGCGCGATTGTCCCCCTCGTGGTTGACGGGAGGCAGAGGGTCGACGAACGAACCAATCGTGCCAGGCCTTTGTAGGTCTTGCACCTGAATTCTAATGAGGTCCACCTGGGTATATATGAGAGCTTAACACTCGGCCGAAGCCACGATTTTTCTGAGTTACCCGCTTGTCGCGAAGGTGAGTCCTCCTCTCTTTACTTCTCTGTCAACCTCGCTTTAACCGGCTCCCTTTTGTCTCTCCTTTAACATCGATTTTAACATCTCATTCTTACGTTTATTTTTTGACAATTAACATTTTGTATCGCCGACTCGATAAATATTTTCCTCTGTACTTTTATCGCACTGCGTAATATTCGTTTTAATACTTGACGATCCGATCAATGTCCAAAGTACTAAAACTTTGTAGAACTAGAAAACGACAAAATGTTGATCGTTTGTCACGATTAACAAAATCGTCCCATCAGCCGTTACAACCCATTTTTACAACTACGTGACACGTCGTACTTAAAGTTTGATACATAGTTTCGTTCAGACACTTAAATACTCTACTGTGTTAGTGTACATATTACTGTACATAAAAATAGGCCGTTGACAAGTTTTATCGTTAATTATGCTAGTACAATAACATCGTCGAGTGGAAACTAAACGATCTCTCGATATTTATACCAAGTGCCTGGAATTTCGTCGCGATCGTTGACACGTTACGTGGCCTGCGGTTCTCTCGCTTTGTTTCCATTTTCTTTTTTCTCTTTCGTCGATCTGCACCTCGAAGGTCAGTCTGCATAGGTTTTGAACGAGTCAAAAGATTTTCAACGGTCTCACTTTCGAAAAACTTAACGATTAAGATTTAATTGTCATCGTTTCTTCATTATTCGATATCGATACTTGTTAGATAAATGAAATGTACATAACAAAGATGAATAAGAAAGAATTAGTTTCATCGATCGATTCGATATCGCTAAAGTCGATGTGAAAGATAATAGATTTTTCATACTTAAATTTTTTATGCTCGCGACGGAATCAGCGAAACACAATAAACCGATAGCAGGGCGGATCGACCGTCTAACTCGCAAATAGTTACGTCGCGTCGCTGCGTACTTATAAAGTAGGAAGAACCTCGAAAACGTGCACGACTAACGAGGAATACGTATGAAAAGGGAACTAGCCGTTCTTCTTCGATCCATTCCTTGAATACTAATTCGAAATCATGCGCATGAATGAAAGCATTCCGTTTAAGAAGGAATTTGCAAATTTCAACCTCTCTTTCCTTTGAAAGTTAAATCTGTCTTGGCTGCATTGTACGAAAGTTTCAGAACGAGAACAGATCGAGGAAGAAACGTTACTTCGAAACTTTTATCAAAATTACAAAGAAGCCCAAAGCATTCGACCAAAAAAGGGAAAAAGCTCGGGATTCCCGAATTTCTTCGAAGAAGACCTTCGTAATATAAGTTATCGGCAAACTGATTAAGCCGTTCCAAGAGGAAGATAGTAAAAAGATAAGCGGCAGATCGTTAATAGTAGGAATTATTGTGTCGGTTAAAACGAAGATCTCTTCTGGCTATGGGTATGAATTCGCGGCGTTTGTATTCGCAGTGCAACCCGCGGAATAATAGTCGAAGGATAATCCGATGCAGCCGGCATTTTAATTCGCGCAACGAAAAAGCCGCGGTCTTGCCTCGGTATCTTTTTCTATTTTCACAGCCCAGAACCATTATCTAGCTGCTTTACTCAACGCTGAACTCGTCCAAACACAAGGACCATCTTCGATCCCTCCTCATCTTCGTTCCTCGCTACTTTCCTACTTTTCTTTTCCCAATCGATATTCGATTGATATTCACGCTCCATCGGAGCGAGACAACGATCTGAAACGATTTGATCGTGAATCAACGTAACGATATAAACAATCCTCCCGAAATAATGTAAAGGAATCTTTTTATCGATGGTGAGAGTTAGAGAAACGCGTTAGCAAAGAAGACATTATCTGTTCTCTTGCCTCTTTGAATTCTCATTCGCTTTCCTTTCGCGCTATTTTTCCACTCTTTCGTTTTGAATGTTTTTTACGTCTACCGCGATTACTATGAAAATAATTCCGAAAGCGTTAATTGCGCTGAAGGGTAAACGTTCTCTCGACGCTGTTCCTAATCGAGATTTTATCAAAATTTTCCATCGAACTGCCTTTACAACGAGAATTTCTTTATCTTTGTTTACGTTTAATAGAGTAGAACGTATCTTCGATACGCTTTGTCCTAAGTTTTATACGAATGATCGTTCCGTATGTTGTAATTTTCTCGGTGCAGGCCCTTACAACGAGAATTTCTTTATCTTTGTTTACGTTTAATAGAGTAGAACGTATCTTCGATACGCTTTGTTCTAAATTTTATACGAATGATCGTTCCGTATGTTGTAATTTTCTCGGTGCAGGCCCTTACAACGAGAATTTCTTTATCTTTGTTTACGTTTAATAGAGTAGAACGTATCTTCGATACGCTTTGTTCTAAATTTTATACGAATGATCGTTCCGTATGTTGTAATTTTCTCGGTGCAGGCCTGCAAAGCGCAATAGGACGAACCACGATTGTTTACGAGCACCTTCTCGCAGCTTGATTTTGCGACGATTTTTATCGACGAGAAACGCGTAAAAAATATACCTGACTTTTATCGTCCGGACCATTCTATGCGTGGGTATCGCATAAAGTCGCCTCGATTTTGGCTTCTCGCGTTTGAACTCCCGTTAAAAAGGTGCTTGAACTTTTAATGTTCTATGCCACTTCTTTCGCTGGACGCAAACTCGTTTTCGTCTCGATGCGAACAGAGGTCTGGCTCGATTCGGAATAATTGCAAAAAATTACCTCGACGATTTAGACGTTCTCCCAAAGAAAATGGCTTTGTCTCTGGAGATCTAAATGTCGGTTAATTACTTATCAATTGAAATTATTTATCTGTATTAAGATCTTCGATTCTTTTTCGGTTCCAACCGGCATCTCCTTTCTGGGCAACTTTTCTAGGTTTTGAAAACACAGATGTCTAATATAACGCCAAAAGTAATTGCGTCGGTAAAAGTTAAGCAAAAATTAATAAAAATATATATAACAGAGAAACGCGGAAGAAAAAAGTGAAGAGAAAACGGTATATGGTATCGCAAGAGTATTGAACCAACGAAGAGCGAACGAATCGAATTTAGCAAACAAGACGCGATCCATTCAATTTCAAAATGCAATTCCTTCCGCCAACACAAAAGAGAAGTCCAAGATCAAGATTAAGATCGACGAAACGGGCTCGAGTGGATCATTGCTCGACGCTCGTGCGACAACAAGAATAACACGAGACTTCTGGAAAAAATTCACGGAGTTATCGCGGTATTTACTTTACTGAAAACCGGTCGGCTTGGATCGTTTTCTGTTTGAAGAACGACTACGTCCAATAAAATGATCGCTTTGGTCGCGGTAGATCGCTCGTCTTTCAGAGGCGCCTCGATACTCGACTAAAGCAGACGTTGATACTGCCAAGCGTCGATTGGCATGTCGGAATTACTTCGCCCGTGAACTATAATTACCAGATATCGATCGAATCATCAAACGTGAATAACGTGTTGCTAAAAAGAAGTTCGATTTAACCTGCATTATTTTATTTAGGTAATATTTATAATCTTTTATTATCAATATACAGTAGCGTACAGCATAGTAAGCGAAACATCGAAACCTCTTAAACGATGCCGATCGTTTGCAACAAAGTATCAGTTAATTCGGAAAATTTATTCTCGATGAATTTATTATCCGAAGTATCGTTAAAAACTTTTGGGGTGACGTAATGAAATAAGATTAACTACGTTTGATTGTTTACAGGTACGAAAATGTCATCGGGAAATAGTTTTCTAACGCTTTCCTTGTTACTTGCGGTTCTCGTTTACGCGACAGGTAAACATACTATTTATTTCGAATAACAAATCGATAATAACAATTGATAATACTGAAAACAGATTTCTAACGTTCGACCATTTAAACGGAACGTAAAATAGATAACACGAGTTGGAAAAGTTTCAGCAAATCAACCTGCCAGAATAACGTGTTACTTCAGTAATTGGGCCATTTATCGACCGGATGTCGGTAGTTACGGAGTGGATGATGTTCCGGGTGATCTTTGCACCCATATCATTTACTCGTTTATCGGTGTGAGCAATGTCACTTGGGAGATACTTATCTTGGATCCGGAACTGGATCAAGATAAAGGCAATTTCTTGGCCTTCAACAACCTTAGATCTAAGTATCCTCATCTGAAAACCTCCGTGGCTGTTGGTGGTTGGGGAGAGGGTGGCAGAAAGTACAGTGCCCTGGTCAGCGTGAAGGAAAGACGCGACAGCTTCATCAAGAGCGTAGTTGGTACGTAAACTTGCAAATACTTACTTTTTATTTTAGCGTGCTGATTAATTTTTTTTTTTTTTTTTCTTTGTCTTTTTCGTCGTATATTTCTAATACAGACCAAGTTAGACTAAGTGAAAATAAAATTCGTAGTTCTATACACTTATACAAACGATAATTAATATCAGCTTTTTGGTACAAAGATATAAATACGAAAGTTCGATTTCGTTTAATGGAAAATATAACTCCTATATTACTGCTATTTTTCGCCAGAATTTATGCATAAATACGATTTCGATGGTTTCGATCTCGATTGGGAATACCCTGGCGCCTCCGACAGAGGTGGCAGATTTTCCGACAAGGACAAGTTCTTCTACTTTGTCGAAGAATTAAGACGTGCTTTTGACAAGGAAAACAAAGGATGGGAGCTCACGATGGCGGTACCAATGGCAAAATTCCGCCTAGACGAAGGATATCACGTGCCAGAATTATGCAAGTAAGTGAATTAATCAAATTTATATGGTCGTGGTAAATAAGGAAAATATTTCCATAGAAATATGGACGCCATCCATGTAATGGCTTACGATCTTCGTGGCAATTGGGCTGGATTTGCTGATGTACACAGTCCACTTTATCGTCGTCCACACGATCAATGGGCATACGAAAAATTAAACGTGGTAAGAACTTGACAAATTGTAGGTGTATCTTTACTCTCGAAATTTACACCTAACTTGTGAAATTAATAAAAAAATCTTACTTGAAAACTAAATTTAGCGTAAATATATGCCGTACAAGATGATAGCATAATTTGTTTATAAGATTCCACTTTTTCTTCTTAGCACGATGGCCTTCTGCTTTGGGAAGAAAAAGGCTGTCCCGCTAAGAAACTGGTTGTCGGCATTCCGTTATACGGACGTACGTTCACCCTCAGTCAAAGTAATAACAATTACGAGCCAGGCACCTACATTAACAAAGAGGCTGGAGGTGGTAAACCTGGAAAGTACACGCAAGCTAAGGGATTCCTTTCTTATTACGAAGTACGATCAATCAAATATTACGTTTCTTCTAACTTTACGCTTCGAAACTAATCGAAAATATCTATCTGAAGATCTGTACCAATTTACAAGCTCCAGGCAGTAACTGGACTCAAAAATTTGACGATATTGGCAAAGTACCATACATGTATCAAGGTATGCATATACGTAAGTAAATAATTTTGATAATCCTTATCGTCAAACTAATAATCACAGGTACACAATGGGTTGGTTATGAAAACGTGGAGAGCGTGAAATATAAAATCGATTTCATCAAGGAATCTCGATACGCTGGTGCCATGGTTTGGGCCATCGACATGGACGACTTTCAAGGACTTTGCGGTGACCGCAACCCTCTGATGAATGTCATTAATCAAGGTTTAGAAGGATATATCGTGCCAGATAAAGATTTTCATACCACTCCTACGGTAGATGAATTTTATTTTATCCTATTGAGATTGTAGACAAGGTTGTCTAATTTAATAGATTAATTAATATATCTTTGCAAATAATTAAAACAATATCGGAATATGAAATTGTCTTTTAAAAATATTACGTCGTAGCTTGCTGGTTATAATTATTGTTTGCTTTTTAGCCTGACTGGGCAAAGCCACCAAGTACCACGTCGTCGGATAATATTCAAACTACTCAAAGTACCCAAATTGCTCAATCTACTCGACCACCTACAAAAGGACCTACTCAGAAGCCAGAGGTAACTTCTTCCACTACGGAAGAAACAAATAAATCCGAATCTACGCAACATCCGATAGACAATGACGAAGCACATAAGATCAATTGTGAAAACGCTAATAAATTCATTCCATCTAAAGAATGTCACTCTGTAAGTATAATATCCTAAAAAGTATGGCTAAAAAACTTGTATAAGAATTTATTAATCCTGTCGTCTAGTAAATTATAAACAATTTTATCATTTTGATAGCCTCTATACATGATTTACCTACATATATATATATATATTTCTTATTACAGTACTATGAGTGTGTTCACGGAATACCAGTGAAGTTCACGTGTCCCAACAAGTTAATTTGGAACGGGAGGAATAATATTTGCGATTGGCCTCAAAATGCTGATAGAGAAGAGTGTAGAATTCAATAAAATCCTAACATTTCTTAAACTCGTCGGAAAAAAGGACTGACAAATTCCATCGTGATATTTCAATGTGGACCAAATAATCACCTCATCTTGCTAACGAATATGTGATACACAACAAGTTGCGACTATTATCTTATTCGTTCATTTATCATAATCATATGTTGTAAGACTTGCCTAATGATGAAAATTCAATAAACATCATATCATTTATAACAAAACTTTTATAATCCAATACAGCATTTATTTACTTCGTTATATATATATCTCTTTACTTTAAAACTATAAACTATAATTATCTTTAATCATATAATTTACGGTAATGAATAATTTGTTGTTTCAGAAACGTAATTATAAATAGCTTAAAGCGCCCTAGATGTTTCTAATAATTTAAAAGTTAAAAGGTTTTCTAAAAATAAAAGTTAACAATTATTTGGGATACTTAACGCATTATTTATATACTTATAAAATAAAGAATTTTACAAATAATATCTCGTTTATATATATACCGTTTAAATAAACTTCATATTAAAACAAGATATACGTAAGATTTTACAATGTATTAATGGATTATTCAATCTACATACTGGATATTCGTGATTAGCTCTATTAATTTTATTAAGTAGTGCAATTATATAAGCGACCACGTGTACAATGACCATATCTTTTACGTTACTCGCGTTATAATCCAATAAGCGTGAGATTTAAATTGAAACATATAATATTTATGTACTAGGTGATAAAGATATAAAATCGTTCTATTAAAAAAAATGAGATAGAGGATGCATACTTATAGTTACTTAGTAAAAGGTGAAAGTGGATATATCATTGAGAAACATTAAGTGGGTAACGTCCCCCTCCAATGAATTCTTTAATAGACAGATTCTCATTGTGAAGGTCGAAAGTTGCCTCTATAAAGCAATCTCCGTGTGTGTATATACTCGTACTTAGACAACTCTTAGATTAATTGCTTCGTATCAAATATGGCGCAAATGATGATACCTAGAATTGCACTTTTATCTATTAAGAATAGTAATCGGCTAGTACCTCGTATATTTGTGCCGTTAAAATATCAACGATTATGTTTCCATACAAGTTGGGTTCTCGATGGTATGCAATTTATTCAGAAATATTTTATTAACACTCTTATTCGTGATGAAATTGAGGTTAACCTACGGTTATATATCTCGAATAATATTTATTTCAAATAACACTAATTACTATTATACAAGTCATAATATTGAGGATATTAAACGAAATCATTTCTCCTATTTTTTATTAACTTCAACGTGTAATCATGTATTTGTTATATTATTTAGATTGATTATGCAATCAACTATCATAGTAATTTAAAAGCCATGTTGGTTTTTGTGCTGTTCAGTATATAATTCTTTACAGTATCACAATTTTTAATTAATTTTTAGTCACAGGAAAGGAAGTCTTAATGCCTTCCTTGTCACCTACTATGGAAAATGGTACTATCGTTAAATGGCTCAAAAAGGAAGGCGACAAAATTGAACCAGGAGATGCACTCGCTGATATTCAAACTGATAAGGCAGTCGTTACTATGGAAGTTGACGATGAGAGTGTTCTTGCAAAAATAATTGTAAGAATCGTGTACCCAAGTTTCAGTTTAATTAATTCTATATATTTATATTTTACTTGGAAATTCTTTATAAGGATAAACTTAATATCATATTTTATTAGGTGAAAGAAGGAACCAAAGATATCAAAGTAGGAACGTTAATAGCACTTACTGTTGATGTAGACGAAGATTGGAAATCCGTGGAAATGCCAGATAGTATTTCAGCTACACCTGCAGCTCCGTCACCAACACCTTCTGCACCAACGGCAGCAACAACAGCACCTACTGCAAGCGCATCAGCTCCACCACCTCCTGGCCAGTATGTATTCATTGAAGTAATTAATAATGCGTATGCTAAAAATTTTTTTAATTATTATTTCTAGAACAAATGTCAGTATGCCAGCACTATCACCAACTATGACTACAGGTACAATTGTAAAGTGGCTTAAAAAGGAAGGAGAGGAGATAGAACCAGGAGATGCACTGGCAGAAATTCAAACAGACAAAGCTGTTATGACTTTTGAAATTGAGGACGAAGGCGTATTTGCAAAAATCCTTGTACATAATTTTTATTATAGATTCAGTCGTGTTTTATTTAAAATTGGAAATATCTTTCTAAAGATTCACCTATTAGGTTCCTGAAGGAAGTCAAGTGGAAGTAGGACAATTAATTGCCATTATGGTAGAAAAGGGAATGGATTGGAAAAATGTTGTTATCCCGACAACTACAAAACCATCTGCAGCTACTGCACCATCTGCAGAAGCTGCTCCAGCTTCGGTGACTGCGGATAAAACACCTGTACCAAGCGGACAGTATGTATAAAAATATTCCTATGATCAATGATGCAAAAATATTTGCGCGCAATAGTGCTGTCTGTTATTATATTCCTTTTTTAGAGTTTATGGTTTAGCAGTAAGGCGATTGTTGGAGGAATATGGGTTAAGTGCACAATCGATCAAAGGTACTGGACGACCTAATCGATTACTAAAAAGTGATGTTTTAGCATATATTCAAGCAAATAATTTAAAGAAAGTTGCGCCAAAAACAGGTATGCAAAAGCTAACAACGAAAATATTAAAATACAATATGCATTAATATGTATGTTCCTACATATTCAAACAGCAACTGCACCTAAACTTGAAAAAGGTAGAAAAGAACCAGGTGATGCACCTTCGAAAGCACATGTACCTAGTGGTCATCCTTCCACGTATGAAGATATCCCAGTTTCTAATATACGTGGTGTTATTGCTAAGAGACTTGGAGAATCAAAAGTAATTATAAGTTGTTTTATACATTCACGCAACAAAATTTCGTATTTAGATTTTATAAGTAACATAATAATACAGTCTTAACAATTTTGTAGAGTAATATTCCACATTCTTATGCGTTCGTCGATATTAAGATTGATAAACTAAATGAAATACGTAGCGAACTGAAAGCTGACGGTATTAAAGTCTCGATAAACGATTTCGTTACGAAAGCAACCGCACACGCACTAATCGAATGCCCATTTATCAATACGTTGTATCAAAACGATCAAGTTAGTATACGATTTGACACAATGGTTGAAATTTATTACGTAAATAATTATTAAAGAACCAAGTATTTCATCTTTTAACAGATAATTCGTATGCCAAGGGTGGATATTTCTGTCGCTGTTGCTACAGAAACAGGTCTTATTACACCAATTATTTTTGATACTTCAGCTAAAAGTGTAGCAGATATTTCTCAAAATATTAAAGAACTAGCCGAGAAAGCTAGAAACGGTCGATTAAAACCCGAAGAATTCCAAGGAGGAACATTCACGTAAATAAATATATTTATATAAAATATAAAACTGCAAATTTTATATTTCCAATATTTTTTAGAATATCCAATTTGGGAATGTTTGGTATTAAACAATTCAGTGCAATCATAAATCCTCCTCAAACAGCAATACTTGCAGTTGGAAGTGGTCGTGAGGAACTAGGTAAAAGTGTTAAGGAAATTTATATTTTTATTATTTTAGAATATGTATTGTATGTATTTTATATTCGCAAAAATGTAGGAAATATAACGTATCATTTTACAGATGCCGCGCTACAAAAAGTAACAAAAATGTCAACAACTTTATCGTATGATAGACGTGCAATTGATGAAGACCAAGCAGCCGACTTTTTGGCTGTTTTAAAAGCTATGTTAGAAGATCCAAGTTTTCTCGTCGCTGGAAGATTACGTGCGCTAAGATACGCACAGAACTGACCTTTAATTAAACATTAATTCTGGGGAATTTATTGAAAAAATGGGTGTATTGAAGAATTTAGGTTTCAATGTAAATTTCAGTTTTATCTACAACATGAATTAGAAATATCGGTTTAAAAATAGATCTGAAATATTTATAATTTAATTTAGGAAGTTGTAAACACAGAGAATTATATTTAAAATCATTTATAGGAGATTCAAGTAACAAATCAGTGTCATCAATATTAAATGTCATTATATCAAATGAATTCATATATGATAATTTTGATTATTATATGAATTCATTTTTCTATTGCTGTATTCTACATTTCCTTCAAATTGTATAATTAGTGAAAACCCTTGTTAAAAAATCTTATGCAATGTATCTACAAAAGATATGTTATCCCTTTTATGGCAAAACTATGAATTATTAAATTTTCACTTTTTTATTAAAGAAATCGGTTGAGTATCTTCTTATTCTCAGCCATATAAATTTAAAAAATGATTGTTATAACAAACATAGTATAATAACATATGATTATACTCGTATTAACTTTATTCATTATCCTCAGCAGTATCAAGTGATAATTTTACATTCAATTGTAAATTTCTATAATCTATCAAATCGTACATTCATGATGATTGCATAAGACGGATAATATATGGTAGATATAAACAATTATAGGATGGTATAAAAAATTGGAAAAAGATAAAAAATTGGTATACAGATGGAAAGTGAGAGATCTTCCATCTCAAAACTAGTAAATAATATAAATTCTTATTAATTACAAATAGAATATCTCGGATACACGTAATTTACTTCTGCATAAGTAAATAGATAACTTCTGTATGTATATTTATTCTAATAAAACAAGGGCCACACTGTTGTTACTTCTTTCATATAAAATAATAAATATACATATTTATTCTGCGTAATAAAAATTACATTATTTTATGTATATTAATATGTAAAAATTTATAAAAATATAATGTAAATATATTTATGTGTATAATGAATTTTATTTTAATATTAAGAATATTATGTATAATTGAGTACTTCAGTGTGGTCTAAGGAATTCTTGGGGACAGTAGTATATACAAAATTATAACTATGTCTTGTAAATAAACCATTTATTGTTAAAACGATGTGATGTTTCCTTATATATATTTAAAAATAATACATAGATATGGAATATTCAAAAACAATTAAACATTTTGCAAATATTTTGTGCAATTATCAGTTATCTTATTATTCTTTTTATGCTGCATTATCACTGATAAAAGTATTTATAAGGCAATTGGCATAGAACCATATGTATTGATTTGATAAGGCACAAATGTTACGACTGTGTCTAGATTAATTAATTTTACATTAATACAAATTTTTTAATTTATCATCTTAATATAAATATAGTCAAGCATAAAATTTATTTTACATTTGATTTGATTGATCATTTTAACATACTAAATAATTGACTTAGTGATCATACATATTGAATTCTTACATATGATTTTATATCAGTGTTTATTACTAAGCTGAAGTTAAATTAAATCATATTTAAATTGAACATGCAATACTTAATTACACAAAAGATAAAAAATAATATGACAATATTAAATATAGAAATACAATACAACAGGACTCAGTTTTTGTTATCACAGTAGTGATATTACTGCTCAGATCTTAAACTAAGTAATTATGGACGATATTTGATTGTAGTATAGTTACAAATATTTTTCACGAAGGATATTCTGAAAATACTATATACACAATTTATAGTATTCATATGATAGAATAGCACTTTCTAAAATTTGGCATCTGCTTTGAACAGCATTAGATTTTAAACTATAAGTAGAAAATTTCTTTAAATGTTGCACATTATTAAATTTGGTGAAACCTTATAAAACTAGTTGAAACTTGTAAAAGATTTAAAAAATACATTTTAAAATGTGTGTATGTCACATTATTTAAAATACTTGGTTATTAATACACGTGCTTGCAACACTGAATCACAAGGTACAACTTTTCATTACTGCGATACAAATTTTCTTCAAAAATATGGACTACAAAATTTTTAATACAAAGGCAGTCTTTCTTGTGTAATTAGATAATGATTAATCAAATATAAAAAATAATATTTACTACAATATCCACTTTGTATGTGAATTGTTTGATTAAAAATGTATGGCATAACTTGATTTATTAAATTTTAAACAATGGAGGAATGCAATTCAGAAAATGTAAATGGTAAATATAATAAACGAAATGTATGACGTACATTTGAAACATCAATTGTTAAAATTATTAAATTAAGATTATAAATTAAATTTGTACTATAACTAAATAATTATTATCTATAGTATTTTGACAACTGTCAAGTATAAAATAAATTGTTATACCCTTGACAGATACTATTTCCACATACCTAGCGATTTCAGTTCTTGAATAAACTAAGTACAATATTTTATATAATGAAAGTATTACACAAATCATATCTTACTATATAAAAAATGTAAACAATCGTAAAATGGAGTCTTGAGCTGATACAAAACCCGAAATATATTTTTAGCACAATGAAGTTGACTTGTATCCTTCCTGCACCTACTGTGTTTTAAAATTAATGGCAGATTGCACCTTTTTTTTTTATAAGAAAAAAGAAAATATAAAAAAGACATTGAGCTTCCACAATAGGTATTGCACATGAAATGATCATTAATAATTTATATTAATGATAACTTTTTCAATGACTGAAGCAATAGAAATTAACCTATCACATATATTGTGTTATAAAAGTTATTACAATAAATGAATAACTACTTTTTAAAAATTAAATTTTAAATCTTCTAGTAATTTTTTCATTGCTATAACTTATACTATTTCTATTACAAATTTGGTAACATTGATATAAATATAGTAGGTGGTCATATATAAAATACATAAAATCACTGCACTACAAATATCTAAATTATGTGCAGTATATAGGATGCTTTTGCATTGTATAGATAATATAAATGCGATGCTACACATATATTCAAGAAACTAAATATATGTATTTGAAAATAAAAATAGATGTTTGATTTCTACTTATAAAGAAAAATTATTTAGTGGAACACTTTATGAAGAATTCTTTGCGCTGTTCTTATTAAGGGTATCAGACTTGTTAATTCCGCGCAATTTTCTAAAAATGGATGAGACAATAATTCATCAGCAGTTGCCCTTTCATCGACTTCAACTGCCAAACATCTCTCTAAGAAGTTTTGAAATGTCGGACTTAGAGTATCCCACCTGGGAATAGAAGGTTTACCAATGGCAGCAATTAAATATAAAGCTCTTAAAGGTGTTTCTTTCATATAAGGTGGTTCACCTTCTATCATTTCAATAGCCATAATACCTAAAGACCAAATATCTACTTTTTTACCATATTGTTTTCTGGTCACTACTTCTGGTGCCATCCAGTATGGAGTACCAACCATAGTTTGACGTTTTTCGTCACCATCGATATTAGCACAAAAACCAAAATCTGTAACTTTCACAGCACCGTTCATACCAAGAAGTACATTATCTGATTTGATATCTCTATGAATAATTCCTCTTGTATGTAAAAAACTAATTGCATTTAGAACTTCTCTACAAACTGCTGCGATTTGTGCTTCTTTCATTATAGTTTCAGTAACAACATCTGTAAGTGGCCCACCTTCTAATAATTCCATAATAACCCAGAGATGTTCATTTAAAAGGTATGCATCCAAGAAATTAACCAGATTTGGATGTTGAAATTCTTTGAGAACTTTAATTTCAGTCAATATAAGCTCTTTTTTAGGCTGCTTTGATAAATCTATGTCTTTTATAGCAACTTTTTGATCAGTTTGTACATCGCTAGCTATGAATACAGTACCTGAAGCACCAGCTCCAACTTCTTTAGTTTTTTCAAAGCGAAGATTTGGATCTCCATCGTGGCAGATAGCTCGAAGTTCTTCAAAAATCTCTTCGTCATTAAGCTTTACCGTTGAACATTCTGTCTTCCTTCGCAAAATGGGACTCTCTTCTACTTTATTTTGTTCACTTCCATTCTCAGGCAACTGATCATCTTCAATTTGATATGTATTTAAATCTTCAAGAATCTCAGTAAGAGTTTTCTCAACCCTATCAGGATATATTCGTGGTGTAGGTTTTGGAATCTTATTCACTTTTGGTGGAAGTTCGGGTAACCTTTGCACTTGACTATCCGTAGAACTTGCAGAGCTCGATCCATCAGAATCTTCAGAGTGACGTTTCTTCGACAAAATTTTATCAATTTCTTGAGACTCTTCCTCGATCAAATCTTCCGTAACAAAAGGTTTAAATACTTTTTCCTCTGGTTTTCGTTTCATAGAATAATTGTAATATTTAATGGCTTGTAAAGCTGCAGCAGGGTTCTCATCCTGTTCTGATTTTGATATTTGCGTATTCAACAGACGAATCCAAGATTCGGGAAGACCTTCCAATTGTCCAGTTTCGGCATTTTTACTCACATGAAATTTATGAGAAACGTTAGTAGGTAAACCAATCTCAGCGACTGTATCAACCGGACCAGTTTTCTTCCTTGAAAATAACTTTGTTATATTAAGACTCATTTTAGCGCGCAATTTCGCGCACTTAACGCGTTCCCTTCTACGACGTATTGCGACCTTTTTAAAAAAGATAAAAGAAGAAGAAGAAACGGTCACTTTTAAATCGCAATTCTCATCATAATATGACTCGTCTATCTATCGACAAGGTATCAAATGCGATTAAAGGCGTGTTTAGTATGACGTACATACGTCATTCGACGAATGGCGGTACAATTCGAAGAAGAGACACTTTAAACGGAAACAATTTAAAATTGACAATCTTAGCTGCGGCTATTTGAGATATTAAATATCAAATAATTATAGCACACACCTGTACATATAATAATTCTGTATAAATTCAAATAGATGACTCTTTTTATTCGCATCTCTCGTTGCACCTCTATACAGATCTGTGAATATAGAATTTCTAGACGATGCATCACTTTAAGAAATGCAATATACACTCAGGAGGGAAATTTAAATTACACGAATAAACGTTTATAGATGTATAGGTATGTGTATATATATATACATACACAAAATGTTTGTAAAGTGAAACAAGAATATTTAAATACGTTTGAAATTTCAACTTTAATCTGTTACTAAAATTAATTAACTCAATGATAAAATCTTACTCTGTACAGAGTGTCCCATGCAGCTGGAACAAGTTGTAGTGTTAAAATGATAGAAAATAGAAAAAAATTTTGTTAGATAAAATTAAATGGTTTCGAGTGATACATTATTTAATGCACTTGTCTTCTTCGAAAGTGGGGGCATTTGAAAAATTGCAAGGTCACTTTTATCTTCTTTAATGGAACTATACATGTTTTATAAATCATTCGATGCATTGTTTAATTCTCTACAAAAAAGTATCAAAAATATTATTAAATAAGTGCGTTTTAAACAAAACTCAAATTTCATTGGTTAATTTAAGAAATACATTTTTAATTTGTTGGTATAAAGTAGATGACTATCTTGTTTTCAAGTTCAATAATTTACAAATTATCAAAGAAATATTAGCATTACAAAGATAGGTAAACTGTCCGCTTACTTGTATAATTATCTATAATATATATATATATATATATATTTAGATAATTATATACTTCAATAGACAGTAGGTCAAATCGACATCTTTGCAATGCTAATATTTCTTTGATAATTTGTAAATTATGGAACTTGAAAACAAGATAGTCATCTACTTTATACCAACAAATTAAAAATGTAAATTAACCAATGAAATTTGAGTTTCGTTTAAAATGCACTTATTTAATAATATTTTAATAATTAAAATTATTATCCAAATGAGGAATTGTTGATGAAGAGCACAATGCTCTTGTAAAGTGTCCCTCAATCAGACATGTACATATTTCGATCTCATGCTTTCAACGAAACTTATAGGAGTATCCACAAGAATCAACAAAATCTACTAACTTCTTGAAGCAATTCATATTCACGATAAAGAAACGGAACAGGCAAGATCAATGAACGTTCAACGTAAATATAAATCTAATTGTAAGTTTATTATTACTATCGCTATTTCTTATTAACTTTTTTCCGTAAACTTGATCAATTGTTCAATCTAATCTTGTTAATAATGGCTTCTTTACAAATACATCAACGTCGACTTAATTAGAAAACGCGTCGTAATCAAAATACGCGTAATCGTCGAACAGCTATTGTTGTGATGGTGAAAAGGATTTCTCAGTATGACAGACTTATTAAACATTCTATGCAATTGTTATAATTTATTAAAGGGTTGACCATATGCGAAGCCATTGGTTAAGTCGAGCAGAATCTAATCTCATAAACTACTAACCATGAAATGTAAGTTGTACTTCGTTATTGTTGAGGTTGACTGATAGAAGAACGAGTGGATGAATTTGTAATAGAAAAATGCATTGAAATAAATAAAGGTATAAGTTTATACTGATCCAGATTCTTACTCTCTTAGTGTTACAATACAATGGAAAAATAGAGAGCACGTTCATATATTTATAGCAAAAGGACATTACCAAAAAAGTTAACCTTATAGCTTTAGCTAAAGGCTACAAGGAACATTGTTTTTTTCTTTCTTTTTTTTCTTTTTTTTTTTTTAATTGGAAGAATTTTACAATCAATTCTCATTGAGAATTATAAGTAAATTATTATGACATGGTACTATGTCGTGTTTAATAAGTGCTTATCGTATGTTTGGTTCTACTTGAATTTAATGCTTAAATATAAAGGGTAATGTCTTTCTAGCCTGCGATCTGATCCATCGTGTCAAGTAATTGAGCAACTAGTGGGTTTTGGTGGTTGTTAAATCTATGTTATATCTATTACTGAATTTGGATATTTCTTCTTTGACTGTGGATATCTTGAGGTCGCGATGTATTGTTTCGTTGGTAACGTACCAAGATGCATCTATTAAAGATCTTAAAGTTTTCGATTGGAATCGTTGAAGAATTTCTATGTTGGAATTACTTGCTGTTCGCTAGAGTTGGATCTCATAGATCCAAATATGGTTTTAATATGGCCTTATATAGCATTATTTTACTTTGCGCGCTTAAGTTGGAACGTCTGCCAATGAGTCAGTAGAATTTTTTAAATTTTGATTTATGATATGTCGTTTCTGTGTCATTCTTTTGTCCAGAATCATACCCAGATATCTGACTAACTCTTTGCTTGGAATTGGAATATTATTTATGGTCACCTGTGGACAGATTTGTTTTCGAAGCGTGAAGGTTATATAACTGGATTTATTTTCATTTATTTTGAAGCGCCATTTGTGGAACCACTTTTTCACAGAGTCGAGATCTTGCTGCTGAGTAGAGGAGGCAATTATCATTCGCAAATGTCGCTGTGGTTATGTTAAAGTTGGTAAATCGGCAGTGTAGATGGTGAACAGCAGAGGTTCGAGGACACTGCCTTAGGGTATGCTAGCTTCTATTGGAAATGTTGCGGTTATAGCGTCTAAGTATTTAATTATGAACAGCCTATTGATTTTAAGATGGAGTAGTAGGTGTGTGGTAGGATTTTCTTTAGTTTGAACAAAAGTCCTTCATGCCACACTTTGTCGAACGCCTACTGAATGTCCAGGAATACCGTAGAGCAATATTTTTTCTTTTCTAAATCTTGGCTAATTTTATGGGTTAAACGATGAATTTGGTCTATCGTAAAATGTTGCTTCCGAAAACCGAATTGATGATCCGGCATTGTTTTCAAATCCTCTAGGGGTGGAAGGAGTCGTTTCGTTAGCATCTTTTCAAATAGTTTGGACAAAGTAGATAGAAGACTAATTCGGCGATAAGAGCTAGTTTCGTGTATTGGTTTTCCAGCTCTAGGGATAAGAATAATCAACGATATTTTCCAAGACTTAGGATAGTATTCAAGGCGAAGAATTGCATTAAAAATAGAAGTGATGAGTGCAATCCCTTTTATGGGAAGCCCCTTAATAGATTTGTTACTTATCAGATCATGCCCCGATGCTTTTCTGGGATTTAGACGACGGATTAATTCTATGACTTCCAGAGATGAGAAAGGAGGAGACATCTGAAAGGGAGAGTGCAAGTATTCAGTTATTTTCGCTGCAATAGTGGAGGAATATGGTTTGAAAACGTTAGTTAAGTGACTTGCAAACAAGTTGACTTTTTGCATAGGGCTACGCGTCCATCCACCTTGCGGACAGCGAATTGAAGGGATTATTTGCGGAGGACGAGTGAGTTTCCTGGAAACTTCCATAGTGAATAGTTGGAGTCAGTTATGGGAGACAAATTAGCAAGATACTTTTGAAAACAGTCATTTTTATAATTTTTAAGGGTTCTAGTTAGTTTTCTTGTTGCGTTATTTAGCTTACGCTTGTCGTCAGGTGTTTTATGACTTTGCCATACTCTTCTAAGTCTGCGTTTTTCTATGATTTTTTTAAATACGTGATGAGGGTATTCATGACGAAACTCTTAGTAGGTAAATATTCCGTGGCTGCTTCTATATCTTCATTTGTTTTTATGGATATTAAGGCTGATGTCGAATGATCGAAGACGTCCCTAAAGAGCTGCCAGTTGGTGAGTTGGTTATGAATAAAGCCATTAGGTTGATTTTCAATAATTGTTGAGTTAATTGTTGCTATAACGGATGAATGATTTGAAGAGAATTCCACAGAAGAGTCGATTTGGACATATCTTGGCGAGATGTTTTTAGTTATAAAGAAGTCTAATAAATCTGGTAGTTTGTTAGTGCCAGTGGGCCAGTAAGTGGGTTCGTTCGTACTGAGATAATTGAGTCTGTTGGTGTTTATGTTTTTCAAAAGATTTTTACCTCTTATTGCGATAAGTCTGCTGCCCCATTGGATATGTTTAGCGTTATAGTCTCCTCCAGTTATGAATCTATTGCCCAGGTTTTCGAGGAAGTTATCGAAGTCTTCTTTGGAAATAGAATGTCTAGGAGGACAATATACTGCTGATGCGATTATTAGACCATGCCAACCTTCCATCGCTACGTTTGTAGCTTGGAGGTAGTCCTTCCGGAATGATGGAAGTTCGTAGTGTCTTATGTTGGATTTGATGATAATTCCGGTGCCGCCGTGGGCCTTTCCACTGGGATGTTGGGTATAGTAAAAGTTATAACCATTTATTTTCAGGTAATTTTTATCGGTGAAGTGAGTTTCAGATATAAGCATTACGTCACTTTTTTGTTGTTTTAAGAAAAGTTCTAGTTCGAATTTATGCTCAGCCAGACTGTTAGCATTCCAAAGGTCTATGCGTATTGATTTTATTTTACGTCGGAGCGTGTTAATTTATCCACGATAATTTAAGCGACGATAGCAGGTTATTAATTTGCTCTGTTTGTTTTGCGATTAATTTTTCAAGCCTATTGAAGTTACCCGTGTTTTGTGAGCTGGAAACATTATTTTGCGAATGATCACTATAGATATTCCGTCTGCTTTGATTTCCTTGAACTACCTGTGCATAGGAGGTTGGAGGAGTAGAGAATTTTTATGGACTGAGTACTTGATTGATTAGGTCCTTAACTCTGGGTTTAGGGTACTTATTTTTATACAAGGTCTTGTAGGCTGTGCGCTAGAGAAGTTTGCGTTCAGGGTTTTTAGCAACTTTGTTAGTTTTCTATAGGAGTCTGGATTAGTCGGCAGAATTTTAACCTGATTATTTTTAATTTTTAGTTTATAATCCTCTGTTAATATCTTTCTCGATAGACTTTATCATTGTTTGAATATCGATGACATCATCGATGAAGACTGGTGGGGGAGGAGGAACTTCTGCGTACATTGGTTTGTTAATGTTTCAACTACATTCATAGAATCGTCTGTAGATTCTAATATTTCGAATCTGTTATAAGTGGTAACATGGTTTGTTGACGGTTCGTTCTGACTAGTGTCTAAATTTTCTTTAACTGTATCTAGCTTACGTTTGTTGCTGTTGATTTACAAGGAACATAAATAGAAATCTATCTGTTAGTTCCTTTGCTCTTAGATCTTGTAACCCAAAACATAATGTATATTCAAGGGTATAGTAATATGGACCTTTCCTTATGTTACGTCTGGTGACTCTCTACCTAAACCAGGCCACGCACCGCGGACAAAATGGCAGCCAGACGTCTACACATCCTTCTTTTTTAAGAATTTTACAATCAATTCTCATTGAGAATTATAAGTAAATTATTCTGGCGTACTATGTCGTGTTTGATAAGTGTTTATCGTTACACATCCTTACTGCGTACCCTCAATAGTCTTAAGGACCCTCTATAAATCTCAGGAATTTTATAGTTAAGATCCTTCAGATTGAACAAATATCTTTTTACTGAATTGTTTTCTATAGTTTATTGTCCACTACTAGTTGACACGGGAAAGTTGGTTTTTCTTACGTATGATGCTTCCCACTAGCAACTTTCTCTCGGGGGCGGTTAGCACCCTACCTCACCCACCAACCTGACAAATAACGGCGAAGTCTATTTCCCTCACTGTCCTAACTAAAACTCGTCCTTAACGAATCAGCTTATCATCTTCATCGTAGATAAATTCAAAACAACCTAAATCAAAATTTACAAAATTCTACTGGCTCGTTGGCAGACGTTCCAACAAGGCCATATTAAAACCTGTTTGGACCTATGGGATCCAACTATGGGGAACAGCAACTAATTCCAACTATGGGGAACAGCAACTAATTCCAACATGGAAATTCTTCAACGATTCCAATCGAAAACTCAAAGATCTTTAATAGATGCACCTTGGTACGTTACCAATGAAACAATACATCGCGACCTCAAGATACCCACAGTCAAAGAAGAAATATCCAAATTCAGTAATAGATACAACATAAGAGTTAACAACCACCAAAACTTATTAGTTGCTCAATTACTTGACACGACGGATCAAATCCGCAGGCTAAAAGGACATTACCCTTTAGATTTAAGCATTAAATTCAACTAGAACCAAACATACGATAAACATTTGTTAAACACGACATAGTACCATGTCATAATAATTTACTTATAATTCTCAATGAGAATTGGTTGCAAAATTCTTCCAAAAAAAAAAAAAAAAAAAAACATTATCCGTAGCTTTAATCGTAACTTTGTCTGCAGCAGCTCGACGGCTACTCATATCTAAGGCTTCGCTGATTCAAGTTTTCAAATTCTGTTCAAAACGAAAAGAGCGAAGATTATTTTTCCCTATTTTTACCCTTATATATTCTATGTAAAGACTATTTATAAAGAGAGATTATAACAAGAATTTCTAATATATCAAGCCAGTGTTTTCTATTATTTCGTCACTTTTAATTCGATACTTCCTCCGCGAATGTCGGACGAGCCTACAACTTGTTGTCAAAAGCACTCGAGGTCTGCTATGTCTTGTTTTGTAAATATGTAGAAATACGTATTTGGAAACGTTTAATACGTTTCGTATTCTTGCACAATATCTGAAACAGTAAACGTAATGGACACAGGATTATACGCATATGTACATAGACGTAAATGCGATGAAATGTTTATTTTCGTTACCAGTTTCATTATCGTGGTATGATGCAGAAGGTATTGATTGCAAAAGTAAAAGATGTAAAAGCATACAAGAAGCCACGACGTGGAGATACTATTATTTTTCACGGCTAATTCCAGAGTTGCGTTGAAACGATATGTCTTTTTAATCTGCGGTTAACCTAATCTCTCGAATCCTTCATGATTTTTAACGCATTTCTGTATTAATTGCAAAGAAACGATTGCTTTCAATAGACTAATATCTGAAAATAGAATCTAAAGAATGGATAATAATTGAAGAATGTTCGTTTGATGAAATAGAAGTCCAGATTCGTTCGTTTCTAGAATAATTGAGTAGATAAATGTAATAAAAATGCGATAGATATATGGAGGAATTTCTAAATCATTTGTAAATGTAGATTGTAAGTTAGAGATTACGTTAATCATAATATGTAAACTAAACTTGAAACGATAAAGCGGAAATAGTATTAGAAAAGATAATTCTAAAAATTCAACGATATCACCCGATTTACATGAAATTACCAGATCATCTTATAGAATATTGTACTTACAACTATCTTCCTCGTGTTTACTCTCATTCACTATAATATAAAACAGTTCCCAGTGTTGTCACGTGCTTGATATGATACATGTTACTTATTATATTTACACGCTATTAATATCAAAGAGAAGACACGAATAAAACTGGAAGATTTCATCCTGAGTATTTACCAAATTATCGTTGACATTTTATTCCAACGGTAGATCGATTCTCTTATCAATTTTGCAAAAGAAGGTAACGCATTTATGCATTTCTCTTGCACAAGAATCGTAAATGTAAGAAAATACTTTTGTAATTAAAAGGATAGCGACAAGTCAGAATTATTACTTTAATCCTCATCCTATGTACTAATAGTGAATATAGTAAATATAGTAAATATAGTAAATATTTACTATTAGTACACAGGATGAGGATACTAATAATTTGCTGCAATAATAGTAAATAGTAAATATTTACAATTCTTCTATATATTTGAGAACCGAGAAGCGTTCGATATTCTTAACAACGTGCTTGCTGTCCTTTCTTATCGCTCGAACAAACCATATTATCAACTTGTTTTTAATTCCCTGTCTCCCCCCACTCGTTGTGAATCCCGTTAGAATTTTTCCTCCCCTTTCCCAATCAGACAATACTCGTAAGTTTCATCTTTTACGTATAGGGTGTTCTTGTCACTAATACTTCTATTGCTGCTACAAATTAGCTTTCTTCGCGCCTTTGAACTAAACTTCACATTTATTTTACATTTTTATTAAAGTTTACTGCAAAATTTATATAATTATGGTTTCTATTACCGGAGATATTCAAACCCTAATAGATAAAATCTAATTAATAACGTCTATCTTCAGTTGTACTTGATCACAATCAACATGAATATTGCTGCAATGAACGTACATGCTTATCAACAAAATTGGGCAATTCGAGAAGATTAAAGAAACAACTATATTACACTAGTTAAATGGAATTAAATATACGTTTCCTGAACACTGTATATATCACAATGTATATACATAAATGTTATACTGAATCGGCAAATTCCCCACTCTTTTATTTTCGGACGTAGAGAGGGGATTCTTTGCTTCTTTCTGTCTCTCATGCCTCTTGTCCACTAATAAGTAAAATATTAACCGTTGGTTAATGCAAAGACATTCTTCGAGAATGCGCAAAGAAGTGAATACAAGTGTATAATAACGGACTCATTATATAGCAGTTGTAATACTAACACTTTTAATAGTGAATATTTTAAATCACCTGCGCCCCTGTTCGATTTCACATTTTTTTTTTCATTCTTTCTTTTCTAATTTCCTTTTTTTGGATTCCTTTTTTTTTTTTTTTTTTTCAAAAGCAATAACAAGCAAAATTACCTTAAACCCGTTTTACGAAGTGTGTATTTAGGTAACTGTATTCGTAATATACGGCATAAGGAATCTAGTGCGCTAAGGGTTCTTCTGAAGGATTAAACATTTTGTGATTATTCATCACTATTCAATTACAATGGTTCAATTGCGACGTCAGGTAAATTATATTTTTCACGATTGTTTCGAAAATCTAATGTTAGAAGCACTGCAATATTGCACACTTATAAATACTAATATTAATTAAAATGTAGAATACGAAATTCTGATGTAAGAATTACTATATCTCTTATAAGATTTGGTTGTTTACGTGGTCTAAATTTTTCATGAAATCTTTATAATTATCTCTGGGTATCCGTGATGATGCAAGATTCTCATACGCAAACAGAAATTGTCTAGGAACAAGATGTAGAAGATTTCCAAACGTCACCAATAATTTTTGTCCTTTTTATTTTTTTATTGTCAAAGTTAAAAGTAACAATGAAAATTTCAAGCAAAAATTAGAATATATAATTTATACAATGTACAAATGATGAGTTATTTGTAAGAAGTAGAAGTTAAAGATTTTAAATTAATATAGTAATTTTATTGCAAACGATTATGTAGTAATAACTTATTTAGAATAGAATATTAAAATAACGCTAGATATCATTAGCAAGTATAATCTTATTTTAATAAGCTTCAATGTGTTTTACACGCAGTGTTATCTTTGTAAATTATGTTTTTCATTTTTTAAACCTCGTAGATTATGCAATTTTAATGCAGTAGCTTCACACGATAATGTTGACAACTGCAAAAAATTTTAATGAAATAAAATTTTATAAACTTGTGATATTGACGCGCGTCTTGCAAGTTCAATGTTCAATATGACATTCAGCGCGTATAATAACACGTGTTTAAGAATACATTTTTATTAGAAATGACTTTCGAGAGAAAAAGGAAAGAAGAACAAAAAGAAATCATACTGAGATAAAACGATTAATTCGATAAATCCTAACTCTTATATATAATTTTCAAACATGTAACCAGAAATATAAAAATTAATTAACTTAGGTAGTACCGATGTATTTTGTTGACCTAACTCTATTATTACTTCCGTAAGCAATTTGTAATAAAAAAATTAAGATAAGCATTACCGTAATGGGTATGCTAATAGAGTCTTCGCGAATTTTACTACTTTATCATATTAGTTTGTCTTATTTTGTTATGTCAATCACTGAACATAACCAAATATTTTATAATACCGATATGAATCAAGATTTCTGTATAACTTCTAACACATATTCGGAATGATTGTATTTTCATATTGGGCTAATACAAAATTTAAGCACTATATACCTTTTAAATTCAATTCCTATTACCTTCGATTCAATACCTTTTAAATTCAAGTAAGTTACTTTGTTCCACATAAACATTGACTGAACTTATATAATACTGCAACCATATATTTATTTTCTATTTTATGTGTATGTTGTTTCTGTAATAAGTGTATTAGTGAAAGATGTATTATATATTATATATTCTGTAATAAGTGTATTAGTGAAAGATGTATTATATATTATATATTAGAATTATTAAAACACCACAATATTTTATACAGATTTTATCTTGTGGGGGCATCCTGAATCAATTTCAATTTAATATCAAACGAAATTCATCATCTTTACAAATTAGAGATAAAAAAGTAATACAACCAGAACGATCTTTTAAGGTATGCTTTATTAAAAGATATTTCAATAATTTTTTGAAATGATTATTTTAACTGAAATTTATAAATACTATATTTTGTAGTATGCAGATCTAACAGTCCGTCTTGCAGGACCAGACCAATTACAACCAAAGCCAGATGTCAGTGCTTTAACATTTGGTAAATATTTTACAGATCACATGTTAAAAATATTTTATCATGAAACATTAGGAGGATGGCAAATACCAGAAATTACACCTCTTGAAAAGTTAGTTCTCCATCCAGCATCAAAAGTTCTTCACTATGCTATAGAGGTAAATACAACTTATATTTCATAAAGTTTCTCATTCATTTCTATTATGTAACAGCATTTACCGGTGTATGCATTGTGTGTTATTTCAGTTGTTTGAAGGCCTAAAAGCTTATAGAGGAGTAGATGGGAAGATAAGAATATTTCGACCAGAACTAAACATGGAACGAATGAATAATTCAGCAACGAGGATTGGCCTGCCTACATTCGTAGGAGAAGAATTAATTAAATGTTGCTGTAGATTAATTAGTATTGATCAAGAATGGGTACCTCATTCTACTGCTTCTAGTCTATATATACGCCCAACACTTATAGGAATAGATGTAAGTATGTACATCTTAAAAGAAAAATTCTAATATAACGTCTTATCTTAAAGATAAAGAATGCTAATCAATTGAACGATATGAATAATAATCGTGTCATTGATGTCACAGACGTCATAAAAACAGATACATATAAAGTGAGCAATATATTTCACAATACTTAACGATAATACACGATAAAGTAGTGTTTAATGCTCTTTTGTTTGAGTAGGACTATAAGATACAGTTAGACATTGTATTGTAGAAAAGAACAAGAACTAGTGATTAAAAATTAAGAAGATAAAAATTAATATACAAAGCCTTAAATGTTCAATGAAGTATATATCGTATCTTTATGCCATTACCTCTATATTTAATATGGATGAATAGAAGTGTATCTTTTTCCAAACATGAGTAATATTAGTATATAATAGTACTTCATTCTAATTACATTGATGTAAAATTTCGAATAAAAATGTATTTATGTCATATATTTTTTATAAATTGTACTTTGAAAGATGTGTATGCATCGTTATTTACAGATGATGCAACAGTTTTATTAGAAAAAGTCATCTAGATGAAGAAATAATCATAAATAGTTAATATTTTTGTGCAAAAAATATTTAATATAAATATCAATGAGAATCTTCAACTGTTAACCAAGAATATAAAAAGAACATTATGTATATATATCACAATTACTTTTACATTTTTACATCTTTATATAGCCCACACTCGGTGTTGCATCTTCAGAATCTGCTTTGCTCTATATTATTTTGTCACCTGTTGGCTCTTATTTTAACAAAACAAAAGAAAATATTGGCATTTCTTTACTGGCTGATCCCCAATATACAAGAGCATGGCCAGGTGGTTGTGGTAGCTACAAAGTAGGTAGCAATTATGGACCTACTATATATGTACAAAAGGAAGCTATAGAGAAGGGTTTGCAACAAGTATTATGGCTTTATGGAGAAGATAATGAAGTAACTGAGGCCGGGACTATGAACATTTTCATGTTCTTTATAAATGATGATGGTGGTGAGCATCATTTTACATTTTTCGTTTAATTGCTTGTTCCATATCTATATAGTTTTACTACATAATTTCATATTACTTTTATAAATATGTTATAATTTCAGAAAAAGAATTAATAACACCACCTTTAACAAGTGATTTAATTCTTCCTGGTGTTACGAGAAATTCTATTTTAGCATTAGCCAGAGAATGGAATCAATTTAAAGTCAGTGAAAGGAAATTTTGTATGAATGAAGTTTGTCAGTTACTTTCAGAAAAGAGAGTAAGATATCTTATCTTAATTATTCTTTATTTAAAATTCGTTTTAGCTTCATAGAAATTACAATTTTATTTTAGTTGTTGGAAATATTTGGAGCAGGAACAGCTTGCGTAATTAGTCCTGTATCTTACATAGAATATGTTGGACAACCATTGCATATACCAACGATGGAGCACTCTAATCCTGTTCACAAAATGTTTCTTAAACATTTATCTGATATACAATATGGTATTATACCGGATCACCCTTGGGTGATACCTATCGAATGAACATAGAATAATCAATTTAATTATTTATTACATAATTATAACCAAAAGCAACCCCATGTAATTTTTAACATCGATTGTATTATATTTAAAAGAATAGTTGTTGGGAATGTCACACTTTTGCTGTTGCTAGCTTCATGCGAATGTTGTTGTGAATGAATTCTTATTTATTTACACATGGAACTGATTTTGTCAAAGGCATGTGAGAAGTGAGCATGTATTGGAGATGAAACTCAGGGATTAATTGTTTCTTACAGAAGCAAAGCAACTTTTTAATAGTGAACTATAAAGACTAATGTGTTGATTTGTATGTGTGTTATACGTTGAATGACAGTTCGTACTTACGAATATGTGTGTGTTTCTACATAGAAATATAGATATATTGTATATATTTTTATATTACTTATTTACAATCTTATGTAATTTTAATAATTTTTCTATGGTACAAATTATTTATTCAATGTTCTACCTCACCGGTCAAGAAGGACAACAAGAAAAGAATATGCTATAAAAAGCTTTTCTTTTACTTGGTAGATAGTCTGTATGTCTGAAAAAGGTTTTTGTTCATATGTGTATCATCTCAATAAAAGTATAAGTTTATAAACACTTGTTAATGAAGAATAAATATTTATTTCTTGGGGAATGTAATTAATAAATTGAAGCAAAGACGATTATTTAAAATTGTATAAACTACCTAACGTACAATTTTTCATTACATCGTTTGAAAGTTTAATTATTATTTTCATGTCAAAATAGAATGAGATCATATTATTAATCGTTGTAATTGAAATTAAGTGTAACTATAAAATTAGAAACAAAGCTTCATTAACTTTGCATGTGCACAGAAAGTTTGATCCTTGTTTTTTTATAACGATAATTGTACCGATATTTATAGGATGGAACAGACTTCATAAATATACAAATAACTAAAATTATTTGGAAAAATCATTATTTAAGTACATTCCTTGATTCAAAGGCAGCACTATCTCGCTGAACAGAAAATTTGTTATCATCCATGTTGATTTTTCAGGACTGAATTTTCGGACGATTTTCCCTAGCAAGTGCCGAGAGTCCGTGTCCCAAGCACAATTACAGAAGAAAAATCTAGGAAATATCAAGTCTACAGAAACTTCTTGTTATAACAGTATGGTGTAACGTTTTACCGCTCATTTTCAAATCGCCACTAAGCATCGGCATATTCCGGTTAACACCGGTACGAACGTATTTACGTTCCCCCTCTCGTTTCTTCCGCTGAAGGTACCAGAGGAAGTAAATGTGCGTGTAGTTGGGTCGTTTGACCGCTAGAGGCGGTAATTCATGAAGCGTGCAGTTTGCTGAATTTGCTTATCGGTGACCTTCTTATTCATTATTCGCCTCTGCTTCGCACAGCGAGCAAGTTCTTTCTAAGGATTAAATTTTGTGAAAAGAAAAGTCATGTACGCGATTCAAAACACAGTTAGTAAAGTACCGAGATTACTAAATATATGTCAAAATCAACGTAGAACAATTCTTGCTACACCACCAAGGGTTAGAATACCTTTTCCTGTAAGTACCATTTTTATTAAACGCACTTACATAAGAAGCTGACGGCAGCAATTAAATATTTATTCTGAATCAAAAAATTTGTTTACTATAAAGACAGTGTTCTGTTTACAGTTCGAAAAGCATTTTTGTGAGCATTTATATCGGTAATTCATATATAAGGTTATGTTATGTAATAGGTTAATTGATTTTTGGGGCGTTTTTATTAAATTTTGCAAATATTAATACTCTCTTAAAATTATATGATTTTTTAAATAAAACCAATATATGAATTAATTTGAGGTACATAAAAATATTTATTAGTCTGTTCGGTATATTTATTTAAGATAATTAAGTTTTATGTTTGGATGATATAACATATTATATATTTAACTTTAGTTATATACGATACATTGTTAGAATAAAATTTATGCGAATATAAAAGTATAAGAAGTTAATGAATAACTTAAAATTAATTATAACGATAATTACTTAGGCATTACTATTAAAATAACATTCTTGATGTATTTTACATATATGTAGTATCGTTCTAATGATAATATCTGTAAGATTGTAGACCATTTAAGCTATGTAATTCGCAATAATAATTTTTCTTATTGCAGGAAAAAGTGTTATTAGGTATGGCTATATGGATCGGAGTAATGGGGGTTCCACTGTACATTGCGTGTAATGTAAATAAATATAACACTCAGAAAAAGGGATAGACGACCTTTTGTAGTTGTATTCTCAAATTTGTAAAGTAAATAACTATTACAAAAAATAGGAGAATGTGTATCATATACTTGAAATAAATATGAAATTAGATGAAGTACTTTGTAATCGATATTAGACATTTTCTATCTGCATTTTAGAAATTTACAGATTAAAGATTAAACCCTTGATATACCAACGACGTTTGAGATATATAATTTGTTTATTGTATGCAATGTACAAAATGAATGTACCGAGTTTCATTTTAATTATATATCAAGAGATTAATTCACGATAAGGAGTCGCTTATTTCAAAATATTTCGTTTTATTTATTGGTTGTTCAAATATTAAATTTGTCTTTTATTCTATGTTTTTTTGTGTAAATAAGTTGCACGAACAGTTGAAGAGTCACAGTCTTACATATACGTATATAATTGTACAAAAGTTTAGTACCATAAAAATATAAAGTATATCACTTTGCTAATAAAATATATGTATAAACAATAATAAGATATGTAAAATTTACATTTTAGGGGAAAAAAGCTTTGTTACATTTTATTTGAAAAAGGATTTTAATCTAATGATATTATAATCAAATAAAGAATATAGCAGTTTGTTTATTTTAGTACAAATTTATGTTACTGATTTATTACGTAGAATCATCGATCGTATATTGTCGTATAATGTCCACTTGTAGGAAATACTGTAAAGAGCAACTCGCGATAATTGTACACTTGTCAAGTGGACGCGTACCTTAAGATTCGTAAGGTTACATTTAATTAAAAAATATATCGAGTGTTTATACATATTTTGTATATATATACAGGAATTCGATATATTTTCACATTTTGCTTATATTTGTACATCTTGGAAATCTCGTTAACTTTTACATGTATTTGCACCGTTGTATCGCTAGAGCTACAAGTTACGAATATTCATCTTAAATTTTCGTACGATGTTGTTAATTTGTTTATTCGGAAACTTTATGTCAGTGACCAAAATTTATATTTCATTATAATGTCATTTATATCGGAATGTTAGATACACTTTGAATTTTCGTCACTTTTTTATTGTTACTTAACTTAACTGTATTGCATCGAAATTCGATGTTTAACTCGACCGTATTAGGAATATATCACGCGGTTTTCCGATAATCTTCGAAGCAAGTATAGACATAGGACGGATCCTGTTTTAGGCTGGATCTAGAAGCGTTGTTCAAAAGCGAAAGTTGATCGATTCGGCTGCTGTATTTTCGACTTGTCAATGATCGGGAATGTGTCTTCTGTCTCGACGACTGTGTCTTCGCTTTTTGAAACATGTGGCACAGCATTTATCCTGCACGATCAATGATACATCGCACATGCGCCTATACGACGCGCACGTTGAGGCTGGTACAATAGTATCCTTACACTCTGAAACAGATTTATTTGTTTTTACGTTACATATCTAAAGAAGGCTAATCATAATTAGTCGATAGATTACATCGAAATCTTTCTCTTTTATTAGTTCTGTCGAGTGTAAACCGATAAGAAGGAATATATCAAAATGTAAGAATTAGCAAAAATTAGCAACAATGCTTAGCTTGTATTATTGCAAGTCGTTAAACGAAGCTCTTACACACACATACAAGCGCGCGCGCAACTATGATAATTAATATCGTAGAAGAAACGAAGGAAGAAGATACTCGCAGAGAAGTATATCGTAAACCGTTCGCTCGAAGACATTAATTCCCGGTATACGTACACTGTGGTTAATGATCCGTGAAAACTGTTGCTTTCTAGATACGCATTAAAGGGGCGAAAGAAAAGAAAAAGAAATAACGAGTTTCCATGCATACGTTCATGTAGTTACGGATATCCTTTAATGACCGATTCCCTCTGGCGTGTGCAATTACCAGATTTATCGTTCGCGCATTGCCGCCTATGATAACAACGCCTCGTATCGATCGGCTTTCTCTCGGGGTTGCAATCGTCGGACAGTAATTCTGTTATACGATCACGACACTCGACTTCCCTTCGCTTAACGCCGACTCTCACGAGGCAGCTCGCGTTGCAGGATTCCCATTTTCCTGTAAGCATAAAGCCCATAAAGATGGACGTTTTATAAGCTTGATTGTCTCCTTTTTATCTTTGGTAACGGGCCAAAAACGGCCTTCAAAAGATATTATTAGCAGCACGGATAAACTCGATTACTGTCTTGGCGTAACATAAACGAGAAACCATGAAAACAATTGTGCTGTCTTAATCCGACTCGACTTATCATCGGCCTTTTTTCATTGTTACGTGATTCTTAGTTATAGATAGAAAATAAGAAGGATAACAGTATATTTTATGTCATGATAATAAATAACTCACCAGTGATCCATCTGCCACCTTGGCAAAGTTCGATGGTGGCCGGCTTGTTTTCTGGATTACAGTCTCCTTGCATCGAGCAGGTCACCTTCCTAGTTCTCTTACCGTTCGTACAATGACTCCATTTCGAGACGATCCACTTTGACTTGGTATTATACATGGAATTATCTGGATTTTCATCGACCACATTGTCGAATTCGAGGATCTCTGGCTCCTCGGTAGTAAGACTATCGACGATCGTGATTCCATTTTGATCGTTCGAGCTCACGTTGTAGAAAGAGGCATCCTTGTTGTCCGCGTAGACGATCAATGGTGGTTCGGTCGAGCTGCAAGGGGGTAAGTTTAGACACGGGCTGACCTCTTCGGGCCTCACGTCTCGGTTACAGTCTCGATCGGGCAGAGCCAAATCCGATCTATCGGGCCCCACTCCCGAAGAAACACACATCACCGATCGTTTTCGAAGAGCACCCTCTCCGCACGATACCGGGCACATTTGCCATGGACCGATCCACCATCTAATTTTGGCAAAACGAAACGATCGATTATCGTTCGAGTATATTATTTGAATTCGTTGGTATTAAATTCGTTCGAGTTGATTAAAATGCAAAAGCAAAAAAAGTTATTACATATCTTTTTAATAAAGGTGAAAGTCAACGAATCGGATTGCATTCGATATCGCGTTCAAGCGGTCGGAATGTCGAGTCGAACGGTAAATAAAATTTGTCTGTGGCCGGATTCAACGTACCCCCCACCTCGTGTTATCGCGACCGAGAAGCTTTAATCCGATTTTTCCTATACCATCGAGGCTGGGCTTTCGTTTTACCTGGCTGGGCATGGATTCAGATTGCATTCTCGCAAAATCGATTCCGGCTTTTCGATGCCCTCGCAAAAGTGGTCCTCGACGACCCCGCTCTTCTTCTCGTTGCAGAGTGCTTTGGAGGTTTGCGTGCCACCGCCGCAAGTAGCCGTGCACAGTGACCAATCGGAAAATACCCACGAGTATTCCGGTGCCCGATCAGGCTCCTTTTTCGGCACCGTGTACTCGTATCGCAGCCCGAAATTCCGATAATGTCCTCTGGAAATCAACTGAAGTGATGGGACAAAATTATTGAGAATGGGAAGAAAGTAGCTAAAGAATTCGTAGCGAATATACGCTCGAAGAATGGACGAGAAGCGAATGAGACGGATAAGCAATTTGTCAAGAGGAAGCATACGTGGAATAAAACGAAAGGAAAAGAGTCAATTAGTTGCCGTTACGTACATAGACTGCGATGTCCTCTTTGATCGGGCCAGGAATTCTGACCTTTTCTCTGTCGCGATCGCGCTCGTACAGAGCTGGAGTTCCAGCGACTTGGTATTCCCCTGCTAAAGTGATCTGCCTGTTCAATTGGAATGAAGATCATACTTCTAGATCGTAATATCTCTCCAACGTCTTTTACTTTTCATTCGGAATTTATTATTTCGTTAGCCGATACAAAGAGATACACAATCAATTAGATTATCGATATAACGTATCAACGTAACCGACGATCAACACATCTTGGTATCATTACTTACCGTTTTCCATTAAGGAAATATTTGTCGGAATTTGGCACACCTATTCCAATATAATTTTTGCTGTTTCCAATTTCTTCGATTTTTATATTTCTCGATCCATTGGGGACAACGACGACTTCCTTGTATCCTGGACCGTCGTTTTTGTCGTAAATTCCGCCTGTTGTTTCGCATTGAGTTCCATCGCCATGGCAGATTCCACAACGATCTTCCGTGGCATCTGAATCGACCGTCCAATCACAGCCAACTTTCTACACCGTTAATTACAATCGAAAAATAGAGAATAGAATAGAGAACGAAAGATAGGGATATTGTTGAAAATATCGTCTAGAAAAATAGACTGACTCGACAGATTCCAGCAATGCACATGTCTCTGGTACCAACGTTACAGGGTGTGCCATCGAGAGCGGCTTCACCCCATGGAACGATCACGCTTTCCTCTGTGTCGGTGCAATATAGCTCGCAGGGTTCCGCTTCAATCAAGGACGATATTCATTAGTATTGTACGGATTAAAGTCGAATGGAATATCGAACGATCGTAGATTACTTGGCAAAAAATAACTTTCAACTGTTTATTAAATTCGATAATTTTTTTACTCTCAAATAGCAAGAAACCGTTTAGCGTTATTTACAGTATTGTTTATCGCGAAAAGTACTTGTCCGTAGTATCTTCGACGAAAGAGTCCAAAAACTAGTGGCTTACTCTGATCGAAATACGGCAGCCAAGTGTAATTCTTCCCTTTGTATTCTTTGCCGTCGTAATGGCTGCACTGAACTGCTCTGAAACTGGCCGTTTCTTCCGGGCATGGATCGGTGTTGCAGATTTTATATCGACGTCTTTCCCCGATGCAGAATTTTCCACCGTGCGCTGGTTCCGGATGGTCGCATTTCCGCTCGACGATCGAAACGCCCGCACCACAGGTTCTCGAGCACTCGCTCCAAGAACCCCACTCGCCCCATCCGCCGTCGATTTGACGCGGTTTGTCCACAATTGGCACGCATTCCTGGTTCTGACACCACTATGACAAAATTCGCGCACGTTATCGAAAATCGGTTTAATGGCTGGTTGACTTATTTATTCGTTAATGACGGAGTATTTATCCATTTTTTTTTCTCTTTTTTTTTTTTTAGAACGTTATGAATATCCAGAGGACAAATGAACATCGAGAATGACCGCTTTATTTGTTTTTTTTTTATTTTTATCGTTATCCGTTAATGTTATATTTCTCGTTGTTACAACATTATATCTTACGATATTATTTTCTATTGTTTCTTCTCGAATACGAAATGACAGGACGACGCGATGAAAGATTAGTTTAATCATATAAATTTGTGGGTAATTGTTATTCATTGGGAACTACAATCGCATAACGCTATACACGTATAATTACATATAATATACGCATCTAATATTCTTACCATGTGTTTGCCACAGTGTGTCCCCGGGGCGGCCGGATGAAGCATGGTGGTGCAAGTGCCATCGACGATGCACCATAATTTAGAACAGATCTGTGAACAAAATCACCGATCTCTATTCACCGGTCTAAAATTGCCCCGTACTCGATTTACTTTTGTTCATCACCTCCTGCAAGGGCGAGCAAACGGAAGCTTCCCTGACGCCGAACTGAAGCCTGCATTGGTGCTCCGCGTTATACATCGCGCCAGGCGGTAACTCTGGATACGAATAATCATTGTCTGCCGGTTCGTCTTCCAAACATTCGCCTTTCCCTTGACTGTAGAAGTTTTAAAACTTTCTTTAGAAACTTTCTTTCTCCTAAAGTTTTTAAAGCTTCGAACACATGCTATCTAGCAAAACAATCGAACTCGTTGTTCAGACTTTTCCAACGACACATCTAAAACGATAGTCGATGTTGTCGAAAGAGATTTTTAAATTTCTTACTCTAAAAAATTGGTGATGTCCCTTCTAGAGCATCTGGACCAGGCGACGCCGATGGTGTCCACCTCGAAAGTCGGCGTCATCACGTGCAGGGTGTCACCGTCTCGCTTGCTGCAGCCGATTTTTTCCGTATCGTGATACATGCCAAAGCTGGAGCGAAAATCGTGTCATTGTCGCGAATCATTTCGATTTCGGACGAATCGTGATTTCGCGTGTGTCTGCCCGCGATACGATTCCAGCCAAATAAGCGGCAAACGCGATAACGAGGTCGCGTTATCGGTTATTATATTAATAAAAGCAAATTGCGCTTAATAACGAGCACGGGGAATTGGATTCTCCATTAGCTGACCAAACAAGTTACGCGTCGATTCGGCCAATTTTTTTCTTATTACGGATTCGACGATTTTTTAATGCGTGAAATCGATTCGCGCGTCGAGCGGATGATAATATCAGTTAGTTTCACGCGCGTGCGTTTTGATAGTATTTTATAATATTTTGGTACTTTGATACGTGGATGATCGTAATAGAAAGAGCAGATATTTAATGGTGAACTTTTAATAGAAGCAAAGTGGAACTCTACGGCAACGAAAATTTGATCAGAAACGGGGAAAATAAAACGGCGAAAGTACTTTGAATATGTTTCAAGTTGACAGGAAACAGCAGCCAGTATGATAATTTATGTTTCATACGCCTTTAAATTTCAGAGGTTAAGACAAATTGAGATTAAAGTTGAACTCCGTTACGAGTCTAGTTTGTCACATTTAGAGTTAATGTCAGGAGACAAAGAGAATACAAGTCATCCAGTCAGAATATAAATTCAAATATATCATTAAAACGTACTACCGGTCGATAAAAAGTTAGCCAAATCGAGGATTCTTGATCACCGAGAAATATGAAATATGTTTGGGGTAATCGCTGCGAGGCAAAGAAGCTTGGCCAGACTAAGTGCGCTTCTAAGGATCTAATAAAAAAGAGGTAATAAATTTCTCTGGATTACACGGAGGTAATACTCGAGTCTCGCGAAGATAATTCACTTCCGACGAGTCGCTACTTTTTCTCGGAAAATTCAGCGGAAATTTAGAGGCAAGTTTGCCAGCGACGTTCGACCGATGGAATCGTTATCTATTTCTTGTTTCTTTTTTCTTTTTTTTTTTTTTTTTTTTTTTCTTAAGTCAAAGATCGATCGAACGTTTCCACTCACTTGTGTCCCAATTCGTGGGTGATGGTGTGCGCGAGCGTGATTCCATTGTCTTCGTTGACGCTGCAGCTGCGGTCCGGCTGGCACATGCCGGCTACGTGAGCCACTCCCAGAGTACTACACGGCGTGTTCGCTCTCGAGCAGATGTCCTCCCTCGTCACCAGAATCGCCACGTCGTGGTGATTCGGATGCGAGTCGTCCGCCGGATTCAGTTTCTGTTGCCATTTGCAGAAATTGTACAGCGTCCTGTCCGCGTTCACCGTGATGTCCAGTCCTTGCTGAAAACAGACGTTAGTCGAGCCGTTTCGCGGCCAGTTGAATAGAAATGCGCGCATTTTCTCCCGCCGTGGAATTCGTTTTCGATCGTTCAGTGGCTACGGTTTACGAGCGTGTCAACCGATCCGAACGTTCGACATCGCCCTAGCATTCAAACGTTTTCCTCGTGATTCGTTCGACCAACGAAACGATCCAATATTTTATGGATGGTAAACGCGCGCGATGTCGATTCGTTTCAACACTTTGTTAAGCGGTTTTGGGAATACCCGAGTATAATCGTCGTTAGTTAACAGGATAGATAGATAGATAGATAGATAGATAGATAGATAGATAGATAGATAGATAGATGGATAGATGGATAGATAGATAGACAATAACAAGATTACTTCGAAAGCATTAATACGATATTGCAACGGCATTTCGACCGGTTGACCGTAGTCGCCTGTTTAGAAGAAAGCAAGTTGATTTTATCGAATCTTATATCTGATTGTTAAATAGTAAACTAGATAAAACACGGTATCGTGTAAAGTATGCCGTGCATCTAGTTGTTGAACGTAACGCACATCACCGGCGTAATTCGCACGTACTTCCGCGTCGTCCTCCTCGACAAGGATAATCCTGACCACGACGACGTTAATGAAATTCCCTATGGTAGGATCGAGGTAGAGGGAGGACACCATGTTCATGATGGTCAGCAGATACGTCTCAACGTCGCCGTCCTGATGAAAAGCCATCATCGTCGTGTCAGCGACAACGAGAGCCTCGACGTGACGCGGTCGGCTGATCGATCTCTTGGCACGTTGCCATCGTTTCGTCTGATGATGTTTTCTTCGGCCTCGTCCTTGAACCTGTACCAGTCCTGGTTGCGTTTGCCATTCGAGCCGTGTTTCCGTCAGCCGCCTCGGCTCTGTACAACAACAACGCAACCCCCCGGTCTTTGATTAGCATCCCGCTCGATATGAAATTCCTATCCGGTTCAATGGAATTCCCCTTTACGCGGTCGCGTTTGATTTTCGTGAAAAGGAATTCCATTTTCTCGATGCGGTCATCGATGAACCGATGCCGACCGGAATAATTAATGATCGGGTCGGATCGTTTGTCGGATTTCGGCTACCTGACGCGATCCAACGCGATACGGCTGATCCGATATACCCGCTGATCTACGATCTATCCAACGTGTCGATTTACGGGAAAATCGACTTGTCGTTTTCCACGTGGCTCTGGTAAAATCGACCGATTCGAAAACGCGAGTCCGCGCGTGCCAAATATCGTTAAAATATCGTAAAAGCTCTATTTAGATTCCTTTCGAATCGACTGGTCGAACAACAAATTACGTATGGAGGAAAGACGGAAAAACGCGAAACGGATGTTTAATTTTCACGCAGACCCATCGATCTTGCTCGGTAATTCAACGTTTGAAATTACCGGAGCTATCTGCGCATCTAACCTGTACGTTCTATCTCGAAAAAGACGTACACACCGCGAGCACGTAAGACGGTCTCTTAATTTATGCAGATTGCTCGATCGCAGAGGCGTGCAATTAAGATTTCATTCGAGCCATCCGATAGATCGGCCCGCTTGCCGAAATGGATATTCATTGTACTTAATTACGGGTTTGCGGCGAATTGGATTATCCCCCGTCGACCACGCTGCCGCTTATCAGCCCGCTCGGATCTTACCTTCGTATCGGTTTCTCCGTAAAGTCGTTTAATCCGCTGAAACGCGGTCTCGTCACTCGGTTAATAGGTTGCACGCGGGAATCGCGGCAAACACGTCGGCCATGGATCAACACTCTCGAAATTCGTGACCAAATTAGCCGAATTAATCGCGCTCCTTTGGACACTTTGCCCGAAGTTCAACTATCGATTTCCGTTTCATCGTTAACGTTCGCAACGAGAGGGGAACGTAAAACACCTTACTTCCATATCTATCGGCCTGCTTTTTTCTCCCATCGAACTAGCTACTTATTTCGTCAACGAAAAATACGAAATCGGAAGGTCTCGACTCTATCCGACATCGATCGAAACGTACAGCGAGATCGTGGAAGAAACGCTATATGATTCACAGATTTTATGAACACGGTTTGTGTCGACACACCTATTCTGTCGTTAAGAAATACCGACGACTCGTCGCGTGATAAGTCACTTCCGCGCTTCGTATATCGATATATCTAATTTCGAGATAATTAGTGGCCGAACGAAGACGGATCATCGGTGAGATTTTATCGAAACGTTCGCCGACAAGCTCGTAAATATCGAGTTGCAATTTTTCGCGACGCGATCAAAGATGTCGGTGCCGGTGAAAGAACGAGTAGAAAACATCGTCGGAACGCCCACGTTCCATATCGAGACGCGTCCAATTACATTATACGTAAACGGCATAAATACTCGTAATACGCGCCGCTAGCGAACGAACGGGCCACCGTGCGAAGTCGTGGGAGGGAAACGGGGATAGGAATGGTAATGGGAATGGGAATGAGAACGGGAACACGAAGATTGAGAAAAAAAAAAAGATATCGGTCCGTTCTCGCTGTAGGTGCCGCTGCCCATTCGTCTTCCATTTGCTTCTTCGTATCTTTGCCCTCTCTATGCTCCTTCTTTTGTTCGTTATTTGTTGGTTGGTTGGTTCGTTATTAATTAGAAGCTCGTTGACGCGGAGTTAGACTGCAGATGGTTTCTTTTTATGTCGAACACGCATCGTTTGTACTTCGTATCGGTGTAATTAGCGGAAGTGCCGTTTCAGGCAACGACAACGACGGCAGCGATGGCGTTCGAGAAGCACAAACGGGAGGAAACAAGGCGTGGCTTTAGCATTTGTTAAAATTGATTTACGGTCAGCATCGAGAACTAGTCTTCTAGTTGACTGACAGAGATATATCGTGCCACGGTCAATTTGTCCCTATTACAGATTTTGGTATCATCGAACGAAATAAACTACGAGTTTCGAGTGTCGCAATTAAACTCGTACCTACTCGTGTATATAAAAATGTATGTCATTAAAATTACAATTAGCCAAACGATTCTAAAAAAAAAAAAAAAAAAAAGGAAAATCCTAATCTCCCAAGATTTAATAACAATAAAAGTAGCTTTATTTAATAACGTTATAAGATTATGAGATAATATCTTTCTTGCTGTCGAGCTTGCTAACAAGTTATGCTACCTGTATATTAGTAGGCAGTAAGCTATATCTCGATCTTTTACGTTCTATCTGTTACGTATGCACATATATCGTAGAAACCCGTCGTGTATTAACATTGGGATAAAGATCTAGGATGGTAAAAAGTTGGCGGTAATCCGTTGAACGAGTTACGCCTATACCCTACGGATGATCTACGTTAAAGTTGTTACGTAACGCAACTAGAACGATAAAATTCATTATACGTAATAACAGAACGTAGTAACAGAATCCATTTAAAGATACAGCGCGTGCGAATAGAACGGGAAAAACGAGTATAAAAATGTCAAAAATAGCGTCGTCTAATTAGAAACAGTTGTAACCGCGTTGGCTGCATACTGAAATAATCTCTAATTACACGAGTCGGTAATTAACGGGAGAAAAATTTTCGTGCGGTAACGTTTGTCGTATCCCGAAGCAATTTCATCGATAAGCAGATAACGTTTGGCGTCGACACGCCCACGCTTTGCAGCTCGTGTATCCAATTACCCCGTAGCCTCAGACGGCATAAATGTTCCTAGCGAGAGAAATCGAAAGAAGAACGGACGAAGGGGGAAGAGAACGAGTTGGGAGGGTAAAACTGGAGATTCGACCTAGTATCTAAATTATAGGTCATGGCAAGTTCCTTCCATAAAATGTGGCCCGTAATTATTTCGCGAGTAAAAATAAGAATACGAAGGTGCGAATTGTTACGTCGGTATCGGTTGGTTGGTAACTTTTCGCAATCTCGGTTAATTTCCTTTTACCCTTAGCCGATAATAAATTTCATCGTTGTAACAAAAGTTCCTCTCCTTCGCGTTAAAGTTTCGAAGAATTTTATCGGTGTACGATCGAACGGTTCAGCAAGTAGAACAAGAAAAAAAAGAGTCAGACAGACGCGCGCGGCTAATAGTCGCCTTTCGTCCCGGTCCTTGCCGGAACAAAAAGAAATCGAGAATCGAAAGTAGTGGAGCGAAGAAACCAAGGGATGGAAGAAGGATGGACGAAAGGGGAAAAAAGGAAAGGGAAGAAAGAGGAGGAGGCGAAGGAATTTCGAGAGACAAGAAGAAGAGAGGCAATGAAAGGCTGCGCGGAAGAAGTAGAAGGGGAGAACGGTGTCGGTGGATTCTCACCGCGAGTGCCACAGTTTCTCTCCAGTTTTCTCTTCTTTTTTCGTCGGCGTCTGGTGCGGCCGGCGGCGCCGATTTCGAGCTGCGGCTGCTTCACGGACCTACGAAACACGAGATGCGGCCTGCCGAGCACCGAGTTCCGGTAGAGTCCGGCCGTGGTACGGCCCTCGGCGCCGGCGTCTTCCAGCCGAACCTCCGGCCGAACTTGTTCTTCTTCCGGGGACACGGCGACTGGTTCCAACCAGAACTCCCCGTCATCGCCACGCAGCATGCCCGCCTGAAACACGAAACCAACTATCGTCTTACACGGACTCTTTGTTCCGATTCTATTCAAAGACAACTACCGAGATTGTGTCATAGCGAGACCGTCTACACGGGATTTTCTCTCGGTCAAACGTGTTCGCGATAGTTTCCGTCTACCGAATTCGTCGCTTCTGTTTCGCTAACGTGCGTTTTCTCGGTTCGATGCCGCCCGCTCTATCCTCTTCCTCGAGATCCGTTCCTGCCGTTTGAAATTATTATTATTGCGTTATTCTAAACTTTTAACATTTAAACTCGGTTCTCTTACGTTGACTTTGTTGGTGATTTTGTTAGCCGTCAAAGTCTTTCGACGTTCGATAATTATGAAATTATTCTTTACCAAAGTCTGTCTTAAAAACTAACGCCGAGCTTTACGTTTCGTTACTACGACGATTACATTTTCTTTTACATCCAAAATTTAGCGAACCTGACTATATAAGAGAAATTTCACCTATAAAGATTTTTCGTGTTAAAGCGACGGTTATTACACTCGAGTAGTAATCTGTGCTTCTGTCTCAATTGTGGAACTTGCAACTATTATGAACGTAGTTAAGTACTTTACCGCAAAACTTTATGCAGTGTAATAGAATTTTATGCACGTTGCATAAACGCTACTTCTCTCTTTCTCTCTCGTTTTAGACATTAAATCTCGGAAGAAACATTTTGACAAAAATCCTAATAATTTAACGCGTTAAAGCAATCTCTAAAATAACTTTTCTAAACGGACAACTGTTGCTCCTCTTACGAAATCGTTCGTTCTATGTTCATTTTGATTTGTTATTTCAAGAATGACTCTGTCCGTTTCGTCGGAGATCGAAGAATAGCCGTTTCGAAAGGCGTACGTAGAGGTGGGCCTCGTGGGTAACACCTTGGAAACGAAAAACGGTATAATGAAAATCGGTTTCGTTCGATGCTGGTGCAGATTACCGCGTTTATAGCTGTGCCGTGTCATTAATCATTCCCGATCGTCGATAGTGTTCACCATTCTCCGTCAAATAGCAATTGATCGGCGGAACACCCATCGTCTGATTTCGATTTACAAATTCTCATTTTACGCCCACTCTTTTTGTTCGCTTCTTCCGCTATCGCTGTCTTTATCCGTTTCCCCTTTATCGCTGCCGTTACGATCGAGTGCAACATCCACAACCGTATAGATCCACTCGATACGAATTTCGAATTCGCGCCTCATTTTTCACGCGTCCTTCCGTTCTTTCATTAAAAATCTCTCGATCGCGTCGACCGTTTATCGTCGTTTCCAATTCGCACCGTCCAATCCTAACGATGTTAAATCGTCAGCCGACGTGTCAAAATTTAAAAAACGATCTCTCTCTCTTTCTCTCTCTCTCTTTATCTCCTTGCTCGGTAGAAAAGAGCGACTCGGAATAAAAAAATTTTTATCGGTTGGCGAGCAACTTTGGTCGAATAGCTGTTTCAGCGAGCATAGAATCTTAGGAACGAAATCGGAATTCATACGAGAGTCCTATAAACCGAGAATTCCGTGTAAAAATATGTAGCGGGAAATGATCGATTCGAGGAGGAGATACAGCTAGGTTGGCGCGGTAGAAATAGGAAAGACGGCCAGGCGAAGGGCCTGAAATACAAGTCGAGCGAGCCAGGGTTGGCCGTGTTTCAACGATTCTCCGACGCCGACCGTGAAAAATCACGGCGCCAGCCTTACAAAGAGGTAGTAAGCCCAACTGCAACAGAGGCACCGCACCGTTGAAGGAGCGCAAAGTGAAAAAGGACCGAGCGTGATTCAGCGCCGCATGGGGCCTCACGGCTCGATCCTTCTTCTCTCCTTTCCTCTTTTCTCTTCGTCGCCGTTCCCTTTCCTTTCCTTCCTTCATCTTCATCTTTTTCTCCCCCTTCCGCGGCTACCTTTTATTTTTTGCGCCGTTTCTTTTCATCTTAAGCGCGCAGAAACGCCGATCGACTATATAAGGAGTGATTTGTTGCCGTGGTGGCTTCGACGCTTCAACCACGCCACGAACATTGTCGTTCGTTCGGTTAACGATACGCTCGATTTTTCTCGTTTCTTTTCAATCGGCACTCTTTATTCCCAATATGAGATCGTCGGCTTCGTTCACCGAATGTGTCACGACACCGATTCCACAACGATTTCAGAGAATCTTAAGAAAAAAGCCGTTGAGTCGTAACCAAGTCTGGAGGAGCGCGAACGCGTTTGCCTATCGACCTTTACATTTTTGTTAAATCTTGCTACGGTAGGATTTACATCGTGTAGATATTAGAAAGCGAATCCCTCGATTCTTACAGGTCGAGCTTTATCGAGAAAATAACTCTGACATTCCGTGGGATGTTTTAAAGGACGGTAACGCAGGATACCGCAAAGTACCATTGTAGTGAAAACGTGAATTCGAGCGACAAAGTGACAGGTTTACAACGGCCTAGGGTCTGCGTATTTCAAAGAAAATTCAATTTTCTACGTCATGTATTTCTTCCTTTCTTTAACCGTCCGTCATCCGGAAACTCCGAATATTTAAGTGGAACGGAGAGCAAGCTGGAACGCGTTATTTGCAGGAGACGTTCAGTGGCTCGACGCGACGTTGGAGCTTTCAAGCGACAACGTTTATAGTTTATAGCGAGACACTTTGCGGCATATCGCTAATGGATGTTGAATTTAGAAGTTGAATGGACGTTAAATTTATTTGTAAACTCGATACGTTTATTAGCTAGCCGGTCGGATCTACATAAAGTGGCATCCATATAAATTCCCTATCCCTTTTGCCGTTTACGAGTGTGCGTGGAACCGGTTAACTGCAAAGCGTTATATGTATTTATCTGTAACCTTATCCCCTTAAGATTCAGCGCGTCGCTTCCGACTGCCTCATCGGACTAATCCGGATTTATCTCGAGGCGAAGGTGAACCTCGGTCTCTCGTCGACGGAATCGATTGCTCCGTTTCGACGTTCGTTTCTGCGTCTTCGATTCGCGCGACGTTAATCAGCTTCCATTGTTACGCTCGCGTCTCGAATCGAATTCTTCGATGGAATCGTCCGGATTACGATCGAGCAGGCTTCGCAGCCAGAATGTTTCCAGCCAAAGTATGTAAATAGAATAGATTATGCGAGCAGATAATTACCGACACTGGCAATTCTCGAGAGACGGTCTCGTCCGGTCTAAACTTTCCGTTGGTGCACCGTTGTGCAGTCGTGGTTGATCGGACGTTCGCTTTTTGCTCCGTTTCGTTGATAGAACGAAGCGATAGTTCGAACGAGTTAGCGATTGCGCGCGGTTAGCGCGAGGTCGGCAAAGACGATCTGAAACAGTCGTAGATCATTCGCTGTTGCCCGATAACGTACGATCGGAATCCCGACAAAAGAGCCGAGAAGGGGAGAAGCCGAAGCGCAAATTAAGTAATTTCGTCGTGGCGAGCTGTTACTGGAACCGGTGAATGAAAATGGATGATGACATTATCGATCGAACGATCTACCGGCCGTTCGTTATTTCGAGTCCGGCGCATGCGTGGCCTGCCGCGGGAATTCAATGCATCCAATCGCAAGTAAATATATTTCTATAAAGGTCAACCGTCCAATTTAGATGTCTGTTTGTTCGTTTAATTGGTCGGATCGCTGGCCAGCCGTTCTATGGCCCCGGCCGACTCCTTTTCGCGATGTATGCGCGCCGCCCCGTCTTCCCCTCCGTTTCTAGGATCCGATTAATTCAGTGCACCGGCCGATAATTTATGGCCGGCCATGCGTTACGCTCTGCACCTTCCTCTCTGCCCGTTTCGCGGCAAAACCTCTTCGTATCTGTCACACCTTCCTCTAATTGCCGCGAACACGCGAGATATCAGGCAGCAGGAGGACCGACTAGTCGCCTCTCGCGACGCCACTCCGTTTCGAGCAATCCGATTCTACAGGGAAACTAGCTCGTTGACTGGTTCCGTTATTCCGTTGCAAAATACCTAGCTATTCGTCGGAACTTTGAAAGTTTCCCAAGATTTCCTATATTTTTCCTAATAACGTTCAAAGCGTCAAATAACGTCAAACTGGCTAGTACGAAGTTTGTCCGAACTCTGATCTAAATCTGATCGTCTCTGATCTAAACAAAGAAATTATAATTATTTCAATTTTATCGGTTCCATCGATATTGCGACTTCGAGGGCGGTTCTTCTCAAATACGTTAAATAACGTCCTCGGGGACAGGGAGGAGAGTCTGCCTTTGCTTCGAGGAGCGATACCAAGGGACAATCTCGATCGTTGTTACGTTTTAGTTGTTACGTACAAGTTTTACCTGTCAAAATTTCAGTAAAAAAAGAGAGACGGAAGCGAAAAAGAAAGAAAAGTAAACGAGCGATCGTCGATATCCTGGAGGAAGCACGGATTAAACCTTTGTTTGCTGTCGGTAAATGCGAGGTAAATGGAAAGATACGATAAGCGGTAACTACGCGCCGTAACAAATGAAATTATTTAATCGATTCGTTACCAACAATTGGAACGATACAAGAGGCGAAGTTTTCTAAAGAGAAAGGCTAGAACGTTTGGCGCGAACAGGAAAAGTTCAGCAGCTGGAACGAGGTTTTCGCGTAAACTATCGAGTTAATTAACGCGCGGTCGATACGGAAAGAAGGCACGGAGACGGAGCGTGAGGCGGGACGAAGGAGAGAGGGACAGCCACGGTAGGTGGGATTAGCATAATGTGTCGGGAACCGGCGATCGGACTTGGTTCGACTCGATTGTAGTTAGTTAATGGTCGCCGAACAGTCGTTATTCTCGCGCGTGGCAATACGCTGCAAACGTTAAGGCTACCTCGGCGTACAATCTAGCATATATAAATTATTGTTGTCCGACCAACGAGGTGTATCGATGGGCGGTCGCAATGCTGTCACCCGTCGACGCCCATGCTCGCAGTTGGGACCGGAGAACGCTCCGCGACGCTTACGCCTTTGAGTCTTTTCTCCTTTCCACCGCTTCGTGTCGCAAGTGTAAATCCACGTCCAAACCAACTGCAGCCTCTGTACCATCCGCGATTCTCGATAGTGGCCAAAGCTTGTCGATAAGCGTCCGCGTAACGCTCGTGACAATGTTGTCGATGCGGCTGACCGACCAGCGACCGACACTGAATTTGTCTCGCGAGTACTCGCCTCGATTACATCTCTCGATATTCAATACAACAGATCGTCGATGCGCTTTTCACGCTGCACGTGTTGCGACCGAGATAAACACTTGTACGGCTTATTGAAATTGAATATCGGTACGCGTACATTCAAGTAGTACTAAACATACCCGTACGTTTAACTCCTAGTCGACATGTCCACTGGATTCGCTGTCGTGTCTCGTACGTTCCTTGTTATCCTATCCGCTTGATTCGATAGCTAGCTAACACTTTGTCCGTTACGTTGCTTTCGCTTGAACGAACATCGATTCTAACAAAGATTTTATTATTACTGTACAGAAACAAGCGTTCTATAATTTATACGGTATCGCGACAGCTTGGAAATTTAGAATTTGAAAAATCGATTATGGAGACGAATTGATTTTACGAGTGAGTTAAAGTTAAAAAGTTGCCTGGTGGAAGTGTCGATTGATTCGCGAAAGTCTCCTTCGTTGTTTCACGATTCAAGCGTTTCTGTAACGCAATTTGTAAATTACAATTATGCCAACAGGCGTTGCTAACAAGCGACGATAGTTTACGGTTAATAAGTTTTTATTATGCCATTATAAAACACCTTGAAATGGACGAATCAATACCAATTTCCTACCACAATAGCGTGAAAATCACGTTTTTTTAGAAGTAAATCGCTTGGCATATGGCAACTCTTAATGCAGTTGCGTAATCAAAATTTCAAAGAAATTTATCGCGTTACTCTCACGGAGTTGAGGTGATTAACCGTACGATAAATATCAGCAATTTATATCCCGTGAAGAATCAACAATCGGTATTTCGTTTCTGTAAACGTTGCAGCGTATTCGCGAGACCGTTCCTCCGTAAACTTTCCTCGGTATCGTTCATCGATCGCGCAGGTATGTTCTGCCGATTTGTCATCGACGCGAACAGTCGCTAACGAATGTCAAAGCTAATTGAATTTGATTGGCTCGACGGCTTGTAAAGTATTAAAGTTACAGCAAGGAGACAATGCCCGTGATTTGTCACCTTTTCGATTCTTCGTCTCACTCCTTCGCTTTACACCCATTTTCGTAATTGCCCGAGGTCACACCCGTCTTCTACACCCGTCCCCGTTGGATCGAGCCGATAATCGCATCTGCGTCGTTTGCCAGCTCGATCCTCCTGTTTCTTCGTTTCTATTTCTTTCTCGTGACTCATCCGTCGCGGAAAAAATGTGCTCTGGATCAGTCCGGATGCCGATAACGACTACAGATAAATTCATTAACTGCTATTTGTTCGCCAACCGAACACGCCTTCCTCAATTTCTTACTTCGCTCGACTCGATTAAGCTTTATACTGTTATGCGAGATATGTACTCGATAATTGGAAAATTACAGAGTAATAGACATTCCATCGAAGTAGAGATTAAGAAGACGCAGAAGTAGAGTACCTCGTTCTTATTCTATAGAATTTTTATACTCACGTGCCGTTTGTGCTCTAAACTCTCGATTCTGTTCAAGATGCAACATATGTTTGCAACATACGTGAAGAAACTCTCCCATTTTTTGCCCTTTTTGTCACGAAGATCGATGTATTTTAAAAATAATTTATACTATTTGTGATCTAATGAAATCTCCGACGAGCGGTCAAAGTTAGTTTAACGCCTTTCTAAAAATATCCATAAATCGTGAGATTTGATCAACGATCGAGCTTTAGAATTTAAACTAATTTCCTACAATACGAACATCGATCCTAGTCAAATTATAGGATATCCCTTCGACTAGCTTCCAATTCGTTCCTGGACTTTAACTCTCTCTCTCTCTCTCTCTCTCTCTCTCTCTCTCCGAGTGCTCGACCATCTCTATGGAAACTCGATTTGAAAATGCTTGATTCGCCGAAACGTCTTTTACGGTTCGCATTATCCCATTCCAGACAGCGACGTTAGTTTCACATTCGTTCCAATCGATAGATTCTTTCGGCACGAATTATTTTCGGTAATGGAAAGCAGGCGTTGTTGGCGGTTCTTCTTAGTGGCTACGTTCGTTCGAATTAACCGTTCGTCGCACGTAATACGAGCGATGTACGGAGGTGCGCGGATTTCACGCGATGAACACATTTTATGAAATGTTGTTTCGATATGGCGTATAAGCAAGCAGCAACGTCTCTTTCCAAGCGTTGGCACCTGAATGGTAGTATCGTGTTTGCGTCGACGTGTAGTGGAAAAAGGGGTTAATTGCGTGACGGAGCCGAAGAAGCGGTTGCAAGACGATGTATCGATGCCAGTACCGGGATTACGCCCTTCTGCCCCGCTAGGATGTATTTTAACGAGACGATAAATTATTCGAAATGTCAATCGCGCGATATCGTTCGCGCGGCGCAGCCGCTCGTCGACTAATCGCGCGAAGGATCGAGAATGACGTCAGGCTGCGCGACCGATCGCTTGTTCCTCTTACGCTTGTTTCCTCGCAGAAGACAAGACGCATTAACCGCGAGCATGGGTGTGTACACTTGTCGCAACGCTGTAACAGCACGAGAGAACCGAGGTTACGTCCCTGATCCCCCATTTGAAAAACCCTTTTGCTCGCGACCGACCGGTGCGTTGCTCGTTAATTGTCTAGCTTCTCGCCGTTCAATTACACCCGGAGTCGTTGGTGCGATTGCTCGTTAGGCATTATCGATCAACGCGCTGCCATCGTACGGCTCATTCTCTTCTTTCGATCAAGTCGTTAGACGTTTCGACGGGATTCGATTTTTAAGAAACTCGCGTTTAAGCGTTAACAAATATTTGCTAATCGATCGAATATAGTTTCAGCGATTTGCCAACAGAGATGTCGACATCGTACATCGTACATCGTTGGTGCGGTGTCAATTTTATAGGAATCGACAACGTATAGAAATTTTTTCACCGTTAGCCTCGCTAAGGTATAAATTCTCCGCGCCTTTCTTTCGTTACACGCGTTTCCTGTCAAGCAGCGAAACAGATACAACAGCGAGATCGCAACCGGTGAGTAACGACTCCTTTTATTTCATCGGCGATAGTAATCGGTTCATTCAGCGTAGAAGAACGTAACGCCTTGATCACGAGAGTTCGAGGAATCCGTTCCAAGGTGGATGGAGTACGAGTAACGAGATCAAGGAATGCACCGCTCTCTCGCACGACCATCGATAGCTGATCACGAACGTTTCCGCGTTATACCGAGAAAATCGTGCCTTGGAAACTTTACGATTCGGTAGATGGATTTATTATACGTTAAAAGGTATTACAAAAGGTGGTCAAGCGGTAGGTGTATAAAGTGTCGTTGCGATAATTCATTGATCTGGTCGATATTTGTGTTTTACAGGCAAGTACCGTGTCCATAAGAAAGTAAAACATAGATAGCATCGTGCTAAAGAAGAAATTGAAACACCGCTTAACCTCGGTAATGTCGATCTGCGATGAATATGTATATAAAGAGCAGCCCTCTGGGGATGTGATATTTTTCGGGCTGATGTGAAACTACCGAGAGCTACGGAGTCATTACCGTAATTAATTACGTCATCGATCAATCACGGTGACATTAAAAACAACGCACAACAGCGGCGATTAAGAGTGATCGATACCGAGCCCATCGTCATTAAACTAATCTTTAATGAACACGCGGACGAGAGGCGTTCCAACGAAACGAGAAATTCTCGCATCTTCGCTGTCTGCCAGTCCCTGTACTCTTGAGCGCGTCAACGCGAAAAAGGAAGAAGAAAGTTGACGTTGCCTCGAGTAGCGGAACTTGATTTCTTGATAAAAGGCATGCGAGAGTTCGTATTCCTCGGGGTGGTTTCTAGAAGGTGGATGCAACAATTCAAGCTGCACAGAATAGCTTGCACAAGGAGTAGAGTAAGCCGGGGGAAAGAGTGGACGGAAAAATCGATAGCGGACGAAGGAAAGGAAAGGAAGGAGAAGAGGGAGGAGCGTGGATCTCGATGATGATAAATGCTTCCTGCGGAGAAACGTGATTTATGCCGTCATTAGAATAGTTGCCACGAACCTCCCGTGTAGGTGGTGCATAATGATCGCTACCACGGACCACTATGTACATGCAAACGCTCTCCATGGCTATCCGAGAAGTTGGCTTTTACAAAAAAGGCTGCCGTTGCTCGATGATTGCGACGCCCATAAACACAGTTCGCGACGGTACATTGGTTACTTACTATCCCCGACGTGTTCGAGGCCTACTGCGTGTTTCGAATCTTCCAGCAACGAACCACTCCGGGGGACGTTTCGTTCGAGTTTTCGAGAATGATCGTTCGATCGAGCCACTTTCCAAACCCTCCATCGCACCGAGCCAATTGCGCTCTCCGTCGATCGATGCTACAACTTCGGAATTGCCCGTAGATCCTATGCAAACTCTGGAATACTCTTGGCAAGATCTTCATCGTGATTTTTACGGTTTTAAACGTTTCGAAGGTCCGATCGGAATCTACGGAATCCACGAAACAAGATATGCTTCTCTTCAAGAAGCTTCTCACGATTCTCAGAGTCTCGAGAGAAAGCGAGTGGAAGGTAGCGCACGGTACGTACGGCTAACCTTTCATCAACGTTTTTTCCCACTGGTGGAGATGAGTCAGGCGATCGATTAAAAGCTTAATTACCGAATGTAATAAGGACCACCCATCGTTCATTTAGATCCATCAAAATAGATACGCATTAATTGGACGGGGGGGAGCAGCTCTCCTCTGATTACCTACTACCGATAATTATATGTTAACCGCGTATTCAGATCCGGCTCGGCACGTACTCTGGAGAACCTGTTCCCCTACAGCGGCGAACATTGAATCAAATTGCGTGCGCGTGCAAGTGTGTATACCAACTGTATTCACGCCTCCTAACCTTTCGCTGGTGGCTAGATCTACGCGTAAATAATTAATTGCCGTTGGTCCCTACTAGATCGAAGCCATTGCAGCCACCGATGCTTGGCTTTCGTTTCCTTTACCACTGTCCATCGTAATTCTATTTCTTTCCTTCGCTATGGATTCGGTTCACGCTTCGGAGTATACGACATAAAAAAAAAAAAATTGCTCACTCGTTCTAAAGTGGCTTAATATTATGTCTGTTAGATTAGGTAAGATCGAGTAAATCGATGGAATAATCGAGACACGTTTCGATTAAGTATCGTTAGCCTGTACTCGAAACATTCTTGTTTGCCACTAATCACATATATGCTAGGGACAAAAAGAATACAGTAAAATGGTTCGATTCTCGAAAAAAAACCGGTATCGGGATCAGAAAATTAGACCGAGACGCTGAGATCGATCGGTACGCGTAAACTTTTGAAAGGCGAGCGGTAAATCGCTGCTCTTTATCCCTTCCTATGGTTATTTCCGATTTTTCCATATACACGCCACATTATACACGCCAAATTACAAATTCTGATCGGAATATAATCTTTCACTGCCGTCCTTCGCGTTAAGCGAAGTAGAGAGGGTTCTATAAATGGATATAGATAATTTAACCGACAAAGAAAACACGCTAAAACGATACACGTTCCAAAAAGTTCGAATACACGTTCGAATTAAAAAATCAATCGATAAATGACCTAGCATACACCCTGAAATCGATAGCTCGAATAAAAAGAGATATCTTGTTTTTTCTTTGTAACGTATCAGCGTCACTAGTGTTTCGTTCGGCTAAAAATTCTAAGAAACTAAATCAACGCGTGATTCTCAAGCCCATTTAGTTGCTCGACGTCTCTCATTACCGCGAGACAGAGCCATAAATAATAATCGAAGCGGTTTATTAGCGGCTTATAAGCAGCTTATAAGCAGTTTATAAGCGCGACGCGTCATCTCTTCTTTTTCCGCGATTCTTCTCTTTCAATTGGTAGCTCGACAGTCACAATAACAACCTTATAACGGGATGCTGCTTATAGGTCCGGGATAACCGTTGAATATTTCTTCCACGAGATATTTCTTCGTCCTTTCTCGAGGATCGATTCGATAGGGCGATTCCCAAACGGTGAATTTATCGTTCGTTAATAAATTTTACGATTCCGACGAGTCTTTCTACATCAACGATATTCGCGAAATAAGTAGACTCCTCAAAGCGATCGCGTTCTACGTTCGCTTCTCTTAAACGTATTCGTCCGAATTATCCTGATTTCCGTTAATACTCTTTGATCTGGAAAAAATGTAGACTTTGTCAGGAAGCTAAAGACTCGGGAACGGGGATCGATAAACTTGACGTTTCGCGAGAGCAACGAAGACGTAAATTCGAGTAAACGATATTTTCGACGACGCGGCGGTTTTCTGGCTAATCGAAGATTCGGATCGTCGACGACGATCCCTGTCTTTTCGCGAACAGTTCTTTTGACGTTAACGACCCAATCACGTCTTATGGGTATATAAACGCGATTTGTTAACGGAGGAGGCGTACCTCACGCGAGAAGATGCATGTCCATGGCGCATTTTGCAGCCGGCGTGACCGAGCCTATCGTACCTCGCGATCATTCCTGGAAATTTAATAGACGCGTTCCGCCGTTTCTTGATTCTTCGACGACGATATCCGCTAGCGACGAGAACTTCGTGCAATTCGAGATAACGAATAAAGAAACGACGCTTTTCGGTAGTGTCCAAACGATACCAACAAACCACTCGGTTTCTCTTGTTCTCCTATTCTCGTCAGCAACGAATCGTGGTTCCTATTTCTTCGCAAAGAAAACCATGGCAAGATTCGCATGCTGAGTTCGTCGATCTGAACGATAGTGCTCGTGTTAGGCCTTGCTGCGCTTGTTAGAGATACGTAGACCGATATTTGGAATTTGTTCACGTTTCACGAACATAGAGCAAGTAGATAGTCGAAAGTATTATCTGCGGTCTTTGGAATAACGCGAACATACTTGGCTTCGCGTATAGTAGCAGTGAATCGATCGTAAAAATTCTGCAAGATAGAAAATTACTTGGCGACGTCTTCTTTTTCCGTTTCTAAGACGTATTTTGATCAAACACGGTACAATTTCTTTCTTATAAAGAAAAAGTCAGTGTTTCGAGTGGTTCGAGCAATCGATCTTTCGTCGTTCGATTCAACAAATAGGATTTATCGAAACAAACGTAAGCGACCTAATCGACTGGCATTTCACATTTGGTGGCCTCTGAGAGAGATTTGGCCAGGACATTGTTCGAAGAAGGTTCCACCGCTTCGATCCTAATATCATCGAGCTATCCAATAAACGTAATGCCGGGCTTTGAAATGTCCCGTGCCCGTAAGCCACTCAAGATAACAAAGGGATCACGGTACAGCATCTTGCGGGGACAGCAGCAAAAGGGTGGATCGGCGTGTCAAATTCAATTCTAACTCACGTTAAGCGGTCGCTATCGAGGGCGTACCGGCGAATTAACCCACCAGATAATACCATTACCGTGGAAGCCTGAAATTACTGAACATTACGTATCGATGCCAATTACACTTGGTGGTCCGTTGGTGTGCGCGCGTAACTGCGGATACGTAACTGCAGACGCGCCAACCCGAAACGATTACTTCATTTACATGTCGCGTAAATACGCGTGGTTCTGCCACGTGGTTAGATCGGGTCCTCGTCGATTACGAACCATCGATTCCACCGAAAATTACTTCCCAGAAGGGCATACACGAGAATCGACCAACGTATTCGATGGCCTGAAGCTTGTTATCGGCCGTTAAATGCCACGACGAATTAATATGCGCTATGCCGTGCCATCGTAATTTTATGACTGCGCTGGTTTCTACAATCTCTAACTCGCCAACTCGGACGTCCATATTTTTTATTTCGATTCTTGTAACGACCGTCGTCGAAACAATACTTTTTAATAGATCGCTATACACGCACGACGTTCGAGAAGCTGACGCGTCTCCATAGTTCGCTCGACACTTTGAATCGATTAGTTTCGACGAAGAGAATGTCGCGATACAGTCGGAGAAAGACGAAGTACCGCCATTAGCGACATTTGTGCTTGTACATTTTAATTTTGAACGCGGAGTTTCTTAAAAATTGAGTTGGTGCTTTATGTTCAATGGCATAGAGAACGCTTGCAACAGTCTAATATTTCAACGCGAATTCATCTGGAGAAACTGCGTAGAGGCGAACAATTTTTCCGTTTCTAAAGATGCAATAAATATCTGATATAGCGAAACAGTTTATTTGCACGGCTGAACGTCTAACGGGGATAATTTATATTCGTACTTTACCTGCGAGATATCAATCCTTCTAACACAATAAGCTTTTATACACTTTATTAAACCGAGAATTTATAACGCGGGGAACTCGTTGCATGGACATTGATTTGTTGTAACTTTAACTTTACCTATTCGTTGTACCACGCTTATTATTTGCGATGGATAATTAAAAGTTCACGAGTTCAAAACGTTTAAAGGTTACCATATAACGGAACGCTGATCATAAGTCGAAATCGAAGGTTTATCAAATCGTAAACCGAGAGTACAAGCGGTTCGCGATTTGAAATTTTATGACGGTTCCTTGCCAGAGCTTTGCGCGTACTCGAGCATTCTGTTCCGTCAATTTTATGGCGCAATAAAATGGGATATCGCATGCGTAATAGCGAGAGGATCATAGTTCGGCGCATTAAAACGCTCACACGTGGGTAAAAACGGTTTCAAGGCGAAATTAACAACAAAGTATGCGGCTACTGTTCCGCAAGGATCTATGCTAATTTTCGCCTCCCGCACCTGCTGCCTTCGACGGATTGTAATCGACGACATATCCTGAATCTGATTTCCGGTGATTATACCTACACGGTACACCGATAAACGCATCGTCGAACGTGTAAGAAGAATCATCTCGCGATTCGAATTGCTTCGATGATCCTTAACCGAATTTGATGTCTTTCCTCTTCTACAATGGGCGATCAACGCGAGCGATTTTGATATTTGTCACTGATTCCATATTCACCGGTTGGAAGACCGTATCGAGGAATCTTGGGCTAATTACGCTGGTCACAGATGAATCAGAGGCAGACTGTCCCGATGTATCAAAGTCAAATTCGATGAATTCATGGTAGCACGAACGCGCGTAATTTCGTCAAACTGCGTTCATGATTTAATTCGACAAGTCACAATTCGATCGATGAGCGCATACGGTCGAATCGAAATGAATCGTACCAATTAATTAACCATAGCGATGCGGGCTTGTCTTTATCGAGCGATAGAAACGAACGTCACGGTAGGTTACAGTTTCCGCGTAGTTGCACTTGCGGGACGAGTTCGCAAAATTTCGTGTCTCTGTATAACATCGGGAAGGTCGATCGCCGCGAGCGGTAAGCGGTCACGACCGACTTCCTCTAGAAAATTGAGCAGACAAAATTGCTGTTGCGTGAGAATCCGCCCCCTTACAAAGGGAAGTTTACGCTCCTCCACGTTCAACAGAACGGACGTTCGAACGTCCTCCGTCCGGACCACCTATGCGATCTAATCTGGTTTTGCCTCTCACGATTCAACCTTTTCTCATTCGTACATGTATTTATTTCTCCAATCTTTTATTTTTATTTACATACTACAATTTTATTCATAATACTCGGAAAAGGTATCTTTCACAGACGTAGAAATTCGAGAGATTAAAGTTGCACATTTTCTTCGTAGTGTAGGAAGAAGTCTGAAAAAATCCTCTTGAGTGCGAAATTTAGAAATCGTTTGGTTCGGATTTCCGGAATCACAGTTACTCGAGGTTCGACTCTGTTTCGATGACATTAATCGTAGCAGGTTATTGGACTTTTAACAAAGTTAGATACTATGCAAGCGAAACGCTTGTACTTTCTCCGAATTACCTGTTTGATAGATTCTACGAATTAAACGCTGCTTTGCAAGAATATTCATTGGTAAACACTACGTACGTAGCTGAAATGAAATTGCAAATCTATCTAAATTACGATATTTTCCGATTTTCAATCGTTGCTTCGTACAAAGGCAAAATCGAAAAAAAATTAACATTCTGGAGTTGTGGTCTGCATCGACTCGTTAGCGTGTAAGGCAGGATCGGTGCAATCGCGCGACTCGATGCGGCACGGTGCGGTAATCGGCTAATAAGCAGCGCTAATAGCCTTCTTTCAGCTGTTCCGTTGATTTCAAGAATCGGTTGCGGTGCGAAGCGGGATACTCGAAAGAACACGACGGGTCGCAGGCGGCATAAATCCAGGAACGCAAAAGGTTACTCGTACTCGAATTCGCCTGGAAGCTGATTGCGTTCGCGTGGATTGCAGACACTCGAGAGAATAGGTGCGCGCGTTTACAGGTGGACGCATCGGCGAGGTGCGCCGTCATAAATCTGCCAAGCCATGGCAAATTAAATCATTATCTGGAAGCTGCGAGCAAATTGCGTCGATGCATGCTTCGTGACTCCTCCCTCTTTCGCATCCGCTCTCCCCTTTATCCCTCCTCCCCCCTCTTACCGCGTCTTATCCACTCGCACGACCTTCGGCTTCTTCCATTGTTCTCGCGCTTCTCTTTTTCGCGAGATCGTGCGCTTCGTTACCACCTCCGCGCCTTCTCTCTTTCTTCCCTCTTCTGCGCCGTTACCGCGTTACCTTTTACGCTCTACGCTCTACGTCCTTCCTCCCTGCGGCGAACTTCCGTGCGAGTTTCTCTCGCGATACCACACCCGTCGGATGTCGAGGATATACGTTCATATTCGTAAATTTCGCCTTTCGGTTTTGCGGCGCTGGCGAGACTGTTCTCCGCGAGCCGTGGCCAACTTGGAAATGTAATTTCGCCGAACCGAATCCGCCGGATACGGATGCCGCTTTAAACGCGGATGCGACTGCCACCAATTGAGGCGGTTTTATAAGCGTCAGACGCGGCACGGCGCGGCGGCTGTGCGGTGGTCGAGAAATTGCTAGGAGATCGCTGCGAGAGTTCCCATTTTAGCAAATATTTTGCACGAGGGAGGAGAGAAACTCCGATGGAACGTTATCGATTCTCCGTGCTACTCGAATGAGCTCGATCGAATACTGTGCACAAGGGTGCATCGTATCGTATGTCGAACAGCTAGATTGTTTCTCTAATTAGCGAATCGGTTCGAATTTCTGTTGTCTCGGAAATTTTCAATCCTTATTTATATCTCGGTAGGCATAAATAAGCGCGACTTACTCGTTAAAAGTAAGATACTCCGACTTATCGTACAGTCTTTCTGAAAGACGTTGCTCAAGAAGGAGAAGAAGTTGAATTCACGTTTGATCTATATTTTCGTAGATAATAGAGCATCGTTTCGTTTCACGACCGCGAAAAACCTCGCTAACCCGCGTTATTCTGTGCGCGTATATACCGGCTCGCGTGTATTTTCTTTACTGCCAACGCTACTATGTTATCAAGTATACGCAAGCTGTAAAAGGTAAGCTGAGATAACACATGGACGTGAATCCAGCGGAAGAACGGATATTATTTCTTAATGAAAAAATGTACAGCGACGTCTATAAACATGTTTCATTAATTTTCCGCTCTTGTTTAACATCCATCTACAAATATTCATACGTGTTAAATATTTTGCGCTAATAATCTGATAATTATTATTCGCAGTATTCGTTTCTATAATTTCGATATCGGCAATTTAAATCGCGCAAATATTTTGTATTTGCGCGAAAGAGATAGTAACGGTAAATAGTAATAATTAAATACGGAAAGACGATGAAACACAATCGTCGTAAGGTAAGTTTGACTGTTTGCTTTCGATATCGAGGAATCAAAGGTAAAGCTGTGTAGCGTATCTCTCGTAATCGATATGAAAATTCAAGTAGAGCACCCGTACGATATATCAGACGCAGCGAGCGTATTTTCCTATTCTACTTAATTCTACTTTATTCACCGATAATTGGTAAACTCGAAATTACGCAAATTTCAGCGTTTCTTTAATTTCTACGACGAATCCATTTCGTCTAATCTTGTCTGATCTATTTCGCTGCTCTCGAAACGCAGAATAACGAAAAAGTAGAAAGAAAGAAATGGAAAGAATCGACGAAGACGGTAGGATAAAAGCGTAAAACTCACCAGACCGTCACAGGCGGATAAGGCAACCTGGGAATTCGGATGTCCCTGAATGAAACCCCGATAATGGCACTTGCTCGAGCGATTTTTTGACCGGCTGCGCACATGTACGTCTCGTTTCCGTCTTTCAACGACCATCCCTGGTCCGATGAAGTTGTCCACGGCCGTCAGTTCGATGTGGTACTCGTTACCGGCCACGGACAATCGATAATGTACCACTGGCCCGTCCTCGTGATGGTGGTGGGTCACGTTGTGCGAGATAAGCTCCCCTCGGTAGGTCACTTTTCGAGGTATCACTATCTCGTGCTCCTGGACGTGCTCCCCCATGGTGTATATGCCTGAAATGGGAACGATTCTGATAAATTCGTGTCACTAGACGAGCGAGTACTCCTCTGCACGGTAGAGGAACACGCTACTCGTTATCGCGGTATAGCGAGATGGTGTTTGGTCGAAGCATCAAGTTGCACCACTGATTGATACGCGACCAATAGAGTTGCATGCAACGTTCCACGTTTTTCGATAGCATCGAACAGGGACTTCCTTCTAAAATTTCGTTTCGCGCGATGCACATAATCTGTTTTACGCATGGGCGTACGTTTTCTTGGGCGTAGGAAATTTATTCGTAACGCGTGATATATTCCGCGCGAATATTCCGCGAAGAGGCAGCGATCGCGTAAAACAACGTTATATATTAATCGAGTGTTTACCGGCGGCGGTTTCACCGGGGTAATGCAAGATAACGCGATCTGTGGTAGAAGCGAGTGGGCAGAGACTCGTAAACGCCGACAGAGACGGCAGAATTCAACCCGAGGGAGGATGTGATTGATTACGGACACCCAGCGCTGGATCGAGCAATATTTCAAATAAATAATTGCATCAACGTTGCGCGGTGTTTCATTAAGACAGCTATCGCGACGTGATTGTAAACCAGCCCGGCGGAATAATACTCGGATATTATTCATATTCTCGAACGTCGTCTTAAGTAATTGCTTAGAGTACTGTAACGCTCGAATTTTGCACCCTGGCCGCTCGCATTCGCGGTTTACGGGAATTTTGTTCGTTAGTTGATAACGTTTAATGCTTTCTGACGTTCTCACCGGCATCTTAAATCCTGCTGTGGCCCTCGAGCTTGGCGCGATAATAAAACTTCATTTTTCTTCATAAATGAAGCTTTCCAAGGAAATAACCGGCTCCTACCGAGTAGGAGAAAATTCGAAAGAAATTACGTCGAAGCAAAATTCGTCTTCCGAGTACCGTGGAACATTTTTATCGATTTTTATCGATTTCTATCTTACACGATCCGAGTGGGAACGAAGAAACTTGAAATTTCATAAACATCCGCGTCCTTTGCAACGTCGCTGGAACTCCAAACTAGCGACCGCTCGGCATGCTCTGTCGTTGAAACATTATAGACGCGTTAATAGCGTTAACTTTTTTTTTACAAAAAATATCGAATAATGCTTACCGTGACCTGTAATCACGATATCTCATTAGTTTTCATGTTCTAGTTAGACGAGCGAGACACTGTGTAATTCGTTTTTTATCCCAATTTTTTTACCAGCTCATGGAACTCATTATGCCGTAAAGTCAACGGCGAATAGAGCATAGAGGCTACGAAGCGGTATTTGTAGCGGATTGGATACTTTTCAACCTTCCTTTCCAACTTTTATTCACTTAGCACAGCGTTGCCACCGTTGAAAATTGCATTACATTCATTTCCACCTCGCTCTCTTTCCTTCCTTCATTTTTTACCTTAGCATTTTTATCTATTTTTCATTCACGCAGTACTTCGTTACACCGCATAATCACGGAGCTTGTCGCGTGAGTTTTATAAGCGAGCCCGATGCATTATCCAATGAAAGAATCGCCTCTAAGCACGATCGTTTCATTTTTCCACTATTTGCACATTGCTACCTTTCCAAAGTCACGTGAAGTTTCTTTCAAATTTGGTATCATCGATGCGAGATATTACCCGAAGCGACGATCTTCTTTCTTTCGCGTTTACTCCGGGATGGTCGACAAATTTCGACGTGATTTTTGGTTCAATGCGAATACTAAAATATGTTTAAAAGCGCGAAGAGAATGGAACGAACCGCAGAACTCGCGAGCACGAGCGAACGATTATCCGTAATATCGCTTCGCGGCTGGCAAAAATAATTCGGAACAATGGCACAACAACGATCGGCCAAACATCGGCAACCGCAATATGATAGGCGGTTGGCCGATCGGGCGACAACGCGTAGCCGAATAAACGACAGTTATGCACCGTAAAATTGATGTAATAATTTCCGACCGATTTAATGGGTCGACGCGCAACGTCGACCGCTTAGAAAAGAACCGCCGTGGATTCGATTATTCGCTGTTCATCGATCTTGAAGTCTGCGCGCCAGCACCTCTGATTTTTCTTCGTCCCTCGACCAACGATAGAATGTCACCGGCAATTTGTCATCTTGGCGCCCACTTGCTGATACGTCTCGATCGCAAACACAAAGACCATAAAGGTTCGTAAAGGGAATTACGTACGCGTATCGTGTTTTGTCGATCCCGATGTCGCAAACTAGTTTCACGCATTGATCGCCTTAATTCGTGTCCGACTATCCAGAGTGTATTATTTTATCGTAAAGAAGGATTCCTTATTGTCTCAACTAAGTTTCGAGTACGCGTTGGTTAATGCCAACTTACTTTTCTGTTCTTTTCCTGTCGCAGACAGGTAGTCATATCGTCAACTATGTATAAACGCTTTCGATAAGTATTCGAAACTTGTTTAGAGATTGTCTTACAAACGTTTATGCGAGTCGAGTAACTCGGGCGATAGGTGAGCTATCGGTTAGTTTAGCCGCACCAAAGACGATCTAAAATCTTCGATCGAATCAAAGATTTTGCAAAATACTTTCGTTGAAAAGCTCAAATGCGAAGCAACGTTCTTTCTAAAAAAAGAAAAGAAAAATATCAATTTTATGCATCACTCTCGAGAGAGGCAGCTCGAAACTAGATATCAAAGAAAATAACGACGAGACGCGCGTCTTTGTTAAACCGGTCGATTGCATTCGCGGAGGAAAAATCTGGAACGGCCCCGTCCGTTTCATTGAAGACGATATCCGATCTCGGTATGCAGATTGGATCTCAACGATGTTAACTGTCAGTCCGCTCTTACATGAAGACATATTACGGCAGCTGAACCGTGGCTGCATTCCCGACGTCTTTTTCTCTCTGTCCTCCTCGGCCAGAGGCTAACCACAATTATTCTATTAGACGTTAGATCACCGTCGACAATAGTAAATTGTAGTTCGATCGATCGATCGGTGTCCACGACAACGATTCACGCTCGACGAACCGTCGATGTCTTTGATATATGACGGTATTTATGATCGCATTTATACTTGCGTACACGGAGGACGAACCGCGATTTCAAACCTCGTGAAATCGATAACGGGCGTTTGTTTAACGAAGGTTTATCGCTGTGACTTTTTATCGACGCTGGTATTTCAGAAAAATACCAGATCCACGTTTAGTACTTAGGTATTTCCCCGTCAATTTAATACCGATATAGAAACTCTAGAAAATAAAAATATGGAAAGCCGAAGGATTAAGCGTTTCCAATGAAAGTTCTTCCAACGTTATTCCTGTCAAAATGATAGCTTTGAGCGAATATCAATATGTCAGTTTCAACGTGAAATACAGATAGAGGGCGAATAAAACGTTTTATTCGAGTTGCGAGTAGTTTTAAGAATCGATAGAGTTAAATTATAGAGAAGTTCCGCTCGTTTACCAGCTTCTGTCCCGGCACCAAAACACCCAAGGCTAAGGAAACAAGGATACGGTACGCTAACGTTTCTTCTTGATTCTTACCATCGATCCTCTACGAAATCGAGCCACTTCTCCGATGGATTGCTTTCGAGGATGAATAGCGGCAATATCGTTGAGACGAAATAAAGGAGGCTGTTAAAATCAAACGAGATGGTGCGAAAAAGAACTCTATTTAAAATCGCGTTTTATCGTCAACGGAAATTCGACGGGTGAAATTTTTTAATAAAACGAGATCGATAAAAATTGAAAGATTTGACTTGAACGTCGTTCTAGCGTTAAAAGCATATTTTATTGAATACGAGCAAATTCGATTATTTTCATGGATATGGAAAAAGTTAAAGTCATCGATGGACGGTTATCGGGAAAGAGTGACGTAAAATCGTCGAAGGTAACATTGGATACGGTGCTTCGTAAGGGAGTAACGATAGCGCGGATCGGTCGATTCACACTGTTTATCGGATAATTTCATCTCTACGTTAATATCGAAGGCTAATCAGCTTGTTGGTAACGAGTCGCAGCGGCATCGATCCGCCGCACGTTGTCGCGAGGAGAATTATTCGCGCGACACGGCTTATTACGAATAGGCCGGAAACCGGACCTAAAATATACCTGAAATTCCGGTGGCTCTTCGCGCGGTATAAATTTTCGAAAATATACGGCCGTCGACGAATGATAAATGTAAACGGCCGTAATTAACGATGCGTGGCAAGGACCGGGAATTATGCGCGTGAATGGGATTATCGCCGAACAAACGCACCTCTCGCGTCGAATCTCGCCCCGTTGAAAGAATTCACGTGGATATCGATAATTTTCATGCAATTCGTTTTACACGATTTTCTGCGTACGATGCGTTTCGCCTGCGTATGTATCTGCGAATACGTAACTAAAATGTCCAAGAATTTGAATTCCGTTCCCATACCGTTCAAGCATTTCCTATAGCGAACAGATTTACACCTGTCCGATAGTTTGGACGAAATATTTCGCGATTATTTGTAAAAAAAACAAAAGAAAAGAAAAAATTAGAATTGGAAATTCGATGAAACTACTTAACATTTCGTATGCTTGTATATCTTTTGATCAATTAACAGATAGATATCTGCGAGCACAATGAATTTTCATTATTTTTAGGAAGGAAAACGGTAGCATCTGTTACGATTTATTATCGTTTATCGTAATATATTATGGTTGTTAGTTAGCGCGTATACATTGTTGAGAGGATAAACTCGTTGGCCGTTAACTAACTGGAGGCATCGTTGCAGTTAAGTTTATCTTTGAACCTCTCGAGCGGTTCGAACTCTCGACAAGCAAAGAACCACTGGTCTCGTGCCTCGATTACTTCACAATGTACCATCCGGATGGCTTAACCACGGGATCACTAACGAGTATCGGTCATAATTGTCGTCATTATCGGCGAACGGTTCCATCGATCTCACGGCGCGCGGCATAATCTCGGTTCGGCAAAAACATTTCTACCCTGTAAAAATCGTGTGCCTTGCGGCGCTCAAACGGCAACCTTGAACGACTTCACGGTTAATCAAGATATCGATGCTGGCTGTAAAAGAGGTTGGTTCGATTTCTATGGCGATTGTAGGGAAGGTGGGTGTCGCGGGTGGCTGGGTTCTCGATACTATCGGCTGCGGGATACATCGTGGCGGTAGCTAGCTAGGAAAAAACGTGGATCGTTGGAACGATCGCCGGAGTAGGGTCGATCGAGCGGCGGCTCGCAGCTTTCCACGCTCGATACAGGTTTCTGCGATGCGGATAAATAGCTGGACGACGAGACAGAGAGGGAATGAGAAGGAGGAGGAGGAGGAGGAGAGAGGTAACATCTAGTGCGTTCGGTGAACGGTATAATCATCATTATCCTATTATCATTAAAGTCGGAAAAATGGCGGGCGGACCAATCAGCGTGTGCCTGGAGCGAGTCGGGGTTAAATGCAGGTGGGGACTCGGATGAATACTCGGACCTCCCATACAGTCTCTACCTACTGCATCGATACTCTATACGCGATTCTTCGCACATATGGTCACCGATCCTTCCCACGCTCGATCGGTCAAGTCGCGTACGCCGCTTGTTCAATTACGCAAAATAGATGAGTAATTACGCGACGCTTACCAGCGTTTCGTTATTCGTTAATCCATCGTACAGTAGTCGGTGATGGTTGCGCGTCGATCAATCATCTCGCGGGACTAATATCGTATCTCGGAACGAATCTCCTTCGTTCGAGACAACGAACGAAGGATATCCTGTATGTTTGCGAAGAAAGAACGCCGAGTCTACGATCTTCGTTTTTCGCGAACGATATTTAGAGTTGCTGATCTTTCTAGTTTTTCTCATCTACCATATGGTAAACTAAAAGGTCCAGTGCCAGTGAAGGGAAAAGATAAGACTCCGCGTTTAAAAATGGGGCTGCCATGGTTTAGCTCGAGCGCTCCCACTTCAAATTTTTTGTTCCACCGACTCTCGGTGCTCTTGTATAAAATAGAGGAAAAGAATTTGGATGGTTCTGGATATCTCGAGAGAATATACGGCCAAAGGGATTGGAATACGAAATTAGTCGAACGAACGAGCATTATCCTCTCAGACGTAATAAGAAAAGTGAATCTTTGCGACTGGTCTCTAGATTCCATGTTACCTAAATACGAACGCCAAACATATCCGACCTAAGCTACCGTATCGATCAAAGGAACACCGATGAGCATTTCCGAGTAGATATCTGCGAGATCGGTGGACTCGAAAGGCGTAACGGTCATGGCCATCGTGCAAGCAAGAGACCGTCTCGAGGCACGAAAAATAAATTCAGGCCACGTCGCGGGACGCGTCATGGACCCGTGAGGATTCACGCAACGTTAGATTCCGGTTCCACGGGTCGACGATGATCCGAGTTCCAGAAATCAAAGTTATTAGGCGTCGGGACAATATATTATCGTCGATGACCGGCATTACGGTATAAAACCAGTTCCTTCTTTGGTATGACTCACTGCGACGAGGCTCGTGCCTGTCCCGTCCATCGGCGCGGCCCCGCAAAAATTCTCACCCATTAGCATATGCCTACTTATCGAATTCATTAAGGTTGCCACGATAGTCGTGGAAACGCGGCGCAGCTTCGATACTTTGCAGTTCGGGCTCTCTTTTTAATAAACGGCTTCCGTCGACCGGCAACGATCATTCTCCGACGCTAATTGAACTTTTATAGTTATCTCATTAGCCACGATTTCTCGGCCAGACGGCTGCTCGTTCGAGCATGCCCGCAATTTTGCACGATGTACTTATTATCGAGAGGCGTGCGGCTTAACCGAGGTTAAGGTGTTTTTCGATCCAACTTAAACACGGCCGTACGATCGACTCGCGTATATCCACAGTCGGTTTGCTCGACCGGTTACAGGACGTTTCAAGAGTAACGTTCCGACGTTGATGTCCACGATGTTTCTCCACGTCGAGTCGCTTCGAGTTTTCGCTCCACGTTCTTGCTCTCGACTCTTTCGAATAATTTCAAACAGTGTTCCTTCTACGTTAAAAATATCGTTGTAAATTCATCAGCTTGGGTTCTACCGCGCGATGCTTAAAATCGCGTTGCCGAATTACAAGTTTCGTAACTCTCACCTTTTCGTTCCTCGCGGTAACTCACACACACAAGTTGATACAAAAGGAACAAAGAATAGCGATCGAACGAATGGGAGAAACCACGTTGGCGGCTTTCCAACAGTTTTCAACTCAATGATCGAGATTTAAACTTGGACGCTTAAAATTGTATACATTCATCGTAGAAGTACAAGTCGGTTTGTAAGTCGACGTAGACCGAATGTTAAGGAACTTCGCCGACGAGTCTACCTGACTTTACTTCGACGAAACATTCGATATAAACGTGGACGCTTTCTATTTTTGGCGTTTCTAAATTTAGCAAATCCAGGAAGAGTATGAAACCAGGTTTTCGTTCGTTTTGATAAATTGTGTTTAGCATACGACTACGAGCAACAAAAGCACGATATACGTATCGCGTAAAGTAACGCGTAACGTTCGAAAGAAAGCATTTTGCGCGAAAAGTTTCTACGTGGGTTTGCACTTTTTAAACCATATTTTCAAAGTACCGTAACAATGTACGAAAGCAAAACAATAGATACGATCTACGGGTAAAAAATTACTCTAAGTAATTGGAAACACGGAATTCCCAGCGGTTCGGAGATTGGCAAACGTATCTTTGTCAGTTTCGGAGCGTAGAATCGGTAAATTTCACGACACATTTCGGAATCAAGCTGTATATCGAATTCGGAGCACGACGCGGCGCGGTGGTTTGATTACTTTGGCCACGTATTGAAATTAGACTAGTCGGAGGTTTGCGATTCCGAACGAAGTTTACATTGTGATAGTTACGGAAACGTGTATCGTAGCTGTAGTTTCCGTTCTTCCTTGGGATCTATCTGTATGTGAAAGGGAGGCGCAGGAGGGCTGTATTCGTTTTAGAATATTCCCGGTTATTTCAGAGTATATCCGAGTTAGAAGCCGTTAAAGCTCGTAATTTTATACGTCATTTACATTGCAATAACCGGTGATACACACGCTTCAATATGTGAAATTGCACAGCTCGAACGTAGCAAACCGAATTTCCCTCGGTCGATCCGACGCGTTACTGCGTTAACGTTAACGCAGTAACGCGCGTTCGATAGTCCAATAAATAACACGGACATACACTCGATCGCGTATCTACGATTCGATTAATGATTTTTCCATCGATTCGCCATTCTCACGAAGAAAACGTATTTTTCTAAATTTATTGCCAGAATCGATCGATTCACAACGAAGACCGAAATTAATGGAAGTTTGAAAACACGTTTCAATAGGTTTTCTCTCGAAACGACGGTCGACTGGTTTACGATACCAAAATTTGACATCGTTTTCGACTTGCCGTGACTTTTGACTGCGAGCTGCTGAATTATTTACCGTGCAATGTTCTCCGATTTTCATAAATTCTCCGAACAACGTACTCTCGCGCGCTTCGTATACCGAGCTTTGCAATCATTTATGGAATAGTAAATAACTATTCGTTGCGCCTCTTATTCAGGCCACGTTTATACTTCCACGGGGAACATAATTTACAGGAAATGATGTTCCACGCGGACTCCAAAGGTCATCGATTCGTAAACTTTATACTACCGTCTGTCTGATTTATCTCCTTCCGGTAGGAAGCGACGTTGCAGAAATCGAAGAAAGCTCGTTTCTTCGGAATTTTTCTATTACCGCTGCAACGATTAAGTAGAACGGTCAAGTTTGCGAAGCACATGCCGAATCTGCCTTACCACCGAACTTTGCCGAATTAACCGAAGCTGCATAGACCGCATTAACAAGTTTGCTAAACTAGGTTTGTAAACTTAAGAACACCTCGATTTCCTTTCCAAGAGTAAATTCTGGATCGTCTAATTGCAAAAGATACTCGAGAAGATATTTTGTTCTTGAAAATAACCAAACTCTTTGTTTCGATCTGTTCAATTAGGAGAATTTGCTCGTACGCCAACGCAACAAACACGTTTACTACTGTGTAAGCTTTCGAAGGTTATACTTGGCATGATAAAAGACTTCTTTGAAGTCCGGTGTTTTGCATTCGCGTAAAGGAAACCGCGGCTGGTTTCTCCGGCGCAACAGATGGCTTGGCTTTCACGGTGAACTAAGCGCGATTTCGATTAAACGAATCGCGGCTCAAGGTTCCGTCGCGTCGCGCCGGGGTCGTTACAAATCAAGTTTTGCGTTTCATCCGTGCAATCGAGGCTGCGATCACGCTGCACGTTCGTACGTACGTACATACAGTTACATATCGCGATAAGAGAAATGAAAATCGTTAATTGTGTTTCCACGAGAAGGATCGACCGACGGATGAAACGGAGCGCGGCAGCGAACATTCGGTAGTCGACAGTAGTAAAAGGATTAATTTCAGCCGGCACGGTGCGGCGCAGCGCGCGCACAACAAAACGTAGTCTGCCGAGCAATTTTCTGACTATTCATCGCAACATAGGCCGAAACAAGGCTAGGTCAACCACGAATAACGATTAATCATGCCGATACAACTTAATTATCGCGCGCGTGTATTTCAACGCGAGGTCAGGTTTTGCGCAAAGCTGCTTCTAGGCTTGTTCGCTCGTGCTGTTTTTGCCAATGCGATCAGAGTATAAGAGTCGGAGCATCGGAAACCGAGAATTCAATCGCATCCTTTGATACCTTTGATTCCTCGAACGCGTTCCGTTTTCTTTCAATTTACGCGTTCTTGCGAGAACTCGGAGAATTTCAAAAGTCAGCGAAAAGTCGAAGGATGAATTCTTCGAAAGCGGTGCTAAGAACGTTCAAAGTCTTAGACAATCCTCGAGTGTCGAGAGTTGCGCGATAATTATTTTCAGGCCGCGCCTTTAACGGGTCACCGCTATCGAAACACTTAAAACGGTTGAATATTAAAATCCAGCTATGAATTTCAAAATATCTCGTCCGGCCGAGATAATAAAAAGAATTCATTGAAAGATCGAGGCATAATTTAAATAACACACCGGTCGTCACGCACGTTAATCAATCGAATATGATTTTCCCTCGAACGTCCAAGCAAACGATTCCGGAATGATTTTTTCCAGGCAAGTTTAAACCAATTACACGTAGGTGGCTATCAACCGAGCACGATCTCCGACTGTCTTGGCTCGTTCGTTTTTCATTAATTATCTTAGGCACATACGCAGATAGGATCGCGCCAATCCGAGTGGCTTTGACACGTGAAAAACTAGCGACTTTCGGCTTGATGGATTTATGGGAATGCGTGGAAATTCCGATGGTTTTGAAACTCGAGCGAAGAAAATTTATTTATATAAAAATATGTTTGCGTATCTTTGAACCAAGCATGTCGGGTAAATGTTTACCTCGCCTCCGATATAAAATTCGGACTTTGATACAAAAGTGAAACGCGATAGAAACAAGGTGATCTGAATATGTTGCGAAATACGCGATATACGATAATTTTGTAAATACATCGGTGTGTAATTATGGATTTGTTACATTAAGATTATGGAATATAATTCCAGAGTCTGAGTCTGCGAAGCACGAGACAAAGAACGGGTTGGCATTAACGCATTTCGAGACCGTTAAAGGCGTTTCTATTTAGTATCTGGATCGAAATTTCCTCTTCCGAAATACGAGAACAAATACGCGAATATTTTATCTCTGATAATATCTTGCCTGTAAAAGCAAAACAACGCTTCCTTACCGCCTAAGTACCCTTTCCTACAGCGTTATCGTGAATCTTGGTTATCAGCGAGCGGTGATAAATTATGATGACCGGTTGACGAATTGTTATCGCGAGGGCGGCGCGCAAGTGGCGCGTTGTCTTTGCTACAAAATGCATCTATCTTTCGCCGGGCCAATAAATTGCAGATACAACCAGCTATTTACGCGGTCGTACTAACGTGCTCGTGCTGCATCGTGTCGGCACACGACGCGCGCATCTTATCTCGCTAACCATTTTCACGGAACAAGAACTCTCGAGATATTCTTCACGAGCTTCGCCAACGTCCGCTTGGAACAGCACGAAGTCCACCCGTTAGCTAAACCTTGCGTATTTGCCATATTTTATCTAAATTCTGTTCGTTACGATATTATCGCGATAAGCAGATTTCTGTTTTCCCTTTACTCCGGACTACTTCAAATTTTCCCTTAATATCGCGAGAGGGTAATAAAAGAACCGAGAAGAGAGCAATAAGTTGACTTTTATGGTTGTACGACGTCGGTGCTGATCGTTCGTCCTTTTACGGAACGCTGCTTCTGCAAAAGCTGTACGCTTGTGTAAAGTCCTCGTGCTTCCCAGACGAGACACGAATGAATTTAGAGTTTAAGACTTTATATACCTATTCCTTTCGGTAAATCTAAAACCACGATACAAGGTAGAAATAAATTTTCACCGAATTGCGAATCCTCGTATTAAATCCGACACTCGAGGCAGCGTGAAACGAAAGATAGAAGGCAGAGTATGGTTCGCATTAATTTCGTGGCTGATCGCGTGAGTAGGGAAGTTGGACGTCCCGAAGGAGTGCGAGGTTCCGAGCTCGGGAGAAATTTCCCCGCATTCCGGTGCAGTCACTTATCGAACGTGTAAACTAGCTGCCACCGTGTGTCTTCTCCTGGAGACAGCGCAATAACGGATTTTGCGATTTCCCTCGGGTCGTCTGGTTACGATATCCGGCGTCGAACAGTCGATAAACTTGTCTCCTACCGGAACAAAGGGGGAGGCGACGTTAATTTTCTCATCGAAGATCAAAACGTCTCTCACGATGTACAACAGGTAAGCAAATGCGATTGCACCGTGCTCGGCTTTCTTTCGCCGCTTTCTTCTTTCTCTGTTTGACGAACGTCGTTGCAGATTGCGCGGGGAACGCGCGACGACACGCGATAAACCGACACGGCAGATTTATGTCGGGTAAAAGTAGCAAATGCCTGGGAGGAAGTGGACTCGCTGAAACGTTGTTGATCTTTTCGTGTAACGCGATTGTTTCATCTTGTTACGTGTTGAAACTGTTGAAAGCGTTCCGAGAAATACGCGATACACTCGGATACCGATAAATCTGAAATACAGCGGGAAAATAACTTTTTAAAACGACGTGTTCTACGTACAAGCGGAATAAAAAAGGCGGAAGTAAAAGTGACTATCTCCCGAATGCAGTGGTACTATTGAATTATATTTGGGATATTTTCAACGCTCGCTCCGGTAAACTAGCGATTCCCTTTCGATTTAGATTATTTACGTGTACTTCAAAAACTTTATTACCGTGATATAAATTTTATCCGAACGAAGTCGAAACGACGAGAAACTCGTGCGTGGCAGGAAGCTTCCGCGATTAAAGGCGGACCGACTCTGTCCAAAAATAGAAGGGATGGCGCTTCATCGGATGGTAACATAGGCAAAAACGTGCGTTCGTGGGTGAGAGCCGTAGTATCTCTCGAAAAGGATCACTTCTCCTCCGCTCTTGAGACACGCTGGCGTGGGTTTTATTCGTTATAGCCGCTCGAGCGAGAGCGTCGGCCTACGCTTCGCGCCGTCTTCGTCCTGACTGCCCCCGCAGGTGCAAATCGCTCGTTCTTACGTTCGTTTCAATCAAATCGCGAGAAGAACGATGCTCTAGCGAGTCGATCTCGGATCGATCTTCCTCGATTATCGCTCGATTAATGCTATACGGAGGAACTAACGAATACTACCGTTTGTAGAAGTGTAGCGAACTGATAAGTACATTTTTCCCGATGATCCTGTCGAGCAAGGACAACGATCTTTGGAAATTTTTACGTAGAAATGCGAGCACGCTGTTTCAAACGGTATAATAAGAAATTATTTCGACCAGAGTTTTGCGTTATTTCTCTGATTCGTTGTCTCAGTCTGGATAGTTATTCCATTTAGTTCTACGCTTATTTCAACAAATGAAACGGGATGAATTACAAATCTTGCTACGTATTTCGTTTAAAAAGCTCAACCGCTAACGAGACTTTAATAAGATCGCGGACACAATGACTATCCTCGTTATCGTGGTATAACCAAACATTCGCACGTGTTACGAGCAAACACAGAGCGCTAATATTTGCTCTAATATTCTCACAATCCCTGGATAACGTTTATGTTGCATATGGATACGGAAGTAGAAGTCTGACAGCTGTGATCCGAATATAACTCTAGCCCGGGTCTTTAATTGTTATTCTTGCGCGTTGAAACGTATTTCCAACTTCGTTGTTCCAACGAAAATCGATATTTTTAATTCCTGAATTTACGAAAGAGATTTATACGGCCGTGAGTCGTTTATTTCGATGCTTAATGTACCGCTACATTTTCCAGAGACCATTTTACGCCAGGAACGTTGTATCGAATAAAATAACAAAAAGGAGAGAAATTCGTTGGATGCGACGTAAGTTGGCAGGATCCGCCGGTCCGTCGTTCGAAGGATAGTCGAAAGTTTGATCGGCCGACTGGATAGCCTCTGGTGGAGGCGCGTAGCGTGTATCGCATAAACGATCCTGATCGAAAATGGGAGAAGTTGGAGCGTGGCGATGCGACGGTTCGGTCGGCGCGACACCACGGTTCTGAATGAAAATAAAGATAATGCTTCGTCATCGGGTGCCTACGCTTACGAACAAGCGGCGTGGCATGACAGCCGCGTTTCAGCATTTTCGGATTTGCACGGTGCGAGGCGCGCGTCCCACGCCAGTCTCGCCTTTTATTTCCTGCCGCTTTCGCATCGGGCCGAACCTCGGCCCTGGCGAAAAGACAAGGAGAGACAAAAAGCAAGCGTGTACCGTCTATTGACGGCACGGCCCACGCCTGTCCGCCCCCGCTCTTGCATTCATCGAACATCGTGCGTGCAACAGTACAGGTGCGCCAACTGCCGCTACCGATGCCACGGTTATTTTGCCTTCGCTTCCTCCACCGATCCGTTCTTCGCCACTCGACCTTCTCGATGCTTCCTCGTCTTCAAAGCGCGTTTCCCTCCCCCTCCCTACCTTTTTCAATGCATCAGTCCTGAAAAAGTCGATATTTTGCAACGAGGCAGAATGGAAGCGGAGAATCTGCCAGTACGAAGTTGAAACGCTTTGGTTCTTTTCCGAGGGGACTTTTCGTTCGTCGTCGACTCTCTCTCTCTCTGCGTGTTCCTTCGTAATATTTTATTTGCTTCTTGAGCGATGAATTCAGAATTTCCGATTTTACAACGAGTTTTTAACGGCTTTTTAACGATTTTATAACTGGTGTATTCTTTTAATCAATCGTTAATATTTTTGCTCCTCTGAAAGGACAATTTTTTCAATTTCACAGGCTTTATTTGTTTATACATTATTTTTCTGCGGAGATATTCTTGCAATTATACAAATTGCTTTTATACCGTATCCTTGAAACTACATTTTCACGAAATTAAAACTTTTTACCGTATATTTTTTTATTCATTTTTTAATGCAGTTAGTTTCATCTTCCAAATGCGTTATCCATTAGAGGATACTCGCATTAATCATTTGGTTATCAGTTGATGCTTCAGACTTTGATGGACAAGCAGCTCGCGCCATTGCGTGAGCTTTAATTGTTTTCGTGCATCGCAAAAGTACGTAAATATATCAACACGTTCCAATTTGTAAATTTAGTTGAAAAATTGGATAAATTTCGTGCCAGAGTATAGAATTTTAGTCACTGCTCTATTACTCGAGCTTGTGAATCGACCGAGCATTTTCACCAGCGTATTTTGAAGTTTCACGAGCCACTTCGATTCGCGAAGCTTCGCATAGAAAATCTGAAATCTTTCTTCGCAAACCTCGAACCGCGCAGCTGTGTAATTCATGGACTTAAGATTTTATATCGGCTTAAGAACTTCATAGTTCTGGCGAATCCTAAAATCTTCCAACCTTCCGGACGGGTCCCGAAGAGTTTGAAAATTGAAGGTTTGTAATCCCTGGGACACGTTTGAAACTTGGAACGACTCGTTCGTCTCGAAGTAGGTGACGACAGCCTGATAAACTCGAGCGACCAGAATTCAAAGTACCAATTGCCCAGAAGATCCATTGATCCTTCCTGCTAATTTAAAAAATTGTCGAAAATTGGAAATACCTTTATCTCGTTCTAAATTCTCCATCGAGGAGGTAGGCGCATGATATTTGAACGCGATTGCGGTTCCAGCGGCGTACCCATTGCTACGCGAGAAACACGCACGCTCGCTCACGCTGCTGTTCGAGCAGTTACATATTCAGCGTACGACCGACCGATTTTTCAACGGGTTCGAGCCATGAATGGACGGTCGGTCTTGTTGCTCCTACGAACGGGCCACGAGCCTGCTTTTTTTTTTTTCATCGCTTTCATAGATGTTTGGCGCCATCTCAGGGACGTTGGTTTTTTTCTTCGTCAAGATCGATCGAGATTCGATTTAGTACTAATTTATCGAGTTTTGCGTGGTTTTCACACGACCAAAGATATTCGAATAACCGTATCAAGTTGACAAGAGCGTAGACGTTGCCGCAACCTCGTATCTCTTTAGCTTTTAAAACAACAAAATATAATAGCAAATAGCAAAAACGTAGCAAGTGCGAACATACGTGTCGTTAAGCACAAAACGATCTGGAATAATCTTGATACTTGGAAACGTCGACGACTTCTTGTTGTACCATTGGAAACTGAATTATTGGAAAGAAACGCGTATCAAATATAACCATCTGATACTTTGCGCGCGAGCGGGCAGGTAATTACTAGGAAAGTTATCTCCGGCCGCCGATGATTTTAAACTCGAGTCTAACTTCTGTCAGGACTTTGAAACAATTCGAAGTTTGCAGGGTTGGCCGTAGTTCGAATTCCCAGCGTTAAGTTTCAAATTAGAGCGAAGCGGCGACGAGGTGCAAACCCCTGCTAATGCCTCGTCATTAGGATACTCACGGCAGGAAGAGAGGTTGAGTGCCGCAGAGGGTTAATAATTCCGTAATAACTGAAGGGACGATCGACAGAGCGGTCAGATTACGCGTGTCAGCTAACCGGTCTTTCCACACCGAGCCACGCCACACGCTGCGTCGTGTAAACGCGTCTCCACCGTTCGCTATAATTTTCTTGGATCGGGATAATTGCTTCCTAATAACAGGACAATTTCAACACGCGGTTTCGCTTCGCGTCGCTAATTCTACCCGGTTCGCATTGTCTTCGTCGCCCACAAGGCGAATAAATATTTACAAGCGCGGCTCCAGTCATCTACATTGAAAAGGTGGCCGTCGTGTCGCGATTGTCTCGAACCTTCTTTTCCGACGCGGAAAAAATGGTGACCATGCGCGGGCGATCTCATCCACAACGGCAACGAATTCGTTCCGGTGTTAGATTTTTTAATTCTGCTCGAAAATATCCGCGTGGTTGTTGCGTTTCGAATTGCGTATACACACATACAGCGAGTAGACAAACAGTAGCGTAACAGTACGGCAATCGAAACTTTATCGTTTTCGCGATTCCATGGGAGGCGAACTTGTTCGCATCGGATTTGTGGCGTATGATGGATCGAATTAGGCTCGGATTACGATCTAGGATTTTTTGAACGGTGTTTTAACGATAGCGTAAAGTTTATAATTTACAGCATCGTTCGTAAATCAAAATGTCTATGAATAAATGCCTGTATCGTTCGATATCGTTTTGTTAAAGCTTCGAATTCATGAAATCTTCGGATCAATTACCATCTTTGTATTTTTTTCCATTAGCAAAAAGACGATACTCCGAAAGATTCCCTCTAGTTCTCGTAATCTTTCGAATCTCACGAGAACGCGATCTTCTCCCGAGGAATCGACTATCCGTTACTCTGTAACTGTAAATCGGATAAAAATGATATCCGGCGGCGCGTCGGGGACGAGTGAAAAATGACAAAAGCATAAAGATAGGCGAGAGAGAGGGAGAGAAGAAACATAGCCGATTCTATAGCTTCTCGCCCGCTTTCTCGAGTTACTTTTGTTCGCCACTTGTCACGCTCAGCTCGGTCGTCGACGTGCACGAAATCTCGCCTTCGCTGGAGGTGGTTCTGTTAAGTGTACAAATAGCGCCGAGTTACGATCTAAAGACGAAAACGAAGACAGAGATCAAACGGACCTCGGAATACTAGGAGAAAGGTGGAAGTGTTTGCGCGAACCATTGGAGCGATACGCTAATGATGCTAATTATCGCCTTATTTATGCTCGTTGTAGTAACATTTTTAGAGACACGACGTATTTCTTAATTATGTCGATAAATATTTCGAATGTCACCGGTAGACGTACCGATCGATTGTAATTTTAGTACGCCTAGTTATCAGAAACACCGATATTATCGAGATATCGACACGATGCGAATTTCCGGCATAGCGAACGACCAATCCACGTAATCGTTTATTCAAACTTTTGTCACAGCTAATTTCCTAAAAATCTACTAGCTCCTGTATTGCTACGACGCGACGCGAGTATAAAAAGCAGTGTATAGCAGTGTTTAATTCTGTGGCTCTTACCTTTGACATTCAAAGATGAAATTCGATGAATTTTGACACAGTAATATCTTTACATCGGAAATATGATGGAATCGATAGCACGATATATATGCTACGCAAAATCATAACTGTTTCGCAACTACGTATAAATTATTTAAATATTCCAAATATGTGTATATATATATATATATATAGGTATGGTGCATTTTAAATGTTATACGTAGACGTAATTAAAGCTATAAATCTAAGCGTTCGTTTAACTATTCCCGAGAGTGTACCAGTTAATATAGCCAATATTATATATTTAAAATTCGACTGGCATAGGAAATAAATCATAGAATGTACGGGTACTGTATGCGAGTCTATTTCGTTTAAAGGGATAGAAAAATTCTGGCACAATCGATAAAAGGAATAATATCATGCATAATCCACTCGTCATCCCTGTTTTATCGTCCCGATACACGATCGAGCGTGACTTTCAAACTCACCCCTGACATTCGGTCGATGGAGAAGGACCTCAGGCACGATATGCACGATAACGATAAACGTCTGAAGCATCAGCGAGTAGAGCATGATTGCGATCAGACCGGCAGCGCACCTTCGAATAAGTACACGACGGCCAATACGTGGTCAAGCTTCCGCTCTTTATGTCGCGTCGTCGTTCTTTGACCTGCAATAAATATAAAGAGATCGTTTTACGAAATGTTTCCTGAGTCATTATGCCGTGTTTATCAAGCAACGATTAGCAGCGTGAAAAGAACCAAGGAATACTTTTAACGCGTGGCAAACCTTATTTGCGCGATCTTGTCCTCGAGTCGTAATTCGATAAACTTACCGGTTCCTTCGATTTCGAGGTTGATAGCTAGCGAGCCGAATCAACGACTGAGATTTTCGAGAGAATCGAGAGAATGTCGGACGATAAAACGTATAAGGGTTCGTGTTTAATCCTTGGAAGAGCGTTTTGCATAAAGATATTTGCGCAAGTGGTTCGCGGTATTGGAAGGACTGTAACCGGAAAACTCGGTCGATTTCTGAATAAACGTTCTGGCGAACTTTTTCTATTATTTCGTCGACGGCGTGGCGGTGGTTCGTTTACGTTTTAGGAAACGTCTCGTGAAATAACAAGAAAGGTAATCTCGAGCTGCGACGCGAAAACATGCACGAATCGAGGAATTAAAGCTGAACTTTACAGTCCCGGTGCACCTAAGGAAAAGCCTGCGGGATGCTTTTGCAGCAGCTTTGACCTAAGGTATGAACCTTGTTACGCGAGATTTTCATGGTCCGACAAGTAACGCTGGGTAATTATGGTAATCGGATTTCGACGAACCATGGCCAACCCCATGATTGCACTCTATCAGCTATACCGACCCTTTCTTACAGTCCCACGCTGAATAGTCGGCTTTACCTTACATTCCGACTTACGTGTCTCTTCGGACGCAATTATCGTTGGAAGTTTTCCTTTGATTCAGTCGCACGGATAGCACGGATCGAACGACGATCGTTAGATGCTGACCGTAAGACGACTCGAGCTACGTTTATTTGTCGAATCGACGCAATAAGTAAAACCGGAAATATAAAACAAACTACAGGAAGAACAATCCGAGATTGTTCTGTAAGTTGATCAGTGAATGAACAGGGTGTGAAGAAATAAATGTTGTTAATTGCCATGCAAATACATCGGAAGGTCGTTCGCGTTGAAACGTATTCCCGAGAGACTAATTTACCGATTTCGTAGACAGAGACAGAGGATTAATCAACTGACTTTGATTTCCTCAAACCCTTTCGGTATTCCACGGCATTTCTCAGCAAGCGGTGACTACGATCCTTCTGCGAGAGTTGCTAATTAGAACAAGAGTTGATCATATGCACGTACGAGTCTCGCTGGTGTTTCACGTCGCATACCATACCAGCCTCTTTATTAAAGTCTACAATTTTGTCGCTTTGGATACGCGAGTCGAAGGAAAAATTTCAATCGATTGACAATTCGCGGGTTATTTAAATCACGCGACCAATTACATACTTCCGTCCACCGAAATTTTCCACGTAAAGGCTTAGATAAAAGTCGTAACAGTGTTTTTGTAACATTTATATGTAATATAAAATGGCATATTTTTGTTTAGTTTAAACCTGCGTGAGTTTCATTTAAACGTACGCAATAATTCCTTGAATTTCGTTATATCGTTACAACGCTTCGTTCCTCTAATCGAAAATGGAGTATAATTATTCACCTTATTAATCCGTACACGATTCATTGGTTTCTGGAAGCGACGATAATTCTCATAACGATAACATGTTCCTCTCGTTATGGGAGTCCTTAGCCAGATCGATCGACGACTTTATGCAGTTCTTCGTTCGATCGAAATTTGATCAATAAGCGGTATTGTTTCACCCCGATGAAAATTTTCCTCCGAAACTCGTTAAACGCGAGGGTTTAAACAAGCGTTTTGTTCGCATCGACCGCGACCGTGGAATATTTATAAGAGAGACGCGGGTTTAAAGCGTCTCTTGCCGTCCGAATTGAGTTGTCACGCGTATGATATGACGCACACATCGGAAATTAACGATGCGGCGTCGCTCGAACTCGATGAGAAATTGTCTCACATGTGCCAGTACAATGAGACTTCTATCTGATAGAGGGCGATCTTTTTTCTATCTCTCGTGTTTTTCTACTTGTATCGTCTACCAGCAGTAGACGTCACTCTTATAGTCACGTACGTTTCAAAATCTTTTTCGTTCGATATGAAATTTTCTTTTCATTTTCGTCGCGAGAATTTCGAGTCCTTTCGTCCAATTATCGATACATCGTCGGTTTCCCTTGTGGCAAAATCCTATCGATTCTTCACATCGTTCAACAATTGCCAAATAAACGCGTCCTATCGGCGTAATTTGCGAATACAGGTACATAATGGAGATCTTCGGACGATTTGATCGGCTGTCGAAGTTTATTACGTCCTATTGTCGCTATTAAAAGTATACCTTGGGATCCACCGATCTGTAAGATCTATTTTTCAATGCGCGGTCAAATTATTTTTGAACCAATTACATAACAAAAATGTAAGCGATCTTTGATGAGTTGCGACAACGCAAGGAAACGGTTCACAAAGTGAGAGGTACCGGAAACGCATTCGAGTAAATGTTAAAGCGCGTGGGTAAGCGCGTGTGAAAATGCGTACGCTCGGGCAAGAGGTGCGAGAGAAAAAGCGAGAAGGAAGGATAGAGAAAGGGAATAAGCGGAATAACCAACGCACTCGTTCGAACGGGATTTACTCCTACGAATATATATCGACGTTCGCCTCCGACTAATTCGCCAATGTTAATGATAGTTAATTGACAGTCTGTTGAGAGCTGGAGTGTTCGAGTTATTCCGGACGGAAAGAGTGCAACTATCACGATCGTTGTGCAAGCCGATCGTACATGCTGCAAATTGTTTATGCTCGCATTATGCACGCCATTGTTTCTGTATACGGTGTTGAAAGTGTACGTGACAAAAAATTGACAGCGTACGGACAAGTAAAGAACGGCGATCCTATACCGTTGTTATAGTAGGACGCGTCGCATATTTTTCACCTACGATCGTAATACGTCGTTTTTAATTGAGAAGAAAATTATGGAAAAATTCTCTCTTTCTTCTTTTTACGAGTTTCTTTGAAAATGTATTTTTCAGCTGATTTGCATTCGCGGAGATGAGACGTTTCGCGTCATTTCTGTGGGCGTAATAAGGATGGCCCGGGAACGTGAATGCAGAAGTTTAATTAATATCGATGAAACGTAAGAAGAGGATGCACGAGTCACAGGGACGTAGTGCTCCGGGCAATGATAATGAAGCCACTCCGTGTCAGACTACAATTGCGGTGCCGTACTTTACAATCCCCTTTCAACGAAGCCTGATCAACTTATCCGTCCTTCTTCTCTTTTTACTTGAATTCCCCTCGTAAAAGCTCGTTTCTCATTCCCGCATTTTTATCCTTTACATTCGCCCTTCTCGACTTTGCTCGTCTCGTCGCCGATGTCGTCGTTGGCGGCGTAGCAGCTAGCAGCCACACCGAAAGGAATCCTACCTCGCCTTCTCTTTGGTAAAATTCTCAAATTAATTTACGCCCGACCAATTTATGTGGCGTCAGAATAATACAATATCCGACAGTTTCAACGTAACTTATGTCAGAGATACGAAACGACAACAACGAAATTCTTCTCCGATTCGGCGACACGTATTCGTATGTCGCCAACCGAACAAACGAGACGCTTCGACGATAAACGTGGCGGTATACGTAAGATTATTAAAATTCTCGAAGAAAAACGCGGATGGAAACTATGGATGGAAATGAAACGAAATGGAAATCCGGAAAGTACGGAAACTACTGTACGACGCATCCGTCGATTAATACAACTGCGATGTACACCTTTTTTCCAAATTTCAACGAGCATTGCGTTCAAACGTAAGCTTCGAAGAAAGAACGAATAGACGAAACGCGAGTCGACTTTAAGCGTGCGTCTGTCTATCGCGAGGATCAGTGGCGACCAGGTTGTCGACTAAATATTCACGCGTGATTTATAGGAGGTATGCGAGTACAAAGCGCATGCATCGGTCGAGGCGCCGCTACCATGCCAGGATTCATTGTTTTCCGAGTGATGGATCGGAGTAGAACAGAAAGGTTATTTACGTTTTCAAATTAATCACGACTGCTCGATGGTACGCCCCCTTCCTTCGGGACGCGCCTTTCCAAGAGCTTCCTCAAAGACTGTCAGAGACTCGAACGAATTTGTATAAAAAGTTACGGACATCGATCGCATCGATCGCGACCATGCAAAATCGACAAGCTTTAACATTTTTTTGCCGTAACGTTCGTGATGCGGTACAAAAGTATCTCGAATAGGAATTTTATTTCGACGAATTTATGTCGACGCGTAGCACGATTGGTCACCGATTAAGATATAACACGCGAATTTCACACGCGTAATATATGCGGTGTTTATTGTGCGCACGTAAACAATTATTTCAACCTGTTGACACGTTAACACGAATCAAACGAATCGCTGTATGAACGAAATCTGGCATCCGTTTGTGTATTACAACGAAATAAAGCTCGAGCGTGATGCACGAATTCCACTCCTTTTTCGTGTCGTATTAACGAGATATCGTGCGAGCTCCGAGATTATAATTTGAACGATATCGGACCCTTTGATTTACCCATTTAACCGAAGAAACGAGAATTTCGTAAAGACAGAAATGTCGGCGTTGATGTTTAACCGCGCTTTCTTACAGAAAGATCGCTTCAGTTATCTAGAATTTTGCCGCATTAAAGAAAATAAAAGCCCCCAATTAGTAGAAGAAAATACGTTGGAAATTAAGTTGTTACGAATCTCTTGGAAGGAAGTTAATTTAAAGGGCGATCGATAAAAATGTTATACGAAGGTACTTTACACTTTGCCACGAAAACTCCATAGATTAGAGTCTAGTTTGTTTGTTCCTTTGCTCCATTAACCACTGCGCACCTTGTTACCAGATTTATAGATTACACCAAACGAGTAGGTTACTTTAAAGGTAAAAACGCTTACGTTCCTGGCACATGTTCATACACGCGAAAGAACTAATTATTTCAGCCGGTAGTTTCTCATTGCGCATCGAGCGCACGTACACGAACCGGCCAACGTTTTATTTGTCGAGTAGAGTGGAAAATTGTCGGTGCGATCGGCCACAGAGGGTAGGAATTACGTTACATGTTAGCGATAATTTAAGAACAAGTGGAAACCCGGTGGTATTATAGGATGCCCGTAGCCCGTTCGTGTAGGTACGGTTCACCTTAACGATTTAATAATTGCGCGGTTCCCTTCGTTCTTCAAACAACACGATCATTAACTGCGATATATAATAATTCGTTGCCCCCGGATTCGATACGCAACCTTCTTCACGAGGACCTCCACTGTCTGCTTTTACGTTATTATTACCGCGTAACAACGTAACAACGCGAGGAAAGCGTCTGCCTCGCAACGATTAGTCCGACAGGTATGCGATAATCACGGGTTTTACTCGAAACGAGACATTAACCTATTTCGTAAAAAGGTTGCCTCGGGGGGCTTTCGCAAAAAATTCTGCCACGTCGCGCCATTAATTGCCGGAAAAGTTGGCGGAAACGCCACCGAGAAAACTCTAAGACGCCTCGCTAGCGCGTCGTCTTTGGAGCGCGAATAGCCACAAGAAACTTTCCGCGGAAGCTTCTGTACTCCAATTAATGGCAAAGATTCGCGTTAAAGAGCGACGGTGCGGTGCGGTGCGGTGCGGTGCAGCGCGGTGTAGCGTTGCGACGCGTTCAACGTATCCGAGTTGAGGCGGCATTTCCTATATGCGCGCGTCTGCGTCAGAAGCAGTCTTAAATACTCTTAATTGTCTTAAATCCGAATCACACGAAACCGTTGCGAAGACAAAAGCACGTTTCTCCATTGTAACGATACAAAGGCGTGCAAAACGCGGACGAGTTGGACGTACATAGGAAGTTGTTTAAAACGCCAGTCCGACCGCTGTAATTTTCTTCCGATCGTTCTCTCACGTTCCGAACTCGGTTTATACCGACTTGTTAAAAGTAAAAGAAAATCGTCCCCGTGTCATAGGTGGATCCGTTTACTGAGATTGCGCTTTCCGTTCCCAGTGAAATTGTTCTCCTCTCCTATATATATATATATTAAAAAAAAAAAAAAAAAAAAATCATGGCGATTCACTTGCCAGCGATATTATTAACCGAGACTAATTTGGTGTGTATCAACACGTTGATAAACTTATGAGATCCGCGAACGATTTAAATCCGTTCCAAAAAAGTGGAAAGGATCGAGGATCGTCGTTTGGAAGAAATTTTAATTAGTATTTCCTAGATATCTCGCGTTTCGATTATCGATTCCAGTAAGTAACGCGAGTCACGTAAACGTGCGTCGATGAAGTTCGTGGTAGTCGCGATGCGACACGGCGCGGCGCGCGAAACAGCGTCGTCGAATAAGTTTACGAGTTAAAATCGGCGTGAGTCGTCGTTTATGGACAAAGATCTAGTGTCCTCTATGGACGTTTTGCGTTCGACGTACGTACTGGCATGTATAATATAAACTGAAATAAACCGAGTTGATCATCGTTCGGGGAATGGCTATGTCGAGAATTTCTTCGTTCGATAATTTATGAGAATCGTACGCGATTGTTATTGCGCCGATATATTGGTAATCGAACGAATCTTTACGTGGTTTTCGCGAAAATTTGAGAAACTTTCGAGAAACCGTTCGAATGCCTCCGTCTCGCTTCGTCTATGGTTCTTTTTGGACTATTTTGTTTTTATCAATTAGCCTCGTTAAAAAAGTTTGAAATACGAAGTAACATACATTTTGGAGAATTTTATACTTGGCTAAGTCTTGGCTAAACTTTAATGGTAATTTACTATTTTCCAGTGCGAACGTTCTTCTTGACTTCCCAATTAATTTCTTGCTTTGCGTTTTGTTCTAAACATCGATAATATTCGACACCAGACGGACGAAATCGCGACTGTACCTACTACCTAATTAACCTAAGAGGAACAGACATAGCTAAGATCGATACTAGTAACTTGTATGGTCGTGAAGTTTCGAATGCGTGGAAATTTCGTTTAATTATCGTGCACGAGTATTCATGAAAATTGGTAAACATTCGTTAACATTTGTGTCAACTCATCGTCAGCGTGGAGCGACGTTCGCTCGAATATCGCTTGGAAAAAGACACAACCACACAAATATACACGCATACATACGTACAGATACGTAGGTACTCGGTGATTTCATGTTCGCTTATTTACGGATGTATCATCAACGTTAACATCTTCACTTTACTGCGTCGTGGGCCTTTAATAATGAAATTAAAAGGTTGTTCGGGGATTGGTGGAGTAAAATGAAACGTAGATAGTAATTACAATGTTCATCCATAAAGTTAATCGGTTATACTTTTGCAGGCTGTATGGCGTGCTCGTTAACGGCTTATTTAAGCAGAGCACTTTCTTTTTCGTTATTCTTGTGTAACGAGGTAATCCCGGAGAGCGATTACCAAATAAGCAAACAACAAATATAGCGGCAGCCGACGGCAGTTGCTTTTCAGCTTGAAATTAATCCTGTGCCGCGGCAAGTGGCCAACCGTGTACAAAGGATATCCATAACTCTGTCGATAATTTTCAGATTCCTGATTAATTGCGTGCCCCCACAGTGCAACAACGTTGAATCGACGACACGGTTTACTCTGTTGACACTTTTGCACGCGATAAATCACGCGAGTCACGAGGAGTTGCGGGAACCAGTTGCTACCAAACCTCACCGCTCGATTTTCTTGAAAAATCTCCACAGTTTCGCACCTTTCACGCCCTGCGTCGTTTGAGTATCCACGAGATTTCCACGGTAACTCTGTCAATTTTTCAACGATCAAAGCCAAACTGTAAAGTTAATCAATTCCTTTTAAAGGAGTTTATTCAGAGGTTAGATTTGAAAAATAACCAGAGAGAAAATTCGTCTATCAAACTCATTTGGCCGTCGGCAATTCGCGTGTTCGAAACTGTTAATTGAATTCATAACGTCGTAGTTGGAACTTGGTCAAACGAAAAGACCTCGTTCGTTCGCAACGGTTCAACGTTACCACTTGCTACGGTAATTCCAGTTTCATTGTACGCACCGCTTAATATAACGCGATAACAGATTTTGTCTCCCCCTCCCTTCGATATTTTATCCAATTATCGTATAATTTTGCTTTTTGCAAAACGTGACCGTGGACATGATCTATTTAAACGCGACTCTCTGGCTACGCGATGCGCGTCGTTCGATCCGCGTTAAAAGATTTTAATTTCCGCCGGTATATTTTCTGCGAAGCAGCTTAATGAACACATCGACGTCAGGTTTCGATGAATTAACTTTGTACAGTGTAATTTTTTAATATTATCAGGCAACGCGATCGAAAAATAAACCGCATCGATGAAATTAATCTTTGCGAAAGAAATTTAACGATACGTTGAAAGTATTTGACGTGTCATTACCGAGTGACGAACGTTACATCGATAAATTTAATCTTTTGGCTCGCAATCACGATTTGACGGGTTTTACAAACTTTTAAGTTTGAATGCTTTTTAATATTAAAACGTCACACGTACTTAGATTTAAATAGCATTTGAATTACAAACGATCATACGTTAAAAGTAATAACTCGTAAGAACGTCGGTGAAAAATTACTCCTACTCGTCTCCTTTTCGCGCACGCGAAATATTCTTGCAACTTAATAATTACGAAAAATACACGGGTAAAAAAAAAAGAATCTTCCGCATTTCGCTTTCGACTTTCATCGAGCGGACAACTGCAACGTGTTGCTTGAGAAACGGACCGGCAAAAATCGAAATTTTCACCTTACGATTCGAAAATCGATGATTCGAGCGATCGATTATAGAAAAAATAGATATTGCCTCTGCTTCGAGCGTTTCTGAAACGTTACTATCCCACCGAGAAATCGGGAAACTATGGGAAAGTTTGCATGGCTGTGGTACATACCCGTGGCGAATCGTATCGTCCCGATGGACACGTGGTAACGATGGCGCGGTACACTATTCCGAAACACCTGCGCGCACGTTCTTCACACGAAGCGATTGCGACGAGGATGCGACACACCGGATACCTCTCGGCACTGGGAGCAAGCCGTACCTCCCCCGCGGTCACCTCCTTTTGAACGTTCGTGTGTGGCGGTGGTGGTGGCGGCGGCGGCGACGGCGGCGACGGCGGCGGTTCATCAGCTCACCGGTTCATCACCCAACAGTTCACTTTTCGCCGGAAGTGGCTATGTGGATCACGAAAACACGCGCCTCGAAAGGCGCTTGTGTAGGAGGGCCCGATACGCGCGAGTGGGGGCAGCGTGAGGGACCGCTGTCAGCTAGACGACAGCAGGAAGGGGTGGGGGGAGAAATCGACGGAGAAACACAGAAGCGGAGGAAAAGAATCGCGAACGAGAGAAACCGGCGCGACGCGAGGGAAAAAGGGTACAAAGGTGGTGGAAACGGTGGGTGTGACGATCAACAGGAGGGTGGAAAACGGAGAAGGAAATCGGAGGGAGGGGTAAAGAAGGTGGATAATAGTCACAAGGGGAAGAGATATTACAGTGACAGACGGGTAGAGGCGATAGAAGGAAGTGGAGAGACAGGTAAGGAGACGGAAACGGAGCGAATAGGAACGAGAGAGAGAGAGAGAGAGAGAGAGAATGACAGAGAGCGAGAGAGAGGAAGGGCGGGGAACGGACAGAAATGACGGAACACGGATGTCGGGTCCAACGGAGAAGTCGTGGGCACGATTGCCGTCACAACACTAGCGATCTGGTGGTACACTCTTCCGATGCTACGTATACATGGTCCTCTCCGCTCCGTATCCCTGTTCGCCGTTTCTCCGTCTCGTTTTCTCTCCTCGATCAGCTGGCCCAGTGCTCGCTCGCTTCCTCCCGCCCGCCCCCAGCCACCTATGTACATATATATATACATATATACACATACACATATATATATATATATATGTATATATATATATGTATGTATGTACGTATGTACAAGACTCTCTCGGCTCGGCTTCTATCTACTTATATACGTACGATACACGGATTACGTCCGCCGACTACTACGCGGCTCGATCTCGCCTCTCTTTTCGTCTCCTCCTTGGCTCGGTTACGTTTAACAGAGAGAACTCGGAGGTTCCCTCCTACCTTGGACGGCCGCAAAAGCACGGACCGAGAACCGAGACAGGGCAATCTACTAGGTAAGACTAGTTCCTCCACCCAGCCGTGGACCCGTTTTCCGTCGACTACTCTCCCTCCCCTTTGCTATTTCTCTCTTTTTCTCGCTCATTCTTTTTCTCTTCCTCTGCCCCTCCCGCTCTCCTGCCCACCCCCCCGCTTCCACCATTTCCCTCGCCACTTCTTCCTATCCGTTGCTCTTTTTATCGTCTCCGTCTCTTGTCCGTTTCTTTCTCCCTCTTCGTCTCCTCGCTCTACCTCGTACGTACCCTCTCCCATGACGTTGACTCTCCTTCTTTCGCGTATTTCGTCTTTCGTCTCGTGCCTCCTCGATCTCCTTGCGCCGGAGGAATCTGTCTCCCTTTACTTCTCGCCGCGCTCCTGCGACGCGACTTTATTTACTCGAACCTTTGCTTCTTTCCAAGCTTTTGCCCTTTTGCTACGGCGCCACACCGATCCCGTCCTGTCTCATCCTTGTCATCCGTTCTTTCGCAACATCGTGTTTCCTAATTTATGTTTATTCCGACGCGTCACTTCGGCCCATTGCGAAATTCCTACCCTTTCTCCCAATCTCTCGGGCTTTGTTCTCTACTCGTTTTATCCTTTGCTTCGTTCGTCCGGTACTCACCGCTTTTATTCGTGTCACATGTTGCAAACACGTACCTTGCTAGCTCTCTCTCTCTCTCTCTCTCTCTCTCCCTCTCTCCTCCTCTCCTCTTTCCGTTTTTTCTACCTGCCTACCTCCGGACCATTCTCCGCTCGACCGTTTCTCCTTCGAATTTCCTTCTCTTTTGTTTTACCCGTAATTCGTGTTACTCGTTCGCCGTTGCGTGCGCACAAAATCTGTGGTGTGTCGCGAACTTTCCTCCCTTTTCCTCGCGGTCATCTTTACTCGAGTCCGTTGCCGAACGCGTGCGCGTCGTCCGTGTCGTTTTTCCGGTGAAGTTATAAATTAATCGAAGGATCGATCGTCTTTCTGTTTTTCGGATTAGCGTAAAATTACCTAAAAGAAATTCTAGTTATTCGCGATCTTTTGCCACTTTCACGACTCAAACGAGCCTATTCCGTCTGACAACGTTAGCCCGACTCGACGGCTCCTACGATCTTCTATTTACATGGCTCGTGTCGCTCGTGTGCTTGTATGTTTAAACGGACGTTACTCGAATAGCTAGAATCTTCTGTTCACTCTACTTTCTATCAACTTTCATTCTGTATTGCATCAATTGAAATAAACGGTGTTCTTTCATTTCTAAGCTTCTTCCTATCGAAATCCTTAGCGTTGTTCGCGTTAAGAAACAAAGAGCTTAAAGCTGTGTGCGGACAGTTCGAGGCTGACCCGATAGCTGTCTCGCAGTTGCGTGCGTTTACGAATCGTTTCGATACGTGTTCAAACGAAGTCAGTAAGGAACTGCGAGGCGCCTTTGACGTCGCCAAAAAATCTGAAAATTGCCTCGTTCCGAGGTAGCCTCGCGAGTCAACGCTAATAGCTTAAGGATTCTAATCGTAAGAACGTTTTGCTTCCCTGTCGCGTTCAGGCGAATTTTAAGCACGCGGTCGTACTCGTTTCCGCTGGAACGCACAGCGCGCCACTCGATACGATAATTGCGTATTTCAGGAATCCCATGCTGGCTGAATACGATTACCTACAAGAAGGTTGCGACTGGATGGAAACGACGGTGGCCACGTGGAGCAATTTTCTTAGCGCCCGAGAGCCGCGTCAGAAAAATGCCTGTTGCAACAGAATTAATCGTAGCTGTGCGATTACACGATCGAAACGCTGCGTTTTAGAATAAATGCTTGTTGTAGCGAACGTCCGTTCGTGAAACGGCGCTTCTTTTTGCGAATTATCACGTAACTGTTCGAACCTCCAGTCGCGTAATCTATGAAAATTCCTCTGGGCAATTTACCGTTTGCGCTTTACGTCGTTGCTTCTGAAATATCGAATCCATTACGGAGAATTTCTCGCATGGTGATTGCGTGGCTACACGTGTTACGTTGTTTGCGGAGCTTGCTTCGAGCAAAACAAAGATTTTTCGGTGAAGTTTCGAAGATTCTTGGAAAGTAAAAACTGCTGTTCCCGTAGTTTCATATTATATTCCTCGTGTGTTTACAGAATTCACTCTACCTATTTAGGATTACACTGAAATTTCATTGTGAAATTTACAATTTTCAACTTATACTCTATAACTTTTATCGCAATCTTTCCATCGAGGCAACGACTTATCCCGACTCTTAGGAAATTCTTTTCCCTTAGAGTTTCTCTCTCTTTCTAAATTCCATCATTTTAATATTCTCTTCCTTGTCTCAGAGCGATCATTCTTCGCAAATTTATCACCGCAGATCTTTCGAATAGTTTAAACGCACAAATTTTTTCACGATTTAGAAAGTTTATGAAGTCTTACTCGTTCTGGTTACAAATGGAGTGTTGCGTCGCCATCGGTCGAACAATTACATTGTCGCTGTAATAAAAGAGCAAGTAAAATCGCGCCTGAAATCTACACGTTGTACGAAGCTATGCGAAATAAAATCGAAAGGCATCTGTTTCAAAGCGCGTCGCATCGTCGCGTCGCGATACCGTGTGCGACGATTACGTCCGATACAACAGTCAACATACAAGAATATACCATCGTCGTTCGCTGACATCTTTCCACTATTTCGAAATTTAGCTAAGAAATTTAAATGGTTCGATGGTTTGCTTCTAAATATATAAGATATATCTTTTATAGATACGAAATTAAACACGATCGCGTGCTAAGCGTGTACGAGGAACTAAAGCAAAAAAGTCGCGGTTACAAATGCGATTATTAGTTCGGAGGATTTAATCCAAAAGATGAAACGTTCTCTATCTAGTTACAGGTCGTTCGATATTGGGGAAACAAGGAGAATAGCGGACACGACTTTTTTATGGAACTACGTTAATGGAAAAAGATCTAACGTTATTTATTTATCGGGAAGAAAAAATATAAGAAGCACCGGATGCATGGATAGAAATTGTGGGAACGCAACGTTGTTTGATATTCGATGAAAACACGTAGAGTTTCCGATGTTAAAAGGTAGAGTAGCAGATAATAGCGAGTACTCGTTGAACTATGTTAGTAAAGTTTATCAATAACACGGCTCGCTCGGTACGAGTCCGACAAAATAGCGAGTATAGCGCTATTATTGACATTTGGTGGAAATTAGAAGGCAGGAAATTCCAAAATATCGAAATACGCGATACTCCGAAGCCAGGTAGCTAATGGCTTCCTAATTGCGCGCGGAAGATGTACGATCCTGGAAACGACTTTCTGGATAATAAGCGGTTGGTAGCTATTCACGCGGCCCACGAACTCGTTCGCGTGGGTCGACCATCCGTGGATTTTAGAATCGATACGACCTTCGCCGGCAGCAGCTGTGCAAGATCAACTGGAGCACCGGCTCGTTTATTATACACTCGCACGGTACTTCAAATTGCATTAAACACGTTACACGATAAAATATCTGTTATCGACTCCTGCGTGTAACCGGAACAAACTGAATGAAACGTCGATCGTTAAGCAGACGTACACGTATATACGTTAACGCGATCCAACGCGGTTCGGACTTTTAAAGGAACTTGTTGAATCTCGAATTTTAACGCGCTTCGCGATGCGTGGGTAACCAATATTCATAGCAATTATCGGTATTGGAATTTTCGTTAGATGTATAAGTATACCTTAATGTACGTTCGAAGTAAAGTAGACGTAGAAAAAAGGTAACGATTCGATGTTGTTGCTATTTTCCTGCGATTAAAGAGTTATAAGGTAGTATTTACGTAATTGCTTAGAAGCGAGAGAGTACTGGAAAGAGTTAAGACAAGCTGTATCGTAGGAAACAGGGGAATTCTCTCTCCTCCGTTCCAAGTTTTCAGTTCGGTTCGAAAGTTAAGAAACCGACGTGATTAATGTTTCTTTTTTTTTTCGCGAGAAACGCGTTAAATTAAAATTGGCACGAATAAATCGGCGAATGTAAGCGTAGATAAATAAAATGGCGTGCACCGCACAGGGCCACCCACCGTAGGCGCACGATCGACGTTGTTTCCGCTCCAATCGACGAAATGCAACGAGTCCAGCTAAGATTCGTTCGCTCGCGTATGACAAACGATCGACCGTAACGTCGAATTAATTTTCAACCGGTCGGCATACGTTTGATTGAGTCTACCGGAGCGTATTCGCCAGGATGCATTGACTCCCTGTTCGTGCGCGTATGCTGTTCCTATGCTCGATAGTAATCAATCGACTGTAAAATACTTGCAAGTAGGGTAACGTGACCCATTCGGTTGTCGAAATTTTTTTTAAGCCACGCCAACTGTCAGACCCATTTGCAGCCGCCAGGTGACGCGATTTTTTTCGAAGGTCCTTTGCCGTTGGAAGCTAAATTCAAAGATACATAAACGCCGGTACTTGGCGTTTAAATTATAATATTATTTCACGCTGTTTTTCATCGATATGAAATTGCGCTAAAATTCAAAGTTTTCTGTAAATATTCCGTAAATCTATTGTAAATTGTAACGAAATAGGGAGCGATCGATATTTTGTAAATCGGTTATCTCTTTTATCGCGCGATAAAACTTTCAACGACGTACATTTATATATAAGCTTTCCTATTTGCACGGATCGAATATACCGATCTTGATCGACACCGCATATACGCTTCTATTTTTACAACAGTAATAAATGTAAACGACTTATAAACTCGAGAGTTTACGAGTTTAAACATTTTTTGTTTCCAACGTATTTACCTCTTCGATTAGTAATCCGATATAATTGTTGAAGGAATGGTGGATAACGAGCAAAAAGCAACGGGAAGACATTTTATTACCCGTTTGACGCGGCAGTGCGTTATTACACGAAGCGTTTCTTCTCTAACATCGTCCTTCTTCTGCTTTTTCCGACATAGTAAAAACCGCGAGCCGACCTGTACACGTTTACAGCGCACCATCAAAACAATGAAGAGGAATGGAACCCACGACACGCGGGAATCTATCAAAGCATCTCGGCGGAAAAAGCTGGCGAAGCCAGAGCTAATGGAAATCGATGTAAAGTGGCTCGTAAATAGGAACGCGATGGCAGAATATTTCGTTGATTCGTTAAACGTTAGACCGTAGGCTGTTAGAATCCGTGGCATTGATCTTTGGTTAAAACGTCTGTCTGCTAAGCAATCCACGTTGTAACAGCAAATAAGCAGAGAACAGGTACCTACCTTTACGACCTGTAAAGGGAGGTGCGAAAAACCAGCTCGACTCGTCGTTCGTATACACCTACGCGATTTAGACCATTCACAGATGCACGTTTACTTTTGAACGCGTTATCTGTTAAGCGTAAAAAATTATAGAGACACGGTAACTTGGATATTAGAATAATTTACATCAGGCTATCCGGTATTTCCAGAGTAACGAAGAAGACGATGGTTCTTAATCTTCGCTCATTGATCTTTGACAAGCCAGCTGTACGATCGATTATTGCGCAAGATTTATCGAGCTACATTCCCATTCTATTTTGTTTCTACACGAGTATGTGTGTCGTTGGCATTTCTTTTCATATACTAATGGTCTACGTTGGAATCGTTACTATCGATGACCGATTTACGATTCGGTCTGTGACCTACGACAAATGCAAAAGTTAGGTGATCGAGTCCTAAGACTGATCGTAAGACTACGAAGGTTTCCGGAAACTTATTTTCACGTGCTACGATGGGTCGTTCGTTCGGTGCTTAAAATATACCTATACGATCGATTTTAAACTGATTTTATACACGTGTAAGAAATAAACGCAATGAAATAACGAAAGATCCTTATAAACGACGAGGAAAAAATTATACGTTTCGTTTTAATAACTCTTCGTTAACCAATAATCGTAAGTTAGGCTCTTCTGAATCGGATAATCACGTTCTTCGGTCATAGTCTTTCTGCAGTAGACGTTCGTACATACCGATCGAATGCACATTGTCGTCCATTCAGGCAACAAGGTGAATTATTCGGAATGCGACATTAATGTCACGGAAAGAGCAGATCGTTGAACGCGCGTGTTTGTTTGTTCGGTTCTGTGTTAGAAGAAAGTAAACGGACACGGGGGCTACGTCGGTCTGCGAAATTCAATAGATGCGTTCGGCACGCGCGGCCGCCAATTAAATTCCAGCGCAATTTATCTTTGCCAATTCTGTCGGCATTCCGTATTACTCTCGCCGGCTTTTCGATTTTGCGTTACCATCGCCACCCTGCACGACGTTCTTTTATCTCGTTCCGTATCATGTCCACGGAAGAAATCCTTCTAACGCAACGCTAACGATAAGGAACGCTCGCTCTAGAGATGAACTGGTCGCGGTTCTTTACTTTATATTGGTCGAATATATGGCCGGTGTCGCGATCTCTTTAATAATGAAAACAAAGTGAGAAACACCGCGCAACCCGTTCAGCGAGACACGTTGCCTGACAGGACATTTTGTCTCCGAGTCATCGAGTCGAGTTTATCCTAGACGCTTCCGGTCGATCCTGGTAATTTGCGCGTCTTCCTTTTCTGCTCCTTTGACTGGCAACCTCAATTATTCCCCGGCCAATGACCGGTTGTCATTGACAACCGCAGTGACGGCCAAGAATGGACCACCCCGAAGCTTCAACCACACATCTCCAAACATATACCTATCCAGTTATATTTCCTCGTTCTGTTTCAACGTTAAGAGGACGACTTTCTCGACGAAGATTCTCGAGTAAAACTACAGCGAGGTTTGCATCGATCTCCTACCGGAGTAGCCAAATGGCTAAATAAGATGCGTCGATAAGCCGATCTTTCTGTTGGCGATAAATCACCGCGATCGCTGTAGGTTTCGCGTGGCAATTGACACGTCGATGACGTGGATACTTTGGGGGTTACAGTTGACCAGTACATTGGACGACGACCATTTAAACCATAATACAATAATTAGAATAATTCGAACGAAACATTTCAATTTCGTACGAATAGAGTCCATTTGCGATAAGATTTAAAATTCTGACGTTGAAGAGTAAGAGAATTATTCGATAATAATTCGACTCGATGATAAACGATTCTGATGCGAAACAATTACAGCTGCACGCGATATAATGGAATCGCGACGACCAAAGGCAGAGGAAAGAACGGGTGGGGGTCTGATCTTGGTTGGGCCAGCGCGACCAAAAAGTCAACTAAAATTGACCTACCTATCAGGTTCGATCCGAAGGTTGATTGAATCCATATTTGGATCGATTCGAGTATAACCATTGGAAGAACCGCGCACGTAGTCAATATACCGGGTGACTCTGCCCTAAGCTGAAATTCGTTTATCGAGTTTGTCCATCAAAGTCTTTGGAACGTCGGATACGTTCATATCGCTGTACAAGCGAGTCATCTTTAATTCCCTTTATCGAATCGTAATCGAGTTATTCGCCTGTAGCGATCAAAATCGCGATCAAATGTTTACGAACCTTCGTGTTTGCGAACATCGAGCATTTCTTGTAATATCGGCAAAAGGATCGGAATATATTGGCGTATTTTTTAAAACGACTAGCGACAAGCGATATTTGCAGCAGAAATTACAAGTTTCTCCTCCGGCGGAACAGAAACTTGTAATTTCTGCTGCAAATACTTGTCGTTTTAAGGTGGCAGTTTTTTAAACGTATCGTAGGTTGCTTCGTAATATCGACGTAATGTTTGTTCCAACGACCGTCTTGGATTGCTACGATTAACCACCTATTAGCTACGGTCAACCACACTTAATTAAGATCGTACCAAAAAACCAAATTCTGTACGTAGAATCAGTCTAACCTTCGACGAGCAAGTATACAGCTGTATTCTATTTTTACACGATGTATAAATACATATATGAGAACGGCGAAAATATTAGTTTTTAGCTTAGCGTATGGAATAAAAAGTGGAAATTTTTCACCGACGATGTATAGAGAAAGGATCTGTATACAGAATTTATCCATGGAAGGAAAACAGTTGCGCAAAGTTTTCGTTGTTCCGCAGCTTCACGGCAGTGTTCACGAGATCCAGAGAAAAAAGTAGCCTGTCATGAACGGATTCCAAGCACTTCTGACGTTCTTCGGCATCATCGCGATCGCGGACACCGATCCATCGAAGAGACAAGGCCACGGACGTGAAAACGTATACCATGGTAGGTAAGTGCACTCGCAGCTTGCCACGGTTACCACGTTTCGGCTAGGAACTCCTCAGCTCGATGCACTCTACCACGCGAACCGTTTGTCCAGTCGACCATTTCGTCCGACCTGATCCGATCGGATTGTTCTCGCTCTTTGTCTTTCGGCCGTCTCGCTTGATTGTCCGAGTTTGGCATCTCGCTAACAAATGTCCCATAACTTTCCCGACACGTTCTTTCGTTCTTCCGCTCTTTCGACCGTGTCATCGAGGATTTTTCTTTGCCGAACGAAACCAGCAGGGACCATCGTATTACGTCGTTCGTTTCGAAAACTTGCGTCTTTTTGCACGTCGTAATAAGTTTGCCCTTGGTTCGATCGACGATTAAAGTTTAGGGACACGAGAACCGAATTACTAGGCCTTGAAGTTGTCGGGGTTGGATTGATACAGGGTCGGGGATGAAATAGGAGCGTCACGCTGAAAGCGAGGTGACAAAGTTAAGGTGACAAAGTTTTCGTTTAGTTTTTTGCGCACTTACGAGTGCTGGAGAAACGAAAGATCCTGATCGATTATGCTTTACGAATTCAACAACGAAGTTTAATAACCGTGTTTCTCAAATTCAGCGCGCAATCGAATTTCATCTAGCGCCTCTGGTTCGAGTTGATTCGTACAAGTACATTTAACGCTTTTTCTACGGTGCCGTTGCAAATTTTTTCGACGCGACTCGCAAAAGTATTCGTGGAAAATATTTCGGAAAATATGCAGGCGCGGGTAAAAAGGAGCGATATGCGAAATTGTTGCGGGAACGAGGATGCGTCGTTCGTACGTTCTTTAACGAAAACTCTTCTCTTACCGGTGGTCGATGTTCAGGTACACGAGAGACGTCCACGAGCCGGAATTTTTGATCCCGAGAAGAGTGTTCGAAGATGGCAGCTTCGACACATACTCGTTGCCGCATTTCTACGATCGGCAAGAGATCAACGAACGAAAGAAAAGGTCGACCGAGACGGGCGAGCAGGAGCTCGAGGCCGATAAAGTGCACCTGGTGCTGCCTTTCAACGGGATCGAACACCATGTGGAGCTCAAGCCGTATCACGAATTCATCTCGCCCGACATGGTGATCGAGACGCGGGGCACCGGCCTGAGAACTAACTTGAACCAAGCGTTACGATTCAAGAGAGCCTCCGATCGACAATGCCATTATCGGGGTTTTGTTAGAGGCCATCGCACATCCAAGGCAGCTCTTTCTCTCTGCGACGGTGTGGTTCGTAAATGTTATCCTTTTTATCTACGTTTATTTTTAATTAAATCATCTTGAAAAACTCAAAGGCGTAAAATCGTATTATCAAAGTTTACATTGTAGTGAAATTTCCCCACCCTCGCTAGCACGTTTCTTGGTTCTTGCATATTCGTAGCCATAGGTATCGAAGATACGTATCGATACGATCGAATCCAACAACCGTATCGAGCCTAGACTTCGTGGTTGGTTCTTGCCGATGATCTAGCAACACCGGAAAGATTTCGTACAGTTGAATTTACTAGACTAGACGCTCCGTAACGATATAATCCACGATGAGAACACGGTGGCGTGCGTCTCTTCGAGGCTAATCAAGCCTCTTATTATGCACTTAAGCGGATGCAAATTAATATGAGGTATTTGCATTTAGATGGACGCGTACCGAGACCGTGTTGCCGATTCGACGCGACGATCGATTGTTTTGGGATCAAAGCTAGCATGCACGACCGTTCGGTCGCGTTTAATGGTTCGGGGTCTCGGCCGATTCCCAGGAGAATTTCGAGAATTCAACTGCGAAACACGCAGACAGAGTGGCTCATGCTTTCAACTTGATGCAATTGCCGCGCTGCGTTGCATAGCGAGACGCGATCTGCATAATCTCTTCCTCTCAGTGACAATGATCCGATTCTGCTTGCACGCCGGAAGGACGATCACAGCCTGATACAAACTAAGACAGCGACGATAATTCAGAAATCGGAAGTAGACGATGATTCGTAGAAACGAATTTCGAATTATCTCCGCATAATAGCTTTTTTAAGCAAATTATTCGAGCATAATCGGGCTTCCGAAAGGGCCGAGATTTAAAAACGGAATAACAGCATGAGATATCGTAAGCTCGGTTGTCAAGTCGTCGACTTATTCGGTTCTTAAGGAGAAAATAAATGATATAACGAGTCAAAGGAACAAAAAGGTCGAGCAAATCGTTGATATATGGTCGCAGCAACGTGGGTAATCGAATATCTATGATATATCGGCAAGTCTTGGACGACGCTTATACAATTCGTCGAGTATAATGTAGTCATCGTGTTTCCTTCCATTCAATTTTACGTGTTCGATCATTACTCTCGAGGAAAAGGAATCGTATCTATCTCGTTGGTCTTTGGAGCGTATATTTCGAAGGGTAAAGCTCGGAAGATAGGGATGTCGAAAGCCGAGGAGGCGGCCGTAATTTAAAAGACACCTTCCGGTTAGCGTTCCCAGGCGCGTCGTTACTCGTTGGAGGCGGTGGGTGAAGTTCCTCGAGCCAGGTATTGTAACTACCGGTGAATCGAATCGGCCACATAGAGCGTTATTGAATCTGTAAATTTTCGCAAATATCGCGGCGCACGGTACGCGGTCTTCTCTGTCCAATAGACCACAATTTCCCGTGAATTACCGAGGGCCTGTTTGTTTGCGCTATTGGGAGACGCGAAGCCCGAATTTTGAATTATACCGTTAGTTCTAGCTACGATAAATGTTGCGCATAACAACCGATCCCCCTAATTAGGATCGTTGGATTGTAATTTCCAAAGCGTGGCCGCGTAATTTCGTGATCCGCGAATGGAAATTCGGTGCGGATTCGGTGGGTTTAAACGGGCAAGAAACGCGATCACGTAGCCACGCCACGCCACGCCACGCCACGCCGGCACGGCACGGCACGGTACGGCACGCGTGCACACACGTATCATTCGCGAGAGAGAAACTGCAATTACAAGTTAGTTCGGTATCGACGTCGTTCTCGGTGTTAACCCGATTGGGAGGTTCGCGTAATTGCATCTCTTTGCAGGCGTCTCCTGCCGACGGAAACGAGTCCGATATCTTATTTACAATAACGTTGATTAACGAAAAGTCGATAAGTGGCTGTGGATCTCGTGCAGGTTGGTTACGTGCATACTAATCATGGCCGGTACTTCATCGAGCCGGTGAACGAAGCAGAACCGCAGCAGGATGGACAGCACGTTCACATAGCTTACAAGCGGGATTACTCGCACGAAAAGAAGGACGATTCTTCCAAGAGTTACTGCGGAACTTCCGGTTAGTAGTCGTCGATTTATACGAGTCTACGCTTCGCCGCCATATCTCCCGAAAAATTCTTTCTCCGTGAATATTACAAGATCTCTTTTACGAAAAGTACATTTGAAATAAACCATCTGCATTCGAGGATAGAAGATAAAGACCGATCTTGGAAACGGATAAAGCGATACGAGCCGTTGTTTTTCCGTTTGCAGATGACTGGGAGGCGGCGTGGGCGGAACAGTTGGCCAAACGACAGAAGCGACTAATGGAAGAGAATCCCGAAGCTGGTAAGGGCACTTCCCTGACCCACAGTATTCATCGTTTCGTAGAGATTGGATTGGTCGCGGACAGAAGGTTTCTCGACTTTTACAACAACAGCAACTACGAACAGTATCTGTTGACTATCATGAACATGGTGTCGGACTTTTATCACGACAGATCTGTCGGCAATCAAATAGACATGGTCGTCGTGCGCATCATATATTTGGAGAAGGAAAAGGAAGAGGTAACGCGTAACTAGTTAGAGGACTAAAAATACGAGATTATTTTTATTTTAACGATTGATCCACACGGAATGAAGAATATTGTAAATGTCGAAAGTGAGATATTTGAGATATTTTATCAAGACGGTTTTCCCGTAGATAGATCTGCTTATCAGTCCCGCAGCCGAGGCAACGTTAGCGAGCTTCGCCAAATGGGCCCAAAAGATGAACCCTACGGATCACACTCACCCCAATCATTACGACATAGCGGTTCTTGTAACCAGGTAAAATTTTACTTCATCGAGAGTAGAGAAGGATCGTAACGAAACATCGTAACGCGCGTATCAGGTACGATATTTGCATGGAAGGCGTACCGCATTGCAATCTGATGGGCCTGGCGTATGTCGGAACTGCCTGCGATCCCGAAAAAGCAGCTTGCATCACCGAAGATAGTGGCCTATTGCTTGGAATCGTAATTAGCCACGAAGTTGGTCACGTGTACTGTCCATGAACGTTTCTTTACCAACCTTGGTCCCTTCGCTTCTATCGATGTTTCAAAATCCATAAAAATCTCGAATTCGAATTTCTCCGACACGCTTTAACGAAAACTCGCTCCGGATTTTCTAGCTGCGAAGGGATTAAGAGATAGGAGTCGAGTGGAACAGAGGACTTTCTTTTCGAAAATATTCCATTGGGAATTTTTCGCCACGATAGATGGTTACTATTAAAGGGAAGTAATTTTGCAAGATGTGATTTTGCAGGATGGGCTGTTCGCACGACGATGTCGCTATCAGTGGCTGTCCACCCAAAGACAAGGATAACAGTTATTTCCTCATGTCACCCATTGTCAACATCTATTCGTTTAGATGGTCGACTTGCAGCAGGAAATACATCACTACCTTGCTCGAGTAAATCTTTCGATATATGTATGCTTTGTTTTACTTTGTTCTATCGCGAGTCGAAAGTCTCGTGTCGATCGATTAGGAGCGGCTTGGGCGAGTGCTTGACCGACGATCCAAGAAATCCGCCGGAGAAATTCAAGTATCCGGACATGTTACCCGGTGCGATGTACGACGGCAATTTTCAATGCGACATGAACTATCCCGGCTCGAAGATTTGCCCTGGCGGTACCGGGGTATATTTCCGCATTTTCTCTTCCTATTTGTAGAACGTCGTTTATTTATAGGACACGGGATGAATCGAAAATTAGTATTTCTAGTAAACGCACAGTGTTATAGAAGGTCAGTTTTATCGAAACTTTATCGCACTTACCTAACGGATACTATCTATGCCTTTAAAAGATTGTTTCGCAAATCTTCGAAACAGGTTTGTCAGTTTTTGTAGAATTGCAAATAATTGGAGAATAATTTTAACAGAACGCCACTTGCTTCTATGCACGAATTTATTTAGAAGCTGAGATCGAACCGTTGCTCGGCAATCGTATCGTATCGCATACGGTTTAGTCGGTCTAGAAACGACTCGATTATTCTCACGGGGAAAAGGTCGATGGATGGAGTTTAACTTGTTCATAGCGAAAGTTACTACTTCGCGTTTTATATATTTCGTTAAACCCCGAAGAATAAGTTGATTATCCTTGTTCCTACGGCGAACGAACGTTCCGTATGTTTCAGCGAAATGCAATGTGCGCGATACTATGGTGCGAAGGGAAGAATGGAACCTGTTACTCCCGGGGATCACCCATGGCCGAAGGATCGAAATGCGGCGAGAATTTGGTTGGTTGAATTGGATTTACCGAGAACAAAAGCGCGCTCTGTAATAGTATCAATTTATGCATTTCTCCATGGAAATTATCGCGCCTTAAACGTCTCTCCGGTCGTGCCTTTGATCGCGTTACCATTCCAGTCGTTCCTTTAATTTTTCGTTCTTTTTCTTTTAAGATAAAATTACTCGCGCACTTTTCACGTAGCTATTTTGCAATCGTTGCTCCTGGTTGTCCCGTTGACAAAGGATTATACCGTAAAATACGAGAGCAGAGAGCGCAGTCGAAAGAGAATAATTTAAAATTTCTGTGACGCGTCGTAACTCACGTGAAAAACGCACAAAGCTCGCTGTAACAATGCGAGCGGTGAGTCTAAGCAGAAATGTTCGTACGAATAACAGCCTTTGTAAAGTCTCGATCTGTCGTAAAAAATGTAAGACGCGGAACCTCTGTTACGTTTGCCTTTTAGGAAGATGTAGCCTTTATTTGTCCATTGTAAAATTTACTTCTAACAAAGTTTCTGATTACACACGACGTGGAACGCGTTAATATCGGTATGTTCCATTTCGCAAAATTTTTCGTAACATTTCTCGCAAAATTTTCCGTAAAATTTTCCGTAAAATTTCCTGCCAAAAACGATACAAAGCAAAGCATTTCGCGACGAAACGAGCGAAGAATAAAGAACTAGCCTGTATTCAGTGGTGCATTCAGAAGAAATGCGTGGCTATGGGCACCCGACCGACGGCGGTGCACGGTGGCTGGGGCAAATGGGGTCCCATGAGCGGTTGCAGCAGAAGCTGCGGCGGTGGCTTGAAATTCGCCGAGAGAGAATGCGACAATCCGCCGCCCGCCAACAAAGGCAGATACTGCATCGGAGAGAGAAAGAAGTTAGCCATTTGCAACACCATGGTAAATTCCACTGTCTTTCTATACGAATCGACCGTGTGTGGTGCCGTTTCGACTTCATTTCTTCCTTACCCTTCCCCTTTTTACTCGATTCTTCTCTTTCTTCCACTCTTCTTTGCTCTCTTCTATTTTCAATTGTGTACGGAATATTGTTTCTCATCTCGTCGATTCGTTTCTTTTTATATATTTTTCCCTGTCTCGGGCGAGAAAAGATATTTGATTACAGCGTAAAACAAAATTTTCGTTGACAAGTAGCCGCAAAATGTTAATCCTCGTTTTTCTCTTTTTCTTTTTTTTTACCTAAATACTATATTTGCGAGCCCACGCGTAGCTTCGTTGTTCCTTCAAACTTATTTTTGTTCAACGTTTGATTTTCGGATTAAAGGTTGTAAACTACTGGTGTTTTAACTAACTTTCGTATACTTGAGTCACTGCCGATTTAGGCTTAACTAAGAAAGGAGTATTTTAATTGCCTTATCTATAGGAGAAATTTTAATTTAAAGTTTCGCTCAGCCCTAAACTCTGCAGCCTAGTTTCACGGAGATCTAGTTAGATGTAGAAGATCGCGTGCGCTCATGTGTACATGCGCGCGTACTTGATGCGAACCACGATAGTATCCTTATTTTCTTCGTGTAACGGCCTATTTTTAGAAATCTGATATATAATATTTATTTTGCGTCTTGTACGATGATCTTCGTTTAACGTTACGATAGTCGATCGATTTTATTGTTACCCAGTTCAGTGAAAAGAAAGAACAAACGAAATGTTAGGAAAGATTGTTTTCGTACCTGCGGAAAGGCAACCGGCGACCTGCTACGGCTTAAACGATCGTCAACGAATTGCTCTACTCCGGTGCTATTTCTGTCTCAAGCCATTAATCATTTTCGGCTGCACACCCAGCTCTTAACGCTTTTTGCTAATATATCACCCTTCTTGCCGCGTGATCGCTAACCTCTGCGGCAGCGATATATCCTTTTTGTGAAAAACGACGACCCTGCATTCTGCAGCCCTGCGACAATAGGGGACCATCGTATCGCCAGTTGCAGTGCAGTTGGTACAACGAGCGAAAAATCTTGACCGACGGCAAGCATAACTGGACTGCGTACACTATCCACGATCCAACGTTCGATCCGTGCAACTTGTACTGCATCAATGAAAATAACGTATTCACCAAGTTCCAAGTGGCGAACGATTCTACTCCCTGCAAGGGTGGTACTAACAACATGTGCATCGGTGGTACATGCAGGGTAAGCAAATATCACGATTACCTCTTGTATTTTTCTTCGTTCGTTGCGATTGCTGTTTCGCGATTTAATTTCCTTGCAAGGAATTACCTGGAAAATTCAACGTATCGCGTAAGAACGACGAACGACGTTAATTTAATTCAAAAGACAAGTTTACTATCCTAACTATTAATTTTTTCTACGATTTGCTTCGTTATTTCTTTGCGATTTCTTTCTCGAAATTAAGCGACACGTGTATACTTTGAGATCCTTAGGTTGCATTTCAGTAATATTTTACGGCTTGATATTTTTTCTCCGATAGTTTCCTATTACGTATTTATTGAAAATCATCGTATCTTATATCGCGTTGCATCGGTAGCGATTATAAGAAACGAAAGAACAGAGACGCAAAAAGTTATTTACACGGATAAAGGATATTTGCCGTTGCGAATTTTTCTCACGGATGTGCAGTTCCAATATCGTGGATGTATCATATCGTATGTAGATTAAAACGGAGGAAATTTGCTGAGTAAAATGCCGGAAGCTCGGAAGTACTTTAACAATGTAAATTTAATCAGGAAACAGGAAGACGTATTCGCGTGATCTGCAACGAAAGAGCGTAGCGTTCTCGTTCTATGATGCTTTCGTTATAGAAACGAAAGAGAAGATGCCTTGGCTTCGAAATTATTCGCTTCGTACGGTTCGTGCGATAAGTTTCGTGACTAATCTCCCGCACACCTTTCATTACCTTTCTACTAACTATGTTTTATGGCCTAAAAGCATCCTAAAGCTCGCGGGACAAAAATTTAGTTACCTATCTAATTGAGATTGTCACGTTAGTTGCAGACTAATTTCTACAACGCGTGCCGTTAAAGGCAGCATCATAACCGATCGAACTTGATTACTAGCAATTACAAGTTGCAGGTACATACATATAGCACGATAGGTACTATACCGTTTCCGTCTTAGAAATAAGAGAATCCATTTCTTGCTTAGTAAATTGCAATTAAAAGGAAGCAGAACCTTTAGAAACGAGAAAGCTATGATATTTTCTAGAAAGTCGGTTGCGATTGGGTGTTGGATTCGAATGCCATCGACGACAGGTGTGGAACGTGCAAAGGTGACGGTACGAAGTGCAAGGCGATAGAAGGTTTCTTCAATGAAACGGGAATTCGCAACAGTAAATTATATTCTTTTCTGTCATCAAAGTTTTCGATTCAAAATTTTCCTATATCCGATTCTTCCATTATTCGCAAGTAGTTGCAAGTTGAAGCTTTAACGATACAGGTAAGCGTGGAAATAAGGACGGTGGAAGCGCTTTTATAATCATTGTTTTTACGAATGTATACGTATGTGTGTTGAAGTATAGCGAGATGTACAAAGGTTCGACGACTGTCGAGTGTAAACGGCTAAAAAATTGCATTTAGTAGATTCGAAATACTTACGACAACAACGAAAAATAATCTGTCGATGATTGGAAAATTTTCGAATTCCTAGTGCACACGAAGATAGTTACTATTCCTCGGGGTGCTCGAAGCATATACGTAGCGGAAATGGAGCCGAATAAAAACGTACTATCGGTGAGACTCGAGGACAGTGAAACACACTGTTTGAACGAAGACAAGTAATTGTTTATATCGTTATTACAAAATAAACGATGGCGTCTTAAAAATATAATATTATACGTACTATGTACAGAGTGAAAATAATACGTTCGAAGCTGAATGTTTAACTCTAAGAAGTTAAAGATTCTTCGTCGTGTTAACGAACGATTTTCTAACGATCGTAGGGTGATATATAGAAGCGGTGATTACGAGTGTGCAGGCTCGATTCTCGTATACCTGCATCCTGAGCCAAACAGAGAGGAGATTGAAATAAAGGGACCCATAACGACAGCTATTCGAATAGAAGTATGTATTAATTCCGTGCGTAAAACAGTCGAGATCGTAAACACGAATTTTGATAAACGCTGACTACATCGTTTCAACGTCTTTCCCTCGTGAGTAAGGAAAGTAAAGAGATCGAAGGAAAGTAGATTCGTGCGTCGCGTAGCTTCGTCGTCGAACGTAAGAGATCGGTATCGGCATGGAGCAGCTGGCAATTGCGCGGAATATTTTTTGTCGATGATCGACCATCGTTCCTAAATAACCCACATTAATAATTCATTGCATGATGATGATTCTAGTACGTATTCTTCCACCCGAGACAGAATCCTGGGATTCGTTATGTATATTACGTGATGTCAGCTGACCCGTCATACAAACCGAAATACCTGTGGGATTTCATGGAATGGAGCGACTGCAGCGTTAAATGCGGAGGCGGTACGATGGTAATTTGAATATTGAAGTCGACTTAATGATAATTTGGAGAAGGATTATCGCGAATCCGGCACTCGATTCACGACAGACGAGCCACGCCGCGAAAACAACTTCGACGTTACTATATTATTCTTTTGCTCGTTGTAGATATCGGAGGCAGCGTGTATCGAAGAAAAAGGCGGAAAAGTGAGTCTTGAATTTTGCGACGGCATGTCACGACCAGATCCAAAAACTAGGGTTTGCAACTCGGAAGCCTGTCCTGCAAAGTACATGCGACCACACAACCATCGAATCTATCATTTCGTGCTATTTACAATTTTACATTTCTCTATTTGCTTACATTTTTCTCTCGAAACTGCGAACGTTTGGCATACGTTTAATACTATCGCGCTATCTTTTCTTCGACGCAATTTAATTTTAACGACCGAATAAGCGACGATCCTTTCTAATTTCTATTACTCGTTTATCGGCGAATATTTACGATCGCTGTATGACCATTGGAATTGCTTATAAGGTGGCGTGTGAGCCAATGGAGCAAGTGTAACGCCTGCGACGGAAAGAAAGGAACGAGGCATCGTAAAGTGCAATGCGTGCGACCCGCTGCTCGTGCCGGTGAGGATGACGTTCAGGCAAATCTGGACGCGTGCAAAGGTCGCGTGCCGAAACAAGAGGAAGAATGTGTAGGTAAGGACGTCGGTGTGGTGCGTGCTTGTTGCCGATTTCCATCCAACGAAGAACTTTTTCGCAACCTTATGATATTTTAACGGCATCTCGACATTCTTAAGCCGAACGATCAATCTTTCGCTAAATACTTTCTTCGTTCATCGATCATTGGCAATTTAATTGACGTGTCATTCGGATCCATGTAGTTATTCGTACACGTAGAAACCGTTTTGTTCGCCGGTTATTTATTATTTCGCTCCGCTGATTACCGAAAACCACGTTCTCGATATATATTGTTTTCATTCTGGACAGTACCATTTTTTGCAATATATTACGTTCGTTTGAATCGTTATAAAAATGGCATATCGCAATATGTATCGTTTTTACAATTGTTTCGTCGATGTTGATCGTGTCCTTTCAAAGCGTATAAACATTTCGATGTAATTCTCCTTCGGTATTCCGTAGAGACTCACAGTGTACATATTATGTTTCTATATATGTGGTGAACGGTGTTTTCGTATGTTGGTAAATGTACGTAGGTGCATAGCACGGATGTCACAGTAAAAGATTTACGATATAATGGAAATAAAATATTGACGCAGTGGCGCGAGAAGGGAGGGAGCGTGTACATGGGGAGTCGAACGAAAAAACATTTACCGTATAATATTGGAATTGTATTTTCCCTTTGTCGTTCTTCTTAGGACGTGACTTTTATTTCGACAACCATGCATATTTAGTGTCGAAGCCGTAAATCGGAATTCGAAGCAGATTCTGATTCGCGTATCGATCGGTCGAACCGTCGAACTTTCGGCTTTCCCTTACAGGCGAAAGACCGTGCAAGAAGACCTGCCCCAAAAAGGCCCGAAACGCAAACAGGCAACTCGTTGCTTGGAAAGAGAAGAAGAAGCAGCCACTACCTCACGAGAAACGGGCTAAAATGGTGGACAAGTTGGTGGACTTGAGTTTGGCCGGATATCTGGAGAAAGCGTACGGTATCTCTCGCGAAGCCGATGATGTGGGAATGACGGTCGACACGGCGGACTTCCGGCAGCTCCTTCGCGAATGGTCCCTCGCCGACGAGGAAAAGAGGAAACGTGGCGCCTGCGATCGAAACGCGTCTACTCCAAAGTCCGGATCGATCATCAAAGACTCGGTGCCAGTGGAGAACGTGGTGTTGTTGGAGGCGCCTATGCTAGAGGAGGGCCTCCTATCGAATTTGTCGGATAGAGCGTATCAGGAAGTTGGCGACCTCGTCGGCGGTAGTATCGATACTTCCAGAGTGAAGATTTATAACGGTACGAAGGCTGTCGAGGAGATCGAGAAGCTGGAGGGTCGTAACATCAGCGCGGTGCCTAACAAGAAAGAAAATTATAGTTACGACGCGTTGTCAAGAATCGTAGATTTGGCGGAACAACGAAAATGAGAATTTGCGTACGAGACAAAGCACTGGAAACTGGCATCGTCGATATTTATAATCGATAATTACAATTATTTGACACTGTTTACTAATCGATATTTCTTTGATATAACGTTGAAAAGTGTTCAAATATCGTCTGATAAAAGTATGTATTAAGAAGCATTGATAAATATAGCAAAACTCTTAGGTTACGATCTTTCGTTAAATAACAGTCAAATATCGGTACGTTTCGCCTTCTATATATTAATTTAATCGGCGCTGTTGATGGTTATGAAAAAATCGACTCACGTCGACGGTAATTCGATTTCCTTAACATCGTACAATCTCGGGAAATTGAATGGCGAGCATCGAAACGAAAACTCGATTGAAACGACAAACCGTTCCTATCCTTTTGCGCGTATGCACAAAATTTGTCGATTTTCATTATCGTGCTCTTAATCGACGCAATTATTATTTTAATATCACGACGTTCCATTTTACAACAAAGTTACTTTACACCGTTTCGATCGGTGTTGCAGATTTAAAGATACGACGCGTGATTCCGTGAATGATACCGACTAAATCGCTATATTCGAGAAGAATAGGATTTTCATATCGCTACACTCTTATCGAGTACAAAGTAACTTTTGTTATTTATTTATTGGTGGACGTCGTTTCGAAGCAGCATCGGCGTCCTCTTGAATTTTCTGTATATATCTGACCGCATCCATACCAACTAAAGTAAATTCCGTGCCATTGCCTGGCGGTTGGGGCTCGAAATTCTTAGGAAAGTTGAGAGCGTCGTTTGCTTCGTCGCGTTCCAAGACGATGGTGAGCGTTAAATTTGTAATATTTTCCGTGTCGATCACGACCTCGCCTCTCTTCACGTTGTCGTGTTTCTTTACTTTCATATCTTGCTTCATCCGAGTTCCCAATTTCCGTTCAGAGAAACGTTCGTCATCTAAATCATACGACGGATAATTGCTTTCACTTTCCTGTTTTTTCTTTTTTTTTTTTTTTTTTTCCATGCATAACGTTACGCATCGATAAGTAAATGAAAATGCGGTAGAAATAACTAGAAATTAAGGAACGAAATTGGACGAAAGATCGTAATGGTGGAATTTCCAAGGAAATATAGAAACACAGAAAAAACTAGTCGAGCGAGGTCGATTGAATCATTTTAGCGGGCTCGAACGCTTGGTACTCGTGTTCACCTTCGGTGATTGATTTAACGAGACGCGATCGATCGTTAGATTACTCGACGGAGGAAAAGCGAGGCTGAGAGCCGGTACTTTTGTCCTTTTGCTCGTGTTTCGCGAGAACGTTGTCTCGTTTCTCTCGGCTAGTGCACAACTCTCGTTCTTTCGGCTTCGGGCCTTGACAGTAGCTGTCAGCGATAATATCTACATCCAGCTCGGAGTGGCCGACAGGACGTACACATTTGACGGCTCGTCTCTTCTCGCAACCAACGACGCAGGATGTGCAACCTTGCCAGTCACCGATCATCCATCTGCGATAAACATCGTTACGAGTGGCAACGTAAGTTTCAGCGAATTAGAATAAGTAGATGGATCGTATTCTCCTTGGACGAAATGTCTCGTCGTCGCGCGAAAGATCTTTCGATCTTTTTCTCGACATTCGGCGATCACGAGGACAAACATTGCTCGCCTTCCGTCTTAGGTTTCTCGACTTTGAAATCCGAAACTTACAACCGTTATATATTAACGAGGACATCGTGATTGAAATTTTAAGCAATTCGGCGGTATTCGCTCGACTTTTGGAATTTTTTAATTAAAAGTATCTAACGAACGTGTGGCTCTAACCTCGGTAGGCAGGGTGCTCGATAACAGGGTCTCACTTTTTCCTGCGGTCTCGGGATGCTCTTACAGAACGTCTCATCCACGATGCCAGCGAGTTTCTCCAAGCAACGAGGCTTGGAAATCTGTTCACCGGGTCCGCAATTCGCGCTGCACTTCTCCCAGTCGACAAAATCCCATGAAAACTCCGGCTTACGAGGGCTCTTTTCTTTCACACCGAACGAATACCTCACCGTCACGTTTTCTTTCGGCAGAATCTATTCGATGAAACAACTTACTCGGGCAACGAAATTATGCCGAGTACGTAGCAACGAAACCACTTTTCCATAGTTCAAGGGAAATATTCCAGGCGAGCAGTTGTTCGTCGGTAAACACAGTTGCGTGCGTAAAAAATAAGTACGTTACGATAATCAGAATTATTATAATTACGCGAGAATCTCCGTCGAAAGGGATATGGACGCGAGCGCCAAATGCGAATTTACTATTCTGATAAATAAATTGACTCTTAGTTTTCTAAACTCGGTTCGAAAATCCCGTGATTTCTAACGATAAAAGAAGAATTGCGTTTCGTACTCGAACGATTCGCTTGGAAAATCAAGGAATCTTGTTGGATTTAAGCAACCTCCTCGTTTATCGTTGGTAGTAACAGCAGCAAAGGTACCGGGTCCGAATGTAACGTTCCTTCTAACGTCCGTTTCGAAGATTTTACGAATAACGTCGCGTAGGTGCGAACGGTAGTGATAGAAGCTGGGACAAATATCGCGTAATAACAATTAGAAATTAGTTAGGTGGCGTTGAACAGAACTTTCTTCGTTTCGCTACTCAAGATATCAACGCGTAGCACGACTCGATAAGAAGTGTCCAAATTTGGACACCGTGTTCGAGATACCTTATCAATCTGTCAGGCTGGCTAATTAGAGGACCGCGTTCGTTATGTTTACCAATATAAGCAGATCCTTCGTGACTGGTCCCGGTATGCTGAGAACCTCTTGACTTGCTCTTATCGTTCCTAGCCACGCTCTCGTGCCCGCCACATCGAACATTCCTAAACGATCCCTGAAATGATCGCACATAATTAAAAAAAAAAAAAAAAAGAAGAAACAAACGATTAAATGCGCTTAAATCAAACGTACGCTGAATACACAAAGTATATATTGCGCGAGTAGGAGCACGAAGTACGTTTGGAGAGACTCGTGTTCTTTAATCGGACATTTTAACGATTAATCGATACGTTTCTTTGCTGTCCTCCGCGTTTCTCTAAACGACGCCGTTCTTAAAGAACCGATCGACGTTAAGTAAAAAAAACAAAAAATAAAACAACGTTCTATCGGTTTCTACGGTACGGCGATATAAAATCTACGATTCCTTTAAAAAGAATACGACGAAGAGAGGAAATATTTCACTCTTTCGAGAGTCAAGGTGTTCAAGTTCTTTAGCGGAAGTCAATTTACCCATCGATTAACGGTTTTCCGTCTCTGGTCCTCACCACTATCCTGGATTTAGAGGGCTCGATCTCCTCTAGCCGGACGTTGGTCGCGCCGACCGGGACGTCCACTACTTTCCTCGGCTCTGCCATTGAAAGTTTTCCCCTCTCGATTATTAGAAGTTTTATACCGAGTGGGACGTGCAGTATCGATTCGAGGGATCGCGAATACGAGATTTATTCGCTGATAGGTTATATCGGTCTGGTTCGAAAGCCGAGAGAACGGATGAGATTCTTTGGGAAATACCTTGGAAAGTTCTCGCACTTTTCACGGATCTAGTGCCTTTATCCGCGAGGAATTTCAACTTCCCTAGCCGGCGTTTTATTTATCGCGATTAGAGATTCTTCCGTGTCTAAAAACTTTCGCCGGCTTTTACATTAAATCAAACTCTCGGCATTTTTTGATCGAGGCATAAACTATTCTTCTCATACCTTCTCGTTCCTCTCTTTGCCTTTACGATCGAAACCGACGAGTTTCTACAAATTTAAATTAATTTTCCACGAAAAGTGCCTCGTCGTACGATGTAGAAAACTTTTCGATCGATAAAGTTGTACGTTAACGACAAGGTAAAGCGATCGAACCTAAAATAAAAACGTATGATATTTTTTAAACGGCCAGTTCGACGTTTACTCGTAGCTCTTGACTGTCGGTGATTCTTAATAATCTTGGAAAGGAAGAAAATGTTAACGATACTGGTATATCGTTATCGAAATATCTACAAAACGAAATAAAAGCGGACGTGATTAAAATAACGCGTAGGTACGTTTGAAAAATGTGCGAGTTCTTGGAGGATAGTGCGCTGTCCGAAAGAATGCTGAACGACCCACCTCGGTCTGTAATAAAACGTCGGAATAACTGTAAAACAAGTTATAAAGACTAAAGGCCGGCTAATACGATAAAACGCGCGACGATATTTCGAAAAGGGAAGAAATCATCTAGAGGAAGAATCGGGTAATTACACTCACGAGACGCCGGACCGATCGTTATCACGGCCTCCTTCAGGCTACACGAAGTGCCATTACCCCTACAGACGCCACACGCATCTTCCACGGCGTTCGACTCCATATTCAGGTCGCAGGGAATCTCTCGACAGACACCTCCGATGCAGACGTCCCGAATACTCTTGTAGCAGGTGGTGCCGTCGATGACTCTCGGCCGAAGCGAGGCCACCACGTTCGTTTCGCTTAAACAGTAAAGGCCGCACGGATTTTCCGAAGCTTGTAGATCTGCCGATCGACTCGTGTAAGTAACTTATATGGTCGGAGACGATGTATCGACGAAGAATTCGATATATCGACGAGCTAGTTACCCTCGGGTAGCTTGTAAGCGGTCCATCGGTGAAGTTTCCCGTCTTCTGGAAAGATCCAGTTATCGAACTCGCTGCACTGGACGTCGCGGAAGGACGGCGCGTCAACGTCGCACGGCTGGAATTTAGTAAAAGTTTTAACGACGAACGTGGAAGGTGACCCAACTTGACATTTGCTTGGAATAACATAGGAAAATGGTTAATCGGTTAGATACCGACTGAAAATTCTACGTCGACAGCGAATAAATCCGTGGATCTTAACGTCGTCTCAAAACCAGATTAAAGAAAAGATCTCCGTGTCTTCGTTGATAAACGTACGATTTAATATCTTCTCTCGTTAACCGTGTACGCGTGTTTCTTATCCCTATCGTCAGCCTGTGCCTGACTTGCTACGATTCTCTCGGATTCGATAAACGAAACGCCTTTTCAGCGAATGTTTTCAGAATAAAGCGTTTTTTTTTTTTTTCGAGAGACGCGATTTTTTCTCGAAAGTCATGGAAACGATAGCGATTTAGATCTTGTAAGCTTAGTGAAAATGCTTTCCATCTTTCGAATTGAAGTATATACGACAAGTTACGCGTTACGATAAACGAAGCTTCGATAAGCTTCGATTTCACCGCAGAATATATTTCTGTCCGATATATTTCTGCTTGACTTTTCCGGTGGTACTAACCTTGGTGGCGCATATTTTATGACGTTTTCTGTCACCGCGACAGTAAGCCCCGCCGTTGGACGGCGAAGGATTGATACATCGTCTGACTGAGAAAGCCACACCGGAACCGCAGCTTCGGGAGCATCGACTCCAAGCTGACCAGCTACCCCAACCACCGTCTACGACTCCTGGTCGTTCGCCGACCAACAGACATTTCATTCCGTAACACCACTGCAAAGTTAATTATCGATCAATCCGACCAACCTCCCACCGTCTTTAAATTAATCGCGTCACGAGCCGTCTAACGATCGTTACGTCTCTCAGTTCCTCTTATCGTTGCGTTATGGAAATTTCAACGAAGATGGAGATGTTTCTTTTTTCCGACATAGTCGAACAGAATCTGTTCGCCGTTTAAATAAACTCGTGGAAAGAGCGAAGGGAAATTATTCCGAGTAATCCTGACGCGTTGTCGCAGCTTTGTTGCAAACAAAAAATATTTCGAAACGTTAAACAATTAAAGAAATTCGTCGAAGATAAACGTTGAAATGAAAAATTACCATCGAAATGAATCGTTGAAAGTACAAATCAAAGGATAACGTTGAAAATTGAAGGAAAAGCGAGTTTTTCGATTTCCGATATTTTTTGCGGTCTCCTGTCTTCAAGTTGAATAGAAAAAGCAAAAAACCTTTCGATTCGCCGCGCAAATTTTTCTCAGCTATCGAAATTGAAAGGGAAAAGAAGCAAGCCGCATCGTGACGTTACTACCTGCCGTTCGTCGTCTATCGTTTCCGTATATTTTTGCGAAGCTACTCGATCAGTCTTAATTGCGAGTGGCGAAAAACACACGCACGTTGGAACAACATGGATGATCGAATTACACGACGATACTTATCCGCTGTTACGATCTCGCAAGCTGATTCTTATACACGAGTAACCGTAGCAATCAGAATTCCATAAGGATGCTGGAGAAACTCGAAAGTAGCTTTATCGCATAGTCGGAATAATAAACCAGCCGTGCTTCCGTCGCTCCTTTTCACGAGGTTTTAGGAAGATTCGAGATTCGACGATCTCGCGAAGAGAATCGCGTCATACTGTGATTTTTACTTGAATCGAAAAATCGATTTATCAACCGGAATGCCGGCTGTGGTTGTACGATCACGCTTCGCTACGTGACGGGAGGAGACCAAAAATATTTCTCGATAATGAATGACTCGAGAATGCTGGAAAACCCGCAGAAACGTGATAAAACGGTCGCTGATGAGAAGGAAGATGGTATTCGTTCGTCGGTTCGTTCTTTGCGAATAATTAAACTCGTTATCCAGTGACGCTGAAAAACAACACGAAAGCGAAAGTAATAACGCGGCTCGGAGTTTGTTCGACTCGACTCGACCTTTTGATTCGATCGTGACGCGTTTTAAGACTTTCGTTTCGACGGGCACCACCGTTACGAGCTTTCGCGATAAACTTTTATTTATTATTATCTCTTTGAGAATGTCTATGCATGTACCGTCCGGTTTAAAACAGCGTCCTCTGTAAGTCGTATTTCGACTTTGTTGCGGTTTTAATTCGCGCTAAGCAAACTCGAGCTTCGACGAACTCGTCGAGAAAACGCGCGACGGCCGAAATAAAATCTTAGCAAATAGCGTAACCGATACGTTACAGAACAATAAGGTGAATTTGCAGAGTGCTGTTTTTATACGTAACGAGTCGTTTTTTAAATTTTCTTTGGGATTCATCAGCGCGAAAGCTTCTACTTCGAATTCAATGGCGCGTTACAACTTTTCTCGCTTTTATCGATTACAAGTCAATTGGAAGTTTCAAACTCGCTAATGTGTTCACCTTGCAAGAATTTTATTATTCTTCCTATTTAAAAATTAATCAAATCATCTGCGAATCGAGTTACCGTTAGCGCGTTTATCACGTTGCGGGCATCTATCGTGGCATTTTGTCATCGCGACATTTATCTTCGTTTCGTACCTCGATTTTCTCAAGAAGCAACTAGAAGACGTTACTTTGCAAGTTGATTAAATTTATCCTCCACGATAAGCAAGCTTATTTTTTCTTTTATCTGCTATTCATTTCAGAGACAGCTTTGTATTACGGTTGAACGAGGAGTTTGCTCGGTGGCTAAGACGAGCGTTAACGCGTTATGAACACGACCTCCCTCTGCGACGCGAACTTTCTCACCACTTTGATATCGTGTATCATCTGGAGTCAAATATAGCGGGAAATTTGCATACTTATTGAATCTAGTCTTTCGCCGGCTCTTGAAAGACAAACCGACAGTTACCTCTAAATATATATAAACCGACGTTATACACCGATGGAAATAGCTAGATTGGGTCGTCCATTCGTTTCGAACGTTAAATACCGGTTACTAGATTTTGCATTCGCTATATACTAATCGTTTCGATATTTACCATAAGCGCGATATTCGTATTTTAAGCGATTTAAATCACTGTTACGAATTAATTACGTGAAATTGATAAATCGGTGCCTCGGCTATCGACGATACGACCTAAAAACCGCGGCGAGAAGATTATTCGAAATAAGTTTATCGTCGAGTCGACGAGAGCGTGGAACGCGAAGGTAATTTTTTCCTCTCGTCCGATGGCCGACTCGTTTCCCAAAATATATAGCTCATTTTCCGTGCACCAGAGTTCCAACCACTTTGATCCATGCAAACCGAATAAGCATAGCATGTTCGATGAAGCACGGTTGGCAAAGCGCGTGAGGCGAAAGCTAGGTGAAAAAAACAGCTGCTCCGCGTGTGGCAGGCGCAATGTCTTAATCGGAGTTGCATTGAAATTCAAACGGCCGAGAAGGAGATTTTTATCCGGGTCGGTTTTACCGTCGGCCCCTACAGACCAGTTTCTTGCAAAAGTCCTGCTGTAAAACGGCTGCTCGCGTATTTATAGAGAATTATCGCATATCTAAACAATACGTATCGTTACAACGCAGAAACGTACACGTAATTCTTTCGCGATCGACCGCGTCGGGACGCGTGATGTCGCGTCGCACGGCCGACAAAAGCTCGCGATCGACCCCCCCGATGTCCCGGATCGTTAATCCTCTTACACTATCCGTTACTCGAGAAACCTTCCAGCAATTCAGATATGTAAATGCGAGCGTTCGCTGGCCGTAATATAGATCGTACGATAGAATACGAGCTTGAAGATGAAGCGCGATACTTTTTCTGTGTAATTACTGGCTTATTTATAAGAGCGTTTATTCCTCTTTCAGGGATTGTAAATTTCTTTAAGGAGAGGGAGCGATAATCTACCGAGTTTCATAAAACCGCCTCTACTATACGCGAGTGATCAATTTCGAAAGCAAGTGCCGTCGCATCCTTCTTTAAGAATTTTAACCTGTTCGGAATAGAATACGGCCTTGGATACGTAAAACCAGACAGTCTCTCTTATCGTCGTCGCATCTACGATACTGAAATATCTCTGAAACGAAGCGTCTTGGGTGACGAATCTTGCGCAAATCGTTTGCGGCGTTCGGACGATCCGTCGGCCTCGATCCTCCGGTATTTTCATTAGCCAAGTAATATTAAGTAACGTGGAGAGATCAACGGCGAGATCAGGGACAGGTAGTCGTTAATTTGTCTTTGCATATTTCCAGGCAATAATTTACTCTGTTCTCTCCGCAACGCGTGCCCTCCGCCGCTGGTTTCCTCGCGGACACGCAACCCCTTCCCGGAATGGCACACCTCAGGGTTTCGCAGTTCTGAAAATGAAACGCGATCGTATTGGCGGGGTCGAAGCTGCACGTATGTGTGGTCGGCGGTACGAATCGTGGCGAATGCGATAACGCGAAACGATAGGCCTACTTCGAACGTCGCTTATCTAAACCGAACGATGCACGGCAGAACGTATTTTCCTAAAAGGATAAGGTAGACCGCGCGTAAGGTAGAAGCTTGCTGTGGCGAACGGCAGATGGTGCCTGTTCACGGGCGGTCCGCGTCTATCGCCGTTTATCGCATCGGTATCGCGATTCCTGACGACGACGACCGACGAGTTGGCGACCCGTGGACGCCTCGAATCGCCAAGCAAATGTCGCTTCTTATTTCGCGGCCTAAATCGAAATCGCGCGATCGAAGTAGTGGCAAATGTTCAGATTTAAACTTTGAAGTAGCGAACTTTGTCGGAATACACGATCGAGTTTTTCGCGATAAAATTAACCCAAAGCTCGTTTCTTCGAAGCTCGACCAGTTGCTAAAATGTAACTTTATCAGAACCGTTTCTTCACTTATTTCCACGCGTGAGAAATTTTGAGGCGAAGAATTTTGGACACTTTTCCGTTGAACGAACTCGACGAGAGAAATCGATCCTGTTAAATAAGGAATTTCGATCGTTGATAAAACGAAAGTTTAAAAGAGTACGCGAACCGACCCGCTTGATACGAAAGGCAATTTACGATGTCTAAAATAATCGAGAAACCATGTTGTCCGACAACGTAAACGTAATTATTCTCTGTAGTTTATTAGGTTTAAGCGACGCAAAGAGAATGATGAATTGAATTACATAAATTATATGAAATTGCCTTAGTAGTCGAGGCACCTTTGAATTCAGTCACGTTAATATATCTGTACTCGGTACTCTAATTAAATTCTCCGAGATAGGAAAATTAAAGAAATTAACTTCGTCTAAAGTATAGCCACTTAAAAGCAAAGGTTTGTTCCATCCGGCCCCTTGATTAGAAGGTTGCATGGTGAAAAGAGAGCAAGTTAAACGGCGCTAATACGTAATTGAAACGATACGCCTGGAGCATCGAGGAAAGTTGTAATTTTTTCTTTTTTTTCTTTTTTTCTCGGACACGAGACACGAATACGTAGAAACAAGCGCGAAAAGAACGGCATTCGATTCTCACATACGTCGCATTAGATGAAAAATAATCGGGTTTTCCACGGTTTTCGGACAATTTCACCGGTGACGTGCCATAAAAACGTCAACATATGCTCGTGGAAGTAATTTTTTGTTCGTCAAGGCAAACAGCTAGACAAATTTAACTAATTTCGTATGCGCGGACGGCTTAATTAACGCGGCAAAGTCGTTGAACAAAGCTGAAAGTGTTTGCAGCTGCCGCTTTACACCGACCCCGACTGTTACAAATACGAATAACTTAATGAACAAGTGGAACACATTAATGAAACCGCACCAGTTCACGCAGTTACTGGTGAACTTTCTTTTCTGTCGGCCGTAACAGGACGGAAAAGAAAAAAGAAACCGAATCTTTGTTTCGCCGGTGCGTATGCAAATATCAAACAACGACGCGTAATAACGCGATTATTACAGTTCCTGGAAAACAATGTCGTTCGATAAATAAACGGTGCACACTCTGAATTTTCGTCAAGTTCATTAACGTTCGCGCCATCCTGCTACGCGCGTCTCTATGTTTTCCTATTTAATTATAAAATTACAACGGCCCCATGTTGGCCCATCATTAACGATTTCAAATGACGAAATAACGAGGCTGTTTGATCGAGGTTCGACGCGACAGCCGCCCGGTTTACGGTCTCCCTCTCGTTAAATCAATCGAGCTACGGCGCGAACGTTCAAACTTATGAAAATATTGATTTTCGCCTTTTTAAAGATGCGAAGATAAAACGATCGATCACATTCGCGTCGATCGAAACAGCGAAAACGTTATTCTCGCGAACGTTTCAATTTTCGTCGTGGATCCAGTTTTCAGAAGCCAGCGAGGCTACGTATTCTTTCTTGGCCCCGACGAAATATGACGGAAACATAAAAGATATGGAGCTGCATGCCGCGCCCGCGCATAATATTACGTGGAAAATACGGTTGCGGAAGAGCCACGTAACGTAATATCCCGTTGAGAATAGGAGCTGGCTACGAAGAAAGACAAGTACGCTTTAAAAAAATAATACACAGGCAATTAAATTTGCTTTCTTACCATGCCCAGGTCGCATTGCCGTGCATCAGGACTATACCGTATCCGACATTGGTCATCCGCGTCGTACACTACACCTGGAAGAAGCTCCGTGCTGGGTAACTCGTGATTTTGTTGCTCGTCTTCCAAACAAAATCCCAAACCTGTCCTGCAAGAATAATCGCACGGATAATCTTCTTTAGAGTTTGCTAACTATCAGCGACCTAAAGAAGCGTTAAAATATTTCGCTTTTATTAGCGATAGCCTTCCCCCCCCCCTTTTTTTTTTTTAACATCCGCAACGGCATTAAACAAATAGAGAAGTTTGATAAAATCGTAAGAATTTTAGCAACAAGAAGAATAGAAACACACTGTTCTTCCGTTTCAGAGTTCTGGAAGAAATCCAATTTTATCGTAGAATTTTAAAGCGTTTTTCGGTCAACAAGGTTCTTCGCTGCTTTAAAATGAATGAAAGGAAAAGCAATCTCGAATCGATCTGATAAAGTTCCGGTGCTGTACAATGCAGTTTCTTACTCGATATACGATTTCAACGAATTCCTCGAACACTCGGACCATCTTTTCGTGACATACATGTTACCGGGATGCATGACCGTCGTCTCCACATACCCCTTTCCATGACGAATAATACCCGAGCAGCCGTTTTCCTCTTGGACGTCGTGCGACATGCCTAATCTATGTTAAAAGTTCGTCACAAGCTCGAAACGAATAAATAAGATAATCCAACGATAAAAACGTTTTAGCTTTAGGAGAAAAGGGAAGAAAGGGCAAAGAACGACGACGTGTATCGTGAACGAAGGTCCTTCGTCGATAAAGGTTAAAATTCTAAACATATTGTATTATACGCTTATTAGTTTCACGAGTACGTTGTTTCGCTGAAGGTTACTTGAAAGTCATTTAAAGGTCATCTATAGTATTATCCATCTTAATGTCAACCGTACGTAATATCATTTAGAAGTTACAAGTTAATGAAAGTGGTATCTTACGAGGCCTGTTATCGCGTTACATTCTTTGGAACTCCTTCTGAACCTTCGCATTTCGAACTGTAGTATTCTTTGGCGTAAGAAATAAAAATAAGAAAAAGAGGAAGAAGAAGAAGAAGAAGAATGAAACTCGTACGTGTGTCCGATGTGATGAGCGATGTGGTATCCTGTGTGTAGGCCGATATCATTTATAACGACAGCGCCTTTCAAAGGGTCGCAAGTTCCAGCGATCGTCGAGGTACCGGTGAAACCGCACAAGTTCGGCAAATCACAGACGTTGCTCCTGGTTAAACGAATGAACGTTGAAGCCCGTTCGAGGTTAAGTTGGATACGAGCAACGTTAATTCGATCGCAAGGTACTTTGTAATGAGAATAGCGCAGTCGTGGTGATTCGGGTGTGAATCGTCACCAGGATTGATCGTTTCTTGCCACTGCTGGAAGTATTTTAGGCTACCGTTTGGATCTTTAGTTATCGCTACGGTCATCTGTATTCGTGATTCAACGTACGTGAGTGATATTAAAGAAACACGGCTAGAGGTACGACGATATCGTAAAGTAAAGAAAACTACCTCGTTTTCCTGGACATGCATTCTTATGATTCTAACAACGGTTAATTCCATTGGAATGCCTAGACTATCGTCGTGTAACAATCCTGCGGCCTGAAACACGCTTAAAATTAATAACTTTTAGCGATCCTGTTATTAGCAGAAAATAACGCGGGTACATCCGTGTTATGTGTTGGAACGTGCAAAGGCCTTTTGCCTATTTTTAAACCTTAATGGAAGGCAATTAGGAGTAAAGTAGGGCAAAGTTAGTACCATGTTGAGCAGCGTCAGCGCGTAATTCTCGACGTCGAAATCCTGGCGATAATCGAGAACGGTCTTGTCGAGTACCAGCAGCAGTTCTATCGTGTAGGATTTAGTCTGCTTCTTAGGTGGGTGGCTTTTCTGCGAACTGAAAGCGCGCTTGGCAATGGTTTTGGCCATATTGCCGGTGACATTACAGAGAATCTCGGCGTTCCTTCCGAATTCGTCCGGACTCTTTTTGTAGACGACATGCGGGTGCTCCGTTTCTTTGGTAAAGTCGTGACCTGCCACCGGCTGAATCGTGTACCACGATCGTTTCGTTCTAATATATCCGGCCTGGAGATGAGAACACCGAGATTCCTTCTAGTCAGATTTATCTTACGCCGGAACTCTCGGCCCACCATATTTGTTCGAGTCGTTTGAAAGCTTTGTCCGGAAGGATAGCTTTATGCCTCTCGTAATTTAAAAACTTTATCCGTTTGTTTTCAAACAGACCGCGAATTAAAGACGTCGCGTTTCTGGCTCACGCTGGAAAGTTTACATCTTAAATAGGCCGAATCCGATATATCGTTCAAGATTTCAAACGACTAATCGCCAAAGGAAAATAAAAAGCGATACTAACGAGGCCGTAACAAGTGGACAAGGCGCTGTTGCCCGATTGACCGAGAACGCGACCCTGATAGTGGCACTGGCTGTCGCGTATTCCTCGCAATTTTACATTCTTTAAGAAATCATCGTTGTTTCCAGCTTTAAAGGCTCCCGATACCTTGTGCTCTTCTACGATAGCGCCTGAATAAAACGTTTCCGTATTGTATTCCGACTGTATTCGTGTATAAAGTCCAACTTTGTAGCTATTTATGTCTGATATAAATAAATCGAAATAAATTGTTCGCCCGATTTGTTTATCGTATATAACGTTGCGTTGCATCGGGAAAACTACTCTACTCTGGCAAATTTATCGCGATGAAACGACACTAGCAACGTTGCAGACGAGCTGCAGCTCGTACGAGCAAACGTTAGCACGTTCCTTTTTCAAGGTTGCTCGGTGAAATTAGCATAGACACCGGGTATCGAGGAGATTTTCAACTCGCCTGGAGCAACGAGACGTGAATTCGGCCGAAGCTCGAGATGATGTTCCTCGTCGTCGATTTGCAAACGGTAGTGAACAGCGTCGTCGGGAATCCTATCCGCGGCTGTTCGATCCATGTAGAAGGAACGCTTGAAGTGATGAGGTATTCGATGCGACACGAACTTTCCATCCGACCTGACTTTCCTCGGGACCACGATCTCGTATCCGGCGCGCGTGCTACGCCCTTGAAAAATGAATCGTCGTTATCAGGCTGTCGTCTTCCTTCGATCGCGTCTCATCTCGTCGGGAACATCTTCCATCCGACTCGAATTCAATCAATTATTCCACGGAGAATACCAATTTTCGAGTGAAACTCCTTGCCGGAGGCGGCGGAATCAAGGAACCTCGACGTTTCCCTTCGCTTCCCTTCGGAATACGTGTCTACCTTGATTCTAGGACCTTCTGAATTCCCTCATTACCATAATCAGCGTTATCATAATCATATATCATTGCTCGAGGTTCAGCGCTGATAATCGTATCAAATTAATACGAAGGTAGTAGCGTGGGTAAAGTGAATGCATAATTAACAACGTTAACATCCACGTTTACATAAAACGCTTACATTATACCGCTGTCGAATTACGTTAGATAATTAGCTTTAACTTTGATATTTGAACGTCGATCGAGCCAAGTCGATGATTAAACAAGACTCGCGACTACCGGCGTTTCTATAACGCGCCAGTTACGAGATAAATTTTTCGTTTATCTAGCTTTGTCGAATGATTTCTACGTAGAAGGTAAATGCTTAATTCTCGTAACGAGGCAAATTAGAGCGTGGCCTACAAATTTTCCACCGTTTCACAATTCCGTAACGGTCGGGTTCAACATTTCCGATATTCAGTAATTTGCCCAAGCAGATCGAGTTTCCTCGTTGAATCGACCGCGGCAGAGCGCATAGAAATGCAGCGCTGTTTCGCGCTTCTTCAAGATATTTCTTCCAAGGGTATAACTCTGTTTGCGCATGCCACGCTTCACCACTACAATTTACGCGTCGGTTGTTCCGTGTTCGTTCGATACCTATATGCCGGCGTGTTTTGCGAAAGGCCGGCGACCTACTTCTGGAGTAGGCGGCGGAGCAACGAAAAATCTTGTACGCGAGAGAACGTGTTCGCTAATGAATCCGCTTTATCGCGAAAAGTGCCCTACAGGGTTCAATTTCCTGGCTGCCGATCGCCGAGAAAATTTCATCAACCGCGCTTCCATATCTTCGATCTGCTTTTCTCTTTGTTAAGAAACCGAGAAAAGAGGAAAAATCGTTTTGCTGCGTGATATCTAAATAACGGTTTCCTTTAATCGCGTAGCGCGTTTCTCGCCGCATGCAACGACTCAAAATCAATTAGCCAGATATACGTGCAATCTACCTTCTTTACGTCCACTTTACGTATCTACTTTCGTTCTATACGTTCGACGTATCGGCACAGGGTATTGATTGCATTAATTTCGAGTCGTCGAACGTCGAATTCGACGAGATTGGTGACACCTTTGAACGACTTGTTGTCTCAACAGCTTCAAATAGCAATCTTTTTTTTCTATCATGGTAATAGAAAAAGTTGTTATCCCTTGCAAAAACAAGGAACGATTCGTCGAGTAAAATTACGAATTTACAAAAAAAAAGGACAAAAAGGACTAAATCAGCGCGTACTACGCGTACTATACTAACGTTTGAGCGTGCATATATGGAATACGTAATTTATCATTGGTGTATTAATCGACGAAACTTTCTCGCATTCGCGAGCATTCGAAAGTTACGAACATAAGTACGTATACCTCGAATCCCTATTTTCCACTCGGTCAAGAGTTTAATAACGTATCGATCGATCGAAGGAGCGAAAACATACGTTTGGCGTACTCGAGCCGTTATCGAAGCGAACGATTCACCGGCACGTTCTCTTGCGTCGAAACCGTCGAAAAATGTATTCGGATCGCGGCCAAGAAGCGGTTGCTCGGTGGACTAACTCGGAGAGTTGGAGTAGAGACGAGCCGCCTCTTCCAAGAACTTTCAAGTAGCTTCGAGAGGAGAAAATCGATGGAGCACGAACATGGAATGAACCGAACGAGCGACCGCATCATCGTTCAACCATCGACGCGTACTTTGCGCGATCACAGAAATATTTGAAAATCTCGTTTCCCTCTCGGTAACTCTACGCCAATGACTGAAAAGCGTGGCAAACGTATCTCCGCTTCGATGTAGAATTTTGATTTCGTTATCATTTGGAACAACGGTGCCGACAGCATCGTGTAGTCGATTTTTCGGACACGTAGCCGCGTTGTTGCAACGCTTTTGTCCATCCGCGTAAAACTAACCAACGTGTCGCGATAAAAATAAAACGGAAATATGCCAGGCAAGAGGTACGTTTTAATTGCTGTGCTATGTGTGTATGTAGCGCGAGCGTGGGCCAAACGACTAACGCGTAACTCGCTGGAGATTATACACCTAGTAAAAAAATTTCGTACAGAAGACACGCGTGTATACGTATAACAGCGAATTATTAAAGTACGCTGGCGAGTATAAATTCGCGAAGTAGATCGAATCGCGTCTCGTTCGATTTGAAGATTTACCTTCGCGCGGTATCTCGACAGCGACAATTTGTCCGAAAACGTTGCGTAACTGGTGAGAAACGATTAGGTTATAGGGATTATCGTTGTATCGTAGGGACAAGGAAAGCAAGGATTTTCTAACGATCTTTTATCGGATAACGGCGCCAACATGGAGAAACGCGAAGCGGAATGAGCTGTGGTTGGAAGAACCATCGGATTTTCATTTTTACCATTGCGGCGAAACCACGAAAAATAGTTGCCACGTTCTTGCGAGACTCGAAAAAACTCTTCTCTGATAGATACCAGACACTTTGTCCGACCGGAACAAGTCGACGGAGAAGAAGCTACAGCGCGATTCAACGTTGAATCACCAGATCTCGCGGTATTACTTTTTCTCGACATTTCGCCAACATCCAAGATATACGATTCTGACGGAAAAGACTGGATTCCGGCCGCGAAGGCGATCGCAATAACGACTTCTAGTCCACCGGAAAAATATCGCGGAAAAAGATTTTTCAAGGTTTGCGAGAAATGTCTGTTCTTCGTCATTTCTCGACGAACGCTTACGATAAAAACTATATCGCGGGTGGTAGGACCGCTTTATAGCGTGCGACAACAAAGTTCTATCGATAGCGCGGTTCAAGAAAATAATTAAGAAGGAAGAATATCGTTCTGTTATCGATAAAGGTAAATCGTTATTTGAAAAGATTTATTCGGCGATGTAATCCTTTATGAAACGAATAAGAATGTTATCGGTATCGTATGTAAAAATATTAATTTTACATTAACGTTATAACGGTAGATAAATTGAGAATAATTTCGGAACAGAGACCGTGAAATATTCGTTGTAACCTCAGACAACAACGCTCGTGTAATGTAAAGAATGTGAAATGTTCTCTCTCGTAGAAATATTTAATCCAAAATATTTGTAGCCTTAATTAATTTTAATTAATTTGAAATCACGTTGGGAGATACGTTTTGTTACATCCGGCGACTGTGCATTTCAGCAAAAAGGAAGTTCCACTCTACCAGTTAGAGAGAAAACGCGTGGAAATTGAGCGACGATGTTGAATGCTGTCCTGGAATTTCGGAATACGAGAAATTTACAATGTTGTCTTTCCGAATTGCGTGTATTCGAAATTCCAACAAACGCCCGAAAGCACGTCAAAATAATTAGACGGAAAGCCAACGTCGTTTCATGACTTACGTTTACATCCGTTCGCAGTAGTATAATCAATGATTAGAAAGTCGAGCTGCGCATATCTATAATTACACTTTGATAGGTTTATATCTACTCGATATTAAGAAAGAAATTTTACAAAGGAAAAGAAAAGAAGATAAGTTTACTTTCGTTTGAAGTTTCGACGAATTAGTTACCTCTCGATTCTCGATATTTGCCTACGAATATTCGTCGCTCGTACTTTATTCTTATGGACGATGATCTTTTGATAAATTTCACGGATAGAACGAATTACATTTTGCCACGTCGATTTAAATTATCAGACGCACCGAGTCGACGCGACGCGGCACGACGCGACAAAGTACGTAATTATAGAAGAAAAATTAATTTCAAAATGCGATTGGAGAAATCAACGTAACGAGCTAGCCGATCTCTTGAAACTTGTATCGCGGCGCCGTATATCGGAATTCGGTGACACGCTTCGCAGAAACGCTAATGAGCAGTCGGATTGTTAAATTATTTTTTGCCAACGATAGAGGGATATCGTATTCGTTGCGTATTCAAGGCTGGTCGCGTACACGCGGCATGTTTCATCGATCGTTTCGTTGAAAACCGTTCGTCGTTTACATGGAACGTTTCGCTTTGACGAGTCGGAGTTCAAATTAAAACTATCGAAGCATCGATCACGGCGACATAACCAAAGCGCCATTGATCGGATTTATGAAATTTCGCTTTTTGATGGTGGAAAAATACGTTACCCGTGTACACAGCGGCAAATTCTCCGCAGAGGAACGTAATGAACAGAAGGGAATAAACCATTGGGAGAATCGAGGAACGTTTAACCATTCTGATTTCTCAGGGACAATTTCGTCGTGACAGCCTTTCGCCGCTAAAGCGGATAATTCCACGGATGAGACTGGAAAAATAGAGACAGCGGGAGAGAGAGAAAGAGAGAGAGAGAGAGAGAGAGAGAGAGAGGAGACAAATCTTTGATGAAAAGCGCACCGCGTATCGATTTAAGAACAAAACGTTTCGATGTGTCGAATTGAACGTCGATGCAACTTCAAAGGAAATAAATTTCGTTAAACGCGTTAAACCGGGTTTCCGATCGCTAGGCGATTCGTTGAATAATAAGTAAATACTGCATTTCGATGGTTAAATGCTCGACGCGGAGACGTAAATCGTTAAGAAAGAAATCTAAGTAAGTTGACAATTAGTTGGAGGATATAAAAAGCAGAAAATATACGGGAGTGAAACACAATGGATACGGAGATCCTCTTTTTGTCGGCCGATATTTAATTCCATTTTCAAAGTACGATTGTACACGTGGAAGAAAAAAGTTGGTTCGTCGAGCGACTACGGTAAAAGGCACTTCACAGTCAGCCTTCTAGGTGACTTACAATAGCCGTGTGATGCAATCTCCTTATCGTAAAGTTCAGATTAAAGCGGTAAAAAGTTTTATACTCCCGACCAGAAACTTCAGTTGCTCGCAGCAACTCTTTCCCACCGAGCGACTCTCCTTGCTTCTTCCTTTCCCTTTCCCTCGCCTTACGTCGCTTCTTTACGTTTATCTTTTTCTCCTGTGTTTGAACGGGCTCCTTTGTTTCAAAACTGCCACCGCTATATTTTCAAGCATTTCCCTTCATTCCCCTTGGAAGAGACGTAATTATGTACGATACGGACGATTAATAGCGAAACCAGAATCACTGGTCGGTGTATCGTTATTGCGGTTTCGTGGACGCTGTTTCGCCGTTCCCGGGATCTAGTTTTTCACATTTACCAAGCCAAACTCCTTAGACCGCGCTGCTTTTATTTCCGTCCCGTTCTCGAACCAAGGCTCCCGGCATCGCTAATTAATGAAATTTCGCGCGAAAGACGGGCGATGATAAGACTTTCCCGGTAGCGCGCAACAACACCCAAAGAATTACGTTTTCGCAATCTTTTCTTCGTTATTCCGTCTCATCGATCTAGAAATCCCTGTGTACGTATTCATTCGCCATTTCGTTTCGACGATCCCGCGGCATGTTCCACTCCTTCACGAGGATCCTTCCCTTTTCGTTTCATTCTCTGTTCCCCTTTGCCTATTTTTAAATAACGAATAGTCTTCCACTTTATCGAGTCGCTGTTTCTCGCAAGTAGACGAAATTTTAATATATCTAAAAAGACAGGAATACGCGCAACAGCAACGGAAAACTGTCGATAGAGAAGTTTGGAGTGCTTTGTTCGCCCGCAGACGGTTTGTATAACCGAAAGTGTTGTGTAAAAATAAAACTGCCGCCTCGTAGAGGACGAGCACCGTGTTTCCGATGCTTTGCACAAGGGAAAAAACAATTTGAACTGCGAGAGGGTGAAAGTTGATTGTTTTGAGAGATCGTTGGCATTGTTCTTATGGCCGCGAAACACTCGATATGTTCGATAGTTTCATCGAAAATTCGAGTTCCGGTAGAAGTCGTCGGGCGAGACCCTTGTCGAACCGTGTTTTAATTAAAATCGGGCTTTCCGTCTCTAAAAATATTTCTTCGCGAGTCATTGCAGTCGGAGCTTAGTTGCGGAGAGATTCCATCGCCAAGGTAAAATTGGTTGGTCGATGGTTGGAATTAAAACTGAACGTAATTATGCGAATATTAAAATCAATTAATCATCCTAAACGAAATACTCGCAGGATTCTAATACTTGTGTCCACCTTTGCGTTAATCGAATGGATAAATCGTTGATTAGAGCAGAAATAGCTAGGCTATTAATCTTTTCGACTTTAACGCGAAAGAAAATATATAGTAATACGTTGGTGTAAGAGATAGTGGAGGATTAGATGTATATAAGTATTGAATTTTATACGCGCGATAAAATATGGCTGTTAAACGAGCAAAGATATATGTATAAGCAGGACATAGGTATGAGAATACGAAGTCAAGGAAAAAGGATAACTCGTAGATCTTCGGAAGAAATATCTAGAAAGATAGAGTACTTTTCTTATTACGATACTTTTTCGTTTTTCTAACCGTAGAAGAAGAAACCCGACGTCTAAAGGAAGAATGAATCGCAATCGTTGGTATAGAAAATTTTTTCCAGATGTTTAGAGGTTTAACTTTAGTTCGGCACGCTTTATACAAAATATTTTAGATACAAATCACGAATTTCAGAAAATTGCACTTCCTATAGGAATTATTAAGTTTTTGAGCTTAGATCGATTAATCTTTGTAGCGTTGGTTTTCACGGTGATATAGCTGTAAATATGTCAATCATCGCGATCATTTTTCTTAAAAAGAAAATGCGATTAATCATCTTTTCGGTTAAAAAATCCCCGATTTTTCGATCAATCAACACGACAGTACGCGCTAAAGAGAAAATTTAATTAATCGATGAGTATATTTTTCGGCAAATATATGGATTCGCAAACGTATGAATATGCTAAAGGATTTTCTCTGTTGAAAGACCAGTGATTAAGCGTCGAAACCCTGTACTGCTAAACGTTCCACGTTAATTAAACATCGACGGTGGTATTTATTTGAATAATCTACTCGCATCGATACATCGTACGACATTAACATATTTGCCCTTCTACAAATATCTACAAAACGTACCACTATGTATCGAAATATGTTTCTCACCTAAATTTACGTCTGGAGGTTGTTCGCACGTCTTTCATATATTATCGATAATTCTAAAAAACGAATTACGTTTAACGATACTTCGTTCTTCCTATCGAATCAACGTACTTACTCTTATTCCGACATCGTTCGTCTTCCCGTTATAAATCGTAAGAGTCTGAGTTAATTTGTTAGCGAGCTATTCCAACGAAAGCTGCGCTCTCATATCAATCATTCCGAAGGTATAAGTCACGCAAGCACGGCAGAAATTTGCGGATTCGTATTTCCATCAAAGTGCTTCCTTCCCTCAGGTTTTTTTCCGGCCGTGCTTCCGGGGTTTAAGCGTATGACAAGCATCTTAAGACGAAAAGCATTCGTAAAATGAATCCGCGCGGTATGGTGCGACGAGAACCAAGAAGAACCGGGAAGGTGGTTCATTTTTTCAAATGGAATCAACCAGGCAGGAAAAGTAGGTGGCTCGAACGACGGAGTCTAGACGGTTCGTATGCAAATCCGAAAAAAAAAGACGGGATGGAGCGGAACGGAAACGAACTGAACGCCGCGTCGTGCGACGCTGACAGTCAACTAGAATCACCAGCCATATCAACCAGTGACTTATTATATTCGGAATAATAATAAGGCGGTGCAGCGGTTGCATTCTCCGGCACACCGACGGAACTTTTAGCAATTCAAACTATCGTTTGGGCTGGTTGTTTTCTTCCATCGAGTAAAGAGGCTAACTCGACGGACTTTTCGTGCCGCGGAAGAAAAGCTAGAATCCGACCGCGGATTTGAACAGGATGTTTGATAAACGCCGTGACCTCTGTACAAGAGAAAGCTCTCGTATCTAGTAACGCGGAACCGAGCTTTTGCGTTTGCCTGGCCTTTTTACTTTTTCGATCCGTCGTAACTTATATTTTTCGCGATAATTTCGAATTACTTTAGGACCGCGCAATAGGATTCTCGAAACATATGGATGACATGGGAAAAACGTGGGTCGAAACACGACAACAGCGCGAATAAGCTTGATTTACCTTAGGTCGTTTATAAAGAAATTATATGTCTCGCTAATACGAAATCAAAGTTCTTCGCGTTTATCCAATTACTTATAGAAGAAGGAAGAGCGCGATAAAAACGTCTTTTAATATCCTATAAAGAAATTGCTCAAATATTCCATGTATTAAGCCCGCGACCAGGAAATTTTTAAGTCGAATAACTTTCCTAGGAAGTTGCGGCAACAACGTTCTTCTTCATCGAAAAGAAAGGAACTGAAAAAAATTAGGTCGAGCCTCGGCGAGTCTAGCATCCATCTTCGCGTTTCAGCGGCGCTTTACATTTAAAAGATATCTCAGACAGACTGTTCCGGAAGGAACGGGGACAGGATGTCGCGGAAAGAAGCACCGAAAGAGAAGATACACCGCTGGGAAACAGACGTGTTTCGAGAAACTACGCGACCACTCCATTTCCTTCCTTTATTCCTTCTTCCGCAGACGAGTGCCGCTTTTCTGACGAGTCCAACCGACCGCAACTCCTCACCGTACCTCTAAGTATGTACTTCCAGGAACCTTCGGTTAAAATTCGAATTCCTCTCCGCATCGAGTGGCAAACCTCGACTCGTCCCGTATTACGTTTCCCAAACGTTATTCGCGCGCTTTCAGTGCAACGTGGTTACATATTTCCGCTCCACACTCTCGTTTCGTCTAGTTAGCTGTTCAGCGTGTCTCTGTTCGTTCGTTTTTCTGCCGACTTCTGCGGATAAAATAAATAATTAAACATTTCGCAGAAAAAACTGATTTATGTTGAAAATTCATGAAAAATCTAACCAGACAACGTTATTACTAAAAAATTACATACGATACGAACGTACTGTTCGTACTGTTATTTCAAAAGCTTTCTTTTCTCTGAAACGCTAAATATTCAACGTAGATTTTAAGTCGATTTTCATTCTTCGTTTACTCGAGACCGTCGTTTTCTTCGAAACACCTTCGTAATAAAGAAACAAATAATTCGCACGACAGATATTCGCCAAATGCTACGAGTTTGCCCGTTTGTGAGATTACAGTTCGACGATGTATCGTACGATATTTACGAAAAAATGTTGATACCTTCGGATCGAAATGTTCATTCGTCGACGAACGAACAAGTTTCACTCGAGATAATAAAGGAACGAAGATTCTGCACTGTCAGTCGTTCGCCAATGGCGGGTCGTCGATGAGGTAGAGCCATTATCATAAACTGTGGATTCGGCCTGGCGAATTTACGAAGATTGAATTAAATTGTAACTTTCTCGAGGAGATACTATCAAGAGAAAGAAAGAATACCTGGACGAAAGGAGAAAAATGAAAGACGTAGAATAGCGGTGAGAACGACGAATGGCCTCGCAAATACCTACGTATTCTCAATAGTCTTATAGAAAGTGTTTATTTTCCGTTGAAAACAAATAACCAGACTTGAAATTTCCTCGCGGAGTTAATATCTCATACAAAGTGATAATTGACGATTGATAATTGAATCGGTGCCAGCGCTAACAGCGAGGAATAAACGGAAACATCGTTTTATGGAGCACTCCGTTTCGTCCCACGGAGCGTATTCAAAATTGTGGTCTCGTAAATCGGCGTTAGCCTTCCCTGCGACTCGACGATTCTCGACATTCGCCACCCTCTCTTGGTCGTTATCTCGGTAGTTTCATGGCGTTAGGTTAAACGAAACCGTTCGATAAGGTCGTAGGATTTAGCGACGAAGGCGTTTCAGAGGCGTCCAACGTCCATCGATTTTCGATTTTCGCCAGTGATTCTTTTTTTCATTTTTCCCTCCTTTCGTTTCATTCTCTCGAAATAAGTACGAATTTATATCAACGACACAAATCGAAGTATGAGAATACCATATTCTACGTTTCGCAACACGATTAAACAATTTACCGAACAAGATAAAAACACAAAGGAGCTGGGCTACGATGTTTTGATTTCAAGCAGAGGCCTACTCAAAAATTAATATCGATGCACCGGATCGGATTTCGAAGAACGAATCAGCCGCTGGTTAAAAATTCTATTCGAACGGAAACATTTGGCGGTTTCCTAGTTTCGATGCGCGCTCCCCGTCGTCATCGTCGTCGTGTTTTTCATGCAATCGACCGATCGAACCGGCAGATCGAGAATTCGGAAAACAATGTGCATACAGAGCGAGCCATAAATGGGAATCGCGTTTTCCCAGCAGCGTTTTTAATTACGAGCGCAGCTGTCGCGAGCGATTCGAAAGGCGATCGCGGAGACTCGACCAACGAGGCCGGAAGATCGCGTTTGATAGTTCGACGACCGATCCAGAAAGCGGATAAACATCCGATATAGGCGAGAAATGTAAATTTCGGCACCATCTGCCATGTTCGGTATCAGGGATAGTTCCGATATCGAGGTGAACTTGGTCGTTCCATTACAACGATGTCGCGCGGTCGATCGATCGTCGCGCGTGTAGTTGTTTCATCAAACTTTTGCCACTGTTTTGTCGTTTGTAGCCGCTGCTCAAAATTCATTTCACACTTTGCGCGAAAGGCGGCGTTCCATAAAAACAGAGGAAAGATCGGTACCCCGGCCATCAAGGAAGATTAATGACCTGTGCGATTGTACCAACGGTACATACGTATTAAGAGAAATTAACTATTAATTCTAGAAATAATCGTTTTAAAACTAATCGAAGCGCGCCATATTATTTTAGTTTAGTGGCGTTTCTAAACTTTTGGAAATATCTCGGACCATCGAATTTCTCAAAAGTTCCACGGAGATTAAGGGATTCCAAGTTCTTAATTGGAGTTTTCGCGAACATCGAAAACAACGAAAATATGCAACAGCCGAAAACGGTGACTCGAGTATAGTACGCTGCATTCTACCCCACGAACGGATATCACCGGGAAAGTAAGGTGAATTGAAAAACTTCGAAGAAACTTCCTTCGGTTTAATTCCAGATTAAGACCGAAATTACCGAGCATGCTCTTTTTCAGCCATAACTTAGGATGCATCTAGCTGATTTACCGCCACGAGAGGGTTGGCGTTCACATCTATCAAACGCGACCTCCCGATGCGACGTCAAGAATGACGATCAACTTGCTGAACGAGTTTGACAGCAATATCAGTTAATATTTTATTCTCTGCATCGACTGCATAATTCAAACAGGCATTCACTTCGACTTGTTCGTCATTTTATATTGTAATTTGGTTGAAAAAGTTTCGGGTGGCTAAATTTTTGTATCATTAACATTTTTGCAACTTTTAACGAGCACGGTCTTCGTATAATCGGTTGAATTATTTTTACAAAATAATTATCGTAATTAAAAAACGTAAGTATATTCTACGAGTTCTTTTTACGCACGAGTACGAATACGAATGAATCGTTAGAAGGATAATACATATTGGTGGATAATACGTATAACAATAATGCGTAAGGACAAGTTTTGAATTTTTTGTAATTTTTTTTCGATTATTTAATACGCAATGATTACTTAACTACACAAATACAATTACACACAGTCTGATTGCTTCTCATTTTAAAATATTTTATTACGCGATATAGAACGGAGACAATGGTAAAAATTTCGACGAATGAAATTTCGTTTGTGATGGACAGAATTTTGGAAAATTTATTACGGTCGAGCCGCATTAAAACGCGTTACGGTGCGCTTTTTACCAGCTGCTAACAAGGTTCGAATTTTTAACGAATCATCGTTGTTGTTGCGACGATCTCGTCTCGCGAGTCTGAAACATATCAGGCGAATTGCCATTGCCAGGTGATTAAAATTTTTCTCAACGCATCTGCCTACCGCGATGCTCGAATGAAACTGCTCTCTGCGATCAATCAACCTCCATTGCCCGACACTTGCGCTTCGTTTTACAGGACCTTGGCGAAAAACACGAATTAGATACTGCAAATACCGTTGTGTATCGTATAATCGGAATTGAAAGGCGAGACACGGTCGGAATTCGTCGAAACAATCCGGGTATCGCCGTCGCTAGCAGAAAAATTTTTTCATAACAGAAATTTCCATAAGTCGTAGAGTTATTTGTACAAACTTGTTCTGTCTGGACACGGTTTCAATGTAAACTGTGTAGAACGAACTTTTATTTGCAGAAACATTTTTCATAGAAGTTTGATAAACAGGAAACTTCTTTTTTAGTTCGCATACCAAATATCGAACAAGAAGCTATCTCTTTCTTCGAATTTAGTATTTTAGTTTTATTTCTGCTTATAAATCGTTCTCGAAACGGATCTTCGTTCGTTCGAACGATGTCTAGAACGATCTGATAATTAATTTGCAAATTTAATTTTACTACGCCGCGTCGTGAATAGTTTCCAGGGAAATATGTAACTTGTCGTTCGATCACGGTATCGGTAAACGCTTAATGAAGCTTTATCGTTGGGTTGCTACGTTTCACACGGCGACACCTTAATTAACCGATTATTCCTCAGGTTGAAGCTCGCATCGACAGCGGCTCGCTTAATTATTTTACCGAAAACAATTTTGTTTTCTTCGTTTTTTTTTTTTTTTTTTTTTTAAACGTAAACGCTATTGCGAACGAGGTCCAATTAATTTAAGCAGGATATCGCGGTTCGCGTTCAAACAATTTGAAACAATTTGCGATTAAGTGTCATATTCGATATAAATATCGTAGCAGGCAGAGAGTACGGACGAAGCGTTCTAACTGTCACGTAATTGAGGAATTTTATTAGCTACAACTCAATTATTGTATCGACTGTCATTGCCGTCCTATTTCAACGTCCGATCGTACGCAACCGGCTACCGATGACACATTTTGCGTGCATTTGACGCGTTTTAAAATTGTCACAATATCATCGAGTACTATTAGGGCTGTTGCTAGAACGACGCTTAAAAGGGAATAAAAAAGGGAATGCGACAAATTATAACGTTATACTCGCAATTTAACCTACTATAAACATTCGTTTAATAGCTATTATTTTCCGTTTCAGCGTGTCTTTAGTTTCACAACGTAGCTGTTCCATAAAAATGTATTTGGTTGCATGAAGCTGACGAATATCATTGGAAGAGTACGTCTAATTTTGAGCGTCTTTTTCGTCGAACGACATCGTCCGTTAGGCAGCCGAGCGTCCATTCACGCGAGCGTTTCCCTTTTTTATGTTAGATCATGATTTTGTACGCGAGTCACGAAATAGCGGAACAGAGGCGTCGACGCGAAGGCAGAAACGGGCAGAGCGAACGAAGAGACAACGCGATTCGTGGGAAATGATTCGTGGATCCATTTCACTGAGATTCGTACCTCCATTAAAGTTCTCGTTCTCATCGAACGGAGAAGTTCCAACAGCAATTTCGCTGTTTTTTCTATTCATTCGCAGTTGTCCGAAAATCGATCCGACGACTCCATTACATGGGCCCTCTGTTCCACCAATTTCAGCTTTGATGGCCGAGAGTACTACCTACATATCGGAAGCTCGGTCGAAAATCGTAAGATTCGGTTTATTGGACTCGAATTTAGATTTTAGCTGCTCGCTGAACTTTCGTTCGTGTCGCGCATCCGTTTAATTCAAACGGAATTAGAACCTTGCCGTAAATTCTCTGAAAGCCTTCGTATTTACGTCTGTACCATAGATTCGTAGAGAAACGTAAAAGATTTCCATAGAGTTAGCAAGTTCGTAACAAGGCCAATTTGGGAAGTAAATCCGATCATGTCCGGATTAGGTATTACCCATCGATAGAGTCGTGTCGCGAATCTGCTTCGATCCGTCCTTTCGAAAAAGAATTTACTTTGCAATTTAGTGTTACCTTGTTAGAGAAAATCGCGTTTTCGTCTGCCGCGCAACGGCGGATTATAGTTTTCCGAATTTCGTAAAAAACATCGCGCCTTGGCGCATTTCGATTCCACTCGTCGCCGTTGAAAATCGTCGCTCGATCGATCGCCAGAAACGAAATTCATTAACGGCAGAACGATTGCGAAACACGCGGCGCTACGATTTCCCTTTATGCTCGAACAACGGGATTCGAGCGGCAACGATAATCCTCGTCATAATTTAATTCACCATCGACAGAGTTTTCGCCAACGAATGAGTTGTTTACACGAAATCGCGGATCTTCGATTTTCTATCGGTCGTAACGTTGCACGCGCTCACCTCGAAATCACCAGTGCCACGCGATTCGCGTGAAATCAAAGATTTGTAGTAACGAAACTACGAATGCGCGCGCGCCGCCGTGGTAAAAAGCTGGAATTTCGGTTTCATCAAGCCCGTAGCGCGTGCGCTCGTTCGGCTGCATTTAACACCCCTCTTTGTCGTCGCGATGGTACTCGATTAATTCTACTTGCCAGCAAATTAATTGTTTTCTGCGCTAATTGAGTTTACAAATGGAAGCCAATTCGTTCTCGCCGCTTTGGCGAAAAAATTCATTTTCGCGCTGCTAGATTTTTCGCGCGGCCGTAAAATATCGATTTTCAACGCTGCTATAAATAACGATCGCTCGGTCGATCGAAACTAGAGCTAAATATGCGACAACCGCCAATTATTCGCTACTCTTACGAGTTTCGAATAAATTCGGACGAACGATCGTGTCCTGTCTCACGGTGGAACAAGTCACTCGTATTTGAAAAGTTCGTCGACAGACAACGACCGACGAAACGCTGTTTTCGTTGCTCGAGTGGATTTACGTACCACGTACGTGCGTTTAGTCGTACTCGCGAACCCCTTTATTAGAGCGACGTCATGAGACGCGTCGTCATACTCGACGCAAGTGCAAGTACTCGACGATTCCATCGTGTCGCTTCTCGAAAGAAGAAACTCGGTCCCTCCGGAACGCAGGCAACTCTTGGTGTCTCGTGCGTGCGCGTCACCGTCATCACGCACCGTCGTCACACACCGTCTCGAATAGTTCGAATCTGCGTGCAACTTCTTCTTTCAACGTCGTAGAAAACCGAGAATTCGCCTGGCTGCTGTCTATATTTCGGTCAACGAGTTCCGTATCACGAACCGAGGTGATCGATGTCGAGGGCTTTCCGTGGCGCGAGTCGAGCACCAGGTATAGCCGGTAAAAGTACAAATATCAGCCACGCTACAGTTTCTCGCTACTTGATCTTCCGCTCTCCGTCCATTTTCCGTGCTTTTCGTTCATCTGGCCATCCTTTTCATTCGGCTAGGCTTGTGTACGGCTGCCTGTTTGCGGACACATTGTCGTCCAACAGTCTGTATTTCGTTTACCTTATCTGTTTGCGGCGTTATGATCGCGCTGCGCAGTGATACATAGACGCCGTGCCGTATCAAAGAAGATAGCCGAGTAAACCGTCCGTCTCCTAGTCCCCTGTACCGAGACTAAAAACTTTGTTCTCTTCACCTAACACCCCAACCGTATGTCTCTGTATATCCGGTCACGTAGACCTTGGTCGGGCGTCGCGACGCTCCGACGAGTCCTTTTGCGGGACTCGAGACGCTTCACTAATTCCCCGACATCACGTACGCTCGAGTGCTTCTCTCGATGATTACGTGTCAACGCCCCTCGCATGGAATTAACTCGGTTTGCGTTCGACTCGGATTAACGCTTCGTTAGAGGATCTCGAGTTTTTAGATATTCGTTTCCAGCGACTGAAACGGACGACGACGTGGAGGAAAATTGTTTTTTTAACGGGAAAACCGAGGCCGGGTTTTCGCTTTACGATGTTTTTATCGCGCTTTGAACTCGCTAATCGTCGATCAAACGAGTTCGGAAACCAAGATACCCGACGATTCGACCAGCGAACCAGATGAAACGAAATTCTATTCGGTTTACTTTGTGCAGATTCTCTTTGTACGATTTTATGAACAGAGAAAGAAAAAAGCAAAGAGTCCCATCTGTTTCGACGGATAACGCGTTGCTCGTTAAAATCGTTCCGTTTAACCGTAAAGGTAACCCGAAAATTTTCCTCCGCGATTGCTCTAATTATAACGGAAATAAGAAGGAACGAGTTAGCTTCGACGCAAAAGATGAAATCGAGTATCTAGATGTTCGCGCGAATACGTATTCTCCTCTTGTTTGAATTTCATGAAACCGACGGGTACGTGCGTGGTTATAAACGCGTACGTTCGATATCTGGATTGGCGCGAATTAGTCAATGTTAAAGCGACTTTCAATTTGTCCCCGAAAGCGTAATATCGATCTCGGTCCAAGTCCAGAAACGTTAATAATCGTCGGAACGCGTGGCAGTCGATCGTGTAAATAAACAAATAAGCTAGAAGCCAGCAATAGAGGCATCGGAGGGTGGTTGTTGTTTCGATTCGATTGCGAGAACGGACGTTCGCCTCTAACAAGCCGTTTCCAGATGCGATCGCTTATAAACACGTCCCAGTCGTATTAATCACGCATTTCAATGGTCGAGTGAACGCGTTAATTGAATGAATCGAAACATGCATTTGCTCGGATCAATCCGAGCGCGGTACCTTGTTAATATGAAATAACGAGGACGTTTCGAACAGCATGGCGACGCGGTACCAAGGATTAACCGTACGCCGGAGCGCTGCGCTCGATGATTTTCCAACCAAAATTTGACAATCGTGTTACCATCGCGTAACCAGGAATACGAATAGGTGGGATCGATCGGACGCGGGAATATGTATCTGTAATCGGTCGATCGATTAAGAAATTCAATTTACCGACCTTTTCCAATTTCATGAAATTGTATCGCGTTCACCGTGCTTTCATCCATGCTAAACATTGTTATTCTAATTCTTGGCATGCAATAGCTGCCACGGAAAGCCACGAGTCGATAACATTAAACGAAACTTGTTCGGTTATCTAACAGTGGCGCGATATAACGTAACAATACGAGGGTTTCCGCGGGGTAGGCGTTCCGGCGGTAAGGAACGATCCGAGATTTAAGAATTAATGGCTGCTCGCGAGAGTTGCGAGGCACGCGAGGATGCGTGCACCGAAGCATTTCACACCTGGCTGCGTAAATACAAGAAACTCGCTAGATTCGATTTAATTTGCGGCCAGATTACGAGCGCAAACTCGCGATACGGTTCGGCGTCGCGGCGGAATAAAATCTCCGCTTATTAATAACTCTTGCTTCCCGCAATCGGTTGTTTCCTTTTTTAAGATTCGTTCGTTCGTTCGTTCGTTCGTCACAGATCGAGACCGCATCGAGTACAATACGAAAATTTGACTAACGCGTTAGACACGGTTCCAACCGATTCCGATTTTCCGTTTAAATCGGCTTTTTTATTTTCCCGTGGACATGGGAATTGCCGCCATAAACACCGTGAACAGCGGTTACGTATAAACGCGGTACTTTTTCCGTCCTATGGTCGTTTTTGGCGTACCGCGTTACGATTTTCCTCGCTTTCCACCCCGCGATTGGTTTTTACCTTTCGCTCGTACCATCGATCGTCATAAAACTCTTGCACTTGCCGCGTACCACCTGCTTTTCAGCGTTTCTTCTTACAACGATATGCCCGGTTTTTGCGGTAAAACGGACCGATATCGCGTTATTTTCTTTACTTCCCTTCGATATCTTTGATTTCGAAGACGATCGAACACGATCGTTTTATTCGTCACGCGATAGCCACGACTGCCTATAATTTTACAAACGTTTCTTCGTTCGATGTCATTGTATCGCGATGTCTAAATTGCATCGTTACGCTTTTGAAATATTGACCGGTATTCACAGAGAGGTTTTATCAATATCGATTTATAGCGGTGTAAATTCTAATGCGTGCAAACGAATGCGCGATGTTTTCCTTACGATTCTCGCCGTGAAAAGGGATGGTGTCGTAAAAAAATCATAGCGGGCATAAAACAACGTCGATAAAACAGCGGATCGATCGTGATTGAAGGTACTTTCAAACAAAATTATTACGATCCATGACTTCCCTCGAAGCAAGCAACGTTTCGTTGTGTTAAGAACTGAGATATGTACTTACTTACTCTATACCGTATACGGTATATCCCGCAGTCTTATCTCCGTGAAATTCTTCTTATCCCCTCACCTACTTACTATCTATCTTCTTTCGCGATAGGAAAGGTCATTTTTTACCCGCCTCTGCCACCCGTTTCTCATTTTTATCAAATTTTTCAATTTTAAACGTCGAATCTGTCCAAGTATTTTTCGCAGGACGAGTAATTATTATTAATTAAAGACGATACTTGATTCGATAATTTGGTAATAAAGAAACTCTTAGGTACGACGCAATATCTTACAGTGTTACGGTTGGATTAACGAACACGTTGAGAGATCAACGACAGAAAGCGAAGAAGAGAGAAAAGAGAGAAAGGGGAGGACGCGTGGGAAAGACAGGAAGACGAATAAAGCAACGAAGCAGTCGATCGCGGTGGTTGACTGGCAGACGACTTCTCACGACGTCCCGACCCGGCAATTTCGTCGGAAATCTAAAATGCAAGTAACAGTATGTTTGTCGAAATTACCATCTATCTACATAGGGGAGAACGACGAAGAAGAGACAGGGAAAGACAGATAGAGAGAGGAGAGATCAGATGCTAACGTAGGTGGCGTGCCGACACCAACAAGCCGCTCCTTGAACCGAGTTTCGTGTTCCATTACGTAGACAGACCAAAGCGTCTATCGGACAGAAGCTGCGAGGATTTAGATGCGCCTTTGTATATCGACCAGGAATACGTCGTTATGTCGGGGCGAGTTTACAGTAGAACCAAGTACGTGAGCTGGATGAAATCAGCGACGACGACGACGCGTACTCGATGTGGCGACGGAATTTCAGATTCAGCAGGCTTACCCTCGAACCGAGTCGAATAGCGTTCAACCTGTCCCACGATACCCCCCTAGGATAACAACCTATTCGAAACGAGCAGGAAGGATACGACTTAAACGCATTATAAATACTTGTCGCCCGGTGGTCGGTTGATTCATGGATCGTTTCACGACCTCTTCCTGTTACGGAGATCTAGCAATTCCGAATTCAGAGTTGGGAATTCTGCTCGTCCTTGAACCCCGCGCTTTATTCCCGATCCAGTGAAATTATTACGTTCGCCGCACGGACGATATCGAAAGCAGAAAATGCTGCGCGACGGATGTACGGCTCACGGGTCGCGGATGCTCGATTAAAAAAGGAATAGGTCTCCTTAGAAGAAAATTCTATTGCCTGTAATATATAAAATGCTCGATAAGGTTTATGGCGACAGTTTCTGCAAAGTTCTTACCGCTTTCGCGAAATTCCAGCCGCTCGTAACTCTCGCGTTTAACTGTCGATTCGTTTATATGGATGGCCTTCTCTAACAGCGAGTGTCCTTTCGAATAAGCTTTCCGCTAAGTTTTACAACAGCGCTAAAGAAACTTGGCTGATACTTTTATTCTTCCGTTTTCGTGCACGCTCCTTTCCGAGATACACCGACTATTATACAATAATATAAAATATATATACGACTTTTTTTTTTATAGTTAACCACTGGACGAAATCTCCGCGTCGTTGATCAACGGATGCGCGCTTTTCCCAACGAAATGTCATCCTGAAGTCGAAATTCATCAGGAAATAGCCTTTCGTAAACTATCCTTGGAATACGTTATAAACGAGCCAATTCCGTGACGTTCGACGAAGCTGGAATTGCGAGGCAAAGCATTAGTGACGCGAGGGCGATTATATATCGATGACCTCAAGATAAACGACGTCGACTTTTGACCTTTTCACGTTGGCGTGCATCGTCGATGGAATACTGCAGAAAAATTGCATTCTTTCGGATCGAAGTTAGGAAATTTTGACGCGACGGACAGCTCGAATAGACGGGCGGGTACGCGAATCGACCGACTCACGAATCGACGTGGCCGCTTTTCGTTTCTTCGAGCTTGAAAGCGTTCGTTCGCGGATCAGTCGGTTAAGTTTCTCTCTTCGGGTCTCTTCGAGTTAAAATGGATCGCGCGAACATGAAATCACTCGCTCCACGCCCCCGATGCGGCGATTTCATTGAAAAGAACTGCAACGCGGTTGCGAAACTAAGATGAAATACTCGTCTTTGAAACTGACATCGACGTCGTTATCCGAAACAGCGACCCTCGCGTATTTCGCACTTTAAAAATGTTCGTGACATTCGACGAAGATAAAAAATAAAAAGAAATAAAAAATTTCGATCGATAACCAGAACTCGAATGTATTGTACAATTTGTATATCGTTTTTAACTAGCTTCGAGGTCTTTCCTGTCCGGATTATCCCAGTTATCGAAATTTATACCGAAGGATATACATACAATTACGACGAATCGAGTCCCATTTGTTCGTTTTTAACCATCGTGGAGGCGCAACGATTTTTATAAAAGCCTGAAATTTGCATGTCTCGTTATACTACGCGTATAATAGTTTGCGATGCGCAATTAACAACCAACATCTGATATTTATGCACCGTCAATATGCATATCCTATCGCTGCAAATACGCAGATATTTCGGCATAGATAGAAGGATCGGTGTCTATCATACACGTACCGGTAGGTGGATAGGCAGTAGCATATAGATTCATCGCGGTTTAAGAGTCTTGACACTTCGGGGACTCGCTGTCCTGAAATTTACGGAGTGAATCGTGCGACCGACGTGTTTCCGCAGATGGTAAGATATCGTGACTGAAAATCGATAGCCGCGTATCGGTGAAAACGTCAGGTCGCGTAACGCAACATTAAACGCCGATAGGTTATCTCTTCGTTCCGGTAAAAATTGCGAATTCGGCAAAGAAGTCCGCTCGGTTTCCATGGCTCGTGGGTCTTCCACTTCGCTACCGTGACTATCGCTCTCTGCTTTACACAAATTCAACGAACGTTTCATCTATCGTGCGCTAGACGATAGCGGATCGGATGAAGAAAGACGGACGAAGGAAATTGAATAACGCCGGAAGGAGGTGCACCGTGCTCCCTTTGGATATCTCATCATATAATAAGCGGTGTAGTCGACAAGATGAAAGATCTTTGGAGAAAAAATAGTTTTAAAGTAGATGAAATTAATCTTAGTAGATTAACTTTGCCGCTATTTTCGCTTCCTATATTTTCCATATCCGTCCCAATTTCCATTCTTAAAGAAAATATTGCATCTTATAAATATCATCTGTCGATACTTTGGTCGACTTTTCGAGATTTAAGAAAGAAATCGCCGTTATTGAACGACGCAACAACGACTGTTCCCGTTTGAATAAATAAGCGATATTCGAAAGTACGGTCGATCTTATGTTCGGTACAACCGGCGATCGTTTGGTTCGTCGAGCAACCGTCGAATCACGCGATTCTCGAACATGATAAATGCAAGAACTGTCAAAATTTCCGTCGATCGTGACATCTTTCCATTTATTAAAAAAAGCCCGAACGGAAAGAGCGAGAACGGCCGGCGAAGAAAAGGATCTGCAAAGAAAAAGAGAATTCGGTTATCGCTGGAGGAGCGAACGGTAAACTCTGTCGTTTACTTTCTTTACTGCGACGATGTTTTATCGCAATCGCTTATGACCGTATCATGGCTGAACGAAACGAAATTGTTGGTACGAAAGTAAAGAGTAAAACCGTTTATGTCGAAATTAACACGCTTAATTATACTATTTACTACAACATTATTTATAAAGAGCCGAAGAAGTTAGTCGTTGCTAGCGGAAGTAAAGAACAGCTCGAAAACTTTACCTGTGTATCTTGGTCGACGTGACGCTGTAAACCAATATAAGCTAAAAGTAAATGAAACTTCTTCCGTAATCCTTAATTACCAGCATTCGTTACACGGAGTAATATCGTCGTTACAGGAGACTAGCGAAATCTTCTTCGAAATAAATAAAGACAAGAACGATAATAACGGGCATTTCATGCTTCTTTCGTTTCGATTTATACCTTGAAAGTATACGAAAGAATCTACAACGCTGTACTACGTCGTATTACACGCGTATTTCTCACGGGGCAAATCGAACCTTACGTCATTTTTTAAATATGTATTTATGCGTGGTTTATTCCATGTGGGTAAAATTTTGGCGAATTTAACTTTCTTTTCGGGAACTAGGGACTGAAAGGTATAACGACGAAGTATACATATACATACGTAGTAGCGGTGGTCGTTTGAAGTCGATACACTCGACGCGTGCATCGATTGACACACTTACATGCGCGCGCGAATACGCCTAAGTGTAGGGGATCCGCGTCATCCCGGCTGTTTGGCAGCCGTGTCATGAAATATTCAAGATACAAATGCCACGTCGAATCCGATCACGAGCACTTCGGTTAATAAGAAACTTTCTAAACTCTAATGCATTTAAATTACCTCAGCCCTCTCCTTCGAGACTCGAGCATTCAATTACGCGCGTTTCATCCGTCGGGGATCTCGTATTCACCGTCATCAAGCTTATGGATATGCTTTCGTCGATCGTAATCGTAGGTGTTTCGATTTTGTGACCGGCCGAATTCGTTCTATCGCGACAACCTTGAAACTGTTGCGGCAGTTTGACGAGCAAGACCCGACGCGGTCGATCCTTGCAAATCGTCGCAGCGGCAGCGAGTTGGAACGACAAGGAAACACACACGTACGTATTTTTCCTTTGCCAGATAGGAGAATTTTATTTCTCTGTCGTACGGAAAGGTATCGCTCTCGTCTGCAGCGAACCTTGCGATGCAATTGGTTTCCACGTATGCTTGGGAAAAATTAATGGATCTTTTGAAGCAAGGTGATAGAATATATACAGATATTTCAGGCACGAAGCTGATCTGCGGGCAAATCGATAAGCGATTATCGAATGAAAATTGAAATATTGCGGAATCGTCGTTATGTAGGAACAGCGTTTGAAAAGCAACGTTTATACGACGCAAATGGCTTTTCTATCAATCGCTGATGTTTTTCAGCTTGTGCTTTAATGAAGACGCACGATCAACAAGAAAGAACCAACGGTAATCCATAAATGATTGCCTCCTCGATACAGGTTGCTGGAGGTTAGGGCTATGATCAGTTTCCGCGTTTCATATTCGAGGGATGTTCGTTACTCGAGATATCCGCATCTTCTTTTGACGAACTCGTGCAAAGGGGTGGCGACACTGTCCTTTTTCCTCGATACGCGCGATACGTCGCAGGATTTGCCTCGAAACGATCGAAGCAAACATTATTCTCCGAAATCCGCCAAAGAGTTGGCATACGTCGTAAAAAAAAGATGGTCGCCCCTTTTCGAAACGCACGATAAGAACGATTTAAAGTTTAGGGGATGATCGCGTCGAATGCAATTCTCTGGAGAAAAAGAGACAGAAGGGGTCGGATAAAGCCGCGCCACAATTATGTTCCATCAACGTCATAGCTGATAGGGTTTCAGGCAAGTCGGCGTAAAATTGAAATAGGGGTTGCTAACATTTGGCCGGGGCTAGACGTGTCCGTGTGTTCGCGCGCATATGTAATAGGTTTAGAGATGGAGCAGCTCTTATCTACTGGGCGAGCGTACACGCCGGTAAGATAACGGTCTCTCGACTTCGACCGATACGCAACCGTGTTAAAATCGGCCTTCGCTTAAATATAAGCCCGGAGTCGAGGAGATACGTACCGCTTTCCGAAAGTAAAAGAAGCCGTTATAGAAGGATAATATTTTTCACCAACGGCTTTTATTCGTTAGGCACCTAGAGTTCCATTAGATACGCTTAAGAGAACATTCAATGACTCGCTAATACCTTTGAGGCATCGTGGAAAAAGTTATCGAATTTATCGTCGGCTGAAATAAAGGCGCGTGGATTATTTTTGAAACTTTATTCGCGAATAGCGTGGCGTGTCTTCGATTTCAACTTCCACGTATACGCATTTTCTATGCAAATTGAAAGGAATCGCAGATCGAAGTCTCTCGAAAGGAATTTTTAACTTTGATTGGCACCGCGTGAAATTGTTTCGACATTTGACAGGAGAACGCCCTTTGTGTTGTCTTGAAACGCGTAGCGAGCAAACGCAATCATAGTTTGCCGCGTAGAACGTGTTAAACGCGTTACAAGAAACTCGCTGAAATACACCGTACAGAGTAATCTGTGGACGTAGACGGATCGTGTTCGATCATTCCGTGCAATTTATCTATCTGTCGTCTTTCACGCGTCGTGCATTGGCTGCGGGCTTTCTAGATAGTCGGCTGTATAAAACGATTTACACACTTAAGCAATTAAGCCGGAGCCGAGTAACCTTGTTTAACGAACGGCATTTATCGCGATGCACCTGTTCTGAAATCACTCGATTCCAAACGCACCCTCTCTTTGATCAATCGTCTGTCAGTTTGTACGTATCGGTTTCTCATTTTCTCCTCGTCTTCGTTCCATTTCCCGTTTTCGCTCGTCTCTTCTCGGCAACTAATTTTTCGCTCGGAATGCATTTCTTATTTTTTATCCGCTGCAGCGCGTTCGCTTCTCTTGCGTGAACGTGACACCCTTTACATGGCGAAAAGAAGAGGAAGGCAAAAATTAGATCCTGTAATTTCGTTCGTTCTTTTTTTTTTAGATCTTTTTTCTTTTTTTCTTTTTTGCGTGTGTTTTTTCGTTTTTCTCGCGAGACTGTCTCTTCGATCCGCCGACTCCTGTTTCCGTTTACCCCGTCCATTTTCGATATACATCATTTTCCTTGCTGCTTCGTCTTATACCACGGCGTAATTCTCTTTACCATCTCGATCTCTACTGGTTCCATTTTCTCCAACTAACTCTCGCCTAACTGTCCTCTTCGTTCCGCTATTTACTCTCATTTCACCACTTTTTCCCCGAGTAATCGTGCTTTTCTCTTTTTCCAATATATCGCCGCTACTTTCGTTCGATTCGAATATTTATCGCTATCGCCAAACTCATCTCTCTATCGAGAGTCGATCGGTCTTGTTTTTATCGTTTCACGCGTTCCTTTTCTCCTACTCTTCGTTTTAATTAATCTTCGATGGTCGCTGCGGTCTTAGGAGCTTGAAAAGAGCGCGAGATCGCTCGATTGTCTGCGTTCGAGCATTTCTTTGGCATAGCGTTGCAACTTTCTCTTCTGCTTTGATATATGACGATGTTATATATACTTCGCGTGTTAATTCAATTTAATCTATTAATCCGATCAATTTAGAAGCGAGTAATATCGGCGGTTACTCCAGACTGAGAATCGCAAGAGAAAAGAACATAGAAGGAACAAGAGGAAGGAAGAGAAGCGAAAGAAAAATAAAATAGATAGAAAGATAAAATAAATAAAAATGAATAAAACGAAGTAGATGTACAGGTGAAAGGGCGTTGGGTAATTAACAAATTCTGTGAAAAGGATTCGTGTTAGCATATTCGGAAGAGTAGAAAGGAAAAGTTAGATGTAAATCGCAGAACGCTAGGAACACGAGCATATTTTAACGAGTTTATCGTTGCTGCAGACGTATGTGCAATTAAACTAACCACACAGGTTAAACCCGTTTTCGCTCTAATTTCGCCTTTGTGTTTCCGGCAAGGTTATTTTTTTTTTTTTTTATGTTAGTCGGCCCATCATCCACTGTCTATATTTCCCCAGACGGTTTCCGCTTTGATTAAACGGCAATAGCGTTGCAACTACCGTGTGTCTAGTTTCATCGCTCGCACCAGTTTATACAGTATTTTGCCATCGTCCCAGCGATAGGTGTCTCCTTTGCTTTATCAGAGACGAGCTTTCCACGAAGATAAACGTAGTTATTTCGCGCGTGAAAATTCATGCTACATATTTCGTTCGAATACCGTATCCGCTATGTATGTATCTTTCCAATCGGTAATGCAGGGTCGCGTTAATCCCAAGGTGGTTGACGAGATCTGAATATTTCGCGCGTGGCGCCTGACTCGGTACGATGAGAAGCGAAACGAGGCGACTCGACACAACGAGAACGGCGTGGCGGTGGTGGTGGATAAATCAAAGCGAACGACAGAAACGAATTCGCGTAGTTTTGCGCGCGGCCGGAATAAGTTGCGCCAGCACGAAACAAATCACGGCCGAGCAAACTGGCCGTTTCCGGTGAATCCTGTTTTTGTTTTTCTCGTTTCGTTTATACTACTCCGTGCACGGCGAACCACGGTCCGCGTATAACATTTTCAATGTTTTTTTGAATTTTCTCTGTTCACGCTCTGTTCCGATCGATCGCGATAGAACAAGCGGAAAAATTCACCCTTCGATGCATGGAAAGCAATACGCGGTACGTTGGCATGAGAAACAGGTATTAACGGTTATACCGAATATGTCTCTATACCGACTGCATTCGGCGTCAGTTCTCGTTTTCTTAAATCGAAACATTTGTCGTAAAGGAGACGCGTGTTTCATCCAACCTTCTAAATAACGTAAAATACAAAAATATTCGATAGAATACGAATTCAATGCTCTACAGTCTATTCTGTCTTTACGTCTATCTATCTTTTCTACGCGTTTCATATAGTTACATGTTACAGTTATCATTTTTGAAATGTGTTTTATTGGTTTCTCCAAGACTTTTCCGTTTTCGAGGAAAAAGTACATATCCCTGCGTCGATAGCAAGAGAAATTGACTTATTTTGCCAGTCTTTCTAAGCATATACATATTCATGGCGCAATCTCCATCTATTTGCACGATGTTTGCAACGTGCTCTACGAACTTTTAACGGGAGTATTGTCTGCGCGTTAAATTTTTGCCGTTGTTTCTAAAATTTCTTTCGGGCGGTAATGTCGGATAGGAACGAACGTAGAATTCGTTAAGAAAGAGAGAACGGCATAAATACGAGAATCGATTAAATTTTCTCGAATCTTGCATAGCCGTTTCTTCGTAATACGATGAAAGTATACGCGTCATTCTGTCACATGGCGTCTATTCGATTAATTGGAGAGATCGAGGCGACTTGTACGCGGACGATGCTTACGATATTGCACGGAAGCAACGGTGTATGTTTAAATATTCCTCCCGAGCCGATAAGAGGCGGCTGTCGTTGACTTTGATTGCACCATTATTCCTACGTCGTAAATGGTCAACTTGGCGCGAGGGAAAATGGTAATGAGCGAGCCTATAATCGTTCTTATCTGAAGTGTATGCACGCGCGCGTGTGCCCACAGCTGACAGGATAGGCCGACAAGAAGAATCGCCGCGAGAAGGAAATTATATTCCGGAATGAGCGGATAAGATGTAACGGTGACTGTTAAAAATGAGTTCTGTGCTACGGTTTTCCGCACGTTTTATTGAAAAATTTTACCGGCTGCGAAACTACGATCTCGCGTTGAAAATTTCAACCATGCTCCCTGCTGTTTATTTTTAGAGAATGCCGTGACACGAAATCTCTTTGATTGAAATTTTTCCAGCAAGAATTATTAACGCGAGTAAGCGGTAAATCTTACGGGGTAACGATTAGCGACAGAATCGAAGAAATTTAACGTACATTCTACTTAGTTTGACGGTACATTCGAGATACATGGATTCCATCTGGCAAAAGTTAATGTAAATTATACGGACACTGCGGTCTTTGAGCTCCGATGGATCAAAGGTAGCCAAAAGGCAGCGCACGTCCGCCTTTTCAGCAAAGTGAAATATCTGCGAGGCATACGAAATATATTTTCATTCCCTGCGAGGCATCCTACCCTCCTTTTTGATAATACGATCAAAAGCGAACTTGGAGATATTACGTGCGAAAAATATTCATACGATTATTCCTTTCAAAGAAATGGTAAAGCTTACAACCTTGGTTTGTTTGTATCCCGCTACAATCTCGCTGCTTTGTGTTTCGCTTTCTATCGTACCTTCGTTAAGTTACGCGCATCGTTAGATAAATTCACGATCTTTCCCTTTTCATTTGCTTTGCTATACCGTTTTACTCGAGAATATTCTTATTTAACGTTGTAACTTAATATCGTACCACGTTCCGTGACAAAACAAAATAGAGTTTAGTCGACGCATGCAGCGCTTGGAATCGAGAGGCTCGTCCGACTAAAAGTAGTTTCGTGTCACTTGCAACGACCGTTATCCTAGCGACGCGACTATCTGTCGCAAATGCACTTATTAGTTTTTGACAAGTGTGAAGATCGTTCTCGACTAAACAAATATTTTCGCGACAGAGAGAGATATTTCTGTTCGCTCGAAATACTCGCTCGTTATAACGTGGAATAAATGCCAGGGGAATCTAAAAATTCTGTATCGAATTGTATCACGTTCGCCAAACGGAATCATTCGGATCCTTCGATTTCTCCGATCGGAGAACACGTGAAAAATTGCGAGACGGTCACCGTGCATAATGCACGGAACTAGGGATTCGACGGTTTTCTGCACATTTTAATAGAGAACGCTAATTAGAAACCGGATTGCATTACTTTAAATTACAGCGAAACGCATTGAGAATGGCACGAGTGCGGCGGTCAAGCCAATTAACCGAGTCTCTCGATAATTACGAGCCACCGGCCGGTCGGTCGCTTCATTTAAGCCAGCCACACGGTCAATCACCGGTCTCTGCTCGCAGAATTCAAGGACTTTTCTAATTACGCGCGTATTCCTATGTGTCGAGCTGGCTGGCCGCGAGTCGCGTTTCGTAATTTTGAAATTATACGGGCCACGCCTGAAATCCGAAGTCGTCTAATTTGCGACCTAACTTTCGGCGAACGCGATGAGATATTAGCCAACGGCGTAATAAATGTAAAATAACTGGAGGATATCGTGCGGTGAGAAACTCGTCGTCCGCGGTGAGAAACTCGTCGTCCACGTTGAAGAGTAGCCAAGTCCGTTCGTTCCCACGTCACCACCGGTGAACGGGCGAGTGCGCGTAGAAATGTTTGCACGTCGGCAGTCGAGTAGTTTCGAAACTTGCGCTCGTAAAGGGTGAACCCGAACACACCACGTGTACCGGCTCATATAATTGCACCATCGTCCGAAGCGTGAAACGCGTAAATACGCTCCGCTGGCGGAGCCGCGCAATCTTCGTTCGTAATTTTTCTCTCTTCTCCCTGGTTTTTCTTATTCTTCGTGACGATGAGTCCAGAAAGTTTCGTCTATGCCGACAGACATTGCCTGTAAACAACGTTCGACGATTGTCAGCGGCCAACGTACGTAGCAGTCTACAAACGGCGTCGTTTGTCCACTAATATAAGAGTGTGCCAGATATCTGTGATTACCCACTTTTCTTACGCCCACCCGAACCCCTAATCTGTCCACGTCTAATTTCTGTATCCCTAGCCACCTCCTTGAGCGGACTTACTATCGTGATTTATGAGACACATCGTATATTTCTTAATTTGCGGAAGAAGAAACAAAAAGGTATTGAACCGTCGCGAAGACGCGAATCTTTAGGCAAAGATTACCAGTACACTGCGGATTTAAATGCATTTATAGGAACGTTATTTCGCTTCCCGTAATCTTCCCGGATTCTCCCCGGACAACGTATACAGATTGGCAGCGGACAATCGTTGGTCAGCGTGGATTCGATCTTTATTCGCGAACTATTTCTGCGCTTGAATTCTATCTGCCATTGTCCGCGGATTCTCCATGAAAAAACAGACGTGGATTGTCGGCGATACTTTTCCGAGGACAATTGTCTTCCGGTATAGACGAGGCTTAACCGCGAATCCTCTCGAGAGCAGCTGTGAATAGATGGAGGTGAAAATTGTCGCGGTATATGTACGTAGGAGAGGATACACGGAAGATCGTCGAAACTATGACGTTGGAAAAACGTCCTATTTATATTTAATAGTTACAGTAGATAGATCGCCTTAGGCGATATTACTTTGCACGCTGCAAATTTGCGATAATTCTAAACGTAGATAATAACTAATTTACGAGTATACATACGAGTGTAAAAATCTAAACGTCGTTTATTCGGCATTATCGAGTAATTAGTTCGCAGTAAACAGCGCAGCGAATAAACGTGGGACGCGAGCGGCGCTGTAAAATGTGAACATATTTACGATAGAATATACGAAACTAGGAAGACAGTTGGATCAAATGTATTTCACGTTTATCGACGAAAGTTCTTTAAACGAAACTTTGCAAAGGTAAAGGTAAAACGAATACTTTGGTATTTGCCGCGTCGTGAAATAGCTAGCTCGACTCGCGTTCGAAACTCCACCTACGATTCGATAGCTTCGACCTCGACCTCCGTGGCATCTTTCGTCAACCGAATTCCCGTGAACTCGTCCGCGACAGTATTCGGCTCGATACACTGCGCAAAACTCGCGTAAACCAATTGCATATTGAGAATATCGGCGATATGCTTTTCAGAAGCGAAGAAAATCCAGAAGAAGAAGAAAATTATGAAATTCTCGGTGGTCTTCTCCTGTTATTTCGATATGAAAATTGCAGGAATATCGCTGGAAAAAACGACAGAGTGTTCCTTTAGAAATCACGCGTAACGTTAGGAGATCAACCGGAGAATATTTTGTACGAACGGCTGATGGCGACAAAGACGCGATTCTAGCAAAGCAGCTGCGAAAGTCGGAAGCGGGCCGCCGCGTTGAAATTACAAGGCCTGTTAATGAAATTTCGCCCTTTGTTCCGGCGTAATACGCTGCGCGCGGAAAGAAAATTCCGTAGAAGCTCATAATGGCTTCTAATGACGATTTTAATCAGTAGAGTAGACGAGAAACTGGAAGCGAGAAGGCCAGCGTTCACCCTGCGACGCGCACCGGAGTAACCTAACTTAAAACGATGGCCGTTAAGTGTCCCCGCGAAGTTTTATGGTTGACTTCGCACTAATGCGCTACACTTTGTCGCCCTGTATGCCGTTAATGGAACCACGGATTAAGGAGGCCATAAATGTTACGAGGACCAACTGCCGGCGGTGATAAGTAGTCGAAAGAATTTCTCGTTCGGTTAAGCGGCTATTACAAGAACACCTATACGTCGCCGGAACAAACATCGTCGATAATGCCGGACGTCTAGTTACGCTAAAATCTCGGAGTAGGTAATACGGCGACGGAGGAGCTGTATCGAACGATCGACGAACTTTACGACGCGACGCGACGCATAAAAAGATACGACAAAGAGCGATACGACCGAGACACCAGGTGAAACGTGTCGCGAGTAACTGCGAACGATCGAACGTTTCATGGAGAAATGAAACCTCGCCCGCGTTTTAAGAATACAAGGTAACTTGTACGAATCGGGCTACAACGATTTAATGGCCGTTTTACGAAAAGGACGTTCGAACTCGATCGAACAGTGTCCTCTTGGCCGATAGAGCGGTAATTTTTCTACTTTTACTCGACCACTACGATACGTCGATAACAAGGACAAAGTGTGTATGAGTACGATCGTTGCGTAACGTAATTTATCGAAAATGTATAAATTAATAGGGCTCGTCGAGGTTTTCAATGAAACCTTTTTTGGCTGGTTTTCCCTGGCTTTTATTACCTTTTTAACGTTGGAACGTTGCAACGCGTTCGTATCAAATCGAGAAGACATAATATGAAATATTAAAAACGAACAGTCGCGGATGAAATAGGTAAATTGAAAATTTGTTCGTTCGAATTACGTCTTTCCGCTGCTGACGTTATCGAGGTTTTGTTTCACGTAGGTATAGATTAATTGAAATTGTCCGATTCCATTTGACGTACAAGAACATATAACGAAAAGTGACGCGTTTCGCGAAATTGATAGTCGAGGATTATGCATTAATCTTTGCGATGGAATGCGGAGAATCTTTTTAAAGTGACAGGAAACGCTCGTTTCCAAAAGACATTACCGCGCATCTGAGTGTCGCGAGTGACACATTAACGAAAACCGAGTTTGTGTAATCCACGGAACACGGCACAAATTTCATATCGCGCGCACTCCCATTTACACCGTTTACCGCGCGCCATTTTCACGTGGCGACGTTCAGAAAGCGGCCTGCCTTTTGCCAGCGACATATACGCGTCAGCTACATTCGCAATAAATTTGAAAGCACGGTCCGCGCCAAACGGGACGAAACGGCGGTGCCGGAGGAAAAAATGGAACCGCGAGAGGGACGATTACGTACGCCCGAGAAAAGTTTCCGGAGAAAAAATTTCGAGATCGTCGATTCGAATCTAGTCGAGCCATCCGAAAGAATTTGGGAAACTATCGCGCCGGTAAAGGGGCCAAATTTCTCTGGTATTCGGGGAATGAAGAAGCCGTTCGGTCTCCGCGGTAAATGCGATTAACCTTCCAGGGAAGGATGGAACGAAACTTGGATGAAAAGTTATCTCGCTCGATCTCACTGATACTTGCGCGTATTTCGTCTACGAACGGAGGGTCGAATTCGTTTCCGAGGAAGCGATATCGGTTCGGTTACCGCGCGAAGCGGGTCCCGGCATGATGTATCGCAGGAGGAACGATTTCCCTTAGTCGAAGGGACGCGTAACCGAAAAGCGTGCCGATTTCGAGGGATGACACGGGTCGAGGGTGAACTCTGCCCCACCGGATCTGAGAAACCGGGACTGACCGTTCGCTAAAGAAAAAAAAAACTATATCTTGTCACGATAAGTCGGCCACCCTTACGCTTATTTTATCCTTGGAACGGTGGCGGTATAATGCGACATTGGATGTTACAACCGCGAGCTTAATTTCTAAATTTGTCCAGCTTTCTTCGATCGATATTCTATTCGGGAATTTCCACTCGGAAATATAAACGTTAATTGCTACCCTGATATTTAATGTCGTTTACGTTATCAGCTAAAAAGTATTAGGTAATCGTCGTCTCGGAAAAGCTAATGTCTGTAAAGCGCGGATCGATGCCGTTCTTCCCCACTTGCTTCCGAAATAATTCTATTATTTTAAAACCGTTTGAAACAAAGCTCCGCGAACGATATCGAACACGTGGAATGTTTCGCGTTTCGGAAGTTTAATCGCTTTTACAGATTTATTCTCAGAAATAACGCTGCGACTGTTCCAAGTAAAACACCCGAAAGTTATGCAAATTTCGAAACGCGTTCCAACTGAAAAGCCAATATTGAAAGTGGGATGGAACGGTGGGATTTTTCAAAATAGTCGTTCTTCGCGATTCGCGTACGGTGGAGCGCAACGCAATGAAAAAAGAGACGAATCGAATGATAAGCGACAATGGTAAAATTAGCAGCACGTTGGACTAGAACGGTATTTTTATGCGGCGCGTGACGCGTCGTTCATAATCCTTTTGAAATAACGCGCAGAGCGGAGCTAACGTAACGCTAATGAATATTCGAATCTAATTTTTTTCTTAATTTGCTTCTTTTTTTGGCAGGCTGCGCGAGCCTCGGATTTCGTTATAGACGATATTAAAGCGCGTGTCCCATCTTTTTACATTTTTAATTAACCGCTGCATTTTTTATTCAACCGGCTAACTGCTTGCGTCGCCTCGATTAAAATTTTTTACCGACACTTTCTCGTCTTTTCGCGGGAAAAGCGACCCAGTTTTCGGCCGAATAAAATAAACAAATTAGCGAAACGTGCTACGCGAAGGACGAAACGAGAAACGAATAGTCTGCATCGATCGCGGACGAGGAGCAGAAACCTCTTTCACGAATCCGTTATCTGCACCGGAGAATTGTGGCTCGCCCGAGACATTTTCTCGTCGATATATCTTATAAATAGGAAGAGAAAATTCGTATTAAATTTCCGCCTCTGATCAAAGGCAAATTGAACGGGTTATTTATCGTTCGAAATATTTTGCGCAATCCTTAATTGGACGTGACGTTTGCGTTCGATCTGATACGAGCTTGTCATTCGTTCGAAACAATATCAAACGTGTATTTCGTGGCAGAGTTTTTCACACTTTTCATCGTCGAAGAAATAACCATTAGTTTCCATACTGACGTATTATATTTTATTCGGTCGAGGTTTGTTCTGATTCGTTAAAAAGGAATCAAATGGAAAAATCAAAAACTATTCCTTTGAAAATAATGTGTTTCTCTGTAAATATACACACACATATATCATTTTCGCGGAACTGATTCTCTGTAAATGTCCCATTTCACGATGATTGATTCTCGCGCAATTGCAAAATATTTGTTTTAAATTGAAATCAATTGAAACGTCGCTAACCGAAACGTTAAATCGGAAAAACTTGTTATTTTTGGATTTTTGCTGATTGCGACGAGTTGGCGAAGCAGGAGATGGTCGGAATCGACCGAGCGTAAATCGTCGAAAGAAAAGAGGTTATTATCGCGCGGTCGATAATTATTAGGTGGAATCATTTCTGCGGGCCGTCGAGTGGAAATCGGTCGACTGCCGCGGTAGCAGCTAGCAGCTAACCCCGTCTTCCCAAACGAGTCAGCCCGTTCTCCGACGCAAAAACGTAATGACGTGTTTCCGAAAGAGCGAGGAACAAGGCAGGATTACGCCCCTGGGCGTACTTCTAACCCCGAATGGTCTAGGTTGTTACTTTTATTCGTTGAAATCGACGATTACGGTTATCCTTGGCTCGCAAACAGTCTGCTGACGGTGTGGTAATTAAACGCCGACCTGCACCGCCTCCGTCTCACGCTATTGTCCTCTATTTTTCGCGAATCGCGTTTTTCTTGATAAATCCCAGAGGGAGATCGAGTAGCTGGAAAAAGCGCGGCGATCATGGCTGTAATTATAACGAACAGCGAGCAAAGCTGCCGACGTTCGTTAAAACGAAACGGATAGCACCGTGTTGACGATCCAACGTAAATTAAAGTTAAACGCCACGCTATTCGTGCCTCGCAATTATTTCGTTCCACGGCGAAAATCTAACACCGGGTTTTCTACACGGTTTCTTCTGTCTTTCCGTTAGACGAACTGGCTTCGCGCGAACCTGCTTCTTCCTCGGAGCAAATAAATCTTGCGAAAAAAGGGAGAACCAGGAAGGGACAGGTGAAACTACGTCGAGGCACGCTGTTCGTTTGACCGCTGAAGAATAGCGACTGAAAAACCGGCGAGTTTTTGCGGCAACGGGATCGAACGATGCGAGCAGCGTGACGAAAAAGCGCGAGAAAAATGGCAGGTTAGAAAAACGAGAATGGGAAACGATCACCTATTAATTGCGCGAATATTTTCCGACCGGCCCACTTTTTTCTTTTATTCCGCTCTGACCAGCTCGAAGAAAATAAATAATGGCAAACTAAGAGGCGTATAAAATTAGATGTCTTAACGAACGACGGTGCGCATTCTCTTGTTTCTCGGCAGTATATTTTCAGCGAGAATCTTACGAGGTCCCGTGATAAATGCGAATCGTAAAGCGGCGCCACCGTATCCGGAGACGTAATTAAGAAGCGAGCAGCAGTTCGAGCGTAACGGGAACGCATCGGTCTACATAAATCTGCTCGTCGAATTAAATTGAACTTTACAAATCCATTGTAGCCGGTTGGTAAAAGTTAGTCAGGAAAGTTAACCGCGTACAACCGGAGACGATTCTGTCTCTTTTCGAGTTGGTCGAGAGCTCCGCTAACTGGAACGCTAACCAGGTTCCATGGAATTTATCCCTGGCGCACCGTGTTCGTTTCGACTCTGCTCTCGAACGCCCGAAGACGCGTTCGATCATTTAGATCATGGACTCGCAGTACCACGGGCGCTTTATCCCATCCTTGCCGTTTCAGCGAGGATAGACCGGTCGAGTACCGGCCGTCACAGATTAGCGGAATCGAGGAATCGACTAAAGTAGTGACACGGCTAGCATAGCGATCTTTTCTCGTTGCGTTCGACGTTTTAATTTTTCACCTCATCGTCCATTTACGCGCACGAAATATTTTAAAAAATTTACAACTTACGCATTACGAAATAACCCAAGACCATCGCGTTGAACGAAACGTATATACAAATGTAATCGTACTTTACGTACTTACGCGCATAGTACGATTAACGGTACTTTTGCGTGTGAATTTTAACCGTGTTTAGCGTTTCCATAGGCAAGTTAAATTCACAGCTTACATGTACGATATTTCGTTTCACCGTGAAAACATATGCCTCCTCGTTTGTATCAAACGTTTCAACGTTTCGCGTTCGAGTAAGTAGAACGGTATCGTATACAAATAATTCGTTACGTTTCGCGCGTAATAATTCTCTTATTTTCTAAAGAAAACAACGGCATAATTTTTCCTTTCTCTCTTATTATTCGCGTTTAATGTTTCTCTAAGTGCTGGAAATGTCAGGCAGTATGAAACGCGCGAAAAAGATAATTCTTTAGCACGCTATCTCCCATTAACGAACGCGGCTGACCCTGCATCGTCTCGTGCCACTTTGATAATCGGAAACGCGGTAAACGCAGCGATCGCGTGTCGCCAGAAAAGAACCGGCGAATAAGGAGTCGCGCAACGCTGTAATTCAATCTTCGACTTAATTTATCGTCCCACCAGCGTCAAATACCGTAATCGCGAGTTAGGGAAAGGTCGAGGAACTCGGTTCGATAACGAGCCGCGTTTGTCGGCCCAACTGTAATCCGATTGGTCGTGCCTAATTTCGTGGCTAAACGAAATTCTGTCCAACCCCTTTGTTTCCATCTCGCTCCGTCCTTTTGAGATACACGAAAGATAGTTAACGCTAATTTCGTATTTGAATTCTGCCTGCGCAGTTCTCCGTGTAGCTCGTTAACGATTCCAAGGGACGAAAGCTTATTCGCTCGATCCGGTTTTATTAAGATACGAATTTGTCAACGTTCGTATCGGATTTTGTTTATCTCGTTGCGTTCTATTCGCTGACACGATCGTCTCTCGTAAGCCGTTCACACTCCTCCGTGAATAGTCACACGGGGGGGAAAGGATGTTGTTTCGTAACTTCTTTGCGTCGTTTACCACAGAAAATGATATTTAAATTTTATCTTAATTCATCTCTTATCCGTATATCGCTACGTAACGTTTAAGTAACGCTTAAAATTCGAAATTAATAATTAAAATAATGCTCCAAACAATCGGAATATCGTTCTTCTTAACGCGCGTGAAAAATAAAAAATCTCAGAACCGGTGTGGAAAGTGTACGGGATTGCTGGTGGGCATCCAACGAGACATTAAATTTGACGATCAAACAGAAATCGGTGCCCCCCTATTGGGTAGAATCGTGCTCCGAGTTGGCATCGATCCTGAACGACGCGACGGTTCAGTGGCAGGGGAGACTGGATGCGCGTCGCTCGCTAATTGGAGCGATAGAATTTCAACCGGGGTCACGATTGGTAAGTAATGATCGGACGTGTCCACTCGCGAGAGATACTTCTGCCACAAAGCCGCGCCGGAGTGGAACGCGGATACGACGCGACGTGTCCATTGAACGCGAACGTTAGGCCGCATGCGGACATACAAATAGCCGTAGTAGACGTCTGTATACATCTACGTATGTATACGTCTACTGATTGACCCATTGTATCAACCCCGGAGTAACTGGCTGGATCGATCGGCCGACCGATGTTCGATCTGCCGTTTATCACCGGACTCGACGAGTACGTTGATAAGCGCCGGTTTTCATATCGATCGAAATGAGCGACGCTCTGGTAAAACTAGCAGCCAGACTTTAATTCCGAAGCACGCGTTCGAGCCGAAGGAAAGCTGGAAAACCTGATTTAAATAACAATCGACTAATCTTCTTCCTCGTGTTTTCCTTTCGTTTACGCAATTAACGCTGTTTCTCGGAACAACCGTGGAACGGTTTATTGCTGACGATTCGCTGCGAACGAAACTAGCCGCCCATCCAGGCCATTAAATAGCAATTAATTCATGGCCAAACAAGGAAACACGGTCTCTTCTCCGACTGACGGAAATAAGAGAACGCCGGAAAATAATTGCGTCGGACACGATCTATTCTTCTTCCAATTAGAACTTCTTTTCATCGTAGCTCTATTTGTTGCAGCAAAGTTCTTTTAACTTTTTAATTAAATTTTATTCATCTTCGATCTACAGCGAATGTACAGCTGAAAAATGGAAAGCTCGAGTCTGCGACTTGATAAAAACGTAAGATAATGCAAATATTTGAAACGTTTATTAAAATGCAACCGTCGACAGCCGTGAAATCGAACGAGAGTTGCGATTAATTTTCCAAAATCTCCCTACGTTTACCCGGCAGAAGTAATTAAAAATTATATCCTCCTCGCGGTCGTTTTCACGCCGACGATGAAGCTGATATCCCGGCTTGAAAGGATAATTAAGTAGACTAGATGGTGATGTCGTTCGTTCGTTTATCCTCGACTCGTATTGTCCAACTGAGACGCGATACCGCGGGAAATTTCGATAAAAAATCCCTCTACATCTACGGCGTTCTAACGTTGATAATAAATTCTTTTTTCGGAAGAAGATATAAAAACTTTTCGACCCAGTCGATTAAAACTTTCCACATCTTTTTCGTAGAATAGTAGCGAAACGATAGCGAAAGTAGAATTTTTTACTGCTTAAATCGTAAATTATCAACATTTTTCTGGAAATGAGAATGCGACGCTTTCGTTTCGCACGGATATCGCGCTAGTTCGGGACAAATCTTTTCTGGCTAAGAACTACTTGATCGAAGAGGGATCGCGGAATATCAAGGAACCGTCGAGTTTCAGCCAGTCGGTCTCGGCGTATTTTCTCGCGTCATTAAACCGTGAACAAAAAGTGTATACTTAGTAGGAGGAAGGGGACAGAGCGGAAACAGAAAAATGGCGCGAGAAAAGGAAGAAAGGGGGCGTCGTGCGGCACGCCTACGGCAGGTGAAATCTAACGGAAGATTGAAGAGGGTGACCGGTTGATGTTACAAAGCGAAGAACGCGCGAAAAAGTCTCGCTGCAAAGAGGGGTAATTAGCGTTGGTCCGCTGGTGGATTAATTAAAACGACTCCTTGAAAATGTGACGTCGACGGTTACTTAAAACGAGAAAAGAAAAGGGTTCAGGAATGAAAGGGCTGTTTCGCGGCCGTTCCACGTCGCACCGGCTCTTCCACCAAATATAATTGAACGGTTTTGTGGTAAAAACCGGCCAACTCTCGATAATTTAGCTCTTTGTAATTCGCCTTTTGCCTCGCTTCAGCCGTGCTTTAATTTAACTTTGTTTAATTCGTTAGCGCTTCGTTTTCAACGCGTCGCGACCATCGATCCAGGGAAAGGAATTTAAGGATCTTTTGACGAGTTTTTATGTAAATACATCGTTAGTAATTCGAATAAAGTAATTCGTCCAAATTTCAGACGTTTAGTTATACGATCGAAATAGCGATATAATCAGGTATTCGAAAACTTGTTGCCATTCCGGACTATTTGACTACCCATCGTCGATGCATAAGATACATCGTTGTTTCGTCCAAAGACACGTTTTTTTAATCCGTCAATTTCGAACCTTTCTCTTTAATCGGTATACTTGACGTCCATGTGAAAACGCAGCAAAGTCTTTTTGAATTTAGCGTGCTATTTAGCGTGATGAAAATTCATAATATTCTTGCAACCTCGGCAATTGCACAACAATAATGGCAAGATGTATCTACCGTAAAAAGGACTAGAAATTTTCCGAACAACCTTTTCATGTGCGTTTATTTAAACGCGTGAATATTTCCAAAAGACGCAAATCTTGATTTTATCACGAACGTATTCAGACCGATGAAAATTTATTCGTAAAGATATTTTATCTTATTTTCGATTCATCGTTAGATGGAAGGAAGAGGAAGTAATGGTTGTCAATTTAAATACATCGCTGTTAGCAATGTCATGCATTTTTAAGGAATCTCAGCGTTATAAAAATAAAAATCTGATGCTCGATTAGGAATTAACGGATTACTAGGAAATACTACCCCGTGCTAGACTTTAAACGTGGAATTGGTTATGGCATGTACGTTGTCATTCGTTGCAATAGTTTTCAGAAATAACATCGAATGGGTCAGATTTCCTTTTTAATTTAATAAATTGCTACAACGAGAGAATAAGAATCGTCGCTATAAAGTTCGAGGTCCTTAACTATGTACACTTGTAAAAAATCTCTTAAACGAAGAAGACGCAATGGCTAGTTATCATAACCGTCGACTAACCACGTTAAATATCGGATCGATATCCGTTTTAACGGCTAACAATACGTTTAGATAGATACTCTTGTCGCTCTTTCGGCTTCGTAAAAACGCTTACAACTAACGGTACTGCGTTACGAGTAAATATACATATAACGTGAAATATACGATGAAGTTTATGTGTCCGCTGTGATTCGGCCGAAAACCTTTACGCTTTACGCGAAACTTTATATTCCGTTTTACGCGTCTGCTGCCAACAAGTCCTACCAACCGATACAAATGGAGATTTTTCGGTTCTTCCTTTATAGGATATCATTCTATACAGAGTTATCGTCATTTCAAGTTAACGGTTATCAATTTTTCGGCCTGTTCGTTTCATACTGCAACTTGCTTTTCTTTACAGCTTTTCCATCATGTACGTATAATTCCTTGAAAACTAGTAGAACGACGTTCTATAAATATTTTTACTGCCTGAGCTATACAAAAATTGGTCATTTTTTACCATCCTCCTTTCAACGTGTTACTACGGTCGCGCTTTTCGCGTTACGACGATTCAATGCTCGTAATGACATCTTCGTACGATAACAACAGAGTCTCGTTGATTTTTGCGATTTCAATTTTTCTACCAGATAGCCCCGTTATCCCAGATTTTCGATCGTACATCGCTTCTCCTCGTCGTCGAACGAGAGAATTTCTCCGGAGATTATGTCCATGCGGCAAATTCATACTAAATAAGGTGAGCTTTTATCCTATGGATTCTGAGTTATCGCTATTGGAAGATTGACAGGGAAAAGAAAGATTTTAACCCACTCTCACGGGTATTTTATATAAACGATAGCCATAAATCGAACACGATATCTTTGTCGCCGAAAATCTACTTCGAGGAGGAAAGATATCACTCTGGGATAATAAGTATAACACGGAGGGGTAGGCTTACACAGAACTCGACGAATCGCTGGTACGATTTCTTGGCAACAAACGCGTTTTCTTTGTTACGTACATAATATATGTAATCCATAAGATGTTTTTGTCCACGCAAACACCCGGCCTTTCGTTTTCAAACACTAACTTGATGAGAATAATTGGACCATCTATATTTACTTAACTCTCGTGGTCCCTTAGGCATAACAAAAAAGAACATAACAAAAGCAACAAAGATTATTATACATTGTGCGAACGCGATGCTAGTTACACCGATCGATACAACGAATATTTACATTGCCGCAAACAAACGTGTGTGTACGGTAGGCAATACAAACATGTAATAAATTCTAAATTTAATCCGCCATAACGCAATTTATTCGCTTCGTGTGCATGCTTTTGTTCGAGCATCCGCACGAAAATATCCGCGAAAATGGTACGTAATAAGTTTACCCCGGAAATAAGCTTTAATGAGAATGGTTTAAAGGTTTCTCCCTATAAAAGAATAAAATTAAGTAGTCGGTACGAATAGCCCCGCAGAGCTTTTGGCTAAACTGTTTCAGCGTTTCTTTTCTTAATTCCTGGCAACACTCTCTTTCTTTAACCAGTGCTGCGCATCGGTGCACTCGACCTCTACCGCTGATCCAGTCTTTTATTTCCGAAATAAAACTCGTATTCAAATTTCTGGCACAATTGTCCGTGCACTGAGTTGCGACGGAATGACTGGCCTTTATATTCGTAATACCTTCGAAAGAAACTGGCGCGCGCATCGTTGCGACGTATTTGTAGCTTTCTACGATGCGATTCCACGAAAACAAACTTTTATCGCGCGAATAAAGGAAAAAAGTTGCGTGACAAAGCGTTTGCGCGCTCTTGGACCGATTTACGATCTGGCAATGAAAACAACGTCGAATCACATCGTTTCTAAATCAAGACCATTTAAAACATTCACGCCACACGACTGTCGTGAGACAGAAAATTTCGAAAACGTCGCTCCACTTACGCCATACGTATTTACGCATATATATATATATATATGTACTTACATTCCAATATCCTTTCATCTCTATCTTCTTTCTTAGATTCCCTTAGAGTCTCTCGTTTCTATCAGGTCTACGTAAATTCTTTGATGATCTATAAACGTCTCGTTCGAAACTTTCGCAAAACGTTCTCTCTGATATGCAACATGCTTATGGTAGTTCCTGTTTCTAAATGAATTTTCGTTCACACTCGTAAGTCGATTATTCGCGATAGACACGGAAGACTATACGCTCTTCCGTCTGGCGTTGATTGTATTTCCCGATGACAGGAATAGTATGTAACAAGTTTGCCAGGATAGTAATATCCTTTTCGAGGTAAACGTATAGAAACGCATAGACGAAAACAAGGCGAAAGTTCCCGCGACACGAGACCGAAGCGGGTTTATCATTGGACGCCGTGGCAGCATTTCGAACGAGTTTTTGTTTAATTACATCCAGTCTCGGTAGCAGTTGCGCTACCGTAACTCGATTACTCGTTCGATCGTAAAATTACGCAGAAAATCATCGCGAAGGCTCGTTAAAAAGATTTAATCGATTCGCAAAATGTTTTTAACGATTCGATAACAACTGACAACGAGACGATTTTCTATAGTACTACGAACAATTTAACTCGTAGAAACGTATTATCGTACCATACGTTCTTTAATATACATGCGCAACCGATTCGAGCGAACGCGTTTCAAGCTAACGCCGAAGAGAACAGGAGAGATTTCCTGCCGCGAGTAGGACGTATCTACTTGATGGAAAGACTAAAGGAGGCAGACTAAAGACAGGAGATTCGATACAATGGAAACTCATGGGCCGAATCCGTACCGGTCTGGCGTTAAATGTGTACGAAAATCGTCGAGGGCGATTGCCGCGCGAAATCGTAAGAAAGACAGCGAGAGAATAGAAGGGAGAGTTTGAAAAATTCGCTGGTACTTGTCGCAATATCAGAAAGGAATCGCTTAAATTACGTTGCACGTCGCTGGACATTACGGTATAACGTCGAACTAGGAAACAAGAAACACGACTAAAAGATCGAGTATTTTCGTAAAAGTGTTCTCGCAAGGGACAAAGGAAGAAAGTAACTTATTCGGAAATATGTTCTTACGATCGATATGCAGACGACGACGCTTAGACGAGTTAGACGAAGTCGACGTTGGTTTGTCGTTTGAACGAAGACGAACTCGATCGCCGCGGCTCGCTAACACGCAATTTGCGCCGCAGTTAAAACCTTCCATGAAAACCAAGCACCGGCTAAATGATCATGAAAAGAAGTAGAACGAGGGTAAGTAAGGTCGCAGCCACTCCGCCGCCGCTGCCGTGATGCATTGCTGCTGGATGCTCTGCAACAAACCGAAATTTACGGTGCGATGTAAAAAGGTAGTCTCCATTTTGCCAACCGTAATGAATTACATTGGAAACAACATTCACGACGAAACTGTCGCGTTCTCGAGAAAAAGACGACTTTTCGATCGATCGACGCGACTCGACGCGACTCGACGCGACTCGACGCGACTCGACGCGACTCGACGCGAATCGACGCGACTCGACGCCACGCCACGCTCAGCTAGACGAACATCTCCACTCGCTTTATGCAATTAAACGTAATTGTACGCGAACAGCGTCTTCTAATATGTCTGAGTGATGCGTAAATGAAATTTTGGGAACTTCTGAAACTGGTTGTAACGCGTTACGCTCGTTCGCAACAAACTCTTCCCGGCAAGTTTCCCGGTTCCTTCCCTCCGATGTCGCGCGAGAGAGCCCCAGCATGTACGCGACCGAAGATTTCATTTTGATTACGCGGTTTACGAAACTCGTTTGTACCCAGTTTTGCACGCACACCTCCGCCATCGAGAATAAAACGAATCAAGATAATGGGTTATCGTAACAACGTCGGCCTGCATCTCTAAAACTAAAACACAGAGATATTTAATTTAGGGCGTCGCTCTGCTATTTGGGTTAATGTTATGCAAAGTGATTTCGGCGACTAACAGCAGGAAAAATTGGAAGAAAATATCGTACAGCACCGTAATGTGGTGTTACGACAAACGGTTCGAGCAATTACCTCGACCGACTACCTTCGTCTTTAATATCTTTCGAATAAACAGCGTACCACGAAATTGGAAACATTCGCGTACTTTATAAAAGTACCAAAATAAATAAATTAATTAATTAAATAAAAGTACCAAACGGTTATACTTGTTAGCGATAACTCGTTTATAGAGGAGATGCTCGTATCGAGGTGGACGAATATCAAAGCATATCGTATAGCCAATAACTAGAACCATAAATGTGTCAACGGGGTTTAGGTTCGGCAACGGCTTCGAGTGGCGATATTTGAGGCCCATTGCGTTATATTCTAAAGTTACGTACGGACGACGCGAAAGTAATTCGCGAGGCTGCCTCGGGACCAATCAACGATTATCGGTCATTTTTCTTTTACCAAGCTCGGTGCCTCTCGCAGCTTCTTATTCGCTTCGTTTTGGACGCGTATCGAAAGACTTTGTCGAAAGTTGAAAATAATAAGGATTCTAGAAGGATATGGCCACGGAGTGGGAAAGACGACATACCTTTTGCCGGTAAGAGGACTGTGAGAAATGACACGACATATATATATGTTTTATATAGCGCGACCAAACGTTGGTACTGTTCGTACGAGAGTTTGTACAATTGTACTTAATCGAATTAGTGGTACAATTAAAACAAAGATCAATGTTTTCGTTTACCATTGACGATGTGAATGTGTACGCTGCTGGAATGGGTGTTACTCGGCGAACAGGTGTACAGGCCCGCGTCTGCCTCGATCGCTCTCTGAATGAGCAAACGGCTGGAAGTCACGGGTCCTCTCTCCGTGACCAGGCTGATACCACCCCTCGGCGTGTCGAAGGTAATCGCCTGCGAAACAAAGAAGACGGACAGCGCGTCGCATTATCCACCTCGTAACGTGACTACCACCGAATAAAGCTACTTGGCGCTGCAGACGAGGGAACAAGTGGTGACAGGAAGTGTCTCTTTCGAGTGGCGAAATGCATCGCGGAATAAATGCCTTTAAAACGCGTTTTCAGCCTACGCCGAGATACCGACTACCTACGAAACGGCTCCTCGAGCCTACTTTTCGCTTCTATATTTTCTTCGTTTCTCTTCCTCTTCTCTTCTTCGCATTTTCAACGAAGTTGGCGAACGAAAGAGAAGAACGATTTAGGCAAAGTAACCGAACACGAAAATAGAACGCGAGTTTCGATTCATTCCCGTCGCGTTTGTCTACTCCTCTTTGATCGACTATCGTTCTTTCGGTCGTTTATAATACGCTGACCGAAGGGCAGAGGAGAAATACGACGGCCTTTTACTAATAAATTCCTAGTGGCGAACGACAAGCCTCGATTCTCGATCAACGGCAGCTTTATCTCAGTCACGAATAATTTACGTTCGAATCGTCTTTATTTACACGCTGCCCCTCTACGCATCGTTGTCCAGGAACAATCGCGAGCTTGTTAGCAGGCTTCGTAAATAACGGGGCTCGTAGGAACGCTATTGACTGCAACGATAATCGATATCGTAGGATAACAATGAACCGCGTGTACAATGTACACGTATTCCTGCGACCCTCTTTAATGTTACAAAGAACGACGTTAGTTGCGGAAGATGTATCAGCTTATCAGAATAGCTGTTTTCTGTTAGCGTGCGAAAACTTGAAAACCCTTCGGTGTCTTCCGCTTTTGACAGGCATAAGAGGAAAACGTTGCGAGTACTTACTTCGTGATCGTGACTCCAAACGATCGTGGACGGTGGCTCGGGAGCATATTTGACGAGGCATGTGAGGTTTATCGTGCTGTACTTGTTGATGAACAGATCTGGAGCTCCGGCGATCTCGGTGACCGGTTCTGCGATCAGAACGAACTCTTTATCGGTTTTACTGATTAAACCGATGCATATAAACCAAAAAGCATCTGTTTAATTTTGACGAAGAAAACGAGAAATAGTTAGATGAAGAAGATTAACGAGGATATACGAGCGAGGGAAATTAGAAAAGAATTTCGAGGAAAATTAATTTACTTGAGAGATACGATCGATCTTAGCGAGAAATCTTACGTTCTTTTATCTTACATCTAGCCATATATTTAAAATATATCGTCGGTAGTGCAAATAGCTCCATCTGCCACGAATTCCCACGATACGTTAGAAATTATGAAAGATATTTTTAGGCGTACAGCAGCGACTCGAGACCAAGCTCGCGAGGCTCGGTTACGGTGTTTCGTGATCCTTCCGTGTCTAAAATATTGTAGAATCTAAATTTCAAACTTGCTTGTCGAGAGTAACTCCATCGACTATACCACGTAACCAGTGAATAGATGTTTCGATTATTATGCGTGGCAATCCCTTCGACGACTCGATGATCCTATTAGATTTATAGACACGATACAAGGATCGGGTAAAGTGACGTTAACGAAGAATAGTGGTCTGGATGTTTCTCTTAAATAGCAAACAGAAACGGTTGAAGGGAAACGCTTGTTTTTGCTCTGGAGTGCTCAAATTCAATCTTATTGTTAGACACAGGGAGAAGGTTGGTCCGTCGAATAAAATCCAATAACGACGGACAAAGATCTCTCGATACGATATATCCTATACTGTTTCTCGAAAGCAGGACTTGACCGAGGGAATACCGATCGGATCAGTTCTACATAAATCGGAATTCCCTTCGAAAGAATTCGCGTCGCGTACAATCAACGAAAGGCCGCCTACTTCGGAATGCGTCTACTTGCTCGGAAAAGCGTATCGTCTATCGAATCGTTTTGATGGGACGTCTCGTGTTCTGCGAGCATTACGATGTACATAAATTTGATCAAACGGACGAACCTTCCCTTCGGACAGTCGCTATGGAATCTTAAGTTAATAAGTTTTGCTTTATCCTCCTTGCTCTTTTGCTTGCTTTGTTTACTTGAACGAGTCGCAGAAACAATATTCGCGAGATATTCGTAACGGTAGCGCATTAGATTAGCACCGGTATAACAGCACACCTGAGTTTACTTCTTTTTTCGTATCGAGAGAAATTATCGGAAGGTATTCTATTCCGTGCGACTCGTTACACGTAGATTTCAAGCGCGTAAAGAGGGAGGACGAAATATGAAACAAAGCTGAAATAGAATTAAGGAGCCTCCAGACCAACGTAAAATATTCGCAGCGGCAACGAACGTTTCGCACTTGGCTATGAATAAACAGGTGGATTTCACTGGCGTCGCCGCCGCTGCCGCTGCACGCCGTAGGGAATATTTCGTTGCTGCTACTCCTGCGAATATTTCGCGTTGGTTTCTGGAGTTGACATTAGGTTTCTAGCGAGTTTGTCCGTTGCCGTAATTCATCGTACAATTGTCACACAGAGACCTAAGATTACGGATGCGCTACGAGGAGAGCACGTTTCTTGAGCGTTCGATGTAGAGTTTGGATTATCTGACAAGCTCGAGCTCCGGATTTCCTTGGTTTGCTGACCAACTTTAGGGTCGTCCTGCCAACTCGGGCACCTTCGTTTCCTCTCCGGTAGCATGTCCTTCGACTGTTAAATGCACCGCAATATCTGCGATACAACGTTCTCGCAAACAATTTACGGAAGCTCCATAAAACTCTCGCTGCACCTGCTACGTATAACGATAAAACGATAAAAACTTATCGCGGTAAAATAATCCACCGGAAAACGATGTTCCTGTTGTAGCCTACTACGGAACAGAATTATGTCGCTCGAACGATGCGAAAAATATCCATGTTAGGAAGAGCGTAACAGCAAATAGAATTCGGATTTTGCTATTTTGCTGATAGAACGATCGTTGACTTTTGCTCCAGAGACTGCAATTTCGTTGGTAGACGGTTGACCGTTGACAGGGCGGTACACGGTACACAAACATCCACAGTGGTAATCGCCTCACGGGTGTGGTCTTGTTATTCCCGTGGCATTTTGCAGGAAGGAATAACAGGTTTATTCGCGCGACGGTTCACCTACGACGGAGGAAGAGAAGCGAGGACGGCTACGGGGATTCCTCGAGTTTCTCGAATTCTCTTTGGTCAGTCATGATTTGCTGACCAACCCCTGGTTCTCGCTTCCGTGTTCAATTTTCAACGACGCTGCCTTAAGAGGGTCGTACATTCTCGAACAAATACGTTTTCACTGTAAACAGAGTTGCTTCTTATTCGACCGAGACGCAAATTGCTTCGTACAGCGTCAGCTTTCGCTCGAGGGAATTGCTTTGTTCGCACCTCGAAGACGTAAAAATCTTTCCTGGATTAAATTAAAAGACTCGAGAAACGGTAAACGCATCGACGAAGATTTCTAAGCGCGAGCTACCGTCGTTGCGTCAAAGATTTCGACGAACCATCGAACCGGCCGATAAGTTGCGCGTTATCCGAACGGGGACGACCGGCGATCGTTCGAGCGAAACTTGACAGCAGCGAGAGATCTTGGCTTTCTCTGAAGAAGCCTTAAGCGTTAAGGGTCGCGGTGACCCTTCAACGGCATATTGCTTCTCCTTCGGGAACTTTGAGTGGACCGAAGGAACAACGGGACGAGTATCGGCACAGAAGACAGTTTACGTGGCAGTAGCGACACCTCGAGAATTCGCTCCTTGAGAAATAATCGATCCGTTCTTTGGTAGCTGTCTCATAGGGGATTCATCGACGTTTGTACGCGAAGAAATCGATCGATTACGCTGAAAACTCGACGAGCCTGCCTGTTAGCGTATCGATTCGTTCGTCACCGACGTCGCTTATCGCGGAAGATGTCCGTTTCGACAAACGTTTGCTCTTTTTAAACGGCTTTTAATTCGAAATTTTTTCTCCGACTTGTTTCGATCGACGAAACATAGATATTTTTTTCAAGGCAAGTTCGAAACGACAAAATTTAAATATCTAGAACGTTTGTTTCGATAATTCTGTAACTGGGTTTGGCCAGAATCCCTAAGGTTCGTCCAATTCGACGAATTAATATCTACCGAAACCGTCGATCTCCGGTCGATGTTTATTTGGCCTCGGAGCTACGACAGGAAATAAATCGAAGAGGCCCTGGATACCTAACTCGACCGCGACTTCGGCCGCAATTGAATCACCGGTGCTCCCAGTGGCTCGCAAAAAAGGCTAACAAGTGGAAGTGGATAGTAAATCGACGCTCCGGCAAGAATAGAATTCTCCTCGACGTTGATACACCGAAATCCCGACGATCTAATCAACTCGATTCCACGGCTTTAAAACCTCCCACTCCAGCGTTTTATTCGCTTTTTAAGAAACGATATTTTCGCCTCGTTTTTCTTCCTATTTGTCATTCATCTAATTTTACGCCGTATTCCGAATTTTATTTCTTCGCAATTCGTTGAGATTAGAAACGTAACTTTCGCTATGAATTTCACGCGCGTAACAACTTTGACAAAAGTAAGGAACGCCACGACGAGCAGACAATTCTTTCCTCGAGTGTGATAATTTATTGTCCGTAAAAAGCGAGAAATCGAGATCGTTGTTATAACGAAGAAGTTAGCCAACTAGAAGTTGTTCAGCGAGCAAAGAAAGCTCGATATTCGTAATTCTGCAGGGCTATCGTTTCGCGCATCAAAACGACTTTGCTCGCAATTTATCAACGAAGCTGCTACGAAAGGGCGAGGCCAAAATTCCTAAAGGCGAAGAGCGCGTGAAATCGTTCGATTCGCTACGTAGCCTCGTTTCATCTGGAAATACAGAGAGACGGTCGTGTCAGAGTCACGACGTGACTGGAGACTGGAACATCAGCCAGAGGCGTAGATAAATTATTCCGGTACGTGAAAAGAGAGTTGGCGATCGATAACGAAGGCCCCGCGTCCCACGCAAACCAGAAGGTTCAACGTCGCAAAGCGATTTCCATTGCGGTTGAAGGTCGTGACCGGTGTTCGGAAGGACAATAACGCCGGACTTGGTCTACGAGGACATTCACCCGACGGACATGCACAGAACCGGCGGGGCGGTATCGAGTATGACTTAACGTAGGATAAGCGTGCGATCGACGCGACGCATGTATTATTAGCAACGCTTCGTCGCGTCGCGTTGCATCGCGTTGCGACCATTGCGATCGAAACCGTTCGAGCCGCTCCTACGGTTTCAGAACCTATGATTCCCATATGTTACGCGCCATATCCTCCGTGTCACGACACGACTCACGTACTCTGCCCTGCCCTTCTATCACCGACACGAACACTCCTCTCTCCGATAATAATCTTCCGTCCACGCCATTACCGATAGAAATTGATTGCGTTCGGATGCACCGACCGATAGCTTTCGCGCGTCCCTAGGACGGCTTGCGGCCACGGAAATCGAGCCGAACTCTGATCATCGCATCGTCCACAGAGAATTCGTCCCGTCCGTTTTTCGCACGGGGAGAGAGGGATGCTTCGATCTGGATTTCGTGGTAATTGCCTCGAGATGAACTCGAAATCCCGTGGCAAGAAGATCGCTTGGTCGTTTGGCGCAAGGCGTTCCGTCGTCAGCTCGAATCGCGGAGTTTATGTCATAAACTGTCATAAACTCATGCAAATTAACTAGCCGATAAAAAAAAAAAATTTATTTTCGAGAGCGTAAGCAGAAAAAATTCTTAATAAGACTAAGCGAGACAAGATTATGGCTCATCGCGCCGAGTCGGGAGAATCCATTTCGAGGAAAGTTTAGGCGGACCGCTTTATTACAGATTGGCGAAATTGCTGCCTTCTCGCGGGCTACAGATAGCTGAGAAAAAGTTTCGAGAAATTTTCGGCTAAGCCGAAACGAAAGCTAACGATTTATAAATCTCGACCCTTGCCGTCTACTACTCCAGTCGACGTACTTTCTACAAATTAAACCTTTACCTTAAATTTGACGTAAAAAATTCGCGTACCTTCGATAGGAATTCCTGCGCGAGCAAATTTCTTACCGACGGCTGCTTGAACGCGTTCGGTGAAAATTTCGTGGATGGTCAACGGCCTGGAAAAACTTTTCGTCGCTTCGGAATTAAGAAATATTTGAGAATCAACGAACGAACCGTCCCGTTCGTAAAACGGATACATCGTTTTTGTTTAAGCGGTACTCGAACGAGGTGTGAATATTTCAGCGGCCAATATCTTATTAACGGGGAGATAAGGCTCTGGTTGGCCACGTTCAATGGGCATGCACGATCAAAATGTCTTCTCAAGCATGAAACTGGACAGCCCGGCGCGTTCTATGTTACGAGGCACTCCGTAGCCAACGATTCTGCAGTGGTCACAAGGGAACTTGGACGGAACTGTTCAACAAGAGCCATTCGCACAAAGGACCATGATAATGCCAAGATGCCCGCTCCAAGTACTCGGCTAACTTTTCGAAAAGCCGTGGAAATATTCGTACTCTAATAAGATCCGCTCGCTACAACTCGCTTCGAATCCATTGTGCGGTTTACAGAATTCCGATTGGTTTTATTTGTTGCGCAAATTGCCGTGTACGCTTCGTAACGTTGGATAAGGGCATTACAGAGTTTATTATCGTTTCGAAATTCGAGAAGTCTTCTTACCTGCACAACTTGCACCATAACCGTGAAACCAACTTTGGTACATAGTGTATCTTACGTAATGAAAGGGTTAGTCGATGTAAAGCGTCAGCAAGATACGACGGAAAGTTTCAGAAGATTCGCGAACGCTGGAGATTAGAAGAGAAACGATCGCTTCGCGGTTTTATTAGACCGTAGTCGAATTATACTCTATGCGTATATAATAAAATAAAGCGAAATAAAGTAAAATACTGGTGGTCTGGTGGCCGATGAAATAAAAGGCAGAACGGGATGCAACGAGCCTAACAATTTCCTCCGCGACTCGCGCTATTTCCGGTGGATCGATCGATTAATAGAAAATATCCGTTTACCTGGAATGCAGTCGGACGAGCATTTGTCGGTGGTTTGGTCGAGCAGGTCGTAATATGTTTTCGCGACGGATTAATCACAGCCGAACGATAAATTTCCACGAGACACCGTTCGTTCGACCGCGAGTACAATCCTAATGGAAGGGCCGGTAAAAGCTCGCGGTTATTTTCGACCGCGATCGACTAACAACCCCGATCGTTATTCCCGACCGCGATGACGGAGCAGTTTTATCGTTCGCGATAATCCCGCAAAATAACGTTCCCCGGGCGGCCAGGATCCCCCAGGAACCGGTCTCTGCTTACAATAGCGCGCCATCACTATCGGTCGGAACATTATTTTCGGCAAATTCTCAATATGACATCCTTTATTTCAGTTAAACCGACTGGAAAGAGGTTGGCATACGGCCAACATTCCAAATCATTCGCCACCGTATTGAACTAACGAAACTTTATATCACCCGTATCCTCCGCACAGCTCGTTAATCCGTTCTTTCTCTGTCTTTTACACGAATCGTTCTGTCTCCTCGCCTTTAACCCACCAACGTGTCGTGCCTCTCGGTCTCTTTTATCTTCCTCCTTCGTTGCTTCCAGCCGAAACTACAGCTACTAGAATCTACCGGTGCCGATGAGAGGATTATCGAAACCGGATTAACCGATGCTTTCGCAGAAATTGCTTGGCCGCTAGACGTGTCGCGATAATCGGAGCTGCTTCTCCGCCAAACCGTCTCCCTTCAACCTGCTTCTTCCTCATCCCTTTATCCTTTCCCGCCTAACGCCATTTCGTCCTTTCCGCACACTCTATTCGATCAATCGAACCTTCAAACGAACTCCTGTTTAAGTTGTGCTCGTTCGAACCAATTTTCGGATCGCTCTCACGCGATCGCGCCTCTCTCTCTCTCTCTCTCTCTCTCTCTCTCTCTCTCTTTGCGATTGGTCTCGTTTCGATTTCGCTTCCCATGAACATTTTGATCTTTCCTCTCTGTATTTTTCAAGCAGAACATTTTTCCTTGTCCGGTTCACGCGCGTGAAACTTTTATCGTTCCATTTGTCACGCGCGAGATGCAAAGTTTATAATCTTTCACGAAACATTCGTTTTGAATATTTACAAAGTTCGAAGCATAAACGCACGTTTGTTTTTTCGTCAATGCGATTTCTTCGTTAACTACGCAGATTTTCTGTTCGCGTCACTGTCAAGCGTTATTCATAAAGGATACCATTGAATTCAATTAATTCGCTTGAAAGATGAACGCATCGTCTAAGAAGATTGATTTCGGTTAACGCGCAAAGTTGAAGCTGAATTGCGGCCGTTCAAGTTCAAGACCATTAGAAAACACGAGATAGTTTACTTAAATTTCGCTTTTGATTTCAAACTCGATACTTTCGAATTGGTGGGAATTTCTCGTGGTTTAGTCGGGCAGGATACTTGGTCGAACGTAGCAGCGCCGCGCCGGTGAGAGGATTATCGAAACAGGATTAAGCAATGCTTCTGTAGGTATCACTCCCGTGCCTGCCGCGTCGATGTACTCCGTTACTGTAACTGATATGCTCGACTGATCCTCAATCGTTAAAAGCTTTTCCCGTTGCCGTCCCTCTTAGCCACGCCAACTGACCCTTTTCAAAGCTCGTAAATGAACACCATCGAAATTTATAGGCCGTCAAGAGTTACTTTAATCCACAAAGTCGGAAATCTTTCAACCGTTCCGTCTTACTGATGCGTTTGATCCATACACGGAAAATACTCGCTCACGCGGTTGTTGATAAACTCTTTTCGTTCGAACGATACGTTAGCTCGTAAAATTTTACCGCAGTGCAGTTTTTAAAGTTTTGTAGAAGCTCGCCCGATTTCGTTGCTCGAATATGGCGCGATCGTATATCAAAGGATCGTGCAACTTGGACTACCGGTTCGACCAAACAATCGGCCAAATGTCCCACTTACGACGTAAGTACGACGTAAGCGTAAGCGTACTTGATGCGTGGATACGCGAGCCAAAGAAAAAGTTGGACGCAGCTTGCGGAGTGGCGCGTTATTAACGCAAAATGTATACTCGCGTCCTTGGTAACGATCGAAAAGTACAGAGGTTCGCACATTGTAGCACTTTTCCCCGGGCAATTATTCAACTAATGGAAGATGCTCGGCAGGCCGTAGTTAGCGTGGTCGGTAAAAAAAAGAGGCTAGGGCGTTGCCGGAGGAATATATCGGTGTATCGTGCATAGAGCGTGCCAGGGCCCCGGTATTTTCACGAAAATAGCACGTTGCACTTGAGGCACGAGAGGTAATTACAATAGCACGCTGTAACGCCGAGGTTCGAGTATTGTTATCACGATGATCCGACCTCCCCTTCCTACCATGTAATTATTCAGCTCGTACGCCACACCAACCCTATAGTCATTGAAATTAAAGCTTTTTGCATTTTCAACGGCGCGGCGCCTCGTTAATCCGTCACGATGACGGCACTTCGTGGCGCGTATTAGCAATAAATTGCGCATGAGATCCGTCGCGATTTGCTTCTGTTTTATCAAAGCCCCAGATTCCTAACGCGAGCCATCCTTTTCCTCCATTGTTGCGCGCAACCATACGCCCCGTGGATTACGTAATCGGTTTTCGCGTTTAAAAGCTGCCCCTTCGACCGTAGAGTCGGTTCCCTCGAAAGCGAAGAAGCTTTTGAAAACTTCGCGTCTTCCTGTTTTGATAAACCGGAGCTTCGTTCAACTGCAGGCGTAACGCGATACCAAAATGCAAGTGTTCGACGAACGAGTCTGAATCAATCGAACACGAACGCCGTATTTTTCTCTCTTCCAGCGAACGATGTCGCGAACAAGGAAGGTAACAAATCACAGGGACGTTGTATGCAGTGTCCGGAATTTAACCGTGACGCCTAACTGAAAACGGCACGAAGCACCGACCATCGACTTCGATTAGCTCGCGACCAATACTCGTTGCACTCCGTTGCAGTAGGCGCGAAATGTTCCTTGAAAATAACGTATGTTTTTCACCTTTTATTCCAAATTAACGAAATTGCGCTACAAAGAACGTACAAGTGAAAAACCGAAAATGTACCTATGAATGGAAAGTGCGTTTTTACAGGCCGGTTTTTATCGTAACGTCAATGCGTACGAAGCAAAAACTTCGCAATAATGTGGGAATAATTATACTAACGAGACGTTAATATAATATATCTTAATTAAAATGTTCTACAAATATTAAATATACATTTAAATGGATTTTTGTAATCAACGAAATCACGTTATTAATTATTCATTAAATGTTTTTCACAATGGAATATATAAACAAGTCGACTTGCAAATTTAAGGATTCAAGCCAATTAGTTTTATTCCCTTTTTTATATTTATTCCGCGTTAAGTTTTTCTTCTACCAGAAAATATAGATACGTAAAAATGATAAAAGAGGTACGTTTAACTTTATTTATTCGCATACGAGAGTTTCGGAAGTTTCTACTCCTGGAAGTAGAAAGGTTTTACGCTCTATTCAAAGATGCGTAATTTATTGCAGTTTTCGAATCTTATAACGCCTTTTTCCTAGAAAACGCTGTACACACCGGAAAGACGCGAAAGACACGTGCACAAATTTCGATTCGTCCCGATTCCAATTTAATCGTAACGTTTCGTTAAAGATGGTAGAAAAACACACATACACATACATATACGTTTAGGAATATTTTTATCCGCTTCTTTGTCTTTATGAATTCGTTGATAAGATTGATGCCAAGAATCGGGAATTGCTTCTAATTCTGTCGAGGTCACGAGAACCAACCCTAATTCACTTAAATCTTGCCGTCTTCCATTCATTTACCGTGCACGATCGATCAATCGTACAAGGTTTTCGCATTCGCCGTATAACGTGCAATTTCTCCATGCCTCTGGAGGATATCGTGATCTAGTTTTATCGGAGACCAGTGGCTCGCGTATTTCAATTCATAATCCTGTCGGTTGATTTGCACAAGACTCTTCAACCTGTATTTGCGAAGAATCTTCACCGTATAGAGTCGAGTACTCGAACAGCTGGCTGCCACAGTACAAACCGAGCGCTCCAAAACATTAACAACACGAACACACGTCAGGTTATTTCAAACAGTTGCCCCGTTTGTCTTATTCGGTTTCAGGCGTTGATATTAATTTATGCGAAAGGAGACGGAGATTTCGGTGTATTCACGGGAAAACACTGACTCGTCTCTATACTCGCCATTTCGATGATTATCCATTGTGGTTCAACCGCAATATTCCAGGTGTGAATATCGTGATTAAATCGTAACGGAGAACGAGATAATCGTTTGTTAATTATCCATCCGATCCATTTACATATTCGGTGTAACTGCCGTGAAAATACAAACGGGTTAAACTTTCGGTATATTTGTTTAACAATTGCAGCATCGTAGCTTACATTTTACAGAAAATATTAGGTACAAACGAATTAACTAAACGACTAAATAATGAAATTTATAGGTTCTCGTCTTCGATGGAAGAACTTTGTTTATTTTCTTCTCTTCTCTCCCGAAAAGATTTCTATGGTAATGTGTCGTAATTGTTGGGCAATAAGCCCTTTCCACGACTCTTTCTTCTCGTTTCACGAACGAAGGACGACTTGGCCGAACAGCCGATGGTAAGGAAATCGATGTACGACGAAAAGCAAAAATTGGTTTGCGTTGCGTCGAGAAGATCGAAAGGTAAAGGCCTGCGCGGTGACGTCAAAATTCGCAATTGCCGGTCGATCGAATTGGCCTTCGTCGACGTCATCGATATTCTATAACTTGTACGATCGGAACGCGATTTCTCGTTCGATGCCGGTCGCGTCGAAAATGCCAAGATCCTTCGTTGCTTTCTCAACTTCCTAACGTGGAATGATATTTCATTAAATTAAAAGCGATCAAAAGCACCGCACTCTGTTTCTCTCGCTTCCCCTTTCCGCAAGCTTCGCGTCAACCGAAGTTTCTCGGCGTTGTGCTTTAATTAATTAAATAACAGAAATTGGCAATCAAAAGAGGAAAAAATTCGTGCAAATTGTTTCTTCTTTCAGCGAACGTTGGAATTTTTATAGCGAACCAGGGTAAATTGGAACGATGAATAAAATACGTATTATATGAACGTTTGAAGCACGAGAAATGCCCTGCTTCGATCGAACAAAAACAAACAACGTTTCTAGACAAAATTTATTTCCGATACCTTCGGTTTTCTCGTCTATTTTCCGTATAAATCGTCACGATTTATTAATATCATCGAACGATGGTAAAAACGAAACAGGAGAAAATCAACGAAACGCGAAGATGCAACGAGATTTCGGAAACGACGAGAAGCGGAATCTCTGATAAAACGCTGATAATTAATGCACGCAAACAGCGTTAGAGTGGAGATCGATAATGCCTGCGGCGTTTACAGCAAATAATTTTCTACGATTGTCGCAAAGTCCGTGTAGTTTAGACGCGGCAATTGCGATGCGTGCGATAAAAGTAACACAAGGGACGATCGTAAAGAGGCTATAAATGTAAACGGTGATCGTTTCGACAGATCACGGATCCTTTTCTTGCGGTGAATTCGTAAAAAGGGAAAAGAGGGTGGCTAATAAAAGGGAACGTATTGAATAGAGCGCGGTACATTTTCGGGGAGTGCTTGCCGAATGTTTTTCACGGAGAATTAAAGAACGATTCCTGCGCAAGGTAAACCGAATAATTAAAAGAAAATTTCAGCGGGGAAATACGTTGGTAAAAGCCCGTAAAACTGTTACTTTCGAATAGCAAGAGGTATGACAACGGACGTGTTTTAAGTTAACATTCAAGGAATTAACTTTATTCCTGTAATGGAGCTCCGAGGTAAAAATGTTTAAATACCTTTCCTTTTTTGTTGGTGTTAGCAGAAACGAAGTTCGTTTCACGGAATTAAAAGCCGACGGTGAAACGGAGGAGAAAGTCGTGGCAAATGATGTCTTGACTCGATTCCGCAAATTCAATTTGCAGAGAGATGGAACGGCCACGAAACTTCCCGGCGCAAAATATACTTTTGATTTGCTGCTTGAGTCGACGAGAATTTTTTCGAAGAATTATAAATAAATTGCGTGGTTTTCGAGCGAGCAAGAGTAGAGTCGAGGAGAAGCGGCAGCGAAACAAACGATTTCGTCAAGAAGGAAAGCTTTAAAGGAGACAACGAAACGAGCGACGGGGTCGTTTCTTTTCCATGCAACTGGCTTGCATTCCAGGTTCGAGCAAGAGCAAGAGAAAAAGAGAAAGAAAAAGACGAGACGAGTAATAGAAGGAGCAGGTACCAAGAGGAAAAGGTCGATGTTGCCGTTGTTGTTGTCGTCAGAAAGACTCAATTTGTCGCAGCAATTTCACGGGTATCGGGTGCCAAGAATGCCGCTGAAAGCTCGGCAATTGTTTTTCGATTCGTTCTAGTCTAGTTCCTTTATTAGACGTCGCAAAAGAAACCGGCAACTGGCGTCGATTTGCCACGAATGAACAATTTGTCCAACACCTTTTGAGCTTTTCCTAAAGACGTATCCGACTCTCCACCGTTTCTTTCTTCGCCTCTCTGCTTCTACCTTCGAATCTCGTGTAAATACGCGGAGTTTGCACGATACACCGAGCCACGTGCATCGTTTCCGCCCGTTATTTCAAATCAACGTTCGCTCCTTGCTTCTTAGCGGCGTTGGCTGCTTCCACGTCGATACAGAGCTGTGTGTGCATGTACATCTTTGCTATTCCGCTTCTTTTTACCAGCAAGCACGAAGCAACGAATATTCTTAAAACTACGCGGATTATCTCGATCGAACTCGTATCCACAGTTTCCATTTCGCGACTGATCATAGTTATTTTTTCGCTCGACTTTGTTTCCGTACTTTACGATTCCATTCGCGGAATATGTATCTTCCACGACTAAAAATTCGAGAACAAGAGAGAGCTTTTCTTAACGTTATAAGGAAACGAGGAAAGTTTACAATTTCTATCGACCTTATTTTCGCGATTCGATTTCATAGGATTTCCTACAAGTTGGAAGAATCGGAACTGTAACGCTGAAACCGCGATAGATCGGCGGACACTCAAATTCCATCGTATCCAGCCGGATCGATAACGATCTACATACGTATACGTATATGTACGCGATTCTTTTGGTTTCCACTAGGCTACGTTTTGCTCTCGGATCATCGGTATATCCGGTTCGATGTACAGGGTTGGCGATCGATCAACGTCACTGGCTATTATCGGACCCCGACTAGTTGCTACCGCTAAAATCCTGCAGTCCGAACAGAAGAAAAAAGAAATCAAGCGATTGTTTCTAGCGTTACACAGATCCGTATATCTTAGGACTTACCGCTCTTATGAGTTCCACGACTTCCACCTGACGAGGACAAGAAAATAGCAGGAAGACTCTTTCGGATGTCGAGTATCGAACGATGTTTTTGCAAAGGCGAGTCACGCACCGAGACAATTATCGTCGAGGCTAATGAACCTATTGCTTGTGAAAAGAAACGAAAGAGGAAAAATCGCCAGAATCCTCTCTATCTATCCACTCTATCCATTCTATCGGATCAGCCATTAGCTCCACTTTTTCTTCTTTTGCTTTTCGCTATTTTCCTTCCGTCTTTAACTCTTGTGCCTTTCGTTTATCACGAAGAAGCTTAAGAACCCACGATATTTTCGGATGTCGTTCGAATTAGCTACGTTCAAGTTGTTCTTCTTAAAGACGAAAACACAGAACACGTAACGAACGTTACCGTGCTAATTTACAATTCCCAAATGCGTTTACAGAACTTGCATTCCTTCGCAAAACTTTCGTCTCTAGCGGTACATACATTCCTTGCAGAAACTATCATTTGGTAGTCACTTGGGTTGTATAGAAAGTAATCAAGGTGAGATTTCCGATTTGTAGCTAGAAATAAATTATCGTTTTGAGTAATTAAGCGATAATTGATTCCACTATCTCTGAGAACGGTAGATCTTTAAGAACAATTATGACAGTACATTGCGCTTGTAATCGTAACAAATGTAAATAAATGCATTGGCTATCCAGACTGCAAAATATTCTACCAGAGCGACATTTGTTAGGGGGTTTTCGAGGTCGCTGAAGCCGAAAATCAGGGTCGTTTTTTACAATTTGATACTCTTAACCTACCGTATGCGTTGTTCCGTATACGTTTGACGTATGTGAATCGCGAGTAACGGATCAGGTTCGATCGTATCGATTAGATCGTGATCCAAGCGATGGAACATCGTAGTCTTACGCGGATTTCTGCAATTAAGACTCTCTCCGGCCAAATGTTCGTACGGCGGAATTTTCAGAACCGTTCGTTTCTGTGAAAAACGACCCTCGTTTTCAGCTTCAGCGACCCAAAACACCCTCGAGAAGACGCATTCGGATAACAAATTTTGCAGCTCGGACATACACTTTGTCCAGAAGCTTTACATATTTCACGCGTTCGGTGACTATAAGAATATCGGGGTGATCTTTCGTTCCATCAAACGCGATATCTGCTATAAAGATCGATCTAGCTTGTAAAAAAGAAACGTCTTGCCGTAAAATTCTTCGGTTCGATGACAACGATTGCGAGCAAATAACTATAACTATGTCACGACCCATCAGGGAAAATTTCCTCCAAATTAATAGATGGTTTCGTCAGACAGCATGGGATTGTACGTTCGACGGTGTTTCCGCATTGTCATTACGGTGTTTATACCTGCGGAAGATTCCATATCCTCTATCCCTCTCTTCTCGTCGCGTTGCTCGAACGTCGCTCGATACAACGCTCTTACTGGCTCGTATAATTACGTTGCTAGAATAATAACGCGTTTCCTTTCATGTAACCGTCGTCGCGTGTACGATTAAGCCGCCGATACGTACGCGATTGCCGCGATATCTGTTTGGTTACAAAGTCTGGGACGATAAGTCTGCCCTTAAGTTACGATATTCGCGTAGCAATTTCGCCCGCAACACCTCGCGTCGTCCGTTAAAACGAGAAGACCGAGGTCACCTCTATCCGAGTTTTCGTCCTCGAGGTTTGCTTACGACGTGATGCGAGTCAAACTTTTGTACGTAGCGGTGCGCGTGTGCGCTGGGTAAGCAATTCTATGCATTAGCGTCACGTAGAAAACGTTTGCGAGAAAAGTTACTCGATTTAAGCGGACCAGCGTGGAAGAAGTTGGTTCGAGTAATTCGCGATGGTAATTTAATTAGAGTAACGGAGTTCTATCCGGGTTAAAGGATATCTTACCGACCACGTTGAGATGAACAGAGTATCCGATGGGAGGAGTTGTGGATATTTGGCACTCGTAAATACCAGAATCCTTCTTCTGAGGATATCGTATCCTTAATGTCCATTCTTCCGTGTGCGGCGTATGCATCGCCTCGAAACGTTGATCGCTCGTGTAAGTGTACCGACCGATCGTCAGCAGGTGAATATCTCGATGCCTTACCCACGAAACCTAAAATCAACGAAACGAAGAATATTTCTTGAATGTTTTCCCGAACGCTTAAAATAAGTAGCAATTAAGCTACGAGGATTCTCGTTCTCCTCGTTCTTTGCGAGGAAGGAAATACGCCTGACAAATAATACGTATGTACATACTCCTTTTATCGCAGTATCCAAACTGATCATAGGAAACAAATCTAATTAACGCGATTGTTCTTAGCAAAGTTACATCGCCAGTGAATAAACGCGAACTTCATTGTATACTCGATTAGAAGCATACCGCTATTTCGTCGCTAATCTCGATTATATTATCGTATACGAATATCGTATATCTATAATCCGCATCGATATTATTCTGTTCACTTTTGGGGCCGGTAGGTTACGGGACCGAATATAAACGTACAAAAAAGGAAGAAAACTGGTGCGCTCCTAGCCACTGTGTTTTCATTTGGAACGGTTGCCTGAGCTAATCTAACCAGCGCCGAACTGTGCACGCGACAAAAGTCGAACGAACCACATTCCGGAGATTAATGGGTCTCCTAAAATTCAAAAATGATTACACGCGAAACGATCCGCTTACGTGCTTTTTCCAGGCCGCGACATCGTAAACATTGCCACACGAGTATCGACAGAACCATACGGCGAAACGTACTTACGTACGTGTATATTTACCGTTTTTTCTAACAAAAGATATATTCTACGTATATTTATTTTTCCCAGACGTGCTTCGCTACATCGCGCGAGTTAATTTCCTTCGCATTTTTCCTTCGCTTTGCTTACCGCTTAACACTCTCCGATGATACGTTAAAGATTCAGTAACAATTTCGTAAAAATTGAAAGAAAAAGTTGTAAAGGCAGCGATTCCTTGGATTTTTATGATTGGACTGTTCGAAGAAGAAAATTAACTCGATATCGCGTAAGAAAGTTTTCTGCGACGCGCACCTTGTTCAAATTTCTTTGGAAGAAGCCGTTTTCCAAGGCTTTACGAGCGAGACAGTGCCAGCGTTAAAAAGTCGTATCCAAAGATAACGCGGGATGCGAAGCACGTTGCATTATATTTCGCTCGACATCTTTCGACATCGGCTTATTACCGGTTGCGCGCCCTTTTTTATAACATTGGATCGTACAACTTCTACTTCTCCCCTTTTCCACCCTCTAGCACCTGCTCGCGCTGTTACACCATTACTTTCCAGCCCAAAGCCGTTAAGCTTACACGTCGTTCCTTCTTTATAGATACAATCCATCGTTTACTTTACGGAATCGTTTTATTTTCTATCAGCGGCAGGTTACGTCGTTAATCTCGCGCGATTCGTTGCTTCGCGTCACTTACGAATCAATCCTTTTACGACTACCGTACGAGTAATACGAGTAATCTGTTCTCTCTGTGTTTGTTTAATTCACGAACAAAGCACGTTTACTTCAAATAGGTTATCTCGCGAACGAGTTAAGTAACTTTCGTTATTTTTGCGACGTTTTCGAATTAACATCTCCGCCCAAATCGCGCAACGTCGTTGCCCACGCTCCTCGTTAATCATTCATTCTTCACTTGCGACTAACGTATCGCGCGGTTACGTTCAATTTTCAGAAGGTTTTCGCGTAACAGGGACACGATGCTTTCGGTCGCATAAACCTCATTCCCAGAATCATCGTGTCACAGCCGAGTCTCGAACTCGTAGGATATATTTTTAGCTTTAAAGTTTTTACAATTACTTCTATCCTTCCGGAATTCGTTACAGGCTTATATACTTTCGCCGGTTTATTACAACGGAGTAAAGAAGTACTGTATTTGCATTACCTCGAAAGTTACGTCGTAAATGTTATCTTTCCTAATGAAAATTTAACGGCATACCGTATAGTTGTACCGATATTTTGCTTGTTAGAAACATTCCGTCGCAACCATTATTCTATTTTTTACGGAGCTGTATATTATCGAGAGTAAGGAGCGGAGAAGCAAGATGATTTTTTAAATACGTCGTGGTAGACTTTACTTCCTATCTGAATCGTCGAATACAAAGTACTAGACAGTGGTATAAAAGCTTGTTATTGCGCAAAATTTGACACGGCAATATCCACAATTAGCTACCGTAACAGGTATGCGGAAAATTCTTGTAAAAATATTCGAAGACGATTCTTATTCGGACGTGGGATAAGCAAATCGACAAAGTTTCAACGAGGTGTGTGCAAGATGACGTAAGGCTAGTTCGATTGATGCCGCGAGCTTTTCCATACCGTCGAGTACTCGAGTTATTTCCCTTTCAAAGGACGAATCGACCTTAGCGACTGCTTCGTAGCTTTTTTTAATTTAATAGATTACGCTCGGTCATTTGATCTGCGGCCGAGCAATCGTCACGAATGTTTGTACGCGATCCGCACGCGACTTTATAATTTACGAATGGAAGCTGACGATGTACGTATTTCGTTCTTCCTTCCTATCGACGCAATTTCAATTCCAGTTGATTCTTTTATTTTATGGTTCTTTCGAGGAAAGGTGGCTCTTCTCGCACTCTTTTTCGGCGACTACGAAATCTCGATTACGAACTCAAACAGGACACTAGAGACTTTATGGAAATGTATAAAATTACGAAATTAGGAACAGAAATGTATTCGAGTTATTAAACGTTATAAGGTTCGACGAAACGGATAGAATTCGCATAGATTTTGGAATAGGAAATCATCTGACTGCCAACGTAAGTGTAGCAGCGCAAAAGACACGCCAAGCTCGTACATATTTCATCATTTACTAGGAATACTGTTATACAGCTTAAGGTTACCATTACGTAAATACATGAATTTCCTAGTAACCGTCTGAAACCGACTTTATGAAACTGAAATTACGTTTAAATTTCATGTAATATTTCTAAATCTGTTACGCCAGTATCGTTATATCGATAAAAAGATAAGTATCTTTATTCCGTACAATATTACAAGAAACATTTCTCCGTGTTTTTCAGACTTCCTGCTCTTTAATTTTAATTTTGAAATATTATATTCAACATACGTGTAATTAGTAATTAACGTGCATTAGCGGAATTGAGAGAAATGTTATGCGGTACGGTAATATAGTGTGCGTAGCTCGAAAATTTATAAATTAATACGTGTTATGCGATTAAATAAAAAAGTAACTATAGACATATGTAACACATAATTTACATCGGTACACAAACGATACGGAAATAAATAGATACAATCTGCTTCGTCCACTTTAGACTTTAGACGCGGCATTTACGATACGAATAAAATCAACTATGTATTCGCCTTTTCCAACGTATACATCGTATACATCGACGTGTGTTTGCTCTCAAACAAATATCGCGAGTCGAACCTACGACGTTCTTCGCTTCGGATTAACTCCGGAGTTTTCAACAGAAGTGTTTGCACCTGCTTTGGAAACGTCGCATGTGCGAACCTTCGTGTATTCAGCAAAAGAGACCAATTTTTAAGGTAAATACAGGTTTTGAAGCACGACGGAAAGCGAAGCGGTGCCAAGTAAACTTTTCTCCTCGGAATATCGTCTTTTAATCAATCAGTTTCCTCGTGTAACTTCGCCGGGCTGAAAAATCTCGACTTTACTCGTGTCGTCGTTACATCGCACGCGTGGACGTAACTGTACTGTGAAAGTAACTGTACCGTGGACGTAACTGTGTGAGTAATGATATCATCGAAACGTACTAGTCAGTACGCACGTACTTGTGCGTATACGCTATACACACGCGTTTTGCATACGGATGAAATTGCAGACGAAAAACGTAACACGCTGTATTTGTCCGATTTGAACGCTCTACAAACGCGTTTTCTCTTTTTCCCGTTAATAAACTTGATCGATAGATAAATGCGTAAGACGCGTCGTACGCGCATTAAACATCGATCGATCATTTCACCGCAATTTGCAAGTAATCGACGGCGAAGAATTTTCTAAGAATATCCGTCCAATTCAGGTCTTAATAGCGCAAATTGAAATTCGGTTCGACGAAATATAATTGGAATAACGAGCGATGTGGCAAATTCGTCTCTATCGATCTCTGACGACAAACGGAATTGCGCAAACAATCGTTTAGAAACGTTTCACGATCCCTTCGCGACACCGTAATTCGCGGATTAATTCGACGCTACGAAGCGTTCCATTCGTCCACTATCAGCGAAATGTTGACGTTTTAGCCGATTTCATGCCACTCTTGGGACCGTACGCGTGCCACGCAAACAAATCGGTTGACCCAGCACGCGTGATGTTTGACGTCTCGTTTATCGACTGGCTGGTTATACATGCCGATTTCGTAAACCGGACCGTGCGTTTGAAACGTTGCGTACCCCCCGCTGTCAGAATCACACGCGTGTGCGCCTTTGACGACGATTCTCACTTTTCGATAATCACGATATCTACGACGTTGCTTCAACAACTCGAGACATTTATACGTCGGTACATCGATCGTACAAGTACAAAGATGGAAAACAAGCGTCAGGTTTATTTCTGAAAGGTAAAAGTAGAGCAAAGATTTATAAGCTCTCGAAATACGATAAGAAAAGCGTGCATTCTCTGGGAAATCGATTTCGACGAGATTGTCTTTAACCATCGACTACGTGCTCGTAACTATCGTCGCCATCTTTTTTCTTGTTTATCCGCCTATTCTGTTATCGAGCAAACGCAACGTTAAATTTAATAATTTTAAATTAACGAATCCATAACCAAAGTACTTACGGTTCTGTTTCCGAGGTTTTTCACTCTACAAACGAGTTGGATGGTTTTCCCAACCAGGCCCGTCATGTTCGACGGAACCGACGTATCAAAGTAAGGATTCGAATCTTGTTGCGTCAGCCATTCTTGAAAGGTATCGGTTTCGATTAAGCGAGTACTGTGCACAGCTTCTTCTGAAACCAAAAAACGTAAAAAAAAAATTGTAAAAAAGATACGATTGCGATTTTCAGAAGCGAATCCTTGGAACTATATTTTATAGACGATAGCGAGCTAACGACACGATCGAAGGTTTCGATATGTCGCCTAGTAGCCAGATTTTTCGCAAGTATCGATTCGAGAACACGTATCAAATACGCTCGACTCTCTTATACCACGGTACTCTGAAAACACGGTTTCGATATAACACGGTGCAAAAATTACGACGCGATTCCATATAATACGACTTGATAAATTTGGACCATCCTTATATATAGCACGAACGTTTCCATCGCACGGTTTTGATTTCGCTTAACAAGGTTTCGATACAACGGCGAACGAATTAACCGCTTTATAGAAGGGTCGACTGTATCACGAAACAGATCTTGCTTCAGAGAAATAACTCTCGTCGATGCTTCGTCCTTTTTCATGTTTCCTCCCATGTACGTATTTTACGTCAGGTATAGCGTTTCTACTTTTATCGCGTGCATGGATTTTCTTTTTGATCCCCCTTTTTCTTTTTTGTTATTTTCTTTTTGACCGTTTTACTTTGTTGTGCCCTGTAATTACGCGAGGTAACCGGCGGCGCGCAACCCTTCGGACTCGTGAAAAATAATTTTCTCGCTCGGCCGCTAGTCGCATTTATTAAAATTAGATCGCGTCAAAGGGAAGTAGCGAGCGATAATATACTTGCAACCATGTGTACATGCACCAGCAACTATACTCTAATAACATTGTCAGCAATTCTACGGCGTTGAAAAATATTCAGAGGCATGGAATCGATAAAGTCGCTCTAAAAAATTGAAGCCTAGATTCCGTGGCGTTATCACCGAGTTTTAAAGTCAAAAATATCCGAGTACCACAAAGGCAAAACCTTTCAGCGTTGCGTGGAAAATTTGAGAACGCAGTGTGGTACATGTCGATGTTTTTTAGGCAACTTTTAACCAAAATACGTATCAGTCGAATGGCAACAAATTTTTGGGAAAACTTTAAGTAATGGTGAAAAATTGGAAACACGTACGCCGAATCTATCGATTTCCTGCTGGCGTAATCTTTGAATAATCTTTGAATAATAGCGGCAACTTTCTCGACGAGTCGAAACGCCAAGCATCCTAATATCGTCGTATGAGAATGTTTTGTCAAGAACATCGAAGGCCGAACGTATTTTCCGTTCTTGCGTCGACCGAGGCGCTTCGATCGTCGCAAGAACAACGGATAAAGTCGTCGAACGGGAAAAAGTTTATTACAAGTGTAACGGCGTATTCGTTTGCAGGATTCGGAAACTGCGCAATTTATACGCGTAATTCGGACGAAGCAACGAACCCTACCAATCGCTCCGGAACGCATGAATAACCGAATGGTCCTCGCGGAGCCGAGTGGCTCGAAAGTACACCGTGGGACGGCTGGTGCATAACTATCCTGTTCCTGGTGTTCCTGCACTGCGGCAAATACGATCCCGTTCGCACGAGTGCAGGTAACTGCGTGTACGGACGCGTACATCTGCCATAAAATCGGATGAACGCATTTTACCGGAAATGGTCGTCTCGAAAGATTCGTTGGACCTTCGTGCATGTTATATCCTCCTATACATGTACGATGATATACATGCGTATATATGCGTAACATACGCACGTATACGTGCAACTAAACTAGCGCAGCAGTTCCTTTGAAAATAAGTCGTCATTTGGCATTTTATATCTACCTAAATCTTAAATATTTTGGTCCAACGGAAACACGAAATACGTACGTACGTAGAATTTTATCTTGCATCGAACTGAAATCGGCTTAATACAATTGGAAATATCGATCAGCGTTTTCATTACGTATCGTCTTTCTTGCCGAATCGAAATGCTTGTAATTAAAATTTCAATTCGTCGTTAACGATAATTTGTATAATAACATTTATATAATAACGTTGTTTTCATGAAAATCGTACGCACAGAGAAGAACGTTGCACGTAACGATGTAAGTTCCTTCTTTAGAGTCACATATCGAATGCAATTCAGCCGTTAACGAAATCGATCGTTCAAGAAAACCACCAAGCGACTTTTCACGAGCAATTTCATTCCTTGGTACAAAAAAAAAAAAAAAAAAAGTAACGAGGAAAATCTTATTAGAGCACCTTATCTTTTTATATCACAGTATCGATGTTTCGATATTTTTCTATTTGTTCGGTTTTAATACGAGATCGACCAACCGGAATTCGCGCGAAACATTTCCTCGTTTCGTATTCGCGACAGCTACGTTGATTAACCGTTTTGAAATGCCTACAAAGTATCCCTCTGGATCCTGATCGCCGTGTCACGGCGTACGGTCAGATTTAAGAGGGAAAATACTGCTCGGCCAGACGAATTAATCAATCACCAAATGACAAAAATTACGACCGACCGTAAGAACGTGTTGTAGAATGCTCGCATGCGCCACCCCTTTAATCCGAATATTTTCCCGTTCGATCCTCGCTAACTCACGCTATAATATTATCTACGTTATCCCATTGCGTTAACTCTTGCAGAAAATAACGATTTCCGTGTTTTAATTATTCGAACGATTACGCTTATTCGATCGGAACAGGACACCGAGGGTCTTATCGATTAACGCATCAATTTATCGTGGCACGTTTCATCGAGACTATGGTAGTTTTGCAAATACGCCTCAGTTTCGCCACAGGCAGCTCCTTATTTCATAAAGATAGCAAAAGTTGAAAGTGTTAACGATAATACTTTAATCGCCGCAAGGACACGCGGCTTGTTTAATATAGTATGCGCGTCGTGTCGCCATTAAAGCGTTAATTAACTCGATTGTCTCCATGAAGGGGATACCAACCCATCTATTTCTTTTCGTGGTATTAATCTCGTATAATCCGTGCGCTTCAAAACCACGTATCGAGCTTCGACTTACGTTTACATTTATTTATTTTCCATTTCACTCCCATTTACATTTATACGATTATAGCGATACGATCATAGAAACGATTCCTATATTCGTTTCAATCGCGTTGTTTTTCCTTTGGTAATTAATCGACGACTTTGAATAAGAATTTTAGTATTTGAAATTGGACGAGGAAGAATCTCCTAGCCACTGGCAAAAGTTTCATTTTTATTCTTTGTTTGTATAATGACCGCAAACGAGAAAAATGTACAAACGTGCGATATCTGGAAAGATTTTCAACGATTTGTATTAATTTACGCGACAGCATTGCTCGAATATATTCGGATAAATAGTTTGTCGAAGATATTTGAAATACGCATGATGCGGGTATCAAAGTGCGCGAATAATTCTCAAAGAAGGGGATGATAGGTAGGGCGCTTTGGTAGATTTAATTGACAGCAAAAAGATATTACAGTAGGCACATTTGTTTTGTCAACTATTCGTCTTTAATACGAAATCAAGCGAAAAAGTAAATTACCAGGCCACAGCATTTAGGATGGGAATATTTATCTTGGAAATTGCATCGAGATGTCGGCACCCTCGTAGAATCTCACGAAATACATTTATCAGGTTAAAAGGGTTAGGGGACGCGGGAAAAGGGAAAGGGCGTCGTGACAGATATAATATACGATCCCCTAAAGATATTTACCGTAATAAACTCGCCTAGGCCTCCACCTAGATCGAACAAACACTCGAAAATTAACCCCTTTTATTTATTTGCCGGCCAGATCCACGCTTTTACGATTACTTGGTAAATTATTTGCGCCATTCCCTGCTCGTACGAGTCACCGGAAAAGCCATCTCGGCCGCGTTCTTTCATTCCAGAAGAAACTACCCTCTAGGAGAACCGAGGGATTTCTTGCTTCTCGATGATTCGTTGGAACGGAATAGAATACGACCGAAGAACTTCTTCGGAAATAAGCATCGAAGGTAATTCGTTTGGAAAATAATTGTCGTTTTTTTTTTCCTTTTGTAACGACAATAGCCAGGACAAACGCGTCGTTAGTTCGTTCATGCGATCGAACCGTTCGCCTTGACGAACTTCTGCGTTTAATCATTTTGTCTGTACACCGCAGAAATTTCCGCACAATATCCATGGAATGTCAATTATCGGAATATCTATTAACCAAACTCTCGATTATTCGAATCGTCCGTCAATAGGCTGAATGATCAACTACCGACTATCGCTACCTATCGCTTCGAACCAATCGATCATCGCGTTCTTCCTTTATTTTTTCAATGAGTTTCTCGATTGGACAATCCGTTTCATACTTGGTGATCGCGTGGAAAATATACGTGTATACTGTATATATCGTCTTTATTACTACAGGCGATGATGATAAATGGGGGTAAGTCGCCGTTAGTGTAAATGTAGAACGTTTACGTATACGACGAACGAGTCGCATACGTTACAGGATTTCTCGATCGTAATTTCTGAAGCTACAGATCCTAGTACTAAAATAATCTAAACAAGTGGGATACGAGTTGGTGATATTACATAGTCGATTCACAGGCTGCGAATTAACCAATGAGGATAAGTAGCGCGATGGGAGAAAAATACCGAGAAAAGTGTGAACCTAAAAGATCCGGCGGGATCATGGAGACGTAAGGACTAAAACAGTTGCAGGCAACGAGTAACTCTATTAGTAATCTTAAAAAGGAATAACAAATCCGTCAGAATCCTCGTTGACTCGAGAGGATCCAGCAGATTCAGCAAGGACATAGTTGGGCTATTATAATAATTATATACCGCGAAAACTATGATGCATCCTTCCCTTAAACTGTTTATACTTTTAACTGGTTTTTACGAGCTTAACTAGGGTACAGTATTAAACGTATATTCCCCGAAGAACGTATACAATAGCTCTTTCTATAGGTGTCAAATCATTTATGTCGCACGAACCCTTCGAGTTACATCTGTTTGAAAATCTTCAGGTCACCGACAAACGGTAGAAATAGGTTGATAAATAGGATAAAGAGAAAAGAATCCAGATACGATGCTTAAGGAACACGAGGAGTTACATCGATTGGGGCCAAGTACGAGCCAACAAGGCGCACAATCTGTCTAACAGGTCAAACTGGTCAAATAGGTAGCTCGAGAGCCAAGACAAGCAATCGGACGCAAATACCCATCGACGATAGTTTCGATATCAGAATATCGTGGGCAACAATATCAATTGCCATATAATGCCATATAATTCCTTGAGACACAAACACGATCGATTTGATCTATATCGCTCGTGTTTGCTAGTCGTAAAAGCTAGACATAAATAATTTCGAGAAAAATATTTCCCTCGCAATTACCGTATTCGAGTAGAAGAAGGAAATTTTCAAGATCTTTAAAGAATAATCTGAGAACGTTGTTATTAGTGGCATATCTCGTTTAACAGTTTTAGTCGCAAGTAATTCCGCGAAAAGGAGATGGCTGGTAGAAGTTTGGAGATTCGTTAAGATGGGGCAGTGCGTTCGAGCACAGTACCTAGATTGTTACTAAAGTGATAGGATCCGCGTAGAAGTTGTAAGAGCCGCAGAAGCTGTTCTTTCGGTGGTGGCAGGCAGCGACGCGTGTTAACCTCCAAATCCATGGCTGGGAGACCGCGGGTTCGAATGCGGCTAACGGCGGAGGCGAATTGATGCTACTAGTCCTTGCCTTACCATCACGTGGAGGTTTTAGCCGGTAAAAATCCGGCACTACCGTGCGTTCTGTCTTACAACCCAGTGAGGGGAACCCAAAGCAAAAAGGAGTCTATGAAGATTTCCTCCACGTAGTCAAAAAAAAAAAAAAAATAAATTTTGTTTGGACTCGCCGTCCGCGTACAGACCAATATGCCTTCTGGACGAGGTGGGCAAACTGTTCGAAAGAATAATTGCCGCCGCTATTCGAAAGAAAGAAAAAAGAAGCTGGTCTTCCAGACTCGCAAGGTTTTCTCGTATAACCCGCAAAACTTACAAGCTACTACACCGTTGCCCTACATTTTTTAAATTACAAAATTTATTTACGAAGAATATCGAAAACTTTTCTGCGTCATGACCTTTTTTGCATAATAGTTTACCGCGATAATACTTTAAAATGTAAATTCGCTGTTATCAGAGGGGAAACAGCGACAGATAATTTCGATCGTTAACGTTACATCGGTGAAAACGTTTCGTTCGAATTGTTTAAAACGGTGTTTTACTTTGTCGCAATTTCCTTCGACACGGTACAAGATAAGCACGTTCCAACGAACGGAACAAAAACGAAAAACGCGGCGCGTTAATCGCGTGGATGTTATAATTTGATCGAAAAACGATTTCAATCTTCGCCAGTTACGTGGCAAATTTCGGCAGGAGAAATCTGTGTTACGTAACGATCTAGCGTATCGATGACCTCCAGGGAAACAGGAAACAAGGGGAGCGTGATGAATTATTAGCAGGATGGCGGTGCGAAAATCTCTCGTCGTAATAAAAGCGATATAGTCCACGAAGGGGAAGAACTCACTTCCGTGTCAGTCAATTCCGTAAAGAACAACAGAGAAGTGAAAGAAGCGAGTACAAAGCGTAACTGGCTAATGTTTAGACTTTACAAGATAGAGATCGTTTAAACGTCGTATACAACGCGATTAAGAATACGTCGATACTCCGCAACGACGACTCACGAAGTACGTGATTGCCTGTTCGGAAATCGAGATTCTATTTGGAAACCGATGCGTCTTTTTTTCCAGGAAACATGGTTCGGAAACCGATTTGTTCGAGATGAGAGTCGTTCGATAACCTAGCTTCTAGAGTAGTACGGATTGATAATTTCTTTGACGTGCCACGTTTCTTATACGTCAGGAACATGTCAAAAGCAAGGTATTACATATTCGGGTTTCGTAGTAGGGCCATCAACCACGGAGTCCTGAAATCTCGGTACTCCGGTTATATTTTACGACGACTGACCCTTTCGAAACGACTGACCTAGAAACGAATGATCCCGCCTTCTTATCGTATACCCACGACTGGTACGACCCACGATGTACGATCCTATAAGAAGCCTCGTCGAACGACGAAACTTGGCGCAAAAATAACCTGACTGATGTGACTTTTTACGTGCAACAACTCCGGCATTCGAAGCAAGAAGACCACCAATGACGCGATTAAAACGCATAAGACTCTGAACCTGATGCTTCGATCGATTAGTAGATTCGATAAATTTTGTCGATACTCGGTATTCGCTTCTTTTCGCGTGGTATCGTCGACCTATCGGTGAACATAACGCGTCTTGGATCAACGTTACGCCATTTTTACCTTACGCAGAGAGCAAGTAACGACGACATTCTGCTAAACGTTTTCATTGAGTTACGGTGTTTTGGCAACACAGACAATCTCCAAGAACATTTCGCGAATGACAATTTTCGCGAATACACGGAACAGAAGAAACCAGACGTTTCGATAAAACAAATCAACGGACCGAGGAGCGAATATTAGCAGAAAATTGACGGTACTCGAGTTCGAAGAGGATCGCGTAACCGGTCGACGAAATTGGATCGGGATGTCTTCGTTTAGCCGGGCATCGCGACTTTCCCGCCGTAAAGCTGCGACGTATATCGCCGTTGTAACCAGGAAATATGGGAAAATACAAGCTAGGAAAATGTCTCGGCTTTTAGCGTGTGAACAATATGGCGTGGCGGTGAAACCGGGAACTGTCGGCTGCGTTCAAAAGTTTTATCATTTTTCCTTATTTCGTAAAACTTTTGAACGCTAGCTTGTTCCACCGAGTGTCGCGAGCCTGTTCCCCCTCGTTTATTAACATCGCGACGAGATACTTGATACCTTGTATAAGCCGTCGGCGCGGCTTATTGCACCGTTATAAAACTTTAATATATCTCGTCTGACGTATTGATTAAATAATATTTCTAGCAAAGTGACTTCTTGAAAGTTTCGCGTAGTTTTTATAAATGTTTATAGGTCAACGATAGTCGAATAGAACGATACGGGGTATTTTCCATATTTAATCTTTGGTTTTTACTAAAAAAAAAAAAAAAAAAAAATCGAAAACACAAACGTTTCGGACGACGATAGAACCAGCATTTGAACGAAGTAGGTAATCGATTAAAATCGAATAACAGAGGAAAAAGGATAGTGGCTGATAATAAATTTGGTAACCGAATAGAGATGCGGAACGTATATTTGTAGATTATCTATCGATCGCTTGGCGTTATAGAGTCTATTTCCATTAGTTTTCCAAAGCGGTCGAACAGCATCAAGTATTCAAAAAATGCGAACCAAACGAAAACTACAGGAAAGAATTTTGATTTACCGTCGTTTCTAGAAATCCAATAGATACTTGGTTCTATTACACCTTGATCTTTACCGTATCAAGTTACCGCTAATTTCTCCTTTCGAAAATAGATTTTAAATCACGTCGATCAGCAATCCGCCGCGTTATATATTCATGACGTGACGGATTGTCAAACTTTATCAAAATTTCATCGGTGTTAAAGCGATGTCGAACGATCTCATACTAAATTGTTTCATTGCTCGATAATCTTATTTATTGTTTAAGCAGTTTATACATAAATAAACATTAAAATATATTTTTTCCAGTATCATAAAATAAGAAAGTAGAAACTAGATCGGATAATAATTCCGAAGGCTACCATCCTGCCGTGTTGTAGCCATTTTGCTTTGCGACAGGCTTTTTACAGGACCACTTAGGTAGTTCATCAATTACTCAAAGACGTCCCACAAAAGATACGCTCTACAACTCGAGTTCCTTGAACTTTTTTCGTCCTATTTGCTTGACATTTTCTTTCAACTCACATCTAAGTACATTATAACGTTTCAAATGTAGTAGCAAAAGCTGTTCGATGATAAAACAGTTTTAAAATAAATGTACCAAATTCGAGAATTTAAACATTCTCTATCAGTTTTTTCTCTTGCAAAAATTATAAGTTATTATATATATATATATATGCATAAATAAAAAAGACCACATATATGTATATTGAGCTGTTAAAACATTCGCTTTTTCTTGCCAGAATGATGTTTAGAGAAGAAGGAAGATTAAAAAATAACGGTATTCGTGGCTTCCATATCGAATTTCAAAGTTTCGAGGAATTTCAATGGAGTAGCGACCGTTACAGTCTATAGAGTAAAATCGAACCACAAAAATGTGAGTTCGAAACGTAAAATAATAAAAACGTTTTTGAAACCACGGACGAGATCGTGGAAATTCTATCGTTGCATACACCATGACGTACAGACGGTGGTATCTTTCAGATTCATATTTCTTAAATCCGTCACAGAACCGCTTACGAACGAAACTTTCGATAAGAAAATTCCCGATCGATCGGTATCGTTACGAGAATACTTTTCCTTTTCTTCTTGTACGCTCTGGTATACTATAAATGTGACTGGATCTCGTAAAAGAGACGCGATAGTTTCTTCATTCGCGAACATAAAGGAACAAAGCCACGCAAAATACACCGAAATAAGGTTATTAAATAACTTGATTGAATAAAAACGGCTAAAGCTTCGATCAGTGACAGCTTACTCGAAGTATCGTTAATTTCCATAAGGATCTTTGGCTTGGTGAGAGAAAGTCTGGTCTCCAAAAAGAAAAATGTCATTGGCAGTCGCAAAAGTCGTAAATGGCATTTCCCTTGCGATGCATTTTTTGCGGTTGAATCGCCGGGTGGCAAAAAGATCCAAAGATACGAACGCGCTGCATACGTCGATCGTCAGTGTCAGACCGCTCCGCGGTTCGCCACGTAGGCGTCTATTTCCGCGGGATTTCAGTCGCTTCTAGGATTTTCGACGTACATCGTCGATTGCGTTCATCCGAACTTTCGTATTCCGAATCGCATTTCCGTCAAATGTCGCTCGATTTTCCTCTTTCTTTTTTTCTTTCGCCGCTCGAAATTTGACAAGCCAATTTGTCCATGGTCGCGCAATTTTTTAACGTATCTCCAAGAACTAGTCAACACGTTTTCTTTCGCGATGTTGAGAGAAAAAAAGTTGATGGAACTGCGTTTCGTAAAGGCAGGTTAAGCGATTTATCGCGCGATACTTAAAGCGCTAACGATGAAATAGTCTATTATCGAAAAAAACATGAGCGTAATTCTTAAAAATTAACGCTGAATTTCAGTCACGGTTTCCGTAGCAAAATTTTTAAAGCCACGATTTTCTCCTTTTATCCGCCTTTCGCAACATCGTTTTCGATGTTTGTATCGGGAAATGAATATTATTCTCGTGCCACCGCCGATTCGTTACGTCACTCTCTCCGAAACAAGAGCTCCTCTTACCGATGAAAATTGTTTCACGGAGATAGTGCAGAATCAATGCTCGGTTAAAAAGCATTCGTACACGCTGACATTTCCGATCCTAACGTTGAAATTGAGAGACAGGTGAACGATTAGAATTTTATTCGAGGAGCTAAAAACGTACAAAAGGAAAAAGATACACGTATCGAACGTAGATACCTTTCTTATTTTCCAAAATCGATACAAAAAGTAGCGAATATATTTCTGTTCGAGATATAATTTAACTGAATTCTCCATTATTCTTCCCCCTATTTTTATCGTTTTTTCCATTAACCGTATATATAAATGTAAAATTTGGGTCAAGTCAATCAATTGGGTTCGTTTGGCGTATCTTAATTTAGAAACAAAAGTTTATATTTCCAAAGCAAGACAATGATTTATGTACAAGAAGAGGGGTAGAGTAATACCGCAGGTTCCTAAAAACTTGTAAATACTCGCTTCATAGGTAAAGCCAGCCATCTCTGTTCTTTACATCTATTTCCATTTTATTAAATGGAAACAATGGAAGTAACTCGCATATATTCGGCGAAGTTGCAACCGCCGCAGCTCCGTAGGACATTGCAATAACATCACGGAAAGGACAACTATGATCGCACGTCTACTACTCACCTCTTAACGCAATGACGTTGAATAAAATTGTAATATTTTAACTATATTTCAAGCTAACTCTGCTGGTTTGTGTCGCATTTTCGCATCGTTCGTAACTTATAAATTACACCATGCATAATAAACTTTAGGTACAGAAATAAAGTAACAACGCTTCTCTAAAAGCATTTATTAAACACGTCGCTATTTCGATACTTATGTTCCTCGTGAATCGTGACACCGATTGGACCGTTGCTTTTTGCCTTGGAACTTTTGCTATAACAGTTGCGCGAAAAGAACAGCTCTCAGATAAATAATTTTAATGCGAAAGGATCAAAACTGTGCGATCCACTTAACGACTTTCTTTCTCACTGCCTTTCTCGCTTTATGGAAACACGCGGAAAAACACACAGCTTCGCCGAGACTCTATACCGAGATCACAGAATCGCGCTTACATAGGAAGGAACTTCTTTCCTTTTAAAATCTGTCGACAAAACTGCGTCGACGAAATAATTTTATTCTTTCTGTGTTTGCCGAGAAGCGTAAAACTTTGATCCGCGGTCTGTTCGAAAGTTTGAAAAGAATATTAATAACTTTACGCTTCCATCGAATTCTTCGCTTTAATTATTATCCTATGTTGGAAAGCCTATTGCCGCCACTACAACACCGATACTATATAAACCAAAATTTTTATACGTAAGAAACGCAAATAAAATTAGTTAAATTTGGATTCTAACTACCACGAACGTCGTAATTTTGCTTCGCGCTAAATCGATAACTTTGGGAATGATGGGAACACGGTAAGGGCGATTTAGAGCTTTCGAAACGCGTGACACAAAAATACGTATAACGCGTGTTACAGATCTTACCCTGTAACTCGTTTGTGGTTCTATCTTTTTGGCTGGTAATAACGGCGAAAGTCGGTTTATTGGCGCTTTGCCATATAGCGCGCGGCAAAAACTCTATGACAGATGAAGTGCACGCTCTCCTTAATACTGCAAAATTCATTTCATCGTTGCGGCTACAGGCAACATCGCTGCCTGGCTCGTTCCCGCCAAGGACCGCCACGGTGTAAAACATTATTCCACATTACTCTTCGCGAACCGGAGAATACCGGATGAATTATTTTGTTGGTTTCTTCGTGCCAGCTCGTACTTGCACACGTACGCGTCCCCATTCGTGCTCTCGTCACCTGCTAATGCCTCGATCGCGGTTACGACGACCCACCGCGAAAAGCGACACTCCAATAATCAAACTTTGAACGCAATACGATTATCCAGTTTCAATAGATGCATCGAATATTTGCATGGGTAGACGCTTATAAAGATTCGTTATGTTTTCTCGTATAAATTCACTATGGAGTTATATCGCACTTGTTAAAAGCAAATGATAATAGATAAGGCGCTTGCGTCAGTGGGAATACGTTAGAGGAACGAAATTTCGTTCGATCGATTTTCGCTGTGTTTTATTCGCAACAGATACTTTTTAAAGACAATCGGTCGCTTTGAATCGTACGATACGAAACTTTCATCAAGAGATTGTTTCGACGTTTATTTCGTACAAGGCAAATTTAATAATTTTGCGCGCAAATCGAAACTCACCTGAAAACGGAGATTAAATTATCGGTCCGTCATTCCCTCGGATATTAGACCGATATCCGATTTAACATACGGACGGTAAAAAACGATCCGGTTAACCGGATATCGGTTATTCGGTAAATTTAGAAGATCTCTACTCCTATCTCGTCGAATCTTCCTCTTAACTTTCCGGAAATCGATGCCAGCGTAAATCAATGAATTTATCAAAAATCAAAGTCAAGGCATTTGAACAAAGACCTGTTGTTACGCGCGATATGCCGAGAAGATTACCGTGCGATTACATTAAAATCGATTCGAGAAATCGTGATTTTTTTTTTATCGAAGAGCATTCCGCTCTGTGACTGTTTCGCATGGTCGCGTTTACAGCTAGGGAAATGCGTCTTTCCTTACGACGCGATGCGACGCGATCCGAAGCACGGATGCGCGATCTAGGGAGGCAGAGTTAATCCGATTGGATAAAAGCGACAGGGGCCGACATCGAATACACCAGAAAAGCTAAAAGACAGAGGGGTTAATACGAAATTGGCGCTGGCCCATCAGCCGCCGAGGGACTACGTTATCCGGAGAATTGGTGCGAGTTATGACGGCAGTCAAACGTTTCTTAACCGTCTTCTCAGCTGCCGAACGGAGTTTCCTAAAACCCGAACCCTCTGCAAGCGAAGAGGAATTTCACGGATTTGCCGTAAATAACCACTTAGTTAACCCTCCTTAAATCTAACCGGTTCTACGACGCAAGTTTGCGCAGTGGATCTACGATCCCCTTTTGAATAATGCGCGTACCGTCGCCATTTCGCGAAGAAACTTTATTAAGCGAGGCCTTAAGATTTTAATGAAAAGTTTGCGACTCGCTACACGCTAGAAATTAAAATTCTTCGCTCGTTATCATTGGCGTTGTTTGATTTCGACCGATTACTAGAAAACAGCGATGTACGAAAGAAAAAAGTTGTTGGTCCATCGGTTCTCTGTTAAAGTAAACTTTGTTTTTAAGAATAACTTTTGCAATTTCAAAAGTTAATCGCCATTAGCGGCCACGGAACGCGTCCTATAGAGCGCCCTATAAATAGCCACACTTTGATGCGATATTGCTGTTTCGCCGCACCAACGCCGGAAAAAACAGCTCTCCCGTTAGTGAAATATTTCCGGCGAAATGACAAACGAGATTTTACCAAACGAGAACGTAATTCCTGAAATCGACTCGGCTCAAATGTCATACACGGCAGCCGTTTCAAAATGCAATTTACGTGTAACGTTCTACATCGATTTTATCCGCTACATCGAATTTGACTTATTTCGTAAATATGAAAAACATAACAAATATCAGAGCCAGAAACTGGACCACGTGTGTACGAAATAATTCGTCTAACGGCCGACGTATAACTCATACTGATAATTACATTCGCCGCGTGAAGATAAGCTAACACGAATATTAAGTGTAGAATACACGGGGTGCAACAGTCGCATTAATTTCTCCTAAATCATAATAGGTAGAGCCGAATTGCTATAACTAGACTTGCACTACCTATTTGTTTCGTTTCATCGCGATCATAACCGTACTACCTTAAATACGCAAAATCGATAATTTTACGCTCTCCATCCTATCGTTGATACTTTCACTTACGCGTCAATTTTACATTCAGCGAAATTTGCTACGAATACGGTAGATTCGATAGAAAGAGATTCACGCTATATCGTTTTTTCACGGTCCGCTCGAAACGACTCTACGCTTGCGATCGGGACCCGATCTAATATTATTACGCGATGTACTCGTATATTTCTTCTTTCTATCTTAGGAACCTACGTGTTTTTTTTTTTTTTTTTTATTTTCCTCCGCGAACGAGTAGCCTTAAACAACGTGGCAAATTTTTTAGCAAAAACACGGAGACGAGAATTCAGCAAGATTAATTTTACATTAACAGAAAATAACGATCGTGGAGTTTTTACCTACTTTAGAGGGAAATTACGACGGACCGGCTGGCTCGTCTGTTTATGCAGATCAAAAATTAGACCGAGGCGTGCGGATAATTGGAAACGCATCACTTTTGCATTGTATTCCGTGTGTAAGTAATTAAGCTGTCATTTGCAGCGGAGTTGTTCATCGGTCGTTTTTATAGCACGAGCCCGCTTAAGAATGTAACAGTCGGCTTGCTTCCGTAAACATCTAATGAGCCTACTTTCCTAGAAAATAAGCTATACAGTTGCTCGTTAAGAGCGTCTTCTGTCCTGCCATCCTCAAACAAATGCAAAACATCGCGTCGCTACGATTCGTCTTTAATGTTTGATTATCGTCCAGGCGCTCCTTTTTCCTACGTTGCGAAATCCTAGTAGCATAAAATGCTAGGCCTGATACGAGCTTCGTTTACAGCCTCAAATCTCACCGATATACGGCCAATTATACATACACTATTTCAAAAATACACGTACTTACAGCTGTTCTTTCTTGTGTTAATCTCCGTATTTGACGGATTAAACGGACAAAGTATTGATACTATGTGTTACGACCGTTCGCGGAGAGACGCGATCGCGAGGAAAACGCGTTAGCGAGAGGCGTAAATTCTCGCTACGATTCGACTAATCGACGCCGCGAAAGAGTCGTTTCCCTTGTTTCGATGAGGATAACAGGGGTGGTTGATTGAAATCAACGCTGTGTTAACAGGTTAATATGACGAATATATTCAACAATAGATCACACGATATTATGAGCGTCACACGTATTTGACAATGAGTACAGTTAACGCGTTACAGAAATATGACCCGACTTGACGATATCTCTCGATGAGTTAATTAGACTTTACGAACGGACTGATTTAAGGGTAGAACCGTGGTAGCCTTGTTGACTGTTCTGACGACGAAAATGGACTACTCTGAAAGTGACGATGCTGTGTCAGAGGAGAGCTAGGAAAAGGGTGTGTCTGGGGGGCATGAGGCGGGCATGGGTTTTCGGGCCGTAGGACCACGTCCCGGGAAACCCCGATAGATCTGATGCTCTCTTACAGTCGGGTGGCAGCTGGTCGGTGCCTCTGGCGCCCGTCAATTGTGCCGATCCGATGCGGAGAGTTTCGGAGAAGTTGGTGGGCCCATGCCTGTCAAGACCACTCACCTCACCTTCCTGTGGGGCCCCCCGACACCCTGCACCGGCTTTGACCGGGACAGGGTGCGAAAGAGTGAGTGGCACCAGGACGGACTTTGTTGATGACCGCGGCGACAACAATGATAAACATGGATTGCGACCAAAAAGCGAAAATGGTTTACGGTGCAGGGGAGGGATACCCCAGTACCGGCGCAGCGGTGGGTAGTCAAGTGGGCTCACCTGCGTCGTCATCTCACGACCACGGCTGTTCGGGGGTGGACCGCCAGGCCCCCGGATGTGTTTTCACGTCTGGTGAGGCGGGAGGCAATAGTACGGAGATTCATAAGGAACCTCCGAGAAGAATAACAAGAGCATCGCGGAGAACCACGGGCGGGGCGGACGGCGTCTTCCTCGCACCGGCCGCGGTAACGGGCCTCGCGCCGGTAAGGGAGCTAAGAGCGCGGACGAGGTCCGATGACGGGGATTCGGTCGCCTCTTCCGCGTCCCGGTCATCCCTGGGATCGATCGTCTCCGGGGGGAAGAGAAGGCGCATGACGACGCTGACCCCGGAGATTTCTGTGGATTTGGCGCTGGACATACGGATGAGCTCGGCGGCCGACATGAGCGCCGAGTTCACCAGGCAGGTGTCTAAGATCTTGCGGGTGGCGACGACAGCGCCGAACCTGAAGGGAACAAGTGTCAAGGACCTAAAAAACGCGGCGGCCTACGTCGCCGCCGCATGGAGGGAGCTTAACCTACAGAGGGCTGAGGTGGCCCACAGCGGTAGCTCCACGGCCGCCAAGCTCGCGGAAGCAAGGCTGACCGCGTTGGAGGAGGAAAACGCGGCCTTGCGTAAAGAGAAAACGAGGCTGGCCGCTCGCACCCACGAGTGCCCGCGGTGCAACGGTCGGGCTATTGAGCCCGGCCACCCTCCGCGGGAGGGGAAGCAAGAAGGCGCGCGTCTGGACGCCCTAGAGAAAAAGATGGGCGAACTCGGTCCCTCCATCATGAGGGCCATCGAGGAACGGTTCGGGGGCCGAAGACCGCGCAGCCCCGAACCTCGGCGCAAGGCGGACCAACCCGCTGTCCCACGCGTCACCCAAGCCACAATGCTCCCGAGGGAGCAGGAGGGTGGCGAATGGAGGGTGGTGGAAAGACGGCAGCGGAAGAAAAGGGCCGCAAGGAAGGAGGAGGAAAAAGAGAGAATGCCCGCTGCTCCTTCGTCGCGAGTAACGGGCGTACGGAAGACGGGCGTCGCACTGGTGGCTAAAAAAGGAACGGCGCAGGCGACAAAAACGGCCGGGCTCCCCCGCGCACCGCGTACGTCCGCGGTGACGTTGACTATCAACGAGGGGGTTAAGACTTCATACGCCGATGTTCTCGCGACGGCGCGACAGAAGGTCCCGCTTGCGGAGATCGGCGTCGAATCCCTCGGAATGAGGAAGTCGATGACCGGGGGTATAATTATCCGGCTCCCAGGCGACAGAGACAGAGGAAAGGCGTCGCGATTGGCGACGCGTCTGGCCGAGGTGCTGGATCCGGCCGCGGTGAGAGTAGCGGCCCCGAACAGGACGGCGGAGCTGAGGGTAGCCGGGATAGACATCTCGATCGCTAAGGAGGAGCTGCGGCAGGCGCTGGCCTCAGCGGCGGGATGCGGCAGTGCGGAAGTGCGGGTCGGAGAGATCCGCACCACCAGATACGGCCTTGGGACTGCATGGGTAAGGTGCCCAGTGGCTGGAGCCCGGAAATTAGCCCGGGACGGGAAAGTAGCTCTGGGATGGTCCACGGCGAAGGTCACGGCTATCCCGAAGAGACCCTTGCAGTGCTTTAAATGCCTGGAGCTGGGGCACATGCGGGCAACCTGCACGTCCAACGTGGATCGCGGGCATCTGTGCTACAGGTGTGGCGGTGGCGGGCATCGCGCCAGGGGGTGTCCCGCCTCCGCGCCCAAGTGCCCGTTATGCGAGTCGCTGGGGGCGCCAGCCAACCACAGGATGTGCGGGGCGGCATGTGCTCCGCCGAGAACTAAGAGGAAGCCACCGATCCGTGAACCGACCGCGGAGATAACGCAAGAGGGGAGCACCGTCGAACATTCAGCGGCAGATGGCCGGGAGGAGGCCATGGAGGTGATTGAGGGATTTTAACCGTCTCCTCCAATGCAACCTGGGCAGATCGAGAAGGGCGCATGACCTGCTCCTCCAGACTATCCGGGAGGGAGAGGTCGCCCTCGCGACAGTGGCCGAGCCGTATCGCGTCCCTGACGCTCCCAACTGGATCGGGGATTTGGACGGACTGACGGCCATAACTTGGACGCCGACCCTGGGCGCCTTTGGCGCCCTGCTTGACCGTGGCAGCGGCTACGTCGCGGTCGAATGGGCAGGAATAGCGGTGGTGGCGGTCTACGTCTCCCCCAACAGCGGCCTGGCCGCGTTCGGGGACTTTCTGGACGATGTCGGGGAATGCGTCAAAAGGTGCTTTCCCCGTCAGGTGCTGGTCCTCGGGGACTTCAACGCTCACTCGACGCAGTGGGGGAACTCCGCGACGAACGCCAGAGGAAGATGGCTGACAGACTGGGCTGCGGGACTCGGACTCCTGCTGGTAAACAAGGGTACGGCGAGCACCTGCGTGGCGTGGAGGGGGTCCTCCGTGGTCGACATCACGTGGGCCACCTCGAAGCTGTACCCGAGGATCCGTGACTGGAGAGTGGCCGAGGGAGTCGAGACCTTGTCCGATCACCTCTACATACTTATGGAGGTGGTCTCGGAGGACGTGGACGAAAATAACAACCAAGTCGCCCGAGGTGGTGCGAGCCGCTCCGGCCCGCAACCACCCAGATGGCGCCTGAAGGAGCGGGACAGGGAGATGTTGCGGGCAGCAGCCATCGTCTCGGCGTGGAGCTGGGACGCCCAAGGGACGACCAGTCTGGGAAGCGTCGACGAAGAGGCGGAGATCCTCCAAGAATACATGAACGCGGCGTGCGACGCCTCGATGCCGCGCTCCGTCCCGGGCGGTGGACGCAACCGCAGCGTTCACTGGTGGACGCCGGAGATAGCGGAACTGCGGGCGAGCTGCGTACGGGCACGCAGAAGATTCCTGAGGGCCCGTCGCCGTAGAAGGACGCGCGACGAGGAGGAGATCTCCCGCTGCTACGGGGTCTACAGAGAGGCGAGACGAACTCTGCAGCGGGAGATCAAGATCGCGAAGGCTCGGTCTTGGAAGGAGCTGATCGAGGCGGTTGAGTCAGACCCGTGGGGGCGGCCGTACAAGGTGGTAACGAAGAAGTTGCGACCCGCGGCCCCCTCGCTGACCGCCAACATGGATCCGGTACTGCTGGCCAGGGTCATCGGGACGCTGTTTCCGCGGCAGGACAGCGACGCGGGGCGGTCGGGATCGTCCCTCTCCTCCGGCGGGGGCGAGACGTCGTCAACAGCAGCGGTGGCGACGACGTCGACGGAGCGGAGCGAGGAGCTGCAGGTCACTCAGGAGGAGCTTCTCGCGGCGACTAAGAAGATGGCGTCCCGGGATGTGGCACCGGGTCCGGACGGAGTTCCGGGCCGAGTCTGGGCGGAGACGATGGAGGTGGTGGCCCCTCGCGTGCGGCATCTGTTTACCCGATGCCTGAGGGAGGGCATCTACCCGCGGATATGGCGGATGGCGAGATTGGTCCTGCTGCGAAAGGAGGGTCGTCCGCCGGAGTCGCCGTCAGCGTACAGGCCGATATGCCTGCTGGACGAGATCGGGAAGCTCCTCGAGAGGGTGATCGCCGCCCGTCTGGAGGCCCATATCTCGGGGCGGGTTCCCGGATGGCACGACAGTCAGTACGGCTTTCGCCGGGGTCGCTCCACGGTGGATGCTGTGAAGCGGGTGAGGAGCATGGCGGAGGACATGGTTTCCCGCTACGGAACGGCGGTAGCGGTCTCCCTGGACGTCAGCAATGCCTTCAACTCTATCCCCTGGGCGAGGATAATGGAGGCTCTGCGACATTTCGAGGTGCCGGCGTACCTGGTTGAGGTCATCGGAGCCTACCTAAACGATAGGTGGATCACCTTCACTGGGAAGAACGGGGAAGAGAGAAGGCGCGTGGAGCGCGGCGTCCCGCAGGGTTCGGTGTTGGGACCAATCTTGTGGATCACGGCCTACGACTCCGTCCTTCGATGCCCGATGCCCCCGGGCACGGGCTTGGTCTGTTACGCCGACGATACCTTGGTACTAGCCGGGGGACGGTGGTGGAGTGAGACCGTGATTCTCGCGGAAGACGCTGTGGCATGCGCGGTGCACGCTATTCAGCGACTGGGATTGAACGTGTCGCCGGCCAAGTCGGAGGCCCTATGGTTCTTCGACCGCCGCCGCAGGGGATCCCCTCCCGATGGTTTGTCCGTGGCCATAAATGGCGAAGCGGTGCCGGTGAAGTGTCGTATGAGGTACCTGGGCCTCACCATCGACAGCCGGTGGACGTTCGGACCACATTTCGAGCTCCTGGTCCCGAGGGTGACGGCTGCAGCCAACGCCTTGTGCGGCCTTCTTCCGAATATAGGCGGAGCAGGGTCGGGAGTCCGCCGACTCTACGAGGGAGTGATCCGGTCCCGGGTCCTCTATGGGGCACCGGTGTGGGCCCAAGACCTGATGGCCAACCGTCGCAGTCGTACCCTGGTGAGGAGACTGCAAAGGACGATCGCTATCCGAATAGCCAGAGGATATCGAACAATATCCTACGAGTCGGCGACAGTGCTGGCGGCGTCCCCCCCGTTCGAGCTGCGGGCCCTCGAGCTCTGTCGGGTGCATGAACACCTGAGGGCACCGCCTTCGACGGTGGCGCTGTCGCTGGGCGGCCTCTCGGCCTCGAACGTCCGGGAAGAGGCAAAGCTGGAGATCTGGGAGCGGTGGCGCTCCCAGCTGATGGAGGAGGACGCCAGGCGGCCACACCGAGCCGTCCGCGCCGTGCTTCCCAATTGGGAGGCTTGGAGAGATCAAGGCGGGGTTCCGCTCACCTTCAGGACGACACAGATGCTCGCCGGACACGGGGTCTTCGGTGAGTACCTGCTGAAGATCGGGCGGGAGGTGACGTCCACCTGTCACCACTGCGGGGAAGAGGAGGACACGGCACAGCACACGCTGGAGTTCTGTCCAGCGTGGGCGGAACCGCGGCGCGTCCTGCAGCTCGACATCGGCGAGAGGTTGGCTCCGGAAGCGGTCGTTGAGGCCATGCTCCGAGGGCCCCGGGAGTTTAACGCTGTCCGCGCCTACTGCGAGGAGGTTATGCAGAGAAAGGAGCGGGCAGAGAGGGACCGGAAGAGAAGAGCCGATCCCAGTAGATCATCGCATCAACGTCGCAGGGGCTCCGTACGACGCAGGGGCGCGGCGCCGCCGTCGCTGCCCCGGGTGCGACAGATTAGGGGACGTGGCGCTAGGAGGAGTGGTTCCCCCTAGCTTCCCAACTCAAACCGGGATGCCTCCCTAGACAACTACAACGGCAGGGAGATAGACGACGAGGCTGCACTCGGTAGTGATTCGCAAGAGACCCCGGGTGCACCTCCGAACGTCGGGATGACCACCGTGGGGTTTTAGTCGGTAGGAGTCCGACACTACACGGTCGTTGCTACGCAGCGCCGAGTGTCCATGAGGATTTCCCCACGATAAAAAAAAAAAAAAAAAGGAAAAGGGTGTGTCTAGCGCACGGGATCATCGGATTCGTTGATGACAGTTTTTGGCTAGGAAAGCGAGGGTAATAGACATTGTTTCTATTGGCTATTACGATTGTTGGTGGACTAGGAGGGGTCTTAGCCGCCCTCGATAGAAAGTTGGTGGTAGGAAGCATCGCACGTAAAAGCATCTTTCGTAAAAAGATCTTTGTTCGATCTGAATGACTTTAGCTAGAATTTTCTAAGATTTATGGTCGGTCCTTGAGATTCTTAAGGGTACGCAACAAGGATGTGCGGAAATCTGGTTGCCATCCCGTCCGCGATGCGAGGCCCGGTCCAGGTACAAAGTCGGCCGACGTAACACTATGGGAACTATAGAAATACTAAAGATTTGTATGACCCAGCGTATTATGCATTGTCGTATCTTAAAATAATTGAACGAATTGTGCTACACTAGGGAGAAGAAATGATCAATGGAAGAAACGAAAACCAAAAGAGCCATCGTTAATAAAATGAATATGTATGTAGGTACTTAGATCCAATTCACGATAATTTGCTGAACGTACCATTTCACATATCGCCTTTTTAACTTATTCAACATATTTTTAATTTGAGAAAGATCGAGCAGAGAAATCGCGAACAACGCTATTCCATAAAGTATGCCGTCAAGAATATGTCTTCTTTCGTAAGGAGAATATGAGATAAGCGAGTAACATTTTTACATCGTTCTCGAGTAGAGAACGTTGAAGTTGCCGGTGCAACTCCAGAGAGGCTTCCTTACCACTTCTTTCATCTCCCTGCGAGAAAATTTAATTTTTCCTCCGTCAATGTCGCGAACGCTGATCTCGTTATAAATACTACTTCTAATCTCGAAAAAGGCTAGAAATGTATTTCGATTAATTTTCTATTGTAATATTATTCGTTCCACGTTGCAAGGTAATTAGAAGGTAATTCTTTATCGACGCTGCATCGGATCGGCGATACGCGGAGTCTCAGATCGCAAAGAATTAACGGGAAACTTTTGATACGTGCAAAGATTCGGAACCGTACTGTCAAGAATAACGAATGAAACGTCGCGTCGATCATATTTCTGGAAATTGTAGATCAAATATTTCCGGTGAAACGTTGGCCGATAAAATGGATTTCGAGAGCTGAACTTTCGTTGTTTAGTTTTATCTTTGAACGGAGATGGAGGAAACGAGAGCATGCAGTTTTGAAAGCAAGTACCCGCGTATTGGTTCAATGAATTCGCTTAATGAAAGCATTAGAGCATACCTTTCGAAGCACGTTTTCCAACGGAACGCGGTTACTGCCGGTTTTGTGCTGCTCGTAACAATGCGCAACCACGCACACGTCCGACAGAGAACTCATCAATGCCGACGCTCTTCATAAACGTAAGAACGGAATTACCGTTCGCGCTAACCACCATTCCTTCTATCGTCGCACTAAAATCGTTCCTCTTTTCGTTACGACGCGATTCCGATGTCGTTCGAGATATTAAAATTCATACTGGAAATCATTCAACGGATCGCGAATCCTTTCATAAACGTTTTTCCACAATGTAGTTATATCGTACCAAACGTCCGCACGATTAAACAGAAATATTAAATTTACACGATTTGCATTCGCAGAAATTCCTCTTAATTCTAGTTACCTGTTTTTCTCCTGTTTACGTTGTTCGACAACTGTCTTTACTCGTTTGAAATGTAAGGAAATCCGAAGGTAATTTGATATTATGAAAAGATGATCAAAAAATTTGACATATGTATGTTATAACGTGTACGTCCGCACGAGGTTGGGATGCTGCAAAGAGGATACCTTCTCCAGAGGCAAAGGTATTTCGACAGAGGAATATTTTCTCGTCAGCGAAGAAGACACGGCATGCGATATTAACTCGTAGACATTTCATACAGATTTACATATACGAAGGAGATGCGAAACGTTTGTTCCTTTCGTTACAGAGACATTCCTGCGTAGCAATTTGCATCTATTCTCTCGCGTTGATCGTGGTTCGCTTTTCTTCTTGGCATTCCTTTTTCCAAGACGTCCATTTGGTCGGAAAGCAACGCGCATTCGAAGAAGGAATTCTCGAAGGACCGTTAGTCCCATCGACTGGCGTGTAATCGAACGCGAAAAAAAGATTGCAGGAAAAACAGATGGCATAAGCGTCTTTTCATCTCGTTTCAACAATCGGAGCTCCGCTTTAATAAGAGACCAGAAATATGAAAAACTTTCTTCGAACTTCGAAGCGAAGAACCGCCAGTGGATTTGCTAGCAAAGCGTGAAACGAAGACGCGAAAGCATTTTCATAGCAACCGGTACTTTAAACTGACTCGTCTGTTATGGCACTGACTTCCCTACGAACTGAACTTTCGTACTCTAGCTGCCGTGCGCAAATATTTGTTTTCCGTTAAGAGTCGCTCGGAAGAAAATTCGTCAAATAGACCTAAAAACGCTCGAAACTTTCGGGTCAGTGTTTTCTTCATCCAGGCTAATACGCTTTTAGCATAATCGATAAATCGTGGCTGTAGAAGTTGTTCGAATGCTCGTTTCCGCCACAGCATCCGATGGTGAATTATACGGTTGGAAAGTCGCAAACGATAATAGCGACTCGGTGGAACGAAATACAGAAATAATTTGTAGCTTTAATTTCGAATCTATGCCGGTTTGCTCGATCCGAAACCGATTCTTCTTGCTCGTCAACCTCTGTAACCAAATTAGCCGCAGTTTTTTTAAATCGAAACGCGATCGGTATCGTCTGAAACACAAACGTCGCGATTCTAAAAATTTGCGTAACAAGCTGGATACTTCGTGATTACGTCGGACGTTGATTCGAAGAACGATTCGCGAAAGGAAAGAGGAAACCCGCAGCTATCAAGGGCGGATAGGTCTCGAAACGAGTGACGCTGAAAAATAGTTCGTTTTGAAACGTCTTCGATCTTTGAAACGATCGAAACGAAAAAAAAAAAAAAACAGCGTCGTCGATGTCCTTGCAACGAGAACGGCACGCTTATTAAAAAAAAAAAAAACAACAAAAAAAAACGCGCTGCGTTATATAACGGAGCAGCAAATTACTCGAGATAGAACTGAAAACGCGATGCTTAAGATCCTCAAAGGAACTCCGATTTAATTAGACGAAATAGGGTCAGCGAACGTTTAAGGATATACTATTCTCGAAACCAACTGGATGAAGTGCTCCTCTGAACCCGTGAAAATGTGTATACCCGTTTCTCTCTCTTTGCCTTCTTACCACGCTAAATTGCTGACTGCGATTTACCTACGTCCACACTTTCGTCGTATTCATCTCTCGTCTACATTTGCGCCTATAACTTCCTAATTGCGTTATCGCGAACGCGATAGCAAATGAATTAGAAAATTGAAATGAATAGGAAATGAATAGGAAAGGAATTTTGTGTTTCCCTTGTATCACGTTGATATCGACCTTCGAAAATTGAAAAATTTGCTGCACAGAAGAAAAATTACAGGAAAAGCGTCGAGAATGCAAAAAATTTGGAAAGCTCGATTCAGTTTTCAGCGCTATTTTTACTTCGACGAAACGCATCAATTAGTTGGAATAATTACATTTAATTTCTTTTGTCAATCCCTTCCTCTATTATGCTGCATATTTTACGTAATTGAAATAATGTCGTATTTTCTGCACATTTTTAACGATAATTTTATTTGCGCAATATACTAGATACAACAAAGGAATTACTTTCAACCTGACGACCAGTTACATAAAACGAATGATTTAATAATACGAACATAATGTATCGAGTAATAATGGGAAATAAAGGCGATACGCGATCCGAAATGCTTTCAATAATTCCATAACGGATCAGCTTTGTGTACGTCGAGTAATTTGGAGAAAGCAAACTGCAAATTCGAACGCAATGCGATTTCTATTCCATTAAACAAACGGTACCCTTTCCGATGCGCGAAGCTTAATAAATTGTTGCATCGAGTAGACGACCATCACGGTATTAAAACACGCCTCGTCTGTACATACTCTCTATCGAAAAAAGGCAGCAATTAGCGTTAATTAAGTAACAACTACCGCTTTCTCTTCGTCGTGCGACAAAGAATAAGCGGACGTTTTATCATCCCGTAAAAATTCTTGTTTGCAGACTACGATTGCCTGTCGTGAGATTGTCTTCGACGTGCAATTATCTTTCTGGGGAAATATCGAGCCGATTGGTACCCCTTGGTATACATATTTGCAAAACAAAGGAGAGGTGTGCTCGACAAGGGAAACTTTCCAGACAACGGTTTTTCCTCATTGTTTCGAAGGACAATAACCAGGCGAATGTTAAATCGTTACCAAAATGACGCGATATTCGAGGGCGAAACAACGATGGACGAAGAGTGGAACCTTGATTATTCGAAATAAAAGTTAATTGGTCACTTGGCTAACTTAAACTCTAAAGGCTAAAGAACGACGCATCGTCTTTGCTGAATCGAGTCGAGAGAACGTTTCACGGATCCGCGAATTTCGAAAGAAATAGCTTTGCCCGTCGAGCCTTTAACGATTCCATGGCGAGCTCCCTTAATAAAAGTCCGAACGTCTTCTCTCGTGGAACGAATAAATCATCGCTTCGACGACCCATTAAAAAGTCGAAAAAGGGTCTTATTACTCGGGAAGAGAAGAGAAGAGAAGAGAAGAGAAGAGAAGAGAAGAGAAAAGAAGAGAAGAGAATACCAGCGAGTAAAGAAGAGGCTACCGGAGAAAATTGCTGACAACTGCAGACGTGTCTTAACGATAAGGCTCTGGCAATCTAAGCATATAATCTTCTTAAGAGCTTTGCCGTTTAATTAAGAAAACGGTATTATAAACATATACAGTAACATAGAAAGCTCCTTTTTGTGGTTACTTTATTACACGAGTATAGACTGATTCTTACTATCAGGTTGACCTACATGCGTATACTTTCATCATCGACGATAGAAAAACAAACGAAATACAAAACTACTTACTACGTTTTAATAGAATTTAACGTTAAGCAACTTTATTATTTCTTTCGTATATATTATTCATATAAATGACGATAAACGAAAGTGAATCTCCATCGGTGTACATAATTGAAAATGCAGAATGTTTTTCATTTCTTCGATTTTAAAGATACGATCTGTAATACCGTATAAAATTCAAAAAGTTTCATCTTAAATTATAAACAATTTTGGTTTCCTTTGTCTTTCGCGTTCTTTATCTTGACTTAAAAAGTATTTTAATCTTTGAAAAATACCGCTCGCAAAGAAACGCGTGCCTATCTATTCTTTCAGGGTACTGAAACCATAAAGTTCGCTTTTGTAATGAATCTTTCTTACTTCGTCTTAAAATAGGTACATTTTACTCGTGTTTCGACTGGTGTTGGAAACGCGGTAGAAAAATGCACAGCTGGAAAATGGGTCGATCGTCGATCTATAGACGTTGATAATAGATCAACATCGAAACCAGCAAACCGTAAAGTACGAAAACATCTTTTACAAGAAGTCCTTAAAAAATGACATTTATCCATCAACGTCAGAGGCACAGGACAGGATTATGCAGTTTCAACTGAAATTCCGGAGATTTGTCGTTGAAGGTTCAGGATTGTCGAATCGTTTGTTCGATCGCGATTTTGACACTGACGAATCGGAATGATAGATGTGCCGAGAATTCATTGCGAAATCGCGGTAGCCTATCGAAGTCATCGCGCAGTTTCGACGCAGAGAGAAAGAGCAAAAAAAAAAAAAAAAACATCGTGCTTTCAACGGAATACGCTCGATTCGAATACCTTAAAAATTCCGTCGATTTCGTTTCGATCAAGAATATGTATTAATCGTCGTTCGTGGGACAATGTTCGTTTAAATTTCCATAAGTTGTTCGGAAGCTCTAAACATTTCCTACGCGACGAATATCGCCGATATCTCGATTTTTCCACACGGATAACGACGAATTTGCGACGAGACGAAACAAGAAGGATACACGTACGTATGTGTTATTCTTCCCAAAAAAGTTGTAGCGTTTATTCGTTGAAAAATAATGCTGAGTTCTAACAGGCAAAGTAAGTATTGACGCGCATCGAAAATCACGATATATCAAACGAATACACCGATACTCCCATCGCAATTATCATGTTCGATGAATTGAGCTCACTGTATACTTTTAATCTCGCTATAGATTGTTTATAAACACGTTCGTTTTTACCTGTCCGTTTCCATGCAAATTGAAATTGCATTTTCGCCGACGCACGATCGAATATTATACCGCGAATCAAAAGATTTCTCGTAACGGATATACCTATCTGGCCGTCTATTATCATCAAACGGTAAAGTTACAAATGACAAATGATACTAGAGACGAAGATCGAATATACTCCCGCATTCGTCTAATATCCATATGTATGTGCTTACATATTCCTCGAGTTTGGAAATGTTTTGTCAGTCTAGAATCGCATCAAGCGTCGTTCAGACTTTTGTTCAAGAAAGAAAGGAACGACATCGTTGTCTGCGTCGCGCAAGCCGCGCCAGGCTTTCCGTAAACGTCGCATCTCGCATAAATATGGAAATTTTGAAAGTGAGGTTCAGCCATTCGGTTCTCGTCTTTTCACGCAACACCTTTGCGTTCGCGTTTGTATCCGTATCCGTGTTACGTCTCGTTCGTTCTCTCCACACGTTTCACCGATATGCAGTGTCAGAAATATCTTGAAAATCTCGGCTGCACGCATCGCGTAAAACGATATGGTTTGAATATTAATGATAGAAACGTTTTTTTTATCCGATATAGCATCGAGGACGTAGCGGGGAAATCCTTTCCGCGATTCTATTACGATCGACCGTATAGAAATACATACTTCTTACTCCCATGGTGACTCGTGAGTATCGCGCTACGCAGCTTTCGCGCGGAGAAGATCGATCTACGAAATTGAAAACGGTGAAGCGTGGCGGAAAAGGCCGAAGCGCGACCAACGAGATAGATACATGTATATATCGTACTTTGCTTTGGCAGAGTCCCAAAGGAATCGCCATAGCTTTCCAGATACGAATTTAAACCGGTCCGCATAAAGTTCCGCGGTTCTTTCCGATCGATTGTTTTCTTCTAGAAGGTCAAACCGTCTTCGATTTACGCGTTCGCCGGATCCCAGATAAATTCACCACGCTTTCCGGAAAATCCAATCGATTCTTCCTCGTAACGGATCGCAAGACGAGATTTTCCTTGCCGCTCGTTAGTTCCGAAAAAAGAGCGATTTTTCGTTTTCGCGCAGCGAAAGAAACCCGGTTTACCTCGTTCGACGGACAACGCTGTTTATTCGTCGCTCGAGTAACAAACTGCATCGATAACGCGAATGATCAAGTTCGTTCGAACAGATTACAGCCAGCGAGATTCAACGGGATCGAGACATTTTTGACGGTCGGTAGTTTCGCTTCGCTCTCAACTACGAGTGCATTTCGGTTTCGATGCCGTGTCATCGCGATCAAGAATACGGAAACTATACCGTGAACGCTGTAACTAGAACGCGAAAGTTACGGAAATTACGAAATAGAACGCTCGCTATCGCTTCCATTCTTTTCCTCGTCGAAGGAAACGGAAGTTTCGCGAATCGTTTGGGAAATAAGTTGGAAGAACGCAGCAGCGTTATGCGAGCAAGTTGCTGCTTTTCGATCCGGCAATACTTTTATAAAATCTTTTCCATACGCTGTGCATAATAGTAGCGATAAAAGGCAGGGACTACCTTTTCTTCGTGGGTCGCGCTCACGATCAGGTTTTCGATCGTTATATCGGAGGAATTCCTGATTTTTATCGTCCCATGTATATCAAATGCATCATATACTTTCACACGCGTCAACTCGTTATAGAATTCATCGAATCTTTATTTTATTTTATGTTATGGTTATGTTACAACTCTTGTTTATCATTTATGCTAATCGGTATTTGTCGTACTTTGTGTTTCTTGTAAAGAATCGATGCAATTATTTACAGTTGTAAAATGTCGTTCATACCACGGTGATAAGTTTCTTTGATAAATATGTCTCGATGCAGTTGAATATTTCATACGTTTTTTACCCACTAGATCGTCATAGACATCCTGAATCCTTCGAATATTCCACTAGTTTCATACCGTATCATCTGTCTTCGACATGCAATGAATCAGCGCTAAGTAAAAAGCTCTCGATTCTTTCGTTATTCGATCTCCTAGTTATTTCGAAAGCGCGCCGTTCCTCTCACTTACACTCGCTATACAGATTTTTCATGATCGATGGGAATAAAAATAAATGGTAAAAATCCATAAATGATGACCAATCTAAAACTGTCATGCACTCGTTGCTCGATATCCTTGAAAGTACAGTAGAAGATATTCCACGAAATTTAACGAAACGATAACGCTCGCAATTTCCAGGTAAAACGGCAAAATTGCAAATTGAATTCGCATAGAGGGACGAATAAACAACAGAGCAGACGTATGAAAGTACAATGTACCGTGTACGGATTCTTATCCGAAAAATTTCAATATAGAGGCATAATTTCGCGCGTAGAAATGTCATGTACGTATAGGGGAACGTCATCGTTTAAACGGTTGATCCCGTTATAAATTTCAGATTAGTTACCCGATTGGTCCATATTTTCTCGACAACTAAGCGGGGAGAGAAAGGAGTGTCTCGTATCGGTGACATAACAACATCGTAAATTGCGGATTGATATATCACCTGGTTTGAATATTGCGGTGACTGGCGTTATTTGTCGCCTTGATCTATGAGAATCTTCTGGCGCAGCAGTGAAAAACAACGCGGGCCTGTCCATAGGTTAAATATATTCGCGCCTGCGTATCTACGATCGCGAATATTCCATCGAATATACCATCCGATTTCGTGACTTTTATTTATCGATATTAACAACTACTGATAAATCTCGTTTATAAACTTCCTATTTTATACGGATATCGTGCATACACGCGCTTCCATATATCTCTGCTTTAATTCTCCAAGTCAGATTTTTCAATGTCTCGTGCTCGTCTGAATTAGCTCGTAAAGAGTGTCATTTCCGCGCTGCTAATTACGAGCTATTACGACTTTTTAATTAGTCTTTAAAAACTTCTTCGTCGAATCGGTTTTTAAGCGTACGTTTCAACAATGGTGCGGCGCGGCGCGGCGCGGCGTTGCGGCAGGTCAACTGGAGACCGAAGAGACGCAGGAAAGTATTATCGGATAACTCTAGCCGTAGGCACTCGGTTGGAAATTTATAGATAATCTCGAGTCTTACAATCGAGACAGTGACGTCTTTCTTCTTGAACCGAAACGAATTGTCCGAGCAGAAGAAAATGTAGAAATATCGGCGGACGACTTTCCATTACACCGAGCAAAGTCTCCTATCTCGAGGTCCTTGCTACTGAAATTCACGACCGTGTGTTTTAGCTTGTGAACCATTTTTCATCTTATTTGTTATTTTTAATAAAAGTGTAGAAGATAAAAACGAAGACAACAGAATTCGCCAACGAAGAAGCGAATAATTCTTTTCAAAAGAGGAAGGCCTAACGTCCAAACGACGAGATAATTTGTTTTCACCGAGAAAAGGGTTAATCGATGGCAAACTTCGAAGCGATTTGAAACGCTTAGAATTAAACAGTATCGTTGTTCCCTTTCGATCGGGGATTCTAATTATTTCGTTGTCGGAAGAACCTAACACCTGGGTCGATCGATCTTATCTCAGTGACACTCCTTTTGTGCCGAATTCCTCTGAGATATGTTCACAGTTGGACCAATTGCGACCTACTGCGCATAAATGAGCTCGGAATTTAATTGCTAGCCCGCCATAAAGGATAATCCGTCTTTATACGAATTGCAACAACATCGTTACTGTGTTTAGTTCGAGCCAGAAACCTCTCTCTCGCAAGTCAGGAAATTCTCTCGATAAAGTTGGCTAACCTAGCCAACCGAGTAAGTCAAATAAAATATAAATATACATACATGCTCATCTGTTTATTATTACCATCTTTTCAATATAAAATCACATTGTAAAAAAATGAAATTTTCAAGCTGCACGCAATACTTTTTCATCTATATTGCGGTTTATTCGTGTCATTTCAATAAAATTCGATTTTTCCATTTGAAACAAGATTCATAACCAGAATGAAAATAATTCCAAATTATTCTAAAATAATCCCAGGACCTGTTATACGTTTATCTATATAGATCTGTCTAAATTACATGATATATAAACATATTACACGGTACAATCGAATTTGAATATAATTGACTTACTAAATAGATGAGAACGTTAATCGTAAGTGAAATGGAAAAAACGAAACAGATTTGAATAGTTGTCGAACGATAGGTTTATCTCGTGTCTCTTCTGCTCTGATAAAATTGATCGATAGTTTCGATCCTCGAACGAACCCGTGAGAATTTTCGCAGATGTTTTCTCGAATCGGTCGAGTACGAGTTAACGTTTTCTAGTAATACAGTGCGCGTGAAAGAAAGAAGGCTGGGAAGTTTCGTTCTTTTACTTTTTCGGCGTTTTCGTCGCCATACTTCTACCACAGAGGGCACTTACACTCGTAAACGTCTTAGCAGAGGTGTTACTCCGGAACGAACATTCGTTAAATATCCAACGGAAGGAAGAAAGTCGACGATCGGCTGTGCCAACCAAACCAGCCACTCCGAGAGAATTTGATCGTTTTATAGGGAAGAATAACAGCCACCGATAATCCGTTGGAGAAACGATCGTTTTCCCTCTCGCGGTCAAACCAGGGATGATGGATCGATTCAAACACGTTCCATCTCGTACAAATGAGACGTTACGTCTCGACTTTCTTCCGTCAGTCAATGATTTCAAGCGATGATAAACGCAACGTGGAAATTTAGAATATTTTACGGTTGATAAAATTAACTAGTCGTGTAGTCGACGTTATTCTCCGCTTTACGAGAGATGATATCGAACTTACTTAAGCGTTCGACGATCGACGATACTGCGAGGTATGGCGCACGACTATCGGCATTCTGACCGCTTTTATCGTGGAATCGGACGCGAATCGCGATCGTTTGGCAATCAGATTCTCCGGTATCGCGGCGCCTTTAAATGCGATGTACGTGTACTTTGAAAACGGGTCTATCCAGGTGTTTGTACAGTAAGGTTCGCACGGTATTTGCGGTATTGCAGCGTACGTCAAAGAGAAATTGAAACGCCGAGCGTAAACCACATTAGTCGTGTATGACTCATCAGCGTAGCTGTAATGCTGCCTTCGCGTTGTTAAATAAACCTAATTCCAGCCATCAAATACTGAAGGCTGCTACGAACTTCTACAATTTGATGCTTGCCTGCTAACGTAACGCAAATTCTTTGAATTATAAATGAGCGTAATACAAGGGGATCTCTCGCTATTTACTTTTCTTCTACGCGTTTTCATTATTCCTGTTACTTCCACGTTTCACTTCACGCTTATTTTCACCGTCCATTTTATCAGAATCTACGAATATTTACCCAGTTTTTGAATCACAAGAGCTCGCGAGAATTACGTTCAACTTCTTGTCCAAGAGTTTACATTGCGGTTGATTTTGATCGAGTGTCGTCGAAAACTTCAAAGCAGCTACCGTTATCGGAGAAACGACGTAATTTCATCGGTCCTCCGTTATCTTTTTATTTACTTTCTAATTCGTTGCTTGCGCAGCTTAATTTTCTACCTATAGACCGTGTCAAAATACCATTCCTTGACGAAAGCTTCGAAACACCTTCTATCTTTACACGACAATAGTTTTCGAAGGAGCAAATTCCACGGTCGACGGACATGTTTTCTTACTTTCCGGCGGATTAAGTCCACTATTGCTGGAAGCGCGCATACACGTTGAGAAGCTCTACAAAAATACAATCGCCTCTTCTTTCTTTACTAGATCACGCTTCTTCGATAAAAAGCAGATCGTTGTATCTCTATAACGAAACGAGCCAGCTGAACTTTGTATCTTCGGTCCGATTAAAAACGCTGGAACTCATCGACGATTTATCGGTTCAAAAAGCACAAAGAGAACTGTTAATATCAGTTCAGAATTAAAAACAACGCATTCGTACAAATCGCATTTTAAATGCATTTGGTGGAAAAATAAAGAAGAAAATATGTATTAGGACACGATCGATGGAACCTGTGTAACAGTCACGTTCAAAGTGTGACGAACGAACCGGTATATCCTCGTATATACGTATACATATACATACACGTGAAATTGAGTCGAATGTATATACGTAATAATAGGCGTGCTTACATTTGTGCGTGTTTCGCTGTGTTCTTGTGTTCCGCGCGATGTTTTTTCGGAGGGGCGGAAGAAATGCGGAATACGGCACGACGAGAAACTTACGTCGGGTAACAAAGCACGAAGAAGTTGTGAAAGCAAAATATGGCAAATTATTAACGGTGGCGGTTGTATAGGGGGAAGTTTCGCGAACGTAAATTCGTCGCTCCCTCGGATTTATGGTCGGAATCTCCGTAAAATGAAATAACCGCCGGTCTGTAAACTATGGTGTTCCATTTGCAGGAAACTCTTCGAAGCTAACATAGTTACGAACGTCGCATCATCGTGTCATTACGTCGTACGTAGTCGATGAGAGAGCGATAGACACTGACGCGGAAGATAGCGATTGCGATCGCGATGCGCGACACCGACCGATACCGAGGGAACACGCATCGAATCTATCCAACTATAACTTTCGGATAAACGTGTTTACCGCCGGCAAATGTCGAATTTGCTTTGCAAACCGAGAACGCGGAATCGCGTTTCCACCCTTTACGTTTCCAAACTTATTTCGCCTATCCGGCGTTTTCTTTCAACTTTTACGTTTCCTCTCCTCCATGGAATTTCGATATCTCTTTTTCGAAGGTTGCTTACAAAGGAAATCAGCAAACAATGATAATCTAGAGAGACAACAAACGAAAATGTACAGAGAGGAAAGAAAAACCGTTTGTTCCTATCGAATAGAAATTCCGTATTTCGATGTTTTGTCCTATCGATTCGCGTTTTAACGGACTTTGATATTCAGGCTGTCGAGATTTCTAGAATTTATTCGTGTAACACTCGACGGAGAGTCCTCGCGGTTGTCGACGGAAATTGTTTCGAAAAGAGCAAGCGAAACACGTACAATTTGGCAAGCTGCTAGTTTCAATATTTATGAGTTAAGAGTTTATCCTCTTTAGAGAAAGCACCTCTTTGAAAGTTGTAGCAACACTGTGGACGAATGGAAACGAAAGCAAATAGAAAGAAGTTTACCTGCAGCGTTTCTGTTTGTTAACGGTGCATATACACGCGTACGTTTGCGTAAAAAATATTTCTGGCTGAAAATTTAACTGGCAACAGGACCGGAAGATTATTATTATTATTATTATCAATCGAATAAAAAGCAAATTACATGTAACTTTACGCAAGATATTCTATTAAAATTGTTCATTCCAAGAAATGCAAATTTAATCGTCCGCAAAGCTCGATTATACCGTAAAAGTTTTCCAACGATAAAACAACAGGCTGCATTCTCGCGAAAATATTTGCAACGCGATATTTATTAAACGGAGGATAATCGGAAATAATTGATAAAACGGTCGGGAGAGGAACGAGCGCGGAGAGTATTGTAAAAAGTTCGACGAGCGGAATATTTGGTTCAACGAGCTTGTCGCGCAGATAGTACACATGTAGCGATGTAGGTACACAGCTGCTTTTTAAAACAACGTGCGTGCAACCGCTCTTTTAGTTGACCGCAACAACATTTGCAAAGTCCCTAGGGATCATTGTTTTCTGCAATGCGTTTTTATCTGTCCACGACGAGCCATGGCGAGCCACGCCCGCACACTAGTTAACGTTAATTTCCACTTCCTGATTCCTCGCCCCTCCGCGCTACCATTTCGCTCGTTGTGCACGTTTTCAACATTTCCACCGTTTCCAGTGTTTTCGGCGTTGCCTATCGTACATCCACCGGGTTCGCCAACTTTTACGACACTTCCATGACGCGTCATAGTCACTGGCGCGAAGATAAAACGTTTTGTGCATGGAACCAACTTGGCTATTTCAAAGAAGAACTGCTTCTGCATTTTTTAATTACGTTTAACACCGGTTTCCACGGGAAAACATGACTCTCCGAATTAGCATGCTCCGATCTCGCGCCGTAATAAAAATGCTCCTGCGGATCGAACAAATAGGTATGTACGTACTTTATACGTATATACCATACGGCGATTCGTGAATTTTTCCATGCGCGTTAAACGCACGTCGCCTTATCGGTTAATCGTTAACTATCGCGCAATAGGAATTTTTATCAAGTACGTGCGTTATTCGGATTCGGATTAAGCCAAAGAGAAGAAAATTTTGATGTGCGTTTCGATTATTCGATGGGTAACTTTTACGAGAATTAACAAGACTATTAAAGCTTAGCAAAATGAGAGTAGGTTGTGAATCGTCGCACTGGTCAGTGTCGTTAACCGGATCAAATAGGAAAATTCTAATCAACGAGGGACGAACGCGAGCATTTTACTCTCGATAGATCGAGATTGCGCGCGCGGACAACCCGAATAAACAGACCTATGTACATACTACGAAAAATTAGTGACAAAAGATAATTGAACAACCTGTATATACGTATATATCGCATCGAGCTGTATTACTTTTTGGATTGTAGCATGGATTAAATGACACGTTAATTTTCTCTTCCCTCTCCGATTAATCGATTTTTTAACAAGAATTTAACGCGAATCAATTGAATTTCGAACGAAAGAATTTCCAGTGACAAGCGCGCTGCCCGAATTTCATAGAACAGCTTAAAATTAGCTTTCAAAGTTACGAAGTCGAGTTAGCTTTTTCTACAAGGACAACTTTCGTTTGATTACAAGTTCAATGGACAAGAAGAGAACGTTTTCTTATCGTGACGTGTGTAATCGTGCCAGAGTACGAACAAATTGTGCATCGGCTTACCGTGCAACAGTAGCGAAAAGAAGAAAATGCAGATGATCTTGGCCAGAGCTGGCGCGCACCAACCGCTCCCGTTGACGCTGTACCGTAAATCCATTCGCAGAATCTTCACGGTCCATCGTTTCCGGTACATTTCGCAACACCAGCCTCAAAGTCGTGCCAGCTCAAGTGGAGCGATATATCTTTTCTGCCAACAATAAACAGAAATTCACTTTCCGCTTCTAAATCTCATCGTCCGCGAATCTCCTCGTTTTTGTTCCGCGTCTCACCCATCGATACCATCTCTTCTCGTTTCTCTTCATTAACGAAAATTACTCGCATCGAAATACATCCGCGTAACACCTGTTTCGCGTTTCTTTTGTTTCGTTTCCATCAATTTTAATTTATACTTACAACAACAACTTTTTAAACACGAGTATCCACTTACTTTCAACGTAATCAACTACCAACGTAGCGTCCAATATTTATTATTTATTCGGAAATTCTAAACGACGCTACAAGTATTCGGCAGATCGTTAAAGTCTCGCGTTAATCGAAAATAAATACCCTGCGATCGAATGTAATAATGGACATTTGCGTAACGCGAACCGTGTAGATTACAGCAATATGTACAATAATAATATTTGTTATACAATTTATAGCCTGGCCAGAGGGGTTGCCGATACGAAAGCGACACGACAGCAATTTCACGATGTTTACAATTTCGATTATCTATTCGTGGATTTATTACCGGCCGGTTATTACGCGGCAATAATCAGCCTGTTGTATGAACGAGCCGACAACCGTTGACGCGTCTGCGAGGCTGGCTTGTGCGTAAATTGAAATCAATCTCGAATACAACTCTATCGTTGGATAATCGCTTAAAAGGGTAGTCGCTTTAAATGCGCACGAAAACTGTTTAGCTTCGTTTCCGCGTTTTAAAGCGGCACGCGTTTAACCTCCGCTCTCTTTTAACCTATTTTCCGTCGATCATTGAAAATTTATCTCTTCCAATAGGAAATTCGACAAACGCGTAACGAGCTAATTTCCGATTTAACGAAGCCTGTTTCTCTTCGACCGATTATTCGATCGACATCGACATAGAAGTTTCGGATCGTCGCCCTGTAACAGCTGTGACTCGAAGACGTTCGTCAAGATGACCTGATCGTTGCTGCGTAATATCGTGTAATAATTGGCAAGACTAATCGCGCGCAGGTGCAATACCGGACTTGACATATTAATTTTGCACGTCTGTCGTCGTATCGTGTAAATTTTCGCTTAAACTTCGAGCCGCCCTTCTAATGCTCAGAACTACAAATCGAATTTGTTCATCAACCTTGAATAAATACTACCGAATAAGCTCCGGATTTATTACGGCCTGTTGATTCGATTCCTCTCGCTACATGAACATCAATAACCGTTATCGTTGCACGCGTCTCCTTTTTACTTTGATCGATGAACGTGCACCACCTGCTTCGTACCGTTTGACGATCGACGAGCGAACGGTCAAAATGAATTTGCGTAGAAATAAAAATTTGCTTTACGTATTCGAATCGTGAATTTTAATAATTGATAGTTTTTACGAGATAATAGGCAATGTGTTTTATTTGATATTCGAATCGTATATATCCGTATACGTTTCGTTCTTCGTATGCCACACTGTAAGTCAAAGGCAGAGTTGCTGCTAGGAGCAAAGTTCGCAAGTTACGGTTGTGCTAGAAAATTCTAGGGACTCAGTTTCGGGCAGTGAAATTTTGTATGACGTCTAAAAATAGGAAACACGATTGTTTCTTCCGCTGTAAATCGTTTATCCACGATACAGTTCTCTTATTCCTCGAAATATTTTCATAGATTTAAAAATTTAATAACGGTTATTAAGCAAGTATTTTTATCGAACTAGATATGTCGCGAAACAAACGAAAGAAAGATCTCTAAAATTTTCTCAATCGATCGGAAGATATTTTCTAATTATCCGGTAAACGATATTCTAGTCGAGTAGCGACGAGTAATTTTCGTGGAAAATTTAGTGGATATTATGCAAACGCAAATGTAAATGTAACGCGAACGCGTGTCCGACAGCGTTGTCACGGTCGAGTCAACGAACTATGGTGAAGAGCTGACCAGGCTGCTCTATGTACCGTACTTGATGCATTTTCAACGTGAAAAACGTACCGTGATCGCCGAAGCGACTTGCGTCAGCAGTTGTTGATCCGCAGTTACCGCTAAAACACGTCTATTGCAGTCGTGTCGAGGCCACGGGTACTTTTCTTGTCCGCTGCATTTCTCTTGATTTTTTCCGAAGCGTGTCGTTGAAGCTCAACGTGGAAACATTCATCTTCACACTTCACTGAACGTTCATTGTTTCGGTACGATCACGCTTCACTTCGAATTTTCAGTTATCATTGTATATTATGCTTTTTTCTTAACTAGACACTGCACGAACTCGCACGACGTTTATCGTTATAACGCGTCCTCAAAAGCCACGCAGTGGAACAGATCGGTTAAAAGGTAGCCGCAAGTAGGAGAATGGATTAAGTTTCGAAACCGCCACCGGAATTTTACCGCGACGTAGGTACGATACCCGTCGTATATAAATATATATAATAATTTTTAAACCGATCATACAGAAACACCACATTCAATGGCTAAGAAGTACGTACAAGCGAAATTGGATAACGCGTCTACCAATAGGTTATGCATATTTTTACGAATCTGTTCATTTTTGCAAAAGAATTCTTAACGAATCACGCTACGTTACAGCCAATAAATCATCGAGCGGTCGAATTACATGGAACAGAAAAGGGAAAAGAGTTAGATCAACTTACGGTATCGCATAATACGTAATTACAGTTATAGAGTAATTCTATTTCCACATAACCTAACTTTCACGGTCGGATCTTCTCGATGATATTTGAAAGAACCTTTTGTCGCGAAACACTCTCTTATCGATTCGTTCGACGATAGATTAGTTGCACAGTTCACAGCGTACAAGATATCCCGAACAAATCAAATTTCCACGTGACAAACGGACGCATCCTGCGCGAAGATGCACTGATGATGGAACATGGAACTCGCGACGAGTCGCAGTCGACGTTCGCCAATCTAGCCGGCGGTGCTTCCGTTTTCCTTAAGTGCCACTCATTCGTCATTCGGCACGCACACTCCGTCCTTCGTAAACACGTTTCGTCGCGTGTGTACAAGCATTGCCGATACCGCGGACAGCGCCGGTAGACCGACTGAAACGTAATCGCCGCGCCACGCCGGTGCAACAGAGAGAGAGCGAATGGAGGGGGGCGGCATTCACCGTCAGAAGGAAGGAAGGAAGGGTGGAAGGAAGAGAGGAAGGAAGAAAGGATCGGGAGTGCGAGGCAGTCGGAGGAAGGAGAAAGGAGCTGGTAAGATGGATAGGCAGATAAGTGGACGATCAAAAGGAGCGAGTAAGCGGTGTCCAAAGACGAGTCAAGAAAAAAGTGTGAAAAGAAGAGAAAGAGTGCGAGAGAGTTGCGTAAAGAGATCGGTGAGCGAAATGCTGCCGTGCTGAAGACCGCGACCCAACTGCGCCCGCGCTTAGCCAGATATCAGCCCCCCTCCCCTACCTGCAACCACCGGCGGCGTAGACTCTTACCACCTCCGCCTCCGTTGCCGCCGCGTTTCGCTCGCTCGCTTCACTCCGCTCCACGAGTCCATTCCGCGCCACACTGCTCCGCACCGCGCTACACAGCTCCACACTGTTTCCCACACTGTTCCACGCTAAACGTCCTCCTACAAGCAATGCCACTGCTGCCGTGCTAACGTCGTCAGTCGATAGCGCTCCTATTATTATTGCGATGATCGACGCCTCGACCATTATGATCGACGTCGTATCCGTTGCCTGTTAAATTCGATAGCGCGATTCCTTGTTACGATCACGGATCCTTGTCCCACGACTCGATACTCCGCGGTTCTATCGCGATTCGACAACGATATCCTTTCTGTCGATGTTTGCTTCGGACGTGACAATATCCAAAGCTTTCTTACTATCGTAACGTTTAGTCGTCGTCGAAACGAAGAACAGGATATTCAAGACGGTTGAGTCTTTATACGAACGTACGCTCGTTGTCCGTCTACAATAGACTATCGAGATTTCTCAATTCTATTTTACTAAATTAAATTTACTGCCTAAATTATCGGGGATCTAATTACACGAAACGAAGATAAGAATTTTAATCAAACAGAAACGTTCGTCACGGACGTTTGAAAATTATATAATACGCTAATAAGAATTTTGTTGAAAAGAGTTTATATCTGTGGGTTCCGCGTATCCTTTTCGTTCTAGCGATTAGTATCCTCTCAATTTACATACTCGTTAACGTCAAAGTCGTCGCTAAAGTTTAATATACCTCGGTTTTCAAGCTATGCATTAACGTCGCGGATTAAACGTGTTGCATTTGCATTTTTTCATCGATAAAAACGTCGAAGCTGTACACGATGCGAGCTGAAACGTTTTATCGTTAATGGGTATCGCCGCGTATTCCAGAATAAACACGCCGTTTCGGAAATTAATCGGTGTTAGGGTGATTACAGAGGCTTGCAAGACGATTGTTACCTTGTTATCCATTGTATCTTTCGCCGCATTTTCACCGCATTTTCGCACCATCGCATAATATGACCGATTCGTGTACGATGTCGCTATTGCAATTTCGATAACACGCTTCTGATATCGCTTCGATCGGAATATAGACTTTCATATCTGTCGGATTTATGCGCGTTCTTTCCACGGTTGAAACGAAAAATTGAATTTCGAGCGAAAGCACCCAGATAATATAGGTAAGGTTACTTCGATCGGTATTATACCCACTATATCGTAGGCCATTAAAATTCTCCTTTAATATCCACGTTTCCTGAATCTTCCGTTTGCCTTTACTTTATACGTTTATTCCAATTGAAATCCCTCGATTTTGATTCTCACTGATGAACGCTTTGAGCTTCGCTGTATGCGGTAATTCTTCTATCAAGCTATTTACCAACGTATTCTATTTCTTTCAATCGATACTTTTTATTAATTCGAAGAAAATTAAACACAACTCGAAACCGTGGATATCCGTGAAATATCGAATATACTTCGCGAACGTCCTGACTGGTTAGAAATGAAATTTCAATTTACGTACTGAGAATCACCGCAAAATGTTACGAGGAAACTTTCCTTTGAGAGAATCGAATTAAAAGGCTTCAAAGGGGGCGGCAATTTCGTCATGCGATATTTAGATTCGCGTAACGAATTTATCAAAATTAATTTATATCAATCATATCGATTTTTTGTTAACGATATATATCAATCGACAAACATCTTTTTCGTTCGAACCTTTTGCGCGCGGATAGAAGAAATCGATACGTATCGAGCGTTGATTTTTCTGAAAATTGAAACGATGATAAAAATACGCGAGTCCAAAAACAAACGTGGATCGTTAAAATGAGATACCATTGCGTTTATTTTGCAATTTCATCGTCTCGTACAAAGAATCAAGAACTATACGAAAAACATTGTCTTTCGCCATTTAAACTTCGTCCTTTTGTTTGTTCAATGCAAACGCGTTATACTCGAAACTTATGTAAAGAAACAAATGTACGAATAGAAATACATATGTGATTCGAACGATTCGATTGAATATCGACCTGAACAATGTCGAATAATGCATACGCGAAATAAAAAAGCTACGAGCTACAATCGTACCATGTTATTTGAATTATCGATCGAACGATTTTTTGCTTTTTTTCGGATAAAATACTTCGGGTAAGGTTAGAATTCTTATACCGGACCGTTTCGACAGATATTTCTCAAGGTTCGTGTCGTATCGAAAGACACGCAATTTTTTCACGATTATCGATCATCGTCTGGTCCGAAGAATATTCGCACGATTCCGATATTCATTTACAAACAAATGTGTTAGTTGGGAAATCGTAAAAACAATCGGCTGATCACGTGCATGTAAGATACGTGTAAAATTTAAGGGAACTGCAAATTCGTCGCGAAGTGGATAGTTTCGTTTGCTGGAAAATCTTATTTTTTAAATTTTTGAAACGAGATAGTCCGAAAACTTTGGAAACGTTCCTTTATGCCGTATTATTACATAGTATTACGTGTGCCGTTGCGCCAGTTCGTTCCGTTGATATCGAAGAAAAACTTGGCAACAATTTCAAGTTTGCTGCTTCCTATTAATATTCCACGATAAGCAGAAGCATATGTTTATTAGCGAGATTCAGGGTGTTGTGATATTTATAACAGCATAGTTTTGTGGTAGTTGAACGTTATAATAATTCTTCGTGCGTTCCGTTGTACGTGTACGAAAAGTAGGCTATCTCTTTAATAATTCCTTAAAACGGTGCTCATTACTTTGCGATGACCTCGTTTAACCATAAAGGATATTTCATAGTTCCCCTCCTCGAGTTCTTGTTCGCATACATTTTCAGAAAACGTAGCTCTTCGCAAGCGAACATACCTGCAGGTATTCCACTGCAAAGCCAATTCCATCGCAGAGGTTAACTTTTCTTTCTGGGTTATTAACAAGTTTACTGGATTGCTCGATTTAGATGAAACGTTATATACGTGATTCCACTCTATGTTTGTAACAATTTCGATTCTACGGAGTAAGTCGTGTCAAGTACGAGCTTGATCTATACTGGTAGAACAAATTTGTCGATAGGCGTCGTCGTTGAAACGTAATCATCCGTAAGCGCGAAACCGCGAACAATCCTATTTCGTTAATTTCTCAAAGAATCTGGTATACCGTACGGTTTAGGTAGTTTGCGAACAGTATGCGACAATAATTAAGAGCATTAGCGCTCGGTGCAAAGTGGCAGGAGGAAAGTTTCGCGGTCGTGCCGGCCGCTGACGAGGAATTAGCAGACAGTCTTCGCGAGACTAACTACCGTTGGCTCAGGCGAGGCTGGAACTCACCAAGATCGAGGATCGCAACTCGCCAGCCTATTAACGCTCTTATCTAAGAAAGGGATACGCCATGCCGCGTCCGTGACTCGACTATTCGCAACTTTCATCGTCCGTAGCCAGTCGTAAAATTTTCGAGCCATTTCAAAGTTAAAATGCCACTGCCATCGACACACGTGCACCTACGAAAAAATGTCGTCTCGCGGATACATTCGTTCTCGCCTCTCGTGCTCGTCGAGTGTCCTCGCTCGGTGGGTTTCATAGTAGAATTTATAGAGCCCTATAAATTCAGCTGAAAAAATGTTGAAAAATTCTATGAACCATCGAATTTTGCATCAGCGCAGATAAAAAAGAAGATATTTCCTTTTATTTGTGCCGCAGGATTTATTGGACCGATTTAGAAAAGTGGATGCATTGTACGCTCATTCGAGCGATCGCTTTTATATGTTCTGAAATGAAAAGTTTGATGTTGAAAGCGGCTCTGTTGCTATCGTCATTTTCTAGCTTCTGCGAGCGGAACTGATTTTAAGGAAGTAATTTCAGTTGTGCTTTAACGAAGAGTAGACTCGTGTATTTGGTATTCCACGTGGCACTGCCGTATGCATATTCGTACGTGGAATATAATATTACGTCGACGATAATATTTTATTCTTGTCCAAAGAGTCGTAACCTTTGCTGTATTTCGTTCGATTATAAGAGATCTTTAAGGTCCGTGGAAATAAAACGTAGAACCAGAAGCATCGCAACTTGCAAAAAGTTGTTTATGTTTATGTCAAGCCATTCGTTTCGTTAAACCGTCTTATCCTGGTAGAGTGCATCGATCGATGCATTTTTCGACCACGATAAATTACGATCACGGAAATTCTCTTATATACCGGAAGCACTGTTTTAACGTCTCGAGTTAAGACGAACGAGCAGAACGACCGGAACGAAGTTGTAGTCTCGTTAAGTGTTCGATTTCGATGGACCGATGATACCTACAGAGCTTAATAAGCTTAACGTTGTTATGCAAATGTTACGTTACACAAGTTCCCAAACAATTTAGTATATTGCGCAACACGTGAATGGCTCGGTGTCTACGTACTTGGCGGTTACGTTGCATCGTAATAAGTTTAACATAGTTCGCGTACCCAGCGTTCGGACAAATAGGAAGTTTCACCTGCTCCCAACCCTTCATAACGGCCTTCGTAGTTTAACCACCAATTTCCGCCCATCAATTTCAACATTTTTTACTTTCCGAAAACTTGTTACCGCGCTTCGATGCTTACATATGCATATATGTATATGTATTTGAAACGTGCATTTATATTCCAATAATATTCTACTTAAGTAATCGTTATACGAACGAGAGATATAGGGTAGCTCTATCAATGCAATGTTTTTTATTTCAACCAACTCGGAGTAATTGAGCGATTTCATTCCCTTAGTAGGATTCGTTCGATCGTTCATTGGTTCCTCGTCCGTTATCGATAACGATACGTGTATATTTTGCTACAAATTAGAAGAGTGATTATAATTACAATCGGGAAATGTTTAGGCAATCTTATCTTATAGAATAATCGCGAAACGCTTGATAAGCGGATTCATTACGTGGAATGAAAGTTAAGAAAACGACGTATGGAAACAGTCTATAACGCGTGTATTTCGAGGACAAAATTCATAAAGTTGTTTTCTATAAACGACAACGAAGGAAAGAAGTTTTGATTGGAAAAACCGCCGGAGAACTGTCCATTCACTGGTGAATCGTTAAGGAAAGCTTTCTTTTGCTCGTGACACGTTTAACACGTAACTACCTAGATACGTACACGATCGAAGAAATATGAAGTCCACGAGTAGGTTCACGGACAGTCAGAAATATTACTCTTGAAAGTTGGGTGCGTGGATCGAACGAAACATTCGTACGTATGTACTGTGGTTATCGACGACTATAGATACTTAAGTAGAGTTAACGTACGTAGGAGTATAGTTACCAGTGGCGATCTGTATCTTCTCTCACGCGATGAAGCAGGGAACAGGAAGAACAGAGGACAGAGGACGAAGGTACGGAGCACGAAGCGGGTCTGGCGACAGATGGCGTTCACCAAGAATGCTCGGATTTCCACGGGCCGTGATATAATCGGCCGACTCGACGAGGCCAGGCCGCAAATACAAAGCAGCTGCGTTTACACGCTTAACTTGCAATCCAACGCGACCCGACCGACGCGGACCGATGCAAAGTGACGCGATGCGACGCGCTAATGCGGACGTCGTTGCAGTAGCTCGCTAAGCGTCGCGTTCTTCGACTCTCGCCAACTTTCATCGACGATTTCATGGTCTCTCTCCTTCCTAACAATCGAATAACCCAAGATAATACGGAAGAATGAAAAAATGCTTGACATGCCGAGACTTTATGAACCTGGTGCCGCTATATCACGGAGCAGGAATTCCTCTAAACTCGTATAGCCGAGTCAACCAGACGATATGCTAATTTTTCGATTATTATCGGTACTTTGACCTACCATTGCCGATCTTTACTATATTACGTAAATGCCTCTTTAATCATATAACGGTGAATAAATCCAAAGGAAAATATAAATGAACTCATCCCTTGTTCGACTGTGCCCGTTACTCGATGGTTACAATATCGTAATATACATAACAACGAAAAGTCAAGAATATAAAGGAATATAAAAGGATAAAAGTTGAACATCAGACCTTACGAGTATAAGGATGCAACAGGATAACGATATTTTTCTTATCTCCTTTTTACACCGTCGCTACGTGTCGCAAAAAAAAAAAAAAAAAAAAAAATAGAAACAAAAGATGAAAGATAAAAGACCAGCCTGTCGCATTAGAGAAGAAAGAGAGACAAAAGTGTCGAGGAATGGAGCCAGATGAAAAGAGGAACTAGCTCGTTTTCTTTGTAAATGGATTAGGTTACTATTGTCCAGGTGCTCGAAGATAATCCTATGCATACCGTGTCGCGATCCAGCAGTCGCAGCCGGAGTATAAATCCCTCGCCACTCTAAATGCTAATGAAGCTCGCGTGAGCGATACTTTTACATCGTTTTGGGGTAAACCGATGAAACGGATAGTAACCACAACCTATTAGATTCGTCTTTGTACAATTTCTTTTCGCTTCCTTGGCACGCGTTTTCTCGCCAATCTGATTCGTCGACCGGACCGCTCGATCGATAAACTGCACCTTTCCGTTTCGTTGTCAGTGTTGTGTTCAATGTAAAAACGCTTTTAATCAAATACCCCTGATTATACGTTGAAAGTTGTTCGATTAAAATTAATATGCGCGATTGCATAGGAAATCGTTAGGAATTGATCGAGTGTTATGAAAAGTGGGATAAAAGGAGCCGTGATAAATCACGGTCCGACTTGGTCGAACGAAGCGACAGGAAAAGAAACAAGCAACGGGGACAGAACATTGCCAAGTGTCGTCGAAAGTTTGGAGGATAGCGTTGCATACGAACAAAACACGGGGTGGTGCGGTGCGGTGCAAAAATGAATCTTTCGAACGATATTGTACCAGATGCTAGATCCGACGATGTTCGATCAGTCGCGTTTTCGCTTGCCTCTATGATATTTTCGAATGCGATTCCACCTACGTTCGTCGATATCGAAGCGCGTGTCGCGCGTGCAAGTGGGATTAACAAAAAACCGAACGCGTTCGTAGGTTGTCGCAGTCGACAATGGGGCATGCGGGAAATGCAAAACGACCAAAGGCGGGTTTTTAGTAAGCGCACCGAGCAAGGGAAGCAAGAAAAAACGAAGCTCGATGCAACAGGGAAAAGAGGCGAAACGGGGAAATCTAAGCTGGTATTTGGTTGATAGAATCGTCGCAGTTTTTCTCGCGATCCTCGATACCCCGGTTTTTACTGAAATATACGCCATAAGAGAACTCGATCGATTTCCGTTCCCTCACGGCCGAATACAATCGAAGAATACCGTTTCTGCAAATCACGTTACCGCCAAAATTCCAACGTATATACGCTTCTAACGGACCGAATGCATCGTATATGTACATACGCGCTATTCTCACCGTGCTATCCTACGAAACCGAAGAAAAATTTGACTTCAAAATACGCATATCCTTTTTTAACAGTACCTATTCCGAATCGCAAGGACAAGCGATTTTCATTTACGTACGTTGCGTCTTGTGCACATACTTTCTTATCTTTTGCGACATAGACGAGCACGCGATAAAAGTTTCGTTCAGCGAGAACCTAGTGGCTCGCTTTTAAGATTAAATCGAATATACATATGTTACGGTAAAAAGAAACTTTTGAATTTTTCCAAGTTGCCTTCTTCCGTAGGAAGAATATCCGATCCATTATACGCTTATCTCTAGCTACAAATTCCCCGTTGTAAATAGGAGAAAATTTGGTTGATCGCGTCGAAGTAATCGAAGAGGGCTTGGGAAATTGCTTCCGCGAAGGAAGCGCTGATATACCATCACGCAGCGTTCTAACTACTTCCTGCTGTTCAAAGTGCATCGCAGGTTAGAGAATTGTGGAAAGCTGGCCCCTTTATGCTACGACTTGCAACAGCGCGATGAAAAACGAGCGCCGTCTGTATAACGAGTAAGAATTATTTTCAGAGAATACTGGAGGCGAGATATAATGGATTATCCTTTGTTCGCTACTTTAGCTAACTATTTGGGTGTAACTCAAGCGGTTGAATAACGTTTCACTTGAAACATTTCGCATGAGAATTAACGTCAAGATGCGTAAAAGGATTTATAATTACGAGAATACCTGTTAAAATTAAAGCACGTTTTTAGAAGCGAAGCAGAAATGTACAAATTTATTACAAGGAATTGTTTAGGCAATTAAAAAAGAAACCAACTGGATAATAAATTAACGTTGGTAGATACCGCTAAACGCATATGTGTTTCGTCCCGTCTTGATACGATCATCCGCGCGTTTTCGTCGTTGAAAAGGAGACCAAGCTTATCTAGAGGTAACTGAAGTCGTGCGAGTGTGACGGTATCGGGCAAATGGCAGACCAGAATCATAGCCGATCCTTTTCCGTCGTTGTGGAGTAACTAAAGTGACGGAAAAGCGTATCGCTATCGAACAACGAAGGAAGAGAAAGAAGAAAGGGAAGTAACGCGAAGAGAAGGAAAGCTTTTCCTGACGTTTATCTTCGTATCTCAGCCGAGAAGTAGAAATCGACAAAGGAAGAGATAGGGGCGAGTAACGGAGAAAGAGAGAAAGAGAGGAAGAGAAAGGATGTAGAGAAAGGGAACTATTGTACAGCTTTGATGCAATTTGAAAGACTCATAACTGACGTTCAAAAGAGCAGCAAACATCTGTGTGATACCGCTTGGCCATCGTCCAATAGCCAAGTCTGGTTAAACGAAGCGAATTGTCCGTGGCCGGAGCTACCGGGAGATGGTTTTCCCTTCTCTCGGTCCGCTGCAAGCCCTCTTCTCTTGCTATCTTAAAGGCTCGCACGACCAAATACGACTCGGTTGCTTTTCTCTCGTTTCACCTCGTCGAGCAGCTCGACTCGTCTTACGGACAGACGCGGTCACTCCATTGCTCGAAACTGGCTGAAAGCAAATTCTCTAACAACTTAGCAAATGTTGCGTCCATTCTTTTCTCTCGTTGTCGCTTTATTCGCTTTGCTTTTTCTTTCTCGCACTTCCTACCATTCGATTGTTTTCGTGAAAGTTATTTGCTTGTCGGGAAACGTAAGTTACCGTTCGAGCTTCGCTTTTCAACGTTACTGCAATACGCTTAAGAATAAACGAGAAAGCGAAGATTCTTTCATTTATTTACCATCTGCGTACTGTGTAATAGCCTCGAGAAGAAGAGTCAGCGTGAATTTGTTTCTAACTAAAATCCCGCGATGCTCGGACGAAGTTCGATTAAAATGCCCTTTGACGACTGGTCGATTCTACTTCCGAGAGGCAACGAATTATTTCACAAACGTTTCGATCGTTCAGCTTGAAATTCTTACGATATTATAAATCTCTTGTTGGAAATTTCGTTAATTTTGATATTTTCTTAAGATATCGGTGCAAACGAATATCGGCCGTAGTTTGTCGAGGCAAAGCCTCGATAAGACATCGTTAAAACGACAACATCGAAATGTCGCACAACGTGGATCTCTTAAAAAGTTATCCTCGATCAATAACCGTATAAATTCTTTAAACGCACCTACATAATATAAAGTATCGCGAGAAAAGCTTTTACGTTTTTCGTTTAATATGTATATAACAACAAAGAAAACGTCGTATCGTTGGTAACGAAAGCGAACACAACTTCTAACGGCAAAGGGAAAAAATGCAACTATAGAAATACTAGGTCCGCCCCATTTTATCGAAGCTTCCGTCCGTTACCATTATAGATAAAAGTAGCCGCTGGTAAATTGTTGTTTCGATTGGCCTGTGAGCACCTTCCGTTCCATTATTTTCCGTGGTCGCACTCTGCGGTCTTCTGGCCACTTTATCTCGAATTTTTCTATTCCACCGACCGCGAACACGTCCCCTTTTCTTTGTGTAAAAAGACGCATAAAAAGAATAGCTTTCTTGCCCTGCGCCAGAAATCCTCGCAAAAGTTGTAACGTCGCTTTATGTGGGAAATTTTATTTCTGTGATTAGAAATTGCTTCAAGAATTCCAAGTTTAAGTAGTTGTTACGACAGGGGACTTCCGAACGATGTACGTTGCGTCTAGTAATAATAATAATTTCGCACCAATCGTGTAACTAACTTTGCAACTACATCCTCAAATGGGTCGATAGATTCGATGGATTCGTTGATCAAAAAGGAATAAAGTCGCGACAAAATCTATCAACTGTTAACTGTCTGTTTTAAAAATACGTTTGTACCAATTAAGAAGGGAAACTAATGCAAAAAGCAAGCAACAACGATTCGTTGGAAAAAAGATTAGAATCGAGTGTTATTCGATAATATCCATCTCTTTCTTGCACCGCATCTTCGTCGTTCGCAAGGTCATCATAGAAGAAGCGGAAGCAGGAGCTTTCGTACGAGAACGATTGTAAAATCAATGCTCGGTCGTTAGCAGAATTTATGATTCTCGAGTATTTTTCTCATCCGTAGCTCTTTCTTCTTGCGATCTAGCTGGCGTGGCGTGGTGTGGCGAGGCGTGGTGTGGCGAGGCGCGACGCGGAGCATAATTCTAGATGCCGTATACCGCGTTATTCAGAGAAACCTCGTCCTTGTTCGTGCCGGTGAAAAATTAAAGGTCCTGGTTTCGTTTTTTCTCTTCGAGCATTTATCAAGTCCACGGAACCGAAGAAACTGCACGACCTGCAAAACGTAATCTTGAGCGGTTCAAAGACTACCGACGATCCCTTCACCTCGTTTCTGCAGTTTCACCGCTTTCGGGGCATCTTGGCTCTCGCGTCCACTTCCCACACCTTCTTACCCCTAATCCACTCTTTACGATCTCTTTAAGCGTTTCCATCGGATATCGGATTCCCCTTTAATACAATGTCGATATCGTGTATTCGTACATATATAAACTATTTGCACAGTGTGTTAGGATACCTAAGCTTAACTAGATAATTGTAGTCGCTGCGAGGCACCAGTTCAAAGTTGCGAGCTAATCGTAGCTGATTCCTCGTAACGCGTTTTGCTTCGTGACAACCGCTGATTATGTTTGCGGTGCTGCTCATAGAATCCCGAGGGTTTGGGTGGGTCTTGGCTCACAATCAGAAGTGCGCTCGACGATCGCGTGCAAAAATTTTCTAACTAGTCGCGTGACCATTCGGCAAAACTGCCGCTCCTGTCCAACCTTCCAGCAACTCGTCTATCCGTGGGTCCCGTGAAAACGCTGCCATACTAGAACGGCTGTACGCGTGGATCGCATAACATTGTATTCCTCAAGATCGACCGATCTCCGAAGAGCCCGAGGACATGCTTATTCTTACACCGAGCGAATATCATGCTTGGAAAATGTTCGAACGCACGATGTCTAAAATTGTTGGAAAATAAAAGAAATATATACATAATCGGTGAGCAAATAACATCGATAAAATAACAATGTGTGTTCTAAAGTTTAAATATGGTACAACGGTTTACGAGTTCAAAGAAGTTTTTTTTTTTGTTTCGAACTATTTAAAGGAACATAAATTAAAGAGAGCGCCTCGAAAATACCGAGTCTATTCGGCATAGAAAACTCGTAAAAAGTTATCAACTCGTTATTGGCTTTTCGTTCAAAGTGTAACGAGCTACTCAAACGATGAAGGATTTCTGCCAATCTCTGTAATTTAGAACGTACAAGACATAAAGTATGTGTATATTTACTTTATCGTTTGAAAGATAAATACTGCACGAAGGAAGAAAGTTTTTCCCATAGCATTCTGTTCCGTTCTAAGCGAATGTAAGAGAAGACAGCAAGAGAAATACGGTGGAATTCGCGATAGTTGTAGGAAACTCGGAAGATCGGCGATTAACGCACAGGAATAGGACCGTGTACGAGCGTGTAGTTGCAACAGATTCCGGCAATACTGATTCTAATCGAACGCAGGTGTGCGACAAACAGTTTCTGATCGAGCGTCATTAGTGAAATTATTGGTTCATTAGCGACACGGTGGTGCGTATTCTAGAGTAGAGTCTGTGCCAAGGCCGTGGGAGAAGGCCGTAACTCGAAACGATTGCGAGATAGAACTCTCCGCGCATGGAATTTCTCCTGTCCGAAGGATCCTCGGTTCCGTGTTCATCTCTCAGATTTACGACGTTATTACGGGCAATAACCGTTGACCCGTATCTGGCGATGCTCCAGGCCACATTATGTTTGCCGTTGTATCAATATCGTCGCGCGATATTCGGTCTGCACGCTCGTTGGAAACTAGCCTCCATGCCTAGATTACTCTCGCGAGCTCTGTGACACAACGTCTTCTTTCGATCGACAGCTTTAAACTCCTGACATACATTGCACGTATACTCCGTTTCCCTCTCCAATCGTTTTGTTAATTAAAATTACTCGTGTATCAGGTATATGATACACGGAGCGGTAGACCTCGGTCGTCTTCTTTGTAAAACTTCTCCATTGACGGGCAAACCGAATTTCTACAAATTTACTCGCGTTAACAAAGTTACTTAAACGACAGTTTACATCGAATCATCGGAAGAACTAAAAGCGAGGTGTTCTCGCGAGCGTTTCGAAAATTCACTCGTTATAGGTACGTACGCCAAAGTCTATACGTTCGGTCGAACTACCGAAAGAGGATTAGTTCGGACAATTCATCGTGCGTGTCGGCCGCTAAAACACAGTTGAAAAACACTATCAGAAGTCAGGGGAATGATAAGCAAATTGATTGGCAGAAGCTTCAACGGGAGAGACAGGCGTACCTGCGCGGACATTGGCCGATGTATGTGATTCAATGTTTTTGTGTACTTGACTCGATAGCCATTTATCGAGGAACGAACTCGTTTTTTATGGAAGCCGCAATCGGGGTCGCGATAACTAGTTTTATATTAACCCGCCTAAAGGCTGGCCGACAGCTCGAAAATCGGGCTAACCAATTACCGTGTAAACGCGTAATGGCCACTTGATAGTCTACCGCGCGAGTCACTCGGTCCCTCGTTTACTACCTTACGTCCTTATTACGGCGAGATCGATACTAGCTTGCACACTCGGTTCAATTATGTTTCTTTCGCTACGAGATTGGAACATTCGAAACAACGCGATTAACGATAACAATGCGAAATAATTTTCTGTTAACGCGGAAAAGAATTAGCGATAATTTCGTTAACTTTCTCTATTCCATTCACGACGCATATTATTCGGATTCGAGTCTAACGAACATCTTATCTTTCTCAATCTGTATTCGTGGCCACGATTTTCTTCGCCATCCAACATTATGCAACTCCTGATAATTTACTACAGTTTACCATAGTTAACTCGACATTCAAAGTATCGCGTCTTTAAACCGACAGCAAATTAGTATTTAAACGAAGTCGGATTGTTGCAACTTCTTCGGTATTCATCCACCGTACATTGCACATCGAAACGCAAACTGTATAATTTAACTGCGAATCGTTTTTCTTAGTGTCCACGTTTTCTTTGTCGGCTTCTTGGCAATACGTCATCGATCCGTCACTACTTGATGGAAAATGCAGAACGAGAACGATCGTTCTTTTCATTACTTTCTTATCTGCTTTCCACCTGAGTCCACGTTTCTGCTTTTTGAACTCGAGACAAATCGTGAGCCATTGAATTATCTTCGAACTGTCGAATTTTTCAGTTTGCATGGGTACTAAACTAACCACTTCTCAGGAACGACGACTGGAAACGACTGACATTCGATTAACTCGACAAAGAGTCGAAATTATGATCTTGCTAATACAGATCATTGTTAAAGCTCTTCGAGATAGAGAAACGCGTTCATATTTTTACGATTTAAGTCAGAAAATCTAATCGGGACAAAATGACATCTTTCCTCGAACAGTAACGCTGATCGTAAAATTTTGTTACTCGGTTAAATCACGGAATTCGTCGTTATACATTTTGAATAATTCAACGACACATAGGCAGTTAATTTTTTGGAAAATTTATATCTAATTGAAAATTCGCTAGTCATTTGGCGAACAGATTGCATTCTCTTCCATACATTTTTGCACTGCTATCAGCAATAAGACTGATGATCGATCGCAGGCCAATTAATAGCTTCCACGAGGATCGTTTCACAGACACGAAACTGGTTTCACCTATATCGACAGATGAAATTTCGTAAGAACAAATTTTGCGGACAACACTCCATTTGAAGAGGGTTCGGACGCGATTTATTTCACATGATTAAATTCGATACTTATTTACATGTTAATTTGAATTGTTTATTCGATCGATAGATGTCAATACGAGATCAAATACGGCGAAATGTACTTGAAATGTTCTGAAAATTCTATGACTTTAACGAGACAAAGGGCGAAGGTGTAAAAATTGTACAGATTAATTTTATTTTTTTTTCGTCGGGGAAAGCGAAGAATGTTTCAATGAGATATCCGACCCGAATCTATCGGAATAATTATTAAGTATTCGGATAGTTGAGCAAAAAAAGAGGGAAATATTCTTCGGATGAAGCGACCATTCATTCGTAGTCTGGCAAAAAATTTTTAATTAAACCGCTGCCGGCTATACCGATATAACATCGGGTTTATAAAAGCAACCAGAGAGCATAGCTCTGTTTCGTCAAAAGAAAAGTTACTGGTGTCCATAACCGTGTCTTATCACGAATCTTTTGTCCGATGAAAAACTGCAAGATTGACGTTCATTAACGCATAAATCCGTCTACAACACGAATTAGTTGTATTCTATTATAACGTGAAATTTTTTCTACAAAAGCATACTAAAGTACACTATTAATTTATAACAAATAAACTAATAATTTATAATAGTTACGCCATCTATTTATAACAATTTAGTATTAATCTGAAACAATTACATCATTAATTTTTGATAATTATAGTATTAATTTATAACGATATGTTCTCATTAATTAAAAATAATTATGCTCTTAATTTACAACAGTTATATCGGTTGACTATAATAGCGCAATTATTTTCATCATAAACTGCCATTCAATATAAATCAACACAGTTCTAAATTCAAAGCTAATACCACAGAAGTGTAAATTTAGTTTCAAAATTATAAAAATGGTTATTGTATGTTAAACGGTTTAAGTACAACGACTCGTATTTAGACACGTAATAGTACACATTTTTTTTTTATGTGTAGATCGTTAATCTATAACTGCGTGTAATCGTTAACTGTGTACCTGCTTGTGCCGCCCCTCTCATCGCGCGTCATCCCCTTCCCCTTCCACTTTGGAAGTTACACAGCGAAACTAAGGTACAAGAAGACATTCAGTCGTCTCATATCGCACCGATAGCATGTATCGTGTTGTGTCAGGTTTGTAACGTATTCTAACCTATTGGTGACATCGTTCTTTATTACTATTATTACTGTACCTTTTACTATCTTTTATATTTCATTAATATCGTTTAATTAATACACATCTATTTAACGATTCATCGAACAGTAAGCAATTTTCTGAAATTTTTTGTTTTAACTTTTTTCAATCGTTTATTAAATGATATTGTTACCGATAGCTTCTATCGTAAGCTTTTGTAATAAAATTTGAGTTTGATTGTGTTTTCATTTAATTATCTTATATTTTTGTTTTAATTTCGAGTTATTTTTTTGCGCAGGTTATTGATCGATAACAGGGATAATACACAAGTAACAGGAATATTAATATATGGACGCAACGACGATTATTGATCGATCCAATGAATTTTCATGGAAATTTGGTAATATTTAATTTATTTTAACTAAACCTTTTCATTCGAGTATGGACAACGTTTGATATACAATTTATATTTATTTTAAAATATATTTGAAACATATCTCATAATAGATAATTTCTTGATTATTTAGAATACTAAAATGAAAATAAATGCTATTAAATAAATCATTGTTCTGTTCCGAATATATAAAATCATTCTCTTAGTTCAAACGAATTTTTAATGAATTATCTTACCGTTTCAATGTAATCCGCGATATAGAATTCTTCATAATTTAACGATAGCTTCGCGTAGACATCTTAATAACATTGCCATATTATGTGAACTTGCTGCAGTTAATGTCATATACTTGCAACTTCGTAACTTATGTTTTTGTCGTAGAGGTGGCGTGCAAGGAGGCTCGATTGCTTCAAAGGAAGGTTTCGCGCGCGTTGTGTAGTATTTTTTAAGTATATTTATTTGTAAACTTTTGAATTCTTGCAAATATTTTCGAATATTTATAACACGCGACCGTTGTGCGTTAGTGGAGTGTATGCTTCGTGTTCTAATAACGAACATTCATCGTATGATTCTTGCAAATGATTGCATTGCATTCACTGTACTCGTAAGCATTTGTTCGATATCGAGAAATTTCTTATAATTCTCAAGTAATATTTTTCATACTTGTTCCAATTTCTTAATAATAATCTTTTAAATGTGAGAAGAATAATAGTATATCCTAGATAAACGTTCGATAGGGAAAAGAAGAAAAATATCGAAACGATATTTCGCTTCTTTTCTAACCTCTCTCCCTCGCCCCCCCCCCCCCCACTCCCCGCCTCTAAACAGTTTTACGCGCGCAAGTGGTTTGTAGAGTCAGTGTTTGCTATGCAATAGTTAGTTTCTTTCAATATTTTTAAATCACGATAGTTTCGATTAAATAAGATCGCACGCGAAAGTAATAAAATTTTATCAAAGAAATTTATACGCGATACTAGAGTTCCTGTTCTCCGATTATAATTTAAGCGGTCGCGGTAACGTAGTCCTTTATTTCTCTTTTTTTAAATATATATTTTTTTGAACATTTGCCTTCGGTATTAGAGTCAGTGCATCTCTCAAGAGGATAAAGCCTCTCCAGGAGCTCAAGAGTGTAAGTAGTTTTATGTATTGTATTTCAATTTGTTTAATTTTTTGTATTTTGCTTGAATTATTGCTAAATACAAAATAGAAATGATTGATAATCTAGAAAGCTATACATTTTGTTTTTCTAATTGAAATAAAGCCTTAAAGTGTTAACATTCAATTTGTTACGTCGCGCGAGATGGTCCGTGCGACGTCCCTCATTGTCTGGCCGCCAAGGCCTACACGTCGTTAATCAAGTTAACTCAAGGAAACTGTTCTTCCTATCTTCAGGTAGTCGAATCGGTAGCTTCTTTGCCTTCTTTGGGAATGTTGTAACGGTGGCTCAAAAGCTAAGAACGTAAGTATCTTTACATATCGTACTTCGGTTATGTCTGTTCTGTATATTTTGCTTCGAATGCTATCAATTAAAAAGTACGATTTAAAGATTTGGAAAGTTAGGATCTTCTAAGGTTACTCTTCTATTAAAATAATAAAAATATCAGAGTCTTAATATCGAATTATAAAACAAATGTCTAACATATTTCAGAAATCATTAGATTCTTAATTTCTAGATTTTAAACTTTTATATTAGAGTTTTAGTTTTTATACTTATCGAAGTTTTTTAAAATTTCAATCTTTATTATTACTAAAGTTACAAATTTAATAAATTTCCATTTTTCATTATCTCCAACTTTTCGAATAATCAGTAATCACTCATCGTGTTTTGTTTTGTAACAGATTATTCGATTATTCCACCATTGGATTTTCAACGATTCCAGCCGGATGTTAGTCTCCTGATGATATTCGCTGGGATAGTGCAGCATCGATGGCAACATTCTTTGTTTCTCTGCTTCTAATGGTGAGTCGCATGCATTTCTGTTCCTCCGGCCACTCAATCATGTCGTAGGATGAAAGATCCGAATCGGCACGGGTGACCGGTTGTATTACGTAGAATTTTTTGCGAGCATAGTGATCGCGGGTATTTTTTATACCCGTGAGTAGTAACATTCTTTTTTCAAATTTACTAGTTTAGGTTAGGTCTTCTTGCACATCGCGATTATAATAATTAGATTTTTAATAGCTAGGTTAAACATATACATTTGAGAATATATTCGTGTTATTTATAAATATGTATGTTAATATTCCGTATGAATATTTGCAAAAGGCAAATACCTACACGAATATACCTGTATGACATAAATATGCTGAATCTTAAGCAATGAATTTTAATATAAATAAGAGATATCGTCGTTTCAGCATTTTGTAGTAGAGAAATCGGATGCCCTCTGATTTCGTTGCTGTGAAAGATGCAATTGTCACTCGATCAATGACAGTGACGATACATGCAATATACATTACAATAAATAATCTTCAATTTAATTTCCTCTTTTATGACAACATTAGGTCAGATTCGTTTATTTGATTTGAGGTATTATAAACTTCAGTAGAATTTAAAATATGAATTAAAATTCCTTTTTTCCGTACAAGAATGTGAGAAATTTTATGTGCAAGAAGAAACTTCGCGACAGGCAGATTTTTGAATCGAAGCAATAATTTTGAACACTGCTTCTGCATTTTCGAGTATGTGCTTTGACGAAGAGATTGCCTGAGATTATTCTTATCTTGGTAATACATTTAGAGTCACCTGTTACATTTCATCGAAACTTTGTCTTTTTTTCAATTAATGCTACTTTTTTTATGATATTAAAATTTCAATGATTTATTAAATTAATAAAGTAGAGTCATTATACTCCGAAATGAAGTAATAAAATATAAAATCGGAGAATGTTAGTTCGTTAAATACAAACTATATAAACTAATTATTTTTTTAGATCAGGATTTTCAGATTTAACCCTTTCCGTGCTCATTGTTAGGATCTCATTCACGTGCCCAGGTGCTACTTGAGTGGGAGAAACACATTGAGCACGATGATCATAATTAATGCAAAAATTTTTCAGCGACTGACGATGCGTTAGTGTATCGTGCACGACGTATTTTCCACATTGTGTGTGTGTGGCTAGGCTGTGGAATTGCGTCGTTTTTCTGATTCGCTACAACTTGAAATATTAAAAATGTCTAGACATATATTAATTCAATTTATGTATCAATACAATCTCAATTTGTGATAATATCGTCTGTACGATTAAATATAACCACGCTGTTAATATCGATGTCAACTGCAATTATAATTCCAAGTTCACTGACCTTTATTTTAATATAATATAATTTCTTTAGACGTGTTTCATCACATTTTGCGCAATGGTCACTAGCCTTCGTCAGTCGATTTCAGGAAAATGGTACGTAAATTAGAGTATGCATGGTGTGTGTTATGCTCGGGTGTCGGAGGCATCCCGGGACGTCCTCTCTAGTGTAGGACCTTTGCGCCCGAGCGTTTGTATGAGAACCGTGGAGCGAGTGTGTTGGTGTGCCTGTTTTGCCATTTTTTTAAATATAGGGCTAGGTAGGATAGGTAGTATACTTTTTGGTGTGTCTGTTAATTACAAGTAGGTAGGGCCGGGCAGGTTGGCACAGTCTCTGGTCGGGTAGGCGCGTTTTCGAGTGACCAACCTGTTTCTGGAAATCTAATTTGAAAAATCGATGGTGAAACCGGTACGAGTAGAGCATGCTCTCGCTTCTAGTTTTGTCTATCGATTTTTCGAATTTCGCGGTCGCGGTCGCGAGTAAGCTCGAAACGAACGTTTATCGCTCGAGCACGCACATGCGAGTGGGCAACGATCACCGCTGTGATCAATCCATCTGCACTTGAATCAGCTTCCGCGGGTTATATTTTTATTTTACCTTTATAAGTTATTTTTTATTTTGCGATTAGAAAGACTCGAGCTTAGATTTAAGTTCCAGCGGGCATTGCGCCCGAAGAAGGAAGAAGCTATGAGCCGAAGAGGCCCGGCTAACTGCCATTCAAGAGGGCAACTATTAATGGCTCTCCATCCTCTGGATCATCCACAGCATGGAAAGTCATTCTTATTACTACTTTGTCACTATGCTCGCTTTTAGTATCTGTAGTAGTAGTAGTAGTACTTTTTTTTTTTTTTTTTTGATTGATATATATATATTGGTCCATTATCGCATTGGGAAAATCGCGGTTTTTTTATTAATGCCGCGAGAGATTAATTACGGGTTGAATTAGAGTTGCGAAATAACATCGCGGTTTTTTTATTAGTGTGGCGAGAGAATGATTACGGTTTGAATTAGAGTTGCGATAAAATGATAATCGCGTTTGCTTTAGAGTTGCGAATTACGATATCGCGATTGTCCTTTGCAATTTTTATTATGAATTTTTAGAACTTTTTAGAAAATTGTATTTTTAGAAAATTTTCTATTGTTTAAAATTAGATTATAAAAATGTGAGTTTTTAATTAATTTTATAGTTCAGTATAATTTTTTAATTAATTTTCTCTTGTCTTAGTATACAAATCAAATTTTCAATTTTTAATTCAGTTCAAATTCAATTACTTAAAATTTGTGCTTTCAAATTGCCTAGTTTTGGCTAAAAATTATTTCTCATCTATAAAATATTCTCGTTTCAGAAGTATGTTTTTTTTTTTAAGTACTGATCCAATAAATGAGTTTGTTTCAGATTTATCAATTTATAGAAAATACATTTCAGTTACATATTTGAATATTTCATAGCATCATAAATATGCTAAATGCTCAAAAGAATGAATAAAGGAGGAACAAAATAAAATATGAACAAATAAAAGGAGCTAAATATTACGAAATAATGTTTGGGCCTTACCAATCAGGAAGTAATTATACATATTTTATAGAATTTTACTAACTTTTCGCAAATTGAAATTGTTTAGAGTCTTTTGTGTCATCATGCAAAGAGGACTCATACTCCATACAATATCTCCTCCTTTTCTCTCTCCCACATTTAGATTATTACGTAGATAGAGTAAGCAGATATTTAGATTTTTACGCAGGTATGATTTATAGTTAGTTAGGCTACTTTGAGGTTGTAATCTAAGTAAGTAGGTAAGATGTAGGTAGTAAATAAGTTGATATGGTAGTAAGAAGTATGGCATCGTAGTAAAAGCATGGCATCGTAGTGAAAGCATGGCATTCTAGAATGTATATATTACGTAGCAGGTAACTCTATATTACACATATTTCATCTTATTTTCGTGTTCTTTTTGTTTAACTCTTAATCCCAATTAATTTATATACATTAATATCAAATATGTATATCAAATATCATATATGTATTTACAATTGGATTAAGGTTTAATTTAATTTTTAGATTTCAGGTTTTCACGAATCCTAGTAAGATTTCTAGTTTCTGCCTCGGTTTTTCTTTAAAAAAGCTCCTTTTCCTGTTTGTTTTGAACATTGTGTAAACGCACACCGAAAGAAGTATTTATTTGACGATGAATAAATTGTAGACTTTTTTTACGTAAAAAGAGGGTGGATGGGTCGTGGATAGGGTCGGTCTCCGCTCGCAACACCTCCTCGCTGTGAGACTCGGGTAATCAGTATTATTTGATATATAATTACTAATTGTATCATTATACAGCAAAGGAATTAACTGTGTAACCGGTATAATTATTAATTATATGGCAAGTAATATGAGCTAATTGACTGCGATCCTGGCTAGGTGTTCATATCGATGTATCTATCTAAACCTTTCATGAATATTGACAATACACTTTTTTATTTATGAATTATGGAGGCAAATAATTAGAGGAAACATTAATCCTTTCTACTCCAACATTTTATAAGTCGGTTTTCGATATTCTCTTAGAGATTTTCATAAGTAAGCAGGTTTAATGTTCAATCTACCTTTTTTTTTTGCAAAACGTCGCACGGGTTCGTCTACGTTTCTGGGTATCATGTTCTCCTTCTGTACGACTTGTACAAGGTAAGAAGCCGCCCATATGTTGTTTGGTTTGAGGATCACTGTGCGCCCCCACTGCTCAGGCTGAGCTTCTTTCGTTCGTGTAAGGAGGTTTGCTCGCATACAGGGACATTTTGGCCGATTTTTAATTGTCAGTAATTAAAAACAAAGCCGAAAATGCAATTTCTATATTTTTGATTTTCGTCTTATTTCGGCTTCAAGAATTACCCCTTGAATTTCCTGACACCCGTAGCCCAACACCTTGTGTGCATAGAGAGTTGTTGTGCGAAGTATGCGCACACGTCTGATACATTTTCAAAGTCGATTTTTTCGGAAATAATTTTATTTTGTCCCCTTTGTTTTTGTAAACTCATACCTAGTTTACTGGATAACGCACTAACTTTGCAAGACATCATGTAGATACATCTAGCGATAAAAAAGATTCGAACGATCAAGACGAAAGAAATACCGCAAGATAATGTGAAATCTTTTGTCTCGACTATCGATCGGAGTTTCATCGATACGGGCAATTTTAGATACTGTAAATTATTTCAGAACTGACTAAGTGATTGAGGAGGAACGGAGCTTAAACAACGCGACGAATGTAGGAGAAATTGACGTATCGAGAAGAGCTAGATCAAAATAGCAAGACGATTTTAACTCCTGGCTGTAGCTTCCTTCGTATAGAAGAATAATATATCAGGTCTGTTCGATTTCTCGACATTGCAGTTTCATGGAATTAGATAGGATATCTGGATCGATATACTTACTTTTTCTAGACGTATACGTGTGTTCATGCGTATGAGTCTAGCCAGAAACTCTTTCTACTTTGACGATTCGTTTGGCCTTCCATAGGAGTACAATCAACCACGTGATTTATCGTTGAGGAAGCTCCGCTCGAAGGAACGGTGCGGGCACGCGATGCTCGATCGATACGAGAAAAATGACCGCACGCTGATGCGTTACTCGTTACGGTATTCGAGAGCACTTTCCGAGTTGTATTCCCTTGACACTTTCGGCTTTTTTTTATCGAAATGACTGGCTGAGAAATTCTTGGAATCGACTTTTTTGTTCTTACGTTGCAACGGAGAATCCGTGTATGTATCGTATCGATCTCATTCGAATGCTAAACCAATTTTTTATTGTCTACCGGATTAATTTTTTAACGTGTCCAGTGTCCATATGTCGGACTCGAAATCATTGGAAGCTGATTTATACATTATATCTCTGTTAAATTAATTGTCATGAACGTCCGCTTACGATCGATGTACAAAATAAATTTAGCACAAAAGGAAAATATCAGGGCACGGCAACGAAGTTAATATTGTTCGGTTGTTGCATAATTACAAATTGAACGATCACGATCTGAAAAGTACTAATTAATTCATGGCCCCGATGTAGTGCATGTGAAATGTTAATAATAACATTTAAGATAATTATTCGATTAAAACGAGGCTCGATGCTTGTAATTAATAATGCATTATTCGATGTGCAAATATCTGTCATTATGCGCATTAATCATTCAATTGATGCAACTGACACCGATTTTAACCACAAACGGAGAAAAAAATCAGTACATAGACATACGTATATGTATCTATACATAATTCGAAAACTGGTGCAGTTTGCGAATGTTTGTACATATATGGTTTTTGGATGGAAATGGGAATGATAAAATCGAAGATATATGTACTGACATTCAGAGAGAGACAGAGAGTATGGATTAACGGCAGAGGTGTCGAAAATTTAGACATTATGTATCTGTATACAGTATGCAATGTATGTATGAAGCATGTATATGTATAGTACTCCAAACGGATACGCGGATGTATCCGAGATTGCATCTCCTTCTCGTTTCTGCTTGGATAGATGTTCTCGTAAATTCATACTCCATTCGTTCCATTTCGTTATCTTTTCAGATCTTTTCCTCTGATTTTCTTCGCGTCTCTTGTGAAATAAAAAAAAAGCATCTGATATAGCTGAAATTTCGTCAAAGTGTAAAAGAATCCGGCGAGTTTAACTTAGAAACAAATAATTGCGTAACAATTTGGTTCGTCCGACCAAACGATGGCAAATATGTTCTGGTAGAATTTTAAACAGTAATTAACGCCTCAACGAGTAGTATCGTAGTTACTTGATAACGCGGCATGATAAGAGAAAAAGGAACAGTGGAAAGAGAAAAGAAAACGGCAGTTGTCAATAGAATTTGTTAATAGATGTTGAGAAGAAAGAACTCTTAATGGATTTCGATGTTAGGCACGGAATATAGAACGTAATGTTTAATCGTGCAACGTTTCGATATGACGGCAGAACCGATTGAACAAGAAATACTTTAAATCTTGACAAATGAAACGACTTAACTCTACGTTTTAATTTTAATTTCGAGAATTTATTAACTTTCAAATATCGCGAAAATGAGCAAATTACTCTTATATTTCGATTTAATTAATCTCGTTAAACTTCGCTTGGGAAAGTACAAGGAACTCGTACGATCTTTCCGGTTCCTTTATTTCGTAACTTTCAAAACAGCACGTAGACAGCGTTTAAATACACCGTTCCGGAATAAAAGTCAATCTAACTACCAATGTTTCACGATTTGTTGACACTGTGTCGAAACTTTGAACGAATACCGACGCGAATTCTTCGGTAGAACTTTCTACAACGGAGAGTTAAACAAATTATCTTGAGAAAGTAGCATTTCGTGGTTACGAAACTCGATAGGTTCGAGCGAAAGATAGGTGTCCCCTATTCCAGAATCGAAGGATACTTCGTATGCGGTAATGTCTCCTAAATACTGCTTCGTTGCATCGGAAACGACACGTTAAATCATTTTCAAGCAGAGGATCCTTCGCCAAGGGGTTCGACAGCTAAAATCGCTAAAACCGGATATTCTGTTTAGCCATTAATCGCTTCTTAGCGATTATTATTATAACACCGTGCTCCACCAATAGCGGAGTATGCAACAGACTTCGAACAAAGTTGGACTTTCACATAATAGGTCGTCGGTAAATTTCCTGGTAATTTACAGGGAGAAAACAGGAGGCCATTAATAACCGGTTGTAGACGAGCGAATACCGTAATTTCAGTTTTGGTATGCAAGGCTCGCCCGGTAAATATTCGAACGCGACGCGATATGGTAAAATCCGTAAGTGTAAAAGTCGAAGCCGGTGAGCCAAGGCCGATTGTACGCGGACGCTCTGTTTCCAACAGAGCCGAAACGAAACTACGTCTAAATCTTTTAACGAGCCTGCCGAGTAGCAACACGGAGATCGACTCGACTCGCTCTGCTATGAACGGTAACACCCTCGTTTTCGTACGCTCCGCTTGTAAGCCGGAACTTCTCAGTTCCGTGTTTTAAGTGTAATAATATACGGTTTGTAGGAATTTCGCGTATTTAAGACTGCCAGGTAGCAGTTTACCGTGTACGAGTTACTTCGGCTTTATCGTTTTAACTTGCTAAAATGGTTTACTGGATAATTCGATACGCAAGGAGATACTTGTTCTATGCTCTCAAGTTAATTTCAAGAAACTGTTCGCTGATATCTAATCAGTTGAGCGCCGATAGGAATAAAAATAAAGAAACGATTAAACGTTAGAGTAATCTAATTAATAACAATTACTTTTTTCTATTTCTTTATCCGCGTATTACGACGCGATACTCGCTTTTTTTCAATCTTGCGCTGGACACATCTAACGTTTGAAATACCAGTTGTCGATTTAATGTTTCTAGAAAGATACTTTCGAAACAAACATTTGTAACAATCGTGCCAAACTGTAAAAATTAACTCTGAGAAAACGGTATATATTCCTTGGTCGTGAAGGCTGTGAAAGCAGCGGTCCTTGAGGTCTTGACACGGTCGTATGGAGGAGCGGCTTCGTTGCGAGAGGAAGTTCGGTATGGGGGTGCAGATTTATGCGCTCGCTCGACCAACATCGAGCTCGTCTTTCCTATGTAAATACCGAGCCATCTTGTTTACGCGAAGCTAGAGAGAATATCGCTAGGCAAAGACCGTATTTACCGGATTTCCATGCTCTCTATGCGCAGTCGTCGGAAGAAGGTGCTTGGGCTCGAATCAGACCGCATTCGTTGAAATAACGCGCTTACTCTCTCGCTTTGGATACGCGATGTTTGTGGATTATTTTGAAAGACGATGTATCTTACGATTCGACAAAAATCGACCTTCTCTTCTGCCGTTTTCTAAATGGTTGTTAAAATTATAGCTCAACTTGTTTTCAAATTCACCGAACGGATCGTCGGCTTACCATTGATTCCTGAACATTATGATAACTTTATCTCTTTATTTGATATAGAAACGAACGAAACACGTTCGACGACACGCGATATTCAAGTAACAAGTAAATAGCGAAAACGTCTATAAGTTGTTTCCTCGAGTGGCAGTTACTTTACTATAAAAAACTCTTGTCCTAGAAAGTTTGTCACTTGACTATGGAAAGTTCAAGTTTTCATTAGGATGTTAAAATTTATGAGGTTTAGAGCGTCTGCATCTAATAAATTTTTTTGAATATATTTGTTCGTGCCATGGTATCAAAAACGACGGTACAGTTATGAAATCTATCGTCATATTTGAGAATCAAACTGGGTTTTAATTGTTTAGTTCGTAAGTTGCGTTTGAACGTATCAAATTATTTGATGCACGAGAAATTGGACGAAAGATAATGGAAATATTAGTCGATGTGATGATATGAATATCCAAGGATATTCTGGAAGAAAATGTTACGGCTAATGGATTACAACATGAACTATATTACACAAGCTGTTTAACTTACGCCAGTTATAAATGAAGCAACTTCTCAGGAGTCAGTTTGGGCAAGATAGCGAATTCCGTGCTGCTGAAGTAACTTCTTCTGAACGCCACTCTGAAAAGCAAACGAACAGTGAAAGATGATCCCACCGTTAACTCTGACAGTAAACAGATTTCAAGCGAATCGATGACAGGAGAAATAATTTGGCCAGTACTTTCGCGAATATTTTAATCGATAACTTCGAAATTCCAACTTTCGAAACTCAATACGTCAAAAATCTAATGTCAAACGTACGACAAGCGATGACACGAACGATAGGTACTTTTTAATATCTATGGATAAGTTTGGAAACGGTCGGGAAAACTTGTAAATTCCTACTCGAACGTTACGTAATACAAAATTACATCCTTTGTTCGAGATATAAAAATGATGTCGACTTCAATGATTTGTTAGTCGATATAAGTACGTATAAGACTTCTCTCGGTTTCCGTACTCCGTTATTTTCAAGAAACGGGTCATTTTGAAACGAGTTCCGCAACGAAGTTACAGTAGAACATTTGATCTTTGCGGATTCTACTGGTGAAATAACTTTATAAAATTGCGTTCTTTCTCGGTTTGACGATTCGTTTCAAATATTCATTCGCGCATTCAACGTGCAAGTTGTTTCGGATGTAACGAGGAATATCGTGTGGTTGGCGATCACCGTGACAACACGATTCGGATGTTTTTACGAAATCTATTCATAAAAATGTTTGGTTGGCAAAGCGATCGCATAAACGCGATTTCCATTAAATGCGAAGGAACAGAAAATAATATGTATTTCATCAGCGATGGTTAGTAGGAAGCCTGGTATTCGTCCTATGCGAGAGAAGTTAAACCAGGGACGAAACAAAACGCGTACCAGCGTTCGTTATCGTTAATTTAGCGAGCATAAACATCGAAGAACGGGACTACGCTCTCGTTAAACCGGTGAAACTTTTTCGCTGTAATGTTTCTCCGCGAATGGAAACCAAACAGAAGTCGAGGAAAAACAATGACCGCGTTCGCGTATTTGAGGGAGTCGTTGGTGAAACTATTCCTGCGTGCATACGTACAACGTACATATACTATATCAACCGAGTTAAAATGCAAATACCACGTGTTGCGGATGACAGCAGTTTTGATATACGATATAATATACAACTTTAAATTTTAGTTATCGTATTTTGATTAAACCAAACATCGTTTGTATCAACATTATTTCATTTGCAAATAGATAGAAAATCGTATTTGACGTAACTACATTTTATTTCACCAACAATAAGTAGATCTTAGAGGATTATTAAATTTTTATTTCTACGCTTAACGCGTAATTCGAAAGTGCCGCCAATTCGATTAAATATCACATACGTTTTAATTACTTTTTCAATCTCTCCGGTATAATTACAAAAATAGGTTGGATCGTCCAAGAGCTCTATCTACTTCACCTGTATTTTTAATAAATTTTATGCGGCTGTAGGTCTCTTTAGGAGCGCTGCGTGTCGGAGAAAAAACGTGAAATAGGGAAAAAAGGGTGAAAACGAATGAAATGGAAAGAAGAATCAATACGAAGAGAAAATATTACCGAATCAAGCGTGGCTGAATTTCGAGTAGCGAATATTGCGGAAGATGGACGTATCGTTTCCTTTTTTTTTTTTCTCAGCGAGTATATTAACGCATCAAAATTCAAAGCACGCAAACACGGTCCCCGCCAAATGAAACGAACCCGCTAAAAAACAATCGTACCACTGAACAAGGATGCCCGGCAAAACAAGGGCAAAGATAGACGAGAAGCGACAACCGCTGAAATATCCTGTTCAACGAAACGTTAATAGCCACGCGGATGCTAAGGGGAGAATGAAATTGTCCCATTTCTACGAAATGAACTTTTCACCAGGTCAAATCATGTATTAATTTCGCGGTCGATCTCTGTGGAACGCTAACTTGTTTTATTCGTCTTTTGTCACAGATTTCAACGTGGACTTGATCATTTCGCGAATTACTTGTCGAGCGTCGTATAGAAAAAAAGTGACAAAGAAAATCGTATTACTAGCCTGTCACGGTAATTACGGTTTATCTGTTTCCGTCTTTGAAATATACAAATGAAAATTTAAGTGGAAAGCATAAGCGTTTTAACATCTACTATACGCTAGGTTATAAATCCACTGTAGACTAATAATATCAGTATGTAATTACCAATGTTTAATAATTCCTAATATCTCGTAGAATATTTATTTATCGGATGGTAGCAACCAACTATCTTCCGATATCTCGATAAAGTAACTACATAAATATTCGTTTCGAAATAAATTTTCGTTCACACTGGAGTATATTGCAAAATAAAACGAGGCGGGGTTGAGAAACGATCATACGAGAAAACGCAGGCAGGGAGTGGGAAAGACGTGGATAAAATATCCTCCCCGATGAAGCGTTAATACTAGCATTGATACTAAGGCACGAATTAAACGATGGCGCCTGTTTCATCTCCGAGCGGAAATTAATTTCGCTCATCTCGCTAGCTGCCAGCCCGAGTACAGATTGAGCGCATTTTAACGAGAACGCTACGTTCCGTTTTACGTTCCTTCTCGACAGATTAACGGTAACGAAGGACGCCGACTATTCTCCCATTTGCCTTTGCATTTTGTGACCAGATAACGGTCACGTACCATCCTGTGTATTCTCTTATCGTAATTTTACGTTTTGCACGAATCAACGACAACCCGAAAGGTCACTCTGTATACGCGGAATCAAATATAATATGACTTTCAACAACTTTTAGAAAAAGTCATTTTCAGAGATGTGTTGTTTCGTACTGAAAGCGAGTTCTGTTTCTCTTATATAACTAATCTTCCGTTGACAATTATTTGGGATATTATCGTATTAGTACCTGCATCTATCTTTGATCGATCGCAGCATGTATGAAAACGCCGAACGAGCCAAATTTAATTAAAATTGGTTCATTTTCGTTCTTTGCTGATTTACATTGGTGGATTACGTTTGTATAGCTTTGCGCGTTTAATACGATATTACGAATGGTTGAAAGCTAATTAGTAGTAGACTTTTGTGATTAAAACAAAAGTAACTTTGCTTATTATCAGAAATCTCGCTGACTAGTTTGTATAACCGATGATAGTCGAAAGTGATACTTTTCTGCTCTTGATATAGTACAATGAAAACGCTTAACATACACACACACACACACACGTCGAAACTACATGTCATATACACTGTAGAAACGATCGTAGTAGCTTCCCTTCTCAGAGAGATCTCACAGATCACAAATTCCCTTAAGTTTTGTCCAAACATTTAGTTCATACAAACACTATATCCTTTGACTTGATTCTATCGTCCGCGCGTTTAAAGTCCGAGTCTGCTGGATAATGTGTACTTGCGCTTACTATGAATTCGTTAGAAGCCTGAAACAAAGCATGCTTCCTTTCAGTGTTTTCCATTTTGGAAAGAAAGGTTAGAGGAAACTTACCGAAAAAAAACTCATTATCGGGTAGAAGAAAAGAAACGACAAAAATGATATACACTTTGTAGTGACAATTCGATACAGCCAGTCGGATGAACAAAGGGCTAGGTTTGAGCTAGACAAGGTGAAACGCTGTTATCATATACAACAGCTTGTTAGGGAAACTGGGACAGAACGGATTGTATATTATTTGCTATTGAACTCTAGAACGATAGATATGTTTCTGTCAAGTTTCCATAATTAATGACGAAGTAATAGAATCACTCGGTTGCTACGAGTAACTAGTTGTATTTCCTGCAAATATTCAAAGCCATATTGAGTCGTAACAAATTTATAATTAATCGATTAGTTAATGCTATCGAATTACACAAAGCCAGTACTGTCATTAATCGATCAGTCTCTTCGATTAGGATGTAATTTCGATGGATCGAATCACTCTCACGAGAAACTGTGATGTGGCCATGTATAACGATCAAGCGGTTTCGCTCGATGCGCGAGAGTCGGTGAGGAATAGAAAATACAATTTCGATAGATCGAAAGAAAAGAAGAAGAAAAAAAAAAAGAATAATGGAAAAATGAATCTGAACACGAAGGAACAAAGATTAGCATAATAATGGAACACGAAATTACACGCTTGATACTAGAGAGACGGGTGCAATTCATAAGGCACAAAGACATCTTGTAGGAAATATATCCCGCAAGATGAAGCATAAAGATAATACGACAACTGCACAACTATCCACCTGCAGTCCGAAAAGTACTGTTGCATAATGCAACGAATCTTATTTTATGAGAGACACGCGCGTTGCAATATCTTGGAAAATAATCCTTATCGAAATAATAAATGTATGAGAATGCATCTTACAGAAACAGTGGCATCGACTAGGATCTTGTCAGGAGCGAGACTATTCTCTCTTCCCAACTAATAACGTAGTAAATAGATATCGTTTATTGCTTTTTAAAGTTTAATACAAACGAACAACATTGAAAATGTATATATACGTATATTGTTAGAATTTAGGTATTCGATCGAACGCTAACGAAAAAGAAAAATAAAGTTTATATCTATTTGAACATATCGATTCGAAATCCCAAAAGTCGCGTTCAAGAAAGTTCATAGTTTTCAGCTTATTCTACGTAGAACATAAGATAGCGGTAACGTAATACATATTTTTTCGACAAATAAGAAAATCCGCCTTGCCGGAAAAGCTGGATATAATGTGACGAACATAGAGCAAACATAAAGAAGGAATCTGCTCGCACGTACGCGTAATAGGGTTACACAGCCATGGCAAACAATTCGTTAGAACGGGGTTACCAGAGGAGTCGAGTTTGCCAGAAATTCGTTGCCCCGTGGACAATGTTTATTTCGTAACGAGCGCACGATCACCGTAAATTATTATTTAGTCGACTGTAAAGCGTTTATCGAAAAACGATGCAACAGCGAAAAATGATTCGTATTCCGCTCTGTTGGTTTCAACGGAAACAACTCGCATTTGATGCAGAAGGTGATACGTCAGTTCATACTTTCCTTCTTTTTTCGGAAACATTCCTCTCGGAGCGAGAAACGTGTCAATTTTTTCACGGATCGAACAACGTATAATACTTGAAAATCATTTAAATAAACCGTAGTACGTAGAGACGTATTTTCTGATAATTTTGTACCAAATAATCCAGTTTAACTGAAAATTTCAGCTCGAAGCAAGACATCTCGCAGCGTGAGAATTGTAAATATAGAACGTTTCTCTCGGTGCTTCGGACAACTGCTGATTCGATTCAATTTGCTCGTCCATTATACAACATTCTCCATTTATAATTCGTTCTTCGATAACATTTTATTCCGTCTCATTTTCTTCACACGACACATCGATTTCCGCGTAATCAATGAATAATACGTGCAACGCATACGAATAGCGCAACCAGTGAATGGTAAGCGTTCGTTGGGACAAAAGCCGAGGAAACAGGGGCTGCTTTCAAAACTTTTCTACGATTCAATGCAATTCAAACGAAAAATTCGAGCGGTAAAGGTAATTCCGAAATATGAAAATCTGAAAAAATAATTTTCTTTTTTCCTGTTGTTATTCGACATTTTAAAAAATTGATTCGCAATAATCGAGGATAAGGAATGGGATGATAAAGGAAAATATGGTGGGCGTTATAGAATATTTTGCGTAATTCGTCTAACTATGTGAAAGGCGGTTCTCCAAGTTTGAACGTTCGGTGTGGGCTAGTTGATAACTGAAACGTTATCAGAAGGTGACACGCGCATTCGTCGCGCGACGGTTAGAAACGCGCTACCATCTACGCGAAAAGACGGCTTTTCCACGGTTGGTGCACCGCATAAATGATACATAAACACTAGCCTGTAAGTGTATACATAAGCGAGAAAAGCGTGAAGCTGGGCGCCGTGGTACGTAACGAGACGCTCTACGAAGCTGAGCAAACATACTTACATACATATGTATATAGGAATTGGAGCCTACTCTCGCATCCCTTTCCTTTTCTACTTCCCTACTTGCCTGCTTCCCTGCTTCCCTTCTCTTGCCTGAATCTGTATCGCTGTCTTTCCACTCGCGTCGCAACTTTTCTCTCGAGCATCTTAATCTCTTTCTTTTCGTTATAATCACGCGCGTCCTACGTAGATTCTTTTAACGCGATATATAGAAATTGGAACTTTGGGACTCTTTGCCGCGTCGAATCGTTCGTTTTCGGTAGAAAATATTAAAGTAGAAAGAATTGTCTGGTTTCTAAAAACCGGTGTATTTTTTCGGAAGGAAAAAGCAGATAATTCTGTTTCAGCGTAACCAGGAGCGCGTTACTGTACATCGTAAGGAGAGGAAATAACCTCGATGAAAAATGGTGACCTTTTTCTTCGCTTTCCCAGCATAAAGTTGGAGCGCGCAATATGCGGCTTATAGGTTAGATACGTGTATCACGGTAACGTGTGAAGCGTTCGTTACACCTCGATTCCGGAAATGTATTCTTCCATTTTGATGCGCACGGGAAAAGATGCATGTACTCTGCCAGCGGCGTTTTTACACTTTCCACGGTGACGCGATATAGAAAAGAAATGAAAAGCGCCGTCATAAAGGACGCATTGACGTCTGAAACTTTGTGCGGTCGTTTTCTGTTGCCGCTTCGATACTCGTGTAGTTCTCTATAGGTTCTCGCGTAAGAAACCACGAACTGTACTATCTGTGGAGAAAAAAGTTCTACTCGAACGCTTTTATCTACGAAATTGCTTGCTCGAATGCCGGCCGATGTACCTAAACCTTTCCATTGCTACGTGACGCGTATGTATTATTTTTGTATATATTATTTTTACGTTGCGCGATTATCACTCGCTAATCGTACGACGCTTTTACATTTTCAGGATCGATGTCTTGGCCGATGCAATAATGGTAATTTAGTTCGATATATACGTGGAATATCGTTTTTTTACGAGAAGCGACTACCAACGGAAAAAAGTTAATGGGAAAGAACGACGAAGGGAAAAGTGGGCGCGTAAACGTAATTCCGACGAAGAACGATGCTGCACGACGCGATGTCTCGTTTTCTAAAGCAGTTTGGAATTTTGGAATTACACGGAGAAGGAGCGCCCGGAGCTAAGCAACGCTTACAGCTCCTCGACGACCCGGAAGGATAATGCGGCCGACAATGATAATAATTATTCGCCTCGCAGTGCTTGTAATTGCTTAGCGTAACTCGTGATTCCACGATATGTCCGCCACATATACAAAGTTTGCCTAAGTACGCCACGAACGGAGAGGGGCGCTCTGTCGTGGAAACTTTCGAGCGGTTATGCGGTTATTCCGCGCTTCCTTTCTGACCCTGCTAACATCGCGCGAATAAGTTCGTTTCTCTCCAATGGTAACGAATTGATTTATTCGTTTTTCTAAAACGTTCCAGGCTTTTCTTGCGCTTTTTTCGACCGCTTTATTCCTTATCCGATTGGCCACGCGCATGCGTATACACGCTAAAGGATAATCAACTTTAGCTCGTTTGGCTGGTCGCCGCGCCGCGCCGGTAGCGATAACATCGAGATTATGGTCTAAACGGCCAGAAGGACTATTCGCGCTAGCTTTGCAGTTACGGAATAACGAAGAAACTTGGTGAACGGCGAACGTTTACCGAAAGCTACAAAGGTAGAAGTTGATCAAGGCAAAAGTAGCCGATTTGCATTTGCACAAAACCTATTAGAAGTTAATCAGGTCACTGGTGATGAAGATAGTTGATCTTATCGATTAAATACCTTTGCCTATATTTCGTTTCACTTTAAAAGTATATTTTAATATATAATCATAGAAGCTTTCATCGTATTTACCCATCGAAATTTCTTCCACGAATTATGTAACGTTAAAGGTATTTATCGCATGCATTAATTATGCGCAGGATCAAAGGTTATTTAATTGTGTCAGTTATACAGCAAACGTTTTCGCTGCACTTTGGCATTTCCGAGAACATCGTGTTGAATCGAAGGTTATCCGAAATCCGAACATTTTATCTACGTGTTGAGCTCTGTTTATTCGTCTAAGATGGTATAGTCGATGGCAAACGGCCCGAAATACCAAGCTATCGGGAGAAAGATTCGGCCGTTCGAGAGAATTCAACCCAAATATTTTTGTTCGTTCTTTCAATGACAATGCTTCGTACGAAAGGCAAGGAAAGTCTTTTTTTCAACTGTTCGCTGTCTCCGCGAAACGGTCGTTAAACGTGGCTTTAATTATTCTTCCACGCTCTTAAACTTTCGCGCTTGTACGATCGTATGAGAAAAAATGTAAATTATGGTTGGATCGCACGGGTGAAGAAAAGGAGAAGGGGAACAAAAAGCAAGATATCCGATATGTCTTGGATATCGAACCCGTAATCGATCATAGAGTAGGATTTTCAATTAAGGCGTAGCGGTTTCTGAGCGACTCGAAAGAAGAAGTGCTGTTCTCGTCGAGAGCGTCCGGATGGCAAAAGAGAAAGAGGCAAGCGGAGAGAGAGAGAGAGAGAAAGGGAGGATAGAGAGCAGCAAAAAGCTTAGCTTAACGCGGCAAGGGTGTAGATTAACTGACGCGTCCGTGGCTCACACGCGGCTTGCTCGGCAATGGGAAAAGCTGCTTAGCTGCTCGAGGAGTCTTCTACCCTGCCAGCCTACACCCCCTTTGAATTCGCACAACTTTGCCCGAAGGTCTTGCACAATGCCAACTATAACTTATGCGCCATTCTCTCTTCCCCGTCGCCCCTTTTCTTACACCACTTCCTACTCCTTCTCGTTCTCCTTTTCTATCCCTCAGCGTTTCGCTACTTTCTTAGCTGCATTACCTTTTCATTCGTCTCAACCTTCTCGCGGTTTACTTTTGCATACACACTCGTGTGCGTTCGTTGTGATCGTTCCATTCGCTTTTCTTCCGTGATGGCCACAGACTTTTTCAATAACAACGTTTCTCGAGTTTTATTCAAGCGGAACGCGTCTTACAAATCCGGCCGAGACTGGTCCCTAGACGAGTGGCAGCCGCTATTCCGATAGATATTGTTACTGACTCTTGCCTCGTTCTGTTTCCATCTGTGCACGTATATAGCGAGCATAATATATAGGGACGTTCTCGCACGCACCTGTTTTCAATAAATGTCTTTGCGAAAGTTCACCGTTCCTATTTCCAATATCCGCACGTATACATATAATATTAGATACGATAGAATATTATAACTTGGAAAGGTAGGGTGAAACAAGCTTTGTTCCACAAATTGCTCGAACTCGGTCTACATTATGAACTTTCCTTTTATTCGAATTCACGTTGCTCTCCTTTATTCTTATGCATTCGCTAAACGAACGAAATGCATTTTCTTTGTACTCGATGTCTCTTTCACGATGCGACGAATACCGAGAGTAGCGGTATATGAAAACGAAACATCCACTTTAGATATTCTTTTGAGATCTATATCCCGAGTTGGGAAACTCCCTCTCAATGAAAATTTCCGTGTACATGGGTCTCGATTGACGACACTCAACCCTTGCGCAAAGTCGTGTGGTTGCAAACGCATTGCTTTTTGCATAACGATTCTACCATTCGTATTCATACAGTTTTTTAGTTGCTTTTTCTATCTTTTCCTTCTACACCGAGGATCGTGTTCTATTTGCTCGCTTTTTCCCTTTTTCCGCTGCATTTCTTCGTTATGTCCATCTTCCTTTCCTTCATTGTTATACGGAAAGCGTAGGAAAGCTTACGTAAAGCTGGCGTGTACCACAATTTTTCACGCGATTCTTCTTCCAACGTAAAATTACGTATATCGGTGAAATTCAATTTTTCTATTAAAAGGGAGATATTACGCGTTTAGACGTATGTCTCGCTTTAAGAAGCTACGTATTAATGCCATTTTTCTGCAAAGCGCGGTGGAAGAAATAAAACTTTTAAGAGGAAGAAATATTTCTCTGGATAAAAGCTTAAGAAATCTTAGATACGAGAAACTATGAATTTATATAAATCGGATTACGCGTACTACCAATAAGAATTCTTTACGCGCTTGAAACTGACTTTGTATCGAATATTTAGTATTACTTAAGACAATTTAGTATTATTGCAATTGCTGTTATTAGCGTAATATTTTATGGATCGCGCGAATGTTTGTTCATTCCATTTTCATTATTTTTTAATAGTTAATTTCTGCGTATCATCGCACGTATATATAGTACCATAAATAACAGTATTTGCTCGTACTCCTTTTTCCAGGCTTTTCGTAGTTTACTACACTCGAGTAAACAAAATCGCGAGCACTCTAGCCGAGAGCCTCGAATTTGAAGATATCGAAGATCTTGAAACAGTTCGGCGAAGGAAACGAAATACGGAGAATGGTTCAGCTAGAAATTGGCAAGGTCACAGCGTCGTTTTCGACAAGATCTGTATCCTTCAACTGGAGTGTATCGCCAAGATTACACCGACTGATGCCTCGAATCTCTAAAAAAGTTAACAACGAACGTTCGTAGATAGCTTTGTCTTCGTTTTCTCGCGACAACGAGAGTTCCGATGACGATTGGAGTCGAAATAAATAAATCCACGAGAGAGCTTGCGAGATGCATCGCGTGAACCCCAATGCGTTAGGAAGATGACGATATCGTTTAACGTAGCGCCAACTTACTCGCCTAAACTTTAAAGAGTGCGCGAAGAAACATGTAAACCGAGATAAGTTATTTAACAAATTAAATCTAGGTGAGTTCTCTCCTGCAAAAAGGTAAAAGGAACGTACTGGAATTCTTGGTGAATTATTGCCAGCGCAATTGTCCCCCCGATTCGTTTTAGAGTCCCCCTGTTCACTTGCAAGCTTCTAGCCCAACGATTACCAAACACGGTGCAGCTCGAAATTGGGTGGCTGTTCCGTTGTAATTGGAAGATTAATCCTGTCAGTGACGATTCTATTTCCCGAGGAACAGTGTTATACCGATGGCGGTATGCTACGCCACGCCACGCCACGCCAAGCTATGGTACACTACGTCGCGATCTTGGAAATCGAGTGGGCCAACGTCTTGGCGTGTCGAGGGATCAAGTGGTATAAAGATCGTAATAAGAGACTCGTAGCTTTTCTTTTCTCCAATTAATACCTTCGCCTTACGAGTGGTCTCGGTCGGAGACACGAAGATATACGAAGCGACGAGACAACCGATGAAATAGGCTTGTAGGTAAAGCGCCGACAGAAAGACCGACTCTTTATTCTTCGGGCCGCTTCTACTCTCGGTAAATCTCCTGTTTTACCGGTCTTCTCCATTGTACCTCTTAAAGTCCACGGAATGACGCTTCTATCCGGTCTATCCAGTACCTTTTCGAGAAACAGCTTTTGCACCGGAAGCGTATAATCTACAGAGGTAACGAGCGTGAAATCACGATGGACTTATTGCGCGTTGCCTCTGCGGGATAACCGGAAGAATTTATGTATAAACGCTCTTTGCGATTTTTTCCAGGTCCGGCTATCGTGCAAAGCTCCAACCGCTGACATCTTCCTTCGCGTTTCCGTTGTTCAAATTAATCGCTAGATACAGCAGCTTACTATAGTAAATCGCTAGCTTTTAGATTTAAAGATTTTAGAAAATCGCTTCAACGAGAATTAAATAAGCGAAGACTGTGTTCACGTTTAAAGCTACGAATACACTCGATAAATGTAATATATCGCGTTTGTACATTTACACGGTGCAAATGCTACTTCGACATCGAAACGAATCCGTCGCATATTAACTTAGCACTTTACGATTGTCATTTACGCGAAAATTGTTTGATGGGAAAAATTGCGTTTTCACAGAAACGTACCTATTTCGGAAAAAATAAAATCTCTCTTGCGACCATTAATCTGTTTATTATTTTCATTTTATTACTCGTCGTGTACATTTGATACGATATTTCAAAAAATTGAGGCGCCAATTCCCGACAGATTACGAACGCAGTCAACTATAGGTACAAATTGTTTTACATGCAACGTGAATTGCAATCTTTGCAATTAATTATCGCATTAAGATCATAGTATTTCCATTTTAAAATTGCGCGCGATTAGAAATAGCAAAAGGAATTTTTAAGGTTAGAGCGATAACATGGGAAGATAAAGTCACGCTTTGTCGGAATAAAGAACTCCTCTCGCAACATTTCATTTCGAGATGCGTCGCTGCGACTGCGTTAATTACGAAAACTTTCGAAATAAAAGTATAAAAGTTTCAACGGAGTCGAAAGAGGAACGTGGCTTGGATTTTTCTCATTCTCTTCCTCTTTTGGCATAGTAAACTTGTTACTCGCTAGGAAAAAGACGGTAACTTTCGTTCTCAAAACTCAATATCGCGTCTTGCTAACCTTTCTCAAATTTCGCAGTTGAAATGTTTCGTTTAGCGTGAAGCAACGCCAACAGAACCAAAGACGCATTGAAAGAGTGGAAGAACGGGTCATTTGCGTCGTTGCCATGTGATACATGAAAACGACGACACGCTAAAGAGTCGAATTTTCGGAAACGAATTTAAGATCCATGAGAAAATTTCCGACGAAACGGTCCGAGGAACGATCGCTTGTATTCAAGTTCGTTTTAGACCAAATATCTCGAATGAAAAGACGCCTTTAAAAGGAAGACTCCTTTGCAAACACGCCGAGTTATGATAATTTTTACTCCGGATCCAGGCAAGCGAGCGAAAGTCACGAGGTCGCGAAGATAAAACGTCGACAGGGAGAGAAAACTCATTTTTCATCGAATCAGCGAGACTATTTGTTATTTCGGAATAAAGATCGGCGAACGAGAAATCGTATTAAAGGAAAGATCACCGGGGAATCGTGGGAAACCTCATCGGCGCGATGCGATGCGATGCGATGCGACACAGAGATGCCGGCGATTCGAGAAGTAGGCGTACTTAATCCTCGCAAAAATATTTCCGTGGAAATAAAGCGAGTTGAATGGATTTAGAGGGACCGCTTTGATGTTCCTTTACCGGGACACGGCATTTTGTCGTAGCAGCATCGTATATGCCAACGCAAGCCACTTGCCTGGAGAGGCAATTCGTATACGTAAATATATACATCTTATTCATTCCCGTTGCAATGAAATTGAATACGTACTTTCGTTCGCGTCTCTTTCATTTCTCCTTTTCTCTTCTTTCTCTTCTCCTGCTTTTTCATCTTCCGTCTTCTTCTCCTTTCTCCGCTTCCTTTCTTTTACTCCTTTTCAGCCCCAGCCCTTTCTCTCTCCTTCTTCGAACGCACCCCTTTCTCGCCTCTTCCCTCCTGTTTCTAGGCCTCCGTTACGCAGACAACCAGGCAACCAGCCAGCCAGTCAGTTCGTGGAACTTCGTTTCGTAGAACAGACGTTCCTCCAATTATTATTATGAAGGCACAGTTCCAGACACTACTTCCAATTATATCTCGCGAAACTAATCTGTAAGTTTCTTTGTTAAATTTCGCGCTCGCAACTGGTAACAGGATTTTAAAAGCATAACTCGCCGCTCCTCCTACCATGCAGTCACGCGAACCAAGTTTTTGATAGAACAGAGGGGTGCTAAACGGGTCGGGTTATTGCTCCTTCGTTACGTTGATGGGAATACCAAGGACTGCCATCTTTCGCCGTTAATATATAATATACGTACGTATATATTGTTATGCGATTGTACTTAACGTGCGACATTCGTCATCCCCCGGGAGACTACGACCACGTGCAGTGCCATACGGACCAGTGCCTTTCATATACACCCGTGAAATGTAAATTACAAAAACACGTTTTATTCTCGCTCGTTAGATAATGGTCCGTTATATTAGAAAAAAATACCGGATTTGTAGTTTCTTGTTATCCATATATATATATATATATATATATATATATATATATAACCACGTTATTTTACGTTCGTACGTTTCGCTGCACGTCGCGTTTTTATCTTGATCATTCCCAGCCATATTATTTTATTCTCTCGCGAGAATTTCCTCCAATTTGTTTTAATCTTTCCCAGCCGGAGTTTTTTCCGATAACGGTCATCTGAGAGCTTAAACTTTTTCTCAACTTACACAATGCTCGTGAAATGTCACGATTTTATCGCGTTAAAAGTATCACGGTAATCCTAATATTTAATACAATTACTAAGCTATTTTTCCAGCGGCCGTAATGTTGTACGTTTTCCGTATTCGCCGTAACGTATACACTACACCACACACACACACACACACAGCAAATTATATTAAATTATTTTCATTTTCGTCTTTACGGATAGTTATCGATAATTTGACGAGCCATCGAATCTTGCGAAAGATCGAAGTTCCCGATACAGATATTTTGTTAGTCTTTCAGGGAGTCGATGGAATTTTCGTCGCTAAATTCATTATCAAGCCAGGTCAGCTCTGCGTTTTACCAGGTTGCGCGGCGGATCGTGCAGCTCGATAAACGTGGCTCGGTGTAACGCGTTACGTAAGAAGAAATATGCAAGAGATATGTGTTCCTTGGTTATATGCGAAAGTAAGTAGTCGTGGATGTTCTGCCGCAAACTTTCACCAGTATACCATTCTCTTGTGTATAGACGTCTTGGAAAATTCTCACGAATATTTGCCGTACATTCGGCTCGACTGCAACCACATTTATATATTCGAAACTGTGAATGCCGATGTATTCGCGAAATACATTTCCATATGACTTTTTATCATAAATTTTAAAATCAGCTGCTAGGTATTTTCGGATTTATCTAATTTATCTTTCCCCCTCTTGTAAGTTCGTTTCCCGATCTACTCCCCTACTACTATCTCTGTTTACGATGTTCAATTTCAGATATTTCTCCGACGAAAGAGGAATTATTTTTTTAAGCAGCTTTACGTGCGTCAGAATCGGGGATGAAATCGATATCGATGGATCGTAATACTTTAATATGTAAAAGTAATTTTCATTTTTACGGAAACGACGAGTTTAGAACGACTATCTGATTTTAAATGACTCACCTTGCACACGGTACGAAGTGGTTCAGCGTGACGGAATGGAAGAATCCAAGTTGAATGCGTTCTTTCCGAGGAGGATCAAATTTTCTGCATTGAAAAAGGGAAAGCGAAGAACAAAACCGGAGCGAGACACGATGCCACGATGTTTTACCTCACGAGCAGAGATTAAACTGACCTGACTAATAGCGATGACACCGACGAACTTGGAATTAAAATCTGGCAATGTCCGATTGTCTGAAAGTTACGGAAATATGTAGTATCGTAGTAGCTCCAAATGCTTTTCAATTTTGCATTTCACCCAAAGGGTGATCGCGTTGGGCACGTCGCAGACCTGTCACGCGAACGCTAGTTACTTCTAAGCTTGATACGAATGAGACAGAGGAATTCTGAAATTAAAGCTACTATAAATTTCTTAAAAAAACGCATGCAATTCATTTGCACGAATATCAGTCGAAGCACGCTAAAGCGATACGATCAAAGACGTATAATTGATAGGAAAGGGAGAAAAAGGAAATAAAGAGAAAGAGACTGATGGATGGGTGAAAGGATCGAATTTCTCTCGCTGCGCAAACTTTTCCTTGGATTATTCGGCCGGTAGTTTGAGCAATACCATGATCGTCTTCGGCAGGAGCGGCATTCAAATTAACTCGCTGGATTCTAGCCTTATTATACGACTACATTCGCAGTAAGATGTACGCTCTAAAGAGAAAAAAGAAGGAGCGAACGGATTTCTTCTTGTAAGCAGCGTCTTCCTTTTACCAAAGCGGAATCTACTCGGAGGAAAAATTACTTCGTTTTTTAGCAACCTCCGTGTGGCGCAAAAATGGGCTTTTAATCCAACGTAAATATGTACGTAGAAATAAATACGTCAGGATAGTTGATTTTGAATTTGAGGTTCAAATCGCATATATTGTGGCCATTTTCCTTATCGTTATGTACAACTATGACCGTTCGGATCTTCGTATGTATCTTCCTGGACAAAGTTTCGCGTAATATACAGCTATAAATGCAAAACCATAATACGCTCTTCCTCTTAATTTCATGTATTTCAAGCTTTTTTTCGCAAGGTATTTTACAGTTAAACGTATTAATTGGAAAGACGAAGTATCGTAAGATAGCTTTCGCGCTATTGCTATTCAAAAGTGCATACGTTACTCTAACGTTCGAACACAGGCTTTAAATGCGTAGGTAAATTTGACGTCTTAATTGTACAATTACACGTGCCGCCTCGTGTGAAGTTAAAACTGGCTCAGAGTTCATCGTGCTTTGCAAGCACGTGATATCCGTTGAGGAAGAACGCGCAGAAGAGGGATACCGCGATAAGAAAGAAGAAAAGTAGTCGGAAGATTTTTACGAGGCTGATATTGCCCTCGTCCACGCAATACTTCTTGGCAGCAGCCGCAGCGCACAGAACGTAACTCTCGACGTCGATTTCCGTGGAAACCGGAAATGCATCTTGGTCTTCTGGGGTGAGACGTTGCTGAAGCAAGTACACGCGATTCCTCTCTACTGACCACGGCCTCGATGAAATTGACTCAAGGGATCGAAGTGCATTACGAACTCTCCGGTGTTCCTCGAGAAACCTGCGGAGAAGCAAAGGTTTTACTTCCACTGATCTCTTTCCTCCTCGTCTCACCAGCCTTTTGTTCGAACCCTAATACCACCTCCCTTGCCTTCAACTTCTGTTATTTCCAACTTGAACGATTCGCATCTGTTTCTCTCGCGAGCAGATTCCCTTTCTGTCGCATCGCCGTTTTTCTCTCCACTCTCGTTTTACTTTCCTCTTACATGTTGCACGCTCGTAAATACATACACATACATACGTATAATCGTTCACTTGCTCCGATTCAACTTTCAAACAGAGCTTATCTCGCTCGTTGCATTTCGAGATATCAACCATGGCTCTCGAAGCCGACGAGTGGAGCAAGAACGAGACGTTACAACCAAAGCGGAACTACGCTTCTCCAGTTACAACGGTTCTGCGAGTTCGAATTTGTCGAGACTAAGTTCCCTCGACATCGACTCATCGCGATTTCATTAGCGAATCTCTCACGTCCTCCTTAAACTTTGCTCGATATTTTCTATTCTCCTCTTCTCGCTTTCTACTCGAAGACGACGGGAAATCGGTGTCTCGCTAATTTGTCTTTGCTTTCACGTACACACGCAGGTTATAATTAGTGGAAAGTATTGTTCCGCTGTTTAATCGATTAACGCAATTAGACGCAGTAGGGTACCGTAATTTCCGCTGACTGATAAACGGCTGCAGAGACGTCGGGCTCACGACACTGCGTGCAACACGTTCCTAACCGTGCGATCGTACGCAGATCGATGAGGTGCACTCGATTTCCCCTTTCGACCGTCCAACCTACGTAATTGTAAAAGTTCCTCGACGACGATGTTTGACTTTTCCAAGTAATAAAGACGCGTAAGCTCCTGCGACGTAGCCTCGGGACATTTTCCGATGGGACGCGAAATCGAATTTGCGAAATATTTTCTCAAAACTAGACGCGTTTGGCGTACAAACGTTCGACCGATATCGCGAATTATTTGTCGAGAACAGATTGATCGCTATAACCGGTAATAAATGAAAGAGATGGAGTTAACGAAAGTTTCTTAACGCGGATTTGGATATCTGCAAAGAGTGACTGAAGCGATACCATGTTTTTCACTCTCCGTATCTTTAGGAGTATATGGCACAGTCCTTTCAGTCACAGCCAGAAGACATCGAAAACAAGGCGAAGCTGGTCGTTACGATTAATCGATATGCTATTCGATAAGTAATTCACATTCGGTCGTTTATCGAAGCGTTTCTATGACCTCTGAAGCGCGTTTCAAAGAAACAAGACGTGAACTGCAATTAACAGTTTGACGAACAGTTTCAACGACATGCTAGACTACGTAAATGATAATATTGACGTATCTCGTTCAACCTGGTCCATTACGCTGCGCTGCACTAATTTACTCTACTTTATCCGTGATATACTAGGATTTTGTAAATACGTAACAATAATAACGATATTGTTACGTGCAACTCGATTATTATTATTATTTTTGTTGCTCCTGTTGTTGTTGTTATCATTGTTATTATCGTAGTTTTTCAGCCAAAAATACTAGATGCTGCAACGTACGCCTCGCTGTTGACAATGTTAACGCCAGTCGACACGACGAAAGCTATTCGCTGCTGTGTCGTAGACAGGTGGACATTAGTTTACAACGATCGCTGCATGGAAGCGTATCCGTATAGCATCAACGTGTCTAACGCGCGTCTATGAAGCGACGCTTCGTGTACAGTGGACCCAGCTCGAATCTTATCGACGATTAAAAGAAATACGAATGATACGCATTTGACGCGATTAATCGTATATACTTCGTAGTTTCTCCGATATTGGACAAAGAACAGAAAGAAAGAAAAGTTGGAATCACGCGGACCGGCAAAGAAACGCATTTCAATGAAAGCTATCAAGATTTTCGGGAAGTTTGCTCGTTGCCGGGGCAAACTCGCGATTTTTAAAAGCAATCGGAGAACGAGTCCGCAAGTTTCCCGCGGGGAAAACGAGTTTCCTTTCGACTGTTACACTTTTTGCCTTCTTTCCCGAACTGGCCTTTTCGCTTCCTCCCTCTTGCTTTCTCTGTCTCGTCGATTCGGATACCGTCGTGGAAAACCTGTTTATTTTGGGTATTCACCTAAATCGTAGTTTCGAATAACTTTTACTTTTACGATTGCAGCGCGTTTGCCAAGTATGCCTGTGGACCATTTCCTAGCATCGGCTCTTATAGCCGAATGCAACCTCTGCGCCATCGCGCCGCTCCCTACCGTCAGCAAACTTTCCTGAAAATCTTCTTCGAACCTTCTTTCCGGAAACTTCGTCCAAGCAGCTTCGTCTCGTGTCCGATAACTTAACTCGTCTGTTCGTTAATCCTTGTCTCGTTGTCGCTTTTGAATAGGCTAACACAGAACGCGTCCCTATCAAAGTTCGGTAGAAATTGCGAAATTACGATTAAATTCCTGACGAGCGTCTAAATCACGAGAATCGTTGTATATCGCTATAGCGATAACGAAAACCCCAAAGTAGTGCATTCGACTGTGCGACTCGAATCAAAATTCAAAATATCGTAAATTTCCAATTCGTTTTACCTTTTCTTTGCTCCTAGCAGTCCGAGAATCGTGTCACAGAGCATAGATGGCAACCATTCGAAAAGCAGCACCAGAGTCCGATACAGGGCTACCATAGATGTCATTCCTCGGATACCGAAAGTCGGATACGCAAACTTTTGATTACCCCGTCGACCTTTTTTAATCAGATCGCTCCATGTGCATCCTATAGAGACCGCGTTACACACCACCGCGGTTTCTACATTTTTTCTGCAACAATTCAAAGGACAATTATAATTTCGTTTGTAATTCAACGTACCTTGGGGAGAATTAGAAATTTGGATTGTTTGGTAAAATTTTAACGCGTGAGAATAAACGGAAGCGACAGCGGTATAGTACTTTCATAGAAGGAGAAAGCATATATCGTAAAGAGTAACGCGATCTTTATTCGATCAGTTTCGAGAATTTCGCGAAACCGTTTGACGTATCGTTGGAATTTACGAAGCTTGAACTATCTTTCGTGGCAAGATTAAAGGAAATAACTTCATCTGTACCCTCGTAAATCCGTCGGATTTTCGGTTTTAGTATGTAAGTAGATACTCCAACCTTTATAACTCTGACCACCGAGCTCTTTTACTTGTATTTTTATAGGAATCCTCCCTGATCCTCGCGTTTTTCAGAACCTTATTTACCTTTGTTATTTGCCCTTTCCCATTCTCTATCCACTTATTTTAAATCAGCGTCACAACCCATCGTATATTTTATAACCGCAACTCGTGGCTAAACCTATCTTATATTACGATCGCTCTTCAGAAATTCAACTTTTGCAGCTATCTCCGGCTTTAGCGATTTAACATTGATTTTTACCGTCGTTTTAAATGCACGAGAATTAAGGGAATTTTCACGGGCATTGGCCGTACCTGTTACGATACGATCTCGCCACTTACTCGCGCTTCGTTTCGCAGCTGAGACCGAACGAAGGGAAAGCGTGGAGATACAGGTCGGCAGGAAACGTCGAGTTATTACGTATCGTTCGATCGTATAGTATCATGAGAATATAAATACATAAAAATTGGCCGCTTAAACTTTGAGTCTTAAAATCTTAAAGAAAACGACGCGCAATTTGTATTTTATCTTTTTCTGAGAAAAGGAGAAGTCTCTGCAAACGATTTGCGGTTAAAATCGAAATCGACAAACGCACGATATTAACCTATAACGTACAGTAACGAAGGAGCGGGTATCGCTGTAGGAGTATTTGAAAAATCGTGACAGACAGACAACTAAGTAATTTGGAAAAATCCTTTGCTTCTGTGCGTGATTCCTGATGGAACGGTAACCGAAGGTATTTTAATGCGACTCTCCACCCGGTATTGCTGGATGCAATAAACGTTGACCGCGTAAATTGCTGCCTTCTCTCTCAAAAGAGATTTGAACGCTCCAGTAAAACGAAACCGCGTTCGTTTGGCGTTAATTTTAATCGCTACGTTTTAGAGCTGTTCGAGAACAGCGAAAAAGGCAACGGTCTGTGAATCGAATACACAGACTCGCTGTTTACACGCGCGCCTTAAACGTAGTCTCGGTTCTTCGACTCTTTGTTCCGTTATTATTTCGACTTGTTGGATACCGTTTACCGCTTTGTTTTCTATCGAGCTACTGCGTCAATTTGAATTTCGGTCTTTTAAACTAGTTGCTGTTATTCAATCCCCGTTTTATTATTCGACACGCGATTTACGTAAGAACTAATTGCGCGTTTTCCCGCGCCGATTAACTTTCTCTATTTCTCTAATAGATAACTATAACGAAGTGAGAAATTACCTTTCGACCGGTAATTATCGCGTCAAATTAACTCGAAAAGGCAGCAGTTTTCCGGAACAATTGGTTCTTGTTAACCAGCGATCCTTATTAGCTCGCGAAGCACATCGCCTTCGTTACCCGGTGGTCACTCGCGTGTAATTAAACGCAAATTTACTGCCGGTAAAGCTTCCTTAACGATCAGTCGATGGTTCCACACGACGCGAAGTCGTCTTCTTTCGAAGCAAACTTCGAGATATCTGTGCCTCTTACGAGTGGATTTCGATTCTTTTTCCTCGTAAGTAAAAAAAATCGTTGTATCAGTCGCTTTTAATCGTAAAACGACCGTACCGTTTAATCCGATTCGTGTCGTCTTAGCGTAAAAGTAGCGGAGAAATTAGCGAGAACGAGGAGACGGAGGAAAAGGAAGAGGAGCAGGAAAAGGGTACTTACGCGGTGGCTCGTTCCCAAGCAACGGCGATCAGGGTGTTGACCGTCAAGTCGATCGGAACGATTTCCGCTTGAAACTCCGAGTTACCGAGAGCGAAGCCGGCTCCTACCATCAGAGCCGTCGGTCCTTTGAGAAGATCGACGAAGCCAGGCATAGGCTCTCGCAGTGCCGGTCCGACCAGCGGAACTCGCACCAGAGCCACGGGCCCGTCGATCGCCGTCTCCTCGTCTCTCTCCAACGATTCGGCGATTCGACCCTCGCGATGGAAAATGCTCGTGATCGCTGCCGCTGCTCGAAGACGTGGCAGTTTCTGGCAGAGTCGAAATACCTCGTCGTACGGACCAGCCGCGTGCAACACCACGCTCACGTTTCGTAACAGTTCCTTGTCCGCCCTCGTCGTGCCCAGTCCATCGTACAATAAATTACCCTCTAACGCCTTCACCCGAGAAATCGCGTTTGGGGCCTCCTGTCTCAGTCTCTCGAATCTGTAGCAAACGAATCGAACAAGGAACTCGTTGTTTGTTCAATTGGATCACGGCCAGACTTAACTAGCCAATTTAATTCAAAGACGTCGAGAATTATGGGCCACCTTCTCTTCGTATCTGGCTCGTATATCGGCGAATCGTCTGGAACTCTAACGGTACTACCGCATGGTGAAAGAATAAAGTGAAAGCATCTACTTATTTCTTAGTCGATACTTTTATTAACACGAACCTGTTAAAGGGTAGTTACCGGATTACGCATCGTTGCAAAGCCGAGGATAACGAATATCGCGAAACGAGAGATAATTTTGTAATTAAGCACGGCGTTCGCGACGATTAAAAATCCTTCGAACGAATTAAACGCGGAATCACGACGTCTCTATCGCTTTCTTCCGACAAAGCTTTTTCATCCGTTTTCTTGTCGATGTATCATCATTCTTTCGAAGTGTATACCGCGCAACGTACGCAACCAATAGCGTGTTGTCGGTGTTTGCAACAGCGGTAGTTAAGGACGTCGCAGACAGTCCTTCTCCACCCCGTCGACTACGAAGACTCCTATTATTGTTCGTTACACTATAATCCGTCTGCTATTATGTCAGCGATTTATCATCGATATTTTCTTGTTACTGGAAGACAGCTAACCACGAACATAATCCTTTTGTGGTAGATGGATTCACGTTGGATCGCGCGGTTTCCAAGTTTCCTTTTATTTTTATCGTACGACTCACAATACCCACCGTTGATGCTACGTCAGCGTGCTCGTAGATTCTTTTCACAAGACTTCGGAGTATAACGATATTCTTTAATAGTTGCTTTTGACGAAACTTATATCTTATTTCATCTCGGTTGAATTTTGCTCCGTCTATTATTGCAACGAAAGCATCCATTCTTCTCGCAAGAGATATTATACCAATTTTAAATACATCAGAGCGACGTTTATCGTATCGGCCGCTCGGAGGTTACGTTTAATTATCGTAACGCGCACTCGCCAGTGGTAACTCGTGAAAAGCGGTAGATCCATTTAAAGCTGCGAGGACTTATTACGAAATCTGGATAGAAGATAAACAAGTTACTCGTTTCTCTTTTATTCCTTGGTTGAGTTAATTACCTGTGAAATAATTTGGAAGAAACTATCGATTTCTGTCCGGGTACTGTGCACGAACGAAGATATACAGTTATCGTGCGATGTCCACGAGTCACGATTTATTTTGACAAACATTTTGTTCTATATTTTGACCTCTGTCCCCTCTGCCTTACAACGTTGTAACGTTATAAGTACTTGAAATAGTTAAACGAGCTGATACGGTTGTAGCGAGCAGGCGGGGAAGCTAATTTACAGCCGTCGTTCCGTCTAACGAAGCTTTGAGTAGAATGGAAGTATCTGACGAATGCCTGATTAAAGCGAGATGCAATGTTTAACGCATATACGGTGTACAACATGCAACGTGCGATTGATACTGCGCGTAAGGAAAGATCGAAAGAATGAGAAAAAATGACGAATAAATGCTTCAACATTTAATCCTTGTTGTCATTTATGTGCTTTATTAAAAGGCAAACTAGCTTTGTGAGAACGAATAGCTAATGAAACTAAGGTAATAAACGACCAAAAAAGCAGATATCGCGGGAGTAAATAATTGGAGATATTATTACGTTCTGGGTTCATTGCGTTCGCGCACATTGTTGTTGTAAGCTTTATTCGCGTTAACGCCCATTTCTTTTTGTATATGCACCGTTTCGAGCTGTATATTATTTACGGCTTTATCGCGCGAATAACGATCTTGATAATATCTGTTTTTCGAACGAAGGCTGAACCATTGTTCTTGGAAAGCAAAATAACGAGGAAAGCGGAATGATTAAAGCACCACGGTAAAATACTTGTGCTTCGATCAACGCCGAGCATAGGCCGACCGTTTGCACGAATTAACCAAACGTGCGAGCTTTTGTTCCGTAATTATTTACAGTAGGAAATTTCAACGCAATTCCGTAATATGTACCTACGATACCCAAGCTTTTGTAAAATACAGAAATTCTTATAAATTTGCGCGCGTTATTAACTCGAGTTAATTTTCAACCGAATTAAAATGCGATACTCGTCGTTGGCGAATCGTTTAACAAACGCACTCGGCGCACCATCACGACTCTTCGATTCGAATCACGATCGTATCTAGATGTCGGTTCTTTAAACACCGTCCCTCAACCTCGGCTCGAGAGAGAAGATAGGAAAGAAAGCAGACGTTCCTACCGTGGCGACAGAAAGATGTTCTTTATCCTGTCGTCTTTGTTGAGGCCGTGCCGGGACCGGACGATCGCGTAAACCTTTACATCGGGGAATGAACGGAGAATCTTTTCGAGCAACGCACGTCCTACGTCACTGGTGACTCCCGTTAGGAGCAGCTCACGATCCGCGTACCAGTCGCGTAGAGCCATGCTCGATGACTGACCAGTGGGAAAAGAAAGCAACCGATCGTGCCGCAGCCGATTTACCTAACCGGCTCTTGTCCCACCGGCATACCGCACCAGGCTTCCTTTTACTATTTCATCGTTGTATTCTAGCCTCCGACCCCGGAAGTCGATCGATTCCAGTCGTGTTTACGTCTGCGTTTCCTAAACTCGGAGCGATTCGTCTCGAGAGATCGTCGCTCGGACTCGAGCCGTTTCCTCCGAGGAACCGGTTCCGCGCTTTGAAAGTTCCACTCGTAACGTTCACGTTACAACGCTCAAAGAACCTCTTGCGTTTTTGCGGAGGTATTCGATGCGTTATCTTATCGCTTCGAAAGTTCGCAGGCAACGAAGTGAAAATGGTGAAATTCGCCAACAGCGAAAGCAATAAATTTTCAAGGCGATTTTGTCGAGAACGAATTAAAGGAACTATTCAGAACCCGAAGAGTAAAGTTCTATTTCAACCAATTAACCTGTCGATTTACCGTCTTAATGAGTATTTACGAGAGCTATCCACGAGCAGATACAGCGAATTTATTTATCGATGAAATTAATCGAGAACGCGGCGGCGGCGGCGGCGGCGGCGGCGGCGCCGTCTTCCCTTTCAACTACTTTTTTAACGACGAAACTTTGTCATCGCTGGAGAACTTGTTTTCCAATAATTTCAAATACCTTTCGTATTTCATCTAGGAGCTCGATATCGACGATCGTGGGCGGACTCGTTTCGTCGACCAATTTAATTCAATTCGAAGCTTAAGATGTTTGCGTTAAGAGGGTTTCCCTTTAACGCGGCGTGTCGCAAACCGTTATTACAGTCGGACCAACAACGAGGCCCGGACGCTCCTCGATCGTGTATAGACGCTTCGCAAACGTTCGATACATCTCCATGTAAACGAGACTGCCTGTACATAAGCCAAGATTGCCAACAACATCGAGTCTAGCGTCAAGCGGTGGTTCTACCATCGTATCCGAGGAAAAGTTTGAAGGTAACGCGTTTATTCGTTTATAAACGCTGAAACGTGAGCGTAACAACGATTTCGTAGGGACAACGTTATCCTTCTAAACCGATGCTATTCGCGTTTTCATTTCATAGCGACGACAATCGCGACAGAAAGTACGATGGAACTCCGTCTGTTGAAACCCATTGAGAAACAAAATAGCTTGGATATCAGATTGTCCCGTACAATAGGATTTTATGGACTCTTCGTTCTACGAAGGACTTTCCGCTCGAAAGATACGGCTCGGTAGACGGAAACCATAATCGATCGTATTTGCTTGTTTCGTTAAAAGACGAGTCCTTCCATCTTAATATAGGAAGACAGAACGAAAAAGATTCGATGGAATTTTATCGTGAAACGTAATACGGGCTCGACGCTTCTACGTTGCGACTCGGACCAGCCTCGATTTCGGTCTCCGGACCGTGACCACGTCTACGTCCACATCTACAGCGAGTGCAGAACTACCGGTTGCCAGACTTAACATCATCGACTACTTTTTCTATGAATACCAAAGGACACGCTGTACAATTCCTTGATCATAATCCGCGGAACAGTCTCGCGGAAATGAAACGATCGTTAATTTGCATTTGGACTACGAAATGGTAGGCGCAATCGGAGTAAGTTGCCGGCCAGCATTAATAATCGTCGTCACTATGCTGAATAATTACAAACAGAATTCGCGGCACCAGAAACACCGGTAGTTGGTAGGTTTTTTCACCTTTCCGGCCGGACGACGCGGCGCAACGGAGCGCAATTTCCCTGTAACGCAATACGACCGGCTACCCACTTTTTCCCTCTAGCTATGTTCCCATCCATGAATATGTACAGGTTTGCCGCGGGCGAAGTCGTATGTTTCGTCGCGCGGTATCGTATCTATGGTCTACCTTCGGACGTGCCAGTTATGCTGTTTGCGAATATAAATTCCAGCCAATTCGAAAGAAACCGCGAGCCACGTGTACTTGCAAGCCCGCGCAGCCTGCGTCGCCGTTTTCACATGGACGCGTTCGTTATCAAGGCATGTCGATATCCGTTTCTCTATCGATGACAGTGTTTGCACGCATCACGAACGTGTTTCGTTCTGTCGCTCACCTTCCTGACATACCTATCGACGTTGATAAATTTTCGCTTCTCCCTATTTTTCTCCCTATTCTTCGTGTCTCTTTTCTCCTAAAACATCGCTTTATCTTTTCTACCATCTTGAAAGAGTTTTGGAAAATTTATTTACGCGATAAAGCGATCAATCGGAAACACGGAGACGATAAAACTTTGCACATAATACTTATAGCAGAGCGTAAAGTCTCAGAGGTGGGATTCTACGTGTACGTAGCTGTTTGCGTCGAATGGATGTGAATCGCCGCGGAGCGGCGCGCGGCAACAACTCGGGAATTATAAATAGAACGATATACGTTGTGGAATCGGTGTCTCGTTCTAGGATCGCCATCGCAATTACCGTAAGCGCTTTCAGAATTTGCAATTCCGGTGGTTACCCGAATCGATATCGATCGCTACTTAATAGAATGTCGCTGTTCGAATTTAGACCGAACAAGATCACAAAATCTTGGTCGAACTAAATGACAGAGTTCGAACGCCAGCTGCCTGAAACTTTTTTTTTTTACGTCTACGAATTTCACGGATTGATAGGAAACGTAGAAGTATATATTATACGTGTTTTAATTTCGACGAAACGTCGAAAAACGTTATAAAAATTAAACCCAAATTCCGATTCGGATGTAATCGAACGCGAACGGTAGACCGATACTATCGAATAGATATCGATTACATCATCGCCGGTATTGTTGCACACAAGTAACAAGAAAAACGATCGTTATTCGTTGTATACGTACGTATACATTTCTATGAATACGTCTCGTCGGCAACGAGGCTAATGTAAAATTATATAGTCAGCTGGTACAACGGGTCGTGAGTTAATTACCGTAAATTAATAACCATTTCGATACGAAATTATCGTGCGACCCGTGTAACGATGGAAACGTCGTAATTGAACGGAACGAGGGGGTTTTATTTGGCCATAAAAACGAAATGTACGATTTAAAAGTTTGCGCTTTTAATTACGATTTGTTTTCATATCTGCTGTTTCACCGAAACTACGTGTATTTTTTATTCGGCCGTTGGTGCGATGTAATCATTGAAAAAAGAATTAATAAAAATTGGGGAAATTGGACGTAAAAAGTTTGGCGTGAAAAGCTGCCCGAAAATATTAACTCTACGCGATTAGGTTTGCGAATACAATGCGCAAGACGAAGGGACAGGAGTGTGGAGGTGTGGCGTGATAAGCGATAAGTGGTAAGACACACGCGCAACCGGTTGCACGCAAAATTAGAATTTTAAATCGCGCCACGTGTAGCTGTTTAGTAAGAAAACATTTACAAATTATTATCCCGCGATATCCGAGCGTTGCGTATTAACCACACGAAGGTGTAATAATAAGCCGCGTAACAACAAACAATTGGAAACATGGCGTTTCAAACGATCTATTTTTCTCGGTATTTTCGATCACACGAGCACTTTCGGGCCGAATCCAAAGCGTACAGCTGTTAATCGCGAAGAAGCGTATGCCAAACCAAACCAGTTTCTTCTGCAACGTGGTCCATAACGGTAAAGAACATGTTACGTCGGCCGACTCTCCACCTAGACCAGGCCACATACCGCGGGCAGGCTGGCAACCAAATGTCCGCACATCCTCACGGCGTACCCTCGATAGCCTTAAGGTTCTTCAGACCGAACAAACGTCTCTTTAGTAATTCGTTTTCTAACAGTTTACTTGTTTACTACGGGAAGATTCGGGAAAGTTAGTTTTCTCACGTATGATGCTTCCCACTCGCCACTTTCTTTCGGGGACAGTTAGCCCCTTCCTTACCCACCAACCTCGAAAATTAACCAATTACCAACGAAACCTATTTCCCTCGCTCTCATAGCGAAACCTTGTCTTTAACGAATCAGCTCGTCTCGTGTCCTTGGATCCACCCATCGCAAGTTTTCCTCCGCAGCATCATTTTCACAGAGAGTCAGTTGCTTTTCCGTTTTCGACCTTTCGCCATTCGAACTTACGTTATTCTACTCGAATTTAGAAATTACAATTACTCTCTATCAACTCATATTTCGTTCGTACATCGGCTGTTATAATAAACTGTAACTTATAATTTGTTACATCAGCGTCATATTCGATTTAACTACCTCTATTATCCTAACCGAAATAGGGGATCGATCATTTCGCGACGTCGATTGTCTAATCGTAACGGGAATTTACGACTCCCGTTGACGCGCTTCCTCGCGATCGCGTCTCTCCGCGAGTGAACGAAACAGAACACGTAGGTATCTCGCATCGTTTCAGTTTTCTCCTTCATTTTTCTCTTTTCGTTGAACAAATTTAGACAGACTCGAACAGATGACGTGTCACTGACGATGATATTTTTCCAGATGAAGCTTTGATCGCGATGAGACGGATTTAAAACGCAGCGAAAGTTTTAATAACTCGAAAATAGCGTAAGAGCAGCGGGGATTAAATTGAAAAGGACGCCTTTTGGACACGCGAAAGTCAAGCAAGATTTCAATTTAACTCGACGGATACCTCGACTTAATGAAATCTTCTTGAAAAGCTGAGTCCACGCGAAGGAACAAACCGTCGCTGAATTAAAAAATTTCTCAAAGAACGTCTGGACTAAACGCGAAGTACTCGATCTCTCGAAGTTGCGTTTCGGTTTCGCTGAACTTTGTATTGGACACGATTTACGCGAAAAATGAACAGCGTCGTTTCAAGCTTGTTCCGATGAAAGCGCGCAAACGCCGGAAGGGTTGTAGCGTACGGAAGTAACGACGTCTTTAAACTTGTCCACGCATCACCGGTATAATTTCTAATTTCTTAAAGTGCTCTTGCTCTATGTTAGATCATTTTATCACGCGTCATGCCGCACCTTCCTTTCCCGAGTATACCATTCATTGTGACTGACCAAGAGGTCGCGTGAAAGTCCATAGTATATAGTAATATATAGTAAACTAACACTCAGAATTGTTTGTCGCCTAGAACAACTTTCTAATAACGCCCGCCGCTAAATCTCTCCGATATGATTTTCCTTCCGATTTTTTTTTATTTGTTTTACGATTACTCGTGTGCTGAAATTAACTACATACAGAAATCTACGCTTTGACTGCTACGTGTACGTACCTTAGTACTTTTACAAAGGATTACGTTTAAGAACTGTTGGAAATTATATAATTATGATTTCATTGTAAATGAAACGACTGGTTGAACGTGGGCCATTTCAAAACAGAAAACGCGTTAGAGCTTTCTATTTGCCGTTTAGTATCCCTATCTGCGACTACTATGCCAAATATCGCGGACCACGAGAGAACATTGTTTTTCTCTTAGTAGAGCAAATAACCATCTGATGGAGATAACCGCACGAAACACATGGAATCGCGCTATTAATCGATGAGACTAAAATTTGGATTGTTACGGGCACAAATTACGACCCAACGATCAACGGAAGATAAGATACAAATTTTCGAATTTTATTTCTTCCCTTTCCGCTTATATCGTCCAAGCGGTAAAGTGATTTTCGTAGGAAGTTTAATCCAAGTTTCAAAAGCTAAATTATATTTCATCAACCAACTGCGCCACTTAACAAATTACGACGATCAATTACGTTACGTAGTCTAAATTTAGAAACATATAATCTTTACAGCTAGATGATTACAACGAAAAAACCGTTATAGGAAAAAATCTGTACGATCACGGTACAAAGTATCGCATGACCGGTTACGAGGTGATTACCGGACGATCTCGCGATCGCTTTGACGATCGTGTCGACGAGGCTCTTCTTTTCTGTGACATTCGACTCCTCTTTCCACCCTAGCAAGATTTGTTGGATATCGGAGCTGAAAATACACTCTCTCTGGTCTGGATCGTAAATGTAGCCGAACTTGCAAACGCACTCGTAACCACCGGGTAGGTTGACGCACGTTTCTCCGTCCTCCGTGGAGCAGCCGTGTTCACCTCGAGCGCACTCGTTCACGTCGACGCAAAGACCGAATCTGGAGGACCATTCGTATCCGGGATCAGGACATTCGCAGCTGATGTTGATCTGATTTGCCACCAAGCTCGGGAAATCTCGATTTTCTTGTCGATTCAATGTACATTCTCTGTGAGCTGTAAAAAATCAAGAAGCAAGTTTTCGAAATTTATCGAAAATAGCTTTCTCGTATGATCGCGATCACGAGTAGTAAAAACATGAAAAACGAAATATCTTTAAAAAACTAGAATTAAACAGACGATTGAGAAACGTCTGGCGGTAAGCGTGAAACACGATGACAGTGTCTTTGACTGGCGAAATAATGGAATATCCGATAGGAAATTAGGTGGAGCGGTGGGATCGAAAATGGTGAGAATCCGCTTATGGTGGCAGTGTAAGGCGTAAGGTGATTTCTACGCACCCGGTGGGTTCCCATCGTAACAGGGATTGTCCCGCGACTGATGGCAATCCGTCATATCCCGGATATGTTTCATGGGGCAACAATGATCCGGACAGAAACTATAAAGGGCGCAGGCATATGGTATCGTGTCATCGGTTCTCGGGTCCTCGTTCCCGGAGTCCGATTCGACCTGACAGTTGGCGTGGTTATCGCACGACTCTCCGAAAATGCTCAATTCTGGAACGCCCAGCATCGTGTACCAGCACATGTAGTAACTGACCGTAGTGCGCCACTGAAACCGTTCTAAGTCCAAACTTTCTTCTATTTATAATATAACGTGCCGGGCGTGTCGGCGTTCAACGAGCATTTGGGAATGCACCGAGAGGACCGAGAGCGTCCGAACAGTATATAAATTCCATTTCGCAAATGCGAATTGCAAGAGTTTGATCGAAAGGCAACGATGACTATATTTAGTCGTTCGGCGATGTACTTTGCGGTGATGGCATGTGCCGCTGACTCGAACTTTCCTAAGTACCTTTTCGTACGATCATTTTCCGATAATCGAATTGCTCGATCGGCTCATGGATTTTTCTCTGATATGCTTTCCTCGTTGAAATTCGATGTTTCACGAAGGGGAAAAGTAAAACATTGCGAACACGAAAGAGTCGAAGGTTATCGAGTGTCGGAAAACAAAAAATATCTTATTGGAGAGATCGTTTTCGATATCGATCGGTAACCTTCTGTTTTTATTGGAAAGGTTTGGAAGGAAGCGCGGGTACTTGCCTATTGGACCTTGAAAGGGAGGCATGGTTAGGTCGTCGCGTCTCTGACCCGCAAGACAATCCTTTTGAGCGGCTTGAATTTGCTTGGCGTTGCTCGCGAGATTCCATTTTTGTTCTTTCATGATCGTGACAATGTCATCTTCTCGCTTCAGTGCAGTCAGTTTAACGATGCTTTCGACGTATTTCAGGCATTCGACGAAGCTTGACTCGCAGTGTCTGCGTACAATGGTCCAACGTCGTTATTATCCACATTTACACAGTTTTTTCCATCGTAACTCGCATTTCTCGCTTTTATTACTAAATATTGTATTTCAAACTAGCCAATCGATGTACGTATCGAGATCAAACGAACTGAGATTAAATAGACATACCCTCGTTAACGATTGGTTCTTGAAAGCCGCGTATCGCTTTAACGATAAACCGGTAGCATTTTGAGCATACGAAACGAATAATAAAAAATAATTTATTTCGTTTGTCGACGATACAATCAAAATTAATATATAAATCAATACATCGAACGGTATAAAATAACACGCATAATGTTATACAACGAACGATGACAATTTTTCGTACACATCTTGCTACTTTATACAACGAAGCAACTTTTGAATTAGAAACGTAGATCTATTTATTTGTTCGATTATTAGTTCCGTCTATTTATAAGTAGTACCAGCAAATACCATTTATTGCTGGAAATCGAATTGCACGTTACGAGATACGAATTAAATTTCTTGCTTTGAATCGATTAGTAGATTCCAATTTCCAGTCATGAAATATGATTTAGAGATACGTACATCGAATAATTCGCTTTCGAATTGATAACGATCGGATGGCTATCACCAGTACCTGCGTACTTCCCAATGCAAAGACCTTAAAGGTGGTTTCGGAAATTCCTCGTAAAGTCTGCTCGGCGAATCTTCGAGCCGCTTGTAATAACGACGATCATAGTCTCGAAATTTGTGCGCCCGAATATAATAGGCGACATCTCGTATAACCTTGTTCTTGTCCCAGTTTACGTCCCGGTCTTCGGTGGTTTCTTCCACGTCCGGCACGTCGGTTATTTTTATGTTGGCATCCATAACCTCTTCCGTCATCGGCACGGCCTCGATTTCCTTCTGCTCCTCCTCTTGCTCCTCGTCTTTTTCCGTTTTTCCCAGGTTCTCGATAGTGCCCGTCGTTGATATTATAATTGGCGACGTCGTCTGTTCCATTGCGCAACATACAGGGAATACGTACAAATATAGGAACGCGTACCATATTATTTTCATCGTCTGCAATTTCCATATTTCGTCTCGATTCTACGCTGTTCCTCCCGACCATGTTAATTTAAAGTAAGATAAATATTTAAATATTTGTACATTGGATCGTATAAAAACGAACGAGCGTGTTTGGATCGCATGAGAATTTATGGACATAACTTCAGATGAAATCGAATCCACGCTTCAAATGCAAATCGAAATGAAAGAAAAACTTATTCTTCCGGTTTCGATCTAACCTGGACAAATATAAATTTTAATTTTTTAATAATTATTATTATTTTTCCCATCCGTCTCTCTTAAATCTTTTAATTAAAGATCTCCCTTGATTCTTTTAACAGCGCACAGTCGTTCGCGTTTCGCATGGCCAACGAATCGATCCGGAGAAGAAACATCGAAGACATCTTAGACTCGCCGACGGAATGATCCCTGCGATAAATGCAATGCATTTGTAGCTCTTCGCTGTCGCTCTTTGTACGCAATTTTCCACAAATAGCGTACGCAGAAACGAGCAAAACGAACGAAACTAACGTAATATATTGTAACACGTACGTAGGTACGGTCGGGGACCATATTCACTGTCCTCGAAATTGTTTATGTGTTACGCGCTTAAACCATTCCTTACATAATGCATAGTTCACGGAGCTCGACAAATTATTAAACGTGCAAACATCATCTTTGTTGCGTTATCTCGGATAAACGTTAACACCGTTCGGATTTACATCGATACGCATTTTGCGGAAAGAATTATACTTTTGAGAAAAACTCGACGCATCGATATCGAACGAAAGTGGCCGTTTCAATCACGCGAATAACGGATTTTAGTGAAAAATCATCGAGACAAACGTTGAACGTTTAATTGGATTTGTGACAACGAACGAACGTTTCGGACGAGAATTTCTAAATCGGACGAAAAACAGAAGTTTCCGATCAATGGTGAGAAACTATCTGGTTGGATCTCGTTCGACATCGCAGAGGCGGTCTGTTCTTGCGAACGTATTTCGTTCTTTTCTCAGATTGGCGAGCAAATGTTGACCCAGTTTCAGCTTTGGATTGGACGCTACTCGCTCTTCCAAAACTGCTGACTAGAATACGCGATGAGCGAGAAGTTAGGATGGTTGTTACGCTGTCTTTCTCCCACCGGGAAAGCCATCGACCAGCCGAAATTTATGCTGGAAATACAATTCCCGGATCCCAAATGCTTCGCCTGAAAACTTCATTTTTTATCGTCTTCCTCCGCTTTGTACGCGAAATAAAATGGGATAACAACTGGCATTCAGAGTCAACCTGTTGGTGATCTTTCGATCTTTCCATCTTTCGATCTTTCGAACAGGAGCTTCCACGATTTATATGTTAAATAATCATGACTTCTCGCGTTTCTATATTCCTGGTAAAGGAAAAAGCTTTTTTGGAGATCTGTTTTTAATTTTTCGGAACGTTTCGAATTGAAACGACGAGCCGAGTAATTTTATCCCGATATAAAGAAAATGTTTGAATTTCAATCCTTAATTATTAACGTAAACATACGTTTATATGTAACTTTATACATACACTTTCGTGGCACTCGCGCTTCCTAGACCAGTCGCTTTCAATTTCCAATTTAAAGTAATACCTACCGCGTCGAAACGGTCTATTAATAGGATAATGTAAAATCATACCGATACTCGGCTGTAGACGATTCTACTTGTGTCAAACGCAATCAGAAGCGAGCAAGCGGATTGCCGTTTGTAACGATGTTGGCGGTAAGGAAAATTCAGCCATCTAAAAACTGGGACCATCGAGCACAGTCGCAAAGAGAAACGGAGGACAGTTTATACGATTCCTAGAGTGTTTGATGAAAAATAACAGAAATAGAAACCTAGAACGTCGCGATAGAGAAATCCATTTGACGATTGGGAGCTTTCTCGCGCTTTTGATCCATTTCGTCCCTCGAAACGACGAACCATAGTGGACACGGTGCAGCCTTTTCGTCAAACCTAAGCCCGTGTTCGTCGGAGTCGTGCATCTAAGGGTCCTGTCGCAGACTGCCATTGTGCAAGAACAGAACTCCGTTTAAAAAGTGTTTCGCTTAAGTTGTCCTACCGTACCAGCTGATAGAAAGTATTCCTTTCGCGAAGATTTCGAACAGGGAACCGGAGAAAAACGGAATAGAAGGGACAGGAACAGCGTATCGCGCTCCTATGCGAATCGTCTTCTTCTAGCTGGACGAATTTCAAAATTAATGGACTGCAACGAACGCGTCCGTGACAATTCCGTATCAGGGTTCGACTGATACGTCACGACACGTCGTCGAGGGAAAAGAGGAAATAAAGCGTGCCATGCAGCTTCCGGCACGACAATGCGAAATCCATTTGGGAGACGACGCGCAAGTATACCTGCCAGAAAAGCCTCCGGTTATCGAAACCTTTTGTATCTTTGATTCCCTTCGAGTCACGGTGCAATAAACTATCACGGAAGAAAAGCTCATTTTCCGCAGTAATAGGCTGTTTGTTCATCGATATCGAGAGGAGAAGATACATGCACAAAGTTATAGGCGTCATATACGCCTTTCGTTCGATCGAGTTTTGAAATTAATACAAATATTTACCAGAGAATTTTATCAACGAGAATTAACAATGACGATCGATGGAATTCGTCGGAGACGAAGGGACATTGAATGCGAGTGTGAACGCGTATTTGACCGGGTTGACATGTATAAACCGACTTTACGGTCGAAAACACCTCGTATAAATAAAAGTTGGCGAGCAGAAAATAAAGTCTGAAAGGAACCGTCTGAGTCGGTCTATCTATCCGTGTTACAATACGTTGCAAAAGAAAATTACATAGATCAAGTTGCTTGGTATCCATCCAGACCTCCAGATTCGCGCGCAGTCGAGACGACTCGAAATGGAAATTTTCAAACGCGTTGCAACTTTAATTCGTTTTAAAGGATCTCCGGGATGCGACGGTGTATTGACTTTCAAATCGGTCGATCAAAATTCGGGGAGTTACTATGGTAAGCACGAGTTTAGCTTCTCCGTAGGTATTTCAAAACTTTTTAAATATCCGAACGCGCAACGTAGGATCATCGTCAGAGTACATGAAAATGGAGAGTACGAAAGAAAGTAGCGCCAAAAGGTTACGAGTAGAGGTACGTCGACAATGTTGATAATAAAAACGCGCGTGTAAAAATGTATCCAATATTTAAAGGCAAACGGATGAAACAAATGGAATGGATGGAGGCAAATGGATGGAACAGTTGTTTAATCGTTGGTCGATATAGTTTAAGATAGATGCACCGTCTAATAATATAAAGCAATTTTTTTTTAAATCTTGGTATTTAAAAATTGAAAAGCGTAACTCGCAGGGAAATCGTAAAACTGCGAATAGCGTAGAGAACTTTTCCGACAAATATCGCAAATGAAGATTACAACTGAAGATAAGCAGATGCGAGGAGAAGCCATGTGCGTATTAGTTCGCTGGCGAACCTGAACGAACAGGTCCTTCGAGCGTGGCTTGTCACAATAGACCGAATTAGTCGAAGAGAAGGAGAAGAAGTGGATAAAGGTCGCTTTAACGCGAACTCTGCACAAAGGCTGCCGATAAGTAATGGAGAAAGCCGCGAAGAAGAAAGCCAGACGCAAAAACCGGCTGGACAAAAAGCTCGAGGGGAAGAGAAGTTTAATTGCTTTCGAATATCGACGAGTGTCGCGAGACATTCTGTAATTTGAGAGTCAATCGGGAAACGTGAAAGGCGCAAGCTCGATATTATTTATTCGAAGCTCGATCGAGCGAAATTGCAAATGGGAAAAATATTCGCGTCCTCCAGAACTCTGATCAGCGATAAGAATTATTGGAAAACATCGATCAACGTTGCACGACCCGACGTTATTTTCCGTGTCTTTCTCGACCGGCAGAGAGGATGCGTCGGACTCGAACGTTGGATCTTCTACCCTTTTCGATTTGACAAAGCACTCGAAGGAATAAAAGCATCTCGAGGTTCGCGCCTTCTATCTCGCATTTTACCCACGTTTCAAAGCTAACGAGATAAAGTTGAAAATTAATATTACTCCGGTTGAAGTTGGTTGTGGCAGGGTTTGGGCGTCGGATTATGACTCTTCTATATACAAGTACAATGAACTTTTGTACAGTTCAACAATCGCGATCGCTCCGGGACGAATTCTTGTTATCTTCGGGCGACGTCTGTTTAAAAGCTTCAGCCTCGATCTGTAATCATCCGTTGTGCCATTTTAATTCTATTCTAAGAGCTTAATTGGTCAAACTCGAACGTCCATTGGACGTTTTTAACGTTGTAAATTTCTCAGATATAAGCTCGTCGCGCGCCTGGTTACCCTGGAAAGATCTAGATATCTGTAGTGAAAGGAATAATCGAGACGAGAATTTAATTACGATTAACATTTAGGTGAGATTGGTCGCGTCTCGTCTATAATCGTTTTTTCCATTTCGCATGAACGGAGCGGATGGCGCGGGGAACCGGACGTTGTCGGTAGCGCTATCGACAAAGCTGCCGGCGGTAGTAGTCGAAGAAAAACAAGGAACGTCGATAGCCCCATTATCGGCAAAACTTACCACTCGTCGAACAATCCTATACCCGTAGGTCTTTGTCGTTTTTCAAAGTTTTTCAAAGCGTCCGCGTTGCCGCCTCCACTGCCTCTTTATTTGCATTTTGAAATACACACTTTAACGATCTTAATGTACCGAAATGAAGAATGCACCCAAAGCCTCTACGGTAGCGTAGCGTTGAAAGGAACGGTGATAAGCACCGTTTCTATTGTTCCTATCGTAGTTATGCCGATTAACAGCGTGAAAATAGAAAGTAGGAATAGAAAGTGAACGTAACGTAATCTTACTCGGTAAAGTATACTAACTAACAATAAGTACAAGTTTCTCGTTTCTCCAAAGCCGCCATTCGATTAACTTTCGTAATAAATCTCCCTGTTGAATCGCTTCCGAAAGCTTCCCGATCTTCGATTAACGATAGGAGAACGCGATACAGACCGGTTCGTAGGAGCGCACTTAAGCTTTCTAATAGAAAACACGTTGCAAAGCTTTCGCGCAAACAAATCTCTATGACTTGGACTAAATCACTGGAAATCCGAGGATAAGATGGTAAAGCGGATGCGTGCAGTCGTCCGTGTTTGCGTGGAATCAAACGTAATTCCTTACATTTCCGTGGATTACGTGACTTTTTCCAAACATATACGTCTCGTTCGTCGGTTTAAAACAATTTTAAACAATTTACATCTAATTCTTAACAAAAAGCAACGATGACATTTTACCTAGTAATGCGATCGACATGCCCCTTATTTTCCCGAGTCTATATAAACGTTGGAAAATTGAAAACATTACGCTTTATTGTACCGACTTATTTTCTTCGTTTCCGCTTTTTGTAACGTAACCAACGGACTCCGAGTAATGGGAATTTCGAAGTACGATTCTTTTATATCGTTACATTATATAATGCAACGTGCGCAATACCGTTGCTTACCTGTTCTTTTCAATGTTTAAAGGGGGATACAAATAGTTTTGTCCAGTTTCGTTTTTTTTTTTTTAAGTCTTATTTCGCTTACGCGGTATCTATCAATTTGTCGTACGTAATCGCATTGAAGTATTCTTGGGCCTGAAAGAATTTAATATTTGTAACTCGCATCGTTAAATAACAGAAGAAACGTATCGACATGTCGAAGATGTCGAGATAATTCTCACAACAGGTTGTAAGAAGAAGGATATCGTAATTTAGAAAGATTAGCAATTAAGTAGCGGAAAATGCGGAAACGTAGTTGAGAAGCAAACAAGGTTCGGAGTCGACAGCCGCTTCGTACTTGGTAGTATGATATTGCTTGCAAACTCGCACGAGAGAGCATCGGATGAACATTACTAATCGCGTCACGCGGCATACGCTCGAGGGAGCCGAGTCGGTCAGCCATGCTATCCGAAAACGTGGCCTTAGAGACGCGTGCGAAACTCTGCCAGATATAGGTACCGTGAGATGCAGAACCCGGTACCGCTTGCCGGACAGCCATGACTTCTATGGGATGTCACGCGTCCCTGTACTATTTTGTCGGATATTAATGGAAGCCAGCTTGATAAATGAGCTGGTCGTGGAAAGCACGCGAAAAGATAGGGGAGAATCCCTCTTTCTCCTTTCTCTGGATTCTCTTCGTTCCACGACTATCCCCTCTGGGTTTTAAAGAGAAAAGTCAGTTTGCTGCTGCTGCTGCTGCTGCTGTTGCTGTTACTACCGTTGCTGCCTTTGCTGCCGTTGCTACCGTTGGAACACGTTCCGGTACGCGCACGGAAATCATTGATTCGGAAATACGATCATTTTTAAGAATAAACCCCGTCTATTCCGACAAGTTATCGATGTTCAAGCGAAAGCGCATTTATTAAATTTTGCAGGAAAGCCATTGTGGAAGATCCATCGAGTCGAGGATAATGGGATCTGGTATCTTACCGCCGTGTAGGGGAACACGGTGTGTCACGTTGCGAGGTGTCAACGCGCCTCGATCCTAGTATTTCGAGCTGCGTTCCAGGAACGCGTCAAATAATTGGCAGCCGTGAAAATAGCAACACGGCAATAATCGAGCGAATCGATCGTTAGAAAACTCGTTACCCGACTGCGGATATTTACAAAGAGAATCAAAGAAATGCAACCTACATAGCAATTTGTTTCTTCTACTAGGAATTACAACGAGTGATACATCGAATATTCCTTTGTGTATCATACGCATTCTGTGGGTATTTTTGCGTCTTTAAATTGATCAAAAGTGTATAAAAATCCTATCGAGTAGGATCTACGACAGAACTTTGGCTCGTTTGCTACTTTTGCCGCTTGCCAGCTCTGTCGTTCAGTCGCCATCGAAAAACCGTAAAAATATATATAACTCTGAAAATGAGAGATCTCTTTATTTGTATAAAATTCTATACGTTTATTGCTGTATAACAGTTACGAATCTTACGCTTCTTCCCTCGAAGAAATACTCGTTTGTCGGTTTTCAACCAGATTTGCGTTGCCTTTGATTTGCATCCGTTCGCGTATAATTACACGGCGTTAGTACAACCCCGCGTCACGGCCACGAAACAGGATCACGATGTCTTAATACAAATAAAAGAGCGCAAGAGACGCGCGAAATCTGGGTAAACCGTGGCGCGGACGTTTCACGCGTAGCGAGGTTCTCCGAATGTCGGAGTTGCGCGTTTAAAAAATTGAAGCCGAGATATTTCAAACAACGCGGATATTTTCATCCTTTTTGGTCGACTTTCTATGACAGAAACGACAGAATTTACTTGGCGTGTTTGTTCATAAACACAGCCGTATGAATTTCACGTTTATGGAAAATATATTGCGCTGCATGCTGTGCTATCATGCTGTGTACGTAACCGTTTAAATCTTTTATTCGAGTATTACGCGGTGAAAATGAAATTTGATTGTCATGGATAATCGGAAAATGAAATGCGTATAAAATATAAAGCGGTCGATCGTTACTATGGTATGCGATTAGTTTGCAACGAACAACTTTATTCTATCGAAAACCCGTGGCACGTAGCGCCAGTGTAATAGAAATTGACGTAGTTTGTAGATCTACGTCGCATGTGCGGCAGAACGCGTACCTACATGATGCAACTGAACTAATTACGCGTATATCCAGTAATGAGATGAACTCGTATATCAGTTCGAAATAAAGATCCGCGTCTGGATTTTCTGTGTAGCTCTCCGATCGGAAAAGGAACATCGTGATACAACGTGGCTCTTTTAAAGGGAACCGACGAAGGGAAAGAGGGACAGACGGAAGTATTTCGTACGATTCTTCGTACGAGCGCATTAATTAACGCGGCGACGACAATCAGTGCGGCATATTTTAAAACGAAGCAATCCGGACGAGCCTACCGCGTCGTCGGCTGATGGATTTCCAGCGTTAATTATGAATCGGTGATTCTTGAAATAATCTACATCGGAAGAGAGTAGATTTGCATGTTAATCGCAGCGTCCCATCGACGACGGCCCATCGATACGAAATACCGATAATTAACGAACCATTTTCGACGATTTTTCCATTGGCCCAATCAACCAGCCGTTCGGTTGGAATAAAAACAAAGAGACGGATCCGCTAGCTACACCGATCGCGGGGATGATTAACGATATAATCACTTTTCCGCGTCGCGTATCACACACACACACACACACACACACACACACCTGTCATATCGCGCAGTATTAATTTTCAAGTGGTCGAAATTGCATCGCAGTTTCTGATCGATATCCGAATGATAAATCAGTCTCTTTGTTGCAGTACCGAGTGAAAATCATCTCTTCGATCATGTTTCTTTTCGCATGCGTGTTAAATAGATGGTGCTAGCGAAATGCTTTTGCAACCTACTACCTATGTGAATCGACGATCGCGTAACGATCCCAGTTCTATCCTATCTATCCTAACGTGAACGCTCCAAAAACTCGAAACGTTCACGAATTTTCTAATAAACGGAGAATACGAGATGTCGCTCGAATTCGAGCTTAATTTATCGTTCTTCCGATTGAAAAGCGACGACAGAAAGCAAGTTTTACGTAACTCGGTTTTCGTGTCTTCGAATTTGATATAATACTATGGTATTGACAATGTCGTTTTCGTTGAAACGATAGCGATCGAATGACGAAGGTGGATAAACGAAAGGCAAATTTGCACGACCGATATAATTTATCGATACGATCGTATGAAGCTAACACGGAAACAACAAGGCTCGTTTCTGTTCAGTTGCGTGAGAATTAACAAGAAATGACTTTAATGATCGAGGATCCAGAGAACAGCGTGGTAACGTTGCAACGGCATTCATTAGCTTTTCCTCGTCGATGCGACGAGAGTATGTAACGCGGGCGAATAGCGTTTAGCTTGGAGGAAACGCATCGCGATCGACGATTAAAGTCAACCGAGCATAGGATAAGCTTCGACGGAACATTCGTTCCTCTCGTTGCATTTACTAGATGCGTAACAAATGAAAGTTGAAGAGCAGAATCTCCTCCATGGCATAGTTTGGCTCGTAGACGGCGATCGAGTTCGCTATATCTACTTCGATTTCCAACTATTCGCAGAAATCCACTGTCAGCGTGTTGGCGCAGCTCTGGGGAATACTAATCAAGTTTTCAGGTGGCTCGTAATATAGTATGAGGAGAGGGCGGAGAATTAATTCCAACTCCAATTAATATCAACGGAATACCGCACTTAAGAATTTCCAGATTTCAACGCGACGGACGTCTCCTTTGTCCGCAGCCGTATCGTTTGTTATTTCTTCGTTTCAACTTTGTTTCGTTCACTCGTGGAGAGACGCGTTCGCGAGATAGCACGTCAACTGGAGTCGTAAATTCCCGTTACGATTAGATAATGGACGCCGCGAAACGTTCGATCCCCTATTTCGCTTAGGATAATAGAGATAGTCAAATTGAATACGACACTGATATAACAAATTATAACTTACAGTTTACTCCAACAACTTTGTAACGAATATAGTTCCACTGGTGCGTATGTACGAGTTAAGTAAGTGACTGATCTAAAGGTGGAAAACCCGGTCAAAGGTATTGACCGTTCGAAAGATGGAAAATCAGTGCCGTTCGGTGACAATGATGTGACGGAGGAAAGCTAAGGATGGGTGTGTCTAGCGCACGGAACCATCGGATTTGTTGATGACAATTTTGGCTAGGAAAGTGAGGGCAATACACGTTGCTTCTGATTGGATAATAGACGGCTGGTGGACTAGGAAGGGTCTTAGCCACCCTCGAGAGAAAGTCGCTAACGGAAGATACCGAACGCGAGAGAAACCAAATTTCCCGTATCTTCCCGTAGTAGACAATAAACTATTCGGTGAAAGAATATTTGGTCGGTCTGAAGGATCTTAGATAGAAAATGCCTGGGATTTATGGAGTGTACTTGAGACTATTGAGAGTACGCGGTAAGGATGTGAAGACATCTGGTTGCCATCCTGCCCGCGACGCGTGGCCCGGTCCAGACAGAGAGTCGGCCGACGTAACAAACTTTGTTGATCTTTTCCAGCGATGGCTCAGGTATCGTGTAATTCGATCAACGCACGATTCGATATTTTCCTAAATTTATGAGGCGTAGTAGTGTAGCGCTTGTAGCGCTTGTAGCGATAGTGCTACTGCTGGTGTAAAGGTCGATACAGGTTCTGCTGCGGATGTAGATGTCGCTGCTACAGTATCCCCTTACCAGTGAAAACGTTTCTTTCTATGTGTGGTAAAGCGTCAGCCGTTTGTTGTCAAACCCGTGGCGATGGATACCTGTCGGTACGGAATGTTCTGCGTACGGTCGTAGGCCTCTGTTCCTCTTAGGTGTGACGTGCTGGTAACGATACCCATGGACTTTGCACTGGCCACATCACTCCTGGCTTGGTCATCGTCTCGTATCCTGTCACCTGGTTGCGTAGGTCGGCGGTGAGGCGTCGAGATTTTGCTGAAGGTGGAAGGGCCGTTCCGTGTTCGTCGTAGCGGTAGGTCCAGATTGCCACAGTCTTAGGTTCGCGATGATGAAAGTCTCGGTAGCGCTATCACGGTCACACCTCTTTTCGCTGTAGATCACGTCGGGGTCACCAATTTGAGGTGTAGTAGTGTAGCGGTTGCGGTGATGGTGCTACTGCTGGTGTAAAGGCCGAGGTAGATTCTGCTGCGAGTGTAGATGTCGCTGCTACGTTTATATTTCGTTTGACAAGATGAAAAGTTCGTAGTGATTTTAGTAGCTTATCGATGTGGCAAGTATCGTAGCGTTTTGGGCGTGGCAACGCTTCAAAGATGGCAAACCTGAGACGAATTGCGAAGGAACTTCCCCAAATACGCATGTCCTGTCCCGCGTTCTAAAAAAATGTCACTTTTAGACTGCGCGAATGTCGGTGTCGGCGTTACTTTTGTGAAAGGTGCACAAATTCGTGGCTTCCTTAAGAACGTGACGTTCCCGGAAGACGAGCATCGCGTTGAGACAGCGCGGACGCGACGCGTTGCTTCGGGAAGCAAGATGAGCTCGTCCTTTCGGGCGAACGAGCACGCGCCGAACGCGAAATTAACGAAAGTATGTTAATCGCGAACAGCTCGGCCGACTAGCGATCGTTCTCGACGGAAAAGGAACGTCGCTCCTCTTATTAAAAGCAGGCTCGAGCGATTACGCGGTGCTGTCGCGGAGAACGTTTTCTAGGACGGCATCAGCTCGCTCCAATTTGGCTGTCCAGGAAGGAACGCGCCACAGTAATGCCCTGGACAAGCTGGAATCGCGCTTGTCAGCTCGGTTACCGCGAATAATGGATGTGACGGTAACTCACGTTAATGAAGCGCACCATTTACATCTCCTCCACCTTCCTGTTCTACCCGCTGCATACCCTCTTCCCCATCGCGCCTTTGATAGCTACGGAAATGTCTACCCACGGCCCCTGCGTCTCATTCGCTGCCGGCCTAACTCCCACCAATGAACAGCGAACGTAATTGGCAACTTGGCTCGTTTCCTTCACGATCCTCCTTAGCAAGAACTCCTGTATTCGTCGATCGACCACGAGGTCCCACGTTTTATATCGGCGACCCTCGAATCGATGCACGATCCAGATCAAAGTTCGACACCGGTTGCAAACTTTCTTCAAAGGAAAAGTTTCGTGATACGCTTTAATAACGGGTACGAGGTTCCCCAGAGACAGTGAGCTATTTCGATTACGTGTAAATTATCATTGTAAGAACGATAAATATTATCACTGTGTATAGGATCATTTAAGGGTTTCCAACTACGTATTATTTATCTATCTTGCACGATACACGAAGCTCCGAACAAATTTCTCAATCGCTTCGTCGAATAGCTATTTTCCGTTACGAGAATCGAGACAGCGTTTCCATATCAATTACTTTTTGATCCTCGACAATTTCGTTTTAACAACATCGTAGAGAAACGCGACGGTACGGATTACCGACATAAATTTACCGAGATAGAAGTTTAGCGAAATAGCGGGCAAAAAGATTGGCATCTATCAGCCTAAAAGATAAAACAGAGAAGCGACGATTAAAAATTTTGAAGAGACCCGTAATCGCTCGAGAATAAAACGATCTGCTTTGATACGTCTCTTAGGGTAAGCCGCGCGTTATCGACCGCTAAGTGGAAGAAAAGAAATTGTAAATGTAAGGTTGGGTTAACCCCACAGCCCGGCAGTATTCGAGCCATCCGTAACTCGGATCATGGAAACACACAGAGCATCCAGAATATAGAGAATGTGTGGGTAAACCTAGATAGACCTAACCCATATGTCACCTAAACCTAGCTAGGTAATACATAGGATGCTTGTGTGGATCTAGGTAAACCTAACTCATATCTGATCTAGATACAAGTAGCGTTTACAAATACGCGCGATCAAGTTGCTTTAATTTAAAACGAATTCGTATCTAGCCGGAGGTCGATCCGAACTTTCCATTCGCGCAACATCGACTGAAACGGGATCGAAAACAATGGTTTCCGTGAATACGAAATATTTATGATAGACACAGGGATCGTGTCTACTTTGCTTCTTTAACATTTCCAGCAACGCTTCGTACATCGATTAAAAATATATACGAATTTCGTGGCTTGCGAAACTTTTATCCGAAGCGTGAATATATGCAAATTATCGATGTAACGCGAATAAAGTTTCCCTGCAAACTTGCGAATCTCCTGTACGAAACAGTATGCGCGCCTACTAAACTATCGAATAAGTATCCAATTGGAACGCGAAATAACCAAGTATTCGATAGCGTGTCCTGCATTACACGAATAAATTTTCCACGTTACGGTAAACCCTGTAAAGCCGTTCGTACCTTTTTCTATATAAATAAATAGTTTGCGTAAATTACTACTGCTATCGATAGTGCTGTTGGCATAGCAGAGCTTCGTGGAACGAGATACCTTATTTCGATGGTACTTCTCTGAGAACTTCGAAATTGAGAAGCAAAATTCTTCTCATATACATATACAAACTGCAAGATGAAGTAGCTAACCACGTCGACGGGAATTCATTATCAAAACACAGTATCCGCCGGTAGGATGATAACTAGAGCAGGATATAGCGTGAAACGCGCGAAAACCATCGGTGGCCATGAAACGAATTACCTTCGTAAATCAAGAGATTTACCTGTAGGAAGATTCCACGAGGAAGTATCGGTCGTTCAAAGACATATATTCGCGCGATGTTCGCGAGCGTTCGCGTCTTGCGTCATTGGTAACGATCGGAAGCTGTCGAGGCGGACGGTTCAATCGCGAAATTATTTCGCAATCAGTGCCAGACCAAGATTAATTCGAGGTTCGATTCGGCCGCAGTTCCGAACTGCACCGCGCAGAAACAGAGAAACAGCGATCGAACAAAGCGGTCGGAGCGAGAGCTGACGAGAACCGGAAACAAGGAGACGCCTACCAGCCAACGTCGTGATGTATGTGTTTTAATTCCGCGGTAAAGCCGTCCCTTATTTATTGGCTTTTGTTGCAGGATATTGCGACAGACTTCGTCACCCTCGTTCGTGGGCTTTTTTATTCTCTCGATCTTCCTCCCGCCTCGTTCTCTTTTTACGAATCTACGCGCGTTTGCTTCGCCGTTGCTCTTTCCACTAAACTAATTACGCACGTTTCGCCGCCTTGGTCAACCGTTTCTCCGACTCTGTACGTTCCAAGTCGCGCCTTAGCGTTCGTCCTATTCTTTATTTTACGTATTTAACTCAACCTCTCCTTCTCCGTTTCTTCGTTCTTCGTTGCTTCTTGTTTCCGTCGTTGATTCCGTCGGCGCGAGCTTTCTCTCTCTTTGTGGTGCGTTCGTTCCTCCCAGCGAGCGAAGTTCGTCTCGCGTCCAATAAATTGAGCGGTACGCGCGTACAGGTTAATCGAGCGATACGGTTGCTCGCGGGAAACGCCGCCGTTGCTGTCTTTTTCCCCTTGCTTCTCCAAATCTCCACTCGCCGTACCGTGTCCACTGACGTCGCGCAATCTCCACGGTTTCCTAGCTGTTGGTCTTTCCCTAACAATTTTTTGTCCAACGAAGATATCATTGCGAGCACGAGCGTATTTGCCATAGACAATTCGCGCCACGTGACGCTGTTGGTTGCTTTTTGACTCGATATACATATATGTATCCTTCGTACGGTATACAAAGTATCGTAAAATTTATAATGCTCCTGTGCTGTACTTCGTGACTTTTGTGTGAAAAACTATCGTTATTGTAAAAGGAGCGCGGGAGAATTAATCAGAATGATGTTATTCATAGCGGATGATTCGTGGTTATCCGCTTAGGAAACATTACGCATACTCGACTATATCGAACGGCTAACCATGTACATATGTATGTCCAGCTATTCTGCGATACTTGCCGGAAGCAATGAAATTCTATTACAGCATTTGTAACTTTGACACAATGAACGACGTTGGATTTGAAATCTCTTCTACGAGTTAACGACGACCGAGCACGAAAATCGCTAACCTACGTTTACAGTTTAAAGATGAAGCAAAGCATCGTCCTCCATTTCTAGGGTACTAAAAGTAAACTACCTTATTATTCGAATTTAGTACGAATTAAAATTACGTTTAATTAACTCGGAACATCGTGCGTAATTCGATTTGCATAACTGTGAACATTGTTATTACAAATTATTTTCAATTACACGCATATTGCATATACGTATAGTAAGGTTTGCCTACGAGTAGTAGAAACATCGAATATTACGATTGCTTTTCGAGTAAATTTTGTTAAAATTCAAGAGTCGAGTAATTTTACAATATCGAGAGCGTGGCAAAATTTTAAATGTTAACGTTACGAATTAATATAATTCGAACGATATCTAAGACGACGAGGGTTGATGCTCTCGCGAAGTAATTTACTTAAGCACTTACGTTTAAGTGCCCGCCAATGTATAATCCGACGAATTCTATTAGCGCCAAGTGTCACGAAGGGAGCTCGATCCACGTTATTTCGTTCCACTGTGTTCCTTGAAGGGCTTTACATAATTGAAGTGCCCTTAAATACGACGGCGATAACTTTTTATTTCTGTCGCTTGTTATAAAAGGCTTTTATTTATATCCGTCGAAAAACTAATTCCATTAAAACGATTAATTTAAAGAACCGGTGAGGCGTCGATCTAGAAACAAGATACAAATCGCATTTCTGACCACTTCGCAAGCAGGTTAATTCTATAGCGTTACCAATCGAAAGAAGGATCTTGCGATGCAAACACAGAAATAGAGAATCCTTTGCTCGGTCGACATCGATGGTTGCCACGATACCAGAACTGTTAATCGGTAATACAAATGAGACCCCATTGAGATGGCGATAATAATCATTCCTCGTGAATAAGCGCCGTTGTTCTCGGTAGCCCGTGCATCGTATCGCGTCGTATCGTATCGTATCGTATCGCATCGTATCGTATCGTAGCGTAGCATGGCGTTTAAACGCGTTCGAGTTACGAGTGTTTTTAACTCGATATAACCTATCTCTGGAGACTTGGGTCAATTTAACGCAAGGAAGGTAGGTGTTCGAGACGACTAAGAAGGCTGGTGAAGCTGCAGTTTCGGTTGTACGTACACGGTGACCGTATAAATCACGTTCGTGCACGAGATGAAGCTCAGCGGCTCGACTGACCGCCACCCTGTTTTCTGATTTACGATCCGAACTTGGTCCCCAGTCTTATCTTCTTAGATATTTTCAGTCGTGAAAAACCGTCCGCGCCTAGTATATGAAGTACGATAACAGCAATGTAGAATTTATAGTCCTGATTAACATTCTAACGATCTGTCTTTCACGTTTCATCCTTTGCTAGCGTGTATCGTTTACGCTTGAAAACTATACCATACCTTGGTTCTTTGTTCCGCTTTATCTTTTAAATGAAACAACGCAGCGCTAAAAAACGATATAGCGTGTTTTGAAATCCAAATCTTGAAAACATCGTCGGAGTGGCTCGCTCTTTGTTTCGTAACTTCCCATTCTCGCGTTTCATTTCACCGTTACATTTCTATTCTTGCAATTTGCCGCATGCTCGAAAATTAGGTACTAGTAGCGCGCGTGTATTTTCGTTCTTGATTTTCCGCCCTCGGCTCGTACAGGTTTGCTCGTTTTGAATCGCAAACTCCGGCTAACGAAACCGCAGAGTGCGGCAGCAAGTAGCCAAGAGCTATATCACCTTTCGTATTGCGGGGATGCCGCGCAACCGTGCTGGATATTAGCTAATGATTAAGCGCGGTATGTCACCGACGTGCAACCGCCGCGCACCTGCAGTCGCGCATCTCGTCCGTACATTCGATTTTACTTTTAGCATTTCGATCCAGAGACACAGAGGCAGAAGCCGATGGGAACGAAACCAAAGGATATTAATGAAAATCTCAACGATCGCCACGTATCTCCAAGTGCCGTAGCGTGTGCGGGTCGTGTTGCATGGCTGCGGGATCTTCCCCATTAACCGGGATCACGCGATTAAACGGTAGCTCCGCGAAAATCTTTTCTACGACAATACACCGCGTACCGTGTCTCGGCTGTCTTGCGTTTACGATCTAAACCCTCCGTCATCTCCACGGTTATTGCGTTAATACGCGTACACGGCACAGATATCGAGACGCCGAGAGCGCGGATGCGCAGATGCATTAGTGCAAGATCATGCCGAAGAAGATGTACGTCACTGGTTTACGGATAGTTTCGCCTCTCGATAGCTGCTAAAATCCATTCTACTTTGGCAAATATGTTACCGCTTTAATTAATTGACCGTAATTTCATAACGAAACGTCATCGCCCATTTTTAGTGCTTCTCGAACTAACGCGAACAGCTGCGCCTTTCTCGTTTAACGTTCTGCGGTCTGAAACTTCCTTTCCAGATTACGAGCTTTCATTTCCCGGCGAAAATACGCTCGAATACGCTCTCAAAATTTCTCCGGTTCGGACAAGTTTCATCTTTGCTGTTACGTAACACCAGGCACGAGATAATCTTCAAAAAGTCGACTACGATGCTTGTAGCGTTTCCCATCGTCACAGGGTATTAGACACAGAACAAACATTTGGCCGTTTTCGTAAACGCTCGATAGTTTACAAGATATTTCGTAATAAACACGATACACGATATGCATGTAATCGAAGTAAGTTTGTAAGAGGCACGATGAAAAGCTCGACAGATCAAACAAAACGCGTGTCAAATTTGCGAAAATATTTGCCAAGTTCCACGCAAACCTACGCATTCTACGGGAAACTCAAATTATTGGCTTCTTCGTTGGACATCTTCGAACCGAACGTCGATCGAAAGTTTAAAATGTTCTTTGCTAAAATTGGCGCTTCGATTTATAAAAGTGTGCGCTGAACGTAGAGTTAGCTGCTCGCGAAATAGACAGATTCTCAAAATACCTACAACATTTGTCTCTAATTCCCGTGATATCATTAAATTTTGTCGCCAAGGAAGCAGTTGCAATAGTAATTCAGGCGATACCACGATCAATCGTACGGTCGATTTGCAAAATTTTTTTAATAATTAATCCCATGTTCGTTATTTCATCTAATATTTAACGTTCAGAATGGAACGCGCGTTTTACGCGGGTGGCGCGTTGTATCTTTAATCTCGCGATACAACCTAAATGCAACCTAAAAACAAAAAAATATGCCTGGAAGCGAAGTGTAGAATTTGGTTGAAACACTACGTTCGTATGGAAAAACAACGTTACCGCGAACCAACAAACGTACTGTGAAAAGTGCATGAAAATTATTCTGTCGCATAGACTCCGATAGAATCAATTTTGCAAACTGAATCGTTTTGAATAATTTTTTAAAGTTTTTAAAATAAAATTTCCAATAAGATATATCGATATAATTACACGCTCGCTATACTCTAGCATCGAATCGTTTGAATTTTATCGACTATTAACATCGGAAAAGTGGTTAAAGATATCGCGAATTTCCAACGGAGACGTGTTTCGAAGAAAAAGAAAGTTGGCAGAACTGCCGGTAAAAAGAGAAAAGACGAGAATTTGCTCGAGAATGCCGCACGGCGGTACACCACGAAATCTGTCGATGCAATAAAACTTTCGATATCTCCTGAGGGGTTTGAGTTGCATGTAACATTTTGACGGCCCTTCTGTACACGACTCTTGAATATTTAATCCCTGACGGTGGCGAACTCGACGTTAACGGCACGGCGAGCGAAAATCGACACGAATCTCGTATCAACGCGTGAGTATGTACAGGAACAGGGAATTAGGGAACGCAGAACTAGGAACTGATGAGGCGAATGAAATTTAGCCCAACTGCGTAAGCCGATTGGATACAAGAATCGAGCACGATCGCGTCGTTGAACAGGACAAATAAATCAAACGCGATGAATTTCTTTTCAGTAAAACGAAAAACTAAGAGATAAATGAAAGATACCGCGTTCGTTACAAAAATTTCGAAAGCAATAGAAGATGAGAATAGGAAACAACATTTTAGGTGTAATTAATGGTGGATCGCGTTGCAGTGGCGATTCTCGAAACGATAATTGGATCGGTCAGTTGATATTTGTCGATGTGATAAAGTAGAATGTCGAGATACGACCGCGTTTCGGGCGATACATCGATGCAGCAGCGTCACGCGGTAGGACTGAAAAGGGCGGACATTTCGTTGTTCCCGAAAATTGATTTCCCAGTGTGGTGTACGTGGTCGCTCCTTGTAGAATGGCGGAGAGACGGCGAGAGGCAGAGAGGGAGGACAAGCGAAAGGAAAAGATGGAAAATCGGTTGCCGGCTGGCACGTCGAAGCGAAATGGTGAAAGAACAGGAGCGAAAGGGAAGAGCGGAGTTACCTCGTTCCCCATAAATAACAAACAGATTGGACATTATCCAAAATCAATGCCGACGAACAACCCGGTCACGAAAATCGGGGAGAAACGAGAGTGCTATTATTTCCGAAATCCGCCCCGCCCCGCCCTATCCCGCCCTGCTCCGCCGAGCCGCCACGTTTACGACCGTTGCGATCGTTCGAACGAACCATCGAGAAAAGAACAGCAGCGGAAAGAAAATATAGAGGATAAAAGGTAGTGAACGGATTAGACGAGGCGAGAGAAGGAGGAGGATGAGCATAAGGAGGAATATAATTGGTTCGTCGATAAAGTCGAGCACACCGGTGGCTGTACGTCAATCGGGTCGAAACTTAATTTCGACCTCGATCCGTCCAACTTCCCTTTGAGACTCATGGCCGTCCGTCCGTCGAGATTGGCCCGAATTGAACGGCCAGGAAACTTCGGCGGAGAAGCTTCCGATACCAAAGAGGACTCTGATCATTTAATCGACTACGACGATACACCCTCTCAACTTTTAACCTTACGATTCTTTGCAATCTCGAATTCTCTGCTACGGAAAAAAACACCCGCTAGTCGCCTTCTGTGCGTTCTATTTCACAGATATCTTCGTACGTACGTACATAGGTTTTTCATGTACGCTGCAAAAGTTTGAACGGACAGTAGAGCTGAGGAAGGAATTTTGGAAAAATTGCAACTGAATTTTGAATCGCATCAAAGAAATACTAAGCGCAATTTCGTAGGATTTCTTACTTGTTCGTCGCTATAAACAACCAACGCAAACGGCACTGTACCCAACAAATTTTCTACAAAATTTCAATCGTATCGTTTCCTATTTTCATCGATGGGTGTCTAAATCGTTCCAACGGTTAGGTAGATATCGGTGTCGAAGCACAACGAATCCAGGTACAGTTTCCATCGTCTAATTGCTTTCCCAAGGGAAACATGACGAGATCCATAATTCCAAGTATAAGCGAACAAGAATCATTCTGGTATAACCGATCTGGTTTTACGGTTCAGAGATCATTTCCGATATAATTCTACGTTCGTGGGAATATTCTTCGAAATTTCTTCGTAACCGACGGCTACGTAGTAACTTCGAGAAAAATGATCAACACCGCGCTCGCCAAAATATGCTGTACAAAGATGATAAACTTTTTTGAGTTTACTATATCTCGCGTATGGATAAATGACGGACGACTTTCGGTTTTAGCGGCCGTTAACAAGGCAAAAACTTGTTCGCAAATAATACAGATTCTTTCGCTACTTGGCAGACTTTCTGCTCCTTCTCTTTTTTATTTTCCTCTTCGCGTATGATCGAACGAACGTTCGCCGGCGTTTGCTGAAAGGTTGCACCGTTCAGCGATACACCTAGTTTTATTTTTAAATCGCTTCTCTAGATAGGACGGTTAATCAATGTTTCCAAACCGTGCTCCGCTCGCTCGCACTAAACGACCGAGATTTTACGACAGACGCTTCAAAATCGGGTATTTCCAGAAACGTTGTCGTTTTAGAAAGTCTTGCGAAAGAAAAGCTGCGACGCAAGAGCATCGAAGGATTTCTGGGACGTTTCGAGCGGCGATGTCCTCCGGGTTATGTTCCTGAGTTACAAGGAAAGAAGCTTATCCGGTAGATGCACCAATTTCGGGGGTAGACGTCACCCTGCGTGCTTAACATATAAAATGGTATCATGGTATCCGTTTTCTAACTTTGTCGCGATAGTATCCGTATTATGGTCACTGTATCGCGCCGAGTCGTCGCGAAACAGTCTTCTCGTTATAGAAATGGCGACGAGAACGTTCCGTAAGTCGGTAAATTAAAATTCAATTCAACGTGTCTGGAACGCGAGAATGCAGCACGCGAAAGCCAAAAATTTTTGACCGACGCGAATCCGTTCCTGCGATTCGTTCCTCTTTTGCTTCTTTTTCGTTAATGCTCGTTCATTGTTCCTAACAATGGTCGACGATGAGGCAGATTGTCCTTAATTGGTCCACCTGACCGAAATCCTGGTACACGCACCTGCACAAGCGCGCTTACCTTTCGTGATTCTTACTCGAAACGTTGGTCGTCGACCCTAGCTGTTTTACAAGCCGCGCCAGTTAACGTCGTCGACCCAAGTTCACGTTCTCTTACTCTTCTAAATCGTAGAAGAACTCGTTAGGGCTAGAACGTAAGACGCGAACGAGCAATTTAATAAACGTATAAGCACCAAACACGTGCGATCGCGGTTCGAACGTTAATTGTGTTTTCTTTGCTCGTGCGCTTCCGCGTGATTTTATCAGGATGACAGGATATCAGGATGCCGAACCTAGCATTTTCGACCGAACGTCTTGAAAGTTTTTGACGAGAATTAAAGTGTCTTTAAGCGCGAATGTTCGCGACTCTAGTCACTCTAATTTCTTAGTTGAAAGCCAGTAATGGCCATTTACGTTGTAACCCCGTCATGCGGTCGTGTTAACCTGCTATTAGTCTGAAGTCTCCATTAATTATCTCCGGTGAAACGCTCCTGCAGCCGGTCTGACCTCGACCAGTACTACGTTTCTGTGAAATACATCCAGGTATTTAGGCAATTCGAATAATTAACCGCACGACTAACCTGCACTCGATTCGCCCGATTACCTAGTCCATAGTTTAAACTGAATCTTCGATTAATTACAAATATTGTCATTGAATCGGTTGGCAAACGTTTTCTGATTTGTGTTTCGAGCCTGGCAGTTATTTCTGTAAGGTACTTACAGGTAGATACGTAGAGGCGGCTGTGTCTTTCAGATTTTTATCTCCGTATTTCCTCGAGCAACTAGGAATTATTCGTTTATACGTATAACCTTACCACTTGGTTCGCCAAGATTTATAAATGACGCTATTACGATAAGTTATTAGGTATAACCCACTTCTTCGCGAAGCCGGATGGCAATTATTAGTAATTAATTACCCTAGATGTTGATCCGAAATAATACGGCCATCCCTACCTGATTGTAAAGAACGAAACTATGGATGAGATCGCGATCAAATCCTTGAACAAGGTTTATCCTTTCTCCAGCGATTTATTCGTCCTCCCGATCTCGCCATTATCGCGAACGATAGGATTATTTACGATATTTTTTCGAGAAGTATGAAATTCCAATTGCTATTAAACGTTACAGCCGATAATTCATGACCGGTAATTAAGTTAATCGGGATTTGTAGAACGTTTGTACAGGCGAATTACCACGTTTTGAGGTCCGATAAATTTGACTATTATGCCCGGCATTTCCATAATCTCCTTTATTATCGCGTAAAATCGAAGTTGTCGTTGAACGGCACTTTTCAGCCGTTATCTCCGCACGAATATTTATATACGTGTTTCGGTTAAATCGTGTAATCCAACTACCTCGCGCAATGCCTGTGGTTATTTAACGCGAACAAAATCGAATTCAATTGTAATCTAATGTAAATTCTAACTGCAACCGTTAATTGCACCGATCCCCGTAACGGCTATGCGAGAATTAATCAAGCTTTAACTTTACCGTTCAATATCTCAACGGCCAGAGTCCAAAAGAATGTCGCAAATTAAAAATTAAGCCATCGTTTAAAATGCACCGCGTCGAGCGATTTCCACCGCGAATATCGAATCGAACATTCTACGTATATTCGATATGCTAGTCGTACTCGAAGTAACTAAAATATTTGACATTTTTAAACTACGGCTGTTGAACGTGCACGAGAAGAAAAAAAAAGGACAGTTCGCGTTGCATCGTTCCATACAAATGCGTGGCGCACCGGGCTGCTACTCTACTCGTATGAATAGCAGAGTAGGCGCAAAAATTAATATTTACGCGAATGTCACGGCTACGCGAATCGCGCGACGTTGTTAAGCCGAGTGATAGGAATTGGCACGTTTTTAAAATTCATAAGTACACGTTTTTCTGAATACGCGGGAGAAGGCCGTCGCCGGTTTCGTCGTAATTCGAGGTATCTCCAAGGAGAGGACGTCTCTCGCTCGATTTTTTGACATTCATGTATGCGCCGACACGAATCGAGCCTTCGTTACGCACTTTGCTGCTACTTGCAAAGCGTTGATAACGTCGATAACGATCAGTTACGTTTTGCGTGCAACTTAACGTTAAATATATCACGCTATATGCAGTCGACAGGCAATTGAACGTCCGATCGGCTTCGATTTTGCTACGGTTACGGAAAACCGTTCTTTGTCGCGATCTTCGCGGTCGTTCGAGGGTTATCGATAACTCGCGATCGTTGGGTTTTTAACAGACTCGCATGATAGCTATGCGTACTATGCAATCGCGAGTGGATGTAGAATTATCGCGATTCGTGTTACGACAAACAAATCCTAAATTTAAATCGATTAACCTCGCTCAACGTGAAATAATACGCTTGCTGATATGTAATGGCGTGTACGACGAACGAGGGATGAGACTTTAAAAAGCCTAGCACGAACAGTCTTTGAGAAAAAGAAAAACGAGATAACGTGGTCTCCCCCTTTAATTTTGTCGACTTGATTCGAAGGAGAAAGGGATCAAAGCAAGGGGCTCGTTGAAGCCAGTATCGACGCAGCTTGACTCGCAAGCTTACGACCGATCTCAGTTACTTTCACGAGGAACTGGCAATAGTCAGAGTCAAACCCTCGTTCGTTTTTCAGAAGGATCTTTTAATTTCAGTTGCGCGAAACCTGACGGGCCTAGGTAATTTTTTAACGAACGAAACGCACAGAGCAAACGAGCGTATTACGAGCAAAACTTTCCTTCTCTTTAATCATGTTCTTTGCTAGAGTGTTTGAAACTTTAAATTAAACGACTATAAAGGCACCTTTGGGTAATTAAACGAGAAAATACTGCATTCTCTTTTTACGGCGCGCGACCAGCTAATAGGTTTCCATGGTAACGTAATTGTATCGGTTGTTCGGAAAGTACGAAGGTTAACCACGCCACTTCTGCAGAAACTCCGTGTCCTAATCTGCCCTTTATCCGACATTGCGTTCCAGTCGTCGATAGTTATCCACGTGATCGAGGTGTTCGCTTCATCGACATTTCCGTCTTATAATTTCATAGTGAAACGAAGCAGACTTGTTGGAAAATCGGCAGCAACGGGAGTCGGTTGTCTGAAACATCTTTCCACAACGCGTTTTAACAATCGTCGTAGAAATTTGCCTCGTTCAACGGATCCATTCTCTACGAGCTGAACGCGTACCTGCTCGTTTCTTTGTTCGTTACGTATTTTGTTACCGTTGCCAACTAAAATTTTCTCTAGATTGGAAATAACATCGATCGGTGCGTAACCAACCTTTAAGACGAAAAGCTGTTTTGAGAGAAGGTGGAATATTCGGTTCTTCGGCGCTTAAGTCCTTTCGTTATGAGAAAACGCGATAACGAGTTCTCGAATGGGACCTGATCGATTTATTGGCACTGAAAATCGCGTCTGGCTTTACATGTCAGACAGGTCTATCCATCGGAGAAGTATTACCGGCCCGAGCATTCTCTCTCGAAAATTACGTCTCGTTAATCGATTGCGTCTTAATTCCTGTAATTATCGAACGATGTAGCACCATCGGTCAATCTTCGTTCGGGAAAGAGGGATTATTAAATCTTCGCGGAGATGTAGTTACCATGTAATTACCGGCTGTTTCCAGATTCTGCGTTCGATTCAATCGTACCGCAACCGTAACCGCATTTTCTGCACCCAGCTGCTTGATACACTGCGAAATTGATTACCGCTTCGCGGTCGTTTCCTTTCTATGCACTGCCGAATCTTCGTTAAAGTTGCATCGTTTGTTTGCGTCCCTGCTGTATCGGCTTTTTGTCCGGATCGCTCTGTTGGAATTTCACATAGCGCATCATTGTATCCACATTGAGAAATTTATGTCGCGGGACAAACGAACTCTACCAACGACGCGTTACGGTTGCAACGTTACCCTACGCGTCACGCTGTCGAAAAGTTTTACGCGTTAGAATCTACGGCGCAGGAACCTTGCACTCGGTAACAGTGGTAATCGAAATCGAGCTATTCGAGATTACGCTGGCGCGATTAAAGACAGAGAGAGTCGATGGTCGTGCTTTTACGTCGAAACTTTCTTCTCGGTTAGCGCCTATCTTAGAAGCGTTGCTCGTAAGCACGACGAAAAGTTCGAAACGCGAGAAGAAATCACGACCTATAGATCACCGACTCGAAAATAGTTAGGCGCGATTCCGCGACCAGAGATTTCGCGATAAAGTAAATCGTGTTGTCGGACGGACCAATCTCGTTGTCACCGCGACCGGCCTGCCTTCGTATTCTAGCTCGTTTCTATCTTTTGATTTATCTGTTCGATATCGAGCCGTTCTTGCAATCAGTTACCATTAGAACCAATTGTACGGAATAAGGTAAAAGAAACGGAGCACCATGGACGATCGCGCGATATTTATCCAAGAACGAAACTGGAAAAATACAGAGGGTAAGAAATAATCGAGAGAATGATTTCTAAATGAACGCTACTCGATTATAATGGAGAAAGAAACGCGTCACGACTGTTCATAAAATATACGTTTACTTTTGCAGCAACTGGTTTCACGCGAGACAAAATAAATTGGGTATTTTGGAGTAGGAAAAATCCGGAGTTCGATGTCAGTCGTGCGACTGCTTGCAAATGAAAAATACCGAGTCTCTCGAAAGGAAAGCCCGTTAGCTCGAAGTTTGCCGGTGGCAGTAATTTGCATATAAACCATATTTTACTGTGGCTACAGGCGTCACGCGTCATTCGGTATTGTTTTAATACAGGAGGTGTCATCCGAACTAGCGGAACATAACGAAACCCGCTCGCGTACAAAACAGATGGTTCGCGCGCTCCAACTGCAATTGCAACCAAGAAAATAGAACAGCTTGTGAAACGCCAGCCAGCCGGCAAACCAGCCACTGCTTGTCTATCCCCCTTCCCGTTCGTTCTTCCGAATTAATTCCTTATAGCTTCACGTTGCACACCCCGGAAAAACAATCTTTCTACCGGTGTATCATTTATCCGATCTCAAAGATTCCTCGTACGTTCGTGCATTTGCTAAACGCTCGCGATGCTACTTACACCGTGTTCACCCTTTCTCCTTTTTATCGCTTCGTCTATGTTTTCTCGTCGTCAAACGAGCAGGCAATCACGAAAAAAACACTTCAAAAGCTGTTTCTTCGTCCTTTACATCGGCATTGCTTTGGCTCTGCGCCTCGTACTCCGTACAACATAAACGAATGGAAAGTTGTTCGATACCGCGTCAAGAGAAGAAACAAATACAAAAAATAGCGGCGACAAGACTGTCGTAGAGATAGGGAATGAAAAAAAAAAAAAAGACGGAAGAATAGAACGTGGTGAATCGTCGTTTAGAGTTTGTTAAGAGACAGGAACGGATAGTTGATCCGGAGGTTAAAGAAAAGTAAAATTTTCGCAACGCGCTCTTTCGGTGCTTGATAAATTGAAGCGGCGTGGCGGTGTGCGACGCGAAACGGCACGACTGGCCTCGGCTGCGGCAGCGGCAGCCTCCCAGCATCGCTGGCTTTTATTTATGCAGCCTCTTTACACCGAGATGTATTATTTCGCGACAACGTCAACCGTTGAGTTTCTCTTTCTTGTCGCGCGATTTATTCTCCGCCGATGCTAAGAAGCTTGCGACGTCCCGGGAACCCGGAACACCGGATTTCCCGCGGCGCGCCTCGCCTTTCTCGCGGCGATTCTTCCTTGTTACCAGATAGCCCGACATTCTCCGAATACGCCATTCCGCTTCAGCCTCTGTTTAATATGTTCCCTTACCACTTGCCACTGTTGCATTCAGTCAGTCTCTCCCCTGTTCCACGCATTTTCATCATATTCTTTGCAGCCTGGCAACCTTTTAAATACTCTGAAAGGAAACTGTAATGAAAAATACTTGGCTCGTTCGACCGTGTACGTTCGATATCGTACAAAGTTCGATCAACGGTGTACTTAAAACACAATTGCGTTACATTTCGATGCATCGTAAAGCGTGGAATTAATAGATTTTTATCTTTGCTTTCCAAGATTCGATTCGCCCGATTCATTCATTCGTAATCCTCTCGTAACGTAATATACGTGAAATACGATTCAGGTAACATTTAACAAAGTCACGTATCGATCAGACTCGCTTATTGTAAAATCGTCCTTTGGGAGAAATATACATTTGCCGCTACAAATTGTTGATTCGCTTATAAATTAACCTTATTCCACATCTGTATCCCTTAAAGTTAAACGATTTCGTTTTCTCTTACGTATCATTCGTATTCGACCCACATCGAACGTTCAAACATCGACTTTGACGTCGAGATAGAAAACGAACGTGAGAATATAACCTGCGCAAAGTTTAGACAGCATCGTCGCGTAGACATCGTAGACTATTGTAGCTGATAAATAAAATTTCCTATCGCGGTAAACTTACGCTTGGAGGGAGCAACGAGTTTCTCCAGGTATATAGATCTACAAAACGCGAAAGAAGCTGCGTGTCATTCCGCGTTGAAGCTTTAATTTGACGAACACGACGTCATCGAATTCCGCGCGAGAGGGCACGGTCATTGCGGTGAAACGTAATGGTGCGATGCGTCGCTTCGTGGAAATTTCGACAATGCCGACCAATTCCAACCTGATTAGCGGTCGCAAGACCCGCCATCTCTACGAACGCCAACCGCTATCTATTTGCATTTAACCATTTTTCTGACGAACCTTTCCATTTTGCTACGTTTTTCCGTACAGTACGATCATCGGACGATATACGAAGTGAAACAGTAGAGAAGATATAGTACAAAAAATAAAAATAAAGACAGAGGAACGGAAGCAGAGGAGAGGAAGAAAGAAGAAAGGGGAAAAGAAGGAGGGAAGACGTCGAGGATAGTGCCTACCTTTAAACCTGCTCCTGTTTCGATTAAAGCAGGACGTAGAAAAAGAAGCCGGTATACGTTTCTCACGAATATTTATTTATTTGATGGAATACCATAAAATGGTAATTTTTAATTAATATTTGAAAAGGCGCGCGATAGAGCGTATATTGCACATAATTTTTTACGTTTATTATGGCGTATACCGGAGCTTGGCGCTACTAACCGAAGATTAATGCCTCGGGGATGTAATTGAAGGAGATGTGGAAGATTGAGATTGCACCTTTGACTTGGTCCAACTTGCGGCTTCGTTTAACAATCTTGTAATTTTCTTTTTCCCTCTCGGCTACGGCTACTAATGAATTCATTCCCCTAAAAAAAGGAGAAAAAGTTGAGAAAAAAAAAAAGAAGGTAGAAGAAGAAGAAGAAGCCACGAATCGTTTTGAGGATTCAGAAGAGCAGTGCAATCGGCAAATTAGAACTTCCACTAAAAAGTCGAATGTTTATTACAGAGAGCTCCGGTAAAGGAATATTAATACGCCTTTTATTTCTTTAATTGCGCGATGCCCAGGGAAAGAGGATCGTTCTGAATAATAAGGTAGGCGAGATTACCACGTCGACGATTAATTATATATTGTGCGGGGTTAAAATAGTATCTAGGTCGAAAACCACTATCCTATTAAACGACGAGCACAACTTTATCGATTTCAAATTATACGCCGCTCGCTTTTAATATCCATTCTCTTACGAAAAATTGTTTAAAACGAAATGCGTTTTTCGCGATATTAATCGCGTCTGCACCGCCGACGTATGTACATATATAAATCGGTACTTTGTTGTTAAAATAACATCGTGCTGGGACCAATAATTGTGAATTAATAATTTCGAATAAACGTAAATCTCTTTCAAATTGGTCGAAAGATTTATATTCTAACAATTTCCTATTGGCACGCGTAAAAACCGTATCCCTTTGAAATTTAGAATAATTGAAAGTTTGCGCGCGAGCAATAAATTTTATATCCGCGACGATGGTACGCAAAGTTCGCTTTAGATTTGCAAAGTGGCATATACGCGTTGACTCTGAAACGAGAAAAGACGCGTTTCCGTTACATTTTTTCCCTTGCTCTTGTCAAAAAGTTAGAAGATTTTGCTTAGCATTCGTATTAATCCGAAAGTGCATCATCTACTTAAACGGAAACGGATCTTTTTTCGATTAGTACGACGGTAGCTTCTTTAAATGCGATCCTTGAAGTTGGTGAAAGATTAATGTTCGAATACACGATCGATGTTGCATAAGCCGGAAATTCCGAGCGGACGAAAACGAGAAGTTTGCAAAAACTTGCGCTTTTTTTCGTTGTTGCTCGAATAGAAATGGGAAAGCGTTGTACCACGAAGCGTCGATTACTTATCGGTTACCTTATTTCCCTGTCGTTTCGCTAAAATTATATTTGCGGTGAAATGATTTTGGTTATACGAAAAAGCAATCGAGTAAACGCGAGACTAAGTTAATAAATCCTCGATCGTGGCCCGAAAACGTGCATGTCGACTGGAATCTGAAGGCTGTGGGGTAATGCTGTTTCCTAGATCCCAGTCGATTCGCTAGTTATTTTTTTCTCGAATCATTCTAATTTAAAAATTAAATAGGTCTCGATGCGATCGATGCGTTTCGCAACCTTCAACGGGAATACGTCGTCTCACGCCTTGAAGAACGTCGATTTCCCCTTTTTCTCTCACTTTCGATACCGGAAACGTCGGAAAGGTAGCATAAATTTTTCAACCTCACTCGCCTTCTCCTCCATCCCCGTGTTCCCTGTCGATGCAATAGCGGCGATGTTCCACATCTCTCGCTGATCGTTCGATACTCGATCGCCTCGATTCTTCGCTCCATCCCTGTAATATGCTTCTTTCATCTAGCTATGAGCCATTTAAGATTTATCGCACTCACGGACTGGCGAACCTCTTTCGCTCGAACCTTAAGTCCCATCGTCTTAACGGCAAATTGGAAACGATGATCGATCGAATTTAAATTTAAGTCGGATTTAAACGTTCGTTTCATCGCGGTTAAATTAAAACTCGGTCTTTCCAAATTACGGCATTTATGACACGACTCGCCTATCAGAATTGTCGATTTCGCGATTTACATTTTCACCGAAAGGATATCTCGACTCGATGCGACGTTACAATTCGGTGTACTTTATTGTACATTTAATAGCATATTTGCAATTTACGCAGATCGGTGGCGATCGAGTTTCGAGATTGCAAACCTTTAAAAAAGTACCGCTTCGTCGTGTGGTATTTAATATTTTTTAATAGTTTTTTTTTAAACAAAATCGTTTACTTTTATTGGTATCGTATTACGACAGAGTGATAAAATCTGAAAGCAAGACGAAAATGTACGAAGGGTAAAGTTCACGGAGTGTCGGTATTGCCGAATATGCGTTGTAAAATATACATAGTTAAGCAGAGAAATTAAATTTTCACCGATATCTCTCAACTGCTGAAAATTATCTCGCGAAGCGTTATCGGTTGGTAAATTCTCGATTATAATCGATTAATATAATTGACAGAACTCTATACTTTATCAGCATGGAAGAAGTTAATTAACGGGCGGCATAAATTGCCACAGGATTCTAAATCAAATATGATTAGAAAATTGGCGACTGTAACACGTTCAAAGAGAATCTCGGTAAAGTGCGTAGGCGAAATGCCTCGCAACTCTAGCGTAACGATTAATGGCAACTAATTAGTAGCATTAGGCGGCGATTTTAGTAACGTGGAACATTTTCGTGTAAATAGGATTAACGTAGGACATTAACGAGATCACATTAGCCGGTGCATCACGGTACTAAGCGACATAGTATCGGTACTATTGTAACGGCCAGCTAATTGATATGAAAAAAGAAAAGAACGTTTCCAGGCTTAAGCCATCGTTCTTCGATCGCTCTACATGCCGTAACTTTCTCTACGGTTCGCGAATCTTCGTGAAACGTTTTCGCACTCGTATCTTCTTCTTACGACCCTGTCAAACACGTTCTTTGCTTTAATTTTAAATGTCAAGCCATTAAAGACGTTGAACGATGTTACACAATGTTCGAACGAACTATTCACCGATGTTGATTTAGCGAATTCCATTAAGCGTTTTCTCTCGTACATATTGGCTCGAGGCACGTTGTATGCAAGAATATCGTCCTGCCGCTAGACACGGTCACGTAAAAGTACGTAATAATCGATTTAGGGAGATCGTTCTTCGTTCTTCGCTATATCATCGAAAGGCTTGAAGTTTTGTCGATCGTTGAATACATTTCGTTCGAAGTGGCAAGCTTGTTCGCGTAAGTACTAGGTAACAACCGATTGACAGAAACGATCGTATATGGCAATCGGTGGCATCACGCGCAACCAAAGCTTATACATATGCAAATACCGTGATAACGAAATCTCCAAACTAGTCTCGAATCGACGACAAACGAGCGTAAGCACTGTACCGTCGCAACGTCACCGAAAAATTTTAACTACCCTCGGGAATGGAAATGCGCGTATTATCCGTTCCAGTTTAGCGGAAATATATGCACGGCATATATGCAACTAGGCATTCGTACGAGTCGCGTTACATTTTATAAGAGCGTGTGAGCGAGCGAATGACACGGTGTTCGAGAAGCGACCACGATGGAAACGATCGAGCGACGAGCTTTATCGTCCGAGACTCTGAAACTCTACAAGATCGAAATACTTGTCCAAGTTTTCGACGTTCGATTCGCCCGTCATTTCTCGCGTGCCACTAATTTCAGTTGTCCAAGAAGCGGTAGATGGTAGCTTTGGAACGCCTTAAGATAAAAAAGAGCCAACATCTCGCGCGTCGTTTGCGAAACGTGTCGAAATAGCTCGTCTCGACACTCGCCATTTAATCCGGAAAATGACTGGACGGTTTCTTCGCGATGCTATCTGTGTCGCGTGATTCGTTCCATCGTTCCAAAGGGACGTATTGTTCTCGTTAAGATCTTTCGATCAAATATTTGCAAGACTGGCGTGTATCGCAGCGAGTCGCTCTCGTCGATATCGATTCGCGCCAGCTGCGACAAACATTTCGCAACTATAATCTAACGCGATAAAACGTTTTTAACGGTATCTGTCGGCAAATCGGATAGTTAATTCCTTGATCGTTCGATGATATCGTTGAACGATATCGTTCTTATTGGCGTTATCGAGAGGAACGAAACACGGCACTTCGTCGAGCATTGTTCCGGAGCAATAGTTACGGACCTCGATTCTTATTATCATCGATGGTTAATTTCGACGAAAGCGATCTCGATAATGACGACTCGTTATTGAAGGCGCGGTCTGAAATTTCATCGCTTTGCACGATAGCCATTCGTCAATCCGGCCACGCGCAGGTCTAGCAGACGCCGCGCCAGCTTTGTTGCCTGGAAATTCGACTAATGAGGACCGAGGGCTCGTCCGATCGCTAGAATCGATATTACTACGGCTTACGCGACCATATCTGCCGCTAGCTTCGACGGACTGCATCCTCTTCTACTTCGCTTTTTCCATCTTTCCGTTTCTTCTTCCGTCTCAGAAATTATTATAAAATTGGAGTTAATAATATCGACGTTGCTGCCAGAGTAATTTCCATTCGTTTCGTTCAAGTCGATAACGACGTCTATCGGGCTGTTAAATTGTCGAAAGAAAAAAGTTAATTCGAACAGCGTTCGGAACGAGAAAATGCGAATTCCGTAAATAGCTGTTTAATTCGAATCGTTACGAAACATCGTGCATGAAACACGTTTCAAGCGGCTTGATCATTGCGGCGAGTAAGTTTATTTTGCGCATTGTGATAAATGTTGCGTAAATATCCGGAAAGATAGAGAAACGTTTGTTCGATACGTCGAACGGTTAAACGTACGATCGATTAATTGGTGGAAGGTAGGTCGCGATAGACGGTAACCGGTGCAAAGAAACTCGTTCTCCGTGTTGAAATTTCCTAGAATTCCTAGGGCGATAACAGAGAAACGGATGTTTCAATCGTTCGCAACGGTTCCTTCGTATCCCGACCACGATGTTCCTTCGTCTGACGTTTCGTTTGGAAGACGGATCGCGCGGCCCCGAGAAATTGTTTTCCACGAAAGAAGCGCCGGTGTCGTTCCTCTTGAAACAGACAGCGAGAACGATCTAACCGCACGGTTCTCGATTTTAGCACACGTACCGATATCCGATATCCGATCTGCGATGGAACCACGAAGGTGTTAGTCGTTCGTCGTTCCTAATACATGCTGCTCGTCGTTCAAACTTCTGCATGCGAGAGTGATACAACATAACGTTATACGCACCTCCAACAAGGGAAACGCGCAGCTGCGTCCAACCCTTGGCAAACCATAAAACTTTATACGTATTCCACTATAATTTTCTCCTTCATTCCCATCCCATACGATACGATATACGTGTCGTAAATCATGCAAGGAAAACACTGGGTTAAGAAGGAGAGCCGTGCCTTTTGTCTACGTCATCGAATAATAATTAAGGAAGCTCATCAGCTCGGACGCCGTCATTTTTTACCGTCCGTTCTGGTAACAAGGAGAAGCTTCTTGAAAGTAAAAATATCTTACGATTTCCTTTCTCCGCGAATCTAATATCGGACTCGTTGTAAAAAGTTTGCCAGCAATTGTATATATATATTTTTTTTATTAAAACCTCAAAAACGGTAAGAGATCCTATAATCTAAGTTCGGAGGGAAAAGTTCCGACTAGCTGTAGGAGCATTACTTTTACGTAGCACTTATAAAGCGCGCTATAGAATGGTGAGTACACCTGCCGCCTGCCGACATCTGCGCTATCGTCGTGTTCCTACCGATATTGGCTACATTCGGTCGAAGGTACTTGGAATATTTAGAATTTTGTAGGAGAACTAATTTTATCCGTGCGCGTGCTTCTTCGTTCCACGACTTTCACGATTAAGTTGGATTATTCCGCGTGTCAAGAACGTTCCTCGAACGGGGAGACGTTAAGATCACATCCGATATCCTAACTATCGCGTATCGCGAAATATCAAACGAGCGGATGTTTCTACGAATCTTTTAAAAGTTCTTCGATATATATATATATATTTTTTTTTTCCTGCTGAATCGTAACTCGCAGTCGGTCGCTTCGTACGAAATAAAAGTCAGCGATGAAAGAAAAATGAAACGTATCATAAATATGTATGATAACGGCTTCGAGGTCGAGACGCAAAGGTTCGCGCTCGCAGCGTTAACGAAACAGGCTACAGTGGCAACGAATTCCAAAATGGCCGGTACGTAGCAAAGAGGACTTTCATGTCCGCTCGTATCGAATTCGCGAACGAAATCGGACGAGTGGCAGCGTTGTATTAGCTTTGGGCAAAGGTAAGCCACTCAATTAAAGATAGTATCGAGCATGTGTCGCTATGCGCCTAGACGGGCATCGAAATTGTACCGCACGGCGCGCCAGCGGCGTTGCGCACGTAGCACGAAAGGTGCAATTACACGGAGATATTCCGCACCTCGGGCTAAACGACGACCTCTATACACGAGCAACCGCCTAGAAAGATACGTGCGCACCTACCAACCTATGCAAACGATACGGAGCACGACCTACCCTATTTGCGTACAGGTCCTCGCATACACGGTGACTGCGCAATGGAATATTCATACCGTCGCGTCGGCCCGTGTTTTAGGGGTCGGTTAACGTATCCGCACACACCGGCCGCAAACTCTTTCAATTTCCTCTCGATGGTCGTAATATCATTCTAAATGTAGCTTTCGACAAAATTCGTTTCTTTATCTTCGAGACTTCGACAACCGATCGTCTTTGCGGAACATTCCCTCGTTTCCTTGGTTCAGGGACTTTCTCGAGTAACCATAACGTAAGTTTATCGAAGAGTTTAAGATTATTTTATATAACGTTTGCTCGGCGATGATCGTTACGACTTGCTGAAAATTGATTCGCGTTCGCGAATACCGTTTTCTAGACCACACCCTGTGCAGTTCGCCAACTTAAAAGTCCCTTATTCTTAGCTTTACGCTTTACGTGTTATTTGGTAGTTAGGCGAGCCGAACAAGGCTACGTTAAAGTATAACGTGATTTCTTTTTAATGCCACCTCTTCCGAATTACTAAATTCCGTTTCACGTTGACGCTCGTCACAACGTACATACGCGAATCGATTAAGTCGCGAACGAAACAAATTCCTTCCAACGCTGATCCGAATCTATCGGTGGCAATTTGCCGATATCGTAAAACGTTGTACGATAACAACGCGGACTCGTCGTTTGTGTTTCCATTCGTTGAAAAACGAGAAGAATCGGATACATTGTGGTTCGATGGAAATCATTGTACGTGGTAGTGACACTTGCATGAAAGGAATCGAATGTCAAGAACTTTCCTTTGTTCTCGAAACTTATTTCGAGTGGCAACTATTATAAATTGACAAATACGATATCTTTCCGACGAAAAAATGACAACTTTGAAATACCTTCAAAATTTTCCATAATAAATTTTTCTTCGCGAATTTTTAATAGCTCGTTTCACTTCCTCCGGAACACGGGTGCTCCATTTTAGTCTTTCCAACATATTTTTTAAGCTACATACACGTCTAATTGCTCGTAGATTAAAACAGAATGCTTCCTGAAAAAGAAGTCGAAAAATAGTAAAAATCGTACGTTTTTCGTGATTTGCATAATATTTTCGTGTTTAAGGTCGTTAAAAGGTTACGTTTTACTTGTACCATTAACAAAGTTGATCCAACTTTGAATAAAAAATTTAGTAACGAGAAGATATCGTATGCCTGTTAGAAAGAAAAGGCAAAAACGATAGTTTCACGCATAATTATATCCGTATCACGCATACGTATATTTTTGCTCAAATCGAATTACCATAAAAATTCAATCTGCGTAATTTTCTCTAATAATTCCTTGTTCCATCGTAAACTCTTTCTTCGTACGAGTAAGCCATAAAGCGAGATAAGATCTTGACGAAGCCAATTTCCATTGATGTAGACTTAACCGATCCGTTTAATTATGAAATTATACGGGATATTGTTGATTTAATTCTGACGAGAGGTTAATTGAAATATTACCCCAATGAACAATGTATTATCGGCGCTATATTCTGAAATTGTAGTTTGAATTTCCGGATAGTATTTCGAGAGTAAATTCGATAATTTTACATTCGATATCATGGCGTTTTTTCTAGCAGTGAAACCTTAAAAAGTACCATAAAATGTAAAGAAAAATTGAAATAAAGCCGAATAAACGTCAAACAACGAATCAACGAAATATTTTTTAAGCTAAAGTTCACCCATTTGCGCGTTGAGTAATTTGCTTTCGCTACTAGCTTCGTTCCGTTTCATACGCGAGAGACGCGCGATACATATGTATCGTTCGTTTTAAACAACGGTTAGTCGAGTTAAAAGGTTTATTCCAAAGGCTATGATATCGATAAACGTTCTAAAAATGATCTATTATTTAAAGAGAAACGTCACCGTGACACGTGTCAACGATCGGTATTCTTTCTGCGCTCGATCGTATCTGGTCGATTGAAAGAAACGATAAAAGATTTCGTATTTCGAATACTTTTTGCCATTGTATGAATATTTTTGGACGTCCGACGAGACGGAAACACTAACGAAACGAAGATAGTGGAAGGAACGAAGGAACTCGTACGAAGGGGATTCAACGAGGTGAATGGAAGATAGTTCTAATTATGCAACCACTCGAGCAGTTTCGTGTCCAACATAACCGTTTTCCGAAAGTGCCGTTTCCACGCTCGCTCCGGAATTCTGACCGTAAATGTACACGTATAAACCTAACGCGCACCACCGATTCGATACCGGCTCGCGAAACTTCAACCCCGAGTAGAAAGGAGGAGAGAGAGGCTATTAGCCCGCGTCAGAGTCACTTCTAATGCTACACTTGCTGTAATTACCGAGAAAATTCACGCAAAGAACGATTTTACTCGTTAAACCGGCTGAACGAACGAAGAACACGGTAACCTCGCCTTGGAAACAAATCCGAGTATTTTTGGTTTGTAATTAGGTAACGAAAATTCAGTTAAATTATACTAAACCGATCTTTGAAATACACTTGGATGGAAAATCGACGAATACGTATTAAACTGATTCGATTAAATACATTTTTTGCACATTTTTGGTACATTGTTAGACAAATTTTCGTGCGATCGCATATCGTAGCAGATGTATATAAATAAATAAGGAAGCCAGTTAGATTCGCGTCTAAAAATTGTTCATTTAACAGACTGCAACAAATTGGAGCATCGCTCCTCTCTAACTGTAATATCCAAATAGTCGCCAGCTGCAAAGCTGAATTTACGGTTGTACATTAATTATGGAGGGTAGTCCGGTAACTATTAATCACCCTAAACACCTTCGGAGCTATGGGATGCTGACCCCTCTAACTTTTCCTCCATTAGTAAATACACGTTGTTGTTCCTCTTTGTATGTAAAACTTTCTTCAACTTTATTTTTATCACAGGGCTGAACTCGTGTACCGTAAAACGTTCTGCGTTATATCCTTTAATGACATAAAAAGATAATAGAATTACTTTGTAACTTGAGTAGCGCGAATAGGAATCGTAATACACGTACGTCGAGTCGAGAGAGAAAAGAAAGGACAAAAGAAGAATAAGTTTCGGAGGGTAAAAGTCGCGGAAACGATTGGACGAACGACTCGTTGAAGAACATCCGAAAGGTCGCACGGCACGAGTTCGCTTGGTAAATGAAATTATCGATAGATACTATCAAGATAGAGGAGAAAAGCGGCGCAGCGTGTCACAAGAGTGTAGAAAGACGTACTTCGTTCCATTGTAATTGGCCGAGCCGTAGTCGAGATCTCGAGCATAGTCTATAATTAATTCACTGGATTAAATTTTGCTCCACGTAGCTGGTATGCATTAGCTGCGTTGTCGTGACACGCGGCTGCGTGTTCCAACTCTTGCCTCCTTCCTTCGTGCTGACGCGTTCATTCTCCTTCATCTTGCTCACGAAACCTTAAAACAAACCTATCCGTTTCGCGCGTACCCTCCGCGTTTGTCATTAAATTGCGTAACCGAAACGAACGCGTGGTAAATCTTCCGGCGTGTCGGGAATGCCAAAGGTCGACGTAACTAGCGAACATTGTCACCGCAAATTTCGTACGGAACATCGGTCATTTCTACCGGCAGATGAAAATACGCGTAAGTGGAAAAAGAGAAACGAGCGAACTTACATGGCGATAAACTACGGAGGAACAAATTACGTAAAATATGCACAGGTACATATGCAAAAACCGGCAACCAAATAAACGTGGTTTATCGGTGAAACTAAGCGAATTAAGTTTGGCCAATTTTTCGTTTTGCATCGGAGTTTGTATTATCGTAAGTGAAATTTTTCACACACGCGTACTCCGTTACGAACGTCTTTGCGACACAAAATGAATGGAGGTATTACGATAGTTCCTAATGGAACAGCGATGAAGCAATGGTAAACGTTGAACGTACGTTGAAACGATTCGCGATCACGGGGAACGATAGCTTGCAATTAAAAGTTCTTAGCAAGGTATATTTCACTTAAGAATCGGGAATCGCGGGAGTTTTGCATAGTAGATTTTTGGGTAATCCCCGAGGCAACGTAGATTGCGGTAGGAAAACAGGAGTAAAGCCGAAATCTCTGGAGCAACGCGATACCTGTTAAAACAGTAGCCGTAACAGAGTGGAACGCAAAGTTAGGGCGTTGCGCTTCACAGTCGACGGCAAATGCTTCTATAGATATTTGATACACGTTTCGCAAATGAAATCAGGAGAGCGCTAGGGGAACAGTGGCAGTTCCCGGTCTCTTTCTGTTGGTTCCCCGCGGGAAGTACCCGAGAGAAATACGCCAGGGAAGCAAATTACAGAAGTTCGTTGCACATTGCACGTCGCACCTTCCAGTTTCCCTCGAATCGTCGGATTCGTCGCGAACCTGCGGATCAGATACTTGCAGGAAATATTCCGTCGGAAGAAACTAACGTCTCCGAGTTTGATACGTCCTTTCTTAACGCGTTGCTGTCGCTATTAATACGAGCACGCGTCCACGTGTCTGTTTCACGCTTCCCATATTTTTTCATTTCTTCCTACCGAAATCGCCTACAGTCTGTATTTTTTCTCCTAACTGAGACACGTCTTACGGTTTAAGAGACGGTATCGCCTCGAAAAGGCGATACAATTTCCCGGTAAATCTGTTTGCGGTAATTCACGGGTCGATAATTTGCCCGCAAACCGCATTGTATCGATGCATCGGAAAGCAGCAACGGTAATTAAAACGGATGCTGTAATTTTAATTAACGCGCTTCTAAAAAATTTCCAACAGACGCGTTTTTCGCGATACGGAAGCGAAAAATACTGTAGAAGAATAGAAACGGAGATGCTGTACCGAGCGCGAGCGGAGGGAAATTTGTCTCGCAGCGAGGCACAAAACAAGCATCACGAGGAATTGATTACGATGAAACGTTCGGAAGGAAAACGGATCGATCGTCTCGCTTTTTGCATACGGTCGTTACTAGCCTGAAAAGGTACGCCCCCTTTTAAAACGACTCCTTTCAGATGGTAATGATTGAAAAGCACACGAAGGAAGTCCACGTTTGACCCTCGATTGTGCACCGTGAATTCTTATATCTTGAAAAATGCGCGCGCGTCCCTTGCATTTATTTCGATAGAGACGAGCAAAATCGTCGAGTTCCATCCAGGTATTAAAGAAAAGTACGTAGAATTGTATAGAATGGAAAGAATTTACGGAACGTATTCGAGAAACATTACTTATGTAAATGTAATTCATGGTTTATTCAACTTTCCACATCTCGTTACAGTTTCCTCTGCTTAATTAAGAATTGATACGACAACCGGTTCTGTTAAAAGTTGCGTACGATTTCCACGACGAAACGTTTTTCCTAACGAACGTCTGGAACAGCTACGTTATGAAAGTTTTCAGGCCAACTTTAGCAATGATGGTATACAAATTTTCGATATGCAACGTACCAACTTGCGTAGAGTACTTTTCTAAACTCGTATACATCGCTGTAATAACTTGGATGTATAGTTTTTTAAAGATAATCTCGGCACTTTAGCCGGCGCTTTCGACAGCATGTAATACACCTTGTTAAACATATCCATGCGCGTATTTTTCCTCTTTATCTTCGTAACTCCGCATAATATTTCACGACGGTAGTGGACGTGCATACATCCACCGACCTTTTTCTGCTCTATCATCTCGCTTGTTTAAACTCCAACCAACTCTTATATCGCTTTACCTCTCGTCCGTTTCATTGTTTCTGTTTTTACTTTAATGGCTATTAATTCTTGGCTGTTAAGTTCTATTCAAATACTTAGTTATTATTTAGTACCTACGTATTAAACGTAACTACTCTTAGTTCTTTACTCAGGTTCTTAGTAATTATAATTATCAATTGTACGTTGGTCGCTAACTTGCGTGACTTTTCTCTTTTCGTGTTACCGGTGGATTTTTTGCAGTCGGTAAAACAAAAGATAAAGTAGAAAGCAAATGTAAATAAACTCTTTGTAAATACATCCTGTGGAAAAAAATTCTGCTTACAAAATTTTATAAAATACTGGACGCGTTGTATCTTTTTTAAATCGAATATGTACGTCATGCTTTTTGCCGACTAAAAGATAGAATAACACCGACAGCAGAAACGAATTCATTAAACAAAAAACGAAACACGGTGCAGAATTCGATCGCGACTCGTAAAGTTGGCTGCTATAAAATTCTACCTGTTTGCCAGCAAGTCGATATAAATAAATCATAGGAACATGTAGATCAGACAAGACGAGCGAGTTTTCACTAGAAGGTGTTGGTGTTCTTTGCATGGCAGGCGACCGCGTATACTTTTACCGATATAATCCGTGAATCGACTACGCATGAGTTTCTAAAACGAGTTTCATGGAAAGGTAGAAAAATCATACGCAAGAAAACGTTCGTTAAAGATTCCTCGGCTTGGATGAAATTCACCTGCTGTACTATATAAATACTAAGAAAGAAATACCAAGGCAAACGTTGCACGTGACGATTAATTGTTCCTTGGACAGGTTACGACAATAATTTCAAACGATGATGCGAAATATAACAAATATGTATAGTATACGTTATATATAACGAATCATAAAAATGAAAATTATTTATAGTTTCAATTTGTTGAAACGATAAACTACAGAGTAGTAAATTACACGGTAGGACGATGGTGATCTGTTTATCGGAACCGTGTTCACCGCTTACTTATTTACCTTTCCGCAGATTAGATACTGTTTCGTGCAACGGATTAAGTAAATTAGTTAATTAGCAAAGGAAATTACTTCAAAGAACGATCTACCAGGTATTAAAGTACGTATCGAGACTGGGAACGAGTGTTGTAGAAAGACTCTCCATCAACGGGTCCATCGGCCAGTATCGTAAAAGGGATGAAAAAAAAAAAAAAGGCAGACGAAACTGTGCTTTTCGTCGACCTTTCGTCGTCGTTTGCTTGCTTTGCATCGGCTAATATCGATGCATATAGGTCATCGATAAGGCAATAAAACGTTTCATCGTTGATAGTTTAATACGCCCGAAAATCGGTGATTTTTCGATAAGATTGGAAACATTCGAGGCAACCGATATTTTAACCTTTTAATTCCCGCCGTGAGAATTATTCTCGAATTAGAGTTGTAAAGCACCGAGAAGTGGAAGCGTTCTGAATTAAAATTTAACGCTAACACGGCATTCGAGTGACCCCGATAAAAAAGTGAACTTTCGCGAGTTGCCTATATGTATCATAACACGTCGTCTATCTATGTATAATAGCCACGTAACTCCGTTTCCACGTACTCTTGTAATACATTACCGCAGCTTTTGTATTTCCGTTACGAATACAACGCTTGCGTACGATAAAAACAACAAATTATCTAGCGACGCGATTATTTTTTAGAAGAATCGAAACTCTGGAAAATTTCGCAGAAAAGCATCGGAGAGGTGAAAATCCTTGGTGGAGTCGAAAGAACCGTGCCACGGTGAAACGTTTTGAAATATCGAGATCGGAGGAGAGGAGAAGAGAGCTGGTCGAGTAGCGAATGGACAGAAAATCAAAGTAACGGAAACGGCGGAGTAAGCGATAAATTATCACGTTCTTTAAACGAGCAACAACGCTCTCGCCGCATTCGTGAAATAACAGCGGAGTCGGTCAGAGATTTGCTGACCGAGCGACACTGTGAAATCGAGGTAACTCGTCAGTCTCGTCCTCCAACGATACTTCCGAACTTATTCCAAAGCCTCTCCTCGACGAGGTTCTTCGTTCGATTAAAACTCTTTCCGAACGATATGCTGTTCGCGAGCCAAACGACATTGCAAACGAGAAGAAGCACACACGCAAAAAAAAAAAAGAAAAAAGATGACGCGAATAATTCCATCGAACAACGGTTATCGTATTCTGGACATAAAATTTGAACTCCCCTTCCTTCGTTTTCCTCTATTACGATTATTTCTCGGCATTCCAGGCTTTCTCTCGTTCTTCACGAATATAACAGAAACGAATATTTGAAAAAAATCTTTAGTCTTCTATCGCGAGTAAATAAGTAGATATTTTAGACGACTCTGAAATGAAGGAAACAGAAACAGGCTCCGCTTGCCCGAGAGTGGGATTAAACTCGACGCGATAACTACGAGTAATTTATGAGTTCGTTGTTATAACAGGATATAAATGTTACGCTTTCCTCGTTTCTCGTGGTTGCTCGGACGACTAATTCTAATTGTTTCAACGTGGTACGTAGGTGAGTTTATCGACGTGAATTTGTGAAAGAAAGCGGTATAATTACGTTTGATTCGAAGCAAAAATTGTACCGGTTGAAAGAGTTGGTTTTAAGAATTGAACGGGATTAATCGAAATTTGTGAAAAGAACGGTCAGCCGATTCAACCGCAGAAATAAATTTCCGTTTGCGCGTTCCATTCCTTTCTCGCTCAGGCTCGAACATTTAGCGCTCGCCTCTCGATAGTGACAAAAAAAAAAAAAAGCAAAAAAGAACAAGCAAAGATACAGACCTATCAACGCCATAGACAGCCAGAGAGATTGGCGTGAAAGCCGTAAAGCGGCTTCGAGCTATTCGTTTGTTCTCCGATCGAATTTGACGCGAATTCGATTCAAATTCGACGATACTTTTCCCCAAAGAGAACTCGTACTCCCCTCGTTCCTTTTCTTTCTTTCCCGCTAACGATACAACAGTTGCGATCGATTTTAACGGGCAACGGTCGTCGCCGGATTGGCTGCGGTGAATTCTTTTCGGCTATTTTCTCTTTCCCGTTTCTTCTTCCCGTGCCATTTCGCGCTAAAGCGAGTGTAAAATGAATGGAACGGAATCAAGCAATAACGGAACGATTATCGAACCTCTGTAATGAAATTAATATCGCTGTTGGAATCGACGATGAGATCGCGTTTCTTTTCGCGATTCGTCGTCGATCGTTGGACGGGCACTTTTCTCCGCAAAATATCCTCGCGATGCGTTTTCCAACGTTCGAAAGTACCGAGTTTTCGACTCTCGTTCCATCCAGAGACGTTTATCCAATACGGATTTCCGCATGCCCGCTTCGTGATAATGTTGCGAAACTATACCACTTCTGCTAATTTTCATCCGTATGCGTTGAGCAATCGCGCGCAAACGTTATTTCGTTACCGCGCTGTGCATTTTCAATGAAACGGATGAATGCGAGTTGCTATTGTTGCCGCTACGACCTACGCCAACGTGCATCGTCAACCGTAAACAATCGAAATCAAGCGTTAACACAGTTATTAAACTATAGAGGCTTCGAATAAAACAAACGGCGGTAATTTTTAAGGCCCCGTGGAAAATAAAATCGATAACAATTGATTTCGTTGATCAAAGTTACAAAAACATTCGATATACTGTTCGATATAGACGTACATCGGTAGGAGTCGACGGAAAGTGACGTACCGCCTCAAATATGTAGGCGAATGCTAAACGGTGCAACAAAATCGCAGATCTTCTTATTGTTAGTCGGACTAACGTCGCGATATTTTGTTTTAACCAAGATACAGTTGCAACACATTTTGGAACCGCAGCGAGTAAGAATACGTCGCGTCGCACTGCCAGCACTACGGAACGTTTCGCCCGATTAAACGTTTTTACGCTTTACCGACGCGATGATAGAATTCTTGACGTTTTCGTGACTGAACGAAAACAATCGGCCCCGAAGCATGGCGGGAGAAAAAGGGGGTGAAACGAATATGAAAGCAACTGGAGCAACGAGATTCTATTTCTTGAACGGCAGTAAATGACTTTGAACGAACTAAGAAGTGCAACCTATTTAGGTCGATGAAATCGTCACGGTACAGGCGAACACGTCCATCCGAATAAAATGATATAATTCCGTTTAAAAAGATCAAATATGAAATCTCTGAAATCTTGAAATCTCGAAGGCACGTTCACCTAAATAAAATTTGCGATCATCGCAAGATGTCGCAACGAACAAAGTAACTCGTCGAAACAAAGTAAGTTTTACTTGAAACATTTCGTTCAATAAGGTATAATTTAGAAGATAACATACGATAACTGGTATTCCAACTGTTGGTAGTATTCGTATAGATAAAAGTACGTACACGAAAATATAACGCGCTGAGGCGGCACGCGTTACCGATTCTAAGTTTCTGTACAACGATACGGGAAACCTCGACGATATTGTATTAAAGGAGAATGGAGAAACATCGGGGAGAAGAAATGCGAAAAAGAGAGAAACCGACGGAGAAAAGGAAGAGAAGGGCAGGAGGAGAGCGAGCAAGAGGAAACGAAAAGTCGCTAAATTTTTTCGCGCTAAAAATTGCTTGGAATAGCAGCTTAGCAAAAGCTTTGACTTTTGCCAGTTCAAGAGACATTTCCATAAGGAGAGCCATTCTAGAATTTTCAGACGTGGAAAGAAGCTCGACCAGGGATAAAAAGCTCGAAATATTTAGTCGAAGTTTCCGAAGCAGCCCGGCAAAAATTGCTACTTTTTACGATAACGTTACTAAGATTTTCCTTCGCTGCAAGGATTATCCTCAGCCAGCGACAAATTATGTCGAAGGAAAATTTTTGTTTCGCCCTTGTTGGATCAAAGTCGCGTCCTCCTCCGCTGCACGAACGAATCAGCGTAAATTTTTTAACTCGTCTCCGGTCTTTAACCTTTCACCTGGGCGGGGATATTTCACGATTTCGAGGAAAATTCGCGTCGATCGATACGAGCTAATAAAGCGGCACGTTATTTCGAACCTGATTAATCGTCGTCTAATGCTACTTATTACCAGAATATTTTAATATTTAGAAGGGGAGAATTACAGTTCCGCGAACCGTTCAAGTTATTTACGTCGATTACACGATCGCGATCAAATCCTTTTCACCGGGCGATTCAGGACGCGGTCGCATTTTTAACGTAACACCGACCGTACCGAAAGAAAGAAACGTAATTCTGTTTTACACGGGTAAACGATTCGAGAAATTCTTATACATGCTTACAGAAATTTTATGTCGGTCAATTTATCAGCGATGAGATCTTTAATTGCCTCGGCGGAAGAGGAAAAGCAGCGATCGATATTTAACGCTTACGAAAATGGGGTCGAACGAATCGGATGCCGGAGAAAAATCTCGCAGAGAAATTACGTTACAGAGGATATCGGAGTGTCTTCGAGCGACAACGACGTTCCTATGAATGCCAGTGGCAGCGATCGAACCACTGACGCTGATACCAGCGTTTTATCGCTATCCATTGAAATTACGATTTATTTTTTAATATTCCCCGCAACATTATTCTTACCAGCTCTCGTCGTTTACTCAGATTTCTGTGCGAGTCCAAGAGACCTCTGGCTGCTGTACAATGCGATGCACGGAACATTTTATCGAACGGATCGAAGCTGATTTTATCGGAACCATCGTCGCGTAGCAGCTAACGAGCCAAACGATCGACACACGTCTTTACGACGTGGAATAATCACTACGTGATAAATTGGTAAGCTCTGTACGATGTACAGAACGAGTCTCCGAACTTGTACAATTCCAAGCAACGATCTAGCTTCGCGTAGTTTCGTCATTAACGTATTTATAACACGAAAGGAATATCAACATGCGATCCGAGAAAGAAACGAGCGGAATAAAAAGGAGAACGAAAGAACGAAATACGATGGAGTATATCGATCGGATTCGGCGATTATGTCGTTCGAGTCGAATAAAAGTCGGAGGAAAAGAATATCAAGCGATCACAACGTCGGACAAGCGGTTAACTCGTAAAACGATTGGGTTAGGTTTAGGACAAAAAACAAAGAAAAAGGAACGGCAGTAGATGGATGGAGAATAGGAGAAATTAACGAACACAAGTGAACATGTAGCGTCCGTGTGTTTGATGGCATAATAATGGAGGCGCATAATCGCCTGTTTAGCGTCTCGTCACGAGGTCCGGTCCCGCAGGAGCGATGCATTGCGGCGATCCTCTATTCGGTTATGATAAATTGACGATGAACGCGTACGCCTGTCAATAGGAGAATGATCGTTCGTGTAAAATTACCGACCAAGCGCAAACGATCCGAAATTCGCCGCGACTTCCTTAAAGCGAATCGATCGGTTTCTCCGATTCGTTGAAAAAATGAGCTCGATCGCTCTGTTCGATCGCCTATCTATCGTTGTCCAAGGTATATCAAATCTGCAAAGACACGCACTGGCTGGAACGAGACAGAGAAACGATTACTTGGTTCCGATCGAACTCGTTGAATATTCCGTCGTATCTTTTTCGCACCATGTACAGCATTTTCATTGTATTCGGCGAAATTTACAACGGAATTTACGAAACGCTTTTGTCTCTGAAACCGTTAACCACGCGTTAAACGTGACCTGTCGTACGATTTTTGTCCCGAGACTTTAACCTTTTTTTATCTTCTTTTTACTTTTGGTTTCGGTCGATGTTCTTTATCGTTTACTTTTGCTTCGAAGGTCCGGAAAAAGGTCCGGAGAAGGAAATTGACGTTATCGGGAAATTTCTATAATTTCTATAATTTCTATGATTTCTATACATGTAAGAATAAGCGTTTGGTCGTACGGCGTCGAATCGGTCGAATCGTTTAGCAGTATTATGGGAATGCAACGCGATATTTATTCGTTTTTACGGCCAGCGTTGGAAAAACGTTCGCTTCCGTAAGAGGGTAAATCGAGAGGGTAAATAGCCGCAGTTTGTTAAATGTTGCAGGGAAAATGTTCAGGCTGGCCGACAATTTCGTAGAGTTGAACGTGTAACGTGGCGTATTGTTGAAGCGTATCGACAAATACAGGAGTTATGCGCGCGGATGGACCGAAGTGCAGATGACGTACTGCATTGTACTTTATTGTCCGCCATTGTGTTGCAAATCCAAACAAACGGACGCCAAAGTGATTTGTTTATGAATGGAGCTTTACCACGTCATACATATTTATCTAGCACGGCGCTGTTCGACGTTATTAGCGCGTCCCGAATTTAACACGGTCGCTAATGCCGCGCCGGGCCGCGCTGCGCTGCTGCGATTCGCTGCGACCGCGGCGCGACTCACTAAACGCGTCCAACGCCGCGAATCGACAGTTTTTGTCAGAGAAAACGCGCGGAGCCCGTTGAATTCCGTCAAAATGCATCCACATCTTTGTTCCCGTCCAGTGCAAATTTAATCAAATCCGAGAACGTTGGTCCATAAAATACTCGCTTGAAACTATAAAAATGGTCGCCTACGGGCGTCGTGCTTTTATTTCGAAGACGTCGTTTCCCCCTGGAACGCGAATTTTTTAAGCGTTCACGTGTTCAGCGTACACAAGCGTTGCATCGCAAAGGAACAAGGTTGCAAACAGCTTGAGAAACAGTAATTCAACGTATTGCAGACACTTTATGCTTCTCTGCGAAGATGAACGAAACACCGGTTCGCCGATGTTAAAGAAAAAGCGTGGATTTCTGATAGTCGCTCGAGAATATTACATCCCGTTAAACTGGACGATTCATCGGCGCGCAAAGCTCCCAAAAGAGAACGTAAATACGTTTCCGATCGGAAATCGAGTTTGAAGGTAAATGTAAGATCAGATAAATCGAACAACTCTCAGACTAATATCTCCTTTGGTTCGAAAACGCGATTTTCGAAAGTAAATTTGTAGATTTCCGAGCAGTAACCTGCATTTAGGTTCGCTATAGAATCGTTTTTACTTTTACAGATACGAAAAAATAATCGAAAAATAATTGTTATTGGATCGTTTATCCCTTCCTTTTGTTGCTCGCGTTTTTGTTTCGCTTTTTGTATATGTACATAATCGTTTATATTGGACAACATGTGTCGCGAATAACGTTATAACGTTGTTTCGCGAAAATTACGCGATTTTCTTTCGTTTCGGATATCGCGTGTATTATTCTCTCATTGGTTTTGAAAAACGTTCTATGCTCTAAATGGACCGTGTCGACCGTTTTTGACCCTCGTTGTTATCTTATACCATTGTGAAATACAACTGGGATCGTAATTCACAAAGATTTAGCGTTGTCGAGGAAGCGTCATACGAGAGAATATCTTAACCCGAAACTGAAACTTCCGATGTAACGTATACAAGTGCAACGCTCGCGTACTAACCATCGTTTCTCTTTGAGAACTTCATCCCTTGATCCTGTTTCGTGGTCAACTCTACTAAGTTTCAACTACGCTCTCATTTAAATATCTACATATATAGAGTATGGCCGCGCGTAACAACAGACCACATTGGAATTCCACGATTGAGTAATTACGTCATTTGGTTGGCTGCGTATTAGCTGCGGTTCCGCTGCGCACGTTCCAACGCAATCTCGTTCCTGCTTGTAATTTTACGAAGAAGATTAAATTCGCGCGGACCCTGCGTTCGTTTTACGCGTTCGTTTCGCCATTAAATATCAGATTAGATTCGCGTGAAAAATACTCTGAAAAAGCGTACCATTGAGCTACAAAAGTGCGGCAGAAGTAATCTGTTACTACGAATGCAGGTATCGCACGATGAACGAAATGTTAAAAGATCAAGTTCGAAAACGGAGAGAGAGAGAGTGTGTCTCCGCAAAAGTAGGACAAAAAAGAAGAGAAAAGCGCGTGGGTGGTTATCCGATCGAATTAAATTCATCGGAATGAAAACATATTTTTCCTCTATAGAAATTGTAAATTACAGAAGACGAACGAACGAAGGAAGGTGATGATACGGCGACGAAATCAGGATGGAATAGGGTGTCGATGGCGTGCAATATGATTGTAAATTGCGTCGAGCGAAAGGTTAATTGGTAGACGGAAAGACAAGAAAATAGATGTAGCGTGGCGGAAGGACGGATTCGATGAAACTCGGTGTAATTACGTGCGTATGTAGAGCATAATGTTGGTCGGTTTCTAGGCCGACATTAGAGTTTACTTGGTGTCCATAGTAGCGTCGTGTTACCTGTCTAGAGTTAATTAACTTAATTAATGGATCGGCCACACCGTCGGAGTTTACTTAGCGTCGCGTCGACCGGCTACGTAGCGAAACCGGTAACAAACATCAAAGATAAATCGTCCAAGTTCTGAGAGGACCTATTGAGGAACGCTCCTTACGGATAAACAGCAGCCCGCGTCGCTGAAGGAAGTTTCAATTATTGCCTCGCCGATATTCCTCCTGAAACGAATGCTATTGTTCGAAAAGAAGGACACGATAACCCCTGACGGCTGCCTGTAGACCGGCTCGGGCAATTTCCACTTTCTTTTTACTCGAACATTAATACACCAAGAATAATTAACTCTGCCACTGCTGTTTGCATTCCCTCAACTTTTCCGTCAATCTTGAAATTTTAATTATCTTCTGCGAATAATTCTACATAGAATCTTTTCGACCTTATTGCTTGGAAATCCTTTCCAAACTCTCCTCGACTTAATCGCTCCCTCGCTAACCCGTTTCTTGTAGCGAATCATATCGCGAACACCGATACAAATATCCAAGATACAAAAACTTCTATCCCTTTGCGACGTTATTTCTGAAAGCTCTTTCGTACTCTGAAAGTGATTACTTGGAACCGGATAATAGCCGAAGTGCCGGATGTACGTATAAATTTCGTGGCAACAACGCGTTTGCCATTTCGAAAACTTTCCGTGCTTATGCACCGAGGAAAAGCTCTGGTTGGCTTCGCTAAACGGGCTAACCTCTGGGTTAGATGTAACACGTAACGAACCATCTGCCTCTGGAAACGTTAATGCTGTAATTCGCTGAAACGCGCGACCGTGTTGCCATTGCCGCGGTAAACATTTCTTTCGATTTCTGCCGAACTAGTTGGCAACGAACTCATCTCTGCGAGAACCTGTCCGTTCGATCCATCTATTCGAATATATTTTTCATTATCTTCTGGAAGCTAGCCGCTATGATAGAATGGCAAATATTTATGAAAGCATGTGCTATTTGAGGAAAGAGATAATTTTATTGTTAATTATCTTTGCTTAAATCGTAGGAGGAAAGGACAAAGAGTAACTGTATCCCGTGAACATTTTCTTCCGAAGAAAATTGCATCGCTCCTTATGATACCGCGAAGGCACAGGATCCCGAGCATTCTGTCTCAAGCACGCTATAAATCGAAAGTTTTCTGCTTGCCGCAATCGTACGGCAAATCGGATTATGAAATTGAATAGTCTCGAAGCTAGATCATCTCCCCCTCCCCCATCTCTCTCTCTCTCTCTCTCTCTTTCTTGAAAGAAGGAAAACGGAGAGACTTAAATTCAGGTTCCCTGACTGGAATTATCCACAATTTATTGGTCTCTGAATCTGTGTGTTTTGCCCCATCGGTGGATACACGATATTGCGTTAAACAAACACCGCAACAAATACGAAATGAAATTAAGTCGAATCGAAACGACGCGTCCCTTCGCTTTAATTTCACTCATAAATAAACTCGAATTGCCAAAGCCTTTACCATGAGAACGTAATGCGTTTAAACTCGACTTCCAGGCGAATCGCGAATCAAAGAATTTCTGACAAATATCTCCAGGCGATCGTTAGTCTACAGCGTTCGTCTGTCTCTCTTCTTCCTCCGGATCGAACGATACACGTTTGTTCGTTTATAGTTTATAAGTCAAATAGTATCGTCCAATTTTTACGTCCGACAGATTTCGAACAAACGTCGCAATAAAATTACGTTCTTCTTTACTTTCTATTTAGCAAGATCATTCGAAGATCGATCTTTTCTACGTATACCTACGTATATCGCGAAAAGCCTGTATCAGCCTATTGATCTTATGCGAAGAAACTCCGTGTAAAAAATCTCTTACGCAAGAACCATAATTTCTACGTTTTTAACAAAAAAAAAAAAGACAAAAAAGTTCTTCAACCACCGATGGTTTCGAACTTTATTACGATAATTTGTCCGCTAAAAATTATCTAAAGTTGCACAGATTTTACAAACGTAGTTCCGTCGATTCAACTAAAATTGAAAGGATAGCTTGCATGGGAAGTGCTAAGCGATCCTCCTGCTGCTGTTTCATAAGCGTTATAACCATTGACAGTCGAAATTAGTACTCGTTCAAGGCGCGCTTCGATTCGGGAAGCCTATTACAGTATCCAAGTAAAGTGATGAATGTTCGAATCAGAAGGGAAATCGGAACGGGTCGATACGGGTCTTGTTTCGGTATTGATTTCCATTTCAAATCGGATGCAGTTGCACTGCTTATCGGATACTGGTGTCTCGGGTCAGGTCAGGTTGTATGGCGATGTATTTGCATAGATACGATCTGATTAAAATAAGGTGAACGCTTGATTCGATATTGCCAAGTAAGTATTTCCTCCTTAAACTTCAGCCAGAGTTTAATCCGACCCACGTTGAAGAGAAACTAACTAGATATCCATATTTTGATCTTGGACGAGAGTAGAGCACCTTCCGCTTCGTAACCGCTGAACGGTTGGCCCATCGTGATAGAAAACGCGGTTCGCGAATGCAACACTGTCTATAACGAAACTATGGATCGGATCGATGACGGACGCTTATTCGTTGGAAAGTGTAACTTCTCATCGCGAGATCTTTGCGTTGCGAGAAAATGCGTTCACGCTTTGACGGAGGTATCAAAGTTGGTAGCGAAATTGTACGCGTCGAACGAAAGGCAAAGAAATTCTCCAATCCGTATACCGAGTACGGTAATTGGATTTTCCGTCTTTCGACCTTACCGTCTTACGGAGATGCTTTTTACTAATGAAAAACCCGTTCTATGTTTTTACTCGAAACATACTGCGAAGTAAATTAAACAGGTTTTTCGATATTCGTCAAGGGAGAATAGATATACACCGAATATCTTCGCGTCTCGATTTGGCTTAACGAGCAAAATTGCAAGAACTTTAACCGATATGGATTTTTGTCTCGTTGTATCGTATCCTTTGTTATTTGCTGTATCGCGCGAAAAAACATCCGGCACCGCGAAAGCAATATTTCTTCGCTGGCAAACTCATAAACAAAGCATAAACCAGTTCGATAATTAGCAGCAGCACCCCACCAGCCCATGCGCAAAATGTGTTTCACAGGTCTATGTTTCGCGTGAGAAAGTTCCACTGGACGCAACGATATAAAGGCCTCATATAGACGCAGGAAATAATGAAGTTGCGCCGTATGTTTTCGATCGTATGTGCGGCCAAAATGATAAAAAGTAGGGGCAACGTGTGCGGTGGAGTTGCATTCGATAGTTTATAGCCGGTTTATGTGCCGGCGGAATCATTTAAAACAAGAAGGAGATTGCTGCAAATGAAAACATCCTCGTGGTTACACGCGCGCAAAAAAAAAGGCGATTTATTAACGAGCAAAGTTTCTCATCTAGCATCCCACTAAGCAGATATATGGATGTTAGCTTTAAAATTTCGGATGAAATGTGGCCGTGAGTTTTATCGGTCTCCGAGAGCCATTTCATCCCGGCCTGCTACTCTCGAAACGCTTTTTTTCTCGATACCATTGAAAAGTATGCTTACAGAGTCGGCGATTCACCATTGAAATATAACGAGCGACCAAGTTTCTTCGCTACTTTCTCGTTTCACGTAGAAGCGAAGCAATAATTTTCCCTAACGGCGAATCAACATCTAACAAACCTTTCGAATCTGTAACTAACGTCGATCGCAGTTCCGCCGATAAAGCGAAAACGCTGAATACCGGAGACACGGATCCAAATTGCAGTCGATTTTTCTTCAAAGTATCTTGTTCGTGCCGGGTATTGGCGTTGGATTAATTCGAACAACGTATCGCGCTTAAATTGCGTAATATCGCGTCGAGGATAAAAGGAAGAACGAATCGCGTTACGGTGAATTTAAATGTATTTCTAATCGTAGGAAGATAGCGACGCAAAGAAGAATAACCGATCGACTTTACCGCTGCGTAGTCCAAAATCCCAAGTAATGGATGGTTTCGAGAGTACAAAGGCAAGAACGTCGTAGTTTAGTTTAGGCGAAGCCACTGTCTCTCCTTCCAGTGGTTCTGGCGATCCTTATGCGGCCATTACTACGTGCCAGGCATTCCATATTACCCGCGATCGCTTAATTGATCGTTAACTCGAGACTGCTCCAATAATGAATGCGAATACGCGATAAAGTGGACGAGAAATGTCCACGCTCCAACAACCCTAGCCATCCCTAAACTGAAATATTTCCTAGAAATTATCGATTTGCTCTCGAGGAACTGACCGAGTATAATATCGAGAGTTTCGTCCAAGAGATCGCCATTCGTTTCTTAGTAGACGACGGAGTGGTTGCTGGTTTACCGTAATCGCTTAGGTCGAGAATTGCGCGGTGGCATCCACGTGATCAACGCGTTCTGTTACAACCAGTTAAGTGCAAAATAAATACATGGATCGATTTCTTTTTACAAAATGAAACTATCGTTCGCCCGTATCACCTCAAAGTTAACGGAATTGTTCATTTTCTCGTATCCGACGAAACTACTTTATGCAAAATTTGAGGAAACTACAATTTTTAATATTCGATTAGACTAATATTCGAATCGTGGATATATCGATATCGTAGCATCTAAGATACATCGCATTTTACGTTTCTGAAAAGTTGAAGCATCTCTTCGATTCTTGGAAAATCTTTGAATTTTACAGACAAACTCTAAAATTCTGTTCCACGTGACGCGAAAGCATACCGCGTAGGAGTATCGCGCGTATCTCAGGGGAACGATACAGCTGAAACATATCCGGAAGAGACAGAGAGAGAGTTGCATCGAATTCCTTCCTTGATTTTGGAACGCGTAGCGGAAACGTGTGCCCTTGGTCGTCTTCGCTGCGTCGCGATCTAACTTCGATCAATTTTATTTGCAGAGATGCTAAGCGAACAAAAATCAGGCTTAAGATACGATAAAGCGTATACACATGTATGTACATATTTGAAGAACGTTACACAACAGCGCCATTGCGAACGATCGCCGCGACGTATTAAAAGAAAGGATATAAGCAGAAGCTAGGAAAATCGATAGAACTCGACTACATGTAGAACTAAGGCATAACGTCTAGAAAGAGAGCAATTTTTCGAATAACTCGAGCAATTTCGAGATTCCGGGCAGGGAGTAACGACTCGACGCGAGGTAACGGAGAGCAGGATGATCGTGCGACCGGTTGCAAGTGACGGGCCAACGTACTTACCGTGCTCCTATCGGATTTCGATCTTTTATTCGCATTACGCACGACTTTTTACGCTCTTATCGATGAACAGCGTGTCCCATTTTTCACGACAGTCGGTCGAATCCAAAGACTTGTAATTTCCATTTCAAGCTAAGATCCTCGATCGTTTCAGGATCGGTAATCGCGGTCTCCGAAACTTCGGATGATCCATTTGGTCGGTTGAACAGAGAACGATCGCCGCTTTCAACGACGCGTCTTCGGACTTTGTTTGTCGCTTTTGAAGAATTTTTATACGACAGGCAAATATTTTACAAGTGTTTATATCTCCCTGCAATTTTATGAAAACTTTAGTCTGGCGGTACTTATTTTCTTTTTTTTTCTTTCCGCGATTATAAACTAAAAGATGAATCGTATTTCACGAACAAACGAGTTACAGAAATTCTGAAAAAAAACAAACTCAGGTGTCAACGAAGGGAACACGACATTTCCTTAAGCGTACGCTCGGAAGCGCACAAGCTGGTATGCAGTGACGTGCGAAATATCGCGGACAAACGGACTTTGACTTTCCATTCTGTGCCTTCTTCTTCGTTCCTGCCCGTTCGATTTCAATATTCAGAACGCGATGCTCGAAGTAGAGAAGCATCTTGCATAGTGCATACGATGTAAATGCTTTTTCAATGGGAACTTTCTCGAGAAGCTTGTGTTCGTATTCGACATTGTCTTTGCCCGTAGCATGTATCCGGGAGAATCAATAATTCGAGGGAACAAAAATGAATACCGATTTCGATCAAATTAATTATTCGCAATTAAAACCATCGTATCGCAGAAAAACCAGTTGGCCGATAAATTATCTCGCAACAACCGTATGTAGTATTTGAAATCTCATTTCATTGCTAGCCGACGAACCCGATTCGAGAGACTAACAGATACAATTGAACGTTTGATGGGCATTGAAGCGAACATGCAACGAAACGAGTATTAGTTGTTCCTCGGGGAATCTGTAAACAGCTAACGCGAAACGATCGGTGTAATATTTCCCATCGGAGATATCTGTTGCATTGGCTGTCGCTCGATATGATCATGATCTTTATATTTCCGCCCTTATTTTTTTACGTCAACTGTAATATCTTTACGTAGTTTCGAAATCAAAGAAAATGTGGCGAAGAGAAACTCATTGAAAAAATCGTTGTCTTTCGTTCGGGTGTAGCGTGCTCAACGAAATAGCGATGCGTAGATAACTGCTAATGCAATAACGTTTCCCCGTCAATGTATTTCCGTCCCAAAGGATCGAACGTTCTTAGTTAAACTTCCCTATCGATAGTTGGAATACGAATGTCGAAGAACGCAAAAGTCGTTTCTAAGATCTACTGTAAGATCGCGATATAACGATGGCCAACAATCCTATAAAGCAGCCGATTTAACAACGATATAATCGACATTAAGCGCATCCACGAAGAAATTATACGTAGCGGCACTTGACAGTAAACTTTCCAACGGTTTCTGTCCTGTGGCTCGCTACACGAAAACCCTATTCCTCTCCAAAGTGACAAAGTGAGTCTTTCTCTTAGCAGTCCCTAAACTTGTCACCTCCTACGGGAAGATACGAGAAATCTGCTTTTCTCGCGTACGATTAGCGACTTTCTTTCAAGGGCAATTAGCATCCTTTTCCAACCACCAACGCAAGAATTAGCCAATTAACAACGGCGTCCATTTCCCTCACTTTCCGCGCCAAGGCTTTCCTTAACGAATCCGATGATCTCGCATCCTTGGACACACCCCATCACGGTTTTCCTTCGCGACATCATCGTGACGGAAAGTCGGTCGTTACATATCGGTCCGAAGCAATCATTGGCGCTCCATAGTGATTGTTCAGAGTTCCTCGGTATCTTAGGTAGTCATCGTCCGAACTTATAGCGCGAATCAAAAACGCATCGACCAGAAGTCGAACTTGTAATCGCGAATCGCTACTAGTAATACCGCGAACTACAAATTTAATAATCGCGAGTCCTACGTTAAGTGTACGCCTTGATTATAATAAATTGATTTTGTTAAATATACTCGAGTGTTTGTTCCTCTCACTATGACGATCCATTACCTCGTATATATCTCGAACGATTTCACGATACGTATAATCTGTATTTGGGTTTGTCCGCAAGACGAAGTAATCGAGCAAAACTGATTTTGTACGTATAATTAAAGATAATGCCGCGAGTAAATACGCTTGCACAAATGATTCGGTAACTAAACAAGTTTCATATAACGATGTAACGTAGTAATAGATAACGAAACGGTTGAACATTTACCGATGGTAAAGTAACATCGCTCGTAAGTACCAGACGCGAATACGTTTCTACGTGTTTTTAATCTTGTTAACGTTGCACGCACGTTGCTTCGTAACGTAACCTGATCATTTATCGTTTGCAAATGTACGGAATGTTTAACGTGGTAAACATCGTAACGGAATGGTAATTTGTAAAAGGAGTGTTCGAATTAAAAACGTTTCTGAACTACGAAGAAAGAAATACGAACTTGCAACTTTTCGTTGCGCGAACGTATATTCTGCGGATGTAGGTAGGTCAGAAAGAGGTTTTAGACGTTCCTGCGGGATCGTGTAACAAGACCGGCTCCATAAAACGATCGATGTAATCGGTCCCAGGGGATGGGAAAGCCGAGCTAAGGCGGCTAAGGGCGCGATGCACCCTGCCAAAGACCGAGCTAAGCCAAAAGATTCGCTGCAACGGAGAATAGGCACCATAGCTTTTCATGACTGCACCCACCACTCCCCGGATGCCACTTTCCTTGAAATATCGCCGTGACTAGACGCAAATTCGTCTATCATAAATAACAAGCCTGAAATCTCTACGACGCGACGTCATAGTCCGTTGCGCTAGTTGTCCCCCTCCCGTCCTTCCCTATCTTTTAGCCAAGAGATACGTTCGATGACAGCTTTTGTTAGTAAACGTTCGAGCAAATTTTTAATATCGCGAAATACCTTTAAACGCTATTAACTACGTCCGATATAAAAAAAAAAAACCTCCTGCTTGTTGGAAATACATGATACGCGATATAGGATAATCGCATAACTGTGTTCCACCAACATCTCCTATTATTTACTGCTAGCAATATAGGTACTTTATAAGTACAACTCGAGTTCTATGACTTGACTTATGCGTTAACGACGAGTCATTCTGCTATACATTTCTGTTCGCTGTGTTGCCTCTTCTTTCGGTTCGAGACGAGGAAACTAGCGTTGACGAGCCTCGGAAAATTACCTGAAATCGATTAGCAACGTGAGATGGTACATCAATCATAGAGGCAAGGCAGTTCCCGTGGAATACGCATCACGAAAATGAGAGAATACAGCCTGATGAAAGTAGCATAGCGATACTTGGTACTGCCTGGCTCGAACAACGTCCTTTTAGCGTTTATTAACGATTATTAACGAGGTCTTCCCATACAGCTGTAAGTCGGTTTATTCGTTCGTTTACGTATAATCGTCGTTCTAGTTCTATCGTTAAGGTGCACGACATTCATCGAAGAATAACGTTTTGTCAAACGTACTATTTGATCGTCGATCGATCCTTTTTGACTCTGCACTAAATTTGAAAAAGTAAGAAACGCGTTTGAATTTTCGTAATTCCAATCAAGAATAAATACAGGAAAAATGTTAATACACGTATCCCGTTATATTTCCGCGAAGGAAGTTCTAGCCGATTAATCTTGCGACTTCCACGTACAATCTCCTCCTATCCTGCGTCATTTCTTACTTGCTGGAAGGAAATTCATAAATTCAACTCGTTCGTTTCGCTACTATAAATCCACTAACTACGGATCCCTCACGGTCGGCTGCCCATTGATCGGACATGAAATAAAAATTTCGGAAATTTACTACAATTCGGTTATCTTTCACGGGCGAAACTTCAAAATTACATTATGAACGATATTGATGAAAAGTAATCGGAAAAATTCGGAGATACAAAAGTGGGACATCGTAATTGTACTCCCCACAAATACTAACATAATTAGAAATATGTATGCAAAATAAAAGATGACAGGTACACATGTATATCCGTTAGGTTTTTTAACCAATGTCAATCTTCGCATATATACATATATTTATCGTTATACGATGAACACACGTTCGATAGTATGAAAACGTAGATTCGGCTATCGAATCCATCATCTCAAAATTTCAATCTGTCAACCTTTCAGCCGTCTGCCGTTCGTCAAATTTTTGCCTGTGCTCTACCGTTTTTGTTTCACTATATTTCCTGTCCAAATGGGCTGCCACCGATGTTTATCTTTATCTATTTGTTTAACAATCGAAGGCTACACGACAGAAATGAAACACATTCTCTATTCCTATTTTTTCAACAAATTAACAGGGAAAATTCGAAAACCACTCGAAACTTCGCCGAAACGAAATATTTCCCTTGTTTCTAATTATATACATATAACCAATTAATGGAAACCAATGCTCTTTCCTCAAGAACGTAACCATACGTACGAGGAAATACGTCAAACGTATACACATATATATTTATAAAATGTGCACAATTATCGTGGATATTCCATTTTTTAAATAATTTATTAAGGAGTTTGCGATCGATCGATTCCAATTAAATAAATCGTTTAACGGTAATTTTTGCCATCATTTTTCCGATCAGATAATCTTCGAAGAAAAATGACTACACGTTCTCCTCGCATCTGGCATCTTCCCTTTTTTCTTACGGCACGATAGGAGGAGGAATATTATTGTTTTGGCATTTCGTGCCTTCGTTCCACCGTTACTGACGGACGTACTATTCATTTACATTATTCCCGATCGTAAATCTACTGTTATGTACGAAGCTCTGTCATTAATTTGCGAGAATGGGTTAATTTTTTCTATCGAAATTCCGGAGTTTGCCATTTTTTCCCCCAAATCGATCAAGACTACAATATGTACTACGGGATATAGAATGAAAGTTCGATTTGAAAATACGTTTCTAAATAGGAAGTTTAAAAATCTGATATATTTTATAAATACCCACGGCAATAAGCAAAAGTTACAATAATTACGTTATTCGTAATTAATCATTACTTGGAGGGGCTTTATGAAAGTAAAATAGCTGCGCTGTCGAAGGAATTTTAAATTTTATAACTTTCAAAGAGCTTCCAAGATTTATTAATACAATTATGCCACTCAAGATTTATCAATCCTTCGGAAACTCTTTGTAAGTTGGATCGTCCTCTTAAAAATCCCGTCATAGGTCGCTGTGCATCCAGGAATACGCACGCGATTGCTTTAATCGATAAAATTAAATACACGACAAGATTTTTCATGCCTATCTTATATTAAATGTATGACTAATAATGTAATTATCTTGAAACCGTACGTTTCTAAATGCGAACAAATACCAAAGTCTTACTTTCCTTGATTTTACGATAATCTTTGCGATACGTAGGATCGATAGTTTACGCAGTCTACATTTTGAACTTCCACCCTCGGAGAACGCTCAAAAACTCGCTCGTGAAAGATTCATAAATGTTCTTTCGTCTCGCACTGTCTCTCCCTATCCGCCAACCTGGAACGATACATTCTTCGAAAGCCAAAGCCGTAGCCTTCGAAACGATAAATGAAGCGTACGTGGTAACATATTATAAGTCATATGGGAGACGATATTTCTACAAAATTGAGTTTATGGGGCAACTGGTAAGATCGATGAGCGTAAAAAGCAAAAGCAAAAGCAAAGAAAGTACACAAAAATGAAAAGGTAAGACATACGTACCAACGGTTTGCCAATTGGGCTGCGTAGAGAGAACAGAGTTATATCGAGTTATGGTATATGGGAAACTCGTCTTCCGTTGATTACACGAAAAGCTGACACGTTGGTTGCAAAACGTAGGAACCGTTCTAGCAAACGATCATGCTTGGATAACCCTTTTCTCGCAATCGTGTACGATCCTTCGACATTTTGATAATCCTATTTAATGAAACGGTTTCTAAAATTGCTCGGCGTTCCGTACAACGTAATAATTTATAGCAAGTGATTTGCTTCGATTGAAAATGAAAATCTTATCGCTGACTTTTCACAAAATTCTCCTGGAATATTGGATTTTTTCGGAATATAATATCCCGATCGGTCGTCCGCTCCTCTGCATTTTCAGCTTCGAGTAAGATGAATGGGAAGTCTCCTGATACCATCTTATTGTTAGAAAAAAGAGCATTATGCCGGTGATTACTTAAGAAAAACATTATCTCGAATGACGTGAAAAGATGCTGAAACCTTGAATACTAATAGCGATCTATATTCCCTTTTATTTCACTTTCCTCCATCTCATCCGACTCATCTGCGTTTCTCATCTTTGGAGAAACGTTTCCTCTTATGAGAAAAATCCGATGTTTCACCGAGATCCTGCAATTTCTTCGTCCGCGCTTTTCCGTTCGCCTAATCGGATAATTCGTGTGTAGAGTAATTGCTTCTATCGGTTAAGGGATTCGAAGGGATCCTTTTTAATAAAACCATTGCACCGTTAGCAAGAAAGAATAGAAAATAATATTCTCGACAGGCTACGGCTTTTATTTTACATTTTAGTTTACGCATAAATTGAAAAGCCACAGTTTTCCCCTGGCCTTATCGAAAACCCTTGAAGCCACACGTATGCTCGAAAACAGAGCTCGAAATGTCATTAAAATTCAACCGGAGATGGAAAGAACGTTCTATTATGTACGTATGTACCTCGTTGATTTATAGGAAAACAAATATTTCGAATGAAAGTTGTATTTCGCGTGGCAGCTCGGTACAATTGAAAATTATGCGCGCGAAAGGTAAAAAGTGTATATACAGTTGAGAAGAAATCTTAAACGTAAAACATTTTGGAAAAAATAAGATTATGAAAAAAAAAAATAGCACAGATAACTTTCTATTCGCCCACTTTTAACTAACCGTTCGAACGAACACGTATAAAACAAACGAATGCAATTTGGGATTTAGTTATATACATTGCCGTCGTCGCATTAATGCTCGCTCTGGAAATATGCAGAAAAAAGTTTTTGTTTTTAACGAACAAACGAACGCTAAAAAACATTCATTGATTTTCAACCGTTTGTTCGGTTCTACGTCAAACTATTTTGACGAACAAGTTGATTTCACTAAATGAATTTTTATCAAATATTACGGATACATAGGTTGACAACGGGTTAACGAAGTATCATCGCGACGGTTTAAAAAAAATGCTATAAGATGAACTTGCAATTTACGGCTACATCTCTCTTGTCGCTGTAATCGGTTATTTAACAAGCGTGTTTAATTATTCCGTGGAAATACGGTTGCTACAAAGCGACGATTTCTTAGTACAAATTAGACGAGTCACTGCTTCGCTTGGAACCACTATCGATCGTACTACATCGATCATCGATATCGATTTTCCATTTGGTTACGTATCAAAGGTTTTTGTACAAACCGAGCGTCGCAAACGTAAAATACGACGCGACACTGATAAGACCGACTGAAAGAAAAATCCTCTGTTTGCAGTTAATTAAACGCTCGAGCTTCCCAAAAATGAGAAACCCGAAGGGTCCGACCGTGACAACGAAACGCGAGAAATCCCGAGGGCGATAAAGCAACGAATGCGACGAGAAATTTCGGGAGACGCGACGTGACACGCATAAAGTGTGGGCGAACGGTTTAGACTTTAGACCGGTGACGGGACAACGGTGTTGACGACTGGACGATGCGCGGCATCCTCTCGTACGATCCGTTGTATGTATTTATTTCGAGGGAACGCAGCGAAGCAGCCAGCTAAATTACAAAGTCAACGGGCCACAAGCGAAAATCCGTAGCCCGTGGTCGTAGGTAGCCCATGGAAGATGGTTTTTCCCTCTTTTTTCGGGCCAGTTCACATTCACCGGAATAGCAGCGGCTAGGCGACTACCGAAAGCACATCGAGCAGCCACTGCGTGCTGACGTGGTTGCAAATAAAACCTACCTGTCCACGTACGTAAATACATTGGACCGTAATAGCATCTCTTATCGCGGTTTTACCGCTCTTTCCGACGGTCACCACCGAGATTTCCCTGTAAAAATAAAATTACGGGGAAACTGTAAAATCGACCATAGCCGAGCTTTCGCTGGTCGAACGTATCTCTGACGCTTTATTAACGTCGCTATCTTGAGAAAATGCCTTTAATTTACTATGCTTTACGTACCACGCTCGTATATTCAACGAGCAATCGAACATCCGACTCGAGTATCTGCGCAATTGGATATTGTTTTTATGTTTGCCTACTCCGACGATAGTTTGACGAACAGAACGTTCAAATTGAAATATATGTTTAGTTGTTAGTGCGTTTTGATAATGCAAAGTGAACAAGTCGTAAGCGAATTTGTCGTGCAGTTCGGAGGCCTGGCGCGACGCACCTAAACGTACGTATATCTACTTTGTTTTTGCCTCGACTCAACAAAGCTGTTTGATGATCGACGTCGCACCACGATGTAAATTTCTGTCGGAACACGCGCGTGTGTGCCGATGGAAGATAGCGGAGCAATAATTGCTTTTTTTTGACACGATTCGATGTTAAATGGAAATTCAGCGTGTAGCGGTGTTCGCGTGAATGGACGAGTCGGGTTGGAAGGACTACGCTTTTTGATTTTACATAGCCTCTCGCAATTACCGATGAGTTGGCGGGAATCCAGTTGGTTGAATATTTTCTAGAACATCTTCTGTCTATCGTGCGAACCTGGAAGTCATCTCAACAGTTTTAAATCATTTCTTACGCGATCTCGAGGTTCGCCAGTCTTTGATCCTTCTCCTTAGAAAATCTTCAAGACTTGTTTAAACCACGCTTTCGCGATTAAAAAAGGATGGACGCCAAAGGATAAGAAACAATTCCTAATCGTCGATAGGCGAAATATAGTCCAATTTCGTTTATAAAGTAAAAGCAGAACGATATATCGATAATTAGAAAATAGATTCGGAGCAAACGTTTAATTTGCTTTGTCTCGTCCGTTCGTCGATGCGAAGTTGCGTGCTTTTATGTTTAAAACTCTAATCATAACTCGTATGGTAAAACTCCGTTGTTCGATATGTCGCTTTGGCGCATTGTTTTAATTCCTCAAACTGTCGTCCGTGTAATTAAAAAGGGTTCCCAAGTGACACCCTCGTTGCAACGTGAAAAGGTTTTAAAGGAACGAACACGATTTACTTTTCATTCGATGTTTTAACTCTCATGCGATGAAAATTCGGTACGAGTTTAGCGTGTGTGCAACATGATTGGTTTTAAAAATCTTGCATCGTGAACATATACATAAAAACAAATAGCTACATATAACTCGAATGAATTCGATCGACCTACGTATATCTTTTCCGTGCACTTTGTAATTTCGACCGAGCAAACAATCTTTATACGAACGATGTTTTAACTTTTCTACAATCTTGATCGAATTATAAGTTTAGAGATATGGTTTCTTCGAGAAGCAAAATTAAAAATCGAGGCACCGAACAAGGAACAAAATTTTCTATTTGTAATCAAGTTATAACTTGCGACCAATCATAAAAACTCTTCAAACTCGAGATCGTACGTATTATTTGGTGTAAAATAATTATTTGGCGCGAGTCGATTTAACAGAATATATCAGCATGATTAATGTCTGTTACCGATTTATTAATGTGACGAGGAAGGCTCGAAGGTATATACCCACACACGTAGATCATCCTAAACATCGAAATTAAGCTAGTCTCAACCACTTGCCTTATTTGGTCGTATTGAAAATGGAATTTCGAAGATTGGAATTCCTGGCCCAGTTTCAACGCGATTCTCGCTACGCCTTGCATCCTTGATCACGCTTGCATTATACTAACATTGTTAGCGCGGTAGCAGTTGGAACAAAGCGCGAGTATAGACAAATATGAACAGACAGAAACCAAGAAGCTTCCTATACTTTTAGAAGCGAGACGAACCGAATCGAATATGAATAATGTTTTGCCTACTTTATAAGAATACATTAGGGTAGAAAGCATTTTTCACGTTGCTTCCGTTGCTCCCAGCGATTATTTATACGACACGGGCGCACGTAAGAGACTGCAGCTTTGACCTCAAAGAATTTATTGGATCGCATAAATGCGTACACGAATAGTTATCGTTTTCAGAAACTATCTTGCGGAGGGGGTGGCTGACGATGATAAACGACGTCCTAATGTTCCACACATGCCACTTAGCATATCTTTCAGATAACTCTACCGGCTCATCTAATTCACTTTAACGTCGCCTCGATCTTTAAATTCTTTTTTGGTCTATACCTTTCGCGAAAATTAGCTGTTCACGCTTGCGTAATGTTTAATACGATGTCGGGTAGAAAGGAAGAAAGGAAAAAAAAAAAAGAAAACGCGAGCATATTGCCAATATTTCGACAATGATCTTTCATAGGAAAGTTATTCTAAGCAAATTTTGTCTTTGCGATAGTATCGTGGAAAGCTCGATAGATGCAAGAAAGCTTCTATCCAATATAATAAACACACGCAAGCTATATTCGTGTAATCAACGATACAATCCCAGTTCTAAGGTCTATTATAGCCAGGTTATTACGGAACGATAGCGTTCGCAGTGGAATTCAATTTTAGCCAGTAGTATAATAGATGGATAGTGATCTAGTACGGACTGCAATTTATAGACAAGATTTCGTGCTGTAATTAAAACTGTACTGTTTCGCAGCGATCTCCGTTTCGAATCACGTACGATGTAGGAATTTGGGATTCGTCGGTTTTAAACTCCGAGGAAATCAAAAGCAAACGAATGTCTCGCGAGACACGACAAATTTTCACGAAGACTATAACCTTGTGCCCGTTTAGTGTCGTATCGCAAATTAAAAATAACCAACACCACCGAATGAATACGATATATACGATAAAAGTATAACGTCTATTTTCGAATTGAAGGTAAAACGAGATGCAAGTGTAGCGAGTCGCATTAATTCCAAAATATTACCGGCAAATAGACGAGCTATGCTTTGCCACGTGCCACAGACGATCGGCAATCGTATGAAATGTTGTCAAAATTGGGTATCTCGAGATTGGATCTATCGGTAACTTATTTCTATTAGCGTTCGATCGAATACCAAATGCTGAGGGAATTCGACGCGAAAAGTAAAATTACGAAGGGAAACTGAGAAGAAATGGCGAGAAGTAACACACTGACCCGACTAGAACGTAACGAGCAAGAATATTCTGTAAATCGAAATTGGACAATTTGTAGATTGTAATTTGAAAGGGAGAAAGACGCCGCCGCGATTCGAGAGTCATTCGGATAGCGATGTTTCTCGTTAACGTCGCATCGATATCTCTCACGGGGTCCTTATCCGATCCCGACGTCGAAATCCGATAACAAAGAACAAGTCAATTCGTGGAGCATCGTCGCTTATAATACGTTCCTCGCGCCATTGTCTCGATGAAATAAAGAGCGGAGGAGACTTTTTCTATCAGGCCAGCGACAAACGTATCTCAGGAGCGTCTCATCAACGAGCACGCTCGGTCTCTCTCTCGTTGCTTCTCCGTTGGTCAGTCGGTTTCTCTTCGTCTTGATGGAATGTTTGCAGAAGCCTGTGGGCTTGTGCCGGTCCCGCCCGCGCCACGGAGTGCGACATACCACGGAGACGAGACGAGTCGAGCCGGGCCGAGAGTCCTCGTCTAGCGGAGTCGCCTTCTCCACTCCTGGCGTAGTCTACCTCTCTCTATTTCACGGCTACCTTGGAGATAAGAGCGCCACGGAATAACGGCTCTTTATTATATACGGTAATAGGCGAACTTCAAGCCTGGAACTTAACCGTGCCGCCCATTTTCCGCTGGATAAGATGCTTCCTTTTCCTCGACGTTGCGAGCTTCATACTGTCTCCTGTATACCGACTTTCGGTCCCCTCTATACTTTGCTTTCAGACAGTCTCCTCCTCGCCATCCTGCCAACTATGTAAGCACGTATGTACATACATACTTTGAAAATTCAAACCGCATCACCATTATTTATTATATGCATCGCGCGTGTTAACACGTACGTCCGATGGAAATTTTTTCTAATTTCCAACAGATATTTCCGACATTCCAGAAGCCGTCTCGTAATTAGCGCTCATTCGTAAAACGTTCAGAGCGGAGAGACGCCCGAACATTTGTCTAGTATAATTCCGTCTATGATTTTTACAACACCATGTACGTAATAGAGCAACGGAAATGAATAAAATATGTAGATAGTTCATGTATATACATAACCGTATACGAAAGATAAGGTATTCGAAGGATCTACGGCTTTCGTACCAGCCAAGCATCGACTCAGCCCCAAGTCGGTTTTCATGTAGATTGGAATCGCCTGACCCTTACGATGCCTTAACGTAAAATGGTCCGCTCGAATCGAACCGCAGAAAATAAATAATAATTCGCTCGTTCTTTTCTACTATCTTTACGTCGCGCCGTTAAAATACGAAACGAGTAATTAAGATCGCACGCTTTTCTATTATTCTACGTAACTTTTCTAATCCATTTTTCTGTGAGTTACCATCGTTTACCTGATATCTCTGTTTGCTGGAGAAAGAAACGTACATCCGCGTATCGAGCTTATTAAAATACATAGCAAAGTGAAATTGCTCTTCCGAAATTGACGCAACAAGGAGCATATTGCGTGTAAATGCTACTTTGAGGGCGACTAGGCTGCTACGTACGTATGCTCGCGTGTGACTACGTTTGTTTCTGTATATAATTCTGTGTTTCGGTGGCAAGACAAAGGTGAAACCGAGTCGTCTGTCGTGATTCTCACTAGCAAAACAAATTGAAGCGTAAAATCGCTAAATCAAACTGCTTTAGGAAACTATTCCCAAAATGCAAACGAGAATGACGAAACGCGTGCGTTATCGTATACGAAATCGAAGCTGCGCGTGTACCGGTAAATTGGATTTCCATTTAGAAATTCGTTGTCTTATCGATAGTTATCTTTCCATAAAATGGTAGCGAGAAATTTTTAACTTGGTAGTCTGCGTTTTACTTTCTTCGTCAACTTTTGTCGAATCGTTGTCTTTCGATATTTTTCCGAAATTTTATCTCGAACGAGATACGACCAAATCGTTTCATCGTGAATGTTTTCTTCCTTAAATTACGCCTCCAACTAAACTTTTATATCTAAAGAATCATATCGTTTATCGCTTATTCGTAAAAAAATATCTGCTAACGAAATATACGACAAAGTTTTAATCGCTTGAACTATAAGTTTGCCAACTGTAATGTGATTATCGGTAAGTACGATACGACGTACAGTCCGACTTCGCTATAATTTTACATAGTACTTCTTGCCTCTCTATCCTCGCACTACTTTTAACCACATATGCTCCGAATATATATGTCGATATGAAAAGAATTATTTGCACAAAGATAATGTCATTACACGGTGAGCCGTACGTACCACGCTTCCCTAAAAAACAAACGAAAAGAAATAAATTTTCTCTTTATTTGCGTATTCTTACGTTTCATTCGATGTTGATAAAAGGAAGAATGAATGAAAGAACTGGAAAATCCTTGCGCTTTGACTAAAAGTGATATTCCTACGATACCGTACCGTTCGAACGGAGCAGCTGATTTTTCAAACTGATATTCCGATCGTATCGTACGATGTCAACCACGAACCTCGGATCGGCCATTAGGTCAAACGCAGTTACAGTTAAATACGACGCTACGTTGGCGATCCTAAAATCACGCCGGACGAATTTCGGAACACGTACCACTCCGCTATCGTAACGAAAATGCACGAAGCAGATAATTCCTTCTTTGGAAACATTGCACAGAGATGGAAAACGAAAACAAGGGCAACAGACTGACGGAAGCATTTGGTGACACGCATGCCGATCCCTCGGAGAGACCCCTTCAACTTCTCTCTCGTCAGATAAATTAGGCTTACTGTCTAGAATGGGACAAGACTCGTGCAATGAATTAATTAACTGATACGAACTTAAGCACACCCGCGAGCTATACAGACAGATATTGTTAACCGACCGGAGAGTGCGAGGAGAGGGATAAGATTAGATGGGGAAGATTAAAACGGAAGGTACACCAATTTCGTCCTGCGCGCTACGACCCTCGTAATTAAAGCGTAGAAAATCCCGTGCATGTTATCGTTAATAATTCAATTTGTTAATATCTCGGGCGCCGCATACGTTCGTGATAACTCGAGGAATTTTAAAATATATCGCTCGACTATAGCAGAGCGTGGAATTGTACAGATTCGACTGTACGTTTTACAATGTTCGTTACGAGTAACGTAAGTTATCTTTGCGAAAACTTTGAAACGGAGTTGAAAATAAGAAAGATTCTTTCGCTCAACGTTAATGGATGTCGTTCTGACGGACATTCGAGCAATCCATCTTTAAGTAAGAATAAGGAACCGGCTACTTTAGCAGACGGAACGAATGAATTCAATTAACTTTGAGAAAAGCCGGAAGAAAATAACGATGTCGTATGACCGTGGAAGAGTAACGCAACGACGAGAAATGAAAATTTTCCAAATGGAAGAGAAAACGAAAGGCCGGACGAAGATAAAACGAAGAAAGAAAGGGAGAAGGATTTTTACGCGTTTAGGGAAAAAATCCATCGCGTGTACAATTGTTTTTAAAGCGCGGAGGAAATCTGGCCCATATTTCCTTCCTAAAGCGGTTCAGTGTGCCAGCTTGGTATAACCCCTGCCCGATATCGAAAATATTGGGTCGATCCTAACCTCGGTGCGTATATACATCGCATACATACTTCGCGCAACGTTCTCGCTGCTACGATGCTACTTTGAACGCGTTACAATTTTCTCTTTTAAGAATTAACGTCCAACCATGCCGAGATTGTTCTCGCTTTCATCCCTCCGGAGTTATTTTAGTTAAAACATAACCTGTTGTCGAAACACTGGTGTTTGTGGTATCGTTTAGCTGAAAAACTGTAGATTTATTTTCGTCGGTTGGTTATCCGATTATTCTAACAGCGGACACGCGTCTTGTTTTCGCGAAAACCATTACGGATGACATTACGTAACGAACGAACGTTATACAGCTGCTGGAAATTAGATCGAATTAATTTGAATTTCATTCGGTCGAAGTGATTTATCAGAGGTTATTTAACGTCGCACCGTTGCGTATCAGAATTTCATACAAAGAGACCGACGGAGATAAAACAAAGCATCGACCGCAAGTGAATGCGCCGTTTGTCAGGTCTTTACGAGACTGAAACATTGTTGCAAGCAAAATAATGTCTTGAACATTCTGGACTCGAATTTTGACGATTTCTGACAAAGCAGGACTCTCGATCTGTTAAACTTTCCCACCATTCTCTTTTGTGCAATTCGGCGAACGCTGCGAATACTTGGTCGGAATCTAGAACGCGAGAATTGTATCTATTGATCTCTTTCTTTCCCTCTTTAGGTCTCTCCGCTCTTCTTTCCTCGCTTTCCTATCCTTTTTTATTCGTTCTTCCACGATGCGGCGACAAATTATAAAATAGCAAAGTTCCTCGTCATCGCTATATCCTATTATCCTCGAAGTCTTTTCAATTTCAAAATTAACGATTCGTTTGCGAATTCGTGGGCTTCCCAAGAGGTTATATAATAGAAGAGTGTGCAAGCGTAGGTGTGCAGCGCAAAATATGAGTCTCGGATGGTTCTATCTTTCGGCAGGCACGTTTTTCGTGAACTCGACGTTCTACGAGTAACGTGCGAAGTTCTCGAGACTGTTCTCGTAACTTGACGCAAACTCGACGAAAGTGTATCTTTTTTCAATAAGGAATCACCGATCGTTACACGAAGTAGTAGTTACATATGTTGAGAAAATTGGATTCGCAAGTGACGTGTAAATGTTTTCTCTTACAAATGGAGCGCGCTGTACCGGCGAAGCTGACAAGCACCGATAGTCCTCTTAAATCTGGTCGAACGTACAGATTTCATGAAAATCGATGCGTTTGTTCGTACAATTGCATAGAATTGTAAGTGCGTGATGAAAAACACGATCTTACTTTAAGTTGCACGAGCGACATCGTCACGTAAATTAAGGCCAGTTTCACACGGAGATATTCGTATCGTGATACACGTATCGCAAGCCGCGTACCGTGTGAATATCGCCATTTGTTTTAATGTTTCGTCTGTCGTGTTCATACGAAAAATATCGCGATGCTGCGTCTTGCGAGGATCATCGTGCGAACACTTTCATTCACACGTACATGTACATTCCGTGTATATTTCAGATCTTTCGTTGTTTATTTTCAAATTTATTCGGGCAACCGTTAAATTTAATCCTCGCGTTATACTTATAATAACAGATGCTACTATCGTCGATAGTGGTTTTCGGTAAGATAGGTCAGTTAGATATCACGTGATAAATTCGACTGGCATAAAGGCCAGCGAGAAAATGCTCGCCAGTCAGCTTCCTCCGTGCTGGCACACAGCCGTGAGTGAAATTCACGAGCGTATCGACTATTCGTCGATGTTTTGTTCCAGCATGAACAAACGTAAAAATTGCGTGGAAACTCGGAGCAACGGTTTTACATCGAATGGAAAATTATGCTCGTCGGTTTCTAAACTCTAGACGAACCGTACTAGACCAAACTCGCCACTGTTGCGGTGAATACATGTAAGTGTTTCCATGTTTCCATGTAAGTATGTACCTACAACACGAACAAATACAGATGACTCGCTTCTATATAGTTCCGTAACAGTTGTCACGCGTTTTGATCCATCGACTACCACGTAGCACAAGCGCAAGTAATACCGTATGCCAGGTACGAAACACGCTTTCAAGTACCAGCAGTTTCCCGCACGAATTTTCCGTTCGACGTAAAAAGCTATTTTTTGAAGTTTCTAAACGCGTACAAGACGTTACCACTTTCTGGTGCGAAGAAACGATTCGTTGGAGAAAATGAAAAGTTGTAGCGTTCGTCGATAGTACGAGTTAGAAGTTGAAGGAAGTTGGTCGAATTAACAGCCAATGTTTGATAAACGATGAATTTCTTTTGGGAAAGAAACGCGCAGACAATTCGGCATTTTTAAAATATACAGGTGGATCTGGCATAGACGGGTCCGCACATTCGCATTTTCTGTCCGGTGGAACTCTGGTCAAACGGCAGTCGCTGAACGAACATGTAAATAAAAGCGATCTTGCGGTAGGTAACTTTACGTATGGGATGGTTGGATGTATTTGTGAAATTTTTAGAACACGCCCGAAAATTCTTTGAAAACTATCCTCGATACTTTCCATACTTTTAATCGAATTGAATTGAAATCGGATAATAATCGTAACGAAAATGCACGCGACGACAAATTTTCTGTTATCGCTTATAAATTGCAGATTATCTGGAAACGAAAATGAAGAACTCGTGGTAACGTTTGCTCGAGCGAGATTTTTCTAGGGGTAACTCGGGGCTTCGCGTTCTCGCGATCTCGTTGAATTATATTCCTTCTAATTTATAAGCGGTTTCATACTTTTTTTACACGTCCATCGAGCCATACCACCATACTCTTCCCTACAACTGTCGTCGCCATTACAATTGCGAGCCGAAGAATCTAAGTTCGCGAGGAACAGGGCCGAAAGCGTTCCTTAACTGCCGCGAAAAGATGAAGAAGAGAAAGCGAAGGAAGGATAACCGGACGTCACAGAAACGAGAGAAACGGAGAAAAGGGAAAAAAAAGAAAGGAAAGGAGAGAAAAGAGGAAAAAAGGAGAAAGAAAAAAGAGAAGAAGAAAAAGAAAAAGAAGAAGAAGAAGAAGAAGAAGAAGAGGAAGAAGAGGCGGAGTAGGAGGAAGAAGAAGCAAGGTTGAATGCACAATACCGGAGGAAAAGTAAGAGAGATGGCGAGAAAGAGAAAAAGCATGGAGGAAGAAGAGGAAGAAAGGAGCGAAGGAGGAAAAAGGGTGGTGGCTGGGTGGGCAAACGGGGTGATATATAAGCAAGCTATAGACACGCGACACAGGTAAGCGCGCACGCGCGCTCACGCATACTTGGCCAGGAAGGAAACACGTACAGGTATCGTGTAACGGTGTTGGCGGTGGCATAGAGGAGTTCGGAGAGGCTGCACGGGGCGGCTGCGTGCTTGAAGCTCAAGCGGCGCTCGCGCAATGTAGTCCCTCGGCTATCCTTGACGCGGGAGCATCGTCGTTTCGAAACAACCGCGACCTTCTGCCGTCGCGCGCGTTCCGTGAAAACGTCAAACATCCGACACGCTGTTCGTCGCAAGATCTTATCCGGAACGCCGAAATTCCGATAAACAGACGCGCCGAATCGATGATTTCCGTCGCATCGCTGTGATCGCGATCGTATCGTCCTTGCTCGTCCGTTACTCGTATCGCAGGACTTTTAACGCGTACCGCGTCGCTCGACAAGGATATATCCGCTCGATTCCGGAATACGTTTGCGAACCGCCGATACAAATCGATCCACGAGATGTGTTGTGGTGACGTAACCGGTGACTTGTGATCCCCTTCTTCGGTGTGACCAGTCAATGGGACATGGATGGAGTCCTGACGAGGACACAGTGGTTTATGCGTCGCGCGTTTAGCCTTGGATGCATCGCGTTCGAAACGCTCGTCTCCACAGTTTTCATACGCGCCCAATTTTTGAACGCACAAACGTCACTCACACTGTGACTCTCAAGGATGGAACATCGTCGAACCGATTCGAGCAACACGAGTTGAAATAAAAATGTTCGACTCGTTACAGAGTTTATAAGCGAATTTCACAGGCAATCGGATTAAGGCACTTACCATTGGATACTTATAAAACGGTAGAAGATTTCGATACTTTGAACGTCGAAGATGTTTGAAACGCGCTGAAAATCTATCGTGGCTTGCCGGGGCATACTGCAAGTCGGTCACGAATTTCTGGCCCGGAGGTCGAGACCGAAGTTCTGGCGAACAATCGGCTGGTCTGCATAAAAGACTCGTAACACTGCCGGAGCTTCGTGAACGAAACTGGGTGACGTACGGTTATCGTTCGTGGCCCGATCGAACTTGGCACGAACGTCGTTTCGTCACGTTTCACGCTGAATGGAGCGACCAGGATCTCGACGTGCAGCACGTACGTCTCGGTACGACTAAATTTTCTCTACTCTCGCGGCAGAAAAATTCCTTGGATCTTCGAATCGAAGCTGCGACGGTACTTTCGACCAAGCATCTAGCAGGAGCGAACATTTTCGATCTATGAAAGCGATAAACCTTGAGAAGACCCGACAGCTGTTCCAACTGAACTTATTGCTCCAAAGATTCTTCGATTTTTAATCGTTGAAAATTCGTCGCGTCAAAGGGAAGCCAAACGGAGCGGAGCGTTAATTCACGCGCGTACTCTACACAACGAAACGTTCGAGTGATTTTTACGCGTAGTCGATTAAAAAGAGTATCGTTTCGCCTATCGCGCGAAACCATTTCTTTTTTCTTTTTTTTCTTGCAATCTCATAGCACGTTGAAGTTGAAAAGGTGTTGGTGGATCGGGAACAGTCTTCGCTGCTTGTTTATCCGAGCGTTTCTGTGACACAGTTTCTCGTTCGGTATCTGTTCTCTCGCGCTATGTGACGGCGTGAGAAATCTGCGGTCAGATTTTTCTCCTTCGCGCGTTTCGTGTCGCGCTATTCGCGGAGCCGTTCAACGTCTCTGGAAAATGTTCGCGTCGAATAAACAGGATAATTAAATTTCGATTAAGAGGCGAACAAATTGACGGAAAAGAAGCGATAGACGATTTGGGAGAATGCAGCGGTACGGCGGTGCACTGGGAGAAATCGCGAGAAAGAATGATCGATGGAATGTCTAACGCGTCAGGGAAATTACTTTAACGAGTCCCGCCTAATGCATCGCGAACGACTTTGCGGTGGTGAATGCGGCGAGAGGCATAAAGGCGTCCGATCTGAGACGAGTACAAACTAATGCTACACCAGCCTCGAACGAGACGAAATACTCCAGCCGTTAATTACATTCATTAGCGGTTCGCGCGTTATAACGCTGTAACGTTCGCGTTACGTTACATTTTCTGCCGCAGCTCTGCCGCGGAGAATAACTTGCTCGTGAATTCCTACGTATCCGAACCAGCGCCGTGGTGCGAAGCTTTTTGTTTTCCAAAAGGGGAGGAGAGGAACACCGAACCAACGAGCCAAGGAAAAAAAACGAGTAAATTCGGTCAAGTTGCAGCAGCGCCGAAAACATACAGTTGCAGCACTGCAGAAGGCGACTGTGTGATTTCGTCGAGCCGTGTTCGGCATTGTTCGTAACGAAAAGATAAATCGAACGCGTCAGTGACGTTTGAAAGATCGTAGGGTCATCGACGTTATCGAAGATCATGCCACTGTAGAAGAAAAACGCGTGGCGGGAGAAAAAAAGGATCTTGAGAAGCGATCGTGCGCGGACAACGATTGATCGGTCCTCGAGGAAAGGCCGCGTAAAATGTCACCGCGATCGAAAAACTGTCAGTGCTAGCAAACTATCGCCGGTAAGGATGCGCTATTCGGTGAAACGATTGAAATGCGTGTGAGATAGTATATCAATATGTGAAAGAACCTCGTCGAGGAAAAGCGATGTCTACTTCTCTTCCCATACTCGTCTGTTTTATCATTTCTTTTGGTAAGTAGAAACTCGAACGACCCTGTCGTCGCACGATTCTTTCGTGACGCCGTTCTCTCGTAACACAGTTTCGCAACTCTCGCGAAAGACGGGCAACTTCGCGACCGAGTACGCGGCATAATTGGCGAAATTTATTATTGTACGAATAGACGTCCCCGGTAATCAAGATTTTAATAACGTCGCGAGAGCGTTCGTCGCGTAACGAAGTTCTGTTTGTTGGCCGGTATCTTGCTGGAAATATTTGCATTTCAAATTTCGGCCGAATCGAGCGATTTAAAATTGATAGCAAACCAGGGGAACGGCTTTATTCCGTCCTGCATATCGTTCCTTCCATTCTTGTTACCAAGTGCTAATAATTTGAACGCGTTAGAACGAATAAGCAATTCTTTCCATTTAATGTAAGACGAACTCTTGCCGTTTGAATTGCAAATCGATCGTTTTTCTACCGACTGACCCAGTATCTTGTATTATTCATGATATTCCCTTCCATCCCAGCCACACTTTGACACAACATTTCAGGCCGCGCGAGCTCGCGCGCGTCAGGGTGGAGCTCTCCTATATCTTTCAGTTTGATTGGATTTGATGAACTCCAGCCTGACTGATAGGGAGATGAGATTGTACTTCCGTAGCAGAGCCACGGCTACACCTAACCCTCTATTCAACCATCTATTTAATTTCGAACGTACTTACCAGCGAGCATTTCCATCCCTCGCGTTTCTAAGCGTCTCCGACTGAACCCCATCTTCTTCTACATTCGGTTTACGTACTTTCAACGATAAGTACTCGTTTCGTCGATTATTTGATTCCACCGCGAAGAACATTCCCACGTCGAATATTCTTTTAATCGGCGAATAATATATCCGTTACAGCGAAACTATTCCTCTTTAAAATCGCCTTTAAAATCAATCTTAATCGCCCAATTTTCTACTTTGTATCCGTGATCGTTTGAAACTGTATCGCAGCTTCGTTTCGTTGCGTTTCCGCTCGAGGAAAGAAGAGAATAACAGTCGTAGTTGCTCTCTCGGCGTATTTCTTTTTAATTGCTTTAAAAGTTAAGAACGTCGTTTGTAATAAGTAATAAGCTACTTTGTAGTACACTTCGTAGTAAACGATTCTGTTCCTTCTTGGCATTTGTCATCGGGTTAGGTTATACAATCGTCCAAGGCGTTGTATGGAAGAGAGTTTATACGTAGTCCGTGTTAAGAAGAGAAAGAAACGCTTGAGCGATTTAACGCGCAAATAACAACTTCTCGTATATCTTTGACCGCATCCTCCTTTCTTCTCGAACCTCGCGTCGTGATTCTCACCGAAGAGTTAGTTTCGTGGAAAGCTGCAACGGTTTTTCTTCGCGAACTAACATCGCCGTGAACGTGAAAAACCCGCAATAGTCGCTGCAACTGTACCAAAAGAGCACTCGATCGTTCTCTGTTAATTTTCCGCTATTCGACATGTAAACTATCCTTTGACGAGTGAAACGAAACGTACCGAGTCAAAAATTTGCGGTATTGATCCATAGTCATAACGTAACTTGTCTTACGCGAATACCGAACCTTGATCGACACTTTCTCGGTACAAAGATCAGTTCTACTCACGCAATATCGACTAACTTTGCACGTACGAAATCTCTTTAATTTCTACCGTATGTTTTCAAGGACGCAAGCAATTTTTGTCGACGACGAAAACGAAAAATTACCGAGTAATACGAAGATATATAGTTTAGAATCGAAAGAAATCGTAGTTAGTTAAGTCCGTACATCTTCGACAGTTCAACTTTTCCATTATTCGCCGCACTTATATAAAAAAAAAACCGTATCCTGAAAAAATATGCCGAATAAATGGCGGTATATATAATTGTCGAAACTAAATCAACACGGCTGACCGAATAAACGACCAATGCGAGATTTCAAGTGCACGAAATGGTCGGCCAAAGCGCGAAACACGTATTTGTTTGTCTTTCTGTGTGTCGCAAGCTAACCAAAGAATGCCAAATTAGTTGGCAGCGAGCGATCGATCGCTCGCAACAGTCGCAATGCGTTTCCAGGTAAACGGTTTATATCGTATCAGTTCCTGTGTTGATGGGAATTCGTCAGGATCTGACCGGACACGGTTTGGCTTCCTCGTGGCCATCGAACCGAAAGCCGTGATTCCAACTTTCCTCGATACCGCCCCTATTTTCCCGATAAAGCGATTCCAATTATTCCAAGTAAAATTCTTGATTCGATGTCCGACTTAAGCAGAACGATCGCGCAGCTATCCGATCTCGCGCTGCACCGTGATTTAATCGTAATCGAATTCATTCCTAAAAAGACAACCTTCGGGATTTCGAATGCCGTTTTTCGTCGTTTTATCTCCGTGCTTCCTTCCAATTGAAAATTGACCAGCCGTTGCCGCGCCTGTTTTCCTGTTTTCGGTCTTGTTTGTTGTCGTTTGTTTATCCGCTATCGCGCGACCGCGTGCCGTATCTCGAAAACGAAAAGTTGACCATCGAACTCATCGCAATTAAAAATCTCATCTCTCGGTCAGATTCCGTTCCGATTCGCGGACGTTATACGCATCTGGAAAAAGATATACGGATATCGAATTTAAGTTACTAACATTTTCCTGATATTCAAGCGAAAGACGATGCGCCAGCGGAACGATAAAATGCGTTGTTGGAAAGATATCGGAAGAAAGAAATGAATAAATCGGTCGGTCGACCGATCCACGGAGGATAGAGGAAAAAGCGGGAAAGACGAAAGATCGCTGGGTCGATTCGGGCGATATCGCGCGATTCGTTCGGAGTCATTTTGTTTAATCTAGGCGGATTATGAGGACGATGAAACCGAGCTGTCGGATTCACTTTGATCGTTCATCCATAGAACGAATCGGAGGTAATGAATCGACGATACAAGCTAGACTACGAGGCGTTTATAGGGCGATCGGTACCGTAGAGCCGTCCCGCTCGCATTTATGACACGACGCTACGAAACATAAAACGACGCACGTAATTCCGGCCGTACCGTGCCGCCGTGCCGGCTCGATGCAGCCTCGGTTTACCGTCGGATTTTGCCAGCATGGTTTACCACTTAACCTAACCGGTTCAAGATTCGTCCGGACAAAGTGGCGCGTTAACGAAAATAATGATTCTCCGTATCGTCCCTGCTCGACGCAAACGCTGCTGGATTAAAGTAACCGGCGAGCCGTACACGATCGATAGAAAATAGCGATTTGTAGAGGATCAAGCCAGATACGAACGTGCTTTCTCCTTCGAATACGCTTCCTCGCTGTACGTGTAGTTATCGTCCGTACGGACGTGTGTTTCGCGTTGATACCGAGCCGGTTAATCGATTCTCTCCGGAAGCTTAGTAAGTTGCTCCATTGGTAAAAGAGAACGCTCGATAATGTTTGATTCGAGCGTGTTCATCGTTCGATATATCTACATATTGTACATGCGTAATCGCCGTAACGATCGATCGTTTCATCTACGATATTTTATTCGACGAGAAAACTAAACCTTGGATGCTTTTTCACGCAAGAGTAGCGTCAACTGACCGATTTCGTCTACTCTGACAGCTCCTACACCGTTCATCTCCGTATTAGTATTTTTCGACGAGAATTCGAGTCGATACGTTCGTTCGTTCGCTTCCCATTACCCGTCTCGGTGTCGGTCGTTCAACGTCGACGAGCCAAGCGGCTTGATCGGCATTTTGGCCAATTTTTACTTTCCCTTAATCCGCTTCAACGGTTACACGCATAGAAACGAAGTAACGTGGAAACCTAGCAAAATCCAGGATGCGTTATCATAGCTGCGCAAATTGTACGCTCGATCGCCATCTCATCATCGATTAAATTCTATTCCTTATTAGCTCAGCTAGAATCAGACATCGTTACCGATAATATTGACGCGTGGCACGATGTCTTTCGCTATTATTGACATACTGGAACGCGCATCGATCGTTTGTACGTTCTTCGAACTTGTTACATACTTGTTACGTGTTGCCAAATATTGAACGATCAGTTACAATAGGTAGATTACAACGTATAGTCCGGATAAGTCGAAATTAAAGTAGTTTATTTCGCGAAGATAGCTCGTAATGATCGATGTTCGTGTTTGGCGAATAAACGTAAAATATGTAGGACGCTGACTTTCTCTTGGAGAATGTAAAAACCAATTTGCCAAATAATAAAATATCGATAAAGAGTATTATTGCAGCGTGTAGTAAGGTAAAAGCATGGTTGACTCGCGACGTAAGAAGACACGAGAACCTCTCAGGAAAATGCGATACACATTTTCTTTCGAGGTACAAGAAATTCGATTTATATATGCCTTGACTGAGGTAAAACGAGCTTTGCAAAATGGATCTAAGTCGAGATAGGTGCTTTTCAGTGGTCCTTACGCCGTAACTTTACGTGGGCAATTTGAACCACGAAAAAGTCGATTAGAAACGCCAGATCGTTTAAAACTACGCATCCTCTCTTGTCACAAAAAAAGTATCGCGCTTTGGCCAAATCCATGGTGCGAACCTTCGTTCTTAAATTAATGAAACATCGAAAGGAGCGACGAAATAAACAGAAACGGGGTGTATCGGATAAGATCGAAAGTTGGAAGATATAGAAGTTGACTGGAACGGTGATAAAACGTACATTCGGATGGAAGGGATAATAGAAACGGTGGGACGGAGTGGGACGGAGTAGGACGGAACGAAATAAGATCCTACGGTGAGCGACCAAACTATCCGATGTCCCTCATCCTCGAGAAAGAACTCGGTGGTAGTTAGCCAGCACCATCCAACGAGATTCAAATAATTTTATTATGAAGCTAGAGCAGAGTCATCCGCTCGGTCTCTTAGTCTTTTAGAACGTTCCCGATGTTCTTCGAAAGTTCCAGCTCGAGAATGACAGGGATGCGACGTCTTATGTGGCGACCGAGAGAAAATTCGCGTCACCGCGTCTCGAAGAACCTGTTCTCTCGAAAACTTGCCTGGCTCTGTACCAGTTACTTATTCAACCATCTTGCAATTTCAGATTTTTTCGTTTCGGATGACGTTCGAGCGGAAAATCGGTCGTTCTGTTTGTCGTATCCGGTCGTGATTAAGGTTTTACGACTGTCGGTTACGTTCGCGTCGCATCTGTCGATATTTTTTACTCCCTCCAGACGATATAAATTAGAAACAGCGAAACTGTAAACAATTTGGCGATGATCGGTGTGTAAATGTCACGCCGCCAACGATGTTAATGAAATACTTTATTTTATCTTGTATGCTTGCATATTTAAGAGAGACAGTTGTTTTTCGCGTTAGATATTCTTCTTCTTGCGAAAGTATTTTCGGTAGAGTCGCGGAAGAAAGAAGAAACGGTCGGTTGGAAAAAAGGACATGGACCAAAGAGAGGAACAAAGATGGATTAGTAGATTCGAGAGCAAAATTAATTTCCGGGAGAGCCTCCGGGATATAGATTATCCGATACTAGCTGTGAACTTATTTGACCCCTTTTCGGCGGAGAGACCGTAGAATACAACCTACGCTGCTCGAACGTTCGGCTTTTCCGCTCAAGAAAAATCTTTCGAAATGAATGCATTTGCCCGTTACGCGAGAATCCCGTGTAGATGATGCTTTTAACGGGGGAAAAAATGGGGAAAATTTAGTACAAACAAAATGTTCCACGCTAGGTTGACCACTTTGGCATTTCCGAAAGCGTAGCGGAAATATCATTTTTCGCTTGGAAAATTTGAATTAACGGAATATCGAAATGCGAAGTTTCGAAAACAATTTAACGTTAAAATCGGTTTAAGTAAGCGAAAACGTTTTGCGTTGTGTTGGCAGGCGGAAAGGTGGAAGAGCGAGAAGAGATTGAATCTTCCGAGAGGGCCGGTTAATGTAGCTCATTTTCTGTTTATCGGAACACAACCGAAAATGCAAACGAGCAGAGAAAGGTTCGTTGCGACGAAGTCCGACGTGAAATAAATTTACAGGGTCACGGATACCTGGATTTTCCAGTCGCTCGGTGTTTCTACTTTATTCTATTCGCCATTGAGAAGCTGCAAAAATAAAGTTTACCAAGAATCTGGATAAATTGGCCGAAGAAGGAGAAGCGAAGCCAAGCAGTAGCCTAGCAACTGGCCGGGAATATTTTCGAGACAACGCTCGTACAATTTCGTCACTTGTGTAGAGTCAATGGGAATTTCGAGGAAAGTCGAAACACGTCGTCGAGAAAATTCAACTATGTACATATAACGTTCCGAGACAAAATTAATTTTCGTCGAAATAAGTGGAGTAACGAATCGGTGGTTCGCGTTACACGCTACACGGCTACTGTAACGGGCTGCGCATCTTTACTCGTGCATCGCTGGAAACTTTAAACAGACCACGCTACCTGGGACCTTTTAAATTTCCCTTAGAGGAACGAGTTCGTTCCGCGAAGGTTTCGTCCCCGGGAAAGAGAACGTGTACAGCGTGTCTTACAGACGAACGGTTCGGTTTTAATCGAATGACGCACGATTTTACTACCGGAAAGCTATTCATTTGATGATCGACGAAGCGCTGAACTTTGAACAGCTGTTAGAGTTACATATATATATATATATATACAAGATTCGTTCACCGTACGTTACAACTTTTCAATGGAATGTGACGGAATAGAATAGAATGGAAGTTAGCTATGCCGAAGAAACTAACTTTCGTCTATCGATTCTCATCGTAACGAGACCAGCGAGCGTTTCACTAAGCATGTTAAATCGTTCAGTCCTATTATAAAAGCACGATCGATTCGATTCAACGTTACCAATACGAACTTTGATAAATCAAACAGCGTTTGCCAATCGGAATAAATAGGAAACGCGTGAGAAACAGACGAGGCTAGAAACCTTGAAGGTAAAATAATATTTTCGAATATCGATAGTCGAAACGTTTTATAGGGAAACGAAGGAAAGGCTAAAGAAATATCACAAGATTGTTCTTCGGAGCTCGATGTCTAGAAACGTGGAAAGTAAGAGTGAACGTGTATCTTGGACGACGCTTAACGTGAACTCGTCTTAACCGCCTCTAGGGCGGAAAGCTCCGAAGCGTAGTCTACGAGCTACACGGTCTAGTAAACTAACGAAAGAGAAGTTCCCACTGCGAAAGTACTGCTCTACACGCGAGTCATTCTGAAGAGTGAAGAGCAATCGCAAAGAAAAGCTCACCGGCGTACTTGTCCACGTTTCAACTTTGCCCGTTGATCCCGGGCTTTCAATACGGCTCTCGATTTCCGCTTCGAACCTTTGATCGGATTTTCGGCATCGAATCTACGATTACGCGACCGATTCTTTTCCAGAAAAACAAACGGATCTCGGTGGTATTCGCGTGTTACCAAAATCCCGATGTTTATTTAAATTTCTCTTTATCCCTTTCTATCGATTTACTAGCCTCGACGTTCGCCGGTCGATTTTACTGCCTCGCAATTTTGCAAGATCGTAACACGATTCCAAGCTTTCCGATGTATTCCGATTTCACTTTGCGATCTGTTTCGAACTCAGTCGAGGACTCTTCGATGTTTAACGTTGTTTATTTTGCTGTCGATTAACGAATTTGCCATATAAATTGGAAACACGATTTTCTGGAAATTTCAGTTGTTGATGCAACCCGATAGGTGCGAATAAATACAACCACGAACTGGAGATGATAGAATAGGGAACTAGAATAGAAATAATAACGTGTAGAAGAAACGATCGTTCACGATTGTGAATTTTCGTTGTATAATTCGAAGAGAACGATTTAGGCGTGGGAAACGGCGCGAAGAGAGCAGGGATGTCGATCATTCGTGAACAGTGTCACTCTATGGATGTTATTTCACTCGAATGGGAGCAAAATAGCTGGACGCTGGATGCGATCCGTTGGTCGCGTTACACGCAGTTACCCTCGCAACTACTCGTTCTCCATTCACCGGGAATGTGTATCTCTGGCCAGGCTAGTCATGGTTGCCCGTAAACTTTTCCATTGTGCTCGAGTTTTCCATGTTTTAAACTACTAAACGATTTATTCGAAACCAATTCCCTTCTTCTAAAACTGATTTTTTATCGTTCGTTTTATCGCCCTTGTATCCGATTATGTTTCGAGTTCTGAATATTTATAGAAAATAAAGAAATCGCTCTGCGAACGATACTTATGCAAATCAACCTTTCCTCGTGATACGTATCAAACTATGTTGGAAAGAAATTTGTTTCGAAAGATTCGTTTACGGCGATATCGAACAAAGGCGATCGCAATTTGTGAATATTCCAGAAACAAATTTACAATTCGTGTTCCTGTGGATTCGCGTATATCGTGCACCGTGTTGATGCGTGATTTCGATGAAACGCACGATGAAATAGATTATGCGTGTTTGCATCGGCTGAAAAGCAACAAAAAAAAAAAAAAAGTTCTGAACGAACGCGGTTGATACTCGTTACAGGTGTATTGAGTATTCTGTGCACGGAATTCAAGCCCTTTCATCTCGTCGCAGACTCCATCGAAAGAGAAAATTGTATCCGATGGAAGCCGTTGGTATTGCGAGAACTAACGAAATCAAAAATAAACGAGAAACGCGATTTCCAAATCTCTTGAAAAACAAATAGATTTGACGTTTTCAGAGAAAAAAAAATGAAAAAAAATCGACCTACCCCTGTTATTCAAACAATACGTATCATCGATTTGCTCGTTATTTCCCCATTTTCCGATTCCTCCAAACGTAACCATTTTACGTTTATCGCAAGTAGATACCGTATCGCTCGAGACTTAAGAAACGTTCCTCTCTTAAAACGATCTTTGCGCGAAAAAAGAAAAGAAAGAACGCGTAACTGAAAGATCACGGTTTTTCAAAGTGCCTTCTGTCTCATAGGTACAGTCATCTTCGCGTAAACCAGTTAGAGATTACGTATTCGCTTCCAAACCTTCTCCCTACCTATTTTCTCTTGTCGATTAATTTTCTTCGGACTCGTCTCGTTAACAAAATTAACGTACGTCGCGCGAAATTCGAACGCTCGTTCCATTTGATTCAAACAAATGTAAATATCTTATTAATAAGCGTGTAAACGTTAACTAATTACGAAATTTGCTAATGTTTGTAATTTATTTGTTCTTCTTATTGAACGTTTTGATCGTCGTTTGTGCAAAGTATGCTTGAAATTAATCGGTAAATTGTCATATTTCAGGTGGTATAGCGTCATGTGTAAGAAATTTTCGAACCGACTTTCTGGAGGAATGGCCAACTCCTGGTACGGGACCCCATTTCGACACCTCGATGCAGTCAAACTTTACCGGACTGGTGGGCAAAACCGTGCATCTAGTATGCAAAGTGAAAAATCTCGGAAATCGGACTGTGAGTTTGTTATAATTTATGCTTGTTTCGAACAACGAAAAGCCAAATGCCTCGTTGACGGAACCAATCGTTACGGATATTCCGCAAGGAAACAATGATAACGCTGTTCGCGAAACTAGAAATTAGCGATTTACCTCTCAACTAGCTACGACTAACGAGTGACTAGCTTAATCGTATTCTGATTCGATCAAAGATATAAACTTCGTTCAAGTTGGTGAAAAGTGATTTTTTAAGAAATTTTCGTCCGAAGGAAATCTTACGAAACGGACAAAAGTTGCCCAAAATCTCTTTGCTCTGGAAATAACAAACACCAAAACGCGATGAAAAAGCGGAAATGAAGCTCGCGTCTCGATTCGCCCATAGATTTCTATCGTTTACAGGACACGATTGATCCGTCCGATTGAGTCGTGCCGATTATAACAGAAGATATCACGATCGTGAATGCTCGTTCGAAAGAGAAACAGTTGCCAGTTTCCAAAGACGATGGGTTATATTCGCGATATGTTTGGCCAAAGCAGCTAAGAACCCGTTGTTGTTAATACGCCGCCAACGATAACGGCGGTGGTCTTCATTAATAGGCATATAGAGACCGCAAGCTAATCAATGGCAGTTTGACTTTGGCTTAGAGCTCCCCGATGGAAGCAATTACAATGGCGTGGACTTGGGTCTTACCTGATTCTGTTCACCGACCGCTCGAACATAGTTTAAGATGCATCGATTGACTTACATTGTATTTATGAACAAAAGCAACCGATGGAAATCCTCTCATTGAAATCCGGCCCTCGTGTCCTCGCTAGTGCATAATCAATCCAATCGCGGATCGAATACGTAAGATCGAAACTAAGAACGAGTTAAGTCGTAATCGATCGTGATTTACTTGAATTTCACTCGTCGCTTTTTATCATATCGTTGCGTAAGTATCTGTAAAGGCCGAAACAAAGTAATTTATCTTTATCGATTGCTCGTTACAAGTTTAAGACGTGTTTTCCTTTCACTGAATAATCTAGTTGAGAGACTCGTAAGATAAAAGTTGCCTATTGAAAGAAAGAGAGAAACGAAGAAATTTGAGATGTCGAACCGTAAGCTGGATTGTTCGTTATTGTTAAAACTGCGCTCGGATTACGACGTTGAGGAACAAAGCGCTCGAGATCATTACATCGGTCCATGTTCCTTCTCGAACAGCAGGATACTGTACATACACGTGACAACAGATACGTATACATGCGGAGTGTATATCTGTGTAGGCGCGTGCTATGCGCACGTGTAGATGTAACACGAAGGGATAGTCGCCTAGGTACGCGTTCGGTGTAGGCTTCGCTCGGTCTCTTTTATCCGGACAAAGATCAGCGAGTTCCTATTTTCTTGAGATCTATTCTCCGTCTCCCTAGCCGATCCCATTTTCCCTGCTGTCTACTTTCACAGTAAGAGCCTGTAATCCCTACGATCGTCAATGGAAGCGGAAGTCGTGAGACGAGCATCTAATAGCGGCATTCTTCGCGCAAACAACGCTGAAAAATACTGAAAATGGTCGTGTTAAATCTATCCGCGTGCGGCTCTACATGCTTCCTTTTAGCGTATTGGAATAATTGAAATAATTGAAACAAGAGTGAAAAAATTTGTCAAGCTGATTCGAGAATTTACAAACGGTAATCACCAACGTTTTCAAATTGAATTTTATTTCGTCTTTTTTTTCTTTAGTTTCTAATTTTTTAATTTCCAAACTTCACTCGTCATACATCTTTGTTCTGTTTAACCAAAGATAAGTCGTCTTCGCTCTGATCTCTTACCGAAGCGCATTAAATCGTTGAAACGTGCGTGAAACGACGCGATATCGCGCATTTGCCACTAGATTGGAAAGAAATTCCGCGCGATTCGATCGACGCCGCACAGAGTTTCATTGGCTTCAACCCCGTCGTTCGGAATGCAACAGTTGCCAATTCCTGACCGAAGTAAGTTTCGGTGGTAAGTTGCAGAGTATTCGATTCGACGACTTGCCATTGCCCGAAAGCTGGAAACTTTCGCAAATGAATATCACTTTACGAGGTACATATTTGACGCATCCACGGTACGTAAGGTTCGATTAAAGGCCAATAAAGTTGCTTTACGGTACGGCACGGTAAATGTAGAAGAGTAATTGCGAAGCGCGACATTCGCTGACATTTGGTCCCATTTGTGGACGCTCGGTTCAGCGATGCGACACGCTACGCATATGCTTGCGACTCGCTAGACTCGGTTTAGTCGATTTGTTCGTTTGATAGCGCGTGTGTGCATGTGCACGCGCGCAATTACAGTTCGCATGGGACGCGCGACGTGCGAGGTACACGATCGCGCGAGCTGCATAGATTTCGGTTGGATCTCAACAAACAATAGCTCGGCTAATGCCGATGACACACCGATGTCACCTCGAGAACTCGTAGGCTCCCACAGCTGCCAGGTTTGCGGCCGACGTAGGACAATACCGAATCTCCATGGTGACGTCATACTCGCCTCGAGTGGTGCCGGTGTCGTTATGGGAAATTGGTTTACGCTCCCGTGACGGAGCACACCTAGAACGAAATACCCTCGAAAGGATCCTCCATGTTCCACGTCGTGACACGCCGCCACGCTACCGCCAGCTTCTTCGTACCCCTGCTGCTCTCCCTTAATTCCAAATTACAAGGCTTCTCTCGATCCGTCGACGTCCGTTCGAGAGTACACCGAGTTTATCCAACTCCATTTGTCAAGATCTCCCGAAACTTCATCGTACAATCGAATCAACGACTCTTTCTTTTCCCGCTTCGATACCTCAAAATCGATCAATATCTAACGATTATTTTCACAACTAGAACAATTTAAAAAATCACATTTATAGTATCTCACACCGCCGATTTCGTTCATCGTTACATTTCCTACTGCGGTTTCAGGCATGTTTGTGCGAAAAACGTTTCTTTGGTCCAGCGTGTTGCTACAGGCTCTAGGGAATCGTCCAGTTAGGATCATAGACGAGCCGAGTGTTTAACGAACGTTCTGTTTTCGAGTTCACGATCTTTATTCTCACATTGGGAGAATGGATAAAGTCATTGCGACATCTTGGTCGATTTTTAACCGACGATTAAGGTCAGACAGACGTAAGTACGTATTACCTAAAGAATGCGCTGCGCGTAGGTTATACCTACGATTCATTGATATCGTTGGTCGTAGTTTTAAACGCGTTGATCGAAATACCTACAAACGTGGAACTCGTACAACTGATTTCCGATCTAGCGCGACACACGCGTGACCGCGATCTACGTATCGAGTATTTTTAATCGATTCTATCGAGAGACGCGTGTGCTCGATCGAGTAATCGCAAAAATTTCCACGTTCAACCAAGCCTAGTTCAGCCTAGTTCATCTTGGATTTTTATGTCTTCCGAAAATCGTTCTCGAGCGATTCATCGCGATAGAACGTCATCGTGACATTTTGTTACAGGTTTCGTGGGTAAGGCATCGGGATATACACCTGCTAACGGTTGGCCGTTACACGTATACGAGCGACCAACGTTTCGAAGCGCTACACCTGCCTCACGCCGAAGAATGGACGTTAAGGATACGATATCCACAGCAGAAAGACTCCGGGATTTATGAGTGCCAAATATCAACGACACCTCCTATCGGTCATCCCGTTTATCTAACGATAGTCGGTAAGCCCGAGAAAACGCGGTATAATCTCCGTGCAACGGTGAATTTTGATCTGTAGCTCGTCTATTTTTGCTTTTCATACACACGCCGGCCGCGTTGCGTCACGTTGACTCGGGTCAGGTCGGATCGGGTCGAATGATACTCGTACAAACGCAAACACGCGAAAGAAATATTAAGCCGTTTCAAAGCATTTGCAGTATACTCGTTTTGTTATAGGTAGATGAACGGTACACGCTTTAACCAAGGTATACATACCTATGTGTAATTGCCAGGTAATCTCGTTACGTTTGGACGCGAGTTATTCCATTCAAAGATTATTCCATAGATTCGCAAGTTTCGATCGATACGACGCAAAATTGTAGAATAAACTGCAACAGAATTCGTTTTAATAGGATTAGGATCGTTATTCACTTTGAAAGTTGACGCATGCCTTGGGGGCGTCATAAATACGAGAGCATCGCAATATGTATTCGCATTTGCGGTTAAACGCCAATATTTCACCAATTTAATGAACTGCGCGATATAGGGATCAATTATTTCATCAATCGCGATATGTTATTCAGTTATTAAAATAAACCACTAACGTTACGCGATAGCGAACTACTAGTCGCGTCAAATATCTTCGTAATTCGTATCTTATTCCGAGAAGAATTTCAAATTCACTGTTTTATAATCTACGGTATCCTTGGAGTTATATATTTGCCTGAAACTTGAGAAATTGTTAAAACACGCTAGTCTAGAGAAGTTTGAAAAAGATATCGACGCTTGAAAAGATCAGAGATAGCCTTCGCCTGGAAGATCGAAGAGACACCGTTGCCGAAAGAGAAAGAAAATGTGAAAGAGGCGTAAGCTGGTGTATATCTATGATCAGTGTGCTTGAAATTGAATTTAACGTAGATGCGATCGTGTGTAGCGGTGGTGCGAAAGGGGCTAATCGAGGATACGTACGAAATTCATGGAAAGATTTTACACGGCCGTACAAAGCAGGTGAAACCAGGCCGTCTGCGAGCTCGTATATCCTCGCAGGTACACCGTTAATGACTGGCCTGATATCCTAACCGCGCCGTACTATTAAATGAGAGGATCTTATCACACAGACTTGACCCGAAAACGTTACCCAACACTTCCGTTTCTACGTTTCGCGCAACGATAAAAATATCGAACGTTTTATTTTGTCGCGTTAACTTTGATCGCCCGTGCTATTGCTTTTTTTCAATTTCTTTATACCACATAGTCGTTCTAATATCTTTTTAATTGTTCGAATTAGAAGAAACTTCGTATAGTTTGCCAGGATTTCTGTGTGTAATTTACCGCGAATGGATGGAAATTTAACTCGATCGTCGTTAGAATCGTGCAACTTGACGTTTGAAAGTACGTTTTTCTTGTATAAATTCTGTCTATGAAAATATCGACGTTTGCATTTACGTTCGCATCTACCTATGTACCGCCGATAACCGTTCCAAATCGGACGAAAAATTCTAAAGCTAAAAATTTGGTTTCAGAGCCGATTACCATCATCATCGGTGCTCCCGACCTATTCGTGAATAAGGGTAGCACCATCAATCTAACTTGCGTCGTAAAATATGCTCCGGAACCACCACCCATGATGATCTGGAGTCACAACACCGAGGTGGGTATTGCCAGAATAATTATCAATTATCGTAAATTTAACGATTCCAAATTTAACTATGTGGCAAATTTACCTGCCAGATGCGAACAAGACGTACGCGTAACGCGATAATATTATGTGCGACGTATAGTTAATGTCGGGTTCGGAGTACGGTGAGCCGGGTATTCGCCGTTCATTTTACGTGCTTCGCAAAGTTCTTTGTACCGGCTCAAAGGGAATACGTCGAGGGAAACGCAGCTCACATACATACATGTACATATCTTTTTACCATTCTTCTTGCAAACCTTGAAGCAGAATACCTTTTGTCTTCGTACGAGGCAACGGTATTACACGACAGTGTGAGAATCCACTGGGAGGGGATAGTTTCCACGGGAATATGAGAAAGCAGCTACGGCAGCTTTGAGGAAATGATTGCGAACCAAAAGTCGGATATACCTTGGGATCCAATATTGTTCCTTTTTAACTGTATGCACACCGCCCATCGACTGTAATCCGAATCCATAGTTTTCACGCAGAGTATCGCGACGACACGTTTTACCTCGAATACGGGATCGCGCAAAGTTACGCGGGTAAATCTTTGCTACGCTCTTTTCGTATGTCCCGAAACTTTCTATCGACAGCAATTTGCCAGTTTGCCGGTGTTTCGATCGAACTTGACATAGAAACGAACAACGTCGCTTTGTCTTTAAAGGAACGTTAGTCGACGGTTTGAAGATTTTTCATGCCGTCAAGTTTAAAAAGCTACGTAGGAATATACATAGTTTTCGTTCAATATTGTTCGAGCGTTGCTCCAAAACTAGCAAAATACGACGATACAATATGCTGGTATGTATATGGTGGAAGAAAAATTCCAATAAATATTCGAAAACGCAAGTGTCTCGATACGATAAAGGCCACTCTGTACGTGCTGGCATGCTGCAGCACGTTGAAATATTTACACAGAACCGACGGTATTATAATTTCTGTTTTACGCTGTTATTTCTTCGTGGCTCTCCGACACAGCGAATTGATTCCTTGCATGAACGAAGCATGCGTGAATGACCGCATGCAACTCGCAGCTTTACCTTCTGCTCGTCAGATACCGACGCAACATTCGAAAATCACTTCTACGCTAAAGTCTATAGCTGTCCATTGTATCGTTGTAGCCGTTAATATCTTCCCTCGTCTTCTCGTATTCTTTTTCATCGTTCAGGATGTTCTGTTCACTGCTACAGTCGGTGTCGCACGTCTTACTCGTTTCCGCGGTTGCTACGAATCTTTGAAAGTTCTTCTTTTCATCGTGCTGATTTAATTCGCATCTTAATTTAATACGCGAAGGTATTGATCCTTAAAAACGAATTCGGTGGATTCTTTGTTGAGACAAATATTTCCTATGCGATTTTTTAAAGAAAAGATTCAAATTAAAACGCTGGAAATGTTTTCGACTATCGTTCGGACAACCAAGGGGAGAAAAGCTACTCCATACAAAACACCAGGCATGTTATTGGCATGTTGGCAACCAAAAATATCGTCGAACCGATTTAATAATTTGAGACTGTTTATGATTACACGTGCGTGTGGCACGCAACATGCTAAGTGTGAAACCGCCGTAAGCCGCCACTGGTCTAAGATAATCTAACAATAGGACGTCGCTCTCCCGCTTGATACCGTCGAATCGCTGATGAAGGTGATGTCGAAACGTCGTCGTAACCGCGCGTTGTGGCGTCACCCAACCTCTTCGTGTTCTGTTTATTCCGATGGTGGTGTCCTTTTCTTATCTCGAGTACCCATAGCGTAAAAGTCGACACGAGGCAGGAAGTGTGTGTGTGTGTGTGTGTGTATGTATGTATAAAAATTCTCTTTGATAATAATAATAGCATGAAAATAGGTCAAAATTGACGAGTATATCGCGACCAAAGAGTCAACGCATATACATTACCGATTTAGACGTTCAAGATGTAATTCGAATCGCTTGAATAGTTTTCGTTCGATTCGTGCTACTTAATATGCTCTTATTAATTATTCTAATGCAACTTCATTGTAATCGCATCGTGCAAAAGTTGCGTAATAGAGAAACGTTATGCACGGAACTCTATATAGGAGAGATGATATTTTATTAAAAGAGTAATCTAACTTGCTACTAGAATGTTTTTCTTTCTTTAACGTAACGCGGTATGTTTTAATTAGTAGCATAGCAAATTTTTCGGTCGATGAATCTTCTTCGCGCTTAAGCTGTGTGGTATACTGTGTTTTTTGTTTTTTTTATTTGTCGACAACGTTAATTATTCTCAAACTCCAAAAGTATCGTAATCGTCGTGGCTTAAGTAAACGAACACATTAATATTTAGTTGTTACGTTGTGTAAATAAAGTTAACATAGTTAACGCATATTTTTATAAAACTCTCGCATTTCTTTCCCTTTAAACGAATTCTGTTGTGCATTCTATTAAATCTACCGATTGAAGAGTAAATACAATTCAGTGAAACGTTTCCCTCGAATGCAAACCTACGTTCAAACCTTTTCGCGTTAAATAATATTTTTCCAACGCTGGCAAACGCGCACGTCAAACCGGACAAAAAAGAACGATACCTTTCCGTAATGCGCTTCCATTCAGCTTACGCGAATGCATTGCGACTTTATCTTATTTTCGGTTTACAAGTGTCTTTTTACAAAATCCAGTACGCTTTCTGTTCGACGAACAAATGCAATTTTTCCTACGTAGGAAAGTAATCCAGACCTAATCCGGAAAAGAAACAGGACACCATTCGATTTCACTTGCTTTAGTGATTTAAATTTTTCATTTTTCCAAATAGCTGTGAAGTAGTTGGGGATGGCTGCGTTACGGAATGAATAAACGCGAGTCTCCGTATTAAAGCCGAACATGTTTTTATTTTAACTAATCGTATAACGCGATCTATGTACTGCAACAACAACGCTTAAACTGTCATAGTCGCGGCTAACTCGTTGACGCGTTGCGAATAACGAACCTGAAGATCGTGACAGTCGATCGGTAACTGCTCGATCCTCTTTTATCTTTTGCTCTGATTTGCGACTATATTTATGATGAGATATACGCGAGGCTTTGTCACTGGGCGTGGTGACATCGTTATTTGTTGCGAATGGACGCGCGCTTAGAGACAGCGCGTGCAGGAACATCCGCCTCGTTGCAAGGCATTCCCAGAAACCATAGTTCGTATTGACCCACATATTTTTACACCTTGTCAAACACGTAGGGCAACGATACGTTTTCGTTTTATAATTTGATAAAGCGAGGAGCGAACGAATATTCCCCCGCTTGGTGTAAATCCACCATTATACGAACATTCTCCATAAAGCGAATAACACGCTGTTGTTAAATTTTGCTTTCGAACGTTCCGCTTTGAATAAGATTATGCGCGCGCTAGCGACAGTTTTATCATTTACGGATAAGGATCGCAAAGGATATAACCTAGCAAACACGACGATGGTACCCCGCTAGGGGTAGCCACCCACATGCTATATTTTTATTTTTATTTTTTTATTCACTAAGATATAATATTTTACCAAATGTCCTTCTGGACAAAAATCCAAATAAATAATTAAAAAAAAAAAAGAAAAAAACAGATAAGGTATTCGTTTATATAGACTTGCGTACATTTGACGACGCGACTGCGAGACTCCTTTTTTGTTACTAAAAGAGGAAGGAATTGGGCTTGGAATACAACGATATTTCACGCATAGGCATAAGTACCCTTACATAGCCATCCACACAGGCATTTGAACAGGACATTTACACAAGTCATACTCGTTACTGTATAGAGAGTGAGGTTCAAAGTATTTAAAGGATCATGGGTTACTACCTAGGTCTAGTCTGAAAGTAACTGGCCAACAATCAACGATTCTTGCACACGTTGTTAATTATATCACTCGCTTGTATACATCAGGTTCTGTAGTTCTGTTTAATAAACATCACTGAATGTTATTTCAACACAAACATCGTGTCTTCCAAAGATTATTAATCTTAACTTCAAGATTAAGTTCTAACAGGGCTTTTGATCGATACGAGCGAGAGCGAAAAATTGCCATTGGCGAAGAATAAAGGGCGAGAAATAAATAAATATGCGTTTATCTTTCGGTCCAGGTAATTAACTTCGACTCGCCGCGCGGCGGCATTAGCCTGGTGACGGAGAAGGGTCCTGAAACGACGAGTCGTTTAATGATCCAGAAAGCGGTGCTGAGCGACTCCGGGATCTATACCTGTGAACCGAGCAACGCGAATCCCAGCAGCATTAAGGTGCACGTTGTTAACGGTAAGTTTCACGAAATATTTGAGAATCGTTGGCTCGTTTTAGAACTTATTTCCACTTGCGACTAGTTGCGACGATGCCGTAGTTTCTGGCAGACTATCGGTATTATCGTGGACATGAAAAATGTGCCCATGTTTAAAAGAACATTTCCCGTCTGCTTCAGGAAGTTAGGACATATATTTATACCGTTGCTGGTGCAGAATGATCAATATATTTTGCTTCGTTTGCAATATATTTATTCGTATGCGTAAATAAATCATCGAGGAATATATAAACGATGAGTACATTCAGTAAGGTACAATTACAAAATTATTGGAGGTATGAAAATGTTGAAATCGTCGTTATATCATGACCCGAACGTGTAATCATCCATCTGCAAACAATTTTTTGATCACGGGTATACTTTTGCAAAGGGATTTGTAGTACTGCGTTTCAAGCGCAGCGAAACCACCGCACGGCGCGGTGACGAGATTTATGGCACGTAAAGCGAAAAGCAGAAAATTTGAAAATACATGCTGTATGTTGAAATTACTGCGAAATCGTGTACCATCCGAGCGTCGCTACACAGATGGTAGAAAATTAAATCTTTCTCTCAAGAACAGCCAATCGTCTCTAAGCGTGTCGTAAATTTTGCGTTAATTCGAATCTTCGTGAATGTGTAACGAAAATTGTTGGAACGTTTCAAACAAAGATCAACTTTATTCTTTCGCATGGAACCATACATTTTTTAACGCATTAATCCATCTGTCATGATATTTTTTATAAAAAGTTACTAATCTATTTAATGTGAAAAAAAAAAGTTTCTTGCGAGATCTGAAGAACACGAATAAAATCATTAATTTGTCTAGCATAGTACGGTAGAAAATGTTTCGTAAGATTACTTATTTATATCAAAGGTATCATAACTCGTAGCATTGTACATATTACAGCATTACTACTGTTATCGCTATACCGTATTATATAGCATTACAAGTTAATAGTATCATATACTAAAACATACTCGGTGACTCCTCACGCGTTCTAGCAGCAAAATGACATTCAGTAGCGCTCGATTGTTCCAGGTATAGTACGTATTGTATATGTATTCCATATTGTATGTCAGCCTCTTTGTAGTCGCACGCGTGACACGACTGATCTGTGACGGTGTATCGCACCTTGACTTTGCGGAGGCGCACGTTCCTTAGTCGCGTCAGCGTGAATGGAAACTCTGCCTTATCCGACAATGGATTTTATAGTCGCGTTCGACTAATCGCAAGTGAAAATAAGGCCTTACCCTGCCATGTTGATTGATCTCTCGTTGAATATCCCGTTGTTCTTGGAAGACGGGACGCGTGCACATTTGCCCTAGAATCGACGTTGTCGAGATCGATCTGACCGTGCCTAGCTTTTAAATTCGCCGAAAGCCATGCATTTCGCACGACGTCGCGACGTCGCGACGTCGCGATGCATCGAGTGAATTCGAGTCGCGAAGTTGACACGGTTTATTACTTTAACAGCAAGGGAATGAAGTCGCGTTGCTAAGCAAAGCGTGTCCTATACAATACCGATACTAAGCTAAGACTGAGACTAATACTGCTACGAATACCCACGCCAATACTAACGATACTAATACGTCGAGTCGGAACGATACGGTTTTGGACGAGAAATACATGTCAAATATCAAACATAGTCTCGATGGAAAGTAGATTCGAGGGACTAATTTGCTCCGATAAATATACGTAACTGTTTCGTTTACACTTCGGTAAATTATTAGGGTGTGCCTTATGATAGGATGAAAACGGACGCGTGGATTTAACGATAATTCGAAATAAGTTAAGCCAAGTTTCCGGTATGTTATTTATCAACTTCAAGCGTTAATTGCTTGGTACAATGGCCTGCATAGCCTTACCTGACGCGAATGCAGATCGATGCGACACGTCGTGCACGACGGTGATTTATCACCGTCATCGTCCCGACTGATCCGCTCGCAAACGTCTGTTTGCGTTCTTTCTCTTGATTGTTCGAATCGTTCGTTGCGTTTGTGCTGTTATCGCGAGACGCTATTCCGGCGGCCGAACGAAACACGATCGATAAAGTTTAAACGAGAAGAAAGGACAAGAAAAAAACAATGTCCGAGTGGATAAGTACGTTAGCTAGTTCGAAACCGAAAGAATTTCATACGATCCGAATAAAATTTTTGTTACAGAAGAACGACCGGCTGCGATGCATCACGGTGATGGAAGTTCGTCGTACACTGGGACACGGCCAATGTGTTTTATAATTTTAATAGTAGCTAACATAATATTTGTATAAGAGGAAAGAAAGAATAATCGTCGAAAGGGAGAAGAAATACGAAACACGATGATACAGCGCGATTTCACTTGCAAATCGCATCGCCTATGATCGGTAACATTCTTTGGGTGAATATTTGCGCAGGGTAAAATCGAATATTACCTACATTTTCATTAAATTTCCGTGACCAAAGAGTTTTCGAATATCAGCACGGCACAATAATCGGTAAAAACGTAGTATTTTGTTAAGATATATCATCAAGAACGAATAACTTACGACGTCAAAATTTATTGTATTATTTGTAAATAAATTCATTGTATGTACATATCAATAAAACGATCGTCTTTATCTTCCGACTCTTTCTCTAGACCGGAATCTGTCGAAACGTAGCAAAAGGAACGGTATATTCTTTTTCCTTCGTTCACTGTATACCCAAATCAACAAATAAAAGCACAGATTGTAATCCGCTTTGCTAGTTTATTTCAATGAACAATATGATTGAATCGTACAACGTAGTTTCTGTTTGAACTTGTTACTTAACTGTTATTGCTACCTTGTTATATCTGAAAAACAATCCGGCCTGTTAAATTTTTTTCGTTGCGTGGCAAACTGCAAAGTATATATTTAAGGTTACAAAAGCGACAGGCTAGATTCTCGCCGGAACGTATAATTGCTACGAATCGCGTACATTTGGTCGCGTAAAACGAACGAAACCCGAGCAACTATTTCGTTCGTTTATACCGCGAGTAGCGATAAAAGAGTTTGACGAGGAAAGTGGATTCGTCTGTTTAGCTTGAGCGAGTACGATAGATCGATATTTCTTAGAAGAAGCGACGTAAGAAACGACGATTCGTTAATGGCTTGATGGTTGATTACTTCTTTTATCTTGTGTCCGTTAATTACAGCTCGTTGCAACTGACTTTTCTTGAAAAGCTGCAGGTGCACGCGATCTCCAGCAAACCGGATAAACAAGGAAGAATCGTAAAATCGTAGCCAGCCCGAATATCCTAAGTTGCGACAAACTCGGTCCAGATACGTGTAACAGAATTTTTATCCATACGCCGCCACCAACCTAACGAAATTGCCAAGCTATACGAATATAACGCAACGTTCGTCGCGAGGAACTTCCTGCAAAAAGAGAGTAGACTTTTTCGTTTTTTTCAACTGGTCGCGTTGGAGGTCGAACGCGAGCATCTATCAAAATTGTTTCGATGTTCGGGTCTCTATGAAAAAACTGGGTCGTCCCGACTTTAACGACTTTCCCGCGATTCTTCGCATGTACCTGCCGTTTACGAGTTTGATACGTTTAACTAGAAGATACGCTTTGCCTCCTACATTTTCATTTATCAAATATCGTGCGACGATCAACCGAACGCACCGGCGTAATCTAATCGCGATAGCTACTTAACGGCGGGATATCAGTTGGCGGCTGTACAGCGGGCGGTGTTCAAGTAGTCGATAAAGTCGACTATTTTCGGCTCCCTCAATCGTGGAATCATCGGTGGGGCGGTCCACGCACGGGGCTGTTGTTGCTGCTGATGCTGCTGTTGCTGTTTCACCCAACCGATTCCTCCTTTCTTTCTCTTTTCTCGTTTCCGTGGATGTTCTTGCAACGTTATCGACTTGCCAAACACGAAGAGGCAAGGACCGAGATAAGGTCGGAAGTCGGGTATATTTTGCTTGTATACCAGGCTGAAACCACCCGTGTCTGCAGCCGGATTCACCGGTACATCCATTATCACTAAAACAAGTTGAAAATGAACAACAGATTTACTCCGTTTATTTCATATCTTCGCGTTCCCTTATTTTATTCCACTCTCTCTCTCTCTCTCTCTCCCTCTAGTCGAATAGTCCTTTCGAATCGACTATCGTATATTTAGATCGGATATCACATTGCTGCAGTACAGTACGCGGTACCTAAGCGCATCTATTTGTTTGTTTTAAATGAATTTGTGCCAACGAAATTCAGCGCGTTCGAAAGCACGTAGAAGCTCCGCCAGCTGTACGAGTATTAAATTAACCGACCTAAACAGATTTGCGCGTTTCAAGCAATTTACTTTCGAGCAATTTTTTACAAATGTATCGCAGTTAGGTACGCGCGCCCCTCGACACAAGATCCAACGAAAACTAATATTTCTCGTACCGGTAAAAAAAAAAGTTTTATCGGATTACGAAGAATCCAAAATACGTATAACGCGGAGCCAGATCGAACGGAAATAAAAGTAACGGACGATAGAAAGAAATCCGATACCCGAAAGTACCTAGAGAATGCCGTTGATTCTTTCTTTGGGCATTTACCTACGATACAGACAAAAACCGTTGATCGTCTTTTGACAGATGCGGCTACAATTGAGCCTGTATTTTGGCAAAAAGATATTTTCAAACGTACGCGAAGAATTAGACGGTTTCGCTTTAGTGAAAAGAGTAGGGGGTTTGTACTCTCGATCCGTATACCTGACAAGCAGAGTTGTTTAATCGAAATCTGGAAACTTGAACACAGTAGTCGATACTAAACGATTTGAAAAGCTCGTTCGTGCATTCGCGAGGAAACCAGAATACATATACCGTCTCGTTGACTTGTCCCGGCCACTATCCTCGGAAACTTTCACCCGCAGTCTCGGTTTGTGACAACTTGCTTCTCTCTACGTTGCCCTATAGATCGTAGTTTGCTAACCTTTCACCAAGCTTTCGAGAACATTGGAATAGAGGCGTTTGGTAATTCTCGAGCTAGGAGGATGCATCCGGGGATTCGTGTTGATCTCGATCAACCAAACCGAAAGGTCCTCCATCACGACGAAATCGGCCCCATATAGCTCGAAACTACAACGTCGTCTGTCCATGTGCTCCTGGGAGGCCAGCATCGTCAGAACTATGGCTTCCGACATTTTCGTATAGATCTTGTCGTAATACGGTTCGCCGTCGAGCCCCGTTTGCCTGACAATTATGACCTTTGCGTTAGTCACTGAATATCTCTACCGATGAAAATTAACAGATATCTTCGCCAAAAGGTGTACAGCTAGCATCAAAGTTATCGATCATGTTCTACGCTAGATCGCTGCAAATTCGAATATTCTTCGAACAGCGATAGCGAGAAAGTAAAAAGTAACGTGTAAGTAAGCAAAGTATTATGCTCGTGGAAATAATGGCGAAAGGAACGACAGGCGGGCAGAGACGATTACCCGAGAAGAAAATACACAGATTCTAAGCATATTTGGGCGATGTTTGATCAAACTTATCGATCTCGCGGTCATCAAACGCTATCGACCGTAACGAACGGATAACCGAAACTGCTCCTCGCAACGTATAGACCGGTCGAGAGATTACTTTAAATATTCGTTCAGCTTCTCGCAGTCCCATCCTTGATCGCGAATCGATTTTACGACTTCCTCCGAATTTCCACGTTTCCTCCGTCTCCTCCTCTCCTCGTCGTATTTCTCCTGAATGGCGGTATTGCAGATATGAATCGCTTCGTGATAAGTTGAGAAAGTGTAGGGTTTCGAGCTGAATCGTAGGAGTCCTTCCCTGGAAAAGGATAGGAAAGGATCGAGAAAATTCTTTGATGGAATCTCCATCGAGAAGATTCTTTCGGAATAATTTTCAAGGCTCTTTTCTCTAACAAAATCCCTCGCCCGAGATTTCTCCGTAGACCTATAACGTACGTATAACGTATCGCGTGTCCTTTTATTTGCGCGCACGAGATTCATCGATAGCTATACGAGCATACGTTTCACGAGATAAAAAATTATTTCCCGATGGTTCGATTAAAAAATGCGATACAAACTTCGCTACGAATATCGTTTAGACGTTCGAAATACAGCGGAAGTGTAAAGTCGGAAATTTAGTTACTTGAACACCCATATTGTCATGGGAAATGTATTTGTAACCAAATACCACTGCCTTATGTCGAATTTCGTATCGTGAACCAACAACGGACGTTCTGAAATTAAAAGGAACAAGATGAGATCGCGAAAAGGTATAACATTGAAACGATTAAACGTTTTACGTACCAATGTACTTCTGAACAATGAAGTAATCTTTCGGTCTGCTTTTTATCTTTCGAAATATATCCTTTAAACTGTGAGATATGCTGATTCCCGTACCGCAACAAAGTTCGCTCGGTTTTAATATCCATATATTTCTCATTCCGTTTAATTCGTATTGCGGATCTATCTCCTTCAATCTTGCCAGTATCGGATTCGTCGCCTCTAGATATTTCTAAACGACGTAATAGAAAATTCACGGTAGCGAGATGCAAAATTTGTCGCGTCGAATCGACATTGCCAGAGTTTTTAATTTAAAAGCAAGAAATCGCTTGGAAATGGATCGTCTATTCTTTAAGACGGTACTACGCAAGCGAAAGAAAAGAAAAGAAAAGAAAAGAAAAGTACACGAGTATCGTACTTGTAGCTGATCTCGACTTTTTTCCGAGGTAGTCTCGATTCCAGCTCCCTCGTGTACGGCTGCGGTATAATCGTCCAAAAAGGAATTCCATTCCTCTTCGGAAAACTCGGTCGCAAAGTCTTTGTCTATGTTTTGGTGGATTTCACGGGCGATAAATTCCTCGCAGCGTTTTATGGCAAACTCCAGTCGACTCATTAGAATCGGCCGATGTCCCGACTCCGAGAAACCCTGGCCATCGTGCATTCTTCCGACGAACCATTTCAACAGACCAGCGGCAGCGGTCAAACGAAAATCATCGAGAAAGGCTTTCGGCTCTCTGCTCAGGTTGTAACTTCGAGGGAATAATACCGACGACACGTCCTTCTCGTACAGCCAGTGTGCTTCCTCCAACAAACGAGCCATTCCTAGCTACATTATTTCGTCATCGTCAATATTTCGTCGAGTTCGCAGCGAACTAAAGTTCGATCGAGCTTAATTAATATATTTCACATGTTTCACGATATGCATGTATCGAAGATTCTAATTATCGATGTTAACCTTGGAAGTGTAGACGAAAGGTTTTTGGTATCTGTTGAGAATGATATTGTTACTCAAGCCACGATGCCAATCGACGAAGTCGTTCCGACAGTCCCATATAAAGTCTGGCGATTTGTGACGTAATAAAGCGAAAATTACCGCCTTCTCGTTTAAAGTACCGTCCGGTTGGGTCAAATCGCCCAACGATCTTGCTTCTAAGCTGGCTACGCTACCTAAAAGTCGAAGAAGGAATTTCAGACGAAAATGAAAGTTCGTTTAGTTTTTGGTAAAAAGTTGGTGACAAGTTCAATTTTGACGATATTACTCGGACCAGAAAGACGATAGCTGTTTATAATAGACACTTTGTCAGAGTTTATACGGTCAATTTTTAATTAAAGAAACGTAGAATGTAAAGGAACGAATTTGATTAAGAAAGACAAGGAAACTAACCATAAGGTACAGCTCTCGTTTTTGTAGCTTCGTATTTTTGCACCCAACCCCTTTTCTCCAGAGCTTCTTTCAATTTCGGTAACTCACCGCGTATCAGAAATATTTTGTGCCTCTGAAACACGGTAGCACGTGCTTCAAAGTATCTTAAAACTATCGTATTACACGAATTTCTACGCAAGACTATTCAAATCTAGATAATCTATCGAATAGTTATAACGAATACGCGTACGTTCGTTTATTAACGTTTGGACGTTGTCGGACAATCCGATCGGAATTACAAAATTTTGAAACGTTTTCCTTGTAAACGGATCTGACGTCTACCTTAATAGCTCTGTCGACTTTCGCTTTAATTTTCTGATAACGCTCTTTCCTCGTCCAGTGAGTCTTACAGCAATCGTCGTCCTTGAGCACGATACTCCTGTAATTGTTGATGGTGTCGGTATCGTGCTTGTCAAAGATCTTCCGAGGGCAGCAAGAACACGTGTCCATGTAGGATTTCGGGAACGCACCGCAGTCGAGTTGTGGCAGGCTGTTAACAGCATTGATCTCATTGTCGTCCGTGTCCGGAAGTGGCCATTTTGAGTTCATTTTCGTCCAGTCTACCCGATTGTACGGATTCACTGGACTTTCCTTCTTTTCCAGACAGATCAAAGAAGTCAATTTGCAGTAGGAGTGGCTCGCTTTATCCTCGTTCGTGGAATCCGTAGTCGCTAAATCTTTCGCGGTCCTAATGTCCCTTGACCGGTGAAACGTTCTAATTTATTACACGATATCTACTGAATTTTATTCCTTCTTCTAACCAGTGATCGATTTAATCGTCGTGTTCGACTTTGATCAACCGGATCACCTAACTTGGTCGTTCGTTAGACATAGAGACGTCGAAAACTTTGACGTTTTTTCGGAACGAGATACGTACCTTAAATCAGGCGGCAAATCCATAGTTTCGTTGCGAATCGAGACAGCTATTTTACGTCAATTCCTAGATAAATTGCAAAAGTGGCGTTAATTGCGGAAACTAAATGAATTATCTAGTTGAAGTAAACGCTAGAAATATTCGGCGTGCACGGAAAGAAAAATCGACTCGAGAGGAACGTTTAGGAACAATGCAAATATTCGTCGATGGGCGTACACTTTGAACGCTAAAGCGAATGAAACGAGAAAGGCTAAATCGATCAATCTGCTTGTTTAACCCGGCCGCCTTATTGTCTGGCAAGCTTAATCGCCTAAGTAATTAACCTCTCATGCAACGAACTTTGGAGAAACTGGTTTTTGCCCTTATTAAAGGGCCATATTAATTTAACACTAACGTTATGTATCCTTCTTACGACTCGCGAAGTAAATTCATGACTAAATTATTGCGAAGAAGTTGCGTCGTTATCTTTACAGAATTTTGTGCCAATTTATATTACAATGCTCGTTTCAATCGAATTTCGAAGATAATAAATAACGAAACCAATCGATATTTAATAACACGCGGTCACCGAAATATATTCTTCGCATACTACGCAAATGTCGTTATAATTTTCATACGTGTAACAACTGTTACGAAAATAACGATGTAATTTACGACACAAAGGTAAATTTATAGATTTATGGATTTAATAATACATAATACTGTTTAGTATTTTATGTTATATCACACTCTGTTTCCCTGCCTTTGTCGCGTATTATCGATAAATTATCGATATCGACTATAATTTTAAATTAACGTACATCATACATCACGTATCATGTACAAGGCTAATACAAGTATATCCGGATATAAAGGTATTTGATAGTCGAGGCTTGTTTACACTGCAAGAGAGAAAGTAAATGAAATATAATGCAACGTTGCGTTTGCATACTATGCGATTAATATACTTCGTCTACTTATAGAAAACGACCATTTTCTTTCATTCTTATGTAAACGTTGCAAGTATATGAAACTTGTCGACCTTTTTTCTTTTGGTATCTTTTACCATGTTACGTGTACAATGTACACGCGCTATACTTGCCATATTTATTCTCGTTTGCCGTAATTGTGACGAAAAATTTCGAAATTATAAACTTCATTTCATCGTTTAAAAACTGACATCTACGTTCTTTCTATAGTAAAGATACTTTGCGACACTTGGTGGAAATTTTCTGCTCGTACACTGCGTGAGTTTGTGTAGTGACAAAGTTTTATGGATCCGCGATATTTCATTAAACGTTTCCTCATTGATGTTTTATGTATCGTGATATCTTGACTTCGAACTGGAGAAATTTTTGTGATAGATCAAAACGTAAAGTTAAACTCTAAAATTTATTTCACGGTTCTCCTATTCCGAACGGTTTGGTTCCTGCTATCTATGGATTTTTGTTGATGTGTCAAATGTCAGACATGTTGCATTTATCCGATCTTCTACTTTTTCTCCATTTTCCCAACGACTATGTACACAATGTTAATTGCCAGCTAACAGTCGTTATATCGTTTGTTTGCAATTTTTTAACCAGTAACTCTACGAATCGCGGTATAAAGACAAAAATCTGAAAAAAAAGCAGAAAATTGTATGATACACAGCAGGCAAAAAATTTGCATTAAACGTAAAATATGCTCTTGTGTAAATACGTATGTATGTTTATTTCTAGGAGCGTAAAATATATATGTAGAAAAAAACGATATCTGTGAATACCAATTTTCTCGATACACTGAAATATTTTCCATATCGATATCGTTCATGACTGCAACGAAATTCAGTGTATTAGTACTGTCAACGCTACGTTCCATATGTTTGGCGAAACTCACATGTACACTTTCATCGTATCGGTGTATCGATGATTATTTTAAAACAACGTATCTTTTTACAGCTGTAGCGATTAAAATAATCCATTTTTCAACGTAATTTCATGCCGTTCGAATATTTTACTTCATACGCGATACATCAAAGTATCCGAGAAAAAAAATACGTATAGTTGGTCGAGTTCGCGCGTCTCTAAATTACTATTATTCGATAAAAGATTAATAAAGGTATTTCTAAATTTATCGATAGAACATGAAAAGTCTTTTTACATACTATGTATTTATCTTGATCGAGCATCGGTACATTCGATTGGTAAGTGCTCGTAAATTCCATACATCTATCTAACATTTCACTGTGGTCCTATTAAAATTCAGTTGAATTCACACTACCGGACAATTTCATCCGCAATATATCGCATCATACGCCTGAACATTCCTGTCATGGGCAATTTAAAACGTTAAAATACTTCCACCTTTGAGCTCGTATTTGCCACTAGTATTAAAAATATTATTCACATATACATATTATAGAAGATTATAGAATTACGATACAATTATTTGCAAAATTCCGACGAAACGACCGATTTTAATATTATTAATTCCGATCGCAATATGTTAACCAAAAGATTCTGTTGCTCACGCGTATCTGGTGGACTACGCGAGACACTGTTCGCCACAAATATCTGAATTCTGGTCGAACCCTCGCAACGAACTTGTACAGTGAGCAACTAGAAACACTACATGACAAGCTGAAGAAAAAAAAGAACAGTCATTTTTAGTGAATCGTCGACAAATTTTATTTTTACAAGATACTGGGATGGAAACTTCTATCACCTCTTTCGATCTTTGGATAATTATATGCTGGGAAACAATTTACAAACGACACGGTTATAAATGAGAAGCTGTGTCAATTTTTCGAAGATAAAGATACTGAATTTTAGAAAGGTAGTATTGTTTAATTACCTTCCCATTATCCTTCCCACTGTGAAAGAGTAACTCGACCTAAAGGTGAATATTTTAACGAATAAAATTACCTTATTATGCACTTCACACTCCGAAAAACGGCAGAACTTTCTTCGTTACCATAGAATCTACATTTTTATTTTATCTTTTCACCCTTCTCCATCTTTCAATAAATAAAATCATTATTTCGAGTTAATCTATAATTTTAGGTTTTAGAAATAGATAATTTTAAATATAATTAGCGTTCTTTTACATTGCTTTAATATAATTCGTATAACATGCCAACGCGTCAAGACCAAAACATATTTATTCGAAACACGTAAGTAACCGATTTGCGAGTATATATGTACGTATTTGTGATAGAAAATGAAATTTTGTTTATTCGAAATACGTGTTGCCAGGATATATATATATACATGAACATGCATATAATGGGGTACAGACATCCGACAATGATATTTGGAAATCCGTTACGTTTGACTATAAATGACTGTCTGGTAGCCAAGAGGGTGGAAATCGTGCCAGCGAAACGTGCTTTCGATTCGACTTGCTGCACGAGCGAACGAGTTAACTAGCTAAGTAACCGCGCCCACTGCACTCTCTAATCACCAAAGGCACCAGGAATGCTTTTAAACTTTCCATCCACAATTACGTCCTTATTCGCATAGAAACCTCTATTAGACCTTCCATTATTCTAATTATGGAAGACCCATCTGAAATATATTGATTAAAGTTAAGAAGGTTAAGTGGTCAGGATCAAGAATTGGATCGACTATTTCTTGTTCGCTCCTCCCGCTACTTCCTCTTGTTATTTCAATGTTTATCGAAAGCATCGCGTTTACTACCGTTGTAAGTAACACATATCATTTCCATCTATTACGTCGTCAATTGAATCATTCCGATTATTCATTCTCGTTTCACCCTTTTCTTACCCTGTTGTTACGAACAGTTCAGATTTATCACGTTGGAAGGATGAAAATTTTTCGCAATTATCTAGAAGCTTGCGATCGTTTTCGTGATATAATAGCAACGCCCTTAAACGATATGGATAGGCTTACCATAAAATTTCAAAAACGTCGAAGCACGTACATGAAAAATCCTTTTGGTATAATACGCGACAATACACGAGAAGTACAACCAGCTTTCTGGCCGATGAAGTTATTTTGCACGATCGATGGTTCTCGAATAGAACGAATAGAACGAATAGAATTCTATTCGAAATAACATCTATGATTTTGAAAAGATAATGCGTCTCCGATCGACAAGTTATTTTCCGAAGTGGAGCGATCTACGAATACTTTTAATGTAACTAAAATCCCTGTACGTATATATTCTATCTTTGAGTCATGTTATACGTATAATTTCGCATTGTATATATTTATTTCATCTGTTATAAAGTTTCTAAGCAATCATGCACTGCCGAGGAAGAAACGAGTCGCAAAGTTTACTTAAAAGTTTACTTCATAAACTAGTTTTGGTTTTCCATGGTTGGAACTTAAAGCGGTCTAACTACTTATCGTATAGCATAGCGTGTAAACGGTAAACAGCGGCTCATGGAGCGACTCGCGCGCAAGAACCACAAGAATTCGTCAAGTCGATGCAATTAACATTTACGAGAAAAAGCAACGCGGCATACCGTACCTCGGAAAATCGCTTGTCTGTCGGCGGATTCTCGCGATGCGACGCAACCTGCAAAATAAGAATTTTCTATAGCACATTGCACAGCACGAAAATAGACTCGCTAAACAGTTAGGTAAATCTTATTACAAGATTCAATCTTGTTTCAAAACGCTACAGTACTTTCGTATTTGTATTCTGATGTCTGTAGATCTTACACGATGCATTTTCAACGAAGAAACAAGTTACGAAGTTTGTCGGTTAAGCTTGTGGCGCTTGTATAGTTGTTGCAGCTTTCGTTTCTTCGCGTTTCACCTCAAACTTTCCCTCCTTCCTCTCTCTTCTCTATTCTTCTTTTCTCTCCTCTTTTTTTTTCCCTCCTCGTTTCTTTCGTCATCGAAATGTTGACCATCGCTCTGGGAAAACATTGGTTCGCGATGTTTTCGCTGAAAAATTATCACATTACAACTTTCGTAAGACATTAGCGGCGTCAGAGGAAGTATCCAAACGTCTGATCGTACATCTTTGAAATTTGGAGATCGTAATTTTCGCTCGATCATTGTATCGAAGCACGCTATATCATACAGCCGCTATAAAAATCACACGGAATTCCAAAGATAAACAACCAGTATGTACTTAGTTTGTAACTAGAAATTCTGCCGTTGGACAAAAATGTTGAAAAGAGAACAGTAGATTAGAATTAGGGCATTGAACGTTTGAAGTACTTTTGCCACGAGAACATCTTTCGAGAACGTTGTTTCGTATCGTAAAGGATTAGCGATGTAAAAAGTTGAGATTCGTACGAATACCGATATTCGGACAACGTGAGCGTCCTCGGACAATGACAGTATAAGGTGATGCTTTATACCGTTACTAGCCTGTGTAATGGAATTATTGGATCGTTCTATAGTCTATTTGAGGGAAATATACCATCGTTCGATAGAGAAGTCCACTAATCGCGATTGAATGGTAGGCTTTTCGTATCGCTGTTTAACAAGCAAACTGGATAGAGGTAATTTACAAATCGATTAATAAGCACAAGCATTTCGAAATTTCTAGCCATATCGATACGAAGAATACCTTAATATTCCGTTTTTTGATTTCCAGCTGCAATTCTACGCGATCACTTGTATGATTTTCTAAATTTTCCTTTTTTGTCTTTATTTTCCACGTATATCATCAACGTTGTATCGAACGACGCGATACGATACGTTATTAAATTTCGGTCAAATCAGTTATTTACTATGTGTATTTTCTATATATATACGTATATATATTTTTATGTAGAATTTTACATATGCGAACAACGTGTCATATACGTACGTACCTCTACCTAGAGACCTACTCTGTACATATTGTTCAAAGGGAAACAGTGTATTACAGATTGCAACACCGAAGAGTACGCGTATTCGCACCAAATGTTATATCGCTAAAGGGGCCTTTGTACAATTTAAAGCAAAGTCATGTATTACATAGTAGATATTTCTTTGAGAACTATTTCTCTCCGAGAACTGCTCTACTTTGCCTTCCGTTGCTCTACTTCCGCCTAACATGAACGAATTCAAACTCTGCCGGTAAAGTTTCCATCTTCTACTATACTCGTATCGTTTCGGGTACCAATACTTTTCCCTCTTTTCGCGCGCCTACTTCCAGTCCGTGTAATTTTCACATTCTTTCCAAAAGAGACGACGTTTTTATGTATATTTTTTTTTTTTTTTTAGCAATTTATCGTAATTTATCGTTTAAAGTATATCGCTTCGACATCGTCGAGCGACAACGCGGAGCATGTAACTTACAAAGATAGTTTAATCACACGAATATCGGACGGTGATGCTCCAGATGTGATTACACGTAATATCCGATGAAACTGCATCGAACTGGTCTACGATTAAAATACTATCTCGAAATTCGGTTATCGATCGGAAACAACCTCGGAGGGTATGAACAGGTGATCAAAGCCGAAGCCTGTAATCTCGTTTCCTTCTACAGTCATAGAGCAATATGTAGTTCTTGGATAAATTTCCCAAAATTTGTCCGACTCGATAAAGTTTCGGCATTGAGAAGTTTACATTGCAGTCACGTACTTGAAACACGTGATCAGTTCATCGCTGTCGTGATAAAAAGATGGTGATAAATTCCGGCATCAACGTCCATACTTGAAAACTTTAAGGGTTTAGTAAAGTTTTCTGTTGCCTTCCAAAGTTATTCCCATTTCCATCGTGGTTTTAAAACATTTGGTCGAATAAATGTCGACCAGAGTTTTTTAAAAAAGACATCGGCGTTGTTTAAAATATCTCAACGCAAAGCGCCTTAATTATTCACCGTTAGGCCGGTTACGTGTTCGATGCTTTTTATATTCTTCAACTTCGTCGAGACCAACTTTATAAACCGACTCCTACGTCGGACTCGATAATTTCTTTGGGAAAACGCTTCGTACGTTTTAGTTGCTTGTTTTATATTTACAATTTTTTTTTTTTTTTTTTTTCTATTAGCTTAAAAGCGCAGAAGATACCACTTCGTTTCCTCAAGTTGAAATGTTTAAACCCCGGATAGGACTTTAAGAAATAAGAGGTGTTTATACGATGAAAAAAGTACGGTTAATTATTTTCCCTTTTTTTTTTCAGCAAAAACGTTCCTTTCGTGTTCCCGACAGAACCATTTCCTTTCCTATCCAGAGTCGTTTCTTGCTCGAAGTGGCTAATTACGTGAGAAAAACATACTCTCCGCCTACTTGTCTCTTCGTTTCTCTTTCTCTGCCACGAAAGTAAGCAGTACTTTGTAATGATCCCATTTTAAGAACCGAGAAAACAAACGAGTCGGCAATTATTCTTGCAATTGTACCTTTTGCATTTCGCTTCGGATTGCCGGTGTCACGTGTTTCAGGCACAAATAACTCTCCTCCTCGTTGAAATGGCTTCTCACGAGATTTCCCCCGTTATTCTCGCAGACGACAAAAAGATACAAACAACTCTGACCCGCGTCTGTATTCCGCGTCCTGTACTCTATAAACGAAACGTAATCATTCCTGTTATTAGTACCGTTTTTCAGTGAAAGTATTTAAGCAAAGCGCGCTCAGTTTTTTCCAGCTAATACGAGATACGTTGTTCCACCGTAGCTAACGAGAAACGATTCGTTTCTAAGGCATATTACAATTTTCACGAAATTTTTATTCCGTCCGATATTATTTATTTACGCTCGAAGAAACAAATGGATAAAATTACCGGTAAAATCAGAGACGCGTCAACGATTCTTCTGTATCTGACAGAGACCTTTGATCGATTCGGATTATCCGTCCTAAACGTTTCGACCATTTTCTTAATATATCAGACGCGCGTAGAATTTTCACAAGGTTTTCAAGGGCTGACGTTCCACAAGCAGAATGTAAAATTTTCCATAAAAAGTTGGAACGGTCGTAAGCTTGTCTGCGTCTATCCGGACGTTGCATCGAGAGCATTGACGTATCTAACAGTAGACATACACATGTACGTGTAATTACAGTCTTTCTGTAGATAAACGACCTCGTGGTAGTCCACTCTACGCAGTAGCGATGCGCATATCAAGATCGTGTACGATTAACGAACGCGTGAACGAACGTTCTGAAGGAATTAAAGTAAATATTTCTATCGTTGCAGCGCAAAAACTTGGTGAACTTTCCAGGAGTAAGCGTCTGGTAAATTAATATTATCGGAATAATTAGATTTCAAATAATACAACAGTCTGTTAAAACGAACAAACCGATGACTCAATGGTGGATCGACGATTAAAATCTTGTTTCAGTCACGTTGTTACTGCGACGTCTAAACTAGAATAAGACAAATATAAATTAGATACAATATAAAATATAAAATATAAATTGAGAATACGGCTCGCTACCGACGATTCGTGAAGTTATCGTGCTTGTGCTCGGATAAGTTTCATCGTACGTATTATTACTTCATAAAGAAGTCTGGCTCAAAATTAATCGTCGTAAGAAAGGAACCAAGGTAAGAAATCGTAATATTTCGCTTATTGGGTGGTACTTGCTTGTTTCCTTGTTCTCTTTTTCGTTCATTTATCTTTTTATATTTCGCATAAAATTTGTCCATTAACTTGATGATAAGGAATATCACGATAACCGATATCGCAACGATACTAATATAAGTATGTACACGCTGTCGTAGATTATTATATTTTCATAAATATCTTCTCTATTTTCACGCTAGCAGAGATAGGCTTATTTATTAAAACTAATCTACGCTGTGATAATAGCTCGTAGCTTATTATAGAAACGATTCTAACTTTGAACGAACGTAGTCGATAATTTAAGTTGGATGATAGACAAAATTTTATTCGGTGGAAGGCTATTACCCGGTTATTACCGAAGAAACTTCCGTTCTTAATCGCTGATCAACGATTCCGACTAAATTCGCAAGAATTTGATTCCGTGAAAACTACAAGGAAGAAAACTACATTTGCAGTAAACGATGTGAAAAATCAGTAGGTGTCTATCTGTACGTAATGCGTGCAAACGATGACACGATCGCGTCTCCGTTTTCAAGTGTGACATATTACATGCCTGCTGGCCATGACATCGGACTTGATAAGCGTATTCCGTGCTAAAAAGAGCATTCGCGGTTCAATAACCTATGAACGAGAAAAAGAGACATTTAGTATACTTAGATGCGTGATCTATCGACCATGAGCCTCGAAGCATCGACGAGCTGAATACTCCATTCTCTTTCATCGCCTTAACCTATTTCCCTTGATCTATTAGCTTTCTTCGAAAATACCTTCTTCGTAATGGACTTCGTGACATGGAACGCAGTATCGTGCATCGTTTCTCCATTCTGTATGGAACGTTCTTGGTTAACTATTGGATCACGACGATTCGATTCACGAATCAGCAATTTCTTTCCTTTTCCGTTTCGTTACGTTCGATGATAATTGTACCAATTGCGATGCATTTCTTATGAACACTTACAAATTACTGTTTTATATTATTTTATTGAATTAGGTATGATCCATTTCGTTCTATTTCCATTATTATATTCGCGCATAATTCGGTAAAGTAATGTAAAACAAAAAACATTATGCGTCTATTATTTCCTTATAAAACGAAAGAAACTTATTGGACAACCTAATAATAAGCGTGGAAAAGGGCGCTTATCGTCACACGATTTCAATGTTTGAAATGCGCTTGTTCGTGACGTTAGCCGTTGATGCTTGAAGCAAATATTATGTAATCACTTATATATATATTTTTATTTTTATTTATGTTTATATATATATATATATAAACAGACATGCACGTATTCGAGTAAAAGAGATAGATATCCTATCACGTTAGTTTCTGATAACTCGATCGGTGAAATACTGTAAAAGCATTTGTAAATAGGCGTCCGTTTTAGACATTGATCGCTGAGTCGTTGTAAAGTATAAAACGTTTAGAAGTACAAGTGTCTAACTATGACCATATCGTTGTTTTTGATTATGATTTCCATCAAATTGTTAAACTTGTTATGGTAATAATTAGTTAAATAGTTTACAGCGATCCCTTCTGATTTCCTAACTTCAGACGTTGAAAATACATCCAAAAATAACAAAATTAATTTACACGTTACAACAGCGAATAATTTCTCGATTCGATGCAAGTTGTATATCGCCGAACAAAGTTTAAATTTATCGATCGGAGTTTGAAATTGAAAAAACTATATGTCAAATGTAAATGTTTGCTTAATAGATTGGCTACAAATTTTTTAGTCTCGCTCTTACATGCGTTAGTTGTATTATTTTCGGGACCTCGTATCAATGCATTTCGCTTTGCGCAATAAGATAAATTGAACGAGATAAACGTTGGAAATAAATTTCAACAAACTCTGTAAATTCATTTTGAACTCTTCTAGTTTCCTGTCATGTCACAAAGATAAATTATTTTTCTCATCTAAACTTCGAGTTTTAACATTTACCGTATCACCTGTTACCGTAACTTAACCGTTGAACCACGTATTTGTAACTGTTTCGAGTTCTCTTCCACATCTCTAATACTTCTATACTACGATACAAACAAAGTTTTCCCTTTTCCCCTCACAGATACGTTTACAGAACGTTAGGCATCGAAACTTTTCGCAAACGTTATCGAATCGTTTAATTTCGTCGATATATATCGATATATGTTCTTAACAAATTAAAACTGACGAGTAATGCAACTGCGAGTTAAGGCGATGCAACGCCTCGATTACAATTCGAGGTAAACTTCCAATGGAATAGAGCAACGTCGTTCGCTTAAGTCCATGATAAATTTCATCAAAGGACTTATCGCAGCAAGCTAAAGGATTCTCGATAAACTCTTTTCTTTGCGACCATTAAGAAGCTCGTGAAACACGAAAAGGACATAACCAACTTTCTTCTCGATAGCTTTATTCCGATATTTTCCATTCTAAAAAACTTACGAACGATCAGTTGTAATTACTTTTTGTTTCCGACTGTGGATAAGCATGGTAACATACGTTTATGTCTGAGACACGGTAATTTTAATCTACGAAAGTAATACGCATTTATGAAAAAATATTTAATTTTAATAAAATATCTGTAGTTTGTAATTATTAAAAAACAAAACATTCCCTCGTGACACTCATAATTTGAGATACACACTGTCTGTCTGCGAAAAATAAGCAAAGTTGTTAACAATAATAACAAAGCAGAGACATCGTTTTAAGAGAAAAATATTTTATCGTAGTGATCAACGACCTATACCGCCAACTAATGCGTCGAATAAGGATGTATTTCAACGTGACAGAAATTTCGTATTAACGTCGTTTTGTTATTTTTGGAACAGACTATGTATTATACATACGTTCGTTGTGAAAAATGTATAAAGAATGAAGAATCAGAAAAGTGTTAACAGTTGAAAATATATAGAAAGCCTAGGCGACGTTCGGTTATAAGTCTCGATCTATTTTCGACAAAATAGATTTGAAATTAAAAATCGAAAGGTAGAATGTAGAAACCCTACTCGTTGTTAGCAAGGTAGAGCTTGTTCCTGCCAGTATTCTAAAATCAGCAGGAGCAAAGATTGGTACTAACGGTCTTCTCTTCTTTGTACGTTTTCCTTCGTCCTCCTCTTTCTCTTCTCTCTCTCTCCCTGTCTCTCTTTCTTCTCTTCTTTCTTCGAAGAAAATCATGTTCAAAGCAACTTGTAAAAGCGCTTCCTAAGACAAGAGATAACAAAAAGCAGACGGTGGTATATATTAAAGACGCTAGCATAACTTTGATGGTACACAGAGAATGTGGGGAGAAGATGGCAAGTACGTTTCACAAGACCACGAAAGTCAAACCAAAAGACAGACCTAAGGTACCGAGAGTGAAATAAGTGTAAGAGGATGGAGAATAGAGAAAGGAGAAGAGCAGTTCGTAATGATTGGCACACGGATATACGTGCATGTTCATCGTGAGGGGTGAGAAGTTTGAATAGGTTGCCGAGGGCGTAACAACGTCGTAGGCCTTGTATACCTTGCTTCGCTTCACCTCGCATCGCTATATACGACTAAGTACAATATAACTCTCTCCTTTCCCTTGTCCCTACCGTCTGACATAGCGGCCCTGAGCAATGGACGAGTTTAGAACCAGCGACCTAAGCTTTATCTACGAACCGCCGTTCGGATTAACGAAACAAAGAGCTGCCATGCTGCGAAGTGTGCTCTTTCGTCTGTTAACAACGGTCTTCATCTTCTCGATGCCATCTTCTCCTTTTCCTTACTGTTTCCGGCGACCTCTTGAAAATTTCAGTTTTTCCTATCCTCTTCGCGTGTTTCTGCCCCTACCTCACATACTCTTCCTATATATACTCTCGTTTCTTTGTGATTTTCGCAAGTCATGTCTTTTAACTTTGGAAACCGCGCGAATGTAGAATTGGACTTATCGTATCAAGTTGCGCGCTTCCATATTCCACGATCCACAAGCTTGACGCGTTTCGCGATATTTTATCTTAATGGCAATGGCAATAATATTTACATAATAGCGTGTAATGGAATAGTCACTTTCCTGTACACAATTTTTAAACTATAGCTTTGATCTAAGTGCACTTTTATGACCGGCAACTTATCACTTCCATAAATTCTTTAACCCTCCATTACTTACTTCTAACCGCTTTCTTGCGTTTTATGAGTTTACGACATTTTACGATTAATCGAATTTTTGTCGCGCACTCACCTTCGCTTATGAGGCTCCCAAGAGCGAGACCGATTTAGTCGATAAGAACTTGGGAATTCCACAAAAGTGACGTACGACGAACCTGTCCTTTCGCTGCGTTTAATCGTTCGTTGATCAAACTTTTTAAACTATCCTCTATAAGTAAACTTCTTCGATACATATTCGTCGATCCAATCTTATTATCGTAGAAGACAAAATTGCAAATACTTTTACTACACCTTTAACTAAGAAGAAAATAACGCTTTAACGGTTGAACTAAGATCTCGGATACCGGAAAGTCGCGAAAGTTTGAAAGCTGGTCGAAGACGCGGCTGTCGATTGATTCGGACACTCGAGCCAACTCGTCTTCTAATTTAATTTCGACGGCAACGATATGCAGTTCGTAGTTACCGCTGCTGCTGCTACTGCCGGTATATTGAAGTAAACATTACACAGTTCGCATCGTTCGATGTACAGTTATCCGGACATTGTGCTCGGTAAGTTTGCTCGCATAGTTGTGTCCAGATATGGCATCTCTGCGCATGCATCTTCCTTCGAGTTTGCTGCTCTAATCTTCTACGAAACAGCTGCGCGATATTGGAACGGCATGCAAGGTGTATACTACTCGAGGGCAAAATTCACGGAGTAATTAACGAGAAATCTCTGAAAAAGCCACGATCGTGATACAAAAAAAAATATCGATGAATTTTTGCTTTAGAATTAGTTGAATCTTATTTATCTTTAGACTTCGCTGACAAAGACGGGACCACGGGAAACGGAAAGAGCGTACGAGTGTTCCTGCTGTTACAGCAGAGTAGAAATCCTCGATATCACGCCTCACTTACCGAACAGCAGTAGTTTTCCTATCGTAACTCTATGCATTCAAAGAAGTTTGATGGGAAAGTAATATGCTCTTTCTTGCGGAGTTACTTTTTTCCTTTATTTCTTCGCTAAGTTACTCTGACGTTGTTACGGATCAAAATAATTATATTTCGTTCCATTCGTTTTTTTTTTTTTTTTTTTCTTACCTTTCTCTCAACGACATCGACTCTATAATATATTACTTTTCTATTTTGTAATCTTTTGCGCATCTTTTGCGCTTAATCTATAATCAGATCAGAATGCATCATCGAGTTTCATTTTCTTCAACGTTTCTCGTTCGTTCTTCGTTATAAAATATTCCAAAGTGTTGGAATTCCTAATAAATTTGAAGGATTTAAATTTTTCTTCGCCAAGCTACCCCTTAATACTGCAAGTTATTAACTTTCCAACTGACCTGACGTTCGAGGCATTCCTCCTTCTAGAAGAAAGCTACTTCTAGCTCCATAAATAATCAAGACTGGAGTAGAAGCTACGCAGTTGCGAAGTTTACAACTAATACTACCGTTCGGTTCTCACTTTTGCAACAACGAATAAATTAACTCGCTAGGAATCTTACTCGCGATCTTATTCGCGTCCATAAATGGCAAATTCCTAAATTTATAAATGGATCTTGATAAAAAATTGCTATACTTTTCCGGATCGACTTACATTCAGTTTAAAAGCGATATTATTCACATATTGACATATACGTGTTTTTTCTTTTCAAACGACATAAGTTTAAAATGAAATAAACCAAGTATGAAGGAACGTTCAAGCATGGATGACTAGAGCGACAGTTTCTGAAAATACTGCGATAAACGTTGGTCAGGATCGCTGTTGGAACACAACGATATTGCACGCATAGGGACAAATATTCTTACACAGACACCTACACAGGCATTTGAACAGGACATTTACACAGGTCATACTCGTTACTGTGTAGAGAGTGGAGTTCAAAATATTTAAGGGATCATGGGTCACTACCTACGTCTAGTCTGAGAGTAACTGGCCAACAATCAACGATTCTTACATACGTTGTTAATTATATCACTCGCTTATATTCATCGGGTTCTGTAGTTCTGTTTAATAAACATCACTGAATATTATTTCAACACAAACATCGTGTTTTCCACAGATTATTAATCTTAACTTCAAGATTAAATTCTAACGATCGCAATTACCAGCAACGACGTCGAAAGACTAATTGTAATAGCACGTTTGCGGAGATCGATGGCAACAGAAATCCTATGTCTAGACAGCTTTATATTTAACACTGTGTGGAAGCAAATTCGTCCGCTTCAATTAACGTGTCTTGAGAATAACTTGAAAGCAGAAAAATAGTTATCCGTGTTATGGTTATGCGATGGATGTGGAATTAAAGAAACGCGTGGGTAAATTGTAAGTGATATATTTATTGTGAATGTAAAGAACAAAATGTGGAATATATGTAAGCTGGACCAAATCCGCACGCTAGCAATGTTACCCTGAGACTAAAAGAACGCTGAAGCGAACGTCGCACGTGTACCGCTTATGGTCTGTCGTCGACGCATTCTTTCGTCTATGCGCTATCGATGACCTCGGCGCTTGAGAAAGCTGAAGACCAGATGTAGAGTTTTCCTAGGTGTGTCGATCACTTCGACAATCCATACACCTAGAACGTTCACACTGAAACGACATGATCCGAGTACCTATGTTCGCCCAAGTACCTTTACACGTACGTATCGTGCTAGATACGATATCTCTGTAGAATATTGTAAATCGTGCGGAACGTAACAGGATGGTCAAAAGGTGGAAAGGCTGATGAATCCGAAACGAAGTATAAACTTCCAAAGGAAGTAATCTTGAGATCCCATACGGTTCGTGTCAAGGGTGTAATTGGAGCCTGAAGGCAATCACGAGATTATCTCGGACATCGTTCGCTTGTCATGTCTCTCGACACCCCTTACACGCTACTGCCTTCCGGTAGAAACAAAGGTACCCAGAGGAAGCTTCATTAAGCCGTCGCTCTACCAACAAAGCGCCGATAGTTTCGGTTAAATTGTTAAATGAAATGCAGGTCAGCTATAAATACAGCGATCTATCGATGGAAACTTTGACATCGGCCATTTGCGTTTACAGCGCTCGACTTCCTCGGATAAACCCGAACGATATTCGCTCAAGTGGTTAATCTTTATCGTTCGAACTCTCTGAACTCTAAACTTTAGAATATTTTGTTGGTATTGATCATCGTAAGACTGTCGGAGATCGAATACACGTTAAACGTTTATTAGTTCGTAGACTGCCATAAAGTTATCGTCGATTGTCAGAGCGATGGCATTCGAGCAGAATGAAGTTAAAAAAGCAGCGAGCGTCATATGTAACGTTTAAAATGAATTTTATAGCGCGTAATCGTTCGGCACGGTTGAATTCTCGCAAGTAAATTTGATTTTCCGCTCGGCGTTACTGACGTGCAGATAATGGCCAATATGGACCTCGAAAGTGACCCGCTACCTCCAACGTTAACACCCTAATAGCTTTCTCGTAATAATCTACGTAAAGCAACGAATCTGCCTCTTTCTCTCGTTAGTGCCATTAGTGTCGCGTATCTCTATTTAAAGTATTTCCTCCGACCTCTTCTTTCTTTGAAGATCGAATGAAACGGAACGACTCGTGCGTTGAAATACGTAGTGAAAGATTTTCGATGTCGAAAAGTAGGTTAGTTACCTATTATAATATACGTGTACATGTATACGACTAAAGAGACATCGAATAAAGCCGAATGGCTTTCGGTTCAAGCGATTTTCAAAGTCCTACTTCGCTTTTTCGCTGTCTATTGTTTCGATGGAAGGAATACGGAAGAAAGCGACAACGAACAACTCGAAATCCATTTAGCTGTAAATTGCTACTCGTTCGCTTCAACCGCGACCGAGGCAGGACAAGAAAATGCTCGACTGTTTCTACATGCTCGTATATTTAGAACACGCAAAAAGTCGTTGTTGCTTTAAATGAAAATACGCAGGATAATACACGTACCGCATATATTTGATTTAATTATAACGATTATTATTTAATCTTTATTCGTGATTTAAACAAAGTACATACACGTGGGAACGAAATGGAAAATTTATGAGCCGATGAATAACATTTCGGCATAGCGTAGTAAAAGATTTCACAATCGAACTATACACGTTGATCGTCCAGTTTCTTCGGCGAGTGATCGAGTCACGCGATCGCGTAAAACGAAACGAGCAGTTAATCACTTTAAATGGAATGAAATATAAAATTTCGATGAACTTACGCGCGTGAATATATTAAGGATTTTCCGACAGCATATGGACGTTTTACATACATTTTCACTCGGTGGAAAAAGCGTCGTATGTATTCGACACAGCATAAACTACGAAACCCTCTTTTACGACTCGTTTTTACGCGACTACGCGAACAAGACACTTACATACCACATTTTTGACGCAAATTCTGCCGTTAAACGTTGAAAGATGTGATTCGCGTAAAAGTATTTTTATGTAAGGAGGTAATATTTTTAATTTCAGTCTCTGCTAGAATCGAATTTTAGATAAACGCATCGCCTTTGAAATAAATCTTCGTTTTACGTTGTCCGGTTCACCGAGATATACATTGTACGTACATCTATCGTATATGGATTACAGAAACTACGAAAAGATCCGTAGAGCGTAGGTTAAAAGACGGTTTAGATGGCAAACGATAGCAGACACGGCAAAACCGCATTATTTCCGATTTACCGTAGCATCAAAGACCTTCTGTTGTTTCCGTGACTCGGTCAAAGAAGGAAGCCAGCTGTTCGTGTCATATCGAGGTAATTCGATGTGTATGGTTAAAGAATGTTTCTTTCGTCGTCTGATCATTCGCTCTTTCAAAGTACTGTCGAGACTGTCATTCAAAGATCGCGCAACACGCGAAGGAAATGTTACAATTTTCACTTTAGCATACTCTATGGTGTATTCTTCTTCCTATTTGCCTCCGTTTGCAATGTAAATTCAGCGTGTGGTGCATCGAGAGATAAAATAATATAGCAACTAGAGACTAAAGAAATAAAAGTCCTGTTTCAACAATTATTAAATATCTTTGTTTCGTTTTCCGTTTCGTCAGCTAGAATCATACGGAAAAGACGAGCGTAGACTGCGGAACACGGAGGCTATCCAACTGATGTCGTTGTGATTGTCTTTCTTTCGAGTTATTGCGTTCACCCAGCGACCTATTTCGTTATTCGCGTTTCTCACTTTACTGTAACGGCGAAGTATGAAAATTGAGAAAAAAGAAATCAGTCGTCAAACGGAAGTCGCAACAGTCTAAATTGGTCTGAACGAACTTTCCCAATTGCATAGATCGTGCGTCGTTGATGGCGCCAAGCGACACTCGTTCATTTCGTTAGAAAATTGAGACGTATATTATTATAACGAGGGAAATAGAAAGCAGAGGAACGGTATATCGTGGAAAGAGAAACAACGGGGAAGGGGAGCAAAGGAGGGGAGAAGAAGAGAGACGGAGAATCAAGATAAAGGTGAAAACGACGATGTCCGGAACTTCAACGTCAACAATTTCCGTCTACGTTTCTACTTTTTAATTACAGAGTCGCGTGAGCCTCTGGCATTCGCAGCGGACGACGACAGTCGCGCTTGACGAGGCTGCCTCCGCTTGAATCCCCCATTCACGCCATTTTTTGCGGTCTTCCCATTACCGAGATTGTGTGTCTTTCGCTTATTCTCCCTTCGTTATGTCTTCTACTCTTCGGCCTCGGCAACTTAACGATCTACTCCCATTCTCCCCTCTAAACCACCAACGAGAACCGAAACGCCTGCGTCTCTCTCATAACTGTTTTTATACATATACGTGTACGTACGTAAGTCCAGTTCCAAGCTCACAGTATTTTCACCAAGTCTTTGTTCGATGCTCATCCTTTCATATACGTATACGTAAGAAGACGTTGACAAGTGTGGCAATTTTTTTTTTTTTTTTTTTTCTTGAAAAATCAATCTCGAACTTCGCGCATTTCTTTCGAAAAAATAAATAACGCGGTTTCGGAGGAATTGCCGAATTACGTAGACGTTTCCGATCCAGATTGCGGAATTTTTGCAAGGAGAAGGAAATTCTAGAAACGATCGTTAGAAATGTACTGGGAAAATCGGTAAGGAAACGTACGATGCATCCGAACGAGGTCTTTTTTAGTATGTACATTCGATTGAATCAGCGTTCTACGGAGGAGCAATTCTTTACAGGTGTAAAACGCGGCCGCTTGTTTGACGGTAACTCGTCCTTCGTCTGAGCGTTATCGGAAAATTAAAATGTCGCTGTAAAGGTAACTCTTCCCTCTCAGGAAGAGACCAGGATAAAACTTCGTCTTATTCTTTCTATTCTAGAAAGACGATATATTAAACTTGTCTTAAGGTCGCTCTATTTGTTCGAAACTTTATGTTTCCAGTTTGCAATTACAGCCAACGTAGGAATATGTTTCTTGTTATCTGTTATCTCAGGGTCTATCGTTTTATGCGGCGTAGCCGTGAGACGGAGTAGTTTCTTTACTTAAAAACCTTTCCGCTTGTTTCGTTGTATCCTGTAAATAGATTGTTTATCTATAAATAACAATAACGTTAATAGCGATTAAAGAAAGGTTGAAGGTAATGCTATCGATTTATTCTATTATTTTTAGCTCTTTTTTCATTCTGATTCTCCATTCTTCTTTCGTCCGACGAATTCACAGATTTTTCTCAGAAAGTAATGGTATGCAACGTTATCTAAAGGAATGTCGTTAAAATATCTTCGCGGAATAACTCTGACTAGTACGTATTTCTTGGGTCGGCAATGTCGGCATACGTTTCCAATTAAGATTTATACAAAAGTATAGAGACACTCGGAAACCGACATCCGAGTGTCCTTAGAACCTCGACGAAGGAACCTTTCAATAATGTCTCCGTATGCATAGAAAAGGATAGAAATCCTTTCTAAAAGAATTGTTCTATCTATTATTCACGAGTTAAGCGTCATTCGTGTGTCGCTTTCAGAACGATAGTCTCTATTGTTAAGAATTTCTTTCACATTCCTAAATGACTAAATAACGACTAAATATAAGACAAATTTGCACAATTGGTTACAATCAGTTAAGAGGTTCCACCGGAGACTTTGCCAGCGTTACGTTGGAACAAGGCATCAAATGCGACAACAAGCGCACTTGCTGAATGTTACTAGCTGTGCTTCTACGCGCGCAACAGCATACTCGAAAGGATGGCTACGGTAAATTTTAGGGGGAATTCGAATACACAATAGGGACACCAGCCCTCGTCCTTAAAGTTACATAATACGAGATCCTTGTAGGCACGCAGTAACGAATAGCTAGGTCCCTTGCTTGCTTCGTTTAAATGGTCCTTTTAAAACACCGAAGTTGAATAATTATATAGCATAGCATACGAGTGGAATTCAACCGATATAAATAAACATTTCGATTCGCAAGGTACGCGAACGCGTTGATATTTTATAATTTGTTCGAACGTTTAAACCTTTCTGACTGGCATATCTCGTCGAATCGCGTTGAAAGTGGTGGCTTCGTTAAACATCGGCTAAAATTCAAGTAGTTGGCCGAAATTCCGTATTAAAAGCCACGCGCATACGATGCACAGACATAGTGTTGCACTTTCGAAACATCCTTGGCACGAAATAAACAGAAATGCTTCGTTCCGCGACTCCCTTCGGAGCAGGGAGTTTTTGTGTGTAAGAAAGTTTTTTCATTAGTCTCGAGCAACCTGAGATACGCGAATACGTCGAAATACGTGGACAGCATCGCAATTTTTCTGTGACTGTATTATTTGATCGTATTAGTTTTCATTCGTTTCAAAACATTATCGCTTTCGCTTTCAAAAGATAATTATTTTGAAATTCCGTGATAACCGGTTGATTTAATGCGATAAGAACGATAACGTGCTTAATAGCTTATCGCATATTGGCAGATTATTAGTTCAGGTTTCAATTTTCCTAAATAACAAAGGTATTTGACATTGGCCGTTCTCGCGGCAGCAAATAGACTGCAGTTTTAACTTTCTGATTATCCGTATAATTCGATTTGAGCTGCGAGGGAGTTTGGTGTTCGACCGGTTCTTTAGTTACGTTCTCGCAGGTTTCCACATTACGGAGTCGCGAACACGTACCGAATGCGGTCGGCCGTAATTCACGATCGAAATTGAAAGAGTTTTTTTCCAGCTGCGAACAAATGAGATCAGGGAAGCGAACCGACTGACAATGGATCGCGAGTTCTTACATCTTTCTTCGATAGCTATCGATCATGCACCGTGAAAACTTTTGATTAACTTGACTATTTCGCAACGAACGTTACATAGTAAACACATACGTTTCGTCTAGGTATTCTCTCGTACGCATACGTATAAATGTACACGTATACACGTCGCAACTTTCTAAGAAATTTCCTAACAAGGGTTGAAGCAACTTTTAAGGACGAATAGACGGAGCTCGTTTAAAATATCTGGTTAACTGCACTCGCGATAACAATGCCGCCGGCTGAAACGGATATTCGATACCACTCGTTAAATTTTATTTGTGGAAATAAATTTTCAAAAATATAATTACTTAGCGTTGTACGTTAATATTCGTATTAACGAATTTTCAAAACTATTCTTCAATTTAAAAGCAAGAAATGCTCGAGTTTTTCTCTCGTATAAATCGATAATTCAACCATTTAGTTCTACCGAGCGTTTTTCCTAATTTACTAAAATATAAATGGGAGAAATCGAAACTAAAATTTACACAAATTGCCTACTTCTATTTAAAATATTGACATTTCGTGTAGTAACAGAAGGGATAATTGGAAATTATTGTTCTCTGATTAAAAATGTAGTAGCCTAAATCAACAAAGTTTTATAGCTGAAAAAACAAAGTGTCAATTAGAGGTTGTGTCTGTTTCGCTCGATGCTGTCATCGACCATGTTTGAATTACATCATGCGTTACATAACTAATTAATACGAATGTTTTCTAAAACATAAAAATTTGATATGTAAACACCTAAAACATTAATCAAACAAAGAAGAGTCGTCGGAACCAGCATAAAAGTTCGAAGAAATATACTTTTGCTACATTTCAAACAGAACGATAAGTTGGCTGGTACGAGCTTGAGAGAACTTGCCGTTGGTGTTTCTTAGCTTGTCGTTCATTGTAACGAGAGATCGCACGTTACGTATGTGTAGAAATCCTTGGTACGTATACGTTAAAATTTAATTTTAAAGTTAAGATTAATAATCTGTTTGTATTGAAATAATATTCAGTGATATTTATTAAACGGAACTACAGAACCGAATGTATATAAGCGAGTGATATAATTAACAACGTATGTAAGAATCGTTGATTGTTGGCCAATTACTCTCATACTAGACTTAGGTAGTGACCCATGATCCCTTAAATATTTTGAACCTCACTCTCTATACAGTAACGAGTATGACCTGTGTAAGTGTCCCGTTCAAATGCCTGTGTGCTTCTCTGTGTAAAAGTGTTTATGCCTATGCGTGAAATATCGTTGTATTCCAACAGTATACTGTTAGATCGTTGAAATAAAATTACGTACAAAAACGTGGACAGTTAGTCGAATCGTTCAAAAAATAGTGAAACGGTGCAACGGTGGCAGTCAAAGTATCTGTCTCTTAAACGATTACTATCGTAGAAAAGGTACAGTTGATCGTATAACTTTGTCGTTATCGTTACATATTTGTACATATTTGAACAAAATATCATCGTTATCATCATTGTGAACTTGGAACGTATCGGTTACCAATTGATCGTTGAAATTTCATTGAACCACGAATGAGAATGTCTCGAACGATGCTGTATAGAGCATAATACGACAATACAAACTATATTATAAACAGACGATCGGCATCGCGTTTGTCACCCGTTTATAGTTACCTACGATCGACAAATATACATGTACATGTACAGCAACTCTGTACCAACCCGTCCTATGCACCAAGGATAAGCCTGTGCAAATAGTGACATTAATTGCCTACGCGTCGTCCTATTTGCATGCCATTATTCAGAATAATTGATGACTATTGGTAGCCTATGCGTTGAAACTCATTACCATATTTAACGTACCGATGCGTTGTTTCGCGCACACTTGTCATCTTCGAGAATTCTTTAATCCGTTCTTTAATGATCGTTTAATCGCGTTTATGAAACCTTTCTCTCATCCAATGAGTATTCTTTCTCAGTTGATCCTCTTCTATCGGTCAACGATCGATATCATCGTGTTTGATTAAATTTATGTTCAAAGATACACATTTATGAAAGTACAAGTAATACAAAAGTAAAGAAAGAACAAATTTTTTCGATGAAATTAAAAAATGAGCATTAATATAATTTATTTATATCGTTTGTCGAAATAACTAAAATACATTATTTACATATTTGAAATTCGATGAGCAGTAGATTACGCTAGAATAGACAATATTGACGTAAGATTTTAAAATGCGATATAAAATTTTCTTAATACGGGATTCCGCGATGTTTCTTTTTAATTTTCGTTGATTCCGTTTCAACGAGCGGCATATTGAAATTAAATGAAAAGAAGTCAATGATTAAAATATAGCATCAAAGAACGGTGAACAATGGTGATTCGAATGGCGCAACTAGAGCATTGTATGACCCAATTTTGATGAGATTGCGATCAGGTGACCGTAAAAGCTGTGCAGGGAGAATGTCAAAGAGAATTGCTTGGAATTCGAACGCCTGTTCAACTTGGTATCGTATTTACGATACTGCTGCTTCGCCCAGTAAATGCTTTGTTGTACGACGTCGTTTGCCGTGGGTAGAGGAAATAACTGTAACCCTGTAGCCAAGTTCAAAACTCGCTTCGCCGCGCTGCGGGCAAAACCTTATTCTCTCTGTCCCTTTCTCTCTCGCTTTCTTACTTTTTTCTTGCGCGACCTATTAAATTTAAGGTACCTATACCTTTGTTGCTATCGTTGGTATTTTTCATTTTGAAGAAGGTAAAATTTCAATGTTTCTTTCGTCATTTCGTTCGCGTATGCCGTCGACGTAATTTTAAGGCGCAGTTACACAAAATAAGCTGAGAAAGATTTTTCGAATTTTTGTAAAACTCAGCGTGTACTTGTAAGCAGAAAGCGAGCATTATACGTATGATATTTAACGAGAGAGATAATACGTAACGAGTAAAAGAGCAGAAAGTCTGAAGTCTCGAAAGACGCGCATATCGTTCGTACGATAAAGTCAGGAGCAAAATGACGAAGGAACTAAAAAATCTCGACCGTTGGAAATTTGGTGCGACAGATTCAAAACTGTCAATCGGAAATCCCATTGGCGAGCAGAGAAGCGCGGCAGGGAAATGTTTTGGTGCTTCGTCGAAGCGTCGAATGACGCGACGATGGGTATTTTCTAGCTGGTTTCTGCATTCCATGCAGTTTGTGTTGTAGAGATCACGTAGAACCGAGCAAATAGAGAAAGAGACTAACGGGATAGAGAAGAAGGACCGACAATGGTTGCACGATGCACAAACCATCAGGATTCGGACAATTGCCTTCACCATCTCATTTGTCGACCATTGTTTCACGCGTGATAGATTTCGTTCGTCGAACTTCCACCAATCGCTTTTTGATTACCCTAATTCGAATAAAACGACCATACGTACATATTTAATCGATCGCGATAAACGATACCGTACTATCTACCAATATATGCGTTTAATTTTATCGTTCACTATAAAAATGCCTCGAATCGTATTAAAAACTTTTTGATAAAAAAATATTTGAAAAACGATGTTCTCATCAAAAATGAACGCAAAATTTCAAGCAGTGCCTTGGTAAAAGCAAAATAAAAGCAACGCGAAAATTGATCAAACGCTGTAAAATAACGGATGATTGTTCGCGAGACGAGATTGATAATGAAACCTAAACACCAACAAACTCGGAATAAGTGGTAGATTTACGACGGCGATGCGCACCGATAATTTTGAATATTTATGTCTAGCCATCTTCGAACTTTCTGGAAGCGAATCGTGTCTCTGTAGACAGTCAGCTCCGATATCAGAAGCCAATATATCACCCCGTTCAAGAATAAAGCTCGTCTTCCTCGACTTGCAAGATCAAGGAACTCCTCCATCCAAAAACGGGGGAAATTTATGACGTACGTTACTTCGGTATAAACCTGTGAGTCGACTAGACATATATTTGCACACTTGTTACGAATTAAACATCGATCAATTTTCGTTTACCCTTTACTTTGGGGACAAGAAGAAGAACGAGGGTACTAAATCCAAAGCACTTAGATGCGCACCTCTTTTTAAACCTTTGTCCAAAATCTGTATAGAACTTCAAATAGAAAGCTTCTCCTATCGATTTCGAACAGTTACGTAAAGCGGAAAGCTTTAGTTTCTAGACGAATTTCAAAGAACCTGCGTTAGTATTTCGAGAAAATTGTCGTTTCATCGAAAAGTACCCAAGTACATATATGATATATCTTGTTACGTCGATACTTCATAAATTACCAGTTTTTTAATGGATCTCGCTAATTTGTTTTACCAAAACCTACCGATGTATGGGTAAGCGATTCGCATGGAAAGTAGCGTATCTCGCACAATCAGATAAATCGTTGCCAAACTTTATATACGTTTTTGCTTTATTGGAATATCTGTTGAATATTTCAATATAAAATTTTCTCGGAAAGTCCAGGTTTTTCTAAAATAAATGAAAAATGAAACGATTCGATCGATCCCTGTCACTTTTATTCGATGTTCCGACTATAAACAATCTCCGTCAAAACATGAAATATTAGAATCGATGTTACCTGAAAATACATTCATCGTGCAATAAGAAACAATGTGAAACACGGCGAATTCCTGCTGCTGTCTCGACGTGAATTCCGCGAAAGGTTCGCAGGAATGCTTTCGCTAATGGCAGCTAAAAACACGTTGAAAAGCTGGCTATACGACACGTTAACGAACATTACGCGCTACTATATTACTACTACTAAGCATGCCGTAATATCTAACTCGGTATAACGCGAAAGCATGGTCGTACGTTAGTTCTAATCGAATAACGAGAATTTGTAACGATAGTTTGCTAAATACGCCCGATAGCGATAAATAGTTTTTGATCGGTGTCTTATTCCCCGCATGCTTTGGATATTAACGACTCTACCATGCGCTCGACGAATACACCTAAGGCTGGACAGAGCACATTTCTGGCGAATAAATTTGTATTTGTACGGAAACGTAGGGACAGTTTTGTCGGTGACCAAACGTCGAACCTTCTCGGCTAGCTGCATGAATATTTCACGGGAAGAAACCGCAGTGATACGTTAGAGGTGACATAGATCTTCGCTGGCTAAACTTTTGTAAGCTTTTGTAACCAGTCTGGAGATTGTAAAAATCATCGGATAGTCTATTCGGCTGTATTAGATGTCGCTGAAAATTGTTTCGTTGCGCCAGCGAAACAAAGGAATCGAAACTATGGACACGAACGCGATTCGCAGGAATTACCGTAGTAGCCGTGATCCCGTTTCGAGCAAAAATGTTCACGGTTACTTTCCGCGAACCATTCCTTTGACAAATCTTTCGCGAATAATTTAATACGAATCACGAATCTTTCTTGCAATTCTCTACATCATTGATGAATTTGATTAGTTTCGAGGAAAAATATATATATAATGTAGTATATCAACGAAACAATGATTTATTCTTTCAAACTATTCTTTCTTTATCTTTGCCGAACCTAATTGAAACCGAAAATATCAGGCATAACGTTAAAATTCACGGGTTCTCGGTTATATTTTTCACCGATAACAAATGGATATAGAGAATAAATGCTGTGATAAAAAATTACTGCAACGACCAATCGCGTGTCGCGAGATGCTCGTACGATATACTCACATACGTTGCAGTATCGTTATACCAACTTTGATGTAGATATTACAAGCTTGTATTCTAACTTTATTTTTAACATATTTTAACATTAATCTAGATGGACGAAAACGAAATGCGTGAAAAGCTATCGTTAATAAATGAATAAGATCGAAAGATCAACTAGAAGAGAACTATGACAAATAGGGAAAAATGCGATAGAAGCCGTTTTATGACCGCAAAGAATATAAAAAGGCGCAGCAGTGGCTAGATATATGTAATTCCTCAAAATTTGTAGTATCACTTTTTAAGATACTACAAATAATAATAATAATTTCTGTCTTTCGACTAATCGTTCGTAGTCGCACGATCTCAATTTCGCATTTACATACAATTAGCATTTCGATCGTATGTACGTTCTTAAATACTAGGCAATCGTCTTGCGCGACGCTTTCGTTCGTTTAACTTTGAAATTTATGATCGATCTATTACCTACATACATAGATACGCGAAGTAAGTCAGGAGTGGCGTCTTAAAGTCTCAAAGTAATAGCACATCGAACTAAAGTTGAGAACATTAAAAGATTTATTTTCACTTTCTTCGCGCAAACGGATTTTAAACACCGTCGTGTATTCGACCTTGTGACACATTTATCGATGATGGAAACTACGACAAATAAGATTATCGTTGTTAGAGGTAACCGGCGAAGATTCTCATAAATATCCGTTACAGAATTTCGAAATGAGATTGTCGGACAATTCATTTTCCTCGTAAATTTTTATGAATTGGACTACTTCGAATCCACGAAACTTACTTTCGTTTCTAGAAGGAGAAGCACGTGCTCGGCGTACAAGCGACCTCCGACGAGTCGATGACGAGATTTTTTTCCCTTCGATAACGCACAGACCACCGCGTTCCTTGGTTCACAGAGCGGAATTAACGGCAATTGTCCTCGAGCGAGTCAAAGATTTCACCAATCGGAACCAACAATTCATTTAACGCGTTAAATAAATTTTCAGTGGAGAGAAACGCGCGGTGCAATCATACAAGTCGCGAAACTCTATTTCGAATTGTAGTTTCCGAAGAAATAGAAACATAGGACAAGAACGAAAGACGAATGTTCCGATGTGTGAAACGGCGATAACGTACGGTTCCGCTCACGAATCTTTTTCACTATTCGACATCACCGATTGCTCGCTAGTCCGACTCGATTCTTTTTCCTTTCACACGCTTCTACTACCGCGGTCATTTCAATTTCAAGATCGCGATCCTACTTCTACGTCAACAGGGGAATAGATGACATTGATATAAAATCGATTTTCCAGCGTGGAGGCCCTGTCATTATCGTAGTTTGACAAATTGACATATGATAATCGCTAGGTTTGTTCTCATTTTTTCCTCAACGCAATAATTTTTGCTCGACTTTTAGCGGCAAAATACATTTTATTCAAATTTACGTATTATTTCCGTTTTTTAATGTCGCTGTAACGATGTGGCAAAATCAAAAAAAAAAAAAATCCGCCTACAGAGGTTCGATTGAAATCTTAAGATGCTGTTGGATGGAAAAACGAAAACGTGTAGTTTTACGTTCGTGAAACACGTCGCTTTCGATGCTATTGTTGCGATTCGAAAATAAATTGAGATCACACGTGGCTTTATATCAGGATTATTCTATAGAGATATTTCGCGTCTAAAAAAATTTAAAAATCACCAACGTGTGACAAAAATCAAATAATACCTTTGCGATACAAAAGATTCAAAGAACGTATCGACGTTTCTTCCGTTTATTTTGCCGTTTGCTTCTACACTATACTAGTTTTACGAACGTCTCCGATACAATAGACGCAACAACTATAACGTTTTTAACACTATCGTTGTTGCATTTATTGTTCACGTTTCGTTCAAATCGATAGATGCTTATGTGGTTTGCATAGAGTCTTCCTTCGTCGCAAACGACGATCGTTTACATTTTTACATTCAACGTCAAGACAAAGTACCATACAAACATAAATAATTATAATAATAATAATAAATAAAAATTGATCAAAGACCGACTTTTTGATTCTACTAAGCGTGTTCGCATCTGAACGATTTTAATCGCAATTTCGACGCAAAGTTTTCCCACAAGCTCGTGTTTCCTTCTACATAAATGCATAATTTGTCACAACATTGGTGACAGTTAACTAATTTACGTACATACCTTCATTCGCTAATCGCGAGCTTTGTTGTTTCTTACTATTGGAAAACTTCCAACGAAACGCGTATTTGTCTATTCAAAAGTTTTGTCGATACAATAAAAATACTTATTTTAGAAGAGAATGAGAATAAGAATAAGATAGTAATGAAATTAATCGTACGGCAGAAGTTAAACAAGCGAATCGTTAAATGGCGATGTTAATTAGTGAAAAGGTGTTCTTATTTTCAATGTTCAAATATTTGACAAACGATAAATGATAAATGATAGATGGTAAATGACAAATGACAAATCACAAATGAATTCGACAAATATTTAACAATATTAATTAAAATGCAAAGTAATAATTTATTTGGTTATCTACCATATAAAACGTCCATATAAATCCCTAATAATCGCGAAATAGATTATTAATCTATCGCGAAAATCGAGTCAACTAATTTTATCTGTTTATATAGGAATTAATTAGGTACGAACGTTGTAACGCCAACTGTGAACAGGATTAAATCAGAAGTTAGAAATAGAAGCGTAGCTCGGCAGAGGTTCGATCGGTATTCGTTCGTAGTTGGTTGGAAGATCCGCGGCTGAGGAAAATTTTCATCGATTCTCGTTGTTCGCGTACTTCTTTCGTAAGTAACCGAGAGAGGAAGATGGCACCATCGCGAACAGAGTTTGCAATATTTGCATCGTTCGAAGACAGTCGAATAGTTTGGCACACAGGGCGCGACATTTCGTGCGTACAACCGAAGAAAATAAAGAAACTGTTTGAACGCGATAACCCCAGCGAGAATATGTTTGAAGGTATCGGTAAAGCGACTATTACGACCGAAACGAGCAAACTTTGAATCCCTCGATGCCGATTGTTACGAGCTTACAAACTGTACGATCGAGGATCGAATCTTTCAACGATTTCTTTCGATTTCTTTGGACTCCGTGCACGAAATAGAAACGACGAAACTGCTGCAACCTGGTTAACGTTAACGTTACCTTACCTTTACCTCGGTCCATTTGTTATCCACCTACCGAGGAGAGCTTTGCCCATTCTACGAAAGCACGCTGTGCTATCGCGCCATCCCAACCTTCGTCCCTACGATTCGACGCCACTTCCGTTTCTCTTCACTGGAAACTGCAAATAAACCAGCCGCCAATGCCGATAATAAAGACCTGGCACTCTGCTCGCCCTTATCACTCGTTATGCAGGACCTTCTATTTCTCCTCGCTGACAAAATTATTCAACGAGCACGCGATCTTACCGTCGCGCAAAATGCTTCCAATTAAACTTCCGCTCTTATCATATTTTACCCTTTGTTATTTTACAAATTCGAAACCGAGTACCTTCAACGCTTGATTTCCTTCCTTGCCTTTCTAATTAACATCGACGCTAAAAACGCTGAAACGCGACGATACTTGCTTTAAATTTTCAACGCAGATCGATTTTTTCAAATCGATGTAAAATCCTTCGAAGATCGTTAAGACCGTCAAAGTTCGTTCCTAAACGAACGCTACTTATTTGATTTTCGGTGGCAGTTTGCGACTGATTTGTGGAAAAATTATATAAAATTTGCGTTTCTTCCATAGGAGAAGAACCAAAAGGGGAGAGCGATTTGCTCGATCAGGAACGCGACATAGCGACGACGATTAATTAGTTCTAGGTGAAAAAAAGCAGAGCACCGGAACGCGTGAAATTCGATCGATTCGAAGAGACGAGTCGCTACACGCATGCCAGTCGGCTCTCGAAAAGAACTCGCATACAGCAAACACGGAGCGATCAATCAAGCGCCATTCAACGACCATAATAAAATAACATGCGACAAGCTAGAGCTTTTTTACCAGCAATCGGGCAACGTTACATACGCCGACGATTTAGTTAACTGAATGGCTATTGAATGACTTTTAACGAACAATAGAGCGAAGAGAAATGCAAATTCCTCGAAAGCAACGAGTCTCTCTTTACCGCGTTTGTCGGTTCGCGTATTGTCGCATCGAGGTGGATCATCGGAAGTGGCCACGTTCAGCCGAGTGGTCTCGAAAATACTATTGCGATTAAAGTAATTACGGTAGAGTCGAAATCTCCAGATTCGAAGAATCTCTTTCCAGCGACAATGAGAATTACGTTGAAACTGTGCAAACTATTTATCGCGAAATTTTGGAAAGAAAAATAGGCTTTTCTCGAATGAAAATAACCGGTAGAATGGAAAAAGCATCGAGGGACAAAGTGTATCGATGCAAGAACGTGCAAAGAATCCATTGAAAGAGAAAGCTGGGGAGGAACGAAGGAAAACGAGCAGAAGCAAAAGGCAACGACTCCGAACGCGTTGTTAAAACACGCGTTCAACGGCGGAGTAATATGTGGGATTGCACGGTAGCGGAAATGCAAATAAAAAGAGACGACAAGGAATGAAAAAAAATGTTTGAAGGCACGGTAGAATAGGTGTGGCACGCCCGGTGGTGCTTCTTTTATTTTTACCTCGAAACAGCCCGGAAGTGCGCGTATACCATGTACGTACGTATATACCGGAAGTATATTCTTAGGAAGAACGGAGGTAGCATAGAAATGGCAGAAAAACTTGCTCTATTTAACTGCAACTTTCATGGTACTCGGATTCATATGAAAATTAGTTCTCATTACAGCCGGCGGTCATGAAAAAATAAACAATAAAACGTTTCATTGGCAAGTACTTGCATACTCGCGGCTACTACTTGCATACGATAAACCATCTCGCGTTTCCAGTCGAGATAATACTCCTATCTCAAATCGTAAACTTCCGGCCTTAACTTAAAAACCGCGTCAACCCGGTATACCCGACTAATGAGAGTTTAATTAACATGCTACGTGTATCCGACATGTAACGTGTTTCCTGCTCGTCGCTCGGTCTGTCCTTTCGCACGGATTCTCCTCCTCCCTTTCCATCCTTTTTAACATATTTTGCAACATCGCCTTTGCCAACAACGTTATTTTCGCTTAACAATTTATTCGCTCAATTTCCGAAAATATAGTGAACATAATCGTCAAACGCGCTCTACTTTGAACAAGTAGCTCCGCTTCGATCGGATGAAACTCAATTATTAAAAATCATCTCGATAAATCTTCCCGAAGTTGAAAACCGACAAAATTTGAAGCTTGGTTGTCGTTGCGTTAAATTCTCATTGAGTTCGCTTCGAGCGAATAGTTACGGGCAAAGCGAGTACGAAGAACGAATATTGAAGGATGCGATAAATCTGCATTTTCTATACAAACTTTTCTCTCAGTTAAATACTTTTTCCTGAGCAAGTTCTGCTTGCTTTGTTTCTCAAGCAGTCGACCCGTGCGTTCCGGATTAAAGTCGTGTAAAGCATTTTTTCCACTAAATGTACGGCCAGTTTGATTTTGATAAGTTACGCAGAAAGCGGACGAGAGTTTTCACGTTGGTCTTGCGAGACGGTAACAAAGCGATACAGCGACCAACTCTATAATCACGGGACATTACTCTTATTATCTGTACTCGCGGCAACAAAGGCAAATTAAGCCGTAAACCTCTCGAGTAAAATATAAGTTTCTTGTAAAATATGTTCATCCAGTACGTTCCTATCCGTTAAGTATTATTTATCCATCGATCGTTTTTAGTCGCCTAAGCAATTTCGTCTAGCTTCAATAACCGTTCTTTCTTTATGTAACGTATACAACGTTATTAAACCAGCGAATTTAACGAAACAAATAACTCCTTAAAAATTTCTTGTTCCGATAGAGTTCTCTTTGCCTTAAATTAGCGATTCTAAGGATTCGATTATGAAACAACGGATAAATATAAAGTATGAAACGACCTTACTACAATGCATTAGCTTCCGAGGGACGCTATAAATATAGAATACCTGCAAATATAGCGGACTCAGGTGACACGGGGAAATAAAACTTTACGCTTTAAAGCACGGAGGCCGTATTAAAATTCTTAAAATATTGCCTTATCACGTTGAATGCACTTAGCGTTGCATACGAATCCATTTCGATGCAATTTCCTCTTCTTCTATCGAGTTTGCTCGTTCGCCGAACAAATTACCGTTCAATTTTTCCCGATGGAAAATTTATCTACATCGAAATGTGTGCTTTGGAGAGAAGCTTTGGTAAAAAAAAAAAAAGCGTCTACGCTTGTATTTGACAAATGTAGATTTGCAAATGCGATTTGAAGTAACAGCTAGAAATAATTCGGCTCGTTTCCAAGGACGTTTCCATCCAACAGTTCACAGGATGATAGATCATGACGAAATTACGAAAATTATTCGATAAGGGAATAGGGCCAGAAGTTAAGATGGAAACAATCAAGAAACTCAAAGGATATTCCATTTTCATCGAAGGCTGGAAGCAAGTTCAAATGGCCGAACGTCGTATTTGCTCCAACAATTTGCTTTCTATACCGTTCGGATTTCGATGTAATCGAGCGGGTCGCCGAGTGTTTGACCACGCGCTCGTCTAACCTCTCGCTATTATCTGAAACCGCTCCGTGACAAACTTAGGTCATTACCGGTGGTTCGTTTTCAGGCTGAGCGCAACGCTCTCTCCACTTTGATATTCTTTATTCTTATTATCGGAATTTCGAGATTTCGGTTCGTTTTCATTAAGACTTCACACACCTCGAGCGATAATCTCTTTGACGGAGGAAATGGAACGATCTTTCTGTAAAAGCATCGACTTTTTGTTACAAGTAACGTTAACAGCAGAGTAATTGCTATTCCGATTTAAAGCCACCGAAGCCACAGAGAGCGTATAGTCAGAAAAGAGAAATACAAATCGAACGCAAAATGAGCAAAATAGTTGCAACACTCTCCTCTTAATTATCTCCCGCCTGACGATGATAAATGTTCGTATTTCGCTTTAGTAATGTAAAAATAGCTTTGTCAAAATGCGAAGATTTTACGCGAAGAAAATTGCTCGTTTCTTGCACCGTTCGATTAATAATATCTTTATTTTCTCTTACCGAATGCGTTACTCCGTCGTTGCTCGTGCCGAGGTATCGTTTAGATTTTCAAGGTTTTCAAAAAATACGTACAGTCTTTAAGAGAAGATTAACTTGCACTTAAATTCGATCGATTTTCAAACTATCCCCGAAAGAATGAGTGCCTATCCAGGAAGGCATCGCAGCTGCTATCGAGGATCTGTGTAGCCACCGGTACCCTATCTTAAACGTTAAATCCTCCCTGTTCCATACTGTGCGAATTCGATACTTTAAAACGAATAATATTCTTGCAAATCGTACGTCATGCGTACAAAATTAAAGCTAAACCGAAGCTAAATCGATGGACGAAAGGCAAAGTATGATTAACAATGATAGCATTCCATTGAAAGAAGAAAGTCGGTGGAAAGAATTCATTGGATGATATTAGAAGAACTCGCGCGAGTTAGAAAACTGAAGCAAAAGCTGAAATTTAATCAAATTGAAAGTTTTCTGAAAAAGGAACGTTGCTTTAGCGCATATATTTGTTTCCTGCGCAGCGTTTCGACAATTGGAGCATAGAATCCAGAACGTAGCAACGATTTCATGCATCGCGCATGGACGTTGAAAATTCGTGAAAATTCGTTGAACGATGCTTCCTATCGAAAAACTGTGCTTCAAATTGTTATCAAGTACTTCTGTGGAGTATAGAGCAAAATGAAACAAAGAAACGCATATCGTTGGACGAACGAATCGTTCCGAGGAACATCGTTGAACTCGGCTATATCGTTGAACGCGTACGAGACGCATTCTCCGCTTCTGCTAAACGTCTCCTTTCGATAATAAAAGTAGATTCGGTTCGTCGTTTTGACCAACCACTGCACGTTATTACGCAACGATAGTCGAATCAGCGTCTTTGGTCGCAGATGCTGGCGCGGTTGGTTAGAATTCTGAAATAAGAATATCTCGGAATAACGAGTAATTTTCGGTAACGAGCGCGCGCGTGTAGACCAATAGACGGAACGCGTTCAGACGGAAGAAGCTAGAAAGTAGCTGAACGTACTATCGTTTGCTATTCGTTGGCTGCTCTTTTGTATTCGGTAGTCGGTATTCAGTGGCGGGCCGATGGCTGCCGTGTTTGGCCAGGATTTTGACGTTGATGACGAGGAATGATAGATGCGTCCTGCATCCATTACGAAAAGTTGGACTCGAGGGATCGAGAGGCAGGCTAGCGCATGACTGCTGATACCGTCTCTCGCATCCGCATTACCGAGGATACGTTACGTTGCTCTTTCTCCGACTTCGGGATTATATAACACAGTAGAGATCGCTAAAAGTTCCACGTTATACGTATTTGCCTCGGTCGCGTTTCTCTTAGTAACGTTCAGCAGCGATATGTTCGTCCTTTAAATTTACCATCTTGCACGATCGTACCGTATGAACGTTACAGTAGTTTTGGATTCGTTTATTTATTAATTTAGTTATTTATTTATCGACGAACGCTTCTCATTTTGCAAGTAAGTTTCTTTCTCTGTTCTATTAAAGATTATTGCGTCAAACGAATAACTATATTTTCTATTTTTCACCGAAGTCAAAATCATATTGACATTATATTTTTACATACTTCCGAATGAATCGATTGAACCACGTGTTTAGATCGTACATTTTGACGAAACTATACCGTATATTCGCATAAACGAATTACCTATAAATGCATGCAACACGATATAGCTAACTTGTGTAAGAATAATTCTTTGGCCAAGCCGACGCTCTGCGTGGAAAAGGCTCACGGCCGTTATTCTTTTAACACCCTGTAGCCAGTAAGTTAGATCACGTTCCATGTAATTGATGCGATTCATATTCATAGGCCGGAATCAGAAGTAGCGAAGTAGAATAGCCGGCAATGAATCCGAACATCGGAAGTAGCGAAATAGCGTCGTCTTACGTTGAATACGCAAACGAACGGGAAGGAACGATAATTTCAAAACGAAAAGAAAAAGGACAGTGCGTTATTACGTGTCTACAGTAGGTATCTACTCACTGGTAAATATGAATGGCTTTAATATTCCGTAAGCACAAAGGCGCCACTTTTTAAAGTTCATGCATATCCCGGACGTGACTAGAAATTATTATAAAATCCTACGAAAATCTGCCGCAAGGAGCTAGCAGAGTTAGGTGCTACGAATAAAAAGCTGTACGCGTGTAAGAACCCTTTCTTTAATCGTCTCTTGCGTTCTTTTCGTTACATTTTATCGTTACATTTTGAATGCGTTATCATTCGAATTTTTTCCAGCGTACGACTGTTCCCCGATTAGACGTTAAAGAGAAAGACGATAGTCCAATAAATGGCAATACCATATTAACGAGTCTGCGGAATAATCCAATCACAGTGTACAAACATTAAAGAAAAATTAATCGTTCGAGATAGTATTCGTGCAGTTTTAAAAAGATCGCGTGACAAAAATACATATTTCAAATGGTTTGATTAAATAGCTCAAAGTTTTTCGGATATCGACTGTTTTCATCGAACTTGAGAAATTATTACGACAGTTTTATTTCACTCGAGTGTTCGACTTTTGCTTTTGTTTCTTTATCGTATATTTCCGAGTTAAAGAGAAAAATGCCGAACTTTGCTTAAATAAAAGAACTGTCCTTACTTGCGTCCAAGAAAATTGCTAAGGATAAAGTAACATTATCTATCTGCTGATATTTTTTATGTTAAACTCAAGCACGAAATTACACGGTACACTTTCAATGGCATTGACAATCATTTGTTCATGCGAGCCTTTAATTATTTACGACAATACGTATAAACACCAGTTCCAATATAAAGATACGTACACGTGTACAGGATTACAATGTTATGAAATTATAATGTTCAAGTGTATTTACTACTTTAAAATGATAGTTAACTTATGTCAATCACGAAGAATGTTTCTTACCACTGTGATTATATTTATCAGTACCAATTAGATACGAACGACGTCTAACGAAGTAGATAGCATAATCAATGCATTCTACTATGTGCGAGTAAATAGATATTTTTTGTCCGGTTGAACGATCTTACAATACGAATATGGAAGAGACGGACGCTATTCGCGCTAGTGCAATTATATCGTTATCGTTCGATACGACGAAAATTAATCGAATCGTTTTGCGCATTGACTACGATCGAAAGCACGAAAGAACCACGAATTTGGACGATTCGTTAAAAAAGGGTGTCGTTTAATTAAAAACAGTATCGCGACTGATATGGCGACGCGGAACACGAATCGCTGCCGCTGAAAATCACCCGCGAGTATTTATACGTATATTCCATATATTTGGCCACCCTAATTCAAACTAACTTATATTTCACGTGTTCGTGAGAGCGAAGCACGTTTAGCGCCTTCGTTTGTCTCTTACTTTAATTTAATCTCAGCCTAAGAAAGTGAAGTATCATCAACATCGAGCCCTTCGCTACTTTCCAGGATTAGTTGGGAACAGTTGCGTTCTTCCTAGCCAAATACGCGTTTCTATATTTTGAAAAGAGCTATCGTTAAAACGAAGGGACGGAAAGGGAAAGACGCGTTTAAATGCAAACGACAGATCGACGTAGGACGTTTCACTGAGACATCGAAACACCATTTGATTAACATTTTCATCGCATCTGGAAAGTTTAGAGTTCTTAGAAAATTCAAAATTACAAATTTTCATTAAAAACTTTTGCTACCGATTTGCATAATTATACCGTTCTACTGCCTCATACCGTACCACCGACGCAAGATTAAACTTCCTTGTATGTTTCGATCTACTTTTCTTGACATTTATCCAGTAGATTTAACTTCGCGCGCGTTTATTTACATCGATAGAATAGCAATTAATTAGAACTTTTACGTCACGATCGATCGTTAAAGTCACGAGCGAAGATATCATACCTACGTGGAATTTGAACTTTAGATTACATTTTTGCGCCTTGTATAAGCTATTGGAACTTGACTCGTGCCTGCACGCTGTACAGTGTACACTCGACAGCGATAGTCATCGTGGATAAATGTCGTAGACCGTAAACCTGTGGGACGGATGTGGATGCAGGATCCCCTTGAGCCTAATTCCTTCGCTCATCTACATAAGAACTTACTTGCGTACTCTTATCGCCGTCTTTCGCCGATTCGTTAGTCGTGTTACCGTCTATTTCTTGTAATTTACACCTCACGTAATTGACACAAACGAACACTACTTACGATTCGTAAGGTACTAAAAATATTTCGAACACTAGTGATATTTCTAATTTATAAACGCGATGTCAAAGCGAAGATTACTCGCAACGATGTCGCGCACAGTGTTTCGAAGAACGTTTATTTTAAAATTCAGGTTTCTTTCGCGTTCGTATCCTATCCACTTATCAAGCTATCTTGCGACTCGATCCACTTATCGACGTATGAGCGAAAGTTTCTTTTTTGCTGTTACCTGAATTCTCTGTTCTCGAGGGTAATTTCACAAGGAATTTCGCACCGCTGTGTCTTCGCGACCTTATTTCTCAATGTATGTATCTATCATAGTTATGATATACAGCTAGAGTCGCTGATGATTACCGAACAAGGAAGGAACACCTAGTGATAAGCATTCCTACTACTAAACAATTTGGGAAGGTTAAACCGATAATGGAAAATATTTTTAGAAGATAGTCGCGTATCTACACTGTCAAGGAAGTAATCGGGCATTGTTGGCATTGAAATCTAAATATTCAAAGACTAGCAAACATAATTTATGAGCCATCAAAGTTACGATAGATAAAATATAAATATATGTACACATAGAAACCTGGATATACGACATAAATTTAAAATCAAACCGCATTTCTAGAAACAATACGGCCGAATAAAAGCTAATTGACAAGAGAATGAAAGACGGACGAAGCGAGACGACTTCGATACGAAATGTCTCGTTGCGCGCAATTTTATTCTAGAAATTCGTTCGATTCGAGAAATTCGTTCAAACGTAATTTTCGACCGAAATGTCAATTTTATTCCGCTATTAAAATTGATCGTGTCGTTGAGCGCGCTTCGATCCTATTCCTACGTTCGATCCACGCGTTGTCTTTACGAAATACCTCTTCGAACGATTCCACGTAATATTATACACAACACGATCATTCGTTGTTTTTTCACAATATTCTATTCGATGGATTCTCTCGGCTTGAATTCTGTTCGACTATCTTAGGTTTAACGTTGATTGTGATCTATTTTTACTTCGCTGCTAATACGATCTATCTTCGATGACCTGATCGAAGATGCGCGATACCGACGAATCGCAAGGTGTCATCGTTTTCAGACCGCGATGATATCGTTCGTCCATACCGAATCTGATGTCTGAAACTACGCATCGCGATTATCTCGGTTCGATAAATATTTAACTCTGTTTATACTCTATTTCACCGCATTGTTATTTTTGTACAATAGATTCTCACCAAGTATTGTTCTCGCGATAGTAAGATTTCACGAAAATCGCTCAAGTCGTTTCTGGAGCAAAACCTCTGCGCATTCTCCTTTTATCCAAAGTTTGTCGCCCGTTGATTTTCACGAGACAGAAACGATTAACTTCGTTAAAGCTGACTGAATGCCGCCACGCGAGCAATGAATTTACAAAGACCTCGACGCGAATATCGTTTAAGTTAAACTTTCGATATTAAATGGCGCGACATATTTCGAATAAAAAATGGTACAAAAATCTGAAATATTTCGAAGATTCTATTTTATTTGTAAGATTCAACAGATTGAATGTTGCATTCAAATAAGCGAATAATCAAGATTTTATTGAAAATGTTAGATAGGAGCAACGCTTTCTCGAAAAGAGAATACGCGGAACAAAATGTTACCGCTGGTAACATACCCTGCACAAAGCGGAAACGCGTATGTTTAGTCTGGTGTATCTCTTTCTGGGATAGAGTCATATGCGATTGTGTCGTACGCGAGCGCATCGTGCTGAATCAGTGATTCCCAAAAGATGCGTCCCGCAATAAAATTAGGTGCATTGCCGCGAAAGAGCGAGATACTTTTTTCTTCTTTTTTATCAATGTTCGCGTGTATAAATGCTTCTTTCGAATAAATTGTAAAATTTATATAGAACCTACGTCGCGATATCTCTACATTTTTAAAAATGCGCCGTGACTAAAAAAGTTTGAGCACCACTGTACTATATCGCTGAGTCTCACGTGCCCCACCATCAAAATTATACCATTTTAGAATGCATATAAAGAACTGAATGTTACTTCCTGGCCAGTTTCGATTTTAAATTCAGCGCATTGCAGTAACATTTTACGAGATCGGGTTTAAACATATTTTTCCCAACATATTTACAGATCGTTGTATTCGTTTATTCGGTGAGTTTTTCAAGAACATCCCGTACCACTCGCCAAGTACAATCAAGCAAGAATCGCTCGCCGATTCGAATTTTACTTGCATTGATCATACATCGGTTCGTCCATAAACGCGAGACCCATGTTCTTGCCTACGGTCTACGTCCTGCACCCCGTAATCCTAACATGATTAAACGCTTTGATCATTTGTTACGATCTATTTAGAAAATTCCTACACTTTTTATAAACTTTCAGTATCGATGCGACCAAAAAATAATGACAATAATGAGTAAATTTGTCTCTTTCCTTTCTGTTCTCGCAATGTTCGATTATCGTATTTCCTAGACATAGGTAACAAGTGCATGACACTGCAAAAAAAAAAGCAAGCAATATATTCTTGATAAAAAAAAGCACAAAAATGCAGATAAAATGGGAAATAATTCGCGGTCTATTTATAAATGAGAAATAATATCTTATAAAACGTATACATATAATATACTCGCATACATACTTATTTTTTCAAATAACATTCCGTCTCGTTAATACTCACTATATTTATATACTATATATTTATATTTATATATATTTATTTATATATTATATATATTATTTATATATATATATATTTATATATTTTTTCTTTCGTCACATGTTTAATTAAAATTTCTTTTGTCGATTGTTCCAATATACTTGCAGTATCGCTATGTGTATCAAATTTCATCGTTTTTAATATTACGAATTAAATAGCTTTGATTCAAACGAAATTACAAGATCTCTCGCTTGACCGAATAGTTTGCAGAGCAAAATGAAAGAATTTGCATTCTCAGGTATCACGAGAAACGATAACGTACGAGTGCATAAATAATCGATATAGCGTGGTCAGAAATGTACATAAAATGTGGCGATTCATTGCACGGTACAGTAGATGTCAGCCACGATTCGAACTATACGAAGAGCCTTAGACGAACGGTAAAGCCAAATCGAAATTCTACATGTCGACGTTTTCACTTCACCGGCATCATGGGCGTACTTTGAGAAATTTTCGGTTTATAAACGGCTTTATACGTCAATAGCAATTTCTTTTCTGTTGCTTCGTCGAGGTGAGGGATTCGACGCACGAGTTGTTAAAATATATTTTCTCTAGGCAATCGTTATAGTGTGAAATATACAGTTATGATCGATAACTATATCGTTCGACGTCCGAAAGTTCGTTGGAATGTGTGTTTCAATCTGAAAGCAATCGTCTACAAGATCATTGTTGCAACTAACCTGTGTATTTCTCGGAAAGAAGGAAAAATAATGGGAAAGAAGAGAGAAAGATACGAGATATTCGTAGATATAGGTAACGCGAACGGCAAAGTAACGACGCGACAGGCGACGCAACATACAGACTGCCGAGAACAATACGTTTTATGAAAAGAATCGAACACGTAGAAAACATCCGAACCGCATCTATCGAAGAACGGAATCTTTTTAATACAATGGATTCTTTCGCTTTCACGCGATTTTCTGCAAAAGCTTAGCTTGATAAAGAAAACGAAAGTACAGTTTAGAAATTACGCTAAGCTACACGCGCAAATCAAATGGGAAGTCGGTAAAATTCTTTAAAATACAAACCTATGTATACGTATATGAACGTTCTGTTTCAGTAGTCATCGATAATCATGTGGGACAAATGCAAGGCGGCGCTTCTGCTTGTAACGTTGGTCATCGTTGCAGGTAAAGATAAATCTTGATAAATTTAACGACGATGTTTGCAAGAATCCGCAAAATAAAAAATACCTGAATCCAAAGTATCTTTCCTCCTCTAATTATATGCTATACGTTTTAACGTTAACTCGCGCAATTGCATCTTACCAAGTGTAAAATATTTAACAACAGATATCTTTGACCATAGGCGATGCGAATGACTGCGTGCCTCGAACTTTTGATCAGGACAGTATCGTATGCGTTTGTAATGCAACCTACTGTGACGAGCTACCGGATAGCAACCCCAAAGTACCAGAGAAGGGAACGTTCTACTGGTACGTTTCGAGCCAAGAGGGTCTAAGGCTGAGCATGTTACAGGAACAGATGGGTTCTTGTCCAAATACCAGCGCCGATACGATTCTACATATAGATACATCGAAAAAATATCAAACCATCTTAGGCTTTGGCGGTGCTTTTACGGACTCGGCGGGAATGAATATCAAAAATCTCAGTGAGGCTACTCAGGACCAATTAATTCGGTAATTAAACCTCGATAAAGCGACACAGACGGAGAAAAATCTGCCAAAACTTTGCCTTTTAATTATGCGACGAACATATTCCATTTTTACGGTTACGCAAAGTTTTCAAACGGCGTCTTAATATTACGCAAAATATTTCTGATATCTACGATTTATAAGTAAATGTGAAAGTGATCGAAATTTGTTTCATTTTTATTTTTAAAGTTACGAATTATAAAACATCTTTGAAAGATTCCGAAAAGCGAATGCGACTAACGATGGACTTGTAATTCTTAAACAAATTGATAACACAACAATAACGTTTGCTTCTTGTATGTGCAACATGATTTGAAGTAATTATTTGAACATGATATTACCTCGAGCTAATTACGTATGTTGGTATACGTACAACTGAGCGTGCTTAATCGCTTACAGGGCGTACTACGGTTCAGGCGGAAGCAGGTATTCGTTAGCTCGAATACCGATCGCTGGAACTGACTTCTCTACGAGACCTTACACGTACGATGACGTCGCTGATGATATGTCACTGCAAAACTTTAGTCTTACTCGGGAAGATTACGATTATAAGATACCATATCTGCAAAAAGCCGTTCAATTAAACCCTGATGTAAAATTCTTTAGTGCTGCATGGTCGCCTCCACCATGGATGAAAACCAATGATGAAATCAATGGATTGGGTAAGTGTGAGAAAGGAGAAAAAATTGAAGAAAAACGATAGAAAGATGTATCTTTTTTATTTGAAAACGAACCGTTTCAAATAATTCCTTAAACATGTTTCGTAATGTATTATAATACTAATTTACAATTTATTTCTAGGCTTTTTAAGGAAGGATTGTTATCAGGTTTATGCCGATTACATAGTAAAATTTTTGGAAGCGTATAAAAGCTTTGGCATTGATGTATGGGCCGTTTCGACAGGAAACGAACCCATAAACGCTTACGTGCCTTTTGATCCCCTTAACACTATGGCCTGGACACCAGAAACTCTCGCTGATTGGGTCGCTAACTATGCGGGTCCAACTTTGTCCAACCACAATGACACAAAAATTCTTGTTCTAGATGATCAGAGAATCGAATTACCTTGGTTTGTAAATAGAGTCTTCGAAGATAAAAAGGCGAAAAAATACATTGTTGGTACAGCTGTACATTGGTATACAGATAGTATCGCTCCGCCAATATTATTGGATTTAACACACAATAATGCTCCAGATAAATTTATTCTCATGACTGAAGCATGTACAGGTAAACTGTTTAAATACTATATCTCTGTAACAGTTACGGAACAGTTTAACACACATTGCTTTCTCTAACAACTATTACAAAGCATCGCTACACATAAACAGCAAAAGTTTGCCTTTTTGCTAGTGATTTTAATTGAATTTCAAGATCAACTTAAATAATATGTTTCCTTCGTGAAACCTCAGTTCCATAGACGTATTGCAGTAACATTTCCTTTTTGAACTATTATATTACACGTAATCAACAACTATATATAACGGTAACATCATTTTATACACAGGTACCGGAACTTCGACTTACCCAAAAGTTGCCTTAGGTTCGTGGAGCAGAGGGCAGGAATATATTTTAAGCATAATACAGGTATGGTAAATGGTTACGGTTATAACAGTGTACGAGACATAAAGTTTCTTAATGAAAACATTATATATTAAACATGTACAAAAATTACTTCTACTTATAAGAAAAATATTCTGTTTGAAGTACATGAATCATTGGGCAGTTGGATGGGTAGACTGGAATATAGCTTTAGACGCAACCGGTGGACCAAACTGGATTCAAAATTACGTCGACTCGCCCATTATTGTAAACGCAGACACCGATGAATTTTATAAACAGCCAATGTACTATGCTCTTAAGCACTTTAGCAGATTCGTCGATAGAGGCTCCATTAGGATTTCTATCACCGAAACGGACAATGTTAAAGCTACAGCCTTCGTAACACCTTCGAATGAAGTCGTGGTTGTTCTATATAACAAGTAATCGCACTTTATTTTACAGCCAATTACGAAATAATTTACTAATTACCTCAGTTTTCAACATTGTTGAGATTGAGTTTAATAATTTGTTCACAAAATTTATTTTCTTTTACAGCGATACCCAGAAAAAGAACATTATTCTCAATGATCCGAGAAAGAATTCTATTTGCTTGGAATTACCTGCGTACTCCATGAATACCGTAATTTATGCACAATAGAACTTGTAACTCGTTGATTATTAAATATAATTTGTAATATCGCCATACTGTATATAACGATAAATGGTAATTACAATGTACATTGTAACGTTGATATATAACATATAATAATATATAACATAATAAAACGTACATCTCGAAATTGAAATTTCCTCCATACTATTCCAGACGAAGACTTACATTATGTGACAATAATCAATATACCTGATAAGAATAACAAGTCATCGACTTTTATCTATTAACACAAAATGAAATTGAAAAATCTGAAATGTTCATGTCTTCATCTACTAACTGAACTTTCCCTTTGAAATTTATCCAATCCTTATTTCACTTTAGCTGTGTACATATTATTACGTCGCGCGAGATGGTCCTTCATTGGCCGCCAAGGCCTACACATCGTTACACCGACCCGCAATAAACCCAAGGAACCACCATAAATCGAATCTTTTTAGTTTAATCTCTATTTATATAAGTATCTTCGGTTTATGGATGGTCCTTAAAACAATCCTTAGGTTTATTGCACGCTCTTACTAATTACGGAGAAAGCGGATGTTTGCCTAGCGAAATAGCAGGTTTTTCTCGTGAACAAGGACACCCATGAGCCACATCTACAGGAGACTTTCTCCTCGTATTTTATTTATTAACGTTGGCTATAACCAATGGGCATCGCGGATCGTTACGGCTTACTTTTCTACCGAAAAGTGTGAACAACGAATTCGCGTTCTTAGTTCAAAAAGGCACACCCACACCGAGCTTTCCTCCTTAATAGTACGAGACGGGTCACGTAAGACGATACTACGGTCCCGGAGGAAGGCCCGGACCATAAGCCCGCAGGTAAGCGGGCACCCGATGGAACTCGAGGGGGCCCGGCTTATCCTGTCTCAGGGGATGCTGTTGAAGGCGTTGACTACGTCTAGCGACACAGCCAACGCCACGTAACCACGCACGGCCCGTTCGACGAGGGTGCGGACAGGGCCGATGGCATCGGCCGTAGACCGTCCCTTCCGGATGCCAAACTGGCTGTCGTGTAGCCCGGGAGCACGTCGGGACAAATGCGACTCGAGTCGGGCAGCCACAACCCTCTCCAACAGCTTGCCAGCCTGGTCCAACAGGCACACAGGCCGGAAAGGGGAAGGCGAGTCCGGAGAACGTCCCGGCTTCGGCAACAGGACCATCCGCCCCTACTTCCATAGAAAAAAAAAAAGTTATGAGTCGAGTCATATTGACCAGGCTGTCACTGCAGTCTCGCTCCCGGGCGCGATCCCACTACTGCCCGCCACGGAGACTTTTGGCTGCTGGGTTTCCCCTCTGGCCCGATTCGCCTCTCCCTAGCCAACCTGGCCATCCAGGACTCCTCGACAGGATGCCCATATTGATGGCGAGCTTAGCGCGGACGCCCAGTCAACGTGAGTACCGCACCAACAGGAACCCCCGCTCTCAGACCCTCCGTCATAACTAGCCTCCGAGTAGCCGGATTACAGGAGCCGCCACACTCCCGGCTTTCTTCCATGATCTAAGTCGAACTCTTATCCAACTTTCTGATCCACGATTCGGGTGTGACTCAACGTACTTGTCCACAGTACAAGTAGAACTCTGACTGAATTTCAGTCCGCGTGGATCTGCCCTTATATACTCCTCTCCGTACCTTTCTGTACCCCTCGGGTCGATCTTTGTTTTTAAGGAGAGCTACTTAATTACTCCATACCTGGGTTAGGTACACGTCCCTCCCGTGACTGTTGCTAGGTTCAGCGACCCGTTACGTCGCTTCGAGCCTAAGCCCACTGTCATTAACCTCGGACACTCACACTCGGATTAAATCATAAACAACTATTTCTCAGTTTTATTATTTAAATACAGCTATAATAAAAAGTCTGGACTGGAAAAGTTTCTTTCGTTTTATGAGGAAATAATAGACGCACAACGTTTTTTGTTTTATATTATTTTGTCGAATTACGTACGATCCATTTTGTTATGTTGAGATAAACACCGCGACATTTCACAGACTTGGTTTCGCGTTTTTCAAAAACAAAAAGAAAGAAAGAACTCAATACATTCTATAGGAATTTATAAAAGTCAATATGTAAAGAAGCGATAAAGTTGTAAATATTATTATCGGCAGAAGACAATTATTTACTCAAATGATACCGCCAAAATTTAGAAAAAAATCATTTAGAAAACACACGGACAACATATTTACTATAGGCGACAGGTGGGTGGAGATTAGATAGCTTACTTTGTTTGTTGTAAGCGTGACTATATATATGCTTATATAAATTCGAGTATCGGTTAGCTACTATTCATACTTATGCTCTAGTTTTTGACAATCAACATGGGACACGCGTGGAAAGCACTTCTGCTAATCACTTTCTTCTTCGACAAAGGTAAGCTCTCGTTATTTCCGGCGAAGATAAATTTAATTTCTGGCGAACTTAGTGGAAATATTTTCATTCATCACAGGTATAGCGAATGACTGCGTGCCGTACCGTATAGATAACGAAGTAGTTGCATGTATTTGCAATGCAACATATTGCGATGGACTACCAGATGGTAGACCGGAACTTCCAGAGGAGGGTAATTCTTATTGGTATGTGACGAATAAACAGGGGCTGAGAATGAAGATGTCGGAACTAAAATTTGATAGCTGTGAAAATTTCCCTGTGGACGTAACGCTGACCTTAGATAATACGAAAAAGTATCAAACGATTTTTGGCTTCGGTGGCGCATTTACCGATTCTGCTGGTATAAACATAGCAAAACTCAGCCCAGCTACTCAACTTCAATTGATTCGGTAATCGTCGATATTTACAGAGATAATGTGATCGATATTTTAAATATCTACGATACTATGATATTTTTTTTCGGTAAAAATTGCACCATGCGAAGAATGTACCCTATACTTGTATATAATTTTATTTTTCCATAAACCTCGTCGCATATCTCGTTTAAATTTATTCAATTTATTGAATTGAATTGTCAATTGAAATGTACGATGCTTTTTATTTTACGCATATAATTATAGCGTTGAATTATTTATAGAGCATATTATCATCCAAAGGAAGGAAGCAGATACACATTGGGTCGTATACCTATTGGGGCGAGCGATTTTTCAAGGAAACCGTATTCGTATGACGATACGGCCAATGACATCACGCTTAAACACTTTTCACTTGTGAACGAAGATTTCGATTACAAACTACTGTATGCAAGGAAAGCGCTTGAATTCAATTCCGAACTTAAATTCTTTAGTGCTGCATGGACTGCTCCATTATGGATGAAAAGCAATGACAACGGAGTCAGTACGTACGATAAAAGTGTCCTAAAACAAATTAAAAAATCAAAGAAACGGTACAACGAATAAATTGTATTAACGATCAATTCGTCAAATTAATCTAACAATTATTGATTAGCTTTCTTAAAAGAAGAATATTATCAAGTCTATGCTGAGTATCTGCTAAAGTTCCTGGATGAATATAAGAACAACGGTATTGATATGTGGGCAATTACAACTGGTAACGAGCCGATAACTGCCAATATTTTTAAAATTCCAAATATCTCTATGGGATGGGAACCCGAAACAATGGCTGATTGGGTGGCTAACAACTTGGGTCCGACATTAGCATCATCGCCGCACAATAAAACACTAATTTTGGTCTTAGATGAAAATAGACAGGTATTACCCAGTTTTGTCAAACCAACGTTCAAAAATCAAATTGCAAAGCAATACGTTGCCGGAACAGCTGTACATTGGTATCGAGATTTCGATACTTCTGCGGATAGATTAGATGAAACCCACGATGAGTTCCCAGACAAATTTATTTTCATGACCGAAGCATCTATAATAGGTAAGCCTTTCACGTATCCTATGTACGAAAAATGCGCACTTTTTACTTGCGAAGGATTGTAAAAAGTCGAATTTGCAAAATAATTAGTTTACGAACTTATATCGACGTGGTACTTCTCGCCATAGGACCTCCGATATGGAACACTCCGAAACTTAAATTGGAATCGTGGTCTCGAGGTGAAAAGTACATTTTAAGCATAATAGAGGTAAAAGAACCTACATGATTTTATGGTCGTTTTAATTGAAGAATACTTATCCTATTTTTAAATATAAAAATTAATCGTTAACGAAACGTGTTTTGCATCAAGTACATGAATCATTGGTCAATTGGTTGGGTGGATTGGAATTTAGCTTTGGACGAAACTGGTGGACCAAACTGTATCGATAATTATATCGACGCCTCTATTATCGTCAACCCGAAAACCGATGAATTTTATAAACAACCTACGTATTATGCTCTCCAACATTTTAGCAGATTCGTTGACAGAGGTTCTGTTAGAACTTCTATTACCGATACTGATACTATCAAATCCGCGGCCTTCGTTACACCTTCAGCGGGAAACGTCGTTGTCCTATACAATAGGTGAAAGAAATTGTTATTATTACTATTATTGCATAATTATTTAATATAAAATGATGAAATGTTTATTTTTATTCTAAACAAATTTTTATCTTAAATTTCTATTTCAGGGCTACTTCCCCGAAACGCGTAGCTTTGAAGGATGTACAGAAAGGTACACTTTGTTTAGAATTATCTCCGCAATCTATGAATACTCTGAAATACAAATAGTATGACTTCCTTATTATATTATATCCTTATATTATATATTATATTAGTTCTAATTATAAATCGTTATTGTAAGAGATAAGTCGAATAAAAACCCATCAGTGGAAATAGAAATATTCATGTATATAGTTCAACGTCATGTTCAACTGATGTAATCAAACTGTTATCAAAAATGTAGACAATTTTCAAAAGTTAATATCATTGCTACGTCACGTGGGACCGTCCGTACGCCATCTTTCGTGGTCTGACCATCAGAGGCCCACGCACCGTAATTCTAACCTCGATAAACCTAAGAAACCAACATAAACAGTATCTTTAATCCTGTAAGTATTTTCTGTTTATGGCTGGTACATAAATCAGTCCTTGAGTTTATTAAAAATCACGGAGAAAACGGGTATTACTTAATGGGAAAAGCAAATATTACCATGAACAAAGTCACCCACAAGCCACGTTGGAAGGAGGCTTCCTTCCCTTATCTTCACTCATTAACGTGAATTTTAACCAATGAGCATTGCAGATCGTTACCCACACTTTCCTAACGAAAAGTGGAAACAACGAATCCGAGTTTTTCTCCGTAATAACATAAGAGCGAACAGTTAATTAACATCGGTGCGTAACCGGTAATTAACACGAAAGGAGTCTCAGGTTCGTAGTTTGTCATTTCATACATAATTGTATCACACTGAAGTTGTTGCATTTTTTAAATATACTATATAACCTGTTAAGATCAGAGTTGTATTCACTCAACCACCCTTATTATCCTAAAAGAAATAAGGGATCGATCGATTCGTGACATCGATCAATCAAATCGTAACGAGAATTTACGACTGCCGTTGGCGCGCTTCTTCGAAATCGCATCTTCCCGCGAACGGTCGAAAGTTCAATCATATCATATGACGAAAAATTGTATTCCAATAGTAAGATTATTTTATCGATACAAATATCAGCTCTTTTATATTGTATGTTAAACTATAAGAACGCGAAAAATAGTTATTTAAAGACGTATAATTATTGTTGTACGGATAGATATTGAAAGGAAAACTATTGAAATAACGTTCTAATTGAAATTTAACTGATAACTGTTCTCTTTATTTTTTATTAATACAACATTTATATTCAAGATACAGAAATCTAGTGGTTTATGCATCTGGATAATATGTTTTCGCCAAACGGCCTACTTTTCTCTTTTTTGGATTTTCTCTTAAACATCTTGGTATATAAGTCGGCCGATGGTGATTTAATCTTCGTTTCGCAGCCACGAAACCAAACTGCCACGGGTCATGTTTCTTATCACAAGGGCGAGTATTGTTATCAATCATAAATATTTTCTGCCAATTATATATTTCAGGCAGTAACCTATAAAGCAAAGGGAAATTAATGTTTTTATGTGATGATAATTAATCGTTTCTTAGTATATATAATAGATTATTTATACATATATGTACGTACTTATGTCTTGGTCTATTAGACATAAGGTACTTAAATGTTGATTCTAACCACGCTCTTCGTTCGGGATCAGTAATGTTAGCAACGTGTTTCACAGATTCGCCTAAGTATGGTTTCATATTTTCATTACTTCGTGCTGCAGGCATATTGATATAAAATGTGATCAATTTTTTTAAAACATCTTCGTTGAACCCTTGAATTTTTCCATCCTCTATTTTATCGAACAACATCATTGGTTCTGTTATCCAACATATATTACGCAAAGGATTGCTATCTGCATATTCCCAATGTAATAAAGTGGTGTTCAACTGGTAAACGCAAAAGGACCAATATTGACCGTTTGTCAAAATTGTTTGCGATACTAATGGATATGTTATATCGTTGAACGTAGAAAAGCCTGAAATTAAAAAACGTAAGAGGAAATAAAAAACATGTTCTTTATATATAGTATATATATATATATATACTGTGTAACTTTGTTAAAAGAAATATTTATCGCATTACGTATTACCTTGATAACAAGCCTGCGATAGCAACCAACTATAAGATGCAAAAATAGCCTGCGTGGTAATATCTTCTTCATCCTTAATCTTTGAATTAGAAAATAAATTATTTATATTGTGATAAGATAACAAACCAAATTCAGCAGGATCACCGGGCCAGAAACCAGGTATATTAGTTGCACGTTTGTACGAAAACTTATAAGATAGTACCCTAGGATCAAATTTGAACTCAGGAATACTTAATTCTGGATTAGTAGAGTATATTGGAGAAATAATCTCCCTTAAAGGAAATTGATGTCTTAATTGTAGAATTGGAGAACCAACGTATTGAACAGGCATATTTATTGGATCATTCGCAAATTCTTTCAAATGTTCTATACGCTCTCTTGCTTTTCTTTGTAGAGTTGGCCGTTCTATGCCACCTGCGAACCAAAATGCTTCTACTCTTGGTTGAAAATCTACTTCAGTTTCCAATAAATGTGGTGTCATCGAAGATAAAGCGGACAGCATTATTCGATTGATTTGAAAAACAAGTGCATTTGTAACAGCATCGTTTAGCAAATTCTCTTTAATATTTTCTACTTCCTCTGTTATTTCTTGCTTCTTTCTGTAATATATATTTATGATATTAATTCTATAGATTATTTATGTAAATGTAAATTTATTAATACTTTTGTCGCTTAAGGGAAAATTATTATTATTATTTTAATACTTCTAACATAAGGCAATTATACTCACAATCTATGATTATATTCAAAAATAATAGCATTTTCTATATGATTTTTAATAGTTTGTACCAGAGCATCTAATTTTTCAGTTGTGATCATTGAATCATAAAAGTCAGGTAATTTATTATCATTCGTAACATGAGTACGTGTAATGTATTGAGCATATTTCAATGAATTGTACAAAATTTTTCTTTCTTCTAAACATAACGATTTCCAACCATAGTAATGTGGCATATTTATACCAATTAATTTTTCCTCTACAGTTTCTATTTTTTTAATTTTATTATGCCAGTCTTCCTGTTGCCTCTTAAGTCTAGCACGATAGGATAAATCCAAAATAGGAGGATAGATTACATTTTCTGTATCATCCAGCGTGATACTCGCACATTTTCTTATAACAGTTTTTAGAATACTTGCAGAATAGTTTGGCAAAGATTTCTGCAGCCCTGTATACATGTTAAAAATCGCTGAATATATTTAAATTATTATTGGAGATACAGAGGTTATGTGTAAGTCTTTAACTATATTGCACACGATTTTCTGGTTATCGTTCACACATCTTCCCACGAAACTTATATTTCAATTAATAAATTATGTAGAATACTTTGTAGAAAAAGTAAATGCTACATATAATAAAAATAATAAATTACAGGAGATATACACACTTGTGTATATATATACATATGTATACGTGAACTTATATCCATCAATCTTTAACCCTCTCGCTTCGGGTGCCGCTCATAGGCGGCGACCACGCGACAAATCCTGGGTTCGGCACCCCATATATCGGGAATACACCAATGCCATCTATAGTCAATAATATATTTTTTCGTTATCGGCAGAACATTTTCTGTTGATTTTATTGATATATTGAATTAATCACTTCTTAAAAGTTACTCATTGTTGAAACAACATCAAAACGTTTTACGCAATATATTTCAAACTATCAAACGATCGTATATTGTTTCGTGCTAAAAAAATCTGTTAAATCCATTGACAGTGAAACGATATTTCATATCGTTCTCACGCACACTGTGCTCATCTCTGGTGCGCGTTTTCGTTCAGTAAACAGTACTTCGGCGGACTGAACTGCCGAAGCGAAAGTTAAAATTGACCAATGGATAAACTCCTTTGATCATTTACGAGTCAAAAATATATAAAATCTTATATATTGATATAATTAATTTTGTAACCGTAGAATCTTAATTCTGTTAAAAGTAATTGTTAAATTCTTAAAATATTAATTTAAATATATATATTGATTGAAGTAGTAATTTTTAATTTTATATAGAGTGAGGCATAAGTTATATTTTGTTTAAGATCTCTGTGGCATCCCGCTAGTCGAAGTATTCGCTTAATGTGTACTTAATGTGTCATACCTTAACGTCAAAATAAAGAGGTTAATGAAGTTTATGAGGTTAAGGCAATTGAAAAATGTCGAAAGCAAGAAGAAAGAAACCGTTTAGCGGCAAAGCAAAGAAACAGCAATTGCAAACTAAGAAGCAACGACAAAGTTCGGCTTTACTTCGTATGTATGCACAATATAATAATGAACGATACGATATTAAATATTCGAATAATTAGTTTTATGTTATAATTAGCAGGTGGAAGTCACAGCCGGTACAAGGAAGATGATATAAATTATTCTAGTGACCTTGAATATACTGCAATACAAAAAATTAATAAACAGCCAAAAAGTAATTCTCTTAGAAACAGATATAATTTACAATTCTTTCAAGACAGCAAAGAAGAAATACTGAAACGAAAGAAACAATCCAGAAGTGCTATCGTACCTTTATCTCTTGAAGATCAAGAAGTTTCAGATAATTATTTTCCACCTGAGATTGATATGCCAAAAAGGCCACCATGGGACTTCGATATGTCAAAAAAACAGTTAGAATTGGCGGAACACAAGTATTTTACTGTAAGCAATTGTAACATAAATGTGACACATTTATGTTCGTTGAGATAAATTTTATATTGGCTTACGCTTTTAGGAATATCTAAAAAATATGGAAAAGTTAAGTACCATCAGTTACTTTGAATTAAATTTAGAAACTTGGAGGCAGTTATGGAGGGTTCTTGAGATGTCTGATATTTTATTAATCATTGTTGATATTAGATATACCGTTTTAATGTTTCCTCCGTATTTATACGAGTACATAACGAATGAACTTAAAAAAGACATGATTTTAGTATTGAATAAGGTTGATTTAGCACCACCAGCTTTAGTAATAGCATGGAAAGAATATTTTCATACCATATACCCAAAGTTACATATTTTGATGTTCACTTCGTATCCTACTTATAATTTATGTGGAAATAAAAGCGATACAGAGGGAATGAAACAAAGACGGAAAAAGGGAAAACTTAAAATGGCTGCAGAAGGAGCCCAGAAATTGTTGGATATTTGTAAAGAAATTGTTGGAGATAACGTGGATTTAACTTCTTGGCAAGAAAAGATTCAAGAAGAAATGCAAATGGAATTTGATTTAGATGACGCCGATCATAAAAGCAATATCACTATAGAAAAAGAAGATACAAGTTATATCAAGCATGTACGTTATAAAAATGGAGTTTTATCCATAGGATGTATCGGAACTCCAAATGTTGGAAAATCGTCCTTAATGAATGCATTAATGGGTAAGCAGTATTTTTTATAAGAAAATTGAAATTTAGAAAGTGACAATATTTAAATATTTAAATGTCATTTGTTAAATATCTCTTATAGGTAAAAAGGTTGTTAGCGTGTCACGTACACCGGGACATACTAAACATTTTCAAACTATATTTCTTACAAAAACCGTTTGCCTCTGTGACTGTCCAGGATTAGTATTTCCATCTACAATACCTAAGCAACTACAAATATTAATGGGATCTTTCCCAATAGCTCAAGTCAGCGAACCATATACAACAATTAAATTTCTAGCTGAGAGAATAGATTTACCAAAGATACTTAAATTGCAACATCCAGATAACGATGATACATGGTGTGCCATGGATATCTGCGATAGTTGGGCTTCTAAACGAAATTTCTTCACCGCACGAGCTGCTAGATACGATTCTTACAGGGCAGCTAATTCGTTATTAAGGATGGCCCTTGAAGGGAAAATTTGTATATACGTGTATCCCCCAGATTGGACTCTTAATAAAGGTAATTGTAATTGTAGGTAATTGTTGGCATAAATAATTTACTATTTTTAAAATAATCTCTTTCTATCTTGTAACAGAAAAGTTGGAGAATCATTCGGAAATTGAACTAGTTAAATGGATTCAAGCTAAAAATAAAGACGAAGATGTTAGTGATACGAGAGAAATATACATCTCGTCCGAAGATGAAAATGACGAACAGAAACTCTTAGAAAATCGAGAACACGAAGAGAAAATATCACAAGAAACATCCGATAATTCTGACGATTCTACCGAGACAACAAGCGAAGACTCAGAAATACCGCACGTAGTTAACAAATTTGAAGCACTGTCTACAGATATATCAGAAACAAATCTTTAGTTAGTCAGTGTTTAATTAATATTTTATTCATTCCTTTGGATACATGTTATATTATATATTAACACGTTCATGTCGACGCTGATATTTGTGTTTCTCGCCGCGGGGTGGCGCTCGTATTCACGTTTACAATAAGTTTATAATGTTGAATTGTTTTGTTTTTAAATAAATCTTACTTTTTTCAATTAATACACGTTAAATTTCCATTATTTAAATTTTCAACTATATGGACGTTTTTTCTAATCACTAAACGAACTACATTTTTGGTGGTAAACACCGGTTGGTGGAACGTTCAAGTATAAGCCACCGGTGGTACGCGCCAACTTGAACGTGTTAAATTATCTATTTACAACGAAATAGAATACAATATTTTTAACGAAATATTTGATAAGTAGAAACAGTATATACTATATATATATACACGCATTATTGTTCTGCATCTAATAATTTCTAATTATTTATTGTATTGCTCTTTATATATACATTAACTTTTATTACTGTTTCGTTGGTCCACTATACAGCAATTATTTATTAAAAAGAGCTCTTTCATCTAGAAGCATAATCACTTTTTATTTTGCTATTTAAAATTGTTGGCAAAAGGAAGAAATATTTATGTCGTTAAAAATTCATAGATCTTTAGATAGCTTAAATTTTGAGGCCTATCAAATTTATGTGATAAAATGAACACGAGATATGCAAATATGAAATGAAAAAATAGGCTTTATATAATATATCGATATAACGTGCTTAATATGGTCAACAAAACTAACTTTGAGAAATTTAAAGTTACATCTATAAAGTATTAAAGAATAGTGTATCTGCAAAGTTAGTCCTCTGTTACATTCTTATCAAAATATCATCTTCCATATTTCAGATATCATGAGCATACGAAGCAATAAAATCTGCAAGCGACATTTCTAAGCTCCCAATAACTTTTTAACGGAATAACCAGGTATCGAGTAAAAGAACAATAATACGACTAGTATTAATGCTATTGCTATTATAGCTTTCAGAATTGCCCATTTGTAGTTATGCCATACTATATATTTAACAGATTTCAAAGGATTCAAAAACCACATGAAAGATGCATCGGGCCTGCTGAAAGAAAAGACAAACTAATTAACGATATAGTTTTTTAAACGAACTAATCGAGGTACTGATTAATCATCAAGTGTATCATATATCAAAAAACGATAATTGGATAAATAAATTGTACAAATCAAGTAATAATAAAGTAAGCTCGCGTTGAATGTTAAAACATTGTATGATCGTTTTTATATTTACTTGGGTTTGTCAAGCGGATCAGGTTCGTTCCTTCCAAATCCTGCAGGATTTTTCTCAGCCTCTTCTTTCGTTAACAAATGAATTTCAGCTTCTACTTTACCCTAAGAATATTTTCGATGTAAAATACTTTCAAGTTTGTATGAAACAGATTAGAGCGAGTATGAATCGATATTTACCGTTAATTCCATATCCTCGTTTTCTTTTTTGACGTAGAAAGGCCACCAACCTTTTATTCGTTTCTGTTTGAAAATATTTACGGTTGGCACAGATCCATCGGTCTTCAGCATACTTAACGTACAAAGCTTGCTATTCTTCGCGCCGCGTGGAAATCGATTTAAATCGAGAGTAATAGCACCCAGAAAATCGTCAGCTGAAAAATGATCTGCATCCCAGACCTGTGTGCACAGTGGATTCGAACGATAACGGAAATACAAATTAAAAGTATACAAATTAAACGATTTTTTCTTTTTACTTGTAATTCCAAACGAGCAGGAATCTTGCATTCAGTTTCGTCCCAGCTAAACAGACTTTCTTTCCGATTGATAACGATCTTCTCTTCTGCTACGAGATAATCGAATGGAAATATAAAACGCCAATTGAAATTGCCTTCTCCTGTTAACGATCTATAATGAATGTCCGTAGATTGGCAATCTTCGGGGCCTTTCAGCCATCTAACAAACAAATCCAAGCAAAATTCACCGTTCTAACGAATCTCCAAACTATGTGCGAATTTCTTATATAAATACGCGGAATACCCTTTCACGTAAATATCGCTCATTTTTTCGCCGGTAAAGAACGCATCGTCTTCCAGTATAACGTCGTCGGTGTTCCATATAATGATCCGAAGCTCGTAACTTTTTGGTTTTCTCGGTGAAATATCGATCGACGGTCCTGGCGAGGGCATGTCCATAGGGAACATGTCAACCCACATTTCCAACTTTCCTTGCTCGATCCCGGGTTTTTCAGGATTGTAAAGTGGACGCGTTTCCACGTGCTCGGGGACCAAGGCACAACCGATTCTTGGAAAAGCATGCCATTGATGAAGAACTGCCAGTGCAAGATGTTCTTCTATGCCTAGTAATATAAAGATTATTTTTCTAACCGTTAGGAAATCGACGTTCTGCCGTTTGCAAAAAAATCCTACCACTTCGAATCTCGCTGTTTACCTTTCGTATGAACGTAACATTCCATTTCCTCGTCCGACAAGGAGAACGTTTTTCTTCCGATCGTTACTTTTCCGTGGGAATATACCGGTCCATCGATCTTTCCCTCTTTGCAAAGCTTCGACAGGATCTGCGTCGGTTTCATCGCGTCTCTCCATTTGTTGTAACCAGATCTGGCAATGAAATACGCCGACTCGAGCACGTCATTTCATTTTAGAACAAAGCAATGGAAACGTCCTCGTTCGAAAACTTACTCGTCGTATTTTTTGGCTATACCGCAAGTAGCACGATGCCGGCTATAAAATCGATTTTCCAGATCGATCTTTGTTTCACCGATCATATCGTCTGTGCCGACCAAGTCCCAATCCAACACTTGAACAGTCAACAACGAATCTTGCGGGAAGGTTGCTTCTATTTCGAAACACCTTGCAAATAAAACGAACGAAGATGTAATGAGATAGGTCGTAACGAACAGTACGCGATCGCATCGGTACATACTTGCCGAATACGGGATTCAGTTGTTTCGACACGTAATTCTCTTTGTCACTGATTCTTTTACCGCCTAGTTGCAAAACGACGTAAGGATCTGCTTTTCCGTTTAGATCGCAAGGATGAAGATCGTTCGCCTTGACGATATAAACTCGTACCAGTACGTGAATCGGTTCGTTGGAAGGTACACCTTGAAAAAAGCCATATTGCGGGTCGAATCCCATCACCGTGTGATCTATCAAATCCTTAGGGAGAGGCCACTTGTAAACTTTTAAGGCCCCTTTGAAGCTTCCCACTATTCTGGATTCGTCTTCGGGCTCGTCCCCCGTTTTCTTTCCTCTGTAAAGTTCGAACGTGTGCAGCCATTCCTTGAACTGTTCGAATTCTGGCTGAGCTTCCAATTCGTTCGGATAAATTTTCAACAGCGCCGTTTTCGGGAAATTCCGATAGGTGTGCTTAGGGCTGAGTTTCGAGACAAACCTAGCTGCGTTCGCCGTCGACTTTAGGCCAAACAATCTTTTCGCTGCAACGCCAGGACTCTTCTCGCCCGATTGGTTCGCCTGATTTTGATTGTAACTTTCCTCCATGTACGTCGGAACGGTACCGTTTGCTTGTGCCTGAAACATTGGTTTCTCTCTACGTAGTTCCTTGTTTTCTTCTATCATGGCTTCGACGGAAGCGAAGTATTTGGTCCACCAATCTTGACAACCATCTTCGTCCTCGAACGTGTAGAAATCGCCTAACGGAATTCGTTCGATTCAATTTCTCGATGTTACGCTCCCTTTACGCTTCGATACTTTCCGCATAACTCGCATAACTTACCCATGCTTCCATCGTTGATCAGACTTTGCTTTTTTTTTATATTCTGTTCCGTTTTGTCCTTCTTCGTTGGCCAACCTTGTTCCAAACCTAGAGTGATAATCGCATCTCCGATACCAAACTCGAGATCGGTCAAAGACTCTGGCAAAGACGGGTATTGCAATTTAATCTTCGATGTATCGAAACCTAAAGCGAAGGAGGATAATTATCGAAAGTATGGTGTACATGCATACCGAAATATCGATAAAATCTATTCCATCTATAACTAACTTGGATCACAGATTTCTCAAGAGTCTGAACTCGAAATTATTTTACCTGTGTATTGCTGTAATTGATACAGATTCTTCTTTCTTTCTTCCACATCCTTCGCTTTCTTCGTTTGTGGATGGTACATATACTTATGGATCGAATTTATCGTGTGCGTTCCAACGAGAGTGTAACGACCGAAACTTCTGCAATCTACGGCCCTGATGGTCAAAGGTGGCCGATAGAGCTCCTGTTCGGGCAATTCCAACTCCAAAAATTTCACCGGTGTATTGAAATTCGGATTTTTCTTTGCGTTTGTTATAACCGAAGAGTAAAGAATATGACCGGCACATTCGACGTCTACTCGAGGCTTGTCCACGGTCATTAGATGGATCCTCTTCAAATCCCTTAGACCCCAAAACAGCACCTCGATTCTGTCACATAAGGCGATAGCACGCGTGTGAACTAATGTTCGACGAAATTCCGATGACGTTGCGAAGCTTGTGAAAACTATTTAAAAGTAATTTTACCGGTACTTGGAGAGAGTCGGTCGAATTCCGACGGGAACCGGAAGAATCGGTCCCCGATCCTGAGCTGCGACGGCAGTTTGGCTCGGTATTTCCTTCGGGTCTGGTAAAGTGGGAAAACTGTAATCTTTCGTCTGCGGATATTCGAGTAGCTCGAAAACGGCAAGAAGTTCGCCCGCCCTTGCAGCGCCTCTCGTTACATCGTACCATTCCAACGAAGGTGGAAATTTGGGTGGCGTGTAAGGTTCCGAGGCGAGTTTCACGTGAGGTCGCGCGACCGCTCGACCTATGTACTCCGATTTCCCCTGAAACCATCGCACGTTTACTTCGTACAATCTCCTTCGGTACGAGTTCTCGATTTTAGATTATTTATCGCGGAAGGTAACTTTCTTTTCTCTCTTTGTCAAATATTCTTTGAAAAATTATCTTTCGAAAAGCTATCGATCCAAGTTTTTCTCGCAGTTTACTACTTATCTCTAAGAGTTGCGTATTGCGATATTCTTATTCGATCGAGATTTCTAAAACCTTACGGAGACGGCGTCTAACCACGACGATTACGAATCAGTTTGATCGCAAAACCGACTTTAGAACGTTGTTACCTAGAGATCGATGCTGAAAAAATAAAATGTGGAAGCGTATGTTTTGCGTATGAATGTCGTATATCGTATACAAACTGTTAAAGCAGAGCCCCCATGCAGTGTTATATGTCCGTAGATAGAAAATGACTCTGTAAAAAGAGAATCGGAAAAGGATGAGAAAAGAACTATAGTCGCTTGTACAAAGATTTTCTTTGCGTGTTTAATCGAAAAATGTATAGCAACAAAAAATAAAGCAAAACTTATGTACATCGGAGAAATTCTCTATCGTGACATACCACTTTATCTTGATCGAAGAGTTCGACGACGATCGACGGTGGATCCTTCTTAATTTCTTCGTCGGTTCCGTAAATCAAGATATCGTCGAAAAGAAGGAGTTCGTCCCACGTAGGACTCAAAGTTTCGTCGATCACTTGAGTAGAGTTAGAAAATTCGCCGCAAATAACTCTGGCGAAGGGATCGGAAAGACCTGACGCATCGCTGCCGATCAGAGACCGGGCTTGATACATGTGCGCTCTTAACTGGAACTTCTACTCGATAATTCAGATATTTTTATAATAAAATTGAACAAACGGGACGATCGACAGCGTAAGAATAACACGATTGTCAAATACATACGTGTTTTTCAACGTAATGAATAACAGTGGGTGGTAAAGCGCGCGGCCTGTCCACGTTTCTCAACTCGTGACTGAGTTCGTAACCCTTTGGCAGACCTTGGATAAAGTATTTCTTGTGCTTCAAGATACCCAGCCACATGTAGATTTGTAATTTCGTTTGTATGGCCCAACCCGAAGGTCCGAATCGTTTCTTCCCTGGAAGCTATCGATCGATCGACGTTATTGTTCGATCGAAAATGACAGACGCGAAACTAGTCGAACATGCTGCGCGTGAGTTGTTTCGTTTCGTCGACTTATTCACAAGCTACGAGAAGCAAATTAGGCGTAAGATAAAACGAACGTACTTTGAGAAACATGGTTTGAACTTTGCCGCAGTATCTGCCACATTCTTCGTCGACGATCGAATATATCAAATCTCTTCCGAGTATTCTATGATACGCGACTCGACGTCCGGAACTAATTACCCAAATGAAAACATCCGGTAGAGAATCTTGAGGCTGAAAATCGTGTTTTCCTTTTAACGATAAAATACTTACTTTAAGGAGGGAGCAACTTTGGCGAAGGATACTCACGTCCTCGACGAGGAATTTCAATTTCTGTAAATAGCTCTGTGCAGTCTTCAGTCTTTCCTTAAAACTACTCTTAGTGATCACGGCTTTAAGATTGCGCGACATAGTTCCCATACTTTCTAATTCTCTTTGACAAAGTTTCGTCCTCTCTTTATCGAGTTTCGTCTTTCCAACTCCCGGCCCGGTGATACTCGATTTACTGATGCTGACGTATCGGTTACAGTTGCTGCTTAATTCGTCTAACGCAGACTTTAAAATTTTCTCGCCTGTACAGTCGTCGGCGTGCGACTGAGCCTCCGACAAACCCTCCTCCTGTCCCAAATCGAAAATCCCCGTTGATTAAAGCAGATTACCCCAACTATACACTACGATGGAAACGTCTGTCGACTTACCAGTTTGTCGGAAATTTTGCTGATTATATTGCTATTGTACATTCTACGCCTATAGTCGGGCCAGATGCTCCTAACGTGAAGGCAAGGTTTGTCATCCCAGTACGGCAAAAAATAATACATTTTATCGTGCGTCATCGGTTTACAGGCTGGAGTGGTACTCTGCCAAGATCCGCTCAACACTTCCTGCAGCTCCTCTTGATCGCTACTCGTTCCACTTTTTGGTCCCATTTCGCATATCTGACAGCGACCAATTAAAATCGTTCGTTAAAATCGATTTTACCAACTTTTCTATCCGTCCAACGTACTCGAACGTCGATGAACGACACGGAGCGACACGGTATAGAAGAAGATAATAAATAGAAACGAAGGATTCCATCGATGCACGAGCCTCACCTTGGAACTTTCGTTGTGTCCGTCTAAAGCGTTTCCCGCATTCCCTATCGATAATTCGAAATACATTGGTTTGTCGCCGAGTTTCTTGTCGACCATCGTGGCGTCCATTATGGTGGCGAAAAGAAAGAATTCTTCGTTCCTGGCATAAACGGATTCGTTGATGGGTACCGTGGGTTCGACTTCCACCTCCGATGGAGCCATTTCTACGTTATCGCTTATTTCTGTCCTAATGCTTATTAACAATCTAAAGACACAGGACGATAACGCGTTTAATATTTCCGTCTTTCGTTCTCGGGAAAGTAATGGAACGCGATACGATTTTCGATGGAGAGAAAATAAACGAAATAGAGTCATAACCTTGCCCTGTAAGAGATTCCTTCTCCCAATCCAGCGTTCAACGTGGAATGCTTATCTATGATACTGTAATCCCTGATGCTTCCGTAAAAATGGATAAAAGCTGGTCCGAAAGTTGGTAGAAATCCCTTTTCACCGTCGTTGCTGATTTTCTTCAAATCGACAAAATGCGTGCCGATGACGGTCGCGTGAACCGGGTCGTTGTCGCATAGCTGAATTTTAATCCTCTGACAGAGAGGTGGAAACATTTCCGTGAAGACGATCTGTTCGTTCCAAACTGGCGCGTAACTGTGCCTTTTAACGCTCGTCTTACCCTGAATCGCGTGGAAAAACTTACTTGAGGGATTTTTGCCTCTTTCCACCTCTTTGAACGATATATACGCATAGAACGTAGCGAAAACTATCTCGCGCATAGATAAGAAATTTGATCGATCTTACGGTTAGTCCGGCGAAGGACACTTGAACGTACGGATCGACGAGATCCTTGATTTCACCGGTAAAGGCCTTCTTCACGTTCGCCATGATGCTGCTGTTCATCTTCGGTAGCCCATCCGCTCTGTACACCTTCACGATAAACTTGGCCCTTTGTCTCTCGATAGGCACACCGTCCGGTAGCAAAAGATTACCCTCGATATCGTCCTCGTCCTTCTCACTTTTTGGAGGAATTTTCACGGTATCGCCTTTCCCGATCACGCTTATGTCGCACTTCAAGTAACCCTTGGGGCCACCAGCCACGTCGTCCGGATCCGTCAACAGTGCCCATTTATGGTAAAATTGATGATCTACAGGGTAAACGGGAATTACTTTCATCAAAATAGAACGCGATCTATCTTTAAATATGTACGTCGTACATACATCGTAACACGAACAGAGAAAAGTTTTAAAGTCGATCGTAGACACCGATCAAGCGGATATGTACATGATTTATGAATAAATGATACAAGATACAACTTTTAACAGTCATTCGCTTCCGATGCATCTTTACGACTTTTCAGAATCTCGACTCGCCGATAAGTTGTAAAAAATTTAAACTGTCGTACGTATCGACGATACTTTGACCGACTAAAGCGTTTAATTAACTGTTATTACCCGAACTGATATTACTCGAACGTTATTAGCGTCTCGTTCGCATCGACAGACGATCGTTATTCGCAGAAACGAATAATTATACGCTCGATTAACGAGTATCTCATGTGCGTACTTACGTAACGATTTCCAATGTACTTACTACTACTACTACTACTTTCTATTTATTCGCACCGTTGTAATACTTCAATCGGCTCTAACGCGTTCATTTTCACATTGTAAAATAAACATGTTTCATCGATAAAGCGGATTGCATATTTCTTCTCGTGATACGCAACGTATTATGTACAAATATGGTAAGAAGTATTCTACGCTACAGAAGCGGCATGACTTAGAAACTATGGTACTATAAGCCAAGTGTAACAAATTTTATACAAGCTGTGAATTTAAACGATACCGATGCATGATGAAAATATGATATGATACGAAATAGCTGTTTCGTTTCTTTTCACTTTTGTTTTACTTTTATCGCTTTTACTTCGATCCTTTTCCACTCAAACGTTTTATTTATACGGTCTTAGTAATTTTGTTATTCTGCCCTTTTATTTTATGTTTCATACACATGCATTTGTAAGTGATTTCCAATTCATTTATTTTTAATCGATGAAATTTATTCGCGATACTTTTATCGTTTACGCGTTGATAGACGAAATTGTTCGGGTACGTAGAAAACGCGTACGATTAATTAACGCGATTAATTTCGTTGCGACTTGGATGAAGATATAGTAAATTCATTACTTTGCAATCAGAATGTGGGATAGAATGATAAACGCGTAATTTAATGAAATATGTTTCAGTTTGATCGAAAATATACATTGATTCAAATTTTCGTCTATGGAAATATCATTTTACTTTCAATGGAACGACAAAGAAAATTGTTTGCTCAGCTTCCTCGTCGGCACCGACTCGATAGAGGATGAAAGACAGTCGGTAATGATTAACAGTAACCTTTAGGATCCTTTTCGAAGGACTAAAAAAATATACCTGGTTGTGCCCATACGGTCGCGATGTCTAATTTAAAGATGCCCAGTGTTAGATTAGCGCGTAAGAGATTCCGCGATTGCTGCACCTGCGTATCAATAGAAGGTATTCACTACAAGTAATCTTAATTCATCTTCTCCTCGATTATCATTCATCGCGTAAAGTTGCCTTTCGCATATTCGTGTATCTAAAGCTACCTGTTCGATCAAGCCAGTAATTCTAATATATTCCGATTTACGAATCAAAAATAATTACTCTCGTTAATTCGTCTCTCTTTCGTTTCTCGAATTCCCTTCTCTTTTATCGCGTTTGCGTCTCTTTCATACAAAATCGATAAATTTAACGGTAGGAGCGATTGAGTCGTTCGCTGTTTCAACACTCTGTAGAGAACAGATGAAATCCATCGTGCAAAATATACGAACTCTTTGTATTTTCATATTTATTTCCAGTACACTGAAATACGATATTCTATTTGCAATACGTCATGACAATCATCGTTAATCACCTCGGGTTCTCGTTCAGATGGGAAATGAAAATAATTGATTATTGAAATACAACGTTGTCGGCAGTCAATTTCTATCGATTCAAAAATCCCAACAAACGGTTGATAAACGACTGATAATTACGCGACTAATCCTTTTATCCGGAAAGTGAGAAATCCATTCGTCCTCCTGTTTCGAAACTTTTTTCCTATTTTCATGTTCTTTTCGTGATATCATATATTGTACGTGCGTGTTTACCGATTTATTGCCGAAAACGTTTTATTTAAAGCGCGATCAGCGGATTCATTGCTTGCGCGTATCGTATTTATTACAGAGTATCGGGGGCCAATTAAGAGCTCTAGTTATTAATAATCTAACGAAGCGAAAAATAACTCCCTAACTTCTATAAACAGCAATCTCGCGGTTGTGCGAGATTCAAGGAAACTCGACGAGCGACTTACCGATAGCGTGATAATTTTATCGAACAGCATGACAGGTGGCATGTGGAAATCGAAGACAAAATACTGAAAAACAGAACGATATTAAAAATGTTATTTTACCAAATAATTATCTATACGCTTTCAAACTGAACGATCACGAGAAAAACAAAATGCGAGATCAAGAAATTCGAAATGTATTTTAATGATGAAAAAACGCGAGAACGAAAGAAAAATCTGAAATGAACAGAGCTACTTGCTAAATGGTAAAAAAAAAAGAAAAAAAGACACCGAGACGTAGGTATGTACGTTATGTCGGTGCAACGGAGTTTATATCGACTAAATAGTTTATAAGACAGCTCGTAGGGAAAAATACTATTATCGTAAATACATCGTTCTGCTCTTTCGTCCTTTCTACGCCCGTTGTTCAGTTTGCGTTTACAAGCTTTCCGATAATTTTCCTTCAGTTTCCTTCGAACTTTGTTTTAAAGAAAATTCATTCCAAGGAGGACGTATACGTATACGATATGTACGTATGTACCTCGTTGTAATACGGACAATTCGTAGATTCTTTGACGCTGGTGTATTTTCGTTGGTCTCCGATTTGTACGCAAACGACCGGATCCATGTTGAGACCGGCCAACTGCCTCGCTTCGATGATAGTGACGCAAACTTGATAGTCTTGCGCCTTTAATGCGGTTTGTCCGGTGTCGACGGTCTGTAAAAGCAGAAAAGAAACGATGGTTCGATGAAATTTCTTTGCAAGCTTCGTCGTCTCCGACTCGAAAGAAACCGTTTATTCTCAAGACGAAGACGGGTCAGCGAATTCTTATGCAAATGCTGTTACGCAATTTATCGCGCCATTTACTTATTTCCTTTCAGTCGGGCTACACTCGACAATGCCAATCTCTCGAACGATCTCCGCTTTATTTGCAATTTCGGTACTTGAGACACGCCGACGCGGAATACATTAGCGAGCTTTCTACGTGATTCCGTATAATTCGTATCAACGTCCAATGCCATTAATCATTTCGTTGCACAACAATAGAGGGAAAAACCAAAAGCTAAATATCACGCGTAATTGTAGCTTTAATCGCTGGAAGGATCGATCGAACCTTTGGCTTTGATTTCTTCGTTGGTTTCACGATCGCCTCCTGAGTTTTCACCGTATTCGTTCCACCCTGGCTGTCATAATCGGACACGTTCGTTTCCAAAGAAGTCATCGAGTTCGTTCTCGAAGGTTCGTTGGACGTGGTGCAACTCGAATCCCTTCTATCGAGTAATTCGCTGGTATCCGAGCCGCTGTCGCAGGACCGAGCTCTGGGTGGTCTTTGCTTCCCCAACTTTATAAGAGATCTCATGCTTTTCAACGTCGAACTCCTGCTACAAAGAATTGCATTTCCCCCATTTTGTCTATGTTATGTTAAACCAAAGTGTATAGAAGTCGATTTGCCGTATTTTCAAAAAGATTTCATCTCCTGCTAACCCTGGTACTCCAACCATATATAAAATATAAAAATCGTTAGACTTTGCACGAATGCTGAAACGACCAGCAACGAATTAAACGGTCTAGCGGCCTCGCCCGGTTAATTCCAAAAAGCTACCAACAAATACCGAGACACGATATTTTGCAACAAGTGCTTTCAGGTTCCCATAAATTGCCATAAACTAATTTCGAAGACGGTAAGATCAACGTAAAGTGTGTCTCATTAATACGCGTATTCTCGCACGTATCGTCTAAAAAGGAGATGTTATCTAAACTAGGACAATGACGAAACGTTAAACAAGAGATGCACATTTTTCTACGTTGTTCCGTCCTCGGCTTGTTTTCTCTGTGTGTTTGTAATAATACCTGCAGAAATACGTTATATATAACCAACCATTGTTTAAAGAATTCTTTATGTACATATATAGGTATATTCGTCGTTTATAAAATAAAGTCTGTACCAACGAAAAACGTTCCGTGGCTGTTGGAAGCTTCGAGAAAAGAAACGATAAATATCTTTCGCTCGGCAGTTTCGGATTTCTTTTGAGAAAGGCAAAAAATAATGGAAGAGACAAACGGAGAAGAAACAAGGCGGATATTACGAAAATGGTAGAGAAAGAGAAGTTCGGCGCGGCAAAGCGATCTCGAGATATCTACTGGCAATTTCTCACCTCTTGCGATCCGGTGACTTGTCAGCCGTCAGCAACGAACTACCCCTTTGTAGAAACCCGCGTTTCGAACTTTTTTGAGGACTATGCCAAGAACCTTTTCTTTTCGCGGCATCGCTGTTGCTATTAGCTTGCTCGAGGCTTCTTTCAAGGTTCGCGATGTTTTGCTCGATGTCGATCAGCATCTGTTGTTCATCCTCCATTATTTCCGAGGCCGCGTACGAGCTGCAACTTCCGTCAGGAGGGTTGTATCGAATTTCAAAGCAGACCACAGCCTACGCATATTAAACGTGTTTTGTCACATCTTGGAAACGACCCGATGGTCGTCTCCGCTCGAAAGTTTAGCCCAAATTTTATTTAAAACGACGCGTGTATCATTTATGTTTGCCCCGATGTAGATCGTCTATCGTACGCGATTATTCCTCGGAGCGCGGCAATTCAACGCCGATTGAAATGGAATTGAACGCGGAAACTGTTATCGCAAGCATAGGTATGTATGCGTTTCAACGTACCGGAAGTGGCTTGTTATTGAGGTCTACCAAGGAATCTGTGACAATGATTCGTCCTTCTCGTATCACCGTCTGTAAAACCAAACCATATTTCGCGAGCACTTTTTCATTTTTCAAAACGCCCCGCGACACCACTGACAATTGCAGCACTTCTACTTCGTCCACCGGTCTTCCCAAGTTCCAAGTGAAGCTCTGAAAAATGTTAAATCACGCTGAGCTTTTCCATGCTTTGTAAATCGTGCTTTGGTTTAGCGATTTTTTCATTTCCTTACGCTCGAAGGAAACAAATAAAACAAAGACGAAAAAAGTAGTTACCAAGCTTGATTAATCGTTATAATATGTTCTTCTGATATTTAAATGTCAACATTATTTATATTTTTCATGCAAGCAATTACATTTTTTGTATAGAAATAAAAATAATTAAAACAAAGATGCGAGCAACAGCACAGCGTTGACTAATCGATACACGAACTGTGTAACGTATGAACTAACGCGAATGAAATATTTTTTTCCTTTCCCGCTTGTATAAATCGCGTCGCTTAAATAAAAACGACAAAATACGTCTTTAGTCGAAAAGACAAAAATCCACTCGTCGATGTAACAAAATATGAAACTACAGTAGTATTTCTAGTACGAATTGAAAGTCTTAAATTGCGAAAACGTTTTGGTAAACTTTGTTTTAATGGAATAAAAAAGTGGGTCGCGATGAGTATTTGATATACAAAATATGTATACCGGCTGCACGCTCGTTTATTGCGCGTCAAGCAAGTCAGTTAAGTGCGCGCAATCGTAAACTACGTACGAAAATTCGATAGCTGCGTGATTCGTATTCCTTCGAAATTCCTTTAAATTATGAAAAAATATTCCTAATAAGAATCAACGTGTACAAACGACGTTTTCAACAAGCTCGAGAGAAACGAACCGATTAACTAAACCACAGCCATTCAAACTTTAGATGTAACATTCTGTGTGTATTAAATCAAAAATTTACCAAAATATAGATTAATAGTAATTTTAATTTTATTTAATAATAGTAATTAATAGATTAATTACTATTAACCTTACTATTAATCTATTAATATTAAATTAATAGATTAATAGAATAGCTAAAAGTTAAACATTTCTCTTCTACGTTACCTCATCTACGGTAATATGGTCTCCGCTTTCTTCGAGGCATTTTGAGTAATGAGGGACACCTGTAAAAGATTTCTCTGAAGAATCTCAATATCATAGCATTAAACGTAATCTCGATATCCACGACAAGTTTCATAAACGAATAAACGAATTACGTGAACGCATTTAACGATGGTTCCTTTTTAAATGCAATAGCAGGTTAGTGTAGTTTTACGGGAAAGCTTCTATTCGTTATTAAAATTTTTCCAACTCTTATAGCATTACATAGTCGACCGAAGAAAAAAACGACGATAATTCGATGCTCGTTTATCGTTAGTTATATTTACGAGTGCGACGAATTGCACACTTTTTCCAAGTTCTTAGATATCAAAATGTAAAATGTTACAACAAAAATACTGTTAATTATTCCGTGTCCTATCACGCATCGGTTGAATATTTCCAACATTTTGTTTCTCGTTATTCGATTTGCCTGCCTTTTACCAAGTTTAGATCGTAGTTTTATCTAAACGAGATGCAACATCTCCATTGCTTACGCGTAGTTTCTCTCGCGACTAACAACGGTATTTAAGACGTGCAGGTAATCTCGTTGACAGTAATTTCTATTATGTACGTTAAAGTAGAGAATCGTGTTGTCTCGAGAATGTATACTTTGCTCCTCTCTCCTATAGAACACGTTACAATGAAGAAAAATACAAGCCAACTATATACGTACTTTGCTGAACGCAAAAGAAGGGATAACTGAGTAGTAACTGAGTAGTGGATAGACGAGTATCTAGAATCGTATCCAACAATAAGTAATATTAGTAGCGTTGGTCCGAAGACGAGAGAAGAATATGATAAAATTGAAATAACAAGTAGAATTTGTACGATAATTGTGTATGATAAACGCGCATATCTATATCGCTGCCTTATAAAACAGTCTGATTATACGATTTTAAAACTACGTATAAATTTCGAGTCATATTATGTCTAACATCTCCATAGTCTTTCAGCAGAGAAACTATTTCGTTCGAATCATAGTGGAAAGCAAAAAGTTTTCCGCCGTAACTGTATTTTTATAATGGTTACTCTTCCGCGTAAACGTTAAATATCTAATCTAGATGGCTCCTTTGAAAAATATAACGCGTTAAATAAGTGGGTTAAGAGGTAACCGCGCGAGAAATTAAGACGTCGACAGCGGATTACGGGAGAAAGAAAAAGGAGGCAAAATTCTTCCTGCGATACGTATCAAAATCGTATCGCGATCGTACGTGTATACACGTACGTATATTAATTAACTAACTCTGAATAACATTGAAACGTTTAAAGAGGTCGAGGATAAAATCTTGACGCGCAACTTTGTATCACGCTAACTGTAGATCGTCGGTGAACCATCAAAAGTGGGGCAAACGTGATTAAATAAAAGTTTAATATGCAGAAGCCGGGTTAACCTCCGGTTAACGATTCGCCGTTGTCTTGTCTTGCCTTTGAATTTTTCTTTACTTTCGTACACGACCCTGCAAGATGACCGACTAAACCGACTACTGGTTGGTTTAACGTTTGACCTAACGCTAACCTTTGCATTTGTATCCCCTAAGTCCTCACGCTTCGATAAATTATTGCAAATCGCGCGTCCACGCTCGGCTGAACTGGCCTTCGTTTGACAGTTTATTAACATTTAGTTGCATATCCAGCGTTAAACAAACGAGTGACGCGTATTTTTAAACATTGACATTTTCCAAACATTAATTTTAATATTTACAACTTGAGCGACACGTCGAGATTTAAAAGATTTAAAAGATTTGGCTACTCGAAGGAAATACCGAATTTTGCATAAATTTAAAAAGATTCGATTTTTAATAATATTCCTAACCTTGGACATCCCAACGTTATTATTTAACCCTGTTATTTTTTTAATAGACGCGGATATATCCATGCGCTACGCGATCCAAAGTATAATCAAATTTGCCAACATGGAAAAGTTGCGTCAATTTTTCATCACCGTTGAAACTAACTTTATACGATAAGTATACAGAGAAACGAGAGTAGATACGTGTAATTCGTTTTTTCAAAGTTGCTTTTGTCGTTTTATCCTAAGAGCTTTTTTTTGTCGTCCCACGAAGATAATTGTTTGAATTGGAAACACAAATAGTATCTGCTTCTGATTAATCCAGCCAATATCTGTCACCACTTTAATGGTATTGTTCAACGGTTTGCGGTTTGTTACACAGTTGTATATATTACGATACATATATACATATTTGTTTGGAGTTAGCTACACGAAGAGAACGATCGATCGATGGACATGAGACGGAAAGATAATGCGTTTCTTCTAAATACCTGTATAAGAAGAATTACGTGTAAGGAGCACGAAACATCGTGTTTTACGTGGCAATTTTTGTATTTTATGCGAGAACTGCTTGTTTCCTTACGATTGAAATTTTGTAAAAGATTTTTTGTAAAAGATTAGATACACAAGATAGATATCGTAAAAATCACGTGTCGATTAAACGCGATAAATCTGCGTGCGGTAGCTGCTCTAGATAGAAATATTTATTTATAGATGAACTAATTTTAATCAATATCACCGATTAACCTTATGAAAACAGTGACCGTATGAAAACAGCGGGGTTAGTTACATTACACGATCGAAAAACGAGAAGCGCTATTTTCTAATCGATCAAAGGGATGAAGACCTTTGCTAAGCGAATAACAGGTTCGAATAGCGTAGTATCCGAAGAAACTCGTGAAAGAGATTGCAAAGAAAGTCATTATCCTACACGCAGTCATAGAACTCTGCACTCGCATCGTTGATCAGTCGATCGTGCAATTGATTCGAACTTGCAACGTCTCGCAACGCGATATTATTATCTTGACAAATATCTGTTACGTTCTCCGTTCACCGTAATTAACTCTAAATTATTTACTTTCCTATTTATCCTTAAACAGCAAACAGATATAACAAATTTTGTCAAAAATCACGTGGCATAAATTTCATAATTCTTTCGAATTGTTCGTTGATTAACGTTCGTAAAGAAGATGTATTCGTTCGATTTGTGTGTAACGAAGAAGGAGAATCTAACAGCGACTATATTTATAATAGTAGCGTAAATATTTGTAACGGTATTAATATACATATCGCTTCGTTCCGTTATATACATATGTATAACATTTTTGCATAGAATTTGCGATCATACGGAATTATTTAAAACTCGGTATTTGAATTTGGATCAGTTAGAGAAACATGTACGCTGACATGCACATGCTATACGCTTGTGAAATATTTGCATATCGGGAAAAATCATATTTAGAAACGCTGACTAAATAAACGAGTCGAACAGTTTTCGTTGAATGTACGCGAAAATTATATTATTCGGATTTCGCAGAATGGCTAATTAAACCGAACGCAAGCCACCCTTCGCGTGTTACAAGAAAACGAAGGGAAAAGGTGACTAAAACGACGTAACGAAATTCTGATCGATTGTCAATTATATTTACTCGGCGTCGATCGCCGTTCACGTTCATCGCGCAAGTACACCTTCGAAGTTCAATTGCCTTCGTAAATATTGAGAAAAGCTTAACGACGCTTTTCTATCGGAAACCGAATGGGTAAGTGGTCGTTACGGTTGACGCAAGCTGTGTATTTTATCGGTATTTTCATCGTCGATCGTCGAGAAATATCGCTTGAAACTTACCCCGGAAGTCAACCTTGACAACCTTGTCTCCTTTGCATTTCAGCCCTTGAAAATTCTTGACGATAACGACGAGCGCCATTCTATGTCGAACGTTCCGCAAATTTCACTCGCGTCGTAAATTTAGCGTTCGTTAAAGGCCGTACGTATCAAGAGAGCCGAGCAAACGGGTTACACCGCATGTTCCGTTCCTCCGTTCGTACGTTCTTCGATCATCCCCAGTTAGACGAAAGCAAAGGGAAGGGCCACGGCCAACTGTACGAATCGAACGTCCGACTTCCGCGCTAATTCCACGATAAAAACGACAAAGACCTCGTGTTTAAGCGAACGGCGATAACATCGTAAGATGCTTCCGGTAAACGGATATTTTCAAACCGGTGCGGTGTCGCGATTAAGGAACCGAGTGCGAGCGAGCGAGCGAGCACGTACCCGAATCGAACGACAGACAAATTCGGACTAGCTGATGTTCGCGCCTCGTACAACCCTCGAGTCCTGTCCGTCCTACCGGACCTACCCGTTCTGCTATCCTGGAGAACCAGCGCACGCGCCACTTGCTACCACTCTGCCTGCTACAAACACGCAACACGTACACATACATACATACATACACACACAGATTGACCGTGTTACGCGTCATCGACGCAGCTATTCATCGCGGCGTGGGCGACGCGCCGCTTCGCTCACCCTGCACCCTTCCATTCCCATTATTCGCTATTCGCTTGCCGCGTTCTTTCCCCTAGTTTCGCCAGCATATTCTCGTGAACATAGCAAATTGCCGAAATACCTGGCATACGTATCAACCGGGGCATCGACTCTTCATCGATCGATCTTTCTTTTTCTACGCGTTTATCCACATCTCGTGTCTCTCCTTCGTCCTTACTTGATACAGATATCTATAGATACCATCGAAGGATTATACATACATTTTATTTTCGTACGTATTCGACTAATATTGTATATTATGTTTTACCACATACATACCAGACGCTATGAAACCGTATGAAACGATGCGATTGCGACAGACGCAGAATTACGTTACTTCTGAAAGCGTTGCATATCGACAGGCGTCTGAAATGACCGTTATTCGTGCATATGAAAATGATATATAATATAGGATAGGATATAGCATGTAGTATAGATAGGATATAGAATATAATATAAACATTTTCTCTTTAAATAGATGTCGCGTATTTTGCCCAAAAGTATATGGAAAGCGATGCTTACCCACGATAGTTAGATTAGTTTTGCTTAGATGTGAAATGTTAAAAGTCATTTAGCGAAAGAATAACGTTGCGTTTTCGTCGAAAAATACTTACTAGTTGCATAAAACGATGACGACGATGAGAAAACGCCAAGTGAAGAAAACTATATTATTTTTAACGAGAAAGAAATAAAACGAGGGAATCTTGTTATGAAAATGCCCGAAACTAAAGAACCTAGATTTCTGGGTAGTTCAATAACAGAATTTCAAATTCGATTTGAAATTGCTCAGTGGCAATCTATTATGAGATTTGGTACTAGTAAATAACAAATTTCGTTTATTAACTTACTACTATTTACCTCGGACGTAAAAGAAGAACGCGCGTACACATATGTAGCTTCGTATAGTCTGATTCGATGAAAAGTCGTGCGTGGTTGGTTATTACATAGTAAAGTAACTTGAGAAAAGGTTCTTAACGGAGCTTGTTGCGTTTTGTTATAGAATACACGCTGGTTTCGAGCAAAAATATAAAACAGAAGAATACGCTGAATCGTTTGTATACAAATACGTAATAATATACATTATGCTATTACTGGTGGACCTTTCGCATAACTCCGCCCAAAATTGACAAAGATTTCACGTGCTCCGTGACAGAATCCAAACCAGATCTTGCTATTTCGAAGTTCTTGTAAATAAGATATAATATCCCGATGTAAAATAGATAGACAGCAATTATGTGAATGACGTATAATCTGAAAATACAATACGCGAATTATATCGCGATAGAGCGAAATATTCGTTCTACGAAAGTACGATAATGAAAAATCAGAATCGTTTAAAAAACATTTACGTGTGCTTATATTACGATACTCTTCAAAATGATGGAACGTAATAGCATTTTAAAACTGACAACGTGAATACATACATCGCTTGGTGCCTTCTAGCGTTCGGCAATGTGGACAAATTCTCTTTCATGCAATATTGTCGTGCACCTAGAACGCAAGTTTTTATATACTCGGCATGATCGATAGTCGAGAAATCTATTGGGAAAATCTCCTGGTCTTTGGGACTCATTTCTTGCCGCATTATTAGCAAGTTTGAGTTATGGAAGGTCCATTCCCTCATAGTGAAGTATTGTAAAACTTCAAGTCCGACGGAAATACGTCTTTGGATACGAACCATACTAAAAAGGAATATCCTATATACAATTCGAAACTGACAAGATAGAAAAGAAGAAATTAATTCGAAAAACTTGGCTTACAATCTCTTTTGCCAAAATATCAACATAAGAAAATCGATGAAATAAGCCGGTATAATGTGAAACAAGAAGACGATCAGATTATGTACGAATTTGCTGCTATGTATGTCACCGGTTGGATACCAAATTTGTCCTTCGAAAGGATATTCATACGCGATCTTTTTGCCTTTACCCAATACTTCTCCCCACGTAATGGGTAATATGCCACTTTGCGTCATATTGTATACCGGTATACTTGTATCTCTAAGAAAGAAAAAGTGAGAAATATGTAAACCAAAGGGCAAAGACTAGACGGTTCTAATTACCATTTGACCTACAAATAGATAACGAAAAGGCTGACGGAATGGCTTACTTGGTGGTCGTAGCTGTTCTATATGCGACTGCGATTAGAGCATTGATAGCAAGGTCGACGGGTATTACTTCGGCGTGATAGCTTCCATTACAGAGCATCGACCTTATCACACCTTTGCCTGCACCCACCATAAGGCCCACAGGTCCGTTTAAGTTATCCACCCAACCAGGTAACGGTTCTGCCAAAGCTGGAGTTACTGTACATACGACAATGTAATATTTGCTTTCGCACAAAATCCGTATTCTATCAATTCGTTTAACGATAGTCTATATAAATATGTATATCAGGAATTAAAACATTGTCACGCGTTAACAATGAAACGTTTAAGTAAGCGATCAGCTGAAAATAAAAATATATATTATAATCGTATCGAACATTTCTCTTCCTTTCGACTTTTTACAAAAACGATGAAAAGAAGAGTATCCTTTACCGTAGTACGTGTATATCTCTATAGCTTTTCATTTTTTTTCTGCAAGTTGTTTTTGAAAAAGTATTATTTGTCGGCAAAATTATTTTTACCTATTGATGGTCTGGCGATGCTACAAGGTAAATCCGGGTATTCGTCCGCTACCAGTTTTTCGGCCAATCTCTTTGAATACGTATAAGTATTCGGATGAAGACCCAACACCCTGTATTCGACGAAATCGATACGGATTATTGATATTTAAACAGGCAAATAAACTAACTTGACGCGCTAATTTTAAACAACAATTCGTCATTCGTCCCATAATGCGTAATACGATATTTTAGAAAAATTATCGAAATTGTAATTTTATAAGCTATTAAGAAATACGAATGTAATATTACTTCTCTACAATAAAATCCCATAAGGACATTAATTACTTGGGTGTAATAAGATCGATGGCACTTTCATCTAGCCATTGAACCAGCCTCATAACGTCCTGAGGATCGGCGGATGATTCGTACACTTTTTCGTCGAGTTCCTCTTTGTCGGCGTAACAGAAGGCTGTGCTCAGATGCACAAATGCCTTCAGCTTTTTCATCTTTCTACCTAATTCTATAACCCTTTTCGTTCCAACCTTAAACGACAGTATTAACAAGATAAAAGAAAGAAAGTTTATAAGGAATAACACAAATATCAAAATGGAAACGTATAATTGAATTTATACGTTTGAAACTACAAAATGTTCGTTACGTGATTTAATTGATAAATTTACCGTATTCATGTCGATAGCGTCCTTCAACTTAGATTCTAATTTAAGAGTTGCGGCAAAATGGAATACTACGTCAGTTTCGTTTATCAATATTTCGAGTTGTTCGTTAGTTAATCCTAAATTCTTCATACCCACATCCCCGCTTAAAGGTATAACTTTCTTCATCGTTTCAGGCTTTTGCTTTTGTATTCTTTGAAACATCTGTTCAAAATTATTTCAAATTTCATTAAATCACGCATAGTAATCGCTCGTCGGTTCGATATTGTACTCGAAAATTAGTTGTTCTCCATTCTCGGTTTCGCTATGTTGCTTCGTAATTGGTATACAATCGATAAATAACAAATTGGTCACATAGGATACACTGTAGACGATACTCGTGATTCGTAATCACCTTCTATATGATAACACAAGTACACTATACTAGATACAGCTCCGATTAATCGAAAATAATTAGCAAGAGTTTAAAAAAGAGAGAGTTTCAAAGTATAAAGTACAAAGAAGGGTTCATACTTACGAGTAATTTAAACATTTCGTCGACACGCATCTCGGGAGTACGACCTCTTTTTGGCCGTATCAAAACATAGATCTTATTTAAATCGCTACAACTATAAAGTAGCTTCTCGATCAGAACTTTTCCCATCAGACCGGTCCCTCCGGTTACAAAAATGACTTTTCCTTTGTAAAAAGATTGTATCTCGCTTAGTTCGCTCATTTTTTTCTTTTAAATCTGAAACAAACTATCGTGAAAGTTCAGTACGTTCGATGCGTAGCGTCTCCGAAAAAAGATTAGTTTATTTATTGCTCATTCGCTTATTCTACTTGGTTTAACAATAAAAAAGAAAAAGAAGGAAAAATATGGAAGATCCACTGAACGATTCTAACGATTCTACGAATAAGATTTAAATTTATATTTTCTATCAAACTCGAAACAGCGGAAACACATTGGTACGTAGACGTATACGCACGTACATCGATCGTGTACGTAGGGAATTAAATTTATAAATGTAATATTTTTCTAAATTAACGGTACATTTGTAAAGAAGCTTAACGATACATTTTGCTGGAATCCGTCCGTTCTATGAATTAAGCACATATTATAATAAAATACCAGCGCATATACCTACATATTCATATATTCTAAGATAGATGAAATATTTTTAACGAATTGTTATTTTTTTTTTTTTTTATCGTCTTCTCCACTTTTCCACTTTTCATTCGATCAGTTTCTTTCTCAAACTTCCTCGATTCTCCTTTTTCGCCAACATCTCATAATCGCGTATTCGCTTGTGCCTGAATCTCGGAAAAAGTCAGTCACTACTTGTCGTTTGAACAAAGTCCAAGGAGAAAACAAAGTTAAACCAGTCCTTTTCGTGAGTAGGTATTGGCGTAATCCAATACGTTCCACGTATCGTTACTACTATGGAATTAATTTTTGGCCATACCTCGATAAACAGACATGAGTGCATCTGTGCGTCGAAAGTACAATTCATAATTTTTAAGCAAACAAACTTTAACCTACTATATCTCGCAATTACGTTAATAATAGAACGTGTCGTGTACTTGACAGTGAAAGTATTCTTGAGATATAGTTACCGTAACTTGCTATATTTGTACATTTAACTTTCTATAAACATATAATTTCTCGCATTATGGTAATATTTTGCCATGACGCAATATAACGATCGTGTGTATTATGCGAGAATATAAAAGTAACGTCAAGAATCAAATCGTAAATACATTTTTATACGTTATTTCTTGCATTCGAAGTAGTATGTATTTTCGTTCTACGATTAAAACATTAACATATACAATTTTGATATTTTAATCAATTTTTGTCGAAAATGTTACGATATATTCCATAACGTTATGGTATTTAATAAAGTGTGAAAAGACGCAAGCAATGAAAAAATCTACGAAGGCTGAAGAAATTATGTCACGATATTACGATACACGCGTATTAGTATCATAGATAGAAGATCATAGAAATTGAGGTAAAATTATGTAGTTTCATTAGAAAGTGAATGGTCCGGTCATTCGATAGTATTCAATGTGGCAACATTGAATGAGTTTCACTTTTCCTGCACCTTTCGACAGCAATAATATAAAATTTCAATTACAAAACTAGAACAATCTTCGCGTACCATGATTAGCTGCAAATCCTTTTAAAATACTTTTCCTTCCATGTAATACAAACTGATTTAACCAAGATTAATTTGTAAAATGACAACTATCGTGTAAAAATAAATTTCTATGTAACATGTTTTGGAAACTTTATTCATAGAATAATCCTCTATAAGATATTTTAAAACCTGTTTACAGTTTAGCCGACATCTACTTGAAGCATCCCGGTGAACAGAAAAATTTAATATATACATAGCTGCAACAAAGTCTTTTTTTAGAAGACGGAAGTGTACAAAGTAAACCATGTAATTTAATAGTGTCCTCTATTAAATCTTATCTAAGAACGCTATATAATTTTAAATCTTATGAATATTTATGTTTCAAAATAAGTAAAATGTATAACTCTTCCTATTATTCTACATGCATGTCCAATAATTACTACACGATATTCAATAATTAGTGTCATTATTGATTTGAAAAACGCCTCGTAAAAACGTTTTACAAAAATAACTGCAAATAATAATTTGCTCGTTCGACGAAAAAAGGAACAATTGTATCATTAACAAAAGAAATTCGTATGAATTTGAAATGTCTTAATGATAAATGATGAAACTGGACAACCGTGTAAAATTCGTTTCGAGATGTATCGTTTCAGATTAAGATATTTATGATCAAGGATCAATTAGCCTAAACGAATCGAATGAATGCTTCCGATAGTGTGGAAAGTATCTATCGATCGCGTATACCGATACATTTAATTTAACAGCCTTACGAAAGATCTTCGTAGAATAGTATATGAAGATATATTACGTTGATTTAATTTAAAAAATTGTTTACACATCCTTAAAACATATTTAATCACAGATAAAATAACATTTCCACTCAAACTAACAATTATGTCGACGAGAAATACAATCAACTAAATAAATAGAAAATCATTCTGTTTTTCGACGATCGAACAAAAACACCTTTGATGAAAAGTCATAACCATTGTATATTGTATATTCCATCTTATTATCTTCTTTCTCCTTTCTTCCATTTATCCGTATCGTTTATTATCTAGCATTGTTATATTTTATTCCATCTCCCTAATATATATTTATTAAATTTATTTAAATAATGACTGCAACTAAAATTTTACATACGAATCAGTAGGAAAGTTAAAAGTGACAGAAGAGGGTTAGATACAAAAACAACTATATCGATAGCTGCTTGACTTGTTCCTTGGTCCAATCACTTTTCACATCAATAAAAAGAGTCAAATAATTGAATGAATATAATACTTGCAAAATAGTAATAGCTATTATACTTAATATGTATTTATTTATTTCCAATTTATTATTCATTCTTTCCTAAAGTCACCTACTATCAACGTTAAGGAGTACCCGATTGATTTCACTGGCTGATTTCATTACACAACAAAACGAACAAAACATCATCGGTACCTAATATCAAAAAATTTATATGAAAATAATACGAAACAAAAACATACTTACCTAGCAGGAATAGACTGATAAAAGTGAAACAAGTCTCTTCCGAGATACTTCAGTGCGCGAAATCGGTAGGAGAGTTGGAAATACAACACGAAATCGCTCAAACTAAATGAAAACAGGAAGAACAGTCGTGAACCACGGTGTTCGAACCTACTGAGCTTCAACGCAGATAGAGCTGAAAGTCGTAGCAGAACTAATGTCGTCTCCCCACCTGAGCGCAGGTACGTTCAATTTGACGAAATATAAACCTTTTCCTTCTATTCGAAAAGTTTTTCTTGTGGTATCTTCGTCACTCGATGCATTCAGTTACGAAGAAATGCGCATTTCCTTTTGCTTCTGTCGAAATATTTTTCATTACAAAATTCGTTCATACTATTTCATGTAGTTTCAATGTAGAACGATACTTTTGACTGAAACAAATTACACTGCGTACGAGATGCAATGAATGTGAAATCAATACGAAATTGTTATATTTCCTTTAAATCAACGTTTACGTTTAGGTCACTACAGTCAAAGTAGCTAAAGTAACTTAAAATTACGCTCAACTTTATTCTTCTGTTACATTATGAATATCATAGACATATGTTCACATATAGATACCCATGCATGTATACTATCGTATTGAGTACTATTTAAATGCACTTCTTAAAAAGAAAAAGAAGATTAAACGCAAATTTCTTCTCTACCTTGGTAAAGTTAAATCTAAGTTTCCTTGATTCGTGCGTTATTATACTCCACAGATAAGTGTCAAACGACATATAACGAAATTTTATAATTTGGTATTATCACATAAACTCGTATAACATATTTTCTAAATTTAATCATGTGTGCAAAAGTAATGGTATGGACGATATAATTTTGATATAATTAGGCGGAATAAGTTGCACTTGCTCCTTTCACTGAAAAGTTAGTTGTATCGCCTTAATGTTTTTGCACCAAGTATGTCAAAAATTTTCGTTACGCAAAGATGTTGTGTAAACTCAATGCACATTTGTAGTTCATCGACATTTACATTACTCTCCTAGTAAATATCTCTTCCTTTCTCTCCTTGCTGTCGCTCATTAAACATTTGCTATATAATTCGTTCCTTACCCAATAAGTAATAGTATTATTGTATTTATAAGTTTAACGTAGTAAAATTTTATGCCGATAAAGAAGTAATTTAAATATAATAATAAAAGACAGAACCAAGTAAAGTAATATTAAACTTTGATGTAATATTGAATTAATTCTATGTATTTTATATAACATACATTTCTTTGCAGTCTTCATATATTTTGCAAAGTAAGAAACTATCTTGACGGAAACAAAGATCTTTATATATACCTTATCATATCACAGTCGCGTGGTACCAAGAAGTGGTGTTTTAGTAACAAACAATGTAAACAATTGAATATCATTTTAATAAATTGTTATTAAAAAAATGTCTTCGCATACTATACCGATAGTCGAAGAATTAGCTAAGGACTACGCAAATTATTTAAAACTAGATTTATCCAGTCAAGTATGTACCATCCTATACATAACCTCAATGAATGAACCTGAAGTGTTACATGTATCAAAGAATATTTTCTTATATCCTATAATTGTAAAATAAAACGTACGATACAACGTAATGTTTCATTCCAGATGAAGAATTTTCATGATGCAATCGAAGATGTAATGATGCGTTTAGAAGAGTTTCAGTCAATTATTGAAATGGTTAGAGATAATAATTTAAATTGATAGATTTTTAATAAACATAATTTACATATATATATACATTATGTACATTATACTTTGTGTTAAAAGGTTCAGTCTGAAGATAACCAATGTATTGATCAACATATCCCAAAACTACGAGACATGCAACAAGAGGTCATAAATCTTAGCAGACGAATAGATGCTTTAGAACATGTTATTGCAATGATTAATGTAAATCTAACAACATTAGAAGCTGCCGTTGATAATGCAGAGGCTGAATTAGGAATCTCTGATAGATTATTTGGAATGTTAAATCGTTTATCTTTCTTTGTAAGTCATTGTTACTTTCATAATGTTGATAACACCATTACCTAATTCGTAATACATATATTTCATGATATGTATTTCAGAAAAAAACTCAAGAACCTGTGGTACCTAATAAATTATCAACGTACGAGCCTCCAACAATTTATAGAACCAATGACTATTTTAAGAGCGAATGAGTAAAATACTTTATTTTATAGAGACATACAATAGATTTATCAATTATTTTCATACATTAATATATGCTACATTCTGAAGAAAATCTTCAATATTTAAGGGGTGTGTATTATTAAATGAATTTCGCATGTTTCTATTATAGATATAAAATAAAAATTATTTTAGTACGTATTGTGTTATGATTGTTTACAGATATAAAATGTTTTCTGACATAAAATGTTACAGACAAATATTCATTAATGAATCAAATAAAATTATACCTTGAATTTACTGGCTGAATAGTATTTAATAAATAGAAAACATGCAACCCTGGAATAATTACCATTATTCAAATTTAACATATTTTGCCAATTTTATCCCTAGAATACTAAAAAACTACCATAATTCATAGTCTGATCATTAACATGCTGCAAGAGTACAAGTTTTTAATTGTGCTTTCTTTTCACCTAATAAACAACTTCCACCTATACAATGCCTCCATCTTGTTAATTTTCCTATACCACAAGTAACACTACAGCTTGACCAATTTCCCCATTGATCCCATATCTTTGGTCCTTGACGATTGATTCTACCTATCGTTAAAATATTTCATTTTCAAATAAAAATATTCATACAAGATTACTGCTAAAATAGTGCCATAAATATAACATTCATATTTGCCACATATTTTGAAAAATGCACAATAAATTTAAGACTCGTATAATAATAATAAAGAATAATTCTTCCATTAAAGTATTATTTAATACAATTATCACCATTAATAAAATGATGTATTGAATAATTTTCAAGTCTGTTATTATATTTATCGAAATTTTAAATAATTGGAATATATTAAGTTTGAAGACATGTACAAACATGACATTCTTGAAAAAAATAAAAATAACATTTTTACAATTAAAACGTTTGAAATTACTACAAATATATTGGTGAAAAATTAAATAATGTAATTTACATATTCTTTTATCAAGATACAAAATATGTACTAGAATAATAAATGCTTTACAGAAATCGACTCAAAATCAGAGACACAATGATTGTTTACACATCATTGTTGACACAATGATGATTTACAAAAGCATAGCTTACCACTATGCTACAAATATTACAATTTGTACAGACTGTATAAAAATGGAGAATCTAGTTGACAGAAGAAATAATAAAAAAGAAAGCAAGAATATTAGGCATGTCCTCAGAATTCTTTTTCATAGCCATAATAGCAAAAAGCAAATGTCAGTAAAGTAAATTGATCAAAGATAGCTACAAATGAAATACAGCGTTAACGTAATTCCTGGCCCTTAATAGGTTAATATTGGATCGTCCGGAAAGTTTGTTACGATTTTGAAGGAAATTGGTTGACATGAAAGATCTTATTGAAAAGTTTTTCGCTGAAAAACCTGAGAGGTTCTGGAAGGATGCAATATTCAAGTTGCTTGAAGGATGGAGAAAAGTTGTGGAATAAAATGGCACCTATATAATTCAATAAATGTACATCGAATCTAAATGTAAATCGGAATGAATTTTTCGGGCGACCCAATATATTCTCCTTTAATAATATTATCAATAATTATATAAAGTATTTATCAAATAATAATTAAAATAGTAAATCAATTGCTTATTGGTTATACCTTTTTTTTCACTTTGTCCAACTGTATCAACTTCGTTATTTGTAATAGCGTATGTTTCCATGGTACGATGCAAATTTTCCTTCTGTCTGGGAGATGATTGTTTATAAGGAGTTAATATAATATTATTTAAACGACTTTCGGACTGAAAAATTGATAAACACTCTATAAAAATAAATATAATGATAAATGTTTTAACAAACGATTTTACCAAATCATATAGCATAATTTGGATTACTGATTTATTAATTTCACGTAATACTTTTTACTGACTGAAATTATCTATCAACGAACGAAATGATCTAATAATCTTTTTAAAGCTATAGCAATAATAAAATTACATATCAGAGGATTGAGCAATGTTATTATTTAATAGAAATGATTAATTAAGGATAAAGCAAAAATTATGTAGTTTTGGTAATGCTACATGCACATCGCAAAAAAAAAAGAACAAAATTAAAAGTCTTTATCACAGCAAAGTAAGTGTTTAATGGTTTTTTACCATCATTTATATATATATATATCGTTCCCAACGTTACCGAAAGTTTAATTTAGAACAATATGCATATGCATATACAAATGTGCTATAATAATTTCGTAATGTATCACAGATATATGTACGTATGTATGTACGTAAACTGTACTAAAATGTGTAATATCTTTCACTTTTTTAATAGAGCGGAAATACTAAAGCAAAGAATGAAAAAATAGAAATTTATCGATAAATAGCAGCAAATAATACAGACAGAAATACCATTGATTATTACATCTATTAAATATAATGTGTAAAATTTAGTTAAAGTTAAATACGATTTCATCGAAAGAAAAGGTTCATTTTAATCGAATATAGAATTAAAGTCAAAATCTTATGTTCGTACTTCTGTATAAACTTAAAATATAACAATGTATTCTCTATTTTTAATAAAACTATTTGGATTTAATGCCAAGCCAGTGAAGAATATCTTTAGAATCACATTTTTTTAAACGGCATGCTTTTATTTGTGCTCTCTTTAATCCTTTTATGCAATGTTCTGCTGAACAATGACGCCAACGAACTTGACGACCATTTCCGCATGTTACACTGCATATACTCCAATTGCTCCAGTCATCCCACAATTCACTCTCTATAATATTTGGAAAGTGATTTATTTTGTTAATAAAAAAATTTTAACTTTAAAATAGATTAATAATAGATTTATATATACGTATATAATAGATATATAATAAATCAATTGATTAAAAATAATAAATATTAAGTACATACTAGGTACGTTTGGAAGTGCATAAATCTAAATGAATAACTTCATTGTTTACTTACTATTTTCAGTAGGATGTCCTATATCCTTCAATAAGTTAGTTTGTTCCTTTTCATGTAACTCCATGCTCATTGTAGGATTTTCATAAAGTAGTTTATTTAAATAACTAAGTAATTTGCGCCGACGGTTTGTTAGACTTTTACAGTAAAATGGACTATCATAACATCCTTCATCATTTCGTTGTGGTATTATTTGACCAAACTGCATCCAACGTATACTAAATGAAAATTTATTTCAAATTATATGAATTGCGTACTTTCACATATCTGATCTTTTTGTTATTAAACTCAAGAACATACAGATTAACTTTCTTTTTAGTATCTGCCTGAACTTTTTGTAAAACATTTAATTCAGCAGAGAAAAGGCTGACCTCTTGATTATCACATATACTAATTTCATAAACTTAATGTTAAGTCTCATAACTAGTATAACAACGTAATCAGTAGATAATAAACAATTGTAAAACATACATGGCTTGATATAATTTTGTTACAATATAAAAAAAATATTATTACCATTCATGAATTGCATTAGCATTCGAAGGATTTGAATTAAACATTAGAGTATTTTCCTTTGATTTAAAGGTACACAACTCTCCAAATTTAATACCATTATCAGACTTTTCTGAAATAATGCATACTAATAACAATGTAGGTAATAAATACATATTACATTAATCGCTCACAATGCTTCATCAGTTAAATGAAATTATACATTAATAGGATGAAATAAATCACATTTTATTTGACAGTTTCACCTATATATGCAGGATATGTGATAGTTGTATATACATATAGTATATTTAGTTAGTTAAAATAAAACAATTGACTGTGTTCATCAATTACTACTACTAAGAAGTATTAAAAGCCAGAAAATAGCAATATGAAAGATGCTATCACATATCGATATTATAAATACTAATTAATATTTAAAAGAGGTATAATATAAAGCAAATATTATTTCACTTATAGAAATATGTTTGGATAATAAAAATATTTTGTGATTAAATTGATATAAAAATATAAAAATAATATATTCACTGATGAATTTGATCTCTCCTAATTTAACATATGAGACAATATAAATGTGAAATATTTTATCTTCAATTTCTTTAATAATTCCTATCTCATTAAATAAAAAATACATAAAATTGTACATTATTTCTACATAATTATTAATTTATCCATTTCACGTTGTTATATTTGGATATTTTATTGTGATTATTTATTCTCTTCATAATTTGAAACTAGTTCAAACATAAATATATTAATCCTCGCACGCTATTGTAAAATTTCGTTCGATAATACCAAACGATGGTAGAAAATAGAGAAACGTGAGAAAGATATTTTGACGGAAATAATACTAATAATATAAAACAATTATATAATTATATAATCAATAGCAAAAATTTATTTTATGTTCTTAACTGTATATCCCTCTCTGTGTGTGCATGTATGAGAAGCTGTATTTGTTCTCATTTGAATAACTTTAATACATTGTGTATATATCACACCTTTTTATACAAAAATACCCAATTTTTTAACCTATTAAAGACATTTGTTTTAAATCACAGTTTTAAATAATTATGCTAAAGAATACTTATAGACGGAAGAATGTTTTATTAGCACGTCCATTTGGAATTTGTCCTTGAAGCCTTAGTCTTCTAACTGCTTCTCTTAAATGTTTTGGTTGTAAAGGACCTGATTCCTGATGAGCTTCCATAACGTCAAGAGCTAATTTAATAATCATATTTGAATTAAAGGAAACAGTTTAACTCATTAGAGATGTTAATAGAAGATTTAAGTATCACCTTCTTCTACTATTTCTCCAACGAACACTTTTGCTATACCAGACATAGCGATGACCACATTCTGTGACACTGAACAACCTGTTATAGTTTGCATGATCTGGAATATGGCGTATAATTTATGAAACACATTAAAAAAAGACATAGTATTATAAAAAATGTAAGAGAAAAATAATTACTCTTTTTATCGCAGCTTTTGGAAAAGCTGCTCTTCTATACATTTCATATCTGTCCAATTGATCCTCCGTGAAATTTGACACTAGTACTCTTTGAAGAAAAAAAAGTATTTTATCTATGTATAAAATAATATATATTCAGAAACTGCAAAAAATATAAGTACATACTGCATCCTTTCTCTTTCTTCTTCTTCTAATTCTTTTTTACTTTTCTCTTTACTTTCTCTTCTTTCTTTAACGCTTGTTGGATTTGCATGAGGCAATACTATGTCATTTTCAAATATATCTTCCCTAGCTTGTTCTTCTTCTCTACTTTCAATTTCATGTTTAACAATTTCCAATTGATCTTCCAATTCTGTGACTTCGTCGCATAATAGATTAGTTTCTATTTCTTCTCCATCCGACTGTGACTGTGAACTCATCGCATCAAATTCTACCTAATATTATGAATAAACGAACGAACAAATAAAAATATACTAGCTTAGCGATATAACATCCTATTAACATACCTTAACTTGTATATTATCAACATCTATCGTTTCTACATCTTTGATTACAGAATCTTGCGAAGGGCTAACTTTTTCTTCCTTTACCTCAACATTTACATGCTCGTTTTCATTTCCAGAGTCTTCTTTTCCAAATATATTATCCATAATGTAATAAGATATATCGAATTACAAATATTATAAATTTAGGGCTTCTCGATCAGTCTAAAAATTAAAAATTTCTTGTATTTGTCTTTGGTTTAGGTTATTTGTATTTGTTTAGGTTATTTACAACTAATTGAATCCTACAAAAATATATTATTTTAGGTTAGATTAAATATTATAATAATCACCTTATGAAAAGTTTAATCTAAATATTTAATTAACAAGCATAACCTAATAAATAAGTTATAAAAAAACTCTGTAAATCTATGCACGTTTTCCAACAATGGTCTTTAATACCTCAATGTGATATATAAAACACGTTACCTTGCATAAGCACTGTTTATGGTTTAATTCAAACAAACCCGCCATACTTTTCAATAGGTAGGACGTAGACTATTAAAAAATGACATATTAATTTAATACTATAGATCGTGAAATACACAATAAACTCGAGAACGTAACTTCTTTTCTTATTAAATAATGTTATATAATTTTTGCTAATTTTTTATTATTTCAATCTGTAACAAGATTACTTGTATACAAAAAATATAAATAAATATTATAATAATAAGTCGTGTAAGATTTAGTAAGAATATAGAATAAATGTTTACTCTCCGAATTATTGAATTATCAACTCTAATAATATAAATTGCATTATAATGATTAAAATATCGCGTTTATTCTTATATACGGAAAATAAAATAATGTAACTAAAAGTTTTGATTTTTCGTTAAATCTATAAATATATATTTGTATAAAAAGATTTCAATTATTTTAAACGTATCGAAGCGAGTCGGAGTATAAGGAAGTCTAAATCAAATTGATCCAGGCATATCGAGCCACACGTGTTTCTCATTTTTCAAACACAAACGAATTTATACCATTGAAAAATGTAAAACTGGAGAAAAGTAAAATTTTAGAAAAGTAACATCTATGTGATATATCGCTATGAAAAATCTATAGAAACAAGCTTAGATGTAAAATGCATACATATTTCATTGTTCAATGGGAATATTTTTAGGAATTAAACGACGCGAGGCATCGCAACGTGGCGCCAGCTGGTGACTGAGTAAAATTTAGTCGACAGTGTCGCGACGCCGCGACGTATTTGTCAATACCAGATCGTATTCACGATTTTCATAGTTTGTTGGTGTTCACAAAAAAGTATCGCGCAATTTTATCAAGGCAAGTGACTCTAGTGATCGAAGTAAAAAGAAATATAATATTGGATACGAATCGATAGATAATTGAATTGAAAAGTAAAGGGTACTCGGCGCGGGGAAAAGGGATATCGAGAACTGGCCGGAACTCGGGACGATAGCTGGTGGCTCGGTAGGTCTGTAGTCTGTAACTCGGCCGAGTATATTGTCTATCTTATTCGAGGGTCGAGGGGAGAGCGGTGGTGAGTGAGTGGAATACAGTGAAATATCAAAGATCGAGAGTAACATCGTCGGCAAAGAGTTGACTCGATTCTAACGTCGAAGCATCGAATACCGGGCCTACGAATGCAGTTTCAAGACGGAGTCGCGTATTAAGATGTGAGTACGGTGTGTCTTGGAAAATACACGGCGTTCGTTGCGTACCGGATTTCACGAGAAAATTATGGCGAAAGGAGAAGAAAGGGTTTCGTTGCCAGCGAGCATTGCATCCGTCGCGACAGCTCTTCATCGAGCATAAGACAGTGGAAAAGATTGTCCTCGTAGACGGTATGAAAAACTGCCGATACAAGCAGAAAATATTGTAAATTTACATTGAATTTTGCACAACACATAACCCTTTATGTATGTTCGCGCTTAATCCGCACACACGTCTCTTCATACGCATACTATCATGCGCTTTATCAACAATGTCATTCTAAACTTTTGTGCTAACACACCTATGTATATATACCGTGATAGAAACGCTACTGAAAAACCGGTCTTGTCTTTTCAAAAGCTCTCCGACTTCTCCTTCCTTGATCTCGTTCTTCCACGGAAACGTCATTCTCGTCGTTTCGGCTTCAAATTTTATTTTATCAACCTTCATTTTTCAATCGTCCGTACCATTGCTAAAAATACATTCCATCTCCAATAGACGTTTCTTGTCTTATTTTTTTTCTTTTTATTTTCTACAAAAGCTACTCCATAACACACAAACCACGTTATCCGTAAGATGATCTGATATCCTTTTCGTATCTTCTTCATAATTTCCATATTTGAACGTATTCGTTTTCATACCATTTTTACGTTGCAGAGAATGTATTGCAAGAATGCCTTTCTGTTACTTTGATAAAATCTCATTGATCGTAACATTATTTCAGTGAAAGGAATTTCATTCTTGTTGATCTATTTTACGATATAAACATTCTTACTATGTCCTACTACTATTCTTACTAAGTACAAACAAGTTGCCGTTGTTGTCATATAGAAATTAAGGTGCCGTCTAGATTATCATATTATACCAGTCGGTTTTCATTCTACTCGTATCACCGTATGAATTCGATATTCGATACTATTAAAATATTTCTCATACGATATATTTTCAAGGAGAATTTTTTGAAGCGACATCGTTCGTTTCGGAGCGATGCTCGCCATTCCGAAGGGATGTGCGATTTGAACGTACGGATTTAGTTCGAAGGTATTACATTTACGTAGAGGCACGCGTAAAGGGAGCGGCTGAAACTAAAGGTAGAAACGTAGAGAGACGGTCGTTGGCCGAAGGAGAAACGACCCGGCGAGTCTTGCTCGAATCAACGGAGAAGAGCCTGTTTCGCTACATAGGGAACGCATACTTCGTCGCGGTTGCCTCTGTTCAACCTGCTAGCCTTTCGAACCGAGCTTCGCGAGCAAACGATAACGTTGCTTTACCACGCGAACCAACTTACATACATATCTACTTTTTTCAATTTGTTCGTAGTTGATTGAATTTTCGCTAATTCCGTGGCGTACGGTTTCCGTCGAGACGGCGACGTACACGAAATAACGCGCAGCCTTTTCTGTAATTTTTCTTCGATCAGATTTGCAATCAAACCATCAGCTCGTGCACAGATTGTGTAAAAGTATTAAGTTACAAATGAATTTCGGATCAGCGTGGAGAAACGGCGTTCGCATATTGAAATTGCGTATGTACGTAATAATACTGTAGATGCGAAAGAAGCATTGCGATTTGCGACATGAAAACTCGACGAGCAAAGTACATAGTCACGTGCGAGATATAGAATATGTGTTTACGGCGATCGGCATTGCAGAGGTCAATATACCGTTAGAGACACCGCGATATTCTCCTCTCTTTCTTATTTCGTTGAACGCGTCATATCGCGCCGACTTACCAATCCCACGTCTTTCATTTTTTCTTTTTTTTTTTTTTTCTTTAACGCAAATTTGTCTTATCGTGGGAATGCGTTATTAGATAGCACATGATACGATACGATCGCTAGCACTCGGACTTCCTTTTCTCATCCATTTCGACCGAAAAGTTTTTCCTTTTCAACCGATACACCGTTATTTGCATCTACCCGACTTTCGATTTTATCCTCTGTTTACAAAGGTCAGAGATTGTTACCTTAAAAGACTATAAGAACAACATTGTAAGGAAATGGATATTTTTAAGTTGAAATTATACGCTTGGAAACAGGATCGTGCCGATTAAATTAAGTCGTGTTTGATGCGCGACAGATAAACGATAAATATCGATATCCCGATACTTTACAACGATTCTTTACGAGTGTCGACGTATTAACATTTAAATCAGTAACGTTACAACGTTTATTTACATATTGTTTTCTAAAATTAACACGATAGAGCTTGGTTACTTAAATGCGACATAGCGTCACGAGCGTATCGATCGAGGACGATATTTACTCGATGTTTGCAAAGTCTCTTATTATGCAGAGATCTGTCATCAAACAGCTGAGATTATATTGGAATTAGTAAGGAAAATAGAGGATCGTACAACGCGCTAACGACAAAGACACATTTACGCGCATCTCTTTTCCTTACGTTGTTCGATATCAATGAGTTTAATGTTACACGTGACGCTACGATTAAGCGTAAATGTTGGTTTACGCGAATTCGCGCTCGTAACGCTTTACAGTTTAACTAACATCGGGTCCTTGACTCTGCCGCTCCAAGTAAAACCAAGTTTTACGTAAGCACTTTCCATCTGCGAAGGTACGAAAGCGATTGGTGAAAAATGCTGTCTCGGCTGGAAATTCGATTGCTTAGAAATGTCGCTCTGTTTCGGCCAATATATACATATATATATGTGTGGAGGCTTGACGCAAATATTCCCCAGCTTTTTCTTCATTCGTGTGCAAAGATCAAGGGAAAGGTATATATATATTAGCCAACGCATATCGTGTAATAGATTTGGACTTTTTTTTTCCCCATAAAATCGTACTTTATTTATGCATCGGATAACAATAACGGATTTTGCGTAGTTTGATCGTTAACATTCAAATTGCAATTGCTGTACATAAACAGCGACCATTTGGAAATACTCGTAGGATAAGCACACCGATGCGAAGAACGATAAAGTTCTGAATGTCTTTATTCTGCAGGTGCGAAGAGGCTACAGAAGTGGAGACGCATCATCAGCAAACGGCAGCAACAACGATGGGCGTCGCCGAGGATGAGACACCGTCCTCTTTGACTTCTCATCCTAACCCTAACGTTAACAACTCCAACCAAGAAGGTACGTGTCAGAATTGCGAGGATCGTGGAAATGCGTATACCGAAATACAGATAAATGCCGAACATAACGTACGTATAAACGAAATTCGTGAAATACGGCGCTACTCGCACGATCAGATTATTTTTGAATCGTACAGCATCGAAGATATAAATTGGTAGAAGTATAACGATAGAAGGATAATTACGTTTAAGAAGTTTTATATCTTTCTTCCGGATTCGCAATCGACATTGGCCACGGTTCGTGTTAATCTTGCACGTTCTCGCCTTTTAAACCGAAACAAAGCTAAGAAGCAAAATGCGCGCTCATTAATTCGTTTAATTATGATAACACGGAAGCACCGTGGAAAGTCTCGATGCGACAGAACCGTACGCTGCCATTTCTCACCCAACCATCGCCGTATTAAATTTAAAGATCTTTATCCTTTCCTTGTCTCTTCTCTGTTATTAACCTACGTTTCGGTTTCGGTTTCGGCTTTGGTTACTCTAAACGCAGAGAAACACATTGTTTCACCTTTATAAAATATCGTTTGCGTATAAATAAAAAGCTTTTCTCGAATCGTCGCGATTATTTTCTTAATTCCAACATATTTCTAACAATAGACAAACGTTTAGCGGTGTTCTTGCATCGACTCGCCTTTTGAAGGAACAAGGCTTTGAAGGTCGACGAGTCTCGAATAAATAAAACCTCTTTTACGGCGTAGCTACGTCTAAATAGTATTATCGTTTTTACTCAGGATTCGTGGTTCTTACGAAAACAGCTACGTACGTATGTAGACGAGCGTAAAGGTAATCTTTGTGGCTATTGTGTACGCTACTTTACGTCGAACGGACGACGAGGTACAATGGATACAAGTTCTACGCAGAATAGTCAGAACAGAACAGAATGATTCATCGGCGGATTTTTTTACAGCAATCGCCTAAACGATTTCCATGTCGCGTTAAAATGTTTTCTACGGTGTTTTTATAATTCCAAACGGTTTGCATTCTCATTGGCTATTATCTTTTTCGTCTGATATCGAAATTGTAAAACGTAGAGGAAGAGATTATAAAACTGTAGCAATTATAAAGTATTAAGATAAGCTATAGAGATTATAAAGTAATTCGTTATGATTTTTTTCTGTACACACACGTACGTATATCGTTCGATACGATAAACGGTAGTACGTACGAGGATAACTAAATCAAAGGTACAACAATTATAGCGTTTTTTCTATTTCTTATCTTGTGTTCTAGAAGAAAAGGTAGGTAGATAAGTAAATTATTTTTATCGTTATTTAGCCGAACGCTACAACCACGACTGACAAAGTGATCGTTACCAGACTACTACATTTTTTCGACAAACCAGTTGAAAATTGCTTCGTATCGCGTGACCATTCTGCTTGGTTCGTTCATCGATCGCTATGTTCTATACATTGGTAGAGCCGTTTCTAAACTGACACGAACAGACGCATGAGAATTTCCAGGCATATATGTAGCTATACACGTATGCGCCATGTGAATTTTATGCGACAAAAGACATTTATTATCTAAATTGATTTACCAACTACAGGTTTCAATTTTAAATTCTATTTCTATTGTTTTACGAATCCGGGCGAGCGATCTTTCGAGCGAAATTCAAGCTGGTCATACGATACGCGAGAAAGTTGGACGCACTCGGTCCAATAAAACCTAGGAACAAATTTTTATTTACTTACACGCTCCTACTATTTTATTATCGTAATAATTCCTTTCTTTAAACGAAAAAGCTTTTTCAGCATCTCCGGAACATATCGACGCTATTATCAACATAGTATCTGTTTCGTTAAATCGTTTCGTTTATATCGATCGCTTAAATACAAGAACGTTCAAATTTATAACGTCGAGGCAAAGTTATCGATACGTATGTATATTTACGTTTACGCTTCTTTAGAAGGACGAAGAAAATCCATTATACAACGATGCCAACTTTATTGCTTCGTCGCTATTTTTCTTTGCTATATAAGTAGATTTTACTCGATTTGATTCCGGGCGTATATATTTTGTATATTTAATTATACGTATGTATATGTGATTATTCTCTATTGTAAAATTTATCTTGTAACGTATTCTTTCAAAAGAAGACAGGGTGAAAACAATCGCAAGAAACAAGTATTCTTTGTGCCGTGCGACGTATAATTTGTTGTGTAAGGACTATTGTTTTCACAATTTCTATGGTAAAAAAGGAAAGTGTGTAGCTTCCCGTAAATCTTCCCTATAATACGCGGAAACGATTTCATTGCTAGGAGTTTCCATCGTAGACGAGTCACGATTTTCTTCGACAAATTCATCCACAGAATTTAAGAGGGGAAGCGGGAAAAAATCTCTCCATCGTGCTTTTCTATACGTTGCGTTGTATTATTTTTTATCTTTAAAATTTTGCGAGATAAAATAAAGGACGAAACAAACGTTTCGATCGTAAATACCAGATTTGAAAAGTATTATCCGTCGGGCACGATCGTTCGCTGTCGCTGGTTAATGGTTGGTAACGTAGGTACCTTCGAACGGCGAGCAACAAGGTACGCTCGTTCGCGTAGTGCCTAGCTGCACGAAAATCACTAAAATCTTTGACGTAGCCTAGCATTGTTGATTCCTACTACTGTTGTTACTACGCGCACGTTCCAACTACTGTGTTAACGTTATTAGAGTGGAAATCCTGCTTGGATGTATTTACATGATCGCTCTACCGATTCAGCTTTTTCATAAAAATTACCCACCTCTGTCTACGCATTGTTGTAACTACGTCATTTTCAAAATTTTAAAGTCTTTATTCTTACGGTATGATACGATCGGACCCGACGATATATATTTTTAAGTCACCGAAATTTAAATTGGCGATCGTTATCCGACTAGTTCCGTTAACCTCTAACAGTCGTGGGTAACTACTGACAAATTTGCGAGTTGGTATTCGATTTGGCGGAGAAAGTACGATGATAATTGCGTTATACCGTCGATTACACGATATATATTCTTAATTCGTAAGCTAGCAGTTCCGCAATATTTTCACCTGGTATGCGACACGTAGTGGAGCACTGCAGTATTTTAGTTAGGTCGAACTGCGCTTTGAACCGTTGCCAACAACGTCTTTCTCTTTGTCATCCTGGTTTTTCCTCCTCGTCGTTCGAACATTCTGTAACCTCGCCTTTGTATTCGTTTCACCTATGGGTATTGTAGGTCAAGTGTGTATTTTAATGATCACCGGTGTTAACGAAGATATTTTTCCAAGTTACACGATACACGGGAATCGAATAGAAGTCATGTACCCTATGCTCACGATCTTCGCAATATATTACGCTGCAACATTTCTGCTTACAAAGGCAGGGACACTTATGCAACGAAATGAATTTTTTACGTATCTCGTAATCATAATATGTTACTTTTTTCCACGAGAACAAACGATACGGAGGATCGGACGATTCGACGATCTCATCGGTATAAATACGTAAATTCCTTTCGTCGCCTTTGCTCAAAGTTAGCCAGTGTCGAGCGATCAAAGGGAAGTGAAAAGATTTCAAGTTACAGTAGTAAAATTCGAACGAGGTAAAGTTTTTGAAAGAAACTACAAGACCGAAGGAAATACATTAGCGACGCGTTGGAACGAGTATCGCCCTCTTGATAAAGTTTACTCGTACGTACAGAAACGGAAATTCCCGAAGTTATCCGCATACGGAGGGCACTGTCCTTAATGCGTTGCATAACTTACGCTCATTACGGAATCCTCGGTGGCGCCTCTATTTTTATGCAGAGTATACCGTACCCATACTGGCAACCGTTTTACGATTTATTACTGGGATCTCTGTGTCAGTCGCATCTCCTGACTGACGATGCCAATCAACATCCGCGCTAGACATCTAGATTTCCCTCTCTCTTTAAACGTAAATGAATATTCGATAATAGATGTTTATCGACATCTCTTAGAATTTTTGGTAGAAAATCGTATAAATTAATTTCATCAGCGCGAAACGATCTCCGTGTCCGAACTCGGAATACACACATACACACTCGGTCTATCGATTTAACGATAATTGCATATTTTTACTGGTATATATTCGACCATATTTTCAATCATTTGCAATACAAAATCCGAATAAAAATTATGCATAATCATAATATAAATTAAACAACGTCGACTCGTTCGTTTGAATTTTGAAAACCAGAAGAGAGTTAACGTTTCGAATCATCTTCGATTTAACGATACGATGTTTTGGTTTTTTTACTTTGAATGCTTGTACAGCGTTTTATAATATTGAACGTATTTGAACAGTTTGATGCATTTACACTGCGATTGATAGGTGCTTCAAATGTCGTTGATCAACGTGTATTATATAATATTTCTTACTCCTCTTTTGTGTATATTTCTCGATTAGGGTTTCGGCAGAAGCGACGAATTAAATAGAATTAAAATAATTAGTTGCTCTCTTCAATTATATCTGTGCCCATTGTGTTCACGAGCTTTTGCGACTTACGAAAAATATAAACGAATAAAGAGGAAAGGAAAGAGGCGTGAAGTCTCAGTGAACTCGATCGGACACGCTTTCTGTTTTTACTTCGTCTCTAGAACGGGCGGTTACGCTCTTCGCCCGAATAATAAAGACGACTTTCCATTTTCAACGTAAACGATGTTCTGTTGAACGCAAAAAGAAATCGTTGGAAGACCCTTATGAAATCGCGTAGGTGGTTATTACATTGCATTTTTTCAGGTTAATTATTCGCCAAGTTGCCTTCAAATAAAGGTTTTTAACGCGTAACGCGTCGATCTTGAAATTCATTAGCGCTATTTTTGCCGCAAGTCCGATCGTTTTCCAATACCCGAACTCTGGATATTTCGCTATTTGGTACAAGAGCTTTTAATAAGCTCGTTAGAATACGTACGCTGGTAATACGAGTTAAAACAAAAAGAACGATTAAGAATAAACACGTATGATAGATTTTATGGCGCGTTGTGGACGATCACGCGAGCAATATACGCGTATCTAGGAGTAAACAAGGGGGAACAGTTCGAGGGTGATCGGCGAAAAGTCACGTTACGGAGATTACACACTTACGGAAGATCGTGGTTCTGTCTGACAGTCGCATTGCATCAGCCGAGTATCACGCGCTTATCCCTTTTACTCCAATTTTCCATGTTTTTCGCGTCTACCTTGGTTCGTCCACTCGTGCGTGGATCGCCTACGAATCGCGTGCACGCGCGTAAGTACTTCTGTACACAGGCGCGTCACATCTATCGTATCGCAATGTGGAAACACGTTGAACGTAAACGTCAGCACGATGAAACACAACGATGGACGACAACGTGTTGCTGTGCCAGAGAGCGGCAAGTTGTCGCAAATATACCTCCAGCTGTATTCGTTTCGACATTTCTGAACTGTATTCGTTAACAAAAGTGCAGTAAGAGTAACGAAGCTACGCGAGTAACGAAGAAGGAAGGAAAGAGAAGATAAAGAAACAGTTACGAAGCAGCGAGTGCGAGAGGGAGTTGACTGAGGAAAAAGTAGCGGCGTGGTGGGGCAGTTAGCGACAGTGTACCGGTAGTGGTAACGCGGGTGTCGCGGTGTTATGCCGCGGTGAAGGTATACGCGTGCATGGATACACGAACACGCACGCGGATCGAAAAGAGAAAGAAAATAAGAGGGAGGTAGAAGGAAGAAGGCGGCCGGCAGTAGACAAGAGGAGTGGTAGAGGAGCACGAAGAAGCAAGTTGGCAGAGACAGCGTCGAGAGAAGTGGTGGTCGTGGTCGGTCGGTTGGTCGGTGGCAGTTCGAGTCTGTCGTCAGGTTGAGAGACGTGTGGTTAGAATCGACTCGTTGGCAACGTTCTCTCCGTGCTTCTACGTTTTCCTCCTTATCTTCGCTGAATTTCTCGCCAGCCGGATGAAATTGTGCAATCGAGGCCTACGTTCGCCACGTTTCTCAATATGGGTTAAATGGTGTTTTTCGGACGTGACTCGACAAGATCGACGATCCGATTCTACCTGTTGTGAGCAAACTTCGATCGCCTGTGCATTTCCAAGTGAAAATTAGTGCGCGTACCGTGTAAGTCTTTGTCGGAACGCGTTCTACCGATCGAACGACATTCGTTTATTCGCGTACTCGTTTCTCTCGCTCTACGTCCCGTACGTAACTCTAGGAGAGAATCGAAAGGAATATTGTTCGTTGCAAGTAAAAAAGGAAAGAACAGGAGTGGCGGCAAGCGAGCTTATCGGAATCGAACGAACCGTATGCGGCGTCGACGACGACGTCGAAGACGAGGACGACGGTAATATACGTAGTCGCTGATGATAGCGCAACGAAACACGGATAATGCGGCAACTACGTGACCGACCGAGCAACGTTCACCAGTGCGAAAGATCAACCTCGACCTCCAAACGATTTGCCGACAGTGTAGTCTGCAAGAGTTTACGCTTCGGAGGGACAAGAAATATTCAGGAATGCCATCCTTTTCCCTATACATACTTGAAAGACTGTGATGCCGCGAACGTAGAAAACAATTTGTTCGTTCGATTTCTGCAAACGTCTACGAAAAGATTCTTACGTAGGTCCGCGAGAAACCGTTAATCGAGACTAGATTGGATCGAGCGAAGTAGGACAAAGTGCAATAATCCTACTTAAGGACAAATTCGTGCCGTGTATTTCTTCTATCTTTCCGATGCGCGGAAGATCAAGAAACGCTTCGGAAAGCGTTGCCGGATCGGGAACAAAGAAAAGTCGTTGCTTCGATCGATCGAGCGTTCGATTTTAAATACACGTAGACTATTTTTCCTATGTGCATAATTTACCTGGATACTACCATTCCACGGTAGCATAGTATTACTCAGAAAGGCTGCAATGAAAACTAAGTACCTTATAACGTACCAAATAAATCCAATAGGTCGTTCGTTTTGATAAGAATTTTAAGAAAACGTACATATTACGTGCGAGAACTAGTTGATCCGATGCGATTTGTCCTTTCTATTCCTCCGTATTCTCCGTATTACGTTTGCAGAAGAAATAAGAAAATTCGACGAAGATACGAATTCCGTTTGTCGTTCGACGGTAATCGACTGCATCGAACAACGGAGAGGATCGGCGAAAGAACAGCCATGACTTTGGATCGATCGGACGAGCAAGGGCGCATTTAGAATACAGAAAGAGTCGTCGAGGTATGTGCAACAAGTTAAGGGGAAGCACGTGACTGTTAGCCGCTAAAGCAAACATCCGAGCAACATAGATAAAGTTGGAAGCGACGACCGCGAAACTTGAGGTACGCGCGCGCGCGCAAGAAAATATGTACCTATGCTTGTACGTTCTCTTCCTGGCGAGTCGTGAGAAAAAACTCGCTGGCCGAGTTTAAAGGAACATTGGAATCGGCCGGTCGCTTATGAATTACGCAAGTAGGAAAAAAAAATAGGAAAAACAAAAGGTGTACGTCGAATTTCGTGATCGTACGTTGCCGAACTTATCGTCGATACGCCTGTGTCACGTACTCCGAAATCATATAGGAAATCTACTCGAGTTTCCTAAATAATCTTATCTTCGCGGAAGGGTGTAAAACCTTGAATGACTTTTCCATTCTGCGGGTTTGTCTTTCACTCGTCCGACGAGAGGACGAGACAAATGCCCGTCGCTTCGGAAGATTGGGTGCCGCACCCGGCTAAAATAACCAGTTCCATTACTACCGTCAAAGGTACCACTATCCAAAGCACTACCACAGCTTGGATGTCGCCGTACAGCAGAGCATCTCCGTCCGAACGTCCAACTTCCAACAACAACAACAACAACAACAACAATAATGGAGTTGTTATACTCGAAGGATGTAGACCACCTGCTGCCACCACCGCTAGAAGGTTTCTCAGGTGGTTTAGCAGACTCGGTCAACCACCGATCGGAAAATCAGGTAAATTCGAAAGCGATCGTCAACCTTTCTTTTCTATCGCGTCAACGAATTAAGAAATCTGTAACGAACTTTGCAATTTCCAATTTAGTTTTCATATTTCCTATTCTCTTGGTATTTTATCGTACGTATCTCGTCGAACGACGCGCGTTCGTTCTCTATTCTTGCTTGCTTCTTCCTACTTTCTATTTCATTCGTTCAAGGTATAATCGCGTAAAGGTAAACGATCGTAAAACGGTATAAAAGAGACGAACTGGTCGAGGATTGGTATCGTTAATTTCTCGAAAGGGTGAATTCAACTCGAATAACTCGATGACTGAAATACCATCGGCAAATGATAGTTTTTATTAAAAATTCTAGACTTTTACACATCGATATCGGTTTGCGTGGAACAACAGTTAGTTCGGTTCCACTGCAGTCAGACTAGCCGCGTCTGTACGTACGAGCACCTACTCGTAAAGAGCAAGATCGATGTTACTGCGTAATAACGTAAGTGTTTGAGTATACTCGCGTCTTATTATAGTTAGCTGCGTGGTACTGTTAGTCATCGCAGGTGTTCCGTACACACGGCAGTTGCCATTAATAAAAAGATCCTACTTACCAAGCAAATGTACACTTCACGAGGCTAGCAGATAATTGAATAGGAATCGTACATGTACGATTATTAATACGAAAGCGTTTCCACCAACTGCGATTTCTTACGACTCGTGACTCTCGATCTTCGTTTAAGGAAGGACTACACGAATTTTCTTTGTTCTTTCGATCTTTTCCTTCGCAACGCATAGATAGATATTTACGATTGTCGCTCGAAAAGCGATACCCGTTAACGCATAAAAGTCGTATAAAACGATGAAACGCGATCGTAGAAGGTCGCTCGATGTTCCTATTTAAAATAAAAATTTCATCTATAAGTACTGAACTAGAGTTGTCATAGTTTGATACGTTTCAAACGGCGATGCAAATTGAACGTCCCGCCGATAACGATTTACGTTTTCTCAATACTTAATACGTTCGTTCAAAAGCAATTCACCTTTTGAATCATCGAATTACGGCAGTTTGCGGTAATAAGATTATATTTGAATTATTCGTAAGACGACGGGTGCGGGAGTTCAATACGCGTGGAGAAACTGTATGTGATCGTAAGTGTCCCGTTTGTCGTTACGAAAGATCTCAAGAAACGTGTCTGAGAATTCATTACGAGTGATCATCAGCGCATCGAACGATCCAACGATCCCGATTACCATCGTTTTTTGCAAAATTGAAAGAATTTCTGGGCGAATAAAGCTTGGCGGGAAAGGAAGTGCGTGTCGAAGGTATACAGAAATTCGTTTCACGTTGTGACAAGTGTTGTGAATACGATTCGTGGTTGTATTGGAAAATATTTAATTGTATATAATAAAACTACGCTCGTGTGGTTGTTATCTCAAAACGGGCATTACTTTCAGCCCGAAACTATATTTCAGGAAGCAATTTAATCGATTAACAGTAACGAAAGCGTCACGATGTTTACAATAATATTAGAGATTGGGAAAGGAGTTTTGGTGAATCGATTTTATTAATTAACGTCTTTTATTATCAGTTCGAATCAGTTAATCGTCGTCGAATAAAATAACTTTTTTCAACCATAAATTTATGCCAAGTATATTTAACAATCTCCGCAACGATCAGTGTCAAGTTCCTGGTATTTAACGATGCGTCGAGTATTTGGTGCAATGTACTCGAGCTACCATGACGAACGCAGAATCGTATTAACGGGGCTTCCATTGTTTCCACGATTTTTCAACAGTCTATCTATACGTTTCTACAGCGTTTTTCTCTTATACGTAAGAGAAGCACCCTCGCTGTGTTTGCGCAGTGTTTACTCGAACAACGTCGCGTCTCCTTCGTTCGTCTCAAAGTCGGTTTTATCCGTTCCGATTAATCGTTGTTGGAAACTGAACTAAATTAAACGAAATTTGTATTAGATTTAGACGGGCATTTTGATCTTTGTACAAATTCGTAATTCAAACTGTCGAGCTATGTGTATTAATCGATTACATAGAGTAGATGTGTCGTCGAATTTAACTGTGACGATGTTCCCTTGAAAGAAATGTGCATAACGCTACCCAAAATAACGAGCGTTTCGTGAACAAAAGAAGATTATTCTTGAGATTCAAACTCCCCGGCAAACGTGGCACGACACGATAACTAGGCCGGAAAGAGGACGAACAGTAAACTTGATAAATAAACATTAGACTTGGTGTGCAAACCAGGTCGCGATCGTTGCTGGCAACGGCATGTCGTAGAATTCGTAATAACCGCGTTCTCTGTTATGTCCTTTCTCTTTATAATCATGCACAATTAACAGGAAGCAAATAAGCAGCAGTACGGTTCTGTCAGGCGTTGCTCGATCGTTTTTCGCTATTTAAGAAATACTGCGTTCAACGACGCAAAAATCGTAAAATTCGTAATACGCGGCTTCTAACATATCCGTCGAGTACACGAAATTATTAATGCAAATAAATTTCGAATCTAGAACGAGTTATGGATAAGGAACGACGATGTCGAACGATAACAGAGTCGTACCATCGTCCGAGTTTCTAATTAGACTAATAAGCGAAAAACAAGTTACGTAAGATTTCCATTTATAATCGTCTTGATTGTTACATCTTATTTACTGGTAATGTATGCACCAGTTTTATATCTATTTATTTGCGTATTCAACCGACCCGTTAGATATTTATCGATATCTATGGACATACGCTATTTCCGACTAAACGCCGGTTAATAATTCTTTAATTTATTTCATATTTTCTTTCAGTGTTTCATTTTTATCTATTTATAAATCCGTGTCAGCGATTTATTCATACTCGTTGTAAATTTAAAAGTTATTTTCAAGTTTCAGATTCTTTATACATGTACGTATTATTCTTTTCTCGCGATCGGTGACGTTCGATTCGATGACCGAATATTCCGAAGCTTATAATCTTACTCTATGGATTAGTCTAAGATATTCCAAGGAAAGTCTATCGATTATGGCAGCAAAGATAGTAATAACCGTTCTTGAGAAACGCAATTTTTTCGGTTAACGATCAAACAGAATGTGAAAGCAATGTCTCTATTAGAAATTTACGACATTACCGTCTTCTTCATCCGCAGCCTCGCGATACGTACTTAAAAACCTTACTGGTTTTAATCACATTGCAAGAAATATCGATCGATAGATCGATAAACATCCATCCATCGATATATTTTCTCAAACTTGCCGAGCAATTAAGAACCTTCTGTACCGTACTTTGTCTTAATTTATAATTGAATCGTAACTTACGATACTCAACGTAATGTTACATATTCTATACGAGATTCGTTACCATAGTCGGTTTATACGAGAAAGCCTAGAAGAGATTTTTCAACGATGTCGCGTTTACGCGTTGTGTAATTCTCAGCTTGTTTGCGCGTGGGTGAAACTGAATACGTATGATGTATCACCTGGCAACGTTGCGGACAAAAGTGGAAGTTGGGATTCGAATCACGATCGGTTTCTCTTCGTAGCAAGACAATGCTTACTTCCGGGAAATTCATAAGCCACGAGTATTAGTTTTTGCAAAGTTTATATCAAAGAGACGCCAATTTTTCCTTGCGAACGCTTATCGTCGCACGTCGTACGAGACACATATCGTCTATGATTTACATATTACTCGAAGCAACGCAAAATCGTGATAAAGTTTGCAATTATTAACGAGCTACGCGTTCTCGATTTCCATGATTTTTCAATATGTCGTAGAAATCAACGTTTTCTTTCTACGTACGTTACCGCCGGACTGTCTTAGTTTCGAGAAAAATCATCGAAATCGATAACGCGTCGTTTTTCTAAATAATTACCATAAAATTTTCTTCTTTATACGTACATGTAATATACATATCTCGCTAGTTTAGTTTAGTTCAACGATAGTCAAAATCGATGATCAAGTTTTCGTAAAACGTTTCGTTTCAACAGCGGCTGAAGAGGAAAGAACGTTTTCTTCCGCGAAGAAACGTTCGTTTGCGTGGAATACTCGTTGTCACGCAATACGCTATCAGATACGAGGTCATTGGCTTGTAATCTCTCAAGGAGGTTACATACACATAGGTGCTCGAGCAAGAATACCCTCGAGTGTGTCACCTGCTTTAAATTGTTTTCCTACGCGAACACGAACATTCTCACGTCGATCTCCGTTTTGAAGGTACGTCGTACTTTTCACAAGGTATACTTTTCTCGATTTTATTAAATCGCGTAAGAGCAACTAAGACGATTTGTTTCATTGAATGGAAACGTGTCTCATCGTACGATATAGCGTATTTAATCGCCTGATTTTACGTATAATATGATTTTACGTAAGAAAAATTAGTATTTGATTTATCACGTCTCGTCATATTCGAAAATGCTGCCTGATTTCTTTCACGAATTTCGATGTGCCAAGAAATCGAAAGTACGGTTAAGTTTCAAAGCACGTTCGCGTGTAACGGTATTTCGAAATATGAAATAAGATCGTTAAATAGAGGAACAAAGTACTCTGGAAAAATTAATGAATTTAATATTTCCGAGAGTTCGAGTTCTATGCCATATCCACATGCATACGCCACTATAAAACGCGTCTTTACGTTTGTTTGATATTACGAAACCAAAGAGAAATTTTTTTAACATTGCTATATTTATTTTATTACATCTTGTTTCTTCGACTTAAGGAATTTTTGTTACGATGGAATTAAGAAATAGCGACTTAAGTTTCTAATTATTGAATACTTATTTCGTTCATTTCAATAAATACCAATTATTATTTTTAAATTTCTATGTGATAATTATATTACGTACAAACATATAGCTAAAAGTAAGTATACTACGTATTAAGAAAGATTAAAATGAAAAAAATTGAAAAGATAAAGAAATATTAAAAATTTAAGGCTGATCAATGGGCCATTTTTGCCGCCTACTCGTCGATTATAAAAGTGTCCGGATGGTCGGCTCAATCGACTATACATCTCTAGTATTTTCTAATTAATTGGTGAAAATATCGTTCAAACTTTTCATCATCGACGTCTGAGAAGTGACAGCGTTTACACGACGATCCCTTTCCATTTGCGTTATTTTGGTTCGATTTTCCTCGTGCGGTCTATCCTCTCCGATGTAACGGTAGATATAACATGATTTTTCTTCTTTGGGAATTGGTGTCGCGCAAAAGCAAAATATATACGTATAATCTTAGAAGCGAAGTCGAGGATTGCTTGACCTGCTGGGCATATATTATACATACGCTCTCGTTCATAAGATATAAATCCGTAAATACGTAAATATTCGGATACTTACGGACGGGGATGTATGTAAGTACAATGTACATGGACGACGTATCTGCTAGATGTGTACGCCCAAGCGTTCGTTCGCGAACAAAGCGACCATTGTCATGCGTGTACAGCAGTGTTCGCATCACTCGCACGAAATTATGTTTTATACTTTCTCGTTCTTATTTACGGAACGTATCCGTTAGCGAATAAGATTTTAAAATCTTGTTATTTTCGGTATAGAGACGAACAGGATGCGCTAATGCGTATACGTTGTCGCTAAAAGCAACTGCTTATCGAACGATGTTCTATTTGTAAATATCGTTACAATTATATTTCTAACTACGAGCATTTGTTTGTACGGTGTGTCACGATGGTGCAAATCGCTCTATCGCCTCGTCAAGTTGCACAACATCGGTTTACGACTTTTGATAAATTTTGTTGGAAAATTAAATTTCTAAACGATTCGTTTGTCGTTGCGTCGTTTTATAATCTCAGAGGAGGTTCCGTCGTCGAAGGGAAACGCGATCGAGCTTGCCTAATCTGTCAGTTTTTGCAAAGTTGTTTGTTCCACGCATCCTTCGTTCACTCGCGCTCGAGTAACAGATTGGAAGCAAACTTTTGGATCGACGTCGATCTCGTGGCACAGTTTTTCTTCCTCGAAACTCGAGCGACCATGGAATATAAAAATCTCAATAAGGTCGATAGAAGGAAAAACAAACAGCGTGTTCGCGATCCCATCTAACGATTATCCCGAAGAATTCGTCGTTCTATACCAGAGATGAAATCCTATGCGATACACGTCGACGTTTAAAGACCATTACCATTTTACTGAGAGTTGACTGTTGTCGAAAAGTCACGCGTACCGAAGATGGGATCAGATTCAGCCGTAGACAATCGTAATAACATAATTTAACTTGTCTCTTGTATCGAAACTGTCGAAGCATCGAGAGTGATCTGATCGATATTTAAAAATGTTGCGAACAAGTATTTTCAATCTTCAGATGTTAGATTTGGATGTTGATATACCATACGGATAAAAAAATAAGATAGAACAGGATAGAACGATAGAAGCGAAATACGTACTTGGCGTTGTACGTACATGGGTACGATCAATCGCCGTGTATATCACGAGAACTACTTGTTTTCATCGTTATCTACTCGCTCTAGTGTCGATAAGGGTAACACGAAAACACTTTGTTAATCGTAATGTTGTGCGAACGTGGTAAAAATATGAGAATCATCGGCGAGTATTTAAATTAAAAATCGATGAACACTTGACGCGTATGCTTTAAAAACGAGTGTTCTCAGTTGGGTGGGTAGCTTTCTATTTCTCATTCGATTCTCTCTGTTCTGTTCTCACTTCTACTCTGAATTAACGACGCGGAAACTTCAAGGCTTCTCGCGTTATATGTAATATATTTCGCAACGAGTCTTAAATTCTCTTGCCGGTTAAAATGCAGTCGATTGCGTTGCTCCTTTCGCCTTGCTCGCTGTTTTACCTATTCACCCTTTGCTGCGCGTTCCTGTACTTGGCGTATAACAGTCGGTGTTGCGACAGAGATTGTATACTCGTTACATTCTCGCAGGTAATCCTACAAATACTTTGTTTATTCGTTATCGATCTATTAGCGATACGAAGTCGAATATTTTTTTTATTCCACGTATAATAATTACGATATTTTGTATACTTTATTTTGCCCGATAACTAGTGTGAAAATCGAGCAAAAGTCGTTGCGACGAAGGCAACGAGTATGGCGCAAGATCGTAACTGTTGGACCGTAAGCGTAATTAAAAATATCTATAGTAGTTGGTCGGGTCAGGTCTTATCCGGTATCCAAGTCAGGCAAACTTGCCACTCTCCGATGCGAATTTTGACAAGAGACAAACGGTATTCTTTTGTCCGCGATTTGTCCACGTTTGTCCATTCAGAATTTTCGTTTGTTCGCTATCGAACGAACGAATCCCGTTTGCTTTTTTCTTTTCCTTTTTTTTGTAAAAATTCGCATTTGAAGGTGCCAATTTCGCACAACTCCGTATCCAAGTATAGGTATAATACTATACATTTCAGGAAGTTAATGCGTTTTCCATGACTTTCTTGAAGTTGCCCCGTGAAAAGGCAGTAACGTAACATTCTCCAAGTAATTACTTTGTGAGAAGAAAAGAAACATTGCGAGCAAGACAGCTTTTGTAACAATTTTATACGTTCGTTTCTACGTTTTCTCTTGTACAAAATATCATTCTATAGCGTAAACTATAGCGTAAGAATGGACAAATGACATAATATGACTCTTTAGGGTACTTTATAATATCGCGTCCTTGACACGCGCGCACGTTAACTAAAATTAAGCCAAGGAATTCGGAACCATAGCCAAAAACCAATGCTATGACTTTGGCAAAAGTTCTTCAAACTTGCTAAAGCATGTCCAACTTGATCATACTTCGTACAAGATACTGCGTGTACTCTGCCACGCGTTACTTTTGCTTGAAATTTCGTTTAAATTAACGTTCTTTCAAAGTCCTATCGCTATCGATCATTCACGTTTATTCGACTGTACGTTATTGTGGTTTTTAATATCGCTTCTCGATAACCACCTACGTACAGCCTTTGTTCCTCTCTTCGAGCGTTATTAGTATCACGATAAATATACGATAAAAAAGAAGAAAGAAATAAACGGATGTTTGTTATTCGAATGGGATACTATGAAACGGGAGCAAATAACGGATAAAAGTAGGATGCGAGCAAGCAACCTAACGATTATGTATTACGATGCGCGTTCGATCGTTTGCGAAGCGAGCTCGGACTTTACTCGATCGATCGTACTTAAACGAGTTATGCATCTAGTTTGTCATTCGTCTGTCGACGCGAACAGTCTAATCGTGAATATGCTTTCACGTTTAAAAGAAACGTTCGATGAAACATGGAACATCGCGTACGAATAGCATAGATATAGTCGGTGGAAATGATATAGCGAGGTTGTAAATTAAAATATTAAGCGTCGACATCAATTGGCGTAGCTGCACTCAGGGTCGTGCGCGTTTTATAGAAGCACCTTGAATCTCAAGCTGTAAAAATCACTTCTGAATTTTCAATTAGGATTTCAATTACAATTGCTGTACATTGCGGAAAACGTATATGGTATACAGACCCCTTCTGTTTAAATATTTAAAAATTCGAGCGCTTCTATCGTCCGTACATAATATTTCCCGGCAACGAATGCCTTTTTCCGTTTCAAATATGTACATATTTTATTAATGTTCGTGTACAATGCATTCTATCGTTTATTCGGTCGAGAGAATTCTAATTAGAAGAATTTAGTAGGAAAGTAACGGTGTTCCAACTACCGAAACAAAATACGACGTAATTGAAGAACTGGAAAGTGACGTAAGAACTACACGGCGTTGGAAAAGCGACGATAACAGACACGAGAAAACAAAAACATGATATTAAAAATTACCCAAAGAACGTAGATTCCTACGATGCTGGTAACGGTAGAAAAAAATTGAAATGTACCGATGTGGTAGTTTCGTTGCGATAAAGACGATAATAACGACGATTTTATACAAATGGAAAGAGCAAACGAGAGTGCTAATGAAAAGGTGCCTTCTCGTACCATAGCAAAGATGGTATGCGAAAAAAGGCATCGACAATTCAAAGTACAAAAAGAATAGCTCTACGCTATTACGTACTTGTATCGAGAGAATTATGCGACTTAGCAGCGACAAACAAATACGAGATCCATAAATATTTAAAGAAATTATCAATTCACCTTATCCCGTATTCGAATAAACGAAACTTCGTACGATCGATTGTTTCGTTATCCGAACAGTCTCTTTCGTCTTCCTGTTAGTTCGGATAAGGAAGACACTAGTGTATTTTCGGTAGGTCGTATCCTCCAAATTCTACTTTGTACAAACATTTTTTAAATCTGCCGCGAGAAAAATATCAGGAAAAAAAAAAATAATTTTGAAACGAAGTATCGCTGCTTCGACCGATCCGACGACTGGTTGCGTTTTCGTGTTCTTTCGTTCGTACGTTTATTCGATTTTATAACAGTTTTACGCTCGATCGTACGAATCCCGCTCGAGTTTTGATCCAAAGTACAGTTAACCGAGGACCGCGTGCACCTTCGCGCCGATGACGTCACTGGTAAAACTACCGTCACCGGAGCAACAATTGGGGCCGCGAAACAACCGGTAACTTCTGATTCCTCGCTGTGGTACCTCGCTTCGCTCCAACGTCGTCTTCCTTTCATCGTTTTTCCACAAACTAATCGTTGATACGATTAATACGATTCCATGCCATATCGACTTACGTGTATACGTTATTATCCGTTTACACGTATAGCGTACATGCAAATAACGTCCATAATGTAACGATGTTTATAAGAGATACGATTACACGATTCACGAGCGATGTGTCGCGTTGACAAAAATAACGGTAAAATTTGTCAAATTTGCAACTTAAATCTTGATAACGTTATAGTGCCGTTATCGAAGTAGCGTAATCGTGAACGGTGGCTCGATAAACGATAATCGATGACCTATAACGTTCACGAGAGGTGTGCGCGAAAATGCTCATGATTTTAATTTGGAACACTGTGGAACGTGAAACGAATATGTAACTAATTGGAGCGTCGATGCACGTTCTGCGAATACGCAAGAAACGTGCGTGAGCATACGTTGACGCGTGGACACAAGTGGGCATAGTGGGCACTTGGGCAGTGTGGGCACACATCGAGTCCCCCTATTTTCATCGTATCATCCACTCGGACTCGCTTGCGTCCGATCGCGTTCGTTCGAGCACGGTTAGTCGATCGTTCAGTCACTCGGTTAGACGGTCACCAAGTTACGTTCGCGTACGTACGCTCCGATCGTTCGAATATTCGATTCGAGTATTCCTGTTCGATTCCGGTGGGTTTCGTGCACCTCTTTCCGAAAGCGTATCGCGTCGCGCAGTTGACTCGTAGCCTCTCTTTCGATTCTCTGGATCGTTTCGCCGCCGTCGTGTTCGCGTCCGCGTGTCAGTGTCACACCGCTCTGCGCTTTTGCTTTCTTCTCGATGCTCGATCATTTTCGCTACTCGTACCGTCGTGACCAAATTTTTCTTCTCCGGCGAATCTTCTTTTGCGAAGTAACTCTGCGACGTTACTCTTCTGCTTATAAATTCAATCTTACGATTATCCTGAAATTGTTGACAGAAAACTTTATTTACTGACTTAAGAACTTACGGCCCGTGTGTAAAAGTGTACATTTATATGACAGTTTGTTGTACAGTCTTTAAATGGCTTGCGATAATAAGGAAAAGACGAGCGACACTGCCAAAATTTATACGCGTAATCGAAGGAACCAAGCGATCGACGATCGAGCCTCTTCCAAGCGGCAAATATTTGTTGATCAGGAAATCAGCTGATCAGTCGTAACTACGTCGTCGTTGTTGAATTTTTTCACGAAAAGAAATAAGCTACTTGCGCGATGAGTACCGCTTCGTAATAGATGCTAATTAACGACGAAATGTTTAATACAGTGTACATATAAATATGCAACGTCGAACAAACGTTAAAAGAATTGCCTGCGTAATTTGGTATTTTAACATTTTCGCTGCTAATCTATGCATATTTGCGAGAAATATTATCGTGCTGCTAAGGTTGAACAACGATAATTTTGGCGTGCTCGATAAGGTTCGAATTAGCCGTCGATTATCGATATTGCATCGAAGCAGGAAGTTTCCGTTGGTTAAGCTTTTATCTTTAACAACGAAACCTTGACGAATACGGAAATAGTGGTTTTTAGTTTGTACTACGATGCCTATATCTGCGTGAAACTCTTTTAAAGCGAACAGTTAACGCGAATACGAGCAAATTGTGAGAAAAAGGATTTCGTTAACTTCGATATACGCATCCGCGTACTCAAATATCTACATAGATCGTTACACCTCGTAAAAAGACGTTCTTCTTTCAATCCATCGCGCGTAAGAAATTGATGTAACTCGATGGATAGAGATACAACTGACATACTCTACTATACGATGCGACTCGTCTTTACCTTTCTTTCTTTTCCACGTTCGAGGATGGAAAGATCGAACGGAACGCGCGAATAAACACGTTGGTGTTGGTAAAGGGAAGTATGTAAGTATAGCGTGCGCGATCGTACATTTTCTATGACGTAATCAATCGCGGGTGCGAAGGTCGTGTCGATGAGCAGAAGCTAATAAAGAGTCAAGGATAATAATTACTTATTTATAGGAATCGACTACAACGTTACAAGTATCGTTACAACGTTCTTCGAGCAAGATCTGTAACGTTGGCGCTTTCTTTTAACGTTGTTCGATAACTCGACCGAGATCGACGATAAAGTCGATCCAGATTTGTTATTAGCTACGTTACAACTGCATCGTCGACGCGCGTTTATCGGGCTTCTATTCGTTGAAATTAAAGAAAAAGAGAAATTCGTCGATGTGTCTAACCCTCGGTAGGTTTGATTTCTATTCGACGTTTTTGCGTTATGGAGGCACACGCTTTCCTCGGTATCGCGTAAACGTTACGTAAGTCAGGTAACGATCTTACGCAACAACTGTTGCTAGAAAGAAATTATGCAGTCGAAAAGAACAAATATCGCCAAGTAAAAGATCAAGTGTTGTGCGAGGCGACACGATACGCTCGAAAGGTTGCGCGTGTGTTTGAATCGCGGGAAACGGTGACCAAGTGAAACGATCGAGAAGGAATCTACAATTTGTTACCAATTATCAATGTACAATTCGGAATTGTTCAAGACCGTGTGGACGAAGATAGGACAAATGTGCAGCTACATTACCTGTGCCAAGTCTTATCTTTCGGGTTAGTTTAACGAGCGAGTATGAATCATATCATTATCCTATGCGTAACGAGTCCGATACTTTTAACGGTTATCGTGCCGTGTTTGAAGATATACGCGTTACCTATAGCTTCGTTGCGTGTTTTCGATAACGGCTTTTAACTCTCGATAATCGGTTTTTAACGGTACGAACTACAATAAATTCTAAAAATCGTTAGTCACGCGAGTTAAACTGTTTGTAACTGTTCGTTATTACCTCTTGCTAAATCGTCTGCTTTAACCGAGCAAGTGTTTCGCATAACGATATTATTACGTATAATACAAAGATAGGTTGTATCATACCAGGTCGAATAAAGTACATGGAAACGAAACGTTGGTCGCTAGACGGGAGGTACTTTCACTTTCCATCGCTGTAGCTATCCATTGCTTGCTAATCTACTCAAATGTATACCTAATGTCGCGCTTCTGCGTTCTACGCGTGTCATATGCATACGCCCGAATCGATTAAAATCGTTGGAAATTTACTTCCTTATTTGTCCGCGTTTTCGTTTTATTTTTCAGCCAACCTATTTTTTATTTTCGATATCATTCCTTCGATCTTGCTACCGTATCTATATTCGGTAGTTTCCTAATTTCAATTTGTTTTTCTCGAATCTCCATTTCATATCAACGAAATCCTCTAAATAGTACAATGTAAGATATTGGTAATCTTTCAAACAAAATATCTCTTACGTACGTTACACGATTTTCTAATCAATTTCATTTCGTAATATTTTCTTCGATCGTTCGTTCTTTGCCGTATTATAGGCAGATAATAATTTTATTGTAGTGCCCTCGCGCGCTCGCGCGTGTGTATTATATAAACTACTGTATCGATTTTACAACCTTCCAATGAGTCACATCCTGCAGTTTGAAAAACACTGCCCTAGCTAGAGGGAGCTGGTTTGCTGAATTCTCGAAAGGCTCAGGAGGAATGAAATTTAGGACAAGGTCAGGTCAGGCGCGAAATTCTTGCGATAATCCCACTTTTTTCGTCGGTCAAGCATCGGTGAAAATATCGATATGTATATCAGTTTCAAGGTTAAGCGTTCAAAATGTGAGAACGGTAAAGAAAGGAGTAGATATAATTTAAAAAATTTCGAATATTTCATATTTATTATTCGGATACTGTTGCGGTTGTATTCGTATTTTATTTACATTAGACGATGTCAAGTACCCATTCCTTTCTTTCGTTTATTCTCGCCTCTTCGCGTTTCGTATCGTTCGTAACGTAGAATTAAAAGTGAAATCTTCTTTCGAAATCTTACAATAATTGCCTTTCGCTAATCTTCCGATAATTTCTCGAAACTCTTACGTGCACTTTTCGAATGGTTTTCGAATGTTTTTCGAGAAAATACGTTTGCAAAATCTACAAAAATATGTATGTAAAAGAATCGGCGTTAACTGGCGCGAAACCGACTAGTTCTTGTTTTACGGTATTTTATCAAGTAATCAGACTTTCTATCCGTCGAACGATATACAAGTAATACTTGGAGAAACGTTGCACGATCAGCGAAGTTGCAATATTTTCCGCAAGGTAATACACGCGGTACGATCTTTGAACTTTGAATTCTCTTTACATCAAGCACCATATGCACCGTAATATATTTTCCAAAGTCTCTAGTTTAAAGTAATATATGTTGCGAATATATCGCGTCGATTATGCGATAAATATGCAAGCGGTCGTTTAAAATTTATTAATGTTGGCTATTTAAAGTAAAACGTTGGCAAGATTGTTCGTGTGCGATTACGAGGACGAACGGCCTCGTTTGACTTTACCTGTCTCCTTGATACGAGGAAAAGCGTGACCCGGTTTTCATTGATCGCAATAGGCAGCAAATGTTCGAAAAGCGATCCGATACGAGAACGCGGAAATTATTAGCTGAACGCAAATTGAAAATGAATAGTCGCGCGACAAGTATGTTTTCAGGGAAAGGAAATTGGTCGAGTGTTCGTCGACTTTGTTAAATCGGAATTCGTCGGCTATACGCGTGTACAAAGACGGGAACATTCCCGTATATTTCAATGGATTGTTTACGTCCGTTGTAAGCCCTGCTACCGGAAATATGTAACAAAAGGACACGATCGAGCGACAATACTTCTCTTCTTCTTTCTCTTCTGTTCTTCTTCTGGACAGATTTTACCAGTATCCGTGTACCTATATAAACGTGCAGATGTACAAATATGTAGGCGGACCAACGACTCGGCGCACGCGCTACCCTTTGTCTCTGCTCTGTGGGTTCGCATCTCCCAACCTCTCGAATCTAGGCTGTTACCGTGGCAACACAGCTACCGAATAGAGAAAAGAGAATTTTACCGTACGAGGAAACTTTTCTATCGATAAATAAGACAAAATTCGACGTCATTTTCAATTCTTTAAACAACGATTACGATCGTAAATCGTTACACTTATTGTCCGATAATGTACCTTTGAAAATGTCAAAATTCATCATACTCACGAATGGACACTGTGAAAGAATGGTCTGACGAAATAACAATATGCTTCTTCTTATAATATATTCATATCGGAAATATAGGACAAGCTAGCAGTAGCCAAAATACTTCCTCTCGCTATGTAACGCTTCCTTCATTGTCTATCCATCTAACTTTTCATTTTTTAATGTCTCCCACTTTCCTTTTTGCGCGTCTCTCTCTATAAGTATGTCAAAAGGGAATCGAGAAAACCTCGGGACACGCTGCAATAAACTCGATACGTTAAATTTTGATTTTGTACCGATTTAATACGTCGATATGCTGATATGCACGCGTATGTATATACGCATACATATATACGTAAATAAAGTTATCATTACGTATAATCCTTTTTTTATGTTTCAGGTTAGTATCGTTATTCGTGCAAATTTGGACCGAGAGAATGGCCGGTAAATTAGAAAATGTAGAAAATTTACCAATGTCGGAATCTTGTTCTTCGATTATACGGTAAGAGAAATCGTCGAAGGAACGTATAATTTCTTCGTTATATTGTCTCTATATTTATTATTCCGACAAACTTATCGAGACAAGTTGGAAACTACGATCGAAGGACTTCTTGGAAAATGTTGCGATTAAGAACAAGAATCACGACACATACTATAATATCGCGTTATTTTAACACGATTTCGATGAAATTATTCTTTGCGTTCATTCAAATTAATCTGAAAAAGGTGTTGAAACAAAAAAAGAGTAACTCTGGAATTAAAGGAGAAAGTGTTTTCACCGTCGTTAACATGCAGTTAACGCGCTAGTAATGTTATATAACCTTGTATAAATCGTTATTAAAATTAATTGGTTCCACGTGATGGCGATTACCAATAATTTTTCATTTTACTCGTTGAATCACGAAAGATGATTCACGCTTGACCTCGGACCAGGGCTCCACGCGTGTTTTACAGGTTATTTTCCACAATGTATTTGAAAATCAATCTGTTTTCTCGATAGAAAAATTTAAGTTAAGTTTTGGTAACGTCGACGATTCCTAAAATTAAATACGAAGAATCGCTACGTTAAAAAATCAACGATACATTTTAGAACGTTTCGTACGGTTGAAATATTCGCATGTACGGTAAATATTTAAAAAAGTGAAAATCCTGTTTTTTTTTTTTTTTTGTAAAAGGTAATAATTGATCATGACATAGAAACAGGCTCGTTAAACGAACGATAATCGCGTGACGTTTGCGAGGTGGAAAACACGTGGTAGATGAGCAATGCAAATTAACGTATAAAGTGGTGGAACAAGTGTACGAATTAGATTGGGCAAGCGGCTAGTAAACGCGCGCGCGTTCACGGCGAACAACGGAGGACGAACGGTCGACGAATAAGCAAGCAAAGTCGAGCAACTGAGCGAGCAGCTGACGCGGCGAAATCAATATTCCCACGTGAAGAGGTGGACGATGTATTATATGTACTTAGATAGAGGGCAATGTGAGCGCCGCGTCGCACTGTACCGTCCCGCTATATCTTTTGTTAATCTGCCTACCTTTACTCGCGTAAACTCTTCATTTGCAAAACAGATCTACAAGGTTAAACGAAGAAATAAGTTTTCAACGAATGTCTCCGTATAACGTTTATAGCATTCGCTGGGGCACTCGCGTACCACCGACGTATTGTTGTGCGTTGAATTTTCTTACGGAAAGTGCCACGTGAACGAAAATGTGGACGTTTCGGAGAACGCCGCCATCCCCTCCCTCCCTTAGAAGCCGATATTAGCGGAAGGTTTGTCGATCAACGAGTTAATAGATAAGCCTATCGGTGCCGTTAACCAAGAAATTAAATTGGAAAGATTGGTTGGACGGTGAACGTTCGAGTTTGATTATACTTGTGTAGAGAGCGGAAGGAAAGAGACAAAGAAATAACGAGTACACGACGACGGCGGCGGGGTTGAAAATACCGAGACGTCGGAAGCGCACAAGTGGGTAACCGTGATCAGGTGACGAGGGTAGGCTGGCTAGATCGTCGCGTCACGGTCCGTGGTCCGTAATCCGTAGTCCATGGTCCATGGTCCGTGGTCCGTGATCCGTGATCCGTGATTCGCAGTCCGTAGTCCGTGGCTCGTGGTTCGTAGTCCGTGGTTCGTGGTTCGCAGCAGTCCGTGGTTCGTGGTTCGCAGTTCGTAGTTCGTGGTCGGGGTAGTCACGCGCACTTTCGGTCTTCTCCTCCTACTTCGATCCCTCCCCTCCGATCGTGCTAGTGTTTTCTGGACGAAGTTTCTCTTGGATTGTACGTTGTATATAGTGTACGTATAGGATCTCGGCGGGCATAGAGAGAAGGAGACGAGAGAAAGAGATCGGGAGTCATCGGTTGGCACTTGTGTGACGCGTTTCGTTGCGTTTATATCGTACGGTTCGAACCGTCGCGCTCTTCTTTCTGTCGTGTTTTTGGAGAGAAGCTCGAATGACGAGCAGGTCGCGTGGTCGTGGTATAGTCGGAGTTGGAAGTGGGCATCCGTCGTTCGGTGGTTCCTTGTCGTCACCGTCGTCGCCGCCGTCGTCGTTGTCGTCGTTTCGTCGATCCTTGGCGACGAGAACACGAAGAAAAGTGCATTCTTTCGTTCGATGCGTTTTCCTAGCCGTTCCAACGTCTACGTGTTCCACGGTCTTGACGAAACCCGCTAAAATTGGATACCACGTCGACCACGCGATATTCGTAGCTGACCAACACCAAAGACGAGTCGAATGATGCGCAGTCGCGTGAAACCGCTTCGCCAACGATAACAAGGAAAGTACGAATTTCTTTTAACTTCCTTTACGATCTATCTCGTTCTAACTTGCGTCAAAGTGTACGCGTCGCTTCGTTCTTCCCTTACTTTTTTCTCCTGATCGCCACGTACATTGTTTAAACTCGATACTAGCGTTCTCTTTTACGTAATGTTACAATATTTCTACGACGGTAAGTCGTCGAGTTGGTTGATGAGTCGTCGTCGTGTCGAGAATCGTGAATCGCGACTGACCGACACCGTCCTTCCAAGAACTCTCGACGATCGTCTCACAAAGTCCGCGTTCCACGAGGAAACCGAGGAAAGAAAATCGAACGAAACGTTACGTATACGTAATCATAGCCATCGAACAAAGTGGCACGCGATATATTTCGAGCATTCGCGAAACGTTTCATAATTATAGAACTATTCGAAAGTTTGGTTATTCGTTGCTTTCCAACTATGCGCGATTATCGTTTAGCGCGTCTTGGAATTCGGACGAACCGTTGGAGCCGATGACTCTTGGATACGGTATTTCGAACGACGGTTCGAACTACGATTTATTTTGAGTGCGTAAAGTGACGGTTTTATTGCGCATCAACTAATACCGCGCATACCTAAAATAGCGACAACGCGTCCTCGTAAAACTCGTTCACCGCGCCTGCCGTTCTGACGTAAAACACGAACAAACACCGAACTCGAAACTATAAACAAACGTCCGCGAGTTTGGTAGAAGTTGCGCTTCGCAGCGACTCGTTCTTTCCGCCAGTCGACTCGATTTTCTGCATTTTCTTGCAAACGTCTTCCTCGAACCGGAAACATTCGTTTCGATTTGCACGAGTATCTCCCAGTGGAGAAGAAGAACGATGGTCAGTTCGATCGGGCCTTTTGATGTGCGAGCGCGGCTCGTGTAGAGTGGTGCGTTCGGTAAGAGTCGAAGAACGGTAAACCAACCGTTAGTAGGTGAAAGAGCACGGGACGGGACCGGGGCATGGTACGAAGCCACGATGAGCAACGAACTCTCGAGCGAGCGAACGGGAGCGAATGACTCAGGCTCGGGCATCCGCGTGACACAGATATACATACATGCGATATATACAAGCGCTACGACCATTGTTGTTCTTTCAACCATTCCACCATTCCTACGATTTATTATTCTACGAGTGGTCTCATCGGTTTTGGTACGTTAGTATATACGTAGTTGATGCTTTTCGAAACCATCGTACAATAAAATCAAATTCTACCCTTTGCGAAGTGAGTAACGTCAACCGTAACCTTCGATATTTTTCCTTTCTTTCTTCAACAAATAACAAGAGGTCGTAGCGCGTTGAGACGGGTTTTTTGTTTTTTTTTTTTTTTAAATTCTAACCAATGTTTATTCATCGAGAACGAAACACGCTTACACGCCTGAGAGAAATTGCTCGTATCTCGCAACTATTCGGATCGAACGAAGATGTTATTTTTCTGAAAGATCGTCTCCGCTGACTATCAAAGAGACGTTATTCCGTTCGGACAGCAACCGGTGATCGTCGGAAAATCGTTGCAGCGACTCCATGGTTCCTCGAAGGAAAAGCTTTTCCTCGAGCTACGCCTTTGCATGGAACCGATACGGGACTGTTTTTACCCGGATGAAGCGATCGGATCGAGATCGATCGTTTACGGCTACTCGCGCTACAGATACAAGCAACGATCAAACCATTTCGGTTTGTCGTTAAATTTGCAAATGTTGAAAAATGTAAACGCGAGAATCACCGAAAAGAAGGAGAAGAGAAAAGATTCAAATTATGTATATAGATATTTGGCCGATACGTTCGGATAGAATCGATCGCGTACGAGCGTACGAGCCGCGTTATAAACTGTGCGATATACGTATTACGTTTGAAAGAGCGCGGAACAGTCGAAATATTTATAAAAATATCTTGTATCGCAAAGCGACGATCTTCTTCGAACGAGAACAAGTACGACAGTTTCGACGTCGGTACGTATGCACTTGCTGGCGATAGCTGAAAATAAGCACGGCTTCTTAAGAATATCGTTCGAAAGAAAGCAATCGTTCGATCGTGTTTCGCCTAAAGCTACGTTGACCTCTCGTTTCCAATCGAGCAAGGATATAGGTCGCGTCAGGAACGTAGATCAGGCTAGTCTTCTTTCACCGCTACGTTTGTTCGATATCGCGAAAATAAACGATGCTTCTAATCTAATTCACGTTTGAAAAGAAGCAGAATCAAGAATCGGGCTTCGGAAAGGGTCTCTTCTCAGAAAATCGTATGGTTGTTCGGCTTTGTAGGTGAATGTACCGTTTGTTTAATTCCGCTATACCACGCGATGAATTCGCGTTTAGCGCTACTCGAAGAAAATCGATACACAGACGATAAAACTTATTAAACGATAAGAAATTGATTACCGACGAATACGTACTGTCTAATTGTTAACTGGTCAATTCCGGTCGATTCGCGACATCGTTCTAAATTATTTGCACGATCGCGCGATAGCTTCGAGCGGAATAATAACGTTTTACCAAAGCGACTGCGTACAAAGAACGTATATATATATGCGTATCGACCTAAAAAATCGTATTTCGTATTTAATTCGACCGGTATATACCATGATCGAACAAAGCCACTTAGAGTACGTATACCTGCTGCGAAGCGAGCACAAAGTCGTCTTGCTTCGATTTTCCCTCGGTCATAATTGTATACATACATACGTGTAACCGTATCGATCGCTGAACGATTTTCTCTACAAAATCGACGGAATCGTTACGAATAAACGTCGAATTGAATTTAATAACGACGTTTCTTGCTAATCTTTTTCTATATTTCTACGTTAGTTGTATACGCGTTTTTTTTTTTTTGGAGCACACGGAGCGGTATCGAAAAAGAAATCTTCAACGAGATCTTGTCGAATTTAGTAGCAAAGTATCGATCGATGCTGCACCGAGCGGTCGCCGCGTGTATCCTCGAGATAAATTTAGGTACTGTTACTGCTTTTTAGATTCGTTGTATATAACTGTGACGTCGGTCGCGAACATTCCTTGATCTTTCAAACCGATCATAGCGAATAAATTATAGCAGCGCTTTTATCTCTTAGCAGATATTCGTAATTGTATATTTACAGGGAATTATCGTTGGTTAAAATTATACGGCCTTTCCACGCGGTTAACGCGTTTCGTTTTACGAAAATGCACGTTACGTAAATGCGTACGATGAGAAAATATAATCAACCATCGTGAAAATGCTTTTCTCACACCGAACTTTGTCTTTGAAGATAGCGAAAGAAAATGAAAAGGAAAGAAAGGTATAAAAAGTAAAAGATAATTTTGAAACGAGTTTTAGGAATCGAGAACAGAGAAAACGACGATGAATTATGAAAAAGGTTTGAATCAGCGAGTGTCGGTAGCGACGAAATGGAAAAAAAAAAATGAAAATGGATAGAAAGAAAATATCGGTAGAAAACATCGAGCGGCTAGTTTGGAGCAAATCGCAAAGACAAACGAGAGTTTGGAAGAAAGGAGAAAAAAAGAAAAAACACGAGTTCTGGCGGCGTTGAAAAGAAGAGACGAAAGTAAAGTATCGTACGCGCGAGTGATTAGCGTATAGAATCGCGCGTAGGTAATTTTCGTTGCATCTTGCAAACAGGAATGATCGGAATTGCAAGTATCTCGAAGAATATCTGCGCAGGATTTTTATGGCGGGCATTACCCGTTCGTTCACCGTCGCGAAAACGTGAGGTGTTTGAAAATGCATGCCGTTTGAACGCTGTAACCGTCGATCACGTAAAAAGAAATCGGTTTTCCGCAATTACTCGCCATAGTAGCGTACGTGTGCACCAAGGAAGAAGGTGCTCGATCGCCTTCGTTATTTACACGGTCGTCGAATGTAAATAATCTTTAAAAGTGCTGACGCCGATAAGCACCATTACCACCGACGCCTACGCATACGTGACTCATGCTCTCGATAGTTGGTATGTTCGTAGCGTAACGCGTGATACGTATATACACGCGATACATACATACATCTAATCTGTAGTCCTTCACCGTTCCCCGACATAGCGCTTTTTTCTTGCTTGTCCCGTTTTCCCATGTTTCCCTTTTTCCGTTGTAATTCACGCGAATTATCGTCAGAACTCGATAAAAATTTAATAAACGCTGCGAGTAATTATGGACGCGTAGCGATACAAAACGCGCATTCCTTTCCCCTTTCTCTTTTCTCTCCGCCTTTCTCGAGTTTGATCGTTGCGATCGATACATCCGCGATTCACGAACAAAACAACACGAACTTGATGTTTAAAGCAATTCCACGGTAATTTCGAGTTAAATATTACGATATCGACGTAATCGAACGAATATTACAAGAGCCCTTGAGGCTGAATAAACTTACGCTTATTCTTGCGTATTATCTCACCTGCGTTTCGCTACCTACCTCTCAACGGTTTCTCTTTATCCGCGACAGTCGATCAGATTCAATCCACGTCGTTATCGTTATAGTCGTTGTTACTTTCGAAGAACGAAGATAATTGGTTCGACGACGTCGTTCGTTCGTCGATCAATTTTCGAAAATGGCATTAAAAATAATTGTTACAGCTGTTAGAATTGCTTAACAAGTATGCTGTTTGTGAAAGCGTTACGCCTCAAAGGCAAAGTTACGAGGAAATTTTGAGATTTTTATCTGAAATGCTTTGGCAAGCGTTTCCGGTCGAAAAACCTCGATGCTCGCCCACTTACGCCAACTTGCGGTAACGCGGTAGACGGCTCGCAGCGTTGCTCGATGTTCTTACTCGAACGCGTCCAGTTTCTCGCATCACGCGCATACTTGTACGCTTGTTGCAAGATGTTTCGAGAAGTTGCGTTCCGCCCTCGATACTTTCTATAAAAAAAAAATACCCTCTAATTTGTGTTTTACGCGTAACATTTCGTTTTATCGAACTGTAAACAGGAGATCGATTCTAATTCAATTTCCAAAGAATGGAATTTCCATGGTGTATCGCGACGCGGAAGAAATTCGAAACGAAAGAAGACCAGGCAGAACATCACGGACATTAGTGAGACAGCGTTTTGTCGATACGTGTACGCGCGCTTCCGAGAGTAAGTGGCACGGTCTAAACGCAAGAGCATCTGCGACGATACGTTAACTTTATTTGATAATGCCGGCGATATTTGTCGATAACTTGCCGTGTGCCACGTACACCACCATAATTTCTGTCTCGTAATTTCTACGCGCGCGTGATATCAGAGGCTCTAGTCGTAAGCCTTGGACTAGCAAAAATTCGAGAACTTTGATTCCCTGATTAAACGTTGTTGTAAAGTACAAGGCCGTTTCGACGATGGTTCGATTTGGAAAAGAATCATCGACGTACGAGATAAGGAAAGGACAGTTTAGCAAGGAAATAAGTAATTAATTCGTATTTTTATCGGTTCCCTTATAGGATTACAACGTCACGCTTCCATACACGTTTCGCGCGCAGTACTCGATACGATATAAAAAAATATGGCAAAGTACATAGCTAAAAAGGTGAATGTATCTACATGTATAGTTACTGGCGTTGCCGATAGTTAAAACTATATTCGGTTCGATCGAAGGTCGTTATAGCAAGATGCAATCAACGTTCTCGCTTTCACACGATTTCTAGCCGAAGTTCAACGACGTTGTGTACGTAATATCCAAAGTTCCGATAATTTTATTCCACGCTTTATTCCGTTGCCTTTTACGATTCGTTTTGACGATGTACCTGTTTATTCGTTACATCGCGGTTTCCTAACGTTAACGAGTATCAAGTATCGTCTGTACAGCGATCGAAACGGGAAACGCTTTACCTCGAAAGTTTTTGAAATGTCGGCGTTTGTCCGCAAATCTATTGTATTATTTATCAGTGTACAGGTTATTTATCATCGTGCCGTTTGCCGTTTCCAATTCAGCAGTTCAATTCGGTTCGATTCTCGATGATATCTACGTTGCTTCGTCGCGCTTTTGCGGCAGTAAGGTCGTCTCGATATCGCAAACGATTTTGGTGAAAGAAGGAAACGAAATTAATAGTCGCAAACTCTTCGAGCGCGAAAGAACGCCGAAAGAACAGAGAGAACCGGCTAGTAACGAAAACGCTAACGGTACGCGTTTTACACAACCAGTGTCGAAGAGAAGCCGTGTACGATCAACGGCGTTGCGTATCTTCGATCCGCATCTTATAATCGATCGTAATCGTTTTCCACATCGTATTGCGATAAATGTATTTAGCGATTTTTGAAATAGTTTGAAATATCGTCGAAACGAGTCGCAATTTTATCGGATTTTAACGCAGATTTTAAAGCGGAATTATCGAGGATAACACGAGCGAGCCAGTGTCGGCGATCGAAAGATTTTCTTAGTATTCCAAGCGGCAAGAGAACGCGAGATTAATTACAAAAGTCGCAACGAAGAGCCGGGTAGCGTAGAGAACGGCGCAAGAAGAACGTTGTTCGCGTGTCTTATGTTACCCTTTATTTGCAGACTGAACGCAAGAGACGCGCAAAGTATGGCTTCTAGAATAGTTTAATGCGGCCTTGCAGACCGTAATGTAATCAGCGCGTGACGTCATTGTACCTACTCCCTAGTTGTGCGAGGATCGAATCGCGAAATATACCTTGAGGACGAGTGTACCGGAGACGTACGCGAAGCCGGCGAATCGTGCCGTTCGATCTCTTCGGTATATCTCGGTACATATATTTCTTCGATTCGATTTCGTATTCGTATCTGCGCGTCTGTGCTCGTTCTCGTATCTCCGGTAAAATGGTCCTCGTATTCGCGGAATCGTAAGGGAGCAGCGACGTTGTTCTCGACGTAAGTATAAACCACTTGGTCGAGCGAAACGGAGAACGAAAATGTATCAACGTTTCTCGTTTAGTTTCATTTCTCGTACAATACCCTGCGACCGTTGTTTCAAGTACCGCGGCCAATTCCCCCGACTCGAACGTTCGAACCTTTTAAAGTTTCTCAGGATTTCTGAGCTTCTTCGATATCGCCGTTAGAGATAGGTGACATCATCGAGAGATATTAATCGATGTTGTACTATGCGCTGAGAAACAGATTTTCGATTCCGTGACTCCAGTACGCAAACACTGTCTCGACCGAACGATGCACGATCATTCACCGCAGCCATTATTTAATAAACTCCAAGGCTAGTCAACTTTTGCTGTACGCGAGAGAAGGTTCATGTTGCGTTCGAGACGGCCGATATTCGACGCACGGTGAACGAACCGATTATTTCTTCGTGTCTCCTTTACAGATATCCGCCGATTTCAGGCTACAACGTCTTTCGATGTAGCTCTATAGATCAAATTTTGGCAAGATATCTTACGAACCAACGACCGACGATCGTGCAATAAATCGAGGAAATTTTGAAATTTCGATCGTTGGTCGCTCGCGTTACCGTTTTTAACTAGATCGAAGGGTTTTAGTGCGAAAAGATTTGTGTCATTGTCACGGCACGAGACCTCGCTTCTGGAGATCGGTGTGCGGCACTCAGTGACCTCCTTTTGCATGTATTACAGGGGTGCTGGAGATGGCGGCCACAGAGAGCACGATCCGTTTCAGCGGCCATACATTGGACAAAGCTACAAAGGCCAAGGTAATTTCTTTATTTCTCTCGTTGACAATCTCGCTTTTCGTTTTTCGTTCGTCGCGTTTCTTATCCTTGCGTAGTAAATTTCAAACGGTTGTAAATCGATGTTCGAACGATGCAGATACGGATATTTGTACGAAAAACTCGCCAAGCTAACCATGGCATTTTCATTTACATTACCCTAGTAAGAGATTGTTTAACCCATTTTTCGGTATATGCGAACCACGTATGTACGTGGATAGTTTGCTTTTTCTATCAACATTTATATGTTTTTGGCTTTAGGTAACGTTGGAGAATTACTACAGTAATCTGATAGCACAGCACATCGAGCGAAAGCAGAGGCTCGCGAAATTAGAGGAATCGTTGAAAGACGAAGGTCTGTCGGAACAACAGAAGCAGGAGAAACGGTTGCAGCATGCTCAGAAGGAAACTGAATTCCTTCGTTTGAAACGTTCCCGACTTGGCGTCGAAGATTTCGAGCCTCTCAAAGTTATCGGCAGAGGTGCTTTCGGAGAGGTAAATTTGCGTTGAATGAAAAGCTGGATGTTGCCGTGATCGAAAAATTGTTCCTCTCTGAGAGAACCGCGTAGAATGCGAACGATTTTTAAAGGTAATCTCTGTTTGTAATCTTGTTGTCGTTGTGTATCGAACAGGTAAGACTCGTGCAAAAGAAGGATACCGGGCACGTATATGCGATGAAAATTTTAAGAAAAGCCGACATGCTGGAAAAAGAGCAAGTGGCGCACGTCAGGGCGGAAAGAGACGTCCTAGTGGAAGCGGATCATCAATGGGTCGTAAAAATGTATTATAGCTTTCAAGATCCTATAAATTTGTATTTAATCATGGAGTTTCTTCCAGGCGGTAAGATTTCATTTCAATTATAGTTTTCGCGCTAGTATACGCTTTTACTTGTTGCTTTTTCTCTCTCTCTCTTTCGTTTCGTTGTCTTTCCTTTCTTACGAATTATTCTTACAAAACGTACACGAACACGCTCCTTGATTTCATTACGTAATTCGATTGCTATAAATATTTGCAACCATCTCCTATTTTACGTTAAATTACAATTAGTATGCCGATCGTTGCACCTTATCGCGTATGTCTGTATGAAACAACAAAATCATCGAAATACGTATGTTCTTGTAGGTGACATGATGACGTTGCTGATGAAGAAAGATACGCTTTCCGAAGAGTGCACGCAATTTTATATTTCGGAGACAGCGTTAGCGATCGACTCTATACATAAACTGGGATTTATTCATAGGTAAAACACAGAGTTACGAAAACTAACGGAAAGTAACGATTCGAAGCGACGTAGCTAGAAACTTATCGGTATAATATCCGTTTTTTCAGAGATATCAAACCGGACAATCTGTTATTGGATGCACGAGGTCATATAAAACTGTCTGATTTTGGATTATGTACGGGTCTGAAAAAGTCCCATAGAACCGATTTCTACAGAGATCTCAGTCAAGCAAAGCCTTCGGATTTCAGTACGTCTCTTCTTCTACCTTTTCTTTTCTTCTTATTCTTGTTCTTCTTATTCAAAGTACCACCGTTTAACCGTTTCGTTACAGTGACATCGTGCGGAAGCGGAAGTGGCGGCGCGATGGATAGCAAAAGAAGAGCAGAGAGCTGGAAAAGAAACAGGAGAGCTTTGGCTTATAGTACAGTAGGAACACCCGATTACATAGCTCCGGAAGTATTTTTACAAACAGGTTACGGACCTGCTTGCGACTGTTGGTCCTTGGGAGTTATCATGTACGAGATGCTCATAGGTACTGAGAAGCTTCTGCTCCCGTAAATTTCCGATTTTAGCAAGAAGAACCGCGTGTACCGTTTGTTTTCCATATTTTCTACAGAACTTTATCGATAACTTTCGTCTTTACTTCAGGATATCCTCCATTCTGCAGTGAAAATCCCCAAGAAACTTACCGGAAGGTTATGAATTGGAGGGAAACATTAGTTTTTCCACCAGAAGTTCCCATCAGCGAGGAAGCTAAAGATACCATAATCAGGTTTTGTTGCGAAGCCGATAGAAGATTAGGTTAATATTTGATATGCTATGTTCGAACGTCGATAAAATACCTTCGATACGTAGTAGTTGGACGACTCATACGATTCTTCTTCTAAAATGATCCATAGGTGCGCAAAGAGGTATAGAAGAACTTAAACTAGCCCCTTTCTTCCGTGGCGTCGATTGGGAACATATCAGAGAAAGGCCAGCAGCGATTCCAGTCGAAGTACGTTCTATCGACGATACTTCCAATTTCGACGAATTTCCCGACGTGAAATTAGAGATACGTAAGTATACTAAACATTTATGACGACGTACTATTATTCCAATTCCAGGAGGAAATAAAGAACGGTACGATTACTTACCCGGTAACGTAAATTCGAATATAATTTTCTCCATGAATTTTTTTTTTTTTTTCGCCGATTACAGCATCCGCGCCAATGCCTCAAGATGGGGAGGTAATATACAAGGACTGGGTATTCATTAATTACACGTTCAAACGATTCGAAGGTTTGACGCAACGAGGAACGCCAACCAAGAAATAGCAACACTCTATTTCTTGCTCGGTTTCGACCAGTCAGCAGCCTGACGCAACTGGAATTCCGGCCTTGGTACATAACCCGTACCCTCCGATGTCATCAACGGCATCTCGAACGGATGGTTGATTCGTTTTATCTTCTGAATACGGTCCAGTCAATCATCGGCAGTCAGACGCTTTTACATGTACATACGTGATGAGAAATAGTCACGACGTACGTACATAGGTACACGTTATCGTATGAAAATGCGAGAGAAGAAGAAGAAAAGGAAGAAGAGGTAAAAGGGCAAGGAAGAACATGACAAAGACGATAAAAAAAAAAAAAAAACGTCGTGTTGTTTTAGGACAAAGGACAAAAAGAAAAAGAACGAAGTGATAAATATTCCGGAGACGAGCAGGTGCAAAAATCGTTGCACATGTGATAAGGAAGAACCGAAATATTTTCATGCGCACTGTAACGTTTTTAGCGATGTCGCAATTATAAAACACGTTTGTTTTTCGTTCTATCGTGAATGCTGTTTCCATCCGATCTTCGATGCGTAGCATAATAAGATCTCTTTCTCTCCTTTCCTCCCTCCTCTCTTTCTCTATCTTTCTTTTTATAGTAAAAACATTAATGGTAGGAGCAAAGATGGAGCCTCGGTCCCGTGATTCTCGCAGAATGTGTATAATCTTTGTATAGGGTTTCGGTCGATGTCTTTTCTCTGTCTAACGAAGCACTGCTTTAGCTCTCGTTTTCAGCTCTCTTTTAAACGTTGTATTTATAGCTAGTACTGTGATATAATATTGTTTAAAAGTTTTGTATACAAATTACCGTTTTGTCTGTTAACGATTACTGAACTTTACGAATGTTGTATTCTGTTCGATTATGCTTACGTTTCGTTCGAAACATTTAAACATTTGTTGGTATAAAAAAGGTATTTTATATTTGTATATTTTTTGAGAGCTTTTGTCTGAATGGTGTGCAGGAATTGCACGAGAAAATAATTGGCGAAATATTCAACAAGATCGATCATGTGTCTAATCTCGTAGATTTTTGTTAGATAGTTCAGATTTTATAACGATCAATATCATCTCGCACGGATATTCGGAAATTTGTATCGGTGTACGACGAACATTTTTTAATTTGTTATTTACAACATGTAATTATATATTTTCGCTATGAAATGCTGTAATTTGGAATAATCCAATTACAATGTGTAGGTACCGTGGCACAAGCTTTTGCGTAATTTTTGTGCTTTGTAGTTTTTTGTATCAACGTATGATGTATCATTAAATAAAATGTATTGCAGTTAATTAACTAATTGGATAAGAGAAGAATTACGATGTATAGGGAATAAAGGGGGCACGCAGAAGGAGAATCATACAAGGTACCGGGTCTCTTTCTTAGAGAAAATTAACAAACGGTTTTGTTCGTGCCTGAGCATTATGAAAATTGTAAAGCTTTAAAAGCAGCTTAAACAATGTAAAAACGGAAAATAACGGATACATTCGTAAAATTCAGGGCTCCTTCGTTGCCTTATTAAGGTTCCTAACACGTATACACACGCGCAGCCCAACCCAAAAACTACAGAAGGCGACGCTGGGTAAACCATAGTTAGTAACGGAACAAGAGAAAGGAAACGCTAATCGATGTAATTTAGTGATCGATGTACATACATATATCTTTTATAGTAATTTTACATTAATTGAAATGGAAACAATTACACAGGGATGTGCCAGGTTTCCGCGGTCATCCTTTTCTCTCTCTCTCTCTCTTTTTTTTTTGTCTATTTTTTTTTTTTTTTTTTTGTTATCCATTTCCATTTTACATTGAATTTTAAACGAGAAACAATGTTTACTTTCGATTCGCTCGAGTAATCGTTGATTAATTTGCATTTGCTATCGAACTGGATCGTAATGTCGTTTAAGAGGTTGGTGCCCGAGTATGTAGCACTAGCGATTGGATTATGCAAAATCTATTGCACGCGGAGGGGACAAGAAGAACCACGCGTACGGTGCATAAAACACAATCTCGGTCGATGAACGTAGTTTCGTTTCAAATATAGCTATATGCATATATTTAATTTATTTAGCTATATAATTATAGCTATTCATTATGTAGTTTACCGACAGCCAGGGCACCGCGTTAGTAATAGTACTAATGATAAATAAGATAGAAAACTTTTAAATAAATAACCTTAAGGTGGTAACGTACGAAAGTACGTACGTATGTGCGCACGCTCGAGACGTATCGCGTACCGGCTGATAGTACTTGTATCAAAGTTATCTGCTCCTTCCTAGTACGATCCGGCGTATATCCGTTAACGAAATTCACGCAACGCGATCTTGCTGCACGTATATGTATGTGTTTACGAGGCGTTAGTTTCGCGCGTCTTTGTCGGCGAACATCTCCGGCGTACGAGTGTGGAGCACGAAACAATCGCAACGCTTCGCGTCGTGCGAAACGAGTATTTCATTCGTGCAAGTGTCGTGTCTGGAAACGGATTACGAGCTAGAAAAAAGCTTGGGTGGAACGATTATCGTTGTATCTCAAAGGTGTTTACCTTTGATTCTGCGAACGAGAATACCGTGATTCTTCGTACAATCGCTTCTTAACTGGACGTTGATAAGGTGCACGGTTGGTGCTCCACGCTCTGATGCTCGAAGCGCGAGTAGCCTTACGTCATACGAAATGAACACACTTCGATGTATAACTTTACGATACAGAGTGCTTAGATTTATGAAGTGCGACGAGTTTTTAAATGCAGGAAACACGAAGTAAAAAGTATAATAGCAACACTATTTTTTGCACCGGTAGAAACGAAAACAAAGAAGAGGAGGTGAAGGTGTGCAAGTGTAATATAGAGGATGCGTCGTATTCGTGTGTATGCGCGCGCGCGCGAATCGTGTGAAAGAAACGGTGGCTAGGAACTTGGGAACCATCGGGGGATAAGAGAATGGAAAAACGAGTAGGAAAGGAAAACTATAGGAGAAGAGTAAAGAGTAGAAGGAGATAGGGAAGGAACGAGAGGAGGGAGAGAGACGGTTGTTGCTGTCGAGTTCAGATACTCTGATACCGATAGAGATACTCTGGCGTCCAATGCTACTGAGTAAACGAACCAAGTAATCGCGATTTATTTATTTTGAAAAGAGAGTTAAATAAAATAAAACAATAGCCACGAGATGCCTTCGATGCAGCAAATGTTCGATGCCCTGAGCAAACAGGAATACGTGCGCGTTAAAGACGCAACGTCGTAAATAGGTTTGAAAATTGTGTAATCTGTGAAATTTAGATGAATATTATGAAAACACATCGACTCGAAAAAAAAAAAACCGTTTGCGATTGAAAGTTAACCGAAGGTGACGTCACGTATGCTTACATACTTGTACGACGATTACTTGTAATAACGATTTTTTGTGAACGTACCTCAAAGGAAACTCCAATAGATTATACGATAATTTTCGTCGGTGAATGTTGTAAATATTACGAAGTATTCGAGTCGTAGCGTTGGTCGAATTGTGTGTCGAATAAAAAAAATCAAGTAATATTTCATCGAAGTATATTACAACATTGCATTTCGACTTGGACAGATGATTTAATTAATTGTCTCTCGTATCGCTGTAGTTTGCGTGCAACGATTTCTAATAATAATAATAATAATAATAATAATACAACAATAATAATAATAATGATAATAATTACATGAAAGAACGCTAAATTAGCCGAGAAGTTTAAAGTTCGCAATTGGTCGATGCGTACAATTGGACGATCCGTTTGAAACGATCTCGTAACATCGATTAATTTGAAAAAATCGATACAAACAACTACTTTGCCTTTTCTTTTCCGAACAAATATATTACCGATACTATCGTACACGTATATTTGATACACGGTCGATTGGCCGTCGAACGTATCGTATAAATATCATTGTACCTATTTGCTTAGGAACATGGCTTTAAGCAACGGCAACGCCGATTCTGTCGAGTGTTTACAGACGCCGTTCCACGTTAGTATCATCAGCGTGCGCGATTCATTTCGATACAACAAGTTACACGTATAACGTATCGCGTTAAACTTTTGTCGTTTTAAATGGAAAATGAGATAAGGAAATGACTGTTTTGGAACGTTCGAGCGTAGATCGTACTTTGTCTAAACTAGAGTTATCTGTCGCTCTGTTGCCATTTTTACTTTCGTTCGATCGCACTCCATCGAATCGATAAAAAGTAAGTTTGTCAGGGATCGCATAACGTTTCGATGCATCGATACTCGGCGTCCTATCGAAAAACGATCGACAGAGAATTCGTTGACGAAAGATTCGTCACGTGACAAATTACACGTATGATGCGAAATGCAAGTAAATTAGCGAATTCAGCGATATTTGAAAACTGTCTCGTCTCGATCGAATGCCACGTTTGTGTAGCTTTGAAATTTTGTAATCGAACGATCCATATTTCCAGACGAATCCACTCTTCTCGTCGCAAATCTCTATCTCTCTTATCGCCGATATATCCTCGTTTGTTTAATCGATCGAATCAGCTTCGCGCGTGTCGATAATTGCCGTCTTATATTCCTAATAGGTTACGTGTCAATAAATAAAGTAATCATTTTCACAATACTTTAAATCTCGTGAAATCTTTTCAGCGAAAGAATTATTTAGAACGTTCGATTAGACGAAACGAACGATCACGCGAAATCCTTGACGCTATGATTTTCTCTTGGATGCGTTTTACTTTATCCTTTCCGATCGTATATTAATTTCGATCGTACGTGATAGCTTACGGCTTGCGATCGATCATCGTCTCTTTCGTCTAACGATTTTGTTGAAATTCACGCGTGAAAAATTGAAAACCGCGTTTAAAGAGGTAGGTGTGTGTAAATCTAGTTGCAGCAACCTTGTATCATAAAATTTATTTTCGAACGTCGTTGTCACGAAGTCGAATTTCTCAAAGTATACATACATATATATATATATATATATATATATATATAAACGGGAATGTGTCACATCCGGCTAACATAGAGGAAAGAAAGAAAGGACGTTGCAGTAGAGAAGAATATTTACATTTTTTCCGCTTCGGTAGTTTTACACATTAAAATAAATAAGGGCTTGATATCGATAGCATAGTTTGAGAAGAAAAATATTAAAAGAGGTAAAATTCGTCTAAATAGAATGTTTATTATTTATATTACATACCTATATTACACATGACGTAATTTTACGTCAACGGCTGTGAACGCGTCAAATCACGCACTGCATCGTCGGAATCACAACGATCGTTGCAACATTGTACTTTTCGCATCTGAACTTTTATTCGATTCGCTGTCTCTTTCCTAGCGACGTTCTCGCGTTAGAGACATCGTCGCAGCTATCCGATTCGATATTCCAAACCACCGTGATACATCGATACAGGCGATACGAAGTAAATCGCTCTATGCTATTATTGCGCATAAAAAATAAATAATTAAATAAGACAGGATGCAAGGCGATGGTCGAGGAGTGTTTCGTCCTATCGTTCGTTTCTACTGTGTGATTTCTATTCGCGTCCACGTTTGCATTCACGATCATCCCGATTGATTTTCCACGTCTGCGTTCAAACGAATAAGACGAACACGAACTCGAAAGAGCCGGTCGAACGTTTTCGTTTGTTACGACGGTAAGTTTGCGCGATTTAATCGAGGCTTTGACATGGAGCAGTTCTGCAAACAGAAACGGGGAAATATAGGCGACACACGAAGTGGAATACTGCTTCTCATGCGCGATATATTACAGTGTAATTATAGATATTGTCGTTAATAAATTGTTTTTTTATTTTAGCCATTGGTTATTTTATTGAATCGCGTGTACCGATTCGACCGAGCGTTCTTTAGATCGTTTATCGTTTCGCTTTTTCTAGATCCGTATCTTTGTTTCGACGTTCTTTCTTCCTTCGAATTGTCTCTCAAATTATCTTAGATCGATCCAACGGCGACATCGCCGAACGTATTCCGATTGCTGATTTTTCGCAGACACCACCCGGTTTATCATCCGGTTTGCATACTGGAACGAACGTTTTTATTCCTTCGTCATGAGGAAAACGTTATCGTGGCGTTCGTCCCTTCGAGGATCGTTTCTTGGCGAGAAAGTTCGTGTGCGAAGGAAAGGAGAATGGAAGTACCGCGAATGAAATCGATGTTCGAAAAAGTTGATCCTTGAATCCATAAGCGAGCGCTTAAACGGAACGGCAAAACCTTACGTACAGTATTTACGTACTGTATACGGGAGAACGTAAAAAATATTTCAATTTAGTCCGTTAACGTCTCGTAAATGACTGGCTTTCTGCTCGCAGGGATAATTAAATTTTTTATTCAACCAGCAACGCATTTACTTGCTTAACTGGGATTATTTGTACGATTTTGCGCAAGACAAAGCGGTAATAATTGGAACGGTAACGTACAGCAGCGATCAAATTTGTTCGTGCGGAGGCTCGCGAGAAGGATTTTTAACCGATGTTTCGGAAGAGGCGGATTATTACGTGTCGCGTATCACGTTCGCGACGTAGAGCAAAAAAGAAGAAGAGAAAAACGGTTAGGATATATAAATAGAATCGCGTTATGGATAAATAACAAGCGTTCGTCCTTGGTTCGTTTATGCGTTAACGATTTGAACGGAAAAGGATTCTTTAAAAAAGATTTCTCGTTGCGTCGATTCTTTGGACATCGATGTCCACATTTTCTCTCGTAAGAGGATTTTCCAACAATAAATAAGAGAATTGCGAAATCTCGATCACGCAAAGGCGTAGATACATTATACATGAAAACTTAAACGTGCTTACACTACGGTATTTATACCGATATGTTATCCGCGGAAGCTTCGATCCGCTATCAACCGTGGATAATTTTTAGCAAAAGAAATGCGCGCAAAAATAACCCGAGAAACCAATAGGGAGATTCGATCGGTTACAACGATCCCACGAACGTACGAGTTAGATGAGAGACCGTTACGCCGCTTATCGTACTTACATAAGTACACCGAACGAACGATAGTTGAACGAGTCCAAGTACAAGTATTTTCCCGCTTACGAGTTTAAAGAGGAGGCGAATCGAGGTAAACGAAATAGAGGAGATTCGACGGTGGAGTTTTCTGTCTTTACCACCTGCGTGCAAACGAAGGTCTTGCTAACGGTAAGTTTGAGTCGTTCGATTCTGCGTCTGCTACAACCTGAAATCTATCGACGAGAAGACGATAGTCGATCGATGACTCACGAGGTAAGCAAGAGATTCGAAGAGCTATCGATCGATGGCGCTAATGGGATAATCGCGGATACGTTTGGAGCATGTGCCGTGGTAATTTCTCGTTTCGTTCTCGACCGAAGGTATCGCGACGCAACGACGAAAACCAGAAAAATTGCGATTACCACGCGCGAGCGACAAAAGCGACGAAGAAGACGATGGAAGGAGCGAAAAAGCCCGATCGATCGTTCGTTGAGAATAGGGCGTTCGATTCGATTTCGATTACGTAGCCGAACGGTGGAAATGAGAAATTGAAATCGGGAGAATGACTAGTTAAAGGTAAATAGGAGCGCGTGCGCATGCGCGGAAACGACGGAACGGATGAAAAAAGGAGAAGCTATTTGTCTTTGTGTAAAACGGAGTCGATAAGGGAGAGTAGGCGAACCTTTTAACGTCGGTCGACGGCAATGGTCACGAACGGAAGAGCGACGCGTACAAATCGAACGATTATGCGGATGCGGCGACACGTGTCGTTTATCGGAAGGCACGAGGTCGGAAAATGTGATTGAATCGATTCCGGTGACGAATAGTTGTCGGACCGTTTGGATTTTTCGCGGGATCGAACGCCGATAGAACGGTGGAAAGGCGACGCGAAGAGGGCGGCGCTCGCGTATCCACGCATCGTTTGCAGCGCGTAGAAAGGAAAAAACTGACGGCCAGCGTATATCCGACGAGAGAGGAGTTACAGCGAGAAGAGTGGTTATCGGGAGATTGCGATTGGTAGTGGCCTCTGACCTCTTGCAAGCGGTTGCTCCGCCTCTCGTTTACGCGGCTCGGCGTGCACGGGGTAGACTCGCGAGCTCGTTAAGAACGGCCTCTCGTGGTCGCGTCCACGCACCCTGTCCGAGCTACGGTGCTACGGTGACCCTCAGCTACCGCTCTAAACGCAACGAACTCGCGTTTACTCGAACGACATACGGAAGAGAAACGCGGAAGCGATTTCGATGGGTGGCGTCGTATACGACGAATTCCTCGAGGTTCCTTTCGTTTGGAAAATCGTTTGATCGCCGCGTCGACGAACGCGTTCGTCATCGTCAGCATCGGTGACGAGGAGGAGAAGGAGAAACGGCTCGAGGGGTTTGCTCGAATCCGGTGCAGCCGGATCGCGCGACCGCGAGCCATCGATATCGCGTAGCAGTGGCTGGCGGATGGTAATAGAAGATGACGCAATCGCGAGTCGAACGATATCGCTGCTGCGGCCGATCTCGTAGCGCGGCTTCGACGTTCAGCTTAATCGAAACCGCGCGTCGGCCCGGCCCGACTCGAGCGATCGAACGCGACGAGGCACGATATCTAAGTACGTGTATCCATCGTGGTAGCAGGAACGATCGAAAGAGATTCATCGATTGGAACGTTTGGTCGGTCTGGACTCGGTCCAAAATTCCTCTTAACAGCGAAGGACGAGGGAACGGGCAACGATCCGCGCGATCAGCTTTCTCTTCCTCAGGCTCTCGTTTCGATCGAGCGCGATTTCGTTCGCGTTATTCCATCGTTTACCGTGCGCACAGCAGCGGTCGGAGAACGAAAAAAGAAGCGAGATTTTTGAACGAGAGCCAAAAACCGCGACGGTACCTACTCGCACGGAAAAAAAGTCTCCCCCTGAGCCGTTTGTTTCTCCTGCCAAGTTAGATTTATCGAAATTCTAAGCATCCGGCTGGTTCGAGGCTATCCGCGCGCCACGCCACACCGTCGCTCGCGATCTCTTCGTTTTTGCTCCTTCGCCCTAGCCGTGCTCGGCATCCTTCGCGTGATTTATCCCTGTTTTATGCGTTCGCCTCGCGATGCTCCCGATCTCGCAGCGACCAACACCTGCGAAACCTTTTTATATAGATGGATCGTCCTTCGTAGACACGTGGTTTGCACCGGTCGAAAACGAAAAATGTTTTTTCACTCCGACTACTAAATAGAGGGGGAGAGAGAGAGAGAGAGAGAGAGAGAGAGAGAGAATGGGAAAAGAAAGCACGCGGAAGAAGGGCAACTAGGTAGTTGGTCGCGTAGCGGCGTACGAAACGGAGGACGGTCCGGAGTGGCGGACGACCGAGCCGACAGGAGAGTGCGAACGGTACGGGAAAAGGAAAAGAGGTTAAAGAAGAACCGAAACGAGACGCGTTCCTCGAGCGAGGGCACTCGGGGTCGCGTTCGCAGACAGATGCATCGTCGTCGCGTCGCGTCGACCAGAAATCACTGCCGTGCGTCAGGGAAAACGCGCTCGGCGATTGTTTATATGGAAAGACGATCGTGCGGGAATGTTGGGAAACGCAGGCGAACGAGCAACGTGACGCGTCCCTCTCGCCAGAATTCGCTCCGTTCGTGTCGAGGCTTACCTGGACTCGTCGACGGCAAAGTCCTACGACGCAGCCTCGCTTTGCACGCTCTGCTCCTTTCCCTGCGTTGCATTGGTTGGGCGCGTTTCGATTGAACGTGCAAAACTCTGTAATTCTGACATATATATTTCTTTACATTTAGACGTATATTCGTGGTTTATATTCGCGCTTACGTTCGTATTTATAATCGTATTTATATCTGTATTTTATATATTTTATATATATATATATTATATATATGTATAATATATATGATATATATATATGCATATATATTAATTATGTACACGTTTTATACAAAAATCTTCTCGCGCCTTTATACATAACGCTACATAAATGTCATTTCGGTCTACGTACACTCAGCCACAACGTAATTCGTATCCGATATAATACATCCTTCAGCATTCTCGAAAAATTGCGTTCGACGAAGGGAACGCGTCTCGAGGACAGCGAACCCCGTTCGCATCGTCGATTCGGTTCTCGCCTCGGCCGCGTTCGCTTCGTGGATTTCTACCGAAACGCGCTGCTGTTTCGCTCTTTGTGTGTCTGTCTGTGTGTTTGTTTGTTTGTGTGTGTGTTCGTTTGTTTGTTTGTTTTGTATTTGTATGTGTGCGCGTGCGCATTTAAGAAACGATCGCTGCTTAAAAATATTAGAAATATCCCATATACCCTTAAATGGTTGTCTAAGTAACTAGAGTTCGACATCGCCACATACTTATCGTAGCGAGCTATTCGATAATTTCGCTCGTTTCGAACGATTTGTCGTTCGACGTCTCGGCAAACTCTGTACAGCGCATCGAGCCTGGCTAGCGTACAGTATTCGTAACGTAAAAAAGCACCGTGTGTCGAGAAATCGGATTTCAATTTCGACGTACGCGTATATCACATTGCGTTCGCCGAGTTTCCCCGCAATCGTTTCTTACCGTGTCCGTCGTTGACGCTGTCGCTGTCGGCGCATATCGCGAATTTATCAAACGACGAGCGACCAGCGATCGGTCGAACATATTCGCGGAAGAAAAATATATTTGTTCGCTTTCGGCTGGTCGCGTCGTTTCCGAACGCGTTCTTCGAGCGGATCGCGACTCCTGCAAATTGCGAGACCGAATCGGAACGGATGATTCCGCTGGTTCCTCGCCGAACGAGATGGTCGTTTCGGCCAGCGAAAAAGCACGCGATAGGGAATCCGCGAAAACGAATACGAGCGAGAGTGGTCGATCGAGAGGTAGATGTCGACCGGAAGATAGGTACGCGACGCGATCACTCGCCTCGTCGTCTCGTAAGGTGGAAAGAAGGAGTTCGCCTGGATTCGGCTCGATCTCGCGAATTTTTATTCCTACGAACCTTTCAGAGTCGCGAGACGCAACGCGGAGGAAAGGAAACCTTTTGCACGAAAGAGTATCCCGACGAGGTGAAACGACGACCGATCGGACGATAATTCGCAAATTGTTTTCGGTGTTCGTGGAAAACGAGTTTCCTTCGCTCGGAGAAAACGATTGCTCGATCCGTGCACCGCGTTACTCGTTACCGGCGAATCGGTAAGACAGTCCGCCACGTCGTAGACGGTATTTAAGAAAGAGAAGAAATCACGCGTTCGAAAACTCGTGATACGGAATCGAGATGCTGCGAGGGAAAGACGCGGAGAGCGGTCCGTGTAATTGGGTGGTTTGGGTGAATTTCGATAGAGTAGCGCGAAACGTGGTTGGGAAACGTGGTTCGCGAGAACGGATTAAGAAAGAAGAAATACGAAAGACGGTGAAAGAAAGGTGGAACGAACGCGGACGACGAAACGTCGAAACGAGTGACTAAGGGTTTCGGCGTGACTCGACTAACGGCAATTACTCGACGCGAGATCGATGCGAGATAGCGGCCAGCGAAGGATCTACCAGATCCCCTGCCGTCGATTACAAATGCTAATTTATGATTTCTTCGCGCCGCGTTTCCCCCTTCCATACCGCTGCTCGTCTCAATTCCGCTTTGCCTTTCGTCTTTTCCCTCGTTTCTTCTCTTTCCTGCGTTCGAGCCCGAACGCTTTCCCGGCTCCTCGGACTCCTCGAGCGCCGGGACGCGATGCAATTCCAGAGAAAAAGGTCTGGCGAAACACGCGAGCTCGCGCCTTTCGTTTCGTCCGTAGCGCGTTCGATCGCGTGCTTCGAAAAAGCTGGAACCACGACCTTCGAGCGTCTTTATCGCTGCCTCGTATTGTTGTTCTCTTCGGCCTGTTCGTTCGCTCGTCCTCGTCCAGATTCGCCGACTCGTCCGATCGTCGCGCGCGGTTCGTTTCCTCGACACCGTTTCGGAGCCCAGAGGAGCCGCGAATGCTTGGCGAATCGTTGGGAGGTCGCGCGAAGCGAGCGACGGTGCTCGTACGACGGAGAGGCGAAGAGACGACGACGACGACGACGACGACGAAGAGGAACGAGGCGATGGGAAATGGCGCGAGGGTATTACGCGGAAGCTAGCTGTCGCCAGACAGAATGTCACATCGTGGACATGTACGGCCAGTTGAAGCTGCTACCGCTGAGTAGCATATCCCTGATCAGCGTCTCGATCGGCGTTTTCCCGACCAGTCGAACGAAGAACAGCTGTTCGATCACCTGCGACGACACCGTCCTCAGCGAGGGTAATCGAAGAAGCAGCTTGCCGAATCTCGTCGGTTGATTCGGGTATTGAGTCCTGCAGTATTCTTCCAAGGCGCACTGCGATTTCTCCTGAAGGGACTCGATATGCGCCACGTCCGACAATCCACAAGCATCTGAAACAGAAGCGGTACAACGTTTGGTCAGATGGTTCGAAGAAGAGGAGAAAAGGAGCGGTCGATCGTTGGACGACGTTGACGTAGGCGTCGGCGTTGGCGTTGGCGTTGACGTCGACGTCGACGCGGTGGTTCGGAGCGATTTAAAACGGGTGGACGAGTTCGCTGCGAAAGTCAGCCTCGGGCAAGCAGACACGCAGTCGAATGAGACCCAGCCGGCATTCGTTCGGTTGGAATGCGTGCCAACTAGAGAGACGTAGCCCGTGCGAACGTCGGACTAATCACGCGGCGGTGGCGGTGGCGGCGGTGGCGACGACGACGACGACGACGACGACGACCGTGTCCCTCGATTTCACCCTTCCGCGCGAAACCAACCGCGCTTTACGCGTCACCATTGTTTCGTTTTCCTTGCCGTCGAAAATCCGGCCAGATGCGTCGCGCTTCTTCCCATCGAACGCGTGCATCGACCGCGTGATCGTCTCCGTCTTCCTCTTCGATTTAAATCTTTTACGCGATTCCACTCGCAGAGATTTTATTCGACTGGATGTTGGCGCAACCAGAGACCCTGTTCCCCCGTCCCTCGAGAACCTTCGTCTTCGGCCGACTCGTTCGTTCTCGAACGATGTCACGATCCCCGCGCGCTCACCCTCCTTCGTGCACCGACGGCGAGCTCTCTTTGGGCATGCAAATCGCATTATTTCCATACGTACGCGTAATGGGCTATTACGCGCACGTGGCGACCACCAAGGAATTCGACGATAGCTTCTATCCCGTGGCACACAGTGGTCGGTGACAGTTTGCGTCGCGTCGATTCTCGAATTTCGCGATCCGATCATCGACGAGGGTTCAATTAAAGCATACGTCGTGTCGCGTCGCAAGGGATCCGCCAACGCGCGGCCAATAAACAAACGGTCGGATTGGCGCTCCGATGTCGTCAGCGCCAATTCACCGCATCAATTCGAATAATAGCGTCGAGTGGCGTCTCTCCGCGCCTTTCCTCTCCTCGCTGCCACGCTTCGCCACGCCGCGCCGCGCCGCGCCACGACCTCTTTCCTCTTCGCCGCTCGATCACGATTTCTCCTACCCCCGCGTGCTCTGCGCTCGCGTTAACCGGTTAAATGCCCTGGCGCCTCGTTGACCAGCCTCGCCGTAAATTAACCGATTTTAAACTCCCAAGACTACGTACGCCACCCTTTCAATTCTTCGCCGCGACGTTCCTTCGCTTTGTTCCCTCCGTCGTACGTTGTTTTCGACGACTCGTCGCCGCGTTTTCCGAAATTTCTTGGCACCGCGTTGCGCGTCGACCGGTCCGTCGGCCGGCGAACGAGCGAACGGACGAGTCGCGTTTAAAGAGAACGAGACCCGGTTCGAGGGAATGCAGCGAACCCGGCCAAGAGAATAGACCGCGAGTAGAAAGAAGAGACGGCGGTGGTCAGTGCGATAGCGACAGCGATAGCGCGAGCGAGCGCGATAGACAGAGGCGGAGATTCTTTCATGCCCTTCGGAAACGTCATATAGCTGTCGGGTGCCGCGCAGGCAATATTTCACGCCGGTAGGCCCGCCTGTCCTCCCGCTCTCTCCTCCGTTCCTACACTTTTCAAGGAGTTTTTACGGAGTCTCTCGATCTTTAATCACAGCTCGACCTTCCATTGTCAGTGACGTCACCTCCGACTTGGAAAGGGTGTTCGGGGGATGCTTTGTGTCGAGCTGCGCCGATCCCTCTCCGCGTTGTTCGTCTCTCCGGCTGCCTTCGTCGTACGCGTGTAGATCCTCGCGTTCTTCCGATAATCCGTGCAAGCGCGAATACGCGTGTCTTCGGCGCGGAGAGAAAGTGCGAAATTTTCGCACCGAGCGAATCGATCGGACATGGAGGAAGAGAGAGAGAGAGAAAAGTACGCGACATCGACGGAGAGGCGACGGGCAAAGTCGTTCCCTCGCTCGCGAGAACAGTCGCGTCGCTGATTCGCAAAATCGTGGGATTATCACGAGTGGCACGGATAACGTAAGCCGAACGCAATACAGACCGGTCGGGTATATCGACGAAAGAACCGAAGAAAGAAGCCGTATCGATCGCGTCTCGAAACGAATTTTTCTAAATATACCGTCGAGTTTTCGCAGTCGGAGGAGACGTCGCGATAGGCGAAATTGAAACGCGTTGGAACAGCGTGGCAAGCAAGTGGCTCGATTATCGCGTATCGAGTACCGTTTCGCGCCAGTTACACGCCGTTCTGCCTTTCGATCGTCCGTTTCGTCATCGGACGCCGATCCATCGAAAATTCGTGCAGATGACTCGTTGCTCGGAGAAAGCGGTCTCCCGCTGGTAATTACGAGTTTGATGGACGCGATGGCGCCTCGTACTTCCTCTCGCGCACGACGCTAAAGATAACGACCGTGGATGCGATTTATTCGTCGCAGACGGCAGATCGCGGTAGTTGGGACGATACGAGGAATTCCGTCTGGACGGACCGTCGGAGCGGAGTCGAACGGCCGCGGCCAGGAAAAATCGATTCTTCGTACGCGTCGTTCGCAGCGAATTCGTACGAGACGAGCTCTCGTTTCGAAAACGCGAAGGTAACGAAAGGGGCACTCTCTGGCGTGGCGAGGGAAGGCGTGGAAGGTATAACGGGGCGCGAGCACCGATTATCATAACAAGGCTCGTATTTGGAGACAAGATGCCTCGCGACCCTATCGGCCGTACGCATCGGCCCGACGCGACACGCATTTAATCGTCGTACGTGCCTTCTGGCTGCTACTTACAAAACGGTATACCTATAAGCGTACCGTTTAGCATCTATATTGTCATGTAAACGACTCGGATGCCGATCCCATTAGGGCGTTCGCGTTACCTGTTACGCGGAGAATCTTTGGGACCGGCCAAACCCCTCTTACCCTCCTTAGCGACACCTTCCCTTTGTTCTTTCCTTTCTTTCTCTGCGATCGCGATCCACGCCATACGACCGAGAATTTCCATCTTTCAGAACAGACGTTACGAATACGCGTATAGAGTACCCGTAGAGGCAGAGGGTCGCGTCGCGAGCACGTGGATACGCACGCATCGGAAGAGAAGGATCGTAAGAAGAGAAGCCGCGAACCCTCTCAGACGGATTATAACACGCGGAAAGTTCACGACCTTTTGTCTGGCGTTACCCTCTGGCGATGGGCGAACACCGGGGGTAATCCTCTAACCGGGCCGTTATGCCGTTGTTGACATTTAGCCCCCGCGGCCGCTCTCGAAACCGGTCCGTGGTGTTACGTGCACGCCGCGCCGCACCGACAGACCGAGAAACCCACGACGGATCCGGACAAGGACCGACGATCGCAGCCTCGAGAGCAACAGAGACCGCTCGAGCCGTCGCGTCTATTCTTTCGTCGCTCGGGAACGCTCCCGTCCGCTAGAAAAAACGGACAACCACACGGCCCGACAAAGAAGGGCGGGAAACAGGAGGAACGGGAACGAAAACCAGGAACAGGAAGAGGAGGTGCGCTACGACGGGGGGAAAAAAACTTGACCTTGTTTGTACCTGTCTCGATGTACGGGGCAAAGGGAGGGGAGACGACAGAAAAGAGCAGAATAGCGCGAAACGTAAGACGCGCGACGTATCGGCCAAAGGCTCCACGCGAATGGTCGTCGAAGACGAAAGATCGTCCATCGAGCGAACCATCGTTTCACGTCTTCTTCGTTTCGCTCTACGAAGGGCGTTCGTTGACCTTTTCGATGGTCGCGTGGTTCGCACGCCCGTACTGTCGAGTTTTCGTGACCGATACCCGCTTCGCCTCGCCGACCTTTCCCCGATCTCGTTTTCGCGCCAGCAACCGGAACGTCGCCACGGAAAAATACCCAACGAAACGAAAATCGCTTGCTCTTTCGTTTCCGCGGCCACCGCGATCCAGGCGAAACGCGGAGAAAAAAGAGGAATTGGCCCTGCGGAGGTAACCGACGAAACGGTCGACCGGTTATCGGTGGAGAGTGAGCGGTCGGGAGAGCAATGCCATGCGATGCAACGCTACGCCTCCTTCCACCATCGATAAATTCACTGGCTACTGTAAACAATGCGGCAACAATGTCAATTATGCGGACGCCGATCGCGCGGTACCCGCGGTAATTAATCGAATACGAACAGCCCGCGACTTTACACCGTAATTAATTGCCGCGTTGGCCGGTCTGCTCGTATGTCTCGCCGCTCCACGCCACGCCACACCACACCATGGCATGGCACACACCGTGCCACGCTACACCCCGTCGACCGCGACCGAACGCGTTTCTCCCTTTCCACGTGCCGTTTCGGTCGATCCTCCGATTCGACGAGAGAAATTTCGAGACCAGGGAGAGTGTGAGAGGGAGAGAGAGAGAGAGAGAGACTGGATTCTCGAGGAAACGGACACGATATTCCGAATCGATACTCTTTCGCTCGTGTTCCGGTGGTTGTCGTCGAAACGCTCCCGAAGAATTCTCGCTAGCGGAGGTAGGGAAACGCGAAGCGAAGCGGTAGACGTGTCCCGGTACACGGCTTACGGCGTGGCGGCGTGGCGGTGCGAGGCGGTAGGTTCGCGATCGCGTGGGCGCGTAATATATTCTTGGGGATAGACAATGTGCCGAGCACGTGGGCTATAGAAGCCAAGTCGACCGGACCCGGGGCCCCATAATGAAGCGTTGACGCGAGCATAAAACGAGCGCCGCTCGAGACAATGGAGTGATTGAGCGCGGGTAACGCCAAAGGGTTGCCCGCCGTCAACCCCGGGGTGAAAATGTCAGTAACCAAATGTCAGGCCTCGCCTCCAGCGCGCTCTACGACCGTTCTCGTTCCCGCGCGACCTCTCCCTCCGAGTCCTCCTCTTCCCCCTAACGTCATCCCCCTTCTAGCGTACGCTCTCTCTCTCTCTCTCTCTCTCTCTCTCTCTCTCGCCTCTTCCTCTATGCTTTTTACGCCTGTCGTCTCTTCCTTCTGTGAAAAATCTGCGAAAGCTCGCGTCGCTCGATCTCGTGCCCTCTCGAATCGATGGTCCGATTTCGCGGTGAAACGCGAGGCATCGTGGTCGCCGGAAGAATCGCGTTTTGTCGCTCCAACCTTAGCGGAACTCGCATCTGCCGCTCGTCGGCCGAGATCGAGTTTATCGCCCCGCGGCGCGGAGACGGCCGGCTTTATAGGCTCCCTCGTCTCTTCCGGTCGTTGTTAAAGCGGATCGCGAGGAGAACGTAATCGTCGCGAAGATACTTTGCCGCCGCGACAAAGGGTTGGTCACCCTCGTGCTCGAGCTCACCCTCGCGAGCAGACGACTCGCGAGAAAATAACCTGCCGGAATATTTTATAGTCAGGAAGCGTGTTTTTCTCGCGGCGCTCTTCCGAGATTGCTTTCTCCTCCGGAGTAATGCCATTTTCGGGGAAGGGGGCGACGCGTCGACGAATCGACGCGAGCAACACCGCCTCTTTGACGCGCTACGTACAACGGGTTAAGTGGGTTTCGCTCGCGCTCTCGGGGCATCCCCTTTCCCCTTTTCCCTTTTCTCTCGGTTTCTTCGTCTTTGCGGCGGCCGCTGCGAGTTGCCGGACACCCGTTCCACCGGCCTCTCCGTTCCTCTCGCGACAGACTAAAAAAAATATCGAATCACCGATTTCTATTCTCGTCCGACCTCGCGTACTCGCCGGCGTTAATGAAATTTCACCGCGCCAACGAAAGTTTGCGCGTAACTACGAAACACGGTCGTGGCCAGTCGCGAGTAACCGACTAGAAAACCAGTTCCGTCGTGGCGAGATGTAGCGCGGCGATTCGTAGCCGATCGAGAGCCACCGTCGAGCAAATCAACGTTTCGATTTTCGCTGCTTCGAAACGGTTCGAAGTGGTTGGCGATGATACGCTTCCGGCGAGGATGGCAGAGCGACGACGGTATCGACGCTCTTGTCGAATCTGTTACGTCGACAGACTCGAGCGGCGATAAAGTGGAGTCGAGGCAGATCGGAGCAGACGTTGGCCGTGGTCGAGGATACTCGGCTCGTCCTACTTCCTAGAACCGGAACCAGTCGACTAGAGATCGATTGGCCGGCTGAAATTGCTGCCCTCGTTCTAATTGCTCGTGGGAAAAAGAGCCGGTACAGCGTGTCCGTTTCTCCGGCGGTCCGTTCGCCCTGTCCGCTGCACCGGCTTGCAACCGTCTCGAGGAAACGGCGACCGTGTCCTTTTCCAACGAAGGAGGATTTCACAGCGCGTAAATAGGGGGCGGAAGGGAAAGAAGACGATTATCGCGGGTGAAACGCGAGCATCTGGACGGAGAAGGGGAAAAGAAGGCGAATCTGTTTGCCCTTAGCCGGCGATAAATCGAAGGAGCCGGTGGTTCGCGAGACGGGTTTCCTTCCAACCTCTACGGTGTCTCTCCGTGTCGGTTCCGCCCATTGCTGATTTATACACGCGCGAGATATACGACCGAGCACCCAGCATACGCGCCTCCTACCCAGGACGTTGGAAACGCGACGGCAGCAGAGCGGGCAAGGAGGGCTGATCGCGCATCGTCTAGCGTCTGCCGGAAATATTCGCGCGATTCGAACGAACGTTAAACGCTCGACGACCAGGAAATTCCTATCGAAGGTTGGGAAAGTCTGGGCTGACGAATAGACGGGCGGATAGATAGATACGTAGACGAATAGGAGAAGGGGAGAGGGAAGCGAGTTTCCACGGACGCCTGGTAACGCGATAGATTGGACGTAATTAGGGGCTTAATAAGATTCGCTGGCAATCTAGGAGGAAGCGCGAGGCCCGAGGCGGATTCGTTGCGCGAAGAGAACGGAGCGACCCTGGTTACTCGTAACAAACCGCAGACTCCCTGACCACCCTTGAGCGAAGCGTGCTCGCGTCATTCACGCAGACCGCGATATAACCTAATAGAATTATTTTCCAAGTACGAGGGGTCGTGGCTCCCCCAGGAAGCGACAGCAGCCGCAGCAGCAGGGGTCGCAACCTACCGGCACGAGGGATATCGCTGCCCCGTGCCACGATATACCCTCTGCTCCCTCGCCACTTTGCTCGTTCCGTGGTTTCACGGTTCGGCGTAATAACGGCCGCCGACCAAATAAATAATCCGACCACCTATCCACGGATTTTTACCTCGCCGTTTCTGATCGCGTTCGCGTCGCCTCGCGTCCACCATTCCGTATCTTCCCCTCGTCGGAAGTCGCGTTCGTCGACTTGCTTGCTCGAATCGAGGAATCGCGTTAGTTGTCGTTCACGCGCCACGCAATTTTCCAATTAGTCGAGTCGGTTTGCTCCGAACGGGTCGGCTAGTTAGCTCGAATGACCGTGCAGCTTCTCGACGACGTCGATTCGCGTTGCCCCGCGTTCCGTCTCCGGATCTCCGCATCTCCGACCGCCAGCTGTTTCGCGTCACCTGCGATCGACCGTCTTCCGTCTGTCGATTCTCTTTGATAACCACGCTGGCTATTCCGGTCACGGACCGATCGGTACCTACCCAGTTACGTTGGCTTCCAACAGCTTCGTAATTTCGAGCGCGAACGCGTCGCCGAGATTCGTAGATTCGTTTCGTTCGAAAACGGTAGCCGCGTCCGTTTCCGAACGTTGCGAAAGGTCATCGACGCGCGGTAACGGTATCGACCGTGGTCAGCGCGCGTCTTTAAGCGCGTCTTTAAGCGCGTCTTTAAGCGCGATGCACTCGCGAAAGCGATAGCTCGTCGACGCGAGTCGTTTCGCTCGCGGTGCTGTCTTTTCGCGGAAAGAGGAAACGAAAGACGAGGCGATCGCGAAGAAACCACCGAGCGATAGGAGCGAGCGCGGCACCGGCTTCCGCGTCGCGCGAACAGCTCGAACAGAACAAGGCGAGAAACTGCAAAGCGTGGAGAGAACAGGAAGCGCGGGACTTGCACGCGCTCGTGCTCTTTTTTCTCTGCCTCTTGTTCGGTCGTAATTACGCGCGAATTTTTCCAAACGCCCGTGCTTCGTGTATCTCGTTTCTTCTACCCGTCTGCGTTTATCTCCGTTTCTATCCCTCTCGCCGTGCGTTCTCCTCCTTCCTCGACTATTATTAGCGGTAATGCATGCCATTAGCGTCAAGGTTCGTGCGCGAGAACGAGTCTCTCGATATACTCGAGGGAATCCGTCGTTTTATAAGCTACGCGTGCATCAGCCTGCCTACTCGGTTGCTCGAAGGCTGCCTGACCAGCCAGCTAGCCCTCGCCGCGTCTCTGCACCGGCCAGTTAGTCGGCCGACCGTTGGTCGGTCGTTCGGTCGCACGGTCGTTGCATCGGTTGGTCGGTCGGTCGGTCGGTCGATCGCTCGCACGCTGGTTCGTTCGCTCGTCTGCCCGTTTGCCCTGCCGCGACTCCGTTTAGTCGACCCGTAGACCAAACTGCGAAGAGAGAAAAAGAGAGAAAAGCCCTGCCGACTTCTCCTCTCGTGCCTCGCGCATCGAGTACGCGCGAAGCGAAGCGAACCGTGTCGCGGTTGCATCGCGTCAAGGTGCAACTACCGCGCTCATCCACAGGACGAGCCTGCATTCTCGCTCTCGGCTACTCGAAGAATGCGGAACCTACGTGCGCGCCGCGCCTCCCTTCGCCTCTACTCGCCTCTACCGGCCTCTACTCGCCTCTACTCGCCTCTACTCGCCTCTATTCGCCTGTATTCGCCGCGTCACACGCGCCACCTTCCACCGTCCGGTCTCGGCCACTTACTCGCGCACCGATCCACCGATCGTCGAGTCGTCGACGTTCGGACCGAGTTTCGCTCTCGTTTCCCTCTCGATTCGCTCTCGTTTCGCTCTCGTTTCGCCCGCAACTGCGAATAATCGTGGCCAAAGTCGCCCGATCGCAGACACCCTCGATAGATGCGTTCCGACAGAGAGGAGAGAGAGAGAGAGAGAGAGAGAGAGTGAGAGAGAGGGGGACGGCGATAGTCGCGATTCTCGTTCGTCGAAGCGAGCGACCGGAGAACGACGATGAACCGCGAGGAGGGAAATTTATCGCGGCGAGTTATCCCGAGGGTCGGCTGCTTGCTCGGAAAAAAGCCGACGAGCTAGGAGGCGCGCAACGGCGTGGCGCGGTCCGAGCAGAAGAAGAGGAACGGGTCTGGAAACTGGGGAGACGTACTTACTCCGGGCCATATTCCGTAGCCGCGTCGTTAAGCAGCAAAAAATAATAAATCACCGCGATTTTTAGTCTGGCTGGAGGAGATAAATTTAATAACTTAACTACCGCGGATCGTTCCTGCGGCGCGGAGCGGCGGCCACCGGCGGCAAACGGCGAGTCAACCGTTATTTCGCCGTCGCGCCGACAAGGAGTGGGAGACGGCCGTTCTGCCAGCCCGACAGCGAAAGCCGGAAAACCACGCGCTTCTTTTCGACCGCGTTTCTTCCTCGAGTCAAGGCGATTCTCGAAACGCGCCACTTCGCGCTGGACTTTGCTTCGTTCGATCGTCGCGACTCTTGCCCTCCGTGCCATTCGTAACGGTCGGCCTCGACCGTACGATAAATCGCGCCACGATAAAGAATACAAGCGGTCGCTGGTCGTTTGATTTTTATGCGCCGCGTTGGGTGTCCGCGTTCCAGGAGGAACGTTGGCGCGAGATATACACGCGGAGAGCGCGCGACGGGTTAGGCAGGCGCTGTAAAGCTCGCGAAAGAAAGCTCGAGAAATATCGGAGCCGAACTGCCTAATACCTTCCGGAAGAGGAGCGACCCTCGCTCGTCCGTTTCCAGATACGATCCCGAAATCCTTTCTTTTTCGTCGGCGGCCAACCGGCCGGCGACGGCCCACGGAGTCAGGCAACAGCTAAATCGCCGGGTAAACGCGGCAGCCCCCGCGTCCCTTGCGCGATTCACGACGCCGTCGTTCCCCGGCTACTTACCGGCCGTGAAATATGAAATTAAATTCATTAGGCGGTTCTCGCGGTCATAATAAATCGAACGATTGTGCCAGGATAGAGGACGTAGCGGGCTTATAACTCAGACCTTCTGAATGGAAAATGATGAGAAATGTCTCTCATTGAACGGTGGGGGGTCTCGGACCCTGTGTCCTTTCCTCCCGTCTTCTTCTTCTTTCTCCCTCCTTCTCCGTCCACTTGCTCCACGTCGTTCCGTGCCGCGCCGTGCCATGCCATGCGACGCGTACTCGCTTTATCGCACCGTCCTCGACAACGCGCCCGAACCTCGACGATCGACGAAACGGCGGTCGCGTCAGTTCGATCGTCGCTCAAACTCGAAATTCCTCCTCACGACGACGACGAGCAACGACGACGCGGCGACGGAAGCGCGTATCGACGATCGAGAGACGTTTCGCTGTGCCGTTTCCTTAGCTCGGTCGCGCGTCGCGAATATCCAGTTGGCGGTTCTCGTTGTTGATTTATACGGGCGGCGACGCGGCCGCTTCACCGTGAATATCGGCCGATAGAAAGGACAGTCCGAGCGATTTACGTCGACGCGTTCCAATGGAAAAAAGTAACCGGTCTGTGGAGTGCCGCGCCTGGTGGTCACACCTCGGTGCCCCAGCTGGCCGGGACCCGCGAGTCCGAGAAAAGATAGTTTACGCGCGACTCGGCGCGACCAGGCGTCGATTAGTCGGCCGAAGATACTCGAATTGGACCGAGTACCAGTTCCATCAACGCGGGGTTTATCCCGAACCGCGCGATAAATTACGTCTATTGGTCGTCGTCCATCGAAACCACGTCGACTATTACCGACGGTTTATCGTAAATTGCGGTTTGCGCGGCGATTAAACGAACGGGTTTCGAGAAGCGAAGCCGATGGTAGTGGAGAAGTTGGTCGCGTTCGAGAAGAAGGCGAATCGTTGGATTCAGCGATCTGCCTTGGCTTCGACTTATCGGATCGGATCGGCTCGGATCGGCTCGACTCGTCGGGCGCGACTCGATTCTCTTTGCCTCGAGTTTCGTTCGGTCATCGGGTAACTCGTCGGCATCCAAATCGCCGAATATTTTGCCTTTCGCACGCACTTTTCGTTCTTTCTCGCTGCTTTCGTCGGCGTTCCATCTTTTTCCAACGATCGTGACGCGTTGTTTCGCCCAGGCAGCGGTTACGTCGCGAATTAAACTTGGTCGTCGCGATAATCCAATCTCCGGCGCGCACCCGATCGAATTTCCTGCAATTACGATCCGTACGAACGCACCTTTAAACGGGAATTTCACCGGGTTTCGTGGAAAAAATGTAATTCAATTTCCATCGAGTTGAAATTAATTCCGCGCAACGCGCGACTCGTTCCGCTCGTGTTCGTTATCTCTTTGCTACACCTATTGTACGCGGGTATCGACGCATCGATGTTGGCGTACTCGTTACACGTTGTAACGTCTAGTATCGCGAGTCGCGTTTTCCAACGACATCCGATTAATCGTGGAATCGTTGGTCGCGATCGCCGGAAATTGCGCGGAATCATTTCGCGTATTAGGTGGCGGCGAAAACGAAAAACCGATCGAACGCGAAGCATCGGCGAGAAAAATGAGCGGCATAGAAAAACGAAGGGACGGCCAAGTAACTCTCGCGTGTGGCATTTTCTCGTCCGCTCGATTAGCAACCTGTTTTTATCGCGGCGAGGATACGGTTGGTATGATGCGTGCCGCGGAGGACAGTGATATTCCGCTAGCGTCGGCAGTTCGAAGCGCGCAATTATTATACGTAGATGAGACGAGGTGGGATCGGGACGAAGACTCGTAGCATCGTCGGAGATTTCCACGCGCTTCGCGTAAGCGATATTCGCGCGTTTTTCCAACGATCCGAACGTTCCTCTCGGTGAACCGAGTTCGTTCGCAGGGCGAACGAGCAGAATCGAAGGCAAGAGAGAGAAAGAGAGAGAAAAGAAAGAGAGATTCCTCCGTGAAAATTTACGACCCAACCTCCTGTCCAAGTGTCGTTAAACAAGCGCAGCTTTCAATGGAGTAAATGGGCTGTGATTTGTACATTGACAGGCGCGTAATGCCACGACATCGGAGGCATCGTGGTTCTTGGTTCGAGCAGAGATCGTCGAAGCGTGCGAGCGTGCCCGGCCCGAAGAATGGGCCGTGTTTTCGTCGAATCGTTCGCTTTCCGCGCCCTATGAAAGAGATAACGACCTCTCGACCGTTCGCTCGTCTATCCATTCTACGCTGTTTTCCTCTTCAAACCCGAATCCTCGTAGGCGTGTCGATTTCTGGCAGCTGCGCGTTCCTTCCGGCCGTCCGGTCCGTCTCTTCTTTCTTTCTTTCTTTCTTCCTTCCTCCTCTCGCTACTACTCTCCGCTCCACTCCGCTTCTCGGACACACTCTGCCGTCGGTCGCGTCGACGCGCACCGACTGTCGCGATTCCAGGCGAAAGTTGGCGAAACGTGGATCGCGATAACCTCTATCGACGAACCCGACCCTCGTCCGAGATGGAAATATTTTAATTAGCCGGACGATAGCGTTCGAAAGGCGACGGTTCTTAACCGATTTTAAATGTCCGTGGAATCGTCGGGACGGAGAGCCGCGCGATTCGACGCGGCTCGTTCTCGACTGCTCGCAGAGAAAAGACAGCTGGTGGCGGCTGTCCGTCTCTTTCGACCGAGTGGTTTCACCGGACAAACGTCGATGGGCGCAAAGAGCCTGGAACGAGGCGACGAGACCTACCGAGATAAAGATCGTTCTTGCGACCGTTCGACCGACCTCGCCGTCCAAGAATATATACGGTTTGTTGTCGATTGTGTGTACACTCGTCGGTTGATTAGCCTCATTGTGGCCGATTCGGGCGTGCACTTGGCCCGCTTGCGACTCGTGCCATCCGGGCCACAGAGCTTTCGTACGCGCCTCCTTTTCGCCGAAAATCGCCTCTTCCTTCCCTTCCCTTCCCTTCACTCCGTACCGTCGCTCTGCTCGCAACCTCCACGGAATAGGTAACGGCCCTCTCTAGGCTTCTTTCTTCCGGACCAGTCGCCTTTCTTTCGCTCTTTCTCCCTCTGCCGCCTTTTTTCCTTCTTTCCTTGCGCTCGAACCACGAAAAGCGCTCTCGCAGACCCCATTGTCGCGCGAGCGCGTCTTCGAGAGAACAGCAAACACGCTTAACCTGCCGACCTATTGTCGCCCGGATTATCCGATTTGCCGTATGCGAGCGTTTCGCCCCGTCGTTCTGCCGCGTCCATTGCGACAGAGACGAGGCCACGAGGCCGCAGGTTGCGTGCTGTACGCGCCACGGCCGCCACTAATAATCCGTAATCCTACCTGTTTGTTCGATGTCGCGCGTGCTCCCAACATCGCTCGACTATCCTCGTTAACGAGATACCGTCGCCGTTTACCTTAATATCTCGTTATTACAAAACGTCGAGTACAGAAACCGGCCGAGCTTTCCATAACCGGTTATCCTCGAGCGCGTTATCGCGATTCGCTTGGCCGATCCGATCGTTGCTCGATTTGGAAGGCGACGCTGTGCGACGCGCCACGCGCACCTTCGCGTCGTGCAGCGTCGCGTCGCGTTCCTCCGAAACGACGAGTCATCCGGGCAATCGTCCATCTTCCCGTGTCCCGTCGGTGTTACGAGTCAAACGCTTTCCAGCATCTCTTCCACTCTACTCGACTCGACTTACGTTGGTCGGGCTGCAGCGGTCGAGGGTCGGCCGTTATTGGATTACGCGACCGCATTGTCCCCGCGTGCAAGCGGACAGCTGTTCGTCCCAAAAAGGCGACGCAACGTGCACACCGAATATGAAAATAATATTTCCTTTTGGCATCGGTATGATCGATATTTATTCGAGCGACAGTCGCGCGTCCGTCCGTCCGGTATTGTGTCGCGATCCTGAGATCTCGTTCGGTTCGCATTGTACTCGAAACTCTTCGACGCGCTCAAAGACGCTCTGCTCTCTATAGGCCGCGTTCTCTCATAATGCCTAGCTGGAAATCGGCACGACGGATCTTTTATCCTCGCGCGTTTATTCCCAGAAGAGTTCGCTGCGTTTCGCGAGTCGTCCGATCCGCTTCTTTCGAATCGAAAACGCGATCATCCGAATTTTCCAGCGACGATCACGCTCTTCGACTTTCTCTCTCTCTCTCTCTCTCTCTCTCTCTCTCTCTCTCTCTCTCTTTTCCTCTCCGACTGAGTTGACTTTCATTCGAAAGCAAACTCGTCCCTAGGCACGAGATGTTTCTTCGTCTCGGCGACGAAAGCACCCAAGAACGAGGAAACTTGGATCCGCGACGGAATTAGATTGGCGGCGCGGTTGAGTTTTAAACTTCGTTTCGAGTCGAACAAACGCCGGCCGGCGCCGCTACTCCGCAACTTTGCGATTCCCTTCCTGGCCCAAAAGGGGTTTTCGTCCTGCCGGCTAAGTGACAAGTTTCATCGGCTTCTCTTTGCCGTTGATCGCACTGCCGGAACGAGAAAGCGTTCTCGCTCGAAAAATTACACCGTCGAAAAGACGGGCGTAACGTAAAGTTGTCTCTCGATCGAAACGAGCGAAAAAACGAACCGGTTTATCGTCTCGCGACACCGCGGGTACCGCGAAATCGGCCGCAACTCGTGACGAATACCAGGCGATAAAAATAGCGACGCGTGCGAATTCACGTTGCGAAATCACGCGACATTTTGCGTCAGAGAAACGGCGGACGTCGAACGATTGGCTTCGTAGGCAAAGTGGAGCGAGTATCGCTGTCGTTTCCACGGGTCTCGCAACTGCCGTCTCCAAGGCCTTTGCGTTTCTTCCCTCGCAAGAAAAGACCTTTCCGCTCCTCTCCGCTCGTTTCTTACTTATCAAAGATAAAATTACTTTGCAACTATCTGTCTATTCGTTTATTTACTTATATACGGCAAATGTTCCATTACGGATCGGAGCAACGATGCTTGAGAAATTTTGTTCGACACGGAGCTGCGTTAAATATTGGGCGACTCGAAAAAGTCTTGACGTTAAGAGAAACGAAGCGTTCTAACTTCTCCGAATGATTACGGTATTGTTGGTTCTAGTCAGATTTTTGCAACGGGGACTGGGCCGTGGACAAGGAGAGATGTAGTCCGAATATCGAGACCGAAGATCTTTGGTATTTTCAGCAGCGCGACATTTTTCATTCCGATCGGATAACAAAGTTCGAGAGATACCCCTTTAGGAAACGTCAGAACGTTTAGACGCGAACCCATCTACGGCATAGGAGAAATTATTATGCAGAGCCTTCATGTTCGTTATGCCAATCGATACGAGTCGATTATTTTACTAGCGCGTACTGTTTGGACACAATTTCCAAAGTATCGTAACTCTGACCCGCAATGGGACGTTTCGCCGTATGCAAATAACCGAATATAATAGATAACCGTATATAATCAAGCGTATACAAATAGCGCGGGAGAAGTTGTTTCTGCGAAAGGTGGCTCGCAATTCGGGGGCATCGATGCTAGCGATAACGATATCGGCGTTTCCTCGAAAGCGAAGGAAACGCGACTTTTCGATGATTCGAGTCTCGAAGAGACGACGACGACACCGATACGTTTCTAATTCTCAGACGCTGGAGCATTTTCGCGCGGCGACCGTGATTTTCGAGAGTGCGATACGCAGGCGAAGCGACAGAGGAGGACGAACGGGAGGCAGAGCGACGCGATGGAGCCGGATGTATCTGGCCGAGCAGCGTGAAACGCGCGGCGATCGAGAACATCGAAAAGAGGAGAATACGGCTAAACGACGTAAGAGCCGCGCTAGCTAGTCCTATCCAGTCGATCTTCCTCTTTCTCTCGCCCTCGCTCTCTACCCTCTTTGTTTCACCGGTTCTCCGGCTTCGTCCTTTTTCCTCGGCATTTCGCCGCGCGTTCCTTTTCTCTCCTCGCGTTCGACTCGACGTCGTCTCCTTCGTCTTTCCTCGTCCGGTCGAACGGCCGATAGATAATTGGCGTTGCGTGCTTTGAGATAAACGGCCGTGATTGGCGAAAATAACGATTAATAATTATCCACTCGCGGGATCCGAGTCGGCCTGCCCTCTCATCTCGGATCTCTCGAGAGATCCGAGCGAACGCTCCGAGAGAAGGACGGACGAACCAACGAACCAGCTACGATATTCGACTGCCCGGGACCTCGTTTCTACCTTCCGTACTCTCCTTTCTTCTTTGTCTCTCGCTGCGCGTCGCTCTTTCTTCGCTCACACCACCCTTCGAGTCTTTCCCGGACGACGATTTACCGGTTCCGAACCTATTCGAACTCGTAGTCCCGCGATGAATCTTCGCCGTATCGATACGATTCCTCGAGTCGTTCGATTCGAAGGAACTCGACTTGGGGGAAAGTCGCGCAAGGCCGAAAGGAGAGGAAGATTTAGTCGTCGGGCCAGTTTCCAGCCAGGCATCGTTATCGTTTCACCTGTCCGCTGTCGTTTTTCCCGAGGCGGGATTACCTTTCGCGTAAACGATCGGCATCGTCGCGCTCGTTTTCCGATTTTCGGAATATCGGAGGGAGAGACGGTCGATAGCTGGAACGTTGGTTTCGAGTTTGACCGAATCTCGCGACAACGGGCCGTCGAAAGAGCGCGGTACTCTGCGAGAAAGAAGGGTGCTTTTAGATTAACTTGGAAACGGCCGACTCGAAAGTGGAAAGTGCCGTTTCGTCGCTGCCGGGACGACCGCGAAACTCGATAAACGGCGAGTGCCGAGTGCCGCGTGCCACGCGTTACGATTAACCGTCATTCTCGCTCTGCCTTTGACTCTCGCGCTTTCATTCAAGTCCACCTACGTACGCGCTACGGTACCTCCACGACACGCGCGTCTCTCTTTTTCCTCCGTCTTCGCTCTTTTTCGCGTTTCTTGCCTATCCTTCGCACGAGTCCGTACGTTTCTCCGCGAGATCCTCTGACGAATATTTAAAAAGTCAAACAGAAGCACGAACGAGTCGAGCGTTTGCCAAACGGCCAAAGTAAACGAGAGCGTCTCGCGGTAGAGAAAAAGGAAAAGGAAAAGGGAAAAACGGGCAAAGGCTCGTGGCAAACGAGGAACGAGGAGGCGAATAGCGCGAGAAGCGAGAAGCGAGAAACAGCGACGAAAAGAGAGAACCAGTTTATCGAACCGCATGGGAAAAGAAGGCGGGTAACGGGTGCCGATGGCCAGCGATGCGTGTTTCGAGCGCACGGCTGATTATGGAATTGCGTGCATCCACGGTAAAATCCTGAGACGTTGCACGCCCGTTACATTCCCGCGGTGTTTCGCCGTTGCGTCGTTGCTTTTCGCCTTTCGTTGGTCCTCGTAACCGCGGACCGGACGTTTCTTCGCGTGGCGACCGAAAAAGGCGCGTACGCGACGAAAAAACCGAGTCCCGGTGAAATAACCGGACAACACGGTCGCACCGCGTCACTGGTGGCGGTGACGTTGGTTTCGTGACGCGATACGATTTGATAAGTTGTGTCAACTGCTCGTTAGTTAATTGTCGCGAGTCTACCGGCCCGTGTACGCCTCGGTGTACGCAGTCGCAACGAGCCCCCGGCTAACTTTGTCACCCTTTTCGGACACCCTCCTGTGATGCTCGCAACGCGATCCCCGCAACCGCCGATGTACTAGCCGCTGTCCAATGAATGCCCTTCATTTCCATACTTCGCTCGACGGTCAGTGAGACCAGCTAATCAGATTATTTAACCCTCGCTCGACCCGCTTGTCCTCTCTGCCTTCTCTCCTCTTTCTCCTCCAACCCCTTCTACGCGCTCGCTCTCTTTTCCTCCCTCGGCCGACTCTCTTGGCGTGATTTTCGCGACGATCGAGAGACCGTATCTCTCTGGCCGACGCGAGCGAAACCGCGCCACGGCTAACGAACGCTCGCGAAAAAGGTGACCGTGTAATTAGACGCGTTCGGGGCATCGAGCGATGCTTTTCGCGTTTCTCCGTGTAACATCGTCTCTCGCGTCAACACCGATAAAAACGAACGCGATTCTTTCTGCCGGCTCGAACAACACCGTCTCGTCCGCCGCGTAATCCCGTTCAAGACCGCAGGACTCGACACGGTCCGTCCCGCAGAATCTCATCCGGGAATTAGTCGTAAGCTCGTTTAGCATACGGCCGTTCCGTAACGCGATAGCAAAAACTCCGTAGACCGTCCGTCCTCGTGGCGCGACTCGACCGCGAGAAAAAGCGTCCTAGCGCGCGCGCGCGCGCGATCGGCCCACCGCGAGAGATCGCGATCGAGTTTTCGATCGTCGACCGCGAGTCCGTTTCGCAAAGCAAATTTTGCGGCGGAGAAAATCGAGGACGAACGAGGGCGCGTTCGAACCGAGCGACCGGAAGGGGGCGAAAAGAAGGAGCGAGACCGAGAGAGAAAAAGAGAGAGAGAGAGAGAGAGAGAGAGAGAGAGACGACGATGTCGGGGCTGTGGAGGATCGACTCGGCACAGGGTTATAACGTAATTGTATTAGTTGGATAGGGAGCATGGCACGAGCAAAGGGGTCCGCCCGTAAAATTAATGCCTTTGGCTTATCAGTGGCCTGACACTTCAGCGCCGCCGAAAGCCTCGCGTTCCGAGCACTGGCGCGGAACTCGAGGGATATCCCGGTCGCGGATGGTGGCCTCCGCTCGCTCGACCGATCATCGAAATAGTTACACGCTGCCCGCGGACGAATTCCAATTTCCCCGGCTGGTACTCGTTCGTCGCGGTCATCGCCAATTACCCGCTCGTTTTCGCGCGTTTTAATTACATTACGCTTTTCGACCGGTCGCGCGCACCCCCTCTCTTTTCCCTTCGTCCTTTCGTCCTCGGGGCGTAACAGACGCGCGCCGTCCGTGTAATTCTCAGCAGCATGGACGTTTTCGGTAGGCTATTTCCCTCCTAATGAGTGCCCCATTAGGAAGTAACGGAAGGTATGCGCACCGGGTTCTGTCACGGTCGTGGAGGGCCGATGCGGCTCGATGTAAATCGGATTAATTAAAGTCCAGCATCGAGAAACGGGAAGTGAATGGAGGTGGGGGAGGGATGGGACGAGCAACGGCAGAAGAAGCAGAAGAAGCAGAAGAAGAAGAAGAAGAAGAAGAAGAAAAAGAAGAAGCAGCAGTCGGTCTCTCGGATTTCGCGATTTCTACGTGGACGATGTTTGACGATGATCGTCGGTCGAGTGAAGAACTAGCGTATCGAGACGACGCGACGCTTACGCGGAATAAATAAGTTCGGTTGGAACGAGGTTGCGAACGGTTTGCGAGCGACGGTATAAAGACGACACACGGTATAAAGGTTGAAAACGCGTCGAGCGTGACGAATCTCGTTGGCAAAGGCAATACCGAGTTCGAGATGTTGCTGATTGAGACGAGAACGCGGGCGCCTGCTCGCAACAGCGTGGGCATGGTATGCGTGCGAGCGAGTATCCGTGTATCGAAGCGTGGAGAAAAAAAATTGGATCGGTCACGGACACGTGGTACCGTAGCACGAGATTTCGTTCGTTCCTGATTCGAACCGAAAAAGAACCCCGATGCGCTTCGTCTCTCCCTCCCTCGCTGTTTTCCCTTTTCCTCCGATTCCCCTCTGTCTCCTCGCCGCGTCTCTCTCACCCTCCGTCTTTCTTTTTGTCGCTCCCTTTCTTGCCTCGGTTTCTTCGCCACCGACGACCCCCCTTACAGTGCCAGCCCGGAGCGGTGTAGCGCGGTGTGGCGCGGTGCGGTGCGGAGCTACGCGGCGTGGCAGCGTTGGCGCGGTTAGGGGATGCTGACTCATACAGGCCAGTCGGCGTACCGCATAGCGGATACATGGCGTGTCACCCCGAATATTATTCGACCGCCTGACAGCGCAATCTGTGAATGCGCGATATTGTCTGGTGGTGGAAGCGGTGGCGGTTCCACTACGTTCCGACGGTTACGCTCGGCATGTGGGACTAGGAATGCCACGCGTGCACCCGCCAACGGATCCTCTCCCACACGCCGCGCCGCTATCTTAGCCGCCACTCGATTCGCTCGTCCTTTCGCCCCTCCGCGTTTTACTCTCTGCGACTGTGGACGCGACTCGATCTACTTTTTACTCGTCCCGCGTTTACTCGTGTCGCGTTAAATTCCAGCCTCGCCACGTCCCACCTTTGCCAATCCTGCATTCCGTCGCGAATTCCGGTCGTGCGCCCAACGGCCAACTCTCGCCGAATTTCTCGAGGCCTCCGTTTCGTTCGATCGGCCAAACAAACGAACGTGCAAATTGGCACGCGCAACAAATTCGGACCGCGTTCGTTCTTAATTTAGAGCCGTTTCGACGACGCTAACGACCTCGGGAATCCGTGGAAAAAACAACGGCGACTTGCGGCTTCGAGGCGCCTTTATTCTTTCTTTCGCCTTTCTTCTTTCGCCTTTCGCCTTTCGCCTTTCGTCATTCGCCTTGCGTCTCGCGGAAAGCGCTGCTTCGAAGAAAGAGCGTCGGGCGCGAACGAAAGTGGAAGAAACGCGCCAACGAGTCTTTCGAACGTCGAAATTCCTGCGTGTTTGCCTCGGCGGCGGCGCGGTCTCGTTAATAGAAGGATCCTCGGAACGATAACAGAGACATCGGCGAGAATAGGAAGCGAAGGGGAAGAACTCGTGGGGTGTGCCGGCAGGCTGGCCGACGGGACGGGGAGAAACGCGCACGGTCTGTCGCATATTTAACGGCATCCCGTGTCAAACGGGGCCATAAAACACGCTTGCGCCTAAATAAAATCCCGTCTTCTTCTGTTCGCATTGCGTCGACCGTTCGACGAAACCGGGCAACGTGCTCCGCCACCGACAGACGTCGACCAACCTTCCCTTCTCCGCCCTTTCTCTACTTTTTTCTCCAATTTCTAGCGCGTACTCGCCTGCCGATTCCAACGAAAGAACGCGCGCGGTCCACCGTCGAGATCCTCGCGTCCTTTCAACAGCTCGCGAGGTACGTCGAACGAACGCCGTTACCACGGACAGACCGAGAAACCGAAACGAAATTAAACTGAGTTTAAAGGTGAAAAAGGAGCGTTTGAATCGTGGCGTCGGCCGAAGAGGAGGAAAATCGGCGTTCGCTCGTCGAGATATCGGCGGACTGACAGAGATCGAGGGTAAGAGGACGCGAAAGGACGTGAAATTCCGGCGCAGCCTCGCGGATTCACCCTTTGGTCGGCGCGGTAGCCCGCAATCGGTGAAAAGGATGGACGCTTTGTTTCGCGGACGGCGTCGCCGGCCGATATCACGGTCGAACGAGTTTTCGGGGCAGTGGAAGGACGGAAATACGGACGGAAAAGCGAGGTGTCGGCCGAGCAACGGCCTGGTAATACCGCGGTACGAGGTTAAGCGTGGCTGGCTCGGTGATCGCGCGGCACTCGGGGCTTAGGGTCGGGGGGTCGGTAACCGAGGAGGGGTACGTACGAGCGAGGAGGAGCCGCGAGGGTTCGTTTCGGCCGAGGACGTCGATAAGCGGCTCGCATTGTCCGCCGGTCACGTGGCCACCCTCGCCATCCCGAAACGACGCCTTGTCCCAGCTACCGTCGTCGTTTATATTAAACTCCGAGGTTAATACCGTGGCTTACTCTAATACCGGGGCAACCCTTTGCCCTGCGATACGCCGATAAGGGTTACGCGACCGACCACGGAGATCGTACGGCCGGTCAACTTCTTCCTCCGTTTCTCGCTTCTGTTCCAGCGATTCCCTCCGTTCCACGACCAGCGAGATCTCGCAATTTTCCCCTTCTCTCCGCCACTCGGGCAAAAGCGTAAAGAACCGAAGAAAATTCAGAAAACGGCTGCATCGTCGAACGGACGGGACGACGAGTAATTAAAACGCGGCTTGGCGTTTCGTTCCGCGTGGAAAATCGAAGGAACGAAGGTTTGGCGAACGAGATGCGTTTCGACCGATAGCGAGCGTGCGCGATGCGGAACGTCGACGCGCGGATGCAAAGAGGGCAGATAATAAAAGGAAAATGGGTAACGCTCAAAGTCAAGGGTTGGGGGACGCGACCCCGACTCGACACCGAGCAACAATGCGCCCGATAGAGAACCGACCGCGACTCGGTACTCGTGGTCCCGGGTTCGCAGATAACGCGCCCTCTCTTTCCACGACTCATCCCTTTGCGCTTCGATTCTCGTTTCCTCGTTTCGTTCTCTCCGTTCTTTCGCGCCCGCTATACCTACAACGCGTTCGTTCGTGATTTTCTTCCGCTCTAGCAAATCCACCAGCGTCTATTCTAAATTCCGATCGCCGAACCGGTTAAAATATACGTCCGATCGAGAGGGTTGCAGCATAGTTTTCTTAAATTAGTCGTACATTTGGAAATTGCCTCGGAGTACGTCTGTTACCGACCACGATTACGGGCCCATCCTCGCTAAATCTGCTGGATTTGTTACTCTTTTCAGGTTCACGCTGGCACTACTCTCCCATTCCGCTACTTATCCTCGTTCGTTAATTCGCACCCTGCGAATCGGACACGTAATACTGCCAACTCGCGTCGCTTCAGAAATTCCGATCAAAAGAATCTTGTAAAGCGTTAACGCTAATGTACGCTAATGGGGACATGGCCTCGTCTATTACCATATCACCCGTCATAAATATATGTATATTTATACAATATATATATATATAGATTTTTGCAATCGCTAGAGTCGTTTCGCAATTTTCGGTGAATTTATCACGCCTTCTCGATGGGGAATCGACCGGCTCCCAAGTTGAATCGAACGGTTCTCGCGAAGCCCGGTCGGCACAGTGACAGAGGCTGATTAGACCGTGACGCGGAGAATGCGAAGAACGCGGAATCGCATCGAGTCGAGTCGCGTCCCTTCCATTTCCAGCTCGTCTCTCTCCCACTCTCTCTATCGCTCTCTCTCTCTCTATCTCTCTATCTCTCTCTCGACGGTTTCACCGCGTCGATAAATTATCCGAGGTTAACAGGTGAGCGCGAACGACAGACGGCGATAATAACGACAACGATAAACGCGTCAATAATACGCCGGGAGGATCGAGGACGCGACTACAGTGACGGAAACGCGGCTAGGCGATCATCGGCGCGCTCGTGTTCCGACGACACAGGCGTTATTCCCGTCGCTGCTGGATTTCCCTTCGATTTGGGTTACCGGTCTCTCTCGTCTTTCTCTGCTCGCTGCCACTTTGATCCGCCGCCGGCCGACATTCCGACCGGGTCCACCTCCGTTTCCTCGCCAAGCCTTTCGTTTCGGCGATCCGTTTCCGAGCGTTTTCGACGTTTCGCAGCCGCGCCGATCTATGTTCCAGGTTTCGGCGTGATTAACGCCGTCGCGCGTCTCTATCCCAGGTCGCTGGAATGGCTTCAACGAGAGAGACTAACCGCTCGAAATCCGGTTACCCCCCGCCGATCGTCTCGTCCAACGAGAACGTACTCGTACTTAGTCGCTTGCTTATATCGGTTCGCCGAGTCGCAGCGAGCCACGATCCTTCTTACTTTCTCCTCGCGTCGTCTCCGCGGTGTCCCCGTTTGCGAGTCCGCTTCGCGGTGCTCTTTAGCCTCCTCGTCGTCGCGCGCGCGATCGCGCCGCGCGAAAATCCATTCGCGATTTCCATCGGTTCGAACGTTTCTAGAACGCTAAACCGTGGCACCAACGGCCGACGTATCGCCGCGTCTTTCGCCCGCTTTTCCACGGATATCGAGGCCTGCTAGAAGCAACTTATGCTCGCGTACTTACGATCGCGTCAGATCGGCAGATTTCCTGCGGTCGAAAGTTATATACCGTTAGTTAATTATGTCGTTGATAGGGAGGTAAGGTCCGCGGTCGTCGTCATCAAGAGACGCCAAGTAGAAGCCAAAAGCGCGTAGTAGCGAATACGTGGGTCGCCGATTGCTCACCGGTTCGTCGAGGCAAAGGCAAAATTGCATCGTACGCCACATAATCGTGGGAGTGTTTCTCATCGAGAGACACGTAGGTATCGTACCTCGCCGCAATGCCCTGCCGCATAAATATATCTACGCCGCGACTTTGCATGTCTCTACGGGGTGGCCTGGAACGAGAGGAGATCCGGTGCGAAGCGTACCGAAGCCGCGTTTTCCGACCAAGCGCCGTTTTTTCGTTTCAACGTGCCATTCGGTTCACCGTCGAAGAATTCGGTTCTGCCAGGAACGACTCTTGGAACGCGTCGAGACCGAGACCAGATCGATGCGCCCGTTACGCGTTTTCGCGTCACCGAGTATGCACGGGAGAAAGCCGAACCGCTGGAACGTAGTCGATCTAGCCGACTAAACGTACTTTATGTAGCGTGCCCCCGTTCCACCGTTTTATTCGAACAATTAGACGCGTGATTCGCGGTTACGAGGCATAAAAAAGGCACACCGGCTGCTCCTCGAAATAGTCATCGATCGCGACGATATTTCGACGAGCGAGCCACGTGGAAATGGCAACTGACGGCGAGAAAATACGCATACTGCTTGGCGAAGACAGGAACGGCGCGTTGGAGAATGGAAACGGAACTAATCGCGAATCGCGATAAGAATCCGGCTCGGCCCGGATGAGATTTCGCCTGAGTTACGCAACGGTATGCATCGAGCGTGGAGCGTGCAGCGTCGGAGTCTGGGGTAGGTATCTCGCTGAATCTCGAAGCCGGAGGAGAGCTCGGACACCGGAGGATGGCAGAGAGAAGTGGGTCCCGCGTGCCACGAACCGCAAAGGGATCCACGCTGGGTCCGTCGTACGAGAGAAACAAGAGTCGTTGGGGAAGGGAAAGGGGGAAGAAGAAGCGGGTCCTTCGTCGTGGCGAGGGAAAAGAAGAAAAAGAGGGCAGCACGAGCACGCAGGGGTGGAAGGGGAAAGCTCGAGAAACGGGACATTAGCATAAGCTAAACCGAGGTAAGCGCGGCCATATAGCACGATAATAAATAGTCGGTTGTCCCGTATCTACAACGAGACGGTTTAGCATGGGCCGACCTCGTGCTCCCCCTAAAACCCGAACGCGTGTGCGTTCGTTCCGCTCGTCCTTCTGCTCGATCGTTCGCGGACACACGCGTTCGGCCACCCAACGCAGATCTATCGGTCCATCGTACGAGCGCGATCGCGTTTCCCTCCGCAAGGAATCTGCGTTTGTTCGCCCTTGATTTTTCGATGACTTTTCGACGTACCACTCCTGTAGAAATCGAGAGAATACTACGCGTTGCACGCGTACGAAACTACAGTATCCGGAGAATCGCGTCGACGGCGGAAACGGTAAGTAAATCGACGCGACGATAATTACGAAGCGACAATGGGAAACGCGGTGACGGCAACGTGTCCGACGGTGAAACTTAACGGCAACGGATTCTTTACTCGCAAGCGACACCGACGATCGATGAGCGATTTTCCGGCTAATCGCGGACCAGAGCGAACGAAGACGTATCGCGAGAAAGAGACGGGACGATCGAAGGGACAGCGCGGAGGTACGAGCGGAGAGCATTGTCTCGGCTGTTGGACGAGGATCGCGCGACGCAACGTGGACGAGCGAGCGGGTATTGTGTCGGCGGTTCGCGTCGGCGAATCTCGTCCGGGGCTAGAACGGGAATCGCGGTTCGGATGACAGCCGTAGCCGTAGAGTGGCGATAACATCTGTTGCCGTCGATTAGACGAAGCTACGAACGAGCGGCGCGCGTCAAGAGACCGTCGCGATCGGACTTCTTCCGGCGGCCCTGCCATCGGCCGCGGGAACCACGCCGCGCCGAGCATTGTCCCCTTTCTCTAAGCTTCTCTAAGCTCGTCGAGGATCGAGCGGCACGAGTCGCGCGTGATACGTCGCGACAGGGCCGTCCTCCGCGTCGCGCCGATGGTATCGTGGCGCGCGGACGCCACGCCAGTTACGACGAAGACGGCCTATCCGGTATCGTTGGATCCGGCGCCCGTCAACTCCGCCGGGACGAGCATCTCCGCGTCGAAGCCTCGGCGAATCGAGGCTACGTCGATATCGAAAAGAGTTAGGGGCGGTTGCTTTACCTGTGGTGAAGAGGACGATGGCCTTGAGGCAACTGTACTCCGCGGAGTCGACGTGAAGCGCCTTCAACTTTTCCACTTGTTCCTGAAAGATCCTGATGTGGTCCATGAAGGCGACGACGCGATCCGCCGCCATGGGGGAAGCGTGAAGACCGGCCGCGGCGAGCAGCGGCGCCACGTGCAGAGGCATCGAGCACTGACTCGCGTTTAGCACGAACAACTCGCTCCAAACTAGCCTGAGCAGGGCAACCTGGTCGGTGACTTGTAGGTCCGGGAAGAACGGGATGTTTCTGGCCCACTCGACCGCCGAGAACAGCAATCTCGCCGCGAGCTCGCAGATGTTGTCGATTCCCATGATGTTGTTCGGTTGCATGCATTGGCCGTATCGCGAGGTCGGATACGGTTCTGCCCTCAGCAGCAAACTTATGTACGAGGAGAGGTAAGAATGACCGTTCAAGTTGGCACACGCGACCGCGTCACCGTTCGTCAGAGCGAACTGTCCCGGCAAACCTGGTAGCGATGGCTGCGACGGTGGCACTCGACCCCTTTGTACGGCTGCAACAAACCAACCAACTACGTCAATCGTTCGATCCTCTTCTTTCGTCTTCGCGCGAGCTTTTTCCGTCGCCGATCTTCCCCGTATAAATAAACCGTCGACTCTTCCGCCTATCCCGTTACGATTTCGCGCGATCCAGCATCTATCGCCGCTATCGCTGGACGACCCTGTTTGGAAAATCGGAGGCGAGTAACGCGCGCGAGCATGTTCCTTCGTAAGAGTCTGCGAATATCGTGGAAAGACGAACGCGCGAGATCAGATACCGTAGCCAAGCGTAAACAAGGAAACGAAAAAGGACGGAATCGACACGGCAGGAATTTCGATCGAAGCTTGGTTGGCCGTACGCGACTCTAGGCAAACAAGGTCCGTGGAATACCGTTCGCTGTGAAAAGCATCGAAAGAGACGAAAAGAGAATCGACGAGGAAAGGCAGACAGATGGGAAGATCGTCTTGCACGCTACGTACCTAAGTACGCGTGACTGTCTCTTTGTCGTTTTCTCTGCTTTTCTCTCTTCCTCTGGTAAATGCATACGCACGATCGCGCTCTCGCACAACTTCCCCTTCCCCCCGCCACCCCCTTTCCACCTCCTAACCCCTCTCTTTCTCTCCCTCTCTGCCCCTTTGCATCCTTTCTCGGATACTGCGTCTTTATTTTTCCTTCGGGACTGTTCGAGCAACGACACCCCGCTGTGCAACGCCTGAATTCCAACCTCCGCCCCGCGGCTAACGAATACCGTCTCTCCTATCTTTTCCTCTTCAGCCGCTTCTCTCTTCTCCACTTTCTTTCCTTTTCTCGCCACCCTGCTTCTTCGCCGCCGACTAAAAAAACCTCGGGCTCGACCCTTTCGAGACATCGTTTACGAGTTCTAACAGCTCTGCCACTCGTACGGTACCGAATCACCGATTTCTACGATCGTTAAACCACCCGAAGGTTTCTTCCAGTTAGCGAAATGCCGGCTTAAATCGTTCCAGCGATTCGAACGAGCGAGACTCTGTTATTTCGTTTACCGATCCATCGCCGAGTGCACAGAGGGCTCGCGAGTTCAGCGTACAGTCCGCTGATGTTACGCCGACTCGATACCGTTACCAGCCGGCCCGAACACGGATACTCGTTTCGTGGCTCGCTCGAGCGGAAAAGAATTCGCGGAAAATTCGCAGAGCGCGTCCAGCCGGTTAACCGGACGCCACGCCGGTTTTCGTTTATCGTCGGCATATTGATTTCGCGAAAGCGGCAGGCGGAAGGAAAAATCGACCGATTGAATCTAGACGAGAAATAACGGTAAAACCGTTGGCAAAGACCATAGGTGAGACGATCGTATTGTAAAATTGGTCCGATCCGATACCGAGAGTTCCGAAGAGTATTAATTAGTATGGTGAAAAGATTCGAAAACTATGGGGATAAGGACAAGAGATTAGTAACTACGTGTTGCAAACGTCAAATTAAACGCAAAGATAACGCCTACGGACTCAACGTTGCTCGTAAGTTGAGCGTTAAGTTAGGTATACGCGATTACTCCTCTTACGACTAAATCCGACGAACCTAAGTTCACGAAGTCTATCGAGATCGCGAAATTCTTCGTATCGTGGCAACGGCTCGTAATTTCCCGCAAACGACTAGTCAAAGGTCGAGCGATCGCCGCGAACAGTTGCGAATGCTCGTTCGTGTTATCGAGAGCGTGGCTTTTTTGTTCGAAAATCGAGGAGAGCGGCAGAAACCACGGCGTTCGGATGATGGAGAACGCGTCGGATGGAACGTGGAATGCGGAGCGTTCGTGTCGCATCGGTGTAACGATATCGATGTAACGTTCGTTATCGTCGTTGAGAATTGCTGGTTTCGCCACGGTTTGAAAGAAGAATCGACGCGAATTCACGGAAAAAAACGGCTCGGCAACAATTCGATAAAGTTATCGTAAACGGGACGGTCGGTGCTCGTCACGTAGCAAAGTCCACGTCGATCGGACGATCGAGGAACGTCGTGTTCGCGTTTAAAAGCCGTGATCGCGGCTCGAGAGCTGGAAAAAATTGCCGGTCGCGCGTCCTCGCGCTGCGTCTCGCCTCGCGAGAGCCGGCGATGTCCACGAAATCGAAGACGGTACGCGAGAACGAAACGCGAGAAGCGGAGACGACCGCGCGGCCATAGAGAAATCGTCGGACGTGGATTGATGATGCTGACGCGCGCGGTTCGACGGAGAACGGTCAGCGCTTAGGCCCGTGACGGCCGAAAGAGGAACGGGGAGGGGTAGGTTAGGAAAGCGAAATAGACGAGGACGGAGCGAAGAGGCAAAGGAGGAAGGGGGGAAGGGGGGAAGGGGGAAAGGAGGAAAGGAGGAGGATGCATCGGCTGGCTGGTTGAAAACGCGTACACGAGCACGCGCGTCCGTATTTCAGAAGAATATCCGTCTGCGTTGCGACGCGCAACGAGCGTCGAGCACCGAGCATCGTTCAAAATAATTATAAACATCGAGAAACGACGATCAATCTTCCGTACGCGTTCGATGATAAACGAATTACAAAAACGACGTACAGTTGAAAACGAAAGGCCGAGAGGGATGGAAGGATGAAAGCGCGCGAGAGGAAATGGATGGAATGACAGGGGTAAGGGTTCAGAGCTGGACGTGGATGCGAACGCGAGGGGAGCGGGCCGCTTCGCAGAAAAAGGAGAGTAAGAGCACCCGCGGAGCGCGTGATTTAAAATGCTAATTCTTCTCGTTCGTAGCGACATGACAGCGCGTTGATTAAGACGATCGCGCGCACGGAACGGCGCGCAGAAAGGAATTTCATTACCTGCTATGACATACGGCTTAGAAATTTCACGCGATTCAACGATACGACCTATCCTTGGCGCGTCACGCTCCACCAGCTCGCCGACTCGGACGAGCGGACCGCCACATTTCCAACTTTCCATTCATACGCGTGTAGCTTCGTTCGCGAACTGTCGGCGAATCGCCGTTCCGAGTAAACTCGCCGCGATTCGGAACCAAATTCATCGACCACGATCACGGTAAAATCGAGGAAACGCGTGCCGGTCGAGACGACTCGATCGCCCGTCCGGTCGCTGGCGCGGTGACGGGAACGCCGGCGGTGACAGCCAGGATATCGACCTACATGAACGTCGTCGCGAGGTCATTGGGTCGCCGATTATATTTACACGCCTATACATCGCTAAAATTCGAAACATTCCGCTGGCGTTTTCATCGCGCTCGTTGCTCTCGTCCGGAGCACAATTTCTCTCGTGCGCTCGTTTATCCGCCTTGGACACGGCTGCATGAAACTTGCACGGAATCGAAACGACCCGTCCTACGTTCCGACTCGATCGAGCGGAAGATCCATTAACGTTTGTAAGATAATTACTCCAAATAGAGATTATACGGACCGGTACTAATTCTCCGCGTGCAGCCTCCGACGATAAATAAACACCTACGTAAAAGCCTGCGGCGGTCCCGCAACCAAACGGCCTAATGATGGGAAGAGAGCTCCTTACCTCGGCTTCTTACCTACCTATCCGCTGCCTACTTCTTTCTTTCCTTTTCTCTCGCGCTCGCTCCCACTCTCGCTCCACCTTTCACCCGTTTTTCTCTTATTTTTTACGTTTTCTCGCGATACCCTCCTTGACGATGACGCGATTTTCGCAACGAGTTTGCGCCGTCGGTTTTCTTCCTTGTAAAAAACGTGCACGATCGAACGGTCTGGACGCGCTTACGAAGAAACGCGTGGAACGTGCCGAGCGAGAAGCGGAAGGCGGAAGAAAAAGGAAACGGAAGGGTCGAAACGTGCAACATCCCGTGCAGTGCAGTTTTTACGCGGCTAATAAGCGGGTGCTGGTCCCCGCGGGCAGCAGTTCCGGCTCGAAGGTGGCAAGGCAAAGAGTAGGCGGCCGGTGAGAAGTGCCGCGAGTCGATGCTATTAAGATTTCCGTATCGTCGTCCCGTTACCGAGACCGGCCAACATACGGAGAGGTTACGCTCGCTGCTTGCTGCTCACCGCTCGCCTAACGTTCCATCGCATCGCCTCGTTCAATTTCGATCCTCCGCTTGTTCGCCGCGTGCTCGTTTCCTCTGTCTTTCCTCTTCGCGCACGGCACTGCACGGTATTCGCTCGCTCCAACGCGATGCCGCGCGAATCGCCGTTCTCCGATCTGCTCGAATCTCCAACTTGCTCGAAACCCTACCGATATATTCCTCTGTTCCAGCGATCGTCTTTCCTTCACCGAGCGAACCGACGTTTTCGCGTTCCAAACTATCCCGTTAATAGCTACGATGGCCGCGTACTCTCCGTAGGAGGATTCGAACGCGTTGCCAAACCGGGCATCCGGGGAAGGACGAATTGCCGCTACAGGAAGGGAAAAAGGATCGAAGCCAGCCTGAGAGAAAGAAAAGAGGAAAAGGGACGAGAACGCGAAGAGAGAGAGAGAGAGAGAGAGAGAGGGAGCGAGAAAGGATGCAAAGGCAGGCAGGAAAGAGAGAGATCCGAAATACACCTGCGGTTCGAGACGGGCAGAGAACCAGTCGACGCGGAATAACTGGTATTAATACGTCACGTAATTACCGTGCGAGAGGTATAGAAGTGTGTGTATAGTCGACGTTGGCCCGGCAGGGCAACGGCAACCGACTAACCGAGGTGGGTTCGAGTTGGAGCAAGCACACGCGCTTATATTCGATGCTCTCGAGAGTCGTCTCTTAGATTCTCTCCCTCTCTTCGCGTTTCGCGTGTACGCGAGCGAGCGCGAGCGAGCGCGCGCGGAAGATGGCCAGAGAGCATGCATCGTCCGGGCAGTTTTCGAGCGAGCGGAGGTCGCTTCGGGCCATGCTTCTGTTCCGAGCCATTATGATAATTTCGCCGGAAAGAAGGTTACCGCCTTGCTCCGTCGGCGACTACCCTAGGCCTTGCGAGCGCCTCTCTTCCCCGTCGTCGCGCCGCACCGCGCCGTATCAACGGTTAGCCACCCGCGCGAGACCAACGCGCTTTCCATCTAGCTATTTCCCGATTCCCGATCCTTTCCGCGCAGCCTCGTTGAGGCAAAGCCGCATCGTAAAACGCAAAGTTTCGACGAACTCGCTAAATGGATCGAGAACTGGATGAACTAAAATGGAGAAAATTGGTGACTGTAGGAGAGCGTAGGTATTCGGCGACAACGGCAAGGATAAACGTACGAATAAAAGGGTCGAGATTCCGACGCTGACGCGGACGCTGACGCTGACACGGACACGGACACGGACACGGATTCTGGCCACGAACGATTCGAAAGGGAAAGGATGGAACAAAGTTACAAAAGGGTTAGACGCATCCAGCAACGAAAGAAGGGGAAAGGAAAGAAGGAGGAAAGAAGGAAAGAAATAGGAGAACGGATAGGAGAAAAGGTCGAGGTAGAAGCAAGGAAGAGAGGAGAGGAAAGAGAGGGGGCAGCACGCGGGGCCAGTGGGCCCGCCTAACATTCCCACGGTGCCTGCTCGCGGCGAGGCCTCCGCTTGCATGCTATTCGACGGTACGATCTTACGTTATGCGAGCAACGTTAAGTTCGCGAGGATGGCATACAACGAGCGAGTGGCAGAGAAAACGGAAGGGCAGCGAACGAGAGAACGGGATGAGAACGCGGAGCAGATCGAAACGGGAAACGTCCGGAGATCGGACCCGTTCGCGGAAAAAGAATCGCGTACGCGCCACGTTATTCGTTATATTCTTTCCTCTTTGTTCGTTCGTTCGATTCGTTCGATTCGTTCGATTCGCGAAGCAACGAGCACGTAACGCGGTCCTTCTGGCGCGATCGTCCGTTTCGCTGGTTCGCTCGCGAGGAAATCCGATCGATCAGGGCCGAAGAAGGTCTTTTTCTCGCGAGAAACTCGCGACGTTCCGGTACGTGCCGCTCTGTTTACGTTTCGAGACCCGAGACCGGCACTCGAATCGGCCCGTGGAAGAGGCGCGCGGTCGATCGCGTGGGAGTCTCCCGGCGTAAGAATTTCTTCGAGCGATGTCCTTCTTTCGTTCCGGCTCGCGGCCGACAGAACGCTCTTTTGACCTACTGTCTTTCAAATCGGCCCCTTTCCCCGTGCGGACGACCGGCTCTCGTCTTGTCTCGTGGCGACTACTTTCGGAACGTGATTCACTCCGATTCTCCTTCGTTCGTTCCCTTCGTGACCCTCGGAAATCCTTGATACCTGCGACTTTTATCCGGAACGAACGCGCGTCGTGCTACTTCGTTGCTTTTAACGAAGAGCAGCCTTTCGTTGTCCGCTCGTCGTCGTCGGACAAGCTTCTTCGGCAGAGAAACGATTTCGCAACTGCGAGATTACGATTAACGCGCGATTCGACTGAAATTCCTCGTAGGCGTCGCGAACTTCTTGGTTAGGCGAGTGTCCGCGCGCGTCTATCGAGGACTGGTTCGCGGCATAAGGCAGGTGAGTTTTACGAGTTAACGGCTGTTGATATTTGCATCGTGCTCCTTTTTCCGGCCATAATTGCCCGTACCGATCCCCCTTCCAAAGTTTTCTTCGATCGTTTCGCTCCGCTCTCGCTCCTTCTGTCTCTCTTTCTTTCCCCATTGCTAGCGACTCGCGACTCGCGACTCGCGATCGATCATCGCTTACGCACGTTCGCTCGAATAAAACGACGCGTTGGCAAAAATTATCCCGGTTGGTCGAAAATCTGTTACGAACGGTGCGCTCGTTCGTTTTTAGCCACGGTCTCGTCGTTCGTCGAACTAACTTTACGTTGTACGTCACGCGTTTCTTCGCGCTCGCCTATGAAAGAAAAGCGAGGGAAGCGTACGAAAATGCATCGCGCCGCAGCACGATGAGCTGGTTAGATGGTAGAAAACGGCGAGAAGAAGGAGCGAGCGAGACGCAAAGTGGAGTAGGAAACGCGAATAGAGACGCGTCGATGTCTCCGTTCTGGCTGTCAAAGGTATGGAATATATGTGTATACTTATACATGGAGGGCGAAAGAGATAGAACGTAGAGAGCAGAGAGTCGAGCGTGTCGGTGGGTGTGCGCGAAGCTGACTAACGTAGCGCTGACCGCCTTTTCCGAGTGAACTTTCACATTCTGATCGCGCGAGAGCTCTGCCGGTCTCGAAGGTCGTTTCTCCTCGCTCGGAGCGGATCGCGGGCGCGTTTTTCTCCGCGAGAAGGTGACGCTCGACTATACGAAACGAACGATAGACGATGGTCGTGGAAATTTGACAAACGCATCGAACGGAATCGAAACGCCACTGCAAACTGGTTAGGTGGCGCGTCAATAAGTAAGATAGGGGAACCGTGCGAGACGCGAGACGAAAGGAAAATTTCCCCAACAGTAGAGCAGGCAGAAGGAACAAAGGGTAATAGGCGCAACGGTGTGGACCTTGCACCGTTCTGAATATGCATAACGAGCTCGAGTTCCGATCGCAATCCCCCACGAATGGTGTCAGGTACTCTTGACCCAACGATAGTTTTATCATGGTAATGCGCCTTCTTTGTATTTTAATGCTCGCAAAGAGATTATGCAGGTAAGTAAATACGACCAGGCGAACGGTTCGCTTCGTCTCTAGGTATAACGGCTTCGTAACGTTTTTCCTTGGTTTCGGATCGCGTAATCGCGTAATTCGCGCATCGCTGCCGTACGTTTGCAAACTTCGCACCCCACCATCGTCGCGTCGCTAACGATTCGAATCGACGCGCAAGCGAAGGGCGTAAAAATGGAATTTCGCGTGGGAAACGAGGCGATGGTCGTCGATCGGAGGAACCGTCACCGGTTTGGAATCCCGTCAAAGTCGTTCGCGCTAAACAGAATCACGTAGCTTGGCGGAATCTGGCGGATCGATCCGTTGGCGGAGCTGACGCCGCGTCGAAAGGTTCTTTGGAAATGGAACGCGATAGGTACGAGGTATAGTGGAACTTTCGGGAAGAGTGTGATCGAGCGAGGTAAGCGGCGAGTAGCAGTTAACCGTAGATACAGCTATAGTTTATAGGCGAGCTCGCGTCCGTTATCGCGGTTCGCTATTCCCGTGCGAGATATCGGCGCGGTTGATTCGTCGAGGAAAAATCTTGCGAACGCCGGCATTTATCAAACTCGGCTCGATGGCCGGCGAACCGACGATCTTTCGTTCGGACTCCCTAGGGACGAGGCTTTATATCCGACGTTATCGCGGTCCGAGGTTCGTACGCGAACTCGAGCACCGAAGATATCGCGCGGAGGGCGGTCGAAGAAGAATCTCCCTCTGCGTCGTGTGCGAAGGATCAAGAATCGACCGTCAGTCGGATTACTAATCATTTCCCGGGTCCGAGAAACCTCGCTAATTGATTAAAGTCACGATCCTGACCCTGCCGTAATATCGGCAATCTCTCCTCTCGGCGCACACTGGGGAGAAAGGTGGTGTACATGGAGGATAGGAACAGGGAGGAAAGCAGAGAGAGAGAGAGAGAGAGAAAGAGAGAAGGAGAGTCGAAGCGCAAGACGAAAAAGAAACGGCACGAGATAAAAGAGTAGACTTTGCACACGCTCTCTCCTCCCCGTATGTCGGCTTCGCGTAATTTTTTCCATCTCGCTCCGTCTCGCTCGCTCTCCAACCTTTTCGCATTCTCGTCCTTTCCTCCTTCTCATCCATTTTGGTTTGCCCCGAACGTTCGTTCGAGCAGCCCGACCATCCGCCTTCGTCGTCCTCCCATTGTTGCATCGTTCCAACCCGGCAAGGGAAACAATGTCTAATTTCAGTTAATGCGGCTATAATGGGCATCGTCGTTGCATCGGCATACCGCGCGCAGCATGCTTCGACGCTGAGAGATAAGTGAAATCCACCTTGGCACACCGGCGTCTCTATACCTATACCCGACTCCGTATCTCCTGCTAGACGCGAGTCGTTCACCAGATATATCGGCCTCTATCGAGAATTTCCTAACAACACCGATTCACCCGCGATCCCTGCGCGCAATTACCGCGTCGTTTAATCGATCGCTCGATCGACGATCCTGTACTCTCGCGTCGGACGTTTCCGGGACCGAGATTTCTACCCGACTCTACCTGTATACAGGTTCTACGCGAATCCTCGCGATCCGTCCGGCGACGGATAAATATTTGCCTGGCGAAAATTATCGCGAAAAGATCGTTCCGGCGGAGGATCTTAGAAACGCGCGGCAAGGGCAACCTTAAGAGGCGATTCGCGATTCGCGCTCTTGCCGTACGTTTAAACGGCGTAAAACGCTCGACAGCGGACGTTTCGTATTCCCACGGGTCGTCGCGTTTTACGATTTACGATTACGTTTTCCGATTTTCGGCTTTCGTCGGAGAATTTTCCGCGGTACGAGGATGCGGAGTAAGCGAAGTACGCGCGAGGCCAGGATCCCTTTTCCAAGCTACCGCGAGACCGAGGACGAAAGAACGGACGGACACAGTTCCACTAAACGTACCTTCTTCTCGGCCAGTCGCAATTAAGGGTTAATTAAATTGAGCGGCTTCCTAGATTTCTGTAATCATCGCGGACAGTATCTGCGGGGTAATCTTGAGCGCATCCTGTCTGCCTCGGGGGCCCCACGGAAGGAAGGGGCCCCCGAGGTAAGGTCATGCACCCCGCTGACCTCGGACCACCGACTCGCCCCCTCTTGCCCCGGCGAAGCCCCTTCTGCCCGCCAGCCCCCTCGGCCGCAACCTCTTCTAGCCCCCTACCTTGCCCCGTTTCACCGCGTCTTGCCTCGCGCCGCCTCCTCTCTCCTCTCCGAGCCTCTCCGAGCCTCTCCTAGCCTCTCCTCGCCGCATCGCGCCAAAGGCTCGCTGGGTCGCTTCGCTGCTCGAAACAGCCTCTGCCGCGCGCGTACTTTTTGCCTTCGACGCTTCTTCTTCTTCTTCTTCTTCTTCTTCTTCTTCTACCTCCTCTCCTTCTTCTTCTTCTTCTTCCTTTCGTCTTTCGGCTCTTTCTTCTATCGCGTTTTCTTCTCGCCCTGGTCTTCGTCCACGTCGCTCTCGCCGACGATGTTCTTCGATTTTCGATTTGACGTCGCTGCCGTCGTTGATATTTAACCGATCTATCGTCAACATTCGGACGAGGTTCCTTTTTCGCGTCATGACCACGACGATCGCGTCACGGTGACGACGACGACGACGACGACGTCTTCGTTCGTTTTTATCCTTTGGATACTCGCCTTAGCCGTTCTACTCTGTTCCCCCGTCCCATACCGTTCGCCACGATTGCCCCGTTTCCTCTCGGCCACCGCTCCTCCTCGCTCGTTTAACCTCTGCGTTCTCCCTCGCGTAGTTTTTTCCCTTTGCTCGCGAGGAATCACGAGGTAAAAGAAACGTCGGTGGAGTGGGTAGATGTAGACGGTTGCGTGCTTTGCGAGCGAACTAGCGAACGTCGTCTCGAATTATTATCAAAAGCCGAGGCATCATCCTGGATAATGAGCGGACGTTACCGCGACAGGGCAGAAAACTCGGGTCGCCGTCTCGTGGGAAAAACGCGACCAACACTCTCGGCCACTTACTGGCGACGTTACCGCGATCCTGGCTTCCAGGCTTTCAACGAACAGGTCTGAAGGCTATAAAACTGCGATCGATTCGTGATCGAACGTCGAAACGCAGCTAGGTCTTGCACCGCGGATTCGTTTGACAGGCGTATTCGGTCTAGTCGCGGGCCGCTTCAGGGCGCGATATACAGCTACATATACGTGTCCTAGGATCGGCATGTTTCTTCGGACCGTGCTGCCTGACTCCGTTCGTGTCGACGACCGTTTCGCTCACGTACGTCTCGAACAAGGTCAGATGGTATCTACCACCGGCTAGAGGAGCCGGGATCGCGCGAACGCAAAAGTACCGCGAGGAACGTAGGAAACGTGGGATAATCGTTTGTCCGAATTATTCGGCGATAGATTCGATGGCCTGAGACGCGACGATTCGATGCGCGGGGTCGCGATGCCGTTGGGGTCGTGAGGGACGGTGAAATTGCCGCGGGGAGAAAGAGGAAGACGGCAGAACTTGAGACGGAAATAAGTACACCTGGTCCGTCCGTTCGTCCGTCCGTCCGTCCGTCCGCGTCGGTGACCAGCTCGTGCGTGCTCCAGCAAGGTCAGATGTTATCGCCACGTAAACGAACAAGTTGGAGAGAAGAAAAAAAAGAAGAATCTCGGAAAGGGAAAGGCGTGGGAATCTTTCCGGGGTTTTCGTGATCGCGGCTGCGATCGGGCGAATCGTGCGATCCCGATCTACGCGTTTCTCTTTAATTCGTTGGATCGGACGGAAGGTGCGGAAGAGCGAGAGAGAAAAGAAACGAGAGAAGAGGTGGAAAACGTGGAGTCGCGTCGACGAAACCGTCCGATGCCGGCGTGCATTCGAGAGAAAGAGAGGGGAGGAAGAAGAGATCGGTATCGACGAGCTGCCCGAAAGCAGAAGGTGAGGAACTCGAGCGCGACCGAATCGAGAACGCGTCCGGATATAAATACGCGCACTTGTCCCGCGTTAAAACGACGAGAGTTCCAAGGATGCTCGAGCGCTCGCACCCGCTGCCGCTCGTTCGATGCCTCGAGAATCCCTAGCAAATAAATAGAAACGTTTCCGCCTCGTTGAACTTTGATCTTACGGACGGACGGTGATGCGCAGCGGTGCGCGCGATTCGCAGCCGTTGCTCTATTTTAACGCGCGCGTCGCTTCGCTTCGACGGAATTCCCTCGATCGCTTCCAAAGGGAGCGAGCGACTCGATCTGACCGAGATGCGATCGAAATCATTCGGTACGTACCTTCCCGGCGCATGCCCATCTTCAGGCACTTTTTCAATCGACAAAACTGGCACTGATTCCTATGGTGTTGGTCGATGGGACAGTTCCTATTTCCTCGACACGAGTAAGTTAGGTTTCTCCTGACGCTTCTCTTGAAGAAGCTTTTGCATCCTAAAAAGAGGCAAAGTTACAAATTAAAATCTCTCTTTTCTTTTTCCTTCGTTCGTTTCCTCTCGTTGTTCTCGCGACTGGAATGCGTTCGCGTTCGATCTACGCGGCCGATGACGCGCAACCGGAACGAGAAAGCGAGACAACGCCGACGACGGTAACACCGACAGGGACACTGAAAATTACGCGATATCGGCCGATCTCTGTCGGAGAAGCTACGTCGAAGCCGTTGATCGAATCACCCTTTTAACCTGTTTAGCGTACGCGCGACTACGGCCCTGTCCATCTGTCACGCGGCGGCATCTCTGCCCGCTGCTGCTCGTTAAATCGAACCGCGTTTGCCCGTGTCATCGGCCCTTCCGCGCAAAGTCATCGCAATTTCTCGGCAAATCATCTTTTACCTTTCCATCGAATTTCCTTCCACTTTCGCGCTTTCTATCGCGTATCGAGCTATCGAAGCGTAGCTTTCGATCCTCGATACACGCGTGCCATAGGAATCGGAGAATTTGAGCGAATAGCGCGAACAGAGGAAATCGACGCGACTCGACGAAACGGCCAGTCGGGCAAACGAACGAGCGGATAGACGCACCGCGAGTACTTGGAAGCAATCAAGAGGCAATTCATATCGTGACAACAAAGCGTTCTCTGTGTGAAAACGGCCGACCGCGCGATAAAGAGGCTACCCTTGCCGTTGCGGAGGATTCTCATCGGCGATCGCGACCTCGCGTTTAATCGCTTATCTACCTTGAATCTTCGATTTACTCCCGCCATGAAATCTGTTTCGCGATTATTAGAAGAAGACGAACGTTCTTCCTTTGCCCCGAGGTAAATCGACTTTCACCGTGATCCGTTACGCGCACGCTCGAAACGATTCTCCGGGATCGACGTCTTCTTCGGCAGCGATTTTTCCGAGGCGCTGCTCGTTACAACCAACGAAAAGCAACGAAAATGGACGTCGCGCGATAGCAGTTACTTCAATTTTTCTTCGCCGGAGAAAAGGAGGTTGCCGCGATCGGGGCAACTCGTATTAACGAGGAAATTAATTAGCGAGGTATTCGCGCCTACTCGTAGAACCGGTTCCGCAATTTCGCCTAGCTTTAAAAAGTTCGTCGCTCGACGACGAGACGCTGCGATACTTTAAGGGGCAAGATCGCGGTTAACGCTCTCGTGTCACTGGGTCAAGGCGTTTTGCTCGACCGATCCGGTAAAATTCTTTCTACGGTTCGATCCCGCCGATTTCCCTTTGAAGAGCGAACAGAAAAAAAAAAAGAAAAAAAAGAAAGACCTAACCGAGTAACTCGCGAGGTTCGTTCTGCCAGAGCGCAAGTACCGATCGTTTCGTTCGTTAACGATACACGGCGACGACAGCCCGCGGCTATGTTTCAAAATTTGTCGATTTATCGAGCGATCGAATCGGTCGGCCTCTGTTCCTCTGGTCTTCGTTTAAACATAACAAGCACGGTATTTCGACGGACGCGTCGCCACATTCTTATCGGAAGGAGATGCCTACTGAAAAAAGAAAAAAAAAAAAACAACGGCTGCTACGAAAAAAACAACGATTAGATTATTCGTTTGGTGGATAAACGTTGGACGTGTTTGTTACAGCTTTATCGAGAAACAGGATTTTCCATACGCTCGTGGAGGAGGAGGAGAACGACAACAACGACAATTTGCCGGCGTGTTTCACGGCATCTGGGGATTTCGCACAAGTCGAAGGAAAGAACGTGGTTTTCGACGCGATCGCGTTCGTGCGAATCGTCGATGTCGATACCGCTGTCGCGGCTGCTACTCTCATCTTTGTCGTAGCCGTAATCGTTGTCGTCGACGACGTTGCGAAAGAGACTGTGGGGTCGCCGTAACTACAAATTGCATCGTTACACGCAAATTACGCGATTACGGTACGCGAGTCAACCACTGAGAGACATTGCACATGCGCACCGTGGTAGCGCGTGTGAGAGAAACGGGTTCGACGAAAGGGTGAAACTGAGCAGCTCTCGGAAAGGGAGGCCAACAAAGAGGGCAGGGGAGGAGATAGAGACGTGGAGGAAGAAAAAGAGGATGACAGAGGATGAAACAACCACTGTTTATACTTTCAGATTGTAGCTCGCCGCGGCCCTTGAGAGCTCAAATTGCTCGCGTCATTGAATTTTCATTGCTCCGACTCGTTTGCTGCCATTTCATTCCGTGTACCGGCTTCGGACGACGTTCCTTCCTACGATGCCTGCTAGAAAGTATCCTCGCGAACGGTCTTTAAGATTGCCGGTCTATCATCGATCGTTCGCGCGACTAACCGCTCGATTCGAATCGCGCAAAAATGGCGTACCTACGTCCGGAAAGCGAGGGCCTCGCTGACGGTTGTTCGAAACGAATCGAGATTAGATAGAAACAGGAAGAAAACCGAAGAAGGAGAGAGGAGAGGAGAGGAGAGAAGAGAAGGACGTGGAAGAGGCATAAAGGCGGTATTAAAGCAAAGGAAGTGGATAGTGGATAGAACGAAGAGAGTGACGGCGAGCGGCGCGGCGTGGCCGGACGATTCGGTCAGTAACGTTTCGAGTCGGCCGCGTAAAATTAACGACATTGTTATAATTAATTAGTCGTCGGACGGAGCGTTGTTCGGCGAGCAGAGTGGTGCGTAGATAGCGCGAGCTTCGTTAGCGAGATAATTGGTCACAGAGGATGCGTTCGGGATGCGTCGCGGTTCGTAATTCTACGCTCGATGCATACGCTCTGCTCTGCTCCGCTTCGGTCCGCGCTACGCGAGTACACGCGCATTCCAGCGCTGTGCACTCGCGTTACGCCAAATTCCAACTTTCGATGATCGTCGTAGTGCGTCGACCGCTCGGCACCAGCGAAAGAAAACGAAAAGCGTTTCCTCGATCGGTCCGCCATCGTCTGCCAGATGGGACGAGATCGCACTCGCGTTCGTCGTCGTTGTTTCGGGAAACAATACGGTCGAGAAGTAAACGCGACTTGCAGGGAAATGAGATTAATAAAGATTAGCAAAGTCGGAATAATATAATATGATCTCGTTAGAGCGATTAGCCCGCGGAACGGGCTGCAGAATGTCTGGCTTCTTCCTGCACGCGGTGGGCTATGCCGAGCATAAGACCGTAAGTCTGTAAGTAACCGTAAGACTCGAAGGGAGAACCAGAGACCCCCAACATGAAGCCCCTTGCGGGTGTACACCTCAGACCGCGAAACCGGAATTAAATTTCCTTTTCGTCTTTCATCCGCGCTGTGCGGCGGGCTTTCCCTCCGAAATTCCCCCTCCCCCTTCCTCTTCCCATCGTTCGACCTCTCCGCGAACCGCGAAAAACGAGACGATCGTTTGCCAACCGATCGCTTCTTAATCCGGAAACCAGCGACGGAAATGCTTCGCCAATTTCATCGACGTTCCCATTAACATTAGTCTATTACCACTGAGCCATATATAGTACGCACGGAATCAAACTCGACGGCAGCGTTTCTTGACTAAAATCGTTAATACCGGATTTTTTTAACGAATCGTGAATATCACGAAACGCTTGAGTAAGCCGGCGTGTCGTTCGAACAAACACGTCGAAAGATCCAAGTTGTTTCACAAGGGAAATCCTCGACGTTGCAACTTCTTGCATTAATCGTTTGTAGCAAAGAATGTAAAAAAAAAAAAAAAAAATGTAGCCTTTCGGTCTTCCAGCAGGACAAATGCTGCCATCCGAAAAAATCACGTCTCGAAAAGCGCGATGATCTCCTTCCTTTTCCCGATCAATTAATCTAATAACTTTTCGTATACGAAATTTACTTCGTGAAACGTTGAACAGAATATTATTCGGGTACTTTTTAAGTTAAGTTTAACGACGCTAATGTTCCGCGTCAGCCGGTCGGAAGGATTAACTGCTCGGCTTTATATTCATTTAACTTATTCTTATATTAGGGTAATGAAACATTTACGCGTAAGTTAGAACAAGCGATGATAGTCTTTTTTCCCTTCAGAGCGATTATCGGACGGGTTCCCTCAGCTTTTTCGTCGTAATCATTCTCGACCTTATACCGGTCATCCTCGTCGTTATCGACATCGTCGTTTGGAACTTTCATCGTTATCAGAGATACGACCACGTCCGTCAAAATCGCGTTCCTGTTGTTCATTCTCATTTCGCCTGTATTCGAAACAATTCGAATGCCCAAGCTCCGTTTCTGTCACGATCATTGTAACGTTACAGAACAAACGGAATTACGTGTACGCCTCTACTACTCTGTATTTCCCACCAATTACAAATTGTTTAACTTTTCCCTCCGTATAGTATCCTATTCCACCGTTATTTGTTACAATTTCTTTAACTCGCGTAGCGTGCAAACGAACGGCATTTCGCGAATATTAATCGGCTGAAACTGTACACGCCCGCAACAAGTTGTACTTGGTTACTGTGACGTAAGAATAAGTTAAACGAATCCAAGTGCAAGGCGTTAATCCCGGACGGCTGACACGGGACATTAGCATCGTTAAAAGACTCGAAAGATAACTAAACAAAAATTTGTTAACATTCCACGAAGTAAACTTCATATACGAGTCGTATTTAGTTACAAACAGTTGGATCGTTCGGCGAGGAAAAGGAAAGAGATCACCGCCGCGCTTCCCAGTGGCTCGTGACGCGACGACATTCGCTGCTTCGGGTGGCCGGCAGATCGCATTTGTCCCGCTGCAAAACCACAAAAAGGCTATGTTTTTCTCGCGTCCTGTGCTACAATCGATTAATATAAGAAGCTTCAACGTTAACGATTTCAGACAAACTACTTGACTTTTTTCGCGCGTTTGTTCGACTGGAAGACGCATTTTCATCCCGCGACATCCATAATTCATTAAGAAAATTTCAACATTAATAATTTTAATCTCATCATTTGCTAATTGCATATATTTTACAAAACACCGCTTTACGAAGTTAATGAAACGAGTCAATGAAATCTGTCGCTAGTTGCCGCACTGCTCCTACCGCAACAACGGGAACGCGGCACGTTCCTACGATAGTTTCGACTCGGAGTTTCCACCGAGTTGAAGCGGACTCGAAAGAACCGAGCACCAACCCAACGATGCGCGATCCGATTTTTTTTAAACCTAACTTCTCGCTAATCTCGTCGAGCCTGTAACGTGACCCGTTTCAACGATCCGTCCAATTCGCGACAAACGCGAGGCTCGTCGTAAACGCTGGTTTACTGGCATGTGGCGAGCAATTACTACGATCCAGATAAGAAGCATCTTTCAGGAAACGCTCGGTCCGAGGAATCGCGATTTTGTTGGCTCGAAATTACGACGTCGATCGCAAAATGAACGGGCTTTCGCGAAGTTCGGTGGCGTGAAACAGGCGACGCGTTTACGTTCTTTTTACGATCTCGAATGATTCAAAAGCGAAACGATTCGCTAGAATCTCTCGGTTACGTAAAGGAAGTGACTCGATCGAAACGAGCTCGAACTCCGGCCAACAAAAATCAACGTTATCATCGTGACGCGTGAAAAGCATACGTTATATTCCGGCGTTTATGTTTCACGGTCTGGAGTGACGCGGCGATCAGCGCCGTCATCGACGGCAAGTCAGAAAACCAAGGACGTTTAGAACGTTGTTGAGCGTGCGCTACGAAATTTATATCGCAGGAATAAAGATTGGTCCGCGTTCGAGTCGTTCGCTTCTCATTATCTCTGCGATTACCACGACACTGACGAATTGATTTACCTGTTTTCGACCACGTTTTCCTGCCTCTTTCGCCGGACTCGTCCGATTCATCGGTTTTTGTGGATCGCTATTGTCATTACCGTTAGATATCTAGCATTACCCATTGCTTAACCAGTGTATCTCTATATGGCAAATCTCGCGTCGTTGTCCATTTCCTGCGATTTTTCTTCGAGCTTATAATAATATCGACGTTGACCGGGACGAAAGTGGCGTTTCTAGGGTAGAGAACGTTAGACGGTATCGTAATTGTCGTTCGCTACAGATGGAAACGCGTCTTCCCGATGCGTTTCGAATCGGCGCGATCGCGTCGCGTCGTTCTCCATTGCTCGAAGAGAATCGTTCGTCATCTTTTCCCCGACCGACCGATCCAACTTTGTCCGATATCACGTGCTTCTCTCGTGTCGTCGAGCGACCGATCAGACCGTCTCGAATCCTCGGTCGACGACAGTTCACGATTCGTCGAGTCGAACAAACTGGAACGTCCATCGATCGTGGTCGATTTTAAGAAAGGTAGGTTTTTAATCCAGGTATATCGGATTCTTGATCTCTAGCGGACCACTGATATATAGGCAAGTTTAACGGGCGTTGGTCGGTTAGCGAAATCCGAGATGTAACGGACGCGACGGACAAGGGTGGAACGCGAGTGTCGTAGATCGTGCGATCGCGGAAGAAAGAGCGGAAAGGGTGCGACGATCGCAGAGGTAGCCTCAGAGGTCGAACCGCGAACGACTATTGCGCAATAACCAAAGACGAAGAACCTTGTTCGAGACGCGGTACCGCGAATGGGAGGTTCCCGAGCCGCTGTAATCGGCAGATTAATGTCCGTTCCTCCAACTTAATCTCGGGAAATCCACAGGACGGATTCGTCCGAGGCAGCGAATCGTGCGAACCGTTCGAACATCGTCCGTTGTCGAAATCGCCACGGAACACCACGGTCGATCGATTTACGCGTATCCGAACAAAGGAGAAACGTTCCGGCAGAGTTGGGCGAGTGACCGTGCAGCACGACGATCGTTTTCGAAACCGTAGGAGCGGCGAATAGCGGAGGAGAGACGACGATCCGTCGTCGATCTTTCGATCGTTTCGATCGATCGCGTTCAGAGACAGACGCGACAAATTGACGATAATTCACGACCGTTTGACATCGGTTGACATCAAAATCAATTCGTCGTAATAAAGCGATCGCCGACAATCACCGCGATTACGCCAATGAACGTCTAATGCGGAAGGCATTGCGTCGTGGCGTATCTCGGTCCATCGATGTTTCTATGAATCTCAATAAACAGCGCGGCGGTCGATGGTCGGGGCCAATCGCGTGGCCGTTAAATCGTCGCGCGATCGTCCCTCGATGCGTCGATGTGTCGTTAATCGGCCGAATGGAATCGAGAGGAGACGAACAGTCGACGAAAACTTGAGACGAAAAACGAGCTCGAACGTTCGTCGCGCTAACGGAACTCGCAATTAAACGTCGAAACACGTCGCGCTACGCTGCGTAAGGTTCGAAGGCAATCCCGTTCTACCAAAGATTTACGAAAGCTAGAAGCATGTAAAGTGAAAGCAGCGGCGGATCGCTAACGGTGCTCGTTGATATTACGATTGCTGCGCGATTTACGATTGCCGCTGGTAACGGTGCAGGTACACTCGCCAGCGTTCGCGCGAATCAAACGCGAATCGAGCGCGACCTTGCGACCATCCGAGTCCCGGGCAGGATCGTTCCGTCCGAGTTGTGATCGAGCGAAACGATCGCCGGACACTGTAATTAAACAGCGTGCGGTTGGCTCGTTACCGATGTACCGGATGCGAGTTACGAGTTTGAGAGGCCCATGGCAAGGCCGCGGCTGTTCGCGATCGCGAGGCGGAAGAACCTTTGCAGGCGAATCGAGAGCGATTTAGCTTGCGCCGTTCGATCCGATCGACTTTGTAACAGTTGGTTCGGCATAATGGGAACAAAGGAGGACGCGCGGGCCGTAGCATCGCGAAACAGCAAGAAAATCGCGAAAGGTTGGCCGCGAAATCGACGCCACGGGGAAAATCAGAGGGTGGTAGTGGGTAATTAAGATTACCGCGAATAGAAATTATCGCCGGATTAAGCGCGTTATCGCGCCCCCGCTAACAGCGACCGGCACCGACCGAGTGCCTCGGCCTAACAATGGTAAATATCGTTAGCGCGACTGTAATTGGAACACCAGGCAGGGAGAGGACTCGCCGCTGTAACTCGACCGTTCAATTAACAGACGGACTCTTAACCCGCTCGAATCCTACGTTTCCACGCGTCGAATCTTCGCGCAGCTCGAGCCGGCACAAATTGTTGGAAATTAACGAGCGCGAACAGCCAAAGGGCAGGAGAAAGGGGATAGCTACCAGATGCGCGACAGCTAATCCCCCGAGCATTATTTTTAGTAGCGTTTTAAACGCTAAACGCGTCATCGGGCCCTCCTTTCGCGGCAACCAAGCGACCAACACCGATCGCGCATGCCGAGCCAATTAACGAACCAGTCTCCGAGTCCGATTCGACCGTCGACGTGTGCGCGCCCTGCTTCCATCTCGTCTGGGCGCGATCGCCGAGGGATTGTCGTCGTTGTTGTTAACGTCAACGTGCACGGCATTACGATATCCCGGAAGGCGAGAGCTCGTTCGGCTCTTTAACCTCGCAATCGGTAGCCAATACGATATTCGATATTCGTGCCGAAGATCGGACAAACGTCTATAACGTTGACGATTTACACCTGTCGCCGATAACTTTCCAACGATCCGATCGTTCGCAAAGGCTCGACGTCGACGAAGAAGGCAAGAAGCCGCCGTGCCACCGGCGGTGGAGCGACGTCGCGTGACTGCGCTTTTCGTACTCGTCGCACGCGAAACACGCGACCTTCGGCGTTGCTAGCGATCGGCTTCGGTCGTTGTCTCTTCGCGTCGATCCGTCGTATCGATCGTTGGACGATCGGCGTCGATGGGGCTGTTTCGATACGAGGAAACGATCTCGTGAAGATTATTTCCAAACTGGTTCTCGGTCATTCTCGGAACGATATTTTCCGAGAGACAGGCATCGCGTCACCGTAAAGAGACTCGTAAACGCGTCATCGTGACTAATTTTTTCCTCGGTTTACGATGTAAATACGTTAGACTGGAACAGCTCCGATGTTACGTTGGCGGCGAGCGGACGAGATGCGGCGCGACGTGGCAGTACTCGCGTTCCTAGAATACGAAAGCGCAAACTTTTATCCGTAGGAGCGAGAGAGACAAATGAATCGAGGGACGCGAATTTTAACGAGAGTTTGGTAGTCGCATCGACGCGATCTCGCAAATTTATCCTCGGTTCGTCCGTTTCCGCGTCCACGTTTACACGTATTTACACGTACGCCTTTCTCAGGCTCCGTGAACTTTGGCGCGATTCGTCGATCCTAAAACCCAACGAGGCGTGATAGTTTCGGTAGCTGGTAAAAGGGGTACCTAAGCTCGCACCCTAATCATCCTCACAGCCCTCGTAACTCGCAACCAGGTGCCACGCACTTGTTCCCCGAGTGCGTTCGGGAAAGAGAGACGTCCATCTTCGCGAATTTTCGACTCGTAGGAACGCGTTGAGTCACTCGCACGAATAGAAATTACCCCGATAGATAATAGGCAGAAATAGGGGCGAACGAGGGAAATGCGACGCGATCCGACGAGACGAGACGAGATGGTCGGTCCGAGCTAAGCCCGTGGGGAGGAAGCGTAACTTCTGATTTCCGAGACAGTGCCATATATTTCGATTAACCCTCGTCCATCCGTTCGGTCGAATCGATCGCGATATTTCTCTTCGGCGGACCTTTTTACAAGAGAACAAGACCGACGCGGTCGAAAACCGACGGTCGTCCGAATAAACGGATCGCGCGACGAACGTCGTAAGCGAAGAGAAAACGGGAACCATCCCGCAACGAATCGTCGAAATACCGAGAAAGAACGAAACGAACCTTCTGCCTATGCCTCCTGTTTCTTCTCTCCCGTCGCAAGCTCTCGTACGTTCTTCTCTCTCTCTCTCCCCCCCTCCCCTCTCAGTCTTCTTCTCGTACTCCCTTGCGAGCCGAGGTCGGTTCCTCCTGCCGCGTTTCCTCAGCCCTATTACATCGTTATTAGGCTCGTAACATGCGCGTAAGCGTGTCCAGTGTCCAGGGAACACCCTACCGAGTTATTAATGGCGAGTCTTTGTTTTTTCGTAGTCGGTGGCTCGGGACACGGAACGGGCTGCGGGCCGCGCTCCACGACGCGAACCAACCACCCGCACGGACGCGATGGAAAAAGCGGAACGAAAGGCGAAGGACGAAAGACGGTGGCGGGCGTGGCGCGCGACGACTTACCTTCGCAGGTGAACTGGCCGTAGTGTTTGCCGCTGCTCTTGTCCCCGCAGACGACGCACTCGATGTTGGGAGATTTGTCGGTTTGCGAGCTGCCGGATTGCGAGCTGTTGGCTTGGCTTCCGGGGGTGGTGCTGGGCGGCAGGGGGTCTCTGGGCGTGAGAACCGCTCCGGCGGGCACGAGACAGGTAATGTCCTCCGGCGTGGCGGATGGCGTCAGGTGAGTCGGGGGCATCGGGGGCGGCGGAGCGATTTGTATGGGGCCTGGGCCCGCGGCGGACGCGGCCGCGGCTGCGGCACCGGCCGCGGCAGCAGCAGCGGCGGCGGCTGCACCGGTCGCGGCCAAGCTGGCCCCGGGGTCCCGCGAGGGCCACGAGGGCGGCGCGGCTACCAACGCCATAGAGGCGGTGGTGCCGCGCGCCGGGAACCCCACCTCCAACGTGGTGGTGAACTCGGGGTGGTGGTGTCCAGCTGACACCCGGCCAGGGAACAACGTCGCTGTCGCGGCCGGGTAAACCACCCCGGCAGTCGCCAGGGCGTCAGCGCCTCCTGTCCCGCCTCGAACCACCCTGCCGGTTTCCTCTTCTTGGCCGCGACCACCGCCGACCACCCCTCGTCGCCGCCGTTTCCTACTCGCTCTCCTCTCTACTGCTGCTACTGCTGCTGTTGCTGCTGTTGCTGCTGCTGCTGCTGCTGCTGTTTCTTCCTCTTCTTCTTCTTCTTCTTCTACTTCTTCTTCTTTCTCTCCTTCTTCTTATTCTCCGCCTTCGCTCCCTTCTCGTTACGTCCCTTCTTCCGCTCTGCTTTCCTCCACCGATTTTCCTCGAACGAGAGTTTGCCGAATGCGCGGGCACCACCTCGACCACGTATCACGGTCCAACAAACAACTCACGACAACGCACTTTTGCTCACTCACACACGCGCACTGGTCAGAGTTTGCTCGAGAAGGTCAGGAATCTGAATCCCGAGCGTGACATCCTCGCTGGTTCACCGTCGCGACTGCGGCGCGATCGTCGTTGGTTCCGACGCGGCGACGGAAACGGCACGGCGACGAACCGTGCGATGCGCGTCGATCGAACGATCACTACCGTCGCGTTGGCCCGATCGACCGCGATTCGATTTCGCAGGATCTCGCGTCACCAGGTCGCGATCACAGCCCGGCGATCGGCGAAATCTCGTGGCGATCCTGCGGACGCTCGCACTTGTCACTGTTTCTGGCGACGTTCGCGGTAGCAACGGTATTCCGGAAGAAGAGAGAAAAACACGCAACTTGGACACCACCGAGCACCGACTCGTTCCGGGTGAGCGGGTCGCGCGTCTCAACGGCGCAGGGTCGAGTCGTGGAGACGAGGATCGGGGATCGGGATCGAGATCGAGATCGCGATCGCGCGCACGCGGTAGATCAGCCGCGTATCCTCGCGTCGTTGTATCCGCGGTATCGTGGTATATCGACGCTGGGTGGATGCGCGGTGGCACGAGCCACCGAGTCACAGGCGGAGAGGGTGTGTGCTCCACGCACGCCACAGGGTGGGTGCTGGATACCCGGAGAGGTGGAGGAAACACGCGGAGAGAACGGAGGCAGAGAGGCCAAAGGATCGCGGTATCGAGCACCGCGGTAGGACGAAGATCGCGAACCGCGCGAACCAGGGTGGGAGGATGAGGCGAAAAAGGAGGAGGCTAAGGTGGAGGTGGCGGTGGCGGTTGCGACGGAGGGCAGCCACGAGGTAACGCGGAACCGCGAGAGTACCACCGCGGTAGAGAGGAACGGAGAACGAGCGTGCTAGCGTGTAAAGGCGTACGATGGAGAGAGAGAGAGAGAGAGAGAGAGAGGGAGTGAAAGAGAGAGAGAGAGAGAGAGAGAGTGAGAGAAAGAGGATAGAACAAGAAGGAGGTAAAGAGAGAAAGAGGAGAAGGAACGCGCTCGCGCGCGCGCAACCCAGTCGATAAGCTGCGCGTGTGCCTGTAGGTCGACGAGTGCGCTCGTGCCGGCACAAGCAGGAGGAGGAGAAGAGAGGTGATACTCGACTACCGCCTCGATACGACTATTCTTGGGGCCGACCAGAGACCGACTGCCGACTAAGACGACCCCTGACACCGACCTGCCCCCCACCAGCGCGAACTCTCTCGCGGGTTTCTCGCGGGTTTCGCCGGTTGCCATGACTACCGAAGGTGGGGTCGAGTCCCGGGCGCGCCCCGATGCGCCTCTCATTGGCTGCGGACTTGCCCTACCCTCGCGCCCTCCGACCGCTCTCCTTCCCTCTTCACCCTGCCGGCGCGTCCTTCCGCGTTCGCTCGCCGCCGAAGAGGCTACGCAACCTCCTCTTCTTCCTCTCCTCCTCTCTCTCTCTCGTCGCTGCTTCCTCGAGGCTCGAACATACCGCGCGCGCGAGCGCCTTCCTTCCTTCTTCTTCCCTTTCACCGACCAGCTCGCTCTCTCTCTCTCTCTCTCTCTCTCCCTCTTTTTCTCTCGCTCTCTCTCTCTTCGCGACCTCGTTCTCGCTTTCTCCCTCGTCCGGCCAACCTCTGGTTCTCCTTCTTCCCTCTAACCGCGCTGTTCGCCGGTCATCGCGCGGTCCCGCGACTCTTTTCTCCGTCAGCCGGTACACCACCGTCGAATCTGCACGCCGATCTCTTCGTACGCGTCGCTGCAAATCGGGCGCCTTCTCCCCCTCGTCCTCGCGATCCCGATCGATGCGTCAGATCCGTTCTAACCGAAATCCAATTCTTGGTCTCTTTACGTATCTATTGGACGATTTCGATCGATTCGCGCGACGTCTTTCTTGTCTCGTCTCGCGATCCCTGGTAACTCGGACTTTGGTAAAAGTCGAAGCTTCTAGCGAAACCTTCGCATTTCGTCTCCGAACGATTTCGACGGGACGAGTTGCTCGAGGTTGAAAAACCAAGTGGAAGACCGGATGGAAGACGATCGGTTGGTTGGTCGGTAAGTGGGGAAACGCGCCAACGTCCTAGAACAAACGGAGCCATCGAGCGTCGCGGTGGCATATAACGCCGAGACGATAAGCGAGCCGTTGGTCGTCTCTCGCCAATTTCCTTCGGTTTCCTTGGATACTTGTTTTACGGACGAGCATGTTGGATAGAACGCGCGGTACGAGCCGACAAACGACGACGACGAAGACGAAGACGACGACGACGACGACGACGACGACGACAACGACGACGAGGACGACGGCGAGGGATGAGAGGTCACGGGACAAGAGGGCGGCGACCAATGGGGACGAGGAGTCAAGTGGGGCGCGAAAAATGGGCCGGCCCGCTTCAATCCACCCCCGAGGCTAGAGGTGAGGGTAAGGGTGACGGCAGAGTAGGGTAGACCGACAGCCTCGAAGACGACCGGGCCTTCGACGCAGGGTCAGTCGGGTCGCGGACCTGCACCTTTGCGATTTCGCGTCTCTGTCTCCTCGTGTTTCCGCCCTTGCCGTTCTTCCGCTTTTTGCCCTCTGCTCCTCCCTGCCTGCCCTTTCGCCTTCTTTCTTTCGCGCATCGTTGCTTTTGGCCTAACACACCTCGGTCATGACTCCTTCTTTCAACCCTTTTCGAACAAAAGTTCGTACGCCGGTTCCGTCCAATACCTTACGTACTTGCCTATCTACGATATTCTCGGATCGATTTAGCGATGCATCTTCGGTCGGGCCCATCGAACGAATAAAACTCGCCTTTATCGTAGGTAAACGACGTCGCATTTTGCAGGCGTCGTTTCAAGGAGGTTCGTCCTCGTCGTTCTTCGGGCCCGCCGAATTTATTTCGTTGCATCTAAATTCTACGACGCCTTCGAATTTACCGCTTCTTTCGACCTCCGAATCGAGAAGAGACCGAAGAGAAAGGGAAAAATCGCGCAGATAGGTCGGCAACTATCCTTCTTCTGCGAGAAACGTGGGCGTTTTCTGGTACCTATCGCGGAAACCGTTCGATTACGCGCGTACATTTCCACGACAGTCGCCGAGAAAAGAAATTCGAAGGCAGACACAGACGACCAGGTGTGCGTACGAGTTAGCCTAATGGTTACGATTCGCCCGTCGGCGAATCTGTATCGCGTATATCGCGAGAAGGATTCGAGGGTGGTAAATCTGGTCGCACGGAGTCGGTCTGCGAGGGGGAGGGGAGAGACGTAGGAACGAACAGCGAGTAACGGGGAACGAGAGTCTCGCGAACAGAGAACAGAGAACAGAGAACAGAGAACGGGGAACGAGAACGTGAACGGGAACGGGAACGGGGAACGGGGTTGGATGGCTGGGTACTGGAAATATAGGGGGCAGAGGAGGAGCGGGAGGGGGCGGGGGTTGGCGCCGCGTACAAGTGCATATCGGTGAAGGGGTGGCCGAACAATGCGCTCGTTCAATGCGCTCTAGATATGATTACCGGAAACCATCCCATAATTACTTTTTGTACGTCGAAAACGTACCGAGCCCCCTCGTTTCGTTTCTTCCCCCTTTTCCCTTCGCCGCTGCTTCTCTCCACCGTTAAAACCACCAGTCTCCTCTCTCCGTTGTTCCTTCTGTTGCCCCCTGTCGGCTCGTCTCCCCTCCTCACGTCGCTGTCCTTAAAACAGTCGGAACGCGCGCGCGGCCTTCTCCGCGTTTCAACCTGACACGCGCGATGCTTTTAAAGTGCCAGCCAACGTTAACGCCGCCGCTCTCCGGATGATTTATCGAAATCGTTGCGTTCAACGCGACGCCGACCGACCACCGTGGCCTCCCTGCTACCCGAATCTCGCCACCAAATTCTCGCGAACGGCGACCTTCTTCGAGAGTTGCGATCCAAACGCCGGACGAAATGCCGCTCGAATCGACATTCATTTCGAATCGTAGACGACGGACGACGGAGGTAGTCGCTTTTAACGAAGCGAATCTACTTCCGAGTCTCCGTCTACGTTTTTGGGGATTCCAAGGTAACGGCGCGACCGCCTGGTTTTCGTCGTTTCGTCGCGAGTTTCGCGTTTCGCGGTAAACGACGAACAAGGCGATGGTAGGAACGGTCGAGGAGCAAGCAGCTCGCGAAACTAGCGATTGGCCGTCGTTGCCGCTAGCCGAGCTGCGGGTCTCGGTCGCGGCGGGGGCGAACTAGCGGCAGTTTGAAAATCGGATTAAAAAACACGGGAGCGAGGGCTCGGGTACGATTACGAGGTAACGGGAATGGGAAGGCGAGAACGCGACAAAGGGGAGAATCCCTGTTCGCTCGGAGCGGTGGTTATGGTCGCGGTCGCGCCGCTCGAGCCGGCTGCATTATGAGTGTGTTCATATTTCCTGCGTTGCCTCCTTCCTTCCCTTATCTGTCTTCCCTACCCTCCCCGAGCCCTTTTGTTCGCACTCTTTCGACTGTTAATGCCGCGAAATTAACTCCGGCAGGAGCGAGTTTAAGAACCGCTACAAGGTATATACGCGCACCCGTTTCCGTCCAAAGAGCGCCCGAAGGCGATCTTCATTGTCCCGTCGGCGTATTATTTTAACATTATCTGTTAGTCGACTGCCGCTTAATTAATTTATTTATGAGCCGACGCGAACCAACCAGCCAGCCAAGGAACTCGGCACAACGAGCGGCAGAGCAATTCGTCCGGGAGAAACGAAGAATGCCGAGAGGAGGGTGGTCGAGGGTGTGCAACTGCCAGAGAAAACCGGAGAAAGAATAGAATCGTCCCGCTAGGAGATTCGTCTCCAGAGGTTCAACGATTCAACCCCTTGGTGGTCGAGTCGAGTCGAGTCGCGCGGAGTCGAGTCGAGTCGAGTCGAGTCGAGTCGAGTCGACTCGGGTTGCTCGCGAGCTGCTTCTTTCTCGACCAAAGGACAGGGCTCTAATAACGCTTCCTCCTTTATTGCCTCTTCGCTTTATCGTCGTCGTCGTAGTCGTCGTCGTCGTCGTCGTCGTCGTCGTCGTCGTTGTCGTCGTTGTCCTCGTTGTCGGAGAAGAAGGGGGGAAACACCTCGCAAAGGGTGACACAGACCGAGAGGGTACGTTTTCTCACAGCGCGATCTCGATTACGCGTAATACGCGAAGCAACGTAAAAGACGGGTTAAAGTCGGACGGAAGGAAGGCAGGAAACGAGAAAGACGAACGTTTCGGGGATCTTGGGAAATCGGAAATTCCGATTACGAGCGTAAGCGTGTACTGACGTACTTTTGGAAACGCGTCGTTTCGCTCGCACCGGTCGCACGATGAGACCGAGGTAGATGGGTAGCCAGGATGGCGAGATTCTTTGGAAAAGCGCGAAAATTATCGTGGAAAATCGGCCGATCGTTTCTATCGGAGATCGAGCGATATATCAAGCGATTCCCCCGAAGGGAGAAACCCCTCCGGAAAGGGAGTGAAGCATTTGCATAGGGGAAAGAGCGAAGCATCGCTTTGCAACTCGACCGGACACGCTGGTCAGTTGGCTGGTTCGGGATCACCTGTCCCACGATTATCCGGGGTCAAGATTGAGAGAGGGACTACCCCGGGAACGGCCCCCTGGCACCGATGTCTTCCGGACGTTCGAGTTTACGATAAATTAATGGTTTTTCGAGGGTCGACCTTCTTCGTAGCCGGTCTCACGCGAAAATTCAAATCGCCAACTGTCCTTTAATTATTTATGGTCGATCTCTCTTTTGTCGATCGCTCTCTTTCGCACGCGTTATTCGTCGCTCGGTCGATCGTCGAGTAAACTCGTTGCCAAGCCTGTAACCGATAACGAAGGAGTTGACGAAGGAGAAAGAGAACTCGCGCGACACGGTGAATTTTGAAAGTGGACGCGATTCGACGATCCTTTGAACGGACGGCGTGCAACGTCGAATCGAAAGAACGACAAAATTCGTAGACCGTTGGATCGTTTGCAATTCACCAACGCAGAGAATGTTTGAAATCGGTCGGCGACGATCATCCATTAAGCAGGCGGCAGTCTATTCTATTTTACCCGTAACCGTCGTATCGAGCCCGAGACGAACAATGTCCGTAGGATCGTTAACGATTGAAAGTCAGGCTGCGAGTTTCGTAATCCCGTCGGAAGAAGCAGAAGCAGAAGCGATACGCCGAACGTAACGCAGGTGGGACGCTAATGGTCTCGTGTCAAACATCGACTGACCGTTTAAAGGCTCGCCAAACTTTTCTGTCGTTTCATTAATCTCCCGTGAAATTTTCTCGTGTGTAAACAGCTTTATTGACAGCTTGCTCGATTTTCGGATCGTGCGAGCTCACCGAGTCGCAAAATTTCACGGAAAACTCGCTTTCGCGTATCGATCGACGACCGTGTCAGTCGCAGATGCCGTCTACCCGACCGGCTCGCCTACTCTCCCTTGTTCCTTCCGATTTCCTCTTTTCGCGGGTTTCATCGCCGAACCTTCTTTCTTTTGCCGATCCGAGCAACAGCGAGGCGAAACGCCTTGCAGATTACGCGGTACGGCACGACTTTCGTCACGGCGCTTTTATCTAATCTCGACGCGTGTTTTTGCGGAAGAAAGGACATTCGAGGAGAGGGAGGCAGCGCTCTTCACCTTCGCGAGTAGACCTGGCAAATTGGAAAATGCCGATTTAGCCGATCGATCGTACGTTTGACCGAGTCGCTTGTTTTTTTCCAACAGACCGATAGCGACGGTCGAAACTCGATTCTTTTGAAAGAAGCCGACTAGCAGGGAGGACGCGTTCCATCCCGCAATGGCATCGAACCATACAAAAGGAAACGAGCACCGTTTTCCCCTCGATCGCGCGTGCACACGCGCGTCAACCGCGTTACCCGCCTGACATATGGCCGATACCGATTGTTGGCGTTTTTACTCTCTCCACCGACGACATCGTTGTCGTGAATTCGTCTCTATGACGACCGTATTAACGCGCCGTGATTCGTATCCATTTTCAATCCGTGCTTTCTAGCCGGCGCGACGCGATGGGAATTCGAACGAAGCGGACCGCCACTGCAAACGGAATAAGAATTCGAAATACGTAATTCGACGTCGTGAAGGATTCGTCGAACGGAGAGGCTACAAGGATATATAGGAAACGGTGGCCGGTGGAACGAGGTCGTCGTCGTGCAACAGCGAAGCAACGTCGGGTATCGCGAAATAGAAGACGCTTGGAAGGCGCGCGTTATAAAGCGCCGCTACGACGAATTAATTGCGCGGAAAGGAAATACCCGACACTAATGACATACGATGCGCTCGAGAATGAAAACGTATCCCGGAGGAAGGGTGATCGAAAGCACCTACGCGCAGCAACGGCAAAGAAAGGTACTACGAGGGTGGCGGGAGTCCCCTGGGGGACCTATTGTCCGGAATACCCTGATTAAAAACCCATTCCCTGGTTACGCGCTTTAGAAACTCGCTCGAACCTAAAATTTGAGTGTACCGCGCGATATCGTGTGTATACCGCGGTGCGATTCGTTTACGGACAATCGACCATCTATGTATATATTCTCCTTTTCCCCGTCTTACACGCTTTTTCGACTTTGTCACGGAATATTTCTATTTTTGCATATACGCAAAACGAGAGATAGAGGGACGAGGTCGAAAAGACGAATGAATGAATGGAAATGCGAAAGTTGAATTCGGTCGGACGACGGAGAAAGAGTTCGGTGGACGGTTGAAAGGCGCGGCGTTAAAAGCCACTCGACGTGGTAATTAGCAACGGCAGCGATAACAGGGCCGCGCGTTACCCTTTGTCCATGTTCGCTCCCCAAACGGCAGTCACGGCTCGAACCCGAAGACAGACTACGACCCGTACCTGTGCCCGAACTCCGCTGTTTTTCTGGTCCATGAATCTTTTAAGCGAGCACGGTTCGTTCGTCGAGGCGAGTCCCTCGCGTAGAAAACGGTAAGCGGATACGGTTGTTTGTCATCTACCTGTTCACCTGTACGTTTCCTCGAGCACGCGAGTCGACGTCGACACCGAAAGGGGACGCGACACCGGTGTCTAAAAAGAAGGCAACTATTACCACGATCCGACACACCACCGCGTGTTTCGATAACGATCGAACGAGTGTAGCAGGGAAAATTCGATTGGAAACGTGGAACGTTGAACGGTCGACGACGGTGTTTAGCACTCGTGTTCGTCCGTTATTTGGTTGATACGTTTGGCCGCGTTGCGTTGATCAGAGAGTCGTTCGGGGGAGGTTCGCAGAGGCGGGCGAACCCATCGAATCGAGAGTCTGCGGATAGAATGTACACCGGTGCATCGAGTCAGACTCGATAATCATCGGAGAGACTGACGGTCAGCAGTTCGGGGGCCTATTCACGCGGCGTTACGCGGCCTTTCACGGATATCAGGTTGCCCATTAGCGACTAGAGAGGCTGTCCAGTAATTACGGCTTAATTAATCCTCCGAGGCTCGTCTCCGACTCGACTGATTAACGTGCGCCACGCTCAAAGGAAGAGCCGGCAATACGATGACCTTCCACGCCGAAAATCCGCTACCGTGACCCGTCTCCTCGCTTCTACGTTTCTACGTTTCTACGCTTCTGCGATCCGTTCGTTCTCGTCGCCGCTTCTGTACCCGCCGCGTCTCGTTCTCGTCCACCTTCCTCTACCGATCAATTTCTCCGCTCTTCGCTGTTGCTTGCTCCGTGCCGCCGATCGCGCCAACGAAGAAGATACTCGTTCGTAAGCCTCGATCGACGCGACGCGACGAGACGATCTTCTACGCCGCTACCGGTTAATTTTCGTCTTTCGAAGCACGGATCGGACAGACGTGGAATTTACGGTGGCGCGCGCTCGATCCGGCAATGCCGAAGGGAAGAAAAGCGGATCGGCCGAAAAGGTGGTAGGGGAGCGGCGGGGAACGGTGTAGAATAAAGGATGCCCCGGTGGTTCGACCGACTGCGAGAATACCGGCACGGCGACGATGCGGAGAGCCGAGAACGACCGAGAAAAGATCCTGAAAGGTAATTACTCTGTGCTAGATGCAAACAATAGGTATCGTACCCTTTGGTTCGTGTGAAAAACAAAAACCGCCCCGTTAGCTGGAACGTCGCGTCGCGTCGCGTCGGGCCTCGCCGGGCCAGCCTGTTTCGTATACCTGTTCACGGTAACGGATGGAAAGCGAGGGTCACTGGAAACAGCGAGATCGTACCTTCAACGTCTTACCCAATGAATTACATAAGCATTAATCAACAGCGTTCCCCGAGGGTTCGTCGAAATCGGCCATAACCGTGACAGCTAGTAGCTCGGCAGGAAAAGCTGTCTCGTCGAAAATCACCATACCGTAGCTTCGTTACGATCGTTCGACGAACCAGGCATTCGGAATTTAGCTGGCAATCGCGACTTCTGTCTCGGGAAACGCGCGCAACGAGCGTCATTAAATATTCACGGACCATCGGCAGCTTCCCATCCGACCAAGATTTTGTCCCGGCGATGAATGGGGACGGTGAAAACGGTTGCATACTAACCACCCACACGTTAATCGTCAATCCTGTTAGCGACACCGACAGGACGCCCTACCGCGGTAAAGGATCATCCCTTAATCTGTTCATTCGCATCCCTGCGGTTCTCTCGCGGTGCAACCGCGCGGAGAGAGGCGACGCGCTACGAACCAACGATTTCGAAACTCGCACCCCGTGCCAAAACTCCCCCACCTGCTGTCCTCACCTCGTCCCTTCCTCTTCCGTGTCTCCTTCTTCGCTTCCTTCCATGTCTCCTGCCTACGCTCTGTCCCTGGCCTTCCAACGTTTCCAATCTCCTCGCCATCCTCTTTCCATCCTATTATATTTTCGTACCACGTGACGTTCTTCCTTCGACGTACGTCCGCGTTCGATGCGTGAAAACGCGTAACTCGAAGTGTCGCGTGGCGTCGCGTCGCGTCGTATCGTATCGTCGACGATCGTCCAACGTCGCGGTGGCGTTCGTTACTCCATCGTCCTCGTTCGTCGTTGGCGTTTGTCCTGTCACGTTCGAGACTGGAGCAAGGATCGACCTTGGACCCAGCGTGGTGCCACCGATCCGGCGAAAATGAAAGACGGCAGGCGATACCTTGATAGACGCGTTTTACGACACGGGCCGACTCCGAAAGCCGCACGAGCCAACGCGAGACGAGACGAGACGAGGAATACGTAGTTGGAAAGACACGGGCAGGTAACGAGGGAAAGGCAGGTAGGTCTCTGTTCTTACTCTCTGTTCGTCTCTCGATTCTTCTCTGCTACTTTCCGTTCTCGCGCCACGACTAACGCCCTGCGCACAATGGATAAATGAGATTTTTTGCGAGCGATTGAGATCCGAGTGCGGTGAGTAGGGTGGCGAGGTAGACGGAGAAGCAAGCTCCAGAGTGCCGAGGGAGTAGGGGAGGAAACGAACGGGCATCGTTGTCTCCCCCGGGAAGGACAGAGAGTGTACCGATGATAGGGTGCATCCCCCGAGAGACCAAGGGCTCGAAGAAAGGGTTGACAGAGGAGGCTTTTAATACTTGCGGTATCGTTCTTCTATTGTCGATAAAACGCATCGACGGGATTACCATAAATACGACGTGGCGCGTATCGTGCAGCGAAATTGTCTCGAGCATCGGCGCAGCGTCGTTCGAGACGCCGAAAAACGCGTCCGTTTTTCTCTTCCTCGTCCGCGGCAAGCGTTCGTCTTCGAATCTCTTCGAACACTCGCTCGATCACGTTCCGCGTCAACTTCGTCAACTTTGGCCACCTCTAACGTCTGCGACGACGCGACGAGCAACGCCGAGGGACGAGTCTCGCGCGACACGAAATACACTTTGAAATTTTACCGTTATAAATGCGAGAGTCGCTCGGTCGGTGGTTTCGCGTTAGCAAATTGGCGAGCAGCTGACACCGTCCCACGAAACGAGCGCGAGCGGACAAGAAGCGACGAAAGCGGTGCAAGGTTTCGACTCTGGAACGCGCGAGACTAGCGGATACGCCTAATTAGGGGTAGCCAAGCTATAGCGTCACAGCGGGGTAATTAATTGAACGTGGATTAATGCCAGTGGATTAATCTGCATACTGCCTCTCTCCTCTGCCATTTTCCAGTTGAAGCGAGGCGCCGCGTCTCGCTCGTTCGTCCCAGAATTATCTTCGATCTCGCGATAATCCGCGCGACCAACGCGTCTGTCCATCGCTCGAATCGCGATCTCCAGAGATCCCTCGAGAACGTATTCGCTCGTCGCAGATGGAAATTCTTTCTCTGCGAGTCTCCGAAGAGATTGTGCAGCGTGCGCGCTCGTCTAGAGGCAAGTGCCGTTGCCGTAACAAGGGCCACGAACGCGATCCTTGACACCGCTACGTCGCGTCGGTGCTATCGATGATGCCTAGCAACGCGGAAGCCATTAACCATATGGCATATACACCGTGCCACGCTACATCGCGACCTGCACTCCTGTCTGTCCGTTCTCCTCCGTCCATCCGGCATCGCGGCAGCGGGCTCGCGCGATCCTGCCAGCAACGCTATGCCACGCCACTCCGCTCCGCCGCTCCTCCATCCGACCGATCGGCTATCCTCCTTTCGATTCCATACGATACGACACGACGCGATGCACGCTATACTCGCCGTGGAATTAGAGGAAGCAGAATCGCAGCGTCTATCGGATAATTTTGGCGTAACGGAGCGACAGCTATCGCGAAACATTGCGTTTCGGTATCGTTCGAAAAAATGCCGCGAATCTTTGTAATCGCAACGATATCTCGATTACTCGATAATTCGAAGAACCGGGAGGCCATCGGATACATCGTGGTCGTTCGCGAACCTGTCGGCACCGAATCGACGTTGCACGTACGATGCTCTGGTCGGAGAGATTCGACATCCGCCGAACGACTATGATAGACGCGGAAACCGGCTAAATTGCATAAAATAAAAGGGCGACTAAGAACGTACCTAGCCGGAAAGATACGAAGCCGTAGCGATCGTTTCCTCCGGCGTATAAATATGCAACGCATCGCCCATGGGTCAGCCCGGATTCCTCGACGATGCGATGAGAGCGTTCGCGATCGGTCGGGCGCGCACATCCATATCGGCTCGACGTATGCGTACACGCGTGCATACGTTAATCCTCCACAATAGGATCCTCCACAATGGCCTTTGTCCGCCGTGCTCACGGAAAGAAATGAAAAACGAGGCCCTCCTTCTCTCCCCTCCCTCCTCCATTCCACTCTTTTCCCCTCTTTTCCCCTCGTTCCTCCTCGATTCTCCGACGCTTACCATTTTTCTCGCTTTATCCGCTCCGCTTCTCCCTTTTCTTCCGACTCCTCCGCTTACGTTAGTTTCTTCCAGCATCCCTCTCGGCTCCGCGTGCAACCGCGTCGCGTATCGCGCGACTGCGATCGCTCGTCGAGAGTCCGATACCGGAAAACGTATCGCCGGACGAGCAGCGCGCGTCGCGTGTAATTTCGTCGAGTCTCTCTACGCTACGATGGGACGACGCGTTGAAAAGACGACGGAGAGATCGAAGATTTCGAAGGTTAGAATCGACGACAGAACCGAGTTCGTCGACCGACCGTTTTTCGTCGCGTCGAGGAGCGCAGTTCCCAGTAACAAAGTCGTTACGGATCGTTGAGGCATCGAGTGGAAAATTGAACGGGACCGTGGTAGGACTCGACTCCGGTCTCGAGCGTGACAAAAACCAGCGCGGATCTCGTTTAGGTTCTGCAGTGTCACGCAACGAAACGCGCAGAGAGAGAGAGAGAAAAAAAAAAAACGAATTTCCTCGTAGTTGCGAAGCGAAGGATGTCCGAGGGTTCTCCGGGCGATTTCACTGCCACGCAACTTGTCCAATCGCGAGCCGATCGATCGTCGACCGCTGTACAATTAGACGGATTTCAGGCGCGATACTTTGCGCCGAAAACGCACGACCGAGTCGCGATTCGGCAAGTTGACGGGGGCTGAACGGTCGCGCGAAGAATCGGTCGACGTCGTCCGCGAGGCAACGGTGGTGTACAGCTCGACGATCGTATTAGCCGTTAACGGTGCCTAATTCGGTGCAAAGCCGCTAATCCGGCAGAATTAATCCAGCTCGGTCGGTTGCTTTCCATCAATGTGTCGTCGTTCACGAAGCGCCGGGAGTACGGTGGGACAGGGCCAGCTTCGGCCCTTGATTCTCCACGGCCCCTGATTCTCGACCAACCCCTCTAACCTCCCTCCACCTCGACACCGATCCTGTTTCGCTTCGTTCCGACTCCTGACTCGGTCTTCGTCTCCGTCCCCGACCCCGTCATCCCCTTCGCCGCCGCCGCCGCCGCGCCGTCTTCGTCTACGTTTCGTTCGCTCGCACGCTTGTCCCTTCGCTTCGTCCTCTCTTCGTTTCTCTCGGCTTCCCTGTCGCTCGTTCGCGTTCGCCATCTGCTCGTCTTCGTTCGACGTACGAACGCAGCGACTGTCTCGGTTTCTCCGTCGAAACATCGGCTCTCGACGACTCGGCTCGTTTACAGCGGGGCGTCAAGTTCGAAGCGAGTTTGCCGGAGCTCGGTCGGTCGCCTCTCGACAAGGATGCGAGCCACTCGAAACGTAGCGTATTCTGCGCGGGATGCCGCGGGATCTGACATAATGCCTGCCTCTCCCACCCCCGTATCCCACTCTGCCAGCAACCTCAACCCCGGATAAATTCTCTCTCCCCCTTGGTCTCCCGCTCCCTCGGCCGGCCCGTGCTGCTCGAGAGTACGCGGTGGTTGCTACGGCGATGAGAGGGCCGACACCACGAAAACCATTCGGTTCCATTCTCCGGTGATCGGCTCTCGTTCGAGATCTCCCAGCGTGCACGGAAGTGCATTATTAAAAGCCGAACGAGTACTTTGTAACGAGTTACCCCCTACCACGAATCGGCTTCCCGCCGTTTCGCGTTGCCTCGTGTCTCGCCCGTCTCCGATCGTCCCCCAACCACCTATCGTCGCCGCTACGAACGCGAGTCGAAATCGCGACGCGAGATCTTCCGAATCCGAGAATTTCTCCGTCTTTGAGTAGCGATCGGGTGTATTAGTCTCGCGTTCACCGTCAACGACGATCGAGTTCAACGGTCGACCGATCGAAACGCTTTCCACGGATTACGAAGAACGAGACATCGAAAGCATTGCCAATTTCTCTTTTTCTTTTTTTTTTTTTTTTTTATTTACGCTCGTTCAAACCTCCTTACACGGTTCTACATCGAATATATCGAATATAAATCTATTTGAACATTAAAATTGTATTTCTACGCGCGACTGATCTCCGTCATTGCGACGACGCTCGCAGCTATATATTCTATTTTATCTCTTTCGTTTAACCAAATTTCCGCACACACGCGGATACCGATACCCCTCGATACAGACATCGGTTTTTCTTTAAAAGCGTTTTCTCTGTTTTTCACCGATCTTTATCGACGATTTGCTCATCGTTGGACTCGTCCGATTACTTTTTGCCTGGCCACTGCCCTCCTCCTTTTCTTCCGTTTTCAGCGGTAGCTGCCAAGAAAAGAAGCTACGTACGAGGAAGCTTTCGTCCTTCCGATCGAATCGTTGCACAGGTACGGACCGTCTGGTCCGTTGACAAAAATCGGTCGACCGATTACGAACGCCTCGTTGTTCGTCGTCGACGTTAAATCACTTCGATCGCTACTCTGTCCATGGCTGTCGATGAATTATGGTTGCGTTGCGGTCCATCTATCCAAATACGTATATCTGTCGCAACGGTTTAGATAAGAACGGAGAAGGTTTCGAAGCGAAGAGGGTTACGCGTCGAGTTTCGAGTTCGAGCGGATACAAAAAACTAAGTGGACGCGCGCCTACGGTTTAATCGTTCGGTTCCTTCGCAACGTGCAACCCCGGTCGCAAGAGAATCGTTGTTCGAAAAGAAACGAATACGTGCATTAAGGAAATAGCGCGAGAGCGAGACGCGGGGGTGAAAGGGAAAATAATTCGATTTTTCGATTCGGCTGAATACCACGATGATTGCCATTGCCAACGAAATGGAATTTAATCGAGCGACGAGCCACGAAAGATTTCTAGCGATTCGTCGAATTGATATTCCCGGTGCTTGTTCCGGAGACATGGCACGATAATGGCGTATTGTTTTACTAATTCTATCCGGAGGAGAGGAGACGTCTTAAACTGGCCGCCGAAACCTACGATTTACCCGACGTCGTATCCCTCGAACTATAGCACGATGCAACGACGAAACGACGAGATCCAAGGATATTTTCTTGTGCGAAATAAATCGTGGGGAAGGTTTCGAACGAGGAACCCCTAGAAACGTTCGCGATATATTCCGAGAAGAGAAAATTACGCGGACAACGATCGGGACAGGACGTTCGATTCCAAATTTTATACGAGTTTCGCTTCGTTTCGTCTCGCATCGATGAACGTCCGTATAAAGTGTATTCGATAGAATAGGGTCGACCGTGGTCACCGAGCTTGGAATTAAAATCGGTGACTACCCCCCCGGTTGGTTCCGGTGGCGCGGTGCCGGTGCCGATGCCAGTGGATAACCGCAGGTTGCCACTGTTCGTAGCTGACCGCGATTTCTTTTCCCCCTCTGTCTTTCGTTCTTCCATTCCACAAGACCCTCTTTCGTCGAATTTAAATTTTCCCGAATTTCGTTTAAAACGTTTATGATGCGTGTCCGAGGGTCGGTCGCTCGATCCCACGAGAGAACGAGAGGTGTCTCAGCCCCAAGTTTGCGCAGCCGGACAACGAGTTCCAGCGCAAGACCGACGAGCCGGTGACCAGGCCGACTAGACACTCGATCGACCTTCCCATATCCGACCGCGTGCCTAATAAATTTATTTCCGATGCAAATAAAATTCCTTCCCTAGTACGAACGAACGCCACCTTCCAACCGTTCTCTCCTTTCTTTGCTTTTCTTTCGTACTCGAATCGAACGTGGAACGCGCGCCGAACCAAATTCCTCGTTTACCCGAGAGATATCGTTATCGCTAAAAAGAAGCCAGCAGACGTATCTACGGCTTAAAGAACCCACGAGAGAAAGTTTGCTGGAACGAAAGCGCGGAGTCGCGGATGATCGTATCCGCTTTTGTCGTCGATATCGCGCGATTGGGAATTCCCACTGCGTAATCGAAATCGATTAACGCTCGTTACATAAGCTCCGACGCAAAGAGAAGTGATGCGGAAAGCCATCGATATCGAATACGCAGAAGCGCGTATACCGATGCTTATGGTGTAAATATCGGTAAGTAGGTTATGCTACGAGCATGATACTGGGCGTACCGATTTACGACGGCGATGATTCTTACGAATCTTATTGTGAATCGTGTAACAGGTGAAAACAAATGGGAGATACGTGGCGAAAAGGAGAAGATTTCCCACGAAGGAAACACGATCGATCGACCGATCGAAGAAAAAGCGGTGCGTGGTTGATCGATCGATCGAACGACAGCACCTTTTGTGCCGTAGAAATCGTAGCACGGGCCGTGCGACCACAAAGCTCACAGATAGCTGGATCGCGTCCAGCAGGGATCCGCAGGTAATAGTATATATAATGGGCAGTTAGCACCCTACTGTGGTCTGTAGTGGGTGTGTTGTGACACCGAGACCGGAACAAACAAACATCGTGTCCATTTTAGAAGGGTCCAGGACAAACTGGCGTTGACCAGCGGCGAGACAACCGCAAGTTTGCGGGTCGCGCGAACCTCTTCGAAACATCCCCCGCCTATCCTAGTTGCGTTTCGTTCTCGAAAACTCGGGCCGTCGTCGTGTCGGTGTTGCTGACCGAATGCTGTACGTATAGAGAGCGAGTGAGAGAGAGAGAGTGATGGGGAGAGGGGGAGGGAGAGGGAGAGAGTAAAACGAATCCGAGGGCGCTACCCTCGAGAACTCGACCACGACGCTAAATAGGAGAACGATACACTCCCACGATCGACTCGATTTCATTTTTCTCCTCCTTTACCGCACTCCGCTCGACTTTCTTCCGCGACATTACCTCTGACTCGTCCGTTATGTTACCTCTTAACGGATCCACAGTAAACGTAAATTCAAAGTCGTCCATCTTTCCAATCGGGAATCGCGATTTTCGAGCTTTGCCGTTACTTTTATGCCGTTTAAATCGTCTCGCCGGTTCTTCTCTCGTCTCCGAGATAACGAAACGCGCTGAAATTCTCTGGACGAGTTTCGGGCTTTGACCGGGCCAACTCCAAGCTCCGAAACTATCTTGACGTAATAGTAAGTTTAACAGCTGCGCCGGCCAGGACGAGCGTACGTACGTACGAGTTTGCCAACGCTTTTCTCGAACCAGTCGCGATCGAATCGCGTGGTTGCGTCGCTGCGTGTTCTCAGCCGGAAATCGAATCTGGATGGGAATACGAGTTTTGCTCGGGCAACTAGCCACGAAATCAAGTTTATTCGTAGCGCGCATAATCCCACGAAACGCGAAACGTCGGCAAACGAGTTGCCGCGTCCGGGACATCCCGACTCGAAGGCTAGAAGAACTCGTTCTCGTCTAGTCTTTCGACCGTCGTTGACAAAAAGTTTGATATTCCAGTTTGTGCCAGTCTCGTTTCGTTGCCCCCGATGCGATGGAACGAGTTGTTTCGAGTACATGCGCGCGCGCGCGCGCGATCGCTTTCCCTTTCGAGATTCAGGCAGCGCTAGACGAATCGCGAGCACAGCGGAAGGTAAACTAACAGGAGGAAGTAATCGAACACCTTGCGGTAACGATAGCGGTGGCAGTAGTGGTGGCGATGCGTAGGAGGACAAGCTCGTGGTTAAGAGCGAACTAGTAGCCGGCTGTAGGAGACGCGCACTTGGAGCACCGAAACCCTGGCGGTGTCGATGGGTCCGAGTGCCACTTTACGAACAGGCATGTGTTCCTGTCTCGGGTTTCGTATTCCATCCCTCTCTTTTCCCTTTTCGGGGAAGTCGATACGCTTTTTGCTCCAATTTCGAATCGAATCCACCGTGAGCGGCTCGAATTAAAAACTCGCGATTTCATCCTTTCAACGTATTTTAATCATATTCGCAAAAACGTGAAAGCATAGATGGATCGTTATTTCGACCAGCCGACGCGACAGCGAAAGGCCGTCCGAAACTGAACAAATCGACGGGTGTGTGTTGCGCGCGAAGAATATTTACAAGCGTTGAAAGACGCGGTCTCACGGGTATTTCGGTTCTCCCCTCTTTCGGAGTCGTCTCGAATTCGGAAGAACGAGAATATAAATCATGAGACTGCGTTAAACGAGTAGCTGGTGGACTGCGAGTCGGCTACGCAGATGGGAAACCTACGAATTATAAACAAATGTTTCACGATTTCACCAGCAAGAACGGATTACGATTCGCTCGGCCGCAAAACGATCGAAGAAACGACGACTATAGTCCGTATATATCGTACTATAACTTACGATCAGCGTGGCAATTATTTAACTCCTAGCGTATAATTATAATTTAACTTTCCTCGTCCATCTTTTTCCAGATACGCATATTCGTATTTCCTCGTTCTCTTATATATCTGCATTTTTTCTCTTTTTTTTCTCTTACGTCCGTCGTTCGTTCTCGCAACTTTTTTTACTCTTCGTGCCATAGAGCATAGTGTCGATGATTAGTCGAATAAACAAATAAATGAATAAAATAGACATCGAAGAGTAGAAGGAGGCAAAGGCTCGATCGCTACGTTAGCTTCCACGCACGCGCATATACATACGCCGTAATAAATAATCATAAGCATAAACACAGAGAATAGAGGCTAGAGCGAAAGAAGGAACGGTCTCACCCCCGTGGAAGCTTCCTCCGATTTAGAGTTTATACTTTAGAGGGACGGAGGAGTCTATGGTCACGCAGCTGTCCCATGCCCAGATGTCCGGTTTTCGGCCACGGGACGACGACTCACTGTGAGAAAACCAATCCTTAGGGTCCCTTCTTTCCTTGCCTTTCTCCTCTTTGTCTTCCTTCCTTTTGGCTCGTCCCGTTTTCCTCGTCGAATCCCCAATGCACATTAATTACCTCGCTCCAAGACTATCCTTTTGGATTATCCGAAATTTAATACACACGTCCGTACACCCGGTTACGTTCGTTCGCACACTATTATATGTACGTACGTATATGTATATTGTAATTTGCAAAGAACGTTGCGTCCTTTTCATCTTCCTTTTCGATTTTCCTCCTTCGTTCGACTTCGTTTCACAACGATTCGTAATCTCATGGAGAATTTATTACGCGATCGATCGTCGGCCGATGACGAGCATCTCGATGAAGGAAATAATCGTAATCGTAGGAAATGCGCGTTAGCTCGCGCCGCTATGCTAATTGAGTAAATGCGATCAAAGAGAATTCGTTGCGAGCAACATGGCCATTACCTCGTCTATCTTTCGTTTCCTTTATTTATTTCCAACCGCATATCGAACGCATTGGCGAAACATTTTTCGCTGGTAAACCACACGCGACGCGCCGTTTGGCGACAAACTCGATTCATCCAACCGATTTCCATGGTATTTTCAATCATCTTAACTTGAGCGAAGGAGAAGGGGCGCTCTTACGTTCCTTGCTTTTTAATTATTATCCATCTACGATCGGACTGTAGTCTTAAAGACGGTAAAGCCGGATTACCGGTTTACGAGCGTGTGCGATATCGATTTTTATCGATGTCGTAATTTACTTTCTTATCTCGTCAGAGCCGTTCCACGACGAACGCCACCGAACAGGGAGCGTCGATAAAATCCCGGCTAGCGAGATACGAAACGCGTATGTAAAGTAGAAACCAAACTACCAATCGGCTAGAAGATTATCTTCCTCTTAGCAAATGAGCGCGATATACGTGTAGTATTCAGTTTGGAAGATTTTGGATTTTCGATAAAAATTCGACGTTCCCGTCGACTTATCCGCTTTACGACTTTTTTCTTTAACCCCTTAAGTTTTACGAACGAGGCCATCCCGTCTCAAGTGCACCGTCCCATTTCCATTAATCGCTTATCGCTTATTCTCGAATGTCTATCTCTCCCGTTCTTCGCGTTATGAAATCTAAAATCAAGAAGGTTTCTACAAGATATGTATTTTTGTTTATTTATTTTAACGTGATTACAGCTCGTAACATTCGTATTTTATCCGTTATTTATTATCACGAAATTGGTCCAACTAGAACGAGCCCAACCACGAAGCGTAAGACGTTTCGATTCGGTCGGTCGGCGAACGAGTATTCAAATAAATTCCGATGTCTTCTTTGCCAATACCAAACGTAATTTTCCTTATTTTCTTACGAAATAGTTAGCAATAACGAATGGGAATGGACATTTAATAAATACGTCTATCCTTTCGTCGTGTTCCTGGAAAGAATCTAGGGCTCGTGGGATTGAATTAAAGCGTCGATGCGAACCGAAACGGTAGTTTCGTAGTCGGATTTCGTGTAAAACCGTAACGCGTAACCTTCTTCCTTGGCGTTGCGTCGATAGCCGAACCCTCGGTGACTCGGAAAGCAAGACGTTCTCGCCATAGTCGACTATTAATTACGGTCCGTAACTCGGCGTAATTAGCCGACGCGTAATCAGATCAGCAAACGGAATTGATGCACGTCTAGTTACGCCTAACGATCCCCTTGGCAACAATACATTAAGATGTCACGAAACTGCTCTCGTATCTTTGCTCGTTTCCTATGCCACGTTCCCGAGAAACGCAACTCTCGAATCGATAGCCCGTCGAATCGTCACCTGGTACACCGTTCTCGTTATTAACGCGTTTGTCGGGTTATGGTTGCAAAGTAACGGAAGAACGCCGAGGAAAGATGAGGCGAGAGGAATAAACGAAGCGAATGCACCTGAAGCGAAAATTCGACCGTGCCGATCTCCAGTGCAGCGAACGTTCCGAGTAGCACCGTGAATTGGCAATCCGAAGGGCACTTATCCGCCCGGGCCAATTCTCGCGCTGATTAGTAATATTGTGGCCTGATGAACCGAGGGCTCGAGTCGTCGTCGGTCGAGTAGGAGATGAGTCCGTAACCTCGTTACCAACCCGCGGGCGATGCGACTACCCTAACTATAACGCGAGGATACGCTCTTCCTCCTCTCTCCCTCTCTGTCGACGCCGAATAGCGTAAGACGAAGACTCGAGAACCGAAGGAGCAACGAACTAGATAGAGACGAAAGGAGAAAGAGAGAACGAAAGGACGGCCAGCCGTCCGAGTGGATAAATGGATGGACGAATGGATGGATGAACGACTGGACGGACAATGGACAAATAGAGACGAGAGTACGAGAGAGGAAAAAAGAAAAAATAGGGAGAAGAACGCTTCGAGGAAATGGGTATATACCGTTCGATGAATAATTAGTCGAAAGTACGCGGTCCTTTGGGGCTTTCGCGAACGATTTTTCGTAAACGTCGGTCGATTTTAACCTACTCTATAAATATTACGTGGGAAGGACGCGTAAGTATTACGCGTTGGCAATGGCAGAACGATTGGTTGCACCCTAGCTGCAGGGTATCGCGTCGGTGCGGTATGGCGTGACAGGATACGTTAGAAAGGGGTAGCGAACGGTAGCAGTGGGCGGTGCGTGATTTCGAGGCGAAAGGTTACGATGAAAATCTTCACGATCGGTGAATCGGAAAATAATAACCGGTGGCGGTCTATTGAATGAGCGAGAAGCGGAAGCCGATACAAGGGTTGCGATTGCGGTACGCCACCGCACGCTACCATGCCGCTCTATCGCGCACCATGCCACTACTGCACCATCGGTTACAAAAGAGGTAGAAATCGACGGGAGTAACCGTGGGGTGAGTCGCGACAATGCTCTAATCAAATGTCACGAATCAGCGCCATTATGCGCATCTGCGGTATGAATTCGTAAATACGCCTGGAGGCGCTCGCCTTTGCTCCCCGATGAATATCCATCGAAAGTGAGAGGTTTCCGAGCGGTCGCGGTCGCCGAGAACCATTTCGGTTTCGCCGGTGTTAGCCTCGTTCGAAACTTAACGCCTACAGCCTCGAACGGATATCAACGAACGCGTGATCGCGATACGCCGCGTAACCGACTTTTCCTCGTTCCTCGTTCTTCCATCTTTCTCAACGTCCTTACGAAACAATTATCTCGAGCTGGATGAAACGCGGTATTCGTTCGCATTATCGTTCGTGTTCGCCACAGATTCGAGAGAAACGAAGAGCGCGATTATAATACGGTGGTTTTCCAAGTACGGCGACGTCATTCCTTAGCGATTACAGCGAAGAATCGATAGAATCTCGTCGATCGTCCGACACCGGAGTTTATCGGCGTTTTTCCACGCGAGCGCGTAAATCCCGACGACAAAAGCTGCGAAGCCACCACGTTCCGGGCACAACGGAATCAAAAAGAAAAAAAGAACGTCCGAAAATACGGTCCTGAAACTTTTCGTCCTCGCAGAGACCAGTGGACTGTAAATAAAATAATACCACGTTCTAATCCGAAAACTGAAAATCCTATTCGCCAGCGAAACCGAGTTTTAGACGGCAAACGGCCGCCTTCGCGCGGCTCTCCCTTTTTCCTAGAGAGCTTGGCAAAAAAATTCGCAGGGATTAAGAGCCCGTGAGCGACGCTACGTAGCTTCTAAACGGAACGTGCCGGCTTCCTTCGGCTTCCACTCTACTTTCGTTCTCTCGTATTTCTCTTTACTTCGATCGTGTCTATCGATCGTTGGATTAGAAATTTACGCGATCGCCGAACGTGCTTCGAGTACGATCTTTGCCGATAAACTAACCGCGCGATTGCAGCGTTATTTTCATCGACGATAGTGTACGAGGATGCCGACAATGGGTATTAACCGTGGACAAAAGGCAAGTATCGAACGTACATACTTGGAAGAAACACGGTTGACACGATCGCGTACGCGTGCGGAGAAACGCGCAGAAAATATGTACATCGCACGCTACGTAAATAAGCTTAATGCGCACAGAAACTAAAAGTGTTGTTTCCGATTTTTCGTTCCACTCTTCTAACCTATCGGTAGACCTTTCGACCTCTTTCGGCGATAACCTAAAAGTCAAGGGTACTCGCTCGCGCCAAAGTCCCGAGGATTCGATAATCTTTGGTTAAGGGGAGAGCCGAGGAAAAGAGGAAGCGGCAGCGGGGAGAGAAAGGAAGAGAGAGAACGAAAAACTCGTGCTGGTCGACGAGCTCGAAGAGGATTCGAGACGATGTAGATATTTTTTCTCGCGGTAAATCGCGGTCGGCGTTTTAACCAGTCGTACACCAAATGCTTTCGGTCGGGGCGTTTAAACGCGAACGAACGCGCCCGCCCGAAAACGAACCACCCGTTCCATTACCCGCTTTGTGGTCGCCATGCTCTTTTGATCTACCCCATAATTAATCCGCGGAGGTAACCGGAGACGCGTATGGGCGCACCGGGATCCACCGGGCGGACCGACGGCTCATTCATCGTCAAAACTCTGGACCGAGTCATTGAAAGGGTATCGGATCAGAGAGGGGAGCACCGAGAAAGAGACGCGAAGTTTGAGAGAGAGAGAGAGAGAAAGAGGGAAAGAGCGTAACGGAACAAAGAGGGGAACCGATGATTAACATTTTCATCAAGCCAAGTCACGTGCCGCGCGTTTCGTATCTTTTAAACGTAATGATCGCCACGACAATGCGGCAACCCGAACGACCAAATATCTGATCATCGTCAGAAATCGCTGTCTATCGTTACGCTCGCTAAATCCGTCCACGGAAAGCTTCGAATCGAAATCGATGTAATCGACGTGCGAGTACTCGGATGGCATCTGGATTACGATTAGTTGGAAATAAATGAAAATGGAGCAAATTCATGCGGATTAAAATAAAATCCGAGTAAATAAATTGGTTCGAGAGGAGAAAGAAAAAAGAAATACAGCGAATTTCCGCCATGAATCGCGATCGATTCGACGTTAATTTCGCGTTTGGCGAGCAACGTCGTTAACGCACAGCTGCGTGGCATCTCGTTTTCCCTCGCGATTCCTTTCTCCTCTTCCAACGCGTCCGACCGCGTTCTTTCCAAATTGGCGAAAGAAATTTCCAAGCTATAGTCGTTTCGATGCCATCTGCCGAGCTGTAGCTCTATACGTATCGGGATATTAACAAATCGGCCGTGTCTCGCGTGGCGCGTCGCGTGTCGTCTCCCGACAACGATATCCATCGCTGAATCGCATCCAACGTGTTCTCATCGAGATATTTGCATCGGTCGCAGCTGCAACCGGTCGGTAACTCGAACGTTTTTACGAGGCAGGTCAAAGTGCGACGAGCGTTGCCTCTCGTCCGATTCCGTTTACTCGGACCTGTCGCGTCGCCTGGTCCCCTTCGTTTCTCTTTTCTTCGTTAGGAAACTCGCGATATTAAAAACTCGTGTTCGGACATCCGACGAAGAAAGCGTCGCTTCGAGAACGAAGAAAATGGAACGCGCGACAACCTAGTATATAATCGTGGCGGACGAGAAAAACAGAGTAGCGCAGCGGTTTGAAATCTCGCGTAGAGACCACGCGGCTAGTTGCACAATCGAGGAGAAAAGGTCGCGGACGCGTTTGCCACGACGTCGCGACACGACGCGACGTGTGTTGAAGTAGCGCCAGATTAACGCAAAAACATCCATTTATGCGGTACTCGTTCGGATCACGCTCGCGACCTCGTAACGCTTATCGGCTTGACCTGTACGAGTCTTTTTCTTTTCGACTTTACTTACCATCCTCCGACACTTCGGAAACCAAAACTCGGCTTCGTCGTATGACGTAAGAATCGTGCTACATATAATAACGTTTATCTCGTATTTATTCCCGTCCATTTCTTAGTTTCCAACGTTATTTTTCCAACATACCCGATAGAAACATACGTATCTTCGAAATATACGTAAGTACGTTCGACGTAGATGGTTTACAAAGACCGATCGATAAACCGCGATTATACAAAATTTTATTCTTTCTTACGTAACCGATGTTTCTACGATGCGAAGCTTTTGTGTAATAATTTCTACGACGCGTACGATGATTTCGTAAATCGGTGGAATTCTTCAGTTTCGATTCCTCTCGTACGGATATACGAGGCACGCAATATAGATATGCAACGACTGCTTCTAACTGCACCGATATATAATAAAATATACAAAGACAAATTATAAATAAAGGAAGTAGCAAAGGCGACGTAAAGTTTCTCGTGTATTGCTCGCACCATGTATCGGTCGTGAATGGAAAACCGAGTTCCATTCTTCTACGTACGTACGTAGGTGCAAAGTTTAGATACAACGAAAAAGGTAAGGGAAGAAAGGGGAAAAAAAAAGAGGAAAAAGAAATCGATAGGAAGAACTTTTAGTTTCCAATTCGGGAGTACTGGTATCGGATGGTGCACGTGTTTCTAGCGTTATCATCGGCTAGTAAATCTCGGCGAGACAGCTTAGAATCCCCTTGACCTGCGCTGCTCGATGAAAAACATCTGTCGTTCGTAGCATACAGCAAAGGCAGGCTTTCGATTTCGTTCGATCTTTTGCGTTCTCCGTTAAGTCGAAACACGAACGGGTACAAAGGACAAGTTTCCAACGAGGTTGCAGGAGTAGAGATAGAAGGAAACCGTGCAAGGTGGAACGAACGGGAACGGAACAAAACGGAAGCGAACGGAACGGCTTGGAGTAGACGAGTAGGAAAAGGAGCGTGTAGAAGGCAAAAAGTGGTAAGCAGATCTGGGAAGGAAGGCGAGTCGCGAACGAAGAGGAAAGACACTGAAACGGCGCGAGAGTGCGGCTGGCAGAGGAACGAGAGAAGCGGAAGGGAGGGGAAAGAGAAAGGGAGAGAGTACACCTAAAATAGGGAGCAATAAATTGTCCACTATCTTCGCTGGGTTAAACACATTAAAGCGTCTTGAGATAAGGCTGGCTGGCGGCCCGTTTGTTCACGGGGTTCCTGCCGACCGGCATGAAGGACTGCAACGTGTTATCCGCGCCAGGAAAAGAGAGAAGAACAGGGTGCAAGAGCGACGCCACTCCTCGCGAAGGGGACAACCCGGTTCTCTCGTCGGGAGGTGGGAGCGAAGAAGCGGGCTGATGGAATTTTTCGTATTCGCGATCCACGAAAACATTGGGACACGTAGATCGCCTTGTCGTCGTCTAGATTTCTCGCGACGCAAACGGCGAAACGCCGACGAGTGAAAGCCGCTTCGCTTCGACGAATCGGCGTACGCGTACGTAAAAACCGTTCGCTTCGACCGTAGATCGTGAGAGATTTTACAGGTGGCGAGCAAAGCGAGGCGAAGCGAGACGAGAGGAGCGAGAGATCGTAGGACGCGAGAGACGGGGAACGGAGCGTCGAAGGCAGTTTTTCCAACGTTCGAGAGGTTAAGCGTCCAAGTTCGTGAGAATAATGGAAGCGACAGACGGCGACAGTTTAAGAGAGCTTGGTGGAGAGGAAGGAGCGCGTTGGCTTCCCTCTCGAATTTGCAATTACTCTGCAATTAAGAAACGATTATTTTGCATAGACGAGAGCCTGCTCGAGGCTGGAAGCGCGAATCGTGCCGCGTGTCACCAAGAACTTACGCCTGACTAATATTTTAACGAGCCTCGTAAACCGATTCCAAGACCGAGCCGAGATCTCTCTCGCTCCTCGTCCCTCCACTCCCGTCGCGCTTCTTCCCTTCGACTCCCCGAGAAAGCTGTTCCAGGAAAAACGTACTTTGCATATTCACCCCGTTGCCTCGCCTAATATCTTTGGAACGATCGAGCCTTCGTCGTAGTTGCTACCCACTCGATCGTCCAACGATCCTACCAGTTTTCAACGTTCGCGAATTTCGCTGCCGTAACGCGACTCGCGCAGGCCTCCGAGCTTTCGCGTATCTTTCGCTCCGTAAACGGCTTTTCGACGAAGGGACGAGGCTTCCGAGTTTCCTCGCAACTTTCCTCGTCCGGATATTAACGTCAGATTTTTTACTGCTTCCGCGAAAAGAGGGTGCTCGCGTCTCGTCGCGATCCGCTACGATGCGTTCCGTCGAGGTACGCCGCGCGTCGCGAAAATATGACAAAGTCCACGAATCGGCGTCAAACTCTTGCGCGACGACGATCCCGCTTCCCGGGATTTCCGCTACGACTTTTAAACGGCCGTGCTCGATTCGTCGACGCGGACGAACCGAAAGTGGAAGAGTTGGCCGACGTTCGACGAATCGAGTTTGACGGGACGACGAGTTCGCCGGTCCACACAGCCGGAGAGAGTATCATCGTTATTCTCGGAGAGCTCGTCGAGACCCAGAGGTTGCACCAAGACGAATCAATTACGCGGTGGGCACGTACAACCGTTACGACTGGCGGCCGTAAACGTGACTCGCGCAAAGCGCTCGTGACAGATATGGAGCAACTGGCACGTTCGAACGCGGATCCGGTGCGCGCCACGCTGCTTCGCCTTCTCTCTTACGCCAACCACCCTAGCACCACCGTCCACTCCATTAATTAGCCGTAATAAACCGTGCAAACTGCGCGACCGACTCGCAAACTGTCTCGGCTCGACCCCTTTGTCGCACCACGGCTCTCGTTTTTACCTCTTTGCCTGTTATCCGTGCGTTCTTCGCTCGGATCTCGTTGAGAAAATTTCCCAGCAATTTGAAAAGGTCGATAACCGTGACGACGGAGATCGGAAAAAGGGGAAAGAGAGGAAGAAGGTGGGCGAAAGGAAGAAAAGAAAGGAAGAAAAGAGAGCAGGGAAAGAAAGAAGCACTCGACAGAACGCGACGCGACGACGCGACGACGGTTCGTTGAAAACGCGGTCGGTCGGTACCGGGAGGCAGAGTCGGCCGGAGGGTTACCGCTAAACAGGCAATTACGAGACTCCTCGGTAAAAGATGCTCGTAAAAGTTAAAGCGAACGGACGAACGAGAAGAGAGGTCTTTGAGGAGAGAAAAGGGACGAGATGAGAATAGAACGGAAGAGCAGAGAGGAAAGTCGTGAGCGAGAAAAGGGAAAAGGAGGAGAGAAGAGATAGAGAATAGAGAGGCAGAACGAGCGCAAAGACGACGCCGGCCGATCGAGCCTCTCGGAAATCTTCGCCCGAGGCGGCGTGTCATCGGTTCGCTCTTCTCTCGTTCTCCCTCGATCGAACCGTGTCGAATTCACGAACGCGCCCCCCCCCTTCCCACCCGCTCGCCGTGTATCGAACGAATCGAGATCGCCTGTCAGCCGTTCGCATTCCCCGAACCTCCGACTTTCAAATTCTACGATACCGCGCTCTCCTTCGACGTTCAGCCGACGCGATTCGATACAAACTTCCGAAACGTTTCGGTGTCTCTCGATTCCGAGATTCTCAGTTCCGTTCTAGACGAACGCGTTCCCGGATCTGCGTTTAAACCGTGGTCGAAGAAGGTTGCCAGGGGGGGTGGGAGGTGACGCACGCTCGATATTCCGCCACGAAGTCGATAGCTACGTATAGATAATCTCGCGACGTACACCGACTTTTCGAGACGCGAGCCTCCTCCGAGATTCTCGGAGAGAGACGAAGACGGAGGCTAGTGGGAAGAGGAGAAGGGAGTATCAGAGAAGATACCGAGCTCGGACCGAGGGTAGTGGACGACCAAGGGTGGATTGATCCGTGGTCATCGTGCGACTCTCTCGATACATCCCCTCTCTCGCTCTTGTCGTCTCTCTTCCGCTCCCTCTTTCCCCTTTGCTCATTTTCCTTCCGTACCCTCGGTTTTCACGACCCTCTTGCCCGAACCTTGCTCGTTTCGCTTCCTTCGTCTACGAGGCCAACGTCTCCGAAACCACGCACATATACATACATTACATACATTGGTATGTCGGTTGGAAGCACTCGGGGTTCTTCGGTTCGTGTTATACCAGCCAGTCACCGGTCCACCCACTTCATTACAACCACCCGAGGAGAACGACAATGACAACGAGGATGCTACCGCTACGTCTCTTATACGACCAACCGCTATCCGTCGAAACTTTCCCTTCGACTGCGCCCTTAAGTGAAATCCTGGCATCAATCTTGCTAACGACCTAGGATTAGCGCTAATTTGTCGACCGCGCGATATTGCCGAATCGCCGAGATATCTCTGTCGGTTCTCCCTCGGCTTCTCTTTTCCATCTTCCTTCCATTCCGTTCCTTTCTTCTCGCTCTCCGTGTCTTCGCCGTGTTCTCTTACCTTTTAACGTTTTAACGCGCGATTTCCTAATTCCTGCCTAAGCGACCGCGATTAGGAAAGAACGCCGAAGAATTCGCGATTCTGTCGTTCGTCACACGTCACAGCGGCAATACACGAGGCTTGTTCTCGAAGGTCGAAGAAACAGCGTTTCCTCTCGTATCTGGAAAAAAGCACGTCCGAGCGAGGAGTTTGCGGTCGATGAGAATGTGGCCCGCATGCTCGATATCGTTGGAGATGGTACACGTTCGGTTACGGTGACACGTACCCCCGAGAAGAGCGCCACTCGAACCCTGCTGATGGCGCGGATTACCACAACGAGCCATCGACGCTGCTCACCTGGCTCTTGCCACGAAAGCGTCGAATCGAAGCGTCGATCGTGACATCGGTTCCCCTTTCTGAAAATCGTGCCAAAAAGCGGCCAAGCGGCAGGCGGACGTTGATCTTGTCGACTATTTTGAGCCCGCGAAGTAACGATGATAGTAGCGATGTAACGGACGGATTTCACGGGGAAGTTGGATAGAATCGATTCGACGAAAGCCTCGCCACGTAACCACGCTCGAAATCCTATATCGGTGCTCACGATGTTAATGGAATCGCGCTCTTACGCCGGCCCCGCTTCGCCTCTCGACGTTTTCGCGCGCTCGCTTCCCATCCACGCGAGCGAAGATGAAATTTCTCCACTCGTTCCCGACCAGCGACAGACAACAGAAACAGTATGCTTCGATTCCGATATACCTGTAAGAGCGATGAATAGTCAAGATCCGTTAGGCATTTCTACGCAAGAGATATCATTGATCGCGTATCGGTTTGACGCGTGACACAGATAGCAGCCAGTAATATCGTACCGCGCGTCCAGTCGGTCCGCTATCGTCGATGCGATTTCGTTCGGTTCGGTTTGGCTTGCTTCGGTTCGATCCGATTCGATTTCAATTCGACTCGACTTGGCTCGACTCGGCTCCGCTCGATACGGTGCGATACGATGCGCCGAGAGATTCCAGGTCCTTTCTCTTTCGGTCGTATCGGCGCTCCATCGAGAAGCGAACGTTTCCACCGAATGCACCGACGCGCTACGCACCGCCGAGGTTCGTTGTCGCGTAACAAGTTCGATTTCTGCTCGAACCGAGACAAGCGACCCTATTCTTCGCGCGATACGACGCGACTGTCCGATTTTCGATTTCCCAGTCCTTCGATCCACTCGACCGCGTTAAATTTTTAGCCTTCCGGAACGAAACGTTCGTTCCACGGACAGGAGATGCATCGATACGCGTAAATCGATCGTGTCCGCATAAATACGCGCCTGCTTGCGCCAAACGACAAATTATCGTCGCGCGACAAATAAGGTGAAATAACGCTAGCGGCAGTTACACCGCCGATGACATTGCCCCTCGCAACTCCGTCGTTTCCATCGTATTGCGCTACATAAGTTACGGCAACGATCTCTCTGTCGGTGTCCGAGAGACGGATGAAAAGGAGGATGAAAAACCATCGGTGGAGGAAGAGCTGTACGGCGCCGTGCGACGGTTATTTCTGTATCTTTAGTCGGTTTACAAGTAGCGGGGTCACGGGCCGGCCCATAAAGAAGCATGACTTACATTGCCGCTATGTGGGCGCGTACCGCGAAACTCTGCCATCTATCTCCGGAGCTCGACCAACCCCGTTGTACATCCAGACACTACGCGCCACTCCGAACCTTGCCAACCGACCACCACGCTAGAATCAACGAACGAGAACACCGACCAAAGAAACGATCGAGCCAGCGCAACGGGGAGAAACGCTGGAAACAAAGAGAAGACGAAAAGGGAAACAGGGGTAAGGTCCGCCATCCACGAAGCATCGTAGAAGCTTCGTCGACGGTGGACCCGAAGGAACTCGTTGACTCGGTTGTCACCTGCATCCGACGATCGTCGAGTTAAGGCGTTCGGATGTCGTCAACGGTTTCCGATAAAAGACGGGATCAATGTCGGTATCGCCAACCGTTCGACTCGACGAGACGAAAGGCGGATCGAGTCGCGGTTGCAGCAGTCGAAATAGCGTCTGGACGAAACTGTTCTTGAAGCTAGCGGACGATACAAATTCTATTCGATAGGTGCGTATACGTATATACTTATTCGTTTATTACTCGTATTATAAAAATTTAGCGAACTTTAACATTTTCCACCTTGGAATTCCACCACGCAGTCTGCCGCGAATTAACGCGAATCGTTCGATGGGAGCAAAGAACCGCGACGAACAAGGCGAGAGATCGCGTTAGAGAGACGAATGCGATAAAGGGGTTAGAGTAAGGAGAAAAAGGAGAGGCACGGAAGCCGAGGTCGATGGCTACGAAGAAACCGCGTTTCCTATCTCGAGTTTCGCAGCCACGCCGTCTACGGAGTAAAACTCGGAGGAGAAAACGAAGGAGAGAAAGAGGGAAGGAAAAAGAAGAGACGAAGCGAATCTCTTCTGGTTACGCGAACGGTACGACTATAAGGAAGAACCTCTTAATCGGGGACCCGGACCTCTACAGGGCACGGAGGTCTAACCCCCGGTGGCCCTCGGTCGAGCCGCGTCTCATCGTCGTCGGTGTATCTCGAGCGGGCTGACCTCGGCACCCCACCATGCGTCGCGTCATCGACGATCGGTAGTCTGGCGAGAGAATCTCTCGACCGCCGTTCACCGCCGCCGCTCCGCGGCAACGCTTTTCCCCGATCGGGTTAGTCGCGCGTCCGCCTAGCCTGATCGACCGATCGTCCTTCCCTTCTTGCCAAAACGAAACGAGTCGCGATTATTCGAAGAAAGAAACGAAAGCAGCGATCGCCGCGTTCCGACGACGAAAACGTTGGCTACGCTAGAATCGGAAAGATGGTTGACCGACCAGCTGTGGGAACATAACATGCAGGCTCGCGCGAATGCGAGAGGCGATAGGCGAGAGGCGAGAGACGAGAGGCGAGAGGCGAGAGACGAGTAGCGCGAAGCGAGGGCCGATGGACGACGGCAGCGCAGGGTTGAGTAGCTGGCGGAGGTGGATGGAGGTTGCCGGGCAGCCATACGTATCGCGGTAAGCCAGAAAGGGGGTGCTGGTCGGGGTAGTCCGGGCCACCAGGGGCCGGGACCACAATTACACAGAGTGCGGTGCCGCAAAGCCCTTTCAGCCTCTACTCCTAGAGAGATGATGGATTCGCGTTGTCTTTCCGGGCTCCCCGGCACATTGTGCGTTCACCGGCCCGTGTCGTCCTCTGTTTACCGCCGCGTCTACGCGTGTACGCTTTTCGAGAATTGCTCGTTTCAATGGAAAGGAAGAGACGCGAATTCCTACCCGTACGCGGATAGATGAACGCGTCCTAACCGCTGCGGTAACGCGAACGAGAACCTTTATTCTCCCCTCTTCACCGACCGTCCTCCCATCCATTCAAAACCAAGTTAAGACGCGCGTTTTTTCTCTATCTTCGAATCGGCGTTAAATACTCGCTATTGTATTAGATACGGTATCGCGTTGATCGAGAGAAACGCGTCTAAACCGTGTCGCGACGTTTCGTTGTTCGTTTGCCACGCGTACGCAAACGATCGCTCCCTTCTTCTTCGTCGCCGATCGCACCGCTCGCGTTCATCTTTCTCCACCTTGCTCGCTCCGTCCTTGCTCGACAATCGGCGTGCGTGACCAAACGCGCATACGCACGATCGCCTAATTAATCGCATAATCGCTGCTTTCAGTTTCCTCGCAGTTTTCTTCCAGCTTTCTTCGAGTCGCGAAAACGCCAACTACGAAACGACGAGTCAGTACGTTACGACCTGTTTTGACGAACGACGTTTAGGCAATTCGAAAGACGGTGTCGAAGACATTCGCTGCTCGTACAAGGCAACGGTGTGTTACTCGTCGATGGATACACATCGCTGCGCCGTACCGTTCCGAAACAGAAAAGGCATAGAAAAAACGAAAGGGAGAGGAGAAGGCGCGCGTGCGCGTATTCGTGCTTTCTCTTTCAGGATGAACAAACGCGGATGCAAAAGAAGTCTCTGAATGAGCGATGCCTACGGACAGTATGGAGCTTCTCCGTTATTAGCATCTACTCGGTTTCCTTGTGTCTGTATCCGTGTGACGCACACTCCGACCGAAAGGGAACAGAGCGGTCATTATGGAGATTGAAACACCGTTCGGTAACACGTTCGCTTCGTTCTTTCTTTCGCTTCGTTTCGTTTCCTTTCCTCTCCTCTCCTTTCCTCTCCTTTCCTCTCCTTTCCTTCCCCTCTCCGCCCTTCTCGTCCCTCCTTTACCCCACCTCCCACCCCCCTCTCGCATTCCCCTCCTCACCGATTCGTTTCGTTTCGTTTCGTTTCGCGTGCTCGTTCATTCGCGCTCCGCGTAATCATCTCGCGAATAAAGAGAAACGACATTGGAGGTAGCGTGCACCTACCGCGACAACCGCACGATTTTCCCTTGTTTTTTATTCCGATTCAAAGAGAATCGTCGGGGACGAATCGCGTTCTACCGTTTATCGACCGACCAATTGCCGGACGTCTGTCACCGATTAAACAAGACGTGGAATCGCGTCGCGCGAATTCGGAGCGGAATCGCGGTACGCGAACGATCGGAAAAGAAGGGAAACGCAGGAAAAGGAGAAACGCTCTGCCTATAAATTCGAAAATGACAACGGCGATCGGTTCGAGTTACGGGTTGCGGGTTGCCAGTTGCGTGTTGCGGGTTGCGGGTTGCGGGTTGCGGGTTATGGGTTACGGGTTATGGGTTATAGTGACCGGCAAAGAAGCCAAAGTGCACGGCATCCAATATGCAATAAACATACGAAGCTTTGACGTATTTAATAGTAACGTGGTCGTATAACGCTTGACACGCATGGAAGCTTTTATGGGGGATGGGTGGTATCTCTCGACCCGTCAGGCTCGGCCGTGTCTCTCCTTTCTTACGGATCGCTCTGTTGATCCTTTGCCGAGCAGGAATCGGACATGCTCCGTTCGGCCGGCCTGAGAATCGCTGCCCTTTTGGCCTGACCGTACTCGCGCCCGTCTCTTTTTCTCTCCCTCTCTTCGTATCCTTCTCTTCTTCGCCGAAGGAATATAGCCTGTAGTTAATTGCGTGTCTGCGCCCAAAGAAGGATCCTCGGGCTGTGTGACGGCCGTTCGATGCTCGCTACGAGCTTGACCGGCTTCTCGGTGCATCGAGCCGTTTCCATCGTCGTGCCGCGTCGCTCCGTTTTCCTACTTTTCCCGCCTCTATTCCGTCTATCTCCATCGTCGCTTCCCCTTAGGAAAAAGAATCTTTTGATGACTAGATTTCTACTTGGAACTGGATAGACCGAACTCGAGCCTTCGCACGCGGTTAGACTCGTAAACGTATCGTAATCTCCCACCGATGAAGATAGCCCGCATCGATACCAGATCCCGATGAAATTGACACGTCCATCTATCATTCGACATATGCATGGTATGCATGGGAACGGACGACACGAGGACAACGGTGCGTCCCAGACCTGACCATGCATAATTCACGATATCTCGGCGGACCAGCTCGAAATCTCGAATAATAACCAGAACTCTCTTTCCTACCAAACTTTTTCTTCTTTCTACTTCTTCCCAGACATTAGTTTCCCGCCTTTCTTCCGTTTAACGCGATATACATATGTATGTACGTCTCCTCGTATCGTTCCGCGTTACATACCTATCTTCCTTTTACCGTGTTTTTTTAATTGGAAAGATCCAGGCGAAAATTCTTCCTTTCAAAAATTATTTCATCTGTTGGTCGTCGCGTCGTAGATAGATAATCGTGCATCGCGCGTCGTTAACATCGTGACCCTGCATAGCGTTTTAAACACGTTCGATTCTTTTAACATCATGCATATTTATGCCGGAAACATTCGTATTTGGTAAACGATCGCCGCGTCCTGACTCGATCACCGACACACTCGTAAACTACAATGTTTATCATTCGCACGAAATTATTCTGCCAACAGCTATCTTTTTCCATCGAATCCTAGATGAAAATCGTACGAATTACCGGTTCCCTGTCTTTCCTTCTCGTTCCCGTTTCCTCTGTTCGATCAACCGACTCGCTCATTCAAACTCGAGCAACAGAAACCAACGTTATGCGTGATACGTGTATATTAACCGTTGATACGGCTATCGTAACGCGAAGTATCCACTTGAGAGTAAAACTATCGCGAGTTATTCTCGAGAGCATTTTTCATTGCGTCGAGAGCGACTGTCCGAGAGCATCGCTGGATCGTCTGCGAGTGATACTCGCGCGATTTACTCTCCAATGGATACAAAGTCGTATTACTATCGGACAGTTACTTTCAGAACTCGCAGCTGAACTTGCGAGCTGTCGCTCGAACCGCAAACCTCCCTCGATCTCGAGGAAAGCAACGAAAATAGGGTGGCTCTTATTTTTGTCTGTTGAATTTTTTCCTACCACTCTTCGGAATAGTTCCAATTAATAAAGAAAACTATGTAAATTTCGAGCTTCGTTGGACAAAGGGAAATGATGCCGCTGTAACGTTCAAATAATTGTTTAAACGCACATAGTATCGTCGATTGTATTCGATTATACTCTAAATTATCAAGGGTGTTCTTTATTAATAAAGACTGAAAAATCCCAAAGGACTATTTCTTAAGCTTGAAAAATGTGAAAAGACTCGCGCGATTTTTATAATTCGTTGGCTGATAAGGTTCGATGGAAAATAAATTGTTTATTCGTCTACAACTTTCTGTTTCTCAGGAAACTTAGGACACGTTCTCGATGGCTGTTGTTTACAATCTAATAAACGTGCTCTGTGTTGCTGCACATTTTTCGTAAACGATTTACCGCAGTCTTGCGTTAATTTAACATCTCTGTCATTGACAGGCCTTGTCGGCCCTTTAATAAAATATCTATTTTCAGGCCAAGTATACCTCGCTCGTATTCTCGACGTTACTCTCCAGTGGACACACGAGTCGACGGTACTCTCGAGAGAAACTATCGGAAGAAACTCTCGAATGGACACTTTGTTTAAGTACCTCGAATAATCGAGAACGCTTATCTTTGCCTGTTTCCGTAATTCGGGAACGACAACGATCGATCGAGCTTTGAATGATTCGATTCGACCGATGATTTCATTCGCGTTCAAAGTATCGTCGAAGCATCGTCCTTTTCGAACTCGGTCGAAAATTCAATCCGAAAGGCCCTTCCCTTCCTCCTCGACCCTTGGCCTAATTTCTTTTCTCATCGAATCGTCGAATATTCCGCACGGTGAACGCTTTGTATCCGAAAGTTCTCCGCAGCGGTGGAGCGACCCGAGGATCGAGGACGAGACTAACCCGACCTTCTCGCGCTATGTCCCAGCCAACTTGTCCCTTTATTTTGGGCGTGACGAGTCACCGAACAACGCAACCGAATAACGAGAATAAATAAAAGAAACCTCTGCCTTACTCGTTCGAATTAACTCGTGACTTTAAACTGTTCAAGAGCGAGAAAGATGGTTTAACGCGTTCTCGAACATCGTTCTTTTTCCATCCTTTTTCGGCTAGTGAAACGGCGACCGTACGCGAATCCGAAAGAAATATAAACGTCATGGATCGTGACCGATCGTCCAAGCGTTTGACGAGTGGATACATTCCGATAGGTATAGGAGGATTGTTACATAGACGAACGACTAAGCGACGAAGAGAGGAGAAAGCATAGACTCGGACAGATATTTTACCGTCGCTCTAGGGTAGAGAATCGAGCCACACTTGCATACGTAATAATGGCATAAAGCTGAGGGGTGTCCTGTCCTTTAGCCAGCCGGCCCTTTATGCAGGAATTTTGGTATAAAGCTGACGAAATCACAGGCTGCGTGTTTCCCTTCTCTTGCGGACCCCTCCCTACCGGGCCGAGAGAAAATCCAAATGGTCATCGTAAATAGAAAATCCGTTTTTTCCTCTGGTGCGCCTGCGAAATGCGACCGAGTTTATTCGTACAGAGTCTCTCTCGTTCTTTCTGCGCCACGCGTAAAGCTCTCCGGACTATAGTTAGGGTGACCGCGCGACCCCTGAGAACGCGAACGAATACGTTACCGTTCAAAAGTCGAGCCGCCTTTATGTTCGTATTATAGATTCTCGATATGTTCAAGCGTTACGAATCGACGCGTCGTTCTACCTCGCACTGACCGCCTTCTCAGTACCGACTACCACACGTATTTCCATTATTTTCCCTACTCCGTTGCGTTAATTGCACGTTCGCACGTTCGTGTGTCTAACGATCGCGTTTTTATATACCGAGCGTCGGACAAAACAAAGGAGCGCGTCGATTCGCCGGATTCGCAATTAGATATCGTCTACGCAAAATGTCTTTTCGTTCGACGAATCGTCTGTTTGTACGTTCTCGCGTACAACTGGCAACTCGTAAACGCGATTCTTCGATGCCAGACTAGTGGACAATGTCCATTTGCAAAAGGAAAAACGGAAATCGTGTATAGGCTCGCGGTACGCGCATATTTTTATGCTGTTCTAGCAGCTCGGCGTTTCGTCGATCGATTAACGCAACGACGCCTGTTCGTCACCGCGCGAGCAAACTCGTGATCGGCCGCGACGACGTCGCAACATCGAGGTTACTCGATCCTCGTCTTAAGTTCACGGGTTCAGACAGATGCGAGTGGAGCGTTAACGAGAACAATTAGGAGTTCCACTTTACGCTAGCTCGGCTCCCTCTAAAAATAAACACGACCACTTAATGGCTCGGTCTGTCATAACTGGCGCAGATGCGAGTCGTTCTTAAATTATTCCCACGAACGACCGCTTGTTTCTCGGAATGCGTCGAACGTTTCGAAACAGGCTTCCAACCGCTACGCGACCACCTTACCCACCCGATGCATCCTTCGTACGCAACTCTTCCTTTTGCTCTGCCTTCCTTCCTTCCTTCCTTCCTTTCTGCTCTCTGCAACGACCTCGAAACATTTTCTATGTCACTCCTGCTTCCTTAATATCGTTACTTGATCGTCAAATCTTGATCTAATATCTAATAGCTTCTTTTATTCCAGCGTTCGAATTACGTTTTTTCAAGCTTCCTGGTCTCCTTCTTCTTTAATCGATCGCTTCGAATCGCCAACGTGATCGTCGCCTTAGAATTCGCACTAGAATTCGACCGAGTGGTCGAATTGCGAGAGTCGACGGGCTATCTCGTTGGAAGACGTTTACGCGTGTTGCACGTAGTTAAACGCAAGCGTAAAATAACGAGATCAAGAGGAAATTGGGTGAGAAAGAGAGGAGAGGAAGAAGAAACTTACGGAAGGGTGTAGGTTTCGAACGGTGGCCAGAGGGAGGCTCGATTCGACACGCGTGCCTTCGCGAACACTTCGCTATGCGCGGAATGTGTATTTAACTGTTGGTTTAATTGAGGCTAATCGAGCGATATTAAGCGTATATACACGTACGAGTGTTAGATACGCGACGCAACCCGACGCAACGCGTTGATCAGACGCACGACCGGGTGTTCCGATCTTATAGCTTCCGTCAGTCGTTTCGGTCTTGCTTCACCCTCTCGTTACGCGCTATTCTTCGCGTCATTTTCGATAAAGCGAAACGCGAACTTTAAGAAAACTTCGATTCGAAATGCTGCCTGCTCGAAGATCGAGAAGGGAAAAGGGAAAAGGATTAAGGGGAAGACTCGCGAGGAAAAAGGAAAAAGGTGCCAACACGGGAGGACCGTGTGGAACGAAGCGAGGCAAGCCCATAGGAAGAAGAAGTAAAAAAGAAGCGGAAGACGCGCGGGTGCGAAGAGAGTTATGGTTATCGTCGGATGCGAGGGTGCTTCGACGCGGTCGCGGTACCGAGCAGAGAAGTCGAGAATGCGACCGAGACAGGATACTCGACTGGTTAAAACGAAGAAAGATGAAGCAGACGCAAACAGAGGACAGACATTTACTTGGAAACGAATGTAACTTTATTGTGAACTTATCGCTGTCAGAAAGCAAACAATGGTACGATCTTTGCACCATCTGCCCTTGCAATCTTCTTTCGCCTTCACCCCGCCGCTCCCCTTCTCCTTCTTCTTTCTCTCTTTTTTTTTTTCTTCCTCTTCATCTTCCTCATCTTCCTCGTCTTCTTTCCCTCTTGTTCGCCTCCTCCTCTTCCACGTCCTCGTCCATTTCTGGCTGGCTTCTGGTTCGTCGGTCCAGCGTCTCTCCGTTTTTCTTCGCTGCTCTCCTCCGGTTTCTTGGCGCGCGGACGTTTTAGGAAAGAAGGATGCGGGTGCGATACGTGAACGGTGGTGGTTGGCGCCGCGATATCGCCACATCGCATCTATCGCGAGCGTATAGCTCGCCGATATGTAAAAGAGGAGCTGCCGCGAACCTCTCGACTCGCTCGATCGCCGACAGGTATCTGGACCGCTACGTGCATTCCTTCCATTCTTTGTTCCACGTTTGCATACGTTTTTTCTTCCGCACCGTTCGATACACCGCGCCACGCCGCGCTAACGATTCTCTACAAACTTCCATCTTACGCGATTTTTCTCCCTAAGAGGCGCTACTTTTCCTCGATTTTACCAATCACCCTGCACTTTCCCAACTACGAGTCAAAACGAACGAACGTTCTTGTTACGTCCTGGAATCCGTCTCGTTGGTTATTTTTGCTCGAAAACGATCTAACGCGGCTTTTTTTTTTATCTCCCATCGATTAATTTACAAACACTGCAAGGTCAACGAGAATACGAAGCACACGACCCTGTGTCTTTTTTCTATCGTAAAAGAGATAGACCCGAACGCTCAGTGTCGACACGGCTGACGACAAGCGAACGCGCAAGAAACTACTAATCATTGCTAATAGTCGCTCGCATGGAATGCAATTTATACTTTTTTTTTTTTTTTTTTTTTTTTAGAAACGCACGACACGCAATGATAACGATGATGACAATTATCGATTTCGGAACACTGCATGAGCAAATTTCGAAATATCATCGTTCGAAACATCAGCACGAGAAAAAAAGAGGATCGATTTCTAGATATCGAGCGAATCGATGCGATCGACGTGTCACGGCGAACCCATGGCACAGCGTTTAGGAGGTGGTGCGAGTGCGCGCTACCGAGTCATTCCGCTCGAATCGGTTCATCGTTGAAGGCAAGCTGCTCTCGACTCCGTGCTCGGCTCTAATAACGATAATTACGCGATTGCATGATTCTTTCCAACTATACCGATAGTCACCTTTCGTTCGTAGCTTTGCACGTAGATTCCGCGATCGTTGCAATATCCTCGCTCGTCCACCGTTTCGTACTGCCGTAGCGGTTCCAACTCGGTGTCGTTGTTACTCGCCTTTTCGTCGGCTAATCGACGTCGTGATTCGACTGGCTGATCGTCCTAGCGATTATTCGCGCGTTCGTTTTCGGATTAGATTTCACGCGAATTGCAAAATAAATTGGTCGCGAAGGAGATGCGTAATCGTCGTGGTATTTTACACGAACCCGTACTCTACCTCGAATCGTTAAGTAGAGAAGAATAAGAAGGAAGATGGATGGAAACGAAGACGAAAACGGAGACGGACAGGAGAGCGGCGCAGAAGAACCGAGGAAGGAGAAGCAAAGGGGAAGAAATGAAAGGGACGCGGCATGTGCGTTCTCGTTCAGCCGGTCGTTCGTTTCCTCATTACGTATGCGCGTTACGTAGAGAGTCGAGCTGAGAGATGCGATGTGATATCATTTTCTAGCGGCTGCCTTTTCTCCCGTCTATACGATCACCGAGGCAACCATAGGTACGCGTTTACGCGACCGCAACGATTCGCAACTTTCTCGCTCGAATTTTACGTCGATTCTTGATCAAAACGTTAGGAATCTCTGGAACGAGAGATATATTAAAATTTTGTTCGACGGTGCGATAATGATACACGGGAAAGGTACGACCGCTGGTGCAAACGGTTGTCGCAAACCGAAGCCGAACTCGGGCGCCGAACTGGACGAAAGCCACGCGTTTGACGAAGCACGTGTGGTCGCGTCGTTAGAAAACAATTTCGAGCGAGTTAGAGTATCGTGGAGATGCGTAGTTTCTCAAAGTCTCGTGTAGCGCCACGTTCGTGTCCTTTTTGTCTCGTTCTCCGAGTACGAAACGGAGATTCGTCGACGATTTTCGCGATCGTTGATGATAAAGACAACCGTTTGAATGCATGGAGTACTTAAACGCGCGTTAAATTTCTCCCGGATAACGCGCGACGTTCTTTTCGAATATAAAACGTTGGAAAAGTCTGATTGTCCGTGCTACTCCGTGCAGGCGAATTCAACGTCTATGGTAACCAAATACGTATATACCGGAACAACGTTCGTTTGTCAGACAGCGTGCGGCGAAGAAACGAAAGAAACAGATATACAGATAAAGAAACAGATAACAAGATATATGCGTCGTCACGAAGATCGATGCTGTGTACGCTAAAAGTATCGCGAAATAATTTTATCTCTCTCTTTCTCGCTCTCTGTCTATCTCTTTGCTCGCCCTATTCCATTTCCTTCTGGTCTCCCTATACAAATTAGTCAGAAGGTTCGAAGGATGTTTTCCCATGCGCGATAATTAGTCTACCCTTCGAAACGAGCTGGTAAATTAGCGTAACGACACCTGCGCGTTGCGAACTCGATTTCGTTTGTCGCGCACGACGGTCGAGTTAGTTCGCGGTATTCGAACGCGTCGATCATCGATTTTGATTTCTCGTACACGCGTATCTTCGCAACGACGGAACAACGATCGACCGTAAACTTCGTTTAATCGGCTATGTTGTACGGTGACACGACGCGGCTAGAGCGACCAGCGAAGGTTAACGAGTATCTTTCGTTTTACGCATCCGAGAAAAGACGAGGATAACGGAGGTTGGTATCACCGGTACAATACCACTTTTCCAAGGAAACGTCGCACGATCTCGCCACGATCGCGAGCAACACGGTCATTGTACTCGAAAAAATGCGAAGCACACTCCGTCTGTTGCTCGTTTTCGTCCACCTAACCATCTCCAGATCTTTATAGCGTCATTAAACCTCACCTCGAAAGATGACCCGTCCTTCTCCTGGATACTTTTCACCGGGTAACTCGCGTTGCCCCGATTATTTCCCGCGCGACCAGATCTCGCGTGAGAACTAGAACGTAGTTGATCTTCGTTCCGTCTTACCGTTACCACGAATTTACCTTAATTACGAGCTGCGACTTTGAAGCTGCCTGGTCAAGCAAGAACGACGAAACGTGCGAAGAAACGACCCCCGCCTCGTTGCAAAATCGAACGGAAAATTTCCTTGAACGGACGCATAAACTGTGCTAATAGTAGGCCGTTTGGTAATGAGATTTTAGTTTCAACAATTTTCTCAAAATACGTACACCGAGAGACATGGAAAATGAAGAAAGAAAGCGAGAGACGTAGAGACGATCGAGCTTTCTCTCTGTTCGATCGTACGCTAGAGAAGCGAATATCGTAAATAGGTATCTATATATATAGAAACGATCGTTGATTCTGGTTTGCGAGCACAGGTAGAAAGGAGAGTGGAGATTCGCCGGTGGTAGGTCGAGAATCGTCCGGTGGTTCGGTGCCGCGATGCATCGTGTTCGTCGTCCCTCGAGTCCGAGTTCGGAGGTAGGAGACAGTGGATCGAGCGGCTCGGTGGTACCGGCGGGGCCAGGCCGGAGCACAGACCGGACAAAGGTCATCGGGGTCGTTGCACCCGTAGGCAGGGCATATCTCGACGATGCCCTGGCTCGGTTCTCTTCGACCGGCGTACCCGTGCCCCGTACCCGTGCCCCGTGCCCCGTATCCCGTACCCAGTGCCCCGTGCCCCGTGCCCGTGCCTATGCCCGTACCCGTACCTGTACCCGTACCCGTACCCGTACCCGTACCCGTACTCGTACTCGTACCCGCACTCGCGTCCATACCGAACCTCAGCCCTGCGCTACGTTGCAGTTCCGTTCCGTCCCGTCCGTTCTATCGTATGCGGCGTATCCTGTGCCGTTCCACGACTCGTCTGGCCTTGCCTAGTGCCTGCTCTCTCGCCCTCTGTCTCCTTTCGTCTCGCCTTGCCTCGCGTTACTTACCCTTTCTGCGCATCCCACTCTGTCTTACCTTTCCTCGCTACGCCCTGTTTCCATTCTCCGTTCTTTGCTCGACGCGGTCTAACCCTACTCGGCGTTGCTCCATGACGCTGACGTTTTTCTGTTAAAATCTGCTAAAAAAAAAAAAAGAAGAAAAAACCAGACTCTAGTAACGTTATCTTTCGACCGATTATATTATCGACTGGAATTGTGTCGTTGCATCGAAACCATGTCGCATCGATTACGTAACAGCGACGATCGCGTTCGATTCCTTAAATTCTAGGATTTCTAACAAAAAGACGTCCTTTTCGATCAACTTTTCGTCCTACCTACACGCGTATTTCTGTAATTTTATTTTGATCGAAAAAAACGTTTAAAACGACTGCTTGCCTCCGCTTCGATATCGACGAGCCAATAACCAATCAAAGAACGGAGATAACCTTTGACTCGTGATTACATAAGTACGTTAAAACGGAAAACATTGGAATTTTATGCAAAACAAGCATGATATCTTTGATTATTCAAATCGTATGTATAAACGCTAGATACGTTATTCTTTGTTGGTTTCTGCGAATCCTAAATGCGTAACAACGTTGACATCAAATTGTCGTTTAATTTAACCCGATAACCGACAATGGCGGATTAAACTGAAAAACGTACTTCGTACGAACGTTCAACGTTCGACGATATCCATGCTTTTTCGTTTCGTTTGTTCGCGTCGATTACCTCCGTATTACGTCGTCGTTTGCTGAAAGAGCAGCATCGAAAGCGACGAAATCGTTTCGATAGGAATCGCGCGTATAGCTCGTTGCCATTGAAAAGTTGGAAAAAATTATCCAGACAGATGCAAAACCGAGTGAAACGAAAGAAAAGTGGTTTAACCGAAGCAACGTGCAACGCGACGAAAGTTTACGATGGTGCGCGATCTGAAAGTATTATGCTGCACCACGGGAGGTGCACGATTCGACAGAATCTAGCATGGTAGCGAAGAAGAGGGTACGAAGGGAGAAGAAAGTAAGTAAGAGGGAGAAGGAAGGTACGAACGACCACGACCAAGGTGGAAAAGAGAAACAAGTAGACACCGAAAAAAGAAAGATCGTAGTAGGTAAAAAGCCGCGGTGGTGGTTCCTGGGTCTCGAAGACACGAGTCGTGGTAACAAAGGGCAACCTTATCTCGCGCACGCATCAAAACCGGAACACGAGTCGACATAGCAAGCATATTCAACATACCACGAACCACATAACGTACACATGCATATCTCTACGAGTTCCCCTTCCTTTTTCCCTAGGTTCCAATACGTTAAGCTAAGGCATAAACCCATTGTACCTTTGACTCTGCGCCGCGCGCATTATCCGCGCCTTCCTCCGTCTCCGAAGAAGCGTTTTTTCATATTATTTGGCGAAAGTAGAACGCTCCGTCGTACTCGAATAAAGAGATAGATAATAAATAGACATTGTCCGAAGGCTTTGAGAAGATTGGTAAAACGTAGGTATGGTTTTTTGTCAGTAGGCTAAGGATAGAGGTGCCGTAGAGGACGAGAGTTACGGCAAATTAGCGGAAAGCACTGGGTCACAGCTGGCCGAGCGCGCCCCAATCTACGTCCTGTGATTTAGTGGCGCGCGCTCGAACGACGCACAGACTTCATTACTAAATTACACAATAGCCCAGCCGTCGGTGGATCAATTTTTTCGTGGTTTCACCGAAGCCTCGTTCAATTACCGTGATCCGTGGTTAATCGCAGGGATGCGCGTTCCAGCCGAACTGCCGATCGATTCGAAACCATCCGAATACGCCAACTTTCTTCGGTTAAATTATCGCTGCGAACGTTCAACGATCGCGTGTAACGTTTAAAAAACGGACGTTTACGTATACGCGCTGGTAGTATGCGCTGCGATTAACATTTTTGTTACGCACGACGGTACAGTCGTTTGAAAATTTCGAACAATTTATCGTTGTCCGCTGCATAGTTATATTCAACCCATTTTTTCTCCTTCGTATCATTTTTCATTCCTTTAGCTATATATCGACGCGGTAAGTAGAAAAGAAACGAATAGGACAAGACAGAGAAGAAGCAAGGTTGCGGTATTCGTTATTTCGATAAAACGGACGAAACAACTCGAGTTGTTGTCGACTACGATTTAATACCGTTCTTAGAGAAGCTGTTAACCGTTAATTGAAGCAAACGAGCGATAATTGCCGCGTTACTGGCCACTTTATATCTCGTACGTACGTAGGTACGCGTAAATCGTAGTAACGACGCGTCACGCGCAATCACCCCGATTAATCACGGTCCGAACGATTCCAACGATTCGACTGTTGGTAACTCGCGAATCGCCACGGATATCGCCACTTGAATTCGCGCGATTTTGCATCGTATTATTAGGACGGAACCGTGTAACATGGTCGGTTCGAGTAATCTATAGGCGCGTGACGAGAGAAGAAAGAAGGACGCGACGTAAGATGAGAAAAAGCGATAGGTAGACGGACAGAGGGAGGCAGAGTATTGGGAATTAGCGTGATCGAGAAACGAGCTCGTAAATGAGACAGTCCATACTCGTGTTTGCCGATCCGTTCCGGTTTAGGGGTTGGTTGTGGTGGACTGAAAACGCGGGAGTCGATGGTCGGGGATAGCAGAGAGAAGCGGAGAGTAGGGACGACAAGGTTGAGAGCTAGCGCTTCGGGGTGTACGGGGTTGAAGCAGAGGGAGCCACACGGGTATTAGCATATTAATTTCGCAGAGACTGCGACGCGCAGATAAAGCATCTTAGGTAGGCGAACTTCGGTGATGAATCAAGCTCATACCGCTGGTAATTATTCAGAAAGTTCATCGCCAACGGGCGATCCGCACGGGACGGAACGAAATAAAAATATTTTTCTTTCCAGGACCTCCAGGTAACATCGCTCATCGTTATCCTTCTTTTTCTTCGTCCCCGACGTTTCTTTCCTTCTTTCATGAAAAATCTGCCGCGGCAAGGACGAAAGAAAAAGAAAAAAAAAAAACGAAGAAAAATGGCGAAGACGGGAAGGTAGTTACACGCATTCGACGCGTTTACATCCCGAGAGGATGAGCGGGCTGGCGTGGATCGATCGGAAGGTTGATAAACATCGCGATACGACACGACTATATGTACGTATGTACCTACTTACGCGGTTCTTTTTCGTCTTAGCGAGTACGTAGGTACGCGGCGTATTTACCACGCGGCGTAAACTTAGTTGTACGTTCCGTGGAACGACGTTAATCTATTTACCAGCTGACATACCCTTCTTTTCCCCACCTTCCAAAAACTCTGGTTTCAACCGTCTTTATCAAGCTCGTATTTCATCAGGGGCGTCCGATTATGAGCGAACAAGAAATTAACTTTTTCGCTAATTAACTCCCCAGAGTCACTAACGAACCACAATCAAAGTCAAGTATTGTCTCTTCCTTCCTTTTCGTTATCCCGACAACAGGCGCTCTTCCTTTCGCGAAGCAGAAAATGCAGACAGAAAGGAAGAGCGACGAATTTTTCGAAAAACACCGATTCCTATCGTCTTTCGACTCGTTACACGTATGATTACGCGTGTATAACGTACGCTTGTACGCGTCGAAATAGAAACGTGACGACTAAACGACTTGGATTGTTCCAACAACGAATGGCACTCGGGTAATTCGAACGTTTCGAATTCGAGCAAGCTGAAATCTGTCGGCTGTGAATATTCGAATGTTTCGCGGAACCGTCTGCCTCATAAATATAAATCGACTTTTTCTAATTAACCGCAACGTAACGCGTAAAAAATGCAAAACGAAAATTGTATAAAATCGGTGTAGCCGTAGCAAATGAAAGGATTTATACGCGTAACAAAAGAATCATCTTCGTTAACTCTGATTTACCAAGATTTAGTAGGATATTGCCTACTCTCCTACCTTATTAAGAATCGCCACGGTTTTTCATCCGCTACGTATCGTCGTGCGACGAAGGAACGAGAAAATCGTATGGAGAAAACCGATGCGAAATATTGCACGTACGTACGTACGTATGTATGTATGTATATTGGTTTCGATAGCTGGCTGCATCTTTTTGGTTTTCCCTTCGAACGAACAACTAGGGTTAGATTTGGGTTAGGTTTGCTAGAATCGTAACACGAAACGTGCAAGAATCGAGAGGCAATCGATAGCGAGCACCCACATTGACAGCGTCTACCCTTCTTTCATGCATATGCTGATGTCACCCATATATTTGCCAGGACATGGACGCTAGTGGTTAGACCACCGGTCGATCGAACCGATCGATTCCAAAGAAAAACATTCGAGTACTTGATCTTTTTATCGATCGATTTGGACAGCGTTCCGTTTTACGATCGCGTTCGATGCATCGGCTTCGGCAAAAGTTATACGCAGCGAACGGGCTGTGGCGGAACGCGAAAACACAGGACCGGCTTTTCATACAGCGATTCGGAAGCGAATCAAAGAGCGGCGCGGCACGTTCGAACGTGGACACGGAGTTCTTCTTTTCTGGTAGTACGCTAAGCGATAAACGCCGACGTTGACTCGAGTGGCAGTAAAAAAGGCAGAGATGTCACGAGAAGGAACAATAGGCCACGAAGAGATGCATTGTCGTGGTTGACTTCCAGAAGTCTGTCGCAAAGGAAAGGCTCGCCGCGAGGGAACAGCCAGCTCGTATGAATGCAGCTTTTAATTACGTTCTGAATAGACCAGTCTCGCGTATACGCCTTTATACGAGTCACGATGAACGAGAGTTTGCGATACGGCACACACCCGTAATAATGCGACTCCGCCGCGCCGGTGAACGCAAAAAAAGTTGCGTCTCCGAGCGAGACAAGCCGGTAGCCACTACTACCCCGTAGTCCGTAGCCGGTGGTCGTACGCTCGTTGCTCCTATCTATAGCGCGAATATGCCCGGCTCTATTGCCTTCTGTCTCCTCTCCCCTCTTCGTCTTCCACCTTTTCGTCGCGTCGAACGCTCCGTTTTTCTATCCGCCTTTCGACTTTCCCCTTTCGATCGTCAACATTGTGCGCGTCCGCGTAAATCCAATAATTACATTATTACGTCGGGTATTAAACAATCGTATTTCCCTTCTGCTTCCTGCCATGCTTTCTGCCATGACGCGAACATCTTTTCCCTGGTTCGGAGACAGGGATAACCCAAAGCAAGTTTCCACTTTTTACCGATTTATCGTACCGCGAAATTTTACGATCGTCGTTTACGACCATTACGTTTCGAGGAGTCAAAGTTGACGAAAATTCCGCAAGGTTTTTGTCCCAAGTTACGCCGTAACACCGAGCTCTCGTCCGTTCGTCTGTTTCAATGGTCACGTACATCGTATCCGTTCCACCTTATTTTCTTTCGCGGCAGAAAAGAGAAACTGACTGCAAAACCGACGAAACGAAGGGCGGAGCTCGATGATTGGCAGTCGCAACCGTAGATGCGGCTAAATGCTCGCGTTGACCTCGCGAGTCGAGGATGACGCGGAGATTGAACGATCGAGATGAAAATCCGGGGCAGAGCGGCAACGACGCGACGCTGCACAGCAACCAAGTTGGTTGCGTCGCGTCGCGATGTTGATCACGGGTCGGATTGAACGAGAATCGGAGTGTCCTAGAACGGCAATTGAACGCGTTTAGCAATAACGTTTCGTGTCGTCTCTTTATATAACCGTGTCATCGATGGGACTCGCTCGTCTCTCGATTTACGAGACTCGCGACCGCGACCGTACCGCTGCTGCGATCAGAGTAAAAGAAGGCGGTGGAAGAGAGATAGGGGTAGAGCGCGAGAGAACGATGATCGAAGAAACGCGGAGAGAAGCTTTACGAGGCGACCGAGAACAACCGACCAGGAAAGTAAGGAGGACAACGTTGCGTCGAGATCCGAGCTAATGTTTCATTAAGACGAGCAGCTGCGCCGTCGTCGCTTAACTTATTAAACGACACGCTCTTCTGGAAGGCTGGAAGCACCGGCTATGGAAAACATCGCGCGCCCCAGCTACGATGCCGTTACAGACCACCAAAGGTCTTTTGCAACGCGGTAACGCTCGCGATGACGATGCCAGACTATACTCTTTGCATCGGTACGCGGCTATCTCGCTATTCAAACGCGTTTTCCAACGAGGTGATCGCAAACGACACGCCCGCCAAGCAAATTCGTCCGTTGCGCTTTAACGAGAGTAACCTCGTCTCGAGGAAACGTCAGCATTTTTTCAGGGTCGACGAATCGCGATCTTTCTCGATCGTTCGACCATCACCGATTCAACTTCGGTTTGGTCACGGAGCAACGCTAGTGGAAAGCGGAAAAATCCTTCTACGATTGCCGGAAGCATCTGAATTATCGTCACGCCCTCCTTTACCTTGTTTTAGCAGCGCGGCGCTATTAAAAGGCCGACAATTTCGCGCAACGATTTTCACGCATTGTTCGTTGCCTCGAACGAACTTAAAGGCGTCAATCGCCGGCACGTATCGACGCCGAGTCGTAAAAGCCTGCAGATTTTTTTGGAGCAGGGTAAAAGTGAAACATCGTCAACGTCCCGTATCGTAACGCGTATATGGATGTGCCGCGAACAGCTAGGTAAAACGGTAACTTGGTAACGCAGTAACGCAGGCCCACCTGACTTTCGTAAGCGGATCACGCTCCCTGCTGAGTGCTTTACGGCATCGCTTTTTTCCTGCGCCCACTCCTCCTCCTCTTTCTCCGACTGCTCCGACTCATTCCCTCGACCTCATCCTGCGACTCTTCCACCGCACCGCAACTACCGACGCATGCTAGGTATACCTAGCTGCCTTCCGCTTTTTTCTCGCAAAATACCCTTCGTTTTTTTTTTTTCCTCCCGTTCCATCGGCCGTCGGCGTACGTTCGACCTAACGACTAAATCACCGTGACACGATCCAAAGCTAACTCGAAAGCCAAAATCACGATTTCTTCTAAGCAGAGGCCAGAGACCAGGGACCGGACCGATACGCGAACGAATGTGCTTCGGAGAGAAGAAGGAACGTAAGGGTAAGGGTAAGAAAAAACGACGGCGATTGCGAAGAGTAGCGTATAATAAAGCGTGGTAGCGCGTGGCCGCGCCACTTGCTTATGCGCCGTGTGTCGTCCGACTCCGAAGTCTGTCCCCTGCGAACAAAACCGCCGATATCCACCTACCCTCCTACCTACTCTCTGCTCTCGTCATCCAGCGAGAGCTGTCGCGTAACAACTCGATTCCATATTCCCGCGGCGGTTGTCGCCCCGAAGAAGAATTGAATGAAATAAAATAAAGCTGCGGATTCTGCGTGTTTTATGGGTGAGGATCGCTCCTTCCACGAACCGTCGCTCCGTTATCTACCGGACCGTGTGTGCGAGCACACGCACGCGTTCATCTATCCGTTTACAGCTTATCCCATCGACGTTCCTATAATGCGTATTTTTCTATATCGTTGTGCAAACGATACTATCGACTTCGAGGTATCTTCCTACCGTCCTATTCTCTCGATCCGAATTTTGTTCTTGCGGCGACAAAGTCGCCCAAGACACGCAAAGGCATTGTTGCGCCGAAAGAAACGATTAAACGGTTCGTTGCAACGAGGCGTGACCCGCACAAAGTGAGACGTTTGCCGGCTTTTGAAAGTGACGCGTGGGGTCAATGCGACCGCGTGCCGTCCGAAACCGAAGATTTTTCCACCGATTTCCAAACGTTCCATGTGCCCCGACTTTTCATTGTCGCCAGTAGCGGAACATCGGCTGTCCGGCCGATTGTTCCGCTATATTTGGCAGACGTTCGAAGCTCGTTACGCGATACTCGCCCACTTTGCCGGTCGAACGTACACGCCCACGAAACAATTATGCCGATCCATACCACACGGCGCTTATATCCAGCTGCTGTCTGTTTCCTTCTTCTTTTTCCACCTTTCCCCGTCATTCAAAAACGCTCCCTTCTTCCGTCCGTCCATCGCCATTTAACACACTTTATCGTAAATTGCTCGACCACAGCTCGTTCCGATTTAGAGCGTCTTCGTGAAACCCTCGGAAACGCGCGTTTCGTCGTTCGTTCTTTCTTACGGTCGTTTTACGCCATCGGTCGCATCTATCGTTCACCGTTCAAAAGCGAGTCTATTCTTTGATTCGCTTTCGGTCTGTGTATACGATTCGTCTCTTCTTCTCATCGAGATCGAACGATCGCGCGTGTTTCGGTAAAAAATAGCGGAGCGTTAGAAGGCAGCTAGTCGGTCGAAGAAAACACAAAAACGGAACACAAGTACGATCTCGAGTAACGTCGAAACGGACAGAATCGTAGGACAGGATTTCCGTTTCGAGGTCGATAGTCGTCGACAGTCGTAGCAAACTAAACAGCCGTGAGAACGCGTTTACTTCCGCAAGAAACGAAAATGTTGGCGACCAGTAGGGATGGAGACGAATCGGAGCGACGAAAACGCGAACGCGAACACTTGGAGCTGCTAAGGCGAGGCAAGGCTGACGACCCGAGGGGTGCGCGTGAGGAATCCTTGGGGAATTTAGCGAGAGCGTTAGATCGGACGGCAGTAGCGCGGATAGGGACAGCAGCGGACAAAAGGACAGATATAGATAAGTAGTAGGCGAAAGGAGAGCAACGGAAACGCGTCGTTTTTGGAGGAGAGAGGAAGGTAGGCAGGGTACGCAGGCATAGCGGTAGGCGCGTACGTATACACGGAACGACGCTGGCGTGTGCGATGTGCGCCACAGGAAATGTCAAGATCACGAGGAACCAACTCGGGCTACGACGGCAATATCGCATCTGTCCGATCGCATCTAGCCGACGCGCGCGTTCACCCCTCGCGCGTTCCCTACACTCTATACCACGTCGTCCATATATGTATCTACCTATTTCTCGCTACCGATTACTCTCCACCTAACCCATTGCGAATCTCTCTTCTGCTCTTTCTCTCTTTCTCTTTCTCTCTCCTCTTCTTCTAGATCAACTACGTATGGTCGCGCGTGCTTTTGCCCGTTTAACGTCCAATCCAACTTCCGAGGCACGATCGTTTATCGTATCATCGAAAGAACGATAGTCGCTTGCACTTTGGTCATTTTCTTAAATCGTCGACGCGTCAAGTTTCTTCGAATCGATTCGCTCTATGCGACAGCATCTCGCGCGTGTGAATCGACGTTGTTCGAATAATTAAAATTATCGCGGACGATAAGGGAAAACGTAAGAATGAAGATCGTCGGGCAGCGACAAAAAAATTATCGCCTAAAATAGAAGAAGGAAAGGGGAAACTTGACGGACTATCGATTAGCTGTCGTTTTATCTGGGAAAAGTAAAAGAAGAACAGGCTCTAGGGAACGGGCAAAGTTGAGATGGATCCGAACCGTGGCAGGTTACACGAGAATACTCCTAAAATTGTCTTCGATTCCGTTGGCTTCGTACATAGTTCGAAAACGGTTTATCGCTACAAGCTCGTGAAAGCTACGTACGTAGCGTATACACCCACGTGGCCGAACGGTACGTTGTTGAAAGCGATGAACGATAAGATGCCTAATTCGTAACGTAGCTCTATAGACCTTAATTCAGAAGAGAAAAGATTCGTCGGCTCGTTGTCCCGTCGTTCGAAAACACTCGATCGTTTTTGGGTCGATCCCGCATGCGCTACTATTTAATTAAACGAAATATTGTCATCGTGAGTGGAGGTTTATCGACCTCGTGAGAAGAATTCAACTGGAACGAACGCGTTAAACACCCAGATCGTGCGGTGCCGGTTGCTCTTGTCGCATCGTTTTCTTACCAGCATATCCATAGCGCATCGCGCCTGCCATATTCGCCTGCTTTTCTCTCGATCCTTCTCGAACAGCCACGACAGTTCCAAATTTCCGCGGATGAAATACGATTCGTTGCTAGTTCACGCCCATATTTTCACTCTTCGTTACGAAATATCTAAATAACCGTACATGGAAACGTCCGATTTCTAGCATCGATGCGCGAACGTAGTATCGTTAAGAGCGAAAAGTTTTGAATCTGGCGTCGCTCTTTGTGTCTCGTATGGTATGGAAGAGAGATAGTAAAAAGAGAAAGAACGGGAGATCTCGATTCGAGTCGCGACGAGGACTCGCATTCTGGAACGGTCGGTCAATAGGACCGGGATACGAATCGTCTCGAGACGAAAGGAACAGTTTGGGTGGTCCTCAATTGGACGGGTCCGTTTGCATGTTAGCAAGCAGTCGGCTTAAGCCCGTTGTCCGTTAATTTGCCTTTGAATTGAGGCAATCGTTTAATAACGCGAGCGTTTACGTTCGAACATGCGGACCGTTGTTACTCGTTGAAAAATAACGCGACGGAACGACCGTGCGATCACGCGTCGCCGATCGGTTAACGCGATAAAATAATTCTCAACCGGCCTTCCATGTATCGCCAGGATGTACCGATTTTCGTCCATTTACATCCGACAACGGTTTGCATCGTTTAGACGCGCCGGCGAGCAGATTCGTCGTCGTAGAACGATTCCTAATCTTGAAATTCCTGTATACGTGGCTAGATAACGACTAGAAAGCCGCAGATTTTGGATTGAAACGGGACTCTGCTCGTTCGGAGCAAAGGGAGAGGTTGCCTATTTGGAGAAACAGCGGCTACCAGCCACTCGACTAACGAGATAATTAAGAGTACCGTAGGAGTAGGAGAACCCGGACTTGGGTTTTTTGTTGGTCGCGTGCTGGTGTCGACTCGTGTCGGACGAGATCTCGTTCATCTTTTTCCTTTCTCTCTCGATATTTTTTCTCTCCCGTTCTCTTTCTCCTCGTGCGCTTGTCTATCGTTTGTCGGAATCGTCGTAATCGGCGAATACCGTTCCACGTGGCAAAATCAAAATTCTCGGTAGAAACTTTAACGGAAACTTTTATCGTATTCTCGTGTAAATGGATACAACGGAAAACGAATCATCGTTTCGCAAAGACGAGAAAGTCGGATCAAGATCTACGTCGTACGAACGAAATCAACTTTGACGACGCCGCGAAGAAATCTCTCGATGGTACGAACGACGTATCCTTCCGCGTCAAATAGGTACACTCCTTTTAATATTTTCTTCTCCTGTATTTCCTCCCTTCACTTTGTTCCACTTCTTTTACTCCGTTTTAGCATCTTTTCAAATCGGTCTTTTCATCTCTTTGCTATCGGCCACGTATTAATACGAAAGCCAAAGAGGGGCGGGGAAGGAACAAGAAAAAAAAAAAAAAAAGAAAAAGAGAAGAAAAGGGAGAGAGCTTGATTCAATGCCCCGTCCTTCTCCCTCTGATCTTTCGCGATCCTCTTTGCGGGCAGGTCCCGACTGCTTTGTCTCGAGACACGCGGAAAACTTTAGCCGGAGAAAGAGCTCGGTTTCTTGCCGTGCCTATGTTCCTAGACAATGCACGAACTTCTGTAATTAAAGTTATGTTCCCGTGTCGACGTAAAGTTACGCCAACTTCTACTTGGCTGCTTCTCTGTTCCCCTTTGAGAAGCAACGCGTCCGAGGACCGGTTGTCACTTATAAACTGTCAAGTTCGTTTCAAATCTTATCTGAGCCGGTGGAAACAGTTTTACGAAGAAATCGTGCTTGCCGTTTCCGCGCGAGTATCGCGTCGATGTTCCGATAGAAAGCTCAAATTATCCCGACAAATTTCATTCTCGCCATTCTGCTCCGATTGCGAGAGAAATGGGAAATGAAAAATAAGAGACCAAGAGAATGCAATCGTTCGCATCTTCGCTCGCCATTTTATCAATGTTGAAGTGGTCATCACTTCTATGAAAACTCTACATCTGGTGTTTTAGTGTTCTCAAGCACCGAAGCCATCGACAGCCTATAGACAAAAGACTGCGTCGAAGGCAAACCATAAACTGTACACAGGCAACGTTGGCTTCAGGGTTTTCAGTCATAGGATAACACTATCCAGCCAGCGTGCGAATCTGGATCAGCTCACAATTATATTCCGAACTTTGTATTTACACTTCAGCATTTAAAATATATATTTTCTACCTTACAGTTTATCCACGCGTTTCTTTGTATTCACATACATCCAATAATCTCAACAATCTATATACACACAGTTTGCTGGAAACATTATCTCCATTGTTGGAAGATCGAAAGATCGGCGAGCAGGCGTACGGCGAGTTTCGAGGTCGATGATAATAAGCATCGCTTGGAAAAGCCGACGCGTGGTTGGAACTGAAAAAAAAAAAAAAAAGAAAGAAACCCTAGCAGCTACGTAGTATACGTATGTACGTACATATGTAACCAAGTACGAGTATATAGCTATGCGAGAAAGAGGGAAGAAGAGAGAGGCAGAGGAAAGCGAGAAAGCAAAAAAGGAAGGCGAGAGAGCAAAGCGCGGAGATGGTCCAGGTATTTGCGAGATAGCGACGCCGTGTGAGATAAGGGTGCTCGGCTTGGAGTCCCGAAGGAAACGTCTTTTGCCTTTTCGCGAACATTCGCCGAAAACGAGCAAACCCGTCTGTCGGAGAATATGATTTCTTCTGTACATTCGGAATGGCAATTGCGTCGCTTATACTCCGCTCACTCTATCTGCTGTTTTAATAGATTATTATCGCGCGGCTTTCCACGTAACCGCTAACACCGTTTACCTCTATGGTTTCCCTGACTCAACGCCATTTTCGTAGCTTTCCGTTGCTCCTTCACAGTCATTCTCGCAACCTCCGATTCCGCTTTACTTCCACCTTTTAGTTTCTCCTTACGACGGTTACTCCTGCTATGCGAAGTTACCTACGTGTACCTAAGTGCACGCGTTCAGGTGACGCGATGCCTCGCGCGGATATCATCGATCGTAAAAGTTTATTCGTTCTCGAAGCTCGCACGTCGTTTCGGGCATAATTTCGCAGAGAAATGAAATATATATATATATATATGCATCGAAGGAAAGGAATAACGAGATTGTGACCAAGAGAGCGGAAGAGCGAGAGCGAGAAAGGGGGAAGAAGGAAAGGTGAAAGAAGGCGAAGAAAAGGTTGGGGTTGGCGCGGCAAGGCGGAGCGTGGAGGTGGCGAAGGCGGGGCGAGCCAAGTTTCAGAGGCGTGATGTATCGACGGAATTTCAAAGTACATAAAAAGATAGGGTACACAGGAGGTACTGCCGTTCCCGAGAAATTGCACTTCGGGTACGCGCGCTTCGGTCTCGTCGCGTGTCCTAACTCCTCGAGCTCTCTCGCAGCTGTTCGTTTTCGTTCCGGATTTCAAACGGTTCGTCGTCGTTGTGGTCGTTACTCGAACGATTTTTGTCGTCGACGGTCTCTCGTTTAGAAAGAAACGCGGCTCTTTTCACGGTGAAAAAGCAGGTTGCACGCGCCGCGATCCGATTTTCGATCGAGATCGATCCGTATCGAGTCAAAACCGGAGGAATGGTGGCCGCGCAGGAAGAACAGAGATAAGAACGCGATGCATAATCCATCGGAAGGGATGAGAGGTCGAAAGCGTTGGTGGTGAAGGAGGTGGTGGAGGGTGCGATGGTTCGGAGCAAGTGGCAAGGAGGGCAGGAGAAGTTAGGACGCGGGAAAGGAGGCAGTGGGCAAGAGGGTGGCCGGCAGAACGAGGGAGAACGAGGTAGGAGAACGGAGAAGGAAAGAGAGCGAGGAAGGGAACGAGAACCGCGATCCATCAAGAAGACAGAAGGGTTTGGGGTGATGTATCCGAGGATAGGTTGACCTCTGCGCCGGACACTATAAAATCACTCTTAAACATTCCTTCCTAAAACGATCGCGAGCTTTTAACGAAACGCTTGTCTTGGCGATCGATTTCCAACTTTCGAGTTCCGCGAAATCTCGATCGCGTTTCCATTCGGCTTCGTTTCGCGAATCATTCGCGTCGCGCAAACATCTCGGTGTATCGGCACGATTCCATCGAAACGTGGAAAAGTCTGGTGGAAGAGAATCGCGATGACGAGACGCGAGCCCCCCGAACAGAAGTAAATGCTGGATCTCGTATGCGACGAACGCAACGAAATATCGGATGACGTTTCGCTGTATAGTTGGCGTTTCATTGTAAAGCACCGCTGCTACCAGCCAGCCTCCCGGCGAAATGTCACGAAACGTCGGAAATTGGAAAGCTTATTCATATTTTTTCGATAGACGATAATGCGGTCTGCCGCGACGGATCGGGCACTTTCATTCCGCATACGTAATGCGAGAACCGAGCGAGGGATGGGAAAACCAGCCGCTCACCGATGGATACGAGCTCCTCGACGCGCAACCCCAACCAAGGTACCAGTTTCCAGCGCATCCCGACGATTCCACGACTCCAACACGGCCACAACTTCCCCCGCCCTTTTTCTCGCTCGCGGACAAAGACCAACGTGCGTAGTTACACCTACAAATTTGGCGAGTACGTCAACTGCATCGCCGGTCTCGTCGCGTCCATCGAAAATAAAACCGAACGAGAATCGTGATCTTCCGGTAGTCTCCGGACCATTTGTCGTTTATTTCACTCTCGGCGATCGACCCTCTTCGACAACGGAAACCTTAAGCGAGACTCGTACCGGACGACGCAGCGCGTCGCGGATCAAAACGAAATCTCGTCGTCTGGTCTCGCGGAACGAGTAACTATCGCGTTCTTTTCGAGCCTAACCAATGGTAAGATGACTGAATTTGGATGGCGCAGCCTGTTGGCGATTGGGTCGCGCAGTTTGGCCGATGCGGAAAAAGGGTCGAGGGAAGGGAGACCGAACGTAAATGCAAATGCAACGCAAACGCGAACGCGATCACATACCCGCCGAGAACCAGCATTGGAAATTAGACACACGTTTCATTTCCTGAAGCGACTGCGATTTCCGCAATAGCTTCAAATATTGGAAATATCTTGCGCTGTTCAATTTACCGCGAGATCAGCGATTCGAACGTGTTTTATAACGAAATTGAAAAAATCGGTTCGTCGACGTTTCTATTACCGACTCGCGTGAAACTCGATTCGACCCGGCACGACCCGGTTCGATTCTCCTAGAAAGGATAGCTATCGGCGAACGACCGATCACTCCGGCTATCGCCAACTATCGTCAACCACATCCAAATAAGCGATATTACGATGCTGTAACGATAACGTTCTAAATCGCACGGATGCAGACACGGTCGACGAAGATCGCGATCGGTGAACGTAAAAGCACGCGTGGATTCGCGCTCGATCCGCGAGAATGCGTTTATGGCTACGTCGAAGGATTGCCGTCTGGATGATCGGATAAAAAAATCGCAGGTCGATGGGAAAAGGTCAGAGGTGGGGATGAGATGTCAAATTCAGACACTCGGCTAAAAGAGGCGGTCGATTGGGTAGAGGGGCGCGCGCGAGAAGGGTCGAGTCGCGGAAAGTAGAGGAATCGACGGTGCACTTTATCGATGCCATAAAGACTAATATAATCCCGAGAAGGAAAAAGAGCGAGCGAAACGCGATAGACCAAACGACGGCGGGTGTCGACACGCACACGGTATCGAGGGAACGCGCACCAACGCACCACGGCAGGCTGTTTTTTACACGAAGTGGCTTTTTGCGGACGACAGGGCATTTAAGGGAATTGCTCCCTAGCGCCTTAGCTCGGTCGCAACGCTCCTCGCCTCGCCCTACTCCGTCCTGCTTCTCTGTGCCACGCCACTCCAGAAAAACTACTCGTTCCCGTTGTCGGTGGCGTCGTACTTTCACGTTTAGCGCAATAACTAAGCAAGTACCTTCGTTCAGCGATCTTTCTCTCGATGCCGGATTGCACCGATCGTTTTCTTGACACGAGCAATTGGAAGAATAAGATTATTCGCGAAATTAACACCACCAACGGACCAACCAACGACCGTGTCCCAGATCCTCTGGTTCTTTTCGAAAGACATCGCATCGGTCATGACGTTCCTATTCAGTTTCGCTCTCGTACCCGATATCGCGCTCCATTGCAACTCCTTTGTCGTTCTTCTCCGACTTTGAGGCGTTTTCTCTTTTCGTTCCTTCTTCTTTATTCTCGCGGCGTTGTTCTCATTCCGTCTATGGATAGACAGCGCGATTGCAACGACAAGCGCAACCGCAACCGCAACCGCCATCGCCACCGCCACCGCAACGACATTCGTTTTTGCCAGTAATTTTCACCCTCGTTTCGCCCTGTTTCTCCCTCTCGAGTTTCATCGTCTCTGCGACTACATCCACTTTCACGTTCGCGACAATGACGACGGCGACGAAAGAAAGTGGCGATGGTTCGCGTGTCTCTCGCGCATCGCACGAACCAGCCCTTATCGCAAATGACTGCTTCCGCCGAGTACGGAGCCATTTGGAAGGCGTAACGGCGTGGCGTTTTGGTTCTCACGGCGATCGCAACCCAAGTGCCTAATCCAGACGGTAACGACCTAACACAGCCGGTAAGCAACACCGCGGACAAAGACGAGGCTCGTTTTTCCTTTGAAAACGCGTCAAGGAGCGTTATCCTCGATAACGCGGCGTCGATAGGTCACCGCGTGTGCCTACGTTTACCAGCACCTTGCCTATTACGGTGCGTCCACGACAGTCGAGCGAACGCTCGCCCTTCTCCCACTCTGGCAAAGTTTGATAAAATGAAAGTGCGAACGAGCGTTTGTTCGCCGTTCGATTATGCCTTCGCTGCCAACGAAACTGTCGCTTAAACGAAACGGCGAATGAAACCACGGAGATGTAAAAAACGAAGCTGTCGCTCGAACACGAGCAAATACGTCGAATTCTTGTTTACACTTTGGTGTTTTAATTTTACTACAGCCGAGGATTGATAGGGTTTTTGCTCCTTTTGCGACGAAGAAGGCCAGAAACTTTCCCCTTCTCGTATCCAAATCCAGTAGCTATTCGATCGCGTAGAACGAGCGCTGTTCGACAAGATTCTCGTTACTCGTCGATCTCGATTCGACGTCTTATTATCGAGTTTAGTGAGTTGGCGAGTATAACGAGTGGCGTAGCATCTTCGTCGCGCGTTACACGATCGATCATACTCGAGGCTGCAGCCGCTAAGTAAATTACTCCGATTCGCAGATATACGATAGGTTGCGACTACAACGCGACCTAAAGTCGTCGATTGGTAAGCGACGCGACGCTTCGAATAAGTCGACAGCGCGGCGATCACGCGTTAACAAAATCATAAATCAAGGAGCGATCGCATTCGATTGGCGATAGTTGACCGCGCGACTAGCTGTTCGCGTGAATGGCAAGCGTAGTTTTAATTGAAACAGATAGAGCGATCAGCGAGTAGCGGTTAAACGCCTGGTGGGACGAGTAGCGTGCGCGACCCTTCGACGAAAGGGCGCTTGCTGGACGTCGAGCGTGGGGGATGTCTCGAGCGCGGTATACCCTTTCGTGGGATTATTCGGTGGGTAATGTATGGCAAACATAAATCACGGAATACGGGACGACCGGACGGCCGTACCTACGTGAAACTCACTGTCGACGATGATCCGCTCGACGCGCGGTTCGGTTAAACTAATTGCCGAACACTCTGTTCGCCACGCCACCGATTCGTTTTCTCCACCGCTGCTCCTCCTTTTTCCTCTCTTTTTCTTTCTCTTCCTTTTTCTCTCTCAGCTTTGGCCCCTACCGACGATCGAGCAACGATACGAGATCGCTCTTGGTTCTCGTCGAACGCGTACGACCGCAGTTTAAAGAAGGTCGTTCGGCCGTTCGATAAGAAGCAAGAATATTTAAAAGAAAAGAAAGGCGTGATAGCACGTGGCAGTCGGTAGTCGAGGGTGTAATTCTAATTACGTGGAGTATCCCGTTGCAGATTTACGAGGTCAGCCATACACGTGTACGAATCACTCGTGCACCCTTTCCACGTAGCCCTGTGACTTTTCTCCCGTGCTTCGCCACTCCATTTACATATGAATTAAACTATTACGCCCCATACGGCAACCGCGTTAAACCGCTTCGCTACCGGCTCTCTTCCGCTGCTCCTGCCAACCTGTTCTCCGCTCCGGACTGCAGCCCGTTGCCTATTGCCCACCACTTGCTTCCCATTACCCGTTACCCGTTACCCATTACCTATTACTCGCGCGCGATCTATCACCGCCAAACTCATTTCGTTTCGCGCTTCTTTCTTCCGTTTTCACACCGCTTGGTCTACGATTCCACCCGATCCACCCTCTCTCTCTCTCTCTCTTTCTCTCTCTTTTTTTTAATTTTCTATCTCTCGCCGCAGAAAAGGCCAAAACAGCCACCCTTTATTTTCTACTCGAACCGTGACTCGCCGAATCACCCCTTTCGCTTTATCCTTGATAAGTATAAACCGGTCCGTTAATGGAAACCACTTGAATATTTCATCTTCTTCTGCCGTGATGAGCCGAGCCCGCGTACAGGCTGTCCAATCCAGTACGGCTTCCTAAGCGGCTGAAAATTCGCTAAATGTACCTACTGAAAGAGAGAGAGAGCGCGCGAAGAGAACGAGAAGAGAGGCTTACCTCGGATAAGAATTACGTCTTCTCGCTGACTGAATCACGAGGAACCGCGAACGAAGGAAAGCGAGTACGATTTTATCGCTAGATAAGATAAGATGTATCGCTTGTAGATAAGAGTAGATGTTTAAGTCGTGGTGATTTCGTAATTTGGCCGAGGTTAATTATCAACTCGATTGGAACGCCGTGGTCGTTAGTGAAACAAAAGAGATGAAAAATGAGAGAACGAAGGAAGAGAAAGGGCTGGCGTGTTTTTTCGCGGGTGCTACGATCAATTGAAAGGAACGAAAAGCTCGCGTTGATTCGTGGAACGACGGTCGCGATACCGAACGAAACGAGAGATACCGAAACGACCACGCCGATGACCTCGCCTGTTCTACGGGTTAAAATCGATAGCTCGTACGGTCGAGCCCAAGTTCGGTACAAAACACTCGTGTTCTGTTTAATATTGCAGGATGCGAGCTAATGCGCACCGGTCTCGTTAATGCCAACCCTTGCCTCGCTTCTACCACAGACTCGACTTTGTTGTCGCGATAAAATCATCCGCTTTCCGCGTTTTCCACTCGCCGACTCGTAACGACGCTCGCGTAAAATCGTAAGTCTATGTTTCTAGCGCATTCTTTTCGTGCGTTACGCGCGACGTTGTTTCTCGAATAATCGAAAAAGAGAGGAAAACCGAAGAAAGGAAAGAAAGCGAGCGAGACTGGTCACGTTTGGACGTGTGCGTGCCACGGTTAAAACGCAGTTATCCGTTCGTTAATTCCGACGATCAGAACGTTGCTAGCCAGAATGTCGGGGTTTGGCGACCCCTTTTGACGGCAGTGTCGGTAACCACTCCATGCGGTAGCGTACTAATTGCAGCCACGGATGCCGGTTACTGCTCTTCGGGGTTAATCCTCAGCGGCGTAAGAACGAGAAACGGAGATGTGGAAGCGACGCGTAAACGCCTACTTTTCCACGATCGCTACGCCTTTGCGGTCAAAGAGTTGCGGTAAACTCGTCCGAGGAAACGCTTACGAACCAGCCGTTAGCGCGGTTACAAGATTCTTGGTAATTACGTGTGATTAATGCCACCAATTAAAGAAACGCGGTAGAAACGTTTGTACCGTGTGTCACGAGTTCTTTTTCCATCTACCTTTACTTACTCGCCCGATTCTCGTCTTGGTTCGTTAATTACTCGTTTTCTTCCTTCCTTCCTTCCTTCCTTCCTTCCTTCCTTCCTTCTTTCCTTCTTCTGGTTCGCTTCGTTTCATAACGGTAGAAAATCTTGCTAACTTACTCGTCGCATTCTCGTTTAATCGCTCGGCGATCGTACAACCTAAGTACGTATGAAATTTTTGACGCGTCATTCGCTAAGAATTTGTCACAACCGATAGGATGGGAAACACTTGTTGGTCGACTCGCTGCAACAATCCGAACATAATACGATACTTTCTAAAGCAATTCCGTCGGTTCCCGAGAGAATTTTCCTTTGGATTCGAGTTTCGTTCCGTCCCTGAGAATTTATGCGCGTTTTCGAGGGAGACGAGAACGCGGAAGAGTAGGGGAGCGACCGCACGCGAGTCAACCTATCGCTTACCCGTTATTTATTTCCCAAAATTTGAAAATTATACCGCATTTAATTCACCATCCTTCCCTCCTTCGCCTCCCTTCTTAGTGCCCGTTTACTACCTCCGTGTTTTATTCATGTCGCAATAAATAAGGAACAAAAGAGTAGTTTGTGAAAAACGCGAGCGCGAATCTGCGATTTTTCCTCTCCCGCTCTTTCCTTCTCCCACCGAGCTCGATACTCAGCCTCGAAACTTACGTTCTATAATATTCTTCGTTATTCGCGTTTCTTCTAATTTCGTGCCGCTTTTGCACCCATCCTTTACCGAGGTAGCTTCGCCTTCGATTTTGTCAGATCTCCCGAGATCAGCCCGAACAACCGATATTGTTACAACATTCTAACGTATCGCAAATATGCGTAAACGAGCGCGGTTCGACGCGTGCTTTCGCCAAATGGAAAAGTGTTTGAAACCCAGGACGCTCGGTGAGACGGAAAGCGAGGAGAAAGCGAGACGATTGACGGATTTCGCGTGGCGTTTCGAGTCTCTAAAGCATTACGTAGAACGACTACCGCGAATCGAAACGCGACCGTTCGATGCAAGATAGCGTCGTGTAGGAAAAGAAGACGCGGAGAAGCGCGGGAGGTGGTAGGGAGCCAGAGCAAGGGATTATTAATTTTTGGAGAGTACGGTCTTTCGCAGCGAAACGAGGACGCGATGCGACGGTGGAGTAGTGGATCGAAAGGGGGTAGAAGATAGAAGGAACGGGCCTTGGCAGATGGCACCCGAGGGGATATCCTTGTCCAGGATATCAAGGGTTACCCATCACCATCGCGCGGGGACGGCAAATGCGCGCAAGTAAAGGGTAACTGATTCTAATCGCGCGCCCTCCGCGCTGTAACCTACTACGTTACTATGATGAATGGGCGAAGCGCCTCGTGACTACCGAATGCTCGGTCAATGTGGCCCGAGATATTAAAATCCGCGTGATCGATCTACGTCGTACGTCGTACGTAAGTATGTACGTCGTATGTACGTGGTACGTACCGCGATACACGCATCCACCGCAAGTACTTTAACCTGATCTTTCGCTCTACGTTCGTGTTCCACTGTGCGCGTAAATACACGCGTCAGCGAGAATCGACGTCTAAATAGACGGAGCTATCGATATCTGGACGAATCGTAGACAAAGAGGGAAGAAGGCCGGTGAAATTTTCTCGAATCGTCGCTACACGCCAACGCGTATCTCCGCGCGTGGAACGTTTCACCGACCAACGCAAAGTTTCGACGATAATTACCGCCGACGTGATAATTCGCGACTGCTACTTTCGCCGGTATCATGCACTTATTGCCGTACGGCTGAATCGGGAAAACCGATGAAAAAATTAACCCGGGTCGAGAAAAACGAGCCGGTTATAGGTATATAGCGTCTACCAAACGCAGAATCAGATACGGAATTGCGAACCATTTTAATACGACGCCTCGTAATTCATGCGACGGGAGGACCGCGCATTTTTATTGGTACGCGCCGATCGAGATAACGATCTAAATTGAATCGGATACGAGTACGTTCTGGCGTACCGTTTTCATAAACACGGTGCGCAACACGAAGCCCAGCCAACGGCCAGCCAATATTTTTACGTCGTTCTCCACTGGCCACTGCCAGAATCAACTTCGAAAAGTCCCGATATCAGCGCGTCAACGCGTTTCCGACAAGTCACCGAACGATCGGTGGGACTTTGAAACTTGGAGGGGGGAAGGGACTCGTTCGCGTTCACCTACACCGATACTCTCGAATTTCTACGTTCGATCTTCTCTCGATGACGTATACGCGCTCGTTTGCGATCGACGATCATCGACTACGAATGTACGCGAGGTTTCTTAAACCGACAACCGGAAAGATAACTGTCGGATACCATCTGCTAACGACGCGTTCGCTACCGATCGCAACCAAGAGCGGATCTCCGAAAGAGAGGAACCGACCGTGGCCGACCGAAACGATCTCTTTCCCTTCTTCCTTCTCCGAACGCGACAGACAATTCTACTTGGGATAAAATCGGTCGAAATCCTCCAAGGGCCACCATCGACGCGGCCCGAGAGAAGGGGAGATGATTCAGAGATATCGCTCGACATAAAACCCTTAAGGTTCAAATTTGCATGTTACAACCTACGTACCCCACCTTACGGATTTTCCCCCGCGGTAGACTTTCGACTTGGACCGCTTCGACACTCCTGCCACTGTCCGCCTTCGTCACATCCCCGAGCTTAGTCTTATCCCTGCTATTTTGAATGTAAGATACGCTCGCCTATCTTTTTCTTCCTTCCTTCCTTTCTACCTTCCTTCCTTTCTACCTTCTTTCCTTCCTTCCTTTCTCCCTACCTTCCAACCTTTCTTCCTTTCTTCCTTCCTTCCGAACTCCCTCTCCCCCTCCTTTCTTTTCTCTTGCTCTTTTCATTCTCCTTCTCTTTCTCTGCATCTCATCGTCGTTTTATTCCACCTCGTACATCGGCTTACCGTTTCGTCGCCTTTTGAACAGTGTCATTTTTAAGCTTCTTCGCATCGACAATTCGTCGACAGATTTCCTTGATTAATCGTCGCGTTCCCGAGTGAATTTCTCCGACACCCGACATCGCGATATGAACTTCGATTGCAACAAATTCGTTCGTTTCGAATTTTTGTAATTTCGGAAACAAGTATGATAAGGCGTTATATTACGGACGATAAGGAGAGGAAAGACGACAAGGAAGAAAAGAAAAAAAAAAGGAAGAGGATAAATGTAGTTTTAATCGGGATGAGAGATATAGGTCGTCCCCGTAATTTACGAGTATACGAGTGCGTTGAGTAGGCTCGCCGTGGATCCAACGGCGCACCAAACGATAACTATTTGTCGAAGGGCACCCCTTTCGTTTGCACAGACTGTGCGAAATCGTGAGTCGGAGCACGGTCGAAGGCGGTGGCGAACGGTTACGATTAGGTTGTTGCGCATATTCAGATACCGCGCCGTAGCGATCTTCGCAACGAGCACCGATCCCAAGTGCCGTGTGCGTGCACGGACCGTGGTAACGTAAATTAAAGGACGTCGCGTAGTTGCCTCCACGGCCAAACAAACTTGCCGGATCTCCCTTGTTTACCTACATCTCGTCAAATTGAACCGTGCTGCCTCTCTTTCGACTACTCGGTCTACCTTCGTGTCTCTATCTGCGTCGTCTCCGTCTTCGTCTCTGTATTTCCGTCGTCAGTCGTCGCACAAGCGCTCCGCGATACGTCTTCCGTATTTTCTACCTCCCTTTCCTTTGCCTCAAACGTACCGTACTCCGTTCAGAGTCGTCACCAAGAGTCGCAGCCCAAGGATCGTTATCGCGCGTGCCAAACCGATCGCTTCTTTCGAATCAAACGCAATTTCATCCGCCTTTTTTCTTTTCTCTCGCTGTACGCACTTTGCCGTACGAACGACTACGGGCTCGACGCCCTACGCTCTTTAGAGAACGGCTAAACTAGAAATGCAAGAAAGAGAACGGAAGCAGGAAGGAAAAAAGACGCGTGTATATTCTTTCGCAGGCTATCGATTCCAGCACGGTGGAACGACTCTCGGGAATGACGAACGACCGTGCGTGCCACTGGAGGACAAAAGTTTCGTATTCCCGCGGTATTCGTCGGCCGTTATTTATTTCGACAGCGTATTATTGTTGTTTATTATCTAAAGTTCGGTACATTTAACTCGCCATCGTTTCACCGGCGGGAACAACACGGGAGGAACGATCTCCAAGTAGAAGAATCTTTCTGCCGCGCCGCGCCGACTGACAAGTTGCAGCAAGGGATAAAATAAAGTTCGATCCTTCTCTTTCGCACGTTCTTCCGTATTTTCCTTGAAAACTGACAACGCGGTATCCTAGATACGGCACGCGCATCGCGACGCTCCGACGTCCGTCCGTATTACGCGAGCGGCCAGCGACTCGAGCGCGCCGAAAGATATTTCGACAGGAAATCCGATAAGCGATCGACCGATGCTCGATTATTCGAGATATGACGAAACGAAGCACAAAACCCGATTCGGTTTGCATCCGTGCGGTAACGTTCATCGTCGGGTTGTCAACCGAAACGTGTGACCGAAACGATCGCGTAACGATCGATCGCCGGTCCTACAGACCGATAATTATCACCAGACGCAGATGTTCGCTGGAAAATCGGAACGCGTTCACACGCGACCGTTCGGTCACGACTACCGGCTACGCGTAAATCGTGCTGCGCCACCTGTTTGCGCGACAGTCACCATCTGCATCGACGGCGCGGCGATTCCATCGCAAATCGTTCTTGACTCGCTACCTTCGACTCGGACCAAGGACCAAATTTTCAAAGAAAGATGCGAACAACGAGCTGAGATACCAGACTGGACGAGAATTAAAATCGAATCACGCGAATTACGCTAACGAAGCGAACGTATCGTAATAGCATTCTGCATGAGGCGACGCGACGCGATGCGACGATGGTCCTAGGAAAGCTCATGTACGATCGTACGGCCGACCGACCAACAACCGTACAATCAGAGGAGGAAGGGGGCGAACAGTGAGATTTACCCTAGAGCCCCGGGCAACCGCAACCCCCGAGCGATTTCGATTATCGATAGCACTCGTTTTAAAACACCCTGTGTGTCGATTCGTCGGGCTCTCCGCGCTGGCCCTCGTCCCCTTCCATCCAACGAAACCCTCCCTATTCTTTTTATTCCCTCCTCGTTGACGGACGCAACGCGACGCGACGCGATTGTCACATCGGAGAATCGTAGTCCCCCCCCCCAGATGCCATTCTAGATCCGTTCGATCGGCTTGGCGATTCGCGGTTTCCGATTCTCGGTTACTCGTTCGTAAACACCTGCAGCTACACCCTGTACTCGTAAGCCCACCAACCGACGCATCTCTCTTTCTCTGCCTCTCTCTTCGTTTCGTTAGTCGGCTTGTCTACCTATTATTGGCGTTTCTACCATCCATCCGTCGCATTCTTTGCATTTGCGTTCTCTTACATACAGTATATGTACAGTATACGTACGTGTACGTATACTACTTTTATCAACGTCGGAAAATATCATTCACCTTTTTCTAGTACGGACGAAAGATGAATTCTCTATAAAGTTTTGTTTTCTCTCCCCTCTTCGTTTTCGTTGCTTATTCGACGGAACGGATTCTAAGCTTTTCTAAGCTGAGATCGTAGAGATCGCGATATTCTAGCCTCGCGAAACTACCGAAACCGACGTTTGCTGGGTATCGTTCCATTAGAGGCTGGGTCGACAATAGACCCTTAGCAGACGATAAGGCGAGCGACTTTCGACAGGGTGCCGAAGCGTTCGCGTCTCGTTCCATCTCGTCTTTTCCCGTTTAGTCTCGTTTGCTCTCGGGGGAACGATCGCTCATCTCGAAATACCGTTTGTTCACAGTGCGCCCGATGCGGTCGTACCATCCACCCGCTCAACCGAGACCCTCCTCCATCCCCGACACCTAATCTTCGCCATTCCGTGTCAACTATCTTACATCGATCATCCGACCGATACTATTAAATTTTTTCCTGCCGTAAAAGTTGAACAGTCTCGTTTGCCGCGGTATGTTTCTCGTTGTACTTTGCGATTCCATTTTAAGGAGAGAATAGTAACGCGAGGACGATCTTTACCCTGTCGAGAGTGTCCGCCAAGGAAAGCAACCGAACAGCCTTTTATGAAAATGACCACTTAAGGAAAGAAAAAGCGAAACGAAATAAAAACTAATGTATGCGAATGGTGGTGGATGGGATATCGGCTCGATTTACATAGTCCGCGCGAACCGACGCGGCCCGACTCGATTTGCCGCGGGACGAACAACGGGGAACACCGCTGTTTAAGAATATATCGATGCGCCGTTACGTAGACTAACATAAAATTGCTTTTACCTCTTATTAACAATTCATATTTCTTGCGCGAAAATCGTCCGCGATAAAAAGTTAGCGACAGGGAGATTTTTCTTCTCCTGATATTTCATGTTGAAGAAACGACGAAATAGGGAAGCAACGAGCAAGGGAAAGGGGAAAAGAGAGCGTCGATGACAACCAAGCTGCTTCGAAGAAGGGGGAAATTTTTGGAAAATTTCCCTCTCGTAAATTCGATGGGTAGGTTTCGAGCGAATGAAAGAATTCGTCGGCAAAAGCACGATAAAACTTGTCGATCCGACGCCCCCATCGCTGTTCGATCATTCGTCGTTAGGTTCTTGACTATTGCCTCCGAAAATCTGTTCGATATAGAAATCGACCCTTCCCTGAGAAGCATTGTATGCGGATCTAATTACTTCCGGTCGGTCGTCCGCACCGCTCGATACACGCATATCCGGGATATTACGAGTCGTAGCTCGAATCTGCGCGAGAACGCTCTAAACTCTAAACCACTGGTCGACAGCTGCTGGCTGAAAAATATTTTTCGATTTTATTCGCTAAATCGTTGAACTTGGCGCAACGACGACATTCAACTTCCATAAAAGTCGTTCAACTTTCGCCGACACATTCCTTACATGGTTGTTTCGTATAACGTTTGAAATCGCTACTCGTTTCGAGGCTCGTCAAATTGGACGATCGGTAAAAGCTCGACGAAACGAGATTCGAGATGGGTGGTTCGACGATGAAACGTTCGACGATGGGAGAAGAACGGTGCTAAAGTAATGCTCGTGAGTAAAGCAGTAGTACCGAGTTAGGAATGCTTTGAACTTGCCGCAGCTTTGTCGCGAATCTCTTACGCCCTACGTTCCACGTTCGACACACCAACGCGCCGCTCCTGCGTCAGCTACCGTTTAATATTTCCAAAGTGCTTCCACCGTAGTAACAGTAAATCCACTGATTTACGGATTACGTGCTATCGAACGTGACTACGTTTTTTGATCGACGGAATCGACTTGCTCGATTATACTTACGGCTATGTAATTATATCGATCGTAATCGGTCGATTAGCTTCTGTCCTCTTCTCTTCTTTTCCCGTTTCTCTCGTTTCTTCTTTCTTTTTTTTTTTTTTTTTTTACAATTTTACGAGGAAAAGTAGAGATTGCGATTAAAAACCCCGAGATAAAAAAAAAACCGGGGAAAAAAGAAAAAGAGAAGGAGAAAGAACGAAGACGACATAGAGGGTAGTAATGTCGTTGAAGAATCCCTGCGTTGCTTTGACGCTCGTCACTCTTCGGGATTACGGTTAAGACCAAGGTGGTGGTCGTTCAACTTTCTATCTCTCGTCACTTTCTAAGCGCAGTCGTCTGTAAAAAACGCGAAGCTCGCTTTTTATTCAGTCAAAGCCAAAGTAGAACGCGCTCGCGCACCGCATGCTTTGATCTTTGAGAACGTCTTTTCGAATCTATTAAGTACTTTTTCCGAATCGAACGACTAAATAAGAGAAATCCACTGTGCGTACTATGCGTATATGTGTGCATATACGTACGAACAAACGATTATTTCAATTACAGCGAGATAAATTTCACGCGATTCGTACGTACTAAAACAATATTACGACGATGAAAATAGCTTTCGTTCGGAATCGTTATTCGTTTACCGTGAAAGAGACTCGACCCGGTTCTCGTATTCCTGACGCGTTTCTAGATATAGCAACCAACAATGTTCTTTTATGTTCGTGAAGCGAGATAAGCGGTCATTTTTCACGGATATATAAATGCAGGTTATTAATACGTTCGTATTACGGGGCACATAGAGGAGGTAATTAGCTGACGGTTCATCAGTCACTCCGGCACGTACATAACAGCCATATCCCTGACGCATCGTTGCCGTTCCGAAGCAAAAAAGTGTTGATCCTTCCCGAGCGCAACAACGACCTGCAGGATACCGGACGCATTAAGAAGCTAATGAAACGTCGGATCGTACCTCCAGAGAACCTTCTGAACGCGACGTTCTCTATCGATTCTTAATCGCCTTGTACGCAGATAAATCCTTCCAATTCATTCTCCTCTGCTCGATTTACCTTCCTACCAATAGAAGTGACAAGTTATTTCAACGAGATGCGACAAAGTATCTGGTACGGAGAAAAATAAAAACGCTGTCAAGGAGACGATTCGTTCCGTTCGGAAGTCCAGCTACTCGATTCGTCAAGGCTCGATGATACGAAAGTACGATGAACGCGATAGACATCGGATGATAGGCATTGTACGCTCGCGTTCTTTTATTCTCTGATCCAAGATCATCGGTAGTTAAATACCGAGAATGACAAAGATAGAACGACAAGTCGATTTGCCAGTCCTCGTTTCGCCCTTTCGTATCGTTTTTTCTTTTTCTTTTTCAAGTGTTTCTTATAAAAATATAAAAGACGCGCGTAATTTGAATGGCCGCGGAATATCGAAAGTCGATCGAATCGTATTTAAGTAGCGAAGAAAAGAGAAAGAAGCGATCCGACGAGGGAATTTCGGCCGATTCGATCGGTTCTGTCGAAGGGAGCACGTTGTCTCGCGCGTGCGACCGTAGAAAGGTGAGCTTCCACCTTTCAACTTCATGGGGGTGGTTTCTCGGTGATAAAGTGCAAGGAGAATCGCGCACGAGGTCACCCCGACAGCGTCCCCATTGGCAGCCCAGTTTCAAGCTAGAATCGTGATTGGTCGAAGGTCGTGGGTCGCCTCACCTACCCTCTATCCAACGTGACCTCCCACGCGAACTCGCGAGATAACTACCACCCTTCCACCTTTTCCGGGTTTCGCTCGCCGTTCACAGCATCTATATCCCTACCCTACTGGTCCTTTACCAGTTCCATACCACACACACCGTTCTTCCTACCATACTCGCCTCTACGGTGGCCGTAGTCGTAGTCATAACCGCTCTCCTATACGGTTTTCTTTGGAATTTCCTTTGAAAGTCCCTTGCTCGATAACTCGTCGTCGCATGACCATGATCGTAACCAGTACCCGTACAACGGATTCTTTATCTTGATTATCGGCTCGACGAACGTTCGCACAATGCAAATACGCGGTTAATTATTCTTAGCTATGAACGATTCGTTTGAAAAACCCGTTTACGAGACGCATTTATGATCAGTTTACCGTTCAGAAGCGTACTCGACCGATTTGATTTCCACGTCAACGGGACGAACGAATTACGAGTTTTAAAAGAAAATCTTTAAAACTGTTTTGCAATTCGAAGGCTAATCGTCGCGCTGACTGGTCGTGTTAACAGCGTAAGCAGGCTGTATGCGAGATACCATTTGCTGTTATTATTTGGAAAAGTGCTATTCGCGCATCTGTAACATATGTAATTACTCTAACGCAATTACGAGCACGCCGCTACAGCCTGCTTCTTGTCTCGAGAAAATGGATTACTTTCCAACTGATTCCATTAACGCGATTCCGATACATCGCCTGACGATCGAACCGTCTATCGATTGTTTTCACGTTTAGCTTTAAACACCGAAATGATACACTATAAATAGAAACGATATCGTACAAAGGTCGCACAAGTTCTGATCGACTCGCACCGATTCAGCCCTAAATACGATTCCTTTCCATCGATATTTATCGATTTCACCGTCATCGATCTTTATTTTGCATCTTTATTTATTTTTGATCGTGTCAACGATCAACTTGTATCTCCTCTCATACATGGAAATATTACGCGAAATGCAATGCAATAACGACAAGACGATAATAAAATGGAATCGTCGCGGAATGTATGTACATCTACTTAACTGCGGATCCATGGCCAACTCAGTTATCGCGATAACATAGAAGGAGACGGTGATACGTATCGTGTAATAACTAGATACGAACTCTATTTATTTTAATCAAATGAAACAGTATTCGTGTGCAGTATTTTTACGCACAAGTTACCATTACGATACGAATCAAAGTCCCTGTATTTTTCTCGGATACGTCACGACTAGTGATCGAATTTTTGGAATCGTCATCTTTACAGAGTTAAACTTCTTATAGAGACACGAACGATACGTTTATTTGCATACGCTTATACATACATACATATGTATGTAATACCTTTACACGTTAATAGCACTAATCGAATCCAGCGATGATCGATAACGCGACAACGTATTCTTGTAAAATGTTCTGACGTAATCATCTACCATCAAATATATATATATATGTATGCCCACGCGCGTACGAAAATGGCCAACCATATGTAAACAGACAAAAGATCGGACAACCATTGGTACGATTGCTTCAACAGAGAGCGGCAACTTCTGGCTGATGGAGAAGCTTCGCCTCTCGTGGCTTAGGAGAAGCACTATTCGCACGTCCATTTCGTCGCCATTCAGGACTATGTCGACATCGACGTGACGTTGGAGCCGATTCTCAAGGGAAACGCATCGACGTCGATTATGTTTGCCCCAAAGACCAAACCGAATACATACAGCGAAATCTTCCAACCGGCCGAATCAAATCTACCGCTTCGCCTCGTCCGACTGAATATCTCTGTTTACATTCCCGACTGCCACTCTAATTAATTATCAAACCGTCCCCAATAATGCATCACCCGATGCTTCTTCGAACGCGCTACTTTCTCCCAGTCGCAGACCCCCCTCTCTCCTGCCTGCCCCCTTTTTAATCGGGAATCTTCTTTCAAACGGTTGCGTCGATAATCGTTACTTGGTTATTCTCTCCAAATCACTGGAACCTTCCTACGGACGATAAGAGTCAAGTATGTATCTATTTTGAAGATATCAGCATAAAATCGTGCGTATATACTTTATATCAAATTCACAAGGAAATTATCTTCGTGAAACGTTTGAAAGTAAAATTCAAAGAAATTGAAAAGATCGTTTAATGGATTACACTGTGTATAAATTGGTAAAATTAAAACAGAGTACCGACGCGTATCTGTAAGTACGTACGTGTTGCATATTTCGACAAAAGAGGAAACTCAAATACGAGAGTAACTCGAAAACAGACTGTACGTTTTGAGTACCACTCGGGTAACGTAGAAGGCTAATAGAAGAAGTCATGCAGTGTCATTGTTAGCAGACAATATCACAGATGGTTAAGTTTCTCCTCGCTAATACTTCTGATTCATTGAAACCGTTGAAAAGCAGCGCTCGATATACCTTTCATCTTGCATCTCTACATTCCATTTTGACGATACTTTGGCCAACATATTCATTTTTTCGATTTATAAGTATTATTTTTATTTACTTTTGCCTACCAAAATCGATTAACGCTTATACAATTTCGACGAGCGTGCGTGAATTTCATTTATTCAAACGATCGTTAGCAGACACAATGTAATAGAATTTTGTTCTTTTTCAAGTATTTACGAAAATGTTTACCTGTCTGCGCGTATACTATGCTATATTAGGCATATAGACGTATTCCGGAAACTTTACTTGCGATACATTTAGATTTACAATAAAACGTTAATCACATATAGATACATTTGAATCGAACGAAACAAACGATCGTATGATTGATTTTAAACGTAAAAATTCCAATTTTTGTCAATGGCTACATGTATAGTTAGTATTTTAATAACAATAGCAAAAATACTAATAAGCAGACATTTAAATGATAACTCTAATAAAAATAACGATAATTTTCTATCATATCATATCGATTGTCAAGTGTTAAAATACTTAAAATACATCGATGAGAAAGAAATATTCGTGTCTACGCGTTGCTGCCGCGTACAACGTAATGCTTCTTTAGCATAACGTATATGATTATATATATATATATGTACATACGTCATTTAATTAAAAAATGTACCTACATACATGTATATACAGAGCGTAATTAAATACGAACAATTATCGAAATCTAATTATCATTAGCTTCGGAAATTCGAAAAGCATACGTTTCATTTATGTTTTGTCAATAATCTCATTGTGACCGATAACAATGCCGTATAAAAGACTTACTGCTGTCTTAATATTAATAATATCACCTATTTTTCAATTTCTTACACGCATATTTTACGGTTATTACAACTTGTGACGTTAAGAAATAATTCCCTTTGGTTCGTCATTTACTTTCCTAGTTACAATGTATCATAACCTTAACGACATTATCTTGTCCGGATTTGGAAGTTTCAAAAGCTTGAACGGTTTCCTCTAACTTATAATTATGAGTTATCAGTGGTTTCACATCGATTTTTTTAGAAGTCAAAAGATCCAGCGCATCGTTATAACTAAAAAACAGAACAAAAGACATTATCTTTTAAAATGCTGCTGTTAACACTACATGAACATTAACATTGTGTGTATATATATATATACATTTAACGACACATGTGCATATAAACATGTTAAATATCGTGGAATCAAGATCAACGCCATTCACAAAAGTAACTTATAACATGTTGAACAAATTTTAATTCATTTCATTCTTCGTTTCAATGTAGAACCCAACTAGTACAAAGAAAAAGTCAATCAAGCTATGACCAACACCAAGGAGATTAAATTCCTTACTTTATACATTTATGTGTTTTTTTTTTTTTTTTTAGCAAAAATATCATTATATGGTAGAATTTTGTCATTTCTTTGTTCATTCAATGACAGTAATAATAAGTTATTGTTTCTTTTGCAAATTTAAGTTTAATTACGCTCGTTCGTAGAAACTAAAAACTCATCGGCAATCGATATGTAACATGTGCGTGTATCAACAGCTGCAATAGCGAGTACGCTATTATCGGCAAAAAAATGAAAAACATTTGTACGTACTCGTTTGCGTATCGAAATACACCTCTAATGTCAACTTCTCTTACAAGTGCGTTCATCAACGGAATTTGAACTTCCGGTGCTCCCATTCCTACTAAAACTGCCACTCCACCGGATTTGGTCACCTAAAAATTCACGGCATGTACGCTTAATTTGCATGTGATGCACGATAAGTATGTAGGTGCGTCTATTATACGTATATTTCATTTCGCTACATTTCTCTACGTGTTGTATATTTATTCGATTAATCGACATTACCATTACATCTAATCGATTATATCAACAGTGATTCGTATTGAAAAATCAGTCGATAAGAAAGAAAAGATGCGCGTATGGACAAAAAGTGGAAGACTTACGAGAATCGCCAATCGAATCATAGACTCTGCCCCACACGCATCGATCGTCGCGTCAGGTTCTTCACCCAAGAGCTCGATAACTTTCTCTGCAGTTTTTGACTCTTTATCCTCCTTTGTCGTTAATAATATCGCATCAGCGCCAAGTTTCTTTGCGAGATCTAATCGATTTTGCGAGAGATCTAAAGCAGATCGTTCCGTAACTATCGTAAATTGTAAATTACAAACGTTTTATTTTTACGTATATTTATGTATGTATATAAAAACCCTCGATTCTCAATTGATCGTACGATAGAAAAGAAGCATACCCATAATAACGACTTTATTGGCTCCCATAGCTTTCGCTACCAATAACGATACTAAACCGATCGGTCCGGCTCCCAAAATCAAAACTTTCGAACCGATACTAATGTTCGCGCGCTTACAAGCGTGTACACCGACCGATAAAGGCTCCAGTAGTGCTCCTTCCTCCAACGTCACATTGTCCGGTAATCTGTAATGTAACCGGACAATTTCAATTATTACAGGTAGAATATCATTTAAAAATATTTAAATCATATATATATATATATCCAATTAAATATAAAAATCTAGGATGGTAAAGGTATAAAAATGTATTCACGTATGCTTACTTGAAACAAAAATCAGCAGCGTGCTTATAGAAACGTCTTAAACTGCCATGTACCGGAGGAGTAGCGCAAAATACCATCTCTTTGCATAAATTGTAACGTCCTCCTTTACAGAATTTGCACATTCTACAGGATACCCCGGGTTCGATGGCTACTCGATCACCGATCTAAGTTAGATATTTATTAATATGATATAATAGAAGAATGATATTTAGCCGAATTTCGTTAAAATACAAATTGCAACAGACAATTCTTCGAATCGTTTATCCTTTTACCTACTATGTATACATATACCTACATACATACGTGTAGAGTATATGTAACTTGAAAACTGAATGACACATACATACATGACACCAAACTATCTGTTTTCTTTTTTTACTATTATCTTAAAAAGACTATTTTAATAGTTAGAATAACATTCGTTATTCGTTCTCACGTACCTTCAAATTTTTTACATTCTTTCCAAGTTTGACGACCACTCCAGAAGATTCGTGACCTATTATCATAGGTTTCCGCACCACAAAGTCACCTATTCTACCATTTACCAAATAATGAACATCGGAACCACAAATTCCAACGCAACCCATTTGCAGGAGTACCTCTAAAGCGGAGAAAATGATGGAAAAAAAGCATAATAAACATTCGCTTTTCTTCTACTATACGTTGCTGTGCTTCCATTTAATAAAATGAAAAAGATCTTACCATCTTGGGCAGGTTCCTCGATCGGAGTTTGTTCCTATAATGGAAAAAGATAAGAGCTATAGCTATCAATCGTATACAACGATAGCATTTACGGTTTGTAAGGTTGGTTCAACTTTGAGATTTTATTAAACATAATTTTCTAAAACATTTTAAATTATTTTTATAACGTAACAACAAACAAAAACGATAAATAGGAATAAAATAATAACGAGTGTATTCGATTTTAGATATAATAAGATTTCGTTTCAGAATAGGAACGATATAACGTTAGAATAGCGATGCGCTAGCTTTTAGCGAGCGCATTCTATGCGCACTTAATAACGTGAAATAGATTGACCCCGCGTATAATCGCAAATAACGAAAGAATAATGACGAAAATAGCGAGGTTTGTCCTTGTACGTGCACAGGCGATTTGTCTCGTCCCTATTCGTTGTCCATTCCATATGTTAATCGTATTAACGGTAGTAACCGTTTCAAGTAATAACAGAGGAGACAAAGAAACGAGTTAAATCGGCATAATCGTTTGCTCCAAATTACACTTTAACGAAATCGAGAGAGATAAACTACGATGCGCGGCTCAGCTATTTTACATATTATTATATATTTAGGGTAACATAAAAGGTATTAAAACGTTTCAATAATCGTCCCATTACGCGTTCGCGTAAATAAATCGCGATTATTCGCGTGAAAATGATCACAACTGAATATTTCATATTTAGGATATTCATCTGATATTAGATACTTAGATATACATACATGTATGAGGTATTCGCATAATTTATTACTAAATTTGTAACACTGACCAGTCTTATATCGTTGATACCATAGAGAATAGCTGTGAGGTTGTCTTTGGCCATGATAAAAAAACAGAAGTCGTTATAGCGATCGACGAACACGATTTATACTAAAATAGATTCCGCGAAGAGCACTAGAATGACACTCAAACTAGAAGAGAAGAGCGTGCGCGGCTTATATATGAGCAGTCTAGCTGCCGCGATCATCATAACAAGCAACCTTATCACTCGTACCCTGTGGAATTGTTTCACTCTTCTAAAAAATATCTATGTGCTCGACGAACTTTCTCGATAAGCTACTTTTGTCTTGTTTGCATCTTCGTACAAATATTCTTTCCGTTTCTGTCACTCTGCAAGATTTTTGTAAAATATTCAGGTCTGTTCGAAATATTTCTTCTCGAATCAAACGACCCTTGGAGCGAAACCTCCAATCAGTCTCCGTCGATTCGGTTCAGAGTTCAAGATTGTTGATCCATTGCAAAATAATACATTTGTAGTAAATATAAAATTCAAAGGTTGAAAAATTAAAATTTTACGACGTTCGTTATAATAGATATGTATCTGGTATTAGATAATTGTAATAAATAAAACAATATATAATTTATTTTTCCCCCAAAAAATACTTTTTAAAATGTTTATTTCATATATACAGGGTGAATCAATAAAAAGTATGTACTATCTAAAATAACTCGTTACCTAATTGTAACCTAATGATGCAATTGTATTTTTTTATATCTTATATTTTCTGAGATAACAAGTTAACCTTGAGCTTTTTCATAGACACCGTATACATGAACATTCTCTGTAAAAAAAAAAAGCATTAACTTATTTATACTGAAAACCAGATATTTTAATTTTAATCTATCAAATTTAACGTATGAAAGACAAAGATAACGTAAACGCAAGAATAACACTTCCAGTCTTTCCTTATCCTTAATACGTTAAACTCAACGATTCGTTTATGACGTTTTTCGATAAGGCCACTAGGTAACGAGGTATTTTAAGTAGTATCTCTTATTGACTCGCTCTATATGTGTGTGTATACGAATCTAACGATCGAAAATTAAAATTGGAAATTATTTCTCGAGGAAGTACGACGACATTTCTATGCTGTAGAAACGAGACGCAAAAATTTACTTTACAGGGACAATCGCAAAAATTAACTGCTCTAATCGCCAAACACGTCCCAATGTACATATGTATAACATAGGTACGGGTAAAATATGTTAACACCAATGTAAACGAACAGTTGTAACTTCCGAATATAAACAAAATTAATGTTTACTGAAATGTAAGCAACTTTTGACCTTCGTATCTAATTTCAAACTATCTTATCTGCCTAATGCAAATTTCGCACTACATACAAAATGCTACATTTCTTCTTAAAATGATCTGTTTCTCCCTAACCCTCTCATTACTATATGAATAAAAAGTATCGAAAATTTTCATGACATTTAATAAAGATGTTAATAGCTATAGCCTGTAATCATATTGCATCCTTGTGGATAAATAAAATTAACTTACTTGTATAAATATTTAAAGTTTGTTTGTATTATGCACTACCGAAAATTGCGACGAAAACACAGATTCAATCATCAAGTTGCATAATATATTAGATTAATCATTTTGCAATCTCTTCTCTTAATTATCTTTTTTTATTAATCGTTATTAACTTATTTTAAATATATATGGACGTCTATATTTGAATGTATCTCTAATGACAATATTGATATTCGAATCTCTCTTCCAAATATATTCTGTTGGTAAACCAATTATATATTTTTAGATGATTATTAAGAGGTTTAATGATACGTATGAAACATCACTATACATCTAACATTTATGTAATCAGGGTGGAGGGAAAGAGAAAAAGATAGAGAAAGAAGAGAGATAGATAGATAGATAGCTAGATGGATAGATAGATAGATAGATAGATAGATAGATAGATAGATAGATAGATAGATAGATAGATAGATAGATAGAGAGAGAGAGAGAGAGAGAGAGAGAGAGAGAGAGTCTGTGCAAACAGTGCAAAGAATCATACAGATTTGTATCCTCTGCTATGTCGAATGTTATGTAAGAAACAATATGTCGAAGAATTAAAACGTGTCACATTTAATAAATACACAGTGGCATATACTAGGACAATGACTTGAATTTCAATCATTCTTATGTTAATTTCATTTTCTTTCGTTATCTTTATCTTGCCAGTTACTTAAAATGTAAAATGGTGCTAATCTTTTTCGATACTGAAGTGCATACTTAGATATTTAAAAGCGTTATGCTATATCTAAATAAATTCTTTTAGGGAAATAAGTATAATATAGAAATGATCGAAGTTTTATTAATAAAAATATATTATTTGTTATTTTCGTTTCATTTTTTACTTTTTTTGTTTTTTATTTTTAAATAAATCATCTACAATAAGTAGCAAAAGTGTATCATTTTTATTCCCACCCCCATATCCCTGTTGATTGTTTAATCGTATCCCTATTCTCCCTTCTAACTCTAGTTGTCGCATTTGCCTCTCCTTTCGCGAGAATTCTTCTGGATTGCTCCCTCTTTTCACGTTTTTGTAAAGCTATTTTCACCTTTTTCCTAATAAGTTCAGGGGCGATCGTTGCAACTGTGCTACTACTGTACATACTTTCCGATTCATTAAATTTTTCTACATCATCATCTTCTGAATCGCATGTTCCTGTAAAAAGTAACGAATTGGTTATTTCTTCGTTGTGCTTTACATTTAAATCATATGACTTTTTGCCTATTAGGTTTCCCACTGACTTACTCGTATCGATCTTTTTAACACCTTCTTCTAAAATACGATCTTCTACGGATAAAACAGTTGAGTCTTTCTTCTCATTTGCTTCTGAGTCTTCGGATGTTTTCTTTGATGTACACATAAATTCATTTCTCACAGAGTTCTCGACTTGAAGTTGTAAATAATCAATTTCACTGTTATTCATACTTCTATTTTCTTCGTCCATATCCTCGTTACAATCCTCCTCAATTTCTTCATCTTCAACATTGACCATGCCTATTTCCCTCAAAAGATCCTTCTCCATTTGTTTTGTAATACCGCTGGCCTTAATTTCTACATCGATACAATCTTCTCTCCTAAAGATAAATCCATTTGTATAATTTAAACTGCAAAACTTTTACCGTTGATATTTTATTTAACGTTTGTTTTTGCACTTTTATCGCAACTTACGAAATATCTTGAAACGTCGGGTACAACTCACTTTCGTAAGCAAACCGTCTTTTAAAAAAATCACGAACACAGTTTACGTCTCTTTCAAAATAAGTTTGAGCATCTACATGCTCGGTAGAAACCATTTGTGGAAAATCAATAAGAATGGGTTTTCCGCTATTTGTTATCATGATATTAAATTCATTGAAATCTCCATGAATAACTCCGTGATTTCCCAGTTTTACAATCAAATTCATTAGTTCGTCATATAACGATTCGACATCGTCTAATCTGTATACACCACATCTAAAACAAAACTGTCTTATACACACTGTGTCCAAAATAACATGATATAAAAGTTACTAATAATAATAATTTTACTTACAGAGGTCCACCTTCAACCAGCTCCATAACAACGCAATGTCTATTGAGATCAATTGGTTTAGGTACTGGAAATCCTCTATCGAAAAGTGCTTTCATATATGCAAATTCTCTTGTTGCCGATATTCTTGATAGATATAACCATGATGCCGATTTTCTATGTTGATGATAATCTCTCTTACCTTTGATATTTCTAAAACAAGTCCTTCCCAATCGATGCAGTTTTAGACACATTGGAGTTCTATCGTCATCGGTAACTATATAAATATTAGATTCTTTTCCTACTCCAATTTGATTACCAAAAGAAGCAATAATACCTCTTTGTGCCAAAACTTTTAGAGCTAAATAGTCATAGCCTGAATTTGTCAAACGATAACCATCATCTAAAAAGGCAAAGAAAATATTTTATATACACGTACATATTATCTCTGTTCTGCAGTTTCCTTAAATTAAATTTTTATCAAAATTTATATTATATTATATTATATTAATTAAACGATCTTCAAAATGAACTAACAATGTTTCCCACGTTCATAACTGAGAAGCCTATGTTTGCATAGTTCCTTCAACAACTTATGTACACCACCATAACGCAAATTTGCTATGTGCGCAGCCAGTGATGCAGGAACAAGTTCATGATTCTTCATTCCCATTTCAATCTGTAATGATAAATGTCAAAAAAGCTGTTTAATGAAATTTAATAGCATTACTTAACCTTGACGTTTAATAAATTTAGTACTATTTTTCAATTTAAAAATAACAATCAATAAGAAAACATAATTTTCTAGCACAAGCTACACACATTGTACAAATGACGATACATGATTCGATTCGAGAATCCCTTTAAACAATTATTTCCTCATCTTTTAATACATATTGTACATTAAAAGATAAAAATCCCGAAATTTTGAATATAACCCTCAATTGTGCTTAACTTAATTACAGGCAATTGATAACATATATTTACCGCTGTTAAAACACGAAAATCATCTTTTGTTAAATATCGTAACATCGTCACGTTTAATTTCCCCATGTTTATCTCAGATTATTCCACTTTAATATTTTATCTTATTAACGTTTGTCAAATACTAAACAGAATTAATTAACAGCATGGACTACCGATGAGTGGCGACAAAATACAGAACCTCATTCGTGTCAAAAGTACTAATAGAAAATTTATAGATTCTTGTATATACTAGAGTGAAACCTGATGGAACCAAACAGAATAGATTCCTAGCTTTTGCAGCACTTGGCCGCTTGGTGCAGCACTTGTACTGGGAGACCATGACCGTGGTCATAACTCGTGCGGGAGATAACTAAATTCCGTCTCAAACGTAAGTAAAGGATCAAAGAAACTTTCTGTTATATAGTTGGCCATTATGAGGAAAACAACAAGCTTTGACTAACTAGTTTTTTTCTGATAGATTGTGTTTGATTGTGTCGTGATTGTAATTGAGAAAACGTGGTAATATTCGGCAAGATGCAAGTTCCTCCAATTTTTATGGAATTACCCTTAGAAGATCAGGTAATTGATGATGAAGATATATTAAATATCTAAGGATCGAAGAAAACTTTATGTAAAATCCAAATAGCATCCTTATTACCACTCTTAAATGAAAAGTATAGGTTATATTCAGTTTTCTGTAGCTTCTCATTATTGTTTCATTTTATATATTCTGACAGAACAGATTCTAAAACAAATTTTAATAAATGAAATATATTTGAAATTAGTGTTTTATATTTAGGCGCAAGAGCTAAGAATATATTTTAAGAATTTGGGTGCTGAAATAAGTGAAGAAAAATCTCCTAAAGGAATAGAAGATGATTTACATAAAATTATTGGTGTTTGTGAAGCTTGCTTCAAGGAAGGAAATGAAAGCGAAATAGAAACAGTCTTAAATGACATTGTATCTATTATGATTGTGGTAAATATTTTATATATTTTTAAATTATAATAAGTTAACATATGTTTAGACAACTTAGTATCTTTAAATTAATTTCATATATTTTAATTTAGATCCCCACTGAACGTGCAGAAAATTTAATATTAGCATTTTGTGAGAAATTAACAAAAGCTCCTGGATATAAACTTGGTTTAGTATGTCTAAAAGCGTAAGTTACATGAGTATCAGTAATATTACTAATTCTTTCATATAAAAACATAACACTCTTAAAATATTTTCTCAGATTGTGGTTATTATTTCAATCTCTTCCTGATGACTCTCCAATGAGATATCATGTCTATTATCACTTAGTTCAAATTGCTCGCAATGTGGATCAAGTAAAAGCTGTGTATGGTGGAATAGATCAATTAAAGCAACAGTTTGCATCACTTCCACCATCAAATGAACAAATGCAAAAATTACTTCGGTTACTTCATGAAGTACTTTTAAGTTGCAAACAGGGGTAAATAAAATTTTATTACGTGATACATTATATTTAACAATGCAATATATTTCATGAAACTTTATTATTATGTATTATTATTATTATTATTATGTAATAGGGAACAAGCTGCTGCTGTTATGGTAGAACTTTTAGGTACTTATACAGCAGAAAATGCTTCTGCAGCTAGAGAAGATGCACAACGTTGCATTTTAGCTGCATTGGCAGATCCAAATACATTTCTGCTTGACCCATTGTTAGCATTAAAACCTGTAAGATTCTTGGAAGGGGAACTCATTCATGATTTACTTCTTGTCTTTGTACAAGACAAGTTACCTGCATACTTAGATTTTTATCAACATCATAAGGAATTTGTAGAACATCAACTTGGTATGTAAGCAACTGATAAAAGATATAAGAAATACGAATTTATTGAAAATATAAATCATATATTTTTTTATTAGGATTAAATCATGAGCAAAACATGAAGAAAATGAGACTACTAACATTTATGCAACTAGCAGAAACAAACCCTGAAATGTCATTTGATACAATTCAGGAAGAATTACAAATTAATGAAGATGAAGTAGAAAGTTTTATTATTGATGGTAAATTATTCAATTAATTATATTACTAAGGCTTCCAATGTAATTGGAATATATATATATATATATATGTGCAATTATAAAAATATTGTTTTCATACAAAGAATGTATAATTACCCTGCATAAATAAAATCAATCTCTATATTTCTTTATAAAATAGAGGCAATGTATACAGGGTATATTAACGAATCAGTACTGGCTTAGTGAAATTAAATTTTTATTAAGTTATCGAAGTATTCGACATTTATATTGCGTATTAAATTGATGTGGTGTTATATTTATGAAGCATATAAAAGAATATAAAATATCCACCTTTTTATGTTTCAGTATTGAAAACGAAACTTGTTAGAGCTCGTATGGATCAAGCAGGTCGCAAAGTTCTCATTTCAAGTACCATGCATAGAACATTTGGCAAACAACAGTGGATGCAACTACGCGATTTACTCGCAGCCTGGAAAGCAAATTTAACTGCTGTACAAGAGGGTATGAAATCTGTAGCTGCTGCACAAATGGAACTTGCTGGAAAAAACAAAACTTCTATTACCCATTGATGACATTTAACTTGTGTATGTGTAATTTAAAATTTGTGTATACAAATATTGATTGGAAATCAAGTTTAATTAATTTCTTAATTAATTTCCAACCTTACTTGAATAAATATATACGCCGCGTGGTACAGTATTATGTTCACAATTAAATTACTTACATAATTAAAAATCTGATGATAAAAAATTATTTATAGGACTTACGATCCTACCAGTTTATTTAAAATTGTACAATATACACACATCATCTTAGTTTTTAATTAGAAAACCGTGAAAACATTAACTTTTATAAATTAAGAAAAAAGGATCATTTATTGTATTATTCTTGGTAAAATAGTTTATAAATGATTTGATATACTCTTCAACGTACTTTTCTTGTACATTTTTGTATATAAAGAATTAAAAAGTTGAGATATGTCATAATTGTAGTGTGAATAATCCTGGAATATAAATAATTCAATTATACACTTTTATATTTTTCGTACAGCAACATTTTATTTTCATTAATCAATTTTCATATGTGATAAAGAGAATTTTTGACATTTTTGGAGCATTTCTCACATTCTACAATTTGATCAGTAGAACATTCATATACAACTTTATAACTGTGCATTACATATCAAAAGAGTCACATAGGCTTTTGTACTAATTCATTTAATTGTTTCTAATCTGTAATTTGTTGCTTATCACATGATACTGTTAACTGGTACAAAAATTACAAACCTTAAAAAATCAATGATATAAATTTATAAAAAATTAACACAACAAGTGATTTTAAGCGAATTCAAAATATAAAAGTAAAGTAAAAATATCTATTGAAATCTTTATCATTATATGTTCGTACAAAAACATACGTAAACGAAATTTTTTATAAACATTTTTTTATCTGTATGTCTCACATACAATTTTTTAATATCAACATAGACATATATATATATATATTCTTCTAAGACTGTCTTCGTATACGTGTTTACAAAAACAATATATGTATATATATTATAACAAAAATGTTTCTTTGAATCGCAGTACATTTTTATGCTACAATTTTTCTGTTAATAATTCGATTCATCAAAAGATAGACATGTTAACAGATGCATTACAACATAATAAATAAAGAGGGAAATCTAAGCTTTTTGAACGAACATCTTCGATTACTATTTAAATTTAGTTGAATCAAACGCAGTAATTTACAAACAGTTACTATAGAAAAATATTATTTAACAAAAAATTCTCTTACATGCAAAAAAAGTATCAAGAGCTGAATTAATGTAATAAAACATTATGTATGACATCAGTGCAATTTATAAGAGTAATATGAAGTTAATATAGCGTAACTTATAATCAATTATTCTACATCTAATAATAATGATGCATCGTAAAAATAATAACTATTATTGTAAAATTATTTCAATAGCTTAGTCACTAATTGATAAGTAAAAAACTTTCTTTGCCCTTTTTTTTCTTTCTAGTATGATTTTACTTTAGATATGGCATCGTAAATCTCACGTTGGATTGATTCTTGAAATCTAAATATCTTTTTTTCTTTTTTACGTCCTACGTTATACAATCAGTAACAAATATATAGCACATTTATATAACATAGCCTCAAGTATATGCAGGTATGAAAATCTTTTTGTTTTATGAACTCAATATACTAACAAAGCTAAGATTTGAAATAATATTTTATCTTAAAATATATTCAAAATATACGCGAAATATCAATAATTTCGTATATTTCTATGTTTATTCTGCCTTTGCTTACACCAAACTCTTGTAGCATTCATTGAAAGACAGTTATGAATAATAGGTACTTTATATTTATATCGAAGTTTTAACGTGAATTCATTCCCTTTCCTTGAAAATATTGCAAAGTCAGATTTGAGTAGAGAAACGAGGACGTGGCAAGTCTCCAAATACTGTATCACCATGAACGCTTTTTGCTAAAGCTTTAATCGATGCTCGAATGTTATGTGGATCATGTGGATCTCTTGAAAGCTGAAATAACATTTTATTGTTTTAAGTAAAAAGATATTGTCTTGTAAGATACTTATACATATGCAAACGCATCAATAAATATTATAAAACTATCAATAGCTTTATTGTCAATAAGAATAGCTGTATATTATACATATTTATACCTGATCATCATCTTCATCTTGAACTGTTTTACGGACAAATGATGGAAAAGATGGAACACTAACTGGTAACGATTTGGCTAATGTAGGATGTCCACCTCTTTGTCCCCTTGGCATGTGAATACCTTCATCTTGTCCTGAATCTAAGTATAATATAAATAACATTATTTAAATCTTTTACATCGAAATTAAGATTTACATAAATTGGGAGTTAAACTAACCGTCTGTATCAGATCCTTCTTCTGAAGATTGAACTTGATCAGTATTAAGAGTGTCTTCCATTCCTTCCAAAGGAAATAAAGCTTCTGTGTCAAAACTAGTTGGTTCTTTAGTGTATATATATATTCGATCTTTCTTATCTATGCTACCATTCTGAAAAAATGTTAAACAATTAATAAATTTTATAACTATAATTATTCATGGATATATATTAAAAGAAGTCACAAAAGAAAAACATACAACAAGGAGATTAGGAGAATGTTTAGCACCAGTTTCATATTTAACATTAGAATTTGCAATAATTTTCGTCTCATTTGATACTACATGTGATGTGTTTACTGTATTTGTTGTAGAGGTAGTTAAACTGGTTGTAAAACTGTCTGGAGTTGTAGGAGGAGTTTCTATGTTATTTGTTAATCTATTCATTTCTTCTCCTTTACAAATTAGTCTGAAACATATATGTATTTTAAAAAAATACGTATAAAACCTAAAAATATATCTCTAAAGTAAAAATATGATTTATATTATGAAATGAAACCTTCTCAATAATCTATGTTCATTATGAGCTCTTTCACGAAACTGCTCTAACAATTGATATTGTTCAGATGTAAAAGCACGAATTTTATTTTCTATTTCTGTAGACTGTCTTTGAACAGCTTCTTCAAGCTGCTGTTGGAGACCACCCAAAGCCACTTGTACATTATTAGGTAACTGTGACACTGGACAGATGAATTAAAATATATGAAAAATATTTATATAGTTTGCATTTTATATATACACCAAAGAATAAAATATATCATTATTTATTATTTTCTTAGGCATTTATTTGAATTATATTTAATTAATTAATATATCAATTTACCAGAGAATTTGGTAGGTTGTTGAAAATAATCAAGTTCATCCAAAGTATTATGAGCGATTACTATTCTAAACACTGAACTATAATCTGGATTAGACCTTAATTTGTTTATTTCTTCAGGTGAAGTCTGTAACAAAAGGAATACAAAGTATTTATATACTTTAATAACAAAAGAATATATGATATTTGTTTATATTCTTTAACAATTATAAATAATGTAATACTCACAACAATATCAGTATTAATAAGAACTAAAGCAGCACCATAATCTCTATGCACAGCATGAGTATATATTGAACAATTGTAACAACGGTGAATAACCCATGATCCTATATTTCTTATCTCTACCAAACCTGGTTGTTCCTTAGTAATACCTTCAAGTTCTGGTATTGATGCAAGGTTCTATTGGAAGCAGATAAATATTTTTAATGGAAAATTTATATTATTATAATGCACTATACTTAAATTGTCGACTCAAGAGATATGTAAATATTATGACTTATTGTATAATTTTATCAGCTATTTACTAGCTAAGCTATTTACTGCAAATTTTTTCTTAAAATTTATTATTTCGTTTATATAGGAAAGTTTCTGAGTCCAAAACATTCAATAATAATTGTTATTAGAATATGAATTCGTCTTGAAATTGAGTATTTTGTAAAAATGTATAATAATTGTTAGAAAAATTTTTACCTGCTGAAAGAAACCGTCGTTCTGCTCTTCAGCTGTCAATTCAATATCATTGATGTTGACCTTCTGCAGTTCGGTGCCCCTGGACTTTATGGACACATTTAAACATTTGCATGCTATATGCATCTTACACAATCAGTGTACAATGTTTTCTAAAAGAAACTTTAAAAACCAGCACACTGTTTCACTATGCCGGGACTCATATACACGTATACGGTTCACTCGATAGTACTTCTCGTAATGTTCGAAATAAATTTTCAGGATATTCCCGTGACCACTTTCGACTTTTACAATTAAAACTAATCAAGACTTTCATAAATAATTACAACGAAACAATAGAAAATATAAAACGATAGTTTGACTTAAGGAATATATTGTTATAATATCATAAGTTTCGCGCTATTATTAAATTTCAAATATGTTGTTTTTGTTTAGTTAAAGACCTTGTTGAAAAGCTATTTACTTTCGAGAAAGGTAACTTAAGCACATTATCTATATTTTGGATGCGACGGATTAGTTTATTATCTGATTTGATCGGAGAGTTGATTTATATACTGTGACAGATTCACACACTCAAAGCCGAGTAAACGAATTATCGAAGCTCATGGCTCTGTCGAATACATGCACATATATATGTATTTATGTTTGAGAGTTCGTTTTCACCATATAAAGAGGTAGTTTTGGATATTAATATCCCGAATTTTTGTATAATTGGTAATGAAGGATTCTCCACACTCGGATTAAGTAGTTATCTCTACATTTCTTAAGTATAACACACGTATTTACAAGTATTTTTGAAAATGTTCGGAACCTCTACTAAAAATAAACACTGATTTATAGGTATGTGCAGATGCGTACGTGATCACCCCAGACTCCCAGACAAAAACACACTTGCTAGTCAATTGACTGACTTTACCATATGACATAGAATCTTGACAGTATAAGAGTATAATGCCTATACATATATGTATATACACAGATGCAGGTACAAGGTTATTTGAAATTACTTACACGATATATAAATTTTATTTTTCAATTAAATAATTCCTATTTCTTTTTATAATCGAGAATAGTACTAATGAAATAGACATTTATTTATTCAATAATATTATAAAATGCTAACAAGATATCTTTTGATTGAAACGAGTAACTAATGTAAATGTATTCGGGAGCTGAAGCAGTTTCGAGTTTTATTTTCAAAACATTCTATTTCCAACTTTATTTTCAAGTATAAAAAGGATAATAAAACAAAACACAGTGTGAACTAACAACTTGTTAACAACAAAGATGTAAATAAGGATATTAATCACTGTGCAAAAATACTTAATATAATAACATGTTTTATTTTAAACAACTATTATATTTTACATATAATATTTTTACATATATTACTTTACAAATATGTATATATATATATATATATTATTTTTTTTTACTTCTTTTACTCTATATAATACTGTCAATTTTATAAATTTACAGTAGCATTATATATAAACTTATAATCATAAAATTTTCTTTGTCAAATCTTTGTTATGTAACAAATTAAAAGGGAATGTATCTACAGGAATGTTATTTACAAACAATAAAAATGTTGGAATGCTAGTTTCATAACAGTATAACAATAAAAATATAACAAATTAGTTTTAGTTTTATAATTTTGTCTTAAGATTTCCTTCTTTCCATTTGAAATACTCATTAAATCGTATTGCAGCATACCTATAAAGCATTATATAGGTAAAAATAATTTTTTTAAAAGTAGCATGATAAAAAGATGATTTTAAAACAGAATATTTATTACATTCTGGATTTCAATAAAAACACTTCACATATACTTACTCTAAAAAGTCAAAGTCAATTGTTGAATGTTCACTTTGTATGAGTCCCCAACAACCCCAAAAAAAGTGTGATAAAAGAACAAATTTATTTACTTGTAAATACAGTAAATTAATTTCATTTTCAGGTACACATTTTACATTGTTATATTCCTGAAGATATATATTTAACCACGCTTTCTGCAGCTGTTCTTCAGGATATAATGAATAATCAGGATTATCAACACCTAAAATTAAGTTGTATATAATTATAAGTTAATAAATTTTGTTATTATTATACATATATCTATTTTGTACTTTATAAATGAAGATATATCTTGATTATACAAATTATATTGTAAAAAATATCATTTGTAGTATTATATTTGAACATATACTTAAATTACCAGCAAATTCAGCAAAATGATTAGCTATATCATAAGCTTGATAGTTATATCCTGTATATTCAAAGTCAATAAACGTTACTGACATTTCCTTTTCATTATAAAGTACATTCCCTAGAAGTAAATCATTATGAGCAAACACTACTTCATTATTCAAATTTATCAGTTCCTTTTTCAGTGTTTCATATTCCTGTTTTAACACACCAAATGGCTTTATGAGCTTCTCAAACCTAAAGTGATAATAAATAATAATTACAATGCAAATACTACAAATAAATATAATTATATTTGAATTTATAATCTGGTATATTACCTTGTTTGTTTGGTAACATCTAAAAATTTTTTTGGCATAATTTCCATAAATTTTTCTAACTTCTTCCAAATACAAGCATTTTTGGGCATCTCAGTATCATCAGGTTTAAGTCTATGCATTTGAGCCATTCTCTTAGCAACTAATACATATATGTCAGAGTTTCTGACTGTTTCTATTGTAAGTATATTACCTTCAATGAACTGGTAAGCTAAACCATTATTGAATGTAGCATAAATGGAATGTGTAAAACCTGCTTTGTTTAATACCTGTTTAAATAATCAATTTATTCTTGATCATACATATGCATGTATTTTTACTTTTATCTTTTCTAATATTGTACTTACTCGAATATTTCTTGTTTCATCTTTTCGATCAATGAGCAGATCTGTCTTATGTCCATAAACTCTAACTAATACCATCTCATTGTAATGCTCAGAATACCATACTCCTATAAGTTTATTTGTGATTCCATCTGTAAATATCTGAAAATAAAATTTATCATAGTATTAAAATACATATTTCTATTTATCTTCCTATAATAAAATATATATCAACTAATTAATATTTATCAAATTTAAATTCATTAGAATTAATATAATTCTTAATAACTAACAATGATTATAATGGAATGTTGACTTAATAGTGAAGAAAAATCATAGATATATGAATAGATTTGATTATCAAGATACAGAAGAATGAAAATGATGATACAGTGATATATCTTTGCTCTTAAATAACAAATCCAAGAAAAACACATTTATCAGTAGATAAGCTCATCATCACAAGATATGAATAAAATGATCTTAAATTTTATATCCTTTTTATATTATTACATTACTACATTATTATACACTATTATGTATTATTATAGCATCAATTTTAATAATTCTAAGTTTTTATTGCATTGAAAATTTGAAGATATAATTATAAAAAATATTAGTACTTACTGTAAATATTTAAATACAACTTGTATTTCATTAAAAAATTTACAGCAAACATGCTTTTGATGCTATAATAAATCGAAAAAATGGGTACATAATATCAAACCTTTATAAAATATATATATGTGTGTACGTATATGTGTATATAAAAAATACTATATAAGTTGCAATATATTTTATAAAATGTTTTACCTTAAAATGCAATTTATCCAAAGGCCATGTTGGTCTGATTTTCTTAATTATTTCTCTAGCACCATCAACAATTTCATTTTCATCAATTGTTACGTCAAGATGCTGCTCTTCGCATAATTGGTCCATAATTATACCTTATCTGTAACACGTAAATGACATTTCATTTGCGGAACAACTTTTAAGGATTAAATTTTATATCATAAATAATTTACTGAAAATATAGATCTTGTTTACGATTATAAGCTAGAAATAAATAGTACCTTAACACTAATGATATCTATGATCTATCAAAACATTGAAATATATGTGTCACTTATAAAACGAGGTACAGCGTAGAATTATTCTGCTGTACTAGAGACTGAAGCTGAGATGTTCGTGTGAATTTCTACATAGCTACTACCAGCTACTGCCACTGCTACGTATATGATAATAATGACATAATAAGCAACGATAGACTACGGTAATATAAGAACCTTGAATTCATTATGATTCCATTAGATTACGAAAATTATATTCATTTATCACATTAAATGACTTCGTACATTACAAATGTATCTTTGCATAAAAATAAAAATTATAAAATACTATTTCACAAATATTGCTATTATAATTATTTTTAATCATACTGAATAATAAAATTATTACAGAACTTTGTTTGTTCATCTAGATCTCAAAATATGTAGAAATATAATTTCATATTTTCACATACATATAGGTTCTGAATATCTAGGATATAGGTTTTCATATATAAGTATTTAATTTTATAATCTGTGCAAGAGTAATAATGTTTTACCCACGAACGTAGGAATATAGGGACCGAGTATAAACTATTTTAGATGAAGATACTTTAGATACTTTGGGGTCGCATTAGCCATTGGTTTGAGAATAAATGCGCAAAATTTCAAGAAATTTAAATTTCAATTTAGTTTGTTTACTATTATGAATGGTTAAAAATTAAAATATATAAGTAGGAAAATTGTTGTTGTTTTTATTTTGTATTTAATTTTACAACTACGTAATGAATTCAGTAAGTTCTGCAATAATATTATCTTTTGTTGAAATTTATAAATAAATAAAACATTACTACTTAGAAGTAGAAATAATTAGAAGATTAAGATTAACAAATTTTGCAATAGTATATAACTTATCACCCTGAAAGTAGATATTGATCTCAGTTTTATAATGGATATTAAAAATTTTATTATAAAATGTTGAGCCAATTATCTCAACACTGGTAATTCATTTTTTAATAAATTATACAACTCTTAATATCTATTGCATAAAAAAAGTATGGTGTATTATAAATAATTTTTATTAAGCCAATTTTAATATGTATTACAATTATTAATATTTAAATAAAATTGGCTTAGTAAATATATATTACATATTCACTGACTCAATGATGTATGTTAGAAGGGGAAAATAAACCAGTTAATCAGAACTTACTAACTCACTTTTACTCGATGAAAATAAGATTGCATTTGCACGACTATTTGACCATATAGGTCTCATTAGGGATTATTAACCGAAAACAAAGATCTTATAATGTACTATTCGATATTTTATATTTTATCATTTGTTTACAAATATTATTCTTAAAAAAACTATTAATATAGAGGTTCTATTACTATGTTTTGTTGGGAGTTACAAAATTTAAATTGCTTTAATAGGTGATAAAATTGACTATGATGTAATGTCAGTTTTAAACATGTTTTAAATTAATATTGAAATAGGAACTGCCACTATAAGAGGCTTATAGAACTGCAAAGAATAAAAATTTATCGTGGAAAGTATATATTTAGGAATTTCAAAGATAACGAACTATTGATTTAGAAAATATAAAGTTTAAGAATATTATCGTATTTAGTTTATCAAGCTATGTACAAGTATAATACATATTATAAAGCATTACAAATTATGTTGTTTCAAACGTGAAAAATTTGTAGTTATTTATTCGGCTAACTTCAAATCAGTTTAAATCAGGTGATGCTTGTGATTAATTTCTGGCGCCTAGAATATAGAAAACACCACAGTTATGTGAAAAAGTACACGTAAAATTATAAATTATGAATGTTATTTTGTATGACGTAAATGTTATACATAAAATTAAAAGTCTTTTAACAAATGCTTTTAAATGTTTGATTAATTGTTTAATTTAATATTTTGAATTTATACACAATCTGTGTTTTTCCATGAGATTCATTATAATATTGTATTGCGCGTACTGAAAAAATATATGAAGTTAAGAAAGATGTGTATTTTTAGAAATATTTCATTCATCTTTTGTGTTTATTGTGTTTTATTTGTGTGTTCTTCCTCAATATCACATTCTATATATATAAGTAAATAATATAATAAATAAATATACCAAAAATTTTCGTTTACCGTGAAATTTGTACACACTTTCAAAGTTTTATAATCTTTAATGCTCATTAAAATTTCAAGAAAATGTCAAGAAAGGTTCCACTTAGTCAGAATGAAATACAACCTACATTCAAAGGATTTCTTGAACGTATGAAAAGTAAACGCGATGTACAATCTAGGTAAGAAAAATATTTATTCAAAGTAATCTACTAATAACATTTAATAAAAGTTTTTAAGATACAACCTAAGTTAGAACAAAGTATTACATAAGATATAACCTTTTTGTTCTATTTGTATATACCTTAAATGTGTTAATTACATTTAAAATATATCTTACTACATATAAAATATGATAAATGTATAATGTTTTGTTCGATTTATAGCACTCCTAAGTTGTCAAATACAAATGTAAAACCAGGTGATTTAGATACATCTATGGACTTCAATAATGAAAAATTAAAAACAAACGATAAAATGTCTATTATATCTCTTGTAAGAATATCTTTATTATATGTAAAATACGTCATTTTATAATATAATATAATTTTAATATAATTATGTATTTTAGAATAGCTCTGATGATTCAATGTATTATAATGTTACTAAGAGTACCACAAAAGCAAATGATAGCAATTTGAAAGATAATTATGATGAAAGTTCTAAAGGAGAAAATTCATGTAGAAATGTACAAAAGTCACAAATTAGACATAGTTACTTATCAGACAGTGAAGATGACATAGTGATAAAATCAACTTTAAGTTTAAATAGAAAAAAAAGAGTTCTTAATAGTAGTGAAGAACAAATATCAAATCAAAGTTTATTATCTACAAAAGAAGATAAACCACTTGATAATGTATCGTTGCATACAACTACTGAGAGCAGTAATATGCAAACAGAAACACGAGAAAAATATTTGATTGGAAGTAATAGTCCAAGAACTCCAAAAAAATGTTTAAACTTCAAGAAAAAAGAAAATATTATAATATCAGATTCAGATAGCAGCCCAAATTTTAAACAAAGTTTAAAAAGAACCCCTCCTACAAAAGGATGGATAGGGCCAGATTTCAAATTAGATTTAAAACCTTTAGGTTTAGGAAAACAGTTGGATTCATGGATACAATCTACAAAAGGAAAACCAATAATGGCTTCAGTACCAGTAAATATCAATATAATTGTTATTGGTAATATTATTATTAATACATAATTAAAGTATATATAATGCAATTATTTTTAGATTACAAAAGATGAATTGGAAAATAGACATAAGCATTTAAAAGATTTTCAAATAGAAATTCTTAGTAAATTTTACACTGCATTAGACCAAATACCACTACCAGTGCTAGAAAAATTTCCACAGTTTAATGCACGTTCATTTCAAGAATTGAAAATTTTATATCAACATGTTAAAGCAAAAATTCGTTTAGTTGAGACAAAGTTAGCACATATTAAAATTGATGAAAACAAAAAACTTGCTGATAAAGAATTATCTGATGTTACAAATAATTTTCCATTATCTAAAACATCTGAAACTTTAAATCAGCAGTCAGTTATAAGTATTTCAGATAATGATAGTTTTAGTGTATCTAATACTAACTTATTAGATGCAGAATCAAGTTGTACTGCGAAGACACAAACCACCTTGTCAACAGTAAAAGAATTCCCCCATTTCTTACAAAAAGGACCTGAATCACAAATAAAGGATCAAAAGAACGATATTGATTTACAGAGTTCTGTAAAAATTAAATCAGGTGATTCTCCAATTCAAGGAAAAAAAAGTACATTTGAATTGAAAAGGCCCATTAAAGCAACTGGTTCTGAACTTTCTAAACAAATAGGAGAAATATGGAAAAAGGAAGAAGGGTCCAAAGTTACTAATACTAAAACTATAGTTTCTAACTTAAATGCAAATACTAGTTTTGACAATACATATAATATAGAAAAAGTACAAATTAGTGAAAGTGCATGTCCTGAATGGAAAGAAAGAGAAAATTTTCAAATTCCTGAAAAACCAATATGTGAAAATAAACCAGCTGATTGGAATATAATGGATGTGCCATATATGAAAGGTAGATTTAATACATTATATTTATATGTATATATGTATCAATTTAGTACATATACTATTATTATTATTTATTTATTACAGACAAAATTTCATTTTCTGAAGAGATAGTTGATTGTTTAACTCAAGAATTTAATCAATTTCCCACATTGAGTAAAGATTGCAATATAAAGCTGGATTTATCAGGTAAATTTGCATTACAAACTCATCTTTTATTTATTTACATTTTTATTATTGTACAATTCCTGTTTTAATTTGTTTTGTTTGAAGCAGGTGCTACACAAAATACTGATAATGAAAGTAAAAAAGAACAGAAAAAAGATAAAATAAATTCGCCAATAGGTATTTTTACTGGAAGTTATAAGAATGATGGTGTTAGTGGTGAATTTGATGGATTAACATATCCGCATTCACGAGAAATGTTAAAGGTAAAATATTTTATTCTTTAATGTTATTTTAATTTGTGAAATTGAATTAATCAAAATGATAATATACATAAATTTAGCATTCTAAACTTTATTGTATATCAAACATAATACTTTTTAAGGTTTTTCGACAAAAATTTGGATTATATTCATTTAGACCAAACCAATTGCAAGCAATTAATGCTGCAATTTTAGGGTTTGACTGTTTTGTGTTAATGCCAACTGGAGGAGGAAAGTCACTATGCTATCAACTTCCAGCACTTTTATTACCTGGAGTAACAATTGTAATTTCACCATTAAAAAGCCTCATTCTTGATCAAGTTCAAAAACTTACTTCTCTTGATGTAAATTTTCCAAATATTATTTTATATACATATACTTATATATTGTTAGATACACATAATTTATTAACAAATTTTGTATAGATTCCTGCCGCACATATGTCTGGTGGAATAACAGATAGTCAAGCAAGCGGAATATATAGAGAACTTTCAAAGAAAGAACCATCTCTTAAATTATTATATGTAACGCCAGAAAAAATTTCTGCATCTCAAAAATTTTGCAATCTTTTGACTACATTATATGAAAGGGAATTACTAGCAAGATTTGTTATTGATGAAGCACATTGCGTTAGTCAGTGGGGTCACGATTTTCGTCCTGATTATAAAAAATTAAATCGTCTCAGAGAAAATTATCCTAAAGTACCAGTGATTGCACTAACTGCAACAGCTACACCAAGAGTTAGAACCGATATATTACATCAATTAGGTCTTAGTGTACCTAAATGGTATGTAATTTGATCTTAAGTATATTTACTACATATAATTCTAACTAACTTGTAACTTTTTATAATAATATTTCTTTTATTCTGTCTAGGTTTATGTCAAGTTTTAATAGACCTAATTTAAGATATAGCATAATTGCAAAAAAGGGAAAAAATTGTTCAGATGAAGTAATAGCTATGCTAAAAATGAAGTATAAGAATGAGTGTGGTATTGTTTACTGTTTATCTCGCAAAGATTGTGATGATTATGCGATGCAAATGAGAAAAAATGGCATTAAGGCACTGAGTTATCATGCTGGCCATACAGATAGTAGTAGGACTGATATTCAAGGTCGATGGATTTCAGAAGAAGTATGAAAATACAAATAATTTCATAACTTTTTTTCTTATAATTATACAATTTATTAATTGCAAATCAATTCTAGATCAAAGTTGTTTGTGCAACAATAGCATTTGGAATGGGGATTGATAAACCCAATGTACGATTTGTAATTCATGCAGCTCTTCCAAAATCTATTGAAGGTTATTATCAAGAAAGTGGACGCGCTGGACGTGATGGGGAAAATGCAGACTGTATATTATTTTATAATTATGCTGATATGCACAGAATTAGAAAAATGATCGAACTAGACAACCCAAATCCTACTGTAACAAAAACTCATATAGATAACTTATATAAAATGGTATCATTTTGTGAAAATAAGACAGATTGTCGCAGAGCACAACAACTTCATTACTTTGGAGAAATGTTTGATCGACAACAATGCATTGTAAACAAAGCCACATCATGTGACAATTGTAGATGTAAAGTAAGTACATTTAAAGCAATAAAGTGTATGTTAAATAAAACTTTTTAAATATTTTATAACTTATATAAAAATTTTTAGGATGATTTCACTATGTTAGATGCAACAGATGAAGCAAAACATATTTTGAGAGCTGTACGTGACATTAATCAATCAAGAAATTCGAATCTTACATTAGTACTTCTTACAGACATATTTAAAGGAAGTGATCTTAAAAAACTAAGGGAATCAGGTAAGTAAAATTCAAATTTTTTATTGTATGTTACTTATTTATGTAATATGCAATATAGCTATCAAATATTTATGTAGGTCTTACTAAGAATCCTTTATACGGCCGTGGAAGATCATGGAATAGGCACGACATAGAACGTTTACTTCATTATATGGTACTCAAAGAATATTTACAAGAACAGATGTATATAAACAATGAAATTGCTTGTGCTTATCTAAAAATTGGACCGAATGCCAGTGAACTCATGACAAAAAAAGATATAAAGGTAGAATAACAGATGCACAGATTTACTTTATTTTAAAAATCTTAATTCTTAAAAGTGAAATATAAGAATAGATTATTAAAATATAATGTTTCATAATATAGGTAATGCTTCCTATGAAATCATCCAATAATAGTACTACTGCTGTCGCAACAGTATCTACAGTTACGAAAAAGATTGACAAAGTACTTCTGGAACTGCAACAACGATGTTACAAAGAATTGATGGAAATAATAAAAGGAATTGCTGGAGCACTCGATATTTCAGCATCTTCGGTTATGAATATGATTGCAATTAGGGCAATGAGTCAAAATCTTCCGGACAGTGAGGAAGCTATGTTACGAATTCCACATGTAACTAAAGCAAATTTCGAAAAATATGGAAAAGCACTATTAGATATTACACAAAGATATGCTGCAGAGAAATATGGTAAAATGCTGTTATATTTAAATGATTTGAATATATAAATACAGTACCTTTATATAGTATAATAATTACTGAAATTAATAACTATGATTTTTAATAGTATTAATGAATGAAGAGAAAGAAGACAGTAATAACGACACTGACGATGATACTTGGTATAACGATACTACTACTTCTACCGCTAAATCCAACACAGTCCGTGGTATAAAACGTAAAGGTAAAAACAGTTACCGAAATACAAATAAAAAGTACAAGCGGACAGCGTCAAAGTAAGAAATATATACATATATACGTATATATACAATGTCTAAAAGGGTTGGGATAAAATTTACGCTAACTTACTATAAATTTATCCGAAAATACTTCATTGAAGCGTTTAAAAATTTTTATTAATTGCTTTGGCGGTTATAATAAATGTTCGAAATGTCTTCCTTCGGCAAGAATGCAGGTTTCCATTCATCAAATTCTTTTGAATATTCCTGCTGCTGTACAAATGATAGTAAATGCATTTTGGATATTTCCCCAAACTGATCTCTTATTTCTCTCATAAATCAACTGTTTCGCTAGAGCCCGTAAATAATAATCCAGAGGAATTAAATCTATTGACCTAGGAAGTCAACCGATCCAACGTTGAGAAAATTTGGTAATATATTCAAAATGCATTTACTACTGTTTCTACAACAGTAAAAATATTCGAAAGAATTCGACAAATGGAAGCCTGCATTTTTACAATAGAAAAAAGATTGGAACATTTATAATTGTCAAAATAATCAATAAAAAATTTGGACTCTTACAACTCTTCAGTAAAGCATTTTCGGATATAAGTTTACATGAACTTTTTTTACCTACTTGACTTTATTAGCACGTAGTATAGGTTCTGTCCCGACCTTTTCGGTCACCCTGTATATTAAATTTAATAAAATGATTATTACAATACTTTTAATATAAATTATGTTACTTTTTAATAATTCTTATTTTATTATTAGTTCGCGAAGAGGAAAAGCAACAACAAAAGTAAAAAATAAAACCACATACTCGAATAAAGGTCCAGGACTTGTGAGTTTCAGTTAATATACTCGTTTTTTAATTGTATATTTGTATCTATAAGAGTGTAATGCTCTGTATAACTTAGGATACAATGTATCTGTAATACGAAGTTGGCATTTCTGCCATTTTATCTCAAAATAATGCAGCAGTATTATGTATGTTGTTTTTATAAGGAATCTCTAAAAGTCTTGTACAGAATTTTGCAATAAAATGTTTTATTTTTAATAACGATTGACTTTAATTATGTATATTGAGTAATAAACTATTGAAAGATACTTTCCCAATTATTTATTGATGTAACAACTTACTTTTGTAGATATACATAATCTATCATTTATTTATAATTCTACATGTTATATTTTCCATAAATACAACATATTTATGTACAATTTTAAATAATTAAATAATGTTAAATAATTTTAATTAAATTGATAACTTTTATAAATAACTTTATTACTATAGTATAACTTTATTTTTTCATAAAGTTAAAATACATATTTAGGCTGTTAAATACTTTATAACTAAATATTATAATAATCATAGTTCAGGTTGCATTATTCTTGTCTGACGGTCTGCATTTTTGACATGTTTTTTTAACAAATCCATAACTTCATTGTCAAATTCAGGTGGAGTGGGCTTTGCACCTGTAGCCCAGTAAAATATGTCCCAATCGTTGGTTGGCAAATTGATAAGACAATCATACAAGTGTAATTGTTTATCATCAAAGCTAGATAAATATTTCTTAGCAAATGTACTTAAAATAAGACCATTTTCTAACATACCACGTTTACGAGACTGATATAATAGTCTGAAATATATAAAAATAAAATTATATTGAGAAATATAATGTTATATTTTAATACAAATAATATTTAACCGCTGTGTATCTTTGATATTACCGAGCTTTTTTAACGTCTTTATTCTCTTCACTACGTTTGTCATATAATGGTATGTCAAATTTTTGGCTTTCTGGATGAATTACATCCTGAAAATCGTCCTTATAATGCGTACAAGTTGTTGAAATACATTTTACCAGAGATACTGGTTTAACCTTAAACTACATGTTACGAACATTTTAATTACACGATTTGATAATAATATAATTGTTGTTGATATATTATTATTTTGTGCTTACTATTGGTACAAGAGATTTTACAAAAACATTCATTTTTGTTTCTTTATTTTTTATGTTCAAAATTTAGAATTTATAAAATTTATTACGTCGTTTTACGATCAGGTGTATATGTATAACTATATTTTCGTAATGTCAGGCAATACATAAAATCAAGTGGTAGGTTAAATATGTTTCTGTGTTATCTATATTATTAATAATCATTGATATTCATGTACTGAGTTATTTATCTTCATTTATATATAATTAACGTTTGTCAAATAAATGAGTAAATTTAACTTATTCTGACACACAGCTGATAATGTCATCGCGTTTGTTGAATTAATTACAATTGTAGTTATTTTAGATTTACTTATGTATAATAAATATAATTTCTTCAAGTAATTATAAACAAAATAATTTAGGTATTATTATATTATATGAAGATGCAAATATTTTTTACTTCATAAATTATAATTGTACCTTTTAGCATCTCTTATCAATCAATGGTGTGCTACTGTTTTATTTGTGCATTTTAAAGCAATAATTTATTTATGCAATTGATGATAAATTTTGTGTGATTGTTAATCTAATTGTTATGTTAAATACAAATTTTTTATTGAACAATGATTATAATAATTTTACTTATGTAAATATAAATAAGAGTTCAAGCGAATTAAACTGCTTTATAAATCATTAAAAGCCATTGATTCTATTCTTTCGATGGATGATACAATGTTAATAGATATCGAAGATCATGATGAAAGCAAGATGTGTGCTACTAGTCCTAATATACATGAAAAGACCTTAAATAGTCTTGCACATGAATGGAGTTCCTGTGATATATTTGAAAGAAATGAAAATGATATTAAAATACAATATGTTGTTAATGAAGAAGAAGAAGAAGAAGAAAAAGAAAAAGATTTACCAATAGAAATTGTCAAACAAAATACTTCAAATTTTTCTCAGAATGAAACAGATACTCATTGGCAGGACAATACATTTTTAAATGCATTTACACAATTGGATTCTTACGATGTAAAAGATAATGTTTTGGAGTGCTTTAAGCAGGTTATTAATAGTTTTAACATCTGTAAAATTATTTTTAGGGCTATTTAATATGAAAATTTTTTAAATTCATACGACTATTATATTCTTTAAAATAGGTAACTCAAAATTTTGAGAACTGTTTGGAAGAAACAATTCCTACAGAATTTATAGGTTCAGTACATGTGCCAAATAACGAGCAACAAAATATCAAATCATTAAAAAGAAATTCAATTGATTATAGTAATGCTATCCCACATAAAATATGTCATTTAGATGATAAAGTAATCAAACAAAGTACAAACATTCATCATAAAAGTTCAATAAACAATGATACATTTTATGGTCTACCAAATAAAGCAAAGGAACTTTTCTTGCGAATAAGGGGTATTAGTACATTATATCGTAAGTATTTCATTTATTATTAAAAGATAATGAAGTTCATTGTTAATAAGTTGTTTATAAGTTTCATGTTACATTTGCGTTAATCACTAATTTTTAGAATGGCAAGACGATTGTTTGAATTTAGATGCAGTAAAGAATAGAAAAAATTTAATTTATGCACTTCCTACTAGTGGAGGTAAAACATTGGTTGCAGAAATACTAATGTTGCAAGAGCTTATATGTAATAAAAAAAATGCAATATTTATATTGCCATTTGTTGCTATAGTACAAGAAAAAGTAAGTATAATACTTATACAATACAATAAAACGAGCAACCATACAATTTTTATGGTAACTAATTATATGAAATACATATTTGTCTATAACTTTTAGGTTCAAGCAATGACACCATTTGCTCTTGAATTAGATTTTTTAGTTGAAGAATATGCAGCATCAAGAGGAACTTTTCCCCCCAAAAAGCGTCGTAAAAAAAATAGCATATACATGTGTACTATAGAGAAAGCATTGGGTTTAATAAATAGTTTAATAGAAGAAAATCGTTTTAATGAAGTAGGTAAAAACATTGAGAGATTTGGCAATACAAATTTTACTATACTATACTATACTACACTACTGCACAATATGACTGCTTTAAAATATTTTAGATTGGTATTATAGTTATTGATGAATTACATCTTCTTGGAGAAACTGGAGGAAGAGGAGCTACATTGGAAGTTCTTTTAACAAAAGTATTGTACATTAGTAGTAGGTATAATATTAACTTTATTGATACTTCGTTTATATATAAATTGTTATATATATTATGTTATACTTATTTTAGGTAATGTTCATATTGTTGGAATGAGTGCAACGATAGGTAACTTAGAGGAAATAGCAATATTCTTAAATGCATATTTATATACTGCAAATTTTCGTCCTGTTGAAATTAAAGAATATGTGAAATGTGAAGAAAATATTTGGTTACTTGATTTAAAAACAAAAGATGTGCTGACAGATGTGAAAAAGATCAATTATCGTGTAAGAAATACATATTTGTCGTATATTGTAATGCTATATTTTTTTATATATTTATTAAGCAATCAATAATTATTATTCATTTGTTTTAAAAGTATTCAAATGATGCTGCAATGATAGATCCAGATCGAATTGGAGGTTTAGTAATGGATGTAATTCCAAAAAACTCATGTCTCATATTTTGTTCAAGTCGTAAAAATTGTGAAAATGTTGCTCTGTTGTTATCTAAACTTTTATTCAAGTTAGAAATTTTTTATATTTTAAATATTTACATATTATTATAGATTTTATTACTTATATACGTAATAATTTGTAGATCATTAGAAGATTACAAAAGAGATGAAAAACAAAAATTATTAAATGCACTTGAAAGTGAAGAAGGTCTTTGTCCTATCCTACACAAAACCATAAAATTGGGTGTAGCCTATCATCACTCTGGCCTTACATCTGAGGAAAGACGGTTATTGGAAGATGCTTTTAGAGCAGAGACTCTTTCTGTAATATGCTGTACATCAACACTAGCAACTGGAGTAAATTTACCAGCAAGAAGGGTATTTTAATCATTATTCGCTTTTTAAACGATAGTTAATTATATTTTATTCTTATCAAAAAAATTTAATAGGTGATATTAAGAAGTCCATATGTTGGCAATCAGTTTCTAAATTTAAGTAGATACAAACAAATGACAGGAAGAGCTGGTCGTGCTGGTATGGGAGATGTAGGAGAGAGTATATTAATATGCAAAAATAATGAATTAGAAAGGGTAAGAACAATGTACCTCTATGTATCTTTTCATGTACCTCTATTGTATTGTATGTGATATATAAATATCTGTCATATAAACGAAAAATATTATTGTATATAAGTATATATTTACCAAATAGGTAACAGAACTTTTGAAATCTAAAATGGATGATTCCTTAAGCACAATACACATAGACAGAGACAGAGGTATAAATAATTTAATTTTAAGTGCTATATTATTACATATAGCAACAACTAGATGTGAACTACACAAATTAGCGAAAAAAACATTACTTAATATTCAACAAAAACGTTTAAATGTGAATGTTAAACAAATCGTGGATGATGCACTAACTGAATTTCTAAAAGCTAATGTAATGAAAATAAAGGAAAAAGAGACAAATTTGGATATATTCAAACCAAATGTAAGCGTTGTTTTTCCATCACAAACTATATCTTCTAATGACACAATTATAGAAACACAAAAAAAAAGAATATTAAAGCTTACTAATGAAACTGAATTAGAGTTATGTAGCCTCGGACGTGCAGCTATGAAAGGTAGAAATAATGTTACTGCTAAGCATTTAATAAGATATTTTTTCGTATAAAATTGTTTTATATGTGTACTTTCTCACGTTGAAGGTTGCATTGATATGCAGTGTGCATATACATTGTATCAAGACTTAAAAAAAGCTCAGGAACATTTAATTCTTATTGATTATTTACATCTTTTATATCTTGTTACTCCTTATAATTTAATATCTCAGATAAAGCCGACAGGAACAATTTATTATGATGTGGTAACTTTTAATTTATAATTTTTATTAATGTTTATCGTTATTGACGATAACTTTTTAATATTTTTATAAAAATTGTAGGTAACTGGTTTATCAGAAACACAAATGAAAACAGCAAGACTTCTAGGAATTAATGAAGTAAATATAGGTAAAATACGTGATGGATTAATGCCTAAGGTATGTATACAAAACTCAGTTCGTTTGCATTGAATTTATCTTCATATTTTATATGTATGTGACAGAATGTGGAACCGAGAGTGATACATAGATTTTATATAACATTAATACTGTATGATTTGTGGTGTCAACATGCGGTATATGATATAGCAGAAAAATATGAAATAAATCGAGGTATTATACAAAATCTTTTGACTGCTGTATCATCGTTTGCATTTTCTGTAATTCGATTTTGTCAGGTTAGTAAGTGCAGTTGGTAAGTGTTAACAAGTTAGTATGTACAACATATTATTTTGTAAAACTTCAGTGAATGAATATTCCAGGAATTGGATGAATTTTGGGCATTTAAGGATTTATTGAATGTGTTTAGTAAAAGATTGTCATATTGTTGCCCTTTAGAGTTAGAGGCATTGATGGATTTGCCTTTAGTCAAAATTGTAAGAATGTTTTTTACTTAGGGAATAAAATAAAAATTTATTTCGATTATACTATGATACTAATTTCGTTTTATAGGGTAGAGCGCGTCAGTTGTATAATGCCGGGTTTAAAACAATGCAGTGCATAGCTAAAGCTCAACCAATGGATTTACAAGAAAAAATTCCATATTTAAGTAAAAAAACTGCCAGACGAATTATTGAGGCTGCCAAAGTAAATAAGTTACATTTTGGATTATGTTTGTATTAATGACATTATATTATATCTTATTTTCACTATATTTTGCAGTTACGAATAGTGGAAAAAATAGAAGATTTAAAAGAAGAAAGAGAAGATATTTTAGATGGCATACATATGAATGTCTTAAAGGGATTTTAATTTGTATAATTTTTAAATATGGTATATATATATATAAACAAAAATTAAAGATTTATATAGTATATTACAATATAATCTAATTATAAAGTTTTGATAATTACAAATAAAATCAATACATTTGTTCATTATTCTGAAGTTCCTGCAGACTGTGTGAAATACGTTAATATTTTTAAAATAATACATTATTTAAGTTACTTATGAATAATTTATTATTAACTGTATTATCTTCAAGTTTTTTAAAATGTGCCAAACAGATCAATGTATTTTAAGAATAATACATTGTTTAAGCTGGCACATATATTAAATATCCAAAATGTGATTGATGATGTCATTTGGAGAATGTCATTTGATATTAAAACATTATGGAACATTTTCTATGTTGATATACAACTGTTGTTGCTGAACGAAATAGTGTAAACATAACAAAATAATAAATTTTATTAAAACACAATTTTTTATGAAACAAAAAATATAGTGTTTAATCACTATTTATTATCTAACGTTTTTTATACAAACATGGCTTTAAAGTAATAGGAGGTAGATTATTTCTTTTACCTCTAATGTCTTTTTCTTTCTCAAAGTCTAAAAAGTAAAACATATTGTGTGACAAATCTTTACAGATAATTTTGAAACCATAACTATTAATTGCTTCTATAAAATCCTTTACTTGTTCAAATCGACTTTCAACTTCAGCTATCTTCAAAATACCACTGTGAAACAAGTAAGTTTTTGTTATACGAGTTTAATTTATATTAAAGTTTACCAATATATACGCAATATATACTCATTTATATTATTTACTTTTATTTTTGTACTTACCCCTTTTTAAGAACCCTATTTGCTTCTATAATATAGTCTTTAAGATTAGTTCCCATAAGTGATAGGCAAAATACAACAACATTTACACTACTTGTTAATAGGTTTGTATGTGCCACGTCACAAGCAGTTACATTTTCATTTAAAGAAACAAAATCAAAAGAATGTACTTTATGAGGAACTACAGTAGCAAGTCTTGCTTCTCCACATCCAAAATCAGCAACTATGTATTCCTTTGGCCTATGACATGATTAATATTTATATAATGTTCAATATAACAATTATATATCAATTTATAATTGTAATAAATATACTAACATTTTTTTAATTGAAGTTATTACAATATCAAGAGGATTTATAGGCCATTGATCGACTTGTTGTTTATATCCTTCATGATATGCCTTAAACGCATCAGGATCACTTTTAAAATATTTTTTAGACTCTGAACTTTCATTATTATAAAGTGTTTCATTTAGATATCTGAACCTAGAAGCTTTTAATTTAGTCATCATTCTTTCTCTTAAAGATGGTGGTTCCATATTTATTTCCTTCTTTTTTCGTTCTTTTTGTTTATTAGCAAGCAAATTTTCCAAACGCTTGATATCTAAGTTACGGTTTATAATTACTTGTGAATCATTATTTTTTTGGGGGGGAACTGTTGAAAATCTACTCTCTTTTTGTGTTATTTGTTTTTTTAATATTTTACTCAATTTTTTTGTTTTCTCATTAAGCTTTTGCTCCTGTTTTGTTTCAAGTCCTGTAGATTTTAATTTTGCTTTTTTTTTAAGCTCTTTATCATTACTAAGTTTATTCTTAGATTGATCAGAAATTCTATTCTTTTTATTTTGTTTTTGCTGTTTTGGTTTTTTGTCATTAATTTGCTGATTCTTTTTATTTTGAACTTGTCTACTTATTTTACCTTTGTCCTTGTTTTTTACATTTATGACTTTTACAGTGTCAGAATTCAAAATATTAATGATAGCACGTTTTTCTCCATTCTTATGTATTTGTTTGATCGTTTTCGTTAATTTATTTTTCTTAGATTTGTTTTTGAACTTCAAATTGTGATCTTTAATAATAGCGGATTTATGTTTATTCTTGTCCTTCTCCGTTTGTTTCCTTGTCTAAAATATGTATAGTAAATGTAAGTAGATATAATAGGCATAAAGCGGATGTTTTATGATTTGATGTGATTGCAAACGTTTTCTACTTTATATCGTGTATAAAAGTATAAATATATATAAATGTTCTCTAAATACAGATATTGTATAACCTATTTTAACTCACCTGACGGTTATTCTTTGCGCTAACATTTTTACCAGTACTTTTTGCATTAGTGGCATTTTTTTTTAACTTCTTAGCCATATTAGTCTTTTATTATATTCTTTTTGTACACAATTATAAATATTAATAAAAAAAAACTTCTACTCTTCACCTTCTACGGTATACGTACGTTGTAACAGTTAATAATTTCTTAAACAAATGAATAAATTATATCAGTTCTCTAGAAGGAATCTTTTATCCTGGGTTTATTCCTCTCCACATATTATTGCTACAAAAATGGAGAGTTCAGAAGAAGATTAACATACTTAATACCTCCTTTCCCTCTCTTTTTACCTGCTTTTTTAAAACAAACAATTACGTATAGTTAAGAAACTTGTTTAGCTGTATATGTTTAGCATCGTATCTACCATCAACAGACGAAATAAGTTCCGAAGCTATGGTTTATATCATAAAAATGTTTAATTCATTCATAATAGATGGCGTTTATTATAGTAATTGATAGGTGCTGCCATGTAGAACAAGTAAACGGTACTTAATGCATATTTGTCTTATTATTTTATGTTAATAATAAATAATATTAACTTACTTTTGGACATTATTTTTTACGAATGTAACGTTTATTTTTTCATTATTTATATATCTTTACTATGTATATTTAGCTATAAAATATATTCAATCATACGTCTCTTATACTTAAAAGTACCTGCTTAGATATTAAAATTGAAATCAATGTCAATGTGCGACACGTAGATTGGTCGATTTGATCGTTGGATTGTTACATTGATAAAACTCACTGTTTTATGAATCTTTCGTTTCACATTTTATATTTACTTAAATATCTCCATACTTTTGGACCATATGATCCTTTAATCATAAAATACTCGTAAGAGACTGTTTGAATTGAGCTACGTAACCAATTTACATTTGCTCGCTTGATTTGTACTGCGATGTAGTGTATAATTATTTGCAATAGCTTTCTACGTGGCTTTCAGCGTGTTTGCCAAGTAAATAAATCGAAACTGTTCTTAAAATGTCAGAGTATTCCACGGATTCGTTAGAGGATGCTAAAGAAATCTCGTCAAGGAATCAAAATTCTTTACACGGAAGGTGTAAAAGTGGATCTAACCTAAAGTCAACTAAAATCTGTAATGTTGATTTATCCACTGATCTGTCATTAACTCAGAAACGAGGGAAGGGTAAAACATGTATAGTATTTCAATGTTTACATTTGTCTACTATCAGTAAAATTACCATTTCTAACGTTCTTAATATCATTTAATCACTACAATACCGATTATAAATAGTTTAAGAGCTATATCATTATGATATAATATCATTAAGCGATATTGAAACGCTAGTATTAATTTTTGATGTTGTAAATAGATTATTTTTCAATTATTGTTTAAACTCTTAGGTAATACATAATTATTCTCTGATATTTAATACCTTTGCTAAGAAACAGTCATGAAAAGCTGAGATCGATTCACTCGAGGGTATTGTCTTTCGTCTCGTTTCTTTTTTACCGGAAACGTTTCAGATATCGAATCTAATGAAACTACGCCGAATACCCACAAAGACACCGGGACAGCCAGCGGCAGGAATGCAATAATTGCGAACAGAGGACTCGTAGACGCGTCCAAGCGACAACGCCCGGCGTCTTCGAGGAACGGAAAGCGAGACGTTGCGGACCGGCTTAAGGGAAACGTAAGATCATGAGCGTAGCGTGATGAGAGACCGTTTCGATTTCGAGGTTACAACGCATTTCAAACGAGACATTTTGACGATTTTATAAACTAAGGACTTCAATTTTATATTACTTTATTATCTTTTATTTGATTCGTTTCAATTGTTTGATAGGTAAAATCATCTCTTTTGTTGCAAACTTGTACTGTTTAAATTAAGATATTTTTTAAATCTTGATTTGTCACTGGTTTAAAGATCGCAGCATGATTTCCCACTGCACATATTTTTCTAGCTTATAAATCGTAGGAAAACTTTTCATAAACAAGCTAGATTTCAAAGTTTCTGTTGGCGAAATGTATAAACATTATTATTTATCTGTTTATGACACAAATAGTTCCATTCTATTCAGACTTTCTACACTCCCTTGCCACTAAGAAATTTTAACAACAAATTTGCATTTAAATAAAAATGCCCTGTAACGTATTACACGTGTAATACAATATACCGATCGCGTCCAGACAACGGCTACCTAGTGAAAGACGAAAACTGGGTGGCGGTTATCCGAAGAAAAGAAAGGTCGTTAGCCTCGGTAGCGGAACGTAACAACGTGACCGAGCTTCGAAAGCACGGTTGCAGTGACGCGACCACAGCTGACATTGCCTAACCGTGGCATATTCGAGTCAAAATGAGTTCAAATCGGAGTTTGGTCGCTAAATCAAACTTGTTTATTCCTATTTTTTAGAACACGGACAATTCAAGACGAGAAGACGGCGTCAAGAAGGGAGTCAGTGCAAGGTGTACCAAGCGTTTCTCCAAGACGTTTACAACGAAACGAAGTTGTTGTCCGAAGGATATACCGATGGCTATGAAGACGGACAAAAAACTCGGAAACGTGCTCGCCCCGAAGGTTCAGCAGGCGAGGAAACCATGCTCCTATTTGGAGCTTTATCGTCGGAGATTCAGTTAGTCTGAAACGAAATGACGTTACTCTTCCTCTTGCTTCGTGACCGACACAAGGGGCGGGAAGAATACGTTTAGGCGAGGCCGCTCGAAACGCCACCGGAACGATGCAATTTTCCTCGGAGAACGTTTACTTTGGTCGTGATTAGATGTCTTTTCGACGCCGGTGATATATATCTACGCGGAGGATTAGAACGTACGATGGTCATCTCAGGACCGTCCTTTCTTGTTTGTTTGTCCATGGTCCAGCCATGGTTCTGCTTTATTGTTATTTGGACGCGTTGAATTTTTCTTGTAATTCAAAGCGCGGTGTGTCCACCAGTTCCGGCTCTCCACGGGAAGAAGCGTTGTTTTTGAGAGAGTGGCTATTTTTAAAAGGTTACGTGTGACAAAGTATATACAACGCCCTGGAGATTACGCGAGAATTGCTGTAGTTTAATACCGAAGGGATTTGACTCGAAAGCTTTGAGATAGGTAGAAGCATGAAGAATTTGTCAGGTTGATATTAATGATCTTCAAATATTTGCTTTAAGTTTTCTTGTAAATGTAGACTGATCTTTATTAATGTAAAGATCATTAACCCTCGTCTAGCATAGGATAGATTACCGTTCCACGAGCGTTGGATATTTTATTTTGCAGCGATTATGCAAAGAGCTGGCTCAACCTACTGACATACCCCCTTACCTAATCCCTACATAACTATTTGTTATTATATAAATTAATTTAGAAAATTGAGTCGTTTATATAATCAGATAGAATAAAAGTAGGTAGGTATAACTCGGAGAGTGTCAGATGAAATGGGTAAACCTTTAATAAAACTTGCCACGAAAATAATATTAATTAAAGTATAACGCATAGTTTTCTTCGTAAGTTTCTAAATATTGCTTGTTGTAATGTGAAAATATTGAAGAAATTAAGACATCGTTCGCTTCCAAAAGTTCGTCATCCATGTTATTTTTACTTTTAATTATTTTACATTAAAATATTTCTTTTTAGCCGTAATATGATATTAAAGTGAAAAACTGTCTTAGCCTTAGGTGTCCGAGGATTAAATATCAAAAGATTTGGAAATGTCTTTGCTTCGAGTCGTGTCCAAAATAGCGATCGTTACTTTAATTTCAAAGCGATAGGTCGAAGAACGTCTGGACCAAGACGTATCTTTCGTTTCTCGTTGTTCGCAGGTGGACCACAATACAAGGTTCGATCCCCAGAGGGTTCCACCTTGTCGGTTTGCGGCGACAGCGAACGAGAGGAGCTCAGTGACGACGATACACGTTCGTTGGCAACCCCGAGGGACGATCAAAGCGAGCTGAGTTTTTATCGGCGTATAATCGAGGGATCTACCGATCCTACGGCCCTTGCCAACCGATCCACTGAAACTGTGCGTGGATCAGCGTTTCAAGACACGAACACTATCTTCTGTAGCTCGAAAATGGCTAAACACAACACGTCTGACGATAAATCGAAGAGTCTCGGCTACAGGCCGTATACCATCGAGGAGTACAAGACTCTGTCGATACCGAAGCTCGATCGATCTCTTGGGCCCGATAAAGTTGAGATGCAAGCGAAGGTAGGTGTGTTTCGTTTGTTTCCTTCTAGTACATCCTTTGACCGTACTTAATTGAGCTGGGATTTATTCATTGCGACATCGAGATCGCAGAATGGAGGAGTTTAATATTGGAAACAGATTGGCTGAAAATGTTAGGATTGCTGCTAACAACCTTACCTTAACTCAAGGTCGTTCGAGTTGCGATTTGTATTACGTATTTCTTAAATGTATTCCTTTTGACGACTTCTTAAACTCATGTTTGATCTTTTATGGTTCAAGAGGAACTTGGATTTTTATTCGGTATAGTATTTATGCTAATATCACATAATAATAAATATGAAAACACAACTTATCGATAGACCCTATGCAATACTGTAGTTACATGGTGTGTTATATGTATTTATGACTAAAGTGGGAAACATATACATATGTGTATACTAGAACAGATACAAGATACGATATATGATAGTTTCTGCCTATTTTATTGGTAGGTGGCAATATATGATACAACAATCAAGCAGTAAATTTAACTGCTTGTTTTACAATTAGATCCTATCAGAAGTTCAGTAGTATGAACTCAACATTTTTGCTTTAAAAATTACTGCAAGGTATTTTCATTATACTTCAATGAATGGTACAAAGACTTTCAGAATAATTAGATGCACAATAGAAATGAAAATTATTTCGCTACAATTATCCAACCTGATTAAATTAATTTACAAGTTTCCCTTCGTATCTCGATATTCGAGAATAACGTTTCTAGTAGAGAATCCACTGTTAATGATACTAGAAATTCAATGCTTATATATCTCCATTAGAAGGAATCTTTTTTCGACATGCATTTTCGTATTCATAAAACATGAATCGTATTTTTGACGATTCGTGGATGAGCGCGGCTATTCGGGTTAAAGTCGAGTTAGCAAAAGTTCGAACAGAGACATCTAGCAATCTCGTTTCCTTGTCCCACCGGAAGTTAACCTGCCGGAGCCGAGAAAGCGAAGTAGAAGAAACTTTGCTTCCGTCGACCCATCACAGTTTACAATTTCACGGAAGACCTAAAGCGAGTTAGCTTGTCGCCCGTCTTCGTAACTTCAATCTAATAAACATGCGGCCGTTTCCTTGCAGCTACCTTATCATTTCCTGTCCTCTATTTTCTTCGTGCGAGTCCTATCAAATTCGTACATCGAACGATACGTGGAGAATTTCATGGATTTCCGGCCAGGCACCTTTTAGCACAAACTTCCGGTATATAAATCCTCGGTTATATCATCGATGTACACATCAGCAGTGGGATGAACTTTTATCTTTAAACGTTCGAAGCTGTTTATATTATATGTAGCATGTTACTTATAAAATATTCGAAACTTCTATCTAAGTCGTGCAATAAGTTCGCTCGACTTTCGGTATTATATTTTCTGGAATATTAGGGAAATATCACGTAAGTTACACGACATACTTCTCCACGATCTAATAAAAAATAAGGTAATAATTCCTTAAAATTTCAATTATTTAACGATTCGTTAGGTTCACCTTGCTTTCTGTATAAACAAGATAAAAAAGCAAGTAAAGCAATTAAAAAAGCAACGATTTTTGATACTCTTTTGAAGAAATGCAAATTAAGTTATTACACCATCTAATAAGATGGTGCTGCGCCGTAAGGCGGCGGATGCTTCGGAAAAATCGGCAGTAATGCTGTTCCTCTGAGATGGCATTTTGGTCGAGCGTGCCGATGCAGCTTCGACAGTCGCGCGACGCCAGCCACACGACGAGGAAATAGTTGTCGCCGTCGTACTCGGAGACACAGTAAATTCCAGAAGCCTTTGAGCTAAATACTCGAGAGGTAGAAGGTCGGTTTGTAAATTTTTCAGAGTTCCTAGCACCGCGAGTTGGAACTCGACTGAAGAATGGGGGAAAGGGGAAGGTGGATAGCTATGGTTACCCGTGGATTCACGCGCATTCTCTCGCAGACACGTATTCGCATTCTTGTTCGCTTTTAAGGAGAAGGAATTCCATTGGTCCAACCACGAGCCGTTATTACGGCAACGATTTTAGCGGATTGGAAATTAAAATTTTATCCATTGGTTCAGCGACGACTTTTCATCAACTTTTATTTATCTGGGTACTCTGTTTCTTTGATCAAAACCCGACAGCTGTACATGGATTTTAAACGTTTTCTTTCGTTCCTCTGGAAGCAGGCGTCGGTCACGGTTATTTACGATTTGAGAAAAACGCTCGTGTGACCACCGAGAATTTTATTTAAGGAATTTTAGTCCTTTTTCTTTAAAAGGAACGACGGAATGAAGATTTCTTGAAACATCCGAATAAATTTATTCGTGAAATGCGGAGATATTTAAATTTCTATTATGGAATACAGAAATTGTGTTACATCAAATTTATCTTGTTATATTTTCCTCTTTGTGCACGAGGATGTAAATTGTTGTCAGCATATTGTTAGAATGGAAACAAAAGTTTCGAAGACTGTATTGTTTGCAACAATAAACAATATTTCACTAACCTACTGCAACACAAAGTTATATCAAATCGACGGAACTATAATACGAGCGAAGCGTTACAGCGGAGCAGTTCTATTTAAACTGGAGTATAGTTTTAGAAGATGTATCTTGGAATATTTAGTAGCTTGAGGATAATTTTAGTCTTCAGTTGCAAGCAAAATCAAACTTATAAATTCAGGCGAGTACACCGTTGAATAATACTTTGCGAGAGAACTGTCGGAGAGAAACTGTCTGTATTGATTTAAGAGATTGATCATTCGCCGATGCGTAAACGTGAACTGAATTTTTGATATATGCCAAATTTACATTTATACTTTTTTATTTATCGCTATGTAATTTCTTAAACACAAGGAATCGAGTCGCGATACCAAGCATAATTGCATTAAACATTTCGAGCTAATTGGAAGATTCACGTTAAACCAGTGTACACGAAGGATGTACCTTCCTCGAGGGAAGGAAGTGCACGTAAGTGGACGACACAAAAAGAAGTTTCAGGCCGCAAGTTGCTCCCAGTGAAAAATACCGACTTTATTCGAGTATCTTTCTTATAGCCGCACATTTGTCGTACATACTTTCGCTATTATCCAGGATTACCGAGTAACTTGGTACTGGTATAGATAAGTATACCGATATACGGGAATAAATTTGTTCTCGGTGGACGCACCGTCGGGAACAGTTTAAATGAAACGCCGCGCCGGAGGAGGTCAGCGGACTGGAACAAGGGGACAGCAGAAGCACACCATAATTCCCATAATTACACAGGCACCCAAAAGGTTGTATTAATATTGCCTGCGTTTTAACTTTCCATGATATTAACTGCACCGACATGCATTAACGTTGTGGTTTCACAAGAGGCGCAACGTGTAAACAAGAGAAACAAAAGAACAGTGGGATATACTACAAAGGAAAACAGAGTAGCGCGACAAAAGAGGAGGCTCGAAACGACGATCGAGGAAAAGAGGGTGAAATAGGCAAGGTCGTTCATTGAAACGTCGTTTGTTGGCTTATTTAACTTTTAAGGATAAGTTCACGCAACGCGATCGAGTCTGACTCTTCTGCCAGATACAATTTCCTCTTTTCCTCTTCGGGTTCTTTTGTTCTTCCCTTCTATCTGGTCCGGTTACCACCTGCCTCTCACCCATCCTCCCTATCCTTTCCTTTTGCATCGTCCTCCTCTTTCGACGAGCATTTGCATAATCTACTTTACTCGCTGGATTCGGCCGGGGAAGAGTCGGCACTCGACGATTTTCGGTGTAGCTCGATCGATCGATCTTACTGCACTTTTAACGGGCAAACCCGCGCCGGATGCTCGGTGGTTGCAAATGTATGTGTGTGTGTGTGTGTGTGTGTGTGCGCGCGGGGAAGCAAGAATAAGAAGGAAGGAATAAGGGGAAAAGAGAGAAAGTGAGAGGAGGAGAGAAATAAGAGATACCATATACGCATATAGACGGTAGAAGTATGTCGTTGTCAGACGCTTCTCGGATATAGAGGTTGTACGTGTACGTGATCGCGCTACCGGGAACTTGTCGAGAGGTGACGGAGGTCGCAACGTGGGGTTTTCGTAAAAGGTAAATAAAACCCTTGGCGTCCATCCGAATCTCCCGGTTTGTTTAGTTTTTTGAAACTTTCATCGAAACGATGGCAGCTTCAGGGATTGTTTGTTGTTGCAGAGAGAGTGGCTGATGCGGCGAAGGTCATACGGGAACTCAGTTAGCGCGCGAAATCGCCAACGGATACTGCTACAAGCGCACAGGATCAAGGTACGGGTCATGCGCACAATTTTGACGTATAACGTCGGTCGAGATCTGCGAGCTACTTTCAAAGGCAAAGTAGTACGATTGATTCTTTACTCGTTCATTTTTGAGTGTTATTTTGTGTAACATTGTTTAGAATACAAGATTATAATTTTGTGTTATTCGTTGTGATTAGTAGCGAACTTGTACAAGAAACATAGACAAGTTTGTTTTAGTGTTTGCGTTTGTATTATTTACTAATTATTTCTATTAAAGATAACAAGCTAGCTTCTGTCAGGACAGAAATAACAATTCTGTGAAAAAATGAAAACAAACTACGTAAGAGCGTTATTTCTTTGCTTTTTTGTTTTGACAATGTTTTACGCTTTACTCGAAATTAATTTGTAATAAACATTAAAACGCGCAGAGTTTTTGCTCTCGAGGATGCTCGTAAATAATTGTACACATTTAATTACTTTTATCGTCGACCAGTTTTTTGTTATTTTATACAAAAACGTTACTGAAATGCAAAAGGTCGAAGTAGAAGTTTGGAAATATTCGATACATACGCCTGTGATAATTTCAATTTCTAACAATTTTGCAAAACGTAATATCAACCTTTTTCGGTTTGTACGCGGAAGATTATCATTATTTTGACCCTAAATTCATAAAAAGTTGAAAATCAAATCGAATTGTAGCCGCGCGAATTAAAGTCAACCATCCATGTTCGAAACTATAATAACGTAGAAAAAGGATAACCGAGGTATGACAGGATGACGAATTAACATCGTTCGCCGTTTGCTCGCGTTACGCTCGATACTTAATTGCCAATTAGAGAACGCAAAGAGGCATCGTGACGAAAACTGATTCGTTTTACTTGTTCAGCGCGCGAAAGTCAAGCCTCGTAATGGTCCTCCGGAAGATTTATAAGCGAAATTAATTACGTACGTATCACTTTCGCGTTAACAATGGCGAGCGCCTCTTCGTTTTTTCCCCCTCTACTCGTCGTTCGTTTCATCTTCCCTCGGTTACGCGTTTTGTTCCAACGTTTGTTACAGGATCGTTAACGTCATACAACTCTCGTCATTGGGCTTTTAGATTTATTTTCGCGGAGGACTGGAGAGTGCACCTCTGGAATACTACGCCGATGTAATAACTGTTACCCGATGAATCGTGACTCTTTAATTTATCGTTTCTCATTGGTCTTATGATATGAAATTTACTTGATTTCGTCATCGTAATTACATCGGAGATATACGTATATATGGGCGTTCCATACGCATTCATCGTCGGAGTACGTTACGTTCCTTTTCATCGTGAAGGAAATTAAGTTTCCTTAATGATAATTCAGTCGAGTTTAGCAAATCAAGAGAAATACAGGTAGGATAGGTGCAAACGTGTTTGGTAGTATGTTTTAATTACACGCTCCTTATCAAGCAGTCGTTCATCGGTGATACGGTATGCAAAATTAGTTCTTAGCCGTTAGGTGGAGTTAGATCTAATCATAAGACGCCGACGTTGAAGAGGGAGGACGAAAAGGGCGGGAAAAGGACGAAGGAAGGGTTGCCGTGTGGATGCTGGCGGGCAAAGTAGAGACCGGTATCCGAAGCTAAATCCAATTATATGCACAAAGCGAGGGTTGCACGCCGCAACTACCACAAGGACAGGGCAGGAATTGAGGATACGAGGGCGAGAGAAGGTACAGAAATTCTCTACACGTGGATAAACCTACGTTACATCTCTCTGAAAAGGCGACCGGGTCCCGTGACTCGCCTACCGTTACCGGAATTAGATTTTGCTTACTTTCGTCGTTGCGAGAGTGGTCCCTGCTTGTATCCTCATCTGTCCTGCCCGTCTCTCTCTATTGATAATCGCGGTCTGAATTTCAACGAGTTACGCTCTTTATGCATGTTTGCTCGGAACTTTCTATGTTCTCCCGTTGCGTCGACGTACCGGTCACTGCAAAACAATTTACAAAGGAATTTCGGAACGGTTCGCGACGTTTCTCGATACCGATCCCGCCGACAGGGAACTATTTCAAAATAATTTCTCGCTAAACTTCCATGTGCGACGCGACATTTTTAAGGAAACGATCGATTTTATTGACATCGGAATAGTTGCGAGAGCTAACGTTATCATCAATGGAAGTTCGTTGCCTTCTAGGACTCCAGGAAGTTATTTTAGTTGAAGGTGAAAATTACTTACTTTTATATTATATCGTATTGTGTTATAAATTTTTGATTTTTTTCTTTTTTCGCCTTTTGCCAGAGTGCAGAGGATATTTGAAAGTTTTTGACCTTTCTGCTTTATTTTGGCACAGCACGTGAAAAGACTTTTGAACTCGTTTTAACTACTGACTTTTCCTTTATGTCCACAGACGAAGGATACTACCGCTGAAAAATGTTTCCTGCCTTTGAAGGATCAGCAGATCGATGCAAAGGTAAATCAAGAGTCCTTACTCTCTTGTGAACGCTCAACAATGATTCTTTTTCTGATATCTCTTTGTACGATTGTCCAAAAAAGGGGATTCTTCCTGAGATGCTTTCAACTATCTTAGCATTTTTATTGGTTTGATGGTAGATCGATAGTGGTCGTTGCATTTCAATGCAGAACTATGCCGTGCATTTAAAAGGAAAATAAAAATCCCGTCAGTTTGATTTTTATAATTTTAAATAAATATTTATCTCTTACTTCCTTGATATTGAAATATATTTCGTTTTTCGAAATCTTACCTAAATAATTTCCTTATTACGCGAAGTAATATTATCGATATAATAATTTCTATTGTAACAGATACAGGATGATTCGATATCTTCGACGATATTCGAGGATCAAGAAGTTGCGCAAAAAAAAATTGATATAGATGGTGACAGGTATTCAAAGAAGAACCGCGACGTTTGCAAGAAACCGTCATCAAGGAGGTCGTCTAAGAAATTCGAACGAACGTCGAGTTTCTGTTCGTCGTTAAATTCGTACGACATCATTGAAGATTCATATTTGGAATCCCTAAGGCAACGTCATCTTTACGAGAAGGAGATGGTAGACCGTATTATAAACCAAACACTATGCTCCTAACTATAGGGAACACAACATCGTGAATAATTTAGTTCCTGTTCCGAGAAATTGTGAATACGAGATGTGTTGAAATTGAAAAATTTCACATAAGCGTACCTTTTCTTTAACTCATTTAATAGGATGAATTCCAGACCATGGCAAGCAATTTAACAAGGCTGAGATAATTGGAATGGTAGATAGAAAAGAATTGGAAAGTAGATACTAATAAATGATAAAAGAGATACCTTTTTTTATAAAATAGCACAGTTAGACTTTAATATAAAATTTTTCTTTTTTAACAGAAGTTTTCTTCATATTCGATGATTAAAACCACATTACTTTTGCTTTTGGTTTACGGCAACTATGTTATTATTATAAGTTTTCTTTACGATAACAAAGAACATACTTAAACATCGATTATTTCAACGAAGGAAACATTTACATTTTCACTGAAAAACGAGTTTCGCTAAACATTTAAAGCAGTTGTGGAAGCATTTACATAAATCAACTTCCACTGACGGGTACATTCGTTAGCTGCCATCTTTTTCTTCGGCTGCTTCCGAATTTCTCTAATTTCTTTTTCTTCCGCAAGGATCTCGGGTTCCAATCGTCTTCTCTTATCAGGGACAAGACGTTTCTAAATAAATTATACTTCAATGCCGTACACCCTGGAGATTAGTCGATCGATGAAATATTTAAACTTAATTCCATCTAGATGACTTATTCATTAAATGTTATCTCAGGGTTCATGGTTGGTGGAGTATAGGTACTAGTTGCCATGACGGCGCTTATACAGCCGGTCACGCATAACTATGTATACTTTTCTATTCATACCGGCAACTAGACTGTATGATACACCGGGGAATGCGGGATCCCGCAAGCTGTCTCGGCAAATTCAGAAATTATTCAACACTTTTTGACGTCTCGAGTACCTGGCGGTCTGGTTTGCCAGAAATGTTAACCTGTGTTAGGAGGGCTTCACTAGACGGACTCACGGACCACTTTTATCCGCGATCATCCACCGGATTATCCGCAGGAAAAGAATTTAGTGGTTCCCGAGATCAAGAATTCCGATCTGTCTCTTTCTTTTTCGAGTTCGTTTCCTTATGTATCGCGAGCGGTTTCATGAATAGGTAATTGGGTTCGCACAAAGTTGTCATTGAAAAAACAACTTTAATTCAGGCGTGCCGAACGTTTTAACTCTTTCTATTCTACTTTCTTAATAATTTAAGACCGAATGTTCATTAATTATCAGGAAACTGTCAGGAAACTCGCGAAAATTTTTGGCAAAACTGAACATGCAACGGGTAACAACTGTCTGAAAAGTTGAATTCTGACGCAGCTATTTAATTTCCGCGTGGCGGACTGTTATTATCAAGTTCGAGTTTTAACGTGTTATCTTAGGGATAGGAGAAAGGTAATCATGCAAATACGATAACACCTGTCCATGGTTTTCTAAGGCTTTAAACGTTGGACAGAAGTTAAATTGAATACGGACTCGACATTTATTCAAAGGATACCGGCGTGGAGAGATCCCCTTGGAAATGTCTGTACTGAAATTCGAGCGTGAAAGTATTGAGGCGGTGAAATTGAATTTTAACTAGACTAATTGAATTGAAATCGAATGGATCGTTTAATTTAATGCTTAAGCACAAAAGAAAAAAAAAGATAACAGTAAATGCATCTAAAATTAATTCTTTATTCTATTAGTACATTTTTAAATACTATAAATATCTTCCTTGTTAATCTGTAATGTTTATATAAATATCTAGTAATATCTAAATATAAAATTTTATTTAAATTTATAACCTAATATACAAATATCTAATATGTAACAATAGAAATCTCTCGGTATAGTAAAACGGTGAATTTCAAGATTCGTAAATTCACAGAATCCACAATTTATCCAATAAATAAAAAATGTTTAATTACATTTAGAAAATTCACTCGTATCGATAAATAGATAGATAAACATATATTCGGACGTTAGTTACTTTTCGTATGATCATTGCGATCGATAACTTTTCAATTTTCATTTTTAAACCTTCCCATTTTAATTCCCTAACCTCGTTATAAATACCAACCCTCTTTAGAATGACAATATCCCAATTTTCACGAGAGTATATCTGATAAACAATTCATGTTATAGTAGAAATTTTAATTGAAAAATAAAAATTGTCCACTGGTCTCCGTAGTAAACAGAGATATTCGTCGAGGGTGCGTGAATCGGTAGTGGAATTCTCGACACGCGACGGTTCGCGAGGGGATCTTAACTAGTAGTCGTGGCACCGCGCCGCGAGCTGTCTGCAAAGAAGCCGGTGCGCGTGAATTAGCGATGCATCCCGGATAGATTTATCGCGACCAGATTAAGATTGACCCTAGGAGAGAGCGTCGAAACAATCGATTTTCCCTGCTTGCGCCCGCGCGGCCGTCGACTCGCGGCCAGCACCTCTAGTGGTAGTTAACAACACTACGTGAACTATCTACGTGGACAAGGAAAAGTCGGTGGCGCGTGGGCGTGGTCGTGGTAGTGACGTGAATAGTGCTCACGTGCGTGCGTGCGTGCGTGTAACGGCGTTTGTGCGCGCCTGATGCTGAATGCACGGGGCGCGAGGCCAACGACAGGGGTTGGCACGGACTGATTTCGCCATCAGACTGCCGCCAAGCGGGGAGGTCTGTCTCGCGTGCCAACACACATCAATGGTTCAGGTGAGTAACGTGAGTGATTCCTTATTTTTCAAACGATTCACGGCGAAGTTAATCGCCGATGTTTGTGAGACGCGAACGTCCTCGCGAGATTCGAGACTCTTTACGCGGTATCAGCTTACGAGGGAACGTTGTGTCGTATGTTGCTTCGCGAATAAACGACCATCGCGTCCGAGATGTCGCCACTGCGGCAGCCGCGAAATGGAAGGTATCGCTGCGTCACGTGGCTTTAAACCACCAACTTCGTATCATTGCACTTTTGTGGGTAACTTTGAGGGTGTTCGCCGGGGTTTCCTTTTAAAACATTTTGTGTAAATGTATATCACTTCGTTGTTATACTTAGGGTGGAATTTAAGGGTACTGTAAGAGTGTGGTAATTTTTGCATGTATTGGCGTTATTAAGAGTGGTATACGATTTTTGATATTCGCGTTTCTGGATCGTTTTTCTAATGTCCTGAAAGTGTCATGATTTTTATACGAGAAAGCTGCGTTAGACTTTTTAACACAGGACTTTTATTATTCTTTACACTATGTATCTAAATATATACAACTAATTAAAATTAGAACAAATAACATTGACAAATAACAAATAACAAAACATTTGTATGTTTTTAGTAATTGCGAAAACAAAAAATTGTTACCAGTTTGATAGTTCTAATATTAACGTTCTTTGTTGAAGAGCACTTTATTTTCAATTAATGATGTTGAGTTTTAGTTTGCAATTTGCAAGTTAGGAAACTATTGCAGGTACTTCCTGACTACTGACATAGACCTTCTTCAATCGATTTGATAACGCTAATCTTTGATCTTGTTACAGTATTCGCCATGGCGTATGCGTTTCATGTTTTTTCTTGTATCGCGTGATCGTCTAGCACACTGGCGTGAGAATTCGCGATGCAGTTTGTCGCAGTGTTCGTTCACGACACTTGCTAATTTTACCTCAAACCAGCTTCGATGCCATCAAAAAATCGATTGGATCCATTCGATCTGTGCAATTTGATTCAACTTTGCTTTTTCACCTATCGCGTATTTCTACTTAACATTTGGTTTTCCAATGTGATATAGTAATATTATGTTGCATTATTGATTAAAAGATTCTTTAAACAGAGTAAGACGTTGAAAGGTTATTTGGTAGTATCGATTAAAGATAGGTTAGAAACCATAACAACGAAATATCTGTAGTATGCTTAGTAATAATGATATTCAATACAAGTATATGTTGTTACTTTTATAAAAGTCAAATTACTTTTTAACAAAAAGGTGGCACCTAATTACGATTAAAATTGCTTATTACTATATACAAAATTATAGTTTTGTTAAAAAAGATTGAATAGATTTCTGAAAAGCAAATAATCTTTCCATCTGACGAAATTCAAATATTCTAGACGTATTGAACAAAGCCATCTAAGTAACAGAAAACGATTTGGCGATAATACATTTAATTGGAGATACATTGGAACGTAACGTGCAACTCAATTTGTGCGTGCAAGAAGAAAACAAGCGACTACTGTAGATTAGAATCTGGATTCGAATATTTTGCCCACTTCGTATTTTAATCAACCTAATTATCTAAAGTAGTAAACGACATGGAGTAAATTTCTCTTTTTCACGCATAGCATCCAAATCGGCCATTATTTACACTCATTCCGCGCTATCGTTACCATATAAACATCTAATCTGCATTAAACGGCAATTCTCCGAAAGAATATTTCAGTCGAAACTATTGTTATATATATAACTATAGCGAATCGTTTATTTTTCAGTATAGTTACAGTTGCCCTATATCCGACAAGTATCGGCCAATAACAATCGTGATTTTATGGTATCTGTTTGCATAGCCGATAGTGGCATAGCGATATCGTTGTTTAAAACGAAAAATCGTTATATCGAACGATTTTCGTCGAACATCGACTATGTCGAGCTGATCGATCGCAAATATTTCAAAGGCTGGATGGTTGGAAGCTGGACGAAAAGTAATGATGTCGTATCGGTGGATCTGACGCGTGCACGTATTAATCTGGCGTGACTCCTCGGAAATTCTTGAGGATTAAGGGAACAGTGTAAACTCTTAGCTAGCTCGTTGCGGCCCTTTATGTAAATGGATAATAGATCGCCCCAGCACTTGGCCGGGTTCCTAGACGACTAGTATCACCACCAACCTGCATTGCAACGCCGAAGGGTAGTTCATTAACTGCCGGACTCTGGTTCGATGAGAGCTACGGAGAGTCGAATAGCTTTGAAGTGGTGGACGCCTCGAGGGCGTCCACTGCTGAACAATGAGAATTATCTTGTCTTCCTCCTTCCCATTTCCTTCTTTGTCTTCGTAGCCTTTGCATTTCCATATTCATCCCCTTTTCATACTCGTATATGTGCACGTACTGTATATGTTTATATCTAAATATTTGCGCAAGGCAAGCTGACGCCTATAATTGAGCCGCTTCGGGCGAGAGAACAATCATCGCGAGCATCATGTATGAAATGCATGTATGAAAGCGATCTTAATGAATTGACGGATGAGAAGTATCGAAGTATGTCCTCTCGTGACCGCCGCCAATTATTGTGGCCAGCCAGCCAAACGGAATGATCGTCTATCATCGATATAGCTATATAATTATGGGTAGAAACGAAGCGCGAATGCCATTCTCAGCTGGTACATTCAGCCTGGATCGAGAATTGCTCGCTCGATTCAGGGAATGCGAATGTGTGCAATTGAATAATGTGAGGAATTCTGTTTTCGATCGGAGTCCCCTTGCGTAGCAATTGTTAATTAACAAGAAATAAATCTTTTCTTCTAATAAATTCTCGACGAAACATCCGGAACAGAGAATGCTCGCAGAAAACGTGTTTTGATAAAAAGAAATAGAGCAAAGGGATTCTGTTAGTAAACGAGCTGTATAAATCATTCTTTCAGAGGTAAATCGCTTTAAACGAAATAAAAAAAATTTACGTTGTTCGTTATGAAATACGCTATCTGCACGAGCAAAGCGAATCTCAGTCATTGTTATCCGATTAAAATCTCTTTTCCTGACAGTTATATGAAATCTGTAACTTTTTATCTTATTTATATATACAATTTTATAAATATTTCGATATATGGTGATAATTATTTAAAATATAATTATAAAATACAAAATACAAAATACAAAATACGATGGGATCACATATTAAGGAAAAGTCGTTCAATTTTAGATATCGTGTCCGTCTCTCAACGTGATTCAATTCGCACTGAAGTCGTTCTTTCAGCGATGGATCTTACTAAAGCTTTAAGCGGAAGAGAGGGGTAGCAGCTTGTAATCCTATGCGTGACTCCTACTGTTAGTAGCAGCCTCATATCAGATTATGGTTATGGCAACTTACTTAATGACTCCCTATCAAAATAATTGGTGGCAACGTATTAATTGCTCGCGCAGCATAAATAGACCTTGCTGTACATCGAATTGAATACGACGATTCTATTTCAGTCTCTATGACTGGTAGTTAATTAGCAAATATTTACATATGTATGGCTAAATTGTTTTATCGATCATATTTGGAGTGAATATTTTCAAATGTCGTTTAATACTGAAATTACCGGTTTGTAAAGTATAATTAAATATTATATACATAAATAATTGCAATTAAAAAGATATGATAAAAATAAATAGGTGTACACGATTATGTTTTTATCTAAATAAAAGTTAATATTAGCTTTGCTACTAAAGCACCTACATAACTCAAGTAATTATTAAAGAAAAAGGTTTGAAATTCGTTATTTTGTTCTAACGTTAATATGCTCTATAAATTAATTTAAAGAAGATTAAAACGAAAATTAGGAACGTATCATTGTTTTATATATTTTAGACGTAAATAAAGAATGTATACATCTGTTCGTTCACGGTATCGATTCAGTTTGATAGCATCACCTTTTATAAATCAACGAATATCCAATATATCAGACGTGTCACAGGTGACCATAGCAGAGAAAATATCGTATCTCGATAGATGTTGTACATCTTTCGTGTGCCCATATTTTCTGTTCTGTTCTGTTATAAACTGTTCTCTTGTTATTCTTCCCTAACATTCCACGGTATCGCTTCTTGTAAATGTTTAATCTAAATCTTCGTGTCTAATTATAATCAAAACATATTAGATACTTTGGAAATTAAATGTATAAATTTCCCAGGTACAAAATAACCATATTTTCTGTTAGTAGTCGTATTCTTACAAGTTGTTAAATACTTTAAAATATAAGGAAATAGGAGAAAAGTTATAAATGGTACAGGTCATTGATACGATACTATAGCTGCATAAGATATGAAATTTTGACTAATATTAGATAAATGTTTAATACCTAATTTTATATTTACTGTGCTTAGTCTATACCAAAAATGATCGAGATTATCCGATTTTGTAGTTCGAACAAACTCTGTCGCAGAATTTCATTGTTACCGTATAATCTGTCCCTCGCCTCTGTTCCTCCAATTTCGACAGTAGGTATCGAATTCAGAAATTTATAATTCGTCCGTCGCAAAATCTGTATTAAGCTGAATATTCGGCTCTACCATTTTTCCCAGCTCTACAGACATATTTTTTTTTTCGAAAAAGAAAAAAAAAATACTTGTCAAAACTCAGGATTCACAGCTGATCAACGATTCATCGGCAGACACGCGGGAACGATCGATCACTTCGCAACTAGAATACTTTGAAATTCGGTGGACGTGTCCCGATCAGTCGTTGTGCGTGCAATCTATTCGTCTCACAGATGGTATCTCGTCAGTTTGGAGTATTCGAAATGATTCATTCGACTAGATACGCGTACGGGACCAGAGTGTGCGAACAGGGTGAACGCGATAGATAGATTTCTCTTGTCCGCTTGGTAACTTGTTTGATTTCAATCATTTTCAAGTGTTTTCAATAGATTTTCAAAGTGTTTTTAACTGGAAGGCCGCCAGCGCGACCGGAGTATATTGTTTTATCGTTTCCGAGCGTTTCCAATGGGATCGACGTGCCGGATATACAAATCGAAAATGTTGAATTACATCTAGTGCCGTTGGTCCCATGGTATCGATGGTATCGTCTGATATAATCTCACGCACTCTCACTGAATCATTTTCTCGACGTTCGCTGATTCGCGCCTCCGTCACGTTGTATTCATTTATTTTCGCAGTGAGACGTTCGCCGCTCGTCTACGTCGATACGATGTTTTTCATCGAACGGAGAACGTCTATGGATTTTGCGTGAAACGCGGTATGTTTTTCTTCGCTTACATCGACGAAACGTTGGATTTTGTTACGACCGTTCGCGGAGAGACGCGATCGCGAGAAAAACGCGTCAGCGAGAGGCGTAAATTCTCGCTACGATTCCTATAATCGACGCCGCGAATTAGTCGTTCCCCTGTTTCGGTTAAGATAACAGAGGTAGTTTAATGAATTTAACACTGTATTAACAGGGTTAATATAGCTTGTATATTTAACAATAATGAATATAATAATAAAAAAAGTCACAAATTATTTAGCAATAAATACAGTTAATGCGTTACAGAAATTCAACCCGACTTTGTGATATCCCTCGATGAATTCGTTAGACTTAGCGACTTTAACACGTTCGTCGCCACGTCGCACGTATCTATGCGACGGGTATACTTCCGTGGGCCCCGTCACCAAATGATGATGACGCTCTTCTTGTTCGAGTTAATTGATTAAATATACGATATTATATATAGGATATACAACATAAAAATATTCAAAACACATTATACCATACTTTTTATTAATTTACATTCTGGATAATATATTACATTATCCTATATCGTATGGTATTCGTTAAAACATTCCAAACACATTTGGGGTGATTTTGGGCACTTCGAAAAATAGTTAGACTCCGTTATCACTACTCTCCTCACTTTCAAATATATTTTCACGCTGTTTACCGAACATTCTGACGATGAAAAAATCACCGATGTACGTCTCACAAGTACGCTTCTCGATTAAACGAAAGATCTGAGATATCTGCCATGAGATCCCTCGGAATACTCTAGCTGGATAGCTTGTCGCTTTCTCCATTTCAGAAATAGATAATCTTTTCTTTATAATGAATCGAAGGCGATAAACAATGAATCGAAGGGGATAAACGATGAATCGAAGACGATAAACGATGAATTCCTGCTTGTCGCTCTATTTACGTTCTGCGTACCGGCGGTCGGATTTGGGCCCCGCAGGAAACTTAGCCGAATCACGCTGGGCGACGAACGTGTTAATTTTGTTCGTCAGACCTCTCGATGTATGCTGTTAGAATCTTCAAATGAGACTGATTGCCCTTCGATCGTTTCTTTGCCTTCTCTGGCAGACGACCCCCATTACGCTCGGGTCGCGCCACCGTTCGCGCCTATGATCACGTATGACACCTTCTTTGTGTGGATGACATAACGAACCGAAATCGACGTTCCTGGAACTCGCTGCTTGGTAACAACAATACACTCGTCGCTACATTGTATATTTTTCGTAGCGTATATAAGACGATCTGGCGGCAACACTGTAGTACCGCGAGCGACGGTTGGGAATACGGCCTATAGTAAACCTCGTGGCGTAACAGACTTTGTAGGATCTGTTTGAATCAAACGTTTCTCATTACTCTATTTCATTTTACTTTACGGTTAAAGAACGCGATTATTATGACAAATAACAATACCTCGGAATTTAATTTTAAATATCTCTTAAATCATCTTTGTACTTTATTACGTCAAATTCTATCTTTGCATACTGAAAAGTAAGATTATTTAAAAAATCAACCTTGCGAAAGGGAGCATACGTTGGATATACGTTATCACTATATGAACTACCATAAGAAATTTTGTCTGCAAATCCTCAGAGAGACGCAGTCATTACTGTTTTTAACTGTTCTTAAACCGGCAGTGTTTCACTTATTTCTGTATGCATAGGCAGCTACTAATTACGTTTGCTTTTCATTAGCTTCCACTCTTATGGCTATTTATTTTTGTACAATCGACCGAAAATGTAGTTTTTTAACTGTTTAGCCGTTAAATTATAATATACAACTGTGAACACGTTGCACACGCTTTGCTCGTAAGTCAGTTCTCATTTGGTTATTTCGTGCTGCCAAGAGAGTTATTATTTGTACATCAGTGTTTTATTAGAGTTGTTACAGAAGCGAACTTGACAGAAATTACGTTGTTAAACTTTACTTAAAGCAAAAGATTAAGTTCGGAATCAACTGTTTCATATTTTACGTGCAATGTGTAGAAGTAGCAGAATTTACATGTTTTACAATAACGAATAAATTAATGGCCGTTCTGTAATTGTAGTAGACACGGATTCGATCTATATTTAAACAACGATAGAAAAATTAAACCTTTTTGAAATTTGATGACCGACATACAGAAAGAAAGGGGAGAAAGGAACAAAGTAAGGAGAAGTGTTTTTTTTAGACTCCTCGTAACGGAGATTAAGGATTTTAACCACTCGAGATCACTTCAATCGCGAATCACGTCAAACATAACTTTTACTTTCACTATACTCATCGCTGTGACACGATTTTCGTTTCATTCTTATCTTTCTCTCCGACATTTCTTATTTTCGTTCTTTGACTTCTACATTTAGCCTCAATTTTTATCCGTCAACTTTCATTTTATCAACCCTCGGAGAGTGGAGGCTGGCTCAATTTTCACACTTTTCCAAATATTTCGCGTTTATTATTTCCTAAGTTACGATATTCAAATAAATTCATTTTTAAAGTAATTTTTATTATCACAGAGCAATACAAATTCCTTTCGTTTGGCTCTCTGCTCGCTATAAAACGAAATATTCGATATCCGTAACGACCATGTTCACGTTTCCAACAGGCGAAGATTAAACAGTGATAAATTGCTTCTTTGCAATACTATAAGAATACTATAAAAATAAGGCGCTACTTAAAAAGATATGATATTTTTATCAAATTACGTTTAATGAAACGAAAATATTTCCAACTAGAAAAATCGTATCTCGCGTCGTTGCCATCTGATCGTTGTTCTCTGTAAACATTTTGTTTGCTCTATACCTGACAAGTTACGGCGAGTATCGATGCAAGACGCAATTGAACAACTGTTTCTTCCGTATTCTTCTACAAAACGCCGCCCCCGCCTACTTAGTTTCCGTGTATAACAAAGCTCGCTAATTACTCGGCGAGGAAGCACGCGCCACGCCGCGTCTCTTGACACGATTTACACTTCCAGATAGCAAAAAGGTTGTCCGTTGGAGAGACACGAGTTTTCGTACGAGCGCATATTTTCACGACGACAGTCTGTCTGCTTCTTTTTCTCCGGTTCTTCCTGTTCCGGCGTTGGTCTGTTCGTGGCAGATCTGAGAATCACAGCTTGTTTAATTATCTCGGTAATTATGCAAAGCAAATACGTGCGCCAGGGGGAAAATTGAAGACCTGCTAATTACCGCGTAAAGATGTAAGAAAGGAAGCAGGGAGTGCAGGTAAGAAAGAAGAAGAAGAAGGCGAAGAGGAGGAAAAAGAGAAAAAAGGAGAGAAGGAGAGGAAGTGAGAAGAAGAACTAAGCTAAAAGGAACATGAACGGATGAGAGTGGAAGGAGGAGGGGCGAGAAGGGCAGTCGTTTAATTGCAGCGGTTCACCACTCGACAAAAGTGGCTTTCGTGCTTTCCGGACTACGACAGTTATGCCTGACCCCTAGCTATGAAAAGAAATTCCTTTTTGAGATTCCATCGAGGACGGTTAACTATTTTTTTCTTCTTCTACCCTGTTCCACGATTCTTTTTGTACATCCGGAATTGAGCGTTTGCAATTAGCTTGGCAGAAGGAGAACCTTCGAGCCACGGATGGAAATGTTCGCATTTACGCTGCTCGTTTATGATCGGTCGTTGTGGAGTATGCTAATTTGTTACGAGTGGTTTACGTATGATTCGTCAAAGTAGATACAGTTATGAATATTACATTTGCAATTTTTTCGTTTCACTTACTTTCGTACTTGATTCTTTGCCTTTTCTGTAGCGTAGTATTTCGTTTAATGTCGACCGATATCTTTTAATCGACAGGGTCAATTAAACTTTTTGATACCTCAAAGGAGGTAATTTACGAAAGCATCTGAACATTTGTCACAGAAAATTTTTATGAATTATCGTATATATACAAAACGCGAATCGGTCACGTTTCACACTGTCGGTTTGCAACGATACCTTTAGTCTATATCGTTACGTTTCTAGTTTCATAAAATCGGACAAATTTATTATCGCCGTATCATTCTATATCACTTTATCCAGTCTTCTCACCGAAATCGTTTCACGAACTTTTTAAACGGACGTCTCGACACCATCCACCGTGAAATCTTCGCCTGGCTATCTTCGCAGCCCGAGGTATTTTCCGCGAGTTCGATAATACGCACGTTTGCTTATCTCCTGGGCGAAAAGTGGCACGAAGGGAACGAGTGCAATTCGTTTATTATCACAAACCGCATCTCTTCCCAATACCTACCCCTTTCATCGGGTGTATCCAAATAGAGGAGAGGCCGAGGCCATAGAAGTGGTTACGTCGTTTCAGTCGTAGCGAGAGAAAGAAGGAGAAGAGAAAGGAGGAAGAGAAAAGGAGGAAGAGGGAGTTTCAAAGAATTTCCAATTCTCAGCTTTTCAACACCGCCACCGCCTTCGACGCTTCGTTTGTGCGCGAGAGCTAGAAGGATGAGGAGCGGCGGAGGGTGGTAAAACAGGAAGAGGCGAAGGGAATGGGACGAGGAATGGGGATGAGGTTGATGGTGGTCGAAGGGAGAGCTGCCGTAATGAATGGTATTCAGTTTATTCTGGGCTAAGTTACGCTGCCGCCGACGTTGCATCGCGTCGGTACCGGCATCCAAGCACTGAACTAGAAGTAAAATGGGACTGTAGCAAAATTGAAAGGCGGAATTTACCTTTTATCCCTAGCTCCGATCTTCGCAGCCGTTTCCTCCTTTCCCAGCCTATAACGGTTCTTTAACTCTTCCTTCTCTCGTATCCCTTCCCTTTTCCTTTCTTTTTTCCTTCCACTTTCTACTACGTCTTCTTTCCCTTTCGTTGTCGCTCTTCTATAGGTACTTATGCGCTCTTGTTGCGAATGCGATTCTCCCTCTCCCGTTCTCTCCTGTCTTAACGAGTAAATCGAAAACGTGGAGCAAAAACTCGATGTGTTTTCCATTTAACGCCTTTGAACACGGTTTTCAAGGGGTAACCGAACTCCCTGTGAATGTGGTTCCCATTAACGGAATCATCCTCCTTTGCGCTGCCGTCTATCATCGCGATACGCGTTAGATTTTCTGCTTCGGGCCAAATTTAACTTCTATTTGCCGTGAAATACATGGAGAATGAAGTACGCGAGAGAGGTGCTTTGAGTTTTCGGATTGGTTCGATACCGCAATGAAAAATTAAGGGAAATTTGTAGCGGTCAGTATTACTTTCTTTTTTCTCTAACTCTTCGTTATTGTTGGTTAGTTAATTCAATTTTTGGTTTTGCGAAACGATTTCAATTGTAGGAAACCACTGTTTGCTTCTGATATGTTTGGAGTTACAATCGAGTAGAATTCTATTTACAACTGAGAATTTTTTTAGGAAATATTGTACGTATGAGTAACGTACGCAATTGGAATTGCGAGTCAATGTTATTTGTAGATGTTCGATTCTGCTAATCTTTTCTTCGATTATGCTCTATCATTTAATTCGTATAAAAATTTGCAAACATATAAAATTTCATCTTCAATGCGTTACTTTGTTTTTGAAAGTTACATATTACTTTACTTCGTCGTCTACGGATATGATTCAAATATTTCCATTTTAGAAAATTCGAGAATTTCGAATAATCCCAGTTAATTAATTTCTCCGTAGCATATAAAGCGTTTCTTAGAAATGAAATACACGTACAACTTGAATCAAATTTCATAATACTAATAGAAAGAATCGTGTAATATATTCGTATTTCCCGTATCGTATGCGCGGTTCAATTTGTTACTTTTTTGACGACACAAACGGCCAACGTACGGTATCGTTCTATCGTGTAGCAAAAGTTCAGTTCGATAATGCGTGACACCGCGCTTTGGCGTCGTTGCATGTATTTCCTGTATCGTTGATTACACGGTGAAATTGCGATTACAGGAAGGATAGAGTTCCGCACGAAAACATACGGGAGGTACAGGTATAGTGAATCGTGCTTTCAAGCTTTCGTCCTGCATCGTACATTCAGCGCCGGTAAAGCCTGCACTGTGGTTCGTGTGTGACCTAACGAAAGCCCAAGTACACAATTTGATAATGGGTTAGCTGTGTAACGTGCACACATTTGCCAGCCGTGTTACACGCGGTGCTCAGGGCACACTGAATCAGTAATAACAACGTGTTTGCATAATCAATCATGCCCTTTCTCCTATTTCTTCCTCGCTTCGTCTTGTTACGGTGTCATGTTTTGAAATGTGCATGACTAAAGATAGATCATATTATCCTTCAGGAATTTGTTTTCGCCCGAGAATAATGAAACAGGTAAACAAATTTCCGATTTTATTTAATTACCCACTAGGACTAATATTCGTGATCTGTCTTTTTTATTGGGAGAAACACGTGACTCGTTTTGCATGTTGTTTTTTTTCTTCAATTTATACAAATATACGAATACTAGATATATAATTTCCACTTCTTTTCAGCCTCTGTATAACTTTTAAAAATATCGCTCGTTATAACATTAAAAGCTTAAAAGATATTAAGATATTGAAAATATTAAAATACTATCGGTCTTAATTATTATACCTCTATATCTTTAGATCTAACAAATTCCTTTCATTTTGTAGTTATTTGATATTAAAATATTCTTTCCATAGAGGGACATTGAAATCAAAAAATCAATGAAAATGTTTTATCCCTATATGTGTATATATATATCCATTGTATATAAATATATATGGTTTTTAGATGTAATAAATAAAAATCCAATGTTAATAAAAAGGATACATAACAAATTTTAATTAATAGTGATCTCACATGGAATTTATCGGCAAGTTGAAATGGCGAAATTTCCATGTGTAATATTTCCGCGCATCTCCATAAATATTGATTATTTGATAGTGTTGTATTTTTTAAAAAAAAACCGTGTGGGTTCATTCAACGTGCACGATCGCATACGTATATGATATATATGTATATAACGAGCAACTCTCGAGCCGTTCGTCACGTCATAATAGTATGCAAACGAATATCCCGTAAATAGTATGCAAATAAATACCGTAAACTAAATACGAAGACGCCTGTCTTTCTTTCGTCTTTCTATTTTCCACTGGCAGCCTCTTTTTTTCACGTCGCGTCAGAATAAGTTAATAAGTCTGCGTAAACACGATGGGAACGCCTCTCAAGGTTTAGGTAGTACGAGGGACGGCAGAAATTTTCTCACGTTTTACAGTGCAGTGCACAGTTGTACGGCAGGTTAGTTTCGGCTTGTAAAAATCTCGGCTGTAGCGGACGCAACCGAGTTTTCCACTTTTCTCTCCTTAGGATCGCGTACAAGTAGGCAGAACTGCGACTGCTTGCGGTGTTAAGGTAATGTCACCCGTTTCTGTGGCCACTGTACATACTGCATACATATATAGACACATACGGATATATAGTACCGTGTTAAAGTCTTGGGCCATGTTGGATAATGATCTTGGTAAGTAATTGTATTGTTAAGGAATATTTCCATATCGAGTTACACGGAAACGAACTTTTAAATATTCCATTCGCGACATTAGATCGATGCATATGAAACGTTCTTTCGAATAAAGCTTGTGCTACACGTAGGTACGTATGTAGCTTCTTTGAAACGTCACGTTTAACGAATATTGAATCTAGAAATTTTTCAAGTAAAGTTGATATAGTTTCTTCGTTTACAGCTTCGTTTAAAATAATTTATGAATCAAAAAATAACGCGAGCGAAATGCTACATTTATGTTTTTCACAGGCTTATATAAGAAGATTACATTAACATTCTGATTATTTATGACGGCAGATATCTTTTCTAACGTTGAATATATGTGATTTATAGAAAATTTCTTCTTCGTCGATGTGCCTGGTACACGATGTAGTTAACAGGACAAAACTTAGTAAACCTGGCAGAATCGTTCTGCTTGTCGAAGAGAGAATTGGCTAGATAATTGCAGCATTTTGATTGCGCACATAAAGATTAAATCGTAAGAAGAAGCCGATAAAAACACGAAAAGGCAAAGTCACGAAAACACTTCGAATTTGAGTATAAAAATTGCCCGAAGGTTTTATCATCAAAAGCTACTTTTCTGTACGCTCAAAGTGCCTCGTGTGTCCATGTATCGCTTAAGGATTAAGGCCTTGCGAGCGTTGTGATCTACATTCTTTCAGGAAATGCGTATATCGTTTCAGCAACGGTAACAAAAGCTGTCGAGTCAGCGTCTGTTACTAACCAGCACGTTTGACGCGAGCTTGCGATAGTCAGCGAGGAGCGCGAAAGGCTCAAGCATGCGATAAGGATGAAGATAGTAAATGATTAAAAATTATCGTCGTTTTTACGACGATATCTTTGAGTTATATATAGATGAGATACATTTATCTGTCACTTTATTCATAATTTTTGAATCATTTCATAATTGCATTTATTTATCTCAAGTACAGTCGACAGTTATGAAAGAAAGCTCTAAAAGTTTCTATTTTCAATTTATATTTATATTTAAAGAAATAAATTTACTCACGACCAGTTATAATTCAATTAATAAAGCGACTGGAAAAGTTGCTTACTTTTGCAGTTTATTTTAGTATATATTAAATTAATAAATTGTTTAGTTTCAATACGAGAAACTAGGGAAAGAACCTGTTGACTAAGTAAACAGTTTAATTAATTAAAACTGCGTTTGTTTAGCGCGTCAGAATTTTGTTTAAACGGATTTTTTTCGTTATAATTACAAAGACAGTTGTCTATACATTTTTGTAAAATCTGTAAAATTAAAAAATGTTATATTAAAAAAACCTATCGTAGAAAACCTCAGTTAAAAATCTCAATTTGTTAGTCGTCAAAATATGTAATTGTCACATCAAAATCCCATGCATATAGTATACATATACTTCTAAAATGTACAATAAATTACAATTGAAGATAATCAGAACTGAACAAAGGATTGTTTCATTAAACTACACGGGCAGTTGTTATTATATTCTGGACAACGAATGACTCATAAAAGGAAAACAATTCCCAGATCCAGGGACGATGAGTTTGGTAAATACAGCACGATCCTCCAATGGGTCGTGTGGAAGGCAACGTGTTAATACAGACACAGCGCGTAAAGATTGTCAGTAAATGGAATCATATACTGCACGTGCGATCGGCGGTACAAAAGTTATACGCGATGCTTTACACCTAACTCAATGAAGATAGCATCGTTGGACATGGCGATTATCTTGCTCGAGGTGCAAACTATTTTGTTCATTAAATACTTGGCCTGTTCTGACGTCATGGCTTATATACGAGCGCGATTTTAACGGAGCCTGGGAAGTCGTACGATCCATTATCGTTCTAGCCACCGTTCTGTTTCCAAGCAAAATTTCCCTGGATTCCTCCGGGAGTTCTGCCGTGCATTTTGGTGGCTGCTCCACGATACCTACAATCTGTTTCTTCCGATTAGCAACGTAATTGCGCTATTATTAGGAATGTTGCGGTCCATCTGTACGACTCCCACATATTTCTAAGCTATTTATGCGGTTGCAAACTCTTTCTAGGAAATTATCGAATGCGTGTGTCTGTTCTCTAAGTATTCTTCCAGAGTAAAGTAATTTCGTAGTTCGCGGACAGATTTAACGTCAGAACATCGACGAAAGAGCATTTAACGACGCTATAAATGTGTATAATTAAAATGAAGATAGAATTTTTATTTATCAATTAGCGGAAAGATATTGTATTTTCGTATTGCGAAGTGTAATATAGCGAGACTTTAGTTTCTTGTATAGAGAAGATGAAGTGAAAGAATTGTAAAATGAAATGAAAATATAATGTCAAGGGGAATGGTAATAATAACATGAAATTTGTTAAAAATTTATTTTGTTTCCAATAGCACGTTCTTATCCTTTTTTAAACAGATCGGATCGAGTGGTGTTTATAAAATTTGCGCAAAGTAATTGTTTAAGTTGCTTTTTATTTTATGCACGGTAGCAGAAATAGAATCCTTTGAGACGAGGAACGTTTAATGAAGTCTTATCATGGAAGAGAAAGATACTATTTGCGTAGTAGAACTTCATTAAACCTTGCAATCCCTGTAGGTTACGTAGGTACGTTCTGTTTTATTGTTTTTTTCCTCTGAATCACGATTTTATAAAAGTCATTCCACGTTTCATCACTCATCTTTTCAGACACGATATTTTTATTGCTGCGAGCGCTTATATTTAAAGTTAAATATATTTAATGAAGCAAATTGATATAAATATATTTCACTTATTTTACGTTCTTTCAATTACATCGTATTTATCTATTTCTTAATCGAATTTTTAATAATTTATATATATATGCTTGTTATTAATTACGAAGGCGTTAATAAATATATTTGATTATAATTAGTTATATATCACGCAGCATATACATATCTAGCATATATCATATTCGTTAAGAGTACAAAATTGTTAGTAAAAATTATAACTGGGGGAAGAGAAGTTTGATAATTGCAAGGAAGATAAAATGCAGCGACGTTGGGTTAGATTTTAACGTCTCCCAGTTCACGAATGTTTGATATTTTATTCTTGCATTTCTGCTGGTAGTAACAAGAAACCGACGACGTGGTAATTAGGACGATAAAACAGGCAAGCTGACTCTGTTTTAGACAGACCCAATATACCGTTGCCAAAGACTTCGTTCCTTATCGTAAAACTTGTTTATTCAGTGTTTTGCAGTGAAATAGCTGTGGCACGATTTTTGCTTGGGAACTCTGGTGAACAAACTTCGAAAGTCATAATCGCAGCTCATATTTCGCTCGACCTTTAAGTTCCGTATGATATAAACGATACACTTTCTTTATTTTCTCTTTACACTTGCTATTGCTAAGAATATGCGTATTTTCGTTCTCTTGTCGCATACCAATATACTTTTAACTTGTTTCAATACTACGATAACACAACATTTTATACGTAAAAACTTACGATAAAAAGTGTTCGATTGAGAAAATTGTTTTTCCTACGACATTTACGTACTAATTGGTTAGGTTCAAGTACATATATTGAATTTCGTATCGTTCGATAGTTTGCCCGTGTGAATACACAAATTTTAGAATAAGAAAGCGAGATGTAGAATCTGAAGAAAGAATGTTTGATCGGAAAATGAGAATACGTTTAGATACCTTTTGTAGCCATTGTACCTTATTTGAGCAACATAGAAAATAACATTTCGATAAAAAAATCTATTCGTCCGGGAACCAATAGTTTGCAGGGAACGGGATCGCGTTAATTGCTTCATTTTCGCATATTCTTTGATCACCATTACGTCAAGGTAATCGACGGTTTATTAAACCAGCGAACTTTCTGACTTTCATATGCAGTTGGGATGTCGACCATGGAACCTCAGTCTGACCAGCGTGGTTGTCCTGGCTCTCTCGAATATGCTATTGACTTTCCTGTTGCTGCAGTCGGAAACCTGCATCCCGGACGAAGTACCCAGGGATTTGGAATCAAACGCTGTAAGCGAATGGAACCTCGCTACCTTAATCAAAGAGCAGCAGGAGCAACAGCAGTCGGACTGCGTTACACAAGATTACCAACCGTTGCCAGCTGACGCGAATGGTTTAAAATTGAACATAAAGCTCGGCAGATGGGACGCTCGTAGAATGTTTCGAACGTTCGACCACGTTCTCGTTGGATCTAGTTTCGTCGAGTTATCACAGGCGTATCGTGTTTGCCTGGCCACACAGAGCTCGGTCGAGAAACTGCATTCGGTCGTTCAGGCGGCTCATCATTGGACCGGGCCGATATCGGTGGCTTTGTACGCAGCTGGTGACGAAGAGTTCGAGGTTCTTCAGAAGTACCTGATTTACCTTAGGAAGTGTTACGAACCGATACGGGAAAGAGTCGCTTTTTCCTTGGCTGTGCCAAGGGTTAGATCGCCGCAGAGGCAGCCGCGAGAATTCGAACTGCCAGAGGTGGTAGATTGTGCCAAACCAGAGGGAACACTGAACGAGTTGATGAACGGGATTTCCAACGAGCAGACGAACTGGCGGATACGAAACGTCTATCCCCAGAACCACATGAGGAACCTGGCGAGGAAAAACTGCCAGTCAGATTACGTGTTCTTGACGGACGTAGATATCGTGCCGAGCTTTAATTTGACCGGCGCTCTGGACGAATTTCTGAGGACTGATACCTGTGATAAGTGCGCCTACGTGATACCGACGTACGAGCTGGACTCGCGCGTCAGATTTCCACAAAACAAAACGGAATTGGTTAGGCTAGCGAGAAAGGGACTGGCCAGGCCTTTTCATCAGAAGGTCTTCATCCATAATCAGTTTGCCACCAATTTTACAAGGTCAGTAGTTTTTAATCATTTGTCCTTTAAATCTTTCGATCGTTTGCAATTTTATCTATTAATTTTTTCTATCGTTCAAAAGTTTGCAAAGTTCGAAGAAAGTATAAAGGAATTATTATCGGTATGCGTAATTGTTTTTTTTTTTTTTCAAACGTTGAAAGTTTTCACGCGATCAGACAGAGGTACGAAAAGGACTATATATCGGCGTTAATCTTGCTAATATTTTTATTAGTTTTTACGTCTTTTGTTACTCTCTTCCTAAATAACGAATAACTTTATATATTTATAACTCTTGTTCGTTTAGGTGGATACTAGATACATCTGCGAATCATAAAAACTTCGGCAACGTAAAAACTGGCAAGGTGTACATCAGTCACGATGTGACGAACTTCGAATTCCTTTACGAACCATTTTACGTGGCAAAGGATATTGTGCCGGCTCATGACGAGAGGTTTATGGGTTACGGATATACCAGAAACACTCAGGTATGTATTCCTCATGCTGCTCTTGTTCTATTCTGTTCTATGTATTTTTCTTTAGTCGATAATGTCGTACTAGCGTAACAAATTATTAAGACATCGAACTTCAATTATGCAGCTGCAACTCGATCAAATAGTCATCGAATATTAAATAGAATTTCCTAACTCCTTCGTTCGACGGTTCTAATTCTTTCACGATCAAATTTGTTTTTGGCCGGCGAGAAAAATTATTTGCTCGTTATTTAATAAGAGCGGGTCTATTTGTTCGGACAGTGTTTGGATAGCGCTTGGATAATGTTGCAAGGAAAGAATAACATATTAAAACTCGAAACCAATTTTTATCAACGATAAATACATTGGTCCTTTAATTAATCAACAACTTGCTAAAGTATAACGTTGTTGTATATAGTAGAATGTTATTAATATTATGCGTATATGTAGCATCGAGCCTAAAAGATCTAAAATATAAAGCGCGTGATTAATTTCTGCGATTTTACCTTTTCGATGTCAAGGAAATTCGAAAAAGTATAAATTCGTGCACGAACCGTGCGTTTATAAAACGTGATGAAATGATAATATAATATAAATTTATATTCGCACAACCGTCGTCACAGACAGAATGTCGATTAACGAGAATCGGAGGAATATCGGGAGGAAACTGATCGAGTGCACGAGAGACACACGCGGTAGTTGGGAAGTATGAGCAACTCTCACGCGCCAAGGATATTAATCGAATTACATATTATCGTTGTAGGCGTTATCGCGCTATGGAGACTCATTTTACAGTACAAGCATTATTCAATTTAAACTTGATACGTTTCCCGCCGAACGCTTGTATATCGAGTACGGACGTTGTTTACGTTTTAGTGTCCGGAAACGAGCTAATTCGCGTTCCAAACAATACTTTCGTCGCTCGTTGATGTTTTAGAACGAGCATCGAGTAATTTGTTAAGCTTAGGTTGACCGGAGGCTCTGCCAATCTCCTCGAATAGTTTAGAAACGTGGCTTTGATTGGATTTTAAATGACACGCTGTCCTACTTATTATTTATACCATTCAGATACTAATTTATTAGTTTCGAGAATAATAAGTTTCGTAGCATTGAGTGGTACTTTCATATGGCTACAAAAATTTCCTACTATGATAGTGAAAAGTAGAATCTGATGGAAAAACGCTTCATTCGAAAGTTAGAGTACAGGCCATTTTTATTGGTAAATTTCATGTTTAACCATTTTTAACCTGCACATAATGGCTGAGATTTACTACGCACGATCGAGCCGCATATTAAAATATCACTTGTATGCTTTGTGGCGGCACTCGACAGCAAAATACCACCACTCGACACTAACTAGCGTCGGACGACGGTAGCGCAGTGGTTAGCGCTTTAGGTAACGTTCTGTCTCGCTCTACACACGAGCACGAATTTGACAACAATACAGGCTAGCGCACTAACTAAGGAGACTACAACAAACAACACTACCATATCTTAGCTTTTTTCTGAAAACATTGGTATGTTATATCAAAATGGAAAAGTACCGTACCTCTCTGTATTGTGCCGGTACCACACACACACGCGCGCACACACACACACGCACACACACACACGCACACACACACACGCACACACACACTCTCTCTCTCTCTCACTCACTCACTCACTCACTCACACGTATGCACAGTGCTGCTAGAGACTATGAATGACACGTTCTACGTGTTCCACGTTACGCTCGATGCATCACAGAAAAAAATTCGGGACTCGAACAAAACTTCTATATCTCTCGTGCCTCGCACGGCAGTAGAATAAGGTCGCATAGGTCAGACGGCGTAGCAGTAGTATCTCGACCGATAAATCTTCCACTTTCTAGCACCGTTACTCCACAGTGATTTCCACGCGATTTCCCTTCTACAATAATTTTACTCCGAATTCTAAATAAAAAAAGGGCTCTAAATTACTTTTCTGTCGTAAGCTCCCTTTTACAACATCCTTGCTTTTACCTTTAAGACGCGTAGGTATTCTCGTAACGCGACGTTATCACCGATCAACGGTGATAAACTAAACCGCAAAACCTAACGATACAAGAGAAGGCGTGAAAATGCATGTAGACACGTGTGATGCGTCGTACCAATGGGATAAAGTATCGAAGTTTTTCCAACGACGTCGACGTTCACGGAATGGTGCCGTTCGGGCTTGCCTCGGTGGAAATAACGAAATTCCATCGCGCGGCGAAAATCCGGACGGCGACTGTAGTTCGCCGTATTCGTAAAAGCAAGTATGCCGCAGCGACGGCAATAAAACGGGTATAAATCTACATGGCTACGTAACGTGGTAACACCGGCGCGAAACAGGCGTACACAGGCGCGAATGTAAGCTGGTGTACGGTTGCAAGCGTAACACGCTCTTCGTGCCGAGAACTACGTGCCCCGTACATTGGTATTCGCGTCTTCTCTGCGGTTCGTTCGCACAACATCCACTCCCCACGGAGGAATGAGAATGGATATCGTTCGCTTTTCCTACCCTCTTGTATTTCGTTGTACTTGAACCCACAGCCGCCCGCCTGTTCGTCCCTCACCTTCGTGATCCGATACAATCCTGTAGCGCTATTTTTTCGCCGAGCAACCAGTTTTCCTCGACCTTCGTGCTCCTCGGTTTGCCCCGTTTTGTCCTTTTCCCTCATGCCTGTTTCGCTGCATCTATCCCGTCTCCATCCGTCGCCGAACGCGTTGCATACCAGCTTTTTTCACCTTTTCGCTCGGCACGCACGTTGTTTCGCCGCCTCCGACCAGAGCAACACGTTTCCGGCGCTTCGCGTACGAACGCCGAGATAAAATCGAATCGACTGCCACGGGTTTTTCGGGGTCGGTGATCCGACACGAGACTCGTTGTATTTTGGGTTAGACAATTAGGTGGCTCGTGAATACGATCGATGGCGGTCTTTTAATAGAGTCTTTTAACAGAAATCGTTTCAATGAATGAATGGTTTTTGTTTATTCCGGTTCAATGGAATACCGGTTCAACAATATGTACCAATTAAACAAATATTTGATCAAATATTTCACATTAAATGATACTTTAAATCGTCAAAAGCTAACACATTTTAAGACCACAGGCGAGAAATATATGTCACATTTTTTGTTCTTCGTGTGAAAGCGATTAAATATCCAATATTTTGTCAACCAATCACGCATGAATTAAATTGTCTTTTTACTACATTTGGTTATGGAGTTTTCTTGAAAAATATTTACATCAAAAATATTAAAATCTCAGCTCTCTCGAAATACATCGATTTCACAAGTATTAATTATCACATTTTCCATATTAGATATGCAATTAGTATTTTCGCAAGATTTCGTGAATTTGTCATCTACTCTCTAAAGGTTCGTATCTTCGAACCGAACAGCTCGTTCTGTTTCTTTTAAATTATGTGATTTTCAAGCACATTCCTTTAACTAGTAAATAACACGAAGATGAAGAAATCTTCAGAGTCAATTTTTGCATTGCATTTGCCAATCTTTGATCTCGGAAATTTGCACAACAAACAAAGATTGCGTCCTGAATTATGCATCGAGTTTTCAATCGGTATTTCTCACTCAAAGTCTGTGTTATCGATTCATCTTTATGAAAAATGAAAATCCAACAACGGAACATTTTACTCGCTACTCTTGTCCCAACAATACGATCGAATGCACACGCGAAGGAACAGCTCGTGAGCTATGCTTTTCAAAATATTGCACTCTCGCACCAAACGTCTCGTCGTCTCAATGAATTTCGAAGCGACTCGTTTCAATATTGATCTTTCGACGTTCATTTCGAAGATTGACTTTCGATCGGCTATGAAATTGATTGGACAGCGCGGAATTCCATAGCCGTGAGTGGCGAGACACGCGAGCGTGTCCGTGGTACGGTCAGGCCGCGTGCACGTAGCGCGATTCGAAGGAAAGGAAGATGCTGGTCGGCCTCGTTTGGTTCGCTCGTGCTCGTCGATTGAGCGATTACGTTGGCGCGAGTCCTCAATCAGGAAGCAACTCGGCTTCAATGGCACGATTCGACGATTCGAGTTCATTGAAAGTGAACGAAGCACGAAGTTATTTCTACGGGTCGAGGGAATCCCTCCCTTTCTCTCTCTCTCTCCTTTACCTTTTCTCTCTCTTTTTCTTTCTTTCCGTAGGTGTCTGGCGAATGAAATTTTGTCAAAAAAATTAACTACCAAAACTATGTTAAAAGTTTATCGGGTTGATTCGTTGTTTCTAAACGCGAGGCGAGGCGTTTTGTTCGCTCTTCTGCATCCATTTCTCCACGATATCCCTTTCCTCTCTTTTCTGTTTCCTGCTTATTAGTCGGATAAAATTTCCAGTTGAATGCCGGCTGCTATCGATATGTTGTAATTAACACGATTCCGATAAAGACGTTACCGTCGACGATGAACCGTGCACGAGTATCTTCCGATACATCGATACAGATGATCCAAGTATTTTAGAGCGAAGAACAGACGCGAATGAGAAAGATGCTCGTGAAAATTGAAGTTTAATGAAAGTTCTCGATGGAAATCGAATGATCGATACTGGTGTAGTATCGTGGACAAAAAGGCCCAAAAATATCGAGTAAACCATAAACATCGTCGCGAGCCGAGGTGCCGATAGGCCCATCGATGTGTCGTGGGTCCTTTAGCCGAAGAGTTTCGTGGAAAAAAGGCCTATGTGACTCTGGCCACGAGCGGTTGCGTAACACGTTGCGTGGTGAGACTAAGACAAAGGGACGAAAGGGATGCTAAGGAAGAGAGACAAATTCACAGGCAGCGTCAGTGGAGAAGTCAGAGAGTGCGAGTTGCGTTGTCGAGAGAGTATGGTCCGCGTGAGAGAGAGAGAGAGCGTTGGTTCCGTTGTGACGAGAGTTGCAAATTAATTATTGAGTTGTCTAAAGTATAGTACGTTGTTGCGATTAGTTCATGTTAAATAACCATCGTTTCCTGTCTAATCAACGTCTGTATCAATCCATATATTCTTAAATAAACCATCATTTATTATTAGTAGTATTCCCGATACTACGATACATCGTTTCGTTAAAACATGTTTTAAATAAGGAATTATGGAGAGATATTAGAAAAGAATGGATTATGATCAGAAGAAACCCACAATTTTGAAACTTCTTATTGATGTAAAGTATTAAAAAATCAGTTACCTATAAATTGTAAGAGTTCCAAATGCTTAGTCCATATATTCATTGTAATTAACATTGATCTAATTTTTGTTACGCTTTATATGTCACTGCTGATAGAAGATAGATTTATAAATAATTGCTTACACTAACTGTCCATATATCCAATACATATATAACAAAATCAGCATTAGTTTATGTCAAATAACTATCGTTTCCTGTCTAATCAACACCTGTATCAATCCATTCTTTGTAAATAAAGCATCATTTAATCATTCATATAATTATTAAGTAGTATATTCCCCGATACTACGCTAATTATCAGAGGCCGACGTATTTAACGAAAGATTTATTGTGCTTGATAATTATTGATTGACTATGATAGTAATCGTACGCAATGGTTCTCGTTATTAGCAAGTTTTATTAGGGGAAAAAATTGATTTCAATACTCTCCTTTCGTGTGTGAATAACGCGCGTATGTTATGTAGACGCTAACTCTGATGGATATTCGATTATTGTCGTTCGGTGAACGTACTAGATGCTTTAACCATCGTGTTCGATAGATCTGAATGCTCCTGTTCGCAATTAGTTTCGTCACGAAAAATAGCTTATCGTTATCGTCATCGTACGATGTTTATTAACTTCGATATAAATCATTGTTGATAAATAATAATTGCTTCCATCCTGAATATATTCGTCACTGCCGTATTTCCTACGTATTACCGAGTGCGAGATCTGTTCTAATTATACACGGCCGCGATAATGACAGTAATGAATTCATGTATCGAAGAGTTTATCACAACGACCGTTTCGTGTATTTTATTATATTTAATCATTTCGATATACAATATGGTTTGTAAGTGTCCAGATACTTTACTCGATTTGTATCAACGGTGTCTTAATTTGATCAAAGTGTAAAAATTAAGAATGAATTAATAATTGGCAATTTGATATTTCCTACGCTCGCGGCAACGGCATATCAGTTTAGAAGAATTTTTTTAATGTCATTCAACATCTACTAATTAAAGAACCGAAAGATAGAAAGCTTGTCAAGTAATAAAATACTTGCGCAAAGCTTCGGTTTACGTTCTTAATAAACACAACGGAACCTCGATTATATTTCTCCGTCAAATTCTTCCATCACATTCATCCACATTAATTATACATTCACGTCGAACCATAATGGATCAATTTATCCTCTTTTCCAATTACTCGATTCCATCAAGAATAGTCGCTTATATCTCCTTGACAGAGTTTACCGACAGAAATCCTCGCATTAAAATCACACGCAGAGATCTAAGCCCATCCATCGCGTCGAACCGGACGAAATGCAGGGGTTTCGCAGTCCGCTCTTCTGCCTGTGGTGGTTTTATTCATCGGCACACCTTCCGCCTCCAAGTTCGTTGATGTCGGTGGGAAATGTAAGATAAGTGTAGACACGTTACAGGGAGCCGCCTTATTCGCCAGGATTTATACCGACGTGCGATCGCATAAAACTCAATTACCAGATTTACTCGCCGGTTTCACTCGCCAGTTTCACTCGCCGGTTTTAGTCGCGTAGTTTTCACCCTCGCCGTTCTGCTACCCTGTTGAAAAATTATGCGTCGCTGTTTACCAAACTTCCCAGGTCCTACGAATGCATCGTCACGCGTGGCCCTAATGCGTGGCCTCCGTACGAACGTATTCATACGGGAAACTCTGACGAACGAGGGTCGTGACATTTCGAAAAAAAAAAAAAAAAAAAAAAAAAAAATACATTTTCTGCTTCAGCTTGAGTACATGCTCGTAGATCAACCAAATGGAACTTTGCCACGGTTAAACGCAAGTTTTTCAGGCACGTGTTACAAATTTCTAGCTTGGATTTGAATTATTACGTGGGCTTGCGTGGCTTATGAGATGAGATGAGGTTTCTGTGAGGTCGGATTATGGGATATCTTTTTGCAATACTGTACAGAAGATAGGGGACATTGAACTTTACGTCCGATTGAAAGTAAACGATACTTAGATTTTTTTTTGGAGTAGTACGGACGACACGTTGCTACGTATTTCTTCTTTTTATCACATCAAAAATCCATTTTCAAAGTTCGCAACGTGAAACGACCATACGTTATCGTGGATGTCGTTATTTTTGACTTCGTTTAAACGAACTTGTAAACCGACAGAAACATAATCCTCTAACCGCGGATAATGTCTTTATCCCCTTGTTAAATTTAGTCATCCGAATTCTAGGAACACAGGAATCGAATAAAGTGTGTTGAGTGGTAGCGTGGCATGTCATGATCGTAATGGACCGCGGTGGAAATAGTGGGCTCCGTCGATGCCGAACCGTGAAATTAACCCAAACACATTTCCCCAAGGCACACGCGATGTGTGTAAAACAACCCACGTTCGATCCTATTTCCTTTATATTTCATCTGCGACAGACACGAGTGCAATAAAATTGCGATTTCCTGTCAACGATTATCGAACAAGCCATAAACCTAAGATTGTTTCTTTGAAGATCGTTATCTCAGAAAGTCTTGCTTTTAATTTTTTTTTTTATAAAATCTGATTTTTATATTATCTTTTAATGCAGGGCATCGTTGATATCGTTGGATATAGATTATTGATAATCGATCGTTTTGAATGATAGATATTTCGAGGCTTAAATTTAAATAACGTTGCTTTAATGGTTTTCATATAAAATTGATGGAAGTAGTCGTAAAACATTTCAATTTATACTCCAAGGTTACGATTTTTTAAAAGTAAAACTCTGTTGCTCTCTGTACTTTTATATTTATACTTTATGGTTCTTTGAAGATTGAGTTTCAAGCTTGGCCAGGAAGAGTCGCATGTTATAAACCTGTTGAACTTTAGCAGCACCGCTTTCGTTCTTCGATAATTTAGAATATAAACTACGGCGTGTTTCATGACTATAAAACCACTTAAAGATTTTCGATTCTTATATGTTGTGGTTAATGCGATACGGAACCAAGTATACCGTACCCGAGATCTATAGATATCGAGAAATAATTTATTATGCTTTTCTCTAGAAAGAGGAAGACTATATTCCCTGGATAGAAGAGAGGTGGAAGTTTATTCTAGTTTCATAGTTACAGAATCAGCATAACAAAATATCTTATTATTCAGATATTGAACTCGGGAGACGATGAAAGCAAATCTGTTTAAGGGTAGCTCAGTATCATGCGGCTTCACTTTCTAATCTAATGAGATTTTGACGCGTTGTTTCTACATTCCCGTACAAAAGTCTCAGAGTATCTTCTATTTTTTCTACTTTTTGTATTTTTTTTTTATTTATTCATTTGGATTTTTTTACAATTTGTCCAGAAGGACATTTGGTAAAGTATTATATCTAGGTGGAAGTGAATAAAAAAAAAAAAACAAAAATAAAATATAGCATGTGGGTGGCTACCCCCAGCGGGGTATCATCGTCGTGTTTGTTAGGTTATATCCTTTGTGAGGTCTGTTGGGTGTTTCCTTTTTAGCCTTCTTTCAATGTTTGTTGTGTTGATCGTTTCTGCTGCCAGCCGGTTCGGGTGCGTTGCTATTCTTTCTCTGTACCTACTTGCGAGTCTGTTAATCTCCTCCTTGACCGTTGGTATTCCCAGGTCTTTCCGAATGTCCTCGTTTCTAACGTACCATGGGGCGTTTACTATGGTTCTGAGTATTTTTGCTTGCATTGTTTCAATTTTGGTTATATGGCTCGTTGCTGCTGTTCCCCATAGCGGGATTCCGTAGGTCCAGATTGGTTTTATGATTGATTTGTATATTCTTAATTTGTTTTCAGTGCTTAATTTGGATTTTCGACTTGTTAGCCAGTGCATTTGTCTCCTTGCTGTCTGTATTTTCTTTATTATTGATTCGATGTGCTGTTTCCATGTGAGTTGCGTATCTATGTGTAGCCCTAGGTATTTGAGTTGCCTAGTTTGTATCATTTGCGTGCCATTCAGGAAGATGTTTGGTGGTATCTGTTTTCGCAGTGTGAATGTGATGTGGTTGCATTTATTAGGGTTAGCTTTGATTTGTTTAGCTTGTAGCCACTTTTCTATTTTTGTTTTGTATATTTGGCGCAGATTATGAATTTTAAATTGTACGCAATTTTTACTAGAAGTATCGATACGTTAATAGCGTAAATTTCCTTTATCGTATGAAGAATTAAGTTAAATGATTGTTTATAACGCAATCCATCGATAGCCTTCTCTAATGTTACAACAATTATAGTAAATGTCCTGAGACTTTAAAGCTGGAATATCAGAGATTTCCAACTATAATAAAAAAATATAATAGACAGATTATAGCTTCCATTTTCATTTCTTTTTTCTTTAATTTTTCCTTCTTCTAAAATATATTTTTTTTTTTGCGTTTAACTACCTTCATCATCCGCTGTAATTTCTTGAAAATTAGACGCATCGGCTGCACTTGCTCTGCAAATTCTTAATATTTGGGAGCAAAAGCGTAACAACGGGGAATTTCCTTCGTTTCGTCATCCGCATCCTTTCCCTTTAGACTAGAAATAATTTCGCCGTGTTCCGCTTGATAATGTTACGCGCATCTCGTGCACACAGCCAACTAGTATACGCGCAAATACTTGTAAATAATCAGGATATTCGGTATTCCGTGAGCACGTGTGCTCGTGTGTGTGCGCGAAGGTTAATGATTAGTGCGAGAACACAAACCGTTTCGGCATTCTGTATTCCTCTTCGTAATGCAGAGATCCGGAGAGGAACAAGCAAAACCGAATGGAGTATGCCCTTAGTGGCCGTGCGAAAGAACGATTACCAGCTACGGAAATTGTGTAAATTTACATTAATACAGTGGCTGAATATCGTTTGAATATACTGCCACATAAAGCACACGCGGGTGGAAGTATGTGTTGAATTCCTTGAATAATTCCGTTTGCTTTTCAAAAGTTTTAGTGGCTTGTTCTAACCGCAATTTCGAATATTCAAAGCTTTGTTGGTTACGTTACGCGAGAGGGTAGCAATGAATAATTTGTTTGTTTGTAGAAAGGAAGAAAAATTCTTTTGTGAATCGTGCATGTTCCGAGTTAGGTTATTGATAAATGTAAATATTTATCGTTTAAATAAACATTCGAGATTCGTAGTAAATAGTTCATGAAATGATATATTTTTAACATTCTAAAGAGTACCATGTTTTATAATATTTTTATGCTATTTTGGACATTTTAATTGGTCTAAATGAACGAACTTTATTTGCGAGCTTCATTTCCTCTTTTTATGCAATTTTTATATCTCTACCTTGCTCTTCTTTCGTTTTCTCTCTATCGATAGAATATACGCATATACACGCGTATAAATTATATTAAATGCGAAAATTTCTAATACGTTTTAATTTGGCCTTGCAAATAATAGTTAACCATTTATTAGCTAGCTATCGATAAATTATGCTTTAATGTATCAATTCTGTACGATATTTGCTTTCTCCGCTTTGTCCAATTATACTTTTGCATATATTAATTGTTTTGAAAGATCTGACGGGTCGCCAAATTATGAAACGATCAATATATAAATAGTTATATAATAAATAATTGATTTGTTATTTTACGCGTAATATTTGTGGATTAGCGTTTTGCTTATGTCACTTTTTTTTTCTAAATGTTCAACGTAAAAGAAGTGAATTGTGCTGTTAACTCGTTACTACTAGATTAACTCGAAACTTTCCTCGCCGTGTCACGTCAGCGTGGGATTATTTCAGACTCTGGTGACGCGGAAATGGGATTCTTCGATCAAAGCAAAGTGTCCAGTCTCGGTAATTAGGAAGATACGTCAACTCGTTATGTTGTTTAATGGAATCTGTGTTCTCTCGAAACTCGGGACAAACAGGTGCCCCATGAGTAGCTTGTGTTGCAAGAGTCAGAAATGTTTTACACCGTGGCCGCAAGAATGTGTCCCGCGGGAATGCTGTAAAGGGAATTAATTCTCGTCCACTGATTAATTAAGACGAATAATCGCGTGTAATGCTCATTATGCGGGTAATTCAGTTTTACTAATCAACGAAGCAAGTGCCTACACCAAGGCCGAGGTTCGGGCATAATTCACCTTGACCATTGTACGCCATTAATATTTCCAGTCTCATACTGTTCTTATGACCTCTAGTCATCAGACTTCTCTGATTAAAGTTCATAATGTACCTAGAAATTCTACCGATAATTTACTAAATTTTGTTAAGCGAACACATCGTTTTAATTTAGGAATCGGATTTAGTTTAAATGTACTATTTGACTTAATTTTCTAAATTTAGTTTTAGATAATTTATTAATTCTTTGAAGATCTAAGAAGAATTTCGCTCTTGAATTCTTTACCTCGGAAGTTCTACTTTTATCGAAACTTCTAAATATTTAACGTAACGGAAATACAATAACGAATGAATATATAATATCGATAAGTATTTCAGAATTTTCAAAGAATTTATATTTCAAAATTTCTGGAAGTTGAAGCAATAGAAAAAATAGACTTCCTAAAATTAATTAATTGAAAGATATTTAATTTTACTCTATTTAAATTAATTAATTCTCATAATTTATATATCTCTCAATTGTTACCTATATTCTATAATTACGTTAATATTTGGTCCATAAATCGTTATCAGTTATTCGTAGTAAAATTTGTTAACGCGTTAAATTTGTATGGATGCGTCGATGAAGTTACATTTGGTTGATCGGACGATGACGTTTCGACGATGTCTCTCTGCTCTTACGATCAAAGTTGACGTGATTAATACAATTCTCATTTCGAAAACCATAGCACTATGTCATCCTGCCGCTGCGTACATATAATTATTCACTGGTTGTCTCCGAAACAGTGAACCGAAGATTAGACGCCGTCTATCAATTACTTTGGACGTCGTCAGAGGCGTTATTGGCGCGTTTCCGCTGTGCGGATCCTGCATTTCTCTACATTAATTACGACCATACCCACGTCGTGTGCGGTCTAATGAATCTCATTATATCATCCTTCTGGAGCCGTCTTCTTTTCATTATCTCCTTCGCGATTCGTTAAAATCTGTTTTGAAGAACTATTTGCATAGAACGATACATTTCTTCGTCTACTTCTTATGCAACTTTTCAAATCTTTTGTAATTATGAATTATTAATTTTTAACTTTTTAAAAATATTGTTGAAAAACGCAGTTTACAGTGTGATATGAGAAAAGTCTGTTGTTAATTGTTTTCTTGGACGAAACAGATTAGAACTCGAAGATGTAGAACGATACCTTTTGTATCGTTAGTTCGAATATGATTACGACCTAGATTTTCAACTTATTGTTAGTTACAAACTAAATTTAATGCTATAGAATACAGATTATATCTGAACTAATCATTCTAACATTCTGTTCGAATAATCGAATAATATTGTTTTTACCATTTATTGTAAACTATGTTATAACTATTGATAAACACGCTCGTGGCAGATTTTTCAATTTCTGTTCTTCATTTCCAATTGCTCGGTGTACCGATATAATCGACCGTTTTATACTTGCAGTATTATCTATAATTTTGAACGCACTCTTAACCCTGTTACGTATGTTTACGATCACAATCATTTTCGAAATATATCTCTAAAAAATATCTGACCAATCTTGCTAGACAAAGAAGTTATTACCTGAAGACCTACACCGATCGATAGATACACATATGTATGTTACATTTCGTTATTGAAAATTACTTCGCGTGTGTATTAGAATAGCACAATTTCGTATTGCTCGGTACAGCTATAACTTTCGTACAATTACGAATCAAACGTCGAAACAGCTACAATATCATTTCCGTCTTGATAATCACAACGTGTCTACCAGCTTTACGTGCAGCTGTCACGTATGACTCGCCATTGTTACGTATGATTATTCACGAAGACGCATCTATACTGGAGAAGAGAAATGCCGGATCCCGTCTGTTAGGTCTGTCTGACCTGTCTCAGTTGGCGGACCGGGGGCGAGATTGCCAGCCGTGTTCTCTTCCTCCTTACTATTCCTGTTGCTGTAATGTCGGAAACACGGTGTTTCCCGTGGGAATGTCACTGTTCGAGCGATATCTACGGTACATTTTCTCAAACTTTCGCCGTGATTTCCACGCCACAATGCAAAAAACTTAGGAAACGCACTAAGCCGAAGAAACTATGGGGCAATATAATTTTAGCTTTAGCCAGCCATTGTGTAGCTACGTTTCTATAGTATTTCTCTTGTGTATGGTGTATGCAGCAGGCGTAAAACTACTTTTTCAATTTCACGAAGAAGTTAAAAGCGCGCGAGAACACGAAGCGCAACGAATTGTTTCCGACAAATATCTTGATAACGTTTATTTTACGTTCTAGTTTAAGAGCGGTGAATTTGTGGAACATTTAGATATTTGACGCGTTATTTATATTGGTGATTTTGTTATATATATATATATTTTGGATATATGGACAGTTAGTCTAAGCAATTATTTATAAATCTATCTTCTATCAGCAGTGACATATAAAGGGTAACAAAAATTAGATCAATGTTAATTACAATGAATATATGGACTAAGCATTTGGAACTCTTACAATTTATAGGTAACTGATTTTTTAATACGTTACATCAATAAGAAGTTTCAAAATTGTGGGTTTCTTCTGATCATAATCCATTCTTTTCTAATATCTCTCCATAATTCCTTATTTAAAACATGTTTTAACGAAACGATGTATCGTAGTATCGGGAATACTACTAATAATAAATGACGGTTTATTTAAGAATATATGGATTGATACAGACGTTGATTAGACAGGAAACGATGGTTATTTAACATGAACTAATCGCAACAACGTACTATACTTTAGACAACTCAATAATTAATTTGCAACTCTCGTCACAACGGAACCAACGCTCTCTCTCTCTCACGCGGACCATACTCTCTCGACAACGCAACTCGCACTCTCTGACTTCTCCACTGACACTGCCTGTGAATTTGTCTCTCTGCCTTAGCATCCCTTTCGTCCCTTTGTCTTAGTCTCACCACGCACGCGTTACGCAATCGCTCGTGGCCAGAGTCACATAGGCCTTTTTTCCACGAAACTCTTCGGCTAAAGGACCCACGACACATCGATGGGCCTATCGGCACCTCGGCTCGCGACGATGTTTATGGTTTACCCGATATTTTTAGGCCTTTTTGTCCACGATACTATAGTATTTATACTTTTATGTCGTCTAAAATATTCGGCTTACCGTAAATCTAACTATCGACCGTCTGGATAACCCGATTGTCATGAACAGTCTTTGAAGGAACGAAAAATGTAAATTCGAATTTCGGTCCAGCAAACCGATCGAATTCGTTCTCTTTCGTATGCTTGCATACGCGCTTCTGTCGCATATGTTTCAATATATTTACGCGGAATACGTGTATTCTACTTTATCTTAAACTATACGATCCTAAAATTGGATTTCGGAGGCGTGTAACAATATCTTGTTAATTGTCCCATGTGACAATTCTAAATGAGCCCTGTGGTCTTCACTATCAATCTATCAATCTTCACTATCACTTATGTTGATTTTGACTGATAGAAGAACGAATGGATGAATTTGTAATAGAAAAATATATTGAAATAAATAAAGGTATAAGTATAATGTATGCTGATCCAGATCCTCGCTCTTATAGCGTTACAGTACAATAGAACCGGTACGGAGGACGTTCATATATTTATAGCAAAGGATATTACCAAGAAAGTTAACCTTGTAATTCTAGCTAAAGGATACAAGAAACAGCAATAGAAATCTACTTGTAGCTCCTTTGTTTTTAGACCTTGCAACCCAAAACATAATTTATATTCAAGGGCACAATAATATGGACTTCTCCTTATTTAGAATATTTTTTTGTTTCACTAAATTTATTGGAATACAACGATATTTCACGCATAGGCTTAAGTACCCTTACACAGACACCCACACAGGTATTTAAACAGGACACTTAACAACAGGTCATACTCGTTACTGTATACAGAGTGGGGCTCAAAGTATTTAAGGGATCATGGGTCACTCCCTACGTCTAGTCTGAGAGTAACTGGCCAACGATCAACGATTCTTGCACGCGTTGTTAATTATATCACTCGCTTATATACATTTGGTTCTGTAGTTCTGTTTAATAAACATCACTGAACATTATTTCAACAGAAACATTGTGTCTTCCATAGATTATTAATCTTAACTTCAAGATTAAATTCTAACAAAATTCTATTCTCTTCGTAACAGCGGTGTCCAGGTCATGGATATACGAAAGTAAAGATGTAGAGTTTCTTTTGAAGTAATTGCTTCAACAACTTACAAAGAATACAAATTTCGATATCATAGGTTCGTTACTTGTAAATGAAATTCTATTTAAATTTACGACATTGTAAAAAGTTGAGGTACTTGGATACAAATCACGTTTGTATTCGATATCATTCTATCTTCGATGTGCTTGTAAAATGTTGGAATATTTCTTTCAAAAGGACGCTTAGGAAAATGTTTTATGACAGTGACCCACAAAGATACTTGCAAACTTACAGCGACATTGTATGAATATATTACATGTATTATATGAAACATTTAAAAAATTTGTTGCCATTAAGTACGCAAGAGTTACAAGATTTTCATTGAAAAAGATACATTCAACCGTCAGTTATCCATTGCTTTAATACATCTCAATATTTAGAGGAGCTTTCTTCAGCATCTATTTGTTTGTTTAACGCGCTTGCTAAATACTAATTTTTTACCAAGTGTATAATAGCGCCAGTTAGTATCTCACTACAGCGTTAATGAAATTTCACCAATGATCGAAATTTCACGCGCGTATTATGTTCGTCAGACTTTTCTATGATAAGTCCTCAGACTCGGGAACTCGATAAGTTTCAAATCTCCAGGAAAAGTTCCCGAAACTTATTCTCCGAAGCTCTGTCAGTATCAACGACGACGACAAAATGTCACAAACTTGTTACCTTTAAAGAATGATTTCTCTTTTCTGACTAGGTATACGAGATGTACGTGGCCGGATATCAATTCAAGGTTCTCTCACCGGTATTCACGGGTCACTGGGGTCTGCAGACGAGAAAGACCAGACCAGCTTGGCGCGAACGACAGAACAGTGCCAACAGGAAGCACTTCGAGACGTTTAAGAAGGAAGTTTTCGCCCGTTACATGCGCGATCCTTTGAAGATGATGAAGAACCCTCACTGACGAAAAGTTCGTCGAAGGTTTCGCTAATTTATTAGCGAGATCTTGATCGCCGTCCTTTTTATTCGTCGCGCGGGGCTCTCACCGAACCAATCGGGACGACCTTCGGCGTCTTTGTCTCAAGGACGATGCTGGGCTCTAATCGCTCTACCTGACACGGTGCCATAAGGTTTAAGTTTTTAAACGGACGAACAATTTCATCGACCGTGTCAACGATTCAATTAGGAACGTATCGATCGATCGCTCTATTTTTCATTGTAACCGAGACCAGATCGTTTTCTATATATTTTGTATTCCGTATGGTATCGCGAACTTGGAACAATCAGTGAACTTGTATATCGAGATTTTAGTATTAAATACTGGAAGACGAACAGTTTGAAAAACGTCTGTCTGCGTTGCTGCGCGCGAACATCCGGTGGTGCGCGTTTAATTCCAGGTCCCTCTTGCATAATAATTTACCGACTAAGAATATTAATAAATTGACAAGTCACAAGTAGTAGATTATAGTCTTGCGTTCGACAACTTTGCAATTTTACATCGCGTAGAATAATCATACGGCGTGTAGTTTCTTAAATTTATTTATACGGTTGAACCGTTTCTTACGTTACGAACATTGTTACCTCTACAAGAGAGAGTTTATTAGTGCTGGTGACTTGTGACTTGTAAAATTTCACTGATAACTGGTTCGATCGTGCAAAGCGAGCCGAGAAATTGATCCATCCATTGTGTAGCGAGTTTCATGGCCTTTTTAACCTTTCACGGGCCTTGAGAAATGAAGAGATTCGTCGTCTTGAAAATGATGGTTTTACTTAATGTGTCGTTATTCGATCGTTATTCAGAGCGACCTTATCAACTATCTCGAATCTTCCTGCTATCCCGGGGAATTTCGCGTGTTCCTTGTACGTTAAAGGATCGCTTTAATAGCCCTTCATATTCCGTTGTCATTATCGACAAAATAATCAATTACCGGATGATCACCCGTATCCGACGTTTCCTGCTTGCAAAGAGTTTGATGCTCGCGTATGATTCCAGTCCATTAAACTTCGCGTTTGTGAATTTTCAAGTTATATACCAGCCGTTGTAACGCCGAAAATGGAAAGTGGTCGCCTGAATTTATCAAAATACGTGCGATTTTTCGTTTAAATTGCACGCTAACGACTTTACCAAACCGTTAAAAATCTTCCTTTTCAGTTAAAACAACGGTCAACGAGGCAGGATTAATATCGATTTCGAACTTATCCGATCCTGTGTTTTTAATACTTCTATTGTATACAGAAATCGGAGCTATCCCACGAACAGTCTTTGCCTCTGCAACGTTTCAAGCTATCAAAGTTCGATACACGTATCGTTCGTGTGCTATTTCACACGTTGGACAGAAATTCCCGTTTTGTATCGTGCGCATATGGATGTTGAAGTCATAGCCCGAAAGCTTTCGTTTTCGAATAGTATTTTCCTCGTTCCCGTTTGATATCTTCGCTGGTCATTCCGGTAATATCCGTCCCGGTAAATCGGTGACATATCACGTGTATATAGATCGTCTCAAGCTGGAGAGAAATTGAGACCCGTGGTGTCTTTCTGTCGGCTCCAAGGAGAAACATTGGTACAATCCGATGTACAGAGCGTACGTCAAGATCGTGGTTCGATCGTGTCGACAACTTCTAATCCTGCGTATACAGCGGCTCACGAAAGTATTTGAATACTTATCATAAAAATTGATATATATATATTGTATGTACTATGCAAAACATTTTATGATTGCATTAGCGCTCTAATGAGAATCTGAAAATGTACGTAGAAATTGCAGGATATTTGTTACATTAACACGTATTTATAATAAAAGATGAGTAGTCGCACCTTAAGTACGTAACAAGTGTTAAATACGATTCCAATAAATATCGTGATTTATTGATATAGTAGATAATTGATAGTTTTCGATACTTTTGCGATCTCTGTGAAATATATATTTGCGCCAAACATCTTGCAGCTTCTATGTAAATCTTCAGATTTCTTTCAAACTTTATCGATATGATGGCTATAGTCGGGCTTCGTTACAGTACTGACGAAATTTCAACATATTTCGTACAACGCAACGATATATTGACAAAATCTCTCTACAAATACACTTTCCTGAGCCATTGTATATCGCACCGTAATAGGTAATGATAATAACGAAATGGTTTTGGGCCATGATCGATCGATCTTGCAACATACGAGAGACCAGACTAAGACGATTGACACGATCGATGCTAGTCCAGGGCCTAAGGTGTTTGTCATAGATATACATCAGTGGGTTCCACGTAAACGGGCGTCTATTTGGGAACTTGTCGCTAAGAAGAATGCCATTTATTATTAAGACCGAAGTATTTTCACTCTATTCAAGCCACGTAATATGATTCATATTAATTATGTTACTTAATGCTACATATCGATACAACAATGTCCATTTTCTATTCACGGAATCACTTTAGTAGCGAAAGCACTTAGCAAACCTTACCGATGGAACCAAACCTACTACCCCGTGATCGGAAAAATGCGAGTGAATACCAGTTAAGGAACAAAGCATTTGTATGGAAGTAGGTTCGAATTGTTCGAATACAACATCGAATATGATTTAAATTCAAAGAAAATAAGGATAAACGTAGCGTGTCTCGATCGCTGGTGAAAGATGCGAATGACGAACAGCTTAAACGAGTCTGTGTAACGATTAGGATCGTGTTAATCGCGTTATTGAAAGGTATAAAGTATCGAAAGAAGAAGGTGAAAGGAACGAAAGAGAAACGTAACGAACGAAAGGAACACGAAGGATCCCTTAGGTGTATGTTCGTTGTCGTTGCGAATATTTCGTATTTGTCTGTGTCGAAGAGAAGAATCCTTAAAGGGAGGAGAATGAGAATAAGGACGAAGGAAAAAGAAGAAGAAAGGAGTTCGCGTGTGGAGATGCAGGGTAGGGCAATCAAGTAGCCGTGATCAGCGTCGAGGGGATGGTGGCGTACTTCTGGGTGCTTTCCGGTTCATCGGTTCGTCCTAAACGAAACCAAGCTCGCTTGCTGCTTCCACTCACGGATTCCCAGAGTCATCAGAGACTGCCATGCGGGATCGCGGAATAAATATCTGCCGGTGAGTTTCGCGGCACGTACACGGTGCACGGTGCACGAACGGGGAAACGAGGCTGTAGAACTTAAGCGAACGTACCTCGTTAGCTATCTGTGATTTAAGAGTTTTAAGTTTGACGGATCGATCTCGGCTGAAAAGAAAGAGCCGCGAAAGCTTTTCAAGTGCGCATTCGAAAAGTCATGGATGTCTCGTTATATTCGAAGCACGATATTGTCAGAGAAAGAAACGGAATCGTATAATTGTCATATATATATCGACACAATTACGAAAAGATTGCTATCAACGAATTTCTTAATCGATCAACCCTTTGATGGTGTAATGAAATAGGAAAGAATTCGAAACGAATGTTAGAAAATAACGATCTCTTTATTCTCAAGGTTTCCTACATTTTTGCTATCAGATACGAACATACGTACACATTGAATTTCTTGTAGAAAATAAATGTTATTCGTAATTGGCAGAGTTGTTGACAATAGGAAGACAGCACCACTTTACAGTGATTCGAGTAATCCAACAAAAATCAATCGAGAATCAATGAAAGTCAAATGATTCTTCGGAACGTGTTATAAATTTTTGCACTTTCGAATACGAGACTTTTGTCTCCCTTTCTCTTACGATAAATCCATTTTAAACATGAAATGTTGGAACTGCCTCCTTATTGCTGCGAATCCCTCAATTATAGTTACTATATTTCGCAAGTTTTTCGAATCTTTCTCAGACTACGCTGTTAAAAGGTTAGAAGTTCGTGAAACGAATCTTCGTTCTTCGGTTCTTGCGATCCTCGCTGACGATTCGAAAATGAAATTACGCGGTACTCGTAAGGGAGTGACGCTAATGGAAGTCGCAAGTTTCGATTTCATTTTTGAATTATTTATACAGCCGCGGCTGTTACCGTTCCGATATCATCGTATGCGCATCCTCGATCAAAAAGCATGCATGCAAGTGAAATACAAACGAGATCGACGCGTGATCTGTTCGAAAGGCCGCGATATCGCGGCGAACGAGAAAGCGTAGCGAAAGATCTTTTTATCCGGTTCTTCGGTGATGCTATCGCCACTTAACACGCGACATTCCAACGTTAACCCAAGTTTCCCGAAACGAGAATACGGAGGAAAAAGAGAGAAAGTGAGATTTTGATAAAACTATTCGCATTCGCGCCTTTTCGAATCCTGTTCGGCTCCCTTCCCTTCCCGTTGTCTCGTCTCAACAGCAAGAACATTGCTCAACGATTCGTCACTAGTAAACCGATTTGTGTAATTTATGGAACATTTTATGACACAGAGTTATTGTATATTATAATGTTTTTACGAATACGTGTAAACCGCCAAAATGATTGTAACACGAGATGATTACTGTTAAAAGGTGAGGCACAATAAATCAGTACGAAGCATGGATATGAAATATTCTCTTCAATGCATTTCGATATCAACCAATTACAAGCGTATTCGATGAAAAATCGTTTCCACTCGAATGAAAGTCTGTTTCGTTCATTCGCGGAGAGACGCGTTCGCGAGAAAGCGCGTCAACGGGAGTCGTAAATTCCCGTTACGATTAGACAATCGACGCCGCGAAATGTCCGATCCCCAATTTCGGTTAGGATAACAGAGATAATTAAATCGATTATGACACTGATATAACAAGTTATTAGTTCCAGTTTATTATAACAGCCGATGTACAAATTAAATATGAGTTGATAGAGAGTAATTGCAATTTCTAAGTTCGAGTATAATAGCGCAAGTTCGAATGGCGAAAGGTCGAAAACGGAAGAGCAACTGACTCTCTATGAAAATGATACTGCGGAGGAAAACTTGCGATGGGTGGATCCAGGGACACGAGACGAGCTGATTCGTTAAAGACAGGTTTTCGCTATGAAAGCGAGGGAAATAGGCTTCGTTGGTAATTGGTTAATTTTCGAGGTTGGTGGCCGAGGAAGAGGCAAACTGTCCCCGAAAGAAAGTGGCGAGTGGGAAGCATCATACGTGAGAAAACTAACTTTCCCGAATCTTCTCGTAATAAACAATAAACTGTTAGAAAGTGAATTACTGAAGAGATGTTTGTTCGGTCTGAAGGACCTTGGCTTAGAATTTGCTAAGATTTACGACGGGTCCTCGAGGCTATCGAGGGTACGCCGCGAGGATGTGCGAAAATCTGGTTGCCAGTCTGCCCGCGGTACGTGACATGGTCTAGGTAGAGAGTCGGCCGACGTAACACAGTCGTTGTACGTAAAATGTGTTTTATTATATAGCTGGGAACAAATCTAAAGTAACGAAAAATATCGTAAACGGACGAAAAGAACATTTACGAACAATATTATTATATCATAGCAAATTATTTTGTTCGATATATCGTATATGGCTGATACAAGATTATTTTAACGTATAGAAATCTCAGAAGGAAAGCTCGAACTCCAAGCAAAAAAGAAACGGCTACAAGTTGCGAGTTAATGTCCATTTATTTTCGCAGAACTCGATCTATGCTCGATAACGTGTTGGCGAATAATTCTTTCGCCTAGTTGGGAAACTGGAACGGCTTGAAAAAGGACAAGCAATTAAATACACGGTGTCGAGCTGCGCTCGTGATACGCGGATTATTTTCCGATGGTAACTAGCAAACTTCAACGCCAACTCGATGTAACTTCGAAGCGAAAACTTTGTAATCGCTCGGTATATTGGTTTCGGGGCAAGTGTTTTCAGTCAAGGTGGTATGTAAACTTTCCAAAGAATGTGCTTTATTACATTTTTTTCGTCGCTTCTTTCTCGCGTCGCATCCAAGGTACATCGTGAGACCGCGCTTATCGAAACGCGAAGAATGTCTACGGATATCGATAAGGTATCGCGTCTCTTCGTGCTCAGAGGTGATGAACAGTCGAGGGACGTAACGTCTCTTTATTATTTTCGAACACGAAAGAATATCCTGATAATTCGATTCCATTTTTTTTTTCCATAGACAATAGATCTTTACTGCGTTAGTTTGGTAAAAAAAAAATGAATCTTTTCTTATCCTTTATGGTTTTGAACGATTGCCATTATTGGCTACTTAAGACGATAAGGATGAGAAATTTGCAATGAACTCATTCGCTTTTCGTTTCCAGATATACTTCGTTTTCTACGAGTGTCCTAATACTTATAAACGGAGGTGATTGATCGATCGATTACGCGATATTAGCCTTGGATTTGACTTTCTCTATCGGCTTATAGAAAATCATTTGTGACATTCTTTATGGCTTATTTCTTAATCCAGAACATTTTCTATAAGCTGGCAATTTATACGTACAATTATTAACTTCGTAATTGTTTCTTTCTAATCCTCCTTTATTTCTATCGAGTTAATTCGATCGTTAATCTTTATTGTAATGCTCCTTCTTCGGTCGAACTAAGTACGTATACCATATAGTAAGAAGCAGTTATCAAGTATGTACGGTGCGCAGAGAGGGAAGCGAACATTTCGATTTCGTTTCTTGCAACGAGACAAATAGGAACACGTTGCGATGTCAGACTATTTTCCAGGAAATTGTCATAATGCTGGGTAATCCGATTTTGTTCCGTGCCAATATCGAACGACACGAACGCGGCACGACGATAGTTTGTTGTAACCAAACTCCGCACTCGACGTATTTCACAGAGGTACTGCGGTCGAACTGATACGATCGATTCTGTTGCGATTACCAAGTCCTGTTACGTGCATCTCCAATCCGTAAACGATAAGCGGATTTTTCCATACGTTTTGCTTTACAAAGCACCTTGTTTTTACGTAAGACACAGAGGAATTTGTTTTTACTCATACACGTATATAATAATGTAGATTCGACGTCTGTTGCTTATTATAAGTTGCTTACTACTGTAGCATCGGGAATACTACTGTCGGAGATGAAGGTCTTTTTATTATAGTCGTACTTAAACAATAAAACTGAGAAATAGCTGTTTACGAGTTAAGTCAATTATGATTATTCGAGACTTGTGACAGTGGGCTTGAGCTGGAAGTGACATAACGGGTCACTGAACGTAGCCACGGTCACGGGAGGGACGTGTACCTAACAAAGGTATAAAGTAATTGAATAACTCTCCTTAAACACAGGATTGACCCGAGGAATACGGAGAGGAGTATATAAGGGCAGTTCCACTTGGACCGAGGTGCAATCCGATAAGTTCGACTAGCCCAGTGAACACGTACATCGAGTTCCTAATCGCGATCGTCATCCCGTTGACCGTGTATTCGTTATCGAATCTAAATTCATCGTCATAGACATCTCGATCACTCGATCGTCGATATCGCTTGTTAACTTTTGTAATACATTCCCATAAACAAATATCATCCGGTATAAGACTACTGTGAACTGCTCGCAGCAAGATTCATCACACGCCCCGTTTTCCAAAGATAATCCGACATTACTAAATAATAATTAATGGTTTATTTACGAATATATGGATTGATACAGACGTTGATTAGACAGGAAACGATGGTTATTTAACATGAACTAATCGCAACAACGTACTATACTTTAGACAACTCAATAATTAATTTCCAACTCTCGTCACAATGGATCCAACGCTCTCTTTCTCTCACGCGGACCATACTCTCTCGACAACGTTGGCAACTCTATATCGACAACGCGACTCGCACTTCCTGACTTCTCGATTCACACTCTCTGACTTCTCCACTGACACTGGCTGTGAATTTGTCTCTCTGCCTTAGCATCCCTTTTGTCCCTTTGCCTTAGTCTCACCACGCACGCGTTACGCAACCGCTCGTAGCCAGAGTCACGTTGGCCTTTTTTCCACGAAACTCTTCGGCTAAAGGACCGAGGACACGTCGACTGGCCTGTCGGCACCTCGGCTCGCGACGATGTTTATGGTTTACCCGATATTTTTAGGCCTTTTTTTCCACGATACTACACTACTTTCTCCTTTTGTTTCTTTGTAATGTATATGTCGGTGTATGGAAGAGTGGTTCCACAAGTAGCGCTTCAAAGTCAACGAAAACAAATCTAGTCACGTAACTTTCACGCTACGAAAACAAACTTGCCCACAGATGACGATAAACAACATACCTATTCCAGATAAAGAGTCAGTCAGATATCTGGGTATGATTCTGAACAGAAGATTGACACGGGAACAACATATCTTAGATAAAACCAAACAACTCGAAGCAAAACTTAAAAAATTCTACTGGCTCATCGGCCGACGTTCCAACTTAAACACGCAAAGTAAAATTACATTATACAAGGCCATATTAAAACCTGTTTGGACCTATGGAATCCAACTATGGGGAACAGCAAGTAATTCCAACGTAGAGATTCTTCAACGATTCCAATCGAAAACCTTAAGATCCCTAATAGACGCACCTTGGTACGTCACCAACGAAACGATACATCTACCCACAGTCAAAGAAGAATTATCCAAATTCGGCAATAGACACAGCACAAGAGTTAACAGCCACCAAAACCCTCTAATTACTCAACTACTCGACACGTCGGAACAGATCCGCAGGCTAAAACGACGTTACACCTTAGACCTAAGCACTAGATTCAAATAGAATCAAACATACTATAAACACTTATTATTCATGTCATAGTACCATACCAGATAAATTTACTTAAAATTCTCTAACGAGAATTGATTGTAAAATAAACGCAAATAAAGAAAAAAAGAAAAAAAAATGTATAATGTCGGGTTATCATTGGAGTTAGGGGCGTCTAACGAATCTTCGCGTGAATTGGCCATCGTTGTTGTGTACTATAGATGATATTTATTGATATAAATGTAATTATTACAGAGTTTAACAAGTAATAGCGGCGATTGGATAATCGAGACGTCGATGACAATGAGTTTAGGCTGGATAACGAATCCACGGTCCATGGGATGACGAATGCGATTTGATACAAGATTCTGATGTCGCTCAACGCAGTTGTCCACTGTACAAGTCGAACTTATCCGACTGAATCTCAGTCCGAGTGGAACTGCCCTTACATACTCCTCTCCGTACCTCTCTGCATCCCTCGGGTCGATCTTTGTTTTTAAGGAGAGCTATTTAATTACTCCATACCTCTGTTAGGTCCCTCCCGTGACCGTGGCTACGTTCAGCGACCCGTTATGTCGCTTCGAGCCCAAGCCCACTGTTGTACATCTCGGGCATCCGTACTCGGATTAAATCATAAACAACTATTTCTCAGTTTTATTATTTAAGCACAGGTATAATAAAAAGTCTGGACTAAAGTATCGGGGACCTTCCCAAACATTCCGAAAGAAAGGCCCCGATGTCCTTTCATTTCCGACATGTATATAAAACTTTCTAAATTTCAAAGTGATTCATTTTATAAATTAAGGGTTCTTCGAAGCAAAAATCTAGATTGCAAGAAACGAATCTCGAAGAAAAGGCTTTTCGTCCTAATCTCTAACTTTTCATATTTCTGTAGCTCAATGATTTAATTCGATATCGATATCTTGGTAAATTCTCAGTTAGCTTAAAAAAAAAAAAAAAAAAAAACAAAAGAAAATGAAAAACGATATCTGTGTCTATGTAATAGGCTTTTGTTATACTTTCATCGAAGTAAAAGTGCCACTATTTTTCACGTTCGATTTCCTCCGTTCACGTTTTTTAAACGTTCCGGCGTTGTCACATCCATTGATAGCGAACGAAGCCGACCGATTAAGATTTAGCAACGAACCAGTAATCGCGTGTACGCTTGCAGAACGATCGGCGACATTCATCGCCATTGAATCGGCACGACGATCCGCAAGCTTCGATAACACAAAATCGAATGAAACCAAACCGCGGCTACGCGGATCATACCAGAATGCGAGCGGGCCATACTTCTGTCGTTCCCGTTGTTCCCACGGTTTCCGTCGCTTTGTGCAATTTCGGCTTGCTTTGCCGCTTTCACCGGGTTTTGCCAAGCGAAACGAACGCCGTACCGGTTACGGTTCCGTTTTGCCGCGCGTCGCGTTGCTCGTTTTGCGACTCGTGCCACAGGATCGACGTGTTTCATGGGAACATGAAATAGGAAACTCGAGACGAAGATGTCGCGAGCGGCTGTAGACGTTGTCGTCGTCTCAGGAACAGACTAATTCTGTCTAATCTGGAATAATCTTCGCTAATCTTGTGCAATCTAACGACAGCTTCGTAGGGCGACGACGCTGCATTAGATTCGTTTTCAATTAGAGAGAGTTTGATAGCATCTACGTTCGATCGACCAAAACTCGACCGACTGAGAAGAAAGAAAGAAAAAGAAAGAAAAGAAAGAAAAATTCTCGCAAGAGCGAAATACTCGTAAACCTTGCGTGCTATCGACACAGACGCATAGTCTATGCTTGCGAGCATTCAACAAGTACGACAGCCTGTACACACGCCGTATATGGTCTTACAATCTTAACATCCAGGTATCTACATAATTCCTCGTTAGTTCGAGTCACAGGAAATCTCCCGAGTTCGTTAGACTGAACCGAAGCGGGTTGCTCGGATGGCAAGCTTTCACGAAGACGAAGGTTGCCAAGGGTGCAACAATTGACCGTGTAATCGCGGTTTCCTATCTTATCTCGGTACATCCTTTAATATTAATCTGGAAAGTGCTCCTCCGAACCGTGCAATAATGGGCTTTGTTCGTGCAGCGGAATCAACGGCGACGGGAAGGGCATTCAACGATCCTCCGAGGAATATGCCCGTCTGGATTTTCAGAATTTTTCCTCCCAGACTCAAAGGAAACAGCGCACCGCTGTCGCTGGAATCGTCGGTCGATCGATTCGTCGTCGGGAACGACTCGCTTTCAAACGGAACGTCGATCTTCCGTTCCGACGAAAACTGCGCGCGCGACAAACCGAGCTCTTCCTCCGTACCGTCATTTTCCGCTGACAAATGGAACTGATCCATTTAATCGAGCTAAACGCTGTCCCTTTGAACGTGGCACGCGTTCATTCGCCATTCGCGTCTTACGAACGTGAAACTTTCGTCTAAACGTTGAACGGTCCGACAAGCTGTTTCTGGTGTTTGCATATGCATGCGTGTAGGGAATATAATTCTGATTAAAAATTAGCTTTAAAGTATCACAGAGTAAACGAAGATCAAAGGAGAAGAGTTCTGGTTATAGAGGGTTGATCGTTCTTCCGAATTATTCAAAGTTGCTGAGAAATTAATTAAACGAATTCTCCGATATATATATATATACACGTATGTGATTTAATAAATTAAATCCGAGCGAAACGAGTAGCGAAAGGAAGGACGGTATCGATGCGCGCGTATTTTTCACAGAAAAACTTGAAAAATGTTGCTTCGTGAAATTAGCCGCGCGGCAGCATAGAGAGAGAATGGACGCAGCGCATTCCGCGAAACGGAAGCGATCGATTCCGTATGACAAGCGTTCGTTTCAATCTATTCGGGTCGGAATTTTCGTGAGACTTGGTGGAATTCGTTATTTCATCGGGGAGGCGTGCGAAATTCGTCGAAAAGTTGCCGCGATGGAAGGAAAACATGATCTGCGTGCACAAACAATTCTGTCAACGAATTTAATTTCATCGCGATGTAAATTTGTATCCGTTCGGTCGAACGAAGAGAAAAGGATTCAATTAAAATGGAATACTGCTGGCAGCGACGCGTGGAATGTTTTTCGAAAAGGCTGAAAAATACGAACCTGATGACTACTCGCCTCCAGTCTTCTCGTTTCCGAGCGGGAAAAAAACTTTCCGACTTTTATTTCTTTCCATAGCTGTGAAATCTATGAACGTATGTACGAAATATTTTCAAACTCCATGGAACGATATCTTGATACCTGTTCGATCGTTTTACAATTTTTTTTTACATCAAGTATCGTATTAATAAAATAATATATTTTACAACGGACAAACGAAGAAGACAAATACACCGATAATTTTCGTAGTTTCTAGTATCGCTCTATCAACTCGATAAATTCCCAGACGATTTTATGTAAAGCGCATCACGCTACATAAAAATATACGACGAAACGCGTGAAACGGACGATGAAAAGAATTATTTCGTTCGAAAAGTTAGAGATATTTCATCGCGGGTGAACGTTTACGTTTAATAACGCGGCGAATCTGTAGACTAAACAAGTCCCCTATATCGTCTCGTCCGCGTCAGAGTGTCTCAAGAAGTATAAAAAATATTAAACAGAGCAACGTCTCTGGTAAGAACCGTCGCCTCTGCCCGGTAAGACAAGGTAAGAGAAAGCATCGTTTACGGGAGTTTCGAGGTTTCCTTTGAAATGCAGCAGATCCCGGCACGGTTGTTACGAATAATACCTCGGTAACGTCTTGTCCAACGTTCTAGGATTTCAATTGTTAAACCCCATGCCAGTGAGCTCGTCGGCAACGAAGAATAGCAAAGAGACGAGAAGAGGTGGTGGGCACAATGCTCGGTTTCGTCGGTCGGATTCGACCAGAGCCGAGGTTCGTTTCGCTCCGTCCGACGGCGAACATCGACGACGAATAGCGAGGAATCTCAGCGAACCATTAAATGTCAACCATGACGAACGTCTTTCGAGGAATTGCCAGGACGAATATTCGCGACACCGAACTTCCCACTTTACCACGACCTCGAACTTTGAATTAAGGCTCTGATCCGAGTTTCACGAACCATCGCGAGACTATCAGTCGCGTGATCGGGATGCCCTGGTGTTTAGGGCCGAGTCCATTAACCGTGAACTTTGCAAGATAGCAGCGTAGCGAAAGCGACGTTTAACGATCCACGGACGAACCGGTGTCGTGGGTTTTATGGAACCGAGAGGAACTTGGCGGAGACGGCGCGCAAGCTTCCGTATCGCGACTTGTTGCCTGCATAATGGAACTTCTTTCGCCTGGTACTTGAGACTCGACGGTGTTGGTTGAAACGTACTGCTTTTCGTTAAACGAATTTACTCGATCGTTTTACAAAATTGTCCCTAACGTCGAAACGAATCTCTTGTTCTACGTTGTCTGGCCAACGAACGTTTCGCCAAGGATCGCTAGCCGACATTCTATTACCGTGAAACTCGTAGCCTTCGAACGTAGCGCGCGTAGAGTTCGCTCGAACGCACCGGGAAGCAAGCTGACGATCCGAAACCATGATCGGTCGATCGGCGATGCGGTTAAAGCAATTGCGGATTCCGGCGGTGGCTGCCGCCTTACCTAATAATTTAAGGGATCATCGCTTCTCCGTTCTCTCCGTTCCACCTCGGTATTTGTCTTTCGGTCGATTTCGGAGAAATTAATCTCGGCCATCCACCCTGTCTACCTGCTTCGCCGTCCTTTCTTACATCCAACACACCCCTCTCTCATCCATCCGTATTCTTTCGTTGCACCGATTCACGGTCGTCTCGTCCTTTTGTCTAACGATTTCCGTTTTCATCGTAGGCGGCTGCTCGTCATCCGCTCAGTCTGCTACGATGCGGAAAGACCGCGTCCTTTTCTTTCCCGGCTTTCGAGTGTCAAATATTTGCGAAGCCCGGAGCTCGGCACGATCGTTCTCGAGATTACACGGGAATGCGGGTGATCAAAAGTTCGTCGTCGACGTGTAGAAAGGGAGGGAGGGGACGTTCGCTGGTACGAGAGGCGGTAGATAGGAGGAGGAGGAGGAACAGTAGAAGAGTTGATAGGTGAGCGAAGGGGGTTGCTGGATAAGGGGTGGAAACGACGGTGGCTGTGCGGTAGAGCGCGCGGATCGGCCTTCGGGGCTGTGGAAGACGGCCTCGATGCCTGCAGCAGCAGAATCGTTTTGTAATTGATAGGAGTGTTTGTTCGCGTTTGTAAATACCATTCCATTAGTGCTGCCGCGAGCATGAACTACATGAACTTGGTTGCACGTCGAAGTTTCCAGCTCCTTCGGCTGTCGACCGGGCTACCGCCTACCGTGCAACCGGAAGTGAGAGAAATTGAGTGCCTCGATTGTTCTCTCGCCACTCCTTCTTGTCGCTGTAGCGTATATACCTGTTGTACGAACTGCTCTCTTCTCTCTTTGCCCTTCCTCCTTTCCTTTTCTTCTTTCCCTTTTTTTATTTTGCTCCTTTGTATTTCGTCCTACTCGCCTTGATATCTACTCGTGTTCCTTCCGTGCTCGCGTTTGTTCCCGTCTCCGTTCTTTCTAGTAGACTCGATGCAGCGATAAAATTAATTTTATACCACTTTGCGATATCTTTTTTACTATCGCGTGGTTTTAGATTCCTTTCCTTTTGCTGACTTTTTGTTGAAAAAACTCTTCCATTCTTTTCGCTGCTATCTTCGTTTCCATATTCTTGTATCGAAGGAGTCGGCTTTACTTTCGCCTTACTCCCGTCTATCTTTTTAACTCCTTTACCCTCGTGTTGTGTTTACACATTTTTCCCCGGCAATTTCTCTTCCCCGACGACCCTCGCAACCTTTTCCCTTACCCAATTTGGTTTATCCCTTGTTCTTCCATATCGACGTTCTTCGATGTTCTTCCTTCGCTGGTTCTCCCTATTCCCATTTAAGTATTCCCTTTCTCTATTCTGCGCACCCTCAGCCACATGGTCTTTCGTAAGGTTTCGCAAACACGATTGCACGGATAGCTGCTGCAAGCGCACGTGCCACGATTTCCTTGTTGAATATGTACACACACGTACGTACACGTTCATGCATGTAAAGCGTACACGCTGGAAACGTTCGAGACACACACGATTCCAGAGGGATCGTCGATGCTAGGTAACTCGATGGATTATGCGGCTAATTTCTAAAGTGGTCCGCAGCCTCCCTGAATTATGCGCCGCTAGCCTTAGTGGCTCGACAGTCGGCCGATCGATTAATATCGGTCGTAAGGTTACCTCTGTCCGGATAGCACGGCCAGCCGTGCTCGACCTTATCGGCCATGTCCTACGATTTGTCAGAATGACGCATACGTTTGCGCATTATACCGGAAATTCTCCAGAAACGAGCTCTCCTGCGGTTAATTCCGGTTTAAGGAGCCCGCTGGCTTCCTCATTTGCATAACAGCACCGATTTGATGGGAAGAGCAATGATTTGCGCATGGAATCGTAACGTTGCGTCAGAACGAGATAGCGAGTATATCGTGACTCGATTCGAAACCAGCACAGCTTTCCTATATAAACGTTCTATTTTTCATCGGAAAATTGATATAAAAGCATAAAGCGTGCACGTCGCGTACCGTTGTCCTCGCTTCGTAAAAATCGCTACTCGTCTCTCGTCCTCTACTCTACTACCCGTATTATCGATATTGTTGCGAATTATCGACTAAAGAGCAACCGGTCAGGTCAAACCGATCGGTCGATATCGCGTACCTCGAATGAATCAACGCTCAAGGTGGAGGAGGTTGAATATATCCAGGGCTAGAGCGATCCAGCACTGTGTCGAACTTGTACAAACGTAACGTGTGATGCGATGCACGGCGGTGATAAGATCTTGTTGGAAGTGAAGTCTTTCATCCGTACGGTACGTCTGATATGATGAACTGTCCTCCTACGTCGCTGCTTCTCCCTACCAGCCGTTGGGTTTCGTCTCTCCGTCGTGCCCTTTCGGCTGGTCCTTTCCAGGTGTTTTTTACACGATCTCGGAGTCGTTAGGTATACAGCTCGGGGAGGACATGCAATTCGGAATTTTCTAAACAAGGGAATAAAATATTCCTTCTTGGCTTTCTCTCGTACGGCGACATACGCACGATGGATACCGATCATACATTATTCGTTACAGAATCGCCATATAGCTGTTTCTTTTCCATTTCCACTTCTCAAGTTTCCCGTCTCAACTTACTCGTTATCGTTTTCACGCGGAATCACGATCAAAGGACCAAAGCGACGAACAACGGGGGATCCGCGCGAATAGAAGCTAGACAGTTTTATTTCGCTGGTTCGAGAGGGTTCTCGCAGTGGGGAAGCGAAACCGCAATTTTATTTGCGCGATTTCGTAGCAGCTCACGCGGGAACGTCATCTTGTTTTGAATTTTACGGCTGATCACTCAACGATACGACGTCTAGGTCGCGTTCTATCGTCGCCTCTGGCAAAAAGGGAAACGAAATTCCCGTTCGGCAGATTCTTTCGTCCAAAAGCGAACAGACAGCGGTGAGATTTTTACACCAACGCCCACGTTTCCGCTGTAAAAATCTGTGTTTCGCAGAGAACCCTGTGCATGCAAAAAAGCATTGCCCCGGCAGATAATCGAGTCAGCGAAATCGTACCGGAACGAACGACCTCCTTTCAATTCGGCCAACGTGCTACCAACCCTCCGAACGAAACGATATTTGCCTGAATTCGTTTTTCAAAAATTCTCCGACCTCTCTCCGCGTGGCTCTTCCTTTATGATAATGCATTTGGTAAATTGAAACTTTTGCCCGGCCAATTTTGTCATCACTGATATCGATACGCGTCGGACTGCATCGTTCTTCACGCCTTATACGTTTAGAGGTGAATTTACGTAAATGAATTCTGCGATGGAACGATCAACGCGCGAGTACAGCTTCCTCGAGTAATTAGCAGTACTGGTAAGTCAATAGCAAGTATTAGCGTGCTTAGCGATACGAACGATTCTGACAATGGAACGTCGTTGTTATGCCAGTATTTGTTAGACAGCTTCGATTGCTTAGCTCGGTAGGTTATTCGGTTTCTCGGATGATGTTTATCAAATAAGGATTTTCATTTATGCTTTCCATAGCGAAGTGTTATTAAAAATTACCATAGCTCGTCTCGTGGTACATGATATAACAAATTTCTAGAAAATACCGTCTTTCTTCGTACCAAACAATTACAAGAACCAATTATAATAATTCTTTTTAAACCGAGCAACAATTTGCGTCTTGGTTTTGGTAACAAAGAAGCTATCGTTGATTTAACGAAAACCGTCGAAACGATTAAATTCGATCGAGCTGCATCTCAATTATTGGCATAACGATATCGAGTCCAATTTGCTCACTCGAAAATTACGATTTACCATCTTAACCAGTCTCAATCTCGTTTCATCGATATAGAAACGACATAGATCGTTGATAAAAGTACGGCAGAGGATCGATCTGTAAAATCGAATTTAAACGAACGATCGACGACACTCACGATGCAACGAGTGTCTTTTGGAAGACAAACGTAAACTGGTCAGATTCCATAGAGGATGGTAGGTGAAAATGCCGTTTCAGTGGGTTGGCCGCGAGCGGAGATGACGCGGTCCGAGTGAAACCTACGCTCCGCCACAGAACGAAGCCCGCAATATTTGTCCTGGCAATGAGTAATTAAAATGCAAATTACGAGTCACGAGTAAATATGTTTGCACGAGTCGTGCCAAATGCAGCCCGCGATCGCTAGGATTACCCTTTCAGCGGGACGCGATAACACCGACCGTTTTCGGCCTTCGCTTTCATGCCAGACATCGAAAATCGGCCGACACGCTCGCGAGAAACAATTAAAACGGAAGATTTATACGCGTCTCGTATTTTTTTCTGCACGTTATAGCCTCGCAACGAGAGAATGTTATTGTTTTGTATCGCTTCATACGGTTTGCCAGCGGTCATTGCGGCACTCCGCGATATTTATCATACTTAACCGAGAATAATATTTAATATTTATTTAGTTCTAATTTATCTATGTGCACGTATCGCGCGATTTACGAACACCGCAGTGGCTCCGATCGAAATGGTCTCTAGGATACGGTGTCTAGAATAGGATGAATTTGTTTGCTTTTGAATTTCGAGTATTGGCTAGGTTTTTTGTCCAACGAACATACAGTTTCGTATCAAAATAGAAATATAGATTTGTAGACGAGCTTGTATAAAATCTACAAAACCCGAGAGGAAGAACAACAACGCGAAAAAGAAGAAAATGAAAGGAAAAGAAAAGAGATAAAAAATGTCGAATATTCTTATTCGAGAATCAACTATTCTTAATAGTTCCTTTCGTAATCAAATTACTCATAAGTTTACGTCTAGCATATGCTTTACGAACTACGTAAATACGTTCACACGTGGATTTTGGAAACAAATAGCCTTCGAAGATGTTTCAAGTACGAGGGAAGAATGAAAATATATAGCAAAGAAATATAAATTGCATCGTAAATCCATTTAGATTGTGAAAAAATAATTTCTTCTTCGGTGATATTCTGAACAGGAAATATTATACCGAAGAGAGCATTTTTGTCGAAAACAGAAGGATTAATCTATTTAGTTAATTAATAACCTTTAAGCGAACGCGAAAGGACATTCGCGTTTCGCACATTCCCAAATAAGTCGAAGAATTTAAGGAATAGAGGATATAAGCATTAAACATTTCAACAAGGTACAAATTCTCGTTTCATTGTTTACATTGAATCCACCTTTTCTATTACCGCGTGCACGCGCCTCTTGCAACGCGTTTCGCTGCGTATCTTCACCCTTTCACTGACTCGTTGCTTGTCTTCGCGCGAGCCAACCCATTTTACGGTCCCCGACCTCCGACTCGCAACTCGCGGTATTGCCGAGCGTGGTAATTACCGTGGTTCTGATTACCTCACCATCCGAAGGGAGATAATTGCACGCGATGTATCCAGCAGCGCGACATCCCGCGCGAAAATACCATTACGCGGTCGTTCCTTCTTGCCGAATTGTTCTCGATATTGGACCATTTTTTTCAATGACAGCAATTGGATTTTATCCAAACCGGGGAAAGTTTTTCAAATGAAACTGAAATAAGGTATTACGGGAACGTTTTAACCATTTTAACAATAAAATTATGCGTGCAATTTTTGGCGAGTCGAATTTTATTTAAACTTCTCTCCTTTCTTTTTTTAATTTTAAACTTGTTTACGTAAATTGATTTGATAATATATTTGTACGATAATAAGTATTGTACGTTTAGTAACGACGTAGCGTATTAATTTCTAGGAAAATTTACGAAACGTTTCTTCGACATTTTGTTGCTTCTTTTGAGCAATATAATAGCGGTGAAAATTTGATTTTTAGAGACTTGTTGCAGCGAATAGAACGAACGTGAGCCGTGTAAAATTTAAACTTGTTTCCTCTATAAGCATGTGAAATTTGATTAACACGAGTACGTTTTATCAACGAGTGGAATGAAACAAGACAACGCCTATGGGTGTTTAATAATTATTGGTAACAAATGTGGTTATAACGTTCCTCTATACGAATAACGTGTATTTCCTCTGGAAATATTAGCAAGAAAATACTCTTATTTTTGTATTTAGAATTCTAAAGGAAAATATTACACGAGCCTCGATGGAGTTTAACAAAATTTGTCTCGATAACTGTGTATATTAAATTAATTTTATTGGAAAATAATATCGCGGTTGATACATCAACGCGTGGCATTGCAATAAACAAATGTATTTGATATATAGCAGCCTATATTCAGTCGCTATAATTAAGAGCTATATTTCTTCGCCAATATTCCAATTCCCTCCAGGAGAAGGAAGAAATCCATACTTTTATAAACGAAACTCAGGAAATCTAATAAATATTATAACAAGTATAACAACTGTAGTTTGATTATTCTATATACCTTTACGTATCGTATGTCATCATAAATGCACAAAGTCCAGTCTACGGATAACTTTTCAACGTGTCTAACATCTGCGCCAAAGTTTCTCACAAACCCAAACAGCAGCGGTCGAGCGTGGCAGCTAGTTCCAAAGAAAACGAGAGATATGGTAATTGAATTCCTCGATACTGATTCGATCCGAAAATGAAAAACAAACGAAAGTACGGCGATACGTGTAGTATTTACCGTGTATCGAAATCGAACGAAGCAGTGGCTGTGCCACGTTGACCATCGTTTCGCGCGTTTGTGTACGCGCTAGGTGTGGTAATTACAGGTGCTGTAGCTTGGTCACGGCCGTTTGAAATTCATTTGGCAGCTAGTAATAGAAAAGCGAACCGTGTAAGTTCAGAAACTCGAACGTTATCGAGAGGGGACTGGTTGGCCGGATGCGAGCTCTGGATCGCGGTTAGCCATCCGGTTCCGTAAGCTTCGGGTCAACCTGCTGGTTACCTCCCAAAGGCCTTGTACTCGGAAATAGAGTGCGCTATATACGGCGCATGCGGTAATTCCAAGGGGAATTGTTCGGCTGCTATTGATGACACCTCGCAGACCTCTTGCATTTTAACAATAAGCTAGTCATTAGCTCTCTTCAGTTCGTTTCTTGAATACCCTTCTCCTTTCCTCCTCTGTTATACGTAGTCATTTGATTCGATTTTACCACAGGGATGTTGCGATATCGTTGATACGAGTAACGCTATACAGACTTCCAGACATATTCTTAGAATTATGGCCTCAAGAGGATATAATACGTTCTGCGGATTATTCTTTTCAATAGAATCAGTTGATTGAGATTGTGATCTTGATATATGGCTATAGATAATGGCAGGTGATTTACTTTTAATCAGTGTCTTTGTACATGTTTTTATCTACTGTGTTAGAATTTAATCTTAAAGTTAAGATTAATAATCTGTGGGAGACACAATGTTTATGTTAAAATAATATTTAGCGATATTTATTAAACAGAACTACAGAACCAAATGTATATAAGAGAGTGATATATAATTAACAACGCGTGCAGGAATCGTTGATCGTTGGCCAGTTACTCTCGGACTAGACTTACGTAATGACCCATGATCCCTTAAATACTTTGAACCCCACTCTCTATACAGTAAAGAGTATGACCTGTGTAAGTGTCCTGTTCAAATGCTTGTGTGGGTGTCTGTGTAGGAGTATTTGTGCCTATGCGTGTAATATCGTTGTATTCCAACATACTGGTTTTTCTCTTTCGTTCTTTGTCTTCTTTTAGAAAAATATACCTTTCTTTTTGTGGGTTTTATATGTACAGAGGATATATATTTATCGATTAATAGGATAAATGGTAATATAAATTAACCTTTAGAAGCTATCCTGATATCCTGAGCTATCGTGATATTATTCGCAAGCATTGCGAGCAATGATCTTTCAGCTAACGTTGAACAGCGATGAAACGTAATCGTAAGAAACAAAAGGTAAGACGTAGCGGAGTCAAATTTCTGCTCATATTATCTTTAGGTGTTTCAACAAAACGTACCGACGTGTATTATAATTCAGTTTCACGAGATCCGTTTATTTCTGGGGATATTTAGGCGAGTTTGAAGAGCTTGATGGATCAATTACGCGTGTGTCTCTTTGGGAATCTCCGCGTTCCTGCATTTACGCGTTTATTTTAACTCGAGTTTAAAAAAGTATTAATTCTTTACGTAATCAATATATTTATGACGTATAGAGTATAATCGTGTTGCAGTATCTGGACTGTAGATTACAGATGAATGCAATTTGATTCGTTTCGTCGTTCTGAAATAAAATGGAACGTCGAATAGGATAATCTTGGCAAAGCTCATCTTCCCAAAACAACATTCCCGGTTTAAATTCGTATAATGCAGAGGCAATAAACTATAACGATATGCACGAATAGTATGCGACAAAGCAATAAATATGATATTTGCCTTCGTACGAGTCAGTTTTTAAATAGCGTTTCAAGGAATACATCAAGAAATATACTGGTTAACTCATATACCAAAGTGGCTATAAAAGTCTAAATTCCGTGGTACGCGAAGTTTAAACGCGGAAATTATTCAGGTCTCCGCGTATATATTTGGCTAACGACCGTTCTGTTGACTACCTCGAGGTACCAACTACTTAACTTAAGACATTAACTCTTTATACATCGCTGAGAGAATTTACTCGATAGTCTCTCTCAAAAAAAAAAAAAAAAAAAATGTATTTCCTGTCCGCGATAATCAAACTTGCGCCCGAACGAAAGCCACTTCGTATAAGAGAGCTGTTAAAATTGTAACGAGATTTGCACGTATGGAATATTCTGTCGATTCGAAATCCTTGCTTCTACATTTTATTCTTAATTTAAGTTTTACTTTCGTTTACTCTGGCTGTTTCATTCAGGCGATCTAAACTTCCTGAAACATATCTCGATAATATCGTACGATATTTCAATATGTCGAAATTGTACAGGTGTACAGCGTAACGATAAGAGTACTATTTTATTAAAAGTACATTATTTTCCAATATAGACGCTATTATCGACAAGGCAAGTCTGGCAGCTGGAAAATTCAGAAAAATTTGAAATTTTTCTTAAACGTAGCTAATGTTAATAAACTTATCTCGGAAAGAAACGGTTCATAGTGTTGAAATCGCCTTTCAAAATAATTTCCGGCTTTCGTATCGTTGCGAATGTTTCGCGAAATCGTACAAGATATGGCAAAACCATAAATTCCAAGTTTTATGATTTTTAACGTTATGCGAAATATACCTCCATCGTCCTTAATCTTTTACGGTTTTATCCTTTTCGACGACTATGCTTATCGAGAAATAATTGTATCTTAAATTGCAGACGCAATTCGTAGACAAATCCACGGATACGACCTGTTCGTTCGAAAACAGAAATAATCCTTCTTAAAGGCTTTGCTCGAGTTATTCTTGTTAATTTCAACTTGGTAAGACTTACGATACGAACAAAAGATATTTGTATTAAATTAAAAAGGAAAGAAAGGGGAAGAGAGATCCAGGCTACGATCCGAAGCTTTATACATTGTTAACCATCGGCATCCATTCTCTCTCTTATTCTCTATTTAAATTCCTCGATTCGTGCTAAATCGCGTTTAATCCATCCTAAGACGAGGCTCATCGCACGCAGCCGTTTTAATTACGACCGTGGTTCGCGTCAAGCTAAGTTAATTCCGTGTCCATTTGCGTTGGCAAAGAATTCCAGCGTATCGGCGCGACGCCATCGTCGCGTGAGGAATTTCGTATTAAAAGTTTACTTGGTCGTTGCGACGATCCCGTTGCGGCAAAGAGTAGAAATTCCGTTATGCGACCGAGCTAGTAGGAATTTCGTAGTTACGTGTGTCATTCGCCGTTCCAATGTCCTCTCGTTGCAGCATAAAGAGCATCCTAGGACTTTCGCTCGACGAAAGCTTCTTTGTCATTGCATCCTCCTAGCTTTTAATAATGACCGCAGTTCAAATGAATTTCAGTAGTATTAGTATACAATAGCATCGTTAGCGCAATCAGTTTTACAAATTTTCATAACGATATTAGCTTTTATCGACGTTATCTTTCGTGATATTGTCCATCGTACCATGTTTTATCGAACCTTTTGTTTGGGCCATTGTATCAGGGAAGCACTTTCCATCAATTTGTTAATTAAAGATTGAACTGGCGAGGAAAAATTTACGATCATTTTAGTTACGTTTGCTGTGATCAAGAAATATTAATTTTTGTCGCCTATACATCGGTATATATACCGATAGCTATATGAGCGTATAGATTATAATTCCACTTTATGGATCCTACTGTACCGTAAATTCTAATTAAATAATCGATAAATTTCCTTCCGTGTTGGATAAACATACGTACGTATAAAAATACACGCGAAATCAATGTTATTCTCGCTCTTTTAATGAGAAATATATTGTATCGCGTGATTGACAGGCGAATGACTAATGAAAGGCATGACTGATTTTGATTGCACGCGATTGCAACTGCGATTTGACAATAAAACGAACAACGTTTCAGACGAAAATTATCTATCAGATAGTCGGAACGAGCAAATCAAAATATTGACAGTAAAATTTGGAAATTTCCTATCGGTTCTCCGTGTTCCTCTTCGCGTACTATTACGCGTTTATATGTTTAGGCAACCTTTGAACGAAAAATACTATGCTACAAAAGTTATAGCCATTGAAGCTTTTTTTTAAACAAATCGCGTTACTTAAAGAATTAAACTCGGGAGATATTGCGGTCTTTTTGAAAGTCAAATAAATTAACTTATAAATTGCTTGAAAAATTCTATCAATTATAACGGATACTTTTTAATCGAAGTACGAACAAAACAACGATTGTCGAGAGAAAATTTGAACAGCGATCGATCAATATCACAGAATATTAAATACATCGTTAAAGTTCAATTACGTTAAAAATTATTTCAATACGTGTTATTTCATCTACGACTGGGTAATTAGCGAATCGGTATGGAGAAAAGAGAAAAATTTACGGATGTTGCGTATTAGCGGATCAAATGTCAGAAAAATTCCGTTGTCCCATAAGTATATACATATATGATGCGTACGCGAGACTGAAATACAAAAGCTGATTGCCCGCGGGCCAGATGTAACGAAGGCCATTGTACTTACAATAACGTATTGTTTTAGCGCACTACGCTAGAGGCTGTATTGTGGTGTACTCGGTTTAATCACCCATGGTGTAAATAAGCTAACAACCGCATCGAGACGAGGTCGATAAGGGTACCGTCTTACCGCGAATCGAACGTTCAAGCTGCGTATACCGTGTCTAATCGTCGATCTAATTATTCAATTTGCTTCTAGTTAAACTTGATTACTAGCTTTTTGAACAATCCTCACCGTACGAGCAATACTATCGCGATTGAGTAAACGTATTTACGAGAAGATACAAACATCCGTCTAACGTTCCACTGATCTTCCTTCTAAGGCTATTTCTATATGCGATCATTTTATTTATATTTGTTGAAGTGGTCACCACTTTTAAGAAAACTCTACATTTGGTCTTTTGGTTTTCTCAAGCACTAAAGCCATCGACAGCGTACAGACGAAAGACTGCGTCGAAGGCAGACCATAAACGGTACACAGGCAACGTTGGCTTCAGGGTTTTCGGTCATAGGGTAACACTGCTAGCGTGCGGATCTGGATCAGCTCAGTTATTATTTTTATTTTATTTGCGTTTAATTTACAATCAATTCTCGTTAGAGAATTTTAAGTAAATTTATCTGGTATGGTTCTATGACATGATTAATAAGTGTTTATAATATGTTTGATTCTATTTGAATCTAGTGCTTAGGTCTAAGGTGTAACGTCGTTTTAGCCTGCGGACCTGTTCCGACGTGTCGAGTAGTTGAGTAATTAGAGGGTTTTGGTGGCTGTTAACTCTTGTGCTGTGTCTATTGCCGAATTTGGATAATTCTTCTTTAACTGTGGGTAGATGTATCGTTTCGTTGGTGACGTACCAAGGTGCGTCTATTAGGGATCTTAAGGTTTTCGATTGGAATCGTTGAAGAATCTCTACGTTGGAATTACTTGCTGTTCCCCATAGTTGGATTCCGTAGGTCCAAACAGGTTTTAATATGGCTTTGTATAGTGTAATTTTACTTTGCGTGTTTAAGTTGGAACGTCGGCCGATGAGCCAGTAGAATTTTTTAAGTTTTGCTTCGAGTTGTTTGGTTTTATCTAAGATATGTTGTTCCCGTGTCAATCTTCTGTTCAGAATCATGCCCAGACATCTGACTGACTCTTTATCTGGAATAGGTATATTGTTTATCGTCACCTGTGGGCAAGTTTCCTCTCCGTACCTCTCTGTGCTCCTCGGGGCAATTTTTGTTTTTAAGCAGAGCCATTTAATAACAAACGTGGCTACGTTCAGCGACCCGTTACGTCACTTCGAGCCCAAGCCCACTGTTGTACATCTCTGGCATCCGTACTCGGATTAAATCATAAACAACTATTTCTCAGTTTTATTATTTAAGTACAGCTATAATAAAAAGTCTAGACTAAAGTAACGGGGACTTTCTCAAACATTCCGAAAGAAAGGCCTCGATGTCCTGTCATCTCCGATATATAAATAAACGGCGTCGGTAAACGGTAATTCGCTACAAATATCAATTTGTAACGAAGTTAAGAACTATCTGGATCGATATACGTACGTGTTTTCAATTATATGCAGGAATACGTTTGTCTCAGTTTTGTGAGAATTTATAGTTTACGTCTATGAAGAAAAATTGGTGCAGAAACCGCGTAAATCGGACAGACTTATGTTTTATCACGACCGAAGCGCGAGGTCTCGTCAGAAAAGGCGTTTCACGTATTTTCAAAATAATTTACCCGAACGATAGTCGCATTAAGCGTTTCTTTTCCCGATAGTTCAGCCTCTACCCTTGCCAAAACCGAATTTCGCGTAACTTCTAGGTAATTTATCCGAGACGAATAATCAAATCGAAGAAATTCAAATAGACACGCGCGACAAAGGGAAAGAAGGGAAGCATTCATCCTTTGACGGTTTGACGGAGAACGGAAAGGTCGTGCATGCTTTCCCGTCACGGAAACTGAATTTGAAGGGGTATTTTCAGTTACGAATTACCCCGAAAGTTGACTTCGGATCTTTTCAGCCATTCTACCCTCGTGTACCGTCGCTGAATTTTACTTACAATTTCTATACTCGGTAGCTGCCACTGCTAACATTCCGAGGTCGTACAGTGCATAAAAGCGGGCTCGTTGGGAAACGTTCGCGTACGAGTACGAGTACGAGAAGGAAGAACGACCGCCCAAGGCTGCCGTGAAACCTGGGTACATACGTTACGGCGTTTTATTTCGTCATTGTTTTCTCGGAACTTTTCGTCCGCTTCTGCGAACACGCCGCCCGTAAACTTACTATTTCCCTTGACGCAACTTCTTTCACCTACAGGCGACACGTTCCACGCTTTCCTTTATTTTTTCGTCCTGCATTTCACCCTCTATCCCACTCGCTCCTATCGCGACATTCGCTTCTGTCGTTTATCTCCATTTGATTTATTACTTCGTCGCGTAATTTCCGTATCGCAAACTTTACCACGCAAGTTTCCTCGATTATAAATGGAAGAAACGATACGTTCACGAGTACGCCTCTTTCGTTTGGTTTTTTAATAACCGACGATGTTCCGATGGTTTTCGTTCTTCTTTGTTTTTCTTCGCGTGTTACGGGCTTTAGCTGTTCGTAGACGAGTGTGCGTGCAGGAGGAAGTGCTATGCAATGCGGGAAGACACGAGTTTTGCGACGTAATAAATTACTTCCAGCAGCGCGGAACAGATGCACCGCAAAATAAGAGTTTGAACCTTAAACTCTGTTTAAACTTCGCCAACGAACTGTGCCGCGGCCCCCTGCAGCTGTACGTGTTTATTTAGTCTTAAACGTATGCAAATCGCAATATGGTGCGTGCGGCGACTGAATTTAATGCACAAAGCGCGCGTAGTTACAGCGATAAAGATTCGTTCTTTCGAACTTATATTCTTTCGCCGTGCTTCGATTCGATGAAATCTATAACGACGATGACCCTACGCAAGCCGATTACGAATTAACCGATGTTGCGTTTTAGAGTCGGACCTTCGTCGATTCGAGAAAATCGAAATTACGCGCTTTCTAAAATTTTTTTTTTTTATTGACTATTTGTTTAAATTTTTACAATTTGTCCAGAAGGACATTTGGTAAAATATTATAGCTTAAAGAATAAAAATATAACATGTGGATGGTTACCCCCAGCGGGGTTCCATCTTCCAGGTTGCCTATTGCATCTCTATTGCGAGGTCTGCGGGATGCTTCCTCTTCGGTCTTCTTTCTATTATGGTTTTATTTGTTTCAGCAACCAGCTGGTTTCGGTGTGCTGCAAGTCTTTCTTTATACTTTTTTGCGTATCTAGCGATTTCCTCTTTGATTGTTGGAATTTTTAGATCTTTTCGTAGGTCTTCATTTCTGACGTACCATGAAGCGTTAAAATTTTTGCTTGCTCTATTTCTATTTTGCTTATGTGACTCATTGCTGCTGTCACACACTCAAGGAATCATCTGATTAGTAAATAAATAGACCGAACACTCTGAAGGCCACACCCGTTGAAACAATGGATTAACGAGACCCCCTCCAAAGGGACTAGATCCTCGGTAGAGCGACCTTCCTAAACGAGCGCAAATACAGTCTATTGTGATACTTCGAATCTATCCGTTGTAACCGTCACTCAGTTGGATTTTCTATAATAAATTTGATCTTTGCGTATCAAATTCTATTTTCTTCACCCTATTTGTGAAAGAATCATTTCATTCGTGCCGCGGCGCGAGGATATCACCTGCGATTTGTTAATTTCGCGATCTTTTGTGCCTCCAACGTGACACTGCCGTCCCCCATAGTGGGACTCCGTATGTCCAGATTGGTTTGATTATTGTTTCGTATATATTTAGTTTATTCATTATGCTTAATTTAGATTTTCTATTGATTAACCAGTACATCTGCTTCCTTTTTGCACTTATTCTGTTTATCATTGATTTTATATGGTGCTTCCGTGTCTTTCTAAAATTGCGCGATTCTTCGGTTGTCCTGTTCGGATGTGCGCCGTTTCGTTATTCGATCTATTGGACAGTTTAATAAGGAAGGGAGTTCAGTCTGTACGACGCTTTGGAAGTATCGTGTAGCCTCGACGTAGAAACTCGACAGGTACGAAGCGTGGGAGGGGATAAGGGTGGAAAATCCAAATTGCGTCACAAAGCTGCCGAGCAATCAGGTTCACGGTAATCCTCGCGCCTTCGAAGACTTCGCAACAATCCTGCAAGCCAATTATGTATTCAATGTGTCTCGTGTTTTAGTTGTTTAAGCGTATCGGTGGTGTTGCTGCCGTGCAGGAAGAATCGCAAGTGTCTAGCGAGTTTCCATTTAATACGTTTATCACATCGTATAATTTATGTCGGGTTTATATGAATTATGGAGAGCGTACGTAGTTACTTTAGCACGTAACATAGCTTTCGGTAATACGCAAAAATATTTGCAACACGGTGATTGGCAACTTCTGGTCGAGTTTTTGATGAGTCAAGAAGTTACGCAAATTTTGATATTTACTCATAAAAGTTTCAAAGGAATTAGCATTTTATAATGTATAAACTTTTCGACTGGCGAAAGCTATTTTATGAGGATGGAAGTGGAGGTTGCATAAATAAAATAGGCCATTTACGGATACATATACGTGTAAACAGGAAACAATTTTAATATGTAAATAATACTTTTGTTTAACGCGGTTTGAATGACCGATGTTTATAGAACAAAAGTTGACTAGTTCTTCTTATTACCAATGATTTTGCGCGCCTGTAATAGGAGTTTACGTTCGATCATTGGACAAATTGTTCGTTCGATCAGGGACTAAAATTTCGTTACAGGCATGTATATCGAGAATAAAGCGACAAATATAAAAAGAACGAACTATGACTTCGTAGTTATCTAATTTACTCGATCTATTCGATTCGTGTCGATTCCGATTCGACTCGCCGTAGTTTCAAATATCTCTGTTTCAAAATTACTCTTCCCCTTGTATCTCCACGAGAGAAAGAAAGAAATATCGCGGCACGTAGGTCTGAAATTTTCGAAATTTTCGACAATCAACACCAACGATGGTTTCGAAATCACGTAACCTCGTAGTAATCACGAAATCTTCGACGTTGACCATCGTCGGTAGAAGAAATCCAATCGACGTAGTACCTAAACGGTGGGAGGAACAGGATCGAGGATGAACTAATAGCGAACCGGAGGAGAAAAGACAAACTTTGGACGGCAAGAAGGAGAAGAAACAAGAAACGAGAAGACGCACGGGCAGGTACGAGGGGAAGATGCAGGAAGCAGAAAATAGCGGCGGTTGGCCGAAGAATTCTTCCAGGATGGCACTCGTTAGTCCTTTCACGGCAGACTTACGGCGATCTGTCGCCTTGGTCACACATTTTGCCTCCCATTCTTTCCGTTCAAATTACGTTGGCAATCTTCTCGTCGACGAATTCTCGCTTCGAGCTACTGGAAAATTTTGACGTCGCTGTATCAATAGCTCCGCTTTCCCGGCTGACGATTCCGTTGATACTAACATCGATCGAAAGATTGCTTTCAAGTCTGCTCATTCGCGCGATTGAAGATAAAAACAATTTCTCGAAAGATTTAAACTTTTAAAAAATAATTGATAAGTTGACAAAGTTCTATGGAAGGTAAAGGTACGATTATTAAGACGAACGATATTTTAACATCTTCGATACCGCGATATTATGGCGAGCAGTGTTTAAAGAATGTTTCACTTCAAAACTACATATGCAAAAAAATATGCAAAAAGGTATTTATCTTTTACAGAGAAATAATTTTGAAATTCAATATGCTGTCGATCAATTCCACGTTACTACCGTCTTATTTGATTTTAAGATTAAGTACGCTGACGTTTGAAAGATATTACCAACGACCAAACTAAATTAAATAGTGTAATTAACGTTTAAACTAATATTCGTTTCTTACAAAACATTATGGATTTATCAGTTATTCTGAAAAAGGCTTCGAATCTATCGTTCTCTTCTTCGACTATTCCACACTAGAGAACCGTTTCTTTGCAGTCGCTAGGTCGCGTAAACGTAAAAAATATCGACGACGATGGACTTTATTTTCCTTGTTCATCGAACGACATCGTCGTATCCCAAAATCTTAACACCCAAATAGCGAACGATCCGCTTTCAGTGTACGACGTACGAACTACCGGAGCTTCCATCCTTTCTAAATTATCCGATATTTGGAAAAACGAGCTCTTTCGACGATTGCTACGAGAACCGAATCACCTTCTTCTCGAACCTTTCGCGAAGCTTCTCGCGCGCTGGCGGTAAGTTGCAGGAAGTTTGGTCGCGAAAGTCTCGTGGATTCTTGACAGGCGGCCGGTTTCATCTCCGTGACATATTCAATCAGGATCGTAGGTTGTATCGGCGACGAGTTTCGGGTTTGCGACGGGACGAAAGTTCGCAAGCTATCCAAAGGATGAGCACAGGCTGCCAGAGACACGTATCTTACGCTGGCATCAGCGAGATTTGGCAAATCTGGTAGGCTTGGATGGGAAGGGTAGCTCGGGTCGAGGTTTCGGCGGATGGGTCGCACTGGCAGAGATTTGATTTATATGTTAATCGCTGGTGGCGAGACCGATGTCGGCGAGTGCACAGCCTGTCGTGTTACTCTTTTATTCCGTCGTAACAATCCTCGAAATATGGCGTATAAGTAGACAGCGCTGCCTGCTGTCGCGCGATCCGCATATCCCTGGGTATTGCGGAACGTTTGACCTGGTACAGTTTGTGCTATCTTAAAGATATTGCTAAGAGATGTCGAATCTATTTTTCCTTCTCGATTAAAATATTTATATACCGGGTACTTTCTTTTCTTTTCTTTTCTTTTTTATGCGAATGCTTTGTTTTCGAAGTTTTATGTGCGATGCGTTTGCGAGTTGTCGCGTTTAACCCTGGCGCGGAAAAAATAGAGCTACCAACGTTTTAAAAAAATCTTTAGCGTGAAATTGAAACAAGAGAGACCACGTGTACCGATAACGATTTCTTTCTTATCATCTTTAAAATTAAGCCATTTTCCAACGATATCGAACTTCGTGCTTTTACATAGAATTTAACACGTATGGAGTTTCTTTGGTTTGCTTCTTTCTTCTTCTTTTTTATTTATTAACTTTTAATTCCGCGATTAGAGAAGTTTCTGCTTAAGATACGATTCCGTTGACGAGTTAAAGTATCGCCGCGTATGTAGTGTCCGTAAATCTAATTACGCACTCGCCAGTTCATCGACTGACTAAGCGCTTTGTGAAAACAGTCATAGCAAAGGCGACTAAGAACGTTCTCCGACACGGCACTTCTGCTTTCAACGCGAACGTTCGAAAGTGTTCGCTTAAAGGCGGAACATTTCACGTTTCTTCGTGCCTTATCCGGAGCAGCGCGACTCGTTCCGCTCGATCGTAAGTCCGGCTTTCAACTCGTTTTACCTGTGAAATAATTGCAGCAAGAATTTCTATTAGAGAAGTTCTGCCGTGGAATAAGCGAGGTTATCGTCGAAGGGGAAAAAAGCGGATGGAGCGGCCATTGAAAGTCGGCCGGATCGAAAACTAATTAATTAGCAATGAACCAGACGATGTCGATGGAATCTTTGCTACTAAAGCTATGGGACTCGCGCTCGATTCCTCTTCCAGTTGTCTTCACGGTTTCGCTTCTCTTTGCGGATTAAAAGTCCCGAGGAACGTCAGTAGGAAAACGAATCGAGCATACCGGTCGAAGAATTCGAACGTCGTTTCGATCGTCATTTTAAAACCAATTTTACCGATCTTCCTCGTCTGCCACGTCTGGCTAACTAGTAACGAGATAACGGGGCACGAGGAAACTGTCGTGTAAGTAGATCGATCCGCTCTAATCCTCGATGCGGTTATAAAAAGGAAATCTTATCGAAACTGTCCTAAATATTTCAGACACTTTTTCGCTTATCGATCGTGACTGATTTTTTTTACTAAATAAACAAGATACGTATCTCTGATCGATGCATCGCGTGGAGTCGGAGCAATAGAGTACAGCGATAACATTGAAGCATCTCGATCGACTGCAACGACTTGAACGAACGAAACGACAGAAAAATACAGATGAAATTAATTGGGCATTAAACGGTGAATAATTGATTTCAACATCGAGAGACGCAAATATGAAAGATACGATAATCGTTTGGCAGTAGTTGTACGTGGTTACGAAACGTGTCACTGACTCTTTATCGCGCTTCTATCGATTAACGCGGGCTTCTGGAAAATGCGTTTTCTCGCGAAAAGCTGACAAGGGTGCGAGGTAGAACGGTGTACGTTCCGAGCTACGTGTTTTGTTCCTAGCGTTAGATACTATTATGGTGATCGAATCTGGTGGACTGCGTTAGACACGGCATATCCGTAGTAATGCAATAAACGATAATCACATTTCGTATACAAGTAGTAGTAGCGCAGAAAGATAAGAAGAAAAAATAGCGTAAAGATGTTAGAGAGATGGAATCGTAGATACGAAGTAAATTAAACTAAGGATGTTAAGATACGAGCAGAGTAATAACGTTGTAACGAAGCTTTGATCTTCGTAAACAAACAACAACGTAAAAACAGATGGATAAAGAATTCTGAAAATCGAAGCGCGAATTTTTACCGCGAAGAAAACGCTGTATTATCGTCCCGTGATCGTTTTATCGAGAAATAAAATGTAACCTATGATTGATCGAAGGAAGATTAATAAAAAAAGAACACGATTAATTTTGATTGCAATTAAAATTCGATGACAAAGTGTACAAAGCTGCCGGGGAAACCGATTACACAATTGACTTTTAGAATTGCTACGAGCTAATACACATTGGTTGCGTTGCGCTTTATTTCATGGGATCGTGGCGTGCGGCAATCGGTCGTTGCAGGATGTTTAATCGCAGGACAATCGTTAGTGATCCATATATTTGCTGACAAAATGTGTAAATCAACGTGTGCAATTAGCCTTCAAATTCTAACGACCAACCGCGAACGAACAATCGGTCCCCGGTTGCTAATAACATCCTATGAAAATAGCGACACTGTCAATTGCAAATTTAAATAAATCAGGATGTTTAAAGATGATTTAGGTTTATTACAGATAAAAAATGTCGATATATCGAGATCGTATATTTTCGTCAGTCGTTCAAGCAATTAAGCTAAATTAGAATATGCCCAAAAGCGTGACGTAATGACATAAAATGACAGAGAAAGGAAGTCCAACATATTTTACGACTCTAACGATTTTTCCAGAAATATCAAGCTAAAATTTCGTTCGTAAAAGGGCAAATCTTACGTTCAATGTAATATATCGATTTTTATATATCGTTATGTATATATATATATAAACTTGAATATAGACGGACTATTATTGTTTCAATTTAAAATTAATCTTCGGTAAAAGATATTAACACAGAGGGTGCAATGATAATTTATTTAGCGGTTGTAATATTTTAATCGATTTCTTTATTCATAGTTCGGAGTTTGTCGTTTCGATTCCATTCAACTTCAATTCCATCGACTAACAAATTATTTTTGGACACGATACTTGCCTGTTAATGTATCATTACCTATGCGAGTATGTACTACAATAGCAAATAATCTGCCTATAGAATCTACTTCTATAAAATTTTGCATCAATCATCGCAAGAGTCTCTTACGAAATGTCGTAATTTTATATGAATATTTTAAAAGTAACGAGATGAAAGACGAGGGGATTAAAATGTCCGGCAACTTGAAATTTCCACGACCGAACCAAAAATGTTCCTTCTATCGTTTCTTCTCTTCTTAATTTTCATATTACCTATCTGAGAAATTTATTTATTTATAAGAAATTGCAAGATCCAAAGATGTACGGAATATAAACAGCTAATGTAGACGAAGTAAAGTGGAAAATCGCTATTTCGAATTTATTTCGTCGTTCGTGTTTACAAAGATGTGAATTTGTGTAAGAATCCTCGGTTTACGTGTTACACGCTACACCCAGCCACGCAGCTTATAATTCGCGTTTGTAACGCGAGCGTGCTTATAAGAAAAAGATGGAAAATTTGCGCAGCAGCAAGGAAAATTCGATTCTTAAGGAGATTTCATCGTAATAACGCAGCATGGTTCGAGCAATCTGTCGCGAAAGCTCGTCGCAAGACCGAGTTTCATTGTGATCAGAAAACGTGCACAGGGGAGAACGTGCAGCAAGATCATTGAAAATTCCTTATCGGGCGAAGTGTGCGCTTATTCAAAATCCTATCGCGCCTCCCGCATACTACGACGCGACTCTTATCTCGTGATATCGTTGCAATCGCGTTTGCGAAAAGGCGCAGCTATTCTTCTCCTACGCCATCCGCCATCCCCCTTGTCCCCTATGCTTTCTTTCCCCGCTCATCCCTTGTAACTACGACATTACGAATGTCTGCACCATGTGCTACTTGGGCAAAACACGGTGCATTGTCTTCAGATAAGGATTTTTCGCTGAATCAGTGTACCAAGTTTTCCGTATAAAAGCCGTTCGCTACGCGCAATCTTCATATTGTTCTAAGATGTTGCGAACTATTTTACTCGCTGCTTTCATCGTCGGCTGCCTTGGTGAGTGCGAGCAAAGGGATTTCCACCGTCCTTTAATTCTCTTCTACTTATTATCGCTACAAATCGCGTTACAAACGTATCATTTCTTTCCTGCCTTTCACGCTGTGTAATTACATTGTAACGTACGAAAGTAATATAATCGAAATTTTGAAGCTGCCTTTACTATATATTTTATAGACTATAAGAAATAAATAATTTTTTCGTTTTCATAGAGTAATTATCATAGAGTAATCGTAGAGGCTGGATGGAGAAATTGAATTGAAATCTTACAACTGTTTTCGTCGTACACTTTATAGAATGTTCCAAATAAGTTCTTTTTCTGATTCGCACTGTGTAATTAGATGCGATTGCTGCATGTGATGTATCAATGCGAGGGTGAAATAGAAAGGGATGCGCGCGTGTGTTTTTTTCATCCCTTTAAACGTTTTAAAAACGCGTTCTTTAAAAAAAAAAATGCTTCTCGCAGCAGTCAGCTATTGCTATTTTTAAATTTTAACTAAGCTATTTTTATAAGATTCGCGTGTTTAGATCCATAACGGGTTGTTTTCATCATGTCGTATTAAAATCCTTCTTTCATAATCATCAAGTGGTATTACAATCAAAAGAATAAGAAATATTGCTACCTATCTATCGTGTTTTTCTCTAATGAATCTCCTTACTTCATTTTCTCTAATTTAATGCCACAGGCTCTCTGCTGAAGCCGCTCCCTCCGTTTCCGGACTCTCGAATCGTCGGAGGAAGCCAGGTCGACATAGGTCAACATCCGCATCAACTGAGTTTGCAAACTAGCGGACACATTTGCGGTGGCTCGATCATCAGTAGTAATTGGGCCATCACTGCAGCTCATTGCGTGGGGTAATAACACAAATACATAAAGTTAACAGTAATGCGTGCGTTAAGCAACCGTGAATAAACGTCTGCTTCACATTGGTGGCGTATGAATCTTCCGGACCAAAACGTAGTAATCTCGACTTTGATTGCGTTCAACGAACTTTAATTGAATTTATCCTTCGCGCGTTAATCTCTTGGCTTATCCATTAAATCGATATTTTGCGGACGAAATGCTAAAATTAATTAACAGGAAAACCGTTTACCGTAGGAAGAATTTAGCTAGGGATTTTTTTTTCATAAAATTCAATTTATATACATTCTATTGATACGGGAATGTTGTTGCAGGAATGTTTTCAACTAAGATCGTGTTCCGTTGAAAGTAAATTAAAATATTTTCTATCGTTATTTTTAGAATTCTCAAATCGTTTTGTTCGTTTATCTCGAATTTGTCGAACTCAACCACTTCTAATACAGCTAAAGTCTAACATTCGATTATGTGACCTTTCGATTTCAATGTTTCATCTACAACTCCGCGATACCAATTGAAAGTTAGAAAATAATAATCAATTAGAGTGGAAACGAATATTCTTAAAAGTAAAATTAAAGATCTTTTTCGCGCTTTATAGTCTGTAACACGAAGAATAGAATTACAGGATGGCCGTTTAAATTCCTCAACTACACGGCAACGTCAAAATTTCGTTGTAACGACGTTATATTATACTTGTCAACGAGTCGATGTTACTTTTACTTTGCCATTTCGAATAATCGAATCCGGCGAACACCGGGATGAAGTACCATGATACGATCATACGGATGATCCGGGTATTTTCGCGCATCGCAATGTTCACTGGCTCATTACGATAATAATTATTAAAGCTATCGCGATATTAAATCGGCTTTGTGGCTCGCATTCCATTCCGATTGCCGGCTATTATGCAATAACAATAAGGTCGTTAAACACCGTACGCATATTTTGGAAAACCAACAAAGTGCATTTCGTTGTATGTACATGGTGTACGAAGGAAATCCGGGCTGGTTGGTATTTTGACGTTCTATCGATTACAGATCAGCTCCGAGCCGATATACTATACGAGTTGGTAGCAGTCACAAGGACTGGGGCACTAGTTATGGAATAAAAAACATCATTCGACACCCTAAGTACGATTCGCGAACCATCGATTTTGATGTCGCCCTTTTGCAGGTACGTAGAAAAAAATATTGCATATTATAAAACGATTATGACAGGCTAATTGCGTGAAAGATGCCGATCCTGAATTTTCCATACAAAAATCGCCAAAAGTAAAATATCATATGTATATGTATTTATGTAAAATGTCACATGTATATGTATATAAAATATCAGATGTATACATATGTATGTGAAATAAACGAATTTGAATTTTCAATATCTATCGAGTAAACGCGTACTAACGTACGAAAGACGCTCGGTTGGCAAAATATCGTCGATGATAAATCGCGTTAAATTAAAAAGATACGCATAAAACTTAATACTCTTGTTATTACATACAAGATGTACATGACACTGTACCAATGCTGTAGAACGATATAAGGAAATAGAGAAAAGCAACGATAGAATGAAAATGATAGAGACTAAAATATTATCTAGCGAGAATGAGATATTTATTTTAATTATCGCTACGGATTTCGAACGAAGCATTGAACATGTCTTTAGTTTGTTGATCAACTGCGATTAGTATCGCTGTTATATGATAATCAGAAATACTTGTTTGTAATTAAATTAAGAGAATCGTTTCGATAACATATTATATTGTAATTAATCGTAATACTTTGGCATGTAAAAATCTTGATATCATCTACCTGTTGTGATCTTTTTTAGTTTAGTTTTGAATACAATTTTTTCATATTATCGATCATTTAATTTAGTAGCAAAGAACTGTTGAACTTAATGCGATAAAAATCGTGATTCAGATTAATGGCACAATCGAGTTTGGTACGAACGTGCAACCTATAGAACCGGCAAACACGGAACCATGGTACGATAAGATGATGAACGTGACTGGATGGGGTACGCTTAAGGTATGTCGGTCGACCATTTTACTTTCAAACGAGAGTAAACTATTTATGTAAAGAATCATCTGTTGTTCAATGTACGTACAACTGTTACTCTTTGAAACAAGCTCTTGTCTTACTTTCTTAAAAGATTTCTTAATACCCTAATCGAGGAACTTTCTAAAAAGAAACTTATAGGACTATGGTAAACGCAATAGTTGAATCGTAACGAAACCTTTATTTACAATATTTTGTAAATATAAAGATGATAAAGTTATTGAAAAACTATATATATATATATATATATAATTATCAGATATACTAACCAGTATTTTTCCAAACTTATGGTATCTATACTATTTTTCACATAAAATTAATAAAAGTTAATCGCTCAAAATTCATCTTCCTCGCTTAAATTAAATAAAAATTAATTCCCGAACTGGTTACAGGAAGGTGGATCGACTTCTGCACAGTTGATGAGAGTATCGGTTCCGATAGTCAGCAAATCAGAGTGTGCAGATGCTTACAGATACATGAACGGGATCACCGATAGAATGATATGCGCCGGTTACACGTCAGGTGGAAAGGATGCCTGCCAAGGTGACTCTGGAGGACCTTTGACGGCTGATGGAATCCTGTATGGGCTCGTGTCCTGGGGCTATGGGTGCGCCAAACCCAAATATCCTGGTGTTTACACGAACGTTGCTAATCTACGGTCCTGGATCAAGACCCACAGTGGAGTTTAAAAAATAATTATCCTTAAATTGTAATTAAAATGCAATGTAATCGATAAAATACTACGTAATTATAATAATATTCCTAAAATATTATTCATATCTTAATGAGAGAATGTATTATATTTTTGATAAATATTTTTCTGTAAACGTTATTGCGTAAATATAATTAAATAAAATAAGAGTGAGTGATTCAATGTTCAAAATACCAGTTTAATACGTACGTGAGCTATACGCGTACAAAGTGGTATGTGAATGCGTTCTCTTCTGGTGAATTTTCTGATTGATTCTTTTTAGAACACCACGTATTAAATTTTATCCAACGGTTGGTGGTTAACAGCTACATCGAAGAAGAAACACTTTGCAATAATACGCATGCATTGAACGTTAGCGACTACAGACAGTTGATACTTATCAATTTGTAACGAATTGTACGTTACTGATTACATAAATTTAACGTTTGAGGAAGGTTGTGTAATTGTTAAGACAGTTCAATGTTGGTTCGTGCAATTAAAGGCTGGTAATTTTTCGTTTGAAAATTAACCCAAAGCAAGCTTAATCGACGATAGACTAACGCTATATTATTTAGCGATATCATTAATAATAAGTTTTTAAGGAAACAGTACTGAAATTAGTTCGTTAGTTCTTGCAATTGGATCATTATCGGGCACGGACGCAAAATTCGAACGATCGATCGTTCGCTTTATAACTTGGATCTTTTATCGCAGCTTGTAATAGGAAAGAAGCACGGGTTCGCAAATTTTATTCGAACCTAATATATCATTTTCTGCAAGATATATTCGTCTTTCCGATATTCTGCCATATTATTCGTATTAGAGCAAGTTGGAAAAGGAAATAGCAACGGACTGTACGAAGGTACTTTTGCTTTAGTTATTCCGTTATAATCGTAAAACAGAGCGACAGCAATCGCTTCACAAAGGGAGAATACAATATTGACGTTCGACGACAGATTGACGGATGAAATAGTTTGTTTAACCGCGAAATGCTTTTTACGTTTGGCTACCTTTGATCCCCAGAGTACCGCGAACTTTCTCCGATAGTTTATCCAGTTGGACAGTTCGATCAAGATAACTGTTACCGTGATCTGCACTAGCGTTGAAATTCTTTGAAATGTCTTTCATCCCTCCTTTCCTCTCTCTATTACTCGATATTCGTTTCTAATAACTTTTAATCTAGTTTACTTTTCTATCGTCTGAAGTTATTATATAAAATTTTATTAGAAATTTATTATCTAAATATCGCGACGATTCTTCTACTTTAGGTATTTCTCTACATTTCCTTTTATCACGCGCATCGTACGCATTTACGCATTTCTCGTAAATGCATGAAAATCTCCGGTCTATTTATCGTATAAAGTTTCATTGGAAATCTACGTATTACGAAAAATTAGGAATTCCTATAATTATGAAAATCCGAAGGGAGAAGAGTGACGCGAGATAATATATTTTATTTAACGTACCCGTTTCTAATAGACAGCGGTCTTCGACGTTTCGTTTCGTTCGATCGAACCTTTCGATAAGAAAATGCGTTGAAAGCTTTTATCGAAGGTAGACACAGATAAAACAATATAAAACGTGAGCGGTCGGACACTCGAAAGCTCACAAAGTACACACGCGATGTATACAAGAAATACGTTTTATCAAGTACGTCCGATCGATTAGTTGCAAATTGCTCCAAATTGGATATGTGACTAATCTTGACACGATTGTTCCATTATCTCGAGTCTCGATACGATATCGCTAATCGCGATCTCACTCGAATGGTCGAACGCGTCGATGAAACTCTGTTTTACCAGGAATCTGTGAACGTTTCATTTTTTTCCGCCGAATTTATCGGGCTACGTGAAATGGGTTCCTTTGAAGTTCCAACGACGACCAACTTGGACATCGGATAATGATCGATAACGTCGCGATATCAACGAAATATTTGGCCCCACACCAGTATCGACAACTTTTAACCTGGTCGTAGCTTCTATAACTCAACCAGTTACTCGTTGCTTCTCATCGATCGGTGTAAAAATGGTTAGAAAAATTCTGATCTTATTTTGTATCCTTCTTGCAAATGGTAAGTTTCGTTAACTCTAGATGAATACCTAGTTGGGTCAGAAAAACGCTAGTCGCGAACACGAAGGAATTAAATCCAAATAGAGATAGAGAGTACTTAATTTTTTTTGTTTTCTGTGTCTCGTTAAATTTATACACCACGAAATTTTCCACAAGTGGATAAACATCCATACTCTTAAGTATCACAAATACACGTTTCTTTGTTACTTACATTTATCTACATTTGTATCACGTTTGCACCAGATTTGTATTCAGTTGTTTAATTTCAAGTAGTTTTTAATTACTTAAAGTTTAATCTTTAATCATTTTAACGATTATTATCGTAGAAATTAAAAGGACGTACTTTGTGATGAATTATCTACGAGCGAATGATAACAGTCGATGGTTAATAGCGTCGAATTAACGGACAAAATATTTTGTATTTTCTGTGCAGTTCTTGCGTCCGATAACATCAAGTATGCGAACATCATAGAGTATCCTTATCATGTAAGTCAAAATATCGATTGTAACATTCGAAGATTGCCAACATTTGTGCATAGTTAAGACGATAAGATTAAAAGAACTCGGTTCAACTCACTTAGTACGTGATCACACGTCAGTCGTTTCGGTAGTATGGTTGTACATATATGTGCAAACCAAGTAATTTATTCTAATATTTTTTATTTATCAACTATAGATGTAAAGACATTGCTTGTTTGAATTTTAATTTAAAAGAACGTTTGATCGCAACTATGACAAAAAGCAAAGAATCAACATTAGAGAGAAGTTCTTTCATTACCTCATCATGGATGAAACTAATTACAAATGGTGATTTAAGTACATTAACTCAATTTTGCGATTCTACGTACAATAGTTTCGAATAGAAAATACGATGTTTCGTTTGACGATTGCTCGTGCGATACAGGTGTCCATCGAGATGTATGGGAAACATGTTTGTAGCGGAGCGTTAGTGCACGAATCATGGGTGATAACCGCGGCGTCCTGCGTTTCTCGGTGAGTATCGTGCGCGGAATTCCACGCGGTTTTATAGAAATTGCGTATCAGCGCGAACTAGCCGACGAATAACGGAACGTAATTGCTTACAGCTCGAACCCAGCTACGACGACTGTACGAGTACGTTCGTCCATGCTTTTTGTCGGAGGAGATGAATTGGAAGTGGCCAACATCGTCGTACACGAAGATTTTGATAAGTACGTGCTGTTCAATAACATCGCGCTTATCAAGGTACGAACAATTCGAATTGTTATCGCGATTTTTGTCGAACGAAAGCTAAACATTTTGACAGAATTTTGAAGTCAAACGATCGATATACTTGTCTTAAACTTATAATACCGCTGTGTTCTTTGACTTTGTTCTCGATCAAACGTATTTTCCCATTTTTGAAGATTTTCTTAAACCGTTAAAATCGTATCCGTCTTGTGAAAATTTCGCTTCTTTTTAAGTAAACCATCGATATTCTACGTGATATTAAAACGATGGAAAATTGATAGAAAACTAATTTTTCGAGATATCGTCGAGATACTTTTACTTTTTTCTTTTCCAACGATTTTAAATCCAATATCTCCTGTCTCTTCTACAAATAGATAATGGTATAGAGATATTTAGCTGTTGCGGTAGAAACTTGAAAACGAACGGTTCAACGTAGGCGCGAAAAATTCAATAAACGTCCGGCGATGATGCATTGGTGGAAAGTTGAAGACGAAACGTGCCAATGACGTTTACGATGTTAATTCCCGAGATTGTCGTTGAAAAGTGAAAAATAAGTTTTGCAAAAAATATTTACAAATTCTATCCTTATAAGGGAAACATCGTGTTAGGTAAAATGGTATTGAGAAAACGTTTGCAGATAAATATTTAATTATATCGTATTTTTCTGGAGCACAGCTGAGAATTCCCGTACAATTCGGCGAGAAATTGTTGCCAATAGGACTTCCGGAAAAGAAAGACTACAAGCTCGATGATGGAACGACGTGTTACGTGACAGGCTGGAGGCACACTCTGGTAGGTGCTGTTTCTCGTGTTATTAATAAAATAATACTTTCGTGCTGTCAATACAGTTTGGTAAAATGTGTCAACACCATTCGTTAATCGTTTATCTATGTTTCTAATTTTATAAATTTTGATGTATGATCGTGAAACGTTGCTGTGCCACGTGATTCTTATATTCAACAATCGGATATAAATTGGCAAAAATATTTCTACCGATAACACGGTAAAATACGATGAAAATGTGCCGTGTTTTTAACATTGTATCGCGCTGGAAAATCGTAGCAAACGAACATTCGTTTTATGCTCGGCGCTGATTATCTTTCCGTGTCATCGTGCGATCATTAAAACGCAAACTCGTTCACTAAATATTCACTTTCATCCCGATATCTGATTCCATTTTTGTTCTGATACGATATCTAGCGAACGCGGAAAAAACAAATGTATACACCTTTTATGATGGCCAATTTTCAATTGCCGAATAAAGAAACAAGCAACAACGCGCATTTCAATTTCGTTAACGCCCGGGCAAAATTGCGCGAACGATATTTCGCGATATTTTCAAAAGCAATAGATCAAACGATTTTTATCCTACTGTAACAGCACGATATTCGTTCCATGAAAATTCTTCGCTCGAAAACGTTCAAAGAGACGTTTAAAGACGGTCAATGAATTATAAATCGAAGCTTCTCTCTTCTACTTTTCATTTTTCGATATTCGAATTAACCTTCTCAAATTTTCTAAAAATTGCCCACAAACGAAGTGTCGTTCTTAGCTCGAGCTTCGTTCAAATTAGTCAAATTGATCGAATTGAGTTGTCGTCACCTTGCGTGACATGGCTCGTTGCAATCGAGTCGTTTGGTTAATCCGAATAAAGCTGCACGTATCGATCTTCTCATACGACGATCGATATCCTCATCCACGCGCGTCAACGATCGTACACACTACGCTCCATCCAGTCAAGCCATTGTCTTAGTTATCCCGAAGCACCATGCGATCTGTTTGATCGATCAACGATTTTCAGGCTGGTCCGGTGGAATCTCGGCTCACGGTGACAGCTGTACCGCTCGTGAATCAGAGTATCTGCAGCTCGAGGATGCCCTGTTACGAGCCAGTGTTCCAGACGATGCTCTGCGCTGGTAACATGACCCGCGAGGTAGAGACGTGTCAGGTAAGATGGAGATCAGAGAACGTGGCTTGGAAGCAGATCCAAGGGACAGAAAGCGATTGGAAACTGAGATCATAGACAGAGGAAAGGGAGAGATGCGTGGATTCGCGAGCCGAGACAACCCTGCGGCAGTTAAGCGCCCTGAAGGGTCTTGCTAAGGAGATTCCTCGACCTCGTCGTATGCGATGCCACTCGACGTTGCCTCTGTGTGATACCGATACGCTGCACCACTTTACCTGTATATGTAGTTATACAGGATACCCCATGCTACTGGAATAGACCATAGCTTTGGTAGGACAGAAGATAGGGAAACAATTTCATTAGGCAAAGTTAAATGGTTTCGAATGATACGTGGCTCGGTATGAATACTTGGGCAGGTGTGGAGCTTTAAAGATTTTGAGATCACTTATACCTCGTTTAATGGAACTACCAATTTCTTTTCTACTAATCGATGCGTTTTCTTATTTTCTACGAAAACGTATTAAGGATTTCTCTATGAAAGTCGATTAATTTTTAAATTTCTTTTCATATGTAAATCGATCGACGCGTCTTTTTATTCCCTATGGATAAGATTTAAAGATTAACGAGTTACAAAATTGTTTTTCCGCACCGACGGATGAAATTTTGCATTCTATATAAAATAATATTAAGACGCTTAGATCGAAAGTTCGATCAGAGTGAAAGATATTTTTAACTTTTTAATTTCGTAGTATTTTAAACTCAAGAGTATGCCTTTCCTTGTTTTTCATGAAATGCGTTCTACAAAGTTAAGTTTAAAATACCCCTTGAACCAATCAATTTATCTAAGCATTTTAATAGAAAATAACAAAACGCGTCGATCGTATAAAAAGATGGATAGTTTCGTTTAAAAAGGTAGAGGCGAGCCTAAAATCCTCGAAACACCATTTCCAACATAGACAATTTTGTCCAACGAAAACTTTTTCTATTTTCTACCGTTTTCGAGCTACAGTGATTGACCCAGTTATGCGAGACACCGTGTTACGTACATGTTGCTTGCATGACACGGTGATGTTAGCCGCAACCGTTTCCGAAATACAGGCCACGAGTCCCCAAAAATGTGCCACCGAAGGTTGGTTTGGCAGGTTGGACGGTAAGGAAGACGGATCACTTTGTTTTGGTGGTCATTGTTTGCCGTGCAATTAGTGGATCGAACAGGATGGTTGATTGTTCAGCATAAATGATCGAGTGGATGTTTTAGGGAAAGTTGAGCTAATTGTTCGTCGAAGATAGCATCTTAGGCAAAGAAAAGTCGTTTAACAAAGTTGAGTTATTTTTACTATGGTTCGTTGTGAACGAAGACGAGGCAGAAGCGCCGAAGAAGCACCGGATTCTGTACAGCGTTGAGAATTGCATATTTCAAGTTTTTGAAGTTCTGACAATGAGTTAAGGAGTTCGAATAGTTTCATAGTTTTGAAGTGCAAGAGAGTTTGGCAAGATCATTGAAATGCAAATTACGCATCGTCTGCAAACTCTACTTCTCTTTTTCATATAGGTACTGTTAAAGAATCGAGAGCAACAATTAATTTCTCGGATATTTCGCGATAAGTTTCTGAACTTTCCTCGATTTTTCATTATCAGCGCTAGTAACTTGTGACCTACAACTTGTAGAATCATCTCTAAAATATTTTAGGATCGACGAGTATCCAGCCAATTCTTTTACCTATTTTCTCCGAAAAGTATGAACCTTAAAAGACAATCGCATAAATAAGACACATATATATAGGATCGTAAATTTATATCGAATCGTCCATTCGTTGAACTATCACGAAAATGCAGCTGGAATTTTAGAAACGGTACTTCTTGACGAACAATGATATGTGAAACAACAATGCCCGATTCATCCACCAATACCACATTATCCTCTGAATATTCAATGGCTATTGAAATTTCTTGGATTCCATTGGCATTGTTTATCGTTTATTAACACGAGCATTCGTTCGATTCTATTTCGTTCGTTAGAGTTTTCCTTTGTAAACTTCTCTTAACAACGCTTTCGCGATAATAATTCAACGAGTCAGCATTTCGATTAACGTTTCAATCATATGGTTATCGGTTGAATAACGATTAAATCACTGAATTTGTTATTATTGTGTAATTGAAAAGCTTAGAGAGGTACATACATAGAAGCGACGAGGTTTGTTTTCATAAAACCTATGGATAAAATTAAATCTAAAGAAATTATCGAACGTATCAATTGCTCGAAAATTTATAGGTCATAATGAAGCTCTCTAAACAAATGGTCTTACTACAAATAGCTTCTCTATTAATTGATACGATCTTTCGTTAGAATTCGGGTGTCGTTAGAAATTTTCATTTGTATTTGTTGCATATTCTGGCAAATCTGAAGATGTAAAAGCGTATAAAATGCATCTGTTAGACTTTAATCTTGAAGTTAAGATTAATAATCTTTGGAAGACACAGTGTTTGTGTTGAAATAATATTCAGTGATGTTTATTAAACAGAATTACAGAATCTGATGTATATAAGCGAGTGATATAATCAACAACGTATACAAGAATTGTTGATTGTTGGCCAGTTACTTTCAGACTAGACTTAGGTAATGATCCATGATCCCTTAAATACTTTGAGCCCCACTCTGTATACAGTAACGAGTATGACCTGTGTAAGTGTCCTGTTCAAATGCTCGCGTGGGTGTCTGTGTAAGGATACTTATGTCTATGTGCAAAAGTATACGAATTAAGACGGTAATTAAAATATTTAAACAAATTTCTGTACAGATTCTATTTCTTTGGTTGTGTTTCTAAAAATATGAATTTACGTAAATATCCGCGGTCTACTTACTAATTAATTTTGTGTTTCAAAAAGTTTCGACACATTTGCAACACTTTTCCACACGATCTCACAGTCTCAGTCGATTATAATTGTTGTCCACGTACTCTGGCTGCTTACACTTGGTCGTACAATTAATCAACAATTTAACGTTTGCCAGGTCGAGACAGACGTTCGACTAATTCAGGCGGCGCGGTGACCGAACCAAATTGTCAAGCAAACTGTGATGCACTTGATTTCAAGGCTTTGAGTCGAGCGCAAAGATAACGTCGGGCAGATAAATCCAGTGATCTAGATTCGAACGATTCGTACGTGGACAGAATTCGAAAAGACCGGATAAACCGGACCATCGAGGTTGAAAATTTATGCGATCCGTAATTAGCAGGCGAAACGAACGCTTGGTATCCATTGGGTCAAGGAATTTCAGATAATTATAGGTTCGTCGCAAGTTCATTTGCGATTTGTGTGTGGGAAAAGCGCAATTTAGCATTCTCACGCTAATGTTAGTTAAATTTGAGTATTTTAAAGAGAGAAAACGATTTTAATTGCATACACGGGCAAATGCTTTTCGGATCTAGAGAGAGAGAAATAAAAATTTCATATATCCCGACATCGTTGAAATCTTGTTCTTTCGTGAAGTTGGAAATAATTTCAAGTTTCATTCCTACAATTTGATTTAAACTTTGAATAATTTCTCATTCTTGTCTTTTGATTTATGAAGGTGATCAATATGGCTTCTGAACAGCTCGTATAATTTTCATTTGGCTTTAATTTCAAATATACGTATAGCCGAAAGTATCTTCGATAATTACACTGTCGTATTTCTAAGATTTGACAGAAGTTCAGAATAGGTTTACGTTCGAATATAATTACTAAAAATCATTCCCCATTCTTGAATCTTCTTGCTTATTTTTCATTCTGCGAAAGGAAGAACGTTGACAAATTCTCAAACAAGTCCGATTAATTATAGACAACATCGATGGTATCATTAACGCCAATATCTGACATTGCGTTCCATTTCTGACTGAATCGTCGTGCTAACGGTTCGTCGATACAATGCACAAAAGATACTTCGGGTTTATAAGCAACGTTTGAATACGGTCAGCTGAATAGAAAGTGAACATTATTCATCGTGCATAATAGAAAATTGTCATAAAGCTGCGGAGATTCCTACACGCCCCATCGTTATAGTAATAACAATAAAATTCGCCAGAGCGATAGAAAAATCCATATCTTTCGGCTGGTTCTCTATCGCCAATAGATTCCAATTTTTGTTCCATTTTTTTTTTATCCTTCCCTTGTCTCTTTCGCATGAATATTTCTCTATTGGAAATACAAGCCCGCGAAAGTTATGTAACGTTGCACCGTCTTTTCAAAACAAACAAACGCGATGGAGATTTCGAACGCTGAATTTTTGAATGCGAACGCGTTTAAACGAAGCAAAACTAAGCGAAGTTTTCAAACCGTTCTACAGTGGCAATTTTCGCGTTCTTTGTTCGAGGTTATTGGCGAGTACTATAATGCATAGTATACATATACGTATAACGCACGAGGCGATGCTAGATTTTAAAATTTGAAACAACCTTCCGTCTTTATTGACATCAGTCGTTTTATCTACCTTCTCTCACAATTTTCAATCTCAATAATTCTATTTTTTAGTGCATTCTATTACGCGTATGAACGATATTTTCGACTGTTGTTAGAAAAAAGTTACGAATTATATTTACATCTCTAAATCTAAATAATCAAGTGAAATCAAAGTTCGCTTTCACTTCTCACCGGGTTATTTGTTTTCGTCTGTATTAAATAAAACGAATGAAATTCGTTTACGCAAATATAATTCTATTATTGCAATTATTATTAATATATTTTAAAAACTCTTCCTTTTTTTTTTTTTATATATTTCAATCATATTCGAAAACTGTTTCCAAAATAATTATTTTCCCCCCGTTGAAACACAGAAGCGTTTACTAAAAATCGTTCGATATCTAAAAATAAACTGACAAAGTAATTTATTTTCGAATGATAAACGTCAAACGATAACGGGTGCATCTATTTCGGTCAAACAGAAATAGATACTGTACGCGAGAAAGACAGAACTCGGAGCTACAAGTAATCACTGAAACCGTCAACCCTCGTCTGCTTGCAGGGTGATCCAGGTGCTCCGCTGATGGAAGGCCAGACGCTGATTGGTGTTCTATCCTACGGATTAGGATGTAAAACTATGATACATCCAGGTGTATACACTCGTGTCAGCAGTTACCTAGCTTGGATCTCGGCAAATTCCGGTATCCACTATATATGAGATGATATTCGTGAAACTACAATGTCAACATCGCTAACCTTTACCCGGAAGTCGTGGCAAACTGAAGCTTCTACCGTTTTAAAGGAATGACAGAATGGATGGAAGATTCTTCTACCAGTTCGTACGTCGTCAGTGCGATGTCAAAGCTATCTCGTTTTATAAATTTGTCGAACGTAGTAAAAGGACTTTATGAAAATACAACGATCCTAGAAAGTACGCCTTTTCTTTCTTCGCGAACGATTTTCCTCTCCTGTATCGCGCGTATAACTGCACACTTTCATCTCGTTTCATTTTCGAATTTTTGCATCTTTCATATCTTCGTTCTTTGGTTCAGCTCGAACGAACAAACAGAAACTAATAAGTTGGTTCAAATTTCAAGGAGAATACCACTCCGCGTAGAAGAGGCAGAAAATCCGAAATAACTGTTACACGATGAATTTATAAATCGGGAATTTAAACTGCGAAGCAACATCCATCGAACAAACTAATTAGCGGGTTTCACCGAGTACGTATACCTTATAACGAATACCAAATTCGTACGATAAAACACAGAAATGGTTTGTTTACAGAACTGCCCATTATTTTCGTCCGCTGCCGCGTAGCGGATCGTTCATTAACAAAATGATAGGATTCTTATGCTGGAAATTCCCGATTAAATAATAGACGTTTTCAATGAGAAATAACCGAATCAATTACGGGGCCACTTGTTACGTTTTTGTATTAGGATTTACGCATGTTTCGTTATTGATTTCGCTGCTTTCGCCACGTTTAAACGAGCAACGCTGAACAGCAATTCCTCGGTTCGTGCTTATTCCCTCTACAAACGTAACGTAAATATTGGTCGCTTATTAACAATCGTACGGAGATAAAATATTCGAGAAGAATTCTGCGACGAGTAAGGATAATTGGTACGTTTGATTCGTGCGCGGTAATTGAGTGGTGGAAAGGGGAACGAGCCACGTCGGACTACGGAACACCATTTATTATCGAATACTCATAACCCGTGATCTAATTGTGGAACAAAAAGCAGTCGGCGATGACATTTCAGCGCGTCGAGATCACATTAATTATTTGCGAAAAAGCAACCGCGAATCGTGGTGGTTTTCGTGCTCGTGGAACGCGTTCCACTCTCTTTGTAAACAAAGGGGATGGCGGCCGTGGTAGCGACGCGAATTGTTTGCAGGAAAAATTTCAGAGAACGTAGTTGGTTCGATAACGTTCTGTGCTCGCGACTAGGATAAACAGAAAACGCTCACAGACCGGTTTTCTCGGTGATCCAACTTCGAAGGACTGTGACACGCGTGTAAACGCCGGGATAAGATGGTCGCGCGCATCCAAAGCCCCACGATACGATTCCGATCAGTTTGTCATGCTGCACCAATGGCCCGCCACTGTCGCCCTGTCAAAATCATAGTTTTATTGAGAAAAATTAGAAAATTGCTTATCTTTAACGCGACAAATATTACATATATATCGTACCATGAGTTTACGGTATTATTTATCGGTTTCAAATTATCGAGCGAGGAGTTTATTTCAATGGAACGTCATTTAAATGTACGCAACATCGATATCTGATAATCGTGTCACTTTTCCCAGGAAGATTCTTTTCTTAATTCCAAATTTCTCGTATGCGGAGTATTTTTTACAATTATAATTATAATTACAGAGTTACTAGGGTTTCTTTTATAACGCCAGAATCTTCGTTTCTACAGAATGTTCGCAACACTCGAACGCAACGAGAACGCGAGTGGACGCTCGTAAAGATTAAATCGAGCGTCTGAAAGAATCGAACAAACGTCTCTGGTGCATTCTTAGCTGCAATCGGGCGTTCGAACGCCCCGCGAATGCTCGATTTCCGAGTATTTCCGAACATTCGCCAAATGACGAAAGAATGCTCGTTTGCGGCGTTTTAATTCTCAAATTATACCAAAGTGGAAGAAGAGCGAACGTTCGTCCGCTTGGTCTAAACCTCGATATAATTGATCGATTAATCGTAAGTGATCAATCATGGCCCGAGGGACAAAACATTATTAACTTAATGACTACGTTGAAACAGAATTAACGTCACGAGTGTATTGATTCGCATGGAAGAAAGCTACTAACGGATCAACGACATCGAATTACCTGACAGGCATCCTTTCCTCCGGAATTCACGTAACCAGCGCATATCATTCTTCGTGTGATCGGTCTGGTTATGTACAAACGGGAACACTGAGCGCTAGAAACGAGTGGTACTTGCACTTTACGTAACCGTGTGGTCAGCGGACCGTTGTTTCTCAAAACTCCCCAACCGGTAACCATCGCATTGCTGCCAGCCGTATAATGATCGGCTATTGGTGCCAGAAGGATCGGTTTTACCCGCGAACTGTACACCAGCCGCTTTTCCAACTGAAATTGTAATTGGTTTGAACGGTGCCAACCGTTGAGAGGCTGTGCATTGCGGAATTGATTGTGAAACGGTAATTGAATTCTTCGGCTTTATTCCACGGAGGCCCGTTAATAAATAAACCTTGTCGATCGACGCTCGGTTTGCCCTAGACCTAACTTCACCGACCGTCCGGATTTTCGTTACCGTTTGCTTTTTTCAACCGCTTCGAAATGGAGCGTGAAGTCGTCGCGCTTTTACCTTGCTCGTGATACCCAAGTTTTTGCAGGTTCGATCGTCGTTACAGTCTTATGAACAGTTTACGAGTTTAGTTTGTAGGAAACGGTTATACGTTGAGACGCGAATGTGTCGATTCTTAAGAAAGCCATACTTCGTATCACATGCAACAAGGTATCCGTGAAGATCTCTTCTTTAAAAAGATCAACCAGGTATTATTGGAATTTTCGAGCGTTTAGTATCAATCAGAATTTCGATTAATCGATTTGAAATCGGATAGATATCGAATCTTTGTAGAAAACTATTTCTCTCCGTTCTTTATTCGCTTCGAAATTTCCTGTAATTCCTTAGAATCTACGTGATGTTCTACGATCGAACAATATGAAACTGTTTCGAATTTCTGGTTAAACGAAGTAGATTTAGAAAAAATAAATATTTTATTTCGCGATATACGAGTATTAGATCCAAAAGACACGCACAAAAATACAAGAGAGCAGTGTACAATGAAATTCACAATTTAGGGTCCGGAAAGTGGCTCGCTAACCTTTCGCATAGAATTGTCATTTCTTACGTTTTGCTATTACTTGCAAACAATTTTACAACTTAAAATCGCATAAATTTCGATGAAAAGGGCGGCAACGTTCGAATGAAAAATAGTAGAGAAATCCTACTCACCCGAATCAGAGCAATATCGTAATCCGCGATGCTTCTGTCGTAGCTCTCGTGAGTAATAATTTCTTCGGCGGTGACTACGGTGGCGTTGTCCTCCGTAAGGTCGGAAGTGCCTGCCTTGATCGAGAAGAAACGAACCAAGGGGCTAAAATCGGAGCAGAACGAAAGAACGCTCATTAACGCATCGTTCACGACTAGGGCTATTCGTAGATACATACGCGTCGCATAACGAGATCGATGGTGCTTGTTAACGAAACTAGAAAAAGGGTACGTACCTCTGGACACAGTGCGCCGCTGTGACGATCCATTGCTCGCTAATGATAGAGCCACCGCATACGTGACGATTGTTAAATCGAAGAGACACCTATAAATTTCAGTCGGCGTGTATCAATTTTGCGGACGATCAGGCCAGAAACAACCGTGAAATTTGTGATGGAGAAAATATCGTCGAAACACGGAACACGGCCAGCCTGTTAAACGAGGATTAATATCTTTCCTGATATCTGCATCGAGCGAGCGACTGGGTTTCGAAATGCCGAACTCGTGACCGTGGTCACGACCAGAAAATTATAGCTGCATTCGCGCTAAATTATTCCCTTTTTTCATATTTATAGGATTTGTAAATTTATAGGATTTGAAAATTAAAACGCATGCAGAAACGTTCGCGATATTTTTCTTTTTCTTTCGATGATACGCGGCTCGAAGAGGAAGAATCGAGTCGAGTGTGTCCGGATGGTTAATTTTGCTCGCCTCGAAGAAGGGAACTTAAGAGGAACTTGCGAGCAACTTAAGATAATACATCGAAGAAAAGAAAGGGATGGACTGGACGGACGATGTTTTTCTTCGACAGGTAAAGGTGAACGAACGTAAAGCTTCGTCGATCGTTGTACACGAAGATACATCGGTCCTTAATGGGCTGTTTTGGCGCAAGCCGCGAGACGAAATGTTTCCACCCGACGGATTTCCACCAATTAATCTTCGCCAATTGCGGGAACGATCGTTTCGAATACTTACCTGGTACGGATGTTCATCGATACTTGCTGGCTGGCCTCCTACGATGCGACTCTCGTCAGCTGGAAGAATCGATAGTTGAATTTGCGTTTCCACTTGTCTGCTCGTTGAAAAACTACTAATCAAAGCGCGATATTGTTCGATGAATTTCCATAGAATTTAATGACTTCCCTTAAATCGAGAACTATCGAATAATCGCGAGTAAGAGACAATTGCACTCTGTTAAAAGCATCGCGTGCTCGTCTCGGTTTAATAAATCAAAAATTGAGCCAATAATCTAGGTACAGAAAAATAATACAACGATAGAGCAATTTTAATAGATTCGTTGTACAAATAAAGGCAATTTAACGCGCAAATAATTTAAGACTATAAACGAACGATACGAAAAAACTGATTTAATATATCTGACCGAATAAATAAATAATTAATATTGTACAATGAGATGTTGCCGATTTTACCAATCGAAATCCACACGAATTAATAAATTCTTATTTAACTAGAAATTGAAAAATCCTTCGAATCTTTTTTAAATCAGGGACAAAATGTAGTAAATCGTGGCATGAATGAAAGCAAGGAAAGTGTGAATTATATTATTTCCTTCTTAAGTACTTTAAGCGTTCAAAGCGTTTCTTATCGAATTACAGGCCAATCGTACGTACGATCTGTGAAAAAATTCTGCGAGAGCGCGAGTGGAACGAGCTGCAATAACAACAGCGGCGTATACATGCCGGGAACCTGGTTCAAGAACTACCTGGTCGCCATGAGGCTCGCCCTTCTTTTATTTCGATATTCGGGTTAATTGTCGTTCGTATCAATTTACCCGAACACGAGAAAAATTTCCGATCCACGAAAGTTTCAGACTGTCGACCTGAATTCCGCGTCGATTACGTAAAAGCAGCAAGACTAAAGTAAAATTTCAACGCCGTGACCGCACGATAACGTTATTTCTTTTGGAACCGACTGTGTTTCTTTTCTTCGAAAACATCGTAACGAGTAAAAAACGTATGTAACATGCAGAGTTACACGATTCATTTTAGTGGGTCGATTATTTACGGTACCAGGGGATCAATAATTTCTGCACGAGCGTTTCACGCGCTTCTTTCTCATACCATCGGATTAATAAAATTTTAAAGATGTTTAAAATAGCAGTATATTTATTCCACTCGCGTTATGGTATATCTTTGATGCTATAAGACGTCGTTCTTCTGGAAATTGTCGCTATGTATGTGAAAAACATGAGATAACGATTGTCGCTGCTTTGCGTGAAACAACGAAGCTTAGAGATGGAATCTGAAGGAATAAGACAATTATATACGAATTTATAATTTGTTAAAGTATACCAATCATAGAAATCGTTCTATCAAGTGAAGATAATTTGACAGCGTAAAACGTATCGCGTACCGCGTACATTTAAAAGGTAATTGCTCGTACGTCTTGGACATCTGACATAAATATGCGCGAAGGACGATCGATTTCCAACGTCGCAAGCAACAACAGCGATTCGACTGTCGTTTAAGAATCGTAGTAACCGACCCGTGGGATCGGAAGGAAAATTCGAAATACACGGAACGTATCGAATAGTCATTAGGCAAGTTCGTTGCACACGATGCAGAAACCGACGAACCGGCAGGCAACGACAGACTGTTGTTAAAAGGATATCGATTGCTCGGGGAACGTAATGCCCGTTGCATTAGTATGCCGAGTCTGACATGATTCTTACGAACGCGCAATCGGCCAGGGCAAATTCTCTGTTAGAATCGGGCTCTCTTTACGAGACGAAGATGCCGATCAACGCCGGCACGTACAATGGCGACGCTTGTTTCCACCGCCCTTTACGAGCCAACCATCTGTGCAAAGCTGCAAAATCGTTTATGCAACGGCATACCGACGGAAGGTCTCAAGCACGTCCGAGTCAGTCGTAAAATTAATAATTCTCGATAACGAACGGCCTTCTGCCTCCGACAAGAAAAGGCGAGAACGAGCAGAACCGACTTACACGCTGCATCGCGCTGCATACGTACAGCATGTTTCTTAACTTTCTCATAGGAGAGCCCGAGAGAGAGAGAGAGAGAGAGAGAGAGAGAGAGAGAAAGAGATGATCAAACTGTGAACTGTAGTAGTGTTAGAAATTTCATATCGTAATTCTCGTTGGATTCTTTCGGTCGTTTTTGATCGATTCGTGCTCTTTGACTGGAGAATTTGTCAAGTTATAGGAAAATACGAGGGAATCGTTAATGGTACGTGCGACTTATGCTTTTAATTTTACGCTGAGGATTTTGTTTTAAATGTTCATTTCTTCCTTCCATCGAAACATACAAACTTTGTATAATTTGCATTTGAATATAAAATAAAAACAGGCCATATATGTATAGCCAAACTTTTGAACGACCGCGTAAGTTGTTGAATCGGAGTAATTTCTAGCTTTAAAAAGCTTAGACTATGTGTTTGAATAAATGAATTTCACGCGAATAATTTACTCGGGCGTTTCGTATTCTGAACGATAGAATATGGATTTCGAATACAAAGTTTTATTCGTTGGAACACGTATTTAGTCGTTTGTTCGAATTAAACTTCAAAACGTCTTCGTGCGTCGTAATGCGTTTTTCATCAAATAACGGCTTTTGATTTTAACTCACTGGCGTTTTCGTTTTGGAAATGCAAGACGGCTATTAAAGAGGATTAATGTTACGCGATAATAACGGATACTTTGTTGCCATTAAAAGTTGCATTTTGTAAATGTGGAAAAGATAAATCGTACAACGCGCACCGCACGGTTACATGCATAAACATGTAATGGAAGAAATTTGTAAATGTACATATATTCATATATTTAAACGAGTTTATCTCTTCAAAATGTATCGTTGAAATTCAGTAACTGTGTGCATATTTTCATATCAATGTGTACCTATGCTGTTTTAAAACTGAAAACACGTTTTAAGGAGTTCATATTTCCCACAAACTTGTTAAATATTTATTATTATCACTAGCAAATATCTTTATGAATAAGGAAATATTCACTAATATGTAATAGAAAGTTAACATCTTTTTTTTGGATTAAGAAACCTTTTTGTGGTCGTTAAAGGAAGGCAATTGTTTAAGGATGAAAAAAATTAGGTACGAAATTTAGATGTTCAGATTTATATATAAAAATACTTTATCGATTAAAAATTTGGATTTTGTATACCGTGGTATATAAAAGAAGGCACATAGTCGCGTGAAAAAGTTCTCGAACGCTCGTCCTCTTGGAACAAATAATCAAATAAATCAAACGCATAAACTGCAAATTAGCTTGTTTTATTTTTTCTTATTAATTCACTTTCCTTCCAGACGATCAGCTTTTCATTCATCAGCTATCATTCGCTTCTTTCGAATCTTTCCTTCTCTTATACGATAAACTACAACTGCTTTTTCTTTGCTTCTCGGTGAATAAAAAGCAGGTATAAAATTTTATCGATCAAAACTCTGCATTATTCTTGTAAAATTAATGGTTACTCATAAGGCTAAAGGTTTTTCATTCAGCTAACAGTAGCACCATTTCGCAAAGGCATCCGTGGCGAATTGATTATCGCGGCGAATGGCCTATATTATTGCTTCCGGTTCTGCCGCCATTAAGATAATGTCGTAACCGTTCATCGATATGGTTCGACGGCACTTAAAATTGCGTAGTTCTTCCAAGAAAATGAACAGTATCGCGATATCGGGTGCGGTCTGGCCGATCCGATGGAAAGTAAACTGCTTAATCGTCGTACTTCGTGATGCAAGAAGCATTAATTGCTTCAGGGTATTCGCGAAACACTTCCTCCGATAATTTATTAGCGTTGAAAACGTCTCTGTATCCGTTGCCTAATTGGCATCGTATCGGCAAATAAAATTTTCACTTGGCGAAAGAAAAAGAACGAAAGCGTTCGCTTCGTTATCAGCACGTAAAAATACGATGACAATAATATCAAAAATGATAACGATAATCGAATTAGATTTTGTAAATTAGTTTAGAAATCGTAACGTGTACCTGAATGTATATCGTAGATGTGCGATCACTGTAAAAATCGTATAATGAAATTTCTCGAAATATACGTAGTTGTATTCCGAGCTCGATAAAATTTGCCTGTTTCCGTTAATTACAAAAATATAAGATCTAGAATCTGCTATTTCGATGGATTTGTAGTTTTAGCGTCTATCTAGTGTACGAAAAAATGCTGTTCCCATTTTTCGAGCGAAAATAGTTTTATTCGTAGATACGAAAATCGCATGGGATTATTGTTCATTCTCGACAACGATCGACTTTTCTATCAGTCGTTAACGGATTGGCGCGATATCGAAATTAAATTTCCAGTTTCCGATCAAAAGTGCTCGTCTCATTATTCGCAGATGCGAGAATTACGCGATAGTTACGTCGAGTTATTTTTCGTTTGCAACGACAATCGACCGTGCCCCGGTTAATTCGCTTTTAAGTTGAAAACTTTCGGAAAGTACCCGCTAATTGACGTTCAAATTTCGGTTAACGTGTTTTAAAATCCAAGCCGATTCCTACGGCCGCGGAGTTAACGCAAGAATTAAGCTTAAATGGCGGAGAATAGACGAGCGAACGGTTTTCGGATGGTTACGCTTGCCGGCGAAAAGTGCGCCTCGGACAAGATTGCTTGATTGCGCGATAGAACGTTAATTGTTGAAACGGGAAACAATTATGTCGGCGAAGAGTTTGCAGCGACGCTAATTGTTTAAAATTTTCGTTGCGAAAGTTTACGTTGACGAGGAATGTTTGAGATTTGAACCATCGAGTTTTCATTTTATTCAATGTTTCTTCCATGACAAAAATCCATAACATAATTTCTATTATATATATCTTTAATTGTTTCTGTTTATAATTAAAAAATCGAATATAAATTTCAATAATACGATTTAACAGCTGTATAACTTATCGAACGCTTAATAATATCAGATACTATAAACTTGTTGAGAATTTTGGATCTTAATAGCCGAGATAATGGTACATGAACACTAAATTTACACTTGGAATTTATATTAGAATAGTTCTATATTTATTTGATAAACGATTCCAAAGATATTCATCGATACACACTTGCACGCGTCTCAGCACTTTTTCCCATACCCGACTGTTAACCGACTGAACAGTTTCCATTCGTTTGTTTTCGAGACGCCGCGCACACACATGCTTCCGCACACTGATATTCACACACAAGTAGTACTACTACGTATCTAAGCTAATCTAGCACATAAAATTATACATATCTTAATAAAACTATGCTGTAATAACAATTTAGACAATTTTATACTTTGATAGATTTGTCAGATTTATTTCAAATTTCACGAATATAATCACTATAGCCGTGTCTCGGTACGTTAATCAGTTCTCAGAATATCTCTTATAAAACATATAGTATATTCGTAAAAGGTGTCTACTACTTTTGCGAACCACTATACGTTGGTGTATATACGTATAAGTAAATTCTACTTGTTCGTTGCAGTTTTTGATATTCAACGGACACGATGTAGCCGAAGCCAGACAACACACTTGCAATAACATACGCTCGTTTTAATCGCTTCGCTCGAGATCGAGACAAAAGCATAAAGATTATAAACGCAACGTTAATATACGTATAAGTATATAAAGATGTACATAATCGGTTGTTAACAACGTGTCGATCGAAAGTAACGTGACTATTAACGTTACGTTTATAATCTTCATGCTTTTGTCTCGATCTCGATCTCGAGCGAAGCGATTAAAACGAGCGTATGTTATTGCAAGTGTGTTGTCTGGCTTCGGCTACATCGTGTCCGTTGAATATCAAAAACTGCAACGAACAAATAGAATTTCCAATCTCTAGTAACTCTAACTTTATTAATAACTAAATTCCTTTCGATCCGTCGTGATCCTCTTTTTCTCGTACCAAGGAGAAACACCGCTCCGTTTCTGGTAAAGAATGCGAGCAACGAAACCACGAAAGTTTTCCTTTAGTTTCTTACAAAAGGTTCGAGGAAACAAAACGAATAGAAACGTTATATTTTTCAGCGTGGGAATCATTTGAATCACACGGTTCGGAAACTGTTTGCAATTCTATAAATTTTCGAGCTCGCTGGATTTACTTTCAATTTGGTTGAAATTCCGAATGTTTGCAAACCAGCAGTAAAATCACGCATACTCTCGGAAAAGAAGAATCCTTTCAATATTGAACGTTCCCGCATTCGCGTCGGAGTCTGCTAAATAAGCCTCCCTAATGAGTTCGTCTAGTTCATCTAACTTTTTTCATTTTCTTTTCTTTTCGTTTTCTACTTCTAAATCGCGATTTGAATCGCGCAATTGTTGAAAGTCCCATTCGTATCAGACCCATAAGAAGATTATTCGATGCGAGGTATGTATATGAGCGAAAGTAAAAAAAGACTTGATATTAGATCGATAATTATCAGAATCCTTTTTATTTTACGAATACTTTTAATTATCAATATTTCAGATATTTAAAGAACTCTAATATTTCGTTTCTAGAAAAGGGAAGCATACTTTTTCTGACAGAATGAAACAGAACAAAATGTATCTAAGTGTAGCGAGGATTTTCCCTGTATAACTTTTTCTGTCTTTCTATATATACGGTTAAATTAGTGTCAAATTAATTATAACAAAACAGATGCTTCGACTCATCGTATCTGGAAATGACGACGCGAATAAAACTGAATCGCTAAAAGTCGTACATTAATTTGACGAATGGATAATAGATAGAACTTCTCGACGTACTTTTATTCTCCGTCTTTATCAAAAATTTACTGACGCTATTTGTAAATTTAAGACTTGTGAGATTGTTGTACGCCGAGGGACATTAATTTTACACTTGCGTTTTCTCCTTTATCCATTGTCGCACAGCAGATACTCGCGTGTACACTCCGGGAAATCTGGGATCCGTGCATTTGCCCAAGGACCAAGACACGATGCCAATTTGGACATTGTTATACACTAACGGTCCTCCGGAATCACCCTGTGGCACGTGGAAGGTAAGTCGCAAAGGCGGGTCGTGCGATGTTAAAAATATCGATAAAAATAAATTTCGTTTCTCGATACTTTCGTTAATAGTAACGCGTCTAGCAAACTTTCAATATCATAACGCAATACGACAGTACGATAAAACATTCTGAAACAAAAGGAACAAAGAATAAAAGAAGGCTTTTAGAAATTTACCTGACAAGAGTCTTCTTCCTTCGAACTGCCCGCGCATATCATGTTGTCCGTCACCGTGATGTTTGCGTTACTATAAATCTTTTTGCATTCCTTTTGGTCTACGACAGGCAACGTTAACTTTTTCAACGAGATCGACATCGGACCGTTCTCCTACAAGTACATAATGGAATATTATCTTGCGAATAATATACCATTTCGAAGCGTAGAACGTCTGTGAACGTTCGAAGCGGTGCAAATGGGCGTCTCGTCGCGAATATTTCCCATAACGAGCGAATATCGTCAACCGATCGACAAACGAATCTTAATATTTCTACGTCATCAATTTCGGCGAACGTTAAAGTTGAGCAAACTGTCGAGCGATCGCGTCGAACGCGAGTTTACCCAAAACGATAAGCCAAAAACTTACCGTCACATATCCCCATCCTGTCACCACTACTTTTTCTTTGGCATTTACCGTGCTCGAATAAGACGCCAGGGTGATCGGTTTTGTGGTTTCGCTTGTAGATATCTTCTGCGGTAACTACGAATAGATATCGTTTTTAAGTTTGGCGTCTATGGAATTTACGAATTACGATCGAGTAGGACCCTTTAAGGTGACAGTGTAGATTTATCCCTATTTTCTAGTGGCAAATTTTCAAGTACTTGTGCACTCGTAGAATTACGTGATTTCTTGCGGAAAAGATACGAGAGAATAAAGTAAAGCTGTAGTCGACAGATACTGTTCAGGTCAAAGATCTTCCAGTTTCTTTCAAAAAGTTTGTATTTCCATCGTGACTTACTATTGTACGCATGTATCGTAGATAAGAGATAGGAACGTAACAGAGATTAATTTTCATCAATGTTGACAGACTAAAAATGTGACAGCTGTTTGTGCGTGTTTTAGATGTACGATAAGTAGAATTTTGTTTATCACAGTACGTGGTATATTAGTTTGGGTCGTCAAAATTTTGTAATCAAAATTATTCGATAAAAATTTTGGCAAGAAATTTTTTTTGAGAAACATTCGATCGATTATACGTACGTATTACGTAAAATGTTATCGAATAATGGTTAAAAATGCTCTTGATCAAAAATGTTTTCCTTTTCTATATTATAACACGAACATCGTATCTTATACTTTTTGACTAGTAAAAGGAAACACCTATCAACAATTGGAAGAAATTTCCGCAGTGTAAATAAACAGAGGTTGATTTAAGTATATAAATTTCGATTAAACGAAAAGGAGACACCAAACACGATGAAACATTGTACGCTTAAAAAGTTAAAATGTACTTGGAAAGTTAGAGATGAAGAAACGTACCTTTATCAAAGCAACATCGTAATCCAACGTTTCGCTGTTGTATTTTGGGTGGCGAATTACCTGAAGCCCCTGCTTGATCTCCGTGCCACCCTTATTGTAAAAAGTACTACCAAAGCGAATTTTAAGTTCCCAGGGCCCTAAGCTATAAGATAATTACAATTTAACGCGTGAGTAGTCGTCGTTACGCGACTATCGTGCGCCCCGATAATTAGTAAATTATCTATTCGGTGCCGAATTGTTCCATTACTTTACTTATACGAACCGTGAAACACAATGTGCCGCCGTTAACACCCAATTTTGGCTGATTATGGAGCCCCCACATAACAGTTTTTGTTGATCGTGAATGGATACCTATTACAGAGAAGCTTGGTCATGGGTTTGCTCAATGTTTAGCGACAAAATCGCGTAAACCGTGATCGATTTACCTGATATGGATAGTCGGTGATGTACGCGTCCTGTCCCCCTATAATCCGAGGTTGGAAACAGAGCGCGTATTGCACCGTGCAGAGCAGCAGCAACACCCGCCGCATGGTTCTCGACTGAAGGTCCAACGCTATACCGTATGCTTTTAAATCGGAGCAATCAACTTCTTCGCGGAACTGATAAGACATTGACGATACGAGTATTGAAATGTTACATAAATTATGTCATCCGGGTGGATTCGTTCACAAACTTCGATCACGTTCCCTCCTTCTATTTTTCTCGTCTCTTCCTCTTTGCTCGTCCGTCGTTGTCTCACACGGCTGCGAACTTTCCGATAGTTCCCGGTCCACGTCGTGTCTACATTGATTGCCCGTAACAAAATTTTCTCTTGACTCTATCTCTTGATTCTTTGTTCCAACGGGCGAGAAAGGTTGGCGAACCACTCTCACGGTGCGAACTTACGTTCTTCATTTCCGGTAGATAGAAACTCGCGTGAAACAAGAGCCGTGAGCCGAGAAAGGAAGCGAATCGGGAGTTGGTGAGACGAACGAAACGGAGATGCGAAGCTGTGGTCGTAAGAGGAAAAACATATAGAGGAAGAAAAATTAATCGATGCTCGAGTACTAACTTAAGTAAATATTAACTTCTGCGAAATCGCGTTAATCACGAGATACGATTACGATAAAGAGCACGCGATTACGACAATATGCGACAGTAATGTAAGAAGAATACCAATATTGTATTCTATCGCGTTCTTTTTTCTTTTTAAATCTAGGTATATTGTACCGTGTCCAAGCTTGGCCGAGTCCACGTTTAGACCTATCGCTTAAAAGCGTACCACGTGCTCGGACCATAAAAATTAACTTTTATCGAGTTACCGTTAGATCTTGCATATATCTAGAGTCGAGACGAAAACCAGAGACATCCTCGACAATGTCCTCCTCTTATTCTCGTATAAGAATAATAAATTTACGAAGAAGAATGCTACATTATCTATTCAAAAAAAAATTGCGCGACGACTTCGAAAAGGCGACACTATCGTAACTTCGCTTTTACAAGTCTCGCTTGTATTTGATTAATCCGCGCGTGTACATTTCCAGTGTGAACTCCACCGTGGAACAAACACCGGAAAAATAATATTTGAACTAGCCTCGTACGGGTTACGATTTATCCATGCAACATTTCACTCTGTAACGTAGACGCGACAGCGTCCGCTCTCGCCGTACGCGGTCCCTATATAATTTTTACTACGACCGACTGCAATTTCGATTACTCCGCAGTAAATAAAATCCGATCCGGAAATAAAACAATTGAAACGACGACAAATGGTGTTCCATTTGTGGTTGGTAAAGCGTATCATTCTTTCTTCCTTTTTTTCGCTTTCTCTCCTATTTTCTACGTCGTTGTATCGTTGCTTATTCGCGCGTACACGCGAACACTTGCAAATCTTGTCACACGTAATAGAGCCCGCTAACGAAAAAAGCTGAAAAAGGAAAAAAAAGGGAGGAAAAACGGGAGAGAGTAACGGAGGAAAGATACACAGAGACGATTTATTCAATGAACGCACGTTATGGACGCGTACAGTTTGGCATCGTGTACGGATGTGTATTGTATCGATTGCAGCCGAGGGCTGATACGAAGTGGCGCGAACAACGAAACGCGCCTAGTTTCAGAAACGCGGACACGTGTTTCGAAACGTTGCGGGACGAACGCAGAAATTAATGCAATGGCAAACGACCCTCGTAAACGTAAAAGGCCAGGCGGTAGCGTTAAAATTATACGATGGCCGTATCCAACGAATGCACGGCGGGGATACCTATCTCAAGTGTATTATAAATGTGATGAACGCGGCTCGCAAAGGAAGTAACGTGTATTATTTATAGCACGGCCGACTGAACGCAATGAAAATAAGGCGGCATTAGCCGGCCGGGGCTGCGAAAGTGAGGACCACGAATAATTCCACAGCGTGTAATCCGGCTGAAAATTACCATTTAAATTTCACTCCTGACCACGGCCGCCACGCGTTTTCCGCGACTGATGGGACGAGAGCCCTTGATTAACTGCGCTAAAACCCTCTCGCTTCGAGAACGACACTTCGTATTGTTTCAGTTTTGTTTCAGCCGGAATTTAGTTACCATTATCCTTTTGACACGTTGCATCGGGACGTTCTCGAACCGAAAGTGATTTGGAGGGAAAATTTCGACGAGTGAAACTTATCGAAATGTAAAGTCTGGTACTGTTGATATATAGGTGTCGAAATCCTGTACGAATTCTAGTTTATACAAGTGAGTAATCCATTTGTAGGATTAATCATGCGTATCGAAATATATTTGATTTATCTTTTTATATTTCTCTTCTCTGTTTAACGTTGGTCGCATCATAGTTATGCATCGATAACGTGTTTTTCAACCGAAGAGCGTCGGGAAATCGTAAGATCGTTTCATTTATCAATGTTTTATATTATGTTAACATTTTTTTAGGAAATTTACACGATCCAACTTTAAACGAAATAGGGTGTTTGTATTTAAATATTTATATTTCGATCAAACATTCCTCAGATCCCTATTTAGCTTCAAGCTTTCATCGAAATTTCCGTATTAAATTTCGTTATTCGTTGTACCATGTACAATGCCAGGCAATGTGAATTCGATGTATTATTAAATCAAGTATACAGAACTCGGCAGAAATTAATGTATTTGATAGTTAATATCCAATATGGATTAAAAACGTGGAAAAATATACACTGCGAACTACGCTTCCGATTTGCTATTTTACACAAGGGCATAAAAGTTCATATTCCAAAAAAATTTCAATAAGTGAGACAGCAATTAACAGTAATAGAGTCGACGAGGGATAGTTGTTACATGCTTCGGATATTACTACATCGTGAAAAAAAAAAAAAAATAAAAAATAAAAAATAAAAATTCTACTAAAGAAAAAAATGTAGATGTCAAAAAAAAAAAAAAAACAAAACAATAAAACCCAATAATTATAAAGAAACCAAGGCAGATATCATAGGATAATTTTAATCTATAATACAAATACAATTTAATAAATTTTATGTATGTACATTTCATTGGAAAGTTTTACCGCATACGGTAAATTTAGTAAAATTACTGAATTGAACAACTAAAAATTAAATTGAACAAATTCTATGGTGAACATAAAATCGATTTCCATGTGTTCTCTACGTTTCTACCTACAGAAAAATTACTGACAACGTACTTACCCTATTCTATATGAAAACACGAATAATTTCAGATATTTGCAAAGGCCGATTTAAACGGGACACCCTTTATATTACACCATATAATTTTATTACAAATAGTTATCTTCGCTCATCAAACATTTGCAATTTTTTTATCCACCGATTCTTTCAGCGTTATAGTCGGGACGTTATAGTCGGAACGAGCCGACAATATAATCGAAATTTGTTTCGCTATTGCGAAATAACAGTTTTCACAGAACGATATTCCTTCGGTGAGCTTCTAGTAAACGCGGCATCCCTCTTATACGCGAACTTCCTTCCAGGTTAATTCGTTGTAATCTCTTCGTTGAAATTTCCAACTTCTAATACTTGGGTTCTACCCACGACGCACTGCACGAAAGGCTTAACACCAACACACACGCATAACACACAAGAGTTTCTTGAACGCTCTAGAGTTTCCGAAATTCCGGTTTATCATAATACGCTGATAGCTATACATATAAACGTTTTTACGCGCCTCCAACGCGGCCTTAACAGAAAATGGATAATATTTAGGCGATCTATACGATAGCGAAATTTGTACAACGCGTATGTAATAACGGTGTATGTTCGCACCGAATTCAGTCGATGCACGAGCTTCTTAAACTGTTCGCTTAATTTAAGTTCATCGAGGAATATTCCTTTAATAATTTCTTTACGAATATTCGAAAAGGAATTTGACGAATTTGAAACTCAGTTTCACTGCTACTTTTAGTCGGGTTATTATTTCAATTATGTACCTCTCTTCCTTTATCGTTTATCAAATTAGCATATGTTAGCGAAAGAACAATGAAAGATAGTTGAACCGAGAGTATTTAAATTATCGATATAATTCTTCCGTTTCGGAAAGATGAAGTAAGTATTTGAGTATCGAAGATTGAGACGAAACGTTGTATTTGATACAATGATATTTATATCGAGTCGAGCAATATTTAAATGCAAATAAAGCAGTTAGTTACAAGAATATTAATTAATATATCGCTGATATAAAAAAAGTCACACGAGATTTTATCTCTCCTCTACAAGAGATATTTTGTTTGCTGTTCACCTGTAATACAACATTCATGTGTGTAAATTACGAATGAACGTATGGATATAGGTATATTTACAAATCGAACCACGTTGTTTTTTAGTTTATGAATGCGAACGAATCAATGCACGTCACGATGACAGCATTGCGCAAGAGAAATAATGTAACTCTGTTTATCGTCGGAGCGTTTACTCGACTCGTGACTCACAATCAGCCACGGTAATCCGATTTCTGATAAAAAAGAAAGAAAAACGAGAGAGAGAAACGAGAGAAGAAAAACGCTGATCGGAAGTGTGCATCGTATCGGCGCGATACGATTATTGAAATTACGGTGAACGACAGATACGGGAAGGGGCAGGGGAGAGAAGGACGACGTTTATCCAAATTTATGGCGGATTCGCGTCTACGTCGGATTACGAATGCACATTTTACAGGAATTCAAGCGTTTCGCGTACTCGCATCCCGCTAAAATATTTTCGCAGAGCCGGTTGGCGAAGGCCAAATGGATAGAGTGTCCCAGCTGGAAACAACCGAATGAAATACACCGACGTGTTACGAGAATCGTCGCGATAATTTTTGCTCATCGAGCGGCGGTGAGGTCAAATTGCTGCCGCATCTACGATCGAGCAATTAGCTCCGTGTTCGTTTCGCGGGTCAACGATATCACGCGGACCATGGAACGACGATTAAATCGCGTTTCACTCGCCATCTTTCCAAAACTGGAAGTACGTCGATGCGACGCGACGTTCTTTACGCAACGTCTGCGTTCGGTTGTCCGCGTTCGTTGATGACTCGTTAGGCACGTTAGTCGTATGCAAAAGGTTCAGCGTCTTCTTTTTCCGCATTACACGCTTTTAGTTTTCGTGTGAATTATTTTGCTGATAGAATCTTTATGGTACCGCTGTGACGCTTTTGGTAATTGGTAATAAACGAGCTAGACGAATTAGAAGACATAAAATATATTTTGTGTCCTTTTTCGAAGAATATTTGGCTTGTTCGTTTGTACGTAATTATTTTCAATTATATTAAAATGAATATGAGTAGAAACATTGTGCGAAATAATAAATAACGATGAAATTTGAATCGTCCGAGATTGCAGAAGTTACTGTTTTATATAGGAGTGCGATGTTCTATGTAGTTTTATGTTTGATCGTTGAAATGTGTTTATCAGTCACTATCGATCGCTGCTTGAACTTCTTAGTTAGATATCTTTTCCTGTATCTGAACGATATTATCTGTAGGTATACGATGAAACGTTTGAGAAAGATGGAAGAACTCGAAGACTGAAATAAGAAATACTTCGATATACATTTGAGATTAATTAGAAAGATTCTACGTTATAACCGGCAAATGTATTCACAGTGAATCTATATGCGAAAAATCAACTACCGCGGAAAACACAAAAGGTTAATATACCAACTGTAACCCATAAACCATGGAAACCATGAACGCGATAATCAGCTTAAAATATTTCAGCTCGTTTTTTGGAACGTTTTTTTGAAACGTAACGTTTCAGAGTTGCAAAACGGTGGTGGAAATTAAACATGTGAAATAATAATTCGCTCATTGTGGCGTATAATCGATGGAAGCAGCGATCGTTCGCATTAATACTTTTCCAAATGAATGGCACAAACGGAGCACGAACGAGATTATCAATGATATTTTGAATATGATTAAATAAAATAAAGCAGTACGCAGGGAATTCTCGCTATATCGCCGATTTATCAAACAAAATAAACCCCAGGAAACCGATAATAAGAATATCGAACGTGCAAAAACAATGAACGATCAAATTGACATATAGGATTAGAACGTTCGAACGATGATCAGCGCGACAAATTTTCAACCGAGCCTGATATATGTTAATTTAATAATAAATATCGCGTTACTTGGTACTCGTTGACGCGAGAAACACACAATCAGAGATACGGCAATACATGTTCCATCTGTCGTTGCCAGATCCAGTATTTATCTCGTGTTAACGATTCGTTTTACGACAATGTGTGCAGCGTGACGTATGATTGAAATTATTTTTGGGGATAATAGCGTCCGCGCGCGACCGGTTAATTAATTCGATGCCTCCTGCCAAAAAATGGTATTACAAGTGAGAACGATGGAAATTACAGACGCGTTACGTATTTACGAAGTCAACGACGGTCACATTAACTTCATATTTGCACAGGTCAATTAGCTCCGCGATGAATAATCGTCGAGGGTATACGTAAAACGATTCTTTCAACGCGATATTGATATTAAAAACTGATAACATCATCTTCGATCAAACGAAGGTCCCTAACGCGTCGTCGCAAAAACAGGGCAAGCGAGATTTTAAATAAAAAGTTATTTATAACTCGATAACAGTTTTCACAGCTTCTCTCGTAAATCGTAAATTTGCGAATAAATTTTTAAAAGTTTCATTAAGCGACGTAGGTATATTTTTATACTGACAACTATGATTTTTCTTATACTGTCTGAAAATAAGTATTGGAATGAATTAAAAAATCTACGATACAATACAGCTCGAAGACATTGAGGTACAAGAATCAAGTAAATATTTTACAAATTTTATAACGACTATATTTATCGATTATAAAATCCATTGAGAGGAACGCGAAAGAAATTCCTTCATTTAGATTTTAGTAATATCGAGTACTATCGTATCGAGTAATATTATATCGTATACCGTGTTCAACCCATTCGGTCAACCGGTTTCATTTAGTTGATGCATTTACACGATGTTATAATTATCAATTTCAATTTCTGCCTATCATTATCCGAAAAGCACAACAAATTAAAGAATTTTATTCCAGTTACTATATTATGTATAAGAAAGAGTAAAACTTTATATTTTTCCATCTTTCTAACAAATCGAGAAAAAGCTGCTTCTATTTAATAACGCAAATAGTCTGTACAACGACGCAGTCTTAATATTTGTTCGATTAGATTAAACAAGCATCAGAATTTTATAAGCATAGGTCCTACCAAAGCATCAAATTTATGACATGTTGCGACATAGAGCAAACCAACGGGTCTTTTTTTCGGCGTTATCTTAATAACTTGAGCCATTCTCTAATTACACGCGGAAAACACGTTTGTTATGAATGGCGATTTAGCCCTTAATATCGTAGCCTTAGCCTTAATGTCAAAGCATTAGCACTCTCCCGATAAATGCAACAAAGAGACAGTAATTCCGGGGATGCATTGTTTATGCAGAAATTACGTATTTGCGGCTTTATAAGGAACACACGGTTCCCTCGATGGCCTCAAACGTTGCAACGATGTACGCTTTGCTGTTCTTGATTGTCTTTGCTTTGCCGATATTCTGCGCGGTTTCCACATATGGTTCGAGTGAAGTTTATTTTATAATTAATTCCATTTGCGTTATATATTTTATGTAAGATGGCAAGTTTGAAAGATCGCGACAGATTATTTGAAAATTTGCTCAATTAAATTCAACCAGTGTTCCGATAGTAAATTAACGTGTTGATTATTAACGAATTATTGGGTATATCGTGTATATAGCGATTCATTAAGATACATTAGTTCGAGCGTCGATTTGATAGTGTCTTTAAATGAAACGAAGTGAACAGTTAGTAACGCTGTTAAATATGTGTACTATGTTTACGTTTACGTTGAACAGATGTCCGTTTTAATCTTTTTGTAATATCGGCGCATCAGTTACAACATTAAATTTTCTTATCGTGTTTAATTCTTCTAATTAGTTGCATAGGATGTAGAGATATCTTTTTCGAAATCAACAAATATTTCATTTTATCCGTTGAAGGCAGAAATTGCAACTAGATCTATCGTCCATATCCCTCAAACTTTCAATTAAATGTAACTTTATCTTTCGCGTGATCGAATTAATATTTTCCGTAAATAATTAAGAAAATGAATGGAAAGACGCGGAAGGAAACAGGGTTATGCAGAGCGTGTATCAAAGGAATTAACCGAGCGAACTTATCAACGTATCGATATCGCGCGAAACGCATTAAACGATTCGTCTGATTTGAATGTTGTACAGCCGATTACGGAAAAAGAAACGTCTCGGAGTCAGCGAGATTTCCGGGACCGGCAGAATCCAGGATTATTGGAGGGGAGAAGGTCGCCATAGAGGAATATCCATTTGCGGTTAGTATAACGTGCGATCGATCTTCACGGTCGATTTGGCATTTAGAAAATCGTTGCCTCTCGTCGCAGGTCTCGTTGCAGAACAATGGTACGTTTTTCGGTCACCAAGTTGAGCATTTCTGTGGCGGCGGTATCGTCGGGGAAAAGTGGATAATAACGTCGGCGCAGTGCGCTCTCAGGCAAGATTAATACATACCGCGTTCTCGACGAACGATTTTCATGTGCACACGATTCGTACACGCGTCTTTCCTTTTTTTTCTTTTTTTATTCCCTTTTCCTTATCGCTTTACAGGGTAGAAGCGAAGGCATTTCACGTGAGAGCGGGCACGTCGCGTTATTACGAGGGTGGTGACATTTATGGTGTCCAAAGCGTCGTGATACATCCCGCTTTTAACGCAATTAATTACGACTACGACGTTGGTCTCGTTGAGGTAATACATTCTCGCTTGTCGCGTTACTGTACCTGTCGTCGCTATTTAGTGACCGCTACGAGTGTCAAGATATTATCGAAACGAACGTTGAAAGCAGAGAACGTATCAAAAGGTGTAATTAATAATCGATTCGTTACTCACAAAATTAGTTTTTTTACATCTTTGATATTTTTGTTAAAAACGAAACTTCCTATCGGTTGTAACGTGCATTTCCCTGTTAGTTACATTCGTTCGTAATCGTAAATGTGTATTTTAATTCTGTGATTCATTTTATCAGCTTGAATTATCGAACACCGTGAAATGGTATTTAGCGTCACAATGCATCAAACGGAAACAGACAGTTTAAGCGTTAGAATCTATCGGAGATTACACTCTTAATTATTCATGGCCATTGAAGACTATTTCGTCTATCGTAATTATAGATTTCGTTGAATTTGAATCTCCCTTAAATAAATCCTAAACTCGAACAAGAATCTAGCAACGCCTTGAAAAGATGTGATAATAATTCGGTAATAATAAAATGAATTATTCGATAGATATTTCACGTTCACCTCGTTAAATAAATCATCGATTACATTTATCATTTATTATTTCCTGAAACATATACTACACTAATATTTCTTCTGACGTAGCTGTCCGACGGTATAACGTACGATAGCACGAAGCAGCCCATTAAATTGCCCAAAACACATTCGATGATCGACGACGATTCGCTGGTTAAAGTTCTCGGTTGGGGTATATTCGAGGTAGCTACAATCCGAAAAACTTTCGGGTTAACGTGTTTCGAAACAGGATATAGAAACGCTGCCGTTTATTACAGTTATTCGGTCCGGTCTCGGACGTACTTTTACATAGTACGATGCGGAAAATTAATAACCAGGACTGCGAGGAAGCTAGCGGTGGTGACTTATTAACCAACAGGATGTTTTGTGCCTTATCGGACACTGCTAGACCCTGCGTTGGGGATTCTGGCTCACCTCTCATTTTTCAGAGCACGTTATTCGGTGAGTTTGAATATGCGTTAAAATTTGATTTCCCTTTTGTTGATAATATGGAGCACATTCTCTTTGACTGTCCCATTCTTGAAACACTTGTTTTTTTCAGCCGTGTGTTTCAATTATTTTTAATCAATATCAATCGTGTTTCATTTCGATATTTCACACGTACATCGATTATGAGCGGCGTTGTCGACATTTACAGGGGTGGTATCCTGGAGTCGATCATGCGACAGGCAGTATCCAACTGCCTTTACAGCTATAGCAGAACTGAAAGATTGGATCACCGACATAACCAGTATATCTTGATTTCCCCTGTATTCGAGATCGTAACGCGATGTAGGATATATTACGACTCCCTTGTAATATTTGCTACGTTGTAATACAGCTTCCTTTGTGATATTCTGAAAGAACGTCAAGTTCCAGTAGATTTTATGGTAGAACGGTCTTCTTCGAAACGTCTTAAATATGAAATGCATCTTAAAATAACGGAGAATATGTGAATTAATTTTCCAGGAGAGATAAATGTATGATATCTTCGATGAGTAATATCGCTGTATAAAATATGTATTGTAAAATAAAATATGTATATATCCTGTACATATAATTGCACGATATACGTGACTATTTTCTCTGTTTCCTGCTTTTCTCGTGCGAGAGTATGAAAAGAATTTTACACGAAGCTTGGCTGCAAACGCTTTATTAGAAAGTCGTAAGCAAATATTGAACGTAGCGTGCAATGGATATTGTAACAAAGTAACGGATTCTGCGTTGCAGAATATTTAGAAAGTTGATAGATGACTCGGTCGGATGTCGATGTTCTAGAAAAATTTTCGAGAAATCCACGATGCGATAAATTCCATATTATCGATGTCTAATCTCTATCAACAGTAGCATCGCAAAAATATGTCATTTTTATACGAGAAATCAAAGATATTAGGTCACAGTCGTGTCAAATTGTTTCAAGATACGAGATATATAGAAACAGATAGAGTAAACACGATCGATTTTTTGTATTCCTTAATACGTACAGATTCATTTTATTATGCTCCACTTAATATTTATTAATATTGTAACTTTGTAATAAAATATTTTCCGCTAAACTTCGTGCAACTTCTTTTCCTCCTTTCCCGTCTTTAGATCATGTTCCTAGAACGCGTTGAGAATAGCAAGAAATAGCCTGTATATTTTTACAATCTAGTGAATTAGAACGAACATTTTTCTTATTAGAAAATCAATAAAACTTCAACAAGAATTATGAAGATATACGAGGTGTTTGGAAAAAAAGCGGGAGAAAATTTGCTGAGAAATAGAATGTTTTAAACATTCTGTGTGTCGAGAGATTTATCGAAGCAGAGTGTAGAACGTACGAGACAAAATATCGATGCTCTTCTGCGGGGAAACTGATAGAAATCCGTATAAGCCGAGAAGAGAAACATTTCCCAGGATGACATTGGAAAGACACAGAGAAAGAGAAAGAGAGAGAAAGAGAGAAATGTTTAATTTCGAACCTCCTCGAGACGTCGCGGCGTGAGCTGATAGCTTTCGACTGGCCATTGCAATAATCCTATTAAACCGCAGACACGATCCAATAACTTTTCTGTCACTGGCTGCTTGCACCGTCGTTCGTTCGACTGTTATTTTTATTCCGCGATCCAGTGGTCATATTCGCTCAGGATACGGATACGCGAGAAGCTAAAATAAATCAACGCTGGATTATCATTTCCTTTGACAGCTCAAGCGACATCATAATTAATGGTAAAAGGTAATGGACGCGAGTAATCGAAATTGCTAAAGAATTGAGAAAAGAAGAAGAAAATTAGGTAAACATATGAGAATGAAGAAAATTGTGTACAAAACAAGATGCAACTATTTTATTATATTTTATTTTGTTATTGAGAATTATTTTTCCGGGGTTGATAGCGATCTTTTACCAAATAATGTTCCAACAAAAGGAAATAATTTGTAATTTTAAGGTCCGTACGATTTCCAATATTCAACTGGAGAATAATAAAACGTAAAGTCGAATTCAACGATTTTGAATCTTACATAGCTTATATAAAATTTCAATCTTTTCGCCGACTTTCGTCATCTGTTATTTATTATCCAATAAATTTCCAAATATTGGACGCTCGAAGATTGTTCGCGTTTAACGATTTCAAAGAATAAAATTTATTTGAATAAATTGAACGATGATTTATCAAAACCGAAATATTAATTTTCTATTCTAGTACAACATTATTTAGTACAGTTATATATTTCGCTTCACGAACAAAAGATTTAGCGTTTCTTATCAGATTTTTTCAATTTTCCTTCGCAAAACCAGAAGAAAAAGAACCATATGGATCTCGTAAGTCGTAATAATCCTTAAATAACATAATTTCCAAAATCGACGAAGTAACGCACAAAATACAAAATTAGAAGGAAATGTCGCTCCTGTCACGGAACATTCTCGCCGTTTTTCACTACCAATTCACAAGCGCCAATTGCCAACCACGCGTTATCTGTGCTGAAACTATCCGTTGGAAGTATAAGGTAAATCGTTCCACAAATAATTTGGAGCAGCGACTCGACCGATTTTTTTTGTATCGAGAAAATCATTGAAAATCGTTGGAGCAATCTTGGACGAGCGTTTTAATTCTCGTCGACGCCAGGTTACCGCGACACGGCGCGTCTCAGCGAACCGCAGGATTAATCCGAAAACCATGGCTCCGATTCAATAAACTTTCCGACACCTTATTCATTTACGAGCGCTAGTCGCGAAAGCTCGTTTCAGTCGGTCGAGTATTTCCGCAGCGTCAGAGGACAAAGAAGAACCGGTTCGATACTCCGCGCCGACGAGAACGCGGACGAGCAAAGATGTCAAAGATGAGAAACTACGGCTGATATTGAATTAACCTTAATGCACCGGTAATGTCATCGCGACTATTGCGACAGAGTTATTACGTCCTAGTGACGCAATGCGTATTACGCGCCTGTTACAGAATGGTAGCGCGCACGAGAGCGTTGCCTCGTTTTGGTAAGAATCCTAGCCAAGAGGCGCATTAAGCTGGAAAACATTGCTCTCTGTATCCAAAAACTGACAGTTGCTGGCGAGGATATGGAAAATTCATGGTAATGGTTGCTCTTGATATTTTGAGTGTAATTATTTAGCTGGCGAAATGAGGATTCGAGGATTGCTTTTTGTAAGATATTTACTTGGAGAAACGTATTTTGAGAACAGTACATTGAATACGATTTGTGCTGAGAATTTGGTATTCCAAACCCTTTAATATATAAATTTCTCTTTGATTTAATAATGAAAATTGTTAAGGTTATTTGATGTATGTGGATACAAAGAAACGCGTGGATAAATTGTAAGGTATCGTAAGTATATATATATATTGTGAATATTAAAGTACAAAGTGTGGAATACAATGTGAGCTGGTCCAAATCCGCACGCTAGCAATGTTACCCTGAGAAAAAACCCTGAAGCCAACGTCGCACATGTACCGCTTATGGTCTGTCCTCGACGCATTCTTTTGTCTATGCGCTGTCGATGGCTTCGGTGCTTGAGAAAACTGAAGACCAGATGTAAAGTTTTCTTAGAAGTGGCGACCACTTCAACAAAAATGAATAAACTTTTTGTAATAAAAGACAATTAAGAATAAAATTCGGCGTAAAATATATATCTTTTATAAGGTAATATGGATCTCAGCATACATATATAGGTATTTTTTAATACGAAGTCAAATATCAAAGGCTAAAATAATCGCTTAAATTAAAAACAGTCTAAATTAATGTTCGTATGTGTGACGGGTATGCGCATTAAGTACTCGATATCTGTAATTAGACAAGAAAGTCGAAGAGGAGAGCATACAATTATTGTTGAAGAGTGTATTAATACTTTTTACCGTCGACTTTTGTTAGCATGGGTATAGCGAAGAAAAGAATTTATTTAAATATCAGTACCTTCGATATAGTTGATAGATCTATTACTCGATACATGCATAAATAATTCTCTTCTACTTAAGCATGTTTGTGATTATTTCTGAAAATCACATTATGTATTTAGTATTTCATATTTTCGTATTTAGTATTAATGTATTTAGTATTTCATTCACATGCGTGTGATCGATATTCTTGAATTATAAATACTCGTATTTTTGTATTTCGATACTCCGTCTGATCAGCTGTACTGATACGAGCTCTCGGCCTCTCGGCGAATAATTTATGACTAATATTTAACTTTTTAATTTTAGTATTACAAAACTGATAAGTGGAGATCCGTGAGATAGTCGTTTCAAGCGTTTGTTGCGAAAGTAAATAAATACAAAGTATTTTGCTTATTCGTATTCTATACTAAGATAAGTAGGACATTTAGCAATTCCACCAAATGTACAGTGACTGGAGTAAATATCCGAATACTTAAGACATTTTCTATGAATTTTATTTTCATCGCAACGAGACACGACTATCGTAATTAAATCGGCAAAATTTGAAATAGGCTTGAATCGATCACCAAAATGTAATATTTGAACAGCCAATTACCCATTGTACTAATAATTGCACAATATTACAATAGGACGACCTTTGCAGCGATTGATAATTGTTGTTAAATTATTACTTGATAATCAATAACAAAATTAAAAAAAATGTCATACGATACACGTAGCACATTCGTAAAAGTTTTCCACAAGTATGCAAATACCTTCATGAGTCATTCTACATCTTTTACTACCTGTAAAGGTTAGTTACAAATTTCACCGTTCTATTGTACCGATGCTTTCAACGAAGCACCTTAGACAACAGTTTCGACCTATCTTTCACGAAGTATCTCGCGGATAATCAGACTTCTCGCGGGGGAAAGCAAAGAGAAGAAGAAAGTCACGTCACGAAGCCGAGGAGAAAATAGTCGGTGAGCCGGCTTTATCGCGAGCGTACGATAGGGGAAAGGAGTTTCTCGACGGGCAATGAAGCCGAAATTTCTTCCTGTGGTGGCTCGATTAACCTCCGGAGCGCGGGGCGGTTGATAATCATTTCGTAGAAGGAAGCAGGTTGCGTGGCAACATCCACAGCACGACTAGAACATATCAGAATGCGGTGTCGCAAGAAGCCACACCGTCGCCGGGGACACTTATTGCGACAATTTGGCAAGATCTTTGGCAATATTAGCGTTGCTTCGAGTTATCCCACGCCCGGAACACATTCGCCTGGCTCTTTTCGGTACGTTAGAAACTTAATAATATAAAACGAAGCAACGAGAGAACAGCGGGCGCGCACAATGAAGAAACCGGCCATCTTGCGGTTGGTGCCGGTTGCAACTGAAGAAATAAAAGAGAGGAAAGCTTTAGGTAGAGACGAGAGTTTGCACGGTCTGGAGATTGTATCGGAATTTTCTCGGAGTTGACCAAGACTACGCGAGCTCTGTAATTACTGTTTGCCCCCGCTGAGAGTGCACGGAATGGATACGTTCCGGTTGTGCCGTGCTTTATCGTTTTTGGTTCCATGCAATGATCGTGATACGTATCTGTTAATATTGGTCCGCTATATACCGTGGCGCAGCTCGCTGGCAGATTTGCATATTTGCTGCTACGCAAATAAAAGGTATTATGGGGCAGCAAAGAACGGAGAGTAAAGAACGAAATGGTTTCGTACGAATGGCCGTTGCGTATATCTTGTTAACGGAGAAAACCTGAGTGGATAATAGCGATCGTTATTTTCGATTCGATTATTTTCGAGTGCAGCAACAAAAGGCATATATAGGTAATAATCCCATAAAAATATCGCATATATATATATATATCGATATATTCGTGTAGGATCCGATGAACAGAGAGAGAAATTCAGTAATGTAGAGGTAAATATTTCTGGACTTTTCTAAAGAATTAATTTTAATCGCCGATTATTTCATTCGTCAAAATTGATATAGGCATGTAATTACAGATATTAATATATAAATATCACAATTTATTGGAAAGTTATCGGATACAAATGCACACCGTTTATGCAGAAATAAGTCACGAATAGTATATACCGATTATTTCAAATCTTTCGATAAACAAAAAAATACAGACTGAAATTTTATTCGAGCAAAATAGTCCTCAATTTTCATTCCCCTTATTCCTATTCTTTACTATTACTGTCTCGCGGCAAGACTTTCGCTTATAACTTTCATTTCAAGTTGGAGCATCATCGAGCTCCGACGTGTCGCTGGTTTTGGTATATGGCTACAATAGGGACGCGTTGGATAATTCAAAGGACATTCGTACCGTTCGCGAAAATCCACTCGTACGATGGTCCATAGATGCCGCCCCATTCGAGATCCGAGAATATCTCCGGTACAACGAGCAATATAAATGTACGGAGTTGCTGAATAGAACGGAGGATGTCTAGTGTGTTTCTCCGCCGTGTGACCGTTTTTCTTACTTTACGTCGTTTAAGCGGGGGCGATGCGGCATGGCGTGGCGTGCGGCACGCGCTAACGAAAATTTAAAAGCGTTATCAGACGGGATGCTCGCGACTTCTGAAAGCGGGGACACTCGTTTAAGAGTGGTTCCCCGTGACAAATTCCTGATTTGCAACTCCATCCCGTTGGCCGTTTGTCGGTGCGCCGCTATAAAAATTTAACAACAGACGAATGGCACGCATTACTTAAGATTACGCTTGCCCGCTTCTTTGTAAAGACTTTAACGTTCCTCCGTCCGCTTCTCACTGTCGCTTGAAGATAAATAGATGCTTTTGATCAACGAAAATGAGAACGTTTCGAATAGATTGTTTTTATATGTAACAATCGACGATAATATATCGCATTTAAATTGGACAATTATATATCATATTTCCAATACATCAACCAAAATATTTTATCCTTTCGTTCAATAACATATAGGAGCATTCGAATAGATGGCATAAATTTGTTGATAATATGATATCTAGAATATCACACGTTTAAGCAAATCCACGCAGAATCTTGATTTCTCTATAGAACCTATATCTAATATCTTCTTCGATGTAAGAACAAATAAAAGTGTCTAGCTTGAAAGAATCCTCGAAGCATCGAAATACCGCTTTCATATTTATCTTTTACAATTCGTCCACAAGGACAATGCTTCCATGTAATTTGCCGTTGTTGGAAAATGAGGAACGTCCTCCGGTCGAAACCAACATCGACGTTAATGCGATACGCGATAACGCGACATAACGCACCCGATGCAATATGTATTTTGATGCATAAATCATAAGCGTGGTATTAAAACTGAGAGAAGCGAGTCCGTGGGGGCGGATACGTGGACGAATTCGCTCCTATATATCGGCATACGTTTCAAATCCATCGAGGAAGAGTTGAATCCTAATGTTGTATGAAAAGTAGCCAGCCAGCGACCAGACGTCGTTTTCAATTCAGTGACCTTGCGCATTATGTTTCACCTATTGATACTTAATATCCGTACACGTTGCAACTTTATCCGGAAAGAGAGAAAACACGATATCGGGCCTACGAATGGAAATTTAGTGAAACGAATCCGTTTCTAAAAAAATGGGCATCGCAGAATATCCAAATATTCCCCTTTCGAAGTACGTTTAGGCAGAGATAATTAGTTGAAATACTGGACTGCGCTCTCTGTATCGATATAGACCGACTGAAAAAGTGGAACGAACCGGAGAAACGTAATACGCGCAAATTTAAACGTAGATACAGTTTTTTAGTGGACGACAGTTTGACAAATCCTCCTATCTAGGTCGAATGTAGTAGCGTTTTAATGTAGATACATACGTACGAACTGATGTGTAAACATGATACCTCTACTGGATAGTTTATTTAAGTAGACTCTATGTGCGGAAATTCTCATATAAAATTTATCATTCAGCGCACGTAGAGATCAAATTACAGCAGAACTGCCAGTATTGGTATTCCTGCTATCCAAATGTTCCAGTATTCGAACATTCTACTACTTAAACGCTCCATTATCTAAATAGTTCTTCGTTACTTCGATGTGAAATCGATATTATAGAGGTCAACACGTTGTGTATAACAGGACGTAAGAGAAAACATATAATGCTATCTGTAGACTAAGATACGTTTTAAAAACTAGAATGCGATAATAGCGTCAGAAAAGTTGCAAGATACGACGCTGTTAAAGACGCTTTCATCTTGAAATATATTTACCATTCTCGTATATACACAAATATATTTAGCAGGTATTCAAATGATTTTATTTTTTTCTTTCTATCACAACATAGATCTTTCGTTGCATTTTCAAGAACATCTTTCTCAAAAGACAACTGTATCACGGTAACTATCTCCTTGCCAATATACGCATATTTGCATCACGATCTGAGAAACACGGTGATCTACTACTTTCGTCGTAGTTCCATATTTAACAAAAAAATTATGTAATTCGATTTACGTTCGTCAAACAAAACCGAACAAATATCAGCCAAAGTACTTTGGTTTCGATCACTACAAACTTATCGATGGTGCTTCTCCAAATTGTTATCAGCATGTATTACGTAGAAAATGATACGTCAAAAGGCAACCCAGTCACTCATAGTTCCAAAATCGATACACGCCGAGTGCTTGCTTTGAAACAGTACACAACGACAGGGAGCACGCGGTTAAGCAGTAACCCGAATCAGCCGAAGATTTACGATTCCGCGATTGATGTATACGATCACGGAGATTTTGGCAAAGTTCCCCGACGACATGATGTGCAAATAATCCCAGCAGGCCCCCCGACATTTCGCCTCTGGCCGTCTGCTTCCTTCTATTTCACTTGGACGACCCTCGCAAAACCAAGCAGTTTGGTGGCTCCTGTCGTGCGTGACATACCCACAGACGAGATTCTACTCCGTAGTGCTATCCCTCCTGCTTAGCTGTTGGAAATATGGCATGGTCTCGGCACTAGGAATACGAACTATCGACTAACACAATTCGTCCACTGCGAGGACAGTTTTATCACTGGGATGTAGAAACCAAGCACTTAAGGCAACAACCTTAGTCAGAACTTAGTGGCGGTTCAGAGCTTGAGTTATTCTACTTACGAAGTGGATCGAGAAATTTCAGAGCCAAAGTAAATACGTATATAGCAATTATTACGTTGCGTTCGAGTTAAATTAACAAGAAATTTAGCGGAACATTAGGTGACGCGATAAAATTAATATTTATTTAGACTAAATAAAAATATATTTCTAATTAGTTTCGTGGTCCGTATGACGGGAACTTGGTGTCCGCGAAGTTGACACGATTTTAAGAAATCTTCGAGTATAATTTTTGGTGTCAGGGATCGTGTAATTAGTTGCTTTCCTCTGCGAAATACGAGCCTGCTTCGTAGTAGGTGCTGTTAACCTACATCGGCAAGAAAAGGTGTGAAAATAAGATTTCCAGTGGCTAGAAAAGGTTAAGACCGTGCCTTCTGCGGTTCAGCCGAATAATCGAGTTAGCTCTTGTTATATCGACAAACGTTTGAACATCCATGGAGACTACGATTTGTTGGTACCAGTACATTAGTACCTTGTTATCCAAGCGGTAAGTATTTAAGGACATTGGATCCCAAGGTCATTGAATCCTATATCTCAGGAATAGCGCACTTCGAATATTATCGATCCAGGACCGGTGGATCATAAATACTAGAATCATAAGTTCATCGAAAGCTATTTTTTAAGGAGATATCTGGAATTCGACAATCTCAAAGTTCCGATTCTACTATACAGATTTTAGTGATCTCAGGGTTTACTTTATGGATTTTAATGATCCCACAATTTTATCGTATAGAGGTCTAGTGATCTTGGTAATTTCACATGAATTCCAGGGACATCGTGATATCGTACGACCCACTGATCCTCGAAACTCGATATATATGTCTCGATGCTTCAGAGTTTGGGTAATCTGTGTCTTTAGATATGCAGAATATTTGATAGACTTTGAACTATTGGTCGCACGAATATTGTCCCATTTCAATCCAAGTCGCATCAGCGGAATTCAACGATGATATCCATTGGCAAAGTCGCGACTTTTTTGTCGCCGTTTATCTTAACATCCGAGCAAATGCTTTAAAGAGCGATACAGTCCGTAAAATGTAACGATGTGACGGCTAATTAATTACAGAGCGAATAGTCGTTTGATTTACTAGTAGATAGAACCGCGAGATAATCTACCCGCGACCAATTTTATATTTCAGCTGTCTACAACCGAATTCCTGCTAGTCCGTGTCATCCTTAAAATATTCGGCGTACATCTGCGTGATATTACGTAATATTATTTGTAATAAAATTTAATTAACTTCGCCGTTGCCACAACCACCAATGTCACGAGTGTCTGCATAATATGCGATGGTAAATTATATCTGACGTAGCATCGTGCAACGCTCATTTCTATCTACCATAATAACGCAGAATTGAACACGATGGCGCTATCGACGATTAGCTTCCGTGCCTCGTTAAGCCCGCTAGTCGTGTCTCATATTTTTACGAAACTTTTCCTCGATTCCAGCTTCAATTCCCAACGAGGCTCGCGACCAACTATTCGCTGCCGCGATCGATTTGCTGCCCCTTGTATTCAAACCGCTCGTGCACGTATCGCGTCGCATCGCGAACAGTTATTTCCCATGGCTGTCATTGTCCGGTTAAATTAATTCATTAAAACTGACAGGCTCTGCAAATGCTGACGAATGGAATTAAAAAGGAAACACGACCGATATGTACGCATATCAGCTCGATATTTTCTCCACGTCGATTTTATTCTATAGCGAACGAGAGGGCTACGAAATGCGACTAATGTTTCGTTTACCATAAAAAGCGATGTGTTACAGCTCGAGATAGATTTTAAACGATCGTTCGAGTTTGAAAGAATTTCCGCTCGAGAGAAATATTTTGCTCGAAAGTATTTAGATACTTGCTTACTTTTGAAAACATGTACTTTAGGTAGAAAATTACGATTGCGAATCGAGATACGAATAGAGATTGTGGTCGCTATAATTCGCACGGGGTATAATATATTATACGTATACAATGTGCAATAACAGAACTGATATTTGTAATCGTAAAACCTTATAGAATTGTTTTATTATTCGATGATTATTCATTTTTGAATTACGAAACTCGAATGAATTTGATTCACGAATGAAATTTCAAAATGTTTCGTACAATACGTACGATATATTCATAAAATGTTTCTATAGATGTTCATATACTTTTGCGAGCTACTGTATTTATAAAACGCATTGTGTTAATTAAAACTTACTTTTCAGGTTATCCAAATCATTTCAATAAGCAAAATTTACTAATTGTAAGTTCCTTTTACATCTGTTTGCGAAGTGAAACGAAATTGGTTTGTTAGCAGACGTGCGGGTAGCTGGTATTTCGCACAATCGGATTCGTGTTTTCAATCTACACTTTACAAGTTACACGCTGACGGCGCGGCAGCGTGAATGTCTGTGGCAGCGGTCGAACGATCGAGAACCGACATACGAAGCGCGAACCTTGATTATTCCGGTGGTTACTTCGCGGAGTTTCCCAATCACTTACGAAGCGGGATTACTCGTTCCAGTTTCACGTCTCAACAAATTTCTCTCTCATATCGTCCTAACACATCATACGAAACTCCGTGTATCTACGGGGAGATAGGATTACGATCATACGAAGATCTAATCGATCACTTTTTCGCGGATAACGTGGCCATATGACTCCCGACGAAAAATCAAGACATTCGTGATTTTTCATAGTGCGCGAAAATTCCTTGCACTCCGTACCTCTTTCGTTCGTTATAAATATTAAATTATAATATCAAATTATATATATAAAAATCTCGATTTGCTGTATAATATGGTCTAATAGATAAGTCGATCGTTAATTTTTACACAAAAAGTAACAGACTATGCTAGTAAGAACTTCGATCAGATCGAAAAATAAACTATCAGTAATTATTTATCGGATTTAGAAAATAAACTTTAGTTTTTCCTATTTTCTTCGTGCTTTAGTAACAAATACTCTGTCATAAACCACGAAGTTTCTAGAGGTTCTTGCGACGATACCTGAATATCTAACGGTTTTCGAGACTAGCTCGAACCCTGTGGGATGCTGAACCCCCTCATCCACCCCTATGGTAGAAAGCCTCTGTTCCCTTTACAGAGATAAATCGCATTGAGGGCATCGCGATAGAAGGTAGAACATTAGGTGCTAAAGTCTCTCGACAAGCACAATTTCATACAGCTCTCAATCACAGTTCATTTAGAACATTTCTTTCTGCCAATCACTGACAGTTTTGTACAGTTACAGATATGTGATTTTTCTCGATAATACTACGTCAAAATGATAATAAATTCTGTTCTAGAATAGTAACGTAATTTGTATTTTTCATTTCATTTATAACAAAAGCTACTGACACTTTTCGATGGTTCGGGAAACAAGAATTAGCCGTAACTTTTTTTATAATCTCTTACTTTTCATAACTTTATTATAATCTACTTACTCTTTTCACAGTAGGAGGTATTGATACAAGGTGACAGAAAAGCCAGAAAATTCAAATATACCGGGGTTGATGTATTTTTGAAACGCACTGTAGTTTAATTAACTTCAGATATAGTTCGTAGAATCAAAATTATAATTGGGAAGAAAGAAATTTTTAGATTTTCTAAAATAGTGTTAACTGCTGTTTGTAGCAAATTGTATATTTTCGATGGATTTATTTCTCAGTTACGAATTGTTATTTAAATTTGAAGGAAGCTTAGGCGATTGAGCTTGTAGCGTTGTAACAAAGAGAAGGAAGGAACGAAAGATATAAGGGTCGGAGAAAAAGAAAAAAGTAACGTTCTCCTCTGGGCCCAGCTAGTGGACTAATCAGTAGACGCAGCAATAGCAGAAGAGGTCAGACGATTTATTCGTATGGATGCGATGATTAGACGAGGACTTTTGAGAATTCTCTGCTGATAGGGATTTCTCTAGCGACAAGTGCAGGCGAGCTGCTACAGCTTCGTTTTAAATTTCTCATCTTCTTACATCCTACGAGATAAATTACATTTATTCGTGGTGCGAAGTATTAGTTTCATTTCATTTTGGAAAGAGATACAACGATAATTCCAGAAATAATTTTTAGATGAAATAGTCGTTATGAAATTCCAAACTAAAGAACATCCAATTTTTACAAAAGAATATATCTAGAATAAGAGAAAAGAAAAGAACATTAATCGTATCAGATGGTATCGTTTCCAATGGCTGAACTAGGAATTTTTATACAGAAAGGGGAAATTTAAACGAGCAATAGTGCACTTAATATATCAAAATATCCAAAATATCGTACTTCAACCTTCTTTTCCAAGAATTATGTGCATACAAATATGAACTTGTAACAAAGACCTAAATAATTTTTTCTTAGCAGGTTTATAAACAATCTGTTCGTTCGACGATTATAAAAACGGTATATCGAAAAAAGAGAGAATTGAATAGAGCTTCTCATTCGTGACATTTCGTTTAGTTAGGCGCGATAGGTCAGGGTTAATTGGAATCGGTAAAGATCTCGTCTCGCAGAACGAAGCGGACGGGTACGAGCTGTAATTTATTTTGGTTCTCCGACCATACGGAACGAAGGGTGCTCTGTGACTCGATGGAATCGTCTCCGTAATATTTCAACGGCGCGTTTCGTTCGGAAGTTGCCTCTCGTGCCTCGAAAATACTATTTAATTAACTGACTGGACGAAACAATACGCGCGCACTCTTCTAAAACGTGTATCAGGGGTGATTGGCAGCTATTGAAGCGGGTCAGTGATTTTATGAAAATATTTAAAAAGCTTTTACGGAAAAGGTTGTTTCATAAGCACTTAATTTATTTGCAATCGGACCTGCGCGAATTAATTTTATCGATTCTATGATACTTCACAAACCGTTATCGCGATTGGAGAACATCGTATCGAATTTATTTTCGTAACCTTTTCCTCGCCGATGAGTTTCAATAAGTGGTTGAAATTCTATTTTTAATCAAAATTCTGATTCAAATATCTGACTATGCTTCTCAAACACTGAGACGTATAACGAGAGATCGACGTATCGTTCATGCGACACTATAACGAAGGTTGACTCGAAGATAACGATAAAAAAATGTACAGATATCGAATATATCAAATCAAAGTAAGACAGAGAACGATCTTTCGCTTGCCTCGAGCAGTATATTTTTCTTATTTTTTCTATTTCTTCTTCTTTCTTGATTTCTTTCCTACTATTTTATTTAAACAAATCTCTATGTAAGTGAAACGAATCATTCCCTTCGAAATGATGAAATTTTCCCTGCAGTAGAAAAGACTCGCGACTACTCTAGTTGCCGCAGATTAAAGTTCTAACGCGTCTACGAAATATTCGTTTCAATGTTTCCACGTTTCCCGCAATCAAGTGTGAATAATATATTACGTGAACATAGGTTATTAGAGCTGCTGTACGTGGTTACAACCACGCGAGAGGAAGAGAAAGAGGGAAAAACGAGTGTTTCCTTTGCGACATATACATCACAGTGGCTACGTGGTCTCGTTTAAGTGCGACCGCTACTGAATAATGAACGTCACAAAACGTCCCAAATTCCGGAAACGGGGTGTACACTATTTCCGTCAGGGGAGCAACAATTTTGTGCAGTTTTATATCTTCGTGGCGAGCAGTCTACACATGTTTTTCAATGTGTGTGCCACACGTTGAAAGCTGCCTCTGTCCATTCGTTACAACATGCATGACTTACGTCACGCACATCCTGTTTTCTATCACCATTTTACGCGAATCTTTCTTTCGTTACGAGGAATTATTAGGATGTCTCACAGGAAATGTACATTTATAAATACACCGTAAATGTGTATTTATCGTCGATATTTTCAATTCTTCTACAGCGTGTCTTATTTTAATGCATCTATGCAATTATTTGCTGAACTATTCAATGTTTAAGGAGATGTGTTGAGAATTGTGGATCTTAATTGCCGAAATAAAAGTAAAGGAACGCTAAGGTTACACTTGGAATTCATATTAAAATAGTTTTAGATTTATTTAATAAACGATTGCCAGGATCTTCGTCGATATACATTTGCATGCGTCTCAGCACTCTCTTTGTTTCACCATCTTCCATACCACGCTGCCAACGGAACAGTTACATCTATCTGTTTTTCCAGACGCCGCGCACACACACACATTTCAACACACTCATATTCACATACGTGTGTCACTACTACGCGGCCAATCTAGTCTAGCACGCAAAATTATACGTATCTCAATAAAATGTTTGAGACGGTAGTTATTCCGTTTTAGAAGGGAAGGGCGATAAATTTTGACTTATGATAAATTTTGTCTCAACGGCGGTGTCTTCGAAATCTCAAGGTAACTTCTTCTTTCTTTTTAATGCAACTACGTATATACATTTTAATTGTTTTGGCACATGTAGGTATTCGTAAGAATAGTTTGTCAGAGAACGCATAGATCGTAACCATAGTCTTATTGCTTCATCGTCAATAGCCATTTTTAATGTCAGTTACAAAGGTTGCTTTCTCGTCAATTTTCCGCGTTTGAACAGCAATGTTTTTATCGCCCTTGTGGTTTTCGCGTTTCGTTTTTGGCCTACGAAGTTACTATCCCTACTGCAAAGTTTGCAGAAACCTACCGTCGACGGATTTCTCGATAAGACACGTTTAGGAGCGGTGTTTTATTAGCGAAATGACAAAACCTATTAGCTGCGTAATTACGTGGTCGTTAAATGCGCGTTAAAACCGTCGCTTTGACGGCAAACGTGATATAATATTTTGATATGGAAAATATTTGCTTAGGATAATCGTTCGCTCGAAACGTGCCCGAAGGCTGAACAACTTTTCACAAGTGTCGAAAACGGATTCACGGAATCGAGGTTCTAGATGCACAGTTGTACTGTACTGGTCAAAGAGCTCGGTATATCGGAATGAGCTTAGATAAAATCGACATCTGTTTCTAGAAACAATTAATGCTAGAAGCTAGCAGCAAATCGATCCTTGACGTCGAATAACGTCTGAGAACGTTGCGACGTGTTTCTCATGTTAATGAGAAAAAACGATCAATCACGTGTATTCATTTTATAAAACCGTTTTAATTTCAAGATGGTATAAATTGGTTCGAGATATCAACGGAATTAACTACTATTCGTATGGAAAATTTCTTTTAACGAAATTATACATCAAGGGGTTAATAAATATTTATTTCTGTCAGAGATAATAAAATAATGGATTTCCAAAAGAAATGTATTCCAAAGGATTTGCATTCGTATTTATCGGGGAAAGTAATCAATTATAGATATAACGGATATGCTGAAAGAAATTGCATTCGCGTTCCATTCAATCATCGGTCGACAAATCTCGTTTAATTTTAGTATTACTTAAAATACCTATAGGTACATTATATTTTCGAAACTTCTAGAGTAGAATATCAATTCTTTTTATTTAGCACTTGGTATAACCTAATTTCAACTCTTTCAAGCTTTCGCGAAATAACATTTTATAAAATAAATATTTCTCTAAGTGAAATTTATCTTGTAATTAAAACTGTCTAGGCGCGCGGCAGATTTCATTTGTTTACGATTCTTTGCCTACCTGGTTTCTAAAAGTTACTCATCAACCACGCGCACATTCCACGAAAACGAAATTTACCAGCAACACCATGACGGTGTAAATTAAAAGCGCATACCGTGGCTATTTCGACGAATAAACAATTTACTGTGGCTATGAAAAAACATTTGCTCGCTCATAAACAAACGAGCGATCCAATTTGTTGGAAATACATTTAGGGGATAGTCGGAGCCGAGTGTCGCGTTGTAAACATAATACAGCGAAAATATAAAACATACCACGTTAATTGTAGCGATGTTAATTATTCGTTAGTGTTGAGATACGTATAATTTTCTGTGCTGGACTGGGTTAAATGCGTTAAATAGTGGGGATACTTGTATGTGAGTGTCAGTATGTGTGTGTGCGCAGCGTCTCGAAGACAAAAGAATGTAAACGGTGCAGTCGGTTAAGAGTCGGGTATGGAAGAAAGTGCCGAGACGCGTGCAAGTATGTATCGATGAATATACGAGGAATCGTCCATGAAATAAATATGTTATTGTTTTAATATTAATCCTCAATATTGATTAAGTGTTCCTATAACATTATTTCGGCTTCAAAGATCCACAATTTCCAACAGTTAGAAACTAAGCGAGAATTATTCGAATTACAGTTAGGTACGTTACGTATTTCGAATTATGCTCTCTGGTAGTTATACGTATCTTTTATTGACAAATATATTTTACTTAAATAAGATTTAGATTATTTGTATCCTTTTTGTTTTCACAAGCTCGTTATATTCTTGAGCCAAAAGCTTCGTTCAAAGTCACGGTCAATTACGTCTCTTTCACGAAATTTAAACCAAGCTGTAAAAACTTAAATTTCAAGCTAAAACTTATTATAAGTATAAGTCCGAAAACGTATCCCGTTCAATGCGCGTGGAACAAATCAGGCTGCAAGACAGGCATGCTCCAGGGTCCGAACAAAAATGCATATTAGCACGTAGCTTGTCGCACCGATCGCGTTGTACATAATACAACGGGCAGTATCGAATGCCTTCGAGCTGTGCAGTACGCGCGACACGCGTGACACGCGACACGTGTCACACTCCCCCAATCGGCCACGCAACTCGATTTATGTGCAGATACGATCTGTATGTATGGGATCGTAGTTAGATCGAAGTTATTTCACTGGAGAATTTAGCGCGTGCCGAGGTGAAGACGATCCCGATTCCGACGATTCCAACGATCGTTATGCTACGTTTACAGAAATATACGGAATGTTCCGAATTTTCCCAGTGAAATTTCATCGCTTAATAATCTCTGTCACGTCGTAAAAGAAATTTTTCATCTAACAAACCATTCATTTACAAAACACTCATACCGATGTACTATCGTTTATATTACTGTATTATTAGTTAAACTAGTAATACAATTGCGAACAATATTTATTCATATTACTCGTTGTATGTTTGTCCATTACGACTACCGTAAGAATATGAATTTTAGATTTAGAAACCTTCACGATTGTAAGACGATATATTATTATTGATTTTACGGGAGCGATCGAATGTATTTTGCGTCAATGTTTCGTAGACGTTGCAGCGTTCTTCTTCAGATCTGAAGACACAGACAGATACGACGTACAAACGATTGCTCCTGTAAAATTAATACCACGAGTAAGTAACATAGCTTTTATAATATCCTCGCAAAATGCAAAATGTTCATAGATGAACAAGTTTATCGCACGATCTAATATATCAAGCAAAGGATCAACAGTAAGTATTATGGACGAAGTACGTACATAAACTTTATATTAACTTTTTCAGCATAATATAAAACAACCCCTAGAGCGTAAAAGAGAGCTAATCGATACGTGAAGAATTTCGCGGAAGGAGCGAAGAAGCCCTTGAACGTAGCTCGTCTCAAAGATTCGGTAACTCGAAAATTAAGAATTCCTGTTTGATCTTGGTCCCCGACACTTTGAATCATTATGCATACCTCCGTCGATTCCAAGCACGGAGGACCGAAACAACTTTCTCCAACGTTGAAAGCGACGCGAATCAGTCCAACGATCGTCGGAACGAGGACAGAACCACGAGAATCTCTGTATCTCTGTCTCTCTCGTTTTCTCGGGGTCTTGCCACCCTGCATAATGCATCGCGGAACGCCGTTAAAGGCAAAGACGAAACTTCTGTGACGTGGAACGCCAGAAGCACACACGTCTCTCCTTGTCGCCGCTTGTCTCTTCCCTTATCCTCTACTTCAGCCCCTTCTCTTCGTCTCGTCCCAACGCTTCCGTGCAGCAATTCTCGAATTATTTGTTTCCTCCACCCAACCAGCCGAACGTGCCAGCAAAACGTAGCCAGAGAGGTTTTAATCGTCTCAGACGGTGATTAGGAATTACAGTTACCTTAAGATTAAGAAGAGGACGCGTCGCTGCTGTAATTAATAGCTCATGCTGTATATCGCACGCTCTGATTATACTTACGTTGATTTAGCAACTTGCAAATTGTTAGACTGCGAAATATGTTGGACAGAATGTAAATGTGTCTTGATATATTGAAAGATAGTTTCATCAGGCTGCTTATTTTCGTGTTGTACGTGTTTGGTATAATATATTACGTTTTCAATAAATTTATAAAAGACTTTTTCACCCTTTTACGTTTATAATTTACAGGTCGGCGGTATGTTAAAAGACTTTCCGGTAAATTGGTTTGAAATAGAAGATTTTTCTTTTCGATCTGAATTATATTTTTTCAGTTTTAAGAATCTCTCATAGAATATTGTTTACTTGTATTCGTTATAATTATACAGAAGAGTTTTTTCAAAATAGTTCTCCTCGTTAACTAGAATTGTTTCGGATAATTATAGCACTCCTATCTTGACAGATAATGCACTTTTAGAAACAATGCCATTGTAGCATACCAATGATACCTATCAATATTATATCGTCTGCAATATTAATTCATAAACATCAAATAAGAGATTGACTCTAAGACTTAAAATATAAAACTCACGAATTTTCTGACAATTTCAATGGAGTTTATCTGAATTTTTTTTTTTTTATTCAATTATCTGGAAAACGCTACAAGTTTCTTTGACTCACAAATGACCCTAAAGTCTTCCTATGGAGAGAAAAGTTTCTGGAGATACCTAAATTTCAACAAAATTCTATGAGACACATCTAAAATTAAAATACAGTTTCAAAGGATTATATGAAATCGAAATATTGTTTTTATTTAGGTACGGAATATAATGCATTATATCGGCAAAGACCGAGAAACACACACACATAAAATACAGCGTGCAGTACGCTGTACGAAATCAAATCAATATCGGATTTATTATCGTTGTTTTCTTCAATGTACTGTTTATAAAATCCGTATATTTTCAATGTCGTATATATCCTCGTAATAATAATATTGTCGTTATTTTAATGTTTCGACGTCGAACAGGGTTTCCGCCACAATAACATTTACTAAAGTTTACCAAAGAAACATCGTTTCCTATTGGAATAATATATATTCCTCCTTATATTCCTAGGTTGCAATATATTTATCCAAGTTCTTCATTATTCCACTAAAAATATATGTTTTTCTCCATTTCTCCAGAAGTAATCATGTTAAATATTAATAAAATAACATACGATGGAGCAAACGTTGGAGCAAAAACAAATTCGATACAACTATTTACTTTTCAATTTCTACTCGACTTTCGATAATGATCTCTTAACATAATCACGTAAAAAGGTTCCTCACAGGATACTAACTACCTAAAATTCGGTATTACTTCACATATATTTTATTTTTTCCTACAAAATCTTGTAAAGCCTGTTTAATTATATTCACCCTCGAAATTCAGATTCTCGAAAAAAGCATTCCTGTTACGCAGTTCAATATACTAAAAAAATTATGATATATTCTAAAATGATATAAAATAAAAAAGTATACGACTACGAAAATCAATTGCACATTATTATGCCTAACTGGTAAGAATTTTAGCAATTTATAATTTTATCTCAAATTATAAGGATAGAAGATAATTTCGCGTATTTACTATTATTTCGGACGCAAGGATTAGCGAATGATGGGATTGTTGATCGAATCGAATCAAAACTGTTGCGCCGTTGTAAAATAACAAAACTTCGTAGACAGACAATACCGTGTTAATTTGGAGTTCCCATTCCTCGATTTGAAGATCGTGTTGCCTAGGACACAGTACGCGAGTCTCGCCCAGTACCAGCTAAGATAATCTACTTCGTGAAAGTTCCATCGAGCTCAGGTTAAGTCGATTGCACTGGATAAGCCTGGGTGTTACCACGGCTGATGAATCCGAATCGCTTTCGAAGTATGGTTGACGAAAAACGACGTGTTTTCAGAACATGATGTACAATCTACGATTATTGAGTTATTCCGAAGGTTCGTATCGAAAATTTTGGGCCGATATATTCTCGTAGAATCCTAAAAAATTCCTAAAAATTTATTCCTAAAAATTTGTCGTTTTGAACGATGAATTATCCGAAGTAATTTTCGCACACTTCTAGAGTTTAAAGTATCGAGCTTCTTATTATAGAAACAAATTTCACAAGGACTACGCTAAATGATAGTTTGATGATGCTATGTATGGTAAATGAGATAGATAGGATTAAACGTTCCAACTATCATTCAATATATATTTTCTGCCTATTTTTCATCGACGTGTGAGAAGAATTACTCGGAAAGTTATGACGAAAAGAAGCTTGAAGCGGGATATCGTGGGACGCTTCTTAAATTTTGGCATTCTACTGTAATTCTACCGCAATTGTGCCAAATTTAGTAAGTTAATTCCGCTTTTTCGTAGAGGTCTTTTTATCAGGCGCAGTAACGTTACGGAATTTTGTTTATATCTTATATATTCCAAGTTTGTTTAAATATATTAATTTTTTATTCACAATTAGAAATAATAGTATTATAAAAATTACAAAATATTTTATTTTAATAACGAATTAGCAAAGAATGTTAATTTAGTAGCGAAGGTAAAATACCACGCTAGTTTAAAAGCTACACCAGTGTATCTAATCTATTCATCATATGATAATATGTTATTATCATTTATCATATAATAAATTTCCTAAGCAAGGAACGCATATTTAATTAAATTATGCCACGTTTGAACATGTTGCCTTAGAATTTCATCTTTTACGAACAACAGCTTTCGCGATGATTTAACTTGAAACATTTGTTTTGTATTTACTCAAAAGTTTGCCATAATTAATTTTATACTTAATATTATGTTTGCAAGTAAACTCTCGAGCACAGAATGTTCTGTATTCATAAATAAAACAAGATATGTATGTACGGGTACCTGACAACGAAAACTCTCTTAAGTTAGAATGTAAACTTTGGTAGACAGGAAATACACACGGTTCGAAGCAACGTTGAAGCTTCAATCGTTAGATTATCATTGGTAAGCTTGAACAGGTTCAAACTATCTTTGGTTATCGATTATAATAAATAATCTCGTAAGCTGTCCTCTCGTCGATTTTGGAAAAATTAAGTATTCTACTCCAGCGATGCAAGTTTATTAATCCTGTATGTTCTCGTTGGCATGATTTACATACGTACATCCCATAATCGACACAATTTAACAAACGATTTCTTTTGATCTTTGCAACTCGTAAAACATGTTTGTTGAACGAATAAAAATCCTGTAGAGGAAAAATAATTTATTTATACAAATAATTACCTACGTTTATATAAATGATTGTTTCCGGAATTAAAAAACTTCTTCGATATTGTTTCCGCAGCCTCTCTGTTTCTGAATTGCTGATTTTTTAAATGAGATTCAAAAATAATCCGGGGAACTAATCTTAAATAAGTAAGGTGGGTGCATAAGGACGCATCCCATTCAAATTTTAATTTTTTCAATTCGCTGATATTTCATGTTTTTTTTTTTTACAAGTGTTTCTTGTACTCGTTGGAATTGGACACGATAGATATCGACAACAGCAATCTGTATAGACGGTAGGAATTTACAATGAACGACAGGAAATACGTTCGAATATTTTTGATTACTTCGTAAAAATTCATGATTAATTTGCGAAATTACTTTGCATCTAATTGTTTCTTCCTCTGTTATTTTCGAATCGTATTCGAAAACAAATTATTTTCACTAATTGTGCATTAGTTTTAATTAGATTGCACTGCAGTTCGACATCAGAAGTCTGAAAGTTACGAACTCCGTTTCATGTTATTTATACGAGATAATTTGGAGTCGTCGAATCCCCATCTCTGTCTCTCTTACACACTCTCTCAATACTTCGATAAATATAGCAGTTGTTTAATTATATTTATCGAGTATCGACACGCTACGTTCAGGAAAGATTAAACACGGCGACGTGATCGGCGAGAATCATGGTTAATGAGAATCATGAAAGATTAGATGTTACAGTTATTGACATTTTTTAAATTTTATTTTCAGTTCTTTACGCTTAACGCATTATCGACAGTAAGTTAATATATGAGATGAATATTTTAATAATAACATATATATATATATACATGTATACGTACATGTGTACATTGTAATTATTACGATTAAAAGTAATCAAGATTTCTCGTCGATAATATTTATAAATTAAAATGTAAGAATATATCGTAACTATGTTATAAATTCAAGTTACTGTAAACACAAACGAAAATACTTGTTTATAATTATCCATAAATGGTGGCTTGCAATAAATAACAGAAGAAAGTCTGGAAAACCTACTGGACTCGTTAAATGTATTAAAAACGATCTATTATTTTATTTACATGTTTCAAGAATATCTTTTTGATAAAAATTTCGATACAAAAATCTAGCTTTTACGTTATCTACGCTTTTCACATTAATCTCTAGCTCTTCCAATCTACTTCAATTCTTTTTCGATCTCTTCAAAGCATTTAAATTTTTTAATTTTTTATTTACAAAAAGATTTACATTAAAATTATGGAAACGTCAATTACTTTTGCAATTAAACGCAACACAAACGCTGTCTCAACACCAAGAGAAACACTCTCCTGTGGCAGATTTCTGTTGCGGAAGCAACATTCAGAACATCTCTATTTACTTTAAAATTATCTGCCTCTGCGTTACGTTCGTCCCGTTACATCGACAAAATATGTAAATTCGTAAACACGTTATGTAACTGCGAACTCACTATGGTATAGTGACCAACGCAAATTTTCACGTCAACACTTTGGTACGCTCGAATATCGGAAGAGTACGATGAAATTTGTGCATTTTGCGCACGTGACAATTAAGAGGATCGATAATTTTGTAGCACTGGGAAATCAAAACGCAAATACGATTTTTTCCAGAGCAACGAATTACACGTTTCTACGATTATTTGAAGATAAATAGAGATCAACAAATTACCAAAATATTTGAACATTCAAAGAAAAGAGTATTTTGAAATGTTACTAGCACTGTAATCATCCATATGATTAACTTAATCGATTAATTAATAGATTAATTTCAACATTTACCAATATAATCAAAACGATCATCTCTCATAAGGTCATCACTCATCGTATCCATCATAGTCACCAGTATAGCCATTATCAACACACACACAGCAATCACCATAGCATGTTATAACTAATTTCCGAAAAAGCTCATCTCAAACGTACTTTACTAATTAAACGACCAACATCTGAACGATTCTTCGACGGTCACCAACCAATACAACTTTGTCCATTTCCAAATACATTGTCCATGCACGTTAAAGCTAGCATAGAGGCATTAATGAAAAGTTGCACAAAAATTTCGTTCCATCGCGTAACATAATTCACGAGTTAAGCGGCGATTAGATGGATCGGGGGCCAGCGAACAACGAAAACCAGGGATCGGAGGCCAGCGAACGACAAAAACCACGAACCGGGAATTCAGGGGAAGGAAGACGACCGGCTTAAATCGGTCGCGCGAAAGTCTCGGTGACGCGTGTCTGCAAAATATTCAGCCCCAGAGTTTGCTGGCCGCACGGCCAAACACATCGCTCCCCTTGCTTCAAATGTTTTTTCCCTCCGTTGGTCGTAGCGTCTCCGCGTACTATAATATAGTTGCGGCACATTCGTCACGGGCAAGTGCGAGTATCGTCCGTGCGTGGGCGCAGCTCAAAACTTTCAAGTAATATTAAACACCTGTCAAACTGTTGCGGCCAAGAGGGATAGAGAGGGATGAACCGGCAGCAGGGTTGATTCGAGGGTAAGTCGGATCGAGTCAGGGTAGCCAATGTATGAGTTCCACGGTGACCCACGCGGAATGGAGTTACGAGTGTTTCCCGGGATATTATGTTTGAGTTTGGCCCGTAATATACGCTCGCGCCCGCAAGTCCGACGTACGCCACGGGAAACGTAACCCCGTCGCAAAATCCGAGCGCCGACTGTTAATTGTATCGTGACATGGGAGCAAAAGACACCCGGTTATAGTTGGTATTGTTCGCGAAGAATAGGCGTTATAGGCGAGAATGAATCTGAAGATGTTGATGGTTGGACTACCGAAACTCGAGGAAGTTGGTAGGCTGCTCACGAGATTGTCTCATTTTTGTTGCTATATCTTTTCTGCTTACTTTTACAAAGCACGTATATTGTTCGAGTAATATGCAATAGGATTCAGTTATGAATCATTGATCGAAGAATTAGCGAAGATATATTGGAAGATAAATGACATAATATTTAACTACAATCTGATGTAATACAGCTAATATAACTGAGATATAAATCAAGTCTCTGTTAAAATTGATAGAATTATTCCAGGTAAATTTATAGCGACGTTCGTTTAATGAAGAGCCAAAGCAATCCATTCAACGTTCAACTTGTTAATGGTTTCCATCAATTATTCGTCAAGTACTTATTCACGTGTTTTTAATCCGCTCGATCCTGTTTCGTTCAACCGTACTTTTCATCATTTTATATTTCAATTCCTGCGCCACTTGACAGAAGATGCTCGTTCGGTCGTTCAAAGTTAGCAGAGAAATTAAAATACTATCCTCATCTAGAAAATTGACATTTATATTATATCTGACAAGCATCACGTTATAAATATACCGCCGAAGTTTAAGAAATGAACTCGATGCTTGATTGACAATGATCGTTAATGGTGAATATAATATTAATAACGTAACTAACACATTCGTATAAATCATTGTAGTAGTGTTTGACTACTTTTATGAGCTAATTCTACATCGATTTAGCTCGCACTCTCTAGTGACAGAAAATCAGATCGTCGTTGTTCATATATGAGCAACTACCGAACACAGCGAAGCTTGTCCGTGTAAACGGATTATATTTGGTCCGTTCTCACGACGTAGCACGCGAACGGAGACGAACAAATCGATTTTTAGAGCAAGTTTTTGTCGGTGCGATGGAACGCGTGCCTTCACTCGAAGGAAACGAACTTTAGTCAGGAAAATAGGCAACCGACTAATTGAAGTATTTTAATTATTTCGTAGCGAGGGAGTGGGGAAAACAGGGAGGGGGTGGAAGTTTTCGAACAAATCGTCGCTTTAGTGAACTCTGGGCGTTGATGCTTCAAAGCGGACTGGTGTAAGACAATTAAGCCGGTAATTTAAGCAATATGAACTTTTGCAGTTAATGAGGATCGCACGGCCGGCAATTAATTACAACTGGCTGAACAGACTGGCATGTGTGTATCGCGAAAGAAATCTATTTAAATGAGGATTTTTTGTCCTGCTGCTGTTGCTTTGTTTACCTGTTTCTTCGACGCGATGTAATTTAGAATCGCGTGTTTTCCCATGAGAAGAAAAACGATCCAGAGAGAAATCGAATCTAAATATTTCGGTGTTCGTGTCCCTTTTAAAAGCAGTCATTTTAGTACTGTTTGCTACCGTTTTCACAGTCTTTTCTTTCGTCATACGTGTTTCACAATATAAAGTATCAAATAACGTACAATTTATCACATTCTTTTTCCAATAAATACGAGGAATACGAGTCTTAATACTTGCGACCAACGGTATACGTTACACAACCAAACGGAAATTCGCTGCCATGTAATAAAATCTGCAGCAATTTTTTCTTAAATAAGAAGTAACTCCTTCGACTTTATATATACTGGCTGCCCAATTACGCTATTATTTTCCTGCCGGCCATAAAATGGCGTCAGCTTAAGCATCAAGTTCACGTAATCTCGATCCGGCCGAGGTAAATTTCTAACGATCCTTAATGATCGGTTCTTTAACACGCACCCAATACGCAACGAAAATCGCGATCTCGCCATGAAGCGAGCCACGTACGATAATTCTCATGGTGTCACGCGAATCGAAGCAGTCACGCTTAAGCGTTGCATCAAGACTGGATGTAAGCTTGGCTTTCTCGACACTAACACGTCGTAGAACGTACCGCAATTTATCTCTGCCACCTATGTCGTCCAGCACGGGCGATTCAAGCACGGCAAGACCGTTTGTAGCTTCGATTCCGTCATTAAGGCAGCACTCATGGTTTATTCAGATGACCACACTGGAGAGGACCAACCTCGTAGCTAGCGACGGGCTTACGCGGTTCTCTAGAGTCACTTGCTCATTCAGTTGATTACGTCGACCCACGAGTATGGCTTCCCTTACGGCTCGAACACCCTAATCCCGCCGTTGCCAATAGCGAAATGCCCTTAAGGTGTTTGCACGAACATTCAACGAGACTCGCTCTACGCTTGGGACTCCTAAGTTCTTCAGCATCGATCACGCTCGGTTAACAGAAAAAATATCGGCGCCTTTGCCTCGACGTTTTCGCTCTATTCCCCCGTGAAATTGACACTGTTTCGTCGTTTTCGTTTGAACAAGAAGTTCTGGGTTATTTTTCTTTTCTTTTTTTTTTTTTTTTTTTTTCTAGAGAGCTTTCGCGAAGGCAATTCAAATACGAAGGCTAACGTGGAGATATTGTTTATCTTGACAATTAGTTGTTATTAGGTTGGTGGATATGAAACGTATTTTACAAGTGAAATTTTAACCGCAAACGTAATTTCTTCAAAATATCGTGTACTTAATCAAAATAGTTTCGACGTGATTCAGTGCACTTCTTCAAAGATGGATAACCAAATTCATTTTAAATATAAAATTTATAAAAATAATCAATTTCAAATTGCGAAAGTTCTTAGAAAAGAGCTGCTACAGTTAGTTTCAATAGAATAATTGCTGCATTAAAAATTGTTCCAGCAATTTTTATATCATTTTATATTTCATAGAAGAAAGTCATACAAATATTCTGATAATTCATGGTGACTGTATAATTACACACGTGAAACTATCAAAGCTTTTCATTTATTGTATATCTGGTAAATTAAAAAATTGCTCCCCAACAGCGAGTAAATGTATCGACAAATTATTCTGAATAATTCCAAAACAATATTTCCATGTGAAACTGCAATACACCTGTTTCTGTACACGGTTCCACCTCTCGAAATCCCACGATGTTCAATTAACTGTTTAATCGATGTTTTATTCTCCGTATAAGAGGATTAAATACTTAGCTCTCCATTTGGTTGACTTTTTAACAGCTGTAAAGATGAATACAGTTATGGAATATGGAACAGGAGCATGAACCATTGAATGATGCATTTTTCTCTCATCAGTCAACTATTCTATTTATGAATCGTTTCAGTTTGAAAAGCTTTACACGGTCGAGTCATTTGGAATTCATCACGCAATCAGTGCCGCGTCGAATCAGTATCTTGGTGACGGTGATCTTTGAGACACGACGTTTTCTCTAGTTAGAATAATTTTTATCGTTGCCTCGGTCGTTTTGAATATTCACCGGCAGATCCGTTCGGTTCATCTGTCGTCCACCTGAATATTCAATGTTTTCGTTCGTTCGTTTACTCGTTCGCGCAGTCTTGCCACAGCGTTTCAATCAAATCTTTCTAGTCGCTCGTATATGCCATAAACGTTTGTCGCCGTAACGTTCGTGTTGCGAAACGAATCTCCCTTTTCTTTTTTCTTCGCCCGCGGCGCTCGTATAAATACGTTTATACGGAGTTTGTTCTTCGAGAAAAATTGAACGGTTGTCGCGTACAATGCGTGGATTAAGGTACGTGTATTTGATTACGTTTCGAGCCTTGATCGAGTTATCTTCTGTCGTTGAGATTTTTATCGGGGAAAAGGCTAAAGAAGACTAACGTATCTTCGTTTCCCAAGATACGTTGAAATATTTGAATCTTGAAATTCCAAATCATACAAGTTATCAAAAAATAGCTTCTTACAAATTTAATTGTTACAACAGATACATTGCTGATGATAGATGGTATAATTTGTAATATGTATCCTATATATTTTTGGATAGAATAAATCCTGAATTCTTAGTCTCATTTTCATTCTTTTTAACGAAATCCTATATTTTGAGACATAATACGAATACAGTAGCGTTATATAGTCGTCAAACTTGACAGAAAAAATTTGTATGTAGCAACTTGTTACCTAACACGAAAGCTAGTATTACAGTAATTGTTAACAACACTAACGAAGTACGAAGTTAACGCGCGTCCGTTAAAAAATATTAGCGAGACGAGACAGAACAAAGCGAGAGGTCGCGATGCGTTCACGCGAAAACAGATCCTCAAATTAAATTCCTCTGTTGCCTCGGCTAGAGGCGGTAGATGTCAGACGATCAAACGACCATCGGATCTTTACGCGCAACTAAATTCCACCGGTGGCACGTGGACTGGAAATGCCAAATTAAAATTTTGAGGGTTGCGCTCCGTTGTCCGATAGCCCGCGGTTGCAATTTCACGCATGACGGGGCAAGGTCGACGCACGGAATTGTTTGCCAGCAATTGTTACCAAATTAATACTATCTGTGTATGTATGTGTGTATGTCTGTGTGTTATCAAATTTACCGTATTTTCTGCACGAACCCCTCTGGCTTTCGCGTTAACTTCTTCGGACGTTCAAGGGTGAGCTTCGTGCACAAGACTGATATCAGTGAAGGGAAATTTTTGTAAGTTAATTTCTTGCAATGAATGACGTAGCTGTGTTCAGGATTAAGACAGGTATAAGTCACATAATAATAAAGGATAAAGATGTGTACGAACTTTAAAAGATAAAAATTCTCTACGAGAATATTACTTCCTCTCACCAAAGAGGTAGAAAGTTTGTTCAAGTAAAATTAATATTTTCGGTAGTAATTATCGTAATTATTTCTAGAATTTATTTCGTTCTTTATTTTATTTTTTACATAATACTTCCTCGTAGACTCAAATAATCTTACCATACGAGTCATCTTTTTCTAAATTTCCTTGGACTTAAAGCGCACAAAATTTTTTTATTCCTTGATTGCTACAAATATTAAGGAACAATAGCGTCTCATGATATAACTTCAAAGTTGAAGCTCAGTTGATTTTAGCAATTCCACCTTACTCTATCTCCAAATAATCGAGTGAATATCGTTTCTCGTTGCAACGATGCGCGTGAAATTACAAATAGACAAAAGATCAACCAACGATATATAAATAAAATAAAACTCGTTTGAATCAACCAACGTGTTCTAACGAAATTATATTGTCTATAACAAACAATAGCGAACGTCACAAACTGACCAACGCAGTGTGGTCGTACATGTGTTGTATAACAAACAAGAATTCATCTGTTTCATTGGTCTAGCGTATTTACGAGAACGACAGTTGATCGGGACACGCATCCGCTAAAGCCATAGCCTTAACCGTTTCCGCGTCAACCAAGAGCATCCAAGCGTCTCTATCGGATTGCCAATAACGAGAGTAACGTTGACACTCGATATGGAATCAGTCGCTTCGCGATATTAAGAGCGAAATCGTCACTCACGTAGATCGAATTAGGGATCGCCATTATTAATTTCCAGCCGAGCACGTTGATCATCGCATACTTGCTGCTGTATACGCCAGAAATCGCCCGGCTTCGCTGCGCAACGATTTATTGGCAGACGCTGGCGCGTCGAAAACGCGTTACGTATAAATGAGAGTATCAAATGCAACGCACCGACGAAACATTTCCTGTCAACCATGACATTTATGGACGAGAGGCAACGAGTCTTGCAAAAAGTGCGCTCCTCCGCGTATCCGCAATACGAGTGATAGCAGACGTACATGCCTGTTCACGAGTATTAAGACATTTGGACTGGTTTTACGCGAAGCCATTTCTAAATAAAACTTCCAATTTTACGTAAAATTAACGCAAACGGTAATATAATCTTTCAATGTGATCGTTTTGCAATATTGTGCGTTCATAGTTTAAGCACATCGCCACTTCATCATTCATGCAGAGTACCTTAATCTTCTAATATACGCACTTTGAAAACATGGTCGAGTAAGTGTAGTCTTGTTTCTATCTAGTAGCTTAGTTTAACTAAGCTTCATCGATGTCTCGTTCGCCAGGTAGTCGGTAATCTGGGCTTATGTAGATAGGAGGATCAGGTGAGATTAATTACTCATTCGGCTCTCGGTTGGGACCATTGACTTAAGGTTCGCTTCTGTGTCTTTGATCGGATTTCGCTTGAGTCAAAAGTTTTTTTTTTAAGAAAAGATCCTCTTATTTTATTTAGAAATCGACGGCTAGATAACGCCGCAATATCAGACTATTCTAAGGCAGCGAATCTTAAATCTTATCGTTTAATGGTAGACTGCACTTACGCGGCGTGCGCGTGACGTCCATTCCAAAGTGGATGTTTCGTCTTGAAAAGGTACGTACAAACGTACGTCGGTTTATTGTGCTCTTGGTTCCTTTTAGTAACGGTCACTATATATGAAATTATGCAGAAGGTTTTTAAATTATACAACTACGTACTGTAAAGGATGTTCCCAGGATATATGTAAGTGTGTATGCATTGTATTTTCAGGTACAAGTCACATTTCAACGTAAGTTGCATTAGTAGTTGCACACGCAAAAATTATTCTTTCCCCTCTCCATATATTATGAGCTACTTTTTTTTATATTACCTTACATTCTTTTATACCTATTCTTTATACTTAATATGACATTGGTTTAACGTTTACTTTATATCATCGCGATATATGGTATACCACTTTACTTGTCCATTTATTCTCCTCAAATACTTGCTCCTAAAACTTTCGTGTTTTCCGCGTTGCTTACGCACTATATTGTTTATACGGTTAATGATCATGCACGTGAGCGCGAATACCATAATCGTATTAGTCCTGGGATAAGGGCTTCTCTACTCCCAGCTATTATTTAACAAAGTGGAACTTGACACGCGGAATGTCAAAATAATATCTAAACATTAATTTTTCCATCGAGTTCTCAAAGTCTTTTCCGTAGCGCTAATTATTTATTGTCCCGTATTTTATTCTAAGCAAAAATCCTCAAACAGAGACAACGTAAATACCCACACTTATCTGTACACTTTGACTTATCTCAAGCAAACGTGTATCGTAATCAGTCCGCAAACAAACATTCTAACAAAAATATCTGTATGCAATCATTTTCGCGATAAATTCTAAATAAAAGTTTGTTTTCTTACGAGCGAATCGCGAGTAACGGAGAAATGAAAATGTATGGAGGCGTGAAAAAAGCGCGGTTTGAACATTTGGTTTGTTGAAAAATCGCACGGAAGGCTATCGGATGTAGGGTAAGCAAGAGAAACGAGAAAACTCGTTCAACGGACCGGCGATTAGAGGGGACTTTAAAAGCTTTAGGTGGCGCAATAAGTCACCTCGCTGGCAGAAAAAACGCGAACGCGTGCGCGCGCGTACACGCGGTTCTTTTTCGGCCAATAAAACGTGTCGCTCGTGACCAGTGTTCCGAGAAACTCGGGTTAGATACGTTTCCACTGCTATCTCGTGATTGCGGGTCAAGAAACATTTTACAATTTGTCCAATGACAAAAAGAAAAAGAGAAATCCGTTGGCAAGCACGAGATTATAATAATCTCATGGAGAACAAAAAATGTGACAAAAGGTGAAGGAAATATCGACGTTAACTCCGATGTTAAAGTTGTGAGGGCGATTCTGAAGTTTGTTGTACCGTAGAGTGTTTCACGTTGTACAGTCCGATTCGTTTCCGCAGAGTTGAAAGGCCAATTAGAGTATTGGAAAACTGTCTAATGTCAAATGATTTTATTTCTGGCGATAAGTTGGACTGATTAGTGGATGTATTTGGTACTGAATTGCTTTTGATTGTAATTTGAGGTGTGATTGGTTCTGATTTGATGGTTAATTGTTTCTAGTACTGGATTGACCGGAATGCGATCATTCACAATTACGATATTTAAAAGATATGAAATTTCTTTCATCTCTAAATTGTACGTGTGATTATCGAACGATAGAAACGTCTATCGAGAAAAAGAAAGTCTTCTGTTATTTCTAAATTTCCTCTATCATTATATTGAAACGTTTTTCAACCGTAGATAAGAATTTTACGACACAAAAATGCATGATATATTTATGACTCTTAATAAATTTAATTAATCTGTCAAAGTATGTTAAAGTAGCGATATAAATCAAATTCAAGACGTATAATAAAAAATATTATACGTAAATATTATGCTGGGAACATAACTGAAAGTAATCATTTGACAAGGTGATGCGAATGCAGTAAAGGCGCGTTTAAAAAACCTTGAATTCTGATGCGCTTTATGATACGATTCCTCGAAGTAATACCGTCAGAGAACACCGATACAGCACACGGTTGCAGAACAGAACACGGTTGCTATTTTCAACGAGGGGAAATTCCTAAGCACGTCCGTTTCCATGAAAATGAGCAAGCTCTCCACTTAGGCTACGTATAAGAGACTATGTAGGTATAAGTCTGTTCTCTTGCTAGCAGAACACATCGTGTTGCAAAGAAAATACCTACGCAGTCGTGGAAGGAGCGTAGATGAAAGGAAAATCCTGTCGAATCGCCGACACTGCCTGCGAGGAATCGTTGAAGGAAAACGTCGAGAAAAACTGTATTACGTCTGACGTCCTGTTCTTAGAAAAATACACGCTTTATCTGAATGAAGGTAACACGAAGAAACTCTTTGACACGCTTTACGTTTCTCTTTTATCTTTCCTCTCTTTCTCGAATAAAATAACGCCGTCTAAGTTTGTATAAGTGATGAAACAGTCTCGATGTTGTCTTTCTATCGACAACTCAGGAATCGAGAAGTTGGTCTTAAAATAATACGTCGAGACGTCAAGTTGGTTTTGTAAATATTTTTTGATTATGCATTGGTTATTCGATTAGGTTAACTCGATGAGATTGATTATAGTCAATCGGTGAATATATCACGATGTGCGAAAGGAGAAAATTAATGAAACAATTAATATCTATATCGATGTTTCTTTAAATTAAAATTATTAAAAGCAAAGTATGAAAATATTACGTAAATCAACAGTCGTGTTGTGCACATAGGTATTATTCGAATCATGTATTTTACTACTGTGCTGCCACCTTGTAATAATAGATCAGAAACAAAGACACTTTTTTATGACCTTTTAAGGCTATGTTAATAGCAAATTTTAATATATTACATGTAAATTTAATATATGAATATATTCAATGAACATCTGAGTGAAGCAGAAATGATTTTTATACGTATTTATATATTTCGTTTATATGATGTATACGTAATTATTACATATCTCTTGAAAGTATTGTATAATGCATAAGATTGATCTAGTAATCTAGAATATGATACAGAATTTAATAACTTACCTCAATATCGAAGATTTGAAGATTGGTCGACTCAGGATATGCAACAGCTTGCACACTTCTTCGGCATACTTCACATTATATCAATTCAAACAATCGATAAGTAACGTGACGTAAAACAAAGGAAACCGTTTCCTCAATCCCGCGTGTATTGAGAATAATGCTCTTTCTTCGTTGAAGTTGCGAGCAGGGGAGGGTACAAGATTTATACATCTTACATTTTCTACGATTCTTCCAGAAGACCTCGTATCTTTTCCACGGGTCGTCGGTCCAACGAGTAAATTATTCCAGAATTATCAAGCATCACTCTCGAACTGATACGAAGTTTACCGAGTCGCGAATTCCAGACGAACGTTACTATCACACAAAATTGCAATTCACAATCGTATACATCGACTTTCGACGCCTACAAACTGTCTACCGTGAACGTTTTGCATTTTCCCGGAAGCAACAAGCCTTTATTGCCGAAATTTACTAAAGCGTCGCTGCGTGAATGATTCGATTCTCTTTCGATTCTCGATCCGCGCGATTCTCGAAGTTTCGCAGTGACGCGACAATCGTTAGTGAGCATCGTGTCCCGAGTGTGAATAACGTTTATTACCGTTGTCGAATGTTTTTATACGCGCTTTGTTCGGCTGTCCAATTTAAAATAGATCTTGAATTCGGTCACTTTTAATAAGTTACAGCTACGTTGGCCACAATGCAATAGTTAATTTTTTCTATTAGTCGCGTTTTACCGTGGTTTCTGTCACTCGACACTTTAAGGTTACCTACTACAATTACCTCTTTCGCGCGCGTTTCTCGATTGTTCTTGGACTTTTTTCGAAAACAGCGTAAGAGGTATGCCAAACGATTTTCAATTGCGAAATATCATTAAGTATGTCAAATAAAAGGAGTTTATTGCATTTTCAGTTGCGGTAAGAGAATAGCGTGGATGCAGAAAAGTATATGACATCAGCAAGCCAATACTCATCGAATCTACAAAAAGGTAAGTGACAATAATAATTTTGCTTCATTTACGTTAATTCTTGAGGGTAATGCTTGAGATGTTAATTTCTGTCACAAATAAATATTATTATCTACAGCTTCTTGCAACATTTTACATATTTTCTTGCATAGATATAAAGTAATAACAGACTATATGTGTAACGTATAACATAGGAATTTAGTGTAGGAAATATAATGTACTCATTGTTTTTCTATTGTGTACGTGTATCTAGATATTATGTATATTACGTTATTATATGTATTGCATCAAGGTCGCCATAAACTATTATTTCTTCTAGCAGAAATAACGAATATTTGTCGTAGTATTTGTCAAAAACGATAAGATCAACGATACCAGATAATTTTTAACCTAATCAGCTTCTTTCGATTAGTTTTCGCATGGGATACGCTTTCAAGCGTGAACGGCGCAAAGTTCAAATTACTGTTTCAGCGCCAGCGGCAAGATTCGGGGCTGCTTGATTGCATAAAACTACGCGACCTGGCCCTACTCGAAAATTCGCAACTCTTGGAGAAACGTCGACATACGTAATCAAACTTCGGAAGGCATTACATGCATCCTGTTTTTGCTTTGGCTTCTGCTAAATGGGCACCGAACTCCTAAACTATGATTAGTACAGCCACGAGGCTGAATACAACGTGTTCATAGATACTGCCACTTTCTCTCTCCTCTATTACTTTCACTTATTTCAAAGGAACTTCGAGTTATCAGGTTTTGTGCTTTCGTGTAACAGTTGAAATTCATGGGCATACGTTTCCTCTCTATTGTCGAAATGCGATGCATTTCTCTTACAAGAATTGAAGGTACGATTATTGAGAATTGATATTTGGTAGAATTATATTAAGTTACAAAAGTTTCAAAGGGTAAATGGGAATTATAAGTCGGAAATTAAGAGAAGTAGATCTGTTTCGTAGGCTTACTTTTTTTTATAAAATAAACTGATCAGAACATTTCACTACGCTTATTGCAGAAAACGTTGTCGCCTGATAATTGAAAATACACAACAATTTCTTGTCAACAAGGTGTGTAAATACGAGTAGTCCGACATACTTTTCTCGATGTACGATTCAAATAAATTGTTGATGGAATCTATGAAATATCGTTCGTGTTCTGCATTCTTGACATCGGCTTTCTGCTAACCCTTATGCTCTTGAGATGGATATCCCCCGGTGTGCATGCACTCTCTACCTTCTGCATTCGTGTTTTCGCTGCCTTGGCACGTCGGTATTATGTTGTCTAGGGTAATAAGTGCGAGGTTGGGCGGATCAGAAGTAGCCTGCTCCTTCATTAAAACATCCGAAGAAGCTTTATCTGTAACTCGCAAGCTCTGCTTGGTCGTACAGCGTGTAAATTACTCGACATGAAGAGGATATCATGTTAGTGACTAAAGGATAGGTTGCAGAATTTATTAACTTGTTTGAAATTAGAAAATTTTTCCTCGTATTTTCTTCTGTATATAATTCATGTCGTTTTTCTCTGCTACAATTCAATGTTTCCCTTTTTACTGAATTTTAACAAACTTAAATATTGTATTTACAAAATATATGCATGATATGTTAAGAATGTTTCGATATTATGATAAAATCAGATAATTTTCCGTACGGATATAGAGATAATACAAAATATTTTTACTATAAAAATATCTGTTAAATATGTATATATAATACAGCTATTCTAGTTCTTTGTCATTTTTCTCTTAATAAAATAATTTGTATTTTATATGACATTATATTAGAATATATCACATACTATAACAGCGATAGCTTCTTGTGGCATAAGTATCGCGAGATATTCTGAACAGCTTATTTTATAGAAAAAGCGATCCAAGGGAAAGGTATTTAATTTTCTCAATCTATAAATTCAAATTTGCCTTTTATGAAATTCATACGAAGGCAGATTTTCCAATAGTATCTTCAAGTCCCCGTTGAAGGGAATGTAAAGTTCCGAAATCGTGAATATTTACAAATGGTAAAGGAAGAAGACAAACAGTGGGAGGATGAATTTACAATATTATTTAATCAGAAACATTGTGAATTCTGGAGAACGATACCCGGCCAGAATAATATGTTTATCGTTAGATCGATCATCTTTATTGGGACGAAGCCAGCGATTTTGGAATTTGTCTTCCATAACCCGTTTATATATCAGCGGTTTCCTTTTATGGAACCTGATAATTCTATTCACCGGCTTCATCGAAAACTGATTACTTCCTTTCGTTTTGGGTCAACGATATTTGCATTTCATTTTCATTGTATCATGTTCGGCTTTTTGTTCGGTTATGCTTCGGTAAAACGGCAAAGAAAAACAAAACCTCGTTGAAATTGATAGGTTCCTACTGTTCAAACAGATGTCATGCCGCGAAGAAAACCTTTCCTCTTATGATAAATTATGGATAATATAAAGTGTACCGAGTGAAGAGATAACAATCGTTATCTTGCTCGCTTATAATTGAAGGGAAAATCCTGTTCTAATAGAAATTTCTGGAATTAAAAGAAATGGGTAGAGAGCACCGATAGAAAAAATTGGAATTGCAAAAAAATTAACGGTGGTAGTATAAATAAAAAGCTGCAAACGAAAGAAAATATCGACTATTATTAATCTTAATGTAAATATTATTCAAGCAAATGCTATTCACAAATATTTATTTTTCGGGCTTCAAAGTATTTTCTGAAGTGTTTGAAATACAAACAGAACAACCAATGTGTCTCCGCTAAATTTTACGAAGCGTTATCGTAAAGCTGAGAAATCCTGCCACAAAAATAGTGTATGTTATAAAAAAATATGCGCAAAAAAAAAAAAAAGAAGCGAGAGATAGTTTTCGAAGCGTACATGAAAGTGTTTTCTAAAATCTTGATCGTAGAAGAGAAACGAACGACGAAGTATTTAGGTCAGGAGAAATGAATGGCTGAGGACACACCAGCGTTTATTTTAGCCAGTCGACGATACACGAACATCTTCTCATCTTTTTCCAGTTTTGTTTCCCGTGATTCTCAATTTAAATGTGACCCAAATACACTTCGCGTCGTTGACGACTGTCAGAGGAAGCTCGGTGGTGAATGAATGGCGACAATGCCATTAAGATCCCGGCTTTAAATATGAATCAAGCCGCTGTTCACTTCAGCTCCGACTCGGTTGCTCGATATACCTTTCTAACATCGGATGCCTCGCATTAATTAAGCCATGCTGCTCATCAATCTTATTTTCTTTTGCACTGTGTCCCAATGGGGGAGAAGATTAATGTAGATAAGAGAGAAAAGCAAAGGGCGGAGGAAGCCTCGCATCCCCTGGCGATTTACAGCTATACAGTGTCGCGCTCAAAGAACCTGCTCTTGATTGTTTGAATTAACTTAGGACATGTGGAATTCAATTATCCTTTGGATAACGTATGATCTTCCATACGTTTCTTATCATAAATGATTATTTTTTTCATTTAATTAATTAAGGGAGAATTTCTGGTTTCATTGCAACTTTATGTTAAATGTGTTTTATTACCTTTAAGAGTATTCGAGTAATAAAGACGAGCTTACGAATAGTGACTTTATTTACGCGATTTATGTAACAAGTATTTAGGAAAATGTGAAACAAATTGGTCGATGTAAATAATTTCCAACTAATAATACATAGTTAAATGAATTCCAATATAGTAGAATTTCTTGAGAAAAGCGTAGATACATTTTGAAAAAAATCTCAATGTACTTCTTAAAAAATTTAATACAAACTTAACTAAGGCAACGATTAAAAGTGTGATCAACCGTCCGATGGGACATAATTTTCTAGTTTCAGATTAACATTCTAACAAATTACGTTAAATATATGGAGTTTTCCTTAATCGTATTTCGTAAATTCGTTCGAGCTCCATCATTTATTCCCGTCTGAAGTAACCAAAACGTTAAATTTCCACTGCTACGGATATGAACAAACAACTCGTTTCACCTGCCGGAGGACAGTCCAAATTGTGCAAAAGTAACGAACTTGTGTTAACATTAATCCTAACGTTCTCAATTTCTTTTTCTCTGCTACGATATTATATACTGGCGCAAGAAACATTAGAGTTCTGATGCATTAAAAAATTCTGTGGTCTCTCTGGGACCTAGCCTGAGAGCTAGTTGAATGGAGACGTAATTTATATTACGGTACGTCAAAAGGTCGTGCGATTAATTAATTGCTTTTGGCGAAAAAAAATTCATGGCCATTACTTTGTAAAGCTACTTATCCTGTGTTAATGCATGGACGAAAAGATGCATGGTCCTATTCGGCGATGTAAACGGATTCTTTCATCCTTGGAATATGCTATCTTTAAAGGAATATTATTTTTTTAGATTTTCTCATTACGAGATTCTTCTTGTTCGCATAATTAACTGATTCGCGATGACCCGTACGGTGACTTTGCGAAACTGTTAAAATCAAATCTTCCAATAAAGATAATCTTATGAAAGTTTTTAACCATCTTGTTACAACCGCATTTACGAGAACAAATTCACTGAATTTAAATATTTGCTTTGCGATGACATTTGATTTAGGGATAAAATATGAATTTTTGTTATTCATCTATTTCTGAATATTTCCGAAATATTTATCGTCGTAACGTGTCTTGCTTTTCGTCCATTCGATTGCAGTCATTATTTCATAATAGTCCGTACAATATAGTATTGCTGCAAAGGTAAAAAGCGCGAGGATATATTTCAATATATTTTGAAAAATGAGAACAATATTAGATAAGGCAATTTAACTAATAACAGGAGGGCCGTGTACCGTGTTTTCCTTACGTGTTCTTCGAATAAATCCTCTAATAATAAATCGCTTCTTTCCGATTACCCATAACGTATTGTTCGAATAAAGAATCGAGTCTCTGGCACGGCGACACATGCTAGACGCTGATTTGGCGGAGGCATGAATTTCTGTTCGCGTTTCTGTACGCAAATTATCTGTGCACGACGGCGCCTTAACGTCTCGGGCGTAACATCTGATAGCCCGGTAAGTGCAACGTTAAGGCTGAATATAAGGCGGTGCTCGCGGTGGGTATGAGGGTTGACAGGTGGCGAGATAACATTCACGGTAGGGGCGCGTCGCGTTTATCGTTAAAAGCATCGAGGGAAATTTCGCAGTTTCTCCAGGCGAACGAAACCGATGGCGATACATAGCGTGTCTTTTCTTCCTCTTTCTCGTCTTAATACACCCGGCAGCCACCCAGCGGATCTTTCTTTCAGTTTCAAATCGCCTTCTCTATTTCCCGTGTCGTGCGCTTTTTGCAGCTTGCCATTGCCCTTTTTTTATCGTGTCGTCAGAAACCTGTTTCCCCTCATAGAATCGCCGTTGATATCGAGTTGCCATTGTGTTCCTCCCGTAACGTTTGATTTTGCGAGATCCTGCTTCTTCCTTCGGGAATTATCCTACCCTATCCTTTTGCCGTGAGAAAAGATTTTCTGAATTTTGTTTGTCTTTTAGCGTTGCATTTTGCGGATTATTCTAAAAGTGTTAGTTGTAATGGACAAACATATGGCAGACAATACGGACGAATGTCGTCTAACGACAGCAATTCAGGAAGAAAATGAACATAAGTGTTGAGTAAAAAAATTGCTTATTAGTATAATCGTTTCGTGAATCGTTCAATAAAAGTTATTAGAGTTCTATTTGAGTTTATGATATTTGAGATTACTGAAATATCTATTTATATCGAACTGTTGATATTGAGATATTAGTTGCTTCGATATTTGAAAATATATTATTCGATAGGTTAACAAGTAGATACGATTATTTGCAAAAAGCAATGAAATAAAGCAGTACATGCATCGTAGGTTAAATATGAAAAGTAACATCCAATAAAAATGATTAGAGTTCCATTTGAGTTTATGATATTCGAGATTACTGAAATATTTATTGTTACTATTAATATTGAAATATTAGTTGCTTCAACATTTGGAAATATATTATTCGATAGGTTAACGAGTAGATACGATTATTTGCAAGAGATAACGAAATAAAATAATACACGAATCGTTGATTAAATAAATCTTACAGAAAAGTAACAACCTTCGCAGCAGTTTTAAAGAAATAAAAAAGAGTTTATCGTACAACCTAATACATTTTACTTTTGAAGTAGAGCGTTGTTGCGGAAAATTCCAAGTTTCTATCGACGTGAAAATATAACGATTTAAAATCAACTTCGCGGAGCAGAGTGTTACGATCGGTTTACCCGAGGCAGACTTTAAGCTCACTCGAAATTCGTCGGTATTGTTTGTACGCAAGATTGGCGAATTACTCGCAGAATATTCGATGCGGCGCCCCATTCGACTGTGTAACTTATGATCGACATCGATTTAATTTGGCCTGTTATTACCTTCGCTCATTTTGATATGCAGCGCGGGTTTACAAAGTCTGGATCGGTCGGACGTGCTACGCCAGCTTTTGCCATAGCTAATTAACATATGTATCGTTGATGAGCTATGAGTCGATAATCCGAAGGATTCTTGTCGAATCCGTAACTTATCGCTACTCATCACCGATGCAGACGTTTTCGTGAAATATCGACCCCGATAATCGTCGTACAGGGTGTTCTCTGTTAAAACCATCGAAATAAATCGTTCGGTTGTTACTGCTTTTCCGCGAATAACTTTTATGATTACCATATCGCCGTTATCGTTCAGAATCTGATTAAATAACGTTTCGCACGGCGTGTTACTAACGCGGAGGGGATTTGATAAATGCGAATAAAAACGTCATTTTGATGTCTGAGAACACGTAACGCAATATAATGTATTGTGGAAGCACGTTGCGCTGGCGTGGATAAAATATATTTTTGCAGCAGACTGGACCTCCACGTCAGTTACAGACGCACTCCGCAACGATAGTAGCACCTTTATGGACCGTTTTTACGAGACACTCCATGAAGTTTCTTTCAACCTTCGAAACCGTCCAGTACAAAAGCTTTGTAAGCAGTTTCTGGTTAAATAGTACCAAGTACAAGCATCAACGTGCGACGTCACATTGTTGGTAAATTGAAACGGATAAGGTCAGAAGCGAGTTACGCGTATACGTCGAGAAAGACGTCACTGATAGGTAGAACGAGCTTAACTCGTAATTTGACTGGCAATAAAACGTTTGCCAGCGAAGATTTTTTCATGGACCAAGGTAAGTCGATCTGACAGTAATCTTACCTGGTTTAGAATGACGTTGGAGTAAAATTACGCTGCTAACGTTACTTTCGGGATATCGTACAAGTTAAAAAATTCAGCGGTCCAAGGGTAAATTTAATACCTCGGCTTTCACAATCTCTTATTTCACACTAAAATACTTTATTCGAGATATCTTTTAGAACAAATTTACGTTAACGATATAATTCCCTATGACGTAAAAAGAACGCGACAAATCATCGATTTCTCGTACTCCGACTTGATCTCTCCGTACGCGTATATTTCCGCTTATAGTATAAAATAAATTTTCACGCTACATCGAACACCTATTATCATCGAACTCTGTTTCTTCATCGTGTAACGGATAATCCGGAGTACGCTTATTAAGATCGTTAGCGCCATCGAACCGTTGTTCCGATACGTTTATTACGGTAAACGACATTCCATTGGCCGAGCTTTTTCCACGCGACACGAATTTATGGTCCGTAAGAGGTAATATTAAGTCAGAGGCACAAAACACAGATAATTACCTGAAACGAAGGTAGTCGTTCGGAAAGTTCGTCGTTACGAAAAATATTATTGGCGAACGGGTGGCTCGCTCGTATTATGATCTACTGTGTTTCTAGCTGCAAAAATTTAACGTCTTAATTGCACGAACGGATGCACGCCTGTGCCACGACGTTCTAACGTTCGAATTGATGTAATAACCGTAAGTAGCTTCTCCATTAGCAGATCGAGCCCCTAATTTAAATGGCTGCCGCTTCATATTCCAATCCGGTTGAACTCGACCTTAAGAAAGGTCCTATTAGTCTCGCCACCTGCCGCCAACACCCGTCATTCAGCCTGTTCGAGTTTCCGGGCTTGTTCGTTTGCGTCGGCCCGTTGCGTGCGAGCATCTCGAGTGAATTATGTCCCGCTGCTTCTGGTCGCAAATTAAACGCGTCTCGCGTCTGCTCGACGAGTATTAATCGACACTTCGCGAAATGCTGTTGCAATTTCGTGTCGTAGTCATCGGCGTTTACGAACACATCTCGATGCTTCTTCGTGGATACGTCTCCTACGTTCTACGGCTGCGTGATTTTCGAAATTCTACGATTATCGACGTTGATAGCTGGATACATTTGCCAGCTTTTGTAGTTATCAATTTATGAATTTTTAAGACACGAATATACATATGTATGTTGCATTCGGTTGGAAGATTTATTTTATAAGAATATAGAGTTTGTCTCCTGTGGACTTGCGGTTCTGGTTTCCTGAATTTTTTATAGGCTTTTACAATTTCGAATAGAAATCTCTTCTTTCTATCCGTGATTGGAAAAGTTAATATATTAGTGTATTCTCTTAGTTGTAATAATACTGTTGTTATTTCTGTATTTAAAGGTAGGATCACAATTTTATTCTTTGGATAAATCTATCACACCGTTCTGAGCCGATAAACATTTATCGCACTTTCTTACATGGACTAGAATAAGAAACAAAAGAACATCTTAAACCTGTCGATTAAATCTATCGATTGTATCTAGAACTATCTTCTAGTTACTATTTATTGCAACTAGCGCATCTGCATATGGATGGTGAGCGCGAGCTCACGTTCTCATTTTCAACAAATACAGTATCAGGTTCTTTTCAAGAGGTCTTAAGATTCAAGTCTTAATACTTTGTCGAAAGTCGGAAACAATTACGGATAAATTACGTTATGATAATTCGTTTAGTTCGATACAGTGAAAAAGGTATGGCTAGACTAATGAAATGACTTTGAAACGCAACAAAATTCTTTATTTAACCTAATTATTTCATTTTTTTATTTTTATTTATTTTTTTTTTTTTTTTTATCAAATAAACTTTCATCGAAAGGTGAAAGGCTTTTGAAAATTTCATAAGAAACTTATGGTTACTCGTATTACTGTTTCGTTTTATCATAAAATACTCAGCTACTAATAAAAAAAGTTAAAAACCAGGCGTAGTAGAAGGCATCCAAAGCAGTAGCTTTAGTAACCTAAGGGTCTACGATGACGGCACTTGAATAGCTGTTCCATTCAACGGTACTTTTGCATTATTTTTCGCGAAGCTTTCACGATCAGTCATCCATGCAACGGTCGATTTCACGGTGCGGAGATTGCGTTTAATTAAAATGCATCGCGGTAGCTCTTGTTTGCTAGGCCGCAAAGGGATTAATAAGTCATATACGTACAGAGAGAGTGGAATTTGTATCATGGGTCGCGACTCGTTCATTCGTAAAACGCGTTACCTCCGCCACCGCGTTCATCGTTTGCATCGTCAAGGATAATTTTTTATTCAAGTTACGCTTAGGATGGCTACAGGATCGTTCCGTTATATGTATTTTCCGGGCTCACGAATAGCTTACAACCCGTCGCATTTTCGAAATCGATATTCAACCTAAGAAATTCGCCTGCTTGTGTATCGTTAAACGTACAAGCATACAAAAAACCAAGTGCAAAAAATACACGCACGGTATAATATAAACATTATACGTAATTTATCAAATTATCGAAGCTCTATAAAATCTGTAATCGGTAAAATGTACGGTAGAAGATGATCTATGCTACAACTTACTGGTAACGTACAATTTGGGTACATTGTGTATGCATAGACCTTCAGAATTTTGAAAAGAAGAAGAAAATAAAGAAGAATTGGTTTATTTTCTCAAACGTTACCTACAACAACGCGTATAATAATTAGCGGCAGTCTTCGAACGATCGGATAAAACGGTACGTAAATATGAAATCGATCATGGACCATGTTGGCATCGCGAAATATCAAATATTCAAAAATTCTAATTGCGGAACAACCTCGTATGACCTAATTTCCGATGTTCCGAAAATCTCACTAATTTACACGTTAACGCGCAAAATCAAAACGAATTATCAGCAAAATCGCATTGTTGACGTTAATACGGCTTTCTGACCGGAAGAAACGAAAGTGCGTGTCTAACGCTTCGTACACGCAGAATTAATTTTGAACGATGATTCGTCAACCGTCTGACTCGCGATCACTGGAAACGAAGCGCAACGCTGCTCTGCGGACACGGACCTGTCGACAGCCGCCTATTTTTTTGCGTTCGCGGTTCGGATATTTTTATGGAGTGTATCGTAGTGAGTTTTATGGGCTGTGCGCGGTGAATCACCGATTTCTAGGCGAATGTCCGAAGGCAGGTATTTCGTGGTCGCTGGTATAGCGGACCGACCGACCCGTTAATCCGACAGCATCTACAAAAAACGAGGCAAGCATGGTCGCATCTTTGGATTCGCCAATTTACGTTCAAACGTACCAACTTATGAAATAAGCGAAAAGGGGCGGGGACGAAATTGATAGCCCGAAAGAGATTTCTAAGCGTCTGATAAGACAGAATTCGTTAAAAAGTCCATTTTAAAATAATACGTACATAGAAGACTTTCTTAAAAATAGATAATCTGTTTTATTTTATCTGTTATATTTATATTTATAATTCCAACATTTTCGAGGTCGATGTATTATTTTTAGATTTTAAAAGATTCAGAAGAGATTACGTTTTTTAACGAAATCCTTTTGCAGATTTTAGATCCATTTGAACAGTGCATATGTACATTTGAAAAATAGTATTTGAAACTTTAAACCTTCAAAAGTTTTAAAACCAGGTTTCAAATCTTTGATAGGTGCAATATTTTCTTTCAATCATTCAATGATCCAATATTTTTGTAAGCGTATTTTTTACTCTGCTTTATCCAATATTACGTTCCTTCTCTCTGAGCTTTGGATCGAAACTGTATACCTTGATACATTTTCATTCTCTATTAGAAGGTTTTATATCCGCAAACTATTACGAGCGAATACGAGTTACAACGTATGAAACAATACATCAATTTGTCTACACACGTCTACGTATCGATATCAAGATCCTATCGATTGGATAAAATCATTATTTGTTGTAATTCTAAAACAATTTAAAGCTTTCGACCGTCACGTTTATGATCTTCGCTTCCACTAAATGTTGCTCTCACGAAAGAAGAAAACGAGTTTAAACGATTTCCTAAAGTTTGAATTAACCTGCAACCGCTGAGAAAAAAATATTTCATCAAAATTTCTTGTTTTATTTCTTCGATAATTGAACCTTTAAAAAGTCGCATTGATTAATTGCATACATCGAATAGCTCAGAGTAATGGTTATGTTATGTATAAACATTATTTTTCTTTATACTTCTTTCAGAATTTACCATAATTTATGTCATTTTCATGCAATGGCTAAACAAAGGACTCGTTCTTTCGAACAAACTTGAAAATCCTATCTTTTTTCGACGATTACAATTTGACTCGTAAAAATCGTCCATTGTATCGATCCCTAAACGTGTTACGAGAAACAGATGCGAAGATTCGTATAAGTTGCTTTCTCGGAAGTCGATTAAAACTTATTAAAGTCGTGTTTCGTTCGAACCGAGTTTCGACGATTGGATCGGACGAATAAAGAGGACTAATAGAAGAGAATTATCCGAACGCCAGGCAATGTGTTCGATGTGTCGCTCTTGAAATTAAGCACGCGTGTAAAGGACAGGCCGAAATTAATAGACACACAAAACAGTCGAATACTTTCTCGCGTTTCGTATGCTCTCTTGTTATGTTTGCCTCTCTATCACTTGCAGCTATTGCAGCCGATAAATGCTACTGCGCAGAACGCACAGTTGCACAGTCGAGTAGCGTCGTTCGTTTCTATCGTTGAATAATTTAATAATCTGTGCATGCGAGTACAGTCTGCACGGTAAAGCGTTTTAATTTTAAATTAAACTTCAAAAATTTTCGTTTTACGAGTCACGAATATAATTTACTTCGGACAGGCTGATTGGTTTACCAGAAAGTTACGTTATCGTTCGCAACTTGCAAATTCGGCCTGTAATTATATGTCTGTAATTTTCCATCGAGCAAAGTTTCAATTATTAGATGAAACTTCAATTTTCTATTTCTCCAGGGTAATGTTATCATATGGAGGAGTCGAAGCTGTAGAATTTTACAGTAATCCTGAACCGCTGATCCCATAGAATCCAACGATACTCTTGAGATTTTGAAAATCCTACACTCGAGTAGTTCCAAATTTAGATGAACTCAGGAGACTAGCATTCGACTACTACTTACCATAAATCCGTTAGATTATTGAATCATTCGACCCCTCGTGGTCCGATACCTACGATAGTTTTGTCATATTCGAAGATAACAAAAAGCCGTACATTATCCAAATATGTATGTGATCATGCGTGTCGACTTACACGGATCTTTTCATAAAATATTTGTGAAACATTTTATATTCCATAGCGTTAATTTATTTTCGTAATCCGCTGTCGTTTATATCGACCACGTAAACTTACTCGGTAAACAAAACGAATATACATACCTATATTTATGTAAGTACAGCAATGTACTAATACTAGTAATAATAATAAGCATACGTGAACTATTCGGCATTATCCGCTTCGACTTTCACAAATGTACCACTATATAAATTGGGTTTCACGAATACGATACGACTGTCTTTGTCGTGAGTCACGATCGTCATGAATATAAACTTCTTCGCATCTTGCGTATAGAGTTTTATATAAAAACTCAATACAAAGACTTATGAACCTTTCTTTATTAGTAATCAATAGTAATCAATTAAAAGTATTCGGTAATAATAACTCACAATTTTGTTAGCGCGACCAACTTTGAAAATGGTCCGTGAAAGCTTTGAAAACGTATCCATTAATTCCGATCGATAATAATTTAGTCCCCGTGATTAATAATCACTGATTATTAGTCAAACTAAAAATGTGAAGTGCTCCAAAGTATAAGAAATATATTTAAAAACGTTATTTTGTAGGAAGAATATGGGAGTCAAACGTTTCATAATACAGTTGTCTGATGCTTATTCTACTTGAAGTCGAACTACTTGAAGCTCTAAGTCGAACTGTCTTTTTTTGAACGGTTATTAGTTAACGTGTAATTCCTATGGTTTTCTTCCTGTAATTACGAAGATTAAATGTTTTGTATTTAAATATCTAATGTTTCACGTTGCAATTAAATTAAATATTTGCAATATAGAACAATAAGAAATCACGAATTCATCGTATATTATGATATGCATTGGTATTGTTACATTATGATATGTTGAAGTGGTCACCGCTTTTAAGAAAACTCTACATCCGGTCTTTTTAGTTTTCTCAAGCATTCCGAAGCCATCGACAGCGTATAGACAAAAGACTGGGACGAAGGCAGACCATAAACGGTAAACAGGCGACGATGGCTTTGGGGCTTTCGGTCATAGGGTAACATTGCTAGTCTGCGGATCTGGACCAGATCAAATTATATTCCTACTTGTATTTACACTTCTGTATTAAAATATATTTTCTACTTTACGATTTATCCATACGTTCCTCTGTTCACACATCAAATAACCTCAACGTGATAGAATTATTGTGTCGATAGAGTTATTAATAGTTGATTATAAACTATTATTTGAGAAATATTGTGCTTATAATCGTACGGCTTTATCCTATACGTACATATATAAATTACCAGTTATATATAACATCGACAGTCTAAATAGAAAACAGGAAAGTTCTTATCGTAGATGGGCATGCTACTATCTCCACAGTTCAGTCCGGGTAAATCTATTACGGAGGTACGTCTGGTGGTGCCAGGAAGAAAGTTAGCAAACTGGGTCATCTGATAAAGGAAGAAGGCGCGATGGCGGCTTAAGTGCGATGTAGGGACGCGTTGATATCAGTTATCACTGTTCATCGTTGGTGGCTTCTTGCTGAATTGACATCGGTCTACGTGTTATTCTATTTAATCCGATTCGATTAATTATTCCTCCTATTTTCCAACAATCGTATACAGATCAATTACAAGTTTTGCAACGAACAGATCATGACAATAGATTACGTTTGTTTGAATCGTAGTTATCGTTAGTTAAATAGCGTCGAGTGTCAAAAATAATGTTCTGCGAAAAGTAATGTTACGAAGAACTGAAAAACTGGAAAACGAAGCGATAAAGAGAAGAGAATGGCGGAAAGAAAGAAACATCGAACGAAATAAGAGGAAAGAACAACAGGGAAAGGGAAGGAAGAAAGAAAAGGTTGAGAAAAAATGAAAATCAAAAAAGCAAGATAAGATTCGACTAAATAACGTTAATTACAAGTACGATATGATTTCTCTCGTTACGATTTATTATCCTAATTGAAAATCCTAAACTAAATTTAATAACGCACATGCCTACAAAATATACAGTTCAACAAAGTATCAGTTGCAAGAAAGTGATAAAGCAAAGATCGCAACGAAGTGAAATGAAAGTTGTAGAATTACATCGACGCAAATGTACGCGTTTTCTGCGGAGGTAACAAGGCGTAAGTAGAAACGTGTTGTAACTGAAATTTGTAAACGCGTTTGGATCCACGTGTATACACGAAACCCGACTCCTTCAGTTCTCGTATGCAAAACTCAATTTCATGCGAGCGCAGTTGGAGCCACCTTTATTTTCTACCGCGTTTTCTTCCAGCTACAGTGCAAAATCCTGTTTCCGCGAATTTTTACGAAGAAAGCTCACGACTTTGTCGTATCGCTACGAAACGATCCCGTGATTTCTGGCGAGTGCCTCTCTTATGTGTACAACGTGAAAAGCCGGATTTTACGAAGTTGCAACACCGTTGCCATCGATCGAAATTTTTCATTCGTTTTTTTTTTTCTGGCTCTTTCCATGTTCGAGCAAATTTTTATCTTAATACGAATTTGAAGGTGAAGTTAGTTATTTGTCGAAGGAAACGTCGAAAAGAAGAATAAAGAAACTCGATTCGAAGATAAAAGGCAATATTATAGAAAAATATTCAACAGCAGCAAAATTGTCACTAAAACTGTCGACTACTCTTAAACTACACATTGCATGGCTTGCTCATAGAATTCACCATTATCGTTTTGCATTCCGTTGGTGAATCGCGCGCGGACACAAACGGACGAGGCTCATAAAGCGGCGTTTCCACGCGTGCGAATCAAGAGTTTCCTCGAGGCTCGTCTCTCCTTTTCAATGGCACCGTCGATGAGACGTCGACGCGAGAAATACCACTTTTGCCCCGATGCCGGCGTTCCACTTTGGTGTCCTGCTTCGTATTGAAATCGTTCGTGCGGCAACACTCACTGACGTCCTATTTAAAATTATATAAAGAGAGCGTCTGTGAGAAAGAAGAAAGAAACGCGTAATAAGCATTGCCGCGTTCCTTTCATTTATTAACCAAGCCGAGTTTTGAACTGGCTGGTTAAAGTACAAGTTACGTTTGTTTAATAGTAAAACGAAATACGATATATCACAACCTGGCTTTGACGCAATTTAATAATAGTAGTTTTTTACGTCGCAAAGATGTTTTACGTTATCTATTTTGTTAATAATTTAAACGTATTCGTTTTGAACAAACAGTTTTCTTTTTTTTTTTTGTCAGAAACCAATTATTTTTAGATAGATATCTGTATGATTGCGTAGTAGAAAATGAAATTATTATTTTTTCATTATATACCGTCCATACGTAATCACTTTTGTACAATTTGAACTTCAATATTTATTTATAATAATTTATTTATAATTATTCGATTAACTGCGATCGACTGTGATTTATAGTTAAGGCAATAATGTAATATCAACGATTACCAACTGAAATTTCTAATTAATATCCGGCACCTTTTTCGTGATAAAGCGAGATCGTTTCATTTTCTACCGATGTTTCGTCGGTCTCTTTATTCTCCTCGCGTCAAGGTGCACGGCGCGTTCGCTTTGTGGAAGACCAAAACGAAAACACGAGGAACACACTGAACAACATGATGGAATTTCGTTGCGTTCCAGCTACGAGACCATTCCCGTTTTAACCTCGATAAAGCCGTTGTCCCACGCGTTTCAACGCCGTGCGAAACTGATTTGGCAATTTAATTATTTCTGGAATCCGACATGGGCAACGAAAATAATTGCGTTCATCGAAAACGATTCGAAAACTATGCGAGAGCATAGTTGACCTATCTTACAAAGTCGTCTAACTAAGTAAAACTAAGGCGAATTCAAAACAGAGTAGAATGTTTCACGTTTTCCCGAATTGATTATCTTTTAATTAAGTTACGGAATTTCTCGTCGTTCCACCTTGATGCAGAGCACGATATTTTCTCCGCTCGTGACGTTTTTCTTGCCGTTGCTGCTCCTAAACTTTCTAGCAATCGGATAAACGCGATGTTAAGAGCTCAACGTTTTCTTAACTCGAATGAAATTGTAAGCAACATTTAAGAAGACAACGTTTTAACGCTAAATAGACCAGTTAAGAATTAGCGATGTTTTCAGAATGAACGTTCCCTTATCGTACAACGTTCAAATTATTAGAAACACGCAAATGAAAATTTAATTCTTATTTACCGTATGACGCGTAAACGATCGTTACAATCGCCTTATAATTCTCGTACCTAATGCTATAAAATTTCAGTTCGTACCAAATATTTGCTGATACGATCGGTTGATTAGCAATCTGCAACGAAAGGTACTAACAGCTACATAGAAGCAAGATACTCTGCGTAACAAACTTCAAACATACACTTGCCGAGTGCTCTCGGAGGACAGAAGCGCGGAGAATAAATCAGACCGAACAAAGCTCTTTCATATGCGCGCCGTACAAAAAGAACAGGTCGTAAGTTCACTGCGATAACAGTACATACCGCGAGATAGTTGAGTCCGATTAGAGGCGGAACGATCGCGAAAACAATTACGGAACAATGGTCGAGCGTAATAAGCCGGCGGGATATTCGAGCGGCCGCGAAATTAGCTGCGATTTCGTAACTGTGGTCCGCGTGGAACAATTCCGCGTTTGGACTAATTGTCGGCCGATCGGGAGAAGCGTTTCCCAGCCATAGTTTCTGGAACGCTGACGAATCAATGAGACAAACGTCGACGGCAAACATACGCACAATACGACGTATTAAATTCAAATACATTGTCTCTAGCGCATTATCCGCGTATTATCGGCGAACGTGGTGAAACGAGAATTCACCTCACTGGCAAAACAATATCGGAATATGATAGCCTTCCCTGATGTGGTATATTGTTCTCTGAATCGCGCGACTACCTCTTCTTTTTATTATGTTGGCTGGTCCGTAATCGAAAATAGTAATTTAACGTAGAGGACCGGCTGCTGGCCAGAAAAATTCCGAAATTCTGTAACGGAGCACGCAGTTGCAATAAACGTATTAACGTTTTAAGGAATATTGATTGGCGGTTGAAGTTTTTTAACCCTCAAAAATAACATGATCAACAAAATATACATTTAGTAGGTCTATTATCTACGTTATTTGCTAACTCGTCGCTTCTTTCGGCAACCTTGTCCCTACTACAACTCATTCGCACATTCATCTTGTTGTTATTTCCCCTAATCACCGTCTATAATCAAAACTACGCTTCTTTCGATACATTTTGTAAAGAAACACAGCACGGATCAATAGAAAGTTAGTTGCAGCCCTTTCATCAATCGTGTACAGATCTGCTTATACTTGGCGTTTATATTACAGGTGCTTCTAATATCGTACTTTGTTACTTGTTCGTTCAGATATACCCTTCCTTATTATTTAAAGTCCGAATTCTGCTTCGAGTCATTTCATTGGAGTTCGTCCATTCTTATCAAATTAGACTTCGAATTAGCATTCGAAAAGCGACGCGAATATATTGAAAGTTTCAGTGGATTCTTGTAATCCAGGATAAAAAATACAACCTGCACTCGACTCCAATTAACCTATTTTTATTAGTCTCTTTTGTGTGAGCTGAGAAAGCAAGTTCGTTTCGTTAGAATTGCCATTTATTTTCTTGGGATTCGATTAAGTGTTAACTACGGTTCTGATTAAAATTTATATAATAACGCTGCATGTGACGGATATTAAGCTTCTCAACTTCACCGTAAATAGCGTATGGTGAGATATAAAAAAGTATTACCTACGAACGACGTTGTCTAAGGTAGTATTGTATCCTTAAGGCCACGTTGTCCTGCGGATAAGTACCATGAATTTCGTATGAATTTCAATGATATCCTCTTAGTATAACCTACGGTTCTGAATAGAAAGGCTTTCTGACTAACGTTCAATTTTTCAGCGTTTCAGCGAAATATTAAAAATCGTTTGTCCCGAAGATCAATTCTCGGTAATTAATGTTAAATGAAGCTCGAATGGATTAATAGGTAGTTCAGAAGTACTAATCAGGGAGGTACTATTCCTGTTTCAATAATATATTATATCAATCGATAATAAAATATTCTTCTATTTTTAAAACTATTAAATCATCTTGAAAATTTCCGTGATTAAGTTTTAAGCCATTCATTCTGAAGGAACGTAGCTCTTTCGAAATCGAACTTATCTTTCAAACTAATTTCCATAATATTCGATACGTTAGTTTCATGACCAAATCTAAATTTCTATAGGAGAGAGACGCAATGTAGAAACATATTTTCCAGTTTCCTAAATCGTTTTGCGTAAGGAAATCGTTAAGCCAATGGAAAATGTGAAAATCTGCTTAATTGACACGATTTTTGTAGTTTTCTATTTCTTCGAAGATTTATTATTTAATATAAGATATATTACATTCGAAAGAAAGAAAGTACGAATTACCACGAATATAATAGTGTGTATGTATATATATCCGACTATATTTCAATAGCATTTGAAATATTTATATGCCGTTAAACCCAGATACAACAAAATTCGTGGAAATTTTCAGTATGACGTAATACATATTCATTTATCAGCAGTATTTTTCAAACGAATTTTTGAAACGTGATCTACTATCTGATCGAAAAGCTTGCGCTTTCGCAAAGGGGAGTCTTTTTCACCCTCCATCTACAAATCTGACTTTCTGCCTGTTATTTCCTGGCTAGATTGTAGCTTCGCCGAGTGGCTTTCAACATAATTAAAAAAGATTTGCAATTTCATAGCTGTTTACAATTGAATGCATTAATTTCGCTGGAAATCAGTTCGTTTAACAGCTGCCACGATATTTCCATGGAAATAGATTCGCCCCGCGTTATTTTTGCCACATGCACCTGCGCAAATAATACTCAATGTAAATTTTTTAATTTCGTTAATGCATAATCTCGAAGCATCGATATTTTTCCTCTCTATTTTTGTTCATTGTTTTTACTTTCTGATATTTTTATTTTTATTTTTGCTGTCTGAATTCGCTATTCAAAGTCACGTTCAAGCTTCATTATCTTAATGAGACTATTGTTTTAAAAATGTCAGTCAAAAATCTTTTACATTTTATATTCTCATAGCGTCCAATAACATATCCAATTCGCGAATATATTTATAATTATCTTTCAAATTACTAGAAATATAGGAGAAGATCGTTGAGCGTATTATGTAATTATAACGTTGAATTTTCATTCGAGTTCATATGCTATGGAAGAGGAAGTTTGGAAACAAATTATCCAGAAAGTAAATTGTTGGCAATGTAGAATGAAATGGTTTTGAAGGGAGCATAGGTCGAAACGGAACAACGGTTTCGTCGAGCGGACGGATGGCGCTCGAATTTGCAATAAAAGAACAAACGTAAAAATCAGAAGAACCCGGGACAAGATAATCGAATCGGGGACGGCCGCGCGTCGTGTCACTGCGAGGATTTATAGAAAAACCTTTGTGTCTTCGATTGCTATTGTACGCGTCGGCAATTCCACACCGCTTTATTGCACATTCCAACACTTTTCTCTCTTCGATTCGCTGGTTCGTGAATCGGAATGGTCGGGAGAATCATGCAAGAAACAAAAGAAATAAAGAAACGACGAAAGAGAGACGGGCTTGACAAAAAGACCAGCAAAGCCAGAGAAAGACGCGGAAAAGAGAAAAATAGCAGTGGTAGTAGCGATATTGTTCATCACAGTAGTCACTTCCCTGATTTTTGGAAAGAATATGACGTGTCGTGTATTGTATTTCCTCTGTGGTCTTCAAACGTTAGATACAACGCGGTGTATGAACGAACCTTTCGAAACAATTTTTCCAACTTTCGCTTACTTTTTTTTTTTTATCTCCTGGCTAGATAATTTACGAGATAGATCATTTTGAACGATTCGATGGATCTAATGAATTTTTAACAATTAAAAGCTGACGAGAAATAGCATTAACGGAAAAGGCCGTAAAAGGGAGAGGAAACGAGGTTGGTGATAGCGATCTTGTTTAGTGTGACAGGTACTTGCCTAACTTTTTCAGGATACCGAACACTCGGTAATTGCGAAAGTTTCATAGCTTAAAATTCCGGCTTATTCGGTCGTTCTCGTTGCCCTTTTACAAAGAGAAATCGCACGGCTGGCGACGAATTCATCGACAAGCTTGGAATTGCACGAATTCTGACGAACGGCATTCGTATTACTATGCTAGTCGACCGTCGATGATTCGAGTTTGTTCGTTTGCGTTGGATTGGCTCAGCCGATCTAACTCCGTTCGTTACTGCAGTCTTTGCCCTCTCGATCCTCGTCGATTGTCTTTCCCAAGAACGAAAATTATGACTTTATAACAAGTTTCGGTTAATCTTCGAGTACGTTTAAGTTTCATCGAGCTTATATTTCACGATTGTATGTAACGAAAGTTTAGATTTGGAAAAGCAGAATTTTATGAAACCTGCTTTGGAGAAAGCTATCGGATAATTTCTGTTAATTTTTCTAATTCTTCTTCTAAATTCTTAACTTTGCAACTTTAATTACGTTTACATTCGTTAAATGCTTAATAATTCAGTTCATATGGGAAGAATAATTCGCAGTGTTTATAAGGATGTAGGATCTTTTTTCAATTCCGTTTAGATATTCATATACCTACCGTTAGTAATATATCAAGTTTTTCCTTTTGAAGAACACGGTTTTTTAGTCATCTTCTTCCATCGTCCTAACTATTCTAATTCCTCCAACTACACTGTGTTCTTTTATGCTTCTTCTTCCACCCTGTCTTATATTTAATTAATTACATAATTAGGCGAAGCACGTAATAGTTATTACTGATTCTGCCTGAAGCTTACAATCTTCCTCGTTGTACACTCAGACAGACGTATATCATACTATAGAAGAATATTACACGTAGAATAATTAGTCTAGAATACTGTGTGTACTTTTATCGGTATTCTTCTGTATCTGTTTTTATGAATAAATAAATATATAATAAATACATACAATAAATTCCGATTATCATTGCTACTAGTATCTCTCGAACTTAACAAGGCTTCTTTTCCGATTCTTCGTAAAGTTTCTTCGGGGTTGCAAATCGAGGGTGTCGTTGTAACGTTCCGTCGCCGGCGTTTGCGTGATTCGCTGCGAATTCGTACGCAAGGAATATGCAAATCGCGGTAAGAACTGCCGGCTTGAGGCGACTCTCCCCGAGAAAGTCGGAGATTTGATTTTATTTGAAATTTGCGCACCGCCGCGGAGGAAGCAGAGACGATGCAGTCGGAGAGCTTTTCGCGTAAGTGGCTGAAAAAATAAGCATCTGTGAGAAACGAGTCATTTTATACCTTTAGAAGAATAATCAACGTTACGTGAAAAGAAAGTATTATTATTGTGGTCGATAATCATAAATTGTTACAATGGTTGAACTTCTGCAACTCTGGTCGCTTTATTTTATCTAGTAGCTAGGTAATTTGCAACATAAGTAAATAACTTTAAACGAATTAATGAATTCTCAACGAATACATATATAAATATAACTGTAAATTCTATCTACGGCTATAAAAGAACGTGGTATTGATAGAATTATTTTTACATAATACATTGTCGAGTTTGTTTTAACCCTTTGAGCGCTATGAACGCATATATGCATATATATCAAATAACAATTCAATTTAGGCTGAAAGTGACGTTAAAGTGGGGTGATAAAAAAGACGGACCTCGCGTTCTGATGATTTCGTTGAAACAAACAAAATTAATTATCAAACTGGCGAACGAAGGCGAAAACCAAAGTGTGTAGCAGACTACAATGCCTTTCGTAAAAAATACGCAGCCCACGGCGCACGCTTAACGTCGAACGACGCGGCGCTCAAAGGGTTAAACTGTATGCTAATCGTGTCAGACGTGCAGAATCTTTTTCGCGACGCACACAACATACTCGGAAGAAGTTTGCGTAAGTGATCGAAATACTGTCGCGAACTTTTGTATATATTTTGATATCGAGTAAAGCGAAGAAAGTAAACAAGAAGTTAGTTTATTAATCGATCGACGGATTAGGTTGTTATTGTAGTAACATTATCGAAAGGTTTGTGGTGCGAACGAATCGAAACGTAAACGGCGTCCTCTTGTAGAGAAACTTGGATCAAGCTGGCTACGAATCGCCTTCCGAAAGAGCCACAAAGCCCGGAAGTCTGGAGTGCGAACTCGCGTTAAGTTCCGGATACGACAAGACGCGGCCAGTGGATATGTACGACATAAGTTTAATCCCGAATTGGACGGTGGCAAGAAGCTTTCAAGAAGTTTCTGCATGCCGTCGGAATGTTTCAACACGTAAACACACTTACGTTCACCTTTCGCCAAGAGTTCCATTCGATATGCTGAAAAGATTTCAGCGTACTCTTCGATTGCCTGAAATCGGGCATCGTTCGCCAACTCTCGGTAACCTCAACTTTACCACCGGCTCTGACAATCCACGTGAAAGAAATTTCGTGGTTTTCGATTCATCGTACACACCGAACGCTAACAAATTTTCTTCCCCTTCGTTGAAATACGTCGGCAGAATTTTGTCTGCTTCGAAACGTTGCTTCGTAAGGCGATCATTTATTTTGCCTATGTGTAAATAGTAAAATAGTCGATTTTAGAAAAGAAAGAAAAGTAACGGAGAAACAAGTGCTTCGTTAAACGGACAGCCACATCGGTTTTCTAAACGACCAACTTTAAAGCTGCACCACGACGTTGGCCGTTCGCTAAAAGTTCGAGCAACTTGCAGCGTATCTGATGAACGTATCGCTTATACGATACAGCGCAGCTCATCGTTAGTCGCTTGAAAAATCGTGTATCAATACACTGTCCGTACAATGTAATGTCCAAAGAGGAGAGACGAAATAAGAAATAGAAAGAGAAAAATAGCAAAGAAAACGTACAATAGCGCGATCGAACGCTGAAGTAAAAAGAGTCGCGAAAACTCGCTGTTTCTGATTTTAAATGATTACGATAGGCTTACAAACAACTCGCTTTGGAAGAGTACACGAGTTCAAAGAAAATTGGAAGCGATTCAACAAAGTTCCAGGCGTAGATATGGAAAAACAAAAAAAAAAAAAAAAAAAAAAGAAAACACGGAATCGTTGGAATGTGCTCGTTAGACGAATGACACTAGCTGAAACACGCGAGTTCGCTGGATCCATGCAGACACTATTATTTGAAGTATTAACTACCGATTGGATGCGACGGTGAGCCTAGCGAACTGAGAGAGACAGAAACAGAGAGCGAGGGAAAGAGAGAGAGAGAGGAGTATCCTGTTCTGGCTTTATGGATGCATCATAGTTTACTTTTTATTCAGCCGCTATAAAGTGGACGCAAAACTGGCCAGCAGTATCCGGCTCGGGAAATGGAATAGTGAATATTTCGAAGGAACACTCTGATGCGATAAATATACGTTATGTTAGTGCTACACCCGTCGTGAGAGTTTCATTCGTGCCCGAACAGCGCTTCCATAAAAACGCTTTTCTACCGATCGTCAGACAAGGAGAGAGAAGGATGGTAAACAGGAGAAAAAGAGATGAGAACAGAGCGGTCCAAAGAGCATTTGTTTATTCGAAATCGATGGAATTTGTCGTAGTGAAAATTTTATAGAGTAGCGAGCGAACAGTAATAGACTGGAAATTCTGTTCGAAGACAATCAAATTTCTATCGACCTGGAACACTTTCAAGCGTTCGAGTCGCGTATACGCGTTCGACGATATGGTTTTGCAACAACGCGAGAATTGGAATTGCTACAGTTCGTACGTTGCGTTTCATCCTTGCTTCTTTCCTTCGTTTACCTTTTTTCCGCCAGATCAGATGGTCCAACGGAACGGGCGTTTAAAAAAGTATGGGTGAAAAGTCGAGAAATGTCAAAATGTTTGCTGCTACGAATCTTATGCGATCCGTTATGCAGCGGACAGAAATAACACGTACTGTTTTACAAGTTTCACGCGTGTTTGTTGGTAAACTGCTAGACTAAACGTTTGTGCAAATTCATACTCGTATTTATCAATTCAAAATTCGTGTATACGAAGATAGTTGAAGAAAATTCGTTTGCGTAAACGTTTAGAAAAGTAAAACGTTATAAAATACTGTAAAATGCATTTATGATACTCGTTACATCTCGTACGAAAGTTATTTGCACGTTTATTATTGAATCGAGGTATTTGATCCTACCTAAGGGATATATACGCAGATTTGAGAAAAAAGAAATGTTATAAAATTATCTACAATACGATTATAACATTTATTGTACACATGTACTATATAAAAATTTTATATGCTTTATAGTTTTTTAGTTTTTCATATTTATGCGTTTAATAACGCTTGACTTAATATTACGGTATTTGGATAAAGAGGATATCGTGAAATATTTTCAAACGAAATTACCATTTATTATACTCTTATACTCGTATTTCTTAAGGTTTTAACAATTTTCTAATGGTTTTTCAGCTTTATCTTATTTTTCCATTTCACTATATTCTTATGGTAACGGGGATTACTCTCTAATTATACGAGGTGTATGCGTGTGCAAGATTGTGCCGTTCCTCCTTTATAGAGAAGTTAATTTCAAGACAAAATTTAGGGGAAATGATTACCTTGCGCGTTTATGAATTCACCCCCTTTCTTCCGTAAATAATGTTTCGCCATTTTGCAGTAATTATAGCCGCAATCTTGTTTCTGTTCGCGCAAGTTGTATTTGTTACGTTGCCTTAAATGGATTACTTTGATGTTTAGAAATAACGTAAGACCAATACAAGAAGAAAGAAAGAAACAGACTCGATGCAAAAGCTAAAGGAAAAGACCTTTCTTGTTGTTTTATTATTCGAAAATTGCTCTCTTGTACATGCACATGTGTACCATGTCTTTATCCTGTAGTCCTCTTTGGTCTTTAAGATCTAAAATAGACTTTTAAAAATATTTTATATTTACTTAACGTAATAATAATAGTATAGGGAATTATATCTGAAAGAAAATATCGAGAAATATTCGTAGAGAAATAAAATAATCAAACTCGAAGATGGTATCCCGCTGGGAGTAGTCATCCACGTGTTATGTAGCAATTAAATTAGAAAAATTTACCAAATGTCCAGCTGGACAAATTGTAAAGTACAAATTAAATAATTAAAAAATGGAAAAAAATATTCGTAGATAATATTGTAGTAAAAGGGTCGAAATTCATTAGTATTGCGTCCTTCGGGGTAAGCTGTTACATGTAACAACTCACAGATGGCACCGCGTTTCATACAAAAGTAAGTTCAAAAGGAAAAATTCTATTTCTCATCTTTCATACACGTATTCTTACGTTGTTCAAGTATCTTTTTAACGGTAGAAGGAACGTCTAGGCGCAAAGTGTAAAAGATAACGGCTATTTTTATCCACCTTTATCCATAACTCAAGCCTACAACGATGCACAACATTTTTCAAACGCCGAACTTTCATCGTCGCTTCAATCAGACCGAAAGGCCATTCGACCGAACGCCTTTTCACAATCGCACCGTTGCGGTTCGCAGAGGGAACGACGAATTCCCGGCGTGACCATATTGTCCCATTAAATTAGGAATAATTTCCTCGCATGATAAACGAGCGTGAATTCCGACGGGCGGTCGGTATTCGACCCAAATTGCGAGTCGTAAATAATCGGCGGAAAACGGACCGACAAGGAGACAGCAGAAGTGGACCGACAGGATTCGCGTCGAAATCGCGTTGTCGTGTCTTCTCGTTCCGTCCTCATTTTCCGCCGGTTGATTTATCGATGCGTTACTTGAAGTGTCGCGCGGAAATATTATACGTCCAGCCGTGGTTGAACACGACCGCGCATAAATAATGTAAAACGCGAGAGAACGAGTGTCGATCGGTCGTGGATCGGTTGGAATCGCGCGTGTCCGACGTGTCGGTCGTAAAGAGCTTTGCGGGTCATTCCCTCCGATCGTTCGTGCAACGTTTAGATCGCCAATCGTGAAATCTTTCGATTAAAAACGAACGACTCGTTGTAAACCACCGATTAAATACACCCGCACTTCGATACCTCTGTTTGGACGTTTCGTTTGCACTTATCTCGTTGATGGTATGTTTCGCTCGATGTACGTGTAGCTTACACGATACGAGAATTGCTTTGGTAGAAAATACGTACACAACGAACCGTGTGTTTGTACATAATTCCTTTAGTGTTTTGGATTTATTTGTAAGAATAGAAGGTGTTTTCTATAACGTAGAAAAGGGTTGCGCCCTTGTTTTATCGCACAGCTTTTGTCCCTTAATTTGTTCCCAAAGAACAAAAATAAAGCTACGAGCCAAGAGTCGAGCGATCAAATAGGCGATGAACTTTTTCAGCAAAAGTACGTTGTAATAAGTGCAATAAATAATATTCTGTAATTACATCGCATAGTTATTACAGAATCGTCAAATTCTAATTATAAATATTATATAAAACATAGTACAGCTGCAGTCTCGATAAATATACAACGCTGTCAAATATTCGTGCATCGTCTTTTGTCAGCAACGAAAAACGAAATACGAGAACAAAATAATTACGCAAATATTCAAAATAAAACTGAGATAAAGTAACGATAATACCAATATCGATAAACTACGATGAAGAAATATTCTACCAAGTGCAAAATAAAAAAATATATCTAAATAACTCTTCATCGACCCTACTTCTTCGCAAATTCATCGTCAACCATAAACCAATATAACACGAGTATCCTCACCGATTCGTTATCCTCCCTCGTAAATCTAATTCGTCGAATCCGATAAAAATTCGATTCGAATAATTCGTTGGATAAGACAATTGTCGCACTGTGACGCAATTCTGTTTCTAGGAACGACGCGTGTTCGAGACAGGGAACGTTTCCAAGCGTAATTATTCCTCGAGAGGGAGATAATTCGACGAATTCGTGTAAGGCTATTCTTAATCCGGCTTATCCAGCGTACCTCTGTCCCCGGTCCAGAAACTTTACCGAGAAACCAAGCCCTGCTCGCCTCTTTCGTCCCTTCTTCCAGTGGTTCGCTCTCGTTGGCAAATCTTCTCGAGTGTTAAGCCGCTGATCAGAGATTGCGACTGTTGCTGCCGTAACGGCAAGTCAATCACAAGAAACGCGCGAATTTATTAGGTCGAATTCTGGGGTATCAATGTTTGGCCAGCTCTCAGCAACTTCGAATAGCCTACGTCAACTCGTCGTCTGGCTGTTGTTTAAGCCACTTCGCAAGCTCTAACACGGTCGTGCAAAGCCTCGGAACGGTCGAGCCGGATCCCTCACAGCTGATTGTGTCCGACGATTACATCGATGATGTCGCAACCACGCGCGTAACTTCGTTCTTCGTACCAGGTCGCGTCACTTTATGTCGTCGTTTTATGACCGGGGGCTATATCGCGTAAAAATGACAGTCTTGTGGAGTTTCGAGTTTGTTCGAGGTTTACCTTTAGACGCAGAGTCGTTGATAGGACAGCGGTCAATGTGCTTCTTAAAGTTAGTACAACTACAATCGTAATCTGTACGAAGCGAGAAATTGGTTCTAATTCCTTAACAGAGTGATAAAACGTAGATATCAGAATGATCTGGAACGTAACTGTTTATTTGTCTGTTTAAAATTTCTTGCGTTTTTGGTATTAGATGTGGAAAATATGTATTTTTAACACTTCATACGCAAAACGAAGTTACGATATTCATAATACGATATGTCTGGTAGAGTTTAAAATGTGAAATTCATAATACTTAGGTTCGATGACTGGTCTGAGTCTCTTTTACGATATACCATGAAAAAACAAATTGCGTAAACGGTTTCTTTTTTTGAGCGATTTACGTGTAGCGAAGTTTTGCGGAAGTTTTTGGTTCGTGATACAAAATATTTACGTAACACGGTCACTTTCGATTCAACGTACGTACTTTGCGGTTATGTATACGTTTTTCATATCGAGCTGTTTGAAAATTCTATAGCCGTTAACCTTTTATAACTTTTTTTATCGAGATAATTCCAATCTAAAAGAAAGTACAGATAACATAATTTTCATTTATAGCAAACTAATTCTTCTTAATTAACATCGGAAGATTAGTGCTGACACAGGACCCAAGTCTGCCTTCGATGTTGGTGGGCTGCACCTCCCTTCAGAAACTTTCCGTCATCAAACTTACATCTACGCCTTTCACGTGTAATCCAATCCATTGAGAGTTGACTGTTGATCGGCGTGGTCGAAGATCGAATACCTGTACGTTGCAGGTATAAATTGATTGTCACTTCTGGCCAATTTCCTTTTTTATTCCTTATATATTCCTCTAGACGGTTTCAGTGTCTCCATCATAGTCGTTTGCTTTAATCCGAAGTTCTTTACTTTAAATCAAAGTATTTACCATCGTCTACGTAATTGCTTTCTTCGTAACTCTATTCATTTTGAAGCGAGTTTTACAAAGGAACAACGGTATTGGAAACGTTCTGCGTTAACAGATCAATCGAGGTGTCTAGTTTGAAAGTGACTGGGAATCGATGAATTAACAAAGTCATTACAGAACAGAAAAATTATAAATATAGCAATTATAAATAGAGCAATAATTATAAACATAGCAATACCACTCTTTGATCGTTATACATCCTACTCGACGAATCGTCGCAAGATATGTATCACGAGTCTCTTCGCACATTTACGCGAAAAGTACTTAAGACAATAGCGAACATTCCTTCACCGAACTACCACGTTCCCCGACATTGAGATCGACATAGACGAACACACAGCGAAACGTAATAAACCCAAAAAGCCCCGAGAATGTTGTCGGTTGGCCCTCGCCAGTGACCCGAAGAATTAACGGAACCACGGACAATTTCAATAATCCCACCTACAAACGTAGCATACGAACGGCTCAACAATGGATACGATTCGACATGGCACAGGTTGATGTAAAAGGACGCTGCATGTTCGGCAGGGTTCCGATTACGTTCGCTGTAGATCGGTCCCGTAGAAATTCCCTGCGGAATTGCAGGTTCCCGAATGTCTACGCCTTTCTCTCGTAAGCCAGCGATACTCCGCCCCTCGATGACTGGCAAGGAAGCTAGAGATGGGGATGGTAAGGATAAAATCGGCCCATGGTGACATAGGATGGCAAAGGTAGCGGTGAATTTTCGTCGGACGTCGCGAACACGAGTTTCGATGTCGGTGGGACCTCGTCAAAGCGCTCTCGCGCGACATTACCGGAAATTGCGGACACTGCCTTTCTCCAGTCGCCTGGATAGTCCAGTTGCGGCACGAAATGCATGAGTTTTGCGGCGAATTCGACAGCTTGTACGCATACACGTACAAAGATCCATGCATGTGCAATTGGCGTCTCCAACTTATACAATCGTCGCAAAAATAGCCTGACTCGATGTGTATACTGTGTCTGACTCGTGACTACATTAATTAAATATATATTCTCTACCTCTGTCTGTCTGTCTGTTTGTTCGTCCGCCTGCCTGTCTGTTTGTCCGTCTGTTTGTGTCTCTTTCTCTCTTTGTCTCTCGAGCTTTCCTTCTAACCGGCCGAACGTTCTCCACCTTTGATTGTCCATAAAGTTCCCATTGTGGCGGACCAAGCTGTCTCTGACACCGGAACCTCGTACCGCGCTGCGATGTTTGACGAATCCTTGTTGTTGGTTCGTTAAACACTGTGATCGTTCCTGGGATCATAGTACTTGGGACTTAACGCACGATGTTTCGAGCACTCGTTGTTTCGTGTTTTGATTGGAAAATTATTTGCTACATTCGCTTTGATCTTAACGGTATTCGCATACAAAATAATTGGAAAGGTTTTCTAGAAACAGGGTTTACAAGATAAAATTGCGTCGAAAAGATTAACTTTACGTTTTTAACATTATTAACAAAGTTTGAATCGATGATTTTAGTGGCTCTTCGAGAATTTTGCTTTTTTATATCTGCAAAATAAATATGAATTTGATAATAATTGAACTGTTTAACCAGAAAATATATTCGGTTATTTATATACACGACCTATGATATATAATGTATATTTGTAATAAATTTATAGACCATTTTGTCTAAAATACTCCAAGTTGACGATAACGTTAAATTTTTAACAAACCTGTACGAATAAATTATATTTCAAATAAAATTGAAAATATAATCAAAATAAACGTAGATCGAGCCGTTTCGTATCGGTAATTACGATTGGTTTTAATCGTTTCATTGAAAACAGATAATCGAAAATTAGACGCAAAGTTCAACAATCGCGTATAGTGGAAATCAAAGTTTTAAAATTACCACAGCAAGACAAAAATACGTACTAAACGGTGCAATAACTTAATAAGCCAGAAGCAGAAATACGATAATACGGACTTATAATGTCTTGATGGTAGAAAGGTTGTGATGTAACAGGAAATCTGGATCTCTGATAATAATCCTTTTATAGAATCTGTGTAATCGACGGCTACTTGCGATGCTAATTCCTTGTCCATCTGCTTTCTAATCGGATTTCCCGTTCGGCGTGAGCGAGAAGTTTGAACCACACTGACTCATAGCCGACTGCGACGATCCAACCTGCATTCCTGCTGAAATTGCTACCGTGCCTTTTTCTTGCCGCCTGTCTTCCCGAGGACACACCGGAATTGCATTTGTAATACTAGACGCTGACACCCTTTCACAATGGTCGGAACGTCTTCCATTTCCTTTGGGATATTAACATCGGTTGGATGCATTATTAAATACTCCACGTCGTGAAGATCATCGCTCGAACGCGTGAATATATCGGCGACGTTGGTCTTTTAATTAAACGGAAATGAATATTGTATAAGGAGTGGGTCGCATGCCTCTTTTAAATCATAGGTCTTTTCCCAGAGCAATTAGCTGAAAATAGGAAACAGGAAAATGAGCGAACCAAACGATATTCCATTTGCCGAATGATATCTTTTGTGCACAGAGCAACTGCGTATTTTTAAAAATGGAAATACATACATATCTGTCTGCATAGATCGAATATTCTCGTCTTTATAAAAGACGTAAACGTAAAAAAGTATCGTTTAAAGCGTTTAAGGCGTTCCGATTGTATTTTCTGTGTTGGGTTGGCGGTAGATTATTTTATCTCGGTATGAACGTAGGAATAATTTTATAATTGACGAAGAGAACAATTTGTCTCTTCGTTTAAATTGTTTAAAACAATAATTAAATTCGAGTTGAATAAATAGTTCGTATTACTACGCTTGTAAAGACGTGGCTTGTACGACACGTGTAACCCAGTTTTCATAAAACCAAATAAACACGTCGGATAAATTAACGCGTAATTACATCTAATTTAACGTGATCGTGCTTAGATAATTTATGACGAAGGAAGACCAATGTTTTATACACCAACATTATCGTTATCGTCTTAACACGAACTAGCAAAGAATTAATAACTAACAAGTTCCATTCCCTTCGAACATGGATCGTTGAAATTTCGTTTTTCGTCTGGAATTTTAAGAAATACCCGTGGACGATTCGTCAAAAGGGATCATCGTTATCCACCGCACCGGAATGAAATCCACAGCGTTGTATTAATTTGGTCGATTTTTCACGAGGGAAATCGCACGGTTATTTAGTTAGGCGCGCGTCGTTTCTACATACGCAAGATTAAAAGATTGACTGTCGACGCGAGCAATATCGTCGCGGATCGACGCTGATGTTTGGTTCGGCAAATCGTTCCGATGATAAAGCGTTGTAGATTCGACAGGCCGAAATTCCATGATCGATCGAAGCTTACTTTTCCACGGGATGAAGCAGCGAGTGGCGTGGAAAAACCGACGCAAGCATATACGCGTATATCGATTTGGTTCGCGCGCTCTTTCTTCTTCGACGTTTCCCACGTTTCTTCTTTATGCCTGGCCAAACGAGTATCGTTTTTACAGCGTCGACCATGGTAACGACCACGGTCCTCCAACGTTTATAGTAATCGTAATTCGACTTTTGCCATTTCTAGGTACTTGAACGCTGTGCGAGTGGTTTTCACGGAACGAATCCGCTCGATGGACAAGGAATGTCATAAAAACGAACGTTCCATAGACCGCGATGAAACACGTCTCTATTGTAATACTTTGCAATGCCACCATCGCAACAAGCTCTTTATCGCTTGCCATAACGAGCTCGTATTCTCATTACGTTCGGCGGGTGCCACCGATCCGTTCCCTCGTTCGATCCCTCGTAATCCTCGATGCGCATTTAGGCAGGCAATAACGAAGAACGATTACGTACTGCGATTCTTCTTTCCTGGTAAATGGCTAATTCTGTTTTTGATTTCAATGCTGGCAACAACTCTTTTTATTATGTAGTTGCCAGCTGCATTTAGGAAGGTGATAAGAAAGGACAGTTACTCGCTCTGACCATTCTTTCTGCTTTTCTCAACGATAGCAACTTAAATCTCTATAATCTCTATCGTATCTATTGGATCTCATAGTTGCACAGAAATGCACATTTGTTACATGCTGATCCCTTGTGTATTTCTTTTGTTTGTGCGATAGTTGCGATAAGATACGAATATTCAACGAGCGATGTGTTTAATGAATTACTAAATTATTAGACTCAACTTTGTTTATAGAAATGTATCTTGAGTCAATTATATCTTTTTATTTAACGTATCTCTGTCTTCAAAGAATAACGAAGTTTGCATGCATTGAAAGACGAAGAAAAATTTGTTCTTGGATTTGAAGTATCAGATAATACAAATATTAGAAAATTATTAACGGAATTTAGAGATAAAGAGTCGAAGAGATTCTTCAATGCGATTGAAAATGATAAACGAAGGACTCAGACTCGGAATTATAGCAGATACGTGTGCCGTATTACCACGGAAAAAGCGCAATGACGTAATATGTATCTATAAATGGCACGATGGTAAAAGAATACGGTTAAAGAAGTACAAGCTGAACTAAAAAATTAAACCATTTACCTGACTCAAAGTCAAAGAGGATAGCATATAGTAGAATCTTTACGAAAAATGTAAGAATAAAGGAAAGAGCGCTACCAAGCTGTTAATTCAAATGGAACAGATTGAAAGTGAAAAAAAAGCTGAATTTTATACATGTTCCGTTTGAAGTTATCAACGAGACGATCGTTTGAATAATCTTCTTGAGAAGATTTAATTCCTGAAATAATTTTTCAGAAGGACTTAATTCCTTGATCTATATTCATCTCGACGTTTCCTTCATTTCTGATGTAATTCGACAATTTGTCTAATAAAAGTCAGCGTTTGCATATTTATCATGGATTTGTAGGCAAATTTTCAATAAAACTGTTCGATCGATAAATAAACTCGATAGATAAATAAATAATACGAAAAATAAGAAAATTATTCGATAAATAAAAATTAGATCAATCGTAAGTTCGTTTCATTGCTGAAAGACTAATTCGCTGTTACTACGATAAAAAATAAACGATCGTGCTACAAATTATCGTTGTTAAATTATTTTTCCAGTGAAAAAATTCGAAATCTCGATCGATCGAGCTTCCTCTTAAAATTTCATCGATTCGAACGGCTGTCGTCTTGCATCCGCTTTCGCATCATCCAGAATCAAAAGCAAAGCCGAAACTCGAGCAAAACGGACACAGTCCTTCGCGACTGCTCGCGATGGATCACCCGTAGCGACTCTGGTCCATACGAGCAGGTAAACAAACACGAGGTTCGCGGAAAGCGAGCACGCGATGGAAGGCGGCCGAGAAAAGGGAGAGAGACAGCGTGGAACGCAGGAAGGAAATGCCCCGGGGTGGCTGGTGCGCGGGCGCGGCTTTGCGGGTCAGAGTGCGCCGGGTATATAACCGGGCGGTTGCCGTCGTCCTTTAGTCTTGCGCTTATCGTCGTCGCGACGACCCGCTCGAATTTGATAAGGACGCGGTAGTCGCGCGCTCGTGATCGCTTCGTTCCGAGAGCTTGTTTCGCTGATGGCGCGGAGTGCATTTCCTGTTCGGTGGTTCCGCTCGTGAGGGCTAAGGTTTCGTTCGTTCGTATCGATCTTGATCCTATCGGAACAAGTTTCCTTTACCAGAGAATCGACATAACAATCTGGTACCACTAGTTATACGTATTTGGTTCCACCAAGATTATACAATTTTTTCGAGTGACGCTTGTACATTTCTAAACGGTGCGTCAACCTGTTGTAATTGTGTAACGCGGTCGTCTCCGAGGCGTGTAAACAGAAGTCTGTCGGGCGTCCTGACACGAGACGAAAGTGTCGTGAAGTGGTAGGACGAGCTAAACGGCTGTAACGCTTGTCAAACCGGTTTCTCGACGAGAAGAAACGCGGATCTCTAGTACTGTTCTATCGAGGGTAGAGGAGGCTGGAAACTGGATCACGTTGCAAAGGGGCTGCAGCCAGAGATTCGTCGATGTTCGGGTGAAATGTCGCGGGAGGAAGGAGCGTGGAAATTGAAGGGTGCGAAAGGAGGAAGAATCGAAAGGCTCGAAGGGTGAAACCGAAGCGAAGAAAGGAAGGAAAGGAGAAGAAAAAGGGGCGTCACTGCAGGGAATTCGAGGGTTGTGCGCGCCTCCGGCCAGATACCACCGCTTGTATAGATCTATATGCATAGGAAAGTCGCGGCGATAGAAGTAGCCCGGACACGATGGCGTGTATCTGGGTCATACAGCCGTCCTCTCTCTGGCGCGCGGGTGTGTACCCGCGTGTTATCGGTGTCGCCGCTGGTTCTCCATAATTTTAGAAGATTCGTTCGTCCAAACGAAAAGAAAATAGGATCGTGGACTGGTCGTGAGAACGAATGCGTCTATAATTAAAAAGGAAGAAACGAGAGAAGGAGGAGCGCGCGTTGTTCTCCGGCTCGTCGACACGGTGCGTCGATATCCTCCCGTGGTGTTACATCGCGATTCGGATCAAACAGCCAAATCGCTAAGTCAACGAGTCGACCGTTGGTATCTTTCGCCTCGTCAGCGCCTCTGTACGAAAAGGTGCAGCGAGTATCGAATGCTCGTGGAAACGGGAAACAGGCAGCATACACGAAGCATCGTGAAGAAGGATCTTGGACGTCGATATTCGTGAGAGAATTAGCGCAGAAACGGTCAGGTTGAAACACTTGGGGAGAACGCTTCGTTGCCACGAGTTGTACACGGTTTCTCGACGGACGAGATCCACGGAACCGATGCACGCAAGCTCGTCTCGACCTCTTTGTTCGTGCAAAGGGTAGTGTATCGTGGTGATCGCAGTGGTTCGAACGAAACCCGTATCGGCCGGTTGTTTCGCCCGGTCGCCGGAACCGATCGGTAGAATCGTTCGCGTAGGTCCTGCAACGCGTCGTCGGACAACTCGATCCCCGTAACCGTAACGAGCTGTTACATCGTTACAGCTGTGCAAGTGGGGAGGGGGTGACACGGGGAAGAACGCGACCGACTACCCTCCCGCGGGGACAATCTCGACCGAACGAGCACCATGCGAGAACTATTATCTGTGGAAGAGCAATCAGTTTGCGCGAAACCCGTTTCTCTTTAGAGCGGACACATCGGACGTGCCGGCTCGGTAAATAATGAACCTCCGCAGTCATTTATCAAGCTCGCTACGAGGCCCACCAATGCTCAAAGTAGTCTAGTCGAAGTAAATGGAAGAGTGGAACGCGAGCCACGGACAGGTAGTATCGCGCGCGCCACCGCTTCCTGCTGGATTTCGCTAGAAAAACAGAAAAGATAAAACCTTCGAACCCCTGTTGCCTGCTCTATCTGTCGGTCTCGATCGATCGTTCCGTGATCGCGTGGCGTTCGCTAAAATGGAACGTTTACTGCTTTAATTACGAACAATCACGAGGAACAGGTCGTGACAAAAAGCCCTGTTTTCGACTTTCGTGTCCCCCCGATACTACGCGAAGAAAGAAAAAGAAAAAAAAAAAAAAAAAGAAACGAGAAAATATCCGGTCGATGTCGTGGTCGTTGTCGTTGAGGTGTTTGAGATGCGATCAGCGATCGAGTCGTGTGACGGTGAACGGTGGATTCGTTCCACGAGGATTTATCAGCTCGGTAGATAGCGGCGTATGAGAGCTAACTTGGCTCCATGAGAGTGATCATTCCCGACGATCGCGGCAGAACGTTTAGCCTGTTTCGCGCACCAGTGTAGTTCGCGTTTTGTGAATCATGAGACGACGAAACAACGGTTGCTGTTGCCAGAACAGCAAGAGGGCCGGTCGTACCGGGTGCAACGACTCGGAGGGAAACGAACCGCCCGGTTGGTGCATTTACGCGACAGTCGCTTTGGTTGCCGTTGGTTGTTACTTGAACGCGTTAGGTGGTGATTTCGTGCACGACGATATACCCGCTGTGGTGAGAAACAAGGACGTGCTCGGTCAAACACCGTGGACTAGTATTTTGAAGGACGACTTCTGGGGGACCCCTATGCACGATATCAACAGCCATAAGAGCTACAGGCCTTTGACGACATTGACGTTCCGGTGAGTCAAAGTGCTTCTTATATGAATTTTTCTTTCTCCTTGTGGTTCACGATGGTTATTAGATCAATAACGTTTCGCGAGCGTAACGAACACAGCGTTGTAAAAATTCCAAAATGTATGTTCGATTTTTGTACTTTGGCGACCTTGAACTCTACCGTGTCATAGGTTATCGAACTCGTCTCTACAGTCGTTGATTTCCTACTAGTTCTAAAAAATAACGGAATTTCGTTCTCTCTGATTTTCCTCGTAGGTCTGTCATTTTTGCAACAAAAGCAGTGGGAACTAATAGCGCGAAAATTCTATATAATTAAACTATAGTTCCGACGTTCTTGATAATATAACGATAATGCGAGATTTTATCATACAGAATTACAAAAGTAGTGAAAATAATCAAATAGTATTTTTTCATAGAAATTTTATGGATTTTCAAAGGTGAATTTCTGAAGATTCCGATGGTTTTCTTTCGTACGTTTTACTTAAAATTTGTTCGTACATCTTTCATTTCGATTTCTTTCGTACAAAATCCATATCTTGATTGTCAATAGTTCTAGCGTTCAGAATAATTTGAGACAATTACACGCGACATTAAACTTGTTTCTCGCTCTTTAACGAGTATCAAGATACAGCGTACGTGCACACGAATAATTATCATAATCGAAGTTGACGTGAATACGTTAACTTTCCTTTGGTCGCCCAGAGCAAGTTCGAGCGTTCTCACCTCGCCGAAGGAGATTATACGTTGAGATGTTAGATTATACGTGGGTGTTTCTTATCCTATCCTTAGCAACATAATTTCTGTCACCGCGATAATTAGTCTCACGCTATCTTCCAGACGAATATTCCGACTATTTTCGAAACGCGAGCACTTTCTCGTGCAAATAAAGCCATTAAAAAAGAAGAAAAAAGTAATCGCAAGATCGGAAACGCGAGGTCGATTAAAATCTCCGCAAGTGGCTCGCGAGCAGCATGGCAATCAGCGCCGGTATTATTAAAACGAATTCGCCGTGCGCCATTCCTACAATTAGTAGACACTTCGCTTGGTCCACAATTAAAGCTGCTGACTCAAAATAAACCGCTGTGAGCGTGCTCGTTCCGTTGGCTTATCGCGAATGGAATAATTACACGTTGTAAGTTTCGTTGCAATTTCTTTTTCGTCGCTAGACAAGCCGGTATGAAGCGCGATCGCGCGAAGATGATCATTCTTACGCGACGTTTTAAGTAAGTCCTGCGTTCGCAGTCACTGCAAGCGCGTTTTAAATGCACCGCGTTTAAATGCATTAAAACGTAGTTTAAGCTTTTGGCAAAACGATCGCAAATAGAACGCTTCGTAAACTTTTTTTAGAAATTTGTATTTCGTAATCTTCGAAAAAAAGTTGACATCTAATTCTGTTACTTAGATTCGTTGTACAACGTTGGATTTATTCGGTTCGTCCTTCATTTTAATTAAATACAGCCTGTCCAGCTAATTCCGTCGTGTTCTCTCTGTAAAGACATTAAGGATGAATCCGACAGATGTAAAACTTGCAAGTTTTATTCGTTGATGCTCCAGGAGAGCAAAGGGACTTTATCGCTGACAGCGATTAATGAGAATACTACGTAGGAAGATTGTACTCCAGTTATTTATGAAAGCTCGTAGGTTGAGGTTAGGTGGAGGAATATGTGTTGGATTGTCGGAGAGTCCTTTGTCTAGACATTTGCAGTCCATAGCTTACGAAATAATTAGTAGTAAGCATCGTACTAAACGTATTATATTCCTAGCGAATATCCGCGCATTTTAAAATCGCAAAAAGAAAACCTAACTATTTCTCGATTAATTAATCGCCTCAACCATATACGACCTGTGTTCACCCGTGAGAAAACAAACAGAGGAAAAAACGAAACGACGCTTTTCGCTAGCGTAACCGTAACACCCCGTAACCACAGAGTCGCGTAATCACCTCGTAAGACGTCGCGATACCGTCCCTGGATAGACACGACATCTGTAACGGACAATTTCTCGAGCGGTTCCGTGTCCGTATATCGATTCGCTGGTTCCGAATGGCGAACGGAAAATTGCGGATGCGTGTCCGGTATAGGAGGATCAAGCGCCGTATGGTCGTCGCGTATAGTCCGCGTTGCGGCGGCGGTATGGTTACGGGATGGGTGACAAGAACCTGATCACGAGAAGCTGGTGGGCACACCGGCGCGTTACAGCGTATCCTGTAAACGCGAGCAGACCGCTCGCTTTCCGCCTAGCGCCGATTTGATGCATGGATACCAGTTTGCCACACTCCGCGCGCAATACTGCATATTGGCTGGTATTGGGCGATCCATCATACCGCAAGACACCGGCACATCGCTCATTCGCCTTAACGCTCCAGATGCCGTTGCCAACTTCGACGTGGAGAGACGGCTGGCCTCGTACATTCTGCCGCTAGAATGAACGCGGCAGGAGGGGCGACGTTTAGGGTTGGAAAAGGGGCGGGACGAGCGAGAAGGGGTTAGCATTGCACTTCCGTGTTTCGCGCGTTGCCGGAAGTGGAACGCATCCATAATTCCGGAGGCTCTAAGACGAGAAGACTACGGCTGCCGGCGGGTGACGGTTAGTTCGTCTTGAGATTACGGGATATTAACGATCGGGAGCTGGCGTTGTTTTCAGGTAGTTTGCACGAGTGCCTTCTAATCGATCTGTCCGTAATTATTTTTCCAAATAGATTTATCGTGGATTTCGTTTAGCGATGTCTTTGTTTCGTTACCAACGTTCGAACGTTGGCGTGTTAAACGCAGGGCCGAAGATAAGAAAGTTTCGTTGTTTTCTACGGCACAATGCGAGTTTCTACAGTTGCTAGTCACGGGGCATGGTCTTTACGGCTGTTGTACTTTCAACCGCTGGGTTTCATACGTTTTGATCGTTGAACTGCAGTGTGAGTAGCAGGTGTTTCGGTTTGAGGCGAATTTCCTTGAGAGTAGGTTTGTTTGGTTTCAGTGACAGATTATCCTACGTTGCGTTTTCTTCTCTGTTTCTATATATCCGTGTTGGTATTTCCAACATGGTTATTACTATATTTGATGCATTTTATCATTTGCTTAACAACTAGCTAACTTCGAAACAAACGTCCCACTACGTACACGCTCAGGCAAAGATGTTTAATATTTCTTAATAATAAAACTAAAGGCAACGAGGATATTTATTTTGCTTGGTTTAAAACTTCGACGAAGGAAACTACGATGATCATTTTCACCGAAACAGTTCCAACCCGATTAAAGCGAAATGAGAAAATCCAACTTCAAAATATGCCACGAAGTCGGACATTCTCCGAAGGTTTAAGTTCGTCTAAAAACCGGACGGCTGATTACTCTTGCGCTTCTGAAAGCACGAGCTCGTTCACATGGCAACTGGAACGCGCGTCCAGAAAATACTAGTAACCAGAAAAAGAGTATAGCGTATGTTTATAATTACTCTTTTCATATCTCGCAGGGCCTGGTGTCGATTACTCTCTTTCGGTTCTAGCCGTAGGGCTATACACGGGTCAAAGATTCCGAACAATTCAGTTCCTTCGCGTGCCAGTAACTTCGCCTACATTCATACACGTACACATAAATACATATGCATGTTTCATTCGCTGTCTTTTCCTTGTTATTATCCATGCCTTTGATCCCTTTATCGTAGAGAAAACTTCGGCGACGCTTAGAATATATTTTGCTTTTCAGAATTTCGATTTCTGTAGAAATGAAAACGTATCGACGATCCGGAAAATTCCGAGTGCAAGCTGGTTGACCCGTACATTTCACGCTCGCAATTCCCCCAGCAAAGTATCTCAGGGGTTTCCGAACGTTTCTCGCTAAAGCGGTCATCAACTCGGCTACGTGTAATGCACGGGCGCGCGCGTGTTTGCACGATTACGCTTACCGTACGAACATGAAAACCACCTTTCGCAGATTTCTGACCAACGAAACGAGAATATCTCCCCTAAACTCTGGTTCGATAACATGCGATTTGGTAGAATCGATCCCCCCGCATGAGAAACGAACTATTCCAACTTCGTTTCACGTAGCAATCGTTCGTCGAATTGACTTCTCCGCGGTGTGTGAGCGCCAAATAGTTTTAGGCCTTAAGCCCAGTTGCCGAGCAATTGCTACGAGTATATTTTCGTAGTAAAATACGGCGATTCTTCGAGTGAAGCAACTTGTCATAGCGTTATTACGCGATACAACTAATTTTCTTCTCGCATTTTATTGGATCGGCAACTAAGCGATTGCGGATATTGCCATTAGGTGGTATTGACAAAATCCGCAATCACTTAGTCGTCGATCTAATAGTACAATTTAGTACGGTAATCAAAGAAAGTGTTCGAATACTACCCGAAAGAAAAATTTTTCCTAAATTATTTTGCAATTTGTGATCTTGCAAACGTTCACGACGATTAGACGACCAGCTGCACGATATAAATAGAAGTTCGATAGCAACGAAAGGAGAACTACGATGCAACAGGGAATCTAGTTTTCATACATTTCATACTCTTTAACTGTAAGTTATAATATTCTTTCTTATAAAGTTGAAAGTCACGATGATCCGATAGGACGATGGCAACCTAATAATACTGTTTACGTTAAACATCAAAGCTTGCAGAATTGCCTCCACTTAGTCTTCGTTACGGTAGCATATGTTGCGTGTGGTAGCGTACAAAAGAAAAAAATCGTGCAAGCCTCATGAAACATCGGCTTGAAATATTGCGGCGATTTTTATCTTTGCTCAACGTTGTCTCGTTTAATAATTTAAGCTCTATTTACTAATATTACGCTGCGCGTATTTTGCCGAGTACGCTGCACTATATCACACGATAATGTTTTATAACACAGCGTGCGCAATTGAGCATGGGGCAATCTTCGTGTAAAAATAAATTGAGAATAATAGAAATTTCTTTACCTAGGGCTCCGTCTCCGGGGAAATCGATTTTAAACGGTTTCCGAGTATAAATATATTCGACTGTAACAGCGAATTTAATTTAAAAAGGTAAAACACGTATTAGTATTAGAAAAAGTAAAAAATTTAGAGAGTTTTATTGTGCTGTTTCTACGGAGAGCGAGAAAGGTTCTACAGACCGTGAAGAAGAACAAGAAAGTGAGGCTCAGGTTGCGAAACAGTTTCGACAATTTTAAAAATAAACCTATGATTATGTACTTTTCGAAAATTCGAAATTATGAACGCAATCTAACGTAAATTTTCGAGGTGTGATAAATATTCAAATTACGACAAATTATGCGTTTGTTCAGATGTGTAAGTGTTAGAAATCTGAAATAAACGGTGGACGCGATCTAGCGAGAGTCTTGACCACCATGTAGGTAGTTAAATAGCGAAGGAAGCTCGGTTAGATTCGCGTTTGCAATGGCGAGAAGTTTCCTGATTTCGAGTGTTCGCTGGATTATCGCGTTCGTAAATAGAAACGAACGGGAAATTGTTCCCGATTCTCCGATAAGAAACACAGCGAAGATAGGATCGAACGGTGTTTTGGCCAACAACTTTTAGTCGATGCTATCTTTTATTTAGTCATTTGCGGTAATGGAACGAGGAACATCGTCAGGAAGTCATTTACGTCGGAATAATTAAATAATCTTGTTTTTTAATCTGCAAGCCGCATCGCTTAACCAGAAATTAAAAATTATTAGGAATTTTTCGTCCGGAAAGTATCTGCAATTTTGAGCCATTTAATTTGAAAGAACACGATTTCTTTGAAATCGAACGTTCTATTAAAAAAGTAATTAATTTGTAATTAATTAATTTACTACGTTTTAAAAATTGAAAAATTTTTATTCAAAACAATTTCCTTGATGTTGTACTTCTCGATGCATTACTGACGCACGTTTCTAAGGGTATTCATTTTATTTAATTAATAACAATGCAAAGTCCCAACGGAAAGAATCTTTAGGAGGAAGGAAATAGCCAGGTGAGCGTTGAAAGTGAAAATCGATCGGAAATAAATTAATTTAAGGAATATGGGCTATGAGGTAGAACACCAACGCCTAACTGACACAATTTTTGAAAGGTTTCTTAGCCCTTTGAAACTCTCAAACATGTCGAAGAAAAGGAAATTATTATATTTTGAATAAAGGAAATACTTGAAATATTTTTGTGGCGCTAGAGTTAGATTTTCATGGCGACTTATCGATAAAGATAAATGAATTTCAGACGCGTTAATTTTTCTTCTTTCGGGTATAGCCGTGACATAATTCATTTTCGACAGAAATAGAACAACATTCGAGAAATAGAACGTCTATAAATAAAGAAATTATTACGTAGACGAGATTGGGAATTCGATTGACGGATATACACGCTTTACGATCTTTACAGAAATTCTGACTTTTATTATCAAATATCCCATAAAATATTCAGTACCTGTTGTAACGGCTAGTCATAGTTTTAATTTTTTATGTCCCTGTAAAGTTTCATTAAAATCCGAGAGTTACACTGCGTGTGCTTCCCTTGTCAGAGTTAGTTACAATTTGCATACTACGTAACGTACATTAAAATATTGCACTGCAATTTTATACGCTTTGTCATAAATTCTTACATTTATAAGTTAAAATTAAGCCTAATATTACTGTTAAACTTTATGTCGAATAAATAACTCTCATTTATCGTTTTTCTCACGGATTATACTTTTTATTCCGTCTATGACTATACGTATATTTGCACGAATGCATCGAAGAAAATCAGCGTTTTAGTTTCACCATAATCTAATAGTATTTTATAGCAAAGTGCACCACAGGCACGTTTATATTTATGTATATAACAGGAGAAACACATTTACGTTTGTAACAAGGGCTCAGTTGAATTACGGAAGGCAACATAGAAACCGATGTGTTCTTTTTTTTTTTTTTTAGCTGAAAACATAGAAACTATTTTGTAACGTTACGCGTTGCCAAAAGACAAATAAGAAAACGAAGAAAAATATAAGCGAAAGAACACAAAAAATTCTGTGGTTAGTAAAAAAAAAAAAAAAAAACAACAAACGGAAGCTTCAGGTAAACATGATTTACCGTAACCGTTTCGCCGTTTCATAACCAGAACCACGTAGGAACACAGGATAGGAATGCGAAATACCATCAAGAAATGCAAATGTTTCCGCAAAGAGCGAAGATCCATTAAGCTTCGCGAAATCTCGTTTTCTCTTTCGTTCTCGGTTTAAACCGAGCGTCCTTTGCATTTTAATGTTTACACTCGTCCGATGAAAGGCGCAAACAAAAAGAAAGCCGAAGGCAAAGAGGAAAGGAAAGAGAAAACAACTAAAGAAAATGAAGAAAAGAATGGAAAAGTAAAGAAATAAAAAATGGAAACGAGCCTCGAATCGTTCTTTTTTTTTTTTTTTTTACTAGTTTTCAGCGCTCACGCTCGGTTATATTCTTCCTCCGTTCGAATCCGCGGGCGCGTTTTTCGCAGCGTTCGTTCTCTACCATTTATTCGCGCGCGGCTTTTTGTGCTCGCACAATGACGATCGATATAATCACATTTGCCGCAAGTAGAAACTTATACCGTTCCCTAAGAGAGATTCTTCTTTGTTTCGTCATACGTCGAGAGGATAAGGAGAGAAAGAGACAGAGAGACAGAGACAGAAAGCCAGTTTCGCGCGTGTCGGCCAGAATAAAAATTGTCGGCGGTGAGTTTTATCCCAGCGAAGTTAGCGCCACGAAGCTTTTATTCGCTGCGCGCGGCCGTGCGCTCTTTTGTGCCGGTCTTTATCCGTTTCTGGGGGAGAGACGGTTTTCATTAGGAGTCCGCGTGACGAATTATCGCTGGAAAGCAAGTTTCCCTTCCTAATGGATCGTCGATTACTTCTTACGGGTTCTTACTTTGATCGCAAAAGAATGTGTAAAGTGCTTGTTACATGTAGCTGTTTTGTTTGCAGAGATGTTTGTTTTAAAGAAAACCAGAAGCTATTAACAGGTTCCTTTCCTGCGTTACATTATCCACGTTAATTGAGTTACTAAGAATATCCAAGTTCCGAAAAGACGGACCCATGAATTTTGAAACTGTGCTTTGGTAGTATTCGTAGAATATCGATGTAAAAGTGGCCTAAATTGAAATTAGAAACTTAAGACGAAAAAGGACGATAAATATGTAGGACCGTTAAATAACGTTAATGAACGTTGAAATATAAAACAGAATAGAGCAGTGCTCAGACGACTGGTATAAGAATTATTAATTAGTTATATAAGGAAATTAAATTTCCTTCCACATGGGATATTTTTAACGTAATACAAAATAGTAAACGTACAAGCAAGATGAAAGAGAATTCGGGAGGATAACAATTGTGACAGATGTGATCCCTTTGAGTTCCTTAATCTGTGAGTTTTTAATTGTACATCAAACACTTGATGATTATTTAGAACCTTCACGAGGATTAAAATTCAAAGGTTACGTATAAAGGTTACGTTAAATTCCTTATTCAAAAACCTACAAATGTTCTACTTAAGTTCTACTTAATCCGTAGTCTTTTTCCAATTTTATTTTCCTGTAATTGCACGATTCATACAGCGAGACAGATGAATCTGATTAGACATATTAGATCTCAGAGAATTATGTTTTATTTGGAATAGCAGAGAGCACAGCAACTCTGCGATTAAAAAGCCGCAATGCAGAAGTCGGCAAGTGGGTGTACGTATTGCTGACTATTCGAGCTTTCACGCCTCTTTAGTCTCCTGTGGCCTCTAGTCCCGCGCAACAATGTTTGCCAGCGGTGAGACTGCATCCTTTCATAGTATCGCATAGTTTTGCATAAAAATCTCAAGCATAAATATACGTACACATAGCAAAGTAACATAAATTACAAAATTATGATAAAAATTACTAGTATCCGTACAAATACTTGGACTTCTTCATATATATCGATCGATAAACGGTATACGATTACATAATCTTTTGTGATATCGTTATCATGTCCGATCAACGAAATTAACAAACCCGATTATACGAATTCAAAGAACTGCAAATCCCGCGTTCTCTTTTATAAAATTATTATCCGTCTTGCGATCGCAAAACGATAGGAAAGGAACGATGAAAAACCAACCACGTAATGGATCGATATTTGAAATCAGTCAGGTGTATCGTATTTCTCAAACAGCATGGAGTTCGGTCTCGCTGTTATTTCGCGACTTTCGTTTCACTCGGTTCGATTATACGTTGGAAAATGGCTGGAACGGTTTGTTATGCGATCTTCAGTAGTTAACGTCAACAGAGAGAAAGGACAGTCGTCGGATTTTCAAAACAGTCACGCAGAAACGCCTTGCTGTTCGTCGATACACGGGTAGAACGGCTTTATCTCGTTATCACTGGCAGAGACCGTAGCATACATAGGAGTAACGAGGCGAAGTTGGCAGTTGCGGTTCGCTTTCCCGCGTATATACGAATCCTTCTGGTCGATCTATCGTGTGTATAGAGCATAGAGAGGGGAGGGAATGGGCAAAGGGTGACTCGTATGCGACGCGAGTATAGCAGCGAGGGATAGAAAGCGGAAGCTTCCGGGACGCTCGCGCGATGTCACTGAAAAAGCTCAGCGTGGAAACGAACTCCGGTAAATGATCGCTTTTATCGATCTCTTTTCACCTGAAGAGCACGTAGCGCACGCTGCAAGATAGCGCGAGCTTCGTTCGCCAAGCAGTCACGACGCAGTCAATCGCCAAAAGAGATAAGACACACCATGGGACTGTCGAGCTGAGAGGGCGGCTTCCGTTCAAAAGAATTTGCAAGTTAGCCGGGTTACGTGTCTCTTCAGCTACCGTCAGCGAACGAGTTTATCCATGAAAGGCGAGCTGCAGTTGCGAAAAACTGGATAGAATATTCTACCGAGTGAATTTCAAGCAAAGGTTGGTTCCTACTTGAAAAATATTATCGATCGTAGAATGTGTTTGCTATAAACGTAAACCTTTTAAGAATAACGCACGATTTGGTTAAAGAAAGCGATTCGAATGTTTCGTAACATTTACTCGGCGATAAGTAGTAAGTATTCGCTTAGACGATTTCCTCGTTCGAAACACTCGAGCGCTTCCCTTCTGATACCATTCAGCTTTGAGCCTTTAGGTTCTTTTGACGACAAGGATTTCTTGGTCCAGCGGTTCACTTGACGCCGGTAACCTCTCGATCTTAAGGTTTAGTCGACGTCAGGGACCTTCCCATACCAGACTTCATTTGGAATCAAAGTCATCTTTGTCTCTGGCCTTAAAATCAAGTTCTCGACTTCAAAGTTCGTTTGCCACCAATTCGTATAGCATATTCAGATATCGATTAGGCGCCACGTGTTAGAAAATAGCAAAGCTTAAGCATCGACGATGTTCCATCGCCCAAGGCGTTTAAATCATGATTCACGATAGTCGAGAATTTCTCAGGGTGGTTTTATGATGATTTATGAGCAAAGTCGCGAGCAACGATGCGCTGTAGCGCTCGGATGCGTGCATATGCGAGGGAATAATTATTATTAAATTACTTGACCCGACGCACCGAGCGGAATCTCGTTTCACGGCGTTACTGACACGCATGAATGATTACGTTGCGGATCCTAATTCAGACGTGCGATATCGCATTATACAGCTTGCCACGTACGTTCCCTCGAATTCCATTACGTCACGATCCATCTGATCTGATATGTCATTCGTTTGTACGATCAATCCACCGATTATCGTGGATTCCGCGTTTTCTTTGGCGCTTCGTTCGTTCAAAATCGTTCGACACTTCGCGAGCGTTTTAACACTCTGCTGATCGTTTCAGAATCGATACAGGTAGTCGATCAGGTTCTGATAACTACGCGTTTCGCGCGAGCAACGATGGAGGGACAAATAAAGCGAGATTCCAATATCCTACAGTTTCTATTATCCGTAGCCTTGTGTCGGAGTAATTCATCGTTAAACTACGGATATTTATGCAGTTAAGAGAAATTGAACGAAACAAGTAAAATTATTGTAATTGTAATATTATTTCTTAATTCCAATTATATACGATATACGCGTTTCCTTTACTGTAGGCTTCAACGATTCGTGATAAATCAATCGGAATCGAGTATGATCGTTACGCTAGTTGCAAAATTAGCATGAAAGAATCGATGAAACATCTGGATAATTCAATCATCGGTAAAATTCGCGAAACACAAAAAATTCCGGCTTGAAATGCCAACGATCCGATCGGGGTCCTCGTTCATCTCACCTCTGTCACTGCGTCACAACAACGATCATTCTCCCTTTAACGCGTTTACACAGGACACCGGGCATTGATTAAACGTCCGTGGAATATGTAACGTAGAAAACTAGTGTTGGTGGAATCGAGTTGCGGTGCGAATTCTGTACGTTAGCGGCAATCGAATTGCGGTTTAGATTCGGCCGCAATAGCGAGGATAGAATTTTCAAAGGATCGTAGCCGGAACGAGGAGAACGGTGATAAAAGAGGGAATGCCGGTTCGAAACGAAAATCTAACGAACGCGTTATCAATTCCGTGACGAAGTTCCGTTACGACGTTATCTCACGCTCGTACTCGTAGAGTTTTCAAAATTGGCAAAAACTCCAAAGACAGAAGAGGAAAAGGAACTGGATGAATTTCTTAGCGATACAACTGCGTATCATTGAGCGATTTCTTCTCGCTGCTCTTACTCGTTCCACGCGTCCTTCGTTTCATATACGATAGCCTACGAGAGTATTGGAACACTCGTAGCGCACCTTTCACGAGCATAGAATAGACTCCCGTTTTAATCGCTCTCCGCTCTAACCGATCATGCATCACTTGATGTCTGATCACGCACTTGCTATTCTACTGACGTCGAGGTATTTCGTACTGTACTTCCAGACACCGCTGTAACTTCCAATATCGACTGTTACCGATGACTAGTTGGAAATTGCGATTGCGATTATGTGTCGCGAGAGGTGATATTCCGTAAAACCTCTATCTTTGATACTATTAATCGCGAAATGCAAACTTATCGTTATTATTCTTCCTGACATGCAGGTTATTGAAATTTTTGGATCTGCTTATTTATTTTTGGTTTCACATTCTGGCAATATAATCGTAATAGCAATGTCTCGTTACAGTACCAATGAAGTTTTCAAATATTTTATACAACACGCGCAACGTATGATTTTCTATAGTTTTACGAGCCACTGTAGCAAAGAATTCTGCGGTTCTCTTATCGACCTTTCGAACCTCCTGGTTTCGGTATTTTCCGTAGTACGTCTTTGTTTCGACGTCTCGAGGACACATAGTGTCGACAGTAAGAAAAGAAATTCCTCGTCCGAACGTCGACAAGAAGGTACCATTACGTGAGGACCGTTCTTTCGGCGTTGATCGTGACGAGGAATCCGGAGCGAGCTTCCGGATACAGCTCGAAGAGCTGTATCCAGCCGTTTATTGGATTCGTGAACTTTGCCACGGGGTATGTAATAACCGAGCGGGCGAAAACCCCGTAAATCCGTGAGAAAAGAAGAGGAGGAAAAACGAATGAAAAGAGTGGAGAAGGATAAGGTCGAAGGAAAGGAGAAACTGCCGCTCTTAAGGAGTCTGGACAGATGGAACGATATTATTGTGCCATTGAAACGAGCGCGGTATTGAAAAAGTTTGTCCTCTGCGTATTTCGATAAATGATTAATGCACGGCAACGTGGAAAATTCCCAAACCGATTTTTATTCTCCGTTCGTGTACGCTCCTACATTTTAATAGCTTTCCCCCTCTCGGACGCGATGCTTCTGTACTCTTCGCAATTATATTATCTTCCTAAATGAGTCGTATTCAAAGTTTGTCAAGAATAGCGAACAGATATAGTTTTCTACCACTGTTAGTAAAAAGTTAATCGCTTGACAAATTTTTAACAAAGTTATATCATTTCGGAACATTACTTACTATCAAAAGCGAAGTAGCCTGAGTCGAAAATGCCGAAGAAACGGAAATAAATTCATAAACACGAATTTGGACAGATTAAGAAGTGTTTTTAAAAGATTAAGAATGTTTAAATAGAAAGGAAAAGATAGCGTTAAATTGTCACAACGCTAAGAAATTAATACAATAGAGAGATAAATATATAGTCATAGATTTTATTGAAAATAAGAGAATAACATTTCTGTGCATAAATTTACTTGTATCGTTCTCAAGTAATAATTTATATTTTTTACATTTGCAACAACGCGTGTAATTAGCACAAGCATTTACCTACAAAAATTCAACATCAGTTTTATAAGCACAATTTCCAATTTTACTTAACTACATTTTCAAAGTTCGAGCGAACTACGAAGCAAAATCATGACTAAAATTATGACTTTCTATTGGAACGAACGAGTGTAACGTTTTCACGAATGGTATAATAAGCTTTGAAACGCCAGATGAATGCGACATCTCACAGGTGTGCAATTTTACGAGAAAACAGCGAGAAATGATCGATCCGGAATGGCTGGCGCGACAATGACACAGGAACCACCGCCTCTTCGTCGTAAATATATTTTCGGCCGTGAGCTTCGGCTCTCGCAATCGTAAATGCCACTAGATGCAAATACAGTCGTCGGCGAATGGGTCGACTGCATTTACCGCAACAGAATATCGATGCCGTGGAAAGTTTGGCCATACGAATTCACCGAGAGGGTAAACTTTCTGGATACCCTCCGGTTATCTGAATATTCATCGTGCTGCGACTAAAAACGCAGAAAACTCCTAGTTGTCTCCCTGGAATGAATGGCAGTGATCTCGCGCAATCTATCAACATAACAGAATCGAGGCATCTTCTCGATCGCAAGGTGTATTTTCGCAGTTCGGAATGCGCGATAACGCGCGTGTCACGCATCAAATTTCTATTTAGCACGTGTTACGCCAGATGCGATGGTCCTTGCGAGATTCCTCGTGGTCTGCGCACCAAGATCTACCCATTGTTACACTGACCCGCAACAGACCTAAGGAGATACCATAAACCGAATCTGTTCAGTTTCATTTCTCTTCGCATAAACATTTTCGGTTTACAGATGGTCCTTACGTTTGTTGCACGCTCTTACCTATTACGGAGAAAGCGGGTGTCTGGCGAGATAACAGACTTTTCCCATGAACAAGGATGCCCATATCTGGTTTTCTTTGTCGTAATAACTTCATTTATTAACCAATGGGCATCGCGGATCATCACCCTCACTTTTCTACCGAAAAGTGTGGACGACGAATCCGCGTTCTGAGTTCAAAAGGGCACACCCACACCGAGCTTTCCTCCTTGACGGTACGAGACAGGTCCGAACAGTTTTTCTTGCGATCTTTTGTAATAAAAAACCTAACTGTGACAAATAAACTCAATTTTCTACTGAATCTTTTATAATCACTTAAAAATTACGCGACACGTGCTTCGTCGCGTGAATTCTAGACGCCTTGCAATATTTGTACCACTTTCGCTAAGTTTCCGTCGTTGTATGAATATTTGTTACGTTGATTCAATTTTCTCGAATTTAGGGTATTTCATTGACTGGAATTTTGAATTTGTCGTTTCTGCGATTGTTGGAGTGAGATAAGCTAAGATCAAGGAATGTTTCCGATACTGTTTGCTCGTCGTGCTGACACTGCAACAGTGCTGATGCTGCGACAAACTGAAAACAGCATGACCGAGTCGATAGAAGGTCGACTTGGCAAACTTAATTCATTTTCGATCGGTAATCCTGTTTTATCTCTCTGACACAGCAACGATTAAATCAGACGAAAGCATCTTTACGGAAATCGCGATTTCGATGGATGATAATTAATTTCCAATAAATGGGAACGTTCGAAGAAATTTGTTTCGGCGTTAAAATTGTCCGATCCATCGAGTTGACAATTTCACGATCGCGATGTTTCGTTCGATGGAACGATCGTCGTTTTTCTTCCCTATCCGCTGTTGATCGGGGTACATATTTTTAAATACCTGGAAAGTCGAACACTCGCGGATGGACTTATCGGTATGCGTCGCGAATAATACGAAAATTCATTTCGCCTCCGTCGAAAAGCTTGCTAAAACAACAAAGCCCCGGCCGAAACGCGTTTACCGCGCGTTGCACGCTGTGCGTTTATTTTCGTTCGGACTAATTCAGCATTCAGCCGGCATAACCGAGAAGAGTATCGATTTTAAGCCGCGCTGAAATGCGTTTTTAACGTTCTTTTCATTCGTATAAACACTCGATCGAGCCCGTCTCTTCCCAATTACAACACGTTCTGCACTTTTCGCGACGCGTTTAGGTCGCCTGCAGCGATTCGAAGAACGCCGTGCCGGCCGATTCGATGTAAATGTTCGGGAAATGGACAAAAGGGAATAGATTGAGGTGAGAAAGAGTTGTTAAATGTAATGCGTTAATTCCTGGTTTAATAAAGAGATATCGTATTGCTGTACGTCTCGTGAGGTAATTCAATGACTATCCTGTGATAAAACGAAATTTTGTTACACGATTATGTTCATATAGGTACAATGACGAGAATATAAACGGAGGAAATCCTTGTACCAAATATAACTTCATTTGCTTCGTAATTATTACTCGAAATAAAAATTTGCAAGCTTACTCTGCCTGAGATCGCGTACCTTTCAGTTGGACTGGCCAAGCCCTTGACTGAACTTTTCAATGCCATACTTTTATTTGCTTATACTATTAGTATAATATATACTTCTCCAACGTAGTGGTTTCTCGAATTTATTATATTCCGCAACTTATAATTTATAATTTAGATAAGTATTCTGTGGTGGATGATATATGGATGTATCGGTATAGTGAAATGACGAGAATGATTGCTGTTGCAACCGTCAATTGTATTACGATAGACGTTCGTACAAAGTGTTTAACTAGATAGAATAAGTCGCTCGCGGATAACTTGGTAATAACTCGTAAATACTCGCGCGTCTCGATAATCGCTCAACAATTGATTATCGATAACTGATTACGCTCGCGATCGTGTCCGCTTATTTATACTGGTCGGGGGGAGTCGGAAGATTCAAATTCGACTTGGAAGGACGGTTGCCCTCAACGGCGACATTGTTTTTGCCTGGAGATAATCTCGCGCTAATTTTGTATATCGAGACGATATCCTTAATCCGAGGCACAACAACAACACGAGTCGCTCTCGCTTCGCCTCGTATGTCACCACAATTTTATACTTCGTCCGTGTTTTTATTTATAGTGGCAAAGACAAAAAGTTATACTTTAATTTAATTCAGTTTGAAATTATCAGACGAAATAAAAATCTAAGAATACAAGAAGCATATTTCTCAATGCTAGATTCCAAGAAGGTCGAGAAATGAATTTTTTCATAATTATATTTTAAACTAGGGTGTGTGTTATGAATATTAATCGGCTTGGAGTTTCTACTTAACAAATGTTTCGTTTGCGTTCTTTTATTTTCTTGCTTATTTTTTATCATCGCTAGTAACGTTCTCTTTTAGTCCTATATTTTGTCATTGAACAATTTCATCCGAAAGAAGCTTACAAGCAATTCTCTTAAGTAAAGCGACCAGGAGGATCGTATATTCCGGCGATCCTGTTGCGATTATCGCGAGTATTCTCGAATGTGTGATCGTCCTATCGTATTACGACATACTTGAAACGAGAGTTTCCACGAGAGTTCTCGGTGTTGCTAATCTGAAAGCTCTTCAAGCCGAGGTTACGCTCGTTTGAAAATGCGCGAAGGACTAGCGAAAATAGGACAAAAATTTGGTAAAAGTCGAAGAACGTTGGACTCGTCACCTTTCTGAAATACCGTCGATGTCATTCGTCGACAAACTTTTTTAGCCTTCGAGCGAGAGTTTCGACACACGTTTATCGATGTGTTACGCGCATGACGCGTTTTTTACTTATACACTCGACATAACTGACAGTAATTATTTGACATAGTTATAATAATGGTACACTCGAACGATGAAGAACTTTAACGATGAATATATACATTTCTTATTTTTCTTGCCTTTTTAAGACGTACTTAATTTCATACTTATTTCGTTGATTTATTTTTACGTTCAGTCACGTTCCTTTTCTCGGCCTTTCTTTGGTCGATCATTCTTTTTCTAAGAAGGTATTTTTTGTCGACACCGTTAAGAATTCTGATAGAGTATGCGATTATCGGCGATCGACTACCACGCAAAGTGGTCACCCGTGTAACGTTGGATCGAGTACTTCGATCTCTAAAAGTATAACCCGTTTATTTTTATTAGTCAACTAAGTTAAAACCGTATACTCTACCAACACACGTTTTCATAACCTCAAGCGATACATCCGATACCTAGAATAAAAATGGCAAAAATGTTGTGTAAAGCAGCAAGTTACGTCATCGTGATCATTTATCAAGCTCGAAAACAATAATATCATCTCTTCGATAATATAAACTTACGCTTCCATCTTCATCTATTATCCCAAGTAAGAAACAAATAATCCGATAATAACATCTTATTTCTAGTATCCTGACACGTGACTCAGGGTAAGTTCCGATTAAAAAAATTTTTCAAATACCCGAGACCCTTTCTATCTTACATAGTCCACGAAAGATCGCAGAATCGTCTTCGGAGAGGAATTATTCCGAACGAGCGTACAAATTTATTCCTCTCGTTCTCGGAGCAAGCCCTGAAAGGAATGTATCCATGAAATTTTCAGCCATTGGCGAGGTGGTATGGTTGGAATCGTGACTTGGCCGAGTCTATCTCGGCTGCATTTTCATTGAATAATTGCGCGAATGGTAGGAAGGTGGCGGCGATTCGTTATCAGGCGGACGTGTCGTTCGATTCCTCGGATCCGTAGAGTCGAGGGTGGATCACGCGCCTCGCGTGCTGCTGGTCTCACCGTGCGACCCGGTCTGTTTCACCAGGAGGAAAGGACGGCGGGTTTCATGGCTCGCGTGGTCGAAGCGTGCCGTGAGCCAGCGCTGTAAACTTGCCTCGCTCGATCGTGCACATGCATTAAAGAACACTTTCCCAGCGCGGCCACCGATATTCACGATAGGCGGTGCTCGCTGGTTGAGCACTTTATTGCCTCGTCGCGTCGTCGCACGACCACGCATAATTTTCATCCGGCTTCTATGCGTCGAGCTAACGTCACCCCGACGTCGAGCGAATTAATTAACGATTAAGTGTCTCTCTCTCCCATTTCTATCACCCATGATTCTCTAATCCCCGACCACACTCCGTCTCCTCGCAGAAACGCTGATTATCAGCGTTTAATTATTGCGGGCTAATCGTTGAACGTGTCGCCGACAAACATCGTGCTCGGATAATTGGGCGTGACGCGTCTATTGTGCGATCTGCTCTCTCTCTCTTATTTTCTCTCGCCGCTCGAGGCACTTCGAATTACCAACCTCTCGTTTCGATTCGTATACATATCGCGAAGGATTTTTCTCGGTAGTTTTAGTGGAACGTGGTGGTTTTCACTCGCCGTGGAAACGAGTGCCAATGAGTGGATTTCGATACAAATTTGTAACATTCCTCGAGTAATAAAGCGGTGAAAGTGATGGAAATGTGTTTGAAAATTGTAGCTTTATCGCTGTTTTTTACCTGTTTATACTAATACCTTAAAACTTTCACGATGATGTACGTGGTATGGTATCGTTTTTAATAAGACTGTAGATACACCGCTATTATTCCGAGTGACGCATCTGTGTACGTTTAATATCGTTTTGTTTAAACGTGGTTCTAGAAATATATAAAGAAGACGCAACAGCTACATGGTCCATTAATGTTCGCAAACATATTTTAAATAAACTCGGCCGAAGAGCAAGAAACAACCATCTACTGCTGGCCTTACCGCTACTACTACTACTTCGCTAAAAGCGATCAGTTTTTCTTCTTTCAATTAGAAAGAAGCCCGCAGATCAATTCAGTATCTACTTGACACGTCGCGTACGTACAAGAGTTCCGTCATTTTTTCAACTGAACGAAGAACAAGCGTCTAACTTAAGGAACAGGGGCAAGCGGCTAGCAAGTACGCGAATCGAGCTTCTTTATTTTCACCGCGGCGAAATTTTTTTCCTGGCACAATTTAAATCCGCTTACCATCCCGGCGGCATGCCGGCGCAAGTATTAATTTAAGTTTCAACAGCGAACATCCAAAGTTCGCGAAAACAAGGCCATCGCGGTCCGCCGCGCCGGCTTCAAATTCATCGCAAAATTCGTCGGCCCCTCAACTAGACGATGCGGGTACACTTTTATCAAGGTATTGTCGGGCGCGAGAAACGTCACGCGAGAATATCGCGCATTCGTCTCGGTTCCGCTTCCTGTTCGGCCACCTCGCTGAAATTACACCCTTAATCGCGAATATTTATCCGCAATTATTATCGTCGCCTCTCGAACGAGCAAAATTACGCGCATTTATGTACGCAGATGTGCTCGAATAATGGGACGGTTTAATTGCGTGACTGCAGGACGAATCCTGGGAATTGTACGAACTGTTATATTCGTGTGCACGTGTGCGTGTATGCGCGCCCGCGCGATCGTAGTTATCATGTACGAATGTACGCGTGTACACGTTCGTTGTGCGAGTTAAGGCAGCGAGGACGCTTTGCCAACCTCCTACGGCAGATAGTTAATTACTTAATTACGTTGCCGTAATTAGCTCATAGTTTTGAAGTCGGGCGCAGACCAAGGCGCGTGATTAACGAATCGCTGTGATAATAAAATGCTCGCCGCTGTCGAAATTCGCGTTCACGCTCCTTTGTGCGCCAGAGATGTGAATATGCATCGCGCGCAGACGTTCTACGCTTCGCCTGCTTTTATTTCCACTAATTTACATCACGCTTGTTATTCTCCTTCCGTTTCAGCGAGCTTCTCCTTTTCCTACGTTTTATATCGACATTCTGCTTGATCTTGGTCGCAATTGCGAAAAACTACGAAATTGAGCGTCGATTTTTGTTTACGATAAGTGGAGTTTGATTAAAGGTTTCTAGGATGTGGTGTTACCTAGATGTTACGTTATGTAATTACTATCGAATGTTATTATCGAATTTTCATATTTAAATAGGATTACTTAACACCACGACTCTTAATCGAATAGTCGAATCTGCGAAATTTCGAATGTTTTGCTTTTGAACGTAAACGATAATTATCGAAATCATACAGGTGCTTTCAGCGAAATTAATATTGACTTTTACTAAGTAGAAACAATTGTACGTGTCTATTTGTATTCGTTGTACTATTTTGATTGTAATTATCTATGTAGAATAAATTTGGAAACACAATGTGTGTCGATAATTCTATTATTAAAGATTATTCAACGACGAATCCTACATCGAAGGATCAACATTTTATTTAGGTGTATCGTGTCAATTTCGATTCTTATCGATCGTTCTTATTGATTACTAAATAATTCTTAGTCTTTTCAAGAATACTTCGGTGCGTTCAATTAAGCATTTGTGTCTGGACGTGGTAACAAAATATTTGACGGAAACTTGGAAAAGTCGACGAGAGAATAGTTTACGATTATCGTGACATCAGCGTGCCAACTACGTATATCTATTTCGCTCGGCGAGATTGACATAGGAACGTGAGATCGCAATTTTTCTCGAAGAAAAAGCTAGGATGAAAGAACAGGTTCCATTCGACGCTCTAAGAATTAAAGTCACGTTTACGTATAAAGAGGTTGGCTGTTCACAGAGGCAGATCGTTATCCGGCGTAATCGATAACAGAAGGGGTTCCGCTTATTTCAGCGAATTCAATTTCAAATCGAGCCCTCGGGCTGCTTTCTCTCTCTCGCTCCCCTCTCTCCCCTCTCTCTTTCTCTCTGAATACCCGTTCTAACCAATTTAATTACAGTATCCTTCTTTGTGATGCGATATGTTACCGATCGAGCTGCCATTATATGAATGGGATCTAAAGAATAATCTTTCGCATAATTAATTCCTCTCATTGTTCCGTATTGTCGTTGAAGTTTGTAGAGAAATTTTTTTCTCCTCAAGATTCATATACAGTGCGTTAACCTACCGTATACCCGATTCTATTTCTTACTTAGTTGAGGCTAAGGAACATAAGTCTGGAAAAAGAAAACAAACAGTATACGGCGCTGTAAAATCTATTTTCCTATAATTTCAATTTTTCTTATGTACAGTAATACATTGAAGCAGGATATAGACGCATCTGTTTTGTAAACAAGAGTACACATTTTCTTCGTGATATCTCGTATATAAAAGTAGAAAGGCAGATGATGTTGGGAAAATTGATGTATCATGAAATATTTTTCATTGTCGATAAAACGAATGAATTTTTCTGGGCATCATTATTTAACGGAGTATTATTTAAAAGTTGGAATTCTGTACGATAAAAAGTAATCACTAGATGGAAATTGAAAATTTAAATGCGTAGTTGTCTACAGAACACGCATATTGTACAGGAGTGTACAAAATATTTAAACTAAAGGAGTAGCTGTGATATTTAAACGATGCGACAAATCCCTGTAAAGAATCTGATTTTTTAATTATATTTACAAAAATCCGAATTGACAGAAATATTCGCAGTCTAATGTTAAGTACCCGTGCTAGGACCATTAAGATATGCTTAATTATTTCCAACTATCATTCTTCGAACAAAAAAGTAGTTCACCGATGATATTATAAGAAAAAATCTGACATTAAAGCCTCGTCTATATTAGTCAAATTACTTCGATTCAACCGATTTGAAATTCGCATTGATAAAGCGTGCTCGTATTGCTTGAATTCAAGCAGCTTGACTAATTTAAACGAGGCTTAACCACCTACGCGTCCTATATCTTTACTTCGTGTAGTTATTTTCATACTTAATACAGACACGTTAAACCAGATTATATTTCTGTCCATGAGACCTCGCGAAGCACAACCAGGCCGAAGTTCCAAAGGCAGATCGGATCCGTCTTCGCGGACAGTCTCTTGTTTGTGTGCTTAACAGTAATGACAGTCAGACTCTTTGAAACTTGTATTCGTCTCTGCCCATACTTCTTACCTTATTCTTTGTCTTCAACACTTTTTTTCTGCCATACTTCTCCAGGTGTCAGTTCCATTCTTAGAACCCTTCGTTCGTTGCATCTTGCTTTGCCCGTTGAAAACGAGCGCTCCGCTTTTCACGGAAATCTTTATGCGCGAAAATGCGACCAACCGTATTCACCTCGCTTGAACTCGCTACTCTTTCTCTTTTTCCTTTTCTTCCTTCTTTCTCGTCGAATCGCTAAATACTCGTATTTGTCCGTTCACGTGCTAGCAAAATCGGAAAACGTCACCTTTTAATTTTTAATTAATTTAAAATTTTTTTAATTTTCAGCGGTGTACTTTTAATCATTCTCGACGATTTATCGTATATGAAGTTCGCGCAGAAAATACACGATAAGTCACGTTGTTTGTTTTACGTATAAGAGAAATTTTAAAATCCGATAGCTTGTTAACCAATCGCGTATTACCAAAATTGCGTTGTTATTAAATTTGGTCCTGAAGTTTGTTGTAAGAAATAAGTACTTCCTTTGAGTTATTTTCTATGCAAATTGTACTAACCACCCCACAAGCAACGCAATTCTTTGAAACTTGAGTACATATCTCAATTTCTTTGGATTTCCGTAGATTTGTTTGAAACCTTGAAACTTCCCATAAATGCATAAACCTCTGCGTTCTCTTCATTATACATTTTTCAGATTCTTTTCATTTCGATTCTCTTTGACTGAAATTTTATATTTTAATGCTTGGTGGTCCAGTATTGATATAAATTCGAGAACAAACAGAAATGGCAAAGTACGTCGATTTATCCGGTCAACGGTATTCCTTTTGTAGACGCGTTTTAGCATTACCATAAAATAACACGTTTACAGATATTCGTCGGTGGTAATTCAAATTTCAACTTGACGGTGGGGCGGATTTCGTCGGTCTCGAATTTATGGGATTAACGCGGATATATTTTCCACGTTGTACTTTGCCGACGCGACACAGGAGTTACATAATGAAATAATACGCGTTTGTAAATCCATTTTATGTAACGCTTAAATTCCAGTTCTCCTGTTAACTGGGAAAATTATTGAGCTTGCTCGCATGCTGTTGATCGGACCTGCGAACTTTCGTGCCCGATCGTGCGATTACGCTAGCCAATGTCAACGTAATTTATGATTTTCCTCCATTATTTTTTATCCTTATTATATACTCATTGTTTTTCATCGATCTGCTTTCCTTTCTGTTCCCTGGATATAACATCGTTTGTGGTGATGTGTATGTAGTGTGATGATAAAGTTGTGCACGCGTGTGCACAGCATGTATAGAAGTTGGTCTAAGACGATTACTTTTAACGCTGTTGCTTTTGTATCTGAATTATGGAACTATCTTTTTTTTTTTTATCCATTATATTTTCTAGATGTACAAGGACCCGGATTTTTATTTTACTTTTCCCTTTTTTATTCTTATTCTTTGAATTCTTCTTTTCTACAGTAGCTTACTATTCTTTAGCTATCTTTGCTTACAATTAGTTTACCTCTACTTTTTACTTGGTTTATTCTTCGTTCCTTGATAGTCTTATTTACTTTACTATACCCTGCTACCTTTCGTTATTCCCCTCTTCTACTTTTATTTTTCTGGGCCATTAGATATTAAGTAATATGTGTCATTTGTAGACAGGAATTGTATCGTTTCGTGTACTTCGCCAAGGAAACTATACGATAATTTAATCTCACTGCATTTATCGAAACAAATATAAGGGAGAAATAGTACAGCGAGCCAGAATTGGAGAACAAAGATAGAAATATAGTTTGAAACATTATTAATACAGTTTTCGTTAACTGTACAGAGTAATCTAATTAGTCCACATCGGAGCAAACTTAACTAAATACGATCAAGTCATCGAAGGATCCACATTATCATAAGTCAATTAACGTTAACTTTCACTGAAATGGAAATAAATATTTATCGTATATCTATATAAAAGATATGTACGTATCTGTAGCTATTTCTTTTTGTCGCATCACTGTAATTATAATCATTTATAGCATATTTAACTACGTGTATTATTACACATACGCTGAAACAACAAAGCAACAGACGTTTCGTTAAAATAAAACTGAATTCAGCGTTAGAATTAATGAATGAACGTAATAAAATAGTAATCTTTGATTTGAAGTTCACTGTTTCGAAAACGAAGTACAATGAATCGCCTCCTTTCTATTTCCCACTCTTGTTCGCCAGTCCGAGAAATTGGATCTTCCGCGTTCTCCATGGAGCAGCGTCGTCTTTCAACTCTTTACTCGTTCAGCTCCGTTCTTGGATAACGTCGCCTAAGCTTCGTCAGCGAGTAAAAGGTAAAAGACCTTCTTCGTCCTGGCTTCGGCGCTAAGAAAATTAAGACTAAACGTACCTTCGACACGCAGAACTGGAAATGTAATCAATTATTTGTAAGACATTCAAAGCAGGACGTGACTTGACATTTGATTCCGACTTATTGAAATACTTTAAGTAATTGCACGTAACATCAGCAACATCTATCGATGCGCATGGAATGTCTAAAAAAAAGTACAAGTATCTTTATGGAATTTCAATCTGGTAACCGCTTAACATGTAGATATTTTTATGACATATACAGATTAGTTTAGCTGATTATTTTAATCTAATCATTGGTCCTTATAAATGAAAATTATATATTAAAAGAAACCTAAATACCGATACACAGAGATGTATCTACTTTGCTTTAGTGATATTGCAAACAATAGTTTTACACGCTTCGTGAAATTTGTATCAGCTGCTCTATGTACCACGGGCGATGGTTTACAATGATACGAAGTGCGTTAGATATGAAACGAGAGAGTATATGTTTTATGTTGCCCATTGCCGTAGTGTGTTAGCGTACAGGCGGTAAAACCACGTAAAGAGCACCAGCCGTGACTAATTCTGCTCTACGGAAGCATTTTTTCCAGAGAGCCGGCGTCAAACATGAACAAAGTCGTTGGCATTGCTCATATGCAACCATAAAGCCGCGCATAAGTGGCGTGTCGTACCGTTAATCCCGCGCAATCGTAAAGCGAGTAACATAAAATATACGGGCTCTTGTCACGGCAATCTCGTTCGCAAATCAGCTTCTCGCATTCCGCTTCGGGGCTTGCTACCGGCGCGGCGCGTAGATATCGAGTTGTTCGACGTTGACTTCATTATGCGTGACGATACAGCAAAGATTCTTTTCTGCCTGTGTTATTGCAACTTTTGTTCCCAACAGAGCTCCTTTTTCGTCGTTCGTTTCATTCCAATGAAATTTCGTTTAAAAAAAGAGAGAGCCGCGAAGTCTCCGCACGAGGAGATTCTGTTACTCTCGCTGAAAGGAATTTACCAGGATAATATTCGAAATAGCATTGATTTCGTAAACCTCCGTATGCTGCAACGCTTTTATTTGTAAGCGGAATTTATTAACGCCACTTTGTCTCCTATTAGATTCGATAATTTGTGCTCGATATTCGTTCATCAACATTTGCTTATGATTATCAATTATTTTATTCTGAAGATTTGAAGAGCGAAATGCACTTGTCATGTGCATTTTAACGATACAAGCGCGTATAACGTTTATAAAAATTGGATTATTTTCTAACCGCAGATATATTCCTTTTACGAGACATTATTTGTATAAAGCGATAAATTTCTCGCAGTATTCAATTTATCGTGACAGTTTGGAGCAACAAAAGCTTCGTTATCTCAAAAAGGCCACACGGCAAGCATAGATACGTATAAAACATCAAAACGACTTTTTAACGCGAGAATTAAAAAGCGCAACGGTGCTTATAAGCTGTAATTGAAACAAAACATTCAACAGAGCGAACGTCGAGGCAAACAAAAATGAAAAGCCAGATTAATTTTGCAGTAATCGATATTCGGGTGAAAAAAAAGTATATTGAAAAATATATCGTTTTTCAGATTTGTTACGCGCATCCGTTTGACTTACAATGCATCCCATCACACAGCAAACGGTTTATATTAACGCTTGCTGTAAAGGTCAATTTGTTTGCTTCCATTGGAAAAATTTTTCAAAATTATAATCACGCTCGTGTAACGTTACGTCAAAGGAATCGAACACGCGTTTTCTCGTCGAAATGAATTCGACGCGTTGAAAAAAACAAACAGGTTTAATGGATTCGCGATATTTCGCTGTTGACATTAAACGTTCCGTGTCTCGTTGGACGATAGTCGTTTTTGTTTTTTTCATTTTCTCGTATTTTTCTCCATTTTCTAAAACACGCTCCCCTATGCTTTTAATACGAATAAGTGCGATACGAGAAAGCTGACACGAATTTACTCTAGCGAATCGAAGCGATAAGAGAGTCAGATTGTGGCGCACTTGCCCGCTCTAATGGATCAGATCCCTGCGGAATTGCTTATTGCCTGTCAATGTTCTCTGTCGACCATTTCGCAATTCTACGCGCTTTGCATCGAACAGATTGCTGTCCCGTTACCTTTGAACTAGCATCAAAAACGTTTTCCTTCTGCCGACGTTTCCGATTCACGATTCTCGTATCATCGCCAGGGAGAAAAGTATTTCGTGATAGAACACGGTATCTTATCGGATTCATAGATCTTTCGGAGGATCTTCATTTTCAAAGAACCTATCTTTAGTCTTTCATCTTCTCGCCGAGTTTAAACATTAGAACGTCTATCGTGTAGTTTGACGTTCTAGTAAAAGTCTCTCGTGATCTCATTATGCTATGCGGGTAATGTAATAGAAGTCTTTCAGAAATAGATCACGAATATTTGTTCATTTATGGGAGATCCGAAAGTTGCAAAAAACGAGTAAAACGCGTATAATATGAAAAGACGTTGGAGCAATCACCTAACACGATTCTGGGATAGAACGCCACTCGCGTTCGTCTGTGAAAATAATCTTTCCACGCTCGAATTAAACCATAATTTCATTCGATGAAAACAGTTTCAAATTTTAGTGCGTTATTAGTAATTAATAAAAGATAATCTTCCTCCGACAAAGAAATTCTGCCCTGAATGAGAGAAAGTAAAAAGATTAATATCAAGTATCGGATACTACAATATGCTGGGTAAATATTTCACTGGAATCTGTTTAACACCGAACTGTTTAAGAAAATAGACTGTAAGTGATTATTAATCTTGGCAGTTACGTTTAACCGTTGATTCTTCCTTAAACTAGCGACGTAGCGTATCGAAGAACATTTCACTGATGACATTTTCGTTTTACGCAGATGAGACGTTTAAGGTGGTTTCGACGATGTTTAAACGTCATGAGCGAGGCAATGGGAATGTTTGAACTGCAGAGCAGTGAATTTAATCGCGCTATAATAATTAATTATAATAACAAACTGTTAAATGTGTCTTGTGCTCGAACACAGTACAGTTTATCAGGACTTGTTGATATTTCGATTAATGAATCTTGCCTCAATTATCCGTGTCAGATGTTGCAATAGACTTGTTTAATAATTTATTTATTTAATAAATATCTGAATACGAAAGTTGCCAAGTTTCGATGCATTATCGATACAGAGTTCTTACGAAAGAAATAGATCGTTTAAAACGACGAGAGAAATATTGTATGTTAAATGTATAATTTCAGAAAGATGAGATTCTGGAACATCGAATAACTTATTCATCGATGAATACATAATTTCTTATAACTGATTCGAATAGACGATGTCATAATCCTCGGCATAAAGAGCGCGATATTATGGTAGGTATCATTAAATAGTAAAAACACAATGAATCGTACTTTCATCTAAAATGCAGCTTCTGCGCGAAGTGATTACGCGTAATTCAGAAAATCGAGCATTAAAATTATTTAGCAGTTTCGAAAAGTTTTACGCGTTTGAATCGACTGTTTGAAATTGAAACAAGTATCATCATATAGTATGTATCGCAGAAAACGCGTATCACGATACTATATAGGTACATAGAAATTGGTCATTTCCAAATGCATGGACGCTTACAAGATGATTTTATATTTCATATTTTATTATTGCAATATCATTATTATACTTTATTCGTACGATGTTTGAAATCGCACGATTTCTAAACTACGAACCATGTGTCACGGATCAAATTTCTGTTTAGCACGTGCTACGCCAGATGCGATGGTCCTTGCGAGATTCCTCATAGTCTGGGCGCTAAGAGCTATCCATTGTTACACTAACCCGCAACAGGCCTAAGGAGATACCGTAAACCGAATCTGTTCAGTTTCATTTCTCTTCGCATAAACATTTTCGGTTTACAGATGGTCCTCACGTTTGTTGCACGCTCTTAACTATTACGGAGAAAGCGGGTGTCTGACGAGATAACAGACTTTTCCCATGAACAAGGATGCCCATATCTGGTTTTCTTTGTCGTAATAACTTCATTTATTAACCAATGGGCATCGCGGATCATCACCCTCACTTTTCTACCGAAAAGTGTAGACGACGAATCCGCGTTCTGAGTTCAAAAGGGCACACCCACACCGAGCTTTCTTCCTTGATGGTGCGAGCCAGGTCCGAACAGTTCTTCTTCCGATCTTTTGTAATAAAAAACCTAACTGTGAAAAATAAACTTGATTTTATACTGAATCTTGTGTATTCACTTTAAAAATTACGCGACACGTGCATCGTTATAATGGTACGTGTATAGTACGATACTTTTTTACTTCATACTTTGTATTTGTGACACGATTCTCCCTATACAACGGTAGAGAGGGAAAGATAGAAAAGATCAAGAAGACGATAGGAATCCTGAGGGTGAAATTTCATTCATCCGTTTACCCTACGTATCGTAATATTAAATTCCAAGATTTCTTGCTTCCTCTCTGTGGTTCAGATGTTGTTCCTTCTTACCTGTTTCTGTTGTCAAAATAATTTTACTGATAACACCTAATACGTAAATCTAAGAACGTTCTCGGATTATCAATATATTCTCAATATTTCAAGATTCTCAATTTAAAGGATCGACGTATATCGTCGAATCAGCATTGTCAGTATTTATCGACAAGTCGCATCTTCCTGGAGAATCTTGAGATATTAAGATATCGTTGTTCGTCTCAGGCCACTCTAACGTTACACCGGAGAATTAAATTAATTTCTCCCGCAATATATTAAAAAACTAATCTAACTGTTTTAATTCCCCCTATATTATATCACTCGGCAAACATTAATTACCAAGTCCAATGTAATTCACATCTTCCCTCTCTCGGCAAGATCGTGTTACCTCAGCCTAGATATTATCGCGCGTATAATATTCTCAATAAGGGGCAAACAAATAAATCTCGTGGCTCGTGCAGAAAGTTTCGAGTCGGTGCTCGTCTTGCGCTTGCATTTCGTGGATTGAACAAGAAGCGGGAGTTGCGGTGGTCCTTCGACGGTGGCGCGCAGTTAGAGCAGCAATTTACGTTTAAACAGCGCTGGGCGTAATCTGTTTAAACTCGTGGAACAATGTACGGAGGACGTGGCGACGTTATCTGTGCAGCTTAGCGAAGCTGAACGCCTACAAACAGTGAAACACGGACGGACGGCTTCGAGGTTTGCGACGTCTCGACTTTGGTCTCCGGTTATTCCGATTGTTTCGTGCGCGAACGGCGAATTTGAGCCGTGAATTGTTCGGGAAGAGTGGCTTGTATATCGGTTTTCCAACGTGACGCGGCGTTCCAAGGCATTTCCTACTCACCCGGTGAACGTCGCTTCCGGTCACTGGTGACTCGAAGATAACGCGGTATTGCGTGGAGAATTTGCTAGAGGATTCGTTACGGGATACACTGGCGTATCTTACTTACCGTAAGACGAAGTTCAGTTCTTTTTCGGACAATAAGTCGTACAACTTGCACGTGATCGTTGCTCCACTAAAAAGATGAGCTATTTCGTGTTAACCAGATATTGGCGATTTTTCATATTGCACTTGTAACGGTTACATACGATCCTCGTGTCTTTGAATGTGTCACGTAATTTTTAAAGTGAAAGCACAAGATTCAGTATGAAATCAAATTTATTTTTCACAGTTAGGTTTTTGCTACAAAAAGATCGGAAGAAGAACTGTCCGGTCCTGGCTCGTACCATCAAGGAAGAAAGCTCGGTGTGGGTGTGCCCTTTTGAACTCAGAACGCGGATTCGTCGTCCACACTTTTCGGTAGAAAAGTGAGGGTAATGATCCGCGATGCCCATTGGTTAATGAATGGAGTTATTACGACAAAGAAAACCAGATATGGGCATCCTTGTTCATGGGAAAAGTCTGTTATCTCGCCAGACACCCGCTTTCTCCGTAATAGTTAAGAGCGTGCAACAAATATGCGGACCATCTGTAAACCGAAAATGTTTATGCGAAGAGAAATGAAACTGAACAGATTCGGTTTACGGTGTCTCCTTAGGCCTGTTGAGGGTTAGCGTTAACAATGGATAGTTCTTAACGCCCAGACTATGAGGAATCTCGCAAGGACCATCGCATCTGGCGTAGCATGTGCTAAACAGAAATTTGATCCGTGACAAATGTAATGTCAAACAGTACTATCGAATCGTGTTATCTTTACCAATTTATAAAATGAGAAGAATCACTCTTGAAGGTGAATGCGAAATGGATGCACGACATGTACGATAACGCGATCTTGTGAAAATCTGGTAGATTCCATCTAACGTAATCTCGTACAATCTGGAAACATAGCAAGATACAAGCACGTTGCCTCTCGTCGATAACAGATTTCGAACAGTCGAGCGGATCTGCGGTTAAAAGTGGCGGCTAAAATTAACGAAGCAGCGGTAGCGAAGCGAAAACAATAACGAAGCAATCGGCACGAAATAGATTAGATCGGTGAATCGAGATTTTCGGCCGGGTGTTTTATCGCGCGCGCTGCCCGCGCCATCGCGTCCGGCGATTTATTACAATTGCTTTAACGGCGTATCAGAGCTCTTTGCACGATAAATTACCGTTGTATTGACCGAAAACCGAAGCTTCGGTGTAAATCGTACGAGCTAGGTCATGAAACTGAAACACCGTAGATTTCGTGGGTTTCGATTCTGCCGATGGTCAGAGAAGGGTGAAATCGTTGTGGTCAGCTGGATTAGGTCTGATTCGATTCTGGCGCAGCCTCTTGCCAAGATCCATTTCCCTTCCGAGGGTCTGGCCGTTTTCGAATTGGGCCAATATCGGTGGACCAACTTTGCGAAGTGGCGAGCAAGGTAACCAGAAGTGTCATCGAAAGCCCTTTTTATGCCCTCGATGTCCCGGCTTGATAGTGAAATGATATAGGCCGCGTTGGAGGACGAAGAGGTTGAGGAGGGTTCGATGTGCTCGCTCGCCCATCGTCGAATTTTTCCACGCTGTGAATTCTTCGCCGAGGTCATCTCGGATCGGACGAGAGCGTCACCTCCCTCGGACTTCCATATATTTGCAATTTAAATCCCTCGTTATTTTGGTAACGTCCGACTCGCAGGAAATTGGGAAATGAATACCGTAAGAGCACGGTATTCCGCGGCAGATAAGTGAAAATATCGGGTCGCAATTTCGCGGCTCTGTGTGTAATTATATGAATTGGTTATTACATCTTTTTCATTTAATAATTAGTTCCTCGGCGCGGATTTAATATCGTTCCGAACGTTATCCACGATTAACTTAGAAATGTTCGCGTTTACAGCTTTCGAAATTGTGTTTGGTCATCCTGAAAATTGCAGGCAACGCGAGAATCTCCTCGCCGCAGCATCTATCGCGTTTGATTGAAATTACACCGTCTACGCGTGTGGAAGAAACGCGCGACCGATTGTATTGCGATCGTGGTAAATTCTATAGCGCTCTTAAAATTGATCGCGTTACGCAGCCGATGATTTTGAGGAATCCAAGGACGGTCGGTGTGAAATAGGGTGTGTCGATGAAGTTGCAGCCCTTAGTCCCCGCAGGAGTCTGAAACCCGTGTTTCCGATCATCCGATTGGGGCTACGTGGTGCATAGTCGGTCGGTGCTTACTATCTCTTGGCACGCCACCACCACCGCCGCCGCCATCAACCACCACAGTTCCTTCTATATCCCGGCACACGGCACGCCAATCCCTAATCCTGCCTGGTAATTGTTTTTGTACCCTCTGTGTCAGCCAATTATCGATTGAGCCCGAAAACCGGCCGTAATCAATTATTTCGAAAGTCTCCGGTTAAACCTTTCGCAAGCGACCTTTCACGCGTGTTTCTTTTTTACTCCAAATATGCTCGTTTCTAGTACGTTTTAGTATTGTGCGTAGTTTGCTCGTACGTTTGAAAGACTGTACATTGTGGTCGTAAATGAAACGTAATGCGGCAGACCGAAAACAATCGACGAATACACGTTTGAACGTAAATATGCTTCGGTACGTATAAACGAATATTTAAACAATTTTTTGTCATCGCTATTTTTCTTTTGTTAATGTTTCTTAGAATTCTCCTATCGTTATCTTTTTTTCTCTTTTGCATCACTTTTTACATATTGCTCGATAGTTTTGGTAAAAGAGAAAAGGGATGAACATTTTCTGACAACTTGCTACGAATAAATGAGAGATCTCTTTACGCAGTTATGAAAAATGCAAAGATGCAATAATACACGCTCGTAATACGTGTAGCAAAAATATATATACAAAAATACATAAAATATATAAAATATCCGAAATAGAGTATACGTCGCTAAAACAAACCTGCCATTTCCTTCCAGCTCCAGATTTCATTCGGTAGCCTGAACAAAAATATAATCCTGTGTTTTAAATATAAATACCTGCGATCTAGTTGTGATAAAGTACACAGGGTTAAAATAAATCGTTAGAATTTTAATATATTGTTCGTAAATTTATTCGCAATTCGTTTTGACTCTTGTAATTTTAGATATGAGATATACCACAAAGCTCATTGGCACAGATACTAACATTAATATTTGTTACTGTTTGCGATCGATCGCATTAAAGTTCATTTCGATTTCTATAAATCGCCGAACACAAATGCACGTTACGTTGATGAATTTTTCCATTTCCATAGCGACGTTAACGTCCCGTTAGTTTTTCCGTCGTTTATTTCGACCATACGATATTTTACGGTTCGCCAACATTTCTGTAATACATGTGTACGTGTTTACGCGTTCTCGGTGCATTCGATTCACGTTGAATTCGGCAAATTTCGGGGATGAGGGGGATTAACTCGTCGGCAAGAAAGTTCGTTGAGTACGAAGCGTGGAAATTACCATTAAATATGAATATTTTATGCCACCCCCGGTGCGCTGAATTCTCGGACGTTAGTTAGTGTATTTCACGCGCACACGCGCTGCGAGCAGCGAATGTGACGATGAAGCAATACTTTCCCGTGCAATAATACCATATTTATGTAAGCAAATTCCCAGCCTCTCATCGGGAGAGGCTTTCGAAGAAGAATTTGCATTTATTTGAGGAGTAGCTTATATACCAGTTGCTCGAAAGCCCCGTCCTCTTTTTCATGCAAATTCGAACGACTTTGTCGTAGCCAGGAGGGGAAACTTTCAACTCCTCGCGTTACAAAGCGGAAGTTAAGTTTTCTTTCGTAACCTACACACGATGCAATGCCCTAACCTTTTAAATATTTAGAATATGTTAGTCGTAACAGATGCTCGATGATTTTTCCTCGTTTGTCGAAGATGTATTGTTACATCATTCTGAACATTTGTATAGTTTTAAGCTATTCGTTATGAAAAAACATAAGCGGCGCAGTAAAAAATACGATTTAGTTTAACGAAAAGCTTCCAATTTATTAATACGCATGTAAGAATTTTCACCATTTTTTTTAATAATTTTGGAAATCTCTCTGTGCTCGCACTAAAAAGGACATTTTGCTTATTTAAACATTTACATACATACAAATAAAGTAGCATTCGATGTGCGTTAGAAATACCATTTAATATGGCTCGACATAAAATTACGTAGAATTTTCGGTGTTTAGAAAACATCTACGTCTAAAACGATATATTACGAAAGAAAAGAAATGAGAAATGTTTCTCAGATACCTTTGTACGTTAAGGAGTCAATTGTTTGATCTACGCCAGATCAAAGACACACCTGGTTAGAAAAATATGATCAGATTGATTCGATATTGTGTCATAGAAATTTTGGTTTGATCATATCAAGCATAACCCAATTAAACCCAATTACGTGCCGTCTTTTTATATCAAGTAAATTATACACGATACAACTTTTTCTATCTATATTTAAAAATTAAAATAAAATAAAAATGATACATAAATGTTTACTCGTGCAAAAATGTCAACAAAAAATCCCACTTTGTACACGTGAATATTAAAACGAATATCTGCAAAAGGTAAACAGTTTTTACGTTCAAATCGTTAATCGCTGTTACGTACTCACATATTCGTCTACTGCTCAAAACGTCCGAAAATTCTACAAAGCAACAAATCCAGGGGTCAAACAGATCAAAATCTGATAGAACAAAAATAGCGTCGAAACGGTCCACGGTGATCCACAGAAACGAAACAAAATCTCGCAAATATTTGCCTCGTAATATCTTGAACGTGACTGAATAGAATCAGATTACAAACGGATGAACGCTATTTGCGCATGCCGACGTTGACCAGCTGATTCGCATAGCTACAACGATTTACGAGCAGGAGATTCAGCGATCAATGCCGACGAAAAGTGCAACGAAATTGGAATGCCAGGCGTGAATAGTGATCAAAGAGGAACAATGGTAGCACGCGTTCCACGAACCTCCACCCTGCGTAGCTCTGCCACCCGTGGCCGGGTCGCGATGAAAGCGGCAATGACGTATGACATCGTTTCCAGGGCCAGCAAGGTTGAAGAATGAAAAGCATGCGACGCGATATCCGAAGCACGTTACGCGTGTACCAGAGAGTAATGACCAGCGCCGTCTGATCCCACGGCTGCTGTCGCGATAATTGGATGCTCGTAATTGGCCGAAATAGCACGCAACAGTGAAACCTTCTACGCGCCACTATCCATTGTTGCGGGTTCCGATACATAGACTCCGCTGCATCGCATTCTAATGATTCTTGCATTTGGTCGTACAATGCCTGAGGTGCGACGAAGGAGCCGCTTTGAGAGAATGGCGATATTTGATCTAAAGTCGTGATAATTCTCTCGTGTACAAAAGAATTGTTGTTATTTCTGTATTCAGAGGTAGGATCACAATAGCTATTATTTTATTCTTTGGATAAATCTATTCACACCGTTCCGAGCCGAGAAACCTCTATTGCACTTTCTTACATGGACTAGAGATAAAAAGAACATCTTAAACCTATCGATTGTATCTAGAACTATCTTCTAGTTACTATTTATCGTAATTAGCGCATCCGCATATGGATGTCGAGCACGCATTCACGTTGTTATTTTCAACAAGAACTTAGGTTACAAAGAATCATATTTATCGTAGCATTTGCATACGAATTAATTAGGTACAAGTATATCAAGTTTCGTAATAGTTTCGTGTAATTAGAAAAATTTGCTACCGTGGAGATAAAATATCGGGTCTGATAAGGGAAGTTTCATTGAAACATAAGGGTGTGTACAAATACTTTATGTCGCTGTAAGTAAGATATGTACATGTAATGCGATGTATCGTTTCATCTTTGTATTATCTCGTTTCGGAGGAAAATAGACTTGTCCCGCTTTCCCGATGCAATCCTTACACGTAACCATGTCCTTTGTTTCTGAAAATTACACGCGCTAATCGCAGCGACCCTAATGGAGGAAATAAAAGAGGGTGGGCGAACACTGTAGGCACGTGTAATTTTTCATGCTCTTATATTAATGTACAGAAACTGTAGGGACTTAGTTTGCAGATTACGGTAATGAGCCTTGGTACCGATGTCCATGGCATCTTAACGAGTTTCTCTGCATTATAAGTTTCGCGAAAAGTTTCAACTCCATTCAGGAAGGAAACTCGGCCCGCTTGAAACGTCGCTTACCGATGCTCTCAACGTCGCGACATTAAGAGACATTATTCCGGAACTGTCAAGCAATGAACTGCTTGAAATACTATCGTATTCTTCACGCGCACGTAAAGTCTGCTTTGTTAAACGAGTTACTTCGATCCTCGAGGTTGCACAATTTCGACCTGCCCCCCCGTGAAAACAGAGAAGTTTCTAGAAACTTCGGACCTTTTGGGCTTCTTCATCTACATCTTAACGATGTTCGAAAAAAGAACGGCGCGAGCAGTTAGTAATAGCCCTAGAAGTTTCATTGTTCGTAACGGTTTGCATTCAATAACCCTATTTAATTAACGATGTATTTTCCTTGTATCTTACTGTCATTTAATAAAATGTACTATTATTGGTATTATCGATACGAGCGTTTTTATTAACGTCCGTTCGTTCGTCTTAGAAAAATACCATAGAAAGAGAAATAAAATTTTCGTTCATATTTTCGGTAATTAAATTCTCGTATTTCCTATCTTCTTAATCGTTTAATTCCTAATTACAGACATCTACAGACGCTACTTCTTGTTCGTAGAAAAAGCGTGTTCCCTGTTTCTCGATTAGTTTCGCCACCGTAATGGAAAGATGTGGAGGGAAAGATGAATATAAATTACGTGTTGAGCCAATGTTAATTTTATAAGCGTATATAGTATATGTTTAATGGATCCATATAATATTTACTCACATTCGTAGGTATTTTAGCTTTCATACGCATATGAAATCTAGTGGCAGTGGTAGAGCATCTTTTAACGTAACTCGAATACATTGCATACATCTATTATCCAATCAAATTCTGTCGATGTTCGTTGAAGATATGAAATACATTTATTTATTCAGTGACAATGGAAACCGTGAAAACCTCAAGACCATCGTCGATTTATCTTTGTCACAAATCTTTTAATTTTCACGTGTGTATAATATATTTTTAAAGATTGGTAATTAGTAAATATTAATAAATCTGTAAAATCGACGTCGCGGCTCCAACGATTTCCAATGCTTAATCTACAAAATTTTATATATATCGGAGAAAAATTAATTAACTGTAATCGGCATACGAACATTCTTCGAATGAAATGCGACAACGAGATTTAACTAACCTGTATCTTTTCATCGGAAACAATTTGACGGCGTAATTCGAGAGAACATAATTGCTGGCAATTAACCGTCGTTTGAGGAAAACCGAAGGTGAATTTGCATAAGATTCGACAAATGCACCGATAAATTCGTGTCGTTTGTCTGTCTGGCTGCTCACAATGCTGGCTTCCGCGATTTCCGGAGATTCCAAGCGCGCGATAATGAATTTCGCGCGGAGATAGTTTCACCTCGCTTTTTACACCGATTCACAGGTGTAAATCCTGAAAAATCTCCAACGAAGGCAAACGTCCAATGGATCTCGACGAAGGACGAGGAACGTTCGCTCTCCGATTGTCGGTAATTTTGTTCACTGTCGTGGAACGATCGTACGAAAACTCTGCCGCGTTATCTTTGTGCGCAGCCCCGGAAAAACTGGAATCGCGTCGTAGCGACGTAACCTGTCAACTTATCTCTTGAAATCTCTGACTCCCAGAAGGAAAACTGGACCCGTTTCCGCGATGGATCCCGAACGTTCAGTCGCTGCTGCGCTGTTTGCTTTAACATGGATGCCGCAGCCACTTTCCTCTTTGGTTTGCTACCTCGGGTAAGGTGGATGTGCTCTGCTGCTTCGAAATTTCTTTATTTTAAGTAAAATGTTAAAAATGTATAAAGATAAAAGGGACGTTCTCCGATTCAGAGGAAACAAAGTCTATTCGTGTAATTGAAAAGGGATTGAAATCTGAATCGATAGTTTTACTATATATATATATATATCAGAAGGAAAATTGTTCCACTATAATACTTATATATATTATACGTCTATATGTGTATTGAAATTTAAATTCATCTTTTTTTTTTTTCTCTAATCTCGATACACAGAATATATACAAATAGAACCAAATTGTTTACGAAAACGCTTTAGATATCATTGAAGCGGATTGAATAATTTTACAAGATACTTGTATCACCGATTATAGAAACTTGCGAGTGTTGTTAATAAATGTGAAAAAGGCATGCGAAAACAAAGGCAGTTTCGTTAGCATCGTGAAATGGGAAGCAAGTTCGATTCAGAGCGAACGAGTTTTTCGTTTCAGCGTTTTTATTTTCAAAATAATCGAATTTATCGGAAGGTGTAGACGGTCGCTTTAACAAATTGCTCGGTACTTATCGCACGACTGAAATATCACGTCGCTTCGTTTCTCCGGAGGAAGGACGTAATCTACGATGATTATTTCCCGCATCGAATCACGCTGGAAGTTTCGTTGGAGTAAGAAGGGTGACGGTAAAGACTCGCGGAGGAACGTCGTGGCTCTTTCACCGTGAGCTCGATCTCGAATCGGAGTTTCCGACCGAGCGGATCCTTCGATTTCGAATAAGTGCTCGAATCAATTGAACGGGCACGATCGTTTCGTTCGACGGACGATTCAATTATTAGCGGTAGTTTTCAATTTAATTAACTCGACGCGAAAATTGCCGCGTTGTCAACTGCTGCGAATCGGTTTTACGAATTTGTTTCGCGTGCACGGACCCGAACGCTATTAAACGGCCCGAGACTTGTTCGGTCGTCGACCAATAACCACGCAATAATTCTCGACATTTTAATAGTCCGTCACTTAATGCAATTTCAAATGATTCATCGTAGATTATTAAATTCGTGGTCCATTGAAAGTCGGTCGCGTGAACTTCGATCCAATCGAATCCAATCGAATCCAATCGAATCCGGAATTTCGATTATAATTTCTATCGATCTGTTTTTAACATCGACGGCTCTGCCAATATTACAAATTTGTTACACAGGTTATTACACGGAATACGAAGGAGTTTCCAGGGAAGAAAAGTACGAACGTCGTGTACGATATGGGAAGCGAATTACTGCGTCACAGTCACTCTTGGTAAGGATGGATAAGGATACAGCAAAGTCGTAAAATTAATCCTTGAATATACATGAATTTTGAATGCAAAACTTAAGGAGGCTCAAGAGAACATCAGCTACTCGACTTTCGTCAAAAGAGTATGATTTACTCTTAGAGTAAAGTTCCTTTTAGTGGAATTAGTTCTCTCGTAGGATAATTTTTATAAATATAACAATCAACGTAGAGAGAAAAACGATAGGAGGTTAACACGGTGCAACTTTTAACGAAACTTCGAAATATCGATTCACAGATGGCACGAAAGTTAAAATGTTCACATTTTATACTTTCTTCGGATTGGTAAAAGTGCTTTATACCGTTGCATCAAGGGTATGGTCGATATTGACGCGATCAACAACTTTTTAGTCGACATCTGCTACCGATAACGCTCTATTGATAGCGCGGATGTTTCGCGCATTGGGATTTGGATCTAATGACTCGCTGCTCGTTCGCAAACAGAAAGATACGTTAATTATAGAGGGGAAAATGGGAAATCGTTACCGATACACTTTAATAATGCGAGTCTCCAAACGGATACTTGAGAATTTCATTTCGGTATTATGCATGCGATCGAAATAGATACTGCTAACAATCAGCTAAACTACTTTAGAGTAATAGTCGATGTACAATTAATTTCTATTTTCGTTGCTTAGTCTTGCCTTTTGTAATTGATTGTTACGTTAGAATTAATTAGCTCGGAATTCAGAAAAATCTATTTGCTTTCGTTCAACTGTCATTCTTATACAGACCGATTATAACGATAATAAATCAGATAGACGATGATATCCAAACACCATTGTTAACTGAATCCTTATCTGGCGCTTATACTTTACATTCATTAGTCATAGAAGATTAAGTTTGTGTGTGATGTGCAGTTTAACTTACGCAACGGCAATAGGAAGGAAAGCTTAAATGGAGCAGCTTACCGTTGATGAACAATGATACTAATTATAACTTGGCTAAGTCAAATGTGCCGGAGCGGAAACGGCACGGAAATTTCGTTATACTACCGAGTTGAGTAACGACAGTGCTCGAAAGCTATCTTCAATTGTTTTAGATACCGAACGACCTATCTTCTCGATAATTTAAACACGACAATCTCGATCTTTTATTATTATAAGCCGAAACAATTTCGAGTTCTGGATAAAACGAATAATCGAAGGAGATACTTATCGACTGTCAAACTTTATGAAAATTTACAAAAGCTACGATAAAAGGTAAATTCAAAAAACCAATAAAGCCATCGAGCTTTGGCCAACGAAAAACGAAACGAATCGAATTAATTGAAAATCTTTTTAAAATTGTCTTCGCTTAATTAAAATTTACTTCAAAATTGACTAAATTCATTTCTCATTCAATGTTACGAGCCATCGCTATCTGTAATCGTCGATTTTTAACAATTCTTCGGAAAATTTGATCGAAATCTCGTACCGAACGATGTAACAATTATCAACCTCTATCGAAGCATCTATGCATAAATCAATTGAAGCTGAAATTTAATAGATTATTCACACGGAACAACGTAACATTAACCCGTTACATATTTATAATCGAGCTATATCTTTAATTAAATGAAAATTAACCGGGTCAGGGATTTTTCATTTTCGGTTATTATTTCGCTGCCTGCATTCGCGTGATATTAATTAACGGTATTATTAAACGTAATGCGATACTCTCAACGTTGTTTCAGCCACCGGTGCCAAACAGATCTTGCTACTCTTTTCAAGCTGACGGTAGATTAAGGCGCGATTTATCGACGTATGTATCCTCTTCGCATTCGTAAACGTACAAAGGCATCCGAGTGGCCATTTACCTAATTGGGTTAGATAATACGATAAAGAAGATAAATGTTCGAGTTACGTCACGAACTTTCACACTCGACACTCGACCAGGTTATACGGCAGTTTTATCTTCGCTTCGTTACAAGGGCTGCAAGATCGTTCGTAGCATAGTTTTCTCGGATAAGGCTATTATTATAATGGACGTACCGTATATCATGGAAAATATAGTCCCGCGTGGGAAAGAACATATTGTTCTCTTCTCCAGAAACGTATAGACATCAGAATGAATTGTACAAGTATCAGCGATCGAATTGCGAGACTGTTCGAACGAACTTTTTCGTTATGGTTATACGAATGGCTTTCAGAAATTCCACAAAAATTATAGTAACCGAGGCACGGTACGTCTTCAAGTTTTAAGATTTTCAACATTATAATATCTTGCACCTTAATATATTGAATTTAGTTCGAGTTTATCTTAATTTTCTTTCATCCCTAGCTTAATTTCAATTTATACGATCTTCAGATTTTGGGTTCTAGAGTTTTAGTTTTAATCAATTTTATCTTAATTTGACGAAGCTCGAGAAATAAACCAACGTGAAATCTAGATTACTTTCTCGAAATCTAGTTTCAAAAATTACCGGCGACAAGCACCGTGAATCAAAACTCTCGATACGAAATTCCACTAAGCTAAAAATCGTCACTACCAAACCTCAAGAATTAAAAAATCGCGACCACTAATTTTTAAACACCTAAAGCTTATCGCCATCTAAATTTACGATCGGAAAGAGAAGATTCGCCTCCATTGAGTTTCATAGCGCGGATTTTATCGCGGCTTTGTTTCGCTATGCTCGAATCCTCCCGAATCGTTCTCCGTATATTTAAAACGAATGTTTCTGAATCACTTTTGCGTGTACTTGAATATTCAAAGCAAGCGGCGGTGGTACGTTTCCGCTGGTTTCGTGCCAAAAATACGCATGATCAAATCCTCGTACGATCTGCAACGATGAGGATGCTTTTTGGTCGTTTATATGGACGTGTCGTTTAAAGCGGAAAACCGGCTTAAGTGTCGTGGCGTTCCACGGTACAAGATAAAGGGAACGCGTACGTGTTTTGCACGTACAGTGTGGGCACGACGAGTAATCACGTCTCCTTGCCACCCCATCTCCCTTTTCTCTGCTTTACGGTTCGCGCATCCAGTCCCCCTCGTCTTTCCCTTTCTTTTTGCCCTTTGCACTACGAACAGCTGCGATGTCACGCGTAATCAGCATGGTTACTGACATCGTGTAAATATTTGCGCTTATGCTTTCAGTCGGAACAAATTTTAGCTGTTGCAAATACGCTATTTGGAGAGTTCGTTTACTTTGTCCAAGAGATCGAGTTCGTAAAAATGTTTTAGGCCTTTTTCTTCTTTATTATATATTACGCGATACAGAGTTATACGTTTTTCGATTTATAAACTAACAGTTTATTAACTTACGTTTATCAAATAGTAAACTGCTCGGTCGTCTTAAAATAAAAATTGTCATTCCTGTATGATTTTTACAAGTCAATGAAACGATAGATTCGACAATCGGGTTCTTTTGTACAAAAATATTTTCTTTGTTTCGATTATTCCGTAAACCACTCTAATATCGCATAAACACTTGCTTAGCAATTATCGAACCGACTTTATTCTAAGCAGGCGACGGAGAAGATCAATTTTAGTGAAGAAAATACATATATTTATCACTCGCTTTGTTGATTAATTTGGAAAGTACAGTGTTGCGTCTAGCATAGTGTGGATGGAACATCTTACAGTGCAACATCTATCCTCCACTGTCAAAAAGAAAACACTACGTATTCTTAGGTTCACCGTTGTTTATTTATCGCTCGTTCTACACAGCACGAAAACATCTCTACGCCAGCGTTACACGATACACAAAGAAAATGTAAAGAAGTAAAAAGAAGCGAAAAGAAAAGAAAGAGAAAAAGTAGGAATCGTAAAAATCAGCCTAGTTGCCCGATCTCTTTCCTTTACGTAGAACCGCGATAACAACAGTCTGCAGAGATTACAGAAGAACGTAATCGGTTGCGTATCGTCTACGTAATAATAAAAAGACAGACGGGATTGGCTAGGAGAACCAGCGCTTTTGGTTGACCGTGGCAGCAGACAAGAAACAAAAACAAGCCCTAACGAACGTCCGAGGGCATCCCTAACTTTGACCGCAACAGCGCCGTTCCGGATGAACTTTGTCCGTTACGTGAGCGGAGAGCTTACCTTAGTTTTCTTGTCTGTCGCGTGTATAGCGCAAACCTGGATCCCTGTTATCAAGATTCTCCCATTTCACCGTTGGTTTTACTGGAAGACGCTCTGGAGGCCGCGGGAGAGGAGAAGAGACGAAAGGGGTCAGAGAAACAGCACGGCGGATATTACGATTTTCCCGAGGGACGAGTAACGCGTAGTGGAGCACGAGGGATGAACACGCGCGTCGAACGATTTTCCTAATAAATTGAATATCCCGACAAATTAATTGGCGGTATCGTCGTTTGAAATTTGTCACGTGCGCGCATCTGCGACAGAGAGATTCGTAAAACTTGCGCTAATTGTTAGCTCACAGAGGTGTAATTCGATGCTGTGGAAGCGAAGACTTACGTTTGAATGAGATTTGGATAGGAAAAGCAGACGTGGGAAACCAACGGTAATATTCTACGGGAATATTCGTGTCTTGTCTCTCTCTTTAATAATTATAAATTACATCCACATTATTAGGAAGAAGTTTTAAAATGTACTTAAAAATATCGTATGTGTAAAAAGAACACGATTAATTCCGAGAGTTTATTTAGTTTCATTGATATTATCCACGTTCAATTGTTAACTATGTTTGAGATAGGAAACCTGATTATAATCGACAAATATACGCGCGAGCGCGCTACTCGTATCACGCATAATTACCCATTCATTTGTGTTTCGTTGGGGATTGTTTGCTAACAACTGGTAGCATTCATGGGATCAGACGAATCTAAGGGAAAATTCGGCACACGCAAAATTGAATTGGTTCCTGTTAAATCTGTATGACTTTAAATTCAGATTTCGTAACTGCAGTTATAAGCATCGATCGTAGAACGGTTCGAATATAATGTAATAATTTGAACAAATAACGCTTAACACAGTTATTCACATTCTAAAGTATTAGTTAGACGGTTTAGTCGATTTGTAGTAAGAATATATAAAATTGTTCGGATAATTAGCACCAGTGCTTCCTAACTTTTTATGCAATCAGCAGACCATGAATTTAAGGTACTTGTTAAACAACATAGCAATGAAATACTTTATTATTTGCGTTTACTACACACTTAATTAGCACTGTTTGCATCAACGTTGAAAATGTTCCGTTCATTTAGAAGAATTAACAAAATAATTTTACAGTTTGACAATTAATCGCGTCATCACACTTTATCGTATTATACGTACGTACGATGATTGCGAAGAATAAATTCACAGGTTAGATTTATCCGTAACTTTTTTATCAAAATATATCTTATCAAAAATAAACAAGTATGTTGAAAGTACTTTAGAATAGTCTCGTATCTACTACTTAACGCACAGTTAATTAACAAATAAATCGTCTTGTCTGTATTTTAGCACCGTTCTGTGCATAGTTTACAAAGCATTTCTATTCGGCGTCCGTAACATTAAAACAGCAACTTTTTCTCCCTTTCGACGAACAAACGCGTTCTACTTTGCAGTTGGGCATCGACGGCCTCCGGTGAAAACACTGGGATCTCCTACACATTAAAAGGAGCGTGCTGACTAAAAGGATTCCGCGGAAGTTGCTTGGAAGGAGGCGAACGTTTCGCCTCGACTGAAAAATGCATTCGCCATTCCGTTTGCACACGTAGAAAGGACACATTGTGTTTACGACTTTCCGTCTTGGATTCTATCGCATTTCCACGCTGTGTTCGACTGCGAGAAGGCAGCTGCAGTTCACGCTGCATTCTGCCGTGAAAATTTCAGATGGTCTGCTCGACCATGTCGCGATTCGCATTTACAACCGTGCATTGCGCAACGGCTCTCCCTTAAAAACCGACTTACCCTTAGAAAGTGTCTTGCGAGTAAAACACATAGGCGAAGCAGCAAGATTTAGGGAAAGAAAGCGCTCGTTGAACATCTCGTTGTTCCTGACTGTTCGCCACTTTGCGGACTCTCGTCTTTGCGAATAAATAAATACGCCGTTTCCGTGGCGAACAGTCCGCGTGACTTTACTTGCAGATGTTTACCCCTTATTAAGGATTCCGCAACGCGCTGTACCGGCTTCGTTTACTTCGTACACCATCCTCGGTTGGAGCGAGAGCCAGTTTTCTTTTTCCCCGCACGCGGACGGAGTAAATATGAAGCTTCCTTTAATGCCCGGGCAAACGAAGCTTTAATGACGTTCAGCGGATGTTAAAGGGAATCTTAAATATTTGAATATCTTAAGAACACTTGCCATCTCTGGCTCAAACTCTAATTTTTGAAGCTTTTTAGAAACTTCCCGGTTCTCCTCACCGAGGCTACCTTTACAATTTATCCAAGTGCTTTGGTAAACCGTTTAAGAGGTAACCGGTAGGTCGAGGGCTCGTTTGTGAAGCATTTTGCGATGATTAAAAACGTATATTTTTAAAAATTCACGATTACTACACACTTTTATATATTTAGATTTTAGAAAATTCGTACTTTCTTCGATACTTGGTGCGTTTTATACTGGCATTGATGGAACTGCGAAACTATTATTTGGAGTTTGTGAGAAAATAAAGAATCTCGCGAACTAATAAGCTCGTTTTGAAAACGTCAACTTGAACTTTCCAAATAAGTTTGTTTCTTTTAGCAAGAATGGTTAATCGACTAAATGTTATATCAATGGAGAAGTTTGAAGAAACTCTTTCAGCTGCTGATGCATCGAGTAATACCCCCAGGACTAACTTTGCGTAGGGAAATTTGGTTAGCGAGTTTGCTATACTCGATGTTTATTAAATGTCGTACCTGAACCATTTGCAAGTTACAATATTATTATATATTATATTAGGTAACCAGCAACTAATAACGAAATTATTAACAGTACTTGTGTTTAAAATTACTGCAGCTAACTCGTCTCCGCTACCATTAGTTCATTTACTTCTCTGCATGTGCTCGCGTGAAAAAGTTGATGGCACCAGATAGTAAATCAATGCCCGAAATATTTCAGTCTTCCTGCATTACCATCCCAACCTTCGTAGCCATCGTGACACAAAGAAAATGTAGGTTTGCTATGCGGAACGTTGCCAAAAACTGAGTTCGGTGGTTGCAGCTCGGTTAAATGGGTTTATGACACGTCAGTCTCTATTGGGGACGAGGAGGAAAACTAGTAGAAACGGTGTACGTAGCTCGGAATATAAATTTTTTCATCGTAACATCGAGTTTCGAACGTTCCATCAGGTTTTTAATCATATGTTATACTTAAATAATTATAGCCATATATCTCAGCAGTGTTTAAACAAGGATATATCTGGAAGATTCTAGCTTATAGAAATTTATAACGTTATTTCGTGGACGAAGAGGTAAGCGCTTCTCGTTAGAAGCTGAAATCACCGAAGTGCTTTGGAGTTTGCGCGAATTACTTCAGATGTAGAGATTTTTATCTTTTATTAACTTTCTGATCGAAGAAGTTACATACATGTAGCAAATTTATAGCAGTAACAAATTGAAAAAATCTTAATGTTGGAAAGATCGTTTACTTTGTTAAAGACTAATAAATCTATGAAAAAGGTCGTTATAAATTCACAAAGTCGCTACAGTAAGCTACGAATTTGTCAATTTGTTCACTCTAGTAGTTCTAGCGTTACTCTCAGTGAACATGAATTCCTACTGCCAACTTTCAAAAATAGACATTCCGATCTGACAATAAAATTCTTAAAAAGGGAAGAAAAGAACAGAATAAAACCATCGTAACTGAATAAATCCTCTTTTAAGTTTCGCAACATCTTGTTAAGTGGAGACTGATAAAGCGGAAGAGAGCGTTAGCATTGCATCAGCCTCGCGAAGCACAATCTCTGTCAACGTAAAAAGTACAACGCGAGAATTATCCGCGTCAGGAATCGCCTCTAATTTCACGTGTACTTCTCTTCAGCTATCGACGTTGGTTTCATAAATAGGGTTAAGCCACGCCTCTTTGCCGACGTTTCTATAAGGCCTTACCTTCTACGAAGCACGGTGAAGCGCTTTTACTCTTTAACTCGCGTTTTTACGAGGACCCGAACGTAATGGGCTTCGTAGCGTGTCTTTTTCTCGGCCTCACGGAAGTCCGATACGATGCGATGTCGCGATAGAAAATCGTCGATTCTTTCTCTTTTTTCATCGTTCTTTAAGCAGAACAGGAGCCAACCGCTTCCTTTTCTTTCTTTTTCATCTTTCTTCCTCTGTTTCTTTTTCTACCTTCGCTTTTTCTGCACCATCTCATCCTTTAACAATATCCGGAAGTTCTTGATCGAGGATGTGACCCGAGCCGAAGATAATGTGTCCTTTAAATATGAAGTTTCGCCAAAGAAACAGCGAAGAGAATGCATATTACAAGCTCCGTATATAATCTCGAACATAATCTCCTTTTTGCGCTGTTACCTTCCCGTTTTTTTATTTACCGTATCTGCCGATACGTGACAGATATATTGAACGAAATTCTAGGAACTTAGAAATTAGAAGAGGAACTTCATAGAAAAAATTCGTAAGACAAAATTCGATTCTAGTTCTTTTGACTAGAAAATACTCTTGACAAATATACATGTATCTACCATAGACATATAGATGTTTTTTTCAGAAACCTTGTCGATTAACGATGCCTCTCTGTCTTCGACCTTCGTAGTTTTCTCTAGTTTTTATTCAAGAATTTATTTTCTTAATTAGACGAGTGTTACAGAATAGCTGAAAAGTTACTTTCGAGGCTACTCTCCGTTAAATATTTCATAATGTCCCATACCACTATTGTCCTCGCGTTTCTCCGTACGTAATTCGAAGTAATTCGACGATATCAATCTCTGATGGTATTGGAAAGTATTTAATCGATGTTAATTATTCAGTCGCTTTAGCTACATCCTTATTACCCAAATTCATTTGTATCCTTTCTTATTATATGTATGTTTCTTAATGAATTCCATTGGAACTTATTCGACCGCAATAAAGTATCATATGTTTATGTACTTAAGAAACCTTAACAAGTAACTCACGAACGCAAACACGGAATACATGTTCGATTAATCGGCTTTGACGAGTGGTTCGCCTTCGCAGGCAAATATTTGACGCGTACTAGACTAATAGCGCGCTTGCGAACACTTACGGGTTATAACGCATGGTGCCAATATTGTCCGGTCAAACAGCAAAATATTCTGTAACATTTATTCAGGAACATCGACGAATGGTACATATCGACGAATAGTCGTCCCCTTTCGCGTCGATCATATTTATGACGGCGATCTGTTCGAAAATTCGCGCGTGGACGAGTCGTGTATTTGACTGGGACCGGTAATAATGCACGATAAGCTAATATTCCATCGTCAAATAATAAAATATCCCAGATTGGTTTGCATAATGCGGTTTCACCGGGGATCGCGATTTCGATCGATGCAAGTCGATGCATGCAGACAATGCCATATCTATCACCATATATTGTTCGAAGGGAAGTTTATAACGCGCAGGTGATTTTTCTGCTATTTTAGGTTTCAGATTTTCTATTCGTATTTTTACCATATCTCGTTTTAGTTTCGTTCGTTTATAGCCAGGAAAACTTGTCATTTTTTTTTTTTTTTATTTAACGGAAAGTTCTGAGTTTTTTCCTGTACCTTAATACCAATTTGCTCATCGCAAACTCACGAACTTTCCAGGCCTGTACTAACGTTTGGTCTTTTCCGCGAGTGACGTTGATTAGCGCTCAATCGTCTACCTGGAATAGGATTTTCGCGTATCATACCCTTATGACAGAAAAACGAGCGTATAGGTTCGAGATTTTTCATACTTCGTCACAATTCGTTTAACTAACACGTAGCACATATCAAACCACCTTCGTAATAACGTCGCATAATCTCGACTCGTATTCATAGATCGATTAGTCCACGTTGTTATTTTAAAAGTTGCCAATGCCGAGCTGCTTGCGAGTTGCGAGGTTCCGCAACGTATTCATCGAGTTCCCCGGGTGTTGATACGATTTTCATATATCGTTCAGAAAGCAAGTGGCATTTTATCAAACACCGCGTCGTCCTGACACATCCAACCAGACACGTACACACGTCATTTTCTTCCCTCTGTGTCTGCGCCTCACACTCATCCCTTTGTTTAGCTGATTTATGGAGCGACGCGACTGTTGCAGAGACCGAGCTCGCGGTGAAAGTATTAGATGTCGGATCTACGAAATGATTCGATGAAATCTCAATTCGCGGCGAAATCTCTCTCTCTCTCTCTCTCTCTCTCTCTCTCTCTCTCTCTCTCTCTCGCTTCCTGATATTGCGTACCGATCGAACGTTGTTGTATCCGTCGAACGAAACGATCGAGAAACTGTACGCGAAGTCTCAGAAGACAGCCAATTTATTTCGAGAACATAAAAATAAAAATAAAAATATAGCTTTTGAATTGAATTTCAGGGACAATCGTTCGATGAATTCTTCGGTGTCTTCCTTGGAAAAATTTCATCAGGATTTATGGATGTTGACAGGTGGAATAACTGAGACGATTAGAGAGTTACAATTACAAGAGTTTTACGTAACTTTCGCATTTGTTACTCGCTGGTCGCGTAATAAGGAAATTTATTGTTTCACAACGTATTAGTTTTGGATTTGATGGAATAAGAATGTTACCAGTATCCATAGATACTTAACGTTCTACAAACATATTATCTACAATTATCCTTAAAACGATCAGCGATCCGAGTAACTACAAAAATGTTTGAAATGCAAATACTCTAACGCCGTTGATTTCGTTTAAAAGCTGGGCAGAATACTCGATTGGATTTTGAAATTAATTGTACGTCGAACCTAAAACACGCGATAACCGGAGAATGTGGAATCTAAAAAAAAAAAAGAAGGAATCAAAAAGATAAAAAAAAAAAAGAAAGGAAAAAAAGCGATGAAATCCGCTCGTTCCTTCGTCGATCAAAATCGATCAAAATCAACGATGGTACGGTTCAGATATTCGCGCGTGGCATTTCATCGAAACTTGATAAATTGCCAGTCGTTAGCCGCGGCAAGATCGTTATCCCGACAGATATTATATGGAGCGAGACTTGGTGAAAATCGAGTACATGGCCTGCTCGACCAAAGTGGTATTTATAACCTTCCGCCAGGGTACTTTTCTATGTATGTACGCTTGCATCGAGCACGGTTATTGGAAATCAACCACCCTTTGCTGGATTTTTCTTCGCCTAAACGTCGTGCTAGATTAGGAATTCGTGAGCCGTTGCAATAGGGCGCGTTCACGTTAGAGCCATTTAACAGGGAATTTTGCTCCTTACGTTTGAAGCGGCAATTTGGGACATCAGAAGCTTTCTCGTTATCGATTATTTATTTATCGATGTTCCATTCATCGACATATATTTTAGATCATATATATTTCTTAAAAATGTTGAATTAATTTAACTACTGATTGACTAGAAGAACTTCGAATGTCCAAAGGTTATGAAAAAACGAGATTGAAAATTTTACTTTCTTTGAAAAATATTATCGAACTTTCAAATATTTATAACGAATAATTCGATACTTTTGTAATTTAGTAAATTATTATGGTTTTATTCTTCTAACGTAATAAACACGATGGACTTCCTCTCGCATATACGAGCGAACGATAGACTTACAAGCGATCGAATTATTGTCAGTGCAGTCCAATCTAACAACCTTTTTACCGTTCTTTTTATCTAATGTCTTTGCGCTTATCGATAGTAAGCGTGAGATTATTTCCCTCTGACATAAACTATCGAGCTCATCCTTGAAAGCAAGTTTTTCAAACGAAATGCATGGAAAATGGACAAACAAGCTAATAAGAATCGAAGTTCGAAATGGCTGTGTAAACTGCTAACTACGGAGCAAACGCTGTCGATAGTCGGAGAGAGTAATTAGTGGTTATCGATTTGATTATTATTACTCACTTTTCGTTCTTCGTATTAATTATGCAAGCATTCCTCGAGTCTTTTCTTTCGCAAATATAAAAGTATGGTTTTGCAGAGTTTTTAATTAACCATAATATTTGTAGGCTCGTATTTTCTCTTTTTACCTTTTCTACGATTTCTCTATACTTCTTTTCAATTATACACAGCATATCTGTTGATTCGATGAAAACCGAATAAAAACTGAATTCATAATAATGTCTCTGAGCTTTAATAACTTTCAATCGCGAATTCTATTTATATTTTAATAAATAAATGAAGCGATATTGAAGTTTATTTAACCATATTAAAGAAACGAAACGCTTACTCGTTTACGGTTCACGAATCATGATACGATGTTTCCAGTACCATCCTCTAACCTACTTCGACTAGTTCTGCTTTGCAACTTTGTTCAAATTCTACTCGAACCGGTGCTATTGAAATGTGATTCTGGCAAAGGAGAATTAATGGTGTAAAAGAAAAGGAAATCCGAGAATCGGAAGTTCAGAAGCGATGTTTGCGTTTATTTCACCTTACGTCAGCTAATATTTGATTAAACAACGATATCACATTGAATGACTAATAGTACTCGTACTTTTGTATTATTGTCTTAAAATAACCACGTTACTGTAATAAATTACGATGCGGAGAATACCAAGCTGCGTTAAGGGAGAGATTAAAAGAGACTGCACGATATACACCACTCATAAATTTCGCCGACCAGTCATTGTACGTTGGAGCTGTGTAATTTATAGCTTGCACCGTCAAAGTTTTCTCGATGCTTGCATTCTTCCAGAAATGCTAACCGATCGTCGCTTTCGTGGACCACCTCGTTCTTTGCAATTTCTTACTCTTTGTTTAAGTCGAACTTTAGAAACAGGATAATTTTATATTTGATTTTTTATTTATCTTTAATGGAGAATTCATGTAAATTTCTGACGTGATAAAAACTGTTAAAAATAACTTGATTAAAAATAATGGATAAATACCGTTACGACAGTTTTTATTCGAAGATCTACCTTTATATTACATCGTTCTTGCTTTTAAATTAGTTTTGTTTATGAAACGTACTAAGTTTCACTTTGGAACATTACGCGTCAAATTTTACGAGAATTTTGGAAACAGTAATACGTAGTTTATCCTATCCAGTTGAATTAGTCGTTCGACTTCTGAAAGATCAAAAATTGATCCTGATTAAGAAACTTCTCAAAAATAGAATCCATCGGTTTAGCTATTGAGTGGTTCATTATAATTAAATATAACCTCGATTGACCTAGATTAATAGTTTTCGTTCACAATTATCCACTATACCGTGCGTTAAACTACTCTGCATCGGACTCGCATAGATGAAACCTAACTGACTAAGGCTACTTGTAGAATTACCTCGACAAATGAAATAAATAAATAAAGTCTACACTAGACAAATAAATCCTATAGACTTATTATTCCTGTTATCATCATTAATTCACAGTCCTACAATAATACCCTGCACAATCGTTGCAACCAATATTTAGCCGTGTTTTAAAACGAGCCAAATTAAATCCACAAGTCGTTTAATCAATCAACACCGTCGTTTCATTGCGGTACAGACAACAGTCAGAAAGAGGATACGACCACAGATCCCTGTTGCACTTTGCGTGCCAGTTATCGGTCGGCCTTCGATATTCGTATTTTCCATCAAAGGGTTGGCACTCGTCGATCTAATTAGCGGATTAAATCCGGCTGCAAACGGCGGCAATTCGCGCGGTTCGAAAATTCACGCTGTCCCAGTGATTTTTGATTACGCACCGGCGCCGCGCGATAACGTGCGGCCGCGCGTTCAACCGAGGTCGCGGGTGAAATCGTTCGAAAGAATTTATTTCGCGCGGCCGGCCGTGCGTTCCACGTTCATTCCGGCTATCGCGACGGCGCGATAATCGTGGCCCTGTAATAACAATCGCCACGCTACCATACCATCCCTCCGCCCCCGTAACGACATTTTCGGTTATTCGTTGAATTTCCAACATCGCCAGCTGCACCGCTCGCTATCTCATCTTCCCGTGGACCGCGAGCTTGCATGTACACTATTGTACACGCGCGAGGACGCGTCAATGCTGCTGTAAATACCAGCACGGACAGCCTGGAAACCAGTTAACCCAAAAAATTCTATTTCTCCCTTTCGACAGCTGGAGAGAAACAATTATTAACATTTTTGACGTATTTACACGGCGACGTTGCTTCGCCCTTGTATTTTTTGAGTTAGCTGCGTGTGCATATGTTGCGCGTACACGTGTGCAGTGTACACTTTCGTTCGTAAGTATCGAAACACCTGATTTCATAGGAAATACGATAATTAGAGTCATATAATATATGAAGGGAACGATCAATCGATCGGGATTTTGTATTCGTGCAGGATTGAGATACGTGAAAAATAAAAATTGGTCAAAGCTGTTCGAGAAGATTACGGTACGTAATATAGTAAATTAATTATGGGGGTGGCATTTGATATCATTCAAAGTGACCAATCTTATCATAACATGATATTCGTATAACACTGAAACTAAAGATAATCTATAGGACTACATTGCTTGTATATTGTTGTGTACGATACATTTAATGCGTTCAAATCGACTGCCACTCTTCATCTTATATCAATACAAAGATTTAGTAAAAATTAAATTGTTTATATCATAAATATACGAAAGCTTTCTTCAGAGATGAGTAAATATACATTTCAATTTCTAATATTCACGTCGAGTTACCCGAAACTCGTAAAAAATAATCATCAAAATAGTCGTCATTCGTATTCAGACACTGGCGAAGATTATGTATCTTCCATATCATCCTCGAAACGATGCACGCTAATTGGCAACGGCAAAATGAAGAGGAAAAAGGACCGAGAAATCGGAGAAACTGGTGGACGAGGAATCAGTCCAGCAACACGCCTAATTTAGGAGCGACGGCTCGTCTCCAGTTTGGGTATTGTCACGAACCAGAGGTCCGCGAAGGAAGCGAGAACGGAGCAACGAAGAGAGCAACACACGAATTGGTTTCGTCGCTTCATTTTTCACGCCGACCTAGCCTGGGAAAATAAACCGTCGCGTCGCAGCGCAGCCCGGCCGAATGTCATTCACAATGCGTCCCGGCCTCCACAATGCTCGCCATTTTGGCAAGTCACCCATTTCAATCAACCGAGCGGGCGATGAATGCTTCTAGCTGTCACGTTATCGCGCGCCGATCTTCGAAACAAGTATTTGACCGTGCCTTGATAGAACTTGCTGGAAGAAAGAAGATAACAAACGAAAATTCGAACAACCACGGCGACGATGACATCGACCAAGAGAAAACGAAATAGAGAAAGTGACAAAGAATCGTAAGTGAATGCCGGAAGGTCGCGTTAAACGATGATTTTGAATATCGTAGAGAGATGAGAAAATGGCTAGCGAGAAGACACGGGACCAGAGGAAGTACGTAGATAGCGCTGTCTATCGTTCATCGTCACGCATTTCTCCATGGTCTTCTTCGTATACGAGACACTTTTCGCCAATACGCATGCGTATCTTTATATTTGTATCGGGTCTATTAGAAATAATCGATCAGTTTCGCATTCATTTGTCTAGTCATCTTCTCGTCTCTGCGTGTACGTCGCAAACAGCTTCGAACTTTGATCGATTACGTTCAAATTTTCTGTATTCTATAGGTATCGTTCCATCGGTACTATCATCTTCTATTTTGCATTTTAAATTTTTATTTTTTAAATTTTAAATTTCGCTGAATGTTGTAATCGGTAATTAAAAGAATCATATACATTATGAGTAGATTTTTGTTACATACCGGATCATCGCGTTTCCTTCTGTGGCTTCCATATTGAAATTGGTCGCATCGTTAACGATGACTCGTGAGAACCGAAAGAAAAAATTGAATTCGTTGAATTTCGATTTGCCGTCGTTCTTCTCGTCGGCAAGCAACAATTTGCGCTGAACGAAAGGATGGAGAAATTTATGCTCCTTTTGCGAGCGTGAGAACGCTTACGTATCGCGGAGAAAAAGCATATTCTTTGTTTCCTTGCACGAACGTGACTCGTTGCGAGGTTAGGTTAGGTCTGCGCTGTGATAAATCCCTTTTCCGCATGGAACGGCGAAGGATTCCTTTCTACGTATTTGGTGCTTCTGAAATAAAAGGGTCATTCAAATTTTGTTTTTCCCTTTGCCCGGTTGTAATCCGCGCAAATTGCACGCTCGTTGCTGCAAACGGTTTTGACAAGTTATATGTATTTTCGTAGAAACGATTCCTCCTCTTTCTTTTTTACACGTCTGCTTTTTCGTATTTGCGAAGAATCTCTTTTGATAAAATAATTTTCTGAATAAGGTTACAAGGTTGTGATATTAAGCATGCTGTAGATTTGAATATTCTTACTTCAAAGTTACGCGATTTTTATAATTATTTTATATGCTTTTATATGCTAGAATATTAAAAGATTAGAAGACATATTAAATCATAAAGATTTAATAAATGGACGAGGCTGATTACGAAGAAAAATTTCAAAGTTTCGTTTAGATTAATCGAGTTGGTTTCTGAATTCAAACGAGGTAAAATCAAGCATTTAACCGATGTGAATCTGGCAACTCGCTTGACTGAAATATCCTTTCAAGTTGTTATACTTTTTCTCGCTAGTTAAATCGTTTGACATCAAGCCGCTTCGATTTAGGTAACTCGACTAACTTCTGAACGAGGCTCGAAAGATCGAAATAAGATGTCTGACCACATCGTGATACATCATCATATTCTACTGTCAGCAAAGAATTCCAACGTTAGCCTATGCACATATAAAATTCATTCTATTTATTTACAATCGCAGTACTTACAAATCTTCATTTGTAGTAATTGACATTCAAAGACCTTACGTCGGAAGAGCATATCAATTCCAACGAGCAATGGGACGAGTGAACAACTTCTTAAATTACTATCTTCCTAATAATGACAACGCTAATAAAATTCACGATCGGAACATTCTGTGACATGCTGTTACCTTCCATTCGACAAATTATTTGCAAAATAGGAACGCCGAGAGCTGAAAGGAGCACGCGAGAAGTAAAAGAAGACACGAAAGGAGAGACGAGCGTTGGATAGAGAGCAAAAGTAGGTAAAAGAGAGTCGAAAAGACAGCGTTTGAAGAGGAAGGAAAAAGCGTTTATCGAGCGTGAGCCACGTCGTATCCGGCCGTACGAATCGGAGGTTGCTCGATTCATTTTCGTGCCTTTGGCTCGTCGTTCCATCGGAAATAATTACCCTGTCTGTAATCGACGGCCACCGCTGATCATCCTCGGTTCGTTCGTTGGTGAAGAACTTCTCTTTTTAATTTTTTTTTTTTTTTCTCCATGGCAGGATAAGATCGAGCTTTCAGAGATGGGAATAATGCGACTCCGTTGGAATCGTATAGCAACGGGGCGGAATTGTTTCCGTGACCAGGGCCTGCCCTACCCAGTCTGATTCTTGGCAAGCATTGTTGATGAGGATGAACGATGAAATGGCTCGCCGTGGTCTGCTGGTCTGCCCGTAGTATGGAGTCGTGTGGTTGATGAATTGGCGCTGCGCAAACCGCCTTCTACCCTCCCCTATTCTACTCTTCCACCACCTCTTCTTCGTCCTGCGTTTGGTCCTCCTCTCGTTTCTCCCTGGTCTCGCCGCCTCTCGCGCATTTTCTCTTTCTTTGACTAACCTTGCCGCTCCTCCCTCCCATCGCCATCTTTTCTCTTTTGCCCTGCCCTCTCATCCCCCCATCGCTATTATATCTATTCTTTCTTCCATTATAATTCTTCCGGAGGATGTTCCTGGCTACGTCTCGATCCTCCGCCGTTACTTTTATAATTGTTTTCAACGGGTATCTTTCACGTTTCTTTTTCCCTTTACACGCAGCCTCGCTTCATCGAGCTTTACACTTTCTTACGGAAGGTCTTCGCTTAGAGTCTGGAACATGAAACCAGCTTTTTCTCACTGCGGTATCCTAACCATCGAAATCCTGTCAATATCCTGCGTCGTTCTGTTTCGACGAACGACGAAACGTCTGAAGATCGCGATACACACACTCGTAAGAATCTATATACGTATTCGACCGCTTTGACGCATCGAGATTGTCAGAATCGCGCGAATTCGCGTCCACTGGAACGGAAGCCTCGGAAACACAAACTGCGAGCCAGATAAAAAGTTGGTCGGTTGATTCATCGATACGAGTATATTTCTAGCGTGAAACTAAATAGTTTCCAACTGGAAAAATTAGCCTCGAACGATATATTTTTCTGCATGAACATTTTTCATCGGTTGGATGTCCAAAGTCGACCCTATAAATATCCCTCCACAAATGTATTTTGTGACACTCTGTAGACCTTCTGTCGCGCTATGGTCGGATTCATTTTGACCTATATAAAAACACCATATATTAAGATAATTTACGACAGGTGGGATATTTATCTTCTCTATCTTCTCTACCCGGTACGTCTTTCTCTTACATGTGCAAGTACTTCTTTTCACGACCTGTGTGAAATTTCACCGTGCCAAGTAATAGTTTTCTTAAATAAAATATCCTTTCCGCTCATTCGAATAGAATTTATATTATGAAATTTGCATCAGAGAGAGGCAAATTGATCCTTTTGGTTCATGGAAATTGAATGCCGCCACTCTACCGGCTGAAAAGGAGCACCGTGAGAGCTTCCACGCGTCTCTATAGTCATTCGATTGTGCCGCGTGCTTTCCATACATCTCGTTCGTCGCGACGTTTATGATCATAGCCTCTTTTGCGGTACACTTTCGAGGACACTGCGTGATACGGTTATCCTTTGGTGGAGACCAAGCCGGGAAATGGTTTAATGACATCTAATAATCGGAGAGCTGGCTGGTAACAGCGCACCCCTAAAGTCGCCGGAATTAAGGGTTGCCGCGCGTTTCGGAGGTGAGAATTGATGGTTGCAAATTTTGACGGTACACAAGCTCCCCTCGCTGAATTAGTTACCCCAATATGTACTCTGCCTTTGTGAACACGCTTCTGTTATTTTTTATGGTCGTCACACCCGAATTTCCATTGTTTTGCGAGTTTTCCTTCATTTCTCTTTTTCTTTCAGCCTGCTGCCACTCTCAATTTTACACGCTCGTTGCCGAAAGTATCAATTTTTCCTAAATTGATACGAAATTCGAAACGCAACTTGGAATATGCTTCCGTAAAAAAAATTTGTGCAAGCTTCGTCCGGGTTCTTGTTATCTTACGACGCTCCTTTGTATGGTTTTTAGCGGGAATAGCGTTTCGTGGTTGGAGATTCGTCCAGAAAAGTAAATTTGCTTGGAAATTGATTGTTCTTTTGGTAGAGTCCGATTACGGAAGTCCAAGTCAATTTGGCTCAACATCTTTTTATTTTACGTGCTTTTACGATTTAACCTTCCTCTAGAAAAATCTGTACCCGAATCAAGTCTAATTTATGTATATTTTGTATGATATTTTAATGATATAGCGTAATTACAATTTAGTAAAGTCACAATCGCTATTGTCGAATAACTAGCGTTTAGCAAAGTCATAAGATTCGCATTATTTATTTGTGTTTTATATATTTAGATTGCAAAAATTGCATTAAAAATTCCTCTGTCTTTCCATAATCTAATTATCTTTCATCGTCTCTTAACTACTTTTATTACGAATAACGTTTTCCTACACCTTCGTATCAAGCGATGCATATCAAGTAATTATTTGCTAAGAAACGAATATACCATATTTTTATCAAACATAGCCAACAAGTAAATTGTTTCTGTCATTGACAATTTCGGACTCGTGTACATGTTATTCGTCCTTCGTGCGATTCTTTGAAAAGCGACAGACAAGTTCGACAATTTTATGCAAATTGCATATCGCGATCCTTCGTCTTGGAAAAAAAAGTTGCTGAAACTTCTCCGTCGGTTTCTCATTAAAACTTGTCTATTCACCGATGAAAAATGAAATTTCGTAGGGTAATTTAGCCAACGCGTAGGGTAATTTTCCCCGTGTGCCACAGAGAACGCCGATAAATTACGCTTTAATCAAATCACCCGTATCTTGGAAGTTCGTACAACAGGTGAATGCTAATCCAACCGAACAACATTATACATCTGATTAAACAGAGTTTCGGAGAATCGATACGTTTCAACGCTATTATTCCGTAACGACAATGTTTTTTTTGTATCGGATCGTCGCCCAACGAACGATATTTCCACACTGCGAAATTCAACCTCCCTCGACACTTTAATTAACTTTCGTCCAGGGCAACACGTGCGTGCTTATAAATAACCGAAACGCAACTAGCAACGAAATTTTTAGAAAATTTTCACGTCGAGTTATACGCTATATTCCCTTTTTCAGCCTTTTCGTTCGCGACCTTTCACGTGGATAAACTTTCAAAGGATTTATCATAGCGAGATATCCGGCGGGCAAGATTTGCTACACACGCCGAGCGCCGTTCAGAATCTCGCAAAAATTTGCCGGTTCGTGTTGGATATTTTGAAAATATTTTTTGGGCGTGCAGCAGGAACAACGTTTGAAAATATTATCTTTCTGTTTTGGGGCAGTTGGTGCTCACAGAAATTGTACCCGACGTTGTGATCGAATGGAAAGGCCGACACGTTTCGAAAATGGCAAGAACATGAAAACTTCACGCGGTTTACGTTTTTATTCTTTTTTTTTTTTTTTTGTTTCTCTTTTTTTATTTTCAGGAGAAAAGTTTTGCAGGCCTCTACAGCGCGATTAGTTCGCTTCGTGCGAGGTCAGCGCGTTTGTAACGATTAATCTATACTTGATCTAAACCCTCGTTAATGTCCTTACGAACTTTGATATCTCGAGAAAATACATCTTCTAGAAGCATAGAAACGCGAAAAGAAGAATGAGAAGATGTCTCATTAATATTAAGTCGTGAATAGGGTCGGAAGCTAGAAAGAGAGGCAGGGGCAGAAAATTATACGCATTTTTTATTCGTTACTTTAACGAATCAATCTCTTTTCATGCGTCTTTGAATACCTGCTCATGAATATTTTTATTTTGTACAAAGCGTACGAGCTGTTTCATTAATAAAGATTGATACTTTTTATTGAGATATGTATAATTTTACGTGCTAGATTAGGTTAGATGCGTAATAGTACTACTTGTGTGTGAGCATCAGTGTGTGGTGGCGTGTGTGTGCGCGGCGTCGGGTATGGAAGAAAGTGCTGAAACGCGTGTAAGTGTGAAAGTGAAGTGTCATTGGAATCATTTATAAAATAAATATGTAACTATTCTAATATAAATTCCAAGTGTAAATTTAGTGCTCATACACCATTATCTCGGCTATTAAGATCCAAAATCCTCAACACTTTTTCTTGAACATTGATTAAGAGCTAATTAATGATAACATTCGCTACGATTCTCTTTCTTAAATATCCTTAACAATGATTTGTGGAACTGCTAATCGTTACACGCAATATCGGTGATTGGAATCTTTCAGCATCAGTCGATCGATATTAAAATAATCAAAGTTAGTTTCCATTCCCTGGTTCCGAATCCCAAATTCGAAGTAAGAAATTGTTAATTAGTTAACCAAAGATATTAGGAACGGTAGACGATTGATCGAATTTCCAAGTTAACGATCACAGTATATAAATACGATGAAATTCAACTTCGATTTAAATTGAATTCAAATTGAAATTTTTATAATAATTGCGAGTATCTAGTTTAATATGAATAAAATTGATTTTTGTTTGATTTTTAAGATATTAATAATGCCATACATACGCATTATTGCATATTAATTTTCACGTTAATTTTTGACTCGTTTACGATCTAATTCACTGGGACACATTTTGGAATTCGCATTTTATTAAAAATACAATCAGAAGGTTTTGTATATGCCGCGTTATCACATGGAACTGTCAAACGCATCGAATCACTTTTTTAGCAGCAAGATCGAGTGACGTTTGTTTAACCGGGAAATAACAGCACAATTGAGGACTGAAAATGAAAACGCCTTTACAAAACGAGCAATTCAATTTTTCTGATGCGCTCGTTTATTATTCGACGACCCTGCACGCGATTGGCAGAAACCTCCTCTGTAATCGCTGAATTTATCGAAAAAATTTATTTTGTTCACGCCACGAATAATCACACAATTGACAGGTATAATTCTCGCTTTGCGTGATTTCTCTTTGTTTAATATGACTTGTCTTCCGTCGAACAAATGCAGCTGTTGAAGCAGTAACCAAGATTTATTATTTACCGTTGTAAACGAGTATTCAATGTAAATGGAAACATTTATCTGAACTCTATCTTTTTCTCACGGAAGTTTAGTTACAGGCCGATTCAACCAAGTCTTGCTAATTGAATTTCGTTAATCATACCATCGTTTTCTCGAACTACAGTAAAACTTCGTTTGTCCGAAAAAATGCCATTTATTGCGATGAAACCACAGTTGGTATACTTTACGACAAATCGCATATTTTTTTTAATTTTCAATTTTTATAAAACCAGGCTCTGAAAATTGTAATACATTATCCCGTGCAATTTATCAATAAGTATAACAATCTTTATCAAAGAAGGCTTAAAATCTTCTAAGATCTTAGAAACGAATCCTAAAGAATCTTCTAGTGTTGTACTGTTATTAATAGCAAATGTATGACACGTATAAAATCTAATAACTACCGTGTATTTCAAGCCTGGAACGAATATCATGCTATTTCTTGTAAGAGCAATAAAATATTCCAAGCAATTTATCAATAAGTATAACAATCTTCATCAAAGAAGGCTTAAAATCTTCTAAGATCTTAGAAACGAATCCTAAAGAATCTTCTAGTGTTGTACTGTTATTAATAGCAAATGTATGACACGTATAAAATCTAATAACTACCGTGTATTTCAAGCCTGGAACGAATATCATGCTATTTCTTGTAAGAGCAATAAAATATTCCAAGCTATAACGTTCGAAAACGCTACTTTGTTTCGTATACATTACCTGCGCAAGTAGCGTGCAATTTGTTCCTCTAAGGAAGACATATGACGACATTGTTAAAAGACGTGCCAGGGATACAACGGTATTTTCATCGTACAAAATGGTAGACGGCCATTAGCAAAGCAGTGTCAATAAAATGGGAGACGTAACGTTATACGTTTGGATTTACTGGCCTGGCTCCGATAAAGACAAACGCGGTTCGATACAATTTATTGGTCGTACGTGTTTCTTCATGCCGGGCCGAGTCGAAATTTGCAGCTGCTTCGTATAATATCTCCCGGAGACTTTAAGCACGTAAGCCGAATAAATCTCCGCGTTTGATACGTCAGAAGAGCGCTTGATACTCGATACGAAGTCTCGTCGTTCTCGTTCAAAGTTGCGCGTTCATGAGCTGTGTAACGGTAGTAGCTGTTGCAGCAACGCTGGAATAATTATCAGGATCTCCGGGGCTAGCTGTATCCCATTTTATCAGTTTCGCTTCCAGTGGTTCCGTGAAGTTCGTGTTATTCAGCTAGTTACATTTCGAATAGAGATTCGTTTCAAAAGATCTCTTCCGAAGAAATCAAATTTAATTAGAAAGGTAAAGACGTGGGAATAGCTGATAACGAGAACGTCTACCGTGAACCATCCTTTGTAACATTAGGCCAGCGTATTTAATTACCAAGTACCTGCGTCCATTTACGAAATAACCAAGATCTTATGAACTTTAGAATTTATTAATTTAACAGTAATTTACGGATTTTCATACGATTTAAGAGAAACAGATTATGAATCCAATATGTGGTGTTATAAAATTTATAATCCTCTGCACGTATTTTGAAAATGGTTCTAAGGGGAAATACATGTACGGTTTATTGTTAGTCGTATATTCAACGTTTTACGTATCAGCGTAATATTTTGGCCCATTTTTTGCCGGGTTTAAGAAAGTAACATTAACCCAATAGCCATATTTTTGAAAGCAACTTCCTTTCTATCTTAACCGCACAACTATAAAATTCATAGTACCCAGTCGACTCGCGTAAAATCGAACGTCTGGTTAAAAAAGCTTCCCATAACCGACCAAAACCTTCTCCGCTTCGTATAAAATTTAAGATTTACAAGTACGCCAACAAAACATTTCGAGCGTCCAGCACCGAGAGAAGATTCGGTGATAAAAACAACATTTTTACCGTGCGAATAATTTTAAGCAATTTCAATGTATCATTCACAAATATCATTAAATCGAATCGTGAAAATGGAATTTTTATTTTCTCTTTTCTTACTCTATTTTTCTATCGCTAATCGATTTTCATTCTAAAGATCCTTCAAGTTCAATATAATTCTAATGTGTCTCAAGGACAGAGTACAAATTTTTCAATGAAAACCGTCGAATAAAAGTCATTTTTACCAAAATATGTTTATTGAGATTTTCTGTGCTAGACTAGATTGGCCGCGTAGTAGCGACACACGTATGTGAATATGAGTGTGTGGAAGTATATGTGTGCGCGGCGTCTCGAAAAACAGATGAATGTAACTGTTCCGTTGGCAGTGTGGTGGAAGATGGTAAGACAAAGAGAGCGCTGAGACGCGTGCAAATGTATATCGACGAAGATCCTGCAAATCCTTTATGAAATAAATCCAAAACTACTTTAATATGAATTCTAAGAGCAACCTTGGTGTTCCTTTACTTTTATTTCGGCAATTAAAATCCACAATTCTCAACTATGTTTAATGCGCTTTAGAACGTTGTTCGAGGTTTCTATTCAATCATTTCTCACTGATTATTGTACTGGCCTATGCCCGTGTCCTATTCACCGATAAATCGAGGCACTAAAGAGATAATAATTTGTACGATCGCGTATTGTTCCGCGTTCCGGTACCTGTGACGTTCGCGTACATACGTGCGCGACGTTCATTACGATCCTGTCTGACTTATCGCGATGACACATTGTGAGAAGTTCTGACAAATATTCATCTCACCGGGTACAGAAGCACGATTCGGGACTTCCGGCAGCCGCTAAAAGCAATCCCTTCGAGATTCGCGAGCGAGAACATTCCGACTGCATTTGCAGCGTTGATTAAAGACTTCTCTCTGTTTAATGTAATTTGGTAGTTTCGTGTTGCAACGGTGACAGCGACGGCGACGATTTTGACGCGTCACGTTGCTTCCCTGTTATTTGTTAGTTTTGCCACGGCGTTTGTTATTTATTATTGGGCCGCGTTAAAATCGATTCCGGCTAACGAGCAAATTATACAGATTACGCGTGAGTTGGAGAAATCCCTGGGCTTGCAGGAATTATTGTTTTAAATTTATGGTCATTAGGTTCGCTAATGGGACGAGATTACGCTTGTAATCGCGTTAGGGATTTCTGACATTGAACTCTACGAGTGGAAATACGTCGACTTTGAACTTTTTCATGATATTACTCGAGTAAAAGAATATTCTTATATCTCAACGTTGATATTACACTAAAAGTTGAAGCACTTTCAGAACTGGTAGCTACTTTGATCTTAATTTTTTAAGATCGCATCGTTTATACACAAGGGTTTGGACCTTAAATTTTGTTGGTCGTCGTATATTCAAATTTCTTAGAAATCTGTGTCGATCAGTTTTCACGATCCTTAACTTTGAAAATCATATCTTTTAAATTTGTACACCTACGTGTTAACGAAATGTTAACGAATCGGTTGAAGAAACTTCGAATTAAAATCCAATGGAAATTCATCGAACAATCGTACAAAAGACTTTGTCAGGCGTCGCGTAGATGCGTCGCAAGAGTTTGCATTAACGTCACGTGTAATTTTGAGATTCTTTTTTATCTTAATTTACTCACGCGACGAAAACTATCAATACTACCTTTAATGCGATTAAAATTAATTTAAGATCAAGCAAGTTAAGTCGACTCCGATTTATAATACTGCGATCACGCATGGATTCAGTGATGTCACTCTACAAAGAATACAATCGGTAGATAGCAATTTATAAACGAACGTTTAATTCATTAAACGAACCACTACAACTCGACGTTGGTATCTAATACTCGATAGTCCTACCATTCTACAGCGTAGTATCACGTAAACTCGAGAAAAACAAGTTTATCGTTCGGTTCACGAGATTTGCTCGTCGAGGAGAAGCGGTCGTGGCACGCAAGGCTGCCGGACGTGACATTTCCTTCGTGTTAAACGTAATACGCGTTTCCGTAGGATAATGTCATTTAAAAATGTTGAACACGACGACGACACGGTGGATGGCGAGTACGACGTCCGGCAACGTGGCTTCAAAGGGTGGCCACTTGAAACTAGGAACCTAGCTGCATCTCAATGTGACTCGCATTATCAACGGCTGATAGGTCCGCAGGTGTAAAAGAAAATTGAGGCTGCGCGTGTAGCGGCACAGAGCGAGCCTTTGATTTTCGCGTGGCTACACGGATGCACACTATTGCACACAGGCGTCCTGGTAACTGCCCTTTGCAACCATCCTCTCTCTCTCTCTTCCGCTTCTGCTTCTCTCCGTGTGCATCCTGTCTCTTCGTCCATTGGTTGACTTCTTTTTTTTCTCGTCGCGAACTAACCAGTGTGTGTAATTACATTAACGTATCGAATTTAACGCGGAAGCGCAAGACCCGTTCGCATTTTCACGCGATAATGGCAACGGGAATAGCGAACGCTCGTTAATCAGCCGCTGGTTTCGACCAATTAATCGTCGACGAGCACACTGGCCTTATGGCGATACGTCGAAAGGCACGCTGCGAATAAACGAATAAAGCGGCTTGCGTGAAAGTTGATCGCGCTTTGATCATCGAATTGGCCGCCGACCGCTGAGATATTAACATGGACGAGAGCATCGATACTCCCTGTCCCGTTTCGTCGTTTTCAGTTTTGCGAAACGTTCCGGTGTTTTCGTTCCAAAGCCATCATCGCCGTGGATTTACGAGCTTGCGCGCCCTCGCGATCAGAAACGTTGCCGTGTGTGTGTGTGTGTGTAGGTAAGAGAAATAGGATAGACGGAAGAAGATGGGGCTCGGCGTTCCACGTAGGTTAAATTCGTTTGGTTTTGTAGATAATGTACGCGGTTTGAAGGGCTGTTTGGTGATATGGTAGCGTTTCGGTGATAAGCGAAGGATAACGCCGTTGCGTTGTGTATCGATTTCTAACGATCATCGGTCGAAAGTGATTACGCGTGAAGCGCAGACAGTTGATCATTTTAGAAACGCCAAGTGAAATAAGAAGATATTGCTTGGAATTGTTTAAAAAAATTAGTGTTTTTTGAAATACCATTAATCGAAGGTATTTGTTAATGGTATTGTTTAATTCAATTAAGATTATTCGAGCTTAAACGATCTCTAAAAGATAAATTTGCAACTGATATCGTTGCGATATAAACGATCGCAATAGGTTGCCTTAGGCTCGAATTACGTTACTCAATTTTAATTTCAATTTATGTCTTATCTCGTGCGACAAATGCGACTATTATTTATTTATTCGTCCATTATATTTATTCGTAACGTGAAACAAAGTAACCTAACTTGCATTATTATTCGTCGCTTGCAATTCTAAGGTATCGTCTAATCTAAAACCTATCAAACGCTATCGACAGCTCAGACTAGAAGATCTTATTAAACTTCAGCCGTAGGAACCTTACCACCGTAATGAAATATTGAATTTAACGTCACCAATATCCCTGGAATAAATGATAAAAGCATTTTTACATGCCGTTAGAGGCGAACTCCGACGAAGACGTAAAGAATCGGTGGTGTTGTATTTCGTTAGAAGTCAGGGCAGTAAATCATCTTTCAAGTTTCGCGGAGTTCTATCCTTCCAGACGTATGATGGAAGACTCTGGAGATGCGGTTTTCGTTGTTGGACTGATTTCGCCAGGCTCGGAAGAACGAACGTTTCGCTTAATTGCAGCTCGATCTTTTATAATGAAGATTAACGAGCGCACGTCGATTGATTGATCGACGGGATATTCGACTTCAAGCGCGTTTATTTCCTTTGAGAAATTCGAGAAAAGGAAGCGGTGCTTGAGCGATCGATGGCGTGTTCCGCGTGTGCAGGAGTAGCGCAAATTAAAATTACTTGAAACAACGTGGAGGTTAGTTTTGCTAATTAACTTGAAAACGTTGGTAAAAACAATATGCAAAATGGAAGAAAGGAGCACGGATATGTAGATGAAAATAAGGCAGAGAGAAAATTAAAATTAAACGTAAAAGATGAAAATAGCCCGAAAAACGAAGGTACTGGTAAGAAAATAATGAATTTCTTAATGAAATTATACGTGAGATTGTTCTTTGCAGAAGCGTTTCGTAGAGAATTGTTTCTCGTTGGATAGTCTTGCTATCTTTTTAAAAAGAAGATTTTCAAATATCGACGTCATACTGTATCGTACAAAGCTACGACAGATATATTTCTACGGAAGAAAAAAGATTCACATTGACGATTATTACACCGTAAAGATACAAAGTGAATAACAAATTACTCGGTTAATAATTGAAAGTCAAAGAAATTGAAAAAATCCAGATACATATTTTTGTTGATTTAATATCAGCTTACGATGGAGAAAAGGTGTTTTAACGTGGCTTGGTTGAAAATGAAAAGACTTCGGATGTAAGACTCTTAGAAATAATTGATAGGTTGACTACCTCTGTAAAAATCACCAAAAGTATAACTATTAAGAAGCAATATTTTAATATTACGATAAGCGACGATTTAAATTTACGATGAGTATGAAAACCGTATGTTTAACTTCAAAAGTAAGTAGAAAGATAATTTTGGTAGAATCGATCGACGGTGTCCTGAATTTTAAAAGTACGTCCCTGTAGAAAATGAACAATGTGATGTATTATGTTCTTCGAATGATTATCCACGCATTAAATAGTATAAGATGTGCATTTAAAAACAAGAGAAAAATATATAAAGAATTCGAAGCGTGACTAATGTAAAGTGGTTTCTGCAGACGATAAACGACACGAAAAGATAATAAATGAGATTCAGGCGAATTTCTCTTACCTCTTCTTTATGTTTCGTTCGAGCAAAGTTTCTTTAATAGCGCGCTACGTTATTCCACAAAGTTCACACGTTAATAAACGATTTTTTGCTTCGCTCGTCTTTTTAGTCAGCATGGCCAGGTAACTCGAGACGCTATAGTTCCGGAGCACACGCATTCCGACCGAGCTACTGTGCAATTTTTAGTAAAAAGTACACGAGGAAAAAACGAAGAGACCCTTGGAAGCTGCGGCAAAAAAGCAAGAAAGGAACTCGCCGTTCATCGTGAGAACTGTTCAAAACCGTACAATCCACAAATGAAAAAGTTTCTCGTGGTGTGATACGTCGAAAGATATTCGAGATGTAAACGTTAGTCGAGATTTTCAGATATTTAGAAGCGCATACTTAGCGTTTGTTACTTTTTTCCGCCTCTTTGCAGCTTCACGTTGATATCTCTCAACGATCTTCTCGCCAATATACGCTGCGAACAGTCTCATCCGAGACGACAGACACTTTCTCGCTTGCACGAACAACGCTTCTGTCACAGAGCAACGTATCCTATTTACCTCGAATCGATCGAATCGTTTCAATCACGCCGACGAAATTCAAACGCCTGTTCGTTCACCAAGAAGGAAAGAAGGTAGAACGCGTGATTCGTTGCGCGTCGATGTATACACGCGAGTCGAATCTCTGGTACACAACGACGAGGGTGGCGTTCGACGAGAGTAGGACGCGACGCGTGGTAGGAAAAAAGCGATAGAGACACGGCGATCGTTCGAATCACTTTGGCGAACGCGCGATGCCAAGGAAATAGCCGGGGCGCGGTGAGATACGTGCCGCTTCTCGCATAAAATACTTTTCTCGTTTAATCGAGCTGTCGTCGAAGTCACGTAGCCCGTGCCGACGCTGCAGAACAGATCGTTTATTGCGATTCCGGGCATCCGAGGCGGTTATACGACCGCGTTAAGTCATCGTCTTCAATTAAGGGTAATCGGTAAATTGCCCTCCCCTTTACCCTTCCTACGCGCCACCCCTTATTCGTGAGCACCCAACCCACCACAGTCACAGCGACACGCAGCCGCTCGTTCGAAACGACGACGCGACGGTTCTGCTGGCCTGTCGTCGCAGAAAGATACGGCACGAATTCTACTTTTCCTGTCGTCGACGTTTGCATGCATTACAGCTATCGTGACATCTCTACGCCATCGGGTTGTCGCGTGCGCGAGCCCGATGATTCAACACAAAACCGAAAGAAACAGGGATTACCGCGTAGGTGTATGGTGTCATGGGACTACGTTCGTAGTACGCAATGAGATTTCTTCCTGATTCGTCGAGGCACGAAAATGGTGTTTTTTTTCTTTTTTTCCCCTATTAAATTGAGTTTTCACAGTTGTATCGGTTGTTGGAACAAGTTATCGACGATACAGTTAGAACGATAAATGCAGTTCTATATCTTTTTGGAGATGGTTGGTTTACTTTGAAAGTTTTCGAAATTATGTTATCCAATTAAAGTTTCTTAAATTACCTTTTGTAGAAAAGCAATTATTATTAAAGCATGGCATAGCAGGAGAATCTGTCGCAGTGCAGCGAGTGATTTATTTTTGTACGAGCTATCCTGATTCTTAAGATTACAACCTGATGCTGTTTCAAGATAAAGTTGAAGATTAGTTTGTTACGAAAGTGGTTCTGGCCTTTGTTAGATCGTATATCGTTACACGACTGGTTTATTAGACGATTAGACTAATTTCTCCAGCTGGTTTTTGTCTATCGAAGTATACGAGGTGTTCCGTAAGAAGTTGTGCAATAGAAAACAAAGTAATTTTGTACGTAAAAATAAATAGAAAATAGAATGAGAAGTATCGAATGTAGAATGAGATTTTTTAGTAGACAGCTTCGTTTTTGAGGAAACTGAAGTTGAATGGAATAATAGATCGAAATGGTTATGCTTCGATTGCGCGGAACTCGTTACAGAGTAGTTTTTATCGGCATTTGAATACTTTCATATCGAAAGAGTAAATGTTCGTTTATTATCGCCTCTATTAATTTTTCTACCGACAGACTCTCGACGATGATATTCTGACGACTCTACGCTGTTGTCTGAAGCGAAACTTCGTTTTGCGAAATTTTATTCAATATCGTCGATTCGTTTTGCGAAATTTTATTCAATATCGTCGATTCGTTTTTGTGTACACGTAGAATCGCATCACTGTTGGTTCTACCCTTCGCTCTAAATTATCTACGTGTATATACATAGCACAGAAAATGTTTACATCTTTTACTCTGAAACTATTCGAAGCATCCCGAAGCAGTCGCACAGTATTGTTACAACGAGATTTTAAAACGATCAACTTTACTTTTGCTGTTAATTGATCGTGATCGTATACGATTAAAGTCTAAATGATCAAAGTCTGCATCTAACGCTAAATGGCACATTTTACCAATTCCTTAAATGACAGATTTTAGATTTTTTGCTTTCATAATTATTTATGTTGAAGTGGTCACCACTTCTAAGAAGACTCTACGTCTGGTCTTTTAGTTTTCTCAAGCACCGAAGCCATCGACAGCGTATAGACAAAAGACTCGAAGGCAAACCATAAACGGTACACAGGCAACGTTGGCTTCAGGGTTTTCAGTCGTAGGGTAACACTGCTAGTGTCACGGTGATCTTGGAATATAGAATAATCATATTTTACGTACCAGTTCGCATGCCATAGCCATCAAAACTACAATTAAGCAGTAACAGCATACCCGTGTGCCGGCATCCAGCGATAACCCCTCCACGGGAGCCAAACCCTTGATATAAAAATCCTCCCAAGTCAGCACTCGACGTTCCATTCCTATTCCTGTTCTGTTATTGTGACATTCTGTACCGTTACTCTGTCAGTTGTATAATAAATTTTGAAACAACTATCAATTGTTATTAATTGGAGTACGAATCTCGAACCGGAGTGACACTAGCGTGCGAATCTGGATCAGCTCGATTATATTCCGATTGGTATTTACACCGCAGTATTTAAAATATATTTTCTACTTTACAATTTATCCACGCGTTCCTTTGTTCACATACATCTAATAACCTCAGCAATTTGTAGGTAGCTATTTCTTTTCATTGTATCATTTTAATCATAATCGTGTCCTAATTATTGATATCTGTTAAATTATAAAATTACATTTCGAACATTATGAACGTTAATTTATGTGCGACAAGTATACGTATATGTAAGTATGTAGCTCAATGTTATTGTACGTAAAGCGAAATTGTAAACTACTTTCATTTTTGATCAGATTTGATTGTGAAAGATTAATATTATTAGAGCAGCATAAAAGCAACAAATGGGGCGAATTAACCCGAATATATTGTTAATTTCGATGGCATAAGATGGTATGTTTCGAATAAAAAAAGGTTACGTTTTCGAAACTTGTATTGTTATGATGAGTTTATAATGATTTTATAACGACTTTATAATGGCTGTAAAAAGCACAAAGCTTCTTTTTCAATGCAAGAAATGCAGTAAATTATTGGGTTATCCTGAAATTACCTGCAAGATCGAGCAATTCATTTTCAACGAATATAATTGACTGAGATACGATATTTTTATATAAAATAAATATTACTGTTTTTAGTATGTCTTTGTCAATTTATTACAGTGTAGTATAGTATAGTATAGTAGTAGTAGTAGTAGTAGTAATAGAATAATACAAATAATTTCCAATATCTAGTAAAACATAATAACAATGACTTTTATTACAAATACGCTTATATAACAATTTATACAACTGACGTTATCATACAAACTTATTAAACGAATAATAACAATATCATTAGTTCCTATATAATAAAAATGTAATAACATTTTTGATAACTACTACTACTGCCATTGCCAATAATAATAATAATAATAATAATAATAACAGTAATAATAATAATACCACTTTGCACGCTAGTAAGTAAGTTTTTCCAGGAATACACATATATTCCTAACTTTAACGTAGAAATTGTAAAATTTATATAAAACCTACAAAGCGAAATGGTTGCGTAAAAATTTACCGAGACTTTCCTTCTTACCGGAAGAGCGTTGTACAATATAGCAGCGTATAGGACGACAGAAGCTGTTTCCGCGTATGTACGAGCTACTTGCTTGAAAATTATAAGCTGGATAACGACAGAGGACGCGGCAAACAGGCTCAAAAAGTGTATCGTTTTAGAAGCGCGCGGGACATCCGGTACAATTTATGTAAGTAGATTAACGTAGAATTAATATGTAAACGATTATACAGCGGTTCGAGAACTTTTAATAAGTTTACGATAGTTTCCGGGGCAAATGAATAGCTTCTCCGCCGCGAGTTATCGAGAATTCGTTGCGTTTAAACTTCCTGCGAGGCTACTTTCGAAATTTATAAAGTATCCCCTAATTAACTAATAACAGAACTTTGTCGAATAATAAAGAACATCCCCGATCGATTATTAATTTTTCTTCTAGTTCGCAACAACGTTACGATCTAACGTTTTTTCTTTCTGCCATTATTTTCCTTCTCTTTTCTTTTTCTCTTTTTTTTCTCTCTTCATTCCCTCGGAAAACGTTTACCTCCGATTTTATTTATCGCAGTTTCATCTCGGTTACGTTTGCTGAAATTGACGTTACTCTCTCGCTATAGCGTGTCTCCCCCTCGAGAGAAGAGGTGTCTTCATTTCTTTGATGTTGGGTGGAATTGATCGAAAGGCACTTTTACACCCACCTTTATTCCAGTCAGCGATAAGTTACCCTCGCTGCCACCCCGAGGGCTTTCGATCTTATTCATCCACTTTCGCATCTTTCTCCTACTCTCCCCGCGAGAGAGTTGCGATCAGGCAACAGTCGGAGATCCAGTTTACCAGAAAATACGTCGATCTACAGGTTGTCCCATAAGTTGTGGGGTTGAAAAAAAAAAAAGAACAGAGAGACATTGTCGGCTACGGTGCTTTCGCGATAAATATTCGCCAGACGTCTGATACTTATGTGCGGACTTTTTTCTCTAACTCGGTGCTATAGCAAAGTTCGAGGTACTATAAATTAATTTTATATAAAAACGAAAAGAGACTTCCTGTGTTCAAATTTAGACTACTCGCGTGAGTGAAAAAATTGAATTTATTTCGAGCTTAACAACGGGAGTACGAAAAGTGCGTATACATATAGCTGGAAAGTAACTTTGAAAATCATCGTACGGAAAGCGCTTACACGTTCGTTATAACGAGAGCACAGTGTGTACAAATTTTATAACAGGCTGGAAAATATTTCAAGCTCGTAAACTCGACGCGAAACAGGCAGAAATTCACGTACGCGTATTAAATAGTTGATTAGCGAGCATTTAATTTGAACGAAAATAAAATTAGAAAACTTGGGATATTTCTCATAACGAAATTTCGCAGAGACTAGGCATTTCATTTTTTCCCTCGTATCCTGTTTCAATTTGATTTCCTTGATACAGATCTTCTATCGCGGTCGGTAATTCTAGCAGCAACTTTAGTTACTCCACGTAAAGAGATAGCGTACGGTGATTATTTCTTGCGACACAAGTAATTGCCTAGCGAATTCCGACGAAGAAGAGCACTCGCGTAGGGTAGAATTTGGTTTATTAATATGATGAATGATAACGAGGGCAAAGTTTGCAGGAGGCGATGTCGTCCCTTGCACAGTAATATTCCACGGAGCACGCGGTGGCCTCCGTATTCTCTGACGAATACAAATCGTTACTCTCCGCCTCTGTTTGGTCCCAGGCAAGCCGTTTTCGCGCGCCTTTCACGTACAATGGAAAATGAAACCAGATCTCGTGTACCTACGGACCTGTCGCTGCACTCTGCAAGATTTATCACGAATTTCTCCTTCGGCAACTGTAGCGCCGTTTTACTCTCGCCTCCCTGCCGTGTACCACGGAATTTTTGTCGCTGCAAACGAATTTCTCGAAATTTAATATGCTCTTTGGTTGCTAGAATGCCTCTCACCTCGATTCAGACCGATGGCAATGTAAGTTCACGGGTAGCTGCGACGATTAGGTAACATTCTGACACGGATGCTGCTCCGTGAAAAATGTTTTCTGCTATTTGAACTAATTTGAAGACACTTTTGTCGTAGTTTTTTTTTTATGAAACGTTACGTTAAAATACAAAAATCAAAAGAATTACGAATATTTCGAATTAATTGACGTACCTGTAGGATAAAAGATATATCTCTGATTTCGTCGAAATTCAATTAGACGCATGAAGTTGCAAGCTGTTTCTGCAGTATTCATATTGCACGAGAAATTCATTTAACTTACGACTGCAAGTTAATTAAAACATTTCGAGATAACAGAAGTGTGAAGTTACAAAGAGAAATTGTGTTCTAACAATGAAGGGTTGTGTTGCATTTATTTCGTAATTCTCGTTTCAATTTTCGATTAGTCTACGTTTGTTCATAACTCTGTACGTTGAAAAGAATTTGCCAACGTTTAAAGATAATTTTGTTCTATTGAAAATTCGAAGCCACGGCTGATCGCTGTTCCTACGTTAAGCAAAACATTGGTCTGAAAAAATTCCGAAAAATCAGTTATGCTATCGTGATAGTTTTATTAGAAAACGAATGAATAAAATGATATTAAGTAGAAATTACGCTAAAATTGAACTATGATATAACGGAAAAATGATAAATATATAAAGCTTTGACGAACAAACCTTCGTATCGACACATTCAATTATCTGTGTTTCAAATCGACAGAATAAAAGTAACTTGAATTTTGATTTAATTTGAATTCGACTCGACAAGGCTTTTTTTCCACAATTTCATGCGAAAGAGAAGCTAATTAAGTTACTGACAATCTTTTGCTGATGATCGACATCTAATTTCCAGAAAGCAGTTTACAATGATAAAATTACTGAAAAATTTGATCAAAAAATGTTTAAAAGCAGGTTGTACAACGCTGCTCTGTGTTTTAAATAAATTAACGCGAGTCGACGTTAAAATTTAAGCTTAATTACGCGCCTTAGCAGTCTAAGGAAAACATTTCGGTTTAACATAGGTACATGTTTTAATTGTTGAAAGTTCCAAATCCGAGCATTCCGATATACTTTCTACCAAGCTCGTAAACGTCCCGATGTCTAATATTTTTACACAATTACGTTATTTGATTTACCGTGAAATTCTTCTTGCTATCGTATATTTAATGACGAAAAAATACGGGAAAACGATCAAATATTCCTGGAATGACTAATGTTATTATACGTACATATTCCATTTCATGAACTCGGATAGCTAGTCGAGTTTTGTTACTACCATGATGAAGAATTTTACAGCTGTCTACAAATAAAATCGTTTCATGCGACGTAACTCGGTTTATCGCGAATCTTGCATTATAAAACAAATATCCAGGTGTTGGTTTCCATAGCGTGCAGTCTGTGCAACAAGCATTTATAGCGAGATGAAGATAACGGTACTGAAATGATGAGATTGGAACGTTTGAATGTACATCATTAGAATGATTGTTCGGTAAATCTCGACCGCCTGTACAACTATCTCGATTTCATTTGTGGTTTTAACATCGTCTATTAAAATTGAAACTAGTTTTTTATACCGATAGAGTTATACGTTCCATTTCTCTCTGTTAGATATTAATTACGTTCTACCTAACTAACAGAAGCTAGTTCATTTTGGAATTTCAAAGTAGAAAATTTAAAATCCCTTAGCCCTTGACGTAGATACTTTGGGAAAAGTAAAACTTGATCCAGATTTTTATGCAATTTCCCTCGTGAATACCTTGTTTCTACAGTGCGAGAAATTTCTAATATACGAAATCCTATTTAAAAAATCTAGCAAAAATCTTACAAAAATCACAAATATCCTCGGAGCTTGGAGGCTAAAAAAATCGGGGGAAAGTGACATTAAACCGTATCTTGCGGTCGGTTGAAAATATATACTGCTCGGAATTCCTTGAATTGTTAAGAAGGAAGATCGACGAAAGACAGAAAGATCAGTGAACAGAGGACGATCGGTGGATCTTCCAGCTTTCCAGAAGTTCCACGAGCAGCGTCGAACAGGATGACTAATTTGTTTGCTACTCTCCTCTCGTGGAAACGGTTCAAATACGTTCGTCCAGTTTTCAAAAACAAAGTTTAAACGACCTATTTGTGAGTTTCTGAGTATGCACGTTGCTCTATTCCTTTTACTACCATTTTTACCGAGTAAACTACCCGACAAGTCACGACAGGGTAATAAGGCTATTAGATTGTTTGCATGGCTTAAATCGTTTAGCTATCGCGCACGTTCGTTGCGTACGTTTATTCCATTTTGCTCGTTCAGACATCGCGTATGTCGCATCAAGGAGAATAAAGGATGCCTACCTATGGCCGCTTTAACGAGACTTGCATTTTTAATGAATATTTTGGGGTTTCATCGTGAAGGATTTACGTTGGTAACAGAGAGTTTAACCTCTCGAACGGGAACGTTTATTTTATGCGTTCGTGAGATATCGTCACGGTTAAAATTCTTGGGGAGAAAGTCTGTTAAAGTTAATAATTATCTTATTATATTGGATCAAAGCTGGATGAAAAACAAGAGCAAATAAACGGGGACGATCTTTTATTAGAAAGACGCATTGTTTGAAATATTCATAGGAGCTATAGTTGTACGTATTATGTTTAAGCGACGCTTTTTAATATCGTTGAAGCCATTTGTCTTTTATATTAGTATTTATAGTTATCGTTTCAGTATTATAGTCGACTATATAGCGCAGGACTCACGTGTCATATATTTTACATTGGCGGTGCTTTTATATTCTATACCTTATACGTGTTACATATATTCTCACTCGTGAGATTTACCCATATTTCTCCCGTAATATTCACATCCGGATAGTATATTCGAAGTATATCTGCATTTACTGAGAGACGAATAGCAGGAAATGTTCAGTTTTAAACTCCATTGCTAAAGTCACGTAGGAATTTTTACATGTATCCGTCGATTCTAATATTTCTAAAATCCGGAACATAGTATAAAATATATAACATACAACATATAGTATCACAATCGTATATACGATACTTGTAAAAAAAAAAAAAAAAAAAAAAAAAATAGCAAAATTAGGTATCTACTAAGGATGTCTGACATAGAGATCATGCGATATGATTCCTCCGAGACCAGTATCACGGATTTTGGTCTTTCACGATCTCACGATGGTCCAAGCTGGCTTTTACAATTCCAAGATCACGAAATACGAAGACTCACTGGCCAGCAAAGGTTTGAGACGAGTTCTGCGACTACGAGGTTATAGAGTTCGAGGATTTTGATTTTGTCTAAGGCACGACCTTATGTCTCGTGCGAGGTTACGAAGTCTTAAGCCTGAGCAATGGACTTGGGACAGTCCGTTTTGTGTTTTACTTTAGGATGATTGGCAAATGTCTATAGTCTTATTTTCTCTTTTTCTTTCACCGTCTTTTATATTATTTGTCGTATTGTGTACATGCCTTTCATGATAAACTAATCAGACTGGGTGCAATTTAAAGTGCATAACCTACCAAAAGTGTAGTACTCGTTACAATATCTGGTCGATGAAAGAAATCTTTATGTAAGTTTCATTTTTTTGTGTATTCACAAAGATACAGATAGCAGAATTATAATTACCATTTCAATAGCGATATTATGCGAGACAAGTGCCTCTTAAAATAATTGGAAAATTACAAATTTCAACAACTGATTATAATAAGTATCGGCACGAATTTTCATTCTTAAAATATAGAAGTTACTTATCACGTTGATCGCCCAGCGTGATTCGGCTAAGTTTCCTGCGAGGTCCAAATCCAACCGCCGGTACGCACAACGTAAATAGAGCGACAAGCGGGAATTCATCGTTTATCGCCTTCGATTCATTGTAAAGAAAAGATTATTTAGTTCTGAAATGAAGAAGGCGATAAGCTTACCAGGAAGAGTATTCCTAGACATCTCGTGGCAAATATCTTAGATCTTTCATTTAGTGGAGAAACATACTTGTGAGACGTATATCAGTTTTTCATCGTCAAAATGTTCGGTAAACAGCGTGAAAATATATTTGAAGGCGAGGAAAGTAGTGATGACGAAGTCTACAACTATTGTTCGAAGTGCCCAAAATCACCCCAAATGTGTTTGGAATGTTTTAACAAATACCATGCGATATAGCATAATGTAATATTTTATCCAGAATATAAATTAATAAAAAGCATGGTACAATATGTTTTTAATATTTTTATGTTGTATATTCTATATATAATATCCTAGATTTAATTAACTCGAACAAGAAGAACGTCGTACATACTTGGGTGACGAGGCCCCCACGGAAATATACCCGTCACATAAATATGGATGACGTGGCGACTAACGTATTAAATCGACAGAAGAGAAAACAATACTTTGACTAAATATTATTCTACATCATTTTTAATTTTTATTTAGTGCAAGTCAGCTCTAATTGAGAATTTCTGAAAGTATAGTACCTTTCAGAAATATAGATCATAATAAATTACGAAAAGATTCCTCTAGTAGCATATCAAACAAAGCAAACTACCTCGTAATCAATGACTTATTCGGAAGATAGCTATCGTATTTGCAAACTCAAATTTGGTAGCATTAGTTACCAATGCGAATGGAGTATAATGGAGCTCGTATAGACGTTGAGTCGAAGTAGTAACGAGATCGGTAAACAATCAAATTAGAACAGTCTCGGGTTAGGTTTCAGATACACCATAATGGTAATAGGAAGCGCTAATAATCAATAGCTTATGATTACGAGGCAAATAAACGCGAATATCCAGTCCCCGGATAACTTCTCGATAAAAATATTTTCAAAATATTTTTAAAAATATTTCTAATTAATTTTCATTTTCACTTTAAAGTTAATTTTAACCATTTTCCTGCACAAAAGTGTAATTTCGACGAACGTATGAAATTTGACGGGACTAGGACGAGACCAGAGACTATAATAATAGAGTCGAGGTAAGAAAAAATTTAAAAGTATAATTCATGAAAGCAACAAAACCTTTAGATGGTAAAGTGTTCTTCGATCTTTTATCTATTCACAAAATTGCTTCGTTATATCCGAATGTTTCCAAAAATTTCAAACGTGCCCGATAATTTATTACAAAATTCTACGTTCAGCATCTTTGTAGAAAAGTATATAGAATATTTATTCCTCTCCGAAGAAATAACAAAACATTTCTGGAATCACGCTCAAACACCAGAGGGACGATGGAGCCATAAACGGACCGATCGTACGAATGAAACGTCGATGTACCAATCCTTTTTGCGTCTGCGTGTTTCAATCGGTGGATTGGATACGTATTGACAAACGTTTAATTTCAGTGTTTCTTTTCTCATGGAATCGGGACTGACGAGACAGAGTTGTATTAATGTTCATCAATTCCATTTTCGATACTCGTCGGGTAAACACGCTCGCCAGCGAATTTAATCCCCGATAGATCGGCCGAGTTCCCGTGTTGGATGAAATCGCATTCACACAAGTTGCAGTTGAAATTTCCAATTTTCCCTCCTCGATTCTATGTCGCTTAACCCGGAGATCCCTAATTTTTCAGTGGTCGTATAATCTGCGCTACTTTGGACCGAAGTGGTGTCTTTATCCGCGATTCCTCTTCGTTCGCGCGAATGAACGAAACGGATAGAGTAAACGAGATTTAGTGGCCTCGGGGGATCGGTAAATATTTCAGAGAATGTTTCGAATAAACTTGTAGCGCATGTATGCGCGATTTTAAAACAAATTAAAAGCTTCCGGGCCTTATCATCTTCTCGCGATTCGGAATTATTATCCGATCCCTCGAGCGATTTCCTTCTAAAAATTAAGGATCTAAGCGCATCCTCAGAAACTTTCATCGTTTTAACTTCTTGCATTTGGACAGCATTTTAGCATCTCTTTCCATCGATTAAATCGTAATTAGAAAGCGACTTGGTGAGGAAAAATTGCTTTATTTATGTTTGTTATTCTTGTTATTTGTGCAAGTTCTTGTATGATGTACCGCATCGTTACATTTATTGATTTATATTTTATAACGACAAATTGTTGGAACGATTGCTCGAAAGAATAATCACAGATGAAAAATCATCCTTTTCGAATCTCGTCGTAGATTCTAATTAAAGAGTTGGCTCGTTCGAACGAATTGTTTTAGGAACTTTTTATTGAAAAAATCAAGATAGCCACCGGTAATGTCAATAACGTTTTCATGAATTGATCACGTGAAAATATTCCACGGAGAGATATTTTTCAACCGATGACGAAGATTGTCTTTTTATTAATTATTACCAATGAAAACACATTTCCAGTTTTATAGAGACGCAAGAAAACGATGCATCAACGTTCCAGATTAATTTTGCCAAAAGCGAAAGAAATAATTCCGTCGTTTAATTACATAATCGGTGACTTGTCAAAGTATAATATTGAATATACGCGACATCGAGACAGCGTTACAAAATTGTTAATAACGTTTCCCAGTGACAAATCTGATTGCATCTGTTCAAAATTAAAGAGCGAGAACTCAAAAAACGTGACGTTCTAGATCGATGATCGTAATATACAAAGGATAAGGTCCAGAAAGGTACAGGATCTAGACTCGTATAAAGCATAAACCCCGTAAGAACTTTCATTCGTGCAACTTTTCCTTTCCTTCGAGACTCTATTATTTCTTTTCTCGTCACATAATACGCCGCTGTAACGATAAATTACTCGGTCTAAGGACGAAACTATTACTCATACTCACGGGGTAAGATGTACAAGCCGATAAGTAGTCGCATGATTTAGATTTTCTGCCGTGTCAGGCGATATAAATAAAAGAATTAGAAAGCATTAAGCGTTACCATGGTTGGCGATTTAATCTGGCCGAGCATGGCATTACGTAGTCGCGATAATCGCGACCCGCGTTACGCGTAAATACGCTTTAGTCGCGTGCACATTCGTCCATGTTCTATTCGCTTTCCAGTGTGTCCACGTACAATCGGCGATGAAAAGAGCGGCAACGGAACGTTCGAAACACGTGACGATATAATAATAGCCGACGGCGATGCCTTTACACGTTGCAAATGTGTTCGTTTAGAACGTTTCGGTGAAATTGTGTAAAACATCGATCGGAAATTGTCCGCACAAAGGAGATGCTCCAGCGTCGACGGAAAGAACGCTTTTTTAATTGGCCGCGATGTTCTCTCGCGTGAACGAATCGCTTTGCGCAAAGAGGTGGCAAATCTAAAATGTACACACAGTCAGGGGTGGGGCGGCGATATAATAAATGATTAACGATATAGCATAACGCGTCTATGCGCGTTTGTGTGTGCTCGATAAGACGGCGCAATTCATTATGGCGTTGATAGCGTACGGAAGCCAGTGCACGATATTATCGAGCACACCAGCCAACATAGATAATATAATTAGAGGAGTTTCAGCAGCTAATTATGTTGCTCGGCTATTTACATAATTAATTAGTAACTCGGCGCGATGGACTCGTATTCCAGGCTTCCAAGCCTATCAATGTTGCTGCTTAAGTTACACGCAGTAAATGTTCGAATTTTGTTTCGCGTTTAGCAACGCTGATAAACTCGGTGAAACGACAAGTTGTGTCCTGTCGTTTATTTTGTTCGTACGTGTTAGAAATTAGAATAGATAAGTAAGTATTCCTATACGCGTTACTTTGTCAAGTTGTTTAACTTATTTGTCAAACATTTTCATTCGTCTCTACTAGCGCAAATTTGGTATCGTGCGAACGAAACGTGTTCTTTGTGATGTAATGGAAAAAAGTTACAGATTTCATGAATCTCTAGATGACTTTAATTGCGAAAAACAATATTTTCGAAACGTTCGTTATCGTTAGACCGCTGATATCGGTTTATATATTTATGGGAAGTTTGAAAATTAATACGAAAATTTCCAGAATATACGTCGTATGGAAAATGGCAGTGCTCGTTATTATATTTAATTTCTATTGCCAATAAACACGAATCTGAATAAATATCCGCAGTCTAATTATCGTCGTATGTTCTTCGCTCGACGTGGACAAATTTAGTTAACAAATTGTGCGAAACGTGACTTATTTATCGTGGACTAATTAATCGTAGAATTTACGACGTTAATGTAATTCCATCTGAGAAGTGGGTAGCCGAGAAACGAAAACGTAGAGTGCTGGAATTTCAACGTGGAATGGTAGAATTTTCTGCTTTAAAAATTGAGGAATATATAAAGAACTCTTCTCTTTAGCAAGCACTGATTTTACGACATGCGATCGTTAAAACTTTTTTGCTTATTTGAACAAACGGTGCACACCCTGAAACTTCGCAGCTCTTTTTTGCTCAAACAGCTTATTTAAGTAAAAGTGTCTTAATTTTTAACAACTTAATAACTAACAAGCATAAAGTCGATATACCAGCAAACCTTTATAAGATTCTCGTAACACGCCAATTTTTCTGATAATATTTGACATATTTCTGCATAACGATCTATTCGTGATAAGTTTATGAATTTGAAAAACACATTGCTTCGTTATTTTCTATTCTTCTATATTGCGAGCGAATACGATACATGAAAAGTAATCGATGTAGCCGCGAATAAAAAACACAAAGGAAAGCTTCTGCGTGTGACCCTCGATCCTCTTGTCGTAATTAGTGTAGTGTTGTCAAGGCCGGCGTGACCTTTCGTGGGGCTGGATTCAAAAATCTTGCGAGGCCTGAATACACATTCAAATCCTGTACTACAATTTTACAACGAGGAATTATTTATTTACAAACGCTATTACATATTATATATTTTTATAAGATGAATATTAAATAACAATATGATCCAATAGTAATATTAAATAATTTTTCTCGCTTTTTTCGACGCCAAATCTTTGATAACATCATCAAAATCGATTGAATTTGCTACTTTGCTTTCCATTGACAGAATAGCCAGAGATGAAAATCTCTCTTGGCTTATCGATGATCGCAGATAATTTTCGTAGACCGCAGGGCCTGGTTCAAACACGCAAACGCGCCAAAGTCCTTGTGCCGGCCCCGAGTGTTGTTGTACGAGTTAGGATAAGTGTTATATCGTAGGTAGTTTAATGGAACAGACGGTGACGAGAACTGACCTCCGATAGTTTTGTGTTTAGTTTTAAGGTCAGCAGGCGATGACAGGCTGGTGGCCACGTGTAGTCCTTGCGAGGTACGTAGGCTTAGGCCCAGGTTTTAATAATAAAATAACAGTTCAACTAAAACTAACTAAAAGGTCTAGCAATAAAATAATAGTTCGATCTTCTGTAATAGTCCTCCGCTTTATCTATTCCATACACTAGAAAAAGATTCTTTTTTTTTTTTAATTTACAGACGATAAACTTTCCCATTATCCTTCGTTCTGCGGGCCACTCCAAACAATGTCTATATACTTGCCTGCACGGTAACTCGATGCTACACGAAGTTGTCTTTTATCGTGTCTAGCTCCTAGAACCCTGTATAGAAACTAAAATGTATGTACACAGGCCGTCCCTGTCACGCGAGCGATCTCAAGAATCGATCAGTCAGTCTGGAACCAATGAATAATTACTATATCAACAGTCATGTAAATTCGCCGCAACGCTTCAAGTAACTCGCACAGAATATGCGCATCTTTAACGAGCGTGTCGTACATTCACGAAAAAAGCCGCGGTGAAAAAGAGTAAAATGGAACTACCAACATAAAGGAAGCAGCACCATAGTTCCACGAACTGGCGGTCGTAATTTTCCATGCTTCCACGTTCATTTTTATCGCCTGGAACTAGCTACGAGTCCAACAAAATCGGTGTGACCGTTGGTCAAGTCGCGTTACGTCGCGTGATTTCTTGTTTTCGCTCTCGTTCGAAGGGAAGAGGAGGGTGAACCCGGGAAAGGGAATGGAACTTCCTGCATGCTTACACGAACGAAAGACACGAGAAACACCGTTTCGTTCTCGATGGTCGATCTCGATGGGTCGGCGAAGAGGTCGTAAGAGGCGAGGACCGATTACCGTTTCTACACGCTACACCTTTTTAGTACGCGTTCGCGATGTTCTCGCGATCAAGCTGCCGATTAAGGAGTAATAACGCGTGTCGCGCTACATCGCCGTCTGCTCGCTGAAACGGCTTATGTGGCTTCTCTTCTCGTCGATCCATTCGACGAGATTGCTGAAACGCGAGCTTCGATCGAATCTGTCGCGTATCACCGACCGACTCCTGATGAAAATTTCAATAAAAATACCGATGCAAGGTTGAGACGAAACTTTTCAGGTGCATTCGCATATGTGTGATTCTTGTCTAATTCTTATCTCGTTAAAACGTCTTATCCATCATTTCAAGGCTTCTTTGTCTTTCTTCGATCGATCGAAATCCGTGATAATTATTAACAGCCGGTATAATCTAATTTAAATATAATTTGGAAAAATGGACAAACTGCTGTATAGAAAATGTGCGAAACCAAAATGCTGTAATTATCCAATAAGTGTAAAAAAAAGGAAGATGTTGATAAACCCATCTCGCATATCGTGCGAACGGTGACCAGTTCCAAAAATATAATTTCGTACGAAACAGATAGGTGATTGAACGAATAGGTTCGAGAATTTTGTTTAAGTTTCGCCGAAATTTTATTATCTTTATTTTTTCTTATTTATCGATAGAAGTGGAATTTTGTAACAATCGCTTGTCTGTCTTGTTGACAACTTGTCTATCGATACTTTGACAAGTTGTTTAGCGTTATTTCATTATCGGAATTAATACCAATGCCGATAACGCCTCGTACAATCTCATGTACAAGTTTCACGTTCATACATATCGGATAAGATTACCGAAAGTAGCTTAAACCTCTTTGGAAATTTCTCCTAAACGTATTAAGTGTTTCATAACTTTACAAGTATACTTCCTTTTTTTGCACAGTTTACCGTGACACCTGGATGATTAATCACTTGCGTAGATACAATCTTGTATTCATTAATGCTGCACATCACGCAAAGCTGACGACAGTCTTGAAATTATTACATTAAAAAGTAAAATCCGTTTTGTATCTGTTATGCATTTTGGAGAAAAGCGAACTAAAATGAAACGAACCGGGCGAATCGAAAGGTTTGCACACGATACAAAAGGACTTTGGTTCTGTGAATCCGAAACGACAATATTTACATCATTGACGTCATTATCGATTCACGTACTTTGAATACACGTGTGCTGGTTAATGATGCTCTTAATCTTGATCACTAATCACACGCTCCACATCTCGCTAATTATACTGGTATTCGAGATACGTTCGATCGTGGCTTATATGGGTTTTTCTTCATTAATGGAGTCCAATTATTTCCATTACACGAATGGAGTTCCGCAGTATCTACGTCAGTCATTCACTACAATCAAATAGTACGAAGAAAGAAACCAATGGGAAGGTTAGAGTTGAAATTATATTAATAAATCGTTATTAATAGTTAAAGTGAGAATCGAAATTAAATTTTTCTTTCCAGCTTATCGAATCGATCGAATATCAGACTGCGGATGTTCATATAAATTCGTATTTTTCCGAAGATAGTTTAAAAGACTGAACTTGTTCTATGTAGAAGTTTGTTTAAATAAATAAGAGTTGCTAGTTTTGTGCGTGCGTTCAATTTTCACGCGATATTCTGTACGCGATGTGCATCTCAGATTTCGAATTTCGTGTTATCCGAAGAATAAATTATATGTCGTGAGACGAATATTATTATAAATTTTTAAGCGATTGTGAACACGTACTATACGGAATACAACACGGAATAAAGTCAGGTACTGAATATTATTATATTTGCATTATGCGACAAATTTTACAGTAAGAGATCAAAATTAATATTTATCTATGCGACAAAATAGAATTCTACTATAAAGTTTCATACAATCTTCATTTAATACGACAAACTTTTATATCGATATTAATTTATACTAAAGCTTTGTTTGATAAATTTTATAGTAGGATATAAATAACAACTGGTAAACTATTTTCTCTTATAGCAACGCATTTAATTTTGACGCAGCTACTAGATTCTGCGAGATCGTGCGACTCATACGCTCTATTCTATACGAAATCACGTGACTGTATCGCGAAATATTTCAATCTCGGCTGGTTCGTGTGTCCTCGTTTCTCAAAATCGACAGCCCCATCGATTCGACGGAAAATGGGATTTTCGGGAACTCGAGAATATGAACATAGTTCGCTTTATTGTGATTCAATAATCGTCGTTCGTGAATTTTCTGCATCGCAATTCATCGAATCACGTGTTCGTACCTGTTTCAGAATATTAGCTTCTGCGCTCGGCATCAAAAAGACAATCGTGTCTTTATAGACATTCATAACGAGACGCGATATTTTTCAATCTACCTGTAATGACTTCTCTTTCTTTCAAGAATAGTTGCATCGTTATTTTTAATGCTGATGCAGCGCCCGGGATTATTCGCTGTTATACTTGGAAACTCATCGTATTGTCGGTCGCCTCTGAGCGGCCTCTAAGAAGATGATGTTCAGAGAGAAAAAGTCACTCGACGAAACTTCGCAACTACTTCAATCGTTCGATGTAAATTGCTTTTGGTGGTCGTGTAACTTGTTTACACGAACTTTACGAATTTTCTGACGTCGATCGATTTTTAAGAAATTTTATCCTACTTTATTAATGAAACGATATCTCCGCCGTAAAATGACATATTCGCAGTTTATAAAAAAAAACCCATTAAATATATTAATTTTTCTTTCAAACGTTTGAGATTTCGTAAAAATGTACTCCACGCGAATTGTTTCAATATTTATATTACGAATCAAATATCTTTGAAGCTGATACCGAAACTGCACGGCCCGTTTTATGAAATCCCATAAACTTTAGCAGCTTTTATTAAAATACGTATCTCTGGTTATCACTTGACTGGCACGGTATCACAGTGAAAACACCGGCGCTGGAATAACGACATTCTGCGTGGTCGAGAAATAAATTATACGTGTACATGGCGCGTGCGTGCACCTAGCAAGATAACACGATTATGTCAAAGCACATGCCACCAGGTCCACAAAAGATACGCATCGGCACCAACGACGACGTTATAATGCACAGTACTGGCGTTGGTCTTTTTTCGATCGGTGGTTGCCACATTTAAGCGTAGCTTAGTAAGGCTGTGTGTATCTTTATCATGACGTGTGGTTGCTTTCACGGCAATTTAATATTCAAGGTCTAACGGTATCGCTAGGAGAAACGGTGAAATGATAGATGTATAGGTGGATTACGAATCTTTATGCATTTATGGAGAAGAATAATGGTGTTGTGAAAAATTGATTTATTTTATAGCATGATTGAACGAATTATTTTTACAAAATATCGATAGTTTATTAGACGGGAGACACATCTAATGAAAGTAAATCCGGAAAATCGACTTGAAAAGTTCAAACAGAAAATTGTCAATCATTCAACTATGTATCGACGAAACAATTTATTTCTTTAATAATTTAGCTGATATCCACTGAGTTTCGAGTATTCTTAATAAAGTATTTATATGCATTTCCTTCTGTAAAAAGACAGGTAAACACACAGGTGAACAATACACGTCTGGTAAACAATTTGCGCGCAAAGTCAATTGTTACGGATATGTCAGAATCGACGACTTTTAAGACGCGTCACTCTCCTAGCAAACCGATGATATTGTTTTCGTGCCACGTATAGGTATACGTCTGATGTATGAAGCAATAGGAAAATTATGAAAACTATGTATAAACTATGTAAATTTAGAATAGAAATTTAGAAGAATTAATCTGATTAACGTATTTCGTTGTTGACTTTTTTCGATAACGATCCATTAGCAAAATAATTATTCAGGAACTCGGAAAACAAGTCCAACATGTTCAGAAAGCTATAAAATTGTTGTTAGGTGAAAGCAACGATCGTACCAACGTTTCACACGAACGTTGCGAGAGAAGGATGCGTCTGTTGCTCGGTTTTCTCTCGAAGTGGAAAATAAACTCAACGTGTACAGTTTGACGTCTCGAGTGAAGCCGATTTCGAATCTTCGATTCGAAAATATCGCTATTTAATCGTTTTAAAAGTTCTTACGATTGTAAATACTTGGAAAAGCACAAATTGATCGGAACTTCTTACCTCTATCCGAAAGTCTATTAAAATTCTATCAATCTTCGCTACGTTCTTCGCGTTTTTTCTGTCCCAGTTTCGCATCGTTTTGTTTCTCCCGAACTAAACCCGTTCAAAGGATATAAGAAGTTTTAATGCCATTCGTTGTTTAATAATAATCGATTAAAGTTTGTTAATATCGAAAACTAATTAAGCCGCGCGAACTGGTTATCTGGCTTAAGAAAGTACGTTCAAAATGACCGTATTGCATACATCAACGTACAGGTTATCCAACTTCTGTGTTGGCCAACTTTAACAATTGAAACATAGTGAATGGAAATCCATTTGCATAGAACGATATCACGGTGGAGCAACGTTTCACGAATTTATCAACGCACTTGATAATAAATTTATGACGCCACCGTTCCAGCCATAACTTCACCAGACTCTGAATTCACCTTCGAAGCCTTGTAACCGGCCGATGCCATCTGTACCAAGTAATTGCAAGAGTTGAATATCGGAATTTGGATCTTGCTCGTGAGAGAGATCGAATAACTTGCTGTTTCTACGCGACATCTCCGAGTGAACTTCGAACAGACGGAACTTCGACGCGCTCTCTTCGAGTCGATGCAATTAACATCACGCCTCGGCTTGTTACGAGTAACTACCAGATTACGAAGTTATAACTGTTCGAATTTATGCTTGCTGCATCCAGTCGTACGATACAGGCGCAAAATGCATCGCCAGAAAAGATAGAAGACGTTTATCCTTTAATTGGATAATAACATTTAAACGTAGATTATCGTTTGTGCGCAACGATGGACGTGGAAGAGCGTAATAACCGAAACAAAGATGTAATAAATTGAGAAAGCGTTGATCGTTAGCCCGTGTTAAACGGCTAATTTAGACTTTAAGCGAGCATTCTAAACGAGCAAGATGATCCACAGAGCAATCGTAAAGATTTGACCTAGCACGCGTGTCCATCAGAGAACACTCGATAATCCGGCATCAAAGAGGCGTCGTAGATCCCTGATCAACGCGATTATAATTGAAAACAAACCCGTGGCCCCGATAATTATCCGGCTAAATATTTAGCTTGTTCGAGCAACATAGAGCGGTAATTATCACGAACCTTGAGCGGCACGTCGAATCCTCCTATTATCGTCGATTCTCAGCCGGTGTGTCTGTGAAGGCTCAGCGAAATCACGCGCTGCTACGTATGCGTAATAATCGATAATTAGAGCTCTTCCACCCTTCCCCCTGTATCGCTGAAGGATGTCCATTTGGGAAACGCGATAGCCCAGCCATGCCTATTATTATCAGTGCTAATCCCCAGATAACACCCGACATCGGTAATCGTGTACTCGCGTTATTGGAGTTTCTGAGTATTATGAACGTTACACACGATTCTCGCTTCCATAGATCTCTCCTTTCCTTTTCTTCTCCCATTGGCACGCCTTCGCCAATCCAAAACTTTCGTTCGTTCGTCGAATCGATCAACGATCGCGCATCGTTTCTTAGAGGTTTCCTTCTTGGTCGTGAGCGAATTAAAATTACAGGGCCCGATGCAAACCAGTGGTAGTTTACCACCGACCCCCGTCGGTGAAACGTGTTCACCACACTGTGAATTATTAACGCGAGCATTTCTCATTTCCGGTGCGCTCATGCGCGACAGAAATTATTGGCGATCTCTGCAGATATATTATGCGACCACCACGATTTATACGTCATCACGACGAGGATTGTACGGTTTACATCGATCCATCGTGGTAAGCTGTACAACCGTCCTATCTTTTTCAAACCTCTGCTTTTCCCTCGACTCCCTACCTTCGTCTCGCTTTCCCTTCCTCTGCTCTTTTTTACTCTTTCCTCCGGCTGAAAACTGATACAGAAACGCGAGACAATAACCGTGCGAATCTTAAATAAGCGCATGTATTATTAACGATGTAAAAAGATGGTGCACCAGCGGAGGTTATGCGCTGGTAGTTACCACCGCTGCATGCATCGTGGAGGCGGAGTCGTGCAGGGAATTTGAAAGTCGTTCCAATATCTTTTTTCTTTTCTTTTCTCGCGAGATAGCGCGTCGTGGTACTACGTTTAAGGCGAAATGAAAAGATATCTGATACCGTTGCTTGCGGAGATTAGACGTGCAAAGGATTTCATATTACTATAGACGAGGAATTATGGACAACAGTTGTAAATGAATGGTAGAGAATTATAATTTTTTTCTCATGATAAAAAGTAAAATTTTCAACGGATCTAAATAACGTTTTATTTATTCTAGTTTTCAGCATTGATCAAGCTGGTTCCAAATATTAATGCATAACGTCTATGTTATAGAATTGTCAGAAAGTGTGTTTCTACTATTAAGAATTAGTGAAAAAGAAGAATAATTTGTTTCACAGGGCAGGCGTCACCCCAACGTGAAGTTAATGCAATATTTACAACTACTTTCGCGAATTTAAATTGTCAAATTCCATTCTGAATTTTAAGAGGTTTTTCAGCGCTTCTTTTGCCACTATCTTATTTTTCACCTAAAATGCACAATTGTATGAAATGTGAAAAAAGTTATCAAAGTAATATATAATTTTTTTTACAGAACAAACATTCCCAAAATGTAACCCGTGGAATGTATATCGGATTTACGCGTTGTTGCACAGTTTTCTGGAATTTGCTTTATTCGTGTAACAAAAATTGTTTCGACTCCAAAGCGTTGCGCTCGAAATAATAAATAAACCTCACACGACGCCCACATTTTGTCGTTCAAAATACTGGAATTATTTGTCACCAAAAGAATTACTGCACCGTTTTATACGCGGATAAGAAATTTCGCGTAGATCGCTGTACGCTTCTTGCAAAATTAAAAAGAAGAAAAGGAACGAGCGAAAGATGATTTTGATCAGATAAATTTTAATGTTTTCCTTAAACCACGCTCGACGCGTGTAAGACCGAATGAGAAACTAATCAAGATTGAATCACAAAAAAAGCACATACAAACCTTGAAATTCAATTATGTTCTTCGCAATTAGCGCAAAGTTTTACATACTTCAGAGTCTTTACGAGCGCCTTGTAATTTCAAAAAAGGAACAAACCTTTATCCAAACTCGTTTCCTCGACTTTTTTATATTTTCCTAAAAATTAGGAAACTTTTTAACGGAAGGGGAGCACGGATGGGAAACGACCCGGAGACAGCACGATTATCAACATTAATTAAGCGTATTAAGCTATCCCCGTATTAAGCTGCTCGAATTCAGAGAAATTTTGCTGTTCTCTCTTTCACCGAAAGGCAACAAGTGCTGCTAACAAGATATCTGCTGACGACACGCAAACGAAAGGAAATCGAAACAGATAGCCTGTTGGAAAAAATAAAAAAAGAAGCAACAGTGAGGAATAAGAAGGAGAAAGGAGAACAGGAACTGGGAACGAAGAAACGATGAAAGAAGCTGTGGAAGCAGCAGCCAATTGCAAAGGGACGAACGAGGGAAGGGGTGAGGCGAATCGAGCTGGATAAATCGGGTGACACGAATCGAGCTCGATAAATCGAGCGACGCCGAAGATAGAAATTTGGGTTAGTTCGGCCGTAAAATACGGCCAACCATCCGTGATGGAAGAACTTGCCGCGGAAAAGTTTTAGTCGCTAATTACACCATCCCGGTGTCTGTGCGCGTTGCAATGTGCGTGTGCATGTAAAAACACCAGGGGAAGGTAAATGGGTGTATTTTCTCGTGGAGAAAAAGTGGACGAGAGAATCCTCTTATTTCGTTCTCGACAGTTGTGACAGCCAGCACCGAAAACGTCGACGTGCCGGACGGACGGACGCGTCGTCGACGACGCGAAAACTTCCTAGCCACGCCACGTAGAAACGATGTGTCTGCCGCTTTAGTCCCGTCGCGCGCCATAATGACGCCATCGTGAAACCTTTATCGCGCACGCTCGCCTAGATGAGCCAGGGTGTTAGAAAAATGTTTGAAAAACGTGTACACTTTCGTGTGCGACGAGCCTCTACGAGAGGTTCGCGCGCTAAGAGACGTACGTAGGATGGAATACGTAAGAAGCAATGGCAGAAGCATAGAGAAAGAGAGAGCTATGTGTATCTATATTCACCGTATAGAGTTCATTTGGGGAATACCGAAGGCTTTGAGTTTCACTAGCTCGAAAATGTTCGATACGTTCGAGTGGTACGTTGTGTTCTATAGAAAGTGTTTTGATGCTGCAACCGTGGTTGGTATTGTTTCTCTTGAAATCTGACGAGGTTCGAAGTTGATACTATATAGGTTGCTTTAGAATTACGAGTTAATCGAATAGCATGAGATACAGGGTAATGAAAGATACGTGTATTGTTCGATCAACATTTGCGTAATATCGAATTACGTTACGCGTGCAGACTTTCAGCATTTCTTGACGTTTATGCCGTATTGCGAGTAATAATATTAATATAAGATGAAATAAAACAACGGAATCTCCGTGTGTAAAGAAATATGTAATTGGTTACTCAAACTGTTACTGAAATCCCACGAACGAAAGTAGCATATAATTAAGTACGCGGAAAGAGCATTCGTATCTACAGTTTAATTATTACAAGTTAATTGTTGGCAAATAATGTGGATGTTCGAAATTCTGTATCTTCTTCCAATGCAATCTCTGCGCTTTTCTGTATTTGTTCAACTTTATCGATTAAGTTAGCAAAGAGAATTCTGTGATGTCATCCACGATCGCGAAAATAGCTTTGAGAGACCAATTGAGAAACAGCTATTATTCTTTCTTCCTAACGGTTCGATTGGATACCAGAGATTTGAAACTCGAACGATACTGTTAAAATATTACCCAAGATTAAAAATAAAAAATGGTAACCAGGTAGACGAGACTATTTAACCCACTTACGTTACTGCTATCTGATATTAGGGAGCGAGTAATATGTATTTTGCAACATTCTTCCACTGATATAATTGTTTAGTCCATAGTTATTTATTTTGTAAATTTTCTACGAGGACAAATGACAATTTATCATTCATATATATAATTGGGCACAAATGCCGAATGGAAACAACGAATAGATAGATCACGAAATTGTCATACGTAGTTTTACGATTAAACGCTTCTCTAGCAATTATACTGTCAATGTATGTTCGCATCATGTAGCACGAGCTGAAACTTAATCGAGGATTACTATCGGAAATAATAATCGTTGAATGATATATGCGATATGTACAATTTATAAAGCGAACTTTTATAAATTAATTATACATGTGGGTCGATACATGACGATATTTAAATCCATATTTGATATTTTCATATTGTTTCATTTGATGCAAATTCGTTAATAGTAGATTTTATAATATTTCATATTTAATTGAATATTATTTATCTCTGTCTGAATATCGAATTTCAAAAATTACGATATTTTTTAATCACCACAAAACATTCAACTTTGTAGTCTGAAGATCAGCACGCTTTTGTAAAAAATTGAAAAGTGTTATTAATGAAACTTTACGAGTTGCTTGTATTAATAAATTCTCTTGTAGTACAGTAACAAGTCTGACGATAAAATCAGAGAAATTAGAAAGCTATCTATCTAACAATCCTATTTGTCGTAAAATAGTAAAATCGTAGAAAATAGCTTAATAATCTACAACTTGTAGCTTGCCGATCCACGAATATTATTAGTTGCTAGACTACTGTATGCAAGAGTGCTGAAAGAAATTCGTGGAATTTGTTTCAGCCATAGATATTTTCATCGTCAGGATCAATTTTTGCAACGTGTAGCAATTACGTAAGCAAGATCGCAATTTATGAAAGCAATAATCATTCCGTTTTCTCGAGTGTTGCACGTCATGTTTCCAGCATCGTGACTCTGATATATACGGATAAATTACAGCGTGCGGCTTGTTCGTTTCACTTTTGTGACCCGTCTACCTGACACCGTTACACCGTAAAATGTATGACGTAACTTGGTATTAGTTTACGGCGGACTTTTACACCACGAAACGCACGGGTTGTTACACCTTGAAATATTCAGCGGGATGACGATTTCAGGCGAAATTCACACATGCAAATACGCGGATGAAGCCGCGAGTTGGATGTCGTTTCACGCAACATCTGCGGCAACGGTAACTGTTCTAACGAAAACGTACAAGGTTTCCGTGACTATACCAACGGCTAAAGCCAGAGGAGTGGGAGAAAGGGGGGGAGGGCAGGGATGTTATATCGACACGGTACAGCAATTTGCCATCGACGACATCCTCGAGGATCCCTCGATATGAGATCGTCTCCTCGACCTGTCTTCGCAACGTGTCCATAAAACTATCGTCTACCTTTCCGCGGCTTTTCTTTGTCCCTTTGTCCCGTCTGTTTCGTGGTAACACGTGTAAAATCGAACGGAAGGATATCTCGTTCCTCTTTGTTATTCGCCGGCTGCGTAAAAGCGCAACATTTGTAAAGTTTTTGCTTGATATTCATCGTTCGGCTTCTGCAAGACAGATACGCTAGAGAGGAAATCGTAAGATAAAATGGTCGACAAGTATTGAGAATATGGAAATTTGAAGTGTAAAAATAACATATTTTAATGACGATGATGATATTACAAGAAATGTTTAGGACGAATTTTATTATATATATATATATTAGTTATGTGAAATTCTAGTAATTCTTTTTATGAAATTCTTGTATCTCAGAAGTTTCTATAATGTTTCTAAAAGAATGGCGATTGTTCGAAAACTAGTTGATAATCACTCGGATATTTCATTGATACATTCAGTTGCGCCTTCGATGAAAGAAACATGACGTTGTTTTAAAAGATACGCGAGAAAGATGTTGGCATAGCTAAAATGAAAAATGCTACACACAATTCAAGACTAATAGGAAACGGTATAGAAGAAGAACTTCACTGAGAGATATACGTTCCTTCTATATGCGTAATAAATTCTTCATAAAATAAAATTCCTGCTGTAATTCGAGTTTCCTACTTTAATAACTCAAGTTTTTCAAGAACTTTAAACTAGAATTTTCTGAACAGCGTGAAGGGAAGGACGCGAATGAAAACCCGGTGGTAGTCGAAAAAATTTTAAACGTGATAATCCTGAGAAAACGGGTGCTCGAGCAATTCTTCCTGCAGAATTTTTACTATCCTACAGTGCTACTCTTAGTTTCTTTCAGATGGCTGAGAGAGCTTGTCCGCCAGGTAAAACGCAAGTCTACGGCACGCAGTCGTGCCTTGTGTGCTTGGCCAAGGTACACAAGATGGATATTTTCGTAGAACGGGCGTTCTGAGACAATACGAGACTCTCGAGACGAGAGGGCTTCGTCAGTCTTCGCATAATGAGGCTGGCCTTGTTCTACTCTTCCATGCTGGAGCACGCCGATAAGGGTGTCTCTAGGTAGCCAGCTGGACGAAGGTTCAGCGACGAGAGGAGGCGAAGAAGTCGCGCGGTACAAGTATCTAACTAAGAATATAGCCGATCCTGAGGTCCTCTTATTTAACTCATTAATTATAAAAAAAAAATATCGTAGACTAATTTTGTGTTCCTATTAACTAGATTTGCGTCATAGTAACGTGATTTACATCATAGTTTGGAAATCTTTAGATATATTAGCATGAAGTTAATTTTATGGTAAAAAGTAGCGGGTATAGAAAGAGAATATAATGCCTACTATTCGATACTCTTTTGTTTGTTACATAACATTTTGGGAAACGAGGAATAACGCGAGCGAATATAGTATCTCAGAGATGTATGTAACTTTAAACAAGGAAACTACAGCAAAAAGAAAGGGAAGTCTCTGAAATTCCTTCGTACATTTATAAAAATTCTCTCTCGTTCGGAACACAAAAGCACGTCAATTTCTTATTTCATTTTAAGGTGCGAAATCAGTTGGAAAACGTAAATTGCGGTGAAATTCTAACGAGAACAAGATGAAAGTGCTACTTTATCGAATTTATCTTATCATATAACGTAAGGATTTTTCGTTCTTTTGCGAAGAAATTAATTTACCTCTTTTTTAAACGTTAATAACTAAGAGTAGAAACCTTTTCCACTGCAGATTTCGACGACTCTATCATTCAAGTAGTATCTCCTATTTCGTTACGATTGGACAATCTTCGATCAATTAATTTTTTTCGCGAGAATGTCGTTTCTTACAAAGCTCAGCTTCACAGGTTTGCTTATTGTTATTTAATCTTCTGTTCATTTTCCGAGACGCCTTTTGACCCATTGAACGAACAGCAAACGATTCATTGGCGCACGAAGGGCTTAGAAGTTTATCCCTTGGGGCGAATAACCTGGGAAGTAAGGAGAGATTTCCAGGAAAGATCGGAAGGATTGTATCGAAAGCAGTTTCCAGAGGGTCGAAGGATTGTATCGAAGTTTTTACTATTGCAGAGAGGAAGTCGAGCGTTCGGCATCTCCACATTGTCGTTTTGTAGGTCAAGAGAGGAATGAGACGAAAAACCTCGCCACGGTCTCACAACTTTCGCCATTAGCTGTATTGTTCCGATCCTCGAAGTTGTTCCACCGTTTACTATGAAAATACTGTTTCTCGCGTGGATCACATTAGCATTCGCTTTCCACGTTTCGATTATTTCGTCGAATCACGAATTCACTTCGCTGCACTGCTTTCTTCCATCGTGCTCTCTCGTTTAAGACCACTGGCGATATTTTTGCAAAGCAGTTTGCTTAATCCGTTTATCGTATAAGCGAGAAAATGACAAAACTTCTTTACAAATTCAATTTTGCTTACATTTTTTTACGTTACTTCGTAAAGACCGAGTTCTTACTTTTTAGTCCTCTCATGATTCAACGTAAATCTTGATTACGAGTCGGTGAAGCGTGGATTCTTAAAATCAGAATATATAATTTGTACAAACGCGAATCTTTATTGCGCTGCCAATCTTTCGTCGTTGACGTGACATTAAATTTATATAAAGAAACCTTGAATCCCTTGGATTATGGTAGCCAATAAAAGTTATTTACGATGCATCTAATATACATATAGTCGAGAAAGAGAATTACAGAATGATTTTAAAGTTGCTGATTGTAGTACAAATTAAAACTTTCAACTAATATAAACGTCAAAAGGAAGCGACAACACGTAGAATATTATTATTAGGGATTCTGTTGTCTACGCGAGTTTAGAAGCTTATAGCGAAAAGCTCTCTGTCCCTAATGCAAATTCCTTCGCCACACAGTGCTATAAACGAAAACGCTAACTTCCAAAACACGAGTAGCTACGTTAGTTGGTTTACACGAGTGTAGCAACTCAACGAACGATCCGTCACTGTAAAATTGAACGCGTACGAAACATGTTAATCTCTGAAAACACTTCGTCGCGATGTTAAGCGCTTATTCCGCAAAGCTGCGGTGCAATTTTCTTCTTGGTCGTTTTATCCCTCCTGTTTCCTCGTCGAAAGTAACAATATAACTTTCCCGAGACAAGTGACGGGTGTGTCTTGAAAGTGAAATAAGGAAAATAGGGAAATTTTTTCCTCCATCGTTCCTTCTTCTTGTTTTTCTTTCCTTTCTTGGCCTGCTTCCGGTACGGAATAAGACGGTTAGAGGCGACACGTCCCTCTCTCAGGCTGACACAGCGCACTTCGCCAGAAGTTCCGTTCGGAATTTTAAAACGCCCGCGTCAACCGAGCGAATAGTTAGGTCAACCGGGTAACTTGGAAACTCCGGAAAAAATTGAAAATCTTTTAGCGCACGTTTATTGTCTCTTCTCTTTCGCTGAGGATGTGTCGTGAAATTCTCGTTCGTCTAACCGTCGACAATCTCACATGGTACAAACTTTGTGCTCAATTGATGCAAACGAGGAATGCGAATTTTACATTTTCATTTCACGTTTTTCCCTTGTCCGTTCCTATATACATATATTCCTTATTTTCTTATATTTTCTTATAACTTTATTTATCGTTGTATCACTGTCTGATTACGCTGACACTGACTATGCTGATAATTTTTGCCGACTATCTAATTTATCTGCTTTATCGATCATTTCAACTACTCCGAGAACGAAAGACGATTTACCTACTTTGTATTTTGCTCATAGCAAATACCAACTACACCCGCATATTACGCGATACATATGTATAAAAAAACGCGATATTCTGTGCAACTGCAATCCAAACTTACGTGTAGATATTCGAATCGCGACTAAACAAAGTTATTTTACCATTCGCGTTTCCAATTACTGCTATAGCTCTTAAGTTGTCTGGAACCACCATCAAGCGACTCAGCGTACGGTGACAGCGAACAATTGGAGACGTGTTCACGCCGACTGACCTTTTCCCGAAATTGCACGAAATCTATCCTGAATAGGGCTTAGTACTGTTTCCACGTTTCTCCATTGTTCCAGAATGCCCGGCGGAACTAGCACGGTCTAAGAGGAGGGATAAAGAAAGAGAAAAGGCCGATCCGACGAACTTATCGTTCTGGCTAGCTTTAGATGAAGGATCTCTGTTGGTTCACGATGGGTCGTCTCTCCTCGGGGCTTCGTCATATCTGGCCTGGAAATATATTTCAATCCGCTAGAAGATACTGTCCGTCTCCTCTATTTCATATGGATGTTTCTTCATCCCAAGCGATGCAGAAACAGGGATTGGTAGGGCATGCTGGTGGTGTACGCAGAAGCGTTTAGTTCAGGGCGTCACTTTATTCCTTAAATACCCAAAGGTATTCTACCCACGGAATTGTACATCTTTTTCTTCTCTTCGTCGCTAAATAGCCCTGGATATCTTGAGAAAGATAGAGAAGTTAGGCTGCACTCGTCTCACTTCAACCCGTCCTGTCTTTTCTTTTTTTTTTTTTTCTATCTTTTGTTTTTCCTTCTTATTCTCCGTTCTCTTGCTCGCAAAGCAATTTATACGCGCCTCCACCTTGCAAACAGCCAACCATTACTCGAGGACGATAAAGCTTCCCGAGCTTTGCGAACACGTCCCGGCTTGCATGCACGAGACCGAATTCTCTCTCTATCTTGTTTTCTCCCCGTCTCTGTCTCGACGATTTATGTCGTTCGTAAGTTAAGAATCGCAAGAGAGAACCAAGGAGAAATTCGTTCGCGTTAATTGCCATGTACCTGGCACCTTCGACGACTCTTGTTAACGTTCGACTCGATCGTTAGATTGGAAACGTTATTTCTATTGAGCAACTAATTGACGACTAGTGCAACTACAGTCGGTTACAAAAGTCTATATACATCCTTTGATTTGATGAGATTTTGTCATTTCCTGGATTTCAAACAAGCGTAAAATGTTCCTGATGATTGATTTCGAAATTGCTTTCTTGCGCGGAGTTTTGTGATCGATTCCTGGAAATTGGTTGGTATACATTCGCTCTTGAGATGAAAATAGTTAGTAACACGCGAGGAAACAGTTAGTAAGGTTAAAAGCTGTGATGTTATTGACTTATAATTGCATAGGTGGAAATTTCTCGCTTGATACGCTATAATCTCTTCTATAATCAAAAACAGCTGATCACTTAACAATTTTTAGGAATGGAGAAGTCTACTATGCGAGATATTTTATTTCTATTATTTCATTATATCCGCGTTTCATACGTGTTTGCATGAAATTGAGCTTACAGCAGGAACATATAGTAACGTTATCCTGTGAATTAATTAATTCAGAATTGGATACAATGTAGCTAAATTTCCCATTAATTGCTTTTTCATAGCCACCCTAATGAATTCATTCAACTAGATACGAGATTTATATCCTGTTACATTAAACGCAAATTGCGTAACGCTATTAAGTAAAGAAATGGCGCGACATAAAAAGGCAACGCGTGTCTTGAAATGCTAATATCGAGAATAAAAGGGAATATTTAACTTGGCTACACTGCTCTATTGAAATTATAAGAAAAAGAGTCGTTTATGATCTCAGTACGCTCGAATAATTATTTAATCTCGCGTGTCATATAATTCGAATCTTCAATCTCAATTATCAATTATTAGAATCACGGCCATTCAATTCCAATCATTTTTTTCCTCGACGTATAAAATTAAACGTACCGAATTTTCTATTGCTATCAAACGTGCTCGCTATCAAAATACTCCACTATTTGTGAACATTTTATACACTAACAGAGATAAAAGAAACTTTTCAAATTAATTCTCTGTTAGCAAACTGAACAAACATATTTATATCCACGTTCACCGTTTTTACCATTTTATACTTTCAATGAATCTAGAAAATTTCTGGAATACTATAGTTTTTATTACGGTATACAATAAATTTTTAAATGAAACGTTCCAGAAGTTTTCAAGAAAAATAAAATTCCCTTCGAAGAAATTCACGAGCGAAATCTCGTCAGGTTGCCTACGGAGGGTTAAGCATCAAACTCTATTGAATTCAGCCATCGATGCTATAAAAATACAGCTGAGCACATAAATCAGCTTTTTCGTTTTACAAAACAACAAGCACTTACGATCTTTTCAAAAATGCCATAAGAGTTACGATCGCTCGATGAAGGCCAAGAATGGTAGAAGTCTTTCGTTTCAGGAAGCTTTCCATCGTGAATGGAAGTTGTCGTCCAACTATTGCCAGTCTTTTCACCAACGGTTCGTATTTCACCATTTCCTCGCAGCGACGTCTCATCGATGCTGCGCCATCTACGCACGCGATAGAAACAACGCGCGAACAGAACATACGCCGCGGAATGTTGGACGCTTCGACTGATTGCAACTTTACAGCCTCTGACTCGATAAAATTCACGTCATAAAGTTAAGGCAGCAAGGGTAAAAAAAGGGAGGGAAGAGCACGGAGAAACGGATCAGAGGAACGAGAGAGAGAGAGAGAGAGAGAGAGAGAGAGAGAGAGGAAGGGAGTATGAGAGGGGGAAATTTGAAGCGCATCGCGTATGCATACGCTCGTAAATCCGCGGTAGGTGCGTGCACTTCGGCTTTATGAGTCGTGGCTTGATTGTAAAACCAGCGTTAAATCAGAAGCGTGTGATACTTTCGTGTCGTTGCGAATGGAAACTGAATAATCACGGACTTACTCGAGTGCCTTCGCGCGGCGAATGTCGAATACATAGCATGTATTGCGACGAAAGGTCGTACACAATATACACACCGCTCGAAGATGTTTACATCGATGCCTTGTTTATTTTGCTGCGCCACCTATATCTTCCAAAGACGCCAGTCGTTCTGCGCAATTAAGAGTGTGCGTTCAAAATTCGCTCGTCTCGCACACGTTGACGCGTGTTTCGTGTGTTTTACGTGGTTTTATAGATACTCTATTCGTCAGAACACGCATTTGACCGACAAGCAGCTTTTAAGATACGAATATGTGACGCGAAGATAGTTTTGCGAAGAAAATTGACCTGTGCAGTGTGTATTACGTTTGACAGACGACGATGAGCTTCGTTGTTCTTCTACCGAGCAGTGCTTGGGTAAGTTTTTTTCATTTCGATTGATTTAATCGAGAACGAGAGAAGTATAATATTTCATACTAGTTTTATCTACTGTCGTATATGACTTTAGACTGCGACAGTTTGCAGGTTACCATAATAGGGTTAGGTATCGAGTTAGGTTAGTAATATCGTATTAGATGCGCTTGTTATTAAGGAACAATATTGTTTTTTTGATTTCGAAATGCAAACAGTTAACGCTAGTGATTCTAAATTAATTAATTAATTAAATGACGTTTTAAATCGAGTCAGATATTTCATTCTTACATGCCATTACAAATTATAACCTCTTAAATTATCAATCATTCGTTTTGCGTCGACATTATCGTAATCGTTTGTAATCGATAAATAAACAATCGACGATTTCTATAAATTACAACGAATAAATAGCAACGATCTCATAGAAAAATTGTAAATTGGCGAATCAGCGTGCAATTATTTTATGTCAACGTTACCTTAACTGTTTCTAATTGATAAATAATTAATAAACGACCTATATAAATCATCATTTTATACGAACAAATAACAACGAGTTAAGAGAAGTAACTAATCTTTCTACATAAAGGAAGTACACGAAAAAGGATCAGAATAATCAAAACGTGAATCAGGAAAAACTAAAACTGAAAATTGTTTCACGCACTCCGCGGTAATTAAGAAAGGAGAGAAGTGTACATTGCCCGAGGAAACTTGCACGAACATTACTCAACGCGTCTCCTCTTTCATTCTCTTTTCACCGCACTCGCAAATACAGGACTCGTGCACCGGCAAGAAAAGAATGATTAAAGCCCGAACATTTCCTCCGCTTTCGAGACTAACCAAAGAATAGCGTTCTCAAAAGCAGTGTAAGCAATCTCGTCCGTGCCGTAAATTCCGTTCAATTTATCGCGGTGGCCGTGGGCTGGCGCTTTCTAACGCGATACTCGTTGCTCCCGGGGTGTTTCTTATTTTTCACGGGCCGCGACCTTTCCGCCAATAAACAACCAAATTTCCATTACACCGATGGAAACAACTACGAAAACGGGTAGGAAGGATATAAAGCGCGAAGCGAAAAACCGTGAGCCTGGATAACGGTAAGGCAGAGAGTTCTAATTTCGTTCGCTGGCTCATTGTTCGTTATCATCGCGCACTTCTTCTTCCGGTGGAAAATGCGAGATCGTTCGAACGTCGTGTTTAATGCCGGGGGTCCCGGGAGAAAACCGGGAACGTAATTAATCTCGGCTCCACGAGCAGCCGCCGGTCTCGTGCAGTTTCGTGCAGCACCCTGCCGTTACAACTGTAACGATCGTGGCCTGAAACGAGCGCATCCTGCGCTTCACGCCTCCACGAAACAACCGGTAGCCCGAAGCTACCGTTCGTACGGCCCTTTCGTGCACCGTTCTCAACCGAGAAGACCGGATCAGCCCCTCGTAAACTGTCCCTCCTTTCTTTCTTCGGCTGATTGTGTCGATAAAAAGAGTTACGATTAATTCTTTCGGCGTGATAAGTAGCTGATGCTTTCTGAGACGTATGTATTATACGATTCTTCTTCCTTCTTCGTGGTTATCGAGGTCGCGTGGATCGAACGTACGACGAACAGCGTTATTATGCGTGGCGGAATTGTTCGATGATCATAGAAATTGTATAATCGTAATTGTTGGATGATTTTGGAAATTGGACAATTTTAGAAATTAATGTCAGTTTCTCCGTTCTCCTTCCGAGTGAGATTGTATTTAAAAGGTCTTGTGGGTAGGGATTATAGGATCGAGTGCAACCACAAAGCAGTATAGTGGATAATGAGAAAGTTTATGTCTGTAACTTTTCTTGGGTTATCTTTATAATTTGGTTTTTTATGAAATTATTGCATTTAACAGAATTATTCTTTAATGATTTTATTTTCTATTTGATTAAGAAATAATTCGAATATCTTAAAACGATCCTTCAAAGAAATCTTTCATTTATTACAGATCATAATTTATCGTTCGATATTGAAAATTTGTGATGTCGCGTGTCTAACTTCTGAAGAATAGAACGATCTAAGTAGGTTAGGTTATCCTATTCTTGTTATCTGCTACACGTTCTACGATTTTGGACTTTAAAGTTTTCTCGAAAAGTTGGTACAGCTGGTACCGCAAATAAAGATTTATCGGACTGATACGGTTATCTAGGCACTTCAGAAGGAAAAGGTGCAAGAACGAATGTCGGGATAGAATATGTAGGTATAAAAAGAACCAATGGAACCATCTTGCCGAACCAGAACTCGAATCTTTGAATAGTGCAACCTTCCAACTTATTGAGTTATCTGATCCGTCAGCACATTTTGCCTTCGCTTTATTCTCATATGCATTCTGCATTATCATTCGACTAAATGTGTGATGATTCTAAAATTTCTAAAGAACAAAATCTTCTTCCTGTGTCAAGAATCTACTATTAGTACAAAAGGATCAGCGTGTTTGATTAAAATTAAGGTGCTTACTTTTTGAAGAGTTTAACTGTAATCACGTACTCGTGAAAACAAAAAGCGTAATCGATCGGTTGGATTTCTAAAAAGCTCAAGCAACATTTACTAATACTGCTATAGAATACTACATACGCTTCTGAATATTATATGAAAAAAATTTATCCTAATTAATTTAATTCAATCAAGTAATAATAATTAATTTAATCAAGTAGTCATAATTAATTTAATCAAGTTAACTTAATCGAAAAATAATTCCAACTTCATCGTTCTTTTCGATTTAACTTTCGGTAACTGTTCATCGCACTCGCGTCAAAAGAGTTACAAATACTTAGGATCGAATAATTTGACCATCGTACAATTACAGTCCTGTCGAAGCATTTTCCCGTTAATTGTTTACACGCCGCGCGAATACCAAATTAACTTGGCGACAGTGTGTGGTTTCCGCGGCGACCGCGATCATAGCAGTCGGACGAGCTCGAATAGATTTCGCTGATGCAATTGTTCGTAGGCACGAAATATATCTATAGAAAATTTGCAGGCTCGTTAACGTTTAATATTGAGAATTATTGGTCTGGCCGGAAACCGTTGAATAGGACCCTGCTCATTCATGCTCGCCGTTCGTCGAACACATTGTTGTGTAATTAGTTTTAACTTCGTTAAAGAGCTATACCCGCTGCTTTATTTCCCACGAATTTACCTGCGTAGTAGGTAATTATTGGTAATGAAGGCCGGGAAAACAATGAGTGGCTATAAAGGAATTTTTGTTTTCTCTGACATCTGTTTTTAAATACGCAACTTGAAATTGAACATGATCGATATTTCACCAACTTTTCATACGTTTTCCCTATGTGTATGCTAAGTACTTATAAATTTTCAATGTCAACTACGACTCAACTGATTTTTATATAGAATATAAATTAATATTAAGAGTCGGAGGATTATAATTTTATCGTATGGGTGGGTACATTAGGTAATTATACGTGTTCGTTGTTATCGACTTTTTCATTATAATAAAATACTCGATAAAAGAGACGAAACAATCGTTGCGGTTAAACGATAAGCGTACAACTATCAGCTTTCATTTAACAGCATATTTTCCAAAGGTTGAGGCTTTTCTTCTTCGTAATAACGTCCCTCTTTACGAATTGAAATCTCACGATGCGTCCGATTCAACGTGGAAACAATAAGCGCTCGAATGCTGTCGATATCATGAAAAGCGAATTGTGATTATTTCACAATGAACGATGTTTCATTCGATTTATGTCATTTTTTTTTTTCTTCAATTGTACACGACCGCGCGTACACGTTTCCCCCTGACAGCAAATATTACATGAATAATCAAGTTCGTGAAGTATGATGGGGCTTTTAAAATCGACCGTTTTCGGTCGAATCATGCATGAAACACGTCGAATCGAAAAGAGAGGCGGGTGGGAAAAAAATAGAACGAACGTGACGTTTCTTTAACGCTTATTCTTCATTACTTACGGTGAATTTAACGTGGGTACGCAACAGAGCATTCTGACATAAAAAAAAAGATATAAAAGGTATAAAGAGCGTTTTACACACTTTTTTCGAGTCGTAATTCCTTCGATAAAAATGTATCTGGGTTAAGCACGGAGGACCGTTTTATATCTTTATCCTCCAACGTGCCGTAACATCAGAAATTTTATCACCGATTGTTCTTCTTCGGCTTAATCTGCATAATTAATGTAGTTTCATCTTCTTGTCTTGTAGTCGTACCACACTATGGTGCGTTTTATTTCGATTCAGTTACTTTTTCTCCGTGAAACGAAATAGCGGCAATGACGTGTTAAATAATTTAAACTGTCGCTTTCAAATAAATCCTTTTCGTATTCTGTTATACCGAAAGTACGTTAAATTTTGAAATACGTATTGCACTTTATGTTTCATTTATTGGTAATGGCAGTATTGGGCATTGATGAATTTCATTGAATTACATTTCATTATTTCAATTTTCAATTAAGAGCGATTTAAATATGTCCAATTTATTTCTCATATTTTAATATTTAAAATCTTACTTTCGCTGCAAACAAATGCGATTTCAATCCTCTAAATAATAATATTCTACGATACATTTATTAAAATTCAGTGATAAAAACCGGAATTTTAAATATCAAAGTAAATTTCAACAATTAAAAATTCGTTTGCGAACGAAACTTTGCAACAACTAGCCAAACACGTTCACCTCCCAAGTATTCCACAAACATGCAGGAAAAAGAACCACGGCAAAATTTTCGCGTACTACAAAAAAGTTTACGTAGGAATAAAAAATGCGATGGTATCAGCTTCTCTGCGAAATGTTCCATAATATATCAATTCGAACTAAGAAGCAACCTACCCATTGAGTAACAGCATTTAATCAACATTTTGCGACTCGACGTACAATAGGAAATTATTATGGCAACATTATGCGAGAAACTATTCGTAGGATAGTACAGAGTCTGGTAATTACCGTTATTTACCTTTTTGCCACGCCGCATCGGTTGTAGTCTGCTCCTTAACGAGGCATGTCACGAGAACACGTTCGATCGCAGGGTTAATTTGGACGCAATGAAACCAAAGCCCGGGGCATTCTACGATTGCATCTCGATACGATCGTTATAGGATGAGCTCTATGTCGGATTTTCGCTTAGCGATATCAGGCCTACCTCCGACGCCATTGATCAGTGGCATCGTTCCAAATTACCCTTTAAACATCCATTCGCCGACGCGGAATTGTTCACTTTTCTCGATCGGTCGATCAGTTTTTACGTGCCGGCATTGCAGACGCGACTGACGTGTAATTTCTCTTGACATTTCGCCCCGATTTCCGGCTGCAACCGTGCCGCGAAAAAAAAAAGTAACAACGAGAGTTCGTCCAAGTTCTACTGCATGAAACACAATAGCGCATACTTTCTGTCTCTCCCTCTGTCTTTCTTTCTCTTTCTACGAAACCCTCTTTCCTCGACAGCACTTTCAATCCGTTTGATTGAACGAAATTCGGATCGACGTGGAGACAGGCTAGAAAAACTCATTTTTGATGCTTGGCTCGAAGAACCGATGGAAGGGAATTTTCGAAAAAAAAAAAAAAAAAAAAGGGCGCGCGCGGATGGTCCCGATGCAAAAATCATGATCGGCCGGCGAGACTTGCAGCAATTTGTTGGACGCATATATGGGACGAGGAACACGAAAACCGTGACGAGAGAATATTTTTGAAAATATTGCCGCTATAGGAAAATGTTATTGGACGGTACCGAAGTGCCTTAAGCGATACATTTTTTGTTTTATTTTAAAGGGAAAATTCAGTTTCCTACGGGTGAAGGTTTTAATGGAAAATTCGAAATCATTGTGGTTTCTGTTACCCGTAACATAATCTTGTGTTTTGCAATTTATAAGATTATCGATTAATGAACCGTTAATGGTGATACATAATTTATATATCAAATCATATTTATCTTAGTATTTTTATACTTGGTATATGTATAATTTTTATATTCCACTACTGTTGCATACGTCGAAGAAGAATGGACAGTTTTTTTATCCATTAGCGCTTCTATCAATACGCGAAAGCTCCATCGAAGTGATTTAAGTGTGTTTAGAACAGTCATCGTTCTTTTATCCAGTTAAAAGATAATTATATTTCATAAATTAATCAAATTTCTACGGCCCTCTAACGATATAAAAATTTATAACGTCAGCGTAATGTGTATGACTGCGTGGCAACGATATTTCTTCAAAGCTACTAAAATTTCCGAACGTACCGCCATATATTCCATTTATCAAATACTCTCATTGAAACGTAATGAATGTAGAATTCTTCAATTTAGCAACTAACGTTTCTGACGCGAATTCTTTGAAACTCCAATTGCATCGGTATTTCTAGCGAACGAAGATTATCGATCAATCGTCGCTTTAACACACTGTTATTTGTTTAATTTTCGTGCAGATCGGTCTCCATAATGCGATATGGGGCGAAACGTTCCAAAGCGTAGTACCTGTAATTTCTACAGTGGGTCGGATAGTGACGGTAATGCATAATGATTATGAGGTATTACGTACGAACATTGTGCGCGCTCTCGTTGGAAGGTCCTTCATCATGTTCGACATGGACACGCCATATTTTCCAATACACAATCTGTGAAAGGAATGAAGCACGTTCGTTGATATATGGTGCCACTCAAGGCGTATAAGCGGCAGTAATTCACGGTATTATCTGATCTGGATGCGTGGCTATGTGAAAGCGGATAGCGCTCGCGCCAGAGTAACAACAGGAGGGTGGCGGAAACCACGTTGAACGTGAAAGGGGTGACGATGATGAGAGAAAAAGAGTGAGGGAGAGAGGGAAGGAAAAGAAAAAGTTAACGAAGAGAAATGATCATCCATGGCGATGGCTTACCAAAGATCGGCACTGTATTGATTTGATCGAAACGGTTTCTCTTTGTTTTACAAGATTATCCCTGAATTGATGTCTTGCGACACAAGCTCCGATAAAATACGGTTTTCGCCTATAGTATTTTACTCATACAGACTTTTCTTGGTAATCTACTATTGTGTAGATACATTGTGCGAGAAAAATTGTTAGATTTTATACGTGTGAATGATTTCAAGATTAAAAATAAAGTTTATCTACGCAGACGTATTTGGCGAGCTATTCTTCTTTCCTTTCTTACAAATTAACTTTGAATCTTTCAGTCATTTCTCAGGAAATAAAGTTTTATTAATATAATACCGAAACCAATATTGATATAATACTATGTATAATTTTTTAAACGAGATCTTGATAGAGTTTTTAAAATTTTTTAGAAATTTCGGTTTTTTATTTCTCCACTTTTGCAAAATATATGTATGCTTAGCATGCAGTTTCAAGTACTTGTGTTTATGTATATATATCTTTATTTGTTAAAAGATTCTATATAAATGCGTAATACATTGTTAGAGTTCAATCGACAATATCGCAAGATTTTCTCAGCGCCTGAGAAATTTCGTCAAATTCTTTCATCCACAAGTACCATTGTTCTTATAATGAAATTCACGACTACTTTCCCTCTGCCATTTATTTCGTACCCGCCCATTCGTTCCATTATTACCGTCGTTGAGGGTTTTTATTCCTTGGTTCTTGCCTCGTCCCCGTTCCTTCGGCACCGGAGTTTATATTTTTCATAATTAATTGGCCAGGCCGGAGACTTCTAAACAATGGTTAAAGTCCCTTCGTGATTTTCGTGATTTTCGCGATTCAAGAAATAATGAGGCGTATTCATCATCTCGCGGAAACGTCGCGGATAAAATGTGTGGTTTGTTAGAGTATATAGTTACTCTGTGGCACGAATTCACGAATTTATTCACCCAATTTTCAATTTCATTCATTCTATTTCGTCCAATTAAAAAATTAGAGCGAGATCAAGAAGTCTTTAACGAAACCGTTTTTAGAGGAAACGATATGAATTGTGTCATTAACGGTTATAAAGAGTAATTATATAAAGTACAAGTAAGGTACCTTCGTTAAAAGAAATAAAAAAAATGTGAAAGAGAAGTTGAATAAGAAATAATTAATGCACGACGCTTCATAAAAAAGTAGGAAGAATTTAAAATACGGTATTCGTAAATTTCAATTACTTTTAAGTTGAACTTTTGTTCAAATTTTCAAGTAAACTTTGACGAAACGATGTAAAATAAAAATGAATATTTTTGAAAAATCCACGGTATAAAAAATATTTTTAAAAAGTCTTCTTTTCGAACGTTCTCTAACGCACGTTTTCCAAATAAAACTCGCTTACCACCATTGGCACAATCAAATACGAACGTAATATTACGTTTGAAGTTGAAAAAATCTGAAATGGAATCCTTTATGTCCAAATGATACGATATCGTAGTGTATATACGTATCCTATCGTTCGTTATCTATCTACGATATCGCAATATTTTCATTTGTTCGGAACAGTTTCTACGGGCACGTGTCGGCACATCGAAATGCTATTAAACACAGTTCATACTGATGGAAGAAAGATCGAAGTCGCTGAATGTTAGTGATATATATCATCGTACGCTTTCTCGTTGATACGTGACTGGAAGCAGGGGAAGCTGGCTGGGTTTCTTAAATCACTGAAGCACCGCCAGAGAATAGTAACCGGTATCTTTGCTGGTAGTACCATATTCCGTGCACGATTTACCCAGAATCGGAATGTCTGGTGATCGTGTCCTGCGGTTGAGGACGATTTCTCCAGTGAATGTAAGAGACTAAAGGGGGAGAGAAAAGAGTTGGAGAGGTGACTCGATTTCCATTACTTACAATTATTGATTTAGACGAAATCAGTCAGAGACGTGAAGAGAAACCGGAGTAGTTAACGAAAAAGTTGAAGTATCTCAATGACGTTCTCTATTATTATTATTATTATTATTTCTGAAATAACGATTCATTTTTTTTTTTTTTTAGTAATTTACACTTATAACTTGATGGTTCCATAAAAAAGACAGCAACTGTTGCTTCCGATTATTAATTCATCGTTAATTTTTACACTTTGGTAAAATTCCAATCGTGTTGCTACAAGTTGATCTAAATACCTGGATACTGACGAACGACGGTATATTACGACAGTGACTTTAAAAATTAATGGAACGTTTGTAACTTGCAAGACACAAGACATTAGACTTTTGTCTCTAATTTTGTATTTATAACTTAGAATTTTGAAACTTTTATTCGATAATGTTTCTTTTCTTCACGTTTGCTGCATTTTACGTTTATTTTCCAATGCTAGATAGTTTGGAATTAAATGCGTTTTAATATTTCATGACATAGATTCTAAGAACGAAATATCTCGAATCATGTTCGACAATGATGGTAGTGGAAACACAGCCATAAATCTCGGCTTCCCGCGTCTGAATACTCTTCGCGTTGTATTCATGCGTCTTTTGTCTGATCAAGCGTCGTCATATATCACTTCCTTGTCCTCTGCTGCACTATATTTTGCTTATCTGAATCGATACATAAAACAAGCACCTTTTTGTTATAAAACAAACACGATGTCTCCTCTCTCTCGATTTTTGTATATAAATATTCCTTCTGCCACATTGTATCAAGAATATTTTTCGAAATATGGAAAGCTGATTATCTATGACGTGTCTTTATGAAAATATATACCTTGAATTAGGTCAACTGTCAGTTTCTCAAGTATTGTCAAAACTTCTCTTTCGAGTAGATCCATAGAGACAGAATTCTACTTGTTTGCTCAGGCACGACCCTATTCTATTTGTTTTACCAGACACGAACCGATACTACTACTTTCGTGCCCGTTCCTATACGGTGTAATTCTACTTGGCTATCCATGCACGATTCCATTATATTGGTTTAGCTTGGTATTGGAACGCAAACTTTTGCCATAAATACTCGAAGACAAAAATAAATTGTGCCACTCTAAACACACGATATTCACGACTCTATCCTTGCTCTGTCTAAATTTTTACCCAAGATGTTTCGAAGATTCGTTCGAAATTCGCTTAACAAGTATACATTTCGTTCTAACGATTTGAAACTTTTTATCTCGCATTTATGTTCCTCTATTCTGTTAGAAACTGTTGAAGTGATCGATACTTCTGAGAAAACTCTACATCTGGTCTTCGGCTTTCACAAGGCGCCGATGTCGTCTATAGCGCATAGACAAAAGAATGCGTCGACGACAGACGATAAGCGGCACACGTGCGACGTTTTTTTCGGCGTTCCTTTAGTCATAGGGTAACACTGCTAGCGTGCGGATCTGGACCAGCTTACATATATATTCCTACTTGTATTTACACTTCTATATTAAATTATATTTTCTACCTTACAATCTATCCACACGTTTCTTTGTTCACACATCTAATAACCTCAACAGAAACAAATTATTTCAAAGATCGTTTACTAGGAATTATCAAACAGTTACCTGTAAAACTTGAAACGTTTGATCAAACTCATCCTACGGTTCGTTGACGTGATTTGAAACGCGCTCCTTATCTTTCATTTTTCTCGAAAGTTTTGAAACGAGTTCGTCTCGCTCTACCATGTCGTGTAAAACATTACTCGTGTACATAAGGCTTCATTATTGAAACACGGATACGCAGTGACGGGACGTCAAGAAGGCGTCAGCAATAATCACGCCTCGTTGCTCTGGCGAGAAACTTTTCTCGTCCTTGATGCATGCACGTTGCACGGTTCGGCAGGTGAACAGTCAAAGTGCTAATGCATGACGGAAGAGTTGGAATAAGTATCGATCGGCCGCAGTGGTCGAATAGCAGTTACCGGCGAGCATGGTCAAACAGTAGTAGTAATAGAACCGGTCGTGGTTAGCCAGTAGTAAGAGGGTAGTTGCGGTCAGACAGTTAGTATCAGGTCTCGCTGCGGTTTGTCGTGAATAACAGTTTTAGTTCATCATATTGTATTCTTGCTTTGGAAATGTCAGCGGTTACGAATCGGTTCACGCTGCAACGCCCTCGGGAAAATTAACGTAGGTATACCATTGGGGGGAAAAAAAGGAACGTCGGGGAACGTTTCTACGCCTGTAATAAAACTTACGTGTTAATAAAATTTACAGGCCGCCTTCCTGGAAGAAGGTAAAAAGAATAACTAGGGTGGGAGGGAGGGGGCAGTTATAACGAAGGAAACGAAATATTTACTTGGTAGGCAGTTGCGGTCGAGTTTGTAGAAACCTCGCTATCTTCATCTTTAGGGCGTGTAACGAGATATTTCGCTGTAATTTGTAAAATTCTTTTTTATCCGCGTGTGTGCTTGTTCGTTATGTAACGAGATTCTGCGTTGTGTTGTGAAATTACTGTGCATGGTAAAATTAGTTTATTCTTGGAATTACTATTTTAACGAATTCTAGAGGAGCTTTAATTAAAAGTTTTAAGGATTTCTAGATACTTTGATTGGATTATTGACGGAAGATTATCGATATTTTATCATATTTAATAAAGAAATTTTATAAAATATTAGAAGTAAAATAATTCAGAATGTTGTATGAAATATACAGTTGTTGGCGAAAATAGCGCTACGGAAATTTCAAAATATTTTGTATAACACGCACAATATACCTACGCATAAGGATTCTCCACAATAGGTTTTTATATACCTTCGTGTACCGCTTTGCTTCATAGTCGCCTCGTCTAATATCGTACAGTTGTAACAAATGGAGCCTGCAACGAAGTACTGTATTACAAATTACCACAATTACCTTCTTAGGGGGGAAAAAACAGCAGCTTACGTGACACTAAAATTCGCGATGCCACTTTACACGATCTTTTATCATTCTTCTTCCCCGTCTTCGTAACTGAAAATATTTACAACTCGAAGAAATTGCGTGACTCAGCTTGTTTATCAACCGTAGAAACGTAAAACGTTTCCGAGCCGTCTTAACAATACCTCGCGTAGGTTTCAACCGGTCCGCGTCAAGATGTAAACACGTTCGAGTTTCCGGGTGGGCACGGTAATTTAATCAACTTCTTAACGGCATTCTGGACGTTTTAATATTTCACGGAAAACTATCCAACTGGAGTTCTCCTTTGCTCGCCCTGGTGAAAGTATGTAAGCGTCGTTTGTCAACAAGTAACGGCTTCGTGGCACGAACCACGGAAGTTAGGCTAGCTTGGCTTGCCGTGCGTTTAAGAGGATGTCAGGTTGAAACAAAGCCGATTAAGCGCTTAAGACCGAATCGGTTGAATGCCTAATTACGCTGTGAATGGCGTTCAAGTAGATTCCTCTCGCTGGCAATGCTACAACTTTCCTCTCTTCCCATCCCTTTTCCTGCCTTTCTCCTTTCTCTTCCCTTTCTTTCACTGTCCACCTCTATTGTTTCCCTTGGGCTCTACTTGCTTAGCTTCTTATCGAATACAACTGAAATTCCTGCTTTACCTCGTCCGAATCACTTCGACGTATCGATCTCTCTGTATATATAGGCAATCTGTATAAAACCATACAATTAGGATCCTAAGTCTATAACTTTTTAATTTAGGAAACAAATTATGTAACCGAAATCGTATTTATTAAATGTCTTCGTAATGAACGTGGAATAACTGAAATAGAATTCGAAAATTTAATAAACCCAATGCTGGAGTTAACGAGAAAGCTGTTCTTCTTTCGATTTTGGCCCATAGGCTTGGTAAAACCGTATATATTGCGTTGGCAACTAAGTAATTGCGGATTTTGTCATTAGGTGGTATTGACAAAATCCGCAATCACTTAATTGCCAACCCAGTACTATACGAAATTGCTTATAATCTAAACAAACGACGGTAATATTGAAAATCATCGGATCTATAGCCAGTGTATTTCGTTCAAATTGCTTACACCATATTGCTCGTGACGATGTGTGCAAAAGTCATTTTCGTTATTATCTTTTCCGGATTTATTTGCTTTAGCGTTTCCTGCGTCAACATTTTTCCCCGAACGTTATTACCAAGGATTGAACGATAGTTTGGAAATAGCGGAGATGTTAATACAACCCTTTATATGCCGATTTTACCCCATATTCCTTCCTCTGATTTATCTGATCATCAAAACACTGTTTATAATACTTTTGAGGACCGTGGAACGTAAGATCGCGACACTTAAACTTACCACTCGAAACGCAAGAAACTTAATAATTCACTGCAGTGTGCATGTTTCGTAATATTGTAGCATCTTATACTACAATCAATTTATTTACAACGAATGGATCGCACAGTTGATTAAACAGGAAACGAAGGTTGTTTGCGAACTAAATACAACAACGTGCTATAATTAAGACAACTAAATAGTTAATTTGCAACTCTCGTCACCACACCACATTCTCTCGACAACGCAACTCGCACTGTCCGACTTCTCGATTCACACTCTCTGGCTTCTCCACTGACACTGACTGTTAATTCGTCTTTCTCCCTTAGCATCCTTTTGTCTTTCGTCTTAGCCCCACCACGCAGGTGTTCCGCACCCGCTCGTGGCCAGGGTCGCTCAGGCCCTTTCCACGAAACTATTCGATCGAAGGATCGACGACACGTTGATGGCTCTGTTGGCACTTCGGCTTTCTCGCGATACGGTTTATGGTTCACTCGATATCTCTTAGGCCTTTTGTCCACGATACTACGATATGATTTTATTTAAAAACTTTAATATGGTGAAAATTAGTTGCCAAATAACCAGTGATTTATAAATTGCTTTTAGAGATAAACGTAACATATGGTTTTACTCCGGTATTCGATTTTGTATAGATTTTTTGTACTGGCAAACCTGATTACTTCCGATCTGTGAAATCGATAATGAACATTAGATCAATCCGAGACGCGTTATAGTGCATATTGCGATAGCTGTGTAATAGCTTGTCTTGTTTTACGAGACTATGTATGTAGGACGTGATCGATCACGTTTGTCATTTCTAGTGTGATTTCCATTGTTTTGCGGATAATTGGTCGTTGTACCGAATTGCCATAATATCCTGGTATATGTACATATATATGTACAATATATATATTGATTTTATAATGTATGAATTCTGTGTATATACAGAACTTTGTATTATATGACGTAATATAATTCTATATGGTGACAATTTTACCTTTCAATTTGGTCTGATTTAATATTGAATTACTCTTTACTAGTGAGTTCAATAATATCCGTGCAATTTCCAGTTTCTCCATATTCTAGATTTGTAATGTTGTATAATACCGTTTAATAAAACTTAACCTGTGATAGATAATATTTCTGTAATAGTACAATTTTATATATACTCTTTATAAATGTTTGAACGTTTTGTTTGAAGATTTCCTTTCGATTTTATTCTTAATTTGTTCGAGACCTATGACTTGGACGTTGAATCTGCTGGTACTTCTTCACAGAGCACTTAAGGTTGAGTTATTTACAAAGATTTACGCAACTTCTAGCGTCGATAGATCGTGGATATTCATGGAAATTTATATCTTTTAAAATACAATTAGAGAAATGGAACATAAACGAAGAATTGTTCCTAGGTAAATGACTACTTTACTTTGTGTATTTCGTATATTTCTACATACTTTAGGAATTTCACACATTTAAAGTCTAGTTACAGTATAACGGTCAGTCAATCTACGGATTGTAACTATAAAAGTCGCTAGGTTAGACACATTATTTGTGGAATGAAGTATCTAATGCGTAAGATAGTCGAATTTTTAGAATCTTCGCTTCGGTGTACGGGTCCTGCGAGGAGAATGCAGTGTGTCAATCGATCTCTGATGAATCTATACGTACAATTACGGTACAATATAGTTGTAATAGTTGCGAAATATCAGAATGTCGCGTGAGCTTCGAGTCTAAAAATTCTGCAGTGCCTGACCGTAAAAGCCTCGAATCTAATAAAATATTCGTTTATCCTAAAATGAATCGATCCGTAGAAATTCAAATTATAATTTGAGAAATCATTCGGCCACTATGAATAACCGTGTTAAAGTACGCTCGTCTCGAATATGTCAAATAAGTCTTCAAAATCTTTTTCGAAATTTTCTTATAAAATAAACAGCTTCGTATCTCTGATTGTGAAACGTTTAACTACGAAAAACTGTCGTATCGAGCGATTCTCTAATATTTAAACACCAACAATGTAAATTCCATTCGTTCCATCGAGATGGAGGTCCATTTAGCGATCCACGGGGAAACCGAATCCGTGTAAACAATCAAGCGAAACCAAAGGAAGCGGAGAATCTGGAGCAGTGTAGCGTTTCGCACAACAAGACCGGAGACTCGTGCGTCACAGCTAGGAAGCCCTTTAAGTGCAAACAGGAAGATCCTAAATATGCAACCCTCATACCCTTTATGGTTCGAGCGCCAGTGCATTCTCGCGCCTTGTGAAACGAGATTGCGTCTCGGAAATGTTTCGGAATGTTGGTTGGTCTCCGTTTGCTAAATACATATGGACGCCGGAAATAAGGATATCCGTTTGCGAATACATGGCTGGATGTCGTTGTACCCTCAAGAATCTACTGCCCCAGAAGAACTTTTATTCGTGGAATGATATTTTATGTTGAAAGCGATTCGCTTGATCTACAACTGCATCTCCTTCGTTGCAACGACGAAAATAGTCGTGTTAACAGCGCAAACGTGCTTTCGATTTATACGCTAATATATTTGCTGACGATACAGCCTTATTAGCCTCACACTCAGACCCGACAATTGCCTCCTCTACTCTCCAGCGAGGCCTCGACTCTATGGAAGAGTGGTTCCACAAATGGCGCTTCAAAGTCAACGAAAACAAATCTAGCCACGTAACTTTCACGCTACGAAAACAAACTTGCCCATAGGTGACGATAAACAACATACCTATTCCAGATAAAGAGTCAGTCAGATGTCTGGGCATGATTCTTAACAGAAGATTGACACGGGAACAACATATCTTAGATAAAACCAAACAACTCGACGCAAAACTTAAAAAATTCTACTGGCTCATCGGCCGACGTTCCAACTTAAACACGCAAAGTAAAATTACACTATACAAGGCCATATTAAAACCTGTTTGGACCTACGGAATCCAACTATGGGGAACAGCAAGTAATTCCAACGTAGAGATTCTTCAACGATTCCAATCGAAAACCTTAAGATCCCTAATAGACGCACCTTGGTACGTCACCAACGAAACGATACATCTACCCACAGTTAAAGAAGAATTATCCAAATTCGGCAATAGACATAGCACAAGAGTTAACAGCCACCAAAACCCTCTAATTACTCAACTACTCGATACGTCGGAACAGATCCGCAGGCTAAAACGACGTTACACCTTAGACCTAAGTACTAGATTCAAATAGAATCAAACATATTATAAACACTTATTAATCATGTCATAGAACCACGCCAGATAAATTTACTTAAAATTCTCTAACGAGAATTGATTGTAAATTAAACGCAAATAAAATAAAAATAATAATTGAGCTGATCCAGATGCGCACGCTAGCAGTGTTACCCTATGACTGAAAACCCTGAAGCGAACGTTGCCTGTGTACCGTTTATGGTCTGCCTTCGTCCCAGTCTTTTGTCTATACGCTGTCGATGGCTTCGGTGCTTGAGAAAACTAAAAAGATCAGATGTAGAATTTTCTTAGAAGTGGTGACCACTTCAACAGTTCTTATTCGTCCTAAGACACGTATGCCGCTACAGATCTAAGGACTTCAACGAGACGCACGAGCCGAGTCAGTCCGCAACCAGCCGCCAGCTGATTCGACTACGATTAAGGAACGAAGTGCAGTTTCAAAGAACAGTTGCACAGAGGCAGTTAACGTTTTATTAATTCATATAAAGGAATTCACTGTATAGTTTTGCCTAGTCGCGTGTCCACTTGATACGGACTTTCATTGGATCATAATATAATAAAGAAATTCCTGGAATATGAGAAAATAAGAAAATGCCTGGAATATCCGGCCAACATCGGAACTTACTTGAAAACCTACTTTCTTACGAGTTGGGATATTATTGAGTGGATTAATTTTGAAAAATTGACAACAAGTTGAATCTCGATGTGAAACGCGAGGTGTGCTGAATAATACAGTTTAAGGAGTTCAGGTTAGAAAGCAAATTAAAATTTATACAATAACGTTAAATATCATAAAGGTTAATCCTTGACATTATCCATTTAAAATTCAGAATCCTTCTTAATACTCTTAAATTTTGCGCTTGCATATCTGTGAATTTTTAAACTCTTTTCAAGTTGCATTAAGCACTAATATTTATGCAGTAACTACTAAAAGTTTCCGACCAGAATGTAGCTCTACTTCAGCTTAAATTATGCAAAACCTGAAAAACTCTTTGCGATATTTTATAAGATTACACCAGTGTGATAGATTTTCATTTTTAGAAATTCTTTATCTCAACGATATAGTGAAATTATACTTCGCGCAACTACTCTACTATAACGTTACTTTCGTTCTTTGATTATATATCAACATATAATACAGAAGCTTATCAATGTAATACTAACGCTTTCGCGTTACTATATTTTATTAGATGAACTCGCCATTTACTTTGGCATCTCAGATTGAAATAACAATTCTTCACCTCGAATCCGCGCCACATATTACACCGCTTCGTAGCAAGATCAGTTGGATCAAGATCGTCCATCGACGTCTCATAAAATTCGCAGTAAAATCTGCGTACGAACGTGCAACTGACACTTCCGAGTTCTTTGGTTGATCCAGAGCCAAGGAGATGACAGGATACGCCTCCAGCCGAGCAGGATCCTTGACACCTGGAACGAGGCCAATCTCCGGTCCGCCAGGAGCGTCGAACTTATGCCGTCGGCAGAGTTTCAAAATTATTACTCGACCGCGTCAGCAGCTACCGTGTTTGTTTTCGTCCTGATGCTGGTACCCTGTCTCACCTATTTTCCATCCTCGTTCGTTCTTCACCCACAATTTTCTCTTTCAGCCGCCTGTCGCGCTTACTTTCTTGGTCTTTACGCTGTTTCGTCTTTCTTCGTGTTTCTTCGTAACTGGAATCGAAGCGTTTGCAACGAAAAGCGGCAATTTAAATATTGAAATTATATTTGTTGGAAGAGAAAGACAGTATTAAGTGATTAAGTGATTAAGTAGAAGAATTTTAAGACTAAATGTATAACAAGATAAGATTGAAAATGAAAACACCTGTTATATTCAAAGATGACGAATTTTTCAAAATAATTGAGAAGTTAAGTCGACGATGAAGTTTTGTAGAAGCCAAGGACGCGATTAATGAGACAAACGATATAATTTTTGAAGGGAATGGAAGAACGCGTTTAGTTAATAAATAAAACAAGCAATTGTGGTAACATGGAATTGATCGACAACGTATCGAAGTCTCTTCCCCATAAAAATTAGAAAATGTGATTTATGTTCCTCCGCTACAGCGTTTAAGAGTGGCAAATGATTTGATTTTGGAGCGATGGTTGATTTTCACTTGATTTTATTGCATTTTGAGTTGCTTCTTACAACAGCACCTACTTCGATCGTGCACGACGAGCGTTTCCACTGCAGCAGATAAAGTATTCGATGATCAATGGTCATGGAAGAAAACGCGTGGTATAGAGAGTTGGGAAGTTTCACAGGGTACTTTCATTAGAAACGAAACACGTGGCGCGAGGAACACCGGCGACACAGCAAGAAAAGCAGCGAGCAAGAGAGAAATTGTACACCGGTTGCGGTGAATGGACGAAGCAGAGCGAATAGATGTATGGAGTGTTTTCTACAATCCGATTATCTTGGTCGACTTAAGCGGATTTCCGTGAAAACTTCGCCACGGCTGCGCCGTCAAATCCTCTGTAGTTATAAACGGGAAGACTGCTGCGCCCATTGTTTTCCGATTTCTCGAGTGGTCAGCTGATGGTAGGGTATTGACAGAAACAACTAGATGAATTGCATACCGAAGATAAGGTTTTGTATTTACGTCGAGAGAGATTTTACTGGAACGTAAGCGTATATCGTTTCGCTGATACTTCGTTTGTTGCTGGTTTATTGTAAAATCCAATGATAATATCTACCAATAACAATGGTGAATCTTTAATGGACTTTGAAGATATAATAAACTTTAATAACACGTAAATGTAATTGTCTAATTACAATCGTGGCTTAATGTTTTCTACGATGTTTCATTACGAGTTCCGGCCGGAATTAGTAGCGACTTTGTCTTTTGTATCTTGTTGGAGAATTCTGTTGAACGTTGGTCGCTATCATCGCGAATTGTTTGCTATATTTTCAAAACATCCATAAAAAGATCTTTTTAATATATCAATTAAAAACTTTTGTAATATATAATATAGATAATATTGATAGAAGGAAATGTAATTTATACGTTTTTATATTTTTAAGGTATAAAATTAATTACCACGCAACATCTGAGATCATTATCAAAGCACGTTTTAATTCAGCCCGTTTCCGTATTTTCAGGTTGAACTACTTGATGTCGGGATTAACGCCAAGCTGGTATCACGCGACGAATATTGCCCTGCACGCCATTGCATGCGTTTTGGTCACAAGGGTGAGCCTAGCGGTGGCATCACTGCGTCCAGGATTTGCTGCCTTGACAGGTTTGCTGTTTGCTGCTCATCCTGTACATACTGAAGCGGTAAGTAATAGCTTCAAATAGACACGATGAAAGCTTACAACTATCACGCGCTGAAGCTTGAAAAAACGAAATCGCCTGAACACTTTACGTATTTTTCTTTCTTCCGAGAATATTAATACAAAATAACAGGCGATCGTATAAACAGAGAAAATAGTTTGTACGATTTATGTTTATAGTAGGAGAACAAATTTTTAAAATATATCATTAAGAATAATTCCAAAATTATCTAATCCAGCGTTAGAAAAATATATTGGTATAAAAAATTGTGCAAACTAACGTTGAAACTGTGAATTTTTGAAAAAGTAATAATCACATAGATCGGATAATGCGAGGGAAAGCAGTTTTATTAACCGTGAAACATATGACGTGAAATATATTCTACGAAGACCCAAGCGAATCTGGTACATCAGAAACAGTATCCTAATTATAATGCTGTTCATAGTTTTATCATCGTCAGCTTCGCAGTGTGTAATAATTCGAAGAGATTAACGTAAAAACTAATTTAAAATTTTCGCCTAGTTTAGAACTTGTCTTAAGCCGCTTAGGGATACGAAAGTGATTGGCAGGAAGTCCTCTTGTACTTCTCGTTGTATCTTGCGCATGATGCGCAGCAACAATAAACGTCAGTGATAATGTTTGCGTACGTAATCTGCTTCGGTTAAGCGCATAATAGCGATATTGTACTCATTATTATCTTCGATTATCTGTTATTTCAGAGGATGTACGTTTAAAAACGACGCGCGAACAACGCTATTGATAATGATTAACGATCCTTTCGCGTATGATTTTCGATCCAATGTATTTTTCTAACGTTCGAAAATATCTCAAAAATTCTTATTAATATGTACGACTACGCGTTTCAATCTTACGTTATATATTTGTTGGAAACATTATAGATCTTCTATGGTTGCTAAAATGAAAATAAGAATAAAATATGAAATTGGAAAATGTCAACGAGGTAAAATATTGTCCACGGAACATTTGCAATTTTTCTAATGAAATTAAAGAATCATAATTTACAAACAAAAAATGGGAAACAAACATCGATCAAGTATTTCTGCAGAGGCTTCGTTACAAAGTTGTAAGCAAACACCGAGCGGAGATTGAAACGCGATTCTATCGTATAGTATTGTATTGTATAGTAACAGATCCCGCGTTTCTACGTAACAAAACTTTCTATAATAATGTTTTTCGAATTTTCAAATTATAAATTTAATTCTGTCGTTTGACCAGAACTGAAACTATTGAGCATAAACCGTACATACTTGAAAATGACTATTTCTTTCTTTTCAATTTAGTTGCATCCTATTCACAAGTTTGCCACGAATGTTTCTTCTAGCGCATGTTATTGATTATTCGAAGGCAAAATGATCACTAGTCACGAGTCTATTTTTCACTTGTCGTGACCAAGATCTGCGTAGCAATAATTTCAAATGCAACGTTTAAATTTGCATTTTATAAACGTCAAAACTCCCAATTACCAGGGGAAACTTGTACGAAAAAGAAAAAGAAACACAGAAATTAACGCACTATTATTCGAAGTAATGAAACTCACGCAGAAGCTGCGATAAGAAACGTCGTTCGCTGTTCGTTAAAAGTTTCTTACGAATGGTCATTAACGTAAGACGCGGGCTTTCGAGTGAAAATTACCGCCTGTGCGGCATATTGATTTTCAAGGCTGAATCGTCTATGCTCCAGTCCGTTTGCTGGTCACGCACTGTTCTGCACCCCGTTGTATCACATGCGTGCACATATTGTCGCATGTGTGACGAGTCGCGTGTGAACAACGACCCTTTGTCGTCCGTGCTGTTATCGCGATGTTATGGTCGTATCACGTTCTCGGATAAAGAAATCGGACATAGACGCGTAACTCGCGATGCCGTTAAATTGTACCGTCGTGCTGATTGGCTTTAAGATAAGGTCAATCGCGCCGTTTCATTCAAATTCGCGAGTGACTTTATGGATCTTGTCTAATGCGCCACCAACGTGATTTCGAACGTGAAAAATGTGAAAGCGATACGAAAAGTCGTGTAAAATTGTTTATTGAATTAGTTAGCAGTTAAGAGATGGGTATTGAAAATATCCATTGGAAATTCACAGAATCGGATTTGCGTTAATTCTCCGATGTGAAGAGAAGGCAAGGTAAAAAGAACGGAGAGAAAGAACGAGGCATTTGAAGAAACGGCGCATTCAAATATTGAAATAATTTTTGTCAGTTTTGTATCGAATGATCGATGAAGATATTATTTAATAAGTATCTTTCGCGCTAATTAGACATTCAAACGAAAGTCGACGTTTCAAGGGATAAACTGGTACCCATCGCGCTCATAATTGAACATCCTCGTAATGATCTATAGTGGAGGAAGATACAGTGGTCGAACGACAAATCTCGAAAGCAAACATTCTATTCGGTGACAGAAGGGGGTGGGTTGATCGCTGGTAATGCCACCGGCGATATTTTGCTTTCTATGCTATCCAATCGGAATTACAGCTCCCATCGGTTCTATTCGATTCGCTCGGTAAGCCTCATCATATTGCTATTCAGCCGCTATTCCGACAACAGACGCGGAATCCCTTTGTTTGTCCTTGTAGGCGTTGTTTACCAAAATCATTAAATCCGGTCCTGGATTGAATCCTTGATCGAACAACGCCGTGGGTGAGCGTTAATCAAGTTGTACGAGCAAGCCATCGAAAGGCCTGGCTTGCCAAAGACACGGAGTCTTTTGATCGTGCTTGAACGATCGTTTATCGCGGCGTGAAATGGTATCAGGCGTTCTTTGTGCAGATTTCCGTCGGTTCCGGTGGAATCGTGACACGTCATTTCGCGACTCGTGCGTCACGATTCATCTCTTCGCGTGTTATTCACGCGTATATGTAGAAACGCGTGGCGCGCGCACGCGTCAATGACGGGGACAACGAGACGTGTCCTCCTTGTCAAATCAGTTTGCGCGGTCCGTCCGCTGTTTGCCGAAATGATCAAGCGGTGAAAGCACGGCCGGTTTCTGGCTGTCGGATCAAGCCCTCGACCGAACGTTGAAAGGTAGCGCGTTAATTAAGTACAACAGCACCGAAGCGGCTGTTTCCAGTGTAAACCCTGACGAACAAAGGATGAACCGGTACGGAAGAGGGACGAGAGAGCCGGCTATGAAGAGGGTCACCGACCGTTCCTGGACTTGGTCGCGCGTTCAGGCTATGCGCGAATTTCCGCGATCGATCGATTATCACGCCTGTCGGTTCTGCTATATAGGTCAACCTTTCGGGTCTGCTCCCACTTGGTGAATTGATTGCTAAAGTACCTGGAAGGAAACTGACTGAACGTATCGACGCGGAAGCGAGTCTGTTCCGTTTCCTACGAATACTTCGCGGAGTCCAACTGTCTGCTGTTTGAGCTAGTACGCTTCTCCGCAGGAAATATTAAGTCCTACCGAATCGGTACAATTTCTGCGCCTGACATATTCCACTTTATCCTAGTACCGACTTTATTACATTTTTCCCACACGCGAGCATTTAAAATTTATAATTTCTAAAATTTTATTTTAGAAAAAATTCTAGTCGAGGGATATATTCTTCGTTGTTCAAATACTAATTATTGCGAGAACGGTCGTATTCTAGATCTTATACATCGGATATCCTTTTATTCGGTTTAATTCGTACAGTTTATTTTAGATATCCGTCGTAAAGTTATTTTAGTTACCACGCGATAGCAGATTACGAGATACACTCATCTTAGAAGATCCCAGCTTATCCACGCTTCCCTTAAGTGGATCCCGTTGTTAGTCGTACAACGTTCCGTCCATTCCTGTACCAATATCTTAGCTTATATACCTAAGTCACGCAGTCTTGGTTCAAACCATGACTCTCAATCGTAACAGTTCCTTGCACGAATTCCTCCCTTTTCTCAATCGTTTCTCCCCTCGTGTAGTTTTCCCACATGTGTGAATCCCCATTTGACTGGATATAGCGTTTGTCTGCTGAATCGAATCTATCTTTAGAACGCTCGTTTCGTGTGTTGTGCAATGCACACGAATAGAACAGCGAAGTTTTATCGCGAAAGCAATTTTATTGATATATCTTATTAAACAGCAAATTGAATTGCTATTTACGATCCAGACATCCAGACGGATATTGTACGTAGTTAATTGGCAAAGCTATTTCTCGGATGAATAGCCAAAATAAAATCCATCTAGGAGATTGAATAAATAATTACGAAAGTTATAAAAAGCTGACTTATAGTGTCAGATCGCGATCAAAAACGATTACATTTTAAACATTCACTAAGATGTATATACCGATCTTCGTTACATTTACTTAATTATAACGTTGTACGTACGTTTCTAAAGTATGAAATGTTTGTCCACCGATGAAACGTTAATTACGTTTGCGTAACTGAGGAAAACTGAAATTAGACTCGAAGGAAACTCGAAATATTTCCCTAATTGCCAAACGTACGTGGCTCTTCAGCTTTCAGTCAGCGTTTGTAATCAAAGGCACATCTCTGATTTGTGTCTGACAGAGCATAAGAGACCGTCCTACACATATAAGGTGTCTTCGCCTCAAGAGTTTCGTATTGACGATAAACACTGGCTATTAAAGCCGGCACCATCGATCGATGTGCTTCCTTTAAGCCCCTTTTCGTTCATAGGAACGTCGAGTCGCTGCCTTTGAATTAGCTTGTTTTCTGCTCTACTAACTCTAGCCGTATCGAAAGTAGCGTCAAATGACGCTCGTTTATGTCGCGAAATTTCAACGACTTCCCCTGCTGCAACTCTCTAGATCATCCGAATATTCCATGTACTCGTGCAAATGTTTGTTATACTTGTCTCATTTCTTCTTGCTTTTATGCCTATTCCAAAATACAAGTTACACGCGTGTATATAAATTATTATGACTATTGAAAAGAGAAAATAACGTTCGTACGCCAGTTCAAAAGCAATCGATACAAAATTTATTAATAGTTCCGAATTCAAGTTCTAACAGAGCTGTGTTGAAGTAATTCTCTTTATCATATCTTTATCCATATATTACCAGGTTTGTCTCGCGTATTTGCAAACTGATGTCCTGGCAAAATGGCAAACAGGTTTTAATGTATACTTTTCTTTCTTATATAATAATGTACCAACCATTCTTGAATATTCAACGATACTATTTATCTTCTTCGCTCTCCGTTTGTATTTTTCGCTCTGAACATCTTCATCGTTTATTTATACAGAAATTAAAAACGTGGAAGAACCGATTTTTCGTTATTTTGCTTTTGGCTTTTCTGTAAATTTCAGATTAGTTAGATTCTTTTTCGATTCGCTTCCCGGTGTCTTTCTTCGAATTTTCTTCTCGCTGCGTTCGATTTTTTTACGTTGCTTCTGGCTATCAACTTTTCCGTATTATAAATTGCACGCGAAATTGAATGCATCGATTTTCCTAAAGTATATGTCCTACTTTCGGATATTTTTGTCGGATGGAAACCATATAAAACTTCAAGTGACTCGTGGAAATATCTTCTTTCGCAGTAATGGAAAATTCTATGACAATTAATTTCTCCAGTGTCACGATAAATAAACCTGGTTTGGATGCTAATTTAAAAGGTATCGGCCAAGCTATCGAATGAAAGTTTGTCGATTCCCTAACTTTTACTTAACATATACTTCTGTTGTTATGTTATGTACATTGTCTGAATGTTATGTACATTGCATTAAATGATAGAATTAAAGATAAACGTAGACTCTAGGGAAAGTGGCCTCGGTTATCTTAATCTTGACGTATGTTGTCAAGATCAAGGTCATCGGAGCTGCGTCCCCTAAAATTAACGATTACCTTAAAACGTGAAAAAACGATGACGACACAATTCTTGACTCTGCCGTGATCGATTTAAAACTATAAAATCAAAAAGACGATAACGATAACGATTCTTCTGTATCTCGTCTAATTATAAGAAAATTTTTACTACTGGTCAAAAAATACATTACAATACTAGTTCAATAAAAGTTAAATTTAAATAAATAAAAGTTAATGATCCAAACTCTCGAGCTTCCAAAACGTTCTACTTTCACCGCTGTCGCAACTATGTGGAAAACAAACAATAGCGGAGGTTAAAACAATAAACGCATTTCGTTTTGTGGCGGTGAAATTGTCGGTTGGGAATGTTTTCACAGTAGGTGGTGCGCGAAAGTGTGATTCAGAGGCTTCTATTCTACTCGAAGAAAACTCGGAACGTGGAGCGCGGCATGTATTCCGTCTTTCCGCGGAGTTATACGCGTTCCAGTGAAATCATTCGTGAAATCGCAGTCGTCCTTCGTTCCACCGGAACACAGGGCTCGTCTATTTTCCCCGAAAGCAATCCGTTCTGGTCGACGATGGTGTCGGAGTAGGCAGATGGAAATTAAAGGGACCGACGAGACCGTGTAGGTGTTGCTCGCAGGATATTTTCGCGCAGGTTGCGACGGTCCGCCTTTCCAGGTTAATGTCGACCGAGGAGAAGTCGCTTTTCTTCTTTTTTCCTCTCTTGCTTCTTCCTACTCCTATAGCGAAGGTCGTTCGAGATTCGGATGGCACCAACAAGAAATTTTAGAACTTCCATGCATCATCGAGCGAGAGTATCCGGTAAGAGCTGGGCTACATAGGTTAAAAGGAACTTTTAGCGATAGAAGAAACGGTCGAAGGGAGGTTGCTCGAAGTGAAGTCGAACTTAAAGTAGGCCGCGTCGATATATACGAGTATGTACATACGAGAGTAACATAGCGCGTCTATCTGATTTAGAAATGCGTCTGACGAATCGGAAATATTAACTCGTAACTAGTATGCTGGTCATTTTATCGCGTAGACGATAGGTCGAGCAATTACGCGATAATTAAAAATATAAGGAAGATAGTATCGTTTGAATCGCGGTCATTATTGCGGACTGTGAGTTTTTACGCATCTGTGGAAAATTTCGAAGGTATAAACGAATTTATCCCGCTTCTCGAAATCAGCCTAATTAAAAGAAGGAAAGAAGAAACTGTAATCTAATAATAATAAATTATACAAATAATAAAAAAATAATAATTCAATATTTCTAGCGTTTTAATATCTCTGCTTTATCGTATCGACAAAATACCATTTATGCACTTTGACGTTTCATTCAATTTGAAATTTCGTTTAAAAGATTGCGAAAACAGAGGAAGAAACGCAAACAGAAAGAAGCATACGCGTCTCTACTTCTATTTATCTCTGGAGATATACGTAAAGATTCTCCAGGCCATTTTCTTCCAACCTTTTTAATCCTCTTTGGCCTCTAGTGATTCTCGCGAAATTGTTCAGCGAACGGAAAACACCGTTCCATTTCTCGCCATTAGATACGGCTTGCCAGGGTAATCGCGAATTGCTACGGACATACCATTATTTCCTATGTATGCATGGCTACGTTCTTATTCGTGTTTAGCGAATAGTCGTACGAACTACGGCTCCCACACGATATTTCAATGCTCGATAAGGATAATGGGAAGTTCCTCTGAATTAACGGAGGACTTGCCGGGTCGACGCGCATTAACGAAGTAATTTACGAATACTTCTGGGTAACCGTGGGTTATCCAGCACATATGTCTTCGGCAACCTTCCGCAGACCATTCTTTCCCTACCGCTGCACCACCGATATTATTATGCTACCCTCTGCAGCTTTATTGCGGATAAAGACATTTCTATATTGGCCCGGATTATTTCTAATTTATATACCATCCATAAAGCGTTTTATCCTGATTGTTCTTTGATTTTCTCTTATTTTATGCCTAGTTAATACGTGTTTTACGAAAGTTATATAAATCCTTGAACATTCCATGACGCTACGTCGCTCGAAATTATTGAACGATGGTTTCTGGCGTTAGTCCGATTATTATGTCCACTCTTTGCATACTTCGAATCTCCGATATCTAAACAAACGACGTTAGGGAATTATTACCTCCACTACTGTCGGTCTAGAATTTATTTGTTCTTGTAACTTCCTCTTGTTTATCTTACGTAGATTTTCTCGTAAACGAAGGCCTTGTTATTTCGCCTAACGTTTCCTCACAGCGGTAGGCAAAGGAAGATATATGGGTATTCGTATCAGATTGTTATTAACATGCGAGGAAGACATGGACTTAGGTGTCATCGCGTAGAGAGTTAAATATACACAACTATGATCGTCTTTTTTTCCTCGTCGCATTCGAATATCATTTCGATCACGATACTCGATTGTTTCGACTAATTTATTATCTCGCCACGGCTTAATTGATCGAGAACTCGGTAATTGAAGCTGCGAGTCACAGAACTTTCGGGAGAATACGCCATGGAGCACAGACGAGCCTCTTTGAGGCGAGATTGGATTCCACGAAGGGTGTCCCAGTTGGATTTCTCTGTTGAGGGAAGGAAACCGAGGTATCACATGTGCTGGCAATAGCGTTCAGTATTACTAACATCGATTACATTTGCTTACGATCCATATTGTTCTGTGGCATTGAATTGCAATTAATAAGCGAAAATGTGGCAGATGGAATAGACTAACGCTAGAATTATCAATCTCTAATATCTAGATATGAATAATTATAATTAACGTCGTAATGAAAACAAATAGATATGTACGTATTAGGTGGTCCGAAAAGTTTCTTTCGTTTTATAAGGAAATAATGGATGCATTTTTCGTTTTATATTATTTTATCGAATTACGTATGATCCGTTTTGTTCCATCAAGATAAAGATCGCAACGTTCGACGGATTAGGCTTCTGCGTATTTCAGTGAAGACCACCGTTAATTTTGCAAGTTAACCGATAATTGTAAAAGCAAAAGATCCGAAACATGGTAGTCTCGTAGGGTCGGTAATTCTAATTTTAATCATGTGTTAAATAATTATTGGGACAGAATCGTATTCGACGTGTTTGTTCCAATAGCCATTAATACGGAACGCGAGGACTTTTACTATTTTTCTTAGGCTCATTACATCTACCTCCGCCATGTTTTTAACCCCTATGCCTTATAAATTGCCTAGTAGCATTTTATCTATGATCGTTGTCCATTCATACATCGTATCAAAATTCTTTTACAAATATAGCGTAACCTGCATTTTCTGAAATTCGTAACTACGAATCTGACACGATACTAGAAAGTATCGGTTACCGTTAGCATTCTCAAATTTTTGTCTCCGCCCTACCATTGAGTTTACCACCTTCTATAGGAAAAGGCCAAACCCTCGTTCCTCGGATATCCATCCCAAAAGTCTTTAACTCATCTAACTTTAAACTTACGAACTTTTCCCTAAAGCTCGCAAACTTCGATATCACCGATTCATCCACGTGATTTGATCATCGTTACGCACCGCTCAGTGAAAAAAGAAGCTTTCTGGTGCTTTCCAAATCAAACAAAGTCGCTCGATTATTCCAGGGTTGCGCTCGTTACGATGTGACGTTCCCACGAAACTTGCTCGGTCCCGTTTTATACAGCGCTCGCCGGAATTGCCGTGTATTGATGTCGATCAAACGGTAACAAGGTCGATTGAAGCTTCCTTTAACGTGCATTATTAATGAGCGATCGCTACGAAACGCCGTGCTGCGTCATCGGTAACCTAGATACTCTCGCAGGAGAACGTAATTTAGATCATTACGGAATTATGTTAATTAAGAACGAGCTGGACGATTGGTGGCGCGATATTAAGGGGTTCCCGGGGACATATTCGTTATCTCGTGGGTCATCGATTCTCCGGTGTTCCCGCGGGATCGCGACTTTGGTCCGTTGGCAAGCACAGCGGCGACCTGGGGTTAACAGCGTGAGTTTAAAAGTGATTTATCTCTGATTTATGGAGGAAGAAGACGGCGCCGGATGCCGAAAGTTTCTCGGCTCCTCGGCGGCCAGGCGGAAAGAATTATCGGTTGGGCACAATGGACAGTTGGCGATATCGTTTACACGTCGAATCCTACGACCGTTTGTTCCGCGGGCGGATCGTACCGAGGATAGGACAATGGCAGTTCCTTCGTTCATCGAGAAAAAGATCTCGCGCGTTCTGCGATCTATGCGGTTTGATTCGGGTCAGGAATAATGCCGATTGAAAGCAGACGACGACGCCTTTAAATCTTGGATAGATAGCTGGCGAACAATATGGCCCGTGTTGATTCATGTTTGCACTTACTCACTTTAATTCTCGAGTCCACTTTTCTGGCTTTAGGACGTAGCAGACGATTAGACGGGAATTTGACGATTTTATACGTACATTTGCTAGTTTTTTGCGAAGTTATTTATCTCTAATATTAGTTTTTACTTATCATCGTGCTTTATAATCTTATGACTTTTATTGAAATCTTTTATCTAGCTTAGAATTGTATATAATTCTATAATTATCGAAATATTTTTTAACGATATAAAAGTTTGATTTACGACTCTATTTATGATCGGAATTCCTTCTGAAGCTCGTTGATCATTTTTTAGAAAAACATATGACCAGGTTATTCTTTTATGATTCTACTTTTAGGTACAAGATTCCATAAAGGTATTTCCATTGTGTCTTAAAGCGAAGGCTAATTTATCGTATAATAGCAAGAGATGCTTGAGCAACATTAGTTTACTTGTTTATGACAATTGCGCATTAGTTAATTGATTTTCCTAAATGACCGAGAAGGAATCCATTACCTGATTCCGTTTATATAACTGAATATTCAAAAGTAATTAAGTTAAGTGGTTGTTATTGAAACAGACAGTTTGAAACTTTCTTTCGAGAATTCGTATTCGTATAATTTAACGAATAGAACTTCCTGTACATAAATACAATGATATTTACTCGAATAATATGAGTCTTTTGCCTTGACTATGTTATATTACGCATTACTGATAGACAGATCGAAAGGAAAAGGCATTTGTATTTTCGTCCAGTCGCGGGGAGACGGTCGCGTTGTAGCGCGTCAACGGGAGTCGTAAATTCCCGTTACGATTGCACGAATCGACACCACGAGCAGGGCGATCCTCTTATTTCTTTTGGGAGAATAGGGGGTGATTGGGTTGGAATATAACTGGACTTCAAAGTTATATAATATATGTACATTTATTTACACTGGATTACAATAATTATAACGTGAACCGAACGTGTTTGAATTCGTCGTGTCGGAAAGCACCGTGATGGACCCGAAGGTTGATCGATTTGATAGATAGAGCACCGAGAACTTGACTGCCCGATGTTAGAATAGAGAACTTGACTGCCCGAGGGATATTAGAACAGTAGACTTGACTGTCCGAGGGGTGTTAGAACAGTGATTGATCCGTCTCGTACTATTTAGGAAGAAAGCTCGATGTGGGTGTATCCTTGTTGAACTAAGAACGCGGATTCGTAGTTCACACTTTTCGTTAGAAGAGTGAGGGTAACGATCCGCGATGCCCATTGGTTCTAGCCAATGTTAAGAAACAAAATACAAGGAGAAAGTCTCCTGCACATGTGGTGCCCTTGTTCCTGGGGAAAAACCAGCTATTTCGCTGGGCACATCTGCTTTCTCCGTAATCAGTAAGAGCGTGCAAGAAACCGAAGGACTGTTTAAGGGACCACCCATAAACCGAAGATGTTTGTGTGAATAGAATTGAATAACTAACAGATGTGGTTAATGGTGGTTCCTTGGATCTATTGCGGGTCAGTGTGACGATGAGCAGGCCTCGGCGTCCTGACCGTGAGCGACGTCGCACGGACCATCTCGCGCGACGTAACAGCATTATTTGTATATAGTAAAATTAATAGCACTCGCGTCAATCTCATAATTGTATTTTACATTTCATAATATTAATCTACAAAATTCCGCAAAATATCCAATTAATACGTTTCGCATCGAAAGCACCGTCAACTTAAATATTAAAAATTTTTATGTGTCTTTTAAATCTCTCTCTCTCTCTCTTCTGAGATATTTTCAGGATTAATAACGTTAGTAAATATATAGTCAAATAAAGTTGGATTTTCAAATAAGTAGGTTGCATATTAATTGCTTGAATACTAACATTGATTTAAATATGCGATCTTGTCGTATTTACAAATTATTATGTCATTTTAGCACGCTTATATATGATCAATTACACAAGCAGTTTACTAATTGCCTGTAGATATTTATATATTTATGGGAAATTTAAATATGCAAATATAAATTTTACTCTATAAAATATCAAATAATTTACAAATTATGGGATATTGTTACAACATTCGGTGGAGCTTCAACTCTGTGGAGCTTCTATTTCTTGAGTCGTGTTAAAAATAAATTTGTTATTAAAAAATCGATCATATTTTTTGACGATACGGATACGTATCGCAGCACAGAGTCATACCATCAGGTACAGTAACGCGCAATTAAATTTATGTTCTCAAAACTCTCTCTAGAAAAATAATTAATCTCTAGAAAAATATGGAAACGTTTAACAAAAATTTGGTGTGTTCTTATTTAATTTATTCACAATTATATAATATTATACGACAGAACATCCCTGGCTAAAATCACCGAAAAACAGCAAACCTACTTCGCTTTATTAATGTATCGAATAAAACAACAAACAGTGCAAACATTTGGTATTTGCCATATCTTCGTTCGTAAAAGTTATTATTCGATTATCCAAAGAAAATACTTCGAAAATATCGAAAGCAAACATTTTACGTTAAATCTGGCAGACGAATGATTTCATTATCGACAGGTACGATCCTGTATTGAATAAAACGCGAACGTGATATCAAACGATAAGGCGTGGCGCAAAGTACAGCAGGTTGTTCGTTGTAAATTGCCAATTCGAATAAGGTAACTCTGTTTAAACAGCTGCGCGTCTCTTCCATTCGATCCATAATGACTTGCTCGAGGAAAATCTTTTTTTCGGCAGTGGAATATCATATTCCGTATGCCATGGTGTCCTGATGTCGATTCAAAGGGAGAAACGCCGCCGTGCAAACGAAAAGAAGGGACGTCCATCCACGAGAAACGAGTTTAGGTACCGCTCCTCTCTTCGAAGATAGTGCGTCCTATGCGGTACCCGTGCACGGATTACGTCAACGGTCTTGGATTTTGTCAGTATAAATATTTTACCTCTAGATCCCACAAGCTCGCGTGCAAACCCGGAAGATGCCAAAGATGAATTTTTACCGGTGACAAGGAAATGCTTCTCGATCAATTATGCATGTATCTGCAGCTGCGCGTCGCGTAAATAAACGCAAATCAAATTATCTCCGGAAACGAAACGAGACACCACGGTTTCGCGTTGAATTTCTCATCGGGATTGGAATTATACATCACTGTGTATTAAATACCCAAGTATGAATTTTTAATCGTCTACAGTTCTATCGATCCTTTGTTCAAGAAGAAGCTTGGTATCTGAAGATAAATTTGAAAATTTTTTTTATAGTGGAAATGATTCTTTACTGAGAAAAAATGCTGTACTTCATGTACGCTATCATGCTTTCGCTTATGCTCGACTCTATAAAATAGAAGAACGCGCCGAACTAATAAACTACGTTACGTTAAATCCTCCGCTAGGAAATGGGAGAAAAATAGGAAGTAGAGGAATTATTACTGAATGTTAGCGAGTCCTTAACGGAATGGCCAAATTACAGCGAGGGCAAAGAAAACTATTTGCTCTGGTAACTATTTTCGTTGGTATTCAAAGCCGTTTTAGGTAGGTAATTGTCGAAATTACTCGGTTCGTTCGCGCGGAAACGTAGCGGGGCGAGATCCGCGCCACCCTTCGAGCCCCACACTCCACGACAGAAGTTGCGAATCCTGGCGAACGCTTTTAACAACAACCGGAAGTAGCCAGGCATCAGCTGTCCGAAGTTCCTCGCTCAAGTGTCTACAGCCTTGATTGCGCGATTCATAACGGCGAGAATCCGACTCGTTCGTCCTCTCTCTTTCTATTTTCCGTTTCCGTATATTCGTTTCTTCGTAGTTGCACACGCGCCATAATGCTTTGGCCAGTTTGCCGATTCTTGTTGCTCGTTGCGGATCGCGCTCGTTACCTGCAGCTAAAAAGTGGAATTTATACTGGCGGAAGATGATCGCGCGCGAGCACCAGCTCCATCAACTTGCCAGCAAACGATGGAAAAAGGTATTTTTCTCGAGATCACTAACTCATCCGTAACGACACTTTGGACAAATTCGCTGTTTCCTCCGAACGACTGCGGTTTAAGGTTTTTCTGAAGGCTAAGCTCGTTTCAGGGCGAAACTGCCGCGAAAACGTTTCGGATCGACGTGATTCGAGTAAACCTGCAACTTTTGCGACCTCTCTTGTTAGCGAGTTGTTTCCTCCTACCAGCTTTGTTCCTCCTAAATGGGACAAGTCGAATATCTGTCCGTGGATAGAGTTTGTCGCGTAGGACATTTATTTCACAGCTACTTTTAGTTGTGCTTTATCGATGTTTTACTTGCAATCGCTGTTAAGCTAGATATAGAGATCTTAGAAATTAGAGAAGCTTTACCTCGGTTATTCCGTTTAGATAACCAAACGGTTAAAGCGATGAAATCTATTGACAATTCTTTAAACGGATGGACATTTTTTCTTTGAGTAATTTTTGTCAACGATTCATTTTGTTCCAATGTAATAGTAAATATAATGTACTGGAAAGCAAAATAGTTCTGCGGTAATCGTTTATTACAGATGATGTTTATTTGCTTATACGTCGTGTAGCGTGTCGTGTAAAAATTAAGAAAAAAACAAGAAACTTGTCAATTTCCGAACAGGAGATCGAGATCTTTATTTTTTTACTCAATTTGTACAATTTTATTTTCGCGATGATACACTTTCGATGCTTAGGGTAGTTGAGAATTTCTTTTTAGACTAACTTTTTAGAGTATTTATATTCTTTTATTCGTTGGAGTGGGAGAAGGTTTTGGTCTTACTTATCATATATTTCTGAGAATGGCTAGAGTAACCGAATGCCAGCCAGACGGCTGCGAACGGATGCTGACCGAACGGCCACACGTGATAAGGCGCCCGAAAGTTTGGTTTTTCATATAGCTGTTCGAATTTCACTCGGAATTTCACTTGCTTGAAAATTACAGCTGATTCCTCCTCTTCCTCGAGGTGGTATGTGTTGGTTGGAATATAGATGTTGGGTGTCGAGGCCAGGGTGCGTGGTACTGGTGGTGCTGTCGCATTGTTGCTGTTGATTACGATTTCATTTCGGCAGTAAAATAGATTGATACATAATTTGTTCGGTATATATTTCCTGATATATTCGAATACCCGTATTTTGTTTAATCCATATATTCCTAGTATGCCTAATGCTATGTACCCTATGTACCCTAATATCTGGAGCGTGGTTAGTCCCCAATAGCGTATTTTTTTGATTCTATGTTCGAAATTAAGAGTTTCTATCTCGTCGCCTAGTTCATCGATTGTGGTTTTATAGCCTTGTAAGTTATCTATTACCTTTGGTGTTCGCTCGAGTTTATCTAGCAGATGAGTAAAACTATCGTTTGTTTTGAGCGTTAGGGTTTTTGTTGTGATTTCGTATTTGACGTTAAGTATTTTATTTAATTGGAAATGTAAAGTTTGCATCGTGGTGTCGAGTTTCATGATCATCTTAAGAATAAATCTATCGATATTTGCCTGCCGTTGTTGTTTTAGTATATCGCTATATGATTTCTCTAACTGGTTTAAGTTTTCTGAGTTTACAATTTTCCTAATAAGTGTGGTTTGATTATCGTTTTATTTATTATGGTTTTAATTTTAATAAGGTTGTCGAAATTGTCCATATTCTCGTTTATGACCGTAAAACCGTCATCATCGAGAGTTCCGAACAGACTTTTCGATACGAAACCTATGATGTTGAGTAAACCTCGTATGCTTCGGATATGTGTTAACGCTTTCAAGTGTTTTGCGAGTTGTTTTAGGTTATTGATACGATTTTGTAATCCGTCTAACTCTTCGGCGTATTCTTTGCTGGTTGCATGTGAGTCTATTGTTAATTTATATGATTCTATTGTGCTTATCTGCTCGTATATTTCGCTAGTGTCTAATCCTACTATAATATTGGCAGTTTCGCTGTACAAATATCGTTTTCCTATATCTTTTACGAATACCGAGTTTCCTTCTAATGGTGTGATATTTATTTGCGCGGATACTATTCCGGCAAAGAGGAGCGTCGACCTGGAAAGTAAGGTTTTAGACGATTACCGTGTATCTTTTTGTCTTGAATCAGATAGTATGGAGTACATACTTTATCAATCGTGTATGGTCCTAACCATTCCACATCAAGTTTATGCCTTTTATGATCGTTATGTATTAGAACGGAGTCTCCTTCTTTGAAAACTGATTGAGGTTTTATAATTTTACGTTTTTGGTCGCGCTGATATCGCTGTTTACTTTTGATCAATGTTTTGCGAGCGTGTTGGAGTCTAGAGTCCCATTCTTTTTTGCGGAACGTGACTTCGTCTGCGTATGTGCGTTGGGGATTCTTGGATATTGTGGAGGGAAGATTGGCTTGGTGTCCAAAGGTGAGTTCGAATGGCGTGTAACCAGTGGAATCGTGTATCATTGTGTTATATGCAAGGCATACGAAGTTAAGTTGATCGTCCCATTCTTCGTCCGAATTTCGCTGTATCGATTTTAACATGTCTGTTACTACTGCGTGTGTTCGTTCTAAAGATCCGTTGCTTTGTGGGTGGAAGGATGTCGTTTCGATATGTTTGATTTTGAACGCGTCTTCGTACTGTTGCATCAAACTAGATATAAAATTCTGTCCGTGGTCGGTTAATATCTTTTTGGGAGCAGAAAAGATGTAAATGTAATGATTCAAGAGTGCGTTCCAAATTGTTTCCGTTTGCTGAGTCTTTAGTGGCACGAGTATTAAGTATTTTGTCAATTCGTCATGTATGGATAGAATGTACTGATTGCCTTTCTTCGTCTTTTTCAGTGGGCCTAATAAGTTCATAGCAATTTTATCATTTGGTACGAGGGGTGTGTCGGTGATACAAGGTTCTTCGCGTGGTCTGATACGCGTAGTTTTAGATGTTTGGCAGGTGTCGCATGATTCTATATGTTGTTGTATCCGTTTCATCAAATCTGGTACTCTGTGCCGTTCACGGATGCGGTCGTATGTCTTTTGTATACCGGGGTGTCCTACTAAATCGTGATTTTCTTTTAATAATTCGTCTATTTCCTCTTCGCTATATGTTTGAATTGGTTCCCATGCAAAATTTAATTCTTTTACGGTGTCGTTCAGGAATAATAAAATTCGTTTGATCGCGTTCTTTTCGGTTTCTGTGAAACTGTCGTCGCCTATACCTATCTTCTCGTTTGTATGAATAATCTCGTTTAATTTAGTTAACCATTCGATTCTGTCGTAATTTCCTAGCTTTGTTTTGGATAATTGATAGAAAGATTTACGGTTTGGAGTCATTTTGAGAGGTTTGGGTAACGCGTCGGTAGATTTTTCCCAATCGCGATACTTTTTATCGAGTTCTATGTTTAGATTTTCGCGTTGTCTGGTCAGAACATGTATTCTAGATAGTGCGTCGGCTGCAGTATTATCTTTTCCTTTTGTATATTCTATGTCGTATTCATATTCTTCTAATTTTAATCGCCATCTCATCAAGCGCGATGAAGGGTCTTTGCAGTTCTGTAACCATTTTAGTGCTTGGTGATCGGTTCGTATGAGGAATTTCCGCCCTAACAGATATTGTCGGAGGCGTTTCACGGCCCATACTATTGCTAAAAGTTCTTTTTCCATAATGGTATAATTTCGTTCCGGCGGGTTTAGAGTTCGCGAGATATAACAACATGGATGTCCGTCCTGTGATAAGATCGCACCTATAGCTTCGTTACTGGCGTCAGTCGTTAATGTGAATTGTTTTGCAAAGTCTGGGAATTTTAGTACGGGTGATGAACAGAGTTTGTCTTTTAATGTCTGGAAGGCTTCCTGGGTTTTATCTGTCCAATGAAATTGTGTCTCCTTTTTTGTAAGTTCGGTCAATGGTTTCGCGATTTTGGAAAAGTTTCTGATGAACTTGCGGTAATAACCTGCTAGTCCTAAGAAAGATTTGACGTCTGTGGGATTACGTGGCTGTTTGAAATTGCTAACGGCTTCTAATTTTTTGGGATTTGGCTTTACACCTTCGGCGGTTACTATATGTCCGAGATATTCTAATTCTGGTTTGAGAAATTCGCATTTATTCGGCTGTATTTTGAGTCCGAGTTCGCGTAAGCGTTGCAATACTATCGCGAGGTTGCTATTGTGTTCTTCGATCGACTGTCCGAATATTATAATGTCGTCTAAATATACGAAGCAATGTTTATTTATGAGTCCTCTTAGCGCGGTATCCATCATGCGTTGAAACGTTGCGGGTGCATTCTTTAAACCGAATGGCATTCTATTGTAATGGTAGTGTCCTTGTGGTGTGGAGAATGCTGTGTATTTTTTAGAGTTTGTGTCCATTGGAATTTGGTGGAATCCGGAGGATAAATCGAGGGCTGAGAAGAATTTTGCGTTGCCTAGTTGGGATAGTATGTCGTCTATGTCAGGTAATGGATACGCGTCTTGGTCAGTTAGCTCGTTTATTTTTCTGAAGTCTATTACAATTCGCCATTTCTGTTTCCCTGAGGCGTCTGCCTTTTTTGGTACTACCCAGACTGGTGAATTGTAAGGAGAATCAGATGGTTCTATGATGTTCTTTTGCAGCATTTCGTCCATTTGTCGTTTGATTTCTTCTTTGTGGCATTCAGGCGGTCGGTAAGATTTTGTGTTAATGATTTTATTTTCTTTTAACGTTATTGTGTGTTTAGCAAGGTTAGTGCATGGTAACAGGTCGGTCTCTAAATTGAATACGTCGAGGTAAAACAGCAATATCTTTTCGATTGGTTCACGGAGAGTTTTCTCTATGTGCGAAAGTCTGACTAAATCTTTAAATGTGGAGACTTGATCGTACGTGTTTGAATTTTCGATAAAATTGGTCATTTTGGCTGGGCACTCACCACCATTGATAAAGCATATCGTTGTCGGTTTCCCTTCCAGGTAGACTGTTTTTGACACTGCTTGTTTTGGGGGTACGTCGTTTTCCTGTTGCAATAAAAGAATATTATTGTCAAGTTTTAATTGTTGATTCGAGAGTTCAAATTTGAATTTAGACAGGGCTGGTAAACCGAGTATGCCGTCTTCTATAATTGGAAAGTTGTCTTCTACTACAAAGAATTCTAGAGTTTTGCCAAATAGTTTCATCAAGGCGTGTTCGTTAGTTTTAAATTTAGAATGTCCCATCGAGAATTTTCGTTCCTTTATTATTCTTGGTCGTAATACGCATCTTCGCTTGAGTATGTTAATTCCTGCTCCGCTGTCAACGAGGAATTTATGTCGTCGTCCGTCGGATCGTAAAAGTACTGTGGGTAGTCTTCCTGTTGTGGCGTTAATTCGTAAGTCTGGTCTATTGGTTCCTTTGTTTTTTCCTCGTGTGTCTCGATATTGTGAACTGCTGGTGGTCTCGGAAATTGGCTGGGTGTATGAAAATTTCTACATTGACTAGAGATATGTCCGATCTGGTTGCATTTGAAGCATTTTAATTGAGTCTTTTGGGGAAGTGGTGGTTGTTCAGTTTGCCGGAGATTTCTTGGCATAGGATTAGGTGTTGGAGTTGGTTTTCTAATGATTGGGTTGGGATTATTGGTCGTTAGTCGTCGCTGCTCGGGGAGTCGTAATAGTTCCATTGGTTTTGGTCGTCGATTTCGATCTTCCCTGAAGAATCGCTCGATGTCGGTGGCTTTTTTTTCTGCTTCAAGGATATTGTATGGTGGGTTGGCGAGTAGTAATTGCCCTACTTCAGTTTTCAGGCCTCGAATAAAATCGGTTACGGAATCTTTTAAAATCCTGTTGTTCATAGCTCGTCTAGTAATTTCGTCACAGTATTCGTTCGTTATACTGTATTGTAGCTTATTGAGAGCTCTGCGGAACCTGATGATATAACTTTGCACACTTTCGTCGTGACGCTGTCTCGTTTCGCGTAACTGGTCTTGTTGTTCCCTAACGGAGTCTTTGGTGGCTACATTTCGTCGTAGGGCATCGTACAGGTGTCTGTATTCGTTGATCGGTATATTGCGTATGGCCATTGCGGCTTTACCCGTGATTTTCTCGATTTTGATCATTTTTAGTAATAGAGTTGATTCGCTACACATGGCTCGCATTTCTCGTACTTCGCGTATGAACTCTTCTACTCCGATATCGTCTTCGCCGTTTAATTGTGGTATGCATGTTATCGCGTCTTTAGCCCGTAAACTCGGAGAGGCGAATTGCGGTGGACGGTCTTCGTAAGTGGGATGGTTGTCTTCTTCTGTTCGAATCGGAGCGCACGGTGGGGAAGTTCTATCCCTCGCGGCAATAGATTCGTCCATGGTAATAAGGCAGCCTAGTTCTGTGATAGCGTCGTGTCCTATTTTTATTTTGGAGATATTTTTGCCTAATAGCTCTATCTCTGCTGTACGCTTCTTATTTTCACTGTCGGCTATCTGTTGTGTCTCTTCTATACGTTGCGTAAGAAGCTCGATTTGTTTTTGTATCATGTTGAGTATGGCACGAGTCGAATTATCCATAGCTCCGTTTGTAGAGACGGTTTCGGCTTTGTCTTTTCGCGATGTAGACATGATTCTAATAGAGTTTAACGAGTCTGAGCTATCATTGCTGCTTGGGCTCGAAACGCTTGAGAAACTTGGTTTTCTCGTACGGTAATGTGCAAATAAATCCAGATTTTTAGCTTACCGTAGTAACTATAGCCGTTGACGAGTCTCTGGTTGTTTTTAGATTCCGATCTTTTCGTAGCCTTGCTCTGCGCTGACCGTAGTCCTTTCATCTAGTTTCACCGTAGTGGGACGTTGAAAGTTGCTGCAGGGCTTCGTTGTAGCAAAGATTCGCAGTGGTCCGCTGATCCTTCGATCTTCAATGATGCGCGTACGCCGAAATCGTGATTTCGTTTACACTGAAGCGAATGGATCCTGGCAGGATCGCCAAAAATGTCGTGTAAAAATTAAGAAAAAAACAAGAAACTTGTCAATTTCCGAACAGGAGATCGAGATCTTTATTTTTTTACTCAATTTGTACAATTTTATTTTCGCGATGATACACTTTAGATGATTAGAGTAGTTGAGAATTTCTTTTTAGACTAACTGGGCGATGCTGGAGAGAGCATTTATATTCTTTTATTCGTTGGAGTGGGAGAAGGCTTTGGTCTTACTTATCATATATTTCTGAGAATGGCTAGAGTGACCGAATGCCAGCCAGGCGGCTGGGAACGGATGCTGACCACGTGATAAGGCGCCCGGAAGTTTGGTTTTTCATATAGCTGCTCGAATTTCACCTGTGACAAGCGACTGGTTTCAGATTGTTTGACTTTGAGACACTACCTCGTACCATGTATCGTACAAATCGCTTTATCCCATACGTCCATGTTCTATCTCAAAAATATAAATCTCCCAAAAAACGGTTCGCATCAAAGGGAAACACTGGACTTTTCTTCTACTCCTCTTTAGCTCTACATCCGAACGAGTACGAGTAACGCGAATAGCCTGAAATTATCAAGTCTGCGCTTAATCGAAACGCGAAAGAGCAATCCTCTATAAAGATCGAAAATACTTTCACGTCTAATCGTACAATTCCAGTATTGTAAATCTTGATTCGGCACATGGAAAAACCGCGAAAGTAATACCATTCGACTAACTGGTCTGGATGGAAAACAGGGCGATTTCTCTATTCGCTGGTCGAGATGAAAGGCTTCAATTTCGGCGGAAACTATCAAAGCGATCCCATAAGGTTACAACGCGGCATCGTTATCGTCCTTTTTGTCCGTTCCATTCGATATCGTCGTTAAAATTCGCTTTATCCCAAAGGAACCGATAGGGAAGTCGAGGTCAAAGCGGGTCGCTCGCGACTATCTAGAGCAACTCGAGGGCATTAGTCGACAAGTGCATTAGTCGGCATAACTCAGCCGCTATCACGACGGTATGTAAATGGCTGAGTTGTTGCTCGGTATTCCGGGATCCAGATAACAATTTCTGCCCGATAACATACGCCACGGTGGACCCTCTCTACGGCATGGTCGGCGAACTTGCGGTAAGTTTTGCGTAACCGTGCAATTTACACTTGGACGTCATAGGAAATTGATTCTGCTCGGTGACGACTAAGATTAGCAATCTCCTGCTACACGTTCAAACGCCTGTATATTCAACAGGCTACTAATTGAGGTCATTAATTAAGCGTGCCCACCAACCGATATTATCTGGCATGTGACTATTTTAATGAATCGTGCTTAATTTATTTTGCTCGCTGTCGAGTACAAGAACCAGAGACTTGGATCGAAGGTACATTTGGATAATTAGATAAAACAAGGAGTTTTCGAAATAATATGCAAATTTTTGGATTTTCTACGAATGTATGTATATATATGTCGGAGATGAAGGGACGCCGGAGCCTTTCTTTCGCAATATTTGGGAAGCTCCTCGATACTCTAGTCCAGACTTTTTATTATAGTCGTACTTAAACGATAAAACTGAGAAATAGCTGTTTATGAGTTAAGTCAATTATGATTATCCGAGATTCATGACAATGGGCTTTGGCTCGCAGTGACATAATGGGTCACTGAACGTAGCCACGGTCACGGGAGGGACGTGTACCTAACAGAGGTATAAAGTAATTGAATAACTCTCCTTAAAAACAGGGATTGACCCGAGGAATACGGAGAGGAGTATATAAGGGCAGTTCCACTTGGACCGAGGGGCAATCCGATAAGTTCGACTAGCCCAGTGAACACTTACATCGAGTTCCTAATCGCAATCGTCATCCCGTTGACCGTGTATTCGTTATCGAACCTAAATTCATCGTCATAGACATCTCGATCACTCGATCGTCGATATCGCTTGTTAACTTTTGTAATACATTCCCATAAACAAACATCATCTGGTATAAGACAACTATGGACAACTAGCAGCAAGACTCATTACACGCCCCGTTTTCCAAAAATGATCCGACATATATATGCTGTAATTGAGTATTTATTTTATTTTGATTCTCTGTTTGCTTACGTAACCGATTTTATTTAATCTGATGTTGCTTTACGTATAATTATATTTACACGTTATTGTGCTCGAATAATATTTGCACAACGTTGTTGGATTAAATTGGCCTAAATAAAAATTGTATTGGAGGATAACATAAAAGGAGATGTGTAAATATGTGGGTAACTATATTAACAATTTTCGGATTATAGCATCGTGTCGATTTGTTAGGCAAGCATAGAAGCTTTTTAATAAAGTTAACTCGTATTGGCGAGTGGACATTTCCTTCTTTATACATTTATCGTTATAGGATATGTCCGACACAGCACGATGCGTCGCTTATTCTACTTGTAGTCGCGTAGCTTTGAATTGGATTCTTTCTTTTGAACGCTGTATTTTTATTTCCCTATTCTTCTAGATAATAGCATATAATTTATTAATATAGAGCCTTTCAAAAATAACTCTCACAAGTCAGTCGTACGCTTCGTTTGTGTCTTCGTTTAAAAAGTAATCGAATTGTTCTACGTTTATAGTGCTTCAAAGTACATGAAATATATTTTTAAATCCTGTGTCGTAGAAAAGAAAATAGAAATAACATTTTGTACGGTACAGTGAGTAATCTGCTAGCGATAATTTCGTTATTTGTACGCTTGCGACTGCGTATAGTTTCATAAAATAATAACGCGTGGAAGTAACTCAGCAAGCGTGTTCTTTATGATTAAAAGTTTATGTCCAGAAATTACGCGATTCCAGTTCGTAGCAACCATACTACCTACGTCGTACCTATACAATTCAAAATACCCATAGTTCGCTTCTATTCTCTTTGCACCTTTCGAAAATTCCTCTGGTTTCGACAATGGTGAAAAAGTTTCACAAAGTATCGCCAATACTATTACAAACTGGCCAAGCGTTGCAACTTAAAGCACCGGTAGTCTAGCAGCGAGTGTCTGAAACGGCGCACTAGTTGCCCGCGGAAGGAAACTTCATAGAAGCCCGTCTTGACTGGGGTTGGAAAATGGTTTTATGCAAGTTGCAAGAAAAGAGGCCTGCCAACTTCTCTTGGGAAAAGGGCTTTGCCACCGCATCTCGCTTTCCTCGTTTCTTCCACCGGCTACCTTCTTCTTTTCGTCGATCCCCGCGTTCCTCTTCCTTTTTCTTCGTTTCCGCCGTCATCGTTTGCCGACCTTATTCTCGAATCGTTTCGCGGCACAATTCTGTGAACTTTCTTTCGTCGATATCGTGAATCCTCAGTATGTGCGCGTGGTTAAGTAATATTCCGATATAGGAATAAGCATAAGAATTTGATCCTTCATCGTCCGTTTTTCGATAACAAACGCTCAAAGAAACGTGAATTTTACTTCGATCTCGTTTTATAATCGAATCATCGCTATGTCAATCTTACTTCGTTTTTATCTGTTTTACGAAACTTTTTAAATGCTTCGCACTGATCGAAGTTCAGTTATCAGAGTGGACCGGCCAAAATGACAAGTTTGTAATTTCTTCTAGGAATTTTGTTAATTTACCGTGTATTCTCGAAACCTTGAACGATGTTTTCCAAAATACCTATGATAAAGACCTGTTCTTTCCCCTGCGTGATGCGTTTTTCCATCGCGTTTTAATTGTCGTTTCTTCGATTCAAGTTTTACGTTATAGTCGACTAATTCCAACTCTTCTGTAACACGATAATCCTCTTTCGACGTCGCACATCGTTAAAAATCTACAAAACCCATTATCCCTGTCACGATTTTCTTCTCTCGCGAGAACCGATCCCGTAAACCCTCTGTCGTCAAGCCTGTCGGAAGGATCCACCGCTGTAGTGTCTCAACAATTACCGTCACCACAACCGTTCAAGCGTCAGAACCTATAAACCCTACGGACTTATAAATCCGAACTTATAAATCGACGAACGCACCGGAGAAATTGCTTCGGAGCGACGTCGCGTCGCCGCTTGCTATCTCGCCGCGCGACATTATTGCAGCCGGAAGAGATATCGACAGAATTACGTATCGAGCGGAAATCCTTTTGTCGGGAAGGCTCGGTTCATGAACGGGCGGACCGATAGTGGCGTGCATTCCACCGCGTCGACGTTTTGTTCTATAAAAGTTGCCGAGGCAGTGACCGCGAGCTTTTCTCTCTGGACTCGCTTTAAGAACGTGGGAGCTTCGACGGGTAATTGGCGACAAATAGAGAAAAGACCTCGGCGACGGTGGCCATCCTTGACGGTCTGGTCATCCCTGCGCCTCGTTTGAGAGTTCCGACGTTCTTTTACACATTACCCGCGATTCCGATTTCTGAATCTTCGAATGACAAAGAGGAGACCACGTTGACTCGCTCTTAACGAGATTTTAGGAGGATCAACGGCGTTAGCGAGTAGCAGAACAGTTACCGATGTTTCAGGAGAACGAGCGGATGAGGCGTTACGCAAATTTGTCTTTTTCTTTTCTTTTCTGAACTCGACTATTACACTGTAGATGTTTATGCGTGTCTAGAGAATTGAAATCCGTAGAACGATACGGTGTGTTCGTAATATGGCAAAATACGTAAGAGCACGCATTGTATTTGTATTTATTTTCAAGTAGGTATCGTGACGTATGCTCTAAAAAACTATTTCAATTGTAAAATTGAGTACAAGAGGGTTTAATACAACAGAACTTGTTCGGAACAGCGATAAATCCAAGTATGTCGATTTTGAAGTCGAAAAAGGACGTAATTCTATCGGTGAAATTATAAATTGACTAGTTCGAACAAATACCATTATTGACAAACTTCGAAAGCTCGAAAAGAAGCTTGTTGAAATAAAACAGATGCATCGATCGTTCGATTTCTACGCTGAAATAAATGTCCCTATCTAACACGTGAACCTTAGATATAGAGCAACACAGAAAACAATAAAAATAGTAATATAGAAATAGTTCGAAGCTCAAAGAATTTGTTATCCAACTCGTCGTTCTTTTCGAACGATGTGTCGCAAAAAGGACGAGTAAAATCCACAGTCAGGATGAGGTGTGTGTATATATTTTCTAAATTTGAAATCAAACCAGAACAGAGATTATTCGATTAGCCCGAGGGCAAAGCACACGATCCTGATATATCGGTGACTATTTTCACAGGGCGTGCGATATCTCGATGACGTCAGCAGCATCATGGTACGTGATCGATGGAAAAGCGTAATGCTTCTTAAAGCTTGGCGTTTTTGTCGATAATAACATTCTCTGGGAAAATTTATGCTCGTCAGGAAGATGGGACCGTTTCGCTCTTCCTTTGGAAATGAATGGAACGACGAGATGAGAACTAAGACAAATCTAACGGAGTGTCCCGGGTAGTTAAAGTTAGACAAGAATCTGGTATTACGATGTTATAACATCTTATAATACGATATTCCTAGAATCGATGAAATCTTATAATTCTTGAAATCTGACAGTTGAAGAATTTGTGAGTGACAAGTATATCCTGCGCGAAAAGCTCGTCGGAATTAGTTTTCGTTGTTGAGCGTATTGCGGAGACCCGTTTAGTGAATTGGAATGGTATGAATTATTTCTTGTGTTGGGTGAAAATAGAACTGACTCGTGTTGCAGATCAGTTTATCTATGCCATATTCTTTGACAGAATTCTTGAATTTTCTGTCACTTTTTTGACTCAAGGTGTCGAGAAAGTCACAGAATCATTCGTCGCTTTACAGTTATCGAATTTGATAAGTAGTTTTCCTACGCATAAATACATGGCAGAGTATAACGAACATATAGAGCATAATGAGGTTGTTCAATAACCTCTGTGTACGATTGCAAACGATAAGTTGGTAAACTTCTGCGTAAAGCGCGACAAAATTTAATTTCCTAGAAACGCATAACGCGATCTATTTAGAAATTCAAAGTGTCATAGGTAAGAAGATAACTAAGAAACGCGGGCGTGCGTTCCTTCTTTAAAATTCCATTGTATTAACAATTCAAACGAGGTTAACAGCCTCGTTATCACGTTGTGTAGAGTAGAATAGGAGCGGAGACAGAGACAAAAGTAGACGATATTGTCACGTCCCAAACCGCCGCGTTATAAACGCCTTAACGTCCTTAATAAGCTTGTTGTAGCAGTAAGGATTATTGGCCTCGGCGTTCTCAGCCACCCCTTCGTCTTTTCGGTAGCAGTTTTCGCGAATGAAATTCGAGGGAAGGTAACGACGTCGTTATCCAAGGGATACAGTCGAGAATGGAGTTGGCAGCTTGTAAGAAGATGAAGGTTTAATAAAGACCGCTGTAATATTAAAGCAGCGGATTGCCCGCAACGCGTAACCGCGAATCACGCGACTTCGTCGTTGCTTTTGTGCAAGCTGCTCTATGATGTGGTAATATCTTCTATTTGGTTAAATTGCATGCCTGTTAAAACCTGCACAACTGTGAAGGCTTTTCCATTTGTTCCATAAAGGCGTTGAGGTGTAATCGATATGCTGTATATAATATCATATAAATATCTTTATAAATACTACGTGTGTGTACCTGTGTACATAAGCGCGTATTTCCTCTACCTGTACGATATATCACAAATTTTTAATGATCTTACGAGAACTGCGAGTGCCAGTGAAAATTGCAAGGTAGGGATAACTATATATATATATATATACATATCCTACGGCAACCTGATTCATGCCACGTATTAGAATTCCACGTGAAGACACCGCATACGTTCTCGATTTCGGGAGAAGCGGTCGTTAATCCGCCAGCTCGAGTCTATTTAATGTCTACCGCATCCATCATAAATTTGCATTCCAGGGTCGCCATTGAAAAGCTGGAACCTTGAATACCCGAAATTCTATTTCGATGCTTCCCAGCTTCCTTCGCGTATATTCGCCTATTACAAAAATCAAACGCATAAACTGTACCGTACATGCGGAAAGATAAAAAAAAAAAAAAAAAAAAAAACGAGAAGAACGTTCAATTAAATTAATATCTCCTCTGCTCTATAAAGGGAAAGTTGAATTTCCATGAAATCCAACTGGTGTCAAAGATGTAAGTTATTCGTTGCAGAAAGAGGAACTGAAATGCGTATACTTTACCCTGATAATTCCATAAAAGGATAAAAGAGACAGTCTCGTATCAGTCATATATTATGTCGCAGTTTGCAGTAAAGGCTCGCTTTTTGTTTTTAAAAGCAGATATCTTTTTATTGTATTCTGCGATAAGATAATCCCGACTATTCGCGTCCATTCGTTCAAGATACGATCCAATTAGCAGCCCTGGAAGAAAAAAAATTTGCGAGTAAGAGCATGGAGGAATTCTGTACGTTTATGCTATCTCTTTACGATGAACGAATTTGTGCAATTGAGTCATACGTTTCTTGACAATTGAAAATTCATCTCACACCTGTGTAACGAACTTGAGACATTTAGGAGAAGTGGAGTTTATCAGTTTCGCTTTCAAACGGTTCAAATACGCAGTGGCTGTAATCGTCTAACAAAATAGAACCGCGATAGGTGACTGACACATAGGCAGATCTTGAATGTGGAATTAATCTGTGGAGAATATCTACTTTTGTCACAGATACGTAGTAAGTCTTTGACACGATATTCTCTTTACTAGTTTCTTATGCTGTCAAAGACGATAAAGAACTTTGTCAGAGGATGGAAGAAAGATCTTAATTGTACCCTTTTCGAATTTTATATTTTTATCGAAATTTATTTTTTATTAGACGAAGAAATTGAATTAATCGTGAAATTTTGTGTACTTTGAACGAATTATCAATTCTCTAGTCAACGTAATATTATAATTTAATTGCAGAGTCGTTTGACGTAAATATCGTTAAATGTAGAAAATATTGAAATCGGTATCGTGTAGAGCGAAAGTAAAAATTATTTAATATCGTAGTTACCGAACTAAGATTATAGCGATCATTTCCAAATTATTCCAATGATAACCGAAATAATCGTAACGCAAATAAGAAAACACTGTTACTTTTAATTTCATAAATCATTGGGCTAAGCCGTGTTATTAACATATACAGGTTACAGTACTCCTTAATGTCGCTAATTATTAACGCGATATGTTACACGATATAGCGGAATTAATTAATTTCCGGCCATATTGATGTTACATGGCTAACCACATTTGATCCTCCGTTACCACACATATTATATTAATTGTACATTATAGATTAACATTATAGATTATAGATTAACGTATTCATATCTATACATTAATAATATATACGTTATCAAGATACAGAACTTCCCTATAACATGCATAATTTGCAAATAAAATACAAATAAATACAAAATGCAAACGTAACGTACAAATAAATATTTATACGATATAATATTAAAGAAACGATACGGAGAACTGACCTAGTAATATTCGCGCTATCCGCGAGAAGATAACGATGAAATCGGATTCCCTTGAAGTTGGAAAGCATTCGAAGATTTAGATAGATCTGCAGATGTAAACGCGTTACGTGGTAGAGTTGGAAATCAAAGGAATCGACCGTTCCGACAAGTCTGTTTAGCCCTCGGAATTCTCGCGTTAATTACGCGCGTCTGTGACTACGGAAAGGCGCGGGAAAGTAAAAGGAATGCAATCCGATATAAAAGAGCGTGGAGGAGTTGCGAGGAGAAAGCTAGAGGCCGGAAGAAGAAGGGGCGGATAAGCCACCTCCGAGTAACGAGCGAACTGCTACGGAACTACCGCCTCATATAATCAATTAGGACTCTTGAACGAGTGAGATGGTAATGGAGTTGAGCTAAGTACAAACTGGAGCAAACTGGCGTCGACTCGAACGAACGTATCAACCACCGCATCCTCCCGGCTTCGTCTACTTCCATCTATCCGTTTCTACGAGAACCAGCGATCTTCGACAACTCCAGGATTTATTAAGTATCGCGTATAACGCCATTCGCATGATCTTCTTCCTTATTTTAGTGTGATTCATTTAGTGTGAATATTTTGCTTGATGAATCGAATAATATAAGAACGACCCGGATATAACGATGAACGTTTTTAAAGAATGGATAGAGGCGATTAGTAGACTCGTATATTTATGCGAATTCAGATTTTTATGAATATAACTGGAAAAGTAGCTAAATACCTAATAGGTAGTACCTAAACACGGCTAAAGGAGAAGGATCTACGTAAAAAGATTGGCTTCGCCCTCTGAATATTATAACGAGCGTTAGAAGAGTCGAGAGAAGCCCAAAAATTCTCTGGATTGCACAACGTTCGTTTTAATCCGTTTTTCCCACTTGAGGGCAGAGCCGCCACTTAGGTTAATCGTCGGTTGATGTTTTTTTCGAAATTACCCATTATCCCTGGCCATCAATTCGAGGGACATTGAAGGCGCGTGAAAGAATCTATCACAAAGTGGCCAGAGTAATCTCTGTTATCTTAAGTAGACCCTTCGTTTATGGCTCCTTGGTCCTCGTCGAGGCCACTTTCGACTCCTTTCTCATCCCCTTGACGTTGACGGAGTATTGTTCCACGTCCGAGATTTTCCTCGAAGTTCCTTCCACTAAGCGGATAGGGTAGATAAGAGGACGAAGGACAGGGCCCTCGGAAAATGTCAACTTGTTGTTTATCTTATACCGATTTCGTTTTGGCCCATTTACCTGCGATGAATCTCACGCCCTGAATTGCTATTATAACTCGTAAAACGCGATACGTCGTGTCACTTAGATAATATTGTATTGCCGCAAAAGATCCGAGATTAGAACGGTGCTCGCTGATAGCAATAAAATTGAAGCCGACTACTTCATCGCAATATGCAAACGGTATAATGGATCATACGAGAGATAATCAAATTTTATTAAGATAATTTTACTTGTTTGTCTCGAATGTAGGTTTTACGCTCCTTTCGCAGATCTCCCTGAAATATAAGATTCTCGCAGATATAGATTTTATGTTTCGTTTCCAAATATTGCTTAAACGTATAACTATCAGACTGTAGACATTTATGCCTTTTTGGGAAATCTAGACTTCCAAAAGTCTACAAAATGCATATACCTGACGTGCAAAAATACATAAAATAACCAAAGTGATCTGAAACAATCCGATGTAGCCTGAATTTCATAAATTAACTTTCGAACAAATTCTCGATGTTGCCTATGTAGAAACGTGTATTTCGAGTAACAGTAGCTTTGACGACGATCGAAGCGCATTTCTAATAAGCAACCATGCCGAATGCAATTAATGTTTCATTAAATCGTTCTCCCTTGGGAGAAGAGCTCGATATCTTTCCTGTATTCTTTTCATTTCTTTTCATCATCCGAAGGGAAAGGGATTGATTTATTGCTTTCTGATGTAGCCGGCCACGTTGAAAGTCATATTCATCAATGTCCATCACGGTCGCAATTATAGTCGAAATTTAATAATAACGCGAGCAACTGTATCGGTTTTGCTTTCGTGCATCCTTGAACCATCCATAAAATGTATGAAATTAGCGGATCGGCGTATGCAACGGCGCTTCATTAACGGTGACGTAATTTATTGCCGTACAGGACAGTTAATAATAACGAGAATTTAACGATACGGGGGAAACTTCGAAATTTCCCAGACAAACGTTAATCATTTTTCGAACGCAGAGAATATGCGTATCTGTACATTGTTAATCATGGTGTGCCGCGCGTCAATGAGAAATTAATATAGCTGAATAGAAAGATGTAACGTTTCGATGCTTGACGTTCACCTAATTTCACCAGTCGCCGGACCAAAATTTAACGAAATTAAATGTTTCGCGATTGACGATGCAATATGCGTGGAAAGTTTCATCCTACGCACGACATTAAATTGGAAAAGTAAAATAACATTTTTCCCTAGGAGACTTTCTATCTGATTTTCGAACTCGGACGTTTTTTCCTATATTTGAATGTTTTGAATTCTATAAAAAGCGTTGTGTCTGATAAAAAAAGATATAGTCGTTTATTATATATATAGCGACTATTTATCGTATTGTCGAGGATATGAGATACACAAAAGGTTTGAATTCTAGAAAATTGTATAAATATTACATTTTAATTGTTAGTATTGCAAAGGGTTATAACAGAGTTATTTTTGTATCTTTTTATTTAATTTATATTCAATTACAGTTGAACACTTGTATTTCTGTTTAATAGTAATAGTGTACTATTAAAATTTATTCTTCGCTGCAAGAATCATCGGCGATATCGCACATGCACATGAGAATACAAATAGCAACATTTTCATAACTCGCGTAAAATATGCAATTTTTTATTTCTAAATTAATAAATAAATTGTACCTTAAATCGTTAAAAATAGATGCTAGCACTTGTTTATATGCTCCATACAACGTACATGTTAGAGAAATAAAAAACTACAGAAAAGGTTAAAGATTGTGCAACCTTTTCCTTTCTTTTCTTTAATTGGCACTTTTCAAGAATCATCGGAGGAATTAATTACAAACTATAATCTCGTTCTTTCACCTCGTTTAATCGTACGTACTGGAAATTTTGATGATGGGATAATCAAGTAATTGTGCGCAGTTAATAACAAATAACTCTGACTATACATCGTAAGTATAGTTCGATGTTATAATAGTTGTATAAAAGTTGCATATATTCTGAGCAATAACGTCATGTAAGAGACACATTTGCGACTTGTTTCACACAATTAGCCGTAAATTTCCAAATATTGCACACTCGTTCGTTGTTGTTCCCGCCATTCGTCTATTTTTCCATCAAACAATTCACAACGTTCGCGACAAGTTGGCATTCGGCGATAACGGCAAATGGAACAGCGTTACCGCAAACGTAAGCAGGTTATCACGAAAGTAACAAAGTTGATTACAACTATCGATTAACCGAAATTGAAAATTCGTCCACCGAACCAACAATAGAGACGCGAGTTTCTGCAGACGGTGCGGTGTCGCAAATTAACGCGGTATAGTTGTTAGACTGCATGACGGTAGCTGCATGCGCGCGTCAGGGACCGTATCGTAGATGGGAAGATCAATTCCGCCGGACCTCGATTCAAACTTCTTCGAAACGATCCCGTTTAACAAGCTCTCGTTCGAAAGCTACGAATTAAATGTCGCGAGAAAACCGAAGTGCCGACAGGCCCAGCAATGTATCGTCGGTCCTTCGATCGAATAGTTACGCGGGAGAGACCTGCGTGACCACGAGGCCTCGAACGGTTGCGGAACACGTACGTGGTGGGGCTAAGTTAAAAGACAAAGAGATGTTAAGGGAGAAAGACTAGTACTTGCTTTGGCAGTACATATACTAAAATTGGAACGATACAGAGAAGATTAGCATGGCCACTGCGTAAGGATGACACGCAAAATCGTGAAACGTTCCACATTTTTTGGCCTGATGTATCGCCCCAGCGGTTCCCGGGCACCCCTCGATCGCAAGAGGGACTGTCATCGTGGAGGTTTTATTCGGTTGGAGTCCCACACTACCACGCCGCTTTTCCCCCTAGAAGCGGCGGGTGTCCTTGCGGATTTCCTCTACATAAAAAAAAAAAAAAAAAAAAGAAAAAGAAAAAGGCGAATTAATAGTCAGTGTTAGTTGAGAAGCCAGAGTGTGTGAATGGAGAAGTCAGGGAGACAGTGTTGCTAGTGTCATGTAAAATAAAAAAGAGAATTTATTTCTTAACACTTGTTTTACACTAACTACAATTTACTTCTGAACTCTAGCCGCGACTTTTCAAGACCGAAGCTCTTCCAACTTGACTCTCGATGGGATCCGATTCCCTTTTCTTTGTCACCCTTAGATATCCCCACTATCCATGCGTTTGTTAGCCGTCCGCGACTTTTGCTACGTACGTCTTCTTCTCGAAGATTCGGCGAAAGGACCGTTGGGATATTGAAGGTTCATTAGACACATCATCGTCACATGGCACATCATTTCCGTCATCAGCCCATCGGTTCCGAAGCACGGCCTGGTCTCTGATGTGATTGGCGTCACACTAGCGTTGTCGAGAGAGCGTGGTCCGCGTCCAGAGAGAACGTTGGATCGTAGTGACGAGAGTTGCAAACCAACTATTTGGTTGTCTTAATTATAGTACGTCATTGTATTTAGTTCATGTTAAATAACCATCGTTTCCTGTTTAACCAACGTCTGTTTAATCTATTGTAAATAAACTAATTGTAGTAGGAATCCTACGAAAGAGACCTTCGGTTTCTCATTTCGAGTGCCCGTATCAGCGACGCGAGAATCTGAGAATTAATTGGTTGACCGATTCGTCGTAATGGACGATGTCCGTAAATTTCTAAGATGCAACCCGCTGAATGAAGGAGAATGAAAGGAGAAGGGAGCGTTGGAGCGGAACAAAGAAGGATAAAACGAAAAACGGAAGACGCTGAGGCCACCCAGTGGCACATACGAATCTATGGATCCAGGTGATCCTCGAGAATCTTGGCACCATCCGAGCCGGTAGCTCAAGACGATCTTCGGGAAGCACGGTTATTCACTGGTGGCGAACTGTCAATAACTTGGCCAGGCTCTCTTCTCTTTCAATTCGCCCCTGGCCCTTTGGATCACATGGCCGTGTTCCTCGTCGTTTGTCCCGTGAAAGGGATCCCCTGGTTGGCTTTCTGGCGCGTCGTAGCCTTTTCGTTTTACACAGCCAAATCCAATTTCAGTCCACCGCCTACCCTGCAAGATCTTCGCACTGGCTCGAACGTCCATTGTGTCCTTCGATTTCGCTTCTCGGTGCTCGTGTCGAGAATCTACAGATTTACCACTTTGGTATTAATGTTTCCGCGTTGAACCGATCATTCGGGTAGTTTGGTTCTGCGAGGATCGTTCTGCGTTTTTAATATTTCTGATACAAAATAATTTGTTTGCGCGATACAGTTTATATAATTTCTGATTCTGTTTTCTTATATCGACACTCGTATACCAGATTTTCATGACATTTTTTTCTTGTTTCAGGTAACTGGCATCGTAGGACGAGCAGACGTACTCGCTTGCATCTTCTTCTTATTGTCGTTTCTCGCTTACCATGGGTGAGTGTAATTTTATATAAAAACAATTGCTCCATACAAAACAATAGCCTTGATTCAGTGACGATTACTTTTCGTCCATCTGCTTCGTCGTAATTACGTTTTGCTTACTCGTAGTTAAGATAAATGAAGTGAAATAAAGTTGAATTTAGTGTAAGAACGTTCCCTAATTTATTATACATGCTCTCTACCGAACGCAATAATCAGATAACAGATTTCTATGCGTACGGAATTTAAAGATATCGTCGTACGAGTATCGGTGGCGATACTTAACAGATGAAACTGGGCTTCTACCTTTATTATTTTCTTAAAAATCCATCATTCAACGATAATGATTCCTCGCTTTGCTCAATTAGTAACTGTCGCATTGTCGTATTACAAATTCATCGCTGTTGAAACGTCAAATCCAGCAAAGGACACTCCAGCGAAAAATTCACAGACGTCAGCCAGTGAAAATCCCTATCAAAAGAATAACAAAAGTGATCCTCCCATTTTCTACGTTCTATTCTATTTGTTCTTGCGTTCAGGTTGCGAGTAACCAAGTAAGGTAGCGTGCCAGAGGCCATAATACAGCCATAATTTCATAGAACCGTAGAACTTACCAGGTGTGCAGATACGTACGTATGTACGTCAGCGACGTCGAGCGTCGCTAACCGTTGGGACGACGCCAATCTGACGTTGAAACAGTGGCCCATTTATTCTCATGAGCGACTAGACGGTGTGTGGAAATTATAAACTAAACTAATTTACTCCCTCGGGCCCCGAAGCGACAGCCAACTATAGTGTATGCTGGCTGGTTGATCGCTTCCGAGCGTTCCTCATCCTCTCTAACTTTCTCCCTTTGGTCGTTTATATCGATCCTTAAACGTGAAAATATAAAGTGCTTACGAGCACGATCCCGCGAACTTACCGCGGAAATCTTTTTATCGTCGGTGTAAGAGGATTGCGGACTTATGCATGGTAAGCGATGTAACGGCTAGTTCGTCGCTCGACTTTGGGCACTTGGAGGGGGTCGTTTGACTTACCTGACTCCCGTCATGGTATACTAAAGCGTTCTTCCGAAGTTGAAGCCTTCTTTTTGTTCTTTTTAGGGCTTGTGTCTTCTGCCTTGTTTTTGGCAAGCATAATACGAGGACAGAGATTGAAAGAAGAGTATTTTTAAGAGATTTTTAACGTCAGACTATGGTAGCGATAGACCGATTGATAAACGGATGGGTCGATAACTGCGCTGAGACCGTGACATCGAAAAGTTAATTTCAATTAATAACGATAATGTGAAATGGAATACGTACATAGATTCGCGGACATATGTATACGCTTGTAGACACCTCTTGCGAATATACTCGTTGGCACTATCATGAAATCGATATTACGACCATCGTAATTACGTTGTCGAGTCTCGCTTAAGCGTCAATGAACCGATCGAGCAAAAAATCGTTGAAAGAGCGTTAAAAATAGTTTAACACGGTCACATTCTTAGTTTCGCTTTCGCAAAACTCGTAACATTTTTATCAAGCATCGGATGCGACCGGTTTTTCAAATCGAGACCTCCGCCGTGAGAACGTTATCCAACGAAAGCAACAGCGGCCTGTTCGGTGAAATGAATTTCGACGCCGGACGGCTACGTAATTAAACTTGAACCTTTCGCGGGGCAACACGGGCCTGTTTGAAATGAGGGGAAAAACCAGCTCGTATTGCGATCGATCGCGGCGCTCTCGACGTCGAGCGAATGCGCGTTTTTTCCCCTCGATGGAAATAAGAGAAACAAATATCGAGATAGCGGCGCGAGCCGTGTAAAATACGCGGTATATCGAGAGAAGCGAAGGTGCATAACTCGTAAACGGCGAGGTAAATGGCTGCTCTGTTTAAATGACCGTTGAAACAGGTCAGTGTGTCAACCCTCGGGCTTTTAGGTAATGAATCTCGAATGAATATTTGTATTAAAAAAGGGGCGGACGCGCGGAAAGGGGTGAAAGAGTAAGAGGAAGAATACGAAACGTTTGGGAACAAACGTTTATTGTTGGAAATCAGTGACATCGTTCGTCGAATTACTCAAACGTATTCGACTGTTAGCGAACGTTACGATAATCCTTGGATCTCTTAGTTTCGTTCGGATCGTTGTATTGGCCTTTTTCTTCGTCCACAGTTTTACAGAAATAATTGATCAACTGTTCGTTGAGCGTTAAAGAAAACGCGATTTAACGGTGAGTTTTAATTTTAAAGAAAATGATGCTTTTGCTTTGGTACTTGGATTACTGTTTCGAATTACTTCTTACGAGAGAAACGTATATGGATATTATTTGTATAAAAAAGCGACCATCGAAATCTCTTCTTTTTCGCTATCTGTCGATCTTAATTTTTTATCGAATCGTAAAAATTCAAAGCTGTACGGTCTATCCCAAAAGTCTCGCGATTCTATTCGTGGAACGTTCGAAGCCAGCAAATACCCAGAAAGGAGGATAGCGTTTGGAAAAACTTTTGGAACGAAAAGTAAAGCCATCGTTGAGTCGATCGATTGACAGCTGGATGCTTGGATAAAGCGGTTGTCTCGGAATCCACGGGATCCATTCGTCCGCTTTTCCATTTCCCTTTGGTTTAGCCCGTCCTTTCAGCGACGATACTTTTCCTTATCCGCGTAATTGCCACCTTTTAAATCCGTCGATTCGGAACGAATCTCCTTTTCCACGACTGCTTATGCAGCATTATGCATACTTGCCAAGAAATTAAGTGGCTAACGATTTACGTTGATCGCACTCTTCCATCGAATTCTTCGCTCTCTCCATTTATTACTCTGCTATTTCGTCGACGTTTTTCAACCATTCAAACCTCTCGCCATAGTTAGACACAGCAATACCATAAAGATTGATTATTTGGACTGCGTTTGAGAATAAAATATTTACGCAAGCTTGGAGCAATTTAATCGCGAAATGTACTATTGGCTTGGCAATTGAGTCATTTAGTAATCATTTAGTTGTCAACCCAATAGCTACGAGTATGTTTATGCAAGGTCGCCTTTTTACAGGCACAGTAAAAAAAGTGGAACCCGAGCAAAGATACACGTACTAACGTTTCACGACCTAAATATTCTAACGACTAATCTATATTACTTCGGATATTTTACATATTTTTGCATACTATGTATATTCTATGCGTTCTTGTAACTAAACTTTCCATAAATGCACAAAAATACATAGTAACTGATAGTTGCGATAGAAATTTGATGGAAGTTCGATGTGACAGACGGATGTTTAAAGCATGAAGAGGAAAAGTGAACTAAGCTACGTTTTTTTTCTAAATTGATCATGAGTTTATAGCGTTAATTTATTCCAATAAACTGTATTGATCTAGTCGTATGAGAATCGAGGGATTCGTGGTGTTGAAATCAGCGTCAGATAACTTAACGGAATCAGTCGTGCAATGAATATTTTGTGATCGCATCTATTTTAGATAGCGAATTACTCAGCTTCTTGAGTATTGGGGTTAAACTACTTTTGCTCTCAAGGCTTCCGATATGTATATTAACTAGCTTTTCTCCTCAAGTATAGGAAAATAGTTCACTTTGCATAAAATTAATACACGATGTCGTATGACTACATTATTTACCCTATGTGTATGTACTTCAGTCCTATATACGTATATATGCGAACATAATATCTTGAATATTTTACAAAATGCGCAAGATAATTCCAAGAAACATTTATACGTACGTTCGATACGAATCCTTAATATACGATGCTCCGATTCTCGTGCAATCTTGATCTGTTCCATTCGACTTAAAATAAATAACTTTGAGCAAAATCCTTCTACACTGATCTTTGATCTTTAAAAACGTAATAACTTTAATACGATCGAATTATACGTGTTCATGCGATAAAACGTCTATCGTCGTTAAAAAATTCGAATTATTAAGCTATTCGTCAAACATCAACGATCCGAGCGGAGCTTTTAAATCACTCACAATTAAGCAGTTCACCAATCCCCTCGAAGAAAGAACCGCCCATTTCAAGTCGAAGTTTCAACGAACAGCTGCATTCATTAGCCCGATGAATCTATTTTTGAACACAGAGCATGGTCCGATAAATCATAAGATCAACGACCTTTCTCCCGTTTAAATTGTTATCTCGTTTGGTCATTCGTTCCTTTAATCGAACTTACAATTTATGAAACGCCGTTGTTCTTTCCATTTCAATTTCTTTCCACGGTGATAATTACCGGCCGAATATCCAATAAGTAATAATTTCTGCGCGTAATCCTCCGTTTTCAGGCGCGAGCATACGACCATACTGTTTTTGCCGTCTCAGACGGAACTCGGCACTCCGCCTCGTTACGACAACCGTTCATTAATCTTACTTACCGAGCTTTGATGTAAATTGTAAGAAATGCCGCGTCGCTCTGCTCTGGACGTTCTCGCCGTTTTTACCACCCCATGGTTTGCGCTTTTACCTTCTGGCGAGCTTGTTCCGCGTTAACCCCATCCTTCGAAATCTGGTGCCATTTCGCTTTTAGACCATTCGTTGCTGAAACTTGAGTGTACCTAGCCGAAGAACCAGATGTTTCTTTCTTTAGGTAGATTGGAAGGGATTTGGATGGAAGTCGACCTATTCGTTCGTTAGACAGTGTTGTTAACGTTAAATAATTTGATAACGCGAATGAGTCGTAAACGATGTAGTACGTACGAATTGTCGATTTCGTTTGACATCGAGTTGCTCGACAGGACTGGCAATAAAATTTTATTCCAATTTGTTGTTCGCTTGTTCGTTGTTCCTTTGGTATTTTGCTCATCTAATTTCACTTTGTTTCGTTTGTTAGGCGAGATAGAAGTTTATTCTCTCGAATATCTATTTGCGTCAATTAGCAACAATTACCATATGTGTTCGTCCGTGTCAAACGTCTTTCCAAATCTTCTTTATCAAATTCTTCGAACGATCCTATGAAAGATTTATTCGTTTTAGCTAACAGATAATAAATGTATTTATTATCTTCTTAGTCGTTATTCCAAATAAGTCTTGCGAGTAGACGGTACAGAATAAAAATAGTTGACAAAGTATAGGAAATGTCATAGTAAAGCGAGTTCTGCGAACTTTAACAGGACACTGGTGCGCAGTACGAACTAAGTTTCATTTTTACGTTTAACTTCTCCGATCCAAAAATATAACGCATTAAAAGCTTGAAACACGAGAACCATTGAATTTTAAGAGTATTTCACCTGAACATGGAGAATGATTGTAATAACAATTCCAGTCCGAGATATGGAGCGAAATGAATAAATGCGAATTGAACCGATGAAAAGTGTAAACGAGAGAGAGAATTTAAATGATCGTTTAATTTACCGTGAAATGCGAGAAGAGGAAGCTATCTGGATCTGGTGAATTTCAATTTCGTTTCGGCGGAGGAAAATGTGTATTTCCAAACTTCTCGAACGCGTAATTGCTACTATCGATATATATATATCCCTTTATTGTCACTTTCTCGTTTCTTTCTCACTTTTTTCTATTCCCCTTGCCCCTCGTTCCGTTAAAAACAAAATTATCTTTCACATTCGTTCAGAACCTCCTCTGCTGCTTTGCTATCCGACCTTTTCGAAGTTTGCATGACGACGCCGCGCTTCAAAGATATCCTAATTTAATTTCAAGAAGTTGAAATAGTTCTCGGCGAACTGTAGCTTCTTCCAGTAAGATGAAAAAAGGAAACAGAAGGAAGAAAAGAAACGACCGACGAGTTTCTCAACGCCATTGTTATCGACGATATATCTTTAACTTTCCTCTACTCTGGCTTGAAAGGTAACATTCCAGGGAGGAGCTGTCACTTTACAATGACAAGTCACGAACTTTCTTAATAACAATTTACCTCGAGTAAAGGTCGAAACATCTTTCTGATTAGTTGTACGTAGCAAGACCGAGCGTTACGTATGCTGTTTTTCTTATTTTCAAAGGAAATATATGTATCGTTTAATCTCTGCCGCTTTCACATTCGTATATCTTTACCTCTTTTCTTTGTACTTTCGAATAATCCTTCTTCGAGTATGATATTTTTGCCGGTCGTTCTTCTCTTTTGCAATTTAAATGCAAATTCGAATTATCTCGATGAAAGCAGGCGAAATGAAATTTTTTCGAACGTTTAAATTCCTTAAGGGTTTATATCGCGATATTTCAGTTCGAGTTCAGGTTAGTCGGAGAGAAATTACGATGTTACGACTATTAATTTCGCAAAAATATCGACAGAAGGTATGGATTTAAATCCAAATTTAACATGGGATCGTTTTTCCGCAACGGGGTTTCATTATTCGTCGTACGTATCGAATTACGAGGCGTTTCGCCACCTTTCCTTCGTCTATATTTTTTCCTACTTTCCAACGATCGTCCGGCCAGCCACAATGCAATCTAAATGTATCTCGCGAAGAATGAATATAATTGTTCCTTGCGGTGCCATGATTCAAAGATAGCTTAAGTTTATTATACCTTATAATGATCCTCGTTAATTTTTCCCAGAAATGCGTTATTAACTCCGCGAGCGATCTTTTAATTTGGACGTTTTTCAACTCTCGTTTCATTTAGATCGGCCCTCCAGACCGCTAAGTAAATTTTTTAATAGTGGTTCTAGAAAGTCGCGTTCTAAATTTCGCGTCTCGTGGAAGAATCTTTAAATACGAGCCACCGTTTCTGCAACTTTTGTGCTTCTTATTACATTCATTTGGTTTTGTCACGTTTCGAATCTGACTGTTATCTGACGATGTGTCTTTTTCTCGCATTAATCAGGTCGAAGGAGCAAAGTCAAAGTACGATCGGTGTATTTGGTAGAGCAGCTTATTTTTTTCATTAATACCATCGAGATGAATTTTTCATTTAACAGTGATCACGGTAGTAATATAATAATACAGATTGTAATGTGCACAAATTTGAAAAAAGTGTAGGCGAAGCATAATTTACATTTATAACAAAGATGGTGTAATATCGAAGACGTTCTTCTTTCGGGGAACTTCTCACGAACAAAACGTAATTCGACGTTATCTACAAAATTAATGTTGTATACACATACTCTGTGCATGTGTTTCGACACGCAATGCATAATTTCCAAGGTTTAACGAACAGTAACAATCGTTTCCTCTTTCTTGCTTAACACGTTCGTCGCCCAGCGTGATTCGGCTAAGTTTCCTGCGGGGTCCAAATCCGACCGCCTGACAATAAAAATTTTAGTAAATAATGTGAATACGAAATTTGAAACAAGGTGTATTAAAAAGATAAAATAAATTATATTAAAATATCGTGTGAATCTAAGCTGTCATATTTTTGAAATTTTAATAACTCTATGAGAAAATCACCAGCAAGTATTTCGACACGGGCTTTGTTTGTTTGATTCGTTTATCTAGTAGTCTTAGAGTGGCTCGAACCATAAGTTGTTTGCAGCCATACTGCAAACGTCGCCTTATCCATATAAAGTATACGAAGAGACAAAATATGTAAGCAGAAGCTTAGTCTACTGCCACCACCCAACCAGTGTTTACCCAAACAAAGCGCAAATCCTCCTGTATATAAGTTTTCTTTGTTGGACGTGTTATTACGTATTCTTGGCTTGTAGGATAAGTTGTTATTAGACATCGAAAACAGGAACAAAAGAAAGGATGGAGTAAATATTTTTGATAATTACTATCGCGGTACCCACTGCTAGGTAATTCGCTATTTACGTAAACCACGCGCAATCATTATGCTAATGAATTTAATCACGCTAATCGAAGAACAGAATATTTTAGAAAATTACGTATGTGTAATTTGTAAACTGCAATACATTAAAATATTCAATCGATCAAATTTTGATGAATTAATTATATGAACTTTCTGAGGTCGAGAATTCCTTTTAAACATTTTGGTATTTATTTATACATTTGATACATTTTAAACATTTAGGCGCATTGTTGTATACGAGTTTTGAAAATTAACTGAAAACTCACGTTTCTGGTTAACATAATGCAATAAAACATAGTGATTAACTACGGTATATAACAAATGGAATTAAAAGGTACCTCAGTTGCGCATTGTGTACTCTCCATTTCAGCGAGAGTTAACCGCTGCTATTTGAAATTGAGAGAAATAGAGGAATAAACATTGTATACCCGATCAAACAGTGGTTCATCGTTTAATAATATTATCCAGGAAACCAGTTCTTTTTTTATCTTTCTATCAATTCTCTCGTTATATACCGATATTTTAATTCTTTTGCAGCGTTCTGCGCGAGAATCTGAGGCAAATTAAATACAACTATATAAATATCGTGTTTTAAATGGCATTATTAGCCTATGGATGTTCATACAAGTTTAGAATATTGTTAATAAGTTATGAGATATCCGTGTCGATTGTTTTTCAGGATTAAATATCAGAGAGGCACGAAACTAACGGAGATAATCATAATTACAATAAAAATTCCATTAAGACACGAAATTAGAATTAAAGTTGGACTTTTTCTTCCAGAGTTATCGAACGAAAGACCTACCTAAGTTAAATTCATTATTAGATTGCAAGTATTCACGTAAATCTATGTTCTTACGAATATAAGTAAATAAATGCAATCTAATCAACAATTTCTTTCATTCGCTACATATTATTACAATAGAACGAGTGCTTTGCTTTGGGTATTTTTAGTCCTTTAAATTCTCCATGAGTGCATAGACACTGAGAATCTAGTCATCGCACGTAAATCAATCATTTAATATAATTTTTAATTCTATTTCCTGTATTCGATGTCAGAAATGCAAGAACTTTTCAATCGTTCGCTCTGAATTCTCCGTCACTTTGTTACCCCGTCAAAGGGACAAAACGAAAATTGAAAATTTTCGTACGTTTAATATAACGATATTTCGAATGTATTTTTAAGCTGGATCGAGGCTGTAGCTTCGCTTTCGAATTTTACATTAAAGCGCTCAACTTTCTATACGAGGAAACTTTGATGGTCACTGTGGAACTTCCTGTTACACAATTCCATCTTAACGACCGGATTCTATCCTAAACGCATCAAATGAAATTTTTTCTCGTTTCGTGTTCCAGGCAGCAGACGGCTTACGTGTGGAGCAGCGTGTGCTTGGGGGCGCTGTCGATGCTTGCCAAGGAAACCGGCATTACTGTTTTGCCTCTAAACCTTCTTTACGACCTTTGTCGCTCCTGGCATTCAATCAAGAGGTAAGCGTTTAAGTCTCACGCCCGCCGACCAGTTTGGAAACGCGACACGTAACTCACGTCGATAAATCCTGAAATAAGAAGTAACATTGTATCTAGCTCGTAGCTTGCGCGACTTTACGCGACCCTTTGCCACTTCTCAACCCACGATTTCTTCGTTTATAACGAGAATTGCAGTGAGCCGAGGGTGGATTTCATGCCGGTAGGATAATACGGCGTAGCTTCGACTTAGACCCTCGCTTTTCTGAGAATCGAAAAGCTCGAAAGCCATCGCTGCATCGAGATTCGCAGAAGGACGAACGATGCCTCGCTTCATCCTACAATTTCCGATATAATTATCGATCGGTGCGTCTGAATTTGATCGTATTCCTTTTGCGAAACAATGCTACTTTTGTGTATTTGTAGGTCAAATCAAAGACGAGGACTTCTTTTACTTTAATGACATGTCTGAATTTTTCCTGAGAACTATTAACACTTTGACTGGCACGCCGAAATTACACGTTTCGCCGAGGACGCCACGGGAGTATTTTTATTATTCAAGGTATATAATGGCAGAATAATAATAAATTGACGATGTAGGACAACGTTCTTCCCCAATGGACCGTTTATCTTATTGGTGGCGCCTTGGTAACAGTTGATGGCGACATATTATAGCAAGGCTTCGTCTATTTCAACAAACCATTCGCATTCGTTATTTCGTCGCAAGCAAAACGTCCAGAATATATTGTTGGAACGTGTAGAAGATACTAGTAAACGGTATTTGCTCATTCTATATATAATAGTAAGGTATGTGCACACTTACAACTTCGATTATATGATTATAAAGCAGCATTTACAATTATTTTCTAAGGTGTGTTTATAATAATATTCGTAGATTACCCCTCAAAGATATGGATGCAAACACAGTGCACCGCTAGACGCAAGATTCATTCTCATTGTCTTTTTGTTGATGTTCTTCTTATTCCAAAGTATCTTCCATTTATCGGTTATATTCAAAATAACTGTAAAGATATAGCAGGGATTCGGAAATACAAATAATTTACTTTATTCAGCACACAACGGTTATACATATATCTTATACTCTGAAGACCTCGTAAACCTACTCGCACGCACGCTTGTTGTCAACCGACTCTTTCAGATGCTTCTAAACGACTGCCAATCGTCTTTTGTCCCAACTAAGGCCTGGACGCTCTCTGACGCTTGCACACACATTCACATGTACAGTGTAAATGTATCATCTTCCTAACTCGATAACCTAACTCTTAATTTTCATACAATTTTTACAATTGTAAGAAGTTCAAGCGCTTCGGTCATCCATTGATGACACCACCGTGGCGTCACAGGAGAAACCGTGTCCGGTCGTATATGACCAACGTGGCAGTCAAAGTGTTAAAAGCCGGATAAGGAACGAGTAGGGACGAGCGTGAATAAAATTGCGTTGGACGATAAAATATAAAAATGGCGCGACACCGTATGCAATATGTAATACGAATATCGTGGATCCTCCTTTGCATACATTCGGAGAATAGGATTTATATGCGCAAGATTTGCGTTAATGGAGGACTCTGGCTATCGGAGTTAAACAAAGACAATCCGATGCTCGACCGTAAAATAGGGAAATCGGATTAACTGTTTACAACGGATTATGCGGGGCCAGCGTATTTGAATAACTGCGCTTCGAGGCACGCAAATGAGGGCCGCTAAATTCATGAGTTACTCGAAACTTTAACTAAAAGGAAGACGCTTGGATCGATTAAACGTAATTTCCGAAATAGAGGAAAGATAAGGAGCGATGAAAAGTATTTGGCTGATGTCGATTGGATCACGGAACGACGACATGGTTGGAGTTTTTTCCACGATAACGACCAAGTTCGCTGAATGCTTTGTTTCTTCGTTTCAGGTCTATTTTCGAGGCCAGATGGAACGACGATTCGAGACACTTTTCTCGTCGGGCTGCGGTGCTGCTTGTTTCGGTGAGTTCAATATGTATCCTCGAAATTAAATTAGATTAAAAACACGTTTCTGTTCCTAAGTATGACAGTTATTGATTATTATAGGGACGATTAATTACGTACTGTTCGTGCAGATAGAAGATAATGATCGAAGGGTTCTAGGATTGACAATTATATATCGATATTCTCAAAGCCTGAACCTAAATGTTATCGATAAAATTTGAAGTCGATTATTACGGTCAGGAAATCGTAAGAAACCTACGTCTAGAAATATTAGAGACAAAAGTATGGCAAATGCGAGACTCGAGAAGCCCACAATCGTCGCCAGTCATGTCACTTTTAACACGGTTACTCGCCTATTGAAATCAGATTTCATAGCTATCAAATGGACAAGTCAACCAGCTTCTCCGATGACAACAAGAGAAAGACATGGCAATAAGCCCCATCGCGCAGCCACGAATACCATACAGGGAATAGAATCGAATCCTCTTAACGTGTCGCACGTAGTCACTCGTGCGTGGAAGCCCTGCATGATTTCCCGACGAGCAAGGGACGCGCGTATTTTACTCAATGGCTATGTCGTTATCGTATTACCCGCAATGTCTAAACTCGTGTCGGACAAGAACGAATAAAGAGATCGTGCATGGTCTCTACGTATCCGCGTCTATCCATTTATCTTGTTTCACGAACTCGTTCACCTTGTGCTTCGAGACATCGTTCAGGAAATTCCTGACCATAGCAGAGAGGGCAATAATGAAATTGAAACGCAACACCGGCTGAGATCGATATCGGTGGGGTTCGGGGCGTTCTGCGGCAAATTTATACCATCGTTTACATGGAATTATCCATTTGTGTAATGGCTAATTGACTGTTCAAATACCCCTGACCTCTATACACCTGCACTAAATATCTTGTATATCAGATTTGGTTCAAACTAGCCACGTTTCGTGATACTTGCAATGAAATTCCAAAATTTGTTACACAACACGCACAGTGTGTGTATTTGTCATAGTTGTACACATTTGAAATAGTAAAGTAGCAACGCAAGACTCAAAGATATATAATTGGAGACGAGACAAGTGGTCTGAACCATCGATAAGACTGGAAAATGCGTTTTGCGGTATTCGCGAACGCACTCGGGTCCGCATCGTTAATATTTAACGACCGATATCTTCAGTTTTTATCGTCAAACCGCCGAGATGTTAGCAGCGTCTCGTCGGCTTAAGTAAGTTTAACGATCGTTAACGCAGATATACTCGACGATGCCGAGAGTTCACTTTTACGATCGCGTAAGATAAACTCGCTTCCCTCGAATTGTGTTGGCCAACCCACGGAAACTACTTAGGCTGTTCCAGCCTGACGTAAAGCGATCGTGGCTTTCGAGGACTTACGATGAAATACGAGACAGAGAGGTGGTGTAGCAACGGGGTAGTTATGATTGCACAGATGCCATTTATCAACTTGCCTTTTCTTTCTCTTCTGTATTCTCTAACAGACTTGTCTTTCCACGAGAACGTTTTTAAAATTGTAACTTCTATGGAAGTATTCGTTAGTAAATAGGAAAGAGTAATTGATTTCTAATATTTCTTCTGCTTGTAATTAGTTAAACTTGCGCAGTGTTTGAGTAAGTATCGCGTTGAAAGTTTTAGACAACAACGATATCAAACTAACGAGCGATTTTTTCTAGAATCTAAGAGCGACGCACGTTGTTTTTAAATCTTTGTCCGTGTTTCGACTCTTCTCGTAATTCGCGTGATTTGTACCGTATCCACGAGGTTATGGACGTGTACCAAGTATTGCCGAACCGATGGAAAGTCTTGTGTACGCACAGCGCGTAGTTCTACCAAACGGGATTCCGAGTTATGCTAATTTATGCGAAGAAATCAGGGAGGCGTGCGGTCACAACCCTCGTGGAGGATCTCCCGTACGCACTTCACTGGCTTTCCGTCCTCTTCCTTTCTGCCACCTATTGCCACTTACGCGTCTGAAGGTATGTTCTTTCCGACAGGGTTACTCGACGTTCTTCTTCCCCTCAGCAACACTGAATTTCAAGGACGTAAAATTTGCTGATCTTTATGAGGTAGACCCCTGGGTGGATTTCGTGTTATAGGGGTGTTTGGTGATCCGAGAGCGATATATCGTTTCGAGCTATCTTCGTAGAAATTTTTTCAAGTTCTTCATCTTGTACGGAAATTAGATTCTTATCGTTTAAATATTGTCTATTAGTTATACGTTTTATAAAGAGCAACAGGAATTGCAAGAATTTAGTGCAATTAAAAATAGAGAAAATTTAATAAGAGTTTTCAGAAAGCAAAGAACAGTGTAAATATAAAAATGACTTGTTTGACGCTAGTGTTGTGTTTGTAGCGGTAGAAAAATTCTTTGGTATTTCAAAGAAATAAGTTATACTTGTGGAACCAACGATCAAGTCCTCGACCTTTAAAATAGCAAAGCGGTGGTAGATTTTCATCGTCAGTTTGCAAAGTATAAAATTCGTTGTATTCTTAACACTAAAACTACCGATAGTTAACACGAAGCTATTTCTACCAAAAGCAGTGAAAATGACTGTCTTTAAATGTCTTTGAAAAAGAAAATGAAAAAATGTCTTTAAAAAATACGTAATAATAGAATATTTTTATATTTATTGATTTATTACTTTCTTAAAGAAGGAATTCCATGTTACGTAGTGCATTTTTGGTATTATTAATCAATCTGCGACTATGATCCCTAAACGAGGGTTGACACATTTATAAAATTGTAGAATCAGTAATTTTCACTGGTGTAGTATTTCTAGTGTTAGCATCTAGCGATCGATTCGGAATTTTCCTGATAACTGATGTCATCATATCGAATGATACGCAATAAGAATTTTAAAAAGGCGTGGGAAGTTGTACAAAACGAGGAAACTGGTTAATTAGGATTCCATAAACAGGTTGCAGGACCCTTTTACACTTTGACAAGCACCAGTCATGTTTGACTGGTATTGGTATAATTAGCCTCGATATAAAATTATTTTGAGTTTGAATACATAAAAACAAAAAAAAAAATTCATTACATTATTCTTTTAGTTATCGTTGCGAAAATCATTACATCATTGTGGGAAAAAATATAACATTAAGTAGGAATTTTAAAATAAAATTGTAAAACCAATGGTGGTGGTAGTTCTAGTGTTAATAAAAGCTAAGTATACGTACCAGATGCACCAGAATTACAGTTTGCAAATCAAAATATATAAACAAAAATTCTCTATCAATTTGGTCAAGTTGAATCAAAATATACGTACGAACTTGCTTTATTTGGTCTCAGTGATAAAATGTATATCATATATGAATATAAGCATCTTTTACTTTACTCAAAAAAGTCGCGTGGAAACGTTGAGAAGTCAAAGAACTCGAGTGTCGTCACTCGTAATTAAATTCTTCGTTCAATAAGTTCGGTGCATCAACAATTATCGATACGCGTACAGGTACATATTGGCTTTGGTCGAACGGTATTTACATTCGGTTAGAACGGAACGCATGATTCTCTACAACGGTAACAGTCGTAATCGATAACACAATGCATTAGAGATGTTCGCTGTTGACTGGTTCTATACGAGTATGTCTATTGTTACTCAATTGGTTTGTCGCTTAAATCTTAGCTCTATGCTTTGTATTATCTTAAGGCTGTGGACGTAATTATAATTCCGCGTAACCGAGTTAACGTGGCTGTAAACTGCTTTCGTTTGCAAACAATAGAAACGTTTAATTAACAGATTCCAAAATAGAATGCTCGATAGAAGATCTAGGAACGCGATGACGCGTTTACGAAAGCCGCAACATACCTTTGATAGTTCTCACAGGAAAATTAATTACACGTGTAATCAGGAACTTTGTGCGTACGTGTACGGTGTTCGGCGTATAACGTTGCGCTTTGTTATCCAAATTAATCTTGAATAATGTATTCGTGGGAGAGAGAAGCGGAGTCCTGATCGCTGGTCCATTAACAGTTAACCGAATGTTCTCTCCGACTATAGGGAGAAATCGTACGTTTCTTGCCTCCGACTATCGGCACAAGGTTCGCCATTTGAAACACCAAACGATCCACGATCTACGAATCCTCTATGAATGACTGCGGACGTGATCGATTTGACCGTCGAGTGATCCTGTCTCCGATCGTCGAGACGGAACGTTCGAATTCGAAGCTTGGACGATTCTAGCCTTGTTAAATTCGACCGAACGTCCAACAAGGTCCAAGTGGCTCTAAAAATACGCGTGCTGATTAGTTTTCACCGAACGCAAAGGAAGATTAATCAGCAGACTCGTTAGATACCCTCGCGTGTGAGCCTGAGGCGCGCCTTTAACGAACAGGCAATAAACAATACTTGAAGAGAATGAAAGCAGCGTTATAGGTGTTACGATCGTCGAATGAAATTCTTTCGAATGGAAAATAGCCTCTCACGTTCCAATTACTCGCTTGCCATAAAATTATTTTCGAAAATCACGTTGCTGTTCCTTGGAACGAAACGAGTATCTTGGTACCTACATCATAGAGAAGAAATAGACAGCTCTAAAACTTTTGATAAACAATTAATTCCATACGTTTATCGTCTCTCCGTTACGTACAATATAATTATATAATATAACGTATTTCTAAACGATATTTGATTTCCACTTTATGTCTTTTTCATCGCGCAATGGGAAGATATCATCCAATCGTCACACCAAATTTTATCATAGCAGAAGGAAAAATAAAACGGGAATCGATGGAACATAAAAATACACGACGGAGCGCGTTGGTCTCGTGAGAAATATATTCCCGGGTGTGCAGGGAGAGGTTATAATACCACCCCAGGCATTCCCGGAAGACTAACAAGAGGGAATTCCGGCGGGAACGCGGTCCAGCGACGTTCCGCGCGCGTCGGATATTTACCGAAATTGAATTTCTGTCTCGTTCCTGGCGTTCGTGGCGTGGGTCAGCGAGCCCCTTGGCGACGTAACACGATATATTCCCGGTGTGTCCAAGGACGAAGACGTCAGTGGCCAACGAAACGAGGGGTGACGTGGAACGAGAGTTGTTCGACATGGAAACGTCGACGTGGGACGTGTATCGAGTACACGTACGTAACGGCGGCTTCGTTGATCGGAGAAGAATATGAATACCTTGGATTGGCAGACATTGTCCGGCTCTAGAACCCTTCTAGAATCCACTCGTTTTCTATCTATACCAAGAACACGCCGGACATGCAGGATGGAGGATTCTGGCGAAGACAGAAAGAGAAAGGGTTGATGGGAACCGTCTACGTGGTGAAGTTGGAGGGTAAGGCGTAAAGAGCGATCTCCATCGAAGAGGATGGGTTGGCCTGGCTATCGGAATAGCGAACTGGCGCCGGACGTGACAGAAATGCGACCAAAGAACGCGTGTGTCGTTCTACTACGTAAACGCCATGACGACGTCTCGTTCTATACCATTGGCATCCGATCGGAATGTTATCCGCTATATTTTGACGTATTGCGATGGAAGATCGATTTTTGGCTACGAGATATTTACGGTAGAGACGGAGATGTTTAAAGGAAAGATAGATATACGTGTATGATCAAATGCTTCTAGTACGATTGTAAATTTGATTTATCCTCTCAATGGTAATTCTTGTGCGAAGTTGTACGTTAACGAGATTAAGTTTTCAGCGTGGTGCTACCGTAAATCTGCGACTCGTAATTGCAATGCGATAGAACCGAGATGCGTAATATCAACGATATTTCAGTTAAAGTACAGAAAAAACTTCTTTGCAACGTTATATTGTTATATATTGCACATACACTCTGGTACAAAAGCCTCGGGTCAGCTTTCATTTTTAAACAAGTTTCAGTACTTGGTATAAATTGAGAATCACGAAGCACGCAACTAAGTCGGGTAGTGTATTTCCGCGTAAGATTTTTAAATCGAGGCTTTTCCTGTTTTCCGTTTTCCAAGCTAGCGAATGAAACCTTCCAATGCTTCTAGCAGTGTAGCGAGTCATTGAGCCGCGAGTCGAGAGCCTCCTCCAGAAAAGGCTAGTAAGTAGCACTTCCGCAATCTGGATTCCCTTTTGTTTTACTCTCATTCATCTTTCGAGTCGCGTAAACGGCAGGCAAAAGGTTCGCGTTTTAGGGCGGCGTAAATCTTGGAGAAACAATTCGTTGAAAATTCGGACGAGATTAAATCGATAGCGTAATCGGATCTATAAAATCGGTAAACATTGAATATTTCATTCGATCCTGGTTCTAACTTTAACGAGGACTGCAGTGATTGATATAAGTAGATACGCACGAATACAGAATGGAGTTATCACTCTTTGATATTAGTGTGACATTGATGTCGCTCGAAGATTCGTCTACGATAAAAAAAAAAAAAAAATTATTATATCGAAGTTAACTTTTTATAGAAATATTCGAACAACTTTACTACGATCTATGTGTTTTGAACGTAGACGAAAGGAGAAAAAATTGTAAAGTAAATACGCGTTACTCGAAACAATTAAACACGCAAAAATTGTTAAAGGATTTTTTTTTGTTCGCAGTTTGGTGTACTGTTGGTGGTACGTCTGGCTCTTCTTCATGGTACTCTGCCCAAGTTCTCGCCGCAGGATAATCCGGCAGCTTTTCATCCCTGTTTCCACGTCAGGTGAGTATCCACATAAGTCCTTTATGTTACATGAGTCGTAACAAGGAATCCTATTACGATGTTTCAAAACTCATACCACCTGCGGACACGCGGAAACCGTATACGGTTGTTGTCTAGCTCAGGATGTAGCAAGCAGTATCGTGTAAACATGAAATCAAAATGACCAACAATCAAACGTGTTTACTACTTTGATCTTACTATACGCGTTTACGTTCCCTTTTTAGCAGCTGTTCGTTGTACGTTCAATCGGAGAATTCAATTAATCTTATTACAATCTAATTCTCGTCCCTTTGAAGCTTTGCTTTTATATTTCAAATCTTAAAGATTAAATCGCCTTTTGGTAATTGCAGATATAGTAGTTTCTCGAGTAGTAAACGAATTAATAAGGAAATAAAAATGTCCGAATAGTGGAATTTGTAGGTAATAGAATTAGATACGATGTTAATGAAATTTCAGATAAATTAATTTTTAAATTCGACGTGTTGTCAACCACGTTGAAACTATTTTTACATTTGATTTTAGAATCAAATACGCATTTACCGTATTGCACAGTTATAAAATATTAATAACGTTAGTTGTACGTATACACTATCGATTGAAATAAACTAACGTAACGACTGAACAAATATTATCCGTTTCATATAAAAACATTGCGAATTTGTCATCTATTTCCAATAGGCTTATATCTTCGAATCTATCAGATCATACTCTCCTTCGACAATTCTATTTTAGAACACGTATTGCTTTTTAGCCATCGAGTGACATAAAAGTCGGAATATCAACAAAAAATGGGCTTATCATATTTTTTCCGTGTAATCTCCATATTCGTAAAAATTTTTTATGATTGTTCAAACGCTTCCGCGAGCTACTGTAGTTTCTCTGTTTTAACCAATGAAACAGTTACCCCGAGGCCAACCACACAGAATGTCACGTCAAACTATGTTTCCTACAGGATATCCTTTGCTCGTGAAGGATATCTCTCCGTTTCCCAGTTTTCCGGATAGAGGCCATCGTTTATACCGTGTCGCTGCTTTCAGGCTGACCCGAATCTACGGTAGTGCTCGAGTTAAAACGCCTGGCTTTTTCCTCTTTGTGTCGCGCTTCCAGCGATATCTCAAACTTCCGAATTCTTCGCCAATGAACATTTCTCTCGGCTCGTCCCGGTTAAACCGACCTTCCACTTTTCCAGCTGCTTACCTCTGATTCGGACACTGGTGGGACGAGTTTAGAAACGCGAAGGCAAATCAAGCCGGTAGATAGCTGCATCGTGAAGGAGCCGATGCTCGCGCAGCTTTTAAAAATATTTCTCCATCGAATTACGAAGAGCAAACGTACTCTCGTTTGCAACAGTCTGGAAGAGCGTTCTTTCAATTTCCAATCGTTCCTCGCAACATCCTGTGAAATTGGCCTCCGTTTGCTCTAGTACGAAACTGTCCCTTGGGGCACCTCGTTTGTAACGTGTTTCGATTTTCGAATGTACGTACAAATGTGAACATCCAAGGACGAACGTCTCGAAGCGCGAATATCTTCGATATCGCGTATTTTTCCGAGTTTTACAATATTCCTATCGTTTCCGGTTGCTTTCACAATTAGTACGATACGCTTCCTGTATGGTATTACTATACAAAATATTTAGACACGTACAATGTCAATTTCGTACTGTGGTAACGAAGGAAACGCACTGTCCAGATAACAGAACGTTCGAATATCAGAATGTTCTGACGGTAGAATGTTTGTACAGTAGGTATTCCGATACTGGAGATTCTACCGTGTTCCTAATGACAGTGCTGGATTACATCAGGATTTATCCATACATCAGATATAGGTACGATCAATTGTTGTTACAGCTAACATTGACTATATATCTGTATTTTGGCTACCTCATTGATACGAAATGTGACACTTGCACAGATAGTTCTTCCTATTAATACGATACTCCTGTCACAATCATATCTATTTTAAATTGAAATAGTTCTTGATCATTAGTAAACGGACTTTATTCCATCGATACACCAATCCTGGGATAATCGTATGATACTCCTCAATCAAATTTTGTAGATTTCCCATACTGGTTTAAGAATTTTGAAGTATTAATAGACTTTCCGTTAATATCCCTTGAGAAATTAAAAAAAAATCGCTGCTTTTATCTTCGGAGATTTAAAAAATGCAGGTAATAGATTACATTTCATTAGTTGATAGAAATATATAATACAAATTCTACGAAATATTCGAACAACGCAATATTATATATTCTCTTTTTTTTTTTTTTTTCGTAAGAGATCATCGATTATTTGATTGTACCAGAATCGCAAAGGTACATTCTACAGGAACGCAGGAATGCTCGCGCGAATCTAGCCGGCCCTAAAGGTTAGCTCCGTGTAGGCTCGAACGATCGTAAATTTTACGAAACGGTGGTACTTCCGGCCAAATTATACATCTCATAAAGTATTCCCGGCCGGTTCCTCGAAGCAAGGCAGAAAGTATTTCGCATAATATCTTTTCGAGCCACGCGGCAGAAAAGGTGGGTTGGGGAAGAGGGGAAGAGGGCTATACGAACCCTTCTGTCGGGGTTCGATCCGTCGCGACTGTGAGAGAGAAGAAGAAGGAAGAAGGATGAAGCACGCGGTACCAGTGAGGAGGAAAAACGAATAAATACGGGAGCAGAGTTCGAAAGAGAAGGAGAAACCGGGACCGGCTCCGATACGCTGATACGGCGGAACGATGCGAAAAGAACGGCACAATATTTCAATATGCTAAAATTATCGAGCGTTTCCTCCGGCTGTACTTTTGCTAAGTAAAGCTTCCAACTCTCTGCTTCTCGCTCCTCGCATCGACAGTTAACGAGGATTCCTTCAACGTGCTGTGGATTTTCACCGATCGATTCGAAGCGATTCTGAAAGAATATAACATAGAGGAGTAGCGGGATGGAAAGTATTTATGATTTTGTTCGCCGAATAATCGAAAATCGACGGATTTGTTTTTTTCCGAATGATTTAATTTTCTGCTAGTACTAAAATCGCTCTAACGTACCGATAGCAGGAAAACGTATTTTCCTGTAAAAAAAAAAAAAAAAAAAAAAAAAAAAGAAAGAGAGAAACTACCAAAACTACCCTTACTCTGCCCAACGTGTTTGCACGAAGCTTAACGCCAAATTATTCACATCAAACGCAGCGAAATCGCTAAGCCAAACAACACATCCAGCAACCGTCACATTCAAATTCCACATTCGGTTCATGAAATGTATCTACCGTCGAAAATCCCCGGAACACACCGGAAATGTATCAACTGAGCCGCGTTAACCTAGGACAGGCTGCACGCGATATTTATTACCGGTCGACATCAACACCTATTTATAACATCACCGTCAGAACTCCAGGGCCAAAAAACGGCCAATCTGCGTATCAACTCCGGTATCACGTTATCGGAACGAATGGTCATTCGTTATTGTCGCGCGACGCGATTCCCAATACATATACGCGATCGGGCAAAAACGAGGACACGAAATCGAAAACGGTGAACAACGTGCTGGACGCTTCTATTCGGTTCTATTCCTCGAATAATACAATAATTCTTCCGTGGACAGGGTGGCAGGAAGCAGGAACGTTCCGGCGTAACGTGGTGGAACGCGAGTTCCAGGGCGAAAAGGAAGTGCACCGCGTCATATCGAGATATCGAAATGGAGCGTTACATCGGGACCGGTCCTATTTTCTCGTCCGCGTAAACCACCGGGACATATTCCTTTCTCGTGGCGCGATAGCTACTCGGGTCCAGTCGATATCGTCGGTCTTCGGGGAGATAGCGAAATCGGCTTCACCGGACATGCTCGTCGAACCGTAAAATCGAGTCGTATATTTCGGTATTTTTTCGCCGCGATTTCGAGACGAGAAAGCGAGGCACGTCACTTTCCTGCTTTCTGCCTTCTCACGGTGTGTTACGTGCTTAGATGGAATAATTTAGTGTCACGATGGTAATATTTGAGACCGGGGCTAGGCGAGCGTCGGACCGCCGCTGCATTGCAAAAATCTACCGACACACGATCGTTTTACGCATAACACCCAGTCTGAAAGGAATCCGCGTTCTTTTTTGATGTTTGCTCGTCGATTTGAAGATTCGTCGACATAAAGACTCTACGAATTTTGATATTGGCATCTGGTAAGAAATCAAACGGGGAAAATCTTCGTTACTTGCGTTATCTTTGCTTATCCGTGCTTATCTCGTCCATACTCATCCCAGTTTCTTCATTTTTTCGATAACTTACCAGCTGAACTTTCGCAAATGCTAGATATATTTTTAGTTATATTGTGTTTTTGTACTATGGCTTGTAATAAACGTAGCAATAACGATAGGTAAAGCAGCAATGAAACAGTATAAACAGGAGTCCAGCAAATCGTAACATGCAGTCAGTACGCGCGTACCGAACAGATTCTCTAAATCGTCTTTCTCGAAAACGGAGTCTCATATGGAAAAGCTTCATTCTACTTTTTCAACTTACTTTTTCATGAGGCGATTTCACGATTGCAGAGCCACCGCGTACGCCTATAGATTTCGCGCTGGCTTTTCCACACGATCCCCTGTTCTCCTTTCGAGGATTCCAGGCACTTGCTAGCCTCATATGTATGGCACACATGGTAGGGCGCTAGCCGACACGTGTCTCGGGAATGACGCTGCAGGTCGTGGAAATTCGAGCGTGATATTTCGTTTTCCAACCGTCCGTTAATATCGCGCGACCTAGAAAGATTTGCGAAATTACTTCCCCGCCGTGCAGCGGATGGATGGGATCTGGCTGCCACGGTGAACAGCGGTCGCGACATTTTTTAGGCCAAAGAAGCTTCTTTGCGTGTCATCTGTGCCGTAGGTCGTAATTTATCGGTCGCAGCAAAGAATTTTGAAGAAGTAATTCCAAGTAATTCGAAACGATCGAACGGGATATTCTTAAAAATGATTTATTTTAAGATATATTCGATTTACTGTCGAATGGGAATTAATCGGTTCTATAAAAACAACTGCGTAACGTTGTACGAGACTCTAAATTTGTAATGTAATTAGATCTAGTTCTCCTGTGATATAATAACAAATATGGCAATCGCGTAGTATGATGAACGTTTCGTTTAACAAAATTGAATCGTATTGGACGAACGTATTAGAAATATTAGGATATTCTTTTACTTTTTTGAAAAAAGACACAAGCACAGAGTTATTTCTGTTGAAAGCTTTCAATTGTATCAGATATTTTGTTTCAATGAATGGCATTATGGAATGTACTTTAAAACTACACATCGATGCGAATAATTTTGACGAATGTCGTATAAACTTTGATTATTCAATCAGATATTCTATTGCGATGAATTGAGAAATTATATGGAGTGTTTTAAAATGACCAGTCAGTAGAATACGTTTCCTTTTGAAATAAATATACCATTGAACAATTGAACGTCGTTCTCTATTGTGTAGAAATAAGATTTCAAAGTGCAGCTTTTTAGACGCTTTGTGAACGAAATGCATAAAAGAGCTGGCGCATGCCAGCAAATTAATCATCCATATATATTCAAAGCGTATAATTTTAATTCTTTCTTATTGAAAAACAAAACATTATTGGATATACGTTTATTAAATATAAAACGTTCCTATCATCGAGCCTTATTACGGTATAATTAAACGAATTCTGCAATATTATATTCTCTGCAAATCCCGCATATTGTCCAAAGTATTTCAAAACGAAATGAAATATTTAAGAGGATAAAAAATTCAATAGAAAATAGAGTGAATTACGTCGCATTTAACGCAGTATATATTTCACGAATTTATCAGAAAGCTTGATAAATTCATCAAATGACCTCGGTGTTACATTCCAATCTGAGTTAGAGAAATTATCTAAAAATCCCATTCGAATTAATTCAAGAAACCTAGAACTCTTTCATATACTTGGTTTAAAATATTCGTCCTAATTTCTTTATTATTCGTTACGTCGCTTGACTTAATTAATAATTCGGATCACTTCACCGATGCAAAACTGTTATTTTACCGAATTAATAACGTACTTTCGAAAATGTTGCGATTCTTTCAACTATTCCTTGGGAAGACTTACACGCTGTTTCCCCCTGACACGTTGAAAAAGACTGAAATGTACGTATGAAATAGAAGTAAATTGGCAAAAACATTAGAACGTAAGTATCACGTTTTAAGGAACGAGCGCGATTTAAGGCTAAGCGATGGTGTCGAGCAAAGTGGCTGAGGCAATGTGAATTTTGTTACCGCCGCTTATTTTCGCAAAATGCTGCAATTATAGCTTTATTGTGGTACGCGCGGCACTATAATTTCAGACGGGGCAAGTTGAACCACGTTATTCTCGCTCGTGTCCTAAATGACGGCATCGATGAATATTCCTTCAGAAAAGGAACGGCACTCACGAAATTAAACTCGATATTTATTATAGGTATCGCAATTTCGAACAATCCCTCCTTTTCATGGTATAAATTAACGACACATATTTAGAGAAGCTTTATGTGAAATATTTGAAAGCGTAAAAAATAGTTATTACAAATAGTTGTTAACGTCTACTTCGTTATATACGTAAACGAAACTAGTATTGCATATCATAATAATGCAATTTATATTGAAATATATTTCACATCTGCGCAATATTTCTTGTCGTATAACAATATACGTCGTATCGGTAAATTATCGGGTTACACGTTTTACAATTCATGATAAATATGCAACATAAGTGTTGAAGTTATTAGATGTATGAACAGAGAAACGCGTGGATAAATTGTAAAGTAGAAAATATATTTTAATACAGAAGTGTAAATACAAGTAGGGATATAATTTGAGCTGGTCCAGATCCGCAGGCCAGCAGTGTTACCGAAAGCCCCGAAGCCATCGTCGCCTGTCTACCGTTTATGGTCTGCCTTCGTCCCAGTCTTCTGTCTATACGCTGTCGATGGCTTCGGTGCTTGAGAAAACTGAAAAGACCAGATGTAAAATTTTCTTAGAAATGGTGACCACTTCAACGATAAGAACCCACGATGGCATTTGACAATAATCGCGACCAAATTGTAAATCGCGAAAGAGTAAATTCAAGGAGATGGAAGACAGCTGAAACGTGGAGCAAATGTCGAATCAGAAGGCTCGAGATCGTTTTAATAGCCACGTTACAGCAGTGTCGTTTATCCATTTCTACGGCAATTAATTTCACACCAATTCACTCTGTGTCTTATTACAAGTGCGTCAGCGATATCTTACCGAGGAGCTGTGTGCTTTGGCACACGTGCGCGTTCGTCGTTTTCGTAAAAAATATTAATCTCGAAGATCGAAAGCCGGCTCAATGCGTGGTTCGAACTGTTTCGCGTATGGAATAAAGCCGTGGTGAATTTCCGCGAGGTTGTCTCTTCGTTTTTACCGGCTCAGCGTCCCCGCTGAATGGTATTATCCGAAGAAAAATAAATGGGCCGGCAATTGAATTTTGTTTTCGACGGAATCGCCGATACACGGGAACACACGCGCGAATTCGCTTCGATCCGAGCGAAATTTATGAAATGCTCCGAGCTGAAAGTCCGCCGTTTGGTAATCGTTATCGATATCGGCTATCGACCATCAGAAGTATTATTAACTGTTTACGGTGCAATTGGTACGGTACAAGAAAGATTAAGCAGATTTCCGCGGCCAATTTTATTGCCTCCAACAGAATTACTGGTCTTCTACGATCAATGGAAAGTATTTCGTATATTTCGCGCGCCAATTACTCTTTGTTTCGGCATTAGCCAGAAGTTGTTCGAAATTGTTCGAAGCACGCGGAACTTGAGAAACGTGATTGTTATTAAAATTCAGAAACGCTGATAGATTTCCCTCTCCTGAAATCTTCGATGTAATTAATAATTTTAAATTTCCTCCTTAAAATGATATTTCTGTCAAGATATCCAAGAAGGAAAGAATTTCTTCATTGTAAAGTATAAAATCCATTATCTTTAAAATTTTCAGAAATTATCGAAGAACTCAGCTATATAAAAAGACACGTTCGTATTAGGTAGTTAGGATCGATCGCAGGTTATTCGCGGTGGGATAATTCGACGAGGCGTTAAATTCGCGGATCTAACGTCACGACGAGTAGCGAACGATTAATTTTCCTCGATGTCGAAGGTTTCCATGAAAAAAACGTCGCGAAACTCATCTTCCCACTGCAGTTGCAACTTTCTCGTGCTCCATTTATCTGTTTAACGTACCAACCTCTATTTCGTGCTAAGAGGGCTTTTTTCCGCTCGAGGAAATCTCTTGATCGGTTGATATCCCGTTAACAGGTAGCATAGTATGAATCAAGTGCATAAGATCAGCGTGTAGTCTATTTGAAGCGATGATTGTATTAGGTGTTCCGAGTCACGCAAAGACTGTCGAAATAAGGAAGACTTCGTTTCATATACATGTAATATAAAATCGGCCGATTTTGCAAGAACAATTAAACTATCATAAAACATTGGAAAAAGAATAATATAATGTTTTCTGATTTGGTATAAAAGCAATCGAGATATGTGTTCTGGTGGAACACCTGTTCCTATATTACACGTACACAGTATAAGTACACAGAACGTGGACAATATGAAAACTCGTAAATTCATAAAGTACACAAAGCGTGGAGATAAAATTCTATTTGATAACGTGTTATCGTGCAGAGTGATTATAGAGAAACGATTCGTAAAACGAGAATCAGTATATCCTTTGGCTTTACGAGTTTTCCGCGCCACGCTGTTTTCACGTACGCGCATTATAAAAGCTATAAATCCTTGGTGAAAATGCAATTCGGAGGAAATGCAAAATGCAACGAACATTCGTCGAAGACAGATACATATATATCGTGAAATAAATACTAAATAGCGCGTACATTAAATCTTCAACTAAAACGCCGATCGTACAACGATCACCGTTATAACACTTTGTCTCAATTGCTATTACATAAATATCGAAGATCGGTTAGAGAAATCGTTGTCGCGGAATTAATTCTTATGGTATTGATTTATCGTAAGAGCTGGATCCATCCGCGGGCGCCGTTGCAAACCGACGAACGACCAGCGAGATCGTTTGGTATACTAGCGATCGTTGCGTGTAAATTTCTGGCGGATGGATAAATTTCGTTCGATACAACGAAAAAATTTATTTGTCGTAAAAGCTTTTATGGCAGGAATAAAAGTTCCCTGTGAACAAATTCTTGCCGGTGGAAAACGCCTGCTTTTATTTCTCTGTCGCATTTTTTTCTCTTCTCTTCTCTACCTGAATCTTCTCCGTGTTTCTTCCTTCGCTGTCCATCTTCCGCGTTTAGCTTCGTATGATGTATTTCGTAAAAATATAGGCTACAACGAACACGATAAACAAGCCAAGCGCGCGTAGATATATGTCTTGTATTGCGATCTCCACAATTTCGAATAACTACTATGTAAACGTAGGGAGCAGCTGGGACACGAAAGTTTGCTTTAAGCTGACGCTTTAATTCGTTTTCCTAGTCGTTGTCGTTTTGCAGTTTAAGCTGTTTCGTTGGAAAAACTTATTCCCGCTCGATATATCCAGAGTGTAGTTTGGAATAGAAGAGATTAGCAGTTAAATAAAATATGGCGACGATGATGACGAATAATGTGTATTTGTTTACTCGTTGAGAATGACTCGCTGGTAATAAACGTTACTGGCTTCGTTCGCGTGCTGAATTATTGCCGATTCTAAGTACAATTTTCTCTTTTCGATACTTCAGCGTTAAGCGATACTATTTATGCGAGATAGAAGATTAAAGTTGTTATTTGAAAGAAAACGTTTAAAAATTGCTCCGTCCAAAGTAGAAAGAAGAAGTGGCATATCGGATATTCAAAGACTCTATTCGCTTAAAGCACGACAACAAGGTAGTCGCTTTCGAAAGTCGGCAAAGTCAAGGGTTTCGAAGTAACGTTGGAGAACGCGAAAATCAAAACTCGATGAGTGCTCTCGTGGAAAACATCTTCTGGCGTTGATTTAAGCACGAAGCTGCAAATTTACGATTTAAACGGCATTTTTATACGCTCGTATTCAGACCGCGCAAGTTCGAGTATGAATTCATAGAGGCTTCTTCTTTCGCGAGTGCTTTCCCATACCGGCAGCTTCCGTGCAATTTATGCTGCGATTCGGGAACCTTCTTTTGTCTTGAGGCGAGAAATTTCGACTGCCACGGCTCAAGAGATCATTCTGAGAGTTCCGAGACAAGACAGCCGACTATACGTGGATAATTAATACTCTCTTCTGTGATTCATGAATTTCCCGTTCTTTAAATGCTCGACAATTAATTTTTTGTTACGCAGCGAATGTACTAAACAATTATAATAATTATGATATATGTAACTCTAATAAGGATAATAAATAATGATCAAGTTCTATCGTCTCATCGCGATGAGCTTCTACTCGAATAAAAATAATTAAACTAAACATGACTATAACTCAATAGTCAAGACGTGGACTAAACATAGATTCGCGAGAGCGTTTGGGCGAGGGAATGAAACATCGTAACGGGAACGAAACGAGATTTTACGATACCATGAAATATTTCATGGCGAGTGGTCCTTGCTGGAGGAAAGCGTAATATTTACGAGGCGTCGGCCAGACTGGTTCGGCTAATGTGCTGTGTTTTATACCACCCTCCTGGACCGAAATTTGCGAGACACTGGTCAAACGCGAAGTAATTAAAGGGTACATTCGATCAATGATGCTGAAAAACAATCATACGAGCGAACAGCGACGAATAAAGCTTACTGTTGTCCTATTGGAAACACCAAACGAAGACTTTGACGGAGACGCGTAAAAGGAGACAGAGAGCGCTTCTCGAAAACGGGCGATCCAATGGGGTGATCTCAATGGAGAGGAAGAACAGCGCTAACAATAACGCTATTAGACTATTTCTGTCAAATCCCGGGGGTATGCGCGAACGCGAAATGTCTCGACCGCTGAAAATTCTGATGCTGCGGAAATAAAGCGTTCCTGACAAAGGGAGAATGACGACACCGTTGAGTGCGCGTAATTAGTTATATCCGCCGGGCCTAACCATGTTCCTGCTTTCCAGTACCCCTTTTCCTCTCTTCCTCTCTCCCTCTCTCTCTCTCTCTCTCTCTTTCTTTCTCTGACGAGTCCCCCGCGGTAGTAAATTTTATACTTTACGACGGGACAAAGGCACGAAGATGATATCAAACAGTTTTTGCGACTTTTGCGGGACCGCTCTGACATCAAAGAATTAGCGTCCGCTCCTTGTTAGATCGGCTACTCTTTGCCAGCGGAAATCTTATTTTTGACTTGGCCGCTCTGAATGCGATATGAAACGCCGCACAAAATTGTTCGTGCGACCGCCATGCTCGCCACCGTTTCCTCTGAATGCGGCTTGAGTTTTTCCGTTTGTTCTATCGCTTTCTTTCCCACTGTCTGCCTGTGTCGCACTGTATACGTACTTGAACTACTTGGAGCTCCGCGTTTGAAGATGAAATTGATGCTAAGCGGTCGAGTTTATTGTTTGTGGATACCGGGAAAGGGTAAACGAAGCGACGCTTCATTCATCGTGTTGGAAATAAGGAAATTCAAAATTATTTTCTTTTTAGTTGAAAATGTAAATCTTACTGAATGTAATTATTCAGGTGTTCCTTTTGATAAATTCTCGTAGGATTTAGAAAATTCAATTAGATTTTACACCTTCTCGTTGAGCAGTTGGCACGTTACAGTTTGGAAACGGTACCTCCAAACGTACACACATTTTTCACCTGTACTTTCCATCTGTCACAAGACCTAGGGAAATTTTCGCGCTCAACGATTTTCCGCTCGTCGGTAGACTGTAGATCGTCGCTCTGGTCTTAACGAAGAACAACGTGATGAAACAGAAAACAAGTGGGAAACAAGTTGAAAACCAAGGACCAGGAACGGAACGACAACAAAACGAGAGAACAGAACAAGTTGACTCGTAGGAAGAAACGAGTGTCGGCTACAGAGTATCCAATTAGCCGGTTCCCGACCGAAGACAGTAGCAGCTCGGAGGTTGAAGATCGCCTACGGCCGTCTTGGCCTACAACTTTGTCTCCATTCCGCTGGTAACTCGTACGTGCACATTCGACTCATCCAGCCGGCGAATTTCCGCGAGGCGTTACGCTTTCTAGTGCGCGTGAGGACTACTTATGTAGGACCGCTTGGTTGGATCTCAACGGGCATCGTTGGAACCCCTTCGAGTACCGCGCGTTTTCTCTTCTCGTTTCGTTCGAGGTTTTTCATTCAAGGCTACGAAGCGGCCAGAAAACCGTCTACGCTACGCGACTATGGTCTCGCGGCGAATGGGAACGCGTCGCGTCGTTTCTTGAGGAGCGACAACGTCTGCGTTGGGGTTGCCTCCGTGGATATTTCCGACCCTCTCCTTCGCGCGATATTAAAGCTCGGCTCGTTGCGCTACACGCCGTCAGAACCGTAATATCGTGCCGTATTCAGTCGCGCGAAACTACGAATTACGCAACTGGCAAATAATCGACGGAAGAATTTCCGTAATGAAATAATGTGGTATATCAGGGGGTTGAAAAGGAATTTTAGGTTTGCAAGGATGAGGAGTGCTGCAGACAGGAATTAATCGTGTTATCGTACGATTTTTATTGCTTGTTTTGTGTTTGGTAAAAATCTCAGAGTAGAATAAGATTAATGGGAATTGGATAACAATTGGAAACTAATGGGGACAGTCATGATAAATTTCAATTATGTTTCAAAATTGTTTCTTTATCTGATTTTAGGGCTACGTATGTTTTCGTCAGCCTCTTAAACGTTTTAAAGATTTAGATTTACAATATCACACGATATCGTAAGTACCATTTATTGCGTTTTCATAGAACTTCGTGGATTTGAATCTAATTGTCCACATTTCGATTACGTACTTCTACAGATCTACAGATCGTGTTTTCTTCCTGTGATTTTCAATTGTGAATTAACGCGCCCTAAAGGATTTTTTACAACGAGGTTTAGAGAATTGCCGTTGACAATTGTGATGCAGTGTCTTTAGATGACGAGGTTCAGAGAATTATTGTCGGCAATTGTGATATAGTATCTTTGGATGATGAGATTTAGATAATTACCGTTGACATTTGTGATATAGTGTGTCTTAAGGGACCTATCACACGTGTTGCATTAACCATTAATCATAATCTGGTAAGCAAATCTCGAGACCTGCGGTGCAGTCTTCTTTATTTCTATTTTTATTTATATAAATTTAAAGATACAATAACATCGCAAATTAAAGTAAAAAACAATCCGAAAACCTTATCTCGAGAAAATGAACGCGTCTACGGAGAAATCCACTTAAAAGTCATTAACCACTTGTTTATCCGACGAAATTTGTTCCCTAAAGCTTCGCCCCATCGTCTTAGCCATAGCGATGATCGTGATACAAGGCGGTCTATGGGGTGGCCGTTAGCGCTCGTTTTACGTGCGAGTACGGAACCACAGGAATGTAACCGAGTCGTTTCAACGACTCTGTAGTGTAAATTCTTCACGACCCTCCACGACGCATACTGTCGTTTCGTACGTCTGAGGGCTCGGTTTACGTCGGTGCGTGTTCCCACGAGTGTGTTCACGTATCGTCGAGCAGCGCACTCAATTACCGTTCCTGTGGCAGTGACGGGAGAGACGGTTTAGAGTATACCGTAGACGAGAAACGAAGGGTCGCGGGTGATTCCCTGATGAGACGTCACAGAACGATATAATGGGTTAGGTTTGCAGTCTTAACGACGCTCGAGAATAATGTATCATCGTTGACTGGGGAACAGGATAAATCTAACGCCTTGCGGGATTTCTTGTTCGCCGGATAATGGCGGCTCCGGGGTCCCATTACCATTTTCGATTTACGAGCAACGTCACCGATATTTCACCAGAAATACCGTGTAATACAAAATTCGTATGGAATTCGAGCGAAAGATATTAAGTATTCCGGCCGCGTGTACGGGCTCACGGTGTACGTCGTGTCAAGGATATTAGCGAGCGCTCCGCGCGATTCTACCAGATCGATGTAAATGCATCCGTGCAACTAAATCGCGAGCTTCGCGCGTATTGAGTATCGTAAGGGCTGTCCGTTTAGCGTTCGATCTTCGTTTAGTATCGCTTTAGACACAGTCGAGTAATATCTCTTTGTTACGTATAAATACTTGCAAACAAGGTGTATTTACAGTGCTCATAACGAGAATCTTTTGTTACGAATCGAAGCTCGTAATAATATAGCGACGGTGGAATCGTCGAATTGATTTTAATGCTTCAGAATGGTCAGTTAATTATGTAAAGAGGTACGCTGATTATAATACTGCATTATCGAGCCTCATTTATGTACTATAATTTTAACGTAGCAATTTGGTGTCGATATTACAATTAGCATTCCGATTATCGGTTTAATTTATACGGTGTGAGTCATATAGCTATTTATAGTATTCTTTCTACAAATAGGGAGCTGATATTCTTTCCTTTGGTACTTTCTCATAGAAGTATAAAGAAGGAATTATATTTTTATAGAATCGACTTTTCTATGACACGGTTCTTTATTCAGAATTTCGTTATAGAATGTCGTTAATTTTATGTAACACGTTGTTAGAATATTTATTTCTTTTCTTCGATCGACTATTCTTCCTATCCGAACGATATTTCGGATATCGATAAAAGCCGACTGTCTTCTTAGTTTTCTACCACTTCGACGAATATTGATAACGACGATAGGAATGAAAAAGTAAAAATTCGTAGATAGAACATCTACTTTATAACCTTCTTTAGCATTCTAGTCGTATTTATACCTTTCATCGATATTTGTAACAGCTCTGTCAAGTATTCGATGCAATTACGTACAATTACATGAAGCAGAAAAATACTGAAGAATAAAAAGTCAACATTACTATGAATATTTTATACAACACTGCTAAAAGTGAGACAGTTACACGCCATCGTATAGGATGCGGTAAACTCAGGACTCGTCACTCAATTATCACTATGCCATTGTGTTTCAAACACAATATTAATTTTCTCGAACTTCATTACTATCGTTGTAACGTGTCTAAACTTTGATCCAAGATGTACGAGATCCACGAATTTTTCTATGCCAATTACAAGTACATGTCATGGACTGGTTGGTCCCCTTGAGGCCTACCTGCGTACACCGTTCTACCATAACGGGAGCAGGAACGGCTGGTGACGTGGAGACCGCAGGGGATGTCGTTGACATCCCTCAACAACGGATTCCATACACCGTGGACGCGCACCGAACCCGAATATTTGGTAGCATAACCTCTGTTCATCATCATCCACGTCGACATCCTGCATTCATTACAACGTGACATCAGACATAGTGCAGTATGTGTAGCAAACAATGGTGTGGGAATGGTGGTCTCCAAAGGAGACGTCGATCAGATTGTTCTGTCTATGAATGGTATAAATCAATTACGCATCTACAGCAAAAGTTTGTCATGCAGGTTGCCTACTTAGCGTGTCAGGGCATAATTCATTCCACGTGATTCCTCAGGTTTATGGGCTGTGGTGGTTATAGGTAGATTTAGAACGCTGAGAATATTAGTGGTGTTCAGTCCCAACCTAACCCCAATCAGTCTAGTGATAGTTCTCAGAAAACAAAGTTCTGTATATTTTGTGGCGGCACGCGACGACGCAGTTTTCCGATGGCTTCGCGACACTCTGCGACAATGTATATCGCCGAAGCAAAGTTCCTAATGAGCCATCAATATCCCAACGGACCTTTCGCCGAATGTTCGGGAAGAAAGCGTGCGTGGCAACGGTCGCGGACGCCTAACAAACGCGTGGATAGTGGGGATATCGAGGGGCGACGAAGAAAAAGAAAAGATTCATTCCGTTTCGAACAGCGAAGTTCGAAGGGTCTAGCGTAACAGCGAAGCAAACACATTCGAGAAGCGTGATTGTTAATTGTTGATTCTTGACTCTCGATTGTTTAATAAACCTTTCTTTGTTGAACGTCAAGAGTATTTCTTGGCGCACTTACATCCAACTCCACCTCAGTTTCATGAAAAATAGCGGTTGATCTGACACACACTACTATGATCGTTAGTAGTAGGCAGTCGTATTTAACATATGGAATTTCGATAAAAGGCGCGTGTTTGCACACAGCTGTTCCTACTATCATATCGTTTTCATTTCCAACGAATCGTCTTAAATTATACGTTACGATACAATCCCTCTTCGATCAATCAACCCATTCGCTTCTGATTGCACTCGTTCGTTCAATGGTCCCGAGGATGTCGAGTAAATTATTACGAAACGGTACAGCTACGCCTTACCTATCCGCCTAGATGGCTGGGTCGGGATTGCACGCCACAAATTATCTGCGTAGAGAACCACCCACTAATTCTCTCGCCTCTTACCGCTCTACCACAGCCAGCACGGTCTTCCACCTTGTACTTCTCCGCCCACCTTTCTGTTCCTAGCGGCGTCTCCTCTCTATCCTCGAGAAATCGTTCCCCCTGGAAGCTGCTTCTGTTTTTTGCCGATTCCTCGGCGCAAGATTCTCTCCTGCATCCGTGATTGGTTTCTTAGACCATCTTGTTCCTTGACTTTTTTTTTAGATCATTTGCCAGATTCTCGTCGCATTGCGTAGATTCGAAGTTGACAAATTTCGAGGTCACTGTCGTTTTCTTGGCACAATTAGGTATTGAGAATTTTGGATCTTAATAGCCGAAATAATGCTATAGGAACACTAAATTTACGCTTGGAATTTATATTAGAATAATTCTATATTTATTTGATAAACGATTCCAAAGATATTCATCGATACACACTTGCACGCGTCTCAGCACTTTCTTCCATATCCGACTGTTAACCGACTGAACAGTTTACATTCATCTGTTTTCGAGACGCCGCGCACACACATACTTTCACACTCTGATATTCATATACAAGTATACTACTACGCATCTAACCTAGTCTAGCACATAAAATTATACGTATCTCAATATTAGGAAGAAACGTACAAGAATTTGATATATTGATTCATATCACTATAACGTCCGACTGATTTCATGGTTTAACGAAAGGTCAACCTTTTATCCGCTAGATTACATCCAAATAAGAAAATCGAAATTTTTCTGTCTGTTACATTCTTTATCTGTAATTTTCATGTATTGTCAGGTTCGTACTTTTAATATTAATACATTTATACCTTAGACATGTCTGGCGTATCAGAACGAGTTATTCTCGCATTGGATACGTGTAATCTTCTAGGCTGCGATATTTCCCGCTACTCTTTTCTGCGCTTTCCAAAAAGAAAGATACGTTTTATATATGTACAAACGATCATATTTGACAAAAATATTTCGCGTCGGTTAACAAGAAATAAAATACAAATAAAAGTAAAATGAAAATAAAATGCAAACAGTAGGGTAGTATGCATGTGCGAATCAAATATTGAGAATCGAAGCTTTTAAAATTCACGCGTAAAAATCGTAGTAACTGAAAAATTATAAATTTTTACCTTTTTGATTCGAACTTTTTCTGGTCCGAGGAACATTTCGCACGAGTAATGGTGTACGATTCGACCGTGGAAACTTTCATCCTCAGATTCTCAAAAGAACGGAGACGAGGAAAAAGTTGAACAAGTTTTTCCTCGTTTGAAGAAGTCGTGTATGTACCGTTTTTCTCTTACCGGCGCTGGTTCCCTTCATTGCGCGTTGTGATAGATACAAACAGCGACAATACCGCATCCAGCAAGTGTTATCTCGTGTAATCTGGCAGATGATACGAAGTATTGCGTTTATCTAGCTTGTATATCCGAGACTGTGTATGTCTGTTTATATATGTACATGTACGTAGGGTGATGCAACGCGATAGTCATGCAAATAAATCTTGCACGCTCACGTTGTTGAGCTAGTTGTAAACTTTGCTTTGGAAACATGTGTAAGCATTATTGTACGATTTAGTGAGACCTTGAACTTTGTTACACACGCGATGTTCATAAGGAATAATAAGTCAAACTGGGAGCGAAGTGGATTGACGTATCGAATAAATTTAATCAATTAGAGAGAAAATTATTTAATTGAAAATTAAGTAGGCGATTGTTGGTAAAGTATAAAACTTAGAATTTAAATAGTAAACCACAGTTATAAAACACATGTTTCTGGAGCCTGATGTAGATTTCGATATTCTCGACTCTAAATTGTATCACATAAAAATCAATTGCCGAGCGATATAAAAATTAATAATTATTAGAAAAATATTGATAGAACAGAAATTGAAATATTTGTACAACATACATATTCAAGGTTAAGTCATAAAAAAGAAGAATAACTTTTTCTATCAAATTTGGTTTAGCGAACACTGAGGAAGTTAATAATTGGATCGCATTGTAGAATTTTCATCTGACAATTCGCCATGGATAAAATACTGTACTAATGTTTAGCTGCGAAACGCATACTTTATTCGTTAGTTTAATAAATTAAATTTTATGTGGATTTAAGTTCGAAACGTATACTAACAAATAATACTTCGATAAGATTGTTGTATGTAATGAAAATAGCGTATAAAACGATTAAATCAACTGCAGTTAAAAACAATCAATTATGAAATAATTTAGAAACAATGCTCGATGATTATTAATATCAGTAGATGCCGTCAATATCGTTCGATCGTAACACGAACGTATTGTTAACACCGTAATTGCATTGCAACAAGATTACGCACACGTGTTTAACGAGCTGTCCTTTTGTTCGAAAAGGTTGTGAATTGATTCGACACTATGGTACACGATGAATAAACTGGTGTTCCATCGCGAATTGATCGTGCAGCCTATCGCGGTAAGTTTCCAAATACAAGTCTGGAAATATTATTGGAGCCGGATATACGCTATTCGAACCATATTGGCACGGTGATAGAGTATCAAGGGCATTCAATGGCCATCAGTAAATATAACGCGGATGATCCTCTTCGCATCGATTCAACGGTATAAATCGCTTATTGACGTTTCGAACGATTTAATCGGCGGTATGCGACATATTGGGGTATTAACACGGAGTGAGTACACTTAATTATTGTTTCCTATTGTTCTCGATGTCAAATATAAAAAATTGCAGCGAATAATATTAAAAACCTTTTTGCCATGAGATTACCTCTACTTTTGCAGATTATTTCACATTTGTTTTACATATGTATACTCATCTTTGTAGATTATTGTATTGTATTTATTAAATTGAAAATATTGAACGTTCCTTTCTGATTTTCTCACTTGGAACATCGATACGTCAGACAACCAAATTTATCAACAGTGCGCTAATAAAAATCATCGAATAGAAGATGTCCTGTAACTTGCTGTATACGCAAGCAACGACAGATCTTGGATCGTCTGCAAGGCGTGTACAATACGCGTTTCTCGTGCGAAGAGAATGTACGATGGTGAGCTACGATCGTTCCTACGCTTGTTTGTACCGGGGACTTTGGTTTTAAGCAACAGCGACGTTATCGTCCCTTGGGTCGCCGGTAATTATTCTCCTGTTCATACCACGGACGAGTCCCGATGCTCGCGTGCACGTTCAATTAAAACGAGTTAGAGGGGGGCCAAATTAATACGAGCGCGGTCATTAACGACCAGCGAAGAAAACTCTTCTCTCGAAGAGGAGAGCAGCTCTCAGCGAGGCTGTAGTGCGACACAGAATAAAGAAAAAGGGGGCGAAAACGGGTGGTGGTCTCCCAGTCGAGTTGCAGGCAACACCTCTGTGCGCCACTCTTGGCTTCGATCCATTTCTCTTTTCACCTTTACGAGGGGATTGCCGATTAAAGGGGAACGCTGAAACCAGGCTTCCGGCAGCAAACGGTGCAAAAATGTAGATATTGCTGGTAATTTTTCGTACGATGGAGCTTCGACTACCAGAATTTCGGTGAATAGAATGGATTATCGGAACATCGATAGCAGAAAATTTGGGAATTCCGTTCCTGATAAGAAAGACTAGAAACAGGAATAGGAAGAAATTGCTACTGTTTCAAAAATTGTTGTTCTTGTATGGTATCGACATTTATACAATAATTCGACTAACGACGGCTCCACTGCACTTGGTTTGAAGTTTACAAGAGCAGGTGCTAATAATCCCAAGGGAATATCGTTTAGTTCGAATTATGAGCTTTGCAATGTCTTCAAAGATTAAAATGGTTAAGTTTTGTGGGTGTGAAAGTGATGTACTTGTCGAAGATGTATTGTCGGCAAGCTGTTTCTTGCAAATGTGCGGTACTTCGTATGTTCTAATCTCCATTTTGTAATACATCTCGTTTCGATTTCGATTCTTCGTTTGCTATTGAGAAAACGATACGATAAAGTTCCTTAAGGTCTTGAGGGTCAAGTTCCATATTTTTTTATAGAACAGTACGAATGTGCGAATGGTTATGTAGAGTAATATGAATAATCTATTTATTTTCTTTCTTGACTGCTCGATTTAAAATTTAAAATTTAAGTACTAAAACATTTCAGATATTATTTCGTTTATACTTAAGGGGGGCAATAGTTTTGTATAATTGCCGAAATTCATTATTTCAAAGTTTGTTAAACTCATAGTTAAATAATTAACCGTTTAATTATTATCCAAATTCGATTCTAGGAAAGGATTCTAGAAGGAGGAAAAGTGTATGTGACATTTATTATCCTGCTTCAATATTTTTCAACTGAAAGTAAATTATTAGATCTCCTGCTTGTACATTAATTTACGTGCACTAAAATAATTGTTGTTTGTCTCTCCGTAAAGATTTATGCGCAATTTCGTTAAAAAAGGGGGGATTTACTCGCTTTCGTACAAATGAAGGGTTAGCAATGGTATTTTATCTCGCTTCATTTAACGAACCATTAAACATCAAAAATAGTGTATCTCACAACACTCCTAATAAATAGTTTCCGAGAAAATCGCTTGTAACATTTTCTACGGGCCATTTTGTATTACTAAACATGCATGCATTAAAATCGTAGTGATTTTTTATTCATCTGGGAAATTTCTCGCGTACAACCACGCCATCCATCGCAGTTAATTTACTCGGATACTCGTTAATACCCTAGCAACACGTTCACGATCTAAACTGGAACGCTTGCCCTAACATTTTAAACGTTCTCTCTAAACCCATCCCACGCAGCCGGTCGTTACACATTTCTTCCGTCACGGTACGACGTTTAACCACGCGAAACTGCTCGTAAGAATAACGTCCTGTCGCGGAATCCGGTAGATCTGTCGTCGATAACATTTACCGAGTATAATCCTCTTTCCCGTTTTATTTGCCTAATGCGTCGAGCAAGCACGGCGAAGAAAGATCTCGACTGCGTTTCGAAACTCGCCATTCGCCGAGTCGAATCATTCTGATGGATATTAGGACAATACCGAAGACGTAGAACGATACTTTCGTCGCAGGGCGAAGATGCGTTCACGCGCGTGCAGCTGGAACGGAACCGATCAATTTTGTAAGATTTTATTTTAAAGTCGATAATTCGTGCGATGTTTTATGCTAAACCATCTGGCGAATTTTTAAATACTCTCGCGTCTATTTAATGTCGTGAAAATATATTGGCAATTACGAGATTTGGTGATGAAGTCACGAGGAAGATCAGCTCCTAGAGGACTTTCTTATTTATAAAAATATATCAGTCTAATGATACAGAGCGGCCCAATTTTTAGGACGATCGCTAGATGTCTATAAATTTTCTACAGTCATTGAGACTTATCGATTGAGACGCAGGACCCTAATTTATGATTTTACGATACCTAAATCATATGAGAACTTAACATTACGAGACGTAGTCTGGAGCAAACGATACAGTCAGGATACGTACGCTTAATTCCGTGCGATGATGCAATACATCTCTCATCGGTTTACCGGTAGTCAGGCGAGACGGAAGTGTATCGTGGTCGGCGAAGCGGACACATCCGGTCCGCAAGATTAATTGCCAATAAACCTCCATTACAGGGGCCTCTTCCCGTACTGTCACTCTTCTCGTCCTACATCGTCAACCACCTACTTCCTATTTCAGATATTCCTCGCCCTGTAACCTAGCTTTTGCTCCGCGAAAATTTCGTTACGTGTTGTGCGCGATGAAACATCGTTACACCGAGATGGTGAGGTTAAATGCGAACCTGGCTCGTTAATCGGCTGTGATCTCCAATGGATGATATTTGTTTCCTTGGTGTTTAGTAATGGGAAACTGGTAGAGTGTTTTCGTTTAACAGGTTCACTGCGGATCCAATTTCATTACCTACGATATAATATAACAAATAATTAGATAAGATAAATAATTTAATACGATGTCCGTCGGTATATCGTATAACGTTACGTATGTATTTGATACACGTGAATCATTATGAAATTTGTTGTCGCAATTTTGCGGTTTCTATTTTGTACGTAAACAATCGAATCTTATGCAAGCGATTAAAGTACTGCCGTTAGCCAACAAATGTATTAAGCAAATCTTTAACATTTAAAATTCTTGTACAAAAGTTTGACGTAAACATATTTGCAGAGTGAGAATTCGAGACGACGTTATTCGCTATAAAAGAGAAGATACGTTGGGACAAGTATAGAAACTCGGTTGATTATGGTTAAGATGAAGTTTCTTTTTTGTAACGACTGAATTGAATTTAACGACGTCATTAATAATCGGTTGTATAACATAACATATACAGTATAGGAGAAGACATAATGCATGGAAGATAAGAGATGTAGTAACGGAGTGTAGAGAAGTTAGATAAATGTAAAATCTAAAGACACACGTAATTAGATTAGCATATTGAAGTTCCAGTACTATAAAAATAACAAAATAAAATCGTGTCCCTATAAGAGGGGCTACTTTATGAAATCTTTTTCTTTCAATTCTTTTTGTACAATAATTTCATAATTACCTATTTCCATTTGAAACATGGAAATACATTTTCCAGCGAAGCGGATCCAGCTCCTCTGAAGTACTTGAACGTCAAATAAGCACATACAAGAATCCACGATTATGAAATTCTCTGTAAAAAAGAAAAGGAGAAATAGCGAGCCACGTATACGACGAGCTCCATTTCCTCCGCGACAAGAACAGCTTTTCCGCGATTCGAAGTAAATCTCATAAAAGAAACGGTTATTATACGAGACACTTTGTAGCTCTACTTAGCTTCTTCATTCATCTATTTCCATTCATCCGACAGAGCAAGATTATCCGGTCGAGCTTTGGAGCGCATACAGAGGAAAAATTTCGCTTATCTCTCGCAAATTTTCCACATTATTTCTTCGAAACAGTCTCCCTCTGTATCCATTGTAGCGCGAAGCACGAACTAACGAAAATATTCCACGCTTCCTTCGTTCCCCGCAAGAATTTCATTAACGTTTTTTCTCCGGTACGAATCTTCGAACGAACGAAACGCGTTCAAATTTATGCAAACTCTTTCTCGACGTAAACTTGTCCCGTCATCGTGCAGACATAAAATACGAGGCAAAAAGATCGTAACAGCGTACACTACCAACCATAAGTATTTCGACGCTCGATGCAATTTGACCAAAAAGTGGATATTTTTTACACTGTAACGATCGAAGAACGTCTCTTTGCTAGTGATTCTTTAGTTCTTGCCATAATTGGCATCAAGTACTCGTTTTTAACGAGTAGCTGAGAGTTCGTAAAATCTATATAGTCTTTTAAAACGTAGGAATCTAGAAACAATAGTGGGCAACGAACGATTGTGTGACTTTTATGAAATGAGACTCGCAGAAAATAATTTGTAATTTCAATATGAATTTTTTATTTTGCTTCAAAATTCATCTCGCATGATCGCAATAAATTAGGTAAATCATGTTATGCATGTAGAAGAAATTTCTACAAATGTTCAAGTATGTATGCACGGTAGTGTGGATCGGTAGAATGTGTCTGACGCAACGTTGTTCGACGCGTATTCTACTTCAAGTCGCCTCACTCTGAATTCCACTTGACCAATAGTAAATTTCATAATTCAATGCTAGAAGACCATTTTTTTAGCAATATTATTCAATGGATCTTTTATTCTTTCATTTGTTTATAAATTCTCTACAATTTGTTAATATAAACTCCATCCGTTTTATAATGTTTGGAAGAGTCCAGGTACTTGTGGACGATAGTGTACACGACTAATTCATCATTGAAAAACGGTTGCGAACGCTCGCGTGTCTGAAAGTGACTGAAAGAAGCACGTGATACTCCGCTCGTGATTAATCTTACTACCAGATCGCGAACACGAGTGGATGCTTAGAAATATAACGCGAGGAATCGATCATTGCATCGTCTACGTGGTCGAGACTCCGAGATCCAACGGGAAATTGCTTTCGTATGAATTCAAAGGCGTACATTGGTCGAACATCAAAGTTCCTACGTGCGAACGGTGGAAGAACGAGCGAGAAAGAGGCTCGGAACTTATCACGCGAACGTCGATTAAAGTTTTCACTTCACACCTGGTTTTACGAATTGCCCCTGCTGTGATTGATCTACACGAATGTCGGAAACGATCAACGTCCATCTTATTTCCTCACCTCGCGTACTCGCTTTTCCGATTAAGCGGTTTACATGCATCGACAAATCGACCTACTGCTTTCCATTTAGCGGTTTAGAAATGGTTTCTGAAATGGTAAAGTAGTTTTCGAATTGGATATATTTTTAAAGACAGACGGCAAAGAGAATTTTAAAGATAATATAATATCGTTGGATAATTCTGCTGTTCCGATTAATCTAATTAATACAAATATCAATTTAAATATCAATTTTCATAGAGTAAGAGTTTTTCAACAATCTTAATAATGAAACTGTGTAACATCAAATAGAATATTTATAGATATGAGATTTAAAGAAAATAGACTTCAGTCGAAAATTGGCTTAGTAGCTTAGATCTTCTCAAAGACATTGATTTAAACGAACACGTTTTGTTCGATATTTTCGACATCTTTTCCTACGTAATAATCTCCTATCGAGTGTTTACTGCTGTTCGGTCAAGAACTAGTGAGACTCGCGTATCTTCAAAAATGAAACCTGCATCAGAATTTTGTTATTCTTGACGATATTGTCTTATCTCGAATCACAAGGTGTCTCTAGCTTCGCGATATATCCATATATATGTAAAATACCTACACATACGATTTAATCCCTAAGCCGGGGTAAGTCAAATTTAAACACTTTAGAGATCTCCAGAATGTTGATGCCTGTGGTTATACATTTGGCGGTGAAATCCCCACAATTTCAGGCTCCTTCTCGTGTCGAGGGCTATTTCGCATCAAGATCAACTTGTCACGGGGGTTCACTTGACAAATGTTTCCACTTAGGATCAGGATCTTGATGACCATGAGGTTTGTCTGCTGCCAAAATAGACTAGGCATTAGGGAGCACTTAGTATTGAAGTCTCTAATGCGATCAAAGTCGAAGTAACATGCTCGTCCCATGGTAATGGATGTTTCTGTTCCCACTCTTAACACGTCGATTGTCACGATGTCCATGGGTGACTTATGTTTGTCAAATGTTTTAAAATCATTAGAATAAGATAGATTTCATAGACTAAAAGGTTTTCCATGATACGAATGACTTATACAATATTTCCAGAAAAAGATATATATATATCATATCATATGAAATTTATCGAGCTAGATTATTTAGCGATTTGCTCGATTTGTCTCTCCTGGCTATATTATTAAACTGACTCGAGATGTTGTCTAAATTGCACCAATTGTTCAGACGATGAAGCAACTCATGAGATTCAAGACTCATAAAAACATCAGGATATTTAACAAAAATGGAATAGACAAGGCGTGGCTTATTCAACACGCAGGTAAAGATTTGTCCAAATCTGTCTCGTGCTACTCTATGAAAAGGTCGATTCGTCTATTACGATTAACAGGCCAAGTATTTCTGATATCTTGTCAACCAATATTCTTTATTCCTCCGTTTGTTAGTCACAGCATCTCGCTAGAATTATCCAGACGTTGAATACATAAAGTGGGATATGAAACTTAAGAATGACACAACTGGCTGAATGCTAATACTTCGTAATAACGGTGCATAACGTACGGTTATTACGTTGCAGAATAGCTATGCACATTGTTCAAATTTCGCTACTATAAAACTCGAAGCGCGCGCGCTCATAATACGCGTACGTGTCAGGAATATCTCTCCGCTTTGCTTGCCGATTTGTATTCCAATTTCAAACGAATCCAGCGAAAAGCTACCTGTTAGAGCCTTCCAGCTTCCCACGGAACCGTACTCTTATTCCCTCAATGGTAATCGAGTTTAACGATGGAAAGATAGGAAGGAAACATACGGGACTCGTAGCTGCGAGTTCTTTGAAAAGGAATGTCTCGTGTACCTGGAACTAATAAAACGCGACTGATAAGTAAAAATTAAAACTCGTGTACGGATTATGGCCATATCCCTCCGTTTGTTTTTTCTTTTTTTTTTTTTTCTTTTATTTTTTAGCGAAACATTGAGTTTGTATGCAGTATCATGCATCGCGCGTCCTAATGGCGAAACTTTCCGAAGCTCTTACAATTAGTAGCCTCGTCTTCGCGTGCAATGCTCGAAACATAAAGTGGATTAACAATTTCGACCTGGGAAGCTGCAGTTATCGTAACAATTTCAACGCGTCGTGGAACTACGAAACTTTCGTTTTACCGGTTCGTTTCAATTTTTAATACACCAAAATCATTCGTACGATTGCTACGTTTCTGTGTGTTTCTTTTCAAATTGAGAAACAACGTATCGAAAAAATAGAGCGAGAAACTGGCTCAAGTTTTAATCCGCGTACGCTTAGTCAACGTTGTACGAATAGAAATCATATAAAAAGGTTCGCGTACTTTTACTCTCCGTTTTTAAAGGTGGAACAGAGATCTTGTTTCTTACTCGATTCAAGAAATTTACAATCTGTTTTACATTTCAATTTCCAATCCTATTCCGAACTGTGTACGTTAAAACTTTATCGCACGTTTCCGCGTTAAATCAAAACTATACAACTCTGTCAACACGCCAGAGTTTCAAAATTAAACAAAACTGTACTTTTAATTTTATTTAATATTTTAACGACACGGCAATGCTTTAAAAGGAATTTTCTAATTGACGCACAAGCTGCGAGTATGTTCATATAATTGAACCCAGATATTCGGATTATTACAAAAGAATTTCATTTTTTCCTCTACGGCAGGATGGACTTTATCAAATTAAATCTTCACCGGTCCCGTAATTCGTGTTCCAAGTAAATTAAATCCTGCGAACGCGTGTCGCGTGTCTCCTGTATGTGTCTGATTATTTCGTTTTCTTTGTTCCTTATTTTTACTATCGGACGTTGAATATTTACTCTAATGTGCAATCACACCCCCGCCAAGGTATAAGAATTTAAATTACGGGTTCATTTAATTCCAGAACCTACGATTGCTTTGAAGCATCTCTGCCGCTAAACAATTTTCCCAAGAATTTTCGACGTTTTTATCGAATTTATTTAAAAAAGTGGAATGTTTAAGAAATATGCAAAATTTAATAACGTCTTCGAGCTGAAAATTACCTATCTCTGTTATGCTCATGCTTTTCCTCTTTAGGAAGACTTGTACCTCTTGTATTCTGCGTATTACGCGCTTGTAACGCTATGAATTATACTAAAAGATCGGGAAATTTATGAAATATAAAATATTTCGCAAATTTAAGGAAGTCCATTATTCGAATCTGTAATTGAGACGATCGATCGATTAATTCTGATTCAATCAACTCGGAAAATAGGAAATACTTTAGAAAACATCAAAGAACAATAACTTTATAATCAAGTAAACTTCCAATTTAATCTGTTTCGCACATTAAAATCTTTTACACGTTAAAAATCGTTTCTTATTGAACTTTCTTTTTTATCTCAAGAAATCAAGACCTGCAGGTTTAATAAATCAATTTCTTCGCTCATACGTTGCAAGAGCGCACGTTGCTACTGTTCGTTCGTCGCTTTCCCTACGCGTTTGATTCATGCATAGCGCGAAACGAGCGCAACAATATGCATCCGTTCCAAATAACGAATAAAAGCCTATAAATCCCTGAGTATTCGCGGTGGGTTCGCTGCAATATCCGGCAGGTATATAGGTTTGCGCAAAAATCACGGCCAGCCCGCTTTCTCTGAATGCATGTAAACGTGCACGTCAGTTAGGAATTGTAAAATTGTGTCCGTCACCCCACGTTTCCGAGAAAATCCAGCTCGTTCACGTGATGGTACACGCCGGCCAGCTTGATATATATCCCGAATTATTATTTTGACGTTTCGGGTCAGCCTTTCTTCCTGCATCTTGAGTGTACGTTTCTTAAGCCGTCCGGGTACCATTAATCATGTCAACGAAATAAAAGTGTAGCCTGGGTGCTGAGAAAAATGATACGTCGGAAAAGAGATCGCCTGCCTCCGAGTGGAATACATTATTGTCATTGTTTTTCGCGACCCTTTCGCTCGACTCTGCTTTTTTATTGCCAGCCGGAGACATTAATTAGCATTCCGGTGACACGTGAGCGCACAGATTACGCGTACGGTATCGAGGATTAAGGAATGCTAATAGCGAAAAGAGAGTAAAACGTTTCATCCGAATGGATCGGTGGAAATGCTGTTGCCAGTCATTGAATTAAGAGACATGGAATCCTTGACGTTCTTCAGTTTCTATTTTATTAATATTGAGATATGTATAATTTTGCGTGCTACATTAGGTTGGATGCATAGTAGTACTACTTGTGTGTGAGTATGGGTGTGTGGAGACGTGTGTGTGCGCGGCGTCTCGATAACAGATGAATGTAAACTGTTCAATCGGTTAACAGTCGGGTATGGAAGAAAGTGTTGAGACGCGTGCAAGTGTGCATCGATGAATATCATTGGAATCATTTATAAAATAAATATATAACTATTCTAATATAAATTCTAAGTGTAAATTGAGTGTTCATACACCATTATCTCGGCTATTAAGATCTAAAATTCTCAACAATTGATAAACATGAAATGAAACAAGGACGTTAGTCCTTTAGTAGTAAAGGTAATATACAATAGTATAATATTATATATAATATAATAAAAATTAACATTAAGGTAGTTATACACGAGTAACGGGTATAAAAATCCTAATTGACTTGGATAACGAATTAATTATTCCAAGCAATGCATAATGGGATGTAGAAATCCTAAAAATAAATCTATTAGAGATCGTGTACATTTAGGAATTCTTAGGTTATTTCTGAACATCTCGTTCTTCAAATATAGTTTTTTTTAATTGATTTAAATTAATGAATAAATTGCAGGATGTTGTATATATAATATGTATGTAGAATTTTAGAGACAAGCCGCTAGAGGAATGAAACTTCCTGTTGTAGAAATTTCCTACATGTAAAGCTTTAATTAAGTGGTTGATGGACGATAATCTTTTTTCAGTTTCTTTGAATTTGTTATGTTAATACCACGTTGCGTCAGTGTCGAAATTTCGAGAAATATTAATTGCCAAATGAAACGTTCTTTGATAATATCGTTGGAGAAGAATATTTAAATGGAATTCTCCCATAAATATTAAAACGCTTCCTGAGGAATAATATATTTTCTAAAGATTACGTATCTTATCCATTATTTATCAAGTAAATTCGGCAATATGTCGATCGATAAGACAATATCGGTTTCATTGTCTACACACAAGATCGAAATTAAACTTCCATTATATGATACAAAAATAATTCTTTTGATTGGTTTATACTAAAATTACTGACTCGAATAAAGCGAGGCAAAGTTAAGGGAAACCGAGTTTGAATGCTCCAAATCGTCGTAGGTAATTTTTTAAGAAATTAAAATGTCGGATTGGTATAATAAGATGTCGAACGTGTACAAAAATGTTATAATAATCTTATTCAATTCAATAGATTCACATTTATTATCAAATTTACGCCCACTCTTGATACAAAAATCGCTTCGTCAGAAAATTTATTTATCGTTTCGTCTTACTGTCGAAAATAATTGCAACAGGAGCTGCGCATATTATTTCACCAATAACGTCAGTAAATTGAAATAAAACGTTGTTAGCGATGAAAAGAAGAAAGGAGTACGATATGTCATTGAAGGTAAAAATAAAAACGCAATAGAAGCACAAATGTCGTTACGCGATAACATTTTGGTGCTCATTTACAGGACTTAATCCGTAAAAAATACAATCGATAATTATCCTTCTTATATTAATGATTGAAAAAACTGCAAAATTTTAGTTACATCATTATCGTGGTACAAGCTAAATATTTAATACCTCAGGAATGGCAACCATTTTCGTTCGTATTATAAATTTTGATTGTTCCGTTCTTATACCACGTGTCGTTTAATTAATTTATATTCAATCCGCTTTCACAAAGGAAACACGCGGCAATTTCGAACGTAAAATAAAATTTTTTGACGGTAGGAAACGTTCTGCCAAGGTATATAAAGATTTTAGATCTTTTATATCCAGGAGCGTCGTGCACGAAGCGTTCTCCATATCGGAGAGCCTTTAAATATTAATCTTCCCCGGAAGAAGAGAGAGAATATAATCTGGCTGTATTTTTCTCTGGTGCGCACGATGTTTGCACCAAAAATTCTTTTCCACCGGTACGCGGAGCGAACTTAACCAGGGTAAACAGTTGTTGTGTTCCTTCTAAATCCTTGCGCGTCTCGCCGCTCTACGTGTATTCTGTTCCTCCGCCATTGTAGGTAATATATGGCGGTGCGGTTTGGCATGAGGTCGAGAACGTAATATTTGAAGAACAGACGCAATGTTAAAGCGTTAGGACGGAACTCGTGTTTAATACCAGATATTACCACGAAATGGCGTCCGCGTAAGACTGCCGGAGATTTAATGAAAAGGAAGTGCCATTTGTTAAGGACATTTACATAGATATCCTGTAGATAGAAGTTTGTAATTACTTTCGAAGTGGTGAATTTAGTGCTCTTCGCGGTTTGATACATTTAGGTAATCTTACGTACGTCGTATCGCGAATGTTCGCTCAATTTTTAGTATCCGGAAATGGGAATAGGAAAATTATCAGGGTAAGTGTTATTCGATCTTCCGTTTCTTTCTTATTTACGCTAAACGCTACGATTGCTCTCGTAATTGGCGTATAATTATTATCGGTTTTTATAGAGAGACGTATCTTAATGTCTAATGAAATATTTACAAAGTCGATGAAAATAGTATTATTTGATTTGGAAGGAGAATGTAAAATTATTTTATTTTCTACGGGCTTGTAAAATCGTTAATGTGAGATTACAATAAATAGATATGAATAAATAAAATTGTTTGAAAAAATAGACGAATAAGAGAATGTAGCCTGGTTACCGATGAATTATTTAACTTTTCACGTGAAAAAAGTACGAGCAAACAGTTTGATGCTTATAGTACTTTTATGCAATACAAGTTTCACAATTAAAATTTTAAGACACTTGTTTCATCGAAGAGACTCGAAAGATATTTCAACGAGTAATTCTTAACGATTGAAATACTGAAATGTTACATGGAAGTTCCTTAATTACGAAACTTACCGCGAAACAACAGGAATTACAACGGTCTAGTTTATTTCTTCCATGACAAGAACAGTTCCTCTACGACGTCGGAGTAAATCTTATAAAAGAGCTGTCCGCTCCACCGGACTTCACGTAGTTAATTTCAGCCGTATCCATCTATCTTCATCTGGAAAACAAGAACGATTGAACTCGTCTTGCGTTTCAACATCGTTCACTTAACGCCAGATAAAGAATACCGTTTCGCAAGAAATTTCTTCTTTAATCGAACGTAGCGAAAAGACAACCAATATTTATCGTATATCCTTAAACCTCGCCCTAAATTGCAAACACGAGCAAGGGATAAAATACGTTGTATGAAAGAGATAGTTTAATAAAATGTAGTCATAGCGGATAAAAATTGGTGTTGCCCAACATCTCATTTATCGCTGCGCAAAATGGCGAAGCACAATGGGAGACGATAAAGTACAAAGCATCTTCACGACGGTGGCAATTCAGAACATTACGAACAATTCCGAATCGACAATGTCTGTGTCATTGTAACGTTCCAAACGATATTTGTGTAATTACTGTCATTTTCGTATGATATAGAATATACGCGGTCCATTAAATTAACCGATGACATAACTTCAATGATAAAAATGGAAACGTGTCGCAATATTTTATCTGTAGCTTACTACGGAAGCAAGATCAAAGTCAAAGTATTAGCTATAACATAGAAAATTAAAAATCAAGATGTTCCGCGTCTGAAAGTTGCGTTGCCGTCTCGAAAGGGCAAACGCAAGATACATTGTACCGGGCCAAGTTCGGATCAGTTTACCGTGACGGAAGCCAAGTCGGAAGGTCATCTTTACTCGGCGGGAAGTCGAGTATACCGCAATGCAGTTCAGGACGCTGTATATCCCGTATACCATGTACCGTGGTCCCATATCCTTCGTCTGTTTCTGTGCACATAATGCTACTAGCACCCGATCTACCTACAAAACTCCTAGTGACTTGAGACAGCGGTTGACCGACTCAAAGAGCAACTTCTAGTCGGATGGCTGGTCAACAACTTTTGTCGAAAAGCAACATGCATAAACATCTAATTGATTACGGATAGATAATTGTTCTCGTTTGTCTGCAGCATGGAAAGTGTTGATTCCTTTGTTCTAGGTTTGTCTATCTTATAGAATGTGTATAAGAGTAAAGAGTAAAAACAGGGAACAAAATAATATTCTATTGTAGCGTTATTGTTAGCTGCGAATTAAACTTATCATCTACGGTTGGAACCGTAGGTTGAAATCTCTATTGAATTTTAGTCCCATTTCGTAATGAAGAATAATGTTTCTAAAACGTTCCTTTACGCGTGTTTCCTCCTCATAAATTTTCCGCCTTCAACGAAACAAGATTTATAATGCAACCTGCGTAACACCTTCAGCCCTATGTACTTATTTGACGTTAAACTGAAAGTTTCGTAACTAAAAATCAAAAACTAATAGGGGAACTTATGAAACTCCAGTTTGATGAAATATCTTCTGGCGATAAGAACCTATACCGTGTACTTTTAAAGTTGTTCACTGCTGCCGTTTTATACACATGCCGCAAATGCGGGAAAAGAAAGAAACATCTTGATACCGTTATGACTAAATTAGTGCACCATGGTCGCAACACGGTACGGTATAATTAATTTAGTAAATATTTCATTTAACAAAAATTACACGCGACACGTTTTGTACATTTCTGTACTATAAACGTTGCCTCCTCAATGTAAAACGACGTGAAACGCTCCCTTGTAGAGAGTTAATAATCCAAAGTAAGGCTCTTTTATAACAAATCCGGCGACGTTCTATTGTTGAACCAACGTGCATACGTGTGTGATGAAAGCGGGAAATGTTGTACACTGCTCTTACGGGATACGCGGACAGATAACTAGAAAAGGAGCAATGCCAATTAGCGCCCGTTATATTTATATTTTCTTTCGCTGTTCCTCCTGCTCTTTCTTCCCCTCCACCCCCCTCTCGCTCTCTCTGTCGTCTTCCAAGTTGTTAGTTAATGCGAATAATCATATTTCTCAGAATTTAGGTACAATGTACTGTGTGATAAACTCAAATGTAGTGTACACATTACCTGATTATAACGTGCGACATTATTAAATACAGAAAATGAGCGTAACATACGTGAAACTCATTATCTGAACATGTTGTATGTAAATGGGGACATGTTGAGTGGAATAATGTTCAGCGGCATACACCACTTTAGAAATAACCTAGCCGAACCTAAATCAGACTTGATATTACGTTGAGTGAAATTATATTTTGAAGTTGCTTACAAATTGTTGTTCTAAATTATACATTTTTATGTTTCGTTTCCCGGTAATTTTACTATATTAAGTAAAATTTGAAAAGAAGCAATAATTATCTACTTAGGTAATATCAACCGAACATTTTTCTATATCAATCAGAGAGCTATTTTCGCATATTAAAGGGCATTCTAACATAGGAAAATTTTAAGCTGATTCCCTTTCGAATATTACGAGTCCTATAGAATACGTAGCGATTTCAAACTTTTAGTTGGTAATGTAAATCCTTCCAAACGGAAAATTCTACGTTGAAATAATTTTTACTTCAACTCAACCATTCTCTCAAAACTTTCTCCAAGCGATTCCCTTTAACGTCCCATCGTACAATCCTTTTCATCAAGTTCAAACACACACCTCAAAATGGAGGCCATCGACCCTCGTTTGATATATGTATACTCTACAACTCATTACCGATTTTCATAGTACCTCGGCATAGTAACGGCGATTAGAGATCAAACAAAGAAAAAATTAACGACCATAGAAACGGGCAGGAATATTTAGCGACGCGTGGTGGCTGTCGCGTATCGCGTGCTTTGGCTCGTACACGCCAAACAATAGACTTGCCGAGTAAGCCGGTCGTAGGCGCGACGATACACCGGGGCTATCCTCCTCGAAGATGGCTGAGATGCTTGCGACGGGACGCTCGACCATTATATCGGTGATTATATCGGTGGATGCTGATAGCGGAGAAAATGGAAGCTCCGCGTCAGCATTCGAGGCCAGACTCTTCAACGGCGTTGTAGTTCGACCTCTTCAACGTCGCTGCCAGTCGAACAATACCAGCTGTGAGTATTCGGAATTTGCGCGAAGTATCGTCGACCAATTTACTCCGGGAAGAAAAGATGAAAAATAAAGGGGAAAGAAAAGTTGTTGGCGACAGCAATGTCTTATACAATGAGTCGCGAAAGTATTTGAAGATTTATCATAGAAAACTTTTGCGAATATATTGTGCGTATACGCGAAAGTTTCCTATAGAAGAGGAAAAAGATGATTTGTAGTTGTAGAAAGTTATACAAAGGGACGATTAAATTGAGCGGTCGGGCAAGTACCGATGGTAATCGCTTAAGTGGAATGATAAGATTGCGAACTGTGGGTACTTAATGCATTTATGCGTCGAGGATGCTTTGAATATTGGTTAAAATCGATTCAGCTTTGCGCGCTGTGTTTCAGAGAGCTTAAAGGTAGAGTATGCGTAACTTGGTTAATGAGACGAGAGCTCTGTTCTTTATATAGGCTAAGTGGGTTAAATTTTCTGAAGCTATTAGGAAATAAAATTCGTATTTCCTGTTTCTGATCTTCACTCGTAGCTAATAAAACGAAATAATAAAGCTAATCTGATAACTGTTTTTGGAAATCGGTAAAATTGAAATCAACGATAGGGGTAGTAGAATTTCGTTTTTATGAACCTGTCACAGGATAAACAATATATTCAGCTGTGATTTTTGTTCGTGCAATAAGCGTCAGCCGGCCGAAATTCACCTAACCGAACACCGACTAAAATTTTCTCCAAATAAATGAAGTTCGTACGTACCCAGCTCTACTGCAGCGTAAAATGAAAATTCCTTGACAAAAGAATTATCACTGTTTGAAATTTTCAATTACGCAGGAGTACTTTAATTTAATTGCAGGGAATTGGATCGTGCAAATGTGAAAACACCTTTTTCACTCGCTCCTCTTAAAACTATAATTTAATCCATTATAAAACTTTCAGCAAGATAAGATATGCATTAATTTCGTAATTGCATTTATGCAAGGAAAAAAAAGCGACCATGCAAAATGTGGTATTTAATGCATTCCCGGGAGGCCTGAAGTTGACACGTCCGACCAAGCACTTTGGCGACGCGTGATTGACGTTTTCGGATAGTAATAAGCCGTACGTGCCAGTAGCATGGCGGCGACACAAGAGTCGTCGCAGCGAAATGCGATTATTTCGCGAATTTCTCGCAAAATCAGTTTTTCGTGCGAAATATCAACGTTGCATTTTTGCTACTTTTTTTCTCACCTTTGCTCAATTTTTTTTCCCGTTCTTCCTTTTACATCGATTTCGAGGAGATATATCGACATCGTTAAAGAGAACCATTCGTTCTTTTTGATTCCAGATTATTGACATTCTGCTATCTGGCGGCTCTGAATTGCTGGTTACTACTGTGCCCAGCAACGCTGTCTCACGACTGGCAGATGGGATCTGTTCCTTTGGTCGCCTCATTGGCGGATACCAGAAACCTGGCCACCTGTCTATTCTTCGGTGGCTGCTTGATCCTAACTTACAAAGCCTTCACAGATTTCGAGGTAAGCGCGCGAATGGCGAATGAAATTTGGCGGTGACTCGCATAAATCGAACGTAAGGTTTGACACGAGTCGAGTTATAACGAAATTGGAAATTAATCCTTTACCGCAATCTTAGTCTTGATATTTGAGAACTGTGAATCTGTAAAACCACCAATGTCGAGGCTATGAATTTTTTTACAATCATTAGGCCACAAATGCACGTAACAGTATTTATCGAACTCGAAATTTCTACGACGCGTAAACTTCAAACTTTCACACGATGTTGAACCCAATTTTTCCCGGGCTGTTTACAATGGACGCATCGTCACTGGAGCATTTCGCTACCAGCTGTCTTCCTAATATCCGTTAAAGGGCAACGTAACAAAATTATATCGTCCTGATCCGTGGCCGGCGATTAATAGCGCGAAATTAATAACTCTCTCTCTCTCTGCCTGGTTCTATGTTCACGAAACGCTGCGTTACATTTTCTGGCAGTTCTACGTAGTTTGCGAAAAGAACGCTGGCTAATTGAACGGACCTCGGAGTAGCAGCTCCCTGTTGCCGATATTGAACACGTTACGCGCACGTAACAACAAGCAAAGTTAAATGACCAGCCAGTTATTGTCCGCAAGAAGTCATTCCAGCGCTAAACGCTTCGGCCACGAATGCGCCGAGCAACGAACCGCAAAGTTTCGCCATGGTCCCCGCAGGCGACCCAGCCTATGATGAAGTTGTACTTGCCTCGAGAGTCATAAAGAAAGTTTCGTTGGATGGCACGAGCGGACACATACCTCTGGCGAAGGGAACCCTGTTCGCCTTTCCGTTTTCCGGATCATTCATCAGTAATGCAGCTGAGCGTTCACCACAATAACCCCTTTAAGCTTCAGCTGGCAGAGCCACTTTTCTCTAAAGAGGTCATATATGTGTTGTTTTAACTTCGTCTTATTCTCTCTCTCTCTCTCTCTCTTTTTATCTTCGAGTTTCTATTCTACACCATCCACTGGTATTTGCCAAGAGAATGGCAGGTAGAAACTGGGTGTGATCAAGGCACTGCGTGACACTGTACAGCGACGTTGATGGAACCGCAGGGAGAGAGGATGCCTTCTTCGAAGAACGAGGCTTGTCCTCTTTCGTCGTTGTCGTGATAATCTTTGTGCCTAACATCCGATTTGAAGGACGTTTCTGTAATAACGCCTCTCGGCATTGTTCTCGAGGCTGTATTGTCTGGATTCAGCGCACATCTTTGACACACTTTCGCGTCAAGACAGCGGTTGATGCTACGTGGTTGGAATACAGAGATCGTTCGAGGAACGTTGCGGGGGAGAAGACTCTTGCTTGATCGACAAATGGATTTCCGTTGTAAAAGGTTTCAGCTTTTTCTTCTGTTTATTTCTTGTGAATATTTTCGTGAAATACCCGATTTAAATTTAACATATTTTCTATTAATGTCACCCGCATGAACGATTTAAGATTAATTTACATTCAATCTCTGTACAGTATACTTGTTTTAAATTAATGTAAATTCACTACGTTTTCTTTCATTTCGCAAGTGTCGAAATCAAGATTAGTTTATTATTTTTTCGGTTTGCCGCGGAATTAAACCGGTGTTTTATTTATAAAATATATTGTACGGTATTGGAGCTGTACCTCAATACGTTAGATACGAGCAAAATACGTACAAGCAACAATTTTATCACTGGGGATCATTAAATGTTCTATTGTTGATTTTTCCCCAGAAAAATGGGGCCAGTGATCCGATCGTCTGTTTGCAGAAAATATTAAATTTTTTAAAATTCTCTTCCAAATATAAATCTCGTACGTACATAGTCGTTTCTCTGTAAAGTATGATTTACGTTCTCGGTTAATCCTTTAGAAGAGAAGACAATATTTTTACGAAATATACAAAAATATTGCGAGAATATGCAGTGTATTGACACAATTCGTGTTATAGAAGGAACCTTTAACAAGATGAATTCCGATTTTAAACAATGCAATGAGATATCGCAAAATTAAAAACAAAATTAACAATGTTGAATTGATTATTCTGCGAAATAAAACGCGTATTATATTTAAAACACAAAAGGCAATGATCTCGATGAATTTAAAGGTCTTAATTTAAATATTTTTTAAATAAAGAAACTGGTGAATTCATATGAATTATAAAGAGAGTATCCAAATGTACACTATTATTAATAAAAAGAATATAAAAGTGTAAATCAAAGAATATAGACAAAACAAAAACGAGTAGAGGGGAAGAGGGAGAAAGAGAGAGATAAATTAATATTTTAATAGAAAATGTTCATATTCTTTGCTGAATCAATATGAGTATAAATCTACGATGGTTTTACGGAGATATGCAAATATGCCGGACAGTAATTTTCCCGTTTATCCCGTTGAACGCATTGAAACGGGCAACGAGCGCACACAGCTGCTGATCACGAAACTGCTGACCCGAAATTGATTCGCGCCTAACACATCTTTGAAATACGCAACGACAACTGGCCGCTGTTACCTCGCATTTACACATTTCCCGCCCTGTAATCGTTTCATCGTCTATCCTCCTTCTTTCACGGCTATTTACTCGCGTTACTCGTGATAAATGGTGGTAATTTCGGTATAAAAGAGAAAAAGAAAAAAATAATATGGCAGGTCGTTGCCCTCGATCGCTTAAAACGTATTTTAATGAAAACAAATGGATAAATGTTTTACCGAGTCGAACATTTCATTGAAATTAAAGCAATCTAATTGTATTTGTGATACAATTACTTTTGACTTGTGTAAAATTATTGAAATAATTTGTTGGAATATTTATAAGGAAAATAATTAATTTTGCTGAAAAGATAATAATCATGTATGAGAGACAAGGAAACATTATCACAGGAATATTGCGTTACACGTTACGTTGCCTTTTATGCGATAAGTTCTACAAAATTGAAATTAAATGTATTAATTTCGTTTTTATAAATAGGCGTTATCGATTGGCGTACAAAAACGTTTATAGCTTTATCTGCAAAGTTAGAGATCATCTCAAATCTCTAAAACTCTCTCAGTTTCGAAACGACGCTGTCACTTATCATTCGAGTTTAATTTCCCTGAAAGAAATTTTGTTCTATTTTTTACTCTGTCAGAAGTATAGCGAGGCTCAGTTGCGTAAAACATGCACATGTGCGTCTGTATGTACTTTTATTATAATATAATAATATAAATATTATGATGGTAGTGGTGAATTAAATAGTAATTTCGTACGATTGAAGGTAATTTTTATTTATGATGTATACATACATATGTATTTACAATTCAATTGTTCGCATAATAGCACAATTGATTTTGTTTAATGTTCCAATCGTTTAATACTTTAATTAGTTAATTAATGAGAAGTGTTCAATGGCTTACGAAATGTACCTACACTTTTCTCCGTTATGCTCCATTGATTATCGATATGACATCGTTAATTAAAGTTAACGAGAACAAGTGTAAACTTTACATATGACATCGATCTCTTAATATTTCGAGAGTATATTTCTTATATTTTTGATTCTTTGATGGAAATATATGTCTGTCGAATAAATTACTAACACTATGATAATTCACTAACAAGTACTAAGCATATGAAGTAACAAATATTCTAAATCGAATCGTTCGTTACGTAGTCGACGAGCCACTTTTGATTCGATTTCCGTTGAATATATTAACTATGCTATCGTAAATACTCTTTGAAATCTCGTCAGTGGTTACGATGAGAGGTTCCATATTTTCTACGTGTGCGATTTTTACGGGCCCTTCAAAAGTTTGTTTCACTATATAAACATCCACTTTGTCTTCATTTGACTCCTATAGAAGCAAAATGAAAATATAAAATGTATTAGCTTATAATTATATTATAAATATCAAATATTTCTACTCTCTGATGAAATGTCATTTTGTGGAATATTTTCTTGGTTTGCTTAATATAAAATTTGATACCAAAAATATTGTTGGAGCTAAAGTCTTTGCCATAATATTTTTAATTTAAAGAGCGTACGTATTGTAGATTTTGTGACTGTATGTTCTGATTGATCTATGGATTTTCCGGTTGAAACTTTGATTTTGATTTTACTACGATTGTCCGATTTTTATATATCAATCTTTCCCTTATTTTAACAATCGAAGTGGTAGTCGACGCTTTAAGAGAACTTTTAACATAAAATTGAAACGAAAAATTGCGCATACCAATAGCTCTATTGTATTTTTCTCAATCTTGAAGAAATATTTAACGTTAGGAAAATACGATTGGTTTCAAAATGACGAAAAAAAATCGCAGCTAACTAATAACATAAAATTTAGTTTGAAATTTTGAATAATGAAAATCATCGAGCTTATTAGCTTCTTCAACTGTGCTTACCTGAAGCATACTCGCAGATTCATAGCTTTTGCTTTTCACATTGGCCACGTTTGATGGTAGCACGTCGGTCGATACATCGTACGTGCTTGAAACTTCGTTATCCCATGCATCATCTTGAAAATGTGTAAACAGGAAACTAGATCTGAGGATATCGCATAAATTGTTATTCGCATCTCCGGTCTCCAAAACTTTATCTAAAGTCTTATACGACGAGGACTTCACTGATGTCGCAGATTCTGCTTCATCGGAATGCGATTTAAACTTCTTCGAAGATACAGGGCTGAACGATTCGCTTTTATTCGCGATTTCTGCCCATGATTTTGCCAACTTTCCCGAACTAGGTTGCAGTTTCTTTACGAATTTAGCGTCTGGAATTTCTTCGCCGTCTCGACCAGATAATATCGTTCCAGAAACACGAGACAAGAGGTTGTTCGATTTCGTGCTTTTTCCTCTCTCTTCGAGAGAACGATGTGCGTCTGTAGAACCTCCAATCACTGGGATATTTGAGAGCACATTTACCCCACGCGCATTTACTTCTGGTCTTTCTTCAAAAATTGTGAATGACGAGGACTGATCGGGAAGTTCAGAAATTGAAAGTGTTTTTCCGTCTTTTATAAATTGGGTAGATTCGTTTTCTACTATATTTTCACTATTCGCTATAGTTTTCAAATTATGTCGTTCAATATTCTCCTTTGAGTCAGTTTGAGCTGGATCTCTGAATTCGTTACGTAAATTACTGTTAAGAATACTTGATGTATACTGAGATTTGTTCGATATATCAGAGTCAGTATCTTCTTTTGTATCGTGTATCGAGTGTTCTGGTATTTTCGATTCATAAGCTATTCTCAGTGGCTCAAGTACCACTAATTCTGGGTTCTGGTATTGACTGTGTAAATCATGTTGAACGTTAGATGTAAAGTAAGATTTGACCGGTATGTCAGTATCGATATTCTCTTTTGAATTGTCTTCTACACTTGATTCGTGAATAACTTTCTTCGAATCATTTAAAGTCGCAGCTGAGTCCTTAGGTTTATTATGCAAATCGCTGTTAGCAGTATTCCATATGGAGTAAGATTTCACTGATGAACCAGCATCTTTTTTCGAATCAAAGCTCGGTTTATTGTCTATATTTGATTTATAAAGTACTTTTGCTAACTCATCGCTAACGCTTATGGGTGAATCATTAGATTCAGTATGTAAATCACTGTAAGGTTCAGTTGACATAATCGAGTCAGCCTCTTCGTTCGAATCCAATTTTCTAGTTAAATCTTCTTTGAGCTTGGACTTTGTCTCATCATAGATACTTGATTTGTATGTCAATTTCTTTGGGTCACTTACAGCTAGGGTTAGGTCCTGGTTTTCGTTATGCAAATCATTCTTATCAGCGCCAGATGCATAGCGAGATTCGCCTGATATTCCAAAGTCAGTCTCTTCTTTTGAATCTAGTTTTGACTCATCTTGTATATTCGATTTGTAAGTCATCTTCAGTGGATCAATTCTGATTAGAGTTGGTTCCTGGTACTCACTATGTAAATCATACTTATTAGGGTCTGATGTATAATAAGATTTTACTGATATATCAGAGTAACCATCTTCTTCCAAAGTCAATTTTGATTTATCTTTTACTTTTGACCCATAACTCACTTTCTTTGAGTCATTTGCACTTATCACTGGGTTTTTAGATTTATTATATGAATCACTCTTGACAGCATTGACCGTAAAATAAGATTCGGCTGATATATCAGGGACCGCCTTTTCTTTTGGATTTAGTCCCGATTCATCTTGTGGATATGAATCATAAATGACTTTCTTTGAGTTACTTACACTCGTAGCTGGATCCCTGAGTGCATTGTGTAAATCACTCGCAATAACGTTAGATGTATAGCCAGATCCGATTGCTACGTTAGAATTTAGTCCCGATTCATCTTGTGCATATGAATCATAAATGACTTTCTTTGAGTTACTTGCACTTATAGCTGGATCCTTGAGTGCATTGTGTAAGTCACTCGCAATAACGTTGGATGTATAGCCAGATCCGATTGCTACGTTAGAATTTAGTCCCGATTCATCTTGTGCATGTGAATCATAAATGACTTTCTTTGAGTTACTTACACTCGTAGCTGGATCCCTGAGTGCATTGTGTAAATCACTCGCAATAGCGTTAGATGTATAGCCAGATCCGATTGACACGCTAGAATTTAGTCCCGATTCATCTTGTGCATATGAATCATAAATGACTTTCTTTGAGTTACTTACACTCGTAGCTGGATCCCTGAGTGCATTGTGTAAATCACTCGCAATAGCGTTAGATGTATAGCCAGATCCGATTGCTACGTTAGAATTTAGTCCCGATTCATCTTGTGCATATGAATCATAAATGACTTTCTTTGAGTTACTTGCACTTATAGCTGGATCCTTGAGTGTATTGTGTAAATCACTCGCAATAACGTTGGATGTATAGCCAGATCCGATTGCTACGTTAGAATTTAGTCCCGATTCATCTTGTGCATATGAATCATAAATGACTTTCTTTGAGTTACTTGCACTTATAGATGGATCCCTGAGTGCATTGTGTAAATCACTCGCAATAATGTTGGATGTATAGCCAGATCCGATTGCTACGTTAGAATTTAGTCCCGATTCATCTTGTGCATATGAATCATAAATGACTTTCTTTGAGTTACTTACACTCGTAGCTGGATCCTTGAGTGCATTGTGTAAATCACTCGCAATAACGTTGGATGTATAGCCAGATCCGATTGCTACGTTAGAATTTAGTCCCGATTCATCTTGTGCATGTGAATCATAAATGACTTTCTTTGAGTTACTTACACTCGTAGCTGGATCCCTGAGTGCATTGTGTAAATCACTCGCAATGGCGTTAGATGTATAGCCAGATCCGATTGCTACGTTAGAATTTAGTCCCGATTCATCTTGTGAATATGAATCATAAATGACTTTCTTTGAGTTACTTGCACTTATAGATGGATCCTTGAGTGTATTGTGTAAATCACTCGCAATAACGTTGGATGTATAGCCAGATCTGATTGCTACGTTAGAATTTAGTCCCGATTCATCTTGTGCACGTGAATCATAAATGAATTTCTTTGAGTTACTTACACTTATAGATGGATCCCTGAGTGCATTGTGTAGATCACTCGCAATAACGTTGGATGTATAGCCAGATCCGATTGCTACGTTAGAATTTAGTCCCGATTCATCTTGTGCATATGAATCATAATTGACTTTCTTTGAGTTACTTGCACTTATAGCTGGATCCTTGAGTGTATTGTGTAAATCACTCGCAATACCGTTAGATGTATAGCCAGATCCGATTGCTACGTTAGAATTTAGTCCCGATTCATCTTGTGCATATGAATCATAAATGACTTTCTTTGAGTTACTTACACTCGTAGCTGGATCCCTGAGTGCATTGTGTAAATCACTCGCAATAGCGTTAGATGTATAACCAGATCCGATCGATACGCTAGAATTAGTATCATTTTCCGAATTGAGCAATAATTTTTGTATTTTTGATTCGTAAGCCAATTTCAGTGGCTCACTTACTGTTAGGATTGGATTTTGGTATTGATTGTGTATGTTATTTTCAGTAACATTGGATGTATAATAAGATTTTATTGATGTCCCAGACTGACCCACTTCTTTTGAATTTAGCTTCAATTCATCTTGCTTATTTGAATCATAATTCATCTTCTGTGGAGAATCATCATTTATATCCAAAGCTAAGTCTTTGTATTTATTTTGTAAATCATTCATAATCGTATTGGATGTGCTATCAGATCTTATTGATATTTCAGAATCAATGTCTTCTAAGTTGCTTGATGTGCCTTGTATCTTTGGGTTATAATGTTGTTTTAATGATATTTCATCGTTACTCTTCGAATCTGTAATTTCCATTGGATTTAACTGGTTCCAACTAACATTACGTCTATCAGGATCTTCTAAGTGATTTTCGCTTGAAATATGCTTATCTCCCGCTTTAGTATACGTTTCCTCCTTCTTTTCTAAGATATTCTTCTGTTGTTGTTCCTTTACTCGAGGCAACTCAGTTACCGCTATTTCAGCTTCGGTTAAAGCTTTCTGTATCTGTGTTTCTTTTCCGTCTTCGGATATTTCATACAAATTCTCCGTGGACTGTGATATTCTCTGTTCAGATAGATGTAATTTATCTTCGTAACTTTCTGATTCCTGAGCTGCCTTTCCTTCAGATGTTTCTTTATTTAGTTCGTCAAGCTTGATTTTTGTTCGTGCTTCCGAAAATTCGTTATTTTTCTCAAAACTATTATCACTCGTACGTGATCCTTTTATTTCGTTGTTCAAATTTTGGATATCATTTGCCTTGTTTAAAAGAAGTTTCAATAGAGGATTCTTCTCTTGTTTACCATTTTTCAACAAATTATCGTAATTTTGTGTAGCATTTGTAATGGTTATTATCTTTGGTTTATAGTCTTCGTCATAAACATTCAACTCTGAGTATTTTTCATTTAGGTCATACTTTTGATCCAATATATCAGTTGCACCCGTATTTTTTATATTTTCATTCTCTCGCACGCCTAATAGATCATCCTCGTACGAAAGATCTATTTTCTCCTGTCTCTTGGCATTTACCTCGCCGTCTATTCTGTAGTCACTTTCGTTAAGTGACACGCTTGGATATGACGTGTCCACAATACTGTTCATAAATTTATTGTCCTCTATCGTTCCCATACGTTCATTATTGCTTTCGACAGAAATGTCGTTAAATCCATTAAAAATATTTTCAGCTACTTTCTCTTCTTCATCGCCTCCCAATCTTTTCATATTGTTGTAAGTGATATCGTATCCTGTCTCTTTCGGAATATTTTCTACTTTGTCTGCTGAACTTTTAACTTTTACATTCGACACTTTTACTATTTCAGATAATTTCTTTCGAGGATCTAATTTGGATAAATGCATAGCGTCAGGATCGTATGTCCCAGTGCTAAGAGTATCTTTGTGTATCCAACTAGCTTCGACCAGTGGGTCTTTGTATCCTTCGTTATCGGTCCAATTAAGTGGACGTAGCGTGGCTGCTTCAAGTAAACGAGATTTAATTGTATTTCCGTGTATGTCTGGAGAGCGAGCTTCGCTGATATTCAAAGCAGGCTGAGTACTCGTTTCGGAGAACGTTCCGAGTACTTCGTTTTCGATTAATTGCCGCGCTGCAGATGGTGTCGCGTACTTGTCAGTCACTTTCGTATGGAGCTTGGTAATTTCATCTTCTTTCGATCTCGTTTCGCCCAAATTCGAATTGTTCAACGTTTCGTGTTGATTCTTCTCCAATTTGTCATTCTTCTGCAAACTTTCGCCGCTTAAATCGGACAATAAAACTTTATTCTTCCACATTTTTGGCATGTTCACCGTAGGTAATGACTCTTTACTTTCTCTGGCGGCATCATTACTCTCAGTCACTTCGATGCTTGTGTTGGATACCTCTACGGGCGCTTTCTCTTTATTTAAATCCCATGTAATCGATTCACTTTCGTTCAAAGAAGCTTTTTGTTCGGTTTCTTTGGCGTACGGGTCGTTTAATCTACTTTTCCCTGTCGTTACAGCTTGTTTCTGCGTAATACCTATCGAATACTCGTTACTCCTTCCAGATATATCGATTTCTGCTTCTTTCGTCAGATCTTTCCTGTCGCTTTTATTTATTTTCCCATATTCAATAAAATTATTACCATTCCCTTCGGTTTCATAGTAATTCTTAATTTCTGCAGAATTTTTATTTGTTAATAATGTAGCAACGTTTGAAAGTTTTCTTTTGAGGTTGCCACTGTCCAGTTTATCATCTGTTATCGTAGAATTTCTTTCTTTATTTTCTTCTCCTATCTCGGTACTGCCGTTGCTTATGACTGACAAATTACTAATCATTTTCAAATCGTTGTGCTTAGACGAATGATCTTCGGCCGTGTTACGCCCCGTTATTTCCTCTTTCTCCGTTTCTTCTTGGTATCCTTGATTAATTGCAGTCGATGATATATTATCTTCTCCGGAGATGCCGCTATTACCGGAGAACTTAGAACTCCAAGCCGAGAATGATTCAGTCGCTTGTTCCAAGTTTACATCATTTGCCACTATTTTATCTTTGTGTTTCCCTAGAAGATCTAATTCCTTCGTTTTAATTAATGATTCGGTTGAAGTATCGATATTTGAATTTAATTTCGAGGCTTCGTCTATTTTCTTTTTCGCATAATATTCCTTCTTCAGATTTTCAATTTTTGTTAATGCGGCGTTAATGCTTTCACGGTCAGACTTTATATATTTCTGACTGCTCTCGTTAGGATCAATAGTTTCGTGATCGGTCTTATCAATGAAAACTGGAGAATTAGTAATATGCACGTCTGAGAAGTTACTTTCTTCGTTTGAATTATAAAATACAGATCCGATTTCTTCTGGCCTCTCCTTCGACGAAAATTCTTTAGATTCATCACTTAGAAATCCAGCTAGATTAATAACCGATCGATCAACTGTTTCGTTCAACGTCTCTAAAGTATTATCAACCTCATTCGCTGCTTGCGTTCCATATTTTTCTTTGGTACCACCAATCACGTGTGTTTCTTTCGCTGTCTTCGATTCTTCTCCACCGCTTGCACTACTATTTGAAATTGATGGATCTTTTATAATTTCCTTTCTCCCTTCTTTAGCTTCCTCTTGCGTATTTTCACTCGACGCTCCTTCGAACGTCGCTATCTTATTTTTTCCAGGTACGTTTTCTTCTAAAGATACTTCATGAGTTGCAGGTGAAGGATTATTATCTTCGTTAAGTCTATCAGAATATCGAAGCGCGTGAACATCTATATTATTTAATTTTCCGAAATTCGCGAGAATTTCGATTCGATTTTCATCAGGAGTTGTAGACGTGTCATTTCCGCCCGAGAGAAGCTCTTTGTTTCCATCTTGTAGTTTCGCAACGTGTGCTTCGATAGTCGCAGTGGAGGATTCGTCGTTTCCTCGAGGATCTGTGGGACTTCCTGTTCCAATACTGATACTTGACAGGTTCGTTGCTTGATTTACTGCAGAATCTCGTAACAATGTTTTCTCACTGTTCTCATACTCTTGCAATATTTCATTAATTTTATTCGCAGAATTGTTCTTCTTGGAAATAATAATATTGTCATTGGAAAATTGATTGCTTTCGATATTTAATGTTCTTATTCCGTCAGTTTGATATTTCGATAATTTATTTGGTTTACGTTCTTTCGTACGTATAATATGTTTTTCATTATTTTCCAATGGTTCGGTGTTATAAATTTCTTGATGAATTCTTGGATCGTTAAACGGTTCTTTCTCCTTGGTATTTGTTTTTGCTGATAACACACGAGCTCTATTATTCTTTTCGTGAATTCCAGCGTTTACAAATGGTCCCTCTTCTGCAATGTCTGTTATTCCTGATAACGTACGATCTGCTTGTAATTGCGTTCTTTTTACTAATACGTTATTTTCTTCCACCGATGACGCATTTTCATCGAATATTTGATTCGACTTTACGTCTTTTTTATCGTTATCTTCCCAAGTATCACTCTTTATTTTGAAATCTCTCTTCCCGAGAATTTCTTTACTCAAAGATAACTTTTCACGCTCTTCTTCATTTTTGCTACTCGCTTCGTTCATTTCTTCTTCGATGGACGATAGTCCTATTCCCTTCGTCATATCTGCTTCGTATTTTCTTTTATTTGTTACGATGTGATCCTCTTTCAGCTTATATTTACCTCCGGATGTTTTATCAGCACTTGTATCTTTGTGTATTGCTCCTTCGTACGAAATAACCTCCTCATTTTCTTTACTTTTATTTTCAGATATTCCAGGTTCTTCGTCCACGTTCAAAGATTCTTCGCCAGACGTTATTTCATATTCTTTTTTTCTTAATTCACTTTCTTTATTCGAAATTTCAAACGCGTCGTCATGAGTACCATGCGAGTCATTGTTCCAAGGATCTTCTTTAAATATTTCATCGTCCTTAGTCTTATCGGTCAAGTTTCGGTCAATTTCATATTGCTTGTATTTTATGTATTTCTTTATATTCTCTTCCAGGTTTTTCTTCATTTCCTCGACATTTTTATTAAATTCATCCTTTTCTTTCTCTGAGGATTCTTCGTCATGTTGCACAATTTTCTTCCCTTGTTTTATATTTATTCGTGTATCACGAGGATCAAATTGTTCGATATTTTTATCGTTTTTAGTTGAAATTTCATCCGAAGTCAGTAACAAATTGTCCTCGCGAAGCTGCGGTTTGAATACTTCAACCGACGGATTAAATTTCTCCGTTTCTACGTTCATTGACCCAGATTTATCTTCCTGCGTTACTATCGGATCGTATTCTCTTTCGCCTCGATATTCTGGGCCTACTTCCTTTTCTTTCAAATCCCCCGTTTCAAATTTGTCATTGTGCACATTTCGTTGCTCACTTTTTCTCTCCTGTAAATCTGTCGACTCAAATTTCTGCCCTGCTACATCCCACGGCCCAAAGTTCAATTTTACGTTACCCATCTGCGAACTTTCTGCTTCAAATTTTCTTTTCGCTGAAATTTCCGGATCAAATTTTTTCCTTTTCAGACCTTTCGACTCCAATTTATCTCCTTCATTCACATCTTGTAACCGAAGTTTCTTCCCCTGCGAATTCTCAACTTCAAACTTTGTTTTCTTCGTGCCTGAAATATCATGTTCCTTCTTTTTATCACTTTCTTCTTTGGACTTCTCTTTCTCTACATTTTCTAATCGGAATTTTCCTCTATTTATATCGTCTACTTCGACATCCTCTTTGTTCCTTACTTCGGATTTCTGCATTCTTAAATTTTCTTCAGTAGAATATTTCCTTCCTAAATATTTCATCTTATATTCTGTATTCTTCAACTTCTCTACCTCAAACTCGTTACTATTTACATCAAACTCGAATTCTGCCGTTTCAGGATCCTCCGTATCGTGCTTCTTCTCTTTTAAATTCCCCACATCGGATTTCTCTTCTCGAGATTTCACATCAGCTATCGCTTCCTCTCTTTCCTCTAAAGATGTCCGTTCGAGTTTAACATTTTCATCAGAATCCACTGTGTAATCGGCGCGATCTGCCGATGGAACATTACGTCCCTCCATCTCGCTCTGCTGCCCATCGTGATTCAACGATTTTCTTCGTTCTTCGTTTTCAGCGGGCATCTCTTCGGTAGACGTTGATTTCGTTCCAATACGCTCGCGATGTTTCACACGGCCACGTTTGTTCGCATCGACGCGAATTGATGTTTCAGCTGCACTCTTCTGTTTATCATATTCCTGTTGAATACCTTTGCGAGCGTCTGTCGCCGGGGATCCGTCGATACGCCAGGAATTCAACGAGAGATTCTTCTCATTTCCCTGGTACAGATTTTGCCGTCTCTGCATCTGCTCTCTCAGGTCCGACGATTCATCTAACAATTGTGGTATTTTTAATTCCGAAGAATCTTTTTTCTCTTGCGTTGTCACGATCGACTTTTCCTTTTCCATCGATATCATCTTTTCATCCATTTTGTTCCTTGCGCGTGGAATATCGATGCTTTCATTAAAATCTGATTCATCATTCGGCAACTTTGAATCTCGATACGAATCCTGTGTTTCCTTGTTAATTAACTTCCTGTCCTGTAAACTGGATTTTACATCTTGATACAGTTCGTCCCGTATTTCGTTGCTAATTAACTTCCTCCCTTGCATATTTTGATCCACTTTCATCGAGTTTGATTCATCGACTGTCTTCGATTCTTTATCCTCTTTCTCCTGTCTCGAATCGCCTTCCCACTTCGTTCGTAAAACGAACGGATCCGAAATGAAAAGCGATTCATCGCTCCAAGGTCGTTTATTTTGGTTCGTTTTATCGTGTGCTCGAAGTATTTTCACAGGTAGTTCTGCAGTCGAGAGTTTATCACTTGCCACTACGCTGTTCATTGTGTTGTCGATCGAAATGTCATCAAGTAACGTCTCTTTATTTTTTATGTCAACGTTGATTTTCGTGTCACGATAATTACCATCTTCGTTCCTACGTTCGTCATTTTTGATCAAGCCTTCTTTATTCGCCTGTGTATCCGAACCATATTCTCCTGGTTCTTCCAAACGCGATCCAAAAGCTTCCTTATATTTTTCTTCACTTCTACCCGAACTATCTTTTCCGGTGTCTTTCGTCGGTGATGCAGCATCTGTATCGTATGTTTCTTCGGTTGTACCTGAACCATCTTTGCTTGCTTCTTTCACTCGTGATTCAGGAAATAACAATAGATCATTGTGTCCGTCTTCAGCCTGTTCCGTGATCAAAGACGTTTCTGTTAATTCGTCAGAATATCCCGTGCTTCTGCCCTCGTTCAAAAGAGACGATACATTGTTTTTACTGAACGCGTCCTTTTTATCAATTTCCATATCTTCGTTATTCTGTAGGAATTGATTCGTGTTTAGAAATTTCGTATCATCGACCCATTTTTCATTTTCGTTCCAATTCTGTATTCCTAGATCGTAATTCGCGTTTGACGGTCTCAACAGCGATTCCGTGAATCCCATTCCTGATCTGAATGGCAACACAAACGAGAGCCAATCGTCGCCAAACGCGTTGTTTCGGAATTTTCCCATGTTGTCCGATTTCACGGTGCTTAAATGCGCCTTGGCATTCGCCAGAATCTTTTGAACCTCGTCCTCGTTGTTGAGATTTTGCGTTAATAACATGTAGTCCGCAATATGGTAGTCTTCTAGCGATCTTCGTTGACGATTTTCGTGCGATTTGCGAAGGGTAAAGTCGGACTTTTCTAGCTTTGGCCTCAATAAAGAGATTAGAGACGGGAGATTTCTTTTTTCTCTAGCAGATTCCTGTATTTGAGTAAAGATCAATGTAAATAACGGGGATTTTTCTTAGAAATCAGATATTTTTGGTTTTTGTCAATGTTTATCACAGAAGTTTTACAATAGTAGAAGATCGTGGTTGAAATTCATTAAGAGTCATTTTTCTTTTTTATATGGAAGAACAATTTCCAAATTCAACGCGTTGTCGACAAATTCAACATTGAAACTAACTTTTATTTAATTTTGGTATTAAATACGCGTTATTGTGAGTCGTTTGAATATTTGAAAAATATTAATGACACTAATTATATATGCGAATTAATATTAAATAAGTTAATAACTAACATAACAACACTGCTGCTCTTCTTTTTTTATAAAACTCTTATAAAGAAATTTTTACAACGTCAGGATGTAGAGATTTTTTAATACACGAAAATTGATACAACGAATTGAAAACATGGATGTAGTATCGAAACATTCAATATATCAATATCGCATTCTCAAATTAAACAAACTAGGGGAAGAAATTGAATGAATCAAGATCATGGAACGGAAAGCGGAACACTAATTCTCTTCTGATAGAAATATTTCTGAAATATTGCAAAAACTGCCATAAGTACGTCGGCAGAGTGACCAATTCTATGTCACAGCATAGAACTTTCTATCGTCACTTTAAGATCCTCATGTCTAACATGTAATTACATTTACAAAAATTAATTGTATTTTTCGCTATTTCATGCTACAATTCGAATATTTCACTACAAAATCCAATTGACAAAGCGACAAATCTTTTAATCTAAATAATTTTCTTTCCTATTCGATAACGAAAAATTGCTGAAATATTTCAAAAATCGCCAAAAGTACGTCGGCAGAGTGACCAATTCTATCTCACAGCATAGAACTTTCTATCGTCACTTTAAGATCCTCATGTCTAACATGTAATTACATTTACAAAAATTAATTGCATTTTTCGCTATTCCATGCTACAATTCGAATATTTCACTATAAAATCCAATTGACAAAGCGACAAATCTTTTAATCGAAATCACTGTCTTTCCTATTCGGTAATGAAAAATTGCTGAAATATTTAAAAAACCGCCATAAGTACGTCGACGAGTTGAATATTCTATGTCACAGAATAGAACTTTCCATCGTCACTTTAAGAGCCTCATGTCTAACATGTAATTACATTTACAAAAATTAATTGTATTTTTCGCTATTCCATACTACAATTCGAATATTTCACTATAAAATCCAACTGACAAAGCGACAAATCTTTTAATCTAAATAATTTTCTTCCCTATTCGATAACGAAAAATTGCTGAAATATTTCAAAAACCGCCAAAAGTACGTCGGCAGATTGACCAATTCTATGTCACAGCATAGAACTTTCCATCGTCACTTTAAGATCCTCATGTCTAACATGTAATTACATTTACAAAAATTAATTGTATTCTTCGCTATTCCATGCTACAATTCGAATATTTCACTACAAAATCCAATTGACAAAGTGACAAATCTTTTAATCGAAATCATTTTCTTTCCTATTCGATAACGAAAAATTGCTGAAATATTTCAAAAATCGCCAAAAGTACGTCGGCAGAGTGACCAATTCTATGTCACAGCATAGAACTTTCCATCGTCACTTTAAAAACCTCATGTCTAACATGTAATTACATTTACAAAAATTAATTGTATTTTTCGCTATTCCATGCTACAATTCGAATATTTCACTATAAAATCCAATTGACAAAGCGACAAATCTTTTAATCGAAATCACTGTCTTTCCTATTTGGTAATGAAAAATTGCTGAAATATTTAAAAAACCGCCAAAAGTACGTCGGCAGATTGACCAATTCTATGCCACAGCATAAAACTTTCCATCGTCACTTTAAGATCTTCATGTCTAACATGTAATTACATTTACAAAAATTAATTGTATTTTTCGCTATTCCATGCTACAATTCGAATATTTCACTATAAAATCCAATTGACAAAGCGACAAATCTTTTAATCGAAATCATTTTTTTCCCTATCCGGTAATGAAAAATTACTGATGAAACTTGAAATATCACGGCGGTGAGATTAAAAAGCGAAGAGCACGACATTCGTTTACTCGTCACTTCAAAGATTTATTTTTCAATGAATCCGACAAACCGGAAGAAAATCAAACGGTCCGCTGTCGGACGTCGAGGAGGCTTTTGATCATCCGCAGCGCGTCCAAACATACCTGTCTATCCGCGAGGCGAAGAAGCAACCCTCCCCAATCAGTTCCGCTCGAAGCCTCTTGCACTGATCCCATTTCCCACCGGGTTAATCCAGCCTCGTTCGCTCGTGATTTCTGTCGTCCATCCTCCAAAGAACTCTTCTTTCCTTCAACATCGTTGGATATGGTTTCTTCGTCGACGATGTTCACGCGTTCTAACCACGTTTCCGGGCCCTTCTGTTCCACAATATACTTGTTCGACGTTTGACTTGAAATTTTAGACGAGACAATAGCGAAAAGGAGCGACGAAAGGATCACTGGTATCTTCATCATCGTTGGTACTTCGGACACTATTATTCGTTATTGCTGATACGTCGATTATATACTCCGCTGGCAATTGTACAAACAGTCTGCCGAGAACGCGTACGTCGAATATATGCGAATGTTGTTCCAGACTAATGTGCATCGTATAGTTGCGTTGTTTGATGTTATTTATTCGTGAAAATTCTAGATTTTTCTATCTAGAAACAGTCGTTTCTTTATTTGTTCGATCGCGATGTAACTTGCCTTATTTTCTCACGTTTCTCTCGTAAGATTAATTACGTATTAAACCGTCCCATAAGTATTCCGTGTCTGTATATGCGTGTAATTTTGAAAATACAATCAATTTCTTGAATAGTGAATAAATGATTTAATTATACGAGTTCCTTGTTTCGTATCACGCAGAGGATACTCGAAACTTGGTTGACACGTGCGTGATACGATTTCGACAGTTAGCGCGATACAAAACCATTCGAGTTTTCTTTGCTCGTAAAAAGTTTACTTAATACGTGGTTAATGGTTGACACAATACTCCGCGGGAAACCCGGAACAATTTCGTTTTCAAGGCAAAACGCTTTTCTCCGCGTCTAACGCAGCAACCTTCGTTTCATTTTCAGCAACAGAGGCACCCGCCTCTTCTTCTTGGTTGGATGTTCCTGGTACTGCCGTTCTTGCCCGCATCCAATCTTTTTATTACCGTTGGATTCGTCGTTGCGGAACGTGTACTTTATTTGCCCAGGTAATTTAACGAAATCTTATCATTCGTTGTAATTTTTAAAATAAACACTGTATATGTGTTTCAGAATAGGAGATTTTTAAAGAAAAGAAAAAAAAAAATATCGAGAGAAGAAAAACAATCGTTTACAAACAACGTTTCATGTATATGTATATTTTTCAGAAGTAGACTAAACTGAAAATTTCTATTAATATAAACTTGGTTCGTTTAAACAAAATAAAATGTATATATATATTTATATAAATATTCATGCAGTATAATTTAGGAAATATAATTAAAAGAATGATACGCAGTTACGCTTGAAAGATCTTAAGATTTTACTGTATTTTAGAGAACATTAAGACAGATTCAAAGATATCTCAAGCGAACAACGAATGTTTACAGCGTTGGATGGATTCTTCTGGTCGTATACGGGATGCAAATCAGCTGGACGGCTATTCCACGCAGAAAAAGTCTGATCACGACTGGAATCGTTCTACTTCTACTCCTAGGATGCTACAGAACGATACTTCGAAACAGAGACTGGACGTCCAGAGAAACTCTTCTCAGGTTTGTCAGTCGAGCCTTTTAACACTTTGCACTGGAAACGTCAACCGTACTAGCACTATATTTCTGATATAAGACGCTTCGATATTGACGAACGTATGAAGTTTATAAAGTTATTAGACATGCACTTTACTTGTGCATTTTATATATATATATGTAATGATTTATATATTTTGGAGGATATTGTATTCAAAAAGAAATCAAACATCGAATATATGAACATGAGAACAAAGACTGAAAGAAATTAGCGTGTTTCACGATCTACTCTGCAAAAAATACATATAACGTTACATCCGCTGAAAGAGTTTGTTAATTTTAATGAATTCGTAATGTAAACATTTAGATGCTTTTAAAAGATAAAAAACGACGAGTTTTGAAAAAAGTATATGACATTTCCTTTTTTGCTTGATTACGCAGAAATTCTTGAATCTTCGGAACACGCGATTATTTTTCACCGTACGCAAAAGCTGTCATAACATTGAAATGATAACAAACTCGTCGATAATAGGACGAGATCGAGGGACGACAGACACGAACTTTTGAATGTTCGCCGATATCGATGATGAAAAAATAATATTCGATATTGTATTTTTCTTTTCTTTCTTTTGTTCGTGATAGGGAAAAGAGACCGAGAAGTTGAATTTCATCTTAAAGCTCGCGAGCCAACAATTTCAACTGGAGCGCCGAAATGTTTTTCAGCTGCATCGTTATTCTTGGGACATTCGAGAAATTTTATGAATATTTTTAAATTCGTGGGGGAACGCTTTTGCACCGAATTTTCCGAAAAAAAAGAGGAAATCTTCACGCTTTATGGAAGCTACGTAGTTTATTGTCGTGGCAAAGAAATTACCTGCAAGCTTGTAAAAATGTAAGGATACGAGGTTTCACTGTAGGTAATGGGTATTCAGTTTTATGTAGTCGAGAGTTAGAATTATAAGGTAAAAGATACCCAATATCGAGGAGATTATAAAAATATAGAAGACAAGAGTTTAATGCCAAAATTATTGACGTGCAGGAGGATTTGCAAATATTACTAATTTATGGATGGAATCGATCTACGTATTAGATAATTTATTAGATTTAATTTGATATTAATACAATTTATTGATCTTAGTAATTCGACTCAGGACTTGGAAAATTTCACTAATCATATTAGTTCAATTATGCAAGAGGATCTTGATCGTCGATAATTCCACATTTATAATACATTTGATTCCAAAATTTTATTCAATCTATTACCGAATTTCTTACGAGAAAATTTCCTGCCGTTACTAACTTGTACCTCGCAATTCGTAAAATTTCATAGTCTATGTATATTACATTTTTATTCTTGTCGTTATATATTTTTATTATCATATATCTACATTAGTACAATACGATTGCGCAAAAGGAGCCTCATCCTCGATATTTCCCCACCTTTAACGCGTTAGTCTACAAATTAGTAATACAGGAGTCAAAAGAAACGTTCAGTCGGAAAGTTTACAAATGAAAAACCAAGGAGAAAATGGGAAATCACAATTCACGTTACTCCCTAACTTGAAACTCTGCCCTTAGTCGTTCGTTCGGTACGCAAGCTCGTAATTCGTCGTGCACGAAATCCCCAGTCTAAATTCCCCGAATCGCGGCATAATTTCGCGGAAATTTACGCGGGCCTCTTCGTCATTGGTGGGACAACGCCGCGGGCACACGGCCAAAGCTGTCGCACGAGCGAGAATCGCGCGCGTGGAAGCAATTGGCCACACGATATCAGATGTAACCGCGGTGGGATAAAGAGTCAGGGATCGCGTCGAGGTCGAGATGACGACTCTGTCTCTGACCCCGAATCCTCTTGTTTATAGGGCGGGTCTGCGGTCTCTTCCCCACAACGCCAAGATGCATTATAACTTCGCCAACTTCCTGCGAGACACGTCGCAACCTAACCGAGCTATCCTACATTATCAGCTGGCCCTTTGGTGAGTACTATGAATAAGAACATTTCATTCGATGGTTGTGTAAACGTCGTCGACTCTTTAGACAAGATTCTTCTTCGGTTGCGTGAAAGATGGATTTTGATAGGCTGATAAATCCTCCGAGACGCGAAACATATGTGCGGTTAACATCCGGTCAAATTTACGGTTTGTCCTACGTTTCCTCCAGCGACGGTACGTACAACGCTTTCAATTTTCCTGTCAGAAACGCAGGGAGCAGCGTATCGACTGACATCATCTCTTCTATCCTTCGGAGTCCCCTTTTCCCCAAGGCGCCACGGCCAACTTTGCTCGTGACTCGTGGCTATCCACTTTTATTTGCGTTAAATCAAATCGCTTGTAAGCAACCGGAGATCTAAACGGCAGGCATTTTTACATTTTTACAGCGGTGTTGTAGACACGAGGTTAATTTGTTAGAATTTCTAAGACTCTTCCCTATCTCGGTGAATATCTTCGATACACAGATGAAAAGTAACGCGTTTGTCGTTAAAGATATATCAAACGATAAATCGTCAAGATTTAATTTATCTTATTTATCGCTTGCCACTGTTGTACAACAACATTTTTAGTACCAATAACATGTAATCTGTGACGTGTAAAATTTCATTAATAATATTAGTTCGATTACAATCGAATTTCACGCACTCGTAGCCATTCGGTGACATTCCTGCAACGCCAGCTACACAACGATTTTGATTCGCCTTTTGCTACGATCATTCTTTAATAAAGATCAGTCCAAGCAAACACGTCGTTCTAAAGACGAAGGAATCTGTCCGTTAACCGAAGAAAGTCTCTCGTCGGAAGTCAGTCACGACGAAAGACAAGACTAGCGAGCTTACATCCACGAGATCGTTCTTTTTTTTTTTTTCTTTTTTTCTCTCTTTTACTTCTCGTGTCCTCTTTCAGCGTAGCTCGGCCACGCTTATCAAAGCAGTAAAAGGTTTACTGACAGTGACTGGTATTCCGATAATGAAAATTCCACTTCCCCGTTCGCGCGAATCCTTTTGAAGTCGCCGCCTCAATGAACCGATGCCACGTTCTTCCCACCGGGAACCAGGCCATCAACCCGTTCCTTTTTCGCCACCACATCGCGGCCTTGTTTCCATGTCGCAACAAGGCGAACTTTCCCGCGGACTCTTTCCTCGTCTTTCGTGCAAATACATATTCCCCAGCGTTGGTTTCCATTACCACGCTTTGTCTTCTTTTTCTCGATTTGTTGTTCCATTGTTTTGCACCAGTACGATGAACATCGATGGTATCGATCTCGGACACGACTGTCGGTTCGATAGTCGTTTTCCAAAAATTGGCAAATTTATTTTAAAGGTTATAGAGTAATTGTAGAAGATTTCGTACTTTTCAGTCAGAATTTTATATAAAAACTCGTGTTCCGTTACAATTGAAGCGATGACACGCTATGGAATAATTGAATGGAAACGTATTTGCCACTTTTGGAGAAGAAAACGTTGTTCGAGTTAGACTGTTCCATAAGTTTCAAACACCTAACGTGCTTTTCTTACGTTCAACATCGATCGATTCTGACCAAATATCACGAACCTCTGTGTATACTAGAACGATGGATAGGAACTGTAAAATAATACTTTACTGTTAAATCAGCTTCCACCAAGACGCGCTATCGATCCTTGCCACGATATTCGCGAAGCTCGTTAATCTGTTGTATAAGATTCATAAAAGTTTCAGGTCGTGTAATAATTCGTTATATATATATTTTTGGGAAAACTGGACTGAGAATAGTTAAAGTTGTGTTTCTCTGCAGACGCTTGAAATAATTCAATTATCGATAATAAAAAAGAGCAAGACGTTTCAAAGAAATGAAACAAGACATTTCATGAATGAATGGGAGAATGTACAGTTTAATTCATAATTCCAATTATGGATTGAATTGAACATAAAATCAAGGCGCTGTTTACAGACCTCTTAATTCCTATACCAACATTTATTTTCAAAGCTGTGGTAAAGTCTACCTTTCATTGAATATCTAATTGTCCGAGGAATTACGAGACTAATTATTACCATCCAATTAATTGATTGTGTTTATCTCTCTCGTTGTTATAGCTTCTTTTACTGCAAAGAAATTATTGCAAAGAAACTTACACGTACCTATAAATAAACACAATGGGATATCGTTAAACATTTAATGGCTCATTATACATTATTGACTGCTAATTTTATGACATACCGTGAATGATATTATCATTGGTTTGTTAACGACTTATGAAGGAGTCGCTGATGAATAGATATAATTGATAATTAATTTCGTTTCCGGTTAAACTGCATACGCGTGTTTTCTACAGGATCAACCAGCCAGTCAAATTGATAACACTCGATTCATCTTCCAACTCATTGTTTGTTAAATTCGATCGCGTATTAATTAAAATCATTATCGGGCAGATATCTCTCTCTCTCTCTCTCTCTCTCTTTCTCTTTTTGTCACTGATTTTGGCTCTATGATCTTGCATTCTTTATTGCAACGTTATTTAATCGAAAAATATCCTGCAATTTTGTGCTGCTACAGCTTTGAGTATATACACGATTGCGTACTATAAATATAAAAATTGATAGATGTCCTTCAGAGACCGAGGCAATAAATATTGTAAAAATACGGTTTTATACGGAAGCTGTCGTAATTGTTTGCCTGAAGTTTGAAACGTTTATCCGAAGAGTAATGAATGTTAATAGAAAAGCTGAGCTGCTAATTGACGTATGGAAGGCAAATAAATTTCATAGAAATTAACATTGTTTTTGAATCTTTGAAAACCGAGCGATCGTTCCAGTGGGATATGCTGTATATCCTTTGTTAAATTGATAGCTGGTTTTATCGGGGATTTTGAAATGTGTTGATCTCTCGACGTGCGTGTTTCATAATTTATATTATTTAAAAATTCCCGACGATAGGAAATGCGTTTCGCGAATCGGGAAACGCGCGATGAAACCTTAAATCCGATCTATCGAGCTTCGAGCCGTAACTCCGGTTGGATTTTTGCACGAGCGAAAGCACACGGGGAAGGCCGGAAACGCAACGAATCGTGAATTTCTGAAACTGCTGCCTCGCTCCGTGTTTCTCCTCATTCAGGACCGGTAAGCAAAATTAATCCATGCGCCAGTGTACACCGTTTACTGGCGCACTAAAATGCAGAATCCAATTAAATAATTCAAGCATGGCGGCGCGATGAAGGGTGGGTTTACAGTGTGCATCCACGCGTACCGTCGTATGCACCAACATTGAGTGCACGCGAAAACGCTACAGCCGAAAGAATTCCCTGCCAACCACTTGATATCTCCACGATAACTGTGATTTAGGGTTCGTGGCTCAGTTTCTCTGTACATCGACTGATTACACGTTTTAACATTTTTGTTCGTACGTACTTATCGCTGTAGATCGTGGTACACAGATTTGTAAAAGATTGGAGAATAGACTCACTTGTTCATTTCTAAGAATTTATTTCGTTTCACACATTTCAGATCTGCACCAGCGAGGATATCGATAAGCATAGGTATTTTTGTCAATTTAATTGAAATTATTGATTGTTTATTTTATGTTAGAAATATAAATAACTTAACGCGTGTTACAAAGAATACGTAAAAATAAATTGTGTAAGATACAAGCGAAATTTATGTAAAAATATAATGAAAAGAAGCGTCATAACTGAATTAAGAATTGTAGGTACAGGAATTAGAGTTATATATGAAATTTAAACAATTCTCTAATGTTTAAAAAGTAAATTTCTAATTTATTTTTTGTACCATAAATTTAATTAATACAGAATGTATTTTTTTTTTAAATCCCATGGAATGAGAGTACACTTGGAACACACTGAAAGGTAGAATTAGGAACAACTAATTATCCATTCGCGTGAAAATGTACTATTTTAGAAAACGTCAATCCTTTTTTCTCCTTTCTGTGCTCATATTTTGTCAGAGTCACAATATTCTTATACGAATATTTTGCTATTGGGCTTCCGAGACAAACAATCGTGCAAGTTTGAAATCCAAAATATTTTTATGTGAAATGTACTTTATTTCCTCCTTGAAACGGTTTTAAGCAAATCATTTCTATCGAGTCGATCATTTTGTCGCTTAAACCGTTAATATTTAACTTAGCAATTTCGTGGACTTCTTATTACATACAAGTAATCCTAATTACGTCCTAATTTAGATTTTATCCATTTCCATCTTTTTGGAAGATTTAAATTTTTAGAATTAAGTTTGTTTTTGGATTTTAAAGGATGGTATAGAAATATAAATCCTAAATATGTAATACTAATTCCTAAACTATACTTGATTATCTATATAAAAATAGCTACAAAGTAGTGAAGTTATAACAATATTTAAAAGACTTAAAGGATTATAAATACTAAAAGTTATAAAAATAATTTAAAAAAAATAAGACTATTGAATATTCTATTCGCACACTATGTATTAATTTCCTGTATCACTAATTTATTGGCAATCAATGTAATAAGCTTTATAACTGACTATTACCTGATACTTCTGATCAATAATATACCTGCTTGAAAAGTGGAATATGTAATACGTTCTTCGAAAGGAAATTGAGAAAAAGGAAAATACTGGTAAAGCAAACATCATACTTTCGCGACTGAATGATCGCCGAAGATAAAAGGAAAGCGAAACAAGGTGTTTCAAAGAGTAAATCGTGGTCTAACGAAGGAATAATATTTAACTAACGAATAATTTTAATTGGAGAACATATACCGACGTATATACAAAAGCGAAAGAAAGAGGAAGAAACGAAACGAAAAAGATAGAAAGTATTCCAAAGTGTAGAAAACAAGAATAAAAATTGGAAATAAAATCGTTTCGTTTGTAACGCCAGATATAGTGAACGTCGCTGTTGTTTTAGTCGTGAACGTTTCGAGAAAGAAATGAAATTTTCATTAGCAAAAGATGACTATGAACGATGTTATCTGTCATATATTTTGAAGAATGATATCGTTATTGTCCACAAATATTTAAACAAGTAGTGACATATCGATTCGGTATTGATATCACCGTAATTGATAACAATCCATTACGAATAGCTTACGATTTCGTATTTTTCATCTTAATTCGGTTTAATAATGATTGATCGATAACAAATATGGGCCGATTGAACGTGAAGAACTAAAGTCAGAATATCCAATTCGAAGTATTGGAAAAGGAAAGTAATTTTTCTTGAGGTTATTAGATGTATGTGAATAAATGAACGCGTGGATAAATTGTAAGGTAGAAAATATATTTTAAATACTCAAGTGTAAATACAAGTCGGAATATAATTGAGCTGATCCAGTTCTGCGCGCTAGCAGTGTTACCCTATGGCTGAAAATCCTGAAGCCATTGTCGCCTGTCTACCGTTTATGGTCTGCCTTCGACCCAGTCTTTTGCCTATACGCTGTCGATGGCTTCGGTGCTTGAGAAAACTAAAAGACCAGATGTAGGATTTTCTTCGAAGTGGTGACCGCTCCAACAGTTCTAAAAACAGTTAATTCTATTTTCAACTGAATCATTAACGCTAGCTGCAATTGGTCACTGCATTTGCTAAAAGACAAGAATATTTTGTATTCTCTATCGTAAAATCTAAATGAGCATTATAAGATTCGATGATCGATATCTATCACTTAGACGAGCATAAATAATTGTCGAAAGTAAATATTTTATTTATATTGAAATTTCTTATTTTCGTCTGCGACTATCAGATCAACAATACAATATTAGAAGTTTTCAATCAAAGTATGATTGTATTATACCGTTGAGATATCAGAATTACTAGGAACAAAAGTGAAAAACAACTGATTCGTGAAATATTAACGATAACCTTCTCCTTTATTCTTCCTTTTTGCTGCGTCTTATTAAGAAATCGATCTATCATTGGATCGACGCTTGGGAACCATTGAGCCGCGGTAATGACAGTTCGATCGTGTCCTCGTTTCCGGTCATCTCGCAGTTGCGTGCAAAGAGCAACCACTTGTGATCGAATTCTCTACAAGACGAAACGAAGCGAGATCGATCGGTAATTCATGAATACCCGACTCTTTTGTGAAAGGTGCTCGTCGAATGAATGCAGCTTGGCCTCTGTTCCTGAACGACGAGCCAAAACTCTCTTCGTTGTGGATATGGCGATAGAGAGAGAAAAGGGAAACACGAAGACTTGGAGGAGACGTTTGCCACCTCTTGGCAAAAGCGTCGAAGATTACAGCAGTTAATTTTCGCGATACTAAAGAATTTTAATCGACCTACACTTTCATAATCTTTGCACGGCTTTGTCGACGTTCTTTTGTGCTGTTACGGGTCACTCGAGGAACGTAATGTTTATTAATGAAAGAGCATGTGTACCGGAGTTAATTGAAAAAGCACAAGGATCGCGATGGCGGATCAGTCAACTTCGAAGGTTAATTTAGCATGTTACACGGCGCGAAAGCAGTTTTATTGAAAATAATTCTTTTGATCGAACCAAGGCTGCGAAAAAATAAATGGCCTTATATAGAAGACTGGAATTAGTAATCTGTGAAAATTTTCAAGATAAACGAAGCAGGTTATTAATGTCGTTAAACTGTCGCAGATTGAAAAGATATTTCAGGGTTGTTTAATATGTATCTATTTAGTAGATAATAGTTTCCCTTTTAGACTCAAAGTTTTTACGTTTTTATTTTAAGGCGCTCTTTTAACAGTGTGGTAATTAAGATTCTTAAGAAAATTTACTAGGTTTGCTGTTCTTGCAGGAACAGTAGATGGGATTTTTGTTAAACAACGTCGGCAAATTTATTCGCGTCTACTTGGACCGAAATGAAATTCTTATTAAAAAAGAATTGTGCAAATCCTTACAAAAATAGACCTAAATTCATCTAGTTAACCTTCTTTTCAATTCGTGCTCAACCGCGTGCCAGCCTACTTTCTAAACTCATCTAACGAACAAACGGACCACTCATCGACCGCATTTCGACTACATTCTCGACTACATTCTCGACAAAGAATCGTTTCCGTGTGCACAATATTCATTCGTCGCATCGTTGCGAAAAATTGCATGGGTTGATGCGCGCGGAGTGTCTGTCTCGTTGTTCGAGTCTTCGCCGTGGTTGTGACCCGAGAGAAGGTAAAAAAAAGCGTCAGAGAGAGAAGAAGAAGAGCCATTTCGAGGGCAGAAAGTCCATGAAATTTCAGTCCTGACTACGAGATGAGTATGCTGCGTTTTTGATAGGCATCCCTGTGTCTTTGTTTGCCGCGAATGTTTCCCCCGAGAAGTAAGTGTATTGTGACCAACTAATTAGTTCGGACAACACCATCGGACTAAGCTTAGTGTCGCTTTTGAATTGCGCAATCCCATCGGCGCCAACGAATAACGAGACGACAGAGGAAAAAAAGATAATTACGTGCGATATAGATCTGTTATTTCATTCTCATCGTCTGTGCTTTATAACACAGAACGCCAAGAAAAAAAGAAAGAAAGAAAGAAAGAAGAAATACACAAACGAAGTAAAATATGCTGGTTTTCTAATAACGTAATGAACAGATATTCTAATAATCCAAGAAAATCTATCGTTAAAATTCTTTCTTTTTTTCTTAAATAATGCATCAAAGTGCAAAGTTCGAGCGCTTCAGTGCTTGTTCGAAGCCGAATAGTATCGCGCCGTTTCCTTAAAACCACTTTGCAGTTTCCATGCGTCAAACTGTATCGATGTATCGGTAGACCAAGACCGTGAGAAGCCAAGAAAAGTGCATTAATTAGCCACATAGCGGCTAGAGACGAAGTGGCAATCGCCTCGCTTCTCTGTCTTCTTTCTTTCGCTTTCATCCTCTTCCTTCGCGTTCGACCTGACCCGGTCATTTTTTCTCAGTCTCCCTTGGGTCGGTCTCTGGAATTTTTCACCCCTTTTTTTTTTCACTTTCTCAGCAAACCGCAAGCCACTTCTTGCCCCTTTTCTCCAGGCCAGGCTAATGATCCGCGTTTTAACGCACGAACCAGCATATCTGATCGGAAGACCCACGCGTTTAGGATAACCCAAGAGAAGGGAATCGATGCCGAGGCGAGGTTCAGGTATGAACTAATCGAAGATAATGGGATTATTGTCCTTCGGATTCGGTTTCGGCTGCTTTGATTTTCTGATCCATTGACTCTCTGTTATGTGCAATTAATACGAAGGATTAATGGTATTTGACTCCTGAGCTTTCCCCCGAACAAACGATTACGTAAATACATTGCATATACCGTCGACTAAAAATTGTACTCTTCGTGTTTATATATAAATTTTGTTTTATTATTATCGTAAATTTCTTACTTTTCGTCGAATGGTGAATAATAGTAAAACGTTCAGTTGCGTTTGTTTGATTTTATTGGTGTTTAAAATACAAGAAATAAATCTGATTTCTGTTGATAAATTAATGTTACAGATACTCGAGAGCATCGAAAATAGCAGAATTATATGCCGATTTGTTTTTGATTCTTGAATTATTTCGAAATTTCGCTCTGAATTTTTCAGACGAGCCAACATCTAACATTCACAAACGGAAAAGTACCTGAAATAAAATATTAGAAAATATTAGAAATTTATAAAATAACCATCTCCTAAAACTCCCACCTGCTTAATCTTTGGTTACAACTTTTATTTGATGGTATTTGTCCGCGAAAATGCAATCAATGCGGTAAACACGGGCGAAACGTGGTTGACTGTGAAAAAGAACGAGGTGAAAATGGATGAGGAGTAGAACAGAAGAGATGGAAAAGTAAAGAGAAACAGAGAGAAAGTAAAAGAGGAGAAGAAAGAGAGTAAAAATGACGCAGGCGTGAGAATAGCAGCGCGCAGCATCGACGAACGACTGCAAGTCAGATGAAAATTGCACTTGGACTGTACACTCCCGCTCGTCCACCTCGCTCGCTCGTAGATCTCATTTCCTAGGCCGAGTTTGCCGACTGTCCCATGTCCCATTCGTGCTTTTTCTGTCTCTATGTCCCGTGTTCTGTTTCTCCATCGACGCCTAGCTTTCTCCGGTCAGAGCCGGTATTAGCTTTGAAAAATTGAACCTTCGACTAACTGTCAATTTCCTACGCTTGTTTCGTTCAGAGAATCAACGCGACGAGCGTTCTTCGAGCCTCAGATGCGAACACGGTGCTTCAACTGTTCGCGAACACAGATCTTACTCCCTCGTTTCACTAACCAGGGGAATTATTTTTGTCGCCAACAGATTTCTGTATTACGTTTTCGAGAGAACAATGGAGAGAATTTCGGCCTTTCGTTCGTTTTCCATTTATCCCTTTGTTCCCATTTCGATTTTGAACATTTTACGGGTACGTGCTGATCCTTTGTCAAGTTCCTCTTTCGTTGCAATGTAACGGGAATCGCGTGTTGGTTAGAACTGTTGGAAAAATTTGGACTATTTATACGTTTATACACTTAAAATATCTTCTATTTATTATATGATTATTGTTGCGATTATAATAATTCAATGATATTCAATATGCCATAAATTAGAAAGCACGATCTTCTTTATCTAACTTGTAACAAGACTCTAAGAAAAAGTTAACTCTAATGTCATTCACACGTCAAACCATAAACATCAAACTATGGAATGATTTTCTTCGATCACATTCTTACTATCTTTCCATTTCCATGACTTTATCAACTTCCATTTATACGAATTGTTTTTTTTTTTAATACTACATCGATTTGCAAACGAAAATTCGTATATCCTGTCTTTGTCTTGTATAAGATACAAAAGAAGGTGAACTTGTTAATAAGCTGTTATTTGGGAAAAAGTAGTTCACGAATTAATTTTAACTTAATTTCAGCTAGAAACTACCAAGTAGACGGATGATAAATTCAAACAGCGACTCTGGTTGTTCCAACTTTAATTAGAGCAACACCTCGGAATCACAACAAATCTCAGGTTCGTCTCTCTCGTTGACGTTCTCCTGGATCCTGACTCGACCAGGACGAATTAGTTTTCGATCAGGCGGCCGAAATTTCCCCAAGGAGACATTCCGCGAAGTTTCTCGTCCGGCGGGAATGCCACATCGGCTAAGTAATTTAAAATAGCCCGAGATTGATCCGGCGAATCCGATGGTCCAGTAATAATTGAGAGCGGAAGAACGTTCGCGCGCGCTGAGTTCTTGCGTGTGTAGAAGTTTCCAAAGCGTAGCTCGGTTGGCTGTTATTGCATTCGCGGAAAGAATAGCTCCAGGTGCCTGGAGAATTGTCAGGGAGGAATAAGAAATGCCCCGGACGGAGAGAAATACGTAGTCAATCGATGGAATGCCACTAGGACCGGGGAACGAAGCGACTTGAGTTTGCTTTTCATTCGCCGTCAAGCGCTGCCCGTTTCTCTGGAACGTCTCCTGTTCTTCTTCCTTGTCGTTCTTTATTTCCTTTCTTTAGCTTCCGAATAAGAAACGTTTCTCCTTGCGTAAAACGTGTTCCTGCACGTACGTTTTCTTCTGTTTTCGTTCTAGTTTCCCTCGTGGTAACGGTTGACAGTATTTTTCGAACGTCTCTGCAGCGAGACGTATTCTCGAGCTGGTTTTAATTTGACGCACCAAACTGCTTGACTGGTGACGCGGAAGAAGTTTTATATCGTTTAATCGTAAAATATTTCAAAGAAATGTAGGTATAGGTATATAGTATACTTTATTGCTTTAGCTCGTTGCTTCGTTACTATACGTACAATTACCAATAAGTGTTTCTCTATATGTCGTTGAAGTAACTACTTCAAGAAAAATTCTACATCTTTATTTATGTACATCCGCGACCCAGAGACTGCTATTACGTAAAAATATTCTAAATAAGGAGCGGTGCATATTATTGTACCCTTGAATATACATTATGTTTTGGTTGCAAGGTCTAGGAACAAAGGAATTAATAAACAGATTTCTATTTATGTTCCCTGTAGCCTCCAGCCAAAGCTATATGGTTAACTTTTTTGGTAATGTCCTTTTGCTATAAATATATGAACGTGCTCCCTATCGTTCCATTGTTTAGTAACACTAAGAGAGTAAGGATCTGAATAAGAATAAACTTATACATTGTACTTATACTTATACCTTAAATTATTTCAATATACCTTTCTATTACAAATTCATCCACTCGTTCTTCAGTCAAACTCAACCTCAACATATGTGTCCTTTTTGGTAACGTTCTTTTGCTAGAAATATATGAACGTGCTCCCTATCGTTCCATTGTTTAGTAACACTAACAGAGTAAGGATCTGCATCAGCATAAACTTATACATTATACTTATACTTATACCTTAAATTATTTCAATGTACTTTTCTATTACAAATTCACCCACTCGTTCTTCAGTCAACCTCAACCTCAACATATGTGTATTTTTTGGTAATGTCCTTTTGCTAGAAATATATGAACGTGCTCCCTATCGTTCCATTGTTTAGTAACACTAAGAGAGTAAGGATCTGAATAAGTATAAACTTATACATTATACTTATACTTATACCTTTAACTAATTCAATATACTTTCCTATTACAAATTCATCCACTCGTTCTTCAGTCAAACTCAACCTCAACATATGTGTCCTTTTTGGTAACGTTCTTTTGCAATAAATATATGAACGTGCTCCCTATCGTTCCATTGTTTAGTAACACTAAGAGAGTAAGGATCTGAATAAGAATAAACTTATACATTGTACTTATACTTATACCTTAAATTATTTCAATATACTTTTCTATTACAAATTCATCCACTCGTTCTTCAGTCAACCTCAACCTCAACATATGTGTATTTTTTGGTAATGTCCTTTTGCTATAAATATATGAACGTGCTCCCTATCGTTCCATTGTTTAGTAACACTAAGAGAGTAAGGATCTGAATAAGTATGAACTTATACATTATACTTATACTTATACCTTAAATTATTTCAATGTACTTTTCTATTACAAATTCATCCACTCGTTTTTCAGTCAACCTCAACCTCAACATATGTGTATTTTGTGGTAATGTCCTTTTGCTATAAATATATGAACATGCTCCCTATCGTTCCATTGTTTTGTAACACTAAGAGAGTAAGGATCTGAATAAGTATAAACTTATACATTATACTTATACTTATACCTTTAACTAATTTAATATACTTTCCTATTACAAATTCATCCACTCGTTCGTCAATCAGTCAACCTCAACCTCAACATATGTGTCCTTTTTGGTAATGTCAATTTGCTATAAATATATGAACGTGCTCCCTATTGTTCCATTGTTTAGTAACACTAAGAGAGTAAGGATCTGAATAAGTATAAACTTATACATTATACTTATACCTTTAACTAATTCAATATACTTTCCTATTACAAATTCATCCACTCGTTCTTCAATCAGTCAACCTCAACCTCAACATATGTGTCCTTTTTGGTAACGTTCTTTTGCAATAAATATATGAACGTGCTCCCTATCGTTCCATTGTCTAGTAACACTAAGAGAGTAAGGATCTGAATAAGTATGAACTTATACATTATACTTATACTTATACTTATACTTATACCTTTAATTCATCTATTCGTTCTTCAATCAGTCAACCTCAACTTCAACATATGTGTATGTATATTTAACTAATTCAATATACTTTCCTGTTACAAATTCATCCACTCGTTCTTCAATCACTCAACCTCAACCTCAACCTTGACATATGTGTCCTTTTTGATAATGTCCTTTTGCAATAAATATATGAACGTGCTCCCTATCGTTCCATTGTCTAGTAACACTAACAGAGTAAGGATCTGCATCAGCATAAACTTATACATTATACTTATACTTATACCTTTAACTAATTCAATATACTTTCCTATTACAAATTCATCCACTCGTTCTTCAATCAGTCAACCTCAACTTCAACATATGTGTATGTATATACAATGTAAGTGGTGTTAACGAAGAAGCAAGGAGTAGAGTATGTTGATAAAGTATTAAGAATTTATAAATTAATGAAACGAGATTGAATTATGACATTTATTAGTATTGAAATCATTTTTTAGAAAATTTAATATCAATCGTGATTTTAGTGAAATTAAGAAATTAGTATAAAGTAGAGTCGAGTGATTTGACTTGTGAGAGGCCCGTATAGCGTTAATCGTCACCGTAAAGAAGTTTTAATATGAAATATAAAATACGACTGCTACAATAGAATTTAAAATATCTACTTCTCGAAGATACTGCGTACGGTGGTAGTGTACATTTCCATGAAACGTATTGCGATAATATTCACACTTTGATATAACGTTAATTCGTACGTAGATTTGATTTTTGAATTTTTGAAAGGAAATTTCGACGGCTGTTCATTAATTTCGTATTTCCGTAATTCAGTCTGCAAATGGGCGCGAACAATATGCGTCACCTTTATGCTAATATTCACGCCATGCGAAAACTTCCTTGATGGCAGTTCCACGTAGTTCGGTTCTTGCAGGATATCCCGCCGTAATTTTCGATAGACCGAGTTTATAGTTGCAACGGATCGTAAAGTTAAGGCAACGACAAAGCTGGATAGGAGGACAGAAAGCGGCACAGATAAAGCAACGACGAAGAGGAAAGGTATGTTGGCCATATAGCAAATCCGACTTCCCATTATGACACTATAATGGTGTTCCATACGAGGTTATTGCACGTCAGAGATCATATTGAAATAGGAGAGCTATACCGACAATTTTTAACATTCGCCTCGTGTACGCTCACGTTTTATCGTAATCGGTTCTTTTTTGTCCTTCTCTATATTATTACACACAATGATAACGAACAAGTGCAGGGAGAGAAACAAGCTTTTACCAAAAAAATCAATCGATAAAATAATATGTTTTCAATTATTCTATATCCCTGTACTTACAAAAAATCATTCATACGATCGTAAATATAAAATTTCTTTTTTAACCAATTCTAATATTAAGTATTTACGAAGCCCAAGTTGCCTTTTCAAATTATATCGTAGATACTCGGATAAGTTTAAAAAATTGATCAAATTTATCATCGATTCAAGGGAGTCGAAGCGGAGAAAGAGAAAGGAGAAATTGATTATTATCGGCCAGTAATAGAGAATGAGTCTTCCCTTGGTACGAGTAAATAGATCATTGTTGTTTCCGAACAATGATGAGAGTATGCCCGTTCGTGCTAGAAAAGACTGATGAACGTGCTATAGGCAGGCATTGTTCGTCCGGCGGAAACGCCGTTGAATAAATTGGCCACACTGTTTCCACGACACCATACTATCATCCTGTATTGTCTCTGTACATTTATTGTGCGAACGTTGATGCTTAATGCAAGCATCGCACGATTCTATTTACGAGAAACGACGAAATCGATACGTTCGACTGGCAATTATTCTTTGGTTTTCGTTGAGGGAACAAGGTGGCTGAGCAAACGATCGGTACTCGATGCGTGACCGAAGTTCGAAGGCACATCCACGCCAGCCATGATTAAACTCGTTTGTATATTCATGTATCGCTAACGTAATACGTGCTTCAATATATTTCACGTTTAACGTTTTAACGTTTCCAGTCCTTGTTCATCCGCGTAAATGAACCGCTGAATATTATGAATTCAGATCGTGTCATCTCTCGGAATATTTATTGATATTAATCGTTATGAATATTTATGGAGATTTTAAAGCTACGGAGATCTGGTTTGCGCTGCCTGAAAAAAAGTCGACTTACTTGGTATAGCGAAGCTATTTCATTGTCGTGACACGACTTTTGCTAAAGATTTTTGCAGCCACTGAGATATCCGGCGTCGATAGAAATTGATACTTTTATAGTTTAGCAATATAAATATGTTATATACTTTATTTAACTCCCTTCATTCGTGTATCGTACAATTATATATTTCGTTGCATATATTAGTTTTTGTATCTTCTCTAGCGTCACGTTAGGACAAAATTTATGCGATGGAGATAAAAATTATAAAAGTTATGCGTTTATAAGAGAGTTAATATCTTTAAGCATGTTCTTTTTTTTAGCATAAATTAAGCGTAATTTAAGGCAGAATTCTAAACTTTAGTACAATGAATAATGTTCGTACAACAATGTCGTTCGAGACTTGTTTTCCAAGGTACACAGTATAAATAATTTAGGAGTAATAATAAATTTTAATTATCAAACGAATTGTATGCGATCTAAAATCACGAACCAAACAATAAACTCGCTAATAAACGCTTGGACGAAAAGATACGTAAAAGATCTTTTAAGGAAATTAAATTTTCACTCCCTTCGACGCTATCTTCTCGCGGATGGTCGAGGGGTTAAGTCGTTCGTGCATCAGATAGTCGATATAAACAATAAAACCAGATGCATTAGTATCTCGCGGGCGAAGTAGCTTTTCCACCAGCACCTGAGCTCGTACGAGTCGTGACAGTAACAGGAATTTTTATTGCGGCTCAGCGTATTCGATGGATTCTCCTCGCGCTTGATTTACTATCCGACCAGCTCTATATGTATTTATGCTTTTAAACACAGTGCCGCGTAGAAACGTTTTACGCCACGTCTCGAATAATAGTAAAAGCAACGTCATAAAATCGCAATCGTATAATGCGTTATCGCGATCGTAAGATCGCGTAATGCTCGCGTAAACTTTTCTCTCTAACGTATATCTATTACGTTCATCGTTGATATGCAAGCAATAACACGATGTAAACATCATTGGGAGCCGTTTTCTATGTTCTCTATTCTTCTCTTCTTCCTTTCTCCCGTGGCATCGTCCGTTGAGACAACTCGTAAACCGAGTGACAATTTACGCGCGAGTTTCCAGTTCTCTTACACGCGTTTACGATTATTGCCGGTGATCGGGAATTTAACTCGACTCGATCTGCGTTTATCGAGCTTGCTCACGGTTTGAAAATGACGATTTGTTAGCTGAACGAAAGCTGCTGAAGAGTTTTCATGAAATCTCTGGAGCACGCTTCTTGAATCTTTAATTAGAGCATCTAGTCATAGTCGATATGGGATAGAAAAATGTCGAATGTACGAGCAGAGTAAGAATGAAATAATGATAAGAATAAAGCAGAAATGGATAAAAAATATCAAGTATATCGAATTTTTACTTCTGCCTGTGCTTCTTTCATAACTTTGCGTTTTCATTTTCTTCTATGTTTAGGAATGAATAAATAACAGTTAAAAGTTGTCCCAAATTTCTGTGAATATATTGTGATTTGTATACAACAAAAATTAATCTCAGTCGTTGCCAATATAATTTCCAGTGTTTTAGCGAACACAACGATCGAGTGTTTATATATATATATATATATATACTTTCTAGATGAATTCTTAAAATCGAAGAATTTAATTTTTAATCCGATACGTTAACCAAATTAGCATCTGTCTAGATGATTGAACGAATAATTCAAGACTCGTCACCCTTCGCGACGATCTGCAATGGTTTACGAAAATTCGAAGTTAAAAACGTTCAACGTGTCAAATGAATATTAAAGAAACAGGGTATCGCTTATTCAAGACGCGTGTAAATGATGGTGTGTGAAAGGGGTACGATATAGGGAGGACGTCTAACACGACGAATACACTCTCTGCTACGCTTTATCTCCTTCTTATAAATGAAACAGGTTATTTATTATCCAATAAAGAGACACTCCTGGTACGCGACACCCTTGCGGGTACTTTGCCGGGGTTGTATCCTCTGACGTGTAAATATCGAGGTTTCCCTGTAACCCTCTCCGGAGACCGGCCAGACACATTTTATCTTTCGCACCCTTCTTCGATAGCGCATATTCTTCATGCTGTTTCAAAACATTTCCAAGCGTATGTTCCATTAACCGTGATTTCGAACATTAAATTCCGACACTCTTACATAGAAGAAAAGAAAATATTTGTAGCTTGATCGAAAGTAAGCGCACGCTTGATCGATTTTAGATAAATCGATAAGATCGATATTAGATGTTGAAGTGGTCATCGCTTCTAAGAAAACTCTACGTCTGGTCTTTTTAGGTTTCTCAAGCATTAAAGCCATCGACAGCGTATAGGCAAAAGACTGCGTCGAAGGCAAACCATAAACAGTAGATAGGCGGCGTTGGCTTTGTCACGTAAAATAAAAAAGAGAAAGTGAAGACGAAAAATAGAAGATAAAAATAAAGAAATAAAAAGAGAGCATTTATTTCTTAGCACTTGGTTTACGCTAACTGCAATTCACTTCTGAACTCCAGCCGCGACTTTTCAAGACCGAAGCTCTTACAACTACTTGACTTTCGGCGGAATCCGATTCTTTTTCTTTGTCATCCCCCGATATCCCCACTATCCACGCGTTTGTTAGGCGTTCTCGAACATTCGATATTGAGGGTTCATTAGACACCTCGCTTCGGCGACGTACATTGTCGCCGAGTGCCGCCACATCTTTATTTCCTTTATTCCATTATTATTCAACGATTCCAATCGAAAACCTTAAGATCCCCAATAGACGCACCTTGGTACGTTACCAACGAAACGATACATCACGACCTCGAGATACTTACAGTCAAAGAAGAATTATCCAAATTCAGCAATAGACACAGCACAAGAATTAACAACCACCAAAACCCTCTAATTACTCAACTACTCGACACGTCGGAACAGATCCGCAGGCTAAAAAGACATTACGCCTTAGACTTAAGCACTAGATTCAAATAGAATCAAACGTACTATAAACACCTATTTATCATGTCATAGTACCACGTCAGATAAATTTACTTAAAATTCTCTAACGAGAATTGATTGTAAAATAAACGCAAATAAAAAAAAAATCTTTATTTCCGTCATCAGCCCATCGGTTCCGAAGCGCGGCCTGGTCCCCGATGCGGACTGAGATGTGGTTGATGTTACAGCTTCAGTGTTTTCAGTCATAGGGTAACACTGCTAGCGCTCGACACATTATTCTGTTGCGACACTTTGAACCGTCGCTCTGTTGGATTTACATAATAAATTCCATTATCATATACGAAGTTCAATTTCTTCGCCCTATTCGTGAAAGAATTATTTCGTTCGAACTGCGACGCGAGGAGATTACCGGCGATCTGTTAACTTCGCGATTTCTTGACACTAGCGTGCGGATCTAGATCAGCTCAATTACATTTCGACTTGTTTTTGCGCTTCAGTATTTAAAATATATATTTTCTACCTTACAATTCATTCACGCGTTCCTTTGTATTCACATACATCTAATAACCTCAACATTAGATAAATTAAAAACATGAAATAAAAATTTTCCGCCGTTATGAATTTGAAAGGAATTATACTAAAGAAAGTAGGTGCACAGTATTATATTTATCACACTGACCAATTAATTAGGTAAAAATATATTAAATTTCCTATCATTTACTAGTATTCTCATGTGACTACACCTATTTGATACTATCGAAAGAAAACGTAGAATCTAATAAGAAAACATTTCATTGGAAAACAAGAATATACGTAAGTACTTTTCGTAGTCTCTGATTTATATGTAGGTATAGACACTATTTCCAATGTATTTCATCAATGAACATCCGTAGCCAGAGTTATATGTTTCTAAGTATTACTTTGCCAATAACTGATCACTAAAGCTACACGATCCAGATCGGAACGTCACGCGTTAAATCCTATTTATCTGAGCATCCTTGACTCTCCAACGATTACTATAGTTTTATCTGTTCTTGAACTTTCGCTGTTTCACGGCATTCGACGACCATACTACGTGAACTTGGGACGCATGCTTGTCTTTGCCGAACAAAAAGTTCGATTGCATGAGCGAAAGAAAGCACGAGACTTGGACCAACGGATGTAATTTCTTAAATTGCCCGCGGATGATCGTATCTTACGGGAAGATTTCGTGTCGCGGTGGCCAGTACGGCCATTATCGGCGCGAGTTGAAGGGAAAACAGAAAGGGACGGGTTAACCGTGTACTCGGGACGCTTGACAAAGCGGCTTTAATTAAAACTTTCCAACGAATCGGATAGCCTGGAGATATTTTCGAGCGAGTGTAAGCAGTTTCGAAGTTGGCGGGTTAGGAAAGGAAGGGTTGAAAGGAAGATGTTACCGATGCTTGTGCCTCAAACGAGGCCTACAAAGGTTTCAGCGTTCGAGATGCCACGTGAAAAATAGCATTCGTCGTTTGCTTTTATAAGAAATTAATTTAATCGTCGTTTAAAGAGATTCGTTTGTGCGGCGAGTTTGGTCAAATACTCACATTTATGGGAGGATTGTTTAGAAAGAAGTGTCTTTTGTTGCGTTGACTTTGAATTTACCGTGCTCTTTCGAGTACGAACAGTCAAATATTCCTTTAACGAGGTGTTTCGTTCGTTTAATACTTTTGAAGATGATATCAGAAGCGTGACGTGTTGGGAAGTAGCTTCACTGCTGGTACTGTCTCTTCGTTTCGTTTAGTATTCCGAATGCGCGAGCTTTTATTGTTATTACTCTTAAGTGTTGCGGATATTGTCTGGTATGGATATCGTAGCACACGGTATAACGAAAGAATATAATAGTATATTGATAAATATTGCAGTCCGTTATAACGAAAATAATGTAACAATAGTTCTTAATGAATAAAAGTACGATAATAATTATTGGTATTAATTTACTGTCTTTGTTATACATACTGTGTAATATATGTAGATGGGTTGGAATTGATTAATGTTCCTGTACTTTTGTTGGGAAACAACGATATTACACGCATAGGCACAAATACTCTTACACAGACACCCATACAGGCATTTGAACAGGACACTTACACAGGTCATACTCGTTACTGTATAGAGAGTGGGGTTCAAAGTATTTAAGGGATCATGGTTCACTACTTAAGTCTAGTCTGAGAGTAATTGGCCAACAATCAACAATTCTTGCACACGTTGTTAATTATATCAATCGCTTGTATACATCAGGTTCTGTAGTTCTGTTTAATAAATATCACTGAATATTATTTTAACGTAAACATTGTGTCTTCCACAGATTATTAATCTTAACTTTAAGATTAAATTCTAACAACTTTATGCGAGTTTGTTCGATCACGAACGTGAAATTAATTCACAAATTAATTTTACAACTTACTCGATATTATGACTGAATTCTTCGCAAGAAATCCGACTCATTTATGTATGTAAGTTTTTCTATAAATTTCTGAACAGTTGATTAGCTTGTTGTAGGAACAACTTATTTTGCTTATAAAATAATTACTTTTAACTTTTACCCTCTTCTATATTCACCAAACTCTTCTCTCTGTTATAATATTAAATTTTCTTGTTACCAAGTATCGGACACGAAGAAAGAACTAAGTACGTGTTTTTGAAGTTGTAATCTATTGAACTACGTGTACCGTAAACAACGCTGTGTAAACATTCGCGTCCAACTAATAGCAGATTAATAAAGAGCGTCTTAAGAACTTCGTGTTCTTAAACATCAGAAAACAAAGCTCAGCAAGAAAAGCACGAATTCACCGTGCAAGTCTTTTGAGCTTTTGCAGTTCGCGATGGCACATGTGCATCAAACTTGAACTTTCCAGCGAGTTTCGAACAACGATCGATTGATTTTCTCTTAACTTGATCCGAAGTTATTCTCCTGGACACGCTACGAAGATATTTCGAGAGAATGATGCATCGCCAAGAAGTTTAATGAACAGCTTAAATTATCCGAGAGAATCCCAAAGTTTGACGACTTATCGGTTCTGCTTTTTTCCTTTACGGTCTTTATATCCACGGAAGTCGAATGCTGTCCGATGGTATCCACTGATTGAACAACAAAATCGAACTGCGAAAAAAATTGGACTGTCTTTGGCCACCTCGATAATTATTACTGTTGTACTTAATATTTTATAACGAAACCAGGAGACGCGTTGCAACTCGTTGAAGATCAACGAAATTTGTAAACCAAGAGACATGAATTAGTAAGGTGGAATTGATCGATTTAACTTTTGTGGGTGTTACGCGGAAAAAAACCACATAAACTACTTCTAACGTACATAAATCAATACGCCTCGGCAAAACGTGGAAATAGATCAATGCTTTCATCCTTTCACGAATATCTCTTGCAGAGAGACATATACTCTCATTAATGACTCGTTCGATTTGTTAAAGGAAACGTTTCAACTCGAAAAATAATTCACCTTTTCTCCTCCTGCAGATATATCAGATTTATGAAAGAGAGATCTTCAATCTTTTTTCTACTCGAAATGCAATTAATTTCTATGTATAAACATTGATTCTACAAAAGTTGTAAATACGAAGTTATTACGTAAAAATGTCTGTGAAAAGAAAACTTTCAGCGAGAAAAGTATGCCTTCAATAACGATGTTTGACCATTTACCATAGAGAAAGTGAAAAAAGGTGGAAAGGAAAATGTGAAAGGAGTATTCTGACCAAAGTTTTCACTTCAAACGTAGTTAGTCGTCTCTAATTGAACTTATTAAGAAAGTCTTTCAAACGATCCTCCGATTTTCTGCGTCTGACCGGCTCTTAAGAACCTGCTCCGCGTTTTATTCGTTTCTATTTAAAGCTCATTGCAAAAGTGCTTGCGTTTATTTAAAATCGAGAATCCTTTTCCCATTGAAACGGCCCCATCCTCGCTTTTCTATCGCAGCTCGATTTTCGAATTAATTCTCTTGTTGAAATCCACGCCAATAACTCGAAAGCGGAGTAATTTCGATCGTTTGAGATCGAGGAGAGTAGAAGATCTCTAAGTTTTCATAAACTGGAACGCCAGTATTTCAAAGGGCGTAAAAGCAGAGTCTCTAGAGGGTGGTCAAGAAACGGTACGATAAGAAGTAATAAAAATACTCGCTTTTTCCGTAAGATAAGCTTTAATACTTGCAACTCTGTGAATGTGTATGCGGGAAGAAACCTTTCTGTCTTCTTCTGCTTCTTTGAAGTAACATCTCATGAAAGAATACACCATATGTTTTTATAAATAATTTTTTAACATAAAAATATATAGATACGTAAATAAAACGTTAATCGTACGTACGATGATCACTGTATATTACTTTTTTTAAATAATTTGCAATTTCATTTATTTATTTTTCCTATAATACCTGTATAGACAAATGCTGAGTCGTCATTTAATTATGAAGTTTATTTCTCTTCAAATTATTTTCTATCTTGTAATATTATAACGAAATATTTCCAATATTTCAGGAAAATATTTTTATACTTTCCAATTTTTCTCTTAAACTATCGAGTCTTCCTAATTATGTGCAAAGGAATTGCAACATTTTAATTCCAGCGAACTATACAATTATTAAATAGTGAGATATGCGAATAAAGATATAGACAATACTGTTCAGAAAAAGAGCAGTTCAACTCAGAGTTAGGCGACTTGAAGTAGAATAAACGTCGATTACGTCAGACGTACTCTACAGTAACAAGCGTATAAATATATAAGTGTATAAATTCAATTATTTATATACTTTATTATTATATAATTAATTATATTATGAGAACATTTATTTCAATCGTTCTTTTAATTTTTGCTCTACATTTTTATATATTTCTAGAGCAACGCAAATGAAGAAGGACGTTCAACATTTTATTTTGAGTATAATCATAAATTCAATTAAATTGAATTCAATATGACAATGTTCTTTATTTATTTGCTAGCTGCTATAATTGGCAGGTTTATGAGCAAAGTGTACATTTATATGCAAACTAAATAGAAAATATTTTTATACTTTCCAATTTTTCTCTTAAAATATCGAGCCGTCCTAATTATGTGCAAAGGAATTGCAACATTGTAATTCCAGCGAACTATACAATTATTAAATAGTGAGATATGCGAATAAAGATATAGACAATACTGTTCAGAAAAAGAGCAGTTCGAATCAGAGTTAGGCGACTTGAAGTAGAATAAGCGTCGATTACGTCAGACGTACTCTACAGTAACAAGCGTATAAATATATAAGTGTATAAATTCAATTATTTATATACTTTATTATTATATAATTAATTATATTATGAGAACATTTATTTCAATCGTTCTTTTAATTTTTGCTCTACATTTTTATATATTTTTAGAGCAACGCAAATGAAGAAGGACGTTCAACATTTTATTTTGAGTATAATCATAAATTCAATTAAATTGAATTCAATATGACAATGTTCTTTATTTATTTGCTAGCTGCTATAATTGGCCGGTTTATGAGCAAAGTGTACATTTATGTGCAAACTAAATAGTAGAAAATAAATTAACTTAGACTTGGTAAACTAAGGACGTTACAGTTATCTTGTAAATTCGTATCCACTATAACGGATAAAGTTAGATCAAGCAAACTGAAACTCCAAATACTATCGGAATCAGCGTTACTCGATTTATTTAGCCTTGACTAGTTTCTAGACGCTGGCTGCTCCACTAAAAGCAATAAAGAATATTAAGGTTGAAAAGTAATTAGCTTCTTAAAATATCGATATTAAATAAAACGTTCATAGGATTTCAATAATACATGAGATTTATTAATTCTCAGGTAGATTTTTGTGACAAAATTCTATCTTAAAGTATCCAAAAAATGTTTCATGCTATTACATATCGAAAAATTGTTTAAGATATTTCAATAATCCGGCGTAAAATTCAGATAAAAATGCAAACATATTTTCTATTCGCATTTCTAATGTTTCGTAAGTCTGATCAAACACTGTATGTGATATTTTGATGTTTAGCAGCCGTCACTCGCAGAATTTCGAATCATCGATGCATTAAGATTAGCATGTAAAATTCCGCACGAGTGCTGGCAACTCTCGACACGAACACCCTTCCATCATCTCGGTTCGTAGATTCCAGACATTCGTTTTCTCAGCATTTTCCAGGATTGCGTTCGATCCTCGAAAAGAACAACGGGTTTCTAAGCAATCCTCTTTTCGAAGCATCGCGAAAGGTGACGAGTGTCTGCTTTTTAAAACGTCGGAAAAATGCCACTGGGATACGATAAACGTGAAGTCTGTTTGTTGCTGCACAACCTGTACCATTTTAGCTTCTGTTTTGTCTTCTTTTGAAAATGTTGTCTTATTTCTATTTTATGAAAACGATTTGAATCTTCATGACAAGATAAATTATTTTGTAGTTCATTGTATATTCTTCGTTACGAAATAAATTACGAATAGAATCACAGACACGTTACCTCATTTTCTTCGATTTTCAGAATACAATTTTTCAAAGAATAATAAACGATGAAACAGAATGTAATAATGGAATAAAGAAACTTTATTTCTGCAGCTGTTTAATTCATTCGATTCTTTGCTCCTCGTGGTGTATTATATTATTCGATATTATTGTCCACTGACGGGACTTAAACAGTATCAAATATTTTATAAAAACAATTCAACAATACAGCCACGTGAAACGCGAGGACTTAAAGCGAACGATGGAGTAAAAGCCGATCGGAATCCTAATAAATTCCAGTCCCCTTTCACAGTTTTATTTTCGCAAAGCAATAAATCTTTAAAGCGTCAGAACGAAACAAAAAAGAATTGCAATACAACGGGTGCAAGTTAAAAAACAAAACTAGACGAAGAAAGGGAGAAAAAATCTGTTTACCGTCGAAATATTTTTGTTCGGGAATCGATATCGTTCCCGGCGACTTAAATATAGATGGAGCTAGAGTCAAATGGAGCAAAAGAGAAAAAACAAAAGAAAAAAAAAACAAAAAAGAAAGTGAATTGCAGAACAAAGGATGCAAAGGGTTAAAAAACAAAAGAAAGACGGGAAAAGAAAAATATGTGCATCGAAGTATTTCGTTCTGGAATCAATATCATTTCTAGCGACTTAAATATAAACGAAACATTTTTCCAAGGGTGAAACAAACGCAGGCAACAAAAAACGAACAAATGCAAGACAGAAGAGAACGAATAGGAGAAAAGAAGAAATGTAGAGAAATAGGAAATACACATCGAGATTCATCTCGAACGCATCGAATAAAACGGATTCGTCGCGGGAACGTGAACATACATCACAGACTCGATAGAATACCGGTCGGATTATACCTCCCTTTTTTGACGCTGGCCGATCCACTCACGTTGGATTTCTTTTTCTGTCTCCTTTATCCGCTTTCTTCATTTCACTGCGTGTAACTTGAACGCGCCCGCGACGATCCTATCTCCGTAGTTTTCTCCGACCTCCAACCCTTATTGAGCTCTCGCAGACAACCCTCTCACCGTTACACCGTTACGAACCAACTATCCTCGAGATGTCTCCAGTCTGTACGAATTGTGTTCTCCACTTTCCTTTCCCCATTCTATACCCGTCTCTTTTTCTAATATTCCAACGTGGTTACTATAGTCCGCGTGTTGCCACCGCGATAGCATCCTTAATATCGAATATTACATCGAAAAGGGCGCGCCATTCGTACGTCTCGGTGGAGTCAATTTGCTGTTACAGATGTCATGCAAGAAGGGGCGCGTGTATTCGTTCAGCGTAGGGTAGCTTGTCACAATTTTGGCGGTAGAACAAGAAGTTTGGAAGTGATATTGCGTGTTTAGTATTATAATTTGATTTTAGTTGACGTTTGTTTGACATACTGTATATAGATTAATCGGTTCTTGTACTCTTTGAAAACTAGTGGTCGTTTAAGTGAACATCGACTATTCTATTTCGTAATAGCCTGTTGAAATGTACAGAATGTCGTTACAGTTTCGTAGGAAAGTGTTTCAACGCTTGTTGACTTTTGTAAATGGATACATTACGTGTGTCACACGAAATGTTCTGAAATTTCGCTGGCACTTTAACGAGACCCGACTTGACAACGATAAAGTTTTCTCGCGAGTGAGTAATTACACTTATTGGTTATTGGTTTTCAGTCTGAAGATTTCAAATTATAGTTGTGGCTCAAACTGTACATTTCGTTCTAAATACAAACTGTGTTTCTCGAATTAAAATGACAAAGCATATCAGACGTGCGATTTGATATTATAAAGCAGAGGGTCGTACAGAGCCACGAATCCTATAGAAACAAGCTAAATATACGGAGATGATCCTTAAAAATTCTTGCGTAACAAAGTGCACCATGGTATCGTAAGTTTATGATTAATTCCGATTTTCGAGATCGGAAATGATTTCTATCCAACGTGTTGTATTTAAACCATTTAATATCGGAAGTAGATTTTTTGTTGATAAACCAATGTTATAGGAAAAAGGATTTCGAAATATCGAAAAAATTTTTCTGAGAGTAAACAGCTATTGTATGGACAAAAAGCGGAATCACTACATGAAACTATATCTCTGTTATAACGAATGGGATATCAGATTTTGGTATCTTTCGTGTTTACCTTTAACAATCCAGTTAGGTCTTTGTTGAACACGACCGAATAAAAGTTCCTCTTTCTCCCCGCTCCACCCTTTTCCTTCTACCCCATATTTGCTTTCAAAAGTAATTTCATATAAAAATCGGGAAACTTTATAACCATACCGTGTCGGTAGTTTATAAAATACCACAATAAATCAGAGGGCTTCGTAACATTAAACAGCGCTGCTGTATCAACCCTTGATAATTTTGTGTGGAACAGGACTCGACATTCTATTTCGTTCTTATCAGTTTTAATAATAAATAAAGCAATATTTAATAGAACATAAATATAAATTCGGCAGAAACACGATACAAATGTTATTGATGATGAAAATATGAAAATTCGTTGAAATTATGAACAAATTTTCAAAATAGTTTATCGAATATGAAACAGTTGGTGTAAAGTGTTCTCGTTAGATTCTAAATTTTTTAATGCTCTTCTTATTTACTCTCATTTCATCCACACTATCCTACTCTCCCCTCCTTAAAACAAACCGTCAAATTGCAATTGACGAAGGGAAGGTAGTTTACACGGTATTATAATTACAATGGCGTTAACGCAATCCGAAGTGTGTTCCGCGCATAGACAGAGAGGCTGGGATACACAGATTTTACTTTGCCTGTGTTAAAGCTTGTAACGCTGTAGTTGACTGCGTGCCATGGAGAAGGGTTGCAGCCGAAAGGGTGCGAGTGACATTTTATTAAGTACGGAGTTTCATGCTTCGAAGCAATTTAGACGTATACCACGCAGCGAAAGTTTCATACCGGCCTGCAACGTGCGGCAAAATCATTTGAATCTTGAAAGGCGGTCGGTGATTTACAGAGGCCTCATTTTGGACCGGTTACTTCGTGCCTCTCTGTTCATGAGTTTCTTCGCTTTGTAATTACGTATCGTTGCTCCGAGATCGTTTTAACACAACACTTCATTACAATCTAATTGAGCTTCGGATGCGTGTTCGTTTAATTTATTACCACCATTTATCAATTTATTAATTTATTTTTATTTCCGTAAAAGGTTTTAGTCGCAGAATATAATTGATTAATCGCGCATTAAATACAGGATATAAATTCATTCATTGATTCAAAGTTATATATTTATATATTGAGAAATAAACATCAACACACAAATAAATATAAGTACAATACAAACAAATACAAACAAACATAAAGAACTGTATTCCATAACAAATAGAAGTTGAATTTCTTTCTTCCATTATCATTATAGATTCCACTCTGCAAATCTACCGCGGTGATATTTGTTCGTCCTTTGAAAATTATAATTTAATAATAGTCGAAAATAATATATCGTAGTGACAACTGTATTTTATTTGTAATAATAAAATGTTTGATAATGTACAACATGCGATGTACTGAAATAATTCCCTTCTAAAGATTTGCATTATTTTAATGAAATAATCTTTGTGTTTAAGGTTGTGAAACATCTTTTCATGAGAAGTGTATCATACTTGGTTAATACTATCATTTAAATATATTTGAATACTCGATTAGTATAATTTCTTTGTGATTACTTTATTGTTTTATATTTTTTTATAAATTCCTTTTAAACGCAATCCTCTAAGTAATATGAAGAATTCAGTGAAATATCAGGACGCACGGAAGTCAGATATTAACGAGGTAGAAATTTGTAACTTTTAATTATATTCAGACTCTGGTAAAGTGCATAGAGAAACGGAGTCTGTTTCTCTGGACGACAGCTCCAACGAATTATAACATTCTAAGATAAATGTATTAAATAAAGTACCTTGTTACATAACGAAACGAAATAATTAAAGTCGTAGTTAGCTTCCATTAAAAAAGTAACGGTTAATTTCTGAATAAATTAAAGTTTCTTCGATTCAAGATGAAAACGTTAAATAGCAAGACGAAAGTTTTGTTTCTTTACAATTATAAGACAGTTGACGTCGAAATGGGGGACGATTAACGTTTCACCGGCCAGTTTCTTCATGACGATTATTTAGTCGAGGAATATCCTTTATTTCGATAAGAAAGTTTAATTTAGTTCCGTGAAGTAGCTTCCGCTGAAAAATCGAGTTCCGCGCGTTGTTCCACATCCCCCGTCCACAGAAATATAATATTGTTCTTTAATCCTCGTTGCGATGTTGGGCCGAATTGCGTCGCTTCAAAGAATCACTGTCAGAATATACGTTTCTCGTCAGAAGTTAGGAAAGTTTTGTCAGAACGCGTTTCCACCATAATACATTTTCCCTAACTACGTCACTTCTAAATTGGGTTCGCAGCGGCGACGCGAGCAGCGGATTTAACTAAAGGCAGAATTGTGCTCTTAAATACGCAACGTTGTTAAATATTTTCTGAAAATTAAATACCCATATGCGTTCCACGTGCTATTCAAAGAAGAGGAGCGTGTTTAAGCTGTTCGCACTTGAAGATAGGAAAATATGAGAAGTTTCATTATCCGAGCGAGACGTTTAACGATAAATGCGCTATTATGAAAGCAATCAGAAGAATGCTTCTGTATATTTTACCGACGTTTATTTACTTTGGTTTTTATCCTTAATGTTTTCAACGGAACTCGGAGGTTTATTCTTCGAATCTGAAATGAGATTATTCCGAAGCAATTCAACGAACAATACGAAGAAAATTTTCATTACCGAACATCTATCAACAATTCCAATCAGTTTAAGAAAACCGATTAATCGTTTGAAAATCAACCAAAACGCGCCACTTAATTTCCTTCGCTAGCCATTCGTTGTTTCCTCTAACTAAACGATAATTAACTGATATCTACTGGTTCCTACTGCTTTAGCCAGTTCTATGGGCATTTGTTAATAAAGGAAACTTTCGGAAATTTTCGCCAAACGTAATTTCCTGTCCACGAAGAAAGGTGAATAGTTTCGCGCAAAAAAACTACCTAATTCGTCTTTCACCCTACTGCGAATTCATCTTTTATTCGTTCACGATGGCGTCTGCGCATGTAGCCGAATACGATCGAATCCTCGTCCACGATATCGAAAGCAAGAATTCGCTGGTTTGTCATTATCTCGGAGATTCAGGATGTGTCCTGCATCGATACATTTTTTTGTTCTTTTTTCAGTTTGAAAGCTTAGGTATTACGTGCAACATCTATGTTCGTGGGAAATTTATGGAAAACATACGTATAAATATTTGTAACATCGCGATTTCTCCGTACAGTACAGATAAAATCCACGATATTACAAAACAAAAACTGATTCGAGATTACGTTGCTGTTATGCCTGCTTGTTTGTCGTTGTGTTCGAACATACGGCAATATTTTCACGATATTGTGCAAATTTGCGCTCGAAAAGATTCGAAGGATCGATGAAAATTATTCCGTTGATCAGCTCTATCGCCGATTATTACACGAGCACGTATGCTCATGGGGGAAACGGAATTACCTTCGTGATTAAATGCATGGAAACGCACCGTGTTCCTCCGGATCATTAATCACTTTGTAAATAAGCGGTGTTTATTTGATTACAGGCTGTGGCCGACGTACGCTAGTGCGCATAACAACCTCGGAACACTTTCGGTGGGCGATCAAGCGGAGCAACACTTTTTGGCTGCGATACACGCTCAACCGGGGCACGTGAACGCTCATTACAATCTTGGTCAACTCTACAGGTCAGTGACTAAGTCATCGTGAAAGAAATGTCAGATGTCATGTGAATCGCTGTTTACTTTATTTTTTGTAACCCTTTAGCTATTATACAGAGGAATTTATTGATATTGATAACTTATAAACTAGAAATTATAACATGCAGCTCGTAAAAATTCGCTAATGTAATGTAATAATGTTCGATAACGTAGAAGAATAATTTCAGAAAAAATTAAGAAACATTCTATTTAACGTTATTTTTTATTTATACGTTGCTTCGTATAAGATAAAATTCTACGAATTAACTGCTCGGAGATTAACGAGGTAACATTAATTTAATTCTTCTTATTGAACTCACATTTACTAAAATCATAAATATTGATCTTATCATAACACGTAACGATACAATATTAATTAAATTCAGTAGTGTATATTCAATCATCTCGTCATCGTTCATTCTGATTAACAATTTAATTAATCATAACAGTTACCGTTAATCATCGAACGTTAATTACACTATAATAGACAGCTCAAACGATACCATTATTATCGACTGCAAGAATCATGCACAGAGCCACTCTTTCGAGTTTGATAAGAACTTGTTTCCTCTCAAAAACGTTCACAAAGGGAGAACGAAACGATACGCTATCGCGTATCTATGGTAACGGTCTGTGAAACTCGCAAGTGAAGAAGCAACTCGTTCATTTGTGTAAAAAAAGAATAAACGAGGCAGACGCGGCAGGGAACAACGAGTGGAAATCAAGGATAATTCTCGTTTCTCCGAATGCCCTGGAATCTAATGGTGTCTCCCATCACGCGGAGTAAACAGAGTTACAGGAAGAATTCCGAATCCAACGGTTTCCTGCTTTATTAATGGTATATCGAGGCAATGGTATACCGAGGTATACGCTACGCGATAAATTTAGCGTGGCAAGGTAATTCTAGCGGCGTGGTCAAAATTAAACTTTAATTAACGCCTCTTGCTTGATAAATTAATGTTTAATTGACGGCGGGAGCGAGGCGTGCGTACGTGTATACCGCCATTGCTCGTTCCGTCCACTCGCTGCTGTTGCTGCTGCTGCTGCTGCTGCGCTGTACTCCATTTTCGTCTCGTTCCGGCTCGCGGGGAAACATTGCCCATAAATTTTTCGGCTCTCTCCTCCACGAAAGTATTTTCCACCGTGAAATCCCTGGGAACGTGGCTCGCGGATTACTCGGCTTATGAAGTGTGTTACGGATCGTGGAATTCGAAGGTCTGATGGAACAACTTCGTTCGCAAATCGCTGATAACCACTTTTTCACCGATAACTAAACTGCAGATATTTATACGTTTATCGAAAATTCAAAGATGCACAGATTCATAAAGAATGTATATAACGCACGAAAATATACAATATATCAAGAGTATAGCATAGATTATGATATTTAATGTATGGAAAAAGAACTTTGCTTGGTTCCCAGTTTTTTTTTTTTTTTTTTTTTTTTAAGTTGTACTTACGAGGAAATACTTGAAAACGTGGATAATTTAATAATTAATAACGATGCGTAGCTATCGTTTCTTTGTAAATGAGGAATTAGAATCGACCTTTTTCTCTGTTTCCATAAAACGAATGACCGCGTGATATACGGTGTTCAGTTTTAAATCTGGAAATTGAATTTCGACGATAGATCGTGTAGTAATATATACGCGTCTAAAGGAATATAACGGAACATGAAGCATATTAGGATCTTTTGAAGATCAACAAATTTTTATTCCTCGTTACTATTACCTTTAGTAAGAGATTCTAATTCCAAAAGAATTTAAATTCACGAACGAATAAAGAGCTAACTTTCAAGATTGAAAATGAACATTAGCAGTCGTTAAGTTAAATTTTTGAGTACTGCATATAATTTTATTAGGTTAGTATCTACCTACTGGTCTATTAGGGAAAATTGTATCAACCAGTGGACGCGAAATTAGCGTCATGGACAGTAGCATTTCACGGAACGATGAAGCGCGCAGAATGCACAATGATGTACACGGTTGCGCATAGTACGTTAAAAGCAAGTACAGGCATTCATATCTTGATTGTAATCATGTTATACTTCGCGAGAATGATCGTCATACATGATTGGTATAGGTTGTCATAGTTAACGCGGTCGAAACACACCGAAATTTAATTGCCAATAAATCGTTACTCTACACAACAACTGTATAACGTACCTGTCAATTTTACATTCATGTACAACGATATTTTCGTTAAATACTTGTACATAATAGGCACACTAACTAAGCACGCTCGATCGAATCAAACGATTCGAAGTAGATAAGGACTTTACTCGACAGACAAATATCTTTATTCGAATCCTAATATCTGCTGACAATTATAATCAGTCAAATCATCCAATTGCACGTTAACGTACAGATACTGTTGAAGTGATCGCCACTTCTAAGAAAACTCTACATCTTCGGTTTTCTCAAGCGCTGAGGCCATCAACAGCGCATAGACAAAAGAATGCGTCGAGGACAGACCATAAGCGGTACATGTGCGACGTTGGCTTCGGGGTTCTTTTAGTCTCAGGGTAACATTGCTAGCGAGCGGATCTGGACCAGTTTACATCGTATTCCACACTTTGTACTTTAATATTCACAACATATATATACTTACAATACCTTGCAATTTATTTATTTTTCTTTGATTCCACATACATCAAATAACCTTAACAGATACGAAGAACAAAAGTTATCGATAGAAACGCTGTATATATTTTCTAACGATATGATTACTCTGTAAAAACAGAATAGTGAACATTTTTCCTAAATTTCGCTATCAACTTTTCGAGTAATCTAATACGTACGTATATAAAATAAATTAACGTAGCGTGTTACGTGGTTCCATTTGCCAGGAAAACGAACAGGACAGAGGAGTGTATACGGATGCTGCAAAAATGCGTGTCCTTGGACCCGGCATATACGCCAGCCTATTTGGTGCTGGCGAGATTGGCAACCGGTCCTACCGCTGGAGTTCTTCTACGGCACGTGGTCCGATTACAACCCAAAAGCCCCGACCATCTCGCGGAATATGCATCGTGGTTGTACCAGAATGGTAAGTGACGGTGGTAAAACGGCTAAATAGCTTAAAGTAGGATAAAGCCCGACAGTTCCCGTTGCGACGGTCCAAAGTACGGGTTAAAGTAGTTTAAAGTAGCGAAACAACATCGAAACTCTGGCCGCGTAACGGCCCTGCTTCAGCTTTATACTCACGCCAAATCGTCGTCTGTCTGTTCAGGCAAATGGCTACCCTCTCTCAAGTACTACCTCAAAGCCATGGAGGTCTCGCCGTCGCACAGATCGTCGCTTCTGGGAACGGTCAGGATACTGAGATCGAGGGGTCAGTGGCCCAGAGTTCATCAACTTATCACCAGGTAAGTAACTGCAACCAATATGCCGAATTTTGATATATTAGGAAGGAAAATTTCTTGAATTGTACGCGATATGGTGTGATAACGAATGAAACTCGTCGCACATTTAATAGCGCAGGATAGAAATGACGTTACGTCGATATAGAAACGTTCGTATTATTATATTGCGTCGTTGATTTGGTAGATGAGTGAGAAAATGTCTGAAATGAATTTTGAAATATTTGCAACAATTGCTTAAGAACCTATAAAAACGCCGTTCTTTTATGTACTGAAATTACGTTATTCAAGAGGAATGGTATAATTGAAAAGCTGTCGTGGTAGCTCTTTCTTAATATTTTTTTTTAATTTTTTATGCACTAAACCAATTTCACGAAAAATTTATTTTTCTACATAGTTGTGTTATTACTCTTTCAGCAGATCGATGATACGTATACTAAGAACAAATATGATATGAACGTTGTTCATCTGTATGATACCATACTATTAAGTGAGTTGCGTTTTCACTGGTACACTAATTAATAATTAATGAAGATAGAATAAGCTAATAATTCCCATACGTAAATGAACAAATTCAATACGTGTAATGATACAGTAATGTAATCTGATATAATAATAAGCTTTACATTCAAATACAAATGATCGCATCGATGTTCTCATTATCTCGGCATCTCTAACTTTATTAATTAAACAACTCGCCAGAAAAACTGTTCACTTTTTTCACCAGAGATAACTTCATCTTAAACGACGTTTGTTGCAACACATCGGTTGTTACTCCTTTCGTTTTTCCAGATTATTTTATTAAAATACACAGACGAAAAATACACTACAGGTGTGGCGTTAGCGGCAACTCACATAATTGAAACAACGCAGTGTACGCGTCGACAGCAACCGATATATTAAGCTGCGATAATTACAATTATACATCCTATTAATCTCTGCTTTAATACCTATCGCACAAAGCCAATTTAATTATTACCAAACCAATTCACGTAGAAATCAGTGTACAAACATTTAAGCAAGTTCAAACGAGAGAATTCTGAAGGTAATAAAAGAATACGAAACGGACGGATGCGTTGCAACTTCACCAGCCGAAAGGAATATTAACGCTAATTCACGGGTGTGTTGATCATCGTCCAGCCTCGACTCTGAGAAGTAAATTGGCAGAAGTTAACGAAAGTTCGGCAGAGAAACTCTTGTGATACCGGTGAAAAATGCCGCGGCTCGGCCGCTCGTCGACGGTGCAAACGAATCGTTTGGAACAGCTTAGCAACTTCGACTTTCGGAGTTGACGTGGAACTTTCATCCCTAGATAGCAATCGCGTCGTTTGTCCAGTTTTCAACCCCTTGTTTCCGCGCGTATACGTATGTACCTGGATTATAGAGTGGTCGGCCAACTAACCCCTTGCATTCAGTTCGACCTTCCTCCGCTTTTCTCCTCCACTTTTTCATCCCTCGTTTCGACGCAGAATTATCATCGGTTGTGGCTGACCCTTCGAATACAAATTCTTCCTGTAAATTAATAACAGGTGGAAAGGATCGTCGTAACGTGTTGTGTTCAATCGTGCGTTGTACAGCGTGTAAACGAGATGTCTTTTACGATACGACGAATCCCGCGGGTTAAGTGTTTTTAATAATTCGCGTTCTTTTGTCACATCTCCGGAAAGGAGAGAAAGAGCCTGTGGTCCATCCGTGAAAGGGTAAAATTCCCCATAGATGAATAAAGATCCGTTATAACACGCAACGTTCCTCTCAGAGGCTCGCGTATTGCAACCCTCTGACGCCTCGCGGCGCAAATAGCATCCATAAAAAAGGCACAGTAAATTTGCCGGCGACGATTCGCGTTGTTTTTGCAGGCGGCGCCCTGGAGGTATGTGCGAATGAATGCACGCGGAATCAATTCTTTCTTGCTGACCAAAATTATGGTACAGGGATCTCGGTGATCGATAAAAAGCCAACGCGCGGTCAGTTTTCCAGCGAACGAGTTTAGAGGATTGCAGAGGGGTATATTGTTTTTTTTCCATTTCTTTCTTTTTTTCCAATTGGAGTTAGAAGGAAGAACGAGCTTCGTTCAATTAGTGAGTTTTTATGGGTTGTCGATTGACATTGAAAACCTAGACGTTTGATTTAGGTGGACGCAAAAAAATTCCGTGCCCATCCGGTTTAATCGCTTTGCATGCACGGTTGTGTTCTCGTGTCAGCAGAAGTGTGATTGACCGATATTCGGTGGTAATATGTACGGTTTTAGTGAAGCGTTGATTGGAATAGCAAGTGATTAATTCCTGAAACTGGTCGAACAATCGTGACGGTGTTATATCTGTTACATGCTTTGTGCATGTATGGAATTATTTGTATAAAAGCACATGTTGGTGGCATATGTGATTTTGCCAGCTATTGATAGGTAAGTTAGATTAGATTAGGTTGGGAAGATTAGCAGAAGACAAAGATAGATTGGTTTGGTTTATATGTATAAAGATAATTAATTCATTTATTATAGGTAATTTATTGTTACAGAGAATCTATTCATTTGCAGTTTCAATAATTAAAATCGTTCTTCTTGTGATGTACCTATAGATACAGAATTGCAGGGAATTAATTGACACAATTAGGAAGATTGTATTATATTTCGATAAGAAAATGGGAAATCATAAAAGGATATCTTTAGATATCGGAAGGATTTCCTTATGATATTACAAGACAAAGGATGATGATTTTACTAACAACAAATTTCATAATTCAATGCCAGACGACCATTATTTGATAGACGGGCAACGTTTAACACGCGGTAGATCAAACTTTGTTTCCTCCCTCCGCCTTAAAATCAGAAAATCACTATACAGTCAAATTTCGCATCGTTTCAAAATCACCGTGATAATGGTAGACCCTGGAGGGGTGTTACGGTCGGCAAGAATTGCACGAGCTTGGCGCAGTTTCAGAGGGTTGAACTACCGAATGACACAGGCGTGGTCAACCAACTGGTCCATAGACGAGAGTCGACTATACACGGAGGTTAAATTTTGGAGAAACAACGCGAAAAGTGGCGATGACTCGTTGGAAGTGGAGGAGAGAAAGGGAGATGGAGCAGATTGACAACACCTACGCTATCGGTGTGTAACTACCACAACGCGCAAAGATTTCAATATGCACCGTTTGACAGATGTGCCACAGCGTGCAAATTTTAAATGCAAATATAAATCTGCCATGCAGACCACAGAGGCCGGGTATGAGCAGCGGGGGTGGCGAAGGGTTTCGAAAGGGGGTGCAAACGTTCCAGCGGACCAACGAGTGTACAGCGGTGGAAGAACCGTTTCACACGCTTCTCGCGTCTCTGTGTACGTGTATGAGTTTTCGTGGAGGCGGGGAACACAGTAATTACAATACTCTACTCCTTTGTTTTCTGCCGTTGCAAGTCTATATTAGAGGGAACGACTCGTGTAGTTTGCGTCCAGTTGATAGTTACGAGATCTTTTTCATTAGCATCAGCTTAATGACTGTTGTAAGTAGAGCGAGACGAACGGAGGCTTTGCAGATTTGTTCACGGTTTTTCGTTAACCTGCGACACTTTTTTTCCACGAACCGAGCCGTGTACTGATAATAGGATGATACTTGTTTGCAAATTCTAGGTATTTCGCTGAGAAATGATTAAAGGTCGTTGCTTAATTAGAGGATTGCTCAAACGAACTTATTGTTTCTGTGCGGTACTTGGTACATTGGAAGTTTCGATGAAACCTGGTGCGGAAGTTTCATATTCGCTCAAGATTTGAATATATTTCATAAATGGTATCTTCGTGGTTAGAAACATTTGAATATTTGTTTCTATGATTTTATGTAAATTATACTAGCTTTAAAATATAGCTTTTTCTTTTTATGTATATTTGACTATTTTTATGTAAAATGAAGGCTATTTAAATTTTGTGATACATTTGAAACAACGTTAATAGCGCGTGCAAAAGAATGTGAATGAGTTGGAAGAACGGTACCTTTATTCGACGAATTTCTTTTTTTCATTCAAAAAATGCTATCTAACCCGGAATAAATTTCTAGAGACCTTCATCGATGAATTTCTTTCTGGAACGTTCAAAAAGCTCGAGAACAGATTTGCAAAGCAAATTTAGCAATCTTCGCGTACAAACATTCTTTATATACATATTCGAGAAATTTTTTACGAAGGCCAAGTTTACAAGAAGTAATTGAGAACTTTGTATGGTAAAGGATGTAGGTGACAAAAAAACGACTTCTTTATTGGCAATAAATATGAATTGCACGTGAAATACAGTAAAAATATTATAGATATAATAACAATATTAGAGTATAATAAATATCAAGATAATACGTCATTATCGGTTGTTTCAAAAAATAGGAGGTCACGGTATTTCAAAATTAGGATCGGAAGAAGTATATCTGAATTATTCACAAGAAAGAATCTTTTTAACGTTTAAATTTGTTACAGTTCTCAAATTTTTATATCTAAATTTCTCTCTTCTTTGAATAAGTAAACAGACTTTTTTTTAAAAAGTACTTTGACATAAAATTGGCACAAAAATTCATGCATATCAATGATTCTTTCGTACTGTATTTTCTTCAAGCAAAAACTGAAGAGAATTTTTAACAATAAAAAAAGATACGATCGACAACGAACCGAAAGTGATCCAAAAAGTGCAGCGGGGAAAAATTAACCCTTTGAGGATAGAAATTCCACGATACTTGGCACAAGATCGAACTTCGTGGTAACTGATTTCACGATTAAAGAAAGGATATTTAATCTTTCTCTGTTCGATGCAACGAAGCGATATTCCAATTGTCCATTTCAAATTCCATGCAAGGTAAAAATCCAATCGTTCGCTAATTGTAAGGCGAACAATTTGTTCGACTGACAAAAATAGCAGATGACAGGCTTAGGCGTCTATTCGCCAACGTAATAATAATAAAATGCTGTGGACCCTCGAGATTTATTTATTTCTGCGTGCAGCCATACAGCTGGGATGCCGCGGTCCGGAAAATATTGATTCGCCGTTTAAGTGGATTGCGCTTCTAGCAGTCGCGAGCGGCAATGCGCTTGTAAATAAACCATAAAGCGATAAATTTGTCAAATCTTACACCGCATTTTCGGTCGTTTCATTGTTCATCCCTTCGCTAAATTCGACTTATGAATTATTCACAAGCGGATGAATAATTCAACAGAAGAACTACGGAACTGGCCAACGTTTAACCATGAGCTCTTCCGTTATATATAATACAAATCATCACGCGCATAATTCGCCAGCGCGAATCGCGCTATCAAACGACGCTTGTCGGTAATCAACGGAGAAGATTCGAAAGAAATCCTCCTGTATGTGTGCCAGTATAGCAGGTAGTTTCCGAACGACTCGCAACAGAGACCTCCTGCACATCGATATTACGCCTTGTGGTAAATAAATTTCTTTGCCATTAAAATATCACGAGCAGAGAATGAAACTGTTTGAAAATCGTAGATACAATTTTGGGTGTAATTGAGACGAAACAATCGAATTATTATAAACTTCGTGCGCTGCTGATATTTTTACGGCTTATTTATTTCGATATATGGTAGAATGGCTTTCACTTTGCAGCGGTTGCACCAATGTCAAATTAACTTCTCGTAAATCGTCGGTGGTTTTCGTCGATTGGTTCCAGATTCCATTTACGCTCTGAACGCACAGCTACTGTTTCAGATTTAAAGTATAGCATTGAGCAATTTATTTATCTCGCAAGCCGTTATTTAAGCGGTAGAATTAAATTGCTGCACAAATTTATGCGTATTGAAATATTTAGTTAAAAAATTGATATTGATATTCATTGTGAGATTCATTTTTATCCAGGTATCTGATTACGTATAATTTAGGTAAGTAGAGTATAAATTTTCCTTTGTGTTAACTTTTATTTTATATATATATATATATATAAGACGCGTCCAATTTCTTTGAATCACATCTTTTAAAGTTGCTCAGCAGCCTGTTACTGAAGATATATAATCATAAAGGACTGGTTAGAACCTTTGTCGCGTCATTCATAAATCTATATCACTGAACGTGTTTCAGCAAACGAGTGAAAATAAATAACATAAAATACAAGTGAAAATGTCTGCGCGTCTCCTTTGACAAACTTTTATCGTACAGATTTGAGAAGCTTCGACTAAAGTAGAAAATCGTAATTACAGTGGAATTATATAAATTATATTCTTTTGCGGTAAATTATAAATTGTATCGGGATGAAAATGTTAACGTAGATATTTCAAAGATAGATTCTCAAGGACTCGAAATTCACATCCTTCGTAATTATATCTAACTCTTCCCATTGTAACGTTTTATATAATAATTTATATCACGTTATATTATAAAATTATAAAAATATGATTCACGCGGTTTTTATGATTCTAATCATTTAAAAAAAAATGTAATGAACTGTCCATTTTCTGGAAGCACAGCCCTCTGTTATGGCGAGGGTTATCTAGACAGGCGAAAGCGTTCAATTTCAATCACAGAAATATTTCAACGCTAAACTAATACCATATTGGAAACAAAATTGTGCGATGTACCAGTTAAAAATACTGACTGACGCGTTATCTACGTTGACATGGACGCGAATGGTTTTACGAACCGATGGAAAATTATCGAACATTAGTTCGATCCACATCGCTTCCAGTCATTTTTTAAAATCCAGTCAGCATGTGTTCCCTGCAAATCTCTATTTTTCGTAGGGGAAAATACTCATTCGTGGCGGGATTGAATATCGAGATGTAATTTGTTTTAGAATGAATAATTTTTTGCAACGAAAATTAAAATTATTATATTTGCCCCAAAACTGATAAAAAAGACGAATAAATTATTTTGTAACGATAAAGAACTTTACCAACGTATTGAAAGTTTTATCAAAAAATGCAGACAATTTAAAATTCATAATCCAATTATTCAAATATTAAAATTTTAGTAAAACTAAGAGATGTCTTATGACATTTGATCGGAAATATATCTACCCTTATTTTTATTAGGTTAACGTATAATATCCCAAAAAAAATGCATTTTATAAATTGAAATTAAACGAAGATAGAATACAACAAAACGTTGAATCCTATTCGACATAGGGCAGCAAATGGGTAATTCAAGCTAAAAGTACGAATTAGGAAGTCGTCTGAAAATAACGTAAAAATGTCAAGTAGATCGTACAGCATCCCCTTTATACAGCGTAGCTTTTTCAAACATATAAATTCCGAGGGAAGCCACTGCGTCAGAGGATGATTCCATAGGCAGCGATAACGTCGTCACCGTTGCGTTAAGCGCTCGTCGAGCTGATAAATCGGGAATTTACTGACGCTACCTCCGATTCTGTATTTTCGGCCTGTCGAGCTTGAAATCGTGTGCACCTATTCACGCGAGCAGATTTTTTGGAAAATTTACGAAATACTATACATTCGAATGGTACAGGGGAACCGGTGGTCTTAAAACGCCAAGTGAGCTCGACAGTGATATACAAATATCGCAACTTGATCAAATTCTTTTTCTGTCACAGTGTACACCAGTTTTGATAAACACTTCTATTTTACGATATTAAGTTTTCGATATCTTTGTTTTTAACACGTTCGTCGCCACGTCGCATATATCTATGCGACGGGTATACTTCCGTGGGGGCCTCGTCATCAAATCATAGTGACGCTCTTCTTGTTCGAGTTACTTAAATATACGATATTATATATAGGATATACAACATAAAAATATTCAAAACACATTATACCATACTTTTTATTAATTTATATTCTGGATAATATATTACATTATCCTATATCGTATGGTATTCGTTAAAACATTCCAAACACATTTGGGGTGATTTTGGGCACTTCGAAAAATAGTTAGACTCCGTTATCATTACTCTCCTCACTTTCAAATATATTTTCACGCTGTTTACCGCACATTTTGACGATGAAAAAATCACCGATGTACGTCTCACAAGTATGCTTCTCGACCAAATGAAAGATCTGAGATATCTGTTATGAGATCCCTCGGAATACTCTAGCTGGATAGCTTATCGCCTTCTCCGTTTCAGAAATAAATAATCTTTTCTTTATAATGAGTCGAAGGCGATAAACGATGAATTCCTGCTCGTCGCTCTATTTACGTTCTGCGTACTGGCGGTCGGATTTGGGCCCTGCAGGAAACTTAGCCGAATCACGCTAGGCGACGGACGTGTTAAATTCAGTATTATCGAAATACGTTAAAGAATCGATTACTTCCTTACTTCTCTTTCTTCCATCGAATATAAGAAAACGAAATAAAATCTTTGACTAAAGAAATTGCTCGACTGTCCTTATATCACGTAGATGAGACTTATATATCGCACGCATTTATCAATCACGACCTGTCAAGACTGCAATCGGAAATTATGGGGTCGTTTCACGTGGTTTTAACTTAGCCACGTTGGAAAGAAATGAAAAGAATAGTAGAATACGACGAAGAGTTGGGGTGTTCTTTCGCGAGGGCGAATTAGTCGGGGAGTAGTTACCTGGTAACGACGTGCAAAAAGACGTGCAAGGAATTGAAGAAAACATACGACGAAAGGAAGTGGGAAAGAATAGAACGCGGGAAGCTGGAACTCGCGTGGCCTCTTATTTCCTTATGAAGCGGCGCGAACGTACCGAACAACGTAGCTAAAACGAGGAATGCCGTATCTTGAAGGAAATTCCAAGGCCGATGAAAATTATCGCGGCGCGCCACCGTTCCGGAAGGCATGCGCAAATATTCCGCGAAAATCGTTTAACAAGGCGTCCCTGGAAATTTTCCTTTGGACTGCTGGAATTTTATAATCGCCCTTTTCTCCTGCAGCACGTATTTGAACTCTACTCCTATCAAGCTTTTACAATATCGTGTTCATCTAGAAGATCTCTCATGGAATATTTAAGATAGTCGATGTTCAATGGCTTAGGAAAATATTGAAATACTAGTGGAAACCTTTTATTAATTTATCTACGTATTACGTGGATTATGAAAAACGTTTCGAGATTTCATTAGCAGTGTACCACGCGTGTGTTCTGCGATTATCCAAGATCATTGAATATAACAAACGAAGGGAACAAGAAACTGAAGATATCTAAAAACATTTTGGAAAGAAAAAGCTGAAGATGAGAAAGATATAGGTAGTAAAATTGAAAAACTTGCTACAATCTTGTTATGATATCAGTGCATGTTATTCTTTAATCTATAAAGTATTTTCTTCTTTTAATGCAACTCAATCGAGAGACACTGAAAAGCTCGTGGACGCGTTCGTTCGTTATCTTTTAAGTAAGATTGCATTATATTAGCTGTTACGAGAGAGAAATAATGACTATAGTATTTTAACTGAATAAAGGAGAACAGAGTTGGCACAAAGATAATAATAAAATTTCAGTTTTCTTAAGTTCAAAGTGCTAGATAAGACGTTTTAACTAAGCGGCGCGGTATATTTGGTAGACGCAACAGGGTCTACGTTTTAAATAATCTTTATTTCCTGCTCGACGTTCAACTACGTGTTCGTTCTTGGCGAGAAAATATCAAGAGTTCCTAGGTTAATGTTCCGAGGGAAGTATGTGACACGATAAAGGATCGCGCGCGCGTCCTCCTTGGAACTCCACTATTGACTCCTGATATTCACCCTCTTTTCCGCTTCGTAAACACGCCGCTCGGCCGCGAAAAAAGAGCTGCCGAGAATGAACTGTGCGCGCGGAAGTGACGCGTGAAAAGGGTGTGTCATTTACGAATTTATTTTATCGAGAGGGTGTGAGACGCTCGCTAGAAACTCCATCACCGGTGAATGCAAACCATGACTTGCGACCGTCTGGCAATTTATTCCGCACCTACCTTAGATGCATGTTTCCTCTCTTATTATGAAGCCAAGGGATCGAAATTTTTCGATCTCTGTCGTTTTAAATCAAACGCAAGATTATTCGTTTTATTTAGGTGACGCGTTCGAATTCACCGAGAATGAAGCATTATATGAGAAAATTTCGTTCTTTTGTTACGTTTAATGAGTTAAAATTGTCTGTTCGTTCGGTTAATGCGTTATACACAATCTCATATACACGTATTGTGTAATAATATTAAATTTAGTATGATATTATTATGAAATAAATTGTATACTAACTTTAATACGCGTACAGACAGACAAGTTTATATGCTGTGAAAATATTATATATTTAATAGAATTAAACTATCGAAGATGTAGTTTAAAATGGTAAAAGTTGGAAACATATTGCGAGTTTTATTATAAGTAATTTTACATTAACTGTCAAATTATAGAGACTACTCTATTATAGCTTTTAATATCTTCATTCCGCTTTTGTTATAAATTTAGAAACGATTAAAACAATTTTAAACGATTCAAATTTATCGAAGTTTGCTATTTTATCTGTACGCTAGTGACACGTGATTGATTATTAATAAATCTGGAAATGTGGAAAATTCTCCGACCTCGTAAATAATATGCTGAAGTGAATATTTATTGTCCTACTCGAAGAGATCATTTAAAATTTTGATCGTATTTGGAGCAGTCTGAAATATGTTTTGCATATTTACGTTTCAGATGGCATCTGATGTTACGAGCGAAACGAGGTGGCCTCGTATATCGTGGCGATCTTTATATACGCGCGTGGCAGCTGCAAAGTGAATCTCGTCGTCGAGCGCATCAACATCAAGGAAATATCTGCTTGTCGGTCAGTAATTTTCATTTCTATTTAGATAATATTCATAGCGAATATCATGCAAAATCGAGTATCATCGAACTAAATGTGAAAATTATATAATATAATATATTTCACAAATTTCTGAAACATGATTTTCTCAAAAAAAAAAAAAAAAACGAAGCTTTCGACAATAGACTTTCATTTCACTTCATGTGACTTCGATTTCACAAAAGAATTTTACTCTTCCTTTAAAGAAAACTCATGCCCCTGCGCGATTATCTTTTTTTTATTAACACCCCTGTGCCTAATATAAATAATTAGAGAATGAACGTGTTCTACGGCTAAAGCTAGTACGAAAATATTGTATAAACAAAAATTCTTGAAAACTTTATCAGAAAGTTGATTTTGAACTCGAACAAAATGGTGCTTTTATTTTTAACATTGTATAGGACGAAAAAATAAATAAGTAAATAAATAATATTAACGTTACACGTTAATAGTTACAAGGCAAATTTGCTGAATTAATTATTTACGTATCGAATAAATTCTATAGTACGCTGATGCGTTAGAGGCTTATGAATAATATTATATGTACTTCGAATACGAAAATACATAGAGACAACGTAAAACCAACATGCGACTGGATTAGTTTATAAACCGATTTATCACTTAATTTATTTAATTTACTATGTTTAATTTACTAAATCAATACGAAACAGGAATATCATTTATCTGGAAATAAATCCATTACTTCCTGCCTCATATATTTTCTGCAACTTGACAATAAATCACTTACAGCGTTATATTTATTTTTACCTATAAAATATATTGTCGAGACTTGTACGATAATCCGTAACACCAGCGCATCATAATACCATTGTATTACAACAATAATTAATTACGACTCGCAATGCTATATCGCTCGAGTAAAATTATAAAACTTCTGATAATAAAATTTATTAGTTTCTCCTTGATCGTTGAAATTGGTTTCTACGGTAGAAACGATACGATCGGAAACGGCTACATAATATTAATACTTCTATTAAGTTTCAAGACCGCTTGACGTTCATCCTGCTTTATGACCCTTTCCCTTTGATCCGCGCGTTTTAATATTTCCGTCATTCTTTCGGCGACGTTCGCTTCATTTCGCCTGCGAACTTAAGAGTCTTTCTCTTCCATGTCGTGGAAAATGTCGCGATAAAAGTAATTGAACGAATTAGTGGAAGGAAAGTCGGATACCGCGAGCTAGTCGACGCTTCCGGTGACCTGTTAAACTCATCATTGACAGATTACTTGAGATTCTTCGGTTACGTCGTATCGCCATAATTCTAATTAAATAGATTCGGCTCCGCTAGGGCTTTTTCCTGTTCCCTCTCGTTTCACGTTCATTTCTGTCCCTTTCTTCACTGCCGCGCCCATTCACAGCAGTGCTCACTCAGTGCTTCGGCACAATTCGTTCCAGTCGTTAACGATTCAACCCTGTAGAAACTTGCCCACTTTGAACCGACGTCTCTTTCTTTCATCCTGTCGTTCTTCTCCCCTTTCGTTTTTCGATCAAACGTTTCCTATTGATTGTTATAAATACTCTTTTCCTTATATTTCTCGTGATTGCATGAACTTTCTATTTTTATTATTGAGCGAAGTACTTTTGGTTCGCTATTGCAGAATATTCTAATATTTTTTCAAATTTCAAATTTTGGAGACTATCAACTTATATTTCAACAAATTATTCGGTATTGCCTCAAAGTAAATATTAATAATTTAGAACTTACAAACTCGCCCTTCGACCGATTCTTAAACCTAAATCCACGCAACACCAAAACACTACTCGGTACTGATTTTCTATACGACTATTTTATTATAAATTTCCTATTTCATTCGCATAACGTATAAGTACCTTATAATGTAAAATACCTAATACTTTCGCCCGGTGATATACTCGCTTCTCAGCCTTTGATATCTCACAAAATTCCCACAATATTTTCCTTAAATTCAAGCACGCTCGTCGATACCCACGTTCTCCCTGTAAAGTAGAAAATAAGCGACAGACGAACCACCTGTTTAGCCGCGACGAAACAACGAAAAGTCAGAGGCGTTGATCCGCATGCGGGGTTGATTAGCCACGATCGGCGATCCGGGGCGGTAGGTCCCCTCGACGCGTGTTCCAGCCCGTGTACACTCGACGAGGCAGTAAACGTCAGGGTTCCCCTTCAAACATGTCGAATTGTCTGTTGCAGCAGGGCGGTTGTTCGACACCGCGTGTCGCCAGCGTGTCAGTGCAGCTCGAGCAGGACAGCAACAAGTCGGAACAGCTGGAACGAGCGCCTCGTTGCAACGTACGTACCTGTAGACAGTCTAGAAAGGGAAAGGCACGCGTGACCGCTCCCGCGCTTCTCGTCCAGAACCTCCTGGAGACGCTCTAGCTCGCGAAACTCTTCGACTAACTCTCCACCTATGTCTCTGTTTCTCATCCTTTCGCCTTAAACGCTGTCAGCTCGACGAGTTTCTGTCTGTCGATGTGTTCGTGGCTCGAACAGCTCCGAGTTTAAGACTCGTTGGTACTCTCGGCTACTTTTCGCGTGTTTCAATCTCTGACAATGCGAACGAAAGGAGAAGAAACGGAAGACGAAAATATAGGTGGTTGTTTCCGCGTTTTTTCGCCTGACACTGCAAGTGTATGCGACGACGAGTGAAATGTCACGAGATGGCCGAGAAATCGAGGAAACGTTCCGCTTCGAACGAGTTGCGGTATTTAAGTATTCGATGTCTACGATATGCATCGTGATAAGCACCGCGGGTGCAGCGGACATCGATAACAACGACTGCGTTTTCATTGAAGAGGACCAAGCGAGCTGCGCATCGACTAGGTTCCCCGTTTATAGTCTACCTTCGGGTAATACGAAACGAAGCGATGAAAGGTTCTAATCGAAATAAAAATGAGAGTAAGGTAGTTGGAGTCTGGCGATAATCTTTTGGACAAGTAACTGATCGGCGTTGGTTATATAGTTACTACTATCGTCGAGGTAGCGTCGACGTGTTTTTAAACAATTATTCGCTGTACTTTGAGTGTGCTTTCGACGTTCTCAGAGAAACAGCGCTCGTCGCGATGCTACCCGTTCGCTGGGTTTCTTCCGTGTAATTTTTTTCTCGCGATCGAGAGGGATTTCGAGAGGAAACGTTCGATTGGGGAACGAAACGAGTGAAACAAGAATCTAACGAGAGTCGATTCGTAAATGAAGCCTTAACCCAGAACCCCTTAATGATCGTTCTTTTTTCGAGAAATACGCGGATCGACGAAGCATACGACAAAATACACGACGTTCGCGATACGTTGAAAATATCGCGAAGACCTTGTACGACCGATCGATAGAGAAAATTACACGATCACGAGGGTGAAATCTGGTTTACGCTTTTCTTCCGCAGAAGCGTCGTTTCGAAGAGTATTTTTCTTTCTCTACGTCGTTCCTACGAGACAGAGACGCATGCGTTCATAGCGGACAATATTGATAAAAATGGACTGAGATATGATCGGAGAAGCCCTTGGTAAATGTGTAAATATAGTTAATTAACCATATTATTTCGCGACTATAAGACACGGCGAACTTTGATCGAACAGAGAGTCAAGTTACTCTGAAATTTATTTTTCACACGTGCATCGAGGATGATCGGGCAGTATTACAGAGACACGTACACAATCGACTCGCTATCGTCATAATCGTTTTCCTCGGATCGTTCTTCTGTACGTGTTTTGTCTCTAATTGCCGGACACGTAGTTCTCCGCACATATGTAATTACACGGTGCCAATATTTAGCGTTTAATTAAACGTATCGGCGTTTCTGGCCGTTTCGTATGGCTTTTGTAAGAAAATCGAGTAAGGAAGTGTGCGTCGATGGAAGAAAGAGAAAAGATGATAATGATGTACGTCATTCTTCGATGAGCTTTGTTCGGCAACGTATCGAACGTTTGGCTAAAGCACGATTTATTATCTATGTGTTAAAATGTCGATTACGAGAGATAATAATTTGATTGCGGATATTTATGCGCTTATGAGAAGTTTCCAAGGTGCAACTATGTACAGAACGTACGTAATATACAGAAATATATAAAGTATTCGAAGTAAAATATTATAAGTTGTAATATCTATAATATTTAGGTTTCATTTTTTTTTAATTATGTTTTTAAAAATAGAAACTCGCATAAACGCGTATTACACGAGTTAGTAATAGCTGGCAGTATAACAATGATACTGTAATCGAAGGGATATAAATAATCGTTTTAATTTTCGATCCATGACTACGCTCGTCTTTCCAATCAATTATTTTACTTTATTTCTTTCACACAATAAATCTATTCTCTTTTTCATATATATATGGCACGTTCCGATATAATCGTTCGATAAATTTTGGAAGGAAATAAGTAGAAATAAAAAATGACATTCTAAAAATATAATAAATTCGTTTCAGCACTTCAATTCTTCTTAATCAGAAACAACAAATATTCAAGAATTAATGATAGACAGAAACAACCCGATTTCGGAATACTGTTCGACCTAGATTAAACCAGGTCGGCAACGTACATACAACCAATCAATCGGAGTTTCATTTAAAAGCAACCGATGAAACCGACGATCGGTGAATCGGAACGAAAGGGAAACTCGTTCGACGTCCTCCAGCAAGATAGACGGATCGATCGTAGCTACCGTCTTTCCATCGGTAAACCGAGAAATCGTGTGTTGCTACACTCTTAGAAACGTCAGAAGGAGGAACGGTTTTCAATTAAAAACAAGTCCGATGGCGGTGAGTTCTTTTGTGTATCTTTTGGTTCGATAGGACGTCCAAGTTTCTCGTTCGAACGTGGTCGAAAGTGACGCAGCACGTTTCTTTCGTTTCTTTTCCGCTTTTATTTTTTCGTTCTTTTCGTTGATTGCACGCCTGTGCTTGCCTGTAGTCGTAAATCGTCGCTTTAAACGAACGCCCTCGTCGAAACGTTGCCAAAACTTAATGGAAGACCAATGTATATACGCTGTATACTAACAAAAAAAAAAAAAAAAACTCGAGAAAACATCGAAAAGTTCGACGATGCTTATTGAACAATTCTCTATTACGATATTGTACGTTTGAGTAATAATAATTCGAGTGAATTTCTCACGCAAATTTCATCAAATCGGTCGCTCTCGAGAGCATTAGATATGAAAGAAAGAGAGAAAGAGAGAGAGAGAGAGAGAGAAAGTCGTCCAATGGAAGCTTCAAATAAGATTCGTGGATGTCAAGATGCACGAACGTGACGTGAATTTGTAGATAACGTTTGCGTTGGTTCATGTATACGTTCTATCTCCTCCTACGACCCACGCATTCCTCCTCATCCACGTATTCCCCCGTATCCCTCTTTTCTCGTCGAAAATTTTCGAATCGAAGCACGTTGGTGATGAAACAGAGGAGACTGTCATTGGCCAAGCAGCAATTTACCTCACGAAACTGCTTCTGAGGATCGATCTCGTTGTCAGTTACGAACGAGATTCCAGCAACGAGGTCGCTAGAGAATCGGTAGTCGCTGAAGGTCGATTCGATCAAGATGAAATATTTTTTTAAATGCGCTGTCGCACGAGCGCCGACGTTGCTTCGGTTGAATCGTGTCGCTTGGTGTTGTGTGAACGATATATTTTTTAGAAAATCACGTTTGAGTTAGGGTTCGATCAAAATATAAATTTGATCAGACACGAAGAATTTGTAAGGATAAGGTGGTATTTATTTAGAAATATTTTATATTTTATATCCTCGATATTTAAATATTTCTTTCATCGATCGAAATACGCAACACTTCGCGTACACGCGACGAAATTCACGCGAATATTATTTGCTTGATTCTTTAAAATCGAGATTAGCGTTTAAAAATACGCGTGCATATGAACCAGAGCGACTGAATGTTCGGAAAAAACTGGTACGACGATACTTTTCATTTGGAAACGGTGTTGTAATGGAATCGACGTAATTTAAGGACCCAGTTAATTCCTTGAGACGACGATGTAAACGTTATTTTATTATCGTAACGAATAGGTAACGGAGAAGTATTTATATAGCTATGCTTTCCTACCAGAACGGTACCGAAATTGTTACAATAATTGCTCAGCGAATAAGGCGAACAGACGAGAGTTGTTCATCGCTTATTGTGTACAGTACAACACGAATAAAAAGAGAAAACAACCTACGGCATCGTTTTTCAATCTTACGGATCGAGTATCGTACGAGAACGCGAATTTTTACAATTTTTATTCCCGATATATTTATTGTATTCTGTTTGTACACAGAACTGAAGCCTATGGATAAAAATGAGCTTAAACGAACTTATTTCATGGAAAACAATGTGTCACAAAGAAGCTACCTATGTAAAAAAAAAAAAAAAAAAAAAAAAAAGGAAGAAAGAAAACAGGTAAATGGTAAAACGGAAATGTGTGAAACGGCTCAACGCTCCTGATATATACACACACGCGAAACCGAACAAATCCAACGATACATTTCGAGATTCGTGTTGAATCGCCAAACCAAGTTCAGTTCCTACCAATTTTCGGGGAATACAGAGTTCGAAACGATTCGCAGAAAACTACCTGTCGCGTTACTTTCGCATTTTCATTTCCCAGCGAAATTTCTGATTGGCAGGGTCGATTGTTTCACGAGAGTCGATCGTCGTTGGGTGTCTATAACGTAGACGAACGGGATAAGATTCCGCGTCGATCTGACGTTTCATGATCTTTACAGCGTTAAAAGAATCTTAATAAAAAAAAAAAATAAGGATTCTTTCCTTCTTCTTCCTTTCCCTCGTTCTTCTAAATAAGCATTTAACGTCGCGTTGACTTCTGGCTCATTAACGACGAGAATCTAAAATATAACGATAGATTTATAATAATGATTCGAATCGATCAGGAATTTAATGGTATCCTTTTATTCTAGAATTACCAAACTGGTCAAAACGATGGATGGCAATTCCGTTTTCGTAAACGAAAAGGATTTGATACGTTTTAAGAACACGTTTATCGTAAAACGATATCACGCACGCCTTTAAGAATATCGATAAGAATTTTTTCATATCTTGTTCAAGCTTGAGATATTTTTCAATATTAGAACAACGCGTGGAAAATGATATAAACAAGGCATCGCATTAAAATACACATTGGTTGCTCCTGTATCAAATGAATCCTTTCTCGATTAAAATTTGATAAAAATCAATTGGAAATCGAAACAGACGTGATACGAGAGATCGACGTGTAATTGAGTCTGTACGTGGGCCGTATATAATTAGCCGCAAAACTTGATTAGTCTAGGTTATTACTCCATAGACCAGTTTATACATCTAATTACAATACGTTATTGCGCATATTCATTGTGAATACGAATGCAATTATAAATTATCATAATAAAGTGTATGTTTATATACATGTATGAGTATTCGTTCGATTTATGTTCGGATATCCGACCGTTACCAATATTGCCAATACTCCCCTCCTACACGTGCCTCATCAATTATCCAGTTTTAGTCCGTTTAATTACGACCGTTCGGTTAAAATTGTGGTTTCGACGATCGGGACGGGACGAATTTGTGGATCGCTTTTGTCGGGACCAACCAACGATATTTCGACGCGCAACGTTGTCCAACCACCGTTCGAGGATTACGTAAATCGTTGAATCTGCCCAACAGATTCTGCGACAGAACGAACATCGCGATTTGTTTCGCTTTATTATTCCTTTATTATTTTTATTTCTAAATTAATGTACATTTTTTCTATTGAACTTTATTATATTCACTTATTATCGTTCTGAAAAAAAAAAAAGGTAAAAGTACCTGTGTGTCAATGATTAGGAATGAAATGCTATTTATTCGGTAGCGTGGTAAATTCTATTCGCAATAAAAGTAACTTTACGTAGGAATTAAGGAAAGATCGTTACTCGTGCGTTTCTCGTGTCTTTTCTATTTTTATAGAATTGTTCAAGTTCCAACTTAATTTGATTCGTAATCAGTACACGAAATAAGAAATATATTTTCAAACTATATATTTTAGAAAAGCAATAGATACAAAATTCTTCGTGTTACGACTAGTCGCATTTATGCGAGTAAACGTTTCCTTATTTATACGCCTCCCATTGTAAGGGTAAGGTGCGTTTGACACCAAACGATTCGAGGCTCGGAACTTGGCATTGGACTGTTTCTTTCGTTGAATGTACCTACCAGTCAATGGCACATAATAACGTACGATTATTATGGTTCTTTTTCACATAGTTAGAATTTTATTGAGGAATGGGAAACCATAAGAAAATTTTTCTTAAGTATCGTCAAAATGCAATATAGATACAAGTTGATGTTGATTCTTGGTTTCTTCGAAACACAGAAGAGACTACACCGTTTGCTGGTTCGTTTTAACTCTTCTTCCGCCCTTTTTTGTTTGGGTCAAGAATAGTAACTGACTACTGCAAAGAATATGTTGTATTGGTGTTGGATTCGTTGGGTAGTTTCTGGGCTCCTGAGGATTCCCGTCGTCGAGGTTTCGCAAACATTGCACAGTTTGCTTCATCAAGAGCCAGCTGACATACCAAAACTGTGAAAAGTCAGCAGGGAGTATTTTTCGGACGTGGCAATCATCTACGAGCTAAGATCAATATCATTAAGCTGGCCCGAAGAGAACAGATACTTTCTGGAATTTCTTCAATAATGTAATCAGACTGCTACTGTGTCTCGCTCATCACAGTTGCTTATCACAGCAACATTTTATACATTTTACATTTTTATCTTTATTTTCATATCAAATGGAATAATAAGTGTCTTATTAAAAATTACTAAACATTTTAACAATCCCATATTTCGCTTTAATCACGTTTAATTCATTTTAATATGCATAACTTGTTATAGCTGTTACTTAATAATCTACTAAAAGTCTAATATATCAGGTAAGTAATTAATTATCTTATTCTATTTGCTGGATCTCTTCTGATAAGATCACGATAAGATAAAAATAACGAAACAAACAAAAAGCAAATAAAGCTCTTGGAGATTCTAGAATTTGGTAGGAAACTTTTCGATGCTTAACCCATTTGCATCCAAGTGCAAATTAATCCACGCGCTGCGATTGCTCTTTTGTAATTTCCATTTTAATCTAAATAATTTTTTTTTAAATAAATAATTTTTACTTCTTCCCTCTGTTATAAAGAATGTAAGATGCGATGTTTGCGAAGTAACGTTGTCTACCAATCGTTTTGAACAGTAAATTTTCGATAAACTCCATGAAGAATTCGGATGTCATTTACTGCACCTACGACCGATTGCGCACGGTTATAGGTACCAGTCCTCTTCAGTAGGGCCATGATGCAAATGGATTAAGCAAAAGGTCGAAGTTCCAAAAATCGATTTAGCGAATAAAAGATTTATACGTATAACAACGAAATGAAATTATACATTGAAATTTCAATCGTATCTTACTACTATCGAATAATATTTAATCATTAGATCATAAGGAATTTAATCGAATCAACATTTTCATCGTTGCTTGCAAATTGAATCTACGATTTAGATTTGCCATTTGTTTCACTAAATCGTATCTTGTGTAACGGCGTAACTAATTATTATTCACTGACCATATGTCCGCTTTATAGGAAGGTAAATCCAATGATCCGAATTCTTGCGTAAATACACCTTTATTAATTATCATAATTCATGGCCGAATTTTCAGCGTGGTCCATTAATTTTGTAATATAGAATATCGACTACATTAAGCGTATTTGTTCACGCAGAATATCAGAAATACATTAACTATGCCGTTAATTTATGTTTTACACCTTAGTAAAATTTCTGTCAATGACATTGATAGCATTGAAATGCATGGCAGCAAAGAATCATCTACCACCGATACTCTGATTTACATTTTACAAAATTAAACTCCATAGCGCTATTAAATTATTGTCAATATATTGATCACGAATTCTGTAACAATATTTCATAAAGTATGCGTGCATGTGTGTGAACAAACGTAGATGGATGTAGAAATATGATAACGATGATCAATTGGAAATTTAATATCATTTGTTGGAATGGAAAATACAAAAATAAAAGGACAACAGAAAGAGAAAATAGGAGAGACCGACAAACGAAGAAAGTAAATGAAATAGAGTAATAATCGGAAAATTGTGCGCTATTGGTAGCAAAAAAAAAATCGATAAACTATATTAAAACTTATTGTTAGTAAATATTGACAGATTAATTTCAAACAAACTCAACAATTTCCTTTAGAAAAGAGAAAGATTTCTCTTCTTTATAAAGGAAATTTTCTCCGAATTAATTATACTTTACCCACGCTTGTCATTACCAGAGCTATTATTGTTACTAGTTTTCCACAGCAATCGAATATATTTTCGACGATGTATATTTGATTCATCATAAAATATAAAAAATCTATTATTATCAATGTAGTCGCAACGACCAATTTTTCATAAAAATTCCATAAATCAACAACAGTGGATATTCCGTAAATCCGAATGATCTTTTATAAAATATATGGATAAAAATTTGTTCATCCTCGCCTCCTCTCCTCAGAAGTTTCTCGGTAGAGCAGATGGAGCGGAGAAGCGCATCCACGACAACGAGCATCGCTGCGGATAAATCCAACGGCGTGTCCAATTGGCGTGCACCTGTGTACAGCTAAAGAGAAGGCTTGCGCAGGTGGTCGCGAAGAGTCGGTCAGCATCATGTTCGGTTCACAATGGAACGCGTAGCTACGTAGCCGAGACGACCCGGCTGCGAAATAATAGAGGCTGCCGCAATGCAGAATTTCGGTGGCCCGGTAAGTATCGTGTAATTTTAACGGTAATTGCTGGCGGTTTAACTCGCCACAATTGAAATGGCTCTTATTTCGCCTCTTGTGCGGAACCCTCGTCGGCATAGAACGGAGACGACCGGTGAGAAGGCCAGAGACAGAATACCGCGCGATTACGCCAGGGTGCGCCCCCTTGCTTTGCCTCTTCAACGTTTCCCAATCATCTGCCTCTGCCTGCTTCCTCCTCTTTCCCCTATACAGCTGCGAAACTAAGAGCGAATCTAATATGCCGATTAATGCAATATGCACAATCGAGCCTCGTGTCTCTTCGAGCTAACAATCTGCTTCCCTTCCAGAGAAACAATACACTCTTCAGACCTCGAACTGTCGAGGTTCGATACGAAGTGGAGAAGTTTCGGAGTTTTAATTCGTTTCGTTATTTCGCGTTCAACCTTTCACAGACGATATATATCGATAAATGTGTCGCACATAATTGCATTTAGAATGTACAACTTGCAACAATATATCTGAGAGCTCGTGCAAGTCTCCTAGTAGCTGCGCTATATCGCGAAGAGATCAGAGAGTTAACGACAAAGATGCGACGACGGTGTAGCTGGAATTCTATTTGTAAAACCCCGGAGAGCTTTCTTCCCTATAAACGGCGAGGAATTAGCATTTTCTTTGCTTCTCGTCACCTGTTAAGTCCATTTGCCGATCGAGAGAGATATTTACAAACGATCAGGAAGCTACGAGTAAGCTGGGAAAATCGAATAACAGCCATGGAATATCACAGCAAATATCAATGAAAACTGGGAAAAGAGGGGAAGGGGAACTCGTGGAGTATTCGTGAATTTCGAATACAAATCGGTCGTCGCATAAATCTCTCGCGGAAACCTACAGCCAGCGTTTTCATGGAGTTCTTCCGTCGGTGTATATACAATTTTCACGGTCATTAATATTTATAAATCTTCGATGAAAGGTCTTGGAAAAGCATCGAAATAAGACGGTGTCTTTCTTTGAATCAAGTCGAATGAATAAGGAATTCCTATGAAGAAGCTTCGCCATCTTGACACGAAGAACACCCTTTCAGGCGTTGATTGCCATTTACCAATATTTAACAAATGGTCGATCATGGTTCGGAAAGTGTTTGCATTGTTCTTAAAGCTTTAAGTATAAAACTCTGCAACGTCCAATGTCAAATTTCTATATTTTCGTAATTACAAGCGCTTTTAATTCGAATACACGTACCGAAGTATCTGACGATACACTTCTCAAAATAATTATTATAGAAGATCGTTGCTATGAACGATTCTATCGGATCGATGAAGGAGAAAGGATCCTACAGGCTTGATAAATTAACTTTATTCTTATCATAATACATAGATTTCATCGTAACCTGTTAAATTGGAATGAGGCAAATGAAGCTTAATCCAGATGTGTCCATCTTTCCTGCGGAAGAATGATTTCACGATAATTTTATTTCGTGACTTCCAGCGATATATTTCACGTTATTTTTATCTACGTACCACGTTTACTGTAATTTTTCGTTTGGGCTTAATATTTTTCTCTTCAAACTAAGAAACGAGCGACAGAAAGAAATTCTCAATAAAAAAATATATAACACTATTTCGGAAAACATGGTGAATTCGGGTGTCGAACCGAACTAGATTGTGAACCGTTTTTATACAACATTTTTTACATTCTTGTTGCTTTAAGTTCTAACTCGAAATAAACGCTAGCGGTAAAAATATAGGAATAAACAAAATAATACAATTCGACCAACAATTTGTACGTTCCATATTTTCCTTCCCAAATCTGAAACCTAGTTCACAATCGAATAACTCGCACAAAGGAACGGTGGAACGCGTTAATCGCGCGTGTCCGGTTCGCCTGCATCTATATCGCTCACGCCTTCGATTCGATTCGGTCGGAATTCATCGAACACGAAGGAATAATTAAATAACGCGGGCAGGAGGCAGCCGGTGAACTTTTTCAATGGTTCGTTAAATTCTTGATAATCCAGCCAGACGCAACCGAAGTTACGGTTAAATCAATCGAACCGTCGAACATCCGCCCTCTTTTCCCTTTTCCACCCTCTGTCCCCGTTTTTCTTCCTTTTTTGTTTTGTTCGTGCGTTTTAAATTCGTTCGATCGGCCTTTTGATTTATTTAAACGGAAAACATTGAACTGACCTACACCGTCGCCGGACGCCGCGTCAATTATCGGCTTGATTGGATTTGGCAACTATCGCGTTCACTCGCGCAAAAGGATGCCTTCGCATCGACTCCACGCGCCGCTCAGCTTTACGATCTCGCGTAACACCTCGATTATGTTCGATCTAGGTCACAGACTGCCTGATTCCAATAAGAATCGAGAGAGAACTTTCGGCAAATTATTCGCACGCTTCGCAATGAAGCGCGTACAATCTGATTAAACGGAATACTTGACACTGTTGTATCGTCGTCGACTGACGAATTAGCTTTTTGAACGTCGAATTTTGTACGTCTGAACGATTTTAGATCGTATGTAGTTTATTATGATCGTCACTGTGAGCGCAACTGTAATGTACAGTGCAAAATATCGTTGAAGCTTTTGTAGTCAGCTTTGACCATTTGAAGATTGAATTTCTCGTAGAATATGAAAGAAATTTGTTTTCTATCAATTGTTAATAATATAGCAGGAACAACTCGTTTTTTGACAGTTCCGTAAGTAAGATAGAATGCACTAAAAATGAAGGTAGGTCTTGCCAAAAATGCATACGTGTATCGTTTAGTTTGTGTTGGAATACAACGATATTACACGCATAGGCACAAATACTCTTGCACAGAAACTCACACAGGCATTTGAACAGAACACTTACGCAAGTTATACTCAGTATTGTATAGAGAATGGGGTTGAAAATATTTAAGGGATCATGAGTCACTACCTACGGCTAGTCTGAGAGTAACTGGCCAACTGTCAACAATTAGTTCTGTTTAATAAATATCACTGAATATTAGTTTAACATAAACATTGTGTCTTCCACAGATTATTAATCTTAACTTTAAGATTAAATTCTAACAGTGTGGTAATAACTCGTTGAAATAAGTACAATATTACGTATATGTATGAGATCAGCCGCGAAAGGATTAAAATATCTCTTTAAAATATTATCTTTTGTTCGAATGATCTATTTATTAAAATTCCTTTCTTCCTTTTGTATAATACACCTTGATTCTCGATATTCCTTTCATTATTGAATTCCGTTATTGGATTTTTCTCTACATTATCGTATTAATGTTTCGATAATGCAATAAAACTATTCGCGGGAAACGATGTAATTTCGCGTTGGCAGGTGTGAATGTGTTAATCGGGTTATATCTGAATCAGAAACTTGTTTCAAATAGAAGATCAGAAATTAATAAATAACGATTAAATGCTTCGATATAAATATCCAACACTGTAAAAAAGAGGAACGTAGAGCAAACCGATATTAACTTTCGCTCGCATAAAAGAATAACGTATCACCTAACGTTTCTACCATGCGATACACCTTAAAACTATTCCACCGTTCTACAAAAAATATTTCAGGAACGGTGCAGATGGATTGGCTGGCAATCCATATAAAGACACCGATAAAAAACCACCGATCGAAATCACCGTTACCATCGTGAAAATAGCAAAGTGAAATTTCGACCATTCGGATCGCAAACGCACTGATCCGATACATAGTTACGTAGTGATCCGTATATAGGTTCATCATCGATCCTGCGAACCTAGACTGACCACGATCGTTCTATTATTCCTCTTTTTCCAATTTCCTCGGTCGATCTTTTCCTCGAATTACGATCTTTTTCTCCCATTAGAAACGTATCGGCTATTTTAACCAAGATCGATCTTTTAGCTGTTCGTTGGGTCAAACGGTCCGAGAAAACTCTCAGATCCGTATCGACGGTAATTGGTCAAGGTGGAATCGCTAAATCCCTCCAGCAGACGGGATCAGGCCACGTGTAAAAGCGTCCTGGAATATACCTACAGCAGCAGTATGCGGTTTGATTTACGCGCCGCAAAAGACGGGTATCACGTTTTCGATAGGCGGATTTCCCGATAATGGCAGGCGGATCTACATGATCCTAGCACCACGTGGGAATACGAATCCGGACATTATCGTGGTGGGCCGTTGCTCCTCAGTAACCGGGAATGGATGTGCGTTTCGTTGCACGGATCGCGCCTACGTGATCGGTATTTATCGAACCACCCAGGCCCATCTCCTTCTTCTGTCTAATGACACCCACCCATTGAAATCAGCTTAAATTAGCCATATTTCGTGGGATGATTTGTACTTGGTACGGATAAAATGCTTATGTAGAACTTTGATCTTCGTTTTAAGACGAAAATATATTTTTATGAGAAGATAATAGGATTTGTCGAAAGTATTCAATTTCGCGACGAAGCTGAAACGCGTAATCATTAAAATTGTATTTATTCAGTTGACGACTTATTATCGCGTCTAACTCGTCGGCTTATTCGCCGATCTGACGAGATTTTTGCTACGTCGGTGAAGTTATCTTGTTTTTTTTTGATACCGTAGGAATTGGAAATCGCTGAAAATTTGTGTACCGAGTGACGCGAGTTCATTAAATGAATTATATCATGTTAAATATTTATTCCTTCGATTATTTTTCTATTTAAAGCCAAAATTCAGTATGAAATGTATATATATATAGAATTTAATATACGAATTCGATATGGAACGTAGTCAACGTATTGACAATGTACGCTCAAATTGCACTGAAATTACAGCTGAGCGTTTCAGAAATTCTACTATTCTAATTAATTGCCGTTACAAATGAATCTACATCGGAACCTACATCGTAGTAACGCAGAACAATACAGTTAACTAGAAATACACTACAAATTGCATTTCAATTAACAATAACCGTTACAGCATCGTGTAGCGGATCCATTTCGGCTTTTCAATCTCATTCCACGGACTTATTTTACCACGCTTCTAACGATTCGTCCCGAATTGACACGAGAGAAAGTATTTCCAAGAAATCACGTATTTTTGAAACGTATTAATTAATTAAGCATAAGTTTTTGACGAATCGTCGATTCGGATCATCGCCTTGTTTGCGCGTTCGAATAAGAGCCAACCACTTTCCATGAAAAAATGAAAACGGTATAGAAACTTCGCGTAATGACCCTATGAGAATATTTATTCGTTCGCTTTTTTCGTGTATTCGTACATTACGTTCGACGGCAAATGGTTAAAAATTAACGGAACGTCCCGCGAAAAAATTCGTCTCGTTTGCGAGCGACTACGTGCAAACGAATCGTTCATAAATGTTTCATTCGTATTGAAAAATTCATGTCGCGAATTACGCGACTGTTTCTCTCCGCTGCTGGTCGAAAACTCGCGCAGTGATGGCGACCGACAACAAGGAAACACATTTATTGCTTTCGAGTCGTAACGAGCAGCTTCGACTTCACTGCCGGGAAGGAGTTAGTCAGATGCTGCTAGATGCTGTTTGCTCGGATCCACGCCAGTTCCTAAGAGCTGGGAAGTTTAATTACGCGGAGGCGAGACAGTCCCTCTGGAAACTTGGACGCGCCATTGCTTCTGAACGGTACCTATCGTAACTGACCGTTTTAACTTGGATGTCTTTGAGTTCTCCTCGCTCTTCACAAACGTCGAAATATGTATGTGCTTTAATCGTTCCTTGCCACGTGGCTTAGTTATTCGGATAACGTTCGAATATTGCTTCTTTTTCAATTCGTCCACCCGTTTCATGCTAATTGCAAGTTCTCATAGGTTCGTCATCCAAATGAACGCAATATTGATGCATTGCCGATGCTTGTGATCCTACCGTCTTGCAATTCTTTCACATCGTTCAATTTTTCACAATTGAATGGAACTTCTTCGAAATAACGAAATATAATTAAGAAACATTGTAATTTAAAGAAGAGAAAATTTCTTCGTTGCATCGTAATCTGAGTTATAAGAGTCGGAAGGTTAACCGTGAATCTACGCCATCCTCGAGATTTACGGAGCAGCAAGCGGGCAAATAAAATCCAAAGAAGCGTACCAACCGTCGAATAAAATGCGTAGTCGATACACGTACGAACGTAACAGTAATACGGGAAAGTAATAACTCGCTTTCCACCCTTTGAACGTACTGTGAAATACCTTAGAACAGTCTCGCTATCTATTAACCTTTCCTTTTCCTCCGATTTCTCTAGCACTCGTTCGTCCTCTATGTTGTACATATCATGTTTCTTATATACATACTTCTATACATCTCCGCAGAAGCACGGTGCATACCCTTTACGATGAAGATAAAAATCGGCAGGCTAGCGTGCCACGATTTTATAGTAACGTTACTCGTCTCTTTTTTCTCCCGTCTTTTGCCTCTTTCCCTGCTTTTTTTATATTCGATCTGAGAAACTCGATTTTCTCACCGTTGAAATTTTCATTCGAGCCGTGATTCTCCGGGCGAAGGGTGAGAGGGTGAAATTTGTTTTCGCCGTTGGTCGTCGACAAAAAGAGAATAGTCGGTCGAGCGTTGTTTGCATACGTTGCCGCAGCCGAGAAAGAAGTGACCGTTTCTCAGCACGTAGTCGTAATCTTTTACGACGCTCCACCGTGACAGGATTAACGTTGCGGGGCTTACGGCCGCTGCGTATAATTTTATTCTCGCTTATCGCAGGAACGCAAACTGCGTTGCGTTCGGTTCATCGTATTTTATAGGGAGAAAGCTACCTTTTGTGAAATACGCCGGTGGAAAGTCAAACGATACTATCTATTTTTAATAAGCTCCAACGATATCTTTAGCGCGATGTTAGCTTCAGTAAAATAAAAGAAAAGATTGAACTTAACGAAAATGGTGGATACCCTGTAACAGTTTAATGCTTCTTGCACATTCCGTTTGCGAATTATTGGATTTGCTAGAATTTCTGAAAAATGTCGCGAAAATAAAATCAAGTTTCAATTTAAATCTCGATTCGTGAAATTACTGGCCAGAGTTTTAAACTTTATTAATACTAATTTATTTGTCCGCGCATTTATATGCCTGTACGTTTAAATTAAACTGTTCGTTCTTTTAATCAGTTGAACAAAAAATATCGATAATGTGATTGTTACTCCACTTAACAATCGTTACTTCCAGACATAATTTACCATATTTGACTAATTTCACCGATAACTTAATGGTTAACTTCATTTTTGCAAGTATCAATATAGGAAGATATTCGCGTTAATGCTTCCTATTTCAAGACTTTCGCAGTTTTCGAAATAATTATAATTATAATTCTTACGGTAAAGCAATTTCCTATCTACATCCTATCTTTTTAATCATATTCATAGAAATATAAATCCGCATAAATATTCACAGTCTAGTCATAATATCATTTATTCCGTCATATATTTTTTACCAAACTTTGCGAATCCATTATCTATTTTGAAATGATTTGCGACAGTTTATTTGAACTGTGTCGTAATAATCGAGCAACCGAAGAAAAATTACACTCCTGCAATGTTCTGCCTCTGTAGTCTTCACATATAATATCCTTCAAATTCCTCTAAATCACCGAACCACTCGATAAAAGGTACCGATGGCAAAAACCAAATGGAACGAGCTAGAATCGACATGAGTGAAAGCGATCCGAGCAATTCGAGCAGAAATAGGCCCGTTTCTCTGCCGCGTGAAAAGAGCGAGGCCAGTTGCATGCAGGCCAGACAGATGAATGCTGGCACACTAATGAGCCGTTAATGGTAAATAAATGGACCAGTAAGCGTGCCTGCATTGCGCCAACCCGTGGGACGTGACGTCAGCCCTACGTCACCATTGATTAACGAGCGAGCTTTGTTCCTGCCGGGTCAATTACATACAATTCAGCTTCCAGTTTCACCAGTTTCGTGTCACCCTGAATCTTCGATTCTCCGTCCGTTCGGTGAACGTTGTCGTGACTTTGACACCGTCACCCTCGGGCACAAGGATGCCGGAAACGATGCGTCGCTTCGAGAAACTTGCCAGTTTGACAGCCAACTTGATAAACTTCGAAAGAAGGAGAAGCGTTGGATAAAGAGAAAAGGGAAACTGTGCGTTTAATCTGGCTCAACTTGTACAAATTGAACCAATATTAGGTATTAGTACCTTACAAGTACTTTATAAATCACAAGTCGCAAACTAGAGATACTAATAAATGTTCTTGCGTTACGTCAAGAAAGAGAGAAAAGAAGTCTGTAATCTACAAGGTGTAACTCGTCAATTAAGTAATAATTAACAATTAATTATTAATTGGTAAATTATTGTGCACGAAGTTTCTGATCAAATTTCGTTGAAGTTAGGTGATCATGAATATGGTAAGGCAGTATTAAAATGGTCTGTTGAAATGGTGTTTTATATACTGTTACTTTTTAATGTTGTTACCATTTTGAAAATATGAAACTTGAAACAGCAGCGGATCACTCGATGATAGGTTCTAATATTTTATTCAAAGATACTTTCATCTCTGGATGTTCGTTATGGAAGAAGGAAGCAAGATCAATTTAATTTAATTGATTTCTCATTTTGAAACATTCTCAGTAAGTGAAATATATTATGATCAAGCTTTATAAAGAATATGTAATTGTTATTAACTAATGTTACAACTAACGTCTTCTTTCATTCAACTGCATTTCAAGTTTTCTTAGAATTGACGCGATGAAAAGATTATCTGAAATGTTGGAATCTTTTTTACAATTATTACATAGCAGTTGAAGTCCTGCTTTAAAAATTATATTCGAACAACGATCTTTATGCTTTTTGTCGTAACAATAAACTTATCCTTATATACTCTGTACAAATCGAACTTCGTCCTTTAAAATTCACACGATAGCAACGTAGCGAATGATACAGCTTTGGATTATAAAATGCACCGACGATGAACTCAAAAATTACACAACAAACGAGGTAGAAAAGTTTTCTTTGAAAAAGTTTGCTCCATTCTTAAGAAACTCTCTGCATAGCATGACAGACGATAAATAAAACGAAAGTTCTGAGAACGCGGTGGCAACAAAGGAATCGACCGGGATCGTTGCAAATTTATCGAGTGACTTTGAGATTCTTCCAAAAGTTTCTGCCGTTACGACGACATTTTCCAAGAACCTAGCTTCCGAGAGGTCAACCAAGTTGTAGGTAAAAAAGCTTGGTTGGACGAAAAAAACAAACAAAAAAAAAAAAAAAAAGAACAGCATGCAACGGTGTATTGATTGCGGACTTCCGTACGAGCTCGTGGCTAGATCGAGAAAAATGAGTTTCTTGAAACTGGCGCGTGTTGCGTTGTTCACGATAAGAAAGGAAAAGACGACCGGATGTGACGCAGGAGGAAGTCTGCATCCAGTGTCCGGTGTATCGGACGAGATGGCAAATCGATGTTCTACTTCGGTGTAAATCCACCGTTATAGGGTCGGTTCCAATTAATTTACTTTCGTCAGTTGGGATTAGGTTACAAGCAATGAAATTAAGCACGATCGTTCAACGAATCTAAATAATCTTTACTTAATTCTGTGAAATTCTTCTACACTTACTGTTACACCTATACAACATTGAACTATAATAAATTATTAATTAATTAAACGCTACACTTTGTTATTTATTTATTTTTATTCTATATTTATTTTCGAAAAATTTGATTTTCATAGCGCATCATGTTTATTGTTTTTTTTTTTTTTTAATAAAAATACATGTTTATTAACGATTGATAAAAAAACAATTTTTCTTTCGCGTGATGGAGATTCTAAGCGAATTTCGAGTGATTTTATGATCCGATGTAAACCGCGTGAAACGCACGAAAAACAAGAACGTTACAGAAAACGCGTTTCGAAGGTAACGCATTGCGTTAATTCAGAAATGAACTTCATTCCATAAATGTACCCACGGACGTTATTTTACCGCATCTTTCGAGCTCCCTCTGGTTAAGTAACTCCATACAGAGGAGATAAGTACGACAGGGAATCGATATGACGTGGATACATTCAGCGCGTCGGAATTCTTACGATCAGGCATAAATCAGACCGCGAGTAAGCGGCACACGTTTCTTGTCGATTCTTATACAGAAAGCTTGAAAGCTCTGTCATTTGTTCCACAAGCTCCCTTCTTAATACACCGTTTTTTCATTTTTATCTCGGTAAATAGAACCTACTCTTTCTCCTCATCATCCACATATATAGTGTATTTGTCATGGTTTTGAATTCTCGTGAAAGTGATATAATGCTGGTGAAGCTTTCGCAATCAAGTATGTACGAGCCCAGTTCGAAACGAATATGATATGAATGAATGAACGAGACTACGATCTTTGGTTATTGAATTAGCAAAAATTTTCTTTTCTGCAAATTACAGCATTTTTATTGTATTTCGATAATTTAAAGAAATTTAACTCGATAATGAAAAATTGAACGTTTTAACAAGTAGCAACACGATAGAATAATTCGCGAATACCAACATTATATCAGTATGCAATATATCATATATACTCTTGTTATGTGAGATAAATAACAAGTTATCTTAGTTGTCTAAATTATTATGAAATATGTAGACGACATAATAAGAATTAGTTAGTTTTTAATGTCCAAATTCGATGTTTACGAATTGCAAATAGAAGAAATGGAGACGCAAAGGATATTTTCTTCTTCTATTCTTAACGTAATGTAAATGAATTTTACAGATAATAAACGAAATTAAATTCCAATGTACTCGTTAGCATTAATAGAAAATCTTATGCTTTCGAAGAAACTTATCGAAGAAAGTCTAGAAGGAAGGTACTATGATATAAAAATCGTTTGCTTTTTCGCTTTGAACTTAGTATGAAGTCGAAAGAACGGAATTGTTACGTAAACGAAAAAAGAATAATTAATCCTTGATGATATCAAAGTTTCGTCCAAAATTTATTACAATTTGAATATGTTTGTACATGAGTGTACGATGGGTTTAGAATAGCTATAAATTATTTATGCTATGAATATAGGATTCGTCAAAAGTTTCATCTAGTTTCTCTAGTGCCTTATCGCGCCGGTTCCTCTATCAACTTGTAATTAGTTCCCCGATCCACTTCAACGACCATCAAGACATGAATATGTATTTACTTATTAAAGACTCTTTCGTGCCGAATATATTTTCAGTTTCCGAATAATTTGATTTGCATGGAGAATCTTGCTTCAACGTGTAAAATATCCTACGAAACCGGAAATAGTGAACGGACCAACGAAGTATACGAATAAGTGAAAATGATACAATTACGAGTTCCTGATCGTAATTGAAATGCTATGAGAAAAATAATCGCGTTGCCGTATCAGCAAGTCCACCAATTTTCCCAGAAGCTTCTACATATTTTAAATAATTAAAGAGAAAAGCGAATGGGAACCTGGCGTTTTAACGAATTGGGTAATTCTATTATTAAAATACCCGATATCGTCCGACCCACTCTTTTCACGCACACGATCCTCCTTTTCACATATTTCATAAACAAAAGCACCGATTTTACGAAAAACCTTCACCGCCTTTCATCGGAATTGCTTCAGTGTCCTCTGTTTTACGGACTCTTCTCTCTCGGTAACGCGAAAGAAGAAGCTCGCGGCGAGCTTTACAGCGGTATTTTACAGGCTTACGGAGTTCCCGCGAAACCGGATAGGACGATAGGTCGCATCTCCAACGTCCCGCGTCGCTTCAGTCAATATTACATTGCTCTCGCATCCTGGCGCGCATCGGGTCAGGGTTTTTATCGATCACGAAAGCCGACACCCGATCTATGGAACATTTTCCAGCCGAGTCTCACGAGAAAATCTGTCGTGCGAATTTCACGGTTGCCGATTCGATCGGTTCGATGTTCCCACGGTGATTTCACGTCGCGAAACTTTGATGGCTGCCACGCCTAGCCGCTATGTCGAACGATAACTTGTCCAAGATCCATCCTGCAAGCGTACCGGAAGCCGAACCAGTTGTACAGCGAGTTTGTTTTATCGAATTTTCACCGAGTCTGTACACCGTATGGCTTCCAGGCAAGCTTTCTTTAGAACGATATTACTTTTTCCTCGGCGAGCATCGGCGACCGTAGCTGCCGCTACAGAGACGGCACGACAAAATGAAAAGAAAATAAAAGGAATATTACGGTTGACCGGTCGGTCTCTACCTCAGCCTTCTACTCTCGCTTCTTTAGCTTTATTCAGAGCTGCCATTCGATTTCAATTCTCTACGATCGTGTTTCCTGTATTGAGCAACACGGACAACATATGGAACAGGGTTTAGGGTTCTTACGAATTTGGTGATCTTTGATGACCTCGTTTTATAGTAGTATGGTTCAGTTTGGCGTTCTTCTTGACATTTTGTCGAGTCAACGGAGGAAATTAATTATTTGGAGGTAAGCGTTTCTTGCGTCTTAAGTGCTTAAGGTGAGATCGAGTAAAACAACAATTTCTGGACAGAGAATAGTAACATATTCTTACGTTTTATATATAGGCATAGCGATTAATGAAAGTATTTGAATATTTAGCATGGAAAATTTTAATATAACACAGAACCTTTTGAAATGTCGTTAGCACCATAATGAAACATGCCTGTCACTATCGCAATACATACACTACGTAAAAATATTATTATACGCTATACATACTAATACTGTGGTTATTTCATTTGTATATTAAATTCTAGTACATATCGAGATTTATTAATATAGAAGATAATTAATCTTTTAAATACTTTTGTAACTTGTTTCAGATGTACATATGTTTGCGATAAATATCTCGTAGATTTTGTACACGTTTTCGATTGTGTTTCAAACTTTACTACAGTATTCGTGTCTCATTACGATGTTGATCAAACAGAATATTTTCTATTTTAATAATTTGTCTACGATTAATGTTCAAATATTTTCTTCAGCTCGTGTATATTTTATTATTTGCGATGGTTTGTTTCTTTCATATTATTCGTAAAGACAAACTTGATTTGGCAATTTGTATGTATACAGGAGATTTATCGTTTTAACGAACATATTTATTTCAACGCGTTATTCAGAAAATCAATTCTTTTATTCGTTTGTTGCAGCTTCCACTTTTTAAAACCAATGACACGATATCATGCAAGCAACGTTAAAAGCTACGTTTAACTTTTATTCGTTTATATATCAAATTATATGTGTAATTGAATATACAAGCATGCATAAAGTAAATTCATTTGCAAAATTTTATTTATAATGAAAGTGCTTTTAATACTGTATCATTCGTCAGCGAAATAACATTAATAATAATATCTTGACAACAAATTTCGTTTAATAATAACGTTACGCATGATATAATTTAACCAATAAAACGTACGTATAATAAAGAGCCAACGTTACAAATATGATTATGACTTAATAATTTCATCCTTTTGACACTTTTCTCTTCGGACTATTCTAAAAAATATGAACGCTAAATTCGACCATAATCAGGCGTAGTATAGGGAGATCGCTTCATAACCAACGACTATAGTCTCCGGTAGTAATAAAGATCGCTACGTATGATCATGGCGAGTGACTATAACTACCTCTAGTTATGAAGTGGCAAATTTAAATGTCTACTGCAAGCCAAGAAGAAAGATTATCATAAATCCAGTATAATCTATTCATAGGTGAGGATGATTAAAATTATATGTAATAAAGATAACGAGCAATAAAATTGGGTAACATATCTTTCATAAAATATTTCATAAAATTTTCATATACAGTATATAATTAGTATCATCTACTTCCCCATATGAGTATAAAAATTTGATACTATGAAAATGAAATTTGTCTACATACCTGGAATCTCTTCGTTAGTACATAAGGAAATGTACAAATACTTTTTGTACCTACTGTAAGACATTGTAGATTCATAAAAATTAATGATTAAAATAAGCAAATTATAAAGTGCCCATTGCGAAGGCGTGCGAGTTAAATACTCGAAAAGAATTTATTTTTCCCTGTTTTTAAAACGAACGCAGAGAAATTAGAAATCCGCCTGAGGAGAAAGACGAAAAGAGGAAAGAAAAGAAGGGATTTTTCGTGAGATGCCTGTGAAAAGTACAAGCAGCACGCGGTATAAAATATTATTTGCGAAGCAACGTTCGTTATGATAAAAATAAAGGATTGTGACGTTGAATAGCTCTACCTAGTTCGTGTCAAGGAGATATGACAGAAGAGTTTTTGCAGTAGCACGAGCCAGTTTAAAAATTACAGGATAATTTATATCAGTATCAAGTACCTGCGGTCTCATTTCACAGTCGGAAATCTGCGACCACCGTGGAATGTAAATCCCATTAACGGACAAAATTACGGATTTAATTCAGGGATAAAACTGGTTCAGCTACATATAAGGGGAACGGAGCGACACGGAAGGTATTTTAATTCAAACTTTCACGCGTAAATATGTCGATTAAACGTTAATTTGCGAGATGGCTATAACGAAAAGAAATCATGCTAAATTATTTTGTTTAATGAGATAGGTACGATCTGTTCGAAGGAAGTTAGATAAAATATAACGATATAACGATAATGCGCATATGTAATATATTTTTTAATATATGTACTTTTAATTGAAAGAAGCTTTGGATTATTTACGATTAGTAACTCCTTTAAATATAAATAGTAAGCATCCTTTTAATGAATTTTGAAATATACCCCACATTTATTTCAGGCAGCATTGAGATTTCTTACGAACGCTTAGCGATATCCTACGAACTTCTCAAAGACGTCTAGTAATGTTTTACAGACATCTTTGAAACGTCTTGAAAGACGTCTTGTAAACAATTCCTATGTTACAAACCAGAAATTTCTCAAACTGTCACAAAAATACCTGTCTTATGTGTTTTCTAATAAATAATACAGCTTATAATTTTACAGAAATAATTATGTAATAAAACAACTTATAATGTTATCCAAACGCTTTGTGCCGAACATTTCTAACTATTTGGAACTATTTGCCATTACTACTCAACCGATTTAGAGTAACTGCTTGGCATGACACATCTCGACTTCGCGAACCAAACAACTTAAAAGTCCTTCTTCTCAATTTATTCGATCGTAATCAAAGCCATTTGAAATTCCTCGTTACATCGTCTCTCGGTCACAAAGTCATTGAATAAAAAAACAAATTTCCAATTAAAAGAAAGACAGAAACTCTACGCAAAACAACACTGTGCAACTAAATACGAAACAAAATAGCGATTAAAAAAAAAAAAAAAAAAAGAAAAGAATTGATCCGACCCACGAACGGAAAAGGTTACAACGAAACGAGGAAATGCATTTCGTTGTCGGTTAAACGCGGCACGTGAACCATCCTTTGATCGAGCATTGGCGCTTCATTAAATCGGATCCGATGTTTACCATTACACGGACACTTGGCGAGCGATTTCCATTGTAAAACGCGATAATCGTCGTACACGTACACGCAACAACGTCGCCGTTTATTATTAATCCCCTCGCCGACGCCATGTAATATTCCACGCAATAAACGGATCCCCCTCGGTTGGCGGGGGAGTTTGCATCACGCGGATAATCTGCTCATGTTACGGGAGAGAGAGTCGTGTGCATTTTCGAAAATCGGTACATTTTGTATGAGGCCGTGATTTTCATTTGCAGGCCGCCGGCGACGACCACGACAACGGACGCTGATATAATCTGTCCCAGGTACACGAAGAACACGCGGATTATGCATTATTAATTTTAATGGAATTCCCCTGCAGCGGTAACGAAATGTTGCTTACTTCGTGCACCGCGTGCATCGAATGGTCGGCGTCGATGTTTCCTCCTTGTTACTCGTTTACTCGTCGTTTCTTATCTTCAAGGGTGACGGGCTGCTCGATGAGGTGGCGTGGGCCGAGAACGACGAGAAAATGCTGATAAAGAGAGACCGTTACTTTATCTCAACTACTTTGCACGATTTTCGTCTTGTTTTCTGCTTAATCCCTTTACGAAGGTAAACGAGATGCCAATATGGCTGGTAGTTCGAAGATACGGTGGAAATTGGTAGTTGGTTTTAGTGGAACAGCCGACTGAATCAGACAATCTTTAAATAAAATAAACGACATACTTTAGAACTCGTATTTTAATATTAATTCTTCTTCCGAAGAAGACACAAATTTTTTATCAAATATTACAACTGCTAATATTTGTAAAACACGGCAAATGAATATAATAAATTATAACATTCAACTCAAATTATCAAGCGAGTCGCGCTATATCGTAATATATTCTGGTAGTTCATGCAATTATAAATTATCAATACTGTTTCAAAGTTCAGCATCAGATTCGAATGTTCCTTCAGCGTCAAATCCAACTGCGAGTTTTCGCGCCGCGGGAGTTGGCAAAAGGAGGAAACGTGGGAACAACGGGAACGGTATAATCCAACGTAGCTACGTGTTAAACTTGCAAGATCGTAGCGTTATGCTGTTGCAAGTTGTGTTCCGGAAACTTGCGCGATAGCGGCCCAGGTTAATCGATTAATCCTGATCGCTAATTCGAAATACGAAACCTGACTGTTTATACTTGGCAAACAAAAACAGTTCGCTCCTCCAAGCGTTATGCAGTAGTTTGCTATTAACGAACGAATCGCGAGCACTCGAGTTAGCTAACTTTTATTATTTTTCGTGCATTCAATCAGTTGTTCGTAAAAAAAATCATTCTTACGGTAATACGCGAGAAGGTGAAAAGAAAAAATTGTTCTCCTGTATAGACCGGCGTTGTTTGAGACATGTTATAAATGATAGATTTGAATTTTCAATAAGTTTATGAGAAGCGTTTCCGTGTGAAGGAATTTTGTTAATACATATTTTAAACTGAAAGAAAAATACAGACTGATCAGGAACTTTTATCAGTTACCATATATATTACAATAAAATACACGCGAAAGTGTAAAATAACGACAATAGCAAGAACCATATACAAATTCGCGATTACCAGTTTCAACCACTTGACGCGTATACTCGTGACGTGTACCGACGTAGATTGTCTTCGATCGAATTATTTATTTTAGTCACCGATCATTAGGAATCAAACTACTCTACCAAAATATTTATATATATTATGGTAGATATATCATACGTGCATTTTCATTGTTAATTTTCTATCTTCCATCGTAACGAAGTTGAGTTATCGTCGCTAGTAAATGGAATAAAAATGTCTACATGAAGAGGTTAATCCAATAAGAAAAACGTTATCTATAAGTACGTTATTTACAATTGCCAATGTACGCAATATTTCATTCTATACATATAATACGAAATAAAAATTCTTCAACGCTTTACTTACGACTCCTTTTGTCTGCGTACTTCTATTAAACATAATGCATTCTGCAACAAAAAAAAAGAGTCTTTTCTTTTTTTTTGCCTTTTTTCCCCTTGCAACTTTAAAGTCGGTGCATTAGCCCGAGGCGTTCGTCTTCGAAAAAGTCGAATATTGGTGGTATTATCGGTCGAGCGGCGAGATATAGCGTCGTATAGAATAGGCTGTCCAAAGGTAGTGCGTGTAAGAGAGGTTGGAAAGCGAGCGACATGTATAATGCATGCGGATGCTTGATCCGTGACCCCTAACGGTTTCTTTCAGCTACCCTTTTCCGCCGATCTTAGTCGTTGCTAGTCCGGGTTTACCGTCTAAGCGACTATTTTTTCTCTAGTCCCGACTAAATATTTAAAGGCTTTTATTCGGCTAGTACATGGCCGTCGTATCGTTCAGCGATCTCGTAAAAGCTTCGTACGGTCGTAAAGATGATGCTCGCTTGGTCTTGCGAGGAACCACGGCCAACGTCGATGTTTTTTCGATAGACGTGTAAACTTGCGAAATAGAATTTCGCCGATGTCACGTGACTAGACTGGCGTAACGAGATCGTCAACTGGATAATGTCCAAAAGTGATATACGGAGAAGTTGCAGACTTTGATCCATTTCTCAGAGTAACATGCAGTTTGAAATCGAATCGGAAAAGAAGACCCGTGGATAGAAATTCAATATTGACGAAGGCAAGGGAATTATAATTGGCGCACTGCATACAATCCCGTTCGTGTCACTGGTGTCCGCTTGTTTACGTTTCTTTGACGGCAAAATTTGCGATGGTATGGTTAACAAAAGTTTGCCTTAACGACAGATGGACGTTGGTTGTTCACTTTTTATTGCCTTTTACTATCTTTGATATCGTTACGTATATGATTTCGTACGTGTTAATTCGCAACTACAAGACATTACAGCAAGGCACAACGAAATATATAAGTTTCAGTTTGAAAGATTTAATTGCAACTTTTTCGCAACACTTTCTCGGCGTTATAACACAGTCAGATATGAGCGATCCGTTTCCTTCGATATTCTACAAATTTTCCTCGAGATATATTTCTGTATCTCGTAGAAAAAGAGTAAGTAAGGTGACCGATCGTTTGATTTAATTTTCGGATCGAAATTGTCATTCCGAACGAAGAGTCTATACATATCATGCGCGTAACTATTATAAAATCATTGAAGCTGCGTCGAAAATATACTTGTAAATGTGTCAGCCTCGTCAATTCAGCGCTTTGAAACGGCTAACCAAAAGTGATGTATTAAACCCTCAAAGCTGTTAAAATTTCTAAAAGAAGAAGCAGCCACTTTGATATAATCAACCTTTACATTATTTCGACCTAAAAATGTTCGTCAACGCAGCAGCGAAGCAAAATAATAGCGCGGGTACTTATTATGGACGAGAACGAAGCCAAGAGTGGTATAAGGTCATTAAAAGTTTGCATTATTTAAACTTAAAGATAAATTACAAGGCTTCCGCATCCCAACGGTGTCATTCGAAAGGACAGGAGAAGACCGTAATGACATTCTGCGCTTTCACGCTTTACGGCTCGTGAGAATTTCTCAGAAAATATCTAATCCACGGTTTACGTTGCTGGAATATTAAAAATGTCCGGAATTTCCATTCAAATGAGATTTATCGGTTCCGGACGTTGTCGATCTTAAGAATCTGTTTCGGTATTCTGCAGAGACGACGATCGTCCTGGTCTGATCACGGACACGTACAAGACGACGTTGCAGGGAACGAGGCAAGTATCTTCTTCTTCTAACTTTTTCTGAGACCATCCGTTCCTTTCTCCCGATGCAATTACATTAATGTCGTGTTCTTCGCTGCAACCGCGCTAAATCCAGTCACGCAACTCACAAAGGAGAATACCGTAATTTTATGAAATATTTTCTGAATAACCTTACGACAAAGAGGTGAATTAAATTTCTGGCTGGCTCCAGTACGGCACGCGTGCTACGTACAGCTGACAACAGCACCGTTGTTCTTCCTGTCTTCATCTTTGCGGTCGTGTAATCTTTTCTTCCGCCACCTTTTATTTCTCACCTCGCGTTATTAGACGCCTTATTTCCTTTCCTCGTTCTTCTGTACTCGCCTCGTTCCCATTTTTCTTACGTTTCGTTTCGTGAAAACCAGAGTTCATCTTTGTTTTCATATAGACGAATTAAGCGCGAGAGTAGAATTGTAAAATATCTGTAGTTGAGAAACAGATCGATACACTTCCATCTTTCTTTTTTAAATTAATTTATTCATCATCTTACCGTCCTTTGGTATTTGCTTTCCCTCACATTCCTTTTTCTCCTTCGTTTCTTTCTTTTCCTCGCCTCTTCTCTTTCTTTCTTTCTCTTACCATTTCATTCTCGAACTTTACCAATGTGATGATTTCCTACGTCGTACAAAACATTCCGCATAAAACGTGTAGTATATTCAGAATAAGCTTCCACGAGGAATGGTCTGGCGAGCTTGCGTATCCCTAACTAACGTTAAATTTGTCGATTTTACTTTATCGAGAGAAAAGAATCTTAACGTTTCTTCCATTTTCTAAACAACCGCGCGAAGACAATTCTGCCTAGCAACCTTCTGCAAGCAGATCCATAATTTCTTCTTTCCCTAGCGACAATCGATCGACGCGTAGAACGCCAGCGTCACGAGCAATTGCGGCCAATCTAATTAACCGACATCCGGGACGCTTTGTGGCTCGCAGGTGCATCAAAGTCGACGACGAGTGGTTGCGGTTGGTCATGATGAAGCCGAGCCATCCTGGGGACGAGCGTCGAACGAGGAAGATCCTTTCCGAGCCGATCGACGGGCACGAGCAATGAATACGAAATTGTTGCCTCGCTGCAGGATACGAGGGACCGAGGGTGCGGGCTGAAGGGCGAAACCTTTGGTCGTCTAAGCCGGTTGGATGAAGAATAGCGGCGTAATACATATTTCATCCATATTCATTCGGTGATACAGGGTTTACAGCAACGGCACAGGCAACGGCTGCTGGTGGTGGAAGGGCGCGTGAACCACGTTAAACTCTTCATAGGTGAAAGGTGGCTGATACACGTGGCACTGTCTCGTATGCGCGGAATGTCGAGCAGCGTGGAATCCAAGCCACGCTATTGAACATTGCGATGTCTCCACTGTCACCGGGTATATCGATTTCCGGGCCGATCGCCGCGTCGTTCACGCGGCTACAGGGATTTCCTGCCTGTGATTTATTTCGCTATTATAACGACGCGACGCCGCGTGCTCGACATCGATGGTTATTAAACGCGTGCTCTTCAGCTTTCTCTTTTTTAGTTTTTCCATTCAAAAGCCGCCTAGCTCGGATAGCTACGTGTCGGCCGTGGTTATGCGGTTTCGGTTTCTGTTTCCCGACTATTTCCCGAGAACAGAATGTATGAAGTGGCCAGTACGCTAGTGAAATTCGAGAGGTTTTATCAAATACGTATTCGTTACATTAGCAAGGCTTGAACTCTATGTTTGCAAATGATTAAATTCAACAGCGATTACGCGATACGACGAATGTCTCGTTAAAAAATATCGAAACGTATCGATCAGAAATGTCAAAATATTCTGTTTCTCCTGGAAAAAGAGAAATATACACAAGCGTCGTTTTTGTACCAGTGCTTCGATCGCTAAGTATAAATCTTTTGGCGTTAATAGCACGCAATAGATCAATAACGAATAAACGGAATAAAAGTGGAGAAATCTAATATGTGAAAAGCGAAGTATATGAATACGTAACATTCGAGTGACGCAGCATTGTAGAATATTAAATGCTAGTCAACTCTTCGAATATAACAGAAAATGTACGGACACTGAATGCAACGGAAGCATCTCTTTTCCTCGCAACTGTGTTAAACACAATCTCACTAACAAACTTCGTCTCAACGTTATTTACCATCCGGTTAGATACGAAGTTGCGACTGGTCTCCTCGAATATCTTCAGATAAGCGCGGCGGTCGTTTCGATAGGAACGCGCCCGTTTCGGACTAATTGCGAAACAACGTAAGTTTCCGGCAGAGCAGAAGCAGGATAGCCGCACTTGAATGAAACACAGCCGTTGAAAGTTATTATTCCAACGAGTGGCGCGTTCTCGTGGGTCGTCCGACCATAAAAAACTAATTTACCCCGAAGAGATGGAGACGAAGAGGCAGGCAAATGAAGTAGAGAATTGACACGGCTGGAAGGCCATCTTGAATAGCTTCTATCTCATAGGCTGTGTTCTCCACGCCACGCTACCCGCCTATATCGTTTTAAAGACGCGCCACGAAATAAGTTTATAAGTAGCCTGTCGAGAATTTCGTCAGACGCCGCTCTCCTAAGTAGTTACCAGGTAGTTTGTACCGACGAAGTCAAGCTCCTCTCGACGTATAATATTATTATGTAAGTGCGGCAACGTTATACTTCGACCGATCTTTTCTATTCTTCTTCTCGATTTTCATTTTCAGACCCTCGGTTCTAATCTCATTATTTCTCTATCTGTTTTGCAATTACGAGAATCACGATCTTCGTGTACGTTCATGCTGGTAATGACAGTAACTTATGGAAACTAGAATCGTAGAGAAAATTCGTATTACAGTGATTGTTCGCGATATCCTTCCTAACGAAAACAGACGATAGCTTAACGTGGGAGAAAGGTCGATCGATTAAGGCGATTAAGTTAGAGCGTGGACACGTAGTCGTTGGGAGAATTCTAGCGTAGATCGATAAGGATTTGCTGAAGTGCATCGGAAAGTTTTCGAACCTAAACTATGCATAGTGTACACCCTACGAAAGTCAACAACACTCGCAATGAATGCATTATAGTAAGCCGAGGAAAATTATTTAAAAACTTTCAATACAAAGTTAAGATTTTTTGACGCGCAGAATTCTTCCCCTTTTTCGTTCCTCTGTCTACGAGTTTTTGTTCGTATAACGCAAGTTCATAGTAGCATAACTGGATTCGATCAACGGAAGTTCGTCGAATCCGATACCGACTAAAATTGCGTCGAGATAACCAGTTACATCGAATATAGGATGTTAAGAAAAGGTGATCGATATTTATAAAATTAGAACAGCATTCGTATTTAAAAATATCATTTGGGACTCGTTTTTCAAGTTATAAGCGATTTAGTTTCACGCTAGAAATACACGGATAGATGAATAAACCGATGAATGAGCTGACGGATTTTCCTTTGCATTACATCTGCGCTCTGTGTTTCTCATTTTAGACGAAACGAATGAAAGTAGAATTGTTAGCTGCTATATTTAATTCCATTTGCCTAATCTCGTTCCCCTTCTTCGTTCTCTTGATGTCTATCTTGACGATCTTTTTAACGTCTTAAATATCGCTCCTTATATTTGTCTTTTCCTTTTTTGTTTCCCTCTTTTGTCTTAATATCTTAAAAAATCCTACAAGCGCGCAACGACAGTTTATGTATCGTGTACAGTTTGACGCAAGACCCGAGGTGGCTTCGAAGTAAATAAAATCCTTCAGGCCGACAATGAGAGTTTGGCGAGTAGCCATTTGGCCGCGGTCGACTTTTATTTCAGACGTGAAAGTTTAAATGCCGCGTTCACCGTTCACCGCTAAACCACCATGGCTTCCTAGATTGACGTGTTTTCCGTGTTTAAAAGCGCACACGGCCGGAAGTAAAAGTATATTTGTTCACTAGACATTGGGCTGGCGATCGTAAATCACAGATTCGCTGGCTCCCATTATATCATGCGTATTCGCTGTTCTTCCTCGATGGAAATTGCACTGAACTTTTGTCTAGCAAGCCTTCGTAATCGCTTTAAAAATTTGTTCAAATCGAACAAATGACAATTACGAAAGCGGTGTGTTCGATTCTGAATTCTTTAGAGCTTTGAATAATACGGTAATTGTTAGTAGTTGCTTCACTTCTCTTTATTTCTAAATAAATGAAAAAGACACGATGACCCGATTCTTTTAACTTTCTTCTTCATTTGAATTCGCCGTATCAAAGCTTCAGTGACTCTTCTTCTTGTTCGAGGGTGAAGAATGGTTCCTAGCCACTGAATTAGGACCATGTACGAGCCTCACTTTTCTAACGATAACGATTGTTCTTGATTTATTCCACAATATTTGAGTTGGTTCTCTAGTCTAAGAAAAAGTGTTTCAAATAAATTTACATGATTTTGATGATGACCGACTCGTACATCAGCCCATAAGTGACGCATATATGAAGCAAAATTGGCATCAATTTTGTTAAAAGTATCTGCATGTTTTTAGCAATTATAAAAATTAAGGTTCAGAATTTCGTCTAAACGAGGAGCCTGGTTAATTATTTCTCACGCGGCGCGTTACATGTCTTCTCGATGAAAGTAACGACGAAAACGAAACGCTTCTTCGCGCATCGACTACGACGGCGAGAGCAACGTTCTCCCGACTCGTTGTCGAATTTCTCGTTTTCGAGAAAAAAGATATAACGTGGCGCGTGAGCGAAGCTGCTGCAGTTGCGAGGGGTGGCGAAATTTGCTTCCACGTTTCGAGAGTATGAGAGGGAGAAGAATTCACCTCGAGGGAATTCAAATATACGCTAAACTTACCCGTACCACCACTCGCGACCACTCTCTTCCTCGCTGCCTCACCGTCTGATCCTGCGACCTTCTTGCCGCGACACGAACTACCGACTATTTACCTCCGTTGCTACGAGCGCCATGGCTTTTCCTGTAATTCTCAGGCTGAAGTATTTTCGGCACGATTCGTCGTCGCCCTTTTAAAAATAAGATCGAGTGGAAGTATAGCGCGTGCGGGTTTCTGTCTGAAAGTCATTCGGTGCAAAGTCGTAGTTTTTAACGCTCGCTGCGATATTAAATTGTTACTGTAATTAATTGATTACTAATTGATTGGAAGCGATTAATTTATTAAGCGAGGAAGATGAATTAACTCGTCGTTTGGATGTGCGTCGTATTATATACTGAATAAACGATATACCGTAATAGTAGATGAGGAAAATTCCTATTTGCTCACATGTAATTCTATTTCTGTTAAAAATAAATCATATTGTATATTTATATTCGCAAGCATTACATCGTAACTAAAATTCGTTTGTTTTTACATCCGAAGAACTTTCAGTTATACTATAAAGAATAGAAGGAGCTTTTCATAAGAAAATAGAGGATGAACACGGATGAAGGAAGAACGAAGGGAATGCGGATCGATAATACGAATACAGAATAACCAATTTACGTTACAACTCTTATGTTTCTCGACTTTGTCAAAACCTATCGGAAGAGTCGCGTGCCTAAATCCAAGTAATAACTTCTATAACAACGTATTAACTGTTCCTTTCCTTTCTCAACAACCGTTCGATTGTTTCCATCCACTTATTTCCCTCTATTCTTCGCTAATGCAATCAGGATACTAGAAAATACAGTGTGACGTCAATGGCGGAGTTTGTGGCAATAAATATTTCCATTAGAGGTAAGAATTGTAAATTGGAGGGCTCGTGACTGGAAAGGTCAAACTCCTCTTCCCGGTATCATTAAAATGAACGATTGAGCGGTCTATCGTTTCGTGGCATCGAAAAGAGAAGGGTTGATGGAAAGGGTGAGTGGAGGGTTGCGGAAATATAAGCACTTTTGCCTCGTGCCTGCCTCGTTTCTATATATATATCTATCTATCTATATATATATATATATACACACATACCTTTACTCAATATTGGTTGAATTATTGTGCCTGCCCGTACGAACTACTCGCGTGCTTCGTATCGAGGAATCAAGTTACAAGCTGCGCTTCCATTTTGTGCAATTCCGTTTGCATATAGACACGTTCCTTGATAACTGCCGCCATGTTCCGCAGGATTTACGATCCGCCCGGTAAATGTTGCCGGAGGCAGGGTTCATCAGGGGAATATGTGCTTACGTATAAACACGAATCTTAGAACAATTCCACTTGAGGAAGTAGTTCGCCGGAGCCAGCTCCCACGTTGCTCAGGAACCGTGTCCGATACAATTTTCGAATACAACGGTAGCGTTGCGATGGATGTACAAGGTGTTTTCTTTATCTTGTATTGTTTGATATACTTTCGACCGTAGTTTCTTCTCGAAGGAAACGTTAAAAATAAAAAGTTTGGATATAAAGAGATCTTATCGAATCATCGTACTTTTTATACTCTATATTTCAAAATCAATTAATCTTCAAGAAGTTCATAAATGTAGCTACTAACTGCATTCGAGCTTCAATTTACTATCGTCGAGGAATTTTTAATTCGACGCTCTATGGAATACCTTTTCACCGTTTGTTGCAACTTCCTCGCACATTCGATTTTCCAACTTTGCGGCAAAGGAAAGTTGAGAAGAAGACGGTTCGGGAAAAAGGTACGGCAGAGGTAAAGAGAAGTGCATTCCGTCCAGGGACTTGCCAGTGGACTCGTCAATAAGGTTATCCAGTCGACTCGTGTCTTAAAAGTAGGAACGATCGATGCTAAAACCTATGAACTATACGTGGAAACCGATGACTAGGGCAGAAATTGAGGAAATGGGAACCGAGAGTGGAGAGAGTAAATGTCTTCGCGTTTTTATCAGCACCTTATTTCGCTTCTACTTACGCTGCAACTATTTACTATATGTCGGTTTACTTTGTACTTAAGATCGCTTCTTCATTTGTATCGCTACGAATTTCTTTCATATACAGCATTTCGTTAAGTGCTTAGAATCGTTGAAAACTTCTGTTCGATTTTATTCTTCGAGTTTACGAAGGTTAAATTCCGCGATAGCGGTATCTATTTATAATTTTAATTTTAATCATTCAGAATAGAATTAACAAAAGAAATTTTTTATCTGTAATTGATACAAATTGATTTAATCGACGTATGTATTATTATGCGAGAATTTTAAAAGAGGGCACTTTAATGTAAAAGTACTAGGACGCACTTTGTGAAGTTCGGTTCTTTTTTATCGTGCATTTTCTTCCTGGAACATTACCCTTTAATCATTATAGCTATTTCTACGTGAACTGGATATAGTCGATAGAGTGGCTGTCAGACAAAAGCGCGATCCCTTGAAAGCTACGCTCTACTTCTAAGGCATGGCTATACATCTGTGCGTAGGATTGCAGAATTAATTTACAATCCGGTCTTCTTTCGAAACCGGTTTTAAATACCAATGAAGAATAATTACTCGTAAAAATTTATTCTGTTAAATACAAAATACAAACCAAGTAAAAAGACTCGAGTGCCTTGATCAGCGGAAGAAGAATATTGAAAGCCTCTATAATCGAATAAAAATTGGTAACTTGTTTTGACAAGTTATGCACTTTCATTGACAGTACTTTGCAAGAGGAACTCAACTGTATTTTACTCGAATAATCTAGATACAAATGGAAGCAGCGCGAATGCTACCCTGTAACAGATCGCAATAGAAATTTTTCCAAAACGAATAACATTGATATTTTCAACAAATCGATTATCCATTGAAACGATTCACTTCAGATCAATTTGAGCCAAGTCGAAAACGATTACGATACAGTAATGATAATATCGTTAGCATTTATTTTCTAAACTGTGTTTTCAAATTTACAGTGACCTAACAAAGGAAAGAAGATACGTTTTAAACTTCAGCTTCGAATCGTTCCTCGAAGATTCTTCTCAAGGTGCAATCGGTGTCTTGAATTCACCGACATCGAAATCACTTTGAAACAGTCACGTGGCACGCGAACTGCGTCAACATCAAATCAACACCACCCACGTCGGTCCTCGCAGCTAAGTTAATCTGTTCGAAGCTCTTCTCGCATACTGAACAGCCTCTTAGCGCGAACAGGGTGTTTTAGCAAAGTGCCTTCGCGGCAGCTACTTAGGTATGTAACGTGGCGTCTCAAGTTCGTGCACGTCTTTGACACCAACCGGTAGGAAATACTTTTGCCAAATCCTTCAGCCTGCATCGCCTTTTTCTAAGATAGACGAAACAGAAGAAGCAAAGATTCGTCGGTAATTAGCGTAATTGTTTTCGCGCCAATTATCTCGTGCATGAGAAACGTGTATGTGCGAGGACTAGTTTGTTAAATTTGTTGAAAATTGTTAGCTGCGTTATTCTCGAAAATATAGTCTGCAATTTCTGTTTAATTTTAGAATATTCGTCGTTAGATACATTTTTTCTTAGAAATATGGCAATTTTAATGTCACAAGGCACGAAAAATGTATTAAGTTTTATTCTTCGTTATTGACGATCGTAGCATTCAAGGTGGTTAGCTTGTTTGAAAAAGCTACTGAATAGGAATCATGGTTAGTACCAACGGGTGGTGCAATAATACGATAAAATATATATGTTCAGGTACGGTATCTGGAACAACCGTACAAATTCATATCCACAATGTACGCACGATTCGTGATAAACCGCAGGGTATGCTAGTCGTGATAAGCTGGTCGCCATATCTACTGTAGAATATATGCATGTTTGCTTTCCTTTCGTCAACTTCATCGTAATCAATTTCGTTTTAATAAATGTCGACAATAATTATTTTCAAGGAATTTTTATTTTCAAAGAAATATTAGTTACATTATGTATATTATATATATAAATATATGAGAAATATGTGATATCATCGATGTATTCTTATTAGTTTATTATTACTCTGTGAAAAATCTTGGCAACGTAGGCAATGGACATCGATATTCCAAATAGTTATAAATAATTAATCTACTGAAAGTTTGAAGAATAAGAGGATTTGCTATCCGAAAATTCGAGACTAATTTTTTAAATTAAAACCCATTAACTATTCGCATAATGTTGTCTCTTTGCAGCGATAAGAAACGCTGGAAGATCGAAGAATGAAAATTGATAGAGAAGAGTATTAAAGAATTTAAGTGATATCCCTCTTTAAATTAAATGTAAATGTTTAAAACGATGAATAGAGACGAAACGAATGATAGAACAATGCTTGAATGATTTGAATAAAAAAATATTAAAAGTATTTCACTAAACGGGACACTCTATGTCGCTAATTCATTTTTTATTCTCTTCACTGGAATTTAACGAATAGATAATTGTATCATTAAATTTCTAAAAAAATAAATTTCAGTATCCAGCGATTTTATAAATTGAGGTGTAAAATGTGCGCCGTTATAGAAAATATTATAAAAATGAAACGAAAGAAACGATAAGTTCGGAACAAAACGTACCATATTTTTAATTCATCTACACGATTGCTTGATTATCGTTTAATTATTGGTATTACATTATTATAAAGTGTATATATTTTAAAATTAATATTCTACCAGTAGAATAACGTATCCATTTACCAGTAAACTGGCGGTGTTCATAAGATAAACGCAGTATATCACTCTAGTTTCTACTACGAAATGACTACATTAAAACTAACGAAGATACATACAACTTTCCTCGTCGCGAACTTCATGAACTTCGCAAACTCCGTGATAACAATTTGTTGTTTCACGATGAATAATGTAAACTTTCAACGTCACGCGTTTGTCAATGGTCCAAGTCGAGAATATGATTTCCGCAGAATATTGAGCAAAAAGTTCTCGGTCTGAGATTTTCGCGCTACGTCGCCGTAAGAAACATCGTGATCAATCCAAGTCGTGATTGATAGAGAAAAGTAGAAATCTGGAGACAGAGACGTCAATGATCTGTAGCTACGAAGCTGTATAGAAACGGTTAAGATCGATCGTGATGGATCGAGGCATGAAAAAGTTGTAAAACTGTTCACGCCATCAGGAAGTCGTGTACGATAAAAGTTCGAACTTTACTTTAACATTATATCGCGTTTTTCATTGTATATCTTTTGATATCACGATATTTTAGCCTTTCTCTTTATTATTCTTTTTCTCTCAGTTGACACTTATTTAATATTTCGACTAAATTAATTACCGTTAAAATCTTCTTATTTCTTCGATTATCCCACCACCATCTTTCGGTACGTATCGAATAATCAAGTAAACCAGGTATTTCGTTGCAATAAGATCTCACAGTCGACAACATCATCGTCGAAGCAACAACTCTGAAACAAAAGAACCAAAGTAAACAAAAATTCTATCCGTCTAGGGAGGATCAAACGCCTAAACCATTAATCAGGATGGACTGTAAATTTTTCTGAACGACGAAAGCTAAAGGTCTATCGTGATTTACACAAGTAATATATTATATGAATAATTGAGAAAATACGGTTGAATAGAGATTATCTTTTGCTGAATACTGAAGCTGTTACCGGCAAAAGTACAGACAGCGTGATGTCGTTCTGAATAATCTTTTCATTATTCAGGTAAATCTAGATCATAAAATTCGTGGAATTCACTATGCAACTACCCGTACGTAATGAGACACGAAAGATCTGATAGGCGCATCGTGAGATACGATTTCTAGAAAACGAAACATAAAAAGTAACGTGTTTCGTGTTCGCGCCGATTTGAAAACTGGTTTTCTACGGCTTGCTATACATTTAAATGTATGATTTTAGCGTGCTATCGGCCTGTATCGCGGTCTTTTTGTACGATTAAGGGACAGAGCACGTCAAAATGTGCTTTCGCGTTTAGCGCCGTAGATAAGGGTTAATTGGACAAGATTACGCTTAATCGATAGATCGTGCGATTCGGTTGACAGCAATGCGCGTTACGGCCTCTGAAGCGAATCGATAGCTTTGCCCGGTTTATTTCGATAAAAATTCGCAATATCATTAAAGGCATGTTCGAGGTCTCTTTCATAAATATACTATACACTAAACGTATGAATTTACGTGTCTTCGTTTTCCAAGAATTTAAATATCGTTTCGGTTTGGAATAGGAATGACAATTTACCAAGGTTATTTATACCTAATTGCTAAGGTATAGAGAGGATTTTGAGAGAATAAAAAGTTAGAATTTATTTACAAATTATCTAAATTTAGCTCTGCATGTAGGTTACTCTCTGAAGGACTCGACAACATACTCGCTTGCTTGTTTGTTTTCTTCTAATCGCTTCTAATCGCTTGAAATCGCCTGTGTCTCAACCGGGACCTGGACGTCCTTCGATGCCCACAACGTCCTTCGATGCTCACATACAGTTTAGGGAGGGGATGCAGACACGTGCTGCTCGCTCTTTGCTCCCTCGCTCTCATACGTACAATATAAATATACTATCTATTTAACACTAATAAATAACAGATAATAGATAATACGGTAGCATGTGTTTGATAAACACCAGTGTTTCAATACATCGGTCTGTCGCGTAAATTTCGATACTTTATCTAGTCGATTAGGAAAATTAGCGTATGAATGCAGTATGCGACTGAATTTGTCTTTTCACCAACTCCTTATTACGATAAAAATACACGATGTGGCGATTAAAATAGTATCAACGATCTTCGAAGGCAGTTGCTTCGCTTCGTATTACTTTAGGATTTACCGAACACTAAGAACTTCAAGTTCCTGAAATTTTTATCGAAATTCAAACAGAATCGGAACAGGTCTTCCGCAAGAAGAGTTAATACGCTCTGCAGTTTGTGAAAAATTCAATTCCACGGAAGGGAGTCCGAAGATCGAAATCCAGGCTGAACGCTCCATATATCACCGTTTCGATTTTGAAAGCGAGCCCGCAAGATCGCATGCAAAAAACGATTTTCAACAGGAAACGCGTCACTGCCATTATATTCGATGAAAGGTAGGAAAGTGGAGGATTTTCGAGGATTCGGGGATTGGTGGACGCTTGTGTTCCTTCAACGAGGCCTTTGTCAACGAGTAGGCCGAAACGGGTTACGAATGATTGGTTGAACAGAAGCTGGAAAGCATTTACGAAGGATCAAAAACGCGGCGATGTCAACCCGTGACAATGCAGTCGCCAAATAAACTGCCGCATCTCCAAAACAATTTTTTATACGGCAACGATGCCCGTTATCGTTCCAATAGCCGTTATATGTAGGGAGAGGCTCCCGGATCCTGTAAAAAATATAGGTACAGGTCGATCTGGAGTGCCATTCGGTTGTCAATGACGCGTTACCTGGACTTTCATCGATAGATTCATATTTTTTAATGCGATCGATCCCGTCTACGTGTCAGATATTTATTTGTTGTTTCGTTTGATTAATACATATGATTTTTCAACGATATAGATCGAGGTAGATACGATATTCCACAGATTCTACTATTATGTGAGTTGCATAAGCCCCTCGAAAGTCAAACTGATCAACTTCATTTTTCCTGAATTTCTCAATTTCACTGCTCAAGCATATGAACGAATTATTTGATCGTCAGAACAGAAAATAGCTTGCTGTCGCGTATATGCGACATCGAGCGTGAGATAAATTCAAAATTTCAGCACAAAACATCGACTTAATCTAATACGTGAAACTAAATTAACGCAAAAACGTTGTTCCTGCCAAATCCAAAGCTAATTCAAGCCATCTCTCGTCGCATTGATAATATTCGATTATTCGATTATCCTCGAAATGGAAGATAACACTTAGATATAAGTATTCTTCGATCGCTATCGACGATGAATGGAATTGAGCTAACAACGAGCGATGGAACGCGTTAATTCATCAGCTTAATTCCTATCACGCACCAAGGTTGCTGGTGTTCGATCGCCAGACAATAACGGTAACACATCGAACGAATTTGGGGCTCCGATCGACTCGCAGCCTTGAAATACGAAATCGAATTTGCATTTCTGGAATTCCCCTCGATTCAAGCTACGAGCAAAATTTATCGAGGTGGCCGGTCGACGGTGATTCGGTGAATTCACGCGTTTCCCGAAGATTGAACCAGGTCAGGTTTGAGAGACGTGGGATCATCGTTGAATCGTATCGTTATAAATGGAGATTCACGGATCATTAATATTACCTTATAGCCGTCGTGTGTACATAGCACGACAGGCTGGATCGATTAATTGGCTAATTATTCGAATTCCCGCATTAATAGCGTAACTACCTGGGTCGATGTATATTATATATATTACATATACTATATATATATGTCGGAGATGAAAGGACAACGAGGTCACCCGTGGGAATTACTTGGAAAACCTCAATACCGTAGCATTTACAAAATAACCCAAACACAGTCGTTCGAAACTTGAGACAATGAGCTTGAGCTCGAGGCGACGACCGGTCGCCGAGTGTAGCCACGGTCACGAGATGAACGTTCCACCTAACAGAGATACGAAGTTACATAGCTTTCCTTTAAAGAATTGGCCGTACCGACACTCGTCAATGAAACATTCCAGCGGCCACACACAGACCCCATTCTTTGGGTAGGATGATCGCCAGATGCCGATGCATCATTCGCAGTTTATGTTCAGATAGCCTGAGGAACCGTTACAAATCTTAGGATTTGGTTAACTAAAGTCCTTCAGATTGGCAAACAGTCTTTATTATACCAGCCCGTATATCTGTCACCTATTGCGGCAAGGTACGGGAGATCTGATTTCCTCACGTACGACGCTTCCCGCTAGGAACTCTCTCTCAAGATCGGCTAGCATCCTTTTCTAACCGCCAACATGGAGATTAACCAATTAACAGCAACGTCTATTTCCCTCACCCTCCGAGCGGAGGCTTTCTTCGACGAATCCGATGACCTCGTGCCCTTAGGCACATCCCACCATAGTTTTCCTCTGCAGCGTCGTTGCGACGGAAAGTCATTCCTTTTCTTACAGTCGCATTAGTTAGATACCTAGTGTGTTTGCACGATCAGTGAATAATTTACGTCTTAGTAAAAAGTTAATCAAGCGATCCTTGTATCACGAGGAGTAAGTCGAGTTCGACTTAGACTTTGAAGTAATATAGATCAGTTATCCCGTGGGCCGTGGATTCGCTATACCGACTCCACGATCATTGTCATTATCGTTCGAGTATCGAGACCGGTAGTTTATCTTGTATTTGTGACAATAAAAGATATCATCGATTGTACACCGACGATGAGCGACCCTGGCGCAGATTCTTTACACGCCCCAAATCTAAGTGTTAACCCCAACTCGACATATATATATATATACACACACACTCATGTATGTGCGACAATTTTTCGCTAAAATTCAGTAGAAACATTGTAACGTTAACTCTTTCGTTAATAGCTGTTGCGTATACGCAACATTGTCTCTTTGTATGTTATCAATTAACTGAATGATGCAAGTACATATAAGTGAATTAAACGCGATTAGACACATTTTCCGGTTTTATAGTACAGAGATTTTGAAAGTCGACGTATTATGAATCAAACGGATATTAATAAAGCGATCGTATATTTGAAGCTACAAAATTCTTAATTTGGAATTAAATACATCCTCTTAAACATTTTAAAAATATTAATGGCTACATTATAAATTTTATCGTTGATTATTTACGAAATGAAGTATCGTCGTTCATTCACCTATCTTTAAAAGGCTTTTATCTTTTTATTTTACTCGCGCTTAATTTCTGAGCTATCTACATAATTAATGAACATTTTTCTATCTTTGTACCATATATATTATATAACGTTTATGTACAGAGGAAAGAAATTCTGTATCATGAAAATTGAAGCGACATAAACGAAAGGTATTTTATTTCGTACCAAAGAGATTGATAATTTATGGATGGCAGGTACGACATTTAAAATCTTTACGCAAATTAAATACATTTGCGAAGCTTGCTATCATCAGCCATCCTTTAAATTCACACAGCACGTTCTCATCGCACAATTCCTATGATCCATAGCCCACTTTCCAAACAACAACGAAAAACAACAAAAGTTGTTAATGTCTTTACGATCGTGAAATATTTCACACCGAGAATTCCGATTTTGAAATAAAAACGACGTCGAAAAATCTCTCTCCAATAGACATATACAAATCCATCGAACGCATCGATTTTTGATTTGTTCTTTTATCGAAATAAATCGAAGCTTTTTCTGAAAATCTATATAGCGTAGTCGCGTTAGATTTCAAACAAAACGTTCGTTTTCACGAAGTAACGTTGGCCAACTAATATACTCGTACTAAACATTCAGATGTTGGTGCGCGTTTCAGTCCAAGCCGCCAAAACCGGACGAATTTACATTTTCGCTGTATTGCACGGAAAATGAGTGCCTCGTAACGAACTGTTTAGCTCGCAAATTATACGCAACATGGGGTGCGCCGCGAGTGTTTACGTACACACGCCGCGTTTCTAGCCGCATGTTCGCGTTTTCAGCCTGAATTATGCGTCGTTTCGTTATCAATTACGCTTCACCGCCACGCCTCGAAATATAATACCTGTCAAATACGGAAAACAACGTCGAATGATCGTGTCCAATGATCTATCCTAACAAGTTATCGTCCCTGCACTGTTATGCTGTTCGCGAATTTAGTCCATTCGAATTTATTTGGAATTTAAATGATTCGAATCTTATTTCTCTGATCAATTTATACTGCATTTTGAGCTTGAGATATATTTTGAAAAATAGTTATTTATATTTCACAAAAACTGGTCTTTCATCGGTTTGCTTTTATAGTATACTGTTTTGTTTTGGTATAATATTTGTTGGCGACATTCATATTACGATATTAGAGATATACCAAGTGCAGACGATGTATTAGGTTGTCCAAAAAGTTTCTTTCCTTTCATAAGGTGATAATAGATGAACAACAATTTCTGTTTTATATTATTTTATTGAATTAGGTGTGATGCATTTCGTTCTATTTCTATTATTATATTCGCGCGTAATTCAATAAACTAATATAAAACAAAAAACACTGTGCTCCTATTATTTCCTTATAAAACGAAAGAAACATTTCGGGCAGCCTAATATATAGCACAGTCGTAAATTAAAGCATCAAATATCGATACGCACTTTGTAACGCCGTGCATCCATAATTCTCAGATTCTTAAAGAGACTAATTTCATACGTATCCGAGAGATTTATATTTTTCATGTTCATTCTCGACGCAAACTCTTGGAAACGTCAGAAACAAAGTTCACAATGTTTCATGTTTATATTATATGACTCCAAACGGAGCTTGAGGCTAACGTGTCTTTAAAATTGCTTTAAAATATTCTCAAAAGTAAAAAAAAAAAAAAAGAAAAACTGTAAAAAGAATGTAAGCTTTATTCTTTAACAGATTTTGTGAAAACATTACATAATACTATGTTATTCCCATCTTTCTTGCTTCTTATGTTATCATACGTCTACCTATCTTCTTATTTAATAGTGCTAGTAAATCCATTCATAAAATTACAAGTCATATTAGATCTGATTTATAGCACTGATTTATAGTATCGCTAGTGTCAGGACAGAAACATGGGTCAGGCATGGAAACGTGGCATCGATTTATGGATACACAGAATTTTTAGTCAAAATTTGAGATCAACCGATGTGTGGTTGGATAGCTATATAAGTCCCGAGATATAAGTAAACGTGGAGAAATCAATGTCACGAGAGAAAATATGGAGATTTGTATAACAATCTAAACGAAACTTCAAAATTATATAAATCTCGATGTAGTTTTACCTACAGATGGAAGCGTTCTTTTAATTAGAAATGCCTAGTCGATACGTAAGTCTTTGATAGTGTAGTAAATGGTATTTAAAGGTTGATCAAAGGTCTCTATTAGAGAGAATTTCTCGGTGTTTAAGTTACGATTCTGTCGGATTAGAAAGTGAATTCGAACAGAGTTAGGATTCTGTGAGCACGAAGACTGAATCCAGGATCTCTAGTCCTTGCCATTTTATATGTGTTGAAGTGATTGCCACTTCTAAGAAAACTCTACATCTGGTCTTCGGTTTTCTCAAGCGCCGAGGCCATCGACAACGCATAGACAAAGGAATGCGTCGAGGACAGACCATAAGCGGTACATGTGCGACGTTGGCTTTGGGGTGCTTTCAGTCTCAGGGTAACATTGCTAGCGTGCGGATCTGGACCAGCTTACATCGTATTCCACACTTTGTACTTTAATATTCACAACATATATATACTTACAATACCTTACAATTTATCCACGCGTTTCTTTGATTCCACATACATCAAATAACCTTAACAATATGTATATTATATATTTATATGTGGAGTTCTCATCGGAGTTAGGGGCGTGTAACGAATCTTCATTTGGATTAGCCATTGTTGTTATACGATATGGATGATATTTACTGGTACAAATATGATTAGTGGTGATTAAATACTCGAGATGCTAATGACAATGATCTTAGGTTCAACAACGAAACCACGGTCAACGGGATAGCAAATGCGTTTTCTTCTTGCAAAGTCTAAATCGAACTGAACTAACTGGTCCACGATTCGAGTGTAACTCTACTTACTTGTCCACGGTACAAGTAGAACTCAACAGACTCAACAGTCCAAGTGGAATTGCCTTGTATACTCTTCTCCGTATCTCTCTGCACCCCTCGGATCAACTATATTTTTAAGGAGAGCTATACAATTACTCCATACTTCTGTTAGGTAAAAGCGTCCATCCCGTGACCGTGGCTACGTTTAGCGACCCGTTGTGTCACTTCGAGCCCAAGCCCATTGTCATAAATCTCGGCACACATAATCGGATTAAATCGTAAGCAATTACTTCTAAGTTTTATTATTTACAGCCATAATGAAAAGTCTAGACTAAAGTATTGGGGATTTTCCTAAAAATTCCAAAAGAAAGGCCCCGATGTCCTTTCATCTCCGACATATATACATTAATATATATTAATATACTAATATATTATATATATTAATATTTACATATATACATACATACATATAATTATATAAAATTAATTAATGAAATAAAATAATACGTTTCATCGGTGTGCTAAGATGCGCACTCGTATGATCTACCAAAATCATATAAGTCAACCCTTTTCAGAGTGTGCATTAACCTAAATACCGCACGTTTCGTCTTCGTGGAGGATTCGTAACAATAGCACCTGAATTATGGCAATAACGCTTAAGGGAAGAAGACAATGCCGTGTAACAGGCTTATTGTGTGAATGGCACAACTCACAGAGGTAAAACTTTGTTCTAGATTCTTCCATTAAAAGTAAATACAGTAGATCTTCCTGAACATCTGAACCTCCGATACACGAATATCCTACTATTTCAACGTTCTATTACTCGAACAGAATGTCCGACAGCGTAGAAAGAACGTAACTCTACAGAATTGCTCGTGTGAAAAAATGTCTGTAATTCAGTAGCCAAGAAAGTATAGAATTCTTAAGGGTCGAAACAGGCTGACAATTTCCCTGATCTGTAACTGAATAAATAAAATTTCGTACAGGAAAATTGACAACTCTGTTGTTCAAAAATTCCATTATCCGGACATTTTTGTATATATGGAAGGCTGCATTGTATTTACTACGATAAATGTTACGCTCAGTATAGAAAAAAACCAATATAACATCTGTAGTCCCGTTCTACGTTGAACTTTGTTCGACATTCAAAATTGTAGTATCCAAGCAAAACTCAAATTTTCAAACAGATAAAATGCGACTGCCCTCGGAAACAAATGTATTTTAACTTTTCATTGGTTAACGATTGCAAAACATTCGATAAAAAATAAAATGCTTTTTCCGATACAACAAAAATTCGGTATTCCATGCACCCGTCCTAAATTCCATATAAATCGCATTCATTATCGATAGAAAATGGGAACGACGAATACTAGAGAATGAAAGCGTTTAAAGAAATTCTATCGGTGTCGTTCATCGGTAAAAGTTAAACGGATGACTTGTTCGTACGGGTAACGCGTCATCGAGCCCTTATCGTGGCTTTATTCGCGCCTCGTTAATGGTATTCGGTGACAAATAAAATTCTCACGCTCTCCATTCGTGACGAGTGTCAAAACACGTGAAAAGTTTGACGAACATCAGTGATATACGTTTTGCAACAAACGTTAACCTAATGCCTGTGAGAGAGAGAATGGAACAGCATTTTTGTTTTTAAAGAACGTATGCGAATGTATATACGAAAATTTATACACGAGCACTGTGATCTGTTTATTACGAACAATAAACAAATAAGCTTCTAGAACAAAAATTTTACGAATCTTGTCCTACGGTCTCTTTTAATTTTATTATTTTCTTGGGGGATTATACTGTTGAAACTAATGGGAATAAACATCATTTGTATCGTCAGATCATCGGAGTAATATATTTGTTTTTGGGATATAGTAATCTTTGTATTTTTCAATGAAATAGAGACTGTTCATGGTACCTGTATATACCTATTTAACGCACAAAATCATATGTCGGAGATGAAAGGACACCGGAGCCTTTCTTTCGGAATATTTGGGAAAGTCCCCAATACAAGTCAATTATGATTATCCGAGATTTATGACAGTGGGCTTGGGCTCGGAGTGACATAATGGGTCACTGAACGTAACTACGGTCACGGGAGGGACGTGTACCTAATAAAGGTATAAATTAATTAAATAACTCCCCTTAAAAACAGGGATTGACCCGAGGGATACAGAGAGGAGTATATAAGGGCAGTTCCACTTGGACTGACTCTGAATCCGATAAGTTCGACTAGTCCAGGTAACACGTACGTCAAGTTCAAAACCGCACTCGTTATCCCATTGACCGTGTATTTGTTATCGAACCTAAATTCATCGTCATCGACATCTCCATCGCTCAATCGTCGATATCACTTGTTATCTTCTGTAATACATTCCCATAAATAAACATCATCTGGTATAAGACAACCATGGACAACTCGCAGCAAGACTCATTACACGCTCCGTTTTCCAAGAACGACCCGACACATATATTCGCGGTAATGTGGTAATTTTATCATACCCTTAACATTCAAACATTTCACGTGTACATCTATAATTCTATTGGAAAAATTCCATTACATTTCTAACGCTCCAACAATTTAATATTTACTTACATAGAGTTATAGATTTCTTTTCGTTACGTAATAGCCTGTCATCGGTAACCATTCATCGTAATAAAAGATGCAGATGGAACATTCAGTTATTTAGAACGCGTTTTATGTTCTCCAGGCATTCCTCGCGCGTGTCACGCTGCTTTTTCGTATACCACCGCCATTATTGCTACGATTCTTCCGCGCCATTTCTCCATTACAGCTGTTGGTTCGCGTCGAATACACGACACAAGCATTTTCTCCTCGATGCCAGGCTCGCATATATTTTACATGGAAAATTCATTACAGGAACAGTTCGTTGATCAGCGATGGATAGAATATTGGCAGGCACTTCCTCGCACCAACGATTCCAAAATTACATCGTACATAACGCAGGACTTTCTATGTGCTCTGAAATAGATGAAATGAAACGCATGCAACGCTATAAATATAGAACTACCAAAGCGATGCAAATGGCTAATTCGTCATTTGTCACAGAAATTGCGTAGATTCACGGGAGTGTACTTTTGGGGATTTGATTGACCTTTAGTAAAATACGCGCATGCATTTTAAAGCTGATCTATCTCTTTGCATGATATATGAAGAGCGTATGAAAAGAACGTAATAAGCAGTTTTTAAATTCAATACGCTGTTATTCAAATTCATATTACTTTCATTTAGTTCGAGATTAAATATGTATTATTATTATTATTATATGTATATGTATTTCACACACTATCGAATATTTCGAAAATATTGACCGTCATGGTGTTAGATACAATATTCTTATTTATATTTGTATTTGTATCTTGTTTTATTTCTTGAAATTATACACGGATTATTAAATGTCAAATATATAGGAAATTAGTGATAAGTAATTGCGTACGTAACGATCTGTGGAATTAAATGTAGCGTAATTGTGGCAGTCTTTTTGCGAATAAAATTACTCACGATTCAGTTGTTCGAAATACCGAAGAGAATGATTAAACAATTTCGAATTCAAAATATTCGTGTAATTTAGCAATTGTTGTGACATTTTAAATTTCTGCAGTGTATAAGTAATAAATTCAGTTTGGTTAAAACGATACATGAATCGAATATAAAATGTAGAGAACCTTTGCACACATACAGAATGTTCTTTCTGTCAAATATCGCTCATATGCTCTTTGGTGTTAACGATGAATATTTGGCAATAATATTTTTGTTATAACTTCGTTTCGTAAGAAATCTTCGAACGGCTTACCTTTATGTAATACTTTTGGTTTATTTATCCCCATAGAACATTCTTATTACGTTTGATCGAATCAAGTTTCAGGGTCCATGATATTTCTGCTTTACTCGCGATATTTATAGGAATCTCTAAAAAATATTCATCAAAATTTTCAGAAAGAATCGCTCATCGAATAACGTTGATCGAATACGCGAATTCACCCTCGACTCGTTTTCCATTAATTTCAAAACGCTTGATCGAACAGGATTCGAGGATTTTCGAGAGTTGGAAGCAAAAAAATGCGGTAAATCCGCGCTAGGCAGCTCGCATGCACGCATAATGAATGTCTTGCACCTCGTTTTCATAGGCGTTTAAACGCGCTCGTTCCAGCTGGCTGTGATTTGCACGACCTTGGGCAAATACTACAGACGTATCGGCAGTCGAATATTATTTGCAGCCTGACAGGCTGACGTTACACGTGCACGTGCCTGGATTATGCCCAGCTGGAGTGCCGCCACTGCGGATGATATAATGCCGATGATTAATTACATCGGTGGAAGTACCGGCAAAAATAATGGGCGAGACATGTGGACAACGAAGCGGGGGATTCGCTAGAACGTGACACGTAGTCTTGCATTTCTAATGTTGCATCCTATGTTCGCGATTTTAACGAAAAATAGATATTAATGATTATTATTAAATATATTTTTCTGATAAGAGTAAGATAGAGAGGCTTGAGCAACTAAAAGACTTGACCGAATTCTATTTAATAATCGACGTTAACGATATTTGGAACATCTGTTTATTTAGGCTCGTATCGCTGAATTGCGTGCATTTAATGGTATCACGCGTTTCGATCTGCACGCGTATGTAAAACGAACAAAAAAATGGGCAGTTCGCGTTCTGAATTCCGTCTCCTTAGTTACCTTAATTTGTTATTATTATGATATTAGTTACGTGTCCCATTAAGCAACAACCAGTGAGCTATACAAATTACACACACAAAGAAATTGTCACCGATTTATGAAATATCCGACACTTTCATGCAATGCTATAAATAGTTTAATATCTGTATACTTCACAAAATTGTAGAATCTGGTTGGAGGATGAATTAATTGTTGGAATACAACGATATTTCACGCATAGGCATAAATATCCTTACACAGACACACAGGACATTTACACAGGTCATACTCAATACTGTATAGAGAGTAGGGTTCAAAATATTTAAGGGATCATAGGTCATTACCTACGTCTAGTCTGAGAGTAACTGGCCAACAATCGACAATTCTTGCATACTTTGTTAATTATATCACTCGTTTATATACATCAGGTTCTATAGTTCTGTTTAATAAACATTACTGAATATTATTTTAACATAAACGTTGTGTCTTCCACAGATTATTAATCTTAACTTCAAGATTAAATTCTAACATTAATGGCAGAAGAATTTTAAATAAATTCATAGAATTTCAGATGACGTGTTATATTGATTTACTGTTTATTACTAGTTATGACAGTATTAAAATATATGTATAATAATATTTTTAAAAAGATATTCTAAAAATATATATATATGAATAATACATATAATATTTTTGTTGAGGTTATTAGATGTGTGAACAGAGGAACGCGTGGATAAATTGCAAAGTTGAAAATATATTTTAGTACAGAAGTTTAAATACAAATAGGAATATAATTTCAGCTGGTGTAGATCCGCACGCTAGCAGTGCTACCCTATTACCCATCGTCGCCTGTTTACAGTTTATCGTCTGCCTCCGTCTCAGTCTTTTGTCTATACGCTGTCGATGGCTTCGGTGCTTGAGAAAACTAAAAAGGCCAGATGTAGAATTTTCCTAGAAGTGGTGACCACTTCAACAATTTTTAATAATATCATTTAACTTGATTAAAAATAATTCAATTGACAATACGCAAAATCTTGGAATTGGTTTAAATTATTATTAGGATCATCGAGTACCAAAGAGTCTCAAGCTGGAACGCTTTGTGCATGAGACATGTCTTACGAGTACAGTCTCTCCAGGCAATGCAACACTCTAAGTACCAAACGTTTCGTCTTCGTGAAGGGTTCATTCGTAACGTATCTAATTAATTTATACAAGCAAAACAAATCACGAACGTTAACGTGAACGTTTGTCTATTTCGTTGGAAGTTTACCTTCAGAGATGGAATTAGTCACAAACATCAAAACCCTTGGTTTACAAACTGTTCCGTTCGCAACATTGTGCGATTATGTTGTACGTGAATCGGTTAGATACAATTTCTTGGAAGTTGCCGCGACATGCAAGAATATTAACCGCAAACAAATCTTCCGGCATGGTGTGTGTCTTTGGATAACGAGTCTCATGTACGGAATTAATATCCCTATGATACGGCGCAACAAATTACCAGAGTGGCATATTGTCGCGATAAACAGACGAAATTGCCACTTTAAACTTGAACGAAGAAATTTGCTGTCCGAACAGATAAGAAGATTAATCGCTCTAGGAGATGGATCTTGTAAACAAATATCGGAATTTAAATTATATCCTGTCGAGAGTAAACGATTGCTAAAATATTAAATTGTTAATAGTATAATTATCTCTTAATCGATCTTGCAATAATTAATTCTTTTCTATTATTTTATTATTGAAAACGTATTCTTCGCACAGTCGGTATCAATTATCGCATACATGGTATTCCATTTCATTAGATCATACTAAAATACAGTTGGCCTTTGCATCTGCTCCATGCAATATTATGCAACTCCATTTAGTCATCGTTAAGTTACTATGAATTTAACTAAGATCGATCCGATGCAACTCTACCTTTTCCTATGGCAAAAAATGAATATATTATTCGGGAGACCTGTTTTCCAGTATTTCCATCTTCCTTGTCGGTGACAGCTATTTTCCAAGAATAAATCCTACGTAGTAAATGTAAATACATTGTAGATATAAAATATCTCTCGCACCTCGATTCCTTCGCTAACCGGAAACATATCCATTTACAGATTAAAGCGTGCAATTCTGTTTCAAGTCGCCCGATTTCTGCGGAAACTCGTTCGCAGTGAAAGCGGTCAATATAAGAAAAATTTCGATGTACGATGAGACTGTACTTGATTAGTGAAATAAGTCAGTTGAAAGCAGCTCAGGTAAACGCATATTCCTCGATAAACTTGACATAAGTCGAAGCCGTGCGTTAAAATGAAATTTCCTTTGCAAGAGGATAATTTTTATTTTCTGTGAGAACCATCGTGAAACAATGGACCGTTTCTCGATGCAGTTTTCCATGGTTCAATTAGAGGTCCGTCGTTCGAAGTTGCCGATAAAGTTGGGAGTTACACAGATTCGACTGTGCCTGTAACGAGTACGGCGCAGATGTTACCAATTTCCGTTCCGATGAGCGCGCTGAATCCTTGTTTCTCGAGAAGACACGATCTCACGAACGCTATACTATATGAGGGTGTACCATGCTGATACACTTTATGGCGCGTTACCCTAACATCTATACCTGTAAATGTCAAGTTTGTCAAACAACGTAGAGTTTGCATTTGCAATGCTTTTCCTATACCTGACGTGATTTTCATAAAACATATTATTATATTGTTACGATAATCGTATGGAGGCGATACGATCACGATAATCGAAAGTTAAGATTACTCATAATCGATAAAACAAAAATATTTCCAATTTACAATAAATAAGAGAAAAGCCCGAGGACCAAAATTTTCTTATCAAATCATCGAATCGTACGATAGAACGTCTAATTGCCATCTCTTGGCGTTGAAACAATGGAAAAGCGAGAATGTCAAACATATTCCTCGGCACATTAAGATTCCTCCTCCTTCCCCACGGATTCTATTACGCGTGATGTTGCCGCGACCGCTATTGGGTAATTGTACCGGTGTAAATAGCAAGCAAAGGCAATCAATGGACAATTCAACGAATGGTACCGGTGGCGCATCGACACACGACGTCACCACCGCAGCTATCAGTCGACCTACCAATTCCATCACGCTCAACCAACGACTCGTTGTCGCATACGTTGTGAGTATTTCATTCGGCGGTCAGCTCGGCTAGACACCCACTCTCTTCCTCTCTTCTCGATGTTCTCCTATCTCTCTTCGCCTATCCACGAAAAGCGCAGGTAATTGTACACACCCTGGTTACCGTGTGAATGTCCCTAGTGTAACTACACCGAGCGACGCGCGCTTGTGTTATCAATACAACGTTATCACTGTTATCCGACACACGCACCTGCGCTCTCCATGTCTCCTATACCGTGGAGAATTCTCTTTACACGCTGCAACGTTGTTTTATTCTTTGTTGTTCTATGTTCTTTGTCGTTCCAACGATCTACACGTTTGTCGTTTCTGCTTTTCTTCTTCGTCTTATGTATTATTTGAAAAGTGTCGCGAAGCGTAATTTCCTGTTAAGTGAAAACAGATGGAATATTCGATCGAAGGATGCAGTTTGTCAGTCTGCTGATCGATGATGTAATTTGTAGACGCGACTGGAGAATGGAATCACGCGAGAGAAATTTCTGCAGGAAGATATTGGTTGACGATTATTTTTGTTATGTATGATTTTTTTTTTAATTTCAGATGATTGTTCGATGGTATTTGATACATATATTTGGTAGTTCTATCGTGTAGCAGCTGAGATGCTACTGTTAGTGAAAAATAAGACAGAGGAAGACCCAATTTCTGATACCAAACACGGATAGAAACGTGATTAATAATTCATTCTGCTTAATATGGATGTAGGATGAAATTTAGTTGTTACAGATAATTTGTTATAAATGCTCTTTGTTTTCTAGTTTAGTCCCATCAATTTTTTCATTTTTGATCAAGACTTTTCTATCTACCTCTTCCACGTTTCTTTTTTATATCCTTCTTCTGTTTTTGCTCTTATCCTCTTCTAATTATACCTCGGACGAATATATTAAGTGGCTAGAAAATGTACCAGGGACTTTCCAAAAATGATCATAAAACAATGAAGTATAATTCGTAGAAAAGTCTGACTACGATTGTCTGTATCCTCTTTCCCATAGTTCCTCTTCTACTTGTATTTTCTTCCAATTTAATGATTTTAATTTCGTGGATACGTCTATTCTTAAAAATGAATGCTACTAAATCATCATCAATTAACGCTAACAAGCACTAAGATCAATTAAAACTGAACCAATTGAAACCAAGTGCCCTATCACTGTTATTGAAAAACGTTGAATCACTACCAGTCTGGGTATTCATTTCATTCAATTAATCGTACGTGAAATTCGAATTACTGTATCATGCAGGTTACGCCAGCTAAATGGACAGAACGAAGCCAATTCACCTCTGTATCGTATTTATCTAAACACGTTCATCGGGCGCGCAGTCCGAAATGGTAACACAGGTGTTGCCGGCCTTATAAACAGGCAATGCGTGTTCGTGTGTATGAAATTCCTTCCTCCGGCTGTTCTCTTTCCAGTTCTGGTTAAAGCGTGCGTCGAATGAAAAGATACAGCACCTACGGTACACGTGGTAATGGAGAAGTCGAATTATCGCACACTAGCGCGCCGAATGGATTTCCAATCTGAAAGCAGGCTTGCGCACGGATTTGCCGCGTAATTTTAAGCGGCAAATGAATTTGAAAAGGCCGGTGCTAGGCGGAATACGATTCGCACAGAACGACAGAATCCTTTCTGATGTTCTCAAAAACTGTTCGAGCTATTTCTCCATCGTACCAACTATTCTCAACCCCTTGGAAACCTGCATCAACTCCTACCACTGGCCTCGCGTTGGAATATTTTCTCTTTCGTCGAGACCGTTTCGTTGGCGGTGCGAAATTAAATTTTCGTCCTTTCGTCGATATTAGCGAAAAATCGATTCGAGCCAGAGAAGCTGTGTGCCGCGTGCAAGAGCCATCGTTTGAATAACGCCCAACGCGAACGTGATTGTAAATTCGCTCCTTTCCAAAAGGAGAACGCGCTTAATCGCGTAATAAGTAAACCGAATCTCGCGCCGCGAACGATTTTCACGGGTATTAAATGCACACCGGTGCGAAATGTACACGTAAGATAGATAAAGTCATAAATTGCGAACAGAGCAACGAATTCTGGGTCAATCGCAACCCTATATGGTAACGGTAATTTCTGAAGCGAGATCCAATCGATTGGAATCCGTAACAACTGTCCGAGTAATGCGATCGTTTGGGAAAATTTTCGATTATATCACGAGCTGTTATTGCTCCCATCGTTTGTTCAAGGAGGTTGTTAATTACACGTATGGCTTATGGTAACGTGAAAAACGATGTGAAAGATTAATATGTAAATTGCATCGCATCTTTATAAAGTTTCTTAGCGAAATGCTAAATTTTTGCTAATAATTATCTAAATCGTAGACGTTTATGCAAATTCGTCACGACTAAAGTGACAGAACTTAAGCGTAGAAATTGATTTTATTTACTAAATAGTAAAAAACCAATTTATTGTTTCAGACGCAGGTACGAATATTTTATAGCATTGAATTGGTAAGAAAAAAGAAAGAGAGAAGTGAAATAAAGGGAAAAAAGGAGAATTACATTCAGTCCGAGATTTGCTGTCAACATATCGGTCCATCTGTGTTCTCATTTTAATTACACAAAGAGTAATCAACGCACGGACATAAAGTTTCACAATTAAGTCTTACAAACTATGCGTCCGCAGTACCTGCAATTTTGTTTATTTAATTGGAGCATCGAAGGTACATGTACCGTTGGGTCGTAGTTCTACGAATTTTATCTGAATTCTTTATTCTTTACACATTCAGAAATTAGCGATTTCAGTCACGTTTTACGCGGTTACATGTTAACAATTTCGCGTGTTTGATGAAGCATCTGTCTTTTCCACTGGACAAGTATCGTAAGCTTACAACATGATTGGGAATATACATATGTTTTTTCATTATATCTGTATTTTAATAACATATATACAAATATTAAGAGACTGGAATTCAATATGGATATTATAAAGCTAATCAAACTTTCCAATGATGCGAAGATTTATGTTTATTTATTCTGTGATATTACATTAAAAATAACCTTTCCATATGTATATTTAAATAATTTTATAGCTCGATAAGTTCCACATTTTAATATATTATGCATATCAAGTATACAACAAAAATACGACATTATCCGTATGATAAATCTTAATTAATATTCTTTATAATTATCATTTACACAAACGCGTCAGTTTATCCGAACCTCGGAGGTATATGTGTCATTCTTTAATTGTCCAATTTTAATCCATCTGAAATAAATTCTTAAAAAAATATATATATAGCCAATCAATTATTTAGTATTTAGTGTTTAGCCCGCAAAGACCGTCGTTGGTGAAATTTGACCCAGTGCAAATTTTGTTTTAATATTATGATTGCTCAATAATATCAGCCCAATATTATTTATAATCATTGCAAACAATCGTTTTGCAATATTCATTTAACATTGAATGTAATATTGAGTATTGAATATAACATCTAATATTGAAACAGTTATATTTGCTTGACTTTGGTGATTTCTAAAATAAACACAAATGTACTGGAGTGAAATTTCACTCGTAATATTTCGTAGCTTTCATGAGTTAATAATGAAAATATTTATTAATAAAATTAGTAATAATAAGTTTGGTAATAAACCTCTAAGTTTAATAATAAAAAATAATCCATTGAATATTATAACGCAACAACCACAAAGTCTATGGCAGTTTCTCCAGAAAAAGTAAACAAACTCTACTTTTATCCGGAGACAGGAGACTACACCGTCACAATTTCCAGCTCTGTCTCAAAGAATACTTGGAGATTCATAGAAGGCTGTAGCTGCCACGGAAAAAGATAATTCATGTTACACCGTACACGTACACAAAATAAAGCTTATTTCTTCTTCATTCATCCAAGCGTAACATCAGTTTTCTCGTTCCACTTCCGCTACTGTCCCTCTTTATTTTTCTTTCCCTCCTATCGTTCTTTTCCTTTCCGTCTCGTTTTCTTTTTAGTTTTCCTTCTCGGGGTGCAGTCACGAAATACGCAAAACCACGCAGGCTGGTATTAAGGCAAAGCTTTATAACCACGATATGGTCGAGGCTTGCATCCTTGACAGCTTAACCACTTTTCAGTACACAGACGAGGCGAACCCGGAGGCGGAAGCGATGCTTGTTACTACGCAATCGTGGCAGCGGCGCTCCTTTACCCGTGCTCGTATGTAGTTTTGTTCTATCTCGGTTAATGCCGCCTTTCAATGGGGAACAAGACTATCGTGCTTAGGCAACCAGAGATCTCACTTCACCGCGCAACAGAAAATTCTCTGCGAAACAGGCCGAGTCTCTTCTTCTTCTTCTTCGTCTTTTCTTTCTTTTTTTTTTTTTTTTTTTTTTTTTGCTCAAAGTATCTTTAGCCTTGCTCGTGAAACGACTTTCCTCCTTACCTTGCTGGTTAGGTAAAAGTTTTCTGTCAAGAGTTCGCTGCGAAGCTGCTACCGTTTGTTAGCACTGCTAGCATGATTATCGCTCGTTGATAACTAGAGGTTAATTTGAATTCAATGCGGCTACAGATACGTAGTCTTTTAGGGATTTTAACGATTTGATGTGATTTTACGGTGCAATTTGTTGCGAAATTTTATATAGTAATATAGTAGTTCCTGAAAGTATTCAAACACTTAGAGAAATGATTTATGAACGTATTATTCATGTTCTACGAAATATGTTGACATTTCATTAACATTGTACAATATCTGATTATCATAATTATATTGGAAAAGTTTAGAGGCGAACGACGATATCTGTGCCAACGACGTACATTTCGTTTCCGGTGACGCGTGTCCCCGCGTTTCTCATTAAAATATATTGCCATTAATATGCCTTGCTAAATTGGATACCGATACGAAGTTAATCAAAATCGTTTTTATCGCTTGACCAATGGAAAGCATCATCGACAAGTTAAATGGAAACCGCGGAAAATTTATTAGGACGTTTCTAGGTTAATGAGCACTTGCGTATCTCGCGATCCAGAAATGCTATTTTCGGAGTGCATTATAACCGTACCGAAAATGGGATACGCTGATGTAAAAGTTAACACGTGACAAAGCTGTTAATACGTCACGCATGACACATTAATTAATTGGAACAATGTATCTAACAATTTAATGCTTATATTTCATTCTGAATTATACGTGCAATTTAAATTGCACTTATACGTTTCTGTATTACGTTGTAACTTAAACGTGTACAGAAATAATGAGAAATAATTACAATAATAACAAAATACACTTTTCAACAACTAAAACAATACCACAAAATATACAGAGAATATTCATATGATCGATTTTACACATCAAAATAATGAAAAAATATGACTGATTACTATGATGTACGATCGTCGAAGCTAAAAGATTCAAGCTAAGTTGAAAGATAAAAATAAATGCTGCTGAATCTCTTAAAATATCCCTAAGTCACGTATCATATGAACGGTGGTATCCAGGTGGCTGAAGAAATGAAATCTGTCTCCCAAAAATAACAATCTTTCCTGATCGTACCATAAACCTCCCTGACTAACCTGCAATTCCAACAATATCTGTCTTACGAGTCGACGTTCGCGCGATCTTCTCTCAACCGAGAACTTGTCTTATCATCTCGAACGAAGAGATTCGATACAAAGATATCAATGTTTCACGGCGTGTCTCGAACATCGTAGTACCGGCGTTTGAGCCGTGAGTATTTACGAGAAGACCTACCTTGATCCGACTGCTACTATCGATAACACTCGAAGGTTTTTTTCCCGCTGTACAGAAGTTTGCATGGCACGCTTCTCTGGCCACGATGAAATAGAAGTTCAAGATACTTATCTTTTGGGCTTTGCCGGGGCACAGGTCCATTCCGGCATATCCGGCAGAATTGCATTAAGAAGCTCTCGGCTGGGGCCGATACCCTTTTCTGTTTGCCTCTCGCTTCCTGTCCGTACCGTCCACCGCTGCTTCGCTACCGTCAGTTTCTTTTCGTCGGAAAAGATTCAAACGGCGACTTTTAGTCCCTGCTGGACGCTATGCCATCGCTGGCTAACGGTGGAGAAAAAAAACTTGCTGGTTCCAACGTCGCGACTACTTTCCCCCTCCAACTCGTAGACTCAACGCCGAGGACGGGTGGGGGTAACGTGACTGAACCGTGGCGTGGCCGGTTAATTTCAATGCGACGATGCGGAGTCTATCCGACAGTCGGTGTATTCGGCTGCATTTCCGTTTGCCCTGTAACTTATCCATCGATCGTTGACTAGTCAGCATCAAAGCAATCGATCCTTCTTGCGAATATTGATGTCGAGCACTCTTTAAAATGCATCCTCTTTTTTAGTCTTCTATAACGATGGGTTCGGTGTATATTTCGTTGGGTATGTAGAGGAAATTTCAAAGAAGTTTGATTTTGTACGGATTCTGATGCCTGATTGAGATCGTTGTTGCTTGAAATGTAAGTGGAAATAGCACACGAAAGTATTGGAATACTTGTAGATACGTTCTATGAGTAGGTTAATGCGTTTCACGAAATATTTTGAGATTTTATTGCCGCTGTTACGCGACCAAACTATCGCGATTATATCGATAAAGTTTGAAACAAGTCTGAAAATGTACATATATAGAAATTACGAGATATTTAGTACAAGCATATATTTACCAGAAATTGCAACGGTATTTAAACGGTCTATTGTCCATTATGCCAAAAAGCCACATTATTCAGTGAAATCGTATTTAACGCTTATGTGTATATATTTCAGATGAATATTTATAATGTACGCTAATTTTTTACTAAACATGTGTTTGCTATAGACGTTTTGTGTAATATGAACCAAGTAAAATGTAATATGGACACAAGAGTTTTCTACGTAAGTGATTACGAGCGAGTTTCGATATCAATGGCACCAAGTCCATCAAATTCGGTGATTCTTCGAAGAAGTTAAGGGCTTTTTAAACGGCATTATCGCACGATATTCAGAGACTATAAGCGACTTTAGCAAATGTAGGATCCCGATTTCCGATTATCCTGATTTCTCGAAATGATATTTTCCTGACACGCCACCGACCGGAAGTTCGATCGGCCCATTCTAGCCGACCTTTAATACGCTTAATGCGACTCAACTGGTTCAACGTTCGATTTTTCGATGCAGCGCTTCGCTCAGCAAGACGTAAATATCGATGGGATTTCGCCGAGTTTTATGCTTCATCTGGCCCCCATGAAGATAAGGTGCCGGCTGGCGGGAAATCCGAGCTTGGTGGCGGGAAAAACGTATTTTGTGAGAGCTGGGACTGGATTGCGGTCGATTGAGAATTTTTGAATGGCGAATTGTTGTGTTCCATTTGCAATGTGGACAATGAGATTTGAAAATATTCAGATCGACTTTCGTTTATTGATTTCTTTGTCGCGTGTAATTTATTAGTTGAACATCACAGCAGAGTAACGAGATAAGTAAGGCGTCGTTCAAATGTGACTACATCTGATTGCCATTGTACGATAAGGGTCTAGTGCTAGACGATGGCCCATTTATTCCGAGGACTTCAATTTTGCCCCCATTTGCACAAAAGATTACACTTTGAAAGAATCCGGTCCACTCAAACGCCAGGCGTCCGCATCGCTTGAGAAACGACCTTTATCGCCTCTCTCGCGGAACAAATCGCTCGTGTATTAGTGGAAAATGATCTAACTGCTCGACTTCTCGGGAAACGTAGATTACGTCGGCTGAAAAATGATCGCGTTTAATAGCAATCGCACGACGAAATTAGAACCCGAGAGCACGGTTGCATTACAAAATGAATTCGATTCGGGGAAAACGTTCGATGCTGCTTCATCAACGAATCGATTCCACTCTAGCGAGATTTTTCTTCTGATAAGCCCGTGTTGTGCCATCAATTCCAAAGAATATCGCATAACCTAATTTTCGTTCTACTTCACGCGATTGTTAATAGAAAGCCCTTTCGTATTATTTAGCAATATGTACATTCTTCCATATGGCTATAAAAATCTAATATACGTACTTCTATGAAATTTGATAAAAATATATTTATCCTAAACACGAGGAAAAATTGCTTAGATTAAGAACGTTTGTAAACTTTAAGAAACCAGCAGATAATTCTTTAAATTAATAGCCCTATATATATATATATATGTCGGAGATGAAGGGACATCGGGACCTTTATTTTGTAACGTTTGGGAAGGTCCCCGATACTTTAGTCCAGACTTTTTATTATTTAAGTACAGCTATAATAATAAGTCTGGACTAAAGTATCGGGGACCTTCCCAGACGTTCCAAAAGAAAGGTCCCGACGTCCTTTCATCTCCGACACATATATTTCCAAGAAAGAAAATATTCTTTATGCTGAAATTTTCATAATCTATACATATATGTAATATCGTAAATCTCGGGATAATTCAGGTGATCGATTTTGAAGTCTGAAAATCGAGAATCGATTTTCAACGTCCTCAGCTACCGATCTTTCTCCGTCAATCTTCAATATTTTAAACAATTATTCTGTGATCTTGTCTATCTCTGATGTTGCTCTCTGTCCGGCAAATGAGTGTCTCTCAAAATGGCTTTCCGTAAAACAAAAGAAGGTCGCTCTGTCCCTGAAACAAAGAGAGTCGTGCTATCCGTAAACAGAGAGAATCCCTATCACACGTGAACTCTAGGGAGTTTACATATATATATGTCGGAGATGAAGAGACGCCGAAGCCTTTCTTTCGGAATATTTGGGAAGCTCCCCAATACTCTAGTCCAGACTTTTTATTATAATCGCGCTTAAACGATAAAACTGAGAAATAGCTGTTTATGAGTTAAGTCAATTATGATTATCCGAGATTTATGACAGTGGGCTTGGGCTCGAAGTGACATAATGGGTCACTGAACGTAGCCACGGTCACGGGAGGGACGTGTACCTAACAGAGGTATAAAGTAATTAAATAACTCTCCTTAAAAACAGGGATTGACCTGAAGAATATGGAGAGAAGTATATAAGGGCAGTTCCACTTGGACCGAGGTGCAATCCGATAGGTTCGACTAGTCAAGTGAACACGTACATCGAGTTCCTAATCGCAATCGTCATCCCGTTGATCGTGTATTCGTTATCGAACCTAAATTCATCGTCACAGGCATCTCGAGCACTCAATCATCGATATCGCTTGTTACCTGTTGTAATACATTCCCATAAACAAACATCACCCGGTATAAGACAACCATGGACAACTCGCAGCAAAACTCATCACACACCCCGTTTTCCAAAGATGATCTGACATATATATCATATTTCAAAGTTCGATAGATGTCCTTTGCATAAATCACCTAAAATTATTCACACTTCCCTTAAGTTTTCCCATTTTTTACAAGTAGACCATATTTTAAAGTTGTGTAAAGAAAGTTGTCGCTTGCTATTATCTTCGCTGCAGTTGAACGAACTCTTCATTTAAATAAAGTTGCAGCTAAACATTGGATTAGTTAGAATGGTACTAACTTACAGTTGTTGGCCAATACTCGAATGGAACAATAGCAGAGGTAGAAGAAAGAAACTGATTTACCGAACACAGTCCGCCAAATCAATTATCCCTCACTATGCAGTTAACACTTTCACGCCATTTCATCGAAATCTTTTGATCACAATTAGAAACTCTTTCCTCCGCCGGTAAACAAGGCATGTAGTCGTTTGTACGGAAAAAGAAAGGGAATGGCCGCATTCTCCGGTCATTTTCTCGCAATTACATTCAGAACAGTTAGCAGACGGTGGCCGTTGCATTGTCCGCTTCGTGTCCCCGCGGCACGCTAGGAACTTTGAGTCAATGTTAGAGGAACCCCTAGCTGAAAGCGTCGTACTTCGTTACAGCTTGTCCACTTCGCGTTGCTTTTGTTCCCGTAATAGAGTATTAAGCAGTTGGGATCTGATAAGGTCATTCCTGCGAAACTTTGCGTCGCGGGAAATGTCCGATTTCGAGGACGATGACCGGAAAGAGCGATTCAGAGGAAGAATAAAGGCTCAGAAAGAATAGCCTCTTGATTTAAATGAGATCTTATCCAATGACATTATTGATCTCTTGTGCGTAACAAAGAACGTCGAAATACTCGTTGTTTTCTTCATGTCTCTCGTGAATTTCATCCAAAGTTTCCAAATGACATCGTAGTCTGGGAATCACTTTTTGTTCTGTAATAATCTCTTGAACATCTTGCTATCGCATTTGTTTGCTATCTTTTTGTGCGCATTGATAGAAGTCGCTATATGTATAGATATACCGCGGTCAAATTCTTTATTAAACGATTTGTTATTATAATTTTTTGATTTGTGTTTTGCTTTTAGCCATCGATATAATTAATGCGTGTCTGAACGCTGTTCATATTATCCCATTTGCATGATGGCCTTACTTAAGAGGATAGTTGAAGGCATCAGCGGCGTTCAACTGACGACTGGTCCTTATCACCGCGCGTGGTTGGTCATAGGTGTAGTAAATGACATCCGAATTCTTCATGGAGTTTATCGAAAATTTACTGTTCAAAACGATTGGTAAACAATGCTACTTCGCGAACATCGCATCCTACGTTCTTTATAACAGAGGAAAAAAGTAAAAATTATTTATTTAAAAGAAATTATTTAGATTAAAATGGAAATTAAATCATATTATCTCTCGTGGAATTCTTTAAAATGGTCAATACATAATGTTATTACATGTAAATTACATTATAAAATTAGAATATTTTTTAAATTTGAATTTGTTAAATTTAATTAAGATAGACAATAATTACTCATAGTGACGGTTAAAAAGATTTTCACAACAAAAGTAAGACTTGTTTAGAAAATAATAAACTGATATAGGCGAGATGCTGTCAAACGGGTCAAACGTGATCTTTCACATCTGAAGAATACCTAGCGACTGAAATAAAAAGTAATCACAGCGCGCGGATTAATTCGCGCTTGGATGCAAATGGGTTATATTTTGGATCGAGGGAACACATTGAGTGTATACGTAAAATGTAACAGTACGAGTGTATATGTGTTGGATATATGTCAAACGGCGACTCGCAAAAACGAAGCTATCAATGGCTCTCGAAAACTGATGTCACCAAAGTAACGAACTTCTCCAGCCGCGATGGAGTAAGATCAGAACGAAGTCACGACCGACTCAAGGGGGAAACGTTTTCAAGAGAAAAGGACCTGATTTAAATGAGATCTTATCCGCTACGATGCTATTGATCACGTGTTCGCGACTAGAAGCAGGATGGGAAGGTTTGGAGAAGGTTCGTGATTTCTTCCGCGTCATCTAGTTTCGACCTATCCAAGTCTGTGCGGTTAATTTTGGACCGCAACCGAAAGACGAGCTTCTCTTCAGTCTAGTAAAGTAGAACACCGTATAATGCGGTACTTGTACAGCGCCATCGGAAAATTGCTACTACTTGCGTATAAAGCGATTTGGAAAATAGCGACGAAGGTGAAATGCTACGCGAAGAAATAATGTCAGAAGAAGCATTTGCGAAGAAGAATATAAAAATTCGGAAGCCGAGGAGAATTCAATCGACGAAGAAACTGTGTAAGAGCCTAAAAAGCGAAAAGTACGCGCGATCGATCGCTAGCGCGCAATTAAATTTTCCGCAGTTGTTAGTTCTGAGTTCTGAGAATTTTCTCGGTTTCGCTCGTTCCTTTCCTCGCCCTCTTCTACGCGGAGATTTTAAAAGGAAAAAATATCAAACACGCGCCGATGGAGTTTGCACGGAAATTTTGAAACTAGTTTTCCGCGCAATTGCCGGCAAAAAAGGCATCGTGTAGATTGAACCGGGGCGGCAAGCGCGGCGGCGACAAATTCGAAGAAGTATTTCCACAGATGAAATTCGAGAAACCTTCTTATTACCGACGAAGAATGAAACGATTACGAATCGAAATTCGCAGTACGCTGATCAATTTTAGGAACGAAAGGGAGTATCTGAAGGAAGGTGAAAACTAGGATCATATCAATGATAAATACACAGATTTATTATGCGGAAATAATTAATTTAGTAATATACGAAGACCACAGAGGAAATGAATTATTGTAATAAGTTTGCATCTTTTAGTGACTTCTTAATCTTGATGCTATTTGATGTTATTTATATCTATATTTGTTCAAGTGGTCACTACTTCTGAGAAAACTCTACATCTGATCTTTTAGTTTTCTCAAGCACTGAAAGCCATCGACAGCGTATAGACAAAAGTCTGGGTCGAAGGCAGACCATAAACTGCAGACAGGCGACGATGGCTTCAGGGCTTTCGGTCATAGGGTAACACTGCTATCGTGCGGATCTGGACCAGCTCAAATTATATTCCTATTTGTATTTACACTTCTGTATTAAAATATATTTTCTACTTTACAATTTATCCACGCGTTCCTCTGTTCACATATCTAATAACCCCAACAAAAATATTATATGTATTATTCATATACATATATTTTTCGAGTATCTTCTTAAAAGTATTATTATACATATATTTAAATACTGTCGTAACTAGTAATAAACAGTAAATCAGCATAACGCACCATCTGAAATTCTATGAATTTATTTAAAATTCTTCTGCCATTAATGTTAGAATTTAATCTTGAAGTTAAGCTTAATAATCTGTGGAAGACACAATGTTTATGTTAAAATAATATTCAGTGATGTTTATTAAACAGAACTACAGAACCTGATGTATATAAACGAGTGATATAATTAACAAAGTATGCAGGAATTGTTGATTGTTGGCCAGTTACTCTCAGACTAAACGTAGGTAGTGACCCATGATCCCTTAAATATTTTGAACCCCACTCTCTATACAGTAACGAGTATGACCTGTGTAAGTGTCCTGTTCAAACGCCTGTGTGGGTGTCTGTGTAGGAGTATTTGTGCCTATGCGTGTAACATCGTTGTATTCCAACAGTTTTCAATCGAAAGAAAATTATATCTTTCATCGGTGGAAAGAAGGAAGCGAAGTCATCGACGAGGTAGCTTCGAAAACGACCGATAGAGACGAGCAGATTAAGGAAAAGAAAATCGATGGTACGGGGTTATCGGTGATAAGATGCGCGAGAAGGATGATGAAAAAACGAAGGCAAGACGCGGAAGGAGCGGGGTGAAGCAAAGCTTGAAAGCTCAAAAGGATTGAAAGCGAGGTGTTACATCGAGACGGGCTGTGAGAAGTTGGATCGCAAGCAGCCGGATCGGCTTGGAAAACTGTTTAGAGTCGCGGGTTATGCTCGACTGCGCCGGCAAATGAGATCGAGTGAAAACTCGTCGCAAACCATGGATCAAACCAATCTCCCCGCTGGAATGTATCACCTCGGTGTAGACGCGCGTGATTAATGGCCTCCTCATGGAAAAGAATCTCGTTCGCGTCGGAGGAAGACGCGATAGAGCCAACGCTGTCGGCTTACAATTGATTCAACCTAGCGGAATACGTGTTCTTCTGGCCAACCACCGAAAGTCCTCTTCTCTTGTGAGCAGAATTGCTAATGTTTGCAATGGAAGCGTTAGATTTATGGTGGCAGATCTGACCTTTATGATCTCTTTTTTTCTTATTCTATTTCCTCTGAATGTAAAAAAGCTCGAGGTAAATTTCAAACGTGTAAAATTCACGACATAAATATTTACCAATGCATAAATTAATTAAACAGCTGGCACTTAAGTAATTGAATGAACTATTTATTTCTGCATTGTATATATTTATTTATATACTGGATTTTACATTTTATATAAGAATTATGCCTTTCGTTAATCGATAGAATGAGTCCATTTTTATCGCTACTGAGGAACAAAAGCGACAGATTAAACCAAAAAAAAAAGTGGTTATTAACTAGGTGGATTCATTGATGGTATTTGTATTAAATCGATGTTAATAAAACGCTACATCGTGGATAATATCGCCACCTATCGGTTGTGAACGAACATTTTGCATGCACGAACAAATTTTTATTTAAAACTTCTTCTTAAAGACGTTTCTATTGTAAATTGAATTATAGCTTCTTACAAATAATTTAATAATTCCATTTTGGTTTGGAGATACAAATTTGGTTTCTTCTTTAATCTAGCTTGCTCCTATGAACAATTACTACCATTACAACATAATACAATACAATAATAGCTATTACAAAGTTACCATTACAACATAAACAAATATTATAAACGAAAGTTAAATAGTTATCACGAAAGTGTTAAGTAGAATTATCTTACTGTCACAATCATTCGCGATAATTACGATTACGATATTCTAAAAAGTGGAACTTAATATTCAGAATTATAATGTCTCAAAGGTTTCGTAATCACGCCATCAATCTCTTCCCTGCGTCGCACTGAAATCAATCTCTTCCTCCTCGCTTTCCCATACCCCTTTGAAAAGCGAGCTATACCGTAAAAGGAACTCTTATCAAAATAAATTCCAAGCGGGGCTCCATCTTTCTCGATGGTGCTTTACAAAATTCAAGGAACACCATCCCCGTTGCAATATTAATCTTTCAATCTCTCGGACGCGCCGGCTGCGAAACCGTGCAGCAAAGTACGCAACTCAATTATCAGCCTGTGGCATGCCAAAAAGTTTTCACCTCGTCATTGATCAAATAAAAGTTTGACGTGCAAAAACGGCTGATAAAGAGGACGGATGGTGAAGGAAAAAACGAGACAAGGCAAATTACGCTGGTTTGGGGTGTGCGGAATAAAGTAAGTTGAAAATAAGTCGTGAATCTATGCTGGGTTGATATGAAAAAAGGTAAAAAAAAATTCAGAAAAAGGAATATCAAACTCTAACGTGATTTTCCCACTTCTTTAATTAATCAGCACTTTCGTATTTCGTTAAAAAAAAAAAAGGTTTAATTTTAAGTAAAACGAATGTACGTCGTGAAATTGAAAGCACGCATACTGCAATTTCTTTCAATTTCTCGCAAAATCATTTTTAAACGACACTTATATGTATATGGACTTGCTAAATCGAAATATTTTATAAATATCACTCGCATATTTTGCGATACGCTTTGTATAACGAAGCACGGATAAAACAGCCAACAGATAAAAGTATTGGTGAACATGATAGAAAAGCGTTTGCCGAAGACGGCGGAGAACCGGGACCAGTTCGTTGCTCGCTCAGAAGACGAAGATGAATGGCATCAGCTTGAATCCCGACAGAATCCATCCACCTCCGACTTACCAGCTAGCAGAAGCCATCTTCTTCTCCTTCTTCTTCGTTTATTTCTTCCTCGTCGTCGGTTGCTTCTTTCTACTTCTGTTAGACCGTCGCGATTACCTCCGCCAGGGAAATTTTCATCCCTCCCGATTTTTTTGCTTATCTTGTCACGCGTCCATCGATGAATTAAGATCGAACGGTTGAGTAATGTTTCTGCGTTAATTTCAATTTTTTCGTTGCAATTCGCCCGATCGAATGAAGAAGGAAAAGGAAAATGGAGGAGGTTTGCAGGCGATTCGTGTGGCAACGAAAGTATGCACAATTGAACGACTGAATTTAAACTTATTGAAAATGGAAGTGAACCCATTATGAAGTTATCGTTGCAATTTTATTTTATTTTATTGCATCTCGGGTTCAATATTTACGTAATAAAATATTTTTAGTTACGCTAGTGGTACAGTTGCGAAATTTCTTGAAGTTGATCGATAATTTATAAGATTTCCTTTGTTTTATCATTAAGCTCCTTCTGTTTATGCTAAGGCGTTGATCGACGCTGATAATTTCCAACTTCTAACTCGTAAGATCTAATCAAACGATATTAATTCAGAATCAGGTAAATTAAACAATTTCATTCGTTGTTCGTTTGAATTATTTCCGCGCAATTATATCTGAACGAAGCGTCTCAACAAAGGATTTTCGCCGGTAAGTCACCGTGGAATTTACCTACAGGAAAAAAACTGGGAGGATGTTCAGTTGATCGAGGAATGCAAATCTCGGGGGCTTTTTAATTAGCTGCCGTTCCCGTTTAAACGCGGCCTAAGTTGCTCCGTGACAGGATCCGAGATTCAAGTCGAAATTGAATTTCGCCAAAGAATGAGAAGAGTTTTTCGGGAAATCGAATCAGGACCAGATCTCCTGACACCTCGTTAGGTGGAAAATTCCATCGGATATCAACGAGAGGACGAAAACGTTCTCTGGATGTTACGTTATCTTCGCGCAGAAGAAAGTCGTGTAATTTACTTTAATATAGCTGGTTATTGGATAACTATTATTACTGGTGGGGACTTTACCGCTCCAATCGATTGAATTTCGAACGAACGTCTTTCACGTTATCAATTATTATTATTAAAGATTTTATCAATTTCCCTCGGTACCTTAAGGAAATTCGAAGTCAGTTAGAGATGGAAGACTTGGAGTTGATTTTACTTGATTATTGATTTAAAATAGAAAAGATTTAATAAATGTATGGTTAAAATATTATGACAATCGCGTTATCGTTATATTATACTTTTATTATCACGGAAGAGTTCTACTTATCAAAATTTCATTCGTTGGAACGAAAGTTTAGTTAATACCCGAGTAATTGAACTTTTGCCGATTGAATCCGAACAAAAAGTACACATTTTTTTTTTATCACCGCTAAATCACCTTGTTTCGACATGGTCGTCGAAAAGGTTTATTGTCTTCGCCGCCTATAAGCGAAAAGCCGGGTAGATATCTAAAAATGGCGGAGTAGAAGCAGCGAAGGTTGGGCAAGGGATCGTACAGTTGTCTACGACAATACGATTGAAACGGAACAAGATGATTCTCGAGGGGAAACGCTTGGTCGAATCAGTTTTCACGGCCTTTTATTATGTTGCCCATCAGTGCTCAGCTAGACACGAGACAATATGCTTGATTGCTCGGCTCTCCGGGGTGGATTTCGAATTGTTTGGTGGCTGCCGTCGAAAATTGAATAAGCAAGCAAGCGAACGAACCACTACTTGAGAATTTTAGATTATCTCGTATGAAGATTTAATGAATTGTCTAAAGTCTGCGAGGTTCCTTGAGGATCAGTCACTGAGAAATTTCATTAATTGTAGTGGCGGATGCTCCTTGTCTAGTTCTTTTGTGAAAAAAAGACTGGGAGATTTATGGAACTTTTTATGGTCTTGCTATTTGTCTTATACACCGTGGGTCGTAATTTGTGACACAAATGAAGTCAGAGAGGGTCTACGGTTATCTTGTGTGTAATGACTAAAATATGTTACGTACAATGCTGTGAAAATGAAATTACGTAGAATGAATTTATGAAATAACCGTTAAAATATTCAGTTAAAAATGTTCAAAAAGCCGCCATGCTTCCATTAGGTAAAGTTAGGAAGGTCCTCAAATTAAAACGAAAATCGAGAGCAATTTGATTTTCTCGGAAGTGAAACTCGCGACATAATTTCATTGTTTTGATTGTGAACAATTCGTTTTATTTAAAACTAAATTCCATTTTCGTATATTGTATTTTGCGTGTACTATATTTTTATATATTGTTTGATAATGTATCATAAATATTATTAAATTCAATGTAAATAAATGGTTAGACGACATTACGTTTATCTTTATAATTCTCAGCGTAATCTAACGAACAACCGGCAAGAAACAATCTCCAACCAGGAAACTCGATATTCAACGTTTTACGCGTGACATCGTCCTATAAAACGAGCTGAAATCGATACCTCGAGAAACGCTACGACATCCCGTCCAGTTCCTTCAGAATCCAATTAAGCTTTAAGAGCTTCCTGCCTGACCATTTCAGGCGATGTTACTATAACAATTTCAATTCGTTCTCGTAAATCTTTAAATCTGTGCTTTCTAACCACCGCTAAATCGTCACGAATCAACAATCAAAAGACGACAAAAATCTCAGGATAATAAAAAAGAAATAAAAGATGATATATCATTTCACGAATAAACAGATACTTAGACCGCAAATGTTTGCGCTTTTATGAGAAATTTTAATACTCAAGAGTATATAGGACGCGGATGAAATGCAGAAGTATAAAAAATAATCAAAGTAAACCATTTTGTATAATTAGACTGCGGTAATATTTAAAGAGACAAATATATTTAATAAACTTAATTGTATTTAATACTTAATTGTATGTAGATGCGTGATAACGTTGTATCGTCTGTGTTAGTGTTATTATCGAACGTTCTGTTAAATATTAAAATTAAAAATTTATAATTCAAGCATTCAAAGCAAGGTATCAGTAAAATTGAACTTGATCACTTTCTTAGCATCCATTTCAAAGTGTGGAATATTTCGATATGTCTGTGAATTTAATTCTATATATACGTAATGCACATGCAAATGATATAATACTGCAATCGCAATGGCACTGAGATTAGCGAGAAGCAAAATCTATTTTCTGCTGGATATGCGTTACTCGAAGTAAAAGTTGGTATTTTACTGCTGTTGGCTGCTATCTCTTCTGAGCGATTGGTTCGACGTAGTATTACGCTTTAGTAGGAGAAATTTAGATTTAAATGACTAGAAATTTCGTATATCGATTCTGATTTCCTGCACTGTCCACGTCGTATATCATGTACACGTTATCTACGTATAATGTATCACGGAGCAAAAACTTGAAGCGAAATACTGATTAAACGTCTCCGTGATTTACATGTCTTTGTTATATCGTCTTCAATATATAAATTTAAATCGTTGTTATAGCTTTATCATCGGTGAGAAAAATACTACGTCGAATTCGATAATTTTTACTAGTCTCGAACTGAAATAAATAACGATGGAAAATTATCTCGAGAAATTGTTTTTATAGAATTCCAAAATATTCTAGGAAACGATTATGTATCTATTAAAGTTTCATACGGAAGCTTATCTTTTTTAAGTACGTGTCTCTTTTAGTACGAAGGTTGAGAAATATGTAATTTCATGTCAATAAACTTCAACCTTGAAGCCATATTTATTCGAGTTTCTGTGTTTCAGCCGTGACTACAAATAGTTCTATTTCTATCTTTTAAAAATATATTATTTTACTCGGAAGCGTTTTAAGTATAGAATGCAAATAACGTGAGAAAGAACCATAAGAACAATGTTATTATCTGAAAGAAACAGTTCAATTCACAGTTACGCGACTTCAAGTAGAACAAGACTCGGGCCGTGTTCAGTCAGACACGACCTATTATATAATGTACAGTGATCAGAGTACAAATGCGAGAAAACTGTATAAATGCAACAAAATGTATATTCTGCGAAACTTTATTCCTATTTTCTCTTATAATATAATATCTAAAAATACATTTCTTATACTTTAGAAGCACTGTAAACATAGAACGGCTCACAAATTTTTATATAGTACAATAATTACTAAGTAAATTAAGTAAATTTATTACAAAGACTTTCTATTTATATATTCGTCACTGTGTATCTTTTGGCATTTTCTAAATTAAAATTGTTTTCGCAGATGCAATTTAATAAAAAAAAAAAAAAAAAAGACAAAAAGAAAAAACAATTCTCGCGTGAACTACACATAAATTAGTATACACAAAAGAAATACACATACAAAAATACGTGCTATCGCAAAGTAGTGCATAAGTATGTAAATCGCCGAACATACGTTAAGGCCGTAGCAACGTGCATTAGGCGAATATAGCGTTCCTTTTCATCGAGCAGAGTTGCTGTCAAGGTAGACCATAACACGTGAAAACTATGTTCGCAGTTTCAACCGCAGTCGTGTATTGCAAAGCTGTTTACCGAACTTCTCTGGACACTGTTTAGTTACGTATGCACATTAAGAAACGCAGAACATCAAAGAAATTTCACCAAGGAATGATATATTGCACGAGAGACTGATAAGAGGGAAATAAACGTAGAAATAAAATATAATAAGATAAAAGATAGAAAACGATTCGGAAACTTCGTAACTACTTATACAATCCGATTCATGAATTGTGCGATTTCGTTAGCAGAACGAAACTATTTTTTGAAGAAATTTAAAAAATCTATCTTCCGTCAGGCGACGATAAGATTCTTGGAGAAGTGAAATTTTACGGTTGCACCTTTTAGGACCGCGTAAATAGTATCTCCTGTTTAACCTCGCTTTAAACGTACGCTATAAAGTTTGCGTTATCAAATCCAAGAGGAAACGTCGCAATTGAATGGACGAAAGCTGAACGTTGTAAACCAGCAAAAGGTCCTCGCACCCTGGTTTTTTTATTCCCCTTATATTCTGCAAAAATATTCTTATTTATTTCCTAACATTTATTCCTACATCTGTTTTAATCTTTCGCTGATGCAATGAACGCGTAAGAACGGGAAGAATGGACAACGATAGGATTACAATTATTAAAGATAAATAAAATACATCGATAATGAGATATAAACCAGGAAAAAAATGTTAGTATAGTTTCATAAAAAAGAAAAGTAACAACGTTTTTGTCAATCAGAAAATATGATATACTGACATTTTCCGATTGATTTTCCTATTAAAACATTTCCTAACAATTTTTCTGTAAATTACACATCAATTTGAGAATGTCCCTATGTTGAAACTATACAAAAGGAGAAGATTTTCTTTCAGATCAGTAGCTAATACATATTTGAATGCGCTATATCCAAAGGTTTAATATACTGCATTTCGTTATTGCGATCAAAATTCAAACATAAATATATGGAAAACTACCAATGAAGCGTCTGTCGACTCATCGTAAGTAGCAACTACGACAAAATGATGTATGAAGTCTGTCTACAAAAGCAACCAAAGCGTTCGAAAATAACGAGAGTCAGTTGAATGCATTTTCTTTGCAAAATGATTGCATTTAAAACGCACCACCATCGATCTTCAGGCGTTCAAAAGACAAATATAAATAACAAAAATACATTTTTTTTCCATAGTCAACGTCATCAATATGTTGATGTACATTTCAGACTGAACCATGAGGTTTTATCAAAGTTTGCCACGAAGGGTTCGTTTCGCTTCGACCTCTTCTCGGGGCCCGTTAAAGCATACCCATTAATCAGCGCGTTCTTTGTCCGCGTTTCTACGCGCTTCTACACACCAATTGCTCGCCTTTATACGCTTCTTCGTCAAAAGCTATCGTACTTCGTCGTTCTTATTAAATATGATTTGAAAATAAAATTGGCATGGTAATAGCATCGCGTAGTTTCCTCAACGAAACAACTTCTAAATCAAAGGGTGTTATATAAAAATGCTTCTATAGAATGTGTTCATAAATACGTATGTATCTGCAAATTTCTACATCGTCTTGTAGCTATTTTATTATGTTTTATAATTTCTACTTTGTTGTATTTCCATTTTTATACTCATATTATATATTCTTTCATTTACGTATTTTCGTTTCAACAGTGTTTTAACACAGGTACTTTTAAAATGTATAAATAAAATTTCCATTTGTTTATAGGCTCGCCAAAGATGCTGATTATACGAAAGAGAACGCGGCTAAATTTTATTTATACTTTGATACACACTTATTGGATATTCCTATGCGAAGCGTAGCAAAAGTTACAAAATAAACTTCTACGAGAGATTACTTAATGCGCTAAGTGAGCAAACCAACGCGAATCCGTTAATGATTCAAATAAAAATAAAAAATGGAAACAAAGAGCTCGCGTTGTAAAACAGCACGCTCAGCCCGGAAATAAAAGGAACGAAATGTCTGCGGAATGCGTAACGCGGTGAAAACAAAGAGTCTCAATTTTCACGGGTTCTTTATTAAAACTGCTAAGTACGTTTCGGTATAATGAAATTAAAAGCAAACGTCGTTTGTGATTTATTTCGGTCGGTTGCACTTGTAATATATATCGTCGAATATTCACGTTCGAAGCGCGCGAACTCCTTCAAGTTGAAAAGTCGTTTTATGCGTCGAATTACCAATTTGGATTTTAACAAACATTTTTGAAATAACAACTGATCGTAAATACGCGTCTATCTTCGTTATTGAGTCGTCGAACTAGACGAAGTCATGAATTATGCCGGAATACTTATACCTGAAATGACACAAGTACGTCGATACTCGGCGCTGCGGCGCCGAATATATTAAAACGTCTGGTATGTACTTGCGTCGATACAGCTGGCTATCGAGTTTGCATGCTTGCGACGAATGTCTCTGTTTGGAATACTATTAAACCTTGTAGAATCGGATTGTTATTTAGTTGAAGATAGTTTAGTTAAAAGATTGCTTTTTTAATAATGGTTCTATAAAAAAAAAAAAAAAATATAACATACTAAAATCGAAGACCAAATTATATGAAGAAAGAATACAATTAAATAACGAAGTTCAATAAAGAATAATAATTGTGTATAAAATTATGCATCGATCGCGAATGGGTTAAAACGCGAATCAGGAATCATCGAGATTTCTCCAGGAAATAATAAGCCAATGGTAATAAATGGAAAAATTAGGAACGATTATATTTTGTTATTTAATAATTTGACAATTAATACTCGTGGTTGATATAATATTCGAGGTAACAGAAGTTTGCATACGCATCACGCTTTTCCCTAAACAGACCCTCTACGATTCCAAATACTCCAAATACTCTAATATCGTGAAATTCCACGATTTCAAGTCTCTTATGTTTCCTAATTCTGCCGTATCCTAAATTCCAACAAGCTCCTTCAATCTCGTCTAGACCTCTTATCTTCACAAATTTTTTCACGTTCTTCCGTGTATCCCACCGAGCTCCTAGAATTCCCTAATATCTCTGCACGTTCGAAATCTCTCAAACGCTAGACGACGCTTTTACCGGAGTCTGCTTAAAGCTCAAAATTAATTAGGTTAATTTCCTTTATCCTTTTCATCCTAATCCATCACATCCTCGTCGAGTTCCGCGTTGACAATAAGACAGGAAAAGAAGAGGAATGCTCGCGGCGCAGACTTCGAGCAATACCACGGAGTTACATTCCATTCCAGATTTTCAAATTACTGGATTATCTGGATGGAAAGTAGCTGGCGTGGCAGGTATCCAGGCCGCTTAGCGTTCGCTTGCGGTTTTAAGCTCGACTATATCGACGCCTCCTTCGACGTGTTCGCTCTTTTTAAATAGAGAAGAAGAATCACGTTCCAAGTCCAATCGAATGGCTGAGATTCCATCGTGAAAGCCTGAAGTTCCTTACAACGCGAAAGATATTTTATTCACTGCGAAAAGACACCGTCATTTTATTTCGCCAAATATCGTCTAAAGGTGCCGATATGGGGATCCTACGCGTTCGAAGTGGAAACATTTAATATCTACGCGTTACAGTGTTTTACAAATTATTGTACGTAATAATTATGTCGTGTACGTATGTAATTAAGCAATCAAATCATTTGGCGTTTTTTTTAATATACGATGTGAAATCAGGCAATGTAATTTTACGGAAAATGTAGCTGTATTTTATGCATCTTTGTCTAAGGGGTGGTTTTAGGGAATAAGGATAATTGGTGAAAATGTTGTATAAAAGTTATACAAATTTAATTGTTTGTTCCATAATACAGTTATTTGATTTATCATCGGATAACTAAGTATCTTTTGTTACTCTATATCATTGTATTTTTAATTCTCTTAACTTACATCTTCTCTGATCGATTTCTTCTGTTTTCACTTAAGAGCGTCTTACAGCTAATATTACACTACTATTCGTAATGCAATTTCTATATAAGTTTCTAGTATTCGTTTCGCTTACATAATTTTCAGCGATCCGGCAAGCTGGTTAGCAAAAACGTTGAAGAAACGATCAATCGCGCGCCTTCTATGTACTTCGCGTAACAATCGACTAACTGAAACGTCTCGGTAACAGGCATGAGATAACGCGGCTGATCGAGAAACGATTCCGCGTAAGAACCACCGCCTTTAGCCGAGGGGCAAAAACCAAAACGCTTTCGCGGGGCCAACGTTCTCAAGTACCGTTATGTCACTCGATTGTGCCGCGATCGATACGATCTCGACGCCAACGTTTCGTTTCAGCGATCATGGAAAGCGTGAAATCGGTCGTGCGGCACGTGGCGCGATTTGTCCTAGTTATCGATCGTTGTCCTTCGACTCATGATGAATTCATCGATCAGAGATAAATGCGTCGACGAAGATGTAAATTCGTCGTGGGAAGAATAGCGATTCGATTTGTCAGAGTAAATGGTTTCCAAATAGAATTTGGAAATTTTCATTTATCTTCGGCATACTAAGATCTCTTAATCTACAGACTTTTCTTCCGTTTATCCATGAAAATGATCAAATTTTTTTATGATAAAAGACAACTCTTCATGCAAGTGGATATACAATACATTTTTTAAAAGATAAATGGACAGTTTAGTTTGCAACACGTTATAGCCCGAATCCTTAAACGTCAATAAGATCTTCCGATTAGTCCAGACAAGTATTTTAGAGTTTTAGGGATGAAGAACAATGATCCAAAATATTTTCCGAACTAAGCCATACAGCAACGTTGCAACACGTAGATATTTCGGGACGTATCAACATTCGTGCAGCTCATAGGACCACTTTAAACCAATAAACTAAACTAAACTAATCAAGTACCTTTAAATCAATTTACTCAACGTGTACGTTAAATTAAAATACTCGCCTCAATCACTAAAACTGCCCATTTCATCATCCACTTTGACTTTCATTCGAAAAAGCTTCGGATTAATTCCATTAACTTTGAAAACCCTCACTTGCTATCTATCGTTACATTTTGCCAATCGAAACGCGTCGATTTTCGAAGCGGCGATACCACCGAGATCCATCGACCGGTGAAATCTTCGAAATCGTTACGAAATCCCTTCGATCTCCGGCATCTGCCTTCTGCCTTCCGATATCCCTTCTGCTTGGAAGAAAATTCGCGACAGAGCCGAGTGGGAGGAGCTGGATAAAGCAGCCTCTGCCGAAGTTTACCAACAAACGATCGACATCGATATCGGTGAATCGAAAGCATCGGAAGCATGTGGCGTGGACCGGTCGTTGTGTTGCTCCTTCTCGTCTGTCGCGATTCGCTCGTAGCTGGTGGTCGCGACGACGACGCAAGTGTGGACGAGTTGTCGCGTCGAGAAGTCCGTGAACCGGCATGGTCGGTCTTCGCCACGGAAGTCGAGGATTTGCTCGGAGAGGGAAACTCACCGGAAAAAGAGAAAACTAGCAAGAAGGGCGCGAAGAATGCGTCTGGTATGTTACTTCCCATCGAATTTCAGTATTTTCAAAGTTTAATCATTTACCGTGACAGGCGATCGAACTCCGTTTATATGAATCTGTCAGGGGACAAGAAATTTACATAATATTTTCGTTCGCGATATTAATTCCCAAGCTATAGATCTTTATGCATTTATAAAAAAAACTGTGAAAAGTGTAGAATATGCAAAAATATAAAAAATATACAACGTGACATTTTATTTCCATAATTATATTAATAAAAATATGTAATTCCATAAATATGCGTAGTTTATGGTACGAGTATACTGTACTATGTATTTTTATTTACTCTTTGGTCCCTATCCTGCTGCATTCGAAATTTATTACGAGCAACAAACACGCGCGTTTTTATTCCCATCGTATTGCCATTTTTAAATTAGCATTTATCGAACCAACAAACAAGAGATTCGGAAACGGTCCCTAATACGGTCATGGATATCGTGGACGATAACCAGCACGGACGATACCGTGGTTTTAGGCAAATCAGACGAGGGAGGATACTACAAAACGTACGGCAGCGACGCTGAGGGCGAGAAGGGTTACTTGACGGCAACCTACAGCAAGGGCAATCACGGCTATAAGAGCCTCGACACCTTCCACAAGCAGGATGGCGACAAGTACGCATTCGAGAAGCACGTTGCCTACGGCAAAGCGCGTGCTGACAAGAAAAGTAGCCACAACGACGAGGCAGCCTCTCGTTCCAGGAAAGCCGGTGATCACGAGGGTGCAGGTACAGAGAAACTGTACGACGTCGAGCATGTAATTGCGTGACAACCATAAAGCATACGGGATGAAATTAGTTTCTTGTCAACTTACTGGCTTCGAGATAAGAATTCTAGAATTTTTGATTTAGTACAAATGTAGCAACTCGAATATCCTTCCTTCAAGGTTTCCTACTTTCTAGTAAAAAATTAATCGATGTTACAATCTGGAAAACATTGTGCGATTGATAATTTTTTTATAAAGATTCATAGAAACAAAATCAAAATCTAATATGTGGGAGAATTCGTTTCTTGTAATTTCAATAGTAAAAGTAGATTTTAACGAGTTGAAACAAATTTTATGCGTGGTACATAGACAATGTTTTTAAGCGAAAATAAAACAAAATCAAACAAATTAGAAAATACATCAAAAGCATAAGATTATACGTTAAAATCGCGCAAAAGTTTGCTTGTTTGAAGCGAAGGTATACGCAACTCTTGACGTCATTTGAAACACCTGGTACATATATGCATTTAATCCATGTCTGATCTCATGTCACTCAAAAACTGCTTGTCACGCAGAGCCAGCTTATTAACCTATCCGACGATATCCTTGGCGTAGGTGATTAATTTTGCTTAGAGATATGCGTAACTTTATTCATGAACAAATGACAAATTTTTATTTGCTAAGTGTATTCTAACTGTACAAATGATAGCAGTTTAGTATATAAAGTGTGTGTAGTGGCAGTAATACATTTACGATTTCTTATTTTGTTACATGCACGTTGTTATCATTTATAGTAAACGTATCTACGTTTCTGAATAAAATTAACGGTGTCCAGTGATATTTGCTTGAGAAATTTGCATAAGGAAAATAACATAGCAGCAGTTCCATTAGTATGATATTTTTAATCTACTCGAAGGAAATAGTTGGCAAGTTTGAATAGATTTTGAGCTCGAGAAAGTTTCTTCTTTATACCGTAAATAATTTTCGCACGATATATCCGTGTCATTAGTCGCACGGGATCCTTTAATGAACGTCGATCGCAAGTTTTCCCTGGCAAACTTAGTGGCTCGAGTATCGATCGCCAATAAAACTACACCATCGAGATAACGACATTAACCGAACGCATTCATGCGCTCGTTTCGTCCTAATTTTGACGGCGGCACCCAGCCATTTTGCTAATTACTTCACAGAAACATGTCATTTAATCACTTGCAGCTAGCGATCCTTTACACCTATAAATTTCATTATTCCTGGCAGAAACTATCGTATAACAATTATGTCAATTTTACATTACAAATTTCTTAGCGTGTATTTTTTCAGTAACAGTTAGTTACGTTGAAAGATAAATCGTGGAGAGTAACGTAATAGTAGTTTTACTAATACGATATTTTTAATCATCCTGGTTAGATTATATTTCTAACAATAAGATATAATTTGAGATAATCTTTTAGGATAATTACGTTGCCTTTAAATTACATTATTCCATGTTTCCGTATCAATTATATTATAAATTTCGCTAGATACCATCGTCGATACCCATTATGCAACCAACGAGGGCGATCATCACGACAGTGGCGAAGAACACGACGCTGAAGCCAACGATCATGGGAGCTATACTCACGAAGATGGCGCTCACTATATGGCTCATGGACCAGAATCTTCGAGTTATGGACATAGTGAAAGCTACACGGATGGAGAGGGTGAACATAGTTCTTACGGAAGCTACAGCTCCTACTCGAGAGACTCCGGCGACGAACACGGTGGTGACGGGGACCATTAGTATTAATCCTTTGCCAAATGGCTGATGTTTAGTTGTCCGATTTTCTATGGAACGTATTATCACGGCAAAAGTGCCTAATTTCGAGACCAGAACGGTATAAGTGGAAATGACAACAATTAGAACGAAACAAAGGATATTATACTTTGTATAAATATGGTCGTCGGTGTAGAATGATATTTCCTTTGACGTAAAGTTGTTTTGAAAATTGTACGTAAAGGATTAAAATTGGCCGAAATGAAGTTGTTAAGTTTTTGTTTATGGTCGCTGTATTTCTAGTATTAGATATTTAATTAATAGACATTAGAATTTATTTTTAGACATGTTGTGTACAAATATAGACATAGTTTCTTCCGTAGAGCGTTTATTGTCAAACTTACTAATTTATAATTTACAATGTTGTGTCTCTGATCGCATATCTGTTACAATTAATAAATTATACGAGCTTATTCATTTAATGTCGTGTATTAAAAAAAAGAAGCAAACGCAAGGAAATAAACGCTCGATACAATACTCGATAGAACTTTTCAAACGTATCCAATTATATTCATACGACGTTCTCGAGCAGCAGATTTACGTATCAAGCGAAATTCGGAAAATCCGCTACGTAAAATGTAAAGCGTGATATTTCAACAGCAATTACTGACAATTTTTTAAATTAACGCGTCGATGTAGAAAAAATTATACAAATTGGACGTATAAACGTATAAACGATGGGTTGGACGCGACACGCCGTTCAACTTCGTGTCATCAATTAGGAATCGATCAATTAAATCCGTATGATTATGAGAATAATCTGGATCAAACGGCTTTCGATAACAACGAATATCGTATCGTCTGGAAATGAATTTTTGCGACGTACTCGTACAATATTCTTATTAAACGTTTCATAATTAATACGTAGGTATCTGTTTGTTTACCGACGTTATCAAAAATCGATCGATACGGTTTGATGTAATCGCGCGATCGCGGACACGAAACAACTTGTTAAGGGACGAATTTTCCATGTGTGCATTACGCTCGAACTGTCGATGCTTCTCATTGTTACTTGACAATAATACGAACACCAATTATTTTAGAAATGCAATGCGCGCGCGCGCGCGCGCGCGCGTTCGTTGTGTAACGAACACAACGCGTAATTTTGATGCCATGCAAAGGTGGCGCGTTGTTATTACGAAATTTAATGATATTACGTTTGTATCGCATTGATGAGCCGATCTAAATTGCAATTGGTCATCGTTCGCTGTTGTTCGTCGATGCTCGTTACATTAACGTTCCTATAGGCACGCTCCATTATTGGCGGGGTAATTTGTTCGAGATCCATATCATCGTGTCAAGTGATAAGTACTATCGATCTTGGACGGTCCTGATAATTTATAATACACTGGAGACGGCGAAAAAAAGTAGATGCAAGTTAAATTTTAAACAGAACAAGGTAAGGTTATTTGAGTCGAGCCAAGTTTCCTATGATCGATATTATTTGCTATATGTGTTTCATCAATGTTCATATACCATTATTTCTAAATAATTGGCTAAAGTGTCAGGACATTTATGAGCCTTGTTGTATCTATTTTTTCTGAGTCAGATCGATAATATTTATTTCCAGGTTAATTTGATAAAGGGTATTTTTGTTGTCCTACTGAGAGATAATAATTGAAAAATAGATGAAAAGAATTGGCAGAAAATCAATTCTCACGGCAAGAAATATATACGTTTTAAATGGATTCGCCTGGGTACGGTTTCGTGCGACTCGATTTGCGAGAAACGTTTTTCAACTATTTTCAAAAAGATTTGACAGCGTTTGTATTAATTCTGGCATTTTTTAACACATTTATACTAAATTTTAGTCAATATAATTTAAAACTTACACTAGATTTATATTAAAGTTATTATTTTAATTGTATGTTGATTATTGATTTTAAATGATAATATTACATTTATATGTAACGAATAATATTATATAACAATAATAAAATTCGTTCGTTGTTTTAACGATCTTTTATAAATAACATGAAATACCCAATATTAATTCTATACTTTCTTTCCCGTGCTGTATTTCATTTATTAAAGTATCTAATTGTGTAAAAATCTTGATAACATCAAAGGGGCATAGAATATTTAACATTTTTCAACTTTAATTACGTTCAATCAATTTTGCAACGCTTGAATTAGTCTTTAGTCCAATTCCTATAAATGGAACTTTAAATAAATTCTTTCTTTTTTCTGTCGTATAAATCATAACAATGAGAACTGAAGTTCAACAATTTCAGATTAAAGTCTGATCTCAAGTGGAATGTGATACAAACGCACAGAAATGTGCATGAAATGCACAATACGTGTACAAGATGATTTGAAGACAAAGTAGATGAGTCAATCTCAATTGGATGATGAAACCTGTTAATTGTAGAAAACTAACGAATATTATCCACCGAATTGTACAAGTCTTGTGCGCGGGATTCAATTTGCACGAAACTTAACGTTTCCCTGACTTTCTATAAATACTCAAAATATCGACAACGCAGCAGACAAATTAACTCGCGTTTCTCTCATTTTCCATACGAATATTCCGATGTACTATAGATCAAGCGATTCTTTGATAAGTAACTTATTACTTCCAAGACATTAACTACTTGGGTGACGAGTTGACTTCACGAAACTTAATTTGCTGCCCAATTAACAAGTTAAACTCGCGTTTGGGCTTCACGCAAATAGCAAAACACGAGATATCCTCACAAGGTACGCCATTAGCGTTGTCTGTTCTGACCGACGAAGAAACAACGAGACCAGTTTGTTAAAAAGTACGACCGGTCACGCGACGATATCGCATCTGGCTGGTCCCTGCGGGGCGAGCAACGTTTGACGCCACGGTGCGGCAATTCGTGGGGGTGGGCGCAGCGGATTTTGCAATTATTTATAACGAGGAAACTTTTGGAACGGCCGCAGCCTGGCAATCGGTCCGTTAATTGCACGAGATAATTATTGTTAAACGCCGCGCGCGTGACAAAGGATGATTCCGCTGTCATCGGAGGCTCAAACTAATTCGCCGTGTTCGCTGGAGGACGATCACTGGCTGAACTCGTCAAACTTTTCACCTTTTACCGTGCCACTCGCCCAACTGTGTTCGTTTGTTAATTTTTCACCAGAGAATTTCAATGAATATGGAACGAGTCGGATTACCGGAGAAATCAATCTTCCGCTGGCTTGAAAACTTGAACGTTCGACTATAGACTGTTTCATTATTGGGCTTTGACTGCGGATTTGATGGAGAGAAATTGTAGATATAATTTATTGGATTAAATAAAGTTGGTTTTTAAAATATTTCATTTCTGCGAGTAAATGAAAATTGATTCACAGCGTGTTATTCATATAGAACCAAGACAGATCGTTTCTTGCAATATTGGTTGCATTAGAATAAGTTATTTTCTTAAAAGTTGACGATTTTTGCTGGAATTAATTCTCTTGAAAATTCGTCGAATGCTTAATATATATATATATGTCATTTCTAATATAAATATTATAAGGTTATACTCTAATTGAATTTCCAACTAATTTTATTCTATCTCGAAGTAAACAATATTAAAAATAAGGAAATTAAGTTATCAATACATCTCAAAACTCAAAAGAAGAAAAAAAAAGGGAACTAATTAAATCTCGCAATTATGTTTGTCATTTGGTCCTAGATTGAAATTCACTGGAAAGGTTACAACCTATCGGCGTTGCACGATTTCACGAAAATCCCTATCGTGCGTGAAATTCGATCATTCTTCCCCCGTGGCCGATAAACAAGCCAGCCCTCGAGTGCAGCTCGTTTTCAAACCGGCACGCAATCCATGTTCGAGTGCACTTAATCCGAATTGTGCACCTCGGGACAGACAACTCGAATACGTCGAATGTCAATGTTAGTTACCCTTCTTCTCGCTGTGGAATAGAGCTTGTAAGCGTGGAGTGGGCGCAAATTAGGAAACAATTTCATTAGCTGTCCAATGGGCGGCGCGCGAGCTCCATTGTTCGTGGCCTACGGCTCGATCAATCGATTGATCGAAACGAAAGAGTGGTCGAAGGATGCTTGCATTGTGGCGGTGAAAAAACGTGCAAAAGAGATCGTAACCGATTCAACGAAGCTTCAGCGTTGAATGTAAAGTAATTTTAGTGAGAGGATGAAAAGAAAGGAGGGTGTGGGGTGGTAACGTTGAACCATCAACTGATTGCGACAGGATGGCGCTGTCTCACCTTGCCGAGGAACAGCTTCGGTTCGCTGCAATTAAGTGAATCTATAGAAAAGAGAATTAAAGACAATGTCATTCCAAACTATTGCCTTCTCCTGTTAGAAAAGTTATTTCTTTTTCTGTCGGAAGAAGGATTTTCTGGCCGAATAAAATTCATCGATGAGAAATATCTTCTGATTTTAATCAAAAATTGAAAATAATTTTACAAACGTAATAACTCGCGAATTAATAATGTTAATAAATTTTCTTGCGTAATAGCAAAACGTATAAATGAATTAACGAATTGAAGGTAAGATCAGCCTTTAGACGACGCTTAGCAAAGGGGAGAAAGGAAAAAAGAAAGATGAAAGAAGATCCGAGCTGCCTGAAAGGCAATGGCAGTAGAAGCAGCGGCACTCAGTTGAAATGTTTTCGAGTTACCAGCGGCACTTGAAGCCTTAATTTAATAGTCGGCGGCCTGTTCTTTTCCAAACGAAGGGGGTGGATACACTTGAGCGGCGATCCACCGTCGTCCTTGGATCTGCTTACAAAGCAATCTCTCCATCTGGGAAAGTCCAAAGGGAACGCCACCTAATCTAATCTCCGTTACGACGATGCCGAGTCCAAATCGAAGTTGGCAGAGCCCTCGGTATCCGGTTTTCTCCCAGTCTCTAAAGGAGCCGATGGTGAAGCTGGGCAGTAACCAATCTTTATCTTGATTATGCAGCGCCAACGCCGGAGGAGCCAATCTCTAGCCGAACAGCCTGCCAAATAAGGTCGTAAAGAGGCCGAATCTATCGATCACCGTTTCAAACTGCGAATTCGGCGCAGCTGATTTGCAATGGAGATCGGAGGAGCACCGAGAACGACCGACGATGCGCCCCCGTCTATCGAATAAGCAGCTAAGAAAAGAAACTCGACTTTGTATCGTTGGCGACGAAAAACCAACCAACCGTCTGATTATTCTCGACACTTCGTGGTGAATTTTAAAAACCGTGAACGAATACCGTCCAATGAAAATTCAATACGATTCGTTAAAGAAAGAAGTGATCATTATTTGATCGATAGTCAATTAAGAGATTGATCCAATTCCAGGTTATTCGGTCAATTTATTTTGTTGCAAAGTTTCCTTCTCGTTTCGAGCTTAAAAGTTTCAGAAATACTTCAAACTTGTTTCTTACCGATCCTTTTTCTCCGTTTTAGAATATAATACATCAATTTTTAATTGCACTTTGGATTTATCCAATTTTCACGGTATTCTCAAACGTGTTCAGACCCGAAACTACATTATACCTTTCACTTTACCTACTTTACGCTCACCTTGTAAGACCTAGGAAACGAATACATTAGAAAATTATACAACATGGTATGAAGTTTTCTTGACTTGGTGACTAGCAATTCGACGGAACTTTGTCCAACTTCGTAACCTAGAAATTCTGAAACTGAATAAAGCCGACGAAATTCCGCGCATTCGAACAACAAGTTTGCCAATCGATCGACTCGAACGACGTACCAAGGATTCTTCCGAGTTCCAGATATTTTCAGGTTACGGGGATATACCTACGTATACACAATTCGGCTCGAAGCTAATATCGTAAAAGATATCGAGTCGTCTTTGTTGGCTGCAGAGATTTTGCAAGGTCGTACGATTGAATCGTCAGCAGAACGTGGAACAAATGGGCGAACAGTTAGCAGAACGATCGGCGCAACTACGATTGGTCATCGAGCTGTGATATATGCGTCGCCGACGTCTGTAAATGTCCATAAATTGTTTTCGCTCCGTCGCGTTATAAATAAAGCGGACTTTGTGAGTTTTTTTTTTTAGCCACAAATTCGCATCGCCAACGATAGGATTAATGGCGATATTAGAAAGTTTATTGACCATCTATATCACCGTGACGATATCGAAATAATTATTTTATTGTCTTTGATTTATTATTATCGTCGTGATATTATGTCGAGGGCTCGAAAAGTGTATGATAAAATATTAATCTGCAGTCTCGTTCGAAGGATTGGAACATCCTTCTTTAGACGAAACGTACATTTTTCCCCGAGAAGACCGAATATTACAATTAATATCTTTCGTCCTTAAATATCAACTGAAATCTTGAAACTTTAGTGGAAGAATTGAAATCTTTAAAATTGTTGATGTCGATTTAAGATCAGGATAGCGTCGAATATTTTGAGTTGGAAAGTATTCGATAGATGCAGGCCATCGATCGAATTCCATTCACTATGTGCAATCACGTTACTACAAAGTAATGATAGCAGTTGCACAATGCAATAAGATTCATGATTTCATTGTACTTAGAAACCTCTAGTCTGTACGAAGTTTTTAGACATTTAGTCTGGTCACGCACTAGGTGACTCGAACTGCACGATTGCCGAAGCGTTTGTTCACAAAACATTGTACACGGTAAAAGCGTCGAATATCGATTTACAAATGTAACCAAATTTATCGTTCTTCGATCGGTCTTCCGGTTTCCATTAAAAAAATGTCTTCGATAGCGTACCGTTATTACGTCGTGTCTCTGAATTAACTATCCACGTTTTTACCTGCGAATCTGAAAAGACAACGGACAAACAATTTCATTACGAGCTCGAGAAAGTGTGAAAGGTCTTCGCGTCACGGAAGGCTTGCGGTCGCGCGGATGAAAGTGGAATCGGCGGAAATGTTCGCAAACCCCGTGACGGAACAATCGAACCGTGGATATTTAAGTGTCACCGGTTGCAACGTGGTCATCAGTCGGATGATCGCATCGAAGCCGGATCGAGATGTTGCGTGTCGCGTTTCCTGCCGCTATTCTGCTATTCTTGCTTCAACAGACATGTCTCGCTCGGGAATTGAACTCCATTCGCGATCGTCGAGATGTCCAAATGGAAGACAGCGACGCGTTACGATCGGTAGTCTCTGTCAGCCCAGTTGCAAGCTTAAACGTGGACAAATCGAAGCAGGATCTCGTCACGGCTGCCTCTGGCCATCAAGGTCATCATCACGAGTCTGGAGGAGGACAGAGTCATCACGCTGATCATCATGAAGAACATGGCGAGGAAGGTGAAAAGGGATACAAGAGTCATCATCATCACGATAAGAGTGACAAAGGTGAGCACGATAAACATCATCATTCCGGTCATCACGAAGAACACGGTGGCCAGAAGAAAGGACACCACGATGAACACGAGAAATACGGAGAACATCACGAGGGCGAGAAAGGACACAAAGGTGGAAAGTTTGGAGAGAAAAAAGGTCACAAGAAAGGTCACAAGACGAAAGGCTATCATAACAAGTTTCACAAGGACGAGTATCATAAGGAACATAAGTTTTACGATGATTATCATAAGGGTGGCCATCATAAGAAGCATGGTGACTTTTATGGACACCATGAGAAGAAGGAAGGAGAGAATAAGAAAGGTGGTCATCAGCATGCTGGGTATCACGAAGATCATCATGGTAAGAAAGGTCATCATGATAAAGGTCACCTGGACGAGGAACATAAAGGTCATCATGGGAAACACGGACACGATGAACATTATAGCCATCATGATTCTTATGGAAAGAAGGGTGACCAGCATTCTGGAAAGAAGTACGGATACAGCAAAGGACACAAAGGTTAAAAAATGTAATGCTCCGAGTTGGAAGACGGTTCTGGATACTTTTGTTCCAAGAATCTCGTTGTTCTGTTTCTAGCTTACAATTAAAACTGTATGTTTGTTATACTGTATTGTTGTGAATTGATGATTGAGAAACTGCGATTGGCCTTGCTTCGCGTTTCACCGAATCGTTATTACTTTCTTAACGAAGAGAAATAATAAATTAATATTTTTCTACAACGTCCCAGTGTATTTAATAAAATAAATTCGTCCCGATTTTTGTCAGCTAAGTATTCAAATTAGTAGAGTTCTCTCTTGAAGAATTACGTCAAGAAACAAAATCAAGGAAATATATCGATATACTGAACAAACTGAAATTTATATCTAATTAATATGTAAGAGTAAAAATATGTTACAAAAATGCAGTTAAGATTTTCTGACTAACCGTTCGTATTTTGTAAAAAGAAAGACACGCTACATCGTTGTATGTATAGCCACATGTGCTTTTAATTACAAAGACGAAAATTAATCATTGTCGCTAGTAAATAGAAGAAAGCTTTATGCGTTAAGGAGTTAAACGTTACATTAGGTCTGTATAGTCGTTATTCACGTCACTCGTTATTTACGCTGAAAGCGTTTAATATCTGAAATATTTCACAACCGTCAGTTTTAAGTTCTTCCAAAGTGACGGCGAAATAATGTATCGTGGAACGATATATATCATGGCCGGTATTGTGTAAATACATTATGTAAATAGACGCGCGGATATAGTGGCTGCAAGCACGAGAAAAAACATCGATATAGCGTGCCGCGTTGCTCTCTTTTCACTTTCCCTGCGGTATTCTGCAAATAAGTTTCTTCGAGGCACATATTTGTCTCATAATATCGCCATTAATCAAACTGAAACGCGGCGTATACCTTTCTTGCCGAATTTTCGATGAAATTTTCATCGTTCGTTCGTTCGATCGAACGAAAAAGTTTCCGCGCGTCGGATTCCGTTTCAACGGCCTTGCCAATTAAAACCAAATTGGCTCAACATTTTATACAAAATTCCATTATACGTTAATATTCATGCTTTGTTATACGATATTTCTCAGAATTGTTGTTGCACGAACATCTCCATATATTTGACAGCATGTAATTCGATTATAAAGTTACAGATGTCAGAAGTGCGTTGATTTTATATTTTATAATCGTTGTTAGAGAATGTTATGACACGATAAAGCTAGCTTTTCAAAATTATTGCGCGATAGTGAAATTGCGGCTTTATAAAAGTTCATAAACGCATTCATGTTTACGAGGATAATTCAAAAGGTGGAATACAAGGATTTGTTTCACCCTCTAAATAGAATGACAAGTATCGTGCTTTTGATGCCTCAGGATCAGGATTTCTCTCTGTTTACCCATCCAGCAGTCTGTTGCATATAATCCCACGCCTTCGAAAAGTTTATTTACACGAGGCAACGTGTTTGTAACGCAACGAGAAACGCGTGGCCGCGTTTGCACACTGTCATCGGTGGTGTGTGCTCTGGCAAGGAAGCGCCTACGGTAATAACGAGAACGAAAAACAATGTGTTCGATGCGAAATTGGAGCTGCAATCGAAAAAAGCACACCAATCCCGTGTGCAGTTCGTCCGGGATTTTAATCAAACGCGATTGCGTTCGTCTGTAATCCGGACAATTTCGCTATTTATGCGAGCGCGTCCCCAATACGGTGGGAAATTGTTTCGTGTAATGCAATAAAGGCCTTTCCATCACGAATCGTTCATGCACACTCGAAAAATTTAATTCAAACCTGTCGCTAGTTCAAACGACCGACGAAACGAACACATAGCCCGCCAATTAAATCGTATCGTAAGAAAATTTCATCGCTTTCCTACGAGATATGAAGTACTTTCGACGTAAAAAAATTCACTTATATTTTTTAACGAATAAAAACCTCCAAACACTCGATATATCGAAACAAAATATAATTATTTAATCGTAGAAATGTATCTCTCGATAGCAATCGGAAATTTCTATTTTTCTATTTATAATCACAAAGTTAATACATAAAATTCAATTATGTTGTTGTCATTTGAGGTAACAGTTATCTCGATTTTATTTTTCAATGTAATAGGTTTGTAACATTCACTGATCACACTGGCAATTTAGAAACATTCTATTACATTTAACGAAACCGTGTGTTCGTTAATATACAATATATATATATATATATATATAAATCGTAATAATTTTGTTAATGTTACGATAGATGTTATAAAGAAAATATAATAGAATTTGCAATACTAATACCAGTAACAAATAGTCTACAAGGATGTACAAACTTATGTGTTCGTCGTACGTTAAATATTTTTATTATTATAGCTATGAAATGCCGTGACTAAGTTTTAAAAATATAAAATTATGTTATATATATATATAATATCGCTAACATCCCTATACTTGAAGTAATATCAAAGTCCATTAAAAAGGAGGTCTGTTAATCGATCGTGCGAGAGTATACCGTAAGTTTCGCGTTACACAACAGCACAATAGATATCCTACGACGATTATCGATCACTGGGACTTCATCTTATAAGAACATACGCTTTTTAATTGCGCTATTTCGTTATGCACGTATTATCCATTGGCCAGATTTTCGAAATAATAAGAACGAACGCTCAAACAATGTAAACTTATCCGGAGCACTTAATCCAGCTGGCTTATATCATAAAAACCTTTCTTCCGCAGTCTTATCGTGCAATTTTCAATAGAGAAAGAGGGCAATTGCAACTACACGAATCGTTTATTATTATATTTTACTGATTTCTGAACATTTCATCAAAGAATTCCCGATTAATACGCAATTATTTTGTTATTGCATCTACTGCCTTATGTCGAAAATTTGTATTTTTCATAACTTTCGTCCCATCTCTTTCAAATATCGTATTTCGCAATTGTAAGCAGAATCAGAGATACTATATTTTTCCATTGAAATAAAAATTATATTTTAGATTATTTAATTGAGATCCGACAGGACATACACGAAGTTTACTTTTAAAACAGACAATGAAAATCATCTGGTAATGTTGATTTTTCGAAATTGATTCGATACTCGCGAACCTTCGCCGGAAGATTGCAAATGTATTTTAATTTCTGATTTTTTCGTTACCAATTCAATTCTTCCCGAAGTAAAACAAACAAAATTCTTGTACTCTGGTTTACAAATGGAAACACGTGTATCTCCCTGTTTATCTTGCAAAATAGATGAAATCGAATGATTTGAGTTTCCACGAGAAAAACCAGTTATCGTATTTGCACGTAAAAATGATTCAAACTTCGTGCTACACATCCGTACGCCTTCTCCGGAAACTTTATTTACGTATTCTGTTTCTGCGTGTTCGCGCTGCACTTAGAAACGCCAAAGAGGTTTCAAAATTCACGTCCGTCTTCATACTAACGTCTTATTCAAAAGCAAACAGAATTCGCATAGTAGAATATGTTTTACTATACAGTTACATTTTACTATACAGAAACACTACAACACATGAATATCTTCTTGGTAATAATCAGACCTGTGAAAATTTCATTTGAAATAAAAACAAAGAATTATAATTTGGAATAATGAGCCATTCCAACTTACTTTCATTTTTAAAATAATACAGAAAAATTCATTTTTTCTGTATTAAGACTAAATAATCTTCTCCTTTAATTAATAATAATCTTCTCTTTGAATTGAATAAAATAACGAACAATTTGGCTTTTAATAGTAATTTTCCAAATATTTCACTTATGGAAGATTTTAAAAACTAGAAACTGGAAAAAATACCGTAAAACGTTGCAAGAACAACTTTGAAATCGTTCTTGTGCCAAAACATTTAGACACAGGTTTAAGAGAGTTACAAGATATAAGCAAATGGATATTTCAATTTGAAGTATAAATATATAACAATAAGTAGAATATTTAAAAATACTCAAAATTGTCAAGAAATCAATTTAGTGTGTTGTACAGTTGGTTCATTTTTCAGAAGAAACTTTGATCGCGAAGATCAATCGCGTTTCTTACGTTCGTCTCGGGCACACATAGTCAAAATTCGTAATCTTTTAAATGGAACGAAAAAATTAGTAGTTCGAGAGATGCTTTGAGTCTTGAAATGATTCAAATCAATCGTTCGTTGGTATTTAAAGAAAATGTGATTGACGTTGTGTACTTATACAGAGACGTAAATGGCATTAGCTCAGTGGATAATCTAATATTAACTCATCGTGTGTCAATTTTCATTTCGCATCAGTCAATTAGATGTCTCATTCGTAACAGATCATCGATAAGCGTAAGCCTGTGGTGTCCGTGTCTCGTGTATATTTTCGTATTCTCGACGCGGCTTTTCACCGGTCCCAGTCACAATTTACACGTTCCCTTTAATTTAAACGCTTTCCATTGTCCTCGGCTCGCATACTAAGTCCTCGTTACCCGCTAGTTGCGTGCTGGTATAAACTCTATTAGCAGCTTCGTTCGCGACTCGATTTCATTAAAACAACCGGTTGTCGGGTTCCTATGGAGCGCTCGCACGTTTCAGTCCATTCCTTTGCGAATTATCTGGCGACGACGTGCCTACGTTATTCGGCGAATTAATAAGTTAGACCTGCCAAGGTCTCGGTTAGGTTACTAATTCAATGTGTCTGTCGTTTACACTGGCAATCTCAAATAGATGCAGACTCTCGAAGAGGCATCGCAATCCTGACTCGATGGTATCAAGAAACGACTATTGCACTGACCGATGTAAAAGTTAGTCACTGAATTAATTTATATTTTTCGATTGATTATTTCCTCAATATTTTATAATATCAATATAATGTGTCAAGCATGTGCAAACAACAACAAGAAATCATTTCTTTCTCTTAATGTCTATAGACAGATAATGTAAATGTTAAATATAAAGAAATCGAATTGATCAAAGTAATCGTTAATTTAACTAACTAACCAGTGAATAAAGATCATGATCGATAGAGAGCTTTAATACTTTCGGATTATAACATTTAATATGCTATTACTATGTAAATTTAATAATTTTCGTTGTAATTCTCGTGTACATCGAATTACATGTACACAATTAAATGTCAGACTCGAACACTTTGCAGTTGTAATTATATATAATATTAAGAGCTCCAAATATTTTTATTTAAATAATAAAAATTCGACGAAAGTTCAATAAACCAAGAAATCAATAAAAATTCGTTTAAGGAGGAGGAATTAATTTAGGAAAATAATTTAATCTGTAATGAAATGTTTCTTGACATTAGGTATAGTTTCCATTATTATGATTAATGAAACTGTTTGACGTGATAATTATTCTATCAACAGATGTTAAACGAGGGAAATGTTCGTGGAAATTTTCTACGCGTCCCTGGAAAATAATTTGATTTGTATAATCAAACAGTAAAGAACAACTTCCGCGACGAAAAACGTAATGCAGTAATAAATGAAAATTAACTGAACGGCAGAAATCAAGCAGAACTCTCTAGGGATAATCCTCTTTTAGTTTGGCGAAAATGTTGCCGCGTTAACTAACGTTTTATAAATTGAGCAGGAAAGTTCTGCTACGCCTCGTTCTTAATTTAATACGAATGAATGGTCAACAACCATGTACGACATTTACAAACAAAATAGAATTCATGTTTAGCGATACTTTATCTTATTCGCTGCGAAAAATTATTAATTAATCCCAAATAATTACCAAATAATTCTATTACCGATATTAATTTCATCGTACAGCAGAAAATTGTAACGATAATATTAGTACCATTTCGTGGAGTAGAATTTCATTCTCTAAAAAATCGGAATTTAATGTGTACTTAAAAGTAGAATCTGCGATACGAATCTGATTTGACTCGCAGAGAATCCAATGATACGAATGTCAGGACTGAATTGAACAGGTATCGATAATTAGATGAAAAAGAAAGACTTAATTATAATATCGGTCGCCTATAGTATGGAATAATGATTTTAAGAGATTTTTATAATTCCTTAACAATTATTCCTATCTTTCTTTCTTTCGTAATTCATTAAAATCATTTCCCGATTTAACTTTACCCGATTTATTCGCAAGCATGCCAACATTTATAAACAGTTACGTAAAATCGAATTCAATTTTACTTTTCATCGCTCACTAAATATATATGAAAAGTTGCATCCAGATATTCCGAAGTAAACATAAAATTCACATTTGAGCTCACTCGTACAAGACAGGCTGTAAATTTCTCCTCTTCTAGGAAAATCCACAACTCTGCTTCTTCTTTACCGCGATCGATTGAATTTAGATCTGTAGCCGATGCGAAAGAGGTTTCCGGGAATGGGAAACACGGTAAGAAAATACGAACAATGTCGAGCAACCGAGCAACTGAAATTAAATGTGGTAATTTCGCAAGAGCAACGTCTTCGTCGGACGAAGAAAAAGATAAATTACCGATGTACAGTTGATTGATCTTGCGGAGCCAGGATAGTTCGTTAAGTGAATAAGAAAGCTTCTAATCGAACGCGATCGAATTTACTCGAAGAAGTCTGTTGCACTCTCCTTGTTTCCGGTTTGTTGGTAAAAACTCTTCGACGTCCATCGAAAGAAACACTCGTGAGTTGACAACGACGTGCCGTGAAAGAATCGAGAAATACGATTCACGGGTGCTTTTCCTCGAGATATCAAAATAAGATGTAATTGAAACGTAAAGAATATGGCAATGAAGCGATATTTTATTTCTTCGTTCTGATAAAATTGCGTTATCAATGTTTTATAGAGGAAATAAGATTGAATTTGATAAGAAATACAATGGCAGCGGTATAAAAAGTCTACCGTAAGTGTTTCGATATCCTCGTGGATCATTGTATATGTAAAATTTAGATCATTTTTTTTTTTATATCCTCTGGCGAAATTGAATATAAACAGGATAAGATAAAACTTTGATTTAAGAATAATTCAAAATGAAGTTGGTTAAATAAAGTGTATAATTGAATAAAATTTTTTACGAGAATGAAATCAGAAAAGACGTAAAATGAGATTGAAGTTGATTAAGGTTATATGAAAAGGATATATGCTCTTGAGATTTACTTTATGCGAGATAAACTGAAACTCTGATTAAAGAATAGGTAAAAAAATCGAGAGGATTAAAACCTCGTAAACTTTACGTTGACGCTTTATAAAACTGCTACAAAAGAAATTACGGTTTTTAACTGAATTCTCTCTTGAATTTTTTACTTACGTATCGAGTCTCCAGAATTTTATCGTCCTCCGTTTCTCACTCGTCAAATTACCACGAATTTATTTTACATCTCAGCGTCGCTAATTAACACAACAACGGTTCCAACCAAAAAACGAGCCGTTCCAATAAAAGAAATCAACAAAAGGCGAAAAGAGAAACAGAGTAAAAAAATAACAAAAAAAGAATATTCCAATGTCTCTGTAGCGAATATTTAACCACGAGAGAAACCGATAAATCGCGGGCATCTACCGCGTATAAATTCCGGGAACGAGATGGTTGCGATGAAAAATTCTGTCCCGCGGCCGCGAAATTGCTCCGTACGAGTGGCTCGTTGGCGTGGCGAGCCGCGGTTAATTTTTCTCGTTGTTCGTATCACAGCGACAACAGGCTCTCCGCGACGAGACGACTACGAGGACGAGTGAATCGACGACGATGCTCGACAGTGCTCATTAATTTGGTTGAACGACAGGATTATTGTGCGATCGATCAAAAAGTACCAGAGCGAAATGGATTCGCTTCTCGCCCTTTTAACGCGCGCGTCTCCGGGAGTGTACAGCACGGTCGTTCGAGATCTACGAGCACGGGCACGACCGTTTCCTCCTTTTCTTTTGCGAGTCGCACGACCACTCCAATTAGATTAATTAAGCCAGCCACACGTACATGCGTCACGGGATAAAACAATGGCCTCGGGTGTTTCTAGCGAAGCGACGTGGTGGAAAGGAAGGGAAGAGGGGCCACACAGTGGTGGAATTGTCACACGCCAGAGAATTTCAAGTAGATCCACTCGCTTGTATGCAATCTCCGGCCGAGAATGGGCAAGCGGCGTGATCGTGCGGCCTGCTGTAACATCCACGCTGCCCTAAAAGAAGCGTATAAAGCTCCGTTAATCCGTGTCTGGTGCACCGGAATCCAGTCTAGATAGACCCACGAATGGCCGCGGCAATTTCATTTGCAGAGGGTGGAATCGTTAATCAAACCCGTGGCACGGTGAATGCGCTAGAAGCCTGGCGACTATACTCGTGCCCGTCGCCACTGGTCCGCGTTTTTTTCCTTCTCTGTATATGAAATATATTTGTACCTGTATTTGTGTGTTTACGTTTGTGTAGGTAGGTAATGCACATGGCGTGATAAAACGAAAATGCTGCGAAGAAAATGAGAAAAAAGAGGGAAATATGTATATGGGTGTTTGTACGAGCCGGTTGCGTGTATAACGTTGCACGTTTCAAAAGGAGTCCTGCCATCGCGACCGCACTTATGTCCTCGACTCCTCTCGTCATGCAGAACGTAAAAATTTATTGGGACGCGTTGAAATTTTAAGTAGTACCAACCTAGTTACCGTGCACATGTTTTTCGAGATTCCTGCTACAATTTTCTTTCTGGGCTCCTAAGTAGGTTAGAATATAAAATTGACTTTATTAAATCATTTAACGTTTCGATGAAGTTCTTTTTTACATCCGTTTCCATCGCATACTGTGGCTGCGAGAAGTATTGCCACACCGCTGTATTTATTTAACATATAATACAATATAAATATACTACAAATAAAGAATCCATCATTACACATACATGCATATATTTAATTAGAATAAGATCTATTTTATCAAAAGGATTAATAAAATATAAGAGAATTAGTACTCTATCTTATGTACCCACTTCCAGCCATCGCTTGAATCTTTTTTACCGTCAAGATAATCGTTGTAATAATAATCTTGGTGATCTTCGTCGCCACTGTATCCCTTATGATCTCTGCAATGGTATCCTCGTTCGTAATAATCTCTTTTACCATAATGATCCGCCTCGTGTTCATCATAATCGTGACGATCATCCTTATAATCTCCACCTTCCTCTTCCTCGTCACCATAACGATAACCACCATCTTCCTCGTCGAAATCAGAATCATGCTCTTCATCGTAAAGCTCGTTGTGATTCTGATATTCGTCTGATTCCTTTACCTCGTGACGACCATGGGTACTGTGTCCATTGTCATAATGGCCATTGTCGAGGAACTTTTCACCCTTTTCACTTTCCCTACCTTCGTGATGTTCATCGTAACGATCGCTGTCATGATGATGGTATGTCTTCCCTTCGCCATCATCGTCGTAATACCCGTAACCTTTGTCCAGGTTATCGTGACCTCTGGTAACTTTGTCCGCTTCGTGATAACATTTGTAGCCCGTATCGGCGTGATCACTAGCTTTGCCTTGGTGAATAGCGTAACGATCGTTACCACCACGTTCCTCGTGTCGATGGAAATGAAAGGTAGCCGCTGGTTGCAGATCCTCGTAATTAATGCTCGTCGCGAAACTCACGGGCGCCAAAATAGCCAGAAGTATCAACAGACATGGACCTCCACGTACGGCAAACATATCGGTTTTCTTTAATCTTCTGCTGGCCGAGTTCCTATTTTTGAAGAGGGCGCAAATGTGTATCTAAAGTTGGGCGATACGGTTGATTGGAAGAGTATATATTGATTCGCGGTTAGTGCTTCGTGTTTCGTCGTATTTTTCTTAGGTCAGTGGTTCTGAAAGTACAGCTCGGAAAAAGATTCGCTTTGCCTTTCTTTTTTAGGCAGGGGAAAATCAAATTTGGAAATTGTATCGTATGTAGGTCGAAACGAGCGGTGGGTCGCGCGACGTCCAGCTTCATAACGTAATAACATTTTTCTATCGATTCGACATGAATTAATCGTACGGAGTATTCATCGTTCAAGAATAACGGTGAAAGTGACGAAGATAATGAAAAAGTAGCTTCGTGTACATTGGAAACTTTGCGTATTTCTTTTTTATTTCTGTTGTTTTTATCATAGTATTTTATATTTCTATTTCCACCACCATATACATTTACTCTAACATATCTGAGCAATTGACATAACAAGAATTACGAAATCCATACTCCCTTGAAAACCAGAAATAATGTATAAGCAAGCAAATTAGTTAAAAATGGACGAAAAAAAGACCGTTGCTATCCATCGTCATTTTCTTTACCTGTCACAGAGTTTTACAGCGGGTTCGCAGCGTAAATATAGCCCAGCGAAATAGCCAGTGAGAAGAATTCGTTTGCGAATATTCGTTCGGAAATGTTACGCGCCAAGTGAACGAAACTGGCGATATTACGGCAATGTAGTTGGCTGTTACAGCCAATATGAGCGGATGCGCGAAAATCTAACTTTTATATGTCTTTCACCTCAATGTACCGTATAATCACTGTTAGGAAAAACATGGAAAATTTAACCAACGCAACGGCCACCTCCGTGAAGGGAGAGAGCATTGCCTGATGTCCGATCCATGCTATGTTGGAAAACACATGTGCTACGTGTTACGGAAGTTAACTGTAGTGTGAATTCGAATGTTTTGTAATCCGGTTTGTCCACCTGGCCGTAACGAGAGAAATTATATAATTTCAGTTACGAAATATCGATATGTTGCATTAAATAATGACTAAGTCACTGACTGTTTCTCATTTACTGTCTAGTACAGATACGCTACATTAAGTTTTAAAGAATTCGTGCATGTTCCCAAAAAAGTGTACGAAACATTTAACAAATGTAAGCACATTTTTTAATACCTATATAAATGATGTATAAGAGATATATAATATTATATCGTTTAATAGATTGTTTAAGCTGGCGTCATGCAGTGTTTTAAAACGATTGCTTGATTTTTGAGAAAAAGACAATTTTCACCATTTTCTGTTACTTAATTCTTGATTTTTTCGAGTTTCTAGATCTTTAAGAATATACATCTTTGTCTATGGCGTCCATGGCTATAAAATAATTCACTGCAACCTTTTAAGAGGAGAAAAGGTACCGGCTGATAAATAGCATTCTTCAAGATGGCAGAGATTACTAACTACTGTGTAAATATTATCATATCATATTTAAATAATTTGTATATATATATAGTAGGTAGTATTAGTTAAGTCGATGGAAATGTTTGAATTTTAATTCAGAATCTTTAAGAATTTAGAAACTTAAGAAGAAACTAAGAGAATAAGTAACTGGAAATGCTCGAAATTCTGACTTTTTCTGGCCAAACAGCTGTTTTGAAATACTGTACGCCCTGAAGTAATTAAGAAAGCAGAGAAGAGTGGAAATAGACAGAGAAAGTGCATTTTGTCCTGATGTACATGTATCTCTTTAACCATAATAGTATCAAAAATTTTGAAATTCGATTAAATAGGTCAGGGAATCGGTTTGTTAGAGAAATCGCTATATATACATTTTTGATTCGCGGTATCGGTATTTAACGCTGCCGTCATTTGTAAAAGGATCTAGATCAATCCCATCTGCTATTAATTCTGGAACCTAGATTGCTTTACATTGTTTCCTATAGCGTAGTTGTTGCAGTCGAAGTGTGATTGCATTACGTGGAATCCGTAGTCATTGTAACTGTTCGCGTGGAAACCTATTGATTCCTCAGCTGATCTCTACATCTCTTGGTATATATGTAGAGAGAGATTGTAAAGATACGAGGTTCATGTTTCAATGAGATTGAGTTATGAGAACAAATCAATAATTCCTGACAAAATTTACGATAATCGATATAACGAAAATTTGTATCAATTTTCTACATGAGATATAGGCTAATGCAAAATCATTATTTCCCGAAATTCAGTTGTATACACTGTCCTACTACTTTTACTTACTCTTACTATTGAATTCCTTTTAATTAATCGCTCTTTTTATAATCTGTTCAGATAGGAAACAAATTCAGGACCTTAAAGACATACAATTATATAAAAGGTATGAAGGAATATATTCGAAAGAACGAAGGGAGAAAATTTAATCGTTAAGGGATGGTTTTATTATTAAAACAAAACATGACGATTCACATTTCAATGTCTAAAATTAATCAACGATGTAATAAAAAACAATTGAGACAACAAATATAAGAAAATTTCATTGCATTTGCTGCTCCTTTTAATGGTGTCCATGTCCACCACCACCGCCACCGCCGCCGTGACCGCCGCCACCGCCACTCGAATATCCATGTTTCTTTCCTCCATGGTGCTCCTCCTTTTTCCCATAATCCTCGTGATGCGAGTAATGATCATCGTGTCCATGTTTTCCATGGTAACCTTTATGATCATCATCGTAGTGTCCCTTATCAAAGTGACCTTTCTTTCCATGATGGTCCTCGTGATGTCCAGAATGATGATGACCACCCTTCTTGTGATGCCCATCTTTACTCTCATGGTGTCCATAATGATCACCGTGTTTCTCATGATGACCTCCCTTGTGGTAATCATCGTAGAATTTGTGCTCTTTGTGATATTCATCCTTATGGGCTTTGTGATGATAACCATGGGTCTTCTCACCTTTCTTGTGACCCTTTTTGTGTCCATATTTTGAACCCTTATGCTCATCCCCATGCTCATGATGGTGGCCGTGTTCTTCGTGCTCGTCATGGTGTCCCTTTTTGTGCCCACCATGTTCTTCGTGATGACCTTCATCGTGATCCTTACCATAATGACCATGATCACCTTTGTCATGATGATGCTCATGTTTGTAGCCTTTTTCACCCTTTTCACCGTGTTCATCATGATGGTGTCCATGATGATCGTGACCACCTCCTTCCTCATGATGGTGACCATGGTGGCTTGCTGACATTTCGAGGTCTCTTTTAGTCCTCAGCTCCCTCGCCATGGATAAGGAGATAAACATACAGATCACGGCTAAGCCGAGATACGGCCATAAACTCTTCGCCATGTTGGTTGCTTTGTAGACCAACGAGTGCTATCGACTGATCACATCGCTTTAAAGCAAAGCTTATATACCTACCGTCATAGTCGCGTTTCATACGTAACCGCTTTCGTTCGTTCGAATCGTTGCTCTCTGATACTACACATCACCGCTGAGTGTTGTTCGAATAAACTTTTATTGGGAATAAAATTTTATTTGTTCATTCGTTCGTTATTTGATTTCAATCCCATATTTGTTTATTTGTTTATTCGTCCGCTGGTTATTCCAGTTCTTCTTTGTTTTATTTAATCTATTTTTCGTAATAAAATCGAAAATTACTATCGAATTGAAATATATAATTAGATTATCTAGATAAATATCATAATGCAAGTCTGCCGATACTTGGAATTTTTTTCGAAAATTTCTTAAGATAGATACACACAATATATATCAGATTTAAGTAACTTTTTTCGGAAAAAATTATACACTTAAATCAAATTGAAGTAAAATTAAGCAAAGAAAGAAATTTATTTGTACTTTGCTGCAAATTTCAGATTATGAATGACTCTACTATACGTCACAAGTAGAGAAATAAGCTATAAATAGCTACCTATAAATAACAAATTATTGAAATTTTGTTTATAGCATTGTCGTGTATCTTTCCAAGTCCCACATTGTTGTTCATATATTCTTGACAGAGATTACTTTTTCGAATAGGATAGAGACGTTAAATAGCAAACATTGATTGCGTTAATACGCTTTTTCCAAACGGCTAGGAATAGTCAGCGTTTTTCTTCATCTACGGAGTAATTAACTGTGAAATAAATTAACGTTATTTACTCGAGACACGGAAAGTACAGGGACAAATCAAGCATCGCTAACGCGACACTCGATAAGAAGCCAATCAATTTGTAGACGGCTGAATAACGGTAGAACGTTTATTACAAAACAGCCGAGTAATATGAAAATATTTCACCGTTCACCGAACTTCTTTCTGCAACGATAGTTTCTCGCTTTCGTTCCCGATTCAGTATTGGGCAAAAGTTATTTCGACTGACAAATAAAAAGATGTACGAATCAATCGAACGTAGATCGTAAAATCGAATCGAAATCAAAATTTTCACAAAGGGATCAAATAAATTGCTTTTTGAAAGGAATCAACGAATAAATCGAATATCAATTGAAGGAATAATTCTATTATATTCTCGTAATTGAAGTTTATTTCGACGAAATTATTCAATTAATTACTCATTATTCGAAATGAAAGTTTACTACCTAAACTTGTTTCATTCTTGTCACAGATTTCTATCGGTGCCAATTAATTTTTGCGAGCTGAATATGAAGATAAGAAATGGAAATATTTCACTTTCGACATAACAATTACGTTCTGCGCAGGACGAAGAGATCAACTGTGTCAAGGAATTCCGTAAAAGGACGACACGATCGTTTTGCGATTGCTGAACAATATTTGTACTCGTACATATTCGCGTTAATAAATCTAAAATTTTATATTACATGTACACAACTAAACCCAAAATAAAATTTTTTTTTAACCTCCCTAAGAGTAATTGTAAAAATAAAAAATCACTAATACAAAAACAAACGCATAATACAGTGTTCTCTGATATAACCGATCGTTTTGCGATTGCTGAACAATATTTGTACTCGTACATATTCGCGTTAATAAATCTAAAATTTTATATTACATGTACACAACTAAACCCAAAATAAAAATTTTTTTTAACCTCCCTAAGAGTAATTATAAAAATGAAAAATCACTAATACAAAAACAAACGCATAATACAGTGTTCTCTGATATAATCGATCGTTTTGCGATTGCTGAACAATATTTGTACTCGTACATATTCGCGTTAATAAATCTAAAATTTTATACTTATATTACATGTACACAACTAAACCCAAAATAAAAATTTTTTTTAACCTCCCTAAGAGTAATTGTAAAAATGAAAAATCACTAATACAAAAACAAACGCATAATACAGTGTTCTCTGATATAACCGATCGTTTTGCGATTGCTGAACAATATTTGTACTCGTACATATTCGCGTTAATAAATCTAAAATTTTATATTACATGCACACAACTAAATCCAAATTAAAAATTTTTTTTAACCTCCCTAAGAGTAATTGTAAAAATGAAAAATCACTAATATAAAAACGAACGCATAATACAGAGATCTCTGATATAACTAAAATTCTAGATCATGGTGAAACATCTAAATTTATTAAAAAGTAGAAAGTACCGAAAATCAGTCCGAAAATCATTACGAAAGGACACATTGTCTGCATAATAACTTGGAAAAAACGTAGACGAGAGAAAAGTATTGTTTACATGTGTCTATATCTTACCAACAGTTTGGACTAGCAATCTAGTTGCATAACGGTCTCGTTTGACGGCGCCGATTCGATCGAAATCGATGAATTGCCAACTGAACGGGTTAAGGAGACGTTACTTTCGCAACACGGTAAAGAGCCAGCGACGGAACCGCTGCTTCCTTAATATCGATTATTCCCCGTTCGATATATAATCCGAGCGTGGTTGCCGGATTAATCATACCGAGCGCAGCGTCGGAGTCGAACGTATCGATTGTATCGATCGAATTCCGACCGATCAGCACCGCTATGAAGTCTCGCCTAGCGATTTGTCTATTGTTTGCTTGTATCGTCTGTCAGTTGAGCTCGATCGTTGCGCGAGAGATCTACAAGGGAGAGGATGATCTAGCTGCGGCAGCCTCCCATCATCATCATCATCACGAAGAGGGTGATGGTGGAGAGCATCATTCTGATCATCACAGCAATCACGGTGATAAGGGTGATAAAGGTTACAAGTCGTCCCACCATCAGGAGAAAGGGGAAAAGGGACATCATGACAAAGATCATCACAGTGGTCATTACGACGAGGGCGAAGGCCACAAGAAGAGTCATCATCATGACGATGGTTATTATTCTGAACACCATAAAGGAGAAAAGGGAGAGAAAGGACACAAATTCCACGAAGAAGGTCACTACGGTAAAGGACACAAGACGAAGGGACACCACGAAGTTCATAAATTAGACGAATTTAAGAAGGACAAAGAATTCTTCGACGAACACCATGATTCTGGACACCATGAAGATCATGGTGGTCATTACCACGAACATGGTCACAAGAAGGGTGGACACTTTAAGAAGGGACATCATGATCACGGAGATCACGAGGATCATTATGGAAAGAAAGGACATTATGAGAAGGGACACCATCATCACGATGATAAAGGACATAAGAGCGAAGGTGGACACGATGAGCATCATAGTCATCACTCTCATCATGGCAAGAAAGGAGGACACGATGATCACAAGTCGTGGGGATTCAAGAAAGGGCATTAAGCATCGCTCTTATTAATTGTTATGTTTGTTGAACACCGTGTTATGTTGATCTTTGTATCCGATCGAAATAAATACAATTTCTAAAAGAAAGTTATTTCGTTTGAAACGAACTATTTTCTTGCTTGTAAGATTGTTTGTTGCTTAAGAAGAGTTAGCTGTCGCGATCATGTGGTTTTGTTTCTATGAAAAATATAATCAATTCCATATATTGTAGGATAAACATTAAAATACTTGGATCCTTTATGATGTTTATTACAATTGTAATTTCCTTGACTTAACGTCAATTACTTTTTTAAATTATAACTACTTAAAAGAGTTCTTAAATAGTTATTAATTTTGTTCTACCACAAACTCTACCGAGATACGATAAGTTTATTTCTAAAAATCTTCCTTTATTTCGATAGCAGAGTGAAACAGTCTAGGATTCAGCGGTTATGTCAAAACTTTTGTTTAGCAATACTTCTGTGGTATTTGACAGACTCGAATCTATCGATTTGTAGTACGTTTCCCAATGCTTTAAGTTTTTGCATTAGACACGTTACGCTACACTAGCAGCCCTTAAAAAATTAGGTCAATAACACTTTCTAAATTTACATTTTCCAGTTACATCACTCGATTAAGTAACAGTATCTTTGTCGTAACAATTTAAATTCCGCATTTCAAATTATTCCTGATCTACTTTTGTAGTTAAGTGCCAAATATTTTAGACATTTTTAGACATATCTAGACAAAAAAATTTTGACATAAAAATTAACATTAGAAAGAATCACAGTAGTTATGTTCTATTTTTTTTTTCTCTTTTATTATAGAACGTAGTTTACGATATAAAGAAAACAGTAACACGGCTTATAATATCACTGATACAGTAAATGATACGATATCGATCAATCATCTCCTTTATGGAACTTGTGTATTCTATCCGATTTTGAATAGTCTTCGACATTATAATCCTCGTGGTTTGAGTAATGCGATTTTTCGCCTTCTTCGACCTGTTGACCTTGATCCTGGTTGTCATAGTGTGCCTTATCGTAACTTCCTTTCTCTCCATGATCTTGATAATCGCGTCCAGAAGAATGATGCCCGCCTTTCTTAAAATCACCCTTGTCGGCCTTGTAACCTTTGTCGAATTCCTCGTACTCCTTGAAATCACCCTTCTTATGATCATCGTCGTAAAAGTCCGTCTCCTTCTTGTATTCGTCTTTGTGATAGACATTGTGGAAACCATTAGTTTTCTGCCCCTTCTTATGATAGGACGAATGCCCGTAACTACTGCCTTCTTTGCCTTTCTCTGTCTCCTTGCGGGAATCATGTTTTTCATCTTCGATTACGTGTCCCTTTTTGTGTTTACCTCCGTTCTTATGGTACCCTGAACATTTAACAGCGATTATGCGAATGCAGATACACCTTACTACGAGAGTATTGATTATGAATCAAGTATACTACAATTTGCAAATAGAAGCATTTGCACTTGTTACTAAAATTTCATTTTTTCTTCTTGACCCATTAACGACCAAACAGTCGAATAATGTTTAAAGATCGCATACTCATTGTTAAAAAATCTAAAGGAAGTAAGTTATTATGGTAAAGAACTAAAAATTTTTACTCCAAAATCGTATTAAAATAATGGATATATTACAAAATTCTAGATATTAGAGGAAAAAATTTGACAGTAATATCGAACCATAATATCTACGAACATAATTTCGCATGATCATCGTAAACAACAAACCTTCCTCGTGTCCACTATCGTCGCTACCAGATTCCGCTTTGCTAAACTCTTTTCCCTTCTTATATCCCTTTTCTCCCTTCACCACTTCCTTCGAATACTCTTCGTTCGCGTGTTTCTCTCCCTTTCCGTCCTCCAAAAAGCCTTCATCACCCTTAGATCCACCGATTGCCTCACGATCGTAACCATCACCATGGTCGAACGTTTTCACCGATCCACCGTGATATCCATCGTGAATCTCTCCATCGATATCATCCCAATGATCAGTCTCTTCCTCTCCTCCTTCCTCGTCGCTATCATCCTCCATACTTTTCTCGTTACCATGATCCTCGTCGCCACTCTTCCGCCGTGTTTCTTCTTTGTTATTCCCCTCGTTCTCGACGACCTTTCCATCAACGTAATACGGGACGCGTAGCAGAGGCTTGGTAGGGGCCACTGAGCGATCCAGCGATTGCTCGTTACCGTAATTGACAGTTCCTTGGTGGTTGGAGCGCAGAACATCCTCGGCGCTTACATAGGGGTGCAAAAGCTTCGTTTCAGGAACACTGTGTGCAACAGGTGTAGCAACGTACTGCACGACGTCCGGTGTATGGTAGTATCGTCCACTTCCGTGATTGCTGTACTGCACGTAGTAAACCGGAATACCCTGTTGCTGATTGTACACGTAGCCACTGGCCGTTCCGTCGAGATCCTCCGCCATCATCTTCGTCAACGTCATACGCTCGTTCGCCGTTGGAGCAGCGTCGCTCTGGCAAGTTAGAAGAAACACGCACACCAGTGCTCTCGATAACATTTTATGGTAACACGGATGTACAGGAATTGGTATAGTCGGTAAATTTAAACGAAAGAATCTAGTACCAATATTAGTTGAGTAACGTACGACGAGCGAGTTGCTTTAAGAAATTAAACGTTCGCCTGATTGATCTCTGGCTAGTGTTATTGCCAGTGAACCGGAATACACACTGGTATGTCTATGAATCGGCGACTTCGCCTTATATATACACGTGATTTGCTGGGTGAATAAGGGATCGTAGAGTGGAACCGAGAGTATTCCACGGTCGAGCTCGATAATTCAAGTACACAGTGTTATTGACGGCTACCTGGCTTGTCCGCCGTGCGTTCTAGGGAAGCATGGGTGATTTGCGTAATGCATCGATATAACATTGGCATGGCCATTGACCGATCGCTTGTCCCCTTTGGGATACCTTTGGTCATCGTCATCGAGGATTCTATCGGATTTTAATGTCGCAAGATATTTAACTTCTTCTTAACTCTTTTATTCTCAATTTACTATTTCTATGAAATACTATATATGAAATACTTATATGAAAAGTATAAATGATTTATGCAGAAATGTTGATATTTAGCAACGTGTAGAAATGTACAGAGATTTACAAATAGAATATAAGATGATTATAATTTCATGGTTAGCCTCGATTGGAAGTAAGATCGTGAAAACGAAAGGGGGTGGTAGATAAATTTTAAACTGTTAATTTAGCGATGGTTAACGCGATACTTTTAAGAATCTGCGAAGCTATAGTCGAATTATACTAAGTTTAATTTAAGCGAAATATTATATATTTTCATCGCATAATACTCAAATCGACAATAAGAAATTTACGCAATTTGTTGTCTTTAGAAAAGCAGCATGTGCAAGCATGAAACCGAATGAATTCTGAAATTTGGATGTAATTTGAAATGGACGACTTTATGATACTGGCAGGATCATTCGCGTGACGTTCTATTACACGCGAACACGTTCGACAGCGTGAAAAGGAAGCCAGAGGCGATTCGAACGGCAATTATTTGCAGCTCGATGTTGCTGCTTGATTGATTCCGTAGGATCGGACGAGGACTTTTAAAAAACAATTTTTAACAACGCAGCAGAATAGAGTTTACCAATGTGCAAAACACGATGAGTCTAATGGAAGCTTACACCTCGTAAAAGTTGAATTATAAGAAACATCAGTGTTATGTAATGAAATTCTCGCAGTGTTACAAATTCACACGAAGTGTTGGTAGTAGTATTAGATATTTGCTATGAAAGTTGATACTTTACTATTGATCTGTTCCAGTATAAATTAGCTCTATTATTTTAGTGTATAATTTTGTCATTTTTAAGTACAGTTTTATTTTTATATTTAAAGTAGTACAGAGAACTTAAATTTAATTTACATCTATTACACTAAAATCTTCGATAAATGTGTAAATCCATAAACGATCGTGTGTACAATCTTACTTATTAATTACTAAACATCCTACTATTTAACAGAGTTGTTCAAATAATCATCTCATTCCACTAACCTAAAATCTACTCTTGCGTAAACTCGACCATTTACAAAATTAAACTCCGTAAATTCTCAAAGACATTGCACTTTCTCACAGAAGAAACCGCAATTCTTATGTAAAGGACGCAAAGGAAAGTGCCGAAATACCTATCGTTTCTCTAATCCCACCACGCCTATTACCTAGCCAAGGCTGGCATAGTTTCTCTCTAGTTATAAAGGAGCATCGAACGCTAGATTAAGCACAGGACCTTGCACGCTCGATTGTAACAAAAGAAGCCCGAGGTCACGCAAAAATTTCACAAAATCGTCAAAACTTCCACAGAGCCTGTTCTTTTCGATGCATAGCTTCTGTAGCCATCCTGAGCGAGAGGCGATCGTGTCGACCGTTCGAGCGGACCGCATGATATATAAAAGAGCTCGGCTGATTTCGTCGCGATTACAGTAGAACCGAAAGTGTTTCCGTGAGCTGGCGTGTCCCGAACAGCATCCAGCAAAACGATCCAGAACAACGAGAATACTGTTATCTATCCAACATGTATATAATTTAAATTGAAATCTCAAGTTTTGAAAGAACAAGTAGAATGTTAAAATTAGGCTAACATATATATAATTTAAATTCAAAATTCAAAATTCGAAATTCGAAATTCGAAATTCAAAATTCGAAATTCAAAATTCAGAATTCAAAATTCAAAATTCAGAATTCAAAATTCAAAATTCGACATTCAAAATTCAAAATTGAAATCGAATAAGTTTTGGTCATTTCAACAAGGAAATGAGAATCTTCGGAGAGTGGCATGCTATTAATGCAGCGTTCTGCATATATGTGTACTCGACGATCATAATCAGTATCGCGCGAGCTGATAAATTGCATCATGATGTTTGGGAGAGATACGAATCAAAAAGTATCGAGAAGAAACAAGCTTTCAAAGAAAGCGATGACGAACCATCCTATAGAACGAGCTTTCAGAAGATGTTGATCCCCATAAAAGAACCACGTATGGATAAGAATTTCCGAATGTTTCGAATGCCTTTGGAGCCAGACGCGGAGATACTGCCGGCTCACTACACAGGTGTCAAGCCACCCGGAGTCGATCATATGGAACTGAAACACGCAGACTCTCAAATTTCTCAAACCGTTCCCAAAATTGAATCTTTGAAGAAGTTTGAACAGGCCGGTAATCAACAAGTGTCTAAAAACCAAGAATCCGTAAGTGTAACTGGTGAAAAAGGATATCAGAAGGCCTCTACGTTTGAGAAAGCATATAAAGGTGATAGTTTGAAGAGAAAAGAGAAGACACGATATATCGAAGCTGGTGGAAAGAGGAAAGTTCATGAGAATAGGGAAAACAATTCAGGTCAAAAGGCAGAACAGATTGGAAGTAAAAAAGGAGGCAAACATAAAAAGAAAGACAGCAATCGGATGGATCACAAGGCAGCTGGTTATCGTAACGTTTATCACAAAGACGAGTATAAGAAGAATCATGATTTTTACGATAATGATGATCATGGCGGTCATTCGAAGGAACATGGAAGATATAAAGAGAAATACGTTGCTATCGAAGGCAAATTCAAGAAGGGTGACGCTCACGATTTCAGCTTCGACGAATCAGAACTTCGTAAGCGGAAAATATCGGGGAATTCCCAAGCTGGTGGAGAAACCAAAGGTCACAAGGCTCGGCGTAGTTACGGTTGATTCTTTAAAAACTGCCAGGGATCCGCAAAACAGGCAACCAGAAACGTCGGTGAACGGTTTGACTGAAACTATTTGCGTGTACGGAAAGAGCGTAGATCGTATTTGTTAAAATAAATTGAAAATGTGTTGTTGATGTTGTGATTCGTTGCTGCTTCATGAATATGCCTGTCTTTAATTTATTACGCGGTTAGTTTACCCGCCAAACATATTGATATTTATAATGCGATAAGTCGATAATTGAGAGAGATTGTATTATATGTGCTAATTAATTGTTTAGGTATTGCGATATATTTGGGTAATTACAACGCAATTTGTAGATCGATATTATTGTGAAGTTTTCTCAATTTTTACAAATTGCTACCTGTTTTGTATGTTAAAGATGGACTTATATGTTATATATGAATATCTTTTATATGATATTATAAAATATTTCACATCGTGAGATGTTTCTTTTAATTTGATATATTTGTACAATTATTCATAAATTTCACTGACAATGCACGGTTGGTGAACGTATTTGATTTCATCTTCTTCATTCTGGATTTTATGTTTCATATTTAATTAAAAACGCTTCATCCTTGAAGGAAATTTTTACAAGAAAGATACTCCACGTTTAAAAACACTCATATTAAGATGGAAGGAAAATTCGTTTACATTTGTGGAACGTGTATTTTCGTCCATTTCTCTTCGCCTTAATTAGAATAGCAACCTTCCTAGCGATCCAGAATTTCTCATTTCGAGTGTCATTGATTCGACAGGCGAATCTGCAGATCCAAAATACACTCTCGCATTTGACGCTACTTCATCAGGAACGTATTGTTCGGTTTCCTTTTTTCTTTGCTAGTTTTATTTATATGATGCACGGGATCCCCTCGTTTCACGTGTCAGCAAGCGAAGCCCTTGATTAATGGATATTAATAATGCTCGGCATTGTTACGCCGATAAATTGTAATCTTTCGGTGTATCGGATGAAATGAGAATAAAAGAGAATAATTGATGCAAGCACGTCTATTTTTACACATAGATATATACATATAGCATTGTCTCATTATCTTTGTTCGAACATATGGTAGTCTACAGTCCTCGTGTACCTGTGAATGCTTCTAAATTGAGTAGAGGCAAGTTGTTTTCTTTTGGAAGTGTTATTTTTAGAGATTTATAGCGCGTTTGGTTTAGATCGCGATATAAAACAACTACGATATTTTCATGTCTATTGATGAATATTACATAATATGTATTTTTATGCTCGAACTTTTTATGTCTTAAACTTGCTTTCGTTTCGAGCGAAGAAATAGCTCTCAGTGTTTCAAAAGAATTTTCTACGTGAAATGGAAACAAAAGATCAGGGAACGTAAATAACGATTCTTTCTTATTTGCCAATAAACACGAAGTTTGTAAAAAAAACTGCCTAGTTACTCTAAAAGAAATATCTACACAAAATTTCTCTTACTTCATACGTTCAATATTATTCTGTGGAATGACTAACACAAACTCCTCTATCTGAAGAAAGGGACCGGTCGAAGTGAGAAAGGATTTCATTCAAATCCAAACATTTGCCCCTTGTAACGAAAGCAGAATATTCCTAAAGCAACCATTTGCACCTTTAATAAAATCAGAAACATGTAGGTAACTTACGTGAAACAAGCCCGTATCCGGTGACCCATTTAACCATTTCTGTACTTCTATTTCGCTACACCTTTGCGTTCCTCTATCTTACATACGTTCATGCGCGAGCGTATGATTCGCGCTGAATGTATATCGTAGCTATACACTTGTCTCTACGATACCTAAGTGCATACGCGTTTGTAGACCGGCAGAAATCTTGATGTGCTAGTGCAGAGTTACGAATTCCCTCAATCTTGTATACGCACACATATACACGCAACACATCGAGACAAAAGTGGCGTGTGCAGAGGCGACTATACACCCGTATATGTATGCGTGTGTATGTCCATATAAATCTATGTACGTAACGTATGCGTACGTGTGAGCGCGCGTGCGTATAGATAACCGTATATCAGAGGCGGTGAAACGCGGTGCGAGTAATACATAAATCAGCTGGTCTGCAGGCTGCCATATCATTTCGTACAACGGTCATGAATGAATAGAGCCGTGTGTGAGTTATCGTTTTACCTGTTCTTTCAAAATCTAACGCAGCTCGCGGGTCTTCGGTTTCTCGTACATTTATGTATTTCGCGCGTCACATGTATCGCGAAGCTCGCACACTGTCATTCACAAGTGTGTGAAGTTGCGTATATACGAGGAAATTCCGCAACGAAACATAACATGATTAATAATTTCTTATTATACCCTCGACATCGTATCGAATTAAAAAAGCGAAAAAATTAATCCGCTTAATCATTAATGATAAATACCATACACGTCGGAGGAACAAGATTAATACGATCTTAAAAAATCATATTCGGGGATGATGATGTCGAGTGTTTTTGAGCGCCACCTAGATAATTCGTGTTTGCTGTTTATTTCGACGACGATCAAACAACTCGTTGATTTCACGGTTATCTAATTAATTTATGGGATAATATTTTATGATAACATTAATTTATTTTTTGCGTGAGTTTGTCTCGTTAACCGAAATACATACGTACGTAGATTTTTTGGCTGACGTTTGAAACATCGAACGATTAAGCGAATCGAAATATAATATTATACTTAAGAGGAGGTAAATCCTCCGCGTATATGTGCTTTTCAATCGATTGCAAGTAAGCTAGATGTAATTTAAAAAATGTAACATAGCGATTGAAGGAAAATGTTATTTTATCGGAAAGGAGCACCGAACGAAATGAAATGGCTGCGTCGCTCTTGAAAATGTATAGTAGTTCCATCCGCAAATGCCTCAAACATGTTTCGAAATACTGTCGAATTGGAAGCAGAAGAGCAACTTTTCATTGTACGGCAAAAAATTTGGGAGTAAAATGCAGCGTAAGTGCACTTTTTACTATAGTTGTAGATTTAATCTGCAATGGTTACGTATATAACCTATATAAAAGTACAATTACATCGTCGACACTTACATTTACTTTAATAATTAAAAAGCATTGTACAAATTACTTGTGTATGTATAACTTACTTGTATTTCATTGAAGAAAATATTCATCTCTTCTATTTTCCTATACACACGTACAATTTTAAAGCTTCTAATATTAAATTAATGTCGTTCACAAATCCAATATACGCTTCCGCACATTTTATTTTACCGGATTATGCCTGTTCTCTTGATATAATATTCTCTATAATGTGTTTCAACTTACATCACGATGTTACATATCGCAAAAATTATATATATATATATTATTTTATATGCGTATACTTGCTATTCTAACCTAAAAATTAATTACAAATTCTATATGTCGTAATTTCACACTTTATAGTATATATTTTATTTACAATATACAATTCGTTAATTTGGTCGATTTATCTATCTCCGTTTTATCCTATCTACAGTAGTGACCATATAAATAATAACATGTTTCTTCATAATATGAAATAATTATTGCTACATTCGCATGAGTGATGATTCGTTCAAATAATCGAAATTCAACCGTAATATTTTATTCAAGGTATTACGCATGAATTATGAATTTACTAAAACAACATCCCCGATAACAGTCTAAATCAATAAATCATAACATGTGTAATTTAACATATTACTCAATAAATATTATACTATTTAATGAAACTCTTCAAACAGACAATCATTATATGCCATCGACCTAAAAATCCAACAAAAACTTGGAACATTTACAAAAGATCCTACTTATATTTTTGAAAATTCCTGTGTACTTACAAATTAATCACTGGATTTTCAGGATAAACCATTTTTCACAACTCGTTTAGCTCTACCTCCCGATTACGAGAACGTAGCAGATTTTATGTGCGAAGCATACTACAAACACGAACCGGTAATCATCAACATTGGTCTCGGAGGTACAGAGGCTCCACCTATTTGGAGACGTATGATGTTAGAGCAAGTAAAGGCCGGATACTCGATCATCGCTGAGAATCGAGAGAACTGTATAATTGGTGCTGCCCTAAATTGTATAACGGACCAGAACGAACTGAAGATGTTATGTCAATTGGCAAGATGCTGCGAGGACGGACCTATGCGCGACCTTATCGAATTTTTCGCCTTCGTACTCGAAGCACCTAGAATTTGGGAACGTTTTCCCGTAAGACTTATCTTTGAACAATGCAGTTTAGCAGTAAGTTGCGAGTATCAAGGTTTAGGAATCGCCAAAAGATTGATCCAGGAAAGCTGGCACTTGGCACGCGATTGCGGCTACCGATTGTTCAGACTAGATTGCAATAGCAGGTAATGCACAAAAGCTTTCGTAACGACGTAAGAATGTAAAAGTGTTGAAAACTATCTGGAAATCGATCGGTTAAAATTTAGCTTGTCAGCCATAAAAAGAAAGTATTTCGCGATATTCGTTGTCTTATAGGAAAGCAATAAAAGATACGAAAGTTTCATTCCAACTGTATTAAAATAAAATAACTCGAGTACTATCATCAGCAACTATCTTAGACAGAAAATAACTCTGGTTTTTTTTTTTTATGTACTAAGGAAAAGAAGTTGCATTCTTTTCTTAAATGTATAAGTCCATCAACGATCTAATGAAATTCTTTTCGACACAGTTATTGTGCAAAGATAGCCCAAGGTTTTGGATGGCCAATGATCTGGGATATGCCATTCGATCAATATCTCAAAAATGGTAAAGTTATCTTCAACCATGTTAAGGAACCACATACTACGTGTCGCGTCTTCGTCGATCGTTTACAATATTGTAAAACCTACTGTCTTCCTTATAAGGATTGTAAAACAAGAACATCTGCTCCGTTCCCAGAAAAGTAAAATAAATATTCTCACATTCTTGTGTTTGTCAATTATTAAAATTGTTAATATTCGTCGATCCTCGGTCTTTTTATATTTAATCCTGTTACGTTCTGTGGATTATTTTAGATTCAATAATGTTTCTTTCTTGACAAATCTCTTAAGTTTGCAGAAAGTATAAAGGACTGATTGTTTCGGGTACTTGACTTCTCGTGTTCAGAATTTATAAATATAATTAGAGAAAAGATATTCATTCTCGCTTTAGTCTCCGCGAATACGCAGAGTTCGACGACTCCGGTGCTATAGGTCGCGCGAAAGTTTGCCAATCGAGGAGAATAAAGCGGTGGTAACATTTAAATGAAATTCTCGATATTTGACTTGTAAGCCCCGTCGCGAAACGAAGCCGGCTTTCGAAGCGCGACTTTTGTGAACGATGGAATTACAAATACCGTACAGAATCGTAGACAGTTTCTAGTTGAGGCGAATTCGGTTGCTAAGTTCGATTCGCGGAATGAAAGCTCGACATTGCGGGACGTCAATTGAACGCGTCTGTCACGACCGCAGGAGAGAAATAATAGTCGTCGAACGTGGCGATTCGTTGTTGTAACGAGGTTCCGCCCGCGGAATGAAACCGATCCGCGACACATAAATCGCGTTCCGTGTATTTTTACTGTCGACAGGTTTGAAAGTGGCCGGCAAATTGCCGACCGAATTGATCTATTGCCGGCTCAGTTGACTCATTTGTAAAACAATTTCAGACAGACGCCCGATCGTCCATTACCGGCTCAGTTATTGCCGGAATTCGGATGCGGCGTCTGCAAACACTAGCCGCCGCTATGATTTAACCATGCGATCGTGGTCGTTTTATGAGATAGACATTCAATCGATGGAAATCGATTATGTAGAATTATAAATGAGTTCCGCAAAGTGAAATTTACCAAGTATCACGATCGATCTATGAATACGATTTAATCTGTTAACCCGTCCAATTTAATTGCTAATATTTTTCACATTATAATTTCTTAATTTAGGAATCACAGAAATTTTATATGTCAAATCATTAGAATTTTGATCCTTTCATTTCTGTTAAGAATAAATTACATCGTATTTATATTTGCATAGATCACAATTGGCCTTGTTCGTTGTCCTGCTTAATTCCGTGATGGTAGAAAACTCTTGTTCAGATATTTCACGGTACGGTTGTGAAAATCGGAGAAAATCATGTATTTTGCAAGAAAACGTAAGACAAATTCTTGAAGAGCTTCGTAAAAGCTCTCAAGAATTTAGAAAAATCATAGGAAATCGTGAATGTCCCTAGGAAACATACGAAATTCATTGAAGTAAAAATTGAATTTAGTTGTTTATTCTTTTGTTCCACTCCTTTCATATCGTTCCGTGTATTCTACAAACTATAAATTACATATACACGATTCTTCAATCTCATCTAAAGAATATAAAATGATTTTCGTGTTTGTGGAAGATACGTTATATAAAAAAAAAAAAAAAAATTATTCACAATAAACGGAAGGTATCTTTCCTACAAGCAAAAAACAAAGTCTATGTAACAGGTACATCTGCTTTTGCAGTCGCTTATATACACAAAAAACACGACTTTCCATAATAAACAACGGCGAAATATCATACAGACATACGATACGTAAAGTATTAAGTCCCGCACAAGCATCCGGTCGGATGTTAAGCCAATATGTAACCGGAAGCTCTGTGTGTCGAGCGGTTTAAACGGAAAGGCGCTTTTGCCCTGGTGCAAAACGAACATAAGAAGAATTAAACGAAACGTTCTACAAAGGAACACGAGAAAGTACGAACTTATCTCAGCGAAGATAAAGAAGTTTTTCTCAAGTGAGACTATATTACTGCTTAAAAGTTTCTGAACCTCTAACGTTCATTATTAATCTGAACACTGTTGAAATTCACATACAATTACTACAAATTGATCAAAGTGTACAAACACTTGTGAACGGCAGTGTCGAACACATATTTTTCTTAAATAATTAAAATTTTCTAATTATATAAAGGACATTAGAAATTATACACGTTATAATTAATACAGAAGTAAAAATATACTAACCAGAGAAACAGTCCAACGCATACTGACGCGACTTTAAGTAGAATGAGCATCGAACCGTGTTGTGTCAGACACGTTCCACTGTGAAGAGGTAAATGCTTGCTTATAGATTCAACTAATTGTACTAAAGAAAATGTTATTTCTATTTTTCATTATTTATGCACGATGGCGTATTATTAGCATATTATTACTCTGTGAAACTATATTAACGATTATATTTCTTCAACAAAAATTATCACGTACAGGCAAAGAACCTTTTGAGCTGTTTTATCGTAATTAAAGTAGAAATTCTTTACGCAAACATTGAGACTATAAAATAAAATATTCTACCCTCGTAACAACAACGAGATTCAGCCTTCGTTCAGCGAGGATTAAACAACTATTGTAAATCAACTTTTATCAGAAGACGTGTCGTTCGTTCGAATTATACGCGCCTTTTTATGACCTGTAAAATCGAGTCGTGTGACGAGAAATTAGCGCACCCACCATTTTGCCCCGCTGTAAAATTTCAACCATTTCCTCTTTTTTCTTTTTTTTTTTTTTTCGCGGATGGAATGAAATTCTTTTCATCGATGCGACCTTTGTTACATTTGACGTTTGTCAGTTGAACGAGCAGAAAGCGCTTCTGTAACGAGCAAGGATAATTTACAAGTCAATTTCGCTATAAAAATAATAAAATGGTTTAGAATAACGTGTGTTTTAACGTCGACTTCGAGTTTCCGAATTATAGCGGGTTTTACGTTCTGTCAAAGTGATTAAGTATCATTAGGGATTGGATTAATTTAGATGTAGGTTCAGAACTTAATTGTCCGTGAAAATACAATTACATTTGCTTTAATTCAATACACATATCCTGTATCGACCGTAATGAGATCGTAATCTATACTCTACGTTGTAATACAGGAGAATGTCGTGGTCTATGTAGAAATCAGTTAATCGTTTACCAGAGCACAGTGGAAACGTTTGGAGGTAAAATAGCATAGAACGCTGATTAAAAATATCAAATTTGAGCAATTAATTTGAAGTGTACCTGAAATTCCTTTATATGAAATTAAATAATCAGTATCACAATACACCCTCCATTCTAAATTCCTTACATTCTGTACTTGAAACATTTTTCTTGGCTCTTCTCGCAATTAAAATTTAATATTAAGAATACCTCACATGCTTCCTTCCTTTCGTACGCAGACTTCACGCTATGTCTGCTATGAAAAGATCGTATATTAAAGGTATTAATACTTTCATTAGCTGCAATTCATTTCTCATAAGACACGTTCAACCTGAAATCACTGAATTTCTCATATTTCAATCTCTTACAGGGCCACTTCATGAATGTCAGGGACTGACGTAAGGCACTTGTATTGAACAGCCTCTTTTCATTTCGTCATTCACATTTACAGATTCAGAAAATGATAGAAATGGCAGAAAAATTTTGGAAGAAATTTTAAAGATTTCCTCTATACAGTATCATTGGCTATAACATTATTATAAATTGGTTTATATATTCTCTGCCTTTTGATTTCGCTATGTATATATTTAAATATGTATGAAGAATTCCCGTGTTTTTTTTTCTAGTTAAGCTTGGTTAGGATACTCTATGAATATAAATATAAAAAACGTTACATAAATATAGATCACTTGAAGCATGTGCAGGTAACTTTGATTAAAAGGTACATCGGGCAAAAATATCGATAGGTATAGTGAGAGGATGATACGAGAAATTAAAAAAAAATCGAAAATACTGGATATAATATCCGAGCAAATATTATGTACGAAATTTTACTTGGTTCTTTTTCATATACTCTAACAAAAATTTATTATTTACCTCTTAGTATTCTTTTTTCGTTGTGCTGGAACGATTACGCAATTAGAAATGTTTCACGAAAAAGAAGAAATATACATTCTTTGAGATATTGTTTAAATTTTATTGGTCGTACAAAAAATCGATCATAAAACGATGATGATGAGATTTCTCCATTCTTAATATTTCCACGCCATGTCCCATTCAATATGACATACGTCTGAAAATTACGTAAAATTTCATCGCTACATTTCCGCGTTTGAAATCACTGGAACAATGACCGGTATAAAAAGGAACAGCGCAATGCGCACCCGTTACCTGGGACACTTAACGAGGGGCGTGGAATCGATGGTGGATTCCTGTTTAACGTAGACTCTCGTCGATGCAGAAGAATGACAAACGTTCTTTGCCGCCCGCTCGATATTATCCCAGGGGGAAAATTGCTTCGGAGGAATTCAAAGTGACGACAAATCGTTGTGTCGTCGATGGGGCGCTTTCAACTGTCACAGAAGTGTGGTTTTTCTAGCGGAAAACCGGTGTCGAATTCTATCGATTTAATTCAGTCCCGAAGGGTCTTCGGGAGTGTCGTCTCTTCGCTCGGTCAGGCGAATCGCGCTTGCACCGAAATTCGCTTTAATCTCTTTCTGTTTCGCCTGATAATCAGGAACGTTAAAAATTCAAAATGATAAGAGGAGAATCGTTCCATTGGAAGATTAGAAGCAGACACGAAAAAGAAGAAAATGTGAGACTATGCGTCGTATTCTTTATCAAGGAAGACCGACGATTTGTATCAGCATTGAAGGAATTTTTATTTCGCGCATAAATTTTATTTCATATACTGTTAAGGTTATACGATGGATGTGGAATTAAAGAAACGCGTGGGTAAATTGTAAGGTATTGTAAATATATAATTTATTGTGAATGTAAAGTACAAAGTGTGGAATATATGTAAACTGGTCCAGATCCGCACGCTAGCAATGTTACCCTGAGACTAAAAGAACGCCGAAGCCAACGTCGCACGTGTGCCGTTTACGGTCTGTCGTCGTCGCATTCTTTTGTCTATGCGCTATCGATGACATCGGCGCTTGTGAAAACTGAAGACCAGATGTAGAGTTTTCTTAGAAGCATCGATCACTTCAACATATACAAACTTCAATTTTTATAGAAATGTACGATTCCACGCCGAGACGATTATTCCTGTATACGTCGGTATCTAGGATCTTATTCAAATTGGAACATATCGTGATCCGGATAACAAGAACATAATGGTAACAAGAGCTTATCTACTCGTGTGCTCTTCGCAGTGCGTCAAAATATTATATCCACTCCTTAACATTAATAAGTTGGAGAACATAAGCCGACGTAGAGAGACATAGTGAGTCGCTCTAAATGCTAACCAGCCCCGAAGATGTTCAAACTGGCGCTCGCATGATCCACGGAGCGATGTTCATTCTTAGTCGATACACGCGTACTTGGCACGTAAGCGCATGCATTAAATGCGTTTCCAGTGTATGTCGAATCAAAATCAAATCGAGTTTGGAACGTGGTCGGATAGCTGCGGAGCCAAGGAGACAGGGTAGATCCCCGACCGAGACGACGTCGGTCCCCTAACTCACCTCGAAGTTTCTCAACTGTAATTCCGACTCGATAGTTGCCACGGTATTACGGAACTGCGCGCACCGCCCTAACTCCATTAATCATTACGGCTTTGAGATCGGCACGGGATCGTTTTTGAGAGGAGGACTCCAGAACGAACAGTCGCCACGACTCGAATCCTAATCTATCTTGGATGGTATACTTACGGTCGACGTCGATCTTACTTCTGCGTAGAAATAGAGGCCGGCTGTTTGAGTTACGACCACGTCGTAAGATTTCCCTTCCGCTCGACTTTAGGCACGAAGGCAAGAAGGCGATGGGGAATCAGGTTGATCGGCCCCGCGCTAATGTCGATGGCGGTATTTAAAGTTTTATCGGCATCCAATCTTGATGAATACGATTGCCCCTTGTTGGTTGCGCTGCGATCTGTGAGAATAATCGAACGGTGGAAATTCTATCGTCGCGTACATTTGATTTTAGTTGATTTCAGAAGATAGAAAAACTGTAAACCGTTAGGTTCTTGGCATCCTTAAGGAGTTAAAAATTAGAATTAAAGTTAGAATTACAGAATTGAAAATCGTAAGTTCCTGTAATATTTAACTTTAGAAAACGCGATAAGCACAGTTTTGTCGATTTTCTGATTTTAATACCATCGCATGATTAAATGGGTGAATTTTAATTCGACGCAATGGAAAATAAACACAAGCTGTACACGTCTTTGAAACGTAGTTGATACATCGATGAAGCTTTATAAAAGCTAAAGATACACGTAATCAATGATACGAAAAAAAAAAAACGAAATGTAAAAAGAATTTTAGTAATATGGGATTGATTGACAAATATATTGATAATATAGAAACGATACTCGACTTAACAAAACTTTGTTATCCAGCCAAAAATAAAAGTCGCTTAAACTTCTTTTACGCTTTCCCAATTTCTGTCATATGCACTTTATCAATCCTCCAGTCTCATTTTCCTCCAACAGTTAAATTCCAATGAATACAGGACGGATTCTCAACACGGAAAGGGATATCACTGTGAGTAGGATTCTACGCCTCTCTCTCCTCGAGTATCGAAGAACATACCCAGGGTGACATTTGTCGAGGAGCTTCCGCACACTTGGACACGCCAAGCGAACCAGCTTAATCTGCATAATTCTAACTACCTGTGTAGCGGGTTGTCGTGTATTTCGAGAAATACGCGCGTCTAGCGCCCATAATTCCACTAATATCGGGAATTGTTCGGCGAATTGAAATAGTTCGTCGAGAGATCGCCATCCTCTTCCACCGCCAGTCGTGGCCATGCGTGCAGACGTCGTCGTCGTAGTTACGTCTAGGGTGAAATCCTCGCTTGAAATTGTTTCAAGCAGAATCGTTGTTGCCGATGACAAAGGCGTCGTCGAATTAAGGCACCTCCGAATGGAATTCCCACGCATTAACACGCGTTCGAGCTGAATACGCCGTCATTACTCGCGAAATGGTTTTATCGAAGTTAATGTTTCTTTGCCGGATGCTGTTCGCTTTGTTGAACGATTTTACCGATGACGCACGGTGCTTCGTAATTGACGTTGATGGGCGCACGAATGAAAATTGATGATGTAACTGTGATTTTATTTTCGGAATAAATTTAAAGTTTAAGAGATAATTTGACTATATTGTAGACATTACACTTGATGTTGCGAACAGCTAAATTTATATAGCATTCGTGTCCTATGCTAAACTCGATCGAGACACAACTAATTGTCCTGAATCTGTAACTGTAGTTGACTTTAATGTGTTCAGAGATAAATGTGAATTGCAAAACTAACATCTGCTAAATGCTTTCTACTAAGACGCCCGTGACAGGTGAAAATTTTCTCCGTAACAAGAAGCATTAGATTTACTACACTGTTAACTGTCAGCTTGCAGAATTATACATTGCGCTCCTATAAGATTCACTACCTAAGTTTCAATATTATGAAATTAATTATTTAATGAGATCGATCGTTATATATCTTTTATAAAATTCATACATACTTTAGTATTTAAAAATCGCTGAAAATGTATGGCTAAAATAACGAAGTGAACTAAAAAGAATTTCTACACGTTTAAATCTCGAATAGGTATGCTACACGGTGAATCCATTTAATCCTTAAATATAAATAACCCAACGATCTTTGTCCATATCAAATCAATAATAAATTATATACAATATAAAAGTTACCATATATCACGACAAACATCAAGTCCTGTAAATAATTAGTTTCAAAGAATGATTTATTTCAAATACTCAAACTGTTCCATGTACGTCCCATGTGTGTAATTTCCGCATGAACATCAATTCGAGCTAAGGATCGCCGGCTATCTAGCAACAGTAGCATAACTCATCAACGACGAGAACGTACGTAACAGCCTAACCTTCGACCAAGTTAACTTGACTATCGCCACAAATTGAACAAGCATTATGACCAACCAATTGGAGAAGTTGAAGCCGGCATTTGCTTTGGAAAGTCATATCGTTGTCGCTCGCGAGCCAATGTGTTGCGAAGCAGTCTCGGTAATTAGAGCTCTGTTGCTGGCAACGTGCATGTCTATCTGCCAGATGAACCTAACTCAGCGTGCAAGGATCCATTAACACGTATATTCTCGCCAAGGAACGTACGGTCTGGCTAATATATACGACAGAACACGTGCGTCCATACGGAAGCTGGCAGCGAATCGCACACAGCAAAACGAAGCTACTGAACCGGCTGTATTCTACGAACGCTACTAGCAACAATTAGGCGAGCCCTTTGCCATCGCACCGGGACGCATACCTGCGTCAGTTCACGGAATACATGTGTTGCTCGTGCAATTGTGACGTGTATATATCTGCCGACCTGGTGACTATGCTCTGTCCCGGCTTATGTTACGACGGTATGCGACGTATGTTGCGCGTCGGCCGACCACCGTAAATCGCGTTATTTACGCGCTCTGTTATTAGCGTCTCCGCACAGATTTCCTCTGACTATGCTACCTCTTGACTTCCAACAGTGCATAAAGTAGCTTGACATCATAATTCATAAGATTTCGATGCAATCGATAGAGTAATTTTCGTATAAGTTTTTGGAGAGATAAAATTCTGTATAATAATAATAATAATAATAGTAGTAATAGCAATAATAGCAACACCCACGCGTATGTCAGTAGAATTACGAACAAAGGAAAACATTACAATTGCCACCGATACATTTGTCCGCAAAAATAAATAGAAACACGACTGTCGCTTCGTGGAAAAACTTTAAATACTTGAAATGTTAAAAAATCTAACTTGCACGTTGTCGATTTTCTTTTTGACTCGTGCCTACGCAACATGATATCTTTCTTCGACCCGCTGACCCAGAAACAATTCTTGTCACGTGTCTACACGTATGCTTTTGCTTTTCACGTATTTGAATCGACGCGCCGCGGCTTACGATCCTCGAGTGGAGTAGTAAAAAAACGGAAACTGAAATGGAACGCAACGTATCCACAGCGACAGTTACAAGTCGCTAGATCACATTAAAAAAGAAACTCGAGGCGCCACGTCTCTGAATGAAAGCGAGACTCTAAGCTGATACCTTCCATTCACTGTCTTATTGTCAGTTTTCACAACTGGTGTCTACCTATCGTCTCGAATCTCGGAGATCATAACGAATCTCGTTTCAATATTTCATTTCGCAACTGCTGGTCGTATAATTAGCTCCTCTAAAAATTTGTTGTCAATGAGTTCGTAAATAATCCATGTCTCCGGCTCTAAATCTATTCAATTGTGAATTTCTTTCAATTTATAGATACTCTGTAACAGAATAACTAAATAGTCGTAGCGAGCTAGAGATCCCATGAACTATTTCTCGCATCTCGCTAAACACGGAATCCATAGTCTTAAAGGTAGACGATGGACAGTCTTACAGTTTGATACTGATGAAATAGGTGCACCGTCTGGCTTACGATTGTCCCGAACAGGTTGTATAACTTCAGGGGCATGATGTCCGAGACCTGAGGGTCTCAACTTACGAGCAGCGATTCAATAGCATTTCCAAGTTCGAGCTACCAACGCGTAAACTTCGCTTACATAAAGTATTCATTTTAAACTTCATCGTCGCTTACACGGTACGTTAAATCTCCCTTTTCGAGACGATTTACCTCTGCTGCGACCAAGGAAAAATCCGATCCCCCTTATCCACACAATTTCACGCGCAATTAATATTTATGTCGCGACTCGATTCTTCCCCCGTAATTCAGCAATCTTTTGCGCGTTGTCGCGCTTCAGTCGATCAAGATCCAACATGGAGAACGATGAAACAGCAGTAGCTTAGCTGGAAGCAATAATAAAATATGTCTGTAAACATTTGAATATCTTGTACAGTCACATATGATATACCAAATCTTTCTAAATTGAAATAAAAATAATGTAGTATCCTAAATAATTATCATTTATTTACAATGAATCGATTGTACAGATGTTGATTAAACAGAAAAACGGTGGTTGTTTAACGTGAACTAATCACGATAACGTATTTTTTTTTTCGTGGAGGAAATCCGCATGGACACCCGCCGCATCTAGGGGGAAAAGCGGCGTGGTAGTGTCGGACTCCAACCGACTAAAACCTCCACGATGATCGTCCCTCGTGCGATCGAGGGGTGCCCGGGAACCGCTGGGGCGATACACTAGGCCCCCCGCGCACAATAACCTGTCAGCAAATGGCGCGGTGTGCTGCCATGTCACATCGCGTCCCATTCCCGGGCGCCGTCCGGACCCCCAACCGGACTACTTGGTGGCCCCTGGGCGAGGGAGTGTCCAGCACCTAAGTTTTAACCCCCATCGGAGGTCGCGGTGGTCCTAGCGCGCCCCGTGTAGGCGCGTCCACGGGCACTGCTGTGCCCTCGTCGGCCGATCCTCTCGGGTTGGGAGTCCCGCTCCCTCATCCGCTCCGCTGCCTCCTTCCGCAGCATAACTAGCTCGCAGAAGGAAGTTACGGCATTCCTAATCACGATAACGTACTATAATTTAGACAACTAAATAGGTAATTTGCAACTCTCGTCACCACGGATCCAACTCTCTCTCTCTCTCTCTCTCTCTCTCACGTGGACCACATTCTCGACAACGCAACTCGCACTCTCTGACTCCTCGATCTTCGCTCTCTGGCTTCTCCTCTGACACTGACTGTTAATTTGTCTTTCTCCCTTAGCATTCCTTTTGTCCCTTTGTCCTAGGCCCACCACGCACGTGTTCCGCAACCGCTCATGGCCAGAGTTACGTGGGCTTTTTCTACGAAACTATTCGATCGAAGGATCGACGACACATTGATGGGGCTGTCGACACCTCGGCTCTCTCGCGACATTGTTCATGGTTTACCCGATATCTCTTAAGCCTTTTGTCCACGATACTACAATAACCTAAATTAGAAAACGTATTGGTACTAATCATTGTAGATATGCTCCAAGAAAAGGGTTGAGTGTTATTTACTCGATATCAGAAAAATGTTAATCACAGATAATATGTTTCTCATAAAAATAAGCGATATTTCCAAATTTCGTGAATTAAGAGTAGGAGAAACAAAGACGTTTGATCGAAATACGAACGTCTAACGCAACGAGTGGCAGTCGAGACTGTTTAAACTTTGCCAGGTCCTACGATATCTCGTATCAATGATATTCTCGTAGACGTTCAACCGAGCCAGCCCACTACTTTCTCTGAAAAGTTCCATAAACATGCCTTTGTGCGGACCATCCGAAAATTGAATCTAAAAATTCGTTCGGCCAATGTGGGAAAACGTTCTGCTTCTCTATACAGAAGAAATATCGACAATTTCTTAGACGATTTTACCTCCATCGAACCACGACTGGTCAAGCTTCGTTTATTCGCATTCAACCAGCTGAAATTTCATTTATCGCTTATACTCCACACGATTTGGCTGAACGTCTGCTTCTTCGCACAGAAACATTCTTCGTGAGAATTTTTCTGTTAAAGATGACTGATGTTTCGAACGTCTTTATTCGTTTAAAGGAAATTAATTAATTAATACGATCTTATTTATTTACGATGACTAATTTGTTACCTTTGAAGACTATCAATTAAAGAATATATGTCCCTCGTGTATATAAAGGTACATGAATAAAATCATAAAGTAACTGTGTGTAATTGGGTAATTTAGAATTAATCAAATTAAATAGAAATAAGTGAAAATTCATAATCCACGTTATCACGGTAAATTGAAATAGAAATTCCAGAACGGGACGGTGGCATTTGAAACGAAGAAAATAACAGATACTTCAAACTAAATTAAGAAAATGAATAACGTTAGATCCAGTTAAATTTAGATAATAAAATAATGCACGGTAAATCGTCTGCTAGTAATAAAATAATTCTATTGTTCTCGTAGACCAAATTCTTACAGTGCGTCCTGTATCGAAACCAAAAGTAAAATACATTGAAACCTTTACCAGCTACTACGGTTTTTATTCCATGCAATTTCATAGATTTTTTCTACCTTTTTGTAGAGTTAACCGACTTGACAAATGGTGGCTCAAATGGATTTCGCATAAACAAAATTCTACTGTAGTTTACATGTAAACTAGTAGCGAGTAACACTCGAAACGAGGTCTACGTTGGATGACAAAATGGTCACTTTCGTGTAAACACGACGCATATCGTTCGTTTTTACTCCGTTAAGTGGAGAGTACTTTTCAAATACGCTGACATTAGGATACCGTAAATGACTGACGGCTGCAAAATCGTTTAAACGTATCGCGTTCACAGTAATCCGTAGAGGTCCAGCTACGCTTAGTATCCGCTTCAATTCGGCTCTGCTGGGCTTCCATTATAATTATCAACAAGGTACAGCGCTTATTATATTTGTCACTGATGTTCCTGGCGGTACACAGCATCCCGCTTGCGAGTATAATATAATTCAGGATGCAGACCTTGCTGAAAATTCGCCGAGCCCCACTCGTCGATGTCCTGTGTAGGTTAAACACCCTGACATAATGATCGCAGGTTCGTTGAAGTTCAACCATGTCAGATATTACGCATTCTATATCACTATACTTGTGTTTTACCCATTGATTCGTATTATTGATGAAATGTTACAAATCAAAAGTAATACACTATTAGTAGTATTGAGGTTATTAGATGTATGTGAATACAAAGGAACGCGTGGATAAATTGTAAGGTAGGAAATATATATTTTAAAACTAAAGTGTAAATACACAGTTCGCAATACAATTGAGCTGATCCAGATCCGCACGCTAGCAGTGTTAAACTATTTTTTTTTTTTATTTGTGTTTATTTTACAATCAATTCTCGTTAGAGAATTTTAAGTAAATTTATCTGGTATGGTACTATGACATGAATAATAAGTGTTTATAATATGTTTGATTCTATTTGAATCTCGTGCTTAGGTCTAAGGTGTAATGTCTTTTTAGTCTGCGGATCTGTTCCGACGTGTCGAGTAGTTGAGTAATTAGAGGATTTTGGTGGTTGTTAACTCTCGTGCTGTGTCTATTGCTGAATTTGGATAATTCTTCTTTGACTGTGGGTATCTCGAGGTCGTGATGTATCGTTTCGTTGGTGACGTACCAAGGTGCGTCTATTAGGGATCTTAAGGTTTTCGATTGGAATCGTTAGAGAATTTCTATGTTGGAATTACTTGCTGTTCCCCATAGTTGGATTCCATAGGTCCAAACAGGTTTTAATATGGCTTTGTATAGTGTAATTTTACTTTGCGTGTTTAAGTTGGAACGTCGGCCGATGAGCCAGTAGAACTTTTTAAATTTTGCTTCGAGTTGTTTGGTTTTATCTAAGATATGTTGTTTCCATGTCAATCTTCTGTCCAGAGTCATGCCCAGATATCTGACTGACTCTTTATCTGGAATAGGTATGTTGTTTATCGTCACCTGTGCGCAAGTTTGTTTTCGTAGCGTGAAAGTTATGTGACTAAGTGTTAAACTATGACTGAAAAACCCTGAAGCCAGCCTGTGTACAATTTATGGTTTGCCTTCGACGCAGTCTTTTGTCTATGCGCTGTCGATGGCTTCAGTGCTTGAGAAAACTAAAGACCAGATGTAGAGTTTTCTTAGAAGCGATGACCACTTCAACAAGTACTAATTAGTGCTCATTTAGCATAATGCTAACAACATCATAAAACAAATGAAATTTTACAATTGGATATTATAAATTGTACATGTCGTTTGTTTATCGTGTTTGACATAAAATCGTGAAATTGTAAAAGAGAAATTTATAACGTCGGATTCGTAACTTATACGTTCGTTAATATTATTAATTAATATATCTAAATATCGATAAAAGTATCTAAACAGTATCATCGCTATTTTCTACGGATCGAAATTATCGCCCTTACAGTTATATCACTGAACGACAATTTTTTCTCTCAAATTGCCATTCACAATAGTAGGTATATCTCTAAAAGATTGCATTTACGTGTTCGAGCATTGGTGCGACGAGAATTCAGAGGCACGATCTTGACTCTATTATATCGTACAAATGTCCTTATGTAAAAGACAATACTACCATCACGGTTGTGTTTTATGTCGTTCTAACAGCACCGCGGAGATTATACGAGCTCTAGCTGCAATTTGCAGATCGATAGATTTTAACGCACTTGGCAGACCTCTCGTGAAATTGGAATGTTTCCAGCGGGAACGGTCGAGAAACGTTAGTCCGCTACGTAATTGGTATTCTTGACGTAGAAATTCATTTACGAAGTCAACGAGCGTGAAAGGGACTACGAAAGATATTTTTAATAAAAAAGAATCCTTGCTCCGCGCAACGATAAATTTCCCCTTTTCCCCTTCCCTTCTCTGTTTTTATTTGAATTCTGGATATTAATGAATTTAAATTCGAAATATATGCGAACAAGCTCGCGTTCTACGTTCGCCTCTTTCAATAATGGAGCGTTCGCGATTGGCAAAGGTAATTCAACAAAATGCACAGAAATTTTCATGCAGAAATCTGCCTGGATCTTCGTGCAATTACGTTATTTGAAAAGTTCGTATTCGAGTGAAATAAGGATCCACTGCAAATTTGCCTACCGCTCGAGGGTCCTGCTTCACTTTCCCGGTTTACTTTCTCGTAGTTGCGCTCAAAATAATTTTTAAAACGAAGGGAAATAAGGAAAGAGAGAATGGAAGAACTGTCCATGGTTCGCTCTAGGAATCGAATTGTTTCCTTTGTTCCGCTTCTCTCGTAAGACAAAGGCTTTAATTGGAAAATTTTTACGCACACAGACCTAAGCGTAAAATTAATCGAAATCCTGACACAATTGTTTACATAAAGTGTTTTGGAACGATGGTATTGTGAACATTTCGTTTATTATCTTTAAGTTTATTCTTTGATAGTATGATAACACGACGAGGAATTCACGTTAGAATTTAATCTAGAAGTTAAGGTTAATAACCTGTGGAAGACACAATGTTTATGTTGAAACAATATTCAGTGATGTTTATTAAACAGAAACTACAGAACCTGATGTATACAAGTGTGTGATATAACCACGTGTGCAAGAATTGTTGATTGTTGGCCAATTACTTTCAGACTAGACTTAGGTAGTGACCCATGATCCCTTAAATATTTTGAACTCCACTCTCTATACAGTAATAAGTATGACCTGTGTAAGTGTCCTGTTCAAATGCCTTGTGGATGCCTGTGTAAAGGTATTTATTCCTAAGCGTGAAATATCGTTGTATTCCAACAATTCAGAGTAAACGACTTAAAGAGCAATTGTCTTCTTTTTTCTCGGAATTTTCTTTATTTTGCTATTTGACTAATTTCGCTGCACCGCTAACGAGTTAATCTTCGATACCTGATACTTCATATGCCTGTTAAATCGTACTCAGTCTGCCTTCACACTGAAGATTTTGTAAAAAGTAACATTCTCTCTAAGTAAGAATAAATTTTTTATATAGAAATAATGTAATATCATGGTATTTACGTACATAATATAAAAATTGTAGAGTATATCCTCGGATATATTTTTATTTCTTTCCGTAAACAACTTGTAGCGTATCAAAGATCATCGCTTCGTCAATTAGTTATTATAGTATTTGCCACTTACAAACACTTTTTCAATATATCATGTCTCTTGTCATTTCGCCAATAAAAGGCTTTAAAAATGTCTGATAACAATGTTTCTAAAACTAACTGAACAACGATATATGTAGATGGCTATAATTCATCATCACACGTCAGATTAGATAAACTGAACATTCATGTACAGTGACATTTATACATTTGACGTCAGTTTAAAGCTCTGTTACACAAATCTCTGCTACATTGTATTTTCCTTGTTGCTTATAAACAGCAACGAAACGGATTTGAAATTTCGGAAAGCTGTCGATAAGGATTGGGAAATTTAAAGATTCGAAAATGATCGAGTTACAGAGTTGTGTAATTTCCAAAATTTCTCGTATCCTCGTTGCAGGAAATTTGAAGAATCTATGGAATGTCGAAAAAATGGCAACTGTAATACCGATTAACATTTTTCACCGTATCGAATTTAAAATTAAAACGACCATGTACGTCATGTCGCTTTAAATAGCTGCATTATCGGCGACCTGTTGAAAATTGCGGAGCCAACCGGCCCCGATATCCGTAACTTTCCTGAAAATTCGACACGTGTTACAACAACATGGTGCGCTGGTTTACGTAGGCAACGCCATAAATCTATTCGCTGTCTGCCGACTATAAAGCATCCCTTGCGAAGCAAGCGGGTGCGATCGCGAGATTTTTAACCCCGGCGTATCTTGCCACCATTTTACTTACTTTCATTGTTCCGTCAGTGATTTATTTTAATTCGTCTGCAAGCTCCAACCCTCTTGTCCGACGTGCAAATAGCCGAGATAGCTGTGTCCAGTAAGCAAGATTATCCGGTAGAACGTGCAAGTACACACTGGTGGTGCGTTTACAATTGGATGACTAAAGATCTTAGCGGTGTAAATCAATCCACCGGTATTTTTCATCAAACAGCGTCCAACGTTTATTGTTACAGGAAGTTCATAATATTTGAGAACGTATTATGAGAGAAAATAAGATTGCAATTTCATTAATTACGATATTAAAGAGACGAAACTTGAAACAATTTCAACGTAATTGAAATTCTCTGGACCTTCGCTTACGCTGTGATTTCTAGCCCGCCTATTACAAAGTTACACTTTATACTAAATAAATTCGTCGTACACTCTCTATATTCTCCTCTTCCGACTAGGCACCGTAATCTCTGCTATCCAATAAAAGAAAATAAAACAAAGAACATAAAACGATAAAACAATGAGGATTGAAAAATGATTCGACATAGTAGGAAGATCAGTGCAACCTATCGTTTATTCACCTTAGATAAAATTCCAAAATACACATTAATTAAATCAGGAACTGGAAGAAGAGGCTTTAGCGAGTAGCGAAGCTGAATGATATGCTCTCCAACGTTACGGTGAAACACGGTAAGGAAATCCAAAGTGCAGGAACGAAGACTAATGACGAATTTGCTCACCGCTTGAACGGGGGGCAGCCTGCTGGTTTTCCGCGACTTTTCCACTCGAGTCCACTCCCGGACCGCGGAATGCACGGATATAATTACAGTTCATACAGGATTTACCTTTGCCACGCTAATGTAACGGCAAATATTTACGAGACGTCGGGGTTTAGAGAATCTTCCGCGGAAGAAGTAGCAGTCTGTTTACACTTTCCGTCGGCGAAGTGTATTTGTTAAGGCCTATTTATATACCTCCTCATTACACGAGTGTTTTAATGAAAATTCCCCGGACTTCTCTGCAGGCCGCAAAACCGCTTCCGCATCTTTCCCCAAGCTTCTCCATACTTTTCTTCGTTTTAACTTCTTCCTTCTTTTAATTTCATTTCGTTCGCGTTAGTTCACTGAAAAGATAAAAGAATCGCGATAAAGAAAGGAGACTGAGAGTTTAAAGACAGACGTAATGCACATATTGTGTTAAAGTACAGATACAAAACGTCGTATGGAAAACATTCGTTACTCCACCTCCCACATAACACATTTTTCTCCACTCTCGTGTAATGCACTAATGATTACAAGTAGAAATTCATCGGTTGATTGGAAAGTTTGGCGTTCGTTCTTCGTTGAATAGTCGCCGAACGTGCAATCAAGAATCCTTTCACATGGATTGATAGGGATGCCCAATGTTCGTGTTGTATGCAAATCCGCTGTTGATTATTTCAATTCATCGCTGTTGGATTCTGCTTTGGTCGATGACAAATCGAACCTGAAAAGGAACCGGTAATTTATACCAGCTGTCCTTCGAAACGAGATCGGTCCGATCTGTCTAGTGTAGCTTCGCCAAAGTTTGCATAGCTCGCTAGTATATCAAAGATGCAGATTATTTGGAAACTAGATAAGGCATCTTCACCTAAACCCCTTACAATAGGTGAAACTTTAAAAATGTAAAAATGCATAGATTGCATAGAATGGACGAAAAAAGTATAAGTAGGTTGTATTTTTGTTATGTAGGCGCTTACAATTGAAAGAATTCAATCTTGCAGAGGATTATTATTTTTACTATGTTATATAGATACAACAGATATATATATATATGATCTTTGTATTTTATGTCTTTTTGCTTACCTTTATTGATAAAAATGAAAGTGAATAAATTGTGCTATATTTTAACAATATGTCTTAACGTATCTAAAAAATAATATAATTGAAAGAACTCAATTTTGCAAAGGATTATTATTTTTACTATGTTATATAGATACAACAGATATATATATATATATGATCTTTGTATTTTATGTCTTTTTACTTACCTTTATTGATAAAAATGAAAGTGAATAAATTGTGCTATATTTTAACAATGTGTGTCTTAACGTATCTAAAAAATAATATAATTGAAAGAACTCAATTTTGCAAAGGATTATTATTTTTACTATGTTATATAAATACAACAGATATATATATGATCTTTGTATTTTATGTCTTTTTGCTTACCTTTATTGATAAAAATGAAAGTGAATAAATTGTGCTATATTTTAACAATATGCGTCTTAACGTATCTAAAAAATAATATAATTGAAAGAACTCAATTTTGCAAAGGATTATTATTTTTACTATGTTATATAGATACAACAGATATATATATATATATGATCTTTTGTAATATTGTATTTTATGTCTTTTTGCTTACCTTCATTGATAAAAATAAAAGTGAATAAATTGCGCTATATTTTAACAATATGTGTCTTAACGTATCTAAAAAATATATCATATTATATCATGTGTTAGGTTGTCCGAAAGTTGTCTTTCTTTTACAGACACGTCTTTTACAACGATGCATCTTTACACAAACATGAAACCTAATCTGTCGAACATTGTGATCTTTATTTTAATAGAACAAAATGGATCACACGTAATTCGATGAAATAATATAAAACGGAAAATATTATGCATTTCCTTATAAAACGAAAGAAACTTTTCGGACGACCTAATATCATAGAGCTAACGTTTTTGCTATAATATTTTATATTTAAGGAGTGTAGGTGGACTTCCGTGACTAATTCTATATTATCTTAAGAAATAAGTTCTATGATTCAAAAGGCGTAACAACTTCTGTACTACTTCTAATTCTGATAGCACGTTATCAAGGAAACATTATACAGGCGATCGTGGAGCTATCATGACTCGAGTCGGCCTGTTTATCCATGGAAATTGTAAATTGCACCATTCCGAGGAATACGGCGCAGATTGGCCGAAGAAGATGGTAATGCACCCGGTAAATTTCCATCGTAGAAGATGAACGTGGCTATCTGCACGAGTAGTGGTCCGTGTGCGTTTCCAACTGGACGTTCATTTCAATTTGACGGCATATTCAGCGAGCTTGTGCCGCGCAAATGGATCGTTTCCTTTATAGTATCACGCGACTGATTCCGTAATTTTCAGTCGGTTTAACAGGACCCAGTTTCTAACTGCAAATAGATTCGACCTGTTCGTCCTTGTTTTGACGCGTCGCTGCTTTAGGATGGCAGGTGCGATATCTCTTGTGCATACTTCATACAATTTATCAAAGCTACTAGTATATGGTAATTTTAGATGGCGTTTAAATTCGTCGCGTCAGTAGCTGCGGTATGTCTGAGAGGTCCTTAACATTGCAAGTGGATTTATCGATGTTCAAGAACTTTTTAACGATATATATTTCAAAATACTGAAACTTTTGAATGGATCTGATTCATTGGCCCAGCGATTGTACCATACACTTCGAAAACCGTGTACGAGTCTTGAAATAAAAATCACGGATTTCGAATTAAACGTGGACAACTTTCTACGTTAAGGTCTACAGGACCGAAATAAAATATTAAAGTATCGGAAACTTTCAAACCGATAAGAAAAATCAACTTCTCGGCTAACTAGTTGGTCGGTTCTACCGTGTAACCATGGATTCAGAGTGAGCGCAAGTGATTTTAAATCAACCGTGCAGCGGTGTATATTTCGCTGGTAATATAACGCTGCAACCTGCCGTGCACTTTATCAAATTCTATAGCGTTATAAGCCACGCGGTACACAGCTATGCGTCCTTGGGGAAATAAACTTCATTCCCCGGGAAAGTTCTGCTTTCGGAGGAGAAGAATCTCGAGTTTTAAATAAATTAAGCCTTCGTTTCCAAGGGCCGCGCGCACAAGCCCGCCAGTCGGTTGTTTCAACCGAGAACAAGAACCTGAGTGAATAATATATACCTCGTGGCAACCAAACCCGCCGCATGCTCGTGGATGAAGACAAGGAGAGGAAAGTAGTGGTATCGAACGATCGAAAGAAAGGGCTACAAGCGTTTAAATACGCCTTCGATAAGCATACACGACTCCTTTTCCAAGGCCATCTCAGCCTTCTCGAACCGTCACGGATCGGACGTTTAGACAAGTTGAGTGATAGGGAGAAAACTGGATCCATGGGTGGAAACAAGATGGAAAAAGGGCCAACGAAACGGGAGAGAAACGGACAAGAAGCGAGATCCGAGCCGTGACGAGTGAACGGGCTCGCCGAACTTTCTCAATTAAAAGTTAATTACCTTTCGGCTAAGACCACAGAATTTCAATCGGCAGACGAATAATTGTTCTCCGCGTTTGAACTACTGCCGAAGTAATTAACAGTGTAAACATTTACTTTTGATTCCTGGCCCGTTTTTTCGTTTCCCCCTTTTGACGTTTTCCTCTTCCGCCTTTCCTTCCTTTCTCTTATTTTATTAATTTCTTCGACTCTTTTTAATTTCTTGCTTTGCGTGGCCTGAACCTTCTTTTCGTCGTTATCCTGGTTCGTTGGTGGGCGAAGAAAGAAACGTAACATCGTTTGACATCGATGTTAATACGACTAGACAGGGATTATATCGCCTGATGGAATTCCAGGGGTTTACTATGGTATCGATATCGGTCGATTTCTGATAGCTATTTCGGTTCAAACTTCCAGGCGATCTCCCACTGTTTCCCTTTGATAATATTCTCCGAGATTAAAAGGGATTGATCGAAGCGAGAGGCAATTATTTCCGATATTTATCTTTCCGGAGAGTAATTATATAGAAAAATCATCGGCGAAAATTATATATATATATTATATCAAGTATAATGCAAAATGTAAATGAAAATACCGTGGAAAGTGAGAGTAAATCGATTTTGTAATTACTTACTTTTGCATAAAAATACATCTAGTTTCCGTTTATGCGATACCTTCGCCTAATCGTGTTACTAAAAAAGAAGGGAAAAAAATCCAAGTATTCAGAGAGAAATCAGCACTCATTGTTACTACGACCGCGATTAAGAGACATCCAATTAACGAAAAGATCTACAGAAAATTGCAGCTCGTGATAATAAAAAAATTCCCTAAGAACCCCAAGAAAATACACAGATAATCCAGAAGATCTTTTCCTTCTGGTCTTATAAGGTTGACTATAGTAGAAGGCTCCTTTCGGGAAATGGAAACGTGCTGATGTAATTCAGGGATACGCGATTCTGACTGCGATCATTTTGACGAGGACGTTTAATTGATAGCCACGGGATTCTGTACGCCTTAATTATAACGCGATTAATTATGTAATCGTCGGGGAACACGACGAATTCACGCTGGAATTAGTCTCTCGTGTAAGCTAGCCTCCCTTCTTCTCCCTCTATATCTTTTCTTCTCCCTCTTATTCTCCCTCGACCTCTATTCGTTTCCATCCCCTTCGTTCGTTCCTTTTCCTTTCTTTCCCTTCTTTTTTTTTTTTTTTTTTCAGACGAAAATGGGTCTCTCGAGAGGAACGACCCCTTTACATTTCTCATCCGACGAGATTTTTCGGCCATGGCCCAGGTTTGTTCCGGGGGATGGTTGGTTGGACATAAAAAAGCTGGGAGATTGCGAAATCACGAGGTGCCACCGGCACGGGCTACGTGGTCTGGATTCGGGAACCGTCTTCTTCTCATATCTGTCTCTCTTTCTACCCTTTTTCTACCTTCCTTGCTGTCACTTGCATCGCGGTTCGATGTTGGGCGAATATTTGCGAAGCTTCGATAAGTGAAATTCTATCTGCGCCGTACGGACGGGCGGACGGTTTAAGAACGCGCCGTGCCGTCTGTAATTTTCTGAGAACCGTGTGTGCGGAATGTGGTATGAGAGCGCGTATCACCGCTCCTTCCGTGAACCCTCGCGATTTCCATCCCTCTTTACCTCGCCAGGATTTAAGATCCCGAGATCCACCGCTGTGTTTCAAAGCGATTCCGTGTTCTGCATCGCTATGTCGTTCTCTGTGAAGGATTCTTGGAACAGTCGAGAACCATCTTGTAAGAGGCAATTTGGTCTACGTCCTATGTGCGATTTTTTTCATCGTGTTTGTTATGCTCTTTTGCCATTACGAATAGACAAACTTGTTCTTCGATTTTGATTTTAATATCGATTGAATCGTTCGATGGTACTACTACAAAGTAGAAACATTTTACACCTCGATGTTACGCTACAAAGGCACAGATTCAAATAACAGAAGAAAGGAGGAAAAGGAAGTAAATTCTTATTTGTGTTTCGATCCAAAAAATCACGTATTCGGCGCAAACAGAATAATTCAGTACTTCTCGGTCTTCAAAAGCATAGAAGGAAGAAAGCGTCGGCAATTCAAGTGACAAATGCAAGGAAGTAGCTAGAGAATAAAGAAATAAATGCATAAAAATTTACAGAATTTTTATTTCAGAAGAAATTCTCTTATCTTTTTATTATGTTCGTCATAAAATTAGGTATTCAAAGCATATTCTCGAAATTTAGCAACGATTAAATTAACAACAACAAAAGAAAAAAGAAATAAAAGAGCAGTGATTTGTAACACTTATTGTACCTTTTCGTTTCTTATTTTTTCAGTTGAAAGAAATCACATATTCGTAAAAAGAAAACGCATAAAGGAAAAGTGTATTAGCGGTGCATTTATCTTTCGTAAACACGAACGTGAAAAACGATAACAATTATAAGTACAATGTATAACGAGAATTTTCATCGACCGCGGACGCGATCCGATAGACATCTTGCTGCTCTAACGAACCGCGTTATTGCCCGTTCCCATAAAAACCAGGATTGTTCCCGTCAAGCGGCGCGAGTTCCGTAAGTCACCATTTCCTGTCAGTTTCTGCCAGCTGTCGAATAGAAGCGGCGAAGAAAGTTCGGATACAGAAAGGTGCTTGAAGCGCCAACAACGGAAAGCTGGGTACACAGACAAAGAAGAAAAGGAGCGCGGACTTGGGACGAGAGAGGGTTGCAGCAATGAAGAAGAACAGAGAGAAGAAGTCGTAGAGGAAGGCGAGAACGAGAGGTTTAAGTAGGATTCTTACGTCAGTCGGATTCCACTTGAAGTAGCAAAGAGAAAAGGTCGAATAGAATCGAGCGGATCGAGGGAACGACAGAAGGGTGGCTCAGATCCGGTGGGCGGTTAGAGGAAGAGCAAACAAATCGACGTGCAAGTACGTTTCTTGATTTCATCCCCGGTTCTTCTCATTGTTGCCCGTCGCTACGTCCTTCTTGTCCGGACCGACCTTAAGCCGGATCCATAATGCATTCTTATTACAAATTTTTTCTAAGGAAGTCGCGATGAAAGTCCTAGTTACGTTCTTACGTAACGCGAGTGCTCGTTAACGTTGGCGATAGTATGGACGGGATCGTTTCTTGGCTATGATGGAATTTTTCTTTTCGAATGCTGGAAAGTAATTTATTCGACGTTGACGTTTAACGCTAACCTTAGCGGGCCCGGTCGAACGACCGGTTTCAAAATTTAATTAAAAATTGTACACTTATTGTTATTCCTTTTGTTCATCTAACATTATGTTCTTATATTATCTGATTAATCAATTTCTCAATTTTTGTTAATATAAGAATTTACATAAAGTTAGACGAACGAAAGAAATAACAATAAATGTACAATTTTTAATTAAATTTCGAAACCGGTCGTTCGACCGGGCCTGATACGATTAGTGTTAAGCGATGTTAATGTAAGTTGATGTTTGTGAATGAATATAAGGATCGAATATTTAGAATCTGGAACATTATCGATGATACGCAGACGTTTATAAGTCACTGATATATCAAAATCCGAGTATTGTTCGAATTGTTTAAAAACAAATATCTGTCTCTAACAATAAGACACATTTCCGACTAAATTTATCCGAATCGCTCGTTTTCGTAATCACCGTAAACTATAACAGAACTTATACACAATATTAACTTCGATAATTATATTAATAAATACAATAATAACTATGTCAGGAAAGATCAGTATAAATCCATCGATAGAGATTAAGGATACAAAAAATTCAGGGATTAAGCCAAAAGCGTTCTCCAAGATATTTTTTCTTTTTCGTCCTGTTTTAAATTAAACTTTAAACTGACGGGTGCCGACGCTGCTTTGACTTTCTGCTAAATTGTTGAGCTTCGAATAAAGCTACACTTCCAAAAATGTGACTGTTTCCCAGGCACGATGGTTGTTTCCAAATTACACGTCGACGGAATTAAACGCGAGGTTGATGTGTGCACGTGTGTTTCCGATTTGTCAGCGTCTCAAACATGCCAGCATCCTGGTCCACGCGCGTGTATCGTGAAATTCACCTTTCACCTCCCGTCTGGAAATTTTACGACCTGCCGAAGCGCGAACGCTCCAAAAGGAAAGTTTAATTTTCCAACAATCTGCAGCTTGTTCGATAAAAAGAAGAGTGCCTTTGAAAATCTCGCACTGTTCTTTTTTCAATTGCGAGTTCGTCAATCACCAAGTCAATTCAGTTTGATGTGCGGTATCTGCTTTATGAAAAACCAGCCGCTGTTTGTGCACTTTCGATTCTAATAGAATTTAATTGGTCGAGTGGAGTCCACCGGTCGGAGGTTGCTAGATCGATAAAGAGAAATTGATTTACAAATAGAAAAAGGTGTTTGTCATAGGAATTGTTGTAGTTTTGTCAAAGTACAATATGTGCATCAAATGGAAATAAGGAGAATTATCTCCAATTTCTACTCGTATTTTACTATATTCGATAATTCGTGATAATTAATTTCTTAATTCCACAATTATCTATCTTCCTTTATACGATGCTTATTTATTCATACTATTATTATTGCTGTTAAAATATCCAAACTGAGATTTAACTTAAATGTATTAAGTGTAAACTAAAGTGTTTTAAATGTTGTAAATAAAAGTAATAAATATTATAATAATAATTAAATAAATATAATATAATAATAATATAATAAATATAATAAAGGATAACAATAAAGGACTGTACCTCTTTCTATTACACCAGCCCCATTGTATTCGGATATCAAAAATTACCAACGTTCTTCGTGGCCCCCCTGTATTGTTTTCAACAGATACAGATCACGACATGCCATTTTAGAACACGTACAAGGATACACGTTTAATCGACACAGGTTTCTCGTTAACGATCGTAGACTGAAATATCGTCAATATTCCACGATCGACGTAGGAGCAACCAGTACTCGAGATTGGCCATAGAAAAATGCCAACGACGGTATGAAAACGGAGAATGGAAATAATAAAAGATAAAGAGGCCGGGGGAACGGAAATCTAGTGGGACTTCTCGTCGGTGTTCTATACTCTGGCAATTATTCTCTGGCGGTCGGTGAAAATGAACAGAAAAGGTAAAATAAGTCAGGTGGTGGGTGGTGGGGTGTAAGGGCGAGGGCCTATAGGAGAATTCGAAGAGAAACGCCCACTCCCAAAGGGCTAGCTGGTGAATTGGCGTGGCGGCGCAGTTCTCGGTGAGCACTTTTGTTAATTAAATGCCGTTGTTCGGTTCAGACCGGCTCTTTTAATCGAGTTATCGTTTAAACAGCACTCAGTCGGTAAAGGGGTCCCTCAAGTGGGTCGTGTTTAAAAAGCAGCTCCTGCATAAACATATCAGGCGACTGCAGTCTACCCTTAATTAAAGCCAATTTCTTCTGCTATGTCGAAACATCGTCAATCGTTGTTTCCCGTTCGAAAATACTATGTAATTGTATGTTAGGGGTGTATGCTAGGGCAACAAACCAGCTGTTGTACACATTTAAGCCTGTGAATACGACTATCGTAAATAGACGATGAAACGAAATTTTCGTAGAACGTAGCTGTTGTCAATAAGCCACGCTATGTATCGTACTGACGATGATATTGTATTTAGCTTTGCTATATTGTATCGCACCTGTACATTGTATTTTTTTTTTTTTTTATATATTTAGAGGGAACGATTAACCATCGAGTACGAAAAAAAGCTACTCGCTTTTACACGCTTAAAAATTGTTACGACGTTGGTCACGGTTTTTGAAACGACTATCGCGAATTTTTATTCTAGATGACTTCTAGATGAGTTACGAGGATTACGAGGAGAATTTTTGCAGTTGGAAAAGTTATTAAAAATGTAGGAAGTCCAAAACAGTACAGTGTATTTGAATATAGTCATGGATGCTTTCCATATTATTTCTATGAGCACGTGTTAACTATAGCATTTGTCAATTCCTTCGTTGATTGAAATTTTGATTGATCTAGTGTAGCTTATATAAGAAAAAGTTTTCGATTATGTTGTCCCTTTTTTAAGATAAATATTGCCACGAGAATATACTTAAGTAGAATAGAAAATATTGTAAATGGATTTACATATACCCATAGGAAATATAAACCAGTTGTGCGAGTTGCTAGAAATTAACATTGAATCTGTTATTTCGTACACTACTATAAATTCTTTCTTATTTCTTCAATACACGTTTTACGTTACAAACATCCAAGCTTCGTATTTTCCTTTTCTTCCTGGATATCGAGATCCCAGCTTTCGCTTACAGGTTTCCAGTCGACTCCTGTAGATTACGAATATAAAAACCTCGATGCACTCTTGATTAACCAGGTGTTGCTCGACAAAGAGCTGTAAGGCTGTTCTCAGCCGATTGCTCTGCTCGGTCCAGTCTCGGCTCTCTCACGTTGAAAGCATCTTCCGCCCTCTCTTTTCCCTTCCTCTCACCTGCAATTACTTTTTCACGAACGATAACGTCGCACAATCTCGCCCGACACTTTTTCATGCGGGATTCGAGCGCCCAGGGAAATATGATGATACTTAGACAACGGCGAGGTAAATCTCACCGAAGCAACAAGAATTTTACGAACAATGGAGAAACCGGTTATCCTTCTTCAACCAGGAACAGGAGAAAAACGAATTTCGATTCGAACTTCAAAGCGCTAGCTATTTAACAATTCGCTCCATTGATTGGAATTTAGTCGATGGTAACGGTGCTATGCGAAGCATTTTAAGAAAATAGCAAAAAGTTTAGCTAAAAGAACGAAGAAATTTATTAAACATTCGCAGTCTAATTACGAGATCGAAAAAAAAAAAAGAATTTTAAAGTATTCCGCTTCATTAAAGAACGTAGAATATAAATGTTCCATATAATCCAGTTACGATCGTGTTCGTGTTTTCCGATAGAGACTGGAGAACTTGTTAATCAGTGGCAAAGTTTTCCTTAGAGCTCGGAGCGAGGAAAAAAGCTACAGGCAAGATCAAGCGGTGGAAACTTTGTATTCTCGATTGCGGCAGCCACCACGTGGAATTTTAATTAATAATAACGAGCTGTTCGCGTGCCTCTAGGCCACGTTTCTCTTCTAACTATCCCACCAAGTATTTCGAGAGAAAGAGAGAGGGAGAGAGAGATGCTGGATCGGTGAATCGCGTACTTCGCGTTTGGAATTTAGTTGCGCGACGATTCATTGTGTTCGCTCGCAACACGTCGCGTTATTTATGGGCCAAAAATGACCCTGCGAAAATTGTGCATGTGCGACGTGAAATTAACGTTTATGTATGGGAAATGGGTGGAAGAAATATAGTATTTCCATGGAAAATGTATTAAATGGATTTATGATAGTTCCTTTATAATTTGTGAATCGGTTTGACGTTCTTTTTTTTTAGGATTATAGAGCGTCCCATATTATTTTTCAAATCAGATCTTGTTAATATATTCTACAAGTATAAATAATAGAAAAATGCTTTTCAATACTTCTTTAAAAATATATAGATAAAAACTTGTCTCTGTTTTTGTATTATAGAATTGAAATTATTTTTTGTTCAAATATACATTATTCATACTGTTTCAATATTCATTACTGCGAAAGTATCATTTCATATGTATTACAATAATATTACATATTATAATACAATAATATTAATTACAATAATAATAATATAATATTAATTAAATAAATATTAATTATGCAAACGTTATTAGTTACAAAAACAAACTGTCACTATTTATATGCTTACCAATGTATATACTTTGAATTTCCTTGATGCAAGTTTCATACTTTAATTCCAGTGTTGAAGTCTCGAAACTTTCTTCACCGGTATCCTATACATATATATACAATCAACCTATGATGATGCACCGAATCGGTATAACCAGACCCTAAATTATTACATCAAATTAATCAATTACACCATAATTAATCGTCTTAATTACATCTAGTGCTCGTTCGAATTAACGAACATGAACGTTCCATCACACACGTTCATGAACGTTCGACAAAATTTCCATTTGCAAAGAAAAACAGGATGACAACGCTTCTAACCCGTTGAACACTATGTTCGCCTTCACGTAACTAACACCGAAACATTTTGGAAGATAGTAACCGATGTGCTTCTATACAGTCTCCTAGACCGATGTCGCCCCACGTGCGAACTGGGTCAGCACCGACACCTTGAAAGCATTTAAACTTGCTCCTAACAAGGTCTTCCGGGATCTCTCACGCTCGTGTCTCTCTGTTCCTACGTTCACCGTCTATACTTGATTCGAGAAACTTCGACCAAGGTGGATACCGGATACCCGACAACGGAACGATGTTTCGAACTGATTGCAAACTAATATCCCGTTCGATTCTACGAGGGCGTGCGCTACATTGATACGAGGTAACGGAGCTGGCGCTATCTAATTTTAACGGCAGCACGCCTGGTCATGCTGAAATATCGAGCTGGAGAAATGTACTTGCTCTCTCTCTCTCTCTTCCTCTCTCCCTCTTTCTCTCTTGTTGCCAATTTTCCTCCTGTTCAAAGCTCTTTGATATGCTTCAGACAACGATATGATTTTCGTTTGAGCTACATATTTTTAAGCAGTGTAGAGTAGACTTTAAAAGAAAAAACATTATATATTCTTCGATTAAGAGTGGGTATACAAAGAAGATTCAAGGTAGAAAATTAATGTAAAACACAAGTTTATTAACGATGATTTTGTAGTCGCGTCATTCGCTTCGTTATTTATAGCGACGTACTTGATTTATGGTATACGAGCTGCATGCTCGTAACGATGGTGTTTGAATGAAAAAGAAATCGAAAACAACGCAAGAGCTCTTTATTCGAGTTTCTAAACGAGGCAAAGGATCAAGAAATGATCGTGTTTCAAAATTCTCCGCTGATATTCACTGCCTGTCTTTAAGACAAGATGAAAAATGAAGGCACAAGATCTTTCAAATATATAAATCCCCTTGTCTGTAATAAACATTTCACTAAAAACATTTTCTTTCGTAAATATTATATGATTATACGTAAAAATGTGCAAACTTATTAATTCTTAATATAATCTAACGTTATCGCTCGAAGTATATATTCGAAATTGGATCGTTTGTGACAAAAACTATTTTCATTAATCCACCGATGGTGAGAATAATCGAAATCGTCGTATATAACCATCTCAATTCACCCATGACCACCAACGATCTACCGAAAATATTCATTCGCCAGTTTTACCTTGCCGCGATCCTCACCTTTCGCGTAATTTAACCAAACCCATTCTTACACGTCGTGGAAAGTTGGCGGTGGCACTCGAAGAGCTCGTAAAATCAGCGGCAATGGCTCGCGCCGCTGTTCAACCGGGCTTCCCTCGTTCGACCACTCGAAGTGAACAATTTCGACGGCTGCGAGCGGACCGCATTCATCGAAAGAAGAACGAAACTCCGTTAAACTCTGGCGAATCAACCGCTCTTAAACTTTGCTCCGGCTTCCGGTCCGCCGCGAGATCGCCGTAGAATTACCGTTGGCCATGCCACCGATATTTCTCGCTGGAGAATTTTTCCTCGGGGCTGAAATTGAAGCGAACGAGCACCAGCCAACTGGTACAGAGGCTATTCGTCCGTTGATAATCGGTATTTATCGGTCTGCGCCGGACCGAACATTGTTGCGCCGCGATACCTGTTCGGGAAGCTAATTGCGGTTACCGCGATAAGATCGGTGAACCTTTTAAATCTTCTGGACCCTCTTACGCAGTTGAGTTAATACCATTAACAAAATTTTACAATCTACGAGTTACAAATCATCGATGTTAATAAATTTCCTTCCGTCACGGTAAAAAGTTACAAAGTTACAAAACGATACTGAAACGAAGATTTGCGAAGGAACTTTACAAATTGTACAAATGTATCGATCGTGATATTTAACATATAATTGAAGAATTATAAAAATGTCGTTATGCGGTAGAAGTCTATAGCCTAAAGGTACCTCGTCGAAGATCCAATTTTGATCAAATGAATTGAAAACAGGGAAATTATCTAAATACATAGACTATAGCATTAAGAAAGAAATTGCGAAAGGAATATTTATAAAAAATGAAAGAAAGTACTTTCTGTCGAGGTTATTAGATGTATGCGAATACTAAGGAACGCGTGGATAAATTGTAAGGTAGGAAATATATTTTAAATACTGAAGTGTAAATACCAATCGGAATATAATTGAGCTGATCCAGATCCGCACGCTAGCAGTGTTACTCTATGACCGAAAATCCTGAAGCCATCGTCGCCTGTCTACTGTTTATGGTCTGCCCTCGACCCGGTCTTTTGTCTATACGCTGTCGATGGCTTAAGAAAACTAAAAGACCAGATATAGAGTTTTCTTAGAAGTAATGACCACTTCAACACTTTCTACCACACAAGTCCGTTATATTCTATATCTTATGTATCTAAAAAGAGGTTGAAATCTACAATACATAAGAATGTATCGAATTAAATCAATCGACGACAATTTCATTAGAATCTCTCGAAATGGATATCATTGAAAGATCAGCGTAATTAAAACATAACTACGAAGAAATACAACGAGGATACTGCTCTTAAATTGTATCACGAATTGTCGCACGAGTTTCTCTCTTCCCTTTTCTTTCGTTCACGCTACTTTCTATTTCAGAGGAAGCCAGAAACCCCGAGTTTTCATTCCTCTTCTCGTCCCTGGTTTTCTACTTTTCCTTTTAAGAGCCGATTCCAACGTGCGGTCTTTCACGTTTAATAGCGTGCACACACGTACGCTAGCCCCTAGCTGATGCATAACGTACACGTGTACGTGTGCACCAAGCCACACGACCAGGTCGAAGCTATTAATTCGATTGCCAATCGATTCAGCTTTACTTGCTTGTGCGAGGGATAAACGTCTGGCTTCAGTGGATTTTTCATTTACCAGTACTACTTTCTGACCACGATGCACCTGCATAATTAATCGCCTTCGCTACCAAGACACGCCTTTCACCTGAGAAAAACCGCGTGCACAGATGTTTTCCCACGATTTTGACATTGTGACACATCGATCCTGCGATTAATTACATTCTTCCAAGCGAAGATAGTCGGAGAATAAATGTGCTTCCCCTTTGGGTCGTTCGGTACGGGCGGAATGCATCTGCAGATTGAAATTCTTGGATTGCATTCGAGCATGGTCCTTTTGCTTGGGAGAAACACTGTTCGATAGATCGGCTGAGATTCTTGAACTATGGATATTTTTGTGCTTGCGGGAAATTCAAACAAATATATTTATTTATTCTGTTGATGTAAATCGAGCAAAGTGCTCTTATAATTATGCGCGATAATACACATAGACGTTAACAGATATTAGTATACTCACAGAAAGTAAAATTATCCTCGATCATGATCGATCAAATTATCACATTTGACACGAAAGCGTGAGATGTTCCGATGCTTATGAACGTCAGAGTACATCCGATCGATTATTTGTCGCATCAGTTAGAATCTGTGTCGTGCGGCTAATACAGCGAAAAGTTTTGGGTACACGCGTACTCTACTTGCGACTGATAAAAATGTAGGTCGCAGTTTTTACGTGCGCGACTATACGTACAATATCAATCGTTAATGTTACAGAAGGGAATACGTTGCAACATAGGGCAGTAGTCGTGACAGGTTTTGCGTCAGGCCACCGTTACTTACTTAATGGGTTGTGTGTTAAGCGAACGTGCCTTCTGTCCGGTGCAAAACCGAATCCGCTCTTCGGGATAATAAATCACCAGAATCGCGGGTTGTGGCCGCTACTTGCGCGAACCACAGCAAAACGAATTGCGTCCTTTAATAAAGAGAACAGCGCTAACACTCGGGGAAGGCAAATGATAACGTTCCGTATGATTTGTACCTGTACCCTTTAACTTCTCTCTCTCTGTATCCTTCCAAACTTCCGCTCTCTGTTACAATTGTTTCAAATTCAGTATCCAACATTTGCATCGATCGGTATACTACCGTAGGAAAAAGAATATTGCAATTCGAGGAATGAATAAATTACCGACAGATTAGATTATCGAGTTTCAGAATATACATATAGCATCTGTGCGTTTCAAACTCTAATCTATAAAGTATAAATGTTTCGTCCGGTGACTCTTTGCGTAGCCCGGAATCTATCTCTCGGTTGCCACTTGCTATCACAACATAATTAGTTGGACCGCAATAATCATAAGGAACTGTCGTAAAACTAAGCAATTCGATTTGACCGTTAAGACCGTTAAGTGGTATGAAACACCTTCGACTCAAAATGTTTCTTATGATTATTGCTTCATCAGATAAAAAGTGGGGAAACGTGGCTTTTCCCATGTTTCCCGGGATTTTCACCCGCAAGCAACCGATGATGGGGCGACCAACACCCAGCAAGAGCTTTTCTCTGCGACAGTATCGTGATCGAACTTCACTGAATCTACGACTACAGATCACTCAACATCTCTGCTTTCAATCTTTAACTCAGTCAACATATACTAATTAACATCTATATATATACGCAACGAGCGTAATATAATTGTTGTTGGAATAAAAAGTACACTATAGCTTGTTACCTCAGCGTTATAATTATTTCAATCGCCTCTATTATCCTAACCGAAATAGGGGGTCGATCAATTTCGTGGCGTCGATTGTATATCGTAACGGGAATTTACGACTCCCGTTGACGCGCTCCTTGAGATCGCGCGAATGGTCGACAAAACGATAAATAATTCTAATGTATAGGGACTACGATGTCCTGTGAAAACACATCATGACTGTCAGATTCAACCATAATTGCTCTATCAAAACGACATTCGTCCCGTATAAACTGAACTTCACGGCATAGTGCAAACAAGAATAGCGTTGTCCAAACAAACAAACTGAAAAAATTCGCGTCTTTAGTTATCAAGAGCGTGAAAGAAATGTCGTCCGCACGCGATTCTTTCAACCACGTTCGCTGTCCGTCCGTTCGAAAGATTTCTTTCACGTGAATCGTTCCACGAACTTTTATAATCAGACGAGAGAAACTTGGTCGGAGTAGAAAACGCAAGGACGACCGAGTTTCTCGTCGAATTTCCCTTATCGTCGTAGTAAACGAATTCGTGGATTCTTTCTCCGTTTCTTCTTCAACTGCCATTCTCCCTGCACGCCTATATATTTCGAACATTTCTGGTTTCAATATATGCAGCGCGTACAGAAACTAACGCTGCCAACGAAACGCATACTTCCGGCCACTTTGAAGTCAGATTACGCGTTGCTCGCGGCAAGGTTAACCCGTTTGATCTCGCAAGGCCGCAAAATTGCAGCTAATATACAAAAGAGCCGGGAACGATTCTACCGGTAACCATTGTGAAAGGTTCTCTACGCCAGTAACGCGCACCCTTGTCAGACTTTGCCCCTTTTATTACGTATTCACCGATGCGTTCGTAATTTTTCGAGTACACGAGACCATGCTTTTCGCGTATCGTTCGCCATACAGTATCGCTGAAAAGTATCCGGACATTTGGAAGCTTCTCTAGAGAAGTAGGGTAACTCGCGGCAATATTCGAGCACTTGTAGAATATTTGAACGTATGCGCCATGCGTGCTGTATACTATATTTTACAATTATATTAATATTAAGATATGTATAATTTTGTGTGCTAGACTAGATTAGTCGCGTAGTAGTGACACACGTATGTGAATGTGATGTGCGGAAGTATGTGCGTGCGCGGCGTTTCGAAAACAAAGGAACGTAAATTGTTCAGTTAATAGTCTGGTATGGAAGAAGGTGAGACAAAGAAGTGCAAGTGTGTATCGATGATCAAATAAATGTATAACTATTTTAATATAAATTCCAAGTGTAAACTTAGCGTTCCTATACCATTATTTCGGCAATTGAGATCCAAAATTCTCAACAATTAATACTGTAAGGAGGTGCAACTGTCGCTTATGTGATTACATTTAGTCATAAAATTTAAAATCGATCGAAAAATGTGAGATACAGGGAAAAATATAATTCCGTTTCGATACATTTGTTTTCTCTTTTATATCTGTTGTTGATTAAAAGGAAGTATTTTAATGCGGAGTAGTTGAAAAATGTCAATTTAAATCTATAGTCTGCTGATTGGATAAAAAAGTAGTAAATACTAATCGAGATATTTAGAAGCTATAAAACATTGATGAATTATATAAGTTGAAAATTAGAAGAAAGTGGTGATGTTGCAAGTACTATTTTTTTGCCTTAAAATTTACTGTTTTATATCATCATCTTATAGCAAAAGATTTATGGAAGTACCTAAATTACTTATTTCTCGAGAATTGAACATTAATCGTCTATTTATCTAATGAAATCGAGAAATTGATAACAAGTGAAACCGAGCGATTTGGTGTCTGAAAACTCGATTACTAATTTAAGCTTCTCATTATTGATTCATAGTTAATTTAATCACCAGGATCAGATTCAAATGTCGTTACTACAATTGCTACAAATCGATCAAAGTGTTCGAATTATTGTGAACGCCGATGAACTGTTCGTTTATGAAAGGAGCAGAGAAAATGTATAGAAACGTCATAAACATGGGCAGAGATCTTTTTCGACGGGATATGTGTGTCAGACTATCTGAAGTAGAAAGTTCGCGTTATTAAAATGTAAAATAGAACTGAATCGCATCCGCGTAGAATATGTCGCGCATCTATACGTATTTGTATACGTATACGTATGCGTAGAAGGTTTTTAATCAATTTTAATTGTGAACGTGTTTTTAATTTATCTTTAATCAAACATCGCGGATTTTTCTATATCGTGTGAAAGGCCCAAATGTGTCTGCGTTATTTGATACATTTGCCCTGCTTTCTGTACGTTACACACAAATGTTTTTATTAAAACGTATCAGATCGATTTTCATTACTCGAAATATGCTGCAATATTCGAAAATAAATCTAACGAATCTACGCATTTTTAATGGAAAGTTTCTTTCTTAAATATTATCCTCGGAGGAAGAACGGTGAAATCTAGTAGAATAAATCTTTTGAAATAAATCGAATTAAAGCACGTAGATAATATTTTCTTCTTTAGAAAAATAACTTCGCTTAAGCGGGAATAATTTCGATAAAGATGCGATAAATGAATAATACAGGAGTATAGCTTGTATAAAGATTGCTCGGCGAATTGTGAAATAACGAGTTTCAAAAGTACATCAAACGAACTCGGAAATCGGTCTTTTCGAATGACCTTTAAATTGCATTTCTTCCTAAGGAATCTAACATAAAAGGTACTCGTAGTTTCGAAACTTCGTGACTTCTTCGCTTAGCCTTTTTATACTTGGGCTTTGACCCTTTTAAAGAACCGCCCTTTGCAATTTCTACGCACGACTACCGTATTAATTCTACTTGTATCGAAGTTTATATCGTCGACTATTAACGTTGCACACGAGGATCCTTTGTAAAAGATCGGTAAATCGCTTATAAATATCCTTCGAGCGGCTACTCACCGTCTCTAGTCACATTTTCCAAAATAACGTTATCGTTCGTTTATGTAAAATCAACGTATTTACGTCTTCGTAATCTTTCCTTATCACCAGGAACTTCTCGTACCACTTGTAATAATTCCAAAGCCATTAGGTACAAGGGACGCTGTTCTTTGCATTTCAACAATTGGTCTGATCCGCAAGCTACTCTAGGAATTATTTAAAAGTGAAAGGACTACGTAGTCGTTGTCGCTAAAGAGAAACAGAGGACAAGATTAAACCAGAGAGCGAATAAGGGTAAGGGGAAGAAAAAGAAGACGAGGGAGAAACTCGACGGAATATCACAGGGGAACGAAGACCTGAATTCTAACGTTACATCCTGTCCTAAAAACGAATTAGCTCGAAAGATTTGCCAAGTCGAGTTTTCCCTTCGTCCTTCGCTCGAATTTCAACCCCTTCCCTCTCGCTCTGGAATAGAAACATCCAGTTGGAAAGGTGAAACGTGACAGAGAGGAGCGTTTTATGCGTTCATTAGTCACACGAACCAGATTGAATTCCTCTTGAGCTTTCTTACCAGCTTAGATCGTGGAACATAGAGCGGGAGAAAAGGTTAAGAGAAGTTTTTCCATTTGGTGAATTTTACGAGGGCGAACGTCTGGAGTCTCCGTGAGCAGGGTTTCATCGGTTAGGCTGACCGTGGAGGATCGAACAATGACGCAGCTATCGCGGACAACGCTCAGAGATCATCCATTATCCGGCAGAGAGTGTGCAACGGCCAGGTTAGAACGAACGAGCACCGATAGGGAAGATAATTTGTCAGTTTAAAGATCTAATTTGTAACTGGGGCGCAGCTTTATGAGCTGATTCGGCTTACAGGTGTAGGATGTTGCGTTTAACGAGCTTGACTTAAGCTTCTTCGTTGATTAGCCCGCAAATGTTTTCGAAGAAAATTGTTCCTTCCGAAAGAGATTACATCGAGTCTAGTGAAGTATTGTTTAAAATGGTCTAAAACGACACCAATTTGAAATTACACCCTTTCGGATGAAATTAACTGTAATTAGAATTACGGAAGGTTTCTTAACAAAAAATTATATTCTGTTTTTCTGGCTTATTTTTTCATGTAGAATCACTTTTTTTTTTTTTAAGTCTTTTCAGAGACACTCCCTATGAAATAAACCATAATTCCATTTTTCACAGCGTCTGAATCGAAAAAATAAACTAGCTATCTAAATATACCTCACGCTAACTGTAAGCCCGTAAAATAACATAAAGCTCTAAACTTTTCTCGAATTCATATATAGTATACGTTGCAACAAAATCCGGTAGTGCAGGCGTGCGAGCCTGTGCGATTTTTTTAATTAAATCCGTTACAAGGCCCGGTGGTTAGCCTGCGAAGGGAATTTTTCACCGCGTCACGGCGACCATAAATCATCAAGCGGACGCGTCGACGTGCGATTGTGAAAGGTTAAAATATGTATCGGGCCGGTACGTACACAGCCATCTTAAATTGTTCCATACGCAATGACGACCCGACTGAATTCTCTGTCGCGTGGTACCACCGTCATGATTTATTATCGGAGCGTAGGGCTCCTCGTAATTTATGCACACCGGCTAGCCACCAACCAACTGTCGTACCATCGTTCCACAATACCGTCTGCAATTTCGTGGAACGTTCGACCGGTAACTTGCAAAACAATCGTCCCTGCCAGCAACCTCCGAAAGGAATCATTCCCTTTTGATTCGCGGTTTCGTCCCGCAAACGTATATTCCGTTAATTAACTCGACTGTGTGTCTGGACTGCGTTTCAATTATGATTACTTTGAACGTGCGTGCTACGTGACCAGAAATACATACTTGGCAGAGCCTTTGAATTTGAACATCATGCAGTATCGCGTAATATCGAGCGCTTTCGTGGTCAATGCGGTTAAAAGTCAGCGGGTTTATCGTAAAAAAGATTCTTTGGCTATGTAACAGTGACAGTGATTATAATCGTCGTAAGTACATATAATGGTACATTGTAACTTGGCTAAATTAATTCCTAAATATCAGTATATGCAGTAATAAAATTTATATTCCCGATCTTTGTGTAAAATATATCTAAATATATATGGACGACATAGGAGAGCAAGTCTAATTGATGAGCTTACGAACGATAACAATGCGATCAAACAACGCATGATGATTGATTTAAACGTACAAACACGCTGAAAATATTACATTTGTGTTGGAAATATATAGGAATTTAATGTAAATAAGCAAAAAAAGAAATTATAAGCAGAAATGGCAAATATTTACAGCAGAGCCTCTATTCGTTCGCGTACATCTTTATTAACGTTATAACAGGAATATACACCTACACGTACACGTTTATTTCCATACTCGAAACAAATTTTAAAATTATCATCATAAATGTTCATAATATTCGTGATATGAAAAAATACATAAATGCATTTGTTAGCATTTTAAGAGTTGCTCCATTTACGTAGAGATTTTTCACTTATGTAACGTAATAATTATAAAAAATGAACAAACCATACGAGCAGCTTAAGCAACGCATAAACATTTGTTTCGAGGAGAGCAGAAAGAAAAGGATATAGTTATTTATTATGAATGTAGTATACCTACGACACGTGTAATATATTTTCGTTTCAAGGCTTGATTGTATGCTTTATAAATATAAAAACTAAAAACCGTGAGAAATTAAGTACAAGAGGATGAATTATAATAAAAATTATAATTAAAACATACATACTAATAAATTTACAAGTAACGAATATAAAAATCATAGAAAACGATCCTTTGATTATCTTCCACGGTATAAACGATATAAACACATCGTTCTGTACGATAAAAGGGAAATTTATTTTTACGATAAAGTTCATTTCTTCCTCCCTAAATCAATATTAATATCAAAAATCAATGCATATATTCACACCTCTGATTCGAATCAAACAAGAATTCTTAAAACGTTGTTCGTCGATAACAAACCTCCCCCACTGTCAAACACGAGGAACGAAGAATCAACTTGGAGGGACCGTTCTCCCTCTTTGCAGATTACCATCCTCGGGACAACGCAGGCTAGGGAAGTTGAGACCACCCTTTGTTAAGGATTACAAGCGTTTTGTCCGCGACGGAATCCTCTTTCCCAAATTAACTTCTTCGTCTGAGAGGGCCATTATCGTCGCAAGTCTCCGTCTCCTTTATGTCTGCGAGTTCCCTTTCTTTACACCAGTGGTTTTGGCAACAAGCTCGCCGTAAATTCTCGGAATGATTCTTCCAGACCTGGTGTTAACCTACATAACGTGCGATTTATTATGACTTATAACGGGTCGGTTTTCGATGTCTCGGTGACGCTGGTTTTGCGGGAATTCGCGTCTTTTAAAAATCTGTTTCCTTGCCAAGCGCGAATTTGCGTCGTCTAGCTGGGGATTCTACGAGGGTGAGTTTTACAGAGTGAGTAAAAGGGTGGACGCAGCGGCCAGAAATGACTGTCTGTGCAGTGGAAGGCATTATCTTGGACCGACCATTCGTTATTAACTGCAGTTACGACTTCTATCGTTTGGCGTTGAACATTTTGCTCTGTACTACGGGATAAGAGATTACGCTATTGTTCGATGGTGTTCAGATACTCTTTTATTTTTTCACAGAATGTTACGCAATGATAATTTGAGGTAATTAGAGATAAAGAGACCTGAATCGTTCTACTCTTTATAATTATAGAAAAGAATACTATGACACGAAAAATGAAACTAAAGAATATCATGAAACTAATTTTTTAGATCTAATGCGGTAAGAAAATTCGTATTTGTAATTATCGATGTTTATGGCAAGTTTCGTGTAATTGTTTACTTATTTAAGAAGCTCTTCCTCTGGAGTATAATATATGAATTGAATAAGAAAAGTTCTAAATATATGAAAGAAATTAATTGAAACAATGATGTCTAAAACCTATAGATATATGGAAATACAACTGGCATATTTACTCGTGATACGCTGCCACACCTAAGCTTCTCAACGGGTAATTCAAATTTTGCTTCTGGAATTAATTGACCATTAATTATTACTCATTAGTACAGAAGGGTGGATATAAATGGATGTTATGTTTAATTACATTAATAAACTTGATATTTATTAGCCGTGTTATAAGGAAAACTAAATTATACTATGTTTTGAAGATTCTATTCGATTTTAACGAAAGATTATGTTGAAAATCAGCAAGGTCCAGTGACTTATGTAAAAGGGGACGTGTATTCACAATCACAATTATTCAAACACGGCATTGTGCTTATTATCTTCGATATGTAATAATTTATCGATAATGTTACACATTAATAACATTGTTTATTACTAAATATGATAAATAATAACCAGATTGCAGATTTTTATACATTTATATAAATTCCAAAATTGCGCGAATGCATTTAGATTGCATCTAATGTCCGAAAGTATAGTACGCGTTAACAATATACATAAAACAATTTTCTATCTGGCTAACGCTTTCTTAATTATACTCATAGAAACATAAATATTGGCGATCCTCTAACTAACAACTCGTACACGAAATTAACCGACTCTGCGCTTGGTAATGAAATTTTTAAGAACGACAAGAGTGGCACGCGCCGCAGCAGCGTTACACCGCGAAATATAAATCGCGCGAAATTATCACGAATTCCCGACCCAGTGTAAATTTCGTCCGACCAAATAACAGGAAACATTAACGGAAATTTATCCACTCATTTACACTCGACGTAACTCATCGACAATTTAAGGGGGTCGTTACGGTTCACCCTCTTTTGGACGGGATGTCGGTGAAATAAACTAAATGTAGCTTAAACAAACGAGCGTTCGCGATAAAGCTTGCCAGACCGTTCGGTAAAAGTGCAACGTCGAGCAACGAGAAACGAGAAGTCGTCGGGTTTTTTCCCTTAATTCTGTCGACGGGCAGCCGGGATCCGCGTATTTATCGCGTTCAACGTTGCTCACCGTCAGATGCACGCGGGCATAGACAACGACGAGCGAAGAGAAACGACCGGCGACGATATATTTTTGACACCGTCGACGCCTGCTGCGACCGGCCATTTACTCGTTGTACCCGCGTATCTCGTTTACACCGTTACCCTCTCGAAAAAGTACCATGTTCCTTTCGCATGGCTGTCGTGAAATTTACTATGTTACGCGGCATTAATTTCGTCCGCGTTTTCCGGTTTTTCGATGTAGAGAGAATGAGGAGAAGAGGCCGAGGATCGATTAACGCTAGATGGGATCAAATTCAACATGTACTTGGTTGTGATAACACGCTTCGTCGGCTGCGTTCAAATATTGCTCATAAGCAGACTGTAAAACATTTACGCATGTTTATATTTTTATAGACATAATTATAATTTTAGATTTTAAACTTTCACGATAATTATACGACATATTCGTAGCTCCAACTATAAATACGTCATAGTTATAATTCACAGAGTAAGACTTAGCTGAAGATTTATTTCAACTTCTTAAATGTTACGATACGTGTTGTGTATTTTGAATATATTGTGTACTCTTGCATATTACGTTCCCTACGACATCGTTACACAGTATGGTATAATAATATTTTCTGTTTTTGTAGAATGTGTTCAAAATTGAATAAAGTGGTTCTTACGTCTTTTTATATCTCGCATATAAATTAACGGGACTGTTGATAAGAATACGTTGAAGAGGATTTGCGAACGTCGAGGGCAAACCAAGATTCTGGTCAGGTTCGTTTACCTGATTTGATTTGAAATGCAAATGTCGGTAAAACGCCAGGTCTCTCATTAGACGCTTGTGTCTTTTTCTATTTATTGCGGAGTTTCAGCTGTCATGCGGGGGCCACGTTTTCGACGTGCAAAACAGAAAAAAAAAGGAAATAGTGTACGTTGAGTTTGAAATTTCGCTGACGAAGGATGTCTCATTAAGGTCGATCGGTAAAATCAAAATATACCATTCATGTGTAGTAAAAAAAAATGAAATACACGTACGTGAAACAAACATTGGATTAACGGTAGACTAACGAAAAATCAGATAAAAAATGGCGAAAAAAGTTTGGCGAGAAAAACATTTTTTTGCTCGTTCATTCCATTGAAAATCAAGAGAAAAATCTGAAATATCGCTGTCATCTTATGAATTATTACAATCAACATATATTACGACTCTTTTATACGATAATTTATCAACTAGTAATAGTAGTAAATTAAGTCAGAAGTTATTAGCAACGTTCCTTCTACAATTTTACGCCAAATGACTGTTAACGATGACAATATATAATTTGTACAATTTTCTCGTACAACTTCCTTCGTTCCGTTATCAGACATGTCGCTGTCATGCAATAGAATTTGCTAAAGAAAACGTTCACGCGCTAAGAGTCTTTCCGCGCTTCGAGCGCACGAAAGGGCACTGAGTGATTATCGACTCGTGCTGATCGACTATTTTCTTGCGTTCGATGAAAATCAATCAGCGTGCGTACTTCGGAATCTCCGTTTGGGGCTTCGTTGGACGCTCGATCGAGTTCAACATGGTGTCAGACGATATCGTTCGAATCGCCCAACCGTGAACATCAGTCGGGAAATCAGGCTCGTCTGATCAGTTAAAACATACCTTTGGATCGTTAGCATCTTCTGCACCAGACGCGGAGTAAGAATAGTTAACTCTCTCAATCTTCAGAAAGAGGAGTTTCACACAGTCTGCCTTCTGTGATAACGTCTTCTCCGCTAGACGTGAAGCACAGAACCGTTTCAATCTCCGAACATTCGCAGAGAGCAGTCCCATCTGCATTTCCTGGTTCATCAACATCTCCTAACGTTCGTGGAGGCGACTTCAACCGCGGACGAGTGTATCGTTAGCTACTCGCAATCGTCACCACTTCAGCCGTATATCGCGTCGTAGCAGTTGTTCCATATCGTATAATCGTTCAGCAGTCAGAGTCAATTCAAAAGCTTGTCATCGTCCGGAAGAGTATGACCCTTGGTGTCGTTGATTATTCTTCGCACGTTCAATCAGCACTCTCCCTCGTGAATCAGTAACCCAATTCGGTTGGTAACAAGCGCCGTGGCATGGACATGAGAAACACGCTCACGTGATACACGCACGATACAACTATTGGCTTGGCAACTAAGTACTTTATTACAACCTGTTAAGGTTATTGGACGTACGCGAATACAAAGGGACGCGTGGATAAATTGTAAGGTAGAAAATATATATATTTGTATTTTGAATATTAAAGTGTAAGTACAACGTTTGGAATACAATACGAGCTGGTCCAGATCTGCACGCCAGCAGTGTTACCCTATTATTGAAAAACCCTGAAGCCAACGTTGTATGTGTACCGTTTATGGTTCGCCTTCGACGCAGTCTTTTGTCTATGCGCTATCGATGGCGTCAGTGCTTGAGGAAACCAAAGACCAGATGTAGAGTTTTGTTAGAAGTTTTTTTATTGACTATTTGTTTAAATTTTCACAATTTGTCCAGAAGGACATTTGATAAAATATTATAGCTTAAAGAATAAAAATATAGCATGTGGATGGTTACCCCCAGCGGGTTTTTTTTTTTTTTTTTTTTGTTAGAAGTGGCGACCACTTCAACACAACCTAATGACAAAATTCGCAATTACTTAGTTTCCAGCTCAATATCAAAGCTTTGAACTGCTTTCTCGATACTTTGTTTCACTGTAATTTGAAAAATAAATACTAAGCGATGAATGAAAAAATCGCAGCAGCAAATACTTCATTGGGCGACTAATTTTCTCTTTCTATACCTAAAATTTTATAAAATTTCAACTCACGACGGTCTTCCAAGCTGTGGTGAACGATGAGACGTGTTGTTGGTTAAATTGATAACGAGACGAGTCAATTCAATTGACTATATTTACAGATATTTTAAAATGTAGAATACAAAGTTAATCGCAAGCGTTGCTCGCTTGGTGATATTCGTTATGAGATTGCGCGATACTGCCATACTGATACTAATTCTTATGCTGATTCGTTAGACTGATTCGTTGTACTTATTCGCACTACTGACCCTTCGACTCGTCTATTTTGGATTTCGGCAGGTACCGGAAGGTTTGAACTTGTCGCCGGTTGTAGGTTGCACGTAGCAGCGAAATTGCTTTGTTCAGAGTTTGTTGATTACATTATGTGCGTCGTACGATATTAATCCTCTGTGGCAAAACAACTATGTGAGACATCTTCGTATCGAAACGTCCTAAGACGACAAAACCTAAACTTTCAATGGTCGCATTACAATTATAATCGAATCTCCGTGGGATAATAGAATTTGATAAATGTCATTCCCCACCCTAAGACCATCGATTAGTAAAATACCCAGTTCTAGAATACAGAGAGTTCATTCTTAATGAGCGAGTTAATTAACGTCTGGTTCTGGGATCGGCTCGCGTATAATTCGTTTTTACGGGTACAATGAGCCATGGATAAGGATTCGTGAACACGTTCCTCGTTAAACGATTTGCGGCAACTTCTTTGTAGGATTCTTCTTTCTCGGATCTTTTCCACTCGAGAATCCACGGTGATGAGCGCAAAATTAATTCTTTTTTACGTTATCGGCGTGCGTGTTCTCCTGCGAATAGTTTTTCGATAGGATAAATGGACATGTTAAAGGTTTCGGTTATATGTTTTATGGCACGATCTAAACAATTGCAGACCGCAGAGATGGTGTAGTGGCTCACGAAACCGTTTGAACACTTTAGAAAACTCGTATATGCGTTTACATATAAATATCGTGTAAACATTTTCAAATGAAATATTCCCTTAAACAAATATTCTCGTGCAAAACGTTTATTAAGCTCACCTCCGATTGTCACTATCAGAACCATCATCGTGTAATCCATCGATCTCATATATTTTCCGACCTCTGAACTCGTTGCTCGAAACAAATGCTGGCCGCGTGTCTGTGCTCTGTTTGACCAGACGCTAACGAACTATGAATTCGTGGACAGGAAAAAAGGGGAAAAAAAGAGGAAAAGGGAGAAAACGAGCCACGATGACGCGTGGTAAACCGAGTTATTCCCTAAAAGTGTAGTTGGTATTTGATGAATTATTCACCGCCCATTCCTCCGCCTGTCGAACCCCTTGGAAACGAAACTACGTTTCGTACGTTCGTTCGTGAGCTTGTGTATCTTTGGTTAGTCGGTTCCAGACGCAACGACCACTCGCGAGAAACATTCTCGCAAGCAGCGACTTCTAATCTTCCTTATTTCATGGCAAACGTGGAATAATTATTAGAATTTCGCGACACACCGGTTAACGACTCTACAGAGCATTTGCGGTAACTTTTCTCTGAAATGGACAGACGTCTTAACGGCGTGTGTCGATAGAAATTCGACGAGCCAAAAGAGAGTGGGACTGGACATGCTCGACGACGCGCGAACGATGCGTCAACAGCCATCTGGTCGTTAATGAGGATGCGAGTGAACGTGCTTCTCGCATGCAAACATCACGTGCTTCCTCGTGGACGCGTCCACATCGAGGACACGCCAGTTTACCCTGAGCACAACCTGACGACCTGCATTAATCGCTGTCGTCAATCAGAGAAGGGTCGGCCACCCTGACCAGCGGAATGCGATTAATCTCGATCAGTCCGTCTACCGTGAACGAAGGGAATCGACGGTTCGTCGAAACGCAGAATTGAGTTGGTTTCAGAAACAATCTCGCCCGTACCTCGTTTTTGGTAGCATGGACAACACAGTAACAATGGTTGAACGTGTATTTGAAAGGGGCATAGGATTATCACGATGAATCGAAGGTTTTCCATTCAAATGCTTTTACAATAATACGAAGTGATATAGAAGGTGTTGTTTTATCGAAATGAAGAAAATGTATTATTAGGACTAACGGTATTAAACTGACTAGAGTAACTAAAAGTATTAAGGTTTCTCAGATGTAAAATGTTACATACGATGTAACGATTTCAAAAATAAAACACATGGAAAAGTTCGTCGATTATATTTTACATATTTCCTTCGTGTGACTACACGAGTCAGAAATTTAGAGGAAAGATTCTATAATTTGGACAAAACTGCTATTGAAATTGTTGGAGTACAACGATATTACACGCATAGACACAAATACTCTTACACAGACACCTACACAGGTATTTGAACAGGACGCTTACACAGGTCATACTCATTACTGTATAGAGAGTGGGGTTCAAAATATTTTAGTGATCATGGGTCACTACCTAAGTCTAGTCTGAGAGTAACTGGCCAACAATCAACAATTCATGCACACGTTGTTAATTATGTCACTCGCTTGTATACATTAGGTTCTGTAGTTCTGTTTAATAAATATCACTGAATATTATTTTAACATAAACATTGTGTCTTCCACAGATTATTAATCTCAACTTTAAGATTAAATTCTAACAGATATATATATGTCGGGTTTGAGTTGTTGGGGCTTGGGTTATAGGCGTGTAAAGAACAGTCAAGACAGCGTTTATTATCACGGATACAGATGAAATAAGATCGACCAGTGACCGCGGTAACTAGACGCTAATGGCAATGACCTTAGGTTCAATATAGCGAATCCACGGTCCACGGGCTCACTCTTTATTAAACTCAGAATAGAATTTCTATACGCAAAAGTATCGCTCGCTATGACGCTCTTTATATTGCTCTCTAGACGATGTGTCACTCACCAAGGAGATCACAAGAATAATTGACCGATGGAAACTTTCCTCTCCTTACGATTGCGTTAGCTTTGTTTAACGTTGACCCGGGATACCGACAAAACTGCTGCCGTTGCTAGGCAGACCCGCGGAGCTGCGACATTGCTCTTGCCCGGGGTTTGATTGTTAACACAACGCGTGTCTCATAATATTGGCACTTTTCTATTAGGAGGAACGTTCATCCCGTGACCGTGGCTACGCTCGGCGACCGGTTGTCGCCTCGAGCCTAAGCTCATTGTCTCAAGTTTCGAATGACTGTGTCTGGGTTATTCTGTGAATGCTATTTAGGTTTTTCCAAGTAATTCCAACGGGTGACCCCGTTGTCCTTTCATCTCCGACACATAAAACTTGAAATTCTTCAAACTTTAATATTGTACATTGTAGAAGATATTAGGTTATCCGAAAAGTTTCTTTCGTTTCATAAGGTGATAATAAATGAACAACAATTTCTGTTTTATATTATTTTATTAAATTAGGTATGATCAATTTCGTTATATTTCTATTATTACGTTCGTGCGTAATTCAATAAATTAATATAAAACAAAAAACATTGCGCGTCTATTATTACCTTATAAAACGAAAGAAACATTTAGGACAACCTAATAGGTGGAGGAAGGACAAAAACATTAAACAAATCCTTGAGATTCCCTTTCATAATTACAATATTAAAAATTCACAAAATTGTATAAAATGAATTTATTGAGATATGTATAATTTTATGTGCTAGATTAGGTTACATGCGTAGTAGTAATAATTGTATGTAAACATCAGCGTATGGAAGTACGTGTGTGCGCGGCGTCTCCAAAACAAATGAATGTAAACTGTTCAGTCGGTTAACAGTCTGGTATGGAAGAAAGTGCTGAGACGCGTGCAAGTGTGTATCGATGAATATCTTTGAAATCGTTTATCAAATAAATATATAACTATTCTAATATAAATTCCAAGCGTAAATTTAGTGTTCCTATACCATTATTTCTGCTATTAAGATTCAAAATTCTCAACAGAATTAATGGATTGGAATGACTATGAGAAGTAGAGAGGATAGGGTGGAAAATGATGCTTCTCCTTCATTTATACTTATCACTGAATTCAGCGAATGTGGTAATATAAAACCATTATCATTCCACGATCAGGGAATTTTGCTTTTGTATAATATCTTACGTATTTTGAGAGAAATGTAGATTACGAAGGTGAAAGGCAAAGGGTGTTTGAAAATCTGGTTGAGTTTTCATGAAAATTTAGGAGCTGCGTGCCACGGAAAAGATACGAAGAAAACGCGATTTTACCATACTTGCTGCAAGTATGCGTGCTGTCTCTGTAAGGAACGTGATGAATGAAATAATCGCTATCCAGATTTTTATTAGTTACAAGTCAACAACAATAGTACAAAACATAATCCAATGACTCGAAGAGACTCTGTAAAAGGATTTATATTTTTAGATTTGTAGACGTTATAGCAGTAGTGATGAAACTTAGTCTTATAAAGGAAAATTCTTGCCGAAGTTAGGCTTCTTTGTGACTGCGACTTGTACAGGTAAAATAACGCATATAAAATACGTTGAAGATAAGATGGGAGATAAGGTAAATTCCAAGTTGTAGAGGTTTTCACGGCAGAACGAAAGGGAATTATCAAAAGTTTAACCTTCCAAAAGTTTTCGTCTTATCGAGATTCGGCTGTATGTGCATATCGAATCATCCAAACAGTCAATTTATCGCGTTCCATATTCTCCATAATTCTCTTTTACGTATATCTTTTATAATATTAAACCAATTGATAACTCTCGTTCGAATATAGCCAAGAATCAATGACCATAGCATACGATTAGCCGCCATCGGCGCAGCAGTGCGCGCCGTGAACGCGATCCGACTTTTCAACTTATCGTTACGCTTCTCCATCGTTAAACAGCAGGCTGAATCGCGAGGAATCGAGAAAGTTTCACGATCGGGAATTGACTCGACCCGTTTTTACCCGTGTAACCTCGTTCCACGAACTCCGACTCGTTTCTATCGTTGCTGAAATGAGAGAGCTCGAGAGACGGTGCCTGAGAGAGGGAATGGAAGTTGGAGGAACGATCCAGCGCGTGCGAAACCACCGACGAAATGGAACGTTTTATTAGAAGCGTGTCTAGCTCTTGACACAGGCACCAATGGAGAGTAGACGGTTCGTCGAGTTTCTCGACATCGGTTTGTAGGCAGACGAAAAGCTGATTAAGATCGATTCGGCAAAATTATCCCTGTAATCTCTTTCGAGAGATTCCGGATTAAGGAGATCGTACTCAAATAGGATTTCAGGGTTTGGAACAAAAGCGATCATCGAGCGCCTGCCTTCTCCCGTTCCCCTATTCGAGTATTCTTCGAGTTTGATTTTCATTAAAATTTACGCGAAAACCGCGATCTTGTCTTCTCGTTCTAGTCTTTCCGACGTTACGGTTAACTCGTTCCTCCTAATGTCTTGACTTTTCCCGGATGCTGTTACGCGTGAATTTTATTTAGAAATCTCTCGCGGCGTGACTAGAGAGCTACGTGAACGTACAGACTCCAGTGAACGACGAACTTAGTAAAAAATTCAATACTTTCAAAGCGCAAAAGCGACGCTGATGATTCTGCCTTGAACACCGGATTCAAGCCTTTGTAACGAAACAAACGAATATGCAAACACGAGCTCCGTGGAATACCAAGTGTTTGTTATTTCTGCCGATTGCATTCCCCGTGAACGCACTGAAACGAAAGTTCAAAGACTAGCGAAAAAAAAAAAAAAACAAATCTCGCGGAAGAGAAGGAAACGAGCTTGAGGGAGAATGGCGAACAATTTTCTGTTCCGAGTTCAGTTATCTTTCGCGTAGAGAAAGTCATTTTTATCCAACATGCGTTGGAATTTAGTTTGTACATTGTTCGAAATAATTGAGAGATTAACATCCTCCGATGACAATACATTACGAGAATCGAGCAATGAAAAACGATGCTTAATTGATCTTTTTTCGCATCCACTTACGAAGCATTTACGATTAGCGGAAATAAAAAGCTGGACGTTTTCACGAAAATAATCGGCTCGTAATCCGTTTTTAATGACACACCCGCTGATGCGACGAGACCGACGTGCCGACTGCATAAATCTCGTTAACGTAGCGAAACCGATCGTTGACATCATCGAGTTTGAAAATTTCGTTATTTTCTTCATCTGTGTGTCACAGGTGAAAGGTTATTACAGAGCCGCGAAGCTCCAGCGTGCTTTTCCACGAAAAATATTTTTGCGATCTCACGACGACGATATTACAAGGCTTCTTTGTATTGCAAACTCTATTCACCTCCAACCGAGTGTCTCGTTTTTATGTTCTTCGTCTACGTTTTATAGAGCTACATAGAGCAGGCAAATTAAATTTTTTGGATGCTCCAGAACGATTTATATTCGACGGTCTTCAACTTCTTATGCTTTTTTCTTTAGATTCTCCGTTGTTATAAGAGAAATGATCGTTGTATAAGTCGTTGTAAAAGTTGTAGATATAAGGTCGTTATTAGGAGGCATTACACATTACATAAGAGCGTAGAAAACTTTTATGAGCAACGTAACAACGAAAGAGTGGAAAGAGAAGAAACTGAGGAAGGCGGGGTTGGTGCTTAAGTCTTTCGTTACGGCTGTCTCTGCTAAAAGGTCGTGGCATGATACGGTTACACGAAACGCGCGTTGTATTATACTTATCACTTGCAGCATGATAATGGTTTTGTTGATTTATATACTACATTATCCACATAACTGTATAACTATATATCTAAAATAATTTTTCTAACAAAATTTTATTTATACCAGCAGATGCTTTTGAACTTGTACCGTCCTATTTTTTTGTCCTTAAGATCCCTTCTGCTGTTAACCGAAATGTGTTTACAGCATATTTTAACTATGATACTTTTATATAAAACTGCATACGATATAATACTTTTTATCGTTTTTTTTTTTACAGAAACTATCTTAGGAAATGTGGACACTATTACAAAACGGATATATCCAATTAAGGAACTACTAGCCTTAAATCAACTAATATAATTATAATTTAAAAAAATTATAACAGGACGATAATAAACAAAGAGAACTATAATATCAGGTGTAAACACATTCTGTTTCTCAAGATTACGTTCAATCGTTAAACCACTTACCACAAAACTTTACCGTAGAAAACATGTTCAAACTCCCAACAACCATCAATCGTAACACCTATTCAGCGAACCAACATCACCGCAACGAACAGGTCTTAAATTATGATACACCCTTTCTACGTCCGCAGGAGTGTTCTCCATTTAACCGAGTGCCACGATCCATCATTTTCTTCGAGTTTCCTGTTAACAAACGCAAAGGATCAGATCAGCAAATCTTAATCGTTTATTTTCACTTACCTTCTGAAATCGCGAGTATCATCGATATCCTTATCAGTGATGGTTCGATCGAAGTAAAGTGATTCGTAGGTTGGAATGATCGGCACTTTGCTCGGAATCAATAGGCTGGTCGCGCGTGTACGCGAGCGAAGCGAGCCTGGGATGAAAAAAAAAAAAAACGAATGCTCGACGAGAAACCAAAAAACGATTTAAAAAAGAAACACGGGGAAAAATAGAAGCAAAAAGCAAAAAGTAGAAAAACACAACAAAAAAAAAAAAAAAAAAAAGGATAGAAGGAGAACGGGGGAAAAAATATTCTAACTCTAGCCAGCCGTTATCGGGAACCATTGCGTTAGCTGTCTGGATGGCCGATTTTAATCCGTTAAATGCCATTTCCTTGTACACGTCAGCTGCGGACCAATGAGCTTTGGAGGCACCGAAATGTCCGCCACTCGTGCCGCCATTCACTGCCAGAGACTAGGCATCCTCAAGTGCTCTCTTAGCCCATTCCGTCGGGATTCCATCGGGATTCCTCGTGTGCGTGTATACACAGTACACAGCCACGCGTGTTCTATCCGATCGCCGCGTACTCGATAAACGACACCGGAAGCAAACCGTCTGGCAGACAGATTGCACTGGATTCCGACGTGTGATTCATATCCCGTCCGAGGATCCGGATTCTACCACCGTTTATCTTTGAACAAGGAAAAATAAAAGAAAGGAAGGAAATTTTGAGATGTAAAGAGCTTGATATTTTCTCGGGAATCGTTACAGGCGGACCGAGTTATGTTCGTTAAGGGTTGAAAGATGAAAGTCGTTGCATAACAAGCGATGAACTAAATAATGGTGAGATTTTACATCGAAATTTAAAATAGGAGTCACTGTATCTGATACACAGCGGACTATTTTTATAAGTTTGGAATACTTTTATAAATACCGACGTTTTGTAGCTTCGTTTCATCCGCTAAGGGTTAATAAGCATATCGCGCAAAGTTGCGTCATCGTGTAACGCGAAAAAGTAAGACAATCGCATCGCGGCTACATGCGCGCAACGAAAAATAAAGTAGGCAAGAGGATGAAGGAAGAAGAAATATGTAGCGAGAGGATGAAGGAAGAAGAAAAATGTAGCAAGAGGATGAAGGTAGGAGAAAAATGTAGCAAGAGAAGAAGCAAAGAGAAGAGGAGAAAGATAACGTGAGATTTCTCGGGACACGACAAGCCTGGTGAAACCGTGGTCGTCTCCATGGTCGTTGAAGTGTACACGCAACGTATACATAGGTTCGGATAAGTCGCGCATGAAAATTTCAACGGCGACAATCGCGTTCCGCCGGGCAAAGCGACCAGCTACGCTCTCCTGCCCCACGAGTCGATAATGCACACCTCCGTGCGTATCTCATTAAAGTTGGCGGTGTGAAATGCGCACCAGAAAAGGAAAAAAGGAATCGACGCAAACAACCGTGAAACGCACCAATGTTGGTCCGATGACGCCGCGTAATCGAACTTTTTTTCTACCTCCGTTCCTTCCCTTTTCTCGCTGTCTTCTTTTTCTCTTAGTTGTTCATATTGTTGCCGATATTGTTTTGTACTGTTCTTACGCCAAGAGAGGAAATGGGATTGAAAAAAGGAAAATTCACGATGGAACACGACCGAATGTCTTAATATGCGTATGTTGTTCTTCCCGTAGATGAAGTAGCACAAAAAGAACAGAAATACCTTTTGATGTATATAGAAATAACACACACTATTATTTATGGCATATGCAAACAATGGAAACTTTGGTATATCCTTCATAAGGTAATCTGTTATTTTACATACGATGAATTATCGTAATTGAGCAGGAAAAATGGCAAGATACGTAATTGTTGCATAATTTTCTTAGAAAGCACGGGGAAATTTTTTTAGTCGACGAAAGAGTAACTCTGAGTAGTGCAAAAAGTTAATGAGAATCTTCAGATTGAAGGTTAATTGGAAGATTTGGTGAACGACTAAATTTATACAGTAACCCCGTACTATACACGGATAATTATAATCAAAAGCAAAGTATAAATATACCACATATATGTACTTATTACAAACATACTAAAGTATCCTACATATATAAATATACATAAGTATACTTATACTACAATCTCGATAAAAGTTAACGTTGGCATTGCCAAAATCACTATGTGTTTCTACTAATTGTAGTAGCAAAAGATTCTGAACCCCGTCATTTTTTCATGTTTTTCACTGTTAAACTATCTCTCGTCGCAATTTCACGCACGAACAAACGAAAGGAAACGACGTTGCTGAATCAACTATCCGCAGGAACAAGCGAATACGCAGCATACGACGATGCTGCTCGTCTTGAGTTACGAGGAATCAGACGAAGCCAACAGTATGTAGCACGATGTATGTGCTATACGTATGTATGTATCTGGTGTTCATTACAGAACGACGAGTGCACTGATTCACCGAAGAGAAACGCGACATGATAAAGGCACAACGATATAACGACGGGATAATATTTTCTAGTTTATCAGCGTCCAATACGCGTGCACTGGAAAAAGTTCCGAAGGACGTTCGTAACGTTCGCGTCGGTCGTCTATTGCCCGTCGAGACATATCGCGATGTCATGGTTTGCCTAGTAAAAAAAAAAAAAAAAAAAAAAAAGAAAAAAAAGGAAGCAAAGGAAATACGAGATATATAGTATTTATGGTATATAAAGGAACGAGAGGGAAAGAAAGCAGATGGAGAGACGTTTGAACGACATGTATGAAAATTCGAATGAAATGTAGCTTCCAGATACAACTCGTAAATTTAGACGATACGCTGCAATTCTGACTGGTTTCTGTGAGGCGAATGAGGATGATGTTATGATTCTGAATCATAACAAATTAATGCGATATCGTATCTATAAAGTTAAATATATGGACTGATTACATGATTTTGATCGAACGTGATATATCCTTTATTATTGGTTTTCGTAACATTATTAATCAATGGTGATTTTATTTTTAATATTTATTAGAACTCTTTTATACAATTATGCTAATTATAATATTCTTCGTATCAATTTTTTTTATTCTCATTGATAGTATTTTGGTTCGTTAAAAAGAGCATCTTTTGATTGATAAATTAACACGATTTAATAAGAAAATTATTATAAACGTCTCATGGAATTTATAATCTTCTTTTCTATAGTAAACATGTAGCGTGATATGGTTCTTTGACACGAATCATCGTCATTTTATCAGTTTGTACATTTTTTTTTTTTTTTTTTTTTAAGTAACATATGTATACATGATTTACTACAGATCGTTGTTATCTGTCAATTTAGATGAATTTGTTCTCGTACATGTGTTTTGACATGAATCTTCGTCGTCTCGTCAATCTGTGTCATTTTGTTTTTGCGTATTGCATGTGTTTCCATGTGTATTTTTAACTATCGTAGCTGACAGCTAACTGACTAATATAATTTAAATATAAATATTACACGAAACACGAATCTGTTGGTATTTGGTAATTGTGATGGATGGTTTATTGAAATATCGAGAAAGTGATAAAGTCTGACCATTAAAAATGCATAAAAAAATGTTACGCGAGATATAATGAATAACCTGAAATAGCATAACTTTCAACTATTAAGACATTATTTCCTAATCAATTAATTACTTCGGTTAATCATATACAAGTATACTTCTCTTTCATGAAATAAGGATAAACTTTTCCCATCAAATTTCCAGCCAAAGTTTAATAAATTATACAAGGTAAAAATAATATATGATATGATAAATCTTTAGGATAACTTCTTCTTAACATAGAATTAACCGACATTTCTGTAAGGTCATTTCACTCCAAACGTTACTCCGTTATTGTACAATCTACATTTTAATGCTTCCATATTTCTGTTTTTATTTTCTGTTTTATGATCTACGTCATGAATTTATCAACGTCGAATGTCCATGTCACTCTTACCAAATATGTGTATGTATTTCTAATATGTAGTTATAACAATTACAGGCTATGGAAGATCAATGCCATCCTCAGTTAATATTTATGAAAATTTCAATGTATTCGTATAATGGCAACGTGTCAGATGCATAATTCTGATCATCGATGCTTGCACGATTCCAGGTAGAAACGTTTCACGCACACGCTAATTGTCAATTTCGATTGATTTCCATATCTAGGTAACTGCAATTTCTTCATTATTTATTTATTAGATACTTTCTTTATTATTTCAAGCATTTGATATAAATGCTACCTTGGAATTGTATTATGTATATTATGTAACAAAGATATCTACTACGTTCTTTACAACGTAGCATCATAGTGGTAGCATCATTTTTATTTTCATTTATATGTGCAACACCACAATTAATTATTTAAAGCAATCAAATGTTGATGCGCGTGTTTGTAAGAGTCGTCTTCATCCTGTATGTGGAAAAAGTTGTTAACTTTGCGGGAACCACGGTGAAACCATTTAATACAAAAAATGTAGTTTTACATCGCAATTTCAATCATTTCCTTAGAGAAATCGTTTGTTGTTCGGTCTTACATAAGCGACAAAGTTCAACGACAGAAAAATTGGGAAAAATAAGTATTTTCTACTTATATCTATCGCGGATTTGTTTAATTAATAGAGCTTTGATACGATCAAAATTGAAGGAGATCGTAAAACGATCTACAGTTTACATCGAACAAGAATGTTTATACTGTCACGATAAAATTTTATCACGGGATATGGAATTTGTTCTTTCTCTTTCTAAGCAAATCTCAAATTATCCCAAATCATATATATATATGTCGGGTCGTCTTTGGAAAACGGGGCGTGTGATGAGTTTTGCCGCGAGTTGTCCATAGTTGTCTTATACCAAATGGTGTTTATCTATGGGAATGTATTACAGAAGTTAACAAATGATATCGACGATTGAGTGATCGAGGTATCGATAACGATGAATTTAGGTTCGTTAACGAATACACGGTCAATGGGATGACAAGTGTGATTTTGATCTTGACGCACGTGTTCCCTGTTCCAGTCGAACTTAGCAAATTGAACCTCGGTCCAAGTGGAACTACCCTTATATGCTCCTCTCCTTATTCCTCGGGTCAATCCCTGTTTTTAAGGCGAGTTATTTAATTACTTTATACCTCTGTTAGGTACACGTCCTTCCCGTGACCGTGGCTACTTTCAGTGACCCATTATGTCACTTAGAGCCCAAGCCCACTGTCATAAATCTCGGATAATCATAATTGATTTAACTCATAAACAGCACCTTCTCAGTTTTATCGTTTAAGTAGGGCTATGATAAAAAATCTGGATTAAAGTATTATGGACTTTTCCAAACATTCCGAAAGAAAGTCTCCGATATACTTTCACTTTCTTATCAGACTTATAAATGTCAATGTTTATCATACAGATTACACTACCTGTATTAATAAGCAAACGTGTGTGTCACGATAATGAATATGCTATATCATTTCGAATCTTATCTTTAGATGGATATTGAAAGTGCTTAGTTGTCACAAGTAATTGCTGTATTGCGCCATTATATTACGTAGTAAAACAATAACAAATTCTTTATCGGATTCTTCACCCTACTCTTTGATTTATAAGATTTTGTATTGCATAAATTAAAGCTGTTGAAAGAAAGAAGCGAAAGCTGTTTGAAAGAATCAAATAAACAAACAAATATTTGGAAAAAGAAATGAAAGAGATATTAAAAATATTATTTAATAGCTCTAGTTTGCTTGTGATTTGTACGTTCGTTTGAAATGTTTAGCATAAACATAAGAGAATATGAAACGTAAGAGATATGAAACGTAACTGTCCTATTCCCGAAACGCCTGGTGCTTATATCGTAGGTGACTGTTGAACTGTTGGTGCGTCTTGTGCGTACCTGGTGCGTAGCGTAACGTCCCGTTGGCGACCTCATCCGGTGGTCTATTGTCGAATTCTAATCTGAGGTCGAAGTTTATAACACGTCGTCTGCTATTGAGCGGAACTGTCGAGCGCTTAAATGCAATGCGAGAAATTCCAATTTCTAAAGAAAATAGCAGATGTGCTATCCGTATCATAAAGTTGGGATAATCTTGTATCTTCAACAAATACAAAACGATATAATGAATAAATATATAACGAAGATATCAAAATATACATACGTATATCATAAGTAGGTAAATATGCCATGGAAATATAAATCGCGAGTCTAAAGGTGTGTCCTCACTATGTCGATCGGTATTGCCAAAATCGATGAACGTTTCCACTGAAAACACAAAGCACGTGCATCAGTCTGTAAAATAAAATTAAAGCTAACAGCACAAACTCCTTATGAATCGCTCGGCACGAGGTCGCTGCCCATATCGGCGTGGTTTTCTTCGAAAGATACTGCTACGAACCGGTTTTGAGGTTGGAACCGGCGTATCACGTCGGCAGGTACCAATGTGATACTCTTATCATCGACCTGTATCCCCATACGTTCGGTTTGTCTTATAGATACAGCGAACTCAACCTTAAGACAATGTCACAGAACTAAATTTTGAAAAAAAACAGAATATGGCTTAAAAAATGAAATCAGTAAAAAATTTTTTTAACAAAGTGAGCAAAAGAGTTTTTAACCAGAATAAGATTTCATAGGCCATAGTAAGAGAGACAAGTTATTTAAACCGCTAATCACAGATTTTCTTAATTAACGTGTAACAATCTTATGCAATATGTTATCAGTATAGATAAGACTTGACATTTACTTAATTACAATATGCTAATAAAACTATTAAAATATAGCTTCTCATGAATCTCATTTAGCCTCAGAAAGGTCAAGTAGCAGAAGAATATGACCTTTTTCACATCTGCATTTGCGTAATTCAACTGAAATGTTTACATAGTCACGGGATGATCATGCAAATTTTGTTTCGTAATTGAAAACATTTTGCAATGTGAATACAGACTAACTAATTTTGTCGCGATCTTTAAGTGCTTTATTTTATTTCTGTTAAGCGACAAGATTTTTAATATCGTAATATAAACACCAAAATATCACATTTGTGTTATCACGAAGGAAAGTTCATTTTTTTACTCTAACTTTCAATTAATCAGTAGATAAATGATACTAATATGTTGCTACGATAGAATAAGTTGTATTTATTAATAACGGGTGTATTAAAATCATATGTATAAAATAGTATGGTACATACTAGTGATTTTAATACACCCATGAATACTTATCGCGTAAAATATCTAGCCTATATGTCAAAAAAGATTAGCCAAAATTTGCAACATTTTTATGTCACTTTTTTACGCAACGTTTTTAATTGGAATTATCAATTAACGTCACAGATTCGTGTTTGGTGTTATTCTTTTCAACATTTATCCGCGTTTAATGTAAAAGTGTTTGATTTTCGAGAGAAGAACCTACTTAGTAGAATATAAGAAAATTAAATATTCAAAGAACAAATAATCTAATGAAAGCACAACTCAGATTATCGTAGCTATCTATGATCCAAAGATACTAATTAAGAATAAAAAATCAATAAAGTCGAACAAATGCAACTGTTTTATCATTATTCAATGTAATATATAAAACCCCGGAAAAATTAGTGTTTGCGATAATTACAAATAATATTACATTGGAGAATAATGATGATGAAATTTCACCCATGATAGCCGATGGAAAGATTAAAGTGGAAAATGTTCTGTAAAAATTAAGAAAGTTGACGGTAAAAGAATACGATTGGGTTTTTAATGGATCGAAGAACGCAGCATGATTTACTACTAACTGGTGATATCGTGCAAAAAGTGAGATTTTTATGGGATAATGTGGTGACTACGACGAAAGCGGTTTGCATGTCTGCAAACGCGAGTGCCAGGTGGTACCGAGATAGAGACACGCGTGAGTCAACAAGGATCGAGGTTATTCTTAATTATGCTACCTGACCCTGCACGAGACACAACATAGAAAGAATGGTGGTTGGCGACTTGAACACAGCCGAGTCGCCCGATTAACTTGGTAAAGAATCCCATTCGTGACAGGGTGCTCCATAAATCGCTCGCGTGCTCTACTGAAAACGATTAATATCCCTTGGATGACAGAAGCATCGATGTATGTACGAGATACAATGAAACTTTAAATATTCGAATAACCGCTATCAGAACGTATTATTATTCGAACGATTTACTATATCCGAAGATTCCATCGTTATGTTGGGAGAAACCTAACGCTTACATAGATGCTACGATGAGAATAACTTGCATACATATTTAAGTTGCAATTTCGTAAAACGCTGGAGATATGGTTTAAATACACATAAGTCTATCTAATCGCGTTTACCAACTGTTTCCGTCAAATCATGAAAGTCACGCAGCTGGCAGTGCCATCGTTGGTCTATCATTTTTATTGCAACGACTGATAACTTCACCGATACACGTTTAAGAGAGGGTTTTAGCAATTTCACGGAGTTTCGTCTGATATTCGACGAATACGTTCATACAATCACGATGAAAATGCATAATTTCACGAAAACAACAAATGACATTCCCCTAATCTTTATTACTTTTCTATATATGAAGGATATTATGGGGATTATAAAATCAACGGTAATAAACTTTATTTATACTGTAATGTTTGAAGAAAGAATTTGTAGAAAGATGCTAAGCTATAAATCAAAATTGTATGCAGAATTGATAATTAGCAAAATTTAGCAAGTCACAATTATGAGCTTCGAAACTATCCTGAAGAAGTAGATTGCAACATCAACGAAACGTTGGGCAAATATTCAGTTCCAAAAGATGAACATAATTTCGTCATTTTCGTACTCTTTATGTAAATACAATACGGCCATCAGATAGAAATTTTTAATTCTATTTTTATTATTCTACGTTCATTATGAAGATATTCGATAAACACAATTTTAATTGCACAATTTGTTTCATAAATTCAAAGGTTGTAGACCTGAAATCTCAAATATACTATCTTGTCAACTCGTTTTATTTTTCTTATCACTGTAGAAATTTCTGCTTATCGTCTGAAATTTATACCGCGACAAGCGATCAGTCGTTCCTCAAGACAGGATTTTCGCAAGAACAGCGACAGCAACATCGCGTGAAGCGTCGAACTCGTAGGATTCACCGTTTTCCATAGCGCAGGATGTATGCGTGGTGTGTGCGGACACGCTTCACGGTATACGCGTAACCGAGCAATTTCTTCGACGAGATGGAAGAGATCGATGCTACTTTGGCAAGCCATCGGAGCATTGCGCGATCGTGCAAGACGAGCTCGACGATCCGTTGCATATGTCGCGACTATATACGCAAACTCCTCGCGGAATCCGGCTAGCTGTCTAACGACGCCGTCGAGCCAGAAGCAGTCCGTATCAGCTTCAATTCGCTGGTAAATGTTTGTCTTTCGAGGATTCGTTTCTCTTGCTTGAGCACGAATACATTCGCGCTTCGATTCTTCACGGAAATCGCTCCGATTGATGCGTTCGTCCGCGTCAATTCGTGCAATTAATTGAATCCTTAAAATTCCAAAATTTGATTCTATTTGTTACAAAATTTCATACGATACGCCGCGTTTATAGTTTAGACAATTTAATCGTCGTTGTTCGAGACACTAGACCGAGATGTACGAGAGATATAGCAATAAAGATTATTTGCTACCGGAATGATGAGCTGACAAGTATTTGTTAGTAAAATAGTAGTTGGTAAAATAAAAGAGTACTACTAAATATAATTAGCGCGTAAGATAAAGGATAACGAGGATCACTTGCAAGTATAAAGAATTGTGATATTTATTAAACAACGAATTATATTACAAAACTGAATGTGCGTGGTGCGAATGTTTTTGAGTTGATAACGGGTATCGCGGGATTGGTAAAAGACTTATTGATACACAATAATTGAAAACTACTCGAGATAAAGCTCTTATAGTCTCTCATACGATAATTGTGAATATAGGAAAAACACGCATACTTATCGATTATACATTTTGAGCTGGCAAAGGTGGTCGGTTCAATGCGATTGGTAAAATCTCTTCTGCAGGTGGCTATCCCCACGTTACCAGCCCTCGAGTGTACGGAGCGACTCGAAAAGGGCCGCATAAGAATTCCGCTGGTTTTTACCAGCGATCATAGCACGCAATGAACTCTTATGAAACGCGTATCAATACATGCTGAGTGTTTTATAGTTTCATAAGGGCTATTGGTGTTAAGAAAATGAGAATTTCTTAGGTTTATAAACACGAAGATATAAAGTATATATAAATAAAAGAGATAAAAACATAAATTCTGAACACGGGATGAGCATAAGGAGAAATTGAAATGACTTGGTATCTAAAATTTTGCATATGATAAAACGTGCAGGTTTTTTTCGACAAGGTTTTCTTTTAAATACTTTCGAGGTTATATGTACTTATAAAACGAAGTTGTCATCAAATAGATAATAGCAAATAGAAAAATTGGACTTCGTGCGCGTAAAAAGTAATGTATGGCTTTATGAATAATGCATTTGAATAATAACTATATCCATGAATTTATTTAAATGGCATTTAAAGAAATATTGCTTTTATATTGATGAAATAATTATTACTCAACTGTTGCGTTCTTATCTTTTTCTTCGATTTGCTGTTACAACAAATGTTACAATTTAACATTTTTGTTCTAATTGATAACTCATACTTTGTTGAATTTTATAATAAGCACGTTCATATTACGCAAATGTTGAAAAGTTAAAATTGTATGTAATCGTATATAGATCGTATTTCAACTTTAAAATGATATACAATGATACACGCATAAAGATTAAAAAATAATGATTTCGGAATCTAATACAACAGTCGGATATTTCATATGTTACGACTTTACAATGTATAAGTATAACTTCAAAGATGACGAATTTTGTTCCTTCTTGAGAGAGAAGGAAAAGATGTTTAATGACGTTTGTCACGCAAACGCTGTTTCATAACTCACAATGTTTCTAATATTCCATGTTTGTTACATCACCAATAAGACAAAAGAATTATTCAATCAGAACTCGTCCTTTGAATTTCATCGATTCAGAAACAATGAAAACGAATCACTGTAAGAAAACGATATAAAAGACCGTCTTAGCTAAACGAGCTTAAATCTCCAAACTCTGCATCCAACGATACACAGAATCATCGTAACGTCAATTTCTAGTCGATAACTATCTTCGAGCAGTTAACGATTTCCACCGAATGCCGATAGTGAAAATCGTCTGGAAATTCCCTAGAAACTTACTAGACGATTCGCGATCGTTTCGCTTAAAAAGAATCCAATTTTGGCGTTCCCGCGTGAAAAGCTGTCCAGGTTTCTCGATCTCTTTCGCGAACTTGCAAGAAAATTGAATTCCAGGCAACGATCGTTCGAGCAATTATCGGTGATTTAACCGGAGGCGAGCAACGCGCCCACGGGAGCGGTTAAGAAACTTGACAAACCTGGACGCAGAAAATCGTTTCGCCTCGTGTTACGTTGCGACAGACCGTCCTGGGATTTTACACTTTCCCGGTCGCGGAGAAACGAAACCGCCAGCCTGCGGCCTCGTGACGGCCAGCTATTTGTCGTTGATAGATGTTTTTCTTCCGGTACGGTTCGCTGCCCGCCACCAGATCCGCTTCTCTTACTTTCAAACGAATTTCACTGCGTCAAACGACAGAGAATAGTCTCATTGCGTTCATTCGTATATGGTTATCTATTTCTTCTTTTATCCGGCTCATAAAATTGAAATTTTATGTCATTGATATTTTAAATCACTTTTTTCTTACTACAGAATTTTTATTTGTACCTTAGATTTATGCAATGGATCTTTCTTCTGTGATAATAGACGACGTAGTAAGGTAATAACTTATTTTACTTACATTATGTTAAAGTGTCGCGTTTATGCCGTTTGGTTTCTCATAAGTAAAAGCTTCATCGTTGGTCTTTCCTGTATTGACATTGATTTTACAATGTTTGTGCATTTCCCTCGTTGTTTTATTATCCTTATAAACGCTGAATAGTCGCCATTTGCAAATAATGTAATCTGCAAAATTTCGTTTATAATAAAAGTCAATGTGTAGTGAACGTGCATTAAAGCCTGTTGCATAAGGAACTTTGCATTTGGATTTATGACAACAATATAACACTAGTCTGTGTCATCATTTTAAATACCGTAAACTGGTAATAGGAAGCAACTGTATATTTTTAATGAATTTTCTCGTTACGTTCATTATTTACTCAGTTGATCTTTTTATGTAACAAGTGATTTCTGTCATTTTCACTAGATCGATGAAGTGTTTTTTATCATGATATTTAGCATACTTATTCATGCTCTTAAATCATATTCTACTTTTTATAAATAAAAGAGATGAGGAAGGCTAGAGGCAGCAAAATGTTTACATCTTTTGCGATTACTTTGGGAAATAGCCAAGTGTATATCAGTATTATCGATTTTAAACAATTTTTTACAAATCCTTGAATTTCTGAGTTCTACCGATTTCTACAGACACAAATTTTACAAATTGTGAACTATGCATAAATTGTTTAAGATATGAAATACTGATAAATACATCGTACGATATATAATATACTAAAAGAATATTGCATAAAAAGCCGCAATTTAATAATCACTGCTAACATCTATATGATATGCATCATATAATACAGTAAGATATAAATGTCAAAACAACAAATCCATTCCGCAAACATATGTTGTCATTACTCATAATAATAGTTAACTGCACTAGCGATATGAGACGGTAATTCAGCGATGACGGGTACAATTTTAAAATTATAATGTATACCGATATCGTACCATCATTACATAGATTATGTAAAACGACAATAACATGGAAACGTCCTTTTTAGCAGACCTATAACCAGGACCTGCTTTAGTACGTCTCGACACGAGGAATATGAAGCATCACCTCTGTAATCTGTTGTTCGTTCTGTGCGTCTTGTACATCGCGAAGCAGTCGGAATGTTACAAGATTCTAGCCATCGTCCCGACACCATCTTACAGTCATCAAATACCGTACCGACGATTATGGCTGGAACTACACAAACGAGGTCACGAAGTTGTGCTAGTCACGGCGGATCCTATACCAAATATCAAATCACCGAATTTTACGCAAATCGATATTAGCCAATCGTACGGATCCATAAGGAGTTTAGACTTTGTTCAAATGCGATTCGAGGGAAAACGCTGGTTACATATTGTGGAAGAAGAAATGTTGCCTATAGTCGATGTTTTTGCGGAAACAGTGTTCAATTCTACAGAACTGCGGAAGATGTATACTGCAGACAGCAACGCAACGTTCGATGTCTATTTGACGGAATTCCTCTTCGCGCCCGCCACTTACGCTTTCGCACATCGATTCAATGTTCCTATAATAGGTACGCCTTTAACAATCATTTTTGTATTTATTAGTTTCGTTATCTTTATTTCGTTTTGAAAATTACGAATATACGTAGTGTCACGCACGTGGCACGTGCACCCTAATGCTTTTTGATGTAGAATGTTCCGAAGAATCAACACGTGTAAAAGGTCCTCCAAACGACCTGTATATATCTTCCGACATTTGACATAATTAAACGGAAAAGAGATTTCGAAAGTGATTCATTTAGAAAATAACATTATGAATCTAGAACGGCGTATATACATATTATTTTATACGAAATATTGTATCCTAGAACTAAACTTTCAGCAGTCTCAAAAATATGATTACCGAAAACACTTTCCACATTTCCAAATCAATCGAATTGAACTTATTATCATATCAAGATTAGATCGCGAATGTTTAGGGATTTGATATAAATTTGAAGATGCAAAAATATGAATATGCATTTGCATATAACCAAAGTAAACTATTTGTTGGAATATTCAGTATCTCAAAAGAAATTACATTTAAGGTTACCCGTATTCTTAGTTTCTTGTCGATTAACAAATTAAGATCACCTACAATTTCGTTTTGTATGACCTTAGGGTTAAGTTCATTAGGGATACTTGCCATTAACGAACACGCTCTTGGTGGATTGGTACTGCCTTCTCACGAGTACACGTGGGAAATGGAAGACAACACGGGTACGAATCTACCGTTCTTGAAGAGACTGCGCAATTTCGTCAACATGTGGCATAGCTTATACTACGTCTACCACGAGATCTTTCCTCAGCAACAGAAATTGGCTGAAAAATATTTTGGGCCTCTGCCACCAATGCTAGACGTATTGAAGAACGTTAGCATGCTTTTCATCAATCAGGCCGACGTTATGACACCGGCTCGACCGAAACTTGCGAACGTAATCACGTTTACGTCCTCCCACATAGAAAAGAAGCCGAAACCTCTGCCTAAGGTAAGTTTTATACGTGTATATTAAATAAGGATTTCTCTAGCACAAATACAATTTTATTACTTGTATGTTAAGTAAAATAATAAATTGTATAGGAACGGTAACAGCAAAACAGTAGTATGAAACGACATGATGAATTGGGTAAGATGCATTAGGAGGTTCAAGATTTTCTTACTATTGTTGAAGTTTTTTACTTGTTAATTAACTCATAAATTCTTCTAAATCAGTATTCAAAGATTCCCCAATAATAACAGAAATAGCTTCCTCTTAGTTATTATTTTTTATGTAAAATTTACTCTTTTACACACACGTGTCTTTCATCAGGATGTTCTATTTCGTCACAGGACTTACAAGTATTTTTGGATGGCGCCACAAATGGGTTCATCTACTTTAGTCTTGGTAGTAACGCAAGAAGTGCAAGTTTACCAGTGGAGATCCGACGCATGTTCTGCGACGTGTTCGCCAAGTTACCTTATAGAGTTGTCTGGAAATTCGAGGAAGATTTGCCCGGGAAACCTGATAATGTTTACATCGGAAAATGGCTCCCACAACAAACCATTCTCGGTATAATCTTATTCTCAATAAAATATTTATACATCGCAGATATTATATACCTCGATGAAAAATGATCTAACGAATCATATTAATTCGCAGCTCATCCGAACATTAAATTGTTCATTTATCAAGGAGGCCTGCAGAGCAGCGAGGAGACAGTCCACTACGGAGTACCAGTTCTTGGTTTCGCAATTTTGGCCGATCAAGATTATCAAGTAGCCAGAATGGAAGCTCTGGGCATTGGAAAATATTTGGAAATTACAACACTTAAGAAAGATGAACTTGAAAATGCTATTACAGAGCTTATAACTAACAAAAAGTAAGTATACACTGACATCCTATTATAATTGTGCTATTTTTAAGAGTTTAACACTAGAACTACCTAATCTGTGAAAATGACGGACGAGTTTCAGAATATTCGTTTTTGTAATCACACGATTCTTTTGGAAAAATTTGTTTGGATCTCAAACAATCAGAATTTTTGAAATAAAATTTTCTGTGTTCTAAAGTATTATTACTATAAGTTGGTCGAGATTGTAGATTCATCCGAATAAAGAAAGGAAAGCAATAAAGTCATTTTCATGTCGAACAGTATTCAAAATTGAAAAATAATTAGAGGAATGAAATTTTGAAAATCTTTTAGCTACTAACTTATTCTAGTAAATCTTTCAATGACATTGGTCGATGATAATGTGCTATTGTAATTTACACTTGCACTTATTATGCTTGTTTTCAGATACAAAGAAAGGATGCATTATATCCGAAATATCGTTCAGGATACACCGTACGATCCGGTAGAGAATCTCGCTTGGTGGACGGAGTACGTGATACGAACGAAAGGCGCCCCTCATCTTCGCAGTAGTCTAGCTTTTCAGCCTTGGTATCAACGTTGTGATATGGATATTGTAGCGTTCTTAACGATCACAATTTTCTTGATCGTTTCTTCTACCTTTCATTTAATTGCCAAGATTGTCGTCTATGTGCATAAGGAAATCAAATCAACTGAAAAGCAAAAGATAAGTTAAGTATTTATGACGCAATTCATTACAGAGAAGTATTTATGACACAATTCAGTCCGAGTGACACAAATGTTTAACATCTCATTTCAACGAATGAATTTTATCTAGTTTCGTTAATGAAGTGATCATCCCGCGTTTTATAATTGGCGAGTTACTCTGGTTACAAGACTAACGATTCTGGCACGGAGAAACTTGCAAATAAAAGAAAGATTTGATTAATATAAAAATATCATTCATACATTGTTGATCTCATGATTGAGATTTTTTGAGGAATCGTCGAGTTTACTGTAAAATGTTATCATCAATTAGGAGAAATTACATTGAAAACATAGGTATGTCGAAGTAAAGTATTGATATTCCATATGTCTGTTGCGTTCTTGAAGTTATTTCGTTTATTTCCGAATTTATTGTTTTTAACTGTAGCGTGTCTTCTGATATTAGGAACGAAAACGAAATACTTTAAACCTTATGTTACAAGGGATCAATCAGTATTGTTGGCAATATGTTAATCACATGATCAAATAGCCCTTGTCATTCGCGAGCATGTTGCAATTTAGCCAATAAAAGTCTCCGCACCCTGCTGCGTTAAGCGAAGCAAAATGTAGTCGATGACTGATATTGTAATGTTAAAAAATGGAAGGCATCATGTAGTTATTCGAAGTAAATCCGTTGTAATTGATACAAAATTATGTAGAAAAATCGTAACATCAAAGATAAATAGAATAATAATGAAAGTATATCTATTTAAGAAAACAATAATCTTTAGAAACCCTATTACACTTTTTATTTCTAACGCAGTATTCTAACACTTTACGTGCGAATTACAGACTGTAACGTAGTGTTATGTACATAGAGATAAAAAAGAGATGTTACGTAAGCGCATATCGCTTTAGGCTTTGTTAGAAAATTATAATAAAAGTACAAAATATAGAATTAAATTTATTACTACACGAAGGTTTTGTGTCATTTTAGTTCCTGTGATATATTTTGTGGCACGTTTTTCTGTTAAAGAACTTTTGTTAATTATCCTTTCCATCAATTTTGGGAATTCCAGTTACGAAAACCGTAAATGAGACAAACATTCTTCGTTGAAGAACGTTCGCGACATTTCCAGATCAAATTTGACAATTCATTATTGCACTACAGTTTTCAAATCTCGAATGGTAATCCTGATCTCACAGATAGATAAAAATGTATGATCTATTTCTGCTTTAATTTATATCACGTCTTTATAATGAGTATATCTTATAGCAAACATTTCTGTTACGCACAAATATACTGCACGTTTTATTATATATGAAATTTTTACAATTGCTATGAATTTCTAATAAATATCATAATTTTTATACCAGCAAGTGATACTTGCCATAATTTATCCAAGCTAATGATTAATTATTATAGTAGTCCTTTACCTCCTACCAAATAATCAGGCTACTTATCCTTATAATTATTCTTATCAGACCTTTCATTTGGTGACAAATGATGTTTGTCAAGCATTTTATTTTACTGGCAAATACTTGTCAGCTTGTCGTCCAGATGACAAATAATCTTTGATGTTGTATTTATCTAGCTTGCTAATTCAAACAATTTCTCTTATAGTAACAGAAGATATGTACTTGAAAAGAATTTTGTAGTATTGTTACAAGTATTTAGCAAAGCTTCGCACGATTTATATTCACACGATATGGTCATATCCTATTCATAAAACATTGATAAAGTATCGTTATGAGAAATATAGAAGCAACATTCGAATCACTAATTAAAATATTGTTCATATTTAATTTTTACGTATTAAAATTAATATGTATAGGAATATTCTCCGAAAGAAAAGCGATCCGTTATGTTCACTTGTGAGCGTTGATGATAAAAGTGAACGTGCATTAAAGCCTGTTGCATATGAAGCTTTGCATTTGGATTTAGAACAACGCTATAACAGTAGTTTGCGTTGTCAATCTAACAACGTAACCTGGTAATAGAATACAGCAGTAAATTTCTAATAAACTTTCTCATGATGTCTTTTATTTGTTGATTTTATCCTTTTATGTAACAAGTGATTTCTGCCATTGCCACTTGATCTACATAATGGTATTAAATACTAGAATACGAATGTGTTATATAATTTCAACATATTGGCGCAAAGTTAGATTATATCACATTGTGATAAAGATTCAATAGATGCAATTGATATTTTATCTCGCTATTATATATACAATATACAAGTATTTTTACGTATACGTTCTCATATACGTTCTCATGTTTCTGAATCGTGTTAAAGTTTTTATACAAAAAGTGAGCAAGAAATGGCGGTGGATATAGGCAGCAAAATGCTTACATTTCTTACGATTACTTTTGGATATAGTCATATATATATATATATATATTCGTATTATCGATTGTAAACGATACATTACAAATCCCTTAACTTCTGCGTTTTATCATTATATACAACCGTAAATTTTACAAATGGTGAACCATACATTAAATTGTTTCCGACATGAAATATTGACAAATATATCGTATAATATATAATATACTGAATAAATATACTATAAAAAAGCGCAATTAAATAATCACTGCTGGTTTCTATACGATATGATTCATATGAAACAGTAAGATATACATGAAAGCAACATGTCCATCACGCACACATACATTGCCATTAGACACAATACTTAACAGTAAAGGTGGTATGGTACAGTAATTCAGCGATAACTGAAACAATTTTAAAATACCGATATCGTATCACTATTACGTAGATTATGTAAAATGACGATAACTTGGAGACTTCCTTTTTAGCAGACGCATTAGCGCGACCTGCTTCTATTCGTCTCGACACGAGCAATATGAAGCATCACCTTTGTAGTCTGTTGTTCGCTCTGTGCGTCTTGTACATCGCGAAGCAGTCCGAATGTTACAAGATTCTAGCCACAATTCCGTCACCGGCCCACAGTCATCAAGTACCCTATCGACGATTATGGCTGGAACTACACAAACGGGGTCACGAAGTTGTACTAGTCACGCCGAACCCTATACCAAATATCAAATCACCGAATTTTACGCAAATCGATATTAGCCAATCTTACGGATTCGCGAAGACTCTCGATTTTGTTCAAATGCGATTCGAGGGAAAACGCTGGTTGCATATTTTGGAAGAAGAAATGTTGCCTATAGTCGAAGTTTTTGCGGAAACAGTGTTCAATTCTACGGAACTGCGGAAGATGTATACTGCAGACAGCAACGCAACGTTCGATGTCTATTTGACGGAATTCCTCCTCGCGCCCGCCACTTACGCTTTCGCACATCGATTCAATGTTCCTATAATAGGTACGCCGTTAACAATCATTTTTGTATTTATTAGATTCGTTATCTTTATTTCGTTTTGAAAATTACGAATATACGTAGTGTCACGCAGGTGGCACGTGCACCTTAATGCTTTTTGATGTAGAATGTTCCGAAGAATCAACACGTGTAAAAGGTCCTCCAAACGACCTGTATATATCTTCTAACATTTGACGTAATTAAACGGAAAAGAGATTTCGAAAGTGATTCATTTAGAAAATAACATTATGAATCTAGAAAGGCGTATATACATATTATTTTATACGAAATATTGTATACTAGAACTAAACTTTCAGCAGTCTCAAAAATATGGTTAAAGAATACACTTTCCACATTTCCAAATCAATCGAATTGAACTCATTATCATATCAAGATTAGATCGCGAATGTTTAGGGATTTGATATAAATTTGAAGATGCAAAAATATGAATATGCAATTGCATATAACCAAAGTAAACTATTTGTTGGAATATTCAGTATCTCAAAAGAAATTACTTTTAAGGTTACTCGTATTGTTAGTTTCTTGTAGATTAACAAATTAAGATCACCTACAATTTCGTTTTGCATGAACTTAGGGTTAAGTACATTAGGGATTCTTGCCATTAACGAACACGCTCTTGGTGGATTGGTTCTGCCTTCTCACGAGTACACGTGGGAAATGGAAGACAACACGGGTACGAATCTACCGTTCTTGAAGAGACTGCGCAATTTCGTCAACATGTGGCATAGGTTATACTACGTCTACCACGCGATCTTTCCTCAGCAACAGAAATTGGCTGAAAAATATTTTGGGCCTCTGCCACCAATGCTAGACGTATTGAAGAACGCTAGCATGCTTTTCATCAATCAGGTCGACGTTATGACACCGGCTCGACCGAAACTTGCGAACGTAATCACGTTTACGTCCTCCCACATAGAAAAGAAGCCGAAACCTCTGCCTAAGGTAAGTTTTATACAGTAACATAAAATGATTTATTTATTAAATATGGATTTATCTGGCACAAATAGCATTTTATTACTTTTCTGTTTAGTAAAATGATAAATTATAGTATGGGTGATAGCAATATTGTAGTTTGAGACTGAATGATAACTTGGGTAAATTGCAGAAGCGGTCCCACTTCTGCTAGAATTATGGAATGATTTTTTACTGTTAATTATGTTACAAAATGTTTCCCAACAAGCATTACAAAGCTCCTGAACAATAATATCATTAATTTCTTTTTAGTTATTATTTTTGATGAAACACAATTTTTACACATTTTTACGCACACGTGTCTCTCGATGAGAATGTTTTATTTTTTTTGGTCACAGGACTTACAAGCATTTCTGGATGACGCCACAAATGGATTCATCTACTTTAGTCTTGGTAGTATCGCAAGAAGTGCAAGTTTACCACTGGAGATCCGACGCGTGTTCTGCGACGTGTTCGCCAAGTTACCTTATAGAGTTGTCTGGAAATTCGAGGAGGATTTGCCCGGGAAACCTGATAATGTTTACATAGGAAAATGGCTACCACAACAAACCATTCTCGGTATGATCTTATTCTCAATAAAATATATATACATCGCAGACACAATTCCTTGATGAAAAAAGGTCTTACTAATCGTACCAATCCGCAGCTCATCCAAACATTAAATTGTTCATTTATCAAGGAGGTCTGCAGAGCAGTGAAGAGACCGTTCACTACGGGGTACCAGTTCTTGGCTTCGCGATTTTCGGCGATCAAGATTATCAAGTAGCCAGAATGGAAGCTTTGGGTATTGGAAAATATTTGGAAATTACAACCCTTAAGAAAAATGAACTTGAAAATGCTATTACAGAGCTTATAACTAACAAAAAGTAAGTATAAACTGACTTCCTGTTATAATTGTGCTATTGTTGACAGTTTAATACTAGAACTACCAAGTCTGCGAATATGACAGACGGGTTTCGGAATATTGGTGTTACGACCGTTCCCGTAGTGATGCAATCGCGAGAAAGCACGTCAACGAAATCGTAAATTCCCGTTTCGATTAGACAATCGACGCCACGAACTGATCGATCCCCTTATTTCTGTTACAGTAATGGGGGTGGTTTAGCTGAGGTTACACTGAGTTAACACGTATATAATATCATTTATTCCAGCAGCTTTGTAAAGGTGGACAGTTACACTGGTGCGTCGGTACAAGTTAAGTAAGAGCCCTGTTACAGACGTGTTGACTATTCTAGCGATGTATATGAAGTTTGACTTAAGAGTAGAAGAACCCGTTACTGACTTCTAGACTGTTCTAACGATGAAGAACAACTTAGACTTAAGGGTAGAACCCGTTACAGACTTGTTGACTGTTCTAACGACGAGGAAAAACTGAAGAGAGTAACGATGCTGTGTCGGAGGAAAGCTGGTGATGGGTGTGTCTAGCACAGGGGACCATTGGATTTCGTAATGACATTTTTGGTCGGGAAAGTGAGGGCAGCAGACATTGTTTCTGATTGGCTAATAAGACGGTTGGTGGACTAGGGAGGATCTTAGCCGCCCTCGATAGAAAGTTGATAGTAGGATGCATCGTACGCGAGAAAAACTAACTTTCCCGTGTTTTCCCGTAGTAAACCATAAACCTTAGAAAACGCTCCAATAAAAAGATCTTTGTTCGATCTAAAGAACTTTAGCTAAAATTTCCAAGATTTATGGTCGATCCTTAGGATTCTTGAGAGTACGCAATAAGGATGTGAGGACATCTAGCTGCCATCCTGCCCGCGGTGTGTGGCCTGGATTAGGTAGAGTGTCGGCCGACGTAACAATTGGCTTTCTTAATTACACGAGGTTGTAGATTTATCTGAATAAAGAAAGGGAAGCAATGAAGTAATTTGAAAATGTAATTAAAAGTATTCAACATTGAAAATAATTAATAGAACGAAATTTTGAAATCCTTTTAGCTACTAAATTATTCTAGTAAATCTTTCAATGATATTGGTCGATGATAATGTGCTATTGTAATTTTCACTTGCACTTATTATGCTTGTTTTCAGATACAAAGAAAGGATGCATTATATCCGAAATATCGTTCAGGATACACCGTACGATCCGGTAGAGAATCTCGCTTGGTGGACGGAGTACGTGATACGAACGAAAGGCGCCCCTCATCTTCGCAGTAGTCTAGCTTTTCAGCCTTGGTATCAACGTTACGATATGGACATTGTAGCGTTCTTAACGATCGCAATTTTCTTGATCGCTTCTACTACCTTTTATTTAAATGCCAAGATTGTCGTCTACATTTATAAGAAAATCAAATCAACTGAAAAGCAAAAGATAAGCTAAGTATTTATGGTACAGTTAATCAAATAGAAGTATTTATGGCACAATTCAGTCCAAGTGATAAATGCGTTTAACATCTCATTTCAACGCATGAATTTTATTTAGTTTCGTTAAGGAAATGATCATCCCGCGTTTTATAATTAGCGAGTTACTCTGGTTACAAGACTAACGATTCTGGCACGGAGAAACTTGCAAATAAAAGAAAGATTTGATTAATATTAAAATATCATTTATACATTGTTGATCTCATGATTGAGATTTTTTGTCAAAGCGTCCAGTTTATTCCAAATTATTATCAATCGATGATAACATTGCTTTTCACTTGGTAGCGCAAGGAGAAATTACGTTGAAACCATAGGTATGTCAAAGTATGGAGTATCAAAGTATCGATATCCATAAAAATCGAAGGCGTTATGTAGTTATTCGAAATAAATTCTTTATATTATTGTACACCTTTATATTGAGTAGCAAACATTTCTGTTACGCACAAATATACCGCACGTTTTATTATGTATGAAATTTTAACTATTACTATGAATTTGTAATAAATATCATAATTTTTATACCAACAAGTGATTCTTTCCATAATTTATCCAAGCTAATTATTAATTATTATTGTCACCCTTTACTTCCTACCAAATAATTGGGCTACTTATCCTTATAATTATTCTTATCAGACCTTTCATTTAGTGACAAATGATCTTCGTCAAGCACTTTATTTTACTGGCAAATACTTGCCAGTTTGTCGTTCAGATGGCTAATAATCTTTGATGTTATATCTCTCTAGCCTGCTATTTCGAACAGTTTCTCTTATAGTAACAAAAGATATGTACCTGAAAAGAATTTTGTAGTATTATTACAAGTATTTAGCAAAGCTTCGCACGGTTTATATTCACATGATATCTTCACATCCTATTCATAGAACATTGATAATGTATCGTTATAAAAAATATAGAAGCAAAATTCCACTCCCTAATTAAAATATTGCTCATAATTAATTTTTGCGTATTAAAATTAATATGTATAGAAATATTCTCAAAAAGTGGAGCTATCCGTTATGTTCGGTTATGAGCGTTTATGATAAAAATTCTTTTTTCTTTTTTTTATTTGCGTTTATTTTACGATCAATTCTCGTTAGAGAATTTTAAGTAACTTTATCTAGCGTGGTACTATGACATGGTTAATAATTGTTTATAGTATGTTTGATTCTATTTGAATCTCGTGCTTAGGTCTAAGGTGTAATGTCTTTTTAGTCTGCGGATCTGTTCCGACGTGTCGAGTAGTTGAGTAATTAGAAGGTTTTGGTGGTTGTTAACTCTCGTGCTGTGTCTATTGCTGAATTTGGATAATTCTTCTTTGACTGTGGGTATCTCGAGGTCGTGATGTATCGTTTCGTTGGTGACGTACCAAGGTGCGTCTATTAGGGATCTTAAGGTTTTCGATTGGAATCGTTAGAGAATTTCTATGTTGGAATTACTTGCTGTTCCCCATAGTTGGATTCCATAGGTCCAAACAGGTTTTAATATGGCCTTGTATAGTGTAATTTTACTTTGCGTGTTTAAGTTGGAACGTCGGCCGATGAGCCAGTAGAATTTTTTAAATTTTGCTTCGAGTTGTTTGGTTTTATCTAAGATACGTTGTTTCCATGTCAATCTTCTGTCCAGAATCATGCCCAGATATCTGACTGACTCTTTATCTGGAATAGGTATGTTGTTTATCGTCACCTGTGGCCAAGTTTGTTTTCGTAGCGTGAAAGTTACGTGACTGGTTTTGTTTTCGTTGACTTTGTAACGCCATTTGTGGAACCACTCTTCCATAGAGTCGAGACCTCGCTGAAGAGTAGACGAGGCAATTGTCGGGTCTGAGTGCGAAGCTAATAAGGCTGTATCGTCGGCAAATGTCGCTATAGTTATATCTGTCGAAGTTGGTAAGTCTGCAGTGTATCTAGATGTTGAACAGCAGAGATCCGAGGACACTGCCTTGGGGTATGCCAGCTTCTATTGGAAATGTTGAGATTATAGCGTCTAAGTGTTTTACCGTGAATTGTCTATTGGTTAGGTAGGATTTTAGGATAGAGTAGTAGGTGTGTGGTAAGGTTTTCTTTAGTTTGAACTATGCCATACTTTGTCGAATGCCTGTTGAACGTCTAGAAATACCACAGTGCAATATTTTTTATTTTCTAAGTCTTACGTGATTTTGTGAGTTATACGATGAATTTACTCTATCGTAGAATGTTGCTTTCGGAAACCGAATTGCTGATCTGGCAGTGATCTTAGATCCTCTAAGAGTGGAGGGAGTCGTATCATTAGCATCTTCTCGAATAGTTTGGACAAGGTGGGCAGAAGACTAATTGGGCGATTGCCGGTTTCATATATTGGTTTTCCAGGTTTGGGAATGAGAGTAATCAATGATATTTTCCAGGGCATGGGATAGTATTGAAGGCGGAGAATTGCATTAAAAATGGAAGTGATGATCATAATACTTTTTATGGGAAGCTTCTTAATGGCTTTGATACTTATCAGATCATGCCCCGATGCTTTTTTAGGATTTTGGCGTCGGATTAATCTATGACTTCTAGCGATGAGAAAGGCTCGATAGGAGGAGACATCTGGAAGGGAGAGTGCAGGTATTCGGTTATTTCATCTGGAGTAATGGGGGAATTTGGTTTGAAGACGTTAGTTAGATGACTGGCAAACAAGTTAGCTTTTTGAATAGGGATACGAACCCATCCACCTTGCGGACAGCGAATTGGAGGGATCGTTAGCGGAGGATGAGAGAGTTTCCTGGATGCCTTCCATAGTGAGTAGTTAGAGTCAGCTGTGGAAGATAGGTTGGCAAGGTATTTTTGAAAACAGTCGTTTCTATAGTTTCTAAGGGTTTTGGTGAGTTTTCTTGTTGCATTGTTTAGCTTGCGCTTGTCGTCGGGTGTTCTATGGCTCTGCCATATTCTTCTAAGTCTGCGTTTTTCTACGACTTTTTTAAATATGTGGTGGGGATATTCGTGTTTATTGTCGAAGCTCTTCATAGGTGTGGTAGAACGGATTGCGTTTACTATGCTAGTGTTTAGGTATTCGGCGGCTGCTTCTGTATCTTCGTTTGTTTTTAAGCGAATTGAGGCTGATGTTGTATCATTGAAGATTTCCCTAAAGAGTTGTCAGTTGATGAGTTGGTTACGAATAAAGCCATTAGGTAGATTTTCAATAATCGTTGAGTTAATTATTGCTATTACGGGTGAATGATCCGAAGAGAGTTCTATAGAAGATTTGATTTGGACATATCTTGGCGAGATGTTTTTGGTTATGAAAAAGTTTAATAAGTCAGGTAGTTTGTTATTGTCAGTGGGCCAGTAAGTGGGTTCGTTCGTACTGAGGTAATTAAGTCTGTCGGTGTTTATACTGTTCAGTAGATTTTTACCTCTTGCTGTAATAAGTCTGCTGCCCCATTGGGTATTTTTGGCGTTGTAATCTCCTCCTGCTATGAATCTATTGCCGTGGTCTTCGAGGAAGTTATCGAAGTCCTTTTTAGAGATAGAGTGTCTAGGAGGATAGTATACTGCTGACGTGGTGATTGGACCATGCCAATCTTCTATTGCTACGTTTGTGGCTTGGAGGTAGTCTTTCTGAAATGATGGAAGCTCATAATGTTTTATGCTGGTTTTTATGATAATTCCGGTGCCGCCGTGGGCTTTTCCGCTGGGATGCTGGGTATGATAGAAGTTATAACCATTTATTTTTAGGTAATTTTTATCGGTGAAGTGGGTTTCAGATATGAACATTACGTCAATTTGTTGTTGTTTTAAGAGGAATATTAGTTCGTATTTGTGCTGAGCTGGACCGTTGGCATTCCAAAGAGCTATGTGTAATGGTGTTATTTTACGTCGCAGTGTAGTTTGCTCACAAGGAGTGTAAGCAGTGATAGCAAGCTTTTAAATTGCTCTGATTGTTGTTCGATTAATTTTTCGAGCCTATCGTGATTATTCGTGCTTTGTGGACTGGGAACTAGGACTGGAATATTTTGGGAATGTTCATTATCGGTCTGCTTTGTACTCCTTGAACTAGCTGAGCATAGGAGATTGAAAGAGTAGATAGTTTTTGTGGGCTGAGTGTTGGAATCATGAGGTCCTTTACTCTGGGTTTGGGGTACTTGTTGTTATATAGGGTTTTGTAGGCTGAGCAGCCTTTGTAGTTCGCAGGGTGGTCTCCTCGACAGGGGATACATTTCGCAAAAGTTTCTGTTGATTTAGTGCATTGCTCTGTAAAATGAGGACCTGCACATTTGACGCAGCAGTAATTGTGGTTGCAATATTTTTGCGCGTGGCCGTATCTCTGGAACCTTTTACACTGAACTATCCTTTTTTTTTTTTTTTTTTTTTTTTGTAAAAGGTGGTTCGAATTTTATTATCGAGTTCATTAATCGGTTGATATTATATGTTCCTTTCTTGTTTGGCTTTTGCTTTAAATCAACAAAAAATAAAGATAGTGGGTTTTTTGTGATTCTGTGTCTTATATTGCTGATAATGGTAACTTCATGGCCAAGATTTTGGAGTTCGTATTTCAGTTCGTCTAAGTTAACAGCGTGGTGAATGTTGCGTAGTACCACTCGAAAAGGTGTTTCTTGTTTTAGTTGATAAGTGTGGAATTTAGCGTTCTGACTAAACGTGATTGTCTTTTATTTTTAGTTGGTAATCTTCTTTGTTGATGTCTTTCTCGATGAACCTGATCATTGTTTGGATATCAATGACGTCATCGATGAGGATTGGTGGGGGCGGAGGAGTCTTTTGCTGTTGTTGGCTTGGTGGTGTTTATATTACGTCCATAGTGTCGTGTGTGGATTCTACTAGTTCGAATCTGTTGTATGTGGAGATATTTATGTTTTTGTTGGGTGAGTCTGGCGTTCGTTTTTTGTTACCGTTTGTATGGTTTGGAACGTGGGATAGTTTGTCCTTTTACCACGGAGGAAGGAGAATAAAGCGGTTATAGCTTTGTTCGAGCAAGCTAGTTCCCGATGTTTGAGCTATCTTAGAGCTAGTTAATTAAAATAGAAATAACTAGTCGAGAGGCTATGATTCGAATTGGAGATTAGAAGAGTCTGATTGTTCACTGTTGAGTTTAGAAGCACTTGAATTATTTTGATTTCACTACACTTTCGACGGAGGGGCGTCACTTGTACTGTAACTGCACTCGGTACTAGACACACACTGTGTTCACGCTTCCGCAGTCGGCGGCTGAATGAATACTGTTTGGAAATAGTCACACATATATTCGTATTATCGATTGTAAACGATACTTTACAAATCCCTTAACTTCTCCGTTTTATCGTTAAATACAAACAGAAATTTTACAAAGGGTGAACCATGCATTAAATTGTATCTGACATGAAATACTGGCAAATATATCGTATAATATATAATATACTACATAAATATACTATAAAAGCCCGCAAATGAATAATCACTGATGATATCTATATGATATGATTCATACGATGCAGTAAGATATACGCCGAAACAATATATCCATGGCGCACACACGCATTGCCATTACACAATACTTAACAGTGGTATAGGACGGTAATTCAGCGATAACGGATATAATTTTAAATTCGCAACATATACCGATATCGTATCATCATTACATAGGTTATGTAAATTGGAGACGTCCTCTTTAGTAGACCCATAACCGCGACCTGCTTCTATTCGTCCCGACGCGAGGAATATGAAGTATCACCAGTCTAGTCTGTTTTTCGTTCTGTGCGTCTTGTACATTGCGAAGACGGAATGTTACAAGATTCTAGCCATCGTTGCCTCGCCATCCTACAGCCATCAAATACCATACCGACGATTATGGCTGGAACTACACAAACGGGGTCACGAAGTTGTGCTGGTCACAGCGAATCCTATACCAAATATCAAATCACCGAATTTTACGCAAATCGATATTAGCCAATCTTACGGAATCACAAAGAGTTTAGATTATGTTGAAATGCGATTTGAGGGAAAAAGCTGGTTGCATCTTGTGGAAGAAGAAATGTTGCCTAAAATCGGAGCTGTTGCGGAAACGGTGCTCAATTCTACAGAACTACGGAAGCTGTATGCTCCAGAGAGCAATGCAACGTTCGATGTCTACATGACGGAATTCCTCTTCGCGCCCGCAACTTACGCATTCGCACATCGATTCAATGTTCCTATGATAGGTATGATTTTAACAATTATATTGATATTTATTAGCTTTGTTACCTTTATTTCGTTCTGAAAATCAGGAATATATAGGGTGAAGCTCGTAGCACGTGCACTCAAATACTTTTCGACGTAGAATGATGCGAAGAATTGACATATAGCTTTATATGTGTTATACGCATATTCCTACAAAAGAACGAATCATGTCAAATCATGTTTTCGAAACTATCCAAGTTCTATTTGAAATATTTTTAATTGAAATTGAACTGGATTTGATTACATGGTAATAGTTTTAATGAAAAATCATGCATTAAGAGTATAATAAAAAGAAAGTGCAGTACAAAACGAGTATCATTCGAATGATTAGGAGCGTTATTGTATGCAACCTACCATTTGAATCGTACTTGGCATATACACATATAGATTTTCTATGACAGCATGAGAAGCTAGTAATAGAAGAAGTAGAAAAAACATACTTCTAAATGGTTGAAACCTCAAAGACACGTTCGCAATATTAAGCGTTGTCCATTTAAGAGCTGAACGCCAGAGCGACACTGGGATAGCATCGAACTATTCGCAACTGTGACTCATTTTGCACAAGAACCAAACGTACTAGAAAAGAACTGGTTGCATTAGTATCGTGACCTACTCGATGAGCAGGAAGATGATAGAAAAATGAAGAGAAGGTACTGGGTACATAAAAGGTTGAAATCAAGAAAGAACAAAAGTGAATTTCACACACTACAGATATAAACAGCGAATTAGCTAACGAATAAAAATACCATCAATTCTTGCCAATCTCAACGACCCAATGTTACATACTAGTTAGAAAAATAAAAAAATGTTATAAGGAAATACAAAATTTATAGGAGCGATAACGCTCATAGAAAAACTGGCAGACTGCTTAACGTAAATGCAAGACCATATAATTTTATATACAATATTTATAATTATATATAAAAAAAATTAAATGTATAAAATTAAATCAACTGAACTAACTGTAAAAATTGAAACCACTTGAATTAATAGTTTGAGAAGTTGAAATAATCAGACTACGTACATAAAACATTGTAATTATTCTCAAGGTGGTAAGGAGGAATTTAGAATGTTGTGCTCTTATCGTTAAGTGCTTGAATGGATGAATTTCGATAAGAATACATGTAAATGAGGTGGACATATCGATGGCTATTTAATGTAATTCGGATGTGTTGTTACGAAGGCGACGGCCTTCCTCCGTACACGCTACATATTTATAGAAAATCTTATTTTAACTTGTTAACAGTGTCATCCCTTACCAAAAAATTTCTTTAATTGTGAACTCAAAATTTAACGATGAAAAGAAATCTATTTCAATTACGTCAGTTTCAGCGCGTGTACATGTATGAGATAATTCAGTTATAACTAAAATGAAACTACATGCAAAAAATAAAGGATATCTAAATAGGGAAACTACAATATTATTAGTGAATTATTTACTTTTTCCGGCTAATAAATTAGCGTGCAACAAATCAATTTCTTTATTTGCAGATTTCCTATATAACACGTGATCCTGTTTCTATTAAAAATCAAGCATGTCATATGTTCTACACATAGTTAGAAAAAATAAAATTATCCTACTTGAAATTAACATTTCTTTATCAATTTTTAATGTAGTCATTATAGAAATGTTTAAATAAGCATTGATTAGATTAATAGATTAAGATCAATCATCAGTATATTTTGCATGACCGCAGGGTTAAGTTCATTTGGGTTGATTGCCATTAACGAACACGCTCTTGGTGGATTCGTTCTGCCTTCTCACGAATACACGTGGGAAATGGAAGACAACACGGGTACGAATCTACCGTTCTTGAAGAGACTGCGCAATTTCGTCAACATGTGGCATAACGTATACTACTACTACTATAAGATCTTTCCTCACCAACAGAAAGTGGCCGAGAAATATTTTGGGCCTCTACCACCAATGCTAGACGTATTAAAGAACGTTAGCTTGATTTTCGTCAATCAGGCCGACGTTATGACACCGGCTCGACCGAAACTTGCGAACGTAATCACGTTTACATCCTCCCACATAGAAAAGAAGCCGAAACCTCTGCCTAAGGTAAGTTCTATACAGTAACACAAAATTTACGTGTATATTAAATAAGGATTTCTCTAGCACAAATACAATTTTATTACATGTATGTTAAATAAACTAATAAATTGTACAGGAACGGTAACAGCAAAACAGTAGTATGAAACGATATGATGAATTGGGTAAGATGCATTAGGAGCATCAAGATTTTCTTACTAGTGTTAAAGTTTTTTACTTGTTAATTAACTCATAAATTCTTCTAAATCAGTATTCAAAGATTCCCCAAAAATAACAGAACTAGCTTCCTCTTAGTTATTATTTTTTATATAAAATTTACTCTTTTACAAACACGTGTCTTTCATCAGGATGATCTATTTTGTCACAGGACTTACAAGTATTTTTGGATGGCGCCACAAATGGGTTCATCTACTTTAGTCTTGGTAGTAACGCAAGAAGTGCAAGTTTACCAGTGGAGATCCGACGCGTGTTCTGCGACGTGTTCGCCAAGTTGCCTTATAAAGTTGTCTGGAAATTCGAGGAAGATTTGCCCGGGAAACCCGATAATGTTTACATTGGAAAATGGCTCCCACAACAAACTATTCTCGGTATGATTTCATTTTCTACGAAATATTTATACATCGCAGACACAATTCTTTGATGAAAAAAGGTTTTACTAATCGTACCAATCCGCAGCTCATCCGAACATTAAATTGTTCATTTATCAAGGAGGTCTGCAGAGCAGCGAAGAGACCGTTCACTACGGGGTACCAGTTCTTGGCTTCGCAATTTTCGGCGATCAAGGTTATCAAGTAGCCAGAATGGAAGCTTTGGGTATTGGAAAAATTTTGGAAATTACAACCCTTAAGAAGGATGAACTTGAAAATGCTATTACAGAGCTTATAACTAACAAAGGGTGAGTATAAACTACCTTCCTGTTATAATTGTGCTATTTTTAAGAGTTTAACACTAGAACTACCTAATCTGTGAAAATGACGGACGAGTTTCAGAATATTCGTTTTTGCAATCACACGACCCTTTTGGAGAAGATTTGTTTGGATCCCATCTAATCAGAATTTTTGAAATAAAATTTTCTGTGTCCCAATGTATTATTACTATAAGTTGGTCGACATTGTAGATTCATCTGAATAAAGAAAGGAAAGCAATCAAGTCATTTTCATATCGAAAGGTATTCAAAATGGAAAAAGAATTAATAGAACGGTGTTTTTAAATCCTTTTAGCTATTAGATTATTCTAGTAAATCTTTCAATGATATTGGTCGATGATAATGTACTATGTGATGTGATTTTCGGTTGAACTTAGTATGCTTGTTTTCAGATACAAAGAAAGGATGCTTTACGTCCGAAATGTCGTTCAGGATACACCGTACGATCCGGTGGAGAATCTCGTTTGGTGGACGGAGTACGTGGTACGCACGAAAGGCGCCCCTCATCTTCGCAGTACTCTAGCAGTTCAGCCTTGGTATCAACGTTGCGATATGGATATTGTAGCGTTCTTAACGATCACAATTTTCTTGATCGTTTCTACTACCTTTTATTTAATTGCCAAGATTGTCGTCTATGTGCATAAGAAAATCAAATTAACTGAAAAGCAAAAGATAAGTTAAGCATTTATGACGTAATTAATTAAAGAGAAGTATTTATGACACAATTCAATCCAAGTGACGCAAGCGTTTAGCATCTCATTTCAACGAATGAATTTCTTCTAGATTCGTTAAGAAAATGATTATCCCGCGTTTCATAACTGGTCAATTACTAGTCACAAGACAAACGATTCTTGCACGGAAAAACATTCAAATGTAAGAAAAATTTGATTAACATTAAAATCTCATTTGTACATTGTTGATTTCATCATTGAGATTTTTTGAGGAATCGTCGAGTTTACTGTAAATTGTTATCATCGATTAGGAGAAATTACATTGAAAACATAGGTATGTCGAAGTAAAGTATTGATATTACATATGTCTGTTGCGTTCTTGAAGCTATTTCGTTTGTTTCCGAATTTATTGTTTTTAACTGTAGCGCGTCTTCTGATATTAGGAACGAAAACGAAATACTGTAAACCTTATGTTAGAAGGGATCAATCAGTATTGTTGGCAATATCTTAATCACATGATCAAATAACCCTTGTCATTCGCGAGCATGTTGCAATTTAGCCAATAAAAGTCTCCGCACCCTACTGCGTTAAGCGAAGCAAAATGTAGTCGATGACTGATATTGTAATTTTAAAAAATGGAAGGCATCATGTAGTTGTTCGAAGTAAATCCGTTGTAATTGATACAAAATTATGTAGAAAAATCGTAACATCAAAGATAAATAGAATAATAATGAAAGTATATCTATTTAAGAAAACAATAATCTTTAGAAACCCTATTACACTTTTTATTTTTATAGCAGTATTCTAACACTATACGTGCGAATTACAGGCTTTAACGTAGTGTTATGTGCATAGAGATAAAAAAGAGATGTTACGTAAGCGCATATCGCTTTAGGCTTTGTTAGAAAATTATAATAAAAGTACAAAATATAGAATTAAATTTATTACTCCACGACGTTCTTGTGTCATTGTAGTTCCTGTGATACATTTTGTCGCACGTTTTTCGGTTAAGGAACTCTTGTTAATTATCCCTTTCATCAATTTTGGGAATTCCAGTTACGAAAACCGTAAAAGAGACAAGCATTCTTCGTTGAAGAAAGTTCGCGACATTTCCAGATCAAATTTGACAATTCATTATTGCACTACAGTTTTCAAATCTCGAATGGTAATCCTGATCTCACAGATAGATAAAAATGTATGATCTATTTCTGCTTTAATTTATATCACGTCTTTATAATGAGTATATCTTATAGCAAACATTTCTGTTACGCACAAATATACTGCACGTTTTATTATATATGAAATTTTTACAATTGCTATGAATTTCTAATAAATATCATAATTTTTATACCAGCAAGTGATACTTGCCATAATTTATCCAAGCTAATTATTAATTATTATAGTAATCCTTTACCTCGTACCAAATAATCAGGCTACTTATCCTTATAATTATTCTTATCAGACCTTTCATTTGGTGACAAATGATGTTTGTCAAGCATTTTATTTTACTAGCAAATACTTGTCAGCTTGTCGTCCAGATGACAAATAATCTTTGATGTTGTATTTATCTAGCTTGCTAATTCAAACAATTTCTCTTATAGTAACAAAAGATATGTACTGGAAAAGAATTTTGTAGTTGTTACAAGTGTTTAGCAAAGCTTCGCACGATTTATATTCACACGATATGTTCATATCCTATTCATAAAACATTGATAAAGTATCGTTATGAGAAATATAGAAGCAAAATTCCAATCACTAATTAAAATATTGTTCATATTTAATTTTTACGTATTAAAATTAATATGTATAGGAATATTCTCCGAAAGAAAAGCGATCCGTTATGTTCACTTGTGGGCGTTGATGATAAAATTGAACGTGCATTAAAGCCTGTTGCATATGAAGCTTTGCATTTGGATTTAGAACAACGCTATAACAGTAGTTTGCGTTGTCAATCTAACAACGTAACCTGGTAATAGAATACAGCAGTAAATTTCTAATAAACTTTCTCATGATGTCTTTTATTTGTTGATTTTATCCTTTTATGTAACAAGTGATTTCTGCCATTGCCACTTGATCTACATAATGATATTAAATACTAGAATAGGAATGTGTTATATAATTCCAACATATTGGCGCAAAGTTACATTACATCACATTGTGATAAAGATTCTATACATGCAATTGATATTTTATCTCGCTATTATATATACAATATACAAGTATTTTTACGTATACGTTCTCATATACGTTCTCAAGTTTCTGAATCGTGTTAAAGTTTTTATACAAAAAGCGAGCAAGAAATGGCGGTGGATATAGGCAGCAAAATGCTTACATTTCTTACGATTACTTCTGGATATAGTCATATATATATATTCGTATTATCGATTGTAAACGATACATTACAAATCCCTTAACTTCTGCGTTTTATCATTATAAACAAACGTAAATTTTACAAATGGTGAACCATACATTAAATTGTTTCCGACATGAAATATTGACAAATATATCGTATAATATATAATATACTGAATAAATATACTATAAAAAAGCGCAATTAAATAATCACTGCTGGTTTCTATACGATATGATTCATATGAAACAGTAAGATATACATGAAAGCAACATGTCCGTCGCGCACACATACATTGCCATTAGACACAATACTTAACAGTAAAGGTGGTATGGTGCAGTAATTCAGCGATAACTGAAACGATTTTAAAATACCGATATCGTATCACTATTACGTAGATTATGTAAAATGACGATAACTTGGAGACTTCCTTTTTAGCAGACGCATCAGCGCGACCTGCTTCTATTCGTCTCGACACGAGCAATATGAAGCATCACCTTTGTAGTCTGTCGTTCGTTCTGTGCGTCTTGTACATCGCGAAGCAGTCCGAATGTTACAAGATTCTAGCCACAATTCCGTCACCGGCCTACAGTCATCAAGTACCCTATCGACGATTATGGCTGGAACTACACAAACGGGGTCACGAAGTTGTGCTAGTCACGTCGGATCCTATACCAAATATCAAATCACCGAATTTTACGCAAATCGATATTAGCCAATCTTACGGAATCATGAAAGCTCTCGATGTAGTTCAAATACGATTTGACGGAAAAAGCTGGTTGCAAGCCGTGGAACAATATGTGTTGCCTGTGGTCGAAGGCTTTGCGGAAATGGTGCTCAATTCCACAGAACTGCGGAAGCTGTACGCTCCAGAGAGCAACACAACGTTCGATGTCTACATGACAGAATTCCTCTTCGCGCCCGCCACTTACGCATTGGCACATCGATTTAATGTTCCCATAATAGGTATGACTTTAACAATCATATTTATATTTATTAGCTTTGTTACTTTTATTTCGATCTGAAAATCGGGATTATATAGTGTGAAGCACGTAGCACGTACAGTTTAGTATTTTTCGACGTTGAGTATTCAGAAGAATCGGCATGTGTAAAAATAGCTCCAACCAAGCTTCATATGTCTTCTATGCATGCTCGTACAAGAGAACTAATAATATCGAATCATGTTTTCGAAACCATGCAATTTCTACCTAGGACATTCTTTATTGAGACTGAACTGTTTTTGGTTACACGGTAATAATTTTAATCAAAAAAATCATGCATTAAGAGTATAATAGAAATAAAGTACAGTACAAAACGAGTATCATTCGAATGATTACGGGCGTTATTGTATGCAACCTACCATTTGAATTTGACTTGGCATATACACATATAGATTATCTGTGACAGAATGAGGAGCTAGTAATAGGAGACGTTGAAAAAACATACTTCTAAACGGTTGAAACCTCAAAGACACGTTCGTAATATTAAGCGTTGTCCATTTAAGAGCTGAACGTCAGAGCGTCACCGGGACAGTATCGATCTATTCACAACTTTGACTGATGTTGCACTATAACCGAAATTTACTAAAAATGAAATGGTTACAATAGTATCGTGACCTACTCGATGAGCAGGAAGATGATAGAAAAAATAAGAGCAGGTACTGGGTACATAAAATCTTGAAATCGAGAAGGAACGAAAGTGAATTTCACAAACTACAGATGTAAACAGCGAATTAGCTAACGAATAAATATACCATCAATTCTTGCCAATCTCAACGACTCAATGTTAGATACCAGTTAGAAAAATAAAATAATGTTATACGGAAACGAAATACAAAATTTATAGGAGCGATAACGCTCATAGGGAAACTAACAGAGGATTTAACGTGAATGCAGGACCAAAAATTTCATATACAATATTTATAATTACATATAAAGAAAATTAAATGTATAAAATTAAATCAACTGAACTAATTGTAAAAATTGAAATCATTTGAATTAATTGTTTGATAAGTGGAAATAATTAGACTACGTAAGTCAAGCATTTTAGTTATTCTCAAAGTGATAAGGAGGAATACGTATGTTGTGGTGTTTTTGTCAAGTGCTTCACTGATTGTATTTCGATAAGAATACATGTAAATGAGGTGGATATATCGGTGGATATTTTATGCAACTCAGACGTTGCGTTGCTACGAAAGTGACGGCCTTCCTCCGTACACGCTTCCTATTTATAGAAAATCTTATTTTAACTTGTTAACCGTGTCATCCTTTACCCAAAAATGTCTTCAATTGTGAACTCAACATTGAATAGTGAAAAGAAATCTATTTGAATTACGTCAGTTTCAGTGCTTGTACATGTATGATACAATATAGTTTTAACAAAAATAAAACTACATGCAAAATATAAAGGATATGTAAATAGGGAAACTATAATATTATTAGTGAATTATTTATTTTTTCCGGCTAATAAATTAGATTCGTAACAGTTTGGATAGCAAAATTTCTTTATTTGTAGATTTCCTATATTTTAACACGTGATTCTGTTTCTATTAAAAATCAGGCATGTCATATGTTCTACGCATAGTTAGAAGAAATAAAATTATCCTACTTGAAATTAACATTTCTTTATCAATTTTTAATTTGGTCATTATACAAATAATTAGATAAGCATTGATTAGATTAATAGATTAAGATCAATCATCATTATATTTTGCATGACCGCAGGATTAAGTTCATTTGGCTTGATTGCCATTAACGAACACGCTCTTGGTGGATTCGTTCTGCCTTCTCACGAGTACACGTGGGAAATGGAAGGCAACACGGGTACAAATCTGCCGTTCTTGAAGAGACTGCGCAATTTCGTTAACATGTGGCATAACGTATACTACTACTACTATGTGATCTTTCCTCACCAACAGAAAGTGGCCGAGAAATATTTGGGGCCTCTACCACCAATGATAGACATATTAAAGAACGTTAGCTTGCTTTTCGTCAATCAGGCCGACGTTATGACACCGGCTCGACCGAAACTTGCGAACGTAATCACGTTTACGTCCTCCCACATAGAAAAGAAGCCGAAACCTCTGCCTAAGGTAAGTTTTATACAGTAACATAAAATGATTTATTTATTAAATATGGATTTATCTGGCACAAATAGCATTTTATTACTTTTCTGTTTAGTAAAATCATAAATTATAGTATGGGTGATAGCAATATTAAGTTTGAGTCTGAATGATAACTTGAGTAAATTGCAGAAGCGGTCCCACTTCTGCTAGAATTATGGAATGATTTTTAACTGTTAATTATGTTACAAATTTTTCTAAACAAGCATTACAAAGCCCCTGAACAATAATATCATTAATTTCTTTTTAGTTATTATTTTTGATGAAGCATAATTTTTACACATTTTTACGCAAACGTATCTCTCGATGAGAATGTTTTATTTTTTTTGGTCACAGGACTTACAAGCATTTCTGGATGACGCCACAAATGGATTCATCTACTTTAGTCTTGGTAGTAACGCAAGAAGTGCAAGTTTACCACTGGAGATTCAACGCGTGTTCTGCGACGTGTTCGCCAAGTTACCTTATAGAGTTGTCTGGAAATTCGAGGAGGATTTGCCCGGGAAACCTGATAATCTTTACATAGGAAAATGGCTACCACAACAAACCATTCTCGGTATGATCTTATTCTCAATAAAATATTTATACATCGCAGATACTATTCCTCGATGAAAAATGATATAAAGAATCATATTAACCCGCAGCTCATCCGAACATTAAGCTGTTCATTTATCAAGGAGGCCTGCAGAGTAGCGAGGAGACCATCCACTTCGGAGTACCAGTTCTTGGTTTCCCAACTTGGGCCGATCAATATTATCAAGTAGCCAGGATGGAAGCTCTGGGTATTGGAAAATATTTGGAAATTACAACCCTTAAGAAGAATGAACTTGAAAATGCTATTACAGAGCTTATAACTAACATAAAGTAAGTATAAACTGACTTCCTGTTATAATTGTGCTATTTTTGAGAGTTTAATACTAGAACTACCAAGTCTGCGGATATGACAGACGGGTTTCGGAATATTGGTGTTACGACCGTTCCCGGAGAGATGCGATCGCGAGAAAGCACGTCAACGGAGTCGTAAATTCCCGTTACGATTAGACAATCGACGCCACGAACTGATCGATCCCCTCATTTCTGTTACGATAATAGGGGTGGTTTGATTGAGGTTACACTGAGTTAACACGTATATAATGACTTTTATTCCAGCAGCTTTGTAAAGATGGACAGTTACACTGGTGCGTCGGTACAAGTTAAGTAAGAGCCCCGTTACACACGTGTTGACTATTCTAGCGATGTATAAGAAGTTTGACTTAAGAGCAGAAGAACCCGTTACAGACTTCTAGACTGTTCTAACGATGAAGAACAACTTAGACTTCAGGGTAGAACCCGTTACAGACTTGTTGACTGTTCTAACGACGAGGAAAAACTGAAGAGAGTGACGATGCTGTGTCCGAGGAAAGCTGGTGATGGGTGTTTCTAGCACAGGGGACCATCGGATTTGTTAATGACATTTTTGGTCGGGAATGTGAGGGCAGCAGACATTGTTTCTGATTGGCTAATAAGACGGTTGGTGGACTAGGGAGGATCTTAGCCGCCCTCGATAGAAAGTTGATAGTAGGATGCATCGTACGCGAGAAAAACTAACTTTCCCGTGTTTTCCCGTAGTAAACCATAAACCTTAGAAAACGCTCCAATAAAAAGATCTTTGTTCGATCTAAAGAACTTTAGCTAAAATTTCCAAGATTTATGGTCGATCCTTAGGATTCTTGAGAGTACGCAATAAAGATGTGAGGACATCTGGCTGCCACCCTGCCCGCGGTGTGTGGCCTGGATTAGGTAGAGTGTCCGCCGACGTAACAATTGGCTTTCTTAATTACACGAGGCATGCGGGTTCTTCAGGAAAAATTTATTTGTCTTCTATTCATATGGAAATATACACAATAATATTGTATACCTATCTTATTACATCGATTTTCGAAACCACTTTAATGATAATTATTGCTGCGCGGTATTTATGTGTTACTCAATTGCCTTTCCGACTGATCAGAATTTTTGGAATAAAGTATTCTGTGTTCTATAGTGTTATTACTATAAGTTGGTCGAGATTGTAGATTTATCTGAATAAAGAAAGGGAAGCAATCAAGTAATTTGAAAATGTAATTGAAAAGTATTCAAAATTGAAAAAGAATTAATAGAACGAAATTTTGAAATCCTTTTAGCTACTAAATTATTCTAGTAAATCTTTCAATGATATTGGTCGATGATAATGTGCTATTGTAATTTTCACTTGCACTTATTATGCTTGTTTTCAGATACAAAGAAAGGATGCATTATATCCGAAATATCGTTCAGGATACACCGTACGATCCGGTAGAGAATCTCGCTTGGTGGACGGAGTACGTGATACGAACGAAAGGCGCCCCTCATCTTCGCAGTAGTCTAGCTTTTCAGCCTTGGTATCAACGTTACGATATGGACATTGTAGCGTTCTTAACGATCACAATTTTCTTGATCGCTTCTACTACCTTTTATTTAAATGCCAAGATTGTCATCTACATTTATAAGAAAATCAAATCAACTGAAAAGCAAAAGATAAGCTAAGTACCAGGTATGTAAATATGAAACCGGAATTTTTGTATAGAAAATACACGTTTATTGTATGAAAATGATTAAAAATATTTTATTCGAAGTATTGCCCATCGCTAACTATACATTTTTCCAACCTGTCTGGCAATTGGTGGATGCCACGCTAAAAAAACTGTCGCTCTTTTGAGGCAAACCAGTCATCGAACCATTTTCGTACATTTTCGTAAGAAGTGAAGTGCTGATCAGAAAGTGCGTGTCCCATCGATGCGGATAAATAGTAATCGGACGGAGCCAAGTCTGGTGAGTAAGCCGCGTGCGAAAGTATTTCCCATCTGAACGCTTCAATCGTTTCCTTGGCCGGTTTTGCTGTATGTGATGGTGCATTATCACGAAGCAAAATTACTTTGCGTTGCCTTTTTTGATATTCTGGTCGTTTTTCACGCAAAGCTTGATTCAAATCGATCGTTTGTTGTCGGTAGCGCTCAGTATTAACGGTTTCGTCAGGTTTTAACAGCTCATAATAGATCATACCCTTCTGATCCCACCAAACACAGAGCATCGTCTTCCGCCCATAGCGATTTGGTCCTGTAATCGATGTCGGTGGTTCGCCTGGAGCTACCCACGATCTTTTACGCTTAGGATTCTCAAAATATATCCACTTTTCATCGCCAGTCACAATTCGATGGAGAAATGACTTTCTTTTGTATCTGGCGAGCAGCATTTCGTAAGTGGTTTTTCGGTTTTCCTGCTGTCTTTCGTTCGGTTCATGTGGAACCCATTTTCCCACCTTCTGGATCTTTCCCATGGCTTTCAAACGTATGGAGACGGCTTCTCGTGTCACGTTTAATCGATCAGCGAGTTGTTGTTGCGTTTGAGCGTCATCCTCGTCCTCTGTCTTGAAACTTTTTCGGTGGTCTTCCACGTTCTTCGTTCCTCGCGTCAAAATTGCCACTTCTGAATTTTTTAAACCACTCAAAGCACTGTGATTTACCAAGAGCATGCTCACCGTAAGCTTCGACAAGCATTCGATGCGATTCTGCAGCAGTTTTCTTCAAATGGTAACAGAAGATCAATGCTGTCCGCAAATCGTAGTTTCCAGGCACAAAATTCGACATGTTCAACGCTATTACAAACTATGCTGTTGTACGAAACTTGTATTGTTCTGAGTTGAAAATGTTTGTGAGATGTCAACAAAGACTTTTGGCATCAATGACGCAGCTTAGTGATAACTACATTATCAGCTAGGGCCATCTATAAGCAAATTCCGGTTTCATACTTACAGACCTGATATTTATGGTACAGTTAATCAAATAGAAGTATTTATGGCACAATTCAGTCCAAGTGACGCAAGCGTTTAACATCTCATTTCAACGAATGAATTTTATCTTGTTTCGTTAAGGAAATGATCATACCGCGTTTTAGAATTGGCCAGTTACTAGTCACAAGACTAACGATTCTTGCACGGAAAAACATTCAAATGTAAGAAAGATTTGATTAACATTAAAATCTCATTTGTACTTTGGTGATTTCATGATTGAGATTTTTTGAGGAATCGTCGAGTTTACTGTAAATTGTTATCATCGATTAGGAGAAATTACATTGAAAACATAGGTATGTCGAAGTAAAGTATTGATATTACATATGTCTGTTGCGTTCTTGAAGTTATTTCGTTTGTTTCCGAATTTATTGTTTTTAACTGTAGCGCGTCTTCTGATATTAGGAACGAAAACGAAATACTTTAAACCTTATGTTACAAGGGATCAATCAGTATTGTTGGCAATATGTTAATCACATGATCAAATAGCCCTTGTCATTCGCGAGCATGTTGCAATTTAGCCAATAAAAGTCTCCGCACCCTGCTGCGTTAAGCGAAGGAAATTGTTATCGATGATTGATATTGTAATTTTAAAAAATCGAAGGCATCATGTAGTTATTCGAAGTAAATCCGTTGTAATTGATACAAAATTATGTAGAAAAATCGTAACGTCAAAGGTAAATAGAATAATAATGAAAGTATATCTATTTAAGAAAACAATAATCTTTAGAAACCCTATTACACTTTTTATTTCTATCGCAGTATTCGAACACTTTACGTGCGAATTACAGGCTTTAACGTAGTGTTATGTACATAGAGATAAAAAAGAGATGTTACGTAGGCGCATATCGCTTTAGGCTTTGTTAGAAAATTATAATAAAAGTACAATATATAGAATTAAATTTATTACTCCACGACGTTCTTGTGTCATTTGAGTTCCTGTGTATATTTTGTCGCACGTTTTTCTGTTAAAGAACTTTTGTTAATTATCCCTTTCATCAATTTTGGGAATTCCAGTTACGAAAACCGTAAAAGAGACAAGCATTCTTCGTTGAAGAAAGTTCGCGACATTTCCAGATCAGATTTGACAATTCATTATTACAGTAAAGTTTTGAAAATCACGAGTGGTAAAATTGTTCACACAGATAGATCAAAATATCTGATCTATTTCTGCTTCATTTTATAACATATGTTATAGTAAACATTTCTGTTACGCACAAATATACTGCACGTTTTATTATATATGAAATTTTTACAATTGCTATGAATTTCTAATAAATGTAATAATTTTTATACCAGCAAGTGATACTTGCCATAATTTATCCAAGCTAATTAGTAATTATTATAGTAGTCCTTTACCTCCTACCAAATAATCAGGCTACTTATCCTTATAATTATTCTTATCAGACCTTTCATTTGGTGACAAATGATGTTTGTCAAGCATTTTATTTTACTGGCAAATACTTGTCAGCTTGTCGTCCAGATGACAAATAATCTTTGATGTTGTATTTATCTAGCTTGCTAATTCAAACAATTTCTCTTATAGTAACAAAAGATATGTACTTGAAAAGAATTTTGTAGTATTGTTACAAGTATTTAGCAAAGCTTCGCACGATTTATATTCACACGATATGGTCATATCCTATTCATAAAACATTGATAAAGTATCGTTATGAGAAATATAGAAGCAAAATTCCAATCACTAATTAAAATATTGTTCATATTTAATTTTTACGTATTAAAATTAATATGTATAGGAATATTCTTCGAAAGAGAAGCGATCCGTTATGTTCACTTATGAGCGTTGATGATAAAAGTGAACGTGCATTAAAGCCTGTTGCATATGAAGCTTTGTATTTGGATTTAGAACAACGCTATAACAGTAGTTTGCGTTGTCAAACTAACAGCGTAACCTGGTAATAGAATACAGCTGTATATTTCTAATAAACTTTCTCATGATGTCTATTATTTGTTGATTTTATCCTTTTATGTAACAAGTGATTTCTGCCTTTGTCACTTGATCTACATAATGGTATTAAATACTAAAATACGAATGTGTTATATAATTCCAACATATTGGCACAAAGTTAGATTACATCACATTGCGATAAAGATTCTATATATGTTTTTGATATTTTATATCGCTACTGCGCATGTATCGTATACAAGTATTTTTTATCGTCATGTGTATTATACGTTCTCATGTTTTTGAACCGTATTCTACTTTTTATACGAAAAGTGAGCTAGAAATGGCAGAGGCTACAGGCAACAAAATGATTACGTTTCTTACGATTATTTTTGGAAATAGTCATATATATTCGTATTATCGATTGTAAACGATACTTTACAAATCCCTTAACTTCTACGTTTTATCATTATATACAAACGTAAATTTTACGTATGGTGAGCCATGCATTAAATTGTTCTCGACATGAAATATTGACAAATATATCGTATAATATATAATATATTGAAAAAATATATTGTAAAGAAGCTCAATGAAATAATCACTGCTGGTATCTATATGATTTGATTCATATGAAACAGTAAGATATACGCCAAAATAACATGTCCATCGCGCACACATACATTGCCATTACACACAATACTTAACAGCAAGGGTGGTATGGGGCGATAATTCAGAGATAACGGAAACTATTTTATAATAACAACATATACCGACATCGTATTATCATTAGATGGGTTGAGTAAAATGACGATAAGTTGGAGACGTCCTTTTTATTAGACCCATAATCGCGATCTGCTTCCATTCGTCTCGACACGAGCAATATGAAGCACCACCTCTGTAATCTGTTGTTCGTTCTGTGCGTCTTGTACATCGCGAAGCTGTCCGAATGTTACAAGATTCTAGCCATCGTCCCGACACCATCTTACAGTCATCAAATACCGTACCAACGATTATGGCTGGAACTACACAAACGAGGTCACGAAGTTGTGCTAGTCACGTCGGATCCTATACCAAATATCAAATCACCGAATTTTACGCAAATCGATATTAGCCAATCTTACGGAGTCACAAAGTGTGTAGATTTCGTTCAAATGCGATTTGAGGGAAGACACTGGTTCGACATTGTGGAAGAAAAATTATTGCATATATTCGAAGTTTTTGTGGAAACGGTGTTGAATTCTGCAGAATTACGGAAGCTGTATACTCCAGAGAGCAACGCAACGTTCGATGTCTACTTGACGGAATTCCTCTTCGCACCCGCCACTTACGCATTCGCACATCGATTTAATGTTCCTATAATAGGTATGACTTTAACAATCATATTCATATTTATTAGCTTTGTTACTTTTATTTCGTTCTGAAAATCGGGATTATATAGTGTGAAGCACGCAGCACGTACAGTTTCATATTTTTCGACGTTGACTATTCAGAAGAATCGACATGTGTAAAAATAGCTCCAACCGAGCTTCATATGTCTTGTATGCATGCTCGTACAAATGAACTAATAATATCGAATCATGTTTCCGAAACCATGCAAGTTCTACCTAGGACATTCTTTATTGAGATTGAACTGTTTTTGGTTACACGGTAATAATTTTAATAAAAAAATCATGCATTAAGAGTATAATAGAAATAAAGTACAGTACAAAACGAGTATCATTCGAATGATTACGAGCGTTATTGTATGCAACCTAACATTTGTACTGCACTTGAAATATACACATATAGATTTTCTATGAGAGCATAAGGAGCTAGTAATAGAACACGTTGAAAAAACATGCTTGTAAACGTTTGAAACCTCAAACACACGTTCGCAATATTAAGCGTTGTCCATTTAGGAGCTCAACGCCATAGCGACACTGGGACAGCATCGACCTATTCGCAACTCATTTTGCACAAGAACCGAAATTTACTAAACGAGAAATGGTTACAATAGTATCGTGACCTACTCGATGAGCAGGAAGATGATAGAAAAAGGAAGAGAAGGTACTGGGTACATAAAGGCTTGAAATCGAGACGGAACAAAAGTGAATTTCACAAACTGCAGATATAAACAGCGAATTAGCTAACGAATAAAAATACCATCAATTCTTGCCAATCCCAACGACCCAATGTTAGATACTAGTTAGAAAAATAAAATAATGTTATACGGAAACGAAATACAAAATTTATAGGAGCGATAACGCCCATAGAAAAACTGGCAGACTGGTTAACGTAAATGCGAGACCATACAATTTTATATACAACATTTCTAATTATATATAAAAAAAATTAAATGCATAAAATTAAATCAACTGAACTGTAAAGATTGAAATCAATTGAATTAATAGGTTGCGAAATTGAAATAATTAGACTACGTAAGTAAAACGTTTTCGTTATTCTTAAGGTGATAAGGAGGAATATCGATGTTGTGCTCTTGTCGTTAAATGCTTAAGTGGATGTATTTCGATAAGAATGCATGTAAATGAGGTGGACATATCGATGGCTGTTCAATGCAATTCAGATGTGTTGCTACGAAGGCGGCGACCTGCCGCGGTACACGCCTCATGTTTATAAAAAATCTCATTTTATCTTGTTAATCGTGTCATCTTTTAGCCAAAAATTTCTTTAATTGTGAACTCAAAATTTAACGATGAAAAGAAATCTGTTTCAATTACGTCAGTTTCAGTGCTTGTACATGTATGATACAATTTAGATTTAACAAAAATGAAATTACATGCAAAAAATAAAGGATATATAAATAGGAAAAATACAGTATTATTAGTAAATGATTTATTTTTTCCGGCTAATGAATTAGCGTGCAATAAATTAATCATATTCGTAACAGTTTGGATAGCATAAATCCTTTATTTATACATATATATTTTAATACGTGGATCCATTTATATTAAAAATCAAACTTATCATGTACTCTACACATAGAAAAAATAAAATTATCTTACTTGAAATTAACATCCCTTTATAAATTTTTAATTTAATCATTATAGAAATGTTTAAATATGCATTGATTGGATTAATACATTACGATCAACCCTCATTACATTTTGCATGACCGTAGGGTTAAGTTCATTAGGAATAACTAGCGTTAACGAATACGCTCTTGGTGGATTGGTTCTCCCTTCTCACGAGTACTCGTGGGAAATGGAAGACAACACGGGTACGAATTTACCGTTCTTGAAGAGACTGCGCAATTTCGTCAACATGTGGCATAACGTATACTACACCTATCAGGAGTTCATTCCACAGCAACAGAAATTAGCCGAGAAATATTTTGGGCCACTACCACCAATGCTAGACGTATTAAAGAACGTTAGCTTGCTTTTCATCAATCAGGCCGACGTTATGACAGCGGCTCGACCGAAACTTGCGAACGTAATCACGTTTACATCCTCCCACATAGACAAAACGCCGAAACCTCTGCCTAAGGTAGGAATTAAACAATAACAAAAAATGATTTATTCATTTATTAAATATGGATTTATCTGGCACAAATACATTTTATTACTTCTACGTTTAGTAGAATCATAAAGTATAGGAAAGGTTATAGCAAAATTGTAGTTTGAGACTGAATGATATCTTGGATAAATTGCGTGAGGGGTCCCACTTCTTCTAGAATTGTCGATGATTTTTAACTGTTAATTAAGTTATACATTTTGCTAAACTAGCATTACAAAGCCCCTGAATAATAATAACACTAATTTCTATTTAGTTATAATTTTTAATGTAAACTCTACTCTCCTTTACACACACGTGTCTTTCAATGAGAATGTTGCTTTTTTGTCACAGGACTTACACGCATTTCTGAATGACACCACAAATGGATTCATTTACTTTAGTCTTGGTAGTAACGCAAGAAGTGCAAGTTTACCACTGGAGATTCAACGCGTGTTCTGCGACGTGTTCGCCAAGTTGCCTTATAAAGTAATCTGGAAATACGAGGAGATTTTGCCCGGGAAACCTGATAATGTTTACATCGGAAAATGGCTACCACAACAAACCATTCTCGGTATGATCTTATTCTCAATAAAATATTTACACATCGCAGATATTATTCCTCGATGAAGAACGATCTAACGAATCATATTAATTCGCAGCTCACCCAAACATCAAATTGTACATTTATCAAGGAGGTCTGCAGAGCAGCGAAGAGGCCGTCCACTACGGAGTACCAGTTCTAGGTTTCGCGATTTTCGGCGATCAATTTTATCAAGTAGCCAGAATGGAAGCTCTGGGTATTGGAAAATGTTTGGAAATTACAACCCTTAAGAAGGACGAACTTGAAAATGCTATTACAGAGCTTATAACTAACAAACAGTAAGTATAAACTGACTTCCTGTTATAATTGTGCTATTTTTAAGAGTTTAACACTAGAACTACCTAATCTGTGAAAATGACGGACGAGTTTCAGAATATTCGTTTTTGTAATCACACGATACTTTTGGAAAAATTTGTTTGGATCCCATCTAATCAGAATTTTTGAAATAAAATTTTCTGTATCCCAAAGTATTATTACTATAAGTTGGTCGACATTGTAGGATTCATCCGAATAAAGAAAAGAAAGCAATCAAGTCATTTTCATATCGAAAAGTATTCAAAATTGAAAAAGAATTAGTGGAATGAAATTTTTAAATCCTTTTCGCAATGAGATTATTTTAGAAAATCTTTCAATGATATTAGTCGATGATAATGTATTATTGTAATTTTCGGTTGAACTTAGTATGCTTCTTTTCAGGTACAAAGAAAGGATACTTTACATCCGAAATGTCGTTCAGGATACACCGTACGATCAGGTGGAGAATCTCGCTTGGTGGACGGAGTACGTGGTACGCACGAAAGGCGCTCCTCATCTTCGCAGTAGTCTAGCTTTTCAGCCTTGGTATCAACGTTGCGATATGGACATTGTAGCGTTCTTAACGATCACAAGTTTCTTGATCGTTTTTACTACCTTTCGTTTAATTGCCAAGATTGTCGTCTACATTTATAAGAAAATCAAATTAACTGAAAAGCAAAAGATAAGCTAAGTATTTATGGTACAGTTAATCAAATAGAAGTATTTATGGCACAATTCAGTCCAAATGACGCAAGCGGTTAACATCTCATTTCAACGCATGAATTTTATCTAGTTTCGTTAAGGAAATGATCATCCCGCCTTCTATAATTGGCGAGTTGCCCTCATCACAAGACTAACGATTCTGGCACGAAAAATCTTTCAAATATCAAAAAAAGGGTTCGAATAAAATTGAAATCCAATTTATTCATTGTTAATCTCTTGATTGAGATTTTTTTGACGAAGCGTCAAGTTTATTCTAAATTATTATCAATCGATGATATCATCGCTTTTCACTCGGTGAATGAAATAGCGCAAGGAAAAATTACATTGAAGCCATAGGCATGTCAAAGTGTGGACTGTCAAAGTATTTACATATATATTTATACATCCGTCTGTTGCATTCCTGAAGTTGTTTCGTTTGTTTCCAAATTTATTGTTTTTAACTGTAACGCGTCTTCTGTATTCGAGAACGAAAACGAATTGCTTTAAACGTTATATTAGAAGGAAACAATCAGTATCGCTGGCAATATGTTCAATCATGCGATTATCAGATAGTCCCTGTTTTTCGCAAAGGTGTCCCAGGTTATCCAATAAAAGTGTCCACATAATGTTCCGTTGAACGTCCAAAACGTCGATGGTAATTGATATTAGAATTTTTAAAAATCGACGACGTTGTGTAATTATTCGAAATAGACTCTTTAGATTATAATACATCTTTATAGTAAACATATTTTATAGTAAACATTTCTGTTACGCACAGATATCCAGCACGTTTTATTCTATACGAAATTTTAATAAATCTCACATATTTCTAATCAATATCACAATTCTAATACCCGCAACTCATCCTTGCCATCATTTTCCTTACGAGTAATTATTGTAATATCCCTTTATTTGAAAAAAATTAAGCTTTGTCATTGCTTTTATCCCATGAACAAATAATCCTTATCAGAACTTCTACTTGATGGAAAATTCACCTTTGTCAAGCAGTTTATTTTAGCGAAGAATACTTGTCGGCTTGTCGTTCGGATGGCAAATATTCTTTGATGTATTATATGTATTATATATTATATGATGTAATATTCTCCCTTGCCTGCTATTCCGAACAATTTCTCTTATAGTAACAAAGGATATTTACCTGAATACTATTTTGTAGTATTGTTACAAACATTTAGCAAAGCTTCGAACGATTTGTATTCACATGATAACTTTGTAGTCTATTCAAAAAACACATTGATAAAACTCCTTTAGTATTATCTAATTTGTACTTTATAATTGTTGTAGCTGGACATTTGATACATATTTCTAACTCAATTGCTAGATAACATGTGGATGGTCACCCCTAGTGGGGCTTCCATCTTCGAGTATTGATAAAGTATGGTTACAAGCAATATAGATAAATATAGATAAGTATTAATAAAAAAATCGTACAATATATAATTTACTAAACAAATATAATATACAAATCTGTAAACTGACAATCTCTGTTAAAATCTATATGATATCCTTGATATGATATATTAAGATGTAGACGCCAAAACAATATACTTATCCTTCAAACATATATTGTCATTCCACGTAGCAATAGTTAACAGTACTAGCGATATGAGGCGGTAATTCAGTGATAACGGGTACTATTTTTAAATTATAATGTATACCGATATCGCATAATCAATGCATAGGTTACGTAAAATGACGGTAACTTAGAGACATCCCTTTTAGTAAACCTATAACCAGGACATGCTTCAGTTCGTCTCGACAAGAGCAATATGAAGCACCACCTATGTAATCTGTTGTTCATTCTGTGCGTCTTGTACATCGCGAAGCAATCGAAATGTTACAAGATTCTAGCCATCGTCCCGACACCATCTTACAGTCATCAAATGTCGTACCAACGATTATGGCTAGAATTACACAAACGAGGCCACGAAGTTGTGCTAGTCACGTGGCACCCTATACCAAATATCAAATCACCGAACTTTACGCAAATCGATATTAGTCAATCTTATGGATCCATAAGCAGTTTAGATTTTGTTCAAATGCGATTTAAGGGAAAACGCTGGTTAGATATTGTGGAAGAAGAAATGTTCACTGTAACCGAAGTTGTTGCGGAGTTGTTGCTCAATTCTACAGAACTACGAAAGCTGTATGCTCCAGAGAGCAACGCAACGTTCGATGTCTATTTGACGGAATTCCTCTGCACGCCCTCCACTTACGCTTTCGCACATCGATTCAATGTTCCTATGATAGGTATGATTTTAACAATTATATTGATATTTATTAGCTCTGTTACTTCTATTTCGTTCTGAAAATCAGGAATATATAGGGTGAAGCTCGTAGCGCGTGCACTCAAATACATTTCGACGTAGAATGTTGCGAAGAATTGACAAATATAGCTCCAAACGATATTCATATGTGTTATACGCATATTCCTACAAAAGAACTATGTCAAATCATGTTTTCGAAACTATCAAAGTTTTACTTGAAATATTTTTAATTGAGATTGAACTGGTTTTGATTACATGGTAATAATATTAATAAAAAACCATGTATTAAGAGTATAATAGAAATAAAGTCAGTACAAAACGAGTATCATTCGAATGATTAGGAGCGTTATTGTATGCAACCTACCATTTGAATTGGACTTGACATATACACATATAGATTTTCAATGACAGAATGAGGAGCTAGTAATAGAACACGTTGAAAAAACATGCCTCTAAACGTTTGAAACCTCAAACACACGTTCGCAGTATTAAGCGTTGTCCATTTAGGAGCTCGACGCCAGAGCGACACTGGAACAGCATCGACCTATTCGCAACACATTTTGCACAAGAACCGAAATTTACTAAAAGAGAAATGGTTACAATAGTATCGTGACCTACTCGATGAGCAGGAAGATGATAGAAAAAGGAAGAGAATGTACTGGGTACATAAAGGCTTGAAATCGAGACGGAACAAAAGTGAATTTCACAAACTGCAGATATAAACAGCGAATTAGCTAACGAATAAAAATACCATCAATTCTTGCCAATCTCAACGACCCAATGTTAGATACTAGTTAGAAAAATAAAATAATGTTATACGGAAACGAAATACAAAATTTATAGGAGCGATAACGCCCATAGAAAAACTGGCAGACTGCTTACCATAAATGCAAGACCATATAATTTTATATACGATATTTGTAATTATATATAAAAAAATTAAATGTATAAAATTTAATCAACTGAACTAACTGTAAAAATTGAAACCACTTGAATTAATTGTTTGATAAGTTGAAATAATTAGACTACGTAAGTCAAGCATTTTAGTTATTCTCGAGGTGGTAAGATGGAATGTGTACGTTGTGCTGTTTTTGTCAAGTGCTTCAATGGTTGTATTTCGATAAGAATACATGTAAATGAGGTGGATATTTTATGCAACTCAGACGTTGCGTTGCTACGCAGGTGACGGCCTTCCACTGTACGCGCTTCATATTAATAGAAAATCTCATTTTAACTTGTTAACCGTGTCATCCTTTACCCAAAAATTTCTTCAATTGTGAACTCAACATTGCATGGTGAAAAGAAATCTATTTCAATTACGTCAGTTTCAGTGCTTGTACATGTATGATACAATTTAGTTTTAACAAAAATGAAACTATATGCACAATATAAAGGATATATATATTATATACTATACTATATATATATATATATACATAGGGAAACTACAATATTATTAGTGAATTATTTATTTTCTCCGCAAAATAAATTAGCGTATAATAAATCAATTTCTTTATTTGCAGATTTCCTATATAACACGTGATCCTGTTTCTATTAAAAATCAAGCATGTCATATGTTCTACACATAGTTAGAAGAAATAAAATTATCCTACTTGAAATTAACATTTCTTCATCAATTTTTAATTTAGTCATTATAGAAATGTTTAGATAAGCATTGATTAGATCAATAGATTAAGATCAACCATCATTACATTTTGCATGACCGTAGGGTTAAGTTCATTTGGGTTGATTGCCATTAACGAACACGCTCTTGGTGGATTCGTTCTGCCTTCTCACGAGTACACGTGGGAAATGGAAGACAACACGGGTACGAATCTGCCGTTCTTGAAGAGACTGCGCAATTTCGTTAACATGTGGCATAACGTATACTACATCTATCACAAGCTCATTCCTAAGCAACAGACATTGGCCGAGAAATATTTTGGGCCTGTGCCACCATTGCAGGACTTACTGAAGAACGTTAGCTTGCTTTTCGTCAATCAGGCCGACGTTATGACACCGGCTCGACCGAAACTTGCGAACGTAATCACGTTTACATCCTCCCACATAGACAAAACGCCGAAACCTCTGCCTAAGGTAGGAATTAAACAATAACAAAAAATGATTTATTCATTTATTAAATATGGATTTATCTGGCACAAATACATTTTATTACTTCTACGTTTAGTAGAATCATAAAGTATAGGAAAGGTTATAGCAAAATTGTAGTTTGAGACTGAATGATATCTTGGATAAATTGCGTGAGGGGTCCCACTTCTTCTAGAATTGTCGATGATTTTTAACTGTTAATTAAATTATAAATTTTGCTAAACAAGCATTACAAAGTTCCTGAATAATAATATCGCTAATTTACTTTTAGTTATCATTTTTGATGTAACACAATTTTTACACGTTTTTTACACACACGTGTCTTTCGATTAGAATGTTTTTTTATTTTTGGTCACAGGACTTACACGCATTTCTGAATGACACCACAAATGGATTCATTTACTTTAGTCTTGGTAGTAACGTAAGAAGTGCAAGTTTACCACTGGAGATCCAACGCCTGTTCTGCGACGTGTTCGCCAAGTTGCCTTATAAAGTAGTCTGGAAATTCGAGGAGGAATTGCCCGGGAAACCCGATAATGTTTACATCGGAAAATGGCTCCCACAACAAACCATTCTCGGTATGGTCTTATTCTCAATAAAATATTTACACATCGGAGATATTATTCCTCGATGAAAAATGATCTAACGAATCATATTAATTCGCAGCTCACCCAAACATCAAATTGTACATTTATCAAGGAGGTCTGCAGAGCAGCGAAGAGGCCGTCCACTACGGAGTACCAGTTCTTGGTTTCGCGATTTTCGGCGATCAATTTTATCAAGTAGCCAGAATGGAAGCTCTGGGTATTGGAAAATGTTTGGAAATTACAACCCTTAAGAAGGACGAACTTGAAAATGCTATTACAGAGCTTATAACTAACAAACAGTAAGTATAAACTGACTTCCTGTTATAATTGTGCTATTTTTAAGAGTTTAACACTAGAACTACCTAATCTGTGAAAATGACGGACGAGTTTCAGAATATTCGTTTTTGTAATCACACGATACTTTTGGAAAAATTTGTTTGGATCCCATCTAATCAGAATTTTTGAAATAAAATTTTCTGTATCCCAAAGTATTATTACTATAAGTTGGTCGACATTGTAGGATTCATCCGAATAAAGAAAAGAAAGCAATCAAGTCATTTTCATATCGAAAAGTATTCAAAATTGAAAAAGAATTAGTGGAATGAAATTTTTAAATCCTTTTCGCAATGAGATTATTTTAGAAAATCTTTCAATGATATTAGTCGATGATAATGTATTATTGTAATTTTCGGTTGAACTTAGTATGCTTCTTTTCAGGTACAAAGAAAGGATACTTTACATCCGAAATGTCGTTCAGGATATACCGTACGATCAGGTGGAGAATCTCGCTTGGTGGACGGAGTACGTGGTACGCACGAAAGGCGCTCCTCATCTTCGCAGTAGTCTAGCTTTTCAGCCTTGGTATCAACGTTGCGATATGGACATTGTAGCGTTCTTAACGATCACAAGTTTCTTGATCGTTTTTACTACCTTTCGTTTAATTGCCAAGATTGTCGTCTACATTTATAAGAAAATCAAATTAACTGAAAAGCAAAAGATAAGCTAAGTATTTATGGTACAGTTAATCAAATAGAAGTATTTATGGCACAATTCAGTCCAAATGACGCAAGCGTTTAACATCTCATTTCAACGCATGAATTTTATCTAGTTTCGTTAAGGAAATGATCATCCCGCCTTCTATAATTGGCGAGTTGCCCTCATCACAAGACTAACGATTCTGGCACGAAAAATCTTTCAAATATAAAAAAAAAGGTTCGAATAAAATTGAAATCCAATTTATTCATTGTTAATCTCTTGATTGAGATTTTTTTGACGAAGCGTCAAGTTTATTCTAAATTATTATCAATCGACGATATCATCGCTTTTCACTCGGTGAATGAAATAGCGCAAGGAAAAATTACATTGAAACCATAGGCATGTCAAAGTGTGGATTGTCAAAGTATATATATATATATTTATACATCCGTCTGTTGCATTCCTGAAGTTGTTTTCTTTGTTTCCGAATTTATTGTTTTTAACTGTAACGCGTCTTCTGTATTCGAGAACGAAAACGAATTGCTCTAAACGTTATATTAGAAGGAAACAATCAGTATCGCTGGCAATATGTTCAATCATGCGATTATCAGATAGTTCCTGTTTTTCGCAAAGGTGTCCCAGGTTATCCAATAAAAGTGTCCACATAATGTTCCGTTGAACGTCCAAAACGTCGATTGTAATTGATATTAGAATTTTTAAAAGTCGACGACGTTGTGTAATTATTCGAAATAAATTCTTTAGATTATAATACATCTTTATAGTAAACATATTTTATAGTAAACATTTCTGTTACGCACAGATATCCAGCACGTTTTATTCTATACGAAATTTTAATAAATCTCACATATTTCTAATCAATATCACAATTCTTATACCCGCAACTCATCCTTTCCATCATTTTCCTTACGAGTAATTATTGTAATATCCCTTTATTTGAAAAAAATTAAGCTTTGTCATTGCTTTTATTCCACGAACAAATAATCCTTATCAGAACTTCTACTTGATGGAAAATTCACCTTTGTCAAGCAGTTTATTTTAGCGAAGAATACTTGTCGGCTTGTCGTTCGGATGGCAAATATTCTTTGATGTATTATATGTATTATATATTATATGATGTAATATTCTCCCTTGCCTGCTATTCCGAACAATTTCTCTTATAGTAACAAAGGATATTTACCTGAATACTATTTTGTAGTATTGTTACAAACATTTAGCAAAGCTTCGAACGATTTGTATTCACATGATAACTTTGTAGTCTATTCAAAAAACACATTGATAAAACTCTTTTAGTATTATCTAATTTGTACTTTATAATTTTTATAGCTGGACATTTGATACATATTTCTAACTCAATTGCAAGATAACATGTGGATGGTCACCCCTAGTGGGGCTTCCATCTTCGAGTATTGATAAAGTATGGTTATAAGCAATATAGATAAATATAGATAAGTATTAATAAATAAATCGTACAATATATAATTTACTAAACAATTATAATATACAAATCTATAAACTGACAATCTCTGTTAAAATCTATATGATATCCTTGATATGATATATTAAGATGTAGACGCCAAAACAATATACTTATCCTTCAAACATATATTGTCATTCCACGTAGCAATAGTTAACAGTACTAGCGATATGAGGCGGTAATTCAGTGATAACGGGTACTATTTTTAAATTATAATGTATACCGATATCGCATAATCAATGCATAGGTTACGTAAAATGACGGTAACTTAGAGACATCCCTTTTAGTAAACCTATAACCAGGACATGCTTCAGTTCGTCTCGACAAGAGCAATATGAAGCACCACCTATGTAATCTGTTGTTCATTCTGTGCGTCTTGTACATCGCGAAGCAATCGAAATGTTACAAGATTCTAGCCATCGTCCCGACACCATCTTACAGTCATCAAATGTCGTACCAACGATTATGGCTAGAATTACACAAACGAGGCCACGAAGTTGTGCTAGTCACGTGGCACCCTATACCAAATATCAAATCACCGAACTTTACGCAAATCGATATTAGTCAATCTTATGGATCCATAAGCAGTTTAGATTTTGTTCAAATGCGATTTAAGGGAAAACGCTGGTTAGATATTGTGGAAGAAGAAATGTTCACTGTAACCGAAGTTGTTGCGGAGTTGTTGCTCAATTCTACAGAACTACGAAAGCTGTATGCTCCAGAGAGCAACGCAACGTTCGATGTCTATTTGACGGAATTCCTCTGCACGCCCTCCACTTACGCTTTCGCACATCGATTCAATGTTCCTATGATAGGTATGATTTTAACAATTATATTGATATTTATTAGCTCTGTTACTTTTATTTCGTTCTGAAAATCAGGAATATATAGGGTGAAGCTCGTAGCGCGTGCACTCAAATACATTTCGACGTAGAATGTTGCGAAGAATTGACAAATATAGCTCCAAACGATATTCATATGTGTTCTACGCATATTCCTACAAAAGAACTAACTATGTCAAATCATGTTTTCGAAACTATCAAAGTTTTACTTGAAATATTTTTAATTGAGATTGAACTGGTTTTGATTACACGGTAATAATATTAATAAAAAACCATGTATTAAGAGTATAATAGAAATAAAGTGCAGTACAAAACGAGTATCATTCGAATGATTAGGAGCGTTATTGTATGCAACCTACCATTTGAATTGGACTTGACATATACACATATAGATTTTCAATGACAGAATGAGGAGCTAGTAATAGAACACGTTGAAAAAACATGCCTCTAAACGTTTGAAACCTCAAACACACGTTCGCAATATTAAGCGTTGTCCATTTAGGAGCTCGACGCCAGAGCGACACTGGAACAGCATCGACCTATTCGCAACACATTTTGCACAAGAACCGAAATTTACTAAAAGAGAAATGGTTACAATAGTATCGTGACCTACTCGATGAGCAGGAAGATGATAGAAAAAGGAAGAGAATGTACTGGGTACATAAAGGCTTGAAATCGAGACGGAACAAAAGTGAATTTCACAAACTGCAGATATAAACAGCGAATTAGCTAACGAATAAAAATACCATCAATTCTTGCCAATCCCAACGACCCAATGTTAGATACTAGTTAGAAAAATAAAATAATGTTATACGGAAACGAAATACAAAATTTATAGGAGCGATAACGCCCATAGAAAAACTGGCAGACTGCTTAACATAAATGCAAGACCATATAATTTTATATACGATATTTGTAATTATATATAAAAAAATTAAATGTATAAAATTAAATCAACTGAACTAACTGTAAAAATTGAAACCACTTGAATTAATTGTTTGATAAGTTGAAATAATTAGACTACGTAAGTCAAGCATTTTAGTTATTCTCGAGGTGGTAAGATGGAATGTGTACGTTGTGCTGTTTTTGTCAAGTGCTTCAATGGTTGTATTTCGATAAGAATACATGTAAATGAGGTGGATATTTTATGCAACTCAGACGTTGCGTTGCTACGCAGGTGACGGCCTTCCACTGTACGCGCTTCATATTAATAGAAAATCTCATTTTAACTTGTTAACCGTGTCATCCTTTACCCAAAAATTTCTTCAATTGTGAACTCAACATTGCATGGTGAAAAGAAATCTATTTCAATTACGTCAGTTTCAGTGCTTCTACATGTATGATACAATTTAGTTTTAACAAAAATGAAACTATATGCACAATATAAAGGATATATATATTATATACTATACTATATATATATATATAGGGAAACTACAATATTATTAGTGAATTATTTATTTTCTCCGCAAAATAAATTAGCGTATAATAAATCAATTTCTTTATTTGCAGATTTCCTATATAACACGTGATCCTGTTTCTATTAAAAATCAAGCATGTCATATGTTCTACACATAGTTAGAAGAAATAAAATTATCCTACTTGAAATTAACATTTCTTCATCAATTTTTAATTTAGTCATTATAGAAATGTTTAGATAAGCATTGATTAGATGAATAGATTAAGATCAACCATCATTACATTTTGCATGACCGTAGGGTTAAGTTCATTTGGGTTGATTGCCATTAACGAACACGCTCTTGGTGGATTCGTTCTGCCTTCTCACGAGTACACGTGGGAAATGGAAGACAACACGGGTACGAATCTGCCGTTCTTGAAGAGACTGCGCAATTTCGTTAACATGTGGCATAACGTATACTACATCTATCACAAGCTCATTCCTAAGCAACAGACATTGGCCGAGAAATATTTTGGGCCTGTGCCACCATTGCAGGACTTACTGAAGAACGTTAGCTTGCTTTTCGTCAATCAGGCCGACGTTATGACACCGGCTCGACCGAAACTTGCGAACGTAATCACGTTTACATCCTCCCACATAGACAAAACGCCGAAACCTCTGCCTAAGGTAGGAATTAAACAATAACAAAAAATGATTTATTCATTTATTAAATATGGATTTATCTGGCACAAATACATTTTATTACTTCTACGTTTAGTAGAATCATAAAGTATAGGAAAGGTTATAGCAAAATTGTAGTTTGAGACTGAATGATATCTTGGATAAATTGCGTGAGGGGTCCCACTTCTTCTAGAATTGTCGATGATTTTTAACTGTTAATTAAATTATAAATTTTGCTAAACAAGCATTACAAAGTTCCTGAATAATAATATCGCTAATTTACTTTTAGTTATCATTTTTGATGTAACACAATTTTTACACGTTTTTTACACACACGTGTCTTTCGATTAGAATGTTTTTTTATTTTTGGTCACAGGACTTACACGCATTTCTGAATGACACCACAAATGGATTCATTTACTTTAGTCTTGGTAGTAACGTAAGAAGTGCAAGTTTACCACTGGAGATCCAACGCCTGTTCTGCGACGTGTTCGCCAAGTTGCCTTATAAAGTAGTCTGGAAATTCGAGGAGGAATTGCCCGGGAAACCCGATAATGTTTACATCGGAAAATGGCTCCCACAACAAACCATTCTCGGTATGGTCTTATTCTCAATAAAATATTTACACATCGGAGATATTATTCCTCGATGAAAAATGATCTAACGAATCATATTAATTCGCAGCTCACCCAAACATCAAATTGTACATTTATCAAGGAGGCCTGCAGAGCAGCGAGGAGACAGTTCACTACGGAGTACCAGTTCTTGGTTTCGCAATTTTGGGCGATCAAGATTATCAAGTAGCCAGAATGGAATCTCTCGGTATTGGAAAATTTTTGGAAATAACAACCCTTAAGAAGGATGAACTTGAAAATGCTATTAAAGAGCTTATAACTAACAAACAGTAAGTATAAACTGACTTCCGGTGATAATTGTGCTATTTTTAAGAGTTTAACACTAGAACTACCTAATCTGTGAAAATGACGGACGAGTTTCAGAATATTCGTTTTTGTAAGCACACGATACTTTTGGAAAAATTTGTTTGGATCCCATCTAATCAGAATTTTTGAAATAAAATTTTCTGTATCCCAAAGTATTATTACTATAAGTTGGTCGACATTGTAGGATTCATCCGAATAAAGAAAGGAAAGCAATCAAGTCATTTTCATATCGAAAAGTATTCAAAATTGAAAAAGAATGAGTGGAATGAAATTTTTAAATGCTTTTCGCAATGAGATTATTTTAGTAAATCTTTCAATGATATTAGTCGATGATAATGTATTATTGTAATTTTCGGTTGAACTTAGTATGCTTATTTTCAGGTACAAAGAAAGGATACTTTACATCCGAAATGTCGTTCAGGATACACCGTACGATCAGGTGGAGAATCTCGCTTGGTGGACGGAGTACGTGGTACGCACGAAAGGCGCTCCTCATCTTCGCAGTAGTCTAGCTTTTCAGCCTTGGTATCAACGTTGCGATATGGACATTGTAGCGTTCTTAACGATCACAAGTTTCTTGATCGTTTATACTACCTTTCGTTTAATTGCCAAGATTGTCGTCTACATTTATAAGAAAATCAAATTAACTGAAAAGCAAAAGATAAGCTAAGTATTTATGGTACAGTTAACCAAATAGAAGTATTTATGGCACAATTCAGTCCAAGTGACGCAAGCGTTTAACATCTCATTTCAACGCATGAATTTTATCTAGTTTCGTTAAGGAAATGATCATCCCGCGTTTTATAATTGACGAGTTGCCCTCATCACAAGACTAACGCTTCTGGCACGAAAAATCTTTCAAGTATAAAAGAAAAGGTTCGAATAAAATTGAAATCCAATTCATTCATTGTTAATCTCTTGATTGAGATTTTTTGACGAAGCGTCAAGTTTATTCTAAATTATTATCAATCGACGATATCATCGCTTTTCACTCGGTGAATGAAATAGCGCAAGGAAAAATTACATTGAAGCCATAGGCATGTCAAAGTGTGGATTGTCAAAGTATTTATATATATATTTATACATCCGTCTGTTGCATTCCTGAAGTTGTTTCGTTTGTTTCCGAATTTATTGTTTTTAACTGTAACGCGTCTTCTGTATTCGAGAACGAAAACGAATTGCTTTAAACGTTATATTAGAAGGAAACAATCAGTATCGCTGGCAATATGTTCAATCATGCGATTATCAGATAGTCCCTGTTTTTCACGAAGGTGTCCCAGGTTATCCAATAAAAGTGTCCACATAATGTTCCGTTGAACGTCCAAAACGTCGATGGTAATTGATATTAGAATTTTTAAAAATCGCCGACGTTGTGTAATTATTCGAAATAAACTCTTTAGATTATAATACATCTTTATAGTAAACATATTTTATACTAAACATTTCTGTTACGCACAGATATCCAGCACGTTTTATTCTATACGAAATTTTAATAAATCTCACATATTTCTAATCAATATCACAATTCTTATACCCGCAACTCATCCTTGCCATCATTTTCCTTACGAGTAATTATTGTAATATCCCTTTATTTGAAAAAAATTAAGCTTTGTCATTGCTTTTATCCCACGAACAAATAATCCTTATCAGAACTTCTACTTGATGGAAAATTCACCTTTGTCAAGCAGTTTATTTTAGCGAAGAATACTTGTCGGCTTGTCGTTCGGATGGCAAATATTCTTTGATGTATTATATGTATTATATATTATATGATGTAATATTCTCCCTTGCCTGCTATTCCGAACAATTTCTCTTATAGTAACAAAGGATATTTACCTGAATACTATTTTGTAGTATTGTTACAAACATTTAGCAAAGCTTCGAACGATTTGTATTCACATGATAACTTTGTAGTCTATTCAAAAAACACATTGATAAAACTCTTTTAGTATTATCTAATTTGTACTTTATAATTTTTATAGCTGGACATTTGATACATATTTCTAACTCAATTGCTAGATAACATGTGGATCGGGGAAGAGGAGGACACGGCACAGCACACGCTGGAGTTCTGTCCAGCGTGGGCGGAACCGCGGCGCGTCCTGCAGCTCGACATCGGCGAGAGGTTGGCTCCGGAAGCGGTCATTGAGGCCATGCTCCGAGGGCCCCTGGAGTTTAACGCTGTCCGCGCCTACTGCGTGGAGGTTATGCTGAGAAAGGAGCGGGCAGAGAGGGACCGGAAGAGAAGAGCCGATCCCAGTAGATCGTCGCATCAACGTCGCAGGGGCTCCGTACGACGCAGGGGCGCGGCGCCGCCGTCGCTGCCCCGGGTGCGTCAGATTAGGGGACGTGGCGCTAGGAGGAGTGGTTCCCCCTAGCTTTCCAACTCAAGCCGGGACGCCTCCCTAGACAACTACAACGGCAGGGAGATAGACGACGAGGTTGCACTCGGTAGTGATTCGCAAGAGACCCCGGGTGCACCTCTGATCGTCGGGATGACAACCGTGGGGTTTTAGTCGGTAAGAGTCCGACACTACACGGTCGTTGCTACGCAGCGCCGAGTGTCCATGAGGATTTCCCCACGATAAAAAAAAAAAAAAAAAAAGATAACATGTGGATGGTCACCCCTAGTGGGGCTTCCATCTTCGAGTATTGATAAAGTATGGTTATAAGCAATACAGATAAATATAGATAAGTATTAATAAATAAATCCTACAATATATAATTTACTAAGCAATTATAATATACAAATCTGTAAACTGAAAATCTCTGTTAAGATCTATATGATATCCTTTATATGATATATTAAGATGTAGACGCCAAAACAATAAACTTATCCTTCAAACATATATTGTCATTCCACGTAGCAATAGTTAACAGTACTAGCGATATGAGGCGGTAATTCAGTGATAACGGGTACTATTTTTAAATTATAATGTATACCGATATCGCATAATCAATGCATAGGTTACGTAAAATGACGGTTACTTTGAGACATCCCTTTTAGTAAACCTATAACCAGGACATGCTTCAGTTCGTCTCGACAAGAGCAATATGAAGCACCACCTATGTAATCTGTTGTTCATTCTGTGCGTCTTGTACATCGCGAAGCAGTCGAAATGTTACAAGATTCTAGCCATCGTCCCGACACCATCTTACAGTCATCAAATGTCGTACCAACGATTATGGCTAGAATTACACAAACGAGGCCACGAAGTTGTGCTAGCCACGTGGCACCCTATACCAAATATCAAATCACCGAACTTTACGCAAATCGATATTAGTCAATCTTATGGATCCATAAGGAGTTTAGATTATGTTCAAATGCGATTTGAGGGAAAACGCTGGTTAGACATTGTGGTTGAAGAAATGTCCACTGTAACCGAAGTTTTTGCGGACTTGTTGCTCAATTCTGCAGAACTACGAAAGCTGTATGCTCCAGAGAGCAACGCAACGTTCGATGTCTATTTGACGGAATTCCTCTGCACGCCCTCCACTTACGCTTTCGCACATCGATTCAATGTTCCTATGATAGGTATGATATTAACAATTATATTGATATTTATTAGCTTTGTTACGTTTATTTCGTTCTGAAAATCAGGAATATATAGGGTGAAGCTCGTAGCGCGTGCACTCAAATACATTTCGACGTAGAATGTTGCGAAGAATTGACAAATATAGCTCCAAACGATATTCATATGTGTTATACGCATATTCCTACAAAAGAACTATGTCAAATCATGTTTTCGAAACTATCAAAGTTTTACTTGAAATATTTTTAATTGAGATTGAACTGGTTTTGATTACATGGTAATAATATTAATAAAAAACCATGTATTAAGAGTATAATAGAAATAAAGTGCAGTACAAAACGAGTATCATTCGAATAATTAGGAGCGTTATTGTATGCAACCTAACATTTGTACTGCACTTGAAATATACACATATAGATATTCTATGACAGCATGAGAAGCTAGTAATAGAAGAAGTAGAAAAAACATACTTCTAAACGGTTGAAACCTCAAAGACACGTTCGCAATACTAAGCGTTGTCCATTTAGGAGCTCAACGCCAGAGCGACACTGGGATAGCATCGATCTATTCGCAGCTATGACTCTTTTTGTACAAGAACCGAAATTTACTAAAAAAGAAATGGTTGCAATAGTATCGTGACCTACTCGATGAGCAAGAAGATGATAGAAAAAGGAAGAGAAGGTATTTGGTACATAAAGGCTTGAAATCGAGACGGAACGAAAGTGAATTTCACAAACTACAGATATAAACAGCGAATTAGCTAAGGAATAAAAATACCATCAATTCTTGCCAATCTCAACGACCCAATGTTAGATACTAGTTAGAAAAATAAAATAATGTTATACGGAAACGAAATACAAAATTTATAGGAGCGATAACGCTCATAGGAAAACTGACAGAGTGTTTAACGTGAATGCAGGACCAAAAATTTCATATACAATATTTATAATTATATACAAAAAAATTAAATGTATAAAATGAAGTTAACTGAACTAACTGTAAAAATTGAAACCACTTGAATTAATAGTTTGAGAAGTTGAAATAATTAGACTACATAAATACAACATTTTAGTTATCCTCAACGTGGTAAGGAGGAATATGTATGTTGTGTTGTTTTTACAAGTGCTGCAATGGTTGTATATCGATAAGAATACATGTAAATGAGGTGGATATATCGGTGCATATTTTATGCAACTCAGACGTTGCGTTGCTACGCAGGTGACGGCCTTCCACTGTACGCGCTTCATATTTATAGAAAATCTCATTTTAACTTTTTAACCGTGTCATCCTTTACCCAAAAATTTCTTCAATTGTGAACTCAAAATTTAACGATGAAAAGAAATCTATTTCAATTACGTCAGTTTCAGTGCTTGTACATGTATGATACGATTTAGTTACAACAAAAATAAAACTACATGCATAAAATAAAGGATATGTAAATAGGGAAACTATAATATTATTAGTGAATTATTTATTTTTTCCGGCTAATAAATTAGATTCGTAACAGTTTGGATAGCAAAATTTCTTTATTTGCAGATTTCCTATATAACACGTGATCCTGTTTCTATTAAAAATCAAGCATGTCATATGTTCTACACATAGTTAGAAGAAATAAAATTATCCTACTTGAAATTAACATTTCTTTATCAATTTTTAATTTAGTCATTATACAAATGTTTAGATAAGCATTGATTAGATCAATAGATTAAGATCAACCATCATTACATTTTGCATGACCGTAGGGTTAAGTTCATTTGGGTTGATTGCCATTAACGAACACGCTCTTGGTGGATTCGTTCTGCCTTCTCACGAGTACACGTGGGAAATGGAAGACAACACGGGTACGAATCTGCCGTTCTTGAAGAGACTGCGCAATTTCGTTAACATGTGGCATAACGTATACTACATCTATCACAAGCTCATTCCGCAGCAACAGACATTGGCCGAGAAATATTTTGGGCCTGTGCCACCATTGCTGGACTTACTGAAGAACGTTAGCTTGCTTTTCGTCAATCAGGCCGACGTTATGACACCGGCTCGACCGAAACTTGCGAACGTAATCACGTTTACATCCTCCCACATAGAAAAGAAGCTGACAGCTCTGCCTAAGGCAAGGTTTATCAATAACTTTAAATGAATTACTTATGTATTTAATAAGCATTTATCAAGCGCAAATTCAATTTTATTATTTGTGTGTTTAGTTAAATCATAAAGTGTATAGCAAGAATAATAGCAAAAATTGTAGTTTAAAGCTGAATGATAACATGGGTAAATTGCTTAAGGGGTCCACTTCTTCTAGAATTATCGATGATTTTTATCTGTTAATTAAATTATAAATTTTGCTAAACAAGCATTACAAAGTTCCTGAATAATAATATCGCTAATTTACTTTTAGTTATCATTTTTGATGTAACACAATTTTTACACGTTTTTTACACACACGTGTCTTTCGATTAGAATGTTTTTTTATTTTTGGTCACAGGACTTACACGCATTTCTGAATGACACCACAAATGGATTCATTTACTTTAGTCTTGGTAGTAACGCAAGAAGTGCAAGTTTACCACTGGAGATCCAACGCGTGTTCTGCGACGTGTTCGCCAAGTTGCCTTATAAAGTAGTCTGGAAATTCGAGGAGGATTTGCCCGGGAAACCTGATAATGTTTACATCGGAAAATGGTTACCACAACAAACCATTCTCGGTATGATCTTATTCTCAATAAAATATTTACACATCGGAGATATTATTCCTCGATGAAGAATGATCTAACGAATCATATTAATTCGCAGCTCACCCAAACATCAAATTGTACATTTATCAAGGAGGCCTGCAGAGCAGCGAGGAGACAGTTCACTACGGAGTACCAGTTCTTGGTTTCGCAATTTTGGGCGATCAATATTATCAAGTAGCCAGAATGGAATCTCTAGGTATTGGAAAATTTTTGGAAATTACAACCCTTAAGAAGGATGAACTTGAAAATGCTATTACAGAGCTCATAAGTAACAAACAGTAAGTATAAACTGACTTCCTGTTATAATTGTGCTATTTTTAAGAGTTTAACACTAGAACTACCTAATCTGTGAAAATGACGGACGAGTTTCAGAATATTCGTTTTTGTAAGCACACGATACTTTTGGAAAAATTTGTTTGGATCCCATCTAATCAGAATTTTTGAAATAAAATTTTCTGTATCCCAAAGTATTATTACTATAAGTTGGTCGACATTGTAGGATTCATCCGAATAAAGAAAGGAAAGCAATCAAGTCATTTTCATATCGAAAAGTATTCAAAATTGAAAAAGAATGAGTGGTATGAAATTTTTAAATGCTTTTCGCAATGAGATTATTTTAGTAAATCTTTCAATGATATTAGTCGATGATAATGTATTATTGTAATTTTCGGTTGAACTTAGTATGCTTCTTTTCAGGTACAAAGAAAGGATACTTTACATCCGAAATGTCGTTCAGGATACACCGTACGATCAGGTGGAGAATCTCGCTTGGTGGACGGAGTACGTGGTACGCACGAAAGGCGCCCCTCATCTTCGCAGTAGTCTAGCTTTTCAGCCTTGGTATCAACGTTGCGATATGGACATTGTAGCGTTCTTAACGATCACAAGTTTCTTGATCGCTTTTACTACCTTTCGTTTAATTGCCAAGATTGTCGTCTACATTTATAAGAAAATCAAATTAACGGAAAAGCAAAAGATAAGCTAAGTATTTATGGTACAATTAATCAAATAGAAGTATTTATGGCACAATTCAGTCCAAGTGACGCAAGCGTTTAACATCTCATTTCAACGCATGAATTTTATCTAGTTTCGTTAAGGAAATGATCATCCCGCGTTTTATAATTGACGAATTGCCCTCATCACAAGACTAACGATTCTGGCACGAAAAATCTTTCAAATATAAAAAAAAAAGGTTCGAATAAAATTGAAATCCAATTTATTCATTGTTAATCTCTTGATTGAGATTTTTTTGACGAAGCGTCAAGTTTATTCTAAATTATTATCAATTGATGATATGATCGCTTTTCACTCGGTGAATGAAATAGCGCAAGGAAAAATTACATTGAAACCATAGGCATGTCAAAGTGTGGATTGTCAAAGTATTTATATATATATTTATACATCCGTCTGTTGCATTCCTGAAGTTGTTTCCTTTGTTTCCAAATTTATTGTTTTTAACTGTAACGCGTCTTCTGTATTCGGGAACGAAAACGAATTGTTTTAAACGTTATATTAGAAGGAAACAATCAGTATCGCTGGCAATATGTTCAATCATGCGATTATCAGATAATCCCTGTTTTTCGCAAAGGTGTACCAGGTTATCCGATAAAAGTGTCCACATAATGTTCCGTTGAACGTCCAAAACGTCGATGGTAATTGATATTAGAATTTTTAAAAATCGACGACGTTGTGTAATTATTCGAAATAAATTCTTTAGATTATAATACATCTTTATAGTAAACATATTTTATAGTAAACATTTCTGTTACGCACAGATATCCAGCACGTTTTATTCTATACGAAATTTTAATAAATCTCACATATTTCTAATCAATATCACAATTCTTATACCCGCAACTCATCCTTGCCATCATTTTCCTTACGAGTAATTATTGTAATATCCCTTTATTTGTAAAAAATTAAGCTTTGCCACTGCTTTTATCTCACGAGCAAATAATCCGTATCAAAACTTCTACTTGATGGAAAATTACCTTTGTCAAGCAGTTTATTTTAGCGAAAAATACTTGTCAGCTTGTCGTTCGGATGACAAATAATCTTTGATGTTATATCTCTCTAGCCTGCTATTTCGAACAATTTCTCTTATAGTAACAAAGTATATGTACTTGAATAGTATTTTGTAGTATTCTTACAAGTATTTAGCAAAGCTTCGAACGATTTATATTCACACGATATACCTTTTATTCTATTCATAAAACATTGATAAAGTGTCGTTATAAGAAATATAGAAGTAAAATTACAATCACTAATTAAAATATTGTTCATATTTAATTTTTGCGTATTAAAATTAATATGAATAGAAATATTCTCAGAAAGGGAAGTGATCCGTTATATTCGCTTATGAGCGTTTATGATAGAAGTGAACGTGCATTAAAGCCTGTTGCATATGAAGCTTTGCAATTGGATTTATGAAAACACTACAACGGTAGTCTACGTCGTTCAATCTAATAGCGTAAACCGGTAATGGAATGCAATTGTATATTTTTAATGATCTTTTCGGTGATGTTCATTATTTGCTGATTTAGTCCTTTTATGTTAATAAGTGATTTCCGCCGTTGCCATTTGATCGATGAAATAGTATTGTATGCCAAATATGATAGTGCGTTGTATGATTGCAACATAGTTGCGCAATGTCACATTACGTAACACATAAAAATTATATGCCTGCAATTAATTTTTTATCTCGCTATTAGAATCGTACAAGGATTCTTTTTTCGCAATATTTATCACATTTTTGCATGTTTCTAATTCATATTACATTTTTTATAGGAAAAGCAGACAAGTAATGGTGGATGCTATAGGCAGCAAAAAGCTTATATATTTTACAATTACTGTAAAAAATAGCCATATACATATCCGCATTACGGATTGTGAACAATTCTTTACGAATCCTTGAACTTCTGCGTCCCATCATCATATACAAGCAGAAATTTTACAAATGCTGAACAATGCATTAAATTGTTTAAGATATGAAATTGTGATAAATATGTCGTATAATATATAATATACTAAACAAATATTAATACAAATCTGTAATTTAATAATCACTGCTAAGATCTATATAATATATCTGATATGATATATTAAAATATGGACGCCAAAGCAACATATCTATCGCGCACACATGCATTGCCATTACATATAGCAATACTTAATAGTAGTAACGGTATGCGACAGTAATTCAGCGATAACGGATACTACTTTAGAATTACAGTGCATACCGATATCGTATCATCAGTGAATAGATTGCGCAATATGACGATAGCTTGGAGATGTCTCTTTTAATAGACCCGTAAGCGGGATCAGCTTCAGTTTGTCTTCATACGAGGAGGATGAAGCACCACCTCTCTAGTCTATTGTTCGTTCTGTGCGTCTTGTACATCGCGAAACAGTCAGAATGTTACAAGATTCTAGCCATCGTCCCGACACCATCCTACAGTCATCAAATACCGTACCGACGATTATGGCTAGAATTACACAAACGAGGACACGAAATTGTGCTAGCCACGTCGGATCCTATACCAAATATCAAATCACCGAATTTTACGCAAATCGATATTAGCCAATCTTACGGAACCATAAAGAGTTTAGATTTTGTTCGAATGCGGTTTGAGGGAAAACGCTGGCTCTATTTTATGGAAAACGAAATGTTGCCTATGAGCAAAGTTTTTGCAGAAACAGTGCTCAACTCTACAGAATTGCGAAAGCTGTATGCTCCAGAGAGCAACGCAACGTTCGATGTCTACTTGACGGAATTTCTCTTCGCGCCCGCCACTTACGCATTCGCACATCGATTCAATGTTCCTATGATAGGTACGCCTCTAATATTTATTTTATATATATGTGTCAGTTTTTCTATGTTTATTTCGTTTTGAAAATCACGAATATATATAATGATATATATATATATATATATACAGATATAGTGTGAAGTACATGGCACGTCCGTTATATGTCTTCTACGCATGTTTCTAAAAAAAACCAATTATGTCAGATCATGCTGCAGAAACCATCCAAGTTCTATCTGAGACATTTTTCATTGAAATTGAACTGCTTTTAGTTATATAGTAGTAGTCTTAATAGAGAATTATGCATTAACAGTATAATAGAGCTCTACTTTATGCAACCTACTATCTCAATTGAACTTGGCATATACACGCACACACACATGCACACACACACACCGGATCTTCTATGAGAGTGTCAGGAAATTGTAATAGAATCTGTTGATGAAACATACCTTTAAATGGTCGTTAAACTTCCAACACATGTTCGCGTCTATAAGCGACAATATAGAGCGTCGTCCATCGCAATGCTTAAGCGTCATCGAACCAGCATCTAAATATTCAAAACTGTCAATTATTTTGCACAAGTATCGAAATTTACTATTAAAGATATGACTATAATAGCATTGTTGCCTATTCGATAAGAAGGAAGATAATAAAAAAAAAAAACAGGAAAAGAAAGTACTAGGTACACAGAAGCTTGAAGTTAAGAAACAACCAAAATGAATTTCATAAACCATAAGTATAATTAGAAACGAATAAAAATACCATCGACTCTTTTCAACATCAACGCTCCAATATCGGATATTATTTCAAAAAATAGAGAATTATCGATTTAATGTTCCTATAATAGGTATGACTTTAACAATTATATTTACATTTATTAGCTTTGTTACGTTTATTTCGTTCTGAAAATCAGGAATATATAGGGTGAAGCACGTAGCACGTGCACTCAAATACTTTTCAACGTAGAATGTTGCGAAGAATTGACAAATATAGCTCCAAACGATATTCATATGTGTTATACGCATATTCCTACAAAAGAACGAATCATGTCTTATCATGTTTTCGAAACTATCCAAGTTCTACTTGAAATATCTTTAATTGAGATTGAACTGGTTTTGATTACACGGTAATAGTTTTAATGACAAATCATGCATTAAGAGTATAATAGAAAAAAAGTACAGTACAAAAGGAGTACCATTCGAATCATTACAAGCGTTATTGTACGCAACCTACCATTTAAATTGGACTTGGCATATACACATATAGATTTTCAATGACAGAATGAGGAGCTAGTAATAGAACACGTTCAAAAAACATACTTCTAAATGGTTGAAACCTCGAACACGTTCGCAATATTAAGCGTTGTCCATTTAAGAGCTGAACGCCAGAGTGACACCGGGACAGCATCGATCTATTCGCAGCTATTACTCATTTTGCACAAAAACCGAAATTTACTAAAAAAGAAATGGTTACAATAGTATCGTGACCTACTCGATGAGCAGGAAGATGATAGAAAAAGGAAGAGAAGGTACTGGGTACATAAAGGCTTGAAATCGAGACGGAACAAAAGTGAATTTCACAAACTGCAGATATAAACAGCGAATTAGCTAACGAATAAAAATACCATCAATTCTTGCCAATCTCAACGACCCAATGTTACATACTAGTTAGAAAAATAAAATAATGTTATACGGAAACGAAATACAAAATTTATAGGAGCGATAACGCTCATAGAAAAACTGGCAGACTGCTTAACGTAAATGCAAGACCATATAATTTTATATACAATATTTGTAATTATATACAAAAAAATTAAATGTATAAAATGAAATTAACTGAACTAACTGTAAAAATTGAAACCACTTGAATTCATAGTTTGAGAAGTTGAAATAATTAGACTACATAAATACAACATTTTAGTTATACTCAACGTGGTAAGGAGGAATATGTATGTTGTGCTGTTTTTACAAGTGCTGCAATGGTTGTATTTCGATAAGAATACATGTAAATGAGGTGGATATATCGGTGCATATTTTATGCAACTCAGACGTTGCGTTGCTACGCAGGTGAAGGCCTTCCACTGTACGCGCTTCATATTTATAGAAAATCTCATTTTAACTTGTTAACCGTGTCAACCTTTACCCAAAAATTTCTTCAATTGTGAACTCAAAATTTAACGATGAAAAGAAATCTATTTCAATTACGTCAGTTTCAGTGCTTGTACATGTATGATACGATTTAGTTTCAACAAAAATAAAACTACATGCAAAAAATAAAGGATATGTAAATAGGGAAACTATAATATTATTAGTGAATTATTTATTTTTTCCGGCTAATAAATTAGATTCGTAACAGTTTGGATAGCAAAATTTCTTTATTTGTAGATTTCGTATATTTTAACACGTGATTCTGTTTCTATTAAAAATCAGGCATATCATATATTCTACATATTATTATAAGGATTAAGGTTACACAATTTGAAATTAACATTGCCGTATTAATTTTTAACTTAATAATTATAGAAACATTTAGATAAGGGGTGATTAGATTAATAGATTATACTAAACCCTCATTACATTTTGCATGACGTAGGATTAAGTTCATTAGGAATAGTTGGCGTTAACGAACACGCTCTTGGTGGATTGGTTCTTCCTTCTCACGAGTACACGTGGGAAATGGAAGACAACACAGGTACGAATCTACCGTTCTTCAAGAGACTGAGCAATTTTGTCAACATGTGGCGTTGCGTGTATTACGTCTATCATGAGTTGGTTCCATACCATCAGAAATTGGCCGAAAAATATTTTGGGCCTGTGCCACCAGTCCTGGACATATTGAAGAACATTAGCATGCTTTTCATCAATCAGGCCGACGTTTTGACACCGGCTCGACCGAAACTTGCGAACATGATCACGTTTACATCCTCCCACGTACAATCAAAGCCGAAACCTCTGCCTAAGGTAAGTTTTCTACAATAACAGAAAATTTATGTGTTTATTAAATAAGGATTTATCTAGCACAAATACAATTTTATTACTTGTATGTTTAGTAAAATTATAAATTGTATAGGAATGGTAACAGCAAAACAGTAGTATGAAACGATATGATGAATTGGGTAAGATGCATTAGGAGAATCAAGATTTTCTTACTAGTGTTGAAGTTTTTTACTTGTTAATTAACTCATAAATTCTTCTAAATCAGTATTCAAAGATTCCCCAATAATAATAGAAATAGCTTCCTCTTAGTTATTATTTTTTATATAAAATTTACTCTTTTACACACACGTGTCTTTCATCAGGATGATCTATTTTGTCACAGGACTTACAAGTATTTTTGGATGGCGCCACAAATGGGTTCATCTACTTTAGTCTTGGTAGTAACGCAAGAAGTGCAAATTTACCACTGGAGATCCGACGCATGTTCTGCGACGTGTTCGCCAAGTTACCTTATAGAGTTGTCTGGAAATTCGAGGAAGATTTACCCGAAAAACCCGATAATGTTTACATCGGAAAATGGCTCCCACAACAAACCATTCTCGGTATGGTCTTATTCTCAATAAAATATTTATACATCGCAGATATTATTCCTCGATGTAAAATGATCTAACGAATCATATTAATTCGCAGCTCATCCGAACATCAAATTGTTCATTTATCAAGGAGGCCTGCAGAGCAGCGAGGAGGCCATCCACTACGGAGTACCAGTTCTCGGTTTCGCAGTTTTGGCCGATCAAGATTATCAAGTAGCCAGAATGCAAGCTCTGGGCATTGGAAAATATTTGGAAATTACAACACTTAAGAAAGATGAACTTGAAAATGCTATTACAGAGCTTATAACTAACAAAAAGTGAGTATAAACTACCTTCCTGTTATAATTGTGCTATTTTTAAGAGTTTAACACTAGAACTACCTAATCTGTGAAAATGACGGACGAGTTTCAGAATATTCGTTTTTGTAATCACACGATTCTTTTGGAAAAATTTGTTTGGATCTCAAACAATCAGAATTTTTGGAATAAAGTTTTCTGTGTTCTAAAGTATTATTACTATAAGTTGGTCGAGATTGTAGATTCATCCGAATAAAGAAAGGAAAGCAATCAAGTCATTTTCATATCGAAAAGTATTCAAAATGGAAAAAGAATTAATAGAACGGTGTTTTTAAATCCTTTTAGCTATTAGATTATTCTAGTAAATCTTTCAATGATATTGGTCGATGATAATGTACTATGTGATGTGATTTTCGGTTGAACTTAGTATGCTTGTTTTCAGATACAAAGAAAGGATGCTTTACGTCCGAAATGTCGTTCAGGATACACCGTACGATCCGGTGGAGAATCTCGTTTGGTGGACGGAGTACGTGGTACGCACGAAAGGCGCCCCTCATCTTCGCAGTAGTCTAGCTTTTCAGCCTTGGTATCAACGTTGCGATATGGATATTGTAGTGTTTTTAACGATCACATTTTTCTTGATCGCTTCAAATACCTTTCATCTAATTGCCAAGATTGTTGTCTACGTTCATAAGAAGATCAGATCAACTGATAAGCAAAAAATAAGTTAAGTATTTATGACGCAAGTAATTAAAGAGTAGTATTTATGGCACAATTCAGGTCAAGTGGCGCAAGTGTTTAACATCTCATTTCAACGAATGAATTTTACCTATTTTCGTTTCGGAAATCCCGCGTTTTATAATTGGCGGGTTACCCTCGTCACAAGACTAACGATTCTGGCACGAAAAATCTTTCAAATATAAAAAAAGGTTCGAACAAAATTGAAATCCCATTTATACATCGTTAATATCTTGATCGAGATGTTTTGACGAAGCGCCAAGTTTAGTCTAAATTAATATCAATCGATGATATCATCGCTTTTCGCTCGATGAATGAGATAGGGCAAGGACAAATTACGTTGAAACCATAGACATATCAAAGTATAAAGTGTTAAAGTACTGATATAGATAGATAAAAAATATTTACATCTGTCTTTTGCGTTCGTGAAATTGTTTCATTTATTCCCGAATTAACTGATTTTAACTGTAACGCGTCTTCTGTTATCGGAAACGAAAACGAAATACTTGAAACCTCCTATTACAAGGGATCTATCAATATTGCTGGCAATATGTTAAGCAACTGATTATCAGATAGTCCCTGTTCTTCGCGATGATATCTCAGATTAGGCAATAAAAGTCTACACATACTGTTCCGTTACGTAAAACAAAGCGTCGATGATGATTCACATTGGAATTTTAAAAAATCGAAAACGTTGCTTTTACTATTCGAAATAAATTCTCTTTAATTGAAACAAAATTATATAGAAAATTTCGTAAAACCAAAGATAAATATAATAATAATTAATGTAGAGTTATTGAAGGAAACAATAATCTGTAGTAACGTTCTTACACTTTTTATTTTTATCATTGTATTCTGATATTTTACGTATGGATTACAGACTTTGACGTCTTATTATGTATATAAAAATAAAGAAGAAATTTTACATAAACGTAGATCGCTTTAGACTTTGTTAAACAATTGTAGTAAAAATACAAAATGCAGAATTAAATTTATTACTCTACAAAGTTCGTCTTCCATTTTATTTGTTCGATATATTTTATGGCATATTTTTCTGTATAGAAATTTCCCTTGATTTTCCCTTACAAGAGCTTGGCAATACCAATTACAAAAACCGTAAAAGAGATAAGTATTCTTCGTTTTAGAGCGATCGCTGCATTTCAGATTCTCATTTGACAATTTAGCAACGGCATTCATACAAATTACAATACACTTTTGAAAATCTCAATTGGGAAAGATAGACCACACAGATGGATAAGAATGACTGATCTATTTCGTCTTTATATTATAAGACATCTTTATAGTAAGAATATTTCACAGTAACATTTCTGTTGCGCACATATATCCTGCACGTTTTATTCTATACGAAATTTTAATAAATCTCACATATTTCTAATAAATATTATAATTTTTATACCAGCAAGTGATCCTTGCCATCGTTTACCTTACGAGCTAATTATTCTAGTAACCCTTTATTTGGTAGCAAATAATCTTTGCCATCTCTTTTATTTGTCATGCAAATTATCCTTATCAGCAAATAAAAAATAATCTTTGCTGCGACATCTCTCGACCCTCGAACATCTCGTATAATTTCTTTTATAATAACAAAAAATATGTACTTGAATAGTATTTTGCAGTATCGCTATAACTATTTAATAATGATTCGAACGATTTATGTTCACATGATATCTTTTTTATCCTATTCATAAAACACATTGATAAAGTAGGGTTGTGAGAAACATAGAAAGAAGATTCCAATCGTTAATTACAAAATTGTTCGCATTTAATCTTTGCGTATTAAAATTAATGTCTATAGAAATATTCTCAGAAAGAGAAATGATCCGTTATGTTCCGCTATAAGCCATTCTGTTTCATTTTATTTCTTCTTAAGCTTCTATTATCCCGTCACAACTTCCGGTTTGAACTGTTGCAGAGCCAGTACCTGAGAGTAATGTCCCTCGATTGTTCCTCTCGAAGAGTTTCAACTTCATTTATTGGTGAAGTTGAACGCTCGATTGGAAAGCTAGTTATAAACGGTTTAACATTTCCCGCTCAAGTCTTTCCTTAAATTTTCCGCGAAACATCTCATTATCGCGTTTAAGCTTTTACCTTATCGATGTTATCGATCAAACTTTTTTTACTACACAGAAAGTAACAAATATTATAAATAAATAGACAAATTTCTTATTATTTAATTCAATTTGATTTGCTTCAATCAGAAAAGAAATATGACTCGTCCCAAACGAGTAAATCATCTTCTATACATATATGTAGTCATATTTTATGGATAATCCTCAAATGAACGAGTATAGAGGGTGTCCGAGACACTAGAGATAGAGCTTGAGAGACGGAGAAGCAAAGATTATTTGCCGATGCAATGATGAGCTGACAAGTATTTGCCAGTAAATTAAGAGGCTACTAAATGTAATTAGCCCGTAAGATAAAGAATGGCGAGGATCATTTGCAAGTATAAAGAATTGCGATATTTACTAGTGAATGGACTGTGTTATAAAACTGAGTGTAGTTGATGTGAATGTTTCTGAGTTGACAATGATTCAAGGACTGGTGAAAAACTATCGATGAACACTGACCCTAAACTACTCGAGATGAGGCTCTTATAGTCCCCAATACGAGAATTTTTGGCATGGAAGAAACACACGGATTGGTGGTTTAAACATTTTGAGCTTGCAAAGATCGTGGTCAGTTCAATACGACTGGTAAAACCTCTTCTGCAAGTGGCCACCCCCACGTTGCCGACCCTCGAGGTGAAGGCCTGCACGGGAATTCATGTGTTTTTGCCAGCGATCATAACACGCAATGAAACCTTATGAAGAGCGTACTAATACACGCTGGGTGTTTTATGTTTTCGTAAAGTTATTGATGTTAGTAAAATCAGAATTTCTTAGACTTATAAACGTATAAAGATATAAACGCGTAAAGCTATAAATAAATAGAAGAGACAAAGACTGATATAAATTCTGAACATGAGATGAGCATAAGGAGAAATTTTGACTTGGAATCTAAAACTTTGTATACGATAAAACGCGTAGGATATCTGTGCGTAAAAGTGGGTAAGTGAGAACACGCGGGGACTGATTCAGCGCATTCAAATAAGAAGCAAAGTTCATATAAACACACATCCGATATGATCTGGTTTTCGAGTTACAACGTATTTTATGATGCTGACAATTACTTAGATCAACGATTTCCTAACAAATGGATAGAAATGGTGCTGACCTTATTTCCTGGCTAGCTCGCTCTTCAGACCTGACTCGGATTCGGTTATTAGTTAAGGGATTAGGTTGGAGTTTATGTCAGTATTTAAAATCTCTTGTTTATAGAACGTCAGTTGATAATGTTGAAACTTTTCGTCAACGTGACAGCCCTAAGTTTCCGATAAATCCGTGTAAGCTGTTCGAACAAGTTCGACAATTTGTGATGCGTCGCATTCACGATCCTATCGAAGCTGGATATGGTCACTTCGAGCAATTTCTCCCAAGATAGATAAACAACTATTACAACACGAAACAAGTTGTTACTCAAAAACAAGGTCAGATCGGGTATATGTTTACACGAACTTTTCTTTTTATTGTAATGTGCTAAATCAGCTGCTCTTGAGTTTTCCATATGTTTTGACTCGGCTCGTGCAATCGTAATCATGTTATACAATAATATTTTAAACTTATACATTTCGAAGGAATATTAAACGTTTTGCATCAAATTAACGATTTCAGAAGATCTATAATGTCCCTACTTTAATACTTTGCAGCATACAAACAGATAATGTCCCGTTTCCAGCGAAAGAGTCGCAGAGTAAACGTTCCCTTTTTGTCTAAAATGCATTTCCCAACGAACAAACAGTTCCATCGTGATTTCGCCATTAATAGCATAATACGTAAGTACGAAAATCCTTTTACGATGTACGTTATTATACGATATACGTGATCGAATTAAGCGAAGTAATTTTGCAGGTAATTAACCTACCTTTGCAACTTCTACGTTTCTGTTTTCTACTAGCACTTAGTTGTTATACAAGAAATAGTAAGTAAAAGTGCCACATTATGTATTTCATATGTCTTACGTTAACTCACTTATACGATGACAATCACAAGAGAGAACACTTAGAAAGTACCAAAAGAAATTCTCTAATTTGAAATCTTGACAATATATATTTATAATTAAACAAATCACGGAACAATAATTAACAGAAGCAATAAGTAGATATGATATATATGTCGAAAATGAAAGTACACCGGGCCTTCCCTTCGGAATTATTAGGAATATCCGTAACGCTTTAATCTTATAAGCAACCCGATTATAATTGTCCGAAATTTGCGATAATGAGCTTGGGCTCAAGGCGACAACTAGTCGCCGAACGTAGCCGCGGTCGCGGGATGAACGTTTTACCTAACAGAGGTATAGAATAATTGCATAGTTCTCCTTAAAAAGAAATAGTTGTACCGACACTTAACAATAAACGTTGCAATGGTCTCTGCCCCGTGGCTCGCCACACACAAACCCTATTCTTCGGGCAAGATGATCGCCAGATGTCGATGCATCTTCACAGTATATGTTCAGCTAGCCCGAGAACCCTATATCGATAGCTATATATCTTAGGATTTAGTTAACTAAGGTCCTTCAAATTGACAAACAGTCTTTATCCTAACAGTGCGGAAATCTATCACCTACTACGGGAACATACGGGAGATCTGCTTTCTTCACGTACGACGCTTCCCACTAGCAACTTTCTCTTAAGGGCGGCTAACATCCTTTTCTAACCACCAACATAGGAATTAACCAATTAACAGCAACGTCCATTTCCCTCACTTTCCGAACGAGGGTTGTCCTCGACGAATCCGATGATCTCGTGCTCTGAGACATACCCCATCATAGTTTTCCTCTGTAGCATCACCGTGACGGAGACGCGCATTCTCGTGCGACCTCGCCAGCGGATACTTCACGTTTTTAACCACGAGTCCGACTTAGACTTTGGAAGAAAGTATATTTGTTATCCCGTTGATCGCGAATGCGTTATCGAACCTAAGACCATTGTCATTAGCGTCTAATCATCGCGGTTACTTGTCGATTCTGTAATACTCACACTTGTGCTAATCGATATTACCTCGATTGTATAACTACGATGGCCAATTCCAATGAAGATTCATTACACGCCCCTACCCTTAATCATAACGTTAAGCCGACATATACATACACCAAAGTAGAGGACTACCGTAGACTTGTAGTAACAACTACAACGTAATTAACGAACTTCTTCATCGCAGTCATCGGAGGAAGACTATCAGAATTCGATGAAAGATGGCATCTTCCGTTCTTTTCGAGCGCTTTCTGCTCGCACAATCTACGCTACAGCAAACTTCTTTGTTTCTGTGTTTGATAACGCGCCGTCCGTGCATCTCGAACGACTTTCCAATTGTTCTCGAAGGCGAAGGCAAAGGCAAAGGCAAACGCCTTTAAGGATCGCGATGTCGCCGAACGATAATGGCGCGCGACTGTTTCTCAGAAAAGTATCGGAATCAACTCGAGCAGTGATAAACAGAAAAGGAGAAAAAGAAGCAAGAATAGTGGAAACTGCTTCGCTATTGTTTCATACGATTTTCTCAACGTTATTGTTTTGTATGTCGTCGCCACGAACTTTTACAATTACACACTGCGAAACATCTTGAAAATCTTTCTGATATTCTTCGATTGTCATACGTATTTTAGCCATTGTATACCCTTCAAAAGTTACGTTCTTCTAGTTTCTTTAATCGAATTATCGACTGTTACGGTGGAAACATAAAATCTCGAGCTATTACGCGGATGATAAAATGGGAAGAGTTCACGGAAAGACTATCTAAATTTAATCAAAAATATCCTTCATAAGTAAGTATTTTAAGAGTATTTCTGGATTTGTACGTAAGAGGAGTTGTGATAGAAATAAAATAGCCCGTATTAATTTTTCAAATTAGCCTCGATCTTCAATAATTTCTAACTTCGTAACAAATGAATTGAAATGATTTTTCGTGTTACTTTGAGTTTGGTATGTTTAATGTCACACGTTCGTTACGTACTATTACATATTGCAATATTTGAACCCGTTTTGTATACGTGCGTTTTACAATTATTACACAACATTCTTGCAATATACGCGACCATGTAGCCTTAGTACCTTTTTATTTTGTAATTTACTGATTAAGAGAAAACATTTATATGTTATCCTGTAAACGGTAAATAATTTCTGGTGAATTTTCTAAGCAATAAAAATATTTCTATAGTGTTTAATTGGTCGGATGAGAGTGTAGTGGGTGATAAATTTTGGAAGAATAAACTTTTGGGTTCCTGTGAGTTTTGCAAAGAATAATAAAATAGGAGCGTTTCGATAGAAGAAGAAGAAGATACGTAGAATAGTAAAACACAAATACTTTCGTCATACTCTTATCATATAATTATGACTATAATTGTAACCAGTAACAGAGAATAATTTAGTTTGTGCCTATTATATACAAAAGACACGTAATATGCATATATATATATAGGTATGATGAAACATCAGGCATAAACAATACAACGTGTTATTATTTACATTTGTAAATATGTATATATATTTATATATACACATTGTTAAATTTAAACAACATGACGTAAAGGCAAAATTTTTCATTTGCAAGTTAGACTTTTAAGAAAAAAAAACAAACCGCTGAGCTGTAATCTTAATGGTAATAAAACAAGTTTACATTTTCATATCACCAGGAAATCTGTATTTTATCATAAATTACAATTCTTATCTTCTGATCACTTATGTACATCTTTTTCCTTCGTATCTTTTTCCTTCAGCCATAGTAATTGATTCAATAACAAAATGTTGACATTAGGATAGATAATAGCACGATGGATAATAAATTTTAGTGCGTTAGTAGTGTCAGGGGAGGATGATAACCATTTACGAAAGGTATAAGGTTTTTAGTGGGCCGGAATTAACATCTCGCTAGCCCCACATATCCCATTAGTTCGGGCTAATGGGTCCCTCGAAAAAAGAAAGTAAGAAAAAGAAAGAAGATAATAACCTAGTCATTTCCATATTGACATTATTATTATATATGTGTATAGTCTGGTGTAGATAGGGTCGACTGAAGGAATTCTACATACATAATTCTACATATTCCAGAATTTTATACCGCCAAGAACTGTAAACGAGAGACTCGTGCTTGTATGAAAAATGAAAACTGCTCGCATCGTTAAAGACTAGGAAAAACTGATGCCGTCAATGTTACAGAAAGGATTAACATAGACGCGTGGAATATTTAACGCGATAATCTCTTTTCATTTTCCTGTCTACCATTCGTTCTGGCGTATTCCTCTTTCTTTCGCGTAATTCCTCTTTATTTTTGTCGGTCTGCAATTTCGTTAGCCTATTTCCAGAAACATTTATCCTTGTTTTCTCATCGTCTAATTCTACCTTAATAAAATTAACCAGATATAGCGGTACTTCTCGCGGACCTGAATTCTCTGAATTTACTCCTTCCCGGATAAACGATAGCTAATCCCTCTCATGGGATTCCAGAGCACAGATTTTCGGCCTCTCTGCATATATTATACGCAAACGTGATATTTACTCTGGGGAACAAAGATTTCCTTGAGAATATCCAGCCGGCTTCAGGCTCGGCTGAGTTTATTCCGCTCGATTTTTTGTCGTCGCGCGTACACCATTACGCTCTTTTCTGTTTGCATGGCCCCTTGAAAACCAGAAAGAGAAACCTCGCGTTGAAAGTGGATATCGAGATTGTACGAAACTACAGGTATATCATGTTATTTATAAAAGGGGAATGGACTGCCTAAAGTAAACGCGAATCGCACGATACGAAATGTAAGGTAGAAATAAGAACATATCTTCGGGAGTACCAAACATTGTTAAGAGTAAAGTTGGATTATATTGAAGATTTAAATAGGTGTATTGCGATATACGATTGTCCATAAACATTCAAGAAACATCTATAGTAATACTATTAATTCCTTTATCACTAATAACAATTTAATCCTTTTATTAATATAATCTAATGTGTATACTAATGATGATTATAGCTGTAACGTTGGAGGTTTGACACAAGCTAAATAAAAACCACGAACGAAGAGCATGATAAGCAAGTTTAAAATCTAACAACCGATTCTGTTTTACCAAAATAACGTCGAAACTATATTTATTTGATCGTGAATGTAAGTAGGTATGTATTTTTTCACCTCATTTATATACAACATACACCTCCATTCGATTGTTTTGTACGATGTTCAACGAAATCTTGAGAGTTACATGCACGATGCTATAAGATAATTGCTGGGAAACAACTGCGTTAAGCTGAACACTATCCGCTATTTTGCTTTTCTCTTCGTTTTCGTTAACTATTGGTTGTATAGAATGTGCGTAAACGAGATAGGCACTCGAACATTTACAAGCCGAATTTTTACCTCTTATCTCTAGGCCTTCGTAGCCGGCGCTTTATCTCATCCTTGGTCGATTCGATCTTCCAATATGAATAGGATATAAACGCAACATGGATAAATGTCCGTTGAATGAAGTTCTTCCTCGTGAAGCTGAGAATGTTATTTGATGGCACGAAAAAGGAAAAAAATCGTATACGTGTTTTCATACAAATAATACAATTTTGAAACAAAACAACGAACATAAGATAATAGATTAATTTAATATTAATGAACTTAACACTCATAGGTCAAGGTAAAATTTTACCTTTTATGTTGTAATATTATTTTTCTATATACATATCACGTTGTTATATACAAAAGATAGTTTTTTCTACTCTTCCACCCATCTTGTTACCCATACTTCTTTAATGTTATACATTTTAAAAATTTAAAACCTATTTACCGATGATGAATTTTTATCCGCGCTGGCTTTTTAATTATTAAAACTTCCAGCCGAAGAAAATAAACATGAATGAAGTCAAAGATATAAAATTGTTTCGGAAGATTTGAATGTAAAATGAATGAAAACAATTGACTAAAAAGAAAACTTTTCTGAGAATAAAACATCATACAAAAGCTCATAAATTATTCTGTACAAATTAATTTATTAATATGATCGGAATCTTGTACGCAATACTTACGAATATAAATCGGATATGATTTAAGGTGAGCAGAAATTTTAACAACTCCTATCGATTTTTCCAGCTGTTATAACATTTTGCCACCATGCAGCAGACTTTTTCAACATTCGTGGTCTCTTTGGATCTTTGAAGTCGACAGAGACGATACCAAAATGTTCGCTAGAAATTATAATACGTGCTATTAGTCGTTTCCATCGGCATGAATATCCTGCAAGTTTTCAAAAAATATATTTTGCAACATATAAAGTGCAACATATATCGCTTAGGATACTTGGCTTCTGTATTTGTTGATATTAATAATTAATATGCAGATCTGTATCTTTTATTTAAATCTGTATTTACTGTGTTTCGTCTGTTTTGCTAATTAATTAATTAAAAAAAAAATGAATAAATTCAAGATGTTAATTTTATATCCACGGTTCTAAACTATTTTATAATGTAAAAAAAGTCATTGTACTCTCATGTTAATTTCGTGATCGCTTACCTGTATCCCCTGTCCCATTCGAAGTTATCCAGAAGCGACCATAACATATATCCTTTTACGTTTACACCATCGACGTGAATAGCGAGAAGCATTTGTTTTAAATATTCGCGATAGTAATAGATTCTGTCGTCGTCGTTGAGTGTTCCGTGATCGGAAACACCGTTTTCAGTGATATACATCGGTGGGTTGCCGTAATTTGTCGCCAACTGACGGAGAACATATCGGAAACCTTCGGGTACAACCTGAAACACGTAACAAAAGATTACTGTAACACGCGGTTTATCCATTAATTATTTTCGTGACATGTAAGTAACATATGAATAAGCACGTATGTTTATTTATTAAATTTATCTTAATTTGCACAAAGAAATTTTTACAATTACTAAATTACATGTCGTCTCCTATCACGACAGAAATATAATTATATATATTTATCTATTTCCATCATACCGTTGTAATTATAATAATTTATGTGTATTATGCATATTTATATCAATATAATCGCTGGTAATTTTTCTGCTAAAAATATAACTATTATCTCGTATAAAGAAAAAGTGTTATTGAAACATACTGTTAAAATATTAGTTGTAAAATATTCCATTTTCCTATAGAACGAAGGATATAGGACGAAAAAAAATTTCAAGTAAAATTTTCCAGTAGAATTTAAAAAGTTTAAATCGTATCTAATTAAATTTTCTCTCGTAACTCTCGACCAATCTTTATTGCTTTCATAACTCGTATAATATACAATACGATAGAAAAATTGCAATTATAAAGTTCGAATCTTAAGAATCTTTTCTTTAATAATTCATTCAAACTCTTTTTATTTATTTATTTTTCTTTTTTATTATTTTCTTTGTCAAAAGAAATTAAGATCATTTTTTTTAACTACTCAAGTAGCAAACTCAAGATTCAAATGTAAAAAGAATACCTTCAACCAGTCAGAAGCTGACGATTTCCAGAAACTATCGATAATCTCTTTCACTCCTTGGTCATTTTCGTGGGATGGTACACGTCCCATAGTACCAGCTGTAACTAGCCTGGCGGTGTAATGATTTACAGCCATAAAGTCTGAGCTTCCACTGTAACAATAAAAATAATATCAGATATAATTACTGATAATAGATGTTTGTATCACCAAACACTCCAATTTCGCTTCAAAAAGAATAAAACAATTCAATACTTTATATATTTGATCCACTCTGCATCGAACGTGGGTAGACGAGATTTCGTGTAACCTTGCTCTGCGCTCTTGCTGCCCACCAATTCTTTCATCACAGGTGGATAATCGCCCTCCTTGGAGTATATCGGGTGCATGCTCCAACCAACGTTGAATTGAAAAGTCGTTTCCGCAGCATCGGCGGAGTCAGGATTTTGCGGCATATAGGCGTTTAAATTGATCAGAACACCAACTTGGCCCCCATACATGTACTTAAATTCATTCTCGTAGATCCTATAGGCTCTGGCGTGCGATTTCAACACGTTATGCATGCACAAGTACTCGCCGACTCCATGCAAAGTTTTGCCAGGAGCGTGTATACCAAGACTGTAGCCATTTTTACAAATAGCGATGGGCTCGTTTATCGGGATGAATTTGTTCACTTTCGATCCATATTCCCTGAATATGACTCTCGCGTAATCGCCGAACCAGTCGACCATTTCATCGTTCAACCAGCCTCCCATGTCTTCAAGAACTTGCGGATGATCCCAATGGTAGATGGTCAATATTGGTTCGATGTTGTTTGCTATGAGCTCGTTGATCACATCATGGTAGTACTGGACGCCATCGCTGCTGATGTTGTTCGAGAAACCCGTCGGCAGGATTCGTGTCCAGCTCACGGAGAAACGATACGAATTGAACTGTTGAAATGTAAGAAGAAAATTAGCTGGTTTTGTTACTATCTACATATATCGGCAGTTTTGATGACCAAACAGCAATGGTAGGCACTGGTACTTTGATCCTGAATTTCATGAGTCTAGCAGTCACGAATACATAGGTTCTGGATTTCCATGGACCTAATTGGGCTGTTAAAATAGTAAAGCCTAAGTTAGGAGATTTATTTGTGTAAAAGGGATACGTAGTTACGTGAAGATTTACAAGAGTTCTTTTGATCTGAATTTTGACGCGAATCAAAGCAGTATTGAAATAAATTGGACACTATATGAGAGGCTACAATAGAAGTTTGATATAATCGATGTTATTAATTTAGATTATTACGATACTTCTATTGTGCTAAATGTAGAAACGTTCGAGTCGTATAGAATTGTATTAAATTATACTGGAAACTGAAACGTGTCACTCGAAGGTGAAGCTTTTTAAATCGAGCAACAACTGGCACGTTCCGAGCAACTCCGTTACTTAGAAGTGACGTTTTGACATATGTAATTCCGTGTAAGCTGTGTGAATTACGTACAGCAAATTCGCGTATAATTTCAAAGGAGGAGGTTTCATTATTTTCCTATAATATTCAACAATTACAACACATATCTGGTATAATTAATTGCCATCAAGAGTTACCATTTTGTTACACGTTGTTATAAAATTACTCCTTATCTACTTAGGCTTTCAATCTGATCAGAATACAAAGTGCCTATAAATAAATAAATAGTAAAGAATTTTATTATGCATACGTATACAGCACTTATTCTACTGTACAATATGAATGACATGTTATGATATATATGAAAACAATTTTGCACACTTAAGTTAAGAAATAAATTCAACCAATTATATCGCCAAAAGTTTTATAAAAAATTACATATTATTAACTAATAGAGCATGCAAATAGAGATACAAGGGATCAAAGGAAACGGTTGAACTCAAAGCTACAGGACTGCAAGTAGAATAAGCATCTTAGAGACTTAGGTAAACAACGCATTTGTACAAAAATGAAGAACAAAAATAAAAATATCACTGCTATTAACAGTGTATTACGATATATTTACCCCTAGCTTCTTCAGAATAGCAACGTCCTCCTTGTATTGATAATAAGAGTTTGCAGCAACATCTCCCGTTTCGTTGTTGTAAACGCGGCCTGTACCATCATGAACGAATCGATCCCAAGTACTTTCTCCTTTACCTGCGTTTTCAACGTGAAAGGAAAATTATTTGAAAAATTCACAGATTTGGAAGTTAGAATTAAAATTTGATCAACCTACCGCTCACATTCCAGGCACCTTCTATTTGATATGCAGCTGTCGCAGCTCCAAAGAGGAAGTTGGGCGGGAATTTCAAATATTCGTCCTTATCTTCTGCATCTTCGGCACATGCAGAGCTAAAAAAGAAGGAACTTTTAAAAAATGATCGATGATTTAACGAGCGATCTCCGTTCGAAAAACTGCATTGAATTGATCGTCGCGATTGTAAATGGAAAATTTATTTATTTACCGAATCTTCGGTATTCTTTAAAACATAGCTAAGCAGAGAAAAGGAAGAAATCGATTAATAGAACGATTGATTATCGAAACATCGATTAATGGAAAATTTGAGAGTAGTCGTTCGTAAGAAAGATTAAAAAATAAAATTGGAACTGAAGAGAATTTGATATATTTTCACTTAAAAACTTTGTTTCTGCTTAGCATGATCGTTAGATTATTATTTGAACATTTCTATAAGTGTACTTAAATATTGGAAAAATTTTCCTAAAGAAGAATAGAAAATTAAGTACTCACATTGCAAGTAGAAGAAGAATACTGGATCCCAGCGAGAGCGTGGCTGACATATCTGCTTGAAAATTATAAATACATCCACAATTCTTACAATTTGTTTATATATTTAACATGTTGTTTTCGCATGTTATCGAATCTTATTGATAATACGTAGCTCTTGGAATGTTTGTACATTCGCATGCCCACTCACGCACCCTCCATTCAAACTGATATCTTTTCAATTAACTGAACGTTTAAGGATCTTATCAATATCTTCACATAATCTCCATATCTAAATACTTTTCACATTATTTTTTAAATAATTTCTTATCAATTTACTTTATTTTATCAATCTTTGAAACATTTTATAATTGCTTTTTAATTACATTTGTAATACTATAAAATACTTCCAGACATATACATATATATTTTCTCCGATAAACTTCTACGTAAACATATTTGCTTTTTGTTTAAAAACTAAACAAACTATATATATATATTTAGACAACTTATATTAAACTACGAATATTGAAAAAGACTATGAATTTTCATGCATGTGAAGTATAGTACTCGTACTAATATTTAACATCTTGTTATCAACATAAATTTACCAGTAACTTTAACCAGTAATTGACGTTTTCTTTTTGATAACAAATTTCAAATTCGTAAACTTTACGTAAAAGATCAATTTGCGTGTGACACTAACGTGGTGTCACAGGACACTAACATTTGGCCTGCGTTCGATTATACATACGTTGATAACCACCGGACGTGAAGGTGTTACGTAAGTGAGAGACATGGCAGATAGAAACAAGACAAACGGACGCATTTAAAAGGCATTCGCCGAAACGCGTTGTTTCTCCGTTCGAAATACCTCGAGAAAAATCATTCCAGCGGGTAATACGTATCCTGACAGGTAATCTCCGCGAAACATTCGGCTATAAGGTTATATAAGCTGGATAGAAAAATACGCGTGGAGGTTCGAAAACTTTGTTGCCGCGAAGATACCACCTACCGCCTCCCTTTCTACGTTCTCCATTTTGTTTCTCGATATCCCGATACGAAATACGTTGTACGTTCACCGTGGCGTGCACAGGAGACGCAGCTTTACGGCAGTTTGCAAAGAAAGTGGATCACAGGGTATTCTCTTCGGCAGAGGATAGGGAACATTATACGAGCGACAGTCGCGTATCACTGGAAGATATCGGGTCCACCGTAATTCCGTCATGCGAACGACAGTCATTCGAACGTTGCACGTGAATGCGGCCTGCACGTGATCGAGACACACGCGATCAACGTCCATTGCGGGTAATTTTTTTCTCTAGTTAAATAGACGAGTGTCGTCGATTATCTTTAAAACTTCGAGTGCTCGACAAACTTTTATGACATTTTATATTTTTGTGTCAGGGTGTGATAAAATGGCAAGAAACATATAAGAGGAATAATTTTATAAATAAGATGTTTGGAAATTATACTGGCCGGCACCATTTTTTCAAAAGTATCTTCATTTTTCTATTGGAATACATGGTTAGTGATCAGTATATATTTAATTCTTTCAATTGCTTGATCCTACCCTTCTCCTTCTCGTTATTCACAAATTATTAATAGTTTGCGAATGTTCGTGTGCATTTACATTTTCGCCAATACAATTAGAGAAATACGACGTAAGTAGAAATGTATCCCACCTAGTGAACGTAAGGTTCGCTACAATACAGGTATTATAAGTTATTCGTATAACTCGAGGTGAACTCGGCGCGAAGGGGGCTCGTGACCTTATGCTTATGAGCGGTTCTAGGGCCCCTTCCGCCATACACCAAGTACGGTCACCGTGGAGATTTTAGCCGGTACGAATCCCGGCGCCTATGAAGGTTTCCTCCGCGAAAAAAAAAAAAAAAAGTATTATAGGTACTTCGGATATTTTATATATTTAACAATGGTATAGGGAATTGAGTGATAGAAAAATGCACGAAATTCGCATAGTTTGCAGAACTATAGGAGCGTTCTCAAATTTTCTTTCGTGCGAAAAACTTTATTGCATAAATAGTTTTTCAATACTGTATCAAACATGGAAATCACGGTAACCATAAAATATACGAATTCAAAGGTTTGGATCGTTTTATAACTATGAGACGCAGTCTTATACTCGTGAAACAACCCCTACAATGTATTGGGTCGGCAACTAAGAGATTGCGGATTTTGTCAATACTACCTAATGGCAAAAGCCGCAATCACTTAGTTGCCGACCCAATAATATCGGATGACGAGCGAACTTATTACACAACCTAATACAATAGATGGTCCTTTTTCAAATTTCTTTCTTAGCACATCGCGAAACAGTTGAATTTTATTGATAAAATAAATCTCACCGTAATTCGATGAAAATCTGTTACATTTATTAGAGCAACTGACGTTTTGTTAAAATCTTTTCTTCCACAACGGGAGATTTTCGTCTGATGTTACCGGCGGCGTCTCGATGCCGCTAAAGGAAACGCGATGGAATTTTCTGCGCTGACGTACACCTCCGACCTTCTTAATTGAAATATGATTAAGAAATGTTGCCGCGGCAGCCAGAGCTTTGTCATTCTGTTAATTGTCTCAGCTAATTCACCTCTTTCTTGCGGATAATACGATAAAAACGTTTTCGTCGCGTTTCGAGTCAACACGGAGAAAAGTTCGATAGATAAAGTGCTGCCGATTGGCTATGTGCGTATATACGATTCATTGAACTCGCGAAACTTTCAGATAGAATTTTACGATACCCTTTCCTTTCGCAACTCGATTGTAACGAGAAATTGATCGTGGAAGAATTTTAAAGAGGCTCGATGGTAACAGAATACGAATAATTAAGCATCGAGCGTTGATTAAAAGTACTTTTTACCTATGCAATGTTAAATTGCGAAGAAGCGGTAAGATCTTCGTATATGACTTATGTGGTAGATTTGCTAGGAAAATGACGCGGAGGAAAGTTGCATATTATAAGTTTCCAGTAAAAGAATCGTTTGTTGATGTACGTATTAGATCGCGGATCACTTTCACAATGTAGCAGGAATTATTACAGTTTCGCCAAGGTTTACGATATTTGAAATTATTGGAATTTTATTGTATTACTAATATCCGAATGTAAATTCTCTCGATATTATATTTGGAAAATTGCTTTTTATGAATAACGGTTAAATAATTTATAGAACGTAAAAACACGCGTATATTATCGAAATTTTTTTATTAAAATGATAAAAATTTCGAAGTGATGCGGCAAATAAGATACTTAATTCATTGGCAGAGGGTAGTAGAAACAAAATGATATATTCGTTGTTCATTAAATAAATCCAACGCGTAGAAATTTATTAACGAATCAAGTACTTTCACTCCATGATAGAAATAATTAATCGAACAATCAAGAAATTAATCTATGATAATAATTTGAATACAACATTTTTGTCTAACTGATTAAAATTTTCTATAAAGTTTACATAAGCTTTGTATAAAATATCCTAGCAAGTAACTACAAGTTTTACTCGGCTCTACTTATCTCTTATCATTTATTAATTGATATGGTGACCAATGTGAAACAAAAATCAGGTAATTTTATGAGAATCGCGATAACGTGGTACGATGTCAACTATACGTATTATCGCGTTATTTGGACAAACGATCGAACTTGAAGATAACATTAATCCTAGCTTTATTTCCAGATTACCGTACGCATTGGTTGTACTCGAAATTCCACTTATCGTAGGCCAATACGTTCGTATAGGACAACAAAACTGTATTCTATGTCGTCGATGAATTTATGTTTACGTATCCTCTATACATACTGTTCAATCGAAAATTTATATCGAACAAATCACACGAGCACGATTGATAGAATGACGAAAATGATAAATCGAATAAACGAGAAGGATAAATCAAATAAATGTGGAAAACGAAATGGGACAGAGTTGAAACGAAATAGAACTGTCGTTGAATGATTAAAAGTAAAATAAATGTCACAATACCACGTTGCAACCACAACAGATACATTCGTTGTATATTACGACGCTGAATATTTGAAGTAACTTTTAAAGAGTATCACCGCTTCCATGCCACGAGACTTTCAGTAGAATTCGTAGACCGTAACATTTTTAGGAAGAAAAATTATTAATGCACCAGTAAGTTTATCTAAAGTTAGTGAAATATAAAGTTTCTCCAAGTTATTCGAGTTTTTAAAAGGAAATTCCGCTGTTAAAACGTATTTCAAAAGGGTGCTTCAGCATTCTTTGTCTACCCTTTCTTCCCTAATAATAAAAATATTCGTAAACGTTATCGTATAAAAAGTTGAATCGATTCCTTACGCAATTATCACTTAATCACGAATGTGCGTTTTGGAATAATATATTACAAGAACACAATTCCCTCGTTTTCGTAGATTTCACTTTACTGGATGTAGCCGTCTCTTTTCCTTCCTATAAATCTCCCTATTGAATATTTTTCGAAAATAAATTCATTTTCCTTTCCTTATGAATCACTTTTCAGAGTCTCAAAATCTTAAGATGTATTTTTGCTTAAAATCTGTTGCTAAAACCTAGCTACATATATAGTAAAGGCACATCTAAAGAAGAAGAATTGCGGATATACTGAGATGTATCCTAACGAGAAAACATGAGTCGTAGTTAGGTGTTTTGCGATTTATAGCCATGATATAAAAAATCAAGAGAGATTGCTTGCATCTTATCGACACATTCGATGTCGACTAACATACTGTCTGCTTCGCTTTGTGTCTTGAAAGCACATCCACCAACTGTGGATTATTATTCATTTACGAGACATTTAAAAGTGCATAATACGAAAGAATGTCTAAAATATCTAAAGTATAGCGATTCCTATAATATTTCGTAGGTAGTTCAATCTTCTACCGAGATACTATCTTTCAGTCGACCGATTAAAATTACTAAATCTACTATAAATTTGGCTTATACAACTGCACATCGAACGATTCATAACATAATTGAACAACTAAAGCAAATTCAGAAATCGATTTACATTTACTAGCTTTCCGTTCTTTGATTATTTACATATTAAAATAAGAAATATTTTTTATTCGAAATACCTTTTGGTGTTTCAAAGATTTGCACAAAATTTGATAATCGATGGTGATTAACAAATAATCGCTTCTAACGTAAAATCACGAAACCGCAATTTCTTATGAAGCAGTTCACAATAATGCACATTTTTTTATTACAAGTAGACACTCGAGACTGAACGGTATTACCGAGAAACTAAAACTAAACAATCTCTCCTTGAGGCTCTACTTATATGGATATCTACATATGTATGAATATACGTGTCTCTCTCACTGGCGCACTCTGACCGAACAATTCTTCAGTGGAAATTGCCTGACAAAGATTACATTCTGTCAAGTTTTCAATAATTCCTTCCCGGTAAAAGAAACTATGACTCAGTAGTTTGTAATATACATACATATCGCTTCCCTTACGACACACGTTGTGCAAAAAAAGTTAAAAATACGCACATTTTGATACAGTATGCTACAATGCGTCATGCAGTAAATATATATTTCATATTGCAATATATTGCATATACATTGTAATAATTGAAATGAATTAGAAATAATACAAGTATACGATTCTATCTAAAAATATATGTTGAAATAAGAATTTGAAAGATGAGAATTCTATGAAAAATCTTAAAAAAGTATATTAAATTATTTAAAATATTTCTAACAAATGTTAAAGTAAATTTCAAACGAAGAAGATGAGACTGAAGAGACTATAAATTTGATCAGTAGAAATCAGTATTATATGGTGTACAAAATACTATTAATATTCTCAACAGGATTGTAAAATGTATGTAGATATGTAAGTGCGTGAGTAATTTCCAATGAATAATTTAACGTGCAATGCTCGACAAGATCATGCGGTATTATACACACATTGTAATGAACAGGAATTTTGTTTGTATCGATCATAACATTTAGTGGCTATCTGTACGTGTAAAAGCTGACGTTCGATCGGTATCTGATTTTCTCTATTATCGAGTTCTTCAACATATATTTTTATAGTTTCAATTCGTCAGTAAACAGAATAAAATCTATTAACGTGAGAGTTTCAAAGTGAGATTTCTACTCTGACGAAAAACATGTATGGCCAAAATGACGATTCCTTCGTTCAACGCGAGTTTCGTGATAACTACATTCTTAAGATTATACCTTTCTATCTTCTATTTACGATAGTCGTAACATTTTAAGAACTTTATAAAATACACGTCTAGTATTAAACAAGAAACGTTTAATTAGTCATCGGTTTAATCTGCCATACAAATATTGTATTAAATTCTACTTCAGTAATTTTTCATTGCAATCGCAATAAAATGTACTTACATAATAGTATCATAAATCCTGACCATAATAAAAGTAACTTCATACAGCAGTTACATTAAAACGACGAGTAATCTTTTAATACCTTTTAGTCGCATGCTACGTTACAGTACAAAAATTCTCCAAATGGCCATTTTTAGCTTGCACAAGCTACTTCCTCCAACCATTTAGTTATTTATCTATTGTTATACGTCTGATTTTTATACTTTATACGATTTTACTTTACGAAGATCGGCATTTTTCCAAAGCGTTGCTGTCTTAATTATCAAATTACTGTGTTATCAAATTAATCAGATAATTGTCCGAAAGATGTTCCACGACTAAGAATACTCAGTCTCTCCTACGCGGCAATCATTTCTAGGTCGATCTAAAGAATCTCTTTACAACACGCAACTTACATCTTTCATCTCCAAAAAACGCGTCATCTTCCTCCTTTTTCTCTCAAAGAACACTAATTTTCCCAAACCTCGTATTCTCGCTGATTGAAATTGAAATCCGTTTAAAAACCAAGCCTCTAAGAAACCAAAGAAGCGACAGGGGTCGAGGTTCATCGTGACCGGAAAAAGCTAACGGCGGAAAAGAGACGAGAAAGCATGCATCGGAAGCTGTCTCGCCCTCGGCAGCTTTCCATTCTTTGTCCAGAACTCGAGCCAGTAAGTAGTAGCTGCTTGTGTACGAGTCAAGGATGTGCGTCAGAGGGTGGACAGAAGCCCTGTGTTACGACGAAAGGGCGGAAAGGCGGAGGCGGTGGAACGGGGTGAGAATCTGGTAGGACGTGGCTACCCCCTTTATCAAAGGCCTTGGCACTTTGCCACGTCGCACCGCATAATGAAGCAGCACGTTGGGCTTCGGTTATGGCGGCGCCGGGGCTTGTGTTTTGCCTTCCGTGGAATGGTTTATTGTGTCGCGAACCCGTTCTACATCGCCCTCCCATCCCCTCAACCCCTTGTCAGGAGACTATTCCCTCCTCGAGATTCCGCTCCACGTCCGCGATATACTCGCATCGGCATTCGTTGGCTGCTGCTTACCAGCCACGTTGAACAAAGGAGGCACGTGTAAACGGTAATAGGCGTTATTACGTTTCCGCAAGTGTTCGCCTCGTACGACAATTGAACGTATCGGGCAGGAATGTTAAACGCTGAGATAACAATGCAGGATTGCGAGAGTGAAGGATCTATTGCGATCTTTTTCGCGTAAAGATCACAACGATTGAAGGGTTGGACGTGCGTGTATCTGCTGATACGACCGATTCGATTCGATTTGATGAAATTATCGAATTTGCGAATACCTGAGTTGATTTTGGTAATTTTCAACACGTGACGTGTAAAATTCCACTAACAACGTTGACGCAATCGACGATATATAATTACAGGTTGTTTGAACTGGATCGAAACTGTAGTTAGGAAGAATAATCGCCTGCGAGCTAACAAAATCATCCTTCCGTTTAATGAAAGATGTTATTTCAATAAAGAAGTTATACCATTTCTATAATATTCGATATAATATTCAGGTGTTGCACCTGAGTAAAAAAATGGTCGTGTTTTAATGCCTCTTTGTTACGATCTTATTTTTAATTCGCCCGTAAGAGATAGCGTTTTCCTTTATTCGCGTGTAATCCGATTGGTCGTGACATCGTTAGCAAAAGATACATAGGCTATTATAACAAGATGTTTTTGCAAGGATGAGCAAAAAACGGAATATCTTTTAGCTCAACGGACTCGCTTTAATCATACCTTGTTAGTGAACTACCAACTACACACATACACGCTATATACAAGCGCGCGCATAAGCGCGCACACGCCTTCTTCGGTCCATTCAATTTAACCAGCGAAAGTTGCAATGTCCGCTGAAACTTAACGACTTCCGTTCGATATTGCGCTCTTTTTGTCTTCACGGAAATTTCAATGTTTGGCTTGTTACCTCTGCACTTTCCGTTTCCTGTGTAACAAGGAATTGTATTTTTATCTCTGCCAATTGAACGCGATTAATCAACCTACCCGAAAAATCATTGGCTTCTTGTCGGAAAATCACTTTTCCTTGTGAAATCGAATAAATATCGTTTGGGTTGCAATTTCAGTTAATCAACGCTAAATAATTCGAATATTCGATCGTGGAACTAACAATTTGTGCAAAATTACAAAGTCCCTGGGCATTGAATCGTCATGTACAAAAATGTCATCTTTAACTGCAACGTTATATCGTGAACCTTTTTAACGTGTTTTTCATTTAAAGTAATAAACAATTTATTGAACTCGTCAAAGTGATTACGCCCAGATCGCGTTTGCGATGTTTAGCATCTATAATTACAGTAGGAAAGGCTGTGATGTGAATCGATGAAGTGGGTGTCTCCCTCAAGGTGTCTGAAACGCTGCAGAATTTGAATTCTTCTTCGTTAAAGTTGCGCGAACCACGATACAGTGTGTCGCCGGAACTTTGACCAACGTTGACACGAAAAAAAAAAGAGTTTTATTACTATGCCAGAAATAGAAATTAATAAAATGGTTAAGAAGAATGTAATTTCGAGTTCTACGAAAGTAATCGAAGTTTTACACGATACTAATAAATTTTTGTATTTCTATAGAATCATCTCAATATATTAATCTGAAATAAATATCACGCGAAGAAACGTTCATATGTACAAATATAAAATATCATATTTTTACAACATAATTCTGACCTAATGTTTAATGCAATATAATTATATATTGAGAAAAGAAATTGAAGAAGGGCGTAAAAATTTGTCATAGCAAATATTAAGAAATATATAGTTATAGTTATATACAGTTATATATAGTTTGTCCTTTCTCTTGAAGATTTTCGTCAGTATAAATCGAGATTCTGAGGAATCAAATTAATCAACTCAGTCGTTTGTAAATTTCTTAATTTCATTATGCATTTAAATTGGAAGTGTCTCGCTTTCTGAAAGATAAATAATTTATAATGGCAAGCATATAAATAGGAGACGTTTTTATTTCTAATTCAACTTAATAAATTTGTAATCATTATTCGAAATAAAGATCTAGAAGCTGCTGTATTTACAGTACCCCAGAATCCAAGAGATGTAATTATACATGTAACAGAACGAAATAGAAGCGAAGCTTTTGTAATAGAAATTAATTTATGAGTAAGCATTTATTAAATCAACGTGCAACGCTGTCTGTTTTATACTCGACGCTTATTCTGTTTAAAATCACTTAGATCTAACAATAAGTTGCTTTTCTTTTTCCTTTAAACGATATACATATCTTAATTTCCAAATTCTATTTGTTAATAATGAAAGCAACCTTGAAAATCATGTATACGTATATTTAACGGAATAATATTTAAAATTGTGCGAAGAGAAAGAAAAAATGTCCACACTTAAGATTACTAAACGTAGCAAATCGTAATTACAGATTACAGATTTGGTTAAAATCCATAACGATTCTCATCGATATTCACGTTCAAAAATGCGTCCGCTACAATTTGATTGTTTATCTTATTATTCATTTCAAATGCAAATATAATGTTCCGAGAATTTAACCTATTATATAACAGTGTCATCAAAGCGTCAAACTTTTACAATCGTTTCAACGAACTATGAAGCTGTAACGAAACACCTTTGGTAGCTAGAAAAGAGTATTTTAATAAAATTTAAATGAAGAAAAGAATTTCCTATGACCGAAGATATATATGGGTAACACCTTTAAAAAATATTAAATCCAAGAATAGAAAAATAAATCCAAGAATATTTGTGTGAAAACAAAATAACTAATGTTATGATAATTCGTATTTTTAAAATATTCAAGAATAGATAAATATCGACGACACATGTTTTAATTATCCGTGAATTCATAAATATCTGCAACCTATTTATTAATCAAGTGGTACAGCAAAATTAACGGAAAAGTCAAAGAAAATAATAGATCGCGCTTTATTTCTCGTTACCAAGACAAAAGTTTAGTCGCGAAGTAACGTTGCCTCGATTCGCGTCCCATCGATTCGAATAGTTTTGGATCCGCAGTTTACCACGAGTGTCAACAAATGGGTAATAACGTCGATGCTAGTTGCATACAATGTTCTCTCGAATAGCCACAAAAACGCCAAAATAACGAGCTTATCTGGGAAAACGTGAGTATCGATGAGACCTACAATTGCCACGACAAATATAAACCAATATTCCAACTGTTAAAAATTCCTGACAAAACAAGGAACGATAGATCAATTTTCCTAAATTGAATAAATAATTTCATACGTTGTCGTACAGATTACATGGAAAATTTACATCGTGCGTTTTAGTGTATCGCAATTTGGAATGCGACAAGAAAATTTTCGATAGGAGTCTTTATTTAAACAATTTGTAATATGTAAATTAACACAGTACCGTGAAATTTTGCCCTGTATAATCTAGAAATAGGATTTTAATTATATTTTCTACGAAAATTAGTTTATAATCATCATCTAACTAATACGATTGTAGTTTCAGATAACTTTAATCTCTTTACTCTTACTACTTTTTATTAAGAACGTGTTCTGCACACGAAGACTGATTAAAATCACGAACCTAATATATTAAATAAAACAAAAATTAAGACTTTTACGAATTCTCATTGTTGTTCTATATTAACATATACGCATAGTTATCAGTAACTCGTAATTATAGAACTTGTAATTAAAATTTAACAAAAAGACCCTGATACATGTCTTATCATTTCCTTTGATATGATTCCTTTAAAATTCGATTCAAAGCATTATACGCCATTTATTATATCAAACCACACGCTTATCCTATAATCCATAATGAAATATTGTACGAGTAAATGTGACTTTACGCGATGCGCAACAACCCTTACACTTTTTCGGTGAACGCTAAATAAGAAAGGAACTCATATCCTTGATTCACATGTTTCGTAGGGCTGTTCTGTTATTAAGTTTGCAGTTCCCCTAGCAATATACGTATGTACTTGTTTAATAATAGTATGCAATATGTGAATATCAAATAGGACGCATAGATCAGTATCGCAGCGTGCTAACAAGTTTTGCGATACCAACCTACGTACTATAATGCTTGACGTAATTAAACGACGGATATTGCCTACCCGTAATTGATGTCACTTTCCAACATAATTCATCGATCGAAGTTCCTCGAGCTTTGCCAAACGCGATCCCGGTAACATAATCACGAGAAAAAACTACCGCCATATACATAGAATTGCATTAGAAATTCATTGAACTAACAGACTTCAAATATGTGGCTCTACGATGGCAATCGAATGACATAAATTGCGCGTGGTGTGAAATTCGATTCAACGGGTTTGTTACACTCGATGCGACTACCTTCTTCGAATCATGTTAGACTCGATCGTATTTTTTTTATTTTCAATATCGACGAACGATAAAAACACGAGGTATACTATAATTGCTGTAGTTAACCCGGCACACAACTTAACGCGAACGCTAGCCATTATACCACCCCACTACATCAGAAATCCACTTAAACCTCCTTACACGCACCTACTAAATATGAGCTTACTCCTATTTAAAATAAAACACGAAATAACACTCTCCTTACAATAAAAAACGAAAACCTAGAAAAAGGAAAAAAATCACGTTACCGCACTAAGAGCTACAATTTACGACAGACGTTTAACCGCTGCGATCCCATGTCGTTCTTTAGTAGCGCGTAAAGAACACGTCCGTCCACTTAATATTGTTTCCTTCGGTTTGACTGCTTTTAAGTGTACGTCAAAGAGATCTTCGACTGAAAAAATGTTCTCCGTGAGTCTGTCGTTGGGAATCGTGTCCCTCTTTCCTCCAGGAAAACTCGGATCCCCGTGATGAAGTGGAAAGCTCTAAGCACAAAGGGCGGATCTTTCGCGTTCCACCTTCGCCTTGGTCGATTCGTCGATGGCGTTCCCCACAAAAGCCAACCGGAAGTTGGGATATCCGGTCACGGAATTACGCTACCTCCAAGGAATACATTCGCGTGAACAGTTCCTCTTTCGCTATTCCTTTCTTTCCTCCTCTCTCTCTCTCTCTCTCTCTCTCTCTCTCTCTCTCTCTCTCTCTCTCTCTCTTCTGCCCTCTCTCTCTCTCTCTCTCTCTATGTTAGCCTCAAGGGAGAGTTTTGAGAAATTCTTGACGACACTTGTCTCGTATCACCAACACCTAACTCAACGAACCCAACAACCCCTATTCTACCTTTTTACAAGTTTCCTTTCGTCCGACGAATTTCAGTGACAGGTTTTCAAGCGAGACCGTTGACGGGAGAAAAAGCCGCGACTCTCAATGGGAATTTGATTACAAACGATGAATTATTGATGATCGATGGGACCGAGAAAAATAAGAACACAGCCGGTTGTTATCGAACTTTCGTTTTTTTCTTTGTTGCCGTTTTGCGTGCACACCAGCCTCGGGGAAAAACTTCCGCGTTTTTTGTCCCTCACTTACTTCTCGTTTTTTTCCTCTTTTGACTCTGCTTGTTTCTTTTTTTTCTTTTTCCTTTTGCTTGTGGCAAAATTTCATCGGCTTTTCAAAAAATCGAAGGTTCTTCAGATAAAAAGACGAAACCCATCGTTCGGAATAACCAACGAATTATGCATTTCGATGAGACGAGCAATATTCTCCAAGCGATCGGTAACGCAGTAGTGATTACCTATTCGGGAAAATTTCTGCGTATGAACGTAACGTTATTGAAAAATTTGAGTAATGTAATTTACGTATTCTGTCGGCAAAAGAGTGTTACAGTGATAAATACTTTGCGGAAGTTTACTTCGCTAATACATGATTTAAAAAAATGGTTTAGCATAATGTTATTAATACTACATTTTCATTGAGCTTAGAAATTATTCATCTTTCTCAAGACTAATGGTAAAAATACGCTACAAGATAAGTTTTAAGCAGACTGCTGTTGTTCCGACATCGCTAATTAAGATCCATTGGAACAGAGGATTCCATTATAAATGAATCTTCATATCTGGTTTACGATATTATGTTTAATATATTCTTCGCTTTTAATTTTAATGTACTGTAATCCGTGCTATTATATCGTTGCATTGATTATAAAAAGAGAAGTTCACCTTGAAAGAAGAGATACGTTTTCTTTATTAATACTTTTTCACAGTGAAGATAGAAAAATGGAATTCAATAATATCGCTTGATTGAAAAAAAATTGCAAATTAAACGTTGCATTAATTACATCCATGTTGATTCTTAACGGATTAACGCAAACGTTGCTAATCATTCTTTCTGTATATAGTACTTAATTTGACGCATGTATAATTCGTTAAATCGATTAAATTATCACGTTGACCAATTACAATTGTGTTTACGCACTCAAGCGAGTTCGATCAAATAATTGTGATAAACAAAAGCTTCGAATATTAGTACGAGTACTTTATCAGCAAATTGTATAATCCATTTTGTATCGCGGATTCATTAATGCTGATTTGCACATTGTTCTTTCGGTAATCGCAATTACGAAAATGATAGCTGTTTATCGATGAAACGCGATTTTTGCAGTCCACTCAATTAGATACAAGTCGATACAAGTTTTTTGTCTCAAATTTCATAAACATATATTTTTTGGTAAATCATCGAGTCCAGAGGTGTACAGTCAAGCATCGTACAATACGTAGTTACATCTTTCGATCGAAATATTATAATATATACAACTGTTTTTAAATATTTCTCTTCGTTAAACATAAACAGACGTTAAGACGAATAACACAATTTGTTCTACTTTTATTAAAAATCTTAAAAATCCGGATAATTAACATAAAAGTAATTCTCAAAGTTTAGGAAAAATTGTCAAAAAAATCATTTTCCGTCGATATGTAAGTGTTAACGATTTTGTAACTAAGTGCGTTTTTGTATATTTTGACAAATCAGATGCACAAAATTCGATGATTTTAAGTAATCTTTTGCAACTGACTGTACGTGATAAACGCAAACAATTTTCTCACGATATGTACATACCAATGTCGATGAATTTGACAGACTCTACATAATTCTCTTATCAAAGAAGCGATAACGAAAGTTCAATTAAAATGACCTCGAGTTTACCAACAATTCCTGTCATGTATCTGTCAAACACAACAACTTTCACATGAAACAAAACGGAACGTTCTGTTAATGAATGGACGTCAGAATATTTATTCTTAATCTTTGTCAAGCCGTTGTTTGTTTGTACCGTTGTACAAAATAAAAGGTTTTCGTTTGTTGTTCTCTCGTCAAAAGGATCAAGGAAAAATCAATATTTCCAACCGTTTGATATTCGTCTAGAACGTATTGTCAGTTGAAAACGCGAAAAGCTTTTTCCGTTAACGAAAATAAAGTATCGCAGAGAAATCGGAATTAAAATCATTTTATCATCTACAACGTGCGATACGAAGCTGGAGCTAAAGTGACTTTCGGCTGGTGGCTTTCGATATGAACTCTGAGCCACTAAAATTTAATATTCCGCTTATCCCCAGATGATGGCGATAGCGTTTCTAATGCCTACTATGCCGGTACTAGAAGCATTGAAATTTCAGCTAATTATCGCAGTATCGCGTGGCGTTTCCCTCCTGATTACTGTTGTTCGCTTCTAGATCAATACACCTCTGATTCAATACGACGATCTCTTAAATAAATGTAAATTTTGTGTTAAAGATCGAAGAAGATCTGAAATATCACTTAATTATCGTAGTATCGCACGGTGTCTTTCTCGTGATCGTTACATGTCCGAAGATTGATTTACTTTAAAAACTTTAAAAGTTTGTTCTTCGTTTTACATCTCATTAACGTAACGCTTGTGGTGAATCTAAATAACGAAAAGAAACAATAGACGATAAACTTAGTCCTCGATTTAATAGAGAAAAGTGAAAAAATCAGTCGCAGCTAGAAGATTGTTTCTTCCGTCGATCAATAAGTAATTAGTAAGTAATTAGTAAGTAATTAATCGAAATCGATAATAGAAAATTTATTTCTCCTTGTATAGTTGGCAGACCATATGGTGCGTATCTGCAGTACGTGTTCGAATAGGAAATGTATTATAGCCATCCGCAGAACCTTTCAGGAAATAGGTCAGGAACGCCTAGCGGCTTGTGTTCAAACGCGATAACAGTCACTTAAGCATTGTTCCATTGCTAGATCGAACACACCTTTCGAATCGTTCTGACAACCCGTACGACGACATCGATCCTCCGTGTCTCTTAGAAGCATCGGGACGCGTCGACCGTCTTTCGAGGCGAAAGTTGCAAGATCGAACACTTTGCCTCTGATTAACACATTCGTGTTATACTTGTAGCTGAGAGACTCGTATAATTTCTAAGTGATAATAAAAGTGGTCATTGTTCTAATAAAGAATTGCGTGTGGTAACAATAGCAAGAAACTATTGATTAACTTTTACGGTGAAAGTGAAGTAAAATATGAAAGATAATATCATTCGGATATATGTATATATCGGAGATGAAAGGACAACGGGGTCACCCGTTGGAATTACTTGGAAAAACCTCAATAGCATTCACAGAATAACCCAGACACAGTCATTCGAAACTTGAGACAATGAGCTTAGGCTCGAGGCGACAACCGGTCGCCGAGCGTAGCCACGGTCACGGGATGAACGTTCCTCCTAACAGAAAAGTGCCAATATTATGAGACACGTGTTGTGTTAACAATCAAACCCCGGGCAAGAGCAATGTCGCAGCTACGCGGGTCTGCCTAGCAACGGTGGCTACAGTTTTGTTGGTATCCCGAGCCAACGTTCAACAAAGCGAACGCAATCGTAAGGAGAGGAAAGTTTCCATCGGTCAATTATTCTTGTGATCTCCTTGGAGACACATCGTCTTGAGAGCAGTATATACCGAGCGTCACAGCGAAAGTTACTTTTGTGCATAAAATTCTATTCTGAGTTTAACAGAAAGTGAGCCCGTGGACCGTGGATTCGCTATATCGAACCTAAGGTCATTGCGTTTAGTTACTGCAGTCACTGGTCGATCTTATTTTATCTGTATCCGTGATAATAAACGCTATCTTGATTGTGCAACAACGATGAACAACCTAGGCGAAGATTCTTTACACGCCCATAACCCAAGCCCCAACGTCAACCCGACATATATATATAATTACAAGGAATACCATATATCTACTCGTAGGAAAAATTACAAGGCAGCAGATTAAAGAAGAATCGAAAGATAAAAGGAGACGAGTCTATACAACGAACAGTTCATCGCTTCAATTTATAAAAGTGGAATTGTGAATCGAGAATCCTGAGCAGATAGGAATAGGTCAAATCTTTCATGGTTGACGTGGATTTCACTAAGGAGAAGTCGCTGGTTGGAAATAAGGACAGGATTTGGACGCAGATTATCCCGATTTCAAAACGTGACTCGAGTTTTCCGAAACGAAATAGTAGCAGGACGAAATAAAGTTCAAAATGGAGCGTGGATATTTCGAGATGCTCGTTTTACGTTAGCTTAGGGATGTAAAGGATCGAAATATAGATTCCCGTAAAGAGGGAAGTATTTGCGCTTCAAATGGAGAAAGATATATTCCTGCCAGTATCACGCGGTGTATTTAATAAATTTCGGAATCTCTAAAATCAGAGTAGGGAATATCCCAACTATTTTGTTTTCAATTGCGACATGAACATTCGTAGATTTGATAATTACTCTTCGAATCTTCATCCCTAGCGTTCACATTAACGCACTAAACTGTTAATAGAATCGTCCTTTTTAATTCCAAAAATTTCCCTTCGTATTTTCAAAGCTCAATTACCTGGAATTACTTATAAAATCAACTGTCAAAAAAAAAAAAGAAAAAACCGCACGGTGAAGCATTTGGTGAAAAAAATTTTAATTTTCAAGCTCGTGTAACAACGAAAAAATATTTTATGTTTATAACGTTGTTCGAACGGACACGGGCGATTTTTTCATTTTTCTTTTAGCCCAACGTACCTGCATATTGCGTGCTGCAAATTGACTACATTCGAACGAGTAAATTTTGTTGCGTTTTATCGGAATGTATTAAAATACAGAAAGCTAAAGGATTTGGCGTACATACGTATGCGTTCGATAGATACGCGAACGCGTTTCATCCGCTTCCCCTATATCCCTCTATCGTCATCCCTTTCATCCGGCTGGGAGTCCGAGGTGAGGTTAGATTCGCTTTAAGTTTCACAGAGGTAAGTAAGTATACACTGATGGGAATAAAAGTGGAAAACTCTTCTGCTTTCAAAAGCACAGGAGATTATATCAAGAAAGATGTCGATACTTTATTTTTCCACCGATATTGCGAGCCAGTTCGAGCAACAAAGCTACCCAGGCCCTGCTGGACCGAAAATCCTCCGGGATTTCTCCAGTAGGAACAAAGAACGATCGATTGGCCGGTATCGCCATGAGTTCCGGAGTTTAGACGCAGCCACCGGAGAAGCCAATATGGGAGACCAATAAGATGGCAGTTACCGGTGCTCCTAGCCACAGATTAAAACGAACCCATTCGCTCTTTCCTTGTTTTTCTATCCTTTCGCCTGGCTGGAGCTCGTTGGTCACACGTGCCAACTTTCGATTTAGTCGACGAGCTTTCTTTCACGATCACCGAATTCAAGGCAATCCAACGACACCACGAATTCAACGTCGATACTGCTAACGATACCCCATAAACAAATATATTAGGTTGTCCGAAAAGTTTCTTTCGTTTTATAAGGAAATAATAGACGCACAATGTTCTTTCTTTTATATTAGTTTATCGAATTATGCACGAACGTAATAATAGAAATAGAACGAAATGGATCATACTTAATTCAATAAAATAATATAAAACAGAAATTGTTGTTCATCTATTATCGTCTTATAAAACGAAAGAAACTTTTTGGACAACCTAATACATTAACAAAACGACGTTTCTACGATATAATTGCGTTTACAGTTTACCATAATATTCCACGTAACCGAAACTGATGGCATACGGTTGTATCTGTCGGATTTATATTTTTAACTTCGATATTAAACCGTATGATTTGTTCACTATCGGTAATAAGATAAAACAGCGGATGACTCGCAGCCATTCTTAGCAGATCGTCGATTTTCACTTTACAACGGTACCATTAAGCCTCGTGCTTTTGTTCGACCATTCACTGATGAATTTTTCGAATTTACCACGTACACGCGTTCAACCCCGCGGGCTATAAATCCCAACGCGCTATTCATCGATCTATTCCCTGTGGAAAAAAGGTTATATGGTTCCTTTCAGCAAGAGCGTTTCGGTCCGCCAAATTTCACGCGTATTTGTTATTTACGCCGCGTTGAAACGACCGAGAAATATAGACGCGTAAATATCGTCATAGAATTGTGTGCGATGCCTTACGAAGTGGAAGGCATTCCATTCTCGTACGAACAGCAAAATTAAAGAATAATTCAATAATTGTTTGTCAGTGAAAGTACGACAAGAATTCGTCAACTAGCTACTATGTGTACTATAGTTCGTAATCATTTGCATACGTGCAAGTTCACTTTTCTCAAAAAATCTCCTTTCGTTTAATTTGGATCGTTGATTTTATTTTAAGCAACCACGTTATATATAACGAATAGAAATGAGGTGGATATTAAACGTATTAGTTTGTTTAATAAAGAGACGAGTGATAAAATTGTAATAGTCAATTATATTAAAATCACTTCAAGTACAAGTACAGAGATAACGTAAGCCGGTCGTAATCGTCGCTCGCTCAATGCTGCTATTCGACTCTCTAACCGTTCAATTATACGCACGCTATTCGACTCTATGACTCGCTATAATGACTGTTCTAGAGAGCACGTTCGTCTATTTGTATCGACAGACGTTATAAAAAGCTCGAATGTAACTCCGGTTGACGATTACAAATAACAGCAATAATATTTTGTCCGGAGTTTGTTTACCTTTAGACCTAGCAAAGCAAAACAACGTTGGTATTCCAAGGGACAATGATACGAGTCTCTCCCGATTCGAATGTTCCCTTGACTCATGTGCCGCTACAGATGATCGATAAAAAAAGGTAATTAACAAGATTCGCTATAAATAAAATAATAATAGACGACATTAGGTGATAATTGTTCGTGCTCAGACATCTGATTTTCCATTCAATATTGGAGTCTAAATTGTATGAAGTAAGCCACTCGTAGAAAATTAGACGATGTACCTTTCTCAATTTGACTGTCAATTTGACTGTAACAGAGGAATAATACAAATCTGGCGTTCTTTAATTAGTCGCAATATACGACGATGAAACTCGTGAAAAGTGGGCAACCACCCTCTCCGCGTACGAACACGCGAATAAATTATTTCCACGTGAAAAATATATGATCGTAGACGTTATCCGTTAAGTGCACTACCTTGTTCTCCTCTTTCTTATCTAAATATAAAGCCGAAGTATCCTTTCCATTTGCGGGAACTAAAAAGATACACAGATAATTTATATCTGTATAAATTTTCGACGTAAAAAGATCCTAACTATAAATGCGACTGAAGGACAAGGACATGTATTCTCTTCATGGAAAGTGTTGTTTTTACGGACTGTATTGTCCTTCCCCATTAGTCTCGTTAAACCGCATAAATATACAGGATGATGTTTCTCATTTAAACTGTCATAATTGCGTTAACATCTTGCTTGCTTGTAAATAAGAGATATGTATATTATTTGCAGTAGCTTGTATTACGATGTATTTTGTTAAGAATTTTTACAGACATTTTCAATGGTATTATTTTCGATGTAAGAGTGCAGTTCAAGTAGAATACCGGAATAAAGACGTGCATATGTACGGAACAATGTAATTTATGCAATTTACGATCGATACTTTTATGATTATATAATCCATCAATTTATTGGAATTATTCAAATTTAATCGTTTGATCGCATCGTTGTAACGACACGCATGATAGGCGTGCAAACCCAAGAACGAAAGATCTTGAAAAAGTAAACTCCTACAGCTGTGTGGGGAACAGAACGAAATGGAAAAAAGAACGTGTACGCAAGAAGATGGATAGTCAATATTTATTTCATGTAACATTTGTACGTGGTCAGACTAGACTGTACAAACATACGTGTCAGCCAGGCTTTTGCCTCGTACTGGAAAAATTGAACGCTTTGCATAAAGCGACCTTCCGGAATTTACAGCTGAATATTAGCGAGCTGAATAACTGACGATATAGATACGTGCAAGAAATTCTGATAGACGCACGTGACAATTGGAACACCAAATGGTCGCTTTCTTAAGTAATAATATATAATTGAAAAGCAACGAATATTCTTAAAAGTATCGTGTCCGTAACAAAATACAAAATACAAAACAAGTTACCCATTTCTCTCTAGCGCATCGATTTTTAATGATTTTTCATTCATTCCACGTAGACTATGTACGCCCCTATTTTCACAGCTAACAATTTTTTCTTGATTTATGATACGTTTACCAAGCCTAGAAAAATCGTTTTTTATGTGAAAACTATGTAATATTCGATGTAGGTTACGGAATAGAAATTTTCGATATTCAGACAGCAGCGCGTGATTGATTTATTACGTTATTATCGTAATGTTTATCGCGTCGTATAGGAAAGAAATACGAGATAACGTAATTCAAAAGATAAACGTCATTAATCTAAAACTTTCAAGCAGACATTTATCCTGCATATTCTGAAAAAAGACATTGTCGCACCTCATGACGCGTTAATTTCAATTCATCTGGAAAATTGATAGGGAAGGAAGGTTTAAGAAAGGGGAACAGTTTGCGTTCGATCGTGTGCTCATCCCGACTGTCGCGCTACGTTTCGCTCCGCGGACACTGACGAAGGAGATTACCGGGAAAGCCGCGATAAACGCGAAGACTTTTCATAAGTTGTGGTATTACGAGCAAAGGAGGGCTAGGGGGAGATTTACGTCAATCCAGGCTCGACGACAGACAACGGGGGAACGAGTAATCAAATTTTACCGTAAGATGACGGCAAACACGTCGCGTATTTGTCGAACACTTGACAGAACCTCTCAGCCTCGATGGTTTTCCGCGGTGTACGTCTGTGATACGCGCGTCGCAAAACCGCCCCTGATTGCGCCGGGGTAAAAGTGACTGACAGTAATCGCCGCGCGACTACTACGCGCCAGTCTAAGCATTTTTCACCATCGACACAGTAAAAACATTCCGTACATCTCTCGACAGCGAACTATTCGAAAGACAACGTTCAGAAGATAATTGCCTCCACCCTTCATCGAACCTAGTTATTCTATGCGATCTGTGGATATATAGCGGCACAGCGAATTCTAGACAACGATCTAGACGAGAAAAAATGAAAATATTATACGCTATTGTTTGGACACTTATTTTCGACAGATTCGTAATTTAGAAAATTGGAACGTTATAACACAGAAACACCTACAATGATGTCATTCTTTAGCAGAAGAGTTACCATAGTATAAAATCTTTCTAACAAAGAGTATACTCTTTTATCAAAATTGAGACTTTCCCAACAAGTTGTGCCAAGGAGGGAGAGTTAAGAATGCGAGTTTCAAAAAAACATTTATAATCCGTTAACAAAGAGACGGGAACAGGAAAAGGAAGAAACGGGTAACGTTTAAAAACCGGCAATAGGAAAGCACTGGTAGAGACAAAGGCATTGGAAAGCATTGACCGATGCAAATCGCTTACGTAAAACAAAATTGAAATTAAACTTGATTATCTTGAGAATCTATGCACATTCGCCCTTATCTACAAAGATGTAAAAACAGTGTTGCTTTCTAACAGCGACTTTATTACTCATACGTATCTTCGTAATCAGTTTACCGTTTAATTATCGCTGTTCCAAAGACGAGAACTATCTTTGTCCTTGTATCGATTCGTCAAGTTCTTTATCCGGCATTTCGTATGCAAATGAGAAAATAAAATTCCAAAAGAGGCCGTCATCTTGAAGTTTACGTGCAGCCGGGTACCATGAATTGATATTCTCGTAAACTAAGATCCACTCGGATGATCATCGTGCCATGGTGACAAATTGGCGCGTGGAAAGTACACGACGCGCGAGTAATGTTATTCAAGCAGGAGCGCGGTGACAGGCGGAAGGAGAAGTCGATCGTAAGTTTCAAGCCGGTTCGGCAGTTTTGTATCTGCAATGGCTGGTTAATCGCTCATTTTCATAATTTTCATTTGCATTTATATCCCCTTATTATTCCGGGACCGAAGTTTCAGCCGCGTAATGAGATTATTCTGTTCTGCTGGCATGTCAACGCACGCCTAGCTACCGTGGGCTGACACAAAATCCACGTTGAACTACCGACTGAAACTTTTACGGTTAATATTCAACGAAAACGAGAAAAAGAAGGAAAGAAAAGGAGAAAGAAAAAGGAGGGAGATGCACGTGACAATATGACGCGTGGTGAAAATATTAACAGCAACGATTCCTTTTTAAGTCGCAAGCTGTCCCTTTTTCACCGTTTTCTTTCGTTTCCTTTGTCTCCGCCGCCAATGCTTTCCTATTGCCGGTTTTTAAGCGTTACCCGTTTCTTCCTTTTCCTGTTCCCGTCTCTTTGTTAACGGATTATAAATGTTTTTTTGAAACCCGTATTCTTAACTCTCCCTCCTTGGTCTCTTATTTACTTTGGTCGCTTTGGTTCGCCCTGCCGATACCGTTCTTTCAATTACAAGGAAACGCGGCAGCGTTCGAAAGAAACGCGTCGAAATGCTTTTAGAGAATCGATATCCCTCGGTAGATTAATTCTATTAAACTGCTTTTCGGAATATTTGTACTCGGAATCGAAGATATTACAGTGGCTGCAAAAAGTATTTGCACACGCTCTTATTTTCTGACGAAGCGTTCTTCCTTAACGTTCTACGTTTCATTTTCATAATATCAAACTTTTGTGGTAATACAGAAGTACAGTAGAATTACGTATAACGCGAGAGATATTTTCCACGTTATACGGGACCAATAGCGCAACAGCTAAAACAATTTCTTTTTCCAAGTAGCGTAACCAACTCTATATAAAAATAACTGTCACACGATACGTAAAGTCCTCCTCATTGTACGAAAGTTCATGCATAACGACGATTTTCAAATCGACGTACATTTGCGTGTCGCGAATGAGCCAAGTCTTCAAGGGAGCACAGAAGGAAAGACGAACGAGTACATCTTGTACGTTCAAGGCAACGATACACGTACACTTTCGCACGCTTCCTGTCACGTATGCTACACATGCATACGGTCTTTTCAAGTAATTTTTCAATCGCGTTATACAAAGGCGCATTAAGATAAAATCACTCGAGACGACACGTTCGAACGAAGTAACAAAGCAAAAAGAAACGGAAGAGGTGTGGATGCTTGACTGCGACGTGGATTAAAAGTGACAACGCTTGCGTGTCTCCGTGGCGCCGGTGACTCTCGACGCCACTCTGTTCTTAAGTCGCGTCGTTTGCCGATTCGATAAAAGGAAACACGAACCGATAGAAAAGCCGGTGGAACCGTTTGAACCGAGAACCAGAGCCCTTTACCTATCGACGTTGCCTGCTCGTTTCGTTCTCTCGACGAAGCCAGGCCGTGCGACAAAGCGTAAAAGGGGAAGACGAGCTTTTTCGAGCTTCTTCGCGTTGCACCCAGCCCATCCACCGTCGATTCGTTTTTCTTTTATCACGACGGTGGCTGTTTATGTTTTCGCAACGGCGCGTTCAACGGAGGCTACGTCCTCATTTACTTTGGAAATGAAGGCGTTACACAGACGAACAGGAGGACGAAAGGGAGCGTGGGAGTGGTTTTTTATTGGAACGTCCTATAAAGCCATTTTGCATTCTCCTCTTCTCTGCACGGAAGCAGTCACCGATTTTCTTTTTCTCCCCTGGTCCTCGCGCGCGCAAGACGTTCCTCCATCTTTTTCTCTCTCCTTTCCATCTTCGTCCGCCACTTTCCGTCTCTGTGGCAATCTTTCTACTTCCCTTCACGCCACGCTGTTTCCTCCTTTTTCTTCATCTATGAACGTATCCCGGCCGTGCTTCTACATGGTCTCCCCTGTTCGCCCAAGCATCGAGCAAATTACTTTCTGAGTGGCTTCTCCGACTTGCTTGCCCCTCTTGTCCTCCACGCCGTTCTTCTTCTCACGCCCTTCCCAACCCTTAACCCTCTTTCACCGTCTCTGTTCTCCAGCGTGGTAAGAAAGCTTCCTACGGGAATCCGGATACATATCGACCATTATTAATCTTGACATTTCGATGAGGAATCTTCTCAAGTTTTCATCAAGCAGTTATTAAATGGCCGCTCTTAATAACGTCGGGTACCGGCCGGCAGAGGATATCGGAAATGTATTTATTCCTATCGGTGGAAACGAGTCAGCTAGCGCTTAGTCGCAGCTCGATATACGAGTTCTCTTCTTTCACGTGCTCGAGCAAACGCGTCGCAAAGCTGATTACACGACAGTCGGCTAATTTTGTCAGACGCGAGGCTCGCGAGAACTCGAAGAACGCGCAGGAAGAAGGGAATAGCGCGCGCCATCTGGGTGAATCGTTTACTCTCGTCGATCGTCTCGAACAGAAAATTGAAGTAAGGAGTAATCTTTCTAATGGTAGATGGAATTTTTTTGTTTCAGAGAATTGGATGGGGAACTGCTGTTCGATAAGGGATGGCACTGTAACGTTCGAACATTGGTAGCGAAAGTTTATCGAATAAATCGGTTACGTTGTCGAAAAGCTGCCAAATTGGAAACCAATAATATAAAATTCGTTGCGATATTGCGAATAGAACAATTTTCTATTTCGCATGTCGTGATAAACGAAGGTATTTGAACGCGTGCCAATAAATATACCTTTTAACACGTTCGTCGCCATGTAGCACATCTATGCGACGGGTATACTTCCATGAGGACCCCGTCACCAAATGATGGTGACGCTCTTCTTGTTCGAGTTAATTAAACATACGACATTATATATAGGATATACAACATAAAAATATTAAAAACACATTATACCATACTTTTTATTAATTTATATTCTGCATAATATATTACATTATCCTATATCGTATGGTATTCGTTAAAACATTCCAAACACATTTGGGGTGATTTTGGGCACTTCGAAAAATAGTTAGACTTCGTCATCGCTACTCTCCTCACTTTCAAATATATTTTCACGTCGTTTACCGAACATTTTGAGGAGGACAAAATCACCGATGTACGTCTCACAAGTATGCTTCTCGACCAAATGAAAGATCTCAGATATCTGCCATGAGATCCCTCGGAATACTCTAGCTGGATAGCTTATCGCTTTCTCCATTTCAGAAATAAATAATCTTTTCTTTATAATATTTCGAAGGGGATAAACAATGAATCGAAGGGGACAAACAATCGGATTTGGGCCCCGCAGGAAACTTAGCCGAGTCACGCTGGGCGACGACCGTGTTAATATATATTTCATAACGTGTACGTAAATTTTCTAATTGTTTTCAACTTGATCGTTGTAACGACGATATTTGTAACTCGCTGCTAAATCCAAATTTGTTTCATTCGGTAAATATTTATAAATATCGCGTGTACGTTCTCTGTTCATTACGGTGCTAACAAGATTTCGAAATGCTTTTTATAACACGTGTATTGGTGGAAGCTCTCTACGATAGGTTCAGATATCTTTCTATGTCGCAGTATGTCAAACTGAAAGAAGAAAATAATGAAAAGATGTTTCGCGTAAAATTCGACTATTTTTCATCCTGTTGCTACTATATTATTTGTTAAGTAAAGAGAGTGCATAACGCCATCGATCGTTCTTCCTGGACGTCAATCATTAGTCGTAGCGTGAAAAGTTCATACGTCGGTAGGTGTTCGAAAACTATGTACGATAACGTGTACTAAACGCACGTCAACGTGAAATGATCGTCGCGAGAAACAGTGTTACGCGATAGCAGACACTTTGCTGGCAGTTTGCTAGTTTGTTTTAAAGATCAAACGGTATCGTGTCTATGATAAAGACTCTATGCGCATGAATAAAGTAGTATTTTCTGGAAACAAAAGATCGAGCTTGCTATTTTCTTCGGGTCGTTTTCGACCGATTCGTATCGAGATAATCAGAAAATTTCTTTTTCAGCTAGAAAATTGAAACAATCGCAGCACGTTAGAGTAGAATTCGTCTAGAATTTTAACAACCGCAGCATTCTCGTACAATACCAAACAAGAATTCCAATCAATTATGATTATTAACTTAACTCCTATATTTTTTATTAAATATTATCAAATCAATGATTAACCCGAATTAAAATTTAGAATAAAAACTTCAAACGTTCAAATATTAATAAATCGTGGAGAATAATAAAAAGTTAAAATACTGAATTTAATAAAAAAAAAAACATAAAATTTCCTATTTTTTTATTATCCTACGAATGACCAATCTACCCGGAATAATTCCTGTTATTCGAATGTAATACGCGAATCGTATTACGAATCCATCGAACCGTCGATGCACAAGCTACGAGCAATAATTTCGTTTCCTGAAAGGAAATCGAACATTATCTAGCAGAACTCGCTGCTATCACGCGATGTATACGCGTTAGACGCGGAAGCAACGTTCCGAGGATGGATATGAGAAACTCCTTTCACATATATGTACTTACTTACGTATGAATATCGATTCCGTTATAAAGCATTAAGAGCAACCGTAACAGCATCAAATGTATCTCGAAAGAAAGATCGATCGCTACATTCAGCCGCTACGAGTCTTATAAATAAATATGTATCGACTGGCTGTACAGGAATTCCTCAACTATGTTTCACCTTCGAAACTTAAGGGAACAAGGAACGCCCCTATTCCATCAGTTTCCGCCAATAGTTTGCTTGTAACTATACCGAACGAACGTTCAAATTCCACTCCTCGACGATACTTCGGTTGAGGAGTCGTTTTCGCTCTTAATGTTTCCATGGAATTTCTCGTGTCGCGACTAAATTCTTCTCTTTCTTGTTACGAAAGTAGTTTAAAACAAAGACGGTTATAGATGAAACGGAATTTTTAGTTCGAACAACTTAGTTGGCGTGGACATTTCGAAGTCAAGTTACTTAAGTTCAGGTAATTTTGGAACGGGTAACTTAATTCGTACAAATATAAACTTGAAGCCGATTTATTTAGATCCAAGCGATGTAAATTCAGATAACACGGCCAATCTGAACGGATTTTAACTTGACGGATGAAAATACGATGAAGGATAACGTACAGCGTCGTATAAATATTTGATTAGGCAATGTGACGTGTGTCAAGGTATTTCTACCCCTTCTAGGAACGATCGTATCGATTTAGGGGAGGCCGCGTCTTCGAAGGACTCGACCGCAACCTATAGTCCCCGTAAATATAGCCCCGACGATCGAATCATTTTCTAATGAATTAACGATGACCGTTTCCCTTTGTATGACGCCGAACGATCTTATCCGTGGACGTCCGTTTGATTAACGACACGTATCGTCGGCCCGACCAACAATAAGCTCGGTTTCTTTTCCCGGAACTCGAACCGTACAAAAACAAGAACTTCCCCTTATGGAAAATCCCCTTACGTATTCGTAACTTGAGACGTATCAAATACCATCTACTAAAGTTTCTTTCTCGATTTGGAAGATTTTACGTTCCAACGAATCTCAATCGTAGCGGAAAGATCGTAAATAGAAAACTAACAATCTCCGAAAAATTAATTTCTACTGCTTCCATGTAGTTCTGTATATGCACATGAATGCCTTGATAATTGTAAAAGATGTTACGTTATATTTATCGTTAGTATACACATTGCTCGAAATAACGACGAGGTCGTTATCTACTTTAATTTCTATACTCATCAACTGTGTTGATATATTTGTTTCTTGATCGTCTTAAAGACTGTATTATAGCGTCGTACGAATAGCGTGTCCCCTGTCAAGCCTATGTGACTCGTTCGTTTTTGTTTGTGCGATTGGTTCGACAGTATTGACCTTCTCTAACCGTTTCGAGGAAAGAGTATGGTAAAAACAACATTGGAATATTTAGGATAAACACGACTAAAAAGAAATAAACAGAGGGCTAAATTTTGTCGGAAATTTGATTATTACAAGCAATATCGAAGAATTTACTATGATATACGTATGTTGAATATTAATAAGAGCTGTTATTAAACTACTAGAATTTCATTATTTGGCGTCGTGAATCATCGGGATATTCGCGTAACATTTTATGGGTTTAAAGTTGGAAAATGTATCGTAAAAGCTGTTGAAAGCATTAATTTAGACGCACTTTACTATTTTCAGGCCATATAGATAGGTAAGTGTAATAGTAAAGATCGAAAATATTCTTACAACACATATAAAATCGTTCAATTATTTATCATTTCATATTTCACGTTCTAGATCATAGAATTTAGCAGAGATATATTTAATGGAATATGAAAATTAATCTCATGAATTTCCTGATTATTCTTTCATTCGACTAAATTAACTTTCAAGATATTAATTTCCTATGCTATATATGTATACTTTTAACTAAACTTAGCAAATTACGTCAGTGTTTCGATTTAATTTTAAGTTTGTCCATTTAATTTGCGCATATTTTCGTCTAGACGAATGTAAAGGTTTGCGAGAGGAAAATTGTCCAGAGTTAAACAGCAATTGCTCGAGTCAGGTCAATAGAGCGAATCATGCATTATGTCACGGATAAATTGAAATCAACGGGACGTGTATAAATTTAATTTTACCCAAGTAACTATGAAAAAAGGAAATATGGCGACGTTGGATATCTATATTCGATTTTGATTCACGTAGTCGAATGCAATTCCATTCTCGATAAATTAATTCCACAATTTCATTCGTTTTATAATTAGATCGCGAATACCATCGTTTCGTTAACTTTTTCAATCGAAATTAAAAAATTGAAAATGTATAAGAATTACATTCAATTCGTTCGTTATATTTGAATAAAAGATTTTTAAACGTGGAAATATCGATTGTTGATAAGTTTCATTAAAACTTACATTTCGATAAAAGGCTGTTAGTCGTACATGACACAAATATGATCCTTTTGTCAACTGTTTATTGTTTAGTTACTGATATACCTACTTTTTTATTCTCTTTGTAGTATGTTTTCTCAGTAAACCGATAATGTCTTTACTCTGCATCCTGAAATTGGAACGTATGATTATACTGTCTATATTATGGAGAAAGAGCATACATATTTATCGAAGAAACGACTTGAGGCAAATCGTGGCGAAGCAAACTTTTCAACAAACAGCTTCAGCAACTATCTTAAATGATAATGTTTCAGAATACGTAATACTGTTGTTCTTGTTTGTCGATGATTCGTCGAAAAGTATTTAATATGTATCTGACTCTATTAGGAGAATATTATATTTTACTAATATTTTAGGCCAAACAAAGACACGAAATGTTAATAATTATTGAAAGATACAAAGAATCTTCTTTTACACTTTTTTATAGTTATCGTCCTTTTCTATAATTGGGCATATACACTTGAATACTGAAAGGAAGTTTTGACTATCTCGTATATATAAATAACTTTTAATTGAACGATACTATAGTTTAGGAAAAAAGTTAACAAACTTGTTGTAAAAACCTAAAACGTAATGGTGATTATAATCTTTTATAATAATACTTACAATTATACGAGAATCGTACTTTAATTCGACATCACTTGTAGAATACAAATTTATTATTACGTACTAATATATTTATTATTTATAAATTAAAAGACATCTGTGTTTGAACTGCGGTAAGCGAAGGAACTTGTTAGAAAAATAACGTTTCATCTACAATCGGTAACACAAGCATGTACAGAGCACAATGGAAAAGAAATCCTACTTATTATTTTGCAATGAATACGTTCACAATGTAATTCAGTCTAAAGATATGACTAATCTATGTCTAAATACAGTTATATGAAGAAGTTCTGCGTGCATTTTTAAATAAATATAAATTAATATATCAGATGTCGATAAAGTATTACCAACTGCAGTTACGCAAAAATTATTGACAACATAAGAAAGAAAAAAGATTACCGTTTATAATATTTTCTGATTTTATTAAATTATTTGTGAAATTTATGTCAAGGAAATGTATTTGAATCTACATGATTGGAAATATTCCTGGAAAATGCAAATAGAGTATTGCCTGAAATATTATATTACATATTCCCTTGATAGCAAACATAATAACTGTGATAATGACCGCGATCAATGAAAAAATTGCAATGTTAACAAAGTATATCTATGCATAGCAACCGTTAGATGAAATCGAACTCTCAATGGGATACTTGCTAGTGCAAACGATATTACAGGATATAATGTCAAACTCTGCCCATAGTTTTGTTTCATAATTGTAAATGTATTCTATTAATTTATAGACATTTTTAAATCGTAAAACGTGAAATATATGTTGAAAAAAACTGTTTTCACGATTATTTGAAATCTCCGATTTATCCACATACGTTATGTCCGCCACAGAAAATTAATGCACGATGAAATGTTTGGATTTTATGTTGTTTCGAGATTTTAGTGGTAATAACGTGCATGGTGTATCAGTTTACGAAAATCTGACTAAATCTAATAACACGATGACATTAAATAATATGTATTCGTTATTCTTCATTATGTTACTTCATTTTGATAATGTTAAAATAACAACAGTATATATGACGCAATAAGTCAAAAATTTAGAACATAGCGTCCTATTCTTAAATTTTTCTTTGATATAATTAGATTATTTACAATCGACGTGCAATTTTAATTAATCCGCGAATGTTTATGCATATTTATGACAAACTTAAAATGCAAAATCCATAGAATTATCAAAAATACTGTACGTATTAAAATATTTAGAGAATGAATATACATACATGTATATAGTATACAAATAGGTACATACAGTTTAATTATAGCCAAATATTGAATCCTATAATTTTCTACTCTGATGACAAGTATTATCTCTGTCGGCTTTATAAATTTCTAGCAAAAATTATTAATCCTCCATTTGTATTTCTATCGTGTATCCACAACAATAAAGAAATAATTGAAAGAAGAACTCTATAAAACTCGTTAACTATATTTAGCATTCAATTCGAATTGTTTAATGTGAATTTATTGCATTTTATAATGGAGTTACTATAAACTATAACATTGTGAAATTCTTTCGTTCAAAGTTGATTCAGAACGTGTAGTAAAGGTAAATTAATATTTGCAACGTTTAATAAAATTGTCGCAAAGAGATAATAAGCAATAAAGTAATATGTATCGTGTTACGGTTGACTGTTAATTACTGTTATCGTCATTCATCTAATACATATGTAAGCGTGAAAATTTATAATCTTTGTAACATTTAATTCGTAAATGTAGCGTGATAAAATAATTCCGTCGTCACCAGCGATCGTCGAGTACAGTCATTTTCGAGGCACCAACACCCATGAAATAATGGTATATTCTTTAGTAATTGTTAAATATTGTTATTTCCAAGCGAACGAAACGGGGAAGACCGTAATGGTCGACGAAATAACTCTTCCACACCAGTGTAATGCCCAAGTAATTTTTAAGCTCCTAACGCACTTGTTATGATCATTTTGTATCGTGATATAATGTTTTTATGACGTACTTTTATGATTATGGGGGCAAAACGACGTAGGTATGCATTCACTTTATTATGGAGTGAACTTCAGTCGAGCGGTAGTTGTTTCGATATGAATCTATATACATTTTTACAAAATGGATGTTTATAAATTAACTAATAATTGGTGATTAAAGGTACGGAATAAAGATATTTTGTTGCTTTCTCTTCCATCCTTTCGTTGTTTTTCTTTCTTTTTCTATTAACTATGCTACATGTCACACAATTTTTCTTCTGTCTCTTAATAGAAAATTCCACATAAGCACATACTTTCTTTGACAGCAGAGCTAGTCATAAGAATCATAATTCGATTGTTTTAGCGACTTAACTTGTCAATTATAAAATTGTAAAAAATCTTTGTGCAATAGAATTCTACAAGCTATACTTGAAGTATTCTCTAACAAAGGATTAATTTTTGATTCCTCTCCCGTACAAAGTACACTGTCATCAAACAGGACGATTCCCAGTATAAATTATTTACTATTTTTCGTTGAAATAGAGCGCCATTTCTTCTTCAAATATCAACGCTTCGCTTGTTCATTTTGTGTTTCATTAACTGAACCCGATCGAATGGCAAACATTAAACCTATGGAATATTAAACGAGACGCATGATACTGGTTACTAGCTGTGTGCCGAACTGCATCATGGAACAAATATTTCATCATAAAAAGCTTGTTTAAAGTTAAATGGGAAATGCGCAGCGAATCATTAAAGTCTCTCCTCCTGGTTGTTTCAAATTTTCCATATTTTTCCGCATAAACCACATGACCAATGGCCTTTTAGAATCAAATTTTCCAATTGATTTACCACGTATTCCAGACTATTATTAAATAATATTAATTGTTAATATTAATTATCTGTACTCTCGCAAGATTTGCGCGTCAATAATTTTAATAAGCTGCAAATCCGATGTTTACCAGCAGACCCGAAAATAGTCATTTTTCCGGTAAATGTTAAGAATTCTTTTGTCAATGGTTTTTGTGCTAGTAATAGTATCAATCATGAATGATGTCAATTTTAAAAAATTCGAAATATTTATCAGAAGCTTTGTATACGTATATATATTACCAGTAGCAATGAGTAGATGTAATGTATATATACACTTTGTACGTTGATTATTGCGCGACTCTTTCAAGAGTATAGCACTTTGTATATATACGTAAGCAACGTTCGACTCGTGCTACAGCTCATTCTTGCTTCGACTGCCACATTGCAAAGATCAGAGAAAAGCTTCTACCCGTTAATAATTTAATGATAGGTTTGTAACATATAAAATTATTAATTTATAACATCTATACTATTAATGTATAGCACTGAAGTCATTAATTTAACACGATTCTACTGTTAATTCCTGGCAATTATTTGTTAACAATTATCTTATTAATTTATGACAATTATATCGTTTATTGAAAACAATCATACTATATTAATTTAAAACAATACTATCAATTAGTAATAATTAAATTAATGGTTTCGTATATCCAATATCAACAAAATTTTTAGAATCTCTGAAATGATATTTTATTTCTATTTAATTTTATTTTTCAATTTTAAATACAGCATTTATTCTTTTATTTACCTACTTCGTGTAAAATCAATGCTAATACAAGCCATAAGTATTGAATTTTTATGGGTGAAATGTAACTCCAAAAGCCAAGGAATCAAACCGTGATTTGAGGAACCAAATGCAATCAAATGGAAGGCGACGAGATTTCGTCACTCATTCATGCGTGCTACAATTGGTAAGTTTTCTCGATGATAAGTTCAGATTTTAAATACGGTTATTTGAGTTAACATACGAACTTAACTCCCACGATTTCTACGACACTCCTACTCGTTTCAATAATTAACAGTGTTCAATATACTTTTGTTGAAAGATATTTGAAAGATATCTCTACCCCTGTGTATAATTCTGAGAGAATAATTCTAAAATCTTATTTTTGTCTTAATAAATTTCAATTCATTGTCATAACGTATATTTCTATTTAATTTCGAGAACATAATTATTAGTCAAATAACTTGTCAAATATAACGCGGTTAAATGTCCTTAACAATTTCTTATATGCTGTGCCCTATTTCCTTTAACAAATTCAATATTAAATTGTAATTAATTATAAGGTGTAACAGTACGTATAACAGTACGTATATGTATACGTATATATATTTACGAATAGACAACACTGACTTGCACGCTATATTTTGACGATAATTTTTACTCTCTCGCGCATATATATAAATACAAGTGTATTGAAATCAGATACACTACAAGTTTTCAATAGTTTCAGATTTTAATTAACAAATTTCAATACGTATTACTTTTTTACTATCAGATAAGTTTACGTCTTCTGCTCTCGATAACATAATATACGTAATGTATATACAATATTTTATTATTTTGATAATGTGTAATGCTTTCTGAAGTATTGCAGAAGTATAGAATTCTATACCTTGTTGCGATTATCGGATATGCTGTTCTATACTTTATATAAAATTTTATCTTTGTATAAGATTTTATATACTTTCAATTCATGCTAGTACTATATACTGAATCGATAACGCCGAATGTGGCACGGAAATGAGAAGATGCACAAGCGACACCCAAAACATGGAACACGAAAAGGCATTGCATGTTACGTCTATTCTGTACCTCGTCGGTGGAGATACCTCGTCCGTAGCAGAGAACATAACCACAGATGGACATAACAAAACCTGTGCTGTTTGAACAATCGGTATTTCAGAACACATGTTATCTACCCTAAATTGATAATGTCGAATATGACGTGAAAATGGTAAGGGATTCAGATAACTGCCAAACCTCGTTATCATTTTAGTATCAGTTCCAATGTTACCGATTAAAAACAGTGGGATTCTCAAATGATTCATATATTTATTTCAGAAATGAAATCTCAAATAGTACTATAAGTTTGATAAAGAAAGATTATCACGTTAGTAGTTTATAAAAATTATTTTTCTTTGAAAGAATGCTAACTGTAATAAGGAAATTATATTGAAACAAAGATCTCATACGTGGAAATTCAGATATGTGTTTCTATATTTGTACATTTTCTGAATTTCAATCATAACGTATATATTTTTTAACTACTAATTCAGAGAATACATTGGAATTTTGTTTTAGTATTGGATGAATTTTCAGCTTACATCGTTTTAAGCGGGTCTATATCATAATTTGATTTAACAAATACTTGAATAGCACATTCTATAATTAAAATATACAGTAAGAAAGATTTATAAGAAGCGAGGAAGAGAAATAGACAGAAACTATACATTTTAAAGGAAATAACAAAATATAAAAAAAAGTACATAATACAAAATTTAAACAGATTGTTATAGGATAGAGAAGGTAATGTTTGTTATTCTGATACTTCTCTATTACAGAAACTGCAATGTGATACAATAATCATTAGACTACAGAACCAACATGGATGACCGTTATACGAGACGATACAAACTATCCTAGAATTTGTGAAATCCAACGGTGACGTTTTTTTTTTCTGATATTCGAGATTTTATGGATAACCACAAATTTGTGGAACCTGAGATGAAAAATTTCAGCACCATAGAATCTAACACTGATCACCCCAGATTTATGAAACGAAATTAATTTCGACTATTTCTTTTAATCTAACAATTTACAAATTACTAACATTATGGTCACAAGTATGATAAGCGAAATGAAGTTTTAAAAGAAAATTTTACAAATTAAAACATCTATCGTCCTATTTGACGTAAAGATGTAAAATTATGAAAAAGAATTCTGTAACTTGTCAATTCACCAATATTATTAATTGGTAAATTATTGTGCAAGAGGCCTCAAATAATTCTAATATATTTACGATAATATTGATGATAATAATACTTTTTTTTATGTATAACGCATGTTGGAAATGCATTTTATAACCAAAACATGCAAAATAATTATTTGAACGTCACATCTGTAATTACAGATAATTTCAAGTAGTTCAAACCTGAATACGTATACATATACATAGCTTTACACTGAATATATAATATGTTAATGACATAGAAAGAATGTATCACGATGCTTCGCGAAACGTTATTACAATCAACATATTGAACCTTAATCAATATTCTATACATATTTAATTTTGTATGTATTTTGGATTGTATGTATAATCAAATGACACAGAAATCGCACTTCTATTAATTATACAATAATTAATAGAAGTGTGATAAAGAAGTGCGGAAAAAGATGAACATGTAAATGATTCTACACCGATTATAAAACTTTTGAGGCTTATACCGTTGTTCACATGATCGACAAATGCTCTAAAAAGTAAAGTTCATAAATGTTTCAAGTACATTCTATCTTTGGATAACATCATTGTATCCTTTGATCTCTTAGATTAATCATTGATCGATATTGACCTGTATTTAGATTGAATATTTAAGTTGGTGAATATGTGAATGTAATTTATGAGTGGTAAAATTTAAAGCATCGTAAAATCTAGCCAATCTTACAATATAATTACATAAAATATAATTCAAAATTGAAATAATAACAATTATTTTCGTCCGATGGCGCTAGTGCTGCATTAGAATGTTCCTATTCTCGACTATGCTTCTATAGACTGACGTTTAAAATATTTATACAGACAGCAATGATTTCTTCATGTATCTGTCTGAATTATCTTTACCCGATGCTTTTGCGATAATACTTTCATGATACATATCATTTATTTCTCTAAGTAGCATTCTCAATTCTCTCGCATACAAATTATCTTTTCAAATAGTAGCATTAAATTATCCATGTATGCAAAAATAAACACATTCGTTACACTTGTTACCAACAAACACATCATTATATCTTAAAGTTTATCGAAAAGCATATTCTCAATTCTATTGCATCTTCAAATAGCGTTAGCTCTAAATTCGCGAAAGGAACAATAAAATCTTTTGAAACTTAGTACAACGAACAACCTAACCTTTTTAACTGTTTGATTGTTACATGCATAAAATTTGTACAGAAAGAAACGTAAGTAACGAGAGCAACAAAATTATAAATAAAACTGTGGATATAAGCAATACGTACCTGTAATCTATCCAATAGACCACAATGCGTTTTTCATCGCCGGAAGGATTCCTGAAAAGCTTCATACATCAAGATTTCATACGCGTCACTTTTTTGGCTGCGATCGAATCCGAGGATTTTCGTCCCCTTTTATCTCAGCAGGTGTTTGGACGGTTGATCGAATAGGTCGTCGGTGGGCGTCGTCAGGAGCGTGGTCGACGTTGCGAGCAACGAGGATGCGTCATCATTGAAGCGCGAGACACCGTTGAGTAAGCGTCGAGCGCGCGCGCTTCGAATAATTCGACTGCCTGTTCGTTTAGAAATAAAGCGTGATCGCGTCGCACGTGCCGCGCGTTCTACACTACCGTCCCATTGCACGCAATGACAGTTTTACTACGTGATTCAAATTTACGTTACGTTTGACACTTTCTGTGCATTTTTAGTAGAATTATCAATAATGCTTGTTGACATTAGATTTGTTTTAATTTTTCATAAAGTAAGAATTTTGTATTACTTTGTAAATATATTTCAGTGAATAATTTAAACACAGCTTTGATTTACGAATTCGGTAATCTTTCTGTTGAAAAGTTAAAAACGGTTGGACATTAAGCACGTTTTAAATGTATAATTATAATAATTATTCGAAAACACGAACATGATAATTGAAAAATATATAATTGTACAGTGAAAGTGATTATCAGTAACGGCGAACTTAGCAAGAGAGTATTTGTTGTTAAATAATTCGCGAGATATAAGACGATGATATAATTTGATCTAACGGAAGGTGCTTGTTGTATTCTTACTTCCGATAACAATGGAATTGATTTACATTTCGTTGATGAATTTGATTAATTGATCTGAGGTTCGCCTTGCGTTGAAATGTGTCGATACTCGTGAAAGTGATAGTTCTCGGTAAAAGCATTTCTCTTGACCAATCGATGAGAATGATACGATTTTCTTGAATTGTTTAACAGTCTCAAGCACGACATAGAAACGGTTACAAACATCGTTTACATTGACGATCGATAGAAGAAGATTGTAAGATCGAACAGAATTGTGTCAATGTATGAGATATGATGAAAATTCCGTTGACGTGTGATTCTTTGAAGGAAATAACCATTGACGACGGTTGCCATCTGATTCGACAGAAAAGAATGGAAAATCTATTGAGAGATGAGGATTCCAATTACGTAAGTACATATCAGTAATAATATTTTGTAATCTAAATGTAAAGAGCAGACTGTTGACTATGTAGACTACAGGAAAACGTGATGGAGTCACAGTTACAGCCTTTTTTTTTTACAGGCATATAGTTTTAAAATTCACTATGTTGTTAATGGATTCTGTTTCCATATTATTTAGTTTCAGGATTAAACATGTATTTTCCAGGTTTCTCGTAAATTTAGGAATATTGTTTGTTATAATATTAAGATATCGACGGTATTTAATCTACTTTATGTAAATGAAAATATATCATATTAATTACAGGAATATTCAGGCCATCGTTGAAGGAATATTCTGTATGTTACATTTTGAAGAGTAGTTAGTAGCTAAAAATATACAAACTTGGAAACAGTACAAATTTATCATAACACAATTGTGTTGTCATAAAACACAATGAAATAACACAAATTTTCGTTTTTGTCTTTCACATTAATAATCTTTTATTTTTGTTAAGAAAAATGTAAATTTTTCATCCTGTGCTCTATTTTATATCCTTTAGATTGGTCTAGTTCGAATATGTTGACAAGCAGGAAATAATACGCCACCGTAAAGAATACATTGAAGTGATTAAGACTGCGTAAACAGAATCTTTCGTGGGCAAAAAAATGTGTTTGGAAACTTTTGGTAGAAGTTCAGTGTATTACGATATTTACATCACACGTTTCTCTCATCTTTTGTAGAGGAACAATCTAGAATCTAACTAAAACAAAAACAAAACTACGTTTATATTTGTTTCTGAGATTAAGAATGTATTTTTCTTACTCTTTTGAACATTAAAAAATATTTAAAACATTAGTTATATATGTAAACTCGTATCTATTGAGTTAAAGATTATTCGTTTTTTACTGAACATTGAGAATTTATTTATTTTTTTTTTTTTTAAGGATTATATCTTTCAAACTATTAGTTTATTTCCTTTTGTAACTATTTCATATTAAAATACTTCTTTTTATCAACTAAGAGACGTAATAATTAAGAAATCAATAAGATTTGGACTTAGGACTTACAATTTTCCCGAGTAGACTTTAAAAATAACAATTTCTTCCAGTTTCTGTTTTTATTTTTCGATCTCTCTTACAAAAAGGCCTCCAATTTTTTATTAATCAATATTTTCGCCGATCATCGAAATCATCATTACTTTAATCAACATTTTAATAATAATCAATCTTCTACTGTACGTTAAACAGTAGTAATACTGATATTTTATGTGAAGTGTAATCACTGAAATGCTACATTCAAAACTATTCGTTTGGAAGTATCTGACGTGCAGTCAATTACATTCACTCGAATGCAATGCTATTGTATTTCGGCAAATGGCCTTCCTCTAGAGAATATATCTACCTAATACATTTGAGTGGAACAAGGCGTAATTGCGGAACAGTATTGTATATCTACTACTGACACTTCGCCACTAATCACTAATAAGTTTCGATCGGAAGCTCCATTTTTGTGCTTTATTTACTCTCGGCTCTGTGTGTAATCCGCAATCTTGAGGTCTGTTATATAAATTTCGATGTTTAACCCAAGTATAATATACTTTTTAATGTAACGACATTTATTTACTTTAATTACTTATTAACAATGTAATTAACAATATTTTGAGAGAACATGCTATGTGCGAAACATTAATACTGTATTAATTTATCAAATAATTTGTTTCTCTTGGAAAAGTTTAAAAAATCGTGGACTTCCTTGTCATTCGAATTACATATCTTACAAGAAGGTATTTAGTTTATATTTATCATCAGTTGTGTTGTGTCTTGTACAATTTAAAAATTAATATTTTAATCAGTTTTGAGTAATTGCTAGAATTATTGTAAAATATATTAGGGATCCTGAAATTTATAAACATTACAATTTTATACATTTCTATCTTTAAGTTTAATAACTTCAATTTAGTAATAAGTTTAATAACTAAATAATATAGTTAATGACGTACAAATTTTACATTAAAAGAACTTTTCAGTTTTATAAGATAGTGTAGTACCTATTTCAATTATGAAGAAAAATAGTAACTGTAAAAAAAATGTAAAATTATTTTGAGTTTCCCTGTACTTTTTAATACTTGTGAATATTTTGCGGTTTGATTGAGTACAAAATTACAATAAGGTATAATGTAATTATATAGTTATTGGCTTTACGCAAAATGTAGTTTAACACGAGAAAAGTAATAATCATATTACAAGGTATTATCATTTAATCTGTTAATGGTTGAAACTATAAAAGCTTTCGATCGTCGATTTACCATGAATCGATTTTATGACAGAAATTGCCGGTTTTCATTATCGTACAGTGTAAGGGTGTAGAAGGGTAGCCAAATCTGGAATACCATTACCGACAAATTTAGATTTGTATTTCGTCACTGCAGCCTACCCAATTTCTGAGATCTATATAGGATTCATCGTCTTTCCCTAAATCCCATGATAATATCTTGAGATTATTTCGGTTAGAACATGGCTCTAAATTTGGTTTCATAGATTTTTGGTTTGGAGATATCCGGTCGCGTGGAAGGTTTCCTAATTTGCTAAATGTTGGGAACATTTCGATAGTGACATGACAAATAAATCTAATTTAGCAATGTCGTGATCTCAACGTACCGTTCAATCTTATTTATTAGTTGAAAGATATTCAATATCCTTGATCTCTGGACAATTTTGTACTGAATTCAATTTTAGTATCTGGGGCATTTAAACGAGGTGCGTTTACATTTTATGTTAATAAACGCATATGTTTAACATGCAATTTTTAAATATTCGTCTTGTATTCAATCTTTCAAAAGAGCTGACGTTAAGTTGCATAGTTTACATGTTAAGCGATCTTGACATCTGTCAACAATATTAAAATTCTGTCAGCTGCAGTTTTCTGAATCTCGTGTAACTTCATCAGAGTATTAATAATCAGCCACCTTCATTAATTGTTCGGCACGTTTTATTAATTGGCCGCCAATGGATATTACGTGCAAGTACAGAGAACATCAATGAGAGTGTATTAATTCGCACCGAATTAGCGGAACAACATAAATGCATTTATAATTAAAGCTAAATGAGTGGTCATGGTTTCAATAAAAATATCTCAAACGAATGGAAAAATACGGAAAAATTCAATTTTAAATTAACTTTAAACGCACCATTACAATTTTGTTTGGAGTGATTACTTCCTTTTCTATTTTTTATTTCTTCTTCCCTTACAACGCGATAAATATATCAGAGAATAAAATATCTTTCTGTTTGGATTTGTACGTTATTGAATTTTTGGCGCTGCGAGAATATAAATAGTAAAAGGGTAGAGAATAAGAAATACAAGAGGTACATTCAAAAATCAAATTTAAGTTGCGAGTTTTAAGTTCTAAATGTTAAGTACGAGAGACGTTAAGCTTAGTGGTAGGAGAAGTATACCATAGGTGTAAGTTAAAATGAAATATAGCTGGAAGTCCGTCCTAATACGGAGGGTAGTAAGGACTATGAAAAATAAATAAATATAAGAGAATAAAAGAATAAATAATTAACGAGTATCAGTATTAAAATCTCTCCAAACAATTCAGTATAAGTCTGTGAAGTTAAATTATTAAAGAATTATCTGTGTTTCCTGGAAAATTTACGCCTGCTAACTGATTACTTTAATTTATTAATTGAAGCTAATGAGCATCATTCAAACAGTAAATGTAGCACACTCTCTTATTACTTGAGCTCTACCACCGACGTGAATAATTTCTCGTTTTGCCACAGATCGAATGTCGGCATGTAATCGAGTAATTAGTGGGTTTTCCCCATGGTCATCGCTATATGTCAAGAAGGATACCATTTATATAGGATACACACGTGTTCTTTGTGATGTAGTTTAGTCGAAAACTTTTGTAGGCTTGTAAAAATATGAAAGTACTATTATAAATAGTCTGAGGATGTTTACGCATTTATGTGAAATTCCAAAGTGCAAAACTTTACACAATTCATATATTTCAAAATATATAAAATATTCAAAATAGAGTACTCGTTATAATAGTATCGTAGTATGTTTTATTCTCCTCAATGTTAATAAAAATGACGACGAACTGCAATAACTGTGATCCAAAAAATTGAATTGAATTTGGAATAATATTGAATATTGAATTAAATTTGAACTTGATTTCTATCGAATTAAAAAATATCAAATATTGAATTTTATATATTCCTGTTTCAGGTCGTGATTCGGTGATTGTATGATACGATTACAAAGCTTCCAGCAACAGTGGCAGTTGTAAACAATATTTTTCGTGGTACCCTCGGCACGATCGAGGAGTACACGAAAGCAACGTCTAAAGAATTGTCCAACTTAGAAAACGGATCGTGCACAATGAACGAACCAGATCCTTGTCTACCACTGATTTTACCACCGAGATATAGACTTCGCGATCTTCTCCTGGGGGATTATGCTTTTAATGATGACGGCGAACGGTGAGTAAATCTTTAATGTTGCATATTTCCTTTCAAATGTTTGGAGAACAAAGTATACATCACTGTCTTATCTCCAAATATTTAAGATATTTCTTTCTTCCTATAAGAGAGTTATATCATTTTATTGGTATCATTGCATGAATCTTATCAATATGTCGTAAGTTCTTTTATAGAAGTTGGAAGGACATTCGAGCGTCTGTACCAATTTCCGATGAATTATCTGCTCTCGCTAGGAAATATTCAAGTATTACTTACGTACTCATGAATTTAAATCTTCGTGAGATATGACTCTCGTATTAATGTCTTTTGAGCGAATGGATATTTATCTCAATGTAAATTCCCTTAGTCCAATATAAAAGTAAGTTTTCAGATAAAGGAGAGAATGATAATTTGTTTATGTTGCAAGAGTATTCGAAAATCTCATTCGAATGGATATTTATCTCAATGTAAATTCCCTTAGTTCAATATAAAAGTAAGTTTTCAGATAAAGGAGAGAATGATAATTTGTTTATGTTGCAAGAGTATTCGAAAATCTCATTTTCTCAATATAATTTTAATCGTGTAACACTTTTAGTCTTTTCACTGTTAGAAAAGTTGTAACTAAGGTAGACAACATTACAAAATATTGAAATATTCAAATATTAAAACATATTCTTCTTTATTCCATTTTCATTAGAGATATATAAATGTATAAATTATTGATCTATCTATAGACACGTATAATACTTTAATCTCGCTGAATATAGTTAGTCGTTTAAGAGATTATGCTTTACTTTTCGTATGTGATTGGAGTTTTTACCTACTTAAAATGTTAGATAAATTTATTAATATATAAGAGTGGTACTTTTAATTCTATGTATCTCTCTATCTATAATTTTATGTTTCTTAACCATATTTTATTTTATTTTACTGTATTTGTAATTCAATTTTGAGCCCGTTGCTGCTAAATTAAAATAGTGATTCGATTGACTTCAATTTTATAATTTTCATTGAAACGCAAATTATACAAAATATATATCACGTCAACTAGCTGTTTCTTGACTATAGATACATTGTAATTTAAAACAAAATCCCCTTATATGTTACAAATAATTACTTCTATCCGTCACACCTACATCTGTATTTAATTAAACAAGATTTTGATTGCCGAGAAATGTTTAAAATTAAATAAATAATGCTGACGTCGCGTTCATGTGTTTTAATATGGATATGTAAAATGACTGCAAAGGTGTGGCTGTGTAGTAGACAGACCTTGTACACAAGTATGAAATTCACAGGGGAAACTAATTCGTTTCACGAAAGGAAAAAAGGTTCGGAGGGAACAAATTAAATTGCCTGTTCTCTGAGTTGATGAGTTCCTTTCGTTACGAAAGAGGAGATTTGGGGTTGAAAAAGAAATGATCTCGTGTTTGAGATCACCGATTTTGTGCCTGACCCGTAATATCTTGTTTCTCAGAAATGTTCATGAAACTGACAGCACCGACATTACGTTTAGAAGGAATATTCAGTGAAAATGATTCCATTGACATTTTATTTCTACGATATAAATTACCATTTTATTACATTAAGGAAAATCGAAAAATAAATATCAAAGGAGAAAGAAAAATAACTGAAATTTAAATGATACAACAAAATCAAAATTGTAAATGAAATTGGCTACGCCAATATTGTAAACAATAATGTTTAGCATTAAAAGGATTTAAATTGCAAATGAGTTATTCTCTGAATGTATCAGATATTTATTAAACAGCACGAGCATCATGTTTCATTATACTGTGTCTGTTCTTTTAATTTCTTTTTTTTTTTTTCGATCCGGAATGTGTCCCCTCCCGCACGTTTATTTAATAATTCAGATTTTATAATACGAGCAGAACAGAGAGTGGGTCGTGAATTGAATGGCACAATGTCTATTAGGATAGTCATCTTGAAATTTCAAAAGATGGGGTAGCTCTGGAGGGGAACCAGAAATAACAGTGAATTTAGAATAAATAGGACACTAAGATTTTTATTGGAGTTATAATATAGTTATAATCATAGTTATAATACTAGAATTATCAGAATGGCCGAAATAATTAATACAGAATTTTTCATAAAAATTGTATAGAGATGTATCATAGTTTTGTAGAGATTCAAATGATTCTATAGTCATAATAATTTTAGAAAGAAGGTAAAGACTAGCACGTCGTTTTATTCTTTTAGAAGAAAAATTTGTAAAACCTACTATGTAATTTACTTCTCATATATTGACTGATGTTTTATCGCGACGTATCTTCATCACAATCGATTATTTCCTCCCCTTGGTTAGGAAGAACGTAATCAGAGGTTCTATAAAAGGGTTCCTTCTTTTGACAACACGCTGTCTCGCATTTTTTGCCATTCGTATTGGAATCTCATAAAATCCTTGTATAAAAAAAGAACATATGTTGGTTACAAGAAAGACGAGTAGAAGAAACTGTTTTTTTTTTTTTTTTTTTTTTTGAATACTTTAATATTTCACATATTTCATCACAGCATCTGATGATTGGAACATGATCTGTTAAAAAATAAAAATAAATGGAGTTATTATATGTGTACAGTTATGTCTTTTTGTACGAAGAAAAAATAAAGAATTGGTTCTATTTCTTGGATTTATAGTTATTACATAATGTATACTGCATTGAATCTAGCAATCTTGTAACAAAACTGTTAATATCCAGGAGACGAGAATTAGCACTTATTAAATTGTGTATAAAGTTAAGTAGATTAAACTCGAGGAAATAGTTTTTATAGCATTCTCACGAGAAAAAGAAATGTTGATCAGAAATAATTTCTATATGTTGTAGCAAACAAATGAAATTATTAATTTTGGTAAAATCTTTAGAACAGTACCAGTTATGAAATAAATTAAATTATATTAGATTAAATTATTTAGCTATTTAATTTAATTTAATAACATGTCACAATCCTTATTATATTCAAACTATATGCGAGTCAGTTTGAGATTCACTCATCTATTAATTTCGGACAAAAAGCAGAGACAATTTTCCTTGCTTTGGACTGCCGCTGAATCGTTTCTTTGAGCGGAAAGTCTAGTTTTTTACGCTCCAGTACCTTCTCATCCTTTAGAAGAAAGTCGGTCAGAAGCGCGTTTGAAATAAAAAAAAAAAAAAAAGAAGTATTGGTCGAATCCTATGATAACGGAGTTGAATTCAACCGAAATTACCCTCTGCAACTTCATATCTCTACCTATACGTATGAAACGCGCATTCAATGATGATACTTTTAGTTTGCACCTTTTTTTTTTATTATATCCACTCTCATATACGTATCTCATACCATTGCGCATATATTTATTATTTCTTTTACCATCCTCTTTAGTTGTGCCTTGTAAATATTCGAAAAGAATCACTCTCATAAAATTTTTATTTGCCGCGAAATCAACACTCGTTTCACTTCATCCACTTTACACTTTGTTCACGTACCCGTTTTATCGAATTTTTACATCCAAGGAAAACGTCAAATATAGTGCCACGCCAAAATGTGTTTTATTAGCTTTATACCGCGATGCAGTCGCGTTGATAACTCAAAAGAAAGATTTGCTACCTTCGTGTCGGCGCATTTTCATCTTTGTGACTTGCACTTAACTATCAGGCAACACTTAAATAATACATACATTAGAGATTGATTGAAATTTGATCTTTAGATACGCGAAATTCGAATCCAAAATCTTGTAAGTATAATTCTCGAAATGATCTAAACTCGAATCTATCAAAAGTTGGAATGCTTACTTATTGATACGATTGTAAAATCGTACCAATCAGGATAAGTTTAAGGACTAACCGAAATTGGACTATGTTATTAATTAAACAAAGATAGTTTTATATCGCAATATTCTCGTAAATTATTTACACAAATTACTATTAATCTGGATTTCGAGAGCTTCGATCCACAAAAATAGCAGGAAGTTTCGAGTATTGAGAACTCGAAACTGGAAAGGTTTCGAGTGTGCCATCCCTAAAATATACAGCAAAACGTGTCGTTAAGTTCATGCCGCGATTCATTCGCATACTCATAACTCATAAGGACGATATGCTATCTTCGTGACGGTGCATTCTCCTCTTTGTGGTCTCGAATTAACTATAAAGAGGCAGTTAACACGATTTTAGATTCATCGATGCAAATATATGCAAGATCAGCGCCAACTAGAATCCTTGGTCCATGACAAGATGGTCATAGTGTTCTTTCGTCAAAGATTCGTGAAAAATAGTACGAGCTTGTACAATAGTTTGATCGCATGTATGTATAGGTCCATCGAATTGAAACCAACCAATTGAATCTTAAGATCGACGCAGTGAAGTATTGTCTTATTTCGTGATGAGGCTGAGGCTGGGTCTAAGAACCACACTTGACACAATTAATATCGACCGGTCTTTCTATTTTTGTTATTTTCTGCTGTCTCTTCTCGTCTGGTCAACTGTTTCGTATACGCGCTCCAAGGTACAACAAAGTTTCGAATATTTCACTGGACATACGATTTCGAAACCTATCGGACAAAGTTTCCCAACATATTTCTTTGTTGCTATGTGAAATCGGTTCGTATTGTGTTGAACTTTGGGGAATTTCAAATCATACAATTACATGTTTTTTTTTAGAAAAGTTAAGGGAACTTTGTGTTTACTTATTGTTTATTTTTGTATATTCTCTATACATGAACAGCCAACAATTTGGTATCATTTTGCAATACTTATTAGATATAATTAGACAACTATAGATAGTAATTTTCTTTACTTCGATAGTTCTATATCAATGTATTTGAAGTTACATCCAAATTCGTGTTTATTAAATTCCGTGGTTTTCATTTTGCTTTGTATGATCATCTATCTATGTTATTTCATCACGAAAATGCTTTATTAGCATTAATTGTGTTAAATGTTCTCGTTGGGTACCGATACCGGATGATATCATTAGAATTAGCTGCAACGATGGAAGTTCGTACTAAAATATCCATAAAATATCATTATGTTTCACGGTAATCATTATACCCGGTTTACTCTTCCGCATCATTGTCATGAAACATACTTATAGATGTATATTTACAAACGCTTAACTGAATGATATTTAAAGCAAAACACAATTCGAATTGTCATAAATCACAAATACCTACAAATAGACCGCGCATGTTTATGCAAATTTGTGTTATTTTGCATATAGTTAACTATAGAAATGCAATCTAAATTGAGATATTTTTCTCCCTCTAAATATTATAACAAGTATTAAATAGGACTAAAATGAAAATAGAGAAGTAATAATTTTAGTTACTATTTGAAAAACAACAGTCGAAGAAATGGAATCTAAATAGAGATTTGTTTTATTCTTTAAATGGTAAAAGAACTTTACTTTGAACATTTTATGTATTTTTACATTTTTATTTTTATAATTGAAATTTTCTATAAATACCAAAACATTTGCAGTCTGTCTATAAATTATAAGGATTTAGAAGATACAGTAAAATTAAAATGTGAAGGAAGAAATGGTAATTCTAGTTGCTATTTGCTGCGAATGTGTCGTACAAAATATCAGTGTCGATTAGACGAGCATATCACCTTTAATATAGGCTTGACCGAAATAAGGAATAGTAATGACTATATGCCTTCAAATTCTGTTCTTTTCTCACAATTCATATAAAGCTATGATTTTCAGGTAGTCATTAATTGCAAGGCAATATTAGCACCTGCAAAGTACTTCTTAAAAAATTTACATAGAAATGAAGTTACATTCAGGAATTTATGATAGGTAGCATAAAAAATCTACATAATTACTCAAAAAATATAAATAATGTCGCAGAACTGTAGTTTATAAGAAGATTAAATAATTAATTAATTTCCAACATTTTTCAAAATTAGTGTTAAATTATCTGATTTCAGAGATTTCTTAAAATTAGTGATAGATTGTGTAATCTTTAAAATTTTTAAGGGATCACCGACCTTTAACTAACATATACAAATTTTTCTACACCTGTTACTCATTTATACAAAGTATGTACTTAAAGTATTAATTAAAATATATATCTTTATATCAGTTTTTTATTTTTTCACAAATTTCATCCTAAAAATTACTACAAATGATAGAAGCAAGAAAATAGTTTAATCCTCTCATTGTCCATTGAAATAACAATATGCAGCAAAACTTGGGAGAACTTATCGTACATTGATTTTATGCATATTGCCTGTTAATTATATTGTCTGGCCAATATTATGTATTCTTCATACAGTAGATCTTAAAACAGGGAATACATTTATAAATATTTATTCATAAATTTATTTGTAAGTATTATCAAAGGCAGCTATAAATATTAACAGTCAAACAGTTTATGAATTTAAACAAAACGATATTCCTTTATCGAAATGCTCTTTAAACTCGTGCAAACTCGTTTGAAATTTCGTTGTCAGAGAAGATCTCCAGTTAAGAATATAATAACGAATAATTACTAATTTCAAAGGCGGTTCAGTTGTAAGATGACGCGTTATTTCATTTTAACCGTTTACTAGGATATGATTTAAAACCTCCTTTCGCCTTTTCTTGATATCTGCAAGATACAATTTTCATTGAAACACGCGTGTTCTGAGATTTACATGCAGGTGTCGATGAAGGAGCTCTTTATTACCAACATGCTTTTTAATTTCTCGTTTCGATTCTCTGTTCTTCGTCAAGGAAATTCGTGATTAAAGGAGATAGTTGGAAACGAGACATCTCCTCGCCTAAATGGTCAACCTTTCGTAGTTGCAATTGTCTTTGCATCTCCGGTTGGCAGGAAATTGAAGGCACCGTCTATACTTGCCCACGTATCGTTCAACGACAATGACAAACTACAAACTCGACAAAACCGGTTGCCATGGAAATCGATATTTCGAATCCTTGTCGTTGGTGGAATCTTTCTTCCGAGAACAAATGATAGAGATATTTCTTGAAAATCTGTTTGAGTCGCTGATGTCTCTACTAACATATATCGCGCGGTGTTTGCATTTTGCAATCCTCCAGTGCATTCAAATAAGCTTCAAAATGACCATGTGTTTGGGACATGTTTCAACATTTGACATCGTAATATACGTGTGCTTATATACGTGTGCTTATATACGTACGCTATGAAGTTTATCAAAACGAATGATTTATAATTTTTATAGTGTGTCCTTTTTAATAATAATGATAATTTTTGTGACTATTTTCTATAGCGAAGAATATAGAATATATTTATTTATTACTTCTTAATGATAGGAAAGATTTCTATATTATATGACTATAAAGTTTATATTTTTATAATTATGATTTTATAAATATGATCAAACAGTATATTTAATTTATATGTATGTGAAAGACGTCATAAGTAAACTTTTTGAACAATTCAAAGAAATGATTAATGAAAGTAAGAAAAATGTTATAAATATTAAGAAAATTCAGTAATTCGATTGAAAGTCAATATAGTAATGGGATATCTAGAGTAATGAATAAGGCAACATACCGTGGCGTTTATTGATCATAATCACTTCTTACAGGAATATATATTTGATTTCCTTGACTGTAATAATGTAATGATGGAAACGCAAAATGAAAATATAAAATATAGCTATGGTACTAGTCATGATATGTTGAAAAATATCAAACAAAGCTATATACAAGAAAATAATTATTTAATTATATCATTATTCCAAGTACTAATGATTATTAAAAATACTATGAAATACTCAATGTCATGCTATTCTTGTTATCTAAGATTTCAGCAAAATTGCGTTTGTATTGTGTTGTGAATATTAAAAAGTTTATACTGGTATTAGGACTATACTGCTATTATTCTGGGTCCTGGCGTGATTTAAGTTGGCAAACTTCCCTTTTACAGTCATTTCTCCTATGAGAATACGTTCACCTTTACTTTTTTTCTCGGCTGATTAAACAAAATTCACTTTCAGCTCCGAGTTATAATTTCACAGATACGAATTCATAAAGTTGTACATGCTAGAAGGGGCAGTTAGAAATTACATTGAAATGAAGTGCGAATATGATGAAAGTACTAAAAGAGATGAAAAAAGAATATACCAAAATCATAGTTTAGAATTAATCAAATCAATAGTTGCAGTGGAAAATGGTATGATGTTAATTACAAACTGTCCTACATTGTATTAATAAATTACTTCAAATATTTAGATAATTAGGGGAAAACTTGAATTGTTACCGTAAACGATTCAATCTACAGTTTTAATTTAATTCATTTTCTATTTTAATTTAAGCCATTCTGTAAAATTACCTTCATAGAGAATAGATTATGAATGTAGGAGACCAGAGTGAAACGTTCGCCTTTGTTACTGTAATTACAGTTACGAATTATTAAAGTCCTTTCAGTGCAAGGGTACTTAGGAAAATTGCTTCACTCTTTTTTTAATTTTCCTACCTTAGTATGTGGGACGTAAATGTCATCCGACTTAATCCTGTGAGATTAATTAAAAGTTATCAAAATTATATTCAAGTACCTTGACAATTTTATTACATTTTTACAATTAGATATATTGTTTATTTCCAATATACACACACAGATTAGATATATTATTCATTATAAATTTTTAAATAAATGTCATGAACATATCTTCGTCTATGAAAATTTTAGCACTACTTTTATTATTCTCTGCTTAAAAGAAAATTACACTTGATAAGATAGTCAATACCCTATATTATTGTGGTATTAGTTCTGTTAATCGAAGCATATATTCATTTCCGCGTGTGTTGAATTCCTCGAACTATGCAATAGCATGAAGAATACTATACCTTGTTACTGACGATTACTGTATAATGGTACTCGAAAGTAAGCACAATTAATGAATTTTGAACATTTGGCAAACAGGTTCGATAAATTGAACAAAGAAATCCAACTGTGTTGTTGTTATAAACTCTTGCACTGCTCGTAGTGCGTTGCTATGTAATTATTATTATAATAAATATGCAATTATTAATTCATTTTTTAACATATAAAAGCTACTCGGAAAAAACATGATAGTTCTATATTTATTGATTCTCTGAGACCAAGAAATTTTGTATAGCACAACCGGAATACTTAATATTATAATATTCAGTATCTTTTTTAATATTCATAAATAGCATATATTTAATTAATCGGGTATTTGATATTCAAATTAAATAAAAATGTAGTTAATATGCATATGCCAATTAGCAATGTATTCAATTTGAAAAAGGAGGCACGACTCGTCATGTTTCTTTTCTGTAGTATTCATATAGCGAATTATGTTTTTAAAAATGAATATCAATTACTTTAAATATTTGTAATTGTTTCAGAAAACGAAAATAATGAATTAAAAAATAGTTTTGTCTCTATCTATTGATAGCTCTTTGTAAATTACTCTTATGTAGGTAAAGTAGAATTTTTTGGTTCTTTAAGAAGCATTCCTGAAGTTTCCCGGCGAAAATCTAATGTTACTTATTTTCTGACTCTCGGAAAACACGCTTCTTTGCACGCTTTGAAACAAATTATATGTTGGAATCTCATTCTTTTATGTTTTCGCGGACCTGTTTTTTTGAGAAAAATCTTCATAGACCAAAGGAGTAGATTTCTTTGAACCAAGGGTCAAAGTATGCTTACGGAGAAAAAAAACATCTTTCTACCTTATCGACTGCTTTTACGGAATTTGTAAAGCTTTTGAGCTTGCGAGTTTTATATTTCCTACTCAGCGTTATAACGCTTCCGCTCTTCCGTAGAGTGCGCTGCTTGACGTTGCTAGGTTTTTCATAAGATAAAGACCGTGGTAACTTTTATCTTCTTTGTCTAATCATAAGCTTTTCGTATAATTTAAAAAATAACATATGATATATTGCTTTTACAGTACAATTTACCAATATTATCAATATCAATAAATATCTTTTTATAACAATAACAAGTTTGTTATTAAAGGCAAAAGAAACTTTACAATAATTTTTTCAAATTGCAAGTTATCTGAATATTCTATTTAACGAAATATTATTTAACGATAAAAATGGAAGTCTATAATTTTTAAATTATTAATTTACTAATATTACTTGTTAAATTATTGTGCAAGTCTCCAACAATCAACAATTTCTGATCACGAAATATTCATTTTATCCTTTCAGTGTAATATCAGACCTTAAATGACAGATTTTAGTTAAAAAAATTGTATTTCCCTTGTACTTTATAAACTAACCACTTTTGTTATTAAATTAAGCTTACATACATACTTTCGTAACTTTATTATAAGTCGTGCGAAAGTTGAGTATTTCGAGATGTGAACCACGTGGCGTATTGGAAGTCCGAGCTTTCCGCGTTACGTTAGCCATCAGTGCGCAGGCTTGATACGTAAGTTCAGCTTTTCCCGGCGCGAATCGATGCTGTACTCCGGTAGTCCATTCATCCCGCTGTGTTATTCCCAAATAATTTCGCTCTCGCTGCGTATAACCTGCGACGTTACAAAATTTAACCTGATACGAATTTATACTGGTTCGTTTAAACATTATTGGGTGAAAGTACCGTTTTAGACAATTTTTAAGAAAATCTTTAATGAAAAAATGAAAATTTTAACGATAATCTTTAAAGAAGAAAACAGAAAAGTTAAAAAAAAAAAAACATTTCTATGTTTTCTATCGAATTATGTAACAGTGACTGCCTTTATTGGCTATATACACTTTTATTATACTTTGATAAAATGCGAAGATAATTATCCCATGTAATTTAAAGCAAAAATTACATTTTATTACTTCAGCAAATAAAGTTCACCCATTCGTCGAGAGACACGCGTTATTTATGAAGATACTATAAAATAATCTTATGTAAATCATACAGCACTTTTATGAGTTTCGAGGAATTCTTAATGTAACATAGAGTTCGAAATACGAACTCGTTCTGAAGCTCGTATTGCGATCTAGCATACCATAATAACATCGATATAAGTGACACTATGGCCCATTGATATACTCGAGCACGTTCGTTCAACCTAAGCAGGATTATTTATCACAAACATCGATGCGACGTCGAAGTTGATAGGAAGGATCTCGTGTAAGTAAATGATGATGACATAAAAACGTACGTACAGTAGAAGCATCTCGTGCAGCGCAGTCGCCTTGACAACGGCGGCGCCACGTGCATGTGTGCCGTTTTGTCGGAAGCGAGATGGAGAGGAATTCATCGAGCAGGAGAAAGCGAGTAAGTTGAGTGGACAAAGTGAGAGAGAAGCGGAATGAACGAGAGAAAGGGAGAAGGATCATGACGTTGAACAAGGAGACAGGAAAAGAGTGGGGCGAATGTTGGTGATCGGAGAGGAGAGAGTAAGGGGTGGTTGAGCACGAGAGAAAACCGCTACGATGTACCGCAGTACGGGGTGGTGAGCTGCGAGCTGGCTCCTCGACAGTGAAAAACCAGTGAGCTGGAGGACAACCTGACACAATCTACAGTGATATGTTATCGAGACTGATCTGTCTTGTCCAAGCGGTTTGCGATCCGCCATTTCCATTCACCAAAATTCTCATACGTTTCGATTCTCATGAATCGCATCAACACGAGTTTTTCATACCATTGAATGTGGTATCAAGGACAACTTCGTTATTTTACGCATCTCCCTGAGAAACTGTTCGATCTTTGTAAGAGGGAAAAATATTCTTGTCGTGTGTGTGGATGTAATTTAGACAATCTATGGGGATGTCGTAACTTTCGTGTTATGTCAAGGCCGATGCAGTATATAACATGTCGATATGTCTCATTGGTTCAACCACGGTATCTCGATATTAGACACTTGTCTCTGGATTTCGCTGGAGGAAAATGCGCCACATTACCACGATATTGAGAATACCGGGTGATATTTGTCAACGGTTAAATGTTCCGTGAAATTTCCTCATGAGCCCTGATCAGCTGATTCTCCGTTTCTTCACCAATGGCAATCGAGGCTGTGAAAACTGTTAACGTTCGACGACGGTGAACGTCGATTTAATATTCATCGGTGGTCACCTTGAAAACGTTCCATAGAATTTTTTCTTATACTTATAATATCGTATCGATCAAATCCAACAATGCGCGGTTCGTTCTTGAAACGACGAATACGGAGATTGATGAAGACGAAGTAGACAGTAACGTTCCAGTGAATATTCATCGAATTGATAGCTATTCGTTGTTTATGAAAGAAGGAAAATCTATATCGTGTGTCGTTTTCAAGTGTACGGTGGTCGTTATTTATTCGTGAAGTATATGACGTTTGTGCTAACGTACATTAAGAGATTTACATTATGGACGAAATCTGAAGGTAACATCAAAAATAATTTCGAAACACGCACAGTACTCGGCAAGCCATAACGATGCTCTCTCTAGGAGATTAGTGGGCAATATAAAGCTGATCGCTTTGCAACTTGTCGCAACATTTCTAATCAAACGCTTATAATAGTTTCCACCATACAATCGAATGTTTCAATCAAGAACAATATGATGAAATAATATTGCAATGATCGTGACCTTAGATACTGACCATCACGTGACTTCGTTTAGATCAATCAGAGGTCTGTCGTGACAAGAAGCTGCTACGTATTTTTGTTGAATGGAAAGCTGGTCGTTAAAACCACAGCGATCAGTTAAATCGCCTCTGAGAACGTTAAAGCAATTTGTTTAATTATATGTTTATGATACGTTCCCTTTTGGTCGATACAGCGAACAAGCATTGGCGGAAGCATTCACATTTGCACATGGATCAAAAAGAATTATGACAATGTGTTGTACAAATAACAATGATCATTTGAATTCTCTGAAATTAACATCACCGGGGATAATGAGAATGTATTTATCGAATGTATCGCGTAGCTTCAGTGCATCGACTGTTAATGCAGCATTATAATGTTTATCGATACAATGGCAATAACCACGAGATTGACTGTTATTTGACATCAATTAAAAAGACGATAACTGCTGAACGAAACATTTTTTAGCAGACTTGCTACGCTCGTTAAATTTTTGAAGATCATTGATAGAATTACTTAGAGGATACTTTTGAGATTGTTGTTGAAGTTGCTCACATTTGATAGTTACGCTAGATTCGTTAATAGCTGTTGCACAGTTATGCAATATATGCGAAGCGTTATTTCGCGCGTATTTTTAAACAATTTTCCTTACATTGATATTGCAATTACGTCGAGAATATACAGAAATATATTGAAATGTTGTAACGATTTTGATTATAAGGTATAGAGTATATTGTAAGAACACTGCACTTGTTAACTGGGGTCAGTAGCCCTGAGAAATTTCTAACATACGATTTTGTCGATCGATTCTAAACGAAAATTTGCATTTTTCGATCCAAGCGTAATTTCATCCAAACGTTCTGCGAAACGTTTAATAAAGCAAATGTCAAAGTGGATAGTTATTAATTTTCCACGCTTAATTGCCAATATTTAACTCTTAATCAATTAATTGTAAACATACATTATATACATAGTTACATAGTTTACTCGTTCCAGCGAAGTTAAGAGAAATTTAATTAACGAATTCTTCCAAATCCAAAGCATTCGGACAAACTTTTTCAGTCGGAGAACAGTTTATTTGATCGTTTGCACGAGAGAACGTTTTCGTGAGATAATTCCAACTTTTGTCAACGATCTGCAAAGGAAGAATAATATGTTCCTAAGGATGTAACGTTCCGCCATCGAAGGTGGCAATCATCGAGTTTGATACATTAAGCGTATCGATTATAAATTATATTGATACCTCGAAGCGAGTACAAATTGCTTTCGAAGTGATTAAATTCATAACACAAAGAAAATTCCTAATATAAATCGTTTTAAGGAACAGAAAGAAGTAAAAGGAGAAGAGAATTAAAAATCAAAATCAATATTCATAATATAAATTATCGTAAGGAACAGAGGAAAGCAAAAAGCAAAAAGGATCAAAAATAAAGAATCAAATAATTACAATATTCGTAATATTTCATTAATCTGCTAATCATGATGGAAAACGATTTCAAGTTGTGCAATCGGTTTGACTGTTTAAAAGTAATTCGCGACTTATTGAAATACGACGTTTGGACGCATCATATTCCCATGACATAGTCCGCAATGTGAGAGTGGCGATTTGAGGATGATGTTATCGGAGGGACATCATAGATCGATTCGTACGCTAGTTGTACGATCACGCGCAACAAAGTGAAGCTTCCACCAGGAAAGAAGGAACATCGGGCGAACGAGTCGGCGTTCCGTCAACTGTTCGCCCTGTTTCATCAGCGTAAGCCTCGGGATCCTCTTCGAGGCCAAAACGCTGCCTCGTCGGTTCCTTTACTCGAGATGGGCGCTAGAGCATGGGACTACGAGGCACTGCCGGAACTCCATACCTCGGCGGCTGTCACACCTACTTCCACGCCGCCAAATGCACAGCAGAAGACGCATCCGCCGAGGGTCTACTTCCAGGCAGAGAATTTGGCCTCCACCAGGAGACGGAGTAGCTCAAGGTTACTCGCTCCTCAATCCTCCTGCAGGAGACGCAGCAGAAGCATGAGTGCATGGGGTGATCTGTCGAGATCGTCGTTCAAACTCGATGAGAGGTAGGTCGTTGATATTTGAAGCATGAAGCAAACCAATTGAGAAGTTCAGTGAGACGACGTAAAACTTTTTTGGTTTACGAGCTTATAGTCTAGACGCGTATCGCATATGAAATACACAAAATCACACATGGAATTTCTTATTAGCGCAAACATATAACAAACGAATGTAGATTTAAACGAGTATAAGAAATTATACAACAAATTTTTCTAACTGAGATAAATTATATAAATTTCCAGCTTCTAGCCAATGTAAACCCTTAGAAAGATTTCTTTCTTAGATTTCTCACATACTTAGTAAGTTACGTGACATTATGTCCAATAGGTTCTACTTTTATATCTTCTGAGTAACATCCTTCCTACAATCTTTCCAGGAGGTAGGAAGTTAGGCACGTCGTAAGCATTAATGCACAACTTTTCTTCTTGGCTTATTCCTTTTACGTATTTCGTGAATTATTATAAAAGGAAACCTGTGCATTTAAAATTCCTCTGTGAAACTGAAATGGAACAACCTGCTCAAAATGTACAGCTTTCTGGCTCTGCAAATTTACGCTCGGAGTAAACGCTTGAATGCATAGCTAAAACTGTTAAAAGTATCGTATGCCATGCAGAGAAAAATTTAAATATCGATATCTGATATTTTTATACTATTTCGCACTTTTAAAACTGTTTTAAAACCGAAAAAGGAGCTAACGAATTTTTCATTTTCCAATACGTGTTTGATATATCTCCCATATTTTTATACCTATATCTTTTTATATCTCTATTGTCACGCCAATTTCTTTTTAAAATACAGATTTAGTAATTGATTGTTCTATTATAAAATAATATAACTTGTGGCCCTGATACACTGTATTAGTATTGAAGTCGTTTATTAATATCAAAATCAATATCGATATAGTAGAAATAAGAAAAATATAAAACAAAAATACGTAAGCAATATCGTCCTGTGTAAATTACTGCTCTATAGCAAAAATAAGCTATTTACTTAACCCACTTTCAACTTATCTAGATAAATTGCGTATAAGATATAAATATTAGTATCGTTATGATCAACGACAGTATAATAACACGTCGAGGGCATGACGAAGCAAGAAAAGAAAACTAAACAAGATGGGTATTTAGACATATAGTATATACATACTATATAAAATATGAAATACAGTAGAATCTTGATTATCCAAATTAATTGTGATTTTTATACATTTATAGGAAATTTAATACATTATACATAGCATGCAAAAATATATAAAATATTTAAAGTGCAATGTTTGTTGTAATACTTTGTAGAAACAAATCACCACTTTGTTTGAACTTTTTTTGGTGATATAGAAAATGCTTGAATTATTACCATTTGGATTATTCGTTTCTCAATATAAAAGTAGCGAAACATGCATATAAATGAAAAATATAATAAACAGAGGATAATGAACGTCAGAACGTTCTAACAACTTTTAGCAATATAGCATTTATTTAACAATATTATGCAAATGGAAACTATAACGTAATGCAATAACATGGATGAAACATCAAAATTGTAATATAGAAACTAATATATAAAAAGGTGAGAAGGAAGAAGAATTTACATAGGACTACATAGGACTAAAATGTTCCGCTTCAACAGCTTAGAGTTGCAACACGCGTTTCATCCAATTTTGCTGAATTTAACTTACATGTTGCTGTATCTACGCAAACTGCGACATTTGCTTTTCACTTTCTGTATGTTTTCGAGTGGTCACAGATGAAACATATACACTCAATCGCATTGAAATATGTCTGTTATTTTCTATTCTTTTATGTTGATGTGTGCTATATCTTTCGCTGACATTTTGTTGAACTAAACCAAAACTGTCAACTTATTTATTACCAAGTACACGATAAACATTATTCTCCTTTCTATTTATTAGCTCTTGTGTTATATAAATTCGTATATACAAGATAGCCTATATCGTGCGAACGAAAAAAAAGTAGATGCCATTAAATAAACCAGCCGATACCTTATCCTAAAACAGTTCCTTGTATACGTTTGCTAAGCTTCGGTCTTTAATTATCAGTGGTCGTTTCAGGGACTAACCAAACGTGTTTTACTGTCAACGCATCGAAAACCAATAGCGACCGTGGTTTAGTAATATCGAGAAATGTCAATTAGGGATTTCGAAGCTTCCATTAAGGTGGAAAAAGGTCGACATACATTTCATGTAATGTCACACGGACTTAATATCAGAATTTCTAAGGGAAATTTATTGTGTAACGGAAGTAGCTTGGGATTTCTTGATACTATGAATTTATATCGTTGTCGCCATTATTTTCTAGACGTAGACTCTTGTTCAAAAGTTTAGGTCACCCTTCGCCGTTTGAACGTACGTTTCTGTGAGAAATAAGAACATTGTGGCTTTCATTTTTAAATACAGGACGTCCCGTGGTACGATCGGTAAGACAAATATAGAATAAAATTGTTTCATATGATAGTTTCTTTCCTTATATTATTGAATCAGCTTGTATAATTAATACATAAGCGTAATTCGATGAGAAGATAATATTACGAATAAAATTACGAACAAGATATCTTTTATGGAAGACAGTCATTTTTTTGAAACTAAGACATGCTCCAAATGTTCGAGCAAGAGCGTGTATTTTCAAGGATTTTCGTCAGTAGAAGGATGAAATAATTTAAATTTGCATCACCTTCATTTTTATCGTAACGTTATTCAAGAGCTTTGCACAACACGCTTTTCCCTTATTTCCCTTTTTAACGTTATATTCGTTAAACTAGCATCGCGCGTGAAGATATATAAATTTACTTTCAAGGAATGTTGTGAAAGTTCTTGAACGCTTGAAAGAGCTATGTGAGGTGTGTGTTTGTGTGTACTTTAAAGCTACCAGCTAACGTTGGAATTTACCATACGTAGGATAAGAAAAGGAAAAATTTTGTACGTGGAAAGTTTGGAGTACGTATTATTGTTAAAGTGCTAAACTATTCGATAATAGGAAATTTCCAATATAATCTCATACGCATATAACGAAGAATATTTCTTTCAACAGAAATTATATAAAAAATTTAAACAGTCTTTACACTTCTTTTGATATCTACAGTGTTTCTTTTTCATTTATATCAAACATTTAAATTCATAAATTTAGTTTAGATGATATAAACATTTTTTGATTTTGATTTTTATATAGATATTTTAATTTAAACCTACTGTTTATTAAATCCTACCATTATTGCACGAACCTTAAGAATACACACCATTATGTTACAAATTGAAACTAATTCAGAAACACGGAATAGAAAATTTGACAAATATTCATTCTTGAAGTGATTTTATATAGAAATTTTTAAAATGTACATTCAGCAGCTACAGCTTTAATTTCGCCTAAAAACCAATTTTCCTTAGCTCAGGCCTGAATTTTACCTTACCTCTTAAAAGGCTTTGGCGAAGATCCGCCCGAAACGAAAGGATCAACTCTCTTATCCTTCCCGTATTTTTGTATGTCTGAAACGTGAGACGCTTTTAGAACTTTTAAGTTCGAGTACCACTGTTTCACGCAAAGCGTGTGCATTTCGAAAGTGCACTTTGTCGTATTTTTTCAGAATGAAATATTAATGCCACTTCTTTCCGAATGGCCCGGTTGCCCACTTTGTTCCTTATCTTTTATACCAGTCAAACTACTATAAAGTCGAGGTCCCTGACAAAGTGATACACCTTTTTACAAAGTTCCTGTGACATTGCAACTTCTTTCGCTAGTCTTTACGTTCATGCATCGTCAATGGACGATTTATGGATAATTATACTTTATAGGCGAGTCGAGGGAACGTTATAATTATAAATAAATGCTCCTATAAATATGCTTTAACATGATTTTTCTTTATGGAAGCTGTAACAAAACATGGACGAAGAATATCCATGGAAATATATTGAAACACAATATTATTATCTGCCATAATATTAGTTGAATATCCGCTGTTATGTAGTACGTTATGTGGTATCTATTGAAAGTTATTGTTTCTATATCGTACAAAATTTCCATAATACATTTACGTCGTGCATTAAAGGGGCTTTAGTTTACAAATTGTTTTATGGAGAAAATGTGAAACAGGACATCTCAGTTTTCCACGTTGGTTATTACCATAAATCCGTCCTTGTTAACGTACCTTATGATCCATGATTAACCGCGCTTTAGTAATTTTGTGGGAGTTTTAGTTGACGGGATTAAACGTTTATTAATAAAACACAAAGTGGTAAATTAAAGTAGTATATGTAAATTCTATGTAATTGTATGAAATAATTATTCGAAATATAGTCAGCTATAGAAATCCACATACACTTCTCGAATTTTGTGTATACGATAGAAATAAAGCAACTAAAAGTGCGCTTTGTCACAGAATCATTTATTTTTGTCAACAAGGAGCAGTACAACATGATTTTAAATGTACTTGTGTAGCATTTATATTTCAATAAAAGATAGAAGAATGTAGTGTTATTTACATAATTTAGAAAAGGCTTCGAAAGGAAGCATATCAGACATTACAACATTTCTAATTTTATTAGAATATCGAGGATCGAATTAACGGTAACGCGAAACTCTCAATACTCTTCGTTTTCACTTTTATATTTAAATTTCTTTTTATTTCCTGCGTGTTCTATGTTCATACATGACACGGAGTTCAAGTGTATATTATATTCGTTAAATGAAAGGTGTCGTTAAAATTAATTCGAGTGAATGAGACTGCTCGGTATGAATATTTGTGTCACATCATTTCTTCGAAAATGCGAGGGTATTCATGTGTAAAGGTCATGTTTACTTTGACGCTAGCCTATTTCACCTGGATTGTCTGTATAGTGAGCGAATTCAACAGGACAGTTGAATTTGCCTGTCGAGACAAATAGAAAACCGTGCATGTCCCAATTTGCCGCTGCATTCTCCAATGTGTTGCTGCCAACGTGCATAGTAACTACACATTTTAAACTACCATTCTAATGGAAATCGCTAAAATATAAAGGAGCGTAGCAAATTATACGTGAAATGTTTGTGAAAAATGCATCATTACGACACTCACGCAAATTCTTATTCAAATTTATAACAGACATTGTCGTAACGTTTAGAGATATAATAACTAACTCAGGCTATATGAAATATTAGGATAACAAACAATAGCATAGGAGGAATGTTAGAGATTTTTCCGAAAAGTTTAACCAAACAAACAAAAATTTAGTCCATTTTATGGTAACGAAAATTTCATAGTAACTATAATACACGGAACGTATCTCCGAAACGCTGAGAATTGTAGGATACGCGTTGCATCGTACATATACCTACTGTTGATTATCATTACAGATCACTAGAGAAATGTAAATCCATGCTAGGGATCATCTGAGAATACAGAATCAACGTTCGGTCCATGCAGGTACATATGGGTAGAGAAATCGATGTTGTATTACAATCGATGTCAATTACAAGTATGAAGCTCGTTCCATACGAAAGACATATAAATCAACAAGAATAATCTCGCAATGATATCTCGAGACTAGAGACATTAAACATATGTCAACGAATATCGGATTCGGATCATGAGGATGAGTTGGTCCAAACTTCTAGATCCCCGGAGATTAGTATAGCTCACGAAGGTATCCGAACATTTGTAGAAATTATAATTTTTATGTTATACGGAACATTTTGAAATTTTATTAGCATTGTAACGACTATCATTAATAAATCTTTGCGAAGCTTGAAAGTTTACCTAGATTTCATTTTTTCAGATATATTTATAAATACATGAATTTGCATAAACATTTACAGTCTAGGTATTATAATAGGAATAGTATTAGAAGTAGTATTAAATTTTTAAATATTTATCAAGCATTGTGGGACCACTGTTTTGTCATCAGAAATAAAACCTTAAATTCTCAGCCTTTATCGGTCGTATGTCACTCTCGACATGCCAGTGTAATTTTATCGTAGAAGTCATATACAAATCACGTGGAAGGTGATAAAACTCCGATTCGAAAACTACGACACTAGTATTCGATAAAAGTTAATTGACGTTTTAACTTTCGCATAAAATACTTTAATTTTTTCGAAGCTTGAATATATTAGCAGCTGTGAGTTTGTTATGCAATGTTATGCGAGATTGAGTCCGTTATTCTTGCACGATGCCTTTTACCTCGGTTAAGGACAAGGTCGGAAAAAGGCTAAAGGGTTGACCATCGCTATTACAGACTGAGAAAACGAGAACCACATTCCATTCCGGTGGTTCTTTCATGTTAATTCTCGATCTCGGGTCCGCCTACGGATTTTGTATTCCTTTTTATGCCTCATTCAGTAGACTTCAATGCGGTGCCATTACGATTAACGACTGCAGCCATTATTCTGGACGTTATTTCGCTGCCTCTCGTGCATCTATAACAGCCATGTTGACATTGCCTCTTCTGCAGTTGAAACGACAAAGTGGAAGAAGTGGTGTAGAGTCGTACTGGTGAATCCGTGATTTTTGTAAGAATTATCGCAGAGTGGAACCTGGATAATCAGAACCAACGATTATTAAAACATTCGTTTCAATAGTTTGATGTCTCAAAATTTGAAGATGATCGTTGCGTTTAGATGAAACACGTATTATAACCCTTAGCTAGCGAAACAAGACATTGTGCTACTAAATTTTTCATTACGTTTTATTTTTCTTCCTTTTCATTCTCTTTTGTTAGCTTTCATATGAGAATTTTTATACCTGATTCATGTTATTGCGTTGTATTGTGCTGTGTTATGGTTTTCATCCGCATAAAATAGTTGAATAAATGCTTCATTGGAGGAACGAATTAAAAATTGTCAGTATAACGTCTTTTGTTCCTATTTAATATTAATAGTTATAATGTAAATGGAAAACAAATAATTTTTCTATATAAAGTTAATAAATATTCTCGTATGATTATTTAAACGTTCAATTATGCGGACAGCGTTCGTCACGATTAGTTGTGATACAACCAAAATTTTACGATTCTACTAAAAATTTTACTATTCTACTACTATAATCAACATTTACATTTTTTTACCATGGTCTTTGTGTATGGATATAGTAAATTATTTAACGATAGCGATAAAGATCAATAAATCTGTAAAAACTTTTTGCAAAATTGATGGGATTCGTAGGTACATATTATACGTATAATTTTGAGCGAATTGAGCACGAGTTGGTTACCCATGACTGCAGTAGAATGAGTCGTGCATTGGTGAGACGTGATGCCAGAGTCTTCCTATTTTGTTTAGAAATTATTTATAAAATAATTACTAACACGTTGGTTACCAATGTATCGAGTGTAGTTTCATAAAAGTTATTAGTCAACTTGAGAAGCATTTCTTGCATAATTCACTACATAATAGATCTAATTCTAAATAAATAATCTATCGTGTGCCAAAAATTCAATTCCAATGTATTCTTTGGTTTATTACGCATTGTTTTAGACTTTTATTTCTCGTCTGTAGAGTTCAATTCATTACACAAATATTGTAGTTCTCAGTTTGTGCGTATTCTAACATTTGAAAAAATCGATGCACCTTTTTTATGGAATAGTTGACCTGGAATGTTAGCGATTCGCTGCGTGCAACGTTATGCCTAAAGCCGATATTCCTTTCTTTCTCTCGGATTCAACCTAGTTATCATTGTGTGATGCATTACAGTTGGCTGAAAACTGGCGATAATGTTTTTTATTTTCTAAAGCTTTCTGGCTTAAATTTTTTTTTATATTAGGCATTCAATGAAATGCAAAAATATTATCCTTTTTCACTTCGTTCTAGTTTGTTTTTATATTGTATTCTTTTTTTTTTTACTAAAACTAGAAATGAAATTTTCTTTAATATATCGAGAGAAATGTTTCAACGATAAATTAAGTTCAACAATAAACATTGTACGAAATATTCGAGAAAGGACTGAAGCACAGTTTCATAATTTTTTAAGAACTGTCAGAGATAACATGTCACGTTATATTAAAGTTTATAACAACATGTATATGTATATTTACATGGGTATGGATTGATATATACATAATATACTTATGTGTGTTATAATATTATGAAATTATATTAATTATATTGTTTAATATAATGAGATAATGTGATAATAAAGCGATATAATGAAATTTGAAATAATGAAGCAACCATACATTTAAGTACTATTCATTGATATTTATGTAGTATTTAATTGTTTGTTTCAGGTAAGTGATAATTCGAAGGTTGTGACTCCTATATTAAGTAAGTAATTAAATTTTAGTCTATATAACGATAGTTTGTCAAAAAGTGTAGAATGAATAATTTCACATAAAAATATAATCTGCATAGAAGGAACAAAGCAGTTAAATGAATATCCATAAGCCTTAATCGTAGCATTATGATAATTGGTAGTCGTATGAAAAAGAGTCTGATGCATCTATTCCATAATTCATAATAGATCGATATGTTAAATTTTTAATCTATGTACATATGAAATGAATATAAAAAGCTTTTATATCCTTTCTTTCTTTGAACTTTAATATTTTATTAAACTGAATTAAGATTTTGGTTTCGTGAATCGCATTAGAAAGGGAAACAAATCTTGTGAAAAAACGAGTTGCTAGGTGTAAGTTATACCATTTGATACAGTTCATAGTTCATAAGTTTTTATTACCAGGCTCTTTATTACGCGTACGCAGTAAGATTGTATCCTCTTATGCCCCATTATTTCGACTTAAATTACCGAAACGCAAAATAGCAGTTTCATTGCAATACTTTTATGTTTATAACCGCAATCTCTGTTTAGCGCCATTTGATTCTCAATGCGACGATATTGAAAGTATGCAAACCGGTTTTCTTTATTTCAAAACCACAGTTTCAAAGCGTAGCTTTTCAAACACATATTTTTAAAGAAATGTCTTGATTGCGACTCAAACCTACTTAAGGTGTGAAGGTTCTATTAACATTATTTTTGCTGCGAGTTATTTTCATACAGTGGATAATTATGCAGACTCAAATTTTTAAAACTACCACAGGAAGCAAACCTATGCAGAGATCTCTCATAGATTTCTCATAGATATATACAAATTCGCGATCTACTTACTTTCTGCACTTATTTAAATATTTACTTTATCCAATCAGCAACCTAAAAATTAAGAAAATATTTCTTCCTACGATTGATTTAATACTCGTGTAAAAATGCTTATAAATCTTGTTATTTGGAAAGTTATTCGCATCGAGTATATTCTAATTAATAAATATTTCGTAATTAACGCATTTCCAACAGAACTTCCAACATATACGTATCTTTGATAATTTTGTTAGTAGTTTTGCAATATCTACTTGTTAGCAATTTTGGTTTCCTAAATGAGTAAATTAGATACGGGTAAGTACTGAATTATACGGTAAACCAGCTTTCACGGTTGGACGAAGTTCCAGATTGAACAAACGAGTTCATAGTTCCTGTCAAAGTTGAGTGACTGTTGGTGTCAAACAGTGATAGTAATGTCGTTCACATGTACCGTTTGGGAATCGATAAACGAATCCAGTTACGCAACAGGCTCTCTCTTTTTCCATTTTGCCATCATATACATATAATAGATTTTTAGATTGGTTTAAAATTTTGCTAATATAGTTAGAATTATCAAATTGTTTTACTATAATTTTAATGAAATTTCAGAAATTTTATATTCGCAATAATGTTCCACAATGAATGTCGAATTTCTTTCATGAATTTGTGTATATTCTGGAAAGATTTCATATAAAATGTGAGTGTATATTCTGGAAAGCTTTCGCGTGAAACATGGTTCTGACACTATTCTGCGTTAAATGCAGTCGAAAGCTTTGACGTTAGGTGAAGTACTCGAATACGTACACGTCTTTGAGTACAAGTTCTACCTAAATGCCAAGTCTTTACATAGAAGTTTCATGATGTAAATATCTCAAAGAATTTACATAACATCAGCTATACCTTCCGCATTTTGTTGCCATAATATCGTTAGCTTTATAGCACTTGATAAACTGTGATTCAGCCGTAGTAGATGTTTATGTTTAGTCGATTGCTCTTCGATGAATGCACGTGTTCTTAAACAAGAGTTTTTCCACGCGGCACAAAGAAGCACGCGACCCAGAAAAACGTCCGGTATAAAAAGCCAGTGGAAGTTTATCGATCGTAGTGACAGAAAAGGCTAATTATCCAGTCTCGTTTTTCAAAGATAATGTGAAGAAATTTATTGCTTCTACGACTTCTTATTCATCAATTATTCTCTGTCCATACAATGTATTCGTATAAGAAGGTGGCATTTTTTGAGACATCGTTTCAGACGACATGGAGGTAAAGCCGATCTCACACCATGAGATTTATCTCGAATGAGATCTCACGTGGTACCTACGTGGTACCTATTCATAACTGAAGATTATGCAGGAAAGATACAAGTCCAGTTTCCTTAATTTTCTGATTTTTCGTCGTTAGAGAACAATATGCAGTTTATTAAACATTTAATCAGTACTCCAATTTAGTAGAGAGGAGACAACAACTTCTTCCAAACAATTTTTTTCATATTTCTCTACGTCAAAACTATTGATTATGAATAGATATTACGATATAGCGTTCGCCTCGCATGATACCTCGTCTCGAGATAAATCTCATTCTGTAGAGTATAGAATGTAGAGTTTAGAGTGTAGAATGTAGTGTCTATTTTAGATGAGTAATGCTCTGGTTCACTGATCGTTACACAGTGCGATATTATTCTATTTGTAGATGTGAAACGTTCGGTTAATACGCGTAGCTATTTTGATGATTGTGTCGAATCTATTAGAAATAATCAATCAGACTTACATTCCTTCCAAGTGCTTTTTGAATGATAACTAGTACTCCTAATATTATTCCTGATAGCAATCGTTATTGTCGGTCGACGATATCAAGGACAGTATCTTTTATCAAACGGAAACGATTTATCAACCGTTGGAAGCGGAAGGTACTTCCTGTTTTCTAGTATATTTTTTCGAATCGATTTTTGTATCTTGCAAGGAGAATGTTGTTTTATCTCTGTTGGTAAGGTAGATATCCATGAAGCTTTTTGAAGCACAGACAACCTTCCTTCACTTTGTATTCGATTAATTCTGAGCGTAAACGATCCTAATTTCAAACATTCTACCTTACCGGTAGTTTTCAAGCTCGTTGAAGGTGAATTTCCGGCCACTTGGCGCGACATAGTTGGCTTCTACGAAATTTTTAAGCAAGATATTTCTGTTTAAAATATTTTTTAAAACTTAATAATTATGTAATATTATATTGCGTTATATGTACAGTCATTGATCCGCAATATTCGTTTGAGTTACACATTTTTCTCCTGGATTCGTCTAAAACTAACGTCATCTATATATCACTTAGAGTTTAATAAATTTAGGTTTAGCTTTAGGTTTTCAAATTTCAATCCACAATTTACAACTTAAAGAATTGTTATGGTCGAATGGAACCTTCAAATACAATTTAAAATGTTCAATGAAATTTCAAAAGTAAAATAATTTCATAGCAAATAAGGGTTGAAATCAATTTTTACAGTTTCATATTATACAATTTTAAACTTTATTCGTTCCTCCGTTCTAGAAACACATGGAAGATAAATAATAAATGATGAACCCAGTAATCAGGCTATTTCGAGTATATTTCAGTAGTGAGATTGTTATCAGCGACTGGCTCCCCTCTTGAGTATCGCGATGATGGTTCTTCACTCTGTATCTAGTTCCAAATTTCTTATCCTCCCATTTTAGCGAAAGTGGGGCTCTCAATGTACTTATCTTGGAGAGGGATTATGAAAGTCTTGAATGTTCACTTCAGTAAGATCCCGAGTAGTAAGGATGAAATACGATGACATTGATCGTCCCACGATTTCATTTTGCTGAAAGCTAAAATATGTACGAGAATCGTTTTCAAAATTTTTCTTCCACTCGAATATAGATAATTAACTTTCGTTTAGTTACACCTAAATCTAGTAAACCGAAGTGTTTTTATATTTCAATGTGTAAATTCTCGTTTTGTAAGTCACTTTTATCCTTGACTTGGCAAATTTTTACGAGAAAATTAAAATATACTTTTAAAACAGAAAACAATAATAAGTTGTTGTTCTATGCGAAGTTCAATTTTTAAAACCAAGTTTCAATATAAATGCAAATTTTTAATTCACAAAATGAAACCAACTTGCGTCAATATTTACGATCAGTATTTTTATATTAATGAAACCGTAGTATTAGTCAACGTTGTGGAAAGATATGCACGAAATTTCTCACTCTCCGTGATAAAACATTTGCTGTCCAACAATTAGGAATACACCTCGATCAGAGTACGATATTATTGGAAAGTTTTAAAATTATTAGGAATGGTTAAATATTTTTAACAAAATTTAATTTGATTTGATCGTGAGTTATATCAGAATACAGAATAGAATACAAAATATATATTTAATTACTGATTAATTTTATTAATGAAGATAATAAATTTTATTTTTGCAATTTTACAGGAGAAAGGAAAGATTCTATTAAAACGATGCGATTGATTAGAGAATATATGTTTTATTTGGATTAATTATGTATCTTAGGATGAATTTATTGTTATTTGTGTAGGTTGGTAGGAAAATTTAATTACTGATTAATTTTATTAATGAAGATAATAAATTTTATTTTTGCAATTTTACAGGAGAAAAGAAAGATTTTATTAAAACGATGCGATTGATTAGAGAATATATGTTTTATTTGGATTAATTATGTATCTTAGGATGAATTTATTATTATTTGTGTAGGTTGGTAGGAAAATTGTTTCTAGGTTGTATTGGTTAAGGAGTTTCCAATGCAAAATATATATTTAATTACTGATTAATTTTATTAATGAAGATAATAAATTTTATTTTTTCAATTTTACAGGAGAAAGGAACGATTTTATTAAAACGATGTGATTGATTAGAGAATATATGTTTTATTTGGACTAATTATGTATCTTAGGATGAATTTATTATTATTTGTGTAGATTGGTAGGAAAATTGTCGTTTCTAAGTTGTATTGGTTAAGGAATTTCCAAGTAATATTGCACCTCGTTTCCCGTGATTTACTGAGAACGATTTCAGTTTCAAATTATCATCATTATATTCCCATCTTTAATTCCGAGGAAACGGAAAGCCAGCAAAGTAATAACAAGTGAAGAGAATTATTACAAATTGCAGAAACAAATAGAGATGGAAATATTTCGGTTCTTAAAAGTATATCACAGGTAAACTGATAAATTTTTAAAAATGAAACTATATCTAAAATATAATATTACTTTTATAATTTGATAATACGGATCATATTTAACATTTATACTACAACGCAAAGGGAGAAAATAAATCAAATAATTTTCTCTTCCTATGACACTCGCCTGTCGATTTCACTATAATATTACTGCCACTTACTAGACTGCCGTGACTTTTGACCCATCAATTGTATTTTAGTCGATGTTCGACTTCTCTTCTCTTCGAACGGCGTGAAGTAAATTTAAATCGTCTTATTGTAGAATATTTGACTGTCAAATAATCGATAACGATATATTCGATCGATTTTGTTTAACCATATAAAAATTTCCAATATACATACGATATATCACATTTTCAGTATCGTCACTTTCACAATGATCACTTTGCCACATTGTATTACCGAGTATCATCAGTATCGCCAGTAAGTCAATTTATTTGAAAATAATTTCTTTTTCAGTATTAATGCTGAATAAAGTTTAACGCTTTTGAAACGAGTGCTACATCATAGTGAAAAAACCCTTATAAGATATAAACAGCTCACTGTAGAATTTCTATGCAATGGAATCCATTATCTACAGCTACAAAAGGAAAGAACAAAATAAAATTCTGTAAGCAGAAATTGCAAACTTGTCGTCATTAGCGAATCGCTAAATCTGCATAAGTATTCGTGAGCATACATCCAATCTCTCTTCTCATACTCTTCCTATGCAATGGCGATGACGGCGAGACAACTTTTTCATTGCGTACAAAGTGATCTTTTCGAGTGTGATGAAAACGCGGAACCGATCTCGTCAGTCGTAAGAACGCGGTATTCAGAATCGTCAAGCGCCGTTTCTCCGAGCAGTTGTACCCGCCGGATATAACTAGGGAAATGAGAACCAAGATCCATGTTCTGTGTTGCCCTTTGTGGAATCCTGTGAATGTTCGACGGCAAACAGAAGATTGGTTCTGTTCCTCGTGCTGTTTTCCTTTCAATGGATACTTTTTACGACATATCGTATAACTGGTTTCGTTATAGCATATGCTTTATTCTGTTTGTCTTCTGTTTGTCTAGACATTTTTTATATATTCGAAATATATTATTCATGATTCGTTGGTGGTACGAACGAAAAGAAGAAGAGAATCGAACAAAGAACTTGAGAAAACTGAAAAAAGTTCTATTGTTTAAAAGTAAGCATCTTATTTTAGAAGCTACAAGCCATGGATCCAGATACTGTCGGATCGCTTGTGATTAGATGTACAGAGATTCGTCCATCTTCCATGTCCATTTGCTTTACGTTTTCCTTCGGAGTTCCTTCGCTTTCAGTCAATGTATTGGAAGTTTTATCTAGGGTATTTTGTTAGGTATCATTGAAATGTTCAAAATGAAAATTATACTTCTATAGTTGCAAAGTTTAACGGTAGAATTATCAGAATAGTTGAAATGATTAAAATTTTATGGATTTACGTTAACGATGCACTTTTGTAAATTTGTCTGGGACTTTATTAATTTGAAAACACTGATACTGATTTTGTCTGAATTCTTTCGCTACAAGTTTTATACTTTAGCCTCCTTTAGATAGTCTTAGTGTTAAATTTCTAATATACCACTTCTGTCTTCGAAATTTGTTAAAATTACGATTCGGTCGAAGTGTTTCAAAAAAATTCTTGCAGAGGCAGAAAACCGATTCTGTTCGTTACAATTTCCTTGAAGAGAAATCAAGTCGCAGCACTGTATTAATATTTCGTACTAATTAGTCTGAAACGTGAAACGTATTTACGTATTTTCACAATTGCTGCAATGAAGCAATTAAAACTTGCTTCATTATTTAATTGAATTTAAGAGAGAAGATATTGCGTTTAATTTAATTAATTTGTATGATTTCGTGGTTTCACGAAACAAAGAAAGCAATCATAACTATTGCAAGCCATAAAAAATTGTCTCATAATTTCAGTTGAATTAACTGAAGTCGTAAAATAAACAGGCTGCGCGTTCTTTCCAGTATTAATTCAGAATCTACTAAACAATGCTTAATAAAAATAATTCACGATCAGTCGGTCCAGTTGGACGTTCTATGATTTCGAAATCAAAGTTTGCGTATGAAACTTTGGATAAACTATCGCGGACGAAGCAAAAATTAAGTCTTCTTTTATAAAAGTAAAAGATGAAATTGATGATCCTTTGCTCTCTCAACTCCTATGAAAAAATGATCTTTAGAATTTTATAGAATAATTCTTAACGTAAAATGTTGTTGTTAAATTATTGAAATATATTCGCCCATCGTTCAAACCGAGGTAAAGGTAGAACTTACGATTTGCATAAGCGAGATAACAGAGTCAGAAGATGATCAATGATATTTTCCTCTTCAATTTTACTTTCACAAAGTGTTATAGTTACAGGATCAATGAGATTTGGTACCCTTGAGAATAGAAAAAACTTTAGAAGGTAATTTCAAAGTTCTGACAGGGGTCAAGGGAAATTACGAAAAATATCGAAATATTTTACCATTGTAAAGGAAGAAGAAGAAAGCGTATTTTGAATTTCTGATTTTAGGTTTCTTTTAGCCACTAAATATCATAACACGAATTGTTTATATTTTACGTATTTATGTTCATTATGCGCATTCTGTGTATTTTAACGCGTTTAATTTTCCCATAAATGCCTAAACATCCTTATTCTGAATATCGATAATGATTATTTTATTTTTTCCTCTTACTTAAATACTTAAAAAACGCAACGGAGTTGAAAACGAATACGAGTTATAAAAAAATCTTCAATTTCACATTTCTACGTTGTAAAATAACAATACTTGTAACAATTTCATAAGCAGAAAAGTACACGAATGCGACCAAAGGATTACGCCATGTCGCATAACACATTTCGTGACCGCTAAAAACGTGTCCCTACTACACTTTTACATTCTAGTCTTCTTCGTACGATCCTTATTTTTCCAGTAATTAACAGACGTCTCTTTAAATCCAAACGTTAGCATTGTCCGCGTTGTCATTTCTCTTTCCCTTCGTTACACATTAAATCATTTCATCTTCGCAAGTTATCCTCTCCCATTACCTTTTACAACCGAAAGCAATAATTATTCTCAATGTCTGCCGCCGAAACGCTATAACGTTACGGGGTAATTCCGCGACAAAGGTTCATGCATAGAGAACGGTTGTACTTTCAGCCTCAAAGCACATCAATGGAAATCGAATTGAAACAACTGGTGAGAGCACGTTTGGCGAATACAGGCCGAAAGCCTGGGTTTAGTTCGTAATTATGGTACACTGGCTGACAAAAGTATTATGTATATATCGTACTGTGCAAAATATTTTGAAATGTCATTAGCACAGATTAACGTGTAATGAGATACGATTGTCATTGTCATGTTGGTGAAACTGGAAATTACATTGAAAATGTGTGTATACAGAAGTCACAAAATACTTGAACCTCTCAGAAATCAAACTGATCCGATTCTGTTATTTGTACGAATTTGTTAATTTCGTTACATAAGTACACGATTGATAATCGATCGTAAATAAACAAATGGCTCAGATCCATAGGTTCATTCGCCGTAAGAAGATATCGCAAATAATTCCAAAATCGAAATGCTTTTAAAAAACGAAATGTTCTGTACAACACGCATAATATATTCATCAGAGTTCTCTAAAGGTGTTCGAGTATTTTCGTGAAGTATACTCGATGCTTTTGCACGATCAACCAATTCAAAGACTGTGTCAAGGGATCGCATCGTTCGAACGATATTATGAACTTTATCGAGCGATATAAAAACGCAGCCTAAAAAATCCAACGGGATGAAAACCCAAACGTTGACAAAGACCGACGTGCATACACAACGAGGGAACATTGGTGTGAAAAGAAACGGAAGGCAGAAAGGGAAAAACTGGGACAGAGACCGGCTTCGGTTATAGCACATTTTATCTCGGAGATATATGGCTTCGGCTCGCAAATTGTCCTGCTTTATAACTGTTATACGCTCCAATGCATTGTGTTGACGAATTACGCTGCTACGAGAGGAGAAACGTTTCTGTATACAATTTAATCAGACGAACGAGTTTGAGGGGAGAATTCCCTTGAAACAAGATTCTCGTATTTCTAAAATTCCTAAAACGGTTCATTGAAGCTATGTTTACTTAACGCTAGGACTAACAACCTATGACACGGAGTTAAATATTGGATTGTCTGATAAGTTCGTTTCTTTTCTTGCTGATACGTGTTTCGAAGGATGTTAATTGTTTAAGGGTATAGAAGCACGCGTATCTAAACTTTTTCTTAAAAAGATAATATTTCTAGAAAAATGAAATAAACAAGTTATTTCAAGTATGATATATTCTCTTAAAAATATGTGAACGACAGAGAAAAAAATCTAATATCAATCATTTCGATTGTTTTGGTAGATGAAAGCAATGTTTAACCTTTGAATTTTTTGTGGAATATTTTTCACGAATTTTTTAGGACCATGTTATTTTAGTATACGTAATTCTTTCTCAGCAAATGTTTCCATCTTTCGCTTCTTCGAACAGATCCAGAGGAAACAAATAAAAATTTATAAAATCTGATCGCGTATATACATATACAATTGTCCATGCTCTTCCTTTGGTACCAAACTGTTTCGATAATAAAATTATTCGAGATCGAACAGTGCTAGGAAGAGGAACTCATTAGGATTTCGTTGTTTCCATATCGCGGTTTTTGCAGCGCATTTCTGTGAATTATTATAAAATTTCAATACCTTAAAATCACAATTTCAAACACATATATTGTACGAATTAAAATAAAATTAATGAAAATACACTTTTGCAGGTATAAATGAATGTACAATTTTATTAACAAAGTAAAGATTATTCAAACAAAATGTAAATGTCGAAAGTAAGATCATAGCCTTCTGCCAACTATACTTGTACTCAATAAAGCATACTGCATTAGCAATTAATTACACGTAGGATATTTTTAATCCTCCGAAGCAACATTTTGAACTAAAAATTTCTCTCAGAGGAAGATACCATAGGAAGATAATATACCATAAATAAAAAATGTATGTCCTTTTATAAATATTTTTCTACAGAGGCAAGATAAAACTTGAAAACAAAAGACAAGCTACTCGTAATTACCAATTATCTTTCTGGTTTTTTCTTTTCAAACGTGAATTCGATGCGAAAATGAATATGTGTATTTCCGATACGATTTGGAAAAGCTCCACCCGTGGTCTTGGAACCGAGGAATACGAAGGAAATGATAGCTACGTATGTCAACACGTTGATCTATAAATATGCATTACCTCGTTATTCTAAAAAGGAATACGCTTGACAGACAAGTTTCACGCTTATTAATTCTGTTTGTACTTCGAAATTGAATTTTATCTGCCACGATATGTAATTCTTTTGTGGAAATATTTTTATATGTATGTGTTAAACATTGTTCATGAAAGATCCTTTTTCATAGAATAACTCGAAATTCTAGTGTGTTTAAATGATAAAGTTAACAATGCAATTGTAAAATCGGAGCTACAAGTTGTTGATTAAGGTACGTAAAAACAACGAAAAAACGCTGGGGCAGATAAGGTTATTGAAATTAAAAAAAAAACATCATTATTTTATTTTTTTTATTTGCCGGTAAATCAGAATTTATTTTCATATTTTAGCAGTCTGTGATCATTTTCAGGCTACACATGGCTTTCGTTAACAATGCAGCTCAAATTTTTTCTTCGTATTTCACCATCCTAATAATGTTACTCTGCTGAATGTCTTTCTAATTACGAAAAGCTTGCACGCGGTATTGTTCTGGATTTATTATTTTACCACTGAAAATTCGAGGCTCTGAATATTATTAAAAAATATCAAATGTTGAATGTAAAGCTTAAAATGTGACAAAATAGAATTGAAAGATGCGTTGAGAGAAGATAAAAGTAAAAAATTTTAAAAATTTTAGAAAATTTAAATATAATAAAAATCTGCTTTTTCTATAAATATCCCGACAATCGTTTCGAATATTTGGCCAGAAATGTTTAAGAAACACCAGAAATTTGATTATCGATAAAACCTCAACAGAATAACGAATGCTAGGGAAATAGCGCAAATCTTCACGAAAACTCGATACAGATATCGGATTTGTTTCGTAAAATACGAAAGCTATACAAAACATGATTTTTTTCTAGATTTATAAAATTCTCGCAATTTTATTTTCCAAGCACATAAATAGTCCGTATGTTTGACAGATCGAATAAATCCGATATAAATATGCGAAATAAAATATAATACACACGAATGCATTCGATCAGATATTAAAATATACTTTTCAGCTACGAATAGAATTCAAAGACTCTTTGTATCCAGACTGAATTCTCTGCATTTTTCACAATAGCAACAAACGGATGGATCGTTTTCAAAGACAAATCCGATAAAAACTTTATACCACGTTGTTTTAATACGTAAGGAATTACGCGTTGTACCGGAAAAAGTTAGTGTTGTTTGCCTAATTTAAACGGTACCTGTCGAATCAAACACGTATCTTAATTAACATTGTGAATATTAATAATAACTGATTTCGCTTTAACGAACCCTTTTTGCTAAATAATTTTTTGAGATAATTTCATTTATTAAATTCTATTGTCAAGACTCGTACATTTGCACTTTCTTTCAATTGATCTCTTCTCTGAAGAATTTTTGAAGATAATTATATTTGTTCAATTAATGATCCCAAACTTTTGATCAGTACTGTGTCTAGAATCGAAGATAATAATTTTGCGATGCCCGAAAAGGAAAAATGAAAGCGAGACAAGATCACGTTGTTAGAAAGTGGTGTTGCTAGGAAAGTTTCCTAAGGGAAGAAGAACGAAGAGCGATTGAGAAAGTAAGTTCTGCTAATTTGGGGCCACTGAACAACTACAAAGACGAAAATTCATTGTACATCGAACATACCAAGTAGCCGCGGCAAGTAACGAAATGAATAGAAACAGACCTCATTGCTAAATTTACTGCGCTAACGTCGTTGAAGATAATTATGCGAATAAGTCGAGTCATTTTCTATAGTCACGTTCCATGGTCGTAATATATATATAATATTTATATAATTACGCTTTTACATCGTGATAATATTCAACATTTACTCGTAATATATATTTATGAAATTGGCGTGAGATAGGTCAAGAATATTAGGTGTTTCAGTATTTCAGAAAATAAAATGAGAATGAAAGGGAAGTAAAAAAAAAAAAAAAAAAAAATTAAAAAAATTAAAAAAATAAAAGACAAACAAACACAACAACGGAAGAATACTGATTTTTAAGAATAAAACGACTTATTGACGATCGTAAAAATGGTTAATAAAAAGAAAATATCCTCAAACGTTCATTAATTGCATTCATAAATTATAAATCAACGCGTCGTTTATTTCATATTTCCATTATTGATGCATCACATATGTCTTTCGGTATTTCTTTTTGTTTTCTTATATTTTTATTACGTCCACGTTCACCTTATGATTCTTTGAAACAGTTGAATACGAAGTAATAAAATTGTTTCTAATTCAGCTTAGGCGTTGCGTCGCATTTGGAGTTGTCGAGTTAACAAATTGAGAAAAATTTGTGTCCCTTTCACATTTCTAGAAACATGCATCTCGTATAGACGTCATATGAAATCTTGTCGACCAACTCTTTTCTAATTCGAGTAAAATCTAGCCGTGAAATTATAGAAACTGGTAAAAACTCATACATATATAATACGATAATAAAAGTTTACAGGAGCGCGAAAGCGAGAAGCCACGAAGTGAACTTTAAGGGGGATTCGATTCACACTTTCACTGAGTTTTCAAAGCCGATCGAGATTCGGGCTGTTAAAGAGAAGAGTTTGTAATTCTTCTCAATTGGTATAAAAGAAAATTGGTCAACGTGGAACCTATCGTAGACCGAAAGAGTGTAAAACAAAGATAGAAACTGAAGGAAATCTTTACAATTTTATATTAATTAGTTCTTCCTAACTTATATTAATATTTATAACATTGTTCGAAATATTGTTTCTTATACGCGAGTTAGTCGATTAACTGAAAAATTCGATTATTCAAACAGCGTGTACCACGATTATTAATTAGGATACTGTTAACACGTTTCTTTTCTCTTAAAAGCAACTAATATACTTTTAGATAGATTTTTTTATTTACATCAATATTTTATCAACGCATTTCTCTCTTCATCGCTTACGTTCTGAACACTTTTAAACGTAAAGTTCTATTATATTTTACACTAAAAGGAACGATGTCAGGAATTATGTACGTTGATTAAACATATTCTACTTCGATCGATAAGCGCTATGAATACTTAAAATCGTAGACCCTCTGTCTAAATATTATAAGTCTGTATATGCATATGAAAATGATAAATCCGAGATGGAAAATGCGAATACAACAGCACGAATCAAACGAAACGAGTAACAAAAAATGAAGCAATCGTGCTGTGTACGTATATACATACACATTTACATAGGTTGCACGAGCGTTGGAAGCGGAAAAAGGGGACGAGTGGAGATTAAAAAATTAATAAAAAGGAAGGAAATTCAAAGGAAAGTCGACGTTGAATTAGTGAGACAATGTCAAAATGCCTTCTGAAGTGAAGAGATACGTTGTTGCAAATTTTTGTGAAAAAATAATTGAAACGGAAATGGAAAACAGAATTGAAAAAGCATGCCATCTGTGGTTTCAATGAAATTTACTTTATAATACTTTCAAATACATTAAATGTATCATGTCATAGAATGTTATAGTGTATAACATTAATATCTTATGAAAATATTAATTAGTAAGATACGATACGATGCAACTGGTTTAACAGAAATTACAAAAATTGTTATTAAATATTTAAGATATAATTGGATACCATACGGTTAATTAATTATTTATATAACTGATTTTTCAGTGTTCAGCTGGAGACAATTTTAACACGTATTATTCTCATAAATTATTATTATTCTCATAAAGTACGATTTATGTGCGTTAAATATTATAGCCGTGATACAATTTCCATTTACATTGATGTACCAAAGGTTACGTTTTATTATTTCTGCATATTTTAACATTCATTATGAACGGTGGCAATCAACCATACTGAACAATCAATTTTTCTTCAACCACAAGGAAAATAACGTGTACATCGCCTCGCAATTACATGAAAGCTTCGTTTGTGTTGCATTAAAAATACGAGAATAATACTAATGAGTAATACAAAAATCACATTTTTTGTCTTCGTATCATACAAAGGAACAATATAACGTATGACATTTAAATTATTTATTTAGAAGTTTGTCAGTGTTATATTAAAATTCAATACATGACAGATTGAAATGTTAACAGATCTCAGACATTATTATTAAAAAAATCTTCCCTGTCATATTTATAACTTGACAACCGAACAATCTGAGGATAATGAACAATATAAATAAAGAAATTACCCCATAGCGTTTGACGCTTACGGATGCCAATTAAAAATAAATTTTATCACGTCGTAGTATTCTACGATAGCTCTGATAAAGAATAAAATCATCCCGAGTCTCCTATTCGTAATTCTCTAACTAAATTACATTCTGTCAAAGATAAGCAAGTATCCATATATTTTTCAGCGCTGGCGTATATAACGAAAGTAACAGAGCAATGTGCTGAAAATTCAGAAGAAAAGTGTAATACGTGGAACTTGTTTCGAAGATGAAAAACCTCGTACAACTTCGAGAGGACTATAACAGAAGCCGTTTCAGAGTTGAAATGAAACGCGCTCAAAATGATCGCGAAAATGAAAGGTGACACATTGTGTAACGTTTGGCAAACTTTTAACAAATAGGAATTAAGAGAGAAAAAGAGAAAAGTCGGGAACGAAAGGAAAGGAAGAAAACGGAAAGGAAGCAATTGGCATGTAAGTAGATATGCGAGGTGAAGCAAGAATAACAGATCGTGGCGGGTGATTGTTTTGGGGCGTCTGCGCCTGGTGGTGCGAGAGAGGACCACCGAGCGACCAGCAGGAGGCGTCTAAGCCCTCGGGATGCCAGTCGATTCCGAGCCGCCGCGCGGTTGAGATGCGAGCCATCGTGCTCCTAAAACCTCCGTATCACCGTAACCTCGTGCACTTCTTATCTCTCCTCGATCGTACATTTTGTCCTCGAGCTTCCCATTCTCCTCCTGAATTATCCTTATCCTCTCATTTCCTCCGTGTTCCCCGATAACGCGCTCGCAATCGGGTAAAAATTATCGCGTAACATAAAAAAAATAATCGCACACGTGAATCGTCGTTTTTTCCTGGAGCGTTTATTTTCACGGTGTAACTTTGCTCAGAGGAGTTTCTGGAGGGTCTCTTCGGTGTTTCGGTGATTCTGAAACAAGATTACAAGAAGTTTCGCGCAATTGAGAAGGAAAAGATCGGACTAATGGCCGTGAACTCGTCAGATCAGGCGTTCTCCGTGTTTTCCGAAGATATCTTCGGATTTGGTCGTCGCTGGCTTCAAGGTATCCCGAGGAATTAGAATAACGAGAAAAGTAACCAGCATCCGAGAACAAACAAGAATATCTTGCGGGATCAGTCGGTCCACGGTCGCTCGTTACACCGTTGTTGAATTAGGATCGGTGACGACAAACGGAATAATTTCCCTGACGCGAAGTATCTTCGAACGTGACACGGGACATCTACGAAAACTCGAATCGCCGTGAAACGCGGGAAAGTTCGCAGCAACGAGGGCAGAAAGAAAGGAGAACTCGTGATCAGTATTTCGAGTTTGTTGCATGTGCGAACTTGGCGCCACCTATCCCGCGCTATACTTATAACGTGTATAACGTATCTAGGTACATCATCGTATATATTAGCCGTGTCTCTGAAGACATTCCCGGAAGGGTTCGATCGCTGTTCTTTTCAAGGGACGACATTTCAATCTGGATCGTGGCGTTGTTCGATATATTTTCGGATGGCCGTATAGACGCTGGTCTCGACGATACGAGCTCCATTGGCATCGCTCTAATTCGTTTATTCTAATTAGAATTTTCTAATTGACTACATTGGGACGCGCCAAGGTGATACAAAGAGACCGACAGTCCCCCCCTTAGGAAATGAAATCGAGCATCGATGCGATCCGACACTCGCCTAGAATGTAACACGCCTATACTCATCAGAGAATAACGAGAAGAACACGTGCATATGTGTATACATACGCATACGATCTATACAAGTATAATTTTGTATTTATCTATATTTAGAATATAGCTGTTAATTATAATTAAAATTAAGATAAAGAGGGTGAACACGATTGATCCTCTTGAAGATGCTTATGGTAGCAAAGCTTTAATCGAAAGTAGACAAATCCTTTTGAAAAGGGTGGTAGAGAGAGACTCGAATTCATCGAGAAATCAATTAATCTGGCGCGCGTATAACGATCGATTTTATGCCAGTGAAACAGGGCACCACGCCAGTTTTGTCCCCTGACGACGATTCAATCCCGCTCTGACATTACGACGTCATTGGCTCGCTATAGTGCCCAATTACGAATGCATCTGTCCAAGACGAAGTCAGTTTTATAGCAGTTTCATGGTAATTGGTTTAATCTGTTTGGTTTCCTATAGTAAACGAAGACGATTCGTGATATTCTGCCTGGAAACATTTCGATTTCCGATTATTTGCAAAGATTACATATATTATTCTTCGGACGCTTTTGTCAATAGCAGACAGAATACTCGAATTAGTTAAATATGTTTCGTTATACTTTGTTTCCGTGAAAATTTCATTTCGTTGTATTGCATTTCTGGCGTCAGCATATGGAATGTTAAATTTACAGGCATTCTCGTAAATATTATATGAGTTTTTATATCACATTTCGTGAAGATACGATAATTCCTTGGAAAAATGTTGTCGGAAATACCTTGAGCTGAAAGGCGTTCCCAAGGATATTATACCTTTAGCTATTAATACATTCTCGCATTAACGTACCGGAAATTCGAACAGTAAACTTAATGAGAATAGCACGAGAAATTTTTACAGAAATTCGACCCAGTCTTCGGCAAATATTCCGCCCGATGATACTCGCATGCGCAAGCCAATCATGCTTCGGCACTGCTCCGCATAAAAAATGCGTTAATACATCTGGAAATTAAATTCTTAAAAAATTGCGATGAAAGTTGTAAATCGGATTGACATTTGTAAATTACGTTGACCAGTTGTTTTTTATGTAGGAAAGCTTGCGACGGGCTTTTATTCATAATCTTTCTATCTATCTATCTATCTATCTATCTATCTCTTATCCATTATAGAACCGCGTACGTTATTTTCTTCGTGTAGATTCAATCTGCTTTGATAAAAAAATATATTTCGATTCATAATCGTAAAAAGAAGAGAAAATGGCCAAGAAGGTTTTAAATAATCTGTTGAATGGATAAATGCTTTTTCCTTGGATAGTTTCCACACATAGTCTCGCAGAAAGATCGTTAAGATAAGATCGTTCTGCGATCAAAATTTAGAGAATCTGCAACAGTCTCGCAGAAAGATCGTTAGAATAAGATCGTTCCGCGATCAAAATTTAGAGAATTTGCAGGTATCGTATCGTGGTTGTCCTGTCGTCCAATTTTCGAAAGGGAAGAACATATGCTAGATAGACAAGCGATCGATAGATTTTTCTGCTATCAACTTCCAGAATCAGATTATGAATTTGATTTCGTTTGGACTATCCGGGGAAATCAGACACGGTCCCTTAAGCAATTCAGGGATGCGTGTGTTCGCGAAACGAGAAAGCACGAGACATCAACCCTACGCGCGAACGATAATTAACGATATAGATCATACGTAAATACGATTTACATAAATTTTGTCGTAAACTGACAAATTGAAAATCTTCGAGTTGATAAACTCAAATGTATAATTTCGTTTACAAAACCAGTTGTAAATCGTTGTAGCAATTTCAATAGCAAAATCCCGTATCTATCGGTATATTATTTGCTCTATTGTTTGGCGTAGTTATTGCAAATATGCGAAAAATATTCCGCCCTTTCGCATTCGAATCGATCTTTAATCGCGTGGAATTTTTGCCGAAACGTGACGAGTGCTTTCTTTAATTTTTTACTGGTACGTCAAATTGAGATTTTTTTCTTTTTTTTTACATTCCAAATAACACGTGATTCGCAATTCGACCTGTATAGATTTTCTCGTCGTACTAATCTGCTCTCATGGACGAACTGCGATTTTTCTCGACAGTGTAGTACTTTAATATAGCATTTTTTTTTGCAAGTTTGTAATTTTTATTCGATTTGTCGTTAGTAGAATAAACCTAGCTCTTCCATTTCCTTAGATATGAAATTTTGTGTTAAATAAGATGCTTTTTCTTTAATTTATAGTCCAATTTACAATTATTTTATTCGAGTTTCATTTTGCATTCTTGTTAGCACTCGTATGTGCATAACGAACTCAACAGGTGGAACGAAGTACGCGAAAGTTGTGATCGAAAAGCTCTCCGAAGGAATTTGCTACTGTCAATTAGAATTATATCTCGATTAAACTATATCTGTTCTCAGAAAATTACAAAGTGAATCTAAAACAATTTTCAACGATTTAGGAAAGACATTTTCAACTTGAAACTCGTGTTCCTGCTTACGCTAGTGTAGACGTGTTATTTACAGTGCGTGTCACTGTGAGAAATAACGTAATTTCGGTGAAACATTTTATAATATGCAGATTTGAAAAATGTTGTAGTAAGTCGGGAAAATATTCTTGAAAGAACGCGCATGAGACTGAATTACGATTGCAATACGAATCTCGTTGGCAAAAGTTACTTTCGTCACTTTCAACTACATCTGCAGTGCCTCATTCGCGATTTCTACAGGATAAAACGCTTTCTCAGAAAATATAGTTTTTTTGTGACAACGAAGGGTATTGAAATCTTCTGTTTGTGCTCATACCATAGAATGGATGACGTGGAATTAAGAGAAAAGAGTAGGAGACTGACTTTTTTAAATTAAAAATATCCCGAAACGAAAGTCTGCACAGTATTTCCATTTACTTTTTGAAATCAGAATCTGATAAAAAAAGGTGAAATACAAAGATGATACTCGGTTTTTCTTTTACGTTATAAAAAGTTCTTTCCTCTATTTAAACTTGAAATTGAGAATTACATTTCCATCTAAATTTCGAAGGAAAATTTATTTTATTAAAAAAGGAAAGGACATGTAACTGGTTTTAATTCTCGGTCGTTTCCCAACGTTGGTCAAAATATGAAAAAAATTTTGTTAACACGCGTGATTTCTTGTTTCATTTTTACATTAAACGTTTCCTTGAAGCGTAAAAATATCAGGATCACAGTAGAGTTAAATACATTTATTAAATAAAGTTCAAATTTATCATAAGGAGAAGAAGTTTCAAATTCTCTGGAAAATTCTCTTTCATTTGACATTTCATTCCTGAGAATGAATGTACCATGAACAATATCTCGCATACACCCTTGTTATTTCTTTGAACGACAATAATTCTGACGCAAGGCAGATCAATCATACGATTTATCAGCGTCCAATTCGTGAGTATCGCGGTACAGATGAAAATTGACACGCCGGGACATACGATCTCTGGTTTCTCCTTTCTAGTTGAAAAACGCGTATTCTGCGTGATTCGACTCTGGTGAAATGAATTTTACCACGGATCGTTACTACGGCTAGCATCAAATTGAATTCGCATCGTTGCCGGAGTTAATTAAAGCCTCTGTTCGTAATTAATCGGACTTGGTGGGTGGCGATTCGCCTCCTTTCTTGTAAACACATCACCCTTCGAAAATTCTCAAACTCGCGTTGGTTCTTCTCAATAAACAAGATTGAAGGCAGAAAGGGCTGTGAAAAAAATACGCCAAACGTGTCTTTCTATACCTAAACTCTTTCCTGTTACCCGAATATTAAATTCCTAGTCTATATCGATCTTATGTATCACGTTCGTCGTGAAGATATTTTTTGTTATTTCTGTATTTAGTGATAGGATCGCAATAGCTATTATTTTATTCTTTGGATAAATCTATCACACCGTTCTGAGCCGAAAAACCTTTAGTTAGTTTTTCGGTACTTAAACTCGCCCTGCTCGACATTTTTATATTCCTTTGATAACTGTACTATCACGTGAGCGTTTATTATATATTCGATAAAGCGCCTTTATGATATTCAACACTGAATCATCGATCGCGCGTCTTTTTTCTTTGTTATTTTTTAGATTATCTTCTGCGCTTCTCAATATTATTACTATTAATAATATTTTCAATAAAATAATAACTAATTATTGAACCTGGGCCCATAACCTGTCGTTATGTCTGTATTTAGAGGTAAGATCACTATGGTTATTATTTTATTCTTTGGATAAATCTATCACACCGTTCTGAGCCGAAAAACCTTTATTTAACTTGTCAGTACTTAAACTCACCTCGCTCGACATTTTTATATTCTTTTGATAACTGTACTATCACGTGAGCGTTTATTATATATTTGATAAAGTGCCTTTGTGATATTCAACACTGAATCATCGATCGCGTACCTTTTTTTTTTTGTTATTTTTTAAATTATCTTCTGCGGTTTTCAATATTATTATTATTAATAATATTTTCAATAAAATAATAACTAATTGTTGAACCTGGATTCATAACTTGTCGTTATGTCTGTATTTAGAGGTAGGATCACAATGGCTATTATTTTATTCTTTGGATAAATCTATCACACCGTTCTGAGCCGAAAAACCTTTATTGCACTTTCTTACATGGACTAGGGATAAAAACAAAAGAATATCTTAAACCTATCGATTAAATCTATTAATTATATCTAGAACTATTTGTTATTATTTATTGCAACTAGCGTATCTGCATATTGATAGCGAGCGCGAACTCACGTTGTCATTTTCAACAGTTTTATTCCCGGAAAAAGTTACTTCTTCCCCATTTTACAGACAGAGATTTGTGTATGTTGTCGGAGAAAATGTCAGAAAGTTTGAGAGTAATGAGGGTAATACGCACGTTGATTGTGTGATAACATGTCAGAGAATATTTCGTTAACTTGCGTGATACAATGAAGAATTGTTTCGTGATTCGCGAGTATACAGTGACTCATGAAAATGTTTAAGCATGCAATCAATTATAGACATATTTTCTGAATGTAGTATGTTTGTTATATAAAGCATTTTGGAATTACATTAGCATCGTAATGAGATATGCCAATCATAGTCAATGTGGTGAAATTTGAGACAAATCTGAAAATGTATATAGAAGTTAGAAGACATTTATTGCAAACACATGGACTTGGTAAGGATCGTTAAATTATTTAAATAATCAATTAGCGCTAATTACGTGTTTGAGACCACTGTTCATGTCGCAAGCTACTTTCTTACTAAGCATATATTTGTAGTAAGTGGCTTTCGACTTTTATATACATTTTCAAATTTGTTTCAAATTCTATCGATATAATCATGATAATCGCGTCTCGTTACATCGCTAACAAAGTTTCAACGAGTTTCATATAATACGCATAATTTGTTCGTAAAAAGCCTCATATTCGATAATAATAAATAAAGTGGCTTTCGACTTTTATATACATTTTCAAATTTGTTTCAAATTCTATCGATATAATCATGATAATCGCGTCTCGTTACATCGCTAACAAAGTTTCAACGAGTTTCATATAATACGCATAATTTGTTCGTAAAAAGCCTCATATTCGATAATAATAAATAATAACGAAACGTTTGATTGCGTTTGTTTGTTCTTACTGATTTCTAAAATAAGAAGTATGTATCAGCGTAAAATTTCATCCGCAATGGTATTACTTTTCTTTGACGATAACTTCTAAGAGCGAAAGAACCCCTAATTTTCTACCCGTCAGACAATTCAACCCTCTCGACAAATTAAATAAATGGTTACATCCAAACTTTAGGCCTATTTGCCACTGTAACATGATTGTCGTACATCTATTCGTAGCAAACAGCCCCTTTGTCTTCCCCCTTATGAAAATATGTTCCATTCATTTATTTGACATAATAGGGTTCACCCCTCGATGACCCTACCCTGCCGATACTCGTAACCAGTATTTTTACTACGAATAGCGGGCGTGTCATCGTGAAACAGACAGACTTTTCCAGCCTATTTCGAGAAACTGTTCTAAACAAAAAAATGTGAAGTAATTTATGAGTAACTTCGTCCTGTTTATGAAATATATTGTAGAACGTTTATGAATATACCTTACTAATAATTAGACTGTATATTTTTTTACGTTTTATATTTGTTTGTCAATCTTAGACTAACGTTAATCGTACAAATGTCATCGAGATGGCCACGTGTGTCTATAGAAATAAATAGCCGTTTGATTACGTTCACTACGTCTACTAAATGTCGATCATTATTAACCTGTTGAATCGTTCGTAGCTTCTTTCTGCTTTGTAACTAATGAAAGCTATTTCCGTGATCAGAATTGACTTAGGGAGCATAGTTAACATCAATAATAGCAATGTTTTACGCAAGAATGCCTTATCGTTAGAAGCAACAAGCATTTCACAGACGGGCTGATTTGATCAAAACGAGGATTTCAGTTCCGAACACGGTACGTATTCGGTAACACGAATTAAATAATTCCCTTTGTGTCGCGATAACGGAATAATGATAATTTGAAGTTAATGACGTTTATTGGCTCCGTGTACACCAAGATTTGTTTGTTTAATCGAGTTGAAATGGTAAATGGTATACAGTGGCGGGTATGTAACTACAGACACAGTGCACAACCTTTGTATTAAATTTAATTAATTTAGTTTGTAATCAGTTCCCGAAATGAAAATTTGGGAACCGTTCCATACTCGCAATGCTGAAAAGCATGAGAAATGTATTTTGAAGTATTCTTCTGGAAATTTTTTTTTTTTATTTACTTTCTCTACTGGAAATTCGCAATCGATTCTCTTAGAAACCTCGGAAAAGGACGATTTTTTATTGAAATAAGCAATCACGTCGGTGGTTGTAACACGATTATTTGATTAACGACGAACCGAGACACGACAGGTGTTTCGCGAGGAACGAATTTCTAGAATTGAAGTAATCAACAATCACGTGAAATTAAACGGATTTTTTCAATTCAGTTGCGGCGGAAGTTCGACTCCGATATCGAATGATTGCGTAATTATAGTCGAGTTCAAGTTAATTAACGCCGCTGCATATGGAGGTGGCCGTGACGTATTTACGTTTTCAGAGGTTCGTAACGAACGAACGAAATTCCGTGTGTTTCTACGGGGAAAAAATTGAAAGCCATGTACAACCATCGATGCGGTTTCCGCGCGGGAATTTTTATCTGAATGTAAAAACGTAATTTTTAGAGGAAGGTCGCTGGGAAAAACTGAAAGGGAAAATTGCTTAGGGAACCTTTGAATATTTTAAAAAACGAATCGCTATCATCTTTTATATTTCGAAATAAAATGGCAAAATTTTGATTATTTCTTCGAATTTATTCTCCTTCTGAACTCGTTAATGAACAATTTCCATTCATAGAATGAAATGTAATGTTGTATATTAATTTTTTACTAGATATTATATTTGCATTAAACGATTTTAATATCTGCGTACTTTTTCAGATTCCTTTGAAATTTTAACAATATAATCATATCGCGCTGATGAAATTTCAAAATGTTTTATATTGTATGATATAATAATAAAATAAATTTACACGTATGAAAGCATTCTACGATACGTGTACATTATATAACTTTAACAGAAACTTACGTCGTTGCTATATTTTCAATACTTATATTTGAAATAACGTAGCGAGCAGTCCATCTCTGCATTACGTAAACAGCCAGCAAAATTTTAACAATATAAATTTCACTAAACAGAACAAGATACTTTGAACTTTAACATCAACTATAAATATCGAACGAAATTCATCTCCTTTAAAAAAAGGAAGAAAAGGTTCATCTAGTTCTGTCGCTTTCTTTCCGACCAGATGTTATCCAGTTCATATTTAAAAAAAAAGATATCTGAAAGAACTGTAACTAATACTACGCGATTATATGATAGTGTTTGTTCGTTGTACTGTTTTCACTTGCTATGACCTTATATCCAGCATTAGTTGAAATTTTTTAAAACATCCCTTTTGGAATATAAAGCGAAAAGTCTGGCTGGCCAGAAACTTTTTTACGCTCGTATACGCCAAAAAGAAAAAAGGAAAAGAATTTTTTTTCCTTCGAATTCTTTCCTCTCTTTCATAAATATGCTCTAAAGGGGAAAAGTAGGAACAGGAATACTCGACACGTTTCGTACAATTTGCATTAGATAGCCAGCTGAAACCGATCCCGTTAAAATATCGTACAGTGGGCCTTCGATGATAACAGCCATATTATACGACAAACAGTAATAGCTCTACGAATGTGGCGTTGTATAACGTTTTGTTTTGTATTTTGTATCAAACGAAGCAAAGCCACGATACAATGCCATGGCGATCCTTGCACACAAATGAATTCCATTGGTTTACGCGTGAGCTGATGGAAGACTATCGAATCCACATTAATTCATAACAATACGCAAACGTACTCGATTGGTTCACGTTGATTCGCGACCAGGGAATTAATTTTGATAGCGCTAACAAAGGATGGACACGGGCGATCATAATGACACGTCAAGTAGGCCACCGAAATAATTACGCACTATTAAGCGATCTGTGGATGGAATACCGATGAGAGGATTGATTTTTCGATTACATTATCAGTGAGCGCGCATAACACGTGCCATCGCGTAGACGGCGTTTAACGTATCGCGAATGAAATTCGTTTCATACGAAATAAAAATGTAGTAAATGTAGTTGAAGATTTTGAATAGACGATGAGATAGTTAGCAAAAGCTGTTACAAATTCCAACTTGAAATATAGTCGAAAAGGAAGATGTTTAGGGTACGGTCCATGATTGGAGCAACTTGTTGCGTTTCGGGGAATCTTTGGAATTTGCTGTAATGGCTCATAGAATGTGCCTTTACGAGGAATATATATGTAGCTATACGTAGATTGAATTTAGAATAGAATTATTTGTTTCATTATTATTTACTATAACGTAGCTTAAATAAGTGTTTTAGGAATTTTTCAATTTGTTTAAAACTATTCGAATAACGTAAACAACTATGTAAAAATTAATTGTATACATTTTTTCAAAGTATCGAAGAATTGTCATGATGTGAAAAAGTATATCAAAATTGTGGAAATTGAAAAATTAAGTGATTATTTAGTGTACTGATTATTTGATAGATTCGACGTTATTAACGTTTGTTATCGGATAGATTTGTTGATCGATTGAGATTTACGCAACGATGAGATCAGAAAAATAATCTAGTAAACAATTACAGCAACAGATAAGAACGTTCAAAAACAAAATCAGTGTTTTGCATCAAAATTAAACGAACATATTTTAGTAAAATAGAATAGAAATATTTTTATTTATCACTTAATTATTTACTTAAAATTATATACAGCTTTGATTCATTATACGTCGCAAATGAATTTCCAATGCTCCGAATCAATTAACGTAATTAAAAGTTTCGCGAGTTCTCGGCGATAAATCAAAAAGAAATATGTACAGGAATTTCTATTCGAGACGCAATCGTATGGAAAGAAAATCCAATGGGATCCAAAGTAGGCCACCCAAATGTTACGTCGTGTTACTCGAAACACACATGGAATATCAATTTACTCTCATGATCGATAGAGCACCTAATTAATAATTCGAATTGCTCAAGAACGTTTTAATTGAATTTTCTAACAAAATGTAAAAAGGTCTCAAGCGTTTCTATCTTTCTGTTGCGTTGAAATATCAAACAAAAGCTTTTTTCAATCTCTGCCTATTTCCGCTTCAAATATACAGAAAAGGTACAATTCTCAATTATAAAGAGCTTATCTCTCGTCAAGAAATGTTTCCTGTGCAAATATGTTTCTGCGATATTCATCTCAATTAGTAGTACCATCCTTTAGGAATTTGAGGAAATGTGACACGCAAATTTGTTGATAAAAGTATAGTAATTCAGTAATAGGACATGTTTTTCGTAACAAACGATTGATTTCTTCACGTATTACTGTCTATAAGAATCTTTTTAATCAAAAAAGTAAAAGGTCTAGCAACGCATTGCTATTTTGCAGCAAAGTGTGTATTACAACTTTCAGATGAGTTGCAATTTCATATTTATTAATTACAAATTCCTGGTTATAATATTAGGTTGTCCTAAAAGTGTCTTTCTTTTACTGACACATCTTTTACAACAACGCATCTTTGTACAAACATCAAACTTAATCTGTCAAACGTTGTGATTTTTATCTTGATAAAATAAAATGGTTCATACGTAATTCGATAAAATAATATAAAATGTTGTGTATAAATAAATCCATTATTTCCTTATAAAACGAAAGAAACTTTTCGGACGACCTAATACAAGAACGTTTTTCTCTTCGAATGACTTGGATCTCTCTTTTACATACTTTGATATTTTTTTTACCAAATTAGATTATATCTTTGCTTCGACATCTTATCGTCACCGATAACTTTCGATCTTTCTGAAAAGAGGAGAAAATGTAAACAACAATCGTCGCAATTTATGTACGATAATAATGACGTTTACAGTAGCTACTGTTCCTTATGGAGATTCAACGAAGCGAATTATCGACGTTCGACATTACAATTCGCATCTCTCCGCCCTTGAATTTGTGAATTCTCCCAGAAAGAAGATATTCCGGCTCGCTGATTTTATCAATTTCATTTTTCTGCGTTTCCTGCCTGCTCATTTGCAAGTGTAGTTATAATTTACAGGAATAATAAAGTTAACTCTCCATGAAATTAATGACTTTCAAGGGTCTTTTCTCCACGCCTTAACGATACTCAAGAATCTGCAATCGCTAGGTTATTCCAGAAAATTTCGTTTCAGACTTTAATTTTGTAAATTGTTCTGCCTACAAAAGTAGTCTTCTGGACGTCTTCGTGAAAAAAATAGTACAACGTTTATGGGAATCGACCGAGTATTTTTAACTCTTATGTACAAACGTCTGCATTTTTGTCACTTCCACAGAAACCTACTCCTTTGAATCACTTTGTATTTTACTTGCCAGATCATCGTCTTATTTGCGCATTCTCTGCACGTTTACATTTTTAATTTTCGCATAAATGGTTAAAAACACGCAGTCTATCTATTAAAATGAGAGACATGTGTCTACATGTTGAAGCTTCTAAAATTCTCCACTACGCTGAAAAGTAACGAGGAAATAAAAATTCAAATTTCTCTCAGAGACCAGTGTTCTCTGGTTAAAAGCTAAAATGCGTACAAATTCAATATTCTTCAGTTATATTATTCTATTAATTATTAGTTACATTTCTAGATTCAACACTAACTAACTAACGCGGAATAAAATCAGCAAAATAATTCTTCTAAAAAAAAAAAAAAAAAAAAAAAACAGAAATCGATGATGTACTCATCATTACTTTTTCCTCACCCTTAAAATCTTAAAATCCAACTTTTATAGTTTAGCTGACATAAAACGTTTCTCTCCCCAAGAGCTTTCGATTTCCCCTCACGAAATGGCCGTGAAAATCAAATTAATCGCAGGGCCAGTCGAATTCCTCTGATAGCGTTTTTACAGAAGCACGATATACTTCCCTCGATTTCATTGGGGGTTGCTTAACCGTGCCTAACCTTTATTTATTTCCTTCGCTTTGGTAATAGTGTCAAAGAGCGTATTAAATAAACTGCTTCGGTAACGTAAACAAATTCAAGTGGTTTCGATCGCGCCGAAAGATTGAAATTCCTCGCCGTTTGGATCTTGTGAACTTGCACAGACGGAGACGCAATTTGGACGTTTAATTTAATCCACGATTGGAGCTTCGATCCCGCGCTTTTAATTATATTTGATGTTTATTCCCATTTTATTCGTGTTTAACAAAGCGTTATAAAAAATATTTCAGAATTTAGTTAAGCTTCTATATATTTGTTTCTATAATTAGCAACACGTATACCAAATTTAACCGCTATTTAAGTAAAATATTTGCGAACTAATTATTCGTACGATATGTCAGCGTATTTGGTTAGACGTCGCGTTGAAATAATTATGTGCTAGTTAATTTGTAATTGGGGGCATGTAGGTATGTGACAGACTTAAAAAGGTGCAAATAAAAATTCAAAGAGCAGAGAAATTTCAAAGAGAGAAAATATTCGCAAAGTGATAAAAGTTAGAAAGAGTACCGTGAAATTTTGACCTAGAAACTAAAATTTCCATTCGTTTTGTTCCAATGTCATGAATTCCCCTGCGGCCAAATTCGAGGATTTTTACGAAGCTTTAATTTCCTTTCGATTTTATAGAAATACGCGGCGATCGTAATACTGTCGAGTTCTACGTCAATTAATATAAATGTAATCCGCAGATTACGAGTTACGGATCCTCGTAATTAATGGATTTTCTTGGTGATTGTTTCACGACAAGTCGGGGTGTGTTTGACGTTAAACAGAGTTGAGAAGATTAGAATCGCGATGTGTTGTGTTATCGGAATGGGTATTTAATTAGTCGAGGAAGATAATTAAACAGGTTACGTAATGGATTGTATAATGGTTATGAAAAGGACAAATTTTTTTAAAAATACTTTTACTCTTAAAATTACCGTTTAAGTAATGTTACATTACCATGATTTAGCTATGATAGTAATTAGAGAAAGATTCAAAGAATTAGAAGAGTTTCCTAATGTTTCTAAATACATGTTTTATCGATTTAAGAATAAAATTTCTCCGTGAATAATTTCCTCTAAATACTCTGTAAGTTTTGAATTTAATAAATTTCTGAAGATTCTGAATTTTCTGTAAACAATCTGTAGATTTCTAAGACAAAATATTACAGCTTACGAGCACTTTGCTCTCTCGTAATATTATCAATTATCATATTCTTATGGTTGAAAATTTCCGTTGTTTTTATTTCTTCAATTGCCTGTCTCTGTTGTTACTGATTTAGATATTTGTTTCATTTTTACATAATACAATCTTTATATAACGACTTCTCTGCTTTTAACATGCCTAGAAATTCTTAATTTCTATTACGAAACTTGTGCTAAAATACACGAGAACTATTTTCATTTGCTAATTTCGTTACGTATAATTATGACATTAATACATGCCAAATCAGTTTCATACTAACTAATCCCATATAAAATCTGTGATTCTACGTTATTCAATTTTCATGTTCATTTCCACATTTAATCGAATTATTTATTAGTACTTCGAGTTACTATTAATGTACTTTGTATTCGATGCAATGCGCAATTTTAGAATATAATTATTTATAAATGATTCTATCTTGATGCAGCTAATGGTTATCGATGACATTTATGATTTTCTCATCGTCGTTTAATATATATTCGTATATTATCTATCGGTCACAAATTATGCCAATCAATTCTATAAATTAAAGATGCAAAGAGCAATCAGGATTGCAAACATTATTTTCGAAAATTTATCTCCGAGTTGTTACGATTATTTATTTTATGACGAGTTTTTTAGAATTCATAAAGCAAACTGATGGCCTGAGTAAACTGCACTGGAAGTTCTAGTTCTAATTTTTAAATTTTAATTACGTTTCAGTTGGCATTCATAATTTTCACGAACTCTCTATGTACATTCCTTCGAGCATAGAGAAATTTATTCATTTATTAAATCATGTAAATGTACATTTTAAGATAAAATTATTGTATTCCATTTTATTTGTTATACTATGACTAATTATGCAAAATAATAGATATTTGTATTGAGATGTTCACTTCTTTTTTTAATTAAGAAACATTCCTCTGATTTATATATCAAACCTGCCTTTTGATTTTAGTTTCTTGAAAAATGCGTTCAAATATTCACACAGAGATATGTACCTACCATAAACTTGTAGGTCCTTCCTCGGAAAGCTCGTCAATTCATAAAAATAAATTATCGTTTTCTGATTGTTTACCTGAATAATAACATTAAGAATTTTATATACAAAGTAGTTTTCATTTTTCACAGCACTTTGTCTAACTAAAAATTGGTTTTCGTATTATTTGTCTAAAAAATTAAAGAGATGGAGCACGGATATTGTCGCATTTACGAAACATTTTCCATCCGACTTTCCTTGTCGTATAGTTGTATTGTGAAAAATGTATTCTTTGGGGCGGAAATCGGGATTTTCTGCGCTGTTGTCACCTGTCCATCGTTACGCATCCCTCTGGAAATGCAATTGTGAATTATGAAAAAGCATTATAAAATACTATAAAAAGGATTTAAAAGCCTTCAATATCTTCATTTGTTTCGTTATTTTATTATTCTTATCTGTCTAAAATTTTCACACACTTCGTTTGCCTTTATGAGCCATTACACATTATACTTCGAGTTATTTGCTTCGGTATCGTTGGAGAAAATAAATCGAGAAAGTTGCGAATTGTTTTCAAAAAATGTAAATAGATGCAGGAATGCGGAGATCGGCGGAAATTAGGTTCTCTGTAGTTAAAACGCAATTATGACTACTTGAGACTCCATTAGTTTCCTCAAGGGCTATGCGGATAACGTTTTTAAATCTTTAGTAATTTCTCCAACAGAGATAAAAAAGAAACTAGGACGTTCAACTCGTTGGAGTTCTTTTTTCTAGTTTGCTTATATTGCTTTAGGCAATAAAGTTTGCATTAATTGAATTTCCTATACCATTAGATTTGTCGGTTTGGTTGAGTGATCCTTCTACTCGGGTCGTATGACTGCTTCGTTAATTAAAATCGGTCAGTCCCTTTTGGCCATGTCGAGGAATCGAGTTTAGAACCGCGTTAAAGCAAGTTTTCCTCGAAGCGCACTTACGATTTCTAAAATTGATTACTCAAGATATAACTAAAATTATATTAGCGTGGAAAGTTTGATATAGAAATTCTGTTAGATAAATTATTTTTATTGATGTTATAATTGACACCGCAAGTAATATTCTATAATATAGTTTATTAATAGCTGTCACTGTTAGGAAATTATTATTATTAATGAAACGTATCTAAAAGAAAGATTTCAGAATTTAAAAATGCCGATGTTCGATTGTCTATAGAAGAGATCAATTTTGTTTCGTTTTTAAAAACTAGGGCATCAAAAGGATGAATTTAATTATTCTTATATTTTAATAAATCTAAGAACTGCTTGTATCAAAGTATATTGGTCAAGGGCAATAAAGAGAAACTTCATGTGATTAAGGTAACAAAAGTCAAAGGAGCGTAATTCAGTGTTGTAATTCTGTATCGAAAGTTATATTTCCAATGATTAACAGTATAGATTGCGTATCAAAACTAAAATAATTAATACACTCGAATCGATTGAAAATTGTGGATCGACAGAAGGATAAGAAGAGAAGAGCAGCGAAGAGTAACTTTATGTAATTAAACTAACAAGATCAGGAAGAGTGTCGATAATTTTCTCGTTGGAGTTCGATTCCTGCAACGTGCACAATATAATAAAGTCAACAAGATAATCTAAAAACTATCTTCGTTCTCTCATCCATCGTCTATTGTCGTGCAAGACAGGTTCGTTAAGGATGAACTTGTAGCTTGTTCTCCAGCTTTAATTTAATGTAACACTTTTGGATTCTCAGGTACGTCGTCTTTCACGCTACTCCTCGTGCAGGAGTATACAAGGATGTACGTGTCAGATGAAAGGGTTTGCGATTAATCTGATCTTCTCTCTCTCTCTCTCTCTCCATTTCTCTTTCCCTTACCAGTATATCCTACGCAAGATTAGTAGACAGTCGACGTTTGTGGTGCAGCGCAACGCACACTAATTAGAGGAAACGATCAGTCCGCATGGAAAGTGCAAAACAGATCGAAAGTCGTAATCACAGTCTCGTTTGACCTGGATCCTATGATTACGTCCCTTCTCCGGATGAGTCTCGTCTTCGTATTGGATACCGTCTGCCATCTGTAATTCGTTATTCGTTACCGCGAACTTGGATTAAAAAAGAGTATCGAAATGGTTCCCGTAGAAGTGTGACGTTCGAGCTTGACATATTCGTGGAAGATACGAAAGGAACACGATGGAAGTAATTCAAAGTTGTGATTCAGGCTTTATTATATAAAAATAAAGTTCACGAGACAGAAGTTTGTAAAGTACTTAACAAAATGGTTCTTGCGAAAGTTCTATATTAAAAGTTTGTGTATGAGTGCGGGACATGACGAAATTTCCGAATAAATTCTATTCCTCTAATTGAGGTTCTTTGTTCGCTGTTGACGCGAGGTTTTTGATATCTGTAACAGTCTAGAGGTTGCTGAAAATTTAGCATACGCTGTGCAATATATAATCGTAAGTATTGCAGTCGAGAAGCGAATAAATCATTGTTTTTCTATGTAAGCGTCGGGCTCATTTTATAAATATAATTGACTGTACTATTAGCACCATTGCTCGTATTAAGACTATAATTATCGTTATTTATTATATTAAGCAATTATTAAAATAGTTCAAAATACAACAATCGTGGATAGATGCAATTGCAATCGGTTTGCATATAAAAATATTTATGTAAACCGATTGGAAAGAAGGAAAGAAGATTCCAAGCAACTTCTTTTGTAGGATAAAGAGAACATTAAATTTTCATAATGTTGGAAAGCCAGTATCAGAAATGCAAATTATAATCAAACTTACGTTTCATTTAAAATTCATGATATAAATCAGTACCAGCGCGCTGAACGGAAATAAAATTTATCAAAGTGAATACAAACCTAAAAGAAGAATCTATAATTATGAGATAGTAATTTCGTAGCGCCTGGAATGGTTAACGTTAAACTCGAAACAGATAAGAACTGCTGGCAGGAGCCTGGAGATTCTAACAATTATATTAATTTCGGTATTAGGGTTATTCAGTATTCCGAGAGTATTCTCAGAGATTAAGGCAATCGCAATTTAGAATCCGGAATTCCAGACGATCACGGAGCTTTCGAATTTTCCATTTAGCGTCCGAAGTTTACAGCGCGCATTCCAGTTTTTAAACATTTTTTAATCTGCACTACGATACACGAATTGGGATTTTAAGAGATCTGGGATTTGAAATTAGATCTTTTAGAGTTTCAATGTTTGAGATTAAAGTTCTGGGTTTTGGAATCAGGTTTTTTTTTTTAGAATTCTCGTATCTGAAATCAAAATCCTGGAGACCTTGACGTTTCGAGTTCTCAGGCATTCAGAATCAAATTTCTGCGAAAAGTCTACAATCCAAATTCTGGTGTCTGCAGGTAGATTTTAGCAGGTACTAAGATTCTACGATGTATAGATAATCAAATTTCCATGGATGTTGAAGTTTAGAATTAAAGTCCTAGAACTTCATCCCCGTTTCCGAGACTCGAAGTAAATATTCAATAACACAATAAAGTTTCTTGTTCATATCTTCGTTATCTATTACGTATATCTCCTACGTATTCATTCCTCTTTAAAATCTGACTGTAGATCAAGAGTGATGCAAGATAAACACAGTGTGTTAAGCGTTAATCTAAATACGATAATCATTGCCTAGTTTGTGCACGAATGAGCCGCCGATTTCTCTGTGCACTATAGTTTGTTATCTAAAATTTCATCGAGTTTATGATTTCAAATATCCGCATTTCGTATTTGAAGGAAAAGAGGATGGCCAGTGCTAAAAATAAATACCAGCAAGTTATTGTATAATCATAAATTATGCTTATTTAACCGCAGATAAAATAACATACCGGCTGTAGATTAAATGCAAATCAAATAACTGCGACGTCATTTAGAGATAGCGATGAATTAATGAAAAAGGATCTCTCGGATTATTATTCAGTTCTCCGATTCGAGGCATCTCTATTTAAGAGGCAAATTAATCAGTCGAATTATTAAAACAAATTAAGAAATACGAAAGCGTCGTACGAATGATGGAAATAAATCGTAAAAGGAGATGAGTAAACGCGATTCAATTTCAAAGGTTTTAGCTAGATCGTATAAAAATAAAACACACTGTGAGCAGTACTGCCAATCGAAATTCGTATTTCATCGGTCAAATGGGAAGCCGCTGCTACGACAAATTTTTATCCCCGAATCGCAATGACGCGACGAGGATTGCTTTTATATCAAATCTACTTTCTATCAGCGGATTAAAAGACGTTTTGGGTACGGTGTTCTGGCAAGAAATGTCACGATCATCTGTCATATCGTGAAATGGTTATATGTCCTTTTCTGTAATTCGATCAATTTAATGAAGCTTTGTGGAAACAGAAGGGTCGGTTATAATCACAGACAGAAATAAATGGATCTTTGTGATTTCTCAGTTGAAGGTAATTTCAATGTTTTATTTTGAACATTGGCCGCAACTGGTGAATTTAACGAGTTCCGATTTAAACAAAGTAGAATTTTGATTAAATAGGTCTCCAAATGTTTTGTTGCTCTATTTTTGATCTGATCGCTAGGAATGTTTTAAATGATTGTTCTCATCGACGTTATGTACAATAAATTTTTCTCTAATTTGTGATAATTTAACAAATCGTTTATATTATACGTGTAATTCGATGTTTTGCTCAAATATCAGTGATTAATAGCAAATACGTAGAATATTAATAATAAATTCTTTTATCATTGATTCCTTTTTACTCTCCTCTTTCGTTTTGCTTTAAATTTCTATTTCCTTCCGTAATTGTAATTCCACGCTGTAAATAATAAAAGGACCGACTCAGTGGTAAAAAATACGAGTGACGTTCCAGTGATACGTAAATAGGAAGAAATATAAGAAGTGTAATAGTAATATACTGGTACTATCACGAGTTGGAGAAAGCTTTATACTGAAATAAAACTTCGACATTTTAGTCGAGCAACGAAATCATTATTTTTTAATCCTTTTTAGGGTACTTAGAGAATTGCATACAATGCGATTGTTTGATATGAAAATGTATTATTTTTTGCTCTCAAAACTTTATCTCTCTCGTGTTTCGTTTTAACGTTTATTTATTTTCTATATTTTTTTCTATATTTACGATACTATTTTCTACATTTACGAATTTTTTACTTCGTACGAGGTGTTTGTCTCCTCCGTAAAATTCAAATAACTGAAACTCAAACATAGCACGTCCAATATTTTATATTTATATAAAATTTTCCATCGTATATGTCAAAGAAAAACCAAGACGACAAGGTTCTGTTTTTCTAGGAAAAGCAAGTAATTCCTGACATTGCATAACTCTTTGATCGTATTGGATTCTTTGATCCGAACCTCTCTCTTGGGATCTCGAAATGGGAATCTCGATTGACTCTTTAGAAGTTGTTATTTCACTAAAAATCGCCAAATAAATACCGAATAAACCATCCTTCGTATAATAAGAAGAACTCGTAATTTTTAAGAAACTCTAAAGACAGAAATAATAATGAAAACCCTTAGAACGTTTCGTCGAAGAATCTTTACATCTGGTTTTTCTCTCGCAGGTTTTCTTCAAACATACGTAGAAAAAGTTATGAATTTTATTTGATTTCTCCGTCTAATTTACGTGTAACTCAACAGGTTCATAGCAGTTAGATTTCAACGCGTGCCATTTTCCCAAAATATTCAGTTAGAGAAGACAGTTTAAGTTTGTCTTTTCCTATGCGTTTCCGATCGATTTGGGTTCACGTATTCCATGAACGTCCTACTCTTTGGTGAATGGAAACATGTTCCACAACATCCCTTTACTATTGCGTTCGAGTATGTACCTACTTACTATCCACTTTGACTTGCACTTACGCCTCTCCATAGAATGCTCTCTTGTTCGTGACAATAATCCATTCCATGCATCGAACTTTAATGTATTGTTCTAACCATGGAAGCATCATCAGCCAGTCCAAAAATTAACATTAGCAAGTAATCAAAAGACGCGGGTTAACAAATTATTGAAACTACTTTAGAGCTTGTAATTTCTTTCGAGAAGAATTTTCGAAAAGATAGCCTTCTTCTTTCCACCTGTTAGCTAAAATTACCATTTACATATGTGCATATTTTATTTTAATTCGATCAAATGTGTTACACATTGATGAATTATTAACATTGTACGTTATAACGGTGAAGATGAACCTTTAACGTGTATAAAACCATTCAAGAGGAACATAATCTGCGTTACAGTTGGGGTGCAAGTAAAGAAAGCAAAAGATCAAGCCGAGACCTCGAGTCTTTTAAATTCCGAAGAATTTTCATCCTTTTACGAAATTGCTGTAATCTACGATCGACCATCCAAGGTACAACGCATGGACCAACGAGAAGAGAAACATTTGTTCAAAATGGAAGAAAATGATTTATAGTTTCTATCAAAGCATATCTCGATTTATATATATACCGATCTGTATCTAACCTTTGATAATTCACTGGGGCCATTCTGTAAAGGATTAATCAGTCAATTAATACAGAGAGAAAGACAGAAGGAGAAGGAACAAGGAAGAAAGAAGAAAATAAAAGGACTATCGCAAAGTCTTGATATTTTTGAAATCTTTATAAATGTAATATCGAACCTCCTGAAGATTATCTTCGAGCTTGTTAAGCTCGATAGCATCGAACTTCGAAGAGATTTCTTAATTATTGAAAGACGACACACCGAGGTGACTCTCCCGAATACAATTGCTTCGTATTATCAACGGTGTATTAAAAAAAAAAAAAAGCAAAGCGTTCAAAGTGTTAAGTGCGAAACGATCGGCAGGTATTGTGCACAGCCACGTTCAGAACGAAGTGTGTTATAATACTTGTTGCACGAAATGTCTTGAGTGTAAGTTGGTGTATTCCTGAATTAATATCGCACACAGCTGCACGCGTGCACGTCAAACAGCGAGTTCGAAATGGATTGAGAACGAGAACGAAAGTTCTCTTGTTTTTAACCCTTTCACGTGCCTCTTGAAGCATCCCTTTCCGCTTGTTCTTTGATCAAGGATTTAATGCACCAGCTTTTTGAAAAAATTAATTTTAATTTATTTAAAAAATTTCTTTCGCAATAGAGAGCACTCTCTTCGGATATAATCAGATTCCAGATAGTTTGGAATTTTATGATTAAATTTCCTCCTTTGGGATTTTTTAATGCTTCATTTTTTTATTTTGGAGGAGGACTCGGGGGAAGAAAATGTTTTCCTCCGGATGATTAAACTTGATACGATTAAAAAGTTTGCGCTTTAATTCGAACTGCACGCGTTGAAAATTTCAATTATGTTACTTTTGCTATATTTGATGCGATATATTTGTATGAAGTTCTCGTGCGCGAAAGGGTTAATATGTCTGCTTTGCATGCTATGTTGTTCATTTGTCCTATCGAAATATCGATAGTTCTTTAGGAATGACGTGCTGTTTTCTTCTATCGATATTTGGAACGCAAACGTTTGTCCTTTATTAAACCATGGTTCCTCGAGATTTGGTTAAAACGTTCGATTTTATCGTTACTGGTGTTAGTTTTTAAAATTACGTTTACGCTCTAACGAGAACACGAAATCTCGTTTATCATTGCCTAGTATACCGGAATACCGATCGATATTATCGAATTGACAGGTTAAGCACCTGCGAACTTCCTTCCTGATCACGTTTATTTTTTTCCTTTTTTTTCCTTTTTCGTGCGAGAAGAACGAGATATCGGTTATAATTTACTTTTTTCGACTGTACCATACTGATTTCTAATTCTAAATGGCTTTGTTCGATATCATACGAAAGAAATAGATAGAGGGATTTTCCCGCGAAACCATTTAGTTTTATTTCCGTGTTGGAGGAATTGATCGTTTCTTCATTTTTAAAAGGGAATTCTTTCGTTTTTAATTTTATCTTCTGTTTGTCGTATTTCCCATGATGCGAGATAAATAAAATATTTTATATAACTGTTGTATAAAAACCCGTCACATACAGTTAAGATAACTCAAAATTTGTTAAAATTAATATTAAAGCTACGATTATAAATTTTCGAAGATTTAATCACATTTTTATGAACGTAAATTTTATACAATTTCAGTTTCATATTTTTTAAAATATTACGTTTTAATTCGTAAAATAGATACGCTAGAATGTTCTAAGAGATCCTTTATATTTCTTTGTATTTATTATTCTCCGGTATTTCCATTGTTAATTTTTCCACTACGTAGTATCTTTTTATACAAATAGCCAATATATGTATAATTTGAATAACATTATTTATTACACTGAATATGGATACATATTTTTCTTCAATCTCTCAGTATTTCAAATGATTGCTGTAGATAACATTTTTATTTTATTGGCACCTAGTTTATTTTACGTAGTCAAACGTTTTCGCGTATTATTGCTTAAATCCTCCAACTTGGATAAATAAATACTTAATTCCGAATGATTTTTAAACGTATCTGTTATCTGCATTTGTTGGAGTTTATTTTTTGTAAGAGATACGTAATCCATCGTGCGATACTTGCGTTCATTTCGTTCGTCTATTATATTTAGTATGGCTTAATATTTCTGGTATTTTAGTATTCGTATCGGATTCGAATTTACGAATCGTAAAACTCGGTGAAAAGATCATGCTGTTTCCAGAGCATATTTTACTTGTACGTTATAAGAGTACTTAGTTCTATAATAATTTAACAACTATGTTTGATATATTAAAATTATTGCTAATGGAGTATGCGAACGTTATTTTTATAATAGAAATTTAAAGAAACCAAATTCCTGAAAATTGACAAATAGTACATTTTCGTTGGAACAACGTTCGTAGGACGCAATTTCGTTGTCGTTTGACAATCGTTCGTTTCTCATTTCTGACCTCTAATTTAGCACGACAGTTTCATTTCTTACTATAATACAGATCTTAGCTTCGCGCTAATTATGTCGACGCAGAAGCAACAAACTATCACTAGGATTATCAGACGTAAGTTCGTCGTTCTTCGAATTACTAGGAATATACTGTTTCCTTGATACTTGTAAGTCTTTGCTAAAGGCTTTTTAGATTCAAGTTCTCAGCCGTAAAGCAACGCGAAGTAAAACAAACTGTATCTCATTAACGAGTATATATTTCAAACAATAAACACATCTTGAAAGATTTTGAAAATATGTACAAGATGTAAATTTATTATATACGGAAAAATGTAGGAAATTTAAGTTAAACGATTCGTTATAAAAATATCATCGTGCTCTCGATCTAATACATTCATTCCTTTAAGCGTAGAATATATTTTTTAGAAAATGTTCAATATTTAGAAATTCTCGCATTATTGCAATATACACGTTCTTCGGTATACTGCATCCATCGCAATAATCAGGCAAACAGGGTGACAACGGTGGACGTTAATTAACCAGTCTGTATTAACTAGTCCGGAAAATCTGATGTATTAATTCGAGAACTGTTACGGTTGTCCTTGTATGTGTTTGCCAATTTGAGAGACGATATTACGATATGTCAGACCCTATTGTACAGAAGATGTCGAGTCCCTCAAGTATTGATTATATTTCCAAAGTTTCTTTACTTAGTGAACTAAAATGGAAGCCTTCGATATTGGTGGTACGTGAGAGCTTTTTCTACCGTGGTTTAAATTAGAAGTGATTATTACTTTTTCGATTTTTCGTCTGGCTGTATACTGCCTCTAGAATACCATCTTCGTTTCACTATATTATTTCTTATCATTACAGAAGTTGTATTATTTGTCACGCTGTAACCCGTTTTTTCATCATTTCCATTCTTCCTTCTTGTTAAAAGGAAGCTATTTGCAAAAACATTATACTTACTCAATACAATTATACTGTTTGGCAAGAACAATATTAAAATTCAAAACAGAATTTTTTAATCCCATTTCAATAACAAACAGTACATTCGCATAAGCAGTGTTCCATACACTTTAAATGAACGAGATTTTATAGAACATTTGTTCAACAAAATCACAAGATGTACAATCATTTACATTGCCAAACTCACCAAGTCCACTCGTACAAAATTACTTTGACCTATAAAACAGAAAAATCTCTCTGTATCTTAAAACACGTGTCCGTACACGCAACGCGAAATTTCCATGTTCTCAAAAATAACAAATATTCCGTCCGCGTAGAGAACTGAGCGCAGTTCAACGCCCGCTGAAACTAAAAAACAACGTCTTCTCGATTCTCGAAACGCGAATCGTCATGCGAATTCTCGTGTACACGCGAGAACGTCGGTATTGCGTGCATTTCTCGAATGTCCAAGAACTCGAACCAAACAGTCCAGTTAACAACTAGGCGCCTGCATTGCGGCATGGGAAGCACCAAACTCGTTTAGCTTCTCTCGTCTTTCTCGTTTTCGCCATGTAACCCGCCATGTTCCTATGCCTGGTTCGTTTCGACTTTTCCGTATCCGTTACAGGGAATTCTCAAGACTCCTCGCTCGTAAATCTGCGCACGTCCACGATGGCAGGCGTGATTCGTGGCGAGGCTTCTTACTCGCGTTGCTCCCGAGAAAATAGAACGCCAGTGGCTTCTCGTCATCGTAAATGTAACGGGGCAATGTTTTCCCTCTTGTATTCGCGATTCTTATCGTTAACATGATTATGCGAACGTTTGAGATTTCGTAGGAGCTTTCGTAGGGTAACAATAGGTCCGAGATTTCGTGTTATTTCGAAGGTTTGAATTTCAACTAGTTATTTACGAACTCGAGCGATCCGCATGGAACTTCCAGCAGATCGGTGGATCAGATTTGCACGTACGAGTAGCTTAGGTCTGAGACAGATTGGACGACTCGCTTTCATCCTCAAATTTGCATAATCCGATATTTTATTGGTCGATTTCATTTCTGTTTCTCGTGTGGTGATGGAGGAATTGGGAGAGAATTACGGATTTCTCGGAGAATTCGTCCGACAACCGGGTGTTTGAAATATTGTAGCTCGCACAATCTCTTAATTGTAGCATTGGAAATTAAATTCTAATTTGTTCCTTGGTAGCAATTTGACGCGGTGATAAGAAACCAATGTTGTAACAAATTAATAAATTGTTGGATTTTTAATTCGTTCTTTGAGCCAAAGAAATTGTTTTTCATCAAATCAAAGCATTTTTGTTGGAATGTAATAATATCAAATATTCTCACCGATTTGATTCCATCAAAGATTGTTCAACGAGCCTTTATAGTACGTTAATAGATGCCGTTACATTTTCTAACAATTTTTAAAGGACCGTTGGACAGCGTTTCCGGTTTTTGCATGTTGAAAATTTGTCACGTTGAGAGTTGTAATTACGCGAGAAACAGCAATTTTCCACAAGGTGAATTTCAGCTGGTCTTTAAAAGGATTTTCAGCTATTTCAGTATTTAAACACTTTGACAAATTTCACGCTGACAGACTCGAAGCAATTTCTAGTTGCCACAACAGCCATGTTCCTTTTTTCGTATAGAAAGCTTTATTATGATTGGGATACGCTATACACTTTTTTAGAATGCAATTTGTTTGCCCTATACAACTGCGATATTTATTTTACTTTTCTTTCCATTACTCGCACGAAGAAAGATTTAGTGATTCGATAATGTTGGATAATAAATATTTATTTCATCCGCAAGAAAATTAATTCACAATTTAAGTATCTCTTGAAATATTTTGATCGATCCTTTATAGTTTTTTAGAAATTAAATACCCTCCTCGATATACTTTGGCAGTTTTGGAAATTAAATATTCCGATCAATGCCTCAAGATTTCTAGAAATTTAAACGTTGCATTCAAATGTTAAATGATTGAAATTATTTAACCCTCGATCTCGATTTTCATACGTGTTACCAAGGCGCGTTCCTTTCCTGTTTGAGTTGTCCGACGATTCGAGACATTCAGCCAGTTGAGTGCATCCACGATGTCATATAATTCGCATCCAGACTGATTTTACGATAGTTGTATCTGTTTTATGTTTCGATTTCGTGTTGAAAGAAGAAGAAAGGAAAATCTGTTTCTTATTGAATATTATGCAATCTTTATATCAAACTCGAAAGAGTCTCGATGAAATTTGATCGTTTGATTGTAGGATAGAGGTAATTTTACGAGACAGTAAAACATTGATTATCAGAGCTAATCACGATACCTGTTATTCGGAGATTAGAAAGAAAATCTATTTCTTATTGAATATTATGCAATCTTTATATCAAACTCGAAAGAGTCTCGATGAAATTTGATCGTTTGATTGTAGGATAAAGGTAATTTTACGAGACAGTAAAACATTATCACAGGTAATCACGATACCCGTTGTTCGGGTTATCTAACTTTTTTACATACATGCGAAGAAAGATCATTTTGAAATAGTTTAACCTGAGGACAATTTATGCTACGCTGGGACAAAATTTCAATTACCGACTCATATTTTAATATTCATTTCACTTGCATAATAAATAATTTAGAATATTTTAGCTGGTAAAATTTGTAGAATGAACTAACCTTTTTCGAAAATTATAATACTCAATTTATGATTTTAACCGGGTATACTGATAATAGCTAATGCGGCGTAAATAATTAAACCTATTCGTAGTTAATGTAGTGTAGGTAATTCATTTAAAGAAGGAAAGACCATTGCTATATATCGTACTATATTATAAAATATTAATATCAAACTGATGCAGAAACTTTTGAATAAAAGTTATAACAATTTTTCCCAGTTTCTGTATTTATTTTTCTATCTTTCTTACAAAGAGTCATACTCAAATTTTCCATTAATCAATGTTATGGTAATCAAGGTTCTACCGTATATAACTTGCGTTGAATATGCAACGTCGTTGAATACGCAAATTGAGCTTCAATTTCATTAACAAAGTGCTTCAATATAAACTGTTGTGCGCAAGAACTCTGAATCAGGTCAATGTTTTACAGTAAATAATCGTGCAACCATACTCTGGAAGAAGTGTCAATAAACGGGAGCATCGACATTGCGTTGGAAGGTGCATTATTACTATGCGCTCGAAGGTAACGCACGACACACATGTTAATTTCACCACGACCGAACACCATGTCTCTCTCGTAGCTTTCGCTTACTCGATTTGTATACTGATGTCGACAGCTTGTAATTAGGAAAATTTCAATGTATTTTATAATTCTCTGTATACAATATCGTTGTACTTTACGAAATATAGGCAGAAAATATTATTAAAAAAGTTTCTAAAAAGTTTCTATATTAAGAAGGTGATAATCTAATTCCTTGATTTCATTGTAATTTAATTTGAAAGAAAATGGACGTAGATTAATCCGATTAATTCTCAAGTACAGAATCATTGACTGAAATTCATATTTCGTTCGATCCAACAATTCAAAAATATCAAACTTCATCTCGAACGGTTCCACTGAGACGATCATGATCGTTCTCCTAACGTAACCAATATATGTACTACCACTTTCGCGTAATCCTTATTCCCCTTGGCCGATAAGTTACATATCTCAGCACGATCACACGGAACAAGTGAAGTTCTAACAAACTGTGGGACCTAGGTAAGGTACAAGTCCGTGATCACTTTGTCAAAGGTTCCAGGAACTTGTTTAGACGCTCCGATTCGTGTGGTGGAAACTTTTAGGTTACTGTCGCTAACTTATACGGAAGCGATGTAGCGCGAAGCAAAGAACAGCTCGGTATAACCCGTTTAATTTTCTTCATTATCGAGGTGAACGTATTTACAACCGATATTCCGGCAATTCCATTATCGTGTCATGATACGTGATAAAGCCACGTATCCACTGGTGATACGAGTAAATGAGAAATGGGAATAACGTTAAAGATACATAAAATTATAGCGACGTGATGCGGAAAATTCTCGAACCGTTTATAATAAATTCGAAGATAAGAAGTGCTAAATTAGTTTGTTGAAGTTTTGCGAAACGTATTATTACGTATAAAGTACTGAAAACTTTATTCTAGTGTATAAAAGCTTCGAGAAATATCGTAGGTAAGAAGCTCGGTTAAAAAAAAATGTGTTGCTGCATGTTTTGTTTCAGAAGCGAGATAAGTATAAGAAATGACACGTAACATTTGTATTTATTTTAGGGATTTTCGTATAAACTTCCAAATTCCTTCTGTATAACTACGCATGGAAACGTATTTCAGTGTTTAAAGATACGGACTTTCTTTTAGAAGAGTTTAACTTTATCCAAGTTTTCTTAAATTATGAACTTTGTCCGTTGTATCGTCCTTTCTCCGAATCCCTCGTATAAATGCACTTACGGTCGTAAACGTATAAATAAGGAAATACCGATAGATGGGAACGATTTATCTTACGTTTAGATTGGCCCATTAACCGTGAAATAACAGCTAATCCGAACAGTTACAAGTACACTTCTAAATTTTAGTACCTACTAGATCTAAGTTTCGAAACTTAATCAAATCGACTTGTTTGAATTAACAATTTCGTAAATGCAATCACCGAGGCTAATCTTCTCCAATATTCTGAATATCTTGAATATTGGAATCTTACTGTTGACTTAAATTTCCCAGACTATATCGAATTCGATCTATTCCATATCCGCGAACGTTTACAACCAATTAGTAAATACGTGAAATACGAACATGAACGAGTGCTTGTAAATGTTTTTTGACATCTGCGAGTTTCTTCGAGTAGTATCAGTGTCTTAAAAAAAAAAAAAAAAAAAATCCGTCGATCCCCCATTTCGTATCCCTCGCTAGGGAATGGGAAGATTTGAGAGTTGGAGGGTGAATAGTTTAATTGTTTTATGATTATGAATTGCCTCTGCAGAAACACCCTGTGTAAATAGTAATAAGATGTTTCAGCTTATTTATTTTTCAAGTACATGAAATGAGTTACTCCCCGACTCTGCCGAAATTGATCATTAAATTTTTGCTTTCGAATAAAATTGCTCTCTCGAAAGGGAGTTGATACACAGAGAAATTACTTATATTTAAGAAACCGAGAGGGACGAGTTAATTCGATTTCCTCGGTTAACAGATTAAAATACATACAATGCTGCTACACCTGGTTCTATTTTTACACGGTAGATATGCTCTTAAAGAAACGATGCAAAAGAAAACCGTATAGAAGGAAATACTGCCCATAAGGAAAAATAGAAAATTGGTTTGAAGCGGAGAAAGCCAGTAGAAATAATAAGATATTTTCTGACACGTCATAGCTAAATCTTGAAAGAAATTTTTATTCGTTTCAATACATTTTTTATTTTACGAACTTATAAATATAAATATTTCTACATGCACGTTATATGTCTTTAAACACGAAGTAAGAGTTCGATAGATACTAACGTATGTATGGAAGATGCAATTGAGAAGAATTCTTTCTAATACGATGTATCGAAGGAAATTCTCGAAACTCGATATTATTACTTTATTTCATATGGAATAGTTTCTATGCAATTTTCCCATAAAATGGATAATAAAGATAGAACAGCTCTGACAATCGATAATTAAATTCCGGGAACAACGTATGTCAAAGTGCATGTCCAAGAAAAATACACCAAAAAAAAACAAACTTCAAAGAGTTAAATTCACGTGTGAATTTTTAAAAGGGTAGTCGTTCGAGCTATGTTAAATCAGATCGAACTCTATAAAAAGATAATTCGATTCTTTCCGTTCTCTCTGAACCGCATCGGATCGAAATTTTGTAAAAAAAAAAAAATTAAATGTTTTTTCCAAATAGCGTCTCTTCAAACGCAAAAAGCATAACAACGTTATTAACATTATGCATACAGATACGTACTGAATTTTGGGACACAAGTTTCTACGAACTTCCACAGAAAAATACACAGAGAGTATGTAACTTTTATTTTCATAATGTATCTCTCATATTTAGGCTTGCACTTTATAATAAACCGTTCCCAGCAAAACTACGTATAATATGTTTTTCTTATTTTCACTACATGAAGTTCCTACAATTCGGCCGGAAAAGTAGGAAAAGTAGGAAACACGCTGTATAGAATCGAACGTGAAAACGGTAAATTTAGTCCAAACATTTATTGAAAATTTGGTGGGTCTCCGAGTCCCTACACGGCGCATTTTATTCAATATTCGATGGCTTAGCGAACCAAAACCGTCGTGTTCTAACATATGGTACGTAGTTTAAACCGATAGGGAGTTGGCACACAAAGTGGACTGTTTCGATTCGATGCGCGTTTATCCCTTTTGGGTAGATTTTTACGGGACATAGAACAGCACGTGCGTGCCAATCCAAAGGGCGAAGTTCGCGTTCCTGGAGAAGCGTCCGGAAGTGGCAAGAAGCTTCTTAAATAGGTCGGTTCCACTCTCAGGTTTCCCTCCGTATCTCTTGAGAGGAGATCGAAGCAGATGGCAAGAGCTAAATGGCCCGAAACAGTTGCGGTGATACGTGTTACTTGGTGCTGAAAACGGTTCTACCACGGAATATATGTAGTTTCTCTCTTATAGAAATCCTGATCCTTGTCGTTAAATAGGGAAATGTTTCTTTGACGTATTTCTAGAATTATAATTGACAAATGGGAAGTAAAAAAGAGATTGGAGGGGATAGACTGTTTAATGATACATAGCGGGACTTGTCCATCTTTTTATTATCAAGCACAAATACCCAAATTAAAAATTTTTAGCATCACTAAAAAAAAAAAAAAAAAAAAATACTGCATTAATAGTATTAAACTAAGAAATATTTCCTTAGTTATAGTACCCTGTTTTATTCATCTTTCGAAATATGGTAGAACGTTTGAAATTAGTCGTATTTTCTATCTTCTCAGTGAAATTATACAGGCTGTTGCGAAATAATGACTAACAACAAGTATTTTAAGTTAGATAAAGAGAAGCAAAAATTGCACAAAGAAGGTAATAAAACCGCAATTTTCCTCAATTTCAAAATGGTAGGTAGAAGATTTTAACTAAGAACGAAGATAATATATTTCGTATGTAGAATTAATAATTTTAAATAGTAAAATTTTTTATAGCGTATATTGTGTATGGTATTACAATTATTATATTACAATTACTGATGTATGGTATTTTAAGAATAAAAAGCATCGGTTTGTTTTCATAGTTAGTTTCAGAATGGTTCGTGAATATGAACACTGTCACGATGATTAATGTTAAACCTATGACGATTCATTCTTGGTTGTAAATGTTTTTGTGACAATTATTTCGTAATGATCATTCGTTGTAGGGGAAGTTCTGAAGAATTAGTATCGTTTGTTTCAATCTGACGCCTGAATTGTTATTCCCACGATGGACGATCGCATTGGTCTCTATTGTCGTATTTTCGAGCAGCAAAAAATTTAATTTAAAGTTACAGTTGATTGAGAGAAATGTTAAGAATAACAAACCTTTCGTTAATGCCATTTGAACAATACAATTATTATTCCTTTCATATTGGATATTACGTATACGCAATATCACACTTAGGTAAATTATTTATTAATTAAACGATAAAAGTTAAACAAACACGTACACAGAATGAGAATTTATAAAATAGTTGCACACTTTTATAGCTTTTTAGTCGTAATAATCTTGACAACGCTTTATCATAAATGCTTTACTGATTATAATGATTAGACAAGAAACTTTCCTGTTCGACTTCAAATTCCTCAGCACCTTTATGTATTAGTTTCGTTTTAACGTTTCATATTTATCTGTACGTGTTTTGTTTTATGGAAACGCATTTATTTATAAACGAAAAGGATATTGTTAATTAACTGGTGGAACTTCCTTCGTATAAACTGTTTACATAAATCGTAACAGAGAGAGCTTAGATTTAATTAAATTTAATAAACGTTTAAACAATTCACCATGTAGGAAACCACTTGCTCCTAAATTGTGTCCTCGAATAAATGATTAATAGGTCCCTAGACTATTCAAGCGAGAAACGTTACAGCCTAAATGTCTACTTCTCCTGACACCCAATGGCATGCCCATTACATCAGTGATACTGTCATTCATTAAACCAAGTGACCATCGCTTTTTGGTTATCCTCTCACGTTTCTATTTCCGCTTAGCCGCTCCCTTATTTTCAATATCGTCACGTATGCCCTATAGTTGGATTAAATTGTCCACGTGCGTTAACAGAATTCAGTTCATTCGCTATAGTTCGAAAGATATATTTACATAGTGACGTTTGTTTGAACATGACTCTTCTGTTACGGTTTTTTATCTATATCTCTATTTTATTAGGAAGAATATTATAGTTTATGATATTTTATTTTATTAAATGCATTTTATGCTTATTATTTAAGTTAACGTTGCATTTATTAATTTATGTTCAGATATTCTGTTGCGAAGAATAGTGCATAAAGTATGATGTAACGGAAAAATTTATTCTTTGAAATGATTTAAGATCGTAGAATTCTCTTTCCATGGGATAATATTATTTCGATTTCCAAGAGGAAGCCTGCGAAAATTTTCGAGTCTATCCATATTTTATGCGAATCCGAGCTTCGTATGAATCAATATTCAACTATTTGAAGTTTCTTCTCTCTTAAGATGACGTTTTCATGATAAGTAGTCTTGCTGCGTAATTTTGATTTACGATTTAGAAGACATCACTTTTTGGTTGTATCGGAAAACCTTTTCTCAGCGGTAAAATTCAGCTTTTATACATTCGCATTAATTTTATAAACCAAAAACTTTCTAATTCTTCAAGGAGCAATCATATAAGATATAAAAATTCCTATGTCGTACTTTAGAATTTGATGTCAGATAATAAGCCTGTAATAGAAGGCATATATTAACAAAATGATAATGATAGAGATTTGAATAATGAGATTCCAAAAGCACCAATGGTATTAATTTTTAATTAATTTCTTCCATGAATTTTAAATGACTTTCGTTATTTCCACGCAATAGATTTATACTCCTAAATAATTTTAAATCATTTTTTAATACTTTCTGACGATTCTTCTTGTTCAATTTCTGTTTATTACAATTTCTCTTTTCATATAATCTGTCCTGTTACCAGTTTTACTCCAATGTGTGTGTTCTTTAGAACATTCATCGACTTCCCTCTCGAAGCAATAAAACATTCAGACCCATATTGTGACAAAGTCGCAGATCGTATACACTACGAGCTAAACGAAGAAAGTTTCGTAACAGTACAAACAAGCTTCCAATAAATCCTTCTACAAGAACAAAGACAGTGCCTTTATCTCTGGCTATCCGATCTCGCCAGTAAACTCGTGAAATGTGTTAAGTCGGATAATAGTCTTTAAGTCTTTATCCCGGGTGTTTCGTAGCGGAATTAATCGTTGAGCGTTCGTCGTCGAGGCAAAGTAACCACGGTACGCCGACAGTCGAGGACATACACCGTTTCAAAAGCTTGTAAGAGACCAGAGAAATTGGCTTTCTTCGCGGTTCTCGCTTATTTGATCGACCGGTATTCAGGCCGCGTACTTTGCCTCTCCCCTTTTTCGTTAAATCCCAGTTCGACGTTGTGGAAACGAATTCAACGCGTGTCTTGTCGTTTTTGGCCTGTAGACACGTCGACGAAGTAATTTGCAGGAATTTGTTGGTACAACAGACATATTGTTCTCTCGATAGAGCTTGTCTTAATCTTACCGTCGTTTGTCATTTCGTTCTTTTTCGTCTAAAATAGATGGAATTTTGTGCCACGCTGATCAACCTCATAATTTTTTTTTTTTTTTTTTTTTTTTTTTTGTATTCTGGAGGCACGGTGTTGAAATGAAAGGTTGCTCTACTGTGGACGTGCTGTTTTATAGCCTGCTATTTGTAAATGTTCCCTATGAGAACTGGGAAGCAGTGTATAATATTTTTGAGTACATTATGAGAAAATCGTGTCACGTTCCTACTGACATTATGAAAAATAAGAAATGTCCTAAGCCCTTAAGGAGTAGGAGTATATTAGGAGGACGAATATTGATGTGAATATTGATGTGAATATTGATTGTATAATGATTGTAAATGTGAAATTAGAGATTAGGTGAATTCGTTGTTCTTTTACACGTAAATGTTTCGTCTTGATTTCTTCTGTGTTAGAATTGCGTTATATGATAATTTATTGTTTCGTTTTTTATAACTGTTTCATTACTTTTCTAGATTAGATAAATCTATTTCACGTGTAGTTCATTTAATTACAAATTCTTTCCATTAATTACATACGAAGGTTCCCCGTGAAAAAGGAGGAACGTCAATTTTAAGGAAGTTTGAGTTTAACGCTTTTGCGTATGCTCCCGTGCGTGCCCTTTATGTTGTATTAATTTGAATAAAACTTTTCTGAATTCTACAGTAGTTAGAAGAGAACTGCGACGCATACGTACTTTTCTACAGTTTAATGTGTTCTATGTTACTTAAAATTATAAGTAAAAGTTGCATATGATACAGCATAAAACGAAGAATAAAATGTTTTATTTTGAGAAAATATGAAGTTGTGACATTGTACATGGAGAAATAAATGTTCGTCTTCAGAGAAATGCTGAAGCTTGACATTCCCCCCTTTTTTTTTTCGTGGACCCTTCATGTGGAACATTTCTTCGTTTAACGATAAAATATAATGGAGAGAAAAATTATTTTACGATTCCGTCAAGAGAATATAAGAGATTAAATTATTTATTTGCCATTGGAATTTAATTCCGACGCAATAAACGAGTTATTTTGTTCTTAACTCTGTTATTTTTCTATGAAAAGGTATTTAATTATAATTTTAAATATGTAAATGCGTGTTTTGTTTTGCTGTACAATTAGCAATTTTCAACGTTGCCATCGATTTCATAGTCGGTTATTGAATATCGGGTTTTTAGATTATAAATCTCACAGTAATTTATTCCATTTTACCATATTTTCAACGAATATCAAAAAACGAAAATGCAATTCATCTCGCACACGTATGCTGAATGTTAATAAAATTTATAATGGGGATATTAAAAATTATTTATCGCCTGTTACGAATAATCGTATTTATGCGATCGTTGTATACGAGTATACAAGTATACGTTGTATACTTGAGAGAAGCGCCATGAAAGTTGGAAACATAAATTCTGCATTTAGAGGAGGTTGTGTAAATGTTAAGTTCAACCTAGATATGCCTCCTTCAAGACTAGTCGTTTTTCATTAGAAAATCAACTAAGAGAATGAACTAAAGTTAGGAAGATGCCCGCGATGATAGTGTTTCAAGAGATATTAATCAAATGAATCGACTGCAAACAACAAGAAAAATATACTTTTGGTAAAAAGTACACGACCGATTAAGTTACTACTTTTTCTCGAAGTCATTTCTACGTCAATTGATTTACACAATAGTCGAACCAATAGTCATCGTCGAGGTTAACCGTATGATTTTGTAAAAATCACACGTTAATCATGCTAATCAATTTAATATCCCCATTATAAATTTTATTAATATTCAGTATATGTTGGTACTCGTATCTATCTTGATCGTAGATTTACATCATTTTCTCCGACATTTTATATCAGTTATTTCAATTATAATATCAACATTATCCTTTTATAACAGTTTATAACGTAGAATCGTTTCTACAAGAGTTATCGCCAGATTCAACTTGAATAAACTGGTTTAGAAATTTACATTCAATGCAAACAAAATGCTGTCCGACAAAGACTCTCTCGACTCGCATTGCGTTCTATCTTCGCGAGAATCCTTTGGGGATCCGTTTGTTCCACATGGAATACCTACCATACAATAGATTTACTTGAAAAAGTGTGTTCTCTTCTTCTTTCAAAGACTATTATTCGGTTCACATCCTCAAGCATAGAGTGTATCAATGTTTAACAATCTACTTACATAATATAGTTTGGAACTCTGAAAAGATAACTTGTTAGCCATTCTTTTAGTGGAATATACCGAAAGAAGACAAACGAGTGTTGTAACTTTAGCATGTGATTATGATACGTAAATATAGTGTAAAAGGTTCCTTGTAGGAAAATATGATGCTCGAGGAAACGTATTTGAGAAGTCAAAATTGTAAGAAAAATGTTTTTGAAAAATTAAGAAATGTCATCGTGTGTATGTTGCAATGTTTTCTTCCCGTTGAAGATTATATTTTTATAAGTTTAATTTACGAGAACGTATTCGAGAAATAATAGCACAACAGTCGGAAGAAAAACATTTTACTTTTTGGGAAAGAAGTAAAAAGGTCTAGAACACAATTACTTTGGACTGGACCGAAGAATAAACTGGGTTAAAAATGATTTAAAGTGCTAACCTACCCTTACAGTTGGAAATTTGCGTAACAAAAAAAAAAAAAAAAAAAAAAGAAAAAAGAAAAAACAAGAAAACCCTTACAAGGTGCAGGAAGTAAAGTACCTTCTTCCTCGTCAATAGTTACGAGTCTAATATCAGGTGCTTGAATATGAATTTACGTGATCCTCGAGGTCTTCGAACTACTTGAAATATCGTTAAAGTTACCTTTCGTCGGAAGCCGTGTCTACTTCGAGTGGCCATTCGTGCAGTTCAAGTATCGTGGCCGAGTTACTCGTTGCACGAAATCGTCTTCAATCACACGGTGTGTTAAAACGTCTGGCTGTTATAAAAAGCTATAATTCCGACCATTTCCTACTACCTAATTTTTATTTTCTGTTTCTGCTTCTAACTTTTTCTTTTTTTTTTTTCACAAAAATATTTGTACGTTCTTTTATTTCCCAATGAAGTCTCTTTTTTTTTTAGCAAACTTTGCAACGCATTTCGCGCCAGATGACGTTCATCCGTACAGTAAGCGATTTTTCGCGATAAGATAGTCGCTTCGACACGCTATGAATTGTTGAGAATGTCGAGCAATCGCGAGAATATAGAAATATAGGAATATTCTGAAATAGAGTCTTACGAGACGACCTAGACTTCGTGTCCATTCCATCCGAGACGATTTAATTAAGGATTGCATAATATCGGAGTGGGTCGCACTGATTGCCATCAGCCATTTTATCTTATGAGGGGTTTACTGTACGGTGCCATCGTGTCGGGATTCGTGATGTCAGAGAAGTGCACGTGTTCTATAAATTTACTTCCGTTGCTGGCAATGATGGAAGGCTTCGACAGGCATGAAATTTGCATCTCCGGACGACATGGCATTGCATTTTTTTATAAAGACGGTTAGCGTGACACGGTCTTTGAACGCAATATGGTTTTAAAGTAGGATCATCTGGCTAAAGCGAAGGGATTTGTGTCTTTAATGCTGCAGACGGATAAAATCGATTATAAAGATCGTGTCGTGATCTTTTGATTCCGAAATACGTATTTCTGTTTTACGAAGAGATAGATTAAGAAGACTTGTCTCAGATTTATTTGACAATGTTGGCGTAATTTAGTTCAGAATGGAATTTTTATGAAACGTAATTATTATAATACAAGGCTTAGTCTTATATACTGGTCGATTGATCAAAAGTATTGATCGCGTTAGATATGTAGTAAAAGTACATATATCAGCAAAGAAGAGGAAATATCTCGGAGTCGATTTTCAAAATTTTTAAAGCGAAACATAAATTTGAAGCTAAAAGGGAATCCATCTTCGCGTTTCTTCGTGGAAACAATGAACTTAATCTCGGTTGTCAAATAAGATTCTATAAATATTTGTTTAATTTTCTACGATCGTGGAAGAATTGGACGGTATATTTCCGTACCAATTTTCTTCTTAATCTTAAAATCTTAGTACGACAGAATATTTCCACGAAAAAGAAGTATACATTGAACTTTTTCACTGTTATTTTGGTTAGCCACAAATTTACTCGAAGCCGAAGCAAACGCGTTTTATTGCAAATTTTACGGAAGACCGAGGAACAGAAGCTTCTCGGAAACAATGCGGGCGAACCAACCGGTAACGCGTTTCACGAGCCGCGAGAGTTCAGTTTGGATCGTTAATCGTAATGTCGACAGTTATATGATAAACACCTCGTCGCATCAGCCGCATATTTAAAGCCAAGCTTCGATCTTCGAGACGCTGTTTCACGGAACGAGAGGCAGCATTTAGCTTTTGAAGTTTATAAATATTAGCGGACGCAATTTACTTCCATCTGATCGATTTTTGGCCAGATGCCAGTCGCACATTTACACCTGCAATTAAAGAGATCTTCGCTTATCCCGAAGAAAAATAGTCTGCAGAGCTTTCTCACAGTTTTATCGTAGAGAATTGGCAATTTGTATTCTGTTCAATTTTCAGAGCTTAGCGTTCTTCTCCGTACCTGAACAGTATTTGGCGGATGAAGGCGAATATTTTAGTTAGTATGATAAATTTAAAATTTTAGAATTGCAGTTGCTCGCGAAAATATTCTCAATGAAGAGAATACGAATACTTGTAGAAATCTTTTATCAATACGTTATCAGTGTTACACATAACACTTTGAGATTTCATTAACACTACGAATATCATGATTAAGTATATTTTCTAGTTTTTTCAAATAATTATAGTTTCGCTATAGATCATTCAGGTAGTTTTCACTATCGAATAATATACGATAATATATTTATTTATATCTTGAACTACATTTTTATAAAATCGTACTCCGGCTTGTTAATGCTTTGCAACAATAAATGCAGTATTTCATGCAAAAGTAATTAATATTTGCAACTGCCATAGTGACGCTATTCGCCTTTAAATACAAACTTTAAATGCCACCACTACGGCAACATCCGACGAAAAATAATTAATTAATTGTACTTATAAGAGGCAGCGATACGGCTAGGCTATTACGATCAACGCTACAATGATTAATCAATTGCCGAAAAATTCTTTTATGTCCGTTCCATGGCATTGATTTATCACTGTAGCAATTCGCAAGTGTTGTAGCTTGTTCGTTAAGTAATTCATCATGCCAGAGGGGGCACGGTCAAACAACGTTTAAGTTAAACGACAATATAGCATTCAGCAAGCAAATAAGTCAAGTACGTTAAAACGAAAGAAGAAGTTTGATGTAGCGAGATGTAACAATTTTGAAACAAAAGAACGAGAGCATGCAGCATTTAACCCTTATTCTCCGCGGCTAAAAGTCACGGTTTCATAGAACAACGAGGCCACAACATTTTTTCTCTCGGACGTATCTCTTAGATCACATTGTAACTGGATACAATGACCTTTCTCTTGTTCTTTATACTCACGTACCAGCTCTTTTACAGGACTTTTAATCCGTGTAATTACCAAGCGTAACGTACAGTTTGAATAATTTTCTTGGATGATGATTTTAGAAAAATGAAACTCGAACCTGAACGTTATCGCAATTTATTTTCATACCTATCCACCTTGTCGAGATTCCATTTTATTCACTTTGCGTTTCGTTGCCACATTTGAGAAACATTGCAGGTCGCTTGAAAATAGCAGAATTTGTATTTCTGTAACGTAGAGAAATTCGAATATCGAACTACGATACCAAGCCCCTCTTTCTACGGTGTCGGTGTTCGTAAATGCATATCAATATGTCGATAAAACGTCGCCCCAAAATTTTATGTTTGTTACCACGCGAAATATCGAATTGTGTAACTAGTTCCTTTGTCTTTCGATATTTTCTGGAGTACCATTCGTAAGGAGGAAAATAAGGATAATAAATTAAGTTTACTTGAAATTTAGAAGACCTTAAAAATGTAAAAAAAAAAATAACAGTACAATAATATGAAAATAGTGATCCTTGATACTCTTTGAAAACGGTCTAAACGAACTTATTAGACAATTTATATCCAGAAATCTTGATAAAAAAGAAAGAAAAGTTATGATGTAAGAAATTATAGAAAAATCCACGTTTAATCCATTTCTTTAAAGTGTCAATTCGAACAATATATTGAGAAGCAAATTTGTCGCTTTGTACACACCCATCCGACAATCTTCTCCAAAAGGTTAGAACACAAAGAAATATCGTCTTTCTCGTGTAAAATACCCTTTTGTTCACCTGTGTGTATCACGTAACTAACATGCTATATATGTACAAAGAATACACGATTGCAGTGGTTTTAAGATATATGTATTTAAGGATCGACCCTGCTATACCCAGCTTTTATCATCAACTCGTAGATAAAAATAGGAGAATTTCGAGAGATGTAGGAGGATCCTCGATTTATGGCAGTGCACACGGTGTAATATAAGACCACGTGAAATGCCGAAGAAAATAAAGGACGAAACCTTGGGAAAGCTGCGTAAGGGATATCTTCGTTTAGGGTTTTTTCTCGCCAGGATAATTTCGTTCCTCGCTGTTAGAAATTTAACATTCTTGAGGAAATTCACGAATTACACTAACTCGAGTATTAGGTTGTCCGAAAAGTTTCTTTCGTTTTATAAGGAAATAATAGACGCACAATATTTTTTGTTTTATATTAGTTCATCGAATTATGCCCGAACATAATAATAGAAATATAACGAAATAGATCATACCTAATTCGATAAAATAATATAAAACAGAAATTGTAGTTCGTCAATTATCATCTTATGAGACGAAAGAAACTTTTCGGACAACCTAATACAACACGAAATTAACAATAACGTATCATTATCGTTATTAATTAATAGTAACGTATTATTATTACGCATATATGTACATTAATGAATGTTGTTTCTAACTATCAAAACTTTCTCTATGTTTAGGTAAATTTCTAACCACTAAGCCTATTGTATTAATAAATATACCAATACTTTACGTAAATGTACTAATATTTTAATGGCATTGTATTTTTATTTAATAACGACAAAGTCGAAGTTCGTCACAGAAATGTTAATAAATAAAATAACAAAAAAATCGAAAGGGAATGATGCCCAATACCTATCGACGTGCGAATCCCGTTTTGAGGCTGATCTGAAAGAATGTCGATTGCTGAGAAAAGAAGCGGAAAAAAGTCTCGTGAAATAGTCCTGGGGGAACTTCAACCATGTGTCTGAAGAGCTGGTTATTAGTGGAACGATTCTTGGGCATTCGATCGACCCAATCGTGACGAGCAGGTATACCTAATCAAATATTTTCGCGTGACAGCGTCCTACACGAAACGTTCTCGATTTCATACACTACAATTGCAAGTGGAACATATATGGGATCCGTTCTATAAAATACGATAGTGACGGGAAAATGACTCGTCTCTATCAAAGAAGGGTTGCTACGGAACAAATATTTGTGCAGGCTTGTTTTTTGTTACTCGAAAGCGATGTTCTTTTTTTTCTGAAGATACGCCCAATTGTTACGGTACGTTTGTTTTACACGAGTCATTTGCGTTCGAAAGGGAATTCTTTACCTTTGCTTCGAAATGAGTAAATGTTTGGAAATGAAGTTTCAAATAAAAAGACAAACATTGAACTTATTAAACATTCTCTTACGTTGTAACGAAATATAGATGAATGTAAAGATCAAATAAAGAGAATAAAATAGAAGAAAGAAACATTTGAGATGAAAATCGTATTAAGGAGGGAGAAATTGTAATGGTTTGAGAAGTAAATATTTTGAAAAGTAAATGGTTAAACCAGTTTATTTTTTATTATGATCAACGTATATTGCATTACGCAAATTGCATAACGCAAACAAATACCTTGAAATAATTTTGTCTATTCACTTCTGATATATTCTTCTTTGAAATAGGAAAATCAATGCTCTCTCGTTGACAATGACGCGATCAATTAAAAAATCTTCCATTTACTTCATTCCAGACTTTCTCTGCGAGCATTAGATTAGAATGCTACGACGTATAATTGTAAATTATTATTATTGTAATTATAATCGTTCATTAATTTTCTATGATTCTTGCAAACAATCTCTGCCAACTGCTATTGCGCTAGATCGATTTTCATATTCCATATAAAACCACATAGCTGTGTACAAATACTTATAAACTGGCATATATACTGTAACATACACATCCATTGGGTTTTAATTATCGAAAACGAATAATTAATGAAAACACAGAGTAACAGTATATTTTTGAAAAAAAAGCGGTTAATTTATTTCTACGCGGTTTCCTCTCCACCACTGGATTTCCGAATAAGCCCTTAAATCTCTGCACGTCCTCCGAAACCGATCCCCGCGTATCCTCGATATCAGCCGCTGCTTTATTCTACAAGGTCGCATTAAGCCACCTGCATTGAATATTCGCACGTTGGAAACAGTCGGAAACGAATCGATGAACGTGGTCGGACAAGTTAATTGTCCACGATTTATTAAAATTTTAGCGGATCGTCGATGCCAACGAGGGAAACGGTAGCCCTCGGTTGTCGCTGTTAAACTTCGGCTACTCGAAGTTCGGGTTTTGGCGAGCCGTGGTTGACGCGTAGAAGTGAGTGTACGCCGTTGCATGTTTCGCAGAATGTCGTGTACGTATTATTTACGGCGTGTCTTCGAGGCTCTACGCGACGACACGACGGATTGAAATGTCAGGTTCCCTGGTTATGCGCCATAACGAATGTACGCTTGTGTGTTTATAGACGACATACGCTCCCTAATTAGCATGTTAATATTTTACCGTGCACGGAGATATCACACTAAGTTTACAGCTAATTATTTATTGCCTATTCCTTCTTGTATTTTCTTTCTAGCAATTTTTTCCTCCCTTTGGTACTCTTTATTCGCTGTTTACTGTGTACCGTCGACCGTATTTTCGTTAGATTTGCGTTGCATGATTCTGTGCTGGAAGACGCGTTCACTGGGATGCGAACGAGCCTTCTCGAGAAGAAATTTTCCGACCGAACGATTTTCATTTTTAGAGAGATCACTTCTAGGCGACGTTCTGGATCATTCGTTATTCGTACAGTGTGACGCCGATATGGTACAATGGCGTTTCGAGTTGTCTTTTCCCACGTTGTTGCAATATTTGGAAGTATCGCGCTTCCTTTAAAAGTTTCTAAACGGCAAAGGTTCTATCAAAATTGTTTAAATCCTCGGTTTTACTCTAAACGCAACTCAAATCGTATCAGCGTTCATTCGTGGCACGAAAATTCAATTCCGCTTGGAGAAAAGCTACTCGGAAAAGATTCGTTCGCACGAAAAGAGTGGATGTACGCTCTCGTCGTCCCGTTCATCAGCTCTCTGATCGTATATACTCGCCCCTCGGAACAGAGATGTCAATGTACTTCTTCCGGTTGCACAACCTGCGCCGTCAGGCGGAGGAGGTACGAAAAAAGCGGCAGAAGGGAAGATCGAGTCAAAGTGGTCAACGTGGGACCAATTCTACGGACCAATCGCAACCGACAGCCGGATCCATGCACTGTTGCAACAGGGTCCATCGGGGCCCGAGCAAGCTCTTCGAGCGTGCTCCATTGCAGCCCAGCGATTCCCTCGATGAAATAGCTTTTCAAATACCCAGGTAACATTTTCCAGTTGCATGATACATACTGTCAATTTGTTCTTTTTTATTATTATTATTATTATTATTATTGTTATTTCTAGAAATTTTTCCGTAGAATATTTTTGGCCGAGGGTGAGGAATGTGTAGATTTTGACGTAACAGAGAAGTTGAAATATGAATATAAATGATGCGTGTAGGTGTAAAAAAAAAAAAAAGAAATGTTCGCTCTAATGGGAAAATTCTGACAGAATATGGCAGAAGAATATACAGTAGCAAGTACATAAATAAGAGAAATGATAATACCAAATTTAACTCGATGTAATTTGTAATTATTACACGAAATTAAACTTTGAATATTATTTTTTATGTATAGTGTTACAAAGTATAAGAAATATACTTTCAAATCTTGCATTATAGAACAAGAAATCCAAATAGAATGTTCGCTGGAATAATTTATTTTAATTCTAGAATCATTGCAAGATACAGTTGCGATTGTAAATATCAATTACACTGTATTTAAAATTTAACCAATCTGACATTTTTTATTATTCTGTAGTTAAATTCAATCTAAATGTATAAACGCGATAAATGCCAAAAGCTAATAATGTTCACGTGATAAATATAACTGATAAAATTAACAGAGATTGGTTTCATGTGTCTATTGGAAATCTTCATAAATATAAAAATATAACAAATAAAAATAATGTAGAAACCCTATATAAGAGCTTCTATACCGATCTCCTTCCTAATCTCTTGAATAATGTGCTTTGGTTTAATGTAGAGTTATTAAGAATCTATATTTTTTATACGTAATGTCTCAATCTAGAAAGGGGAGGGATATAAAGGTTTATGAAAATCGAGAAAGTGTTTTCTCATAAAATAGCGGCACGTAAAATAAAACGTCTATTCCTTGCGGCTCTCTGTATAGTAAGAGACGAGAAGCGTACGTAGAAGCGTTTCAAAGAGAGATATTTTCTTAAAATATTCTCCTTGCTCGCCCAATTTAGGACTAGTCGCGAATTTATTTACTATGTATGTTTGAATATCTGGAAATCTTTTGATCTTGTTTGCGAAGCTTAGGATTAAACGCAACGTTGGTTTGTTTGTATAAGCTATATAAAATTGTAACTAAAGTCTCTAATGTATGTATTGATATTTTTATTTTTCAAGAAATCATTTTCTAAATATGTTTATTAATTATTTAAAAAAATCCGAAACGATGATTGGAATATTTAAGTAAAACATTGTGATATTATAAATATTTTTAATCCTTTGACAATTTTAATGAAATAGATTTGATACAGTACTATCATAATATTCGATAGAATATTATAAATTCTCTGTTCTTGTATTTAATCTTATATATCCGAATATTTTAAATACTATAGAAAATCTACTTATATTCAATGACAGAACGAAGCATTACTATTTCCAAAGATAAACAACAAATACAACAGTAGAGTTTCGTTTTGTTTTCCTTGTCGTCTTTTTATTTTCTCGTGAATACGATCTCAAACTTTTATTCCTGTTTCATTCCTTCTGTAGTAGATATTTCGTAGCCGATTAAGGTTAATAATCTAAATAAAATATATCGGCTCGATATTTCAGCACAGATACGTCGATCCTTTAGCCACATATGACAAGCAAATAACGTGAAGATTATTTCTTTTCTATTACTATACCTACACAATGTTGCTAAACTCATTAAAAATCAAATTACATCATATTTCGAAATTAATACGTTCGAAAGCGACGAACAAAGCTTCTCAATCTCAGCATATTCTCGATAAAAACAAGCCACGGAGACATTTTAATAACTTTTATCGCCTGCAAACTACAAGATTGAATTGCGAACGCATCTTATACCTAGCAAATGGTCTTATTGTTTACACTCGGATATCGTAACGCCATTTATCAAGCATAGTTAAGCGTATTACAACTCTGTCGGGTTGTTGTTCTTCTTCATTCATCGGATACTGTCGCCTAATGGACGTGTCATCTTTTCCCCATAAATTATGGACATTACTTTTCCTCCCTTTGAAGCGTGCCAGACTCCCTTGGAATTCTAAGGGCACTCTCTACGCTTCTGATCGACGGGGGCATGCAATTTTCAAGCCTGCACTTTTACGAACTAGATTCAGACCACTTACGGCGCGGACTTTATCCCCCTGTCTCGACGCTCGTGTTAGATGAAAAGTTTAAGGCGGGCCGTGGGCAAAGGGGACGCGCGAAACGGTCAAAGGTCGAGATGAAGCAACTTGAAAAGGCAAGCTGCGGCTTTCGTTGAATTGGTCGCTTGGTGATGCAACTTGCCAGGACGAATACAGGCTTCGTTAAATCGTTGACGATGGACACGATGGGTCGCGGCCTTTGCGCGATTCGACCCTGAAAATTTCGATGTTTTTATCGAAAGGTTGTTTAAACACGCGTGGCACCCACTGGTGCATGATTTTCAAAAGGTTTTGAATGAATTCAATTGTGACGAGCCAGGGGGAAAAATATAGTTTTTAAAAGAGTTACATTTTAAAAGTCGGCTTTCGCAACGTATGGTATTAACACCTACGAGGTGTTGTGGGCGTTAGCCATGTTAAATTCTCAGCATATCGAAGGAGAATACGACATTCACCACCGACTTGTTTTTAATTTATCACGTTCACTCGAACGTATCTCAATCTCTTTGTAATATTTTCTATAATAATGCTAGTTTTCTTTTATGTGAGATGGAAATTGAATTGGATTCAATTTAAAACCCATAAGCAAGAAACAATTTCTATTTTGTAATACATGTGCCTATAACTGTCCGAATACTTCGTAACATTAAAGTCGATAATATAAAGGGCGTTAATATTTTACCAAACAACGTTATTGTGAGATATAATACAAACAGAAATTCCGAGATATCTGGATTAAATGTTATTTATTGACAGTTTCTATGGAATAAGTGTCTCAATTATAAATTTATTCACATATTACGATTAACTATGTTTTCGCTGCATTCAGTCTTATCGATCACAGATTGCAACGTAACGACCAATATCGTAATGTTTCGTTTCACAATTTTTCATCTTATCGACAGTTTACTGTCGACGTTCAACACGTGCGTTCAGTTGAATCGCGTAAACTCCATTAAAGTTACTAGCATTCTCGCTGGATTAATTGCGTTTCCGTGCTTCCCCAAGAAGTAAAAGAAGTAACTCTTCTAATTATAGAAACTCTTGCGAGCGCAAGAAAAGGCGGAGTATTATAATCTTCCTTAATGTTAAAATCGAACTGCAACGAATGGGAGACTGTTAAAGGGAATAAAAGGTAATAAAGGCAAATAAAGAAAATATCGGACTTCGGCTGGGATGACACTGCTTTTATACCTTTAATGTAAAACGGATATCGTTGTTACGAGTATCGAAAATTTAATAATGTTTTAATAAAATATTAACGCCCTTTGTATTATCAAGTTGAATGTTACGAAGTATTCGAACAGTTATAGGCACATATATTACAAGACAGAAATTGTTTGCTTTCTGCAAAATGCTAAAGGCTATTTTAGCAACGTTTAGTCCCTTTTTGGAACGAAGAAGTGTATTCTAATGGAAGCCACCAAATATTTGTTCATTCGTGTCTTATACGATATTTAAGGAACCGTTTTCGATAATTGCCGTCTTAATAACTGAGAAAGGTCCAAACGAGGATCGTAAAAAAATAAAAGAGGAAAGAGTAGCGATTAGTAACACTCCCATGTAAATTAATCATTCACACGCCCCTTTATTAGAACGATGTTATACTTCACGCGAAACCCAAGTTCCTCCATGAGGATACAAAATTTTCAAACGTAACTGAATAATTTGCGCAGAATCTTAATAATTGTTGAAAAAGAGAATTTACAAAATTATTAAAAAATTGTGACTTATTTCCAGAAAATATATTAATTCCTAACAAACTATATATAACTGTAAACGCCGATAAAATCTTTACTTTAAAAATTATGCGAATAAACACGAAACTACTTGCCGAATGACTTGTCATATAATAAGCACAACTGCCTCGATAAACATGCGCTTCGTTTAATTATACAAATATCATTAGCTAGGTAAATTACCAGAGATCACATTGCTACAACCGCATCTTGATTTTACATTATTGAAACAAACCTCTTATCGCCAGTAACGATTTTGACATTTACGTACATACGTTCAGGAAACTCCATTATTTAACAAACCGCGCAAATTAGGTCGCTCATTCGCACTGTCTGCATATAATATCTGGAAGTGGAAGTTCCATTGGAAAAGAGAAAACAGCGTCCTATTGAGCTGAAACCGCTTAAGTTGAGGAACAGAGATTCCGGGGAAATTATAGAACGGAAATGCTACCGAGCCTCGTTAACATCACTTCTCGTTCCTCATCTCGAAATCACATCAGAGTGCACATAAATCGATGGTCGAATCCGATGGACCGTTGATTTGTCTCGGGCATGCCAACCAAAGAGGATGGATGCCTGTACCAGTAAAGGGAAATAATGGGTTTTCGAGTGGCATGACAACACGAAACGAGAATAATTCTACGTTTATACAGGGTGTCTGGTACCTAGTGGTATATTTGTGCAAGGATAATTTCTCATCAAAAAATAAGTCGCAAATAAACGATAAAGTTTCTCGTGCGAGGTTTCGTTTTCGAGAGAAAAAAAAAAGACGATTTTGAAAGTCTGACCTGTACAAGTGTAATGGTTGTAAATTTCGATTTGACTGATTTTTGTTCCTCTTTCTAATTGTATTTATAAACGTGAGTAACGTGAAAAAACTTTGTTCTGCGTTTTCGAATCAGCTTTCGACAGGGGATCGCTCGTTGCCTGATTGTACTATTGTTACCAGACACTGTGTACATCGCGTATCACGCGGTTTCGTTCACGTATGACGTGCATGACAAACTAAAATAACGAGATCGAAGCAAGGTGCACGCTGGTATGACACAGAAAATCGAAGAGCTTATCCCCTCGCGTGAAACACGAAGCCAGAGATTCAGTGAACCCGGACTACTTATCACACCTCTGCGACAGATGATCGTCTCACCCTCGTCAAGCGTCCGTAATGAAGCGAACGCTCCAGATAGGTCCGGCAGATAAAATCCCCCGAAGATTTATATCAAATGCAGGACCTTTTGCTGTGTGTTGATTCCAATTATGGAAACGAAATTCATTCTGAAAATGCTCGAAAATTTTCCAAAATTTTTCTTAATTATTCTTAATTATCTCGTGCGATCAACCGAGATCTCCGACTCGGTCGTGATTTTGTCTTTAAAAAATCTCTCCTCGGTCTGAAAGTTAACTTTTTACTGTTTGTTAGGGAAATTGATTTGGAATGATTTTTCGATCCTTGTTCTATAGCAAAGTATGGTAAAAGATTTATAGCCTGTTTACCACGCGAAAATATTTTGAAACTAGAGCACCGATGTAAACTATACGGTATACAGGCTGTCTAATAAAATTCTTAAAATGTAAAAAATCTAATGAAATTTTTTTATCTCTAGCTTATAGATAAAGCTAGCTATAGAGCTATTTTTATATAGATATTTTTTATCTCTATCTCAGATATAGTTTGTCCTAATCACTTGAAACATCCTCTACGTTGGATATAATAATAAACCATGTTTATTAGACACGTTGATCGATGTACCAACCTCCTGATTCAGTATCCTGGAATTTAAAAGAAGAGTAAAATCTTAATAGTAATCTAGTAAAAACTCTGAAGATAATAAAGCAGCTATAAAATAATAACGTTGATAATAGAGGTTGTCTAGAGCGTTTTTATAGCAATTTTACTAACGTCGTGCGTGAAAGAAGGAAAGGAAAATAATTTCAATGGAAGCTGTGGCAACTTCTTTCGCTGCTGTCGTTTCATCGTACGTACCACTGTTCGATGATAATTAAAAGAATTTATTAGAATCATTTTTATCGTGGAAAATGTAACGATATAACGATTGAAATGCTTTTATCGCGCCTTTCTTACGATAAAGAACTTTAAAGATCCCAATCACGCTGGTTAAGCGTCAAAGAGCCGAGAATAATTGCTTTAGAAGTGCAAATGAAATTTTATCCAATTTTTTCTGATTTATTCGCGAAATGTCGCGCAAGATCGTTATAATTTATTTTGAGAGATTTTAATCACGAAGTGACGCTAATGTCCTTCGGTGTTCGATAATCCAATCAGTATTTATTTCCTCCCATGCCGACAGAAAGAATCTAAAGAAACGAACGGCCATCAACTTTGTTTAAGACAGTAGATTCTCAGGCAAATAAAGCTAGGTCTTGTTTATGCGTTTTACTTCTATTACAATCCAATCTCTCTTCCACGGTTCCTCGATTAGTTTTTATTATCCGTTTACTTTTTTACCGATGACGCCCAAGCAAATGGAAACGAAAAGCTTCTTTTACGAATTGTCGTAAATCTTTTATAGAAATAATGAATTGGTTATACCGAACGATTTGTCTCACTTAAGCAGAAATGAAGTGTTCCCAGACACAAAAGAATTGTCTGCGATCTATTTACGTAATGTATTCTATTGCAAGGATTTTCATGAAAGTATTTGATCGAATATTTTAAATAAAATGAACATTTATCGATTATAGATGAAATAGATTACATACTTTCTAAAACGAACCAAATTACACAAATGGATCTTTCTTTTGTATCGTTTGAGATTTCGTATTGTTTCACCGGCATAATAAAACGACGAAGAAGTCGGATGAAACAATTTGGAGAATAATTACTTCTTGTCGTCAAAAAGTTATTACACCTCCAGTATCGGATGTAAAAAATACGCACCTCAAATCTTCTATAGCGAAAGAATATTAATAATTTCATGTGCGCATGATTATGTGAAAATAGTACAACGTTTGACGACTTACACGAGTTTCTTTCGATGGGAAAAGATTTCATGCTGCGAGAAAGATGAAACTGCAATTTTCTTGTAACAACATATCGAATGGAATATCAAATTTTCATTTAGTTAAATGAGAAAATGATACTGAAACAATAGTATTCGAAATAGTAGAAGAACGTGAGTATACAATTCTCAACTTACAAACTCAACATTCGTTTCGATTTAGACCAGATTATTGTTTGACTACTTCAAACAATCAATTCACGCTCTCGTTTATCGATGCTTTGTCATCGAATACTTTCGTGAATAACGCACGTTCGTTCCAGCGATTCGACACGAGTTATAAAGAGCTCTTCGTTTCTCTCGTATAATTTCCACCTCGACAAAATCAAGAAACGAGAATTTACGTATACCGGAATAGTTTAAACAGTAATCGCAGAACAATATCCACATCTTTTTTAAAATCGTTTCAAAAATCGTCGTCTTCCTTGTTTTGTAGCGATATACGAGAGACCTTGGAATAATGCGGCACGAAGGAGGCCGCGAAGTAGAATAAGGTACGGTGCCTGATCAGACGTCGGCGCGTAGCTGTCTGTCGATTTGGCCGCATAGGGGGCAGCTGGCAGCAACCTCGCTGCGAGCGTACGGTGCTGCCGTTATCGAGGAACGACGGTCGTTCGTCGAACTAAGAAATTCTCTAGATGTCTAGAGTTTAAAGTAGAATATGTGGAATCCCATTGAGATCAGAATTGGGTAAAATTTTAGTTGAATAAAATAACAGATAAAAAGAAGGAATGAAATTGTACTTACCATTAATGGATAAGTATTCGATGTAGCAAGAATTTATTCGGAGTTTATTGCTCTTCAATTTTAATTGATCGATACCAGTTCAGAAAATCCCGAAGATAAGCGTTGTTTTCTCGCTACGTGCGCGTTGCTCCATCTTCGCTAAAGCGGAGCGCTCGCTTGCAGTGACATGCAACACAAAAATCGCTTGTCTGCATGGGATCTTAAAGGCCGTTCTCAAACACATAGACAAACCGAATGGTGGGCCGTCGAGAGTAATCTCGTTAGCGAACGAGATGGCTTTGGAGGACAGAGGGAAGACGGTTGGAGGCAAGAAAGAGTCAAGAAGAAACGATAGAAAGAATATCCAACGGCAAATCGAGGGAATGGAAAATAAAATGGAGTAAGAAAAAAGGCGGGCAAACGTTGTAATCGTTCCCTGATGCTTCTACACTAACGAAAGTCTCTCCTCCGCGTTCTCTTTTAGATACTCTGTCGCCATCGCTTCGCAAGCTAATGCAGCGGAAGTAGACTTTCAACTATATTACCTCTAATCGCATCGACGTCCCGCTTTGCACGTCGCTGCACCGTAATTTTGGGTTGAATTCTCGGTTTACAGGCTGACGTTCTTCTTCTATCTCGAATCGTTCGTATCCTGTCCCCTCGTTCGTAGCACGAATTTCCGCTGTGGTCACCATAGGACCAAGAGCAACCGTTAGAAACACTCGTTGGTTTAAATAGACGCTCCGTGAGTCTTGTAAATACGACTGACGATAGATATCGTACACCTACAACGAAATGAAAACTTTTTCATCGGTGAGCTATATTGAGAGATGAGTGAATCGATTTTTGGCGATTCTATTTCGAGATTATACGTAAACTAAACGTTACGTCGGCCGGCTCTTTACCTAGACCAGGCCACACGTCGCGGGCAACCAGGTGTCTTCACATCTTTACCGCGTACCTTCAATAATCTCAAGTACTCTCCATAAATGTTAGGAATTTCCTAGTTAAGGTCCTTGGAACCGAACAAATATTCTTTCACCGAATAGTTTATTGTCTACTACGGGAAGATACGGGAAAGTTGATTTTTCTCACGTTCAGTATCTTCCGTTAGCGACTTTCTCTCGAGGGCGGCTAAGACCCTTCCTAGTCCACCAACCGTCTTATTATCCAATCAGAAGCAACGTTTATTGCCCTCACTTTCCTAGCCAAAATTGTCATCAACAAATCCGATGGTTCCGTGCGCTAGACACACCCATCCTTAGCTTTCCTCCGCCACAACATCGTCACCGAACTTCACTGGTTTTCCGTCTTTCGAACGGTCAACACCTTTGACCGGGTTTCCACCTTTAGATCAATCACCTACTTAACTTATACATACGCAGCAGCGTAACTATCTTCATTACAAAGTTGTTGGAATAAACTGTAACTTATAACTTGTTCTATCAGTGTCATATTCAATTTAATTATCTCTATTATCCTAACCGAAATAGGGGATCGATCATTTCGCGGCGTCGATTGTCTAATCGTAACGGGAATTTACGACTCCCGTTGACGTGCTTCCTCGTGATCGCGTCTCTCCGCGAGTGAACGAAACACTAAATTTGCGCGTACGATCATGTGTTTGTCTATAAAAGTCGTCCTACGTAATTAAAATAAGTTGCGAAATATTTTGTTTAGCTTTGCTATCTCGTATGATTGAAGGGAACGATTTATGAAAATGTACTTGTACTTAAAGAGTTGAACATAGTGTAGTAGGCACGCACGAACGGTGATTAAGAATCTGCAAGTTGTAGTTGACTTCGTGAACCTGATGTCTGATTAGTATTTCAAGAGGACTGTCGCGCGATATCTCTGACAATGTCCTGTTAGATTGTTATTAATGTTACTACGTGTGATTTCTTGGATTGGAAACTTTGTATTATAGTTTCTTTGTGATTAATTATACTTTTACCAGGCAAGTCCGGAATAGTTACAGCGTAGATTTCAGCTGTCTTGTTTGATTCGCGTGCCGTATGAAATATGAAATTATCATAAGGTACTTTTTCGTGTTTCGTAACTTATAGGAAGATTTGAATATCATTTATGACGAAGTATAATGTAAATATTCTGCGGTTAAACGCGATAGGAAAAATATACCGACCGGAGCTATATCGTTGAGATTTCTTCAATACGAATTTCTTCGATGTTGAAAAGTAGCTGACATATTTACAAGATTTTGTAAAAAAAAAACAAAGAATTGTCTTTTTACATTATTCTGTAAAAAAACAAAGGAAAGCAAATGTTTAGAAGTTCTAAGAAAACTCTACATTTGGTCTTTAGTTTTCTCAAACACTGATGCCATCGACAGCGCATAGACAAAAGACTGCGTCGAAGGCGAACCATAAGCGGTACACATGCAACGTTGGGTTCAGGGTTTTTCAGTCACAGAATAACACTGCTAGCGTGCGGATCTGGACCAGCTCATATTGTATTCCAAATTCTGTACTTACACTTTAATATTCAAAATATATATATTTTTTTTCTTCCTTACAATTTATCCACGCGTTCCTTTGTATTCACATACATCGAATAACCTTAACAAGGAGGATAATGCAAAATTAAATAGAACGTTGCTTGCTTATATGAAATTGTTTTATTTTAAATGAGCAAATAGAATTTGTATATTTTGAAATTATTGATTTGAAAAATATGACTCGTGCATACGAGTATCTATATTATTCTTACTTCTACTTGTAGTCTTTTATACACAGCGTGCTCATACAATATTATTTTTACGTATTTCTTAAACGTCAATTCCAACTTACAAATATAGTATCATTTGTATAATAAACGTGAATAATAGTATCATACCTGCTCCAGTAACAAAATAACGCGTTATTAACACTGTCAGGTACGATGAATTCTCTATCAGTGATACAGACGGAATGGATAATTCAATAGTGCTCGAATATTGCACGCTACAATGTGATACTGGCATCACGTGTAGTTTAAATTAAGCGAAAGGACAATAAATCAGTTTTAGGTCCAATAACGTTTTGATTCGAAAACCGGCTGCCCGATATAACTTAACGATGTTCATAAAATAGATTTCAGTTAGATACCTTGGCAATCTGTGCCTCGTTTGCATACCGATAATAAATGGTTAATTGTCATCATAAGTTAGAATATATCTAAAACTGTAATAGATTTCCACAGTAACGCATGGTAACACTAGTTGATCGTGACTCTAACAATTAATAGATTCAGATAATTACTCTTACACATGACGTTTTCGTGTATGAAATATCGCTTTGCTTAACTGTATTTTATTCTTATTAGATTTATTTTAATTTTAAGTCTGTCTTACTTATTTATTTTTCAAACTTTATTTTGTAATACACTTGTATAGTTTATCGCTTCTTTTGTTTCTTGTTTATTATTTCTATTAATATATTCTTCTCTATCGAGTATTTTGCACATAATTAATATTCCTATAGTGCAAATATCGATGGTTAACATGCATGCTTGTTATTGATAAATAGATTTTGTTTAAATAAATCTTATTTATATGCTACGCATTTGTTTAAAGTGGAAGAAATATTGATTCGTACTAGTCAAAAGTGATTATGACTAATTTGAAAAAATATCCTGTTCCGTGTCAGCGTGAATCAGTACTCTTAGTTGGTTTAACACTGCTCTGTTGATATTTAAAAATATAAAAGTTGCGACTAAATAAAAATAATTAATATAAAGTAAATTTTTAGAAGAATTTTCCATCTATAGAATGGATTTATTCTAGCTTTCGGCTTTTTGCCTACATTATGCTCTATAATACCCGAAATTAATATGTATTTTCTTGAGCGACGCCATCGCCTTGACAGCGGTCTCGAACGGCACGTTTGAAAAAGTTCTGCGTGTGCATCGAATATTAATGTCCAAACAAGCTCCGCGTGTATGAACATAAGAAGATTCTAAAATTCATGAAAATTCATCGACGTATGCTAGGATAAGTGAGAGAATGAAAAAAGGAAAAGAGGGAAAGAATGAATTTCGCATAAAACGCGTGTTCTGCTTTGCACAGAAAAAGTGGAAAAAAAAAATGTTCATCGAATTAATACGATGCGATGGAATGAAATAATTAACATCGAGATGAGCAGATATGTTAATTATGCAAAATGATTACAATTTTTCCTTTTCGTTTAAATCGTTCTATATAAAATTACGTTAAAATATGAAACTATTGCTATTATCGTGGCATTAAATCGGAGTTATATAGTATAATAAATATATTCATCTTTAATTTAAACATTATCACAGAATTGATCGTTATTTATATCTTGGATCGTAGATTCTCATTGAAATTTTTCGCAATGAATATTATCACTTATTCACAGTTCTTATCAATAAAATAAATTCAATAAAATGTCGTGATAATAAATTATTTACGCCTGCTTAATCATAATAGTGATCGATAAATTATTAAAATAATAAACTATAAAATAATAGTTCCATGTATATTATTTTACTATGAAGATTACCAAATTTTATACCTTGTTTTTGAACATAAAGTAATACATTATATGAAAGAGTCAATTATATAACATTTTCTGCAGCAAATGTAGATTCTATGAAACGTTGTAACATAATTTTATTTTGTTATAATTATAAAATGTAATTAATTATATATCATAAAAAATTTTCTGTGCATGTACAAAATAGATTTAGTGCGCTTCAATATCTAAATGAAATTTTATACAGGTGTCATAGATTACATTTCTATGTTACAAAGTTTTATCATAAAATTCTATTAGTATATAATGAATTTAAAATTATAAAATACAGAAGATAATCGTGTCAAAAATATACAATTTTACGAGTTATATTATTATTTTGTTAAGTTGTTTGTAACATATACATGGATATTCTCCTGTAATTCTCATACGGTGAAATAATTGCCCCGAAGGGAGCCGAGTTTGCGTACACTGAAATGACGAAAGTTCTTTCTAAAGTGGCAAAGTTTTATTCATCAGGAAGTTGGCTAACTTTGCGAGCAATTATGAAGCAGCAAAAATAAATGGATCGAAGACTATTCTCGATTTTATAATCAACCAATTGCGAAACGTCTGAAGATTTTTTATACAATCGCAACGATCAAGCATCGATTGTTTCCAGCTTGTGTAAATGCAATACTTTCGCTTTAGAAAAACAAAAGTAAAGATCTAGCTTAGTCAACATTATTGTTGATAGTGCGATATTCAACACTGTGCCTTTCGTTTGTGTTTAAAATAAATTCAATGAAAATTGAATTAAAATAGATATTGGGAGATTGATAACAAACGAGAAAATATATCAGGCGATAAAACTTGATTAAATCTTTGTTCAGAGAAACGAAGTAGGAAAGTGCTTATTATGTGCTGTAACATCTTTTCTCTACACACGTTCCATCTATCTCTTTTATTATGACGAATTCTCTGCTTCCTTAAAAACAAGAGAGAAAGAAACTTGGATGTTATATATTCGCGAAATATTATATTACATTCCTTGTTACTTCGGAATTTGGGAAATGTTCACCAAGCATTTAATCCGTTTACAAAAATTTCGGCATTTAGACATCTTCCCATGAAATCTTTTACCGAATGCGGAGTCCAAAATTTATGATTTAACAAATCATTAAAAAATTTACTTTTCTGTTAACGAGGTAATGCTATACATTGAGTCTGATATATGCATTTTAAATATTATTGCAATTTTTAAATTTATAATGTATATCAATATTTCTAGGTGGTTTATTCTCACGAGCATGCATCTCAAGCTATAGATCTTCCTTAACTACTTCTGTTAACAGAACCTATCGATTCTCAATAACCAATAAGTTACTTAAACCAATTTACGCTGAACGTATTTTGATCTAGCATACCTTAAAATGACCAAGACAAATGGTTCAAAAAGCTATTAGGACACTTATATTAATTTATAGGAATCTTTTATGAACATATTATGTGCGTTATACGAAACATTTTGAAACGTTTTGAAATTTCATTAGCACTGTGATAAGATACGACTGTCATAATTATATCGATAAAGTTTAAAAGAAATATGAAAATGTGCACGAAAGCAACGACATATTTATTGAAAACGTAAAGGCATAAAAGTATCTTAAAAGCCAATTTTCTTGTCTATTAATGAACTTATACGTGTTTATATATTTCGGACGACTCGAGCTGTATACTATGGCTACTTCGCTTACTTATATATTTTATATATTTCTGCATAGTATGTGGATTCTTTAAATTTCTGCACTTTTAAAACATAAACATGTACAGTTTGATAATAGCCAACTCGTCCATTTATATTTCTTTCGCCACTCTTCGATGATCCGGGTACACAATCAAGTATTACTGTAAAAATCCAAGTCTTTTTATCATCATTTGATCACCGTATCGTTTCAAAGGTTTACGACGAGCAAGAGGTACTTTTATGGTAAAGGAAAACTTACCTCGTAAGTCGCAAATCACTGTATCGAGACGTTTCATCCTGTGGTGACACAGTTTCTTTTCATCAGTAAAATCCTTAAATCGAAGAATCTTATATGATTTCCAGTGCTCTCACACGTAGAAACAAACTCTACAACTTTGAAATAAATTAGTGTCTGGAGATCGATTATTTCATCGGGATGTCTCCTTCTTTCATTTATTTCGAGGCGGGATACTCAGACTAGACCTATCTTCCATTTGTTTCATTCGAAGTTTTTACATTGTTCTTTTTCAGAGTTATTTTCCAGGACAGCTGACGTTGAAATTAGTATGGATGAAATGTTGAGGACAAGGTCGTCCCGTTTTCTTTGATATCTCCCTCGGTGTCTTCTTTGCATCAAACTTTATTTCGCTAGCCGCACTCCTTTCGTCGTTCGTTACTGTCCCTCGAGGAAACGGACGCGTTAAAGAAACAATCCGTGTGCCCGAAATTATTCTGAAATTATTTTACAACTATTTTAAGGCAGATCGATGGTATTTCTGTTTTTTTAGATAAGACGTTACAATGGATTTTACAATGGTGACATTGTGTAATTTAATTTCTCGATGAAATATAGGACGATTGTTTCGCTATTTGATCTAAATTGTAATATCACACTGCAAATCACGCGTTCTCGTTCTTATTTTGCTAATATGTGTCTTGTGTTTTTCATCTTATTTTTTGATATCGTTTTATGCTTACGTTCATCTACAGGACTCGCTAACAAATTTTGTACAGGAAAATCTTGAAATACCCTGTTAACCGTGTCGGCTTTGATACAAGGACCATGTTGGTCTCCGATAACAAATCACATATACCCACATAATGTTCTCGCTACAGCGTAATTGCGTTGCTTTTGACTGAATCAACGAGAGAATCACCCTGTACAAGCCTTTCGAATCGCACAGTATCACCGCTGCAAAATTGTCGTGACGTTGTACCTCTACCGGACTTAAATCATGACTAGGCAAGGAAGAACTTCATTCGCTATGGAGAAGACAGAAGAGACATAAACTATCCGCATGAAGGTGGTAGTACAACTTAGCAATCCTCTCTCACGATTTCTTCTACTTGCAATATTCTCTTCCTCCTTTGTATCTCGCCTGTTGCCGCTGATTTACGTAAAAATGCAAGAAAGGAAATGATCGTATTCTTTCAAGGCGGACAAACACGGAGCCTCGAACTCTTGCGTCTTGGGGATAATTCGTGCGGGACTGCAAATATCGTATGATAAGGAAAGAAATTGTTGCGGTGAACGTTGGCAAGACTGGAAGCGTTCTGGGTGTTCTTCATCGCTCACATCTTGTTTCTGTACACCGTGGAAACCTTAGTCGATTTAATTACAAGCCCAGGCTGCTGTACCTGGAATCAGAGATGAAGATTTCCGAGTACGAAATAACGATTCCTGAAATTGAACGTGAACCGATTGCGATGTGCGTCACGGGGGCCTCATAAATTTCGAAGTTATATTGGAAGAACAGGAAGAATGTAAACCAATTAACATCGAAGAGAAAATTCGTGCGCTTAAAAACACGTGATATAATCTTAGGTTCGTACGTTAGAGCATAGTACAGGAAATAAAATTGCCGGGAGGAAAGAACAGCGATATCGCGCACATAAAAAAATTGGAGATTTTTTTTAAGATCGTTCCGTGTCTAGAAAACTTGTTTAAAGAAGCAAGTGTCAGGGTTTGAAATATATTACGTAGGTATGTTCCACGTGTGATCTCATCGTACGTGTTTCTTCGTAAATATTGGTGTAAGATAGAAAAAGATAGAAGAAACGTGATACGAAACGAAGCGCAGAAATATGGAAACGGTAACGTTATACAGAAACAGTCCTGTCATTGGTAAAATAAAGAAAAAGGAGGAATGAGTCGATAGTTCAACAGTAACACAATCCAGGGTCGGTATCGAGATATCCAACGTCTTTTAAACACTTTCTTCTCGTATTACGTTTTTCCTCTTTTCGATGACCTAGCAGGGATGTGAAGAATCTTCGCTTCTTTCTGTATCTTCATCTTGCGTTATTCTCGTAACAGAATATCGTTCGTGTAACATTTTGAATGCCGTTTCTGAATATCTCGCGTATTAATCCTCGTCCTATCGAATGCGAAGTAAAGTTTGAAAAATATTTTGTTTCTAAAGCTATAATATAATATAATAGCGTCGTTAACCTCTGCGTATCCACGAGCTGATAGCCAATAAGCCAGCCTCCATCGACCTAATCAAGCAAGGTATTCCACGACCCAATTCATCGGGACCGCAGAAAAACAGACGACACAATAGGCAGAGACAATGGAGCAGAAACAATAAAAGATCGCGCTAATAAGCCGACTTAACGATGCTTCTACCACGCTTTCGATCCTCGCATGCGTGATCGTATCGCGATCGCACGAGCAAAGCGTGAGAGAGAAGAACTGCACTCGTCAGGCTGAATTTATCTGCACGAGAAGTAAGCGAATAAATCGAAACGGAGAAGAAATCAGCGAGAGCAAGCGCGTGTCAGACGCTGGTCGAACGATTTATTATTTTTCATCTGCTTTTCCAGCCACCTCTTTTCCCTCTCCTTGATACTTTATTATGCGAATTCGCCAAGAGAGCCTGGCTTCTGTCGCGAGAAGGACGAATGCTGCGAATACCAAAAGTAAGGAGAGAGGGAGTTAGAAAACGGGAGGGGAGAAGTTGCGCGAGCTTGCGCGCAGCTTTGCTGGTCGACGAACGAAACGAAAGCTTAAGGCTGAACCCGCTAGTCGGCGCTGGGCCACGCCACGCGAAGCGCCTTGTGGTTGCGGAACTTTGCTGAGAGGAGCTGCCAGCGCGGCAACCTCTCGATGCCTCTACGGCGGGCTAATGAAACCTCGAGAGCGCCGCGTTTCCGCCTGAAACTGCCCGCAGACTCGCGACACGCCAAACGTTCCAAAAGATGCGGTACCTCAAGAGAAAATGCCGTTGTCTCCAGCTGAAGATACACCGTGACCACCAACGGCTGTGATCGTCGACCACCTGTCCGTCATCGATCAGATCGAACAAGTTTTTAAGAGGGTTGAAACATCGTTGAACGGCCGCTGAACGTCGATCAATTGTTCGTTGTTAATCGTTGTTACGACGAACCGACACCATCAAAGTTTGTTGTTTATCAAATTCAAGAAAAAAACGCGAATCAGTTTAGATAGTTTTGGTTATCGTTCTTATCGGGTCATTGTCGTCGAGGAAAGGAAGACAGTGTGACAAAGAGTGTCGTTCGGTCGAAGGTCGGGTTTCTAAAATTCTGGATTATGATCGACGAGCTTGTGGCGGGACCAATAGAACCGGAGGACGCGTTCTTGGATCCTGGTTCGACGAAGCAGTGCCGTCAGTCGTCGCAGAGAGATCAACGAAGTTGCGGCATCCGGCGAGACCAAACGAACCATTCGATTTAAGAGGACGAAGGAAATTTCGAGTCATCGTTGGAACGAGTTTCGCGAATCATCATATCAAGTAGCAACGATTGACTGTGTAAAAAAAGTTTCGTAATCGTCGTTATCCTTAATCTTCGAAATGAGCTTTGGTAAACCTTGGAGACGCTCGTCTCAGTTTTGTCGGAGTAATTCGTGGCCTTGCATCGGGAGCATGCGACAGAAGGGCTGTTCTTTATTATTTTCCCCGGAGCCCCGACTGACATCTTTTTTCCAAGAACGTGTCATCCGTGACTCCTTCTAAACCCCATTCCAATCCATTACAATCATCCCCTCAGGCATACTAACGTAACTGAAGATTTCATTAGAAGAGCAAGCGAAAAGAGAAGAAAAAAAATAGGAAAGAAAAAAAGAAAAAGGAGCTAGAGGGCAAAGAGGGAAGAAGAAAAAAGGAAGGAGAGCAGAGAGTTACGGGTGGCGACGGGTTCGTTCCCCCCGTTGAACCAACTTAACGCAATAAAGTAAGCGTACTATTGGCTGAGAAGAGAGTCGTCTTTGCAAAAAGACGAAGGAGATTCCTGAAGGCGGTGCGTGTCCCGCGGCAAAGTAAAAAAGCGGCCGCACCGTTTTCTTCCTAATTACGATATTATCGAGCACGCTGGTTGGCGGGTCCAAAAACGTAGAGTATTTTTAATACACACACACAGAGGCAGGCGCGTGGCACGCGTTATATGTACGCGTGCGTGCCGTGTCCCAGGTGGCTGGTAATTAAGTGTAGAATTTAATCGACGTTTACCGTTTTAACCGTTTGAGCAAGGGCGAAGAGGAAAAGACGACGAAGCGTGGTCCAACTTATGAATAGAAACCGATCTTTTCAACGTCGCGGTCCAACTAGTAGTGGCATAGTTTTATCGATCGTTTTCGTGCAATCCGTTCTTGAGTGTGTATGTACGTCGTGTGAATCGGCGAAACGCGTTATTTTTTACGATTCCATCGCCAAAAGTCTCGCGAATGAAACATAGAACGTGCTAGAGTTATGTACCTGTATCGTTAAGTATCCGTTCCGTGGACGAGTGTAGTTTGTATCTCGTCGTGAAATTGTCGCGCGCGACGAACGATTTAAACAGAATTGGCCACGAACTAGCTGCGTCTCTCTGATTTTTGATGCGAGAGAGACGAGAAAAGAGGGAGGAAATATAGAAAAAAAAAAGACTGGTTATTCAAGACTGAACGTTTTGCAAGCGTGGAAAGTCAAGAAAAAAGGACAGAGTGACGCTGGTGAATTTGAAAAGTGTCTGCCCTCTGTCGATCGAGGAAAGGTGAAAATCGATGAAGAAACTCAGTATGTGTGATCGAGCAAGGCATTAGCTATGACGACCTCGAGCAGATACAGCAGTTACAACTGTCTTACCAGCTGGGACAGCTATGACAGAATACCAAGGTAGTAGAATGATATTTTATATACGACGAGATTTTCCATTATGGGATTAGCTTGTTTGAAATGGCTCACACTTTTAAGCGAGACACATGATTCATGCCACAAGCATCCTATTCTCGTTGAAAACGATGCTTTCTCCGAGCTATCCGTGAATTATTGAAACGAGCGTTGCCTGGTTTAGCCTTGCTCGTGTCGAGTTCTGCTTTTGCTGTTACAATTGCTGAATTGATTAATATGTATTTTATTTATGACAACAGGCAACTCTGTTTTCTATGTACAAAATATTTCGCTTCTCGCTGCTTTCGATAATACAGCGTGACTGATTGAGTTTTAACCGATAGGATATTAATTTGATTTACATATAATATATATAATATAATATGATTGTTACTTTATTTGCGACAATAGAGAGTATTAATTAGTACGTTTTTCGTTCTTTGTAATTTTTAACAGTACAAAGTTCTGGAACTGGAAGAATACTAATTTCGGTTACGAAATGAAATAGTTTCGAATACAAACGTATAATATTATAACGAAAAATATCTTGGAAACTTATATTACAATAAATTGGAGAACATTGTATGACTAAATTTTATAATCGGACGAAGTCATTGAATTTGTTGTCTCTCGGAATATATAATAAATAAACATTTGGAAATAGCAATACATTAAAATACAAAATTGAATAAATATAAGGACCAGAGCAAAGAGAATTTTTTATCTACATATATCGAAATATTTTTGCTGAAAGTATACTTTTTAGTAAAGCGAGAATATTAGTACAAATATGAGATATTACTGAGATCTTTCCTCCGAAATGCAATGTATTCGTAGAATATCTATTACTTTCAAAAATATTAAGGTTATTGGATGTATGTGAATACAAAGGAACGCGTGGATAAATTGTAAGGTAGAAAATATATATATACATTTATATTTTGAATATTAAAGTGTAAGTACAGAATTTGGAATACAATATGAGCTGGTCCAGATCCGCACGATAGCAGCGTTACCCTATGACTGAAAAACTCTGAAGCCAACGTTTATGGTTTGCCTTCGACGAAGTCTTTTGTCTATGCGCTGTCGATGGCTTCGGTGCTTGAGAAAACTAAAAACAAGATGTAGAGTTTTCTTCAACAATAAATATTTTATTCCAACGTATAATAATGTTAATTTAGAAATAAACAATGCATATTTCACACGATCTATGAAAATATAAAAAAAGTATTCTTAAATTTTATTGTTTTCAAATGATTACTGTAGAAAATGAACGGTAGACAGCTTATTAATAAATTTTATTGATTGAACAATTACTAAAAACTACAAGTATAATAAATAAATGAGAAACATGCAATCTTCGATCTTGTTAATGTGCCGTGCGTGAATGTGTTCACTTTTTTCTATTTTTTTCAAACGCGTCAAAATTTCATGCAAGTACGATACGATACGTTTGACCCAGGCGTGTTTCTTTCACCTTTCCAGGCAAGGAATGTAAATTAGCTCGTAGATTTTCACAGACACTTAGGTTTTATCGGGTACATTCTCGAATCTGACGCGCAGCTTAAGCAGGATTACATACTTTTTACGGTGAAACAATGGTAATTCAATTACAAAATAATCTGTTTCTCAATATAAAGTCAATAAAAGGACATCAGGGGCAAAAACGATGCATACATTTCGTTTTTAGGTAAGGACGATCGTGTCCTTTTCTTTTTCCTTCTTTTGATAACTCGAACAACGATTTTGATAACCAAACGCACGGGAAATATAGTTTCACGCTATTTCATTGGAGAAAAGGAGATGACTCAGGACAACGTCCACGAAATTATCGTCGGAAATTGGCTATTGGAATAAAATTGCACGTGTATGTTCCATGTAAGCTAATGTAGTCAAGCGAAGCTCAAAGTTCTGTAACTCTTTGGAATTTCAAGTAGCGAAACACGTTCCAAAAGTTCTTTGATCGATTCTTCAATGATTTTCCGAAAAACACTCGGAAGTTTTTTCTGCTCGATCGCTTTCTATCTTTTGAACGTCGTTTAACGAACTTACATTTGTAACAAAGATACAGAAATAAGTAGAAGAAAATGACAGAATAAAGTACGTTTATAAAGATTTTCTTTATAAAGGTTTCTTTTAATGTTCTCCAGATTTCTTGGAATATTGTAGCTTTATAAATCGTCGCTCGGAGAATTTATAAAACTGATTATTTTATGACAAATACCAAGGAAGGAATTACGAATTAGAAGATAAATCAGTGTCAAATTTATACACAACTGCCACTGTAATAATTGTAAAGAGTAAAAAAGAAATGACCAAGTTTGGACGATATAACCAATCCAAATTGGTCAATTTCATCGTCCCATTTCACTGTCTCGAATACAAATTGGATTTAAAACAATCTTCTTGCCACGAAGCAATTAATCATCTTGTTCGCCTCAAGCGTTGCGTTACGCTCGATCTCAGAAACAATTTTTTCTCGCAACTAACATCGAGTACGCGGGAGACATTGTACGTTTTTTCTCTCCTACAACGTCAACGATTCAATTGTTTTAATCACGACAAATCAATTATTCGATATTTATACATGTTCGAAGTCTAGTTCAGATTAGTCAAGTTATTTGTATTCAAATTAGCCGAGTTAAAGTAGCCTGGCTTCAAGCGAATATCGAATAGGAAATGAAAGAATCGATTATGCACGCATGTAAATTATTATGATATTAATTATAATGATATATACAAAGCATGAACTAACGGAAAAATCAGAAAAAATTGACTTGGTTTAGGAAGTCGATATTGGCAGGTACGAAATTGGACTGTTCCTTTTAAGTCGAAGGATAGTTAAAATCGTTTCAATTTTACAGGAAAACACAGTCAGGTAAAACGACAAATTTACATTAGTAAAACGTTCCAAATTACTTAAAGTCAACTGACTTGATTAATGAGAGTGAGAGTAGAAATTTTAAAGAATATTTCAAATTAAGTAAAACGAAAATTTTACATCGGTAAAGTATTTTAAATTAACGTTAAATTAAAGTCGACTAACTTGATTAATGGGGATGAGAGTAAAAATTTGGAAGAATATTTCAAGCCAAGTAAAATGACGTTACTTTGCTAAAATGTTTGAAACTACGTAAATTCGACTGACTCAATTAACGAGGATAAGAATAGAAATTTGAAAGGTTACTCCAAATTAAGCAAATAACGATGTAATAAAAAAAATTAAGAGGTTTCAAATTACTCGAAATAGAGAGAATGAAGTTTTATATCCAAAAAATCTGACGTGTTTCCAATATGGATTTCAATACACGATAGTTTAATCGACGACGAATTCGATTACCAATGATCCGTATTTTTATCGACAAGTCCCATTTCATTTTCAATCGCGTGGTTTTCGCAACCAATTTCCAGTCGCATGATTTTCACGTTCGATTCCCATGTTTCTTCGTCGGTGAACTTCGTGGCGAAAACTTTGATAGAATCAATTCTTACAACAGCCGAATCGGGAAGTTCTCGAATATAATACTACCATGAAGGATTTGTAAAGGAACTAGATACTCGTGTATATTGCAGTAGAAATAACAGTTGGGTGATAGAAGTTGGAAAAAGTAGATTGTAGTATTGAACATGTTCGATAGTTTGATTTTCCACGGAGAAGGTTTTGATTGTTCGTCAAACTACGATCAAAACATAGGAACTAGAAATTGTTGAAACGCAATGGTAAACTTTGTTTGAAGAAATCAAAACTTTTTTCTATCCTATATTTATCCTTAATATTCTGTAATTTTGTATACTAAACTTATTAACATTCTATATTATTCGTTAGTATGCTATATTTCAATCTCTATATTTTCTATCAGTGCTGAGTTTTATCAGTGTACGAGAAATCTTTCTGTTCGAAAGCCTTCTGCGACCAGAAGGCGATGGGATATTTCTTAAAAAGTACTAATATCTATGAACTACAAATCAGATTACATGGACTGCATTGATAGATGACGTGCGGTATCAATTAAAAAAGTAAAATCATAATATGATTCGGTATTGGTGTTTATTGGAGTAAATTGTTAAGCTTTGCGACGATTAATCTCTGTTTGAAGAGAAAAGTGAGTCTTTGACAGGGGATGAATTCTAATAACTTAGGGGTGGGGCTACCACAATTAATAATCGTCTTTTGCGGTCTTCAGGTCAGTCTTGTTACCGTCTAACGATACTTTTCAAGGCTTCCATTACAAACCGAAAGATAACGTGTAATAGTACTAATTAAAATCTGCTCGAGAGCCTTCTGCGACCAGAAGGCGATGGGATATTTCTTAAAAAGTACTAATATCTATGAACTACAAATCAGATTACATGGACTGCATTGATAGATGACGTGCGGTATCAATTAAAAAAGTAAAATTATAATATGATTCGGTATTGGTGTTTATTGGAGTAAATTGCTAAGCTTTGCAACGATTAATCTCTGTTTGAAGAGAAAAGTGAGTCTTTGAAAGGGATGTATTCTAATAACTTAGGGGTGGGGCTACCACAATTAATAATCGTCTTTTGCGGTCTTCAGGTCAGTCTTGTTACCGTCTAACGATACTTTTCAAGGCTTCCATTACAAACCGAAAGATAACGTGTAATAGTACTAATTAAAATCTGCTCGAGAGCCTTCTGCGACCAGAAGGCGATGGGATATTTCTTAAAAAGTACTAATATCTATGAACTACAAATCAGATTACATGGACTGCATTGATAGATGACGTGCGGTATCAATTAAAAAAGTAAAATTATAATATGATTCGGTATTGGTGTTTATTGGAGTAAATTGCTAAGCTTTGCAACGATTAATCTCTGTTTGAAGAGAAAAGTGAGTCTTTGAAAGGGATGTATTCTAATAACTTAGGGGTGGGGCTACCACAATTAATAATCGTCTTCTACGGTCTTCAGGTCAGTCTTGTTACCGTCTAGCGATACTTTTCAAGGCTTCCATTACAAACCGAAAGATAACGTGTAATAGTACTAATTAAAATCTGCTCGAGAGCCTTCTGCGACCAGAAGGCGATGGGATATTTCTTAAAAAGTACTAATATCTATGAACTACAAATCAGATTACATGGACTACATTGATATATGACGTGCAGTATCAATTAAAAAAGTAAAATCATAATATGACTCGGTATTGGTGTTTATTGAAGTAAATTGTTAAGCTTTGCAACGATTAATCTCTGTTTGAAGAGAAAAGTGTGTCTTTGACAGGGGATGAATTCTAATAACTTAGGGGTGGGGCTACCACAATTAATAATCGTCTTTAACGGTCTTCAGGTCAGTTTTGTTACCGTCTAACGATACTTTTCAAGGCTTCCATTACAAACCGAAAGATAACGTGTAATAGTACTAATTAAAATCTATTCGAATAAATTTAGTTTCGTAATCTCGACAATTTTCGAAATAATGCTAATATGAATTTCCATTCAAATACAACTAGATACGATATGAAATATGTAATTTCCGAATGCTATATTACTCGAACAAATGGCGCACATATGTGCACAGATCTAAATCGCAAGATTTCTGTTCCGCTTACTGTCAGGAATATTATCTTCATTGCCTGATATTTATGATGCATCGTACCGCGTTAGAAAGCTTCATGACGACCCTTTGTTATTACGTACCATAAATGCAATTCACTTTTTGAAACACTAACGATATGAAACGCTAACCATAGCTCGAAAGAACGAAGTAATCGGAAGGTTTTAGAGTAAAATATAGATTTTTTTAAACAGTAAGACAGCTTCGTAAGATTTGGAAATTACTGTGGCTAATTCGCATAAAAAATTTTGTTAGATAGAATTTTATTATGGAATTACATAAAGATCAGCTAATTACTTTAGCTGTCTATCAAATTGTTTCGTACGAGACAGATAATATATTCGTAAAATGTGTCTATAAATGTCCGAATACGTTTCGATCTACGTTATGACTTATTTTTTCTTTTAATAATTTAGTCATTTTGAAAGGGCTGAATTAGATGATTATGCAGACCAATACGTACCAGCATGATCCTCCTATACAGCGATCTTTATTAATATCCGAATACAACGATAGCTTTGTAATTATAAATCCCAATTAGAAACTTATATATAGATCAACGTTTCTGTTCCACTTGCCTGGTGCCGTCAATAACCGCGAACACGAACGTATCGAATTTATTAAATTAAGATTCGTAAGAAACCTTTATCTGCCTATTCTGCAAAGATTGTATACGAAGCTCGAGTCGAGGATTTTCACGGTACCTTGGACAATTGTGAGACAAGTGGTCGGTAAATATTTGATGCGCAATCCTAATTCTGAATTTGCGGGTTCGGCTAACTAAGGGCTCTGTGTATACGCGGCTCACCACTTGGCGCTAAATACATTGACACTGTGCTTAGATCGTTTCGCGTTTAATTTGAGTAAAATTCGCACGTATCTTCTGCATGTGACTTGTAATTAAAACCTGGATCTCTATAAGAGATTTAGCATGTTAATAGGATTGCTTTGCAATTGCTTCTCCAATCTCTCGGTAAAGGTTAAGCCGATCGTAATGAAAATGCCTTAGAGGCAATGTTAATCAAATAATCTTATTATTATAACTTCCACTTAACTACGAAATCAAGATACAACCAACAACGTTATCATTCAAATTTAATATCACAGTCGTAAAGTCGGTCAAAGAATATTCCCTCTAATCTGAACAATTTCAAAATTATTATAGGCGATGAAATTCCAGAGATTCTTAACATTCAACCCTTACGACCTTTCCATAGTCTTACATTTTTCAGAAAATAGTTTACGCCACCGATGACCCAAATCTGCTAATTGGTAATCAACGACGGTTTACGAGTTCTTTGCAAGCAACGAAACAACTGTGTGGCATTTACACGTATCCATATATTCGTTCACGTGCCATAATTCCGTTCCTTGCGCGTTTATTCAATAGTGACATTTCACGTCTCTGGGAAACATTTCGAGCAAGGGATTCAACCTGATGACAGTCTAAAGTTATGAATCGATGTTTCACAACTCTAGAATTATATCAATTAATTAGCGACTATCGTTTTGTAAAGCGTGTGTGGGTTCATCGAAAGTACGAGAAAATAATTTTGATCAGCTTCCTGGGAAGAATACGTCACGGTACGCTATCTTGACGATGATTCGACAGAAATCGAACAACTTTTTCTCTCTCTGATGCCGTTTCCAAGTCTAATTAAATACCGATTAAACGTTTGTACGCTGTTGGAATTATACGCGAGAAGCTTAAGAATAAATATAAACGAAGAGAAACGATAAAAGGCTTGTTGAAAAGAATAAGGAAGGTGCGCGATGTAATTAGTCCCGCGTCTCGTCTCGATTTTCGCGCTGGAAATTGACTCGTTACCAGCTCGAACGCTATGTTACTTTTTCAACTTCTATTATCTAACTTTCATTCTTACGTGCTTCGTAGCTTGCGCAAATGCATTGTAGTTCGATTACGTGGCTTTTACGAGTTTAAAGGGCAACGAGAAGAATAAGAATATAATCAACGTAGGATTATACAATGTTGTTCTGAAGATAGAGATTAAAAATAGGTTAATAAACTAGTTTTAATACTATTTTTATTACATCAATCGTTATTAAATTAACATTTAGGTTTCTTCGTGAAAGTTAATATACGTGCAATTAATTAATACTTGGACGATGAAGATTGATTTAATTCTATCGCATAAATACAGATCGACGAGCTTCCATCAGGCAAGGGTTAAATATTATTCGACGTAGAGAAAAATTCCGCGCTTCTAGTTTCATAATCTATTATGCTAAAATTCAGATATCTCACGCCCTTTAACGTATCGATAATTATCGATAATATATAAGACATAATTGCAAATACAATTACAGTTGATGAAGTATATGTTTAACATTGGATATTCTTTAGATCTCAGCTCAATGATAATTCAATGACGTTTCGTTAGAAAAGAAAAAATGCTTTTCTATTTTCAATGGGAATATTACAATATGTATGTAATATCGTAAATCTTGGGATAATTGAGGGATCGATTCTGAAGTCTGAAAATCGAGTTTTTTTTATTATGAACGTAATTAGATAAAATACAAAAATAAACAACAATTGATATCCGTCTATAACAATAAATAACGATAAATTACATAAACGAGAAATAACGAGTTTTGTACAATGTTTACTTGAAAATCAAAAATCGATTTTCAACGTCCTGAGTTACCGATCTTTCTCCGTCAGTCTTCAAAATTTTAAATAACTATTCTGTAATCTTGTTTGCCTCTAATGTTACTCTCTGTCCGTCCGTTTCGGAAAATGCGTGCCTCTCAAAAATGGTTGTCCGTAAAACATAAGAGGGTCGCTCTGTCCGTGAAACAAAGAACGTCGTGCTACCCGTAAAACGAAAAGAATCCCTATCCCACGTGAACTCTAGGGAGTTTACATGTATAACATGTAAAAAACGATATCAGAGATTTTTCAAATGAGATTTTACCTTTAACGGGTCACAGTGATTGTAAGAAGTTCGAGAAAATGGGAAGAAAATATTTCTACTTTTGAAGGTTCGTTCACGAAGATACAAAAAGTATAAAACTGAAAGCACACAATCTCTTCCTATATCTAATAAAAACATCTTAAATCGGCAAAGCATACTGTCTATGTGGGATACAAATTAATAACATAATTGAACGCAGATTCGAACGTGGACGCGATTTAATTATTGTCCGTAATTATTGAAAACTCAATGAATATCGATATTTTATTGGGGACGAGGGAAATGGACGATTGTTACTAGCGGTATAATGATATATCCATGGTACACTAGCAATTTGGTTATCTGTTATTAAGTCATAGTATTAAAGTTATTATTATTAAACTTCTAGCAGTAAGAAATAAAAATATTTTAAAGCATTAATGATTCATTTGTTAAATAACACTCTTCAGGTTTAATATTCTATTCACCTAGTAACAGTATCAGTTAATCAAAATTCTTTTAATCGTACCGATCACTAGACAAGCAAGATTAATTTCGAATCAAAGCGTACGATTCCATCGTCATTAATGACAGTGAATTATACCGTGCACGATTAAACGGATCGATAAACAGAGCATCGTAATTATCATCATGGGCATAATATTACATCTATGGTTAGCTTATGGCTAGATTCGCTAATGGATTCAAAGGATACTGGGTTCTGATAATGTTACTTTAATCCTCATTATGATTTTTTCTATTATTTTGTTTTATTCTAATTTAACGTTACTTAATCTCAATTCTATTTTCTATCAAAGATGATAACAATACGTAGCGTGTGTATTGGAGTTTCAGTTTCTGTTGTTGAAACAAACAACGAATAAAGTGTACTTAATCAGAAGCATTTGAAATTTTCAACATTTTACAATTCTTCGATAATATCGGAGAGCGTGTGAGCGAATTTCATACATGAAATATAACTTTCAAATTCAAATTGTACGATGTTGCTGGGTTTGGCTGGCGGGTCTTTGGCGCCTACTTGTCACCTCTGTTCTAATCCGACAATCGTGAAATTAAACTAAAAGAATCGATCATTGTAAGCACGTTTAGCTCCGTTCATTAATCACGCCACCCTCCATGATTCTTTTAATGAATCGAAAAATATTCTGTCATTCTTGCTACTGTATCGATAAATAACGCGTGAATCAACTCGTACTACCTTTTAAATTAACTGTTAGATTAATTTACACAGATAGCATATTAATTGGCGCTCGTATTAAACGTCAAGGATATCGAATAAATTTACACCTCACCGCGTACGAAATTCAACAAATAGTAATAACAATCTATAAGCCCCAAAATAATTAATAACGTTATAATTGACCCGGCCTTATTACCAGTAAGCAAGCGGATCGCATTATCCGTGTTAGTTATTAAACCTTTGAACCAGCTTTCCACGCTTAATTATTCGATTAACCTTCGAAAGACCTTAAGATAATCGAAGTAATTTAGAGGGTGTCTCAACAAAGCACTCCGTGTTCCAAGACGAATAATTGGACGACCAGTTGCTCTTATCTTTTATCGAATCACGTTTTAAGAAGGCCGCTGTCGCGTAGTTCTTTGACAAGACGCAAAGAGTATCCTCCAAAGAGTTAATAGAATTTCGATAGATTTCGAACACTATTGAGTGCATCTCGATGTTCTAGTCTGTTACGAGCTTCCGACAACATGCTAACGCAGTTAGAAAGTTAGAATTCGGTCATTGATGGAAATTCGAAGCGATGAAATCGAAGACACTCGAGACTGGGAAGAAATAGTTGGCAAGATGGGCAAGTCGAGTGTAATTTTCAGTTGCAAATGTTGTTACTTATTCGATCGTTATATATTATATTTGGTACAAAGGTGAGAAAGGGAAATATTTCATAGCTTTTTATCTTAATTTACTTTAATTTAATTTAGTTGGTTTTTGAAATATATTCATATTGCTTTTCCTATATCGAATCTGAATAAGAAGCATTAGGTCGTCCGAAAAGTTTCTTTCGTTTTATAAGGAATTAATGGATGCACAACATTTTCCGTTTTGTATTATTTTATCGAATCACGTATGATCCATTTTGTTCTATCAAAATAAAGATCACAACGTTCGACAGATTAGGTTCCATGTTTGTATAAAGACACTTTTTATTAGGACAATAATAAGAGTGTAATAGAGTGTAAAGAGTTTAACAATGAGAGTCTAATAGAATGTAAATAGAAAGTTTGTCACTGTCGCGCAAGATTTTTCAGTGGCGTAGTTTAATGTTTAACAACTTACATCATCTTATACAGTTATAAATTGTAGAATATTACTTAAAAGGTGACAACTAATGTTTTTTTTTTATAATATTTGGTTAAGGAACATTCCACGTAATCTTTAATTATAGACCGCTTGTCTGTGAGAGCAATCCAAATTGTTTTGACGACAGATTAGAATAAAGGTGAGAAAATTTTATTTTTGACCTTTTTAGATACATACTAGCGAATATATTCGCTATGACAAAGCTTTGCAAACCAGTGTTATTTTATATAAATTCTGGTAACTAGGAAATCCAAGCAAAAGCTTTTTGATTTATGGTTATTTGTACTTACGATCTTGCGCTGTAATTAAAATTTCTCGTCGTTATCAAATAATGAACTAATATAGTTGTATTATGTAGTTACATGATCCAAGAATTTAATGCGAATAGAAAATTCAGAACCTAAGTTTTACGTTGGAATTACTTGAATATGTTGTATCTGTAATATAAATGCTCCGAATCTCTAATTATAATTAAAGTATTATGATGGAAATACGTAGGAATATGAAATCAGTTTCTCGTTTTAATAAAGTCAACATGAGTTTTATCAAAGGCACTTGCATGTTTTTAATAACTGCAAGAATGAAATATTTCAAACTCACTAGCTTGATAATATAAAACATCTCTCATTTCTTCGTATCGTCTTCAGCTTTAAAAGGAAAATAAAGAAACAAAAGATAGAGAAAAATCTGAAATAGAAATTGCGTTACGACATTTTTGATCTTTCTCCGAACTCTCGTTTTCTCTGACAACGATAAATAGAAAGAAACAAAATCGTGCAAGAAGCTTTATCCGCGGACTATCGTCGAACACCGACAATTATTAATCATCATTTTTTTTTACAGATTATTTTAATAATTCTTAAATAGGTTAATAACGTTTGAAAACTAATTACACCAGATTATGTCCTATCTTAAAACCATTCAATTCCTGTCTGAACAATTTTTTTATACAACGGACAGTTCGCCAGCAATTGGAATTTATTGAAAATTTTGGATTTAAATTAGATTAAAATTGGACGACGTATACGTATGTGACATATTGTAGTGAAAGAAGTGAAATCTCTGCATATGGTTCTAATTCAATAGCTAGAAACTATGTAAATCTCCATTGCTTCGATTCTAATCGACAAAAGCACGATCGCTTTCGTTCGAACGAAATGTCAACATCAGCGATAAGTAGTGGTGTTTAAATTGGACTTGACATAACGAACGAGAGAGTAATCGCAAACTGTCGTTGTAACGCGAACATAGTCGTTGAAACATAGTTTCTCAGTTACATCCAATGCTTGACTTAATTAATTAAAGCTAACCCAATCTCTATTGTTTCTGCGATTGTAAATACCATCGTAGCACAGTTTTCTTACGAAGCGAAACTGTAGGTAACCGCGCGAATGTAAAACGAGTCGTTCCTTGGTTGTTGTAACGCAAATCTCCAACTATCCAAGTCAAACACTTGACTGTCAACCGAGATTTACCTTCTCGTTTTCTGAAAACGTTCCCATTCGATTTCACCTCTCGGAAAAGTATCCGGGTGAAGATGCAGGATTCTCAATAAACTGAAGGGATTTATTTTTGCCAGTAGCATAGATTCGTTAATTAAGAGAGAATGTACAGGAGTGGAGAGAGGAAAAGTACGAAGAGGCTTCACCTTTTACTAGGCACAAAGAGAAAAATTACTCGTTATGACGTTTATTTGAAGCTTATGGAACCGTGCAAAGGAAATTCTACAGCTTTCTCTTACGAAACACAGTTCATTGAAAGGAACCTTATCTTCTACGAGTTTGATATAAGTTTTAACGTTGTTTAGATAAATTACTCACAAAATGATTATTTATATACATTATGTATTGTATATACGTGTATTATATTATAATAGTGAACAAAGAAACGAAATAACTTCACACCAAGATAATTCTTAGCGCCCTGCTCATAGAACGACCTGAGAGTAATACGATCCAACTGTAAAGTGACCGGAGACTGGAAATTAGTTGTTTGGATAAAATACTCACAAAATGATTATTTATATACATTATGTATTGTATATACGTGTGTTATATTATAATAGTGAACAAAGAAACGAAATAACTTCACACCAAGACAATTCTTAGCGCCCTGCTCATAGAACGACCTGAGAGTAATACGATCCAACTGTAAAGTGACCGGAGACTGGAAATTAGTTGTTTGGATAAAATACTCACAAGATGATTATTTATATACATTATGTATTGTATATACGTGTGTTATATTATAATAGTGAACAAAGAAACGAAATAACTTTACACCAAGATAATTCTTAGCGCCCTGCTCATAGAACGACCTGAGAGTAATACGATCCAACTGTAAAGTGACCGGAGACTGGAAATTAGTTGTTTGGATAAAATACTCACAAGATGATTATTTATATACATTATGTATTGTATATACATGTGTTATGTTATAATAGTGAACAAAGAAACGAAATAACTTCACACCAAGATAATTCTTAGCGCCCTGCTCATAGAACGACCTGAGCGTAATACGATCCAACTGTAAAGTGACCGGAGACTGGAAATTAGTTGTTTGGATAAAATACTCACAAGATGATTATTTATATACATTATGTATTGTATATACGTGTGTTATATTATAATAGTGAACAAAGAAACGAAATAATTTTACACCAAGATAATTCTTAGCGCCCTGCTCATAGAACGACCTGAGAGTAATACGATCCAACTGTAAAGTGACCGGAGACTGGAAATTAGTTGTTTGGATAAAATACTCACAAGATGATTATTTATATACATTATGTATTATATATACGTGTGTTATATTATAATAGTGAACAAAGAAACGAAATAATTTCACATCAAGATAATTCTTAGCGCCCTGCTCATAGAACGACCTGAGAATAATACGATCCAACTGTAAAGTGACCGGAGACTGGAAATTAGTTGTTTGGATAAAATCCTCACAAAATGATTACTTATATACATTATGTATTGTATATACGTGTGTTATATTATAATAGTGAACAAAGAAACGAAATAACTTTACACCAAGATAATTCTTAGCGCCCTGCTCATAGAACGACCTGAGAGTAATACGATCCAACTGTAAAGTGACCGGAGACTGGAAATTAGTTGTTTGGATAAAATACTCACAAGATGATTACTTATATACATTATGTATTGTATATACGTGTGTTATGTTATAATAGTGAACAAAGAAACGAAATAACTTCACACCAAGATAATTCTTAGCGCCCTGCTCATAGAACGACCTGAGAGTAATACGATCCAACTGTAAAGTGACCGGAGACTGGAAATTAGTTGAAAACGCGATTACTTCGTTCTCTTACTCTTTCGAACGTTGAAAGCAACGCGTATCATCAAGCAATCGTATGAAACGCAGTTAGTCGGGTTGATGGGGACTGAACGTGGCCGAATTCGGTTGAAACTAGGACCTGCTGGTGCACGAGTCTCTCGTAATGACGTTGAAGGACTGGCACTGATCGAAATACCTTGTTCGTTTGTAATACCAGTAACCGACAAGTATTTCGACGGAAGTCGATGCCCAATCGCTTCCGGGCAACTGCTAATGAAACATGGTGAAACGTCGAGCAACTGTTGACCGTTGACTTTTCGAACGGAAATTGTATTGAAATTTCGAACAGTAAATTGATGACAAAAGTGACAATGATCAACCGGGCCGTGGACTCAACGTTTAATTGCCGGAGCGTTGGCGTGTGTCGCATCTAGGAGACTATATTGGTCTCGCGAGTCTTAATATATCGTCGTTCTGCTTTAATGCAATGGGAGTCGCTGATTGTGTTTCGCCAATGGCGTGCTGCTATTCCGCAACGCCGTAATTGCTTCCTTCGTTGCTCGACCTTTCCTTAGTAGCTCTCGTACCACAACCGACGGGACAGATACACTTTTGACATGTCGCGAAGATGAGATTAGTAAGTGAGATGGATGCTTGGCATTTCAACGGGAGATTCGTGCTCTTGCTGGAATTTACATAAAAATGTCATGATATTTTGGGTTTAAAAAATGTAAGTCGTTGGATTTTATTTTAGAACTAACGATGAGGTAGCAAGTCATATTTTATTCTATGGAAGTCTGTCATATTTTTCATATGAAAGTAATTTTAAAATTCATACGTCATCAATTAATTTCATATTAACAAAATTGTCCATCTATGTAATTTTGAGAACTAGATATATATTTTTCACCCTCTTATAACTTTTTATTGATTGCATCTTATAATATTATAATTATAAAAGATGCTGAAATATTGCTTGTCTTGACAGTTACAACCTTGGTTTTTGCAATAGTTCAATTATATTTTTGAACTATAATCCTTCGACTAGTAATTTTGTCTTGAAACTACCCTTATTTCTTCAACATCTTTTCTATCACGATCTTTATATAATATTTGTAAATAAACCAACGTGAACTTTTGTTATGTAATTAATAATAATGGAAAATCAGATATTCAACCAGATAAATAATCTTCGTATGGTCTTTAAATATGAACCAATACAATTTCGTTTTCCTGTTGGAAATTTTTGTACTTTTTCCGCTGCCCTTGTTGATCTACGGTCATTTAATATAAAATAGCATATGATGTAAAATAATGTTAAGTAATGTAAAATACCTGTATGTATTATTATTTCGTTTTATATTATCGAGTGCCTCTCGTATGGAATTGTTAATTCGCATATGTCAACAATACCAAACGATAAAAGTACGTTGAAATATTTTGGATAAAATTCGATAAAAACATCAAACAGGGAATCCGATTATTTTATAAATTACTCGATGTAAACCCGAAATTTTATTACTCGCTGAACATAAATTTCGTGTATAGTGTTACCTATTACGCGTGTATTAAATCTAGAAGATGAAATATATATATCGTTTATTCCAGATTTATCCATTTTCTTTTGAAAAATATATTTCTGGTGATATGATCGCAAAAGTCTTACGGCAAAAACGTCAGAAATTTCTTCTGCCGCTTCGCAACATTGTGTTGTTCGCAAGAAAATAACGCAATATTGTCATCCCCTATATATATGTACTCTTCTTAATTAAAAACTCATCGCATACGTGTAACGACTGAAGCAGGGTGTTACAGAATATGTAGGAAATATTTACAGAATCGATTTTAAACGTGGAAAACGATGAAAAAATTTCTGTTTCGTCATTTAGTACTTCTCTTCTTCCATTCCCGATTCTACGATTAATTATACGATTCACCGTAGATTTTCCCAATCTGTGTCCTTTGTCCATTATCAAGAAAAAAAAAAAAAAAAGATGGAGAGGAAAAGAATGAAACAAAGATAATCGGATAGCAATGAAAAACGTGGAAGCTTCGATAAGCTTTGATCTGACTACGGTGAACAAACAAGTTCGAAAAACATTGCTTAAAACACTGGAACCAGCTATCAGAGCCGAGTAAAGCTTATCACCGTGAAACGGATGCAATCGTTTTTCAATTGGGATTATACGATCGTGTTTACACGCGCGACACTTCTCTGCCGTAGGATGTAATTTTCATCGAACGAACCGGCCAACCCTCCTTGAAATTCTATCAATCCCATTAATTACAATGTCAGGCGATTTATCCCCTCGTTATCGTTAGCATCGGTAACGAGCACTTGCAATTATGCCGCGATAATCGTATTCGTTCGAGGTTTTCGCTGGTTTTCGAAAATTTACGAGTTCATCCCACCGTTTTCTTTTTACCGTAGATCGTACTTACCCGGTTTTTAGGTTTACCATTTGGCTAAGGAAAAATAGGGTGAAAACGAAAGCTCGATGTTTTGTTCCGTCTGCGAAACCGACCACTATCGATCAAGTTAATTGTCGAGGCCTACCGTTTCACGGCGAAGGGGCCAGCAATCGCGATTAAGAGGTGAATGCCACGAAAGGGGCCTCGAAATGCTCAGCCACTGCCAGTTAAATAGTGACCTCGATAAAACTTGGAGTTGGAAGGACTCAGGCCTTTAGACAAATGATTCACTTCGTGTCAAGGAATGTACCGGACTTCGCTGGAAAATACTGCCTTGGGAATAATTTATGCATATTGTGATCCTAGCTCGTATGAATATTGGATGCATTTCAGAAATTAGTAATTCTACTATTTTTTTAATGGGAATTCCAGTTCTTTGTTAGCTTTTAGATTTCCTAACATTTGCGTAATTGGTTCTTTGAAGTAACCAAATATAAGTACATTACGAGGAATGAAATATTAAGCTACTATGTTATAAGTGGATGACTATAATTGGAGCAACATAATACGTTGGAAAGTAATAACGTAAGTCAATATAAGGCCTTATTTCCATGTCAATAAAATTACGTATTAATTTTGCCAAAAATTCGTATCAGATGTACGTATGAAATATGCGTGAAACCGGAAGAATTTGAATTTTGAATTTGGAAGATGTAGTGAAAGATCGTAGAGCTGAAAAATTGCATAATTTCTTCTTCAAACTGTAACAATCGAATAACTGGTCAATTTACCAAAATTTGGAAACGTATACACTCAAATAGACGATTAACAAGAAAAAAGATTTACTTTATAAAAATACAAGTGTGAAGGAAGAATGTTTCATAACTGGAATACCAACTATAACTCGGAATTGTTCCAAGAATCGTTGTCATAACGTGAAAAAGGAGACGCACGGAACCCATTAGGGGAAAGAAAAATGAACTTCATTTCCTCGATGCTCGTCCTCGAAACGCATTTCCGTCACATGCAGAAATATCGTTATAACCACGCTGGATAATCCTGTTCCGTGCGGTATCGTATTTCCTGTTAAGCAAATGATCTTATGACTGGCATCATTTGAGTGGATATTTAACCTGGTAATAGCCGATGGGCCGGGTCTAAGTGTTCTTCCCTGCATGTCCTTTTACGTGCTTTTACACGCTATTTTTCTCCTCGCATCAAGCAATAAATTTACAAGAAGCGGCTCATTTATAACGCTATCAATGCGTAGAAGGAATTTTCATTTTATTCGAGGAACAAGTTTTCATTTCTCTGATCTTCTTTTTTCTAATATTTAATTTATTTCGCGAATTTTCTTTTTAACAAGTATACGTAAGATCGTTTTCAATCGAACAATGTATTTTATTTACATGGCGTTTAATTTTCTTCTTGTTCCTAAGTATTTTCTGTTCAAAGATTAAATATCTGTAAAATATAGAAAAGATTAGAATAATTGGTAATCGTTGTACGTATAATTTCTTTTTTTACGTAGACAGTTCATTTGTCTGCGATTTAACTTACAGTTCACTCGTCTGCGCGACTCGACAAATGTAATTTGTTCTTTTTTCCGATAATGTAGTAATAATGGTTGAGCTACCGCGAGTCTTCGAAGGAAAGATAAAGCGATTCATTTTTGCTTCGAATACGGAAAGCTCGATAAGATCACCTCACCTGTTGCGACCACGTAAGTGAAATTATCGGTCGACGTCTAAACCTTCTTTAAACGAATTAGATTCCTAAAGCGATTTTAGCTCGCGTTTCTCTTGCCACGGGGAATCACGAAGTGAATCACGAAACGAATTCCGAGAAACGTTACCGGAAATACTGAAAGATTATTTAAAGTTAATATCAAAAGCATGCCGCTTCTCGCATGCCGTTATTCCAAGTTAATAAATGAGATGGAAATTAAAATAAAATTTGTTTAAAAATATTCTGAGAGGAGTCCTTTCTCTAAAAATATTAGGATAGTTTATTAAATGGCTGATAGATAATCTATCGAATAAAAGTTCAATATTGCAAGATTTATTTAAGAAAAATTTAGTAACAATCCTTCGCAGAAACGATTTTACATTTTCATTCGCTAACTGTTATAGCAGTAATAAAAATAATTTACGAATACTAAAGAAGCAGGGCAGAAAGCGGAATTGGAAGGTATTAAAATATCATAATAAACCGTCGCATACAACTTTTTCTTTTTTAGCTTTCCTAACAAGTCAGTCTGCGTTTGTTCATCGCGAGACAATTAAATTTTTTATTGTCAAGGAAAATTCGCTGCCTGAATCAACGAAATGAAATATTTCTCCGGCGGAACCTGCTAAATACGAGTGAAATACGTAAATAAATGCAGGACAATTCACAGTTTTGTATAATATCATTTCTTACTCGTCAAATATCGAAGGTAACATACTCGTTATTATATCGTTGTGTTAGGATTGTATTGGTATTAAAAGTTTCTTATAAATTTAGTATAAAAATATTGCTTTGTGGCGCGTGCAATGGAATTAATTTTGTTGGACAACTTGGAAAATATTTAAAATATACAAAGGGAATATAGTTTTTGCATGAACAACTTTAAAAATGAAAATGAAAATCTAGTCTTATTTTTATACTTACCATGTTACTCGTTAAAAATTTGTTTTCCTTTTCTTATTGCTCCGTTACACTCGATGTACTCACTACGCCGTTTTGAAAATATATTAATTTATAAAAACTCGTTCAACCCTATATATTTACGTTTTAATCAACCGTTAATATTCTTAGGGACAGCTTACATTTACTAATAAACATTTCATTCATAGTTAGCACTCGATTAAACCCTTTCTTGCTAGCAACGATGTTACCATAAAAAGGTATACTGTGCTATAAAAGTCTGCTATAAAATGTAACGTTATGCATCTCGTTGTAAAAGGTAGGTTTCATCTTGTCAGTCTGTAAAATCTACCCGTCTCGGACGAAACTTTTTAACTGGGCAGAATGTTTTTAACTGTATCTCTATCATTCTTCGTTACAATATATACGAATCCATATTTAATCTTCGTAAATTTATATTAAATTATATTTCGCTAAATGGCATTTCTATTTCTGCTAGATAAAACAAATTTCGGCTCGTAAAAATATAAATTTGAGATATATCCTCTCTGACTGTCATTCACGGTACTTTAGTACTCGGTCAGCGTACTGATGAAACTTTTATATTCAAATCGTAATTCCAACTAAATTATCGAGCGCGTAAACGAGAAGAGAATGTAAATTATTAATAACATCAGAGTACGGTAGCTACTCGATGAGAAATTGTTTGACAATTTTATGTTTTATCCTCTAATTAATGAGTTCCGTTACGAACAGCGGGAACAAAAATATTTCTGGGACACGGTACGAGCTCGCGAGGAACAGAGGTAACACTTGAGTGAATCTCTCAAAGGGAAATGGCTCGACAAATAACAAGTGCAATGGCTTTGTTCTGCTAACGAAGTCCATGAATCAAGCTACAATCCCAGCTATGACCTGTGTTCCGCGCTTCGGGTCTCGCACAATCTTAAATAATACACGCCTGGCAATTTGCTTTCCAACGACGATCGTTGGATGTATTCGGTTGCCAAAACGTAATCTCGAATTTCTGCAGTACGTAACGTTGCTTTGTCTTTCGACAATAAACATCGCGTCTAACTTGCAACGACATATTCTCTATTAGCAGTACATTCTCGCTGTTGACAATTTGGCAGATACAGTGATTGTTATTAATATTTGGATATCTCGATGCGCGAAAGATGATTACTCTGTATATTTATTTGTAATAATGTTATCGAATTGTTTTCTTTATACGATACGATACTTGTTCTAGTTAGTGGAAATGGAAATTATATTTATTTAACGTACGTAAGATTTCGCGCAATAAGAAATGAACCAAACAATTGGGAAATTTAAAACCTTAAAAATATTCTGGTAACGAGTACATCAAATTTTCATCCTCACTTTGCTTAGATTTATTTTCGTAAATATTACCTAGTAATACCTAAGAATATATTTCATAGTTTACATTTTATTCAGTTAGCAAATTAAACGTCGCAAAGCTTCGTTTCGACGAACAAAATTTATTTAATTATCGGTTACTTCGCGAATCGTTAGTTAAAAACTCGAAATCGAGAGAACCAAATGCAAACATTTAATCATTCGTAACTTTGTTACTGAAATTGGATCTTGAAAGTAAATACGATTGCTCGTATGTGATAAATAATATTAAATACACGCGCACGTACATTTGATAATGTTTCGTGCGTCGTTGATTAAGTATTGTAAAATTCACTCGATTGATTGACGGTTGGAAAGTTTTTGATAAAAATTGCGTACAAATTAGAATTTTGTCAACTTTCCTCCATTTTTGTTCATTGTCGACGAGTTTGACAGCTCACGAAACACGCGTCGATACAAGCGTTTTGATTGTAGAATAGCGAAACGTGAAACATTTTCGAGGTGTATCGTACGGCGTGTGAGTAAAAGTACCCTTTGATTTTGAGTGAAATAGAGGCAAATTTAAAAGAAAGAAATAACATTTCGCCAATAATTACACTCGCTTTTAGCGACGCTTCGATAAAGACAGTTGACCTCTTTAATTTATTCGGAAATTAACGAATAATCGAAAATCGACGTTCGATCAAATTTTATCGGTTGCTTTTTCAACGCGTTCCATGGACATAATAGCGAATGAAAGGGAGAAAATTGATGGATGAAACGAGCAACGATGTCATTGTTCTGCAATAAGACCACGTCAAAAGGATCTACTAAACCAGAGTTTAATTTTCAATTCGGAAGTTCGGATCGTCTTTGCTTAAACTCTTTAAAACCGTGGTGAATTTATTCGACAGTTTGGTTTAAGAAGTCCATATTCTCCGCTCCGGATTTGAAATCCGTAAAGATGGTATTTCAAGCGTGTTCAACGACCGTGAAAGAATTCATTTGAGAGAATCGATCATTTGAAAAAGGATAAAGATTACCTGAAATCACGACTAAAATTTCTAAAATCTACAAAAATTCGGAAACTCGACTTGCGATTTCGATTAACACATTCCAGTCCATTTTTTAAACACGTCAACGGTTTGAAAGTCCAACTCTTGTATTCAATCTGTACAAAAGATACAAAGACTATCGATGAAATATTATTTCCTCCGCAAAAGCATCTTCCGACACATTATCTTCTATTTAGAATTTTTCATTCGAACGCCAACAACAATGACCACAAATAAATCCTTGTACGCGACGACGCGGATAATAAATCTCAGGAACGGCGAAAAGGCTTTAAGAACACGAACTATGATAAAAGAGTCTTCTCTTCAACTACAATTACCTAGCAGTGGCGACGGTCTAGCGAGCGTTATCACCACGAACGTTTATCTCGACAAGATCTTCGAAGTTGGGGTATTTTCACGACATCCTCGCTTCAACTCTGGGACAACGCGTACCATTTTCTGGTTTATGGTGGTCTCAGAAGCGAACGAGCTCACGAGCCAACGTCGTTTTCGTCAGGATTTTGTTAGACCGCCTTCAGGCCAAAAAGATTTCGCTGGCAAAGCCGCGACGAAATTCGATGTTTCTGCCTCGACGTTCGCTTTTTCACCTTCGCAGATTCAGTTTCAAGCTCCTCCTACCCCGTTTCACGTTCGCCCCTGGTTGTTTCACGAAAGTGGTCGGCGAAGGACTACTCTGAGACCTTTCGGGGAATATCCATGCTGGAAAACTGTGTTCACAGGCTGCGAATTTTAATAATCTTATAAACTCTAATCTTATAGAGCAATTTAGCTAGCGCTCTTCACCGAATTTAATGTTATTTTCGACGTGAATGAAATCGGGTTTGCAGCTAAACACATGTACAAGAGACACAAGAAGTTGAGACACGGATTTTGCCAGCTTTGAGATTTGGGATTTTACCGAAGGATTTGAGATCCAAAGGAAAGATGCGAGGGGAATTTATGTAGACTTGTGTTAGATTGTCGCAAATGAAACGAATTTTTCGTAAAACTTTGAACGTTTATAGCTGGTAATTTTTGGTCTGTCTTTAATATTTCAAGTAATGGCGATAAATTCTCCCAAATGATCGTTAATCTGAACGATATATTAGTTAAATAGTTAAATCAATTAGTCAGTTAGTAGAAAAAAAATTTAGCGCAATTGAATTTAGTTTAGTTAGTCACGCTTGAATTATAAGATAAAATTACCGCCGTGAAAAGAGAATGGGAGTTGGTCTATGCATATAGAAAGCAAAATTTACATACCCACACTGAAAGATGTGAATGATTTGCATGAAGAAATATTGCAATTCCAGTATTCCTGATTTCGAATAACGTTTTATCTTCGAACATTCGAAACAATTCTTCGTCAGTATGATAAATTGTTTTTAAAATACATCTGAAAGAGAGAAATTCTGTCGTACGTCTACAAAAAATTTGGCACCATGAACATGTAATGTAATATAAAAATGGTATAAAGAAAAAAAAACTGTAAGTATATACCGATTAAATAAATCTGGTTGTCACGATCGAAATGATTCTTTCTACGATCTCCAAATAGGAAACATCGCGCGTAATCATCCAATACGTATTCTAATCAATCGTTTCATCGAAGTAAGATCGAAGGGTGGACTAAAAGGTAACTTTCAAATTCCAACTTCTCCCAGATGTTCGCGCGTAACGTCGAACAAGTAATCGAAAGCCGATGTTTCGCGTTTCCCTAACGCAACAGCCGCATCTTTCTCAAAGGCTGATCTCACGAGACTCGCAGGATTTTTCCAGACTGATGCTACTGGATAAGAAAACCCTATAGAGAGAAAGGGGAAACGAAGGGAAAAAAAAAAACGCGGGATGGAGCGAAACCTCGCGTACCTCGCTACTACTTCTCGAGTCGAATCGAATCATGGCACCCGTGGGAAATAAGTTTTGGCCGATCATACATTGGTTCACGGTTGTCTGATCGGAAAGTGCTTGAACTACTACGACGCCCTACCAGACAATTGCCACCCTTGGACAATCGTCTGGTCAGAATTTCTACTTATCAGGAAGTTTATTTCACGTTTCCTCTTGCCGTTAGATAGTTGAAGGGTTATCAAACAAACCGTATATCAATGTTCAGCAGGAGATTGATAGATGGTAGTGTTATGTGTTCTTGACTGATATTTCATTTTCGTTAAGTTATTGCAGCCGATGATATATGTATTTTGATGATACATTATGATCTATGATGTTGGTTTAGTTTGAACTGGTGTTTGGACAGACGCGTAAGTATGCTTCGAGTTAAAGGGTATTAGAATATTTAACGAGTTCTCTTGCACAGTAAAAACTCTACAGGTTACAAGCTTGATTTTAAGACCTGATTGTTATATCTGTGAAAAAATTGTGCAACTACGAGAGAGTTGTCCTAGAGCAAAGATTTACAGCAAAACAATCAGGTCTTAAAATCAAGCTTGTAATCTGTAAAGTTTTTATAGAATTTTTATTAGTCGAGGAAGTTATTAACAGACTGCAAATTTGTATGGAAATTTATATTTTTGTGAACCGTGACTAGAAATGATGAAACCTATAAGAAAACTTTCGTCGACTTCTGAATGCTCTAACGCGCACTTTGCTTTAAGAAGAGACATTTTTATACCTCCGTGAACAATTTTTGAAATTATTACCGTAACAGAAAATAATCAAAAGCGTGGTATATTTGACAAGAAATTTTCCAATTTCATGTAGCAGCGAAAAAGATTTCCAATGGATACGATCAAGTAATCCGAATTTCCGAGAACAGCCAGTAATACCAGAATTTAAGGTCTCGAATGTTATCATCCTTTTCCTCGACGTAATATTTAAATTTGCGATACAGTTCGCGGGCAGCCGTGCGAATTTAAATTCGTATCACACTTTTCTTCGCTACGTCTTAACACAAGGAACAAAGTTGTCTCCTTACTGAAATGTTAAGATTTTTTATTAATCTAGTCGACAACATTTTATTCTTAAGTTAATTAAATTGAACGCTCACGTTTAAAACATGGAAGAGTGCGAATAAAAGATTCTGTAAAAATAAAAGATTCTGTAAAAATAAAAGATCCTGTAAAAATAAAAGATTTCCGTTGTTCAGAAAATTTATTCCAGCAAAAGAAGTAGAAAGCAATAATAATAAGGAGAGGATTTAAACGAAAGGTTGCGTACAATAGAGTTTCAGGAAAAGAGAGAAACATTTTCATAAAACTTTATACCTTGACAAGGAACGTACATATAAACGTCAAGTGCAACGAGTACGATAAAACAGTTGAATCTGGAAGAAGAGTCCAGTCGCTTTTGTTTCTAGCTGGCAAGTTTATTTTCCTACATAAACGAAGAAGTCGAGAACGGACACTAACTCGAACAGCTTTCCTTCGTCCTTGATCGTTTAGCCTTCCAATTTTATCGCAACGTGAACGATATGTGGATAAAAACGTATGAAAGATTTTGCGATAGTTGCTAAATTCGTCATAAAAAATTAAATTTAATCAATCCATGCCATAATTTTTCCATTGGAATAAAAAGATATGAAAGTGACATATGTGTCATGTCGATGTTTCTTGACACGCGAATATTAACTTAATAAGGTTTATAATATATTTCGTAAAAATACAGGAATGAAATACAATACGCGTATATTTGATTAGCCATTTAAATGAACGAAAATAGCTAATAAATATTGACAGAGAAATTGGCAAAAATAAGCAATAAATATTAAGATTTATATCTTTATAATGCATATTTATATATATTAATATATGCGGATAGACATGAAAGCATCGCACGTGATTTATCTGTACATTCCAGATCCGTTAGAAATTGTTTCGCATTATTAAACGTTCCCTACGATCGTAACATCACTCCTCTTCCTTATAAACTGTTCCTTCGCGTTCGATCTACCAACGGTATCTTCCACCAACTTTATCGCGTCACAAAATCCGAATCGACGTCATATAACGGCTTTGGTTCGAATCGCGTCATTCAACCTCGAGAAAATCCTTGATTCTAATTAATCGCATCTCTTCCCTCGATGTAAAGATCGAGCACGGTACAACGTTAAATAGAAACCAAAAATTTTTATATTCACCGTTATTTATTTTTGTTTTTGTTTGCCATATTCTCCTGACTAGAGTTTAGAGCGGTGTTTTCCAACATTTTTAAGCCACTTAACCCTCTATTGTAATAACCAAATAACTTGTTAAAAATCATTTTTAATCAGACATGTCAATTTACTTTAATGTAATATACCTATATTGTATAAGTTGTCGACTTTAATATTAAAAAGATACTTTTTAAAATATAACATTAATTCTAATATTTTAAAAGCGTTTCTCTATGAACTTCCGAGCCTCCAAAGCTTCGAACTTGGTACGTTTCCGATGATCCTGTAATCAAACATAATATTGTGAAGGCAAAATCGTGAAATTTACAAAAGAGAATGCAACAGGTTTTATATTATACTTTTACTTTTTATTTACTTTTAGATAGGAAGGCACATTTTAGTCATCTATACGCGCGCGTGTCGTACGTATTTTTAAATTTATGCCCAAAGAAGTCGATGTTAATTTTGGAAAAGTTAGAAACGCAAGAAAAACGGCGGGAGGAACGCGTGGCGGAAGATCATGAACGACTGCAGCGTGCGAATATATATATAAATGGAGTACCTATCAACGTTGAGATAAGAAATATGAAACAGGTGTTGTATAAATAAAAGATCAGGGATCAACCGATTCTGAGATCGGATATATTTCAGCCTGAAACGATAAAAGCGACATATCGATATGTGAATATTTATTGCACATAACATTTATTCCACATAATATCGGGACATCGTCGATTTTAACAACGTATCGAATTTATTCCTGCTAATACGAATCGGTATTCGAACGACTGGCTTTCTTGAAATAATTGCAGATATTGAGATGACTTTTTAAATCACCCAACGAAATCGTTCAAGCTTACACCATTACAGGATATATTGAGTTTATCATTTTACTTCCAAAAAGGAGAACGCTGAGAAGGGAGAAGGAATATCGATGATCCGAATACGAGTAAACTTTCTTTCGATATTTCAAATTGATACTCGAGTTTCAAATAATATAAGCAATATCTTCTCGTGTATTAATTCATAATTACGTACTAAACAACACCAGCTGGCTTAACATTAAAGATCCTTCGACACACTTAAATCTTTAATGAAAACACACGAGGAAGGAAAATCCAATATCCTCGCTATCAAAGCACAAGGAGTAGCTAAATTCCAAGGAAAATTGCATAAATATGAACGGAAGAAGGGGAGCGTGTTCGCACTGTCTTTCCCCGGAAGTTATTTGCTCGACGGATCGACGTCAATACAAGGGAAACAAGAGTCTCGACAGGCACTCGAGCGATCAAATGTCCTTCCGACATGCCCACCAGCTACATGGAAGGACTTTCCTGTTGGCTTCAGGGCGTGTTAGTGACGTGTGACGTCTAAATTCCTTCACTAAATTACCGAGACCACCGAAGCTTTCTCTTTGTGTCTTTCATCCTCTTCCTCTCTTCCACTGTTCGTCTATCTTTCACTCTCTTCGTTCCCCTTCGTTCGTGTCTTCTTCTCTTCTTTCGGTTTCCTTTCTCTTCCTCTTTCCTTTTTCTTCGTCAATAAAAGGTTGGCGGAATTCTCGCCATGGGAGCACAGGAACAACCACTTGGCGGAAGTCGATCCGTCACGTCGGCTTTACGAAGCCCGTGCTTCGTAACTGAAACGCGGTTAATCTGTTAGAAAAGCAATTCTCAGAAGCGTGCGGTGCATCGAGTCGAGAAAACGTTGCGCCGCTCGTTCTTTCCTAAGCTCGATCGACGCCTCACTGTGGATTACTAAATCTGCTTGGGAACACGACGCTGAACGATTCATGGGTTCGTTTCCTTCTCTGCTGATCCTTCCTAGTCTTTCCTATATTTAGTCATTCAGTTCCCTCAGCGTCTAATGCTTCTTATAAATTTTACTGTAGATTATGATTATCGTAGTTATCACGTAATCGTAATCTTAGGTAGTTAAAATTCTATTAAATTTAAAGGAAATTTTAAGGAAGGTATTTGCCGAATACTTGTTTTGTAAAATCAAATATTATACTATCGTTGTTATTACGTTACTTCATATTTGACTTATTAATTTACAAAATATCAAAATTTTAAATTTCCAGCATTTCATACAGTTATAATTAGAACATAATGTTCTTAATTAGAATTTAATTACACAATGCGCTACACACTATATTCGCATCACGTGAATGTAAAACTGGTTCAAGTCGTTATATTCCCATTATATTCGTATGAATATAGTAATGAAGTCGTTGCTACCAACTGGAAGAGTTCAAATATTATTTCTAAATAGCATAAACTGAAAATTACAGCAAACACGTACTAGAAATCATTTGGTATGCAAATTAAAATCTCCGCCCCTCCATTGTTCAAAGGAAACAAAGATTTATACAACGTAATGAAAGTACAGAAAAACTGTTAAAAAATTCACGAGTTCATTAATACCAGAAAGCAAGTTTCGTCGCGATTAAAGCGTCACATACGATATGTTTCATTTCGTCACGTTCCAATTAATCCTCCGCTCTTTCTCTTTTCCTCTTTTTTACTTCCCTTCCTCTTTCTTTTTTTTTTTTTTTTCCTTTAACAGCCTAACCGTTTGCCTAATGGTAACGAGCATTTCTAGCTAAAAATCTTGGTTTAGACACGCCACGATGTATATGCGCACGTGTAAATATGGAGGAAATCCTAGTTCCATATATTGTTCGAGTAAGAGCTCTCGAGGTGATGAGAGTCATTACAAAAGATGAGACGGTCGTCTAATTTTAGAATGAACCTCGGTCGTTTCTATGAGTCCACGTGACTGTAAAACAGGTATACGGACCAGATGCGACCTCAAATTAAAATTTTATCTCGCGATACTCGACGTATTTCATTCTACTCAAACATTGATCCACCGTATCGTCGAGTTAAACGTTCGGAAGATGGTAAGACAAACGGTTTTACTACATAATAGAATATTCTTCTATTATGTAAATGATTCGTGTTAGTTTTTGTACGACGAGTAAAGTTGCTACAATAAGGTCAAATATCTGTAGTCAGAATTGACCCAGCCTTCGCCAGCCGAGGATTAATATTACAGTATTTCGTGTTTGAAAATTTCATTGCTGCATCTTTTAAAATTCTCCACTAGATTCCGATAAATCAGAAACTAAAAATTCAGATTTCTTTCAAACGTCAATGGACCGCATCTATCCATTGGAGGATCCAATAACGTCAAGTATGGAAAAATATATCTTGCAGAAATTTAGAATAATGATTTAATAGTAGAAAATAGTAGAAAGTAGATTTAACAATGAGCTAGTAAAAGATAATTTTATCAGAAAATAGAACTGGAATGAACCTACTGGTGGAAATATAGATGTGGAGAGCTCAAATCAGATTCGAACCGCATGCAGTACATTTGCATCGATTTTAGACATTGAAAGGTGTGACGAGGTAACTAGAAACGTTTAACTCGGTTATCAAGCGGCGTGTCTAGCTTCAGTTTCCTCTTTGTTGGAACCATTCGTGACCAGTGTATCACCATGCTGCGGTTACGAATCAATATTGTCGACCTGTACCGCATTGTCACCACGTGTCTTTGCAATCAGTTGCTCGTTTTGTGCTTACTGCGTTCGCGGCTTTACAACTTTATCGTGCATTATACTATCACATCCGAACTATTGAAACAATCCGACGCAATTTTCTGTAACTAGTTGCCATAAATCCATTGTCCGTCGAAGAACAATGATCGTCTCGAGTTCAGCAACGATATTACTGGAACAAAAGTACAGTTGCTAAATAAGAGACTAAATTAGATCGCAATAATGAAAAATCTGCAACTTTTATTTATAATATCGATTTTTAATACTTCAGGATTGATTTACGTAAATTATTAATTTTATCAAGTCGTTAACTCTTTATTATCATTATCGTAACTACCACTTTAATTAATCGTTATTAAAAGATGAATTAATTTAAAATAACAAGCATCGTTTCTAAGGAATTCATCTTATTTCTGCATTTTGGTTAAATCAAAATCATTAGAATCGGAAAATCGTATAAAATTATATTAATATCTCTTTATATACTACATGTGAAAATCATAGGACATTTAGCACGGGATATATACGCTCATCTATAGACATGCGATATTAAAAGTCATTAAAAGGTTCGTTCATTTTTGTATTCGCGTTTAAAACCACGATACTTAAACGTCACTGTGAGTTTTACGAGTCTCGTAAATTGAAATTCTACGATCTGCACTATGTTAAAAGACATCCGATTGTCGAATAAACGTGTCGCTCTCACACGAGTTATCGCGCGGTAATTTCATAAAAATTTAATAACCATTCTTCATAGCACTCGTCGTTCTATTGGAAATAACATTTTGCTGTGACCTTTCGATGCTGTTATCTGTACAAGTTCTTCGTGCAAGGAAATCTCTGTATTGAATCAAATCAGGAAATCATTCGATTACCTTTTTAATCTGCCTACATTGTGGAATTTACTCGGACTATTTAATTATTGAAACTTTTAATAATAACCTTCTTCTTGAATAGCTGGATTTAAAAATGATTATCTTAGCTAGTAATTAAACTCGTCGAGGGCTTAATGAACATAACATTCCTGCCAAAATACGCAAGGTCCGGTTAAGATCCATCTTGCATAGCACACTGAGCTATGTTCATTAAAACGCGAATGTGAATCGTTCGAGACGCGACGATTCTTCGAGCTGGATTTCTTGCAGTTGATTTAGAAATATTTTAGTAAAGTAAGGAAGATTTGCTCAAATGTTTCCGCGATAAGAGAATAATTCTGAATTTTCGGTGCTAGCACAGATAGAAAATTAAAATAATTAAATATACTTAACTTTTAGAAAACTATTCAAATTTTGATTTACGATCAAATAAAATAATTCCTAGCCGTAAAACATTTTTTCTATAAAATATCCCACTTCGTATTATTCTCGAAATTTTAATTACAACGGATAATCTATAATCTGGTTGTCGAGGATTTTATTTTGCTGAAAGCATCGTGGGATTTATAATTGTAAGTTGTACGTAGAGATTAGAAGTGAAACAGAGTATAATAATCCCGTCTCCTATACGGCTTGACGCTTTTCTTCGCTATTTACCCTGAAAATCAGAGCAAACGTACATCAGTATAAATTACATTATCGTTAAAACTTAATATTATAATGCACCTATAATTCAGAATTATAATTATACTAACTAACAAGTAATCTAACAACTATAATATTCGATACTTTTCAAATATTCAAGTTTTAGATGTTTTAAAAACGTGCTCTGTCTGAAATTATTGTGCAAATACCGTGTCACATCTACGAAATAACATCTTATTAAAATTTCGATCCATAACAGTAATTCGCATTAAGTCCATAACAGTACGACGCGTTAATTCCACTCGTCTCCGTATTTTTGACGCAGTACGATTATTCGTCTATTGGACTTCTATAAGACTGACTACTGAAATATATACTCGGATTTAATAAAAGTATGAATGATGTTAACAAAACCATGGATGATGTTACGCCACGAAGCTTAGTACAGGCCGTATTTCTAACCGTCGCTCGCGGTCCTACAGCATCGCAGGCAGATCGTTTTATCTGCCCAACGGAAAATATAGCGGCAAGCGCATGTTTGTCATCGAGCGTCGAGCTCTAGAAACGTCGATTTCGGTCCGTTATTTCATCCACGCAAAGAAGGTGGCATACGTGATCGTAACATCAACCACATCTCAGTCCGCATCGGGGACCAAGCCGCGCTTCGGAACCGATGGGCTGATGACGGAAATAAAGATGTGGCGGCACTCGGCGACGATGTATGTCGCCGAATGTCCGAGAACGCCTAACAAACGCGTGGATAGTGGGGATATCGAGGGATGACAAAGATAAAGAATCAGATTCCGTCGAAAGTAGTTGCAAGAGCTTCAGTCTTGAAAAGTCGCGTCTGGAGTTGAGAAGTGAATTGTAGTTAGTGTAAACCAAGTGCTAAGAAATAAATTCTCTCTTTTTATTTCTTTATTTTTATTTGTTATTTCTCGTCTTCGATATCTCTTTTTTATTTTACGTGACATGATCATAGGCGCGAACGGTGGCGTGACCCGAGCGTAGTGGAAGTCGTCTCCCCGAGAAGACAAAGAAACGATCAAAGGGCAGTCAGTCTCTTTTGAAGATTCTAACTGCATACATCGAGAGTTCTGACGAATAAAGTCGCTAAGAGTAACGAATATATCGAGAGATATCACGAAATCGAGTCGAATTTCTGTAATACATTAACCGTATTTATCGCTAAATAATTTGTGACATTTTTAATATTATATAATTTATTGTTAAGTATACAAGCTATATTAACCTGTTAACACAGTGTTAAATTCATTGAACTACCTCTGTTATCTTAACCGAAACAGGGGAACGACTAATTCACGGCGTCGATTATACGAATCGTCGCGAGAATTTACGCCTCTCGCTGACGCGTGTTCCTCGCGATCGCGTCTCTTCGTGAACGTTCGTAACAGATGATTATATTAAAATTAATTGCGTGCGACAGTTTCACGTTATCTTCTGTATTAAGTTTATCGTGACCAGCTTCGTGTTTCAGTTTTCTGGGTCGGTCGGTCCACGCGAGTCAATGGTCTTCGATCGAATTTTCATAAAGCTTGTATCGGTACAATTGTCACGTTTCATGTCGATGCCCGGCATCCAACGAACCAAGTGTCTTCGATCGATTGCATTTGCTCGTATGCGTTGCTTCTGCTTATACGAAAGTTCCATTTAAAAAGAAACGCGCGATGAATAGATCGACCGTCTCCACCAGCTTAATTTTATTTCGCCCTGGTTCGTTGCACTTTGTCGTATTTCGTTAGCCACCTTCGAAGCAATCTTTACGAACGAAGAAGAAAACCATTTATATTTTTTTCGTACGAAGGAAGAAATTTTTTAGGATTTTTTGTAGTTACAATTATATTTTTTGAAATATTGATGCAAAAATGTATAAATAAGAAATTTCATGTAAATTTATGTGTAGGAGAGTTATGCATGAGATGCTGTATGAAAAGTTGATACTGTACCTAAACTGTACAACAAAAATGAAGAGTACGTAATTAAAATTGTTGATGAATTATATTTTAGGGAATATCATTGTATCATCGAGAATTATGCTTTAGAAAATTTGCTGTATAAATGTGAAACTTCATTTAGAACCAATTTTGAACATAGATTTTGAAACATTGAGTTTATGGCAGGTAGAATGTCAAATGGCATAAAATTGTTACATAAGTGTAGATTAACGAAAATGTATGATACAAAATAAAAAATATAAGTTAGATATCGCAGCAATGATTTAACACATATTTTTTATTTTACATCATATATTTTCGTTAATCTACGCTTATATAATAATTTTACGTTATTTGACATTCTACCTACCATAAGCTCAATGTTTCAAAATCGATGTTCAAAATTGGTTCGTATAGTAATTTTAGAATTATTAAATTACTATATCAAATCATTTCTGCGATATTTAACTTGGCTGCGACACAGCTCTCATATTTTCCTCAGAATCGCAATTTCGCAGGGTACATATTTTTAAGAAACTTCTATGCAGGTCGATAAACATTCGTGATGAGTTTAATATCGTAGGACACGGACCTAGAAAATCTGTCTCGAGACAGACCCCAGTTTATTGCATAACGCGGCAATAGACCCCAAGAGCGTCTGACAAACTGTATCATAGGTTTATTTGTATTCGTGAGTATCACGTAGATTATTTTCTTATTTCTTGATTCCTTGATAAATTTTAATTCACCAAAACATGCCAAATTTTTACCAAATTTCTGTTCCCTTGTCTTAAACTTTGACAATTTTAAGTTTCAATATCTAACTTTTCTATTCGTCAAAGTAGAATCGTAATTTTTCTCTTTTATTACGATAATTTGAATCTCCACGAAAAATTATTTTGCAGTAAACACTTTATTATCACAATTGAGAGGCTTGTAACAAATACGCAAACAAAATTTTCAACCTCTTAAACAATAATACGTTTCAGCAGTCAGATTTTTATTAATTCAAAAAAATTATTTCAAAAAATATTATAAAAAATATAGTGTTATCTTGATTCATAGACAGATTATTCCTTCGCTTTCGTAGAAAGCAACAAACATAAACAAGGATCGTGTTTTATTTTTCATTTTTGATCGTATTTGTTAGAAATATCTTTACCTTTGTGCACAACCACTGGGTTGCTTTGAAGCACGCGTAATCTAAAAATCCACATTTCCCAACCGTCACGGTTACACAGTCGATGGTCAGGAAACTTTTTCAATGTTACGTATACTATTCCCGTATCTGTATGGAAGTAAGTATAACGCTAGCATATGATCGATCAAGGGAGTAAAAATGTTTTACGGTCGCTTAGATATTTTCACGGTGCATACATTTTGAAGGTGTGAAACGCGCGTAGCTTCGATCATTCAAGTTATGCATTTCTATGGAATGTCACCGTGCTGCAGTTTCCATATCGATCATTTTTGCCCGACAAGTTTAGAAAAGGCATATGAATTGATAAAATGTTGTATAAAAACTGGAACACACAACGTCGCTGCCAGAAAGCGATTCTAAAAATGAAAAAGAAAAACGATCGAAATTACGTCCATTGATAAAAACGTTCATAAAGCAATTAGATTCGGGTTTTATTTATTTTTCAGCAAGCATATGTCAACGGTAAACGTCTCTGTACTTTTTTATGCATTTAAATTAGCTTCAGATCGTACTAGCGGAATCAAGAAATTTCAAAGTTTTCTACAATACACGACACGCACGTACAAATTTTCTATAGTACCTACGTGTACAAATACATTCGTGAATCATTTTATCAATGTCTGTAGAAAGATATTGAAAATGATTGAAAACGAAACTCCAATATTGACCTCCATAAATTGTCGTTAATTGGTCGTATCAGTCCCATAATGCTACCCACTCGATCGCTTGGCGTATTTCATTCAAGGTATATATAGACGAACAGTATTTCGCGATAGTTGTTGCAATGGCGTAGAGAACGTCTCATCTTAATGACAACGAAGCATTACCATTATTGTGTAACGCTTACGACACCCACTTGCGGCCATCCTCCAGCCTACTATTTTATTTGCACACGACAGGGTGAAACGACGGTCGACTACGCCAGCACACGCAATCTGCGAACACGCATGATACCAACTGACGACGTTTCTCCCCTTTTTTAGTTCTCTCTCCGTGCAATAGTCGCGCAGATAACACGATGAAGATAACGGGCTGCTATTTCCGTAATTGGGTCTGCAAGGGAATGCGACACGACCCGATTGTACATACGTTCGACGAAGCAATGCGACAAAAGAAACGTTGAAAGGGGAGGAATAACGGGAAAACACGTCAACGAAGAAATTATCGAAGAAAAATTGCCTATAATTCCGATCGTGTGAATGTTATGCGTATTGGAAACTTTATCGCGTAAATCAAGATTGGAACCGACTTCACGATCCTTTCAAGGCAGTGCTTCCCAATCTTCTTTCAATCTCGACTCCCTTTTGTGATAGTTTCGGGTAGGTTCCATTTCTTCGATTGTATTTATAAAAATACGAATTTCCATAAATATAATCCATTCATAATATTCGTTGGAACGTCTGTTTTACGACAATTTATCGATTAATAATATTAATAAATTGACAATAAATGTTCCATCCAATAGGATAAACATCAGCATTCCCGTCGTTATATCGTATATTATTTATCGTATATCATATTCGTTTGTATGTTCGTTCCTTTTATTTAGTCGAGCAATAGAAACATTGGAGAAGGAAATCAAACGATGAAAAATAGAATCTACTTGCAACTAGGTCTACTTCGAACTCTAGATTTATTGTAGGTTCTACATTTAATGACACGATGGGCAAACGATGGTTGAAAAAGTAGACGAAGATATCACAAAAATTAGAAGATCGATTATTATGTCAAAAATAGAAATTTTTGTTTGATTGCCAGAGTTAACATCGTGTGTTGTAAATTGAGCTTAACTAGCACTTTAAAGGGCCAATTAAATGGTCAATTGCAGAGTACATCTGCTATTAGATGTTTGATATCTATTTAAAAGTCTAACACTGTGGATAATGATTACGACGGGCGATGTCAGTTGACGTAAAAAAGAAATCATTACAAATGGTAGCTGTCTTATTGCTAGATCGATACGTTGCATTACTCAGCAAAGTAGGCCTTTTTCTAGTGCTTTCCTTCTGTAAAATATTTATCGTTGTCTGGTTTGTAACTATGCATACGTGATACGGCATACCTAATTTTCGATTCTTCCTCTGAAACTTTTTTTTTTTTTTGTATATAGCACTGTTAGATATACATTCTTTTAAAGGAAACTTTAGGTAATCGTTAAGAAAAAATTTAACATAAAACTTACAAGCATTCTAATTCTTTGATAAGTATATATCCATAAAAGTTACAGCCAAAAGTTACAGCCGTAAAAAGTTGGTTCGTATCTCTGTTATTTTCATGGTTCGCGCGACGATATTTTGTTGAACAGCCAAGATTTTTCACAGTTTTCTTGGTCGCAGCTTACGTTCAACTGGATTTGCACAAGGTATTACTTCTATATCCGCCCTACACATAAATTTCCCGATAAGACCGAATGATCTTAAGTTAAAATCTAAGTTTTAACGTAATCTAAAACAAAAGTCGCGTATTTCGCTTAAATTATTAACTTGGATTAAAGCTTAAATCAAAAGTTGTACAATTTATATGAACTTGTTACGGTGTGACATCTTGCTAATTAATTTCTTTCATAGAAACAACGTATTTGTACGAGATAACTTCTTATATCGTTACCTACGGTTTTTACGTGCTATAAATTGTTACCCTTCGTACATTTTATAACGACGTTTTAATATCATTATCAAACATCAGCATCGCAAAATATCTTAATCGGAAGAAGCGAATTGACGCAAAACTATTTTTCCGCGTGTTGCAATATCGTAAACCCTTGACATTTAAATACTGGGCCAGAGTTTCGTGGGAGGGAAATAATCTCCTTAATGAAATTGGTCCATCGAATTTATACGCCTTTATCTTGTCACGTTATTTCAGTTCTGTTGACTTTAATTAACAATTGTGCACGAAACTTCGTACGATAAAATCCTTAAATAATCCACCAATTTATTTCTATGGTTATATTAAGCAATCGATTAGCTTACAAATAAGAAATTTGGATTTACGTGTTCGATAAATTTATGCATATACAAATCGCGAACTGCCAATTAAAGTAAAACCTGCAACATCTTTTATTCAAATACTATACACACGATCAATTTAATATTAATCCATTCTGCGATATGTTCGTTTGTATCATTCATGAATTTCCAATAATTCATGCCGTGTCTAATCCCTTCTACGTCCACATATGTGTTCGATCGGCACATAAATTATATTCGTACGTGATCGTAACAAACGGCTGCGTAAACTATCCATTTCTCATCGAAATGCAATAAAGAGACTAAGAATAGAGAGAAATGCGTCGAGGAAAGCTCGAACGAAGTTCGCTGTGAAACTATAATTCAGTCAATGCAGTGCAAGGTTGCGGAGTTTTATTTATCTGTATCGACATGTTGCTAGTTTCTATTTATAGAACGCGAAGACACACATATATAATTAACCTATACGAGACAAACGATGAATGCACATTCGCAGAAAAGAATAATCGCCCTACTGAAAAATTAATCGCGCGAGTCGTTACGGTCGATCGTGTCGTACTTTCGTTTCTTCCGCCCTTTACTTTCCAATCATTAGAAATATATTTGTCGATTTTCATGGTTGTTAATCCTTCGATCGTTATAAACAGAAAGCGACAAGTTTTAATACAAAACTGTATTTATTAAACTAAATATTATATAGATATGAAAAGATACGATAAAACATCGTACGATACTCACGCTGCTATCAGATTATCATTGCAATATTATGTCTTTCATTTTATACATATGCCATTTGTGAGTCATCCACATTTTCAACTTATACACATATATTATTCATAGGTATTCATATATTATTCAAAATTCTGCGGTCTCACATGTTTTAGCTCGTTAAACGATCGATATTTTTGAATTTATTCGATGCATCGAGGATAAGCAACTATCCTTTCCTCTTTCATTAAGCAATTTAGATTTCTACGAAGAGATTATTCCGCAAAGCATTATACGTTATCCAGCAAATTATAATTTCAAATACAATATAATTACATTTACAACACATCATTTTCGTATACTGTTAGGATACAATTTTTAAAAAACGATTAAGTAATATTATATATGTAATATCGTAAATCTTGGGATAATTGAGGGATCGATTCTGAAGTCTGAAAATCGAGTTTTTTATTATGAACGTAATTAGATAAAATACAAAAATAAACAACAATTGATATCCGTCTATAACAATAAATAACAATAAATTACATAAACGAGAAATAACAAGTTTTGTACAATGTTTACCTGAAAATCGAGAATCGATTTTCAACGTCCTGAGCTACCGATCTTTCTCCGTCAGTCTTCAAAATTTTAAATAACTATTCTGTGATCTTGTCTGCCTCTAATGTTACTCTCTGTCCGTCCGGTTGGGAAAATGCGTGCCTCTCAAAAATGGTTGTCCGTAAAACATAAGAGGGTCGGCTCTGTCCGTGAAACAAAGAACATCGTGCTACCCGTAAAACGAAAAGAGTCCCTATCCCACGTGAACTCTAGGGAGTTTACATATATAGTTAAAGATTTGAAACGAAACTATCGAGACATTGTTACACGATAAATCTTCTTCGTTGAGCTACGCAAATAACAGTTTTATTCCATTTTCATTGATATCTGTCACTAAATTCTCTTACGTTATTCAACTCGGTTGCCTGTCTTCGCATCCTCCAAGCTCTTTGTTTATATTAGGTTGTCCGAAAAGTTTCTTTCGTTTTATGAGGAAATAATAGACGCACAACGTTTTTTGTTTTATATTATTTTGTCGAATTACGTACGATTCATTTTATTCTGTCGAGATAAATACCGCGACATTTCACAGACATCGCGTTTGTACGAAGGTGTACTGTTGTAAAAAACGCGATTGCGAAAGGAACATACTTTTTGGACAATCTAATTGTAAAGATATAGCAGGGATTCGGAAATACAAATAATTTACTTTATTCAGCACACAACAGTTACACATATATCTTATACTCTGAAGACCTCGTAAACCTACTCGCACGCACGCTTGTTGTCAACCGACTCTTTCAGATGCTTCTAAACGACTGCCAATCGTCTTTTGTCCCAACTAAGGCCTGGGCGCTCTCTGACGCTTACACACACATTCACATGTACAGTGTAAATGTATCATCTTCCTAACACTAATAATGTTTTTTCTTAAATTTAGTTCCTGATCAAGATCGTTCACACGTTACAATTTGCCTGTTTGCAACATTTTCACGCGTATAAAAGTTTGATGAATGCAATTCGACGGTCGGCTGCATGCTGTTTCTGCCAGCGAATCGCGTGAACAATCGTTTATCCGGCGGACACGACACTGAAACGTGTAAATTCAGCGCGCGATATAATTTAATCATGAGAAACGTGTGGATATCGAAACATGATATTTTATATCTGGATAAAACGTCTCTTTGTGTGCCGATCGTTTAATTGCATAACTGAATCTTGCGTCCCGTACATTCGTCGTGTGCGAACGTTGATTTCCGCCGATTAACAGTCATGTTCATTCAGCTCTATTTGTGCAGAATCGCGCGGTGGAAAAATATTTTCGCGGATATCTGAAAGTGTACATTTTCCCCGGTTTTGTTTTCACGTTCGTTGATTTCATTTCACCGAACAATGTTTGCAGAAAGATTTTCCATCGTCAGGTATACGGTAAATTAATTTCTGTCGATTTAATCGTTTGACATATCGTTTGTAGAATATTTCGACTTTTACCGTTTGACCGTTTCAACCCTTTGATGTCCGAACTATACGCGTAACCTTCTTTTATCGCAAATTTTCTTCCATGTATTTAGAAACAAATCAAATAACGTGTATTTCTATAAAGGTGGCAGCAAATATTTTGACTTCTCCTCTTTACTTCCTCAACGGATGGAAGACGAGACGGGAATAGAATGTGGCGAATTAATATCGTCATTGCTAAATATTTGCGTAGGCGAGAGCAAATCGATACATTGCCGGGGGGATAACATCGAAGGGAGCAACATAGCTAGAAACTTACTAATTGCAAGTCCTCGGCAAATTCCCAAAAGATGAAATATCGTTTAATTGACAATAGGATGGACGTTCTGTTAATAATTCGACTGTTCTTAATCTAAAAATGGCACGATGGATTGTACCGTAAACTAATACGACTTTCGTACGTAATAGAAATTTTGTTTCAATTTATTTTTAGATCTTAACCCAATAAGGATCAAGTAACAGATTTATCATCATACTTTAAGTTTTATAAAATTGTAGAAATGTGTAAGGAAGAGCGGTGAAAATTAGGCTTTCGTTCAATATGCGTAATGTTAATTGTCAGAATGCAAATAATGTGTTGAGTTGGCAATTAAGTGATTGCGGATTTTGTCATTAAATGGTATTGACAAATCACTTGGTTGCCACGCTAATAAACCAAGAGAACAAATTTGCAAATGAAACGTTACGTTAACGCGAAGGACAATGCTGGCTTTTGAAGTTATATTTTTTACTAGAAATATTTCATACAATTTCGTGCACAAATGTGAAACTAACAAGTTTGACATTTGAATATGATTTTGCACGCGTATGAAATTGTAGTAAACCACTTGTTGCATTGTTTATACCGAAGATTTAATTTACATTTTTATGAAACAAATAAATAATTTTCATGAAAAATAACAAAATGAATTTTTATGGAATGCGAAAGACGAATAGATTCCATGAAACATTGTCAGACATTTTAACACGTTCACGGATATTTATCTGCGAAGCAAGTTAAAGCTGAAATAATAACAAAAGTATGAAATTTTCATTTTTATCGCTATTTCATTTTAATCAATTTCATTTTTAGGTCACTCGAAGAGTTCACTGACAAATACAATAACACAATTGAGCAAATAAATATTCAGTCAGTCCATCATAGAACAATTTAATTAATCAAATAAAAAAACGACTATATGGTAACGACTATGATTTACACTTAGTCTTTTTTTTTTTCGTTTATTCTGTTATCCATATTTCTATAATCTTCTTTTACATATAGATCACCGGAATAGTTTATTACTATCGACGTAATAAAAAATGTTTAAGATGCAAATTCTCATAAATAGAAATACTAATTTTCAATTTATTTTTATCCTCTTTAAATAACTTATCGTTTTACGTGCTATCCTCACACATCGAGGTCATCTGCCTGTTTCATGATTCTATATTAACACTTGATCGGTCTGGCGCATCAATTGGTGCCATAACTGAAGAGGCTTCGCGTGAAATAATTACATTGCGATCTGTGCATATCAAAAGCGTTTAAGCCTCTGTACAGAATTGCACAACTGCAATGTTCTAGGAAATACGTGATATCATTCTATTATGATAACGTAAAACCTGTTTCGTACGTCACTTTTACCGATGAAAAGCGAAACAGAAAGAAAGGTTGCTGTTTAAACAAATTTGGAATAATTTATAATCTTTCTTCTTTACAAAAGGAGACATCCCTTTTACAAACTATCGCTGTAAGAATATGTTAACGTTTCTGGTTGATCAAATGCTAAAAATTCTTAGAATGTCAAAGAGTTAAACTTCTTGTTCTCGACACGGACAAGTCATCCAACCTCTACGTTTCCATTGTCCACGAAGCTTATTCTTAGCTTTATTCGCAACCACGCAGAATTTAATTCCCCTATCCAAACACAGCATCGATTCCAAACCACAAATCAAATCCCCAAATTACTACAACCACGTGGAACAACAGCAGTAAAATTGCTGGCCGATCCTCGAATGTAGTTTCTCGAAGTTGCTCGCATCCTTGGAGCGTTGCTCGCAGCGATGGTCAGCAGAGTACACGAGGGTAACGTCGTTACTCAATCGAAACGGTACACGGTGGACGGAAAGTTGTCGCATAGTGGGTCATTCCCAGGCGATCGATGTTACTGCAGGTAGAAGCGATCGACGGCTAAACAAGCTACGAGCATACGGTTCGCAGGTTGCATAATTCATGCAGCGCCACGATATGGGATAGGATGCTCAGTCGGTGTGTACCGCGGAACCACGGTCGTTCGAATTTCCTGTCGATACATAAAAGCATTTACGATCGTCAGGTGGCTCGTAAATATCGCCGCGGGACGCGTATGACGTATCGTCCATCGACTGCACCCTACCGATTCGAGATATCGGCAAGAAACGTTGAACGGTAGGATGGAACGCCGATCGATATTCCGGGGAATTGAATGGAGTTTGTTAATACGATGGCCTGCGATTGATTTCGTCGATTTCGTGATCAACCAGGGTGGAGAGAGCACGGACTACTCACCGATAGCACGGAAGAACATGGAATTGATAGCTTTCAGGAAAATCGAGAAAACTTTATTAATCACGCGACTCTTTCTATTTGCAGATAAGCGCGATTGTGGTTTTAAAATTTCAACGGACCCACTTCGAGTCACGTGACTAAGGTACCTTCGCAGGTGAAATTTTCATACACCTTCGATTATTTCTCTCTTATATACGCTAATTAATATTAACCATTGTACTTATACCATATCCAATGACCGATTGCCAGAGATCAGATCAGAGACCAGATTTAGATTAAAGAGTTTCATCTGAAATCACACGAGACGTATTTTATTTTTCATATGGGAATATCAGTATTTCGACGTGTCTAAATTTAGCGTTAATACACGTGTACCGAGTAAATTTTCAAGATATTTTTTTCTTCAAAACAAGGCCTCAAATGCAGAAAATTTATTCTACATTTTCCATTTATTCCTTTTTATGACAAATTATTATGCCACCAGTTACCGAACATCCTGTATATTGACGATAATTTGAGAACGTCCAAATACTTATGGACGATAGGATCGGATACTTGTACATAAGGATCGCAAGCGATGCTTTCGAGGAAAGACGGAACATCGAGCGGCAGCTTACGAGTCGTGACGTCCCATCTATCCGACGCGACGGTAGCGCGGCTTATGCGGTAGTTCGCGTGACGTGCCCCGATGTACAGCGTTCCTTTACCTCGGGGGTATTAGCAACCGTTAGCGCGACGACTTTACGGGCCGTTAATACCTGGCGAATCTTACGTGCAACCAGGGAAAGCCGGGTTATTACCACGATGTTGCACGAAACCTTTCTATCTCTCTCTTTCTCTTACGCCGTTCTTCGCTGTTACAGGCTATGTAAAAGCACTGCGGAACAGCGAGCCGCGCTTTTGAGTTTATCGAGAATCCGTCCGTTACGGGAGCAACGTCTTTTCGGTCGGAGATTATTATGCAACGTGTCGTTTAGAATAACAAATTTAGGTTAAAAGCTACTCCTCTTGGTGCAGGTAAAGCAAGACAAGGGAAAGATGTGATTGAGTTTTGCGAGTAAAATGAGTTGTGGAGTTTTATTAATTTTTATCTTTATTGGTACAAAACAACGGAATTTAAAATTCTGGTAAAATAAAAGGTTTTTTTTTCATTCGTATTAAAAATTAATGTATTAAAATGAACGAAAATGAAACGCAGTGTGATCTGTAAATTATACATTTAATTATGTTGCAGAGTACATAAAAGGTAGCACCTGTAAACGCCTATGAAAATCACATTGTTAGCTCTTAACTGATACGGTGAAATCAAATTTTAATATCAACTTGTAATTATAAGATTTAACTTAATTGAAGATTTACGGGACTCCGCGATATGCGTTCTTTAGAATAAAATTGTAACAATGTTTATAACCTTCGTAGTATTTTAGAGGCTCGGAGTAACGGTTAAAGGTTAAGAGTATGGATAACTCGTAAATTGACTTTGTGACTAAGAATTTACGTGATTCATTGGTTTGGCTGTAACAGCTAATGGAATGAAATAACGTTTGATCGAAAGATTGTAGACTTGGACAAAATGAGAGTTTAGGAGAGGAGTTGAGCGATCGTCGAGGGCGGGAATAAACGGGCCGCATGCAAGTTCAGGAAATTGTCAAAAGACCGGTAGTTTTACGCTTCTGCCTGTACTTACAGTCACCGGAAATACATCTTCAACGAGAAAATCAAGATCTAAAAATAGCTCTCTAGGTAAAAGTTCTTTTGAAACTTGAAGCGTACATTTTTTGAAAGTTTGCGTTCTTTGTTTGTCGATGAAGATTTCTCCCACGTAAATGGAAAACTTCTGTTTCGTTAATTACATTCGTAATAATCTGCAGCTTCGTTAACGTATTAAATTAGTTTTAAGATTAGAAAATGTATTTTTTATAGAATTTTACTGTATGGCATTTTATTTATATTTAAAGTAAAAACATTTTTAATCGAAGCTTTCAGAATGATACGTTTCCGTTGCTATAGTGACAATAGTCAAACCAAATAAACGGTTAATTGTTTTGTCGAATTCACCTGTCGAAACGCAGAAATTTATTTGTTTTAACATCAAAGTTTATGACTCGGCGACGCGTTTGTTAGTGACAGGTTTTGATTTTGAATAAATACGCGGAAATTCAAGTTCGCAGGCAAAAACGATAGCCGATTTTAAATGTCTTATTCATTTTCTATATTTAATCCCTATATCTCAATGAAATATTCCGTTTCTTCCAAATATTATTTAACCATTAAAGATACTGTAAAAACCTTTTTATTTGAAAGAAATGAAGAAATCCAATTAAAATAGCGAATGCCAAGTTCGATTATATGTAATAAAATCTATTTTAATATTCTAATAGGAACTGAATCGTATGGTACTTATAAACCTGCAAAACATAATATATCGTTGATAAATTCCACCACGTAATGCTACGTTACATAGTAATACGAAAAGCTCATTGTTGTGTCTTTTTGCAAGTGGAGTCAGACTAAGTATCCTCGTGCCCGGTAATGAGCAATAAACGTCATATAAACCGTGAAATTACTGTCAGCAGAGAATTCAAAGACTAATGAAAATGAGTTTCTAGAAATTTCTGTGGTCGAATAAATGTGAATAGTGTTGAACAGGCGAACAGTGGGATCGTCATTGTGTTTCGAACATCGCGTGGTAATTTCATTAGCGGAGTTGGAAGTCTTAAACGGTTTCGTTTATTAATTGGTGAAGTTAAATGAAGAATTAAGGGCGCAACGAAGATCTGCAGGAGAAATAAAGTTTCTTGTAATCTCTTCGAATTAGTTCGAATAATCTTGTTTGCAGATTAATTTTTATCTTTCATGAAACATTTCGACAATTCTTTCTTATTGTAGCTGTCGTATACAATTTTACTTTGGTTTGACTATATTTCGAATAGATTTCTCAGTATTTGGAAATAAGAATGATTTATGGAATTTGCTCGATCAAAAAGGCTCATATATAGCACGATATAACTAAACTACCCGCGAGAACAGCAAACAAACAGTAAACAAACGTGAACTCTAAAACTTAAGCTGATTCTAATTCAGCTTAGAAAATGAACACGGTCGTTAGAGCAATTTAATTCTGAAGATCGAGGAGTAACTTCAGTCCTTTGTATGTGTTTGAATTTCTTCAGGGGATTTTTCACCCCTTGTTTGTCGAGTTTTCTTTTCATGTTCACTCATTCATTGTCACGTTATTTGTAACCATCAAAAGCAATATCTTTTTTACTTCTCTTTATTGATTCGTTGATCTCCAAAATATTAAAAAGATGTAGGTGCAAGCACGATTTCTTTGGTTATTTACTTTAAGAGTTAACTTCATCGTTAATTTCATCGATATACTGTAAGAAATTCATTCTCCCAGCTAATACTCGAACTTTCTTTTTCGATTTCGAAGAAAACATGCTTCTCGTCTCGAAATTTTCCGACGCGACGGTCGGCTCGAGTATAACGTTGGTCGAAAGGAATAGAGACAAACAAGCTGTGACAAACGCGGAGATCGGAAGCAGGAAGACGAAGAGAATGGACCGGGGACGAGAACGTTCCCCTCAATTTATATAGATTGCTCCGAGTGGCGTTTCGGGTTCAAGTAACGAGGTACAATTCCGTAGCTGGACGAGTATTTCCTTCCTGAAGTAGAAAATCCATTACGTGGTCAGCCGTCGAGCTGACCGAAGGGAAAGTAGACGATACGTAGACATATATAAACGTTATCTCATTAGACAATGTTTCGCTGTTGATGCTGATGGGTAGAATGATTATCCTCTCCTTCCAGCGATATATCTTTTATTTAGAAGGATTTTTGTCTGATAAAGAGTAAAAGTTATTGACGTTTTAAACGTATGGCATAATATGACATTTAATAGCAGAAGAAAATTGCAATTTATTCTACGAACATATTATTATTACATCATCACAGGTGAACATAAAAAATATAAAGCCCGAATTGAAGGTTGAAAACTCGTTACTCTGTTTTGCAACTTTGTGTTATAAGCGTAGGTGCATATTTTTCTAGTTTTGTTGCATAAAAATAAAACTTGCCAGTGGCAAGCAGTAAAAATGTCTAGAAAAATATGTAACGTTTATAACACAAAGTTGCAAAACAGAATAACGAGTTTTCTACCTTCAATTCGGACTTTGTATATTTTTAGTTCACCTGCGGTGATGTAATAATAATATTTTTTATCTTGCACACGGATTATCAAAAGGTCTAATAATTTATTCGAAGGTAGCTAAATATCTGCGACGAAAACCTCCATCTTCCTGAACGCAGTGAAGCATAGATAGTACATAAAATTACAAGAAAAAGTTCCCGGAACTCGTTACCGTGAATTGACCTTTTAGCGAGGACCGAAACGTGAGCGTAGTCATTAATTTCGTTAAAACGAAGAAGTTTCCCCTTTCCTTTGATTGCTAGGACTGTGTGCCACGTGCTAATATCCGATTTCTCTCGCTACGTTTTAGAAACTGTATAAGTTTTATTTCTGAATACTTGTACATAAACAATTGAAAAAAGTTCTTTGAAGTTTCATTTGCACAGCTTGTTATCGCATATAAAATATCGCAACACGTACTTAATTTTCGAAAATGAATTTCACGTATGATATAAAAATTCATTTGTCAAAGAGGTATTCATTAAATTAACGTGTGTTGATATTTTTGACACTTAAAAGTAACAATTTGTAAGGAAGACACCTTGTACAGTATCTCATTTGAAATTAAAAATATGTATCTTTTATTTAAGACAATTCTTTCAAAAATGCAATATTATCATTTTAATTTATTAAAAGTAAAACCAATAGGAGATTATATAAATTCCTTAATAAATTCTAATTGATCAATTTTAGCCATTGGATAACATTGTCAAGGCAGATAAATAACTGGAAATGCGAAATAAAAAGTGAATGTAAAAGTCTGCGAACTAAGAGATCGAGAAATGAGGTTCGCAAGTCTGAATATTTCAGCTTAAGATCAAAGGGACTGATTCGTTGACGATTGCATTGGAATTTTAGAAATCACTCGCGCATGCAGATTAGTCCTATTGGTTGCGAATCAATTCGACGACTCCAATTATACTGGAAATGTCAACGCTCTAAATTCTCTAACCACATTTTAATTAAATATCGACAAATGGACTTTGAGCTAGTGGAATGCTGCATTTGGATGATTAGTTTACGGTTTATCCATTCAAAATGGTTGGTTCTCCCATCAATAAAAAGTGAGACGGAGGTAAAAGGTACGCACGAATTTAATTTCAGATCCTCGCTATTTATAAGTTAACTAACTAAATAATTTATAAAATGGATAGAGCGTTTAGAAAAAAATATGACACAGCTTTGATCGCTCTTCTCGCTGTTATTTTCTGTTAAGGTTATTGGATGTATGTGAATACAAAGGAACGCGTGGGTAAATTGTAAAATAGAAAATATATATATATTGAATATTAAAGCGTAAGTACAAAGTTCGGAATACAATATGAGCTGGTCCAGATCCGCACGCTAGCAGCGTTACCCTATGACTGAAAAACCCTGAAGCTAACGTTGCATTGTACCGTTTATGGTTTGCCTTTGACGCAGTCTTTTGTCTATGCGCTATCGATGGCTTCGGTGCTTGAGAAAACTAAAAACCAGATGTAGAGTTTTCTTAGAAATGGCGACCAGTTCAACATTTTCACATCATCTATTTAAATAAAATACACATATACATATGTATGTATATGGACACAATGAAGACAAAAGTATTCGCACAGTACCTTCGTCTCTCATTGTATGTTATTTAAGAAGTCTTTTCGTTCTGGTTACAATGATATATTTAACATGATTTATTTCGTAATAATATTGTTATGATAATATTTGAGCTGCTTGATCAATTTTAAGGTCTGGCAACGTTGTACGATGATTTTAACCGTTTCCTAAACATATTTGGATACGTGTCCAGTCAATAATGTGATATTATGCCTGTAATATTTTAATAGAAAAATGTATAGCAAATATGTAAAAAAACTTTTGTCCTGAACAATCCAGAAAACGATAAGTCTGTACAAATTATTCTCTCATTTCGAATATAAACAGAACGTTTATGCGAACAGTGGTATGGCTAGAAAAATAGCTGCTAATATCCACTTTAAACGAAAGCATTATAATATAAAGCCACAACATTCGTCTGAAAAACAAATAACTTATATACTTCCACGTAAACGGTCAGCCCTCTCGGCATCGATCGCCATGAAAAATTTATCAAGCCACCATCCTCGTTATTCACATTCAAGCAAAAAACAAAGAAATAGCCGATATACCTAACGAACGATTTATTCGCACTTTCACGCCGTCACCGTCCAAACGTTATCTTCATCGTTCTGTCAAGCTCCTTATCCGTCCCGCGAACAACAAGAGAAAAAGTTGTCGTTGCCCGATCGATAAATCAAGCGAACGGCACGATGGAAAATGTATGTGGATGGCTAAAAAAATAAACGATAAAATCGATCGCTATGGCTACGAACAAATTATAAGTCACAGTCATTGATATTCACGAATAATTCTTCCGTTTGTCATCTTCTTCCATATCTACTATTCGCGAATGTGTTCGTGAAATATAAATTTTTGGAACCGAAGTTCTTACGAGCAGAAGCTAATAGAAAAAATATATTAATCGATATTTTCCAGCAAATTACTAATAATTCTTGAATTAAACACGAATCAAGCTACTATAACAGATTGGAAATAATATCATATTCATTCGTAAAAACGACAATTTAATAGGTGGACTTTTACACAATGCGGAATATCTGTTAGAACTTTTGATACAATGGTAGGAAATATTGTGTATAGGCAAATCGTTTAAGCATCCATAACTCTCTTTCGCTTTGCGCAGTCTAATAATTGCCTGTCGAACTATTCCACAACTAAATGACACCAAACTAACTGAGCTCGATAGTGTTTAAAAATAGGTCGTCGCTAACATATAATAAAACATACTTCTCGTGAATTTAATATAAGCAGAGTTTGAAAAAAGATCGCAAAGTCGTCATAAAAAGTTTGCGAACATCTTGCGAACGGTGTTTTGAGAACGCGCCTTTAAGCCGCCTTCAGTTCGCTATGATATCACTCATGACTGACTAATCCGGATTCGTTCGCCCGAGGATATCCGATGCCCGATGCATCACGCGGTGCAATCTAACTGAAAGTTTTGGCACAAAGGTAGTGCACGTAGTGCACGAACGAAAGCGTGCAACGGCGTGCAAGCTTTTCGTTTCCGATTTCGCGCGTGCTCACACACGTTTTCTCCGGCGTATTTCACATGGTTAGTCACACCCATACCTCGACCAATAGACCTTGTCAGGAACTTTTGCTGTAATTTTGCACGTGAGAATCAGACTAACATAAGCAGTTTTTTCAAGTTAAATTACATATACATTATAGCACTGGCACAATAAGCTAGCGATATCGGTGTGTTTGTGCTACTTGTAAGTTTGTAAATTTCTTAAATAAGTCGTTTGTAAATTAATTCGATCGTGCAGGAGATCCCTGGTGCAATTTGATCAATAAATTCGTACTTATACGTTCAAAGTTATAATACTTCTAGAAAAACGTTTCATTGCTGTTAATACTTAATCTTCTTGCCATAAGTGGGACCAAGTATCCTGTTAAAGTTAGAATGAAACACGAAGTATGCCCGTATCGCTGTCGCTCGTAATATATGGGTTCAGTAGCGATATTGATTAACTCCATAAATTGAAAAGCAGAAAAATGTTAGTTACAAATATTTCTTAAAACTTACCTGAAAGCTTGCGATTTATATCGCCTGCAACGAATAAACTTATGAAATGGAAGTAACCGAGTTGTTTATTTCGAGAAGTTTGACACTAATCACCTACTCGACTAATGAAGCTGAAAAATTTATAGAAGGTGGAGTCGATGAGTTCGCCTATCTTTCTGGTAATCTCCGTAAAACGATTAAAAAAGGTAGAAAGATTTTAACATTGAAATAAGCGAAATATCGAGAATACAAAAGTTGCCAAGACAGATGTTTAAACGCATCGAAATGAAGTGGCGAATGTACGAGATTAAACCTGTAACTGGTGCAATTTACATAATGCTGTAAATGATGAGTTTGGCCGAGAGTGAAGCTATTTTGACGTAGGTGTCTAATGAATTATTCAAATTTTGATACCGTGCGTATAGCTGAAATCTGTGGATCGCTTCGAGATTGAACGAAATTGAATCGACTATATCAAAGCTGAATCTGGCGTAGGAGATAGTTTCGTCTGGATGGTCAACTCTCGCGATATTTTTGTATTTTAAATAATCGAATATATGAGATATTAAAAAGTGTATGATACGAAAAATTGTAATTGATATAAAAATTGATATCATCGAGAGTTTTAATTTCGCGAAACTTCAACGGTGCTATAATAAATATGTCCTCGACAACGTCATGCTAGTTGACAAATCCTCGAGGACGCTTTCAAGGAAATGGAACCTCCTCCGAGACCCTCCAAAATGTCAGTTATAGGTTTGTAAGCGAGTGAAACATACGATAACCGATACAGCTTAAGCTATATGGCGAAAATTGTTCTGTCAAATCAATCAGCGTTGGGATTTCGATTGCAAAATAATTACGGTTCCTATATTTGTTGTACACTATAGATGTTTATGGATTAATGAGAAATTTAAAGATGTAAAGATGTATAAATTTATGATAGACTTATGATACTTATTAGATGAAACAAATGTGTATTTAAATTACATAAACATTCACACGGCTGTTGTTACAATGGTAATTAAATATTTTGATCACGTAAAATTATAATTTTTATCCATATCCCCATTTCATATAATATCACGATATATTTTGTTTTTTCATTACACATTGTTACAAATTATTCATTATCACTCGCGTTACTCTAAAATTACTTAAGACAAAGGAATTTAACTCTAATTTAGTAAAAATCTCAAAAGTGCTTTCGGTAACAGCTTAAATACATTACGGGCATTGGTAATTGTTATATTATATATATTCCTTTACAATGTTATTAACGTCTATACTGTGGCATATGTTGTATCTATTCATCGTTCTTGTTGCACTAGTACTACATTCGTAATTTCGTTTTCTGAAATTACGACGTTTTCTTTGTGGCGTTTATCTTTAAGAGATGCATAAGATAATCTGTAAGAAACCGTAATCTCATTAGAAATTAATAATTCAAATAACATAATTGAAATGAGAAGAATATCTAAACCGGAGATACCACAAAACGATAATTACAATAATCGCGTATTCACCTCAGCCAAACAAACGTCGCAAAAGACTCTCAGAGTATTAAATTTCCTCAAAACTTCCTGTTTTTTCAAACGAAGAGCTCTCGAAAAGCAGCAAAAAGCCGTAACCCTGTTCCGACTATAACATGGAATTCTTTTCGCGCCATCGTTCGCTTGATTACACTCGAAAGTACAACCACGCTCTTGCAGCATGACTCTCCAAGGCACAAAGGTTTTCGCGTGAACATCCCTTGATCGACGATCGATTCAAGAGCCTGTTTCGTGCGAATGGTCGTTGTCGTCGATGTTGGTTGATCCAGTGATGACACGCGACGTTGTGAAATCGCGGCGCATCGTTCAACCGACTGAAAAATAACTGCCAATCGGAGTTACGTCCCTCGGTGGAAACGATTAGGCTATTAGACGGTCGCGGTTGCAATAGTAATGCGAACCATTTGTCTGGTAGACTGATTTTGATTTAACAAACGATAATAGGAGTGCTGTTGCTTAATAATGAGAACAACCAGCACGCCGCCTCGTGAGAACTTTCGACGCGAATGCGTTTCATAGAAATCCACCGAACTGCGATTGTTTCACGCTGCATTCAACGATATTTCGACTCGTGATTAGCTGAATAAGTTGGATTGGAAAAGTTTACCACTCTCAGAGGAATTGTTTACTGTTGTACGATTTATGACAATATTAGGAGTTGAAGGGGCCTTGCTATGATTCGCTACAGCTAATACTTTTTTACTTACGAAAGTATACTATTCGATAATCTGTTTGCTATAGATTTATCTGGGTCAAGAGGATTATTATTGTCCTGCCGTTAAGGCATTAAGGCATCGAGTTTTGAGAAGATGACGTTAAATAAAAATGACATTAACAATTGCGAGCTTGTGACATGGAACGCATAAAATTGAAAATTTATTAATCTCGATACTGTACATAATACTTGATTTGTTTTCAATAATTAGAATTACTTAACCTATGAAACATCAAGTGGTAATTTTAATTTCTTCTTCTTTACAGAGTTCGTGTTGAATATTACGTGAACGAAAACACGTTCAAGGAACGACTTCAGCTGTACTTCATAAAAAATCAACGCTCGAGTAAGTATACCGAGTATAGTTTTTATATATGAAATCAATAACCGATAAATTGATCCTTTAAATTACGTATACGAATAAATTATAAATTCGTAGATATTTCAGAAATATTTATAATCCTGTTCTGTTCGAAACATAAAGTTTCATTTCAAAAAGTTTAATTGCAAAAAGGTGATGGTATCGTTAATCGGCTGTAAAAGAATCGGAAAAGAATTATAAAGAATGCTCAAAATGTAAAGGATTAAAACATTTAAATTGAAAAATTTCAAGCAATTACGCAAGTAGAAAACAAAATAGTTAAACGCATAAATAAACCTTCGGATGAAATAGATGAAATAGATGAAATATATTTTATATTGATTTAGCCTATTTGTAAATTCGTGCCCTCTATTCAGATACATTGATACGTTTCGTATGAAATGCCATGTAATAGCTTATACCGTCATTCGCAGGCAGAGTTCACTGTCGCAGTTTTAAATAGACCTTTCGGTCTAACGCCAGAGTTTCACGTTATAGCGGTACATACGAATATACCTATTGTGCCAATGTCATCTCGTAAATCGTGTTACGTTTTTCGCTTTACCTGTAACACAATGCGGAGCATCTAAAACTGATCGATCACGAACGTGCTTTTATCAGAATAGTCTAAAAATAGTTTAGCTTTAGCTTGCCTTTTCTTCAATTCTTCGTCGTATGAAATATTTTTGTGGAAATATTTCATTAATAGAAATTTGCTAGTCTCTTCGTTCATTGGGCAGAATGTAGTCAAATTGTTACGTGTCAATTGACAAAAATTTTCTTTTTAGACATCGAAATTTCGAAAACTTGAATAGAAGATACAATTTTATTGAATTTCAACACGATAAATCTCAAAAAACTTTCAGGAGCAGATATGAATATTTGATTTGTTTGTTCTCAGTCCTCAGAGAAATACCACGTATTGGTTCAAGATACCATATTTTCAGCTTATTCTTTTTAACTCGTTCTCCATGAACATCAACTTGGTTTATAAAAATATCTTCGTTAATAACAATATCAACGTCAAGCAATTTGTTAGTATATTTAAACTGTTACATCCATCGATTTACTATTTTCTTAACTTCAAATACGTAATCAAGTAGACACTTTTTCTCCTTCGACAATTCCACTTATACGATTACTTCCTTGAAATTACCATTCCATTAACTTTATTAAGATGTAACAGAAAGCATAAAAACACAAATTTTCATTACCAGGTGATTAATTCCCTGTCTGCAAGCAACCATTAATAACGAACTACATGACACGACATATCATTTTTCGTGGATCTAACTACAATGATTAAGCTAATTGTAAGAAATAAAACAAAATCTTTAATCCTTTTTCTTCAATGGTAATATTTCAGTTCGTGTGATACGAATGCTCATAGGACGTTAGATCTGCAGTGTGTTGCAAAATTAATAAAAGATATGAAACGTAATACGTCTTTCCTCCAGTAAAACAAGCATTCTTTTTACGTTATAACTGTGATGAGTTTCTTCGTACATGCAAATTGAATCTTATCTTATATTTCTAAATAAAAATGATCGAAAAGTTCTTTATTTTATTATTTCTAAATTTTTTTGTTGAGCTCTCGCCTGTGCAAATAATTCTATGACTCGCTATACATTATATTATGTCTGCGACAAAATAAACACTCGACGAATGATCGCGAAAGGTCATTCTGTCTGCATCAACGCGCTCGAAAAGATCGGCAAGCTTTTGATCGTGAAAGAGTTCAGGGTGTCGGAAATTCTTTTTGGAGACATGTTGCTCGTTGCATGCCAGAAACGTAATTTCGAGAATGGCGTGCCATCGTGACACCGACAACCATGTAGATGTCTGGCAGCGAGACATAATCTTTCGAAGCTGCTGGCACTAGTAGATAGCGGATGTCGCGCCGATATCGTTGCTCGATCTGCCTTGGTATCGATTGTTTGCATCTATCCGTATGCCTAACGAAAGATCGATGCCCTGCCATGTTCCACAACGCTACGAGGGGACGATTAAAAACGGTTCTTTGTAGATCGTGAATATCGATACCTTTCCACCTGGGCATTCTTTATCCGTGACAAATTCATTCTACCGATTTTCTCGTACCTTTACCCTATCGCGTGCTGACGTGTCGTGATAAAAGGATTCGACTAAATTGCGCGTTTAAAAGTTAAAATAAATGTTTTACCACTATGGAATTAGAAAAATTTTACAGGGGAAAGATATTAAATGGGAATTTTTATAAAGTCAAATCGGACTTTATTATTAGTTCCAGTTGTATTTATTTACAATTAATAATGATTATTCGTGTTTCAGGTTTGAGGATACGATTAGCTAACTTGTTCTTCAAGTTACTAACATGCTTCTTATACATATTCAGAGTGATCACCGACAACGATCCAACTTACGCAGCATGGTGAGCTTTATACTCGATGTTGTTATTTTAATTAACTCTGTGTCCTTCCAGCCATTTTCAATCGTTCACAATTTTCTTAAAATTGGAACAATATAAAAAAGATCGTTATGAGTATATGTCGATTTCTTGTTTCAAGTTTACGTTACAGTTTTTCTTGAAACATTATTCTTTTGCTTTTTGTAGCAATTAATTACTTTTACGCGACAGATTCTGTATTTTTAATATAATCAATTTTAATTCTATCTTAATTATCTCTTGCAAAGATATCAAAATTGTACATTCTTTTCTTTCTCTTGAAAAAAATTCCTACCAAATATATCTTCAGCCAATCAAGTAGGAAATATTTTAATCAAAATAATTCTACAGTAGCACGAACAAAGAAAGGATCTTCTCTATTATTTCATTTTGTTTTAACTTGGTAATGTTTCACTGCAATGCGACAACGAGAAAGAATTTCTACCGGAATACGAAGGAAACCATTCCAAGTCGTGATTCGAAATTATGACATTTCGGAGAACGAGCTATCATAGCAGAAACTAAAAGCGAGATTAGACTTCGCGGGTTGATATACCATTTTCCTACTACAAGTCTCTAACATTCGCGATATTGTTTAAGTATTTTTAGTCTTCTTACCTTCCGATGGATCTTCGATTTACTTCCACGTTATCTTCTATCTGTCGTGTTACCGAAATTATTGTCCTTCGGCGTCCAATATCTCTCCACTCTTCCTTCCAACGTTGCATTCCTAACTTCTCTCATGATCTTTGTTTCTCGAGTTCTTTCTTTACGACAAATAAAAGATTACTAACAGTGTTATAACATTGCCTCTTTTTTTTGTAAATCTTTTCAACGTATAATGGGATTATTTCGTCATATTTAATCCTCAAATTCTCAAACTCCATAGTACAATTAGTCAGATACCATTGCAGAGTGCATTAAGCAGTTGCCCTGTCGTTATAGTCGCCTACCGACTTTCGAAAATTTCCGTGAAATTATAGCGCGTAAGCTTTTAAAAAATTTGCTTTGTGTCCGAGTTTCTCTTCATCAGCGGTGCTTTTAAAACTCAGAAAAAAGGCAAATTCCCTTTTTTTTTCTTTCAGTTACGGTTGCACGCCCGGCAACAAAACCGAGTTCCTCGCGTCCCAGAATCTTACCGAGGAGGAATTTCAAGAGCACCCGACCATCAACTGGGACGCGATTTTATGGGTGAGAAGGCCGTTGGAATTGTGGGTCGTCCAGGTGATCCTGGCAATAGTATCACTTACGGAAGCATTGCTGCTCGCCTATTTGGGTTACAAGGTACGCATCCTTTCATTCCCGGGAAATTTGATTTCACGCATAATACTCGATTATGGGACATGCGGTCGCTCGTCTGAAATATCTCGTTTCTCCATTGTCGCACGGAGACGTACGAATTTTAAATTAGGTAGTACTTTTCTTATTTTAGTACTTTATTTTAACGCCATTCGATATTTTAAAGAAAATAGCTAATGTAACATATAGTGGCTCAAAAAAGTATTATAACACTCGTAGACATTCCTTATGAATATATTATGCGTTATACAGAACATTAAAAAATGTTATTAGTACTGTAAAGACACCCGACTGTCGTGATTATATTGATAAACAAATTGAAACAAATCTAAAAATATATATATAAAAATTACAAGATATTTAGTACAAGTATATATTTTTATAGAGATGATACAAATATTTAAAGTACATCAAATTAATTATACGTTATATTAATAAGCCTCGAATTCAGTAGAATCATCTTTGACGTTTGTATGTTTTTTACTAAATATATTTGAAATATAGTTGAATACTCGGATTAGAAAATTACCGATAAAAATTATAGTATCTTCTATACTTTAAATAGAATCACTCATTTTTATCAAATAATTCTGATACTATATCTTGAGAGTTGGCAAGAACAATTACCTTATCTAAAATATATGTAATATGAAAGTAGACTTTTAAATCAAATTGCAAATATTTCAAAACATGGTACCTACATCAACATGACCAAACACTTAGCTCAATTTTTCATATATTAAATCCTAATAACAAATTTTCACAGAAGATGCTCAAATAAATACATTAACAGATTTCATTCGACAAGGTACCATTTAGAACCTAATCGATCGGATGCCATCTGTAGAATTACATTTGTCCACAGGACATCCGCCGATGAATTCCATTTTCCTTGCGACTTTTTCTGTGCGACGATAAAGCAGCGAGTTATTTTGCACGTCTGGCTTTCGTATATCTCTCTTGGTCGTTTTCCTCTCTATGTTTTTCTCTCTTTTCATTGTTTGCTTATGCATGGTACTCGGTGTACGCTGGTCCAATCGCCAACCGTTCCGCTGCTGGCTGAACGAATTAGGCTAAATAAAACGGAAGTCGAAGGTTCGCGCTGACTGGCATTGAATAGCGTGGTGTATGTAACCGAGAGTCAGAAAGTTAGAGATGCCAGTTGGCTGACTAGCTAGAAGCTTTTCCAACCAATTTACTGGCTTTATAGAGGGTAGCTTTTTCCTACTTTGCCACGGATTATAATTTTTTTTTTTTTTTTTTTTACTGTAGCGAGCCAGGAAAATTCACAAAGAGCTCTCCTCTTTGTTCGGTAACTAAAAACGCTTCCTAGGAAGGAGAGATTTTGCGGCAAGCGCGAAATATTTGATTCTTTATACGTATTCTGACGAAACATTCCTAAGAAGCTCGCTTTTATTTTACGCGTAATAAGAAAAATTCAATTTAGCCGTCTGAAGTCCTCTTGCGTTTCCTTTTCGTTGCTCTCGAGAACATTCCGTTCAGACAACGAAATTTTCTCTCCACCCGTAAGGATCACTTCCTGACTGATTATGTGTTTCGCTTTTAAAATTTCTACTTTGCTATAATGATCATTGTGATTTATTGTATATTTATGTGTATGTATGTATAGTCGGTCACAAAAGTTTACGGTGTCTACATACATCTATTGAATTTGAAATATCACAGCGAAGACAGTTCTGCCAATGTTTTTAGTATCAAATTTTACGTTAATTGAATGGAGCCGTGTGTTTAAAAGAAAATAAATAAAAAGAAATAACACATGTTAGAAACAAGATACATCAGATTTAATTTAAAGTACAAGACAGATTTAATTTAGCCGTTGATGAAATGATCGTGATTTCTGCTGTAAAAAATTGATTCTCCGTTTCTCTCGATGAATCGGACACGCACAATTCAATGAATACACATAGATTTTTTTGACTGACTGTACGTGTTATTTAGATTATACTCGTGATAGATATATTTGTAATAAAAAATTGATGTGATTTTTGTTCTTTTACGTATTCGAGTTTTCGAGCACGAAATTTTAACACCTTCCTGCTTGTCGCTCAGCCTTCTCGTCGTTCTGCAATTTCGTCCTGATTATTTCTCAACTCGACAAATCGATAACGAGCTATCATATAATAAATAGATAAATATTAGTGTGAAAACGATTTTTCTGGTTTCTAGCCTGTCAGACTCGATCGAGTTATAAACATCCTGCACTGAAAGTTTAGGCACGATCCTCGAGAAATATAAAACCAATGCAATTTCACTGGTGCAATACAAAATTTTGCAAACTTCGGCTCGACTTGACGGTAGTCACAAAACACGTCGGCTTCTATTCAAAAGTTTTTCCTTATTTCGCTTCAAAAGTAAAGCGGGAAATCTGTAGAAGACTTACGAACGCATGGAAGTTCGACTTGAGTAGTTATACCTAAATTCCAATTTCATTTCTGGCTGCGAGCACTTTTGTCGAAAAAGGACGTTTAAGAAATCGAATATTTTTATTCTATAACGATCGCTTCGTTGATTTTTCGCGGTCCGATGTGATTCGAATTAGACATATAACATACTTTGCCTTCCAAATTTATGGCATAACACTATTTATAATTTATATGAGATATTCATTTTCCAAAAGGATATTGTTTAATACACAGGTATTTGTAGGGAGATATTTAGAGTTATGCGAGCTAAGGCTAGTAAGATCTGGGTTAGATTTAAATTAGGTTCGAAAGTTTGAAGGTTTGCTTTAGGACTCGAAGAAATAAAAAATATATATAATGTGTCACGCAATTAGTGTCGGTTTAATGTACTTCCTGTACGATTAAAGACAGAAGACTTGTTTCGTTATGATCTATTTCATAACTGTCACGATACATTTACAAAATTAATTCTTTCTTTCTTAACACGTTCGTCGTCACGTTGCAGATATCTATGCGACGGGTATACTTCCGTGGGAGCCCTGTGGCTCTTATTGTTCGAGTTAATTAAATATACGATATCATATATAGGATATACAACATAAAAATATTAAAAACACATTATACCATGCTTTTTATTAATTTATATTCTGGATAATATATTACATTATTCTATATCACATGGTATTCGTTAAAACATTCCAAACACATTTGGGATGATTTTGAGCACTTCGAACAATAGTTATAGACTCCGTCATCGCTATTCTCCTCACTTTCAAATATATTTTCACGCTGTTTACTGAACATTCTGAGGAGGAAGAAATCACCGATGTACGTCTCACAGGTATGCTTCTCGACTAAACGAAAGATCTGAGATATCTGCCATCCCTCGGAATACTCTAACTGGAAAGCTTATCGCTTTCTCCGTTTCAGAAATAAATAATCTTTTATTTATAATATTTCGAAGGGGATAAACAATGAATCGAAGGCAATAAACGATGAATTCCTGGTTGTCGCTCAATTTACATTCTGCGTACCGGCGGTCGGATTTGGGCCCCGCAGGAAACAGCCGAATCACGCTGGGCGACGAACGTGTTAACAAAGGAGGCGAGTCCTCGTTTCTTCCGCGATTCCTTCCGCGAAATTGCTTGAGAAATCTTATTTATACCGATGCCTATTTGTTCAAAAAGATGGATAATATAGATAAGAGAATATATAGTAAGAGTCTAAAGTATAAAGAGAAATAAATTATATACAAAGAATATTAACTGTATGATAGTAAGTTAAAAGTTCAGAGCCATATTATTAGTGAAAAACGTAAAATAAAAACATTTCTTTTTTAACTGCATATGCAAAGCACCAAGAAGCACAAAGTATAATTTTAGTAATAAAGAGAGAAAATTCCATTCTGTATATCTGGATTGCACGGATCGTTACGTCAGAAGAAAGATTACAGCAATAAGAGTTTGAACTTTGTTATACTATTTAATTTCTTTTTTTATCGCCTTTTCTCAACTTTCAACCGATTCCGCGATACCATTTACTTTTATGTAAGTACGTCTGTTCTACTCTAAACTGCAAATTTAATATACAAATTTCTGCCAAAGTCATGACTATCGGTCAAACATAACGTCTAACAGTGTCTACTAAACTGTTGTATCTTGTACTTCTGCTTGTTTAAATGTCGTGGAATAATCATAACCAATTTCTAGAATTACTTGCATGGAGAAACGTTCTTGGTTGACCATTCAGCTACTAACGTGTCACAGAAATGAAAATAGTGAAACCTTTCAGGAGATTCTCTTAGAGATCAAAGGCTCTTCTAATGAAAATGATACCAAGTATGATTCTATTCAACTGTCATTAGATTATGGAATTCATATATATATGCCTTTGGTGATATTCAAGGAATATTATGACGTATAATAATAGTAGTTTACTTTCAGACAAGTAAATTCAATCGGCAGTAATTTGTTTAATCAAACAATGACTAAAATCTCCTTCCGATAGGTGGAGGTCTACTTTAAATGATAGTGGATCTACGTTATACCTAAAATAACGAATAGGATGGAATTGTACGTCACACTTAGCATTCGACATTCTTCGTCTACCCTTCGTTGATATACGAGGCCCAATTTCGAATTTCTTTCTCGTTAATCAATTTTACAATTTATTTAATTCTAATTCTTCGATAATTGACATCGATGCTTTTGTTTATCTCGTGTGAAATTCAACAAATAATCCCAACTTACTCTAATATCAGACGAAACACATTAATCATGAAATCGTTACTAATTTTTTGGATAATCCAACACATCATAAACCACATCGAAATTTATTCGTAAACTTCACAACTTCGCCGTGTGAAGACACAAAGCGGAAGCGAGTCGATTACGAAAGTCATTTAGAAATTACAAAGAAACTCATAAAACGCAGTTACTGTCATCGAGGCCCGTGAAATTATCGTTCACCGCTGGTGTTGGATTGTAACAATCCGGTTGCCTTTGCACGTGCAGGATCCTCGATAACATCTCTAACGATGTGTTGCGGTCGCCGATCGGTGGTAGCACGCTATTCGCTAATCGAACATTCCGGCGACCCGATTCGTCACGTTCTAACAACCGACAAACTCGATAACGCTACGTTGATATCATGTAAAACGCGATGATCGAGCTGCTGCTACCTATACGCATTCCGGTTATAAAATTCCAAAACACATTCCTATAGAGTTCTATGAAACTCTGATACCATACAGAAAATCGTCGATTACGAGAATGGGAAAACGATCTTTTTTTTTTAGTAGTCTACGTAGGTTGTTCTTTTTCTATCCACTTTTCTCTTGTTTGTTCCATATACTGTTGTCTTCCATTATTTTCATGGTTTAGCGACGTCATTAAAGATATAGTCGGTGTTGTTACGTTACTATTATTATTGTTATCGCAGTTATTATTGTTACCACCGGATGTTATTGTCACAGTTTCGGATTTATTCTCTTACGTATGTTCCACCCTCTATGGGAGCGTTTCGCCGATACTACTTGTCATCCCTGTTAGCCGCCGTTTCTTTTTAATATTGTCCGTTTTATGGACTGACGCGGCGATTTTAAATCACGAAGTTATTGTAGTTTGAACAGTTAAACGAGTGTCGCGTCGATATTATACTTCTATTCTACAATTATATTTAGAGTGGTGAGCGTATGAATAGGGAATGTTCGCTCATAAATTCAAATAATTGCATTATGAAAAGCTTCTCTTTCTTCGTTTTCTATAATATAGGACCTAAAGATATAGTTTCTGTGATCTGGAACGATATAAAGATCGAGTGGTTTCAAAATCTGTATTTCGGTTAACAATTACGAAGTAAATTAAGTTAAGTTTGATGCATAAATATATCCAACTAGAAATTATTTTCGATAATTCAAACGTAATTTGAAGATCCTAAACCAAATTGACCAGAAGACAAATCGAATTCTCTGACTTACGTAAGAATTATTTCGTCAATTTCAAATAATTATAAGGTAAACATTTGAAAATCTAATATGCAATCTCCTGCATTCATCCCCATGAAATATTCTAAGGAAATGCTTTTTCTTAATACTCTACAATACAACTATTCGTATCCTTCCGTGTCCTCCGGCACAATGCATTTGCATACATTCGAACTTTGTATCTGCCTCTGTAAAAAGAAACGAGCAGTGCGCATACACAAGATTGTACCTTTCAACAAACCACTTTCGTGTGATCGTTACACCTCGCTCGAGGACAATCTGCTTGAAAAGTTCTCAAACAGTGTCGACATGCTGGAAATCGACGAGCGATCTCTCGTATGACGGATTGTCGAGTTAACCGAAACAGTCCGTCAGAAAATAGGATTACCGAGAACCACACAGTTCCACGGCTTTCGATTCTACCTCGGAATTGCGAAGGAGGGCGTGCGCAAGGTCTCGATACTCCAAGTGACAGCGAATGCTCGGATATCATTCGACACACGCGAATACTCCAGAACATATACGCAAACGTTGTATTTTGTTCACGTACATTCGTTCACGAACACGATTGGTAATTGTGTATTTGGTCCGTCTCATCGAGGGGATTTCCACGTCAGCTTAAGGCTAATGATGGTTGAGTGGCTTACCGTTTTGAGAAACGATACGTGTTCGTATCTTCTTCGTTTAGTCACTAAGAGTCTTAGATCATCAGTTGGATAAAAGTAATTTAAGAAATGGATATAAGAAAACAGATGTTCGAATAAATTTGCCCTTTAATGCTAAGAATATGATGTGAAACACGAGCTTAAATGTATATATATCTAGTAATTCATTTCGTACTTGGAAAAATTCCAAAAATTTCGTATAAATTAGTATCCAGTTTAATTGACAAATAAATGATTCCGATGTCACCTATATTATTGTCTAGAAATTATTCTATATAAAAATTTAATAGAACGTTTGCGAATCGATACGAATAGAAATTAAAAGGTCGTTTTATAAAATTATTCACGAAATATCCAAAAATATAAGTAACAAAATGTAAATGCAACTTATTTTAAATTATAAACCCAATTTGTTCACACATTGTTCATTGTTTTAGATACACTTATTCGTTGTTAAAATAGAAAAAAAAGAAACAAAATTAAGGTCAACGAGTATTTTTATAAAATTACCAATTAACAAAAACTGCCCCAAATCCTTAATATTCGCCAATCTCTTTCCATTTACACACCTAACTACAATTGTTAAAAGAACAGTGTATGAACTGCAGAAAAGACCAAATTAGAAACGAAATCGGAATTCCTGTTCAAAAATCTGTCCATTGTTTTCGATAAATTTTACTTTGTTAAAACTTCGGCGACTGTAGACTGTAAATCTTTGAAAAATATTTTCGACACGATTTTCATCTCAGATCCCTTGACGCACTCTTCTCGAAAGAATGTTACATCTCCGCAACAACGTTTAATAGGATGTTTATGGTTTAGGGCAGCAGCCTTAAGAAAGATACTGCTTTCGTCGCGCGATAGACATTTTTCTACCGTGAAAATTGCATTCGCCTGCTGTTCGTAAATCTCCGGGGATATTAATAATTGCGAAATCCTGCAGGAAAGGTTGATCCAGTTATCGTGTGAGAGCACCGCTGCTAGATTTTTAAAGCTTTGATGAGCTTTCGAGAAAGCTGCTGATTTAGTTCGTAGACACTCCAGACTTAGCTATTTCGTTCCAATTTTATCCGAAGGTCGTTGATTGCGAACGGAAATTAATGTTTATTTATATCTACCAAACTTTAATTTTTTACTGTCTCTTGGCTTTTTATTTATACCTACATTTAGATTTTCTTTATCTGTTTCTACATTTAAAATTTCCATTTTCATTTATCAGTTTTCTTATGGATGAGATGCGATCGAATTTTTTTTCTACCTACATTTAGACCTTCTTTATTTATATCTACACCTAAAATTTGTATTACTCTTTACTAGTACTTTTACCAATAGATGAGATGCAAATAGAACTATAGATATCTAGAAAAAATACAGCCCACTGAATCACTTTCAACTAAATCACTAACCTCCCCTCGAATCCCATATTTTGTGAAAAATACATTGCAAATATTTATTATATCAATTTCTGTTCGTGAAACATTTGTGTAGAATCTTTATTCCTATTTCCTATTTCTACTTATACAATTATTATTGTCTCTTATATAATTGAAATCTTCTGTTCTTAAAAAGAAAAAGTAGTCTTTTATTATGTATTTCTTATTATTTATTCTTATTGTGTAATTGTTTAACAATAATAGATCAAAATATGTTTCAACTGTACACTTAAAAGTTATATTTGATAAAACGATTAAAAAATTCAATCTGTATCATAATTTTTATTCACTACTTATTATTGAATTACAAATTACAGACGAATGATGTACGTCAATGAAACCATCAATCTCCTCGTATTCCGATTTTCAAGCCACGAATTAAACAGTCTCTAGATTACACGTAGAAAGCTGTAATGCATAAAGGAGTCCGTTGTTGCACGAACGTCTCGAGAAGATCGTGTTTTCAAGCTTCTTCAAACGTAATATCGCTCGTAAGGGAGTATCAAGAGATCTCTGTCGCGATAAAATTGCTGCTTCCTCACAAATCTCAAAGATATACGCAGCCCATCGTTCTTGATTGTTTCTTTGATCCCTATTGTTCCAAGAAAGTAGATGCTGCTATAAGTCAAGAAAAGAAAAACAAATTTTGACCGTATCTGAAATTTTGTAACGATACCTTCGAAAAAGAGACTAAAAATAATACTTGAACAATAACAATAACGTTTGGTATCGAAACATTCTTCGTACATCGTATTTTTGTTTTTGGAATTTTGCATATTTTCAAGTTCAGCGGTATTAAATGTGAATAACAAAAAAAAAAAAAGAATATTAGGAAAACTTCAAAATTAGAAAATATTATTTCACGCAAGATTTATTAGGCGAAACTATACTAACGCATGTGTGTTATTATTCCACGTTAACGATACGATGTTAATTAGTTAATTCTTCGTACATCGTATTTTTGTTTTTGGAATTTTTCATATTTTTGAGTTCGGCGGTATCAAATGTGAATAACAAAAACAAAAGAATATTAGAAAAACTTCAAAATTAGAAAATATTCTTTCACGCAAGATTTATTAAGCAAAACTATACTAACGTACGAGTATTATGATTCCACGTTAACGATACGATGTTAATTAGATTATTCAAAAAAGGAAAGGAACTTGGTAAAATTTCTTCATTCGACGAATAAAATCATTAATGGATCTATCGTATAATTTGTAATTTATATAAATAAACGAAACAAAATTTATTCGCGCGTCAGATTTATTTATTAAATAATCTTTAACCAAATATATTCCTTATATCTTCGTTTGTGAAATTTACAAAAAGAAATATAATATGCGAAGGAAAAATTCTTACCAAAATTCTTCATCAGACAAGTATATAATTTTTGTATGCTCGTAACGAAGAAGTTTCGTGAAAAAATTCTACTTAACATCTTTAAACAATCCATATTTGCTCATATCGTCAAGCTCGAAATAGTCAACGACCAGTTTTCTTTACGCTTATTAATACTTTCTGAGGATATTTAGCTATTTAATAAATTCAACAAAGTTGTAGAAACACACATTCATCCTACAATAAGATAAGAATGTTAAATTATACACAGTTTGATAGCCTGCATTTGCTTAGAGTCTTACATTTGAGTAAAATTCTTGGTTTACACGGAAATTTCCAACTAGCGTGTCACAACGAGCATAAAGTCTGACGCGAATCGTATTTTGTATTAAATTGTTTCAATTTGGAGCTTTACGACAGCAAAACAGCAGTAAATTTTATAATACCGTGCGGATTTTATCTTTTCTTTTAGTTGCAGAAAAGATATTAACGAGCAACGTTTATTAAATACCATTTTGTATTTAGTAATTCTTAACTAAGCACAGGAATTAAGATTTTATCGAATTATTTTATTATTTTATTTTTAATTAAATTAAAGTATAAAAATTTAATTGAGAAATTTTATAAGTTCTAAAGATTGTACGTTAAGTAATTTATCGAGTTTTGATTGATATAAAAATAAAGTTGTTTAAATAAATCGTTTTATTAGATTATGATTATCTAAACTGCAAAATTTGTCAACGTTGTTTCAATAATTAGATTTAAATTAATCGTTTATTGAATTTTAAAAAATCTTCAAACTGTTATTGGAATTTATCCATCAAACTAGACGTGTATATTATTTGAATATTTCTTCGAGCTTTTTCAAACTCAGTGAAAGCTAAAATGTTGATTCATCTCTGTTAGCCAAATGACTATTTGGCTTGAAATTGTATAGGATATGTTCTCTTGCAGATCAGTGTTCTACGTACGACCAGATATACGTTGACAGGTCACGTTAAAAGATGTATGTACGCGGAGATGTGCCACAGTGATTTATGGATTTCACGTCGAAATGAACGTGTCGTTTGTTTCAATTAAACATGGTATTAGAACGCTTTCAGACAGATTCATTGAATACTTAATCAAATTGTAGTTGTCTTTAGCAATTTAATCCTATAATATTTACAAATTTAGTTTCGATACAACTTTTCGAAAATGAATGGAAAAGGAAAAATAAGAAAAGAATAATAGAATAATACAAATTTTGCGTCCATGCTATATTATAACTTAAACGTAACTTTTAAATAAAATAATAGACGAATGAAATATTAGGTCGTCGGAAAAGTTTCTTTCGTTTTATAAGGAAATAATGGATGCGCTACATTTTCCGTTTTATATTATTTGATCAAATTACGTATGATCCATTTTATTCTATCAGGATAAAGATCACAACGTTTGACAGATTAGGTTTCATGTTTTGTATAGAAATGCGTCGTTGTAATAGACAAGAAAGACACTTTTCGGACAACCTAATACATTTGAAAATTTTGACTATTTGAAAATTAAAAATTTTCACTAATTGTTTTATATCTTTATATATTTTCTATATCGTTTATATCTTCTTTTAAGCTTTCGACTTGATTTCCATCAACAATTCGCCGATACATAAACCTAATGTATCCGGTCGCGAAGTATTTCGAAGTATAAATCCGTCGATACTGTATTTCGAATAATTTTGCTAAACAAAACCATGCGATTATTGTAGGATGGTTTAATTAATATTTACTTATGCGAGTTTACCCGGAGACAGAATTAAATTGGTTTTCGGTAATTAACTAGGCACCTGTTGATTTAAAGTAACATTGTGGGAAACATTGACAAGGCCCGCGCACGCACGTATATTACAATTACTATAGAAGGATAGTGGACAGAAAATGCAGGACGGCTGTTCGATGTTGTTCATGGAACGTTCCACCGCACCTTGTATTTTTCTTTAAATTGTCGCTGGGTTTTTTGAGCTGTCTTCGTCATGTTCACAGGGAAACATCTGGCAGCAGCTTCTCTCTTTCCACTTCATCCTGGAACTAGTCAACACCATTCCGTTCACCATCACGGTGAGTCATTCAATCTCTATATTTTCTACACATAACTTGTTAACAATTTAACACATCCTTTTGCTTTGTATACTTTATGTTAGATATAAGATAGTAATACGTACATTTTTATATTATTTTTTAATATAGTGCTTGAGATGGATACATAAGAAAAGAGTTTAGATAGATATAGACAAGGAAAAGAGTTTAGAGTTTAGTTAGATAGATATACAATAAGGTGATAACGCCATAAGAATGAGACAATATAAAAAGCGTGATAGATAAAAAAAAATGTAAAACCGAAAACTCATCCAAAGCTGGAAGGCACGGACTAAGTAAAAAATAAATAAATAAATAAATAAAATAATATAATGTTTTTTTTATTTACTTCTTGTCGATAGAGTTTAATAACGTATAGAATCAACGATACATTGCTTCTCTAAAAGATATTAAATGAAGCAGAAACAAAATTACAAGGAAACAAGAAAATGAAATCGTATTTCACAGACATTTCACGAATGTAAAGAAAATATCGTAAGAATAGCTGAACAATTCGCCCATTACATTTTCCAAGCGTTGAGACAGAAGTACATAAAGCCATGAAACGGTTTATTAAGACGCGGCTTGATAAGAAAGAGAAAGGAAAAGGTTTCTCGGGTGTTTGGAGCCTGCGGCAGACAATAAAACGAATTATATCAACCGTGTGATTCCTTCTGAATTCCATTCCACCGAGAAAACCATAAAAATCTACCTGTTTTACGTTCCTTCTGCACGCAATATCAAAAGATTCTAATGGAGTTTTATTGATCGAATCTCGAACCACGATATATAGCCGATCAGCCGTGGTTATGTTAACGAGCTATTATACCGAAAGAGTAAAGAACTTGTTGCTTTGCATCGATTAGATGTACAATGTCGATGTCAATACAAATATATACATGCACGCTTTTCTCCGAACTACATATGTGAAACTAAAAGTTTATAACAATTGAGAACCACATAGAAAAATTGCGACAAGTAATTTTTTCGATCCTTGGACTTTCGCGTCGCTTAAATAACTAAAAAAAAAAAAAAAAGAAAATAGAAATTTCATACTTTATAATGTAATTATTTAATGATAGATGGGAAAAGAAGAAAATAGGGAAAGAAGGTAAAGGAAGGGAGCCTAGCCTCTAGTATGCTATTGCTCTTACTGATTCCAGAGCTCTAGAAAAAGTGAGTCGATATTTAACAAATTTCTGACTACTAATACATTCGCAATTTTAATCGAATAAATTAACGACCATGTTTAATGGCCGCAGAAATATTAATTTTTAATACATTGAAAATTCTTAATCACAATTGGAGGAATTTGGTAGTATTAATTTAATAATATCTCTTCAACGTGTAGGATACATTAGATTCGATCTTGGTGTATCGATCTGTGCCCTATTGGGACCAACCCTGATTTGAAAGCGAACAGGATTTAACAACATCAGAGGATTGAACAGAACGGAATTTAATTGGCTTAGACTCGTTAGTATTGTGTCACCTCGGTGACATTTCAGCAAGTCCAGTAAATCCCAAGTCATCGCTCCTTATAACTATAATCACTCGTAAAATATTTGTTCTATGGAAGGTAAATAAGTCTTGTTTTAAGAAAAAATGTAACTCGTTAACAATAGCCATACAATAGCCATTTTACAATAGAAATTTTACAAAATGATGTCTCTGATACGTGATATTTTCTACAATGTATACATGTTAAAGACATAACCGAATTATTGACTGTATCAGTTAACGATTTTGACAATCTTTTAATATTAAAATAATTATAAATTTTGTCGTACGGGTGAATTTATAAAATTATTGTTTTAATTAGTTTCTGTACGTCGAGTTTTAATATAAAATTTCCTTTAAAATTTGAAAATTGAAATTAAAAATTTGTTCTGCAAAAAACACCGTGCGAGATAAATTAAATAACGGGTTTAATATCAAACTATATATTGCGAAATGAAAAATTATGAATTAATTTTAAAATTATTATATATTGTACAATTTTTGTTGACTGTTTTCCGTACATGTACATGGAGATTCGAACAAAATGAAATGCTGTCTATATGGAACATTTCACTTAATTCGATAGTAGATTAAGAAGATGAAGACTCTCGATATACAATTATGTTTTGTTTTTGCTGCATTCTGAACAACATTAAAATAACGTAAAAATAAGTACAGTTTCATTTTTTAGGTCAGCATTTACATCACATGACAAGCTATTCGTGACTTTCGAGCGTGGCTTATACTTTTTTTTTTAACGAGTTTTATTTTTAAAAAGTCTATCATGAGAACTTCTTTTCCCTTTTACGTTAATGATCATTTACGATTATGATCACCTAACTGGCAGTCCATAAGCTTCAATTAACTTATGAGCTGATGCCAATAGCTCACGAACTTTCTAATTAATCACGTATCTAAACATTAATCACATTTTTATGTAATTTTAATTCAATTCACCAAGTGTGAAAATTACCAATTCTATTTCATTTCATATTTTAGCATATTTATAATTTGAAAATTTAGGATATAATATCCTTATTTGAGATTACAAACTTTTCAAATCGTACATTTTTTATTTCGAAATTTGTATTCGTCATCAACGAAATTTCTTACATAATCTCGCTTCCTTTCTTCCAAAGAAATGTTACATGGATGTATGAAGTATCTGGAGAAAACAGTGATGGACGCTAATTGCTGTCGCTTCGAAGCATGTTTGTTCTTCGATGGTAGAGAAGCGAGAACAATGGGCAAACTCATTATTCTTGCGTGCATTTACAGTTGCGTTTGCAAATATATATATTCGATGGAATGTATACGAGATGAGTCTTTCGTTTCTTAAATTAGCTTTCCACAAAAATTATTCTGTTTACAAATGATACATAAATACAAATTAAAATTAGTTTAATGTCTAGGCCCTCTCTCATGATAATTTATTAACTAATAATATTAGCGAATTGTACCGAGCGTGGACTACGTACTTCTGTTGGACAAATAATTTTATAATTTTATGATTTTATGTTGAACAAGACGATTAAAAATCACTATAAAATTTTTGTTTCATTACCAATTTTGTTACTGCTATATATAAAAATTTATTAATACCGATATAATTTTGCTCGTAATGTTAGTACGATTGTACAGGAGAGCCTTTTGGTAATAATTATATTAAAGGATATTTAGTTATTTACAGTAAATTATTACGCAGTAATGTTAGTAGCAAATTATTAATTATATTTTTAGCTACTTTATCCACCAATGCGAAATCTATTCATCCCGGTATTCCTAAACTGCTGGTTGGCAAAGCATTCATTGCAGAATATGTTCGTAAGTAATTGACATATACTACTTAGTATTAAATTGTTCATCTTCATCTCGTTATCATCGATACTCGTGTTTCAGAACGATCTACACAGAGCTATGCAAAAGTCCCAATCAGCTTTAAGTCAGCAACTTATGATCCTTAGTGCTACGTTACTGTGCCTTGTCTTTACTAGGTGAGTAAAATTATAAATTATTCTATTAATTTATTATTAAAATTCAAATGCAAGTTAATAATTTTTTTCATAAAAAAAAAAACAACACGTATAATGTCACCGTATTGTGAAATAAGATATAACATTCTTCAAAGTAATTTATTCAACTTAAAGGTTTCACGATAGACACTAAACACATAATCTTTTGCTTATAATAAAAAGAAAAATATTTTCGTAAATTCACCATACGTAAATTTCGTTTTCTAATTATAAACAAATAATATTTATCGAACAGAAGCATAATCATCTTGTGTAATGAAATAGTCTCTGTGTTTCCTTTAATAACTTCTGTTTTCTTCGATGCGACGAATGAACGAATTAAAATTCCGTCTTCGAGCTGGTCGACTTTTCTCTCGGTTCCTTAGCCGTTCACAACAATTATGTAAGTTTACCCAAAGCGCATGTTACGTGGCTTGCATACAAGTCATATTACATTATCCAAATAACGAGGAAACTTTGCCAATCAGGAACAGACGCTTCCATTTACGAATTCTCAGATTTCCTTGACGGTGTTACGACTTAGACAGACAAACAATGATCCTAGGCTTAATTTCCTCGATTCAAAGATTCTTCCATCGAATTTGCGACAAATCTTTATTATCAAGATACATCTTGATAATTAGAAAAAGATATGAAATTTGGTATTACAAAGGTAGTTCAGAAATTTCACGACATTTATTTGGAATTTTCTTTTAATCTCCATTTCAAATGATTATTCTTAACATGCAGTTCTCATTTTTATATAGGTGCAATACGAGATTATTATATTTAGTAAATGCAATTTCCAATTTTCTATCGAAACTCATTATACCATCCTAAAGGCAGTGCATTTGTTCGAGTAGGTACACGTTGCTCGAACGATAAAAGGCAATATTCCAGGAAACTCGAAAATTATCGATTAAAACCAAAGAATAACTATAATTTCGCTTACTTGTTAAATCTATAATCTATCCGGGATATTCTCTTAGAGGAATCAATATGATGTTTTATCCATTTAGAATGAACGACGATGTATATAATTACATCCGCGTAGGATTATTGATAATTCAAGATACCTCAGTGGACTAACACCAACATTTCGTTTCTCTCGTACGTATTATTAACTTGCTCCTTTGCTTGCGAACCACGAAAAGTTATCTTGACGTCGGTGTATTTATTATGCGAATGACGTCAAATAATATTCTATGCTTGAGAATTATGTAAAATTTCCTGCATCCATGTTATTCAACACCTGTATTTTGTATTATTTAATGAGATAAACGGAAAGTTAAGCAACCAGTGGGATAGCTATTCTCTATTCAGTACGTCGCGATGATCTCGACACCCTCGATATTGCTTTATCATTCAACAATTGCTATTGTTCGTTGAAAGAAATTTGGTTATGTAAGAAAGTAGAATAAATATCGGAGGTACCTTAACATTTGAACTTGTAGAGCATACATGCATACACGTACATACGTACAGTGTTTATAGACTCTATATATACCAAGCTTTTTAACTAAGCTTTCTTAATATATTCTATAGGTATGAATAACAAAGAAGATATTATATAAGTACACCGTAACAATAGTTATAAATATTCCAGTATGGCCCTTTATTCCGGACTACTCCTCGTCATGAGCCTTGTCATTAAATCTGCCGACATCGACGTCAATTGAAAGTTAAGATTTGTCCAAGATAGTACACGCCGAAGCCTACGTGGTAAAATCGATACGCAAAGGTGTTAACACGCGTACACATGCACATTATTGTACATATGTATGCAATATCCTCGTAAGGATTACGATCGCGCCACGAAGGGATGAAACTTGCCTGATTGACCCAGATCGCAATGTGGGACAAATGTTAATAAGTAATCGTGGCGGCTCGTGCAGATGGATTGGTATCGCCATCGATCGTCCTGATTCATTATTTACGGTGTAATTCTAGAACGGCGTACTTGTAAGCTCGCCCTTGCCACCGCGACTTGTTCGGATGTCCCCTATCTGTTGGCCGATCACGGCATTATTCGGAAGTCGTTTCTCAAACGGGGGAACGAGTTAAGGTGCACCTACTTACGTTGTCACGGTTCGCCTATGTTCGTTCGTTCCACAATGAAATATTTTGGGAACGCAGCCGTGGCATAGAGAAACGGCTACGTTTCAAGGGAAAAGATGCTCGAGTCGAATTGTTTCCGAACATTGAGTTTCACGAGTTTTGAAGAGTATAAATTAGTAGCTGAGAATTATCATGAATTATTACAATTTACCGTCGAATTTATCGAATTTGGTTTAATTTATAGAATTATCGATCAACGGATTCATTTTTTATTAATATCGAAGATTAACTTGCTTTCTTTATTAATATATATAATGAATTCGCGTTAAAGGAACAAGTTTTAAGACGATACAACAAAATTAGCGGAGACAAACGATAAGAAAAGATAGAAAAATAAAGAATGCAATAGTCCATAAAAATTTAAAAAACAGAGAACTCGATAATATAAACGAGTCAAACTCATCCTACTTACTGCGTGACGTATAATCTGTTTCGCGATCACGTATTTAATTACTGCGAAATGTAAAGCATTTGCGTTAACGTGTTCTTTAATTCATTACAAAACAAACCTGTTCAACCTGCCACGTTACATTTTTTATACGAAACAGCGAAATGATAACGTTAACCTGGTAACAGCGCGGCGAAATTATGCGTACAGCTTGCGCACATTCGTAAATAGCACGCGCCGGTTAATGAGCGAAATTTATTATCTTCTGGTCCGGTTATTGCGTCGGACCAGACGTTATCTATTTCACTGTCACTGCGAAAATCGCTTGACGTTCGCCTTACGAATGGGCTTGTCGCGCTTAGAAGATGTATAGTCGCCGCCACACTTCGTTAGAACGACTACTTGTGGAGTTTACAAGGAACAGGCTCTGCTTATAAGCTACATTTTCGGAGTTGAACGGAACGAGCAACTCTTCTGCACAATCAATATTGATAATGCGGCAGGGTTAGCGTGCCTGCGTTCTTGAAAATAGATAGAATAAGAGAAACGCGCTATAAATGACTCTCGTTACTCTGGACGAAATTTCGTTCAGAAGGTACCTACGTTCTTGTCTAAGGAAAATTTACTAAAGCTATTTGATCGCTCTATAAACGCGATGTTTTTATACAATTATTGAATTGCACAAAAATTCCTGTTCTTTATTATTTATTCTGCTATCTAAATCTATATTCGATATCTATATCTTATTTATATTGCTAAATGGCGAAAGAAATGTAAGTTTGACTTATATTATGACCTTCGAAGATCAGAATTTTTATTTCGAAACCGATCAGATCACATCGCGCATGATACACAACAAGATATTGTACTACATAATCCTTATAAATATATTCTGTAATTATATGGCGGAAGAACGATTATCTAGTTAAATCATGAAGTTGTAGATCTCGTGGCAAATCTTTTTCTAGGATCTGCCAATTCGTATTCGATATATCGGTAGCAAATGAAAATATAGATCATTTTTTTGTAATGTCGATTCTATTATGTGGTGAATGTAGCTTCCGAGTACCAGAACGTTATTATCCAAAAAATGGAAAAGTTTTCGGAACACGGGCGAAAATCAAACTATAGTTTAATCGAGTCGTGCGAATTTACGCGGCATGCGACCAACTATCTGCGTACCACGTTCATAAAAATTCATGTGTTTTGGATTCATGTGTTTAACGCTCGTATGAGTTCGCGCATTTAGAAGCCAGAAGATCGAAATGCACACGTCATTAAGTATGCATATACAGGCAAAAATTTTGTATATATTTCATTGTTCTGACGAACTATCGTTCCAACAGATGATACGTTTGAAATTTGTCAGAGCACGAATCTACGGCAGTTTAAATCATCTTAACAGTTTTTACGTATCTTCTGGAAAATTAAACCAGTTATTATATCTCAATATAAAATCTGAAGGTATATCGATCGACGCGAATTTACCTGCGGTATCGATACCACACTGTGGGAGTAACTGGAATCGTAATAAACGTGCAAACGATTTTGAGAAACAATGCGGTTTTGAAACGAGGAACGAGTCCGAAAGCGTGAGGATAGTTTGGATATTTGTTGATACACATCAACGCATTCGAACGCGAAACGAAAGTCGTCCAATTAAAAAAGCAATATCGTTCCTCTTCTCTCGCTATTCAACGTTTCTTTGTTTCGTTTTTTTTTTTTTTTTTTTTCTTTTTATTTCGGTTGATTCGCCAAGCAACGTTTTCGAATGGGAATACTAAATCGCGGGTCAAAATGCGCAGTGAAGATTCGTACGCGCGAATCAGGCTATTTTGTTTCAACGTTTCGTTTGAATTTCGATAAATAATATAAGGCGAATATTGTCTTGAATCGGTTGAAGGTCCAATTGATCCATTCTATTCGATAATGATTTTTACACAGAATATTTTACGTTAGCAAATGTAAGGAAAGCGAAGGAATTCAACGTTTTAAAATTGTTTGCTTTTTTTTGCTGAAAAAGTAAGCACGTTGATAAAGGGTATTCCTTTGAGGGAAGTAAATCTATCAACTGTTAACAAAACTAATCGAAAAAGCTTATATTATATTGGAAGAGTTGTAAAAATAAAGAAGATAAAATTGCTGAAATCTCTTACCGTCGAAACGTTGAAAACAATTGTCTGAAAGAATTCTTAAGTATTTCTTTAAATCCTGCGATTACATCTTACGCGATACTATTAAATTTATTTTAATTTAAAACACTTGATGAAAACATGAGAAGGTATTTGAAATACATCTCTAAATAAAAAAGGACTCATTATACAATCACCTCGTTATAGTATAAAAATAGTTGGTTAAACACGAACAGAAAGAGAAAAGACCAATTCGCACAAATATAAACTCGATACAGATATGAGAACGAGGCCGCATGCATAATACGGACTGCTGTCGTTTGTAAATGTTCTTCGTTAGAAAGAGTTCGCTTTTACCAAACGAGGTAAACGTTTTTTTTTTTTTTTAACCTCGACGTTTCAACGATCCTTTTGCTTTCACGAGGATGAAAGGACATCCGATGGTACCCCTTGATGTTCGAGAAATACGAACTACTAATTGTACAATCGGTTCCAGCCGACTGTGAAACATACATTGGCCGGTGTAAGGCTTGAATTATTCTCGTGTTCGTAAATTATTGTCTCTGAAACACGGTGACTCGAATGAAAGGTGAAATCTGTGATCTCGTGATTCGTAAAACGCGTGTTTTAATTTGCCTGTTTCAGCGTATGTGGGATTCAACACTTCCAGAGAGCGGGGCACAGGCATCTGAATCTGTTTCAAAGCACATATTACGTTGTAGTCACGTTTTCTACGGTCGGCTACGGGGATTTTGTACCTGACATTTGGCCCTCGCAGCTTTACATGGTCATCATGATCTGCGTTGCTCTCATAGTTCTACCTACTCAGGTATGTGTTATGTTTTACGAATCATAGTTTTACGGATATTTCGTCTATTTCTTAATTAACCGCGAGGAAACCGATAACACAATAATATATCAATAGCTGAATTTCATATTAATGTCTCGTGTTATACGTGATAACTGCTTTAAATTATCTAGTTTAATTTTGCGTTCGTGCAGAACGTTTTTACGACAATTGACACAATTTTCCGCTGTACGAAACGTCAGAAAGACAGGAAGTGTTCGACTATTACTTTCTGCTATTCTAGCGATATTTATCGTCCGGAGAGTAACCAGTCACATGAAACTTTATTTCCCTTTTAACGACGAATGTTACGACAGAAACGATGCGACGCGTCCGTGTGCTGACGATCGTAGAAGCGCTATCGATTTTCCCCTGATCATTGTCCGACGAAAATCGAAAGGCAGGTGATGGCGCGAGACTTTTATATCCAAGAACTTAATGGTCGGGAAATTACTTGAACTTAATGGCCACAAATTCCTATACAGCAATTGAGATATCAGAAACTTAATGTTGTGAGATTCGATACGTAATATGAAACTCCATCTCTTAATTGTTTGAATTTTATTTTATTCTCAATGGATATCGTTGCGTTATAGTCGACTATAAAAATTGTGAATTAACTTTATGCTGAATTACTTAATTTTCTGAATTAATCTTCTTATATTTCTTATATCAAGTTAATTAATTTGAGGATATTTAACTCTGATTTGTATTCTATATTTTATACAACAGAATGGTGAAATACTTAAAATACAGAAAACAAAGGACTAAGTTTCATCGATCGAACGATCTCTTTAAATTTGCTGAAACACAATTTTTCTAGATTTCATGAGTACGCTATTCACCGCTGCGTCATCGTGTCAAGTGACACGACGTTGAATTATTATACATAATCTATATTTAATAAGCCCAGTTTGGAATTCAAATGTGAACTAAAGCGCGATATCGACACATCTCTCGAGTTCAAGTACACATAATCCTTTTTACGAGTGTGCTACGGTATAGTAAAACAAGCGAATAAGTACTTATATCTTGACTAAACTAAATTTAACTAAACTCGACTAAACCGAACGAAATTAAAACACTAAAAGTAAAAAGTAATCTCTCTCCATAGTTGTGTCATCGATCGTTACGTTAATTAACGATTGAATAAGCAAATAGCTAATAACCGTTAATATAGAATGTTGTTTGAAGCTCTGCGAATGGTTGCAATGATATAAAGTCAGCGATGTATAATACGTATACCGCTTCTATAACTGTGAATGTAATTGTAAATGAAAGGTGCAGCTAGTTATTATCATAAATGACTTCGCTACAGTAATTAATCTACGATATACAAGTAAATAGCGTCGCATACAAAACTCATTGCCAGCCCTTTGTGTGTTTATGAAAGGATTCATAAAATTTCGATGTGTAGCGTGTAATCTAATTAATGCTGGTCGGTAACAAACGTTTAATTAAATCCTTTATGATGGCGGAAGCTAACCTAAATACCCTATCCTACTTGTTGACCGAAATCATTGACTAATGACAGTAGGAGATATCAAAGGCTAGCTACCGGTTGATGGCACAGATTGCGATGACAGCGATAAACGTGCGATTCAGCCGCCAGGACTGTCGATGACGTATAATATGCGAATGTTCTGATAAAAGGAACCCTTAGGATACAGATACGTCTACATAATGAATTAAAATTGACAGAATTTAGCGACTTAATATAATTTTCGTAATGTAGTGTTGTTATTTTAATCGATATTTTTCAATCTGTTGTATCGATCTCAAATAATTTTTACGGTGTAATTATAAAATTACGATAATTCTTCGAACGATGATATTGTTTTATTCGACATTTAGTTTGAAATAAAAATATTTCTTTGGGAGAAATGTTTCACTAGAGCGACAAAAGCATGCAAAGAAAAAATAAGTATAGCAATTTTTTAAATTGTTGGAATTTAAGATTCATAAAATCTCCCTTTAAGTGAAAACTCTAGAAATTTGTCAATATATTAGGTTGTCCGAAAAGTGTCTTTTCTTTACAGACACGTCTTTTACAACGGCGCATCTTCCATCGGCATCAGTGCAAAATGTATCATACGTAATTCGATAAAATAATATAAAACGAAAAATGTTGCGCATTCGTTATTTCTTTATAAAACGAAAGAAACTTTTCGGACGATCTAATAATTTGCTACATTCTGCAACTCTAGAAGTATCTTCGAAATTTACTTTTTATCACAATAAAAGTTGTCCTTGCATTTTACTCGAAAAAATAGGGAATACGATTATTCTACAATAATTATAGTCAGCCAGTTAATAAATGGCAAATAGGTGTGTAGTGACATCCGAAATTTCTCTAACAGTTTGAGCAGTTAGCTTTCACGTGGATGGAAAGACAAAAACTAGGTGGCTCGTATTCCTCGCACAGAGCGCAAAGCGAGAAACACGTGGTGGTATGTAGTACAACGCTGCAAGCCGACACCATCATGGATTTTCTAAATGAATTTTACGCCCATCCCCTTCTACAGGTGAGAAATTCGATCGTGTAATTACTCTTGGCCGATTTAATTCCCTTCCCGATTTTCTTCTCCATTTTCCTCTGTTCTACTGACATAGTACGCTTTCAAATTTACAAATTCCATTTTAACAATTATAATTCGTTGCTTTATCATTAAAGTAATTAAAGTAAAATTTAAATCAACATCTTAATAATATCAACACTTCGTGCGTAATTATAACGCTTAGAGTTTCAGTATATTGTTGACGAAAGTTTCATGAATTTAATTATAATTAGGACTACTACGTTGTATTATTGTCACCTATGGAGCTGGATACCACGATGAGAATGATTCTACAAGTGCCCATTTGGGCGCAAAGGGTAATCTATATTCAAGGATCGTGTTTGAAAGATAGTGATCTTACCAGGGCGAGAATGAACGAGGCCGAAGCCTGCTTCGTTCTTGCTGCAAGAAATTACGCTGACAAAACCGCTGCTGACGAGCACACGATACTCAGGTCAGTTCCGTTTGAAGAATTGAAACGAAAAAAGAAAAGTCGTACGCGAAACATTGATAAATTATTCACTTATCGAACTATTAATTTTTAACAATTCTATACACACGAAGAAAATGTGGATAACATGTCATATAATATACAATAACTTTTCCCGTTGACTGAGAATAAAGAAGAATGTCTTATGGATATTTCGATGATCGGCAACAGGTCGTGGGCAGTGAAGGATTTTGCACCAAACGTTCCTCAGTACGTACAAATCTTCCGTCCGGAGAACAAACTTCACGTGAAGTTCGCGGAACACGTGGTGTGCGAAGACGAATTCAAGTACGCCCTTTTGGCGAATAATTGCACGTGCCCTGGTGCTTCAACCTTGGTTACTCTTCTACTGCACACTTCCAGAGGACAGTAAGTATAAAAGCGAATTTTTCCGTTGAAAGAATTACACAGAAATCAATCAAATAGTGTTTCGTCATGGTAAGTTATTAATTATAATTTATTGGAAGAAAATGATCGGTCTGTCCATGATTTTTTAGAGAGGGACAGCAATCGCAAGAAGAGTGGCACAGGCTGTACGGTAAATGTTCCGGAAACGAGATTTATCACATTATTCTCGGAGATTCTCGATTTTTCGGCGAGTACGAGGGTAAATCCTTCACTTACGCGTCCTTTCACAGTCATCGGAAATACGGGGTGGCATTAGTCGCGGTCCGCCCAGCCGAACTTCCGGAATTTTACGAAGATACCATCCTTTTAAATCCTGGTAACTTTCAAATATCGTATAATTTATATTCTCGCTCTTATACGTATTCTCACACTCAAAATCAAGAACCACGTAAATAACAACTAGCCCTAACATATCACACTGAAAGACGTATTTTTCCCCCAAAAAACGTATGCAATTTTTTATTTAATTTCTTAACTATCAGAATCTACCATCGATCGAGGTTCTAAAAAATTATCTAACTCGTTTCAATGTATCGCAAGGTCCGCGACACATAATGAAGAAAACGGACACCTGTTACTATATGAGCATTACAAAGGAGGAGAATTCGGCGTTCGTGGTGGCGAACAACCAAACTGGAACCGTGGCCGAGGGTACGCAAGTGGTCGTGGAGACGAAGACCGATGGGACCGGAAACATGAACAGTAATTCGGCCAGCAACACAACAACGAACAACACCACTACCACGATGAACTCTGGCACAGGGGCAGGCACTACAACGACTACGACGACGACGATCTCTACCAGCTGCACGATCGCCGGTGGTGATGGGAACGGTACTGCAAACAAGCCCGGTGCCAACGAGCACCATCGTTATTCCAACAGTTGTAACAATACGCTGAACGAAACAGCTTGCTGCAGACAGGAGACGACCTGCACGGGGCCCCGTGGACAGAACGTACACGGTACACAGGCACACAGGGCCCCACAGGTTATTTTGCAGGTCCTCCCTAGCACGCCCACACCACTCGAACACCACAACATACTCGCATCCAATGTCCACCGTGAGTGTCGCATGCGCTTGCCCTTATCTTCTTTTCTTTTATCTTACTCTCTTTTTGGTATTGGTTCTCGTTGTTGTTCATTTCGTCTTTTTCATCTGATTTTGGCGATACGATTCATAGCTGTACTTTGATGTATCCGTTTTCCCTTCTTTTATATCGGTGGACAATTTAATCTTACGCAAGGATATTTGGGCATTTTTATACGTTATCGGAAGAAAGCTCGAAGGGCAGGATGAAGTTAGTACGATCGTTAATGAATTATCGTTGTGAGAAAGATGAGAAGAGTATCTATGATATTAATGGCAAATGGTAATGTTTCATTTATTTCGCGTTATGCGGTAGAAATAATGAAGAATGATACAGTGGATATGATTCTAACGATGCCTCTGCATATTGGCATTTATAAATAATTAATTTGTCAAAGAATATAGTTTAATATAACTTAGATAGATATAAATTTATGATAACTGTTGAATACATTTTTCCACAGAATTAAATGATAATGTTTTCGAAGCTTCTTACAGTTAATTCCATAACTAATTTTTATTCAATAAATATTCCCTAAATCTAATACTTTCTCAAACTATATCTATCTAACTTCGTCGTTTCATACAGCTCCACTTACAATGATATATTTTATACCATAACGTTACAATATAAAAGATCTGGATACATTATACTTGATAAATTAATGTTATCAAATTTTCTGTGGGTAATATATTTACGTGTTAGAGACAGACATTCGTTAAATGTATTTTACGGTGGATACCTTTTAGAGAAATATGGCGTCAGTTTTTTATACTTGCATAGTTAGAATAATTGGTACACTTATGTTCTTCGTATCATTTATAAAAAAGATTTATGAAAAAATATGTTGTATAAATTTCAACAGAACGATAAATCGATCGACGTAGTATAATAATGTAAGATTGATCAGGGTTTCATACGTACCAAATGAATAATACATATATTAAACGCAAATGTTATGAATTTATGCTGCATTAGACTTTAATATGTTAATTATGTTGGTACTGATCTCTCTCATTAATTACCATTTCTGTCGCAGTGTAACTAATTTACAGTTCTGCATGCAGTAGATTGGAACGTATAAAAGCAGATAGAAAGTTAATATGTATGAAATTATAAATGACTACTTTACAGCATTAATTGCTAAATTACTTTCTTCCTTTTAAATAAATATTTCCTTGTTCTATCTATAAAGATATTTTTATTTTCTTAACTCAGTTTGCTTGTACTAACCGTTTAAATTATATTGTTGATAAGAATAACAAATAAACATCTAAGCTTAGTAGCATGGCTTTATAACTTAATGCAATGTTTTTGCATTATGTAAATGTTCTTTTCTCTCGTGACTTGTAGATGCATGTTACTATATAAAAAAAATATGCATGCATAGAATTGAAATTTATGTATAAGAGTTTTTACTCCGAATATAATCCGACTCGAATTAACAACACTGACACATTTTATGTAATTCCTTTATTTCAAACTATGGTGGATATTAAAATACAAAAATATTTTTAATGCTTAACATCAAATAATAATAAAATCTTCTATGTGATCTGCTATGTGATTAAAATATAGACGAACGATTTCCTGCTTTCTTTTCTTTTCTTCAATTCAGAACGTTCGCGTTATTTTAATCACTAATAAATGGACTCCCCATAAACATACATACCACAAAACAGCGTTGAAAGTTACAAGAGCGAAGTGTTCAGCTTGCAAATAATAATCTCCGATCAAAATAAAACAATTACCACTATTACTTTGCATTATAGTAGAATTACTAGATACGTAGAAAAATTCTAACTGAAGATATATAACATCTTAATTTATTTTTCAATATCACTTATCAAATTGAACAGATATTAAGGAGAAAGAGATATTGAATGAAACGTATCGTAATTAATTGGCGATAAAAGAATAAAATATACACAGAAAATGTAAACTATTGAAAATAGGCGAACAACAGTACACAGTTTTGAAAATTCTTTAATTTACACATAAACTAATATTTCTTCATGAAGTGTTTTAGAGAATACTTTTTATACTCCTCCTTTCATCAGTCATGATGAACGGACTGTATTTCTATTTTTATTAGAAACTTTTTCATATTTTTAGGAGACGTGTGTAAATAATTATTAATAACAGACCTCTAATTTTATAGCAACCTATTTAGACCCAGGAGGATTTGGAGATTCGCGACAGTGTTTGAAAGACGGAGGATCTTCGCCGCAGACACCGATAACCGGAAATCATTTGGACGTTCCACGATCCTTGGATCCGAATCCCAATCTGCTGAGTCCCGAAATTCTCACACAAAGAAGAGGTAAATTAATAATTAAATCAATATTATTCCGCATATCATTCCGTTAAAATCTGTAAATTCATGTACAAAGACAGATACGGAAATATGGAAGTAGTATAAGTCAACCATTACAGGTACAGGAGAAGAATTTTGCAATTTTTGAAGGAAACGCATGATGTGTGTCAATTAATACATTTTTAAGCGATTACTATTTGATGTCCAGAGTACTAGTGCAATAAATCATTTATTATAACATGTATTTGATAAATAATGTTTAAAATGGAATGATGGTGATTCTTCTTTTAATCGTTGCCAATCAACGTTTAATTTCCAGTGAAATACACTGAAACGTATAGTGGCAAAGTATAAAAACTGCTTGCTCGTAAATTCAACTAATTATATTACGAAAAGTATCGTGTATTTCTATCTGAAAATATTAGAAAGAGTCAGAATAATCGTCTAAACACAGTTGTACAAAATGAAAATAAAATGTAAAATACATAAAATTCTATAACATGTGAATTCCTATAAAAGAAATTACATCAAAACGTTGCAGGAAGTAGAAGACCGAGCATTTTACCAGTGCCGGACATGTTAACGAGCTCGACCTTGCATCTTCCCGGTCAAGAGTCTTTAGACCACGAAGGCGACGAGTCCGAGGACGAAATGGACGACGACGTACCTTGGAGATCGCCCAGCGAGAAAATAGCGTGAGTATGATCGACTCCTGATCGCAATTCATTTCATTTCTTTTTTACGTCCAAGGTTGGAAGGATCGAAGGTACAAGGTTTCCTAGCACATCTAATACGAACACGAAGAAACTGCCGGTCAAAGATTAGCGCTCGCTACAAATTTATAGATACGTTTATTAGATAGATGAGAAAGCTGGTTTCCTCTCTTTGACAAATCCTTTTGATCTATGTACTAAAGCACGATCGTGAAATCCTTTACGAGTGAAACGATCATGCACTATTTCGGGCACTTGCATGGCACAGTCTCTTGTGCATCGAACGTATTTTGTGTATAAATTTTTTCTACATATACACATATGCATATCTATATACTACATATTACTACCATATGTACTACATATTGGTATATGAATATATACTTATATTTGTTTATATATTTATACATATACCGGATGAATGTACCTTGTTTGTCATTGTTTTTATATTCTGAATATTGTACATTATACCTCTCGATATTAGTTTTTAGGAAGAACATACTGGCTACTTGAAATATTAGATTTTGCATTATACCACGTCAAACTATTTAGATTATTATTTAGCGTTATATATATATATGAGAATATTGCCGGTATTTTCTTTGCAACGCAATGAAGATACACTGTAGGATCGTACAGTCGATAAAATATTCATTTTTGATATCTCGTTTACGCACAATCGTTCGATTACAGACGTTCATATATTTTACCATTATTACAGACGTACAGTTTATTTATTTATTAATTTGTAAGATAATATAAATTAACGTGATTCGATTTTATTCAGTGATATATAGATTTCTTTGGTGAAACATTTTACAATTAAAGACATTTAAATATAGAAACTCGTGATATTCTCCATTAAATTGTGGTAATGAAGTAAACGTTCAAACATTTCTGAGACGAATCGTCTGTCGTTAAGGGTTAATCAAGTAAACGAAAATCTGTACTATCTTATCAGAGTTACTATCTATTATAGGAAACAACGTTTAGCAGTTACGCTGCAGAAACTATGCACCATGCTCATCTTGTTTCTGCACCCCTAGATGTTATTTCCTCTGATCGCCTATTCGACGTAACGTACCCATAACGTAACCCCATCAATTTCCTGTCTTATGATGATTTAGTAGCGTTCGAAGATCACAGGGGAGAACATGATGAGTACGTCCTTTTTTTATCTTTTCCTTTTAATAGAAATTTATGATTAAACGGGAAAATTTTAACGTCACACGATGGAAATAATCTGTCAGTTTCGAAAATGTAATTATTTTCAAATAGTTGATAAATCGATGCTTCCATATTACGACGAACAATATTTTGAAAATTTAAAAGGGGATGTGAAAACACGAAATCAAATAGAGCGAGAATCTTTCAATTTTAAAATTGCTTCCTCGTGAAACAGAAAAAATGTAACTCGTCGTGTTCTTCCTTGTAGTCTTTATTTTCAAAGATACAAAATCTATATTTTCTCTTCTTGCCATCTAGTATTTACCATTCGACACTTGTCCACACCTTCGTCACTTCCGTGCAAACACTTTCGAAATAAAGTTTCCATTCGATACAATACATAAAAAATTCGAAACGAAATTTGCTCGAATTGAAAAAAATTTTGATTTCGAACGACGGCAACGACGACGACGACGACGACGACGAAATTTCCATCTCGAAACGTGTAACGTCGAGCGATCTGAAAAGTTCGAATGTCACGGTGACAAGAGACAGACAGGGCGAATAAGGTAAAAGTTTTGGAGCACGAGAGATCGTTGTCAAGCGAAACCTGTCATTCAACATCCTAAAATACAATTAAACGCAAGTTTACGTTGATGGTCGGTCTGTCCTGTATGAATGTCTCTCGATGCCTGTGCCGCACTAATCGACCGTCGATGGTATTGAATCGCTGCTCGATGCTGTCCTGCCTGACACCCTATATGATATGTCCTCATGGATGTTTTCGATGTCTTCCTTCTTGCATCGTCTTTATGCACTGCCGTCTTCACGCACGACCTTTGCCCAGCAGTTTCAAAGGGTGAGTTCACGTTTTTATGCTTTCGTACAAACTATCCTCGCGTCGCGTCGCGTCGAGGGAACGTTCAGAACGAAAACGTCGAATCGTTTCGATATGTTTCGTTTCTATTGCAAAGTAACGATCGAAGTTACATTTGGTTCCTATAAAATGACTGTTCTCCAAATTTAACTTAGATTTACAAATTTAAGAGAAAAGAATTCTCCGATTAAAAATTACGTCAATTTAAATATAAAATTGACAATAATCTTCTATGAAGTAGATTTTTCCTTTATAAAGGGTTTCGTGTATATGTGTGCAATATTTTGGTAATTGAAATCAACGCTTTGTCTTACTCCTAAGGATTATAAAATCCTCTGTTCCTTTTCTTTTTTCTTCCTCTTTCTTAATTAATACTTTGCGTCGGTCACGTTATTAATAGAAAAAAAACTGTTTTTATTTCGAAACGTTCCCTCGCTTATTACCTATCATAATATTATGTATGGAGAAAAGGGAAGCGTGAATTAGTTCATGCTCCTAAAAGATTGATTAGCCAGACACTTTCCGCAGCATGCATATTTCAGCGGAAGTTGTGGCGCGTGATCGCGAGACACACGCGAAGAAAATGGGTGAAGGAAGTTGATAAAGAGGTCGCGGTAGATACGCAGCTTCGGAATTTATTAACTGATTCGAGCAAACTTTAGTCATCTACATCGTGCATCGAGGTTCGCTGTTTAATACGGCTCGTTGAATCGTTTGCAATGGAACGAGCTCTGAAATTGAAGTTATTCTGATACGAAACACGCGGCATTGCAAGGTGAATGAAGTTACGAAAATGTTGCACGTAGCCGAAATGAACTTTCCATCAGGTCGGATCGATCGGTTTTCAAGGTATTCGTGTAGCACGAAGTGAATTTATTAGATAAATAATTGTAATTCGCAACACTGCTTCGTACAGCTTCCGTAGAAATTATTGAAATTTTGCAGTTTTCGACGATACTTTTTACGCAACGTATTAAAAAGAAATTTTTTACTATGTTTAAAATTGCCAGGATATGTAACGCGATTAAAAGAGAAAAGGAAACGAATAAAAATAAAAGAGGGGTAACGCGTAACAGTCACGAAATTGTTACGATGCATCCTTTAAAGTTGTACCGACCCGGATGGATGAAATTCCCATAGAAACGAATAATATAGAGATACCAAGCGTATTTTCCATTTAAACTTTGACAATTTATACATTCCACTCGAATATGTACGAACAACCGCGGTGCTTTATGCTTATCCCAGGCATAAATATAATTGTTCATATTCATAATTTTAATTTTCATTTACCACGTTGATCACTATAAACTAGTATTTGCTTGGTATAAGCATAAATATTATAGAACGTGTATTACTCGGTATTTTTCATATGCAAATCGATCATTAGATAGCTCTAAACGCATTAAGATGTTATTACACGTGACTTCTTTAGTCACGCACATATTATTTAAACGTGAGTTGTAAAGATGGCATGATTAATTTACCTATTTTGAGAATTCTTTTCTCCTCGCGATATCATCATTAATTTATCCTTGTATAATGTAGTCGGATCTTGTATATCTATTGCGTATAAAGTTGTAGACGTGTTTATTGAAATTTCAAAAAATCATACGACAACTAAATGTGTATATAAATAGTTCGAGGTAAAATGATTTTCATACCGTTTCATATTTATAGACAATAATAAGAAATATTTTGATACACTAACGCGTATTAGTTTTATCTATAAATAATTGAGAATGATTTTATGTGAAATAGATGCAACAAAAATAGCAGAATGATGGAAAATATTAGTTTCTGCATAATGCATGTATGTATGTAGATCACGCGCAAAAAATCTTATCTGACAGTCTTGTAATTTAAATAACTTAACATTTAAATTGAAAATGATGCAGTTATTTGTTTTCAAATAATTTGTAAAATCAGTTTTCGAAAGTAGCTCAATATTCGGTATACAACTCTTGCTGTAATACCCTTATTTTATTTAAAAATTGTACACGTTTTTATTATTTTGATCATTTTACACATTCGCACATGCTTGTCACGTTGTACACGTCAACGGTATAACATCACATTTGATCACTGTATCGATATAATTAGTACGATACACGTTGCATTTGAAACCTGCGAATCGTGTAAAAATACATTTTCTTCGTTTCAGTTTATAATAATTCATGTCGAAGATAGTTTAAATATGATTTAAAAATAAAACAATTGAAAAGAGCATTAAAAGAATATTCTTATAGATGTTAATCAGTTGCAATTTTTTTTATCATATTATTAGAGAAAAAATGTATATTATATATTAAAAATTGTATAGTTTTTAATATATGTAAAAAAATGGTTTCGATTATAAATATCAGGCAGCAAGTGTTCTTCGTGCTTTATATTTCAATGTGACAAAAGATTCCAAACAGAAGGTACAAAATGTCTTTTCATGCATTCGAAAGCTCCCACCTGCTTACAAAGTTAAATGCAATGCATACTGTGTATGAATTATACAACAATTTAATACAACGTCGATGTGATTATAGGATCGTTAAAGGATTTCCACCTGTTTCACCCTTCATAGGGGTCTCGCCAACTTTATGTTATTTGCTGAAAGAAAAGAAACCACTCTGTTGTCTTCAGCTTGCACAGGTGAATATTTGATAGACTTGCAAAGTGAATGCTGATCTCAAATTATAATTGCAAATGTTCTTGGTTGTTAGGTGTGCCAACATTGTAGCTACAGAAACGCGAAAGAGTACAATTGGCAGAATAAGACGATAATCTTGGCAGCTGATTACGCTAGTAATGGGATCTATAACTTCATAATTCCTTTAAGGGCTCATTTTAGGTATCCTGAAAAAATGATATATGCAACTTATCTATAGTGTATACTTTGTACTATCATTCAAAAGCCTCTACTTTACAAAATGTCTATACTTCGAAACTATTCTAATCTATCCTTACTGGAAATTAAATTTCGAAATAAAAGAATATTTGAGTGTAGAAAAATTGCATAATGCTGATCAATGGTCTGTGTTAGGTCAAAAACTTCGCTGAACCCAATCATTCTTCTGCTGGAACGGATACCGGAAATTGCGTTCCTCGATGCGGTGTCTTACTTTCCTTTGGTGTACTGGATGCGAGGTACCATCGATTGTTTGGACGATCTTCTTCGAGCTGGTATCACTCTAGCGGAAAATGTGGTCGTCGTAAACAAGGAACTTAGTAATTCCGCAGAAGAAGACACTTTGGCTGACTGCAATACCATCGTCGCGGTTCAGACGATGTTTAAGTAAGCGTTTGGAAATTTCTCACAAATAACTATTACACTAAACCATGAAAATTACGTGTAAAATGTCGAGAATGTTCGATTAATACACGTACTATTTTATATTTTATGGGTATATATTGCTTGATAAATATATAAATATGTTTAAACTTAGTATTTATACTTGATATTTTAGTATATTATTTTGAATAAGTTCCAAGTTTATTCTATTTTTGTCTCATTTTCATTTCAATTTAATTCCTTTACAATTACATTATGTGACGAATATATATATATATATACAAATATATTTACTGAAAGCATTATTCGTGAATTTTCAGATTCTTTCCTAGCATAAAAAGCATAACGGAGCTCTCGCAATCGAGTAATATGCGTTTCATGCAATTCAGGGCACACGACAAGTACGCTCTTCATCTCAGTAAAATGGAAAAGGTATTTCTCCCTATTGTTTTAAATGATAATTTTTAGAAGCGCTCAAGCAATTCGTAATTAATAGCAGACTTTGATCTTTCAATGATAATTAATCCACTGATTATTAAATTAAACAATAATTTATGCTTATTTGTATGTCGCGTGAAAAAATTCAAATATCATCGAATAAAGAAGGAAGTAATAAAATTATTTTAACGTTAAATATAGAAGTAACAATTTGCATTCAAGTTTACTCTACTTTATTAGTAAGTAACCTACTGCAGAGATTTCTTAATTAAGTAACTAATCACCAATGAGGCTTGATAATACGTAAAATTTGTTATCGTAGATTATCTCGTATTTCCTTACAACGCTACTTGCCTTTAGTGTTTATAAGCACGTATACTTGACCTTTACTTAGTTACCTTATCCGTATAAAGGAAATTTTATTACATTACAAACACGAGACGAGTGAACATATCTTCTATCGTAGAAAAGCAATCAACTTGGAAACCTCTTCAGTACCTGGAGTTAACGATGATAGTATCATGTTATGATATAGATTTGCTTGCATCTTAGTATATTGTAAGGGTTAAAATAATTTTGTTCTTGAAAACTTCAGAACATCTTATTTTATCTCGCTTTAATCCTTTCGTCCTTTGACAAATTGTTAATGAATTAAGTGGCAAAGCTCGTCTTAAACTTTAGTGCATCATGCATTTTTTGCAAACACATCAGAAAGATAAGACAAATATGTTTCTATAACACTTTCTCATAATTAAAAAAAAAAAAAAAAATTGAATTCTCAAAGGTGAAATAATTTTCTGTGTAGCATAAATATTAATGAAATTTTTAACTGCAATTAGGAGTATATTTCGAATCGTTTTAATTGTTTTAACAGAGAGAAAAGGAAAGAGGCTCGCACATATCTTATATGTTTCGATTGCCTTTTGCGGCTGGCAGTGTCTTCAGTGCTTCTATGTTGGATACGCTTCTCTATCAAGCATTTGTTAAAGATTATATGATAACGTTCGTGAGATTGCTGTTGGGTGTGGATCAAGCGCCAGGCTCTGGATTTTTAACATCGGTAAAGATTCGAAAATATTCTTTCACATCCTTCCTTTGTTTCTCGATCAAGTTCATCGCGAAAGTATCCGCTCACATTGAAAATCCACGATCGAGTACACTTTACATACATAACGTCATATATATATGTATAGAAAAATAGGAAATAAATGAAAATCTGTTTGTTTACAAATATTTATTAATTTTTTCTATACGATAATAATAGCCTAATAATTGAAAAATGAAAATTACGCATATACCGCAAAGTCATATTTTGAACGAGTATCTTAAAAAAAATCTACGCTCTATTTAGACCGACCAATTTCTATATTGCACATTTTTTCAAGACAAAAATGATCGAGGTTTAATTATTATCCGAGTAAAAACTTACTGGAAAAGTTTGGAAAGTGAAAGAGATACGAAGGAACGGTTGACCTCGTCGTCTTAATTGATGGTTTCATCGATCGAGCTAAAAAAACAGCACTTCTAACTCTATTAACGACACTTCCAACTCAATTACTTTACACTACATGTACATATTTTGCGATAATTCCACTTCCAATTAACCGCAACTACGCCCCTAATTAGACACATTTTCCAACTTAATCTAATTACTCGATCCCAAACTGTAATTAACTAATACATCTAAATTTCCAAGGGAGAAAGAAACTCCACCCCCTCAAATTGCTTCATTATCCGGTTAATTACAGATGAGAATTACGAAGGACGACATGTGGATCAGAACCTATGGTAGATTGTATCAAAAGCTGTGTTCGACTACTTGCGAAATTCCCATTGGTATTTACAGAACGCAAGACACCACAGTTTCAGACACGTCTCACGTGAGTAAAAAGATTATTCCTTCTCGATAGTGACAACTATAATTATAAGTGATTGGTTCGTGTACTATACATATTTATAAGGGCAGGAAACAACTTTTTGAATGGCAGCTGTGAGTAGCGCATGGTTGTAATCCCGCTCTATCTTATGCTCTGTATCTGTCCCGGTGTCAGCTCGTGCAGCGTTTTTTTTTTTTTTTTTAGAGATATCCGATCCCTTTCAATGAGAATCAAAGAAATGTAGGGCTCTTGCATCTTGTTGAAACGATGCTCGTAGCACGTCCTTCGATCCTGAACGTGTTCGTTTCTTTGAACCTGCATCGTGTTAGAAATATTATATATATTATTATTATTATAAATCGAAATGCTTCTTCCGTTGATAACGCGTTAATTCGACTATTGAGATTTGTTTTTAGTAAACTTTCCGCGCGTGCGTGTGTGTGTGTGTATGTACACGATCGCGCGAAACATCGAATAATATAGATATTTGTTCCATACCTACGTACAATGGCCTGCGAAGGTTGCAATTTGTTACTATTAGATATTAGTTTGTGGATAAAGTTCGGTATATCGTAATTGTCTAATTATATTAACAACTTTGAAGCAATTTGCGGTATTTATACGAATGGATTGTTACAACATACGTATGCTTCGGTTGCAATGAACATTTGAAAAGTGAAAAATAATTTGCGCTATGTAAAAATTATTCCCGAAAAGATAGATAGTTTGAAACAAAATAGATAACTTCTAACAACGTGTTCATATAGTTTCGAGCCTGTTCAACCTATTTTATTAATTCCACTTGAGGCTACCTTCTTTATTTCCCCGAGTACTTACAGTAGGTTCGAATCTACTTAAAAAGTACCGTTTCTTTTTTTCCAAATACTTGCAGAACTTTCGAATATACTGCGTTAATGTTCTTGCTTCTTTATCAAAAGACGTTTCGATTAAACCTGCGACTCGAGCCCTTCGCTTGTTACGGGCATCCTGTACGCTGCTTCCACGGAGGAAGCTTAACAGACAAAAGTCAATGAACGTACACGATACTAGCACAGTAGCCACCGATCATGTACATATGACAAAAGAAAACGAAATAAAACGAAAACTACGATCGAGCAGCGGCGTGCGTACGAAATCTCAACGGTGGGCTATCATTAGTAAGGGTAGAAATGCTTATCGTTTTGGCAGGGCGACTCAGACGCGGAGAGCGATGCCGGCGTCGGCGTGACGTACAAGGTGCGTCATTCGGCGGCAGCTTCGTGCCTTGCGAATTGCGCCACCCGCGACAAGGGTGCCTCAGCTGTGAGTACAGAGTCGACGTTGTCTGGTCGCCGTTTATTCTCTCGATCGATTTCTTCTATGTTGTATATTGTTCACCATACTATTTCTCTTTATATAATCCCCGTACGCCGCATCTCTATTTTCTCTGTTTACCCCTTTCTATCTATTCTATCACGTATACTACTTTCTCTATCGCTCCATTCTACGCCTTGGTTCTTCTTTCGCTGGTGTTAAAAAAAAAAAAAAAAAAAAGAAAAACCTCACCATATTGCAGAGCGCATGCCCAGTGTACCAAAGCAGTCAGTGGCTTCCGGCCTGTGAACGTTCAAGAACTCTCTGCTCGTCTTCACCGCCTACATTGACCTCTCGATCGACCATCGAGAGGACTCACACTTCAATTTTTTGATGATTGACCTTTTGACGTTGGATGGACGGTGATTGATAAACGTTTGGAAAATCGTTGAACTTGTTGCTAAATTATTCGGTTTAACTCTCTCGTTTTTATACGTGAGGTGATTCTCGAAGATGAAGCAATTACGGTAGAACTGCTATTGAATGAACTCTGTTCGACAGAACTATGAATCAATTCGTGAACACTATCGTGGCTTGAAAATTTCCTCGATACACCTCAATACGTGCTTTTTAAGTCAAGAAATCGATAGAATGAAATAAATGGAATTAAAGGATACAAGAGCGTCAACAAGTCGTCCAATTCGCCAATAATTTATCAATCAATGATCTATCCGAAAAAGCACTAACAATGTGTTATTCGTACGTTCTAAAAATATTCCGTCATTCCACAAATCGAAACTAAAATCCACGCATTTCTTTCAAAGCAGTACTCCGTAAGCCTCGGGGACGAGGCACGAGACAACCATGCCCAGCAGATCGAGAGAGCCGAGATCGCCAACTTGGTCCATTCCCGGATGGAGTCGTTGAACCTCCCAGTAGCCGATTACGACGACGTCTCCGAGAAGCGAAACAGCCTCTCTTACGTGATCATCAATCCCAGCTGCGATCTGAAGCTCGAGGAAGGTGACATCGTATACCTAGTTCGACCAAGTCCGTTCTCCGCGCAGAAGACTTTCGAACGACACAATTCGAGGAGGAAGAGCAACATCAGCTTCTGCTCGGCCCAACTGGTATCGCAAATGAGCGCAGCGGTGGCTTCGGCCGGTTTAGCAGGAGCTGGGGCAGGAAGTCGTCGAGGATCGGGAATCGGTTTGCCTAGAGCTCCTCCGTTGAGCACGACCAAATCGAATTCCTTGTCCTTACCAGACAGTCCGACGGTGGCTGGCGCTCTACGTGGTCGTTCCAATTCTCTGAGAGTGGTCGACGATATTCTGCTGAGACGTAGCAACTCGTTGAGACAAGGACTGACGATAAGTAGAAGAAAAAGCAGTTTAGAAGACATAGGTTTAGGTGCTCTGTCGCATCCCTCGAACCACAACCCGATTAAAATAGCGCTGAATGGATCCATTGGTCTGGAGGTAACTCCACCCGAGGAAGGTTCCCAGACAGCTATAGCTAGCAACACAGGAATCCTGGACGTGGGTCTGCCTTCTATGCCAGAGTTGACCGCTGCCCTGGGATCCAACATCGATCCTTGTCTAGGTGGATCTCTAGGTGGATTGTACGATCCTCCAAATCTTCAGGGGCCGTTAGGTTCACAGTCGCCGCAGATCCAAGGCGGTACGCAGGATCCTCAGTACATACAGGGGACGATCGTATGATATAACCTTATGTGGGGACGCAGGCTCTCCGGCATGGTGCGAAACAAATGGCTGTAGCGTTCCCACATGACACGTCAAGATCACTAGTTGGGATGTTGATTCTCAGCATCCCGATTGCCGACGATTTTGGTGGGATTAAATGGTGGTGACGATAACGATGAATTACGAGGCGGCCGGAGAGCAAAGGTGTTTCAGTGTCACAGAGGAGGATGACACACTGTGGTCGAACTTTTACGATCACGGTGAACAACTTAGACGAATTTTTTACTCCGTTCTACTTTGGTAGTTTGAGTTTAGCTTAGCGGCGATGATAGAACGAAGATAGTTGACTCGAACCATCGGGGACCTAAGCGTTGCGACGTCGTATAGTCGCGACCGTGATACACCGGAACGCTGATTCTTCGTTTTCTATATCTGGATGGAACTGGGCGTTAGTCGTTGTAACGTGACTCGTTTTAAGTAATTGTTACAGGCCATAATCGTAATTAGTCGAACAAATGATCTAATTACGTTTGTTCAAATGATAAATTATCGGTTGATCTCTGATAAACCTATCGACTTCTTCTCGTTCGATATATACGTAATTCTGATTTAGTGTTACAGAAAATTTCAAAGTTTAATACGAACTTTAAATTATTTAAATTAGCACGAATAAAATGAATCATACGTAGAAGCGTTATTCGATTGAAAATTTCGTTCGAACGATGCCCAGTTCAACCAACGTATGGTTGTTTCAACGAAGGTACGATACTATGTTAATACTAATTCTCTATTTGTAGATAGTGCGATCAGGCGTTTCGAGCAACCACAATTTGTTGCGAGTTTCGTTTTAAAAATCCATTGATATATCTCGTGGCGCGTGTAGTGGTCTATGTTCTTCAAACGTTTTGCTCTCTAGTCGACTCTAGCGTCCCGACCTCCGTGGATCCGATCGAAATTTTCAGCGATCCAAAACGACGACGAGTATATGCTAGATGAAGAAACTCGCGGTAACGCGTGCCAGAGGTCCAGTGACGCGATTAATCAATTCGAGAAATTATTAAAACGAAGAAGAAAAATGCTTGCGACGATGGACAAGATTTAACGACTCTATTGAAAATTGAATGAAATATTATTAATTGTATGGTTAAATATTTAAAACGGTATAATTCCTTTTTATTCGATAAGAAACTGAAACCTAAAAATTTATATCAGTACGAAATATATAAATTTAATTAAATATAAAATTATTTAGAGCATATGACACGCATGCAGATTAATCCGAAATTTATTTATCGACGTAAAAGCGTTGAAAACCTCTATCATTTTTTATCACTATTAACGTTCGAAACCAAGATAATTTTGATTTTTATAATTGTCTAATACAATAGTAAAATCTTTTAATATCTTCAACGATGACATACCATTTACTTTCGTAAACATTTTTGTACCTTTTGTAAGGTACTTTTGTACCTCGTATTTTGTACCTAATCATGAGTTCGTGAATACATAGTAAATTCTGAATTTGCTATCATTTTATCGGATAAAGAGAAATGACAAAACACGCGAATACACATTGACACGAATTTTTTCGACTAACGTAACAAGTATCAGCCATATGGTAAAGCGAACAGTTTATATCCGATAATATTTAGCGCTGAAGAAAATAAATTCTTGTCCTTCGTCACACGCGATATCCGACAGAAGTAGGTAAAAAGAAAGAAACGTTTCCCTAGTGTGCAAACCCCGATTCTTACGTAGAGTCACGTTCTCGGGGGTGAACGTGAGATAATTTTATACTAGAACCAATTTACGACAAGAGTATATCTTATAAATATGATTATAAATATAAATACATGACCATTTTAATCATATCATACGAGGAACTCAGAAAAACACCGATTGGTGGAGGATCGTTATACGTCTAGAGAAGATGAACAGGATAGGACCTGTAAGAGCGAGGAATTGAGAATAAAGCTTCGCGTTCGAATGAATCAAACTTGAAGGGACTTTAAGTCAAATGACACTGAATGAAAAAGGTATATATTTCGAGTCACGTAAATGACAAGTTCACGTTGGTAAAACGATTTTCAATGGTTTCAATTCGGATAAGAATCGAGCCAAAATTTGAACGAAGCTAAAAAATAAAATTCTTCGATTATAATGGTCCGTAAGTCTGGTTCCACGTTTGCGAAATAATCGAAATAATCGACTAATAAACGCAAAAGGTAATCGTCTAGTCGAAAATGTAGTTGCCATTCGATCGAACGAAGGTTACTCACTTTTATGCAAACGCGATCTTTACTTCTCTTCTTATGATCAGTTCGAAACAGGGCAATCCTCGTTGAAATCTTTTATCGAAGTCCTTCGAGTTTATAATGTTTAATCAGACGAATTGTTTGTTCTTAGCGATGAAAGAGAAACAAGATTCAAGAGAGAAAAAGAGAGTAAAGTTTCGACAATCCGTTTAATCAGTTAGGTGAATACGTAGCCGTCGTTAGTAACGACTTAATTGTATCTATATATTATATTTCTTGACTCGATCGTTTCTCGACCAATTTACACGTTTCTCCGACCAAACGTCATTTTATCGAGTACCTGCTTCGATGCTGCTTCCGCTACGCCAGGCCCGTTTTGTCCTTCGATTATCAGCGATCGGATTAGCTTCATCTTCTGGTTCTTAGTCGAAGAATATCGTCGATATACTATAATCCATCAATTTCGTATGTTACTCGAGTCCATCGAACTATATCGAAATACGAAACAATTTCCAAAAACGATCATTGTAAAAGGCCCAGCGTGGAGACTGTTTTCCGAGCACGAGCCCGATTAAAGCCAAACAAATTCTGCATTTTTCGTTATAGCGGATAAATGAAGCGAATCGATCGATCTCCCTGTCAATCCCTATAGTTCACATAATCATTATTCTATTTAGCCAAATATGCAAATGAATTTTCTGTAGCGATCAAATCGTTGATCCGGCCGCGAGCATTTTACACTCTCTTCGATATATTTCTCTGGCCCGTTTTCTCAGCCTCTTTGACTTTCTCTCGCTCATTAACTCTCTGTCTTTCTCACCTTGATCAGCGTAACGAAACCCGTCCCGTCTACGTACATCGACCATCCTCGTCGACGTTGATGGCTCGTAGAGTTTAGTACACAGTTTGTGACGCAGCCGTGGTATTTTTCAACGATGATTTTCTATGATCCAACGACGAAAGCACCGAAAACGTGTCTCTGGTTAATCCAGAGATCTGTACGTTATGCTCTGATTATGAAAACTCGACGCGAAGGATTCTACAAACGTTTAGTTTAATAAAAGTCAGAAAGCAACGTAGAGGTTCGAAAATTATAGCTGTAACGAATGAAAACTCGTGTATAAGCTTTTCAAAGTTCGAGGACATCGATGGATGTTGGATAAGCTCGTAGCACTCGTGATAAATATTCATACGAGGCAAGTTTTTATTTAATCTTCTGTAATGTGACGCGGTGGAATTCGGATTATCGCTGATTAATATCAATTAATGGAACACTCGATTAATCGAAAATTTAGAGACGGACTTTTGTAAGGGAAATTGAAAAAGAAGAAATAGAAGTTGAAGAAAATTGTTACGTTTTTATGCAAGTGATTCTTTTTCTCTGTTCGATATTAGATAATACTTGTGAAATAAATTCAGATTTTTTATAGAAGATTAAATAAGAACTAAATAGCTTCGTGTTAAGAAAACGAAATAGCAAAACGTGATGCACGAACACGATTGAAACAAAAGTTACGAAATTCCGACAGAAATCTTCTCGCAGGACAAGTTCCGGTGAATCTTGTATTTTTCGATACTAAAAGGATTCTGCTACCTATATCTATACCGACTCAACGACCGAATTGAAAACGAAAAAAAAAAAAAAAGACAACAATAAAAGCATAAAAAAATACGGGATATATTTAATAATAAAAGAAGAAAACGTAATCGAAATTCTATAAGATACCAACAGAAAGACATTCTTTCAGCAGTGTACATAGATCAATTGTCATAGAATCGATCGAAAACCAATGTGACCTGAAACTAAAGCGAGTAGCGTGTTATTACTATGAGTTGTCGTTCAACAAAAAGCGATGTGAAAGTAAAACTGTCCTCGAGTGTATGTGAAAAATCCTAGTTACGTCTGACATAAGAAAACCGATTGTCCATGATTCTGTTAACATTTGTATAAACATTAACAACGATGTGAAAGCGCGAAACTCTGGTATCCGTGAGTGGGCAAGTGACATTTTTTATTAACAAGCGACTTTGAAAAAATGAGAACAAAAGGAAAAAAAACGAAGAAAGACGAGAGAAGGATGAATTGGGAAATAGCGTAAACGGTAGCTTAAACGTAAAATAAAGTAAAGAGAGAACGCGAACGAACATTTCGCGGATATATCGCTATGTTAACAATGGAGATTAATATTACGGTAATATTAAGAAACTTCAGACGAGTATATATCAGAAAAAAAATTATCGTCGTGTCTTCATAGGAAAAGAAAAAAAAAAAAAACCAAAGAACAATCTTGATTTATCGGCGCGTGAATCCTCGAATCGATAACCCTTTCGCAAGTTCCTTGTCGATTTCTAGTCGATCAGAAGGGTTCTGAGAGTTAAATTACAAAGCGAACTGCCGAGCTTGCGACATCGAAACGATATACATTTTCTCGTTTTTTCCGATACACAGCGCGCGGTTTGACCAGTAATCCAGTAATCCATCGTTTTATGTGAAAAATACAGAGCGTACTTGAAAGTAATTTATTCACGGTGAATTGATTTTTCATGGATAATACGTTGAAATTGTATTCTTTATTTGTACGTAGAGCTCGAAGACAAAACGTGCGGATAACGTTCGTTGCGACTTATTATAGAATTACGCGTGAATTTTTTACGCGTAAATAATGAATAATGTCATGTCTACTGTAATAAGAAATTTTTTTCATGAACGTATCTTTCACCTCGAGGTTCGGTAAAATTATTAACGAGATTGCTCGTAGCAGAGTATCCTTCAGTTTTCTACAAAATCGATAATTTCTATTTTTATTTCGAGCAACTTTTGTCGCTTAAACGGTATTGTATCGTTGATCGTGCTACTTTTTACAATGTTATTATTTGCAATTGGAAATAAACATGATTTTTCCAAGTTAAGTGGGAATAATTAGTCTGTAAAGATTTAAATCTAAAGTCTAAACTTAATTTTCAAATCGTGAACGAAAATATTTATTATAAGCTGTTTTCTCGTATTTTTATATAAAATTTTAATCGTTGCTTTAAGCAATCGGATATATCGAAGAAATTAATGTCATTAAGACGTCGTTTATCTTAAAAGTGATAATTTGATATATCTTTCGTTCCTATGGAAACATTAGATTATTAATTGAAAAATTCGATGAAAATTTTCTCTTTAACGTCGTTTAATATAGCATAAGCATCGAAAGAATAACATACAATATGTGTGTAATTTGATTATAAAATGTCATTTACGAGTGCAATATGAAATAACGACGAAGAGCGAATTTTTTCATAACAAATGAGGAATGAAAAATTACGTTAACGTTTTGTTAAAAAAAAAAAAAAAAATCTCGTGCTGTGCCGAATAATATTCAAGTATTTGTATTTTTTAGAAAATGTTATAAAGAAATATGTTTATGAAAAATATGTTCATAAGTTCGTGAGTATAAGATACTCAACAAAATATTTAAAGTAGTGGTTCCTTTCAATGTTACAATTATAACAATATCTTTAATTTCTTTTATCATTTTAAAACATCACTTCACCTGTATTTCAAAATTTTCGTACGTTCAGTGCAAAAGCAACGTAATACAGATCATATCTCTCGTTTTTAATTAATTTCTATCGTGTCTTGATTGTTAATTCATTCGTAGATACCCAAAAATTGTATAGCACAGTTGTCATTCTGTCAATTAATTAGAAAAATAAATCCCGAACTGTACAAAATCGTTGAAAAAACTAAAGAAACTATTCCCATTCGATGTATCGTACGGTATGCGTCGTAAAAGAACGTGTTCCCTTTTCTGATCGATTCGCAAAGCATAAAAATTTCGGTGAAAAAATTATTTTCGTTTCAGACAAGATCGAAAAGGGAGCATAAAATGAACGAATCTCGAGGGCCCGGTGTTTTCAGTGTCGTCGAGCTCGTTTCCACAACATACGAATTAAAAAATTAATCCTTGACCACGAAAGGAACTACGAACGGCTGTATGTAGTGTAAAATAAGAAGAACAGAAAAACAGAGAGAGAATGTATCTATATCTATATAAATATATAAATATATATATATACCACGTGACACGTTGTCACGCGACGCGTGCATGTAAATTTATTATAAATAAATTATTATAAAGCAGTAACATCGTTTCCTTCTGATACGTCGCATTTTATTTCGTGAACGTACAATTCCATTCATTTCGTCGCTTAGAGTAACGTAGATCGAGTGAAAACTTGTATTACAAATGTCTGTTTCATTTTCTTGCTCTTAGGAATGTGCTCTTTGAAACATGTTCAGTAATTTGTAATCTAACTATTTTATATTAATCGATGTAAATGTTTGAGTTAATAGTTCTTGAATAATTTGTTTTGTTTGTTCGAAGTGAAAAGAAAGTGTTACATAATGGTTACGTGTTTTTTAAATAACGAAGATACTTTCGATTCGACACTACGCTCTATCCGTAGTTGTATTGTCAGAAAAATTACAGGTATGTCTCGCTTCGTGATGTTTCTGAGGTAAACAGCGAAGGAACGATCAGTCTCTGACAATTTCTTTTTTATTAATACTATTTATCCGTAAGAAATTACGTATCACTATCGTGTTACTTTTCGGTTCCTTGACAACCGACTGTTCAACAAAAAATAATTTCTATTCCTTTACTTATCAAAATAGCAACGAAAGTACTAAAAGTACTTATGTCAAAAAAAAAAAAAAAAAAATCTAGAAACTATCATTATGTCAAATCAATATCTTCTTCCCCTATATAACAGCGAGAATGAAATATTCTTTTTAAAAAAAGTGATATCGATGTCACAGTCTGCTTTTTCAAAACGGAAGCCGATCTTCAAAGATTAAACGCGTACATACACATCTTGTGGTCATCGTCGCTTAGGATTCAATATCATAACGCCACGTTATGTTACCGACGATTAATAAAACAGACGAGATGTTTCGATTTCGTGTAGTACGTGGAATGTTTTCTTTTTATTCTACGTGTATGCACATCTGTGTCGTTATATATACATATATTATGTGTATTGTCGCTATTCATGATTTTATAAATACATCGCTTAAATACAGTATCGACAAGTGTGGGCAGATCCATCTAACGAACTAACTAGTGGCTCTTCACAGGCTTCAACACGTTTTCCGTGAACTGACCAACAATATTACCTCTCGGATGGTAACACGCCACTATCACACAGGTTCCGTCCCTTTTAGCCATCGCTATACCCATTTCGACAGTCTTTTTCCAAACAATCTGTGTGAAATGACCTAAACAAAAAGAAATAGATAATTATTAACTTGTACATTTAATATCTCGATTTATTATTATAAATTTTTAAAAATCGATAGAAAATACAGCAATTTACGTTAAAAAGAATCGATCGTTGTCATTGAAACGTTAACAGAGGATGTACCATCAAAAAGTATAATTTCTTAAATTTTGTAAAGAATTTATTATCTCGCAAGAAATTAGCATATATCAGTTTCGTTGTTAGATATAAAAATATTACAAATTACTAATTTATAAAATACGATACGCTTACTTTAGCAAACAATGTCTTACAACGTTAACGATTAAACAGCAAGATAACATATATTAATACAATTTAAAAACTGGACAGCCTTCGTTGATCGATATTTTTAATAAATTACTCCTAGCAATATTATTGGTGAAGATAATCGATAAATTAGCTTTTGTACGTTGTGCTACGTACATGTGTTCAAGACCTTTGGTTCCGTTCCATACTTGTGATCTTTCCTCTCGGAATACCATTTGGAAACAACTTCTCGTGCTGGTACGATCAACTTCGGATCGGAACACTGCATAGAGTAGATATTCTCCCCGTACGGAGAAGTCGACTGGGGAATCAGCTTGTTCGTGTTCAGCAACGTGTTCGCCCACGCCTGAAGATAGAGGAAAAAATTCGTAATCGAGCGTTACTCTTGAGTCCATCCGTGCACGATCAATTGCAAACTAGCTAAGTCATGACCGCATGGAGTTCCAGACAAATCACAATTACGTAAATTAAAAGTATCACGAACGAACTGCTGATCCGTTGATAAAGTACTACAAAGGGAAAATATTATTTTTGCAATAGAACGTTTTAAAAATGAATCTTTTTCTAAAGAGATATCAAATTTAATAGTTAAAAATATAGCTACAATATATTTAACGTTGCTAAAATATTACATTATGATAGAATCTTGATTATCGGAACAGCGATTAATGGAAAAATTAAAAATCTTCCCTTTATCATTTATAAACTTAACTATTTAAAAGTTTTTGTTCTTATTTGATATTAACGTTCGTAAAACAGTTCGAAGCTTATAAGCAACTTATGTTTACGAACGATTATATCAAAATCAGAGTTCAACAATTACGATCAATCCAACAGAATAAAGTGAAAAGTGTTACCTTAGCAGCAGCGATTAATTCTACGCTTAACCTCATGTCTGGAACACGATGTCTCCTTCTGTATTCGTTATGAACGACTAGAGCCTCTTGTTGCCACGCTTGTTCGTCTAACGTGTAATGTGATTTAGGATCTAAAAAGGTGATTTTTTTAGTAGGACTCGGACTTCCTGGAGGTAGAACGTTCTCTGTGAAGCTGCCCAAGAAATTTCCCGCTGGATTGTAATTACAAACGACGTAAACCTCGCCGTTTCGATTCCTGGCCATTCCAACGCCCAACTCGGTGCTGTCCTTCCACACGACTTGGGTGAAGTGGCCAGTTTTTAGGGTGGTGGGCTCCTTTCCATACTGATGTTGCGCCTCTTCGGCATACCTGTGAATAAAATGTAATGTAAAATAAAATTAGAAAAGCCAACTCCACATCGCTATCACGATTCTTACCATCAATTACATCGAGTTCATTGAATGTAAATTTTATATAGTTACCATTCGTTTACCGGCTCCTCGCCACCTACGATAGTCTTCGGGTTGGAACTCCACATACAGTACAAATTTTCACCGTAATCTATGTTTGCCCTGTGTTCTAACCTACCCCTAGCCGCCAGGATATTGGCCCAGTCCTGACTTGTTTTACATAACTGCAAACAAACAGAGGAAATATAGAGTTGAACGGTTCTATGCTACAATTTTTTATAAAATTTCAAGTTTATAAAGACAAAAAATTGTTAAAATATTCTACATAGTATCGTCATACTGTACTTGATATTGAAACGAAAAGGGGTGTATTAATATTCTTTTTAAACAATGAATCTTCAAGGAAATAATTAAATATAAATTCATATAATTCTATGCTACGGTTTTAATACGACAGAGAATATTTTTAAATATCGTAGGTTCGGCTGATGCAACATTTAATTTATTCAGCTATATATATATATACATATGCCAGCCGAGTTTATTTATCGGTAAACAAGAAGAGGAAATAACCTGTTTGTTGAGACGAAGAGGTGGTACTCCATGCCTAGCGCGATACAAATTGTGCGTCTCGATGCAAACGTTGATAAATTCCTTAGGAGGCCCCAATCTGCGCACAGATGGTTTACGTGTGTCAGTCTTTGATATCTACAACACACAGACAGAATACCGCGTGATAGACAAAGTTTGTGCGATATAAATAGGACAACAATATGAAATCTTTTAAAAATAAAATGCACAGCAAATAAAATCAAGATTACGTTCAGTCACGGAATATCAAATATTTTCTTCGATTTCAAGAGCTAGAGAAAAGTTTCCTCTATCATCGGGTTCACGATGCTTTGGTACGGAATTAAAAACAATAAGATATTTGAATTATATAACTAATTTGATCGGTAATATCAAATCGTTGTGTAAAAGGTTTATTCCAGTTTGGTATTTACTCCAATTAATTCTGAGTTTATTGACCTCACGAAAATTATTTATATAACCGAAACAAATTTAATATTCCTTCTAGTAAAACATCGCGTCCTCTCATCGTCTCAAAGCAAACGCTCCTACGCTTTAATTTGCTGAAACAGCTATTGCAATTAGAGAATAGCAATACGATCGCAGTTTTATTATAGCCGTTTTCCCTGTACGTGCATATACAGGGTCTAAAGGAAAGAAAACCTTTCCACATCGGTTATATTAGTACTGAAAGTATCAATCCATCAGTATCGTTCCCTAATGGCGAGCAGTTAATAGCGAAACTCGAACAAAATTACAAAAGTACTAATTATGATCGCAAGAGCCAAAATGTTAATGATTAAAAACAAAGAGATAATTTGTCAAAGTTCTATAATGAAATACTTCGTTCTCGTGGAACTTGTCAAAGTTCTAAAGTCCAGATAAAAAGACGAAGTAATGACGAAAAATAATTATACGAAGCACATACCTGGAATTTCTTTCCATAATCACAACACATTAAACGACGTATCAAATAATCTAAATTAACTGAAAAGAATTACAAATGAAACATTACACTGATGCAACATTCGCTTAATCTCGTTAACGGCTTAACCCGGAGTTTCTATTAATCAAGCTGCACTTTATCTAAATTGAGATAAATCTATCTCATAAATAACACGACGAATCAACCTTTTGTCACACCCTGTATATGTACACGCGTGCATGTTACGGTCAAAGCGAAATCACGCGATCGCACGAATGCAGCCAGCAATAAAGACGGTGACGTCCCTAATAACCTAGATGCGGAATATCCAATGGGGAGTAGACTGACTGGCAGAAATGATTTCCCATCGTGCTATCGTAACGCGATCATTTCCAGCACACGACAGTCAGGAAGCAAGCTATCGTGAAATCGGCACGTCCTCCTCTAACGTTGGGGTTTCCGGTCGCGCGTTTCTCTTCGGATTTGCTTCGACTCCTCCGCATCTAACAAGTGTAAGAAGACGCGGTAATCGATCTACGGATCTATGTAATTTTTCAAGTTGAAACGATTAAACGGAAAGATTTATATGATTAACAGCAGCATAGTAATTAATTTTATCGGTCGATAGCCGGAAGAAAAGCCAACTTCAGATATATTTTTGTCCAACAGGCACTATCGACCGGTCGTTGCGTATTTTTAATTTCCGCGCAAATGTCACGCGACGCTTCGTTGGTCATTTGATTAATGCGGCCACGGATGCTGACAAGACAGACATGGTGTAAATAGAAGTGCAACGAAACGTTGAAGATCGTCCTAGATTTTGATTCGGATTAGATTCTTCGTTATAGCGATAGCGCGAATAAAACACTGATTTTGTGGGAAAAATGAATGAAAAATAAGGCAAATTCATATCACAGGTTCTCTACTATCCAATTATGAAGAATGGGAGTAATAGCAAAGACGTAGAACAAGTTTGTAGGTCTTGAATACTTTGCGAATATTTTGATTCGCTACAAACATGCGGTAAAATATAATATTTTGATAAAACGTAGAAACGTATACGTAACATGGACGCAAGAAAATTAACAACTGTATCATAAAGTATTATCGTTTAAAATGTTAGCAATTGAAACTGTACAAATTTATGTAGACTCGCCGCGAATTAATTCTTCAACAAATACCACGCTCCTCTATAATTGCGCGATGCATCTGCCGATATTTTTTTTTTTTTTTTTTATTTGGAAGTAGTTTATAATCAATTGTCGTTGAGAATTATAAGTAAATTATTCTGGCGTGGTATTATAACACGAATAATAAGCGATTGTCGTATGTTTGATTCTAGCTGAATGTAATGTTTAAATCTAGAGGGTAATGTCTTTTTAGCCCGCGGATCTGATCCGTCGTGACAAGTAATTGAGTAATTAGTGGGTTTTGATGGTTGTTAATTCTTATGTTATATCTGCCGATATGACGCAAAAGTTCAAACAGCTCCAAACTCAAATCTACTCGAATTAGATTATTTTATTTTCAACCCTCCTTGTCCAACGCGATTATTCCATGCGGAAATGAGAAACCTCGTTCGAGATCAAGTAGTTGACGAGTCTCGAGAGAACTCAGCCCCCTGCCAATTTCCTATTTATACTCGTTTCTCTTCGATCTGCGCGCGAGTCATAGTAAACGAGAGCGCAGTGTCCTCGCGTAGAAGGAATAAATAGAAGATTAAATAGAACAAATAGAAGAACAGCGCGGATGGACGCAAAGTGTAAGAGCGAGCCGAGAAAAATCAACACAGCACGCGAACTCGACTCTCGAAGACGATTAGTCATCATTGCGAGAGTAACGATTTCCCGAGGCGTTATGCATAGCCGTTCACTAGACGTGTCTCTCGAAAAGGGAACGATCCTGAGTCATCGACAGATGCCAACGTACCCCGATGTCGCTCGCTCGTCTACACACGGAGGTAGGATTCACGTGATCGCGTGAACGCGTGACGATGATTTACTTCGCCGTTTAACCCTTCAAACGGTAACCGATTACGGTAACTCGTGCGTGTTCGTCTGTTCCTTTTCGTTTCGATTTTCACGCGTTTCGTCCACGTTGACGATGAATAATGAAAATGAAATCGCCGTTCGTTTTGTTTTTGACAAGGGATGATTTATATATCGATAGTTTGTGGATTGCATAAGCGATATATGTTGCAGTAATTAGGGTTTAAGGAATGTAATTAGCGGACTGGATGTAAATGTACTAATTTAAAAGTTAACGTCTGGATTTATATACCTATATAAGTGTAGAGAATTATGTATTACAAAAGAAAAGATAATTCTAGATCGATACCGTGTGAGCTTGAAAAACATCTCGAAAGGATGAAAAGATATTGTAATGTTGCCCGAGGATTGATTTTATGTTTTGGTCACAGGCTCGTAAAACAATAATAGGATAACCAGGTCTCTCAAACATCCTGCAGGTCACAGCCAATAACCAGACAATAACCAGATAGTGTCCCAAATCCAGAAGAGAGTAACAAGATAGGCGCCTTCTGACAGGCGCCTGGTGACAACCCCTCCATAAAGCCCAAAACCTTAGTGTATAAATCTTCCTAAAATCGGCACTCGACACACTCTATTGTAACAGTCTGAACTATTATTCTGTTGTATTCGTATAGTAAATTTTATAAAGACTACCATATCTAAAGTTCGAATGTCTCACGAAATTGAAACGACGTGAGGAGACAACCGGTAATTTGTTAATTTCACGATTTCCTGTATCTACTACGTGACATTCTCACTGTAACTCTTCTACCAATACATAGATAAAGTATCTCAGACATATGGGAACTTTTCCATTTGAGACACTTGCAAGAAGAATTTAATGTACTTTCAAATAAATGTCCAACTTTTACTTCGCATTTAAGTTTCTATACGGTAGAAATTCATTTATCTGAATCTAAATGATTTATCATAGAAAATTAAATTTGTTTAAATTTATTTTCTGCGTATAACAGAGATACAGTCGGATAGGTAGAGCGAACAGACAGGAATTCGTTTAATTCGACACTAACTAAAATTTTATTTCACAAGCAGTTCCACTTCGAATGGAATTCCACCCTCGTATTTCAAAATCGTGTAACTTTCTATTCTTCTTATGTAACAGAAAATTCTTTTGAAGCAGAATTCCAATCGCAGTACGATCGATCATAGAAAAATATATTTACCGGTGTCGACGAATATCTTGCAGAGTCGGGGGAGGCCGACGATGACCTGGCACTGCTGCAAGACATGCCGTCGCTTCCTAAACTACCGTGGAAACTGCCGTGCAAGGAATTCGACAGTGGCCCTGGAGACGCTGGCGACGCTGTCAAAGGAGATTTCGATCTCACCGAATCCGTCCTCGACCTGAAAATCAGTAAATCGATTACACGCTCGATGCAGAAGTACAGCGAGCCTTTCAGATTTGAGGCAGTGACACTCGCGGCTAGCGGTGCACAGATTTAGACAAGCAACTTCTATATGAAAGGTTTCCTCGAAAACAACGGGTCTACGTTGCGTCGCGTCGCCGGCGTTTCAAGCTGTCGGCGATTTAGCTTCGACGTATCTCGAATCTCGATGGATTCGATCAAAAAGCAGTGTGATTGAACCGTTTGTATTCGTAGCAGCGTACAAGTCAGCTGTGCATTGAAAGGGGCTTTGATTGGATATATTTAAAGAACCATTCTTTTCGGGGTACAAGCTAATCGGAGTGAAAAGTTGATTGTTTGAATTTCACGAGAATTCCGATAATCGAGTATGTATACGTGTTGTATGGTAAACACGAAGACAATAATTTAAAAAGCGACCATGGCTAATATAGAAAAAGATAGAATATATACGGAGTTGCAGAATTCACGAATCAATTTTATTTATCACGTCAACTTCTGATTCTAAATCTTAACTATAGATTATGCTACGTTTATATTAACCTCTTTAGATTAGAAATTTTATTTATAATATATCTGCGATTGAAGATAGTCGTACGATGCAGTTTCGAAAATTCTTCGCTGGAGTGTGGTAGTAAGATCGTTTTCTTGGAAACGAGTGGACTGAAGTTGAAAGATGAATGTACAAGAGAAAGAAACTGGGTTCCAGCTATTAATCCATGAATCATACGTTTTTGTTATTTTTATATCACCCGACTCGACAAACACTTAAAGCGAAAAGCATGGCAAGCAATTCTGCAGATTCGTAGGCAAATATTTTCTCAAAATACCATCTTTCCCAAAGGCTTAAATGGAAAGTTCGCTAAGTCGCTTAATCGTTTGAAATTATTCGATTCCCGCAACGAATGTTTAGTCTTCGGTGTCCTGCTATTTCTCTGTTTAATCCGCTTTTGCCTTTCCAATTATTCGTCACAAGTTTCGCTACGTGCTGAATATCCTTGTCTGTTTTTCTTAAAGCGTTCACACTGCCTGCAACATATGCGCGACACGTCTTTTGATAGTTCGTTGGAATTCCATCGTCGAACGAATCACAGATTCACGTGGATTTAACACATGTCCGATAAACTCTCAATTTCGCTGCGTTTATCGGAATTTTACCAGCTGTTTGTCAAATCTTCAATTCCGCGTGCCAGGCCCGTTAAATTTCTTCTTAAAAACAAATCGTTCTCCGAATTTATTAAAGTTGTAGCTTCGAAAGGAATGGTTCTTAAGAAATATATGGATTACGAATATATCGATACAGGACATATCTAAATTAATTGAAGCAACAGGATCGAAATACCCAGGTGCCATTACTATAATCGGACGATTTAAACAATTCGTTAATTTACTCTCCTAAAACATTCTCTTAAATGCCAAAACATTCTTTATTTACTTTGTTAAAACATTCCCTTAAAGATGCCAGCGGAATTCTCAACTTCAACAGCTCCTTAAAGGATACAAGCAAAAAGAGCTAACGGCGGGGAACGTGTTAAATTAGCGTCCGCTTCTCTTCAGCCTCGTTTCTCGTTCATCGAGACGCTGAATCAAACGAAATTAAACAAGTGTAAGCAGCGTTAAAGCCGGCGCCGTACAATTTCGGCCGGAACTCGACGATCCATCCGAGTTCCGTCGACGGATCTGCGAACAGAAGCCTTTTGTGTCTCGCGTGGCCAAAAGCTGAAAGGTCGAGAAAAGCGTGCGCGAAACTGCCGGCGATCTCCCTCTGTGCGTCGTCAGAAAGGAAAAATCGTTGCGGCACATGCAAAACGCGAGCCGAAGCGGTCGAACAAGAAGATCGTTTAAACGTGCTTCGTGAAATTGTACGAGTGCCTCTAATCTATTTCTAGTGTATGTTCCACTGTGGTCTGAATACTGTGACACCGGCAGGATATAGCATCGTTAACGAGTCTCTTTGTCCATTTATGCGTCTATTATCACGAAAATATAACGTTACGTGTGAATCTGTCACAAGTATCTGCTAACAATTTATTCTACAATTGCTTTCCCGACGCGTCGTTTGCAAATGCGCGTGAAATTTATGGTCGGCGCCTCATACCGCGTCATTTTAACGAATAGCATCGTCTAGAATACTCTAGAGCGAGATAAACGACCCAACAAAAGCAACCGACCAAGGATTATCCCTGGTAATTGTATCTGACATGGAACTGGCTTTGTTCGCCAATCGTTCGTCGCCGCGATGGATTTACGCGAGACGAGTCTCGTATGAAGAATCATGAAATTCTTGGTGGGTTTAGTATTATACCGAGGAATTAAATGAAAGATTTTAAACGACTTTAGTGGTTCTCATATTTCGATTCTGAGAAAATTTCCAAGCAATCTTTAATATTATACAAAGAAATATAATTTAACGTTCTTTAAAAAATAGACACTGTAAAATTGAAGATCCGTCTTTAATGTACTAAAGAAGTGATTCATACGTTAAGATGTATATAAGATATATGTTCATGAAAAACTTTTGACGAGTATCTATCGTGTCTGCGAAGCTTCTAATTCTCTTTTATTGCTCGTCGGTGGATCTAAATGCGAATGGCTATTCGGTTGGGAAAATAATTGTTACGTTTAATAATTGCAAATACATCGGTATAGCGTTAATAAAGACTTCATAGATAACCTTTAAAAATTATGCCAGAATACTTGTAATAATTTATCAGAATCTTAGACATCGCCTGAAATTTCAAAAAGTTCCGCACAATGTACATAATATATTCATAAAAATTCCTTGCGATAAATAATGAAATATTTCTGCCAGTTGTTTCCCATCTCAAAATACGATTCTATTCTTCGATATTCAATCGCAATCAACATCACCGCCACGCAGGCATTACAAGCTCGATGCGCTAAACTCAATTAAACCCGGCGAAGCGTCCAAATACGTCGCGACAGTGAATGACTCCTCCATTGAAAATGGGGATCGTAGAGAGGCACGACATTTTCAACGTGACCGTCGTAGCCATCGTTGCTCCTTTTGTCACGCAACAGCTCAGCGTATTTACAGTATCAGCATTCAGGCGGTGAAGTAACGACGAAGAAGCCGAGAGAAAGCGGCGTGGGACACCAAGAACGTCGTGGAACACGCGAGATGCCACGGCAAGAATTACGCGCGCACCGCGACCGTTTCAGGTTCACGCGAGCGCGCGCGCTTCCATACGCCGTCGTCCGCGCGTGCACGCTTTTACTTCCTTCTTCCTACGAGTCTCCTCGACCACGGCCACGGTCGCCACTCGCCACCAGAAGAAACGTTCCCCCGTCCTTTCTCGCGTCCCGCTGCTTCTCGCGCGTCGACAACGATTTATTAACCCTCGCGAACGTTCGAGCGCGAACTTTCAGGGGAAACGGTGAACGCACGGATGGAAAGGGCATTGTTCTTCGCGAACGTAAATTTGGAAAGTTGGACAGCCCGACTTTTGCACGCACGAGAATCTTGCTTTTGATTCTCTGCTGCAGCGCTCGAGATGATCTCGTTTAAGAATCGTCGAAAACTTTCACCGGTTACTTTTAAAGATATCTCGTTCGATGGAATCGTAGGAATTTTTTGGTGTTTTAAGTATCGCAGACGAAAGAATGGGAATTGAGTTGCGCGAGTGTTGAGCTTCGTGCGATTGCACCGTGATGCTATCGGTTTCAATTGCCTTTCTATTTTACGTTCACCTGGTAGGTTTAGCTTCTTCTACGCGTGCGGTAATTCTTCGTGATCGATGTTGTTGCATTTAATTTTCTTCGAGTAAATGTTTTATTCGAGGATTTTTTTTTTATTTATAATTTTTACACTCGATAAAGTACCAGCGACGGTTGACGATAATTCTTTCAATTTCGTGCACTAAATGGGCTTTCTCTCGGCTTCGTATTCGTCGACTACGTCATTACTATTAAACACTAAGGCCATTCACCGAACCTAACGAAGCCCTGAAAGGTACAAACGGTGGATTCTCCTTCTCTCTTTCTCTCATCTTTTTCTTCCCTTACGCCATCGAATCGTCGAGTACTCTCGTTTACGCGCTGCTCGGCTTCGTTAGAATCGGCGTTTGGCATGGCTACAAGTCTGCACACCATAGGTGAATACCTTTCGGGCGACAACTGGTCGACAAAGCCGACCACCTTCTTTTTCGTTCCGTTAACGCTGAGCGAGGGCATACTACAAGGAGGGGTAACGATTTACGATATACACAAGCCGGACATCCTTTGACTTTTACTTAGATTTACTATACATCGTTCAAGATGTCCCGAGTGAAATCAACGCGGAAAATGCATCCAACCGCGAATCAATTAACGTTGGGGTCATGTTTCCAGCAAAATTACTTATTCACGCGAGATCCATGACACCTAACAGCTGGAATTCAACGGTGAAACGTCGACTATTCCGACTCTTTTGAGAGATTAATTGCTCGCGCGAATGGCTTTCGAAGTTTAGATCGAGTGAATGATTAATTGGAAAATGAATTAAATCGAGGAAGTGAAATTATAGAACCAAATCTGCTCGATAATCATACGTTCGTGAAATTATACGATTACGTCAACAAAGGTCAACTACATTAAACGTCTGATTTAACCATCGATTATTTTAAAACAAAAAAGTTATTTTCGACGCTTAAAAACTTGTTTCCTTCTTATTCCTTTCGAATCTAAGAACAAACACTATACTGGACATAAAAAGATGATACGTTCTAATAAGATGGACTTTATTAGCAGTTCTCGAGAAAAGAAATAAATAAAAGTTGTTCTTAAAAAAGGTATAACGAAATTCGTGTGGGAAAATTGAAATGCATACTATACAAATATTTACTCGTGTTTCTCCCGTAGCAGACATGGTGCAAAATCAACAGACATCCTAAGTAAACGAATGTCTATCCCGTATCCGAATCCCAGTGATATAATATTACGTATTTTAAGATTTTTCTCTCGGGACATCTTGTTCTAATATGTACACGTGTAAGTACCTATGTATGTATGTATATTTACACGTATAAGGAAACGGAATCTGTACCATAACTAAGAAAAAAAACTGATAAGTTCTGATTTGTCTCAAATCAGATATTTATGTGTGTTCGAAGACCGTAAGGGCAAACTTTATTACAAATAATGCACTTTTTCACTAATAGTTTATAATTACACTACACAGAACAATTTATTGAATGAGCTGACGGTCATAAAATTGTATAAATTGTACTAAATTTACTATGATTTATACAAGTTATTTTCTCATTAACGAGCATAAATACGTGAATGAAATTCGTACACTAAAGAGGTATAGATGTTCGAATACTCGTATGTATTAGTAAGATATATATCTTTAAGTTACAGTTATTACGTTCAAGTATCTTCTTATAAATGCATTAAAAACTTAATTTCATTGAACTTTACAATTATTTCATTCCATATTTATCTCATATCAAACTACACACGCTAATAACGAAATTTATCGACTAACGAAAATTCACTTGTAAAAATGATTCTCTACTCGTTTCGAACAAAGTAAATATATATTGCGAATGTATTCTAAACTCCGAATTCCCAACATATGGTTCGTGACGCTCGCGATTAGTTTTCAAAATATTTGTAGCGCTTAGATATTTTAATATGTTTACTTTGTCGTAGTAGGCCAAAATGAATTATCATATTCCATTAAAAAAAAGAAATATTTATGAGGAGATTATTTAACTGTTGTAAAAGAGAGTCGGGAGCCAAAATTGTTAGGAAACACGGCTCTAAATTTGTTAAAAAAAAACTGTTAAAAAAAGGAAACGTACATCTATAAAAAAGAATAAATACATAAACTACTTTTGCATTTCTGCAGTTTTACCCAGAAACAAGCGATACGTTCAACGCGGCATTTCTAAGAGTCGTGAACCGGTTCTCGTTGTATCAACAACGCTGTTGCAAATACGTTACCTAGAAGGAAGCACATTACCGAAACGAAATTTCTTCGCATACACGCATCGAACATATCGCTTCATTCACGTTCCAGGAAGTCTGGTTTCTCCCGGTTTTCCCTTTCAGTCAATATAATTAAGAAAAAATGACGCATACCTGTTCGACTTTGGCGTAACGATGTCTCTAGTCTCGGACGTGTATTTCCTTTCAGCACGACCGCCGTTGAAAAGCTCGACGGTTTCCCTGGTAACCGTTTCCAGGAGAGGTTCTCCGCCCCGTCTACCCTTGCTGAAGGTCCTTTGATCCGTTTTACGGACCATAACCACCCTCGACAGAGGTTGATTGAATTCATGGCCGTGCATCGTTGGCGGAATCATCGCTAACGACTGAGAGAGGGGCCCTCCGACTCGCGGGGACCTGAAACAGATTATTCGAGATTGCAGAGTGAGGGGATTTGCATCGAATGCTCCCTGTTTAAAATTAAAATGCTTTTCATGCTACGATTAACTCGACGTCCGCAACTTTTTCTTTTAATGAATTTTTTATGAAATACGATTCTGTTCAAAGACGCATGCTGAGAATCTGTTACTTTGCAAATTCTTTCCTCGTTCGTCCGAATAAGTAGCAATGTGGTGAAATTTTAGTATTCGTACTCATAAAAGACAAGATGAAATTTTTTCCAACTAACATAAATGATAATATTGGATTGTTCGAAAGATTCGTAAACGAAATTTAAGAAACATTTCAAGGTGGTATATTTTTATAAACAATTTATACGCTATTCCTTTTGTGATAACTTTTGGCTATTTATAATGAGACCGATGATTATTGATACATTGTGTTTAATGTTTTGATTTGATTTGATACACTGAGAAACATCTTATCTATTGACTAATCTTAAATTTCTTTTCTTAATTACTCTATACATACAATGATTAATAAGTAGCATTTATCAAAATTTAAAATTCCGTTACTTCGCACAAGTTTATAATAAATAATTATTTTCCAATCTTGAAAACGTTATGTACTTTCCGAATAACGAAATAACATGTACAAACGAAAGCGATAGTAATTACAATATTTGATAAGTAGACTTTGATGAGTACCTACTTACGCATTTATCGAAAACTTAGAAGTATACAAATTTACAGACTGCGCCTAATATGAAAAAATATATAGGATATTGAAAAGAAAAATAAAGTACTCGTGATAATATTTCATAAGTGAAATAAAAATGTTTATTTGGATTCAATTTCTTTAGTTATATCTATTCATTAACATCCGCAGTCTATTCATAAGATGCTCTCGTGTTGTTTGCAAATTAAACATTTTTATGTTGTGCTATTCTCATTAATGTATAGTAATGCAAATTTGTCATCTACATTTGAAACCTATTAGCATACCGGGCAATAAACTGAGACCCTAATTCAACTTTTTAGCATTACAGTGTGAAAACAAACGCTTTGGGAAGCAGTTTAGAGAATCGTGACGATCGTATTTTACAAAATCACGTTATGGAACGGTTAGAAAATAAAATTATGGTAAGAATTTAACGGTGTTGAAGTAATAAATTACATGATGTTCTTTTCTTATCAGAATTTTTTCCCCTCGTGGGAACGTCATAAGTTTTCCAATCCCATATGAAAAACATATACGCGCATATTTACGATACTTGTAATGCCTACTCTGCTTTGCGTGACTTGTTAACGAGGTAAATATATTTATAACGAGTCGTGAATTGCAGTTATCGTACTTACACGCACTTTTAAGACGGCAGACAGAATATATTTACTCGGATAACTATATTTCCTTGGAAAAGTCACAGCAAAAAGAAAAATATTTTAGAATGTCTATGTAACGTTAATCTGTCAATTTAGGATCATTGTATCGGATAACTTATCTTGATCTCTTATTTTCTAGACATAAATCACAATGACAAAGTCAATGATAAAGCGCCTGTAGGCGTCAGCTATAACGACATTAAAGAGAAGAATCATCGTAATGCAATTTAATTAGTTCAATCGCTAGGTAGAGCGATAATATGACAAATGATATCTGACAAACGATGCGCGTTTTAGAATCAAAGATATAGTTTTCCTACATGTAATTCTTACACATTGAATGTACCTATATATTCTTACCTTAAATGGCAATCTCCGTGTTATCGTATACTTTACTTCGTTATAATTACAGACTTATTAGCAAATATGAAAATTTCCTATCTTGAAAACAATAGAAATTTGATCTATTTTCGAGATATTTCAGATATCTTTATTATTATCCAGACTTGCTTGTTATTCTATCAAAGTGTATAAACAATTTCATTTTTTTTTTATAAACTTTATTATCACATTCCTGATAGACAAACATAATTAATATATATAAATAAATTATTCGACTTTTATGACAGTGACACATTTTCCACAGGCTAAAAGTTAAAACAATAGAAATAACGTATCGTGTTTAATATAAGAAATAATTTAGAAATTTCTAACTCTATAATTTAATTGATTATACCGTTGTTTTCTGAATCGTTGAAGTTATATCACTTGTTAGTTACATGTCGATTTTTTTAAATGCATACGACAAACTTTCGTTTTCCTTTCGAATTCAATTTACATTTCATATTTACACTTCCAATACAGATCTGTCAAACATTTCAATTCATACAACAAACTTTCGTTTCCCCTTTCGAATTAAATTTACAATTACCAAACATACAATAATAGCATTCGGCTGAATTTCACTTTCATCGGGGATCGTACGATTCTTAACTCTTCAAACGATCTTCGGGGCTACGAATTATTGTTGCAAGTATTGCTATAACGGGAAATACGTTTTTGTGCGTGCCGAGGGAAGGTGGATACGTCTAATTACGACGAATGTGGTAATAACATCTCTTGGTCTATGAGCTCGGTATTCATAGCGATGAGTGAACAACCCAACACCATCGTGCAACGTATAATGAAGCACATAGAACGAAGACCTACAATTGTTCATAATTTAGTCGCTCGTTGACACTATTTATGATTACGGTAGGTGTCATCGTCTGCTTCAAACACTGACAAAATTTCCCAAAAAAGATTTGAAGATACGCGTATGTATACGTACACTGAGACTTTAAAAAACAAGAAACCAAATCTCAGTCACCATTCCATATAAAAAGTGAAGTGAATGTCTTTATTAATCTTTTAGATAAACAAATGTCGTGACACTTTACTTGCCGCAGATTAAAAAGACAATACCCTTTGGATTGAGGCATTAGATTCAACTAGAATCAAACGTACTATAAACTCTTATAATCCAAGTTACAGTACGACGCCAAAATAATTTTACTTATAATTCTCTATGACAATTGATCGTAAATAGTCTACCAAATAAAAAAAAAAGAAAAAAGAACTTTACTTGTGTCACCCTGTGTATAGGATGTAAATAAAATGAGTGGCTACACTTTGTTATCGTATTCTTTCTAAGGACGGAAGAGAATTGTGATCGCAGAACCGGAACCTTTTTCTTTTCAAAATATAAAAACTCTCTGTTTACATTAGGATTTACATAATAACAGACGCTATTATTATCGAACTGATTTACTACGACGTACATACGTAACTTCAATGTCAGATCGACTCGTTACTATATACCGATTCTTCTGTTTCTACGTATAACAATTATTTTTCTAAAGTTTCGATATAAACAACAAGCGCTTCGATCTCAAAGACAAAGAGGAAAAAATCGTGACAAATTAAAAACCTTAATAAGAAAAGAAGTCACTTGCGCATATGCCTTTTCGTATCAGTTTACAGTAAACAAAATCTCGATTCATAGAATAGAAAAATAACAAGGATATTATTTATTATTGTTTCTGATTGCTAGTATAAATCCGTAGAGGAGATATCTCGTGTCTTAATGAAAATATACACCGGATATATCCTAACATCAGACCAATGATACTACTTCCAACATGCCCTCCATACGTAATAAAAAGCGTTAAAATGCACATCGCGCTCTCGTCGTCCTAAATTTCTGTTAATTTGTTCGTTCGCGTGCTCCAACGCATAAATTTCAACGCCTGACCAATTGACCAATTTTAACACCTTGCTGTATTATCTTGAATATCACCCTAGCTTGTTCACCCTAATACAATATGTGGGATGTATCCGCAATAATTTGGAATTCTTTTTCGAGGGAAATCGCTTGCAACCCGAAATTATCCACTCGATTAAGCCGGTTGCTTGCCGGGACCTCGTTACTCTTAAAACTACGCCCGCTGACTCCTCGTTAACCTCGTCGTTAACGCGTAGTCCGATTCTCGTTCCGTGGGCAATTAAGGCTGAATTTCTCCCGTCGAACGTCTAATCAACGAAGGGGCGAGTATAGTGGGTGTCTCTAGCATCGCAATTTCTTGCGGATTTATTCTTATACTCGAGGGACCGTTTCGCACGCCGAAGAAGAAGCTTGACAATGATTTTCACGATCGCAGCACGATACGGGGTCGTGCTCGGAACGGTGAAATTGCGAATCAGTGATTGGAAACGGCCGATTGATATGTTCAGCTCCGATGCACTCGCCAGAGGAAAAAGTAAAGCTCGTCGATCGTAAATCATTTGAAAGTGCTATCGGGCTTTCTTTCGGTGAAGCAAGAGCTTAATCCGAATCGGATTAAAACTTGAACGTGGCTCGCGTGAAAAACAATGATTCCAATTAATAGTTTATTACGGCGAATGGTGTTACAAGCGTGTAGGTTCTTTAAAAGAGATATGTATATGTATATAGGATGTTTCGTTTATATTGGATATCTTAGGATCAGTTACTTATAAAAAATTGTGTCAGGGCGATAGTTAATTGGCTCGGACGAACGAACATTATGGTTCGCGATTTGTACTTTGCTTGTATTTAAACGGAACTGTTAATTTATTTTTCTTGTTTTTTTTTTTTTTTTTTATAAACTGTGGCTTTACGCTATCTTTAGATTAAAGAGCCAAGGATTATGGAAATGGAACGAATGGATAAAATAGCGCAGGTATAGAGGTAAAAAATGACGATTAAGTCGGACGTAAATCGGAATCGCGCGATTCGACCCGCGTTTCATTGCGACAGAAAAACAATTGCAATAAATCAGCGTTTCTCAAACAGCTAGAATACCGGAATCGTTGTACTACGCTCGTATTCGCTTCTGATTCAACATCTAGTTTATACGTACGTACGTAGTTTACTATAATACCTTGATGCTTTGATCGTTCTAAATTAGCGAAGAATCACTTTCAATTTCATCTCTTCTTATTGTTCTTACTTTATTATGTAATCCCATTTCGTAAAACCTGATGAATAAAAAATGTACACTTGCTTTCGATAAATTAAATAGCGTTACTCTATTCTTACAATGAAAATACACAATTTGTAAAAAAGTATCTAAAATTTCATTTCTATTTTGAATGTTCGAAGAGTCGAAAAAATTATTGCCGAATAAAATAAACAACTATAAGACCATGTTGACTCTATTCTAAAAGAATTTGGAGAATCCTTCGCGTGATATAAAAATACAAATATCGTTTTTTGTTCAAAAAAAGTATCTTCGCTTATATTAAATAATAGCGTTCGTTACTATGAACTGTTTTCTGCATTACAACCATCGCTTGAAATCTACTTTTCAAATTCAATTCCTATATCCTCTTCAACATACGCGTTTTACTACTACTACACATACTTCATTTACATATTTATAACGTCCTAACCACGAGGTGCCCTCAGATGACCTCAGATTGGACAAACAACCATCCGAAAGACGAAGCCACGAGTTCTTTCACGTTTATTTCTCGCCAATCAAAACAGTTCAATTTAACAGTAACGCGTTACGAAATACTCTAAAGACATTTCACTTCGAGAACACAGCATTACTTCGAATACACTTGCCGGTTTAAGTCATCGAACCGAAACAGAACCTCTAACTCGTTCTTCCAATACCAACGTTCCTATAGTTATCTGCCTCGTTCGATCACGAACCCCTATATATCAAAGAAAACGAGCCTAAAAAACAAGGGAACGAAAAAGAACTCACCGCAAACCTCGAACGTCGACCTCTTTTATGCTGTCTATAAAACAGAAGCAAGGATCTTCTCACGGCGAGATCGATATACTCCTGTCAAAATCAACGATCCGACCTGAGATCGTTAGTCTCGTCCAACTGAAACACGAAACACGAAACAAGACACTGTGGTGATGGATTTCGAGAAATAGCAGGAAATCTGTTGTCGGCACGGACTATGGAGGTGAGAAAAAAGACGTGACAATCGAACGCGGGATCAAAGGAAGCGTCCTCGTTTCGAAGCTGCGCGTGAACGAGACTCCATGGCTCGGACCGTGGCACTGAATCCTTTCGTCGAGGCACTCTAACTCGGCTCTCTCGATACAAACCGCACGACAGAACGAACAAAACTGGCACGAGAGTACGAGAGTCGGGCCACGAGAAAGAGAGACGGGCCTCTCCGGTCTCGGAGAGGAAAGGTGGCCAATTAGCCGTTACTCGGCGCACATGCCTTAACCAACTACCCGGCGCAGCTGCAGCGCCGCTGTACGCTTCTAGGGAATCGCATTCATAAACGCGCACGATGCAGCGTCGCTCTGCGCGTCGTTGTGCAGCCTTCCAGAAGATTCGCGTTTCTCTTTTATTCCGTCTTCTTGTAATTTTGTTTTTGTTTTTCTCTTGTTCGCGTTGAATTTGACCGAATACGTAACACGTCTCGTTTCGTGGTTCGTCTGATGCGCGAGTTTTCAAGTGCTGCGACGTTTCGATGGATTTGATCGAAGTGGTAAAGTGATTTGGCTATTGTTCGTTGAATTAGTTTGAGGTTATTCGCTGATACTAGGATAAAATTTCTTGCTCTTTGCTTGAGAAATAGGGGTAGTTTATAACTGTTTCGAGACGAATTTTTGTTTTTGCAATGAGCCATACGTTATATATATATATATATATGTATTAATTATTTTAATACGTCTTCTCTATAAAACGAGTGATGTCTCTTTCCTTATATCGAATTCCTAAAAGAACGAAATAGATATTTTCACGAGAAAATAGCGTGTATACCGTTAATATATAAAAACACTTTCGACCATCTTTCATGTTTTAATTTGAGACATTTACGATCGTGTTTCTCCTAGGGATATAGATATATTTCGTGGTTAAAACGTAACAGACGTTAAACGTTTTTATGGTAAGTTAAATGAAGCATGTGATTAGAAAACCGGACACGGTTATAATTTCTCGTAGTTATGAATCAAGAACAAAATAAGCATTTCTGAAGTTTTGAAATAATAATAGTTTGTATAAAATTGTTGCACATAGCGAATTGACTCGCGACTGAGATAATCGACCTTTCGTTAACATCTCTAATTTCAGCCTAATTATTCTAACATTTACTTATTTATTTATCGTTACTCGCCAATTAAAAAAAAAAAAAAAATTATACGATGAAAGCTCAAAACAAAACGTTACAATACACGAAACTCACTGCGAATTACGCCGCTGCAGATTCTCCCGTTGAAACGCAGCGCGATCGAAATACGCGTCGTTACATTTTGCATCGTCTCGTTTTCCAAATTCTCCTTTCACTCGTTCCAATTTCCAATTGCACGTACTCTGCGCTATAGAAACACAAGTTTAACGAATTCCTGCTCTCCGTTATACTTCCAGCAACGGTAAAGATTCTTCTGGAAGGCGAGAAAATTCCAGACCGATCGGTATCTCGAATTTCACGTACAGGAATAAACGTACGAGCTTAAAGCGAAAGAGTCTCCTCTAGCAATTTCTCCATCTCCTCTTTCTCTTCTTGTCGCGACAAGAAAAGAAACCCGGCAATGAGTTCCACTAAATTACACAGACCGGAGGGAAACACCGTCGAGGAGTAAAAGAGAAAACGATAGAGAGAGAGAGAGAGAGAGAGAGAGAGAGAGACATCGAGACGGCCGAGACGGCCGAGAGAAACAAAAACTGAAACGATTTTATCGAAACGCATCCTGCGCGCGGTTTCTTCCGCTTTCGCGACAAGGCGTAAGTACGGTGCGCGCCGCGGAAAGCAGCGTAATAATTGGAGAACGAAGATGTACGGCCGAGCGAGTACCGCTATTCCGGCTGACCGGAATCACTGCTCTGGAACAGCACGGTACTCCTCTCCTTCGTTCATTTTCTCTGTCTTCCCTGTATCAACGTGTTCACGGAGAACACGTGCGACTGGCTTCACACCTGTTCCAACGTCCAAGCGCTTTTCCTTCGAGTGACCATTGATCGTCGTCGCTCGATCTTGCCTCGAAGACACCATTAATTAATCTAATCGCATGCTTCGACCATCAAAAACACGTTTCATGACGGTTACGATGATAAACAGCAGGCAGCGAGAATTTTGTCGCCGGAATAACGCTTTAAAGTATAAAACTTCCGTTTTATGGGCCGTGTAAACTCGAAGGTCGACGCGAATAGAATGGTTCACGGTTCGATACTTTATGGCCCTCTTGTGATTTGTGTTTCTGACGTCACGTGTAGCGGCAATGGATAATAATTTCGTTTTACTATACATTATGGACGTCTTTATAAGAGTATTCGTAATTCATATTTGCAATTAGGATACATTAAGTATATTTTGTATCATAAAATATGGTCGTAAGTAGATATTGGCTATCTGTTTAGAATGTCGTTCCAAATCGGAAACCAATTCACGGAATTACATGGTGTGTAACATTGTTTGTATTGAATAAGTTTACTTACGATAGAACGCGACACCAATGTGATTCAAAAGCTTGACCTCTTCTTTTTTAATGGAACACGCAAAATCACTTATCCATGGTTACTCATTATTATGCTATTAAGAGTGTCAGTGTAGCGCTTATGAAATACACAAAACTAAACTCCGAACAAACGAACGTTTTTCCATTCCGTACGCGCACTTTTCCTTATCTGCATAATTTATCGGCAAATTTAATTTACTAGCGATACGTGACCATTATTCACCACAGCGTACGATCGCGTAACAAGCGGTGTTCCGTGGCGCGGCATGAAGAACGCTGAAACGCAAAATGGCCTGTTACGACGAGGACAATGGAAGCCTTACGAGGTACCTTGAAGAAAGGAAGCGTCCTAGCGAAGAAATTTTGGCTACGGTTTGTATGCGGTTACTTGAGACCATTGAATCGACTTTGTGTCAATAATTCCTCCGTTATGATTCGCCTATCTGATAAACTCACCCTTCCCCATTTGTATATTGTAAGCACTCGCCCGCTGTTCGTATGGAAATTTTTTTTTTCGGCTGAAGGAACATTTCTGCTTTTATATTTAGAATTTGAACGTATATTGTACGATTAATTCAAACCGAGCACCGGTTAATCCAAACAACATATATTATAATTAAAGAACAATGTGACACCGAATGATTCAATCGGCAAATAAAATTTCAATCGAGCGAAGGTCTGAAAACATGAAACTTATCTAAATGAGGTCCAGCTGAGCTTCAACAGAAACAGCAACGAGTTTCACCGGATCTCAAAAAAAAAAAAAAGACTGAGAATGTCGGAGGCCTTGTTAACAGGATCTATACGTATTCATTTCTGCGATATCGTTTTCAACCTTCGATTACATCTCGACAGTATTTCTTGTCGCGTGCATCATCAATACCTCCCGTTCAATCATCTAACATAGACTAAGATAGACGTTCGTCGCTTTACATAGAACGGTCAGTAGTCTACCGGTAATAGTACGTATTCGAAACTTCAAAATAGAATCTCCATCTTATTTCAACCTAAAATTATAAACAATTAAAAACAGCCTGCAAGGAGTGTCTCCGTGCAATGAGAAAAGGCACAACGTTGTTCTTGGAAGCTAATGAAGCAACGCGTAAAAGATAAGATCGCGAGCCGCCAATGTTGCAATTAGACGAAGAGTATATAACCATTCTGAGCGCGAAACGAGCGTCAGTTGCACGCTAACCGGACATGGAAGTGCGTTTTCAGAGAGATTTGCATGACCGCAAGCGACGCACGTGACCGTCGCTAGTAGAAATAAAATATCATACTTATTGCAGAGCTTATACGCCATCGCACGAACGACACGCGTGCAATATGTTTCATGACCTACCACAACACTGTGCTCGATCGATAATCCGACACTGACGCTCGTGAATCGAGAATGAGACGGAGCCACGTACGATTCACGGACGAAGAAACGATAGCGGATATAATTTTTGCACCCTACAGCGACAGTGTACATTAATATTAAATGGAAAGTAATTGACGTCATTTATCCAATACCACAGATTGGATTGGGTCGAATTTATACTTGGAAGTTTCTACAAATGAGATTGCTATTAACGTCTCGCGTTAAATCTTACTTGGATTTCCAATTAGAGTAGGTTCACTGCAAATATCAAATAATTATTTATTGAACGAATTCTGAAGAATTGACGATAACCATATAGAATTTTGTATAAATAGACGTTCTATCAAATTTTACGATATACATAATTTTATTAAATATCGTATCTACAATGGAATATAAGACAGAATTATGGTTGGAAAAAATAACACTGAAATTAAATGGTTTCCTACCAATTAAATAAAAATATCTCGCAGGCAGTCGAGCTTGAATGACAATCAGTTAAAAACAAATTTCCATTTCATCCGACTGATTAAAATTCCAACGACGTCATAGAAACATGATTTAGATAAAGAACAATTAGCACTTCCACCGGTAACATAACAGTGATAACGCAATACGAGCTCATTGTTCCATACTCATTCACACGATAAATCGCGCGATTACGATTAGACGACTAGACGATTAGAGCTGGAAACAGCTGAGGGTTGATAACGTTGCATAACTGCGTTCGGGAGAACGCGACACGGAATAACGTTAGTCGTTCAAGGCCGAGTACGCTCACTGTAGACAGAGCAGTGCAATCTGCATTACAATGTCACTCATTGTCGGTCAGGGCACGAACGAAAACGTACGATAACCGGTCGCCACTCTTACACGCCAGCTCGGTTGTTGTCTTTGTGAAAAAGTTAAGAATCAATGCACCGAAGAAAAAGAAAAACGAAATCACGTGTTTTACCGGTACAATTCGATCGACCCAGAAAAGCATAACACCATTTTGGCACGAAACGGTATACTATCCGAAACATGGAAAGTAAAATAAATTTTTTTCAGAATAATTTCGCGATAGAATTACACTTTATAATGATTCGTTGGTTCTTAGATTTTATGAATGATTTCTATTAATTATTTATGAATCGTTTCACTTATTCAGAATAATTTGACAACAGAATTATGTTTCCTGATGACTTCCTCGATTTTCTAACTGGATTTATAACTGGTTGGCAAATTCTTTTTACGTCTGACAATTTTGTCTGCATTATGTTTCTTTGTAAATGCCGGATACCTATAAAGAAATAGGAAAATGATGCCACAGAAAGTAATTTAAAACGTCCATTGCTGCTGCTAGGTCATGGCCTATATTCCCGAGAGGAACGTAGATAATATTTCCACTAGTTTTTTATCGCGAGACGTAATCAAGTGGTTAAGCAGAAATGTTAATAAAACGGCAGTCGAGCAGATGGTGACCTCATATAGCGTCAGGTTTCTAAAATCTTGAAAGAAGTAAGATATTCCTCGTTTGTTAAAATAGTGATTATTTATCCCTCCATAAACGTATTAAAATTTTCTTGTATAGAACGTATGTTTAGAATAATACAAATTTCACGATAAAAAGCAAGTTTCATATGAAAACAAGATTTAATTTTATATATATATCTTCTTTTATAAATTTCTCCTTTGCATTAACATTTTCTTCTTTTATTTATATATACAACGTATTGCGTAACGATGTTACTGTCTTCCATACCAATTACAAAATATGCAAACAATCGCCTTTTCGACGATGAAGATAAACCACGCTCGATACAACTCGATGCAATTATTCGTGACAACTCGGCACAATCGTGAAATGGGTTCGCGTGAATCGCACGCGCGTCTCTCGAGAATGGTGCTATCAAGATCACCGGCTTGACTTCCGGTGTCCGGATCATTACGTGCATAGGTACTGCAATTTGATCCACGAGGCCGTACCCATACTGGAATATCATTGACGATAATAAAGAAAAAAAAAAAAAAAAAGATAAATCGACGAAACATCAAAGAAATATTGCAAGTTACACACGAATGTCAGACGTTCTTACGTAACCATTCGCTACGTTACGTTATCCGACTTTTGGGCCGTAATTAAGGTGACATAAATTAAGAAGAAGATTGATCTATGTGATTCCGTATGAAATAAGAACAGACGAAATTTGATCCGCGTGCATGAAACTCTTATTTTTTTATCCTTATCTTGAATTATGCCGAGTAATTTGGTGGAATATCGGTAATGTAATAAATTATACTTGTAGATCAATATTTTTGTACAATATTACCGTGCGAAATACGAAGAAAGGGAAAATGATAAATTATGAATTTTCATTACGAGTAGATTAGAATCTTCTTCATTTCTTAATTAGGTTAACGTCTGTTTTCTGGCTTGTGCACTTTGCGTAGCTCCACTTCTGCTTTATCTTCTTCTACATTTGTCTTTCTATTTTTTACACGATAAACGTTACTCGTGTGAAGACTTTTTCAAACGACATTGTTTATTGCAATGTGTTTGTATGTATGTAAATGTTGAAATTTACATTCGGTCACAAAAGTTAATCCATTCGTTTGATCTTTGGCCTTGATAGCTATTGCATAATACCAATCGAACAACATTTCTTCCATACATTCTATTTATATCCTCGGTTATCCGCAGAAAAGTTTCGTAACACGAAAAGTTTCCTGCTAACAGAAGCAAGAGGAGTTTCATCGCTGACCACCGCTTCTACGTTATGAAATTTCTGTAATGTCACCTTTTACTGAGAATCCTTCAGAGGTCCTCCGTTTCGTTCATAAAATTGTATATTCTCCGTGTGACCTCGAAACCTCTTCTTTCCACGGTTCTTCATTGAAATTTCTCCTTTATTCGCGAGCCACCGTGCAAATGGGCTACTGACGCAACCAGGAACGCGCCACCGGCACCGCGTAATGACCGATAATTAGTCAGTCGATTGCATAACTCGCCATTGTCAGATAATGCAGACGAGCTGTTGGAGGAAGATTACGTTCCGTGAATTCGCCACGCGGAAGACAAACCGGACATTTCGGAACCCGTCTTTGTCTTTGTCGACAAGGCGCGAATGTGAATCGAAAGGCACAAGCAACTTCTTCACCTGCGTAACACAACGATTTCTATTCACATATTTCAAATATTTCTAGAAACGTTGTTTTGTAATATCAATTGCTTGCTTCGTTCCTGATCCAAGCTGCAACTGTCTATACGTTTTTTGTTTACTTGCAAATAACTTATGTAAATCTACTATACGACCTATGCAAATTTTTAAAGAAAGAAAAATACTGAATTATTTACGATTACGTGTTAATTTTCACGCTTGTCTTTCCTATTTCTCTACCGATATGTACTTGCCTAAATGTACACGGTTCTGTGACAAAATACTATAGTTGTCAATTTCTCTGGGTAATTTGGACACATAAAAGTGTATAGAGAATTTTTTGACCGATCGAAAGTGTGCTGGCTACGTATTAACTCGAATAAAATGGTTGAATCGTATTTCCTTTGGAACGACGTTCAATGAAGATAGATAATCACCTCCGAAGTAACGACACGAATAGAAGATAAGATTAAAGTTTGAAATACAAATTCCACGAACCGAAGTTACACGATTGATGAAGCAAGTTTTTTCCCCAGCTAAACGAGAAATCATGTTTATTTACGAGTTAGGAACCGATCGAACTTCCCTGGCTGGATTGCGTGCGAACGACATAAAAGTTTCGTGGCCTTGTATTCGCGCACGTGATAATACCCGTACAAAATAAATACGTGCTCGATCGATTACATCCAATTTCGCATACCTGCTTTATCGGTAGTTTGTACAAGAAATAAAACGGGCAACGCGTTAGTTTTTCATATGCCTTGAAACGAATATAAAGAACTATAGACATTTAAATTGTTTTCAGAATAAAATTCTTCTTTGAGAAACGCTTATAAGACATTCTTTGAGATTATATTATTTGTCTGATATAAAATCAGAGATTGTACATAAAAGTCTAAAGATGATTTATCTCTTTGTTTTTTAGTAAAATATCGTTTGTTTTTTCTTGGAAAAATATCATCGTAGGTAACGTAATTAGTAATAAATGTCTATTTCCTGTAAGAAAAATTGAATGTAGAAAACCAGGAATGTAAAAGATCTTGAGAGTGAAGATGCAAATATTTTCTAAACAGCTTCTTCCGAATTCTTTGTCAAGTGGAATATAAATAAATAAACTCGATGAAAACTGTTTTGAATGCTGGAAACTCGCAAAGCAGACACATCGAACATGCAGATAGGACAGATATAGACACGCTCGGCAATTGTTTACATAATAAGCTGATATTGAAGTATGACGTACCTTTCGAGCGGAGGATATCGCGCGTGCTGCGCGATTCACACGGCAAAGCAGAAACGCGTGACGAAACCGTCGCACTTTACGCTTTGAGACGGCGTTTTTGGGTCAAGTGAAACAGTTAAACGGTGACTCGTTTTTGACCTGAACAAACGCAGGAGTCCCTGTTAAAAAACCAGGCTAACGAAACAGAACATCGCGACTTTCTATCTTACTTAGGGAAACGAATCTTCAAGTTCATAGTAAATGCTTCGAGTTCACGTACGTCGAATAAAATCAAAAGGAAACGCATTGTACGAATATTCGCGATCTTTCCACAACTTTGTGCGAGCTGTTCTGCGGCAAATTAGAAGCGTCATGATAATGGACGTTTGTTCTAACGATAATTAACCTTGTCACTGTTCGAGACCATCGCCGATTATACTTACGCAAACTCGCTCGTCATACCAACACAAGTTCTTGAAGCAGCTCGACTGATTTACAATTATCGATTGACGATTTATCGGTAACGTTATCTGAAATATGTTCTTAATCGTCGCAAAACCATGGCTATGTCAATTTTATAGACGATAACGATCGGAAATGGTTCGCCGCGATTATCGTCTATGAAAATGCGAATTGTGTTTATAAACATATTGCATGCATATATATGATGTAGGTATTTCAAGAACTCGAATAGCGAACGTCAGCTCTCCAGAAAGATTTCTATGCAACTTAATTAATTAATTAATCGTTGGCCAGAAGATGATTAGCGTTGTATCGTTGAGTTTGGTTAATCGTACAATCGATTTATTGTATGGCTGCAGCTTATTCCTAAAGCGATAATAATTTTTGCTGTAACCGACGGGACAAACGATTACGTGGTGATTTGTGATAATTCAGTGACGTAAGGATGAACAGACGCTCTTTCCTCGTAAATAATTTCAGAGATATCGACGAAAATAGATGCGGTAAAAACTCTTAATTGCTTTATTACTTATATCGCCACTTCCTTGTTATATAATAAATTTATGATGTTACGTGCACGCAGTAATTTAGCAAAAATATAAAAATGTTCAATAAATTACGTAATTATTTCGAAATGAAAATAAGTACGAGCGTTGCATCGAATGTGAAATTAATCGACAATCTGAAATACATCAATTTCTATTTCACTAACTTGTATTTATTTGTATTACACCTTGTGCTTTCATTCGTTTTTAAATTATTCGTTCAAACGTCACTACGATCGCAATAATATCTCTGCCCGGTTTACGGAAAATCCTTTTATGCAGATATTTTTTCCACACAGAAATGCCAAGGAATTTATATTATCGTACATCTTCGTCGATCCTTTAAAAGCTCTAAAAGTTTTGGTTCCCGCCTTTTCTGGCGTGTAGACTTCATAACCGATCGATGCCCGAAGTTCTCAAGATTATTGAAATTCGAGATCAGATAGATCGGCAGCGCTTTCGACGTGTTATTAACCCGGATACCTTTATTCTACATTAACGGAGCTGCACCCTCCTCGAAAATAGGCTCATCGATCAATTGACCGACTGCTACGATATTTCTATATATAAACTCGCTTCTCGTTGAAGGAGAGCTGATATCGGTATCTATCTGCTAGCCACGTCTCTGCAGTTGAACTTATCGAAGGTTCGATGGTTTCCTTTCCAAAGCACGTGTTTCGACCCCATCGTGATATCGTCCAAGTAGAAAGGGTGTGGTTCCTGTTTGTAATCGTTTAACCGATAACACTAGTAGACGGCGTTTATCAGTCTATTTTAGACACACAATTTCGATCTTTTGCCGGAGAAATGAAGCAAAACATAAGAAATCGTGATAACGACCGTTGAAGAAATAACACAGTTCTATGAAATTTCTCGATACTTGAACATTTCTACGAATTGGTAGATACATGTATGTATAGTTACGTGATTTTAAATAAAAAACTTATCGTTTTTATGAAATATATATCGTAACTAAATAAAACTCTGTTACGATTGTAATTCATCTTATCAGATGTGACTCATATAATTCGTGTAAAAGATGATAAAGCTAATTGCGCTTGTTACTGGTTATTTATAACATATACAATACAATGACACGTTTTTATTTGAACATCTACCATGAACTTTTCCGTATGTAATATTTTCTAATATTCTGAAATATATCGGTAACGTTGTAGTAAAACATGAATATTACGATTGTATTGGTGAACATTGGCCTCCAACAAATGCGAAATTGTATGCAGAAATTACAGGACATTTACTGTAAATATCTAATACACTTTGTAGAGATCACAAAAGCATTTGATGACGCATATACGATATTGTCCTAAATATATAAATAGTGTTAATTAAATGATCTACGTAACTATATTCAAAAATATATATAATATTCTGAAATATATCGGTAACATTGTAGTAAAACATGACTATTACGATTGCATTGGTGAACATTGGCCTCCAACAAATGCGAAATTGTATGCAGAAATTACAGTACATTTACTGTAAATATCTAATACACTTTGTAGAGATCACAAAAGCATTTGATGCGGCATATACGATATTGTCTTAAATATATAAATAGTGTCAATTAAATGATCTACGTAACTATATCCAAAAGTATATATAATATTCTGAAACATATCGGTAACATTGTAGTAAAACATGACTATTACGATTGTATTGGTGAACATTGGTCTCCAACAAATGCGAAATTGTATGCAGAAATTACAGGACATTTACTGTAAATATCTAATACACTTTGTAGAGATCACAAAAGCATTTGATGCGGCATATACGATATTGTCCTAAATATATAAATAGTGTTAATTAAATGATCTACGTAACTATATCCAGAAATGTATATATGTTCGTGTCATACTACAGTGATAATAATATTTCAAAATATTTTATATAACACGCGTAACATAAATACTTTCGTGTGTTACTGTAAGCATTTCTCCGAAATGTCAACAATTAATTTGACCATCGAGCAAAGAACTAAAACTTTAAAATACTGTTTTAGCGTCTTAGGTTTTTATGGTTGGTTGTTATAAGATGACACATTGAAACTAAGTTTGTTTGGTGTTGCGAACGTCGAGAGGACGAAAACACGAACGACTAACTTGTTTTGGCGGAAGCAGCACATTTATTACTACAATTATGGAAGAATCGATAGATCGTGATATCGACGGAATATGTATTCAAGGATCTCGAGCGAAAATCTTATCAAACGACATGCTATTTGCATATTAATATGGAAAATGTGATTGCAAAGCTAAATGGGAAATTAATCGTCTCGACTTACTGCTAGAACAAATGTCAACGAGTACCTACATAATAAAAAAGATCATAACCTTGGTAAAGATATATTTGAAAAGTCGTGAGAAAATAAAAATAATAATGTGCTTCATAAATCGTAACTCGTTTCCTCGTCGTGAAATGTCAGTTAATTAGAATAAACGATTTAAAAAGATCGATACCACGAGTTAGTAACGATGAATAAGTAATAGAAAGGGAACCACGAGATGCATAAAATGCAACTCGCCATTCCCATGCCGCACCTTTCTCCTCGGGAGATTGCCTTTGAATATGAGATGCGGCAACAGCAATAAATGCATATACGAACGACTATGAATATACTTATTGTTTGCGTGCCAAGTAGAAACGTTTTCTTCTTAAGGATACACTGGTAACGTTTTGGAAGTTTCGTTTCGACCTGTGTATGATGATGGGTTTACGTTTACTGCGTGGGAAAACAGTATTACTTGCGAATACCGTACGTGGAATTTGCAAGAAGATTGGTTATTTAACTTCTCATAGGCAACGCGGGTCGTTTATGTCCCGAACGAAATTTTACTCGTCAATTTTTCCCAAGCGAATTTTTACTATTTCTAAAATACCATTCGAACGTTTGATTTAAAGGCGCATGGTATAACGTAATAAAGACTTTGATAAGTATAGACAATTTTTTCGGGTTTTTCAAAGCACCAGACAGTAAAAAAAAAAAAAAGAAGGAAATAAATATGGACATACACGATTCAATTTGTGCACGGAAAATGGAAAAATATGAATGTCCATGGAGTGTTAAGCGTACTCGTTTTGTCAGAAATGTGAATCTGTAAAACGCAAACTTTATAAAGTGACCAAAAGGAGTAGAAAACTTCTTTTCCAAAAAATACTGCTGCAAAATGACCATTGTGGTTCTAAGAAACAAAAATCATTCGATAGAATCAATTTATAGAATTACTCGTTGCCTACAATGGCAAGTGAAAGACAATTAAACATTTCCAATAACAATAAATCAAACACTATGTTAAAAATATACAAAATGCAATGACCTTCCAAAGAAGGAGGAGCTTGCGTCCCAGAAACAGCGATTTACTAGCAACCCATAAAATTCAACGAAGGTAGTACATAAAGGGGGTGAAATAGAAGAAGGAAACAAGTTGTTTACGGTCACAACGTAGCCGGCGACGTAAGCTTAGCAGCGAAGGTCTCGGAAAGTAGGTGATTCGACGTAGGAACTCACGCTCGATACAAAAAGAACAAACACACGCAACCAGTGAGCCAAGAAGATAGTGGGGCCGGAACGAAATTCCAACTACGTTTTCAGTTCCTGTTCGATGCTATAAATCTTTCGATTTCGTCGCGTAACGCTCTAATAACAAGAAACAACTTAATTTTTTTTTTTTTTTTCTTTCGTTTCCTCTTCCCTCCCTTTTTCTATATTGTGTATCACAGTGTCGAGTCACTGTAGGAACACCAGAACCGGAAATACGGTGAGAAATTAAGTGGAAATCCGAGAAAAAAGAAAAGAAGGAAACCTGCTGAGAGTACCTATAACTAATCGTCAAAACGCGACGCTGGTGAAAGTAGCGGATACGATGAGAAGAAAGGAATAAAAATTGTGAAATGAGTTAAACGCTTTGTACGAGAACGTAAAAATATTACGTCGTTCTTCATAGTTTGGAAATAATACGAAGCGTGTCTTTTTGTAAAAGTAGTAGATTCGAACGTAAAGAATTATTGCAACGTTAGTTCTATTTAATATCTATGAATGTATGTTAATAGGATAGCATAGAATTTCTAAAGAATTACTCACTCTATCTAATTTATTAACAGTGTAATAAAATGACGGAGAATTTCAAATGAACAATTTGGATTTAGGTTTAAATTTCTGCATTTTTGGTATTGAATGTAACATGATACTTTCAACTTTTTACTTGTATAAGTATGTACATCTGTTAAATTACACACTGAACGTTTGTACCGTGTGGAGGCTGCGACAGCGAAAGGGTTACAATATTTCCGTTGCGAAGATCACCACACAAAAGGTTTATTGTTCCGCTCAATACGTTTCTCCGAATAAGATCTCCGCGTAGAAATGAGTTGTCGAGCATAGTTTTGCACATTCTTGGTCAGAAATATCCTTTAGTCGGGGAATAATCTCGCCGTGGCGAATATCTCGCCACGTAGTGTATGAAAGGCCCTTTCAGACTGAAATATAATTATCCGTCAGTCAGTTCGCAACATTTCCCCCTGGTTGCATCGACCGACCGGTCGATTCTCTGACAAATTAAAAAGTTTCACGCAGCGTCGTTTGCGTGGGTGCTGTGCTTTCGCGATAGTTTACGACCACGAAGGAAATCAAGGACACGAATTCAAATTTATTTCAACGTGCTTCTCCCTTCGAATAAACTGAAATAACAAATAGAAACGATAAGGAAGTTATTTCAGGGGAGATTAGTGAAATTGAGGACTTAATACGAAAATAAAGCAAACGATCGATCTTCCTGGCGTTAATAGTCTTAAGTTCCAAGTCCTGCACCTCCTTTCTATTTGGTAAACGTGGAACTATGATTATTAGGTACGAGACTCGATGATATATTTTTAATCGACACATTATTATGCCCCGCGGACTGATATCCGGATACTGAGAAAATTGCTTCCTCCGCAATAAAGCATTTATAACATAGTTGCGTTAAGTATCGCTTGTAGCTTCCATTCTTCGCTATTTGAATAGCGCTTTCAATTTTAAAGAAGAATCGTATAATGGGCACCGAGAGAAGAATAAAGCCAGTCGTATACAGAAGGATACGGATACAATAGATACTAGAACTTTGGTTTCTTGAAAGGGAAAAAGAACAGATACACAACTAACGCGTTTAATTGTGCTGTTTCAAAATGACGAAGAATTTCAGGCTTGTTCGGTAAAACGTCAGTTTTGTTTAACAGAAGAATTTTGTATTTTGGAAAAATATGTGACGCTTCTTCGATAACGTATCCGAATATGTACTTAATATTTGCACATCCCTATTATTCTCCCGAGTTCTAACGTTACCCCTGAGTTTTATGGGCATTTCGTAAAATACCCAACACGGAAGCACTGTGATCTGTTTGCAGAGCAACGTGGCGTATCGCGACAGTGATTTTACCGGTCGTTCCTCATCCCTTACGAGTTTAAACGGCGAGGAGGCGCGACCGAACACAGGAGAGAAAGCGAGAGAAGACACGCGTGTAACGTCGTTGGTTTACGCGCATTCGCGCGACCAAAAAACGTGCGGCAGGTTTCGAAAATGGAACGATCGTTTCCCTATAAACGACACATCGTAAATTCCAGCGGTGTGCTCGAACGTTAAACTGATTGCGGGCTCGTGAACCTTAAGTCGGCGTTTCAACTTTAGACCGCTTTAAAATCCCAGCCACGGAAAGATGCGGCCGGAAGTGAAATAGAGAAAAACGTCGAGCGAAAGTCGTAGACGTCGGGACGTATGGCAAAAGGGAGGCTATTTTCTCCGTTTCGTCTCTCCCTCGCCTCTTCTTTATTCCCCTTTTTCCCTGCCTAACGATCCTCTTACCTCATGCTGTAGGACCTTCCCGGTTTGGAGGTCATTGCACCGCGCCGGGTGGTTGCAACGGGGGTGGCTGCCACGGCGGATCGATTTTCCACAACGATGTCGAGGTAGGTACCGAGAAAAATCCCCTTCGCTGTGTCCCCCTTCGATGTGGCGATCGACGACCAGCCCCACGGACTGGTCCCCCACCGTGGCACACTACGCTTCTTGGCACGTGACTACGACGTAAAAACTCGAAACGCTACGTCGCGAAGCGGAACATCCTCGAGAGGAGACTGAAATCGATTGGCAAACCCTGTGGCGCCAACCCACCTACTGCAAGACTGTCGGTCCTTCGAGAATCGCGACGTCGATCGTTCAACGGGGTGGAAATGATCCGATGGGAGGGTCAAGATGGAAAGCAGCCACGTTGATGGAGCCTCGCGTTGCTGACAATTGACTGCTCCACTGTTACGTGCGCGAGTATCTCTTGGAACTTTTGCACTGACAAGAATTTCACTTCGAACTTCACATAGACTCTTTGCGAATGTCTGGACTTTAAATCGTATACGAATGATCATTTAAGGGAATCACAGCGATTATACCTATTTTAATAGCGATTCGCTAATAAAATGGTAACTCGATCTCAAACTATACAAAGCAAGGTAACGAATCACTAACGATATCTGCCGATATCGTACACTTTTCCTTCGAGCTTCGCTCGATCCACGTGCAACACGACCGCCGAACGTCGTAGTATCTGATTCACGCGATTGTTACAAACTGACTGACTGGGAACCACTTCCCTAACTACGTAACTCGTTAACTCTAGATGTCGATAGTGATTGATGAGCGTTGGCGCGAAGGTCGGAGATCCCTGGTGGCACGATTTTTGCGACGGCGTTCGCGATCGGCCGCTGACTGGGCGCTGTCACAGGCAACCACGCGTGTAAACAGATTCTACGAAAGTCCAATGTCACGGCCTGGCCACGCGGCCGTGTTCCACGATCGTTTACGTTCGCACGAATAATTATAGTCCATTGATGACACGGGCACGCACGTTTTCGGCCACGGAATCGTCGTTGCACTTCCGCGCCGGTCCTACTCGTCTTACCACTCCATCGTGCCCGGGATCGCGTGGTCGTGGACAGCTATTGGAACGATATCAGACTGTAACCACTCGACCCATCTCGAGTTGTTATTGGCTCGTATTCGATTTCGATATTTCTCGTTCATTCTCTTTGCTCCGATTATTAAGCTATATAGTATCGGAAACTATATTCGTCATATCCACTATGCAAAAATTGTATCGTAGTACTGAATTGATGGACTATTTAAAGACGATTTAAAATATCCAGATAAGATAACGCATTTTTATTTCACCTATTTATTAAAAACAATATCTTTGACGAAATTTACTTTTGGCAGCGATAACACAGACAATCGATGATCCATGCCAGACCTGGGTCATTTACCAACCCCGAAAGAAACCTCGCTTCAACAGCCACTCCACACATAATCCACCCCTATACAGAATGAAAGAAAAAGAAAAATATTTTCAATAACCATTGTCCAGAACACGAGCCAAAAACAACACTCTGTTCGTCTGACGAAGAAGCCAGCTGTTAGCGCTTCCCCGGCACACCCCGTCAGAATACTGATTACCTCGTCATGTTCACGGGAATCCTAGCCAAACGTTTCTGCGTCATGATGCCGTACGCACGGCATCCTGAAGCGGATTGAAGAGTATCCGAGCGTGGCCACCCTCAACGTTGATCTCGAGGGGTGAAACGAGGGAAGAACGCGTCGAAGGGCGATTCCAGGAAAATTGTTGGTACGGGATTGTGAATGTCGACGTGGCTCGAGGGAACGAGGCGACGCGACGGTGTCTGCGGCAGCTGCAACCACCGGAGACTGTCGGCCACGTTTTCTTCTATCGACCGTATCGCACTGCGACGACGAATAGCACTGGCGGCTTTACCTCGTGGCGCGCAGGTTTCATACGGATGCTCGAACGCGCGCGCGCCCGCGCGCGATTGCAAGCCCCAGGAACCCTTTGTGTCTACATATGTATACACAGGTGGCGGCCGTGGAAGCGGAGGCCGTTTGATGCTATTCGAATATGCTTTTTCGCGCGACGATCTCTTTTTCTCTCTTTCTTTTTATTTAATTATATATTCACGTGTTGTTAGATTACATCGATGTTACCGTTTGCGTTTCAGATTAACGCGTAACATCGTACTTTTAAACGAAATTGGCAAGTTGTATTATCGTTTGAAATCTATTTCAATTCTCTAAGAATAGCGTTTTAGATATATATTATTTTCATAAGTATCTAAATAATGTAACGTGTATTTTAACATTGTTGAACATAAAATGTTTTAAGGTATATATCCAGCGAAATAACGTTTGAAGTGCTATTGTGATTTATGGAGCATTATCTCAAGGTTGACTGCTACGTTATCAAGTTCCGCTTATCACAATTATGTAAAAATTATGTTAAATTTCTTACTTCGTTAGATTTTATACCGAAGATAGAATTTTTAGAATGTTGTGAAACTTGTTTCAGCTGTGCCTAAAAACATTAAACAACTTTTTAAATAGAAAACAAGGAATGGAAGTTAAAAAAAGTTGCTAATTTATAAAATTTATCAATTTCATTAAATCTCATAATTCAAATTAATTATAGAAGGTAACTAACTCTACGTATGTTCTTAACTAGAATTTCTATTTAGTCCAGACCTGTATCCCTTTGTCGTTTGTAAACCTTAATTACTTGCTTCCGTTCGAATTAACGAACCCTTAATTAATATCTCCGTCATACATTTTGTATAGAGTTTAATGAAGGTATAACATCATTTCGAAAGGAGGAAGAGACCGCGAATACGACGTGATTAGCCTTTGATATTTTCTTACCCTGTATGCGAAGCAAAATGCACACGATGGAAACTATGCGGTTTATGCCTGCGCGATCGTTATGGGAGCAATTAGCAAGCTTGCAAAATATTCGCAAGCTGGCAGTCCGCCATGTTATCTACGTGATAAATTAACAGACAATTTCAAGGTTTACGAGCTCGTATAATATGCAATTCGTTGAGACACAATAGTATAAATGTCAGAAGGATACAACGATATCGATATCGTTACAAATTATACGGAATGAAACGTAACACTGCTCGATATTTATCAAAATATAATACACTGAAATTTTCCTTAGGTAGCTTCGAATGTTGTCAAAAGAGATAAGACGCAAGTATAATGATTAAATTTAAAACCATTTAAAAGTTGGTAAAATAACAAACTAATTATATTAGAAAATTATTAATACTTTAAAAGAAAAGAAGGTAAAAATATTTTTGAAAATATCTCTAACACCATATGTTTAGAAAATATTTCTTTTCAAACTGTTTTTTAAATTTTATATCTACTTACTTAATTTCAGACGAAGTAATTTTTTTCTAATTTCATCTTATTTACATGTATATGCAAACATCACGAAGAATTTAAAGAACCCACTCGAACGATTATAAAGATCGACCGTGATCGATCGATCAAACGGTCAATTAATCGGAAGCAATAATAATCCTTGTCGGATTTATGCTCCCGTTCTATTACAAGTTCTAACGAGCGGTTCTTTCATCAACATATAACACGAGATTAAGAACGCAGTCGGCACCTATGATTTCCGAGCTTATTGCTATTAGATGACGATAGCAGCAACATTAAACGAATACCACATTTATAACGATCCTGAAGCGCAGGAGAATCTGACCGATTGCCACGTTCACGATGTTCGATGAAAAAGCGAAGAAATGAACAAACAAGAACGATGATCGATTCAAGTCTCGTACACTTTCCAATGTAAATTCTCGTTCATAAGTAAAAAGTAAACTAAATCTGACAAGCTATTAGGAAATTATTAAACTTCATTTAGAATTTTATTATTATAAAATAAATATTTATACAATTATCAATTATCAATTAAAACAAATATTTATTACAAATAAATATTTCACCAATTATCAAAAATACATCCGTATAATGAGATTAAGTATTTTCTTTGTTCCAACTACGAGTCAAGGCGTAGGTGGATTTTCATTTCACGTTTGCTTCTCACAACTTAAAGCGCACTGTTATCTAAAAGTCATTTTTGTTACGAACCCATCAATCGTAAAATTGACAAAAAACTCTAAAATTCTTGCAAATATATTTCACAATTTGTCACCACGATGTACGCATTTTGAATTAATCTCTCGTGCAAGTACAAAATTCTAACCCATTAATTATTTCCCTAACAATGTGGATCGTTTATCACGTTTCATGCGAAACTAGAATGTGATGTAATATTATACTTATGAAAGGGGCTGCATATTTGTATAACTAGAACAACGTGCAGAGTAGTAGAATGGGTTGGGGAAGCCTCGAGGCTCGGTTGTTCTTGTTCCGTATGAATTATTATTACCGTGATGAGTCTGCCTCTTGGACAGGTTTGCTTTTGGTTCGATTGGAGAGAACTGTCCAGTGACCTGGAAACGAACCGCGGGTGGTAAAGTGATTTCGTGAAATATTGTTCTGCGTTTGGTATCAGCAAACGGACACGGGGACTATGAATTGACATTGTTGACTTCAGTCGTTCTACGTTTGGTCGATTCGAACGTTTTCTTTGCTTTTGTTTTCGTTGGGGAATAACGTGAATCATTGCAGGCAGACAGCATGTCAGAGATTATTAATGATTTTCGAAATTTGATGTTAAAATTTCAAGACATAATTGAAGTAATTGAGGTTCCTGTATTTGACGTGGAAAAATATGCATTTTCGTGTAAAATGTAGATAATTGGGAGTTTCAATTTGACGTTAAACATGAAACATGATGTAATAAGATATATATCAACTTAACTATACGTTTGACTAAAATAAATGTAAATTTTTTACTTGAATATCTTTAAAGTTGTTACTAAATGAGAAGAGAAATATGCGCATTTTCTTTTAAATGTTTTAACTGGTTGGAAAAATAAATTGCTTGGAATGTACAAATGGCGAAAAATTGAATTCTCATTACAGAAACGATATCATTGAGAAAAAGAGGAAGCAAAGAGTGCAACAGTTGGAAGCTGAATTGTAATCTTATTTCAACTATTTTAACGACTGGGTAACACCCGTAAGTGCCACGGAAATAAAATCATTAAGGGCTGTGTTCTTAATAACCGTTCTAGATTGGCTGATGTCACGCCAATTTGAACATACCAGTGCAAACTAAAACTGTGACCGAGGAGTGTCTGAAAATTATTCGTGGACTTCCATTCGAAATACGGCAAGAATTCTCTCTAACACACGGAGTGTAGAGATCTAAAATGACGCGAATCTAAAGAAGTTAGCGAGTCGAACATCGACTATTCCTCAGCTTTTCGATGTTTGCGAAGATCTATACACGAAGGCTTTTGTATGGGTTTTTAAAATTTGAACGTGCTATATCCTCTCTATAAAATATCTATTTCTATAAAAAAATCATTTCTGTTAAGAGAAATAAAACTTTTGGGGGTAGCTATGTCTATTCTGAAAAATAGAGGACTAGATTAAATATGGGAAACAGCATTTCTGCTGGAATAGATCTCTGAAATGATATCTTAGGTTGTCCGGAAAGTGTCTTTCTTTCGCAAACGTGTTTTTTTACAACAATACACCTTCGTACAAACGTGAAACCGAGTCTGTGAAATGTCGCGGTGTTTATCACAACAGAACAAACTGGATCGTACGTAATTCGACAAAATAATATAAAACGTTGAGCGTCTATTATTTCCTCATAGAACGAAAGAAACTTTTCGGACAACCTAATACTTTCTACATTACTCTTTACATATACTTTTAGATTATATACAATTTCCATTTTTAATTGCATATTTCATCTGACTTGGAATTTTTCAACTAACTGCAACGGAAAAGGAAATTTCAAATCTATATACGACACCATCTCATGATTGATAAAAAGTTTTCAGAACATAACAAAACGTCCTATCACCTAAAAGAAATATAATTTCTTTCACGAATTACTTCAGCTCTCACAGCGTTGAATTATCTCGCAACTGATACGACACCTTCGTCCTCGGTCGGTCGAACTCGCGAATTCAAGATCGAAAGCAACATGTCCGGTCGTTACAAATTATCCGATGTGGACGATCTACATATGACGTAACGTACTACGTGGTTGAATCCGTAGATTAACGAGAGGTTGTTTGCAGAGGTAAAAGTCGTGAGGATACGATAGAAGAGCCAACGCATGCAAGTATCACGTAGGAGACACAAGAAATCACGAAAATGATAGATCGCCGGTGATCTTGTGACAACGATCATAACCAAATCCACGTCATAGGATACGATAGAAGTGCCAACGCGTGCAAGTATCACGTAGTAGACACAAGAAATCACGAAAATGATAGATCGCCGATGATCTTGTGACAACGACCATACCCAAATCCACGTCATTCCATACTACCCGACAGTGAGCTGTTAGGCTTTGACCTGACCTTTGCACGTGGCCCAACGTTACATTTTCCCCATTACCTAGGGCAATGAGGATCCTCTCCTTGCCTCTCAACATCTACAAACGCAACATATAGAAACTGCAAGCATTCGACCACGATACTAGTCCTGTGTACAGTCTTGGCCGTGATTTGAACAACTATTTTAACTTCGCTACTTCATTGTAATATTATACTTGATCATTTTGTGAATAAAAGCCGACAAAAATATAAAGGCACAGTCAAGTTAAGCTATTGCTCGGCTCTTCCTTTTTTATCGCGAATTTGACGTGACAATCTCCTCGCGTCGCAATTCGAACGTTTCATAAATAAGGTGAAGAAATTGAACTTTGTATATGGTAATAGAATTTATTATGCAAATCCAACAGAGTGATGGTTCAAAATGTTACAATAGACTGGTTCAAAATGTTACAATAGAATGATCCAAAATGTTACAACAGACTGATCTCGAGCGCTTATTTTGCAAGGTTTTCATAGCGAGGTTTTAGTTCCTTTAGAGGGGGTGTCGTCTGGTGTATCTCAAAGGCGCCTATTCCGTTACTATTTGGTTATTGTTTCGATGGCTGTGATATGCAGGATGTCTAGCCTACCCTATTACTGTCTCTGAGCGGGTAGCCTTCTTGAGCGTGTGAGACAAGCAATGTGACGTCTTGGCATTATGATTTCGCACCAATAACGGTTTCCAATTCGACGGTTTAATATTTCTGATAGTAGAATCAAACGCTCGTACGTATTATACCGTTAGAAATCGCATAAAAGTGCCAAATTGTACAAAGTTATTACGTCGACATTGCACAGCAGAAATTGCTGTCTGACCAAGAAAGAGTCTTCGATCTTTTTCTATTATCTAATTTTTATCTTTTTTGAGTTTCTGATTCCTTAAGAATCCTTAATCAGAATGTTATTTATCCACATAAAATTATTTAACTAAGACAATGTGTACACAGAAATCAATAATCCTCGTTGTCTTAAAGAGTACCACTTGTCAATGTTTCCTCTTTTCATACAGGGAGGGCGTTGCACCGTTTCAATTTCCCAGCGACATTGCGATATTTAGTAGCTTTATATTTGCAACAGTAGGATAACGTTCGAATTTACGTTGAATCGTAAAATCGTCATGGAACCGGCCTTTCTTCGTCGTGTGTGACAACATAAGAAAGTCACGAATTCGTTGTGACCCAAAAAGAAGATGAAGCAAAATGCGCGTTTGGTAGGTACGCGACTTTAGAAATAAGCTGATCGCCACGAAATCGCCAGTATATCGCGATTCTCGTCTACGCGGGTCTAAACGAGATTCCGAAGCGTCGCGTGGCGTCCGCGTTCGAATAGAATTCACGGGACGCGGACACAAAGAAAGTCACGCGGAATGCAGGGAGTTCCAGACGCGTAAATCGTTCGCCGCCTCTCCTGCGCATAGGTGCGCACCAACAGCGCGGTATAAATATAGACGGCGTCCAGAAATATGTCTTTCGAGCTGCACTTAAAATCGTAGCTTCCGCCGTGGTTGTCGGAGGACTTCGTTACCTTTAGGACCATTTCTCGCCTCTGTGATTTTACACGCCGCGTATGCGAACACTTATCTTCCATCTCCTTTCTCTGTGTCTCTGGGAAGCGAGGGAAAATCTCTTTCGTCGTAAGTAAATCTGGCCACCCAGATGAACGTTCTTCCCGTTACTTCTTGAGAACTTCCGAAGGTCACGCTGGATAATGGTCTGTTGAGAAAAGGGTAAGCGTTCTGTGCCGAAGATACCGTGTGACAGGTTAACTTATGTGTACGTGGAGTTTATATTTTTCTTGCTAATGCATCAACGGGGATTCAGAAAAGACAGTCGGATCTGTCGACGGTAGTTCGAGTCGAATCGTATAATTTATAGTGCTTCGAATTGGTCTGCTGTTATATACCGATGTTTTGATACATTTGAAAGGGGTTTCGAAAGATCGTTAATTTTATGGTTGTAAACAAATTAAACTATTAATATATGTCCTATTTCGATCTTGAAATGATGTTAATCAGAAACAATATTATACTGGATGTAAATAAAGGATTTGTAAGATTCTGTATCAAAATCTTATTATGAAAACTTTTTCATACGTAACAGTAGGAAATTGCTATTTAAACGTACATAATTTCTGTTTTATAGATAAACCGTTTATTAGAAACCTTTCCTCAAAATTCCAAAACTTATAAGAATTATATTTTCCACGATTTACATTTACATCACTCGTGTTATTGGATTACATCACCCATGTTATTGGATTACATCACTATAAAAACTTAATTATATAGTATCAACGAATAGCCTGTTAATAGATGTCTATAAACATTATTCGATTTCTTCAAACAATTATGTTCAATTGGACATAAATCCTGGCAAACAAGACAATTTCCTAGAACGTAAATATTTGCGCTCGTATAGGTCATCGTATCACACATCAACGCGTGAATCTATCGATCGGTTTGTGTAACAATCCACAGACATAGTTTCGTTTGTTGAGAAAGTAACGCGTGTACGTGTCTCCTATGGTTGGCAGAAGCAACAGTTCGCAAGTCCGCTGAAAGTTCAGAACCATCGGGGCAAATTGCATTATGTCGCACTGATCGAGTTTCGTCGGAACTCTCGAGAAGGTTTCAGCGTGAAATTGGTCGTTACCGACCTTTCTCTCGTCGAAGTTTGCCGGACAAAGAAAAGAACCATCAATCTCATGAATCGCTGCTACGCGGAGCGATTCTCTTGATAAATAAATCGGATTCGATGGGTCGATGGCTGCAGAAAAGTTAGAGATAAGGATACACGACTCGACGATTTCGAATTTATTCGATTCATGTTCCTGCAGATCTATCGTCGCGATCTGTAAATCATACGGCACCCGCGATCACTACGCGCACGATGCGAAAATCTTGTTAGCGTACGAATGGCCGCAAATCTGTTTTGCGCTCAGCTGCTATTAAGAACGATGGTGAGGCCAACTATTCGTAGTTTCATTTCCACAGCTCGATTAATTTTCACGTAGGTACACATTGACGTTTCCGAATACCATTCAGATAGGAAAAGATTATACGTAACCACGTTCCGAAATGCATCACTGTGATCATAGCCTATGTAGCTAACAGCTACTACTAAATTACACCTTGCGCTAATTATTACCAAGAAATTGATTTACTGCCAAGTAACTAGTACGCGATTCATTCCACGTCAATGAAATGCGAGGGAAAATTTTAAAGGTGTAAAATTAGTTAGATAAGACAAATCCCTATTTATATTAAAAAAAAATTAATTAACTTGTAAGATTAGTTAGGTAATCTAAAGAAATAGTACGATAATGAATTTTTAATAACGTATATAGTATAATCAAGTCGTGTAAGTCGTCACAAAATCATATGATAAACGATAAAATAATTTCTAGCGGCACTCGACAGCAAACTTTCCAACGGTCTCTGTCCCGTAGCTTGTTGCACAAAGACCCTAACCTCCACTGGACGGCGGTGGAGCTGTGGTTAGCGCCGTTGGTTACGAACGTTCAGGACCCAAGTTCGAATCCCGGCACTCTTAAATTCGGTTTTTTTCGCCACAATTTGAAAAAATAAAAAGAATACTCTATCACGACGCTATATACACTTCAAATTTAACAAAGACGATAAACTCGATAACAAAATAAATACCGATATTCTCTTATCAATTTCCCAACTCTATCAGAAAATCGAAGAAACAAAAAAAAAAAAAACATATTAAACAAAACCGATCTTTTAAGATATATAAGAAATTCTAGCAAGTATAACGTCAAAGAGAAGTTTTAGGATTCTAGTGATTTTAAACTTAAGCTACAACAAATCTGTTGCGACCTCTCAATTAAGGTGGCGAGCAGTCAAGTTGCAACTGTTCGGTTGGAATCACGAAACTTGAACGATATTTTAAGGTGGAGGGAGAAGATTAAAGTTCTCTAGTATGCTTGTGATTCGTAACGTTTATTTGAAGTGTTTAGTATAAACGTAAGAGTATAAAACGTGTAAGTAAGAGAAGTTCGAACGTGAGCAAGAAACGTGTTTTGAATATCCTTTGGCGTGTACTGTCAAGTTCTCTTCTGGTTTGCTGTTGAACGGACCTATCAAACGCTTAAAATGTTAACTTGTCGGTGTGGTTCGAGTTGCAAACTTTACAATTTGCAACGTGGGAAATTCCAACTTCCCAAAAAATAGCAGAAAATGTCTTGTCCGCATCGTAAACTGAGGACAATCTTTTAAATCCTCAACAAAATCCTAGGAAACCAGGAGTCCCTAAGAAAACAACAGTTACACAGGTATTTGGTGTTCATGGATCTGTCATCCAGGGTCCATCCTCGATTCATACAGATTGTATCAGGATGCTCTGAACTTAGAGGAACTTTGTTCAATGTATCAGTTTTCCATTTAAAAGTTTCGATCTCCCTTAGGAGATTACGAGTCGTCAATCCATTTTAGATGTTGTCGATTGTTTGAAAACTGGAAGATTCTCAAGAGAGTCTGATCAACGATTTGCGACAGAGTGTTCTGATCCGGAGGGTTTTATAAGGGGGTTTCTTCAGACTCTCTGAAGTTGCAGATCTGTTTAGGGTCTCGATTATAATTTCGACGTGTTCTATTAAGGTTTATTTACATTCTGTTCAATTTGTATTGTCGCTCTGTCTATGTGTGTTTTATATAGCTGAAATATACTAATACTACTGTAAAATAAAAGTAAAAATATTTCGAATATTTCTCAGTTTTAATCAAGTTCCTTCTCAAGTTTAAACATTGTTTTATATTATCGAAGGTCACTAAATCTTCAAAACTTGCGTTTTTTCTGCGCGCAGATTAATTTACACACACCTTCGTTTGTTCATTTTGTAACACCGAACGAAGCACGAATATCAGTCAAGAAATAAATGATCTAATTACCTGCTCGTGATTATAACGTTTCGCGTACTTTTTCGCACGATAGTTACGTTGGAAGCTAGAAATTGTACTTCTTTCCGCAAGAATTACCTAATATGTAATATATGCTTTTCTATTCCACGAAACATCGCATGTCTATAACTTCCTACGTTAGATCCACTTACTTCTGCGCTAGAAGCGTTTCTCGTTTCCTCCTCGGCTAAATCGCAAATTCGTTACATTAAGGGCGTGGTTCGATTCGTATTCGTATAAGGTCAAATGTAATCTCATAGATGTTCCTCAACGTGAAGCCATAACGAGTTTCCATCGAATGTTATTATTATAAAATGGTCAAACAGCGTTATGAAATTGGCAAAATTTTAATTTTAATTGTAAGGTTGTCGATAAGTGATTGACCATATATAATCATCGATTTCCTAGTTGTATTTGTTCCATATTGCGCGAATCGATACAGGAACGAGCAACTTTTTGCCCTGATACGAGCGAAACTCTGGCAACGATGCTGCTTTCGCGATGCTCACGTGAAATTCGCTATCTCTCGGCTGGCATGTCACGATGGAAACTCCAAACTGTTTTATGCAGTTGAAAGTGTATTTTCCTTATCAGGATGTTTAACGATGGGTCTCTGTTCCAATATCACGGTTATGGGGTATAAACACGCTTGCATGTAATTAATTGCAGGCGAATGTTAATTAGTAACATAATTGCCAGGCGAAATTTGAAACTAGATTATATTGCAAACAACAATTGGTAATGTTTCAACCGGTTTTAGTACCTTTCTATTTTCGTTAACGCGTTAATCCTATAAGATGTAATGAATAATATTTAAATGCGAAATATAATTTATAAGCAACGTAATTAAATTAACGTAAACGTATTTGCGAGAAATAAACGAATATATATAAAGCGAAACGCGATTTTTTAAAAAAATGTTAACATATAATTTAATTTATAGTTGAAATAGAAAATTACAGAAAAATATAACGTAATTTGCAATTCTTATTTAAAAATGCGGGATATTCTAATCGCTAGTTTCGCTAAAAAGCGGGCAAAATTACTTTCCATTACAAAATTTTTCATTAGTAATTTCATGGACATTACATTTTTTATTATAATATCTCCAGTAAGTAAGTAATAGCAAATATTATTCTGTCCTCCCTTCAACGTAACCGTTCATAATGGCAACCGTTCAAACGATCGATTAAACGTCCGTCACAGTTATGGTTAATCCCAATCACCCAACGCTAATTAAATGAAATTCTATGGTCCATATATCGAAGGTTAATGGAAAGTGACCAAGTTTAATTTGCCCGTAGGCCGTTTTAAGAATAATCCATTGGATTTACAGCACAGCTGCCATACACGATTCACGATATAATACACGGTGCAATTGTTTGGCCTGCATCCATTCGTTCTGAGAAATGGGCAATCGATTCCAATAGTGATTAAAGTTGCACGTAGATTTGGATTAGGATAACAGTTGGGAATTAGGGTAACCGTTCGTTTGTCCCTTAATGGCGTTAAAACGACCATCTGCCATGAGAAATGTAATCCTCTTTTAGATCAAGCCTCTAAACCTCGCTTTACCGACCCTTCTTTTTAACGAATCATATTATTCATACTACTTCATAAATAGCAATATGTTGCTAAAGTGTTCTCATAAATTGGAAATTCAGTTAAAATGTAGATTTTAGCGAAAAAAACTTATTTATAACGCATATATGTAAATTCAATGACGCCAATGAAACAAACGAAGAATCTGAACATACATTTTTACGTAATATTCTTACTCGTAACCGGTAATTAGCAGACTGGAAATTGCAATCTCCGTAAATTGAGATAATTCTTTTCAAGATTCACGGGAATCGTTCTCCGGATAAAATTATGTATACGCTATTCGAGGTAATTAAAGGATCGTTTTAAATATGATCTTAAATATTATACTCCTTACTTGTTTCCGTATATTTTTCTTTTTTAATAATTTCCGTAAACTTATTATAGTATCATACGAATATCATAGTAATCTATAATATGTAAGACCTTCTCATTCCCGTTTGTCTGGTTGATGCAACAAAATCATTCATAGTAGCAATCTTAAAACCTCGAGCTCATTTTTTATAGATAATAAAAACACAAGTAAATTATTAAGTTTCAAAGTATTCGATTTATCGCAAAAGATGATACTATCGATTGAAACAAACGTAACTGCATGCATGTAAAGTTTATATGTAAAAATCAAACTCTATTTATAAAGACTACTATGTTTCAAAGTATTTGATTTATTGCAAAAGATGACACTATCGATTGAAACAAACGTAACTGCATCATGTAAAGTTTATATGTAAAAGTCAGATTCTATTTATAAAAGACTACTAATAAATACATTTTGCATAGGTATTCGTATTTTATTTACATAGGAAACATCAATGTTACTGTACAATTTATCAATTATTTTATTATCTAATTATATATCTCTCACAAATCATAATTGCGCGAGTTAAAGCATTTGATTTGATTGGAGGTGACCACAACATCTCAGGACAGTTAATTCGCTCGAGGCGCCAAAGTGTTTAGCAGATACATATACCAACACACGATCGTGTTTCATTATTTTTCAAATCCGAGTTACGACACATGTAGTAGCGTCTGGAATACGAGTTATTGTCCTCGAACGTTTGCAAATACATACTTCCAGCAACGCGGCCAAGCATCGAGATAAAACAGCTCAAGTTACCATAGAATGGATTCTAATTCTATCTGTAACGTCGTTACGACATTAACACCCGCCTTAATACGATGATGAAATATCATGATACAAATGGATGCTCGTTAGAGCTGAGAAAACGCGAATGAGAAAAGGTCTTCTTCGAGTTAGCGTTGAGAAGAATAATCTTATGGAATTCCTTTGAAAAGGTCGCGCAACGTGTCGATCCGCGCGAAGATTAAAACGTACATAAAGTTTAAATGTTTCCTCAGGATCATCATGAACTATCATAGTTATAAACTTTAAAAAACCTAGTATCCACTGGCCGTGTAGAATGCTCGCGAACATTCGCGAGCATCTGAAAATGCTACAACACACCAGCACTATCAAAGTTATTGACAACAATTCTAAGGTGAATAGGCTGTAAATAGTTGTAAGTTTGTTTGTGCATTATGGTCATGTTGTGTAGAGTGAGACACGAAAGGTTCTGCTGCGAGTCGCCGGGTGTCGCTGCTGTGCTACTGCTGCATTTTCCTTCTCATTTTTGATGCCGCGGAAAAAAACCGAACTCCGATCGCCGGGATTTGAACCCGGGTTCTGGACGTTCGTAACTTAAGGCGCTAACCGCTGCGCTACCGTCGTTCGACGCTAGTTGGCGTCGAGTGGTGGTATTTTGCTGTCGAGTGCAGCCACAATTCTTTGCTAATTTTGTACACGTATCCTCGATTATTCGTGTACAAATATTTATTAAATATAACCCTGACATACTCGTTTTTCGATATCGATATTCGCTATTTATTCAGTAACAGATATAATATAAGAGTTAACAACCATCAAAACAGTTAACCAATTACTTGACACGACAGATCAGATCCGCAGACTAAAAAGACAATACACTTTAAATTGAAGCATTAGATTCAGCTAGAATCAAGCATCCTATAAACACTTATAATCCAAGTTACAGTACGACGTCAAAATAATTTACTTATAACACTCAATGAGAATTGATTGTAAAAATTCTACCAAATAAAAAAAATATTCGCTATTCATATTTTCCGCACTATGTAATTAAAATCAAATAATATGGAGAAAACGAGAAAACAGGTACAATATATCTTTAATGATTTACTACGAGTGAAATTTCACCTTACGCGAATTTTCCTCTAACACCAGCGTTCCGTAATTTCGTCGCAATGTTTATTTTTAGTATTGCAGATAATAACATTTCTATCTTTCGTTTAATATCGAATAATGACGAAACATTTAATTGCGTTGGTTTGAAAACTTTTGAAAGTTGAATTTAATTCGATTCGGCCTAATTCGTTTAAAACTGAAATCAGTTTAAATGGAAAAAGGTAGCTGAATTCCATTGTTTACTTTTCGTTTCGATCTTTTGATCGATCGGCATCGGTACACCCCGTTCCGACACAAAACATCCCTAACAAGCCAGGACGCTCGTTTGATTCTCGAGGCGAACCAGCCGGGTACATCTCATGTTGCTTTGAAATTTATCAGCGCGGCTAGATGTGGGTCAACCAGCGAGAGCACTCGCCGAGCATCGAAGCTCGGCAGATTTTTCTGGGATCTCCAACCGGCTCGCAGCTGTGACTTTCCCCGATTGACCTCACAACTCTATTCAACGAGACACCTTCGATACTCGTCGTAAAAATAACGAGATATCGATCAAAATGTACGAGGACTCGCGGCCTGGTTGCACGAGGTTGTATCGGTTTGCACGATTTGCTCCCGCGGCGAAATCGGTATCGTCTTTTAAAGAATCTACCATCTCCAGATCTGCACGGAGTATCGACGAAAGTTCGAAATCGCTATGTGTTCTAGAGAAGTCAAGAATCTTAAAAAATGCTAGCTAAATTCTTTTCTGTTATCTCGGCAAGTTCTTTCATACTGATTGAAAAAGCTATAATTATGCTATCGCGAGAGAGTTTGAAATCGTCGCGTACTACATAAAAGTGAGTAATTTGAGAAAAACGTCAGCTTGAAATTCTGTTCAAGAAGGCGATAGTCGAATAAAGGAGTCAAAGAGTAATTCAAAATTGATCGATAGCGTCTGTCTGATTCTGAAAAACGTTTGTTCGTGCGAAAGCATTTTCTCGAACCTGACCATACTCTCCGATCGAGAGGGAAGAGCAGCAGTAAACAGAGTGTAAATAAAATAGAAACGAAGAGAGCGAATTGGTAGCGCATGGCACGTGACTCGCGTCGAACGTCTGTTCCTTCGCAGACAAACGCGAGAATGTTACTAATTAATTGTTCCTTAATTATCCCGTTATCGAGCGTTTAATGCTTTAATTTGACGCACGTTTCTTTTCGAGGCTATTTACTTGTTCGAGACGAGAAGTATCTATGTGTGTGACGATAATTAGTTCTACTTCAATCATACCGATATTTCAAACGTTTTCGTTTTCAAATAATATTTGAATTTTATTCTTTCAAGTAATTCGCGTAGGCAATATTTTGTTTTATTATCATCGTCCAATCTACTGGAAAATACAGTAGCGACAAAAATTTGAACAAACGAAGAAGAAAATTCTCTTTGTCGTCAAATTTATCATTATCATTGTGTTTTATCGATAGATGATTTTCACTGTGAACCAAACGTTCGTATACAAAGGTCTGTCAAGCCTGGAGGCTTGACATATGGATATGTCCGCATAATCTAATTTCCCGTAATTTAATTTATCAGAAAATCATTATCGCGATATACTCTGTTTACACTCGTATCCTCTCCTACGTTCTTCGTATTTCTCTAGACCTGCATCAAACGGTATCGTTTTAACGAACGTGTTACGTGACGCAGTTAGGTCTCATCAGTTGGACGTTGAATCTACTATGGGAGCAAGTGATTATCTTTTCCTAGAACGCAGGAATGTAAGAAGCAGCGAATTACTATAAAAGAGTAATGACAACGTTATGCAAGTAATCGGATTACGTAAGAGTCGACTGGAGGCACTTCAGGTGCGGCACGTGCGGCATAGGTCGACGAAAAGGGTTACGAGAAAGGTTACCAAAGGAATGGAGAAGGGGGGGGTGGGTCAGCGTTGGATAAGATCGTGAGAGAAAAGAGTTGACGTGTACGAGAAAAGTTCCGGAACAACAGGGTAGAATGGTACTGCTACGTGACGGGATTTCGTGAGCGAATCGAATACCCAGGAATGTAACTCGCTACCTCAATGGACTGCTATGCACCCTGTGGCCATCCAAAGATGCATTCTTTATATCTTTCGTGCTTGTTCCTTTTCTTGACATTTATTGAACGTTGAATGAGCGTCTAAGGTTAATTCTAGATATCTTCGGCTTTCGGAAAATTCCAAAAAAAAAAAAAAAAAAAAGAAAAAGAAGATGAAATAATAAACTTGCAAAAATATCTTTTTGTATTTTTAGTTCTTTAATTCTTTATTTATGAAGATTTATATAGGTACATATTCTTCATTAATTTCTAAAGCTAATTAAAAAGGTTGAAACTTAGGAGGTACACATTTAACGTAGCATTGTGCGTTTTATTCTTATACCATAATACCATATTATATCCATCTTAACTTATCATATCTTATACCATATTATATCCATTTGTTGCATTCGCTTGTCCCATTAAGAACCTACTTGATATGCACGGGAAAAATGAAATACACGTTTAAGAATAACGTTGTCTGGAGTTAATGCGATAATTAATGCCCTGGCTCGGGGATGTTTTTCAAGCTTATTACAAGAACAACTAAGAAAACTTGAGTAAAAATTTTGCAAATGGAGCAACATGTAAAAACTGTTAAAGAGTTCTTATTCTGGAAGAATAAATAAATTGAAGTAATTGTATACTTCGATAGATGCATTTAAAAGATACACTTAGGTGATCATTTAATGCAACGATTAAATGGTTCTGTATACCTTCTTCGATGTTTCTAATAATCGAGTTATATAAAGTGGCACTACATGTGATTATTACGGTATGATTATCACGGTAATCGTATGTATATAATTACATGCGAACCTATGCTCGCAGCAATCGTGATTTTACTTACGCGAAAGAATCTACTCGTTAAGGTCCCATTCCCAGCGAGATCTGGTGAACTTAATGAGCGGACAAGCGGAAACAACTGTACCAGAATCGATTCTAACCTTGTGTCTAAGTCTCGGAGAAACTTCTATCAATTCAATTACCTTCTCGAAATTTTAATTAATGAAACTCCAAGTAATTAAAACTTTCGACTTTTTTCCATTTCTTTCGCGAAATTAATATTTGAATATATACTATAAATATTAATACAAATTTAAAAGTGAAATAGAAGTTTGATAAATTTCGAAGAACCACGCAGATATGCTAAAACCATGGATTTTATCTTTTAATTTTTTATATCGGTTCAAGTAATTTTAAGTAAAATTAAGTGTAACATTTATACGCTTCGCTGAGGTGTAGTAGAAAAAGAGAGAAAGAAGCTTTTATATTTTCCCTGCGAAATCCTTCAAGCGGCAGAGAAAGTATCTCTATCTGACAGAAGCGACGAACAGCGCTACATATCGTTGAAAGTTTTAGCGAACAACGCAATAAAGTTTCTGCAATTACATTTAATGGCGGTACTGCCGATTTATGAACGTTGTATCATCGATACTGTTTTTCAATTTCTCGACGTTTTTTTTATGTGTGAATTGCAACGCTTGACATGCATGTCATTTACGGAACACAATACGATATTCTACAAACAAGTCACGAGTGTTTCACTAAATTCGATAATTATAAACTAAAGATATAACGGACGAAGTCTTAACAACCAGTAAAATTGTCATATATTTCAGTAAAATTTAAACTTGAAAGAGTAGTACTATATTTAAACAAATAATATCAAGTTATCTATATACATAATGCATAAAATATTTATTTATATTGAAGCGAACTTATTGCAAAGTATTTTAATATCGCAGTGGATGAAGTAATGTCTTTTAATAAACTTTCAAAAGACCTAAATTTATGTAACAATTGGCAATTTTTTATTATTTCTCGCTTCGACTCTGTTACAGAAAGAGAGAGAGAGAGACTGGTCAAGTCCTATCTCGAATCGACACCACGAATTCCATATTTCGGTTAAGATAAAAGGAGTGGTGTGAATGATCGTAATACTGAATTAACAGTTTAAATATACTCTTTATTTCCAACAACTTTTGGGACTTGAGTGTCTGCGTGTAGTGCTGCGAGAGATGTGGATGTGCTTTGAGCGAATAATTGCACGCAAGTTGAGGTTTCTTCGGTTCGATGAGTTAGCAGCAACTTTAGGTATCTTATGGCCGTGATGTCCAGTGATGCTGAGGTCTATAAGGAAAACTAGTGACGGATGCTGGTCTCCCTCAACGTTGGTTCGTGGATGGAAGTGATCTTCGAACATCCAACATGAAAAAACCGGCTTTTCCCATGTTTTACCGGAATGAGCAATAACCCCAAGGAGCGTCTCGACTTGAACGATGCATTGTATAAATTATCCTCGATAGTAAGCAAAAAAACTAAATCTGATGACGGCAATTAACGGTATCTTAAGACAAGTATGTTTGAACAGCTGTTGACCATCTTGATCACAGAATGGACTATAGTATTGGTATACAAGTTCCAAATAATAAAATATCACTGCTACAAAATCGCAAGGATGGCACATCTCGTCTGCATCGATGCTCAGCATAGGGAAAATCTTATGTTGTGGCACGCATTATCAGAGGTTCGCTAAGGATTTCGTTGCAACATCATGACCTTTCCAGCAGCGCTGTACGGCACAGCGATTTATTAATCGTAAACTATCCCATGGCTTACTGAATCGTAATTAACGGATTCGCGCACGATGACGTTATAGGGTCGCATCTCACGAGTCGGTTTCAGCTTTTACATGGTCAGTTTTATAGTCAACGGTAACGTCGCGATGAAGACATTGAGGAAATTGGACGGATCAGACGATCCAACGTCATGATTGTGATAAACGGAATTAAGTGTAATACTATTTGTTATTAACTATCCAATCGAAGAAATAGCTTAATTACAAAGGGATGAAGCGATATCGCGTTGGCGTATTACGCCGACATGACCGAGAGCAGGAATCCTAGGGCGCTGTCGGCAATAGCGGCGGGAATGCGAATTAACGGGCTCTTTCAAACCGTCTGAAACGGCGCGGCAAACTATCGCGCACCCTGGGAAACGTGTCGTTTCACTCTTTTGCCATCGTTTTCACATGCAGCTAACTGTACAATACAGAAAACATCATCTGAATCATCCTTGTGAATGCGTGCACGATACCGTGCTGGTGACCAGCAGCAAAATTTAGAAAGAGAAGGATTCCTACAATCATGTGTTTCAGTTCCTGGAAATTGTGCGACCTACTCATGTTCTCATGTGCTTTTTTAGATATTTTTTGATATTTAGTAATATCAAATTTTGGTTTTATTGGTGACATTATTAACACGCAGGAAAAATTAGAAAAGGCAGGTTTCTACAACCGCGTTTTAATCCTTGAATATCGTACGACACGTTTTGTGTTTTATTTTATAATAAAAAAAATAAAATTGCGTAATAAACAGAAGCTGCGATACAAAGCAAGATTTAAATCAGTTACATCATCGAATTTTACATCTAAATCACGTTTTTGTTTCAACGAACAACAAGAGCTTTAGCGAAAATCCAAGCAATGCTGCCGACACTTGTAACATAAATATGAGTTCTAGAATAGAAATATCATATGGCTACGGTGGCGAAGTTGATATTGTATACGGCTACAAACCCAAAGGACCTGTGTTCAAATCCTAGTCGTAATTTTCCTAGTTTACGGAATTCCAACTGATGGGCCTCGTCCGGGGCTGGAGGGGAAGACCTAACACCGACCAAAACAGAAGGAAGCCGTCAGCGATCAAAGTCGGACAAAGAGTGTGCTGCTCATCAACAAATCGTCAAAGACTCTGTGATAAAAATAGAACAAATGTGATAAAACTAGGCTGTGATCCATCATTATACCAAAGATTAGAAATAACAATAGACTATGAAATATACTAATAAATTAACAAAACTAATATAAAGTAAGAAAAACACTAACAAAACTAACACCACTCCCCCGGACAAAGCACTAACAATTTAAGAGTGGTACATCGATGTCCGCGAAATAACGCTGACGTGTGGCCGGGCCTCCAGGAAGCACAGAAGAAAGAAGAACGTGCAATTAAGGATCATTGCGACTAGGGTGTGAGCACAGCCTTCTGGGTGAAATAGCCGTATACGATGGCGCCAGGGCCCAAACATTCGGTACTTTGGACGGTTCCCCTTGTAAGGGCCCAGCCGTAGACTCTAATTTTGCCCATAGTTCCAATAATATTTCTTTTTTTTTTACTAAAATTTAGCTTTCAAAATTTAAGGATTAGATAGGAAGTGACTCGAAAATCAGGGTTAAACACAAAGCGTTGCACGAAGGAAAAGAATTACATTAATAGTTGGTGTTCGGGATTTGGAGTGGTCGTCTGTTTATGACCCGGACAACACATCTGCTTTTTTTTGAGAAAGTCCGAATTTCCTACCTCCTAAGATGTAAGCCTTAGGGTGTGGACCTCATTGGAAGACTAATAAACAGTCTCGCCCGATGGTTCAGGCCTAACCAAAACATACTACTACTCAGTATCATTAATTAGCTCTACCTTGAGCGTTAATGTCGGTCAAGGTTCGCGATATCAACCGATCAGTTGCAACCTGATTGATCGCCACTAAGTTGAGAACTCGCAATATTGGCCTTTCGAGCTTGATTCATTGTCGTTAGAGGAAGCATCACAAGGATCGGAAACGAATAAGGAACCACTCATAAGCGAGTTATAAAACCCGATACATAGAAGAATCGCGCGTAACTCGATTCTGGAACTAAATTTAAATCGATACGTCTTGAGGAAACGAGAAGATCAGAATTCGTTATGCAACGAGCAAGTAAGACAAACACTTGCGAAAAACGGTTCGCCGTTTCCAGCGTTCGAGAATAATTGCGAGGCGTGGAATTTCGGTATCGCAAGAATCGTCGTGAATTCCTATTTTCCATTCGACGACGCGATACTCGTTCCCTTGTCTTATGAATAATGTTTTCACGGGCGTGAAATCGACGCAACGCCGCTCGAAGATGAACAAGAACCAGTCGTAGCTCGCGGAGAAATTTCACTTTCGCGACAAAGTCCCATGGAAAGATGGCCGTGTTTGGGATAATCGATCGCGAATCACTGACCGTCGTTGCTTTTCCCTTAGTCCTCTACATGATACCTGGAACCTGTTTCGAACTTCGTAGGTCGTACCTAATCGCGTTGCACGTCCGTTTAGCCGCTTTAGGTAAGACCTACTACGCGTTTATCGCTGTTTCTAAATACTAAATGCCTATCGGTAATATAGATCATCGGTAAGATATAGAATCAGTCGTTTCGGGTATTAACGAAGGAAGGAGATAAATTGTTTCTCAGGTTTGAGTCAGTTTTTCAAGGAGTTTCTTGTTTCAGAGATATATGAGCTCGTATTTGTTACTACTAATGTCGAATTGGTTCTTGTAACTTAATTCGTGAATTACGTAACGAACGAAGAATTTGAACTACCGAGTAAATATAGATTGTTATGATACATAACAAAGTGTTTCATAAGAAATAGATACGCACGACCCTTTCTTCAAAAAACATAACACTTACTATGTTCCGCGATGTGTTCGATACACAAACATAGCAACAGTCCTTGAACGGTCAGCGAAGAATCTTAAAGTACATTCCTACGAGGTAAAAATCGATCAAATCAAGATTTGCACTTACGCTTATATTATTAAATATTTCGCTTGCATTTTAAATATTGCGCTTAAATATTTCGTGAGTCTAATAAACGTATTTATAAGGAACTAAGTAGCGTGTATATAATTATTCCTTCAGTGAAAATGAATTCTTTGGACGAAACTGCGAACAAGCAATCTATATAAAATTCTATAGTATTATTCATATTCATTGCTTTCATTTTTGTTAGTAATTCTATTCACTGCAGTTAAATGCATGCATGTTAATTAGGCAAATGTTCCCTAATAATCTCAGAAAAAATGATAAGAAAGAGTAGTTTGCGCAATTGATTAGTATTCATTTTCGCTCATGGAGTATTCACTTCCACGTTTAACAACGCTATCTATTTCTAGAATTCATTGGGAATTCATATGGAGGGAGAAGCATCGTTCACGCGAACAGTCATCCTCGGTTCAAAGACCTAACGCATTGGACGATGCAAACGAATTTCAGTCTTGGGAAACATTGTCTGCGAAAGTAACGTGAGAATCGATCGAAAACAGAGTATAGGAAGGTCCGTTCCATCATTTTCGTTTCATTGCGATAATCATGCGATGGGTAGCTGGGTGGCCAAGAATCAAAATCGGGAATGAGATCGAAACGAACTGTCTCTTTAAATGCTGAACAGCTACGAAATAGCGTGATCCTCCACAAATAGTGATCGTATTTATGAATAAGCGTATACACTTATGTATGTATTTTGTATTACTATATGTATTCTGGAGGATACTTTACTTTTAAATTCCTCATATACCTATAAACATCCACAGTCTAACAACTATCAAATGAAAGAGAAAACAAATTCACTTAAACATATGATGGAAAGTTGTTTCTTGCATCGAGACAAAGAAATTAAAAACCATATGTTTCACATCTTCAGGAAAGTAAATCCTGTTATACACATCGAATATCTCAGCGCTCTTATTCATGGTTTCTCATTTCTATTACAACAGACAATACTTATACGTATATTAACGAAAGGAGAATCTCCTTCTATTTCTCGAAAAGATCGGAAAATTAAATTTGAGAATGAATTGGAAAGATGAAAGCAAAACAAAGGAAGGAAGAAAGGAAAGCAAACAATGAAATAATGGAGAGTGATATACCTGATGTATAAATAAATGTAATAATAATCCGGAAGAATATACTTTAAATTTCGTGTAAATACTATTGTTACTTTCTATGACTCCAACATATATCATCAAATATATCAATATATATCATCAGTTCAAACATACTTGCTCGGACCCGCAATAATCCTAAGCAACCGTGAGTTGCAACCAATGCTATTGCCGTCCCAGATTTAGATTTTTACTTACTGTCAAAGCCCTTAATTTATTTAATGCTTCCTTAACGTCGAGGCGCTCCTTATTGCACGTCAGGGTGAAAGGCGGGATAAGTGTCCGTCCAATCATTATCCACCAGTTTTCCAATTAGCAGCAATGACCGTTGTCCTTGCTTAACGAAAATTGCAATAAACGGATCCGCGTGTCTCGTGTTCCAGGCACACCCCCATCGGTAGTTTTGCTCCTCGACATCACGATCTCCGAACTTCACTCGTTAGCAATTCTTCGGTCAAAACGTTCTTTCCAGTTATTAAAAGTTGTTGGAGACAAAGAGTTTTATTTAAGTTGTGAACATCATTTGGACCATCCCAATTATCTTAACCGAAATTGGGTATCGGCTGATTCCTTTCCCCTTGTTTCAGCGTCTACATCTTGAACTCGTTCCACGTGTCGCCTAGCACATCAGCGAAAGCTTAAGTCGGTTTTTTGGCTATATGCAATTCCATGGTGTCCAAACATGTTTTTAACGCTTGTCTCGCTTCGACGATCGATATACACTGTCTACGTCCACCAGCCTCAATGTTCTCGTTACACATTAGAATATGTTTCGATTTGGCTGCCACTCCATTTACGTCCATCTTCGAAATCACGTAGAAAGGTCCAACAGTTTGTTTCTTTTCTACGGAGACGCCAAGGTTCTCGAATTTCTTCATTTTGCTTCAACAATGGACAACTTGGGGATTTTCCGGTACTACATTTAACCACGATCTCTGTGGATTACCATAAGCGTCGCGTAGACTTTCGTCACTGATGGACACCGTTACTCACTCGTCGAGGACGTTCCTTCATCTTTGAAATTTCCGCTCAAAGATACTAAGGAACCTCTCGATGTTTTACAGTCGCATTTTTCGAACGTACTCGTGCTAAATCCACTCCGTGAATTCTACGAAATCCACTTCGTGACCGTTCGTGTTGTCTCCATCTAAAGCTACTGCGATTATGTCCGTTGTAACCGATGTTGCTCTTATCAACTATATGTTGCGATGTGGCGATCACTCATGTTGCATCTAGTCGGTGGATATCGCGAATCATGAACGCCATTAACGCTCAAGGTGGCGGTAGATTAACGATGTAGAGTAATGTCGTGTCTACTTGGTATATTTACACTGTTTGGTATAAACGCAAGAGTACGTAAGGAGTTTCTATTAAGACTGGTGCATGATGAGTCTCTCTTGCTGACTGTCCGATGAAGACTGAATACTCGTCTCTTGAAGCGTCTGGTCTTTATATTCTAGCTCTCCGTCCAGGGGGTGTTCTTCTATCCATATTTCCTTTGAGGAGGAAATCTATTTCTATCCAATCTGGTAAGTATCCTACGGCCGTGGATGTTTCACATCTGGTGTTTATGTTTATCTTTAGAGCGGACCCATACAGCATTCCGGGTGGCCGTTACCCTCTTGACACACTGTAAATTTTACAACTTGTGAGATAGGAATTTCCAACTTCCCAAAAGACACGTGCTGTCCATATCGTAACGAAAGATCTCTCGAAATCCCGAACAACCGATTTATCTAATAACTTTTTCTTTATGACGACGATGTCCTCGAGACAAGAAAGACTCGTGGGATCTACAACTGCCGTACATTTTGTCCTACTTTCTCCGATAGGAACATGAAGAGATCCGTTTCCATTTTCTACCACGATCGAGTTTGCAAAGTCAAACTGAGACTGACTTATTCCGTTCTCTAGCCATATTTTAATTCAATTATCAACTTCGACTTCATCTAATTTAGGCGCTCCTATTTTCACGTATTGATCCGCACGCACCGATCGCTACCGGTGTCTATCAACGCGGTCAAATTGCAATCTCCGATCTTAACGTCTCTGCAACGCTTTGTCTGTAACGACTGCGACACGCTACATGTATTCTTAGGAGACTTACATTGTCAAATTGCGATGCGATGTGTCCGTAGCCCTGGCATTTGAAACTTCTGGCAATTATGCTTTTCGTTGGGCAGTTCGCACTTAGGTGATTTTTGTTTCCGCACAGGAAGCTCCGTCGCGTCTCGACCTCTTGGATTTTTCTTCGACCAGCTTGCTGTCTTCGCGTTTTCCTTCGTGGCCTTGTACGGGGCGAACTTCTCTTTTAATTCGCGAACATTCTTGGTGCTGTGCAGTATGATGTTGTTAGTTTGCTCGCGAATTCCGCCGATAATATATTTTGTTACGACCAAACTGTCCATACTCCCTTTCTGATATGTCTCGGTTTTCTTCATGATTCGACGCAACAGTTCCTTCTGCACCTTGTACGCGTCTACTTTTTGCGCCAACTCGGTACTCAACATATCCTTCGTTGTTCTCCAGTTTCTAGGACGCTTTCCGTGGTTGACAAACAATTTCGCCGAATAGCGTAGAAGTATCTTCACGTATATTAATCGCTACGCGTTAGTCCAGCCACAAAGGTTGTACATTTCCTCAAATTCCAACATCTAGCTTTGCACACTGACGTTGTTATCACCTTCTAATGTGCTCATAGACATATCCACGACCCTGAATGTTAAAGACGTGTGCGCTCCTACTGTCGACTCGAACGCGTGTTTCGAACATGTCGCGCTATTCGACATCTTCTTTCTCTTCATCGTACTCGCCGTGCTCGATCGCCAAGGCGATGAAAGCTCTTAGACGCTCTCGCCTTCTTAGTAATTCTTTGTAACCTTCGTTTTTTCAGTTCATCTTTCATCTCGGCAACTTTCATTGTTTCATGTTTGCTTATCGTTAACAATGGCTCTTTCTTCGACATCAATGATGGTATTATCAGCGTTTGATCCTTCGCTTTTTGTGGATAATGATTCAATGCGACATCAACTCAATCTCACAATTACTACACGAATAATTCTGTTTAACATTTCGCTTTCTTTTTTGTTCAATCTCGACTCGAACTCCCGCAATTATACTTTTGATATATTCATAATGATTGAAACGGTGATTATTTAAATAGAGCTATTTCTTGATGTAGTAATGTATTACAACTGAATTTGTACACCTAGTCTACTTCTGAATAACAACTCAGCACTAACAAATATTCGACAACCAATGCATAAAGACTAACTTCTCTCTGCAATTAGCCGCATCTTACCCGTAACTGGCGATTCTCTCCAACAACACGTCCTTTTATACCATGGTTTTCGGTTCCCCTACCATGCATATGTATCTTACAGCTGTTTGTGACCCAAGATGGTCAGAGGCACCTTTTTTGATTGCCTATTCACCTAAAGGGACACGGATACGTGTTGGCCCACTTAGCCCATTGGAAGGTCCCATCTTACCTGTACGGCTAGGGGCCTTTCATTTCTTCACTATCTGTGGTTCATCGGAATTTTCTCAACGGTTTTTTTAGGATACTACGATAAATAAAAGACTACAGCATACAGGGACGCTTTACATTTTGTTGAAGTAAACCTTACTTCTAGGAAAACTCTACATCAGCGCTATAGCTTAGTTTTTCTAGCCTTTGAAGCCACTAAAAATTGTCTAGCACTAAATTAATAAGAAGGGTCTTTCAGCCTCATAACCTTTTTAGGAATATGCTTGCGCAGATTGTGGTTAGGTTAGTGCAGCGGGGTCTGGACAGGCCAGTTTTCGTGATTCTATAAATACCTATAGGAACATGGCTTCGGAGCTGTGTTGTAATGTAACGCTGCCAGAGTGCGCTGCAGTAGCATACACTGTACTTATGCTATTCCTACACTAGTACTCAGATATATTTCTATTGCACATTCACCCACGCGTTCCTACATCAGATAACCGCAACACTTTTAAATGTCTCTGTTAATTTGTCTACCTTAAAATTCGGAATAACTGACATCCGCTTGAATTCGCGACGGCGCGTCAACCAAATGCGATGCAACCAAAAATTGGGAATGAGCAAATACGAGTAACTGTAGGTACATACCTCGGAGGAGACAATATTTAGGGATAATAAACGGTATAATGATGATAATAAACGGAACCCAACGGAACTCGGGCTCACGACGACCTACTTGTTACGTCGATGACACTGACGGCACCGAAACCGGGTTAACGCGTACATGCTGGAGCATTCCACTATGCTCTAGCAGACTCACGGTGTACAGCGAACAAACCGAAAGGCAAAGTGCTATTCATTCGAAATATATATCGTGCATGATGTTGGTGATAATTGTAATTTGATGTAAATTACTATATTACAACTGAACTAGGTTGCGGAAGAATATAAGAAAAATGTAGCAATTAATTCAGTACACGCGTACAAATAATTTTATTCGGAAAATCTGTATCGAATAAAAAGATTCATTTTGCTTGCTTCAGACGATATTACATATAGATAACTTGTTTGTAATATGTACGTTTGTAAGCTGTATTTGTAAAATACGTGTGCATGTAAAAATACAAATGTAAAAGTTATTTGGTATATAACAGCATAATTACTAGGGATACTGTAGCATACGGAAAGGTTGTCTAAAAAAGTCCCGACGAAATATATACAGTTTTACTAGAAAGCGTAAGTACGGACAGGTTGAAAGTGGCGGGAAACTTCCATAGGCCATGGGACCCATCAATATGCTTCAGGTCGTTCAGTCAAATAGTTACTCGGAAGAAGGTGTACGTGACCATGATCATGAACAGTTATGAAACGCGTGCGTGTTGAGCGTATGAAAAGATGATAAAGGGATGCTTCAGTGAGAAAATCCTAATCGTTAGTTATTAATTGAGAGTCTAGTTGCGAGGAATTTATTAGTTGCGAGTCGTAGTTGTGGGAGAGTTGCTGGCGAGTTAGTTAATTAGTAGCTGGCGAATTCTTCTGACTCGTTAATTGTTAGTTGTGAGTTGTGAATTATCAATTTAGGTGTCTTAGTTATATCACGTTACTGCATTAAATTCAAATCAAATAGCCATCGTTTCCTGTTTAACCACTGTAAAGAAATCCATCTATCAATAAATTTATCGTATATAGTAGAGATCACTAGTAATCCTGATTTCCATAATTCTGATTTCTATAATCCTGATAATTCTTATCATATTGATAATAAACATATATTTAGCTTATTTCTAGTAGTTCAAGCGTTCCATATCATACAGTAGGATTTTTTAGGAAACGTCACATTGCATTGAATTAATTTCCATTCTCCCCGAACAGAATTAGCTAATGTCTTTCATGTCTCTAATTTGCACACACCAATTCAGAAAACGGTTCAAAATGTCAGAGAATAACAACTTACCGTTATATTCCATGCAAGGACATTCAATCACACTAAACATTACTCCGAATACTTGAACACATATCAGCAAATAACTATTACACGATGATTCAAGAAAAAAGATAAAGCAAAGAAAAAACTTACTATGGTTTGGTAGGACGATATCCTATTACGATTCAGTTTCTTTCCTCGCCGCGAAATCTGCCTTGTATTTTAGCAGAGGAACAGGCCACTCTTACCACGGTACCAATTATTCGTAATGCGCGCAACGAGGCTCGGGTCAGGAGGAATTTAAAATTGTGCAAGTTAGGGACAAAGTTGCCATGACGAAAAAAAAGAACAGGAAGCCAAAGGGTTTTCACGCTCCTTCGCAGGAAGGTCCGTACGTGTAACTGCCTCTATACGCGAGTGCTGCGACGCAAAACCCGTATACCCTCTAAATATTCAGAAGACGCCGCTTCTGGAATGTTGCTCTCGTTATCAGTGAAAGTTGCGCGATATAAATAAGTAGGTATGCGAACGGTGTACCGGTGTAACGCGTCAGCAAAGGCGCTTAAAGAATATCAGGTGACAGAGCTTCTTTCATAGCCAGAACGCGTTTCGCTGAGCATCTTTAGCTATTTACATTCATGCACGTTTTGTACGTATTAACACGTTCACTGTCAGCCAAATACAATCAAACAACTCTGGAGTTGTATTTTATTTCATCAGAAATGTCTTTACTTTTTGATTACGGATTTTTATACGTTTATGAAAAATTTAAAAGTGCAAACATACATACACAGTATACAAAAAACGTAGGTAGTATAATATGGATCAGCGCTTTTAGAGGACGCACTAAATTTTGAACAAAGCATAATAGAACAGAATTTACTTATTAAACTATACATTGTCGCATTTTGCGCTGCGCATGAGTCGTAACACGAGTCGCGAAAGGAATACGTCGTTATTCGCGAATTGCGCGAGTCACAGCTGTCGGGAATGGAATTAAAAACACAACATTTAAAGGAAATAAGAAATATGACACGTACAAATGCTTTAATATTACAGTAAATTTATAAATAAATATACATCATGAACAAAATTAAAATAGAAGTGAGAACATCGAAATCATAACATCATATTGCTAGATAATGACGAGTGATCGAAGCTTTTTTAATTCGAAGGTAATTTCACTTTTAAACGCAACCTGTGGGCACACTTGACGTTTACTGATGTTTCAAACTTTTCGTTATAGAAAGTTACAAGAAAAACAGTGAAAACAGAGATCAACAAATGTATTGAAACTATGAAAATGTGTACTTAATTGATAATTCTATAAATACTAAAATCATTTCTACAAAGTTAATTATAATTAGACTGTTTCTTTAATAAATGCAATACGCCTGATACATCCTTTCTATAGAACAATACAGTATCTCGAAAACAAGCAACGAGTGTTTTACTAAGTTCGATAGTTATAAACTAATGATATAATGGACGAAGTCATAACAACTAGGAAGCTTATCATGTATTTCAGTAAAATTACGTTTGAAGGAGCAATACTATATTGAAACAAATAATATAAAGATATCTATATACATAATGCTTAAGATATTTCTTTATATTGAATAAGATCTTCAACAATTGATAATTTTTTTTATTTCCCCATGTTCGTCTGTATCGCGCGGAGACGTGTTCGCGGTATAACGCGTCAACGAGAGTGGTAAACTTTCGTCTGGATATGGTAATTGAGGCCATGAATTAGCCGATTCCATATTTCGGTTAAGATAAAAGGAGCGGTTTGAATGATCGTAACACTGAATTAACGGTTTAAATATACTCTTTATTTCCAACAACTTTTGGGACTTTAGTGTCTGCGTGTAGTGCTGCGAGAGATGTGGATGTGCTTTGAGCGAATAATTGTACGCAAGTTGAGGTTTCTTCGGTTCGATGAGTTAGCAACAACTTAAGGTATCTTATGGCCGTGATGTCCGGTGATGCTGAGGTCTGTAAGGAAAACTAGTGACGGATGCTGGTCTCCCTCAACGTTGGTTCGTGGATGGAAGTGATCTTCGAACATCCAACATGAAAAAACCGGCTTTTCCCATGTTTTACCGGAATGAGCAATAACCCCAAGGAGCGTCTCGACTTGAACGATGCATTGTATAAATTATCCTCGATAGTAAGCAAAAAAACTAAATCTGATGACGGCAATTAACGGTATCTTAAGACAAGTATGTTTGAACAGCTGTTGACCATCTTGATCACAGAACGGACTATAGTATTGGTATACAAGTTCCAAATAATAAAATATCACTGCTACAAAATCGCAAGGATGGCACATCTCGTCTGCATCGATGCTCAGCATAGGGAAAATCTTATGTTGTGGCACGCATTATCAGAGGTTCGCTAAGGATTTCGTTGCAACATCATGACCTTTCCAGCAGCGCTGTACGGCACAGCGATTTATTAATCGTAAACTATCCCATGGCTTGCTGAATCGTAATCAACGGATTCGGGCACAATGACGTTATAGGGTCGCATCTCACGAGTCGGTTTCAGCTTTTACATGGTCAGTTTTATAGTCAACGGTAACGTCGCGATGAAGAAATTGAGGAAATTGGACGGATCAGACGATCCAACGTCATGATTGTGATAAACGGAATTAAGTGTAATACTATTTGTTATTAACTATCCAATCGAAGAAATAGCTTAATTACAAAGGGATGAAGCGATATCGCGTTGGCGTATTACGCCGACATGACCGAGCGCAGGAATCCTAGGGCGCTGTCGGCAATAGCGGCGGGAATGCGAATTAACGGGCTCTTTCAAACCGTCTGAAACCGCGCGGCAAACTATCGCGCACCCTGGGAAACGTGTCGTTTAACTCTTTTGCCATCGTTTTCACATGCAGCTAACTGTACAATACAGAAAACGTCATCTGAATCATCCTTGTGAATGCGTGCACGATACCGTGCTGGTGACCAGCAGCAAACTTTAGAAAGAGAAGGATTCCTACAATCATGTGTTTCAGTTCCTGGAAATTGTGTGACCTACTCATGTTCTCATGTGCTTTTTTAGATATTTTTTGATATGTAGTAAAATCAAATTTTGGTTTTATTGGTGACATTATTAACACGCAGGAAAAATTAGAAAAGGCCGGTTTCTACGACGGCGTTTTAATCCTTGAATATCGTACGACACGCTTTGTGTTTTATTTTATAATAACAAAAAATGAAATTGCGTAATAAACAGAAGCTGCGATACAAAGCAAGATTTAAATCAGTTACATCATCGAATTTTACATCTAAATCACGTTTTTGTTTCAACGAACAACAAGAGCTTTAGCGAAAATCCAAGCAATGTAGCCGACACTTGTAACATAAATATGAGTTCTAGAATAGAAATATCATATGGCTACGGTGGCGAAGTGGATATTGTATACGGCTACAAACCCAAAGGACCTGTGTTCAAATCCCAGTCGTAATTTTCCTAGTTTACACGATAATTACGATGGGCTCGTCCGGGGCTGGAGGGGAAGACTACCTAAGACCGACCCAAAACAAAGCAGCCGTCAGCGATGAAAGTCGGTCAGAGATGTGCCACTAGCCCATAGAGCTCATCAACGAAATGTGATAAATAGAAACTGTGGTGCTGTGATTTGTTGTAGAGTTTTAATACTCTACAACAAGAAAAGACATATCATATATAGTAAATAAGATAAGATCGACTAGTTTTGGCATATCATTCCACAACTTCCTCCTAGTAGTAGTTTAACATATCACTTAGTTCTAACCGAACCTCGGATCGGACCGTCTATTGGAAGCGGTACATTGATGTCCGAAAAATATCGCTGATGAGGGATCGGCACCCTTTCAGGAAGCCCAGAGGAAGGACGTGGAAATGAAGGAACGCTGCGACTAGGGTGTGAGCACAGCCTTCTGGGTGAAATAGCCGTATACGATGGCGCCAGGGTCCAAACATCGGTTCTTTGCACGGATCCCCTTGTAAGGGCCCAGCCGTAGACTCTAATTTTGCCCATAGTTCCAATAATATTTCTTTTTTTTTTACTAAAATTTAGCTTTGAAAATTTACCGATTCGATCGGAAGTGACTCGAAAATCAGGGTTAAACACAAAGCGTTGCACGAAGGAACAGAATAAAATTAATAGTCGGTGTTCGGGATTTGGAGTGGTCGTCCGTGTATGACTCGGACAACACATCTGCCTTTTTTGAGAAAGTCCAAATTTCCGTTTAAACAGTCTCGCCCGATGGTTCAGGCCTAACCAAAACATACTACTACTCAGTATCATTAATTAGCTCCACCTTGAGCGTTAATGTCGGTCAAGGTTCGCGATATCAACCGATCAGTTGCAACCTGATTGATCGCCACTAAGTTGAGAACTCGCAATATTGGCCTTTCGAGCTTGATTCATTGTCGTTAGAGGAAGCATCAGTCCGGAGGAAAACAAGATTGTTAGACAACAAATCATATCAACGCGAATGTCACTTTAGGGAAGGGAAGCCCTTCATCGCAAAGTACGCCGCCAACATTTTGCTGCACAGTGAAGAGCAGCAGACGAAGCATCTCGGCTTCGAGCGAATTGATAACATCGAAACGAAAGTCATACACTTGTTTGCGTTGAGTCACCTCTTCCGTATACGGTGTTTAAATTATCATATCGAAACTCGCGCCCATACATCATGGTCCCAATCAAGAATAACGCAAGAGACAATTGAAAATGAAACGGGAAGTATTTAAGAAAGAATTAGAAATATTCTAAGCAGTGCTTCATAAATAAGAAGAAGGAGGGTCAGTAACAGCCATTCAATACAGGTTAGACGACTTAGAAGCAGAATTTGGTATAGTTTTATTTGTATAGAAAAAATCAAGACGAATTCGACTAGATTGACCAGGGTCAGACACTAGATGAATGCCTTAAGCTAAAACAGAAGTTCTTTCACAGTAAAGCAGGTGCTACAGATATAATTGGAATGGCTAAAAGGCGGATCATAGAGGCACCTGATAGAAATATGCTAACCGCACCGGGCACATCATATTCGGATCTAGTCTACAATGAAGTTGCCTTACCTAAAATTCAACTACCTTTTTGTCCGGGATCCTAAGAAGATTGACCATCGTTCGCGGGTCATTTTCGCTTCACAGTACATGAGAATTCACGTATTGACGACTGGAAGCGATTAATATATCTCCGCTCTTGCCTAACACAGGAAGCGGCCGATACAATACCATCATTAGCAAATACAGCCATCAATTATTCTGTTGCGGGAAATTTTGGAGGAACGATACAATCAACCTGCAAAAATTGTGGCAAGTCATTTGAAGGCATTGTTCGACGTCTGTCATTTACAGCAGCCATTGTACTAAGACTTACAATCCCATTTAAACGAAATAGAAATATTATAAAGCATTGCAAGCACTCAACCAGCCAACAACGCATATCGCGCTACTGTATTTGTTTACATTCAAGTTAGATTACGAGACAAAGTTAAGATGGAAGGAAAGAATGGACCTTACACCCTTTCCAAGCGTCGGAGAACTGTTAAAATTTTTACCAGATGGGACTCACGTTAGCGGAGACTTGAAAATACTTTCGAACCCTTTGGTCGCGGAAAAGCGATCGACGCAGGTGTAACCGCGCTTAGTTCGATTTGTTAGCGAATCCACCGTCGTCATCGGACTGCGTCGGCTTTCTCGGTAGCAGAATGGATAAACCGCATACAACACGTGGTCACATTGAGAATACACGACGATAATGCCAATGACCTGATTTACCATCGATAGCAAAATTGGTGTCAATAGCAGCGTCGTGCGTTGCATCGAGCGCGAATCGGAAGTCGAAGATACAACGATGTAGCGCGTACGCGACGATCGGCATATGCATAAAACTGTGTCACGTCAAAGTGCATTAACCGATATACGTAGATAGGTGCGTGATTTGTTTTCGTAGCCGAGACAATTTCAACTAAAAGTTTTCGTCGGATATTTTAACGCGATAAGTTCTAAATTATTATAATCTCTGCAATGAACATTACTGCACTATATAAAAGTATTCATCAGAATCCATTTAGTTATTGGTATGAAAACTTGAATCCAATTCTGTATCTTTTACCACTTTTATCGGTGTACACATTTATAAGAAATAATTAGTGAATTGACAATGTGGTATCTATCGTGACGATGACATGTGTATCGAATTTATTGTTGCAATTTAATTATACATTTTTAAGACGGAATAAAAAATAGAAATGCATAATTTCAGAAATACGTACATGAGTGATACGTCTTCTGACACTGATACGTTTAATCGAGTAATATGTGTCTGTTGTTATATCGTAATATATAGAATTACCGTTATTGAAAATATGTCTATTAAAAATCGGAGAAATGATTTTGACTATGATGTGCCTTCATGTACGCATGTTACAGAAAATAAAAGTTGACGTGGAAATATGCCACAATGATGCGTTTATCACTCAAACGATGCAAGTTAAAGTTTGTCCAATTATAAGCGTTTGGAGTGTGAAAATTATAAGTTTATTTTGAAATCCAATTGAAAAACCTCAATCTCAGGCAGAATCTTCTGCAATTAAATAAATTAGAACTGTTACGATCTGATATTAAATTCTTGCATATGATTGTCGATATAGTTAAAGTATTACCTCAGTTGTTCATTCTCACAGAATGCGTGCAGAGTTAATAGTTCTAAAGATCCGCAGACAATTAATTATACTTTTCCCTTATTTCATTCGACATATTTCCACCCAATTGGAAATTGTTCTAAGACGTTGAATGCATTGAAAAATATTTGTACGCTTAGAATTACCGTGATGCAATAGAATAAATCGAGAAGTCGATCGCATTCCATTCTTGTACCGTTTGACGATTACTATACAAATTCAATTATTCCAGATTTCCGCTGTAGTTCTAACACAGAATAAAAGTATATGCTTAATCGATTGACTACAAACAGTGTAATTTCCATCCAGAGAACCAGTGCATGTAAATAATTTTTTTGTGTGAATATTGTACCTAATTTCGGCCAGGCATATTCTCAGAAACTTGTGTTATCATTGCGTACGTACGATCATAGATACTGTATAGCCTAAAAACTGCGGTAGAAAGAAATCAAGGAAACTGAAAGCAAAGATCAAATAAATTGCAACGTGATTTCAAAATTAATTCCATGTGTTTACATATGTGAAACACAAGCAAGTAGACCAACAAATGAAATAATACGACATAAGACTCTTCTACGAATTACTTTAATAATAGCAGCTTTCGTTAATATATGATTGCAACCTGCTTTTCACATTTCTTATTTTACATTAACGAACTTTTAACAACTAATTAATATCTAATATCGATAATTAGTGCGGAAATATGGATTGATATGTTTAGTAACTAGTCTTCCTCTAATCAGAACCGATCGTTACTCCTGCTTCCAAAGATGAAGCAACATTTCTACGTCACTTACTAGCCTATTGAAATCCCGAAAAACAAGGATCGGAAACGAATAAGAAATCACTCATAAGCGAGTTATAAAACCCGATGCACTGAATCGCGCGTAACTCGATTCTGGAACTAAATTTAAATCGATACGTCTTGAGGAAACGAGAAGATCAGAATTCGTTATGCAACGAGCAAGTAAGACAAACACTTGCGAAAAACGGTTCGCCGTTTCCAGCGTTCGAGAATAATTGCGAGGCGTGGAATTTCGGTATCGCAAGAATCGTCGTGAATTCCTATTTTCCATTCGACGACGCGATACTCGTTCCCTTGTCTTATGAATAATGTTTTCACGGGCGTGAAATCGACGCAACGCCGCTCGAAGATGAACAAGAACCAGTCGTAGCTCGCGGAGAAATTTCACTTTCGCGACAAAGTCCCATGGAAAGATGGCCGTGTTTGGGATAATCGATCGCGAATCACTGACCGCCGTTGCTTTTCCCTTAGTCCTCTACAAGATACCTGGAACCTGTTTCGAACTTCGTAGGTCGTACCTAATCGCGTTGCACGTCCGTTTAGCCGCTTTAGGTAAGACCTACTACGCGTTTATCGCTGTTTCTAAATACTAAATGCCTATCGGTAATATAGATTATCGGTAAGATATAGAATCAGTCGTTTCGGGTATTAACGAAGGAAGGAGATAAATTGTTTCTCAGGTTTGAGTCAGTTTTTCAAGGAGTTTCTTGTTTCAGAGATATATGAGCTCGTATTTGTTACTACTAATGTCGAATTGGTTCTTGTAACTTAATTCGTGAATTACGTAACGAACGAAGAATTTGAACTACCGAGTAAATATAGATTGTTATGATACATAACAAAGTGTTCCATAAGAAATAGATACGCACGACCCTTTCTTCAAAAAACATAACACTTACTATGATCCGCGATGTGTTCGATACACAAACATAACAACAGTCCTTGAACGGTCAGCGAAGAATCTTAAAGTACATTCCTACGAGGTAAAAATCGATCAAATCAAGATTTGCACTTACGCTTATATTATTAAATATTTCGCTTGCATTTTAAATATTGCGCTTAAATTTTTCGTGAGTCTAATAAACGTATTTATAAGGAACTAGGTAGCGTGTATATAATTATTCCTTCAGTGAAAATAAATTCTATGGACGAAACTGCGAACAAGCAATCTATATAAAATTCTATAGTATTATTCATATTCATTGCTTTCCATTTTGTTAGTAATTCTATTCACTGCAGTTAAATGCATGCATGTTAATTAGGCAAATGTTCCCTAATAATCTCAGAAAAAATGATAAGAAAGAGTAGTTTGCGCAATTGATTAGTATTCATTTTCGCTCATGGAGTATTCACTTCCACGTTTAACAACGCTATCTATTTCTAGAATTCATTGGGAATTCATATGGAGGGAGAAGCATCGTTCACGCGAACAGTCATCCTCGGTTCAAAGACCTAACGCATTGGACGATGCAAACGAATTTCAGTCTTGGGAAACATTGTCTGCGAAAGTAACGTGAGAATCGATCGAAAACAGAGTATAGGAAGCTCCGTTCCATCATTTTCGTTTCATTGCGATAATCATGCGATGGGTAGCTGGGTGGCCAAGAATCAAAATCGGGAATGAGATCGAAATGAACTGTCTCTTCAAATGCTGAACAGCTACGGAATAGCGCGATCCTCCACAAATAGGAATTGTATTTATGAATAAGCGTATACACTTATGTATGTATTTTGTATTACTATATGTATTCTGGAGGATACTTTACTTTTAAATTTCTCATAAACCTATAAACATCCACAGTCTAACAACTATCAAATGAAAGAGAAAACAAATTCACTTAAACATATGATGGAAAGTTGTTTCTTGCATCGAGACAAAGAAATTAAAAACCATATGCTTCACATCTTCAGGAAAGTATCATCAAATATCTCAGCGCTCTTATTCATGGTTTCTCATTTCTATTACAACAGACAATACTTATACGTATATTAACAAAAGGAGAATCTCCTTCTATTTCTCGAAATGACCGGAAAATTAAATAGATATGCATGATCTATAAATAAATGTAATAATAATCCGGAAGAATATACTTTAAATTTCGTGTAAATACTATTGTTACTTTCTATGACTCCAACATATATCATCAAATATATCAATATATATCATCAGTTCAAACATACTTGCTCGGACCCGCAATAATCCTAAGCAACCGTGAGTTGCAACCAATGCTATTGCCGTCCCAGATTTAGATTTTTACTTACTGTCAAAGCCCTTAATTTATTTAATGCTTCCTTAACGTCGAGGCGCTTCTTATTGCACGTCAGGGTGAAAGGCGGGATAAGTGTCCGTCCAATCATTATCCACCAGTTTTCCAATTAGCAGCAATGACCGTTGTCCTTGCTTCCTTAACGAAAATTGCAATAAACGGATCCGCGCGTCTCGTGTTTCAGGCACACCACATCACGATCTCCGAACTTCACTCGTTAGCAATTCTTCGGTCAAAACGTACTTTTTAGTTATTAAAAGTTGTTGGAGACAAAGAGTTTTATTTAAGTTGTTAATATCATTTGGACCATCCCAATTATCTTAACCGAAATAGGGTATCGGCTGATTCCTTTCCCCTTGTTTCAGCGTCTACATCTTGAACTCGTTCCACGTGTCGCCTAGCACATCAGCGAAAACTTAAGTCGGTTTTTTGGCTATATGCAATTCCATGGTGTCCAAACATGTTTTTAACGCTTGTCTCGCTTCGACGATCGATGTACACTGTCTACGTCCACCAGCCTCAATGTTCTCGTTACACATTAGAATATGTTTCGATTTGGTTGCCACTCCATTTACGTCCATCTTCGAAATCACGTAGAAAGGTCCAACAGTTTGTTTCTTTTCTACGGAGACGCCAAGGTTCTCGAATTTCTTCATTTTGCTTCAACAATGGACAACTTGGGGATTTTCAGGTACTACATTTAACCACGATCTCTGTGGATTACCATAAGCGTCGCGTAGACTTTCGTCACTGATGGACACCGTTACTCACTCGTCGAGGACGTTCCTTCATCTTTGAAATTTCCGCTCAAAGATACTAAGGAACCTCTCGATGTTTTACAGTCGCATTTTTCGAACGTACTCGTGCTAAATCCACTCCGTGAATTCTACGAAATCCACTTCGTGACCGTTCGTGTTGTCTCCATCTAAAGCTACTGCGATTATGTCCGTTGTAACCGATGTTGCTATTATCAACTATATGTTGCGATGTGGCGATCACTCATGTTGCAACTAGTCGGTGGATATCGCGAATCATGAACGCCATTAACACTCAAGGTGGCGGTAGATTAACGATGTAGAGTAATGTCGTGTCTACTTGGTATATTTACACTGTTTGGTATAAACGCAAGAGTACGTAAGGAGTTTCTATTAAGACTGGTGCATGATGAGTCTCTCTTGCTGACTGTCCGATGAAGACTGAATACTCGTCTCTTGAAGCGTTTGGTCTTTGTATTCTAGCTCTCCGTCCAGGGGATGTTCTTCTATCCATATCTCCTTTGAGGAGGAAAGCTATTTCTATCCAATTTGGTAACTATCCTACCGCCGTGGATGTTTCACATCTGGTGTTTATGTTTAACTTTAGAGCGGAACCATACAGCATTCCGGGTGGCCATTACCCTCTTGACACACTGTAAATTTTACAACTTGTAAGGTAGGAATTTCCAACTTCCCAAAAAGACACATGTGCTGTCCATATCGTAACGAAAGATCACTCGAAATCCCGAACAACCGATTTATCTAATAACTTCTTTCTTTATGACGACGATGTCCTCGAGACAAGAAAGACTCGTGGTATCTACAACTGCCGTACATTTTTTCCTACTTTCTCCGATAGGAACATGAAGAGATCCGTTTCCATTTTCGACCATGATCGAGTTTGTAAAGTCAAACTGAGACTGACTTATTCCGTTCTCTAGCCATATTTTAATTCAATTATCAACTTCGACTTCATCTAATTTAGACGCTCCTATTTTCACGTATTGATCCGCTCGCACCGATCGCTACCGGTGTCTATCAACGCGGTCAAATTGCAATCTCCGATCTTAACGTCTCTGCAACGCTTTGTCTGTAACGACTGCGACACGCTACATGTATTCTTAGGACACTTACATTGTCAAATTGCGATGCGATGTGTCCGTACTCCTGGCATTTGAAACTTCTTGCAATTATGCTTTTCATTGGGCAGTTCGCACTTAGGTGATTTTTGTTTCCGCAAAGGAAGCTCCGTCGCGTCTCGACCTTTTGGATTTTTCTTCGACCAGCTTGCTGTCTTCGCGTTTTCCTTCCTGGCCTTGTACGGGGCGAACTTCTCTTTTAATTCGCGAACATTCTTGGTGCTGTGCAGTATGATGTTGTTAGTTTGCTCGCGAATTCCGCCGATAATATATTTTGTTACGCCCAAACTCTCCATACTCCCTTTCTTCGCTATGTCCAACATTTTGTTGACATACTCCTGATAAGTCTCGGTTTTCTTCATGATTCGATGCAACAGTTCCTTCTGCACCTTGTACGCGTCTACTTTTTGCGCCAACTCGGTACTCAACATATCCTTCGTTGTTCTCCAGTTTCTAGGACGCTTTCCGTGGTTGACGAACAATTTCGCCGAATAGCGTAAAAGTATCTTCACGTATATTAATCGCTACACGTTAGTCCAGCCACAAAGGTTGTACATTTCCTCAAATTCCAACATCTAGCTTTGCACACTGACGTTGTTATCACCTTTTAATGTGCTCATAGACATATCCACGACCCTGAATGTTAAAGACGTGTGCGCTCCTACTGTCGACTCGAACGCGTGTTTCGAACATGTCGCGCTATTCGACATCTTCTCTCTCTTCATCGTACTCTCCGTGCTGGATCGCCAAGGCGTTGAAAGCTCTTAGACGCTCTCGCCTTCTTAGTAATTCTTTTTAACCTTCGTTTTTTCAGTTCATCTTTCATCTCGGCAACTTTCATTGTTTCACGTTTGCTTATCGTTAACAATGGCTCTTTCTTCGACATCAATGATGGTATTATCAGCGTTTGATCCTTCGCTTTTTGTGGATAATGATTCAATGCGACATCAACTCAATCTCACAATTACTACACGAATAATTCTGTTTAACATTTGGCTTTCTTTTTTGTTCAATCTCGACGCGAACTCCCGCAATTATACACATCTCTATTTATTTGATATATTCATAATGATTGAAACGATGATTATTTAAATAGAGCTATTTCTTGATGTAGTAATGTAATACAAGTAAATTTGTACACCTAGTCCACTTCTGAATAACAACTCAGCACTAACAAATATTCGACAACTAATGCAAAAAGACTAACTTCTCACTGCAACTAGCCGCAACTTACCCGTAACTGACCATTCTCTCCAGCAAAACGTCCCTTTATACCATGCTTTTCGGTTCTCCTACCATGCATATGTATCTTGCAGCTGTTTGTGACCCAAGATGGTCAGAGGCACCTTTTTTTGATCGCCTATTCACCTAAAGGGACACGGAAACGTGATGGACACTTAGCACAATGGAACGTCCCATCTTACCTGTACCGCTAGGGGCCTTTCATTTCTACACCATCTGTAGTTCATCGAAATTTTCTCAACGGTTTTTTCAGGATAATACGATAAATGAAAGACTACAGCATACAGGGACGCTTTACATTTTGTTGAAGTAAACCTTACTTCTAGGAAAACTCTACATCAGCGCTATAGCTTAGTTTTTCTAGCCTTTGAAGCCACTAAAAATTGTCTAGCACTAAATTAATAAGAAGGGTCTTTCAGCCTCATAACCTTTTTAGGAATATGCTTGCGCAGATTGTGGTTAGGTTAGTGCAGCGGGGTCTGGACAGGCCAGTTTTCGTGATTCTATAAATACCTATAGGAACATGGCTTCGGAGCTGTGTTGTAATGTAACGCTGCCAGAGTGCGCTGCAGTAGCATACACTGTACTTATGCTATTCCTACACTAGTACTCAGATATATTTCTATTGCACATTCACCCACGCGTTCCTACATCAGATAACCGCAACACTTTTAAATGTCTCTGTTAATTTGTCTACCTTAAAATTCGGAATAACTGACATCCGCTTGAATTCGCGACGGCGCGTCAACCAAATGCGATGCAACCAAAAATTGGGAATGAGCAAATACGAGTAACTGTAGTTACATACCTCGGAGAAGACAATATTTAGGTATAATAAACGGTATAATGATGATAATAAACGGAACTCAACGGAACTCGGGCTCACGACGACCTACTTGTCACGTCGATGACACTGATGACACCGAAACCGGGTTAACGCGTACGTGCTGGAGCATTCCACTATGCTCTAGCAGACTCACGGTGTACAGCGAACAAACCGAAAGGCAAAGTGCTATTCATTCGAAATATATATCGTGCATGATGTTGGTGATAATTGTAATTTGATGCAAATTACTATATTACAACTAAACATGGTTGCGGAAGAATATAAGAAAAATGTAGCAATTAATTCAGTACACGCGTACAAATAATTTTATTCGGAAAATCTGTATCGAATAAAAAGATTCATTTTGCTTGCTTCAGACGATATTACATATAGATAACTTGTTTGTAATATGTACGTTTGTAAGCTGTATTTGTAAAATACGTGTGCATGTAAAAATACAGATGTAAAAGTTATTTGGTATATAACAGCATAATTACTAGGGATACTGTAGCGTACGGAAAGGTTGTCTAAAAATGTCCCGACGAAATATATACAGTTTTACTAGAAAGCGTAAGTACGGACAGGTTGAAAGTGGCGGGAAACTTCCATAGGCCATGGGACCCATCAATATGCTTCAGGTCGTTCAGTCAAGTAGTTACTCGGAAGAAGGTGTACGTGACCATGATCATGAACAGTTATGAAACGCGTGCGTGTTGAGCGTATGAAAAGATGATAAAGGGATGCTTCAGTGAGAAAATCCTAATCGTTAGTTGTTAATTGAGCGTCTAGTTGCGAGGAATTTATTAGTTGCGAGTCGTAGTTGAGGGAGAGTTGCTGGCGAGTTAGTTAATTAGTAGCTCGCGAGTTGTTCTGACTCGTTAATTGTTAGTTGTGAGTTGTGAATTATCAATTTAGGTGTCTTAGTTATATCACGTTACAGCATTAAATTCAAATCAAATAGCCATCGTTTCCTGTTTAACCACTGTAAAGAAATCCATCTATCAATAAATTTATCGTACATAGTTGAGATCACTAGTAATCCTGATTTCCATAATTCTGATTTCTATAATCCTGATAATTCTTATCATATTGATAATAAACATATATTTAGCTTATTTCTAGTAGTTCAAGCGTTCCATATCATACAGTAGGATTTTTTAGGAAACGTCACATTGAGTTGTATTAATTTCCATTCTCCCCGAACAGAATTAGCTAATGTCTTTCAAGTGTCTCAAATTTGCACACACCAATTCAGGAAACGCGGTTCAAAACGTCAGACAATAACAACTTACCGATATATTCCATGCAAGGTCATTCAATCTCACTAAACATTACTCCGATTACTTGAACACATATCAGCAAATAACTATTACACTATGACTCAAGAAAAAAGATAAAGCAAAGAAAAAACTTACTATGGTTTGGTAGGACGATATCCTATTACGATTCAGTTTCTTTCCTCGCCGCGAAATGTGCCTTGTATTTTAGCAGAGGAACAGGCCACTCTTACCACGGTACCAATTATTCGTAATGCGCGCAACGAGGCTCGGGTCAGGAGGAATTTAAAATTGTGCAAGTTAGGGACAAAGTTGCCATGACGAAAAAAAAGAACAGGAAGCCAAAGGGTTTTCACGCTCCTTCGCAGGAAGGTCCGTACGTGTAACTGCCTCTATACGCGAGTGCTGCGACGCAAAACCCGTATACCCTCTAAATATTCAGAAGACGCCGCTTCTGGAATGTTGCTCTCGTTATCAGTGAAAGTTGCGCGATATAAATAAGTAGGTATGCGAACGGTGTACCGGTGTAACGCGTCAGCAAAGGCGCTTAAAGAATATCAGGTGATAGAGCTTCTTTCATAGCCAGAACGCGGTTCGCTGAGCATCTTTAGCTATTTACACTCATGCACGTTTTGTACGTATTAACACGTTCACTGTCAGCCAAATACAATCAAACAACTCTGGAGTTGTATTTTATTTCATCAGAAATGTCTTTACTTTTTGATTACGGATTTTTATACGTTTATGAAAAATTTAAAAGTGCAAACATACATACACAGTATACAAAAAACGTAGGTAGTATAATATGGATGAGCGCTTTTAGAGGACGCACTAAATTTTGAACAAAGCATAATAGAACAGAGTTTACTTATTAAACTATACATTGTCGCATCTTGCGCTGCGCATGAGTCGTAACACGAGTCGCGAAAGGAATACGTCGTTATTCGCGAATTGCGCGAGTCACAGCTGTCGGGAATGGAATTAAAAACACAACATTTAAAGGAAATAAGAAATATGACACGTACAAATGCTTTAATATTACAGTAAATTTATAAACAAATATACATCATGAACAAAATCAAAATAGAAGTGAGAACATCGAAATCATAACATCATATTGCTAGATAATGACGAGTGATCGAAGCTTTTTTAATTCGAAGGTAATTTCACTTTTAAACGCAACCTGTGGGCACACTTGACGTTTACTGATGTTTCAAACTTTTCGTTATAGAAAGTTACAAGAAAAACAGTGAAAACAGAGATCAACAAATGTATTGAAACTATGAAAATATGTACTTAATTGATAATTCTATAAATACTAAAATCATTTCTACAAAGTTAATTATAATTAGACTGTTTCTTTAATAAATGCAACACGCCTGACATATCTTTTTTATAGAACAATACAGTATCTCGAAAACAAGCAACGAGTGTTTTACTAAGTTCGATAGTTATAAACTAATGATATAATGGACGAAGTCATAACAACTAGAAAGCTTATCATGTATTTTAGTAAAATTAAGTTTAAAGGAGCAATACAATATTCAAATAAAATAATATAAATATATCTATATACATAATGCATCAAATGTTTATTTATATTGAAGCGAACTTATTGCAAAGCATTTTAATATCGGAATTAATGAACTAATGTTTTTTAATAAACTTGCAAAAGACTCATATTTATGCAACAACTGCAATTTTTGTCTTTTTCGCTGTTCCACCGTGTCGTGGGAAGATGCGTTCACTCTATAACGTGTCAACGAGAGTGGTAAACTCTCGTCTGGATATGGTAATTGACGCCATGAATTAGCCGATTCCATATTTCGTTTAATATAAAAGGAGCGGTTTGAATGATCGTAACACTGAATTAACGGTTTAAATATACTCGTTATTTCCAACAACTTTTGGGACTTGAGTGCCTGCGTATAGTACTGCGAGAGATGTGGAAGTGTTTTGAGCGAATAGTTGCACGCAAGTTGAGGTTTCTTCGGTTCGATGAGTTAGCAGCAACCTGAGGTATCTTCTGACCGTGATGTCCGGTGAAGCTGAGGTCTATAAGGAAAACTAGTGACGGATGCTGGTCCCCCTCAACGTTGGTTCGTGGATGGAAGTCATCTTCGAACATCCAACATGAAAAAACTGGCTTTTCCCATGTTTTACCGGAATGAGCAATAACTCCAAGTAGCGTCTCGACTTGAACGATGCATTGTATTAATTAAGGTCCTCGATAGTAAGCAAAAAAACTAAATCTGATGACGGCAATTAACGGTATCTTAAGACAAGTATGTTTGAACAGCTGTTGACCATCTTGATCACAGAATGGACTATAGTATTGGTATACAAGTTCCAAATAATAAAATACCACTGCTACAAAATCGCAAGGATGGCACATCTCGTCCGCATCGATGCTCAGCATAGGGAAAATCTTATGTTGTGGCACGCATTATCAGAGGTTCGTTAAGGATTTCGTTGCAACATCATGACCTTTCCAGCAGCGCTGTACAGCACAGCGATTTATTAATCGTAAACTATCCCATGGCTTACTGAATCATAATTAACGGATTCGCGCACGATGACGTTATAGGGTCGCATCTCACGAGTTTCAGCTTTTGCATGGTCAGTTTTATAGTCAACGGTAACGTCGCGATGAAGAAATTGAGGAAATTGGACGGATCAGACGATCCAACGTCATGATTGTGATAAACGGAATTAAGTGTAATACTATTTGTTATTAACTATCCAATCGAAGAAATAGCTTAATTACAAAGGGATGAAGCGATATCGCGTTGGCGTATTACGCCGAAATGACCGAGCGCAGGAATCCTAGGGCGCTGTCGGCAATAGCGGCGGGAATGCGAATTAACGAGCTCTTTCAAACCGTCTGCAACCGCGCGGCAAACTGTCGCGCACCCTGGGAAACGTGTCGTTTCACTCTTTTGCCATCGTTTTCACATGCAGCTAACTGTACAATACAGAAAACGTCATCTGAATCATCCTTGTGAATGCGTGCACGATACCGTGCTGGTGACCAGCAGCAAACTTTAGAAAGAGAAGGATTCTTACAATCATGTGTTTCAGTTCCTGGAAATTGTGCGACTTACTCATGTTTTCATGTGCTTTTTTAGATATTTTGATATGTAGTAAAATCAAATTTTGACTTTATTGATGACATTATTAACACGCAGGAAAAATTAGAAAGGGCAGGTTTCTACGACCATGTTTTAATCCTTGAATATCGTACGACACGCTTTGTGTTTTATTTTATAATAAAAAAAATAAAATTGCGTAATAAACAGAAGCTGCGATACAAAGCAAGATTTAAATCAGTTACATCATCGAATTTTACATCTAAATCACGTTTTTGTTTCAACCAACAACAAGAGCTTTAGCGAAAATCCAAGCAATGTAGCCGACACTTGTAACCTTAAATATGAGTTCTAGAATAGAAATATCATATGGCTACGGTGGCGAAGTGGATATTGTATACGGCTACAAACCCAAAGGACCTGTGTTCAAATCCTAGTCGTAATTTTCCTAGTTTACGGAATTCCAACTGATGGGCCTCGTCCGGGGCTGGAGGGGAAGACCTAACACCGACCAAAACAAAAGGAAGCCGTCAGCGATCAAAGTCGGGCAAAGAGTGTGCTGCTCAACAAATCGTCAACATCTGTGATAGCAATAGAAACAATGTGATAGAAAATGGCTGTGAACCATCATATACACCAAAGATTAGGAATAACAATAGACAATGCAATAAAATAACATAATTAACCATACTAATATAGAGTAATGTAAAAAACTAACACTACTAACACCACTCCCCCGGACAACAACACTAACAATTTAAGAGTGGTACATCGATGTCCGCGAATTAACGCTGACGTGTGGCCGGGCCTCCAGGAAGCACAGAAGAAAGAAGAACGTACAATTAAGGATCATTGCGACTAGGGTGTGAGCACAGCCTTCTGGGTGAAATAGCCGTATACGATGGCGCCAGGGCCCAAACATGGGTTCTTTGACAGGGAGCTCCTTGTAAGGGCCCAGCCGTAGACTCTAATTTTGCCCATAGTTCCAATAATATTTCTTTTTTTTTTTTTTACTAAAATTTAGCTTTGAAAATTTACCGATTCGATCGGAAGTGACTCGAAAATCAGGGTTAAACACAAAGCGTTGCACGAAGGAAAAGAATGACATTAATAGTTGGTGTTCGGGATTTGGAGTGGTCGTCTGATTATGACTCGGACAACATATCTGCCTTTTTTGAGAAAGTCCGAATTACCTACCTCGTAAGATGTAAGCCGTAGGGTGTGGACCTCATTGGAAGACTAATAAACAGTCTCGTCCGATGATTCAGGCCTAACCAAAGCATTCTACTACTCAGTATCTTTAATTAGCTCCACCTTGAGCGTTAATGTCGGTCAAGGTTCGCGATATCAACCGATCAGTTGCAACCTGATTGATCGCCACTTAGTTGAGAACTCGCAATATTGGCCTTTCGAGCTTGATTCATTGTCGTTAGAGGAAGCATCAGTCCGGAGGGAAACAAGATTGCTAGACAAATCACATCAACACGAGTGTCACCTTAGGGATGGGAAGCCCTTCATCGCAAAGTACGCCGCCAACATTTTGCTGCACAGTGAAGAGCAGCAGACGAAGCATCTCGGCTTCGAGCGAATTGATAACATCGAAACGAAAGTCATACACTTGTTTGCGTTGAGTCACCTCTTCCGTATACGGTGTTTAAATTATCATATCGAAACTCGCGCCCATACATCATGGTCCCAATCAAGAATAACGCAAGAGACAATTGAAAATGAAACGGGAAGTATTTAAGAAAGAATTAGAAATATTTTAAGCAGTGCTTCATAAATAAGAAGAAGGAGGGTCAGTAACAGCCATTCAATACAGGTTAGACGATTTAGGAGCAGAATTTGGTATAGTTTTATTTGTATAGAAAAAATCAAGACGAATTCGACTAGATTGACCAGGGTCAGACACTAGATGAATGCCTTAAGCTAAAATAGAAGTTCTTTTACAGTAAAGCAGGTGCTACAGATATAATTGGAATGGCTAAAAGGCGGATCAGAGAGGCACCTGATAGGAATATGCTAACCGCACCGGGCACATCATATTCGGATATAGTCTACAATGAAGTTGCCTTACCTAAAATTCAACTACCTTCTATTTCGGGATCCTAAGAGGATTAACCTGTGTTCGCGGGTCAATTTCGCTTCATAGTACACGAGAATTCACCTATTGACGACTGTGAGCGATTAATATATCTCCGCTTTTGCCTAACACAGGAAGCGGCCGATACAATACCATCATTAGCAAATACAGCCATCAATTATTCTGTTGCGGAAAATTTTGGAGGAACGATACAATCAACCTGCAAAAATCGTGGCAAGTCATTTGAAGGCATTGTTCGACGTCTGTCATTTACAGCAGCCATTGTACTAAGACTTACAATCCCATTTAAACGAAATAGAAACATTATAAAGCATTGCAAGCACTCAACCAGCCAACAACGCATATCGTGCTACTGTATTTGTTTATATTCAAGTTAGATTACGAGACAGAGTTAAGATGGAAGGAAAGAATGGACCTTACACCCTTTCCAAGCGTCGGAGAACTGTTGAAATTTTAAAAACATGGGACTCACGTAAGCGGAGACTTGAAAGTACTTTTGAACCCTTTGGTCGCGGAAAAGCGATCGACGCAGGTGTAACCGCGCTTAGTTCGATTTGTTAGCGAATTGAAAAATATTTGTACGCTTAGAATTACCGTGAAGCAATAGAATAAATCGAGAAGTCGATCGCATTCCATTCTTGTACCGTTTGACGATTACTATACAAATTCAATTATTCCAGATTTCCGCTGTAGTTCTAACACAGAATAAAAGTATATGCTCAATCGATTGACTAGAAACAGTATAATTTCCATCCAGAGAACCAGTGCATGTAAATAATTTTTTTGTGTGAATATTGTACCTAATTTCGGCCAGACATATTCTCAGAAACTTGTGTTATCATTGCATACGTACGATCATAGATACTGTATAGCCTAAAAACTGCGGTAGAAAGTAATCAAGGAAACTGAAAGCAAAGATCAAATAAATTGCAACGTGATTTCAAAATTAATTCCATGTGTTTACAAATGTAAAACACAAGCAATTAGACCAACAAATGAAATAATACGACATAAGACTCTTCTACGAATTACTTTAATAATAGCAGCTTTCGTTAATATATGATTGCAACCTGCTTTTCACATTTCTTATTTTACATTAACGAACTTTTAACAACTAATTAATATCTAATATCGATAATATGCGCGGAAATATGGATTGATATGTTTAGTAACTAGTCTTCCTCTAATCAGAACCGATCGTTTCTCCTGCTTCCAAAGATGAAGCAACATTTATACGTCACTTACTAGTCTATTGAAATCCCACACACAAGGATCGGAAACGAATAAGGAACCACTCACAAGCGAGTTATAAAACCCGATACAAAGAAGAATCGCGCGTAACTCGATTCTGGAACTAAATTTAAATCGATACGTCTTGAGGAAACGAGAAGATCAGAATTCGTTATGCAACGAGCAAGTAAGACAAACACTTGCGAAAAACGGTTCGCCGTTTCCAGCGTTCGAGAATAATTGCGAGGCGTGGAATTTCGGTATCGCAAGAATCGTCGTGAATTCCTATTTTCAATTCGACGACGCGATACTCGTTCCCTTGTCTTATGAATAATGTTTTCACGGGCGTGAAATCGACGCAACGCCGCTCGAAGATGAACAAGAACCAGTCGTAGCTCGCGGAGCAATTTCACTTTCGCGACAAAGTCCCATGGAAAGATGGCCGTGTTTGGGATAATCGATCGCGAATCAGTGACCGTCGTTGCTTTTCCCTTAGTCCTCTACATGATACCTGGAACCTGTTTCGAACTTCGTAGGTCGTACCTAATCGCGTTGCACGTCCGTTTAGCCGCTTTAGGTAAGACCTACTACGCGTTTATCGCTGTTTCTAAATACTAAATGGCTATCGGTAATATAGATTATCGGTAAGATATAGAATCAGTCGTTTCGGGTATTAACGAAGGAAGGAGATAAATTGTTTCTCAGGTTTGAGTCAGTTTTTCAAGGAGTTTCTTGTTTCAGAGATATATGAGCTCGTATTTGTTACTACTTATGTCGAATTGGTTCTTGTAACTTAATTCGTGAATTACGTAACGAACGAAGAATTTGAACTACCGAGTAAATATAGATTGTTATGATACATAACAAAGTGTTTCATAAGAAATAGATACGCACGACCCTTTCTTCAAAAAACATAACACTTACTATGTTCCGCGATGTGTTCGATACACAAACATAACAACAGTCCTTGAACGGTCAGCGAAGAATCTTAAAATACATTCCTACGAGGTAAAAATCGATCAAATCAAGATTTGCACTTACGCTTATATTATTAAATATTTCGCTTGCATTTTAAATATTGCGCTTAAATATTTCGTGAGTCTAATAAACGTATTTATAAGGAACTAGATAGCGTGTATACAATTATTCCTTCAGTGAAAATGAATTCTTTGGACGAAACTGCGAACAAGCAATCTATATAAAATTCTATAGTATTATTCATATTCATTGCTTTCCTTTTTGTTAGTAATTCTATTCACTGCAGTTAAATGCATGCATGTTAATTAGGCAAATGTTCCCTAATAATCTCAGAAAAAATGATAAGAAAGAGTAGTTTGCGCAATTGATTAGTATTCATTTTCGCTCATGGAGTATTCACTTCCACGTTTAACAACGCTATCTATTTCTAGAATTCATTGGGAATTCATATGGAGGGAGAAGCATCGTTCACGCGAACAGTCATCCTCGGTTCAAAGACCTAACGCATTGGACGATGCAAACGAATTTCAGTCTTGGGAAACATTGTCTGCGAAAGTAACGTGAGAATCGATCGAAAACAGAGTATAGGAAGCTCCGTTCCATCATTTTCGTTTCATTGCGATAATCATGCGATGGGTAGCTGGGTGGCCAAGAATCAAAATCGGGAATGAGATCGAAACGAACTGTCTCTTCAAATGCTGAACAGCTACGGAATAGCGCGATCCTCCACAAATAGGAATCGTATTTATGAATAAGCGTATACACTTATGTATGTATTTTGTATTACTATATGTATTCTGGAGGATACTTTACTTTTAAATTTCTCATAAACCTATAAACATCCACAGTCTAACAACTATCAAATGAAAGAGAAAACAAATTCACTTAAACATATGATGAAAAGTTGTTTCTTGCATCGAGACAAAGAAATTAAAAACCATATGCTTCACATCTTCAGGAAAGTAAATCTTGTTATACACGTCGAATATCTCAGCGCTCTTATTCATGGTTTCTCATTTCTATTACAACAGACAATACTTATACGTATATTAACGAAAGGAGAATCTCCTTCTATTTCTCGAAATGACCGGAAAATTGAATAGATATGCATGATCTATAAATAAATGTAACAATAATCCGGAAGAATATACTTTAAATTTCGTGTAAATACTATTGTTACTTCCTATGACTCCAACATATATCATCAAATATATCAATATATATCATCAGTTCAAACATACTTGCTCGGACCCGCAATAATCCTAAGCAACCGTGAGTTGCAACCAATGCTATTGCCGTCCCAGGTTTAGATTTTTACTTACTGTCAAAGCCCTTAATTTATTTAATGCTTCCTTAACGTCGAGGCGCTCCTTATTGCACGTCAGGGTGAAAGGCGGGATAAGTGTCCGTCCAATCATTATCCACCAGTTTTCCAATTAGCAGCAATGACCGTTGTCCTTGCTTCCTTAACGAAAATTGCAATAAATGGATCCGCGTGTCTCGTGTTCCAGGCACACCCCCATCGGTAGTTTTGCTCCTCGACGTCACGATCTCCGAACTTCACTCGTTAGCAATTCTTCGGTCAAAACGTTCTTTCCAGTTATTAAAAGTTGTTGGAGACAAAGAGTTTTATTTAAGTTGTGAACATCATTTGGACCATCCCAATTATCTTAACCGAAATAGGGTATCGGCTGATTCCTTTCCCCTTGTTTCAGCGCCTACATCTTGAACTCGTTCCACGTGTCGCCTAGCACATCAGCGAAAGCTTAAGTCGGTTTTTTGGCTATATGCAATTCCATGGTGTCCAAACATTTTTTTATGTCTCGCTTGTCACGCTTGGACGATCGATGTACGCTGTCTATGTCGACAAGCCTCAATGATCTCGTTGCACATTAGAATATGTTTCGATTTGGTTGCCACTACATTTACGTCCATCTTCGAAATCACGTAGAAAGGTCCAAGAGTTTGTTTCTTTTCCACGGAGACGCCAAGGTTCTCGAATTTCTTCATTTTGCTTCAACAATGGACAACTTGGGGATTTTCCGGTACTACATTTAACCACGATCTCTGTGGATTACCAGAAGCGTCGCGTAGACTTTCGTCACTGATGGACACCGTTACTCACTCGTCGAGGACGTTCCTTCATCTTTGAAATTTCCGCTCAAAGATACTAAGGAACCTCTCGAGGTTGTACAGTCGCATTTTTCCAACGTACTCGTGCTAAATCCACTCCGTGAATTCTACGAAATCCACTTCGTGACCGTTCGTGTTGTCTCCATCTAAAGCTACTGCGATTATGTCCGTTGTAACCGATGTTGCTATTATCAACTATATGTTGCGATGTGGCGATCACTCATGTTGCATCTAGTCGGTGGATATCGCGAATCATGAACGCCATTAACGCTCAAGGTGGCGGTAGATTAACGATGTAGAGTAATGTCGTGTCTACTTGGTATATTTACACTGTTTGGTATAAACGCAAGAGTACGTAAGGTGTTTCTATTAAGACTGGTGCATGATGAGTCTCTCTTGCTAACTGTCCGATGAAGACTGAATACTCGTCTCTTGAAGCGTCTGGTCTTTATATTCTAGCTCTCCGTCCAGGGGGTGTTCTTCTATCCATATTTCCTTTGAGGAGGAAATCTATTTCTATCCAATCTGGTAAGTATCCTACGGCCGTGGATGTTTCACATCTGGTGTTTATGTTTATCTTTAGAGCGGACCCATACAGCATTCCGGGTGGCCATTACCCTCTTGACACACTGTAAATTTTACAACTTGTGAGATAGGAATTTCCAACTTCCCAAAAGACACGTGCTGTCCATATTGTAACGAAAGAACTCTCGAAATCCCGAACAACCGATTTATCTAATAACTCTTTCTTTATGACGACGATGTCCTCGAGACAAGAAAGACTCGTGGGATCTACAACTGTCGTACATTTTGTCCTACTTTCTCCGATAGGAACATGAAGAGATCCGTTTCCATTTTCGACCACGATCGAGTTTGCAAAGTCAAACTGAGACTGACTTATTCCGTTCTCTAGCCATATTTTAATTCAATTATCAACTTCGACTTCATCTAATTTAGGCGCTCCTATTTTCACGTATTGATCCGCACGCACCGATCGCTACCGGTGTCTATCAACGCGGTCAAATTGCAATCTCCGATCTTAACGTCTCTGCAACGCTTTGTCTGTAACGACTGCGACACGCTACATGTATTCTTAGGACACTTACATTGTCAAATTGCGATGCGATGTGTCCGTACTCCTGGCATTTGAAACTTCTGGCAATTATGCTTTTCGTTGGGCAGTTCGCACTTAGGTGGTTTTTGTTTCCGCACAGGAAGCTCCGTCGCGTCTCGACCTCTTGGATTTTTCTTCGACCAGCTTGCTGTCTTCGCGTTTTCCTTCGTGGCCTTGTACGGGGCGAACTTCTCTTTTAATTCGCGAACATTCTTGGTGCTGTGCAGTATGATGTTGTTAGTTTGCTCGCGAATTCCGCCGATAATATATTTTGTTACGACCAAACTGTCCATACTCCCTTTCTGATATGTCTCGGTTTTCTTCATGATTCGACGCAACAGTTCCTTCTGCACCTTGTACGCGTCTACTTTTTGCGCCAACTCGGTACTCAACATATCCTTCGTTGTTCTCCAGTTTCTAGGACGCTTTCCGTGGTTGACAAACATTTTCGCCGAATAGCGTAGAAGTATCTTCACGTATATTAAACGCTACACGTTAGTCCAGCCACAAAGGTTGTACATTTCCTCAAATTCCAACATCTAGCTTTGCACACTGACGTTGTTATCACCTTTTAATGTGCTCATAGACATATCCACGACCCTGAATGTTAAAGACGTGTGCGCTCCTACTGTCGACTCGAACGCGTGTTTCGAACATGTCGCGCTATTCGACATCTTCTCTCTCTTCATCGTACTCTCCGTGCTGGATCGCCAAGGCGTTGAAAGCTCTTAGACGCTCTCGCCTTCTTAGTAATTCTTTTTAACCTTCGTTTTTTCAGTTCATCTTTCATCTCGGCAACTTTCATTGTTTCACGTTTGCTTATCGTTAACAATGGCTCTTTCTTCGACATCAATGATGGTATTATCAGCGTTTGATCCTTCGCTTTTTGTGGATAATGATTCAATGCGACATCAACTCAATCTCACAATTACTACGCGAATAATTCTGTTTAACATTTCGCTTTCTTTTTTGTTCAATCTCGACTCGAACTCCCGCAATTATACTTTTGATATATTCATAATGATTGAAACGGTGATGATTTAAATAGAGCTATTTCTTGATGTAGTAATGTATTACAACTGAGTTTGTACACCTAGTCTACTTCTGAATAACAACTCAGCAATAACAAATATTCGACAACCAATGCATAAAGACTAACTTCTCTCTGCAATTAGCCGCATCTTACCCGTAACTGGCGATTCTCTCCAACAACACGTCCTTTTATACCATGGTTTTCGGTTCCCCTACCATGCATATGTATCTTACAGCTGTTTGTGACCCAAGATGGTCAGAGGCACCTTTTTTGATTGCCTATTCACCTAAAGGGACACGGATACGTGTTGGCCCACTTAGCCCATTGGAACGTCCCATCTTACCTGTACGGCTAGGGGCCTTTCATTTCTTCACTATCTGTGGTTCATCGGAATTTTCTCAACGGTTTTTTTAGGATACTACGATAAATATAAGACTACAGCATACAGGGACGCTTTACATTTTGTTGAAGTAAACCTTACTTCTAGGAAAACTCTACATCAGCGCTATAGCTTAGTTTTTCTAGCCTTTGAAGCCACTAAAAATTATCTAGCACTGAATTAATAAGAAGGATCTTTCAGCCTCATAGCCTTTATAGGAACATGCTTGCACAGATTGTAGTTAGGTTAGTGCAGCGGTGTCTGGACAGGCCAGTTTTCGTGATTCTATAAATACCTATAGGAACATGGCTTCGGAGCTGTGTGGTAATGTAACGTTGCCAGAGTGCGCTGCAGTAGCATACACTGTACTTATGCTATTCCTACACTAGTACTCAGATATATTTCTATTGCACATTCACCCACGCGTTCCTACATCAGATAACCGCAACACTTTTAAATATCTCTGTTAATTTGTCTACCTTAAAATTCGGAATAACTGACATCCGCTTGAATTCGCGACGGCGCGTCAACCAAATGCGATGCAACCAAAAATTGGGAATGAGCAAATACGAGTAACTGTAGGTACATACCTCGGAGGAGACAATATTTAGGGATAATAAACGGTATAATGATGATAATAAACGGAACCCAACGGAACTCGGGCTCACGACGACCTACTTGTTACGTCGATGACACTGATGACACCGAAACCGGGTTAACGCGTACGTGCTGGAGCATTCCACTATGCTCTAGCAGACTCACGGTGTACAGCGAACAAACCGAAAGGCAAAGTGCTATTCATTCGAAATATATATCGTGCATGATGTTGGTGATAATTGTAATTTGATGCAAATTACTATATTACAACTAAACATGGTTGCGGAAGAATATAAGAAAAATGTAGCAATTAATTCAGTACACGCGTACAAATAATTTTATTCGGAAAATCTGTATCGAATAAAAAGATTCATTTTGCTTGCTTCAGACGATATTACATATAGATAACTTGTTTGTAATATGTACGTTTGTAAGCTGTATTTGTAAAATACGTGTGCATGTAAAAATACAGATGTAAAAGTTATTTGGTATATAACAGCATAATTACTAGGGATACTGTAGCGTACGGAAAGGTTGTCTAAAAATGTCCCGACGAAATATATACAGTTTTACTAGAAAGCGTAAGTACGGACAGGTTGAAAGTGGCGGGAAACTTCCATAGGCCATGGGACCCATCAATATGCTTCAGGTCGTTCAGTCAAGTAGTTACTCGGAAGAAGGTGTACGTGACCATGATCATGAACAGTTATGAAACGCGTGCGTGTTGAGCGTATGAAAAGATGATAAAGGGATGCTTCAGTGAGAAAATCCTAATCGTTAGTTGTTAATTGAGCGTCTAGTTGCGAGGAATTTATTAGTTGCGAGTCGTAGTTGAGGGAGAGTTGCTGGCGAGTTAGTTAATTAGTAGCTCGCGAGTTGTTCTGACTCGTTAATTGTTAGTTGTGAGTTGTGAATTATCAATTTAGGTGTCTTAGTTATATCACGTTACAGCATTAAATTCAAATCAAATAGCCATCGTTTCCTGTTTAACCACTGTAAAGAAATCCATCTATCAATAAATTTATCGTACATAGTTGAGATCACTAGTAATCCTGATTTCCATAATTCTGATTTCTATAATCCTGATAATTCTTATCATATTGATAATAAACATATATTTAGCTTATTTCTAGTAGTTCAAGCGTTCCATATCATACAGTAGGATTTTTTAGGAAACGTCACATTACATTGAATTAATTTCCATTCTCCCCGAACAGAATTAGCTAATGTCTTTCATGTCTCAAATTTGCACACACCAATTCAGAAAACGGTTCAAAACGTCAGAGAATAACAACTGTATTTTCGTCCAGTCGCGGGGAGACGTCACGTTATAGCGCGTCAACGGGAGTCGTAAATTCCCGCTACGATTGCACGAATCGACACCACGAATTAGACGATCCCCTTATTTCTTGTGGGAGAATAAGGAGTGATTGGGTTGGAATATAACTGGACTTCACAGTTATATTATATGTATATATTTATTTATATTGGATTACAGACCGTGTTTGGAAAGCGTGTTGATGAACCCGAAGGTTGCTCGACGTGGTTGTTAGAGAGGCAAGAACTCGACTGGTTTGTCTCGCATGTCACTTACGGAGGAAAGCTCGGTGAGGGCATTTACGCTTTTCGGTAGAAAAGTGAGGGTAACGATCCGCGATACCCATTGGATATTACCGGTGTTAATAAATCAAATACGAGGGAACAGTCCTCGGAAAATATGACTCACGGGTGTTTATGTCTTTGTGAAAAACCCGCTATCTCGCTGGGCAATCTCTGCTTTCTCCGTAATGAGTGTGAGCATGCAATAAACCCAAGGATCCTTTTTTGGGACCACTCATAGACCAAATATGTATAAAGAATACAATTTTATTGCTAACAGATGTGGGCTATGGTGGTCCCTTGGGTTTATTGCAGGTCAGTGTGACGAGGTGCGGGCCTCGGAGGCCTGATCATGAGGGACGTCGCAGGTACGCGACGTAACAACAACTTACCGTTATATTCCATGCAAGGACATTCAATCACACTAAACATTACTCCGAATACTTGAACACATATCAGCAAATAACTATTACACGATGACTCAAGAAAAAAGATAAAGCAAAGAAAAAACTTACTATGGTTTGGTAGGACGATATCCTATTACGATTCAGTTTCTTTCCTCGCCGCGAAATGTGCCTTGTATTTTAGCAGAGGAACAGGCCACTCTTACCACGGTACCAATTATTCGTAATGCGCGCAACGAGGCTCGGGTCAGAAGGAATTTAAAATTGTGCAAGTTAGGGACAAAGTTGCCATGACGAAAAAAAAGAATAGGAAGCCAAAGCGTTTTCACGCTCGTTCGCAGGAAGGTCCGTACGTGTAACTGCCTCTATACGCGAGTGCTGCGACGCAAAACCCGTATACCCTCTAAATATTCAGAAGACGCCGCTTCTGGAATGTTGCTCTCGTTATCAGTGAAAGTTGCGCGATATAAATAAGTAGGTATGCGAACGGTGTACCGGTGTAACGCGTCAGCAAAGGCGCTTAAAGAATATCAGGTGATAGAGCTTCTTTCATAGCCAGAACGCGGTTCGCTGAGCATCTTTAGCTATTTACATTCATGCACGTTTTGTACGTATTAACACGTTCACTGTCAGCCAAATACAATCAAACAACTCTGGAGTTGTATTTTATTTCATCAGAAATGTTTTTACTTTTTGATTACGGATTTTTATCCGTTTATGAAAAATTTAAAAGTGCAAACATACATACACAGTATACAAAAAACGTAGGTAGTATAATATGGATCAGCGCTTTTAGAGGACGCACTAAATTTTGAACAAAGCATAATAGAACAGAATTTACTTATTAAACTATACATTGTCGCATCTTGCGCTGCGCATGAGTCGTAACACGAGTCGCGAAAGGAATACGTCGTTATTCGCGAATTGCGCGAGTCACAGCTGTCGGGAATGGAATTAAAAACACAACATTTAAAGTAAATAAGAAATATGACACGTACAAATGCTTTAATATTACAGTAAATTTATAAACAAATATACATCATGAACAAAATCAAAATAGAAGTGAGAACATCGAAATCATAACATCATATTGCTAGATAACGACGAGTGACCGAAGCTTTTTTAATTCGAAGGTAATTTCACTTTTAAACGCAACCTGTGGGCACACTTGACGTTTACTGATGTTTCAAACTTTTTGTTATAGAAAGTTACAAGAAAAACAGTGAAAACAGAGATCAACAAATGTATTGAAACTATGAAAATATGTACTTAATTGATAATTCTATAAATACTAAAATCATTTCTACAAAGTTAATTATAATTAGACTGTTTCTTTAATAAATGCAACACGCCTGACATATCTTTTTTATAGAACAATACAGTATCTCGAAAACAAGCAACGAGTGTTTTATTAAGTTCGATAGTTATAAACTAATGATATAATGGACGAAGTCATAACAACTAGAAAGCTTATCATGTATTTTAGTAAAATTAAGTTTAAAGGAGCAATACAATATTCAAATAAAATAATATAAATATATCTATATACATAATGCATCAAATGTTTATTTATATTGAAGCGAACTTATTGCAAAGCATTTTAATATCGGAATTAATGAACTAATGTTTTTTAATAATCTTGCAAAAGACTCATATTTATGCAACAATTGCAATTTTTGTCTTTTTCGCTGTTCCACCGTGTCGTGGGAAGATGCGTTCACTCTATAACGCGTCAACGAGAGTGGTAAACTCTCGTCTGGATATGGTAATTGACGCCATGAATTAGCCGATTCCATATTTCGTTTAAGATAAAAGGAGCGGTTTGAATGATCGTAACACTGAATTAACGGTTTAAATATACTCTTTATTTCCAACAACTTTTGGGACTTGAGTGCCTGCGTGTAGTGCTGCGAGAGATGTGGATGTGCTTTGAGCGAATAGTTGCACGCAAGTTGAAGTTTCTTCGGTTCCATGAATTAGCAGCAACCTGAGGTATCTTCTGACCGTGATGTACGGTGAAGCTGAGGTCTATAAGGAAAACTAGTGACGGATTCTGGTCACCCTCAACGTTGGTTCGTGGATGGAAGTCATCTTCGAACATCCAACATGAAAAAACTGGCTTTTCCCATGTTTTACCGGAATGAGCAATAACCCCCAGGAGCGTCTCGACTTGAACGATGCATTGTATAAATTGAGGTCCTCGATAGTAAGCAAAAAAACTAAATCTGATGACGGCAATTAACGGTATCTTAAGACAAGTATGTTTGAACAGCTGTTGACCATCTTGATCACAGAATGAACTATAGTATTGCTATACAAGTTCCAAATAATAAAATATCCATGCTACAAAATCGCAAGGATGGTACATCTCGTCTGCATCGATGCTCAGCATAGGGAAAATCTTATTTTGTTGCACGCATTATCAGAGGTTCGCTAAGGATTTCGTTGCAACATCATGACCTTTCCAGCTGCGCTGTACGGCACAGCGATTTATTAATCTTAAACTATCCCATGACTGGCTGAACCGCAATTAACGGTTCTCGTGCACGATGTCGTTAAACGGTCGCATCTCACGAGACAGAGTTTCCGCTTTCGTATGATCAATTTTTTAGTCAACGACAACGTCGCGATGAAGAAATAGAAGAAATCGCACGGATAACACGACTCACTATCGTGTCTGCGATAAACGGATTTAAGTGGAATACTATTAATTGATAACTATCCAATCGAAGATAAGCTTAATTACAAATGAACGACAATGCAGATATACCGCATGAGCATGTTACGCCGATATGACCCAGGGTAGAAATTCAGAAGCGCAGGTGTATCGAATTAACTAGTTCTTACAAGCCGTCTGCAACCGCGCGGCGAACTATCTCGCACCCTGGGAAATGTGTATTTTCACTCTGTTGCCATCGTTTCGCGATGCGGATAAGTGTACAAGATAGAAAACATCATTTGAATCATCATTGTAAATGCATGCACGATTCCGTGCTGGTAATCAGCAGCAAAATTTAGAAAGGGAAAGATTTCTACAATCGTGTGATTTAGTTTTCGGAAATTGTACAACTTACTCATGTTTTCATGTGTTTTTTTAGATATTTTGATATCTTGTAAAATCAAATTTTGACTTTATTGGTGACATTATTAACAAGCAGGAAAGATTAGAAAGGGCAGGTTTCTACGACCGCGTTTTGATCCTTCAATATCGTACGACATGCTTTTTGTTATATTTTATAATAAAAAAAAAAAAAAAAAAAATAAAATAAAACTACAAATTCAAAGTACTCGTGTTCAAATCCTAGTCATAATTTTCCTAGTTCACGGAATTCCAACTGATGGGCCTCGTCCGGGGCTGGAGGGGAAGACCTAACACCGACCAAAACAAAAGGAAGCCGTCAGCGATCAAAGTCGGGCAAAGAGTGTGCTGCTCAACAACAAATCGTCATACTGTGATTACAATAAAAAAAATATGTGATATAATATGGCTGTGATCCGTCATATATACCAAAGATTTAGAAATATCAATAAACAATGCAAAAAACTAACTAAATTAACAATACTATTATAGGATAAAATAAAAAACTAACAAAACTAACACCACTCCCCCGGACAACAGCACTAACAATTTAAGAGTGGAACATCGATGTCCGCGAAATAACGCTGACGTGTGGCCGGGCCTCCAGGAAGCATAGAAGAAAGAAGAACGTGCAATTAAGGATTATTGCGACTAGGGTGTGAGCACAGACTTTTGGGTGGAATAGCTGTATACTATGCTCCAAGGGCCTGTACTTTCATTCAATAGCGACAGAATCGGCAGTACGGGCTTCCCGTAGGCTCTAATTTTGCCGTAGTTCCTATAATATTTCTTTTTTTTTTTACTAAAAGTTAACTTCGTTAGCGATAGAAAAATAAGATTGGGTCGGAAGTGACTCGAAAGATCACGGTTAAACAAAAAGCATGGTACAAAGGAAAGAAGCGAAGTTAATAATATGTATGTACTTATTGTTATAGCATACTGATGAAAACTAGAAGGTGTAGCGGCACAAGGTCGTAGAGAAAGATCCATTGTTGAAGCGCACGTGCTGGTCACTTGGCCTGCGAAACGACGTCCGATACCAAAGCAAGGATATAATAAAGAAAAGGATCCTGGGACTTTCCGAAGAGCGCGAGAACCTTCGGCAAGGAAAAGCTACTCGTTTACTCTGGAAGAAACTTTCTCTTCCGTGAACCTCCGCACCATATAAAAAAGGAAAACGAAGAAAGCTCGTGGAGAATATGAGGCTAGAATCCGAGTTTCGGCCTAGGCAGCACTCGCTAGTAACATTCATAAACGTACTGTTAAATTGCTACGCAGTATTTTCCTTTGGCAGCCGTCACGTCATACAGCTCAAAGCGGAGTCAAGCGCGGTCACACTGCAGTTATGTTACGAGTGGATTTGTGATCAAAACGTCAGACGTGTTAGCATTTTTCAAAGAATTTAAATATAAAAGTTGTAGACGACATCGAGTGTGTCTTTTAGTAACGGGTTCATTCCTGAGCATAGACGCCATGTTGGACCCGAGCATCGCTAGGTCCATAGAGGTTGGGAAAACGCCCAACCAGCGCACAAGGTACCCAGTACCTTGCTACCTGAATTAGTTAAGTCTGCAGGGACTGTCACTCGTCTCAGGTCGAACGGGGCGCTTTCGAAGCCCTACCGTCTCTCCAGGACGGTTCCGGAGCAGGTGGGGCGCTGCTCACCCGCCGACGGCCATTCGGGGCAACCAACACCTCTTAAATCGGCCATGTTGCCAGCACTTGGCCATCAAGAACTGCCACCACGAGTCCAAAGCAAATTGGTCGAGCTGAGGAGTCGCAACACCCTCCGGGATTTACACTCGACCCTCGTGGTATCATTCTTAGTCATTGGTCGGACTATCGTGTGGATGTACGGCCACGTCACTGCCGGCTCGGCGACCTGCTGGCTTTGCTCGACAGACCCAGATGGGACTCACGTTAGCGGAGGCCTAAAAGTACTCTCGTACCCGAGACTTATCCCGACGGTCCCATCCTTGGCATCAGGATCGTGGGTGCGCTACTACCCAAGGCTACGTAGAGAGAGCAAAACCGCGGTCAAGCGCATCACACTCCCGACGACCTTCCCTGCGGTGTACATAGAGGACTCACGTAAGCAGGACGCTTGTCCCGACGGTCCACCCTGGCTGCGGGAACGTGGGTTTGCCAGCCCCCATAGACTCACATAAGTGAGACCTCCCTGCGCAGACGTATCAAACACCATCACGCCCTACATCAAGTCAGTATAATTTACTTGTTAGGAATCAAGGCGGCATACGCAAACTGATTCCAAACCAAACCTCTATCGCCCAATCACGTGCAATCTTTGTGACACATCTCACGCAACACGAAATTGCAAAAAATTCTTGTCGAAGTCAGTACCCGAGAAATTAAAACTAGTGAGAGCGAAAAACTTCTGATTCAATCGTCTGCGTAATTGTCAATGTGTAACACACATTCAGTGGAAGAGTGTACAACTGGTAGCTGTATGTTATGCCGCGAACGGCACCATACCCTCCTGCATTCGAATATAGATAAATCGTGACAACCAACTCAAGCCAATCTAACATGTTACTCATCTAGTCATTTTGTCTACGTCCGTCATAAACATCAGTGATCAAACCGGAAAAATGCAACACTGTAGAGTCTCGTTGGTCTCCTGTTCCCAGGCACATTTTTTGACCAAGCAAACATGTAAGTGTTTATGGCTAGCCACCCAAACGATAGACATATATTTATGTGGCGCCAATCAAATGAAATCATAAATCAGTCGGATTACTCGAACGAAGGCACACTCACGAGTCAGTGACTATATGGCAGAATGAACATTCTTGGTTATTGACAAGGTTTCACAGTCAGTTCCATCAGAAAATATTGAACGAGGCAAGTTAGATTTACCAGGGGATACTCCATTTGCCGATCTAACGTTTGATCAATCAACGGACGTCGACGGCCTCATTGGACCTTGGGACCTCCTTCGCGAAGGAAGGGTTAATTTAGTAGACAAACTCATGTAATTACGGAACATAGAAATAGGTTGGATCGTCACGGACGAGACGGTGACGAAGAAGCAACCATAAAGAGCAAACTGTAACTTAACACTTACAGCACAACACGAAGAAGTGGATAAATCTCTGCCCTCCAACTTCTCCATGAAGTCACTTTTGCTTCCGACAACGCTGACATGCTTCTCAGACTAGTCCCAAACACGGGCACCAAAATGCTCAACGCCCTTTTACAAACTACGTTATCCTGCATGAGCAATTTGAAACGAAAACGAGACTAAGAAGCTCGAAAGAAATCGCAACCCTATCAAGGATCTAACATTTTGGAGGTGTACGATCAAAGTTCTCCTGGAGATAAGATTCCGGACTACGAAGATATTTGAAATACTAGCAATCAGTAGATTCGTTCGACCATGTCTCCGAACGACAACCTTGCCAGGAATGATGGAGCAGCGAATTCCTGGAACAGTTTCAGCACAGTGACACTTCCCAGGAACGAAATAAGATTAATACTAGTCAAATCAGAGACCAGCAGCTCTCTGACACCCGAGTGAAAGCAGGGTAGTTCGTTTTATACGGAACCAGCGGAGGCAGTCGCGCAGAACGCGGTGACAATACCAAGAAACAGACCTAGGAACAATCCAACAGCGAATAAATATCGACACGATAAACCAGGATGGTTAAAAACGCCAGTAAGTGTAAATTCCTATAAACTTCGTCGAATCGGCTGGAAGGAATCGGACGAAAAGAAAGAAAAGACGCCTCTGATCTCGTCTTTCGCGGATAATCTGACCAAGAGATGCGGCACCAAAGATACGATGGAAATTCCACGTGCCAAGTCAGTACAACTACAAATGCTCAGGACCAAGGTGTTCAGTGACACTTCCTGTGTCGTGGACTCCTGCGGGGAATTTGGTGACAACGAATAGGATGACTGCTATCCGGACTAGTTAAAATACATATAGAAGGTCATGGAATTGAACGTTAATTTAAAACAACTGCACATCGAATTTACAAATTTTAGCAATCTACTTCGTCCTTTATCTCTAGGGAATACAATGAAATCTAACGAGTATTTGAGACAAATTCCAACATAGGATTCTACTTTAAAGAAGATCAACATCGAAATTGATAAGTATAAATGTGTACGAGAAGGTCTACTCGAGGATATCAGAAATTCTAGAAATACAACGAACCGGAACATACGGAACACACTTCATCACTATAGACAACTTTTGAACATGACCGTTCAAGGTGGGTGGTATGTTCGGGATTTGGAGTGGCCGTCCGTTTATGACTCGGACAACGCATCTGCATTTTTTGGGACAGTCCGAATTTCTTACCTCGCGAGGTGTAAATCTTACGATGAGGACCTGATTAAGAGCCAAATAAACACCCTAAGTGTCCGATGGGTCAGGACTAAAGTAAATATTCGGTATCAATCAGCAATACCACAAGATATGCGCCCACGAGAGTACACGATTAAACCATGGAAAACACGGAGACGGAAAGATGGTACATAAGGACCAGACGAAGCTTCTTGAGGCAGTATTGACAAAATTTAACAATAGTTTATATCAGAACGTCATACACCTCGAGCTACACTAAACCGTAATAACTAAACGTAACATTATTCTGCACCTCAACGTTTTAGTGATTCTCTCCGTGTATACTAAAAAGTGCAAATAAATAACCAAAACATACTACTACTAGGCATCTTTAATTCACTTCCACCTTGGGCTCTAATCTCGTTCAAAGTCTGACATGTCAACCGATCAGATGCAGCCTAACTGATCGTCAGTTAGTTAAGACTTCGCAACAGTTACTTCGTTAGAAAAAATTTACCAAAATGACTTAGGAGTAATTCAAGAATTCATTATACAAATGTAATATTAAATTTTTAATATCAAGAAAAGTAGAAGAATGAATCTAGAATATACAGAAATGCATTTTCGTACGAAGTTCTTGTTCTAAAAATTTCAAAAATTCAGTATTTATAAATTTTCTTACGAAATTATTGCAAGAAATTTTAGAGTAATATTGTCTAGTAGTCTAGTAGAGTCTAGTGAAATTGTTCACAATAAGCAGCATTCTTGATCGCAGACAGATCATAACTGTTACATTAACATGATCTTGGACGTAACACTGCCCATGAAAAACGGAAAAACATAGCACGCTCTAAATACAGGCTCCAAACAGTAGAATATCACCGCTATGAAAGCGCAACGATGTCAAATCTCATCTGCATCGATTCTCAGGGTAAATCTCATTTTGTGGTGCGTATCGTAAGAGGTTCGTTACAGATTTCGTTTCAAAATCATCAGTTTTCCAGCCGCGTTGTATGACACAGCGATTTATTAATCGTAAACTATCCCATGGCTTGCTGAATCGTAATTAACGGATTCGCGCACAATGACGTTATAGGGTCGCATCTCACGAGTCGGTTTCAGCTTTTACATGGTCAGTTTTATAGTCAACGGTAACGTCGCGATGAAGAAATTGAGGAAATTGGACGGATCAGACGATCCAACGTCATGATTGTGATAAACGGAATTATGTGTAATACTATTTGTTATTAACTACCCAATCGAAGAAATAGCTTAATTACAAAGGGATGAAGCGATATCGCGTTGGCGTATTACGCCGACATGACCGAGCGCAGGAATCCTAGGGCGCTGTCGGCAATAGCGGCGGGAATGCGAATTAACGGGCTCTTTCAAACCGTCTGAAACCGCGCGGCAAACTATCGCGCACCCTGGGAAACTTGTCGTTTCACTCTTTTGCCATCGTTTTCACATGCAGCTAACTGTACAATACAGAAAACGTCATCTGAATCATCCTTGTGAATGCGTGCACGATACCGTGCTGGTGACCAGCAGCAAACTTTAGAAAGAGAAGGATTCCTACAATCATGTGTTTCAGTTCCTGGAAATTGTGTGACCTACTCATGTTCTCATGTGCTTTTTTAGATATTTTTTGATATGTAGTAAAATCAAATTTTGGTTTTATTGGTGACATTATTAACACGCAGGAAAAATTAGAAAAGGCCGGTTTCTACGACGGCGTTTTAATCCTTAAATATCGTACGACACGCTTTGTGTTTTATTTTATAATAACAAAAAATGAAATTGCGTAATAAACAGAAGCTGCGATACAAAGCAAGATTTAAATCAGTTACATCATCGAATTTTACATCTAAATCACGTTTTTGTTTCAACGAACAACAAGAGCTTTAGCGAAAATCCAAGCAATGTAGCCGACACTTGTAACATAAATATGAGTTCTAGAATAGAAATATCATATGGCTACGGTGGCGAAGTGGATATTGTATACGGCTACAAACCCAAAGGACCTGTGTTCAAATCCCAGTCGTAATTTTCCTAGTTTACACGATAATTACGATGGGCTCGTCCGGGGCTGGAGGGGAAGACTACCTAAGACCGACCCAAAACAAAGCAGCCGTCAGCGATGAAAGTCGGTCAGAGATGTGCCACTAGCCCATAGAGCTCATCAACGAAATGTGATAAATAGAAACTGTGGTGCTGTGATTTGTTGTAGAGTTTTAATACTCTACAACAAGAAAAGACATATCATATATAGTAAATAAGATAAGATCGACTAGTTTTGGCATATCATTCCACAACTTCCTCCTAGTAGTAGTTTAACATATCACTTAGTTCTAACCGAACCTCGGATCGGACCGTCTATTGGAAGCGGTACATTGATGTCCGAAAAATATCGCTGATGAGGGATCGGCACCCTTTCAGGAAGCCCAGAGGAAGGACGTGGAAATGAAGGAACGCTGCGACTAGGGTGTGAGCACAGCCTTCTGGGTGAAATAGCCGTATACGATGGCGCCAGGGTCCAAACATCGGTTCTTTGCACGGATCCCCTTGTAAGGGCCCAGCCGTAGACTCTAATTTTGCCCATATAATATTTCTTTTTTTTTTACTAAAATTTAGCTTTGAAAATTTATCGATTCGATCGGAAGTGACTCGAAAATCAGGGTTAAACACAAAGCGTTGCACGAAGGAACAGAATAAAATTAATAGTCGGTGTTCGGGATTTGGAGTGGTCGTCCGTGTATGACTCGGACAACACATCTGCCTTTTTTGAGAAAGTCCAAATTTCCGTTTAAACAGTCTCGCCCGATGGTTCAGGCCTAACCAAAACATACTACTACTCAGTATCATTAATTAGCTCCACCTTGAGCGTTAATGTCGGTCAAGGTTCGCGATATCAACCGATCAGTTGCAACCTGATTGATCGCCACTAAGTTGAGAACTCGCAATATTGGCCTTTCGAGCTTGATTCATTGTCGTTAGAGGAAGCATCAGTCCGGAGGAAAACAAGATTGTTAGACAACAAATCATATCAACGCGAATGTCACTTTAGGGAAGGGAAGCCCTTCATCGCAAAGTACGCCGCCAACATTTTGCTGCACAGTGAAGAGCAGCAGACGAAGCATCTCGGCTTCGAGCGAATTGATAACATCGAAACGAAAGTCATACACTTGTTTGCGTTGAGTCACCTCTTCCGTATACGGTGTTTAAATTATCATATCGAAACTCGCGCCCATACATCATGGTCCCAATCAAGAATAACGCAAGAGACAATTGAAAATGAAACGGGAAGTATTTAAGAAAGAATTAGAAATATTCTAAGCAGTGCTTCATAAATAAGAAGAAGGAGGGTCAGTAACAGCCATTCAATACAGGTTAGACGACTTAGAAGCAGAATTTGGTATAGTTTTATTTGTATAGAAAAAATCAAGACGAATTCGACTAGATTGACCAGGGTCAGACACTAGATGAATGCCTTAAGCTAAAACAGAAGTTCTTTCACAGTAAAGCAGGTGCTACAGATATAATTGGAATGGCTAAAAGGCGGATCATAGAGGCACCTGATAGAAATATGCTAACCGCACCGGGCACATCATATTCGGATCTAGTCGACAATGAAGTTGCCGCACCTAAAATTCAACTACCTTTTTTTCCGGGATCCTAAGGGGATTAACCTGGGTTCGCGGGTCAATTTCGCTTCACAGTACACGAGAATTCACGTATTAACGACTGTAAGCGATTAATATATCTCCGCTCTTGCCTAACACAGGAAGCGGCCGATACAATACCATCATTAGCAAATACAGCCATCAATTATTCTGTTGCGGGAAATTTTGGAGGAACGATACAATCAACCTGCAAAAATTGTGGCAAGTCATTTGAAGGCATTGTTCGACGTCTGTCATTTACAGCAGCCATTGTACTAAGACTTACAATCCCATTTAAACGAAATAGAAACATTATAAAGCATTGCAAGCACTCAACCAGCCAACAACGCATATCGCGCTACTGTATTTGTTTACATTCAAGTTAGATTACGAGACAAAGTTAAGATGGAAGGAAAGAATGGACCTTACACCCTTTCCAAGCGTCGGAGAACTGTTAAAATTTTTACCAGATGGGACTCACGTTAGCGGAGACTTGAAAATACTTTCGAACCCTTTGGTCGCGGAAAAGCGATCGACGCAGGTGTAACCGCGCTTAGTTCGATTTGTTAGCGAATCCACCGTCGTCATCGGACTGCGTCGGCTTTCTCGCTAGCAGAATGGATAAACCGCATACAACACGTGGTCACATTGAGAATACACGACGATAATGCCAATGACCTGATTTACCATCGATAGCAAAATTGGTGTCAATAGCAGCGTCGTGCGTTGCATCGAGCGCGAATCGGAAGTCGAAGATATAACGATGTAGCGCGTACGCGACGATCGGCATATGCATAAAACTGTGTCACGTCAAAGTGCATTAATCGATATACGTAGATAGGTGCGTGATTTGTTTTCGTAGCCGAGACAATTTCAACTAAAAGTTTTCGTCGGATATTTTAACGCGATAAGTTCTAAATTATTATAATCTCTGCAATGAACATTACTGCACTATATAAAAGTATTCATCAGAATCCATTTAGTTATTGGTATGAAAACTTGAATCCAATTCTGTATCTTTTACCACTTTTATCGGTGTCCACATTTATAAGAAATAATTAGTGAATTGACAATGTGGTATCTATTGTGACGATGACATGTGTATCGAATTTATTGTTGCAATTTAATTTTACATTTTTAAGACGGAATAAAAAATAGAAATGCATAATTTCAGAAATACGTACATGAGTGATACGTCTTCTGACACTGATACGTTTAATCGAGTAATATGTGTCTGTTGTTATATCGTAATATATAGAATTACCGTTATTGAAAATATGTCTATTAAAAATCGGAGAAATGATTTTGACTATGATGTGCCTTCATGTACGCATGTTACAGAAAATAAAAGTTGACGTGGAAATATGCCACAATGATGCGTTTATCACTCAAACGATGCAAGTTAAAGTTTGTCCAATTATAAGCGTTTGGAGTGTGAAAATTATAAGTTTATTTTGAAATCCAATTGAAAAACCTCAATCTCAGGCAGAATCTTCTGCAATTAAATAAATTAGAACTGTTACGATCTGATATTAAATTCTTGCATATGATTGTCGATATAGTTAAAGTATTACCTCAGTTGTTCATTCTCACAGAATGCGTGCAGAGTTAATAGTTCTAAAGATCCGCAGACAATTAATTATACTTTTCCCTTATTTCATTCGACATATTTCCACCCAATTGGAAATTGTCCTAAGACGTTGAATGCATTGAAAAATATTTGTACGCTTAGAATTACCGTGATGCAATAGAATAAATCGAGAAGTCGATCGCATTCCATTCTTGTACCGTTTGACGATTACTATACAAATTCAATTATTCCAGATTTCCGCTGTAGTTCTAACACAGAATAAAAGTATATGCTTAATCGATTGACTACAAACAGTGTAATTTCCATCCAGAGAACCAGTGCATGTAAATAATTTTTTTGTGTGAATATTGTACCTAATTTCGGCCAGGCATATTCTCAGAAACTTGTGTTATCATTGCGTACGTACGATCATAGATACTGTATAGCCTAAAAACTGCGGTAGAAAGAAATCAAGGCAACTGAAAGCAAAGATCAAATAAATTGCAACGTGATTTCAAAATTAATTCCATGTGTTTACATATGTGAAACACAAGCAAGTAGACCAACAAATGAAATAATACCACATAAGACTCTTCTACGAATTACTTTAATAATAGCAGCTTTCGTTAATATATGATTGCAACCTGCTTTTCACATTTCTTATTTTACATTAACGAACTTTTAACAACTAATTAATATCTAATATCGATAATTAACGCGAAAATATCGATTGATATGTTTAGTAACTAGACTTCCTCTAATCAGAACCGATCGTTTCTCCTGCTTCCGAAGATGAAGCAACATTTATACGTCACTTACTAGTCTATTGAAATCCCACACACAAGGATCGGAAACGAATAAGGAACCACTCATAAGCGAGTTATAAAACCCGATACAAAGAATCGCGCGTATCTCGAACCTGGAACTAAATTTAAATCGATACGTCTTGAGGAAACGAGAAGATCAGAATTCGTTATGCAACGAGCAAGTAAGACAAACACTTGCGAAAAACGGTTCGCCGTTTCCAGCGTTCGAGAATAATTGCGAGGCGTGGAATTTCGGTATCGCAAGAATCGTCGTGAATTCCTATTTTCCATTCGACGACGCGATACTCGTTCCCTTGTCTTATGAATAATGTTTTCACGGGCGTGAAATCGACGCAACGCCGCTCGAAGATGAACAAGAACCAGTCGTAGCTCGCGGAGAAATTTCACTTTCGCGACAAAGTCCCATGGAAAGATGGCCGTGTTTGGGATAATCGATCGCGAATCACTGACCGTCGTTGCTTTTCCCTTAGTCCTCTACATGATACCTGGAACCTGTTTCGAACTTCGTAGGTCGTACCTAATCGCGTTGCACGTCCGTTTAGCCGCTTTAGGTAAGACCTACTACGCGTTTATCGCTGTTTCTAAATACTAAATGCCTATCGGTAATATAGATCATCGGTAAGATATAGAATCAGTCGTTTCGGGTATTAACGAAGGAAGGAGATAAATTGTTTCTCAGGTTTGAGTCAGTTTTTCAAGGAGTTTCTTGTTTCAGAGATATATGAGCTCGTATTTGTTACTACTAATGTCGAATTGGTTCTTGTAACTTAATTCGTGAATTACGTAACGAACGAAGAATTTGAACTACCGAGTAAATATAGATTGTTATGATACATAACAAAGTGTTTCATAAGAAATAGATACGCACGACCCTTTCTTCAAAAAACATAACACTTACTATGATCCGCGATGTGTTCGATACACAAACATAACAACAGTCCTTGAACGGTTAGCGAAGAATCTTAAAGTACATTCCTACGAGGTAAAAATCGATCAAATCAAGATTTGCACTTACGCTTATATTATTAAATATTTCGCTTGCATTTTAAATATTGCGCTTAAATATTTCGTGAATCTAATAAACGTATTTATAAGGAACTAAGTAGCGTGTATATAATTATTCCTTCAGTGAAAATGAATTCTTTGGACGAAACTGCGAACAAGCAATCTATATAAAATTCTATAGTATTATTCATATTCATTGCTTTCCTTTTTGTTAGTAATTCTATTCACTGCAGTTAAATGCATGCATGTTAATTAGGCAAATGTTCCCTAATAATCTCAGAAAAAGTGATAAGAAAGAGTAATTTCCGCAATTGATTAGTATTCATTTTCGCTCATGGAGTATTCACTTCCACGTTTAACAACGCTATCTATTTCTAGAATTCATTGGGAATTCACATGAAGGGAGAAGCATCGTTCACGCGAACAGTCATCCTCGGTTCAAAGACCGAACGCATTGGACGATGCAAACGAATTTCAGTCTTGGGAAACATTGTCTGCGAAAGTAACGTGAGAATCGATCGAAAAGAGAGTATAGGAAGCTCCGTTCCATCATTTTCGTTTCATTGCGATAATCATGCGATGGGTAGCTGGGTGGCCAAGAATCAAAATCGGGAATGAGATCGAAACGAACTGTCTTTTCAAATGCTGAACAGCTACGAAATAGCGCGATCCTCCACAAATAGGAATCGTATTTATGAATAAGCGTATACACTTATGTATGTATTTTGTATTACTATATGTATTCTGGAGGATACATTACTTTTAAATTTCTCATAAACCTATAAACATCCACAGTCTAACAACTATCAAATGAAAGAGAAAACAAATTCACTTAAACATATGATGGAAAGTTGTTTCTTGCATCGAGACAAAGAAATTAAAAACCATATGCTTCACATCTTCAGGAAAGTATCATCAAATATCTCAGCGCTCTTATTCATGGTTTCTCATTTCTATTACAACAGACAATACTTATACGTATATTAACGAAAGGAGAATCTCCTTCTATTTTTCGAAAAGACCGGAAAATTAAATAGATATGCATTATCTATAAATAAATGTAACAATAATCCGGAAGAATATACTTTAAATTTCGTGTAAATACTATTGTTACTTCCTATGACTCCAACATATATCATCAAATATATCAATATATATCATCAGTTCAAACATACTTGCTCCGACCCGCAATAATCCTAAGCAACCGTGAGTTGCAACCAATGCTATTGCCGTCCCAGATTTAGATTTTTACTTACTGTCAAAGCCCTTAATTTATTTAATGCTTCCTTAACGTCGAGGCGCTCCTTATTGCTCGTCAGGGTGAAAGACGGGATACGTGTCGGTCCAATCATTATCCACCAGTTTTCCAATTAGCAGCAATGACCGTTGTCCTTGCTTCTTTAACGAAAATTGCAATAAACGGATCCGCGTGTCTCGTGTTCCAGGCACACCCCCATCGGTAGTTTTGCTCCTCGACATACAGCATTCCGGGTGGCCATTACCCTCTTGACACACTGTAAATTTTACAACTTGTGAGGTAGGAATTTCCAACTTCCCAAAAAAGACACATGTGCTGTCCATATCGTAACGAAAGATCACTCGAAATCCCGAACAACCGATTTATCTCATAACTTTTTCTTTATGACGACGATGTCCTCGAGACAAGAAAGACTCGTGGGATCTCCAACTGCCGTACATTTTTTCCTACTTTCTCCGATAGGAACATGAAGAGATCCGTTTCCATTTTCTACCACGATCGAGTTTGCAAAGTCAAACTGAGACTGACTGATTCCGTTCTCTAGCCATATTTTAATTCAATTATCAACTTCGACTTCATCTAATTTAGGCGCTCCTATTTTCACGTATTGATCCGCTCGCACCGATCGCTACCGGTGTCTATCAACGCGGTCAAATTAACGTCTCTGCAACGCTTTGTCTGTAACGACTGCGACACGCTACATGTATTCTTAGGAGACTTACATTGTCAAATTGCGATGCGATGAGTCCGTACTCCTGGCATTTGAAACTTCTGGCAAATTTGCTTTTCGTTGGGCAGTTCGCACTTAGGTGATTTTTGTTTCCGCACAGGAAGCTCCGTCGCGTCTCGTCCTCTTGGATTTTTCTTCGACCAGCTTGCTGTCTTCGCGTTTTCCTTCGTGGCCTTGTACGGGGCGAACTTCTCTTTTAATTCGCGAACATTCTTGGTGCTGTACAGTATGATGTTGTTAGTTTGCTCGCGAATTCCGCCGATAATATATTTCGTTACGACAAAACTCTCCATACTCCCTTTCTTCGCTATGTCGAACATTTTGTAGACATACTCCTGATAAGTCTCGGTTTTCTTCATGATTCGACGCAACAGTTCCTTCTGCACCTTGTACGCGTCTACTTTTTGCGCCATCTCGGTACTCAACATATCCTTCGTTGTTCTCCAGTTTCTAGGACGCTTTCCGTGGTTGGCAAACAATTTCGCCGAATAACGTAGAAGTATCTTCAAGTATATTAATCGCTACGCGTTAGTCCAGCCACAAAGGTTGCACATTTCCTCAAATTCCAACATCTAGCTTTGCACACTGACGATGTTATCACCTTTTAATGTGCTCATAGACATATCCACGACCCTGAATGTTAAAGACGTGTGCGCTCCTACTGTCGACTCGAACGCGTGTTTCGAACATGTCGCGCTATTCGACATCTTCTTCTTTCTCTTCATCGTACTCGCCGTGCTCGATCGCCAAGGCGTTGAAAGCTCTTAGACGCTCTCGCCTTCTTAGTAATTCTTTTTAACCTTTGTTCTTTCAGTTCATCTTTCATCTCGGCAACTTTCATTGTTTCACGTTTGCTTATCGTTAACAATGGCTCTTTCTTCGACATCAATGATGGTATTATCAGCGTTTGATCCTTCGCTTTTTGTGGATAATGATTCAATGCGACATCAACTCAATCTCACAATTACTACACGAATAATTCTGTTTAACATTTGGCTTTCTTTTTTGTTCAATCTCGACGCGAACTCCCGCAATTATGCTCATCTCTATTTATTTGATATATTCATAATGATTGAAACGATGATTATTTAAATAGAGCTATTTCTTGATGTAGTAATGTATTACAACTGAATTTGTACACCTAGTCTACTTCTGAATAACAACTCAGCACTAACAAATATTCGACAACTAATGCATAAAGACTAACTTCTCACTGCAACTAGCCGCAACTTACCCGTAACTGACCATTCTATCCAGCAAAACGTCCTTTTATACCATGCTTTTCGGTTCTCCTACCATGCATATGTATCTTGCAGCTGTTTGTGACCCAAGATGGTCAGAGGCACCTTTTTTTGACTACCTATTCACCTAAAGGGACACGGATACGTGTTGGACACTTAGCACAATGGAACGTCCCATCTTACCTGTACCGCTAGGGGCCTTTCATTTCTACACCATCTGTTGTTCATCGGAATTTTCTCAACGGTTTTTCCAGGTTAATACGATAAATAAAAGGCGACAGCATACAGGGACGCTTTACTTTTTGTTGAAGTAAACCTTACTTCTAGGAAAACTCTACATCAACACTATAGCTTAGTTTTTTAGGCTTTGAAGCCACTAAAAATTATCTAGCACTAAATTAATAAGAAGGGTATTTCAGCCTCATAACCCTATTAGGAACATTCATGTGCAGATTGTAGTTAGGTTAGTGCAGCGGGGTCTGGACAGGCCAGTTTTCGTGATTCCATAAATACATATAGTAACATGGCTTCGGAGCTGTGTGGTAATGTAACGCTGCCAGAGTGCGCTGCAGTAGCATACACTGTACTTATGCTATTCCTACACTAGTACTCAGACATATTTCTATTGCACATTCACCCACGCGTTCCTACATCAGATAACCGCAACACTTTTAAATATCTCTGTTAATTTGTCTACCTTAAAATTCGGAATAACTGACATCCGCTAGCAATTAATTCAGTACACGCGTACAAATAACTTTATTCGGAAAATCTGTATCGATTAAAAAGATTCATTTTGCTTGCTTCAGACAATATTACATATCGATAACTTGTTTGTAATATGTACGTTTGTAAGCTGTATTTGTAAAATACGTGTGCATGTAAAAATACAGATGTAAAAGTTATTTGGTATATAACAGCATAATTACTAGGGATACTGTAGCATCCTGGAAAGGTTGTCTAAAAAAGTCCCGACGAAATATATACAGTTTTACTAGAAAGCGTAAGTACGGACAGGTTGAAAGTGGCGGGAAACTTCCATAGGCCATGGGACCCATCAATATGCTTCAGGTCGTTCAGTCAAATAGTTACTCGGAAGAAGGTGTACGTGACCATGATCCTGAACAGTTATGAAACGCGTGCGTGTTGAGCGTATGAAAAGATGATAAAGGGATGCTTCAGTGAGAAAATCCTAATCGTTAGTTGTTAATTGAGAGTCTAGTTGCGAGGAATTTATTAGTTGCGAGTCGTAGTTGTGGGAGAGTTGCTGGCGAGTTAGTTAATTAGTAGCTGGCGAGTTCTTCTGACTCGTTAATTGTTAGTTGTGAGTTGTGAATTATCAATTTAGGTGTCTTAGTTATATCACGTTACTGCATTAAATTCAAATTAAATAGCCATCGTTTCCTGTTTAACCACTGTAAAGAAATCCATCTATCAATAAATTTATCGTACAGAGTAGAGATCACTAGTAATCCTGATTTCCATAATTCTGATTTCTATAATCCTGATAATTCTTATCATATTGATAATAAACATATATTTAGCTTATTTCTAGTTCCATATCATACAGTAGGATTTTTTAGGAAACGACACATTGCCTTGTTTTAATAGGTATTCTTGCGGTCCGAGCAAGCCGCAACGCGAGCTGTGAAAGGAATGCGTCGTCATGGCCGGCGAATTGCGCGAGTCGCAACTGTCGGGAAATGGAATTAAAAACACGAAATTTAAAGGAAATAAGAAATATGACACGTACAAATGCTTTAATATTGCAATAAATTTATAAACAAATACACAACATTATTATCGAACAAAATTAAAATCGAAATCATAACAACATATAACCAGATAATGACGAGTGATCGAAGCTTTTTTAATTCGAAGGTAATTTCACTTTTAAACGCAACCTGTGGGAACACTTGACGTTTACCTATGTTTCAAACTTTTCGTCATAGAAAATTACATGAAAAACAGTGAAAACAGAGATCAACAAATGTATTGAAACTATGAAAGTATGTACTTAATTGATAATTCTATAAATACTAAAATCATTACTACAAAGTTAATTATATTTAGGCTGTTTCTTTAATAAATGCAATACGCCTGACATATCATTTCTATAAAATAACACGGTATATCGCAAACAAGTAACGAGTGTTTTACTAAGTTCGATAGTTATAAACTAATGATATAATGGACGAAGTCCTAACAACTAGGAAGCTTATCATGTATTTCAGTAAAATTACGTTTGAAGGAGCAATACTATATTGAAACAAATAATATAAAGATATCTATATACATAATGCTTAAGATATTTCTTTATATTGAATAAGATCTACAACAATTGATAATTTTTTTTATTTCCCCATGTTCGTCCGTATCGCGCGGAGACATGTTCGCGGTATAACGCGTCAACGAGAGTGGTAAACTCTCGTCTGGATATGGTAATTGACGCCATGAATTAGCCGATTCCATATTTCGGTTAAGATAAAAGGAGCGGTTTGAATGATCGTAACACTGAATTAATAGTATAAATATACTCTTTATTTCCAACAACTTTTGGGACTTGAGTGTCTGCGTGTAGTGCTGCAAGAGATGTGGATGTGCTTTGAGCGAATAATTGCACGCAAGTTGAGGTTTCTTCGGTTCGATGAGTTAGCAGCAACTTTAGGTATCTTATGGCCGTGATGTCCGGTGATGCTGAGGTCTATAAGGAAAACTAGTGACGGATGCTGGCCCCCCTCAACGTTGGTTCGTGGATGGAAGTCATCTTCGAACATCCAACATGAAAAAACTGGCTTTTCCCATGTTTTACCAGAATGAGCAATAACCCCAAGGAGCGTCTCGACTTGAACGATGCATTGTATTAATTAAGGTCCTCGATAGTAAGCAAAAAAGCTAAATCTGATGACGGCAATTAACGGTATCTTAAGACAAGTATGTTTGAACAGCTGTTGACCATCTTGATCACAGAATGGACTATCGTATTGGTATACAAGCTCCAAATAATAAAATATCACTGCTACAAAATCGCAAGGATGGCACATCTCGTCTGCATCGATGCTCAGCATAGGGAAAATCTTATGTTGTGGCACGCATTATCAGAGGCTCGCTAAGGATTTCGTTGCAACATCATGACCTTTCCAGCAGCGCTGTACGGCACAGCGATTTATTAATCGTAAACTATCCCATGGCTTACTGAATCGTAATTAACGGATTCGCGCACGATGACGTTATAGGGTTGCATCTCACGAGTTTCAGCTTTTACATGGTCAGTTTTATAGTCAACGGTAACGTCGCGATGAAGACATTGAGGAAATTGGACAGATCAGACGATCCAACGTCATGATTGTGATAAACGGAATTAAGTGTAATACTATTTGTTATTAACTATCCAATCGAAGAAATAGCTTAATTACAAAGGGATGAAGCAATATCGCGTTGGCGTATTACGCCGAAATGACCGAGCGCAGGAATCCTAGGGCGCTGTCGGCCATAGCAGCGGGAATGCGAATTAACGAGCTCTTTCAAACCGTCTGCAACCGCGCGGCAAACTATCGTGCACCCTGGGAAACGTGTCGTTTCACTCTTTTGCCATCGTTTTCACATGCAGCTAACTGTACAATACAGAAAACGTCATCTGAATCATCCTTGTGAATGCGTGCACGATACCGTGCTGGTGACCAGCAGCAAACTTTAGAAAGAGAAGGATTCCTACAATCATGTGTTTCAGTTCCTGGAAATTGTGCGACTTACTCATGTTTTCATGTGCTTTTTTAGATATTTTGATATGTAGTAAAATCAAATTTTGACTTTATTGATGACATTATTAACACGCAGGAAAAATTAGAAAGGGCAGGTTTCTACGACCATGTTTTAATCCTTGAATATCGTACGACACGCTTTGTGTTTTATTTTATAATAAAAAAAATAAAATTGCGTAATAAACAGAAGCTGCGATACAAAGCAAGATTTAAATCAGTTACATCATCGAATTTTACATCTAAATCACGTTTTTGTTTCAACGAACAACAAGAGCTTTAGCGAAAATCCAAGCAATGTAGCCGACACTTGTAACCTTAAATATGAGTTCTAGAATAGAAATATCATATGGCTACGGGGGCGAAGTGGATATTGTATACGGCTACAAACCCAAAGGACCTGTGTTCAAATCCTAGTCGTAATTTTCCTAGTTTACGGAATTCCAACTGATGGGCCTCGTCCGGGGCTGGAGGGGAAGACCTAACACCGACCAAAACAAAAGGAAGCCGTCAGCGATCAAAGTCGGGCAAAGAGTGTGCTGCTCAACAACAAATCGTCAAAGACTCTGTGATAAAAATAGACCAAATGTGATATAACCAGGCTGTGATCCATCATATATACCAAAGATTAGAAATATCAATAGACTATACAGTAAACTAACTCATTAACAAAACTAATATAGAATAAAAAAAAAACTAACATAACTAACACCACTCCCCCGGATAACAGCACTAACAGCGAAATAACGCTGACGTGTGGCCGGGCCTCCAGGAAGCACAGAAGAAAGAAGAACGTTCAATTAAAGATCATTGCGACTAGGGTGTGAGCACCGCCTTAAAAATAAGATTAGATCGGAGGTGACTCGAAAGAGCACGGTTAAACACAAAGTATGTGGTACAAAGGAAAGTAGCGAAATTAATGATATGTATGTACTCATCGATACAGCTATTACGTAATGACGAAAACTAGAAGGGAAAGTCATTTTATAACATCCATATTTTGATATCTTGTAAAATCAAATTTTGACTTTATCGGTGACGTGGTTACTCAGCAGGAAAGATTAGAAGGGGCAGATTTCTACGATAGCGTTTCAATCCTCGAACATCGTACATCATGCTTTGTGTTTTCCTTTGTAATAAAAAAAGTAACATTGTGTAGTAAGGGGAAGCTTCGATATGAAACAAGTTTCAATCCAGTTATATCAACGAATTTCTATGTCTGTATAACGCGTTTGTTTCAACAGACGACAAGAGTTTTAATGTTTTAACGAAATTCCAAGCAATATAGGGCCCACGCTTGTAACCTTACACATAGATTATAGAATAGAAGCAGCATATGACTACGTTGGCGATGTGTTTCTACACCCATAGTCTAGTCCTAGACGTAATTTTCCTAGTTTACAGAATTCCAACTAATGGGCTACGTCCGGGGCACGAGGGGAAGACCTAATACCGACCAAAACAAAAGGGAAGCCGTCAGCGGTCGAAGTGGGACAAAGAGTGTGCTGCTCATCAACAAATCGTCAAGACACTGTGATATCAATAGAAAAAATGTGATAGAACATGGCTGTGAACCATCATATATACCAAAGAAATATCAATAGACTATAGAGTAAACTAACTCATTAACAAAACTAATTTAGAATAAAAAAAAAAACTAACATAACTAAACACCACTCCCCCGGACAACTGCACTAACAATTTAAGAGTGGAACATCGATGTCCACGAAATAACGCTGACGTGTGGCCGGGCCTCCAGGAAGCACAGAAGAAAGAAGAACGTGCAATTAAGGATCATTGCGACTAGGGTGTGAGCACCGCCTTAAAAATAAGATTAGATCGGAGGTGACTCGAAAGAGCTCGGTTAAACACAAAGTATGTGGTACAAAGGAAAGAAGCGAAATTAATGATATGTATGTACTTATCGATACAGCTATTGCGTAATGACGAAAACTAGAAGGGAAAGTCATTTTATAACATCCATATTTTGATATCTTGTAAAATCAAATTTTGACTTTATCGGTGACGTGGTTACCGAGCAGGAAAGATTAGAAGGGGCAGATTTCTACGATAGCGTTTCAATCCTCGAACATCGTACATCATGCTTTGTGTTTTCCTTTGTAATAAAAAAAGTAACATTGTGTAGTAAGGGGAAGCTTCGATATGAAACAAGTTTCAATCCAGTTATATCAACGAATTTCTATGTCTGTATAACGCTTTTGTTTCAACAGACGACAAGAGTTTTAATGTTTTAACGAAATTCCAAGCAATATAGGGCCCACGCTTGTAACCTTACACATAGATTATAGAATAGAAGCAGCATATGACTACGTTGGCGATGTGTTTCTACACCCATAGTCTAGTCCTAGACGTAATTTTCCTAGTTTACAGAATTCCAACTAATGGGCTACGTCCGGGGCACGAGGGGAAGACCTAATACCGACCAAAACAAAAGGGAAGCCGTCAGCGGTCGAAGTAGGACAATGAGTGTGCTGCTCATCAACAAATCGTCAACATACTGTGATTACAATAGAAAACGTGATATAACATGGCTGTGATCCATCATATAGACCAAAGATTTAGAAATATCAATAGACTATGAAATAAACTAATAAATTAACAAAACTAATTTAGAGTAAGAAAAAAACTAACATAACTAACACCACTCCCCCGGACAACTGCACTAACAATTTAAGAGTGGAACATCGATGTCCGCGAAATAACGCTGACGTGTGGTCGGGCCTCCAGAATGCACAGAAGATAGAAGAACGTGCAATTAAGGATCATTGCGATTAGGGTGTGAGCACCGCCTTAAAAATAAGATTAGATCGGAGGTGACTCGAAAGAGCACGGTTAAACACAAAGTATGTGGTACAAAGGAAAGAAGCGAAATTAATGATATGTATGTACTTATCGATACAGCTATTGCGTAATGACGAAAACTAGAAGGGAAAGTCATTTTATAACATCCATATTTTGATATCTTGTAAAATCAAATTTTGACTTTATCGGTGACGTGGTTACCGAGCAGGAAAGATTAGAAGGGACAGATTTCTACGATAGCGTTTCAATCCTCGAACATCGTACATCATGCTTTGTGTCTTACTTTGTAATAAAAAAAGTAAAATTGTGTAGTAAGGGGAAGCTTCGATATGAAACAAGTTTCAATCAAGTTATATGACTACGGTGGCGAAGTGGATACTGTATACGGTTACAAACCCAAAGGACCTATGTTTCAAATCCTAGTCGTAATTTTCCTAGTTTACACGATAATTACGATGGGTCTCGTGCGAGGCTGGAGGGGAAGACCACCTAAGACCGACCAAAACAAAGCAGCCGTCAGCGATGAACATCGGTCAAAGATGTGCCGCCAATAGAGCTCATCGCAATAATGTGATAAATAGAAATCAAGGCTGTGAATTGTTGTAGAGTTTTAATACTCTACAACAGAAAAGACATTCCACACATAGTTCCTAAGGTAGAATAAGAGTTTGGACTAACCCCCACTAACACCCTAACACTAACATGAAATATAGCTAATACTAATGCATACTAACCCTATCCGAACCTCGGATCGGACAACTAACCTGTTGGGAGCGGTACATTGATGTCCGCAAAATATCGCTGATGAGAGATCAGCACCCTTCCAGGAAGCCCAGCAGAAGAACGTGGAAATAAGGATCACTGCTACTAGGGTGTGAGCACCGCCTTAAAAATAAGATTAGATCGGAGATGACTCGAAAGAGCACGGTTAAACACAAAGTATGTGGTAGAAAGGAAAGAAACGAAATTAATAATATGTATGTACTTATCGATACAGCTATTGCGTAATGACGAAAACTAGAAGGGAAAGTCATTTTATAACATCCATATTTTGATATCTTGTAAAATCAAATTTTGACTTTATCGGTGACGTGGTTACCGAGCAGGAAAGATTAGAAGGGGCAGATTTCTACGATAGCGTTTCAATCCTCGAACATCGTACATCATGCTTTGTGTTTTACTTTGTAATAAAAAAAGTAAAATTGTGTAGTAAGGGGAAGCTTCGATATGAAACAAGTTTCAATCCAGTTATATCAATGAATTTCTATGTCTGTATAACGCTTTTGTTTCAACAGACGACAAGAGTTTTAATGTTTTAACGAAATTCCAAGCAATATAGGTCCCACGCTTGTAACCTTAAGTATGGATTATAGAATAGAAGCAGCATATGACTACGTTGGCGATGTGTTCCTACACCCATAGTCAAGTCCTAGACATAATTTTCCTAGTTTACACAATTCCAACTGATAGGCCACGTTCGGGGCACGAGGGGAAGACCTAATACCGACCAAAACAAAGAAGCCGTCAGCGGTCAAAGTCGGGTAGAGATGTGCCGCTCAACAACAAGTAGCTCATTCAGCCATCACTGTAATACAATAGACAAACTGTGATATATATGGCTGCGAACCTTCATAAGTACCAAAGATTAGGAAATAGTTATTGTTACGATTTGTGACCCCAGAATATATTCTCATCCATCCTTCGATCAAGATGGTCAACAACTTTTCAAACATACTCGGATCCGCAATTATCTATTGCTGTCCTCAGATTGAGATTTTTACTTACGCTCCTTATTGCTTGTCACGGTAAAACACGGGCTAAGTGTCCCATCCCATGCTTATCCACCAGTTTTCCTACTAGCAGCAATGATCGTTGTCCTCACTTCGTTAACGAAAATTGCAATAAACGAATCCGCATGTCTCGTGTTCCAGGCACACCCATCAGTAGTTTTGCTCCACGCGTCACCCAGCTCTGCACCGAAAGCTAAAGTCGGTTCTTTGGCTATCTGCGATTCTATGGTTCCCAAACATGTTTTTAACGCATGCCTAGTTGCGACGATCGACATACCACGCAGTCTACGATCCCGTCACCGATTCTATACTGCTTCGATTTGGCTGCCACTCCATTTACGTCCATCTTCGAAATCACGTAGAAAGGTTCAATAGCTTTTTCCTTTTCTACGGAGACGCCAAAATTCTCGGATTTCTTCAGTTTGTTTCTACAATAGAGAACCTCGGGATTTTCCGGTTCAACATTCAACCACGATCTCTGTGGATTGGCATACTGCAGGCTACTGTCAAGCGTGGCGTAGATTTTCGTCACTGATGGACTTCGCTGCTTACGGGTATAGTCGAGGACGTCCGTTCATCTTTGAAATTTCCGCTCAAAGATACTAAGGAACATCTCGACGTTTCACCGTCGCATCTTTCCGACGTACTGACTGTGTGATGAAGACCGAGTCTCTTGAAGCACCTGGTCCTTATATTCTAGCTCTCCGTCCAAGAGGTGTTCTTCTGTCCATATTTCCTTTGAGGAGGAAATCTATTCCTATCCAATCTGGGAACTATCCTAGCGTCGTGGATGTATCTCATCTGGTGTTTATGTTTAACTTCAGAGCAGATCCATACAGCACTCCGAGTGGCAATTATCCTCTTGACGCACTGTAAATTTTACAACTTGTGAGATAGGAATTTCGAACTTCCCAAAAAAGACGAATGTGCTGTCCGTGTCGTAACGGAAGACCACTCAAAATGCCGAACAACCGATTCATCTAATAAAGCGTCTTAGGCCCAATATTATATACATTATACACGGCCGACATACCAACATTTATCAACAGCAAAACTGACTTTCGCGGACGACACGACTGTACTAGTCAAGCATATTAATTCAAAAACAGTACACTGTTACTACTTTACCACATGCAACTGGTGAATAAGCATACCACTTTACTACAAGAGCCGATCACAAAATGGAGGATAGCAGCAATGAGCCACATAAATAAACTAGAGTCGTTACAATCGAAGATATTGAGAACAATAGTCAACGTCCCATGGTATGTCAGAAACGAGGATATACGCAAAGACTTAAAATTATCAACGGTCAAAGAAGAAATCGGCAGGTACGTAGGAAAATACAAGGGAAGAACGGCAACACGTCCAAACTAGCTGGCTGCTGAAGCGAGCAAAACTTTCATAGAAAGACTAAAAAGGAAACACCCTACTGACTTCACTAAAGAAAGAAAATAGTCAAACTCGAAAATGGTATCCCGCTGGGGGTAGTCATCCACGTGTTTTTTAGGAACTAAGCTAGAAAAATTTACCAAATGTCCAGCTGGACAAATTGTAAAGTGCAAATAAAAAAAAAAAAGAAAAAAGAAAAGAAAAAATACCTAATAAATTTTTGTTTATGACTACGGTGTCTTCGAGAGAAGAAGGACTCGTGCAAACTACATTCTTTCTTTCGTGCCGTACATTCTTTCCTACATTCTCCGATAGGAACAAAAAGAGATCCGTTTCCTTTCTCGACTACGATCGGGCTTGCAAAGTCAGACTGAGACTAACTTCTTATTCCGTTCTCTGAACAGCTTTCAATTCAATTATCAACTTCGACTACATCTAATTTGGGCCCTCCTATTTTCGCATATTGATCCGCTCGCACCGATCGCTACCGGTGTCTATCAACGCGGTTAAATTGCAATCTCCGATCTTAACGTCTCTACAACGCTTTGTCTGTAACGACTGCAACACGCTACATGTATTCTTAGGGAACTTACATTGTCAAATTGCGATGCGATGTGTCCGTACTCCTGGCATTTGAAACTTCTGGCAACTTCGCTTTTCGTTGGGCAGTTCGCACTTAGGTGATTTTTGTTTCCGCACAGGAAGTTCCATCGCGTCTCGTCCTCTTGGATTCTGCTTCGACCAGCTTGCTTTTCCTATCAAACGTGTTAATTTATTTACCGAATAGATGAGCTAATACTCGTGATAGTCAGATATATTTAAAAATCACTCTACGTACATAATATACGTACTCTATGTTGAGTTGGTGTAATACGCCTGAACCGTCGCTCGCTCGATGCTACTCGCTGTAAGGATACCAAATAATGATCGTCCTAGAGAGCGTGTTCGTTTATTTATACTGGTCGGGGAAGTGCGGGGAAGGTTGACTTTGTCTGTGCTTGACGGTTCCTGGTAGGGACGATATTGCTTTGTCCGGAGATTATTTATTTTGAAATTTTTGTACATCGTACCGATGTCGATACTGCGACGCAAAACAACAACATGAGTCACTCTCGATTCGAATCGTTCTATCCTCCTCATGTGCCGCTACATTGCTTCCTTACCAGCAATAACATTTTTTTTTTTTTTTTGTAGTTAGTTTACAAATTTCGTGGGTAATTTCCAAGTCCTACGAACTATAGTGCCTAGCCGAAACCTGCCTGTAAAACGTATCAGGAAATCGGACTTTCCTGCCCGCGTGCGTGACATATTTATTTCTTGTGTTTATCTATCGTTTCGCTTGATTGCATTTCTAGGCGATATTATTATGCCGTGGTTTTCGACGCTTTGTTGTTCGATATTGTCATCTACAAGGGACGCGGGTTCTAGCCGGTCTATGGAGACCGTTACGTTTCTATTATTTATTTCGATGATGAAATTCTTTTCCCCGCTTTCTATCACCTTGTATGACCTGTCGTAAGGTGTTTGTAGGGGACCGCGGACGGCGTCGTTACGCAGCAATACATAGGGTGACGCTGCGAATTCACGGAAAATGAACACGTTTTTCGTACCATGTCGAGCGATCGGTTGCAGCTTTATTTCTTCGATTCGCTTCCGTTCTTCGAGGTCGCCTGCTGAATCGTCGGTACGAAAAATTTCCCTGACAATCGTATTCCTGCGCCGTAGATCATTTCGGCAGCCGTTGCGTTCAGGTCCTCCTTAATGGCTGTTCGAATTCCTAATGGTACGACCGGCAAGATTTCAACCCAGTTGCTCGTATCGTGGCATTTGATTGCCGCTTTCAACTGTCGATGTAGGCGCTCTACCATCCCGTTGGACGCGGGATGATAGGCCGTCGTGCGTAAATGTTTGATACCCAGCAATCGGTATAATTCCTTAACACGTTGACGCCGGCGTGGGCCATCAGCGGGTCACACGTGTCTGGCCCGTGAGGTGACGCGATGGGTCACACATGTATTTCACAAAATAGGCAGTACAAAATAGGTTTATATTATTTTATCTCAACATTGTAAGCAGACATACAATAGCGAAAACATAACAATTTAATATTATAAACTTAACATAATCATTTTCCTTTTCCACGCAATTTTGTAAAACATGTTAAACAGAGTGCCGGCTGACCCTTACAACGGTCACAATATGTTGTTATTTTTTTGGTTCTTTTCGCGGTATACTCTCTACCTTTTATTCTAGAAATTCGTTAATAACATTGTTTACATCGCCGTCTCGTTTTTCTCACGGGCTCTGGTACGAATGGCATTTTTTCCTCTGTAGGGGTCCACTTAAAGGGTGACCAATAATTTCTTCGCGAAATTTTACGATTTTGTTACTTTTAGTATCCCATTTTCTATGTACATACCATGCATTTACGATGCAAACCTCGCATATTAATTCTATTACAAATTATTTTTATACCATTTTACTGTTCTGCGCAAACAACTATAATAGGATGACATCTGATCGGATAGATCAAGTCCCTTTTTAGCATCATTAAAAAAAAAAAAAAAACAAACAGTGTCTGATTTTAATTTGCTATTTCCCCCCTGAACAATAGCACACCTTTGATTTTTTGAAGTAGCTAGCATACATACTGGCATTTTGTCAATCCATTTTAAAAATTTAACGCCATTCCGATTTTGAAAACTCATAAAGCCACCCCGTTGCTGTTTCTGTCTTGCCTGCGGTGGTAGAAATTTTTTATTCATTTTTATAATGCCACAAATAAATGTTTTTTTTTTTATAGAAATTTCTCGGCCAAAAGGACACCAGTATAAAAGCTATCGGTAAGTAGTATGCGGCCTTTACTTAACATTTATAAATATATGCAAACTGATATTGCCAAACTATTGTATATCAATGTATTAGTCGAAGTCCACGGAATTCATTGAACCCAACAGGAAACGTATTGCATTTATAATTTTGCTATAAATTGAGGTCAAAGTTGAAAAATTGCGGTCGTGTCGAAAAGTCTAATGTGACCCAGCGCCTCCCCATAGAAAAAAAAAAATGAATATCGGCGCCGGCGTCAACGTGTTAAATAATTGCGACTCGAATTGGCGTCCTTGATCGGTTGTTATTTTGGATGGTACTGAAACGAGCTATCCATGTTGAAAGGAGAGCTGAAGCAATGTTTGATGTTTCCTTATCAACTGTGGGTATTGCCTCGGACCAACGCGAGAAACGGTCGATACACGTTAGGCATTATCGATTGCCTTGCGAATACTTCTTCACGATAATACCTACGTGTATGTGATCGAATCTATCTGCCGACGCTTCAAACGTTCCAACTGGGGATGCTACGTCCCTGGTGACTTTATATCGCTGACACGGAATACACTGTCGTGTCCAGTTTCTGCAGTCTTTGATAACTGACAGCCACACAAAACGCGTCGTTACCAGGTTTTGTGTAGCGCTTGTGGCGGCACCCGACACTAACCGGTGTCGGACGACGACAGCGCAGTGGTTAGCGCCTTAGGTTACGAACGTTCGGAACCCGGGTTCAAATCCCGGTGACCGGAGTTCGGTTTTTTTTCCGCGGCATCAAAAATGAGAAGAAAAATGCAGCAGTATTCCCAGCAGCGACACCGGCGACTCGCAGCAGAACCTGTCTCACTCCTATATATGAGCAGTAACACATCAGCAAATACAACTATATCTCACGGCTTACACCTCACGCCGTATTCCAGGATGAGAAAGTTCGAAGGAGCGAATTGGAATTATACACTATGCCGCAGGGCTTTTCGTACATACGACCGTACTGTGTTGCAATATATCTCTACGTTATGATCAAGAAAACGTATCTTTTTAAGTTGTAACGCGTATGTACCGGAGTTGACGAAGTCGCGTAGCTCAGTGTCATTTTCTTGCGCAAGAGTTCGGTAGTCTTACGGACTTCCCAATCGCTTCGAAGCGTGAAAGAGAGTCGGAAACTTTGTTGTCCAGACCTTTTATATAACGGATGTCGGTCGTGACTTGTCCGACGTAATCGAGATACCGAAATTGTCACGACGAACATTTCTCTGGATGCTGATTATTAAAAATGCCTTACGTCAAGAGCTTGCGATCGGTGTATATTACAAAGTTTCTCCCTTCTACGGCGTGTCTAAAACGTTTAACCGCGGTGTATATCGCAAGAAGTTCGCGGTCATATGAGCTGTATTTTTGCTATGCGAGAGTCAAGGATTTGGTAACGAATCATAGCGGCTGCCATTTCTCGTTCACGCGTTGTTGTAAAACCGCTTCTATCGCGTAATCGGACGCAACTACCGCGAGGCTGACGGGTGCTCCTGGTACCGGATGCGCTAATGTTACCGAGCCATAAATTAACGATAGAAAAACCACCAGGCCATCGAAACAACAACGTAGAGTGTGTTCCAGTGTCAGAAAACAGTAACAGCATGGCCACCTGTGACCTGCATCCCGGCGACACCCCGTCCACGGGAACCAAACCTAAAGTATATAAACCTTTCTAAAATCAACTCTCCAGACTCTCTGTTTTAACATTCTTAACTGTCACTCTGTCGAATACACATAATAAACTCTGCCAGTATATCTGAAGTCTGAATTTTTTTACTTTGCTCCTGAAACAATTAAACTTATGCAAAATCATTCGAACGACGCGAGGAAACGATCAGTGATTTTCTTAATTTCACGATTCCCCGTGTGTTCGACGTGACAACATTAATGATGGTATTATCCACGATTGATCCTTCGCTTATCGTAGATAATGATTCAACTCGACCTCAACTCAATTTTACAATTACTGCACGAATAATTCTGTTAAAGATTTCGCATTCCTTTTTGTTCAATCTCGACTCGAACTCCCGCAATTATAGTGATTTCTATTTATTTGATATGTTTATAATAAATGAAATAATGATTATTTAACTAGAGCTATTCCTTGATGTAGTAATGTAATACAACTAAAACAACTAAATTTGTACAACTAGTCAACTTCTAAGTAACAACTCAACACTAACAAGTATTCGACAACAAATGTGTAAAGACTAACTTCTCATTGCAACTAGCCGCAACTTACCCGTAACTGACCATTCTCTCCACCAAAACGACCTTTTACACCATGGTTTTCGGTTCCCCTACCATGCATATGTATCTTGCAGCTGTTTGTGACCCAAGGTGGTCAGAGGCACCTTTATTTGATCGCCTATTCACCTAAAGGGACATGGATACGTGATGGACACTTAGCACAATGGAACGTCCCATCTTACCTGTACCGCTAGGGGCCTTTCATTTCTACACCATCTGTAGTTCATGGAAATTTTCTCAACGGTTTTTTCAGGATAATACGATAAATGAAAGACTACAGCATACAGGGACGCTTTACTTTTTGTAGAAGTAAACCTTACTTCTAGGAAAACTCTACATCAGCGCTATAGCTTAGTTTTTCTAGCCTTTGAAGCCACCAAAAATTATCTAGCACTAAATTAATAAGAAGGGTCTTTCAGCCTCATAGCCTTTTTAGGAACATGCTTGCACAGATTGTGGTTAGGTTAGTGCAGCGGGGTCTGGCCAGGCCAGTTTTCGTGATTCTATAAATACCTATAGGAACATGGCTTCGGAGCTGTGTTGTAATGTAACGCTGCCAGAGTACGCTGCAGTAGCATACACTGTACTAATGCTATTCCTACACTAGTACTCAGATATATTTCTATTGCACATTCACCCACGCGTTCCTACATCAGATAACCGCAACACTTTTAAATATCTCTGTTAATTTGTCTACCTTAAAATTCGGAATAACTGACATCCGCTTGAATTCGCGACGGCGCGTCAAGCAAATGCGATGCAACCAAAAATTGGGAAATAATTTTATTCGGAAAATTTGTATGGAATAAAAAGATTCATTTTGCTTGCTTCATATGGTATTACATATAGATAACTTGTTTGTAATATGTACGTTTGTAAGCTGTATTTGTAAAATACGTGTGCATGTAAAAATACAGATGTAAAAGTTATTTGGTATATAACAGCATAATTACTAGGGATACTGTAACATCCTGGAAAGGTTGTCTAAAAGTCCCGACGAAATATATACAGGTTTACTAGAAAGCGTAAGTACGCACAGGATGAAAGGGGCGGGAAACTTCCATAGGCCATGGGACCCATCAATATGCTACAGGTCGTTCAGTCAAATAGTTACTCGGAAGAAGGTGTACGTGACCATGATCATGAACAGTTATGAAACGCGTGCGTGTTGAGCGTATGAAAAGATGATAAAGGGATGCTTCAGTGAGAAAATCCATTAATCGTTAGTTGTTAATTGAAAGTCTAGTTGCGAGGAATTTATTAGTTGCGAGTCGTAGTTGAGGGAGAGTTGCTGGCGAGTTGATCTGACTCGTTAATTGTTAGTTGTGAGTTGTGAATTATCAGTTTAGTTGTCTCAGTTATATCACATTACTGCATTAAATTCAAATTGAATAACCATCGTTTCCTGTTTAACGACTGTAAATAAACCCATCCATCAATGAATTTATCATACAATATAGAGATCAGTAGTAGTCCCGATTTCTATAATTCTGATTTTTATAAACTTGATAATTCTATCATATTGAAAATAAAAATATATTTAGGTTATTTTTAGTAGTTCAAGCGTTGCATAGCATAAAGCAAGATTTTTTAGGAAACGACACATTGCCTTGTTTTAATAGCTATTCTTGCGGTCCGAGCAAGCCGCAACGCGAGCTGTGAAAGGAATGCGTCGTCATGGCTGGCGAATTGCGCGAGTCGCAACTGTCGGGAAATGGAATTAAAAACACGAAATTTAAAGGAAATAAGAAATATGACACGTACAAATGCTTTAATATTGCAATAAATTTATAAACAAATATTATCGAACATTATTATCGAACAAAATTAAAATCGAAATCATAACAACATATAACCAGATAATGACGAGTGATCGAAGCTTTTTTAATTCGAAGGTAATTTCACTTTTAAACGCAATCTGGGGGACATTTGACGTTTACCTATGTTTCAAACTTTTCGTCATAGAAAATTACATGAAAAACAGTGAAAACAGAGATCAACAAATGTATTGAAACTATGAAAGTATGTACTTAATTGATAATACTATAAATACTAAAATCATTACTACAAAGTTAATTATATTTAGGCTGTTTCTTTAATAAATGCAATACGCCTGACATATCATTTCTATAAAATAACACGGTATATCGCAAACAAGTAACGAGTGTTTTACTAAGTTCGATAATTATAAACTAATGATACAATGGACGAAGTCCTAACAACTAGGAAGCTTATCATGTACGTTTGAAGGAGCAATACTATATTGAAACAAATAATATAAAGATATCTATATACATAATGCTTAAGATATTTCTTTATATTGAATAAGATCTACAACAATTGATAATTTTTTTTATTTCCCCATGTTCGTCCGTATCGCGCGGAGACGTGTTCGCGGTATAACGCGTCAACGAGAGTGGTAAACTCTCGTCTCGATATGGTAATTGACGCCATGAATTAGCCGATTCCATATTTCGGTTAAGATAAAAGGAGCGGTTTGAATGATCGTAACACTGAATTAATAGTATAAATATACTCTTTATTTCCAACAACTTTTGGGACTTGAGTGTCTGCGTGTAGTGCTGCGAGAGATGTGGATGTGCTTTGAGCGAATAATTGCACGCAAGTTGAGGTTTCTTCGGTTCGATGAGTTAGCAGCAACTTTAGGTATCTTATGGCCGTGATGTCCGGTGATGCTGAGGTCTATAAGGAAAACTAGTGACGGATGCTGGCCCCCCTCAACGTTGGTTCGTGGATGGAAGTCATCTTCGAACATTCAACATGAGAAAACTGGCTTTTCCCATGTTATACAGGAATGAGCAATAACCCCAAGGAGCGTCTCGACGTGAACGATGCATTGTATAAATTAATGTCCTCGATAGTAAGCAAAAAAACTAAATCTGATGACGGCAATTAACGGTATCTTAAGACAAGTATGTTTGAACAGCTGTTGACTATCTTGATCACAGAATGAACTATAGTATTGGTATACAAGTTCCAAATAATAAAATACCACTGCTACAAAATCGCAAGGATGGCACATCTCGTCTGCATCGATGCTCAGCATAGGGAAAATCTTATTTTGTTGCACGCATTATCAGAGGTTCGCTAAGGATTTCGTTGCAACATCATGACCTTTCCAGCAGCGCTGTACGGCACAGCGATTTATTAATCTTAAACTATCCCATGACTGGCTGAACAGCAATTAACGGTTTTCGTGCACGATGTCGTTAAACGGTCGCATCTCACGAGACAGAGTTTCCGCTTTCGTATGATCAATTTTTTAGTCAACGACAACGTCGCGATGAAGAAATAGAAGAAATCGCACGGATAACACGACTCACTATCGTGTCTGCGATAAACGGATTTAAGTGGAATACTATTAATTGATAACTATCCAATCGAAGATAAGCTTAATTACAAATGAACGACAATGCAGATATACCGCATGAGCATGTTACGCCGATATGATCTAGGGTAGAAATTCAGAAGCGCAGGTGTATCGAATTAACTAGTTCTTACAAGCCGTCTGCAACCGCGCGGCGAACTATCTCGCACCCTGGGAAACGTGTTGTTTCACTCTGTTGCCATCGTTTGGAGATGCGGATAACTGTACAAGATAGAAAACATCATTTGAATCATCATTGTAAATGCATGCACGATTCCGTGCTGGTAACCAGCAGCAAAATTTAGAAGGGGAAAGATTTCTATAATCGTGTGATTTAGTTCTCGGAAATTGTATAACTTACTCATGTTTTCATGTGCTTTTTAGATATTTTGATAACTTGTAAAATCAAATTTTGACTTTATTGGTGACATTATTAACAAGCAGGAAAGATTAGAAAGGGCAGGTTTCTACGACCGCGTTTTGATCCTTCAATATCGTACGACATGCTTTTTGTTATATTTTATAATAAAAAAAAAAATAAAATAAAACTACAAATTCAAAGCGCTCGTGTTCAAATCCTAGTCATAATTTTCCTAGTTCACGGAATTCCAACTGATGGGCCTCGTCCGGGGCTGGAGGGGAAGACCTAACACCGACCAAAACAAAAGGAAGCCGTCAGCGATCAAAGTCGAGCAAAGAGTGTGCTGCACAACAACAAATCGTCATACTGTGATTACAATAAAAAAAAAATGTGATATAATATGGCTGTGATCCATCATATATACCAAAGATTTAGAAATATCAATAAACAATGCAATAAACTAACTAAATTAACAATACTAATATAGGATAAAATAAAAAACTAACAAAACTAACACCACTCCCCCGGACAACAGCACTAACAATTTAAGAGTGGAACAACGATGTCCGCGAAATAACGCTGACGTGTGGTCGGGCCTCCAGGAAGCACAGAAGAAAGAAGAACGTGCAATTAAGGATCATTGCGACTAGGGTGTGAGCACAGACTTTTGGGTGGAATAGCTGTATACTATGCGCCAAGGGCCTGTACTTTCATTCAATAGCGACAGAATCGGCAGTACGGGCTTCCCGTAGGCTCTAATTTTGCCGTAGTTCCTATAATATTTCTTTTTTTTTTTTTTACTAAAAGTTAACTTCGTTAGCGATAGAAAAATAAGATTAGGTCGGAAGTGACTCGAAAGATCACGGTTAAACAAAAAGCATGGTACAAAGGAAAGAAGCGAAGTTAATAATATGTATGTACTTATTGTTATAGCATACTGATGAAAACTAGAAGGTGTAGCGGCACAAGGCCGTAGAGAAAGATCCAGCGTTGAAGCGCACGTGCTGGTCACTTGGCCAGCGAAACGATGTCCGATACCAAAGCAAGGATATAATAAAGGAAAAGATCCTGGGACTTTCCGAAGAGCGCGAGAACCTTCGGCAAGGAAAAGCTACTCGTTTACTTTGGAAGAAACTTTCTCTTCCGTGAACCTCCGCACCATATAAAAAAGGGAAACGAAGAAAGCTCGTGGAGAATATGAGGTTAGAATCCGAGTTTCGGCCTAGCCAGCACTCGCTAGTAACATTCATAAACGTACTGTTAAATTGCTACGCTGTATTTTCCGTTGGCAGCCGTCACGTCATACAGCTCAAAGCGGAGTCAAGCGCGGTCACACTGCAGTTATGTCACGAGTGGATTTGTGATCAAAACGTCAGACGTGTTAGCATTTCTCAAAGAATTTAAATATAAAAGTTGTAGACGACATCGAGTGTGTCTTTTAGTAACGGGTTCATTCCTGAGCATAGACGCCATGTTGGACCCGAGCATCGCTAGGTCCATAGAGGTTGGGAAAACGCCCAACCAGCGCACAAGGTACCCAGTACCTTGCTACCTGAATTAGTTAAGCCTGCAGGGACTGTCACTCGTCTCAGGTCGAACGGGGCGCTTTCGAAGCCCTACCGTCTCTCCAGGACGGTTCCGGAGCAGGTGGGGCGCTGCTCACCCGCCGACGGCCATTCGGGGCAACCAACACCTCTTAAATCGGCCATGTTGCCAGCACTTGGCCATCAAGAACTGCCACCACGAGTCCAAAGCAAATTGGTCGAGCTGAGGAGTCGCAACACCCTCCGGGATTTATACTCGACCCTCGTGGTACCATTCTTAGTCATTGGTCGGACTATCGTGTGGATGTACGGCCACGTCACTGCCGGCTCGGCGACCTGCTGGCTTTGCTCGGCAGACCCAGATGGGACTCACGTTAGCGGAGGCCTAAAAGTACTCTTGTACCCGAGACTTATCCCGACGGTCCCATCCTTGGCATCAGGATCGTGGGTGCGCTACTACCCAAGGCTACGTAGAGAGAGCAAAACCGCGGTCAAGCGCATCACACTCCCGACGACCTTCCCTGCGGTGTACATAGAGGACTCACGTAAGCAGGACGCTAGTCCCGACGGTCCACCCTGGCTGCGGGAACGTGGGTTTGCCAGCCCCCATAGACTCACATAAGTGAGCCCTCCCTGCGCAGACATATCAAACACCATCACGACCTACATGAAGTCAGTATAATTTACTTGTTCGGAATCAAGACGGCATACGCAATCTGATTCCAAACCAAACCTCTATCGCCCAATCACGTGCAATCTTTGTGACGCATCTCACGCAACACGAAATTGCAAAAAATTCTTGTCGAAGTCAGTACCCGAGAAATTAAAACTAGTGAGAGCGAAAAACTTCTGATTCAATCGTCTGTGTAATTGTCAATGTGTAACACACATTCAGTGGAAGAGTGTACAACTGGTAGCTGTATGTTATGCCGCGAACGGCACCATACCCTCCTGCATTCGAATATAGATAAATCGTGACAACCAACTCAAACCAATCTAACATGTTACTCATCTAGTCATTTTGTCTACGTCCGTCATAAACATCAGTGATCAAACCGGAAAAATGCAACACTGTAGAGTCTCGTTGGACTCCTGTTCCCAGGCACATTTTTTGACCAAGCAAACATGTAAGTGTTTATGGCTAGCCACCCAAACGATAGACATATATTTATGTGGCGCCAATCAAATGAAATCATAAATCAGTCGGATTACTCGAACGAAGGCACACTCACGAGTCAGTGACTATATGGCAGAATGAACATTCTTGGTTATTGACAAGGTTTCACAGTCAGTTCCATCAGAAAATATTGAGCGAGGCAAGTTAGATTTACCAGGGGATACTCCATTAGCCGATCTAACGTTTGATCAATCAACGGACGTCGACGGCCTCATTGGACCTTGGGAACTCCTTCGCGAAGGAAGGGTTAATTTAGTAGACAAACTCATGTAATTACGGAACATAGAAATAGGTTGGATCGTCACGGACGAGACGATCACGAAGAAGCAACCATAAAGAGCAAACTGTAACTTAACACTTAAAGCACAACACGAAGAAGTGGACAAATCTCTGCCCTCCAACTTCTCCATGAAGTCACTTTTGCTTCCGACAACGCTGACATGCTTCTCAGACTAGTCCCAAACACGGGCACCAAAATGCTCAACGCCCTTTTACAAACTACGTTATCCTGCATGAGCAATTTGAAACGAAAACGAGACTAAGAAGCTCGAAAGAAATCGCAACCCTATCAAGGATCTAACATTTTGGAGGTGTACGATCAAAGTTCTCCTGGAGATAAGATTCCGGACTACGAAGATATTTGAAATACTAGCAATCAGTAGATTCGTTCGACCATGTCTCCGAACGACAACCTTGCCAGGAATGATGGAGCAGCGAATTCCTGGAACAGTTTCAGCACAGTGACACTTCCCAGGAACGAAATAAGATTAATACTAGTCAAATCAGAGACCAGCAGCTCTCTGACACCCGAGTGAAAGCAGGGTAGTTCGTTTTATACGGAACCAGCGGAGGCAGTCGCGCAGAACGCGGTGACAATACCAAGAAACAGACCTAGGAACAATCCAACAGCGAATAAATATCGACACGATAAACCAGGATGGTTAAAAACGCCAGTAAGTGTAAATTCCTATAAACTTCGTCGAATCGGCTGGAAGGAATCGGACGAAAAGAAAGAAAAGACACCTCTGATCTCGTCTTTCGCGGATAATCTGACCAAGAGATGCGGCACCAAAGATACGAAGGAAATTCCACGTGCCAAGTCAGTACAACTACAAATGCTCAGGACCAAGGTGTTCAGTGACACTTCCTGTGTCGTGGACTCCTGCGGGGAATTTGGTGACAACGAATAGGATGACTGCTATCCGGACTAGTCAAAATACATATAGAAGGTCATGGAATTGAACGTTAATTTAAAACAACTGCACATCGAATTTACAAATTTTAGCAATCTACTTCGTCCTTTATCTCTAGGGAATACAATGAAATCTAACGAGTATTTGAGACAAATTCCAACATAGGATTCTACTTTAAAGAAGATCAACATCGAAATTGATAAGTATAAATGTGTACGAGAAGGTCTACTCGAGGATATCAGAAATTCTAGAAATACAACGAATCGGAACATACGGAACACACTTCATCACTATAGACAACTTTTGAACACGACCGTTCAAGGTGGGTGGTATGTTCGGGATTTCGAGTGGCCATCCGTTTATGACTCGGACAACGCATCTGCATTTTTTGGGACAGTCCGAATTTCCTACCTCGCGAGGTGTAAATCTTACGATGAGAACCTGATTAAGAGCCAAATAAACACCCTAAGTGTCCGGTGGGTCAGGACTAAAGTAAATATTCGGTATCAATCAGCAATACCACAAAATATGCGCCCACGAGAGTACACGATTAAACCATGGAAAACACGGAGACGGAAAGATGGTATATAAGGACCAGACGAAGCTTCTTGAGGCAGTATTGACAAAATTTAACAATAGTTTATATCAGAACGTCATACATTTCGAGCTACACTAAACCGTAATAACTAAACGTAACATTATTCTGCATCTCAACGTTTTAGTGATTCTCTTCGTGTATACTAAAAAGTGCAAATAAATAACCAAAACATACTACTACTAGGCATATTTAATTCACTTCCACCTTGGGCTCCAATCTCGTTCAAAGTCTGACATGTCAACCGATCAGATGCAGCCTAACTGATCGTCAGTTAGTTAAGACTTCGCAACAGTTACTTCGTTAGAAAAAATTTACCAAAATGACTTAGGAGTAATTCAAGAATTCATTATACAAATGTAATATTAAATTTTTAATATCAAGAAAAGTAGAAGAATGAATCTAGAATATACAGAAATGCATTTTCGTACGAAGTTCTTGTCCTAAAAATTTCAAAAATTCAGTATTTATAAATTTTCTTACGAAATTATTGCAAGAAATTTTAGAGTAATATTGTCTAGTAGTCTAGTAGAGTCTAGTGAAATTGTTCACAATAAGCAGCATTCTTGATCGCAGACAGATCATAACTGTTACATTAACATGATCTTCGACGTAACACTGCCCATGAAAAACGGAAAAATATAGGACGCTCGAAATACAGGCTCCAAACAGTAGAATATCACCGCTATGAAAGCGCAACGATGTCAAATCTCATCTGCATCGATTCTCAGGGTAAATCTCATTTTGTGGTACGTATCGTAAGAGGTTCGTTACAGATTTCGTTTCAAAATCATCAGTTTTCCAGCCGCGTTGTATGACACAGCGATTTATTAATCGTAAACTATCCCATGGCTTGCTGAATCGTAATTAACGGATTCGCGCACAATGACGTTATAGGGTCGCATCTCACGAGTCGGTTTCAGCTTTTACATGGTCAGTTTTATAGTCAACGGTAACGTCGCGATGAAGAAATTGGGGAAATTGGACGGATCAGACGATCCAACGTCATGATTGTGAAAAACGGAATTAAGTGTAATACTATTTGTTATTAACTATCCAATCGAAGAAATAGCTTAATTACAAAGGGATGAAGCGATATCGCGTTGGCGTATTACGCCGACATGACCGAGCGCAGGAATCCTAGGGCGCTGTCGGCAATAGCGGCGGGAATGCGAATTAACGGGCTCTTTCAAACCGTCTGAAACCGCGCGGCAAACTATCGCGCACCCTGGGAAACGTGTCGTTTAACTCTTTTGCCATCGTTTTCACATGCAGCTAACTGTACAATACAGAAAACGTCATCTGAATCATCCTTGTGAATGCGTGCACGATACCGTGCTGGTGACCAGCAGCAAACTTTAGAAAGAGAAGGATTCCTACAATCATGTGTTTCAGTACCTGGAAATTGTGCGACCTACTCATGTTTTCATGTGCTTTTTAGATATTTTTTGATATGTAGTAAAATCAAATTTTGGTTTTATTGGTGACATTATTAACACGCAGGAAAAATTAGAAAAGGCCGGTTTCTACGACGGCGTTTTAATCCTTGAATATCGTACGACACGCTTTGTGTTTTATTTTATAATAACAAAAAATGAAATTGCGTAATAAACAGAAGCTGCGATACAAAGCAAGATTTAAATCAGTTACATCATCGAATTTTACATCTAAATCACGTTTTTGTTTCAACGAACAACAAGAGCTTTAGCGAAAATCCAAGCAATGCTGCCGACACTTGTAACATAAATATGAGTTCTAGAATAGAAATATCATATGGCTACGGTGGCGAAGTTGATATTGTATACGGCTACAAACCCAAAGGACCTGTGTTCAAATCCCAGTCGTAATTTTCCTAGTTTACACGATAATTACGATGGGCTCGTCCGGGGCTGGAGGGGAAGACTACCTAAGACCGACCCAAAACAAAGCAGCCGTCAGCGATGAAAGTCGGTCAGAGATGTGCCACGACCATAGCGCTCATCTAGCATTAATGTGATAGATAGAAACTGGTGCTGTGATTTGTTGTAGAGTTTTAATACTCTACAACAAGAAAAGACATATCATATATAGTACATAAGATAAGAGCGACTAGTTTTGGCATATCATACTACAACTTCCTAGCAGTAGTTATAACATATCACTTAGTTCTAACCGAACCTCGGATCGGACCGTCTATTGGAAGCGGTACATTGATGTCCGAAAAATATCGCTGATGAGGGATCGGCACCCTTTCAGGAAGCCCAGAGGAAGGACGTGGAAATGAAGGAACGCTGCGACTAGGGTGTGAGCACAGCCTTCTGGGTGAAATAGCCGTATACGATGGCGCCAGGGCCCAAACATTCGGTACTTTGGTCGGTTCTGCTTGTAAGGGCCCAGCCGTAGACTCTAATTTTGCCCATAGTTCCAATAATATTTCTTTTTTTTTTACTAAAATTTAGCTTTGAAAATTTACCGATTCGATCGGAAGTGACTCGAAAATCAGGGTTAAACACAAAGCGTTGCACGAAGGAACAGAATAAAATTAATAGTCGGTGTTCGGGATTTGGAGTGGTCGTCCGTGTATGACTCGGACAACACATCTGCCTTTTTTGAGAAAGTCCAAATTTCCGTTTAAACAGTCTCGCCCGATGGTTCAGGCCTAACCAACACATACTACTACTCAGTATCTTTAATTAGCTCCACCTTGAGCGTTAATGTCGGTCAAGGTTCGCGATATCAACCGATCAGTTGCAACCTGATTAATCGCCACTTAGTTCAGAACTCGCAATATTGGCCTTTCGAGCTTGATTCATTGTCGTTAGAGGAAGCATCAGTCCAGAGGAAAACAAGATTGTTAGACAACAAATCATATCAACGCAAATGTCACTTTAGGGAAGGGAAGCCCTTCATCGCAAAGTACGCCGCCAACATTTTGCTGCACAGTGAAGAGCAGCAGACGAAGCATCTCGGCTTCGAGCGAATTGATAACATCGAAACGAAAGTCATACACTTGTTTGCGTGGAGTCACCTCTTCCGTATACGGTGTTTAAATTATCATATCGAAACTCGCGCCCATACATCATGGTCCCAATCAAGAATAACGCAAGAGACAATTGAAAATGAAACGGTAAGTATTTAAGAAAGAATTAGAAATATTTCAAGCTGTGCTTCATAAATATGAGGAAGGAGGGTCAGTAACAGCCATTCAATACAGGTTAGACGATTTAGAAGCAGAATTTGGTATAGTTTTATTTGTATAGAAAAAATCAAGACGAATTCGACTAGATTGACCAGGGTCAGACACTAGATGAATGCCTTAAGCTAAAACAGAAGTTCTTTCACAGTAAAGCAGGTGCTACAGATATAATTGGAATGGCTAAAAGGCGGATCATAGAGGCACCTGATAGAAATATGCTAACCGCAGCGGGCACATCATATTCGGATCTAGTCGACAATGAAGTTACCGCACCTAAAATTCAACTACCTTTTTTCCGGGATCCTAAGAAGATTGACCATCGTTCGCGGGTCATTTTCGCTTCACAGTACACGAGAATTCACGTATTGACGACTGTAAGCGATTAATATATCTCCGCTCTTGCCTAACACAGGAAGCGGCCGATACAATACCATCATTAGCAAATACAGCCATCAATTATTCTGTTACGGGAAATTTTGGAGGAACGATACAATCAACCTGCTAAAATCGTGGCAAGTCATTTGAAGGCATTGTTCGTCGTCTGTCGTTTACAGCAGCCATTGTACTAAGACTTACAATCCCATTTAAACGAAATAGAGACATTATAAAGCATTGCAAGCATTCAACCAGCCAACAACGCAAATCGTGCTACTGTATTTGTTTACATCCAAGTTAGATTAGGAGACAAAGTTAAGACGGAAGGAACGAATGGACCTTACACCCTTTCCAAGCATCGGAGAACTGTTGAAATTTTAAAAACATGGGACTCACGTAAGCGGAGACTTGAAAGTACTTTTGAACCCTTTGGTCGCGGAAAAGCGATCGACGCAGGTGTAACCGCGCTTAGTTCGATTTGTTAGCGAATTGAAAAATATTTGTACGCTTATAATTAACGTGAAGCAATAGAATAAATCGAGAAGTCGATCGCATTCCATTCTTGTACCGTTTGACGATTACTATACAAATTCAATTATTCCAGATTTCCGCTGTAGTTCTAACACAGAATAAAAGTATATGCTTAATCGATTGACTAGAAACAGTATAATTTCCATCCAGAGAACCAGTGCATGTAAATAATTTTTTTGTGTGAATATTGTACCTAATTTCGGCCAGGCATATTCTCAGAAACTTGTGTTATCATTGCGTACGTACGATCATAGATACTGTATAGCCTAAAAACTGCGGTAGAAAGAAATCAAGGAAACTGAAAGCAAAGATCAAATAAATTGCAACGTGATTTCAAAATTAATTCCATGTGTTTACATATGTGAAACACAAGCAAGTAGACCAACAAATGAAATAATACGACATAAGACTCTTCTACGAATTACTTTAATAATAGCAGCTTTCGTTAATATATGATTGCAACCTGCTTTTCACATTTCTTATTTTACATTAACGAACTTTTAACAACTAATTAATATCTAATATCGATAATTAGCGCGGAAATATGGATTGATATGTTTAGTAACTAGTCTTCCTCTAATCAGAACCGATCGTTCCTCCTGCTTCCAAAGATGAAGCAACATTTCTACATCAATTACTAGTCTATTGAAATCCCAAACACAAGGATCGGAAACGAATAAGGAACCACTCATAAGCGAGTTATAAAACCCGATACAAAGAAGAATCGCGCGTAACTCGATTCTGGAACTAAATTTAAATCGATACGTCTTGAGGAAACGAGAAGATCAGAATTCGTTATGCAACGAGCAAGTAACACAAACACTTGCGAAAAACGGTTCGCCGTTTCCAGCATTCGAGAATAATTGCGAGGCGTGTAATTTCGGTATCGCAAGAATCGTCGTGAATTCCTATTTTCCATTCGGCGACGCGATCCTCGTTCCCTTGTCTTATGAATAATGTTTTCACGGGCGTGAAATCGACGCAACGCCGCTCGAAGAGAACCAGTCGTAGCTCGCGGAGAAATTTCACTTTCGCGACAAAGTCCCATGGAAAGATGGCAGTGTTTGGGATAATCGATCGCGAATCACTGACCACCGTTGCTTTTCCCTTAGTCCTCTACAAGATACCTGGAACCTGTTTCGAACTTCGTAGGTAGTACCTAGTCGCGTTGCACGTCCGTTTAGCCGCTTTAGGTAAGACCTACTACGCGTTTATCGCTGTTTCTAAATACTAAATGCCTATCGGTAATATAGATTATCGGTAAGATATAGAATCAGTCGTTTCGCGTATTAACGAAGGAAGGAGATAAATTGTTTCTCAGGTTTGAGTCAGTTTTTCAAGGAGTTTCTTGTTTCAGAGATATATGAGCTCGTATTTGTTACTACTAATGTCGAATTGGTTCTTGTAACTTAATTCGTGAATTACGTAACGAACGAAGAATTTGAACTACCGAGTAAATATAGATTGTTATGATACATAACAAAGTGTTTCATAAGAAATAGATACGCACGACCCTTTCTTCAAAAAACATAACACTTACTATGTTCCGCGATGTGTTCGATACACAAACATAGCAACAGTCCTTGAACGGTCAGCGAAGAATCTTAAAGTACATTCCTACCAATATAAAAATCGATCAAATCAAGATTTGCACTTACGCTTATATTATTAAATATTTCGCTTGCATTTTAAATATTGCGCTTAAATATTTCGTGAGTCTAATAAACGTATTTATAAGAAACTAGGTAGCGTGTATATAATTATGCCTTCAGTGAAAATAAATTCTTTGGACGAAACTGCGAACAAGCAATCTATATAAAATTCTATAGTATTATTCATATTCATTGCTTTCCTTTTTGTTAGTAATTCTATTCACTGCAGTTAAATGCATGCATGTTAATTAGGCAAATGTTCCCTAATAATCTCAGAAAAAATGATAGCAAAGAGTCATTTCCGCAATTGATTAGTATTCATTTTCGCTCATGGAGTATTCACTTCCACGTTTAACAACGCTATCTATTTCTAGAATTCATTGGGAATTCACATGAAGGGAGAAGCATCGTTCACGCGAACAGTCATCCTCGGTTCAAAGACCGAACGCATTGGACGATGCAAACGAATTTCAGTCTTGGGAAACATTGTCTGCGAAAGTAACGTGAGAATCGATCGAAAACAGAGTATAGGAAGCACCGTTCCATCATTTTCGTTTCATTGCGATAATCATGCGATGGGTAGCTGGGTGGCCAAGAATCAAAATCGGGAATGAGATCGAAACGAACTGTCTCTTCAAATGCTGAACAGCTACGAAATAGCGCGATCCTCCACAAATAGGAATCGTATTTATGAATAAGCGTATACACTTATGTATGTATTTTGTATTACTATATGTATTCTGGAGGATACTTTACTTTTAAATTTCTCATAAACCTATAAACATCCACAGTCTAACAACTATCAAATGAAAGAGAAAACAAATTCACTTAAACATATGATGGAAAGTTGTTTCTTGCATCGAGACAAAGAAATTAAAAACCATATGCTTCACATCTTCAGGAAAGTATCATCAAATATCTCAGCGCTCTTATTCATGGTTTCTCATTTCTATTACAACAGACAATACTTATACGTATATTAACGAAAGGAGAATCTCCTATTTCTCGAAATGACCGGAAAATTAAATAGATATGCATGATCTATAAATAAATGTAACAATAATCCGGAAGAATGTACTTTAAATTTCGTGTAAATACTATTGCTACTTTCTATGACTCCAACATATATCATCAAATATACCATTATATATCATCAGTTCAAACATACTTGCTCGGACCCGCAATAATCCTAAGCAACCGTGAGTTGCAACCAAGTCTATTGCCGTCCCAGGTTTAGATTTTTACTTACTGTCAAAGCCCTTAATTTATTTAATGCTTCCTTAACGTCGAGGCGCACCTTATTGCTCGTCAGGGTAAAAGACGGGATAAGTGTCCGTCCAATCATTATCCACCAGTATTCCAATTAGCAGCAATGACCGTTGGCTTTGCTTCCTTAACGAAAATTGCAATAAACGGATCCGCGTGTCTCGTGTTCCAGGCACACCCCCATCGGTAGTTTTGCTCCTCGACGTCACGATCACCGAACTTCACTCGTTAGCAATTCTTCGGTCAAAACGTACTTTCCAGTTATTAAAAGTTGTTGGAGACAAAGAGTTGTATTTAAGTTGTTAATATCATTTGGACCATCCCAATTATCTTAACCGAAATAGGGTATCGGCTGATTCCTTTCCCCTTGTTTCAGCGTCTGCATCTTGAACTCGTTCCACGTGTCGCCTAGCACATCAGCGAAAGCTTAAGTCGGTTTTTTGGCTATATGCAATTCCATGGTGTCCAAACATTTTTTTATGTCTCGCTTGTCACGCTTCGACGATCGATATACGCTGCTATGTCCACCAGCCTCAATGTTCTCGTTACACATTAGAATATGTTTCGATTTGGCTGCCACTCCATTTACGTCCATCTTCGAAATCACGTAGAAAGGTCCAACAGTTTGTTTCTTTTCTATAGAGACGCCAAGGTTCTCGAATTTCTTCATTTTGCTTCAACAATGGACAACTTGGGGATTTTCCGGTACTACATTTAACCACGATCTCTGTGAATTACCATAAGCGTCGCGTAGACTTTCGACGCTGATGGACACCGTTACTCACTCGTCGAGGACGTTCCTTCATCTTTGAAATTTCCGTTCAAAGATACTAAGGAACCTCTCGATGTTTTACAGTCGCATTTTTCCAACGTACTCGTGCTAAATCCACTCCGTGAATTCTATGAAATCCACTTCATGACCGTTCGTGTTGTCTCCATCTGAAGCTTCTGCGATTATGTCCGTTGTAACCGATGTTGCTATTATCAACTATATGTTGTGGCGATCACTCATGTTGCAACTAGTCGGTGGATATCGCGAATTTTGAACACCATTAACGCTCAAGGTGGCCGTAGATTAACGATGTAGAGTAATGTCGTGTTTAGTTAGTTTATTTATACTGTTTAGTATAAGTTTAGTACGTGAGGAGTATCTACCAATGCTGGTGCGTGATGAATCTCTCTTGCTGACTGTGCGATGAAGACTGAATACTCGTCTCTTGAAGCGTCTGATCTTTGTATTCTAGCTCTCCGTCCAGGGGGTGTTCTTTTGTCCATATTTCCTTTGAGGAGGAAATCTATTACTATCCAATTTGGTAACTATCCTACCGCCGTCGATGTTTCACATCTGGTGTTTATGTTTAACTTTAGAGCGGAACCATACAGCATTCCGAGTGGCCATTACCCTCTTGACACACTGTAAATTTTACAACTTGTGAGATAGGAATTTCCAACTTCCCAACAGACACGTGCTGTCCATATCGTAACGAAAGATCTCTCGAAATCCCGAACAACCGATTTATCTAATAACTCTTTCTTTATGACGACGATGTCCTCGAGACAAGAAAGACTCGTGGGATCTACAACTGCCGTACATTTTGTCCTACTTTCTCCGATAGGAACATGAAGAGATCCGTTTCCATTTTCGACCACGATCGAGTTTGCAAAGTCAAACTGAGACTGACTTATTCCGTTCTCTAGCCATATTTTAATTCAATTATCAACTTCGACTTCATCTAATTTAGGCGCTCCTATTTTCACGTATTGATCCGCTCGCACCGATCGCTACCGATGTTTATCAACGCGGTCAAATTGCAATCTCCAATCTTAACGTCTCTGCAACGCTTTGTCTGTAACGACTGCGACAGGCTATATGTATTCTTAGGAGACTTACATTGTCAAATTACGATGCGATGTGTCCGTAGTCCTGGCATTTGAAACTTCTGGCAATTATGCTTTTCGTTGGGCAGTTCGCACTTACGTGATTTTTGTTTCCGCACAGGAAGCTCCGTCGCGTCTTGACCTCTTGGATTTTTCTTCGACTAGCTTGCTGTCTTCGCGTTTTCCTTCATAGCCTGGTACGGGGCGAACTTCTCTTTTAATTCGCGAACATTCTTGGTGCTGTGCAGTATGATGTTGTTAGTTTGCTCGCGAATTCCGCCGATAATATATTTTGTTACGACCAAACTCTCCATACTCCCTTTCTTCGCTATGTCGAACATTTTGTTGACATACTCCTGATAAGTCTCGGTTTTCTTCATGATTCGATGCAACAGTTCCTTCTGCACCTTGTACGCGTCTACTTTTTGCGCCATCTCGGTACTCAACATATCCTTCGTTGTTCTCCAGTTTCTAGGACGCTTTCCGTGGTTGACAAACAATTTCGCCGAATAGCGTAGAAGTATCTTCACGTATATTAATCGCTACACGTTAGTCCAGCCACAAAGGTTGTACATTTCCTCAAATTCCAACATCTAGCTTTGCACACTGACGTTGTTATCACCTTTTAATGTGTTCATAGACATATCCACGACCCTGAATGTTTAAGACGTGTGCGCTCCTACTGTCGACTCGAATGCGTGTTTCGAACATGTCGCGCTATTCGACATCTTCTTCTTTCCCTTCATCGTACTCGCCGTGCTCGATCGCCAAGGCGATGAAAGCTCTTAGACGCTCTCGCCTTCTTAGTAATTCTTTTTAACCTTCGTTTTTTCAGTTCATCTTTCATCTCGGCAACTTTCATTGTTTCATGTTTGCTTATCGTTAACAATGGCTCTTTCTTCGACATCAATGATGGTATTAACAGCGTTCGATCCTTCGCTTTTTGTGGATAATGATTCAATGCGACATCAACTCAATCTCACAATTACTACACGAATAATTCTGTTTAACATTTGGCTTTCTTTTTTGTTCAATCTCGATGCGAACTCCCGCAATTATACTCATCTCTATTTATTTGATATATTCATAATGATTGAAACGATGATTATTTAAATAGAGCTATTTCTTGATGTAGTAATGTAATACAACTAAATTTGTACACCTAGTCTACTTCTGAATAACAACTCAGCACTAACAAATATTCGACAGCTAATGCATAAAGACTAACTTCTCACTGCAACTAGCCGCAACTTACCCGTAACTGACCATTCTCTCCAGCAAAACGTCCCTTTATACCATGCTTTTCGGTTCTCCTACCATGCAGATGTATCTTGCAGCTGTTTGTGACCCAAGATGGTCAGAGGCACCTTTATTTGATCGCCTATTCACCTAAAGGGACACGGATACGTGTTGGACATTTAGCACAATGGAACGTCCCATCTTACCTGAACCGCTAGGGCCTTTCATTCTACACCATCTGTTGTTCATCGGAATTTTCTCAACGGTTTTTCCAGGATAATACGATAAATAAAAGGCGACAGCATACAGGGACGCTTTACTTTTTGTTGAAGTAAACCTTACTTCTAGGAAAACTCTACATCAGCGCTATAGCTTAGTTTTTTTAGCCTTTGAAGCCACTAAAAATTATCTAGCACTAAATTAATAAGAAGGGTATTTCAGCCTCATAGCCTTTTTAGGAACATGCTTGCGCAGATTGTAGTTAGGTTAGTGCAGCGGGGTCTGGACAGGCCAGTTTTCGTGATTCCATAAATACATATAGGAACATGGCTTCGGAGCTGTGTGGTAATGTAACGCTGCCAGAGTGCGCTGCAGTAGCATACACTGTACTTATGCTATTCCTACACTAGTACTCAGATATATTTCTATTGCACATTCACCCACGCGTTCCTACATCAGATAACCGCAACACTTTTAAATATCTCTGTTAATTTGTCTACCTTAAAATTCGGAATAACTGACATCCGCTAGCAATTGATTCAGTACACGCGTACAAATAATTTTATTCGGAAAATCTGTATCGAATAAAAAGATTCATTTCGCTTGCTTCAGACGATATTACATATGGATAACTTGTTTGTAATATGTACGTTTGTAAGCTGTATTTGTAAAATACGTGTGCATGTAAAAATACAGGTGTAAAAGTTATTTGGTATATAACAGCATAATTACTAGGGATACTGTAGCATCCTGGAAAGGTTGTCTAAAAAAGTCCCGACGAAATATATACAGTTTTACTAGAAAGCGTAAGTACGCACAGGATGAAAGGGGCGGGAAACTTCCATAGGCCATGGGACCCATCAATATGCTTCAGGTCGTTCAGTCAAATAGTTACTCGGAAGAAGGTGTACGTGACCATGATCATGAACAGTTATGAAACGCGTGCGTGTTGAGCGTATGAAAAGATGATAAAGGGATGCTTCAGTGAGAAAATCCTAATCGTTAGTTGTTAATTGAGAGTCTAGTTGCGAGGAATTTATTAGTTGCGAGTCGTAGTTGAGGGAGAGTTGCTGGCGAGTTGATCTGACTCGTTAATTGTTAATTGTGAGTTGTGAATTATCAATTTAGTTGTCTCAGTTATATCACATTACTGCATTAAATTCAAATTAAATAACCATTGTTTCCTGTTTAACGACTGTAAATAAACCCATCCATCAATAAATTTATCATACAATATAGAGATCAGTAGTAGTCCCGATTTCTATAATTCTGATGTTTATAAACTTGATAATTCTATCATATTGAAAATGAAAATATATTTAGGTTATTTTTAGTAGTTCAAGCGTTGCATAGCATAAAGCAGGATTTTTTAGGAAACGACACATTGCCTTGTTTTAATAGCTATTCTTGCAGTCCGAGCAAGCCGCAACTCGAGCTGTGAAAGGAATGCGTCGTCATGGCTGGTGAATTGCGCGAGTCGCAACTGTCGGGAAATGGAATTAAAAACACGAAATTTAAAGGAAATAAGAAATATGACACGTACAAATGCTTTAATATTGCAATAAATTTATAAACAAATATTATCGAACATTATTATCGAACAAAATTAAAATCGAAATCATAACAACATATAACCAGATAATGACGAGTGATCGAAGCTTTTTTAATTCGAAGGTAATTTCACTTTTAAACGCAATCTGTGGGAACACTTGACGTTTACCTATGTTTCAAACTTTTCGTCATAGAAAATTACATGAAAAACAGTGAAAACAGAGATCAACAAATGTATTGAAACTATGAAAGTATGTACTTAATTGATAATTCTATAAATACTAAAATCATTACTACAAAGTTAATTATATTTAGGCTGTTTCTTTAATAAATGCAATACGCCTGACATATCATTTCTATAAAATAACACGGTATATCGCAAACAAGTAACGAGTGTTTTACTAAGTTCGATAATTATAAACTAATGATACAATGGACGAAGTCCTAACAACTAGGAAGCTTATCATGTATTTCAGTAAAATTACGTTTGAAGGAGCAATACTATATTGAAACAAATAATATAAAGATATCTATATACATAATGCTTAAGATATTTCTTTATATTGAATAAGATCTACAACAATTGATAATTTTTTTTATTTCCTCATGTTCGTCCGTATCGCGCGGAGACGTGTTCGCGGTATAACGCGTCAACGAGAGCGGTAAACTCTCGTCTGGATATGGTAATTGACGCCATGAATTAGCCGATTCCATATTTCAGTTAAGATAAAAGTAGTGGTTTGAATGATCGTAACACTGAATTAACAGTTTAAATATACTCTTTATTTCCAACAACTTTTGGGACTTGAGTGTCAGCGTGTAGTACTGCGTGGAAGTGTTTTGAGCGAATAGTTGCACGCAAGTTGAGTTTTCTTCGGTTCGATGAGTTAGCAGCAACCTGAGGTATCTTCTGACCGTGATGTCCGGTGAAGCTGAAGTCTATAAGGAAAACTAGTGACGGATGCTGGTCCCCCTGAACGTTGGTTCGTGGATGGAAGTCATCATCGAACATCCAACATGGGTAATCTCGCTTTTTCTATGTTTTATACAAATGAGCAATAACCCCAAGGAGAATTTCGACTTGAAACATGCATTATATAAATTAATCTCGGCAATAAGTAAAAATCTAAATCTGAGAACGGTAATTAACGATTCGTTAGCATTATTGCGGATTCGAACAAGTATGTCCGAGCACCTGTTGACCATCTTAACCGCAGGATTCATTATATTATATGGTAGGGTCACAGGACGTAATATTACTCATGGAAAACGAAAAAACATGGAAGGCCCTGAATACAGCGCGCAAATAATAGGATATCATTACTATGAAATCTCAACGATGTCACATGCCTTCTGTAACGATTCTCAGCATACTGAAAATCTCACTGGCTAGCACGCATCACCAGAGCTTCAAGGTTCGTTAAGGATTTCTTTTCAAAACCATCCGATTTCCAGCAGCGTTGTACAGTGCACTGATTTATTAATCGTAAACTACCCCATGGTTGGCTGAACCGCAATTAACGGATTCGTGAACGATGTCGTTAAACGGTCGCATCTCACTAGGCGGTTTTCGCTTTTATATAGTTAATTTTATAGTCAACGGCAACGTCGTGTTGAAGAAGTAGAAGAAATCGAACGGATAAGATGATCCACCATCATGATTGTGATAAACGGATTTACGTGGAATACTATTAATTGATAAGTATCCAATGGAAGATAAGTTTAATTACAAAGGAACACCGGTGTACGCATATCGCGTGGGCGTGTTACGCCGGCATGATGGTGCGCAGGATTCCTGGAGCGCTGTCGGAAATCGCGGCGGGATACCGAATTAACGAACTCTTTCAAACCGTCTGCAACCGCGTGGCTTGGAAAACGTGTTGTTTCACTCTTATGCCATCGTTTCGAGATGCGGCTAACTATACAAGGCAGAAAACATCGTTTCAGTGAATGCGTGCACGATACAGTGCTGCTAACAATCAGGAAAATTTATAAAGGGAAATATTTCTACAATCATGTGTTTCAATTCTTGGAAATTGTGCAACTTATTCATGTTTTCATGTGTTTTTTTAGATATTTTGATATCTAGTAAAATCAAATTTTGACTTTATTCGTGACATTATTAACAAGCAGGAAAGATTAGAAAGAGCAGGTTTCTACGATCGCGTTTTGATCCTTGAATATCGTACGACATGCTTTTTGTTTTATTTTATAATAAAAAAAATAAATAAATAAAATTACGTAATAAAGAGAAGCTGCGACACAAAACAAGTTTTAATTCAGTTGCATCATCAAATTTTAGATCTAAATCACGCTTTCAACGGACAACAAGGGTTTCAATGTTTCAACGTAGTTCCAAACAATGTAGGCTCGACACTTGTATCCTTAAGTATGAGTTCTAAAATAATAACATCATATGACTACGGTGGCGATGTTGATATAGTATACGGCTACAAATCCAAAGCACTCGTGTTCAAATCCTAGTCGTAATTTTCCTAGTTTACACGATTCAACTGATGGGCCTCGTCCGGGACTGGAGGGGTGGAGCGATCAAAACAAACCACGCGCAAGCGGTCATGTCCGTGGGCAGAATGAGATGTTCCCGCTGAAGCAAAGCAGTTGTGATGTATAGAAATTAAGTTAGTTGTAATAGTTAGAGTCTTCTGGTACTCCAGTTTAAAAGACTGAAAGGATCACATATCGGGCAGCCATATCATACATCTATAGAATTAGGCTGTGATTCCCGGACACAAATGGATGCATATCTGAAAGGCGGGATATCGAAATCCACGAAATAAGGCTGCGCGTGGGATCGGTACCTCCAAGAAGACGCCCAAAAGAAGGGCGTGTTAATTAGAAGTTATTGCGACTAGCGTCTGAGCACAGTCCTCTGGGTGGAATAGCCGTTTACTATTCGCCATGAGCCCGTACTTTCCTTTGTAAACTATCAAAGCGGCAGTACAGGCTCCCCGTAGGCTCTAATTTTGCTGTTTTTCCTATAATATTTTTTTTTTACTAAAATTTAAGTTTGTTAGAAAGATAGAAAAATACGGTTAGGTTGAAAGTGACTTGAAAAAGCAGGGCTAAGCACAAATCGTTGCACGAATTAAAGGAACGAAATTAAATGTACGTATGTACTTATAGTTACAGCTATTGCATACTGATGGAAACTAGAAAGTGTAGCGACACAAGGCCGTAGAGAAAGATCCAGAGTTGAAACGCACGTGTTGGTCACATTGCTGGCGAAACGATGTCTGATGCCAGGATGTGTGATACAAAGACCTTGGGACTTTACGAAGAGCGCAAGGGCCTTCGGTAAGGAATAACTATTTCTCTACCCCGGAAGAAACTTTCTCTTCCGAGAACCTCGGCACCATATAAGAAAGGGAAACGAAGAAAGCTCATGACAGAGAATACGAGGCAACAGTCGGTGTCCGACCTAGGAAATATCGCGATAGTATCGTTAATAAACGCATTGTTAAATTAATACGCTGTATATTCCTTTTGCATCCGTTACGTCTTATACGTCAGAGCGGAGTCAAAGGCAAACACACTGCAATTATGGCACGAGCGACTTTGTCATCAAAACATCAGACATGTTAGCGTTTCTTAAAGAATTTGAGTATAAAAGTTGTAGACGACTAACTTTTTCTGTGAAGATCGCTCGTATGGGAGACATCATAGGTCGAGTTTTCACGAGGAAGTTAAGCGTACAACTAAACCTCGCGTAATTATATACACGGATGTATGTGGATCTATGGATGTCGAGTCATTAGGCAAGAAACTTTATATTCTTACGTTTAAAGGTGATTTTTCAAAAGTTTAAAAAGATTTGCTGTTCTTACGACACAAGTCAAAAGTAATTGAAAAGCTAAAAGCTTTCGTCTAGAAGTTGAAAATCATTTCAGTTGTAAAATCAAAGAAGTTCATAGCGATGGAGGGAAAGAATATAAAAATATAGAAGTTGGAAGATTCCTAAGAAGCAAGGTGGACTAAGCATACAATTAACGTCTCATACACTCTTGAATAAAATGGCGTCTCAGAGAGGGAAAATATTAGAAAGTAAATCTACCGTTGTTTTTATGGGCCGAAGCTATGAACACCGCGATGCATGTCATTAACAAAACGGGACCGACGAGACAGGCCAATAAAATGCCGTATGAATTGTGGTATGGGAAACCGTTAGGTTTAGAAAATTTTAGAGTTTTCGGTAGTGAGTGCTTCGCGCACATTCCTGCGGAGAAGAGAAGAAAACTTGATAAAAAGGAGAGAAAGGGATATTTATTAGACTAAGTGGATGAGAGATAAAGATATCGCATGTACGTGCCGAGTTGTAGTATTCAGCCGCGAAGTAATATTTAAGCCCGAACTAATATCGATGAAAGTTGTTAAATTAAGTTTGCCGAAAAATATCAAACGCGAAGATATGTATGCGCAGAGCAATGATATACGTAGGTATGAAAGAGTAGGTAGAAAGTTAGTATGAAACCGTAGAACAACCTCATAGAGCTGACGAGAATGTCAGACAATTGAGAGATAGACTTGCGATCAAACAAACCGATTTTTACGGTCGCTCCATGTAGTACATAGCGGAAAAATTCCCCGGAGGTTTTTAACGAAACGACGAGATCCGAAAAAAGAGAGCTATGGAAAAAGGCTATGCGTGAAGATATGAAATCGCACCATGAAAATAAGATATAGACTCTTGTAGAGAAACCAGAAACAGAGAAGATATTCAGTAAAATGAGTTTTAACTGTGAAGCTAAATTCAGAATTTCATGAAAGAAGTAAACGTATCGACGTAAAATATCATTTCTTGCGAGATTTGTACAATAAAGACGAAATTAATGTAACATACGTAAAAAGCGAAGAGCAACTAGCAGCTATATTTACGAAGGCGTTACCAAAACCAAGCTTTGTATACTTACGACAAAGAATAGGAAAAGCTTGAAAGGTTAGAAAGATTTGAAAAATAAGAATGAGATTAAAAGGTAATTGTTTCTAAAGATGTAGAATTCTAGGGAGAAGTGCTGATGTGATTCTGACTTCTAGGAAAACTCTACATCTTCTGTAGTGTTTAGCTTTCTTAGTCCTAAAGTCATTAAGTATTGTTTAACACTAAATCAATTTGAAGGGCCTCTCAGCCTCATAAGCTTTTCTAGGAACATGCTTTCCACAGAGGATGCAGCGGGATATAGACAGGTCAGTTTTCGTAATTATATAAATACCCATAAGCCCATGGCTTCGGACCTCTGTGTTTTCATGTGTTTTTTTTTTTTTTTTAGATATTTTGATATGTAGTAAAATCAAATTTTGATTTTATTGGTGACATTATTAACACGCAGGAAAGATTAGAAAGGCCAGGTTTCTACAACCGCGTTTTAATCCTTGAATATCGTACGACACGCTTTGTGTTTTATTTGGTAATAAAACAAATAAAATTGCGTAATAAACAGAAGCTGCGACACAAAGCAAGATTTAAATCAGTTACAACATCGAATTTTAGATCTAAATCACGTTTTTGTTTTAACGAACAACAAGAGTTTTAATGCTTTAACGAAATTCCAAGTAATGTAGCAGACACTTATAACTTTAAATATGAGTTCTAGAATAGAAATATCATATGACTACGGTGGCGAAGTGGATATTGTATACGGCTACAAAACCCAAAGGACCCGTGTTCAAATCCTAGTCGTAATGTTCCTAGTTTATACGATAATTACGATGGGCCTTGTCCGGGGCTGGAGGGGAAGACTACCTAAGACCGACCCAAAACAAAGCAGCCGTCAGCGATGAAAGTCGGTCAGAGATGTGCCACGACTCCATAGCGCTCATCTAGCATTAATGTGATAGATAGAAACTGGTGCTGTGATTTGTTGTAGAGTTTTAATACTCTACAACAACAAAAGACATATCATATATAGTACATAAGATAAGAGCGACAAGTTTTGGCATATCATTCTACAACTTCCTAGCAGTAGTTAACATATCACTTAGTTCTAACCGAACCTCGGATCGGACCGTCTATTGGAGCGGTACATTGATGTCCGAAAAATATCGCTGATGAGGGATCGGCACCCTTTCAGGAAGCCCAGAGGAAGGCCGTAGAAATAAGGATCACTGCGACTAGGGTGCGAGCACCGCCTTCTGGGTGAAATAGCCGTATACGATGGCGCCAGAGCCCAAACGTTGGGGTTCTTTGAAAGGGTCTCCTTGTAAGGGCCCAGCCGTAGACTCTAATTTTGCCCATAGTTCCTATAATATTTCTTTTTTTTTTTTTTTACAAAAATTTAGCTTTGAAAATTTAACAATTAGATCAGAAATGACTCGAAAAGCAGGGTTAAATACAAAGCGTTGCACAAAGGAAAAGAAGGAAATTAATAGTTGGTGTTCGGGATTGGAGTGACCGTCCACTTATGACTCAGACAACACATCTGCATTTTTTGGGAAAGTCCGAATTTCCTACCTCGCGAGGTGTAAATCTTACGATGAGGACCTGATTAAGAGCCAAATAAACACCCTAAGTGTCCGGTGGGTTAGGACTAAAGTAAATATTCGGTATCAATCAGCAATACCACAAGATATGCGCCCACGAGAGTACACGATTAAACCATGGAAAACACGGAGACGGAAAGATAGTATATAAGGACCAGACGAAGCTTCTTGAGGCAGTATTGAGAAAATTTAACAACAGTTTTTATCAGAACGTCATACACTTCGAGCTACACCAAACCGTAATAACTAAACGTAACATTATTCTGCATCTCAACGTTTTAGTGATTCTCTTCGTGTATACTAAAAAGTGCAAATAAATAACCAAAACATACTACTACTAGGCATCTTTAATTCACTTCCACCTTGAGCTTTACTCTTGTTCAAAGTTTGACATGTCAACCGATCAGATGCAGCCAAACTGATCGCCAATTAGTTAAGACTTCGCAACAGTTACTCCGTTATAAAAAATTCACCTAAATTACTTAGGAGTAATTCAATAATTCATCATAAAAATGTAATACTAAATTTTTAATATCAAAAAATATAGAAGAATGAATCAAAAATATACAGAAATGCATTTTCGTACGAAGTTCTTGTCCTAAAAATTTCAAAAATTCAGTATTTATAAATTTTCTTACGAAATTATTGCAAGAAATTTTAGAGTAATATTGTCTAGTAGTCTAGTAGTCTAGTAGAGTCTAGTGAAATTGTTCACAATAAGCAGCATTCTTGATCGCAGACAGATCGTAACTGTTACATTAACATCATCTTGGACGTAACACTGCCCATGAAAAACGGAAAAACATAGGACGCTCTAAATATAGGCACCAAACAGTAGAATGTCACCGCTATGAAAGCACAACGATGTCAAATCTCGTCTGCATCGATTCTCAGGGAAAATCTCATTTTGTGGTACGTATCGTAAGAGGTTCGTTAAAGATTTCGTTTCAAAATCATCAGTTTTCCAGCCGCGTTGTATGACACAGCGATTTATTAATCGTAAACTATCCCATGGCTTGCTGAATCGTAATTGACGGATTCGCGCACAATGTCGTTATAGGGTCGCATCTCACGAGTCGGTTTCAGCTTTTACATGGTCAGTTTTATAGTCAACGGCAACGTCGCGATGAAGAAATTGAAGAAATCGGACGGATCAGACGACCCAACGTCATGGTTGTGATAAACCGATTTAAGTGTAATACTATTTGTTATTAACTATCCAATCGGGGAAATAGCTTAATTACAAAGGGATGAAGCGATATCGCGTTGGCGTATTACGCCGAAATGATCGAGCGCAGGAATCCTAGGGCGCTGTCGGCAATAGCGGCGGGAATGCGAATTAACGAGCTCTTTCAAACCGTCTGCAACCGCGCGGCAAACTATCGCGCACCCTGGGAACGTGTCGTTTCACTCTTTTGCCATCGTTTTCATATGCAGCTAACTGTACAATACAGAAAACGTCATCTGAATCATCCTTGTGAATGCGTGCACGATACCGTGCTGGTGACCAGCAGCAAAATTTAGAAAGAGAAGGATTCTTACAATCATGTGATTCAGTTCCTGGAAATTGTGCGACTAACTCATGTTTTCATGTGCTTTTTTAGATATTTTGATACGTAGTAAAATCAAATTTTGACTTTATTGGTGACATTATTAACACGCAGGAAAAATTAGAAAAGGCAGGTTTCTACGACCGCGTTTTAATCCTTGAATATCGTACGACACGCTTTGTGTTTTATTTTATAATAAAAAAAATAAAATTGCGTAATAAACAGAAGCTGCGATACAAAGCAAGATTTAAATCAGTTACATCATTGAATTTTACATCTAAATCACGTTTTTGTTTCAACCAACAACAAGAGCTTTAGCGAAAATCCAAGCAATGTAGCCGACACTTGTAACCTTAAATATGAGTTCTAGAATAGAAATATCATATGGCTACGGTGGCGAAGTGGATATTGTATACGGCTACAAACCCGAAGGACCTGTGTTCAAATCCTAGTCGTAATTTTCCTAGTTTACACGATAATTACGATGGGACTCTTCCGGGGCTGGAGGGGAAGACTACCTAAGACCGACCAAAACAAAGCAGCCGTCAGCGATGAAAGTCGGTCAAAGATGTGCCGCCAATAGAGCTCATCGCATTAATGTGATAAATAGAAACTACGGCTGTGAATTGTTGTAGAGTTTTAATACTCTACAACAATAGAAGACATTCCACACATAGTTCATAAGATAGAATAAGAGTTTGGATTAACCCCTACTAACACACTAACCCTAACAATCTATAGCCCATACTAATACATACTAACCCTATCCGAACCTCGGATCGGACAACTAACCTGTTGGAAGCGGTACATTGATGTCCGCAAAATATCGCTGATGAGGGATCGGCACCCTTCCAGGAAGCCCCAGAGAAAGGACGTGGAAATGAAGGATCACTGCGACTAGGGTGTGAGCACAGCCTTCTGGGTGAAATAGCCGTATACGATGGCGCCAGGGCCCAAACATCGGTTCTTTGGACGGAGCGCCTTGTAAAGGCCCAGCCGTAGACTCTAATTTTGCCCATAGTTCCAATAATATTTCTTTTTTTTTTACTAAAATTTAGCTTTCAAAATTTAAGGATTACATAGGAAGTGACTTGAAAATCAGGGTTAAACACAAAGCGTTGCACAAGGAAACGAATGAAATTAATAGTTAGTGTTCGGGATTTGGAGTGGCCGTCCGTTTACGACTCGAACAACGCATCTGCATTTTTTGGGACAGTCCGAATTTCCTACCTCGCGAGGTGTAAATCTTACGATGAGGACCTGATTAAGAGCCAAATAAACACCCTAAGTGTCCGATGGGTCAGGACTAAAGTAAATATTCGGTATCAATCAGCAATACCACAAGATATGCGCCCACGAGAGTACACGATTAAACCATGGAAAACACGAAGACGGAAAGATGGTATATAAGGACCAGACGAAGCTTCTTGAGGCAGTATTGAGAAAATTTAACAACAGTTTTTATCAGAACGTCATACACTTCGAGCTACACCAAACCGTAATAACTAAACGTAACATTATTCTGCATCTCAACGTTTTAGTGATTCTCTTCGTGTATACTAAAAAGTGCAAATAAATAACCAAAACATACTACTACTAGGCATCTTTAATTCACTTCCACCTTGAGCTTTAATCTCGTTCAAAGTTTGACATGTCAACCGATCAGATACAGCCTAACTGATCGCCACTTAGTTAAGACTTAGCAACAGTTACTTCGTTATAAAAAATTTACCTAAATTACTTAGGAGTAATTCAATAATTCATCATAAAAATGTAATACTAAATTTTTAATATCAAAAAATATAGAAGAATGAATCAAAAATATACAGAAATGCATTTTCGTACGAAGTTCTTGTCCTAAAAATTTCAAAAATTCAGTATTTATAAATTTTCTTACGAAATTATTGCAAGAAATTTTAGAGTAATATTGTCTAGTAGTCTAGTAGAGTCTAGTGAAATTGTTCACAATAAGCAGCATTCTTGATCGCAGACAGATCGTAACTGTTACATTAACATCATCTTGGACGTAACACTGCCCATGAAAAACGGAAAAACATAGGACGCTCTAAATACAGGCTCCAAACAGTAGAATGTCACCGCTTTGAAAGCACAACGATGTCAAATCTCGTCTGCATCGATTCTCAGGGAAAATCTCATTTTGTGGTACGTATCGTAAGAGGTTCGTTAAAGATTTCGTTTCAAAATCACCAGTTTTCCAGCCGCGTTGTATGACACAGCGATTTATTAATCCTAAACTATCCCATGGCTTGCTGAATCGTAATCAACGGATTCGCGCACAATGTCGTTATAGGGTCGCATCTCACGAGTCGGTTTCAGCTTTTACATGGTCAGTTTTATAGTCAACGGCAACGTCGCGATGAAGAAATAGAAGAAATCGCATGGATAACACGACTCACTATCGTGTCTGCGATAAACGGATTTAAGTGGAATACTATTAATTGTTAACTATCCAATCGAAGATAAGCTTAATTACAAATGAACGCCAATGTAGATATACCGCATGAGCCAACGTCATGGTTGTGATAAACCGATTTAAGTGTAATACTATTTGTTATTAACTATCCAATCGGGGAAATAGCTTAATTACAAAGGGATGTAGCAATATCGCGTGGGCGTATTACGCCGAAATGATCGAGCGCAGGAATCCTAGGGCGCTGTCGGCAATAGCGGCGGGAATGCGAATTAACGAGCTCTTTCAAACCGTCTGCAACCGCGCGGCAAACTATCGCGCACCCTGGGAAACGTGTCGTTTAACTCTTTTGCCATCGTTTTCACATGCAGCTAACTGTACAATACAGAAAACGTCATCTGAATCATCCTTGTGAATGCGTGAACGATACCGTGCTGGTGACCAGCAGCAAAATTTAGAAAGAGAAGGATTCCTACAATCATGTGTTTCAGTTCCTGGAAATTGTGCGACCTACTCATGTTCTCATGTGCTTTTTTAGATATTTTTTGATATGTAGTAAAATCAAATTTTGGTTTTATTGGTGACATTATTAACACGCCGGAAAAATTAGAAAAGGCAGGTTTCTACAACCGCGTTTTAATCCTTGAATATCGTACGACACGCTTTGTGTTTTATTTGGTAATAAAACAAATAAAATTGCGTAATAAACAGAAGCTGCGATACAAAGCAAGATTTAAATCAGTTACATCATCGAATTTTACATCTAAATCACGTTTTTGTTTTAACGAACAACAAGAGTTTTAATGCTTTAACGAAATTCCAAGTAATGTAGCAGACACTTATAACTTTAAATATGAGTTCTAGAATAGAAATATCATATGACTACGGTGGCGAAGTGGATATTGTATACGGCTACAAACCCAAAGGTCCCGTGTTCAAATCCTAGTCATAATTTTCCTAGTTTACACGATAATTAAATCGGGCCTCGTCCGGGGCTGGAGGGGAGGAAGACCAACCTAAAACCGGCCAGAACAAAGGAGCCGTCAGCGATGAAAGTCGGTCAGAGATGTGCCGCCAATAGCTCATCAACCTTTAATTGTGATAAATAGAAATTTAAGGCAATGGATTGTTGTAGAGTTTTAATGCTCTACAACAACAAATTTCATTCCAAACATTCCAAAGGTAGTTCGTAAGGTAGAACTAAGAGTGTGAATTAACCCCCTCTAACACCCACTAACATTAACCTAAGTCAACACTTATCCACGTTAACGCTATCCGAACCTCGGATCGGAGCACTAACCAGTTGAAAGCGGTACATTGATGTCCGCAAAATATGGCTGATGTGGGATCGGCACCCCTCCAGGAAGCCCAGAAGAAGAACGTGGAAATAAGGATTACTGCGACTAGGGTGCGAGCACCGCCTTCTGGGTGAAATAGCCGCCGTATACGATGCGCCAGGGCCCAAACATGGGTTCTTTGAGTGGGATATCCCAGCCGTAGGCTCTAGTTTTTTGCCCATAGTTCCTACCATATTCGTGTTTTCTTTTACTAAAATTTAACTTAACTGTAAGAAATTTTAGAGCAATACTAATGTAAACTAAATTGATCGACATCTCATCTATGATCTCGTTAAATTTTTCACAATAAGCAGCGTTCCTGATCACAGACAGATCGTAATGGTTACTTTCACACGACCTTAGAAACTTGACTCGATGAATCGAATCAGCAGGTTTGGACGCGGAAAAGCGATCGACGCAGGTGTAACCGCGCTTAGTTCGATTTGTTAGCGAATCCACCGTCGTCATCGGACTGCGTCGGCTTTCTCGGTAGCAGAATGGATAAACCACATACATCACGCGTGTACATTCATATTACACGACGATAAAACCAATGACCTGATTTACCGTCGATAGCAAAATTGGTGTCGGTAGCAGCGTCGTGCGTTGCATCGAACGCGAATCAGAAGTCAAAGATACAACGATGTAGCGCGTACGCGACGATCGGCACATGCATAAGACTGTGTCACGTCAAAGTGCATTAACCGATATACGTAGATAGGTGCGTGATTTGTTTTCGTAGCCGAGACAATTTCAACTAAAAGTTTTCGTCGGATATTTTAACGCGATAAGTTCTAAATAATTATAATCTCTGCAATGAACATTACTGCACTATATAAAAGTATTCATCAGAATCCATTTAGTTATTGGTATGAAAACTTGAATCCAATTCTGTATCTTTTACCACTTTTATCGGTGTACACATTTATAAGAAATAATTAGTGAATTGACAATGTGGTATCTGTTGTGACGATGACATGTGTATCGAATTTATTGTTGCAATTTAATTATACATTTTTTAGACGGAATAAAAAATAGAAATGCATAATTTCAGAAATACGTACATCAGTGATACGTCTTCTGACACTGATACGTTTAATCGAATAATATGTGTCTGTTGTTATATCGTAATATATAGAATTACCGTTATTGAAAATATGTCTATTAAAAATCGGAGAAATGATTTTGACTACGGCGTGCCTTCATGTACGTATGTTACAGAAAATAAAAGTTGACGTGGAAATATGCCACAATGAGGCGTTTATCATTCAAACGATGCAAGTTAAAGTTTCTCCAATTATAAGCGTTTGTAGTGTGAAAATTATAAGTTTATTTTGGAATCAAAAGACCTCAATCTCAGACAGAATCTTCTGCAATTAAATAAATTAGAACTGATACGATCTGATATTAAATTCTTGCATATGATTGTCGATATGGTTAAAGTATTACCTCAGTTGTTCATCCTTACAGAATGCGTGCAGAGTTAATCGTTCTAAAGATCCGCAGACTATTAATTATATTTTTCCCTTATTTCATTCGATATATTTCCACCCAATTGGAAATTGTTATAAGACGTTGAATGCATTGAAAAATATTTGTACGCTTAGAATTACCGTGAAGCAATAGAATAAATCGAGAAGTCGATCGCATTCCATTCTTGTACCGTTTGACGATTACTATGCAAATTGAATTATTCCGGATTTCCGCTGTAGTTCTAACACAGAATAAAAGTATATGCTTAATCGATTGACTAGAAACAGTATAATTTCCATTCAAACGTTTGTAAATGACATATTGTATCTAATTTCATAGCATGGATGTATGCAATTTTGGCCGCACATTTTCTTAGAAATATGTGTTATCATTGTACGCGTACGATCATACATACTATATAGCTTAAAAGCTGTGGCAGAAAGTAATCAAGCAAAATAAAAGGAACCGAATTTCAAATAGATTATAATGTAAACACAAACACTTGCGAAAAACAGTTCACCGTTTCCAGCCTTAGAGAATAATTGCGAGGCATGGCATTTCGGTATCGTAAGAATCGTCGTGAATGCCTATTTTCCATTCGACGACGCGATTCTCGTTCCCTTGTCTTATGAATAATGTTTTCACGGGTATAAAGTCGACGCGACGCAGCTCGAAGATAAATGAGAATCTGTTGTAGCTAGCAGATAAATTTCACTTTCGCGAAAAAGTCCCATGGAAAGACGGACGTGTTTGGGATAATTGATCACGAGTCCCTGCACGTCGTCGCTTTTCCCTTAGACCTCGACACGATACCTGGAACCGGTTTCGAACTTCCTAGATCGTTCCTAATCGCCTGTTTTCTCTCGCCTATTACCGACCGCAATTTTCCATGAAATCGACTATTATCGTTCGGCAATTCGTTCGTTCGATCGCTGTTATTGATTCTCACGATTAAATTCGACCTGTAAAGGAACTGTTCCGTGTTTTCAGCATCTTCGTAACCATCTGTAACTCGGACTTCGCGCTTCCTTATTCCTGTCTAGAGTGACGTATGTGATCGATACCGCTAATGAAAACACTCTGTGTATGTACTTACGTTTATTGGCATGATATCATTAAATTAAAAGACTTTCAATGGAAATTTATTGAAATGATACGTTGCACGTCCGTTTAGCCGCTTTAGATAAGACCTACTACGCGTTTGTCGCTGTTTCTAAATACTAGATGGCTATCGGTAATATTGATAAGCGGCAACATATAGAATCAGATGTTTCGGGTATTAACGAAGGAAGGAGATAAATTGTTTCTTAGGTTTGAGTCAGTTTTTCAAGGAGTATCTTGTTTCAGAGATATATGAGCTCGTATATGTTACTACTAATGTCGAATTGGTCTTGTAACTTAATTCGTGAATTACGTAACGAACGAAGAATCTGAACTACCGAGTAAATATAGATTGTTATGATACACAACAAAGTGTTTCATAAGAAATAGATACGCACGACCCTTTCTTCAAAAAACATAACACTTACTATGTTCCGCGATGTGTTTGATACACAAACATAACAACAGTCCTTGAACGGTCAGCGAAGAATCCTAAAGTATATTCATACGAAGTACAAATCGATCAAATAAAAATTTGCACTTGCGCTTATATTATTAAATATTTCGCTTATGTTTTAAATATTGCGCTTAAATATTTCGTGAGTCTAATAAACGTATTTATAAGGAACTAGGTAGCGTGTATATAATTATTCCTTCAGTGAAAATGAGTTCTTTGGACGAAACTGCGAACAAACAATCTATATAAAATTCTATAGTATTATTCATATTCATTGCTTTCATTTTTCTTAGTAATTCTGTTTACTGCAGTTAAATGCATGCATGTTAATTAGGCAAACGTTCCCTAATAATCTCAGAAAAAATTATAAGAAAGAGTAGTTTCCGCAATTGATTAGTATTCATTTTCGCTCATCGAGTATTCACTTCCACGTGTAACAACGCTATCTATTTCTAGAATTCATTGGGAATTCACATGGAGGGAGAAGCATCGTTCACGTGAACAGTCATCCTCGGTTCAAAGACCGAACGTATCCGACGATACAAACGAATTTCACTCCTGGGAAACATTGTCTACGAAAGTAGCGTGACAATCGATCGAACACAGAGCATAGGCCGCTTCGTTCCAGCGTTTTTGTTTCATTGGGATAATCATGCGATGGCTAGCTGGGCGGCCAAGAATGAAAATCGGGAATGAGATCGAAACGAACTGTCATTTCAAATGCTGGACAGCTACGAAATAACGCGATCCTCCACAAATAGTAATCGTACTAATAACACATATTCGCGTATATATATGAATATATAATGTATATCGCTATCACTATATGTATTCTGGAGGATATTTTACTTCTAAATTTCTCAGAAACCTATAAACACTTTCAGTGTAACAACTATCAAATGAAAGAGAAAACAAATTCATTTCGACATAAAATGGAAAGCTGTTCCTTGCATCGAGACAAAGAAATTAAAAAGCATATGCTTTACATCTTTAGAAAATTAAACCCTATTATATACGTCCAATATCTCAGCGCTCTTATTCATGGTTTCTCTTTTCTATTACAACAGACAATACGTATATATTACAACAGACAATAAATTATCTCCTTTTGTTTCTCGAAAGGAACGGAAAATTAAATCTCAGAATGAATTCAAAAGATGAAAGCAATTAATGATGAAAAGAAAAAAGGCAAACAATCATATAATGGAGATTAATATGCCTGATCTATAAGTATATGTAATAAAAATCAAGAAGCGTATACTTTAAATTACTTTAAATACTATTGTTACGAGCTGTAACCCCAGAATATATCCTCATCCATCCTTCGGTCAAGGTGGTCAACACCTTTTTAAACATACTCGGATCCGCAATAATCTATTACTATCCTCAGATTTAGATTTTTACTTACGCTCCTTATTGCTCGTCACGGTAAAACACGGGATAAGTGTCCCGTCCCCTCCTTATCCACCAGTTCTCATTCAATTGGCAGCAGTGGCCGTTGTCCTCGCTTGCTTAACGAAGATTGCAATAAACAAATCCGCTTGTCTCGTACTCCAGAGGCACACCCATCAATAGTTTTCCTCCTCGACATCACCGTCTCCGAACTTCACTTGTTCACAACTCTTCGATCAAAACGCACTTTCCAGTTTTTAAAAGTTGTTGGATGTAAAGAGAGTGCGTCGATTATTGTATCGAGAATTTACGATTCTCGTTGACGCATTATACCGCGAACGCGTCTTTTCGCGATCACTCGAACAACTATAGTGACATTATTTATTTTCTTTTATATAAATTTTCTAATAGTTGCTTCATTTTCGCTTTTCAGTCGCTCCTTAGAACTCCCGAATAAGTTCTTGCCATTCTTCATCAGGGTACCCATTATCTTACATTGAGAAGGAGTTTCTTGTTGCACGACATTTATGGAATCACGAACATCAGTCGCGTTCCTTTGTTTCAGCATCGTCATCCCGAAATCGTTTCGAGTGCGTACAAGAATATCGCACCACGTGTCACCTAGCTCTGCACCGAAAGCTAAAGTCGGTTCTTTGGCTATCTGCAATTCTCTGATTCCCGAACACGTTTTTAACGCGTGCCTAGCTGCGACGATCGACATACCACGCAGTCTACGATCTCGTCACCTATTCGATGCTGCTTCGATTTGGCTGCCACTCCATTTACGTTCATCTTCGAAATCACGTAGAAAGGTGCAACAGCTTCTTTCTTTTCTACGGAGACGCCAAGGTTCTCGGATTTCTTCATTTTGCTTCTACAATGGACAACCTCGGGATTTTCCGATTCCACATTTTTGTCACTGGTGGACTTCGTTACTTATTTCCGCTTAAAGATACTAAGGAACGTTTCACCGTCGCATGTTTCCGATGTACTTGTGGTGGGTTTTGCTTGTTCGATTGTACAGTTCACACGATACTCCGTAAATTCTACGAAATCCTCATCGTCCGTGATTTCTCCATCCGAAGCGACCACGGTTATGTCCGTTATAACCAATGTTGCGATTTTCAACTAGGTGGCGATCAGTCAGGTTGCAACTGGTCGGTTGATATCGCGAATCTTGGACGCTATTAACGCTCAAGGTGGCGGTAGACTAAAGCTGTAGAGTAATGTCGTGTTTAGTTAAGTTTAGTATAAGTTTAGTACGTAAGGAGTATCTACCAATGCTGGTGCGTGATGAATCTCTCTTGCTGAATGTGCGATGAAGACTAAATACTCGTCTCTTGAAGCGTCTGGTCTTTATATTCTAGCTCTCCGTCCAGGGGGTGTTCTTCTATCCATATTTCCTTTGAGGAGGAAATCTATTTCTATCCAATCTTGTAACTATCCTACGGTCGTGGATGTTTCTCATCTGGTGTTTATGTTTAACTTTAGAGCGGACCCACAGAGCACTCTGGGTGGCAATACCCTCTTGACGCACTGTAAATTTTACAACTTGTGAGGTAGGAATTTCCAACTTCCCAAAAAAGACACATGTACTGTCCATATCGTAACGAAAGACCAGTCAAAATCCGGAACAACCGATTCATCTAATAAATTTTTGTTTATGACGATGGCGTCCTCGAGACAAGAAAGACTCGTGGGAACTACAACAGCCGTACATTCTCTCCTACTTTCTCCGATAGAAACATGAAGAGATCCGTTTCCTTTTTCCAACACGATCGAGCTTGCAAAGTCAGACTGAGACTGACTTGTTATTCCGTTCTCTAGCCAGATTTTAATTCAATTATCAACTTCGACTTCATCTAATTTGGGCGTTCCAATTTTTACGTACTGATCCACTCGCATTAAAGTCAACTGTCTACCGGTGTCTATCAACGCGGTCAAATTGCAATCTCCGATCTTAACGTTTCTATAACGCTTTTCTGTAACGACTGCGACACACCACATGCACTCTTAGGAGACTTGCATTGTTAAATTGCGATGCGATGTGTCCGTACTCCCGGCATTTGAAATACCTGGCAACTTTGCTTTTCACTAGGCAGCTCGGATGTAGGTGATTTTTGTTTCCGCATAGAAAGGTCCATGGCGTCCCGTCGTCTTGGATTTTTCTTCGACCAGCTTGCTTTCTGTCTTCGCGTTTTCCTTCATGGTCTTGTACGGAGCGAACTTCTCTTTTAATTCGCGAATATCCTTGGCGCCGTACAGTATGACGTTGTTAGTCTGCTCGCGAATTCCGTCGATAATATACTTTATTACGACCGAACTCTGCATACTAGCTTCCTTCGCTTTGTCGAACATTTTGTAAACATCAGTCTCGCTCGGGCAACCGAGGCGAACAGATGTGCGTAGGCAAACGTGTGCTCCAGTCAAGTGATTCAGAGAAGTGCTACGAATAGTGTTAGCGACAAACAATGCAACAACAGATATCAACGATCAAGATTGCAACCAATGGAGAAAAATATTACATAAAAGGGTCATCAGATTTACCAGGCTTACAGCAACAACAGCAAAATCATAACAACCAAAATGATATGGAAATAGAAGAAATGGAAGAGCAGCGGAGACAGGAGGAGTGCAGACAAGATAACAAAATAAGTTACCAGGACGAAAACTGGAAGCTAGCAAAGACTAGCAAAAAACGTAAAATAATTCCAGACACAAATGCAGCAGGAAACCCAGATACAGGAAAGCAGCGATGGCTGCAAGAATTACCTTTAAGAAACTCCTTCAGCTCACTAACGGAAGAAATAGACAATGACCCGACAAGCAAAACCACAACTAAAACTCCTTACATATCAAAACCACCACCAATATTTGTTGAGGCCCAAATAATAGACCCGCTTATTGATCGACTAAACAATGTAGTCGGGAAGGATAACTACACAATAAAACAAACAAAATTAGAACAAGTAAAAATTCAAACAAACACCCCAGAAGTTTATAGGAAAGTGATAAATGAACTAAAGGAAAAAAATGCTATATACCACACGTACCAACTCAAAACAGAAAGGAGCTATAAAATAGTTATAAGAGGTTTACATCCAAAAACTAACACAAAAAAATTAAGTGAAGAATTAGGAAAAATTGGCCATGAAACAAGAGCAATAAACAATATGACAAGATACGATACGAAGCAACCACTGCCACTATTCTTAATAGAACTGGAACCCAGAACCAATAACAAGGAAATCTATGAAATCAAAAAAATACTAAATACAATTGTAACAGTGGAACCACCACGCTACAAAAAAGATATACCACAATGCATGCGGTGTCAACAATACGGACACACAAAAAATTATTGCAACAGAAGCCCGGCATGTGTTAAATGTGCAAAAAATCACCTAACAATACACTGCCCATACACAGGAAAAATAGAAGAAGTTAAATGCTATAATTGTAACGGAAACCACCCAGCCAGCTACAAAGGATGTGAAATAAGGAAACAAATACAACGTAAACTGTTTCCTCCACTTCGCAACAGATCACACAATGACCATCAACCACAACAAAGTATACCGGATAACGAAACAACATTGAAAGCACAAGAGGAACTAAACGCTATAAGCAGAAACATAGATCCCCAAGGTAAACGAAGCTACGCACAAGTAACTAAAAACATTAGCAAACCAACGCTTGCAATCAATCAGAATGAAAACAATAACATCGAAGACGTTACAGACATCAAAGAAATGCTCAAACAATCCATTAAAGGTATGGAAATGTTAGGAAAAATGGTAAGTGATCTAAACACAATACTAAGACAACAAGCACAACAAACAACAATCATGTTACAACTACTTACTAACTTGCTAAGTAAAAAATAGAGATGGACATTTTGAAAATAGCAGTCTGGAACTCCAATGGCTTGCAACAGCGAGCCCACGAAACTAAAATATTTTTGTATAAAAATAATATTGATATACTACTTGTCTCAGAAACACATTTCACCCTAAAAAACTACATGAAAATACCGTACTACACCATATACGATACCAAACATCCCTCAGGTAAAGCACATGGAGGAACTGCAGTAATAATAAAAAATGACATCAAGCATCACTTACATAGTCAAACAAATCAAGAACACCTACAAGCAACCACTGTCACAATACAAACCAATGACAATTACTTCCAGATGTCAGCAGTATATGCACCTCCGAGACACAAAATGACACTTAAAAAATGGGAAGAGTACTTCCAATCCTTAGGCGACAAATATATAGCGGCAGGAGACTTTAATGCAAAGCACACATTATGGGGTTCGAGAATTAGCACACCGAGAGGTAGAACATTGGAAAAATACATTAGAAGCAGCAACCTCAATGTACTATCTACAGGAAAACCAACGTACTGGCCGACAGACCCCAATAAAATACCTGACCTGTTGGATTTTGCAGTAACAAAAGGGCTAAATGTAAGCAAATTAAAAATAACAACCAGCCTCGAGCTTAACTCCGACCATACACCAATTATAATAGAATATACAAGCAAACCTCTACTTTATAACAAGTCAGAGTCGCTTTGCAATAAAACCACCAACTGGCAAACTTTCAAAGAACTGATCGAAAACAAAATCAACTGCAATATCCCGTTGAAAACACCTGAACACATTGAGCAGGCAGTAGCAACTTTGACAGAAATAATACAGGAAGCAGCATGGGCAACCACCACCTATGAAACAAATAGCAGGCAATCAAAAATTATTCCGCAGGACATCCTAGACAAAATCAGGGAAAAAAGAAAAGCGAAAGCAAAATGGCAAAAACAGAGAACACGAGAAAACAAGAAAAACCTAAATAAACTTGCAAAGGAACTAAAGAATAAAATAAGGGAACATCATAATAACGAATTCTCAAAATTCATCGAATCACTATCCGCGCATGAGAATACCGACTACTCCCTATGGAAAGTCACTAACAAAATTAAGAAAACAGTAAAAACAATCCCAGCAATCAGAAAAATGGACAACACATGGGCTAGAACCAACGAAGAACAGGCAGAAGAATTCTCAAAGCACCTACAAAATATATTTTCGCCGTATGAAATTGATAACAACATCCCTGGATGGCAAACAAATGAAGAAGTGGAAAATGCCAGCAACACAACTGATAAACGCTGCACCATACTCAGCACAACAGCGCAAGAAGTTACAAACTTAATTGAGGCAACAAAGACAAGTAAAGCACCAGGATTTGACTTGATCAATGGGAAAATCTTAAAAAACCTTCCCCCAAAGGCAATAAGACTAACAACGATAATATTTAACGCAATTCTAAGAATACAGTACTTTCCTACACTATGGAAAATAGCACAGATAGTGATGTTACCCAAACCAAACAAAAACCCACATTTAACTGCATCCTACAGGCCGATATCATTACTACCTGCGTTTTCCAAATTACTAGAGAAAATAATATATAACCGCTTAAAACCAACAATAGAAAAAGAAAAACTAATACCGAACCATCAATTTGGATTCAGGAATAAACACTCCACAATAGAACAAATGCATAGACTCGTCAATGAAATCTTACAGTCGCTTGAAACAAAACAATACTGCACAGCACTCTTTATGGATATCGAAAAAGCATTCGACAAAGTTAACCATGAAAAACTTCTTCAAACAATCAAAAAGCAATTTCCAGAACAAATCTACAAACTACTCAAATCCTACTTAAACAACAGAACCTTTGTAGTAAAAATAAATGATGCATACTCTGAAATTAAGGACATCAAGGCAGGAGTACCGCAAGGAAGTGTCTTAGGACCAATATTATACACACTATACACGGCAGATATACCAACAACTGTCAACAGTAAAACACTGACGTTTGCGGACGATACGGCCATACTAGTGAGGCATGCAAATCTAGAAACGGCCGCCGCACTACTACAAGAACACACTACAAAAATAGAAAAATGGCTGCAAAACAAACAAATAAAAGTGAACACCAGCAAGTGCAACCACATAACATTTACACTTAGAAAAGGAAAAACACCAGATATTCAACTGAACGGCGCCCACATAGCACAATCAAAGCAAGTCAAATATCTGGGAATAAATTTAGACACACGCCTTACATGGAAGCACCATATAAAATCAATAATAAACAGAATAAGTGCAAAAAGGAAGCAGATGTACTGGTTAATCAATAGAAAATCTAAATTAAGCACAATGAATAAACTAAATATATACAAAACAATAATCAAACCAATCTGGACATACGGAGTCCCATTATGGGGGACGGCAGCAATGAGTCACATAAGCAAAATAGAAATAGAGCAAGCAAAAATCTTAAGGACCATAGTTAACGCACCATGGTACGTCAGAAATGAAGACCTACGAAAAGATCTAAAAATTCCAACAGTCAAAGAGGAAATCGCTAGATACGCAAAAAAGTACAAAGAAAGACTTGCAACACACCCAAACCAGCTGGCTGCTGAAACAAATAAAACCAAAATAGAAAGAAGACTGAAGAGGAAGCATCCCGCAGACCTCGAAATAGAGATGCAATAGGAAACCTAGAAGATGGAACCCCGCTGGGGGTAACCATCCACATGCTATATTTTATTTATTTCTATTTATTTTTATTTTTTATTTTTTATTCTTTTATTCTCTAAGCTATAACATTTTACCAAATGTCCTTCTGGACAAATTGTAAAAATTTAATAAAACAAATAAAAAAAAAAAAAAAAAAAAATTTTGTAAACATGCTTCTGGTATGACTCGGTTTCCTTCTTGGTTCGACGCGACAGCACTTTATGCACCTTGTTCGCGTCTTATTTTTTTCTAATGTGTAACGACTGATTTCTGTCTGCAACTAGTCACAACTTCTCTGCACCAAAACGTCCTTTTATACCACGGTTTTCGATTCCCCTACCATGTACGTGTTTCTTTGAGCTATCCGTGACCCATAAAGATTAGGGGGACCTTTTTCGATTGCCTAACATCCTGAAGAGGTACGGGCATGTTGCTGGGCCATATGGGCCATTGGAATTTCGTATCTGCCCGTTAGGTATCTTTTATCTTTTCCCCATCTGTAGTTCATCGGAATTTTTTCAACTGGTTTTTCAGGATATTACGATATATAAAAATCCGTAGCATACAGTGACGCTTTGCTTTTTGTTGAAGCAAACCCTACTTCTAAGAAAACTCTACATCAGTACTATTGTTTAGTTTTCCTGGCCTTCGAAGCCATTATGTATTATTTAACATTAAATCAATAAGAAGGGTCTTTCAGCCTCATAGCCTTTTCAGAAACATGCCTTGCATACATTGGTGTTAGGATAGGGGGTATAGACAGGCCAGTTTCGTAATTATATAAATACACATAGGCCCATAGCTTCGGAGCTGTGTTGTAACGTAACGCTGCCATAGTACGCATCTGGATTACCATACACTGCACTTATACTTATTCCTACACTTATACTCAAATATATTGCTATTACACATTCATCCACGCGATGCTCTATCAGATAATCACAACTCTGTTAAATATCTCTGTTAATTTGTCTACCTTAAAGTTCGAAATACCTTGATAACCGCTTGAATTCGCGATGGCGCGTCATATTTTTTCCAACAACAGCACTGACATCGATGCAACGAAAAATCGAGAAAGAGTAAATTCGAGTAACTGTAGGTACATACCTCAGAGGAGACAATATTTAGGGAGACTGATGATAATAAACGGAACTCAACGGAACGCGAGCTCACGACGACCTACTTGTCACGTCGATGACACTGATGACACCGAAACCGGGTTAACGCGTACGTGCTGGAGCATTGCACTTTGCTCTAATAGACTGACGGTGTACAGCGAACAAACTGAAACGCAAAGTGCAATTCATTCCAAAAATATATATCGTGTATGATGTCGATGAGAATTGTAATGTGATGTAAATTGCTATATTAAAACCGAAGTAGGTTGCGGAAGAATATGAGAAAAATGTAGAAATTAATTCAGTACGCGCGTACGAATTATTTTACTCGGAAGATCTGTATCGAATAAAAAGTCCTCGTTTCCTTGATATTAAATCCAAACAGGAATAAGCGTATCAATGTTCAGAGATCGTTGTTTACTTCATTTCGCTTGTTTCAATTTCAAATTCGCTTGTTTATATAGATATTTTAATTTTTTATATTAACAGGAATTGTCGAATTATATCTATGGCGTTACCTACGCTTAATCGATAAACGTTATGTTCCGAGGCTTATTAAAATATGTACACGTGTAAAAATACAGATGAAAAAGTTATTCGGTATATAATAGTATAATTACTAGGAATATTCAAAATAAACATATATTTAGCTTATTTTTAGTAGTTCAAGCGTTGCATAGCATAAAGTAAGATTTTTTAGGAAACGATATATTGCGTTGTTTGAATTCACATTCTCCCCGAACAGAATTAGTTAATTTCCGTTTTTGGTGTGTCTAAAATTTAAGTCAGAGAACAACAAGGACGTTCAATCAGACTAAAAGTTACTCCGTTGACATGAACAAATATCAGCAAACAACTATTACACGATGGCTCAAGAAGAAAGATAAAGCAAAGGAAAAACTTACTATAGTTTGGTAGGACGATATCCCATTACAATTCAGTTTTTCTCCTCGCCACGACAGCTGCCGTGTATTTGAGCAGAGGAACAGGCCACTGTTACCAAGGTTCGCTCAATTGTTCGTAATGCGTACAATGGGGCACAGGTCAGAAGGAATCTTTAAAATTGTGCAAGTTAACGGCAAGACTGCCACGACGAGAAAAACGAACAGGAAGACAAAGCATTTTCACGCTCGTTCGCAGGAAGGTCCGTACGTGTAACTGTCTCTATACGCGACTGCTGCGACGCAAAACCCGTATACCCTCTAAATATTCAGAAGACGCCGCTTCTGGAATGTTGCTCTCGTTATCAGTGAAAGTTGCGCGATATAAATAAGTAAGTATGCGAACGGTGTACCGGTGTAACGCGTTAGCAAAGGCGTTTGAAGAATATCAAGTGATAGAGATTCTTTCATAGACAAAACGCGTTTCGTAAAGCATTTTTGGCTATTTACATTCACGCACGTTTTGTACGTATTAACACACTCACTGTCAGCGAAATACAATCAAGCAACTCTGGAGTTGTATTTTTTTTCATCAGAAATGTCTTTACTTTTTGATTACGGATTTTTATACGTTTATGAAAAATTTAAAAGTGCAAACATACATACACAGTATACAAAAAATATACGTAGGTTGTATAATCATCGTTTTCAGTGGATGCAATAAATTTTAAACGAAGCATAAAAGAACAGAATTTGATTAAATATATATATTTTTAGATAATGTCAAGTGTTACGTCCCGTGACGTAAACCATACTCCATCCCTCGATCAAGATGATCACCAAATTTTTATCATCTTCCTTGGGACCTGCAGGAACCCTAGGGACCGTCATCAATTTTAACATTTTTTACGATCAAGGCCCTTGGGTCCCTCGGATATCTTTCAAGTAGTAACGTTCCTTAGGGTTGTTCATTCTAGGAAAATAGGAGACAGCGGATTTTTCCCACGTATAATGCCATCCATGAACGACTTTTGGTCGGAAGCGGCTGGTACACATCTTTATCCACCAGTTCTTTCCTCGTCTAATTGGCTGCGATGTCCGTTCCCCTCACTTTCTTAACGAAAATTCCCATCAACGAATCCGCTTGTCTTGTATTCCAGACACACCCATCAGTAGTTTTCTTCCCCGACATCATCGTCACCGAACTTCTCTTGCTAACAACTCTTCGGTGAAAACACACTTTCCAGTTTTCAAAAGTTGTTGGAAATAAAGAGTTATATTTAAATTGTTAACTCAATATTAATATCATTCGAACCACCTCTATTATCTTAACCGAAATAAAGAATCAGCTGATTCGTGGCGCCGATTATCGTATCGTAACGAGAATTTACGACTTTCGTTGACGCGTTATACCGCGAACGCGTCTCTCCGCGGAACAGTCGAATAACGAGTGACTGAAATTTTTTTAATTCGAAGATAATTGCACTTTTAAACGCAATCTATGAGAACATTTGACGTTTACTTATATTTGAAACTTTGTTCGTAATAGAAAATTGGAAGGAAAACACCGAAAACAGTCAGCAACAATTGTATTGAAATTACAAAAATACGTACTTAATTGATAATTCTATAAATACTACAATCATTCCTACAACTGCAAGGCTAATTATAATTAGACGTTTCCTTTAATAGATATCTATATCAATGGCATGTATCAGAGTAATCTGTTTTTTATCTGTGTATTCTTATGTACAACTTCTAGAAATGTGTATTTTGTTATCTTATCAATATCTTGTCTCGCTTTCTGTCGTTTATATTTAACTCATTTGTACGAATGAACAAAGAACGAGAAAATCAATTTTTAATTTCATCAAATAGTCAGTAATAAGTGAAAATAAATATAAGAAACTTACTGTGGACTGAAATTTTTTATATCCTCTGAAAGGTGTTCCAAGCTATCATCCGACTCCACGAAAACATCATCTGATATTTCTTCAGAATGTTCGCTCCTTCTGAAAGTGGAGAAGATCAAACGAAATGTAGTTAAATATACATTTTTTAGACTCGTTCAAACAAATAGTTTTTATATTCTTCTAACATTTCAGACGCGTTATATTCGTTCGAGACAATGGCACGCGCTGTAAAAATGGCTCATCGTTGTGGAAGACTATTCATGAAATACAATGACAGCAGCCACCCTCCGTCGCGTAGGCTCTTACATAATACACGTCTAAAGCTTAAACGAGTTTAATTGGCTCTCCCATTGTTTTTCAAACGGATGAACTAATGAAAGGGTTCACGCGAAAGTTGCATTCGTCGAGTAACAGATACTAAAATAAAACATGGCTCAAACGCTGTTATGTTACAATTTGTTCTATAAAAAATGTAAATGTTCTATAAAAAAAAAATCTACATAGAAGAAATTAGATAGTAGAAAATCCCCAGCTACGCCTATAATTTCTAGATACATCTTTTACTAATTAAGACATACATATAATATTGACAGGAAGTTTCTAAAAGTCATCTCCTGGAACTTTATAGAGCTCATGAAATTCAATTGTTTCACCTTCGTAGAATCGACGATTCTTCATGGCACGCTATAACTCATCCGAATCGCCACTCCTATAAGATACTACGAAACACTATCAAACGTGTTTTATTAATCATATCATGAGACGATCAAGTTCCGTCATCGCTCTAGTATGAATACGTTACGTAGGTTCTACGAGCCACTCGGCTCGGGTCACACGGAGACGAGGTCAGTGTAGCATAATGTCCTTGTGCCATATCGCGGTTCACATTCTCATAGAATCGACTGAAACGAAAGCACCGGCGATCTAGAAACGAAACCAGGTTTCGCGCGCTCAGCGAGACTTCGCGCATTCGTCTCTTTCTTAGTCGTTCGTTGCTAGATACTGAAAGCGATAGAGCAGCGAAACGATTCGCGATACCGCGTGAAAAAGGGGCCAGCAGCCACTACGAATGTACGGAGAGAGTACATTCACGATTACGACAAAGGCCGTTGCACTCAAGTGCATCGAACCTGTCGTTATTCGCGGTTCGGCGATCCGGCATAAACGATTTTTCGACGAAGGAGAATCAACGTCGCTGAAAAATTAGCGAACCATTAGCAATTCTGAGAAATGGAAATAAAAAGAAGAAGAAGCTGGAGAAAAGGATTTGATTTGTAATAAGAACTAAGGAAGAAGTCGACTGAAGTTGAAATGAAAGTTGTAGAAATATCTAGGTATAGAAAATGGAAATTTAAAGAGATATTTTCAACAAAACAAGGATTTGGGTGGCATAAGATTTAGGTTTCAAGAAAGTAGGAATTCTAATTATTTTTTACAATCGTCAATGAACATCTCTTGGGCAAGGTGCAATTTGTATCTAACATTTGCTATTAATTACTCGATTAGCTGATTTGTAGCTACAGCTCTTTCCGTGTAATTTTATAAATGATCTCCTTCATTTACAATATGATAGATGGTGAATTCAACCTTGCAATAGTTTACTTGCTGTCAGACATTAAGTTTCGAACGTTTAATCATATTCTATGTCGGCGCTGCAACCAAATGTAGTATTTACGTAACTGTACATGTCGACGATAGTGTAATTGTTAAACTCTTTGTTAACCTTTTTAGATGACCTAATCAGAGAATGACGTTTTTAATTAGAAGTCGTTACCGGTATCAATTTCAAGAATTTCCTGATGCAGCTAGACGTGATGTTGATTTTGTTCAATTACAACCTGAAATATCCACCGATTTTTTACACGCTCACTCATCTTTTGCTCGTTAGATTCCCTATCGTTTGCTCTTAAGTATAATCGACTGTGGATTTGGTAGTGATTAGCTGTTATGTAACATTAAAATTTAATACATCATTTTCACAAACCCAAAAGATACTTAAACTTAAGTTATTGTATGAAACTTAAACAAGCTAAAAAATAATATTGAAAATGCTATATTTTGTTTTAGGAATTATTTCCATGTAACAAGATAATAACAACGTAGATTTCACATAGAGAATTTTACATTTGACTAATAGCTGAATGTTTATTGAAAATGGTTTGTAATCTTTCAACTGACATGTTTCAATCAGTAGGTAATAACTATATAGTAGAATATGCTACCTACTTTGCAAAGAAGGGAGAGAAAGCTGTTTAAGAAAATTTTCCAAAGGAAGACAAATGGAATGTCATTTATCATAGCTACGTTTCTTATCATACACGCCAAAGCATAATTTGCGACGTAATCAAGGTTTTCAACCGACCTACTGTGCCAAATCATATACCAACCTAACGAGACCAATTTTCGTGAGCATCGGTATCGACAAACAGAACATCACGAAGGAGAAGGATCAGGTTGTCGTAGCTCGCAAAATCTCTGACAATTTGTAGCACGGAAGTCGTTCAGGGCAAACCGCTTAGAGGGATCGTAAGTATTACTTACTCCTCGTTAAAGCCTGAAGATGACATCGTCGACATCCGCCGTTAACAAACTACTTGCGCCAACAATGCGAAAAAACAGAGTGGTCTCTCTCGGCCCACGTACATATACCGGAGCACTCCAGTCTCGCTTTGGGCTATTACTACATTAACGAGTCACTTCGTACTTTTATACAACACCGACACCACTCCCTGATAAGAGTTCTCTTGATGATAGTGGGTTTACATGTCTTGTCGGTACGCCGGTGATTCCGTTTCTTGCACAGTGCAATTGCTTTTTATCTTCGTGTACTAGTTGATTCATATCTAACGCACCTATGGACAAGTGCATATTACGAAAGCGAAAATTTTAATTGAATCGTTTTGAAATAAAATATTGATAATAGATTTACTTTAATTCTTCGTACCGTATTAATTTATGCGAAGAAATGAGAAATATATGTATTTATCTAAAGTATTTTTCATAATCCCGACATTTTCCAAGATAACCTCAATGTGACGAGACTCTGGGTAAAAGCAATTGTATCTTTTGCTTCAAATCACTGCCAACTGAAAAATAATAACCTGCGTCTATCGTCTTACTTTACATGCACTTTACAGAAAAATTTCTCTATAGACAATTTTGTGACTTCGATACAATAGGTTTACTACTAGATGTCGCAGCGGGCTATAAATTAAACTTCACTAGATGTAGATCGTGCATCTATACGAATGCACAAAATAATAATTGGGGTAGGAGATACGCGTCGTTCGAGGAGTCACCACGTGAAAACTGAACGCGTATAAATATGTTACAAGTGGGGTGAAAAGTAGATCAGAACATCTAAATACCAACGGTGGACGTACGTCGTGACTTAGAAAGTGTTAATCGTGAAATTGACCGACGTTTCCGTTTACGTTGTACTCTCGGTAGAACTGGTTTATCACTATGCTACGTGTACATTGATAAATAAATCTATCAGTGTGCATGCCTCTTGAAAGTGTGTTTATCTAAATTAAATATCGTTTGCTACTGAGAACGTGATAAGGGTAATGAAAATACGCCAACGCATTTTCGCGTTTGAGATCAAGTGAAACTGGAGCTTGACACAAATAGGGAAAACGCACATATTATATATTTTCAGTTACGCTTGTCATGCAGAGGAAAACACGAGGAATCGCAAACTTGCAAACTTTTCTTTCTATGATTTTATGAATAGTTTAATTTTCTACGAGAAGTTTGACCAAAGGATAGAATAATTGCTTGAAAAGTTCTTGTTGTGGTTAGAAAGCTGGCCATGTGTGTATAATAAATAGTAATATCGTAAGAATATGTAAATTATTAGAAATTTATGTTAAATTATGTGTATATGATTGTAGAGTATGTATAAAACAAACATATGCTAGTAACAAGCCAAGGATACCATACTGTTTACATGTTTATCTTCCATGTGTCTAAGTATAAATACACATACGTATATATAACGAAATATTTTTTAAATGTAAGATTCTATTACTCTAATATTTTTAATATTTGAAAATAGATTTATTACTTATTATTCTATAAATAAATTTCATATTGTAGTTTGTAAATAGAACATGTTTTAAATTGCGTAAAAATATCATTACAGTGTTCAAAATTTATACTAGTACACATCAAATTTTTTATTTTCAATTTATTTGACAATTGATTTAAAACTATTATATTTATTTCCATGTTCGAATAGAAATTCGAAATTTGGTCAAATAAACTTTACCAGTAATGTGATCGACTAGTCATGTCACTGTAGTCAATTCAGTCTCTTTCGCGATATTAATTTTTAAATACATATTTGATATTTAAATTAGAAAGAACTATTAAATTAAAAACTTCAAGAAATATAATAATATTTTTTCCAATTTTTAAGCAGATATTTCATTTAAGAAACTACAAGATAAAAATTTATACTTAAATTTCATAATTTCAGGAATTAAATATATATATAATGATATACGAAATTTGAATTCCGTGCGCGGTGCTGATTGGAAGAGTAATTTTGTCGTATCAGCCAATCAGAAATTAACTAAACGATTCTGTAGACGCGAATGTCATTCTCCCGCCGAAAACTGTGGCATAAACATTACGATCCAGATTCAGGTACGTGATTTTCGTTGCGTAGTACATATTTCCACTATCATTTAAAGGTTATCGTTAGTCTTATTCAATCAATACGTGTTTATGTAATATCTTTAGTTATATTAATTAAATAATAACATTTATAATACTACATGCTTTGTTGCAAATTTTGTACAGCATTCACTAACACTACGAGACTACGAAGTTTGATGATTCATTCCTTCGTGGTGGCGATTTCTGAGCTCCAAGAGTCAAAAATGTAAGCAATCTTTGAATATTGTGCTTTAAATAATTGTATTTTATGTTTGTTATTTCAATTATTACCAATTATGAAAAAATGTAACTGACACAGTGTCTTTAAGAATAAATTATAAAAATATTTTTTGAAATAAATATATTTTGTTAAAGATTTTTCACATTACGCCATGGAATGCAGTGGGTCTTTTTTTATGACTGCCTTTGCGATAGCTTGGGACGATTTACTGCAGCGTTGGTGGTAACATCCTTCGCATCTAATCGTGAGTTGCATGAATTTTTGTTCCTCCGGTCACTCAATCATGTCGTAGGATGAAAGGTCCGAATCGACACGGGTGACTGGTTGTATTACGTAGAATTGTATGCGAGTATAGTGACTGCGAGTATTTATTATATTCGTGAGTAGTAACACTTTGTATTTTAACGTCTTATTTACTAGCTTAGGATAGATCTTCCTGCACATTGCATTTTTTATATTACCAATATGATATTGGTGATAAAGATTTTATATTAATAACATTAATATAATGTTAACAACTGGTAGGAACAATATTATATTGATAATTATTCTTTGATAATTGCATCACCAGAATTACTTTTAAAATACGATTATGTATATCCATAAGAATATACATGAGACATGAATATTTGAATCTATAATAAATATTAAAATGATATTGATTATTTCATAGCGGAGAAGTTTGATATCCTCCGATTTTGTTTCAATTATTGCACAATAATAATAATAAAAATTCATAATATATAAAATAATGTATAAAATAAATAATTTAGTAATAAATCATCTTTAATTTTATCTTCTATTTCACTACTATCTTAATTTGCATAATTCTTTGATCTTCATATTATAAACTGGAGTATAATTTAAATTGTGTAATAAAGTATTAGAGTTCAGTTCCTTCCGTATGAAAGTATATTAAATGTTATGTGCAAGAAGAAACTTCGCGACAGATAAATTTCTGAATTAAAGCAACAAGTTTTGAACACTGCTTTTATACTTTTTAAAATATGCTTTGATGAAGAAATAACCTGAGATTATTTACATTAATATTAAATTCAGAATCAGTTATAAAATAAATTTCTTGTTCATTTCCAAGCTTTTTCTTTCTAAAATTTTAATAATTCATTAAATCTACAGTAGATACAAAGTACATACGTGGAATACACTAATCATTTTTTAGCTCAGGATTTTCAGGTTCAACCTTTTCCGTGTTCATTGCCAGGAGTTCATTCACATGACCAGGTGTTACTCTGGTGTACTTTGTAAAATAGGCAATGGGCACGATCATAGTTCATAAATTTATAATAATTTTTCAGCGATTGACGATGCGTTAACGTATTGTGCACGACGTATTTTCGGCATTCTGTGTGTGTGACTAGGATGTGGAATTACGTCATTTTGACTACATAATATTAAATAGTAAAAATATTATAATAATAGTATAATTTACAAATATTAGTTCAATCAAGAACTGTAATAATAACCAGATTTGCTATTAAGTATAACAAATTGTAGATAGTAATATTATTAATCTTATCATCAAATTAGAATGATAGTACCAAATCTTTACCTACCATTACACATACGACATGCAATACATACAATGAATTTTTTGAAAGATATACATACACTTTTGATCATCAATTTTCATAATTAAAATTAAAATTTATGTATCTTTACCGCGTTTAACGCAATGGTCGCTAGACTTCGTCAGTCGATTTCAGGAAAATGATAAATAAATTAAATTGTACAAATAGTGTACCAAACAAACAAGTTATGTGTGAAAATCGTGCAATGAGTGAGTTGGTAAGCTTGTGTTTTATTATTTTCTAATTAATTAAATTAATAAGTTATTTTTTGCTTTACGATTAGAGAATATCGAGCCTAGGTGTAAGTTTCAATGGGCATTGCGCTCGAAGAAAGAAGAGGCTAGAAGCTGAAGAGGCCCGGCAAATTGCCATGGAAGAGGGCAACTATTAATGATTTCCCATCCTCTGGATCATTCAGGGCATAGGAAGTCATTCTTGTTACTACTTTGTCACTATGCTCACTTTTAATATTTGTAGTAGTAGTAGTAGTAGTAGTAGTATTAATTTGTTTCTTGGCTGAAGTACATTCCGGCCTACCATAATTTTGGGCAAATCGCGTTTTGTTTTATTAATATTACGAATAATTGATATCTATTAGTTTGGTCCGAAATTTCCCGTTCTAAATCAGAGTTACGAAAAACAATTGATTTCGATTATAATTAACGTTGCGATAGAATAATGATCGTTTTTGCCTCATTGTATATACGTATTTCTTATTATGAATAATTAGAATTTATTAAAGAGTGATATTAGAACTTGACACGTTTTTGTTCATCTAAAGTTGAATTAAAGAGATGTAAATTTTTAATCAATTCTGTAATGCTGTGGTTTGTTGTTATCGCGAATATTTGAAGTAACTTTCCATTCATACAGAAATAGTGATTTTTATTTAATTCATTTTGAAATTTTGTATTGCAACTAGTATTCTAACGCGATTCCTTAAATTATTTTTACAATTAGTTGATAGTTGCATTGATAGAATATCGCGTTTTCTAATTAGTGTTGCGCCTGTGAAAATGCCCAAAATTGTTCCACTGGGATTGTGGAAGTATATTCTTACTTTTAGATCACCTGATGTAGCTAAAAAATAGCTGCACAGATGTGGTCATATATCAGCAACCTCCAACATGGTTGTACTGGGTTTTCCGCTATTAGTGTTGCGTATACTTAAATATGAGTATATTGATTAGTTTGTATTAATATTACGTAAATAATTAAAACACTCTATTGTCGTGTATGTTTTCGAGATTTAAACAACTTTTTTTTATTTTTTATTTTTTCATCAATACATTGATATTGCATATGATAAATCATTGCGGTTTATTTTGACAATTTTGTATGTTATATGTAAATCTACTGATACATTAGTGTCACAAGATAGAAAAAATGTTCCACTCATAATTTCGAGTGGATGATTTGTTCTAAGTTGGTTTATTTTTCAGCACTTTTTTTTTATAAGAGCATCTGTTACTGAAAATATATCTGTTTAGTATTTATGAATATTTCTAACTTGGCTTAAGGATGATTTAAAATTAAATACATATCAAGTACATAAGGAAAAGTAATATTGAAAAATTTGAATTATATAATTTGAAAAGTTTCTAAAAAATTAAATAAATAGTGATAAGAAAAATAGTGATAATTAAGTTTGTAATATTTTGCAGTGTGTTAATATATATGTATGTGTGTAAAATGAATTCTTTACATTTCTAAAAGATGGAAGTTAGAAATTCTTTAATCTTTGTATAAATAGGATTTATAAAAAGAAACCTTTAGATTTCTGATAGGTGAGGCTTATAAAATTCCTATTTAATCTTTATTGTTATATATATAAGAGAAGGGAAAGAGAGGGAAGGGAAAATTCTTAGGCTTTTAATAGGCAGGTTAAATTAGATGTACAGTTTGGTAGGAGGTATCTTTAAATTAAATTACATATGCAATTAGGTAGCATATTTTTAAATTAAGTTAGATTTATAATTAGGCAAGTGTTTTAAGTCAAAATCTTAGCTCATATATAGGTATTTGTAAGTAGGTAGGAAGGAAGACACTGATGAACAATAGAACTAGAAGGATGACTAAAATGAGCAATTCGTAATTTTTCATAGAAATTTTATAGATTTACAACAGTACATTTTTAGAGGCTTGAATATTTTTTAAGACGTATAGAGGTAGAATCTTATTCCTCTGCTTATATTATATATTTTTTCGTATACCTTTCATTATGATCTTTTTGACAAAAATTCAGATTTTATATTTTTTATATAAAATGCAAAGAAAGAATGCATCCAAATACATCCAAACCAGCTGGCTGCTGAAACGAGCAAAACCTATATAAAAAGAAGACTAAGAAAAAAACATCCCACTGACCTCATTAAAGAAATAAAATAGACAAACTGGAAGATGGTGTCCCGCTGAGGGCAGCAATCCACATGTTATTTAGTAATAAAATTAGAATAATTTATCAAATGTCCAGCTGGACAAATTGTAAAGCAGAAATTAAAAAATACGAACAAAAAAGAAACTTCAGTCGTCGATAGTTTTAATGTTAATCTCTGCCTAAATAAAATATATTAGTAATCGAAAAAAATGATTGATCGTTTTCTAAACACACGTATAAAGGATTCGGTTGAAAATGAAAGTATTTTTGGATAGAGGAGCTTCCTATTCATAGCAATTTCCACGTGGCGAGAGCTAGGTAATCGGTGTTAAATATTTAATAAATACATTGTACTGTATCATTATGAATAATGGCTATGATACAGTTATGAATTATATAACAAATATTATAAACTGATTAGTCGTGCTCTCAATTATTAATTGTACAGTTTAAAATTGTAAAGTATACATATGCAGAATCTTTCAGTAAGATATTATACATAAAAATCAGAAAAAGTATTATTCCTTGAAGTTTGCATACTATAGCATACTAAATCATCTATAGCATAGTAAATTTTTTAAATAGATTTTCGACAATTATAAGATATTTTGTCCTATATGTTATTTATTAACATTTCATGGTAAAATTTATTATTAATTCCATCTATCGTTACAGTCTTATTCTATACTGAATCGATAATAGTGGAAATGACACTAAAGTGGTAAAAACGGTTTCTAGTGCATTGAGTTCTAGTTCTATTTCTTACATTGTTCATGCTGTATAACTTTATTTTATAATATCGACCTGTAGAGATCGCCACTTAACGCAGTGAAATTGAAACACATTCGAGGTTAGGATTTCCATTGTCAGGACTGTTAGAAATCCTTTACAATTTATTCCACGTGTTCCGGATTTTTAGTACGTGATATAGTACTTTTTACGAAGATATTTTGGGAGAATATAATTTCTTAAAGTAGGTATTATTCGTGCAATTAATTGTTTTTAATTTTATATCTTCGAATATATTATATATATTTGTACATAGTTCGAGGTTATATCACTATCAAACAGTATATTAATTCCTGTGTATTATTAATTAATAAGTGTTCAACATCAATGCAGTTGTTCATTTTTAATATTCTTATGTTCATTAAAAATAAATTTAATATTATCTGTAATGATAAAATTAGAATTCTATATTCGGTACTCGGATAATGTATCACTATTTAGATAAAATATAATTAATTTACCATTACGATTATGATTTAGATATATAAAAACAAAATGGGAAAATCATTGCGTAGTAAATGGAAGAGGAAGTGTAGAGCAATTAAAAGGGAACGTTATGCAGTAAAAGAATTAGAAAGATTAAAAAAGACATTAGGTATTGATGGGAATAAGGTACAAGATATTGAAATGGCAGAAATATCAAAAATTGCTACAGGTAATGCACAGTTCTGCTTAATATGTTACTATTTTTACATAATGACTTGAATTGATTTTAACATTTTTCTCAAGTTGTTGATGCCAAGACAATAAAGGAAAATGCAAAAGTTAACAATGACACCAAAGCCGATGATGAAAAAATGGATGTAGACACTAATAAAAGGATATATAATAAAAAAACAATGTTGGATCAGTATGGAAATTATCCTGTATGGATGAACAAACGAAATATTGCGAAGATCAAGAAGAGTAGAGCAAAAAATCAAAAGGGAAGCTTAAAGCCATCTAAGAGGTTAACAAGGAGACAGAGGATCGCAATGAAAGAAAAGTAAATCTTCTATATAAAATTGATAGCATTGATTAATACTGTTCTTTACTTTTGTATTAGTAAGTAACAGAAGTAAATTGTATTATTATAGTAAAATGTTATTAATTATGTTATGTGAATCAACAAACATCATTCGAGTTTCTTTTCCATTTTATTATAAAGCTGAATACAAATAATCATAATGATTATTTAAGTTAGAATTCTACTATATTCTAAATTCTACTATACTAAATAAAGTATCATAAAAGCTAAAGAGATGGCAGTGATAGTATGCAATTTTCTCACATAAATATTACATCTATGGGCAATGTCCAATCTTTTAGACACTTTTCTTTCGCTATAACGACGTTAAAACTTCATCGAGCCATTGTTCATTGGTATCGCTGATCTGCAACGTAATCTTAAACGATTTTCCAGTTCCACCACTCTACTTGTTAAATGTTGCATTTTTCTTCTCTCTAATTCGTATTCTCTCAATTTGCTCCTCATTTGATATATCTCCTGCTGCATGAGTTGCTATAAACAGAACTGCGTTTTTAAACAGAAGTATATATTTTATGAGACATTAATAAAGTGGTAACTAACCACATTTTCGATAGATCTCTTCATTTCGTTAATAGTTTCAACCACAGATGCAACTTTGACAGTCATGTCCGTCGTTTCTGTATCTCTCTTCTTCCCTTTTGCGAATTGCTAAGGATATAATAAGCGGTGAATATAATACATGACATCATTTCATTATGCAAACATTTCATGATCGTGATTTTTACTTCTATCACGTAAATTTATAATTATTTTTATCTGAATCTTCTTTATTTTAACGAATTATCTATTCTTGAATGTTGCTTCAAAAATTGTAATGTATTTAATGTATTTAACTTTAAACACTATTGAGTGTTTCCCACTCGTACAAAATATTAATATCCATCTTTGCTGGTTGGTTTAATAGAGCCGCTTATAAATAAAATAAAAGTTTGAAAAAAACTATGACATACCAAATGCACTTATATTAAAGAATTCTTTAAATCTCCAAGATATTAGAAAATCAGCCCCAACTAGTTCCCATTTCATTAACACCAAAACTGGAATCAAACTGTTTTCCAAGTTTCTACATAATTCATACATGACCATAACGATCGGAATAGACTTTACAATAAGAAGGAAATCCTTCAACCTGCTGCATCCGCGTTTCTATCGTCTCGCGAGCGTATCTCTCCCTTATAAGTCAAATAACACATGGCAATCCATTGTCTGGCATACCTTTTCGAGCTTGGTAAGCCTTTTCAGTATAATCTCATAGTCCTGATCGAGGTCATCGTCAGTCACCTCGTTTTCCGTATCTGTAAATAGGAGTCTCTGATATTGTCATTTAACTACAGAATTCACAATATGCTTGCATTTAAGGCAATAATATTGGAGAAATGAGAGCAAGAAGAAAGAGAGGCAAAGAACAGAGGAATTTACAATTACAAACCATGCGACGAGATCGCCGGACGCTTCGTCGTTGTTGTTTCGTGGAAATCATTCTCCAAGTCTCGAGCTTCGAACGCCGTATCTTCGGTGACTGAAAAAGAGATAGAAGCGTGATCAAAGTGGAAGTAATCTGATCCGCGAGCAGATCCTCAGGTTTAGGACGAGGATTGCTGTTTCCGGTTCTTGTAAGACTGCGAGATATTGATACTGAAGACGTAATGTACGTTTACGATGTGCAGCATTTCGCTTGACGCTATTGCATACTGTTGCGTACTGTTTGAAAAGAAATTTGATCTCGTAATAAATTTATTCAAAGATCGTCTCTTTCTACCTTATAGAGCAAGTGGCAGTGCCTTTATTACGATGCTTTAGTTCTATCTGTAGTTTATGATTAAAGCTGATGGAAACAATATAATACTTTGATATTCTATTACAGTAAGAATGGATACAGTAAAAATGGTTCAAAATTACTGACATTTGTATCAGGGAAAGGAATTACATTTATTGTCAGGGATATTAAAACAGCAGGAGGATTGTAGGAATACAATCTTTTTTTTTTTAATGTTCTTTTATAATATAATCTCTAGAGTTATTCCTAATAAAATTATGATTGGAACTTTCATTTAAATAGGTCACACTTTACACTCTTCGTCCGTGTCCTGTATTACGCAATGGCTTTGTCACATTTTAAGCTGAAAATCACTCCAGCTTAAAATTTAGGTCAATCTACCACATGTCAGTCTGTTTTCTGAAGCTCAGCCAATTTCGAGCGATCTTGAACTTGACCATCGACAACCTTTTTCTTCTCACATAGTCAGACCTCGTGTAGATGACACTGAAGTTCAAGATCAATGGGAACGATGTGACAAAACGGTATCGTCCGTTCGATAAAAATAACATCGTAGTTGATTTATCTAAAATTCGAGAACCTACGATGGGACGAGAACAACAAGAAGCCATTTAAAAACTTGTTATTCGCTGGTGCTAACAGCGTATGTGTAACGTTTCATAGACAGCTTGTAAATTGGTCGAAAAGTGCTACTTCGTGTGTTTCTCAGTAGTATATTAGTCACTGTCGAGAAATCTCGAAAACAAATTCGTCTTTGACAGTCGAGTAGAATTTTTCCAACGATTACTCACTATTCTTTCGACAGGACTGGCCGTCTTTTTGTAGTTGGAAACCGGGTCTGCAGTGGCACTCGTAGGTTCCGGGTAGGTTTCTGCAAAGTTGATCGCAGGGCTTCTCTGTCACGCACTCGTCGATGTCTGTAACGTTGGTAGACAAGTTATGCTAATTCGTGCAAAAATTAATTGCATAAACGTGACAGCTGCACGCTACCGACTGATCCATCGCGAAGTCCTTCGATTTCCGGCCAGTAGTATTGCGCAAATTCTCCGCAATGAAACGCTGCCTTTCGTTGGTCCGATGAATTTCTCGAAATGAGTTCGAGGATTTTACAGAATAAATTACTGGCAATGTAGATTGGTCGTTTAGTTGGTGAGTGATCGAGGATAAGTGGAGAAAGGTGGGGATCCGTGCCATTTAAAGTAACTTGCTCATTGATCAACTTAAAAAAATGAGGCGAGTATAAAGGAAATTGAGTGCTCTTTCAACGTCTAAGATTTGTATAAATCATTTCGGCTTAATTATACGAAGGGCACATTTTATTCGCATATTCCGTATAGCTTTGATAGCATTCTATATCGTAGAAAGTGAAACGCGATCAAATTTTTCTATTCAACGTGTTTAATATTGAGTTATTGTTTGATCGATGATAGTATTAAAGTAATATTACAATAATTTAAATAATTTTAATAATAATACACTATTAAACGGTATGTACGCGTACGATAGAAAAATGAATAGCGATAGATCAGTTTGAATTTTAACCAAAATCGATATTTTTTAAACTTGCAAAGGACCTAACTATGATACGCCAAATTTTTGCCAATGAAATAAGATATTCTTCCCTTAGCTCTATTATAATTCTTGGGTTTCTTCTCAACCTTACTTTCTCTTCTATTGGATTGACAGCTAAGTGATGGCAGATTTTTTCATTGGGGGTAATGACAAAATTTGCAATCACTTAGTTACCAACCCAATAGAAGAGAAAGTAAGGTTGAGAAGAAACCCAAGAATTTTTTCATTGGGGCTAATGACAAAATTCGCAGTCACTTACTTGCCAACCCAATAGAAGAGAAAGTAAGGTTGAGAAGAAACCCAAGAATTTTTTCATCGGGGGTAATGACAAAATTCGCAATCACTAAGTTGCCAACCCAATAGAAGAGAAAGTAAGGTTGAGAAGAAACCCAAGAATTATTTCTTGAGGGGTAATGACAAAATTCGCAGTCACTTACTTGCCAACCCAATAGAAGAGAAAGTAAGGTTGAGAAGAAACCCAAGAATTATTTCATGAGGGGTAATGACAAAATTCACAATCACTTAGTTGCCAACCTAATAGAAGAGAAAGTAAGGTTGAGAAGAAACCCAAGAATTATTTCACTGGGGTAATGACAAAATTCGCAATCACCTAGTTGCCAACCCAATAGAAGAGAAAGTAAGGTTGAGAAGAAACCCAAGAATTTTTTCATCGGGGGTAATGACAAAATTCACAATCACTTAGTTGCCAACCCAATAGAAGAGAAAGTAAGGTTGAGAAGAAACCCAAGAATTTTTTCACTGGGGTAATGACAAAATTCACAATCACTAAGTTGCCAACCCAATAGAAGAGAAAGTAAGGTTGAGAAGAAACCCAAGAATTTTTTCACTGGGGTAATGACAAAATTCGCAATCACTTAGTTACCAATCGAATAGAAGAGAAAGTAAGGTTGAGAAGAAACCCAAGAATTTTTTCACTGGGGGTAATGACAAAATTCGCAATCACTTAGTTGCCAACCCAATAGAAGAGAAAGTAAGGTTGAGAAGAAACCCAAGAATTTTTTCACTGGGGTAATGACAAAATTCGCAATCACCTAGTTGCCAACCCAATAGAAGAGAAAGTAAGGTTGAGAAGAAACCGAAGAATTTTTTCATCGGGGGTAATGACAAAATTTGCAATCACTTAGTTACCAATCGAATAGAAGAGAAAGTAAGGTTGAGAAGAAACCCAAGAATTTTTTCACTGGGGTAATGACAAAATTCGCAATCACTAAGTTGCCAACCCAATAGAAGAGAAAGTAAGGTTGAGAAGAAACCCAAGAATTTTTTCACTGGGGCTAATGACAAAATTCGCAGTCACTAAGTTGCCAACCCAATAGAAGAGAAAGTAATGTTGAGAAGAAACCCAAGAATTTTTTCATCGGGGGTAATGACAAAATTCACAATCACTTAGTTGCCAATCGAATAGAAGAGAAAGTAAGGTTGAGAAGAAACCCAAGAATTTTTTCATCGGGGGTAATGACAAAATTCGCAATCACTTAGTTGCCAACCCAATATATAATTTAATGCAAGTATAAGAAAATTATCGTTGATATCGAATAGTATCCTATTTTAATTATTATTTTTCGAAGCTAGAAAACTATTTTAAAGAAACGAACGGATCCTGATCGGATCCTAAGATTTGTCCTCTCTTTGTTCCTCTATGGTAGGGCTGAACAACACGTTCTATCGTAAAATTATGAAAGCTTCAAGGATATTTCCTTAGAGAGTGTTGAAACTCCTTGTAAAGGATTTTTCTATCGAATTGAGAGCGGCACGTCGACACGACTCGCTTCGCCCTGGTAATTAGAATGACCGCATAGCTTAATGAAATCGCTCGTAAATCTATCGAAAGCAGCCTAGCTACTGGACACTACAATACGTTTGGTCGGCATGGTATTCGCGCAATGCCATCGACCTGCGTATCGGCCTACGTCAATTTAATTACGCCTAACGATTCTGGTTACGAGGACGTGTTTCCGAGCCGCGAATATCGATTACGGATATTTTACGATTTAACGACGCTCGTTGTTTGCATCGTTAGCTTGACGGAGGTTCGTTTACTTCTACGGCACCCGGGGCCTCGCCTAAATAAGGAGCAAGGTGACGTTGCTCGCAATTGTGCAGTTTAGATTTGAACGTGAGAATCGAAGCGTTTGAAAATGCTTCGTTCTAGTGACAGTCGAATCAGAATATTTGATTTTACGTTAATAGCAAAGAATAAATTCAAATTTAGGTTAATTTTAGGGAAAAAAAATTTTTTAATTCTTATTTTTTAATATTCTCATTGTTTCTTTTAATATATTAATCTTTGCGATGAAAGTATAGTTGGTATTTATATAAGATATTTTAATTTAGACGTCGTTATACGAAATTGTAACAAGACATGTCTGCAAGAAAGTTAATAGAGCGAAGTTGGTAATAAAATGTAAAGCAGGAAAGGTGTTAGACACGTAACGTTGATTAGCATTCGGAATGACAATTTAGAGTCGATTTGTATTCGTGTTAGACATTACCTGTCTGGCACTGGTTGCCGGTAAATCCTTTGGGACACGTGCACCTGCCAGGAGAGGTACACACACCTCCGTTTAAGCATGGGGAAGGGCAAGTAGCTGAAAAGCAATTAAATTCACGTACCGATAACCTGATACATAATTATTCGTTATCGACTAATAAATATCTTGCATGTCCATAAAAGATTTTTGTTCTACATTTCACATCTAGACAAATCAAGTCATCAAATTTTTCTTATTATTTTTCGCATTTTTAATAACAATCGAACGAGTCGTTGCAATGAACGGTTCTATTTCCAGTAATTTAAATAATCCAACAAAAACCAACTGAAAATTTATCGAAATTAAATAACTTTTTTAAACGTACCATAAGTTAATAGTCAACTAATATTCGTAGCAATAAACTTCAATTACAAGAATACAAATTTCGACTTATTAACTTGACAGTTCTTTCATATCCGTATAAAGTTAACATTTTATGGAGATGTTTAGAATGCCTATGATCGTTTACTCACGTTTATTACATCCAAAACTCAAGCGAGTCGCCTGTGTCCATCCAGGACAGCACAAGAAAACGGAAGATGAATCGGTCTTAACATTAATAACATTAATATACCTAAAAATAATCGGACTTGATCGTGCGAAATAATACTAATCTTCTTCGTAACAGTTATAATCTTAAATCTAAATATTTTAATCGCTTATGTCGATGTTTACTAAATAAATACACATCTACGAGAATCTATAAAGAAACATCTCGTTTTACAGAAACGTTTTTAATTTACCTAATTTGTCCATTTCGATGATGATGATTGACAGAGTTGGGAACTGATCTGCTACAAACTCGTCTCCTAAAACACAAGGAAAATATCTGCATATAAGAAGAAATTCTTAAAGTATAAGAAGAATACCTTTACGCAACGAGAAAATAAAGAATGCATAATAATATTATTAGTACGAAGAGCTGCAGGAATTGGACGTACGAAAGAAAGTGACACTTTATACAGCGTTTATTATTCGAGGACCAGCTCTCCCTTAACGTATTTCGAGCACGCAAATCCCTGTGGCTTTATATTTGTTATTGAGATTTATGCCATCCATACAAACACATTGTCAAACGGTGACAAGACGAAATTAAATTAATGAATTGATTGTTTTGATAGCGATCGCAGCCGATACGACACGGTACACGCCTTCATTTGCATCTCGTCGAGTCGATATGGAAATGAAAAACGTTAAATGCAGAGAAGATAATTTCGACGAGTACGTTTAAGCTTCGATTCGATAAATGCGAGGGTAACAGGCTTGGAAAGCGAGGCTACATTGTAAAAGGAACGTCGAATGATCGCTATCGTGTCCTAAGGGATTATTCGATAGCTTTCGTTGTAGCTAATCTTCTTTGACAGCTGTTATTACTTGCATCGTGATCGATTTTATTATAGTCGAATCAGTTAAACCGATCGATCGATACACACCCATGATTTCGTTTCAGATGATTTCGAATGAACTCAGCAGCGAATTATTTTCATCCTGTGCTGTAGCCACCGATTTTCGCGATTTCATTTAACCGTCTAAAGCTTTCTCATGCAAATCGCGCGCACTTTGTTACGATTTTGTATTTTTATTGATTTTTCTAATACATCGTATACACACTTGATCGTCGACATAATCGCGAATATTATATTCGCGAAGGTGACAGAAAGATTCTTCTACAATGACAAGATTTCTATTCGAAAATCGTAGTGTATATTTGTAATAAAAGCTTAAGTACCTATAATGGAAATTACAAAAATTCCACATCGTCTTGCTCAAGAATATTAAGTGTCTGCTTGTTAAAATGCAAAAAATAATACGATGACAGCTATGATATTTAGTATCGAAGGCGCTCCTTTCTCTTTGTACTTGAGTATCTCGCGTAGAACTTACATAAAAGAGAGGATACACGACGCTTCGGTTTACATAAACGCGCGAGGTTCATCCGTAATTGAACATTGAGACTTTCCCAGAGTATCTTTTACACTCGAAAGCGTCGACCAGTTTTAACTACAATTACTTAGCTGACAGGATGTTCTCGGTTAACAAGCATTCGCCTCTATTACTTTCATTTTCACCGTCATCAATCACTCCGTCACATTTACATTTTGAACCAAAGGCAAATATTATTCTTGTTCTTTGATATATCCAATATATTCCACGGGAAATAATCTTTTTTAGAACATTTTTTATTCTATAATTACATGTATAACTTTCCGGTTAAGAAACCATGCGGTTAACGGATAAAACTGCTTCGCTATAGAAAAGTGGAAAGTATGACATATATCGTGTTCTTTCTGTGTAATCCTCGAATGTAACATCGTTGAATCGCAATGGAAAGTGGAAGATCGGTCTGCTAAAATTTCGAACGCTGATATCTCGCTACTTGTTCTGTACGGTTCGATATGTCGACTAGAAATTACACGAATGCGAGAGAACGGGACGATTCAGTGCGCACGAACGCGCGCGAATCGCGCATGATTGGGCGACGAGATCCGATCCCGCACAGCGGAACCACTTCGTCATCGTCGACTCGCGAGAAAATTGCATTTTGCTGTGTCGCTGTCATGTTCGTTGAAACGCGACACGACATTTACTGTCGCAACACCAACCACGTGCTTCGCATCGCGAGACGTCTACTTTTCTTGCCCTGTGTGCCATTTTGTTTGTCGCAAAGACATACCAAGGGCGCGAAGAAGTCGTTCAAATAAGAAGGTTGTTCGATTAAAAGTGTCACAGACTGAGACGAATAGTTGTTCTGAATTTAGAAAAGAAACTAGGTATCGTGGTTGCTGTCATTAATTTATGTCTCTCGAATTGAGTAAATCACGCATTAATTAATTATACCGAAAGATGGGAATTAAACGCACTACGAAAGATAGTTTATCGTTTAATTGTGAAATTACGAATTATTTCCTTATGTAACAATTAATTCCTCGCTGCGTTATTTTTGTACCTATTAAGAAATGAACTATTCCCTTCCTGCGTAATTCCCACGTTCTCCAGATCCGGCAGGTGTACAGAACAAGATGAGGTCTTTAAACGACGTCAAGGATGCTCGTAAAATCTGTCTGTTAAAGACGAGTCTCGTATTTGCCTACGGATTATCTGCGCCAGAAAGGATCAGAGGGATTAGCGCGGTAGGTGATCCAGGTTAGCGGATCGTGTAGGTTCTGTCAGACAGGTAGCGTATCCGACATCGGCTCATTTCCTTTGAGCTGGATATAATATTCATGATGATGGTGCACATTGTTTTCACGTCCACGAAAATCAATCTCTCCTTCTAGAAATCACAGATTCCATATTGATCTATGAACGTGTTGTCGATTCACGTAATAGAGACACGAATGTACAGGAAAAACAAATTTTTGTTTAAAATAAAAATAAATAAACAAAGGGAAGAAAATCAAATAAATGTCGTTAAAGCCAGGCATAATTTAAATACAGTGAAAGTTATTCTTTGGGCTTCTGGAATTTTCACTGGTGTTGTCGATGCTCGAGATTATTCTGGTTAATAAATTATGGATGCTTTCGAACGCCTACGTGGGTAAATACTACTCCGTTTAACTCTAGACGACACGATAAGTTTCCGTATAACGTTCGATGATCGTGATCTATTCACGGCAGCGGGATTATCGTAATTCGGAAAAATAAATATCCGCTGTCGCGACGAGCTAACATCAAATCGTTCCCAGAGCGTATTCCGTTCGTAGAAAAATCCTTCGGAACACGTTGCGACGGAGGTTCAGATACGGTTCGGAGGACATTCGCGTGGGAATACTGGTTCGGGTGCTTTGGTGGCCATACTGAACGTTGCGCGCTGATAACGTCCAGCATGCTCGGTCCACGACATTGAACGAGAGAAACGATGAGGTTAAATGCACATTCGCGAATCCTTTCTGAAAATAACGCGTGTAAGTTGTTGTAGCTAACTTGTACTTGCAACTAATTGTATGATTTACGGATTACATTCTTTCTAATAAAAGCGACAGCTCATTCTGACATAATACTGATTTCAACAAATACCACCATTTTCTTCTCAAATATTACTTATTTTTTATACGAAGTTTGATATATTTTTTAACGATTTCTTCAAAACGAAGAGAAATACATCCCTAGGAGCTTATGAAATTTTCCATTTCTTACAACTATTTTGCAATGAGTGGTCAAATTCGTCTTAAAAAAGAATGAATTCGAATGAAATAGAAAGATACAGACCTATAACAACTTCTTTTAACCATTTCTTCAAAACGAAGAAAAATACATCCCTAGGAGCTTATGAAATTTTCCATTTCTTAATACTATTTTGCAATGAGTGGTCAAAATCTTCTTAAAAAAAATGAATTCGAATGAAATAGAAAGATACAGACCTATAACAACTTTTTTTAACCATTTCTTCAAAACAAAGAGAAATACATCCCTAAGAGCTTATGAAATTTTCCATTTCTTACAACTATTTTGCAATGAGTCGTCAAATTCGTCTTAAAAAAGAATGAATTCGAATGAAATAGAAAGATACAGACCTACAACAACTTTTTTTAATCATTTCTTCAAAACGAAGAGAAATACATCCCTAGGAGCTTATGAAGTTTTTCGTTTCTTACTACTATTTCGCAATGAGTCGTCAAAATCTTCTTAAAAAAAATGAATTCGAATGAAATAGAAAGATACAGACCTACAACAACTTTTTTTAACCATTTCTTCAAAACGAAGAGAAATACATCCCTAGGAGCTTATGAAATTTTCCATTTCTTACAACTATTTTGCAATGAGTCAAATTCTTCTTAAAAAAGAATTAATTCGAATGAAATAGAAAGATACAGACCTATAACAACTTCTTTTAACCATTTCTTCAAAACGAAGAGAAATACATCCCTAGGAGCTTATGAAATTTTCCATTTCTTAATACTATTTTGCAATGAGTCCTCAAATTCTTCTTAAAAAAGAATGAATTCGAATGAAATTGAAAGATACAGACCTATAACAACTTCTTTTAACCATTTCTTCAAAACGAAGAGAAATATATCCCTAGGAGCTTATGAAATTTTCCATTTCTTACTACTATTTCGCAATGAGTCTTCAAATTCTTCTTAAAAAAGAATTAATTCGAATGAAATAGAAAGATACAGACCTATAACAACTTCTTTTAACCATTTCTTCAAAACGAAGAGAAATACATCCCTAGGAGCTTATGAAATTTTCCATTTCTTACAACTATTTTGCAATGAGTCGTCAAAATCTTCTTAAAAAGAATTAATTCGAATGAAATAGAAAGATACAGACCTATAACAACTTCTTTTAACCATTTCTTCAAAACGAAGAGAAATATATCCCTAAGAGCTTATGAAGTTTTCCGTTTCTTAATACTATTTTGCAATGAGTCGTCAAATTCTTCTTAGAAAAGAATTAATTCGAATAAAATAGAAAGATACAGACCTATAACAACTTCTTTTAACCATTTCTTCAAAACGAAGAGAAATACATCCCTAGGAGCTTATGAAATTTTCCATTTCTTACAACTATTTTGCAATGAGTGGTCAAATTCGTCTTAAAAAAGAATGAATTCGAATGAAATTGAAAGATACAGACCTATAACAACTTCTTTTAACCATTTCTTCAAAACGAAGAGAAATATATCCCTAAGAGCTTATGAAATTTTCCATTTCTTACTACTATTTCGCAATGAGTCTTCAAATTCTTCTTAAAAAAGAATTAATTCGAATGAAATAGAAAGATACAGACCTATAACAACTTCTTTTAACCATTTCTTCAAAACGAAGAGAAATACATCCCTAGGAGCTTATGAAGTTTTCCGTTTCTTACTACTATTTCGCAATGAGTCGTCAAATTCGTCTTAAAAAAGAATGAATTCGAATGAAATAGAAAGATACAGACCTATAACAACTTCTTTTAACCATTTCTTCAAAACGAAGAGAAATATATCCCTAAGAGCTTATGAAATTTTCCATTTCTTACTACTATTTCGCAATGAGTCTTCAAATTCTTCTTAAAAAAGAATTAATTCGAATGAAATAGAAAGATACAGACCTATAACAACTTCTTTTAACCATTTCTTCAAAACGAAGAGAAATACATCCCTAGGAGCTTATGAAGTTTTCCGTTTCTTACTACTATTTCGCAATGAGTCGTCAAATTCGTCTTAAAAAAGAATGAATTCGAATGAAATAGAAAGATACAGACCTATAACAACTTCTTTTAACCATTTCTTCAAAACGAAGAGAAATACATCCCTAGGAGCTTATGAAATTTTCCATTTCTTACAACTATTTCGCAATGAGTGGTCAAATTCTTCTTAGAAAAGAATGAATTCGAATGAAATAGAAAGATACAGACCTACAACAACTATACGACGTATATACATAGTGTACGAAGTTGGAGTATCGTACTCGTAACTCGAGAAAACGTTTCACTTTTCATCGTACAGGCCTTAAGTTCATCGAGAGCGAAGACTTCTAATGCGTTCTAGGAACTTTCTCCGTTAGCGAAGAGAACCGGCTTGGAAGAGAGAAAAAAGATGAGGAAACGTACGAAGAAGTCGCGTGTAATAAAATTAATGTCGATTAGCGAAGGCGCCGTCGCGTGATACCGCTCGCAAGCTTCTTTGAGGTGATAAATTTTCAATGAATTACCGCATCGACGGCTCGCGTGTCCGCGACTCTCTTAGAAGTACATACTTCCGAAACCTTAACGGTGATCTCGCATGTTTTCCACTTCTAGCCGCGCTACAGGCGAACGTAGCGTCGAGTTATGGTTGCCATTCGTTATTACCCTTGCCCGGTTAGACTATCTATTGCTCACGACCGATATTTTCACGACCATAGGTGAACAACGTTCCGCGAAACCGAACTTTCTCTGGGTCACTAATATGCCACAAGGTTTACAGATAAAAGAGCATCGAGATTCTAACATGATCACAACATTTATCCTGAACAATTTTTGCGAACGTGTACGTACTATGCGCGCTATAGAGAACTTTTTGAAATCTCATTAGTACTGTAACGAGAACATGACTATTATGCATTTAGTGGTTGTTGAGATTATTAGATGTGTGAACAAAGGAACGCGTGGATAAATTGTAAGGTAGAAAATATGTTTTAATACAGAAGTGTAAATACAAATAGAAATATAATTTGAGCTGGTCCAGGTCCGCACGCTAGCAGCATTACCCTCTGACCGAAAGCTCCGAAGCCATCGTCGCCTGTCTACTGTTTATGGTCTCGTCCCAGTCTTTTGTCTATACGCTGTCGATAGCTTCAGTGCTTGAGAAAACTAAAAAGACCAGATGTAGAGTTTTCTTAGAAGTGGTGACCGCTTCAACCAGTGGTAAAATTTGAAACCAATTGGAGAACGTACATGACAGTTACAAGATATTTATTGTAAAATCAGCAATTATCAAACGCGTACACATTGTATCACTGATACAACATAAATACGACATGTAGCTACATTAGAGATGTACAACGGACGACATCACCAAACCGGTTGATGCATCGATATTACGGAATCGGAAGAAAAATGCGAATAACATATCGCGTACACTATCCGCGGCAAAATCTATACGTTCAGCGAGTTAGTATCGATTAATCTCGCATCCTCTATCGATCTTTAATTGAACCATAAATATTCAGCTTTACTTTCGCCTGATGATACTCGTAAACAGCGCGCATAATCACAGATACACGGGGCGAATTTTCAACGTTGAAGCCGTACGTTATCATCGCATGCCGGTAAACCGTCGTCGCGCGTTGTCCCGATCGTGACAACACGCTTTGCACGCTCGTTTCGACGTTGCCGCCAGTGATAAACATCGATTCTTTATTGTACGATCTCGTGGACTTTACCCCACCGATTCCTCTTCTACTTTCTCGACAATGGCGCTTCAGACTAACGTTGGTTAGTTTATGGTTTCGATGGGTTGTCAGTAGATTATGAAAAATTTAAATGTACAAAAATATACAGAACGATCGTGTATATAACAGTACGCAAACATGTTAAAAATATTCGAAGCAAAGTACTCGTTATAATATTGAAAAAGCGAAAGAAATAAAAGAGAAAGAATATTTTAAGATTGTTTAGAGGATTAAAGGAATTCTCAAGATAAATAATACCGTAAGATACAAGGAAATTTTGTTTTCTTTTTTGTAACCTTATAAATTCTTTATCATTTGTTCAGATGGACATTCCTGGACAAGATGCTGTGTCCAAATAAAATAGTAAAATATTTTAAAATTTCTTTAGGATAAGAATCGGTAATTAAACTGATCAAAGTAAGCAGTTGATAGTAAAAAGGAACGAAAAAGGTCAATTTTACGAGCAATCAGAAGTTGGCTGCAAAGCACACAAAACACGAAGAGAGGCGTTCTCGAGACGTTCGCATGGAAGAACAAAGAAATAGCCGGACGAAGTGAAGTGGCACTCGTGCTCGACCAGCACAATTCGCTGGTTCGAAAGTTTTCCAAACAGCATGGCCGGTCATTGGCTACTCGTTTTGAGTCGCTATAACTGATCAAACACAGCCTCGGCTATCGCGACACCTAATTTTTCGTCGCCGCTTGAAAACGTCATTCACGTTGCCTAATCCCCTCGACACGAAGTCGATTAATCACGAGGAAATCTGTTCTTGAAAGCTCTCTATAAGACTAAAAGATTTGTTATTATCGCGGTTTAATGAATAACGTCGGCGATAGTTGATTTACTGCATGTAAGATTCGGTTTGCTGAATTATCGTTCTTAAAGCGAATTAAAAAGAAGGTCGTTAATCAAAGTTATCCTTTAATTCGAGTAAATTTGTAAACTATCGGTACATGAATCTATTCAGATTAGATAGATAAATAACGAGCTCGACACGTTCCGACGATGTTGCTTTAATAGCGAACGCTTTATCCGGCTGATTTATAAAACGTTGGGTCGCGCGGCGATGCAATTTTATCGGCGAGTTATTTCACGCAAACGGTCGATTTCTCGGAAATCCAGGCCGTGCCTTAATACTTGGGTGGTTAATCGTGCGCGATGCAATAATTCTGGCCGTTACGTTCGTGTCATCCCATCTCCCTCGCGACGGAACACGCGTGCAAAGCGGGGCGCGCGCGAAAAACGGAAAAATAAAGCAACGCGGAACGGACGTCGCGACGTGTCCGGCATGCAAATGCGATGTAATTCCACAGCGTCAATTAACATCGCGCGAGAAATGAATCGCAACGTACGGATACCACGAGAAAACGTGCTCGGCTCGAAGGAGCTCGCTTGGCAAACGACGAGTAATGTTACGACTACCCGTCCGACGATTTGCGGTTTCAGACGCAACGGTTCGCGCGTACATAGTTGAATCTACGCGCGGCTTCTTGAATTAAGTTCTGATTGCTTGCTTTATGAATAAACAGGTAAATTTCTATTACGTAATCGTTGTTCGTGTTGCTAACTTGTTGATCCTTGTTTCTCAAGTAGTTTAATAATGTGTAAATTAATGTACAAATTAAACGATAAACGATAATCGGTGTTTAAATTAAAGCTTTTTTTTTGGTATTGGAAATAATGAGAGCGTTAATTGATTTTACGTATTTATTCTCGTTGATTGTGAAATAAATATTTATGAAAGTTTGGCATCCGATCCAATCGCAATATGATAATTGCATAATTATAGCAATATGCTTTATATTCTTTTTTGCCTTGTTACCTATGTTACAGACATGATTAGCGATCTGTAGTTAGAAATAACATTGATTTTTTCGTCTTCTGGAAAATTGCTTTGAAAAATAACTTTCTTGCAAATGCGTTATTGATCTTCCAGACTTTAAATTTAGTTCCACGGTTAAACGACCCAGCGCCTCAGCAGTTTATTGCACCATTATCTCAATACCAATTTTATAGTCTGCCATTGTAGCTTGCCGGTAAATATATTCTAACGTCTATATACTGTTTCGTATCTCTTGCAAAATATACTCGTCGCTGAAATGTTAGTTTTCAACAGCCGTATAAGCATTTGTAATAACGTGGTCCTATTTGTATCTGAAACGTCTATAAGAAATCAACACCGTCGACAAACGTCATCAGAAAATAATTTCCATCGGCCGTGCACATGTGGCCGAAATATTCTTAACAGCCTCTTCTCATCCTCTTCGGCTGCACTCCCGCTGCAGCCATGACGATATTTTTTCCCCGGTTAACTATACCCGCCGCCGTGGTGCATAACGATGGTTTATCATAAAAGCGAAGGAGTTATTTTCGAGGCTGACAAATGGGTTCAGTGTCCTCTCGTTGAATATTTTTCCCTGTCTCTCTTGAACGCCTCTGAAAGAAAAGAGGAGAAGTCTTTTTATCGAGCAGGCAAGTTATAAGGATATTGAGCGTGCGGCTCGTTAACGACGGAGTTTTGCCAGCCGCTTCCTTTTTCTCCGCCATCTCCATTCGCCATTCGCCCTCCGACCGACGGCTAAACAATCCGACGTGCTGACTCCCGTTGTATACGTTAACGGCAGTTTGTGAAACGTCGCTGTTTGAATCTCTTCCAAACAATCCTGCCTGATTCATTCGCCGTCGTTTCGGCAACCACTTTCTCGAAATTGTTTATAAAAAGTTTCTCCATTTCGATGTTATATTTATATATTTCGCGATATTCTTCGCGATGATGCTTCGTAGGTTAATCTATAGAAACATTTCGCGAAATTGAAAAATTTACCGCCAAATTTCGTTGCAAATATTTTACTGTATTAATGGAAAATTGTGGTTATAATACAGAGCTGTAAATAATTGTATCGAACAATTAAGAATATTTAATAGAGGAGATGTACAAGAGAGTTCATTTTAGCAAGTATGATTTTCGTTAATGTTAACAAGAGACGTTTCTTTTATTTCACTTCCCCCGCATCATTTCTTAAAGCATCGGCCTCAGACAGGAAAGAGCAGAGAAATATTCTTAAAGCATTATCGATAGCTCGGAGACATCTAGTTCGCGATGCACCGCTAGACCAACAGAACAGACCTCCCATTTTGCCCCATGGTACGTTCTATACCTCTTACATACAAAATTTATGTGCGCCGCCTAATCGAGTGTAAATTGTAGAGTTTGCAATGTGCTAAGTTTCCCACGAAATCCAAGATCCCATAGTATTCTGTGCTTTCTAGACGAGGTGTATGCTTTACATAAATTAGCAGTACCTTCGATCGTATCGAGATTAGCTTATTTCTAGCAAAGCGAACGTAAATTCCAGTTTGTAATATAAAATTATTCTAATCGGATAGTCGCCTGTCGCTGTTTGCGATCGATTCCACTGATTTTTCCACGTGGAATACGCAATGTTGCAAAAGAAGCCGCAGGCTGCTGGGACGGATTTGCGGAGCTTCCAAACTACAAAATTACTTGATGACGAGTTACCGGTTCCCGGGGAAGTAATTACGCGCCTACGCGGTGCCAATAAGTGCCACGCTACCGCTCGTCATTTTTCGCGATGCATCTCCATCATTTTGCATCTTGCTTCTTAGCACAACACCACAATGGTGAATGTTCTTCATCGAAGCGTTGAAATTACAAGTTTTATTTTCATTCCGAATTTTTCGTTATTTTATCGCATTCGCAAAGAGTTAATATCCTATAAAGATATTATGTAAATTGAAAATTTGCCAATGATGCTACTAAACGGAAATATCAAAAAACTAAACATTACGATGCGAAATTCATTGCGAATAATTGAACATTCTGTCGAAAAAAAAAAAAAGAAAAAAAAAAGAGAACAAGACACTGTAAATAACCGACGATATCGAAGTTTATAGTTACGAAGTTACGAAAGCGTAATAAAGTATGCCCCATACTCGATGTGTTAACATCTGTTTTTTTTAATCGGATTCAGGGAAATTCATAGAATGATTCAAGGTCGGTGCCAGATTTAAATAAACGAGTGGAAAATGTAAGCTCGATAAACACGAATAATCTATACAAATATTTTTCAAAAGCTTACACCGACTTTTTGAACAAGTCATTCTCTTCTATGGCAGATTACGTAATGGATACATCGTGCTTTTAACTAATCGCCGGTGAAACCCGTGTACGCACGCGTCGAGTGATGCAACGTTTTCTTACGTCGTGAATTATCGTCTTATGCTTTCGACGTACCACAATGATATATCGCTGAAACCGTCATACACACGTAGAATACGAATAGTCTTATTCCGTGATATATTTTCTCCGACTTGTACAAGGCAGCCAATTTTTCATGACTATTCGACCGTTATCAAACGAAATGTAAATGTTTCTATCGTTCGTTAGTAGCGCGCGTTACGACACGTTCTAGCAGCGCTTGCTTTCAGTTTGTTACATTTTGCAAGAGTTAAATTAATTAAAATTTCATCGCAACAATCGTAGTTCAGACGAACGGAACCGTAGCGCAATGTAAAATGTATCTTTCTTCCATCATCTGGTATTCTTTTTGTGTAAGTAAAATAAGAGGCCACCGTTAGGCGATCGCGGCGCTATCAATTTCCGTGAACACGGCGGACGCAAATCGTCGGGCTCACCGCGGAATTATCATTTAATGGGGCCCCGCAATAACGCGAACCATTCGAGACGGAAAGAAAAGGAATCGCCATGAATTATTCAAGCAATCGCAGGAACGCGGAGCAATAGCGCGGTACCGCGCGATCGATACCGCATCGTTCGAACACTTGGCAACGATAAGTCCATTTATGTCGGCCATAAACCGACCCGTGGAATTTTCAAGAAGATCCTCGGGTGAGGCGACCTTACGGGGCCACGAATTCTTGCCGCGCCACCGAGCTGCCCAAGCCACTTCCTTTTTTTCTTTCTTTTTTTATCCGTAACACCATTTACGGTCGAATATAACCATCCGGTTCGACCACCCTAGGGGCCAAAGAACACGATCGTCTCTACCTGCTGCTCGCGCCTTCTCTACCCACAATTTCTGCCCGCGGCTGCGACCTCTTCACCCTGGACAACAACGCGCGGAAAAAGTCACTGCTAATGGATTTAAGCGGAGCGCCGACCATCACTCTTCCCGATCGGACCTGCATCCTTTGGCTCCTTACACGGACTGCCTTCCCTATGATATCTTATTGATGAGTTTTCGACTTTTTGGCCGAGTATAAGTCTAAGAGTATATCAGAGGAGATTAGGGTTTTTTAAAGATTGAATTAGAGCCGATATCTTATATCGAATAAGGGTTCAACTCGTTAAGGGCCAACGTTACGTTGACGCAATCATCATCTATAATTTTCTTAAATCAATTTGTACCGGATTTTCTTTTCAACATTGTGGCTATGAAAAGTGTTGAAGTGGTCGTCACTTCTAAGAAAACTCTACATCTCTACATCAAACTTTGTTTGGACAGCGTATAGACAAAAGACCGTGTCGAAGGCAAACCATAAACAGTAGATAGGCGACATTGGATTTAGGGTTTTCAGCTCATATTATATTCCCATTTGTATTTACACTTTAGTTTTTAAAATATATATTTTCTACCTTATCATTTACCCACGCGTTCCTTTGTATTCGCATACATTTAATAACATTTTATTCAACAAAAAGGAATTCGAAGGATTCGCTTAATATATTTCTCCTCGCTACATCTTCCAGTTAGATTCTACGATTTTATAAAATTTAAGGAAATTGGAGTATTTGTAATATTGCGATAAAGTATTGCTTTGTCCTTAATGAACTAATCCACACTTTAGTTTAATTTCGTTGCAATCCCCGAATTTCTTTTTCTTCAATTTTGCTTCAGTTATAATCGAGCAGAAGATGTTTGATCTTCCAAGAAAATTTTTTGCATGCAATTTACACGAGGAATTATGCATACCAATAATAATTCTTTTATATCTTCCTCGTTGAATACGCAGTATAAATCGATTGAAAATAACGGAAAGAATGCGACAGAATCAAATATACATTTATGGTTTTATTTGGACACCGTTATGCACTTTGTGTGGTACAGAAATTGCTTCGAGTACGCAGTGCAGGCTTAAGGGTGGTTTCTTCAAATATTTGCCAAATATCCTATGGATATTTACGAGGTTACGAAGTTACGAAGTTACGTCTCAGTTGATGAATTTGCAGCTTTAAATCGTAGTTGAAAATTTGTAATTTCTTTTAAGAATATATTTATTTATACCTCGATATAGCGTTACGTTGCGTAATACTATCCGTATAGAGTAGCTAAAACGATATAAGTTAGGCAATTTCAAAAGAAAGTATTTATCAGGAACTAATGCAATCTTTAAATTATCGCTTTATTCTCTATTTATGCGAGTAATACCTGTTACGTGCAGCAACATGATTTCTCTAGAGTTAAAAGTTTGTACCTCTCGCTGGGTAATTATTGTAAAAACTTTCCAGAAGTATTAGCATAACATTGCAAGATCTATTTATGCTTATTTGGCGAGTATTCTTATTAGAAGGTGTAGTTGAAAACTGTGTTTAAACACATGCGAGATCTTTACAACATGAATATATTTCATTTCCTTTCATTTCCGTATTTTATTCTTCTCAGTAAGATATTAAAATGAAATATCGTAATATTTTTTGTCATTAGAACAAATTCATGCGAATTGAAAAAAACATTTTGTCGTGATATTTCCTTTCGAAATATTCCGTTCTCGCGTAGAAGAACGATTGTTCGTCGTGGTTTCTGCAGATTGAAGTAATCGACGTGCTAAAATTGAAGCGGAAATACCGACGATTTTGCGTCCATCATTCCGTGAACGTCGATTGTTCTTCATTTTCCTCTAATGCATTTCGCACCGTAATACAGCATGCACCTTGCTCGTATCCTCTCTTATGTGCCAGCTGTCGTTGATCTCCGGTAGATCTTACGATCACCAAAGAAATCGATGCGAAATGCCAACACGCTCGCGAAATTGTACGTTCGCGATTGCCCTTTGATCGGCGAACGTGCACCGTTCACGACGCAACGTATCTTTTACGGACTCTTCCAACCACCGATTACTATTTTATCGTGTCAATTTTAAGGCTCGCGAGCTCATTATAGCTTGTGAAGGTATTCAGACGTTGAATCCTAATCTCAATGATTGTGCAAACATTTCTTCATAATTTTATTGACTCGCATAACAACGATATGTTACTTCGTAATTTGATTCATCGAAAAATGCTTTTATTTACAATATTTTTGTATAATAGTGTGTATCTCAATTATAGTAGAATATCCGGCATTCGTATTGAGGTTTTAGAATCAGGTTAGCGCAAGTGAAACTTGAAAAGGATATTGGAAAGTTTCTTGAAATAAAACTTTAATCACGCGATATTATATGGCATTGAACTATCCATATGAGTCAGTTGAATGATTCAACCATTGTTAAACAATCGGAGTAACATCAAAATCTGGTCAGAACCCCGTCGTAGGTCGTGCGGGTTGAACGGCCGACGCTGTTATGTTTATCTCTGTACAGTACGCGCTAACAGAAACGAAAAGAAAGTAAAAGGAGGTCCCGACAGAACGTACGTGTAAAAGACGTGCTCTATTTGCGTCCGTGGAATGTCATTTCGCGTTCGTTGTTCCTTCCTTCTACTTGTTTTGCGGCGAGTCGCGACACGAAACCCTCCCTGAAGGCATTTAAGAGTCTTGCGATGTTCCATTAAGAGAAATGACAGAATCATTTGCGAATTCTTTCGGAGAAAGGCCAAGGGACATCGTTGACATCTCTTGAGCACACGAAGTTACATGTAAAGACAACATCGTTAAATCCTGATACCTTATTGGGTATTTTGTTCCGGGCAAAAGGGTGTCTTAAGAAATATCTCAAGATTTTAATGAACGTGTACTGCTTTGCATAGGACTTTTGTGGCAAATTAATGCTTAATACCTACTCTAAAGTATCTAGATAATTTGTTCTTCCAACATGTTGATATCTCAAAATTCTATTAGGATAATATTTTAATATCCTGACATTGTAACACTACGAATACCTCGATCCATCGATGTTTCAAGTCTCTAATACTCTAATAATAATAGGCGTTCTTACATTCTAAAACTCTAATAGTCTGATGGCTCGGCAATTTTCAACAAGTTTCAAGACGTTCTAACGCATCAATTAACACACTAATTACAATGTCTAATACTCGAAAGCTCTACTTACTATCGTAATATTTCACTTACTGTCACGTGGACGTCGTAAAAAACGCATTCACCCGTAAAGTTATGAATAACGATAGTTTCGTTCCATCGGTACAAAATACGATACGATGAAATATGGAGCACGGAATCGATAAGAACAATGTACTCTGCTTACTTTGACCTTGATTCGAATTCCCTCTCAAATGGGCCGTGCTAAAAGAAGACGTTGTTGCTCTCGGGCAGAATGCCACGCGGCTCGACGACTTCCTCCAGATTGGAAGTTGAATCGGCGGAGGAGGGCGGTATTTGACATTTCGCTGGGCTCGCTAACCGTCAAGTAAGAAAGAAAATACCTCCGGGACGTTTCATTTTTAAACCTGAAGGAACGGTTTTCACGCACGTTCGCGTCTTGGTATTTTTTCCTGATCCAACATCAAGCCAGACCTGGGCGGTAATTGAATATGAATTATGTGCGAAGCATGGCCACGTGCAAGTGTTTTAGCTCCTACGTATGACAGAAATTCCTTTTCTATCGAATTTGCTATTCTAAATTAAAGGTTTTGCATATTTGACTATAGCTAACGTGCAATTTATATGCAAAATTTTACGTAAGATATGCATATGCACAGAGTAATGTACGAAAAGATTCGAAGAATTTAAGGGTGTGTAGCGTTTATTAAAGCGTAGTGGCGAGCATGTAAGCGGGCACGTGCTTGCTCGTGAATCAAACGATTTTATTTTTATTTTTCCCCTGTAATAATTGCAAACTGATCTAAGTTGAACTTGGTATAAGCGTTTTATTATAAAATTTATTTAATTAACGTTAACAAGGAGTACGAAGAACAAATTGAAATTAGAATTTACACACTGTATGAGATAAGTCTTCGGCTAAAATTCTCGATCGGGAGATCACTCGATTCGAAGCTTCCGTCTCGAGCGACGAGAATCGCATTGGAACCAAGCTGGATACAATTGCGCTGTAAATCCCATACGGCTGTGTTTAGCAAACATCGAAACATAAGGATGAAAAACAGCCGAGGAAAGGAAGCGAACGCAATCGGATACTATCACCTCGTGAATCGCCGGCTCGTAGAATTTATTTCGCTGTATGGCGCCGTAAAACGAGTGAAAATAGTGGCGAAATTCAGTAGATAAAGGAGTATTATCGTCTCACCGCTATTTATTCTCTCCGATCGTTCCCTGGCAAACGATCGTATTCAATAACTATTGCGCGTTAAGGAAGGTACTACGTGACTTTGATACACAGAGTACTTACGGTATATTTCATGATTATTTTAGTTTTAATGTAAGCGCGTTGATATTTTCCCAGTTAACGTTCTTTACCACAACGAAGACCGTTCTTGGGATTCCAGTAATTTACAAATTTCGAACGAATAACTTGCCTTACTTTTATCCGTTCGAATCTCTCTCTTCTTGTTGGCTCGTGTTGCTAGTATACATCGAGAAACGACTCGGATTCCCGTTTGAAACGATGGTAAAGCCAGGCTGTATAGTCCCATTTGGCGATTTGCCGAGCACATTTGTTAACTGGACTAACCGGCTTTACTGTTTCGGAGTGTTCCGAATATTTGGTAATTAATCGACTCTATACTTAACCGGATTGTGAATTGGCGCGTGCCAGGGAAACCGAAGCGGTGGTAAAAGTTAATGAAACGTCAGGCGAAAAATAAATTCGTGACGTGTCTGCGATGCGACGATCTTTTCTTTTGACGCGTTGAGATGCACGAGAAACGTGTTTCAGTGGAGGATGTATCGGGATAAAAATTGCCAGCGAAACATTATTACATGGTGCTGAAACTTCGATTAAATGTCGACGTACGAAATTATGAACAGCTTGCCGGATACATACATATATGTATCGAAGTGAATAGCCACTCTATTTGGCTCACACATTTGTTTGTTTAGCTGCGGTTCAATAACCATGCCAACTATTAATCTCTTCGCTAGAAAAGTATCTACGACGGGAATGTGGCAGCGCCGATTGCGGTGTAACGATTATGAAATTGCAAAAGGCGCGGATATACGCGACGAATGCAAGCAGTCAAGCATTAACGTCGTACTCTGGTGTTAGGTGGGTTTTTCCGTTTAAGCCCATTTGTAGCATATTACTTCTAAAGCGCTATTACAATGTTTATAGAGCTAGATATGGTTCTGAGTTTAGTGTGCTACGTACTACTATGCTACGTACTACTACGGCGTTTCTAACGTCCCTCTTAGTTCTGTGTCAATGTAATAACTTCCTAATTAATAGTTATCTTTCAAACTGTTTTTACTAGTGTCTTTTCTGTCTTGTAGTTTATGATTTATTCTTTCGGTAAATCAGAATCAGAAGTTGTCTTTTCTACATTGTATTTGAATTATGCAACGCCACTTTAAGATTAGAACACCTGATCCTGCGATGCAAGAAATTCTCCTTGTAGACAACGTTGCAATATGAAACCCGCTATAAAGGACAATTCAAAAGATCATAAATCGATATAAGAACAGGTAAATTATCTAAAACGTTCTAAATTCTCTATAATCGTAATTATCTACTCTCGTGCGTTGCTAATAACCCATGAAAGCGGTCGATGAGACTATAAATAATGGAAGAAAAAAGATATTTTTATTATATTAATAGAAATTTTTATATAATTTACTAACAATCTATAATTGCAACAATTATTTTCCATAATTTTAGAAAATTTTATCTATCATCGTCTCAAATATTATTTTCAAATAATTTCTGGTATCAACTTTTCTGCTTTGACATATGATAACACACCGTGAAGCCGTATTATCGTGTCTGCAAGAATGATAGTGACTCGACAGCATATAAAGCTGCGGAAGATTCTTTTTAAAGCGTGTCCAGTGTTTTTTCTCGTCACGGTGTACAGTATCGGAAAATGGTAATTGCGTTGCAGAAGAACGGTCTCGATTCGAGCGACAAAACGAATGTGCCTGTCGTTTGACAACAACGTGGACGTAACAGTTGCGTCTATTTCCACGCGGACACCGTCCATTTGTCAATCGACCGATCTGTTAAACCTTAGACCAACGACAACGCAACAGACGATGGATAATAAACAATGTAAACGACTACGCACCAAGCGTTCCAAGATGTGACATGGCAGGATTATTATCTGGGATATACTTGGAACTGTACGTATATTCGTTATTCGTGCTTCTTCTTATCGACCTCCATCGATCACACGTGTAAGATGACCAAAGGGACGAACGATAGTTTTATAAAGGATCAGTAGACCCATTCGAGCAGGATGTTCTGACGCATATCGTTCGTCTGTTTAAACTGCTCCAACGTCCAATCAATTATCCAACAGGGCAATGCACTTTTGAAAAGAAAATTCGATTTCGAATAAACGATTAACCTCGGTACTTGCTGCATTCGTTTCTTATCGATGAATATTTTATTGGGCCCGCTATCTCCAGCTTGTTAGTTTATATGCTCTTTTCTAAATTTACAAGCTCTTCCTTAATTTAAAGCGACTACAAAGAGGAAGAAAAGACAAGGAGACGTTGAAACGATTAGAGTCGACGAGATACTTGGCTGTTCGCTAATATAAAAGGTGTTCATTTTCTTTTTCTATATCCTTCATCCCGTGATTTCCATTACCATCGAAGCGTCATCGACCCAATCAAAAACAGTAGCTGCACAAGTCCATGAAAACAGTAGCTGAAACACGTCGAAGCCCCGCGCGCGCCTATCGACTCGAGTTTGTCGCCAGATCAATGTAACCGACCTCGAATTCCGCTTCTGTATTCTTGATCAGGCTACCGTCGCCGTCTAGATCGCATTTTAAGTGTCATTATTGCCGCGATGGCGATAAAAAATTTCGGACGATGACGACCGACCGATCGATCGTTCGAGACGCGTTATTCGTAGTTCGTGTCGATGAGACGACTTTTCGTCGGCCTCGTGCGACAGGTTTGCGAGTGTTTCACTGCTCTGTTCGGCCTTGTATCTGGGTAATTCGATCGGCGCATAGAATAAAAGGAAAGAACGAGCGAGCAGTAGGCACGAGCTAAATTATCGCATTCAGGTTAAATAATAACGAGGGATCTCGTCGATGAGTCGCGCCGTTTTTTTCAGTTTGCGTGCAAGGAGAGCTTTGTTTCGCACGGACAAAAGTGGCCGCGTTCACGTGCAACCAAATGTATCGCGAACACGCCCGCGGCCCATCGCCTCAGTCATTGAAACGATGAGAGATGATCCGAGTTGTGTTGCGAAATTATGCTCCGAGAGACGGTAGCGATTCGCGAGCATACGTTCGAGTATAACATTTTTTGGAGACAAACGTCTTACGAGGTTGTAACATGGTCATCGCGATACTTTTATCAGAGAGAATTTAAATCAATTGCATAAAATCAGTCTTAATAATTAGTAAGTTTGTTCCTCAAAAGTAGATTGCATTCTCACGTTGCCTTTATCTTTTACTTCCAGATCGTGACCTTTAATGATAGTAAGCGTTGAAGCTTCATAAATATGGTATATATAACACGGTGAAATTAAACCGCTCGTTGTTATAAATAATTTTAATCGATATAAGTCACGGTAATTTATAGTTCGAGTATAGAACATAGGAAGTAGGTTTCTGAACTTCTATAAAGCTATAAAGCTTTCTTGTATTTCTTTTCTTGTAATATTTCTCTGTACATGTAAGATAGCAAGTCTTTTATTAAGCACAATAACGTACTTGGCATTGTAAGACCCGTATCTTGTACTTTCTTTAAAAACCTGTACTTTTCAGAATATCGTTGTTCATTTATTTAATAGGCCACAGCACGTACACAATTTTCTTTATTTAATCCTTAAGAAAACTGTTTGCGATTACATATTGCCTAATATGGTTAATTCCCATCAAACACTTTCAAGAATCAACTGCACCTTAAGTGGCAATTTGAATATATCGTTTCTCCAGAAGAGAGCCGACTTCGTTACAGCACGTTCCGACCATAAAATCTCACCTTCTCCATTCCATCTTACAAATCAATACTTCGAAAATATTATCAATTATTCATCGAGAAACTTTCCTATTAACATTTTATCCGATCACTTTATATAATCAAATATTTAGCAATATCAAACTATTTCGACGGTATAAAACATTGTTCATAACATTTCAAATATCGTGACTTTCCCTTTAAATTACCACATCAATATTTAGCAAATACCGTAAAATCTATGTTTGCCAAAAAGCTACACCTAAAACTTTCTATCGATCAAATATTCGGTACACCGAAGGATCGAACGAACTGCTTTCCTCTTACGAAACGTTGCGCCAGCATTGCAAGTACTACACTTTCCTCTTTAAGCTCTCAAATCAATATTCAGTAAATATCGTAAATTTTACTTGCACCTGATAGATACACAGAACTTTCCTCTGTACCTTAACCCTTAGAGGCTGTCATAGGTGGAATTTCATCCTATGCAAATGTTAACATAGTGTAACACGTGCCTAGCATAACGTAACGAGTACCTTACTCCATCAACATTCTATACTTCGTTCCATCGATATTTCAGCGTCCTGATATTTCGAATCTCAAATTTTTAAAAGCTCGAACAAATCACCTTGCCACGCCCGCAACAAAAATCCATCCATGTCGCTTTGATCGCTAATTCGGTCGACGAAGTTGCACCAGTTCCCCGTAAACCGAGGCGTACGCTAAACCACTTTCGCGCTGACCTCAAAAAGAACCATCGAGATCGTGACCAGTAAATCACCCGCTGCAACGCGTGCATTTCCCCATTAACCACCTTTTAATTTAATAAAAACTCGACGTTGTAGTTCCATTGACGCAACGCTAATGATGTTAATGGCCAGGCTATCGACATTCAGGGCAAAATCTTTCTTCCATTTCTGTGCAAAACATAGACTCGCGAGTAGCGACCCGTTGCGGTCGATTATCATCAACGAGATAGAGGTCTCACGTTCGCCATCGTCGATGGTCGTTTCCCACCGGCGAGTATCGTCGCAAACCGCGGGCCTGTATCGTCGCTGTTATGCACGAGCAATCGCGCCACTTAATTGGCGTCCCTCGGTTTCGCTCGAAGCGGCGCGAAAGCAATATTATCATGCGGAAACCTTTAAGGCCGGCCAAAGGGGAACCGCCGTCGTCGCGCACCAACAATCCTAATAATTGCACGTGACATAGGAACGCGTTACGCGCGAGATAATTAATCGGCCGATTAATTAAACGTCCCGCCCAATGAGATTACCGATCCCTTTAGCGGGAGATTCAAATCTTTGCGGCTGATTTTGTGATTGCCAACGATAGCGAAAATATAGAAATGTACACGAACGTACGTGTAACATGTAACTGTTGAAACTTTCACTTCCAAGTGTTGGAATAAACTTTGCGCTTCTAGTTTTATAGTTTACGCGGTTGGTTCGAATTTAGATAATCCGTGAAAAACAATTTTATTTTGGGGAAATAGTTATCGTCAGTGGAATCATCTTATTTGCCTCCAACGTTCTGTTAATACGTTATACCAGGCTGTTATACTAGTTTCCCATGTAAAGTTATCTCCGCACATTCGTATCACTGCATACTTATATCTGTCATGTACGAAAAATATTTGTCCTATTTTCTGCTCTATCGAATATTCATAGTTTACTTCGGAGGCACTTTTTCAGCCGACTGTTATACAATTGCGAGCAGGTTTCACGGGCGCGGGATAATATTTCGTCATATTTATTTTTCAGTGACAGTGATAAGGTAACTTGGACTTTTTCTCGAAAATAACACGGTTCTTTGTATATTGAATATTTTAGAACGGCTCCGAGCATTTTATTCGTGTGTAGCGTACGCTGGCGAAATTATTTATTTGCCAGGAGCTATGGCAATATTTTCAGCAAGGAAACGAATGTTATCCCGTTGCTCCCACCAAACAGATAAGCACAGTAAAAAATCGCCCACTCTCGCGCGAGAGCGTTCAAAACTGTGTAACCTTCAACCGTAGAAATAATCTCCTGGGTGAATCATGGTGGAGATATTTAAGGTGGAAACTGTAGATAAAACACCTGGCATTTAACTTTGCAACAGTTGCAACTTTGTCAAAGTAATTCCTGCTGCCTCTTCCTCGCCAAACAAATTTTAATACTTTTTAGCCACTATAAATTGATAAAATACATATGTATAGGTACCGCGTAAGATAAACTAGTAGGATATTTAGGTCGAGATAAGCGTTTTGTCCTCTTGCGTCTCTTTTCGATGAATCTAAAATACACGATATTTTCTCATTCTTTCGTTGTTTATTTCAATGACCGATAACGATAAGCGACAAAGTTTATTATTCTAAGGTTGAAGCTTAGCTGACTCGAATAACTCTATCTTACCACGCTATATCTATCGCCTCTCCACCATCTTCAATTCTCAACACAAAATTACACGGTTCGAAAGAAAAAAAAAAAAAAGGCAAATGATTGATTGAATTCGCAAACGATTAAAAATCGAAATGAAAGTCCGGACCAGAACAGTCGTGCGTTAAAACTCTGAGAAAGATTATGGACTGGCACCATAAATTATCGTTCTGCGAAGTAATTCCACGACGCGCGCGGCTAACCGCGCTCGTCGACTCATTTAAACGCGTGAGTTGCGCTTTGTCCGGTAGATCGTAAAGTTTTCCGCTCGAATTTAGCTTCGATTCTCTTCGTTGGCTCGGCTTGCGACGCAACACACCTACGTTCGCTGGCTCGAGGGTGGCGATATACCGCGAAACGTTCCGTTTTATGCCGAAAAGGTGGGTGAAGTCGGCCTCTCCAAGCAGAAAGTGGGTGGTTCGGCCGAGAAAATTGATCTCCTTCGATCGGTTGGCGTTACCGGGAAATTTAGCGCACCGTTTACGCGTAACTTTAGTTTCGTCCGACACAATGGAGTACGCCAGACGTTTTATTGCGCAATTCGATGAAATGTGCTTCCTGTCCTGTTTGGTATTCGCTGTCCTCGCGTACGGCCGATGTTGACTTCGATGTACATCCGTATTCGTCAAGTTAATCCTGTTTTAGCACGGAAGCAGAAGGAAACGCAGAAAAATACTTGTTTCGCCGCTTCGAGAAACGGTAAATCGCGAATACGTACATGTTACATTACCTTAGTTGCGCGAGGACAGAGCGGTTTTCTAATTTTTATGGGTATAAATGAAACGTAATTTACTCTTAATGCGAATGCAACACACATCTCGATAAGTTGACCAACTGGATGACGAAGAGATATAGAATAGCAAAGGCACTTGCGATTGTAAAGATGTTCTCGCAGATACGTTCGAATGCTCGATTTGTAATTTTCAATTTTTAATTTGCTTTATTGAGTAGGCGAATGAAAAATGATCGTTCGATGCGTTATCGGTGTATAGATTGGATGCGAGATTCTTTTGATCTTATAAATCACTGGAACATCGTTACGTTGCGACATAAAGAAAAGATATCTCGAATGAACCGTTTGTTATTAGCGTCGATGGATTGAATAACGGTGCAAAATAATTAAACTCCAATCGTAAATCTCTTGCAATGATATTTGCGTTCGCTGTTTTAATTGTGTATCAATGTATAAAAAAGACTCTTACAGTCGGTTTGCATAAAAAAGATATTTATATTTTAGATATGACTCAAAGAAGTGACTCTTTATGTTTGTACCTGTGACACGATAATAAAACAGATTTAAGTTTTGTAGTAAATAAAGAACAATTTATTCGAACGATGTATCTCTTAAAAAGAATTTGGATTTGTTATAGAATCGCAAGTAACATCGTCTCCTCGTACCTTATCGTACTTCTAACTTTAAACTGGAATTTAGATTTCAAGAATTTAGGCTTGTACTCGTCTTTATTTAACAAACCTGCGATCTTCCTTACCCATATTTGCTCCTATGGATGTTAAAGTTCACGCAAGATTACGGTTGAAACGATACGAAGTAACGTACGATACAACGTAATTATCAACCGACAGTGACAAGTATTAGGCAAATGAAGCCATTTTTGTAAACCTACGAAGCTACCGAGACAGCTCGTAAAAGCCTAAAAGCAAAGTTTCAAAGACCTCACTCACCCAGGATGATGCCTGGTATAAGTAGCCGGAGTGGTCGTGTGATGCTGGTAGCCCTGTGTGACCACTTCCCTCGGCTGGTGACGATGATTGTTGTGATAACCGGCGTAAGCGATGGCTCTGGTGCCGGTGTAGTCGGCAACCGCGACCGCGCTGAATTTCTCCGGTTTCGAAGTTCGTTGCTCGTAAACGTGTTGCTCAACGCGATGTCTGAGCCCACTCGCAGTTGCTTGCAGTGGTGCGATTGTCGAGCTGCTTCTTTCGGAGAACAGATCGTTGCGAATCCAATTGTTGACGGTACCCTGTTGTTGGAAACTCCTATCGTCGTGTTCGTGTCGAGATCGTGCGAATTTCTCGTGATACGGCCAGACCGGCCAGGTGAGTCTGTGATTGGTAAAGTCGCGATGATCGTTGGCCGTGTGTTCGATCGAAGCGATGGCGATCGGTAAAATAAAGAAAGCACACGTCAGAAGAATTTTCGTTACGGAAGCCATCGCTAAACCAGCCTTCGATCTTCGATTAGGTTGACGATGTCTGGTGCAAGTAACAGTCACGACGAACGGATCACATTCTCGATGATTTTGATCGATTTTTTTACGTTTGACCAAAGGTGCTACGCTGGATACGTCGAACAAGCTCGATGGACATCCGGTGCGAAATCGTTCGAAGGCAACCGAGAGCACTACTGAACGAGACACACGGAGTAGGCTCCACGTGCTTGAGTCGCTCGTACCAACCCCACCATCCTTCTTTCTTTCTCTCTTTCTCTTCGTTTCCTCGTTCCGCCCCTCGTCCTCTCTCGCACCCATCTCTCCTTCCTTTCTTGTTTGCTCGCTTAGACCTCTTTCTTCGTTCCGCTTTGTTCCGCTCCCTTTCTACCTGTCTGCTCTCCTGATACACCGCCAACCGCTCAGTTAACCACCTACATATCCTTGCACGCGTTCGACAAGAACGCTTAGTAGGATAGAGACACAATGGTGCGCGTTGTTTGTTCCTTGGGATAGATGGGACGACCGGCTGAACCGATTGCGAAACTCGAAGGGTACGCTTGTCGCGATGAAATTTTTTCCTCGTTCCTCTTTGTTGATTCATGCCTCGGATTTTTTACGTTGCCACGATCATTGTAATATACATATTACATACAGGGTGCAGCGAGTGTAGAATGGTAGGAATTTGCTAATGGTGAGAAAGCGCTACGAAGATATTTCCATGGATGTGGTTAGAATTTACTGTTGCTTTCGGCTTGCTGAAGATTGCACGACTCGCTTGGAACGTCTACTTCGTGCTTTGTTGCATAGTACGACGGGTCTTGGTAATTTACAAAATATCAGAAATTGTTGGCGTGACTATGAAAGTTGAAGTATGTATGCCGCGTTCAAGAAATTTTAAATATAAAATCGTCGGAGTTAAAAAGAGGAATTTATAATACTTATATTTTTAATACGTTTCTTATTTTCCGATCTATACATTTATGATAAATTTACAATAAATTTATAAGAAACGTATAAGCGTTGAAGTACTTTTAAACGCTAGTGTACCTTTCTTATTCCCGTGTAGAAATCCTACATCGCGTGCAATCGACGCCGCATCGAAGCTATCGTGTCTAAACCTTTGTCGGCTCGAGACTCATCTACGCGATCTTGTTATTTCAACCGTCCAATAAATCAACAATTTCCTCCAACTCCAATTTCCTCGAAAAGCAAAAATCGAAGCAAAGGGAAAGGGAATCGAACGATCGGGTTTCGCGAGCGTTTATTGCATCGTTGCCGAGTCGCGAATCGATTTCGAGATCCGAAGAACGCGGAGACCAGGAGTTTCTCTATTTACGAGCAATAAATGTTAAAGGCGTGCGTGCAAAAGGTGTCACGCTGGACGAATGTAGGTCGTGAGTCACGCGTTCCCGTGGAACCATGGCAGCGCGACCGAACACGCGTACGCTAGAAAATTACGGGTGCGAGGAAAAGCGAGCGATCCGGCCACGACATCGTGCAACCGACGTGTGTCATCCCGATCGATTTTTGTATCTGGATAATAAAGGAACTGAAAATAATAAGATGGACGCGCGCGCTCGCGGCATCGCGTTTACACGCGCAATTAAGCCGCGATAATGAATAGATGCCTGATAATGTGGCGCACATAGGAGACAATGCCCGTGGCGCTGCTCGTAATTACCAGTGATTTAATGTCGAGCACGCTGGGCCATTGTCTAGCTTTCAATCTCTTACCTGTTAATCTCTTTTACCTGCTTCTACGTCCGCGTACCTGTGTTTACGGTTGGGGAAGGAGATGTTTTGCAAGATTTTTGGTTCTGAGTTTGTGTTGTGTGCTTCTTTGCGATTTTTTCTAGCTATTAGATTTATGAGTAGGATCAGGTTCTTTTTTAATTTTCCGTAGGAAGTGTTCGGAAGTACGTTTTTCGATCAAAAATGAGACAAGTATTGAAAATAATATTGTACGTATTATTTTCTGATGATGATACAGCATATTCGTATTTATCCAGAATATTTTGTTTAAGGAGTGGATTGTTCAAATGACAAAAATTAAGCACGTATTAATTAATTGCGAGCAGAGCTCCATACGTATGTAAGGTCATGTATCTCTTAAATCAAGTAGCGAATACGGTTGAAATTGTTTTAATTAGTTTTCGAATTTGTGTTTGTAAATACCTGTTTATTTCTCTTTAATCGACAGAATTTCTTAATTAATTATACAGTCACGTTTGGGAATATTACATACATACATTACTTCCATAATATATGGAAGATTAAAACGATGATTTATACTGCAAAAATATCACGATATGACATTGAGATTCTTACAAAGAGAAATATGAAATCATCGTTACCAAAAGTGGAAGATCTGGATGAGAACAACTTCAACAACTTGAACATTTTTCGTTTTCGCATTCGAAACGATACGATATCTCTGTTATTAAAGTTTCTGTGAAAAGAGCAACGGATTATCGACAGAAAATAGTTTATTAAGTAAAAAAGATTGTTAAATCGTTTCTTCTCGATGCAAGCGTTGCCTGATCGCAATCAAACTTTTATTTTATCGATCAAACATTTCCCGCGAACTTGATTTAAATTAGCCCGCAGTATTGTACATTCGCCTGTCTCTCGATGAAATTGAAATCGGAGATTAGAGACAAACTGCTTGAAACTGCCGTGATTCATGGCCGTCCTTGCGAAATTGGTTCTGACGTTAAACTGCGGAATTCAATTTCATTTCTGTCTATTAGGGAATTTTCTGCTGTTATACTGATCAATGTAAATGTAATTCGCAAATATGTGTAAGATTTCTTCGGTATTTTTACTAGAAATTTTCTAAAGATTTCAGATTAAATCGTCGAATAATCGAATTGCTCTTAGATAATACAAACGTAACTTTGCGCTAATTTAATACGTGAAAATAATGTAGCAAACAAACTCCATCGTAAAAAGAGAACAAAATTTTCTCCATCTAAAAACAAATACGAGTTTCAGTTGTCAAAAGCTTGTCATAAAAGTAAACTACCATTTCAACACAAAAAAGCAATCTAAAAGATCGCGGTAAAATCTAATCAGGACTTAAATTACGACCGAAAAGGATTCAATCACCCTGAAGATTACAAACACGCCACCTGTTAAAGAACCATTCTCAAAGAGTCATTTCTAACGATCCTACACTAGCGCGCGTTGAAATTTAACGCGACTCCTCGTAGCCACGATCCTCGGCCATTCGATGTAATACTCGAATTGATACGTTACAAAAAGCGGATTAGAAAAACGAGCAAAACGATGAGCCACGACGGGTCGCGCGCACCCGTCCCATTTGTCAGGATGAATTATTCACCGTGAGAAAAATAATCCAACGCCCGGGCATCCGGCATCCACGGAACAAAGGGTTGTGAAACGGCGTTCTGCTTTTCTTCTATCCCTACTGGGCCTCTCTATATCCTCGTTGTTCCTGTGACTCTCCGCCCAGCCCGTTTCTTCGTCTCCGTCTCCTCCTATTCCATACGAGCGAGATGATTTCTTGCGAGCTAGCTCATGCATAAAGGGAGACAGAATCGTCGGATATCTTGCGGTAAAGATAACATCTGCGGGAGCCGCGAGAGATTTGCGGTAGACAGTGGCTCCAGCCTCCAACTGCCTACGCATCTTCCAGCTGCACCGGCTGGTCCACCTGCATTGCAGCATTGCACTGGTTCAATGTCGGTGCAACGTTGACCGCGTATAACGATCGGAATGTTGCTCGTCGAAAATTGGTGTCCAACGAGCTGTGTACGTACGAGTCTTTCACGAACGACCAAAAATATCGCAACGTGATGTGTGAAAGCTTGTAATATCGTTGAATCTTACGACGATATCTCGACGATCGGAGGAAAGATTGAAGCTACGGAGGGGAAAAATAATTGGATGTTTGATAACGAAATTTCTTTTTAAGGTTTGAGGCTGTTAGGGTTGATTGATATGGTATGAGGGGTTTAGGTTTAGCGGGAAGATAGTACGAGGCTTTTTAATATCGTTTCACAGATAACGTGTTCCTGGAAGTATTAGGTCAAGAAGTTTTCAGACGACTTGGAACTTTCTTAATTGTAAACCTATTAAGTCAATCTTGTTTAAGTTGCTCTCTGAGTTTTATCCTTATTGGCGGGGCTAGAGGTCAAATAAAGTGGTTAAAACTGTTACGATATCAGGAGTCTCGAGTGATTTCTTACGTGGATAGTTGTGCTTAGGGGAGATAAACGTTGTTAAGAGCTCGAAGAAAAATCTCGTATTTAACCAACTTTATATGCAAACTTCACGCGAATTATTATAAGAGTTCCTTTCATAAAATTTTTTTTTATTTTTAATTTGCAACTTCCTATCGAGTAGATATACCTATATAAGTTGCACGATCTTAGAAAGGTATAAATTGCACAATTTTACGAAGTTCGAACAAATTGAAATACTTTTAACGCTATAATATTCCATCTTCTTTACACCGTGAAAACTTTTCCTGCCTCTGACTCGTGTAACTTTCTCGCTCTAACTTTACACACTATTTATTATTTCAATTTTTTATCTTAATAACGTTGCACTTACCCAGTTTCGCGTATTATTCTATTGCCTGCTGGTTCTTAATGCTTAGCGATACGTCAATTCGGTTCTTAAACCGCTATGTCAAAGTAACTTTCGAAACTTTCTTTCTAAAATTCTACCAATCAGGAAAATAATATAAAACATCAACTGGCACGGTGTAATTCGTTTCTTGCATATCCCTGAAAGGGTTTCGCCGACGGCGTATGAAGCATCGATGACTGGTGCGCAATTTAGTCGAGCAATTCGGATCCGAAAGTGCACACGCGAAAGGGATCCAGGCGCAATTTCTGCACCGGATCGACGTGGTCGAGACCAAGGTCAGTGGTGCTGCGACCGCGGCGAGGTCTGTCCGTCTTTTTGTTCGTATCCCGGTGCTTGTGTTCGGAAGCGGCGTACGGGCAACGGCGAGATAATTGCGCGCATCATCGTCGCGTTATTGGCCATTACGAGCACGAGACACAAAACACGGCAGCAAATCCAACGATAAATCACAGTGTGACATTATAATATTCCACCGTGCGACATTTCCATTCGCTCGAACGTTTTCATCCATCTTCATTGCGCCATTTCGGCGACGACGACGATCCTCTACGACCGGCAGCTCGTACCCTCGAACTCCCTTTTCCATGGATCTGCAATGCAAATCGACTTCCTGGGAAGATGTAATCATCGATGCCTGTTGGCTTCTCGCGGGAGCAGGTTTCGTCCCGTGGCATTACCAGAGGAATTTTCGAGACAGCGGTGCAACCGAGGCAATTTGACTACCTGAACCCTCTTGTGTAATAATTTCAGAATTAGCGAATCGAGAAGCGACGATCGTAGGTTATACAATTTTTCATAATTTTACAATTTTGCAGCGGACAGAACGATCAGGATATTTGTATGACTTTTAAAATTCACTCACAAATCTTTGTCTTGTTACGAACGTGTTACCATTATAGGAAAGAATTTATAAGAACATTGGTAACTTGTGACTCGCGACCTGTAAAATTTTACTAATCGTATGTATTCAAAGATGATTGGTAAATTATTGTGCAAGAGAGTCCTGCACCGAGTTTACTGCTTTCACTATGATGGATGATTTAGTAATTGGCTAGTATAAATGTTTTCGATGTGTTTGGGTATTTAGGTTGTCGAATAAAATTGCCCAGAAGAATTATACACGCTGGAAAATGCAAGTGATGAAATAGAATTGCGACTAAATGATAGATAGCAAGTCTTGATGTGGTAAAACGTTGCTGATATCTGTCTGAATGATCACTACGTTGACACCTTAAACTATTGCAGATGGATTGCAAGATATTTCGTGATTTATTTGGTGAACAGGAAACGCTACAAATGATATTAAACGTTTTACATAATTTATAAAATAGATTTCAATCAGTCTCAGTTGTACAAAGAAATATTCGATTCTGTGTTTATCCTAGAAATCATTCGGCCTGTCTGAAATTTCTAAGAATTTCGTTCACTTGATGATCAGCGATACTAAAAATATTCACACTGGTAATAAAAACAAGAAAGCGAAACGGAATAATACCTAAAATTGTACACTAACGTGTTAGCAGAGACAAACATTGTTTATATCACAAATGCCCCCAAAAGCAAATGTGATTTAAACGATCTTACATATTGATATTTCGTTCAGAAACGCGATACAGTCGTTCAACGGTACGCGGGTTTTTTCGTAAAAGACATCGCATTAATTTCTCGAGTAATAACGTCGTCACTTTCGAAATCTGTATTAGAAACGTATGAAATCAGCACCATACAACGATACCAAAGGAACGCGTGGTAAGGCCAAAAGTTTAACTTCTCGATCTGCGTACTGTTCTTTCGTCCGTGCGAAGATCGAGCGATAAGTTTCGTTATCGTGTCATCGAATGTTCGCCCATTAATCATCGTTTGCACGTATTTTCTTTTGGCAGCCCGACCGGTTCCACGCTCCAGTCGAACACAATGAAATTCTTGCGAGAATATACGCAACGAATATGAAAAATGATCAACATTCTCTGCATGTCGAAATGCATATTTCTGTTTTCGATATAGCAATCACAAAGTTGGCTTGTTATTTTCAATACAGCATAAACGCTGATGACACAATCCACTAACGATTAACGTTTGATAAATATTTCCTATTATCTTAATTTTGGAAAATATATAATTTCTAATTAATTAATATTATCGCACTACTACGTATACACCATATACAAGTATAAAGAATTAAATAAACCGTAAGTAAAGCTGTAAATCATTAGGAAATTATTAAAATATTTAGAGGATATTGTCTCATATAAAACCTTAGACTATAAATACATGGATTAATATTATTAGTGAAATTTTACAAATTACGAATCACAAACTATCGACTCTAATTCTCTTTCGTAATGGCAAATAAGCTCCGTAATAAAACAAACGATGTACATAAATGTTCCAAATTAGAGATCAAGTTTGATTATTCAGTTCGTTGTAAACTTGAAAAATTATAAACTCGCAATTTGTTAGTTCATTGATATTATTAGTTGATAAATTATTGCGCAAGAAAATTCAGATGTTCCTATACTTATGAACGACACATTATACACATCGATGTAAATTAGATTTAATTTTCACGATTCTACAAATCCTCTGCAACGGTCTTAGAAATCATTTCGCGGAAATAGTTAGAAACTCTCGGCGATGTTTCGTTTGGTTTCACTTTTATTGGTATTAATTTCGTAAAGATACGACCGACCTCGGCTTGTACAGCGCGATTTCGAATAATTTACGAGCGATTCACAGAATTTGCGCGATTTGTTGTTTATCTCGCTCGCTTGCTACAACTTTGGAGAAACGCGACGGACGTTGAATTATCGTGGAAATTTGTGTTGTCAGCCGAGGAACTTGTTCCGTGAGATCTTCAGGCGACTTTATCGTAGAAAACGCAACGGAAAAAAACGGTGATCAAAGGCGCGGTAACGTGGTCGCACGGAATACACATCGACGTACGCGGACTATAGAAAAATTTGTCTTGCACAAGGGACCAACGTTGCGGAAGAAATTAATGACCGCGGTAAATTGTCGAGGTTGCAAAGACTCGATAAACTTTAACCTTTATCTTGGAGAAAACGTTGCGTTCGGCGAGGGTGACGCGTAAAAGGGGTTAATCGGACGAATATAATTTTTCGTGCGCATTACATCAACTACACGCGTCGACGTGGCTGCTTTTGAGTGAGTAGCGTTCACGCTTCTCCCACGTTTTATGTCGGTGCTCGATTTGATAATCTCGTGCCAATTTTAACGATCGAGCGCATATGAAAACACGCAATATGTCCAGCAGGCGTCTTTCGGTAGATACGTCTAAAAATAAACGAACGTGTGTAACGCGTTGAGCGATATCAAAAACGTGTGTCCCTTTGTAAGATACGTCCCATGCTTATGATTCAGCATGTCACGTTCAGTCTGACACATCAGACGTTCGGTCTGTGCGTCTGCACGACTGCATGCTTGTGCGAGACACAACATAACTGGTTTTGTAAACGTTAAACATAAATGAACGTCGATACAACGAACAATGATAGGGTTGTCAATTAAAGATTTGCAATCGGTATATGATACGATCTGTTGTAGAGAGCGAGGACGAAGGGCTGACAATCGTTACTTCGAGTCACAGCTTGAACCATATACAATTATGTAATAGGATTTTCGAACGATAATCCTTGTAAGGAAGAATAAAAGCAAGTACAAATGCACTATGCATCTTTTCTCTTGCGTAGCATGTAAAATATTATTTTATGTGTTCTTTTCGTTATGGTTGCATTCACTTTGCATCGCTTCTCGGATAATCGAATGATACAAGGACAATGTTTCCATTGCAACGATACTTCAGGTGAAATTTCACCGAATCGAGCGTCGCGACGTCTACCATCATACAAGCTGCTTCGATGCGCTGCCAATTCTCTGCAGAGATTCTGTTCACTCTCGAATTTAAACCTCTCAATTGTTTCGTTGAACGGCTGTTCCGCCTACTATAGCTAAATCAACGTCGAAGAAGAATATAAGTCTGTAACGAGTAAAGAACTACTTTGAAGAAAATATTTATCTTCCTTCCCTTCGGTACATATAAAATATTCTCCTTTGTAAAGAGCATAACATTACAGATACTCGTTGTTCATATAAATATTTAATAACAAACTTTTAACTCTCACTGCTTTTTTTGCAACGTCATGCGAGAAATATTATTTCTTCGATAGGTACAACGCGTAACTATATACAGCTATACAGCAGTTACAATTTTCTAGATACAATCTCTGTTAATTGTAATAATAATTTCTTTTACTGCGAAGAAGAATTTGTTTTCCAACTGTTGGAATACAACGCTTAGGGATAAGTACCCATACACAGACACCCACACAGGCATTTGAACAGGACACTTACACAGGTCATACTCATTACTGTATAGAGAGTGGGGTTCAAAGTATTTAAGGGATCACGGGTTACTACCTAAGTCTAGTCTGAAAGTAACTGGCCAACAATCAACAATTCTTGCACACGTTGTTATATCACTCGCTTGTACACATCAGGTTCTGTAGTTCTGTTTAATAAACATCGCTGAATATTATTTCAACATAAACATCGTGTCTTCCAAAAGTTATTAACCTTAGCTTCTAGATTAAATTCTAACACCAACATTCTGCAAATAAATCCAAAGTTTCTAAGCAGTCTCTGTATTTAGGTAATTTCTTGACTCGCTATCGACACGGAAACAACGCGAGAAAAGTAACGCGTCGAACAGTTGTATACAATCTGGCAAAGTTTCAGTCAGGTAATGCAATTTGCGAGCACCCAGTACATTGAACAAACAGCAGCGCACTCGGACGACGTATCCAGGTTCTGACCTACTGACACGATCCAGTGACGTCACGGGAGTGCACGAGAGTTTAGAAAGGAGCGAAAAGACTATAGTCGACTGGAGGTTGACCCTAGCCAAGGGGATCGTTTTCCGTGTGCAGCAGGGTGTATCGAAGTTTTACCGTACCATCGACAAGCGACAAGGCGATACTCGTTCAACCGAGGGAAGGAAAAAAATGAACGAAAAAGACATTGCATCGAAACCGTAAATTAATATGTTCTTATGCAGCTCGCTAATAATTTGTGGGTATAGAATTGCGTCGATCTATATCGTGTTCCTTTTTGCACTTTTTACTGGTGTCGATTTTAGTGTAGCGTATCATGTTTTGTGGTGTAACGTGGTGGAAACGAAAGGTTCACAGACCGATGAATAAAAATCTGTCTTATAACGCAAATATTCGGTTACTACTTCGTTCCTTTGCTGAAGATAAATATTTTTGTTTCTTATAAAATACCCAATGGGAAATTGCGATTCGCGTAGGATATTGACTTGTTAAAATCAGGAACGTTCAAGCGAGGGAAGTTTTGCTTAGTTTTCGCTAACGTGGTTTGATTATATACGTACGTAGTTATATTAGATGATCTGCTCTCTAACTGAGTGTCCATTGAATAACGAAACGATATTCGTGGAGTACGACAACTAATCCTAAAGTTACTCGCAGCACATTTTTCAACATACTTGAAGTTAACGTTAAAATCAAATACGTCTGAAAATTCACACCAACCAAAGTCGAGATGTGGAAGTGACGTTAAAATTACAAGGAAATAATGCTATCAAAAGAGGCATCTGCTCGCTCTAAAAGAGACCAACCGGTCAAACAGTGCTGCATCATAGTATCACCTGAAAAGACAAGGGCACGGTGCTCGAACAAAAACTCGGCTGCAGCCGAAGCGCGAAACAAAGTCCGATAACGCTTTACTCTAGAACGGTTTGAGTTTCGACGAGCGACAAATTTTCTTTGGAGCCGCGGCACATCATGGTCGATCGATTCGTTATTTCTCGATGGCCGTACGTACGATCGCTGCAGGAAGCGCATCGTGCCACCGCTGTGAACGAGGCCTCGCCTCGAGGATCGATCGATAGCCTGATCGGGGATCGGCGAACTTCAGCCGGATCAGCCGCGAGTCGCTCCATCCTTTGTCTAAATTTCTTTTCCTCCGGGCACTCTTCGTCTGTCATTTGACCCAACACTTTTTTTTTCTATCATTTTCTAATAATTTTTTCCCGCAACATTGAGCCGCGTGCAAAAGCCGCGACTCTGCTGCGTGTCCGGAGCTCGTTCGCGGCGATCGTTGTCCAGGGAAATTCACGGTCGAAGGATATGAAAAGTCGCCGGGCGGCTGCCGGACGTGTCTCCATATGCGAGGGTGACGTGTTCGAAGAGCCGCTGCTTGGTTAGAAAACGGCGCACGAAGGTCCCAGGTGGATCCCTCGCCGCGCGATTCCACCGCCACGAGAACCACGGCCGTGCACGACATCCACTGCGTCGGCAGTGGACGACAGATTCCGCGGTGGAGATCCAGACGGGAGACCAGGTGGAAAGTTTGGAGTGGATCGAGACACGTCAAGGTATACGTGTGTTTACTTTTGGGACTTTGTCACCGTTTTATGGTCGGCTAGATGAGATTTTCGTACGACCGAGTAACGTAGACGCGTAAATTGCATCGGGAAATTTTATTTTCCTCGATATACATATTACAATAATTATATGCCGCACATCGCACATGGCTCCGACATGATAGTGTGCAATCACTTGTTCTTCGAACAGAGGTTTCCCATACGTATTTGGTACATACGATGTCTCTTTATGTGCGTTCGATCGTGTATTTAAAAATAATCATAGTTTTAATACCTAGCATTCAGTTGATTGATTAAAGAAAGTTCGAGTAAATATCTGTTGAACTTTTCCTTCTCTCATTACGAGTAATTTTGCAGTATTTTTAATCTTTCGAGTTTCTCCGGAGTTCGAAGATGATAACGATCGTCCGACAGGTCGACGAGAATTTGATCGCGCTTATAATGTTTATCGAATGATAATATTCATATTCATGTAGTAGTTAGCATTGTGAAATATCTGTGATTTTGAAATTTGTTATACGAGAATTTGTAGGATTTTGCAAGACACGACTGGAAACTTTGTATTCACCTAAAATAATTATTCAGCATTTGCTCGCTTCGTAACATACCGTAATTTTTATCATTTTATTTCGATCGTTTTATTATTATCATCTGCTATTATCAGTTTTTAACCTAATATGGTATACGAAGATTACACACTTGAAAAATTTTCCGAAGTTCAGACGACTGTGTAATATAAAGGTTAACATAGAACGTAACGAAGTGAAAGTACGCCGTAAGGGAATAAGAAGGACCAAAATTTGTACGTCACTGTTTCCTAGGGAACGTGAAAGTCATACCCCTGGGTAGAAAGTTTCGAAATGGAGATGAAAAAAAGAGCGAAAACGCTCGAGCTGCCAAGGCACATCCATGACACAGTTTTACAGCTTTGATCGAGCACTGGCCTTGGTTCGAAATATTTAAGCGGATACGTAGTAAAGTTACTTTATTTCTGGACATGCATGTCACTATCAGAAATATGATGAAAGCAAGGGTTTGTTTGTAGAAAAAAAAGCCAGTCCGATATCAGGAATGAATATCGAAAACAACGTTCTATATGACTGCTTGATTGCTCACTGTGCAACAATACCCATTTCATTTAATTGTAGAAAATATCACACATTTCTGAACCACTGTCCTTACTTCGTCATATTTTACCCTATGTAGTTGTTGAAAGTAAAACTTTTATGCAAATAAAGAAACCTTTTGTAGCAGCTACTGTATTACAAATAACCGTGTAACCATTAAAAATAATCACGTATAATTTCTAAACAGGTGCTGAGTAAAACCGCATATCTACACGTTTTAATAGGAACTTTAATCAACCCTTCTTCTGATTTCTCTAGTTGAAAGCCTTAACAAACGTTTAAATACCATTGATCTTTTCAATTCGCTGATAAACCAAATATTTCACGAGAAACGTCAGGTACTCCGTTTCATCTTCTTACTTTACTTCCATCAGCATCCACGTTACAATCACCCTTTTGATATCTCATACGTGCACTTGGAAGCTCTCAATCCGCTGGGTTCAACATAAACATCACCTAAGTACATAGGAGTAATCTCGGTAATCCCGTTCGCATTATCAAAGCCACAGAATCGTGTGTCACGATACCGTAAGTGGTGTACGTGTAGTGTAATAAAACACGAAACTGGCTTCTTTGGTACTCGAGCAGAGCGCCTGGTTTCTCCATTCTAGCGAGTCGGAACGTTAAAAGCCGACACGATAATGGAAACACTGGACGTTGATGTATCTTAATAAGATAACACCGTTTATGCATGTTATTTATTGCCGATTAATCGGTATTCTGCATGGAAACGAACCAAGGGACCAAAGAGGCGTGTTCACGGTGCACCATTTAAGGTGTTCCTCTCGAGGAGACTTGGAAAGGGTCGCCGCGTTTCGCGTCCAAGTCACGTCGTTCCGTGCGTCGCGTCGTCGCGATATATCAGCCGATCAAGGAAGCCTCGAGACGTTTCGCTTCGCAATTTACCAGCCGCGTCGTATTTTTCTCCGCGTCCTTATCGAGACGTGTCTCACCGTGTCACGGTCGCCTTGACATCGGCCCGCCGCACCGCCGTTATCTCAAATGTATCTCTCCGGTTGCTACTTGACCTCCCCTTTTTTTCAACTTTCCCCTCAGAACCGATATCAAATCTTCCACCCTCAGAGGGGAGGACAGATGATGTCCACCTTCGGCTATCTATTGCAGTCACCTTTTCTCTCTCTCTCTCTTTCTTTTTCCCCTCTGTTCGATTCTGACTCTAGGACAGATGTCGTTGACGATTGTTTTTTGTGGGACAGCGTGGAGATCTTGAAAGAAGAAGATGGCAGGTTTAGGATGAGAAGTTTTTACGAGCTCTCGAGAAATTGAATTTACTAGGGATGCTTGTTTTCGACTTTGTGGTTTATGGCCTCTCGAGTTTCATGTTCGAGGCTGATGCTTCCAATTAAAGCGGAAGGAATAGCGGAGTTTCTGCTACTGCGCTTGCAAAAAGTCTTCAGCTTCTTATTTCTATCTTTTTTAATGGTCGCACGGTTGTTCCTAAGTGGATGTTTTTCACTTTAGAGTAAATTTTTAATCGTTCTTGTGTCATACTTTTAATACCACGAGAGAGGAAATCTGTGTTAAAATTTCTTGAAATAACGAAAAGTGCTAATAATCGAACAACTTCTGGGAAAAATATATTTTTATATAATGCAATTGACATTCATACGGCCAAGAACGAAGCAGACATTGATATATGTATGTGCGTACAAAACATTTAACTTAAGGAACTCGCGATCAGGAAAGTCACAGATGTTTCTCAACTATCACGCTTCAATTTTACTCACTCAATTACGCGTACACAGATTAATGCACGCGAATTCTCCTTCTCGTTGCTTTCGTTCCATATGCAGTCGTTTCCAGTTAATCGCTACATATTTTACACATGGTTGAACACAGAACTGAACACAGTACGCTATCTTGTACTTGTCCTCCGCATTCTTTGTCTCCTGAACTCTCATTTTGTTAATCCATGGATTTTTCTTCTTGCTCTCCCATTCACGTTCATTTTCAATTAACCACGGTACATTTAACAAATTAATGATCAGAGTCTGAATTTAATGTTCGTTCTTATCCTTCATATCTGTAATTTTATAACGTTATACATATTAATTCACTCTTGGGCCTCGAACGTTCTTCTCTCGGTTTCCCTTTCCAACATTTTCATTCAATTTAATCTTACTTACATTAAACGTAGGCACATTCCTGTTCATAAATATTAAGACACTTAAGTAACTCTGCGCAATTATTACGAAATTTAAAAAAGAAAAAAACCCTCTAAGAATTGATATTTCCTTTTGAAACGTCGGGCAATTAACGATTCGCCTATTCGATATTTTAATAATAATTTCATTAATTTGAGGTAGTAAAATTAATTATTTTATAGTCCATATGCGTAGCGTTTTTTGATCACTATTTTGGTTAATTTTGACACTCAAATTATAAACAATGATACGTATTATATATTTAGACTTTGAGTATTTTTCCTGATACCCTTACATTTTTTCGGTAGTATTGAGAATGTAACGATTGCGAAAAGTCGAATCTCATGGACTGGTTAACTCGCACTGACAATTGCAAGAGCACCAACTTCATTTATCTTGTATATGTATATCAGCTTACTACTCGTATTCGATACTTTATAATACACTCGGTCTTACATTTACACAATAATCGAGTAACATTTATTTCCCATTGCCCCTATTTCATCGAGTTTCAGTTCCAGCCGAGCATAATATATTTTAAGCATCGACGTTCCCGTGCTTCTGATTCAACCTGTCATCCACAACGTTCAGGTCCCTTATCTTTCGTTCTGCTGTATGTTAATTTATATCCTGGCAGCGGACGTTGTTGCGTTTTGCAAATTTTCCCTCTCTCGCCATTTCCACGTTGGCTCCCCTCGACTGTTCCAGACACGCGATATATCTTAGGCTCGCGTAGGTAGTAGGTAGTCACAAAAGCTGCCCGATTCAAGCTGTCCTCCGCATCGCCTCGGTTCTTTATGGTCGGCCCTTTTCCCGTTCTGAAAGACCGAACTCGTTACGCGGCCACGAAACGAAACGCAGCCGTTCTTTCATCGCCGTCGACCACCATTTGTCAAGTTCTCCTCGTTGGGAAGGCCATTAACGTTCCTCCTTTTTCTTTTGCAACGTCGGCTCTTTGTTCTTATCTAGTTGACTACAACAGCGAAGAATTCCTAGTCGCAGTTAATCAGTTCGCGTTATTAATTTTTAACGTCTGACAACTTTCTTGTCGTAAATGGTAGGCCACTTTCAGCCTTTGACTGGTCAGACTCGTGAAACGTGTTTCCTAGTGATAATACATCGACGATCAAACGTTAAACGCGAGTTAGAAAAAGGGTACACCTCGCTCGTTTCATTGACCTTTATGTATGTTGTCAAGGTCATCGTTTTGAGTAACCAGGACGTAATATATGAGTCCAATTCAAACTATAAAACATACTTTTTGTGTTTACTTCGGGAGATAAAGTTGAGAAGCTGTTACACGGATGTACAAGTGAAATTTCTTAAAATAGTGACCTTGAGTACGTAGATCGCTATCGATCGAAACGGAGAAGCGTACTTTTTTCTATGTAATTGTGATTTCTAAAATTACAGCTAGTCTCTTAGATGTTCCTTCAAAGATATTCAGATTCTTTTCTCGCAGCCCACACGCAACGCGTTCATTTGCTTCGATAGATTACCTTTTTCATCGCGTATTCCGTTTGTGTCGCTCGACCGTGGAACAGAGTTTCTTCCGGTTTGTTTTTCCCGCTCGGAATTGAGTTTTTGCAGCTCGGCAAATCGATCTAGTTTTTCCGTTGTAGATTACCGTCTGCGCGTTTGTTTCGCAGGTTTTTTTAAGGATCGATACTTGTTGCGGCTACAATTGTAGTTCTTCTTTGATCAGACGGCTTGTTTGCACTTTATAAAGCCGTTCTTGAAATAGATATCGGCATCGTCTTCCTATAGATTAATCAACGGTTCTCTGTCCTGAACTATATCGAACTCTTTTGTTAGAAATTAACAGAGATTCGTAAGTTCCATGGCAAGCAAAATGTAAACTTACAGTAACGAAGAAGAACTTCTATAATCGTCGTAATCGTTTGCGGTATCTGTCAAGTGCGAGTGAATCAACTCGACGATATTTATAGATATTTGATAGAAGTATAGAGATCAGTAAAGTACTTAACGATAGTTTTAAATGTCTTTCATTCGTGTAACGCACACAACGGAATTTGTATATAAACATAAAAAGGTTTTTACTACAAACGTTCAAACTTCTTCGTGAGCCATTGTACCTACATATATGTCTTTTAAGCACGTACGACAGCTTACGTATACGTTACATTCGGTTGTATTTAATCTTTCTAACGCAAACACCGTCTTTCTGTAGCAGGTTCAACTACCGTTCAGAATAAGTCTCCGTTCACGGCCATTCTATGTTTCGGCCAGTCGATCGACCCCTAAGTTTCAGGCAGCGCGCCAGCGACTGGATCTATAAGGTCAGTTTCAACGGTAAAAACACACGGCGGCTGGCTAATGCGGAATTCTCCGTGGCGGTAGTCTTTGCCAAATGGGTCACCCGTGTGTACGTGTTCGGTATATGTATCTGTTAAAAGAGGAAAGGAACGCAGGGTAAACATAGGAAAACTCTACGAGGATGACGATATTCACGCCGTTCGGGGAGCCATAAAAGTCTGAACGCGGCCTACTACCGCGATATATACCGGTCTACCTAAACGAATTATCGTGGATTTAGCGTTGTACAGCCTTGAAAAAGCACGACGGTCACGGAATCGATCTTTTCCACCAGCGTTCTTCTCTTCTCTTCTCTCCTCTCTCTTAACCCTCTGCTGCTCCTATCCTGACTCACCCTTAGACGTTTTTCTCAGTTGGGAAGTCGCAGTCCAGAGAATGCGAGAATAATCAAAGTAAGGAGAATGCAGAGCGTGTTAACCTTTTATCCCTTTCGTCTCAATTTATGCGGTCAATTGAAAGGTATATGCGCGTCAGGTTCAAAGGGTACTTGATCGTGATGTGTTATAATTGTTTTTAATTATCTCGTGTTTAAGCAAATTTCATAAATTGGTGGGTGCCTTTTTTACATTGCTAAATAAAAGAAGAACGTTTTAAATTAGCAAGGAACACGCGCGTCAAATTTCCAATTAACGATCAGACTCTGATCACTCTCCTTTCTTTCCTTCTTCCATGAAAATGACGGCGTTGAGAGCAACGAGAACGAATTGATTGAAATTCATTGAAATATCGTAGGCTATTTTGGCTAACTCGGTGCAAAAACGTCACTAGGGAAGCAAAAACCTTTCGTGCTCCTCCCTTTTGGTGACTGCAATTTATTCGCTAATTGCTCTGCAGCCTGCTGGTGCACTGGCGATTTCATTAATGAAAAATTGCGAACCGTCAACGACAAAAATGTTTCCCATAACATACGGAACGGCTGGTCGGCTCCGCTCGCTTCGTTATCGTTCGAATAAACCCGCGACTTCAATTAACGCCGTGCACGCCCACGCGCTCGACCCGAATCCTGCTTCTTAATTGGCAAATGATCTTTCGTCACGGAGAACACCAGCTTCGAGTCTATCGGTAATTCGACACCTTCGCTACGGATTTTCTATCTACCACCACGCTTGGTCTGAGAAAATTGGAAAACGTTGATAGAGTTAACGAAGTTGGTCCACCGAGACCGATAACGACTGCGTCGAATAAAAATTTCCATCTTTTCGAATGAATATGTAGATTGGAACGCTAAAAATTATAGGTGCAAACTATATATATATTTCTTTTCTTGTCTGCTATAGTTTGCAGTAAGAATTACTGATGAAAAATTCGGGACGTGTTTTAAGACCTTTTATATTTTTTTATAGCATCAACCTGACAAATTGTTTTTTAAACTGCTGCTGTTCATCCATTCATAAAACAAAATGAAATTTGAATGTGCAAAAATACACAATGTACATAATATGGAAGAGCATATAAAATATCGAATGTAAAGTACTACATAGCCGTCGGAATATTTGAACGACGAAACGAATCTCTATTTAGGTTTTATTTCTTTAGTCGTGTTCGTAAAAATGTGAATTCGCATAAACATCGGCGGTTTATTAATCGCAAAAAATACACTTACTTTATACTAATTCTAATTGAACTCTGCAATTTTCATAAATATTTGTACCGTTTTTGCACCTTTTGTTCTACTCGGTTAATGGAATAATATATCTACTATTCTCAGATGTTATTTCTCTGGTCGAGGGAGCCAGCCCCGGGACCAAGAGCCGGCCCCTGGTTTGCATGGTTCGCCACAGCTCTACTTCTCTGGCGTTGTCGACGAAGCGTCGCCAAGACGATTCTAGCCGTATCGCCGTTAAGATTGCTGAAGAAACGCAATCTTCTACCATTGACCAGTTCGAAAGGCTCGTCCACGGCGACACTGACGAAACAACGACAGAGACCAGAAAATTCGATATTGCAACGGAAGCAGCACAGGCACACGGGTATCAGAACGAAAGTGAAACGGCTATGTACCGGTGACGGGCCGCACGTGACCAGTTCCACATTTACGATCCAGAGCCAGCAAATTCATTATAAAGTGACCAGAAGCGGCAAAATATACGGGAAATATCCAAACAAGGTCGCCACGCCGGTGACCAACAGCCAGAGAAGCCATTGAAACGCGACCATTCCATTTTCTCCGATTGTTTAACACCGACGACTCTCGCTTTTGTCCGACCGTGCCCGTTCTCGCATTAATCGCGGCTGCTCCTCGCGGACCGATGTTTCAACTCGAAAAACCACGTGTGCATGTACGATACGTAATCCTGGGTTTGTTTGCCATAAAGTCATTTTGTCAAATGGACACCGTGTATTTTTTCTTTAACATCTCGAGGGCTAACGATCGTTAAAGGTTTCGTAGAATTGGCTGGACGTTGAAACTATTCGCGAAGATCGTTCGTTTCGAGCGATTTGAATCAGCGAGGTAAATTAAATCGGTGGAACGTTGAGTTGGAAAAAGATTTGGAAATATTCCGGTGGAAGGCAGCCGTAGAAAGTTGCTTTGGTCTGGTGTAGGCTGAATCGCGGATTTTTGTGGAAATTAAAACGAGACTGGTTTTTGATTCAACTAGTATGTCGGCTTCTTCCGCCAACGAGGTTTTAAGTCGTAATTTTTAATGGGCCGAGAAGTTTCGCGTCGAGTTTGACAGGAAGACAAAGGCGCACTCCATTTCTTGCGAAAGAACAAATGCGAAGTAGGTCAGAAACAAGTTAATCAAGTTTGCGGGAAGGTAAGCTTCTACCAAGGTATATCTCAAATTGCGTTTTACATATCAGTATGGAATTTTGTCTAGATACGCATCGATCTAAAAATCATCCGAATCGTTAATGTTATAAAATCTTCGTTGCTAATTTTAAAATAATTACCTTGAATCTATACGCACATAAAATATACACTTTTATTACCCGAAGAAAAATCCTTCGATAGCTATTCTCGAAGCAGAAAATTTACATAAATTGAAATTCGCATAAATCTTTTGTTTATAGCTAAAGAAAAGCAACCGTTTTCAACAACTTTGCCATTAATATTCCAATATCTATCTGTATGTATCTGCATACAATAATAATTATATAAAAAGAGAACCAATAGGGAAGACAATGAAAAATTTTATTTCTATTTCCGTTTTTTCTCTAGCAATCTTTCCTGTAGAATCCAAAAATACATTTACTCTTATACTTAACAGCATTATAAATACAAATATATCGAATTTTCACTCCTAGTAATAATTACATTAAATTAATGAACGAAGCACAAGGATTTTTTCTAGACGTATACACGCCACTTGCATCTTGAAGACAAAAGATTTGTCGAATTAAAAGTTTGTACAAAATCTACGTTTATAATTTGGAAGAGAATTATCTATCTCGAACTTCTTTTTCACCGACGTCCTTTTTAATTAAAATTTCATCAGAAACATAGGGGTAACCACAGTGCGTCCGATTTCACTCACATCAAAGGACTCAAGCAGGGGCGCGACTGTTAGTCTTACCGCTTCTTCCTGATGTCCTCGGCACAGTTTCGAGTGTCGAGGTCGTTCGACAGAGACCTTCGTCGGGGTCACCATTGTATCCAAGATCCACGACGACCGCGAGCGTCGTTTCGGACTCATGGTCTCTCTTCGCTCCTCTCGCGGAGGAGAAGATCAATAAGCGTTCGGTGCGTTTCGACGGCTTAGGATATCCCTCATATCCCGCGATATGATTTGCATCTTGCGCAACCGTTCGTTGACTGACCATTCTAGGTCGCTCTTCGCTCTACGGTATAGAAACGGTCCTTATGTGATCTAAGTACATAATGTAGCGTTCACGAAAGCATTTTCTCCGAGAGAGAAATTCTAGCTGAATACTTTGCTACATTGCAAGATACCGTAGAAGTTTAAACTTTAACGAAAGAAATTTAACGGCTTAGAACGATCGATGAAATAATAAATAAATAAAACGTAAAATTTCTAGAAACGAAATAAAAGTGGAAGATGCACGAAAGAATATAATAATACCAGGGGGAAAAACATATATTTCGCGAAAAATCATTAAAGTTTCTAGAATTGCATCGTTGTAGATGGGTAAGTTTCTGTGAAGAATTACGTATTAGTAATTTTGACTATTTCAGTGATTGTATCGTTAAAGAGTAGGACGAATTGTGTTGGATTCTTCGTATTTTGATTCATTCATCTTCTTTTGGTTTTATCGTACAATTAGCAAAACGGCAAAAAATATCATTGTCAATTCAACGAAGGTTTGCTTTTGTTGCGTGTCGTGGGTTACTGATGGCACGTGATACGTAGAAAAAACGAATGAAAAATTGGAATATTAGAGTTTTAGATTAACTTGAAACTTAGAATAACTGGGACAAATTCTGGGACTCAAGAACCTAGGACCTGGATTCAAGCATCGGCACTAAAGCGAATGAAATACCAAAATCGTTTTTGTAATCTTTCAGCTGAATTATTAAACTAAATTCACATTACTTTTAAATATTTCTCCAATTAAAAATGAAATTAAAAATGAAAGATAATCTTCGATTCTATCAAACACCAGAGAAACAGAATGCATAGTTTGCGAGAAATTCGTTATCCAGAATTAAAGAGACTTTTAAATGGACCTGCTGCTTGAAAAATGCCAACATCACAAAGTGGGCGACAGCCTTCTTCGACTAATCGGATTTGCACGTAAAAGTTTCCTTTAAATCGTGTTCGCCTGGGCCGTTGTCTCGTCGCACGTGAGTCACCACCCACGGAGTCCAGGTACAACGATGAAACGGACGCGCAAGTTTCTAATCAGAGATGTACCAATTTGAGCGGCACAATGGCCATCGGTTTCAGAATGAGCGAACGTATCGCGTGCGTCGCGTCGTTCGTTTCAGAATGAACCGTAACTGTGCCAAATTTAATGATTCAATGCCCTGTTGCATTACCTGGTAGCGTCACTCGACTGATTCCATCCCTGCTGATTTTCGGGGGATTCCTGTGGAAGCCGAGACTCCTTAACCACGTTCCCAATCGACGGAGATGAAATTATAAATAGAACCTGTGTCTGAGGGTAGACAATAGCGCCATCCGCAGAGTGGACGTATATAGGGGCTGCTACAAAAATAGAACGATAACACGAATTTAAAGCGTTCCATTCGACGGTGCAGATGCACCCAGCGCACAGTTACGAGGCGCTGTATATCTTGCGTGGATCCTGGTTATGAAGATACTTTTTCTTTTAACTTGACGAAAGTAAGGTTATTGTCGTAGATCTGGATTAATGCCAAACGTCGAGGAATTTAAAATCGGTGTACTTGTTTCAATTTGTTCCTAATTATTCGCCCTTATTCTACAGAGTTTAATTGGGATTATGTTTCCGAGGGTTAAACTAGATAGAGTTGGTTTTTGTGCCTCTGTAGAAGCATTTTCCGCGATTGTATCGATACGATAATGGTATAGTATAGTTTTTAAATGATTCGGTCCAGTCGTTCTTTTTTTACTATTCTTCAATACAATTTTAAACGCGTATCGTTGAAGTGATTCAAAAATAGATATACACGAAAATAAGCAGTAAATTGCTTTTTTTACCTTGACTTTCGTCTTCGATTTTCGTCTTGTCTGTGATCCGACGTTAATTTTCAATCGTTTTCAATTGGAACCGTCAAAGACACGTCGTTTGATACCGTCTCGATATTACTGAAAGCATTTTCGACGAAAAAATGCGCAACACATCGGCGGAGACGCTCGTAATCGATCATCGGACGCCGTCGTGTCGACAGTTTTACAACGAAAACGACGTTGATCCTCAAACGAGCCTGGGTGTCGCTTTATCTCGAGACCGAATTATGTAATTAGATTCCGGAGGTGTTGATTAGAATCTTTGTTCGAAGCGAATGAGTTGAGCTTTATTGCGATATCGCCGAAGGCTTCTCACGGATCATGCACGTGAATTTCCTGTTTTTTAATCAAGAGTGTACGAAAATAGCACCGAGGAAGACTTAATCAGCCTGTCTAACGTGAGTGGATGAAAGGAGGTTCTATCTGATTTGAATAGAACGACGCTGGGATGGGGCTTCGGTAAGGTCACCGGCAAGACCTTGCCTATACTGAATTACGCGATCGTCAATTTCACGTCATGGATGATCTATATCGGCAAAATAATATTGACTCATCGAAATGTAATGCCCTCTTAACACTTTGTTTTATATAACGACGCTACTGGGACTATCCGCTTTCGACTGACACAAATAATGCGATTAAGCAGCAATAGAGATGCGTACACGGTATTCTAAATATATATTAAATGCTTCGATAAGCATAAATTCGTATTTTCATAAAATACTTGTCACACATCTTAGAATCGGGCGAATTAAAAATATATCTAGTCGGCAGGAAATATTTCTGTCAAAATATCCGATATTATTTCGAGTATACGATTAAAAATCATTCAAATAATCATTGCAGATTTACATTCAGTTAACCACTTTACGAAAGTAAAATTTACATTGCTTTGTAACGAGGAATTTGCATTACTCTTTAAAATTTTAATAAAACCCTGCTACATGTATTTAATCTCTTAAATCTCTCTCCGCACTTTGCTTTAAACTAACAAAACCCTTGACCTTTTCGTTTTTCTCAAAAGTTCTTTTACGCTTGCTCTTTAACGAAACAAATACTTTAAAATTTAATTAAACATTCTACCCAAATTCTAAACACGTATACTACGTTTGTACTTTCATTTCATTTTGAAATATATTTCGTTCCTTAAATTCGATAATTAGTAAAAAAAAAAAAAAAAAAAATCGTTCAGAACTATTAAACAAATACGTAACGAGAAGACGATGCTCATTTACGATACAAGCGTCAAATGGACGATGAAAGAATGAGGTAAAATGGCCCCGTCTACCTGGGTGGCTCACTGCACGACAGAAATAATTGAATCAGCATATATCTAGGCGGGTACACGTTCCTTGCGTTCCTGTTATCTCGACGAAGTGCATCTTACAAAGTGGTTTCACTTTATCATCGACTCTCACTCGCGTGTTTCGCATCGGTTATTTATGTTCGGCGATGAGCGGAGAGGAGCCTTCGTCGAGGTCGCCTTCGCGCATCGAATTTTCAATTAGATTTGCATAATGACCGTTTAAAAGATACTCTAGCCGGCTGGCAGAGTGAAAATTGAATTTACACGAGAAGTTGCGTTCTCGTGGCACTTTTGCGGACCGTAACGTCTCCTACGATAGCGAATTTGTCGCTTGACGAACACGTTGTATCGTTGTAATAACAAATTCATTCTCGTTAAGAATAAACGTATTCGTTATGGAAAACAGACGAAAAAGAAGATATTTAACAATCGCGGAGCGAAAATTAGAATTCTCGTAGGAATTGAAAACGATCGATGGTAACTTCGTTATTTTCTCCCCCTCTGTCAACGAATCGACGCTATGAATCACGGTTCTCGAAAATTCAAACGTACAACGTGTTATAAAATTCCGTGATTCGATCACCTGGGCGTAACATTGAACAAAAACTGGATATACTTGACCAGGAAACAAGCTGTTCGGTTTAATAAATAGCTATAAAATCATAACGGAACAGTTATTAAACCAGTTGAAACCAATCAACGTCAATTTCACTTCGCCCACATATTCGTTAACGAATGAACATCGCAAATAGCCGGATTACGTCGCAATCGAAATTTATAACGGGGCGATAGCGCAAAATCGCGCGAATTAAATAATAGTTTAGAATTTTCAGCGTAATATATCGTTCTGGTTTCCGTGGATAGCTAAGCCTTCTATCTATGAATAAGCATGTTCGAACCACGGACCGTGCAAATGGGATTGTCGCGTTCTGCAGTTGCAGCAGTAGTAAATCCTTCGGGACTCCGGATAGGGTGTTCTCCACACGCTCGTCATCGCGTTACGCTAGTCAATGGAGTGTTATTTACGGATCGTGGGATATTACGTAATATGAAAGAGAGTGAGGTTCAGGTGGAAAGGTCACCGTTTCCATACAACGCGTCTTTCAACGATGCCGGAACACTTAAACGTAGGATGTCGCTAAACGTTCTCTCGACTTACGAACCGTGAGGACGATGCGCGAGTTTGAATTCTCCATATCGTTCGGCCCACTCCGCTTCGACAACGTTGATTAAAATCACGTTATTTCATCTTTTTCCAGCTTTGATGTTACATCTCGATGATTAACGAGCGCTCATCGTTTTAACGCGATATCGATGATGGATTAGAGAAATTGGCAATATAAATCCTACACAGGCATGGATCGGAAATGTTAAATTGGAATTAAAATACATAGAGGATATATCGTAGATTATTCAACGGAATGATTTATTCGTTGATCCGCGTAGGCTATTATAACGTTGAATCTGTTGCAAAATAGATAAAACGGTTTTAACGATTTCAACGCGTTTATATCGTGGGCATGGAGTAATCAGTGGCGATATTGATGAATGTCATGCTCATTACGTCATTGATACTTCTATCTGGCAGTAATATATGGGGAAGTTCTCGGTCAGGTGGCCGAATGCAAACGAAGTATTACGGGCAATTTGCATAATGGGATTTTAATCTGTAGACACGCCAGAATCGGGCACGGCGACACCTTATTCACGCGTAAAAAGGTGCAAAATATTAATCACCTGCACCTATGATCAGACAGCTGTCCAATGGGAAACATAAATTTTCATCCGTATCCAATAATTCAATGAGCTAACTATCCTAACTGTATATCGTACTTTCTCGCGAAACTAATACCTCCAACCAGACTAAAAAACTTGGTCGAAGTATTCTCTCTGAAGCGACGTAAAATTTTTCGTACGATCGATCAATTTCCGATGACACTCTCGACTTTCCGCAGTCGCGATCAATCTTTCCTCGCCTTCCGTCGCTCTATTCTTTACGAGTCTCCCCATATCGCCGAAAATATCTTAGGAAATATCTTGGAAAATATCTGCGAAAATATCTTCGAAAACATCCGGCGTTCGTAGCGACTGAACGACCATCGACATCGTTTCCATCATGGTCCAAGGAAAAATAAGAGCAAGCGAGCGAGCAAGCGAGTAGAAACGTGCGACGCAGCTGCGACACGAAGCTGTGTCGCGATTGAAAGCGTCGAAGGCGGGCAGCCTCTCGCTTCGGCGTGGAATGACGAAACGGCCCCGTTGACCGACATCGCCACACGGAGCACGTGTCGAGCGCGTTGAGAACCGACGAGCGGACGAAGAGTGGCGATAATTGGGGAAAGAGAAAGCAGAAGCACAGAGAATGACAGGAAATTGGCGAAGGGTGTAGGCGAGGTGCGAGAATTTGTCAAAAATCGACTGGATTTTCGGGTGTTACGGGGACGACGTGCGAGGAGAAACGACGTCGTTCGTGCAGGGCGCCGTAGCGTCGCGCCGGCAGGCTCCGAGCCAATGCGCTGTGAAAATGCCCGGGTGGGAAAGGGTGGATCGGGGGTGGCGCGCAAGCGTCGTCGTGGTATCGACGCCTCGACTCCCGGGCCGAGGGAAAGAAGCGGACTCAGACGGTAGTAGTAAAGCCCAGCTCGGGTCGGCCGAGCGCAAATGTGCGCTCTACGTGCTGACAGCCGCGTTTCGTTCGAGCTGGTCTCACCTGAGATCTCGTTCGCAGATCACGAACAGCGTGTCTCCGAAGAAAGTAGTCGAAGGACCTTCGAACCGGGGAGAGAGATGCGTCTGGCGTGACGGACGTCCGACGTACGGCAACCGTATACAGGAGAGGACGTCTCTCTACCACAGTGAACATCCCTTCGTTTCAGTGTGTGTCCGTCGCTCAGTTTCTCTCTCGCTCGCTCGGCTGTCTCGCTGGTTCTGTGTCTCTGCCTGTCGTCTCTCTGTAACTCGTTGTTTGCGTCTCAGTCACACATACACATACGTATCGTCTCTCCCTCTTTGTCTCTCTCTCTCTCGACGTCGTCCCCTCTGTCGGCCCATCGACAACGAGGGGATAAAAGTGGCGCGAGCACGGGCAGACCCAGCCGGAGACTGGCGGCGTCCGAGGCACTGGCGGAGCTGGTGCACGAGATCAGGATGAAATCGAGGAGGTACGTGGTCCGACGTTCTGTTCCGCCGATTAGTGCACACATCTCAGGCAAAGATGGCAGTGATTAGGTCACGCATCATCGTTCTACCCTGTTCATAGTCACGATGATTAGGGATGCTGCGTGGACCGAATATTACGTTTTCACTCTCCCTCTCCGTCGCTCTTCATTCATGTGCTGCCGCTTCTTCGCTCCGGCTGTTCACACTGTGTGTGCGCTAGCAGAGGCAGCCTGTCGCGCGCGCGACAGCCTCGCGACCACGATGTTCTGTACCAACGGCACGTCGTTGATTCGCAAGCCGTGTCTCGTCGCGCGACATTTTCCGAAAATAAGCCTCCAGGCGACTCTAATTAGCGTCGAACGGCGGGAATTCGGAGAAGGTTAAGTCTCATTTGCATTTAAGACCATCTCACCCTCGAAGCTTCTTCCGATTCCGTATCGTTATTCGATAGATAGAAAAAGAGAGAACGATCGAATATAATCAAATCATTCTTTCATCTGTAATCAAACGTGAATGGATATCTCCGAGAAAGAGATTCACGAGCACAATGCGTTGCTTTCCTTTGACGTTCCTTCTCGTTGTTGTTGCTCCATCATCCTCGTTTCTCACCCGCTTTTCTCTTCGTTTTCATTCTCTCTCTTTTTCTTTCTCCCAGTCGCACACTCGTCCATTCTCCGTTACTTTTCTATTTTATTCTTTTCTATCTCTTTTTGCCTCCGCTTCCTCTACTTCCTCTAACTGAACCCTTTCATCCCCCTTTTCACAGTGTGGCCCACGTTCGGCTTTCTTTGACGTACACCCGCACACACAGTCCCCGTCTTCGTGCAGCACGTATACACGTACACCGAGGCGAACGCGCGCGCACGCACCGGCCGTTCGAAAATTGATGTCACGAGGCGAGGAGAGTGCGGAAAATACATAGATACACGTACATCGACGTCGGATGTACGTTGACTCGGGCCTATCTGTGTGCTCCTGTCAGCTTATCACGACATGCGCATCATTGGGCAAATATTCGGTTAACTAAACAAGGCAGGCCATCCCTCTCGTTATATACGTATCCATGTACCGTGTGCCGTGGTTATATCGCGGTTACACCGCGATATGACACGACGCTGGTTACACGGAGAGAAGTCAGCATCGCGACGAAGCCGAACGTTCGCTCGCAAACGTACGTCGAGCTTGTTCCTGCTTCGATGATAATTGAAGAGCATATCCCCGGTAATAAGCCACCGACTCGTTTCATTCTTCCCCTTTTCCCCCTCGCGCGTCTTCCGCTTCCACCCTTTTTACCCCGTTCTCCGTTCATTCGCCTTTTTACTGCTCGTTTTCTTCTTCACCGATAGGCTGATGTCGTGAAACGACGTTGCTCGAATGCGGCGAACGAACGCAAACGAGCGTTCAATTGGAAATTAAATAATCGGCTGGCTGAGGAAAAACGGTATCGCGTCGATTGTCGATGCACCGCGTTCAAGAGATTGAAACGTTCTCGCGACGATTATTAAATAATCCAGAAATCGGTGAAAAAATTGGGTCATCTTGGTTGACGCGGATTCTAGATATACTTCCGTGTCGTGGTTAGGCGATTCTTCGATGACACTATCTCGGAGAACACTCGAAACAATTTCTTTCCCCTTGTATCTCGCTTATTTTCTATCTTCCTTTTCTTATCTCTATCCGTTACAATGATATTTGAGGTTGAAATGGAAACGATAAAGTTATCAGCACGCGGCGAAAAGACGATTTAATTGTTAAATAATAAGTAAGAAGTTTTAATCTCTTTTTCACAACTCTTTACTCTCATAGTTTAAAAGTAGGCGAAATTAGTCGACTTGTATTAACAATATTTGTATTTGACTAAACCATATAAATTAATGTTGGATTGATAATTAAAAATGGCATTCGCTACCTTTTCGTGGAATCGGCTGACTCTAAATTTAGATCGCCTACTGACAGATAAAACAATAATATATGTATAGTATACATTACTATATACATTTACTATTTCAATGTTACTATTTGCAAGTATATGAATACTTTTGAATAGCAGTATACGTAATATCGTATCAGATATAAGTTATCGATTTATTAATTTTCAATCTAAAGGGAAATTAAAGTTAGAGTAGATATTATAAATATTATAAGGCAAAGGTTTAATTCAGTACGCATTTCTTCGTTCCTAGTTGTAACTTTCTTTTCTTTTTTTATCTCTACCTCCCTATTTTCGTTCCGTTCTCCGCGTACCATCTTCCGACGGAAGAAAAACGGTTCGTCCGATATTCTTGTCGTTCATCAGGGCCACACACTCGTTTATGCGCCGGTTGAAATGCGTTCACGGGAATAAAGAATATCGACGAACGAACGATCCCCTTGGGCCCGGAACTTTTCTCATTAATTGAAGCACTGTGTAAAAGCCACCCGACCGAGGGCGTAATAACTTTTGCTATATAGGGTAAAATTCAGAAAGCGGGACGCTAGCCGAGCCGTAACGTGATTTAAAGGTTTAATAAAGTCAGCCACGTGGATTAATTCGCTTTCGGGCGGCGCGTGCACGGGAATGATTTGTGTAGCTTGATCAAAATCGCCGCGGGAATTGATTGCGTTCCATTTTCTGCAAATTGCCGGTTATCGTAAAGTCATTGAATATTTCTGCGCCCCTGAACGTTCAAACTGCAGAAGAATATGATAGAGCCATAATTTTAGAGCAGTTATGATCTTCGAGCCTCGGTAGAGCAACGTGCAAAAGATCGCTATTTTGCTTTTTCCCTTTCTTATTTTTACGTTTGTCATTTAAAAAGGTGGAAAGTTTTTGGAGTTCGTGTACATATTCAAAGGATATGTGTGTGGAGTAAAAATGTTTCCCCGTAAAAGACCACTTTCCATTTGATCGATATTCTTGCTCCTCATAAATGAAAATTAACCCTACGTAATTTTCTCGGCTTCTTGTTATCTGGTTGATCGGTTTAATAAAATCGCCGTTCGCGAATTACGACGTGATTAAGGAAAATTGCAATCGACTTCTCTGTGTGCGAAGCGCGGGTGATAAAATCATGTGGAACACGGTGTAGGTGTTATTTTGTTATAATCAATGTAAATATCAAGTGCAATTACGTTATATATAGTAATGTTAAACTGAATATTGGCCAAAAAGTAGAGTTCTGTTTCGAGTTAGACGATGATACGTTGAACATTAAAAATGTTAAACTTTCTGTGTCGAATTAAAATTGCACGAACCATTCGAAATCGCAAATTAATTGCAATTTATACGTTTAATGCTCATCGTTGACTTTCTCGGTGCGGTATAAGCGAAAAATAATTTTCTGTTTAGATGCATTTTCACTGCAGTGGTAACAAATATTGGAACAAGACAAAAAACTGATATTGTTGCACGATCCATTCAAAGTGGCATATTCTCTGTATATAATTCTCTATAGAGACTCATTGAAACGAAATTGCAAATATAAATAAAATAATTCTTTACTCGGTTATTTTTTGCTGACGATGGCAACAAATATTGCAACAAAATTTATTATTATCAGTTGAAAGTCTCCTTCAGGAAAATGGCAACTTTCCAGTTAACAAGTTGTCTTCTGACTGTCGCTTGTCTTTTCTTCTGTGCCATTTACATTGAGATTCTCGTTAGTCTTGAAAATCTAAAGCGGCGAAGGTAAAGAATTCTTTGTACCTGCTTCTTTTAGTTTACTTTTGTGTACCTACCGTAGCTCTATCAGCAAGCTAAAAATAACGGTGCCTTTGAAAAATAACGTTGGTAATCAAGGTAGAGCAAAAATTTCCCTAAGATTTCGTAATCATAAAAATAATAATACAATCTGGCGGATAAATGCATGTGGAAGAAACCAGGCTAATGGATTTTTAATTATTAATACAACGGCGTTCTGTAATTATGCCATCTGTGTAGCAAATAACGAAAATACTGGCGCGATACAACACGTGGCAACTTTTCATAAGGAGTTAAAACGACAGAATAATTGTTTTCTTTCGTGTTCTATACAGGACTTTGTTTTCCACTCGATTTACTTTGAAATGCAGGCGAGTGCACGTGCACTCGGCCAAGGTATGTTTTAAAAAATCTTGCTACAGAACCAAACAGTTGTCCCGTTTCTCGACCATTTCGCGAGTTTTTTAAAAAATATTACGTCTATTTTGCATATCAAATTATATTTATGGATTTCGAAAAACGCGCTACGAACTTCCGTTGACGTGAACCGAGTTTGTCACTCTACAAACGTTCCAACCATTTTCTCCCTTAATTGGGTACACTTTCTTTACCATTCTTAGTTAAAAGAATACCGTTCTCCGCTACACAAGCTTCGCTGTTTCTCGTAACGAGCGTGCTCGACGAGTTTTCAAATTTAAATACGTCGAAAACGAAACCTGCTATGACATAACGTGTTCCTCGGTTACTCTACAATTCCTATTTTGTTCAATTTAGATCATCTATAGGTATATTCTTCGAAGTATAATGTTCGCGTGATATTCCAAATCATCTGACAGTTTTCAATATTTCTCTATCGTGTCTTCTATAAAATTTTTCAAAATTGTCTTTTCTTTATTCGGGGCTTAAATCGCATGCGTTAATTACTCTTCTATATTATTATCAGTTAATTTTAAAACGCGAGCCACGAAGAATGTTAATTCTAGAAGCAGTGTTAAGCAAACGTTATTCGCAATCCAAACATTTCAAATTTATCAATTTTTCCCATCCAGACATCCACAGTCGTAATTACGATTTCAAGAAAGATGTGTAGAAAGAAGAGAAGAAACAAATAATATCAAATATCGTAAATGCAAACGAAATTGCAATAATATCTATCGTCTTATGAAAGAAGTTCATAAAGACGAGACAATCTAATATTTAAAACGAAAAATTCAAATTTATTCATTTTTATTCCTCCATATTCTAGTTTACCATTTTATGAAAGTGTTATAGAAATAAAAGAAGAAGCAAGGAGACCTTCGTGATCGTGTTACGTACCGTCGAAGACCGCGAACGACACGACAGTTACATGGCAACGGAGAAAATGGTAGAAAAGAGCAGACTCGAATTTCTAAATCCGAACGCTACGAGGTCGGGGCTTCATTAAGCTCTGCATTTTTATGTAACTGACTTGACCGTCGTTGAATGTCGCGTATCGCTGCACACGGAGATTTCTCCCTAGCTTGGACCTTCGTTAAAGATACTCGCCCGATTTCGTCGCGATTTAAGCGATCATTCATTACCCTTGTCCACAATGTGTTGGTATTTTATCGATTATCGTCTTCAAATATACCGACGTTGCAAAAAACAGGAATGGCTTTCATGTTCAGGATTGACTGTAGATCACCTGTATCCGTTGAAAGCTAATCTGATAGAAAGCGAGATAACTGAACGAGAAGAACGTCCTGTAAGCGGATCTATTGTAATACATTCATCGAAGGTACGAACTGTTTGCTTCGCTTATTTTTATTGTTGCATATCGTAGTTGCAGAGGCGAACATACTTTACTGTATTTTTATTTACGTTCACTCTTGAACGTTCCGTTCCGTAATTAGACAGATTCTTTTTACTATCCTATCTGAAAAGCATATTACTTTGCTTGACAGTACGCGAGCTACTGTTCTCCGTTTTCGAACGTATTAGCGATCGATCGAAAATCTAAAATTAAATTTTGAAAATTAAATTGAAATTTAAAATTAAATTTAAATTTTGAAATTTAAATTCAAATTTTGAAATTCGTTTAAATTTTGAAATTTAAATTTAAATTATGAAATTTAAATTCAAATTTTGAAATTTAAATTCAAATTTTGAAATTTAAATTTAAATTTTGAAATTATTACAAAAATTAAGATTCCTAGGGTTTTACAAATCTTAATTACGGGAATAGTTTCGAAGAATTTCTAAAATTTAATTTTAAATTTAAATTTGAATTTTGAAAATTAAATTTAAATTTTGAAATTTAAATTCAAATTTTGAAATTTAAATTCAAATTTTGAAATTCAAGTTTAAATTTTGAAATTTAAATTCAAAGTTTGAAATTCAAATTTAAATTTTGAAATTTAAATTCAAATTTTGAAATTCAAATTTAAATTTAAAATTAAATTTTAGAAATTCTTCAAAACTATTCCCGTAATTAAGATTTGTAAAACCCTAGGAGTCTTCATTTTTGTAATAATTTGGAAAATTCGTTTCGCGAGATGTTGCGCTTGACCAATGTGTGATTTAACACGTTGACTGTGCGATCGCGCCGACTGTAACGATCATCGATGTATCATCAATGTACGTATAATCCATAATAACATTTTTTTGTAAATTTCTAAACATTTTTATCTACATGATAAAATGAGCATACCAGTTACAGGTTAAATATCTTTTAATGTTTAATTTATTTCTAAGACTAAATTTTTACAAAGCTGTCATTTTCTATGATAAAGGCGAACTTTACCGCACATTATGCAATACGAAACTTTAGCTTTACGACGATTTGATTGACTTAGTCGAGAAACGTTTTGCGTATTCTAGGACGATGCTCGAGGGACTGATCGTCTCGTCAAGAAAGCGTTTTCGAGGTTGTGCTGTCTCCTATCTATATATGCGCTCACGGTTTACGAGGTGAGATTAATGATCGTCGCGTTAGTATCCGTGGCTAAACGTTGGTTTAGCGACGTTTATCTTTGAATTGAGAATCGCGGATATGGTGATTTTCTATAGTATGCGCAAGAATGCGGTTTCGATGAGACGAGCGTACGCTAGTTACACCTGGTACATCTGGAGAATCCCATGAAGCTTGCGGTATCGAGAGTCATTTAACGACGTTTATCTTGAGGTCACCGATTGTGGGGATCATCCTGCGTAACATTTGTCTTCGTACGCTGTTTAAATAGAGATTAGGAGGGCATTAGTTGAATTTACTTTGCTTACTGTCAAGAATCTCCAGTGACATAGCAACGATGAGATTCCTTTCAGTTTTCATAATAAACTATCGTGGAATAGGTTGTATCAAAACGTTTTAAGGAATTTATATCTTACGTCGGTGGAATATTTTGTCGATGATAATGTTCCGAACTGCCTTAGAATTTTGTATTTTTTATCTACAAAAAGATGATTGTTTTTTGAAATAACGTATGAAATTTAATATGAATTGTAATAATCCTCGTACAAGTTTCTAATTCATAAATTATATTAAAACAATAGGTAGGGAACGGTAGAAGCACCAACACACGCTGTGTATCATACATTTCCAAACTTCTGCCAACAGTGTTCGAACATACACGTTCCCTGAAAACGCTCTTCTAAACAACCAACTTCCTTGCCACGTTAAACAAGTCACACGACGACAAGTCGAAAGCGAAATTAAAACTTCTCCGTCGTTCGAACAAACACTACCAGACAATAGTGAACCCTCGAATCTCCATCTACTTGGAAACAACGATCAATTCCTTCGTTAGCTCGACTCGATTGGTTTGTTTTGCGTCGTCTGCGTTTAGTCGACGAAACGTCCCGAATAAAATATGTTCGGCTTTAATTCGGCGATAGTGGCCAGCCTACACGATGCTTCATAATACAGCCCTCCATTCAGGATCGACTCGGCTGAATTATGAATGGCGGTCGATAGCAAGAGGGAGGACGCTTGTACTGACCATGCGAGTTTCACCTGGCTTACGTGGCCCTCGCAAGAATGTGTATGAAAAAGAAACGACTATCGACGTTGGGATTGCGCCTCTTTTTGCCTTCCCATCGCGACCGTTATTCGAGCAATCTACCGTCCGGGATACGATCAAACCGCCCCGCCCTTCAAATATGTAAGCCGACCCTATGATTAGAAATGGAGACTTCGTGTGCTTGTATAGAAGATGATCTGGAGTGAAATTTTCCGCTATAAACACAACGTCGAGCAACGACTCGGAACGACGCGACGTCGTATATCAACAAAAAGACTGACTGCAAAGGATGTGTAACGCTGAGAAGGGACGTAATATTCTTACTGGTTGCGGTTATGGTTCACTACGAGTGCGAGATAGTGCGTGATGTCTCGTAGCGTTTCTTCCTCCGTTTCTTATTGTTCTTCCAGCGAAGAAGGACCCCTTTATTAATATTTATCAGTGGATTATTGGAATAAGGATGAGGTTTTATCCAAGACCGCAGGATATTTTTGTCGTCGTTTATTATTGGTAAATCTTTCTTCATCTTTGCGGCTGTACCGATTGCCAGAATGTCTTGATTACGTTATACTCGAAAGGAATCGAGCGTTTCTAGCTTCGATGTACGTTGCGCTTATTCGTTAGATCGTTACGAAACCCGATAATTCCAATTTGACTGCAGTGAACCGTATTTCTTCAAAAAAACCACCGTATCCACTTTTACTCAGCGAATATTCACTTCCTCCTCTTTTTCCTCGAACGTCTGATTAACACCGATGCACGAACTATAACTCGCTTCTTTTCCTCGATTCACCCATTTTACATCTAATCGAATCGCGCTATTACATATACAAGATACGAAGATCATCGCGTGTCTTCAGCTCGCAAAATGTCGAATATGGCAGCATTTCTCATAAATCTCCCGCGGGTCTCACGAATCAGAGTACTTCGTTATTCGGCTCGTCGTTCATCCCATCGGATCGTACGCATCGGTCACTTCACCGACATATTACATCGTCATCGTTCTCGTCGCAGTCATCAACATTCTCCTATCGCACCTCGTGATACTCCCGTAAATTAAAAACGAGGCGTCAGCTATTTCTACTCTCTGCTTGCAGCAATATAGCTATATCGATCCTCCATCAAGATCGTCGAAGTTACGAGGTCTTTAGAGAAGGTACGTTCGTGTAAAGATCTCGGCGAAAGTTTGTCATTTGCTGGTGGAGGATTTGACAGCCTGCGGCAGGGCAGGTCTCGAGGCGAAGAAAGGAGAAGGCAGGAAGCGGAGGTGAAACCAGGTACAATCTACCAGGAAGGCCTAGCGCCTGGCTGTTTAGTGGCTGTTGACAAAGGCGTGGGGGGGTGACGGGTAACAGCACCTAAGGGCGGGTGGGGGGATGCAGCTCGAAAGGGTGGCGGCATGGAGGAGCCCTCGCTGGAGGCTCTCATGCAGGCGGGCCTCATCTTCGTGGTCGGTGTCGCCATCATCTTCTCGAATCTCCTCATCATCGCCACCTACCTTAATTTCCGTGGTAAGTGCCGTAACATGCTTCAACTAGACTCCGAATTTTTACACATTTATTAACGCTGCAACTACCAAATCTGTAATCTGTAAAATGGCAAGATTTTAGACATTTTTAACAGATTTCACGAATTTGTTTTAAAACTAATTACGTCGGGCTTTTTTTTTTCTTTTCTTAGATGGTCTTATGAATTGAATTAAAGAAACAAAAATATTATTGAATTATGTTATTACTAAATGTATATATTTATACATAATATTTATTGTGTATATATTTACACAATAAATTATGTTAATTACTAAATATATATATATATAAAAGTATAAAAGTCGTAAATGCATGGTTAGAGTAAGATATTTGGAACGAATATTAGATATTCATCTTGTTATGCAATTTTACATAAAAAGATAACATGCCTACCAACATGCCTATCACGAAAGTGACTTGCGTAAACGTTTTGTTAAAACATATTTCCAGTTTAAAATACAAAAGCAACGTAACAGGCTTAATCATCTATGAAAACGTCGTTATATATTTCTAAAATCGTTAATTCGTTAATATATCGGATGAAAACTGCGGCGATCTTTTACTTGTCCGATAAAATATTAGAACGCTTTATTGCGTGCGCTTAAAAGAAATTTTTGCATATAATCAATTAACTAACACAACAGCGAAATTTAATCGTACTAGTATTTTATATATTTTATACGTGATTTCGTAATATTACCCTGGCAATCGGTGTTGCAATGACTCGTAGTTTCTTTGTCGCTGTGGGTTTCTTTTAATTGCCTGTCCCGGTGACCCTGTCGCCGCGGGAAAAACGAAAAAAACAATAAAAACTGTAACATTCGGTGAAACCCGACCGTTTGGTGATTCACACTCGAGGTAAATACAAATGAGAATCACACCGCATAGGTCCCTCCGAGGTGATAAACTACTACTTGCTATCTCTCGCTTCGGCGGACCTTCTTTGTGGTCTGCTGGTGGTTCCGCTCTCGGTGTATCCAGCGTTGGTACGACGATGGGTCTATGGGGACGTCGTGTGTCGTCTCGTTGGCTATTTGGAGGTTACTCTCTGGGCGGTATCTGTTTACACCTTCATGTGGATTTCTGTGGATCGGTATTTGGCCATCAGGTACGTAAAATTCAATGGTAAAATATTCTCTTTCCGTATCGACTGATAAAATCTAAATAAATCTAGAAATCTGTAAGATCTAGAAATATTATGGAATTTTTTACTTTGCAACTTTTCTCTTTTTTTTTTTTTTCTTTTTATTAGTATTCTTTAAAACGACAAGTAGCATTTGAAAAGAATATCGGATAAATAACTTTAACTTTTAACGTTCGTCTGATATTCAAAAAGGTGGATATAACGATGAAAGTTTTTACATCTTCTCTACGTGTAGAACGTAATACATACATATACCTTGAGTACGCGATTAGATGGTAGGTTTTGTATCCTTAGATATACAGTTGAAAGTATATAAATTCGAGTTCACGGTATATATATCAACGAAAAGAATACGATAATCTTGATATTCCTTATAATCTACAATGGCTTTATCGTTTATTAGCCTAACAGATTCGTAACACAGTAATATAGGTCTAAGATGGAGCGATAACCGATGTCAAGATTATAGGTAAACTAAAATCTAGACAACCTTCAACAACCTTTCTAATTCATTTCGCCTACATCTTCGATCAACAACTTACATTGCACTACTTACTGTTGTATATTTATAATAATCGTCCACCTACATTATTCGTTGGAACGCAAAGTCTGTATCCTCGACCTTTCATTTCTCTATCACAAACTCAAGTGTAACCTCTAACTTTTCGATCTACACTCATGTTCATAAGTATTGGAATACTTATTACGACAAGTAGGCGAAACCTAAATAGTTATTAGAAACTTTATTTTATTCGAAACTTTGCAATATAAAAAATCTGTTGTTGTAAGTCAAATATATGAATATCATCAATTACAGATTGAAAGTTAATTAAAAATCATAAATTGGACGATGGCGCTCTAACTTATTAACATATATTAGTGCATTATTTTTCATTTTACTTGTTATTTTTCCATTCCATGCATTCGCGAACCAGATACAAATTTCACGAAACCATTCTCTTTCCTATTTAATACGTTGAACATTTTCTCGATAAAATCTCAAACATCGTAGAATTGTGCGTGTTAATATACTACTAATTCGTTATTGATAATTCTTATCACTCTTGCAAATAACTTTGACAGATCTTTCTCCGTATTCTAAATTTGCCCTGCACGAATAAATAATTTTGGTCGATTAATCATTTCCCTAATAACTTGGGTCAATTTACTAATTGGGACTTGGGTCACAGTTTATGCGAGATCAGCAGATATCCTGATACTTGTGAACACAAATGGAACGTACTAAAACGTTTTAACTTGTCAAAGCATAACTTTGCAGGTACAGAGGTTTAGCTGGAAACGTTTTCCATTCGTACGAGTATTAACTAACAGAACGATTCGGTTTCACAGGAAACCATTGCGATACGAGACCGTGCAGACGAAAACCCGATGCCAGTGCTGGATGGTCTTCACGTGGATCAGCGTGGCGATGATGTGCTGTCCGCCCCTCCTAGGTTTCCAAAAGCCGATTTTCGACCGGGAGGCGTTCATCTGTATGCTCGATTGGGGCAACATGGCTGCTTACACCATCACACTGTCGATCCTCGTGCTAGGCCCATCGGTCATCACCATCGTCTACACTTATTGCTACATCTTCACGATGATGAGACGACTAAAATCCGGCGTACTGATTCACGACAAGGAGTACGCGACCGCGCTCTCGGAAAACTTGAGCAATCCGAGTCATATCATGTCCTTTGTCCTGGTGATGACTTTTTGGATGTCCTGGGCACCGTATGCCGGTCTCCGGATATACGCTGTCGTTAACGGACCGCCGCAGGTAATTTAAATGTCGCTCTCTCTTTCTTCCTCTCTGTGTGTGCGAATGCAGCGAAATATAGGGGAAAGGTCAGTCTCGACGTGTTCATACGAGACATTGTGAATTTCGTCTCGCTTTTAGACGTTTCGAGAGTTATAGCTTGCCTTTAAATATAGAGTTTTAGAATAAAGGTTTGGCGTTATATCGATATTTTTTTATGTATGTTGGTCTTTTTTTTACGTAGTCTGTATGTTCTTTTTGCATTGTTTTCTGCTTGTAAAGAGAGATGAAAATAATATTTTTGGCTTTGATCGAAGTTCAGGTTTCATTAACACGTTCGTTGCTAATGATGCATACGTTACATCGATTCTATCGTTTTATTTAAATTCGATACAATTCTACTGGAGCAATTATTGCGTTTGTGCGTTTGCGAGAAGAATTCTCAGCGTTCGTTAAATAATATTGCGCGCTCTTTTCGTTCTCGTATAACAAGCTCTCGATATAACACGACGCAGACTTTCGCCGTGTAAGGAAGGCCCGTATCGCGATATTTAAATTACTTTTACAATTCACAGATGTTAATGTTTACGCTGCAGGTGCCGTTTCTCCATTTCGCAGTAGTGTGGTTGGGGGTGACGAACAGTTTCTGGAAAGCGGTGGTCCTTGGTACCCTGAGCCCGCAGTTTCGACTAGCGGCTCGTGTGCTCTGTCTGACGTTGTGCTGCCGGCACAGACGACTTCCGCCGGAGCTGCTCGGCCTCGACGACGACGATTAAAAGCCAAACGCCTACGAGAACAAGAGGGGAAACGCTTTCCTTTTGCGCGCGAACGTTCTAGAACACGCGCCCCATTCTTAGAGCATCGCTTTTCATCTCTCGGTATTCGAGGTCGTTTCTTGCATCCGCTACCGTTCTCTCCGAGTTTCCTTCGAAGGCTGAGACTGAGATTCTTTGTTCCGAAAAGCGCCACCACGAGTAAGTCGCGCGATCAATCTGGTCGCGTCTCAAAATGCGGAATAAATTTCAGGGAACTAGTAAAAGAAAAATGATTTTTCACCAACGAACTTCTTCGATGAGCGCCAAACTTTTCTGCCTCGAAAGAAGAATACTTTCTCTTCGGTCGCTTTTTCTTTGCAAATGATCGTTCCTTAGAGTCTCTGGATATTTATCCGATCCATCTATTTTCCGTTTCGCGTGGACGCGATTCGATTAAGACTATTGCTTTCTGTTTCTCTTTCCGCGCCACGGGAGACGAATTATTCCTAGCCGAACACGATTGATCGGCCAAGTACAATAAAGTAAATCTCTCCGTAATATCAACGAGCAATCAAGCGCCACGATAATAAACCGAAACTTCGAAGACTAAGATTTTTGCTAACTGAATTACCTTTTACCGTTAAATCAGTTCGTCTCGATCCAAACCGTCAAACCGCGTGTAATTAAGAACCTAACAAACCGTTAAGACGATTAGAGAAAAAGATGTTAAGAAAATTAAGTGGTCGAAAAAACGAGAAACTTGTCTGACCAAGGCACGTGGTCGTTTCTTCGTCAAAACGCATATTCGAATTATTTAAAGAAACTGTTAGGGTATTGCTTTTTCTATACGATTTCCATTTAAATATAATCGATTATACGTATATACACGTATATACATATACAGATGTGTACGTGTCTGTTATTAAAAGATTCCACGTTATCGACGAAACGTGGGAACGAGCGTGATGTAAGGCCGAAAGAAAGAATCGAAGCTCAGTCTGGGGCGCGTTTGTCGCGCGATCAAGATCCTCGAAAGGGACGCGATCCTCGTGGACGAATCGTCGATCGAACATTCACAACGGACGACATTCTGTTCGTTTTGGCGACGGTTCGCTCGACACTGATCGTTACAGTCCGGATTAATTAAATCGGAGATGCCCTGTTTATCTACTTTTTGCTTTTTTCCTTCTCGAGGAACGCTCTCGAAAGTCGACGAAACGCGGAGAACTCTCTCGCGCGTTCCTCTCCTCTCGGTGGTTTCAGGAGAGCGTTCTCGGAAAACTAATCGTTGCCTATATCTACGTGGTAAGATCACGCTCAAACACAATTATCTTAGCGAGTCGCGATAAAATAACGTGTAAACGTATAACACGAGGACGAGCGAGCAGTCGCTTGCGATCGCGTAACATTCTACGCGATTACGAAACTAAAATCGATCGAAGGGTGATGCGAAGGGAAGATGATTAAGCAGGCGAACACAAAATACAAGAGAACACTAGGTCAATTAACGGAGATGCCTCTACGAATGCGACGCCGCGTCAATCTGCGCGCCCGTAGAACGCCCATGTGAAACGAAAACTCGCGGACGGGATTTCGATCGCGACGGTTATACGCTTTTTTTAACGCGCTTCCTCCTCTACTCGGCCTCGCGATCGGCCTCCCTTCCACTCTCTCTTTCTCGTTTTTAATCAAACTTGGGCTGACACGCTTTACTTTTTCTTCTCTTTCGAATTCCTTCTCTCGCGCCTAGTTGTTAAATCCTCTCGCAAGTTTCTGTGGTTTTAATTTTGTACGAACATAATTCCATCGAAATCGAACGGTTTTATTTAAAGTAATTTCCATAATTATTAGCGAATCGTCGCAGAGAATATTTCTAAGTACCTCCTTTTCGTTCTAATATTTCCTTCGGTTTGAACAAACTGGAAGCTTCTATTCGCTCACTTTTCACAGGTACATTACACGACACAGCTGATATCTCTTAAACGATCGTATCTTGTCGTTTGTATGTGATTTTTAGCAGTTATTCCTTTGGTGGAAGGCAAACCTCCTTGTTGGAGAAGAAAACGAATAGGAAGACTCGATTCGCTGGATTGTGACTCGTTTTACAGCGCGATTCTAGATCTGCTTCTGAAAGTGAGGGAATTGCGGAGTTGGAAACTCGATTATCGAGCGTGAAATTCAAGCAGGGACGTGTTTCCATCATACGGGATCGAATTTCAATTAAAATGGTAATCAAACTTTCACCAACGGCACGTTACGAAATTCTGGCCGCCGACGGAAGCAATAAATGCGCGAGATTAATCGAATGGAAGTACAAGAAACTGCGAGAGAGCCGTGAACACGGGTTGAAGGAAACAACGTCGTTATATAGTTGTCGGATCGTGGATCGTGTTAAACTTAAATCGCCATTATTTCATTTTCCGGTCAAACCGTCGTCGCGTCATGGGCCGTTCGCTGCGAAAATCTAATTTAAAACTCGCCCCCGTTTCTTACTCAAAGGGAAATCGGCCGACACGAAACGCAACGCGATCCAACCGGGTAAAAACTTGGCGAAAACCGTTTCCCGTGGGTGGAGAGAAAGCAACGGCTATTAATAAAACGCGAGATTCATTTATAAACCTGGCCATTTCTATAGCGAATAAAGTCCACTGTTCGAGTACCGCGGTTACGAATGTTTCACGGCTTCGCAGCTTTTATATAACGGAACTTCCCGCGACGTTTCCGTCATGGCGATATTTATGCCTCAACAGTGTGCGTGTTATACGTAATTGGCGATGAAAAGGTGCGTGTAATTAACCGTTTCGTTAAGCGGAATATCGCGGATATCCTACGACGGTTTAAATTGAATTCAGAAATAAATTGTATATCGAACAGAGTAATTTGACGCGGGTAAAAGTTCCGCGCTTTTAGTTTCGTATCTTATTTCGTTATTGCATATTCTTTAGCTGGTCTACAGTGGCGATATTTGATCATTGAAAAAGTGAATATATGAAAAAAGAAGGAATAAAATTCGTAACACTTGGATCGAACAACTACGTGTCGCTCGAAAGTTAATTAGCGTCACTTAAAAGTTACAGGCTATTCATCGATTTCTACGTATGTATGTTCTCAAGGTTTAGAATGTTCTCAGAAGCAGATATAGCATCGGTTGAATAGTGAGTTTTTATTACGCGTCTGATCGTACAGCGAAGGAAGAAGGATCATGCGTTGAATTGCACGCTTCGTACCTACTTCGTACAAATGATCTAAATTTTAACAAGTACGAGAAACGAAACTAAAGAAAAAAGAGAGAGAGAGAGAGAGAAAAAAAAAAGCACAGCAAAATATTGTTCCCGCTACGCTCCAAAAAGCGATGCTCACGCGCAAGCAAGTGGGCAAGGTCCTGAGATTTCTCGAATGGTGAACGTTAACCCTTTAAAGAAGAAATCCAATACGCAAATCGGTGTCTAGAAAGTCTCAGCTTCTACTCTATTTTTTACTCTAGACTTCGTGTTTTATTAAACTATAAGGCTCTTCTAATAAATAAATCGTAAGCGGACGCCCCGGTCGGGGCTATGAATACCATTAGATGCGCGACGGTAATTTATCGTGCCATTTTGATATACCAAGCTATAAGTTAAAGGGTTAAGGTGCCCGGAAGTGCTCTGAGAACGCAGATGTTAAGGTGCGGAGCGTCGAAACGTTCTTTCGATAATTTACCATCGCTAATGCGTCACATCGATGGAATTATTAAACGGAATTATGGCCATTATACGATGGAACGAGAAATTTATCGTTGAAACGAATTGAAAATAACGAGAGTACGGTTCGACGATGTTCTCTGATGTTAAGATATCTTAACTATAGAACCGAATCAAAGCAAATTTTGGGCTACGTTATAGTTGAAACTTTAGCTATGTAAAACAGCACCCCGGCTAAAATGCAACAAGATAAAAAGCGACGCGATGCCAATCTCTTTGTTAATTGCCGGCTCGTTGATCGTTCGACGATTGTTTGACAAATTTTAACGATTGTTACGCGACGTGTATCGTCGTTAATTGTTTACCACGAACGAGCAACGTGTCACGCGAGTTATTTATCAGTGCGATGAGTCACGGTATCGATATTCACCGTTCTTCCGAGTATATCTGTTGCGAAGAACACCGATGAATCCTAATTAAGATTTATCCTAAGGATACACACGTCCATCCCTGTTTGAAGATCAAAAGCACTTGCGAATTTTTACCTGTTCACGACAACGAAGTATTTTTCGAACGAACTCGCTTCGTTCGCGCTTCATTCGAATGCTTTGTATAACTCGCGAAGTCAAAGCAATAACAAGCGGTACGATATAGCGTTGATTTAAAGCAGTTAAACGATTAATTCCTTTCTAACGATGAAAATGAGTTAAGGAGGTAATCGTGAAAGAGGCTACCGTCACCCGTCGTATTGTTAATAATTCCAATAAAATTGATTGAACAAAAACGCAACAGTTTCTTCTGTGTTTCGTTTCTTTTCGTTTCGTTTCGCGAGATGCTTTTATTTCTGTGTAATGTTTGCGCAAGTTGTTTAGCCGGGGTTGATCGTGGCGCATAAATGTAAAAAGGAAAGAAAAGAAGAACGAAGAAAATGTTATATGATTTTGCTCCGAATGTATCTTCGTGAATGTATGTACATATTAGATCGCGCATGCCACGATTCTTTCGTCCAGATCCATCGTTACACGCTTTAAACTTTTACGATGCAACGTCTCGGGTGCACGCCGACACAGGGATGAGCGCCCACCTGGCCCGAATGAATGTTTCTTCCGCGATCAGCCAATTCCATCGAGTGGCCACCGTATTCATCTTCATGGTGTCGACGGACATTCATTTGGTAAAAAGAATTCTGGAAATTCTAAACTGCTTTCAATGGGTTTTGCGACGGTGAAGTTCTTTTGCTTTTTGGAAGAACGTTCGATGTAATTGTTTAAACGTTATTTAAACGCGAAATGACTATTTGAGCTGAGATAATGCTTATAAATATTTATTTGAACTTGAACGTATCGTTATGTTAAGCCTGTCTGTTATTTCATTTACGAAATGTTTATGAATTTTAATGTACTTAAAATTCTATTATACTTCTATTACGTATAAGATGAAGTTAAGCGTAGAAGATTTCCCAAACATTTTACTAAGCTCGACAATATCTCTTTTTCATATCAACTTTGATAGACTTATTTAAACATGTTGTTTCTAATATTCATTTTCTTATTTAAAAAAAAAAAAGGATAATATGTGAACTTCCAAATTAAAGTTATCTTAATGACGAATGAAATAATCCGTTTCGTTAAAATATATTTTTCATTGAAATAATTATTTCAACATAGTACAGACATAGTACAGCATTTAACATTTGTACGCGATGTCTATCAAACGTTCTTCTTAACAATTATTTTGAATAGCAAACAGCTCTCTGAAACGTAAGATTTCGACAGTAGGACGCGTCCTCCCTAAAGCAGAATTTGATTACTTCGTAATGCGACACAAGAGGAGAAGTAGCAAAGCGATGGTCGCTTGAAACATTTATCAAACGGGAACACCAGTCGAAATACCAGCTTCCGGGCGTGTGTTCCATCAAAGCCGGCGTGCCACCCACGTTAGCGTGCATCCGCGAAACCGCCAAACCGAGCAGTATTAAATTCCTCAGCGATAACGAGATTCTAAATACTTTAAAGTCGCTCAAAGAGAAGGAAGGAACGAGAACGAAGCGGAGAAAGGGAATAAATCAAGCATACAGAACTGGATAAAACAAAAGGAGGAGAGAAAGAAAGAGGTAACGGTACCTGCATCTGAAAAAGAAAGATCGAAGCGTTGCTTCTTTTTCTGATTTCTTTCTCCTTTATTTCTCTTTTCTTTTTTCTTTTTCTTTTCCTCGTCTTATGATAAAAGCAACGCGGATAAAAATAACGACGAACCGAGAACGAGACGAGGATGAAAGGAAAACGCGAGATTGGTCCCTGGCAGTTTTCCGGGCGGCCTTCGTTATTGACGATTAATTACATTTTTGTACCTAGCTGCTAGTTTTGTACTAGTTTTGTAACGTACCTCACCACCGGACGTGCTGTTATTGCATATTTTAAGTGGTTGTTAAAACGGAAGGTTGATCGATCACCCACGAATGTCCGGCGTCATAATGTGGTTGTGTACGATCGATGATCGTCGCGATGCTAAACCCGCGCTGCCTTGTGTGATAAACATGACATTGGGACCTCGCGAATATTTCATTTTCATTCCGAAAGTTTTGACAGAGAAGCGAGTTTTCAACTATGGACGCTCGATACGGTCGATACTTGCGCGTTTCTTCGACCTCCATGAAACGTACTCGACGTGAAATACGAGGAAACTTGTCGATTGCGATGATCCATTGAAACTTGCTTTCTCTCTCTCTCTCTCTCTCTCGCTCTTTCTTTCGCTCTCTGTCTTTCAAAGTTGTCCTTCGAAACGATATATTTCTCTTCTGTTCGATTTCTTTCGAGTAATTGGAGTAAACGAAACGGAATAAAAAAGTAACGATATTTGGTTGATACATTGCATCGTGATTATCACACGAGACATACAGGTTGCAAAGTACAATATTATCTTGAGGTTTCACCTGACAGGCCGAGAGTGCTTTAAAGAGTCATTTCAGCGCTGCAAATGAAACATCTAAAAAGAGATAATAAAAGGTAAAGAAAAAAGAGAAGAAGCATTCTCGTTAATTAATATCCATTTATTGTTACAATAATCTATATATCTAGAACGAAAGAAGTAACTGGTTTGCGAATTTCTCGATTCTAAAAATGTTCTATTTGATCGCTGAAATACTCGATCTTGCGCGCAAGCAATCAAAAACACGAATTAACTCGCAAGAAAAACTCGTTGTTAGGATGCAAGCATGCGTTTTATTCACGCTTTGCCTGTTGTCTGTTTCAATGTTTAGATCGATCGATTTTTTCCACGCGTATCAACGAGCGCTTTCGTTAAATAAAAAGGAGAAGATATCGCGATCGTGCGTGTTGTTAACGAAGCGTTTAATTTCGCGTGCTTCCATCCTGCATGCGTTGGTAACTTGCGATCAGGACGCAGGAAACTCGAATCACGGTGGACTACGGTGCGATTCTAGTTGTCCGAGCGCAATGACGGGTGTACTACATACGTCGTGATACGAATTCGACGATAACGGTACAATATTAACGATTATTGTCCTAGCGCCATAGAATAGTAAGATGATATTCCAATAATAAATGGCGAGATCGTAGATATCGCAAATTTCACTCGATATACGACTCGGTATAACGCTTTGTATTCATTTATTCCAATATCCTTAACAAGCATCGATTACGCGATTACCGAGATTTTGATTGCGAAATTCGCTCAAATTAACGACGACTTGTATATTTGTGTGCTTCTACGTTCGTTACACGTTTCTTTTTAATAAAATGAAGTGTCATGCAATTACCAATGCAGATGTTAATTATCAAACTGTGGCTTTAAAGGAGATTCTAATTTATTCGTTATGATATTTATTCCAATCCTGTGATTTTCTCTCTACGTTATTCGTTACTATTGAGAAGATTCATCGATCAACATTGATCGTATATGCACGAACGATTTTATATACCATATAGTCCAGCTTTTTCGTACTCGATAATTTTTGCTCTATACTTTAATACGTTAATAACGATTGTTTAATAAGTATCTTTCACAAATTCTACGAAACAAGAGAGAGAACTTCGAAGAATTTTATCTACGAAAACAAAACATCCCATCTTCGAGTGAAAGACGAACTATCGAAAAAAAGTAAAAAGTTCGGAAAGTATTATTTCCATCGACGTACGATGATTCGTGAAAGTATCGCGGATATTTATCGTAGAAAATTTTCATAAATATATGTTGTGTACATCGTACGAAACTTTTTGAAATTTTACGAACATCAGAACGAGGCATGATTGTATTGGCAAAATTAAGAATAGGGTTTTTCCGCAAACGGTTGCCAGCGTACCGTTCGCGTTCATGACCTCTTTTTTCCCAGACATTGGTCAGGAAATGTAGGTCGCGCGACGTCGAAGGAACTGCTCGCCAACGTGTTACATAAATGCGCCTTAACCCCTGTGTTCGCGGCGGTCGCGCGCCATTAATATGGTCGTGGGACTGGAGTGTGTCCGTCCTGACACGGACTGGTACTACTTGCAACAGCGTACCAGTCATTAGTCAATAACGCCGACGTTAGTCGATACACGCGGTGGCCGCTGGTCCGCAATCGGCAGCACGAGGCTGGAATAGGGTCGAAAACCCCTTCCATCGAACGGCTTTCTGGAAACAGAACGATACTTGCTGGCAAACTTTTGAATTCTTGCCAGCCTCCTCCATTGTTCTCATCGACTGATCGATACTATTTTATTGCCCGCGTGTGCAAATCTTCCACGCCTCTCGGCGATTTCCTTCTCGTTGCATCTCTCAGATTCGAACGCGACGAAGCCTTTTGATTCTCTTTGATTCAATTTCGGATGATTTCTTGCCGACCGTTGCTTCGTGGCTGGCTTTGTGGAGAAGAGAAGGGAAGGTGGAAGGGTGGAGATTGATTTTTCAATTTTATCAAGGATTTTAGGATTTTATATAAATATTTTCGCAAGATAAGTTTATTTCACTATGTTTAGCTGTTGCTCTTTTGCTTTATCGTTTAGGATCGTGAAGAAATAGTTCAGGGTAAATGGAAAAATTAATTTAGACCTCGTATAGGAAAATGGCATTATGTATTGGAAAAGAAATTAGGACATACGTGGATCAAGGGCATAGATAACTTTGCAATTTACGTTTAACATGGAATATTTCTCTTTTCATATGTCATGGATTTTAATTCGTTCGTTTCATTCGCTTTGTTAAGATTTTCTACGTGCGGTGGTCTAAGAAGTTAGATGTATGTACATGACTTTGGAAGTTGCATTTCATCTGGAATCTTTTTCTTTCCAAATATCGAAATTGTGCGATAATATCGAACGATAGATTCAAGAGTATTAAATGCACTGATGGATAGTTGCAGCGTTAACAAAGGTAAGGTTTGGGATTTTACCATTACCAAAAGATGAGAGTTACGTTATAAGTCGAAAAACTGTCAGTTCACGTAATATATGAAAAATAGAAATGAAATATGTACTCTTGAAGCGTTTTAATAATCTTGTGCAATCTATGCGAGGAATGATATTATTCTGAGAATAGAAAATTTTATTCATAACTACTTGTGCAACTTCCCCTTTAATCGAGTATAAATATATTTCTTTCTAAGCGTTTCACAAACACTATTTTGTATCTCTTTTTACCCTTATTTTCGCAGTAACGTTTAGTTTTAATTCCAACCACTACTAATGTCGCGATCTTATTCTATGCTGAATCGGTAACATTGGAAACGACACCAGAACGATAAGAAAGTTTGCTACCGCCCGAGACAAAGGACGAAGAAATACATTGGCTGATAGATCTATCCTATACCCTATCTAAACATATATCTTACCCGAGCCACTGCTCATTTCCTTATCGCGATGATGGCTCCTCGCTCGATAAACCATTTATCGTAAACTTCTCGACTCTTCTTTCGAAACACTTTCTCCAGATTTCTTATCCATTTCATAAGACGTTATTTTTTATTTTATCGTTCCTCTATTGTTTACGATTATTGTTCGCCCTCTATCAGAGATACAACCGATTTTCTTCGTACATTTCATTGGTACCCTAATAATGAAACATCGATAGCATGCGAACTAACAGGCTCAAGAAGGAGTAGAGACAAAGGGGTGGCGGAAGAGAGGGACAAGGGAGCATTGTTAGCTAAGAGACTGGGTAACAGAGTTAATGTCGCATTACGGCGTTGACTGCATAAGAACGTCGGTTGTTTGAAATCGTGAAAGCGCGAAGAAACTGTGGGATAGAAATTCATCGAGATGACGGAAACCACCGAGGAAGCCAGAGTAAGCATTGACAAAAGGATTAATGTTAAATAGCCGAATAGCACGTTTGAATTTAATAGTTTCTCACAACGGGAATAATTAAAGCTAATTAGCACGGTAACGAATGGTTGCTAAGGACATAGTAAATAAGGATTCCATTTCGTACGAGCGAATTTTCGTACGAACATTTTTCTGGATATTGCTACCAACCTACCCTTAAATCTTGATTAGATAACAAACACGATATCGCAAACTTTCTAAATTTTCACTGTTGCTTCACGCGTGATTCGTTCTAAGGCTCGTGCGATTTTCATTTTATCGCATTCGTGAATCGATGTTGTTACACGTAAGAAACATACACTTTCGTATGCAAATACGAGGCAAGCTCGTATCGTTGTTCGATCAACAGATTCAGAAGATGTTCGAGATGCAACTACGAATGTTAATCGAATATTGACACGTATATTAGTGGATTAGTGATACACATGGCTGTTCTCGATCTGCGTGTTAAGAGGATATTCGCGTGCACGTTGGGTAATATGGTACGAACCATATTTAATACCGGTTTGATCGATGCGTTGCTTGAAAAACCTCGTAGAAAATAATCATTTTATTCGTTGATGGCGATCCAAGCTGTTCGATATTCGTGTAATCGATCGCGTGCAACGTGTAATTCTCACGTGTAACTTGTTATGGTTAGCTCTCGATAAAAGCGAAATTGTTAACGAGCGAGGAGAATAAGGTAGAAGGCACGTATACATATTGATAATAGGAAATTACAAGTGATGGTTTTGATTGATTTTAAATGATCGACATATGGAGATCTGATTTTAACTTTTTGATTTTATGATGAATTCAGTTTGAAGGATATTTTTAAATACTTAGAAATACTTTAATGGTAGGAATATATTTATATCTCGATTTTGTATTGTGACGTATAGGAAATGACGTACGCATTTATTTGCTACGTACATAAATGTAATCGTATTTATATACACATAAAGCGAGGTGCGGATAGAACAATTGTAACACCAAAAGTACATATATATTACACGTATAAAGTGAAAAAGCTTTTAATTATATTTATTAATACGAAATTAATATTTTATGTACAATTAATTGAACTAATTTTTTACAGACCTACTCCATGCAATGAATATAAGTAATAATCCAAAAAGTAGAAAAACGGTATACGCGAGGCAATACACGAACACTGGCAATCTACAAATTGAAACAGAAAAACTAAAGCTACGTTTCAATTTTAAAACATTCGCCGCAATACCAATTTCGAGCAACATCGTCGAATCACCGCTTAAAAACCGATGTTCAATTACTAATATTTCTAGTCGTATCGTAACATGCTGGTTAATCCGGTGGCAGAAAAATATAAAGCAAAAGCAACGCTTCGGAAGATAAGAATAATCTTTGTATACATAAATACAAATACTCATACGTAACTTATTCTTGTATACTCGTTGCAGAGGCGTTAGCTTCGTCGTCGCGCATACACAGCTACTGGATCGTGGATTCACAAATGAGAAATATTCACGACACGTTGTAACAATCGTCGCTTTAACGAATAAATCACTCGATCGCCGATGCAAACAATATTAATTTTAAAACATACACGATATAACCCATCGCTATTATTAATGCCACGAATGTTGTTCATTGTTATATCGACTGTTCTTGTGCAACATGATTTTGCGACAATGGAAGAAGAATACACACTATGTGGTATCAGTATCGACTACTGTCGACAGAATCGCGCGGAAATTCCCACACGACACGAACGATACGTAGAAGGGCGGTACCAGACACGAACTCGTGGCACTGGATATTCGCTCCTTACACTACTTCGGAAGTCTTTCAGTTCGCCGGTGTAACTGTCGGTGAATCTCGCCATCGCGTTATCCATTCTTCTATCGCGTAATTGAATCGCTTTTCCCGGTTTAATTCGTTCGACCATGTTCGTGCAAGCTCCTGCTTTGTTGATTCAACAGAAGTCGGAGAATTCTGAGGAAGGCAGCGACGAAGAAGGAACCGGCGATGTCCTCCAGGTCTATTGTTCTTTTGCTTCTTGGCCGTTTATATTTTGTTCGCGCGTATATCTTCTTCCGTTATTATCCGAAGAGCTATAAAGAAAGATAATGAAATATCGTCAGAAGTGAATATAAAACTGTGATTTTTTAGTGTATCGAGTACAGTCGAGTTCGTGTAGGACGGTAGGACACAATAAATAATTAGGTAAACTGTAGCGATATTAACGAAAGCAAATTCACAAAGTCGCTCTACTGTGAAATTAAATTGGATTTTTGAAACTCGAGCGTGCGATATAACAATTTATCACATTTTGATAATAGTAGTAAGAAATGACGTCAAAAATAAAAAATAAAACTGGAATCGATTAAACTACGCCATACTTGTAATAAAGAGGATAGGCGAACATAATGTCTGACCAATGACAAGGCATTGCTACTGACTCAAGCACGGCGTGTATAAGAAACAATTAATATGCTCGATTTGTTTCGCAGAAACGCCGAGAAGAATGCGAGAGAAAGGCAAGGCGAGGGGAGATGGATCCCCGTCTAGAATTCGCTTTCCAGCTCTTGATGGATGCTACACAATTGTCCCGCCACGAGGTCATGGATCACGTTTTCGAGGGAGACATGCTGGACGAAATCAATCAACTGTTTTTGCCCCATATGAAATCCACCCTCGTCTGGTATTATCAAGAAGTGGAGGAATCTGAAACTCTACGTCCTATAGAAACGGTCAAACCTTTTATCTTTTATTTTTTAATGAAAACCTCGATTTAACGTCGAAATTATCAAGTATTTTTTAATATACACATAAATAATTATAATTAAAGTAGTATAATGAAAATAAATTACTCTGTATAATCGTGTTTCTATCTCGATATTAATTTTGCTAAAAATATTCACACGGTTTTAATAATTATCAGGAGAAAGAAACTAAAGCTTGTCATTTTGTCGCATTTCGATCTTATTTTGTATGCAATTGTCAAACGTAAGTGCTTTCGACAAAATTAACGTTGACTTTCATTCAGATGGAAACGTAACTCTTACACGCATGTACCTATTTTATTTTCATGATACGACTGTAATTCTAAAAACTCTACGAGTCTAATTATTCTAGCGTTAATGATAAAGTAACCGTGGAATTTTATTTTGCAGATCCAAACGAAAACTTCGACCACTCGACCAAGTCCAAGCACATCGATACCGAAAGTTAAAGAACAAAAAGAAATAAAAGAACCGGGGAAAAAGAAATTGTTTCTTACCGATGGATGGCAAGTACCTTGTACCGGAATATGCGTTTACATATTCAGGTATGATATAAAGTATAACATCTGGCAAAGTATGAAGTGTTATACATAACAGTCTTATAAAGTTATAGTTGGTAGTCGCACCTCAGTGATGCAAACTCGAAACTTTTATTAGATTAAATATCTCGAAACAATTACCCGAGGAAGGTTTCCAAAAAGATCTTTACACCGGTGTGATAGACACAAAAAAAGTGGGGATAATAACGGCGATACAGAGAGTAGTAGAATACGTTTTCATGGATGCGCTTGCACATCCTGGCTCTGAAGGAGAGGACGATTGCCCGATGATTAAGAGCCTTTTATTACCGGGTTTAAGATCTTTCTGCAGCGCTCTGAAAGGTAACGATAGAATTACATATACGATTACTATATTTTCGTAAAATTTTAGGCGATTATATCATTAAACTGCAAATATTTATGCAAATTTATATTTTTATGAACATAATTAAAATTTTTTACGAGTGGATAGAAATCTGCGGCGATAGCGTAACAGTAACGAGCGTATATTTTAAACTTTGCTACGACGAAACTCCCTTACTTTTGATATAAAAATGATAATATAAAATATTTTCCAAATTTTCGCAGTGTGCGAACAGGTAGCTCACGAAGGACGCGTATTCGACGACGACGAAACTCTAATGGTGCAAGTGCGCAACTTCGAGGAAGCCAAAGCATTTATAGCGAAGAAAGACGCTGTGAATATCGTAGAGGGAAGAGTAAGAACGTGGATCAAGAGATTGAAAGACTTCATGGTAGAAAGCAAGCAGGTGAAACGAGAGAATGATAATTCTGGTCCTCAGCAAGAATTGGAATATTGGAAACGAAGAGGAGCACAGTTCAGTCAGTTAGTCAACAAACTTCAGGTTCTATTTGCGTTTTCCTATCTTAGCAGATGATTTTACTGTCGATCGTAATAACGAGTAAACTATTATCTGTGCTACGTATAAATATTTAGGATCACGAAATACGAATGTCGCTTCTTTGTTTGCAAGTTGCTCGTTCCAAGTTAATAAAAGATTGGGTCGATGTGGAGGACGAAGTCACTTATTGTTATAACGAAGCGAAGGATAATGCAAAATTTATACAGGCGTTGGAAAAATGCTGCCACTGCTTGTATTTGGACGATCCAGTAAGATAACATATCGTACGAAAAAGAGAAATTATTTTTATTTTCCTATATCGTTTTCCATGTGCTTTTATATATATTCATATATATTGATACTACATATTTTTTAGGTGAAGATGAGAGATTCCCTCGTATCGCTATTACAAACAGTTCGTTTAATATACAGCGTGTCGAGATATTACAACACCTCGGAACGAACTAGTTCGTTAATGATAAAGATCACGAACCAAATGATCGTAGCTTGTCGAGATTACGTCACAAATAGAGGTCGAGAAACTGTCTGGGGTCAAGATCGAACGGTTGCGCGATCGAAGCTGAAGCATTGCTTAAAACTTAACAAGTAAATTGTGAACTCGCTGTTCTTTATCGTTATACTTCAATCAGAGACATACCGATTCAGTTTTTGTCCTTTTATATGGAAAATAACAAAGAATATCATTACATTACAGAGCTTACAGAGAAACTTACAGACTGGTTCGATGTTCTCCTGCTGTAACCGAACAAGAATTCTCGTTTTCAGAAACTCACGTATTTGGACGATTCGACTCCTTTTGCGATAGAGTGAGAAAAATTTTGACTATGTTCGAACTGATACAAGATTACAAAAGTCTCTTCGAAAGAAGGATGGAGGGTCTTTTATTGGGAGAATGTACGTAATTAATATATAGATGCTATTTGTTTCTAATTCGTTAATATTTATCTACATTTTTCAACTTTAGATCGTTTCGTGAGCGTAATTTTCAGCTTTCTATTTTTTATTTTACTCCAATAGCATTGGACGATGCCATAAGAACTTTCGAAGAGGCTGAGAAAGTTGCTACCGCTAAAGGTTACGATTATCTAGATCCAAGGAATACCGAATTTGATACGGACTATAATGATTTCATGACGAAAACTGATACCCTGAAACAAAACATCGGTAACATCATTGAGAAAAATTACGCGGACGTTTGGGAAACTCTTCAGGGTATACGATTTTTAACTCGATTCGAAAAAGTAAAGTGGTGCATTATAGCTGACTAAATAATGCACGAGGATTTGTACATTTGACACATTGTAAAGTTGCACAATTACTGTAATTATTGCACTTGAGTCTAATTGTACGTACGAATGTGTTTCTTCGTCCATACATATTGTATTCAGTACATCTTAAAATCATTTACTTTCGAAATTTGTTAATACTTTAATATTTGAATATTTTTATTTTATAGTTTCTTAATTTTTGTACTTTTTAATGTTTTGATTTATTTGTTTGCTTTTAAGGTCAGTGAGAAGATACCACTAACGAAACTAGATGAAAAGTACAACATAGTAGTAAAATATTGCGACAAAGAAGTGGACAGAATACTAAAGTTATTCAAAAAACAGAGGGATGATCCCCCATTACCTAGACATATGCCAGCTATAGCTGGAAGATTAACTTGGGCAAATTCATTGAAGTAAATTAAACAAGTTATTCGTACATCGTCGAACGATAATTTATGATTTTTATGTCACAGACTCAAATTATTTTCTCTTCAGAGTACACTTAGATGAATTGGCTACGTCTGTTTCCAATCATCCAGTGCTAAAGACTCTTCCGCTCACTATGGAACTAGAAAAACGGTATAATTACGCCCTCGGCGTTTTGAACCAATATAAATCAGACATCGCTGAAGTCTGGACTCATCAAAACTCCTGGGTCATCGAAGACTGTCTAAAACGGTAAATCGATCGTACAAGTCCCTCGCAAACAAGAACCGAACTAACTAATTCCACTTTTTATTAATTTTTTACGTGAACGTCATAGTTTGTTTTATCGATCCAGACCTTTGCTGATGGTGGACGAGAAAACAGGAAAGATTAAAGTCAACTTAGAAGGACGCGTCACTCTCCTGCTTCGAGAAGCTGATTGCTTGGCCAAATTGAATCTGGAAATTCCTATCGTCGCATTGACTATTTTGGCGAAGAAAGATTATTTCACATTGGTCACAGACTCTCTCCAATTGATGATCGAAGAGTTCGTCTTTACGGCCAGGCGTGTGAAACTCGAAGTCAGACCATTGTTACTACCGCATTTGGTGCGAGTTGCATCTTTGCTGGAACCTGGTTTGACTTCTCTGAATTGGACCAATCCAGAATGGAAAAACTTTTATCAGAACACAAAACAGCAGATCAAGGAATTTGATATTCTTGTTACAAGGGTTCACGATGTGTACGACAATAGGTACATTTCTGTTTAAACTTTTTGCAAATCCTACTTTTCTAAATTACAATAGCTCTTTTTAGATAAGCATATATTATATCGCTTGTTTGCTTTTGTCTTTCTTCGGTGTCTCTTAATTTTCGTCTATTTTATTTTCCTACAAGTTCTTATTAGTCGCAATGAAATTAAAAGAGGTATTTTTGTTATACAGATATAATAATTTTGCTGATATTTGACAGTTAAACAAAATTTCTTACAACGATAAGAATTCCAGATTTTTATCATTGATCGTTCCGCATAGGTTCATAGAGGTATTTATAAAGTCGAATAAAAGTTCTCTTCCCTTGTTCCAAGGATTTTACAGGTGCTGGCAGCTATGCAAAAGATAACGTTACATTCTATGCCAGAATCTGATCAGCCTTGGACTATAGAGGAATTTGTAGAGAAGACCGAAGAAGTATGCAGACTGGCGGCGGTAGATTTATATCGTAAAAGTATGATGGTGGAAGAGGCTGTGGAAGAAGTACTAGATCTCGTTAAGAACGCGGCAGAGAATTTCAAAGCCGCTGCTAATTCCAGTCAATTCGAATTTTTTAATACCGAAGGTGATACGCGACATTATCTGAAGAACTAGTTTCTTCCATAATTAAATATAGCGATAGATATTAAACATAACGTAATTCTGTATTAGATTTTTCTCAAAAATTTTGTACGACGATACGCCTCTGTTTCTTTTCGACTCTAATCTATTTCCAATAAAAATTAAACCAATTATATAAAAAATAGATCATAAATATCGTTCGTAACATTTTCATCCACGTTTCTTACTTTCTTCTTTCTGCGTATTTCCGAATCATAACTTTTATATACGATGAGCTTACAGAAAATGAAGAGGTAGTGGACCAAACAGTCCAACAAGATTGGTCCATAGTTTGGAATTTATTCGACGATCCTCATCAGCTGTTGGTTACTCCTGGTAGCTTACCGAAAGGAATGCAAGACATGGTTCGAAATGCCGTGTCCGAAATGAGGAGATATTACTCTAGAAAGGTCGTCGATGTTCTGATAAGAGTCACTAGAAGCTCATTGGACATTATTAGAAAGCGATTTATTCGGGAAATCGATCCAGGTGATTCTCTATTCGATAAAATATGAATGCATAGCCGAAAGTTTTGCAGATGATCAGGTGAATTAATAATTATCGTTCGATCAGAGGACGCACCGAGTCCAATATTTCTGCTTCATGCAACGTTAATGATACCGGTGGTGACCGTGAAACCTAGTTTAGACGACGTACAGGAAGTCCTAACTTTAGTTGGTAAAACTATTGCTGGCGTTGCGAGAGGAGTGTCGCAATGGAATTCTAGAATAAATAAGGTATAATTATTAACATGTACGATATAATGCTGTGATGTAAAACGTGTAATATATACTGTAATACTAACATAATATATAATATATACTGTATACTAATAGTATATACTAATAGTATATAACTGTATATAATATATACTGTATAGTATATAATATATACTGTAATACTAATATAATACTAATATAATATAATAATAATAATAATATTTGTTAATAATTCAGGATACATGGGGCCAAGCCTACTCCAAAAGGAATTTCGCGGATATCGTGATGCGCGCTCAGATGCAAGCAGCGAAGAGGAAGCAAGAGGAGCCAGAGGATCCAAGAGTGAGAAGACGAAGGCTGTTCAAAATTATCTCCGAGGAGAGATCAATTTTTCCTGTTCAGGAGCAGAATTTTCACGCAATGGTGATGGATAACAAAGAAGTGATAAAACTGTTATCCATGCTAAACACGTGCATGCAAGAATTCAAGCCAGTAAGAAATCTTATATATATTTGTAATTATCGTTCTGCTTGTAGTAACACAAATTTCTAATTATTATTACAGGACCTTGCAGAATTTATCGACAGGTGGAAGCCATATAAATTTTTGTGGAAGAATGAAAAAAGTATGCGGGAATTACTACAAATTTCTTTGCCTGAATTTGAATCTACGCTTCGAAAGCACAGTGAGCTCGAAGATCTTTTAGCAACCGAACCTGATATGGTCATTTTTGGAAGTTCCATCGCTGTCTCCACGGAGAAACTGAAATATGGCTTATACACGGAGATCAAAGGTAAAGTAACGTCAAATTAAAATTCGTAGGAGATTAATTATAATTTTCCTTCTATACACATAATCACACATAATATTGCGTCGAAGCTTTATAAAATAAATTCTTTTGCGTTGCTTTCCTTTTAATTATAGTAACACTACAGTGCTACTGAATAAGAAGATCAGATCAACCCAAATACGTTCAAATTTCTTCTCTGTAACGATTTTTGAAAGAATATAATTTTCCCCCAATTTGAAATCAGATTGAATATATTAATCAAATATTTGTGTTACTATTTATTATTCATTATTTCACGAGAAAGCAGCGATATACGTGGTGTGTAGATAAAAATAACGTCAAATGTATTACTAAAGTTCACAAAATACAACTGTCATTGCTTCCAAGAAAATGATAGCCAGTTCTGAATTGTAATAAATCACAGTCAAAAGGAAAATATATATATATAAAGAAATTCTCAAAATTCGCAAAATGGAAAATATATAAAAAAATGCAGTCATATTCCGAGAAATAGATGCTTTTCTGACACAAATGTCCGTAGCATGCACCCACAAAATTGGTCAAGCGATGAAGAAGAAGTACCGACGCGAAATGGAATATGTTTATGCGTTAATGAACGAAATGGAGCGTAAATTGGATCGTCAGATACGCGATCTGGACGACGTACGACTTATTATGGATACTTTAAAGAAAATTCGGGAACAGGAAGTTGACATGGAATTAAAAATCGACCCAATCGAGGAAGCCTTCAACATCGTCACAAGATACGAAGTACCAGTGGACCAAGAGTGTCTGGAACAGGTCGATAACTTGAGATATACGTGGCAACAGTTGCTCGCACGAGCGCAAGAAAGTCACGTGTTGCTGTTGAAGCTGCAGCCACAGTTCGAGGAAGACCTTAGAAACAATCTCGAGAACTTCCGTATCGATAACAAGATGTATTGCGAGGAATACAGATCTTCTGGACCTATGCAGTCTGGTCTAAGTCCACGAGAAGCTTCGGATAGGCAGATTTTGTTCCAAAATAGATTCGATGGCATGTGGAGGAAATTGCAAACTTACCAAAGCGGTGAAGAATTGTTTGGTTTGCCTACAACGGATTATCCTGAACTATCACAGATAAGAAAGGAGCTGAATTTGCTTCAGAAATTGTATAAATTGTACAATGATGTTATCGATAGGGTGAACAGCTACTATGACATTCCATGGGGCGAGGTAAAGTATTTCTTGAAAGATGAATATCTAAAGCAATTCGTGAAAGTAATTGCACATACTTAGTAGAAACATCTTTTATTTATATCATTAGATGTATTATGCAAGATACTGTTAGATTTCATCGATCTTCCACAAATTCAAACAAATCCGAGAATGTAATATGCAAATTTGATATCCTAATAGCTGTAACTTCGATATGAAGAACAGACATTTTCTTATTTAAAATTTATCCACCCTCTGCTTTGCATTATTCGAGGTAAAGTATTTCTCGAAAAATGAATATCTAAAGCGATTCGTGAAAGTATTTGCACATACTTAGTAGAAACAACTTTTATTTATATCATTAGATGTATTATGCAAGATACTGTTAGATTTCATCGATCTTCCACAAATTCAAACAAATCCGAGAATGTAATATGCAAATTTGATATCCTAATAGCTGTAACTTCGATATGAAGAACAGACATTTTCTTATTTAAAATTTATCCACCCTCTACTTTGCATTATTCACAGCAATTATTGATAATACATTGGTCATTCTTTAATATTAACTACACATCCAATATATTCATATAATCTATGAATATTATATCAGAACATTATTACATATTGCAGATGTTAATTTAATATCGATTACATATATCGTGCATAATACAATATTAATCAATATTAAAAGCAAGATAACACGTTATCTATAACAAAGAATACCGATGCAATGTTCAGGTGAATATCGAGGACATAAACAACGAGCTAATGGAATTCCAAAACCGATGCCGCAAGCTGCCAAAAGGCCTGAAGGAATGGCCCGCGTTCTTCGCCCTAAAGAAAACCATCGACGACTTTAACGACATGTGTCCGCTCCTAGAATTAATGGCCAACAAAGCCATGAAACCTCGCCACTGGCACAGGATCGTAGAAGTGACGGGCTACTCGTTTGACCTTGAAAGCGAGGGTTTCTGCTTGAAGAACATCCTGGAGGCGCCTTTATTGAAATATAAAGAGGACATCGAGGACATTTGCATTTCGGCCATGAAAGAAAAAGACATCGAGGCGAAGTTAAGAATCGTGGTGAATGAATGGTCGTCTCACGAGTTGACGTTCATGACGTTCAACAACAGAGGAGAATTATTATTAAGAGGAGACACCACTGCCGAGACGATTGGCCAACTGGAAGACAGTTTAATGGTGCTTGGCTCGTTGATGTCGAATCGATACAACGCGCCATTCCGCAAGCAGATACAACAATGGCTCGCAGATCTGTCGAATACAAACGAAATACTGGAAAGATGGCTGCTGGTACAAAATATGTGGGTTTATCTAGAAGCCGTGTTCGTTGGTGGTGACATAGCGAAACAATTACCGAAAGAAGCGAAAAGGTTTAGTAAGATTGATAAGAGCTGGCAGAAAATCATGCAAAGGGCGCACGAGACACCGGGAGTGGTGCCATGTTGCGTAGGAGATGATCTGCTTAAGCAACTTCTGCCACATCTGCAGGAACAGCTGGAACTGTGTCAGAAATCTCTTAGTGGGTACGCATGTAATTAGCAAATTGTAAATAGTAAACGAAATCGCTACAATGATTAATGCAATTGCAGATATTTAGAAAAGAAGCGTATGATGTTCCCAAGGTTCTTCTTCGTATCGGATCCTGCTTTGTTGGAGATACTTGGTCAAGCTTCTGATTCTCACACGATACAGAACCATCTGCTATCTATTTTCGACAATACGCGTTACGTGAAGTTTCATGACATCGAATATAATAAAATGACCGCCGTTATTTCATCGGAAGGTGAAACGATCTTGGTACGTGTGGCATCTTGTTCAAAATATTTAATGATATATTTAAACGCTGAAAAGTAATTTTATTATAGCTTGAAAGAGCGGTGAGAGCAGAGGGCTCGGTAGAAACGTGGCTAACGCAACTTTTGCAAACATCGCAACAATCTTTACACTCGATAATCCGCCAGTGTCATTCTATGATAAACGATGTAAACTTTAATCTACTTACATTTTTGGATAAAATGCCAGCTCAAGTCGGTTTACTAGGAATACAAATGATCTGGACCAGGGACAGTGAACTAGCTTTAGCTCAAGCTCGTGCAGATAAAAAGATTATGGCAGAGACGAACAACAGATTCCTGGATTTACTGAATACATTGATCGATCAGACTACCAGAGATCTTGCAAAAATTGAAAGAACAAAATTTGAAACTTTGATTACAATCCATGTGCATCAACGCGATATCTTCGATATATTAGTAAGTTAAAAGAAAATAATATTAATATATACAGGGTGTCCTGCTATATAGTGTGCAAACTTTGCCAGAGAATATAAAAAAGAACAGTCCAAGTATGGCTAGTAAATCTAAAGTTTGCGTTTTAATATAAGATTATTATTCTAGAGAACAAAAAATATAAAAATCTAGGGATCGAAACTAGAGCGTTATTGACCTTTTTTTTTTAAATTATTTCTTCGTAAAATAATACAGAAAAATTCCACTTATCTGGAAATTTTAGTCAGCGATCGATTAACTTCTACCGATTGAATTCATTTATCAGAATTTATGTTGACTCCTATCATACGCGTATCTGTACGAAAAATGATACGTAAAGAGAATTAGTAAAATTTCTTATTATACGACTCGAGTTATATGATCTGTTTCTCCCCCGATGATTTCCAAAAATCGACTTCTACTGTATTTCTGTTTACCTCTGAAAGAATATTAATTTACGAGGTTTCATACATAGTGCCGTTTGAATGTACGATCACTGAACGATTTCGAGTGGCTGAAGCAATGCAGATTTTACTTCAAAGAAGACCTTGACAAAACATCGATCTGCATAACAGACGTGAACTTTACATATCAAAACGAATATCTAGGATGCACAGAAAGACTCGTGATTACTCCACTAACAGACAGGTAACTACATACGCATACGGAAAAAATTTCACAGCAATAAATTACGGTAAATATGTATTAGGTCGTCCGAAAAGTTTCTTTCGTCTTATAAGGAAATAATGGATACGCAACATTTTTTATTTTATATTATTTTATCGAATTACCTACGATTCATTTTGTTTTATCAAGATAAAAATTACAACGTTTGACGTAAATGAAGGACACTTTTTGGACAACCTAATAAATGTTACAAAGTTATGTATACCTTTTTCTTCGATTTTATTTCTTACTTTATATTTCTAGATGCTATATAACTTTGGCACAAGCATTATCAATGTCAATGGGTGGCTCACCTTGTGGTCCAGCGGGAACAGGCAAGACTGAAACTGTGAAAGATATGGGCAAAACTTTGGCCAAATATGTAGTAGTATTCAATTGTTCGGATCAAATGGACTATAGGGGATTAGGACGTATCTATAAAGGACTAGCACAAAGCGGATCTTGGGGTTGCTTCGATGAATTTAATAGAATCGAGTTACCAGTGTTGTCTGTCGCTGCTCAACAAGTTGCAGTTGTTCTGGCTGCGAAGAGGGAGAAGAAGAAACAGTTCGTTTTTACCGATGGAGACTTGATTGACATGTGTCCTGAGCTTGGAATATTTATAACGATGGTAAAAAAAAAAGATAACAAACGTATTAATACCGTAATGTAAAGTTATTGCAGGAAACTTTGTATGTGATGTAAAAGTTAGAATTATAAGATAAGAATTACGTTACAGAATCCTGGATATGCTGGTAGAAAAGAACTTCCAGAGAATCTAAAGATACAGTTCCGCACCGTCGCTATGATGGTACCTGATAGACAAATCATTATTCGAGTAAAACTAGCTAGCTGTGGTTTCCTGGAAAACATCACGCTTGCTCGGAAATTTTACACTTTGTACAAATTGTGCGAAGAGCAACTTACAAAACAGGTAATTTATTTAAAAACGCGATAACTAAATTTTAATTTCAATAAACATCCTGTTCATTTATGAAGGTCCATTACGACTTTGGTCTAAGAAACATATTGTCCGTGTTAAGAACATTAGGCGCGTCGAAAAGGGTAAACTCCAAAGATTCTGAAAGCACGATCGTTATGCGTGTTTTAAGAGATATGAATCTTTCGAAGCTCATAGGTACATAATCATACTTATTACTATACTAAGAATATATACTATTACTACTTGCAAAGATATATGTATAAAATAAATGTTAGTATTGAGTACATTAATTATTTTAGACGAGGACGAACCATTATTTATATCATTGGTGGCTGATTTGTTTCCAAATCAAGCTCTTGAAAAGACTTCTTATCCGGAGTTGGAAGCTGCTATTAGTCAACAAGTAGAAGAAGCTGGATTGATATACCATCCGCCGTGGGTGCTAAAATTAATACAGCTATACGAAACACAAAGGGTAAGACATGGAATAATGACCCTAGGTCCGACCGGTGCAGGAAAAACCACTTGTATACATATTTTGATGAAAGCTTTGACGCAGTGCGGCAATTCCCATAGGTAATTACATTGAAAAATATTTTTCGAATAATTTATATGGCAACATAAAAATTCATTCTTAGTCCGTGAAATCATTTTTTTTTTTTTTCTTCGTTTTATCTTATATATATTCAAATGTATAAATGCCATGCCCATTGCCATTTATATTTTTCGAAAATCGTTACAAAACACCGTTCAAAATTGTTTTTTCACCAAATAATATAACTTAAAATGATTTAACTCGGTCAATGATCAGGAACGTATTTTACAGAGAGATGAGAATGAACCCAAAAAGTATAACGGCTGCACAAATGTTTGGCCGATTGGACGTGGCGACCAATGATTGGACGGATGGAATATTTTCAGCTTTATGGCGCAAAACATTGAAATTAAAAGAAGGAGAGTACGTATGGATGGTGCTTGATGGACCTGTTGATAGTATCTGGATCGAGAACTTAAACTCTGTACTGGACGACAATAAAACTCTGACTCTTGCGAATGGTGACCGATTATCGATGTCATCTAATTGCAAGATCATCTTTGAGCCTCATAATGTCGACAATGCGAGTCCAGCTACGGTATCTCGTAACGGAATGGTGTACATGAGTTCATCAGGATTGGACTGGAGTCCTGTGGTGACTGCTTGGTTGAAAAGTCGAACACCTTTGGAGCAAGAAGTGTTTGGTCAATGTTTTACAGATTCTTTTACGCAGGTAAAGAAACGTAATTGTCATTTTATAAAATATTTAAAAACACGTTATTTATAATTAGATTAGATAGAGATACTTGCGCAAATTTTGTTCAAATGATGATAAAGAAAATTAAGTCTTATTTTCCAGATACTTCAATATGTATTTTGCTGTTAATATTTCGAGTTTATATTTGTCCATTATCCCACATTTCTATCTGATCCAAGTATATAAATATTCAATTCTAAACAAATTAATAATGTAATTACAAATTAACATGCAAAATTAATCACATTGTTTTACCTTATTACAAAGCTATTTTTCACGTTTCCTATTTCATATTTCCTGAAAAGATTACTATGAAAATATTAAGTTAATTCTAAAAACTATCCATTTGTATCCTAAATAAAATTTCTAACAATATTTTAGTATTGTAACATTGTAATATTGTAATTACGGCAACATATAATTAATTTATAGGTTTATTCGTGGAGCACTCAAGCTTTATCGTTGACAATAGACGTTCTACAATGCAACATAGTGCGACAAATGTTGTGTCTCCTCGAGGGTCTAATTCCACCCGAAGTACGCATAGAAGAAGACGACGACGAAGAAACAGAAGATGAAAACCGCCAACCGATGACAGCCGAACATCTAAAACGTTTTTACGTTTTTGCTTTGGTGTGGGGTATAGGAGCACTGTTAGAAACATCGGACAGGCAAAAGTACGACTCCTACCTGCGACAAAATTTCGAAAGTTTAGATTTACCAACATCAGAAAAATACCCCGAAGCAAAATTGTTCGATTTCTATGTCAGTGAAAAAGGTAAATGGGATACGTGGACAAGCATGGTGACCAACTACGTTTATCCAGAGTATTCGACGCCTGATTACAGCAATGTATTGGTTCCTATACCTGATAACGTGAGAATACAATACCTAATCGATCTAATTGGTCGTCAAGATAAAGCGGTCTTATTAATAGGCGAACAAGGTTCTGCCAAAACCGTCATGATGAAGTCGTACATGAAAAAAGCGAACAGAGAGACCACTTTGAGTAGATCGTTCAATTTCAGCTCGGCCACGAGTCCATATCAGTTTCAGAAAACCATAGAAAGTTACGTGGAGAAACGTCTAGGTAGCACGTTTGGACCACCAGGAGGGAAAAAAATGTTGGTTTTCATCGATGATATAAATTTGCCGCAAATAAACGAGTGGGGTGATCAAATCACCAACGAAATTGTCCGTCAAACGATGGATATGAAAGGATTTTATTCTTTAGAGAAACCCGGAGACTTTACTAGCATCGTGGACGTAACATTTTTGGCAGCAATGTGTCAACCAGGTGGTGGAAGAAATGACATTCCTCTAAGATTGAAGAGACAGTTTTGCATTTTCAATTGTACGCTACCTAACGAAGCATCCATTGATCGCATTTTTAGCGTGCTCGGAGAAGGTCATTACAACGCTAAAAGAGGATTTTCAACGGAAGTTAGGAATCTCGTTAATAAAATGGTTCCCCTGACAAGAACACTTTGGGAAAGAACTAGAGCCAATTTATTACCTACACCGGCCAAGTTTCACTATACCTTTAATCTTCGAGATTTATCAAGAATTTGGCAAGGTATGCTTGGTACACTATCCACGGTTATCGATAAGGAAAGTGTGCTTATGTTGCTGTGGAAACACGAATGCAGTCGCGTATTCAGTGATAGATTCACTATACAAGCGGATAAAGATTGGTTCGATAAAGAAATTCTAAAAGTTGTTAATGAAATGCTAGGGAAGGATTATGCGAACATGCTCGATCAAGATCCTGTATTCGTAGATTTCATGAGGTAAGTATTATCAGTACGATCAACCGCGTACTTAATTTAAGTCAGATTATTATTGTCGATCGAAAAAGAGGCGTGATAAAACTTTTATCTTAAACAAATATTAACGTATTTATTAACATTAGAAAATCGTAAGAATTGCTCGATTACATGCACCTTTTACCATTTTCGTGACAATTTTTAGAGATGCACCCGAACCAACTGGCGAAGAAGGTGAAGACGCCGACATTGAGTTACCAAAAGTATACGAACCCGTTTATGACGACCAAATCCTCAGGGACAGACTAGAAATGTTCCTTTCGCAATTCAACGAAATCCAAAGAGGTTCTGGTATGGATTTGGTCTTCTTCCCCGATGCCATGCTACATTTGGTTAAAATATCTAGAGTCATTAGACATCCAAAGGGCAATGTAATGTTAGTAGGTGTCGGAGGATCTGGCAAGCAAAGTCTTACGAAATTATCGTCCTTCATTGCCGGCTATAAAACGTTTCAAATCACTTTGACAAGATCTTACAACGTAGCAAATTTTTTAGAAGATCTAAGATATCTCTATCGAACGTGTGGAGCTCAAGGAAAGGGTACGACGTTTATATTTACTGATTTGGACATTAAAGAGGAGGGCTTCTTGGAATACTTGAACAATATTCTGAGCTCCGGGGTTATCAGCAACTTATTCACTCGTGACGAACAGCAAGAGATTATTTCAGAATTGATACCTATCCTGAGACGCGAAAATCCAAAACGAACGATCAACAACGAACTCGTAATGGATTTCTTTCTTCAGAGGACCTGCCAAAATTTACACGTAGTATTTTGTTTCTCTCCAGTTGGCGAAAAGTTTAGAAATCGTGCTCAACGCTTTCCAGCTCTCATATCAGGCTGCACGATCGATTGGTTCCAACCTTGGCCCAGAGACGCTCTAATCTTAGTTGCTAAACACTTTCTGCACGACTTTAGCATAGCTTGTACCAGCGAAGTCAAATCTGAATTGGTGAATGCCTTAGGCTCCATACAGGACATCGTTTCTCTGACGTCCACGGAATACTTTCAAAGATTTCGTCGCGCTACTCACGTCACGCCAAAATCGTATTTGAACTTCATCGGTGGCTACAAAAATATCTACCAAAGCAAACAACATGAACTCGGCGAGGGAGCTAGGCGCATGGATACTGGCTTAGCGAAGCTGGAAGAAGCTTCGATATCAGTTGAGATCTTGAAAAGAGATCTGGCTGAGATGGAAAAAGAACTAGTTCAAGCATCTGAAAAAGCAGAAACTGTCCTCTTGGAAGTGACAGAAAGAGCAATGCAGGCAGAGGCATTTAAGAATCAGGTGCAAAAAGTGAAAGAGAAAGCTGAGCAATTGGTAGCTTACATAGCAGAAGAAAAAGCCTTAGCTGAACAAAAGCTAGAGGCTGCTAAGCCTGCGCTGGAGGAAGCAGAGGCTGCTTTGAACACTATTAAACCGGCTCATATAGCTACCGTCAGGAAATTGGGTAGACCTCCTCATCTCATTATGAGAATTATGGATTGTGTGTTAATTCTATTTCAACGAAAAATTGGATCGGTTGTTCCGGATACAGCTGCGCCATGTCCAAAGCCTTCTTGGGCAGAATCGTTAAAGTTAATGGCCAGCACCACGTTCTTGCTTCAATTACAAAACTATCCGAAAGACATAATAAACAACGAGATGGTTGAATTACTTCAACCTTACTTTAAGATGGAGGACTATAACATGGAAACTGCCAGACGAGTTTGCGGTGACGTGGCAGGTTTATTGTCCTGGACAAAGGCAATGGCTTTTTTTCATTCGGTGAATAAGGAAGTCCTACCACTGAAGGCTAATTTAGCGTTGCAGGAAGCAAGACTCAAGGTAGCCATGGAGGATCTGGCAAACGCCGAGAGAGAATTATCGGAAAGAGAAATGGCTCTGCAAGCGGTTAAGGAACAATATGACTCTGCTGTTTCGGAGAAGCAAAGATTGACAGAAGCTGCAAACGTGTGTCTTAGGAAAATGACAGCTGCAACCGCATTGATAAACGGGTTAGGCGGTGAGAAAATACGCTGGACCGAGCAAAGCAGCGAATTCAAAATTCAGTTAGGTCGACTAGTTGGGGATGTTTTACTGGCAACTGGCTTTTTATCGTACTGTGGTCCATACAATCAACAGTACAGAGCTAGCTTAGTGTCATCTTGGATGAACATTTTGGCAACTAAATCCATTCCCTTCACTAAAAATCTGAACATTACAAACATGCTCGTAGACAGTGCGACGATGTCGGAATGGACGCTTCAAGGATTACCAAATGACGAATTGTCTGTGCAAAACGCGCTTATCGTAACTAAATCCTCCTCCTATCCTCTGTTAATAGATCCTCAGAATCAAGGAAAAATGTGGATAAAGAACAAGGAATGCATGAACGAACTACAGATTACGTCTCTTAATCACAAATATTTTAGGACTCACCTTGAAGACAGCCTCTCTTTGGGCAGACCATTGCTGATAGAGGACATCGCGGAAGAGTTAGATCCGGTTCTCGATAACGTGCTTGAGAAGAATTTTATTAAATCCGGTTCCATCGAGAAAGTAATCGTCGGTGACAAAGAATGCGATGTAATGCCCGGTTTTATGTTGTACATCACCACGAAATTACCAAATCCTGCTTACAGTCCTGAAATTTCAGCAAAGACATCGATAATCGATTTTACTGTGACGATGTTAGGCCTGGAAGATCAGCTACTTGGTAGAGTTATCCTTATGGAAAAGGCAGACTTAGAAGCCGAAAGGGTGGCTCTGTTCGAATCTGTGATGACGAACCAACGATCAATGAAAGAACTCGAAAGCACTCTGTTACATCGACTCACCTCTTCCGAAGGCTCTTTAGTAGACGATGAAGCGCTTATAAATGTGCTCAGGGAAACCAAAGTAACTGCAGAATCGGTCAATGAAAAACTAAAGGTGTCTGCGTTAACGGAAAAGAAGATCATGCTAGCCCGAGAAGAATTCCGCGCTGTCGCGTCCAGAGGGTCTATTTTGTATTTCCTTATCGTAGAGATGAGCAACGTAAACGTAATGTACCAAAATTCGTTGCGACAATTTCTGACTATATTCGATAATTCCATTACCAAATCTGTGAAAAGTCCTATCACTGGTGAACGAATAAACATAATTCTTCGTCACCTTACCTACGAAGTGTGGGCCTTTACTCTGAGAAGTCTATACGAACGACACAAATCGTTGTTCACCTTGATGCTAGCTATGAAGATAGACTGTCATCGAGGTGTAATTTCTCATACAGAGTTCAACGCTTTTATCAAAGGCGGTGCATCCTTGGACTTAAACGCAGTTACACCGAAACCATTCAGGTGGATTCTCGACATAACTTGGCTGAATCTAGTCGAGATCAGCAAACTAGACACGTTCTCGGATATTCTAACGAAAATCGAATTCAGCGAAAGAGAATGGCGATTGTGGTACGAAAGAGAGAAACCCGAGGAAGAGGAACTTCCTTGCGGATATCAGAAGAAACTCGACGTGTTTAGAAAATTACTTTTGATCAGATCGTGGAGTCCAGATAGAACTTTGTCCCAGGCGAAAAAATACGTGGTTGAATCATTAGGGAAAGAGTATGGAGAAACGAAGATCTTGGATCTAGAAGCTACGTGGTTAGAGTCTGAAGTTAGATCACCGCTTATATGTATATTGTCGATAGGATCAGACCCTAGCCCACAGATTAGTGCACTGGCAAAGCAAAAAGTCATCCGTAAGCAAGTTGACAACGTTTAACTTATATAAATATAAAAATAAAAATAAGCTACGATTTCATTTAAATATTTAATGTATATTTAAGAATTGCGATCGGTTTCCATGGGTCAAGGCCAAGAATTTCATGCTCGAAAATTGATCTCGGACGCTATGAACACTGGTACTTGGGTATTGTTACAAAATATTCACTTATCGCTTCCTTTTTGCACGGAAGTTATGGACGCTCTAGTTGAAACGGACATTGTGCACGAGGCATTTCGGCTTTGGATGACTACAGAAGTTCATCCGCAATTTCCTATCGGTTTACTGCAGGTCTTTCCTTACATCTGTCAGAAGACAATTAATTTATAGACAAATAAGTTCTTTCGTATAACCAGCATCATTTCAGATGGCCATCAAATTTACGAACGAACCACCGCAAGGTATTAGAGCCAGCCTGAAAAGAACTTATCAAGGCGTAACGCAGGACACGTTGGATTACAGTACGCAATCACAGTGGCCACCTTTACTGTATGCTGTTGCGTTTCTACATACGGTAGTTCAAGAACGTAGAAAATTCGGACCTCTTGGTTGGAACGTACCATACGAATTTAATCAGGCTGATTTTGCTGCTTCCGTTCAATTTATACAGAATCATTTGGATGAGATGGATCCAAAACGGGGAGTATCGTGGCCAACTATTTGTTACATGCTTGGAGAGGTTTGAACATTTTATTAATTATACAAATATTTATTAAAATACTTTTGTGTTACCTTATTTTTGGTTACTTACTATCGGTATATCATGGAGTTGCACGTGGTCGATCCCAAGCAAGTAAATCTTCAAAATGATCACACTTCAAAATAATTACAAACATCATAAAACTGAAACGAAAATACAAAAGTTCGTTACACCCAACTATTTTATATTTATTTTCATATGCAGGTTCAGTACGGTGGTAGAGTCACTGATGACTTCGACAAACGTTTGTTAACTACATTTACACACGTTTGGTTTTGCGATGTACTATTGCGACCTGGCTTCGAATTTTATCGTGGATACAAAGTACCACAAACCAAGAATCTTCAGGGATACTTGGATTACATCGATAGCTTGCCTGCAACCGATACGCCGGAAGTGTTTGGTTTACATCCAAATGCAGACATTACTTACCAAATAAATACAGCGAAAGGAATACTTGACACGATTTTGAGTGTCCAACCAAAAGAAGGAAATGCACAAGGCGGTGAAACTAGAGAAAATGTCGTCTATAAACTTGCTAACGATATGCTAGCCAAATTACCAAAGCAATATAATTCTTTTGAAGTGAAAGAAGCACTTCAACGAATGGGTGCACTGTTACCGATGAATATATTTTTGAGACAAGAAATCGACAGGTATAGTTTCTTGTATTCTCTTTTTTATTTCTAAATAATTTGCTCACTAGTCGAATTTCTACAGGATCACCAGAGTCATTAAAGAAGTGTATAACACTTTAACAGATTTGAAATTAGCTATCGAAGGTACCATTGTGATGAGCCAAGGTTTACGAAAGTCGCTTGATGCGATGTACGACGCTCGCATTCCCGAGAAATGGCTAAAAATTTCCTGGGAATCGGCAACGCTTGGATTTTGGTACACAGAACTTTTAGAACGAGATCATCAATTCAGGCAGTGGTGCATTTACGGCAGGCCTAAGGTCTTTTGGATGACTGGATTCTTCAATCCTCAAGGATTTCTAACTGCAATGCGACAAGTTAGACAAATGTTTCTTTTAAAAAAAAATACTAAATTTAAAATTAATTTTTTTCAACGATAAATGAAATTTATTATTATACAATACCTCGAATGAATTAAAAATAATTACTCGTGATATCGTTTGTTGAATTGCATCGATAAGAAAGCTGTCCAATACTTGTAAATTTGAAGGAAAATAATTTTGATTTCCAAATCTCTATATTTCGCAGGAAGTAACTCGAGCACATAAAGGTTGGGCTCTTGACTCTGTTGTATTACAAAATTTAATTACAAGATTTAACAAGGAAGATATAAAAAATCCACCTCAGGAGGGAGTATACGTTCATGGTCTATTTTTAGAGGGTGCTTCGCTTGATCGTAAAACCAGCAAATTAGTAGAAAGTAAACCAAAAGTTCTATATGAACAAATGCCTGTGATTTACATTTATGCAATAAACACAACTGCAGGGAAGGATCCAAAACTTTATGAATGCCCTATATATAGAAAACCACAAAGAACAGATTCGAAGTACATCGGATCGATCGATTTTGAAACTGATCATAACCCTCGACATTGGACGCTACGAGGTGTAGCGCTTTTGTGTGATATAAAGTAAAGTAAAGTACTCCAAACACACTATTATTTTTCCTTTCTGCTATAATGTACTCGCTAAATAACAATCACATTATGTAATACTAAAACATTTTAGATTACAAATGATAAAGATTAAAAATTTGTATAACAATTGTAAAGTGAACATATTTGTATTCTAATGCGATATTATATATACATAGAACATCCTTCATGCCTTAATGATTTGATCTAAATTTTCTGAACAAATATAATAGATTTTAAATTCTCAAAAAATATATAAATTACTTGTATACATCCATCTTGGTCTTTTCGGAACGAAAATTTAAGATTCTGCAAAAAAAGAAGAAGAACATATAATATAACAATTTAAACTGTGATATAATAATTATTGTTCAAGTTTTATACCTTACATCTTGATAGAGGATAGATGTTTATATTTTCATATTTCAAATTCTGCTCATCGTATTTAAGAATTTTAAATAGAATAATTGATGTTATTCGAATATCCTTTTCATAATACTTAATAATTTCAAATAAGACAAGTATTTGTACATACAAAGTGTATACTCTGAGATTATCCATCATTTTTCAGACAGTTTCCTATAATTTGTCAAAGAAATGTTTTGGATAGAAGTTAGTTTTGGGTCTGCTATATACTTGGATATCAAAAATATCCAAGAAAAAAATTTTTTTTATAAAAAGTCAAGATCACATTTACTTTTTTTAAATAGCACATTATATTTTGGGTTTCACAGATTCGTAGCTGACGATAAGACAGATAAATTCAATGGCCTATCGCACACTATGATCTTGAGATAATCTTGAATTTTGAAATTTAGATTAAATCAATAGGAATATAATAGTAAGGAAAATTATTTTATTTTGATTAAATTATATATTCAAAATAAGACTAAAACTACCAAACTAATAAATTTATCCAACGATATCGATAATACAATTTTATATTACATATTACAATGAACTACAACTATATATCGCACATAAATTTTTTAATTCGGCCATCTCAAGGTCATTGTATGATAATCTATTGAATTCATGTTAACATCAGCTAAAACACTACAAAATCCAAAATATAAAGTGACATTTAATAAAGTTAACGTAACTTTGATTTTTTTATTGAAAAGAAACTTTCTTGGACATTTTTGATATCGAGTACGTAGCGGACTTGAAACTAGCTAAGCTTTGTTGAAAACATTTCTTCAGCAGGTTATCGCAAACTGACAAATGCCTGAAAAAATGGTGGTTACTTTCAGAAGATTGTATATAATATACTAAATTATTAATTTATGTAACAATTATGTAGTATATTATATAAATATTGTATATTTACGTATATATGAAGTGATACGCTATTATATATTATAGAATATCTCACCCACATATAGCTAGTACTATTTTATAACAAAAGTAAAAATTATATAAATGTTTCTACCTAAAATAGGATCTATAATAAAAAGCTCTTACTTTTCTCTCTCTCTCTCTCTCTCTCTCTCTCTCTCTCTCTCTCTCTCTCATAGAAATTATTTAATTGATATAACAGGCTTAACTGATATCTAACTTTAAGATATTACAATATAGCAAAAAAAAAATTAGACAATTATTCTTCCAACATAAACATATTCTTTGACACAAATATTTTGAAATTTACTTATTTTATGTATAGTTATTCTATCCTTATTTTAAAAGAAGTATCAAAGTTTTAATCAATTTTGTTAGTGTATACATCTGAGCAGCTGCTTTTGTATCTCCTATTGCAAATTCAACAATACTAGGAGACATATCTATTCTCATAGTTACAACAAACATATCTGTAACTGAAGGGAATACTGAAGTTGTTATATCTAACCCTGTGATTGCCAAGATCTCTCGAAATTTGTCTAGCAGATCTTCTACAATGTCTTCAGAAATATGATTTTCATTTTGTGGAATAATAGATGCTAATTTTGAAGTTAGTTCTTTCTGCATTTCAGTATCAAATAAATTCTTAAACTGTATATGATATTCTGATATCTTAACACCTAAGTTAATTTTTCTAGATGTAGGTAACCTTGAAAGTGCTGGGTATCGAGCTTTAGCAATTTGACTATAATCTTTCCTTTCATCTGATTCTTTATTAGTTCCAGTGTTTAAGCCACTTGTCAATTCGTTTATTTTATCTAACATCTTTTTTGCAGCCTCTTGTTTAGCTTGCTTTTTTGTCCTTGCAATACCAGTTTCTTTAAAAGTTGTTACTGTGCATTGAATACTAAAAATTTTTGCATGTGGAGGTCCAACCTCATTAATTTGGTTATATTTAGGTTCTTGTAAATTGTTTTCAATACATAAATCCTACAATAATATGCATATAAATATTATTGTACTGATACAAACTAAAGGTAAATAAACATAACTTACTTGTAAAGCACCAACTGCATTAATAAATGGTTCGTCTGGTGGAGTTCTTTTTACCTCAGGAATTGTTGGTGGTAAAGGGGTTCTTACAGAAGATTGTGCTGGCGATGCTGGTAACTGTAGATAACCTCTATGTGCTACAATAGCTTCTAACATTGCCTTTGCAGCTTCATGCTTTGCATCCTTTTTAGAACGTCCAACACCAGTAGCAGTAAGACCTTCACATGATACCCGATATGTAAAAGTATTTATATGCGTGCCTCCCCCGTCATGTATAAGCTCATAATTAGGCGTTGCTAGATTTTTCGCCATTATTTCATGTAAAATAGATACTGGTGTTTTATCCATTATAGATTGTTGCAAATTTATCTATCCTATTCTTAACAATTTGTATCTATATTATAATTCTTTCCAATCAATAACATTAATGTATCACCATATTTAGTTAAATACTTATATTTTTTTATTTACTATATGTTGTTGTCTGTAAAAGAAAGAAAATGACTAAATCTAAACATGTTGTAAATATTTATATATATCTAGAAAGGGTGAAGCATTCTTCGATAAAAATATATTCAAATTTATAATACAACATATTTAATCAAGAACAATTACCGTTTAACGATAAATGGATTACATTAATAATTCTATGTGTTGTACAAATTCTATTAATCACTTTATATTGACACTCAAACTTTTAAACGCGAAACAAACTCCAATCCTTCCTATTTTCTTTAACAATTATTATTATTATTCTTGAGTACGTACTAGTCAAAGTATAGGAAGTCCCGATTACACAATCATAGATGAACACTCGCGAAAAACAGGTTCATGTGGAAATCTAATAGACCGGGAAAGTACAGCTTTTATCTTCATGATTTGTTCACAATTGAGTAGTTGAAAATAAAATTTATTTTATAACTAATAATACCACATCATATAAGGTACAGAAGAAAACTTACAAATAACGAATGTACTAGAAAGGACGGTTTAGGAATAAACACAGACATTAGAAATAAGCAAATGGAAGTAAATTAAAATATACATAAAAATTGATCATTATGTAGCACAAAATAAAATTTATTTCAATTCACATCAATATATATGAAAAAGTACATGAAGTTAATATTTGCCAACATCTGATAATATTATTTCAAGGATTAGTTATATTAGGAGGAATAGTTTATTGCCAACACAAGTATACGTACATTCTAAGAGAGTGTTTTCAAATTAATTAAGGCTTATTTTAATGAAAGAATATAAACGAATAATATCCAAATTCTATAAAAATTAAATGTAAATTCACGTCTTATTTTATTATATTACACGTATATTCATCGTATTATTGCTGCATATCAATATTATGAACATTTGCTAAAATAAAATAACATACGCTACATAAAAATTTGTACTCTTTATAAAATATACTAATATATATAAATATACTAATATAATATAATACATATAACATACACTGGAATATTGTTGACGCATTTCAAATATGTATAGTCCTTAATATTTGAATTTAAAGTATCACAATTTTATAGAAAGTTGCCTATTATGTGTATGGTGCAGTGTACTGGTTTCTAACCTTACTAACTCGTATTAGTATTTAATAACAGTGAAATTTTGTTGTCTTGTTAGTAATTAATGTAAATTGTCGTTATATGTATATAAGCAGAGAAGAGTGCATAAAAGCATAACATTAATTAAGTATTGAAGCAATAATGAATTTGAGCTTTTTGAGAACTTGCATTATAGAATTGAAAATTGTATCAAAACATGCTAGATGTTTACATTACTTGGAAAGTTCCAGAAATGTTTTAATGTCATTTAGATCAACAAATACACATACTAATTTGTATGATTTTTCACCCAAATTGTATAATATAAATAAGTTTTTTACTGGCAATATATTGTTAAAAAGTAAAGATCGACCTAGCAATAAAAAATCAGTGGTACATGTTAATCTTAATGAAATATCTGACATTGTAAAGGTAGAACGTATGATGTCACAATTTGATGGAGCAATTGAAAAATACAAAGATGAAATGGTAAAAAATTTAGCTGTACGTACAAGAGTAGGCGCTGTTGAAGAGTTGACTATAACATTCGAAGATGAAGAACATAATCTTGAAGAGCTTGTAGACATTAGTCGAAAACCTAATATGGTATTGCTCGATGCATCTGTATTTCCACAAATAATCCCAAATATTTTAGAAGTTTTATCAAAATCGAATATGAATTTAAATCCACAACAAGATGGTACAACAATTTATATTCCATTACCTAAGTAAGTTTCGTTAATATTAAATGCATAATTCGTGTTGTTGTTGTCTGGTATTAATGTTGTTATTAAATTTTATAGAGTCACAAAAGAACATAGGGAAAATTTGGCAAAAACAGCAAAACAATACTTTATTAAATGCAAAAATATTATTAGTGATATAAGAAACGAACATATTAGAGACTTGAAAAAAAAAGAAGGTTTACCAAAAGATTTAACATTTAAAGCTGAAAGTTATGTAAGTGCTATACAAAAACAATATGTAGATAAAGCAGAAGGATTGTTGAAAGCAAAACAGAAAGAACTTTTAGGTGAATCGTAAAAATTTCAAATGCATGATTGTAAACATGTGCATATATACATGTATATATAATAAATAAGGCTCATAGTGTAATAAACACTATTGTCATTTATTTTGTTCTATTTTATAATTCGGTTTTTTTACTACATGCAAGACAATATATTTTTTGTAATATTGATTAACCATTAACATAACTGCGCTTGGAAAATTACCATACTATAATCCATTTATATAGTATAGTTCATTTATAGCCAATATTTTTTCTAACATAGTTTAGAAGAGCTTCGCAAAGTGCTTTTGTAGCAGTTTCTAAAACTTCTTTTCTATGAAAACTTATGCTAAGTCGAAGATAATTATGAGATTTCCCTGAATATGAGAATAGTATCCCTGGTATGGCGGATACTTTGTATTTTTTCTGACACCATTGAATAAAATCAGTGGCATTTATTTCTACAAATAAATTATATTTTCATATATTAGAAATTTTCTTCATGATAATAATAATAATCATAATAGAAAATTTTAGATGAAAATATATTACCTAAAGGAAGATGAATCCATACAAAGCAACCACCTTCTGGTCTTTTATATGAACAGCATCTTGGTAAATAATAGTCCAATACATTACATAATATTGATAGCCGATCCTGTGTAAAATATACTTAGTTACTTTTTAGCTGTATGTCTTACGTTCATTTTTAAATATACCTTTCGTAATTATTTATATAAATTTATATCTTAATAAATGTAATTGTGGAAGAATGGATATTTCAGTGTTGTAAAGAAAACAATAATTTTAGATATTTCAGTTTAGTTTAGAAAATATACCTTGTATATTTGAGTTAATTTATCGAGATGATTATCTTGAAGATTTAGCTGTAATAAACTTGTAACAATACCGGAAACGTAATGATTAACTGCGCCACCATTGCACAAAATTCCTCTAGATAGAATATGGATTTACATGTAAGATTTAAAACAGCAGTACATGCTAAAAAATCTTTAGAAATTCTTTGTGTTTAAATTTTATAATTAATACTTGTTGTGTTTAATACTTGATGAAATGAAAAAGGTAGAATAAAAAATAAGTGTCATATTTACGAAATGATTTTAGCGATTCGTGGACTACATTCAATCCATCCAAAGCGAAGTGCGGGAGAAAAAATTTTTGAAAACGATCCATTTGATATAATATTGCCACCTTTATACTCAGGATCCGTTTGTTTATCATAGCAAAATAATCGATGTGGCGGTAAACCGTCTCCATAATACAGTAAATTATATACATCGTCACAAGCTATTAATATAGAATTGTTTCGTGCTATTTCAACAAGACGCTTACAATTTTCTATTAAAAAAAAGGAGGATTAAAACCACGTCTGGAATTTTTAATAGATTTTAATAAGACGTATCAATTGTAACTTACCAGGTGGTAAAGTTGATCCAGCCGGATTATGAAAAGTGGGAATCGTGTAAAACATAGCCCAAAATATTTTATGCTCATTTGTTAAAAAATTACCATTACGTTTCTCTTTCACAATTATTTTTTCAAATTCATCTAAATCTACCATATCGTTCTTCATCGGTACTATATTGGAAATATTTTTTCATTATTTAGCTTTTTTATCTTATTATACGTAGTTAACAGAAAACAATCGATGACAAATAAAAAAATATTGAATATGTCTCAATTGATATAATTTTATTCTAATCGAAACATCGAATTTGATCGAAGATTTATAGGATGGTACCAACTTGATTAAATATGCTGATAAAATATGATTTTCGCTTTTTAAAGATAATTTTACAAACAGACATTGATTATTATTCGATCGAGAAAAAAATAAACTCGTTACGACAATACCTGTGACTATTTTCATTAATGGAAATTCTTTGAAAGTATCTAATACCGTCATGTAAGTAACTTCTTCTACAAAAATTATCCCGTTTGGTGAAAGAATGGTATTTAACAAAAGTAGCAAACCATGCGAAGCTCCGCATGTTAAAATTAAATTTTCCCGTTTCACAGGATCGCTGTAACGTTTGCTCAAAAATTTTGTCAATTCTTCACGACACTCCCATAAGCCTGCTGTGATGCCATATTGAAACAGATAATACTTTCCTCCTTTCTTTTCTTCCTCCTACAACGAAATACATTTTAACGTATATTAACAATAAAACGTATTAAAAAGTGTAATGTAATACGTAATGTATTAAGTTTTCACCAAGCGATGATCTGTAGTTTTTTTCATAATTTCTACACAGTTTTGAAGCAGGTCAGGACCGGGAGCACCGGATGATAAGTTTATCGATTCTTCATTGTAGACATTAAATATAGAATCATTGTCGAAAAGATGTCTCCGATAAGGATCACTTATTGTTTCCATGTTGCAAGTTGCGTATTTTCGATAAATAATCCAATGAATTTGATGAAGATTTTTTTTCTGATAAATAAGCTGTTAACTCGTCTTGCACCCTGATTTATCCACCTTCTTCCCTGATATATTTATGAATTTGTGTGTAAAATCTGATTTATAAGTAAATATAAAAAATATGATTCGATGATTGTTCGTTTAGTCTTATAGTAAACATTAAAATACAATAGACTGTGATACTAGCAGACTAAAATGTGACTGAAGCAAATGAAGCTATATATATATATCGGAGATGGAAGGTCAACAGGACCCCCCGTTGAAATCACTCGGAAAAACCCGAATGCTGCAGCAATTACAAAATAACCCAAACATAGTTATTCGAAACTTGAGACAATGAGTTTGGGCTCGGGGCGACGACCGATCGCCGAGCGTAGCAACGTTCCACCTAACAGAGATATAAAGTTACATAGCTTTCCTTTAAAGAATTGACCGTATCGACACTTGACAATAAAACATTCCAACGGCCCCGTGGTTCGCCACACACAGATCCCATTCTTTGGGTAAGATGATCGCCAGATGCCGATGCATCATTCACAGTTTATGTTGAAATAGCCTGAGGAACCGTTACAAATCTTAGGATTTAGTTAACTAAAGTCCTTCAGATTGGCAAACAGTCTTTATTCTATCAGCCCGTAAATCTGCCACCTATTGCGGGAAGATACGGGAGATCTGCTTTCCTCACGTACGACGCTTCCCGCTAGGAACTCTCAAGAGCGGCTAGCATCCTTTTCTAACCGCCAACATAGAAATTAACCAATTAACAGCAACGTCTATTTCACTCACCCGCCGAGCGGAGGCTTTCTTCGACGAATCCGATGACCTCGTGCTCTTAGGCACACCCCACCATAGTTTTCCTCTGCAGCGTCGTCGTGACGGAAAGTCATTCCCTTTCTTACAGTCTCGTTAGTTAGATACCTAGTGTGTTTGTACTATCGGCGAATAATCCACGTCTTAGCAAAGAGTTAATCAAGCGATCCTTGTATCACGAGGAGTAAGTCGAGTCCGACTTTGAAGCAAAGTAGATCAGTTATCCCGTGGGCCGTGGATTCGCTATACCGACTCCACGATCATTGTCATTATCGTTCGAGTATCGAGGCCAGTAGTTTATCTTGTATTTGTGACAATAAACGATATCATCGATCGTACAACGACGATGAGCGACCCAGGCGCAGATTCTTTACACGTCCCAAACCCAAGTTGCTAACGTCAACCCGACATATATACATCGCACTACTATTATGCATTGACGAAAGCGGTTGAAAATATCGACGATGTACATTTCCGTTTATTTATATCGAATTATAAAAACGCTTGTTACATAGCAGAGTCCATATTTCCTTGTTGACGGACAAATAAATAATTAATTAAAATAATTAATTTGCTAAACATATAACAATATAAGAACACAAAAGATAAAAATACAGTTACACGTGTCTTATTTGAAAACATTTTCATTTTTTTTTTTTTTTGCGAGTCAATATCATTGTCAAACGGGTTGAAGAAAGAAACAAAATCGCGAGATTTCGTAAGAATGATGATGGTTCTTTATTACAATAATTTCTTTACGATATATAATGATATTATAAACTTTTATAAGTTCTATGTCCACAACCGAATGGCAAATGCAATTTCTCGCAGCTAGTTTATCCCGGTTATCGAACGGTATTGTACAATTTCAAATTCACACTTGTTTTACACGGAATCGTAGAGACGGGAACAATATGGGCAGAAGCATATGGAGAAACACGTTTTCTCATTCTTCCTTTTTTTTCCGGCGGGAGTATCGAAAATGGACGTGTACACGTTTCTCGAGGTACACGTTGATCTGCTCGACAACGTAATCATTACACATATATAATATATTACAGATGAGAAATCAATAACGTAACCATTAATAACGATTAACGCAATGTACACGATACGTATTGGCTTATCATTCTTAAGGGTAAAAGCATGCATTTCGTGTGTTACGAGGGTTACAAATTCGTGCAATTGTATCGTTGTGAGAAACATGTCGTATATTAGATTAGACAATTTTTATTTCTGAAACTCGGTCCCATTTCATCACAGAAACTCGTTATAAATTTTATTTTTATTACTTGTATCATCACGAATGAGATCGGGATCTCGTACACATTCATACACGCTTTTCCTGCTAATCGAACGCATTGCCTCGAATCATTTGTTTTCCGATTTTCAAAATTTTGATTTAACACGAATTCCCTGTCAATGAAACGTGTTCATCATTTTTTTATTTTTTTTTTTTTCTCTCGCGCGTTCCCTGTACACAACATGGCACGTCCTAATCCTATGATTACGCGGCACAGCGTAACCCCGTATAATTCGCATACCGGCGCTGCGCTTTTAGTTATTTCGTCTACGTCCGTTTCTTTTTTCGTCCGTTTTATACTCGAAAAGAAAAACAGATACAGATTACTTAGTTTACTCAAGTACTTTCCGTTTTCTACGTACGTAGAATATCTTACGCGCTAACCACTAATCTATTTACACAGACGCGTTCCTACATAAAAAATCGAGATACTTCCGTGCGCTCTGGCCGAGGCCAATTTCATTGGTCCCATGTACAAAAGGCGATGGCGTAAAAAAATATAGGGCATCGTTAAACATTTAAGTAGAGCCGCGAGACGAGAATCCTGGGAAACGGCAAGCATCTAAAAGTCTTCCTTCGTTGTCTCCTCGAGCGTTTCGTTCGATTTTGCCTCGACGAATCCCTGGATTCCGGTCGGTCTTCGCTTGCAACTCGGAAACTTATTACCATTTAAGCAGTAAATTAGGACAATTCGTTGTACTGTCGTAGCTTACTGCGATATGTAAGAAGAAGGGAAGCAAAGATAGATCGATAAACGATTGAGATGTTCCTTTTAAGTGTCCTCGAGTAATAGCAGAACGTTTTTTATCACAGTCAAGGGGCAAACCGCACAGATGTTCCGCGCCACGAGGCGGTCTGAATATTCGTTACATGTCCCGAATTTCTGAACGGCCCCGATGTGCATCTCATGATACGTGCTCGATCGCATAAAATAGAGATCCGATTGAATTTACACGCACAATTTCAGTTTTAGGGAATAAAAGATAAGAGTAGCGGATAATTTTGAAAGATACGTGTCCACCTTCGCGCTTTCATATAATCCTCCGTGCTTCGACATTTTAATATAAAAATTTCTAACAAACATGCGTAAAACGAGTCAACAAAATACAAGAACTCGATGAACCATCAAAGTGAGCCATCGAAGATAGCGTTAGAAATCGAAGACAGAGATAGGAAAGTAACAATTGTTTATGCCATTTACTGCACGTCGTTTCCCTAAACTTTTAGTAGCCTTGTAGAAATGGTAGACAGTACTTTTTTTTTCTTTATTTACAAGCCACCGTGAATGGCACATTAAGATTATCTTTGCACTACTTGTTTATCGTACACGCGCTCAACAACGATTTTACAGTTTATAAGGCGCGAGACATATATTTTTATTCGTTCGCGACAGTCAGCTCGTTAAGAAGGAAAATTAGCACAGTTTCACACGTTTTACGTCTAATCACAATCAAACACGGCACTTTCCAGCGAAGTGTCTTTTCTAAGTACACTGTGTAGTTTCCTCGAATACGAGGAGCCGGGCTCGTCCGCCATTCTATGTTCATGCTATCACCCGTTGCGTTTGAGATCAACGGACGATCGAATGACACCGGCTTTCCGATTCTAACTTGGAACCTTAACGGAACAGTCCTTATTCGATGTAAGTTTTAGGAATCTCGAAATCAAACGGTCGTCTCGTTCTTCCTAAGGGGTTTTAGCGGCTGCAATTCCCGTTCCAGGCGATCGAAATCGTTGTAGTATTCATGGTCAGATTCTTCTTCCGAACTCCTTTGTCTCACTTGAGAACCAAATGTTCCATTCGTTAGAACCTTTTCCAGATCAGGCGTCGGAATACCTAGAGTTTGCGGGGTTAATGGTCCTTCGTCTTGGGACATTATATACTCGGGATTATCTAACGACGTTTTCCCTTGAATAGTTAGGAATTCAGGATACTTTCGGTAACCGTTGTTGACTCGCTTTGGTTCCATTTCTAGAAACGATAATGTAACTTGAGAATTGTTTCGCGGATATATATGAACGTATCATAATTGTTTGGAAAGGATAAGCGTTTTCATTTAAGTGATTTAGAGAAAGTGTTTCGTGCTTACCCGTAGGTTTGGAGTCACCTATGAGATCCATGTATTGCGTCGTATTCGTTGGCAATTGCGGCGATGGCATCAAATAATCATCTTCGTCTAATGGCAAGTCGAGCTTGAGATTACCTACTTGAGCCTGCTGATGCGCAGAATTTATTTCGCCGTCGAAACAGTCGTCTGTCACATCGCAATCTAAGTAAGCAAAAATGAAATTAATCTTTGACATGGATTCATTAAAATTTCTCTTTATTTTACAAAATAATATTAGTTCTACCATATTGTAAAATTCCATTTATTTAAACTCGTCGAGTAATCAACTCACCTCTCACAACGATCATCTTTAACGGATCCGAGCAATATCTCGAACTAGTAGTGTCCGTGCCCACGATGTGTCCGCAATGACCATTCGCAGGCGCGTAATGCCCGTGTTGACCGGAGTTTCCTGGCTCGTGCGATATATTTCCGTTTCTGTGATTAGCGCCATACCTCAACAATTCTCTGTCTAAGTTTTGTTGGTTCTGAGGCGTGGGTGAATCTGTGGCTAGAGGTTTTCCATTGGGCCAGCAAGCTTTCACGGGTGTATTTGGCGGAGAGCCGGAAGTACTGGATGCTGAAAGTCCTGGTGGGATGGGAGCCCTTGATTTCGGTTGTAGATACTCATCAGCGTCTACCAAGGCTTCAGGACCGTCCATGGCTGATGCAAGATTTCGTATCATCTCCTTTTCGTCCTAACAACAAAATCGCAATTATTTACCATTCTTGTTACGACGAATGAACAATAATTAGTTAGAAATAAGCGTCCATTTGGAAATTTCTGTAGCGAAGAGAAGTGTTCTGAAATGACATCGACTCTTTTTGTATTATGTACAAAGAAAGGAGTAATAAAACATTAAGTGGATTTTACCAACCTGCAGTGTATACGAAGGTAGCCTCATGTATTTGTCGCCCTTGATAGCAAGATATCGGCCAGGATCTCTAGACATCTTCGCAAAGTCTTCCGCCAGTTCTTTGAAGCTAGGCCTCGACTCAGCGTCCAACATCCAACATTTAATCATAATCATATACACGTCGATCGTACATATGGCAGGTTGAGGTAACCTTTCGCCTTTTTCCAATAATTCTGGCACGTTTCGAGCAGGCACATTCTCATACGGTCTACCGCCATAGGTAAGAACCTCCCAGATAGTCACGCCGAAAGCCCAAACATCCGATTTATGAGTGAACACCCGATGTTGAATGCATTCCAAGGCCAGCCACTTGATCGGCATCTTTCCACCGGCAGCTTTATATTGTTCTTCGTTGATGTCCAATAGCTTGGCCAATCCGAAATCGGTAATCTTGACACAGTTGGGTGTTTGTACAAGAACGTTCCGAGCCGCAAGGTCTCGATGAACCAATCTTCTTTCTTCCAAGTAAGCCATCCCTCTGGCAATCTGTGTGCACCAATTTAGCAACGCTTTCGAGCCAATTTTGTCCTTAAATCTCCGCACGAAATCGAGCAAACAGCCTAAAGGCATCAGTTGGGTCACCAGCATCATCTGCGATGTCATGCAAACAGCTAGCAACTGAAGTAGATTCGGATGCTCCACGCTAGCCATGATGTAAGCCTCGTCGAGGAATTCCTTCGAGGTGTTCGCTCCTGTACCATTACCTTGCAAGACCTTTATGGCCACTGGAATCTTCACGTTCTCCCCTTCTGGCACCCAAACTCCTTTATAAACGTTCCCGAAAGCGCCGTAACCTAGAATTCCACCTTTTCTCATCTCTTCTTCCTTGATGATACGTAATTTCGCTAGATTTGGTTTCACGCCAGTTGGACGAAGAGGTTCGTTGTCGTCCAAGCCTGTCAGAGCCATTGTCATTTTCACAGTGTTTTCTTTGGCTTTTGCTCGTACACGCCAGAAGTACATGATTATGGCCGCTATTATGAGGAACACTAGAGCGAATACCGCAACGCCTGCTAAGATAGCTGGTTGAAGTTCGTTTTCTACTAAACCCACAGTTTCCAGTGAACAGTACGGTTCACTGTCTGGATTAAAGATCTTGTGCGGATATTCAGGAGTACACGTTTCCGTGCAGTTGAAAGACGTGGTGTTTCCGTCTGTATCTCCATCCTGGAACGAGAAGATAGACTTCGATGAGACATTCGAAAACTAGTTTAGATTTAACAGAATTTTTGTAATCTAAATCTTCTTTTTCATCGAATTAAAAATTTATACTCTGCAAAATTTGCATTTACCGAAAATCAGTATATCACTTACAATGTAGATCTTGTAGTTTCGACATTTGTAACATTGATTTGGGCCCGGTCCGAAACATCCTCGACACTCGCTGTAGCATGGTATACAAAGTTGAGTATCGGCATCCGTGAAATGATCCGCGGGACACTCGTCTTCGCACTGTTCACCTCTTTTGTATTTTGTACATTCTTGGCACACGTGCTCGTGAAAACCGTATCCCGTGCACTTCTTGCAGCGAGAGTGACATTTGCGACAAACAGCTTTGCCAGCAAGTGGTTTCAGTGGTCCTTGCTCTTGAGGACTCACCCACTCGTAGTAATACCCTTTAACAGACAAATTTCTGTTAAGTTACTGAATCTTATAACATTTTTATGTGTAAGTCGCATGTATTCAAAATTAATTAATTATGTAGCAAACGGGGTCTCAATTTCAATTTTCTCGAATTCCAACAAGTAGACGATCGTCTTACGGCTCGGACAAAGCGCATATTACCCACTCTTACATATAACATATACAAAATCCAACAAAATTGGTATCGAGAAAAGATATTTTTACAGGTTTACCCACTTTTATTATTTAACATTTCAAATTGAAAGTCATAAGTACATCGTATTCAATTATAAGAGGCATTTTAAAAAGTTACTAGAAAACTGTGAATGAAAAAGTTAGAAACGACAAATTGAACTTATTAAAATCGTAGAATATTAAATTCGTTCTTAAGGTATTGCTAGAACTGAGCTCGTATCAACTCTATTTATTTGAACAAAATTTTTGTTGCGTCAATGAAATGTCGATTACGCGAAAATTTTTATTAAAATCGCTTAAAGGTGAAATTACGATTTTAAGTACAAGGAATTTGGCGAACTGAGATTCCAGTTCGTTCTTATGGAAACGAAATAAATGGCAGATCACCTACCGTCAGGACAGGGTTCCTTTTTCTGCAGACAATTGCCGTTTATGATCGCCTTATCGCAGCTGTGGCATCCATTAGGGCCTATGTTGTTCTCAGGACCGTCGCAACCACCCACACAGTTTTCGTGACAACTTTTGCACAGGCCGTTGTCATAATACTTCGAGGACGGGCACTCTGGCACGCAGTACGGTCCATCTCGGGCGTGTTTGCATTTCTTACAGTGCTCGGCATTCGGTCCTGTGCAAGAGCCATCGCACTCCTCGTGACACACCTTGCAGGTCTTCTCATCCGCTCGATAAATTCTAGATAATGGGATGAATTTCTTTGAATTATTGTCCCTTGGGTGGCCAAATAAAGGAAAACAAAGTAATATACATGAAAAGAGAGCGAAAGCGTGCGCACGTGAAGCAGAAAGTCAAAGCCTTCTCAGGTATTTGCAGTTTACCTTCGATCCATAATCTGAGGTAGGCAAATTTGATATACAGAAACGTGTCATTTATGTTACGATACAATTGATACGAATTTATAAAGTATTTTCGAATATGTTCGAGATTAATCTTACCCTGGCGCGGTGCAGTCTTGAATGCAATCGTTTCCTAGAATGAAGTTCTTACAGGATAGACACTGTGCCGGACCGGGCCCCCAACAACCTTCGTCGGAACATTGCTCGTCGCATATTAGTCCATCTTTTACTGTAATTGTACAAGGTATTTGTATATAATATATATTTATATTATAAATTCGTATAATATTGGTATTGTTTCGTCTTGAGAATTATTAGAAGCTGAGTAGGCATTGCTAGAATAAGTCGTACGAAGGTGTACGTAATGGAAAGTATATGAATATATAAATAAAATAATGTTTCCAATATTACACAAATTACTACGCAACATGATAATTCTTGAAATCTAAACGCCCCAAGTATAAACTATATTCTACTTCTCATTTGATGGATTAGAAAGTAATAAGTAGTAAGTAACACTCACTGCATTCGCTTTCGTTCCGATTGTTCGATAACAAGCTCTCATGCTCCGATGACTTTTTGATTCTAGTCCAATTGATACTTTGCGCGTAACACAGATTCTTGTTTTCCAATATCGCTATCGATCCGGAGTAGATTTTCTTGAGAGAGCTGAGTCCGAAAGAGACCAACGACGTTTTCACCACGTACAGCGATGCGAAGTATTCCGTCAAGGTTCTTCCACCTATCACTTCCAGATTCCGGAAGTACGATAAATTCTCGAAATCCTTGTGGTCCCCTTGGATATTTAAAAACCCTGTGATCTCCTTCAACGTGCTGAACACCTCCAACTTGTCCGGATGCATTTTTTCGTAACGTTTGCCGAAACTGAAATTCGAATACACGTGTTGGAATCCTTGAAAGCTTTGGTCCAGAATCGTGATCGATCCCTCGATGATGGTGCAATCCTTGAAACTGTCGATATTCCCGGAATGTACTTTCTCCACGCCTTTGCAGGTTTTTGGGCAAGGTCCGTCGCAGGGAACGCATTCTCCGTTCAACGCCTTCTTCTTCGGCGGACAAGATCTTACGCAAGCTCCGTTGTCTTTCAGAAGGTGTTCTGGACACCTTCTCACGCAGGTTGCACCATACGCGTACTTCCCGTCAGGATTAGCCTCCCACGAGTACGTCGTAGGATTGTATCTGAAACGATCGTTGTAATCCTTACTCGGTGCGGCCAAAGTCATAAAACTTGGGAGTTTCCAACTTTTTAGCGAGTGTTCCTTATACGATACCGTACCGGGAAATCGATATTGGCAAGCGGGAAAGATTTATCGATGATAAGGATACTGTTGTAAAACGCATTGCCGGGTTCGAAACGCGTGGTAAATCCAAGAAACGCGTGGTCATCAACGCGGGTTGATAGACCATTCTTGCGTTTATAGTTTCCGACTATTCGCTCGGATGTAGAGGTCACGAAATATCATACCGTTGTTACAGGACATTATGGGGCGATTGTTGGGAAGATTCTTTACGCGAAGATATTGTTTTTTGTGATATGCAATCGATTTGAACGGTGGATTCTATCATTTTAACCATGTATTTCGGAATTAGAACATTTACTTTTCTATTGTGTTTGATGTTATCGTTTCAATTTGATCATTTAGGATTCAGGAGATAAGAATCCGCGCGAAACATTCCATCAGTACAATAAGCTTCATATTTAGATATTTATCGATTTTACTTGTCAATCAAAATGTAAATCCGAACACAATCCAAATTTGTCCTGGTTCGCGAGGAGAGTACAACGAGATAGTTCACGACGGATCAAAGAGATAGGGATCAATCTACTTACTTTTGCATGGGCGGACATTCCTGGGTGCATACACCGTCGTCGAAGAAGTTCTTGCAGGCGATGCAGTCGCTCTGTTTCGGGCCTGTGCAGCCACCAGCGCAAAAAAGATGGCAACACTCCCGCGGATTGGGCCCGAAGCACCTGCCCTGCCAACACTGAGGCGAACAGTTTGTCTTGGAATACTTCTGACAGTTCTCAGGCCCCTCGCCCCAACAGCCTTGCTCGCAGCTCTTATCGCATGGCGGACAGGCGCGTTCTGGCGACGTGAAATTGTACACGTAGGAGTACGTTGCACTCGGACCGGTGATTATTTCTTCCCAGTTGATCTTTTGGATGTGGCACAGGTTGTAGTTGTTGTATATGCCCACGCTGCCATTGAGGATATCTGGCAACGACACGTGTGATTTAGTTATGGTGTATCATATCGGTGAGATTTCAGGTTTGTTAACCCTTTACACTGGAAGTGCTCCTCCCAGGCACAGACGATATTTCGGCAAAAAGCTCGAGTGCAAATGATCAATTAAGAGTGTAAAGGCTAAAGAAGGCAGAGAGGACAGATGAAAGAGTAGGAGGTGAAGGAAAGCAGAGGATGGAAGGACACGGCGAAACTCGAACATTACGTTTTCGTTTATTAAAAGAGAAAATCGAAAGATTCGTTTACCTCTGAGAGCCGGCATCTCCAAGTTCTGCATCTGACACATCGTGACGAATAGGGCGAACTCCGTGTCATGAATGGTAAGTTTGAAGAGAGTTCTGCCCCGTATGATCTGCAATCGCGGCAGAACGACCTTTTTGACGTCCACGTGGCTGATGAGCACGTAACCGGTGACCTCTCGTATATACTGGAGAAAGCTGAGATCGAAAGTCTCGTTCTGGAGCCATGTGATCTCCAGGTTGCCGTCGACGTAAGTACAGTTGGTGTACCGGTCTCGAAGATTCCGATAGTGATGTTGCTTGTTGGACGGAACGGAGAGGCGGCCATTGGTTCCAATGCAAACTGTAACAATGAAAGGAAAAGCTTCTAATATAAATACATACGTAATAAATTATTTTATGTCATCGAATGAGAAATTTCATGAAAGAAAAAGAAAGAAGATAAGTGCAACAGAAATACAAGTAAGTAATTTAATAGTCTTCAAAACGATTCACACACTTGTTTGTCAGTAGAGATCTTCTAGGTACCATTTGAATTTTTATGTTACAAGAAGAATATCGAATTAAATTAAACACCATATAAAAATATTTCATTATATTAAGTATATTATACAGCACGTATACTCGCGCAATTTAAAAATCACAATTGCGAAACGTTCTTAGCTATATAATTAAAAGGTTAACGGTCTTCGTGTTCCACAATTTATATGCGGTCGAACAAGATACTCAAATGTCAGTGTTTGAGCAACACGTGTAGTAAAGTGCAATAAAGCTTACATCGTACGGTAGGAGTATTGATCCAGCTACGGTGACATTTCGTAAATGACTAAGATATAGACTGGTCGCACGACTTCCGTACGTTGACGGTTCTCTGCGTTCGTAAGATCATCGAGTGGAACGGTCTGAGGTTGCCACCCACATCGTCGAAAGCGCTTCTCCGATCTATAGATAGCTTTCTAAGCTTTGAAAGCAAGCCGTGGCAGTGGGCGAACCACTTCCATAACTCGCGTGCACACGCGCCTGATTTTGTTGTACAACTGACAACTACCGTACGTATCAAAGTCCTGCATCGAAGATCTTGCGACCACGCTTTGTCTATCGATACTGTACGTACACATACGATAATAATTATTCGGACGATACGTGTCGTATACTTCGTTTCATTTTGGTTAACAAATTTCAATACAAATTTTTCCTATCGTTACTACAAATCGAAAAATGACTTAACGATTATTAATCCGTTCTCATTATGAAACATATCGTACACCATCTTTAAAGACAAGTAGTTAATGAGAGCACGATTAAAGAAAAAAATTTGTTTGTATCTTTAAAAGTAGTTACTTGTTATAATTATGAGAAATAGTCCGAGTCGCTATGTACCCTCAAGACGAGGGACTGAATATCCAAAATTCTTCCTTCAGCAACCTCCAGATAATCGTGTTTAATTCGAGGCGAGTAGTTCTGAAACTCGTTCGCCAAAAACCTTAATAACCTCAATTATCATCCGTGCGATCGATCGCGCCGCCAATTTCTGTTCGATATCATTCATAACTTCGTTAATAACCGGAACATGGAGCGGCATCGAGGTAAGAGTGGACGCGCCCTGAACAAAAACGATCGCCAATGATCGACAGACGTCCGAACACGATCCGCCGTCTTCCCTTTCGGATTTCTTCATCTGTTTACGTCTTTGTCCCGGTGTGGCGACGAGATTCGGCCCCGAAATCGTACCGTCGCCCGCGTCGCGGCGCATAGTCGCACGTATCGGGCCCGACTCGGGGAATTCGGTTTTGCTGCGTAACGCGGATCGCAAACGGACGCGACGCTGCGTTCCATCAGCGGTCTTAATCTGGTCGACCGATCGGAATCATGCGAAAATAATTGCGCAACGACATCCTTCTTGCGCATCTCGGTGGCCACTGCGCGTAAAAGAAGACCAGACGCGACGAACACGTCATCGGGAGAGTAGGACGTATAGGGGGGCGAAGGTGGAGAAAAGAAGGAAAGAAGCGTCGGAACAACCGGACCCTGGTATTTCGTACTGACCAGATGCTGCGACGTAGCTTGTGCAAGACGAATGCAGAACGCGCGTACCAGCCCACGGCGCCACAAACTTTGAGAATGCGGATCGACCGTGGATCTGCATCGCTGCGGGATTCTTGCCGGCCAATAAGCCTCGCGGCCCCCTCGGACGCGTTTTCTGCGCTTCGACCGCTTGGAAGATTAATGTCCTAATCGTTGTGGAAGATAAGAAACAGCGAGGATTTCTTGCGAAGGAGACACAAGGACTAGCTCCTGATTGCGATGTTGGGAAGAACGTTAGCTCGCGCAAGAAGTTCATTAGGGTTATTTAATTTGTCGACGTTTGTCGATGGGACCTTTTCGCGTCCCGGTTTGCAGCTCGTTAGGCAAGTTTGTCGAATGTGACTGATAGAAGTTAGTTAACGACAGTGCTTAAACAGTAGTCAACCAGGGTTACCATTTTATTCTGCGTCGAGATATGTTTTTCTTAACCTTGAACAGTACGTTGAGTTCTTTCGTGGTACTGAAAGTAACACATCGTTTTATGAAGAATAGAAGCGGATCGATTTACACCACTGGGTGATCATGTACGTATTTGGTGCATTGTCAAATATTCTTGTTCGGCATACCGGTGTAATTATCGACGTTTGTTCGCATATAATTCTACTGGCTCGATTGTTAGTCGCGATATTGGTTACGTCCGCGTAGAACAAGACTCCTGATCAGTTGTGTGTAAAACTAGTTGGAAGACGACTTCCGCTAACCGGAGGCGCCGTCGGCTTCCTTTTCAGGCAACGCCATGTTCAGGACTCTCGTACATCACCCTGGCTCGTCTGTTCGTCTGTTCGTTTGTTATTTTACAACAGAATCGTTCCTTTCCACCTGTGTGTTTCCCTTTTATATTCTACACGACGTGTGCGTCTCTCCGTTCCACTTTGCTCCGTGACGAGCAAGACGGCCGTACGATGGAAATTCTTACGGGAGGAAGAATATAAGGAGCACTGGTTCCGAACCCTCCGGGGACGTGTCCATCTCGTTCCTCTTCTTCTCCCCGCGTTTCTTCGGAACTTTTCATCGGCGCCGTGCGCTCACGCTCTCCGCTTCTGGTCGTGGAATCAACTCCAATTCCAAGAACTTTGTAAATTGTTCGATCTTTAAGCGTTCCAATCTTCTTCGATACAAGAATATTTTGTGTCAGTCTTGAGAGAAGATAATCGATATATAAAATGAAAATTGACGCATAGATTGTTTCTTTGTGCGAGTTTCTGCTTCTGAAAGAGCACGTTCGCTCGTTTCATTCATATTTTTACGAACATTTTTATATCGTAATATATCATGAAGTGTTAACAGTTTCCGTTCTCGATAAAATTCGGACAAATGGATAGAAGGAACCAAAGAAACGCTTCAACAGTAAGTCTTTCCAGTGGTTTACTCCGAGGGATCAAAGTAACTCCGAAAAGCCACAAGCCGTCGTAAAAAATCTACGATGCAACGCAACTCTTCGCACTTTGGCCCACGCATCAGAAGCGAAGTCGGAGGTTTCAGGAGGAGCGCGAGAGCTTTCACGAGGTTTCGAGGTAACAAAATTACGAGACAGCCGATGCAACCGCGTCGCGTCAACGGTTCCCGTGACGCGTCAAACAGAAAGTTATGTCGCAATGAAAAAAGAAAGAAAAGAAAAGAAAAAGTAAGAAGGAAAAGAGGAAGAAAAGAATAAAATAAAAAAGAAGAAAACAGAAGGGGTACGCATAAGATAACCGAGCGAATGGCTGGACCCGTTTAGTCGGGGGAGAAAAGTAGTAGTTGGGAGCGGTGAAGAAGTGTCGGTCGAGGTCGGTCAGCCAACACGTTCTCTCTCGTTCTCGGGCTCCAGCCACGAAGTCCACCGGCGAATTTCGAGCCCCGTAGGGCTACGGAAACGTGGCAATTATCTTCGACAACGGGGTTACGAAAATTACCGGGCCAACTTCTCGGTCAGGATTAAAATTCTCCTAAATTTACGATGCCTGCACGCTTCTGAAAGACAATGGCAACGTATCGATTACGGGGTAGGGGGCGCGAATTCTCCTGTAGTTCGCCAATTACCTTCGCCGAGTTCTAGGAACACTTGTCAAGGTGTCGGTTTTCGCACGCTGCGCGTGTCTTTAAGTTGATGTTTATAGGAATAAAATTGGTGAATTTAACGGCGGTAGCTTTTAACTTTGTTACGTGCAGGTTTAAATTTTAAATGCTAATTTTCCATAAATGCATAAAATCTCAGTCTAGTAATCGTATGTTCGCTATATCGCACGCAATAATCCATACGTTTCGTCTTCGTTCGATTCCTTATTTACAAATTTCACCACCTCCCCCGGTCGGCTATTTGATGCTCGGATCACGCAAACAAGCCACCGTGTCTCGTGGCGATGCATAATGTATCATCGATGGATCACCATGGAGGATGTTGGAGCCGCGAGGATCACCGGCGAAGAAAGCCATCGCCACGTGGACTCGCCAATGAGTGAAGCTGTCGACAAAAAGTTCGAGTCACCGGCTCGTATCTGAGAGGAAGAACAGCCAGAAGGAAACAACACGAAGGAAACGAGCGAACGAGCCGACGACGGCCGCGAAACCGAAATCCCGCGGCGAGGGCTTCTTCTGTGGGCGCCAGAGTTGTACGCTCGCCGTGTGCCCGGCGACCACCTTCTAGGAGAAGGCAAGCACCGATTTTTATGCGCCACTTTAGGACGCCATTAAAGGCCAAAGTAATACGAAATAACCGCACGCCGATGGCGGCGCCGTCGCCGCCGTTTATTTCGCCTCGTAAACATCGATACGCACCGTGCAGCCTCTTCTTCTCGATTCTTCCTCGCCGATTCGGGGTCTTCTCGTGCGGAGCCGACCCTACGGCAAACCCTACTCCTTCGAAGGAATAAAGACCAGGTATCGTAAATGCGCGAAATAACCATCGGAGAGCTCTGGTTTCTTCCGACGCGGACCAAGGGAGAAAAAGATCGGTGGTGAGAAGGGACGCGAGAAAAAAGGATGAGTGGAATGGTGGGGGGAGGGAGGGGTAGGTGGGAGACAGCCGACCGGACTGGAAGCTCGAAGGGGAAACAATAATTTAGGAACACCCGTCCGGGCGAGAGACCGAACGCCGAGGAACAATGGGCTCCTCCACCTCGAAGGTGAAACTCGTCGTACCGCACCGAACACCGAGACACTGATTCTCTAATAAAAGTCACCATGTAAACACGAGTTTGCCATCCTCCGCTCTGCGAGAGCAAGCGTTACGAGCGCTGACTCCTGACATCGAACCAATGGGGTTTGGATGAACAGTATCCTGCTTCGTTGTCGCTCTATTCCACTCTCTGTTTTGCGAGAATTAATGCGTATGTTGGCAGCGTTTCTTTGTTCCGATGCTGGATTGATTTGCATGAAGGAACCTGAAGTGATCTTTTTGTGGATTGCCTTTGTATCAAGTGTGGGTGATGGGAATTATGGATGAGACTTATGGTGGTGGTTTCGGTCGCGATACAGCGCGATTTTTGTAATATGTCTCGAACGCGTATCACATTTTCGAATGATTTATTATTTCAAAATGAAGATTAAGGGCGTACCTACTTTCGTATAAGGTTTGCGATCGATAAGGTTTTCTAAGGAGCCACCGATCTCGATGTAGATTTTGATGATAATTTAAAACCCGATTTAACGTTAAATAAATTACATCCAACGGCGTTTAAGGGAGGTTATATTCGTGTAAATTGCGAATCCGATCTGTAATCGAAACATATGTACATGAAAGATTTATTGCGTACAGCGTGCTAAAACGAAGCATCGAGGCGAGAGATTCAATAAAACCGAGTAACCAGACCAGAAAATGAATACGTCAACGCTACGCTCGAACCCGATGTGTGGTTCGCAACGTTAATTATCGCACTGTTAACCAAGGAAGGTTAAAATTTGCACCGATGTTACCTTTTCAGATTAAAAGCAAAACGAGATTAAAGGAATGGTTTGGCTCCCAGGGTATCTTTGCCAGTGACAAAAACGGGTTTGCTTAAGCGAAAAGCAATTAATCATCCATACGAGTTCCCGGTTTGCGTGTAATCTCCCGTTCACCGTGAACACGCTCGAATCCACTGGCAAAAAGCCGATGGTTTCGTCGCGAAAAAAGAAGGGAATGAAACGAGAACGAAATGCTCGGACTTCGCGGTCTGACACATATTTATGCAGCCTGGAGCTCCATTACCGTGCCACACTTCTGAATATTACTTCTCGAACAAACACGCCACACTCCGGGAATAATATACCACCTTGGGATACCGAGACCGATCTTCGCCTGCCGGTGCTAACCGCATTTTCTACTGCGTTCCATTTTCTCCCCTCGCGCGCCAAATCGACCGCGATTCAAATAACTTTCGTCCCGCTCAGTGTACGAAAGGCAAACACGTCGATTGTTCGTTTCGCGATAAGGGAACTCGAGCGATCCCGTAAGAACCGGTTCGCGACATTCCGCGATCTTTCTGCAAATTCGAATATATCGAATATCTTTTTTTTTTTTTTTTTTATTCTTCGTGATCTCCGCGCTATCTTCACGCGGTATTCGCGCAAACCTCACGAGAAATCTCATCGATGGTCCTATTCGTTCTGGTTTCTTTTATTTCTCTTTTTCTTGGGTATGCTACGAGACCAGATTGTGAACGTAACACGGAAGATTACGACGAACACGAGGCAGAAAAGCATGGTGCTGCTCCATGGCTGCACCTCTCTTGTAAATTTGACCACGTCACTTCTCGCCATTCTTCTCGTGTTAACGGCGAGTATTTTTCTGTTTTCGCAGAATCTTTACCAGAGTTCGCATCGATAGACTCTTTCCCTTCTGATCTCTGCTCTTTTTCATTTTAGACACGTTACAAAAAAAAAAAAAAAGTCTCGAATGTAACACGGAAAATTACGATGAACACGAGCCAGAAGAACGACGAATCGCTTCGTCACTCTCGATCAAGGTGGAGTCACGGCCGCCATGACCTTGCACGAGGATCGATCTTCGCGCGGCGCGGAATTGAAGAGCGAAAAGAAGGCCGACGTCGAGCGGCAAATAGAGTACCAGTTCGAGGATATATAAGTGGTTCGTATACGTTATAAGCCGTAGCATAACCATCCCAGGGCGTAACATTAATAGCTTTATGGTTTATTGCTTTCGAGTCTGCGGTTAAGCTTCTCTCCGCTCCCTGCGGGCGAGCTATGCGTTCGAGTCTCTTAGCGGGATAGGCCCATACAAAAAATAATAAATAAATGTATGAACATTTCATTGACATTTTATTTCAGAATGTAATTTCAATTCGTGTTCTTTCGAAATTCGATTGTATCCAATGCAATCGATTCTAGTCGGAGATCATTATAGATTTTTGATCGTCACGGTCTTGCGAGCCTGGATCTCGTTTGCAGTAATTCTAATACTCCATGACAACCAATCCTGCTCTGCGCTTTACATTATTCCAGTTTCAATACGCGCCAATTAGTTGCGAGTAACATTTTAATTGCAAATTCCATTTTTTCATCGATTTCCCTCTCTATGTTTTCGGTGCTTTGTAATTTCCAACTTCACCCAGTCGGCTGTGTATAGATCGCTAAAAGAATAATCCTGTATTTATCTTTAACGACGCACTTGATCATGCTATTTTTGCCGAGGATCATGTGGAACGGGAAAGATTCAACAGGTGCTCACGTAGTCATTACGTAATTTGCAGAGATTGCGAGGTACTAGCGTTTCCAGTCGATACACTCGAAAAATCTTTGTTTTGCAAATTCGCTGTGAACGTGATAGATATAAATTGAAAATAATACGAAGTCAAGCAGCAGATCATCCAAAATGATATGCTTCGAGTGAAACATTCACGAAGGCGATACTTAACACACAATGCTCGATTTATAATGAATTACGTGAATAATTTTCTCATTATTACCTGAAATCGACTTTGAATTAGCTAAGTCGATATCTAGCCACTTATATGACGTTAACGAAGTTAAACGGAAGTAAGATCATAGAGAAAGAAAAATTTCCATGACGTAGACCGGTAATCTACTTTCAACTTTGTTTACTTGAGACGTGGTTCTTCGACGAGCTATTGAATTTAAAAAAAGACGAATTATAATTTGTAATAGATGTTAATCCATGAGTATAAAAAACATGTTATTTCACTGGTTTTCATTTCATCTTTACATAAGACTCGCTCGTTAGTCTTTGTTGTTTCAGACTGTATTGACGATGTAGGAATGTCATGTTGCCTTTGGAATCATTTATTTGTAACATTTACAGTTTTGAAAATTAAAGTTGAATGTAACGAACCTCGCCTTGAATATACGAAAAATGATTATGATAGTTTTATCAGTTCGATGTTTGTCAATCGTAACTCGGCGTAATTATACATTCCACAACAATTTACATTTTAAATATTACTCATTGTGTTCGCTACGCTCATGCAGATCATATTGAACACAAAATTACCTGCAAATGAATACAACCATTTTTTACAAAACAGCTATTACATAGGTATTTTCATAAGCACAGAAACTGAGAAGAAAACGAATCCAATAGATAGAGCTTTAACTGCTCTAAAACTTTATTGATCTCAAAATTACTATTTTCTTTAGTTTCTCATACTTATTCATAAACTTTATTTCGATTGAAAGAAGAGCAATATTTAGGACCAAATATTTTAAGAGCCTATGAGAAAAATTATTATTTATTAATTATGTACAGTGGAAACACATCTTTTTCGATGGTTTTGTAAAGAAGACACGATGCACTAAAATATAATATCCAGTTTACCGAAGATAAATATAATTAATAACGCGCTGCATCAGAAAGCAATACTTTCTCCTTATTCTCGCTTCTTATTTTCACAGATAAATCAATACGCGTGTCAACCGAAACGTAGTAAAGCGCGCGATATTTAAATTCTGTGAAAAAAACGCGGCAATCAGCGTCGCTCGACGAGAGTCACATTTTCTCTTTCCATCCGCGTAGGATAATACGCTGAGGGCAGAGGCGAGAAAGTAACGACGAATCGAAATGAAGTACAGAGGGTAACAGAGTGGACGAGGAACGAACGACTGCATGTGGAATGCGCTTTGTTCGATCTTCTCTCTCGGATTCGCGACTCGAATGTTGTTCGTGTCTCGTTCCATCGTTCCTCTCCCTTACCTCAGGCGGTAAGATTGTTTCTCGATCCTTCTCGTTCTCATCTCACCTCGGCAACCTCAGCAGCCGCCAGGCTGAACCTCGCGCGTTTGTCGAGGGCACGCGAACTCGCGTTTGCCCTCCGAGAGGGTATTAACTCCCAGCCGCTGCTCGTACACATCATTTCTCCTGTCGCTGTCTTTCGTTCTCCGCAAATCTACTGCTAGTTTCTACTCGCTGATTGCGAGAATCGTCCACGAATTATCCTGACCCCTTAAGCATAGCGTTTCATCTTTTTCAGTACATCACTAACAAAGTGACTGAATCTAGTATCACAGTGTAAGAAACTTCAAATTGAAAATTGTCGGAAGACTAACGGTAAGAAGAAGATCAAGAGGATGATGTAGAATTTGGGAACGAATAATGTTGCGTAGATCTTGTTAGAAAATATTTAAAATATATCGTACTTTATAAAATGCCTCTCGATTAAGCTCAATTTGTACATTGACGAACAAAAGTAATTCCCTTCTCTCCTACGTCCAGAAACAAAGTTAATTGTATTTTGTATTAATTTATATTAAGCGTATTTTCGGTTTCAAGCGAAGAACTGTATTATTCCCGTTTCCACGCATTAAAATAAGTCGTTGTATTTAATCAATCGGATTCTCAGGCAGACAAAAGGTTTTTATTATTCGTTGTTTGTTTTCCACGTGGCACGCTGACTTTCTACGAACGCTCGTAGAAAGAAAAATTCACGATTCGATTCTCCGATTCCTTGGTTCAAGAATAAGAGTGTAAACGAAGATAAAACTTGAATAACATAATCAGCTTTTTCTAGCGTGTATTCTCATGACTCTGAAAGACAAAGAACAGATAAGAGAAACTAGTTTGTGGTCAACATGCTGAAACGGTGATCCGTGTTAACAATGGAAGTAGATGCATATCTATTTCGATTTCATGGTCGAAGGTCATGCATGAGCATACCGACTGAAATACTATGGTCAAGGTCGTTACGTTCGACCTTCCTTGAATTGTCGAAAAGGTAAAACGATAAGTTCCACGAATGTAAATGACAGGAAAATAGATTTACGTCATATTTTGCATTTTATGTTGAAACAAGTATGTATTTTGTACTTTGTTTCTTTAAATACGATCGCAAGACCTTCTATGTAATCTTGTACAATAACAAATCGTTATATAAATCACATTTGTATAATATATCACGAGAATTAATATTATACGCGCATTAACACAGAAGGTTGGTTATTTACGACATAAATAAATAATTTATGATACGAGCGAGAGAAGAAAATCGTAGTAATAGTAGATTATAAATAGGAAGAAACTAATGAGAATATATTATATAGTGTTGTACATATTATAATTATAAAATGGAAAATAGATTCTTAGAAATTTGCAGAATGTATAGTATACTAATAATAAGAGGATCGGTGTAATTATATTCGATGTTCAACGACTAATTTGTCAGTGAAATTATTCCAGTTGCCCACAGCTACTCATTAGCAGCGTAATAAGAGGATTAATGAATTCGATAATGAGATTGTGTCCTTTCACTATAGAATATTTCACAGTACACGAATGCAAGAAACGTTGTTACAGCACTTAACACGTCATTCCTCGTAAAAAATGTCACCTATACATAAATCTTATTACCAGCTACATTCTATGTTTTTTTGAATTTTCACGTTGCATGGTTACTTGTGTACTGTGTACTCTGTCTCTCTGCCTGTTTTTATTATCGCTAAAGGCCAACACTAATGGAACACGATTAGGTTAAACGTCGATCGAAGCATCAACCAGTGAAAGTGACTTTCACCCCTCCGAGGATTCTGGAATCTTAAATTATCGATACCACAGCTCGTAAATCATTTCGTTGGAGGTCTGAATCGCGGATTCGTAATGGCCGACGTATAACTCGCGCCTCGGATAACAATCTCTTTTCTCCCTTTCGAGCGGTTTCGCCAACTGCGACGCAAGGGGAGAGATTTTAATATACGAGCGGGCCGAGATCGGTGTAAACCGACCAACTCGTACCTATGGAATCCCTGAGCTGCAGATAAACACGCAGATACGAAAACTCGACACGTTTGCTCGGCAGTCCCTCTTGAAAAACGCCTTGCATAAGGATTTTCGTCGGGATATTTTAATTGCCGTGACGAATGGTGCTCGCGAATCCTTGGGTTTATTCGTTTCGAAATATCGGTGGGTTCCGTTGCTTGGAATTATATTTCGGTATAGCGTGGTTAGACGAAGATTAGAGAACAGAGCTGCAATAGACTTGCTTCACCAAAAACAAGAAAGAGTAAGAAGGTAACAAGTTACATTAAAACTCTCTTATACCTCAATTGAAACTAATCTAATATTCTCTCTCTCTCTTTAAATATAAACTTCAGAAGGATCTAAATTACTCAATGTTGTTGAAATATTTTTCTATTAAACGAATGACTTTTTGAACATCATTTATCAAACACAATGCAAAACATTTTTCACGAGCCTGTCGAATTCGAGATGCATCTCGGTCTCGTTATATTATAGCATCGCTTTTTCTTCTTGGTCGATCGCGGGGTATCCGGTTCGCCGCGTTCTCCGATCGAGGCGAACGTCTGACATTTAACACGCGGCGCATCGAGCCAAGGCGCCTACAAAGGGAATCGGTCTGTGGTGGATCCAGAACACGAGACCTCGCGATCGATCCATCCAGTGTGAATCGCGTATCGGGCGTCGACCACCCTTGAAGAGACGTACATCTTCTTCCAGCTTTTCTCCTTTCTTATTCCACCTCGAGAACCAAGAGACACAAGGATCGCGATGTGGATGCATTTCAAGCGCCATGGATCTCGACACGAAGAATATACCTACTACCGTTCATTAAGTATTTATTTGCGCATTTTCAAATTATTGCACATATATAAAATATATTCGGAATGAAACTTTTGAATCTGATTTTATTTTCTATCACGATTAATCTACCATTTAATAAAAAAGCACTAATCGAAAGAGTAGGTGAAAATTGATCCCGCTGCTGAAAATTGTATCTATACAAATGACAAGTTAAACGGCTTTAAGCTTGTCTGTTTAACGTTAAAACCTCAGAGTAATTGAAACATCTGCTTCTAGCATTTTTCAAGGTTTAAGTAGATTTTACGAAGCCTCGGCTATTGGTTATAAATAAACACGAAATTCGAGTAACGCAAGTATATCTTTTCTTTTAGTTTAAATTTAGCGGAGCATTTGACACCAGTTTTAAGGAGGTTTTAAGAGGTAAGGAATTAATAACAGAGAAACGTTCTTCGATTTTTTAAAGCTTTGAAAATATAACAAAGATATCAATCTTCCGATCCAACTGTATCAGGAATCGAAATATTTATAGTTACGAGTGTTCATATTGATTCCTTCTTTCGTATTTTGCTCGGTATTATTCAAGGTTATCGATGAGTTTTTCCGCGACCATCCTCGTAAGTACGATCGATCGATGATCCTCGTAGTCGTGGTATGTGGGCGTACTCCGCACTCGACTTCCCTCGAGTTCATTGCAATAAGCGAGCCGATCTGAGCTCCCTTCTATTTCAAATCGATAACCCGCATTTCTGCTTCTTGCCTGGTTCGCGGAGCATAATGGATTCGACTTATTTTATCGAGACGGAGAAGCTACAGAAATCTATCAGGGTTGGTTCATTTGTTATGGGGCTATCTTACGCAATCTCGGCGAAGCTTTCTCTAAAGAATCAAGCTAAATGGAAAACGTTTCTGCGAGCGTTCATACAAAACGCCCACGCTTGACACATTTGTTTCGTGGTCCGATCCGATGATAATTGCAACGTTGCAAGGAGTCTGTGATTTACCAGTTCAATCACTCGCATTGAAACAGTATTTTTGACACATGATAAATCGTGCAAGATTTAAATGTGCTTAGGGCAGTTATCGATGATTGATGATACCTACTCGTTATAAAGAAACTAGCGTCTGTTTCCTTGGTTCCTTATTTCATTCTAAATTGCATCGGGTTTAATCACTTTTGCAAGATCTTTCGAGTTTTAGGTTCGTAATGGTATAGAGATTGAGTAACATTTTGCAATTTTTCCATCAACAGCTTATATTTTTCACGAAATATCATTTGATATTGTTGAAGTGATCACCACTTCTAAGGAAACTCTACATCTGGTCTTTTTCGTTTTCTCAAGCACCGAAGCCATCGACAGCGTATAGACAAAAGACTGGGACGAAGGCAGACCATAAACGGTAGACAGGCGACGATGACTTCGAGGCTTTCAGCCATAGGGTAACACTACTAGCGTGCGGATCGGGACCAGCTCAAATTATATTCCTACTTGTACTTCGGTCAAAGAAGAATGATCCAAATTCAGTAATAGACACAGCACAAGAGTTAACAACTACCAAAACCCTCTAATTACTCAACTACTAGACACGTTGGAACAAATCCGCAGGCTAAAAAGACATTACACCTTAGACCTGAGCACTAGATTCAAATAGAATCAAACATACTATAAACACTTATTAATCATGCCATAGTACCACGTCAGATAAATTTGCTTAAAATTCTCTAACGAGAATTGATTGTAAAATAAACGCAAATAAAAATAATAAAAAAAAACTTGTACTTACATTTCTGTATTAAAATATATTTTCTACTTTACAATTTATCCACGCGTTCCTCTGTTCATACATCTAATAACCTCAACAGATATAATGCATAAAACCAATATTAGCAATAAGAGAAACAAAAGAATCGATCTGTTTCAAAAACAAACTTCTATTCTCTGGAATAATATAATAAAATTGAGTGGCACTGTGAAACGGTTAAAACGAGAAGCGAATTAAAAATCGGCATAAACTGATGAAGCAAAAACTCGATAAACATCTTTTCAATTCGGAAAACCCATTTTACGGAGACCTGTAACAGTTAGCGGTCGTTAAAACACGACGAGTTATTGCTTAATTGAATGGCGGAATAACGACTCTTTCACGTAACGTCATAGCTCGACTACCGCAACGAGATTGTCTTTATCACCGCGCATACACCTCGTTATCGTCGCGTCATCTGTCGTAAATGATTTTGCCACTAGTTGTGTGAATATATGGTATATGTATGAAAACGAATATATCGCGATTATGTACCTGCCACATCCGAAAACCCAGACGATGGACACCAGTTTTATCGACACGCTTTATCTCGACATGGTCCGATACTCGGTTTAAGTTGCAGCTCACCTCGAAATCGTACGTCACCAACAAATTCCGAAACTTTGGTCCCAATAACGTAACACGTGAATCGTGAATCGATAGAGAAAATGTACAATGTAAAATTCTGTTATAAGCAAAGCCAGGAAGATTGTACGCTTCGAAATAAGACGAAGATTAAATATAATAAAATTGCATTACAGGCTTCGTGTTTGAAAGAATCGAGTTCGAAAATTTGTCTAGTATTTATACGCGAAGTTGTTTAATTTCCAGACAGATTCGATAGACTAAACAGGAAGAGAAGTTGGAAAATGTAGCGAAAAATAAAATCTCTTCCTTCAAGACCTCATTTTCGAGGAGATAAAATTTGAACATGTTTAATCACATTTTTATTTATATATTTACGTATATAAATGACCACCGTAACTTCGATTGTACTAGGAATTAGTTTTGGAGTCGTTCTATCGTAAGAGAATAGATCGCATCAGGAATTTTCCAGTTACGAAAGTATCAGACTCGTTAAGAATATCGGTTACGATAGAATAGAAGAAGATTCGACAAAGCGTTGCAAATAGATTCGCCGATTGTAAAACGAGGGATCAGCCCTTGAATGCGCAAAGGCCCGCAATGCTGTACACTGGCCATTGTTCGATCCATCGAACTCGACGCCCCACGAATCGTTCTCGATTTCTTCCCGCTGTTCTGGATTTATGTTCGTTTCGATTACCTTTGGCTACAGTATTCTTTTTGCGCTTGAAACGAAGAGATTGCACGCGAGAGATTGCGATCGGCTATTTTCTCGCCCGTGCTTTATTCCTGCTTGCGGTTCGGTTCTTCAATAACGCTTCGGAATAGATCGTATCGATATAGCGTTTGAAGATTGAACGATGATTGCTGTGTACATTATGTTTTTTTTAAATACTATATTTAATTGTTAATCGAAATTACTATACAATATTACGATGCTTGATATTTTGCGTAAATATCAACACCACGTAGCGGTGTTAATGCTTCTCTAAAACACGTCGATGATGCCAATTATTAGTTTCTCTAAATTATGACCTTCGTCTGGCATCAAAAGCGAGTAACATTCTCTTTTCTATGAATAAATTTTATTTTATTTTCTAATCGCGAGTCTCCTGTTCTTGCGTAGCAAAGAACGGTAAAGGATAATTTGTCGAAGGTTTCGCTGTTCGCAGGTAAGAAGAAAGCGGACCACCGCACAGTTCAGGACAGGTATCCCATTGCAAGAAACAACGCCCTGCATCTTGTGAATTCTTGAATGCTAGCTCTGAATGCAAACCCAAATGGTGGAATTCCGTTTCCGCCGTGAAGGACATTTGTCGACCATGTTGAGCTTACGCGCAACAGCGTCCCGCGACCCGTTATCCACGGAATGCAAGCGGCGGATTTCAAACCGCGACAGAGGCGATTACAGAGCAATTAAAGTCCTCGAGACACGCGAGGATATCGGTGGCAAGAACATAAGATTGATATAAACGGTGCGGCGTTCGTGCCGAGACAAGAAAGCTGATTTCCCACGTGCGCCACGCCATCTCCTTCCACTTTCCCGATCACGATTTCGCGTTTACTGCCTGTAACGGACGAAGCAACAGGTATTCCTTTGCTGTATCGTGCAATTTTCTTCTTTTTTACGATAATAATATTGGATTTTTGTAACCGATATCGGTAAAATAAAGTAGCAATAATTTTTTTCTGCAAAGATGGTATCCTGTGCAAAAATTTGACAAATTATTAAGACAAGAAGTATTTTGACGTTACGATGAACGAAGAGCGTCAAGAAAACATGCTTAGTTTCAAATAAAAAGACAATTTTGGTAAAATTGATTTTTTATAAAAAATACGGGATGTGGTTTATCGTGTTCTTGCACCGTAAACTCTGTACGCGTATATTCGTTACACTTTCACCAAATATTCGATACATCATAAAAAATCGCGTAATCTCGCCGGCGTGTTAGGCGTGTTTGGCGTGTTTACAAGGCTCGAGGAATGTTTCACGACGCACCAAGCCGACTTACTCGTATCCATTTGCCCTTCGCTCGCTCAATCTCTTTATGGCTCTTCTCGATTCGCCATCGATGAAAAATCCACCTACTCTTGCCTCTCACCCTCGCCGCCGTCCACCCACCCATTTTCGTAGCTAGACCTGCAGGAACCCTAATGGAGAACGGCTGCTGTTCGCCATCCATCAAATGGTCAGGCAACCGCGAAGCAGCCAAGGTGTCGGCCCGACTTTCCGACCGCCCCACCTTTCGACCCGATCAGAACGATCTATTCTTCGCGAATGCTCTTCACGGGAGATCGCCAGACGTTCTATTGCCATGGGAAAGATAGATCATTTCGCAGTGGGTCGTTTCGTTTATCTAGTCGAGATCTAAACGAGAGTCGTTCTACGCTGAATCCGTATATCGAAGGACGATTGTTCTGTTGTGAAGTTATGGAATATACGTTAGACTGAAATGGAAGTAATTCATGGTATACGTATATCGTAATTAAATTTATTCTTTTCAGTAGCAGCTGATTAGCATCGATAGGAGGAATATAATATTAAGAGGTCTTAGTGGCAGTACTTGATAATTGGCTGAATGTAAACGTGCGAATTGTAGTGGTAACGATGTTTATTATTTGCTCTTCCTAGTTTCAGCGAATTAAACTACAATATGCGTGAGTAAGAGTTAAAGATCGTATGTAGCAAAAAATTCCCTACTGCTTGAATTCCTTACAAATCATAAGAAACTAATCATTTTACTGTATGTATACCAAGAGGCTGGAGTAAATGCCTCAGAAAAACAACTTCATTAACTCATTTCCACTATCTTCTAAAAGGAAACTCCTTTTAAGAAGCCAATCCCTAACAATCATACTTCTTCGCAATTCTGCCAGCAAGGCAAAAACAATATCGTTACTTGAACGAATCGAGTCGCTGACACGCGGCCTATTTAAGAAGGAAAAGGAAACGAGCCATGAATCGTGACGCGTAACGAATGGGCCATTTTACCCATTATTAGTACGCACCTGTGGAAGCACCTGTTACCATCGTCCCTAGGGCCAGTCCATTGGCGCGCCTTGTTTACCCCCTCAGGAGGATTGCGAAAGGGATCGAGCGAAAATGATTAATAGGAGTCGCCTCTCATCTGGGGCACGTGGAATTCACTTTTAATTGAATCGATTTTATAGAATAGTTTGCGCAACGAACGCGCGCTTTCAACGCGTGGCGATTCAATTAGTGAATTCTTTGTCGATCTCTCACCGTACCGGTCAAATGACTCGGAGACGACGATCGGTCTCGGACGGTTAAATAATAGAGAAGTAACCTCGTGGTCGCGACGTTTATTACCGTGAACAGAAATATCTCGATCCTGTAATCGACGCGATTAAACTTTGAATGGCATTTATGCGATGGTTGGCTGAGACGTTCGATGCCGGACGAAGTTTAACAGCGATTACCACCGGCATTTATTACGTTCGTGAGGCGTTTGGTATTTCTGTCGGGCAGTCGGAACCCCGATACGCGGGTTACTTACGGGCAACCAACTTGACCGGTTGTTCGTTGACGATACGATAGTCCAGATGGTCGAATTGCTGCTTTGGATAGACGAGAAAAACTGGCCGCAGAGCCTATGAGAAAATTTATCCAGCTTTAATGTAAAAGGATCTTTCTTGTTATCAAGTATTAATAGGATTTTCTTCCTTATTAAGAAAAGATTAATAGGAATTTCTTTCATCGTTTCTTTCGTATTTAGTTATGAAAGAATTCGATGATCCTGGTTCCCGAATAGCGTAGATTAGAACTTGTAATTTTATTATGTTTTTTTGCTATACTTTGTAGTCTTTATATCGAGGCTTACGTAATCGTTATAAAATGCAAATTGCTATTATATTAGAAATTTTCTTATGTTCATAGTTTAACATTCGATCCGTTCTTGACGTTTGTTCGAAGTTTACGATTGGAATGTCTGTAATTTCGCAATATCTGGTTACTTTGAAACTTTTGAAAAAATTAAAGAGAAAACAGTGTTTGTTATGGTCATTTTTCTCTGCCTTTCAATTTACAGAGTTGATTAGTATGACAATTCGTACATACGCTGCCGGTCATATGTAATAGGATACGTCTTGACAATTTTTACAAACACTATAATTAACCATAGACTCTCTCGTAAGAGCGTGGTACTTCTGCAACTTTGTTGCAAACACGAGCAAACGAACAAACAATGAGACATCCTTTGGAATCCCCGCACGAAGATGGTAGAAAAACGAAGGGAAAAAATAAAAGGAACGCTTTCTACTGTCTCCGAACCTGTCCCGATCTCTTTCGAACCCCTACGTCAGGCGCAATCCCACGAGTACATAAATATCTGCCTAGCATATTGAACGGTCATATTTCATGGGCAGGCAAAAAAAGCGAACGTCCCTCGGAAATTCAACGTCTCAATCCGTCTCTGGGATCTCGTCAATATTCCGAGCGGTCAATTAAGGCATGCCTCCCAGATGTCCCTTTCCGATCCTGCACATACACGTCGATGGAGTTGTTGTCCACCGTAGCGAACATTGCACACGAGGTGATCTTGCATCGCGTTTATCCTACCACCGTGTCCTCCTTCTCGGTTATTGCAACATTAATTCGCTAAACTAAGATGGTTGAAAACGCGAGTGGCTAAAATGACGCGCTACGATGAAGTTGATAATAATTGATAAATGAAGAGGACGATTTAAAAGCGTAGGAAGAAGAAAGTGTTGAGAGGAGTATTTTACACGTTTAGACGTCGTACTATAATAATGATAAATTTAATATAAGGAATATTAAAAACTTAAATTCAGTGATAATACATGTGGGATATTGAAAATATGCCGAGAATATTGTAGGTGAAAAATTTAATCGATTAAACGTACGAAGAGAAAAATCCATGGCAATAATTGAGTCTTTAAAATCCGTTACTTCTTTACTATAACTATAAAGTAATTCTAAAAATTCAGCCACGCTAACGTTCTTATTAAGATATTTTTCTTCTTCCTTTTTCAGCCTCCATAGGTGTTATCAATGGTAGAATCTTTCAAATTAGATACTTTATCCCATATTAAAGTTCTTTCAATAACTTCCTTATTAGAAGCAATATCTGTTTTTCGTCTGTAATCTTCGCGAGCCTCGAAATTCATTCGTTTCGCGTACCAAACTTTTAAAGATCCAGTGCCAATAACTTCTTCATTAGACAGAAAGCTTTCGAAAAACAAATCAAACATGCGGCATTCGTAAGCCTTATCAATTCCATTCTACGCATCAGCCATTACAACTCTATAAAGGCACGAAATCAAACGAGTTATTCCACAACGTGCGCAATAAAAGGCGCTACAAAATTTATCTCGTTTTACAAAATTCTAATGGTTAGTTCACGGCATCTTGTAGCCGACGAGTAGAAGCCATAAATCGGGAGATATAAAGGATGTAAATCCGAGTACATAGGAAGCCTGAGCTCGGCTCTCGATAGCTGTACGATTATAATACACAGTGTGGTAGCGGTGTCGTTAGCGAACACATGTTTCTTCTTTCGAGAAACGATACGCGTCTTTAACATGGGTAATCCGGAAGATCGACGGCGTATCAGGCGCCTACTTAAAGGGAAAGCCATGGCTCGAGCTGATAGAATTAATGCGTTCTGATCAAAGACCGACCGCCTCCTTAAAAAAAAAAACCCCAGTCACGAATTTCGTTAATGCAAAAGCGAACGTGACTGAAAGCGCACGAGATCGGTCCCGCTTCGCAAAAACTTATTTCCGATCGGCGTGACCGCGACTGCTTTTTACCGAATGTCCAAAACGATGTCTTCGTTAACTCCAAAATTGCATTCACGGAGACTGAGAAAGGAAACAAGGGAGGAAAGGACCGTACGACGTCCGTCGTTTGTACTCGTTATAACCATGTCATTAGTGCTGAATATGGGATGCGAGTTGAGAAAGTATTCGATATGTGGTTTTTGACGATATATCGTTATATTGTTAATTTTAATGTAAATTGTTAAATGGGATGAGGATAACGATATTGAAAAATATCCCTGTGTTTAGTGAATTTCTGCAATAGCACGTTATTATTTGAACGGCACAAATGGAACGCATAATATGCCACGTTTCCTGCCTTTCGTGGAAGAGCAATTTTAAAATTCAATTACTCCGATGATTGAAGTATATCTAAGTACTGATATTCTATTTGCTAAAAGTCAGAAAATTAACGAAACAGAAAAGTAAGATGCAGAAAATAAAACAAATAGGAACAGGAAGAAAGTTAGTAATAAAAAGAAATGTACTCCGATAAACTAAAGTAAAATGCATTGAAAAAAATAAATTTCATGGAAATTTATTTTCAACGGAACACTTACATGCGATAAGAAATGCTAAAAATCTCAAATGTCAAAATAATAAAATAAACGGGAAAGAAATTAAAGTTTGACAATCCTTCGATGTATTGAGATAAATCTTCAGGACCGAATAATTTTCCACGCGGTATAAAAGTGGCTCCGCATTCCAAAAAAGAACCCTCCGAATTCCACGCGATAAACAACACGAAACTTCGATTAAATAACTCTTTTCGGTTCATAAGACGAGGCAAATTTGACAAGTTATGTGATAACTCATCGCTGCAGTCGCTGCAAACATTTCAATTTGCCTGGTAAAATCTATGTATTCCCACAGTGTTCAGTGAGGACGGGCGTGCCGAATGCGCCATGTTAATTGGCGCTTCATTTCCAGCTGCGATTCACGCTAAAAGCTCACAGCGATAAAGTGCAACGATTAACTCGGCACGAAGTATAATTTGGCGAAGAAAAATGTCGCCTGTCGCTCGAATATCGTACGGCAATAACGTGTCGAATGTATTTTCTCGGACGAAATAAAAAATGATAGAAGAAAATCATGAAGAGTCTCTGCACACCGGCGACACCACGTAGGTTACAGTCCCCTAATGGCCACGAACGTATCAACCTCCCCTTATCACGTTAATGGAAACCTTTATGGAGACCACTTTAGGTGATATCTCTCGAAATTGCGGCACACCGTGGAATCTTGGGTGGTTATCTGCTTGACGAGTCGCGTCTTTAGGTTCCGAGCATGGACCCCTTTTTAACTCGAGCATTCGATACGTTCGAAGGAAATCGCTATTTATTGCTTTTCACCCGCTAATTCTCTGACACTTATCTAATTACGGCGTTAAGTAGAGAAAGCGTGTTTTGGCTCCGTTAGCCCGTATCGTTACAGATGATTAAAAAGAGATAGATAAACTAGATAATTATATTGTTAATCGTTAATGTATTTTGAGAGAGGAATTCTATTCAAGTTTGTTACGATATGTAATAGAGAAATTCGTATGTTTAAGCGTGCTATCACAACGATGATAGAATAAAGGATGTACGCTCGCGCTTCTTCGCTTCTTTCTCCAAAATCTTGCTCGCTCTTTCATCTTCGCAAGAGACAACTTGAACTTTACCGAACCACGTTTTGATTGCAACTCACTGACAAGCAAGATATTTCATTCGTACGTTAGCCAACGATCTTTCTACGAGCCGTTCTCCGATATACAAAGCATCTTGAAAGTCGAAGGCGCGTTGACGCGTACAATGTTGAAGTTCAGTCGTATATCACGAGAAGAGGATCACGCGTGTGGTCCAGAAAAGTGTGCACCGGTAATAACTAGGGACGTAATAAAAGTAAACGGGAAAGGTCTTCTTGCCAAGACGAAGCAGGAGGCACACGGCGATGTGGGTCAAGCATCGACATCGCCAGGAATCAAGAGGAATCTCGTTGTTACACGCGCCGGTGCACCTACACGCGCGTTCCCAAAAGCAGCGTAAATATTTCCTAGCGGAGCTGGTGCTAGAACGAGGCGGGATTTAAAGAGTTTCCTTCTGCTCGAGTGGGAAGAACGGTACTTTCCAGGTACTTCGAGTAAAAGGAACCCTTCGACCGATCGAGCAGCCACCCACGCGGTCGTAAAACCTGGCGCAACTTTACTTTCTACTTTTCTAGGCGGCCTCAATGATGTACACGCGACCAGGAAGAGTTCTCCATTAGGATTCAATCTGAAAGGTATCGTAACGCGGTGTACGCGTGTCTTCGTACTGGTTCGTGCTGGTTGAACGGTACGATCGATGTTCCCAGGCTAATATTTGACGTTCGTAGTGGTTCTAATGCGTCTTGTACGAATATAGCCGAAAGATTAAAAATATTTAAGAACGAGACATTTTCTGAGAAAAGTGCTCGTTCGAGGATTTTCTAATTTTTCGGTTATGAATACTTTAAAAAGGTCGAGTAACGTAACTTTGGGAGAGTTAGAGGATATTTCATTTTCATGGAACGATGAAAGCACTTTGTATAAATTATTTCCAAACTGCACTGTGTTTCGTATCGTCTATTTCAATTCTACTGTTACGATTCTGTAAACATATTTTCTTTGCACATATTTGCAACTTTTAGATCGCTAAATTTTATTCGAACGTTATCGGTTTTTTGTCTATAATTTATTTACACGAATTTACTTTTTACTACAAATGTCAAAAATTTAAAACACGAAAAAACATAGCTATAGCTAGTAACTAATATCAAATTAGTTGCATATTTATACAAATTACTTTCGTACCATCGCAGTCAGTATTACGTTACTTGACATTTAAATTTCGTTAAAATTAGTATATATATAAAAAATAACTTTTTTATACCAGTAACATGAAAATCGCAATTATTTTAGGCGATGTTTCGGAAAAGGACAACTCACTTTTTCCTTTGACAAATTCGGAGCTGAGATCCGCTGACACATTGTAGCTATCGGCGACGATCAGTAGAAGAAAAGTCACGCCGAGGAGGTTGCAGGTCGACAGCGTTCGTGGCCCGTGTCGGTATTCAAACATGATGAGCTTTCATGCCCTTTACGAACCCATGGACCTTGCCAAGGTGATCTCGACAATGATTCCCACTTCTTCGTGCTCTCTTCGACTGTCACGAACAAGGAGAATATCGGAAGAGTCTCGAAGAAGCGTTTCCGCTGCTGCCATCGCTGTCGCTTCACCGTGTTACTTGCATGGTTTGTGTCACGGGACCGTTTCACGTCTGTAATACGAATAATTCATCATTAAAGTTTTCGAAATTCTACATCCTATTCAGAAAAATTCACGGGGTTATCATATCTCGAATTTGTGATTTCTTTATTTAAGAATATAATAACTTTTTAATGTTTGCTATCGTATCAAGTTTAGTGTTTTTGGTAGAAATTTAGCCAGATATCGCGGTTTTATTATTTTTAGTACGTTTATTCAAAATCACGCGTTGTCACACGAGAGTGAAAAGTCTTCTCATTTGGCTCTTTGCTAAAATGTTTAACGCTTGATAACAGTGAACCACCCTTCGTTGGAGAAATGATAGAGAAATGATAATAATAGAATATTTATAGTATCAACTGTAGCGGCACAAGAGTCATAGGACAATGCGAATCATGTTGTTGTTTTGCCTGGGAGTATTAACACCGTTATGATATACGAAATGTAATAATAAACAAACTCCGGACAAGACTATATAGCCGCTACGCGCAATGGTCAACCGAAATCGAATTTAAACTTTTCGGTACTCCCCCGACCAGTATAAATAAACAAACACGATCGTAAAGACAATGAGTTGGTTATTATAGATCGTTTTTATATCGAGCGAACGTACGCACTACCTTGTATACGCATATCAAGCAACACTTAGCGAACGACGACTAACTCTGTACTGCGAACAGTTTTAAATATATTGACTACACTAAGTATCAACTCGTTTCATCGCTATATAACCAACACGTTTAATCGTCCTCCATACAACGATTTTCATCTTGAACCTAAATACATCTTTACATGTTTGACTAGAACTTAGAGTCGTTAGGTAATATTTAAATGAATCAAGCCCAAGACACTCGAACGAATCGGCACATTGTTTGACGCGACATATTCGCGTGATTTTTCCCGAGAGTATTCAGCTTCCCGGGACACCGTATGATCAGCATCGATTCCCATACTCGGGCAGCGTATCTCGATTTGGAAATAGAGCACACCGATCGCGAAAAAACGTCTATTCGCCTTTTACGCCGGCAATTGTTTTGTCGTCGCCTCGGCCAAAGGGCTCGCCTTCTTTCCCTTCCTCGCCAAAGGTCTCGTGGATTGTTTCGAACAGATCGAAAGAAGAAGAAGAAGAAGAGCAAGAAGAAGAAACGAGAACGTGACGAAGAGGAAGAAGGATGAAGAATAGAGGACAAGGAGAGCAGAAGACGAGAGAAAAGAGAGACAATGCAACGAACAGCAGGTGTCTGCTCTTCCCTCGCCCTTTTCTCTCCCTTTATTTCTCTCTTTCTTCATCTTCCTCCTGGCCGTGACACGATCTTATCCCGGAGGCCCTCTCACGGCTCCTTCTTTGTTCTTTCGCACTCCCCGCAGAGTGGCGAACACGGGTTGCCTTATTCGGCCGTGACGGCCAACGATCAACTTAAACAAATGACGTCGACTAGGGTTTCGTCGAGTCCTCCCTTCCAAGTAGCAGCCTGATTACCACCAGTCTCGTCTTGGTCACTCTCACCCCTTTCTGTCGCTCTTCTATTAATTACGATCCTCCGCTGCCCGACTACGGTTCAGTCGTTCAATCTCGAAGTCGATGAGCGGCCGTTCGATCGTGTCGATCGTGATTGTCGAGCATTCCGCGCGCTTCGTCTTCGCTTATTCCCTTGCTCTTCGTTTCTTGCACGAGCTTCTTTCACTCGGCTCTCCCCTTTCTAACTAGGTTCCCATCCTTGTCCCTCTCGCCCATAGAAGCGACTGTCGTCGTGGTACCAGGCTGTCTGCCGGTGAGAAAGACGTGGGACGTCTTCGAAGCTGAGGGCTCGAGACACGTTTGGTTAAACTAGCGTGAATATTTAAATTCATCAGGGTCATCCGGGAGCCAACTGAAAATCCTGGTTCAGGATCTAGATCGTTGTACTACCTATCCGTATTGGTATTCTTGATAAGTACGCGACAGTTAAACGATCCTCTGACAGCACAGTAAGCAGATTACAGATGGAAATTAGTAATACGAATATCACTAATTATGATTATGATGTATTCTTGCGTATTTTGTATATTCTATGCACTCTTGCATCATTAAATCTTCCATAGGTGTAGAAAAATTTAAATACAACATTGGAGATGTGAAATTTGCTGTACTATATTTGTGTTATACTGTGAAGGAGTTCGATCAATTTCATAGACCAAGGACGTTTACTTCTCGAATATTTGTCGTATTCAATTTTATTTCTTCTATTTCAATATACGCAACAATAGCGATGGAAGGTTATAAATTGTTTGCAGTTACAAAGTAGAATAGTCGTTTATCGAGCAATACTCTCCTAGAAACCTTACTCATAGGCTCGTGAAAGCGGATCGTATCGATCAGACATCTGCGATCGCCTAGCTTTCAAGATCTATTAAGTCCTGTGCCAGTTTCGTCCTTACGAAACCATGTTTCTCATTAACAATGTTATTCCCTCTTATTTTAAGATATTTCTCCGAAACTGTTTTTTTTTTTTTTTTTTTTTTTTTATATCAAACAAGCTTATCAGCCTTCGCATAGAACGTTACTGTGACCTCGTAGAATCATTTCGAAATAACCGCCACAGTACGTCACATCGAGAAAGGATTAAGAACTCCTGTACACGTCCATTGGATTAATACTGTAACAAGATCTGCGTGACCTTTTTTTAAAATGTTTTCTCACCACGTTCACGGCGATACTGTTCGATTTGCCAATGCGTGCTCATTTTGTCAAAAATCGTGCGAACAAATCACGAGAAACGAACCGGTTTTGTCTGTGCGTTCCGGTTGACAGGGTAACTCTGGTTAATAGTCGGACACGTTATTAGCGGCTAATTGCACGTTTTGTCCCGATTGTTAATGAGTTCGAGCGCATTTTGATTGATCGTTCGTTGAACCTCGACTGTTTCGGTGCCATTATACAGCGCCACGTACCATTGTTTGCACCTCTTTCAGAAACTTTCCAACTGAATGCAGGGCTTATTGGATAGACTCGTTGGTCCCTTTTTAGGGCACCTCCTTCGTTTAGGGCTATTCAGAAACTGAAGTAGAAATCCGAGGTGTTCTTGTTCTTATTGGCTACGTCGAAAGGGTTACACTTCACGTACTATATACAAGTTGGATCGTTTCATTAGCAACGAGAGTTAGAAACTTGCTGGTGAACAAGATGCAGGATAATGCGTATTTGTAACGACGAGTTTTTTTTTTGACTAAGTCGAGAGAAGGAAGAGAAAGTTTCGCAATTATGCTCGTAGACGATCAGTATTCCGGTGATTCATACTTGCAATTTCGGCCATGCATCCAGTTTGCGCGTATTTTAATCTTTCAATAGCGTACAAGACATTTTACAATTACATTTTATTTATAATTATAAAACTGTTTATCAGTCAATTATCACTTTGTTATTTACGAAGAATATGATTAGATATCTTCTACTTAGATTTATTTGAAAAAGATTCTTTAAAGATTGTTGTGTATTGAAAGATCGTCAAAGTCGTTTCATACTTATGCAACAATTCAATTTATTATTTACATTTCTGGTTTGTTTATCTGCTCCTCTCTATTTGATTACAATTTCTGTATTTATATCTTCAAGTCGACTGTTTACTTTTTCCACTTGTTTATTCGTATCACCGACTTTATACATCGATTTGTTTGCTTATCGGACTATTTGTTTATATTTTCCGATCGTTTGTTTAATGTTTCAAGTTACGTTCTTCGATTGTTTGTACACAATGGCGAACACGCATAACATATGTACATAACCCAGTAACTATGCAGAAACACACTTTCGCGTATCGTTTAGAAGAAAGAAGTCGTAAAGTTTCCACTCGGACATAATTAACGTTGGTTATTTGTTATCTCCTGTTGGAATAAAATTCAGCGTTGCTCCATTCGATCCATTCTGATCGCCATTATCATCCGTTGACATCGACAGAATCGACTGAGCAAAATTTTTCTCGATGAAATCGAGCAAAATGCATTTGTCATTGTTGTATCGACCGAATTGACACGTCGATCCTTGCCACGGTGACTAATCAACGGGGTGTGTCGCCTATGGTCTCGTTCGTTTGTCCTCAGAGTCTCGATTCCGCTGGTATATACGTTGAGCCAGGCAAATGGAAATGCACGTTGTCGTCATGGTCGTGTATCACGATATCGCGGGCCTTTCTCTTGTAATTACTCGAAAGAGAAAAAGCTTTGATATACACGTCCCGAATTTTGATATTTCTGTTCTGTGCGCGAGAAATTGCTTGGTTAACGAGGCGGTTTAACTGGTTACTGCAGAAGGTTGCGCGAAACACGCTCCTGATATCTTTCAAGATAGAAAAGAACATTAAACCTTGTTGGCTATCAAAAGCAAATATACCGTATCACGCAACGTAAATTAATGAGTTTTATAGATCAATAGTTGACAATGATTAACAAGGAGCTAAAATTAGTGACAGCCTATACAAATTGACAAAACATATTTTCATAATTTATTTCAGAATAAAATAATGGTTTATTATCTTAAAACGTAATGGCTCTTTTGGGATAATTATCGGCGTAGAGTGTATTAAATTACAAATATTTCAAAGTGTTTTAATTCGTCGTGTCGCGAAGGCAAAATAAATGAAACGTTGACGAACGTCGCAGTCTGTCAGATTCGCGATACATCGTGGTGTCGACTGTTTGCAAACTAGTGTCATCCAGTACAGTCGTTTTATTAATATCAACGAGGAGAGATTAAGAGGTGTGGTGTGGTTCGCAGACTTGCCAAAATAAAGATATCGTAAGATAAATAAACCTTGAGTTCCTGCAATATTTCACCGCGGAATTTCTCATCGAAGAAATTGACTCCTCGTCGTTCTCAGATAAACTTCAATTTCGTTTCGCAATTTCAATTCCAAACTTGTTTTTTTTTTTTTATATATTAGGTTATTGTACGAATTCTGATTGCAGTTCTGTGATAAGAACGCTGTATACGTTGATATAAATCACGCTAGCACGGCTTTAAAGGAGATAAGAATCAAATGCTTTCGATTCGAACAAAAGATTAAATGATACTGAGATCGTGAAAAATTCAACAATTTCTTGTTTCGACGATAAATTCAAAGATTTTTATAGAGAAAGCACAATGCAAGGCATAGATGGACGTTGTAAGATGGACAGAATATATGTAGCCACCTAATATCAGCGAGCAAATTGCAAAATCGAGTCTCCGTATCGACTCTCTCGAAAGTATGGATCAGAATCAGCGCTATTGACAAATGGATGCAAGCTGTCGCGCGTCGCTTGGCTCGATAATAAACGACGATAAGCTGGAAAGGGCGTAGGCGACGAAAATACGCTTCTGAAGGCTTGGCAGAGAAGAAGGAAGGAAGTCGTGTGTTTTACGAATAAAAACTTTGGAATTTTCTTCAAGTGGCGAACCACGGAGGGAAGAATGCCAAGAGAAGCTTAGTCGAACGCGGTGCCGCGAATGCCGGAGCAGAGTTCGCAAAATGACGACGAGCGTAAGAAAAGAAAAGAAAGGAAGGAAGACAAAAAGAAGAAGAAAAAGAGAAGGAAAGAAAGAAAAAAGGAAAGAAGAATCGAGGTAGACCAGAGTCCGGCATACGGACAACGTCGGTTGTATTTATCGACGCAAGTCGTCCACCTATGTTTCTCGAGGCTGTTCCTCGGGCCTCCGGCATCCTGCTTTATCTAAAGTCTGGACCTTGTCCCTCGTCTTTCTTCCCTCTCCTGCGAGAGGCAGCCCTGCCGAGAGCATAAAAGCGGCATCTTTTGAGGGAGAAATCGTGGCAAAAAAAGGGCTGGGGAACACGGCGAGCAACCGTGTTAACTGCGCTGCTTATGCATTCATATCCTTGTTTCGCGACAACCTGCTGATTGTTTCCACAAAACGCGACAAACCCCCTTGTACCCGTGTCCAGGCCGGTTTTTCGGTGGCCAGCCACACCGGACACGTTAGCTGCCGCCCCAGACGCGACGCAGCACCGGCAAAAAGGATCAATTTGTATGCGGGTGAAGGCTTCGACACTCGCTTTCTCTCCCTTGGTCCTCTCGATCCACTGTCCTCCACGCTGTGTAACGTCTGTACGACAATGGTTGCGGGGGCTGTACCCAGTGAACAACAGCCATCCGAGGAGCTCGCGATCAACCAGGAAACGCGATCAAAGTCACGGTATTGCGATGTTTGTCGCGTAAAATACGTGGATGTTGATAGGAATTGTTTGTTAAATTGGCGTTCCGTGAATTGGAAGATGCGAGTGAAGGACTATGATGAAAGTGAGTTGAAATGGTTGAAACTTCTTGTTAAATTTTTTATAGAATGAATTTTGGGGTGGATATTGGAAGTTTTCTAACAATATAAATCGCGAGCTTTTCAGCATTTCTTTCAGAAGTTATTTCCGTTTTTGTGCTATCGTGTTATATCATATCTATTTTAAACTTTCTCTTATTTATACGAACAAAGGAATGGTAAAATTACCCATTTTTCTCTCAATTATGATAAATCCTGATCTTAAGGCATCAATGTCTATTCGACATCGTACGTCTGTAAAAATTTATAATATTATAATATTAACGTTTATACGTCTGTAAAAATTCAATCAACTTGACTGTTTGTAAAAGCCTGTTTGGAAATGTTTAAAAGTGACCTTGAGTATCCAATATATCGGGCTGCTGGTTAGGTCGGTGACACGGTTACCTCGATTATCGCAAAAAATTCCGCGCACCGATTTCGTCGTCTGTGGATCGTTGTTAATGGATCGAGAGAGTGGAATCCCGAGGGTGCACCGTGACGTTTGTCGAAACGTCGAGCGGACAGGGTTTGCGGCGCCAGTCGTGGCAATAAACGAGCGTGAAGTACGGCCGAGCGATTAACATAAATTAACGTTATTTACCCGCGTGTAATATTTCTTCGTGAGCATATCGCGTGCATGATTTATCGTAACGAGGGATCGCGCAGGACACACGTCGTTGGGGGAGAGTCAGCTCTCGTGCGGAGAAAACAAAGAGAAAAGGTAGAAAAGTGCCGGATGAAATATGGCAGCAACTTCTACCGCGTTAGAATCTCTCCGTAAACTGTACGTGCCAGAGCTAACGGTATAATTCCCCTTTTCCTCTCCGCCACATTTTGCTGTCAGCCCTTTCGTCAGCATTACTTTAACATGCACTACTCACAAGCGCGTGTTATCTATCTTTCGTGGAAGAAGTCTGATTACGGAGCTATGATAAACGGAACAACGGGAGAAGAATCGAGTCCTACGAGATCTTGGAATAGTCCTGGAAGAGGAGACGGCAGGAGAGAGAGAGAGAGAGAGAGAGAGAGAGAGAGAGAGAGAGAGAGAGAGAGAGAGAGAGAGAGAGAGTGGCGGCAGGCCGAAACGCGACACGCGGGAACCCCACCCAGGTGTGCGACGAAATGGATTGTGCCGGTCAAAGGGAGTCGAATCGATCGTCAATCAAGCTCCGAGACTCAGCGATAATTGACCGAAGAAGAGGGAGCACGCGGGCCAGAAGAACGGTCGGAAAAAATTAAGGAGAGGCGAATAACAGACGGCGACGAAGATGATGAAGAAGAATAAAGACTCGGGCTGGGAAAAAGGGGAGGAAGAAGACAAACAGGGAGGCGGACGAGGGGAGCAGTATCGTGCACGAAGAAAAAGAGGAGGAATAAACGCGATGTAACGGTAAAGCCGGACGTGAGCGCGATTTCGATGCATTCGGACCAACGAGAGGATACGTTAAGGTATCTCGAGGATGCCCAATCTGAGATACGTTCCAAGGTACCGTCTCCACCTCCCCCGTAGCTCGACTGGCCCCATCACACAGAACCCTTTTACCTCTTTCTCTTTCTTTTCTCTACACGTCTTTCGTGGTATCTGCTCGCGAACGAGCTTTGATTTAGAACACGGCACAGTTGCCGCCGTCGGCCTGTGTTGTCCCGGCAAAAACGGCCTCTGCTTAACCAACTGAGAGCGAACCGCTGTGGTCCCAGCGCCGGTTCACTTTCCCACTGGGCCGTATATGGCTCAACATTTTATCTTCTACGGCTCTCGTAGCCAGGGATTGTATGATCAGACGCCGTAAAGGCGAACCCCGACCGGACCCACGACCCTCCCCCTTCTATCGCGATCCATCGTCAGACCGTTGGGCCATTTTCCCTTTCGATGCAAATCCCGACGGAGCAATTGCGCGTTATGCAATTTATGTTAAATCGAGATTGCCGTGACTCATGCTGCTATCGGATATTTTTCGATCGGCAGTTTAACATGCTGATAATAACGTAGGAATTTCGATATTTGAATCTAACGCAAGATCGTAATTTGCATAGAAACCTAGCGCGAAACGAGATTCAAATTTGCGGCTGAAGGAATTATCTTTGGAAGATTTGGAAGAGGAATTTTGGTTGGTTTGTACATGCACCATGCTGATCGATGCGGAAGAGAGAAGCTACTTTAAAGTATGATCAAATCATGTACGAATTTGTCACTGTATATTTAACACTGAATATTAGAGTACCATCGATTATTACTTAAACCTGATATTTGAAAAAGTACCGGTAATAAGAACTTGATTAGCGAGTCTCTTCTAAACGCTTCTAATTTAAATATGCATCACGTTTAGATTAGCTGTTGAAATTAAATTGTAGAATCTAAACGGCGTTTGATTATGATCCACTAAAGAAAACACGAAGTTTGAAATCCATGTTTTTAATGGGATCTCAATATTCGACGTCTTTCGACCAGTTTCTACTACGATTTCCGATACAAAACTCCGCCGTTTGATCTTATCGGTTTTATACATTCACGTGTTACGCAAATTGTCGGGTATAATTAGCAGCCGCAGGGATCCGTGTCTATACGGAAAGCAAAACGCGGCTCGTGGAAACGGTGAAACGTTCGTTAAATCGTCGTAAGCTTCTTATTTGCGAAATGGTCCGGTTTGCGGCTGGGTCGACTCCGCAACTTGCTAATAATGTTCGTGACTTCGTGATGGTTTTCAGTAGATCGAGCTGGGCACGAGGTAGCCGAAGGAAAGCGACGAAAATAAAGAAAAGAAAACACTGAAAACCTTCTCGTGGATCGCCGCTCACGATCAGCCTCGTTCGTCTTGAGGAGAGGCTGCGCCGGTTGGTTCTCTCTGACCATGCAGCACGATAGAATTTCAAGGCACGAAGTGAGTTGCTCCTCGCTGTTCGACCTCTGCACCTCGTGCAGCTCCAGATCGTGACTTTGCCCGTTCACGGCGAAGCAACGCCGTGGCCTTTCGTGTTGCACGTATCTGCCACCGCGAATCTCCCCGAGAACCGGTCAATCTCGCTGGAAGACTTTCGAATTTCCAAGAATCACCGCTCGCGAAACCGACCCGGCACCTTCGACCGCCAGTTTCGATCCTGTTCCCAATGTGCCATAATAGCTGATCGACACGCGAAGCTTCCTTCGTAAACGACGTTTCGGAAGCTTTGACGAATTCTCTCTAAGCCTTAATCAAGGAATCCACTCGTGATTGAAGATTAAATTACTGTACTGTAAAAATCAATTTAGTTTATCTAATAATTTTTTTCTTTTATTCGATGCTACATCGTTCACTGTTGTCGTTAATCTCTCTCAGAGTCTGAATTTTTATTTTATTATCGCGATCTAACGGTCAAAGTATCTAATTGTAAGAATTTAGGTACTTTGTCTTCTGTTGTTCGAAACAATTTTGTGTATTGTCTTATCAAGGAATAAGATATAAAGAAAGAAGAAGAATACACGCGTAGTGTTTCATTTTCAGCGATATTAATTAACGGTATAAGAAGAATGTTCTGTACATAACAGTAAGTCATGTAAATACCACAGAGTGAAGGTTAATAATTCGGGATGATCCGTGAAGAATCACGAAGGGACAGCAGATCGAGGGCCGGTAATTAGTCAAATGAGCAAACGTTCTGACCACCTGTAGGGAAGAACTCGTAGCCCGAAATTATTGCCCGACTCGTGAAGTAGCACGTGATAAAGCAACGTAATGATAATAATTATTGTTATTTCGTCGCACGTGAGGTATATAAACTGTCTTCCTCTTCGTAACAGATTTTTATCAAGACATGCTAATTACTACACGTTCGCGCGTATGCGTACGATTGTCATCTTTGCAATTTTGACGAGCCAGTAATTTCGTCATTACCAGTCATTAAGCATCTTCTGAATTTTAAACAATAAACGACGCGTTTTCATTATAAGACATTTATTACGACACGAATCAGTTTGCGTTTAAATGTGAACAAGGAAATTTAGGCAAAGGCTAGATATTTGATTTGTCTTTTTAACTTGAATCTTTGTATTAAATCGAAGTTATGTTATTTACATCGAACTGTTACGAGCATACAGTTCGTTTTGCCACAATATGGAGTATTTTAGTGATAACAATTTACGATAAATTTGATGTTCGTTGTGATCTTGTACAGAGGTTCTTATCAACGGGGAATGCAAACACTTCAAAATGTCAACATTTGATATTTGGGCCTTGGCTGCAAAAATTATCGAGAGTAATAACTTGACGAAACTGGAAAGAAAAATTCCGAATTCGTTACATCGTGACGTATTTGTTTTGCGATAATTTTATATATCAATGCGGCAGTTATTGTTCAACAAATGTTTGAACGATAGAAATAACCACGCAATAATTCTTTGGAAAATTAAATTATAAAAAGAAAAATAGTAAATTCTCCCGAATAGCTTCCAGAAATCAACTCTTCCTTTTCCTTAATCGATTCTAAATCTCGTTAAATTCCGTAAAAAATAGAATATGTTGTTAATATTTTCGAGAATGTAGTATAGTACGCAACAAATTACTGAGAACGTAGCGATGGCATCAGCAACGTCGAAATGCCATCTGGACTTTGTGAAAGATCGATCAACGTGTGGTTTGCGCTGCAGGTAAGATTATATGCGGAACCAATCAGTGGTTTCGCCTTTCCGGGTGCATCTTACGTTTGACATTTTCAAATAGAATGCAAATTGATGGTTACATTGGAAAATATATGTAGAGCCGTAAGAGGATTATAGTTTTACTTCTATTCAATTTTGAAAAATAAAGGATGGTATTTAGGATTAAGAGAGATATCCGTGAGAAGATCTCTTCGTATGATTTTTACACTGGCTAGTGTAAATATGTAACTCGACGGCGGATTTTTACGTCGACGTGTGAATCAGTTGACTTTGCGATAACTTTCAGACGGTCCTAAAATGCGTTCACGTTAGTCACAGTTTGTCCTCCTGCTTGCGAATTGTTTGGCAGGAGTCAGAGAAATTTGCAATGTCACCTCTGCACGTAATCCAAGTATTTTAGTATACACAATTGTATTTATTTGTGTAACTGTAGATACACAACTACATTTTTCCCTACGCTAGATCATTATACAATTATATGCAAAATAAATATTAGATAATTTAATTGTGCAAATATCAAATTCTTCCAAATACGTAATATTTTTCTCTAGTTTTCTCTTCCTAGAAAAAATATGTTAAGATGGAAACATCTTCATCTTTGGCAAGAGTCAGAGAAATTTGCAATGTCACCCCTGCACGTAATCCAAGTATTTTAGTATACACAATTGTATTTATTTGTGTAACTATAGATACACAACTACATTTTTCCCTACGCTAGATCATTATACAATTATATGCAAAATAAATATTAGATAATTTAATTGTGCAAATATCAAATTCTTCCAAATACGTAATATTTTTCTCTAGTTTTCTCTTCCTAGAAAAAATATGTTAAAATGGAAACATCTTCATCTTTGGCAGGAGTCAGAGAAATTTGCAATGTCACCTCTGCACGTAATCCAAGTATTTTAGTATACACAACTGTATTTATTTGTGTAACTGTAGATACACAGCTACATTTTTCCCTACGCTAGATCATTATACAATTATATGCAAAATAAATATTAGATAATTTAATTGTGCAAATATCAAATTCTTCCAAATACGTAATATTTTTCTCTAGTTTTCTCTTTCTAGAAAAAATATGTTAAGATGGAAACATCTTCATCTTTGGCAGGAGTCAGAGAAATTTGCAATGTCACCCCTGCACGTAATCCAAGTATTTTAGTATACATAATTGTATTTATTTGTTTAACTGTAGATACACAACTACATTTTTCCCTACGCTAGATCATTATACAATTATATGCAAAATAAATATTAGATAATTTAATTGTGCAAATATCAAATTCTTCCAAATACGTAATATTTTTCTCTAGTTTTCTCTTCCTAGAAAAAATATGTTAAGATGGAAACATCTTCATCTTTGGCAGGAGTCAGAGAAATTTGCAATGTCACCCCTGCACGTAATCCAAGTATTTTAGTATACACAATTGTATTTATTTGTGTAACTGTAGATACACAACTACATTTTTCCCTACGCTAGATCATTATACAATTATATGCAAAATAAATATTAGATAATTTAATTGTGCAAATATCAAATTCTTCCAAATACGTAATATTTTTCTCTAGTTTTCTCTTCCTAGAAAAAATATGTTAAGATGGAAACATCTTCAAATCGATATAAAATCAATGTATTGCTCCAATTGTTTTCAACCGTTCTTCGCGATTCGTATCATGGATTACGTAGCATCGACGAAAAGAAAAAAGAGGAGGAAAGATCGCGAAGATAGGGGGGACTTCGATTCGTTGCATTGTGCCACGTCGAAGATGCCGGCGTGACTTTAACGCCGGCAGCGATCCTGAAAATCCTTATCCTGCGATCTAACCGCGCGAGCCTTCGTCGAGTTGAAAGTGCCGTCAGTACCATTTTTCGAAGTTTACTTACGGCGTACAGTGACACAAAGGCATCGCCAGCATGCTCCATCTTCGCGAATACTTAAAAAAGCTCGTACGAGTACTTAAAATTACGATCGAAAGTCGAAGGATTAGTATGGACGAGTATCGTGCAGTTTTTAATTAAAATATTTTTTATGTCAAAGGGACAGTGTGTTTTCTGATCGAAATATTTTTAATTTCTACGAAAGAGCAATTATCTTCGAAGTTCGTTTGAAAATGGTTGAAAAATATTGTTCGAAAGTGTTATTTTATATTTGAAAATATTATATAACTGCTGTCCCGCGTAAAGATTGCAGGAATATCTCTACAATATTTTACTAACGAAATATGAATGTATACATAATTCATTAATCAATTCACCGCTTGAAGCGATTCGACGAATAAAATCGAGATGTAAATTCCTTTGTTTGATTGGATTTTTCGTATAACCCGATTGACATTTCAACATGGTATATCGCGAGTGGTAGAAAGATCATATCAAAAACTTTTATTCTTTTTTTCGATTCGTTGTCAAAATTACGAGTAAAAATTTATGTATAAAATCGTCTACCTGAATTCTGAATTTTAAAATATTGAAATTAGTTTACACGGTTTATATACCTATACGATGAATCGTTTGAAATGTGTACTTGGTATTAACGTCCCTCGTCGGATACCATCCAGTAAGATTCCATAAGAATAATTATTCCCTATTATAATATATTTAATAATATTATAATATATTTTCAAACATGTTCGAATGTTCTTAAGTACAATAATACAAATTTTCATATGTCCACGAAAAAATATTTACATTCGATATACGATTATAATTAAAATTTTCAATAAGATCTTCTATTTCCTCTTATATCTCTTCGTTTAAACGTCTTCTTCGTTATCCTAACTCCTAATAAATTATGTTCAAAGATACTGTGACACTGAAACAAGATGTCAAACATATGTGCAAAAGGCAGAAGTCGGATGTTTGTTTATTGGAGATGCCACCGCTTTTGCTATCACGAACCAGAAAGATCAGCGACTTCAGGAACGTGCACTGCCCACAAACAAACAGTAGAACGGTGTCGACGCGACAATGCGACAAAAAGATTTCGCTGGGGGCAGTTTCTTCAGAAATATGTATTCGAAAACCACTATTCTCGGCGTCTCAAGTGAAAAGGCCGTCCAGTGGTTGTAAACTACGCAACGTTGGGGAACACATAGATTTGACGAAAAAGGCAAATCGTTTGGATGTTTCGAAAGAAATTAAAGGATCGATTCAGAGAGAACCTCGTCCGTACGCGCAGATGATAGCCAGCTACAACGATACAATGTACGGTTCGTGTAGTTCAGAGATACTGAGGGACAATCTGAGTTCGGTTATGATCAATGGGATCCATAGAAGTCCGTTTAGCACCGCATCCTTAGTCTCTTTAAAATGGAATAACAAACGTAAAGAAACTAGGAATACGAACATCTCGGACGTTGGTCTAAATGCCTTCAGCCAAGACGCTAAATTCAGTAACGCATCGTGTGCGACGCGTTTTCATTTTCGATACGATGACAGGAATCGAGACATCACGGCAAGACACAGCAACGAGCTTCACAAGTCTCTGTCGTACGCGTCAATGATAGAAAAATATAGCAACGCGATGAATCTTGGCGTTGATAACTACGGTGGTACTCAAATATCTAAACGTAACATGTCCATGAAGTTCAATCAAGTTCCCATGGTTGTAATGAGGGACGAGGACGCAAATAAAAAACCAAGCCTGATTGCATCGAACAACGCGAGTGAAAACGTTAGTGGAAGTCAAAGCTTAACCGAAATCGAGAAAAACGAGGCGAAAACGCGGGAGCGAAACAATTGGTTAATGAAAATGGACGAAATAATAAAGGATCTGCAACGAATCACCGAGAAGGCGGATTCGAGCAGCAAATGGATGTTGCAGTCGGTGCAGGAGCGTGCCTATTGGTTGGACAGGGTGATGATCGCGCACAAAAAGAAGATCAAAGACAGAAAGGAGATGCTGGAAAAAGTGTCGGTTGACAGTACCGCGACCGAACTCGCAAATTTTGACGCGATACCTAACACGACAGTACAGGATAACGAATCCATATCAAAGGATGAAACTCAAAGTACCGTGCAAGCATCGTGGAATCATGGTCCTCTAAAACCACCTGGTTCGAAACCACCTGGCTCAAAACCACCTAGTTCAAAACCTCCTGCTTCAAAACCTCCTGCTTCAAAACCTCCTGCTTCAAAACCACCCGCTACAAGATCATCTTCGCAAACTGTAACTACCGATAAACCTTCGACTTCCACGATAGACTACATGAAACGAGAACCTGTGAATACCTCGCGAATCACGCCGACGAATTCGGCGAAGGAGCCACAAATTGAGCTCAGGATGACTCCTTCGCAAAACGAGTCTGTGGTATCCATCAACGTGGATGAGACGGCGACAAAAACGGCCGGTAGCAACAAAGAGCAACTCTCGGTTGTGATTTCCTCAAAGAGAAACAGAACTGACAAGATCGAGACGAGTAATACGAACGTACGTGCTGATTTCGGTTCCATGCAGATATCCATTAGCGAGAATACGATACCAGTGAAACAGATCGAATTTTCAATAAACGGGAAGCCGGTGTCGGAGTTGAAGAGCATCGTGGCCAGAGCGGATAAATTGGATGTCGTCAGTTCAGTGGACAAAGTGGAGATCAGGATTCCCTCGAAGAGTCAAAACGTGGCAGCAGCCGAGCATTCGAGGAACATCGCGACATCGACCAGCTCGAAACCTGTGTTGAACCTGCAGATTGCTGCGAAATTTAACGAGCCACGGTTTCAACAACCTAGAAACGCGGAGATGAAGACGGATCCTCCTCGTATGTCACCTCCAACATCACCTGTAACGCCTACGCCGCCCACACCTCCAGCGCCTCCTGTAAAACCTCACAGACCGCAGAATCTTTTCAGCCAAGACATCCCAAGAAGTGGAATAACGACGAGCAAAGCAAAGGAAGGCGATCTAGCGACGAAAGGTGAGCCAACGATGAAAACAACGTACACGGACGTCTCCGATGTGACGGACGTTAAAACGTCTGAAAACGTCGCGTCACAAATCGAAAACACTTTTTCCGAAAGCGGTATTCACGCTTCCACACGCGAGGAAGAAACAATTCCGAACACCATGGACGGTGTTTCCTCGAACGCGGATCCTAATAAGACCATCTTTCAGAGTAGCACGAACGTACCATCAAATCCGAACGTACCATCGAACGATCGCTCTCAGCAGCCAACGATGAACGAAGAAGACGGAATATCTAAAAATCGAACACCCTCGAACGTGATTCCCTGGTGGTCCTCCGAGGATTCTTTCAAGAAGATCAGGAAGAAGGGTAACACTCCAAAGAATGTATCAAAATACGATCGTACGTCTGCTGTAACTGCGATGGGAAGGAACGCAAAAGCGACCGCAAGAAAAGAAGACAAATCAAGTACCGACGTTTTACCAACTCAGCAACGTAATTCCATCGAGTCTGCAAAACCTGACCCGCAGAATGTTGATAATCAGAGGGATATCGTAACGAGGAAAGCAATGACTAAACAGACAAACGAGCCTGATCCGATGATTAACTACGTTCGCGTGAAAAATTTGCCGAGATGGGTGCCTATCAAACGTACTCCCGAAGTAAAAACAAGACCTAACAACACGGGTAGAGTAGTAAAGAAAGCAAGATATCGCGTTAAACCTACGATTCATTCTAGAAAAAGCGCGAAGAAGGAATTTGACGCTCCGATAGTCCCCACGGTTCGCTGTTCGCCAAAAATCGTTAAATACGACACCGAGTTTCCACAAAGCGTCAACGTAGAGAAGAAACGTGAAACAAAGGCATCGAAATGGAAGACAGATCCGAAATATGTGAAGCCTGTAGTCATCGAGCGCGTTGATTCGCAAATTGGGAGAGCAAATGTACAGGGTTCAAACACAGTATACAAAAAGGAGGAATTAGGAGGAAGTGCTAACAAATCTGCTGATGTTTCAGTGAAAGAGGAAAAGCGGAGCGGAACAGACGGAACAGGAGGAAAGAATTTATCGACTAAAGGGACCAAGGAGGACCTACGAATTAAGGAGATTCTGAAGTCCATGAAACCGATCGAGAAGAAAAAGGACGGTACGTTGATCGATTACGGTGTGATCATACCATCGAGGAGTCCATCGAGAAACGTCAGACAGATTCCAAGAATTCTAAACAAAACCTCTGTTAACATCATTTCGAAAGAAACTATGCAGAATCAAGAGAAAATCGTTGAACCAGAGAAGGTTTCTTCCACGAAGAAGAAGACGCTGATGGAACCGAAGAACTTGGTGGAACAGTCGAAAATTGTGGAACCAGAGAAGATATCTTCGGTGAAGAAAGAAGCGAATGATACTGCGAACGCTGAGATAAAATACGCGGCGAATAAAACGGGCAAATCCGAATTGAAGTTTCAAGATGAGAAGACGAAAAAGGAAAAGAAATTTTTGTTTGACGTAAAGAAAGACGATTTTAACGGACGGAAAGATGCTACTTCGACGATCAAAGAGTTTAAAACTAGTATTTCTAATATAAATCAAGCTGAAAATGCTTTTAACAGAAATAAACAATCCCAACAGCCGATTTCATCGGTATCAGAGAAATCTCCTTCGAAAGAAACTGTTTCTAACCGATCTTTCGAAACTCCAGCAAAAAAAGCCAACGATACGAAATCATCATTGTTAGATAGACCAAAGAACGTGTTTCCTGGAAGCTCCGTTACATCAGGCGAAACGCAAGCTTCTGAGAAGAAAGAATCAAAAGATACTTTAAAATCAGTAGAGCAGAAGAAAGTGCCATTAGAAGGAACGACCGCTGCTCATTCTAAGATCTCGGATAAAACAACGAACAAGGTCGATACTCCTCCACTAATGGGGACCATCAACTTCCCTGGTTCACAAAAATCAAGCGCCAAGACAGTGAAAAGCGATATTGCGCCCTTAAGGGAAGCCGCTGCTGATTTAAAAAAAGAAATCGAAAAAAATACGGATAGAACTGGCATTGCGCCGTTAAAAGGCACTATTCATCTTCAATCTTTGAACAATCAGGACAATTTGCTGAAGCTAGCTAACACTGACAAAGAGAATGTAAATTCAGAATTGACGAACCAAAAAGATAAGTTCGTGAAACTGAACGTGACGAAGAAGCCTTCGAATGGAGGAGGAGGTAATACAGGATCGAGTAGTCCTACGACAATTCTTACAGGACCTGCTGGTTTATCGATGCAGTCGGAAGATACACCCATTGCGTTGAAACAAAAGCAGGACCAAAATGCCGATATTGAGATAAAAGATAATGGGAGTTCTACTAATCAAAAACCTGGTAGCACGTACATGTTGTTCGTGGACAGGCCCGAGAAAAATATACTATACTCGTCATGGTTACAACGTTTCAGGAACAACTTTGACGATGATAAAACAGTTTAGAGTTTGAAAGTTTTATCGTCGTTAAAAAGTTTCCAAATTATTTGCTGAATTTATCGCAGAATTTTATTTTAGTTTAAAAGAAAACATGATCATATTTGATGCAGTGGACGTTTTTTCGTATGTCTTTTAGCTTTTGTACTTTATTGTGTTTTTTAATGCAACATTATTTTGTTATCATAATATGTTAATATATCTTTAATATAAAACACTGTCTACGATTTAAAATATCTTTATTCGTTATTACGTTGAGCCTGCTGCAGTCCTTTGATCATTTTCGAGTCGATGATATTCTTCTAACGTTAAAAAATATCACGAATTCGGGGAAAAATATGGAAAAATTACTATCGTGTGCATGATTTCTGATTTGAACTTTGTGCTACAGATTTCCTTAGAATATCGACTCTTAGAATCTATCGTCGAAGGAGTGGAAGTTAAGCCAACGTGGCTAAAATATCACTCTGGTATATCTTTTTGTTTTAAAAATTAATATAGTCAAATAAATTGAATTAATTATTCTAATATTATCGAATATGTCGTTCAATATTAGTGAGAAAGGTAGAAAAGCATCCTTTGCACTTATTACGAAATTTATAGGAGGCGAAATGAGCCTTTAGGGGTTAAAATAAAAGCGTACTGAAATACAAGATTGAAATGTAAATGTTCGGGGATCGCAATAGAGTTAAAATATTCCAAAAGAATCCAATCTCTCCCCATGCGCAAAAAATATCGGACACCCATGAAGTGGACGGCCAATTTAATCTTAATTAATCGACTCTCAAAAAACGCGACCTTTTTTACATGAACCGTTAGCATACGATCGAAAGCATCTCAAAGAAATGTAGCGAGGTAACATGGTTGCTTTCTATCCTCGATCGATCACCTCGACTCAGCTCGTACGTCGTTCACGCTCCAGGAACACATGCACACCGGTCCATCCACGTGCAATTTATCCGAGTACATATACATATACTCGTATAATCGTGCTCTCTTGGATGGTTACAGGGGTAACGGAGAGTGACATGGCATGAGTTTTCAATGTTGCTTGCGCAAGAGTAATCGGCCAGGCTGTCCATGAGCATTTTACAAGAGGGCAAGAGAGAAACAGAACCATGAGAGCGCGGAGTCCGCAGGATTGGGTAATTAAAATTCTCATTAAAGCCAGCGGCGGCATCTTGAAACGCAACGCGGACAATGGGGACTGGATCGAGGCCGCGAGCCCCTGAGGGTAAAATGGGCCCGGAGAAACGTGGTCGGAGGAGTGGGGGAAGGGAAGAATCGAGAAGAGGCAAGCTGGTGAGAGGCAGAATGGAACGGAGCTAACAGGCCATGAAGAAAGAGGAAACCCGTGCCGAAGTCTCGTTTACAATCGAGGTATCTCGAGGAGCCGAAACGCGGAGCAGCCCCGCGTATCGGGCTTGTTCTTCTGCGCCTCATAAAATACCTGATGCGTTCGGACATGCTTGTGATACGCTGTTTCGGGTCTCTGATGTTTCTTAACTGGTATGTTTAGATTTTAACACTTGGGACTTATCTACTGTACATTAACTCACCGATAGATATAGCACGTATATGTTTTTCTATATGGAGATCACAGAAAAGAGAAACACGGCAGGATACGTCTTTCGTGTTTTATAATTAAAGAAATCAAATGCTAAACGTCGTAGATTGAAAACTTCGTGAAAGATTTGAAACTACAGGGTATGTCATTTACATTTAGAAATTCTTCTCTCCACAAATAACACTATACATTTTTCTCGTCTTATTTACGAATATACAAAGATCTATATTTAGAATTCAATCTATAACTGTAAAACCTTCCAAAACTTCCATAAATATTCCCATGGAATTATTCCACCCTACAGCACGAACGTTCGCGGCGAAACACTGCAATCACTCTGAAAACAACGGTGTAAGTACGTACGTACGTTGTTTCGGTCGCGTTTGATTAAAGCAGCGCATGTTACCGTGCCATTTCAATACGGCAGTTGGAGCAATCGGCGCATCGCCGCGATACCGGTCATTATTCGAATCTGGCGGCGGCCGCCAATTTTGGCCGTACAACACGGAGCTCAGTCCGTATTGGGTGGAGCAACCATCATTGAGGGCGCCGTTGGTTCGTGCCACGTCCTGAAACCCGTCATTACACACGCGTTTACTGCGCGCATAACCCCGTTCTGGCAGGTTGCCAGTCATTCGAAGTAATGCGTCCGGACAGGCCGAGGTTAAGCGAAGCTTTATCGATGCTTACACGCTGTGTGCGCCTCGTCTCTTATCCCGCAAGTGGTGAAACCATTGACGATCACCACCATTCTCCCGCCAACGAATCGATATTCAACGAATAGAGTCGATCGTTCCTGTTAGCGAACGTGAAATCGCCAATTCTTCGCATCCTGAAGCTTCTTGAGTAGCTGTCACGGTAACGCGGTGGATACGCCTCGATGGAGAAGCATTTTTATCATCCGTACTATTCATGGAGGTTGCGGTTGGACAAAGATTAGCGTGCCTTGCGGTTAAAGGGAGTTGAAGTTCAGGGAGAGGTTTAAACATCGCTGGTTTAGATAGCAATCTGATCGTGAGCAAAACGATCGTTGCACGTCATCGTGATTAGAGGAAAAGTGATAATTTTCTTGTCGAAAGATGGTATTGGAAATGCGTTAGTTTAAGCGGAATGAGAGGGTTAGTTGTAAATAGCGAAGAAGTTTGATCCCTCTTGACTGTCAGATGCCATTTGGACAATGGATTCAGCTTGAAAAGAGTTAATAATCACGTGACAAGATTATAGACTGAGCAAAATTTTTCCAATTCCGATCCGCGACGGTATCCGAATGATAAACCTATTAAAAATTCAATTATTACGAGTCAAGTGCAATTTTTTAAATTACCAACAATTTTACGAAATGCTCTTTCCAAAAACGGACCCACGCAACACGTTACGTTCAACGCGTACGATCTTTCCCGCTCCATTATACGAAAGTAGCAAGGAAAAATGATCACCAGCACCATACCTCGCAGAATCGTTCTTTCATTATTCAATCGTACGAATCACGCGGAGATGCGCCGCCAGTTAACAGTAATGACAAAGCTCGGTTAATAACAATAGCGAACGCACGCTAGTCGAGTCATGTATGAACGTATTCGCTTCTCATCCGGCATTCACGAATGAATCGCGATTGCGAAACGTATGGTTGGCGAGTAACAATAAACGAGGCTCTCGAAAGACGATAAGGCGCGCTGATTATCAAGAGCAGCCCGAGTCCGGCATCGTACATTCAGGAATGTAGATGAGGTCAGCCTCCTTTCGGCCTGCATTCATCACGGCCCTGAGCGTCCTTCTCCCGTGGTCCAGCTTCTCCTCATTTCCAATCCTCTTCTTTTTTCTTCTTTATTCTTCCTTTACGACCCTTCTTCTTTCCTTTTGCGTCGTAACGAAAGCTGATCTGACCCCACCAGGAGCTGGTTCATCCCTGGCCGGGGCCTGCTTTTTGATTTATCGTTGCGTTGCTCGTGGTCTGTTATAAATATCCGGGAACAACCTTCCTTCTCTTCCCCGTTCGTCCATCGGTCACCTACTCGGCGGAAGAGATACCCCGCTGGCTTTTCCCGTTCAACCTTGAACGCGAAAGCCTCGAAGGCTAAGCTTTCCAGGCCCCCTTCGTATTCAAAGGATCGCACCGGTTGGAAGATTGATCATCTGACGCTGTACTTTTCGGGCGTGAGGAAGCCTGGTGCTCGAAACGCCTTCGAGACAAGCGGCGTTTTAAAAAATTATTCGGGTTGGTGAAGGAACTGAATTTTTTTTTTTAGGTCACATTAAGCATTATATTACATGTTTAATTTTTTACGTTAAAATTACAAAAGGAAAGAAGACGAGGAAGCGAATTTAAATCGAATTTTATAGCTGTCCGATCTTTGAATTTTTAAACGTTTCTGCAATTTTTAGTTGTTTTCAATTGTATTTGAATTTTTTAATTTCTCTGAGTATTTCACTCTGTTTTATTTGCTAGCTTTTTCTCCTCGCTTCCTACGCGCTCCTTTTACGTTTCTCTGCTAAAAGCGCAATCTTAACTAAGCTATCTTTCTGCACTTAAAAAGGTGACCAAAGAATCATTCGCACTCCGTAACAGGTCCTTCCAAATGTGAACATTACCGCACGTATCAATTTATTCCTCTCACGTAAAAGCATCAGTCTTGTTTCAAGCGTCGATGTCATCCTGTGACTATTTTAGTCAGCGGAGGAAACCGCACGCGCAACGGTTTCTTCGCGAGAATCCCCGCACGAGATTCAGGGTTCGAACTGCAAGGTCGACAAGGCCCCACCATCGGCCAATTCTATGCTTCCCAGCACTCTTTGTTTGTTTTAATTATGCACCGCGCCACCTCGTCAGTGCAGCTTTTGTTTTATTCAATTTTCAATCGCATCGACCTTTCGTTCCTCTTGCGAAACGTCGAAGCTTCCTCGGGGTTCTTCCGATCAACGTTTCTCACATTTTTATTTCTGTATCTAACGTTACTTGGAATCCGGTAGCGCATCGTGTTTCTACGAAGAACGTCTCCAGATATGTCGTTTGATAAATTATTTACAAGAATCGAGCCGGCCTTCGAGAATCGTCAGGGATTTTCCTTATTACTACATACGTGTGCGTTGTCGAGCGATAAATTTTTTTCACGAATTTCTATTTTTTAATCGTCGACATTATAGAAGAGCTATGAGCGGTTCTATTCCACCGATTAAACGACGAAATCCTATAGAATAAAACAACGAACAGATCGACATATTCAACGTACAAATACTACGATATATGTATATGTATAGTTTTTAAGAAAGAAAGAGAAAGAGATATATAGACACAAAGAGTGGATATAAAAATCAAAGGAACAGACAGTTACTATAGGAGTAACTATCGCGAGATCAAAATCTTGTACAAATGTCACCATACGAGACCGATAAATTATAAAAGCTATCGCCACTATGCATCCCAACTAACCAACAACTTTTAATACGGAAGAAGAAAAATTTTCGGAGAAATCAAAGAAAAAAAGAAAAAGAGAAAAGAAAAAGTCAGATTCGCAGCGAGGCGCATTACCAGTCAACTTTCCAAGAATTATCGGCAAGAAACGGGCCGCGAGATCAGTATGCCTTGTACCGAGAAAGCAGTGCGGCAAATACCTCGTCGGTATTTGCACGTACAATACATACAAACGCTTCGAAGCTGCCTCGACTCTGTATTCCACGATATTCCGTGCGTTCCAGCTCGGAACAACCGATCGATCACGCGTGCTTTTTACGAGGTCCTTATTAATCGTATATTATAATCTTGCTCGACGAACCGGCGAGATTTATCCGACCTTTCCTCTCCGTCTCCTTTTCTCCGCGCCCTAACTCGCTTCTTCGTCTCGCTTCGTTGTATCCCCCTTAGTCTGTAATCCTCTCCCATTTCTGCAGCAGCGGATTAATTATTTTTCTGCGACCACGATGGCCCACGAGTGTTCACGGTTGTTCCCGTCGATCTGTTGCGACGCTTGCTTGCACATAATCCTCTGGCATCCTCGAAATACGCAGAGGACCATGCGATTCGAAGCAAGAGGACATCTTCCGAGTCTCTTTTCGTGTTATTTTGCACTTCAACGAGTCTCCATACTCGATTTTCGTGTGTCTTCCTCGAGGTACGAAAAGTGGCTTTAAAGACCCTGTTTAATCCGATCGAACGAGAAATGGAGGTCGATTCTGTCGGAGCTACACGCAGGCAGTGAAAAAAATGAAGCGAGAGAAGAAATGTCGTTTTTGTTGTTTGTGTGTAATTCTGCAGTGTTTTTTAGGAGACTTTCGACACAATATGTTTTGTATAACATGTATGACATGTACATGAAAGTTTCGTATGTTAAATGTTCAAATACTTCCGTGAGCGACTATGTTTTAAATCAAAATTAAAGACCAGAAACATAAATGGCTCAGAGGAAATGATGAAAGTCCGGCTTTGAGACGATAGGTAGAACACTTGAACTAAAGAGAATAGAACAAATTTCTTGGGTTTCAGATAGTAACGAAGAAATTCTTATTGATTTTTCGTTTCAATTTTTCGAGAAATATCTTCTGAAAGCTCGAAACGATTTTTTATTTGTTAAAACGAAAATATAATTTAGGCATATAAATTCTAGACTACAAAATGTTAAAGAGAAAGGTAGAGATATGCAGCGATAAAGTCACGAAATCGTGACGGTTCGCAGTAGTAATCCGCTTAGAATATATTTATCTACGAACCGAGGAATGCCATTATCGAACAATTCGTTCGCGTAAAGACGATATCGTTCCAAGAGATACGCCTAAGTCGCAAAATGATCGAAACATCGAGTCTTAAGGTTCGTCTGTACGCGTGGAACGAGCTTAATCCAAGGCGGGTGCATCGCTTGTGTTCCCTTCTTAATGGGTTTGTTCATGGGTGGAGGACAATTCGCTGACGTTAAAGTGGAATTGTTATCGCACGGCATACGATTTAATGGCTGATGTTTGCGAGAAACCGATTATTCACGGAGTTTTAATGATCGTGCCCCGCGCTCGACGACTTTCGTAGGAATTGTTCGGCCACCGAGGACGAACACGGATGATAATTTAAGCAATAAAAGGAGAAAAGAAGAATGAGAAAAAATATGTTCTTGCATTCCTGGTGGAACGCTACGGACGTAGAATTGTGAGTATAAAAAGAATTTAATCCGTGAAAGGATTTTATTACAGGATGTTGAGGCGATACGAAAATTCACTTCCACTTGTGAACAACATAAATGCAAAAATATTCGTTCGTTTCTTTCTCTTTATTTGCGTTCTGACGTGACTTTATTTCTCTTTAATCGATACGATCGTGCAAAAGAAATATACTATTGTTAAATTTCGTAATAACTAATTTTAATTATAGTCTTCCGATTCCATAAAAAGCATTCGTTTCTATTAGCATTAGTTTCTTTTTAAATTTCGAGAAAATACATATATTATTATGATAAATTCATTAAGGTCTTCAGATCCTTGTGAAAAGTAGTGTACGCTATTTACCATCGATTACTATCGTTTCAAAAGAGGAGATAACTAAATTAATTCAATTTCTCATTTGCCACCAGTCAGTTCAACCCCTAAGCATCGCCATGGCTATCACGTCGAATCTCCATACATCGACCAGTCGAAAGAAACTCGAGGAATAAGGCGAACACCCTTCGACAAGTCAATTCAACGCGCTAATTGAGCGAGCATTGATACGTCGCTCGGCGGTAAATCGATTACTTTATAGCAACCAGCAAGAATGTGGTCCTCCCTCGATCTTCTCGTTCATCGGAGAAAAAGGGAGTCTGTTGGTAACGTGTCGTCGATATATTAGCGTAATTCGCCCTGTTCACTACGGGGTAATGGGGTAATTGCCTTGTGAGTCCACGAGACCGCCGTGTTCTGGTTGTCTCGACTTGTTTAAACGTCTTGCGGCGTCTACCCACCGCAAACTTCTAACAAGCTTCGCCGCCGATAGACACTTTTTCGAAACGCTTTACGCCCGGTAGTCGTAGCTGTAAAAGCCGTTTCACTAACGTGCTCCAGCTTTCCTCGTTGCTCCTTTTACTTGGCGAAGTAGGGAAAATCCGATAAGTCGTGTAAGTTGTATCTAAACTGATTCGAAGGTCTTTGAGAAATGAGATTGAATCGGTTTTATTGTTTAGACCAGTGGAGATGTTTGCAATGAGATTATTTTGATATTCTAGTATGCGTAAATTAACTAGATTATCGTATGTATATTCTTCGATGTTGAAATCGAATGGTTGCAGACAAGATTTTGAAGAATTTCTTTTTTTATGGATTGTCATAGTTTAGATAAAGACCGTTAGTCCACTGCTTGATAAGTCGAGGTGAATTCTACAAAATTTACATTTAACTTACGTTTCTTGAAATACATATTTATATTTAAATTTCATTGTGTATAATTCAAGTATGCGCTTTTTAACAATCATTTCTTACTACTATATACAATGAAATTTAAAAGCTGAATCGAATTGGAATATTTTATCACTACGTACATAAAAATCAGATGGAAGAAAAGATGAAGAAAAGTTCAGTTCGATAAATTGTTATTTATGGTTATCATAAGTCGCACAACGTCTGAAAATCTAAAATCCTCTTCGTCTTCATTGAGATTATAAAGAATGAAGCTGATCGATTTAACTTCTATGCGGCTCAATTATTAATCGAACAATTTCATAAAAAAACAAATTCTCACTTGTAAGAATCTAAAATCACACAACGTCTGAAAGTCGAATCTCTTTCCTCTTTGTAGCGATCTTCTATCCCACTCAATTAAACCACGACTCTCCTTCTCCGATGGCCGATATCTGGCTCGATCATTCGGAATCCCACAAAAACCCTTACAAGGGTCGGCGATGCTTGGAACAAAGTTCCCGGATCGTAGTCCAGAAATGGTTAAGCATTTTTCCACGGTTGGTTTGTCTGACACGTAGAACCGTTTCACCGCGGCGGCGCGGTCGCTTCTACGGAGACAAATGGAGCGAGCATGGGTTGGCATCGCGGATCGCGTGTTTCCGACTTGGTCCGAGGACTCCACGATGCCCGGTGTGTCTTTGCTGGAGGTTGGCGAGTGCGAAGTAACGAATCGACTATTGTCGCGTCACCAGCAGTCGCGCTGGCAGTCTGCGCTTTTCACGGCCTGATGCCGCGTGATCCTGCCGACAGCAACGGACAGCAGAATACTGAAACGGCAAGGTTCTAGCTGTTGCTTCGTGTCGGCTGCTTACCAGAGGAACAACCGATGGAAGAGGACTTTACATGGGGAAAGTCGCGTGAGAAATTCTCGTGTTCCGAGGATGTTTTTTTTTGTGTTTCGAGGATGGTATCGAGGGATGGACGTGAATAAACGCGAAGAAACGACGGGAAGTGATGGTTGAATAAGATCTATGTGGAGGATACAGTGACGCTTCGCGAAGATCGAGTCGGATAATCTCTTTCATATCAAGAGGAAAGATAGGCAATGAAAGATCAAAGATTTCTGGTTCCTTTAACTTTTTAAACTTTTAGTTTGCAGTTATTCTTGACTTGCAAGTATGAGCAAAGCACTTTTCCATTTATTCTAGAAAAAAGTACAGTGTTCTGATTTCAATATTTTTTATACAACAGTTTGATGCATAACTTATTTATTATATCTAGAAACAATACTCCTATAGAAAAATATATTCTGTAATGGAATGAAAGAGAGATAACAATTAGGACGACCATGATAGTATAAATAATACAAGACAATTAACTTGAACATACACGAGAGACCGGTTTGAAAGCATCGATCGGCTTGGTAAACTATATCGATCATCTCGAGGGGTTAATGGGGGCAATAATTATGATCGATTCTCGCCTCACAGTGTTCGCGATGGTATCAATCACCACTTGTTTTTACTCCGGCTCTTTCTCCACCATCCTTCTCTCCCTACTCGCTCCCCTTCGACGATTCTTTTTCCACGTTCACCGTGCGTTTACACGCGTTCTTCTACGACGAAATATAATGAAACCTCCATTAAAGTTCCAATCGTCCCGTTCGGAGATCCCGTATCTGTAATGAGAATCGAAATTCCTCCTCTTCCGTTCTTTTTCTTCTTTTCTTTCTCTTCGTAGCACGCGTGACTGTCGATTAATAACGCGCGGACGTCTATTTATCAGTCGTATCGTTCCAAAACAGATTGATGTCCTGTCGATGTTGAAACATCGACGGCATTTCTCCTTGACGTTCTTTCTCTTGCATTTCATTACGGAATATTTCATCTAGATTGATAATTTGTTTGGATTTTTGGTAGGATGAAAGTGATTCAGCAAGGTCGTAAAATCGGTGTGTTCCAAGTTTGCAACTTTCGATCGTAACAAGTAATTTGACGCGTATCGAGAGTTTCAAGGACTCGGATCTTCGTTTAGGGCTGTACGATGTCAACTCAGAATTAATTCTTGCTCATTGTAAAGGAGAATGATCGTATCTAGACTGAATTTTTATGTATTGACGGAGAATTTAACGATGCAATAAAAGAATAAATCGATCTCGATTAGTAACACCACCTAACGCTTTATTTTACGTTATCGCTTCCTCTTACTATACAGTACGATTTAACACTGGAAATGTTGGTATTTTTCATAATGGTGAATCGACAGAAAAGGATCGAGGAGAAAAGGAGAAGAGTGGATAGCATAACCGAAGAGAAAATTGCCAATTACTAGCGTTAAAAACGGTGCCTGATTGCGCCCAATCAACCGTGATCCATCTAAAGATCGATCAACCTTTTCATTTGATCAAAGAGTGGAAATTAACAAGAAGTTACAATTCCCTTTTTCTTTTTTGAGACTATTTTTTCAAATGACAATATTATGAGCAAATTACTAGGCCCACGCTTGGATACACTTGACGTCACGCATAATGAGCAACGTATCATAGATATACGCTCGACCTATTGCTGTCTGACATTATGGAGCTAAATTGAATTTTAAAGCTGTTCGATCGAAATTTCATGCTAAACGGATTTATCTTCAGGGCTATATTTTAGCAAAGGAAACCACTAAAGCTACCTACGATAGAACCTTTATTATTTAATCTGATCATCACGCTATTTGAATAATATTACTAGACAAGAACAACATCTTTTAAAAAAAAATGTAAGAATTTATTTCATCTTTGTATCTTGGTCCGTCGATCATTTAAAAGAAATTATCTCTTTGTTAATCAATATTCCATTAATTAATCGTTCCATTAATCGCTATTCTGAAAATCCATGTTCTACCGTACTTCCTTTCTGATATCCAATTCGAAAGACAGAAACTTTCATACGTCTTCAACCAAACTACAAGCGATGGCAGCTAATTACCTACTTTCTCCTAGAAAAGAATTCCTCCAATGGAATGTCTATGCCAGAACGAATTAAGACCACGAAAAAACGATAATGTGAGTCTTCACGCAGTATATATAACTCCTATCCATTCGTTCTACCTCGTATCATTCGCAACAATAAAAGAAAAAAAAAAAGACAGGAAGAAATAAAAGAAAGAAAATGCGAGCACGCGTATCGAAAGTTACTGCCACTTTTAGACTCTCGTAGTTGCTCGTATGGAGCGTTAAAGCGAAATATCTGGTTGATTCGCGTCGTATGCAGATTTCGTATACCGCGAACGCTTCTCTCGTTCATTCTAGCCTCGAGTTGCTTCATTAGCGCTCGCCGTTCAAGGCAGATCGGTCCGGGATTCGCGGTAGCGGCGTGAGAACCGAGCATCGACTTCGATCCCTCGTTTCGCAACATGGAAAACCTTGATACGATATTTCTAATTGTCATTCACTGCGTTCGTCGTTTTAAATGAGTCACAATCGACGTATCGATGGCGTCTAATATCTGATCTAGCGGCGCTGGTGATGCTCGACTTTTCCAACAGAACAAACGACTGTAAAATGGACTTTGATATACTTCGCTTGTACGATCGTGAATTATTTAGATGTGTTTCAACAAATAGTAGATTAATCAGGATTAATATTTAGATTAATTTCATAGTATGTAATCGTGTGATGCTTTGGGAATTTTATCTAATTTCTTCGCGCTTGATCGTTTTTAAATAACCATTTCTTTATAAACACATGATTAGATTCGGTGATACTGTGTAGTTTGATCTATTCGCAGTATTATCTTCGAAGAGAAATTTTCATCGTATCAGAAACGATACTTCATCACTGTAGCTATCTTACTATACCAGTGCTATTAACCAGTATTAATTGAGTGGATCTAATCTCGGCTAATAACTATAGAAGGAAGAGACGATGAAAAATTGCATCACGTAAATTGCTTTCAAATTCTTTCCTTTCACCACTGGCAACGTACAAAAAAAAAAAAAAAAAAAAGAAAGAAAAGGAAAGAAAAGAACTCCATAGGTACGAACAATAAAAACTCGTACAAGAATGTCCAGATACTTTGAAAGATTCTTTTCCCCTGTCTCGCACACTATAATTCTCGATAAACGGAGCATTACCCGAGCACACACACCTGACCCAATCCTTCAACCAGGTCCAGCTCAATTTCAGCGAACCGCGCATCGTCCGCCAATTAACCGAACAATCTCGAAAAACATCGAGATACCTCGGAAAGAAACGTTGTCCGATTCGCCGGTAACGCGACGCGTCAGAAATCCACGGAATTGGATGAGACAGAGAGAAAGAGATGAATGGAACGCGGCATACCAGCGAACTGACGATGGTGGCGAAGGGGAGGAAAAAGAAATGTCCAGAGCACTCGCAGACCTGAGTGTCTCTTGGTCCCCTGATTAGATCATCAAGAATCGTCCGTCGAGTAGCCGGCAAATGGCGATGCAGCGGGCAATGAAATGCAATTTATTCAGGTTAGGGATCACTCCCCGCGAAGATACAATTCGCCTGACGCGTAGAACACCCAGGAGCAACGGTGGACTGGCGGAGAGGAAGGGCAGCTGGATACGCGCGCCCTGAGAGCTCGTTATACGGGCAATGGGAATGCGACGGAACGACGAGCGCCGCTCCACCGCCGGACCACCCTGTTCGATACCGACGGAGAGGGATCGAACGACAATGTCTCACTTGAATTTACTATCGGCCCCGTATTCTCCGTACCCGGTCGGCTTTCTTGCGACAACGCTTGCCCGTGTCTTCATCGGCTAAACCGAGGACTGAAGGACCACTTGGCCCGCTTCGCGATTCAGAGTTGCAAGTGACTTGAGAGTTGCGGATATTAACCCCCTCGTCTTGTGAATCTTTTCGAGTAAGATTACTCGTTTATTGATTTAACGGCATTTCCCAAGCGAGACATTGTCCAACGTGTCCAATGACTATCGTGCTAGGTGATTTTAATTCAGCTGACTTCGTCAAGTTTATGATTGGACGAGTTTGAGAGGATTAACCCTTGCGGTCTGATCTTTTTCAATGGGTAAATATGACAACTTTGATTTATGATATTTATGTAGGATATTCAAGTAAATTCTTTAATTAAGTCAAAATATATATGTTGGTTCGTTGTGCGGCTCTAAAGCTATGTACAGGTGGTACAGAGCAGACACGAGAGGCTGCCTCGGGATGAGTCAACGATTGTCAGTTTTTTGGCGAGATCAAAAATGCCTCGCAGCTCCAGCTATGTACAGACAATGCGAGGCAAACCCGCGAGGCGTGTCTCGCACTATACATAGGTGAAATACGATCGTAGCATAGCGCAGTGTTTAGTATTAACTGACGCGGTAAAGCTGGTGGGGCTACTTGTAGCGATTCAAGGCTAAGGAGCAAATTTCGAGGTTAGATCAAATTACCCTAGTAGGGTGAGCACCTGTAGAATTGTTTGGGCACTGCTATACAGTATACAGACTGACCGTTATATTCGATAATCAGATTTTCTACGTAATAGCTATATGCATTATATATGTGTGCACTTCCCAGTACCTTGAAGAGAGAGTAGAGAAAGTTTCGCAAGTTAGAGGATCGTTGGGAGAATGGTGAACCGCTCTGCCGGTTTACTGCCTCGTTTGCTCAAACAACAGAAAGCGCGACCAAGAAATATATGTATACTTGATTTTATATGTACTTTGAAAGTCGTCAGTGAACATAACTAAGATTATAATTGGATTTGGAGAAATCGTAATTTTGTGACCAGAACTTGCCTTGGGATATTATTTTCCTTAAGGGAAATTAAATATTTCTGTGTAGTGCAAAACTAATTAGTAATCACGAGAAGTAGCGAAGGTCGTGTATTTTCATTTATAACCTACGGGTGAGTGTCTCCGATGAAGAAACCTGAACTTCCTGCAATTTCTCTTTAACCTCAACCAGCGTAGAATACTACTTCGGTCGGAAAATCTGCACGCTGATACAACATACTTGGCATACTAAAACCAGTCGCATAACTGTACGCACAAGTTGACGCGCGTTGTTTACGTTAAAAGTACCACAAGTGACGTAATATTTACTTCGCGTATATTCGATTCGTTGGAATTTAAAAAAAAAATACTACAAGGTAAAATCCAAGAATTATTATTAGAGCCATGAATTTTGCCATATGAAGAGCACACGAGAACACGAACATCCACTTTTATTAATTTCTTCACTTCAAATAATTTGTTCATAAGTATATGTTCGTAAATACTAATTCTGTAAATAAGAAACTAAAAACTTGCTTTCGTAATGTTCAACAGGCTGCGAAGATGTATATTTAATCGCAGAAAAAATTAATCGTAGTTCTTTAGATTTTGTCACAGGTAACTGTCCTCCGTCGAAAGATCCCAATCGTTGCGTCAGTCCACCTTACGTTCCTATCCACCAACGCACTTCCGATCGGTGAAAAACACGTCCGCTACTGGCCCCCGAGGGAGGGGAATGCATCGAAGCTGTTCGATTGCGTTAAGGTCGACATCCGTTCGACTATTGAGGCCGTGTCTGCACGAATACAGACGATAATAGTTACGCGGACAACGATAATTATGCAGCGCACTTTTCTCCGCTCTTTCGCTCCATCTAAGTCGAGTCAGCTGACTGCGTGACCGATGATGTCACCGTTGCAGCGTACTCTCCTCGATGCGCGTTCTCCAGAGGAGCGACACCCACTTGGCCTAACACCTACTTGCCGTGCAACGTCACGATTCGAGTACTCCTCGCGTTTCCAACTCCCCTTTTCCTTCTCTTCTTTTTGCGATCTTACCTCTAATCGTTTTCCTTTCTTCTTCTGTCGTTTCCTTCTGTCCATCCTTGTCTTCTTCGACTCTCTTTCCCTTTTACACCGGTTTTTCTCTTTCTCCCACGCGTAGAACGGTCGTGAGCCTCTCGCGAGTTGTACACTCGACGAGAGCTTATTAGAACAGACGTAGCTAGGATCCGTAAACGGCAGGATTCGCCCACGTGGCCAGCGCCTTGAAAGGTATACTTGTCTGTCGTTTTCAACCGCGTCTCTTTCGAGTCATTAGCGGGGCTTCTCTCTCCGCGAGTATCGAGCAAGCAGGAAAGACAGGCCTCTTTGTTCGGGGGATCAAGGTGACGAGCCTCGTATCTCCTCCCCGCGATTCCACTCCAATGAAGTCGTCGCTGCCTGCTGCGATTTCGCCGGTTTTAGCGGTTTAATGGATCGGCTGCTGGAATTTATATCGTTTCGGCCGAGATTTATGCCGAGCGTGTGCAATTGCAAACTTCGGTCGCTACGGTGTAAGTGGTTAAACACGATTGATTGCACCTTCTTGCGAGATCAGACGTAGATCTATGGATGTAGGTCAGTGTTTAAAGTAGATTTTAGTAATGGCTTGGAAACTGGTATTTGTTTGGTTTGGTAACAATGACCAATTAATAATATTGTCCCTTTCTTTAGCGTTTGATAATTTGATTCTTCTTATTTAACGGGAGGATCGTAATATGGCCCTAAAATCTACGTACAGGTAAAAATAATATAAACTTATAAATATATTATTTCGAAGATGTTAATATGGAAAATTAAATATTGGTAAAAGGTGCCTGATATCTGGACATGTAGACACGTTTTATCACTGCTTGAATATAGGAGTGGAATGCGAAATGCATACTTATATATCGCTCAACGATAAATATGGTTGTATTAAGTCGTGTTTAATATTATCAACAAACGTAAGTTTAAAGATTATTTAACTTCAATTTCTCAGAAATTGTCGTTTAAAGATTGCGTTATTGGCTAAAAATGGTATGTGTCTTGAACTTCAATTATTCAAAAAATGTACTATCGATATCGTTCAAATAATTATCAACAGCAATACACGCGTCTTTTTTATTTGCCATTCGAGATGTAACGGATCTTGTCAATAATTCTTCGTAATTTTGAATCTTTCGTAACTGTATTATACTACGAAAGGGTGAAAGATGACGAAGTTATCCTCCCGACAAGATACGATTTGTCATTCGTTTCCAATACCTTCCGCGCTACTTTCTCATCGACAAAACACTGTGTGCTGCAGCATTTGATAAATCCAGTCCTCTCTTCGCGTAACAAATCTCAACACATTCGTGGCACGTCAGACACCGTAACGGCGGTAAGAGCTCGCGGTGGCGACTTCTTTTACCCCGCTGAAATATCGCGACAGAGGTCGGCAACTCGTCGCCACTTTTTCCTACGTATTTCGTTCCCTCGACTCGGCTAAACCAGCATTTGCCGCGATCCGCCGAAAATATCGGGGTGTCCAGCGTATAATAAGACACGGATGAACGTCGTTACGAACACCTCGGACACATGTCACCAGGTACACGGACGAATCCTTGTTGTTCGTTCCTCGGACCGCGTCTACGTCCGCCACTCGTCAATTAGAAGCGACATCGTTCCCGACACGAAAAACCTGGCCGGGCTAGTACCTCGAATCGAGGCCGTAGGGATTCGGGAGAATGACATTAACATACCGACCGTGAACGAGTAAAAGGGAGACAGAAAGACGAGGAGAGTCAGGATAGGATCGACGCGCGTCCACCGGCCACGAGATCGGCAAGAAACCAACTGTTGGCTCTTCGGCTACGAAAGATCTCGCGCGCCAGCTTTCGAGAAACCGGCAAATTCCGCGCGGTTCCCCGGAATCGATCGAACTTCGCGCCTACCGGCACGATGGGCCTCGGGTAATTAAGGAAGACGACTTGATTCTGCGTCGCGTCGTCTGTCGTCTTCATCAAGGAACCCTTGATTACCTGAAGTCTCGGTCCACCGGATTTTTTAGCTCTGCTGCGACGAGGAATTGTTTTCGGTACGTTTGAGCGTGAGAGAAAGAGAGAGAGCGTGAAAGTAATATCGAGGTGTCTTTGTTTTTGAGACGAGTATCATCGGGCACGCTAATTTACATAATTGGAAGGAGAAGTGGACATTTGAATTCGCAGTGGAGAATTAGAACGCTTTTGTCTATGCGAATGAAATGAAACCGAAGGCGAGAGTTCAAACAGTGACGTTATTATGCGCAGTGGTGCTGTTATAAACAGGCCATATAATACCAGGTCGTGATATTGAATCATAGCACCAGGTTATAACGTTCAGTTGTAACACCGAATTACAACATTCTGATTCCTTATTCATCCTCAACTTTTGTGCTATACTTAATGCACCATACATTTTTATAATTGAAGCCTTCATCGATCAACTCCATAAACTGATATTTAATAAAGAATAACATTATAAATAACATTTTTTTTTAGTGAAAACTTAAGTATATTGTTCGTCTCTTGAAAATTGAATATCAATTATACTACGTAGGTAACGAAATTGAAAAATTTACAGAAATTGATGTTGACCAATTTGGTTTTAGAGAAGCTCAATTACAAGACACAGTTTCGAACCTATTCCATCGCTAGTGATTTATTACGACTGATTAGTTCCTCTACTCGTCTTCTTTTCAATTATGCACTTTGCACAATAGTGGCTGCGAACCTAACCGAAACCAGTGACCTTCGATCTCATCGATGAACGACGACGTGTCTAGAAGAACGAACTGAACAATAGCTCTGAGACAGTGTCTGGGGCCACTTGGAAAGATGAAAAGCGTCCATTGGGGAGGCCGGTCAATTATGCAAGGCGCCGCGAGTGTTTCCTCGTACAATGGAGGTTCGCAGGGCTTGCCAGCGTCTGGGAAGCAGGACGTCGTGTCGGACGTCCTGAGATACCCGCGGCGAGGAACTATACACACAGGGTGGGCGTCAAGGACTCTAGAGGCGAAGGAGAAGAGACGACGCGAGGGAACGGTACGGCTAAACGGCCATATGTGGACACCGTGTAGACGGCGAACAGGCCGCGTGTACGCGCACACGCGCCTTCTGTCGCGTCGCACAAGTCGCCTATGCGCGACCGAACCTACCATTCGTCGGCGAGCTTTCGGTGCGACCGGTGATTTACTAATTGTATGTCGGTCGAAATTCTGCTCTGTGATTGTGGTGTGTTTCTAAAGTGGTATGCATAATAGGGAGATACGAGGCAGTTGTTTTTTAATCTCTCGATGTTATATCTCGTATAGATTACACGTATATGGAGAGACATACGAATCAGTTACCCAATTCGTTATTTAATCGATCGATTTAAACTTGAGATATTGGAAAGTATCTTGAAATATCAGATATTAAAGCGTTGATTAATAGTACAAATATAAACTTACGTCATTCGTCTATACACGACGTACATTTTTCTATTAATAATTTAAACAAATGTCCGTTTTGTAAAAAAATAAAAATAGATACTGAATATCAAACAGTAACTTGACATCCCACCAACTATGTCAAAGTCGTTCGAAGTAATTTTCTATAAATATTTCCTCCTTACTATTCCAAACAACGCTGCGTCTACCCCTGATTAATGCAAACGGCGTATCAGAAGCGATCGCTTCTCGAAACCGTGCCCGTAAAATCCTGTATTTTCCAGCATACGTTCGAACATATTGTCTTCGTGGAAGCGAACGCTTACCACTATAACGTTAACAATGAAATTCCAACAAATCTGTCTATGCTGTTTTCTCTTTCCGCTAATTGATCGTAAGTGGAACTGTATGCTCGCGATGGTAAAGGATGGCTCTTCACTTTGAAACACACAGGCAACCCCGTGCGAATAGGAAAATAAAGAGGAAGAAAATGAAAAAGTGGCGAACGTACCGGTGCGAGTATGCGTGTAGATGTTCGAATACTCGTTTGTCGAGTTGGTGTCTCGGCTGCAAGACGGATACCGTGTTCCTAAGGAGTCCACTCCGGTTCTCCGGGCAGCGCGTGCCAATGTAAGCGACTGTTTCGCGGTCCTGCACCAATCAATCGTCGGGTTTTACACCGTCGGGACGCAAACTGGTTTCGCAGGGACGTATTTGCGTTAATAGGACGCCGGCACCGTGAATACTAACCACGGGTATGCGACACGTGGTGAAATGAGCCGACCAGAGTCGGAAAAATCCAAGTTATGATGTAATTTTTACGAGGTTCGTACCTTCGCCCGGCTGTGCATGCTCGTTTAGAGAACGACGTCAGTCTCTGGAATTCTAGCTTTGACGATTGACGCTAATGATCTTTCACATCACTCTTTTATACCTATCTGAATCGTGGTAGTTGTGTTGTTTACGATTGCGACGGGAAAATTGAATATATTTAGTGGTTGGTTGTGTTTGATACAAATTGACGCTTTAAGTTTTAACTCCAGCCTGTTTCTTGATGTTACCAATTGCTATAATATAATATAATATAAATTTATATCGATGTTTGACGTTATTTATACGTAGGGAAAATTCAAAATATTCAGCGCAGAAAAGAGTACGTGTACATACACTGCCGATCATAAGATATTTAATACCAATGAACGCGCGATTATTTTTCTTTTCTAGTTATTTTACTACAAATCTGTTATTTCATTCGCGTCGTATGATCGGTATGTAAGTAAAACGTAAAAAGACTCGTAAATAAATTACACGTCGAAATGTTAAATCTACTTGATATTTAAAATCCATCGAATCGATGTCGATTAGCATATTCAACGTTCAAAGGAGTAAAAGATTGATGCGGTATATGATACAAACAGTGAATATATTATATCCTAATCAACGCTATAAACAGGGATCGGTAAACAAAATAAGAACAAATCTAACGTAACGTAGTTGAAGTACAAGTACTAATTGGTCAAGTACAACGCAAATTACGTACTTGATCGAGCTATCGTACATCTTTCCTGTTTAATACCCCGACAGCGCTAAACGATTTGCGCGTACCGACTTCATCGAGTAATAACAAACTGCCAGCGATAAGGCGATACAGCACGTGGGTGTCCGAAAGGGCGATATCGATGGCAACGATTAGCTCGGTGTTTAGATCCGCAAACTCGTATCACGTAATCGTCTAATAACAGTTTCAACCGTCCACTACCATATGCACGTTTCACGCGAACAACCGCGACACGCAAGATCAATTATCGGATGATCGAGGGTCGGTGTATTTCGTACTGCTTTCCTTTCGTGCACGACCGCTCATTTGCGTAAGTGAGCGCGGCACGTAGAACCGTGAGCTCGCGACGCAATCATAAAAACCGAGTATAATCGACGTAATTACCAGCCAATGAGCGGTTCGTACTCCTAGCTGGATACAGTACGTATATCTCTACCTACCCATCGGCCATCGGTTTCCTTCCTTTCATTTCGACCGACCCACGTAAGCAACGCGAGCTACGCTGCCGCGTGCTTCGCAAAAACAAAAGGAGAAACGATTTTCTCGATCGAGGCATGCCATCGAGAATGGAACGATTCGATCGCCACTAAACGTACACGAGCGTAAGTACGTAGCATGTGTAATTGTACGCACGAAATCGCGTGCCGCCCGAGGAGAAAAAGTGGCTCGGGTTCGGGCAAGGTTGAAGGTATTCTGGGAAAGGTCCGGTTGGGAAATAACGTGAATGAATATTCGAAGGGAAAGTACGTTTGTGGTAAGGCTCGAAAACAACAGTTACTTTTGAATATTCTTGTAGATAGTGTTTTATGTTTTTTTTATGGTAGAGCATAGATTTTCAATTTCTCCGCTGGAATATTTTTCAGGTCGATCGTTAATACCAAACCGAATAGAATATATGGAACAAATTCTTGGCATATCTTTGTACAGTCGTAATACGAATTTTATAGAATCTAATTTTCTATAAAACGTTACAAATGAAATGTTGCGTTAACGCAGATGCAACGCGTGTGAATATCATCGATTAAAAATCTTACCATTCAAGGTCTTTTAAACTTCTTATCCTTTCTAAATTCAAAATTCTTTCTAAACTCAATTAAGCCTCGGGAAATTGCGAAAGCAAGAAATAGAAACCAATAGCATCGAGACCGAACGAGGCAGCGTATAAGCATAAAGGCATGCGAGGCATCGCGAGATAATATCTCCTTTTGCTTAGTTCCGCGCTCTGATGGAGCCGCATCAACGGAAAAATACGCGGTCGTAAGATTCTTCTGCAACTGGACTTGGCCACCTAACCGCGTGCTCTCGAAGCTTGGATATACAGAGATTAGAGAGCTACGTGTAAGCGCCTATATATCTCGTTCAGAGGTTGGATTCTAGTCGTGGCGAGCCCTTGTAATCTTTAGCCCTCGAGGTCAGCACGAGCTCGTCCATACCACCGGAGATCCTCCGTAGATAGAGAAGCCCCGGCTGAGAAACTCGTGTTGGTATGTAGCTCGGTACACGATGCTACACCTCTGTATTGGTAGATAGATACCCGACAGTGCCTGGTCCAGAGGCTGACCGCATATTATGCAGCGAAAGTCGTGCTCTGGCTAAAGACAAAGCTCTCCATGGACCCTGTGTCGTGACATAGCAAATAGCGAGAGCAGTCGAGAGTTCAAAGGTTTCGGAGCATTCGGCGACTACATCGTAGAATCACAGAATTCTTTTTCCTGACAAAAGAGAGTAGATCCGAGTGTTCTGGAATTATTTCTCTTCGCCGATAAATAAGAGGAGAGTTGGACGTTTTGCTTGTCATTTCTTTTTACCAATATAACAGAGATGAGTATAAAAACCTTTTACACAAATCGGAGGTTACGGACGAATAGCGTAAAATCGTACGATTTAAATAGAAGAAAAATAGCAAGGGAGAAAATATCGAGCAATTTCTTGAAATTTCTTGTCATAAGTGGAATATGAGTTCAAACGAATTCTTGAAGCCAATGATTCTACTGATCGTTGATTACGTTTCGGTCTTAATTGCATTAAGAATATCAGACGCGTTGATCGTATAATGTCCGGAAGATTTATAAACATTTCAGTTGGAACGATCTCTGGTACCCTTTGAACGTTCGTTTCGTTGCAAGTTGCGTGTTTGTGCAAGACTCGCGTTGAAGATTAACATTTAGATGTTGACAGCAGAAGTAAAGCTTCGTGTACGAACGAGCGTTACGAGTACACGTCCGTGATAAGAGATAAGAGCGTTGTTCAACAGCGGTTCGTGAGTTTTACCAGGTGCGAACGTTAACTAATAAAATTCCCTTTATCTTTCCGATACTGCACCATACATCTCCCAATATCGAACAAGATATCTTATGAGCATAAACGCGTTTCCAAATTTTGCATGAAACGAAAATGTCATTTAATCGGTGAATCCTTCGAGCATCGATTTTAACTCACGCACTTATATCGCTAAAGTTTGAAAGAGATACGAAAATTTACATAGAAGCTACAAAAGTATTCGCATGGCTAGCAAAAGTACTTAAACGGTCAATTATCTATTATATTAATTGTAAACGTCAATGTTCACAAGGACTATTTTAACGCTTGTACACTCAAAACGCCTATTCATCCTGTATACTAATTTTTTATTAGAAATATGTTTGCAGTAAATATCTTGTAACTTCTATACGTATACACTTCAGATTGTTTTTCTTTTTAATATTATCAATACGATCATGACGATAGCGTTTCATTACGGTATTAGTGAAATTTCGATATGTTTTATACGACACATACGATGTATACGTAACAGTTTTCCATGGTAAGCGTTCAAATACGATCATCAGCCACACGTGTACATAAAGTAATCCTTTTTCGCACGATCAAGCGTGATCCATGCAATCGGCCAGAAATCGCGAGAATCGTAATCGCATCTCGCTAATATCACAGTCGAAATCAAAGAAGAAACACGGAGAAACGGTTGAGGCTCGATTATCTGGAATCTTGGCAGAGGATCGAGGTACTTGCGAAGAACGGTGCAACGTCCAACATATCTGTGATGCAATCACGGATCTATGATCCTCTCTTCGCGGCTCGGTCGACTCGCGGGAAACCTCGAGTCCCGGGACGTTGCGTACACTTCTCGCAGGACCATGCATCTCGCGTGCATCCTGCACCATGGTCCACGTTATAGCCACCATTCGAGCGTGACTTTAGCATCGGTTTAACCTCATTCCTGCCGGTGACGTCACTCTCGCCTTTCCCTCGACTCTGGACCTTCCAGCATCTCCCGAGATGTGCAACCAGCCACCTATCGACTATTATAGACGTACGGACGATTATTCGACTCGGTGAGCGATTTGCGAGCCAGTTAAACGCGATCTTTCGTATGTTCTCCCCGCGCGTCTCGAGTGTTCGTGCGAGAAACACAAAAACCGATCACGAACAGTCGCGAGTTTGCCGCGATACGTGGTCGCCGTGAAAGTAAGTCAATTGTGAAATTTAAGGGGCTACGATTCGATTCGCGATTTTCGAGCAATATGCAAGCTCGTTTGTTATTTAATTAAAGATTTGCGTGTGGTTCGATTTGTTTGCATCCCTCTCAGTTTTCCGTAGAAATGTTTTTACGGGATTGGTTCTCTTCTTCTAACGTGATTCTACATTATATGTATAGATATCTATTCACTATACTATATTTTATATAGTTCTACAGAATATAACGTTTACGTAGATAATACTTTAACTGCTTGGTCTTTCATCGATCATTCAATATCCTGAATGTCGATGAAGATCGATCGTCTTCTTAATTTTCTGACGTTGATTCTGACGTTCCACATTGTGGTTATGGAATACTCGTAACAGTATTTATCTCGCAGTGTATCGAATTGTTGCCAATTATATTGTATCGTAATTCTGTTTCCAAGTAATTTTGATTAATTATGGAAATATTATAGAAACTTCTCTTTAAATGCGCATTCGTAGTTTCTAACTTACATAAGAAAAAGGTCGCTAACAATTGGCTTGTTTCTCTTTCTTGTCAGCGACAATCCGTCTTCGACACCGCGAAATTGCTATAATTGCGCTATCAAACAGTTATTAGGACGAGTGATGATTGTCGTAGCTGGTTGGTTTTGTAATCGCAACGAACAATGTATTCTAAACAAAGATTTATTCCATTTGACGATAAAAAATTGCACAAATTACAGGTTTTCTCGCCGTCGAGTAAACGAATCGATAGGTTCGTCGATTTGTCTTTCTATACAGGGTTTCCGATACCTTATTGGTCTTAATAACTCTGCAGATTGAGCAAAGAATAACAGTAAAACGTGACGTCTTGGACTTTTAACGAGCGACAGATCTTTGTGTTGCCGTCATTAACGAGGTCATCGATGCTCTATAAATTCCGTGTCTTATCTAAATTACGTGTATAACAAGATATTAAACGTTTACACCGTACAATCTACGAAATGTTTTTCCTACCGTCTCTCTATATGAAAACGTTTCTTTCTTCTTTACGAGGCCAAAAAACAAAATATATTTAATGGAATTCTATTATATCGATTTCATTAAAAACAGAGGTAGTAATTATGGATGATTATCGATTAATAATTGCTGCGTTTAAGACACATCAACGGGTAAGAGAAAACGGTGGTCGTCGAAAAACGAAATATCGAATTCTTCTGGAAAAATTAACATTTTTTATGACCAGGGAAACAAACTTTAACTTTTTTTCCAAGTAATAGTCTAATACGTCTGTGTGCGTGTATACCTGTATATTCTTTTCTTCCAGGCTATAACAAAGAAGATGAGGTAACCCCTAGGGATCCGGCATCAATATCCTCTAACTAAGATGGGTCTCGAGGACCTCTGCATGGGCTTTGAAGTGTCCCATAGATGCTCCAAAAGCTACGCGCGCTGCTGTCGACTCTTGCACGTTATATCCGGGAAAACCGTGAACTCTCGGTCACTTGCCGTAAGACTTTTTCACGCAGAAACGATTGCTTTCATGGGCACAGAAAAAGGTCTCGAGTTGAAAGCCGTGTAACGACATTTTTTACAGAACGTTCGGAAGAAAAATAGGTACTCGTGCTCAAAAGACTCGTGAACACTTTCTTTTAGAAATCAAGTAAAAGTTATAAAATTAACAAAAATGGTACTCACTTTTTCGCATTTGGAGATAGATTTTGTTATTAAACTGATAAAACTACGATAACCGACGAAGCGTTAAACTGATAAAACGATCAAACGTAAAATTATGCGAGCGTCGTAATTACGATAATGTTTATCGAATGATTACTTAGCTCGCGAGCAAGAAGTAAAGCGTAGAAATATTTGAGATAGATTGGTCGCGATAACGTAAACACTATCGCGCCTACGTCGCAGCGACGTACCGTGCTGGTTACTCCGTCCACATCCAGCACGAACTGGTCGATGTGACAAATTACGCGATATCAAGGAATCGAAGTAAGCGGAAAAGAGGCAAAAATGTTGCGCAACGTATTTATCACCGACATGAGCCTTGTCTTTCCGTTGAAAATAATGGCTGGCCGTGGCGCGCGGAACCGCCGCTAACAATGCACGTTGCATCGATTACTCTAACAATCGGTTCTCCTCTCGGCTGCAAGTAGGGAAACGTGCTTTCAGGACGAAGAAAAAGCAAGGGAATTTCGTGTAGGCCGTCTTGCACGTTCACGTCATCGGTATTCCGAGTTTCTTCAGCATCTACAAGAACACACACCACGCTCCATCGATACAGGATTTTTCCATAAATTACCTCAAAACATAGAAGTCTACTGCATTTACAGCGATGCGTTTAATTTTATTCTAATTGTATGGATGACATTCTAATGTCATTCCTCGTCAGGTTTTCTTTTTTATTGTCTTGTTTCTCTCGTATCTTTGGTTGGAGAACCTACAACGCGAACGGATTATAGTTCCTCTGTTTCAAGAGTAGGCGCGTCCTTAGAGGAAGTAGGATATATATATCCTTTTTTCTTTTTTTTTTTTTTTTTCTTTCAATACGCTGCTTCACGAGAACACTGAACGCATCCTACATCATACTCGACCGAGTGGACGCATCCATATGTACGCATAACCATAAAGCGACATCCCAAACGTGGTATCCGTCGTCGAGTGATGCGGAGAAGAGTCGAAGGCATTCGTTATCGTGACGAACGTTCGCACACCGGCAATCTAATGCGGCTTCGTTTAGTGCATTTCAACAAATTATACGGCTGCTTTTCTTCACTTTGTCTACGCAGGAATAAATTTGTACCCGGATGAAACATGGAAATCATCCCGGCCCTATTTTATGATTTTCAAATGGGGTGGAATACATTTGTCTTTCCGAGAAACAAACTCTATTGACGTTATTGAGCTGCGTATAATTTATCCTATTACCTTGTACTTACTAAAAAAATTAAAAGCTTTATAGGGCATTGCAATTTTTTAAATAACATTATTAAAACGTCGCTAATTACTCAGGAAAGATTGAATCACTGTTATCACGAGCTTCGTATGTTTCGTTTCATTACGATAAAGCGAGGACTGTTACTTCTACGTGACAACTAGTCCGCGGATATTTACACAAAGTCATAATTTTACAGGCGCTCGTAGAGAAATGAAGCGAGAAGAAAGAAGATCGAACCCAAAATACAAAAATATTTGCGTTCTAATCGTTAATTAGTCTGATCGATAGTCTAGCGTTATATATTAACTAAGATCGTGTGATGACCGAAGAATTTTCATGCAGAGACGACACAAGCAGATGTCAGAGGGTAGCTCCAGTGGGAAACAGGCGGTGGGGAAAAAGGGTGGACGGGTCCATGATTTCCCCGTGGCTCGAGAAGTTTGAAAAGGTAAGCCACCTAATGGTCCGGTGCAGTGGCAGATGTCACATGCTCGCCAGTCGATGTTTTTCAAACGGGCGTTTTGCCGCCAACGCAAGCCGACGGCTTCTTACCCTGGCGTTCAAGTCTCTCGATGTTACTAACGATCCAGCAAACATTAGGCGGCAGAGATCCCGGCGAGACCGCGAAGAAGAAATTCCAGGCTTGTGCAATCCGCGTGCTCGTGGGCCTGGATATCGACACGGAGTTTCTTACCAACGATCGGTCGGTTAGTATATACGTGTGCAACAACTATGTGAAGCAATTGGAACGCGGCATATCGAGGGGAACGAGGAAATGTTCGTCGAAACGTTGGATCGGCACGTAGCGCGTACGTTGATAGCGAAAAGAGAAATTCAATTTGTAGGAGGAAGGTTTCGAAAATCCACGAACGAAATAGAACAAACGGTTGGATATGGAAAATACCCGAAGGAGGATATGACAAGTCGAAGAAGCCCGTGGCCAAACATGTTTATTCAAACACTGGGCTCTGTATCGAATTCGTCGTTCTTAAGCCCGATACACCTCTGACAAGGTGATCGGATTGCGATCTCTGACAGGACGACCGCGATGCGAAATCGCAGTAAAGTCGATCGAGCGCTAATTCGGATGAGGGGAACGGTGAAGCCTCAGCTTCGGGGACTCGATCGTGGTCGATCGCGCGAGGGATCGTGCTTTTTCCTGACCACGGTGTCAAAATGATCAAGAGCGATCGGTCGACGCGGCCCGGGTAAAAACCTATATATCTGGTCACGTAGTGATCCGCGACAAGCTACAAATGGTTTCGCGGGGATCTGTTTACGTTCACGGCCAGAATTTATGGGACGAACGTGCGCCGCGACTCGTACGTGAAAGTCTAGGCTCGCGCGATTTCGAGGAAGAAACACGATGGCGATGGTGCCACCGGCTCGGTCCTTTATAAATCTTTTGGCTGAAAAGCAACGTCGGTATGCCGTGCTTTTTACAGGAAACACGCGCGTCTCGTTGTCGCTGCGCGTTTTCGGTGGCGGCTCGCAAAAGGCCGCGTTTCGACCGATGTCGCCGAGAATACACTCCAGGCCTGTGTGTTGCACGAGGGAAGAATGTACGCAAGAAAAGTTAAGGCGTGTCGATCTACCAGACCGGAGAGAGACCGTCTCTCGACTGTGGACGAGACGTTTCTCTAGAAACTTTCGCCGTTGCCGCGTGAACGTGCGATGGAGCTACGAACTGAAGTCTACGATCGTTACACTACTCGTAGTTCCAACGATGGTAACGGGAACGTTGTAAGAAACAACCGAACAGCAGGGATTGCATCGAAATGATAAAAAAGAAAAAAAAAAAATTAAAAAGCAACACCGATTCGATGAAGTTATTTCGTACGACAGAACTCCGTTTCGTATGATCGTTGTACACAGCTCGAAGGTTTCCCTCCCAACACCTGATACATAACGCGTGTCCATGTATAAAGTCACTCACCGTCTATCTGGCAGTGATCATTCGACCGACGAAATATCCAAGACAAGGCATTCGAAACGTTGCACGTTCGAAACTTCAAGGGAACTAACGTTCACTTTCAAAACAAGTAACTCGTGTCCCCGAAGTTTTCTTCAGCCGCGTGCACCGGCAGAAACATACAGAACATTGTCGATATTCGTTCCGCAAACTCGTATTGCACTTTCACGTAAACGAGGATTCGATATCGAGGAAAAACTAACGTTGTCCACGTGACCCCATGGGTGGCCAAGGAAACAAACCTCTTGAGTTGATAGTACGTGGCGGACGTGCGATCTGATATCGAAATCGAGTTGGTCAAAAGTGCTCCAACAACGATCAACGCACGCAACGTCACACGAGACGGTCGACATGCGTGAAAGAGCACAGCAGACGTCTCCAGACAGGCGCGTCCATGAGATCAACTGACGAGGTGACACGCGAGATCGAATTTACGCAGCTGATAAGAGGTGCACGCGCGCACGCGTTATCACTGTCAAACACGTTGACGGCGCATTCTGCGTCGTTCTGGCATCGCTTCCTTCCACGAACTCGTTCTCTCGACCGTTGTTCTCGAGTTGCCGAGAGCGGACACACCAGAGAAACGAATTCCTTCGTCGTTCCTTCGTCCACATAAAATCCGAAAGTTTATCGTCACCGTTTCGGCCAACCTGTTTCCACTGACAACAATACCCCGAGAGTTCTCGAGCCTCCCCTTGTGTCAACGTGTCCGTTCGCCTCGAGACGACCACGCGTTAGTTCTCCACTGTCTGGATAGTCGTCCGTGATCGTATCCACCCACGATGATATGCCGCGGACGAAGATGCTCTACGAGAGCAACGACAACCGAACAACAGAGATTTCCACGACGACACACGGTTGTTTCACGGATCACTCGCGGTTCCACGATACTACACACCGAGAGAAAGAGCGCACGCGCTAAACAACACGAGAAAGGAAGAGGCGGCTTTCACGAGAATTCCAGCCGATCTTTCGAGGCCTCCTCTTCGGTCCGCGCGTCTCACCTTGCGGAGAGCGAGTCTCCAGGTCGGCCATGCAACGACGCACAGGTCCACGCTGGGCAGGAGCCTCTCCTCGCCTCTCCTGCACCTACAGGCCTCTCCCTTTCCACCTTCTACCACCACCACCGGCACACGTTGCTCGGTACCGCCACTACCACCGTCGGCATCGGAGTCGCCACCACCGTAGAGTGCCTCTCCACCTTCTCCTTCGCTGCCGTCAGACTTCCTCGCCTCTCTCGCCACCCCTCTCGACCGACCAGAAGACAACTCCTAGCCTCTCCTCGTCCCTCGTATCCCTCCCTTACCCCTCGACTTGCCTCGCCTCGCCTTACCTTACCACGGCACTTACCTTCCTTCTTCTTTCACCTCCTCCAACGTCTTCGTCCTTCTTCCTTCGTGGATCACTCGGTTTCTCTACTTTATTCCTCTAGCCAGGTAGAGCGACTGCTAAGTATCTCTACGCGCGCACATAGCCACACGGAGCAAGGGCCACGACTCTCGGCCCCTTTGTAGCTACGTGAAATGCTTCTTCGCCGGTGTGGATGCACGGCCAGCATGATCCCCCTTGGTTCTCTCTTTCTCTCTCATTCTTTCTGCATTCGAGGGTTGCTTGCTAGCTATTTGCTCGCGCACAGTGCATCTGCACTCGGAAAAAGCATATGTTCCCTGACTCTGTTTCTTTCGTCAGCGCGACACAGGGAATAGGAAGATACCAAGAGCTACTCCGCTCGAACTGCGACCCGCGATTTAATAAAATTGGAGCGCTCGATGCGTGGGTGTCACCCTGACGATCGTGATTTAGATCCCTCGGAGAGGCGCAGTAAACGTTCCCAGAAGAAGTTTTATGTCAATGCTTGAATCGTAAAATGGACTACCAGGCGACCTTTCCATACCTACTGTGCACAGCTGCATAGGATAGGGGAATTCCGGAAGCGGTATCTTATCGGGTGTTGTGCCCTTTGGTAAACTAAAATTTTACCTTGGATTTCGTGAATCTAATAAACGTCGTTGCATAAGAAGTTCCAAGAAGTACGGTTACATATTCCTTTGATTTCGATCCATTAATTAGATAACTCGTTCGACGATTTTTGAATAGTTCTTCTATATTCGACGAATTGTTAGAAAAATTTGTTAGTACAATCGGCGTGAAAACGCTCCGCTCGTGCTCTATACCTAATGAAGCAGCACCAGTGCTTTACTCGCAAGAATGTAGAATCTCGTTACGTGAAAGCCACCTTGGGCAGGCGTGAAAATACATCGCGTTCTGTTTCCAAGAAGAATCCACAGCCAGTGGCGCTGCCAGAGAACTGGAGAAACTTTTTCAAAATCGCGGCCGGGATTTCTAGCGACTGTTTCTTCCGCGAACCACGCGAAAACGTCTTACCATAAATATGTAATAACGCAGGTAAGTACTTGGTCGAGAGACCTGGTGCTTCTTTCTGTAGAGGTTATGCCTTAAAGCGTAAACGCTTTGTGCCGCTAAATGGCGAAAAAAGGGAGACGTTTCGTGGAACTAAAGCTCGAACTGACGCGGCAGATCGACGCGAACGTAACGGGAATTTGTTGAAACAGCAAATGTTTAATGTATGCTTTTACTCTTTGTGTAACGTAATTATTATGCGTATTGCGATTATATAATATTCTGACTCTTTGATTATACATAAGTAGGTTTCTAATGTTGTAATAAATATAACATTACCATATATTCAAGAAATTATTTCACTTTTAATGAGAAATTCGAAAATTTTTATAATGTTCGTTATTCAATTCGATGCGTATAAGCTTTAATCGACGTTCGTGAAATAGGAAATTCCACGAATAGCTAGTGTGCGCATATTACCTTACGTACATTGCATTTTTCCTTGCTACACCAAACTAATCCCATGTATTATGTTTATCTCTTAGTCTGCGAAATTTCTTAGAAACTAGGAACTTATAGTTAACGAGATTATTTCAATGTCGCGAATGCATTAAACACTCAATCGTCTGTTTGAACAATTCGCTAAATTCTCTAACTAAACTCAACTTATCGACCATCCAAACTTCAACCACCCACTTCGATCGAAAACAATCTTTCGTTAAATTTTCACGAGCTTTGTTAAAACTTACCGACTCATTGTTGTACCAAAAATTCTTTTCTAGACCTCGACAAAAAATCGCTATTCTCTAGATCGTTCGAGATGATACAACTAAGAAACTTCCCACAGACATTTCGGAACGCAGGAGGATGGCTTCTTAGCAGGTGCCTGTCAATGTTCCGTTTCGATCGTTCGATGCTCGACCCTCGGCCAACCATCTCCAATTCATCCCTAACGATTTTTCCCGACCACTGACCGGGCAACAGTATTGTTCCTTTCAAGTGGTTTGACTATCCCTGAGGTATTTGTTTGCCAATGGTCGTTTTCACCCCCGCAAGGAGGATCCCCATAGAGAGACACGACTACGTTAACACTAGTAACAACGTAGGAACAATGCTGCAAAATTGCAGTTCGTCCGTATCTATTTCGATCCCATTTGTCATTATTGGAGTGTTGTCTCGCGTGTCTCGATGGTAAATGATACCAGACCTTTCTTGGAAGGCTGACTTTCAGCTACTTCAAAGGTCTTAAAGCCCTTAACGACAACCGAATCGGTGATCCTTCTATTTCCAATGCTGATGTGAAAAGTCGTGTCTTTCAAACTGTCATTTCTAAAACAATTTGAATTTTAAAGTTAATAGATTCGTAATTGTGGATCAAACGAAGATTGACTTAGATTTAAACGTTTCTACAACAAAAGTGAGCGTAACGTTTGAATATAAAGGATTTTAACGAATTTGAAGTATTTGCTTTCGAATTAATGGTCTTTTCTAAATTTAAAAGATTTGACGTTTTCGAAATAGTCACGAGAATAGCAAAAGACGAGACAGAAAAAGTCCTAAATTCTACTTCTTCATAATTAAGAGAATCGTTTGATCAATTTCATTTCGAGATATTTCAATCTATATTTCTGTAGATGATGGTTGGTCGTGAGGTTTAAACGACGAGATAACTCGCTGTTGAAATCGTCAAATGTTTTTAAAAATATTTAATAAATACAGATGTTACGATGTTCGCTAAGACGCTCGGTACTAACGGATTCGCTAAAGACTGTGTATAGATCGCTAATAAGATCGTTCGAGACTGAGACTGATAAACTGGTCGCCTTAGGATTGTGTTCGTTTATTTATACTGGTCGGAAGAGTACCGGAAAATTTTAATTCGTCTTTGTTCGACGGTTGCACGTAGCGGCGACATTGTTTTGCCCAGAGTTTATTTATTATTACATTATGTATGTCCTGACGATGTTGATACTCCGAGGCAAAACAACAGTATGATTCAAATTGTCCTCTAACTCATGTGCCGCTACATTTCCATTTATGTTTAGTAGCACAAAGAATAGAAAATAATTAACTGTCTTACTACTCGCATAAAGAGGGCCCTCAAGTATAAAAAAGACGATTCAACATTCACAAATTGAATTATGTTACAAATATAAAAGCAACAACGAAAAAAAAAACAAAAAAATGAAAACTTTTAAACTTATCAGGAACCAGTGATTTACTATTCAGGATAATGCTAATTATCGAGCGTGCAACTCGTCTCGGGACGATAATGGTGATCGCACGAGTTTGCCAGGAATCAACAGGTGGTTTCATGAACGCGTGGGCCTAAATTTAGCCGCGACATAACCTCTCCTACTCTCTTTCCGCGACTTCCCCACCCTTGTCATCGAATTTGTTCTCTTTCTGTCGTTCTCCCTTCTCGTCTCCACCTCTCATCGCCGCTCTCTTGCTCTTTCTCTTGCCACGTCCTCTCTTACCAATCGTTTTCTTGTTTTCGCGCGTAATGCAATTCGTTCGAACGTAACCGTTCGACCTAACGCGCGATGACAAAATGCGCTCCGCCATGGAACGTTAAAAAAATTCAAAATTAATGGACATCAATAATTATGAAGTAATTAGTTGGAAATTTAATTCAATCGGCGATGAGGTTCGTGTTGGTTTATTCGTGTTGGTACACAGCTCGTATACGACGAATGTCTCTGATTGACCGGTTGATCAACCGTGGTTGAGTATATCAGAATTGGAGGAGGGAGAAAGTTAGTATCACGGCTCGATATTACAACTCGATGTTATTTCTCAATGGCACGTACCCTTTTCCATAACTGTACTCTAAATATTAGTTGGGATTTTTGTATTCTTCTTTATTAATAAGTTACTAATATTATTATACTTTTTACTAATAAAATTATTTTAAATTCTCTTACAATCTTCTATGAATAAAACGGTATTCTGAAAAAATTTCGCACATCACCAAAGTATATTTGACACGACATGGAAGTGTCCATTGGTTGTGTTGGTTGGTATCCATTAACGCTTCGCTATTAGCTACTGCAAATATTCGTTTCGATTCGAAAACCGTTATTGTTAAAGAACAAGTTTCCGAGCCGTGTGGCGCGCGCATTTTAATCTAGCGGTTGAATCCATTTGTGGTTAAAGAGTTTATGACATAAACCCTAAAATCAGCACGCGCGTCAGTGAACGAGGTAGCCCGGGGGTAGATCTTTTCGAGGAATTCCAGACGTATCCGCAACGCGGATCAGGGCCATAATTCCGATGGTAAGGACGACGATGACGGCCATAAGGAAGCGTGAGATCAATCTCTATGGCGGCCGTTGCGGACCTCAAGCGAGACAGGGCCAAGCTCGTATCTCGCGCTTCGACGCGCGATTTACAGCTGCCGCGTTGCTTTATTCGCCAACCTGTTCTCTCTTCTCGTTTCTCTTCTCCTGATGTTGCTCGTTTCGAACGAACGAAGGCTCTCCTCGCATTCCTCTTGCAACGTCGACCGCGTTGCCGTACGCGAATCAGATAAAAGTGGCACTGGAAAGTATATACACCGCGGCCTCCACGGCGACTTTGAAGAATCGGTGTGGATCCAGGGGGATCGCGCGCGCTTGCGATCGCGTGACCGCTGGTGTATTATGGATGGCCAACACTTTCAAGAGTTTTCATGAAGAATTAAGCTTTACGAAGGATTAATGTTCTTTGCGAATCTGGATTGTCAGCGGTGGCGGCAAAATAATTTGGAATGGAGAATTTGACCTTTATTTTCGTTATTGCTATTATCATTATTATTATCCAAGCGGTCGAAGAAATGAATTTTTTCGAGTTTCTTGATATAGAACATTTGAGAATCGTTTTACTTCGATCTTGTAATTTTTAGTGTCGACAAAAATTTGATTCTGTAGTTTTTTTTTTTGGTTATACTCTAAGTAGATTAATTTGAAATTGCGAATTGCGAGAATGCTTATTAGCACGAATTTCTACTTTGGCAGTAGCAGACAGCGTTTTATAAAATTAACAAATTCGTCATTCGGTATAATGAGGTTTTTAACACCTCTACCGAGAAGAATGTAGCTTTTTGCTACTTTATTGCCAGTCGATTACTTAATGTCAATTAGATGTATAGTGCGAATCAAGTTTCAGGATTCACATTTATTTGTCGCTAATATTTAACGGATATCGAGAAACGAAGTTCTTAAATACCAGACTTGGAATGTATTATGGAAGTTCTACTTGGATTTACATACCATACTGCTTCCACGGGAATTAAAATTTTCCGCTCGACTCTCTAATCGCATAATTCTTATGAAACTGAATAATTTCTACCAGAAACGCTCATATATCTATGTGTAAAGTATATATGTATCTACATGTACCGCACTTACGAGCGCTAGTGTACATAAAAGTATGTACCTTTCGTAAGAGGCGTGAAATTATACCTTTTTAAGAAAAAATAAATTTCGTTGCCAGTTTGCTAGCCAACATTTATGCTTCTCTTATTAGGATTCTGACGTTTACTCATCGCTGAGACACCATAAAGCGACGCGAGGCAACGAAAAGTGGCGAAGCACCCTCGAGCGATCTCGCACCGTGAACCTCTCTCGTTCGTGCGGCCAACTCTCCCCGCGAAACTCGGGTTCCAAGTATACCACGGGCATAGAGTGTCGACCATAACGTTGGCCAGAAGAGAATACCGGTTCCGAAAGCACAGTGGCGCCGCTACCCGAGGAATTCGCCTTTGGAAAAAATCGCACCGCTCGACGAGATTTGAATAACCCTTGCATCTTATGTCACAAAACTTACTCGACCGCTCGCTTCGTCCATACGTTCCTCGAATTCCTCACACCGGACAGTCACGCGAATTTTTCCTCGGAATCGCATACACAAATGTACGCTACCTCTTTTTGCTCGATTTCTTTCCCAATAGAAAGTATACTTGATGTCTTTAATATAATTTTTTAATAGGATGATAATTTTACATATTTTTAGAAATACAAAGAATACAAAAGTTAGATAAATTATCTGCGACATTATAATTTTCTTTATATGCACCCCCATGAAAGAGTGTATGGTTACCATACTGATACCAATAATAAACATAGTGTTAAACATTAATAGTGTTTATTCTTCCATTGATATTTTCTCCTAATCCAGGCCTGCGATTAAGAACGTTTTGTACTGTATCTTATCCTGATCTATATTAGTTTGTATAGAATTTTATTTGTATGAAATAGTACGTATGTTTATAAATTTAATTTGCATGAATTTTTAATAATTTCATGTTATGTAGAATTATGATTTTCTTTATATGCACCCTCATAAAAGAGTGTATGGTTACCATACTGATACCAATAACAAACATAGTGTTAAACATTAATAGTGTTTATTCTTCCACTGATATTTTCTCCTAATCCAGACCTGCGATTAAGAACCTTTTGTACTGTATCTTATCCTGATCTATATTAGTTTGTATAGAATTTTATTTGTATGAAATAGTACGTATGTTTATAAATTTAATTTGCATGAATTTTTAATAATTTCATGTTATGTAGAATTATGATTTTCTTTATATGCACCCTCATAAAAGAGTGTATGGTTACCATACTGATACCAATAACAAACATAGTGTTAAACATTAATAGTGTTTATTTTTCCATTGATATTTTCTCCTAATCCAAGCCTGCGATTAAGAACCTTTTGTACTGTATCTTATCCTGATCTATATTAGTTTGTATAGAATTTTGTTTGTATGAAATAGTATGCATTTTTATAAATTTAATTTGCATGAATTTTTAATAATTTCATGTTATGTAGAATTATGATTTTCTTCATATGCACCCTCATAAAAGAGTGTATGGTTACCATACTGATACCAATAAGAAACATAGTGTTAAACATTAATAGTGTTTATTCTTCCATTGATATTTTCTCCTAATCCAGACCTGCGATTAAGAACCTTTTGTACTGTATCTTATCCTGATCTATATTAGTTTGTATAGAATTTTATTTGTATGAAATAGTACGTATGTTTATAAATTTAATTTGCATGAATTTTTAATAATTTCATGTTATGTAGAATTATGATTTCCTTCATATGCACCCTCATAAAAGAGTGTATGGTTACCATACTGATACCAATAACAAACATAGTGTTAAACATTAATAGTGTTTATTCTTCCATTGATATTTTCTCCTAATCCAAGCCTGCGATTAAGAACCTTTTGTACTGTATCTTATCCTGATCTATATTAGTTTGTATAGAATTTTATTTGTATGAAATAGTACGTATGTTTATAAATTTAATTTGCATGAATTTTTAATAATTTCATGTTATGTAGAATTATGATTTTCTTCATGTGCACCCTCATAAAAGAGTGTATGGTTACCATACTGATACCAATAACAAACATAGTGTTAAACATTAATAGTGTTTATTCTTCCATTGATATTTTCTCCTAATCCAGGCCTGCGATTAAGAACTTTTTGTACTGTATCTTATCCTGATCTATATTAGTTTGTATAGAATTTTATTTGTATGAAATAGTACGTATGTTTATAAATTTAATTTGCATGAATTTTTAATAATTTCATGTTATGTAGAACATGTTTACTCTAATGGATATATTTTCCCATAAATAGATAAATAAATACATGCTACGGCGGTTCTCCGTGATACACGTGCACTGAGCACGATATCAAAGTATAGTCGCCTAAGTCAAGAAACATTGTATGTATGTATGTAGACAGAGAGGAAGAACGAGAGAGTAAGATCCGCAGCGAGGTTTCCGCGAGAATGTTAACGATCAAAGGGCCGATCGATAAGGGGGAGCGCGGTTCGCTCGCGTAGATCGAGCGTCGGTTCCAAGAACTCGTTAATAATAATCCTTGGCAAAATTATTTATTTAGTCCATTTGCGGATTCGCGTCTGTCTTAGTACGTGACTCCGCCGATAATGAATCCTTCGTATATACGTAAGTTGAGTTACAACGACTTACGGGCTCCGACCGAATATACCTGGCTACAGGACCGTGCAAAAGATGCGCCGCGAGGATAACACCATCGTGCCACGGTGCTTTTATTTTACTTGGTTCGCTCTTTCGTTCGTTTCACCCTCCTTACCCGCCTACCTTCGGCAACGCGAACGCGCCTTCTCGTTCTTCCTCTTCTGTCTATACACCCTTTGTCCGCGCCTTCGTATTTTACTTTCGTGTTAGCAGCAGGGGCCATTGTTCATCGCGTAGAAAATCGAACGAGCGTCTTTCCGTTGTTGTCGTTTCCTAAGAATCTCCGTCTCGCGAGGGAGTTCTCGTTTCCTGGAACCGTCTCGACGTCACCCCTAACGAGGGGATGGACAACGCGAGAAACAGACACGATTATGAAGCCGACTTGCATGATACCGTACTTTTATTCCATGACTTTTTTAATCCTTAACTTTTTGAGGAACAGGTGTGTTGGATGCGTTCTGCAATTTGTGTTTGTTTTGTCGTATTCTAAGAATCGGGAGCTTGTAATAAAAGTGACTATTGTCCATGTTCGTCACTTTTGAAGAAAATATAACAACACTTTTGTATTTTTAATTTTTACCCGTTCGGTACATTGCAGCAAAGTAGCAAATGGAAAAGAAGATTGTTAAAAATTGAGATAATTTTATATCCTTGGTAAATTTTAAAAAGAAAAAGGAATCGAGATCCCGTATCGCACAAATATTTTTCATTACTTTTAAATAATATTACAACCAGTAACGCGTAATTTATGGAATAGTATTTTATAAAATACATAATACACTTATATAACTCAAAGATTATATGCTTTTCGCAAAGTGAAAAATTACATTCTGTAGGAATAAGACTTTTAATTCTCTTCCGCTCATTTGTTTCAAACTATGAGGTTAACGGTGTTTCGCGATACTTCCAGGAACTATCGAGGCTCTATTAAAGCACTTCTGAGAAGTATCGAACTATAATTTCAATTTCTAGCGCCATCTTCGCGTCAGCTGTGTCGATACAGCATCGATGGTGTCCGCGAACATTCAAGGATGATGGAAAACGAAACGAGTAGTCGTCGACCCGTCAAACTCGTCAACAAGGAGAGACCTTGCGGCTCGACAAATTCCTCTTTGCCTCGTCCTTAGCTATGCGCCTCCCACGAATCGTCCCACGATTGCCAATATTTGCGGAAACGAAAAGAGTTGCTAAACATGACCATCTCTTTTCTCTATCTATCTTCTGACTACTTGAAGAAAACAAATCGTACAGTGCCTGATTAAATGCAACAACTTGCACCGAGCTGACAAGCGTTTCATTTTACTATGTTCGTGTACCTATACATCAATTTTCGTTCCGATTAATTAGATCGGGATCGAAAATTCGGTATTCGGCGAAATAACTCATAAACAGGCACAAGAAGAACAAGAAGTGATTTATCGTTTGACTTTTTCGGAAAGTATATCTTGAGGTTATTAGATGTATGTGAACAAAGGAACGCGCGGATAAATTGTAAGGTAGAAATTATATTTTAATACAAAAGTGTGAATACAAGTCGGAATATAATTGAGCTGGTCCAGATCCGCACGCTAGCAGTGTTACCCTATGACTGAAAACCCTGAAACCATCGTCGCCTGTCTATTGTTTATGGTTTGCCTTCGTTCCAGTCTTTTGTCTATACACTATCGACGGCTTCGGTGCTTGAGAAAACTAAAGAAGTAGAGTTTTCTTAGAAGTGGCAACCACTTCAACAGTATACAACAATTTTTCCGGATGATTGTATTTTGTATATAAAGATACATGCGCTATTCAAGTTATGACGCTAAAATATTTAAATATTCTGAATGTGAACGGGGCATACGGATTGATACACTACAAAGGTCGTTATAAGAGATCGTCGACTAATCAGAGCAGCAGCTGAAGCAGCACCAGGTACAAGGGATTAGACGCGCGTTAAGAATGTGGACGTAGTTGCAGACTCGATAAGAAGCGCAACTCTTTTCAATTACGCCGGCAGAATCGACATTCCGCGGACGAGCTTCAGCCATATTGTCGGTAGAGGATTTAAAAATCAGCTGGAACTTGAGTAAGCGGCCCGATAATAATAGCTGACATTCCTCTGAAAATCGCGCGGCTCCTTGGTTGGCCGTAAAGACGGTAAAAAGGAAGAGTCGGTGGCGATGTGCCGCGCGACATTAACTTCGAGGTTTTAACTAGTATTCGTTGACACGTGTCAATAAACATCTTACGTTACTGTGCGTTGATAAAGCGATTCCACGGGGCTCCGAATGGATGGTGTTGAGTATACGAAAGGCGAACAAGTACCGTTGCAAGAATGCCGATTTCGAAGAGAAAAAATAGTTTGCAGGACGAGAAAATATGTACAGTTCTTTCGATTTTTTTTAACAAATTGCATATGTGTAATTTATCAAAGAGGACGAGGGAATAGCGTTACGCAAATTACTGATCGTGAGCGCTTTGTTAGAAAGTTTGAAGTTTAATAGATTTTATAATATTCTTCTTCCCTGCGTAATTCTAGATTAATTTCTTAAAATTTGTTACCAAATTCATAATTACCCCACACACGTAAAGGATTGTATTATATAGAATCCTGTGTAGAGAGAGTTGAATTATTCCGTAATTAACCGACTATTTATTACGATACGGGTAATTTTGTTCCGCTAATAGCACGAGGTTATCGAATGATTTCGAAAGCCGGACATTAATAAGTCGGATAAAGAAAGTTATCGAACCAGTAATGATTCGTGAGTAACAACAGGGTAATTTAATCGAAATCATGGAATAATAACGTGTATTGGTATATTATCGATTCGAAGGTTTCCCTGTTTTTTGTCTTCTCATTTTTTCCCCCTCGGTCAGTCCCTCGGAGGTTGGTACGTCCCGGTGCACGCTGTCGTTCGATCGCGATCGGTTTTTTCGCCGATCCGGCCAATTTCTTGACACATGTTCGACCGTGCAACGCTGAATCACAGGGAGCAGCTTTTTATGGGAAAGCCGCGAGCGCAGTTTAAAAGTCAGCGAGCTAGCTACTTTCACCCGGTTCGCGTTGAAAAACAGCCGGGGCCAGAATTTTTTTGGGAATTAACCGGAGCAAAAGTCAGCATACGTCTCGAGATTACGACGTGCGGTGAGTAAAATCCACGCTGGATCAAAACATTAGCCTTTCTTCTGGGCCTTCGTTCCGCGCAAGAACCGAATCGTGGAATAACAGGTTGCTACACCTGCCATCCTAACCAGGAATTCGTGTAATTTTTTATCCATCCACCTCGTCTGTCCATCGTATCCCTGTCGCGTCTATTAAATCCGTCACTGAAATTTCACTTCCATCTTCCTCACGAACCTCGTGTCCCCGGACGTTTATACACGTATATTCGTTGTTCTATTATCTTTTTTTCCAACCGAGAAACCTGTCGTATCTTCTTCCTTGCGTGGCCCTCGCGTTTGATTTCAGTCCAGTCCAAACCGATATGATCGAGGAGCAACGCTATCGGCTGGACGTCTCGTGCTTTCCCTCGTGTTTCCGCTTCGACGACTCTTCTCCGATCCGCTGACTTTTCGGGAACGTCACTCCAGATCCCCGAGGAGTCTCGGCACTTTGTAGTGACGAAGAGAGGCACGGAGGGTACATCACCTTCGCGTGTTTACCTCTTCGGCAACCGGTTCTTGTCTCCCTCTTTCCTCCTTCGTCTCCACTATCGTTCTTCTCCCTTCTGTATCGGCTGCGTATACCTGTGTACAACCTGGCGTAGAATCTACCTTTCTTCTCCTTTCCTCCTACACCATTTCCATTCCGCCTCTGTCCCACTCGTTCGCTTCGTTTCCTCGTCCTTCTCGTATTCGTTCCGCGGCGATTCTTCGTTCTTCGTCGATCCGCCTCTGTCGTCTCTTCTCTCGCGGTATTCAAATGACCTCGGATGATGAATACGCCCATCTCTCTCGGCCTGTCGGTAATTGCCGCTATTTCTATCCTTATTTTTGCCCGCGGTGCGTACACCTTCGAAGGTGCACGGACGTACATACTCCAGGTACAGCAAGCACGGTCGGCTCCTTTCTTCCCTCCTCGTATACCTCTTCTTACCTTTTTACCTCGTACGCGCTCGCACAATACGTACCTTGGTACCCGCTCCTCTTATCTCCGGGAATTTCGTAAGGGGCGATAAACCGCGCGAGAACCGATCCAGCCAACTCTTCACCCGACTCGACCTTCTATCTTTCTTTCTTTCTTTCTTTCTTTCTTCGTGCATCGTGGAGGTGTGAAAGCATCGGGAACTTCAACCTGCCCATTATCACGCTGCCTTCCCAGACTGCGATGATGTTGCAAGTGGATCTTGCAGCGCTATAGGCATTTCGTTTTTCGATCAACGAAAATTTTAGAAGGAATTGAATAATTTTGACTGGATTTACATTAAGTGTTTTTTGCGACATAAATGACGCTTATGATACGACGATGAAGCGTAATTGAAGCTTTAATACAGTGACATACCAAATAAAGTAAAATATTTGAACTTGTAAGTTTTTAGATTTCATTACGCCTAAAAGCGGACAATGATGTGTATTTTTCTCTTTCTCGAAGAATGTTCGAAATTTAAGATTTCAAAAGAATTGTAGACGTTATAGAAAAAAATGAAAATTTTTGTCTTCGGAAATTTAGTTCAACATCCAACATCTAGCAATCCTTTTCAAACAGCAACTTTCTTTCAAGAGGATATTCTTCTTAATAAAACATCTTTCACGAAGCACGTAAGGTTATGACGCAATAACACCGTTACCTGCTTAGGATCAAGGCCTTGATAAGAAAAAAAGCGATCAAGGGAATTAACTTAATAGGGGTACAATTACGCTAATTATGATCTTCTAGTTGAACACGGAAGATCCTTGATGAAATATTGAAATGAGATCCAGTTTTTCCAAGAGTATATAATTTATGTTCTTTCTTACATTTTCTAAACGTTCTCTAAACATTTCTTTAAATACGTTTCTGTAATTAAAATAAAGATACGTAATTATTCGTCCAATAATAGTAGGACAAAATGCTACGTTAAACTCCGTGTTTTCTTCTGCAGTTAATCGCTAGGAAGGTTCTAATCGGACGTGTTTCCCACTCGCACCGATAATTAATGTTTTCACGCGTCTGTATTATGCAAGTCGACGCCATACTTCCAACGATTTGGAATATGCGCGGCAAGATGTGGAATTAAATAAGAAACTTCGTGAGTTTCTATACACAAACACCGTATCAAGTTACGTAATCAATTAATGGAGCGTGTAGCGAAAACTATATTATATACGTACGTTTGTTCATCAATTTTTTAGTTGAGAAACGTCCGCATTACGCGCGAGATATGAAAATAGTATAATTGGAGTCTCTGGTACAGTTGAACTAATATCATTAGTGGAGCTTTGCAGCAAGTAACAGGATACAGTAATAATAGGATTTAGTAATAAATTTGACAATAAAACAACAAAGTAAATTTTACAAATTACAAGTTGTCTACTTATTTTATTTCGCGTACATGACATCTTCTCGTTTGCATATACCTCACATATGTATATGTCGGGATGATGCAGCATCACTTTTGAAGCGACTTGTACCATACGTATTACAAACGTGCACGGGTAGCTACGGGGCAAACAGCAATCATACCCATAAAGTTCCCGTGATCCCTTCGTGCCAGGGCCTCGCATGCTGAATAACAGCAACTATTAGTGGTCTGTCGGTCATTACAATCTGTCAGTCGAACGTACAGTCGTGTAAGCGCTTGCAGGTAACCTTGACGAATGAAACTATCGGCCAGCACGTGTACTTTTATCCTTCTCTTCTACGGAGCCGTAAATACCTTGGTCAAAAGAAAAATTGGTTTCCCTGTTGGTCGACGAGAGAACCGTATCGAATTCTGAACGATTTGATATATCATAGCTTGCACAATGTTTTACGAGTTCTCGCTGCAACGTTACAAACAGAATTTGCTAAGTTAATAGCGGTTGAACGTGATTTACGCTTCAATTTCTGTTATTTTAAGAGTATTATGTTAAAATAGCATTAATCCGAAACGTTGCGAAGATTTCTCAACTTTCGAAATCGTAGAATCCTTTTGTAACTGTCGTGGAACGCGTTTCCTGATTCACCACTTTTGAAATTAACAACTTATCAGAAATTCAAGAACGACTTGTCCTTTTACTTTTACGAAACGATAACTTCCTCCAATTTCTAGCCGTGTTTCTCGATCTTTCTTGCAGGGAATCATAGTCAAATGTTCCATTAATTAATATTCGAAAAATCAAGGTTCTGCCGTATTTATTTCAATCTAAACGAAATTGTTGCGTCGATGGACCGAGCGTATGGAATAAAATACGACAGCTTCCAGCGAATCGGTTTTGTGGCAGGAACCGCTGACTCAACTCTGCGTTGGGAGAGGTCTCCGAGTGTCTAGCCGAGTTCGCCCACATGAGACCCGGTTCCGTTGTGCTTAGGCGTACAATTGCACGGGAACGCGCCAGAACGATCGACGACGATTAGGCAATAGCCGCCGTTTTATAATTGTTCCCCCGGCATGCACAGATCGTGTATAACCGTCGACAAGGCCCACAGTTTCGACACACGCCGCCTCGTGTTATAACCTACGTTTCGCGCGATTAGTTCTCGCGGCAAAGCGATAAATCTCGCCACAATTCTGCTCCAAGGGATTGGTTAGTCTTCAAGGGCTCCAGGAGCAACTATAAGCCTAACCTGGTCATTAGGGTTGAGTCGGTTGAGGTTAATTAGGATTTTAATTGGAGACGAGGAGAAGAAACTTCGTAAGAGAGAATGATGCGTTTTATGGGGGGCTAAGATGGAATTCGATAGGAAATGTTTCGTAATTTTTTTCCTAATTTCTACGTTCTTTGCGTAACTACGATAAATCGATACCTGCTTACGCTATATTTCATCGTCCTTTCAAATCTACCTCGTCAATTCCAATCATAAACATCGTTTCCTAATGCCGCGAAAATTCTGTTCAACCATAACGCATAATACTCGCATAATCAATAAAACATCAATAACAACAGTACCAACTTTCCGATATTATAATATATACGATGCGAAGGCTAAAAACGTGACAAAGAGAGTCGTAAAGATCTTAGCTCTCGGAACAAAATTGGCGATACCATAAAGCAGAGAGGGCTGATATCGTTCCTTCGTGTTTACGTTTTCTACATTCCTATACCAGTGGAGGCTAAAGTATGTACGGTTTCAGCGATGGAGGACGCGTATAAGCGTAATGCACACCAACACCAAATATATATGGGGAACGATAGGTGATATAAAGTGGTAATGTCGCGACTGTCGCGGGTAACGTGAAACATAGGCTGATTGGGCCGGTTTAGCCGCGCCTTATCGCTGCCTGTGCTTAACATACATCCACTGTGCAACACCCTATTCTCGTCGCCGTTCTCCACGTTTTTAATTCACGAGTTCAGTTCGCGTCACAAACGATGATACAGTAAAGTTGGATCGTTCCACTTCCTAAGTTTCCTAAACTTCGGTAGCTTCAAATTTAATCTTGAACTTTGTACGGAATGATCAAACTCGAATATCGCAAGACACCGTTAATCTTTTATGTAATGAAAAATGAGAAAGTGAAAGAACGAGAAAATAATTCGGTAGGGTTGTTTAAATCAGCGAAGACGTATCGTATAAGAATAAATAAAATAAGCGATGAAATAATATGCCAGAAGTAAAGTGATATAGATGTACACGCTACTGAATTAAACATTTATCAACGTTCGGTTGAATACCATGTTTTGTATTAATAGAAAGTCCCATAACCAAAATCTATTATGGTACAATTTCGTAGGCAGTAATTTTGTCTCGCTGGAATATCACACTGTCCATCGTGCCATGACATCGCGTATATTTACGATCAAACTCCTTTCCTCGAACCATACAGTTTACGAGACACGGTTGGTCCGGTGACCGATGTCATCGAGACGTTGCCGCCACTGCTGGATTTATGGTCAGGATTCAAGATCTATTGGATGGCGTTATCGGTAGCACGGCAAATCGTGGGTTTACACGATTCTGACAGCTGACGGTATTACGTACCTCTACGTAGAACTGGGAGTTTTGTTTCTTCCCGTTTGAAGTTTATTTTTGATTTGTAAAATGGTAGGGTCTTGTACTAACAATATTAGTATATTGACGAGTTACAAGTTATGAGTAATAGGTTCCTCGTTTTATCGGATGCTATGTATGCAGTGCCGATGTAAATTATAATAGAAATTTGTTCGATAGTTGTTATATGAGTAAGAAGACTTTCAAAATCTATGCTGTATAGTGAATTTCAAGAAACAAGTTTAAAATGGCCAATTTCTTAAGTATTTTGGTTGCAAAAAAAAAAAAGCAAAGAATATTTGTACACGACATATTTTTGATTCGACAGTAAAATATTAAAACAGAAGCTTGAATCTTTCCTTCGTCGCATTTAGAATTTATGTTACGTTTATGAAACGAATTTGTCGGGAAACGATCGATTCGTCGAAAGTTTCATTTCCAAATGTTTCCTCAGCAATGTTTCTCGAAACCAGATTCTTGAATGTACTTTCACATCGAGTAATTTTTCTACATACTATGCCACAGTGCAAGCATGTTATTTATTCGTGCGATAGTTTAGCGCGTTATTGTTGCTTTCCAAACGCAATCGGAAAATAACTGTCTGGAGGTAACGAAGCTGTCTGTTCAGCGATAGGCAGCACGTGGGCGTCCTTTCCATTCAATACTTAATGTTTCACGTTCGTGCCATTAACTTTTAACGGGGTTTACTTTCTAAGATTTTCCTCGATATCGTATCCCATCTTTCCACATTAATTTTCTGTTCATTGCGTTTATCTTCTATTTAATTTCGTACGCTTGCATAATCATTCCCCTGACACATTTTCGCATCGTTGCTTCAACGCAGCAGTATAATGTAAATATAAAAATATTAATTAATTTCTTGTTCGAAGTCAAATGAATACACGAAGTCACGATTTGAATACAAAATTATACTTAACTCGAAGATAGATCTCGTATTTAGATAAATAAGAAAAGAAGATACGGAATGTTGAACGAAGATTTATTGAACTCGTAGAAACGAAACGTGACTATATAAGTACTGGTATCGAACTTTCCTTATTTTGATATATGTAGAAATCAATATTTAAGCGTGATATAAAACGTGTAACTAAGATAATGCTTGACCTGAACGTCTTTAATCACGATTCAGAGAACCGACGTCGAGGTCAATTATTCTCTTCAGCTAAAGAAGAGAAGAATATTTCTTCGTAATTTCATTGAAATTTCGATATATCGCAGATTGGTCTATTAACTGTTTCCCGAGGAACGTAACACGCTAACTGTAATAGTCGACTTTGAAGAAATAAACGTCCAAATAATTTATCAGCCATTGTATGTTCGAAACAAGTGTCTTCAAACACGATCTCAAATCTGTTCGAACGGATAAAATTCTACTCGTTAGAAATCAAATTCAAACGAGCTAATCTCACTGTTTGAAGACGAAACAAAACGAATTCAGTTCAAAGGCGACTACAAGCTTCGTTCGATCACGACATTATTTCAGTCCACGAAATGTCAAGGTGACCGATCACGGGAAGACGAGTTTCTCCCTTAACCTCCTACGCGATCTATTCCCGGCATCGAAGATCGAACGTGACGAATATCGGTGGCTGGTACGCGATTTACGCCGCAGTTCGCGAGAATAACGCGGCCGGTTACACCTGGCGATAAAGCATTTGTGTGTAATTCGATTATCTGCAACGGTTATTGCATGGGGTGGTGAACAACCAATCGAGACCGGGGGCCGTCAGTGGTCCTTATCGCGGCTACTATCGATGTTTCCGACCGTATGTTCAACTCAAATATTGCGAATCGCTGGTTGCAATGCCGATAGCGCGTCGTTTACCTCGAGTTGCGGCGTAAATCGCTCGAATCGCGTTCCTCTGGTAAACAAGATCCGTTGGAAACTAGGCATTACACGGTCGCGATCGTGTAACGCGAATCGAGATTACGGTTATCGTTTCCACGTAAGTCCTTGAGCTAGTACCGAGCTGACCTCATTCCCGAGTCGATTTGAAAAACCTTACAGTAGGGTGTATCGATGGATATGTTGAAATTAGCTCGTGGACGATGTTGAAGTTCCTGAAGCGTTCATTCGATTTCATCGAAGATTTCGCCTGTAGGATTCTGTTCATGGTACATTTCCACGTATAACGCAAACGAACGTACAGAGTCATCAATTTCTTTGTTTACTTTCAACGCTTCTGAGTATCTTTGTTATCAATGTTGTCGTTAGACTTTACTCGATCGGTGAAAAATTTTGCAACTGAAAGGTCTACGATCGATAGGATTTGCTTCTTTCTCGGTTGTCATTTTACTCGAACGATAAATTATTATATATAGGCGCTCCGTATTATCTCTAAATTATATTTTTGTCTTTTCGAAATGACGAGTTTATTTGGAGCCTAAAAGTGAGTTATCGTTGAAATTTAAGGTGCTTTATCTAGAGGTGGAGGCAAGCAGTTAATAAAGTGGCTCTTGCAGATGTTTGCTCTTGCTGCTAATTCAGAGTTCAGCCTCTCTTTAACATATGCGCGTCGAAAAGCCACGGTAAACAGAACTCGTTCTCTCGTGATACAGCTGTGAGCGTGACATTTCAAATTACCAAGTTCAACCAAATAGAGTTGGCAGGCTCCGGGTCTGTTTGACTCGATTCTCTTATTGCTCCAACACGAAACACGTTGTTCTTCAAACAGTATTACTCTACAAATTCTACGGCCTCCTACATTCCTTTGGAAGAGTCCACAGAACGAATCTTATCAAACAAACGTAAAGTAGAACTCCGCTAGAGATCATAAAAGTCGCGCTCAAGATGAAAATTATACTTCCACTAAATATTATTGACACATACTATTTATATATTTGATTCTAGTATTCGATACAATTAAACGTCGCTAATCTTCGTGTATTCCACCCTTTTCGCGAACGAAATATCTGAAAATTGGTGGAAAGATATACACGAAGGCGAAGGAAACGCGAATAAATTCTAACAATTGAATTTTCTAAAATATGAGTTTCTTACTTCGTACAGACCAAATAGCGCAAAATGAAAGTTTTCCAAATATGTACGCCCAATTTACGCCTACCATTGATACCAATGTCAAATAAAGAAATACGTTCTGCAGATTCTTCTCTCGTACTTCATAAATTTAAGCAAAACATCGCACATCCTCCATGATGAATCCGTTACACACCACACAAGTTAACTATTTTCGTTCGTGTCTTACAGAAACGTTGACGAACCAGTTTACACCCGTTCTCTATTCATCCTAATCTCCGTGGACAGCGGTTTCAACGCGAATCAAACGGGACATAGAAAGGCGAGCAGCGTATGTACACGCATAGGTGAACACCAGAGGTAATTTAAAAATGAGAATTACGAGCATAGCGCCGCCCGTAACCCTCGGGCATGGAATGTCAACGGTAACTACCGTCGTACGTAGGAATAATATCGACTTCTTTACGGGTCGTTGTAACAGTACAAGGGCCCCGTGCAGTTCGTTCCCCGCCGTGAATCGTCGAGAGAATGTCGGGGCCCCGACCCGTCCTGCATATAACCTACGCACCGTGCCAGATGGAGAAAACAAATATGTAGTGTGATCGCTTAACTGTTGCTGTCTAAAGTGACTTTCGTCGGGGCACGGCCGAGTCACGTGTTCAAATATTGTGTAAGGGGATTGTTCGGGGAACGGGGCCACGGACGATCTACGAGGGTGTCGGGGATGTATAATAATTCCAGCGAGGTGGGTCGAGCGATTTTTTGAATCGTTTTGACGATACGCGTTCGCTTTTTTCAACTCTTATTTTATATCTATCGATACGATCGATGTAATACAAATTCGTTGTACGAGTCTTTCGAAACTAAATCGACCAAGTAAATATATTTGGTAAATTTGTTAATTTTATTATTACCATATTAGAGTACACGATCGGTGTTTGATTTCTCGAAAGATAAATTACTTACTTTTGTAAATTACAACAACAATTTATCTGTGTCGTTAATCGAATATTAGAAGTATTCGGAAATCTTTTATTTTACGATTACATGCATCCATCTAAAATTCATCGCTTTAAACGAGGTAAAATTTGAATCAACTTCATAGGCAAATCCTTCGATCAAGTAGTCCTATTACGAAATCATATTTCTAAGAAATAACGACACAGAAACGATTCAACGATAATTTACCCGAGGAACCATGCTACGTAAACTGTACGTTTTTTCGACGAGAATGTTCACGTAGATCTTCCACTCCAGCTAACGTTTATTCATCGAGATATTTCCTTGCTTGATGTTGTTTTAACGCCGTAGCCTGAACGTTTTGTTTACAGCTTATTAAGCCTGGTAATGGCGATTACGATCCACGTGGTAGTAAAAAAGTGCATACAAAGCAGGGATACACACTCCGCCGCGATTACTTCAGCGCGAACGATACGTGAGACTCATGAAAACATAACCTTAGCTCATTCATGGCTTTCGTTGAATTCGTAGTCGAAACAGTCGAATGTCATTCATCGTGGTCACTCGATTCGAATTATGATTTTTGATCGATCGTAAGCCACGCGAAAGGAAACGTTCGTAAATAGAAAATTCCACTTCGATTCGAACCGAAGCGTTTTAAGTTGTAACATGTAATTCTAATTTCTAATAATTTGTAATTTTAATTCTATTGTTTTCTACGTAAAAGCTCCAACTTTGACCCTTCGACCGGTGTCACGACAAAAGTAATTACGCAGAGGTGCGCGACCGCATAACAATAATATCTGCGATCGAGCGATTCAACGCGAGGAATACGCCAGCCTTTGAATAATAATTTGCATGACTGCATCAGCCTTGCATTATTACCCTATCGAGTTACGTATCCTCGCATAACGCAACCGACTTGAATCGTGCGGAATAGGGATTCATGGCCGGGCATTAAAATTGCAAATTACATTACGAGGGTGTTGACAGACTGTTCCCGCTTTTTAGCGTCCCTTTCTTCTCGACTCGTCTCTTCCTTTTTTCGCGATAGTTTGTAGAAAACGTGTTCGTGTCGAATTGGCGACCGAATTGGCTTTAAATTATGTAACGTTTGCACATAGTCAAATACATTCTCCGATAAATAGCCGTAGCCAACGAATTCAGGAAAACGAACAGATCGTTTTAATGCTACTAATTATCCTGCTTGGAATCAAATTTACAATTCTGTTTAAATATCGTTGCTACATTATGCTAAGTAAATTCAATTGGAAAGCTACCCAGGAATTGGAACGTCGAGCTTCAAATGTAAATTCAATTTGCTGCCCTGTAAATAGAAAATGCTGGAAGGATTGAGAATTAACGTTTCAATGTTTCAGAATTTTATCGTATTAGTAGGATATTTCAAAACCTGCGTAGAAAAATTCAATAACCGTTGACGTAACGCTTTCAAAATTGAAACCATTGTCCGTTTGAAAAAAGAATTGCTTCATAAAGAAATCCGCGCATACGTATCGAATAGCTAAGGCAACTTAATTTTTAATCACTAGAGACTATTTTAAATATCAGAAGAAACAAAACATCGCGTCAACAAATTGGCTAAATCTCAAAATCCTTCAACTACCAGAAGCAGGGTGATCGATCCTTATAAAAATTCCAAGGTAAGAATTGTTTGGAATAATAATCTTTTTTCCAAACGACGAGATCAACGATCTTATGAGACGCGTTTTAAGACCTCTTTCTCGAGAAACTTAGCGTTGCTAAACGAGATTCATGCAACGTAGCCGTCATTTTTCCTCCAATTCGAAGAAGCAAGGTCTTACACGCGTAACCTGTTCACAATTTCGCACGTAGCCGGTCGGTTTCGAGCCACAGACTTTTAGCGAGCGTCGACTAATCATCGAGCTCCGTAGTTGCGGACTTTGACAGTTGCCAGCATTGTTAGTCCGTACAGGACGATAATTACCAGGCTCGTAACAATCGCTATAGAACCAGACATTATCGTTGCAAGCAGGAATTCTTGCTCCTCCGCTTTTCTTTCGTCTCGACGTTCTTGGCACGAACGACTCTTTCAGTTCCTCTCCTTTTTTCCCCTATTCCTTTTGTTAGGTTTGACCGTTTTGAGCTGCCAGTTTGCGCGGTGATTCTCACCTTGGCTCATAAGTAGTTTGTTCGTGGAAAAGCAGCGAGACCAACGATCACGGAGATCGTTCCGTACGAAGCAGGAATACTGAATATTTTGCAAATACCAGGGGCAATCTGGCTAGTCGATTTATGGCCGGCGAATAATTCAAGAGTCGCTCTGACATTTCGTGATTGACTGAGTTTCAGGTGATCGTTTGGCGAAACCTTTGAGACCGTAAAGCGGATATTCATGAGCTTCTTGCGAGCAATCGATGGGAAGATACGCTTGTTTTGCCGGCTTTTTGCCGGCGATGTGCTTTCTAAGAGGCGAAAATCGCTTTCTTTCTTATTGCGGTTCAACTTTATTTGTTATTTAAAAATACTTTGTAACTGGATTTTTTCTAAAGTGTGTGCTTTTTAAAAGGCGAAAATCGCTTCCTCCGCGGCAATATTCTAGTGAAACTTCGTTTTTCTTTATCATTTAAAAGTATACTGGTTTAATCGGTCTATCTTAAAGTTGCAGAATATTTCAAATATCGATAATAAATAAAATTGAAAACTAAAAGCAAAACAAAATTCCGAAAAACTGCAGAACGATTGATTTACGCTAAACTTTCGAAAATCGAAAACACGAAATAATTCGATAAGGATACGTGTCGACGAAGGGTGTGCAAATTAAATTATAATAAAAGTAAATCGAGAAATTTGATAACCACCAAGCGTGTTGATTAATATCGGCAAAGTGTTAGGTAGAGGTGTGCCTTGAAGCGCAATTATCAAAACAATCTGGTTCTCGTGGTTCATCTTTCGCCAGTTATTTTAGACAACGCCATATGACCATATGCCAACAAATTAGCCATACGAAGAAGAGAAGAGAGAACGCAGCACAAAATAAGCGAGCCAATCGCTTATTACTGGCCGTGTTAACCACTACCGATAGATAGTTGTATATACTTTCAAGCATCTGTTGGCGATAAAACAGTACTCGATAGGCATCCATTCATTACTATCTGTTACAAGTGATAGTTTATTCCTTACAGAAAAAAGAAGAAGAAAGCATAATGAATCGATTACTTAGTCGATTACTACACGCATAATTCGATAAGATACGTCCTATAAATTGTAATATTTGAATCCTTCGACTGACTCGGTTTAAAAAATATTAGAGAAATTCTTATCTCGTTGATAGTAATATTCGAGTAAAATACGAGATAATCGAATTGATAATTTATAAAACGAAGTAACTTTTTGCCTACAATGTCGTCATATTTTTTAAAAGAATTATTACAAAATATCGATAAATTATCACGTATACTATCAGATTATCGCGATAAATTATCTTATGATTCGAATATTCTTTACATTATTCTCTCTTGCTGTTTATAGATTTTCATTTTTAACATTAACTCTGCTGTGATCCTTTCTTCGTGTCTCAATCTCGCTCTGACTTCAACAAGCAAAAAGAGTTTCAACGTTTCGGAAAAAACTTTAACATACAATCGGAATGTTATGCCAAGTCCTACAGTATTCTCTCGACATCTCGTTCGCCTTAAACATCAAGTAGCAAGCACCTCTATCTCGATGCAAACGTCGTAGCAAACAATAGAATACTAAGTTAAAGCCAGGGCAGCGTAGTAGTGAGCGTATGTAGCAAACACGAGAGCGATCTCAGTGCGAAATTCACGACTGTACGTATCACTGCCTTTGAAATCTCTATGAAATCGAATTGATCCGATTGCGGAACAAGATGCAGCCTCCAAACACATACATACTTCCGTCTTACGACGCTGAAGAACACTGGAACCGTGGAATTCGAGTTCGCGAGTGCGGATAGTCGTTCGTGTAACGATCGATCGTGATCGTAAATCAGTCGCGAGGCAACATTACGGGTTGCCAGCATTCTAGATCCGTTTGGGGTGCGCGATTGGCAGAAGTGTCGCGTGAAACGAGGTCGATCCGCAGGATTCGATAAATTATCGCCGTTCGAAGACAACACTGCGTGAAACTGCGCGGATAATTTACGGATTATTGTGAGAGCTGTGAATCAAGGGAACCCAATGGACCGGCCAATGGGTTTCGTGAAACGTTCAATCTTCCCAAATATGTATAAAAGTACAGCATCATCCTGGTAGTTTTAAAAGATCAACGTTTTTTTGAAGTTTTAGATACGTGGAATATTGCGTCAACGATGTGTTCATCGAAAGTCATGTTTCTGACGAGGTTACAGGAACGAGGAAAATTCCTGAGGAAAAAGTGGTCAAAATATATCGGTTTTTTAAATTGTTGAAAAATGTTAATATATGTCTGAATATTTTTGGTAAAGTTTTGTCAAGATGGGGCAATTTCAGAGAGAGTTATTCTTGGTAAGTTAAATCCTATCACATTTGAAGTTCGCATCATTTCTAAATGTGACGTTCAAATCCCGGAATAGTTGAGAAATCCCTTTTTATACTTGGTACTGATATTCAATTTAAAAACGTCCTATCGTATCATAGTATATAGTAATAGTACTACTATTTACCAGAGTGCCATTTTTATTTTCCTTATCAATTATCGTCTTTTATCGGTTTGCTAGCGAACATACTCGTGTTTAACTTGTTGATATTCTCGATAATCAATAGTCTCTAAACGCGTCTACCAAACTGCGCATATACTTGTTTTTTCTCGGAATAATACGAAAAATGACAAACTTCGCAGCGACGCAATTTTCTTTCTATACAGGTTGTTGGAAAAAAATTTATAAGATTTGTAATTCTAGACACTGATACGACAACGAAAGTTCAAAACTGTCGTTTAAGTCTTATTTTTCAAGTTATAAATTTTTTTCTATTACATCCTGTTTTTTTCTTTTTACGATGTAAAGATATACTTCTCTAGAATAATTTCCTACATAACAACAAACAAGTGAAGATAATAGAAAGGAAGATGTACACTCACCGGTATCTGTTGCGTCGTTCATCTTCGTTCTCTTCAAAATTTCCTCGTTGGTGTTTGGTAGATTCATGTAATTCAATTCGCGGCCGTACGAAAAAGGACAGGCTGGGTTTCCTTTCTTCTGATCGTGACAGCGTCCTCGAGGATAAATTACGCGTTGGTCGCGTATGGATAGACAATAGGGCCAGAGGCGTGGAACGTGTGTCGCGAGTAAAACGCCTGAAAATTGCTCCCTCAGGGTGACATTAGACTCGGGCTGCCACGAATGCGCGAGACAGGGCACGTCGTTTAACGTGTAATTTGTTTAGCCGAACGAGGACAACCAGACCTCAGAGCAACGGTTCTGGAATTACGTCGTCTGCTTATAAGAAACTTGTAATCTCAAATTTATATTTATTTACATTTACTCTATTATAAAATAATTTATGCGCTTTAAAGAAATTAACACGTAGGATAGATGTTTTTAACTTTTCGCAAATGCCAAATTTACGTTTCCAGTTCTGAAAAGTCCTTCGCTTTATAGAGATGGAAATAATTTTCGACAAGAATGAATAATGTTGTAAAATACTTGTAAACATTGAGATTCGTAACAGTATCTTTTAATAGTATCGAACATCACTGTCACGATCAGAATCATCTGGTCGACCTGAAACAAGCCTCAAGTATAGTACGTTCTAAAACAAATCGCTTCTCACGAACCGTATCCTTAAAACGAAATCAGCGGGTCAATTACGCGCGAGCCATAAAAGCGTACCTTATCGAGTTGGTTAACACCGAAAAAGGAAATCGCGTTAGCAACAATACCCTGCAATCACCTGATTCCGCCCGTGAGATTGCACCGTTAAAAGATTAATTCTGAAAATTGCCACGTTCCGACCGATCTTGTACATTCCCGATCACCGTTATCAAAACGAAACTCGCGTCCATGAACCAGATAAGAGGTATGCTTTCGAACAAATACCAACTTGCTCGCGAATCATAAACGAACACAAACATAAGAATTCTGCGGTCTCGAGTGTATCCAAGAAGATCCTCGAAGTATCGAGAATATTTGGAAGCGCGGAATCGTTGCGATTGGGCCGAGATCAATGATTAAAATGAAAATCCCAAGGGGTACACGCTCGTTCAGCCCTCTTTGGTCCTTTCGAACGCGGTTTCGAACGCGAGACCGCGGCATCTGCCGGTTCTTCAGGATAATTATTTACGGCAGATAGGATCTCGACTGGGGTTCCGCGGCGGGAAACAAAAGAATCCAACGTAGGGAAGGATAGAAGCGAAGAGAGGTTGGGGAAGGAGAGAATTCCGAGGACAGGGTACGCGTTGCGCCGCGTTTCACGTTTCCCCGTGGACGACAGCCGACCACGGACTCTTTGGATTTTGCTTCGGCCCAAGGGTTCTGGCTAAGGATCCTGAGAACCTAGTCGTTCGGCAGACGCACTTTTTTCCCTCGATACGGTTTACAGATATGAGACAATAGCCTCGAATCCTCTCTATGACGGCGCAGCTCGAACCCGACGGCGACTTTTATGGCTCGCGCCGATCGTTATTCTTCGGTCTCTGATAATACGTTATACGCGAGGATATTATAGTTGAAATATATGTACTCGGGATCAGGTTGACGCGAATATTTGCACAACGAACGCCAACGGAACGTCCGTTCGCGCAATATTACTATACCACGATCTAATGAAATATTAGCCTGGGAATTAAGCGCACCATCGTTTCAGTGGGAGGAATGCCGCGCATGCGATCGCAATTAATGAAGAATTATTCCTCGAGAAGGCACGTAGACGCGTGCTTTTATACCAGTACCGGTATAAAAGCCGGTCCACGCACCGGCCACGGGTTGTAAAACCGTCCGAGCGTCCAGGGTATAAGCTCGCGGATAAATACTCCGTAGCAGCCAGACGCTGTAAACAATGTTGCTACAAACGAGCTTGATAATTGAGGCGGCTCTTCCTTGCATACCCAGTCTACACGTGTACCGTTCAACCGCATCGTAATTCCTCGACTAACCTATGAGGCGTTCCCAACGCTCTCTCGGTGCCCTCGAATATTAGCCAGCCTATTCGTAAAACGCATTTACGCGAATCATGCCAGTCACCGGTGATTTAGGCATGTCGTCAAACAGTACATGATATATTTGCCATTTCGAATTCCTCTTGTGAAATTTAGACATTCGTTGTTGTTGAAAGGCTAGTTCCACGTGAACATACACGTCGCATGTATGACGGGTATTTTTATATATTGGATTACAAACAGGTCGCTTATAATCTACGACTTTCATTTAACTTATCCCTGTCCGCTACTATTATTACGTAATAAATTACTATGTAAGAGAGACCTAGTCACGTACATCTCTGTACAGAACTAGCCTAAGCTTCGTTTTGTCATTGTGTCGTTGCGGTTATACGGTTTCGTCGATTCTCAGACCTTGTAACGTTGTATTTTTTATTTTAAACAGATGAACATTGTCACTTATCTTCTTAATATCTTCGTAGCTGCAAAATAGTCTTGTTTACAAGATATAAGAGAAAGAGATAGAAAGAAACGAAAAACAGAGAGAAGCTTAAAAACTAAAAAAGCTGTCTATATCTTACGACAATTACCTCAAGGTAGAACGACGTATAAAGCTATCGGTAACAAGATCGGGTTCGTTTCTTGAAATCGAGTTGGTCGAACCATCGCGACGCCTCTAGGCGTGATAAGCGATGCACTTTTATCGGCGAAGGAACGCTAGCCTATCGCGGAAAGAGTGTCGACATGCAAAGTGAGAGTGCTCTTATTCCGGAATATCCAGTATTTCCAGTATAGCGGTTGGCGCCGCTCCATCGATTATAAATTCCAAACGTGGCGGCGCGATTATATAAACCCCTCGATCGCTTAATTACCCTAATGTCCTGCAGCTTAACGGGTAACGAAAGGTTTCCAGTTGCGACAACGCAAAGCAAAAAGTTGTACCGTTTCGACGCGATACGGCCACTACCAATTGTGCTTTGGAAATCGTGCGTAGATTCTTGATAAAAAATCTTTTAATGAGATTCGAGGAATAATTTATCGAGGAGAAGTAAATCAACGTTATTTGCAATAGGATAGACAGTAATTAGGATTTTAATGATCCAAATGCTAGGAGCGGTTTTTGTTTTAAAGTCGTCAACTCTTTACGACACACGCAGCTTACTACTTAGTGTTAGTAACAAGTTGGTATAATAGTTACGATTAAGATGCGTAATGAATACCTAATATAGTAATTGTAATGCAGTAATAACATGGTATAGGGAAACGTATTAGATAAGACTGAGAAAGAATCTTATAATATAGAGAAATTGCTTGTCTTGTTTCGATTTCATTTGAAATTTATATGTATTAGTAGGAAATCTGCTAACCAATATTCGTCGAATCAAACTGTGTGTTTATTTTTACAAATGCAAGCGATCAATATCGATTCTATTATAGAAATTTTTTATCGTAGAAAATGATCGAGAAAACAAATTGCTAAGCATCTACGGAATTAAAAGAGTGTTGTTAATCGCTTACGAAATTTTCTGATGATTAACTCATTCTCTTCCCGAATGTTTAAAAAATACTTCCACTTTAGCTCTATACAAAATTTCTTAATTAACATTCCTAAGAAGATTCATCGCAACGTAACCGATCGATCGACAAAAGTTTATCGAGAAATCTGACAATTTAAAGAATTTTTAAAGACTTCTCTTGAAAGTGACAGAAGTATATACACAAGCGGAAATCGGTTTGATCACGTAAAACTGTCCACCAGGCGCGAGTTACGTTGTAGAGTCGCGGAGGCGTCGACAGCAGAAGGTCTGAAAGCCGGGAGCACGGTCGAAAAGTCGAATCCGTGTCCAGGACAAAGGAGTGCGGCGGCTAACGCGCGGAGAGGGGGAGGTCCTGGGGCTCTCAGCGTGTGGCGTTGTATCCTTTGGTTGTAAAACAACTTGTAAAACGTGCGGCCGAGATGCGTTCTGTCAGCTCCGGTTCCGAGGCGAGGCTATCTACGTGTCGAATCTATAGTGGACCCGATGAAAACAAAACAAATCTCGCCACTAATCCCAATTATGACGTAATACTTTGCGCAAATTGCGTGACAACGAGAATCCGCGTGAATTATCTTCGCGTGAAAGAGCGTCGAACAAAGATTTTATGTTATTCCAAAAAAAGTGTACGTAATTTAAAAAAAATCTTCAAAAAATTACTGACGATAATTTACATTAGCCTCGTGGAATTTTTTAAAAGCTCAAGAAGGTAGCGAATGTTCGAAAGTCTTGTAAATTATAACGCTAAACACGTGGAACAATTTTCTACGATCAAGAGTAGACGAGAAGAAGAAGAGGAAGGATCATCTGCTCGGATGAACTTCCTATGGTATTAGCAATCATCCTCGAACGTATCGATCAATCTTCGCACTTGTAGATAACCATCCTTCGAGCAAAATCACGAACGTGCTGTTAAAATTATACAAACTCATTTTTCAAGCAATCCTTCCGTTGCCAGAGGCAATCTTTCGCTTTGAGCGGTGTTCGGTTAAATGTGAACGGTTTTTGCAACGCGCTACAAAATTGCCAGGAGAAAAATAAATTAAGTGCAGACGCATGTCGCGCCTCACGGTGGACAGTTTTCCATTTACATAAATGCTGGCCGCGGCTTATTTTAACGCGAACGCGCTTTATAACCGAGCATGCAAATTGATTTACAGAGTCGTAGTTTCGAGGAAACGTTGATTTTAACCGGAGTTAACCGTGCAACTGTCGACTGGCCGCGCTTGTAGAATCAGTCGTTACGTTGATTTAGATAGCATTGTACGGTTCACCTTTAAAGTCTACCGATCGTGAATTCTACTTGTCCGCGGTAAGTGCAACTTGGAACGATCAGGCAGTTTGCAAAGGAGATTGAAAAATTCGATTGAATAAATGATAGAATTTGAGTACGTATTTTATCCTTGTTTGTAAAAATTCTGTATTTCGTTTACTCGTCTGAAGAGACACGATTTTGATTACTTTTCTAATAAATAGAGAATCGTAATTAACGGTACAACGAGGAAAAGTATGATTCTATAGGATAAAATAGGATATAAAAGAAGGATCGTACTTAATATCTTCAACTTATTTTATCCTACGGAATAATTCCTCTTGACGGTCGTAATAATAAGTTACAAGATACTTTCTGATAAAAATAAAAATAAAAAGGGACCAAAAATACAGAAGCCTCGTTCCCCGAAACAAAACGCTCGACAAATTATCATCACTCCGGATCTTCAGCCACTTCTCTAGAAATCCGGAATACCTGCGCAAGGAAAGAAGAAACGCCATCAACTATAACTCCACGAAAGAGAAGAAAAACGACACCCCTTCCGCTTCTCTGCTATTCCTGGCCGATAGGGTCAAGATAATTCGTTAAAATGAAATCGCGTCAATCTGAGCCTGACACGTGTATCCCTCTGTTAATCTACCCTCCCGATCTAAGCCCCTATTGCACAGGCAAACGAACTACTCCGTTGCCTCGTGGACTCGTTCTGGGCATTATACACGCAGCGAGGTACATTCGAACGAACCGTTCCACGAAACGCGCGACGACCACCGGGCCGTTTTGTTTTTAAGCGCTGAGGTTTTCGGGCCCACTAACGAACAACCGATGCTTATCTGCCTGAGGCTTGGTGCATTACCGTCCTTCCTTGAGGTCAGTCCCTGGGTTCGGTCAAACTGGACGCGTGAACTTACCTGAAACAAAAAGAAACGGGTGAATTTAGTCGACGAATGATCGCGAATACCTGTGGCCTAATTTAATTGCTTGTTAGCAAGCTCGTTTCGACCAGCTCGTCCTCTCCAATACGAGAGATAATCCAACGGGGCTGCTATTGCGTATTTCAGGGTGAAGAAGAGGTTTTACCGACGATCGAACGAGGTGCTGGCAAGGGATGAAAATGGAATGCAGTCGGATTATACGAATTGTTTTATTCGATGAGGTTCTTTGAAATTTTCTTTCGTTTCTCATATTGGAAATTATCGACGTTAATAATGATGGGGTTAATACGAAAATTATTGTTCGAATATAATTTGTGAAATAATTTGGGCAATAATTTATTTCTTTACTGTCAGAACTATCTTCATTTCTAGCCTTACATACCAAATATACATATTTTCAATATTGATAGGAAATAAATAACTACAACTGTATTCGTACTATACTGTAAAGGGGTTAATTTTTAAATAATAACGTTACACGAGACTCTATAATAATTTAACTTCGTAAAAAAACACAAAGACAAATTAATTAGAGACGTTTGAACAGGATTTAAAGAGTCGTAATGGTACAATAGGTCTGGTAAATGACCCGGGGAAACGTGAGTACACTGAACACATCTTTAGCAGGTTACGGACGACATAAAGTTCAAAGATGTTGTTCCATCTGCAGAATCTCCTGGCATCAAGGTTTCTATTCTTAGGTTTTCTAGGTACCACAGGTGTTAGCATTTAATATCTGTTCGATCGCAGTGTCATTGAAAGCTATATATACATAGCATGTACGTTAAAATTCTACCTCGTTAGAAGCACGTCAGAATGTATTAAGAGTACGATTGACCTCAGATTGTTCTCTATCGATCAATGGCCCATTCTCTCAGGTGTCTACAGATATTAACATATATATTAACCATTCATTTATCTGCCCACAAACTTTGGTTACATTAAATTTCGTCCCACCCATCGAGACGAACGTAATCATCCCCTCGGATTAGCGAAATAATTTATTGCACTTTCTCTGTACCCTGCCACCTACACTGTTTCTCTCTCGATCGAGGAAATCGTAGAACCGTGTAAGTACGCAAATCGCATTCCTTCCAGTACTTGCCGTGTACAATCGTGAAAATATTTGAAGTATATTAAAGAAAACGACTTTTTAATTGTCATACGAAAGCTAAATGAGAAAAGCAAGTTAAAGAAGGATATCGCCTGGAAAAAATTGAAAGAAACAAGCTTTTGCTTTAAAAAATATTCTATATTATTGTATATACAAGTATTATATATCAGATGTGCTATTAGCTTTTCCTTGTCAAAAGTTCTCTACTTTTGGAACCAATAGATTGTTTCTCTTTTTAACAATGTTATACGAAGCGACATTTTCCGCTGTTAAATAAAATCAAAATCAAAAAATGAACAAGATCGTACTTAACATATTTTCACAACATTGTGAATGAGTGTACATTACGAATGAGAAAATTGACGAAAACTCGTATTCTCTTCTTCATTTGATCCGTTTATTTCATTCGATCATACCAATGAATGACCGCTGTATAATATTCATACGCTTAATGATTTAATATTATCGACAAAAATAATATCGGGACGGGTAAATAATTGCCTTAAGGTTGATATTTCGTGTACTGGCCATAAAATTTAAGACGGCACACGGTGATAAATCTTTGCTGTTAAGTATACGGAGTGCAGCCTGTCCGACAGCTTCTCTCGGTTGCAATATTTTATTCAAATTTTAAGTTATTACTCGCAAGAAAGCCATACGCGCGTTATATTTCCCCGGTGCTCTCCACCGGATCATCGTCGTCTCGTTTTCGTGCTTTCGATATTGAAAAATATACCATGCTGCGTGCTGTGAACAGCGTCGACGAAATCCGGAGACAGGCATCGATATTGCAAATATCAAATTTATAAAAATAACGAAGGAAAAAATTCACGAAAACGCGAACCTTTCCAACAATCTAACAAAGTTAAATCTCTCCAGAAAGCTAAGAGCCGAAAAGTCTTTAATGACTGATTTACAACGTGGAACGAAAATCCTTCTTAACGTCGGAGGGATTATACGTGGTTGAAAAAAATTCAAGGATCCTCGAGTGAACGAGTTCGAGTAGAGGACAACGCTCGATTCGCAGCCAGACTCATCCTTGGGCCGAAGGATCGTATTTCTAAGAGTTTAAAGCGAGTTTAGAAGCGCTCGTAGAATGCTATAGTCTGGACGTTAACGGTAACCAGCGATCGTAAGGACCTCCCGGCATGGTAGTAGGATTTTATCGAGCGACCATGAGTAAAAGATTCCGAGTCGACTCATTTCGGTAAGTGCGTCCTTCCACGGCCTTGCAATCTACTTCTGCTAATGGAACCTGAATCTCGACTACGCACTTTGCCATACCATCCTCTTCAGAACGTTCGTAATGCTACGCGTACCGGTCTCGCCACAAAGTAGAAATCACTGGCTCAATTGCGAAATCAAACTGATATCGTCTAATCGTAAGAGAGAATAAAAGATGGAATTCAATATTGGATTTTAGGAAGATTTTCTATGCTCGTTACTATAGCGTAATATTCGCGATTTGCGTTGAACTGTTTGTGCAGTCTCTTATCTCTGTGATAACTACCTTCTACAAGAATTTTTCTCCTTTCGAAAAACAGATACAAGAAAATATATAAAGAAAAATTGTATCTCTCGTGTACACGATGACATTATTGTAAACATTAACATGGCGCTTGCGTTCAGTGCGCCACATTTTCCTCTCTTTGCGTCCAAATTACGTCGTTCTCTCGCGCAATAACGCGGAAGAAAGTTGGCGAATTACAGCGCTGAAGGCAGTCAATGTCCCGATTAACGAACGCTCGAGGATTATTTTGGAACGGAGCTAGGATATTGCGAAGCGTCGTTGGTATAAATGAGTTTACGAGCGCATCGGTGTTCCGCTGATTCTGTGAACGGTACCGCGATAGCGAGTGAAAGGAAGTGGATATTTTCAGCATACCGGGGCCGTTGGAACATTTAGAAATTCGAGATCGGCCAAAAAAAAAAAAAAAAAAAAAAATGTTTAGCAGGATATTACACTGCGAATATTACCTGCAACGTTAATACCGCGATACAAAGATATCTGCTATAATAGAGATGAGAAATTTTCAGAAAGTTTATTGCCCGTGCAGTAGAACGTTTCGTAACGCTTCCATTGCCAATGTAGCAACGTATATATATCCGTATGTATTTAATTTTAAGAAAATATCCCTATATACGATGTACGACTAAACGTTCTACAATCTGGTGAATGCTTAAACTATCGAATCGACTCGACTCGACCTTCGCAATTCATTCGAACTAATTGAAAGTACGTGGTAACAGGACCGATAGCCAAATGTTATAGGAATCGAATGGAATGGAATCGAGCCGGAGGTATTTGATTTTAATTAAGAGATTATTTCAACCAGCGTACTCGGAGGTGGAAAAATTGATCGCATCATCGAACCGTAAATGTTTCTTAACGAACTGCCGAAAGGCTATCTATCCAAGACCAGCAGACCAGTAGAAATACAGCTTTTGTCGAAGCTTCGCTATCGAAAACGGGCAGAGAACAACCATTAATCGTCTGAACACTCACTACCTATCTACTGTCGTTCCCGTAAAAAACATCGCTCTTCTTTCCCTTTCTCTCTCGCTGTTCGCTCGCCCTTCTCCTTTGTCCTCCGCATCTCCTTCGTTCTCCCCGGTAAAGTGCATCGAGGCTCGAGATCGAGACGCAGAGTTATAATTGCCTACTCGGCGAGTCCAACATTCCACGTGCGTTAAAGTTATCGCGGTTGAATCGCCGCGTACGCCATAATGCTCCTTCTTCTTCTTCTTCTTCTTCTTCTTCTCCTACCTCCCCCACCTCCTATAGATCTTCCTCTTCGTCTTCTTTCTCTTCTTCTGTTCTACCCTGCAGCCGTTTCGCGATGGTCCTCTTTTTAAGACGACGTTGCCTGAATCTCTGGCACCGACGAAAAGAAGCTGGCGATATCAGGGAAGATCTGGTCGAACGATCTATCGCGCGTTATTCCCGGAGGAACTCGATATATCCGAAACACCCCGGTATTATCCCTCGCGCTGCGTCCTCCACAGGTTGTGATGTAAGGCGTGTAGCATCGATAAGAAAGGCGCCTACTTAATTTCAGAATTATCGCACGGTCTCTCGGTGCATCCTTCTTCACGCTGACATAATTTGAGGCTCGAGCGTTACTTTGTAACAGCCAGATTCTTCTTAATTCGCGGGTACCGAGAGATAACGCGTTTTAATATTACCTTTTAAAACGTAATGCTTGGGAATATCGAACGATATCTCTTAAGTTCATTATCAGCTTTTTCTTGGCTACGATTATTCAAATGAAATTGCGTTTCTTTGGTTAAATCTTGTTAGCAATGCGTTACTACGAATTTTATTTTAAAGCATTGTCTCTCAACGATTAGAATCGAAGTTATTCTGAACATTTTTCGCAACGTTTAAAACAATTAATACAACGAAACCGAAGAAAGAATTATCGAAAAATGAATTTTATTCGTAACACTGGTGTTCACATTTTGACGTTATTCTTTCGTGTAAACTATTGAGATAACGCTAACAGAAAAATACAATTACTCTATGTAAATTAGATCGGAAATAAAAGAAGAGTGACTTATTTTAAAGAAACACCGTAATAAATAAAATTCAGGTATAAGTATGTTTGTTTCTCCGGGCAAGCGTATCGATTTGAGCACCCACGACGATGGACGAGGATCGTCGAAAGGCCAACCGGGCTCGCCTCTAATTAGAATAATTAACGAAGCTGCTGGTCGTGGATGATCGTTCCGCGTCCATTACCCTCGGTCGTAGCCCGTTCTATCGTCGGTATTTTCATAAGCGAGCACTCGACCTTGCTGGAATCCGACCATGGTCGCCGAAAAATCGCTTTAAAAGGATTCTTCGGCCGGTTCAGCTGTGGCGGATAAATAAACAGCGCGAAAAAAAGCGAAAAGGAAGGTCGGAAAGGGAATCGGTGTCGAGCAGCGAGCAGTGCCGCATTCTGGCATCGTGTCGCATGCAAATATCCTCCGAGAACTGTTCGTTCCAGGTGGCACGCACACCGATTGCCTTTCCTTTCCGCCTTCGTTCTTCTGTCCTTCTCGATACGATGTTCCAAAAGGGTTGGAGGTTAAAATATTAACAGACGTGCTGTGTTTCCCCGACGATAGAAATTAGCGCGCGTGTCCATCGATCTTATCTTTTTAAACGAATTAATCGTTTATCGAACATTTTATGAACATTTTATCGAAGTTATATGATTGACAGTATCTCAGCGATGCGGTCAACCTGATGTTTCGTTCTGTGAAATTAATGTTGTAGCATAATGACTATTAATGGAATCATAATTTGCCGCAATAACGTAATGTGTAATAACGTAGTGTGACTGTAATTTTAAGTGTCCCTTGGTCGGATTTTTATATATGTCGGGTCGTCTTTGGAAAACAGGGCGTGTAATGAATCTTTCTGCGAGTTGTCCATCATTGTTGTATACCAGATGGTATTGATCGAAGCGAATGTATCGCAAAGGTTAACAAATGATATCGGTGAGCGAATAACTGAGATGTCGGTGACGATGAGTTTAGGTTCGATAACGAATACACGGTCAACGGGATAACGATTGCGATTAGGAACTCGACGTACGCGTTCACCGGGCTAGTCGAACTTATCGGATCGAACCTCGGTCCAAGTGCAACTGCCCTTATATACTCCTCTCCGTATCTCTCTGTATCCCTCAGGTGAATCCCTGTTTTCAAGGAGAGTTATTTAATTACTTTATACCTCTGTTAGATACACGTCCCTCTCGTGACCCTGGCTACGTTCAGTGACCCATTATGTCACTTGGAGCCCAAGCCCACTGTCATCAATCTCGGATAATCATAATTGATTTAACTCATAAACAGCTATTTCTCAGTTTTATCGTTTAAGTACGGCTATAATAAAAAGTCTGGACTAAAGTATCGGGGACTTTCGCAAACATTCCGAAAGAAAGGCTCCGGTATCCTTTCATCTCCGACATATATAATCGACAATGTCACTAGTAGAGTGATTTTCATTAAGTGGTATATCATAAGATTGATATGGAATTATAATAATTTTGTGCTGTCTTGTTAGAATTATATAACAAACAATTTTATTATTACGGTAATATGGTGAACCTTAATATTCATATGTATATGATTTGCATGTAAAGCTTCGGAAAAATTGAAATTAACAGAATCACAATATTAATATAACGTTATTCCAGCTTTGTCAAAATAAAAGGCAAAAGCTGCAAATTCTTCTCGCAGTTACGTGCCATGCACCGAGACGTATTACTTTACGCTGCACAGCTGACACGATAAAACGAAAATTTAAATTTCGTCCGCTGTTTGCATAAGCAGAGTTCAGCCAAACGATCGCCTGGATCATCAACGTAAAAATCCTCTTTATTACGCGGCTTTCCTTTTCCGACAAATATCAAATCCAAATCGATCGCGTGTAAATTATCTTACGTTGCTTTCCCATTTTCTTCGAAAATAATTCGTTCCATCGTTAAACTATCAACGATACTTTCACGCGTTTCCTCCAGAACGATCGATTTTGTAAAACATAATGAGAGCCATTAAACTAAACAACAGCTATAAAATTCAGTTTATAGCTCTCGCATAGATAAAAAGAAACAGGAGCGTGGCGTTTTAAAAAGTCATAAGTGCGATCGCTATAAAGAAAATATCAATCGTAAAGGTATAAATGGGCAAAATCGAAAGAGCATGTCGTTCGAACGTGTTGAAGTAACTGCTTGGACAAAAAATCTACACCTTTTCTTTTGTTTGTCCGTGACCTGGAGACCGCTGTTACGAAGAGAATAGAATTTAGTGAAAAAGTTCAAAATAAGGAGAGGTCTGTATTATTGTGTTCTTGAATATACATTTGTTTTTACGAATATCGTTTGTTTTGGGTTACAAGGTCTAGAAACAAAAGAGCTATAAGTAGATTTCTATCGTTGTTCCGTGTAGCCTTCAGCTAGAGCTACACACCAAGATTAACTTTTTGGTAATGTCCTTTGCTATAAATATTTCAACGTGTTTCCTATCGTACTTCTTATTGTATTGTACAATAACACTGAGAGAATGAGAATCTGGATCAGCATACAGTATACTTATACTTATGCCTATATATTTATACCTATATTTCCTCATACTTATTATACTTACTTACTTATTATACTTATTACTTATACCTATATTTCAATATATTTTTCTATTACAAATGCATCCACTCGTTGCTTTATCAGTCAACCTCAACAGAACGCATCCGTGATACCAGTTTCGATTACTATATCGAGTCTCAGGTATAACGACCACGATGTTAAGAAACATAACGCAATAACGTCGGGCGACTGAGAAATGGTTATAAATAAAATTCTGCGTCGACGCAACACGTTGGCCCTTAATAGTGAGATAATAACTCCTCGTGGCGAGCATCAGCTACGTACGATATCGCGTGACTCAGCCATTGTTGCTCTGAAAAGTACGGATTACGGATCGTCCTGACCTGCCATCATCGGCCACTGCTGATCTTCGAGTATCGACCGGTACCCATAGATCGCATTCCGTACGAGAGAAAAATGCATCTCTCAAAAGCAATGCGCCCCGTGATTAGCGCTTTTGTCGATATCCTTTAAACCTTGCAATCGATCCGCCAGTTAGATAATAAAGCATCGTCGGATCGATGACTCGGTCGAATTCGTTAATTAAAATTCCTGCCCAACACCATTAAAAATCCTTGCCTCGAGGTATACGGTGTAAGATAAGTATTATCCTGTTTGGTTACGCAAAGTGTTCTATCTAGCGTTATTTCGTTTTTCAAGATACGAGATGTTCAGAAGGCGCAACGATTAGCTTCGTAAATTGTAACGTCGAAAAAAGTAACGCGATATATCAAAAATATTTGTTTAAACGCGTCTTAGAACTATAAATTCCTATTTGTGTAATTTTATTGACTCGATAAATTGAATTTTATTATTTAATCGATATTTGAAATGCACGGTGTACAAAAAATATTGCCAATCTTTAACAACGTCATTTTTATATTTGTCAAACAACACTGTTCGAGCTATCGATATCTCGTTGGTATCACATCGGTGCCTGGAAATAGATCGTGCACAAATTAAAGTCTCGCGGTGCAATTTTCCCGACACAATCAGCTTAACCTTATCAAATGGTAATACGACCACGCGAAAGATTAAGCGCGCGTTTATGTATCCCCATAGGAGATCGTAGCGCGCGCAGCGGTAGCGAAGCAACAGCAGCTCGCGAGCTTCTCTTTCGACTGCAACAACAATGGTCATGGATCACCCGGTATAGCAGCTGCGGCTCGCGAACGTCTCCAACAGCCTTGGGGCCGCGGTTATGATGTTCTTGTTATTAATTTGTTTTGCGCGCTACCCGCAACACGTCGTGCGGAAACCAGTTTCTCAAGACGTATAGGATTACCAAGCGGCACGACCTGAAGAACCCACCGACAGCTTTCGGACGAATAATGCTACCACGACGAAAGCTCGTCGCTCTTAAAACTATCTCGGAAAGTTTGCGCGTTTATCCATCTTGATCTCGAAACCAGTTTCGAATTTTCGACCGCAGGATTTTCGTATATCCTTTGGGAATACTCCCCGATCCAGTCGAATAAAAATAAAAGACTGGTCGCTTATGAATTATAGAAATATTAGCATTCCTTGCGTAACGACTAGTCGTGGAGGTTGCCAGAGAAAAAAGGCGATATAGCGTGGCTAATAATTTTATAAAGACACGTAAAAATATCTCCAAAGCTTTTATAGTCACAGTTTTGCTCTGTGGTTTGCGCATTAAAATGCTTGACAAAAAATCCATTATAAGATCGTGGATTTCTATGGGTTTACGTGAAATTCGGAGGTGCAGAAATGCGCAGAGTGCGCGTAATGTGCGAGGTAAGTTCTTTTGTTAGAATGGAACAATGACAAAAAAAAAAAAAAAAAAAAAAAGAAATGAATAAGAAAGGAGAAGAGAGATGGCGTTAATTCGACGAACGAATTTCTCATAATGACGGCGAAATCGTCGAGCGAACCTCCTTGATACGACCAGAACCAATCGTTGAATAGAAATTTCTAAGCAAAAAGAAACAGTCCGGACGAATAGCGTATTTTAACGCGGACGATTTCTGAGTAAAGATTTTTTAACGACGTTTTCTACGTGACGTGTGACGAGTACAGATGCGTCGTTTCGACGCGGTTCTTATTTAAAACGGAATATAGAGCGTGTTGAGAGAAGGACGGAGAGAGAAACGAGTCCGAAAGAAATAGCTGTCAGCTTTGTCAGTCGGCCACTACCGTTATCTCTTTGGTTTACCTGTTCGTACCTAGCTGTACGCACAATGTGCCGCAATAGAAGAACAGAGAAAGGAGAGAGAGAGAGAGAAAGGAAATTATTTAGACTTAAGGTAATACGGGGGACAACGGGAGATGTTAGAAAGTCTGTCACGGATCGAGGTTGAAGTTTTGACGCGGCGAGCGTGTGCTTTGATTCCTTTCGAAAGAGGAAGAAGAAACGTTGTCGGTTGTTATGTAAAACGTAGCCTAACTGCCGTTTAATAGAATGCACGTCGAATCCGATTATATGCCATGCTTTTTGTAATGGAACACACACTATACGAGGAATGTTGCTTGAAGAAAAGATTTTGTAACGAGGAAGAACATGCCTTTGTAGGCTTCATTCAGTTTTTATCATTCTAAACAAAAACTAATTGTAAGGATCGTTTTAGTACTATTTTAAAATTTTACGGCGTACTTTTAAAAGCAAAAATGTTATACGACTGACACGTATGAAGATTACGGGAAAAAGATACGACAAGCTCAACTTTGTTTTTTAATTTTTCTCCTATTTACATATATCCAGAGTGTAATACCGTATAATACAAATATTTATTCCGCTTGGAATATTTTATACGCGTTTGAGTAATTCGCGCTTGCTGCGTATTTCTACGTCTTTAAAATTCCCGCGTATAATATGCATATAAATGCATAAAACTCTGCAGTCTAGTAATTACCAAGTTCCTTAAAAACACCATGTGCCTTGATTACTTTCGCATTAACGCGAACTTCGATCGAATATTGATCGGTGAAACAGCCGCTTTGCGACTTAGCGACGCGAGAGTTGCAAAGAAACGAGTACCGAAAACGGTACAAGTACGTTTCGAGTCGCGTTAGCGGGTAAACGATGAAAGTTTCGTGGCAAGAAGCCGCTTCTGGCCGAGTGCCAGCACTTGCGTCAAGAAACGCGCTCACCTGGAGGTCACTGATCGGCCGAATCGCGTCTCGATCTTCTAGTCGGCCACGGGGGATCAGGGAGGCTAAAGGAGAGCTCTCTACGAGGCGATTATAAGGAACAGGGAGCGCCACCCTGATCGCAAAAACCCTAAATGGTTTAAAGACTACAAATTCAGGCCGTGATACACGAGGAAGGGTCGGTCTTGAGCCATTATTTATGAATTTGGTGCGCCGAAAAAGGCTGCCCGGAGCAGATCTCTGGCCCGGGAACGGGCAACACGGTCGAGATACGAGAAGCCGAGAGAGGCGCTCTACGGATTTCAAATCGATCCGCAAACCGGATAAAATATTTTATGGAGAACGTGCTTTAATGGCCCTTACGACGAAGCAGGCCCTCCGCGACCACATTGATTTGTGGTTACGGAGGACGACAGACCTTATCGATTGGCCCCGTGTCCCTCGTCAGCCGATCCGTTTCAAGAGAGATTGCGATATCGCGAGAGCCACTCTGCAACGTCGAGAAACTTGGAAATTTCGGGATTTCAGTCGCTCCGAGCGAATCGTCGTATCGGACGAAAGTATACAAAGACCTTGGTTTTGCCCTGCCAGCGCTCAGATGTCCGACGAAGCGTATTTATTACGCGATGTTCGCTTATTACGACGGAGCATGCGACGAGTCGAATAACTTTTCATTTTTTCTACCGATTTATCATCGATGTCGAAGTTGTTTGAAAATTAAAGCTCAAAAGCTTCCAAGTTACATATTTATCGTTTACATTGAACAATTGGGTAATTGTTTTACTAAGATCGAGGCTACTCTCGATCCGTTTACTTCCCTGGCGAAACGCGTTGAATATTTACAGTAACAGCTTCGAAGAAAATGGAGATTTAACCGGAAGCCAGTCTCTGGTCATTTCGATATCACTTTGTCCATGACAATAATAGTTTACGAGACACTGGCAAGGCGGATGATATTACGCCACCGTAACGCCACAGGCTCTTGATTTAATTTAAGGTGCACCGTAACGTTCCTCCGCCTTTTTACGTGGGCGTTGAGCGCGTGCTGTCCGTTTACTACGATCAGCAGAGTGTTACCGACGCGTTCGGTAAACCTAGCGACGGTTTCGAGAGGCCTTCCGATTCGATCATGCTCATTATGAGCACGATATCAATTTTTCACGTTCGAAAGAGTTAGCCGACGATTTAATCTGAAATTAATCAGAAGCCGACACGCGGTGAACTCGGTTCGCGTCCAAATAGAATGACACTCAATTTCAAAGTGACGGGCCTGCGGGATGTCCGTTCTATCCTCTGTCAATTATCTCACGCGTGTTTAAACAGCAGAGAAAGCTTATGTTAATTCGGCCGATCGGTGATGCGTATTGTGGAATTAATTTATCGAATCCTTTGTGAAAGGAACTGCTGGATTTTTTGTTGATCGTTTGTGAAACGGAATGTCAGACTGCTAAGTTCTAGATATCTCGAATGTTATTAAATTTTCAGTCGACCAGCTTGTCACGTGAATCGTACAACGTTGAGTAACTTGTATATTTTGGTTGCGACGATGTATAATTGTAATTAGACGAAGAATCCTATATAATTAATCGTTTAACATAAATTCAGGAATACGGACATTCCATCTGTATCAAGTAATTAGAAAATACTTTTGCTATTGTCGTAATAAATATAATTATATAATTAATTTAATAGATAATTCGTAGCTAAAAATTTATCGTACACCTATCGATAGAACGTATAACAATGGTTAGCTCCAACTAATAAACTTTTAATCGCCTGTAATTTATTCGTTTGCAGAACATTTAAAAATCAATATTTTTTTACCAATTCCATTTTTCGAAAAATCTCTTTAAATTTCACCGGTCACTGTCATCCGTTTAAACAAAAATTCATTTCTTCTAGATGATCGTTTCTTATAAAAGTTTGAAAAATAACGTGTTACCTTTTAGCTTCCTGCTAAAAGATTATAGCAAAAAATATTCCACGGTGATTCATCTAAAAAAGTCCATGTAAATCTCCACTGCATTCATCGCGTGCTTGGTTGCAAGGAATAACGCGCAGCTTCAACCGAGGGCATTAACGCTGTAGCCCTCTTCATAAATACGCGTATGGGGGGCGTTTGCCTCTTTACGACGACGAAACGACATCGACCACGAAGAAACCATGGCTCAGAGAGTCTATCCATCGAGGGCTCGCCTCACGTATAACATACATGGATCGTCGCGTGTACCGTTTGGCGGGAAACAAGTCTCACGCCGATCTACGACGACGTACCGGTTCGCTGGAGCCTCGTGTATCGGCTACCGGTCCATATTAATTGCTTTCATAATTCAGATCAAGCATACGTAATACTACGGCCGTGTTGCCGTCGGCACTTGCCGCGTGGCCGAGCTCCGAACATCGTACAAGAGCCGATCCATAACGATCGTTCCACCCTTCGCTTCGTACGGATCGCACGCGAGCGGGTTTCAATTAATAAATAACGCTACCTCGGTTATTAATTCCAACATTTCGGAAGCGAATGCCTCGGACCAACCATCTGCAATTAGCCGGGAACGCTTACCGCGATAAATTAATATTTGGATAGTCGAGGGAAGATTATCGACGACCGGCCAGCAGTTTTCGAAGGCAAACAGATTTAAGAGATTCGCATAACATACATATTCTCGTTCGATGGTAGACGGCGCATGTTTATGGGTTTAGTGGAAATTTAAATGCGCAAACATACACGGAATGAACGTAGTATGCAAAAGTATACGGAAATTCGCGAGAGAAACATGCCAAGGACATTTTTGCCAATCCTTTAATTTCTTAGTTAATTAATGGTTAGAAGATGTCTATAATAATACGTATAGACGGTTTTGAAATATCGGAGAAGGTGTTACGAAAATAAATATTTAATCTGCAAAACAAATAAGTAAAGTAATAGTATGGTTATATTAAATTTCTTTGATTTTAATGTAAATAATTTAAAATAAATTTTAATTTAAAAAATCGACACGACAGCAAAAATATCGATATATGCCATCTTTCGGACATTTCCATCGAAGAATCATAAATAATCGGTATTTTGCCGTACCATCGAGCCACTCTGCCGATCCAGAAACGAAACCAGATGATATCTGGATCGGAATGAATTTCGCATCTAGCTCGTTAGTCCAGACGTCCGTCGAGAACGCCGGACCCAGCGAGGTCGATGGACTTTCGATGATTCTTCAGTGGTCTTTAATGGAGATTTATTATTCATCGAAGATCGAGGACGTTTCGGTAAAACGTTGACGATGTGTATTGTTCCAGACTATCGAGTTATGTGGAAGAAATTCCATCGATAGCGATTAAACGAGTTTCGATAAAATTTCCTCGCTACAGCCAAATAAAAAATCTCCTAACAGTATGAATTTAAAGAATATTTATTATAGTATGATTATAATTTTAGCGTAGATGAGATACCGCGAGACTTCACTGTTTATCGAAGATTAGTTGTTTTTAATCAAAAAGATCGTGTCTTTCTTTCTCGCGAAATCATAGAAATCTGAATTTAGACGATTTAAATATTATATAAACAATTTATTTTTCCATAAATTTCCATCAGAAATATTATCTCCGTATTTTTAGTAAATTCTTAGTAAATATGAAAGAATTTCAACTTAAAATTATATCTCCAGATCATCGTCATTATCTTGCTTCTGAATTTTCCAGAGGATAGATCTCACGAGAGAACAAGACACGTTTCAAAATCTGCGAGGTTACTTCGCAGTTATCTTTAGGACAGGCCCAAGGTGTCTGCCAAATATTAACACAGCCGGTGCAGCTGTCCTACGTTGGATATTTTCTTTTTTTTTTTTTTTTCTTGACTGACCAATGCGGTTTTCAACGGATTGAAAGTGACCCAGTGCTCCTCAAGTAGATAAATCTGATCACGATAGCGTGATCTTTACTTAGAGTTTCCCTAAGGAATGAACCCGAAAATTTGAAGAGTTGAAGGACTGATAACACGTGGTCGAACGGAGTGGGAGATTAGATAAATTTTGAAGTATTTTTAACTCACGTGAATCGATAGGTAAACATGAAATTACTGAAATTTCGGGCTCACTCGGACCTGTTATCGCTTTTTACTTGTCGCTGCTTTCGATGTGCAAATACGAGTTCTAGACAGAAATATGTTAGGTAATTTAAGAAAATATAGTCTACCGGAGACTTTGTGTCGGTGAAAAATTGATAAACGATTTCATGACCAGTACTTTCTTTTTTTTATTTCAACGTATTTGATATTTACGAAGTTCACATTTACGTACGTATAGTTTGTAATGTCATAAATTATAAATTACGTAAGAGGAGAAAATTCTTAATCTTTGATAGACACCGAACTTGTGTAATATCTTATCTGTCGGTATATGGACAGTTTAATCTCATTTCGCTGTTTCAGTTCTATTCGAGCTGACGTAAACGCGATCGATCGCGTACCGAGGCATAATTAATCAATGAGATGCAACGTCAATAAAAATCGTGATCAAAGGCTAAGGAGATTTCACGCGGATAATTTCGAAACGACTAGGTACCGCTAGAAGGCATTTAATTTGCCAGCAAAGTCGATTATAGTTAAGAAATCCGCATCACGCCAGCGTCAATCAAACGACCATGCTTTTATCGTCTTTCCGAACCCACGCGTGTCGCTGCTCGCTTGTCCCTTTCTGTAACAAATTAAAACGTTCCCGAGAAGTGCTCCACCGTGGTTCTTTACGGTTGAAAGCAATAACCGCGCTTATATACTCCATAATACGAACGATACCGTATCTCGTTTCTTCCATTTGGCTAATGATAATCGAACGCGCTAGATCGTAATTTGTAAATGTTTACAGCGGTAGTAAGACTCTATAACACGATATCTCTGTGAATAATGCGTCATTCTAATACGCTTCGCGATGGTCTGTTTAAAATGAATAAATCTACGAGGGAAGAATACGATAAATTACGTTTTCTACCTTTTACAAGGAAGCAGATTTAGAATTCAGCACGTTGTCAGTCGATGCTATATTAGCAAAATTGTATTTACATTTGGTTGTCAATTTAGATATGTCTTCCATTGGCTTCAAAATTTCAGTGACATTGATTGACAATTTTAAATTGTATCGCGTGAAATAATTCGTCGAATTAAATTTATATCCGCTCTAGGATCGTACTCGACTCGTTACGGATAAAGATCGCAACGTAAATTAAAACAATTTTAAACGATCTATTCTCAGTTCGAACTAGATGCAATCAGAGAGAGAGATATGGAACTACTTCATTTGAATATCAACGCGATATTAAAGTAGAATTACGATATGAGTCAGCGACTTATTTCACTGGAACTCTAACGCGAAAGAAAATTTGGTAACGCTCGTTTCGCTAGATCTAATCGACGCTGAAAGTCAGTGGTGTACGATTCTCTATTGCGCAAGAATCGATTCGAATCAGACTTATTTTTTACAAGCTCCGGGCATAAAGACGCTCGATATAATAAACGCCTTCTCGATTTACATCGAGTCGCTAAACGCGGAGATTGTGCAAGCGCAATTTAATAGAAATGCTACCGAGTCGTGGACAGGGAAAAGTGGACGGCTATTAGTCTGCGAAACCGGACACTGGCTCGATCGGCCGAGCCAAATACACCGATCTTCGTCGAAGAAAACAGAAATCGAATCGAGTCACGTTTCGAGAGACCAATAAACAGCGCTTACGAACTGTAATGTGGTAAGAAACACGGGACAATGTAACGTACGAGGCTCATAGGTGCGACTGTGACCGATAATCGAGAGAACTTCGTTGCCACCTCGGCAAATCGTATTTCACGTGTTCCGAGGGCTCGTGTTCCGTTTGCTATGGCGCGTGCCCCGGAAATTGGTCGCCGGGGGTTAATTACTTGGCCGAGCTTCTGCTACCGATAATATAACGCTCCGCGGAGCGGCGATCTTCGATCAAAATTGATTTTCAGCCGGTTCCTCGATTCCCTAATTTCTCTCTCGGCACTCTGTAATTTGCACGGTGCAGCAAGTACGCTTCTGCTTCCGGATGCTGGTTGTTAAGTGCCTTCGATGTGTGTCTTTAACGGTATAATTTCAGGGTGCGTTACACGGTAAATTCGAAGTATTTCATAATAAATGTAGGGGTATTTATAATACTTTCATCCGTATTGTGCCGGCATTTATTAAGCGAGTTACTTACGCAGCTTTTTTCTTCCCTTGTAAATGCACGTTGAATATAAACGCAAGCGAATTCTAATTAATATGCACTTAATCCTCGTCTTAAACGTCCACATTAATTTCAATCATAAGAATTGATTATTTATGGTTCTCGATCTTATATAAAGAGCATAAATTGTGTTTCACCGTATCTAATGCTCTTTAGTCCCGTATAATTCCGTGGTTTATTTTCTGCACACCTTTTTACGTATCGATGGATCGAAATAGGAATACGACGGTCGGCTAATTTCGAGCGTAATTTTCACATCGTAAAGTAACAGAATATGACGCAGGCTACGAAAGATGGAAACATACTACGTCTCCTCGTAATAAATACCCAAGGGAATCGCAGCAGATTCACATTTTGCTTGAAAACCCAGCGAAATTTCTGGGGCATTTCTGATTCTTGCACTTCGTTAGAGGGGTCCGGGCTCGACCACCGTGCCGAGAATAATACATTAATGCGGTGTACCGACGGTGGACCTTAAAGTCCAAATTCGGCCATAATGCCGCAGTTTGGAGTTTAAAGATCACCGGGGCCCCTGGTTCTCCTGGAAACACATGGAAACATTGGACCGAGACGATGGAGGAAGGAAGGGTCGTGACATGGCCGATCCCGAGCGGCGATATGCTCGCGGCGCTTTCGGTGGCTCGCTAAATTTGGTAAGACGACTTGCTAATCGCGAGCGATACTTCTTGCACGTTGGTTTTCAGGTAGCCTAATTTGCGTCGTATATCTAGCCTCGTCTCCTTCTATCCCCGTTTCGTTCTCTTTCCTTCTAGACCGGTTGAATTACACGAATTCGAGGCTCGTCCATTTTTGGACGGTCAATGACGATTCGTAATGGACGTGTAACATAGATTAGTCGTGATGTACGGCCTCCCAGTGAAATATTTATATCTCTCTTTAAAAGACGGCCACTTGTCTCGCTGATCGTATATATTCCTGTGGACAGTGTGACGACAGTGGCTTCTGGTGGATCGCTGACAGAAACGATAGTCGATTATTGACGAATATTAAGTCGAGAGATGATCGTGGGAAGATAGCGTATAAAGAGAGATAAAATAGTTTGGATTGTTCGTTTTATTAATTCCTGTATCACGTAGATACGTTGAGACTCGTTATGTTCCCTCTCCTTCTTGCGACTTTTAGACTGCGTTGGAACGATCGAAGAACATAGCAATGGACTTTAACGGAAGCATCTTTTTATTGGGTTTTTTTAGACTTTGGGAATATATCATTTGAAAAGATTTGAATCTTTGTCATGTTTTATCCACGATATATTTTTTATTAATACACGTATGCAAAATGTTCTAGAGATAGTAAATAGTAGCAAACTATACTACGTAAAAATGAATCGTTGAACATTCCACGATAAAAATAGAAACCAACAACGCGAAACGTCACTTTCTGTTACTAAATTTTTGAACTGGCGATCGCTGTCGCCTTCAGGAATACTCGACGTTCATCGAAAATGTTGAATTTTCTGGTAAAACCACCGAATCGATCGTTCGTCCAGCAAACTCGTTATACTGGAACATTTCAGTTTCGCGGCATAGTATAGCTAGGTACATACAATGTGCAAACACTCTGCGCGGCTTGCCGCGTTTCTACGAAAGCATTCCCCTCCACTATGGCTCGGTCTCTTGTTCAGGTAAGAGGTAAGTAAACGAGTTCCATTGCCTGGTCGGCTTTTCAAGAGGGAGTAACGAACAGGAGAGCCTCTTTTACACCCCTAGTCGTAAAACTTTGGGTCTGTCGGCTCTCGGATCGTTAATCGAGCCGACCTCGCGTCTTCTGTTAACGCTTGCGTCCGACAAATTGTTGAAATCGTCGAGCCACGTAAATTTAGACAAACCGTCAGCGATAAATTAATTGGAAATGTGGCTTCGTTAAAGAAGCTAATTGCATGTAACATGCGAAGGTACAAGGAAAGCCTAGTTCTTAAAAATTATGAACAACGCAATATATTGGAATTTTCGAAACGTAACAATTTTGTACAGAATTTTCTAGCGACGATCGAATCAGTCAGTCTGAGCGAAATGGATTGGATATCCGCATAGTACGAGATTAAAAGCAACAAATCCATTATATTATTAAAGAAACTGTCGAAGTGGTCATCACTTCTGAGAAAACTCTACATCTGGTCTTTTAGTTTTCTCAAGCATCGAAGCCATCGACAGCGTATAGACAAAAGACTGGGACGAAGGCAGATCATAAACAGAACACAGGCAACGTTGGCTTCAGGGTTTTCGGTCATACGGTAACACTGCTAGCGTGCGGATCTGGATCATCTCGGTATTTAAAATATATATTTTCTACCTTACAATTTATCCACGCGTTCCTTCGTATTCACATACATCTGATAACCTCAACAGAAACAACTGACCTACTTGCATCTCACGAATAGTTTATAACGATCGACGCAACTTTCATCCGCCGTAATAAAATCTTTCCCCAACGTGTGACACGCCAATCTTAGAAAGAAGATTCTCTTATCGTATTCGAGTGAAATCGTCTCAGAACCGCCTCAGAAGCTTCGTCCTAGCCAACGAACCTCGTAAAAACGAAAATCTCGTTTCGTCCGAAAAACTCACTCGATACGGACATAGAGGGACACGTAGTAGAGAAAATAGGTGGCAATTCCGTCGATTGATTTCTCTTAACGAGGAACGCAGATTTACGAAGTGCGGAGGCTAGATTCGCGCTACAGTTACGGGTTACCATCATAAATAGTCGAGTGCGGATAGGAATCGTCGTTGTTCCGGGCGCGAGCTCTGCGCTCTAACGAGCACCGGTGAAACTGGAAAGAAGTCTCGAGACGATTCTCGAGAGGCGCGAGAAAGATCGAGGATACGGCCGAGTTAGAGAGACCTGGACAAAACGATGGTCTAGAGAAGGACGCGAGAGGAGTCTCCCTGTGGCCAGTGTCGCGCACGCGACTTAACTGGCAAAGAGAGAAAAGAGCTTGCGAACGAGACACGCGGATATATCTGATTCATGACAGTGAAACGGATAACTAACAACTCCGATTCACCGTCTTCGCCGCGGAGATCGTTTCCCTTCTTCGTTGTTGTTCGATTTTCTGATTCCGCGGCGTCGGCGTACGCGCGTTCCGCTAACAGCGAGCGACGTCTTTCGAAAACCGGCTATTAGAGGCAATTAGGCATGCATCATAGGCTGTGGCGTCGGATGCCTTACATGGACAGAAGTCATTGGCTGTCGTAATGGTATACGAGTCGGTGGAGAGTCTTCCATCCTCCACCACTGCCGATACGCATTCTGATCGCGCGAGAAGATCGATGTCGCGATGTTGCGTCGCGTCAGCGCGATGTACTTTATAAATGGTATAATCATACACTTTTTTGTTCTTTTTTAATGTTCAGTTTCTTTTTTTTTCTTTCTTTCTTTCTTTCTTTTGTGAGGAGCCATCGAGGAGCGAGTGATTTGATGCTTGATTAACTGTAGGTTAATGGAATTTTACGTTTCAATTGCTGTTGTCTGCGAGAATATAAATCGCGTGTATTATATTAATTACTATCGTTTGGCAGAGTATTAATTTTATGAAAGAAATGTTGACGTTGATTTGTATTTTGTTTTGTTATTGATATTTAATCCACTATGAAAGTTCCTCAAAGAACTAAGCTTTACGAGCAATTTCACATTGGTTATAAGGCCACATGTGTCATAAATCAAGCGTCGTATCGAATGATTAATGGAAGACTGGTCGTACAATGGTTCAGTCAAGGAGAGTTCTTTTTCAAATTTCCGCAGCGAAAAAATATTTGAAATTCCTGGCATTCCGATGTCGCAAATATTATACGATAGGTCGAACCTCTCTTTTCCTATTCGATATATTATCCATCTTTTTGTAACTTCCTAATGATTGTGTTTGTCTTTAGAAAGAGAACAGCTGACCTTGGGCAAAGCTCGCCGAGAGATTCATTGAAACTTTCACCAGTACTCCAACTGTTCCTCGTCCGGTACTCTTTCCAGGACACCTTCAACATCTCCTTTCGCAATTCAATTTCTCTCGAACAATATTCAAGAAAATATAGTAACATAAAAACGCAGAAATATAGGAAAATAGAAAAATAGAAAGCGATCAGAAAAATTTACCCGACTCTCGGAAAGCTCGTGTAAGTCAAAGCGAAAATGACTGGTCTTTAAAAAATACGTAATAATAGAATATTTTTCTATTTATTGATCTATTACTGTCTTACAGGAGGAATTCAATGTTATGTAGTACATTTCTGGTATTATTAACCCCTTAACCTGCGATTTACGTTCGAGAATTTTGGGCCCAAAACGTAAACAAGCTCGCGCAGCCTTCGAGCCGTTCGCACGGCTTGTGCAGTACATAGCCGAATCACTATTGGAGAATATGCGAAAACCGAATTACAGAGAACGAGGACAATTATCTTCCGGAGATATGCCAGTGAGACTGCACGCGAAGCATTAGGCTCATTTTCCAAAACACATTGACCCAACAGCATCAAAACTAAGACCGTCAAAACCTTGTAGAGTTTGCCAAAAAAAAAAATAAAAAAACGTTGAGAAACAACGTGGGAGCGTAAGAAGAGCAAAGTTCCCTTACGTCTACCAGAATGTTTCGAATTGTATCACATCATTGCAGATTATTAATTTTGTGTTACTGATTTTTGTATAAATACACTTTTTGTAGTACTTGCATCTACCACAATTATTGCATCAGGTTGTAATTATCAAATATTCCACAAATATTTATAACTTTAGGAGGGCGCCGTTGCTAATATTTATATTTATATTTATATTATATTATATCATCTACTACGGGCTATGCCCCTAGTCGTAGGTTAAGGGGTTAATCCATCTAGGATCCCTAAACGAGGGTTGGCACATTTATAAAATTGTAGAATCAGTCATTTTATGGTATTTCTAGTGTTGGCATCTAGTGCTCTAGCGATCGATCTGGAATTTTCCTGATAACCGATACCATCATATCGGATGATACGCGGTAAAAATTTTAAAAACGCGTGGCAAGTTGTAGAAAACGAGGAAAATTGGGGTTAATTGGGGTTCGATAAAAAGATCGCAGGACCTTTTTACGCTTTGAAAAGTACCAGTTATATCGAGTGGTACTGGTATAAGTAGCCTTGACACAAAATTATTTTCAGTTTGAGTACATAAAAAACAAAATAAAATTCATTGTATTATTCTTTTAGTTGTCGTTGCGAAAGTCGTTACATCATTGCGGGAAGAAAATATAACATAAAGTATGAATTTTAAAATAAAATTGTAAAACCAGACAATTTGACCGGTGTGGTAGTTGTAGTGTTAACGAAACAAGATCTATCGGACTTCGAACGCCCTTCTTTTCAATAACCAACCATTATACCCTGACAAAACAATCAACCATTAGATAGAACGCTTCAAAAGGAAGAAGATAACGAAACGTTGTTGCATGGCTGTTGACATTTGAAAGTTAATTATCTCGTCTGTGTGGCGAGTGGCACACAGTAGTGGCGTAACAGCATCCGCGACGCGTTCGCGATGCTACCAATACTGTCGCGCGCTCGACAAGAAACAGCCGGATAATTAATTCGAAGGATTGTTCATAAATCGAATACATTATTTAAGAGGCGCATCGGTTGGAAACAGCGTGGACGCGAGCCGACGGGGCCATAGATTCTGCTAACGGGTCTCTCCGTTCTCGTAGAATGCGGAGTACCGAGTTTCCCTCTCCGTCCGATAGGTGATGCTGGACCTGGAGCCCGATCCTCCGGAAGGCCGTCGACCCCGTGGCGAAGTAGACGCGTACAACGGACGCGTGCGGAGAGGCCATGCACCAACGGAGAGAAGGAGCAACCAAAAAATCCCTCTCTCTTACCTCGTGCTTCGCCTTTTCGCGGTTATAAGAACCCGCATAGTCGCGGATTCGATGTCACGGATGGGGTAAATCTTCCGGTAGATCCAATCCACTAGATCTTTCGATCTTCCGATGAAGATTTTTAGAAGTATTAGGTCGTCCGGAAAGTTTCTTTCGTTTTATAAGGAAATAATCGTTGCACAACATTTTCTGTTTTGTATTATTTTATCGAATTACGTATGATCCATTTTGTTCTATCAAGATAAAAATTACAACGTTCGTCAGATTAGGTTTCACGTTTCTATAAAGATGCGTCGTAGTAAAAGACCTGTCTGTAAAAAAAAAAAGACACTTTTCGGACAACCTAATAGATGGTAAGGAACATAGCTAGTTGGGTTAGCTACAAATTATTATACCTCTATACCGCTATTACGTAACATTATATGTCGGGTCGTCTTTGGAAAACGGGGCGTATAATGAATCTTTCTGCGAGTTGTCCATCATTGTTGTATACCAGATGGTATTGATCGAAGCGAATGTATCGCAAAGGTTAACAAATGATATCGGTGAGCGAATAATTGAGATGTCGGTGACGATGAGTTTAGGTTCGATAACGAATACACGGTCAACGGGATGACGATTGCGATTAGGAACTCGACGTACGCGTTCACCGGGCTAGTCGAACTTATCGGATCGAACCTCGGTCCAAGTGCAACTGCCCTTATATACTCCTCTCCGTATCTCTCTGTATTCCTCAGGTGAATCCTTGTTTTTAGAGAGAGTTATTTAATTACTTTATACCTCTGTTAGATACACGTCCCTCCCGTGACCCTGGCTACGTTCAGTGACCCGTTATGTCACTTGGAGCCCAAGCCCACTGTCATAAATCTCGGATAATCATAATTGACTTAACTCATAAACAGCTATTTCTCAGTTTTATCGTTTAAGTACGGCTATAATAAAAAGTCTGGACTAAAGTATCGGGGACATTCGCAAACATTCCGAAAGAAAGGCTCCGGTGTCCTTTCATCTCCGACATATATAACATTCTATAATTAATATAACAATATATATTATGTTATGTAATAGCTATTATATAATGGTATAAAAAAAATTGTAAACGTTTTTGAAATCTCTCTGCAGCCAAGCGGTACTCGGAATTCTTAGCATTTCGACGTTTCAAACACTATGCGATAGTTGAAAACTCCTTCGGTTTTATACGTGTGTGTGTGTGTAGTAGAATTGTTCACTCGCGATGACGCGAATGAATACTCTTGATTAAGAGGACAAGCCTGGAATTAATTGCCAGAGCATCGATTATTAACGGGGCGCCAAGTTCGCTGATGTTCCAAATGACGTCGAAGAGGTCACGTTCGATCTGCTAGTGGAATAATTTCGATTTGGTGGTGCAATTCAGGAAATTTTTTGATCGTCGATTTTTTGCAGAAACTTCCTCTCTTTTTGCGTTTTGAAGTCAAGTAACGATATATAGGCCATTATTCATGCGCGTAATCGTCGTATTTTGAATTTTAATATATCGTCGATCGATTTTTAAACAACGTTGATATCGTAGAAAGATGGTAAATATTGTTTTTAACGGCTAGTTTCTTATTAATTTGTACGTATTACTAGCATTTATGTACCGTTACTATAAATCGGTTAATGATATTAATAAACGATAGCGTGAAAGTCAGAAATTTTAGTTACGACTCTTCGTAATTAATTTTTAAGATGTGGCAACGCGAACAGTTTACAAATACGTCGACTTTCCATACGGCGCTTCAATATTTACTTGAATCGAAGTAAATAGTCGCAACGAAACAAAGCGCGAGGCTCGTAATACATGCATATACCAGGACCTGGAGCGTCTGCTTGCAAACGTGGATTAGATCAAACAAAGTAGGAATTAATGAGCTATTGTTTACCTCGAAGACTTGTCAAATATTTGAACAACGCTTCGAAACCCGGAAATATTCACGGCATCCACTCATCGTTTATTAGGTTCGTCAGAAATATCCGTTATTCCGTTGTCGTTCTATAAACGCGGAACAGTATTCTTTCTGAAACAAAAGAATTCCTTGGCGCGTTTGCAAGTATCGAGGTGAAATTTCTGCGCAGCTAATCGTTGCCTCGAAATTTTTTGCAAGAAACGTTAAATCACGCTGACAGTATCGAATTGGGCCGCGAACATTTTACCTGATTGGTCATGGATAATAAAACGAACGTTTCTGTTTTTCCAGCTTTTACGAAACAAAAGCCCGTTAATTTACCGATTATGTCAGATTACTTGGAAAAGGAAACGATATTTTACGAAACACGAACGAAGCAACTTTGGTAAAAAATCCCTTATATTCGTTCTTCGAAGTATTAAATAGACAGCGTATTGAATTAAATCTTTTTTAAAATTAAATCTTCCAAGTTTCATTGAAAATGTTTGCAAAGTTTGAAGCGTATTAATTCTAAATATACATTTTATCGCGATATGATGTTCGATTTATTTCGAGCGACAATTTCGTCGGATACTTCTTCGTTGAAAATATCCCTCTATCGTTGAAAATGCGAACTTTATCGACGATAGAGTAGCCCGGTTGATACGACAGTTTCTATTTATCGATCGTTAGTGGAGCATACCGACATACAGGTTCCTACTTGATCATCAAGCAAACTGTTATCCACAGAATTTCTAGTGAATTTCTGGAGAGTTACTAGATCCATCGAATCGTGCATCTGCTTTACCGACAAACTGAAAAAGAGGATCTACAGGAGCAAGGAATACCTGGAAGCGGTGAAAGAGAGAAGCAATTTGTCAATTATTTCCGAGCCTGGTACGCATGAAATATAAATGTAAAATAGCCATAAAACCTTAAAAATATTAACATATGCAGATTCCTTAAAGTTAACACGAAATTAAAGAAAAAGCTGAAACACTTGAAAGACTTCTAACGCTTCTTGTTTCTAGAAAGTCACGATAGCCCTCCCTATTGAAAGTTTCCTTATCTCCACGATCAACCTTTTGTACCACGAGAAAGTGCGCCTCTTCCACTAACGTTCGGTCATAAATTCGACCGCTGGCTTCCTCGAGACCATCCAAGTGATGTCTTTTAAATCATCGGCTTATCTTTAGACTTAATTCACAGCAAGCGCCTAATTGTTGTTTGCAAATCAGTTGACTGGAAGGAACAGTGGCAAGAGTTGCGAGTCTTACGTTTATACGAGCGAAGGTAGGGCGTCACGGACGAGGGCGTCCAAGTAGAAGGAAGAAAGACGACGAACATATACGGCGTCGAGTTTCAGAGTCGTTTCGGTCGTCATGCGAGGACACAAGAAAAACATGGCGACCTCATTGTCTTGGGCTCATAAAGCGACAATCGTGCCCCGCTGCTGGATAAGATACGACAAGCTTCAAGCGGTTTAACTCTATCAGCGGCGCTCGCATAATCGTCGAGGAACTCGATGTTGTTGTCGCCAGTCTAATAGAGACGAATACGTTTCGTGGTTCACACACGTGAGTGTGCGCCAAATCGCGATTAGGACTCGCGCGTTTTCCATTGTGCTCCGAACGAAGCGTGTCAGCAACAGGCCGGTTCCGAGCGGTAAAATTCGTGTTTTATTGCACGCGAGCGCGCGCGTGACCACGGCGATACAATAAGAATTGTTTTTTATTAACGCGATAAGGTGGTTGTGAATGAAAAGTTTCATTAACGAACGTCCTACAATTTCATTCATAGCATTTATCGGTATAAACTCGTTATACCGCGACCCTTAGCTAAAACAATCTAATAACTAAATATTTTAAGTGCGATGGAAGAAGACAAAGATCGTACCAAAAATGATAAAACTTTGCTTTTTCCGCGTATTTCGAGATGCTAAAGATGGCATTTTTTTAAACAGGGTAGTATAGACCTCAAGTTTTATCATAGACCGCGTAAAGAAATCGCGAAGGTAGAGAGATAATTTTTAATTACATTACACTGTCGTAGGATTAAAGAGAGAAGAATACATATTGGACCGCTAACAGGGATGAGTAGACCGAAGAGGAAATCAAATTTGACCGAAATATTATCTGTATAATACAAGGAACGATGAACAGGTTCGACGATAATTGCTGGAAATTCGATTAACTGATGCGCGTTGGTAACGCGAATACTTCGAACGAGATAGCTATTGCTAACTCAGCCCATTTAGACGAATCTGACACCTGTTTATCAACTAAACACTGTAGGAGAACGCGATCAGCAGCTAAATATCGCTTACGTGGAGCAACCACGGAATATCTATAGTTGTTCGCGACATTTTTTAAACATATTTTGATATAATTGTCAATTCATCGGAGATAATCCGACGATGAGGAACGAGAGAAACCTTTTGCAGGAGCAAAGTACGGCTGTTCGTTTCGTTATTTCCACGTTCTAGCTGGCTCGCTTCGTTCGCGACCCCGCTTTCGAGAGCGAGGCTCGTTCTCGCCATTGTTCTAACAAATTATGCATATTAATTCCTCGCATCTTGTATACGAGCTACTGTATAAGCGTGAAATATTCTCAGGACCGACCCAGATGTCTCGACAGATGATCGGCAATACCCGTTAAGGCGCGCTTAACAATTCAGAAAGAATCCGTCGCCTGTGAGAAATTCGAACGCGTTCTTGCCTCGAATACACAGATTTACCCCATTAGTTGCAATGTTACAGTACAATGTTACTGTTATCTTTTGCGCGATGATAAAGATAATCGGAATCGAGTATCAGAATCGTTATCTTGTTCGTTGATGTATGATAATAGCTTCTCAGAAACCAAACTGATTAATTCTAATTTCTCTCAATTTCTCACCTTTACTACCTAGACAGCTTTTTCATACAGTTAAATCAACTTTATCAGTGAAATTGTACAACTTACAGGTTGCGATAATTACCTCCCGTAAGTTTGTCGATTGAAAACAAATAGTACGAGTAACTATAAACTCTAAGGTAAATTTTAAAAAATAATCGTCGCGTCGTCACTTTTCTCCAATTTTCTTGGTGCACGAACGATTGAATTGAAAAGCATACGGTATAGGATATATAATCCCGAAGACGGAATAAAGCTTGCTGCGTTTAGTGTTATACATAAGAGTGTAATAACTGCTAAATAATATATAACTACCGCGTCTATAGAGTCATCTTCATCACGTAGAAAATATCCTTCGCCAGACTGTAACCCGCAAGAGAATAAACCGGTATGAAGGAAAAAGGAGGAGAGCCGGATGGCACGCTAGTTAAACGCGTCGCGTCATGGAGACACGATACGCCTTTATGTAGACCATGATCGCGTGTTCAAAAATCTCCGACCGAACGAGACGATCGCGAGCAAATCGCAAAGAAAACAGGCTAAATAACTGGAAGCTGGAAGCGGACAAGAGAAAACACGCGATTGTCGATATCTTCGTTCGAGGTAAATCGCGCATTTTCCGGTCTCGATGATCTTGGGGCGTCTCGTTTTTCCCGGGAGGTGGATCCGAGCTGTCTGTCGCTGTCCTCGTTTTCCATCGCCTGTTTCGCACGACTGAACATGCCGATCGATGTGTACGTGTACCTCGAGGACCATCTGCTCGAGTTGTGCACGCGGCAGGTTCGTTTTCGGTTGCTCAGAAAGTGGGCGTGCTTCCTTTCCACCTCCCCTTCGCGTCTTTCGAATAATAATGAACGAACAAAAAAGAAAAGAGAAAAAAACTGCACGATGCAGAGTTCGGCGAGGCTGCGAAGCTCTTCGTGCGAGCTACGGGCACCAGATGATCCCCTTCTTTCGTGAAGCTGCTATCGAATGACATTTTCTTCCCATGCAAGTGTCGCTCGTTCGTTCGGAAGATCGACGACGGAAGCAGAATTCTGGATAACCCTTTCCCTAACCCCTTGATCGTCGACACCTTTCTTCCGGATCCTCTGCTGCAACGAGGGCTGATCGAAACGAACGATAAGATTTCCGGTCGATTATATCCGCACGCGCCAATAGGAAATTAAACGAGACCGACACCGGAGACGCTTTCGTGTCACGCTCTGTGACAAGCGAGACGAGAAGAGAAGAGACGACACGCAGAGACGATCGAATCGAAGCGGACCTGTTTTTTCCGCAACAGGAAATCTCGAGAGCGATACGCTTTGATCATATTGTATAGGTGTTGTTACATTTAAAAATTTCAACCGATCGAAGAGGATGCAGTTTAAATGGCGATCGGGCATTGCCAGTAATACGGATCCAATGTCACGCGATTCAACGGGTATCGGCTTTATCACGAACACAAACACGATAGAAACACGAGGAATGAATTGGTTATTCGCAATCCCTGTTTCGATTAAATCGTTTGATTGCTTATCAGATGGTTGTATCGAGCTCGAAGCGACGTAGACATTGGTAATCTCGTATGTACATCCTGTCCACCTTTACTCGTGGCATTTACGGCCATCTTGTCGACCGGTGATCCAACTCACGCGACATTTCCACCCTGACAGGTCGAAAAATTACGCGTTACGTCTGTGCAATATCGTTGGTTGAATTATTCGAGTCGAAATTCGCGTCGTTGGTCGAATTTATGCCGCGTTACCGTTTCGACAGACAAAACGTAACGCTGCCGGCGAACATTGTGATTAATTCTATGGAAACACGAGGTCGGGTCACGGTTTTATGTTTATTAATGGCGGAAACATTCCGGAATTCGCGTTGCTCCCGCGTACACACGGCACCAACGTTTCCTTTCGACTAACCTTGTGTTTTACATGTTCCTCTTTTAACCCTGATCGATAGCGCGATCAATACTGTAAATACACATTGTCTTGGCTCTCGTAAACCGTGGGATGTTTGGAAAATACCGTTAACTTCGTCGACTATCGAACGTTGTGCGAACCGAGTGTACCGTCTCGTATAAAAACTGGTACGAATGGCGAGGGATTAAATCATCGAACGTGTTTTGAAACTTTCAGACGTGTATCAGAACTAAACGATATTAATGAAAATTAAGTGAACGAGCATAAAATAACTACATAGTATAGGTATGCTGGCAGAATTGACCGAACAGTTTCTATACCCGGATATTCATAGAAATTGAATACGAAACCAGGAAATTCAAGAATCCTTAGTTTTGAATTCAAAGGGCGTTCCGTGGTAATTGCACATTCTTCGATCTGCTTACACAGCACTAGCCAGGTCTTCCACCGATCTAGCTACAACCACAACGTGAAGGAATGTACTCCACCTATGAACTGCAGCCAGATAGATCCGAGTATTCGGTTCAAGTACTAATAGTAACAACGATATTACGTTAATACGACTATTCGTATGATATACGAAACTCGTAAGATTACTCGTAAGAAACTCGTGATGTTAATACGACCACGTTAAATAGTCTTTAGAACGTGGTTTGATTAAAGAAAATTCTTTTATTTAAAGTTTCTCAAAATTCATGTTGTATTTGATACATCCGAAGACCGAATTTGGAATTTAAGATATTCGTTTAATGTAATATAAAATTCGAAGAAGATTTAAAACAATGTGCATAAAATTATATCGTAGTACGCAGATTGGCACATGCAACATTACGTATATGAAATTGTCTATATTTTTATTTTGATTTTTCGGAATTTATAGAGCTATTTATTAGACCGAAGAATCTCGTTTAATTCTAGCTAACGCTACGTGCCAATAATACGACAGATAGAAAAGATAGAAAGAACAACAAATGAAAAGTCGATGGAATTTATTGTTTGGTTAAATTTTTCACGATGTAAGATGCTCCGATGATACATTTCTTACATGATCTTCGTAGGCAATATCAGTAAAATTACATGGTGTTTAAAAAAAGAGAACGAGTTCTGTCGAGATTTGAAACGGTTTCGTCTATCTGATCTAAACGGACATCATCGCTATATTTCACCCGTTTCACGATCCAGCGCTCATGTCTTTCAATTTAATCGATTCTCGGCATCCCGCGTCGTTCTTTCTTCTTTTCCCCTGGCTCACGCGCGAATGTATACATAAAGTCGCGGTTCATAGCGCATCTGGTTTGAATTACGGTTCATACTTTTTATGGGTCCGGATCGCAGGATGATATCCTATGTTCGTCTACACGTCGTTACGCCACCGTAACACGTTTGTATATCCAGAAGTTTATGTACTTTTCTCTCTCCATCGCTTCCTCCGGCTGCGATATACTCTACATCGCGAATCATTACCGAGTAACATGTAGAATTTCATTGATGGCATCGCTGTGCTACGTGATCGGCAGTGATAACTAATTGAAATTAGTACTTTTGTGGTTTGTGTTTCTTAATAATTTACGACCTAGAGAAAATGTTTCGTTACAACTTAGAATTGTCGTTTCTCAGCGACATTTTTAATATGGATGGCAACATCGTGAGATGAGGCAATTCTTTTGTCGATCGATTTTCTTGTTGATGAGTGGTGGTTGAAGTTATTTCAAGGATCATGTGATTCAGTAAATACTTCTTCATATTTGCATAACTATTCGCCATCTCTTGACGAGAAAATCTGACATAATCAAAGTGACATAACCATATAATGTTCTTAATAATATATAATCTTCTTTTAGTAAGAAATAATCGAAATTAAAAATGTAGCAACTGATGTTGTTTACTAAGCACGTAGCAAAGTTATAACTTTGAGATCACATTCTTCGCTATTCATATCGTGGAATGTAACGAACAAGCAGCTATAATTACAATTCGCCTGCAACCGGTCACGAGTAATTGCTGCTTGTTTGCATATTGAACAATGCTTAATAATGGTTTTAAGGTGCTACTAAATTCTTCGGCTGTACGTCTCGAGGTTAAAAATATATGAATAAGCAGGGAAGCGCAACGATATATATATTGTATAACCGATGTAATTGAAAAACGTTTGAAGTTACAAAACCCAACTGTCATTACATCAACGAAAAAAAAAAAAAAATATAAAAATTGTTTAAGTAGTATATAATTGAAATATCGAATAGCCGATCATCAAATTCCGAGATAAGTAGTCAGACGGACGCACGACAAAGAGGAAAAAATCGAGGAACCTTAAATGAGGAAGGTTTTTCGTAGGGTCTAACGGAGCGAAACCAGTTAAAACCAGAAGGGTCAGTGTCGAGGAGGAGAAAAAGTCGATCAATCGGAGCGCCGGAGGGAGCGTGGCGCGAATCCACGGAATCTTTTGAATTCTTTGTCGGCGCTCTGGGAACTCGAGACCCTCGACTATCAAGGCAGCTTTGTAAGAAGGACGAAGGAGACGACGTCTGTAGGGAGGAGCAGAAAGAGGATGAGGACGAGAATGAGAACGTGAAACGCGAGCCGACATGAGAACACCTTCGTGAAAGAGTCTGTGACCAATGACGCATCATCGTCACCCGTTCGAATTGCCTCTTTCATATTTATCTCTCCTCTCGTGAACACCACTTACTCTGTAATTGCTATTTCGTGCAAAATCGTCGATCCGTGAACTGGTCTTACTGGAAACTGGTCTCGAGAAAGATGATTTTTATCGTAAGATCTGGTTCTGTTCAAAAAGTAAAACGTTTTCCTTACTATCGATGATGCAGAAAAAATTGCTTTCGGAGAAGCAATTATTTCAAACGGAGCAAATATCGTAATTATTCGTCTCTTGATTTCTTTCATCGTATTCGCTGCTATCAAAATATGTTTACCTCGTATTTGGGCGGTCTTGCATAATTAAAGTCGTGTTACTAGCAAATTTTTCAAGTCATAGGATAATTTTCAATCGTTGAGATTTATCGAAGAAAAAATTTCAAACAATTTGCATTTCAGCTACGTTGCTTCGTCATCGAAAACTATTACCACGCGACTTTTCGCCACCTGAAAGACAATTCCCATTCGTTTTTTCGCGAGACTGATGTATCTTCGGTGGCATCCATTACCGTGCATTCGTCATTGCATTGTAACGCATTTAGCAGTCTATAATCAGCATCGATTATTGCGCAACCTCCAGAGGCTCAGCATCTGTGATTGAATACACTTCACTTTACGCAGCCCCGTTGAAAGCGCAGATGTTATCTCGAGGCTGCGTTGGCCGAGACTCGATTGTGCACCAAATTGAAAACTTGGATCAAAATGGGCCGAGCGAAATGTCACCGCATTAAAACAGACACTCGCGTGTAACGGTCTCTTGATTGGACAACAAAGACACCGTGTGCACCAGCAATGGAGTGGCCAGCGTGTCTACCCTCGCTTTTATGCTAATTGCGCTTAGGTCCCGGAAAAAGGCAAAGCGACGCGTTCTACAGCCGCGGATTCGATTGCGTGGACCTCGCCTGATTTACGTATCCTTGAACAATGTATACACCGAACTTTCACGAGACACCTGGTAACTCGTTCGTTCGTTCGTTCGTTCGTTCGTTCGTTCGATCGGGCTATCGCAATTTTTCCAATTAGAAAATAGACACTGACTAGCTTGATGTTGGCCGTTTATTAACGAGCCACTCGCAAGCTGATTTCTGATATAGGAGTTGAAACGGTTGCGTCACGGTAGTTTATTGCTGTTCCACGGTTTTTCAACGCGAGACACTGCAATTATCGATACCAGATCCACGGGAGAAGAAAATATTGCAACTTGGAATGCGTTATATCGAAATAACATACGTTGGTTCGACTAATAATGTAGAAAAAAAGTAAAGAAGAGTATTTGTTCGAACGTTTCATTATTTGATAGAAATTCATAGATAAATAATAAAAATGGTAAAGTCTTTTCGAACAACGAAACACTTTCGTGAGTCACTGAAAGTAGCTACGCATACGCAAGCCACGAGACGAATCGTACAAAGGTACGGTAATGACAGAACGAATTATAAAATTGTATAAAATCGCGCGCTTGAGATTTCCTCTATAGCATCCTATTTCGTCCTTTGCACGCTGCTAATGGTATGAAATCGCATTTATATGAATTTCTCTTTCAAATTTACCGCGAACTCATCGCGTAATCGAGTTTTGCAACGCAGAAATGTCGTCGAACGTTAATGGCTCCGCGAGTACACGCCTCGGCTTTCTACGATTGCCGTTTCCTCTTCAGAAGTTCGCTCGATTGTTCGATCGTTGCGCCGCAGCGTTCTCAGCAATATGTTTTCAACCTGACGGGCGAACACTGAGCGATGAATCGAGCATTATTCGAATCCAGATTCGCAGCAAGGAATGATATTCACGCGTCGAGTAGCCTTTGCAACAGTCTGATGGGCTTCGTGTCGCGATTTCCGTTCGTTCACCGGAAATCGAGTGAAGAAAATAGGGGAACGGCTGCGAGGGCAGGCGCGAATTTGCCGCAGAACCTGTTCACGGCTGCTCGACGCGGAATATGTCTTAGACGCTGTTGGAATATCGCAACAGAGGATGTCGTTACGTAAGACACGGGTGCGCAGAGGGCTCGTGCCTTGTAAAACTGTTTTTACAAGGAAAAAGAAGGTCCGAGCCTAACGAGCTCTCGTAACGGAACACAACCAGAGTACCAGAGTAAAAAACTCACCGTGATTCGTCCCTCGTATTTTTGCTTATTACCTGACGCGTCTCGAACTATCGAATTTCAGGAGTTTGATCGTCGTCGCTGTAAGCGAAATCGGCTCTATCGAAAATCGTTACTCTTTTATTCCGTATATTTATAGAAGTATGTTAAACAACATTTTTATTTACGTGTCATTTTTCATCACCGTGCCCTTTACGGATTATTTTTTTCTGGATTATCGTTAATTGAAGGTCGACAAACTCGCCAGCGATGATTATAACGTCCGTTCGCGAGAAGATATAGCTGATACTCTGCTCTGACAATTAAAATCCACGGGAGATAGTTCCATGGAACGTAGCGAACCTCGTTAGCGCGACATATGTCCGCTTCAGGTAGACGAGCACATTGTGGAATGGTTAGGTTCCTGACCGAGAACATTAAAAAGTTAACATCGCACGATTTGTTTCTTGAATGGGAAAGACACGAATCTGTGGCGACAAACCGAGTTTGTAGCGATTTAATTTGTCTGATTCTATGCGCAATTTGTGGCAGAGGTAATATGAATAATAGACACAAATGTCTAGTTATAATTTAAATATAGAATTTATAAAATTTCCTAACTCACTACCTTTCTCCAAATTTCTCCAAACCACTGTTCTCAATCTGTAGCTACGTACATACTTTATGAAAACTAAAGCATTTAGAAACGTCTACAAAACCTGTACACCAGTTCCTGTGTTTAAACGTGCTCGTTCCACGCAAGTACCGAGCAATCGCGTGACACACGTGAAACGACGATCTTACTACCATCGTCGTTTCTTTCATTCAGACATCGGTCCGATGTGATTGGGCCTGAAGGATCTCAAACATCTGTATCCTGCAGGAGACTGTGAATGATCTGAGAACGGCCTCGACGACTTTCACTTCGATTCTGCTAGAAGTGGAACGGACGCAACAAGTGGTTTCACATGTACAGATATATTAGCCTTCGATTTCCTATATTTTCAGTCACGTTATTGCTTTCGGATATTATTTCTGTTCATTTTTGCGCACTAGAATCAACAAGAACTGCAAAAATTCCTTCGCTTGTAAGTCAATCTTGTTCTTTCTAATAAACTATTTCATTAATCTTTTATTAACATTCCGTTCTTGTTATTTCTTAACCTTGCGATCCTAAAATTTATATGTTCCAATCTTACTCTAGTTTCAACGAGCAGAAATATCCTTAATATCTTAAAAGAAACTTGAACTTAAAATTGAGACTGGAAATGCAAAGTAATCCGGTAAGAATCGCGTAGTGAAATAATGCATAAAATGTATTAGAATAACAGGTACATAATACTAAAAGCTCGCACGAATTAGGAACGTAAACAAGATTTTCGTGATTTAAGAAAAGTTAACAAATTCACCATAGTGCTATAAATATCATAATTCCTTTGATATTAATAAAATCGTAATATCTACATGGAAGAACAAATAGTGACGAAATCAGGTATCAGGTAAATCGCTGCTATTCTCTTTCATAACCAAGATATTAAAAAGTAAAATCCAATAATATAAAAAATTATAAATTAAATGTTTCCTTTTTGCATTGTCGGTCCTTAACGGGTTAATATACATAACGATTTTTTCATATTATCCCAATCTTAAAAAAAAATCTTAACGATAAAAAATCATATTTGAGTAGAAAATTAGCGAAAGAACACAACAGGGTCAATCAACTTGAAGTATATTCGAATTAATTATCCAAGTTGTTCCTCGTAACCGATTTTATCGTATGCCAAAAATATCCGAAGCCAGTCCCATTAATTAGAGAGTAAAATGTTTCCAGGTTTGCAAGAAACGAAATCCACTAACTAAGAAACGAGTCTAGAAATCCACTAATTTTGGACTGGTGCGTACGATTCACGGTCGAGAACCTCAGGTGTACCCAGTTCGGTAGACATACCCATACGAAAATATATACGAATCCCTTCTCTTCTAAGTCGTACGACGTGGTTAACCGGTCGGTTTACATATGTACAGGTTATTCAAGGCGTGGGCGATCCAGAACGAGTGGCAGCACGCAAAAAGAAAGGAAGAACTGTGGATGGGCTAAAAGATATCAATCGCACGGCACCGAAACCCCGACGGCGTTCGTGAAACGCGAACGTCACGTGCAATTAAGCATCTATAAAGCTAAATTATTTATTCATTACCGGTGTTCTACTGGTTTTGCAACGAACCAGAAGATTTGTATCTGTCATCGTACGATGCGTTGAATTTTTATTATTATTTAATTGTTTCATTCTATTTTACTCTTTAACATTATATTTCATGTTAGTCTTATCTATTAGTTAGTCTGATGACAGACAGTAATGCAAAAGTTTAATTAATATCTGTATTCGATTTGAACTTAAATTGTACGTATAGGGAGAATAATATTATCTTAAAAAACACCTAATAGAGAAGCTCATCCAGTCATGATCTATAAAAAAAAAAAAAAAAAAACAAATCTATCCGTTTTAAAGATCGCTCGTATCATTGTATCGCCCAATTTGTAATGCAACTTGTTGCGTTTAATATTCCGCTTGTGTTTCTCTCGGATTATAAATTTTGTCCACGCAAGATACCCGATATAGTGTAACATCGCCAAGTTATCAAACTGAATTATCTGCCAATTTATTAGCGATAATTGACGTTTTCCTATTCTACATCCATCGATCATGCGAAACAGCCAGCCCCGTAGAAGTTCATAAAATTGAAAAATATGTCACGAATGGTTATCGAACGTAGAAATCGACGCAGAAGCTGGAATATTGATGAGAGAAAAAACGAATTCGCCTCCGGTATTGGCAATTCGTGCAATCGTATGCGTGTTATAAATAATCGCGTGAATGCAGAAATTATACAGACGAAGAAAAATTCGATGGTGCAGACAGGCGTTATTTTCTTGGAATACTGGTCGCTTGCTTGCCAACCGATCGTTTCTTGATCTCGACACGTTTACTTGACTGTACGCTCCGATCGTAGTAGCGTGTATTTTCAACAGCCCACGAGAATACTAAGTATCTTTGCATTGAGTATTCCTGATATGGAGACCGAACGTTTAAACGTGTGTCGCCTTCGATGTAGATTTCCAGAAAAAACGCCGGCGAATACGGGATTTGCTAACGTTTCGCACGATTCGAACTCTCTGAAAGATTCTTCCGACGTCAGGAAACGTATAGACGATAAACTCGCGCACAAAGGAAGCTGAGGGTTTTCCGTGTAAATATCGCATGTTTTTTAAATATCTTACCGCGTATGTTTTTGCGAGAAAGAATTTTAAGTTCAACTAGAGCTGAAGATTTTTATACATTTCAAGACGTAAAAATGCACAACATGCAAAGATATACAAAATATACATATTAGAGCTGTAACATGGATGGAATAAATTTCCGCTTAGGTCTCGTTTCTTTAATTGTGCTCATAAAAATATGAAAATACCGAATAACATCTGCATCCTCTGATTAAATAATGATTCTAAGAATTTTATGCGTAAAGAACGGACGCATATCGTTAAATTTATACGTGACAAATTTAATACGATAAAAGTATCCGGGATATTTTCACGAATATCATGTTAGATATCGTAAGGCTGCGTAAATGATGAAGTACTATCTAAAAATAAATCGTTGCAACTGCACAACGGTTAAACTTAAACTGTTATGTTTAGATCGGAAGTTTAGAAGATCGAATTGCAAAATTCTTCTTCGAGTAAACTTAACACTTCGGTACTTTTTGAAAATCCTTAAAATGTATAGTTATTCCAAGCTTCTACTTGGTAACATCCCAATATCATCGATAAGTAGATCATAGAACATAATTATTTCATAAAATAATTTAACCCTTTTACGTTGAACGATACTTTAATAATTTACTACTTTCATAAGTGTTTTGCTAAATTATTAAATAACCAATTATCATTAATAACGAATATAGAAAAATTTGTCTTACGAGCTAAAGAAAATTCGTCTGGAAGGATTAAGTGACCTCGCACGTAGGATGTTGTACTTCAATAAAGAAGAGAAAAGAACAAAGCGAACGTATTAGAACATTTTGAAACAGGGTGGGATTTTGTAAGCGCCTTGAAACGTGTAGGTATGAATCGACCAGTGAGAAAATGTCGAAGGACACACTGGACATAGTCGGGGAAATATCTCGTGGAACATCATTACGGAAACGACCAGTTTTATCTCCTCGGGAAGAATCGCATAAAGCGGGTCGTGTGTGTAATCCGTGCCGTGCAGCCTTTATCATCAATGGAAAACAATCAAGAATGAGAGGCTTCTGAGGAAACGGTTTCGTATATGCAACGCTGTAAAATAATCCGTTGCATCTGTGCAATTCACTCACTTGCAAACATCTGAAAGACTTGATTATTTACATTATCTTAGTAAATGACGATAATGACAAAAACAACGATCGCTTTCTTTCCATTTTTCAATTAAATGCACGAACCTGTTTGACATCGGTGTGAGAAAAAAATCTAATAGTTTCGACCGAGACCCGTATCTCTGGCCAGCGAGACATCTCGCGCAAACTATATGGGCCACTTATGGAATTCTGAACGGTAATTAAGATATTTCCTTAATTAGCGGCCAACACTGGCCGCGGTCAGTTACTTGGAGTAAGGACGGCGATTGAATTAGTACCGCTGCTCGGTTATGCTCCGTAAAGTGCAACGTTAAAAAAATAGGAGATAACGGGGGCCAAGCGGCAAGGAAATAATTAGCTGAAATTCATGCCATTTCTCGTTTAAATTGACGTCATTCTTATATCGAAAATTATCCTTAATAACAGGTGCAAGAAAACAATAAACTTTAGAATATTTTTATTATTGGTACAGTTATCATAATGTGATATATCCTCTTGGTACGAACAAAAGCGTGAGAAATATCAAACCGACTTGAAACAGAGTTTTAAAATGTATAAATATCGACATATTAGTATTAGTTTATCGCTAAAATTGTCTCCTTAAATTACGACAGGATTGCTGAAGCGAACGATGCTAACGTCGAAATTACGTAAAAATCGTCGTGCGCGCTTACGCAATTGTAAGAGTGAAAATGCATCGACACAAAACGATTTCAGTTTCTGATATATTCCGATATTGTCTTCTGAAATGTTTACCAACTTCTCTACACGCGAATGGTACCAACAATAAAGTAGTTAAAATTGATAATGCTTATAATCTAATTTAACTGGTCTTACACGGTCATAATTAATTTTTGTACTAATATAGCGTAGCTAATATAACAGCTATATTCGTGAAATAATTATAGCAAGAAGAAAAAATGCCCAATTAAATTTAAATCGCAATAACGAAAGAAAAAAGATACATGCTAGTCATGGCCCATAGTTGGAACCAAAGGAAAGATTCGCAAGTACCAAGTTAGTTAAGTTTATGTCGTTATCGGTTATTATTTCAGATAAAGTTGATTTAATGAGACTCTGAAATTAATTACAATCCGATGCAATGCCTGTAACGACCACAAGGTTTTATACGGTTGCGGGTGGCATTGAAGATTATCGTTGATTGAACATCGCGCGGCCGATTGAGAAATACTTGAGGATATAATAGCCCTGCCCACGATCCTCATAAATCACGAAGATTGTCAATTAATAACCTGTAATGGATGTTGGAATCGGAGAACCATCACTTTATCTAATGATTTCGGAGAAACCGAGCGATTGTTCTTGAAACTGGACCGCACTGGTTCGTTAATGAGGTAACTCGAACGATTAACATCGTGTAACGTGAAATATAACAAGTAACTTTAAAATTTTCCTTCCTTCCTATCAGGATATTTTATTTGAACTGCATCCTCAGATCGTTATTTCTACTTTTATACCATAAACAATTAACATATCAAAAGTCAACGTCGCACTTATAATTTTATTTTGCTTATAACATTATGACAAACTATTTTGTTTGGTCACAGAAAGAATCAGAAATATATTTCGCGTCTCTAATTTGTAAAGTGAGCTCTTTAAAGCATTATTATAATTTATTTTTTTTTTTTTATATTTCGTTTACACAAAATTTATATAGAATTTCATTGCTGGGACCATAATGAATCTCTAAAATATATCTTCGTAAACTTTAACTTCTACTATGTAACAGTATAACTATACGTGATGAAATCTTTACAAACGAACCAATTATATTATTAACCTATTGTGACTGATAAATCATTGTACACGAATAACCTTTCATTACATCTGTCTTCGGAAAGTAATCGCAGCTCGAGGATGACGAGTATACAAATCCCTTGATTGTCGTTGTCATTCAAGGAAAATGCTTTCTGGCAAACAAGTTACCTTCGTAATACTGTGTCATTAATTTCATCGCTACAGTTTGGGCTATAATATCTACCTGTCCTCGTTAAGTATGCGTAAAGAGTGCGTGGGTCGTGTACCGGCTAAAGCGTCTCGCGCATGACAATCAACGTGTAAAGCGAGCTTAATGGATTCGCGTATCTCGTTTAAATCGTCTTCCACGTGAACTTTCGAGCTTCGACGGTCTCACACGCGAAGTCTTAACTGATTAGATTCTTCGACACCCCATTATTATCGACAAGAAAAAGACAAAGACGAAGACGGACGAGTAAGATAGTAAAACACCCAACGAGCCATTTCCCTCTCACATTAGGAAATTTCTCTGTACAGGAAGAAATTATACGAACAAACACGAGCCTGATATTGATTTTTATCTTTTAACCACAAAATGTTACACAGGCATAATTAGAAAATTAAAGCGTAAACATTCAACAAATTTATTAGAAATATAATTCTCTTCAGACAAATAATCATTTATAATTATAAATAACAACGTACCTACTGTGGCACACGAAAGTATGAGCACTTTATAGAAAATTTTTACGATTATACCTATGTTATAAAATTTTTTGAAATTTATATCTATCTATATTTTCAAATCTATCAGGTTATTCCCTTCTTCAATCATCTTATATCGAAATACTTTCATTGCATTCATCGAGTAACATAGAAATCAGAAAACTAACAAAAATAGGTCGAAATAAAAAGAAAAAAGTGTAAGGAAAAAGTTAAACTTTATATCTCATGAAAAAAAACTTGACCTTTATGTTTACATCACCGCGCTAACGAATGCCAAAGGGAATGAACGCATTCAATAACAATGTTAACGAACTAGACAGTTTTCTCACATGGCTCGACTAGATTTTCCAGGCTAAGCTGGGACACAGGTAAAATTCTTCATCGTGCATTCCTCAACGTACAAGATTATCCGATCGTTCCTGGTGGGTATCAAGTATCAAGTATCAAGTATCAAGATCTTCCTTGTCCATGTTCTTTGTCCTGTGTGTTGGTTCGCCTAGCGAACGTGATTTAATTATCAACCGAGTAATTAACAAATGAAACACATATTTCCAACTAAAACGTTTATTTGGATCCACTTAGCTAGCAAGGGTTGATAATGATACTGAGAGCACCCAACGCTCCGAGAAATTACCATCCGTCACCGTGTGAACAGGGCCTAAGGTGAGCTAGCGGCAGTCGCTTGGTTCCCAACAAGCAAGAAATTCCGTTACAGGGCCGTATCCATCGCGAGTTGTCGCTTCCGTTTCAGGTCGACGTACATATGTATACGAAACCTGTTCCAGCGCCGAAAATGCAGCACGTACTTCCTTCGTATTCAAAAATACTCGCTTTATTTCGTTGCAGTAATTATCCGCACGTCATTTTGTTCGGGGACCTGGTGCGGTTACGCCTTCATGACACTTCGACTCGATTATGGTACCCTTTTTTGTTCCGAGCACGTACGTTCGGTACTTCTGCAAAATATCATTATCTTCTGTGGATTGTTCACGATAACAATGACACGAATACGTGACCAAAATTAGGGTAACAAGCAAGATAAATAATTTTATCGCTCCGCATAAACGAATATGCTGAAGAGGTGAAACAGAGTTTCTAACAAATCGATTAATTGACAGATCAAGTAATCGAATACTTAATCCTTTGAGGTTCCTGCTTTGATCGCGTAATATTTGTGAAATGTATCGATGACAGGAATAGACACTGAGAAGTTATTACATGAAAATTGTGTAAACTCCACCGGTCGGTGGTTTCTCCTTCGAGGTTAGTACCGAGGTGGATCGCACTCTTTTCTTTCTCAGAAACCTTCAGGACGTGGGAAGCGAAAGGCAGGGGCTTCGAAGTATGTTGCACATGTGCCAAGAAATGGGTGGCGCCCAACCATGTGGCGAGAAGAGCATTGTAAGAAGTAAAAAACGTGACACTCTGAAGGATAATTGAACATTTCCAATTAGTACAGTTCCTTTTCGTTTCTTTTTCCTATCAAATAAACGATATCCATGATATATCCTCGAGAAACTCGAGGACATTAATGAAACTAATTTTAATGACAGATACATTTCTTCTACCATAAGAAATAAAATTCACATTGTAATAATTATAACAGTACTTTGGTATAATTATAAATCACGTACCATTGACGATCGTGTAATAACATGTTTCCGTGTTAACGTTCAATGAATCAAACCCTATGTTTAATAGCGCTACCTCACTCGTGAAGCGTGTTCAGAATTTTTCTTGTTTAACCTCATACCTTTACCACGGTTTTTTCTTTTTCATTCTATTCCACGTTCGACCAACTTCCCACTGCAGGAATAGCAGCCTGTTGCTTCGCTTCACTTTGGCTCGCTTCCCACACGAGACTTACGCGTATGCATGCATACGTCGTTTTTACATATAGACACGGAAGATGATGCAAAGTGTATAGTGTTAAAAAAATCGTTTTGTCTTCAATTGATCTTTATACCCTGAGTACCTGGTAACATATATGTAGGTCTATGTATAGGATATAATTACTTATATATACGTTTGAACATATTTGACGATATAGGGAATATATCTCTTTTTAATTAAACCTACAAAGTATTGCAAAAAGATCAGTAGCCAATCAGTAATATTATGACAATCGATATTTTCGAAACATTCAAGAGATGGAAGTAAACTTGTGTTTAGTGTTTAATAGAGAGAGAATTTTGTTTAAATAGGATTAATTGACAATATCTTAAATTTTGAAGAACACGACTCTTCATATTTTTCTCTTATGTTCTGTAAATGTTTATTCGTTCGTAATTTTGAGTTTTACAGAGAAGGGAAACTATAAATCTCGAGGAATTCCAATTAATAATGCCATTAAAAATAATACTCTTCAAAAGAGAAAAACTTATGGTATTTACTTGTCTGTAACTGTTCGTCTCGCTCTTAGAGCAGGTATACTAATTAACGTTTCCTTTGAATGGGATAATAATTTCCACGTCGGCTTTCCTTTACTAAACTAGCCATTATATTTTCCATAAACGGTATAGAATACTTTGCACTCGGTGATTGTCAAGGATTTTCCTGGTAGCTTTATGCGGAAATTGTTTCTTATTCTGCAACAATCGGTTGCTTTACATGCAACACTTATCGAATGCACCTTCATAGGCCAGGAATTTTAGTGAATTATATCTTAAAATTACATAGTATGGAGAATGAGATAAATCTCGAGTTTCCAAGGTAAACGTAGACAGAATAACAACTAGTTGAAAATTATTAAGCGATTAGAATAAAGAAAATTTAAGAGTCCAATAGTCTTCCTGCGAAGAAATAAATTCTTCGACATTATCTGTTTGCATAATGGAAAAGGACAAAAAAAAAGGGTTGGAAAGAAGTATATCGCAATCAGAATACTGGATAACCTAGTACACAGTAGGATGTAAAAAAGGGACTAGAATTTTACACATGTCGATTTTGTCGTTCCCTGCGAAGCGAAGGCGCGTGACCCGTAACTGATTGGCGATACGCATGGTTACCCTTGGCATTTCGTCTGTACTCTGTGTGCGTCTGTAATTATAGGAATTTTATCTTTTACCTTCTGCAGTCGAATAGTACTTCCTGAAGAAACTATATTCTTGTCTGCTGACCGCAAGCCAAATAAAAGAAAAATCTTCCCAACTTAAATACTGACTCTATTTATTTACTTTCTACCGCTTTCTTGAAAATCGTATTGTCACCATGTATATCGATTTCATTTCAAAATCTATTATACTTATTTAATTCTATTTATGTATAGTACATATTGTGCAATATGAATCATTAATGATTTGCAATAATTATCTAGAACAAAATCTCATTAGACAAAAGACAATATAGTTTATAATTACATTCAATGAGATGTAGGAGAAAATCAAAATATCAGATATTCAACGTTAGGTATATTTATCTCTAATTAACACTATAACGATCGATGATTGATCGATGAATTTATACATCTAGAGGAAGTTGTGCAACCCATTACACGACAAGCTACATGACTTTAGATTTTACGAACATGACGAAAATTATATTTGTCGGAAATAATCAACTACTAGTAAAAGTTACCCTAAAAAATAATCGGTCTCCATATCGTTAAATATTCTAATATTCCTTCTATACTCTAATTTGAAATTCTCTCAATTCTCTTTTTACCTTATGAACGAGACACTAATATCTGTTAAAGAACGAAATGAGAATTCGACGACAGAGAAACAACAAAGTTCTATCCTGACCTACGGACACATCGTTCCGACACTGTTACGAATAAAAGCGATAACTGATTTTAAGAAATGGCATTAAGTAAATGAAAGACCGCACTCCGTCTGGCGTATAATTTTGGAGGGTGGCCAAGATAGAGAAGGGAAGAGGAAGGAACGACGAAGGTCAGGACCGTCCCCAACTGTGTTTCATGGGTTCACAAAGGCGCACACGCTTCCACGAAGTCTCAACGAACGAAATGCCTCTGTCTTCTTCACGGTAGTCTCGCTTGGTAGAGCACAAAACAACCTCGACGTTCGCCAACTTCGCTTAACCATCTCGCTTGGATAACGGAAAACGGTACTCGGATCGAGCGCAGGAATTATTGTCGTGCCGGGGTCTCGCTCGGCGTTTCAAATCTGAAAAGAAAAAAGAATGCTGCGAGGAACTTTTTGCACCGCATATACCCGGGATAATAACGATCGATTGTCCATCGTTGCAACTCCAACGGAGAAACGTATTCACCGTGGCGCGTTTCTTGTCACCGGTTCCTGCTGCCACGAGATACTTGGTCTCCGATGAAATCGGCTTTACGTGTAAGATGCTTCCACCGTAAGGGTGCTGGAATCACGGATGGAGCGGTAACGAGCTTTCTCATAAAGCGAAACGTTATTTTATGGATGTGGATTTATAGACATTAAAAGTTCCTATTTCTATTACGCAATGTTCTACGTTTGAATAATTTGAGAAATTGTTAACCGGAAATATATATCGTTCATGTACATATTTATAAATTTTTAAAAAACTGTGATTTAAAAATTTAAGACTACTGGAAAAATTTGGGTACTTCTTCTCTACATAAATATTGTACTTTATATATGTAGAAATATTTTATTCTACTTCAGTTAAGTGCTGTAGAAATATTACAGATACTCGTATAGCCGAAATAAACCCTGTATTAGGCTTAAAATTTTTAATAAAAAAATATTCTCTAGATGGAAGAGTCGGGGCTCTGGAAAAATCGTTTGTTCTTTCAACAAATCAAACTTTTCCATACGTCTGTCTGTGAAATAGAATGAAAGAATATTATAAGTTTCATTTGTAGTAGTGTCAGGGAACATTAATGTGAATAAAATATTCATTTACTTAAGAGTGTTACTTTTTGTTTCGAAATCCTAACATGCTCCGTAATGCAGGGGAAAAAGTAAGCCACAAAAAAACAACTCCATATGGAGTTACGCTTCATCGATACTAATTATTCTCGCCGGCTGTTCTACGACCGTTTTAGTCGAATTCCATCGTTCACGGTGTGGCGGAACAAAATGAAATGAACGCGCTTTCATTTGTATTATAGTTCACCTGTTGCTCTAAGACCAAAGGTCTGCGAAGGCTAGCGGCCGTTAAAAGAGAAATACGAGCATCGCAGCATCCTCGACCTTTTTTCGAGGAATCTTTCCCCCTCGAATAGATCGACACGACATACGTACGTACGTATGTACTTACATTCACTATAGCGGATCATTTTGTCAACCTCGTTCGATTCCAAAGGAAACGAAGATGTTCCTCGCTTTCGTCGGTCCCTTTGCTCTTATAGCACGACCATACAAAGGTAAGCAGACGACTACCTACTTACTTACTCGCGATCGTGATCACGAAGTAAACGATTAATGCGCCACGAACAAAGGAACAAGCAGAGAAAGCCGGATTGTTCGTCGTGCTTACCACAGTTGTTATCTACCGATAGATTACCAGACCGCCCACCCTTGCTTTTCTCCAGTCCCGCTGCGAGTTATCAGCCAAGAGTGATTCTGGTATCATGGGTGGTCGTGGAAGGTGCAAGCCTGTATTTTAGTTCGATTATAATTCGTTCGTTCACTGATTTATTACCTAATTAATCTTAGGTAATAAATTACTCCGTTTCCTTTATAGTTGTATAATTTAACTCTACCGAACTACAATATATGAAACAGCTTGTTCATTTAAATCAATCTTCTTGGAAGAAAAATTGATGACTGTTACAGCCACTTCCGATTTAATTACCACACCTTCTTTAAGAATGGATAGACAGCTACGTCTTATCGCGTTACGAAATCTACGTTTAAAGACCGCCGTAAATTGCAGGCGAAAGCTAATAAAAGACGCCCATCGACGCGTTCAAACGATACACATGGGCAGATGCGAGGTGCACAGACTGTGGCAGCAGCTTGAAATCGAAAATCCTGACCTAGACCAACGGGAAAGTCGGAAGAATACTACATAACCTGCGGTAACCGGGACCATCTCTCGAAGTTTGCGAAAGGTGGCAGTTGGTGGAGGCGTTGGTTCATCACCTGCTCATCATCGAGCGTGGGATGATGCACCGTCTCAGGTAAAAGGCCTCGAAAAGAAATCGAATGAAAAGGGAGAGGCAACCTTGAGGATAACACGGGTTCCCTCCATTATTAATGAATCGTGTGAATATAAAGATCGTGCGTTCGTGTTGGTGTCTATCTCGTGAAGCATCGATCCTGATGTGCGTTTACCCTATGGACCGCAGCAGCGTTCGTGAGACTTTCGTGTTTTTTGACAGAGATTTAGGATCGTTTCGTCGCTTGTTCTGGAACTAGAAACGCTGTTACTCCTAAGTCACCGACAAATACGTAAACATCTGCGTGGTTTATTTCAGCAATTACTTATCACGTTGTTCCAATAAGATCAGTTCTATTTGGCACGTTCAAATTTCCAAACATACGCACAGCCAATACTCAAAACTGATTGGTGAAATTATAATGATATTACCGTTGTTATATCCATTATGCTATCGTATTACAAGCAGTGATAACGTTATCTCAGAATTGTATTTGTTTCATTTACTACCGAGAAACTTAAATCATAATATATGTAGTCAGACCACTGTCATTTTGCATGCATAAAAAGAAATTGCGTTTCTCATTGTATTTTTTTCAAGTTGTAAAAACGTATCGCGGTAAAGGCTAAATTATAACTTAATTAATTATGAAACTTGATAGGATGATACTTTTAGAAGTAAAATACGTGACCAAATTTAGATTCTCAAAATTTTAATATACACCACTATGATTTTCAATCTGTTACATAATACGAGTGAAATAACAGATTTGTAAAAAACTAACAAAGAAATAACAGAACATTTAATTCGGAAATAACAGATGTCCTAATACATAGAATATTTATAACCAGAATTTAAAGCTCCGGAAGTTTTCACTATTTTTTCTGCCATTACTATAAATGCAACGTAGCATCTGTTGTTGTTACTATCACTGTTAATCGTGTTATTACTTCCATATGTTATATCGTTCATCGCAGTGGTCACGTAAGAAGCAAAGAAGTAGCGGTATAACCAGGGAAGTTGTTAATCTTAGCGCATAGTACCTACGAGAGTTCGAACATGGATCGCGTTAAAGCGGATCCCTGTAGCATCCATGAATCACGACACAAGGAAGTAATCGAAGACGCTGGCAAGCTGGCGAGCTGGCTTTTTTCTCAGACTCTCTGGACCAGACGCGTCACGAGTTTCCTTAAAACATCGAGAAGAAGCGAGTTGGCCAGCTGCCGGTGTCCATGGAACGCCACGCGGTACGTAGCATGTGAAAAAAGGGAGAAGAGGCGAAATCCTTAGAACAGGACGTGCTCCTCTCGTACGAGAAAGCCTCGCTTCCGGGTTCGCCTCTGTATTAGATATTCATGCTCATTTCCTATGGGGCAGGGCAGCTGGTGCTTTTTCTCTCCCATTGCCCCCTCGATGAAACGAGAAGGGAACTAACTTTAAAACGTGCACCGACGTCCTTCTTCCAGCAACAACAACCTGCTCGAACACCCACCCGTAGATTACGATCCATGAATTTAACCGTTTGTCGCTGATTTGTATATCTATGCGGTTATAAGCATAAGGAAAGTAGCAAAACAGGTTCCATGAAGTTGGAAGGCTTATACACAGTGTTAATAGGTAATGAATCGACTCGTGAGAAATTCGAGTTGAAGGAACTTATAGAGATGTAACGTTCGAATGTTCTAAACGGCTCATCTACCAGAAACGCGGAAAACAATATGGAATAAATGGAACTGCTCAATAAAAATATTAGTAGAGTGAATTTGTCGATTTTTGCTAAAGCGCCAGCGACAAAATGGCTCGAAACACGAGATTTTCATTGCGTAAAATAATATGAATGTTCTTTATGACGTGTGTCAGATAAAAGCAGGCAGAAACGCGTCGTATTTCAATACAAGGTTCATCGTGGCTCCCCAACTAACGTAAAGACGAGCGGTGACAGGTAAATTGATATATCAATGAAGTATCGATCAATGAATCGTAATTATGAATGAACACGCGTGTTTATTGGAAACGTATTCTTCAGCGTAATGTTTTCTTCTCCGTTAGAGAATATCGTCGGAGAATCGATAAAGTATCGTGTTCTTTCCGAACAATAAAAAGAAATCCATAGTGTAAAAGTAGTGTAAAAATGGTTCTACTAGGTTAAAATGAAATTCTTAACACGATCACGTGAGTTCTAGAAAGGGGCATGTTCCCATGATAAAAAGGGTGCTGTGTAAATCGTGGAGGGAGGCAGGATATCTCGCCAGACCTGTCCTAATATTTACGGAACTGAAGTGCCTTTTCACTTTGCTCCCTCGTCTTTTCCTAAAGAGGACATCGCGAAGAAGCTGGAAACCATTTTGACTGTGTACGCGCCTTTTGTGTCCGTTGTGCATCGCTAGACAAGCACTTAGCCCGTAAGGAGCAGCAATTTGTGGGGAATTTCGGGACGCTGTCCTGAAATGATACTTGAAATCGCCTTAAACCGTTCGATGGATAAGAATACCGGAAAGTAAGTGCGGTGAAATGCTAGAGTACGCGGTAGTAAACGGCAGGTATACATTTCTCAGGTATTTCTCTCGGCTGCTCGTCTATAATAACTAGCTTCTACTCTAGTAATGAAAAATATTAATTAATACGCAGTATTTTTGTAAGAGTGGAAAGTAGATTCACTCTCGTATCATAAATTCGCTATTTCCACGTATCATTACCAAAGTACAACCATGCATTGATTAATTTTATTATGAATTTCGATAATTCAAGAAATTAAAGTGAATTCGTACAGTCGTGCGCTAATTAATTACGTTACGAACTTTGATAGATGAAGAAATTAAAGTGATGTACTCGTTAACGAACACTTCCCTTATTCATAAGTTTCAAGTACTAAAGGGGCGGAATGTGATTAAATCTTGTTCCCACCAACGATACGAAGCCACCACAAAAGGTGCAAAGTATATCGATAGCGTGGTGCCATCCACACTGTTACGAGGTACAAAGTGGCGCCATTTATTTAGTGGCCAACAAAGCTGAATGACACCTTAATCTAGCAAATACTAAATCATCTAACGAATTAAGAAATTCTATTATATCGTATACAGGTAGTTTAAAGTCAAATTAATATAATTTCGAAGGTTGATGACATACTTTTAAAGTTATGACGCAAAGAAGCATCGAACCTCAGGAATGTAATAATAATGTCGCGAGGGTAATACGGTGGTATCTCGTTTTTCCTATTTATGTATATTATGTTATGTATATTTATGTATAATGCGAAGCTCTAGGGCTAATGCAACAGGTCTTCGCGTACACGCGCATATACACGCATAGTACACGATGCAAATAATTACATATTCGCCAAGTCGATGCTCGGTGTATGACCGACAAACACGTAGATAATATTGCATTGGCAATAGCTAGGTAAAAGAGCAGCGTGAACGATGCATTCCAACAACGCGCACGTTTATGGCACGCCGTTCTATTAGTATCAAACGACCGTTGCAAATTGCCTCTGTTATTGGGGATTGCGTTAGGACAAGCGAGGAATTTCCTGAATAAATTCTGTTAAAAACGTTGTATTACGTGCAACATAAGCTATATCACTCGGAAATTGGACGATAATCGCGGTTAATATTACTAGTGAACTCTTGAGACCTATGTCTGAAATGAAGTCTATAAAAAGGACTCTTATTTTCTAAATCATTGGTATAAATTGAAACGAGAAATCGCGCAAATCGATATTTTCCTCAAATCGAAGAAATTTTCTAGCGACAGAAAAATACGATTCTAAATGATTCTAAATGTCTATATAATAAAAATGACCTAAAAGGCGTAGCATTATCCTATTGGAATAATGTATTAAAAGGTGCGTAATCGCACCAACTTGTATCGTTTTCTTTATTTTAGACGTATCATAGAAATATTCATGGATTAGAAGTCCTTTCGTTGCACACTATAGGTATAGGTATATCAAAGTGACGAACATCATTAGTCAACATACGTGATAGGCAACGAGTCAAGGGAATACATGAATACCTTATCCAATACGTGCTGCTTTTCCAATCTACCTCTCTTTCTTTCTTTCTTTGTTTCTTTCTGGACACGAACCGTACGTCACTTCGTGGAACTCGTTGAGTTTCATCGGCGACAGGCGTACTGCGTGTGCGGGGATTTTTTGAACGGAGCTTCGATACGCACGCTAGAAAGCATCTTGTCTCAAGAGGAAAGAAAGGGCGAGATGCATCATAAGGGCAGGCAAAAACGATGCAAGGCCGGTAGTCTACTTGTAAAGTTTATTATAATCCAGCTTATCAACGACCATAAGTTTCTCAAACGAGAACGAGTATTATTTGCGCTTCTCAAGTTTCACCCTTAAGAAAAATATGGTCATTCATCGATCTATTTAAAGACCTAACACTTTCGTATTTCGTTATAGATACAAGAAATTACTATCTTAAAATATTATAATAAAATATTCACTTCAAGAATTCATGTACTACCTTTTCAAGCATCGAGACGATGTTAGTATAACTCGAATTTTTATGTTCGCTACCGTCAGTATTCCAAAGGTGGTGGATTACGTTCAGCACCTTGGCTGAAAAAGATCCTTTACGTGAACCAACAATTCATTTGGCTTGTCGGCATTCACTGGCGGTAGTTCTGACTTGAAGAGGTTCGTGTATGCCTTTTTCTACGGGGCTAAGTTACCGGTGCAGGACAATCCAACGCTCTATTGTTCGTTCCCGTGTACAAAGCAGCCTCGATACTACGCAGATTACATTGACCATGGACCTATCTTTCGTCCGGAGTAGAAATCTCTCGTGTCACCGAGATCGAAGGAAGGGGGAGCAAGAATTTCGAGGGTGGAAGAATACCTCGTAACTATAATAGGCATCAAGGAGGCCATCGTTGCTTGTCGTACGCCTATTCTGCCTATCTTTTTCATCTCGGATGACGAGCTTCGAAAAACAACCCCAAAGAATCTAATAATTATTATTCAAGACCTTTTTAAGGAAATGTCCTGAGTAGAATTTCATTCGCGGATTTCTTCTAACTAGATATGTGGATCGAAAAGAAAAAGTTCACCAGGTTGAGTATCGGCAGCAGTAAAAATGGACGAGTTGAATAATCCAACGAGTCCTTTGGCCGTAAATCAAACGAAGTTTGGTGTGCGTTATTCTGGTTTTGAGTGGTCGCTGCTGGCGTAGTAGATTCCAGAGAAAAAAGGGTACGATATTATATACTGGCAGAGATGGGTAAAGAAGTGAGAGGAAAGAAAGGTCAGAGAAAAACAGACCGTAAACCGCGCGGGACGACACGGGATGTCAGCGTTGTCTTTCTTTTCCCATAACGGGATTGGTAAGAACTTCTTGGATTGATTTACGCATTCAGCACCTCTTTCTACTTCATTCCCTGCGTCTAATTAAAAATTACATGGTACCTGACGAGAATATTCTAACCTCCATATATAGCGTAAAATAATTACTTCTATGCTCGCTGGAACATGGAGTATTTAAAACTCGTACTAGTGTTTTACTTATATAAAACATCATTAATATAGAAGCTAAATGCCAGTAACAATCTGATCGACTTTGTCACGGTCTTACACGGTCAATTTTCTACTGGCGTGTTTCGCATAGGTAATCAAGTTCGGTGTAATTTCACGCATGTTCACATGGCGTATTACTAAGTCGCGCGCGTTAAAAAGAAGGTATGGGCGTCTCTGAGCTCGTACACCCGCGAAAAAATGGTCGGCAAGAAGCACGACATATGCTTCTACACGGTGCGGCTACCAAGTGTGCCAACCATACGCACATGGCCGGCAAACTGACTTTTTTACTTCTTTTACGACACGATGTCCTCTCCTGCGGCGCGAACAGGCGAAACGAGCTTTGCATGCGGCTGTGTTTTCGCTAAGCGGTGTCAGGGGTCAATAAAAAAAAAAAAAAAAAAAAGGAAGAAGAAATCGGACCAAAAGAACAACCTTGGATAGCAGTCGAATAAAGGAGGCTAAAGAAAGAAAAGGTTCTTTCAATCTTTGCCGATACATTCGTATTTCAATTCAGAATTTTTACGAAGGAAGTTTTTATTAAAAATTGGCCTCAGTTCGTTGAAACGACCGACAACCGCATACAACGAATTGTACAGACGTAATACTCTCATGTATTTACCGTATTACGGAGTTCACAGTAAAGGTATCCTCTAGAAACGAAACCAAAGAGTATCTTATTCCTCTCGCATAAACGGGTTGAGCCAACACGGTGTTCCTTAACCGCGATTGTGTCCGACGAGAAGCAAGCGTACATGCCGCTGCTTCTTCTGGCACTTCCATCTCAGTGGCGTTCCCACACCAAGACTGCTACCAGAGTGTAACGTTATATCTTCGCCGCGCTATGGTGGTTCTTTCACTATGGCGACCAACTCGTATCTCGCACACGTTGTACTTCAGCAGGCTGCATGGGTGGCCAAAGTGCGACAACAGACCAGATTTCACCGCTCCTTTCAACTGGTCAAGGTGATTTGCAATGGCGAATACGTAAAGGAGAATTTGCTAAGATCAAGAATTACTTCCAGAATCCTTAAAAATTTCTTAGAACAACATTTGAATTTACATTCAAGTGTTCGTCTTTCGATTCGTATAAAACACACGTTCTGACAAATTCAGCGGTGATGCCAAGGGAGATCTCCTTCTTTGGAGAAAAAATAGGATTTCTTTAAGGCCGTTCGTCCATCTGGTCTTATCTTTTTGCGATCACCAAAAGGTTTTAAACATGGCTGAAACGTAAGGTGCATGCAAACTAACTATATACCGACATCTTGCCCTCCGCCTTTTTTTTCTGTCCCTTGAAGGCGTCTGAATTCCCGTCTCAAGTTCAGTGCCACCTACAAACAGGCTCGCAGGTTAGTCTCGGTTCTCCTGCCGCTTGCTTCTCCACCTCCACCAGGCACAGCAGGGCCACGGCGATTCGTACCACGACCACGATGCAATAATGCGGTACCTGAGTGTCTTGGCCCCTCGGGTAACTTAACCCCCAATGCCTTTCATCCCTCCTGGACCCCCCTGTCTCGCCTACTGCAGCCACACCATCCGAGATTCTCTGAAGTCCACGTAACAATGGCCAAACAGATTTTCTTTATGCCTATTCTTCGTGGATGCGCCATTTTCTTGGTGCACATGCCGTATCATGCGAGGTATGGGGATGTCCTGAAGCTGTAAAAGAGACTCATACGTCTGTGCATTTCGTTGGCCAGCCAAGCTTCGGAAAGGAAGTGGGTTTTCGCTATTTTAACCAGCGTTCGAGTTATATAGCCCTTTCGTACTTGCGTACTTCCACAAATACTTGAATATCTGTTTTGCTAACGATCAGTTCTTTTGAAATGCTTTTTATAATATAATTTATTTCAAAATAAAGATTTTTGTTTCTTTATCCCTTAATTTTAATAATTAGATTTTGAAACTCACTGAAAATTTCTAATGATACTAATTCCCTACTGTGACTCACTCTTACAGTTTGATTTCATTCACAAGCAATAGTACGTATAATATATTTCTCAAAGGCTCTAGGATTCTTCTCAATTAATTGATAAAACGATTCATATCGCTTAACTGGGGACGATCAATATCAAACGCGACGTGATTCGAAGGTTATATGTACGTGCTGAAGATGCGAAAGAATGGGACCTCGAGTTCACTTGTTCATCCAGTCTGACCGACGACGAACGACGAGTGGTGGACGTTTATCCCAAGTGACGAAGAGAAGGGAACGCGAGTTCGCGATATCGAGTCCCGGTTTGGACCAGAGCCTCGTCCCCGGAGACATATCTGGGCTGTTTTCTTCAAGACTGGTTGCCTCATTTGGTATAGAAGACAGCCACCTTGCGAACGCGGACTCGTCTTGCGGCGAATCGAAGCTGCGGGACGGACGGATGTGGCTCGTTCTTCATCCTTTCGGTACACGATCGTACGTCGCAATTTTACACAAGTTTGTCGTCCGACAGGAAAACATCACCTTACATGGCCGAGCAATACGATTCTTTTGTTCATCGCGCGTTCACGATTCCGACAAGTCAAGGGTTTACGTGGAAATCACGTATTTCATACCGATCGTTCGATACAGTTATTATAAATAACGGAAGGTAAATGTCAATTTGGAATGATAGCAACGCATTCGGTTCATAGAAGTTCTCTGCAATATTCGATTAATCTCTTACGAATTTATCAGAGACCTTTTAAACGAGTATTGCTTATTGTAATTTTTAATATTGTATGGGATGTAAAATATCGAAACGTTACGTATATTTATAATAATATCCAATCTGGGCGATTGAAAGTGAAGAGAGTATTCAAACTAAACTTTGGTAGAAGTATAATCTACCTTCCTCAAGTCGAATTTGACCTCATCATCACTTATGATTTTATACGTTTTGATATTCAGAAGTAAAAATATGAAACTGTGTGTAAAGAGAAACGTATTAAAATTAATCACTTTTTACAAATATCTTTTATTGTTCAATCATCTTCATTTCTGCTGACTGTCATAAATCACCAATTAAATAAATTAATAATCATTATTCAACATATTTTTCTGATGGAATGCCATTCATTTATAAGTAATGATAATACGAAGATTAATTAAGAAGAGAATAAATAGCTAAAAGCAGAAATAAAAACATATCAGCTTAAGTGAAAGTCTACTTTTTCCTTCGAGAAACCTCTCGTTTTCATTAGCACGTAATACACAGTACAATGTGGTATATGACAGAAGTCTTTGAATTGCAAATAACCGAAAGCTGTTCAGAGAAAAGGCAAGAAAGATCTTGTCAGCAGCGTTTTTCCTCCGTGACTGTCAGGAGAAACTCACGATGTTCGATTTGTGGTATACCGAACGACGAGAGAAAAGCCAGACGGAAAATAAGGAAGATTACGTTTCTCGCTATCGTAACGCTTAGTACCCTTTTCCTACTGGGAATCGGATGTCGCCTTTACTCGCGTGACGAGAAACTAGGAGAACACGTGAGAAAAACGCGAGAGCACGATATTCCCTCGTATATGCGTTACCCTTGTGACTTTACTATAATTAAGGCTCGTTGGATTTCTATTTTATACCAAGATTAAAACGTCGGATATCCACGAGAAACAAATCAAACACAAGCGATAAATAATTCCTCGACAAATGATTCTTTAGTCAGCCTTTCTGTTCCTGGTTATATCTATCGAAACTATCTATCGAAAATTCTTCAAATTAATTGATTTATACGCTTCGTTTTTACATATACGCACTCAACGTGTACGAAGATTCTTAAAGATTTTAATTCCAGAATATGCTGTAAAACTACATTCCGCGGACGACACAGCCGCGAGTTTCATCAAGATCGAAGAACGAACAACTAACTCGAAATCCTGAGAAAAAGAAGAAAGAGAAAAACGGCACGGAGATGGTCCGCGAGAAGGAAGAACAGGAGAAAGCAGAAAGGAGACGCGAGGAAAAGAAAATGGCAAGAAGCGTCGAAGAAGAGCGAAGAAGATTCGAGTAGCGAAGGAGAGGAAGAGGACGCAGGCCGAGGTCTCGTAGCGTGCAATCTTCGCCCATTGAAGACGCGCTGGGAAACTGCACGGTTATTATGCCTGAATGGAACAGGGGACGGGATGTGCAGGACGGGCAGGAATGTCGAAGGTAGCAGAGGATGGACGCGAAACGTACGCGTTACTCCTGGCAAAGGGGAGGTTCTTGCTCCGCAACCGCGACACGCAACCTGGAACCATTGGGTGGGGTTATCCACGACCGAGTTCCTCGTTCGAAAACTTTCAGGAACCGTGTTTGAAGAGCGAGTGACGGTTTCTCGTGTCGTGGCATGGTCGTTGTTGATTTTACGACGCACTCTCGGTGCCCTCGCCTCGCCGGTTTTATGAACTTACTCGACAGGTTGCCGTTTGATAACTGGTTGCTCAAGTTGTGGTGATTGAATCTACAACCGACCCGATTAACCACGCTTTAAGCGACAATACTATCGCTGTGTAATATTATTTTACGAAAGTCGCAAGCATAATGGTTCGCGAAAGTATTTGGATTTTTATAAAAAACTTTCATTTTGTACGTATTATATGAAACATCTTCAAATTTTAATAGATTATTAGGATTATATCGGTCTTTGACATCAATTTGAATTGCAGCAATAAAATTTTTGTGCGACTAAATCCAAATTCTAGAATTGATTTTCAGCCCGTATAATGTAAGTAAAATAACAAATTTTGTAATATTATAGTAATTATAAAATGAAAGCAGCGAAAAGTATTCAGCTTTTACTATACATCACGTGTTATTCAGACATATTAAATGCCCTAACACCAATAACTGACAGTGTTTTTTGATGTTGGTGAATTTTGATAATCATGTGTATTACACGGGTCTAGGAGATCTTTCTTACGAGACTCGCCATTGCGCTGTGGTCCATTTACGATCATACCTTGGATTTCCACTGCTCAGTTAGATTAAAGTTGTCGATGATAAAAACTGATACGCTTCTGTTTCCTGTTACTGCGTATTAACTTCGTTCCACATTATAATGGAGCACCTAGCGGTATCTCTGTTTCTTCATTATCTAACCGTAATAAGAGAACTTATTAACGCGTTGGTATCCACCGGCAACTACTTGTTTTTTTCCTTTATGTAACAGTCTATCGAGGCCACTGCCACAATTTTGTTTCGCGCACATCCGTGAAAGACTTTTCTTCCACCACGAGATCCTGTTCTTTTCTCAGTATGCGCGTTTATGTGCAAGTGCGTGCGTATCTGGAGACAGGATGCTGACGAGTGGATCATCGAAGCGGCTGGAACGCCTCCATTCAAAGAGTCAGTATCGTACAAGTCACGTACAAAACATGCTTGATAAGAAGCACCTATAGACGGCCATAAGGCAAGTATTTAAAAAAGGATCCCGAATGTCATGAAAGACACATTCGACAACAAAAGTAGTGTACAATTCGACATAATTGTGATACAACGTCCTGTAACGTTATTTGATACGAACAACTATTTCAGCTGATGAACTAGATATTGTCTGTTCAATAACTCTGTCATTTTAAAATAAAATATTCCACGACGAACAACTAACCGAGAATTCTGACGATCGTTCATTCGACAATCGTTGTGGTTAAAGATACTATATTGGAAAATTTATATTTTCCAAAACTTCGCCATTATGCAATCGTTGCACCATCTCGAAATAGTCGGTCGAGAAATTAGACGAATTCATCGATTTTTCTGACGCTTTCTCTCCAAGACAACGTCTTGCTACAAGCAAGAAACATCATCTCGGCATTGAATTCCGGGCCAATACGGACGCCCCCCTCATCAACCTCAATTAAACTCCACCGTCTCGCACTTATGCTCACTTCGCACCCGAGGCGCACCGAGTGTTGCTGGTGTTAAGTCACTATGTATTATTGGTCGAGCCAGTTCGTCTCAAGAAGGTTGTTCTGCAGACTTGGAATCATCAAAGGAATCCTTGTTTCCTCGTTTCTGATCGCAGAAAACTGCTACGAATAAGCGAACAATCGCCCCTCGTACGAATTACTTCGCGTTTTTGGTGCCTGCTCGAAGAAAGATCAAAGAGTGCAATTAAAACTTTCGATTTGAATTTGACTTTTTAATCCATTAGTGATGACGAGTACTTTCTTCGCGCGTTTCCAGTAAGCGGTCCAGTGAACTTTACATTGCTCACACGGCGTGCAGTAGAAAGTTTCTTGTTTACATGTTATACATTATACAGCAATTATAAAATCGCGCTCTATTGTATCGCCGCGAATTTCTCAACATTCTCGTACGTCCAACGTTGCCTATAAGCATCGCGTCGGTCATTTCAATTCCCGATACCAAGAACAAAGTCGACGCGACGTGGTATTTCAACACGTTGATTTATAAATCTTCATCTTTTTGCGATTCGACAGCAACGAAGAAGAAAGATAAGTAAAGATAAATACGAGTCGCGATTGATCTCTTTAGCCTTGTCGACTAGCGACATTTAGACTGTCACGATCAGCAACCATTAAGGATCCACTAAGATCTTTTCCTGTTAGTGACCCTCGGAGTGTGACCATGCTCCTTGAGACTTGTATGATTCAAATTTCACGCCGGACATGACGCTGAATATCACCGTTAGGATTATACATCGGTAAGAGCAATGTCGTTGAACTTCAATGCTCGATCATAAAAAGGTAGATCCTCGATTCGACGAGGGCCGTCTCAAAACCTTCCAGTGTGGCGATGAATGCGAGCAGCGTGTAGGTCTTTGAACTTGCTCCTTACGAGCAACAAGACTCGATTTCGAGCGTGCACCAACGTTTCTTTTCACGGCGAGCGTGCGTTTCGGAAGAGGCTCTATATCATTTTCTCACGTCCTGAGTGCAGAACAGAAAAGCCAGATACGATCTGACAGCGAGCGAACATCGAAATCCGCAAAATCTTTCACGCAAGATTGAATATCGACCGACGATGTAGAAGCAAGCGAGTAAAGGAGAAAAAAAGAAAAGAAAAGAAAAGATGTTCCACGTCGATACAAAGTTACATCGACAATGTGTTACAATCACATTTTCCAAGAATCTTGTCAATTTTTTGAAACTTGATAATTTCTCGTTAATTTCAAGATAATACCCTAGTTCGATAGCGAAATTGATAAGATGACCGTACAAAGATTTTCTTCGTCGAAGCGCGAAGTCTAAATTAAATTCCTAGACGCTATTATATTAATTATATTAATCGTATACACGAAGATTACCGTTAAATATTAAATTCCCAATAGATGACTATACCATTACACGCAACGTATAGAAAAATTCTTCATCGGACAGGAGAATTATATTTTCTTTCGGTTTATGCAAAACCGGATGACGCATCATTTAATAGAACGACGACGAGAACATAAAAAGCTTCTTAAGAAAACGTTAGTAAGACTTACTTCGAAAAAATCCTCAATTGGATTCAACTAGAAAATCAGTTATTCTATTTGTAACAAGTTTCTGAGCGAAAGGTAGTGGATTTTGCGCCAATTTTCAATATTCATAACGAAAATTATGGACGTAAATAAAGAAATATACGCACGGATGAATTTCTTCTTCGAGCACAAGCAAAAAACCTATCTTGGAAATATTTAATTCAAGAATAAACATGTTTCATACACGGTAGTTTCAAACTTTACGTTCAAAGAACTTTCTTACGGGCAAGTTGATGCAATCGTTTTTTCTTTTTTCTTTTTCATATATACGTAAACCGGAATGTAAGGAGAATTTCTCTCTTGCACACTCTTCAACGTGTTACGAATTACGCTCCCGTAACATTGCAGTCAATACCGTCATAACTTGCACGTAGTCAGGTCATTCTGAGATTCCTGCGTAGAATGAAAAGCAACATGAATGGAAGAGAGGTAAGCAGTCACCGTTAAACCCTCGCAGCAGGATACATCTTTCGCCCGTAAGCTAAATGGGCTCCATTTCACTCAGAATTCCTTAACCATGTTGCCAGATTTTCGTTTTCGATCTCTGACCAATTGTAAAATTTATGCGTTTATGAATATGTCGGGATAATTTTTACCTAATAATTAAGAAGCTGATCAGAGAGTAACGAGCGTAAAGGGAATGATTATACAACCGTTTTGTTGTAGATATTGATTTTGAAAAATTGTATTATTATCAGCTAGTGCTTTGCGTAGTACTGGAACCTCTTCATTTATCTTTATTATCTCTGTAGCAAAAGTGAATTCTCGTAAATTCAATTTCTACAATATCTATGAAGATACTTATCAACATTAGTTTAAACATATTTGCTATTTGATGATAATGTTTTTTCATAAAATTACTCCAAACTATTTAAATATAAAACAATATGATTCTCTATACGCCAAACGCAAAATCTGATATAAAAGTTTTTCTACCGTTGAAATAGTTGTCCATAGCCTAGTTTATTACATAGGCGACTAAAATGATACCAAACTATATAGAGTATTCATAGAGAGAGTATGGCACAAAGTCAGAATAATCGTGGAATGTCGATGGGGCACAATTGGCTTTTTGTGCGCGCTTAGATTCGGCGGGTGTATCATTTCATTAACCCATTAAACAATTACGGTTAAGCCCGGTACACTTAGGCTCGTGTCTACAACCAGCTGTGAATGCGTTCCTTGTAATTGAACTACGTTAGTTCGGTCTCTTTCTTGGTTTGCCAGACACGTGGGTCCGAAGTTCTTACCATAGAGATTGACAATCGTGTTCCCACTAATTCTGAACATCCAGTCCATGCGACTGTCTAATTAATATATTACTGTTTTCACTTATCTATTCCATTAAACGATCTATGATTTTCACCATCAATCGTTCAATTCCCTTCTCCTGTTCCTAATCGTCTTTATCGTGAAATATTTCGAAGAAATATCGAGAAGTTAAAATAGAAATTAATATTTTAGACACTGAAATTTTGTTCACATTGCTCCTACTACAAACGAAAGTTGGTAAGGTGGAGTTGTATGTTTGCAGTAATCTTCGTTACGAAATGATTACGACGGTTGTGCATAGCGGAAATGCGGCTTAGATAGCACGAAGTAACATAGAGAAATAAGTATGTATATCGTTAGAACGCGAGACAATGTACTAAGTAAAGCGTGGTCGATGCACGAGGTGAATGCATTGTCGCTCGACCCTGATTGCTTCTGCTGCCGCCACAGTACCAGCAGAGATAGCTCAATTGTTGAACATCCAATGCTGCTAAAGTTCATTCATGGTAAGTCAAGGGCGTTAGGTACTATTTTCAATAAACGAGATATAGACCGAATTAATTAACCTAAACCTGGAGCTTTGTTTAGAAATTAGTTGTTAAAAAATTATCGAAGGCAGGTAATGATCACGAATTGAAAACTTCTTCTGCATCATTGTACGCGATATTTAAAGTGATCTGTCATGCAAGATGTGCAAAACTTTTAATTTCTAAAATGAGTGATGTAGTATACAAAGTCGAATAATATTATATTCATTTCTTCTCGGAAGAAATTAAAAGAACTAGAATATCTCTCTACTAAAATTAATCCAACGTACGATTTAGGCTATGGTTACAGTAGATGCGTGCTCTGGCGAACGAAAGATCTGATAACCGAAATGTATATACTCATGAGAATCTAAATATTTGATCGTTCTAACGTATTCATTGGAATAACAATCTCTTGCATACACATATCAAAATCGTTAAACTTCCATAAGCTTTAATGGGAGTGTTATTAGTCCGAGATAATAGAAGAAACGGAGCAAGATGTAAAACCTTGTCACAAGTAAGAGGAGAAGCATCGCGATGGTCAAATCACTTGGAAACATCATCGCGCAAGATGATTCGCGAGGTGATGCGTCATCGGTGGCGATCGTCGTCATCGACATCGGTTCAAGTGGTGTTGACCCGGACTCGTTCCCTTGCATCCATGCGACTCGTTATCAATTCGTGGGAACGCCATGGCTATCCCGTACTAATTTTCCACCCGACGATCTCATTCGCGACAAGGTTTGCTAGAATAATTATCCTCTGAGAAGATACGTGAAAAAATGCCATGTAAACGACTTTAACAAGTGTGAACCATACGAGTAATACGAAGGAAGAAGGAGAAAGTCATCTCGAGTGGTTTGGAACACGAATTAATGCTGTTACTAAATATTCCTAATGGCAGAGTGAAAGGATATTTGTCACGTTCACGCCAAGTTTCTACCCGAATAATTCTTGATTAAGATAACATTCCTTTGATCGGTCAAACAGCAACAGAACGAACCAGTAATCAGCGAATGCTATAACAGTTTATTAACAATTGTTCGTTCGATAGTTCAAACGTCATCGATGCTAATGTGTTCGTGAAAAGAAAGATTTGAGTCTAATCTCTGATATACTATCCAAGGCGAATCAAAGGACAGGACGATAAATGTCTGGACGTAAAGATTTACTTTTATTATTCCGACTTTACTCTTCTGCTTGACGGAGAGCATCCTAGACTGTCCCAAGATCAGTTACATATTTCTAATTCGCGTCCCGATCATTTCATAGCTACCGCGAAATCGTAGCGTTCGATTCGAGTCTCGACTTCATGGTTGGCTGACTACCGCTCCTCTATGTCTTTCCTTCGCATACTAAAGAGAGAAAAGAGAAGAGAAACGTTGCGTCAAGAACGCGAGAGAACGCGTTCTTGCCTCTTCCGCAGGTTGCTACAGCTTTTTCACTCGACCGATACTCAGTCGAAGAATTCAATGAAGAATCGGCACATGATGTTTGATTCTACCATTTCCTCGCCATATTTGGTATGTCGCCTGTATACCATTTCAACGTGGTTCTTTTACCCGACAATTTTTTACGATATCGTCGATTAATCGATATAATGAGGTATTGTGGAGGACAAAGATCGATCGGAAAATAAATCACAGTATATGCAATCTATTCTACTAGTATTAAATCTCCAATACGATTACATGCTTGAATGGAAGGAATGTAAAAGCCTACAACGCGATATCAGAGAGAAGTAAAATAGTAATTATATCTACGACGGACAAATCTAATCGTGCACCGAGTAAGCGAAATCGTGACGTATTATCGTTTGCGCGTGTCATTTGATTGGAGGACCGATTCTTAATTAAACTCGTGTGTAGTCATTGGATGTGTACAAGTGGATTGTAAACTGATCGTTTGAAATGACAAAGAGCGAGTCGCAAGAAAGCACCTGGCAATAGCTCGCGATTCTTAAGGAATGGTATTCACGGTTTAACAAAAGTTCCAAACGAGACAGACACGTTGTACCATTGGCCTCATTCTTGGCCGAGCGCTCTGGGTGAACCGATCTTATTAAGGCTTAATTAGCCATTTAACAAGATATATTTAACTTACGGTGTACACAACGGCCACATGACGAAAAGTGAAAGAATCTGAGGTCGTTAAGCAACCGATGCATTAATTGCAATAGATTTTACCGAGAAACGAAACATTTACTTTGTTCCCTTGTTGATATTTTAATCCTCAAGTAAGAAAGATAAACATACATGTTTTTCGTCGAGTTCGAAAATGTGGAGCAACTGGAGAAAGAAATTGAAGCACAAGAAGAGAATCACGCCTATATGTTCCTACCAGGGATCTCTTATTTGCTTATCTGCAAGGTAATAGCGTCTGCTTGTTGTTTTGCTGAGATAGGGGATTTTTATTTTAAGTTTGATAACGCGCTTCAGGTGAAATCTACAGGTGACGTATCTAAATCGCGAAGATTTCAAAGTGTACATATTTGTATTATTTTTAATCTCGCGAAATTCACATTAAAAGTATGTTACTTCCAATGTTGTCACTTTTAATAACTGTATTTGTTGGACAATTTTATTAAAAATCTTAATAAAAAAAGATGACGTTTTGTGTTTACAAATGAAACTTCGCTGCAAAACTATGATTCACAAAGCAATTATTGCGTGATATTTTATTCATTCGACCGCGTGATATATTTATATATATTTATAAATGTACGTTGCATGAAAAATGATTAAGATGCTCTTTCAGCACATAATTAATGTAAGGCAAATAAAAATTGTTAAAATGATTCAACTATATACAGCATAGTTTATAAATTTACGCTACAAAGTAAAAAGAAGCTATTTGCCATAAGCAACAGTTACGTGTATCGACTAATTAATATACGTAAATATCTAGCGTCCATGTTTTTTAATTTTTTCGCTAAAATATGTTTACGCGCTATGTTTTGATACGGTAATAGATTCCTATTTCAAAACTTGATATGATTTCTCAGTTGGAAGAAAAAGAAAATAAACAATTGACGTACCTCTTTCCTCGATGACGTCGGCCTTGACGACGTACACCAGCACGAGGAGTACGCAAACCCCGAGGATCCTGGCTAGTCTCATCTTTTATCCAGGCCTTTCAATCCAGGAAGAATTCCCCAGGCAACTTCACAATAAAGATCGACGCATATCCACTACACCAGCACCGCACACTTAATAATATCGCACTATATATCACTCCGAATTTTTTTGGACGCCCCCTGAACGATTTAGCGACAACAGGGCGATGGTAAATAGTTCCACATCGAGAATCAAGTGTCATAGAAGTAGTAACAAGTTGCTTATTACGGTATCAGATGAATTAGACTTCCATCGGAATTTCCTCGTCAGGTCTATATATCAGTCCACTTCAAACGATTCAAAGTCTGCATCGTACACACTCCGTTTCAGTTCCGCGTATATTCCTCAATTCGAATTACTTATTCGAATTAAGCAAGAAGCATGAAAAATTCGAACCACGTTCAAATTCAAGCGTTTTGAACGCATGCGCGCGTAACGACTCCGTTTTCACCGTGATTTGTTTTGTAACAACGCCGGTTGCACACGGGGGAGAACGATTTCTTAAACACTCTGTGACAAAGACACTGCAATTTCACTGACTCGAATGGACGAAACTCACTCGCGATTTGTTCGATGAAAATACATATTCATCGAACGATAATTTAATAAAATTCGGCAACCGTGTACGAAGAAATTGGGTTCAATGTAAGAAAGCGCTTGATCGACCACCTTCTCAGGCGTCTCTCGGTGGACAGCCTTACTCCCACGCTGGCCGAGTCAAGAATACGCGCGCCTTGTCAAAGACGAGTCGTGATTCCGTTCGAAGACGGCAGGTGGCGGTAACATTGGGGCCTGACGGACGCTTACGAACAACGCCGATGATCAACGAATCGATAAGCGGCATCGCTGAAAGTGCCTGCATAGATATAAACATCGATTTTTAAATACGTGATTGCAAAATGAATAAAATTTCATCAAATCATATCGTTAGTGTTTATACGAACCATGTTTATAGACACACCTTAACCTTACATTAATTGTTGACATTACACGATCGATGTAATGTTGTAAAATCGTATTGTACATACAATACGAATACAAGGATTTACTTGTTTAATTGTTTAAAAATCACAGATTGTCAGTTAAAATTCAAATGCATCGGGTCATTGTCCATCGAGCCAGGTAAGACATGTCGGCATATACGGGCCTGTCGATTCCTTGAAGACAGTAGTCGTTTGATCGTCGCAAAAATCATCGGGAGACTGGTTTCTCGTCGCCAAGGAACGCATCTAGAGTACGTGTGCACATGCAACTGCGTACCCAAGAGAAAACTTGATACAAAAAGGTTGCGATGAACTACGGTGGAAAGAGAAAATATGTCTACGATCGATTTTCTATCGATTAATTTAAAACGATGTAAGGTTTCTTATCGAATGAAAATAAATAACCGTAAATAATTTTTACCATGTAACATGTATATCTGTATTATTAAATAGATTTAAAACAATTTGAAACACGTGTTAATTTATAAAAATAAATATATTCTTTTCAGGTGCTATCTTTATTTACATATGTATATCGAGATTTCAATCGAACGCAAAGTTCGATATTTGACATTTGGCAGCACTGTATCCAAACAAACGTTTGCGAGGGAGAATAGTAACAAAACGTGTCCGATGTGAATTAACAATGTATATTCAGTTGTTTAAATAATGAGTCTAAATAGTGAAAAGTGCTAGTTTAATGATAATTTATCTTTAATTTCAACTATGAAAACATAAGAAAAATCTCGATGCTTCGAGATAGAGTGAATAAAAGACCATGTTCTTCGCACGATTTGGATGGAAGAAAAATAGAGATTGCAAATGGAAGGGACTTTTTATCTATACGATATCTTTCAACAGGTAAGTACAAATAAAGTACCCTTATACTTGTCGTAGCAAGTTTTTTCCGATGTACGTGGCACATAATCATACGGTGATGCGATGCGAGTAAGAAAGTACTGTCAGTTGAATACCTATATACAATAAAATTCTGACGATTGAAGCTTCTGTACGTAGACATTTTCGAAACTTTGATCATCACGTAATCACGATCATAGAAGTATTATTAGTTAAATATTTGTTACAAATAATTCCGATGTAACATATTTTAATCTCAATCTTGTTATGACATAATCTTTACTGACATTATTTGTTCAACTTACTGAATTTCTTAATCGTTGTACGTATGTCTAATTCGTTATAATTTTTATATGATCGATACGTGTGAAGTTCGATTATGAAGGAAAGCAACATGGCGGTTCGCTTTAAGCGAATGTTTCATTCTAATCGAAGTACCTATATGATTTTATATGGAAACGAAATATCATCGTTTGATTTGTACATTTTATCCTTCTAAAATCCTTTGCAAATGTCTTCATCGCAAATTTCTTTCCTTGTAAGCTCTTTTGCTTCTTTTAAATCGTTATACCAGATCCTCCTGACTCACTGGTTCCCAGATGAGATCCGGGACCCATAATACGTGTTCTTTTGGCAGTTTTTTCTTGCATGAAAGAAGCAAGAAGGAATATGTTTATTATCAAAGATATAAGACGGTAGTAGAGAGCGTATGTGCACGAAAAACACGTTTACGTTTTTTGTCTGTGTGTAAAATATCTTTCGTTAATTTTTCTGTGTTGGCTTTACATGAATGATAATAATGATATGTTTTTTCAACTTAAAAAAGAGAGAGATTTTATAATTTACTTACCATGTGATTATTGTAATAACAATTAACATTCACGCACGTATTTATCTAGATGTTTCGAGAATCGTACATATTGATATAAAGAAATATTTCATCGCTTTCCCCTTTTCTTGATAATTTTTATATATTTTTTCTTGATTATTTTTACATCTCTTGGAATAAATAATTTTTTAAAAACAAGTATATATTTTATATAGAGAATAACAAATTAAATAGAAGTTCAATAATCGGAAACATTAATTTGATTCAGAATGGAAAAGGAAAATTTTATAAGAAAATGTTTTTTTATGTTCATTTATTATAAATAACAAGATGTATATTCGGTGCGCACGTGTTGTTTAACCTGTATATTTATAGATATACTCAAGCTCCGTCTAAGTTTATTTCGCTTACTGTACTATACCTTGTTTTACTTTGAGTTGTTGTCAGTAACATATTTTTTCCGCTACAATCTATTTGATGATACGGCGCGAGGAATTTTTTGGAAATTTGCTTCGGAGGCAAAAGCTCCACGTAGCACCTCAAAGAAAAACATCGCTATCCTCTCGCGAGATTGTAGTGGCGTTTTGATACCGATTTTTTGTGAACGGCCGTGTGCAAATGAATTTTTCTTTAAGCCCTTCGTAACCAACAACCATGTCAGTTTCGCACCCCCTTCGAGCTTTATAGACATTCAATCACCGTTAGCATTTTCAATTAAAGTGCAGATACGATAGAATTCTCAGGATATCGATAAGTTGTTGTTTTTCCCTTTCTTTCTTTTTCATTGAATCATAACGAATATAATATAATTCGTAAATTAATTCGTACTAATGATATGCGTACTCGTGAACATTATCAATGAAAGATTAAAGATTAAGATTAGATCTTTTTGAACGGTTGTACAATGCGTAATGGTATCACACTTTTCCACGATATGTTCAATCAAATATAATTAATAGGGAAACGTTGTGAGACTTGAACGTTGTGGATCTAATCCGTTCTTGAATGTTTCTATAATGCAGCTCCAAGAGCGACGTGGAAACGAAGGGATTAATAGTAATGTGTCGGTGGTCCTTCGAAGCTACGGTTACTCTTATAGCGCTCGCGGTTTAGCAATGATTAATGCGTGCATACCTTTATTTTCTCAATCCTCTCGAAGAATCGAGCCTGAAAGTTCTAATACTAAGCTGTCGACTACAGATCTGTCTTCAATTCGCCGGCCTAAATAACGCGCCATAGGTATACATCTATAATATATTCGCTCTTTTTTTATAAACTCTCTTTTACATGAAACGATTAAACCTTTCGTCCCTCGATACGTCCTTTGTCTCGACTTTCGTCGTGTTTTCGCGCATCTTCTTCTTTTACGACCTTCCGATTAAAATACCGTCGTTCTTTTTTTCTTCATTAGTCGAGAAACGATACTGTATATCTCACCGACGTGCACAGTACACGCCATTGATGGTCGTAAATGCCGTACTATACAAATTTTGCCAGGGTTTTGGAATTTCAAAGAAATTTCGTAATTTTTATGTATATCTTTTTTTTTTTTATCATGATCCACAATTTTCATAGAATCCCCTTTACACAGAGATAATTTCTACGCAACTTATTAACTAATTAAAAAAGAAAAAAAAAATGAAAACTGATTAAAGGACTGGATATGAATTTCACTCGATTGAAATATAAGATATGTAAGAAATTTCGAGCGTCCGCTCCAGATAGCCGAATTCAGCGGAATTTCCAGTGGCGATTATTACCATGAATGTAGCGTATTGCACGCTTTCGTTTTGAAAGGACGCGCGAAAATTGGGAAAATCCGGGACGTACGGGAATCGTAATATATAAAACTAAAGGCGTTGAAACTTTCGAAAGCTACGTACGACATCATGTAGCAGGCACGTCTTATCATATCACGCTAAAGGCTTTAAGAAGCCTGGTAGAACCGTATTGAGGTATCGAACCAGATACTTCTTTTTTATTTAATTTTTTGCGATCTTTATTTCTTTTTTGAACGATTATCTACGTATCCTCGTTCCTATGTATATCACGCTTACGCATGCTTTCATACGCATACGTTCGTTTCCTCTTTTTCTCGGTTTCACATACACACGTTAACATGCATACATACATCCTCGCTTCTAATTATTTCTAAACGCTTGAAACTAAGGAAAGGGTGCGAACGGTGCGCGAGCGCAAACAAATGAACGAACGTTTCTTCCGTTGTCGGGCAAGGAAACGTTATTTATTTCATAGGATTTAGCCGTTCGAGGATGTTTAACGCGCGAATATCCTCGGGCAGACTCCCTGTTTTAACACGAAGCACATATCACACGTGCAGGCCTACGAGAATTTTTTCTTATCGAGAGAACACGGACGGTCGTTCGTCACGACCGATTGCTTTAGGCTTTATTTTGTTGCATTCCTCCACATGAAAAATGTCCGTGGGTAACGAACAAGCGACATCATCGAAGATGTCGACGCGTCTAATCCGTCGATACCTACCTTTGTTACCTCGTTTTTCTTTAATTCTCTGCGCATCGTGTCACCGACACGTTCGATTTTACTCGTAACCGTGTGACGTGTCTTATTGATCGAGCATCGATTTATCGCGAGTAATAAAGCCAGCTCGTCAAATTCGATAAGGATGCATAAGCGACGACGAGGCTCGACCATTTACTCGTGATTCACGGAAAGCTTTTAGTAGGCGCGGCTGGACGGGTTCAAATTTATAAAAAGACATCACGCTTTCTGTTGTCTGCCGATTCGTTTGAATAAACGCGAATATCTGCTCGAATTGTGCGCAATGCTCTTTCCACGAACTTGACTCCCTTGATTCTGCACCTACCAGTCGTTTCTTGCATCTCCTTATGAACACGGAAAGCAATAGTGCGCGATTCTCTACGATGCAGTGCTACCACACATGTTCGTCTTTAGTGCAATTCGATATTTTTGCACATCGTTTTGGATAATTATTACTTTTACACTTTTAGAATTATCGATCAAACCGCTCGATCATCGCTACCCTTCTTAATCGATCCATCGTTAAACCATAATTAACGGTCCGTATGTAACCAAGACTAAATTCTTTTTCTCACGCGCATTATACGACGAGTACCTTTATCTTGTTCCGTTCAGATCATCATTACTCTGCTCTGTTATCTTTTCTTTTTTTCACCTTGCTCCTTTGTAAAAGTCGCAGTTAAGTAAAACAATGATTTCGTTGTTTCTGACGTTGTACGAGAACCGTATCTGCGAATAGATGAATACGATGGTTGTTGGCTTTCGATGCGTCAGATGTAATTTGTAATCGCATATTTCTAATCTCAAATTCATGTTATTAAAACGACCGTCGGTAATACGCGATATAATATTCGCTGAAATTTTAAAAAAATACGTTGTTCCGCTGAACAAAGATTGCATAGGATTACAACAGTAAAAATTGTCACGTTGTGTATTGGCAAAAATTGTCTCCAGCTTTTTAAAAGTGAACTCGCGTGTTAATTCCGAATTATATTGAACGTTTAAAAGTCTCGTGGACGATAACCGGCTTAAACGGTGTATTATTGATTCAAACGATAAAATCCTCGTTGCATTTGAAATAAAATCTATCCGACTAACCTAATCTATCGTTAATAGAAAAAAATCAAGTGAAACGTGCATTACGGTTGCTACAAAATATCTTGTACCATTGGAAACGTTCATTCCGCTTGTAAATATCTTAGTCTCGTTATAAATAAAAGGGAAGTAGAGTAAACTTAGAACGAATACATCAAAGTAAAAATATGCTTAGAACTAAAAATCGAATAATCGATGTTAGCTTGATAAACGAAAATTAGAAGTTAGAGCCACGTTTATCGTTGCTCCGACGAAGCCTTGAAAAAAATCGATGTCCGATTCGATCTGCGTGCGTCGTTCTGTTTTTCTTTTTTTTTTTTTTTTTTCTTTCTTCAGTTTCTTTTCCTTTCAAGTTCTTGCATGCTTAGTCATTCGAAAAAATAACCAATGGTAAATTGTGAAATTTCTCGAGAAAAATTTAACAAACAACTGCCTCCGATATAGGATTCTCGGTGATGTGTATAGTGGCGGTGGGCCAGTCGATCTTCTTACTGCAAACATGATTGAGTCCTTCGAGGGAAGCCAGTCTGTAGTCAGCCATTTTCAACGGTGATAGTGGTGCCACTGTAAAGAAAAATAAACGAAAATTCCAGGTCAGAGTAATTGGAGTGCTGAATCACATTCTTCATCCTCGTGTCGAGGTTTCTAATACGAAAGTATCCACATGTATGTTCCGTTCGTTCAAAAACAAATAAACTCATCGTATAGTAAATAGAGATAAAAATCGAAACGTAAAAATCGTTAAAAAGGAATTGAACATTTAGCTTGATCGAACGAAGAGATTAAAAAAAATAAAGAGGACAGAATAAATAGAAAGGCACGCATGCAAAACGAGAAACAAAGAGGGTAGAATCACGTGTGTGTCAGAGTGAAATTGTTTTATGTGCAAGGCATGTGATTCGGCATAATTCGTTGTTCGCTATTCTACTGCCCAGTATGTGCGGAGTCTTTCTTTCATTGCACATTTTTATAAATACTATCTGTTAATGTCCCACCATGAGTATATGCTGCTATAAGAAAACAGATTAAATAATTTAAAATTTGAAAACAGCCTAGGTATACTTCCGTTCAAAAGATCGACTTCTACGAGGAAGCGATAGTAAGGTGTCTCTATAAAGATACTTGATTTATCGTTGATTGATAAAGGCTACTTCATACCAACTACCGATAAGAACAAACAATGATAGAACTCAGTCGATAAAACTTTACCATGATCTTGTGATCCTAGTAAATGAATCCTCATTGTAGTGAAGATTTTTAAGAAGTTCGTTAAATAAAAAATTAGTCGAATAAATATATGAAAATGCGATGCAATCTTGAACTAATCCTCTCGCTGTAACTCTTCATATACATTTGAAAACAATTGTAAAAGTGTTTATCGATATTCTATAGCTTCATCGTGCAAAAGCTCAATCGACATATTATTTCGTTCAAAAACAAACAGCGAGAGGGATGACGATTCTAAGATGTATCTACAAAATATATCTTAAAATTCATGAAATGCACGAGAGTTTAGTAAGTCCGAAGACATAAACCCACGACATCTGCAGCCCAAAAAGAGTTAGCATTGTTTAAGAGAATGAACAGTAGTTAGTTGCCTTTTGATAATCCTTCATAGTCAGAGAAGACAGAAATAGAGAGAATATACCCGAGGTTGTCCATGATATTGTTAGTACATCATCGTCGGTTAATACCTCCCGATAAAAGTTTGAATTCCGACTTACTTAACACATAGACGTGGCCTAACTGACCAACTGCGCGCTTGACTCCTTGCGGCCTTCAATTCCTAATTACAATTACCTTCGGGTGTTGTCGGCGTCATGGGCTTCCGCGGGGATCTCACCACTAAAAGGCATAAAAAAAACAAATTCTCTTTAAAACATTCAAAAAACGGAACAGATCATAACGTAGCGTAGCCATAGCGAATATTATCATAATTGTTTTTATTCTCATTGAAAAAAAGTCATTCTTAGGTGCGATGCATCGCTAGGCCAATTGTCGTGTACTGATACATTTAAATAATAAAAATTAAGCACCGATTAGATCGCGACTAGCGTCCATGTTCATCTTCTTTCGTGCAGTCAGAGAAATTGTTATTCGAATGAAATGGACGCGAGTCGCAAAGAAACGCTTTGGCTATTTACATTGCAAAGTAAGTGTCAAATTCTCTTCTTCTTAAAAAAGAAATTATCAAATAAATCGTTTGATCGGAAACTCTAATGCTACTTCATAACAGTTTACGAGCCATTCGAACAGTAAAAGCGTAAATTCTTGCCGGTACTTATCAAAGTATTTTCAAAACAATATACGTTGTATATCTTCTGTCTAAACTACTTGAACGATAGCGTGATCCTTAGCACTGGCAGAAATTGAGAAGCAAAACAAAATAGCCAAAAAGCCGACACTACTTTACTGACTACTTCAGTTGAGCACTAGGTATTAGTATATACGTACCACTCGATCGATCCGAGACGCGTGGGAAATAAAGGCGCAAGTCGGTGAACATGTATTTTTTTTCTTATTTGCCTTCGATAATCATTTCTTTTTTTTTTCTTTTTTTTTTTTTTTCTTTCTTAAGCTCTCAAATAAATGACAAATGGTGGTGAGACTAAAGTGATGAATTCAACGTAATCCTTTTTCAAACCTCTTTTTATTTATCAAGTCGAGCCAGTGGCTTTCCAACGAAGGAAAGTACATGATCGAAGACGTTGTTAAATCTCGATGTAGCAAGGATGCTGGTGAGATCGTTAGACAGATAGAGAGATAGAGAGAGAAAGAGAGAGAGAGAGATCAAAATGGTTTATTGGATGCGATGGTTTAAATAAAAAGCAATTTGAGAATTATTTTTTTGAAGAGATTTAAAACGTTTCACGTAATCGATCCTTAATGCATCAAGGATTAACAACATCTTGGCATCGCGCCATTCGTACAACATGAAAACTCTATTCGTATAACAGAGACGATCGTAACAACAACAATTAATTAACGATAATCATCACGATAGGAACAATTAATTTAATTAGAACAACTCGGGCGTACTTGGCTAATATTCGCAGATACCTACCATGTAAAATAAGTAATAAATTCATTGTCTTTGTTTTAAGCGAATGGATGGTGTAAAAAGGAGTTGGATAATAATTAGAAGGAATAGGCGAGGCGTTGTATCATCGGCGAAGTACTCTATTTACGCGATAAATACACCTCGTTTCTTTCTGTTCTGTTGCATATTAACTGGGCGATAGTAGTGGTAAAGCGTTGTGTTATGTGATAAGTGCTATCGTGTTTCTGTGATCAAGAAGCCAAAAAGAATAATAAACTTCAATTACTCGCGTAATTAGCGTTAATCGTTTAAAGGGGTGATAACACATTTTGTATTCGCTCATTATGTGTTTTCAATGAAGCGATAAAAATATTTACGATATTGGCGAACGTCAAGTTACTTCGAATATGATTGCACGATAGATAACGTCTACGTCAGAAAGAGAAAAATCTGCGATAAAATCGTTCTCTATTTAAAGGTGAGGGAACAGAAACAACGTTGCTCGCTACAGCTAAATGCAGCTTAAACCGACTTCCGCATCAGTCTAGCGAGTTCCAAGGCAAAGTGGTCGAGGATGACTTCATTTACAAGCGTTACTTTGTTATTGGATCGCATACTACCGGAGTCGGGAACGTCGCGATGAGAGATTATCCGTTCGGTCAGCTTGTCATGAAACGTTTCTTTCGTTTTTGTATATAACTCGTTAGTTGTATTGGCTTTGATTCGGGTATACGTGCATATAGGCCAAAAATACCGATACTCGTCAAATTGTAGCAATCGATTGAACGAACTTAAGCCTACGAATATTTACGATACTTGCGTTCTCATTTCCGCGTATCGTTGCGCAAGAAAGCACGTGAACGTCTTCGTGAAATCATTAACGCTAATCCATTGTTTGTAATGTTAAACAACCAACAATGTTGTCTCTTATTTACGTGTCGTAAAGGTTATAAAGACCGAGCATTAACTCGAATTTTACTAGCAGTTTTATTTTAACATATCAATCAATGGGAACTAGTATTAGTTTTATCAGGCGATCGCGTCCTCTTTTACGAAATAGCATGGCGCGAGCGAAATTCGTTTATACCGATGAAGATCGATGAGAATAACCATTTGACAATTTGATAATTAACGTCTAAAGCGTGGTTCGTCAGGGCGCTCACTTACCATATCCTTCGCCCTGCAGAAACAGTCGGAAGGCCTCGCTTACTTTGCCCGGTTGCTCCTCCAGTACCATTCCGCAATCAGAAATCTGTCAATTGGACAAATTAAATTAGTTGGTATTATCTAGTTAACGATATAGCCGATCTGTTTCACTGTTACGTCCAACGTTGCAACGAAATTTACAAATCGTTTCTTAAATGCCGTTATTCACAGTAGCTCTATGTACTTTGTAAAAATATTTTCCATTTGAATTTCCATTAATAGTAACGAGTATGCAAAATAACATAATAGTAAAAAAGATATTATATTTGTGTACATTTGAATTATTTTGTTAAAAATAATTCGCAATTAAAAGTTTACCGAGAAAACGTTATCAGCCGAATTTTAAGCCAAGTTTACGAGATTCTTGGTGAAAACTCTCTCCGCGGAATTAAACTCCAAATGTGTACAGTCTCTTAGCACAGAGGGTGATTAATATTGCAAGTGTCTCTTACCTTCATCCAAGAGCTGTTCATCGGATCTAATCGTCCATTTAACGTGACGGTGTCGTCGACGTGTGGGCTCAAAGCACCGGTGATATTCATCACAGGTACACCGAGCGTCAGACCTTCCTTCTTACGCGTCGGGTCTAATTCCCTCGTGATGTTCAGATCTGTACGACGAACGTAGCTGTCGATTAATAGCGCTAGATTCGTTGGATTTACACGACGCTCAAAATAGTTCTTGTACACTTGCACGAGGTCGTGGTTTCTTTCCTCCGTACCCTGAAACAAATTTTATACGTGCTACTTGCTGAATCTCTGACAATTTTGTTCTTCGTTGTGTCGAATGTTTACATCATAAACATGATCTACTTCCATTATTTTTTTTCTTTTTTTTTTACGGTACCTACATATGTGGTAACTCCGTTAAGGAGCTACGTGTTGCATAATAAGAGCGACGGAATTGTCGTTGAAGTACTAATCCAATTTCCTACGTTGCTTGGAAACACTCGATAGAATAAGCCTTCGGCATACTCGATTCCGTCAATAATTTATCGATCTACGTTTCCGTGTGAAAGTTGCTTAAACTAACTCGCCTTGATGAAACTTTGTGGGTCATCCAGGCTATTGTCTATTCTCTTATATACGCGTATCGTGCCATTTCGTGCTAGAAATTTATTGCTAAGACCTTCTCGTTTAATTGATCTGTTTGCCGATATTAGAAAAGAAGGTCTATAATGAATAATATTGGAAAACATGTCGTAATTACACATTGTGAACACAATATTAAATTCAACATCTCGTTAGAGTCTATTATCTAATATTTTATCAGATTTTATGGAAGTTTTACTATCAAAGTTACAAAAGAAAAAAATAAACAGTACAGTCGAAGGATTTGAAAAGTAATAGTCTACCTCTCTCGTTGAAAGAACATCGACGTGTAGTTTCTATAGTTAGTGTAATTAGGTATATGAATGTACGCTCTCACCCTGCCAAAGTGATGCCACATCAGATAGTCCAATACACCCTGGGTCATGCCCTGTGACCTCAAATGACGAACGTTCAGCTTTTGGTAGCCCCATTCGATCCAACCTGCCTGCGTCGACACGCAGTTTATCAAGCACAGAGCATTAACCTTCTCCGGATGAGCAAGTGCGAATCTCGCTAGTATGTTGGCCCCGGCGCCGACTCCAAAACCGATTACGGATTTCAGGCCAAAATAGCCCAGTACGAAGAGCAACTGTTCAGCCAGTTCATCCATGGACGGATAGACGTAACTGTAATACGAAAATAAGATTTAGCGTCTAATTTATCTTTTATGTTTCGATATAACAAATTTCTCTTTGTGACAATTTGTCTGTTGGATGTGCAGTAAGAAATATTAGGTTTGCATTTGATACAAGAAGGACATTTTACGACAGTTGTGTTTTGTGTGTCAATGTTTGACACATGCGGCAAGGGCGGTGAGGAAACTAAATCATATGGTGAATTCTCAATTTGAATTGGAATTGATGGTGCGTGCAAAGAAATTTTTCACTTGACCTTAGGTGATTATCGTGTGCCAATATTTATCATTGCATCCTACGTGTGAAACGGAATTTACGTTTTCAATAATACGCCACATCGGAGGCAATAAACGTGGGATTTTATTAGTTTCATACCAACTTGTTTACATCTACGCTGTAATTAATGCTGATGTATTTATATTTGCAAATTCTTTCATGCAAGTACACACTGGTAGGAATGTGTAAAATACTTTTAAAAATATGATTAGTCGCAATTATGAAATCATTATTGTAAATTGCCTAAAGCATGTGCAAAATAGTATACGAGATGTTTACATGGACTTTGAGATGCGAATTTTAAATCATAATCTTGATTCTTCTGACTAAATTACAAAAATCCAATACAATCTCTCGAGTATCACCAAGTCGATCGATCGGAAACAAAATATTCGACTAGATATACTCGTCATCGTGTTTTACGGATTTGGCACGCGAGTGGGAATAGTTCGTATTTGCTGGTTGCATGAAAATCTGCATTGCAGTCTAAATTATTCTGTAACACTCTGTTTAGCTACGTATACGTCCGCCGAGGTGAACCTCGATTGTTTGAGGTCAGGTTAATCGGACGTCGTAGGTAGATAGTGTCAATCTTCCAATTCCACGGTGTAAACGATTCTCAGCGATTGTGTCACGCGGTTTGCGGAATTTTCTTCTTCTTACCATCGATCGTAACATCGAGTCGTATACGATAGCTCACGAAAGTGCTATCATATTTCTCGACATTTATCATAGAAAACTTTCGCGTATCATGTGTGTTATATAAAACATTTTGAAATTGTTCGAAATTTTAAGTAGCCGCCCGTTTATGGCTCGGACGGGCCCTGTCCCTTCTTTAGAAAATTCCAAATTTCATGTCCTCTCCGAGCTGTAAACCTAATGACTCCGAGTTCGGGTAAAAATCTCCGGGAAAAACTGCAGCCGGGAAGGCACGAGACCCAACGGCTGGTGGGGAAAATTAGCAACATACTAGGACAGTTTATCGTCAGACATCGTACTGTATGGGTGAAATACTTCGCTCCCAACAAGATCCTACCATCGCTATCTTCATAACATCACACTTTACTTTTATACAACAAGTGCATTACTCTAACACTCGATCTATTAAATCTTGAGCGTTAAGTCATTCGAGGTACGCGATATCGACCGATCGGTTTGACCTGACCGGTTGCTGTTTAGTCGATAATTCGCAACAGAACACTGTGATGACATTAACACTGTGACGAGATTATGATGATTATACATATTGATCAAGTTTGAAACCAATCTGCAATGAATATATTTTATTGTTTCAAATAAAGACAATCTTATCGCGTAACTTCGTTCTCGTTAAACGACAAGAGCTAGTTCAACGATTGATCTTCGAATAAATTCCTGACCTAACATTTCCTGATTTCATGAGAAATTGAATAACGAAACGGCGAACTGCGCAACAGCCGGATAAGATGGAATCCGTAGAAATGCAAACGGCGATAGAGGGAAAAGCGTAAGAAAGAATTTGCCGCGCAGGCATGAGGCAAAGGAGAGAGAATCGCTCTTAAGACATGGAGGAATTACCCGCGGTACATGTTAAAGTAGGAACATAGTCGGGGCTTCGACTAATTAGGATGTTAATTAGGTCATTGATTTGCAGTAATTGAATTCACTGTCGTCAACTGACGCGCGCGTATTATGCTCTTCAACGATATTTAAATATGCATACGTATAATACGCGCACATATGGTAAACATTGGGAAATCAGCTGCCTCTATTTTTGCTTTTTCGTTTTGTTTCGTCACTGTCAGCTGTGCTGCGCGTTAATTAGCAAACTCGTTACTGCACGTCAAGGGAATCGGCGTTCGAACCTGGTTGATAATTGGAAGTGGTCGCTTATCGACTTTAGGCGTGGCTGCTAGCAATTACGCGTTTGTTGGATCATGCTCGAAATGGAAAAAGAAATTGGTCCTTTATATAAATTGCTCATAGACTATTTAGTACGAAAATCTAAAGGTATGCAGCGGCTCCAATATTGAAAGTTGTATTTATTGAAAGAGAAAGAAAAATATAAGTTTCACGTTCAAAAAAGTAAAATTTTGTCAGTAAGAATATTTAACCGTAAATTTATAACGCGTTTCGAGAAACAAATAAACTTTCTGTAGAAAATGTACTTACTCCTCAGGCAGCGTGGGTGCACCTTCTTCTTGACCCGGTGCATTCACATGATAAACACAGAAGTTTTCGAGTAAAACTCTCATGTCGATGTAATTGAAGAACGCCTGGAAGCTCGATATATCTGAAAATAACGAACCATCTTTTTCTTTAATATCTTCCGCAATCAAAAATCTTATCCATCCGTATCAAATTCACTTAAAATCGTTTATTTTTCTTCCCTCGAGCGATGTAGAAAAATTTCCGGTCAGATTTTTCGCTTTATTTTCCAACAACGACATTTCGAAGAATTTTAACTAATATTACCACACTCTCGTACACAGTGCATATTAATTAAAATACAAATATCGCTTTTCAAATACAAAGTTAAAAATCTATTTGGCAATTTTCCGTGATTTTTCTTTATATTAATCTCTGCTATCCCCAAACGAAGTCTCATTAATACTATTATGGGTAAGATTTTACACCGCCTCATCTTTTTTATTTTAGAAATCAATAAAATCGAACAAACGCGATTAAATGTTTAGTTACTATACGATATTAAATGAAAAGTAGAAAAATTATTGTTCGAAGTGGTTGGAAATGATATTAGGATGGTATTAGAACAAAATTCATACCGGGTGAAATTTGATCCATGATAGCCTCTAGAAATAATTAGAAACATTGATTACTCACAGTTAAGGCCTAAGTCGTGATAAGTAAGAATGGCAGGTTTCGCTCGGTTCCCTTGCACAGCCACCAGCAAACTCCCTTTGTCAGTTTCAACCCTTTCCTCTCGCACAGAACTGTCGTCTCTCGATAGGCATCTTAGCGGAGGAAATTGAAGTTGAATATTTTTCAGTTCAATGTCGTCCATACTATCTGAAGGCATCGTGCTGCGCATGAAAAGAAGTCTCTTAGTCCCTTGACTATTTTGCCACAACTAAATCAATCGAGACATTCTTGGCACACGTGCAAACAAAGCACCAAGTATTCAAAGTTTGTTGAGTCAGACGAAATTTATACTTCGCTGATGTTTCTTGAATTCAGTAGGTGGTAGAAACATTATCTTTATCATTGGTAAAATACTGAAACGTGCTTAGTACTCTGCCATCATTCACTTATAAAAGTATCGTTCTTATTTCTGTTTAATTATCTAAATGTACTTGCTAGACTCTCGGCAATAATTGAAAATGCAATCGTTGGCTTTCTGTTTTTAAGTATTGTAATGAAAATATCTAGAAACATAAATTCTCTTCTACTAGCTTTTTCTTTATGAAAGAAGAAAGAAGATATCTCTATCTTCGTGCAGCTCTTGGGAAAAAATAGTCGTATTTTAATAACAGCGAGTGTGTTGAGCATTAAATTAAATGCGCGAACAAGGACGTTTAATAAGGAGGAAATAATCGATAGCCTAGAAAATTCAGTGCTGACTTAACCAAGGGTCGATAGAAAATTGCATAGTGGAAAATTTATGTTGAATCGATACGCATTTTTTCTCGCGTTTTTTTTTTTATGCTCACCTGATGTCTATATTTGCTCACTTTATTTTTAATTTTCTCGAACGCGAAACTACATGCTCGTAATGCAAGTAAAAGACGCTCCTGTTAATATCGCGTTTTAATCGCTAGACTAATTAGAATATTATTAGGTTAAACGAAGATTGAAGGAATTACGTTCAAATGAGATGCGAGAGTGCTAACCCTGAAACTATTGAATATTCAAAAGTTTACAGTGAAATGAAAAGAATCAGCCAGGTGAAAGGAGTTATTCCTTTTTGTTTATTCTCTTTCCATTCGCACTACAGACAAAGTATCATCAAATATTCGCTACGTCAACGCCAGAATATAAAATGTGCCAAGTTGATACTTTCAGCGGATTTGAATGGGCTAGTCCTATAGGTTTTTGTCCCTTTCAAAGCGACGTACAAATATTTCCTGAATAAACTTTGTTTTCCTCTGTTCTTGTGTTTCGGTAGAAATGATACTTTTATTTGTCGTAATTTTCCTTCGTTCGTTCATATTACTAAGAAATTTTAAATATTGTAATAATCACAATTATAACAAAATAAAAATATAGTTTAAGCGAAATAAATATTATTGTTCTTTATCATGTAGTATTATCGCTCTATGATTAATATTTTTTCCCTTTTCGTTAATTAATACGTAACATGTAACTTAATGCATAGTTCATTAGACAAAAGTATCAAAGCACAGTTAGTCAATGATTTATGACCGCCAACGGAGTAGTAATCGCTACATAATTGCTTTCTAATAACTCTTCGCCATACCGTAATTCACAGAAACGATTTGCGATAGTTCAACAATTAATATTCATTTGACCCATGAATATGTATATGTATTTGTGCAAGTCCGATCCTGCGATATACATTCGCGCTTAATTAATTAAGTAATTAACCCGAATGTAGCAGAAACAGACCACCCTTCCCATATGCCAAAATGCAGGGCAGGATGTGCAGTTTGCGTTACTAATATATGCTCTTTCATCGATATAAACTTTGATCGGTTCGCGAATATACACCTCACTTATCAATACCAAAGAAACGATGAACATTATCTGAATACGAATGTCAAAATATCGAATTTTCTTATCACAATTTCAAGTACCTTCTTACGGAATACTATAAATGTACAGTGTACAATGGTTTCTGAAAGTATTTCAATAAAAAAAAACTTTTTCTAAATACAAACAAATATATATTATGTGTATCATATAAAAAATATTGTACGACGTACGACACGATTTTCATCCTATTGATAAAATTTGAAATAAATCTGAAAATGTACATAGAAGTTACAAGATGATTATAACAAACACACACTTCATAGAGAAGACAAGATTTGACGTCCGAGAAGCTGAAAACTTTGACAAAGGTCGTTTTTGCTACGAGTCTCACAATTATAACAGTCGTGCATTCATCTATTATACTGCCGCCCTTAGTTAGAATATTCTATCATTTGGAAACATCCGTGGAAACTGATGTTTTATTCTTCGTTCAATTGGAAATATTTTGCCATTATTTCATAACAGCCTGTCGTATAATTATTCTACATAAACGAGGTAGATAATTTCCATCAACGCAACAATTAATTAAATGCACGAGGCAAGACATTGTAATGTAAGAAATACTTGAAATAGTTTGTAATTCATACTTTCAAATAACATTTGCATAAACTGGGTTATACAGTGTTAATGAAATTCCAAAAGGTTTTCATACAGCGCATCTGATATGTTCATAACGATTGTCTACGATAAGTATTCGAATGCTTTCCTCGATTACTATATTTTTCTACAGCTGAATCGTTGATAGAACTTGCTATGCCCACGATGTCGCTAGATGTGCGTGATAAAGGGCATAATCGGACGCGCGCCCACGGAAGGTATGGGTGATTTGCATAAAACTCGTGGAAACGTTTAATATAAACGCGTACACGCAAAGCCACGTACTTTATTAAAGAAGTCGGTGGTGTAGTGAGCTTTTTATGGTATCGATCCTGAGGACCACGCCCTATCGAGCATGGCGTTGCTGGCCGGATCGTGTGTTACTGAAGATGGCCCGTGTCCCCGAGACCGTACATACCACACGCTTGCATACTATGCGGTAATCTTGTGATTCGTGTGCGCAATTTCCCTTTGACGCCTGCAGTTCTATTCAGCTGTAGATACATTAAAGAGGAAACACGTAGCACCGCGTTCTTCTTCGTTAAAGCTTCCGTAATGTTCAAAAGTGCATTTCACTCTCCAGCGAAATGGCCGTTTAAGGCTCGTTTAACTACGCGTTTATTATGTGATCCAGTAAATCGGAGTACTGATTTTCCTCTTTTACGTCTTGACACGTGTATTTATGGCTTTAACGATGATTCTATCGTCTTTCGCGTTATTTTCACGACTTACAAAAGGCAGTAACTTAGAGGCAATATATTAGAATAAAATAGGATTATTTGTGTCAGTATAACGTTCAAGTCGAACTAAGTAATTCGTCTTGTAATTCGCTAAATTCGATTATGAACAACCTTCGAGCTACATCTCTTCTTTTTTGATATCTATTCTTGTCTAGAGGAATCTAAGGTACACGATATTTTCCCAATTCTCTTATTATTCTACTAAAAATACTGTCTCACACTGTACAAGTTCCATTATTTTGTGAAAAGATCAAGGTTAAATTTTAAAATATCGAAGCTTAGTTCTTAGAGTTCCAAGAAATTCTAAAGTGCTTCTTGCAATAAAATCAATGGCACGTTTTATACGATCGTCCTTTCGCAGTATCGAGTAAAGCGTTTCCTGATTTAAATCGCTAGGAAAAACAAACGATACTCGCGGTGATTAATTTGATCGTGTTAACCGTTTAAAAAGTACTTGGGCGAAGCAATCCGCGCTCTTTCTCTGTCTAATACTGGAAGAATTTACTTTGACCTGTATTCCCGAGGATTTACGGGACGACCCAATTTAGTTCACCGGGGAAATGTCAGGATCTCGGGTTGACCTGTTCCCTACATGCTGACGCTTCTGCAAGTTCGAGCGAGATAAAGGAACTACACCCCCTCCTTGAAGAAATATCAGTGAAAATACCATCCACTGACCTCATAAAGAAGTTACTTTCTTCGTTAGATTCCCGGGGCTGATCCTGCCCTTTTGTTAAACGTTTCTTTTCCTTGCTTTATCATTTGGAAAGGCAGCGTTGCGTAAATTGCTTTTCCAGTAATACCATTCTCGTGTTTGTCTTTTTTCATACTCTTTCTTATGTGTATATATATATATAGATATATGTAAATGAAAATACTGCTTCTATTTTCTGGTATACAAGCTTCAAAAATGACCTCGTTAGTCAATGTGAATTAATTTCTGCTATCATTTTAATACTCTTTCTGTCACATTCCATATTTCGTTTATTCATGTGGCGCTTGAATGGAGCCGTGATCTCGCAAAAAGAAGAAGATATGGAACTGGATTCTCTCTTTCAAAACGTTGGCACTCGCTGCGAAAATATATCTGCAGAAATTATTTCATTAAATTTATACCCCAGATTTATAGACACAGCTGGATGGCGGCAGTCTGATTTTACTTGAAAATCAATACGTTATCCTGCGGACTTCACGATACATGTACAAATGTACTTTCAAAGTAATCATTTCGAGATCGAGTCGCTAAAATGTTTCCAAGTATTCGTTGAAAATGGAACAGCGTTAACAGTTTTTTAATATTAGCAAATGAAAGTTATTTAAAATCGGTAGTACTCGTATTTAAGGCAGAATAGTGATCAGAATAATAGAATATGTTTGAAGGTAGTTTTTAGGAAAACTTTTAGTTCGCTGTAATTTTTCTAGCACCGTAGAGGACCATTTGGATATGAGAGTTCATTATAATTGGAGCTACATATCTATCTAATTTTAAGAACGACGAGTAAACCATATTTTTTTAAAATTTAAGTGTATTATAATCCGAACCGTTATATTATTGGCTTTATTGCTAAAAGAAAAATCTAGCCTCGAGCGAGTCAAGTGTCGAACGACATCGGTAAAAAGTTCTTCGAAGTAATTTCTCACGCCAAGATATTTGATGATAAATTGATAAAGTCTCGGTTAGATATACAGTACTCCCTTGTTTACACTGATAGAGCATTGCTTGCGAACGATAGTAACCCAAATTTATTCACTTTATTACTATGATCATATTTCTCTGGTAACGTATACTATAATGTTATTACGCGAACAGGTGTTGAAACGAACGTTTAAGATTCAACACGAAGAAAAACATAGAAGAGAAGAAACGAGGTTCACGAGAGAAATTTATGTAAAATATCGTAATTTATATGCGAATATCAATATTATTTTTCAATATTTTAGAATTTCTATGTATTTTCCGACACAAACGGAGATAATTAAATTCATTCAGAAAATATTCATTGCAATATATATTCTGTACAAATATTTACTTTATCGAATGCTAGATTCTTATTAGCATACCTATCCAATAATGATAACTAAAAAATAAATAGTTTCACCGAAGTTTCTTCATCTACCTTTTTACATTTTAAGACTAGGATATAATAAAAGTCATCTTCGTTGAAAATACGTTCCATAATTGCAAATGAGAATCCTAATAAGGAAGAAACCTACTAAAGGAAGAGGAAGAAAATTATTACTATCCATTATCGTCCGTGAAGCGAACGAAATTTTAAAGATGTCGAGTGCTTCGTCTTAACTTAATTGAACGTTTTCTAATTACTCAAAACCACAATAAAAAACGATTCCCATATTTTTGCGACGAAATACGACGTAATCTAAAAATACGACGAGACAACCAATAACAGAATAATATAACTTGAAGTATACTTCTTGTTAACAGCCTTCTTTTTATACCTCGGTGAATTTAACTTTATCTCGCATAAACGCGATATTATGTAGGTTAGAGGTTGTAGGTTATTACTAGATTAAGGGTTTAATACATTTTAATGACTTTTACAGGTGCAAAAACGCACAGAATGCATATAATATGCAAGCAAAATATTCAAGATATAGTATATTTGTAAGAAATATTTTCTAGATAAAATTGCTTAGGCTTCAGTTTTTAAATTAAGTTAGAATTCCATTTTTCTTCGTTTCTTTTCATCGCTGCTTTCTTAAAACGGTATTAATTGTTTTAAAAAGATATTATTCGTTTCACGGCGAACTGCACTTGCCTTATATTTGATATTTCCTTTAGAGTAACAGTATGATTTTAACAATATCGCTCTTTTTGAAAATTCATTCCTTGAGATAACTGGTTCTTCTGCTTCTAAGTAATGTTTCGAATTATCGTTTCCAACCTATTACGTTAATATAATGATCTCATTAATTCTCCAGCTGTTCTAGTTTCCGGTTAAAGATTAAACGGTACTTGTAGTGGTTCGAATATATCGTTTGAGTTCACTTCATTGAATTTCAAAGCACAGCAAATCTGTCTGCGTGTGGTTTCCCGTATCGCTAGCACGTCGCACTATCATTTCCGGTGCAAGTTAAATCCGGTTGTGTTCCTGTCCCAAGTTGTCGCTGGAGATAGTAACCATAAAAGCATGTTGTCAACGTATTTTTGCGTTTCCCTTTTGATTAACTTTTATAATTATGCCAAAAACCACTGTTTCGCAAACATTCGATAAGTCAGAATTATGATTATTACGAAGCAAGTTGAAATAAAAATATTCCGGCTTTGCATTTCACAAGGTATTCGAACAAAACTCATCGATTCAATCATCTACCTTTCCGTGACAGCTGCTTAGTTTTAAAGTTCCAGTGCTCGAAGAAATGGGAATTGATTATTCCAGGATACGGGCGAAGATGCTGGAATATCGGTTATGCAAATTCTAGACGTCGGTTTGCCTTCCAGGATCCCTCTTTATTTAAAGAAGCTTCGTAGATGCATCGACGATTGGATAATACGAACGAAAATGGATTTCTAAAACCGTAACGTTGAAAATCTGCTAGGCAGACGCCTGATAAGATTTTCACGCGAATCGGACGTTCTACTGTTTTCCTTTTTTTTTTTTCTTTTTTTTTTCAACTGCGAAATTGCTTCGTGTTACGTATACGAAAAGAAAAGGTATTCGGTGGAAGGTGTTCGCGGGAATTGCGAAAAACTCCTGAATAGACACAATATCCCTGAAAAGCAGGATTTAATCGGCGGCTGCCTTCAATGACTTAGCGGGCAAAAAAAAAACGGGAGAACTTTCGAGGTATTCGCATAGAAAGATCAGAGAGCTTTAAGCCGAGCTTCAAATCCGTTTCAAACTCGCTGCAAATTAATCGCGGATACCGTGCCCAGTTTCCTAGTTTTTCCAGAGTTAATTCGAAATTTAAAGTTGATTTAAATTTTAGGTCAAATAAACGTCGACGTATGCTCGAAACTGGAGCGGCTAAAACAGATAAGGAATCCACTGTAACAGTATCTTTTATTAGCGTTCGTGTATCACATTCTGTGAAATTTACAGTGTGAACGATGTTAATAAACCTCGTTAATCATCAGATATATTATATCGTAGAAATAATAATATATTATATTTATACATTAAATAATATACCAGGAATCTAACGCAAGCTATAAGAGTCTGTGCTAAAACAGACGAGGCACGTTATTCCATCGATCATGGCATAAATTTTTGATATCGTTAGTTCACGAAGGTACCGAAACAAATGTACTATTGACAATTAGTTTAAGAGCTAGACATTTTCAGATTTTTCTACGTTCATTTTTTATTTTCAGGACAGTCGTATCTCGTTGTAACGCGTGCTAATGAAGTCTCGAAATAACGTATTTTCTAAAGTTTTCTATATCAAATGTTCAAACACTTTCGTAAGTCGCTATACATATATTAAAAAATCATTGTAATTCCATTATCAAGCGGATAGTCTTCCTCGCGAGTAGACATAAATTTACGAAAGCACACCGAAACACGAAATAAAATTGCTGCGGTTAGAAGTAGAAACAAGTCGTATACGGTTTACGGTACCTGTCGAGATTCGTAACGCTTACCGAAGAAGAGAAAATGGTGGATTCGTAAGAAACCATTCGATCGATAAAAACCAAGCTAACCACCACGAAGGAACACTCGATATCCCCGTCATTCGATATCTCGTTTGTATCCTTTTTATCGATCGATTAACCGAGCTGCACATGACATTTTTTCGTCAGCCAGTCCTCTGTCGCAGAGAGACGCGTGTAAGACGAGGCTGTCGACAACAGATTGATTTACGTCTTTCCTTTCTGGAGTCAGGCTTTCTTTCGAAAACCAGGCAATCTCGAACGATTGCTCGCTAAATCTATGCTGAATGCAGAGCACGATTCGCTAAAGCCGTTTCACCCAGAGAAAAAGAAACCTTAATCGCTTCTAAAGATAGAAATTGATCGGATGCTGAATTGAACGTAGAGAAAAATGCATCTCAAAATGTAATATAAAGAGAAAAATGAAATATGGTCTATCCATACCATGCATTAACTTCAATCTCACAACAAATTGGTTACCTTTCGTTCGCCTCCGATCCTCGAACAGTCGTTGTAGGGTCTTTGTTCTAATTTTCAACTATTTCGTGACCTCTTCTCTGGTTTCATGCGCACTCGCTAATTATGCAACGTAGGTATCTCTCTTCGTTATTCGAACATTTTTGCCTCTAAAGGACGCTATGATGTTGCACGAGAATTGAATAACGTGAGATTTTCCGTTTTCGTTAATTAGTTGCTACAATGATCGGGATTATAACGCAATGCCAGCGTATAAGATATTTCAGTACAGTTGTTAATTAGTAATTAGAAAATCACGAATTTACCTTCACTTTTTTACCATATTCTCGTTACAGACACTGTTCATAGAAATGTATACTAATATACCTTATTATGAATTATTACGATATAATTAAGGTTACGATCGCTATCCTGACACGTTGCAATCCGGTTACTGTATGAAGTAATTTCATATTCGTGTTGATGTTTCTCTCATTTTAATAACGAAACACGTGACAGAACAAAACACGAGCCAATATTCTAGAAGAGTACGTCTCGCGGAAACCACAATTTCAGACGATGGTGTAGAGTTTCCGATTTTCTAATGCTTCGATCACGTTACCGATGATATATCTTTAAGAGAGAGAGAAAGAGATGGTTCCATTGTCTTTATCGAGTGGAAAATTGAGCTAAGTCCCGAGGATCGTACAATTCAGGTGAATCGGGCGTGTTGCCAAGTGGCACAAAAATGAATTTTCAGCGAAAGTAGAACAAAATGACGTATGAGTTCACAGAGTCGTGTCACAAGGAACTCTTACATTTTAATGTCCTGCTAGCACCATTTATCATCACGCGTGTCTTATACCGCAGGAATGAGTAAGTGTCAACGAAGGACATGTGCGTACCTATAGATTACTAAAGGACCATATTTTCCTTTTGAATGGAAAATGAAACACCGCGATGCAAACGAGAAGTTAGAAAAATACATAAAGCAAAGAAGATGGAGTTTGACGCCAAAGAACTGACACCGACAATTTTCCAATATTTTTCAAATATTATCTCTAAATTGCATATCTCGAGTTTCAAAACGAAACACAGTCGACTTTCCTTTTCAATTTAAGATAAAATGCTTCGGAGAGTCAAAGAGAGACAAAAGATAGTAGATTAAACTTGATGTGAAAGAACTGCATTCCTCGAATGTCGAGGCTGACGCAGACAATTTTTCAAATATTTCCCAGGCATTATCCGTAAATTGTTTAATTCGAATTACGAGATGAAACCACAGATGCAACTTCTCTCGTCCAGGATATTATTTTAAGCGATGTATGGCACTGTCAACTATCACAGGCTTGTGACACAAATACTACGTTGATCGATATTATCCATTGCTTTCCATGTAACGCGGAAACTTGGCTTCTATTTGCGAGTAAATATTTTTAAATTGCGCAATTTAACGTTCTCAAGGAGAAGTTGTTCCTTTCTCTAATGACCCGCAGTTAATCCTAATTTCACTGTTAACTCCTCCGCAACGGAGATCAATTAGGAAGAAGTTTATTGGTTGCAATTTGAAGTAGGGCGCCAGTCTGTCGGATTCCCCCATTTCGGTACAACAGAGAAAAATAACCGACAATTCGCGCGATTAGGGGTGTCTATCAAACATCTGCTTTAATAGAAAGCTTCGTTATATTAGAAAGACAAACTCTTTTATTACTTACTTACTCGATCGTTCGATTTGATCGTTTCAATCAAAACGGGATGCGCTCGAAACTTGTACACGATAATGCGCAATTGATCACGTATTCCCAATGCACGCTTCAGAAGTGAATCCATCTCAAAATTAAATTAATTACGACAGAACGTGTCGATATATGTATACAACAATAAATTGCGAAACGTGTTAGGATTGCGATATATTCGATAGCGGAATTCTTTGTCTCGCGGACACGTTCGAGTCAAGCGTCATTATGTACGAACAGATAGAAGCGTAAGTCTCGTAGTTTAATTACATGAGAACAATACGACGTGTTGGCAGAATTAGAAATTTAATGTCGCGTCGTGCATCAAAGCGGCTGTTGCCGCTTGGCTTGCGTTGGCTCGTCGTGAACAGCGTACACGAACGAAGTACATTTGAGACGGTTATGTAAGGCAGATTTCATTAAGATTGTCGTGTTAGAAACTGCATTTAAACCTTCGCCCATATGCACTTTCTCTGTTACATTGATCGATTCCTTTATTTTGTTAAGTAGTTCGAAAATATTGAGACTTCAATTTGCGCTTTATCGTTAACTCCAAGGCAGACGTCAAGCGTCAATTCGTAGCTGGCTCTTTGAATTAAGAAGAATACGGTTCGGCGCGCTTGAAGGTGGATAGTTTTGAAGAAACCTTGGAAGTTGAGGTAATATTTGACAACTGTAATTGTGTCCGAAATTTATATTTAAAAGGGAGACGTAATTGCGTAAAGCGCGAAACTTTCCAAGAACTTTCGTACTACTTCGACAAAGAGCGCAACGAAGAGAATCGCCAAAGTTCGTTCAAATAATCGGCTACGAGAATTCCATTTTACCGGTGGAAAATCGAGAAAATACTCGCTTTGCGTGGAACCGGTGCTCCAGATACTTTTCAGACTTCATCCCGCTGTGTAATCAAAAATATATTTTCCATGGTGAATAACGAAAACGATACACGGTCATTCAATAAAAGTCAGGAGAAATAGGTCGCACGCAATGCCTCGCCATTACAATTTCATTTTCTCCGAGCCCGAGTTAATGCATCGTATCGATTCGTTCTTGCGTTACAACTTCAGAGAATTGCGATAACTTCGATGGAAAAAAACAAGAAAGAGTGCGGGGGGAGGGGAGGGAAAAAAGAGAAAAATGTTCGTGCAAATATGACACCAGATCGAAATGATCGTTCTAGATTTTTATATGGAGAGACGTGTCTACGTTCGCGCCTCAGACATTATCAGCAATTTATCGAAAGCAAACCTTGACTTGTCTGTACATTTGAAAAGGAGGAGTAACGTTGCCACTCTTAACAACGTAGCTGTCTATTACCGTGACGATCATTCGGCTTTACCGATATCGGGGTCAATGCCAATTCTCTCTCTACGGGATCTGAAAATCCCTACGGGACAGCAGATGGATGTCAATGAATATTACGTGTACGTACAGGTCGCTTCGATCAACTACTGCGAGTTTTACTCTTGTACAAAATCAACTGCAGTCTACGTACATATATGAGCAGGGTAGATCTATAATACATATACGTATGCCATACATAGATACGTATACCACGCGACTACGTTCTACGTTGTTTGTTTTCAACGAAACTTACCCCAAAAGAGCAGATTTCTCGGGTGTGGCTGCGGTCGGCATCCTGTTTCTTTCCCTAGAACAAAATAGCGGCAAATAATAACAACACCCGGCCCTAGCGGCTTACGGCCTCTACCCGGGTACCAACGACAAATATTAGCAGGCAATATAATTAAAACATTTCAAATACATTATTCTAAAAAAAAATCGATGAACGATCATCTATACCCAAAAGTCTGAATCGTTTGTCGTATCAGTATGAAACACGTTTTCCTAACCGCACCTCAAGCATACGCGATATTGTCGAGGTTCCAAGCATTATTTTCCGGTCAACGATCGATCGAAATACATCGTAAATTAATGTCACGTAATTTTCGTTGACTTGAACCGCCCAACGGGGGAAATAGACTTGAAAGACGATAAGAAAGTGAACCAGAACGATCGAACACATCGTTGAAACAAAGAAGCTTGGGCTGTTCCCCGCAGAGGAAATCGGGGATCCGTGCGGTTAAGAGACGCGTCGTGCTGAATACGGTTGGTGTGTCGCCGTTCTCGGAGGATCGACCTCGCAGGAGGATCTCTCGGACCGAGAAGCCGGTTCCACAACGCACGCGCTGTCGTCGCGCGCCACGAAGCACACGCTAATGCAACTCGAGCGTTGCGAGGACAAAGGAACACACATCCGACTACGTGCATGCAAAAAATGATTACTAGTAACGATAATAACAATGTAACATCGGTGATAACTTCACAGAAATCTATTTTCAGTCGTTATATAACGAAACACGCGATTACACGCTTGATATTCCCCCTTTTGCAAAAAAATTTAATAATGGTAATTCTTTCATTTTGATTATATGTTATAATATATATTTAAGATTGAAATTGTTCTCTGTAACATTATTTCTTACGATCGATTTAGAATTTATTGAAAATATTATATGCTACAGCGTGACGTGGTAATTAGTGTTTTGAAAACACAAGTAATATGACAGAGAAAAATTACATAGGTATATGTTTAAGAAAAAAACTTCACCGTCAGAATGTGTACAATTTGTTGCTGAAAGGAATCACTCTGATTTAAACGAATGTACGGAAATTCTCAGAGTGTTGTAACATAAATCAAAGCGTATGATAATAATGCATATATATATATATATATATGCTTTCATTGATACATGGAATAGTCGGAAAATAAATGTAAATAGCAGATAGATACCGGAAACATAAATCAGAATAATACCTTCCTATTACAAAGAGCACAGCTTTGTATTCTGCTGAACGTATATATCACATTTTTCAAAATTTGTGATTTATATCATATGCTTAATCTCAAACATTACATTTCCTGTTTTGCACAATTCTCTACTATCGAATCAAAGTACATATAACACTATACGTTCCATAATATTTGATCTCGTCGTAGCAACATATAAAAATTCCGATTTAACTTCATTCATAAATATCAAACAGAATTTGTACTGGACTTAATGGAAACTTTTCTCAGCCGATATTACAAATGGTATAGACTTATTAGTGGTCTGCACTGTAGACTATAACCTAGATTAGATCATTATCCCTATATTTACACATTTTATGAAACCGATATCGCTATGTATAATTCAAAAACATCCGAAGCTGAAAGGGTCTTCTATCAAAATGAAATATTACCTTAGATCGTCTACATAAAATTATACAAATTCTTCGACAAGATATTAAATTCTTTCCTCGATGTTTTTTCAGGGGGAAGAAAAATATTAAAATTGCCTTTGCGTTGTGACATCGTTATCCTTGATTGAAATTCGGTGCACAGCAAACTTATCACCAATGTTGCGTTACGACATTCGCTCAGGTTAGCATAGATAACGCGGCAAAGCAGCGAGCACAAATATAAGCGATAAACAGGAAAGCAGAGGAAGTCGAAAAATTAGACAATGAATATAATACACGCGGTACAAGTGCTAGGAAAGGAGTGACGTTCATGTCGCACGATGCGGCTTACCTCGTGGCCTGCTTTTGTACCCAGACCGATCAATAGTCGCACCACCAACTTCCGGTCCTAAAGTCCGTCCGTGCTTAAGGTTAAACCAGTCTTTGATTATTCTGATAACAGGGACACGCGTGTGCCTAATTCGATTCGTAGTTAGGCTGGAAAGAGCTCACATTGAGAAGCGATCGTAAGATCGAAATCGTTGGAGCCACTTTGCCGTGGTCGCGCTATCGATTCTTAATTATTCTCGATTCTAGAGCACTTGCAAATTTAATGCGTCGCCATCCAAGAAATTGTGAAGGAATTTGAAAAACAAGAATATCGCGGATGCAATTTCTCGTTTTCAAATGGAACGATTAACTCGGGTGTTTGTTTCTGAACATTTTTCGTTTATCGAATGTTCGAAAAATCTGAGATCGTTCGTGTTGTCCCGTGGTTTATTCGGTACCAACGAAACCAGGGAAAATTTTTGTGAATATATTATGTGAAATACATCTAATTGAAATTTCATTTCATTACAGTGATAATAAAATTTCAAAATACAATACACGTAATATATTTATGAGGAATTCCTACGATATTGTTTAAATACAACACGTACTTCGAATACGGTTTCAAGCCACAGTACGAATTCAAGCTACAGAGTTCAACGTAGCAGGAGAAAGGTATTAACCCTGTTGTCGTCATCGAATTATTACGTCTCTTATTAATCTCACTCTTGTATCAACAAGGGAAAAAATTTCTACCGTTTTAAAACTAATTTTATAATAAAAAATTGAAGCGAGAAATTGGACGTACCAATAAAATAGGTTAAAACAAGATTAAGAGTCGAAAATGATTGAAAGAATGGTGCGCGTTTAAAAAAGGAAGGAATCCATCTGCGCAAAATATAATCCCTACATTTGTTCCAACAACGATACGATATTTGTAGACAGATTACGAACTTCTTTATAGGTTCTATTTCCGAAGTTTGTTATTGCAGGCAGTTAGTAAGTCAGACGTATTAGTAGCAATAAAATTTAATAATCGAAAAGCCACCATCCCCGTAATTTTCGTCGTATTTCTTCGAAGTACACAAAGTACATTTCTGTAATTTTAGTGACGACCGATTTAAAAAAGCAGCAGGAAACTGTAACGATCGATTCCACGACGTCCCAGTCCACCACCGTGGCCAATAGCAAAAGCACTCTAACCGTACCGCCGACATTTTCGACCTCGAACCGATCATTCACGACCTCCTTAGCTTCTGCCCAGGTTACCTCGTCATTGATCGAGTTTGTCTTTCAATACGAAATCTCTCTTTGATACGAACAATGCTATCTCACTGAGAAAGTATTCGATAAGCTCTAAGGAGGTTCTCCTCTTTAACATAAAAATAATTTCAATTCAATTAATCGTAATTTGAATGTCTATGAAGTCACTAACTTAAACCAGCCTATTATATATTCGAAATAATGCAAAATTATTAACAACGTATTAGGCATTCGATATCATACAATAAATATATACAAGTGTCATGAATTTTACAAGAAGATAAATAATAATAGCATTCCATAAATTACTGAAAGAATCGGATGCACTGTATAACGATTCAATATTTGCTAACTCTGTATCTAGATTCTTACTTAAAAGTCAGCAAAACAGATCGTGCGTCAAATCTGCTAGTAATCAGAATTACTTACAGAATTACTTCATCGGCGACTTGCGATGAGTAAATCTTGAGTAGAAAGGCCCGAGGTCGAGAAACAACGAAAAGACGAAGCGAAACAGCGTGTCCCGCGACCGTCACCCCTACCTGCCGACCGGTTTTTCCCCTGTATACGCAGACAATAACGTATATATAAGACATTACCTTGAGACGATCGAGACGCTCTCACGGCGGTCCACGATCAGCGGGTCCTTTTTCCTTAGATCGACCTTGGGCGAGGCGAAACTGAAAGCCTTCTTGACACTCTCGAGGACGCTCTGCCCGGTGGTCTGTGTTTGGTCGACGATCGTTGTACTTTTGTACACGTCTTCGCCCAGGTCGCCTAACGACCTGTACGAAGCGCCAATACCTGCCGGCATGGCGACGTTTCCGCTCGCTGTTGCTCGCCCACGATGATAAAACCCAACCCCGACTCGGACGACCTATTCGGACGTCTTCGACAAGGATGATCCTGTCCACCGTTGCGGTGGATCTACCTCTGACTTCGATGTTCTTCGCCGACACGCGTCCCACGTTGTTCTCCTCTCCGATTGCTGCTTGCTGCTGTTGCCGCGTTGATGATGCTGATACGCGTGCCCGAAGACGAGATACGCCAATATCGTGCGTCAACAAGGCAAACGAACGGGCAAAGGGGCAAATAAAGAAAACCCAAGATAAAGAGGTTCCATGTGAACGCGCTTGGACTATCGATCGAGGCATTGGCAAACGATTCTCTGATGGAACGGCCATCGACTTCGTTTCAGTCGCAGGTGGTACGACGCCACGAATACGAAGACGTAATCCACTGACTTCGATACTTTTACGAGTTAGGATGTCGTATTGCGTGATATTGGCGATAAATATTTTGATATTGGATCGCATTTGGTCACATCTTTTATTGGTTACAACGTTTCGTTGAAGCATTGTACATTTCTTTCGCAAGTGTAAACGTTCTATGGTTGAAACTTGGAAAATTTTTGATGGAATTTTGGAGTCGTATAAACAAACTACGAGTAAGTACGATAATCGAAAGAAAGTATCATTTGTGGAGTGAATTATGGATAGTTTTATTTCATTTTTTTCTCGTTTGATTAGTACGGCAAAGAATATTTAACGTTTAAAGTTTAACCAATTTATTTATTTCCTCTAATTTCATTTTATTTAAACGGACGTTTAACGAATTTCCGTTTAAGATATCCACAGGCAAACCGTGTCGAAATATAGAATTATTCCACTGTTTTCAATATTGTAGATAACTTATCTAAGATATGAATGACACGTTAATGATTATTACCATTGGAACGTTGAAATACTTTCACTTCAGCACAGAAGTTATATTTAAAACTTTCAACTAATAGTCGTTACGTACTACATTATAATTAAATAATGCAAGGCGATTAACCGAACTGTTAAATAATCATATATAAACATACCGATAGAAAGGTTTAATCAAAATTTTACTTTGTTTGTAATATTTCTTTCTTCCTATATATTTAGACGTAGATAGTTTACGTGAAGCGAACCATGTTAAGCACGTATATTTTAATATGAGCTTGACTTTAGTTTGAAATTGGGAATTTATAGTGCCAGTCATAGACCAAGAGCGCTTATAATTCGTACCTCGTTGGAACGCATATTTACGAGAGGAGAATTTTTCGGTTGAATTCCACAAAAATATGCTTACCAAGTCAAAGTACGTATTTACGTATATCAAGTATAGTATATATATATAATTAACTCGTGTAATTCTTTTGTTCTTGTTTTCAGCCTGTTTTTACTAACGCTCCGATACCTAATTTTCTTAATTACTTCGTTTTTTCTCGTTAATTCATTTTCGCTCGGTAATCTCCCCCTTCAAAAAAAAAAAAAAAAGAAAAAGAGAGAAGAAGAATGCAGGTACATCTCGTTTAAATTATTTATATTCGAAATCATATTAAAAAATTATTAGTGATAGATATTTGTAATACCTTTTTAATTTTTTTTTTTTTTTTTATGTAATTCAACTTCGTGTATTACTTATCTGAGGTTTTTATTCGTGATTCGACTCAAGTGAACTTTCCGCACGTACAGCTGTATCCACCGACGTTCTCATCTTAATGTATTCAAAATCGAGCAAAACCAAACGCGGTCGAAAGGTATGAATAACACTACAGTCGCTCATTAATGCTGTGCATCAAGGATCGTTGGAAGTTCGTGACGTCATTATATAGGAGAAAGGACAACTACACCTGTCGTTGCTCGGTTGAAATTGCCATTATATTTTCGATGACTCAACACCAACCGCTGCTTATTCCAAACACCATAACTAAATGAAAGCAGGCAGACTGTTTCATAATAACTCGAACTGTTATGCACATATTCGCACATGAACATACACCGATACAAAAATTTAATTGGAATTGCAGAATTTAATCGTTAGAATTTATTTCCATCGTTATTTTTATCGTTTTTTCTCCCGTTCGTGTTTAATCACATATGAAACAATTTCATTGAAATTGTAGATTTTATTTCTATCATTTTCTATCGTTGTTTCTATAGGTGTTTTCATAACGTAACGTCCTTAATTCGATAAATTAGAGGAACGACGAAACTGATGTTATCTGCGTGCACCTGTCTATTCTTAATTGACCTTCCTTAATTGGTTTCTAGCTAAGAAAGGGACAGATGTTGCGCTTTCAGAACTAATAGGACGTTTCCTGTGTACGCCCTTCCTCGATTCCACATCTCGATGCTCTTCTCGAGATTACGGGATCGCGTCTAAATCGTCTAACGCGATATCTTCGTCTTTTTCCGAACGTTTGACATTTCCATTAATGTAGAAAGACTCTTTACCTGCGAGTAGAATCGTTCTGCCATTACCTCGTCGACCAGTCTGCGCGAAACAAAACAAGAAAACAAGACAAGGAAGAAAGATAGGTGTCAGGAAACATGGCTGGGCATGCACAAAATTCAATGACTTAGTCATTACACATCGAGACATTCATGCGTGGCCGCATGCCAATTGCAAGGTGCAACGCTTGTGCGCCTTTGTGAAAACACGCAGATGCTGAGAGAGAAGCGAAAACGGTGATCAGTGGCTGTGCCAATTCGAAATGGCTACGAAATTGCTCGACTGTGTGCAAAAACATTTTCAAAATTCGAATAATCACACGATTCACTGATTACACGCTTCGCCGATGATTTTGGACGTGTATTTGCACATGTATCCGAGAAAACAGGCACGTGCATGCAAAAGTTGTGGACAAATAAAAAGCCTGATCGAAGATTCGATGTTCGATCGATTTTTATATTTTCCTTACTATTTTGTTACGTGAGACCTCTTGCATAATAATTTAGTAACTAATATTAGTGAATCAACAAGGGATAAGTCGTAGATTGTAAACTTCTATTTAGGCTTTTGCTAAGTAATTTTTACGATTATTCGTAATTAAACAAAAATGCTTTCAAACGATTTATTGGTATTATTAATTTACAAGTTTTAAAATTTCACGTCGAATACTACAATCAGGAATTTTAATTTGTAAAATGTACTTGCAGAGTTTGTCACCTGTCCTCCCGATTTAAAATATTCTATTTGATATTTTGAATCTGAAGAAAACTGCGGTTATACCATTTTCTTTCTGCCATTTTTTTCGTTCAATTTATAATATTTAATCGTAATTTTCTATGAAAGAATCTACGAGGAATCTATAAATCTATGGAAAATACAAAAATGCTAAATAGAACATTTTAATTGAAGTGAATAGTTCTCATTAACAAATTTCTTATGGTTATCTAAGAGAATTTATTAGTACAGATAATTTATAATTTTACAATTTTATATTGGATCAACAATTGTATGCTTGTTTTGTTACCAAACTTCCTCTATCATGTACGACGAAATTTGTCAATACTGTAAACTCACGCTTGTCAAATTTTACTAATAATATTAGTTCAATTATACAAGAGGACCACGAATTGATTTCGTATCTCATTATTTGCGTTTGAACGAATTCGCATGATGTCGAAGCGACGATAACGATCGATAAATTATACCCGGGCTGGATGTCGCGAAGAAAATAACGCCTCGTAACGTAAGCGTTTAATCCGGTCGACGCGACCCGTTTCGCCAAAAAGAAATTTCTTTTCTACGATGTCCCGTTATTGACCGTAAAAACGAAAGCGTAAATCACTTTTTACGGGCACGACCCTCTTCGGAACACCAAGGGGTATTAACGTGGCGATTTGACGGTCTTCCTGTCAATTAAAACCTTCACTCACCAAGAAATTTCTTTCTTCGACTACGAAGAACGTTATATTGTACGTTACGCTCGTGACCATCGAGTTCTCGTAACGTCATATAGAGAAAAAAAAAGAAAAAAAAAAAAGAAAAAAAGCGAAAATAAAGTCACGACGTTTCAGGGTAAGATTATAAATATACAGTTTAAACGCGCAATTGGTTTTTCATTTTATCGGGGCTCCTCGAAGTTCTATAAATTCTTTAAACCGATAAAAGTACGCGACATATTACGATTAAAAAAGGGATCGCTTGTCCCTTCGATAAACGTTTTAAGGTAAATACTTGATTTTAAACTCTGATGTAAATATATACGCATACGTACAAAAGCATAGGTTGAAAAATTGATATTTCGTGGTTGAAGCGCGCGTGGGAAAACAAATCGATAAGAAAGAAGATCGTAAAAAGCTCGATACACGTAGATGTAGATTGACGAACGAAAATAAACCGATTTCCGTATTAAAGAATGACCCCTGTTTGTTCTACTGCCCGTTAATTTGATATTCGAGCGTAGCCGTGAAATCCCATTAAACTTTTATCACGAACAGGAAGACAGTCGTAAATATTACAAGCTATTGACGAAACGTTCGATTCCAACCTCTCCGATCATTCTCTCGAGTCGTTCGATTAAAATTACTCCACAAACATGTACATGATGCGTCGTATAACTTATATAAGCTTCGTACGACCGTGGAAACCTAAACTGATGAAGATCAGCTGCGGTCTCCGACTCGTATATGCATCTACGTGTACGTGCGTGTGTGTCCACGCACACGTAGGAATTTTTGAAAGACAGAAACCACGGCGATCATCGTTTTCCTCGAAAGGTAAAATTGCTGCAATAGTAGAAATGTATCGGTGCGCGTTTGGATCGTAGCACAGGAGGGTCGTGTATTGATTTTTCGCGTGGATAGCCGCGTGTATAACGTCTAACCTCGTTTCCCGTCGAGTAATCGCATACCCGGGCTACCAGTGTGACGTATCGAGCTCTCGATCGTATCGCTGACGCACTCGTGCGACAGTCAATGTTAAATCCCGTAGTGGCGGGAGCTGGTTTAAAAAACGCAAGGGTGAGAATGGAGATTGATCTCGCAAGGTGAAGCTCGACCTTCGTTACGATACCCTATGACTCACTTCGAGTAACGTCGCTGTCGGTTATACTTAGTCGCCACAGTTCGTTAAAAGAGAAAGAGTCGTGTGAAAATGTGGCGAGGAAACGAACGCCCGAACGCGCGCACATACATACAGATACGGACACACGCACCTATACACGTTGAAACATCAGTGATAGAGACGACGAAGGCAAACGCAATCGTCATCGATCGGAATGTTATACGTCGCGTTGGGGAATTTCTTTTTATTACCTGTTCGATTCTCGCAAACAAGTCTCGACTAGGAAATTGCGCGTGGTTGGTGCACGACCTGTGACTCACCTCGTCTTGCGCGGCTCCCGCTGCGGAATTCTGGTACCGAAAAAGAGTTGCAGCTTCTCTGCGACTTTCGAACAGGATAGTACGGAAACAGAGACGCGACAGACGATTACGAAGCGTTAGGGATCTTTGTGTTCGCTCTTCTTTCCGTTGCTCGATCCCTTCGCGACAGCTCTCACGTGATTTTGTCTTTTCTGTTCCTTAACCGCGTCGGTGCTCTGACGTAACTTTCGTCGTTGTTCCCTTCTTTTCCTTCGTTCGCCCTTTTTCGTTTCCGACGTGTGACGTGTGAAAACGCACCACGAGAGACAAGACTAACGAGAGACCGTACCGTGTTCTCAAAGGCACCGCACGATTACTATTGGCCCGAATACACGACTCAGACTACAGACTGGTCAATGGGAATGCGCGTCGCTTCGTGCGCGGTGTAGAGCGGATCGAACCGGTTACGGACGGTCTACCGACATCTGGCTGCAAGATGTAGGATCCCGATACAAGAGGGAAAACATTTACCTGACTACCGGGCAACCTTAATCGACCTTGGATAACACCAACTTTTCTTTTATCCCGAAGGGTTTGCTCCGTCGGCTCTGTAGGGATCTATGCTATCTATCGCGCTGTTACTATGTATTTAGTTGCTTTATCAGAGTGGAGTCGTTGCACGTGCTTAGATTTAACGATATATGTATGCAGATAATTTTCGTTATCTTATATCATCGTATTTATTCTGTTCGATTAAAACGTTTTCTAATAATATTTTTATTTTGCAAAGAAAACAGATATTTTACAAACGAGTCGAGTAACGTGTTGTAACAACGAAGTATGAAACCTGCGATCGAGAGCTGTAATTACTGTTACGAGATATTCGATAAAGAAATTTGCTACTTGTAGTGTTAAACACGAAGAGAAACCAGATCCATAATCGATCGTTTCTACAACAATTATCGCGAGTCTTAACAAGAACGATCCAGCTAGATCTAGTTCGCAACGACAGGAACGGAAAGCTCCGTGCACCGAAGAAAGACTATGTTAGACACGGTAAACATCCTACGATTTGCACGTTTAATTTATGACTTATGACACGGTATATGTACATTGTCGTAACATGCCGCTTTAAAGTTGATATCTCCTAAACTACTTTTAAACCTGTCGTATTTCACGCGCTCCAAGATTTTAGTCAAACAGTTCAAATATAATTTTTTAAGACTTCAATTCCGTTCAGAGTTGCGTCCATCATCGTCGTCTTAGAAACGAATTGACGATCGAAGCAAAGCAAAGCAAAGAATCGGACCAACTCACGGATGCTCTTTTGTAACCGGTATGCATGAGTAGCCTATACGTACGATTCAACGTAATTCCAAGTCGTATTACATTGTCGAGCGTAAATCTGAAATTCAATTGCATTCTGGACCGTCACGTTCCACTTTCATCCGCGTCTCTTCCCCGTTGATCAGTTACCATTTACCTCGTTCTCGAGATTAGTCCGCAAGAATCCCGGATCGGTTCGAACACGTTTCTCTTCTCCCTTATCCATTTGTCCCCCCCCTCCCTTTTCCTTGTTCTTTCCTCGTTCGATCGATGTTGTTTCTCTCTTTCTCCTTCGTAATCGAGTCAAATATGAGAAGAATGGAACAACGAAACGGAAATGTTCTCGAGAGAACTTAAGGGGGACGGTCTGTTTTATGAAATTCACTTTGACGCGAACGATAGAGATTAAATTTGCGCGGGACAGAGGGGATTCGGCGTTACGAAGGAATCGCTCTCCTGGATGGGGAGAGACGTTTTCGAATTGGTGGACGAAAACATAAGACCGGATAAAATCAGGCAAGCTATCCAGCTTCACCGCGTCTACGCCCTATTTGATAACGTCGAGGTAAACGAAAGTCTCTCGCTTTCGCGCTGGCATCACCCGAGTAATCAATTTCGGAGCTTATCCGGCCGAGCGTGCTTTTATTTATGTCCGGTTAAAAGCAGCGACCTGCCGTATCACACCCTACCGTAGTAATTCAAAAAGACGCGCGTTATATTCTCTAACGGTATATGGTCGCGGTGGGGTCGCGCCAAAGCGGAGGAATTTCCGTGAACGATAGCACCGTATAACAGCCGGTCGTTACGGATTCAACGATAGCCTTTCAACGCGATCACGTATTCATTTTCCAACACTCTACCGTCATCGTCCGTAGAAAGATCTTGGAACGCTCGATTACAATCCTTTCCGACTTTCTCGATGAACGAGGTCAGATATTAGCGCCAAGTTTGTCATATCGCTTATCGAATCGAAAATTTGCCACAGTTGCTGAAACTTTCATCGTAAACATCGCTCTTAACGATATTTATCGTTACATTAATATGCATTTTGCGTGAATTTACGTTATTGCTTGCGCGCACGTCGTGCAAATTAGGATACAGAATCTGGAAACATGGTGAATAGTTAAATAACGCGTAGTACCGTACGGATTATGAATTTATTTTGTCGATTAAAATTATAAGATGGTTTAATAAGCATATTTCGAAATTCCTTTATTTATCACTGAATTTTCAATACATTTTCTTTACGATTGGGAATATCGAATCGAAAGTAAGTTCTGAAGCTCCGAAAAGTTACTTTCCCTCTCCTCTGGGCATCTACTACGGTTTTCAGTGTATTTTCTCAGGTTTTAAAATGTGAATCGAAATATATTGCTCGGGGCTAATTAAAAGATAGCGTAAGCTGTCTGAAAAGTCGCCAAACTAATTCCGAGCGAACGATTATGCGAGTCGCGATGATGGGACAACTTCAATTATATCTAAGATGACTTCATTAAGGGATGAATAATAACTAAGTATGGGGAAATGAAATCTTTAGATTGCATTTTAATGACAAAAGTTAACTATACAATTTGTCATTGAAATTGAATTACTCGGTGCTTTTGCTGCTCTAAAAAATTATTTTAATAAATGATTAATTCAAAGAGACAGAAATGCTGTTTAAATGCGTTTATAAACGATCAAGTTTCCATTTACTGCTTCCTCATTAAAATTTTAATTAAGTTTCGGTAGGGGCTAGAGGCAAAGAGAAATTGTCCTAATGTATAGAACCATTGGTTTTTGTAATGATGCAATTAGAAAACAAATAATTATGGACTATTCCCAATTGTAATTAAAATCTAGGAAATATGAATATTCTCCCTCACATACATGTATTTCTATAATATTTAAATTATCGTTGTGTAACAAATATTTCAGTTTAGTTTTCATGTAAAAGTCTTTCATTTATATACCTATGCCTGCCATTCTAAGAAATGTTAATTGCACATATTTTTTTTCTTTTTATTGCTGCAAATTCTTCGATGTGTGACTAACTGTTCTTTTTTTTTTTTAGCTTAATGAGAATCTTTTCTTAGTTGTTAATACTAATTTTTTTTTAGTGTTATTAATATTAATATTTTTGCAGATTTTTTACAAAGAGGACGCAATGTACTAAAATTTATACGAGAACCTTTTTTTACGAACATAAATGCATTTATCGATTTGATGAATATCTCGCGACGTATCTTCCATCACAGAAGTCAAATTCGCCGCGTTACATTATAACGCACGTTCATCAAACAAAAATACGAAAGAGAAACGAAGAGAACGGAAGTCGCGGTGTGAAATATCCGATGTTAGACGTGACGTTTCTTCTTTACATCCGTTTACGAGTTTCTCTGATATCATACGCTGCACCTGACCCGCCACCCCTCCATACCATCCATCGCTATTCGCCTTTGGAATCTCCTTCTTCAAGCGCTATATATTTCCTCGAGTATATTCATCATAAAAATGTATATTTATGTATATTTTCACCGGTCTGCTCCGTGGAATACGTATTGTTGCGACGCGCCACTCCATGCCACTTTGTACCCTCTCGATTACACCGGATTTGTAGAAAGTGGCATGCGAGAGCGTGTTCACTCGTACGTGGCAGTCTGTAATATGCGTGCAACGTCGGCTACATATTTTTTCTTACGTTTCTTTCCATCTTACATCCACCCCTGTAGTCGACGTGCTTCTGGCGCCGGAAACTCTTTGCCGAAGGAGGCCAAGCTCTTGTATAAAAAGTTGTCAAGGAACGGTATTTAGTCTGTCAACCGTTGTGAAGAATCGCTGTGAGCGTTGCAGAGGGGCCAGGTTTAAAGCTACTTCACGTAGCTCTTTTTTTGCTTGGAAAACTTGAATACTGATCGATATTACTCGCTGATGTTCCTCTCCCTTTCTCTCTGTTCCATTCGTTCGATGTCCTTCTATTTGTCGCTTCTTCCTTTGCCGATCAACTTTTTGCGTATCGTCATAGAACCGTCAAGATCGATTTGTCGTTCATAAGCATTAAGATACTTGACGAAAACATAAGAAAGCTTGAAATGTCATTAGGAAATTATTAACAAACCCGTTAAGGATTACTATCGATATAAGAATAGCGTTTAATAATGTGTAAGAAGAAATTCGATCGCGAGCAAAGTTTGTAGTTTGCTATTAAATTATCGAATGGTCGGCTGTTAATCTCTCTGATGGATAAAAAACTGAATCGAGCTACGCCGGAGAACTTTTGAATGAATACGTATGCAACGTATTAAACGAGAATGAGCTTCGAACGAAGTTCGCGTCAGGGATAAGATTAATGTACATTTTTTAACTCGCCGGAAATTGGATAAGTTCGCGCAATGTTGCAAATATTATTCTTGACGGGAACGTTCCCCTGTTTCAAATGATCGGTACTTTGAAGCGATGTAACTCGTTATTGCAAACTCGTGAACTTCACTCGATTCTTGAAAAAGCTGTTCGGATTCAATCGCCTCTCTTGGAATAAAATCTCCAACATGCTAAGACGTTTGAGTGAGATATTACGTGACATTTTATAACTAGTAAGATTCCTAAGACAGCTGTTTTGCATAATATTCGATCAAGATCGGCCGCGTTTCTCCTTTTCTTATATTTCTTGATTTTACGATAGAGAAGGTATCTGGAAATCGTTAAACCAGGGTTCTTGAATTAGTACACGTCCCTTGGGTATTTTTTACACGTTTGCCGATGATACTCGTGCCCGGTTGCATTGCAGAAATCTCACAGAGTAAAAGATATAGCAACGAGACACTGGGGTGTGCTTCGATCGAGTGTAAGAGAGGTTGGTTACCTCGTTCTATCATTGCTCACACTAGGGAAGCTTCCGATGCCGATTCTACTTTCACATGTGTATACCGACGCGTAGAAAAGATAAGAAACAGGTGCGTTATTCTCATTTGTATCCTTACCGCATGATCATATAAATATTTCATGCTAGAAATATTTTTTCCGGCGCGTGTACCGGAGCTTTCAAGACAGTACGCGAAATTGTGTATTAATATTAAACTTCCACGAAACTCTGCAGTGATACGAATGAGCTGTCTTGTTCAATAATGCGGGCTATGGTGCACAAATTTTTATAGAAATGTTGAAATTTCTGAATATGTATGTATTTCTTTTTAAACTTGATATTAGACTATTTCATAAGGAACATCATGTTTATCAAATATTCAGTTCAACGTACATAAAAATATGATTATCAAAATTTAACAAAAAAAAAAAAAAAAGATTTTGAGAAAAGAAGATCATAAATCAGAATATTCGTCATTCTGAATTAACTCAACTCGTCCTAACGCGATGTTTTCTATCGATGCAGTTAACTAATTGCGAGATGCTTATCTTAACCGATATAAAACATAATTCAAGGAAAACATCCTGCACTTATTCGCTATATTTCTATGATACATGGGTCGTAAAGATACAGAGAAATTAAGGTAAAATATTTCGTTGGAGCAGAGTGGCGTCGTACACGTTCCTGGCGCGGAGCGCCGAAATGCAGACGCGATGGAACTCGCTCGGAAATTACGGCTGCTTTTAAAATGACGCGTATTCGCATAAATAATTCATCGGATAGAATTCGGAATCTACGAACGAGGAACCGCAGCTGCACAGTGGCGTAGACACGGAGCCGCTCAGCTTCGCTCCGCGACGGCTCGCGGTGAGCCAGGCAAATCCTTCTGGCAAAGTTCGAAATTTGTACGCACAATTATGCAAATGTATCGGCATTCTAGGCAGAGTCGAATTACGCGCTCGCGTGCTCCCATCGTCCCGTTGCAAGAGTATACGTAAAACCGTACGGTAGCTATACGTGACAGCCTCTAGTTTCCTCAAACTAGAGAAGACTCGATTTCGCGTAATCTTGACAAATCGAGCGGTCCTCGAAAGGGAGCTCGGCTGAATAAATATTCCCGACGTCGGTACTTGCGCGGCAAAGCGCGCGCCCGTACTTCGAAATGAGCGAATGTTAAGACAGGCGCTTAAAGATCCGATAAAGTCTCGAAGAGTTCCGGGTCTTGGCGACAAGTTTGGAGAAACTGTGCGGCACCGGTGCATTAACATAAAAGGGATTCGACTTAATTAGAATCATTCTTCGATCGAGTTGTTCTCACACCGATTCTTGCAAGCCGAGGTTGCGTCGCGTGCGAGTGTTCGCGACTTCGCCACTTGTTCATTTTGCTACTCCGATAAAGACGGCACTCGATTAAGCGTTAATTGTTCCGGGATTTTCCTCTGGGATATTCAAATAATCGGAACGCCTTTAATGGTCGAAAATCGATATGTAAGTACAGTTCGAGTAAACCTGATAATTGCGTTTGTCGTATCAAATTAGGATTATTCAAACTTTTCGACACTTTTTATTCTTGTGGTAAAGTTTAAACATCGAAGCGATCTCAGTATACACGTGTCCTTACATATACTACTTTTCCTAAGAGTAGTTTATCGCTTATGAAATAGTATCGTTATAAATAAAAATGTTTCCGTATGTTCCTAATTCAATGGCCATTTACTGCAATAGGAATGTTACATGTCGAGTTGCCTCGTTAGAAACGGCTGCATCGCGAGATGATTACGGTTAACGCGTATAAAGCATAAATCGTTTCCTTGCAATAACAACAGGTCAAGTTACTTTCACGAAACTCGTTCGCCTCTTGTAAATCGAATATTTTACATTCTACGTTATATGTATTGGTTAACCAACTCTAACTTGGCGTATTTGCAGAAGCTTATTAACCATTACGCAACGTAAATATCGTGGTAACGGGAAATTGAACGCGGCCGATTACTTGATTTGGTTGTGTCGATAATCTGAACTGGAATCTATTTATCGAATCCGTTTACCATGAAATTCTCTGCATATAATAAAGACACAGCGGTGGCGTAGCTTTGGTGCTTTACTTGCGTTCACTTACGTAAACGCGAGCTTTCACGAGGATACAGCCTCATCTCTGGCCCCTGGCTGTAAATATTTAATGACGAAACCGATTGGGATTTGCCGATCAATGTAAACCTCCTTTTGGTCGACTAGCTTCTGAACAGCCATAGAGCAGTTTCTCCTCTTTCGGATCTTCCTCGAAAGAGAAGAGGATCGGAAATGATGCAGCCTAGAACTCTTTTCCTTGTAATTTATTTTTGACCAAATGGAGAGAGCTTCGACTGTTGGGTCGTCACCGACGTCGATGCCATTTTCGACGTTAACGGAAGACCGAGTTTATACGTTGCTAGAAAACCTAACCCATCGTCCTGGTCTCTTTTGATATGCCTGGTTGACTTCGATCGCTCCTGTCGTTCAATGTATTGGCGTTTTGATGAAAACGCTCTTCGGATTATTTGCCTTTGACTAACTTTTGGCCGTCGAGCTGCCTCCCGTATTATGGCTTTTACTTATCTTGTCAAAAGAATTTATATACCTGGAGTACAGCTGCTGAAGCTTGTGCTTTCGATCTTATTGAAAATTGGCCAATTACTTTTTTAATATTCTTCGGGGTCATATAAGGCGTACGCAGGTGTACGTTACGCAAATTTTCGACACCTAAATTCACGCTATGGAGTGAGGGTTAACCATTAAAAATTCGGCTAGATTTTACTTTGTAACATACTAAATTAAATTGCGAGGAATAGAAAAAGAGTTATTAAGGTAAAAGTTATTTTCTTAAATGGATCTATCACACGATAAGAGATTTATCAATCGTTTAAAATAAAAAATTGCCTTTGGATAATGGTATAACAAGTACATATTCTTTTAGAACACTCTATAGTTATTACGTAAGCTTGACTTTAATTCTTTACAAACGCGTAACTCTTGCAGATGCTATATTACACTTTTTTCAAGAGTATCACGCGATCCTGATGAGCGCGTATTGAATAACGCGATATGTAATGCGAATAAAATCTCCTTTCGATTGGTCGTTTATCAATATATTTATCGTATATCGCTCCTTTGAAAGCGGATGATAAATGTCATTCATTTTTTCCCCCGTTTTCGATTGATTAATTGCTTACTTGTCCTCGTTGAATGCATATTCGCAATGTAATCGGTAAAAGTGTCAAACTGTACCTGTAAGTGTCCTTGTACCTCGCAAAAATTTTAATAAATCAATTTATAGAAATATCTTAGCGCCTTAGCAGACGCTTCTGTTAATTTTAAGTACAAATTTAAATCTGTCATTTTAAGCGGGATGCTGCAATATTTTTTATGCAAGTAGTATCCTAATAAATCTTTCGTAATAAAGAAATATTGGCATCGATGTCAAGGGAACGGCAACGCGTTTAAAAATTAATGCGTGAAAGCAAGGGCATTTGTTTATGTGCTTTCATGGAACGTTATCCGATCGGAATGGTCGAAACGAAGCGGAGAATACTACGCTTACTAAAGAAACAACGTATAGTAGATCACGTGCGCTGCGAGAATGTATTCGTGGCCAGTAGTTCCGAGTCGCAATTGCAGTCGTCACTTCCTCCCTTGCACCTGTACCTTATACTTTCGTAGACACAGAGTCCGAACGAATGGCACGCACGTGCATGCGTTTGCAAGTTCCGGGCAATGAGGTTTACAAGAAGCAGCAACGTGAACGTCTTCTAGAATGAAAGCCGACTACCAACAGATGCTACCCGGGTATTTTTTCCAACTACCCCGAATGCATTCAAATAGTTTTCCACGAACGAGATCTCATTCCCGACTAGCTCGATTCAATTTTCCACGTCGAACGTTTGATTCTTTATGCTCTACCTACCTCCCCCAAACCAGATTATTATTATCAGACGAGTACATGTCGTACTCTGTCGTTTTAGAAAATTTTAGAGCACGTGGTGTTTTAGCTTGGTATAAAAAATAGAATACGCGAGTCAGTACCGTTTCTGCGATTGAAACGCTAGTTAGGTGGATTGGTAATACAGGTTTATCTTGTTGGAAATTTCGTTGCTTGTTATTTTGGTTACGTTTTTCATTATTTCGAGGTTTTTAGTGATTTTATAGATCGTCCAATGGTACTAACAATTACGCGATCGGTAATTTCGTTTAAAAGATTTTGTACTTACAAATATATTTATGAACGAGTAATACATTATTCTCGTTTTATCGTTCTATGTTAATACATGTGGCCAAGTTTCTTATTCATGCTCCTCGTATTATTCTTAACCATGATATTTTTGATTAAAATTCTGCTTCTAATAAATTTGAATATGTATCTCGACGTGATTGCGCACACCAACATTTTGAATAGATTATCCTTGTTTTATTATTGTATGTAATATATATAATGAAATTTTGCATCGTAGTTTGTATCCATAAAGGTATTTCTTATTACGCTTCTATTTCCAATAAATGCGAATAAGTCGATATATTGATGCAAATTGAAATTTTGTTAGCTGTCGATACTCTTCCGAACAGAACAGATCTATTAAAGTATCTCTAACGTTTAAAACCTCTGCTCTTTCAATATATATGTATATTGTCGGTTTAATTTGAATTATGTACACAAAACAGAATATACACGCGTTCCCGAACAGAACCATGTTTGTACAACTGTAGAAGCTAAAAAAGCGGCAAAATAAAATACCAAATCATACGATATTTCGTGTGTAAATAGTTGCTTTTTAAAATTCACATATTGACAAAATTCATATGCAAGTTTTCCGTGTCAAAAATTATTCACATTTTACGTAATTGCCTTTGAACGAAATCTTCTCTTCGTTTGCACGGTATTGTATTAACTCTCAACATTAAAGCGCTAGATTATTCGTGTCAAGTCGATACCTGGACTGTCTAGAATCGACGATAACCATCCTCGAGGGTTGTAAGACAAAAAGGTTTCCCCGTTGCTTCACCCTGGTGCCCTGATACGTCACAGCCTCGATTTCCGCGATGTTCTTCCAGCTTGATGAACCGGATGTCGTGGACATAGAGATACCATCGCCATCGTGCGTCTGGTAATCCTCTTTTGGACACCATATCTTCGGTTTACCATTTACTGGCATATTTTTTATCATGTTACACGTTCTTGAAGCGCACTTGATTTAAGAAAACAAAACGAAACTAAACTAAATTAAACAAGACACTATCACGACGAAACGCAAAGCAAAAGAAGATCGGAACGTAGGATCGCACTTGCACTTTAATTTCCTGAATAACCTCACGGAAAATGCTCTGTTGGACGCGTTTCGTCCCGAATTACGTACAGTGCAGCCTCGACTGAGCTCGCCTTTCGTGCGATTCTCTGCTAAATAACACAACGGTGGACCAACAAATGGCGCGATTACGTTATCGTTGGGAGGGTCCGGTAGACACAGGTTAATGATTTCGTTACGGCGAGGTGAGCGCAAATGAACGCATGCACGTACGTACGGCATTATTGGCGCGCTCTATCCACCTTAAAAACAGGTTTGAAAAGCCTGGCTGTACCAGCAGGAGAGAGAAACATGCCGAGAAAACGCGCGTTATATAAGCTCTTGTATCGCGAGCTAGCCCCAACGACTCTTTAGAAAAGGAAATCCTTGGCTCGAGAAGACTTCCCTACGACTGAGCCACTCGCTGGTGAAAGAAAACCGCGAGGACGGTCTTGTCCAAGAGCATTTATTGCTATCTGAGCAGAGACGACCACACTGTGTATAAGTAAAATAAGTTTTCGCGTTAGGATTTTTTACTCCGATGAAAATTAAAGCTCTATTTTCAACCAGGAACACCTGCTTATTAGTCGGAAGAGTAAGGAATATTAAAATTGTTGCACGTGAAATGACTGGTTTCACAAACGTGTAAAATCGTTCAGGATTTAGTAATTAAACGTTGTTAAATATAGCTTTGAATAAAATATTTCAAGATTTTACATATGATTTTACATATGACTTTCATCTTTTATAGGAAAACAATTAAAGACCACGTTAGAGGAACAGGATAAGTTACATTTTCTATTTTTTACTTCGTTCATAATTTTAAGGATGTTGCTTGTCAATATATTAATATAATCTGCGTTAAATGTTATCCAGCATTGACTTCTACAAAATTTAATAATCGTATCTTTTGTATTAAGATATTCCTTCTTGATTTTTGAAGCGACACTAAAATAAAAAATCTTCTTTGATCCTCCATTGATCGAATTTCGAACGTGCATTCAACGAGGACGAAATCGATCGATCGATTGAAAATACAACGGAAATAAATGATATTTATCGTCAACTTTCAAGGAATATATTTATTTCCTCGTTTCTACGTTGTCACTATTACATTTCCCTGTCATAAACCAGAGACGTTTTGTCGAATTTTCGGAGTAAACGGTCCTTTTCCTTCCACGAGTTTTATAGCAACGTTTCAATTTCCTCCTTCTTCGTTTCCTTAACGTTATCAAGCTTTCCACGAATTTCGCGCCTTATAATTCCCGTTTCGAGGATGAAAGGAATGCAGACACGTCGTACGAGCCAGAGATTCGTGCAAGTATGTAGAGATAACGGCATCAGACTTCTCTCTGGCGCGCGCACACGCGTCGACGTCGGGAATTGCAAATTCTCGAATTGTACGAGGGATGGAGGGGGGTGGGTAGGACTTTTGAAAGTATAACCAAACGCATAAAAGCAACCAATTGAAATGCTCTGTCTGTTCGCCGTTCTACGATCACCGTTGCCTCGAACGTACCCGTGGAAAGGAAGATACAACGTTAGCTCTTGAATTTGGGTTAGCATAAAGTACACGATAGACCGACGGAAAGGAAGGAAAAGTAGGCGCGAGTATATTTTGTTATCTTTGTGCCCGCTATTCCGCGTCTTTCATCCCTTCGACTTACAGTGGCATCACAGTTCTTTACAGTTGAAATTTTTCAAACATTTGTTCTTTCTTTGTTTGCGATCCCGAACGATATCGACGATCCAGGTTCCATCATCGAAAGCTATCCAGACGAGTGTATTATTCTATGAATAAATTTTTTTACACCTTCAGAGATCGAACGATACAATTATCGAAAGTTCGATGTCGAGGAATACGTCGTGTATTATAATTTTCAAATTTGACTCGCGTTATACATACGGAAAGGTATTAGGTGTTAAATCGTGCAATAATATTTTCGATGTGTTTCATGACACAAAAAGATTAAAATAATTACGTTTAGCTAGTTGTTTGATAAAGATGAAGAATTTACATAAAATTTTTATCAAGACTCGCAAGTTAAGTACAAGATATTAATTTTATTTAAACGTAAGGCAGGTTGTATCTGTCGAACAAAGCTTATTAGCGTGCTTGTACTACCACGTGTCACGAGAGTCAGTGTATCAGCGAAATAATACGTTTCCGATAAACACGCCTTTGTATCTGTCGACGACAAGGTGAAGCCTGGTAACATTAATAGGCAGCTATTGGTATCGATCAGTCGCTTTTCTTATTGATCGCTGTACTTCTGCGTTAGTGGTTTTTTTATCGTTTCCGTGGGAACGCGTTTGGATACATCGTTTTAAAACTCGTATTATGGAATTATAGCGTAGAAGTAATATATAAAACCTTCGATATAAGAAATATATTTCCTTAGAGAATCGTCGAGCATTCTACATATTCAGATTCAAAATGAATTCTTTATAGTTCACAGTTCCAAACAAGATAATAATTATACAAAATTTTAATTCGTCTCCAACGATCTTCCAGATTTATTTCATTTCCCATAAGTGTTTTAAGACAAGGTTTGCAACGTATTTGTTTCTCCACCTGTATTTTACTTAGAAACAATCGGACAATTTACGTTCGCTATAAACGACCAAGTTTTTGCATGTCTTTTTACGAAAACGTTTTACGATTTCAATTTAATAGCACCACCGGGGTTTTACGTTACGCTTGACTGCAATAGCAATTTGCGTCCTTCTGACTTCGATACGGACACGTGCAGATATTGGAGGAACCGATGTAGCGAGGTTATAAATTAAAATATTAAGTGGTGATATCGATTAATGTAATCGTACACAGAGCTGTACACGTTTTACAAAAGTATCTTGAATATCAAATTGCAAAAGCCACGTACAATTTAATATATTTCAAATTTTTAAACGGTGTACGTGGCTCGCGTGAAATGTAACAAATTATGTATTTCTAGGATCTGCTCGTTAAATTATATGTTATACGAGATATTTTTTAAATATACGTACTATTTGATTAAAATTTATGCAAAATTTACATTTCTCTCTAAATATGTGTTTATAAAATTTGCAGTTTATTAGTATATGTGTAGATTATCTTTTCACACGGTTCCTTTGTCAACGGGAATATGCATTTCCATACAGATAATACAGCGGATGCAATAATTCTGATTTGAAATCTTACGATCCTAAATAAATTCTAAACGAAACTCGAATTTCTTATCACATTCCCTGATAATGTTTTCAATTGCAATTTCAGTTTTCGAAACATGTAGGCTTTAGTGCTTGACCATTTTACGATGTTACTATATTTCTCCCATGATCGTACATGCCGGTACTCGTGCAAACGCAAGCTTCGTTTTGCTCGCGCAAATATTACATTTCTAATTGGGATTACGTTCGGATGTGGACGGTGGCCCGTCGAAATATTAGAAAATAAACAGGAAAAATAACAGTAGAGATAAAACACGACCGCGACGCTACCATTTGTATTCCTAATGGCGACGTAATTCTCCTTTGAAATACACGTACATATTATTACGTCCATTTTCTCATACGCATTCGTTTTCCTGGACAGTACCGGGAATTTCGCTTTGTATCTCTTGACTTTTACATCCATCATCGCATATTTCTTCCGGCATATAGCCATGAAGCACGAAAAAGATGCACGAGCGACAATTAAATTATAACATTTAACTTTTATACCTCTCCCATCCTTATCTTTTACAAGAGACGCACAATTCTTTAAAAAAATATATCCTGTACTTTTCTCTTTAATCAGGAGGAATTAAACGTGACAGTTGAAGGCCAGCCTAGATGAAATACTTTGAACGTTCCATGTCGACAGCTAAACTGATGTTACTATTTGCACACGTTCTCAATCAAAATTTAAATAAATAGCGTTATCGAAGTACACTGAATTTGTACGCAGCTGCTTCTTCAAATTCTTCTTATTATTTAGTAAATGATCAACGCAGTCAGTTTCGCGTATCAAAGTGTGTCAAAAGAATATATCATAGAAATGTAATTGATCTTTACTGTACAATTATAATCAGCACGGAAAGACTTTTCAAGTATTAAACAGATAGTGGCACAGTGTTTGCTTCACGTTATTTTATAATGTATTTACATTGCATTAATCTACATCGTGCATACGTTATAGTGTTATAGTATAGAATGTCGTACGTCATAAATTATATTATATATATTACTATAAATGCATCCCTTACGAAGTAGTTAGAAAAGCTCCGTCAAAGTTAGAAAAACTAACGAACCACTATGTAAAATAACTGAATCGGTGTACCAGGTCTGTACGCGTCAGTACAGCCATTCAAACGAATTAGAGGAAAGCCACATGTGCCATGGAAAAAGATTCATAGCTAGTGTTAGCGATGCCAGGGCGGTAATTAGGTATATCCTTTTCCGCAAACATGGCCGTGCGCTCACGTCCGTGTAGTCCATTCGCGTTGGTCTATGTATTAACGCAAGCCTCAGGTAGTTGGGCACGAATGCGTCTGAAATTCATGAGCTTCGACACGATGGTTCGTCCGACAAAGATGGAACGGGATCGCCGTGGATTTCTCAAGTTTAGGGATCGCGCAACGAAAACCCTTGGTATACTCTAGCTACCATCTCCCTTCTCGTTCTTCCGCTTTCCCGGCATCCAACGCTATCGTGTCTGCCACCTAACACGCGGCAACTCTCGTGACTAAGGCCAGATCGTGACGAGGCCACTACTGTGTACGTATTCGAGACCAGTGGCGAAACTAGACCTGGACCAAGAGGAAACGTAATCGCAAACGAGAGGCAAGCTTCGCACCAGAAAGAGAGAGAGAGAGAGAGAGAGAGAGGGTGGATCATACAGCCTCCAGACGGTAAGAAGTTTGTCACCGAGACTTGACAACGCCGTCGTCATGCTGGCTGCCCCTTCGAACCCTGCCATAGCTTTTGGAGTTCTGTTTTGGTTTGCGAGTGTACTTGGAGTTCCTCTTGTTGCCTTTGTTACGATAGCGTGAGAACTCGGCTCTTGAGACAGACCTAGGGAAATTATGGAGATTCTGTTGTCCCTTTCGCTTCATTCGGTTACCCTCGACCATAGTGCAGCCGGAAAAAACGGAATCGAAAAATGGAAATCTCGTTACGAAACCGATATGGATACTATGGAGTAATTGGGATGAAAGCTATGGAGGATGAGTTTTTTTTTTTTTTGTTTTTATCAAGAGAGACACTCGTGAGCGATATTGGAGCAATGGATAATGGATTCGTATAATATTAAAATCAGGATGACAGGTAGAAACAATGGGACAAATCTGTAGAAATCTTATTTTATCTGATTTTATGCTCCAGTTACGTGTGCTTTCAACGTTACTGGACTTCCGTACTTTTGGTTAAGGCGATCCAGTACGGTGAATATATTTACGTAACCGTTCATTATCAGTTTAAATAGAAACCATTATCAAACTCCGTTATGAATTTTTCATTCGGTTTGCTGTTATTAAGCAAGCAATATTAACGGATTGGAAGGATTTGCGGGATATTCTAGGAGCCTTTGCTAGAATTATGTTATATATGGTTATATACTTCAAAGTCTGTCGAAATTAGTAATCGAGGATACTAATATTTCCTTATGTACAATACTATGTACACTGCGCACTCACACACAGTTATAGCCTCAAAACGGTACGAAGACAAATATCAAATAATAAAACTTTGTTATTCAATTGATCCTGGAGGCCGCGTCCTCGCGTCAACAAACCGTATTTCCAAATTTGATACGGCAGATACAAATGGAACCCATTATCAGTTGACTGTTTGACGAGCTATAATTAGAAAGGAGTCCATTTACGGGTCGGTTTATGTTCGCTTCATAAATTAAATGAAGTTTTTATAAGCGTCTGGAATACAGCAGGAAGATTGAATTATGTTGTAGCAGAAGGCGGTTAATCGTGTGTTTTTGTGCTTTAATGGATTCCACGGGGCTCTGTTCGGCATTAAACACGAGTAAGCACTCGAATCCTGCTGCGACACGGATCACATCGCTCGAAACATGGAAATTTCTCTCTGAATAAAACTTTTTGTTAGTACGGTAATGTCAAACGTATCTATCTCTTCCACCCCCTGTCGTTTGTACGCGAGAACGAACTTAGCCGTTTACTCGTTCTATTAACATGCTGGGAGGAGAAAGAGAGGGAACGCAGTGGTTTCCACCACCTGTCACAGAAACAGTAAACTCTCGATTATCCATAGGTAAATTATACGCTTTGCGGATAGCCGCGAAACTTGTTGAAACCGCAATATTACGCATCTGTGTTCAACGTGACACATAATAAATTATGTTCAAGTATTCGTAAGGCAGCGATCCTGATAATTATCGCTGCCGATCGAAATTTGTTTCCTTACAAATGGTACTATCGCACAAAGTTTCTTCCTTTCCTATCAGCTATATTCTCGCTACTGTTCACGCGATATTCGTGTTACTTCGAAGTTTGCAAGACGTTGCTTCTTGCGGCATGTCTCGTTCGAGAAATCTTGCGGATAGTTTGATTAATGTTGTTCGATCCTCTAGAAATTTTTCTACATATACTTACTATCGCTCACTAGTATCGACATCGTACACTTTTCATTTTATTTAAAAAGTTAGAGAATTGCAAGGATCGACATTTGTGATTTTTAACACGTATTCATCTTCTAACATATACGAATGGTCTTCGTAAAGATTTGCATCGTTACATCGCGCAAATGCAAAATTATGATCGACCAATCATTTTCTCCATAATTTAAATCAACTATCGTATCTGATGATAATGGTGCTCCGATACTTGTGAACGGCAATATACATTTCTAGATTGATTTTAAATATTACCAGTATAATTATATTAGCAATATAATCTCATCGCGATGTTAGTAAAATTTCTAAAAGTTTTGTATATTTTCGACCGATATATATACATATATGTAGCGGCACGTGAGTCAACGGAAGATTCGAATGAAAAAAGACTCATATCGTTGTGCCTTGGAGTGCCAACGTTGTTTTGGTTTGCTGGGCTCAAAGGTAAACAAACTCCGTACAAAATACTATCGCCGTTCTTCGTAATCAACAACCGGAGTTACACTTGAACTTTTTGTGATAACACCGGTCGATACAAATAGACGAACGTGCTCTCTAGCACGTTGACTACCACGACATCCGTATTCGGGTGTCAGCAAAGTTTCTGGTCAGGCCGCGTAACCCATATTCGGGTGTCGCTTGTTTGACTACTTGCGAAGGATCGTCGTAGGTATTTGAAAAGGTATTCCATAATAATAAAACTGTTGAATTGTTACAAAAGTAATACGAAAATGGTTTATGAAAAGAATTATTTAGAATGTAAAACTTTAAAGCATTCTATACATAGCTGAGGTTGGTCGGGACAATTTGGACGATAAGTTGTTGTTTTCTTTAAATTTTTTGTGTCTTTGTTCGGTCCATTCGACGTCTTTTATTCGCATAACATATTTTATTTGTATGCGCGTCTAATGCTTCTTCCGGGATCATTTTTCCGAACGGCGATATTATGCTGACTCCATCGAAGACAAGGATGTTTTGTATTTTCAGACAACCCTAATAATTTTGCAGCTAATAACTCTCTAAATATTTTAATATTTATATCCTTCTTTGTTACAATTTCGTAAACCGTCGAAGCGTTTTCAACAGAAATTCCCAGAAGGAGTTGGACGCCAAGTTTTCTGTATCATTTGATTCATTTTCTAATTTTGGTGGCATAAGAAACCATTTGGTCTGAATAATATATAGCGCACTTTCCTTCGTTATATTCAACAACAGCTAGTGGTTTGAATATTGCGAACAAACGAAACGAGAGATCATTCTTAAGATCACGACTTGAGCGACTCGCATTATTAAAATATCGATGGGAGTATCTAGCAGAGAACGCTTGATAGTGCGGCACGCGTGGCCTAACGGAGATTTTCTTGAAAATACGCGTGGCAGTCAACGCGCTAGTGTCGCACACTCAAGAAGACCACCCGCTCAGTAACCGGATAGACCGAACACCCTGCATGCCACAGCTAATGAAACAATAACTAAAAAGGCCCCTCCAAAGGGACTAGACCCTCGGTAGAAGGACCTTCCTAAACTGGCGCTCGAACAGTCCGTTGTAACATCTCAAGGCAGTCTGTTCTAACATTCCGAACCACGCTGTTGTAACGCTTGAACCGTCACTCTGTTGGATTTCTACAATAAATTTCATTATCGCATACGAAGTTCAATTTTCTTCGCCCTATTCGTGAAAGAATCATTTCGTTCGAACCGCGACGCGAGGAGATCACCGGCGATCCGTTAATTTCGCGATCTCTTGTGTCTCCGACGTGACACTAGGACAGTCATTATAGCGAGCCATAGAGTCGAATAGCGAACGTATAGTTGAACAGTAGCATTGAGAGAGCGACGATTACGACCAGCGTACGCTATGTCTGTACTTGTACTTGAAGTGATTTTAATATAACTGACAATCACGATTTTATCACTCGTCTCTTTGATAAACCAACACGTTTAATAATAATTCACCTTATATATAATATATGTCAAATCCAATATTGCTATCCTATTTTGCTACACATTTTACGAATTTAGTTCCAGTCACATGTCAGACATAGTACACTTAAAATTAATTTCACGATATTGCTGCTTTAAAGCGCGATATCACATCGAGCGCAGCATACCAAAATATTTTTTAATAAATCTGGTATCTGTGTGATTTTTGACATATTTCGGACGCGATCAAACTGACATATCGTAACAATTTCCACTGACTAAGCGTATTCTCGAGATTTATAAGACGCATATCCAAAAGTCGTTTTCAAAGGAAGAGAGGGAAGAGATTTGAAGTCGTTTCGATGAGGGATAAAGGGATTCTATACTGTGCGCGAGAAGACTTCTACAAAACGTTGACGAGATGGATAGGGACGCGTCAATCGCGTCACTTTCAGCGAACCGAAGATAGAAAAGCTACTCGATATGAGAACTTTTAACGTATCGAACGTTTAGGATAAACGGCCGAAAAATTGAACACCAAGGATACAAGACAGGCCCTTGTTGCAAACTGTTACCACGAAACTTATTCCGTTTTATATTTATGGGATGAAACAGGCTTGCTGCAATTAATAACTTTCGCATCACAAGATTAATTGCACTTCGAAACTAATTTTCACAATGGAAAAGCACACACAATGTTGTATACGTTGCCAAAAACTGAAGTGCACATATTGCGAAGATATTTCTATCTCGATGTGTATGAAAGTACTTGCTTCGAGTTACTGATTTTTGAATATCGAAATATTCTGTATTTAAAAATATATTAGGTATCGGTAGATGATTAGAAACATAAAATTTACTATCCTTCGATAGCGTGATAAAATAACGAAGAATTCAAAATTAATGATTTAGAATGTAAGTATCTCTTTGTTCTCAAGTTCCCCTGTATTTTTAGCATTCTATATAAAAAATACATACTTTTAATCCTTTTTTTGTAAGAAATAAATATCGATATTTCATAATTTGCTCGTGTTTCATTTAGGTTGCGCTGTTAACGCTATTATTAAAATATAAACTAGACTTTTCTTCGCTAGAAAGATCTGTACTTCAAGTAGTCAGGTATATTTTAACTTACTATCTTGTTCCTCTTTTGAAATCTTCCTATCGAAACGCACGAAGTGCAAGAAATTCCTCAAATTTCAAACCTAGAAGCTCGATAATTTAGATTTTCCAGTTTTCGATTAAATATTCTCTTATATTCTTGTATATATCTTAAATGATAATTTCCTAGATCGAAGCGCGTTTGCATTAAACCAAGTACAGGACATTTTCCACTTTTCAGATGTTAAAACTCGACAGTTGAAACATTCGAGTTTAAAACTCGATACCTTCGACAAGTAATAATTTCGTAAGTGGTCTAATTTCGTATGACGATAACTATTCCTTTATACTAGTTTAGCCAGCTGTCGACGAAAATCGTGATGTCTTAATAATTGGAACTAAGAAGGTGTCGGCTGCGAGAGATGTAACTTGCCGGTAATTAGTCCGTCCTTGGTAACCGCAAATGGGAACGGAGACAATTCAACTTAACCCGGTGTTGTAATTAATAAGGATATCCAGTCGGGGTTGGGTGTGCTGTTTCTGGGCAAGAGTCCTCGGGGTCAGATCGAATTGTCTCCTACGAAGCGGAAGCACGTCGGTGCACTTGTAGATTTCTCGGCTGTGTTAGTTGCCACGGAGATCACGCAGGTACCGTGCCGGGCTCAACTTAGATCAAGTTATAATCGCGTCAGATATTTGGCCGGCTAACATATAATTTTCCATCCCCTACCAATTTTCTCCTCTCCGTCGGCTTCTGGCCAGATTTCCACGGCAACCATCTATCACCGAACGAACCACGTAGATTGTTTCGTTTATATCCCGTTTCTATGTCAACGCCACCTGTGACGACCCGTTCCAGCTCGCTTCCATCTTTACTTACGAAATATCTGCTTCGTTGAACGCGTTTCATTTTATTTTTCATTCTCCAGCCTCGTTCCGTTTATTCGAATTACTCGAATTCAAGTTATTCGTATCAGGAAACCTGATCTCACCAAGATAGGATTTTTCAACAAAGATTTAACATTAATTTGTGACATTTGTAGCTGCTGATTTATCGCCAAATACATCTTCTTGAACTGTCTTAAATACAGAGAGTCTCGTTCTAAAATTCAAGTTAGGAAAACTGTGGATGGAAATTTTTCAAAAATTTTCTCTTCGCTGAAAGAGACGATGAAAGACGATGAAAAAAAGAAGAGAAATTGATCGATATTTAATTGAAAATTATATTCGAGGAACTGCATTATCGCAACTACGTTATCACTTACAAGTATCTTTGAAGCACTTATTTATTTTTGTGAAGATATAATTTAATAACAAAATCACAGATATCTTTTAAAAATTTTCTCTTCGCTGAAAGAGACGATGAGAGATGATGAAAAAAAGAAGAGAAATTGATCGATATTTAATTGAAAATTATATTCGAGGAACTGCATTATCGCAACTACGTTATCATTTACAAGTATCTTTGAAGCACTTATTTATTTTTGTGAAGATATAATTTAATAACAAAATCACAGATATCTTTCAAAAATTTTCTCTTCGCTGAAAGAGACGATGAAAGATGATGAAAAAAAGAAGAGAAATTGATCGATATTTAATTGAAAATTATATTCGAGGAATTGCATTATCGCAACTACGTTATCGCTCACAAGTATCTTTAAAGCACTTATTTATTTTTGTGAAGATATAATTTAATAACAAAATCACAGATATCTTCACGAAGATAAATAAATGCTTCGAAGATGCTTGTAAGTGATAACGTAATTGCGATAATGCAGTTCCTCGAATATAATTTTCAATTAAATATCGATCAATTTCTCAGTTATCTGTAATTTTGTTATTAAATTATAACTACATAATATATAATCAGAATAAAGTTGTCGATCCTGCTCGGTTTTGCCAGAGAAACTGGTAGACTCTATTGGGTAGAATCTAGTTCTCTATTAACTGGTATTGAGCGGCAGATTAATTGGCTCTAAAATCGGTCTTGTCGATCGAACAATTTTCCAAGCGTGGGAAGCGTTTTTACCGGACGGTGTGCATATTTTGTTCGCTCGTTATCTCGCATCGCCATATTTTTCCGGAGACGCGGCTATGGAAATAACACGCGTGAAATTCATTGCGGCCGGCGCACAAATTACCGGAATTTATTATGACACGTATGGGAGTTTCGGGAGTGTATCACCTGCTCGAGGGATCGTATTAAACGAATGTAACAAAATTACCGTAATAGGATAAGGTAAAAACAGCATTCTTAACCTCGCCACGCGTTATTTACATTTTATCGTATTACATTAACGTTTCGTATCGATCGAGTAATCAAATCGTCGAATAATTATTCCCCTTCGGATATCAATTCTTCTGTAAAAACTGATATACTTCAACACCAGATATCACGAAGATGTTTCACGTAAATTGAACCGAGAAACCGTGCGTACCAATAAGAATTATCTTATATTCTATTCAAACTGAAGACATCTTTCGACGTTAGAAAATTTGCAATCGAGTGGAAAACGATCGAAAGAACGCAACGGAGGTAGTCGTTTTTCTAGCCCGATATTAAAAGCTTATAACAAAGAGGAAAGAAAAAAAAAAATAGAAGCAGGAAGCAAGATACATTCAGCCATTAGCTTATGTATTGCAGAGGATGCGCTCGCAGTTTGGGTCGACCGCAAATTCGCGTTGCAGATGAAATTTTCAACGCGGCCGGATCGGCTTGCACATAAAGTAACCCTTGCTAATGTCTCTATCCACGGAGGGCCAACACGTGCAACGTATCCAACGGTAGACGGCGAGTAAACCGAATTCATTCGTGGTTTCGACCGGCTACTACTTTACGCTGAAGAGGTCAAGTACCGTCGGCTTTACACGAATCAATGTGGCAGTACCATAAATACCGATCCCTTTACGTACGACTGGAGGTTCGATGCAATGAGCACGAGAGTAGCTGCCGGCCGCTGGCACCGGTCCACGGGGTGCACTTCTGCAGGATCCTCCAACCCTTTTCTCTTCCCTTCGTCCCTCTGCCCACATGCCTAGCGTTGCTCGCTTTCGCGCTTCTATCTCCAACACACGACCAACTCGAAGTCTTTATTGCGGTCTTGCGATCGCCGCATTTTACGAGCACGCGGTCCGTTTACTAGCCACCACGCTAAGCGAGTAAACGCGGGCGCAGTCGGTTCCATGGCTCTTCCGCGCGTAGGCGGATGCAAGCGGCAGCGAGCTTACATCAGGCGGAAAATAAGCCGACGATACTGCGGAAGTACGAGGCGAGGAAAGCAAAGGGAGTAAAAAAGGAGGTAAAAGAAATTCGATGGATAACGCGAGGCCATAAACATCGAAATATATGTACACGGAAACGCTTAGTTGATTTACCGCGACCCGAGGTAACGCGGCTACCAGCCGACTAAAGTAAAACGTGACCGTCTTACGAATAAATGGAGGCGTTCGGCGCGAGGAGCTACGGTGGAAAACGCATTTTCTACCTTGGCTATGGCGCGCGTGTTTTTCGGATCTGGATAGGGTATATAAGAAAGTCGCGATTAACGTGTTGTATGAAGCGAACGCAATCTCGTTACACCGGCAACGGAAAGTTACGTTTGTCTAAGGGGAAATCTACTTTTTCTTACTACCGGAGCTAACTATAAGGAGTACGGCGAAACAATTATATATTTTGTAGAGGAATGAAATTCAGTACGCGTTGAAACTGAAATGTTTATTTGCCGGCAAAACGGAGGAAAATATTGAAAATAAGAGATGGTTAGGAACATGGTCGGGGCTTGCTGTATATCTTTTCATTCCGTTGAATCTTGTGCTTCATGCGGTAAAAACAGGGAATGAAAGCGACGCGAAGACTTAAGAAAATAAAGCGGTCTCGGTGCTGGTTCTTCGAGTTGAAATCATAACGAAGCGTGTAAAAGTCCGTGGCTTGGAACTTCTTTCTGTCTTTACGCGGGTATATCTGCAGCTGGTTAGATAGTTGAGAGGAACAACCTTGTTGGCGGTTAATACGTGAAATTACGTTTTCTCGTGCAGGGAACACAGGCTAACAGCGTTTTCTACTCTCCCCTTCTACCTGGTCCGGCTTTCCTTTTGCCGCGGAACTTCGATCGTGAAACCACCCTAACAACATTCGAGAATTTTGCCCGTGAAATATGCAGATTTAACCAGCAGACGGAAATGCTACTGGAAATATTATAAATTTCAATTTCTTCGTACGTAGTAAAGATGTTAGAAATAAAAACTTTTCGACTGTTAGTCACTGGTTTACTTTTTACCAGATTCTGGTTCGATATGACGCATCAGTTTTTATAGCACGCGGCGATAGATTATCGCCCACCACGAATATAAAAACGAAAATGCTAATAGCTAAATTTGAATATGTACATAAGTCAAAAATATTTAAACGTCGATTCATTTTTGATACACAAGTGAGAAATATAAGTCACGTTTCTCCGATTTTCCTTTTCATTAAAAAAATTTAATACACTGTCAATTAATTTCACGTAAAAACTATCTCGATGTGCCATTAATTTGTACGCGATGTTACAGATTTGTATTATATTGTTACTAGAATTTGATTAAATTGTCCGGAATGTTATGACCGGTAATGTAAATTCATATTGTCAAAGAAAGAGAAAGAGAGCGAAAAATTAATACGTATGTGGCACAAAGAAAGGTCACAGGACAGCGTGGGTAGGCGAATCCGTTATAAAATGAAAAAAATCTCGGTACATGGAAAGAACATTACGGTAAAAGAAAAAAAAAAGGAACTGGTAACGCAAAAAAATTTTGATCCCGAACGATGTATTATTAAGTTAACGTCTCGACAATGTCGACTCGAGTACGCGCTGTTAGACGTCTCCGAATTTATCTTTTCCACCTAATTCCGCGGTTGTTCGGAAATTTCCATTTCTCCCTTCCAGCTTTTACATTTTTTTGTCTTATTCGTCGTTGAGAAGCTTATAAATCCTTCTCGTCACGGATACGAGTTTGGAGTGGGCGGCGAGCGTTAAAAATGTAATAGGCCTGTGCGGAGGCTTCATTAAATATTTGAAGATGAACCTTTAAGAGTCTCGACGACCGGCACTACTCACGATTTTCTAGAACGTTCGTCGAGTTCGTTCGTTGCATAGCCGCCTGCATAAAATGGCATTCGCTATACGTTTAACGCCAACGTGACCGGACTTCACGTTAAACGCATCACCAGCAATCTAATCTATTATCTCGTCGCTCGTTTACGAGCTTTGCCACCGACGCGACGCCTTAACGTCCCAGGAATTTCTCGCAATTGTCACTCTTCCCGCATCAGGCCTTTTTCACCTCTGCTCTGGATGAAAACACGCGTTTGATGCTTACGCGATGAAAATTACGTTGGAATAGTTAACGGAATATTTATAAACTGCGAGAATAACCGTTATTTATTAATAATTTAGTAAGCGTAATTTAGTAGCGTGTGTATTTTATTTCTGGGGATGATTCTGTTCATCAGTACCTCACGTGAACACGAAAGTCACAGAAAGATGGAAAACAGAATGCTCGTTACGTGAGATATTCAAAATTAGAAGATTAGAACTAGACGATTGGAATAACGTCTATGAAATTTACGCGTTTCACGTGATTCAGGCGTGCTTTCTTGCGTAATTGCAATGAAAAGCTTTGAAACTTGTATAACGCACGGGAAATCTACATCATTTTCCAGAGCAATTACATGTACTTAATTATCTTGTACGGTTTCCTTCGCGTTGGAAATACGAGCTCGTAATTCATCGCGAAACCTATGTTAAACACGTTTCATTAAAACTCTGCTGTTTTGTAAATATCTGCTATATGATCGTATAAAGTGTTTCTTTCAAATTCGTTCACGTATGAGCAATTTTACATACACACGGTTATCGATAAACAGAGAAAACAATGACGGGACGCAAATTAACTTTCAGAATCGAGTATAGTAGAACTGTATTTATTTGAACGAAATTTTAGTTAATGCCTGATTAACTGCACTTTTGCTGCTTCGATTCACTTATCTGAACGCCAGCTCGTATTATGTAAACGAAAAATGATACGTTTCTGTTACATAAACTCCAATTATTGTATATAAATTGTTTGTCCCCTGACAAGATCGGATAAATGGAGTTCTATATCCCAGCGTGAACTCATCCGATATATTATCGTCGACGTTTTCGTCAACGTTCGTATTCGAGTTTATGTTTCGGGGCTTTAATGTTTTTCATAAATACTTAAAACAACAGAGTGGAAAAGAGCAAGGGAAAGAAAGGTTGGTGTAAAAAGGGCGCAGCTGGATCCGTCTCGGCAATAGTCGTTTCTGTGATGAACTAATACATAAGTAAAACCCTTCTCTAAGTTCGTAAACTCCCAAATACATTCGTGCGTCTCTCGCCCATTGCCACACAGACGAGAAACTTCCTTCTGCCTCGTTCTCCTGTTTTCTTTGCCTCGATCTTCAATTCCCTTCTCATTCTCCCCCTTTGTCTCGTTCCGGGAATTCTTGAATTCTCCGACTGTAATTTTTTCCTTAAATAATAGCAATTGAAGGTAACAAGTGAAACAAGTTGTAAATATCAATATATATTATTAAAACAGTACCTTAGGAATTTCTCTTCTATTCTTTCTCTGTGGACACGTACCACTGTTTTTAAATTTTCCGTGGACCACTATTTTTAAATAAACGCTGCCATTTTAAGGGCAGAAGGTACGAATAAGATTCGAACTGTTCGAGGAAGTTTAATCGAATGTTATTTCATCGTACGAGAACTTAGCTAAATGGCATGCAAGTTGAAAAGTCAACAAAAATAGAGCTATTACGTTTTCTCTGTGTGGTTTTCCTGTAGAGGATAAGCATTTTAAACGATCGAGCATAAGGTAACAGAGAATGGTGCCAAAATTCTTTGTAAAATGCGAGAGAGGCGGATCTGTGTCTGACGTATGCAAATGTAAAGCAGTAAATTTGAGAGAATGCGTGTATAGATATATCTTCCAGTGTGTAAAGCTATGGTATGGTACTATAAAGGTACTACGATATAACATTACAAAGTATATTAGTGGTGGACTATACGTAGTGTACAAGACTTGGCTGTAACTAAAGATAGTGCATCCTGGTTTTGTATTACAGCTTTGTAAATACGAGCACGTGTGAATCGAGAGCACATACAATTATCGTACGTACAAACCGGATACACGGATTGTAATACATATTAGCTGCTTTGGTAAAATTAGTTCGCGGTGCTTGTTCATTTTATTTCCTCCCGTACCTTTAAATGTCTCTCGGTACCGAATTCAATGTAATTTATTTAATTCTAGAATTCTATTTGATCGACCAATCAATGGCGTTCATTATTCTACCTGTATTTTCGACTAACGTAATGTCGGAATTCAACAACGTGATTTAGTCAAACAAAATTATCAAAAGCAGTCGTTTGAAGTGAAACGTCGTTGTGGTTGTTCGGTACACTTCAAAGTATTGCTAGAAAATATTACATGTAACCAGAGAACTATAATCATATTACGTGCCATAAATCATTATGATTAAGTTTTACGATCTTGTGTACGATATAAAATTGATTAAAAAAGACAGTTCAACTATGCAACAAAAAAGTTCGATTTTACACCAATGAATTACAAATACTCGTTTGGAACTTCTTTCGTGTCTTTTAGACACGCTTGTCAATTTTAAGATTTTGTTAAACGATCGCTAACCGATTTCTCTGTAAAGTTAATTTCATCCAATTATTCGAAATTCCTTGGAATCTAACGGATCGGGGATTAAAACTCGGGGACAATAGCATCGTCGTCGCAATCGTTGAAGTCGCAAGCGGGACTCTTAAATCCGAAGACTCGCAAAGAACTGGAAGCAACCGAAGCGAAAGAACCAATTACAACGAATTACAAACGGCCTGTGCTTCCTTTTTCGTCGGCGCTGTTCGAAACAAGATGGTATCGGCTGGTCCTGCCAATCGATATCTCTCGTGCGGCCGATTCAATCGTCCGTGATTGTTGCCCTGCATTCCCGGACTCCAACTAAATCTCATTCTCGACCACGGTTCTTCGTCCATTCTGTCCATAATCCTTCCCCTTCTTTGTTGTCTTTCTTCGTTCTCGTCCCCCGGGCATCAAACGATGATTACATCCCGAGACTAGAGGGTCAGAAATCGGGTCACGTTCCAAAATCCTCTAACTCGACCATAGCATCGCCTGGTAAAATATCTTCGTGGAAGATGGGGCGATCGTTTTCATCACAGAGTCAAAGATCACTGGCAAAACGAAAATTGATACGCTGCCTCGGATTCAAACTGAATTCTTCCTTTGCTTGAGCGAAGATTGTTCGTTAGCTGTGCTTTCAGGTTGCTCTGCATTGCTGATCGAATTTCTTGTACGTTGGAATCGATTGGATGACTTGAAATTAGATGCTTTTTGGAGAAACAGAGATAAAGAGTGAGGAATATTTAATTGCGAACAGTTATTGATAGACTGTAGACGTTTATGTGATTATTTCACAGTTTTATTAATACGAGTGAAGAAATATAACGGAGATTTGATTCATTAATAATATTTTAATTTAACTTGATTCGCTTAAGGCACTGCTGTGAATACTTTCAAAATATTTAGTACATACATATATTTTTGTAATTTAAATAATTTAAATTTCTTACAAATGCGTAAAAGTAGTTATAATTATCAAATTGTTAGTCGACGATTGCGATAATTAAAGGTAATATATGTGATGTATATGAAAGGAATTTGTTTTCATGTACTAGTATCGTTCTATCGTTCTATTGTTTGATACAATTTCGAAGTTCTTAGAATCTTTATCGACAAAAAATGTATTAAGTTTCTTTGTTAGTTCAACGTGCTACGTATATATACAACATATGGTAGTCCAAAGAAGGGAAATTTCTCCGTGTGATCCTGCGATTGGATGGCTAGGGACTATAGGTAAAATCGTTTAGAAAGAATTTCCTTAAGAACCGACACATTAAGGGAATTTCTACCCGAGGCTTCAAGAGACATATACGAAAATGTATCCGAATTCCTGGAGATCTTCGGATCCTTTTAGGATTCTTAGGTACCCTCTCTCGCATAGCACGTACTACGCTTTGCACTTTTCATCGAAACGCGCTGGAATATCGAGGTTTAAGCCGATTTCTGATCTTTTACGCGAAGCTCTGCCTGCTTGGATCAGCTTTATCCGCTTCTATTCGAAGATGTCCACACGTTGAACTTTGCACGACTATCTTTTCTTCTCCGACATCTGCGATAGTAACGGTTGGATAAAGTTTCAACGTATTTCTCGCCCAAGTTTCGACTTATATCGTTTAACGATTATTTGCAGCCTTAGCTGCAAAATTAAATTTCGTCCTTTTCTTCCGGAATACTTCGCGGATTAAACGTAGAGAAAGACGAATAGAATAGAATAGAATTGTCTGCGATATTATACGTTATTCTTTGTTACTTTCTTTGCCAAACGATAGATTTCTATTAAAAGAATATGAACGTTTATGGAAAATTCAAATGCATGTAAAAATATGTAAAACGCGGAATGCAATATGTAAAAATATACCATAGATACAAAGCGAAGCACTTGTTATAGGTTACGCGGAGCGTGCGAGACAGATCTTCATTTAAATACTATTAGTTGCGTTAATAAAAATATAAATCTGCGTAAACATCCGCAGTATGTCAGCGATTTTATCATCGATCGAGATTTCCGTGATCGTTTTATCACATTGATAAAAATAATTTGAAATTTACAAAATCCTTTTCTAAACGAACCGCTCTCTGTATAATTTACTTATTCAATATCGAAATAGCCGACTTATTGATTTGTAAAATTTAATAACCGAATATATTTGAAGCAAAATTTTGCCCTTTACCTTCCTCTGCGAATCCATATTGGCAGAATTGATCGATTTATCGTCCTCAACCACTCATTCGTACTCCGTTAGAAGTATTCGTAATAGATCAGAATTATCAGAACTTTATATCGTACCAAATGCTTTATATCGCATCGGAACGAAAATGGGATGGGAATTAAATTGGTTTAAGAAAGAATAGTCGATAAGAAGCGGCGAGAATTGCTGCGAGCAGAGTTTTCGTTCGGCTCGGTGAAGTGGGAAAATTTGCGAAGTGATTCGGCCAAGTGAATTCCGGAATAAAACGGATGATCGGGATGCTTTGATTCTATCGCACCGTCGTTAAGAAAGACACTACGAGGGTGGCTAAGAATCGAACCGTACAAGTTCTTTGATAAATCTGAGGCCCCTAAGAATCGAAGGGGACCAAGAGCATACGGATTTGCGAGGACACATTCGCTTTTATAGGGTTACTAAAATTTCACGAGGATTCTCTTTCCCTCTATCTGCTAGTTCCAGTTCAGAAATATCAGTAGACATTGGAAGCACCGTATGAAACTAGACTAACTTTGGCTGGATTTCGAACGATTAAGAGATTATGAAATTTGTCGATTAAAAATTGTATTAAAATACAGAAATTATTTCAAGATACAAGATATTCTTAATGGTAAATTCAAGCAACTGTATTTCATGTGAATTTGTATTTTCATTTGCTCCGTTTATAGTAAAACAATTTCTATCTTCGTGGTTTTATGTTCACAACAGATCATAAAACATTGTGAAACTGTTAAAACGTAGCGTACTATTATATTACGCGCAAATTATACTATTTACAAATTACACAAAAATTATAAATCTTATAAATATTATTGGAAATCGAGTTTGTTGTATAGTTCGCGAGTTGAGTATAGAGTATATAGAGTCGATCGATGGTAAAATATGAACATCAATTTCGCTTTAAAAGCGTAACAAAAGTTTTGCTAACTCACCGTCCATGTTCCACGGAAGAATCCATTTTACTCGCTCCATCGGAGGGCATTCCCATGTTCGTGGTGTTCTCATGTTTGATTTGACGGTGAATTCTGGAAAACATAACGCAAGCAAATTATGTAAGTTTAATGTGGCGGCGTCTCCGGAGATCGGAACTATGAAGGAGATCGTGTCCTGAATTTTGCGTTCACCACTTCCGTATTCTCCGCAGGGAAACGAAACCATTCGATACATATTGTACGGAGTGTCACGTACCTTTTCCAGTTACTCCCGCATTTTAGATTCAAAGAGACCGTTTTCGTCTTCGATACGACTTTAGCGTGCGACGCGTGTAGTTTCGTTGAATTCCTCTGGTTTCTTCCCTCTGTTAAATCGAAACGCGTACGCGTTCTCTTTTTCAGATTTTCCCGACGACGAGTAACAAACAACGAGTAACAAATATTCTCACGTTCGTTCGTTTCAATCGTTCTCGACGAACGTCCGTGACAGAGCGATTAAAAAAAGTTTAGCCTGGTCGAAGAATTGTCTAAATGCTTAGACAACGGGTATAACTTTACCCGCGAACGGTCGCGTGCAAACAGCACCCAAATACCTGTTGCAGCCTGGAAAATTTGCGGCGTAGTCCCTGTCAACGTTAACTCGTATCGTTCTCGACTCTTTTCAAACGTCACGGGTCCTTCCGGGCGGACTGCGAACGTCCGAAACGACAGTTTGATTGTTACAGTGATTTTGAAACCAGTACCGATAATAACTCTCGACTAAATCCAGACTGCGGCATTCGTGCATTGGAATATCCATAGAACCGCCTTTTATTTAGCAGCTGTTACTTAATCGTTACGGATTATTTAACGACTGTATAAGCAAGTTCGAAATTTACGCTTCGTTCGGATCGACCGAGTTACCAGAATTCAAGCAATCTAAATTGTAAATAACTTGAAATCTCGTAAACAGCGTAAAATTGACAGTTATCCGATCATCCGTCGTCTTACAACTGAATAATTTAAAAAATCTTATCCATATGAATCTGTTAGTTTACCTGGCTCGTGTCAAACAAAGTTGAGGTCTCCTCAACTATTCCTTTACTTGAGAGAAATAACAGTTGCTAGCTTTATCGATATTGGCTCCTTAAATCAACTTTGTGAAAATGTATTTGAGACAGTTAACGCGTGATATGTTAATCTTGATAACACCTACTATTGTACATCATTTTATAGTACTTTTTCCCAGGCTGGAGATTACAAGATCGACAGTTTTATAATACTTCCACTATTTTTATACATAATATATCATCAATCGCATGACGTTCCTTGCCAGTACAAATGGCAAGTTTAACATCCGTTATACCAACCATAATTAATCAAGTATATCAAGTGTCGTCGCATACACGTACCACTTGATCATCCGTGTAATTCTGCTCATACCAGACTAGCTGATCGAGCCGACGAGTCTCTGCTCTACATCGACATTCCCTTAAGCCAGAATACGTATATCCTAACCGGGTTAATTCTCGACAAAATCGACACGCTTTTGTCTGCTTTCATGTTCCGTTGATAATCTCTCTGGCTTCTGGAGACGTTCTCCGACGTAATTACGCTTCAGACGAGCTGATCCCTCTCAATAGAAACGGCTGGTGAGAAACCGAGAACAGAGCCTTTGAGTCATTATTTCCGCCGACGTCTATTCGGTCCGATTCGACGTCGATTCTGTTTCTTGTCAATTCAGTTTGTCTATTCTTTGCGTATAAATACGAGCGGTCGTGCGCGGATTCGCGCAACGAAACGCGATAATTTGTCTGATACGCCCTCGTATACCTGTCTCTTGCAGCTCTGCTTCCTTGAATATGGCGAACGTTCATGCGTTTATAACTGCCACGTTGCAAAACTGTAACCCCGTGCACCCCTAATAAGCGTACGCGGACATTGAATGGATTATAACGTTAGCGTTTGCGGTCACGTGGATTTTCCTTTTAATCGCCTGCTCGTTAGAGGATGCACGAAGCGTCCGCTTGTTGCTTTTGTTGTTTGTATGCTTCGACCATTATATTAACGTTATTTTGTGTCTAGGTAGATTATAGGCGAGAAGAATAGCATTAATAAGTTAGATTTAATTTGCTGTTGAACGTAATATGCTAGTAAATATACTTTTATTTGTACAAAGAGATATGAATTTTTATAATGAAACGAGAGAGGACTAAACAAGGGGAAGATATAGTATGTACGTTGTTGTTGAATATAATTTTGTATCATTACGTCGTAATAGGTTTTATGTAAACTGATGCGAATAATAATTTTCGGGACACGTGTACGTATCATGGTCTGTTGAAATATTATGTTACACGGTGCTTAACGAGCACTGTAAATTGTTCCTTTCGTATTTTGAATAATTTATTATTTACAATTTATCGTTAATTTTAAACGATCCAATTTAAATACTCTTTATCGCTTCGAACGTTTGTATTAGATACTTTCGAATACAATTATTCCACATCGTTACGAAAGCACGAGGAAATTTGATAATTACACATGCTGCCCTCGCTTTAACATGCGTTTAATGCCATTATTATCGCAATTAGTATTCTGTATTAATATTGAAGAACATTTATCACGCGTTATAACGTAGTGTACACGATTTCATCCCTATACTAGATTTCATATTTAAACGAAAGGAAATGCTTCTCTCTTAAACTTACATCACGGTTCATTATCGCTTAATATCGTTTCAATATGTAAACATCGATCAATGAAATAACTCGCATTATGAAAGAACTTGACGAGACAAGATTCATACAAAGTTTGCAAGATTTTCGATCCGGGCTAGAAAGAGTGATGTAATTGGTTAACTCGATTTAATCGCAGTAATTGCGAGAACCGTGTGCGGCGAAAGGGACGACGAACAGGTACGTTGAAGCATCGAAGGAAATCCTCTCGCTAAAGTCCCGTGGTCGTGTAAAATCAGGGGGATTCCGGTTCATTTGTCTTTGCGGAAACTCTTCGTAACGACCTTGAAGAAATATCAAACTCCAGGGACTCGTGTTTCCAATCTTTAGCCTTGCCCTTCGAAGTTCGCGCGACTAAATTAGAATGTCGATAAGTCGTACTTTGTAGAATTTCGCGGTGCGTGTCGGTGTCAGGGAGATGAAATAAATTAACTTAGGAACATTCGTCAAGTTCCATTAACGCATAGAGTGCCACATGTATCTTTTCCCATAGAATTATCTATTGGTCCATGTCGAGGTTATTAGATGTATATGAACAAAGGAACGCGTGGATAAATTGTAAGGTAGAAAATATATTTTAAATATTGAGGTGTAAATACAAGTCGGAATATAATTGAGCTGATCCAGATCCGTACGCTAGCAGTGTTACCCTATGACTGAAAGCCCTAAAGCCAACGTTGCCTGTGTGCTGTTTATGGTCTGCCTTCGACCCAATCTTTTGTCCATACTAAAAGACTAATACTAAAACCAAAAGACCAGACGTAGAGTTTTCTTAGAAGTGGTGACCACTTCAACAGCCCACCTTATACGTCTAAGTATTCGTATTGTAATAAAATTGTAAATAAGTATACAAGAAATAAGAGCCACGAGGTACAATAATAGAAAAGATAAAAGATAGAAAATCAGAAGTAGCTGGTATTTGTTTGATCGAGCAAGAATCTGGCAACGTCTAATGGCAACGTCCCTCGTTGTGACAAAGTAGTAGAAGAGGGAACGAAGGAACGGTGACCCCTTATTAAGGGTTCCTTTGTCGGTGATTTCAGCTTATGGCGGTCGGTCTTTGCATTTCGGGACGAAACTTTAACGATATTCATACAAAGGGGGAGATGATATGGCGGTCGGTCTGCTCCGGAGGCGTGGGATCTGCAAATGAGCACTTTTTCCGCGCAATTCCGGCAGCCGGTGTTATTTTACTGGCTCGAGAGCGAAATAAAAGAAAAAGAAAGCCTGGCAAAGTGATGGAGATGTTAAGGCAAATATCCTCTCCTTCGACCTTTCTGTTTCGCCCCGGTCGCATACTGAGTTTGTTGAGATGCGACGAACCGTGAAAGACGCTCGTCTTATCTTCAAGTCGTGCGCGAGATACTTCGTCCACCCGTCTTCTTCTCGCCTTCTATTTTACCCTTGTTCCTCGAGTCCTTTACCACCCTTATCCCAGACTCCCTTTCGTCTTACCTCGTCTATTTCCCCGTTACTCGATAGTCCGGTTTACTCTCGCGGTTTCCACACGGTCGAAAGCGTGGGTGTTCAAGCCTGTTCGTTTGCGTTCATCCTTGCATTATCCTTTGTGAACCGGGATTGGACGCGCAGCCATCCCCTCTTTCCTTTGTTACACTTTGATCATTATCTTTGGTGCGAGCTTCGCTTGATATTATGGGTGTGAGAAGTTAATTCGCAATTAACACGTTCACAATCCGAGGAAAATGCAATTCGCCCTAATACACGTGGGAAGCAATATACGTAGATAACTCGTCGTATAAAACGGTATAATAATTACGAATATTCAACGATATTTACGAAAGAATATATTATGTGTATTTGTATACTCGTGTCGTTTGGGTGAAGATGAACAAAAATTGAAAACATCGCAGAAACAGTCGGTATTTACATATGTTTAAACGGTATGAAACGTGCAATCGATTGAAGGTATTTCCTGTAAAAATAAAAAATAATTATAGCAGTAGATCGCAGATAAGTTCCGTTTGATAGTATAATTCGAGCATGACACGAGAAGGTGTGAAACGACGCGCAATTATCATGAAACAGCAAAGTTCCTTTTATTTCACGGGAAACGCTTGAAACGAGCGAATGTGTTAAGCGATAATTGACTGATTCGCTTAACTACAAATCAGCGGCGCATTGCGTTTAATTAATGAGCCGCGCCCGCTCGATGCACGCGTTGATTTCTGAGTTTACGTGTAAACGCTCGTTTAAATAATTGCTGTGATTGATAAAGCGTTCGCGTTTAACGTTCGCTACTCGGTACACTTCGTTGCTTAAAAAATACTGCCTTTAAATATCGCAGCTGAGCCGGTTTCAAGGAATTTAACTGTTGGCAGGTAAACGTATTTTTTCACACTTCGTAAACAAACTGGGTCAGCTGTAAACCAAATTCTTTTCCTGTTCTAAGCTTTCAAAAAATCTGTAAAAATTCTAGAATATTCGGTTCTAACAAACGTTTGAAACTCTCTGAATAGAAATAGAAATTCAAGGAAAAGAAATCAGGGGTTGTGCTCGAATTATCAGCGACCCAGTTTATCAAGGAACAGTGTAACGTGGAAATTCCGTATTTCATTGGAAAATAAAATGTACAGAAGTTACAACTTATTTTTGCAAAGTCTCTGCGTAATATTTCACTGTCTCTATGACGATACGTACATGGGAAATTTTATTAATTTCTACTTCCGATACAATTCGGAAGATAACTTTGAAGTAAGTAAAAAGTTTACGTATGTGTCGAAGAAAATATGCCAAGTACCAAGATTATTTCTTCCGAGACGAATTCGGTGTTTCTATATCATTTGGAAAGTGCAGTAATAACCCATACAGTTACAGTAATCGATATAAATGTCTGAAACAGTCAATGTACGTTTCCAGACAGCTTTAATATTGCATTAAATTGCGATATATCGACCGATAATTCGAGATAAATCAATGTCTCGCGTTGATTCGATTCGCTTCAATCCGCGAGCATTCGATGTAGATTTTCATTTCTTTTCCTTTTAATCCAGTTGAATGGATTCCTCTCCCGCGAGTTCGATGTTCTTCCACTTCTTTGCCGTGAGATCTCACCGGGAGAACCCGCGTGCAGCACAGAGAGCGACTGAAGTCTGATTACTATTTGCAAGCAGTTTGCGTCAGAACGGATCTTCAGTTTTAATGCCGTCACTAATGGATGCTAAAATGAATATAAACATTGCCGCTGATCCGCTTTAGAGATTTCTCGACGGTCCTTGCCGCTTGAGAGTTTCCTACGTTCCAAACAACTTTGCTTTCTCGAATGAAAGGTACCTAAGTACCTTGAACACGTAGTCGACAGTCAGCGTTCGCTATTGTCAATGGAAGACTTCTTTCGATTTAGATTTTACTCGGAGGAAATTTATCGAACACATTAAACTTTATGGATTCCATATTTGTAGTTTTTCGCGTTTTCTTCCAAATATTCCAATTCGCAGTATTAAAAACATTTTTCAAATCTGCCTGTCGGAACAAAGCGCAACGCGTTAATGAACACGATCGAGACACGAGCAACCACAAATGCGTAAATGTAATCATCGTGAAAGTTTAAAATCTGAAATTTATGGGTTACGAAACCTGTAGGATATATTATTTATCAAAATTATATTTACCGTGTCTAAAATTTATCGAATGGTTTGGTAAATGAATTAAAAAGAATATCCTTTTATTTTCCTGGAAAGGAATCGTTTACAATTCGTTTACAAAGTATCCCTCTTTGAAAAATTGATAACGTAATGATATCCCTGACCAATTGATCGATATAAATGGATAGAAATTTAGTTCAATGTATTCTGAAGTTCAAATTGTTCGAACGAAACAACAACTTCTAAGTGGTAACGATTGTGGTACACGAGCATTATAAACAACTGCGTCGTGTAATGTGCTTTTTGTTCGGGAAATAGTTCCGTTCAATCGAGCAAACTTTTTCCCGTAATACATTCAGCCTGCGACGCCCGACAATTCGAACTCTCATCAATTCATTTCGGTGTGAACCGTTCGGACAAAAACACGAGTTTTCGCTTTCATACGTCCGGTTTGTTATATTTAGATTAACGTATTGATTTATTTTTCGCGAATGTAACGACCGTACAAATTTGTAGTCTATTCCAGGCGCGATGGTATTTTTGACAATGGTTGCGAAAGAAGATCCGACCGTGTCATTTTGTCGTCGTAAAATATCGCTGGCACGTTCGAACGAATGCTCGCTGGTTCGTGGATAACGCGAAATGTGACTAGTGTCAGCAACTTTTTCGAGATCATTTCAACCCATCGATATCCAATGAAAAATAATCTCGTCCAGTTACTCTTATAATTAATCTGATATTACGTTTCGTTTCCCCTTTGTACGCAAGTGCTCAAAATCATAGAAAGCTTCCATTAAAATAAACAGTTAACACAAAGATCTTCGTGAAACTATACAGATACAGGGTGTCGCAAGTTGTTTCGACTCGCAACATGTACGAGGAGTATTTGATATTTGATCGATCGATTCCATAAATTGGAAACTACAGAAAATCGATGATATCGCAAACGTCGTTTCTTACATTTACTTTAGAATTTACTATTACCTATGTGTATGTCACTTTCTTCAGGTGTTTGTTTCTCGACAATGAAATCGAGAAATGGACAAAACGTAGAATCAACTTGACTTCTGGCGAACTCGTTTCTAAGATAAATTTCCGACATCGTTGTGAAAAGACGCGAAATAAATTATCCGATATAACGGAACTGTTTATAAAACTTTAGAAAATATGTCTCGAACGACAATTTTACATATCCGACCTTCTTTTCTCGTTTTGCTGTTTAAAATCGAACAAACACCCTTCGCATACGAGGCAACGTATTTCCCTAGCTTCTGTATCTTGAGAAACGTTCGAGAGACATTACCGAAGATAAAAAGAATTTTGATCGAAACTCGGTCATCTTCCCTACGATAATTCCGACTTTCGCTAATTCAGCGAAGCGTTACCGAGAACGTCAGAGCGTAGCCTAACAGAGAAGGATCGAATGGAAAAGTAGTTTTTCGCGCCATATGTACGTCCTACTTTTACTTCGGTTAACAGGGCGATTTATCCCCGCGAAAGCAATGACTACCGCAGTTTTTTGGGTAGCGCTGCAAATTTCTGGCGTTCACGCGCGTTCCGCCAGCGTGGAATACGAGCGCGGATGTCGGTAGGCGAGGGTTTGGGAATGAGTCGAACGATTTAGAAGGGGGAGGGTGGTGTGGTTAGAGGTAGGATGGGATGGTAGAGTTAGCGTGGCATTGTCGTTTTTCCGAGGATTCGATGGAGTAACAGGGAGTCGGATGCGGCGGGGGTATAGCACGACACAGGCTGGCGTTATTCCAACGGGGAAAACATTTAAAACAAAACCTGGTCGGTCCTCTCGAGCGTTGTATAGCAGACAGCTCCTGGTATGCAGGACGTATTCATTACTATCAAAAATATGGCTGGCTGCGTATTATCTACGCGTCTGCTGATTCATATTTACTCGCCAGATATCGGGGACTGCGCATGTCTTTTTACCTTACGAGAATAAACGTGCAACTGATGTCACGTTGTGCACAAGCCAGAAGCGTTGATATTCTTAATATACGAAGTTAACAATGCGCGAACATGTATATGCTTTTGCGTGGATAAGTTTCGGTATAGATAAACTCGTAATGTATGTATACTTAAATTAAATTCTAAGCCACGTTACAAATTTCATAAAAATATTTTTTCAATTTTTCGATTTCAATATTTCAATAGTCGATGCGAGTATAGAAATAACTACTAGCGAAATATTACGGTAGAACATTCATCAAGTGAAATAAACGTTTTAACGTCAGACGCATATATATTTCGTACGTTGCTGTACAAGAGATGCATAAACAATACGATTTCTCGCGTCATTTCGACAAGAGGGAAATGTAATAATTCTCGATTTATTCTTCGACATTGACAATGATTTACCATTATCTCGCTGTTTGGTCCTTAACGGAATAATTCTTAATCTTAATAAAAGTTATTATTTTATTTTTATTAACTTATCTTGATAAAAGTGGACTAACGAAGAAAAATCTTGTTTGTCTTCGTATTTCATTGATCCGTTACGTAGCAACGTGCGATCAACAAACAGTTCTCTGTATTTACGGTTCTCATTCGCTTATTTTCTTGATAGGTGCGCGCGTGGTTCGCGTGCGTCGTGATTCACACTAGCAAATTTGTTTCCCGTCGAAGGGTGCACAAGGGGCGTAAAAACAAAGCAGGCGAAGCGCACTCGTAAAATCGAAATACGGCTGTGCAAAATTTCAAGCGACCTTGCGAAATTAATACGAACACGTCGTTAAAACGGGACAATTAAATTTCAGGAACAGGTGATTAAATAAAACATTGTGCAGAGCTAAATGAACCGTGCACCACGTTTCGAAACTAAAAATTTTATCGCGGGATCGTTTAACCCTCTTTCCGACTCGAAAATTACTGTTGTTGGCATACATTGATACTTTCCAAGTCGCAACGCTAAATGGTGTTCTCCCATTCAGCGAGCTACTATGGTGTGTAGTCATTTGGCAGAAGAAGATTATGGAAAATTTAGAATAATAATAAAATTTAGAAAATATATGTATATAGAAATTATATGTAAATTATATGTATTAGAAACGTTGGTAATATTTAATTTAGTTCTCCACCATGGCAAACCCTCAACTGTTTTTATTACAGATCATTAAAGATCTGTAGTTCTCTTTGTTCTAAATTAATTTGGTTTTTAAAATCTATTTAGAAAATCTCACTCTATTCGTTATACAGCTATCGACTCACTGATTGTTATAGAAACGAGCCTGATATAACTGTTTCGTTCAACGATTGTATTGAGATATGTATAATGTTTACGTGCTAGACTAGGTTAGACGCGTAGTAGTAATACTTGTATGTGAATATCAGTGTGTGGAAGTACGTATGTGCGCAGCGTCTCGAAAACAAATGAACGTAAACTGTTTAGTCGGTTAACAGTCGGGTATGGAAGAAAGTGCTGAGACGCGCGCAAGTGTGTATCGATGAATATCATTGAAATCGCTTATCAAATAAGTATATAATTATTCTAATATAAATTCTAAGTGTAAATTTAGTGTTCCTATATCATTATTTCGGCTATTAAGATCCAAAATTCTCAACAGATTGAAAATAAACAAGTACTGTGTCTAAGATTAATCACTTCATGAAAGGCTGGAAGTAATGAAATTAAAATTCGGATTCCTTTCGGAGACGAGTGAGAGTAAAATTGCAAGTTATAAGACCGAAACTCTAAGAGATAAAATAAACTAAATAAATAAAATAAATAAATCGTAATACTGTGTAGACAAAGAGTTACTTTAATTTACGAAAATCGATATATTCTTATCTGAACATTCGCTCAATCTCTTTCGTTAAAATCGATTTCCACGTTCAATCACTGGATCTCTATAATGTATAGAAAGTTCATTCTTCTCCGTAGCGCTTCTAACAATGCCAATTATTTGCCGGAAAAGGAAGAGCGGAAATGAACGGTCTGTGGATAAAAAAATATCAGAGTACAAGACGAAAAAAATCGAAACACGGAAATACAGTTTCGATAATTGATAGCAGAATATGGTGACTCGTGAATACGTTTCGAAACATACAAATTCGTCGATTCGTTAAATATATGTCGAAGTGATACGATTTTATCATACGGGTCGGTGTATTTGGAAACAGAACGGTACACGTACAGATGATGGATGTACAGATATTTGATTTAGGTAGTTACATGTATAGAGGCGTTTTAGAAAGAGCATTTGGATTGATCGGTTGAAATTATCATGCGATCAGAGGATGGATTACTAAATACATTTTTAGGTATAATGAGTTCGTGTATCGGTTAATCAATCGGAGATAGAGTTTACCTTGTTGTGCCGTTTAGACCATTTTCCATCTAACTTCTTTATCATTTTTAGAACATTTTTGAAGTTTGAAAGTAAAAGAGAAGAATCGTTATCGATGTAATCGTGTCATAATTCAGAATCCTGCATTTTCAATCGAAACGGCTTTCCGAATTTTTCGTCAGTTATTTCAACCTTTCTCTTCCTCTCATCCTGCCTTTTGCCACATTTTTATCTTCCATTGTCCAGACTCCTCTCTCGGCTCGTAATCGCCTTCCGTCCGAGCCTAGCCATTCCAACGAACGCCTACGAGGAAAGTCGTCATGGCGTGCGGCTCTTTTGGTGCGCAAGGAAAAAGGCGGGAGCCCGTGAAATCCGTAGAAAAGGTGGCGATGAAACGAGGGAAAACTGTTGCCCGGAGCAGCCGGAGATCGCCGCCGGCTCGGTGATTCGGTCAAGTACAGTTTAGCGAGAGTTAACGAGCAAGGTTGAACGCTCACGCGAATAGGCTGAACGCCGTGCACGCGGCCAGGATTCTGTTGGCTGTCGCTTCGCTTAGCCGATCTCAAATTCGCCGGGAATTTTCTACCGCGCTCGTTTATTTTCCGCCCTTAACGCGCGCTTATACGCAACCGCGCGGACGTAATTTCGCTGCTCAGACGAATTTTTATGGACGACGCGTGGCGCATAGCCGCGTATGAAACACGTTGTTTGACGAACCATTCGACCGAACGTTTAATGCTATTCATCGATTTACATTATTTTACATTATGAAAGGATTTACTCTGAGAGTCGTTACGTTGCTTAACCGTGCCTGTGACGAGTAATTGCATGGCTTCTCGATCACTGGAGATTGATTGGAGAGTTGTTACTTTTGCTACGTTATTTTCGCAGTGGCTTGGCAATGATTGTGTCGTAATAGAATTTTGGAGTAAACGTCGATACACATCTAACCACGTAGCGAATAATTAAATTCATTTAATGAATTGAATTATCGAAACGGAATCTCCGAACGTAGAATAGAACATATATACAATATCGTATATATAACACAAAGATCGAAATCGAACGCGAAACTACCCGAATTAATTACTCAAATTGACGATTTCATAAGACCTGTCAATTAGTAAAGTAATTTCGTCACGTATTTTTCGTATTTTTATATTTCGTCGGTAATTTTCATTTCAAATAGTATTATATCGTAAAATATTTTAACGATAAAGCGCTATAATTCCTTAAACGTTTAATATTACAAATTAATTGTATAATTCGAACCTCAAAGTCAGATACTCGTTCATTAATCTTCTACGTGAGTGCAACGAAACGGAAAACGTTGGAAGAAATCCTGTATTATTCGAAGAGAAATAACGCTTAAAAAATTAACGAAGAAATTGAAGCGAAAACGATTAAATGCAAGCAGGCGAGTGTAGCCAATGGAAGAAGCTGGATGTTGACGGTGAGAAACGCGTAAGCAGTCGGTTCATCCAGGATCGGTAGTTTACTACGAAAACGAAGAACAGTGATTCGGGTCGGACGTTTTCCCTTGCTCTGGGAGTAGATTGGTTCCGAGCTGTTGCAAATCTAGCCCTGGAAATCGATGAATTAAGTATCAATCTTATTCCGGATAGGGGAACGTTAGATAAGACAAGGAAAGAGATTTAGTCCGGCGACTCGGTGATCCTTCGCTTCTTTAAATTACGGCACAGTCAACAAACGCGATAAAGGGATTTCCGTAAGAAGTAACGCGCTGCGTTGTTTCAGTTTTTCAGTTATTTCCAGAAATAATAAACAATCCATTAGATTGTTTCGCGAAATTTTGTAAACGTTACGTTCAATTTAGAATTTCGTAGAATATTTTAAGTAACGCGATACGCCAAACATAGCGTACCTGGATATTGTGTTTTAGAAAGATTCGAGATTTGGAAAATAACAAGTAATCCTTCGATCTTCGTTTCAAAGCATTTTCCTCGTTACAGTTTCTGCGTTTGAACCATATCTATGCTCGTTACTCGTTACTCGTGAATCCTCTTAATTTGTAATTCCTGAATGGGTACACGTATTGTACAAAAATCTCGTATTTACTTTCATCTATTAACGATCTGACGATCCATCGCTTTACGATAAATGACTTTGCAATTTATTCCGATATATTTCAGTGAATCTTTTAAACACGAAATATCAGAACGCCGTTGTCGTAAATCTTTTGTCTTTTTACGTTAAGACCAATTTTTAAATTTGTATAGGAATTTTATAGACTCGCCGCAGAACATTTCTAGGAAGTTGAGTGATTTTTTGCAGAATATACAGCCGACAAGTTATTACACCATGTGCGTATAATGCAATAATAAGTCTTTGCGTTATAGTCTTTTCATCTCGTTTTCTTTATATTTTATACTTTAATTTTAATGTTAGTTAATAACAACTTTCAACCACGAATGCAGGGAACTCGTTTCAGTTCTAAAATGCTGATGCTACGGCATTGAATAGGTTTTGTCTTCTATTTGCCGAAATTGTCCGCGCGACTAATGGAATACACGTCCGCTAACGGTATCCGGACGGTCATCATTCTCGGAAGATGAACTTGCCTCGTGACGTGATAAACTGGAAATCGCGTTATCCCGTACAGAATTCGTGAAATTACTGGAACCGCTTATGTCAGAAGCGAGATTTCATTGAAGGACTCATTGTTAGTAAACAAATAGAAAATTATAAAGCATTCGTAAATTACTGAACTATAGAGAACGCGTATACTAAGTGCAACTATTACATTGTATATTATTTTTATTATCCTTTCTTTCTATTATTCCGTGAAAGCATTTCACAAAATGTTCATTCGATGCGTTCGATATTTGTTTTGTTAAAAAATTCGCAGTTATAGATATTTTTTATTTATATACGCGAAAGTGTACAACATTTTTACCAACACTGTCTTTTTACAATTTAATTCTTTTGTTGCTATTATTAACTTATTCAGATTAACATAATCGTAAGATATTTTTAACTATGGGATAATTATGAAAATTTCGTTTAACTTTGTTATCGCGTGTACTTCCAATCCTTTGAAAGACACGATTTAATATTATTAACGATAACCTACATTGGTAAGTGTAAAGAAATCGAAATAAATTTCGATCGTTACCAAGAAAGATATTACAGGTACGCTTTTAGAAGGAGATCCAGCTAAAAACAGATACCGAAAATTAATAATCCACCATTTTTGGGGGATAAATGCGATTAATAACCTAGTCAAAATAGTAACATCAAACTATTTTCCATCAGTATTCCCCAGTTTTATAATTATACGAGACAAATAAATTTTTTCGGAAATTGATTTGACATAGAAAGTTTGATTTGGAATATTATTAATAACTGAGGTAATTTTATTGGATTCTAAGATTGAAATTAAAGAAGGTTAAAATGGAAGTTCGTTCAGTTTTACCAGTCAAGTGTTGAATAGTATGTTGTTTTTAATCAAATTCTAGATAATCATCAAATTCTACCCTCTACTAGCAGTACGCAATTGGCAAACAGTTTATCGAACTTTATAGTACTTGAAATCGGTAATTAAGCTTTCTCTCCTCGAAATTTCCGGAGTAATGCAACCCCTGTCAAGCCAGCGAATTAATAGGGTGGCGGTCACCAAAACGCAGCACGGAAATATTACTTTTACAAACCGAGTTAAATGGAATAATTAAAGTGGCGCGTGTCGGTGTTTTGATTAGGACGTTCGTGCATACTAATATTTAGCGACGTGCCAGTTATAAATTCAACGGTCAATCGGTAAAGTAATTCCGATTGCGATTCAATCGCAACTTTAATTGAAATCAGATCGACGTAATTGGATAAATTAAACGTTGATTAATGCGTGTATCGTGACTAACGATCGCGAATCGCCAAAATTTGCGTTACCTAATATCTGGATATACTAGAAGGATGTATTTCTGTTGAATTTTATACAGCGAAAACCTCGCGTCCATCTTTTTCGTTTTTTTCTCTTTCGATGGTTCCGTTTCGAAATGTAAACCAGGTTATAGGAAAAGGTACGCGTGGTTTTCTCGGTTTCCGTGTCACCGAACGTTTTTACGACGTGCGAACTGAAACAAAGTGGACCAAAGAAGATATAGATTAAAAATCTCATTGATCTTTTTCCATGTGAAGAAGGAAATTGAGAGAAGGCAACGTTTGAGAAATAATGTAACAAACGTTGATTGGAACGCAGAAGTTGAGAGAAATGGATGTTTACGATAAAATTGAGCGTGTTTTAAATAAATGTAGTCTGGATAAAGTTAATTAATTGTATTGAATGTAAACGTAGGTTTATGAAAAATTGATCATACGCTCTGCTGCTAAAAGTGAAAAATTCAAGTTGAAATTACTGTAACTTTGTTGTTTATAAAATATATATTTGAAACCTTACTTACGATAATTATGGGGAATTATTAAAACATCCATATTAAAAATTGCATTCCATCCTGACGTATTCCAACGCTCAATCAGATTTATGCTAATTTTATTTCCACTAAAAGCGAGTTAAAAGTTCGATATTTTTGATAAACAAATAGAAGCGCCAGCCGTTTTAACTAAATTAAATTTCTCAATTCGTTCGAAAGGAAATTTCAATCGTAGCGTACAAACATATTAAGAGCCAAACGCTATCTTATAATTGCCATTTCTCAGACTATAGAAAAAAATTCGAAAGAGAGAAACGGTCCATTAACATGTGAGTAATAACGTTTCTCGTTCGTCGGATTTTCACCTCTCCGCGAACAGCTTGCGGCACAAACGAGTGGCCAGGGCTTAAGGCTATGGGTCTGAGCGAGACGCTTCCGTTTTCCATCTGCCAGTTCTCCTTAATCGCAGCGAGCCATAACAGTATCGTAAATGCTGGATACACCTAGACGAAGGCTCGATTCTGCAACGTTGGAAATGGCCACGCCGGGATTTTCGTCGATCCTCTAATTCCTCGTTTGGCTACGTAGTCTGCGGCGTATTAGCCGAGGAACACATCGAAGCGAAATTAAAAGTAACATCGAGCCGTGTTGTTAACGCTGCCCGCGTGGTTTATTCGATTCATTTCGCTGGGAAATTTTAGGCCGTGTAATAAATAATACTGCGAATATTTAAGCAGAGTTGTATTTTCGTACCCATTCGTAAACAAATCAAACTGCGGGAAAATAGAATACCTTGGCTCTTAGATGTTGTAAAATATATTTTACTTCCGATGTTTCGCAAACTTTTTGCATTTGTTCTCGTTTTTATATATTTTCGTATATTTAGGCACACTTGTTACAAATACATAAAAATTCGCAGTATAATATTAGGTAAACACTAATATTTCGCTATTAGCTACATAAATGGATAGTGGTGAATTATAAATTTCGTAACATCCACTGCGTAGAAAATAAAGTGTAATATTTAAAAAAAAAAAAAACTTTTGCTCCGTTTCCCTTACACCAGCTGCTTATAATTTAATTCAAGTACCTTAAGTCCAGATTTCATTTTACTTGTTTGTTTACTAGAAGACAAGTACAACATCGTGGCAACTAGAATTTTGTTTTCCAACAACCTGAAGTATAAAGCATCGAAAGAGATTCCACTAACAATAAACAATTTATTAAGCATTCCTCTCTAAAAAGAAGCAGTTAAAATCGCCGGTATCGATAATCGCAAGAACCGAGCAAAACTCTCCAAAAAGCTATCAACTTCCTGCACGTTATTTCACGAAGCAGGCGAATGGTTTTCTCTAAAACCTGTTTGCGCGATTCGTCGTGCTTAAAAGTTTGAAACAGAAAGCAACCAATACCAGTGTACGTGTATGTGTGGTATCGCAAAAATCTGGAAAATCTGCAAACAAACGCGTCAGCGTCTCGCGGTTCGCGCAAAGATACGCCAGTCGCTGGCTTAAGCCGGCACTTTATTAGGTTAATTCAATTTAAAGTTCCGGAAAGTGCGTAGACAGAATGCTGGAGGAACTTTATATGGCAGGGGGTATAAAGTTCTCGGCTTTTATCGCGGAAGGAGACCCAGCTGGGAGAAAGAGGAAGAGAGCGAAACGAGCGCAGGAATGTTTCTTCTCGACGTCCGCTATGTACGGTCGCGGCAAGTTTTTAATTTTTACACCCGGCGCTCCTATCGTCGCCTCACCAGCGGCCGCCCTTGTCGTTTATGAACTTCCGTCTCAGAAGCTGCCGAGTGACTTTTTGTGTCACGAGCTTTCACGAGCCCGGCGAGCCTGCAATATTAACAAATTTTCCGCGGAAATTCGTCCCCGATGTGCGATTTCTGTGAGATCAGCCGGGGACAGAAGAAAGAGGGGTAAGAATAGGGGAATTCGTGGGAGAGGGGACGTGAAACAGGCAGAGCCCTTCGGCGAAGTTGAGCGTCGATACCATGCCAGAGGCATCCCGAGGCGGGTTGAAACTTTTAACGCGTCTTGAACTCGGCTCCGCACGAAGAAAAGGACGCGATGCTCGAGCAGAAATCGAGTTTCCAGAGAAATTTCGCCCGGTATGTCCATTTCTCCTAAGCTTTTGCTGTCTCTTTTTTACGCGTTGTCGTCTCGTTTCGCCGGCAGATCAGTCATATTTCATGAATTCTTTGCGACCAGGAAACGTCGCCCTTTCGGTCTTTTTGCTCTTTGAATATGCTCGAGAGTCTTTTAGCTCGAAAGCCGTGCTGCTGCTGCTGCTGCCTCCACGACAGTCCGAAATGTCAAATGAAAACGTTAAGCGACGGGGAGAGCGCAGTATTTAGGCGGAGCTTGCGAGTTGACACGGCCTAGCTACCGAAGCTGTGAAAGTTAATTTTACGCGCTACAGGACATACGCGTAGTCTTGCTAAATGTGTTTGCGAAAGCCTCGCACGCCGTGAAAAAAATATTTCTTTTTTAATACTGAACCCGTTTCTTTATTAGAACAACAGCACGTGTCTCTATTAATTTATTACGTTTTACTCGTTAACACTCTGTTACTTGTTGATATTTACTGTACAATGTGTTCGTTGGAGAATTAATTGTTTACCATCGTACATAGCCTTATACTTGAAGCAGTACTTCCAAATTCAAACATTTACACGCATTCTATAAACATCGCTCACCGAAATCTAGTTCGTACATTGTGCTCAAAAAAAAAAAATCAGCTCTCAAAATCCAATCTGATCGAGAAAAAGAAAGCAAAGCGGGGAGAATCGACTGTTTCTACCTCATTACCATAAACAATCAAGCGAAACAACCACATGGAACAACGTACGTACACACTCACACAAGGACAATCTTTTGCCATATTAATTTGGCAGCTACCTACTTCAAAATTCAATTTCAGGATTCTCTTTTCACGTGGCGTCTGGCCACTTCATATCGCCTGTTTTTCTTTTTTTTTTTTTTTTTTTTTATAGATCGATGGAAGAGTCGAGTTCCAAAAACAGTTTCCCAATAAAATTGCGTTCTAGCAAAACGCCAGCGGTTCCCAACCGTTTCACAATGGCAAGAAATCAACTGGAGCGCGTTTCCTCTCTGACTGGAAAATTAATCGCGACCACCGAGCTGCCCGCTTAAGATGGGATTGTAACGTCAAGGGGTTGGCTACGTGCAATTCTGCTTGGGATACGAATACGCGAGGAAAGCCTGGGCCGGATGTTGTCCGCGCCCCGGCCATCATGTAACTGTCGTTGCTGATAACAGCGTTGTTACCGTTGCCACAATTTCCAGCGTGTTTCACCGTTCAACCGACGCGCTGTGTTTCCCCATTGCAGGGTTAAGCCGTCCTTTGACCGAGGATCCGTTAATAGTTCGACCGTGTATCGTTATGATCTCACTCTCTCCCCCTCCCTATTCTCTTCTCCACGTGAGCTTCGTTACTCTCCTTGTTGCTGGAACTATAACGACAATTACGTTACTTCGCTGCTACGTTCGACGCGTTTCGTGCGAGCCCAGTGCGCGTTTACTTTTCTTTTCTCTCGGCGATAATACGATAACGAGATGCGAGATTCGAAGAATCTGATGGAGAAGAGTTGGAGCAATTCTGAATATTTAACATATTTGTAGTTGACGATGTGAATTGATAGTTTGTAGCGCAAGTTGAAAGAAGTTTGATGTTTCGACGATAATACGCTATAACGAGGTGCGAGATTTTAAGAATCCTACAGAAACAAAGAAGTTTTCTCAACGAGTAATTTTTAACATTTGAAATCTATGAAGCTGGTGGATGTAGACTGTTCGTTCGGAGGGTAAATTGAAACGATGTTTTAACGATGGTAACGCAACAAAGTGAGAGATCTGAAGCATCTGAGAGAAAAGAAGAGTTTAAGTAGTTTTTAATATTTGAAATTTTTTGAAGCAGAAGATGTAAATGGATAGTTTGGAAGGTTTGCGCTTGACGTTCTGTTGCTCGGGCTGCAGTCGATTGCAGAATTTATCGATTAGGGAATTACACGGTGATTTATAATGATCGACAAATTCCGTGTTATGTTGTAAAATACGATAGTCCTGTCGATGTTAGTAATTACAAGACTTTTTATTTTATACTTTCGCAAGCTTGTATGTAATTAATTTTATCGTGTCGATCTCTCGCGTTGAAACGTGAAATTTTTAATCCGTATATATTGACCGATGAGCTTGCCGTAATAAATCAAAATATATTGTTTTACAAATACAAAGATACAAACTGTCCTTATATCTATGTTTCGACGATACAGAGTTCACACGTATAAATTAAAAAAAAAAATCTAGATACTAATAGAAGCGTTTTCAACTTTTAACACAAATCCTGTCCATGTCGTACGAACGTAACTGTATAGTCTCGGAGACTTTCATAAATCACAAACGACTACGAATGACCACACACGCTATCGCTCATAAGAGTCTGGACACTTTGATACTTGTGGTAATATATAATGCATATATGAATTTCATCAAATTCTTAAACCGACAGCGAATTGACGACTGGAAGAGATATTTTTTATTTTCTTATAAAATATACTTAATAATATTTGTCTTTGTGTCGGTAAATGAAAAATGTTTCGATTTATAGTTGAAAAAATTAAACGACCCGGAGATAGAGAGTTTTTCAAGAACGAATGTTCTGGAAATTTCGACAAGTGCCAATTTTATTATCACATACGTAATAGATTTCAAGAATCAATTTATATAAAATATAATATTTTACGACATCTACATATTTAATTACAACGATGATAAGGAACAAAATAACTACAAATATATTTCCGTAAATTCATAATTGAATTACATTTTATCGAAGAAAAAGCACTTTAAGCAGCATCCATATTTTATACGCTAATATACCAATATAATACTTATAATAACAACACTAATATTGTATAATACTTGCATATTTCAACAGTAAAAGCAATTGGAACAACGTTCTAATCTCTTAAAGCGTCAAATTTGCTTCGTGTAGCTGCGCTAATACGTTCGTTATCATAACACATTAATATCCATACGATTACGTTAACGAATTTCAAAGGTGGGCATCCATTCCATTTGACATCGCAGCTCTAAACACAGTTGTAAAACGAGTAGCGTATAGTTATGCGCTCGTGAGACGAAAGGGAAAGTCCGCAGCGGAGCGTTGCTTCTTCAGGGTTATAGTTGTTCCATTTCCCGTAGCGGTGGCTACTGAAACTATAACGACAACCGCGCAATTCCGGCATCCTGGTCGACATGCTTTATTTGACCTCCTTCTCCTCTCTGCTCTTTGTTCCCTCGGTGCATCGATCGACGACGCAAAGAGGAAATATACGTATAAACCGTGCACGTAGACGCGTTCAAAACGGCGGCCATGGAAATTGCGTTTCCTGCGCGGCGATCGGCCAATGGTTTAATTACTAGTCTCGATATATTCCTCGATATCGCGAAATCAGAATGGAATAGACCGGGTGTCGCGCCCATGTACATTCGGCTAGTCGTTATCGTCCGTTATCTGATACGAATATTTATCGTAAATAATAAACGTTCATATTCCCGGGCCACGTACCGCGAGGACACGCGATAATTCAGTTTCGCGATCGATTACGCGAACGACGTTCGTTATTTCTACTTTGTACGAAAGGTTTTCCTATATACGAGTGGAGCGAAATGGTAAAAAGGATGAACAGTAACACAGGGATGAGACACAGAGAGGAGGAATCAGCCAACCAGGAGGAAAAAGCAATAATACGTCGCGGTCGACGTACATACGTTCGTCAAGAATCAATTGTCCTCTGTGCGCCCGTAAGATGCATAACCGTGTATCGAGTGCCTATGGAAATTGCGTTTTCATATACAGACCGATCGACCGTTGGTTTAATTATCGGGCCAGCTATTTCCCTCGATACCAACACCGGTTAGTAGTCGATATGAAATGGGTTGAGGGTTCGCGGGAACGTGGCAATGAGGACCCCCCCCCCCCCGCCCCTCTCCTTGCAAATTTAATATCCGCTTGTGAATATTTATACGAGATACATAAAAATTCATTCGAACGAAGATTCTACAAAGTTCGAAAGACACGGTGAACGAATCGATCTGTTCGATTTCATGCTGGTCTCCTTTTCGCTCGGCATCCTTTTACGTTTCGAGTGCAGCTTCGTATCGGAGTCTTCTGACAGACGAGACACACACGACTGTGTAACTTCTCGATACTCTCGCTGCAATGAACAAATCGTTTCACTGTAAATGCATTGAATTTCTCTACGGCCAGATACAAAAGGAATTCAAATTTTAATATAAAAAACATTTAATTATTCCGTGACTGTCTCTCAAATCCCTGGAAAACTAAATTTCAAAGTAAGCGAATACGGATATTCTGTGGTACAATATCGTTCAGGTAACGTGAATATAAGCAAAAGGTCGATATTAAAAATCCAACGGAAGCGCCATTCCGTTTCAATTAAATATTTTCTTTCGCTCGCCTTTAAATTTCTTCCGAGACTCTACAGCCCCGATACTTATCGATGAGAACGTATACACGCAAAATCGATGCTTATCGTTTCATCGCGATGAAAGCATCCACGTAATACGACGATAATTTAATAAAAACAACGCTGTGGCGAAGTAGTCCTCTCGGGCTTCTTTCACGAAAGGCTTCCATTAAGAGGGTGCTACGGCGAACTTTCATCGTATACGCAACGTCAATGCGTTCTACGCTCTCGTTCGAACCAAAATAATAGTTTCCAGCGGCAATCTGTGCTCGAGTCAAAGCGGCTTGTTAACGTCGACGAGCGTGCACCACGTCCGTGTACATCTCTGCTTGTCAACGTTCATCGTCACGAGAAACCGGCACGAGGAGGCCACCAATTAGCTGCGTAAATCTTCACGCTTTCGGATATCCGGGAATCGTGCGTTAAAGCTGTTGCAATTAGCGGTGCCAATTAAAAACGGAAATGCCACCCTCCGCCGCGGATCGCCGATGCGTACGCATTAAAATCCGCCGAACGGAGCAACGGTTGCCTGCCGAAATATTCCGCGTCGAAAAGTTGCGCGCTGAAAACTTCGGTCAATTATTAGTTATCAGGACACACGGCGGTTCGCTTGGAACGACTGCGTGCCAGATCGTTGCAATTATCGCAATTATCGTGGCAATGTGGTTTTGCGTGTTTCGCGAGAAACATCAAGAGGGGCGAGCGACGGTTGGCTTGAATTTTCTCCTCTTTATTCGAAACGATTTTCAGATTTTCTGATTTGAATAATATCACGTATAGTATTATTGGTATACATAGCATATCTTTGCGGTTTGATGTTATAGGAAAATAGACATCGACGAAGTCTGATATAATTACTGGGTAATTTTTTCCAGTATCTGGACGTTTGCCTATTTTTTATAGGATGTGTTTTAATTGCGATATTAAGAGCTTGGCTCAAAGATAAATCCCCTCGAACGTTAACTACAGAAGAATGTTGTTGATATTTCTATATTCAGAGGTAGGATCGCAATAGCTATTATTTTATTCTTTGGATAAATCTGTCACTCCGTTCTGAGCCGAAAATCCTTTATTGCACATTCTTACATGGACTAGGGATAAAAACAAAAGAACATCTTAAACCTATCGATTGTATATAAAACGATCATCTAGTTACTATTTGTTGTAACTAACGCATCTGCATATGAACTCACGAATACGAACTCACGTTGTCATTTTCAACAAATGTTTTCGAAGATTGGAATTTCAAAATATTCTGAAGTATTAAACGCCATTAATACATTACTGCTGCTTGGAATTTACTTAAACGGAGTTATCCGAGAAATGTTGCGTCGGATCGGAGTATTTGAACTTCTTCGACTAGAGAACAAGTTTCGTTTAACTTCTAAATTGAAAACGTTCTAATTGAGGACGTTTCTGGAAAAAGGTCCCATAAGTCGAGACGACGAATCGAGTAAATTACGGCAGAAATTTTCGCGGTTACCGAGCAACACGAACAAAAAGCTTTTTTTGGACAATTAGCTAAAAACGACTCGCCGAAAATAAGCTCATAACTTTATAGAATCTTTTGCCAGAAACGTCATCAATTATAAAACTAATGTAGGACCAAATGTGAAAAAAATTAGCTGTGTGTTAAAATATATCAAGAAAATACAATACAAAAATACATCTACTCATTGTCTGATATTTAGGCGATCGAATGAAACGGATTCCATGTGAAAATAGATTTGTTTTATTACGTCCTGCAATTCTGCAACTTTTCCAAGTGACATACGCACGCATTGCAAAATTGTAGAGGGAACAGTTCGTTCGAGGTGCGGCCGACTAAAATTTATTTGATCGCCGGAGGAAACTAAATTTTCATTTCACCGTGTTTTCAATTCGCTCGATCTAAACGCGATAGATGCGCATAGATTAATTTCGTAGCCTGATACTTCAACGCTATTTCGATCGAAACCACCTTTGTGGCACGAAATGTGTATACCATTTTATTTCTCGAATTTGCTTTTTTTTATCTGGCGTAGTGAGCGCGTTAAATATACAAACAGTATCGATATCAAAATGTAGCAAGCTGTCAGTAACATGGAAAATATCAGTGATATCATTGGCAAAGTAAGCGAAAAATTTAATTTCCGCTCGTGGGATAAGTGAATATCGTCGAACTAATGGCGCCGTGTTCGGAAAGCGTATGCGAATCTAATAAACGATTTATGTACGCGTTACGCTACGTTCTTACTTTTACGTTTATTTCGATAACCCGTGTGTCTCAGAAAAAGTTTATTTCGTAACAGAAGATACGAATATATAATAAAAATACACGAACGACGAAAATAAACGAAAGAACTTAATATTTGTAATTGGAAATCAATAATACTTTTCTGCTGAAGCATGAAGGGAAAAACACGTGTAAAACGTTTTAGCGAATGTAGACTTGCTTTCAATATTTCATCATCATATAAATTACAAATTTCAAGAATTATTTTATTGGCAATGTCGATGCAAATTTTCTCTTTGCCATAAAAGGAAATCCAGCTTTCCCTGGCAAGCGATAAAGACGGGAGATTCGCTTTAATCGCGAGGACACGATCTTCGTGCATCGTAAAATCTATTCCTTGTGCTCACGAACGATTCTGAAAGCAGCGAAGAAACATCGTATCGCAGTATCGACAACATTTTTTCGTAAAACTCTCTGATTTATTTGTCCAAGATCTGTTTGCGACCTTTACAAATTATCTCCTTAACAGACCAGTAAACTCGACAATCCTTCTAAAAAATGTCTACTTGTTTTCTTTCACAAATCGATTAGATATCTGGTTTTAAGATAAAAAAAGAAGCAAAATTTAGATGAACTTGAGAATTACAAGTCAACCGATTGTATCAATAATTTCAAAACAGTAAAATTATGAAAAAGGAGTTTGACAAAGAAGGTAAATGATAAAAGAAGAGAAAAATAGATGAAATTGAGAATTACAAGTAAACCGATTGTATCAATAATTTCAAAACAGTAAAATTATGAAAAAGGAGTTTTACAAAGAAGGTAAATGATTGTGCGAGGGAATCCAGATGTCAAGCACTTTACTCGCTTTACATTCGTCGAACAAGCTGTTTCGTCAAGACTTGTCAGTCTATTTTTTTACAAACTTGACAGCGTTATTTTTCGATAAAAAATATAATGTGCTCGCTTTCTTTTCTATTATTCATTCAACTTGCGAATGAACGTTACGCACGTTAATAGGATCATGCGCTTGATCGCGTTGATCTGACAAATACTAGGTCGATAATAAATAGCTTTCATTAATAAGGCGGTAGCATCGTGAAATACATAGAACACATAAATGGTTTGCTAGCTGTTCGCGACTGCCGTGATAAATACGATGCGAAGTAATCTCTCGCTCGATTATTATAATCTGTGAATTGATAATGGAAATTGCCATAAATTCCACGTTACTCGTATTACATATAATTATTTACTATCTTTTATCGTACGGTGTTGCTCGGTAGTTATTAGACTTAAATCTATAAATCGACACGAAAGTCTTGGTGTTTTTTTTTTTTTTTTTTTTAAAGATTAGAATCGTTGAAATGATTGTATTTGTTCATAAAAGTAATAATTTATTTGTCTCGTTAATGTACCAAAACGACTCTATTAGCTTTTCGTGTACAGTTCCTTAACGTTCTTTCTAAAATTTATAATTCTAGCTTATAGTATATTTACTCGGAAGGAAATTTAGCGGAAGACTTTCTGCTAACCAGTTGGCTTGGAATTTAATAGGCGACCACCTGAGCCAAATATTTCTTCCACACGATATTATCGTAGCATGGTTAAGTTATATCCAAAATAAGTGTACGTTTTAACGGCATCTGATAACGACAATAAAACACGCGTAACGTAGTTGTTCAAATAAAAAGCTTAGAACACGAGACAGAATGGCAGATACAACTCACTTTTGGCTCGAGATAATCATCAGGAATAACACGCGTTATTTAAAAGCGAGCGCTTAATCGATATACAGATACGATGCTACTAGTTGACAAAGATCTTGTCATGTGTTGTCTTGACCTTCTTTACTTTTAATCGGTATTTTTTTTTTTTTTTTTTTTTTTTCAAAATTTCAACATACTCAACGTCTCGTCACGTTATAGCGATTCTATCTATAGTATAAATAATCGTTGTGAAAATTGCTCGAATGCGGATAATTTCGTCAATTTGAACGATGCTTCCTCGATTGGAATTATTTAAGTATTATAAGATGGTTCGATTGAAAGGTCTCGCGATTAAAGTTGCCCGCTTATTAATTATTGCAATCCGGTAAGTAGTTCAGAGGGTTTTATGAATTCAATGAGGTGAACAGACTTTAGCGGGTCGTTGGAAGTTTAAAATGGCCGCTAAGCGCCTATAGTGCGAGCTTAGGATCGTCGTAATCTCGAATACTAACGCGCCCTTTAAATTCTATCGTTGCCCGCGAACGCGGCCGGATAATTTTTGCCTCGTGGCCCACGCCGTTATAATGACCGTCACAATTTCACGGTTAATTTGCTTTAATGGCGTCAGGAACGAAAATAAACATTGCTGAACTACGTGTTACTTGCTTAATTGCTCTCACGTACGAAACTGCCTTCGTTGCAGACTCTGCTACGGACTGTGTATTTGAAATTAGTAATCTTAGCTGTACTATCAAGAAGAAAATAGCTATTTTTAAATTAGCAATTTGTTTTTAACTAATATCTCTTATCAGGACAATTTAGATATTGGATTAGAGCTGTCCCCCAAAGATTTATCGTAAGTCACGACGTTTTTAAAAAAAAACTTCAAATCTGTAGCAAAGAGCTGATTAAATTAAAAAGGGGAAGAAGAGACGATAAAAATACACGAGAAATGTTTAGTTTTATTAATTTGGCAATTGTGTGGTGAAAAAGATGTAGCGCAATCTGCGCGATAGCGTATATCACGTGGCTTGATTATTTCAACCATCTTCTCTTTCTCGCTATTTCTAAATTCCGCTAGAATTTGCTCGTTGGAAACTGTAACATTTAACAGCAATCACTAGGATGATTAACAAGAAGGATGTAATTCTCTCTGGAAATTGATTTCTGTATGGAATGTAGTTAATCGTTTTTTTAGAATATGACGAGAAAGAGATGAAAAGGGAGAGGACGCGATTTACCGCGAAATCCTTCCTACATTGAAATTACAAACACACACCGGTCCAACTTCAATTTCATCTATTGTCACACACGAACAATACCGTCTGCTAAACTGCAAGAGGAAGCAGGGATTGAGATCAAGTGTGCATTCGCTTGTAGATGTGTATTTGTATGCGGTTAGGTGTATCCCATTGCAGCCTGTAGTCTGATTGCATTGCATTACGCCGTGTTTATCGCGTATTTTTGTCGTTAAAATATCGTAACACTGTTTTCGTTTGGATATCGCAAAAACAACGGTGTTATTGTTCGGATATGTTCACCCGTGTTTCATAAAACTATGCAGCATTATCGTATGCATTTCCGAGTAGTTTCGTTGTGACTAGATCGATGGAGAAACGATTTTAATTGAAACGTGTTTCTTTCTTTCGTCGGAACTGTTCCATCGCTTTTGGTCATTGAAATTGTTTATTTAGATCTTTGGATGCATTGGGGAATAAGTAAGACGTTAATAAACAAACGTAATACATAGTTTAAGAACATTCTTCACGCGTACCCTATTGAGCAGCATTTTAAAGAAACGGCCAAAAATTAGCTACATTTGAATTGTTAATTGTATAACTTCATCGTTTTGTAATAAATAAAAATTTTCTATCAATTTAACCGCTTTATCAGAAAATGCACTCGGCTCTCGTATCTTATAGTCGTACAGATCACTTTTTCAGAAAGTTTTCCAGCTATTTCGTATCTAGATGCATTTGTCGCGTATCGTTGCACAAAATGGTCACTCGCGTATTTTTCTATTAAACAGCGTATCTTTACCTAGTTTCGAACAGTTTAATCGGTTCCTGCAATGCTCCCTAATTCTTCCGGCTTTAGGTAGCTCTGAAACCACTACCTACTCGCTTCTAATTTTCAGATACAGCGAAGCACCTTGTTTCTGCGCACGTGTTTTCCACTTAGCTTATAGTGACTTTCAGAATTTACGTGTTTCGTCGGTTAGAGTTGTACACAGCAGACCAATACTTTTTCTTTTTTTTCATTTTCAATTACGATATTGTGTAATAAACTTTATTTTTATTCGAAGTAGCTTTTTCAAAATACGTAGCTACCTTGAAATGCTACACGTATAACTCGTGGCAATCAAAGTTAATTAAAAGACTCTAAAGAAGAAATCTTTATTTCTCTCCAGCTATAGAAATTATAACTCGCTCGAATTGATTTGCTCGTATCACCGAATACGTACTAGCTTGTCCGAAAAGTTTCTTTCGTTTTATGATATTTTATAAATAATAGACGCACGACGTTTTTCGTTTTATATTATTTTGTCGAATTACGTACGATCCATTTTGTTCTGTTCTGTTTTGTTTTGTTCCGTTTCGACTTGGTTTAACGTTTGTACGAAGATACACTGCTGTTTCCGAAAGAAAGACACTTTTCGGACAACCTGATATTAAACCGACAAGAAATTTTTATTTGTCGAACAATGGTGTCCAGGTCGAAAGATTTACCTCTTTCGTTATAAAAACACCATGAATCTAGTTAAAACGACTAATGCACCCACTCAGTGCTTAGCGTTAGTTTATATCACTCGCTAACTTTCTCTACATACGATCGATACGCGGCGACCGAGAAACAGCTATCTGTTTTAAGCTTTTTATGTTACTGCTGAGAGTCACTAAGGTGTGATCCTTTGTAAGTTTATGGGTACTTAAAAAGAGTTGACTGTCCTCGGAGAGCGCGATAAGAAGCCGATCTTCCGGCTAATTAAGTGCATTTTAGGAAGACGGTGCACTCTTCCTCTGTGGAATTGCAAAAACCGTTGCCCTGTAGTAATCTCGCAGTCGTGAGTCCCATTAGCCGCGTAACGAGACCTTTACCCTTCAAAGAAATCTTCAGAAGTTTACTTCGAGGTTATTGACGCGTAAATAAGCCAGCTTCGCTTGCTCTTTAGTTCGAAAGGTAAATGCAAATAGAGGATACGAATGCACGGTCGTGGAAAGTCATGAAAGTGAAACCTCCTAGAAGCAGAGAAAAAGTGCGCAAATACAACATAATATTTTACAAAACTTAACGCGTTTTATGACGTAATAAATATTAACGCGGTAATACGTTTCCACCTATCGCGATTTTCAGAGAAAACTGTATATTTTCGTGATAGTTAACGCGTTAATTTTTGACAATAGTAAATCGTAATAGTAAAACATTAGCTAAGCTATAGCGAACAGACAAAATATTTTCATAGTCAAACGATTAAGTTATTAATAAATTTTCTATTTCAATCTGTTTATTCGAGTTTCGTTAAAAATGTATTTTTCCTAATCGTGTTATTCTCGCGAGTCTACGATATTATTTCGCGAAATCGTAAACAAAATATACTCTACGGCATTGAGATTTAACGATCTCATAAATGGTCGAAATAAATCGATCGCAGTTCGTCTTTAATTCGTCTCAGTAATAGATATCCCATAATTTATGTTCCAATCCGATCGAATCGGTTCAACCCTTTTCTCGCGCGATGAAACATCAGCTTTCTCCCCGATGAATCATTTTTCATTGTAGACGCTTTCTTGCTTCACGCTGCCGTCGAAAAGCGCCGTGTCATCGTTTACTTGGTTGCCGCGAAAGCGGTCGATGACATCGCGCTACCATCGAGCTTTCGAACTTTTGCCAACGCACAGCTTTCACCGGTCGCTCTCACTGTCGTTCGACATAGAGCGGAAAACGATTCGTGAAAGCGATTAACGAAACGACGAATTCGTGTTCGACTTATTTAGAATTACGACCGAGTGACTAGTAGCTGTTAGAGAATGTGGTTACGAGATTGCTTCGCTGTCGTTATTTTGTGTGGAGATAGGAAGGTTGTAAAATCTTGAAAGTATTACGCGTTTGTAAATATGTACACTCTTATTCATAGGTATACGGATAGTTTTAGCGATTCGTAACGACAATTTTTTAATTCCATCAAAGTGTATAAATTAGCGATGTATCGATAATTAGAAGTAGTACTTTCTATCTTCTTATGCAATCGGCGAATTATAAATTTGAATTTTCTCTTAATAAACATACTAATGATATATTTTACTATGTTTACTTTATAAATTGCTATATAATTACCTCTGATTGTAATTATCAGTGCTTCTTATCAGGACATTTATTTCGATTAAGAAAATTGACTATAGAAAGAAATTTGACTGCTAATATCATTCTATCGCAGGTACAAATATACCATGAATTCTTGTTTAAAAATATCTCTCTTTACAATTTTAGAAGCATAAAAAATTTAAGTCGAAATTAATTTTCACATTGCTTTCTCTCGTCTATAAATATGTAATTAATAATAAATGGCAAGGTTGAGGTCATTATCGCTTGTATTTTACGAAAGAATAGAAATTATACGTACTTATAAATACTTTTTATCGTCATAAGGAATTCTTCTCGAAAATACTTTCTCGTGAAATCCGGTTGATTTAAGTGTCATAAACGCTCTTTGATAAGGCTATGTTAGAAATGTAAAGTTCGAGCAAGGTCTACCCATCAAATAGATAAGCAAGAAATTGTAGGCTTACGAGGTTTGCGTTGCGTCGAGACGGACAGAACGTTTCATCGTCGGACATCCTCGGATGTGTAATTTCCGGAGCTATTTTAATTCAGTTTATTGACCGACGTGGCCCTTTGCATCCGTCCTTGCCTTCCAACTTCCGTATTACAGGGCAATCTGCATCGACCGAAAATAATTTCCTTATCTTTCGCACGAACGGAGTTGAACGTCTTTGAGAGTTTGCGCACTAAGATGAGCTTTTAATAGGAATGGAAAGATAATTTTCTTACGAAAAAGGGAGGGAGGGAGAGAGAGAGAGAGAGAGAAACAGAAAGAGCATTATATATAGACAAATTAATATCGTTATGTACGAATGGACGTTCGATTGATTCCCAAATTTTATTAATACTGTATATTTGTGTTCAATTTAATAACTTTACGATGTGGTTATTGCAGCGTATTATCGCTTTAATTCAGAGCGAAGTAGTTAATATACCTCAACTCTGCGTTATTCGCAACTTATTCCCTATTTCTGTCTCATCGAGATCTACTTTCACAGTAATTTGTCTCCTGAATTCTGTTTCACTTTATCGTACTGAAAATCCTCGACGACGAGCCAAGTCCCCAACAGAGTATCATTACGCAGCCAAAACAACGGAAATCTTTCTTCCAGTAAATCAGCGTGTATTTCCGCTATCGTGCGCGCGGAAACGCGTATAATTCTTAATTTTTTCCGATGAAAAGAAAATAGCGAGACAGAGGGAAGGGAAAGAGAGTCTGGTTGTGGTGCAGCAGCGAAAGAATTTTTTCCCGGACAGTGGAGGTCGCTCGCGACCGGAATATAAATCTCGATTTCCTCGGAGCGTCGTCCGGGGGCTTAGAGCACTCAATGCCTTCGATAAATCCGCAGTGTAATCGAGTCTTCGCGTCGAACATCCCGGATTAGCCACTCGTCCGGTATCTACATTGTTCCGTCTCCGGGCGACGTGAAATCCGCAGGAATTTTTGGTCCTCCATCCGGAGTACAGGGAAGGTCAATATTGTCGGAAGAAAATTGGCCACGTGGGTGAGTGCCGCTCTTTCTCGCCACGAGCACGTATTCTACCGGCGGCTTTTGACAACACAGCCCGGCAAACCGTCACGGACACGGCAACTCGTACGTTTCGACGAATCGCGACGTTTCTCGATTGAAAATAAATCTCGCCGACCGAACAGCGTCTTCGATGTCGCACCACTTTCGCCCGCGGGTTTACATAGAATTCCTCTTTCTAACGCAATGACCTCGCTCCTCTGCTTCGGAGCGTCCATTAGAACTTGTGAAATGTGTACTTATTTTTTTTTCTTTTATGTATCCTTTCTCGGGTTAGTCGTCCGGGGGAGATTATTTTTAGAGTTAGTGAGATGGGAATCGATGGAAACGGTGTTGATGACGATACAAAATATGCCGATATACTTTAATGTACTCGGTAACACACGTCAAACGAATCTGAAAAATGAAACGATTTTATGTGCTTCGCTTGATACGAATTAATCAACGAACGATACCCGATCTACGATCAAAACGTTAATAACGATCTTCGAAAAATCACCGAGGATAAGATAGAGTTAGTTAGTGTAAGTACTTTTCTATAATAAATATTAAAATGTCTTCGTAAGTCACTGTAAGGACATAATTTACAATTTCAGAGGTAGTATGAAGAAGAAAAGGACAATTCAATTAGGACACGTTACGATATCTCCTGGTATGATTCTTAACGACGTTCCCATACTTCGCAAATTAATTAGGACGTCATCGGAAATCGGTTCGCGGGCTCTTTCTCGCGTATTAATTAATTTAGCGTTAATTTAACGTTTAGTTTAATCTGGTAATTTACGCGTGTCCGAGCGACACGAAATCTAATTTAATATTAACGACACTTTGCTAGGCGCGCATTTAATTGCCTCGGAAATGCGCGTCGCTGTTAACGTATAATCGAGGCGCCAGCCGAACCTTCGCCGATCCGCGTATTGTTCGATTTTACATGTAATTACGCTTCCTGTAGCCTCAGACAGGCATCACCGAACGACGTTAACAACACCGAGCAGTCAGTTTATTAACGCGCTATTCTCGACAGAGTCGCGAGAGGGTTACATCTTTCCACTCCTTCGTTTACTTATTATTTGCTATACATTCATTCGTTGCTTATGTATTCGTGGAAGAAGATATACGAATGCACAGAATACGTATAATACGCAGAAAATTTTTCAAAGTTCAGTGCCTTTTACAATATTTAATGGATAAAAGAGTTTTCTATCTAAGCTCCATTTTGTAAATTATATTTACAAAAAGACGAATTTGCTTAAATATTCGCATCTTGATTATTTCAAATAATCATAAATATCTTATCTGTATAAACGAATAACTTTGTTCTCGTATGAGAGAATATTTCCTATTTTAGACTATGATAGAGCTTCGATTATAACGCAGACTAAAGGAAAAATTTTGAGATGATCTTTTATAAGAAAGATTGGAAAACAGGAATAGATGTCGAAAGAAATTGTTACATTTCTATCCAATATCGTTGACATTTCTCGTTGCGATTCTCGGGTGTAATTTTAGAGTTTAGAAGCTTCTTTGAGTTTTGCATTTAATTTGTAGAAAATTGTATTAATGACAATTAAGTTAGAGAATTATAGGAACAAACTCTCTTGTAATCCTTACAAACAGTTTTAACAAATTTTCGTACCTTCGCTCATCATGACTACAAAGTCATATTTGATTAATCTTCACCGTGGTAATTTAAGCTAATATAAAAGCAGGAGTTGTCTCTATAATAATTATATACGTAAGTGCGTATACAATACGTTATTATTTTCGGAGACATTCAAAATAAGGCAATAAATTGAAACAACATAATTAACGAACATACTGATAAATAATTTCTTGTAATTAACAGCACAATACGTTATGATATATAATTCCCATGTACATTCAAATGACAATCGGCAGGTTAATTCAAACATCATGTTGCGTAATTCAGACAGCATGTTTCATACAACGTATTATACATTCATGCGTTCTAGCTAATAGATTGATAATATATTGATTTATTTTAATAAGACTATCGTTAATTATCAATATACAATAGAACTGTTACTGTCTCGTATCAATTTGCTTTCCTCCTACGATCTTTCTACTTTTTATATTTCTATTTAAACTTTCACCTGCATACGCCACTTTTTTGTCATACTCCGTTCTCGTAGATTCAAATTTCACGGCACGCGCTATTAAAGCTTTTTATTCCGCAAAAATCTCGCGGTGACGCGTAACAACGTATTTTCCCTCGCACACGCGTCTGGGAACAGTTTCACAGAACCGGGCCCGACTCATCCGGTTTTTAATAAAAAAATCTTCATTCACATATCGCGTTTTCTCCATTTTATTGTTCACCGGAACTTGCCGTTGCATCGCATGCAATTAAACCGTCATCGTTGCTCGACGTCGTCTGAAAGTTTTTTGATTAAAAAAAAGTTTGAAATCGTGCTTTGTCCGTTGGCCCGGCTTTCCCATCGCCCCTTTCTCTATCCACACAGAGTTTCATTCACCTTTTAATAACATTCCCAAATATTTGTCCAATTTCAAGCTAAATCGTCGTTCGTAACATTTCCCTTCCTTATTTTCTTTCTTTCCTAATTCTGTATTAGGTTGGCACATAAGTTTGCGCGGTTTTCATTTCGTATTAAATGCGAGAATTTGTATGTAGTATTTATATAATAATACCTGGCCATGGAATTCAATTGCCGTAGAAAAATGTCATCTAACTATTATACCAATAAATAGTTGATAGTAATAAATAGCAAATATTTCTTAGCTAATTATTCCAATTATTTCAAAATTATTATTCGACACGTAGACACTCGTATAGAAATTAATTTATTACCATACAATATCCATATACTTTCATTGAATTTTTCCAGTAAGAAACGCAGAAACTATAGGAACATTGCAGGCAACCTGTAAATAATGTTGCAAGATAGGTAATTGATTAAGTCACCAAATAATCACGAAAAAAAGTGAAATTTCTATACTTCTGAAAATTACACAAACCTATGTATCAATAATATGCAATATCATATTAGATTGGTTAGTAAGTTCATTCACGCTCTTTTTAAAAGAACACGTTGCAAGTATCATTACTTTCATATAAAATCTATCTAACCAAGGAGTAACTTACTTATTCCGTTGTTTCATAAATATATACTTTTCGCCAATAAATTCAGGTACATGTCCTCTTGCTCTTTCCAAACAATTTTTATAACATTCGTCGAAATGCGCAAGAACTTATTACTAGATCCAAGCTTTGTAGCTCACACTTTTTTGCCCTTTTTTCTCCTTCACATACATTTGAAAACGTTAAAATTACGATATTACAAGTCTTCGTGAATTCCATCGGCCAGCGAACAATATTGGCAAAACGAGGGAAAATTATTTATGATTTAAAACGACGGTCCCAGAGTAACGGCACGTTTGCATAGCGCGTGCACACATGCGGGCTGGCCTCGTATAAGTATATGATTGTAGATCACTGACCCCTCGAAAAAGCAGGTGGAGAGAGCTGAGAAATCGCATTATTGTCCGCATCCCGGTCTACTATGATACGCAAAAAACTCTCACATCGTTTCTGCCGGCATGCCCTGACGATTCTAATTGTCCTAACTACTTATTAGACAGATAGAACGACGCGATGAGAATATTTGTTCCATTAACAGGTTTCAGGTTAGTTTTCTGAAAACTGTATCTTTGGTTTTTCTTTAATAGATGCTTATTATTGACCGACTGTTTGCGCAGGATGGATGTTTCACTCATGTAAATTTATGTGCCTATATATTAGGTTGTCAGAAAAGTTTCTTTCCTTTTATGAGGAAATAATAGACGAACAACGTTTTTTCTTTTATATTATTTTGTCGAATTACGTACGATCCATTTTGTTCCGTTGAGATAAACACCGCGATATTTCACAAACTTGGTTTCACGTTTGTACGAAGGTGCACTGTTGTAAAAGATACGTTTGCGAAAGAAAGACATTTTTCGGACAACCTAATATATATACGAAATTGAAAGCAAAAATTTAATACCATTTTATCGTATACGTTTAAACGTCAATAACGACGATATGACACTTTCGTGTCTATTAAATCGTTTTCAATCGAAGAAGTATTTAATACGCTGTCCATATCGTTGTCAAATTAATAGACCGTTAACATAGAACCACTATCATAATTTCAATCACTGACGTCAGTACTTTGATGTATTTAATGTTGATTAGCTGTCTATTCGTTCAATATGGGAACGAAGCAATGTGCTCTAATACCGTGCGTGTGTGTTTCCAATGTAAACTCGGGCAACAAACCAGTTTTGATACCTTCGCCGCAATTCAATATTGATTCCCAGTCTTCTCAGTTCATGAAAATTAATAAATATTTGTTTTTCATATCGCCAAGTTATTAACTCGAATTTTATGACTATTTAAATAATGAATATTTACATCATTTATCGCAGTGTAATCGTCGTAATATACCAGTGAAGTTGACGAGTAAATAAAGGGGACATTTGTAACCAAAAATTAAGTTTTATCGCATTTTAGCGGCTCACGGGTTGTTTCAATTCTCGTGTGTTCGGTTAATTTTTACATACATTTTATATTATTTCCTTTTTCCCTAACACATTCTGTACTTGTTAACACGACAAAACAAGAAATTACGTGCCTCGTTATTGCCGAACATTCGCGCAGCTATCCGTTATCAAGTATTTCCTGAAAATTCCATACGAAGGCGAAATACGCAGAGCTCGGTAGTTCTTTAACAGGAAAACGATAGGAACATAAAGGGGTTAACGGGATACCATTCGAATTAATGAACGCCGCCCATGAAATTACATCCATGTCGATAGAAAGGATTGTTTAATCGATGCGCTCGCTTCTTTCCATAACACTGATAATCCTCGTATGTGTTCTCGTTGTACAGTACTCGTTCGAAGCCCATCATCCACACAACGAAAGAGAATGGAAAATGGAAAGAAAAATATGAAACGAACAATAAAATAGACGCAGCAGTGCGTAACGTTAGCGACATCGAATTGCCAGGTGCAATTGACGTTCGAATATGCAATCGTTATTTTGTCAAGTCGTGGCGCATCAGTTCGCTGGGTCGTCGTAATAAATATCACAGGGGCGAATCGACGAAATTTTGTTCTTCTTGGAACAAATAAGCCGGCGATGAAGCGTGGCCCGTCGCGAATGAAAATTTGCATTTCATTTCGCGCGTAAATATTTACCTTCTAGTCGGCCTACGAATCTCTGGTGCTCGAACAGCGACAAAACAGAAGCGGCAAGACACGACGCTGTAAATAATATTTCGGTCGAATTGGATTTTAAAAGCGTCCCTCTAACCAGTTTATGGCAGGCCCGATGATTACGAGCTGTCTGTCGTTCCGCGATCATGATTGACATCGATGAAAACGTTGAAATACGCGACGAGTATGTGGGAAATGAAAAAAAGAAAGAAAGCGAGGGGGAGAGAAGCGAACGAACGAATGGGAGCGAGGATTTTTGTCGCTGGAAAAGCCGCGACCATACGACCACTTGATGTTCTCGTCAGTGGCGCGCACCTGTCTTTGATTCCTTTTACCTATATTTCAATATCACCTATTGGCTAAAGGGACACCCTTGTGTCAAGAACGTGAAAATCTATGGAAAAATACGAGCAGATACGACGCGAGTATCGAAATGCGACTGAACGCATCACCTAATTACGCCGATCCATGTGGTTCGTGGTTCGCGGATTCGAAGCTTGCTAACGAGTATCTGGCAATCGCCAGGACGCTAATTAATCCCGTACGATTCGCGATGACTCTCACGCTTATTTATTTATGCGATCGTATTTCGTTGCAACATGTTTGAAGAACATATATTTGTGTGCATAAGTGTATCGATATTTTTTAAACAGGGAAAATTAGAGTTATTACATTTTATTAAGGAAGTTTGTATAAAATCGATAAAGATTTTGGAAAACTGACTGGGAAAGAGATATTTATGTGTAATGTTTGTCAGCGCGATAATTAATCTTGCACGATTCGCAATTATTCTTAGACTTATTAATTATTATGATCGTATTTCTTCGAAACATTGTTCAATTTTAAATTGATATTTTTTAAAGTGGGAAGAATGGAATTACTGCAGTTTGTTAAAGATGTCGGTGTAATGGAAGTTTATATGAAATCGATGGAGATTTTTAAAAAATTGACTGGGAAAAAATATTTATGTACGAGCGTGTTCATGGTTCTTCGATATATGGAGAGAGATCCGTATTTTATTTGTTTTAAATCCAAATTCCTATAAATCGGTCCGGTTGCCAATTGTAACTGTTATAAAAATAAAAACAAACGTGTTTGCTTTGTACAAAACACGTAGTATAAAGCTTTGGAAGAGATCGAGAGGAATTTGAAAATGTTTCGTTACTCGCTTTTACCTGTTCTTTGTGTTGTTTTGTGAATCCTGTTGAAGCTTGAAACTGTTGGTATCGTATACACTTTTGAGATATTAAATTAATAAAAGATAGTAGAATATCAAGGAATATATTTTATCACATCTGTATCTGTGTCTATCATCTTGGTATAGTAAGTAGCATAAAATATCTAATTCCGATTTGTCATATAGTTAAGGACAAAATACAATATTTTTTGACAAATTTTACGTTGTTAAATAAATTGATGTTCTTCGACCAATTTAGAAATATATTTCTCGTGTGTGATGCGACTGGTAGTTTCGAAGAACCTTATGGTGAAAGGAGCTAAGTGCATCTTTCGATACAGCGCTTCTACAATGACGTAGTTTATCGTCGGCAAAACCATCTAGAATATCGTTTCTGTGAAACTTGAAAACTCACAGAAACACAGAAGATCGCGTTCTTTTTCGTTACATTACAAAATTACATACCTCAGCTATGAATTAAATATCATTTCTTACACATTTTGTCTATTATCATCCATTTATCTTTGCTTAAAATAATTACCTTACACTTGCAAGCAAATCTTGATGGCATTAATGCGCATTAAATGTAGTATCTACGTACCATGTACGATACAATAGATTATACGCTATGAAACAGTAAAAGTGGTTATAGGTATAGATAACGAGGCCATACACGATATATTAGAAATCTTGCACCGAAAGTACTTCAATAGAACAATTAGTTATAGAAGAGAATTCCCTTGCTTTCTTTACAGACCGAAACAAATTGAAAGACTCGGTTTCTATGAGAAATACATCGCACGCGTAGTTTAAATAGAATTTTATGCGCGAATTAGACACAAGATTGGATAGTGGGAAGCGTAACAAGATGATCATCGATCTTGTCCGCTGAGTGTTATAGTCTTATATTTTCACATGCTGAAATAGGCTTTTCAAGTCATATTCTAGCATTTTTCCTATTTAGATACTCGTCACTAATACATATTTATTATAGGTAGAAGGCATTCGGACGACGTTGTGGAAATATCTAATAAAAATTTCAATCTTACTAATTCCACCGTTAAAGCGAACACACTCTGACGAAGCAAACAACCTGTGCAACCTTTCGATTTCTAACTCATCCAATGATAAATGCGCTTAAACAAGTATAAATACGTCACTACATTTTCTCGAACGTACAATTTCCAAGAATGCAACTGGAAATCTTTTCCATCGTGGCGCATCTTCTTTAGCGGAACAGGTTTCGGACGGTGAAAGTTGACCTCTGAAGAACTTTCTACGTACGTTGCGGATGCAGTTTCGAGAGATCGTGACGCGAAGGGAGCCTCGTCGTCGATCATCTTTCATTAAAATAGACAACACTCTCTCGATTTCCGCTCGCGATATCAAAGCTTCGTCGAAGAGAGTTTCAACAAAACGTTCCCATTTAAATCCAACGAAACTCGCTCGTATCTTGTCGTTAGAAAAAGAGATTGTCGTCACGCGAACATGCATTTCGAATGGTACCCGGGAACCGTGGTACTTGGATGGATCACGCTAACCAAATAGAACTTAATGGCTGTAGATCGAGTGGTATACCGTGTTCTAGACGATTTCAACGAGTCATCAACCTTTCGGATACTCCTCTCTTCAGCCTTGAAGAACCGTTATTCTTGTCGCATTTCGAATCCGGCCTGTGTACTAAGTACTCTCATCTCATCCTTAAACGTCTAGTCTACTCGTGAGGCTTTCTAATCTCAAGCGAGGTATTTGACTTATTATGTGTTACATACGTGCCACAGTATGTACAGTAGATATATTTATATACGTAAGATTCGTAATTCTAATTAAATAATTTATTTAATGTTTAGATGAACAAACAAGCAAAATTTGCTGACGTAAAAGAAATTTCAATTATTTTTGTATAAAAACAGGACTTTGCGACTTTATAAATAAGGACGCATATTTTTATTACCATGTTTTTAAACTGCACAGTAATACGAATTCAGTGGCGTGTATTATATTAATTTACTGATATCGCGATAATATAATTAATATAGGTAGGCACCGCAATAACATCATGTACACTGTAATGTGTGTCTAAATTAGTTTCTAAATTACAGTTTCTAAATCCACAACTTCGTCCCCGATACATAAAATTAATGACTCGTAAACAAATAAATTTCCAACACCATGTAATTATAATACTTGCATACATAACAGTGATTAGAGTGAACATTCAAATTGTATTCTACATTCTATCGGAATTCCATTCTACAAAAGCCATTCTACAAAAATTGCGAAATAATTTAATATTCAGAATTTAGCGCCGGTCGTGCACGAATTTTATCCTAAATGTTTAAAGGCATATATATAGTAAGTGGATGATAAATAAAGCATGGCAGATGATACAGACTCTCGCTTGAACTAATCGATTTAACATAGCATTCAAAGGATTTTTGATGCAACGACTTACGTGCTGAAGATTACACGACGAACTATCAAAGTGTGCAGTCAAGCAGGAAATTATTTCGCAATGTTCGATACTGAAACGTTCAAAGGCCTTTCGTCGTACAAACTAGATCGATGGTGAAAAAGGACGAAAAAGCGTTGTATCATAACGGGATGAAATCGCTGAAAAGCAACGAGGAGAGTCGCTGTTGCTAATCGAAATCTAATGCTTTTAATTGACGAAACTCGTTCGAACGATATCGCACGGCTAATGCAATTAACGTATATCGTATAAGGACCATTAAATTAGCGAAACAACAAACAGTATCGTCGACTAATGAAACACTATCTGATTTTACTTTGTTACGAATTTAACCAATTGATTTCCTTCCTTTTTTTAAACAAGATAATTTGACGCAATAGTAAGATATTTTGTATTAATATGAATGTTTTTAATCTTCTACTTTTAATTCGCTTTTTCCACAGGAAGATATTTTACAATATTTTGATATTTATAACGTATTGGTAATTATTATTTCATTCGTAGATTGGCAATTTCAAGGAAGCTGTCTGTCTATATCCTTAAAATTGGCTGATAATGATAATGTGTCAGGCTAAAATTAACCTACTTCGAGAAGAACTGTTTTTTGTGCCACTTTGATTTTCTTAAAACAGAAATTTCCAGAGCAAAGGTGGAACGACTTTCGTAATTTGGGTTTAAACCGATTCTAGGTCGAGGAAGAGTTCAATAAACTCATACAGATTATGGCTACATCCAAATTTTAAATCGAACGATGAAAAGTTGATTCCATCACTACGAAGTAGCAATTTACATTTAGTAATCTCACTAATATATTTATAGACTCGCCATCTAAAATCTTAATGTTATAATTCCAAATCGTTAATTGTAAGTCTTTAATTCTTTATTTGAAATTTTAAATGTTAAATTAAGAAATCTTTTATGCAACCGCAATAATCGTGGCGCAATCGAAAAAAATCACAGAATTTAAATATGTATAACTGAAACCAACACGCATGAACGTATCGTACAATTCGAGTTCCAAGTTCATTTTGGGGGCAACGAATTCGCTCGAACGCGGTCGCTGTTTCAGCCACGGTGAACCGACTGAAAAGATATGATCTCGCGGGCAGATTCATTAATCACTCTAGCGGCCAAGTAAAAAATCGTGCGCGTATCTCTGCTTGGTGGAATTATCACGTCCGGTAAGCGTGGCTTATTTCCACGCGCGTTTTTCACGAGAAATATAGCAAGAAGAATCGTTGGCAGAGCAGAGATCTATTCAAGTAGCTTTTGTTGTCTACCTAGACGTGATCATGTTCACAACGGTACCGAGTACGTTCACACAGGTTTCTGGGATGCATCGAAACGAACAGAACGACAAGAGATACTAAACGATCCTGTTTTTTATTCGTTGTGTTCTTTGTTCCACTTCCTTTTTTTTTTTTTTTTTATCTATCGGAATAATTTTTTCAGTTCGTAAAAATTCTTTTCCAAAGTAAATAGCACGTTGGGAAGAAAAAAAAAATGACAACAACCTTGTTTAAAAACCAACTACGAAAAAGAGGGATTCGAGACCGACATGGCCGATTGTCGTTCGTGATATTACGAATTCCGCTATTTCTCGTGATTATTTTCGACTTTGTAATAACGCGGGACGCAACAAAAAGCTCATTACGCGATTCCACGGACCGGGAGTCGAGAAAGGAATTCGGGAAAAGATTTTAATTTCGCAGCCCGAATCGTTCGTTTATTCCGCCCGTGCAATATGCGAGTTCTGTTTTCAAACGTCCATCGCGTGATTAGTCCGTTCGTATGAAAAACAATGGGAACGCAACGAATTTCAAGCGTGATTATCATTCGTTTCTTTATTGTTCGCAGGGTGAGAATGTTGATATTCATTTCATATATCGTCAGGGTATAATAGAATTTTCAGCTTATTTTTAATGTGACCCGAAGCTTTATCATTCGATTAATGTGGATTCTAAATTACAATTTAGAAATTTTTCACATTTATATGTAAAATAATTTTCCCTTTTTTGAAAGCGATAAATTTCATCCTTAAAAGTTATCATGGAAGCAATTTCCGCTCCATTTTGTGGTCATACTATTGTTTCGTAATAATACTACCGACATACATCCATACTATAACTATATATTTTCTACAGAAAATCGAATATCGAGTAACAATAGAACATTTAATTGCGTTTGCTTGATTTTATTGATATCTAGAATAAACATGATGGATTAAACGTGATTTTCTTTGACTATAGCTTTTAAGAGTTAAATATTCGTATATGTGTAATACAGATACTTGTACAATTATTAGATTGCTGAAATTTAAATCAAAAGTATGTTTGAATACATTGATCACGGTTCATAACAAGTGATTTATAACTATACCGTAGATAACAACGTGTCAAAAGTTCAAGATTAAAATTCAGGTAAAGGCATGAATACAAAAGGAAAAAAGACAGAGTTCCAGAGGCTATGATGTTACGAGTGACCTGACCCACAATAGGGAATGCCGGAAAAAAGTGGAGAAAGTTGGTCAGAGTATCGGTATAGAATCAACGAGCTGCATTTAAGAATTGTTCTACCATTCGCGCAGATTTTGCTCTGAATTTTCTAAAATTGCAACACATATTATGCGCGCGAGCAAATCGGCCAACATTGTACAATTACATATTCCAGCAAGGTGATTCGATCGTTTGACCCGGCGCGGTACCACTAGTCACAGTAATCGTGAGCAAATGCGAATTAATCTAGGCAGGAAATGAACCAACCTTCGATTGCGGTTGAGTTACGGAGAAACGCATGTTCTTGGCGCCGAAAGGTTCAGGATCTCTTGACCGAGTCGGAAGTAGCCGATTGTTTGGGGTAGGAATGCCAAACGGTACTCCGTACTTTCTGTAGGAATTTCAAACGTGTTCGGTACACGTCCAATTCCCTCTGACATCCGGTACACGGAGTTCAGCCATCGACGTTATCGATAACGGATGAGAAGCTTGGCCCACACCGCAAACTCCATTACTATGGTTAGCCTCCCTAAAATTAACTGGCGAAATTAGCGATCCAAATAGATCCGCATTCCCGCGGGGCACCGCACAAATTTCAAAGCTCGCGCGCTCTCTCAAGAATTACAATGGATCGATATGATCCTTTGGTCATTTCCATAAGAGCTGTTCTGCCTCGATCTGGCATTCTAATTTTCACCTATTCATCAAAGAGATTGCCAAAGACCATGCACTGTTCCGAACTTTGAGTCTCGCAAAAGTAATAGCTCCCTTTCGGTACTAATTAAATATAATAAATTTGACGGATAAAGGAATCTTATATAAGTTTGTTATCGAATAAAAAAAAGAAAATTGAAAATGAAAGAATAGAAAACAAAGGAAATATTTGTCGTAATTAGAGCCGGATGCTTATGCATTTACGAGAAGTGGATAAACGCAAAAATACACAGTATGTTCAGAATATGCCAAAATACGTGAAATATTCGAAATGTAGTACTCATAACAATATTTAATAGATGAAACATTCATATATTTAGGTTGCTGAATTGGTCATTTGTTTATCATTTAGATAGTATTATTCTTAATTATCATATATCGTTATTTCTTTTATTTCAATTGTGTTTATAAAAGTTTGAGTTTGTATATAGTCCACCTGCATTTTCTATTATTTAAGAATTTCGATTATGATTTATGCAACTTTAAACCATCAATCATATTTAGCTTGCGTCCCATTCATATCCTATTTTTGAAGTTCAAGTTTATTTAACACGATTTCCCTGAGATCGAGTAGTATACGATCACTCATATCACGCGTTATCCTTCTACAGATGATTCCAATCACAAAAACATACCTGTACTACCAAATTAATTTCCATAAATATTCGAACGCTTAGCTCGTTGAATGGAAGTGGCAAACAATTCGAAATATGACTTTCAGAACTGTGTTAATTCCAAATATAATATTAATATTGCTCGTTATTTTCTAAATGGTACCGTGAATATTAAAATTGTTATTATTGACGATATAAATATCGTCATCTCGTATTGGAAATTATTTCAGTGAGAATTGTGCTTGGCCTGTATTTAGCAGGTCAATCGTACCTTTCCAGAGTCATATCGAAACCGTGAAAGAAAAATTTATAATTCCGCTAACTTGTGATTCGGTTTACTAATATCGCTAGTTTTTAAGTCGTTACACAGGAAAGCGTCTTCAGCCATAAACTTCCGCGAGAAGCATCATTTGCAAATTCAGTCTGGAATTGTTTTGCCCCGAAGGGCCCGAAACATTCTCACCAAGGAGCAAATCTCGACTATAACCGCGCTGCAATCGTGACGAATCAGTTCCTCGAGTCGTTTCTCGGGATAACGTACCTGTTGTTGGAAATTCTAGTAATCGAGTAGTCGTCCATATTGCCCAGAGCGTTGCGTTTAACGACCAGCTTCTTGAATATTCGTAGAATTCGTCGTTGAAATTGTTGCGTATAGGCAAAGAAGAAACTGATCGATCAAGCTGTATACGATAAAACTGGTAAATTTTCGACGAGATGTATCGATCAAGCGAAAGTATGTCAACGGCACGCGTATCGTTGACACCTTTGAATATCGCGTAGCACGACTGAGTCTGGCACTGTCCGCCGCAGACGCTTAACAGTTGTCAACATGTTGACAACGTCGACTTTAGACGATGATAAAGTCCATAAGCCTGTTGCTAACGACGTTGCAAAAGTGCGACGAACGCGTTTGCCGCAACAGAGAAAGCAATATTTTGATAACATTTGACGCGATTGGTGAGTAAGATACTGAAGAACTGTTTCTTCTATGAATTAGATTTATCGCGAATACGAGTAGTACGTAGCTCTTTCGTGCTGATTTTATAAATTTTAATACTATCTTTAGAAGTATTTCTTAAACGTAGTATCTTCAGTGCAGTAGTTCGTGATAACGAAGAAATCTATAGAGCACGTCTTATTCTAATTAGAAAGTCAAACTGTGTATTTGATTCCTTCGTCTAGAAGCAAAATTTCAGTTACAGAAAATTATATTGACCTTACCACGCTCGATCGTGCTTCTAAAGTTGTTCATTCGCTAAATAACAGGTATATTTCTTTTCGATAAAACTGATCTCAAATTTTACTGTATCATATCTTCTTTATAAAATCATGCAACGTGAAAGTCGTCAAAAGACGTGTTTCTATTTCTGACAATTGCTCGAAACAAATTTTTTTTTCACTTTCCGAAAACAATCGAGTTTTGGAAGGGTTGAAATTATCCAAAGGCAACCGTAAAGCTGAGTTTGTATTTGCTTAGAATCGATTCTATCTTGAGCGTTTCGCGTTCCACATTACCAAGAAACGTTTTATCATACCGACTGCCAGAAAGGAAAGGTAACTAGTAATGTAACTCAGGGGTGTAGTCTATGTGTATCTAACTAATTGTTAATATATGTAATGCGTAACGCGATAGAACCTTGGGATGAACAATCGAGCACACCGCAGCCCGCGGTATTTCCCTTAACCCCGAACTCATCCGCGGACAAGAGTACCCCAGTTTAGTTATCTCCGGCATTCAAAGTGGTTGAAGCTCGCGTAACGTACGCTCCTGCTTTCGAGCTTTCCTGTCGAAACTACGCGCGTTTAACCAACTACCAGTGCCCACTGGAAACGAGCCGCTATTAAGCTCGAACCATTTGCCGCTTAAGCGTTCGTGAGATCAGGCTTCCGCGGCCATTCTCCTATGTATAGCCGTTTCATTTTCAAATACAGGTAATATCGATCACTGTGATATCGGAAAATCGGCTATTAAATGGCGAACACCGTGGATTATCGCGGCGTTGTCTTTCCAGCGTTTCTTTTCTCTCGGATGAATCCAACAGTTTATTTCTTTTACTTTCGTAGAAACTTTTTGTGAAAGCTGTTGTGAAAGAAACAAAATATAAAACTTCGCGTCTCCTTTTGTAAATTAAATGAAGCGTTGCCGGCCAAAGTCATTCGGTTCCACGGATTTTGTAAATGATTCCACAAGCGAGATTCAGATTTCAGTTGTAGGATTCGCCGTCGAATTTATTTCAAGTTTCCTGCAGATGTGCTAATATCTTTCTTTATCAGGCCTAAAGTGTACAATATCTTCTCATTTTTTCATTGCTATATCAAAGATCAACAGTGAGATAACAAGTTTGATTATCTCGTGCAATGTTCAAGGCCTTTGAGATTGAATTCGAAACTTAGTTCAGTAGATTAATTCTGTTTCACCCTCGGATCTAGGCAGGTATCAACTTCACAGATAGCATTTTGAGCAAACGGAATGAAATAAAGTGCAACGTGAAATAGGGAGACACAGAGTCACAGAAAATAGACAAATGTGATTCATAAGCATAAGACACGTAGTAATATATAACGGTGGTACTAGCAAGCATGGCATAGATATGAGCGAGCTAATCTGACAGAATACAGACAAGAATAACTGCCACGCGCTACGAATCGAACCAAACCGATCAAACAAGCTACGCAACATCGAATTCGCTGCACTCGATAGACGCGCAACGAGAATAATTGGGAAGATACGTTCATCAAATCATGTAAAAACGTAACTGGATCTATGAGAAATAGAGAATCTATTAACATTATTATTAGAAAGAGAAAGTTCTTTATGCGATTCTTTAAATTTATAATTTGCAGATGACAAGGACGTGCTCCACTCTGTTTTACGAGCAATTTTTCTTATTCGTAAATTTAATCAACGAAGAAAGATCTTGCTACGTTCAAAGACGTAATTCCTGCATGCTTTCAGTCGTATTACTTTCAAAGCACGAGCGTACCTACATAAGGGGATTTCTCTAAATTTCAATTTCATCGGCGTTTTTCGATGCATGTTCAGTGTTCTTTCGTTTGATCTGGCTTATAATTACCAATTCGTATACATAATATTATTTTGCTTTTAAGCAACATACCATGTTAATCGTCGATTATCTCGATCCATATAATTATAATATACAAATTGAAATTTAAATTATTTATCGAGATACTTTAGAAATTTATCGACGCAATTAAGGTAATTCCTATCACGACGAAGAGGAAGCGTTTTAATATTTGATATCGAAATTTAGACACTTGTCGTTTGAAATACATATTTTTGCTCGTGCCGACACGATAAATAATAATAAAATCGCATTGTTTTTTTTCGACGTTTCAGGTATATCGCGTGTTAGAATTTTAATAAATTTTTCAAATTTCACCTGCGTTGATGCTCGGTATTCGTAATAAATAGAACAAATCGATCTATTTGTGTTTGCTTTAATATATCGATAGCGGCAGAACAACGGCGGGACAACACTGGTACCGCACTAAATCGAACGGTATGCAGCAGGTAGGTACGTATAGAAACGGCGACGTGACGCGAATACGAAAATTCCTTTGCCCCGAGAATTCGCTCCAGCGATACGGCCTTAACTGTCTGCGGAGATTCAAGGAGAGAGGAGCAATGGCCTGCGAACCGTTATTATTTGCCTAATGCCGCCTCCCGCCTCTCTAACGACAAGAAAATAAATGATAACAGCGCTCTTTCAGAATCTGTTTGCCGTGTAATTTGCAAAGCGGATACCTTATGCGCGGAAAGAATACGAGGAAACGGAATCTGTTGATCCAATTGTGACAAGATTCGCAAAACGCCATGTATTTCGATGTTTTTAAATTACGAACAAAATTACAAATTATACATCGTATCGTGTAATTCGATGATTTTTAATGTACGTTAATCTTTTATGAGAAAACATAGTATAACTATAAAATATTTGCACTTTGAAGATTTTTAGAATAAGATCGGTCAGCAAATCCAGCACGTTTTTAAAGTGAAAGTAGTCGAAACAAAGAATTTTGCTGCAAAAATAAAATAAATATTTGTAAATTTATCTATACGATAATTCTCTACTCCCTTCCATTTCTTATCTCATGAGAACAATGTAAGAAACAGTTTCATGTTATCGGTATCATGCCGGTGGAACATAAAAAGTTAAAAGAGCAAAATAATATCAAAAAAAAATCATTCTATGCAATTAATTTTCTATATATTCCAGATAAACTATAATATATTTCGTGTCTTCCTTTCCTCCGCCCTCACGGTTTCGTGTTTCATGTACCGTTTACTTTGCATTTTAAATTCAGTGCACGCACGAAAACATCGGAAATTTATTCTCGTTCTTTACGTAACAAAATCTACCATACACCGTAGGTAGACTCGTTTGATTTACTTCGTCCTACGGCTAAGACCACAATTCTAAGTTTAATGCGAAATAAATAATTTGGGTTTGCGCACCATAGAAATTTCCCTGGAACAATACGGAGTGTCTGTCGCGGGTAGGCAATTAATTTGCCGCGCTTCCGCGTCATAACGGGCACAGAAATTTTCAAGTTAAGCGGGTTGCGTTCGCGCCGGATTAAATGAACCGGTTCCATGTTTGTTTCTCGATCGTTCGTTCAATTCGCACCGGCACCGTTGCGTCGCTGTATAATCCACGAGCTGAGTTATGTAGATCCAGGGCTTATCGCTCCAGGATTTCCATTCTGTCTCATTATTAATTTCCATGCGTTAAGCAGCCGCGACTGGGATTAGTTGGTAGCGTCGTTACACGAGCCAACGGAACTACCGCATTTCTATGGGGCTCCATTGATTTCGCGATGTAATTATTCTTGGAGGAAATACAGTGCCGACTAACAAATGGTTTGCACCAACTTTTCGCGCATTCGTCATTGTAATATGCCTTGCTTTTATACTTTTGTCTCGGTCTCTCATTGATAATTTATTTCACACCGATGATTCCGTTTTGCAAAGATTCGAATAAAACGTGTTATTGGGAAGCGAGTGAAATTTCTACGTATAATTAGATATCTGAAAATAGTTCTAACCGAAGTTGAAATGGGAAATTAAAGTTGTACGGGTACGAGTAATTAAAATACGAAATATCAATCAACCGTCAAAAGAGAGACAAATTGTTTCCTTGAAAATAAAGCTGAAAAAGTATCTCCCTAAGCGACGTGTATATTAAAACCACGTAAAACTGAAAGTAATCATCAACTTGACGATGAACTACAAACATAAATATCAAAATTAATTTTCGTTTTAACTCTCGTTCAACAATTCTATCCGGCATGAATATAAATTAGCATAACAGCGTCTCCATTTTACCTGGAGGTCACTTCCATATTTAACCGCTCCGCAATGAAAGTCGTATGCCTCTATTCTACTTTCGCCGCGGTTTTCCTCGTATTTATCTCTTTGACAAACAACGACATGCGTACATAGACACACACACACACACACACACACACACGAAACTGAATAAAGAACAATAAAAGAGATACATCGATAAGATGAACTCTGGTGTTACTATTTCTTCGAAACAATTGTCTAGCCCGAAGTATTACATCCTATTTCTTGCCTCCGTTCAGGATGGTGCGAATATTTTTGCGACAAACCGTAACTGCGGAAACGAGCTTATTAGCAGGAAATGCTGTATTCTCTGGAAATAAAAGTTCCTGTCCAACGCGGCGGACACCGGTTCTCACGATACTTTCGTTCGTAAGTTCGTTAACAGTGAACGTCGTCAGACAACAAAACGTCGTACACGTCGCGGATAAAACGAGCAAGTTACACAGAAAGGTTAGAAGGAAAGGAGAATTTTGTCGAACGAACCCACGTTGAAATTAAGTCAGCGTACACGCGGCCAGGATCGAAAAACTTTCTCGTTTCTCGTTCCCTTTTTCGGTGTTCGATTTAACGCGATCGAACGCGATACTCTCCTCCCCGAGGATCGACGATGGAGCACTCTGTGATCCTCTCCTTGTTCAACAGACTTGGAAACTTTCAAAAGGCCCGGATCCCCCACAAATCACATAATTTGTATGCATGAAGTCGGAATGTAGACGCGTTGCGATGGCACGGCCAAAGTCACGGCTCGCCGAGATTCCTGCGAGCCAGACGCAAATTCACTTCTGGCCGAACGTCGTGACCCGTTCGTGTAACGAACAACCACGCAGACAGTTCAACGTTTCGCGTTTTCTCCCTCGACGTTATACGAGTTCAAGCTTGTGGACGATTCGATGAAACATCTCTCTCGCGGACCCAGCTCTCGTGTTTCTTCTTGTTAAAAGCCTGCGAAACAGGTCATGCTCGTTGACGGACAGAGAAGAAATTTTGACGAATTTGCTTGGCATCGTCCAGTGTCCATAACGTCCAGATATCACAAGTTCTCCATATTTTATGAAATTCTATCTTTTGTTGCTTATAGCGAAAAGTAGGTCGTTCCAATGCTATTGATATCGTCCGCAGTGGGACTGTGATACCTACATCCCTGCTTTAAGGTGCCGAGTCTATTAGAAACTTATTTTACGACTATTCTTCGCTCCGCTACATTCAATCATAAAACAGGGATAATAAAAGTGTTATTTTATGAGTTAATAGAGCCATATTTTTCCCGGGACGAATCTATCAGCGAATCGCCAATTAAAAATTTTCCGTGAAATAAATGTCCTGCGCATTTGTACGCGAAAAAGCACACGCGCATATCAGTAACGTAATGATAAACAGATTGCGTGTGTTTATGCAATTTCATATTTTTACAAACACAAACGAAGAAATGAAATCAACGTAGAAATGCGTTCCATCCCTTAAATATATCATGCTATACTGTTAGGTCGTCCGAAAAGTTTCTTTCGTTTTATAAGGAGATAATGGATGCACAACATTTTTCATTTTATATTATTTTATCGAATAACGCATGATCCATTTTGTTCTATCAAGATAAATATTACAACGTTAGACGGATTACATTTCATGTTTGTATAAAGATGCGTCGTTGTAAAAGACGTGTCTGTAAAAGAAAGACACTTTTCGGACAACCTAATCGATGTATTCTATGCACTTTTGTATCTCTAAATTTTTGCCCAAATGCATAAACATCCGTAGTCTAGCGGCAGATGGTGAAAATTGAAAGAATCATGTAAACGAAATTAAGCTTGGTGGCGACATCTTCGATAACTCAGCGAGATAAAAATTTTAATCTAACCCTCTGAAAACGCTCCCATTTCTTACTTTCAAATTACTCGCGCAATAAAGGGGTTTCATTTATCCCATTTCAACAAACACTCGAAGATCATTTCTTTTCGCGGTCGCGAGCTACGTAAACGCGCGAATTATAATTCTGCGCGACTCTTCAAGCGATGTTCTCCCGTTCTACATTCGTTTCAGTCGTAACCCGCTTAATTGCATTTATTTAAGAATAAATGAAATTTATCTAGAGCAACGCGTTTCGTCGGATCGAGGTAGGAAAGCAACTCCGAACTCGAGTTTTCCATTTCGAGGCAGCGGCGTCATTGCGCTTCGATGAATCCCACCGATGAATTAGTCCTTGGACCGAAAGAAGCATGTGCAATGTGCAAAGTTACAAACGTTATAATTGGAACGAGTTTATTCGTGATAATGTAGAAACTTTACGAGCTGTCGCGGTACTGTAATATGTACGTTGTACGCTAACTTTTAAAAGTGTAGCGCATAGCTACAAAGTTATAAATACGAGGGTTTGAGACGATTTTATTTTTTCTTGGTAGAATTGTTACAGAATGTTACTACACGACAAAATCGTTTTCTAAATGCAGATGTGCGATGAAAATATGATATCCGTAAGTGTCAAACATTATGGGAGTAGTTTGTTTGATTGTCAAGTTACGGTTGAGATGGAAAAACTTTCTTCAATTCGATAGAGAGATTATTCCAATTTATTCTATTATATTTAAAATTCAATACCAATTTAGTAGCTACTTCGCCGAGCCATGTATTTAGTTTTAACATATTACCGATAAGGTTTTAAATAAATAATCTAAATCTCGTATGAGGTATTTTTGTTGATTTCATGGAGATAGTATAAAAGTATCATTAGTTTGCTGTTTTTTCTTCAGTATTAACAATTTAATAACGACATTAAATTTAACGTATGGACGTATATAATATTAATAGAAATCAACCGAGGCGTCCGTGTAAGTACTTATGAGAGATACCGTACGTCAAAGAAAAAGGATAGCAAGGATTGATCGTACGAGAAGCGTTCGTGACGAACGTTTTAATTTAACACGCGATTCGGAAAAATCCACGCGATTCGAATGTGCAATTTGAAACGATCGGTACATGTGGTTGGGTAAATAAAAAAATAGTATTTCCGGGGATTAGAATCCGCAGAATATCTAGATAGGCAAGTGCTTGCTTTCATGGTGGTGGTGAGCCAATATTTGAAACTGGAATTTTTATTCCATCCTTGATCATCGTTCCTCGTATTTATTCAGAATAGTCGGAAACTTGAATAGTACTGGTTAGTGGTATACGTAGTTTTCCATATTATGTATCTCCAACATAATAAAATTTCATCTGATTTTGTATGGCTATGTAATTACAAATTACTCGTAAATTACTTGTATGAAAAATTTGTTCAGGGAAGAACCGAATGATTTCGAGAGCGACATAATCTGGCGTAATTATATTTTATACTTAGATGTTTTCGGATGTTAGAAGTTAGATATTTCCCGTAATAACGTACGAAACGATTCATGTCGAGAAACTATTGGTTCAGCGAATATCTTAGTCTCGATATTTCAATGGTCAGTGTTGTGAAATTTCTTGTCGATACATTCTTTGTCGAGCATTTCGCTTTGCGAATAATAAATTCCGAGTTATACAGTGGAATTGTGTTCGTTAATATTTCTGTCGATAGGAAAAACTAAATTATCTCTGATTGGGACGAAATTATCACGAAAGAGGATTTTAAGTTTATTTATATAATGAGTTTATTTTACATGACGTAAAACTTGACAATCATCGGCCAACACTCTGTAGGTATAAATTTATATTTGATAATTTGATGGAACGCAAATTCAACACGATGGAGCGGATGTACCTATGGAATAATTTGGAATAATTTGTCAGGTTTACTTTCCAACAAAATAGAGACGATCAAATATTTTACATCACATGCAGCGAAACATTTTACGATGAATGCTTTGAAGATATTTGTCATAAATATATACTATTGTTTCTCCCAAAGATATATTAATAAATGTGTACATATTTTTTGATAATAAAAAATATTTACTTTTTATCGTTAGCGCAACATATACAAATTCGATATCGATTTATGTATAGTAAATCAAAATATGTATCTTCCTAATATTTTTTGTTATTTCAACGTTATGTAACATAAAGAAATTAATTTTAAAGGCATAAAGAGTATCTTTCCTACATAACAATTAACCTGCATGAAATACATCTCACAACAGAACGAACTTTGAACAACAATTTTTCATTATTTTAATAACTTATATCGACAGTACGATTAAAGCTTTAACTTTCTCTATGTATTAACTTTTCGTGTAAAATTTCCAACACAAGCCTGTATATTACATGTCAACACAACTCTCAAGAAATACACTCGGCACGAGTGTTAAACAGCATCAATTGAAAACTCGTGGAAATCTCGAAAGGATCGTATCATCGAGCCGTGAAATTCTAAAAACCAAGTCGAGTGTTCACCGAGTGATACTCGTGCGCCTAATTTTCGCGTATAATTCGCAAACCTCGTTAATCGGTAGGATGGATTTCTTGCTGGTGAGCGACGGGATGCAGCGAGGCATTCGCGAGTTGCGAGATACGCGTGTAACTTTGAACATTGCTGGCAGTGTTGGTGCCACGCGGTTCCGTGCAAGAAGAGACGTATTGCGATGTTGCAGTCCGCTTGGCTGCGGCTGTGACACGGCTGGCAAACGAAGAAAGTAGGACGGCGAGCAGTGTGAAAGAGAAAGGGTTGGAAATGGACACGTAGTTACCGAACGTGCAGAAGAAAACGAAGAAGAAAACTTACAGAAAGAGCTATACACGCATCATAACGATATCTGTTGCATGGAAACGAGCGGAAGAGCAACGAAAGATGCGAGAAAGAACAAAAAACAACGTGGATGTAATGCCAAAGAGCAAAGGTATCGCACGTCGCCAAAGTGAAAGAAGCCCTGAAAAAAAAAAAGGAAAAAAAAAAGGATTACGTTCGAGGAAAGGGGCAAAGGGTTGAACGAGGCTTGGAAGACGCTGCGTGAGACTGTCGGTAAATGGGTAAGTAGGGCGGGGTACGAAAAGGGTTGAAAAACGAGTGGACAAGTAAAGGGAAATTAATTACGACAGCGACCGGCAACCTGGCAGAATTGTTAGCGGAGACGAACATCAACGCAGTTTGTTTTTCTTTGATGTAAAAGTTGCACGACTAACGTTGGAACTTCTGTTGAAAACAAAGAGCGAAGTCCGAGAACGATAATATTTCAGGTTGTTCTTTGTACAATGAAACGAAACAGCGTTCGTTACTGTTACTTTTTTTTTTATAATACCACCGTATCCTGTCACAATTCGTTTATCTCTTCGTTAATGTTTTTAGGGAGCTTTAGTCTCGCGCGTTTGAGAAACTTTGCGCTGCTTTCCTCTACAGTTTCAATACACCAACAGTAATTGTGTATCTTTCTATGTTTCGATATATTAGGCGCGGTTCCGTCGACGTGATTGATCTTTGTTTTTTAGATGTTTGTAAGAATTCTTATCGTCTTCCAGAAACGGTAAAAATATGCTGTAAAAATTGCATTCATATTATTTTATCTCAAGAGGTTATACCGGGCAGGTTTCTCTCGAGGAGAAATAATAATTGAAAGAAAAAGATATCCTAATTGCTAGCTTTTCTTCTCATTGATCTATGTTACCGCACAATTTTCTTATTCAAATTTTGCCATCCGATAACGCGGAGAATGGCGTTTCTGGGCCACAATATTTCATCGTTTAAAATCGATCGATCGACATAATCCTCTAGTGCCATATAATATGATACTGCTTTGAATAATATCAGCATTATGTAGTACATAATGCCATAATCACGCTACATCATGCGAAACGAGGAGTTCAAATGCCAATAAAAATCCGTTACTGATCGATTTTGAGGTTTTACTATAACCTGTAACAAATTATTGTCCCCCCTATTGCAGTTCAATGGTGCGCGGTACGATACACTGCAATTTGTGCTTCGGTATAACTGCTGTCTCCATAATCTTGGAATATTTTGCTAAATTATTCAATCGCTCGATAATAAACGAGAGAATAATAAATAATAATAAAGAATAACGCGATCGGTCGATATAATCTCATTTAGCAAGCGTGTATCGCACAAGAAATTCTAACCAACGCGTCACTGTACTAACGATGCTCTGCGCTTCTTGTACAGGACGAAGAAACTGCCTGCAAGGCTAAATTACAAAGTGACCCGAATAGAGACGCTATACGAAGATGCCACGAGACGCGACTCGGTTCATCACGAGAGATTCGAAAGATGTTTGTTAGCGCAAAGAAGGAAGAAAGAGGCGCGAATGGTTGTTCGAAAGAAGGACACGCGGGTTAGATTCGAAGAAAGAGAGAGCCGGGATGCTAGGTATAGCGACGTAGCCACGGCATGCGTGCAATAGGAAAGGAAGGTCGACATTGCCGAACCGTACAGTGGAACGGAGCCGTGACGAGGAAGAAACAAGGAAAAGACAAGAAGGGACTTTGCGCGGGCGAGTGAGAAAGGAAATGCGCGAGAGGAAGTGTTTGGCTGGAGGGAGAGAAAACGAGACGGAAGGGAAAAAGGAGACTCGAGAGAGGATTGGCACGCGAGAGTGTAGGAGGGAAAAGGAGAGCGAAAAAGAGAGTAAATGGGAGCGAGAGAGAGGGAAAGGAAGGAGGAAAAGAGGCCGAGGCAGAGACCTACATATTTCGTGGGGCCAATGAGACGGCGCAATGTGGCGGCACGGTGCTCTCGTCCTTTTCCAACGCGTTCGCCTGATCTCGGGACGAAGTACAGCGCAGCCAACGGCCAGAGGGAGTGGGAAACGAAGGTAGCTCGGTGGAGTAGAGCGCTACACCGACTCAGTTGCTTACGAGCATTTGCCAACGAACGAACCGAGTCATGGCTGTCCGTTTAGAAAATAATAACGCGGGTGTCGTGCTCGCGACGTGCCGTACGGTGCTTCTCGTGTTCGTCGCCGTTCTTGTTCTTGCAAATGCTGATCAGAACCAGTCGGGACTGAAGGTCGAAAAGCTGTACGTACCGGAAGTATGCGACGCCAAATCGAAGATCGGTGACCAGCTGACGATGCATTACACCGGCACATTGGTGGATGGTACCAAGTTCGACTCAAGGTCAGTCACACTTTACCAACACGATATACGTATAACAGAGAAACAGATAGATTTTACGTTAGATTCCGCGTGTAATAGAATGCGATTTCTTTCTTCCGATTTATTCGATCGTCTCTCGTTGAGAGGTTAGTTCGACAGTCGGTGGCACACGTGTCCTGGAACGCAATGTATTACGCTGATTACGTGGCCGACGTATTTGTGCTGCCATATGTTTTTTTTTTTTTTTCGACGCGTACTTCGTCAAACGGTCAAAGGGTTCTTTCATTCGATAAATAAACATCTGTTTTAACGGCTGGGCATCTGGTCTCGCGAGTGGGTTTTTGGTATGCCAGATTCAAATGTAAGCGTCTGTATCTCCATGTAGGTTAGGATGATGTCAACGATGAAAGATTAGGGACAATTATTGTATAAGATTTGCAAGATTTTCTCCTGTCGTAATCTTCTCTGCTAGATCAGTTCGTTATAGTATATATAAAATGATATCTTCATGAAATGAAATAAATCACATCAATGTGGGTTTAGAAAGTTGACTATACCTGTATATAATATCTCGTAAAAAATTATAATATAGAGAAATGTAGAAAGAAACGTATAATTTTAGAATTACGTTGTTTGATATAGGTTAGGGAAACATTGCTTCAACGTAATAAGCTTCGTATATCATTCTCTGTTTCTTCTGGAACGTTATGTCGTGCAAAAAAGATTCGCGCTGTTGTCATACTTTTTCTTCGCAGCGATGCTAAACTTGACCAACTATCTTGAATTAATCATGTCTCCATGAAGATTTTCCCTTTCGTCATGACATTACGTAAGATATTCCAATGATCGCTATGCTGCAGTTTGATATCCGAGTGCTTTTGATTTACAATTATCTTTTAGATTCTATCGACAAATTGAAATAACTAAATGTAAATTGAAGTATCATATGTAACAATATTTTCATTTTATTTGCAATCATTTAACAACCATCTCGTCGTATAGAAATAAATACTAATCGTCTATTGGTATCAAAAAGAATTACTAACCTATATAAATACTAAACTAAATACACAAAGCACTTTGGTAAACATCAATAGTCAACAAGCAGTTTTAGGGATCCTATGATGTCTTATTAAATATATTGTCAGACTAATCTGATCTGACGAGAATCTTCCATTAAGTTTCCTCGCATTAACGCGAATTTTCATCGCAAACCCTACGCGAAAATAATTAACTAGACTGTATCCTCGAGTAGATATTACATAGAATCGATGTCACGTAGTACAAGCGTCCCGAACAGCTTAAAGTTAGAACACTCCTAAGTTGTACGCATTCCAGACGACGTGCTTGGAATTTATCTTGTTCCAGCAAAAAGTGTTTCGAATCGATTCGCAGTTCTCTTAAAGTTCGATTATATTCGCATACATATTTCGATCGCTCGTTATCGCTATTATACATTTACATCAAGGGATTAGGAAACATTGTCAAAGACTAATTAGACCGTTTGACTCTGGAATCATTGAAGAATGTGTTTTCGTGATCAAAGTTCGCCCGTATAGTTCGTAATAGCGTCGATGTAACTGCGTTTGAATCTTCAGTATCGTTGGGCGGGAAGGTTTACACGTCGAAGATTCGTTCGAACGCGATCGGACCGAACGATTTGCCAACGCGGCGTCTGTACGAGAAACAGGCACAAACAGATAATCTTAGCAGTAATCTGGTAATATTCTCACAGAATTGGCATGTATATATGTAGCATATTGGTTATTATTTATCATGTTATTTATGACTGCGGACTTTGCATCTATAACACTTCAAGGCACAGAAATACACGGAAAGTACATAATGTGCAAAGATGTATAAAAAGAAAAACATCCAGTGCAAGTATAGCGCTTGGTATATTATTTCGCAAGTAACGTTGTGTCCTATTCTGCCTGATAAAATTAAAAGGTAACTAATTTAGAAAAGTTACATTCAACGATCGAAAAGATTGCAAATGCTATTAGTATGGAAACGATGGTTAACGATGAATCAGGAGAGAATCTTTTTCATTATTAATGATTTTCCTAAAACAACGAATAGCCTTTTCTCGATTGAAATTTAAGCGAGTTTGAGATATAGAATATTCGAGGACTGCAACAGAATTAACTTTCCGCAGAAATAAAAAATGATCGATTGTGAAATATTGGAAATAAGCAGCTAATGGAAATTATTTCAAATATTTCTTTTGGAATAATATGTGTCGAATCAAGTTTCCTCGCCAGTATAATGTACAATATTTGGAATGGAAATTCTATGCATTAATCTATCTGTAATCGATACGTGCATGTGAAGTAGATATATATTTATATATATATATATATATATATATATATATATATATATATATATATATATTCGCAATGAATTTGTATTTAAGTGAATTTAAATGTAATGAATTACGTGCCGTACAATCTATAAAAATTGAACAGAAATTCTTAACAAACAGTGAATATTGCAGACTGTTACGTGGAGGCAAAACCCAAGTAAATATTAATTAAACGTAATGTTTTGATAATGACGTTGCTAATGTTACAACGGGACTAGTTCGTGGTTCAAGTATTTTTATACCTCTTGTTTTCTTTCCAACGGTATATAACAGGCAAGCATTGAAAACCAGTGGCGAACGCGAAAAGTTAATTACTCTGCGAAAGCGTGTTTCGCCGATTCCGTTATGATAATACGAAACAGGCGCGTTCCCACCATCTAGAATAGAATCTTAGCTGATTATCGGTAGTGAGAAATCTCGGCGGAACGGCCTCATTCGAATTCAGGCCCTCGACCGCGTCAGAAATCGGATTTGACAGTCGGTTTACTTACGTGCTCCGCTGTCCGATCCATGAAGTCGTTCGCCAGAATTAATTGCTCCTCGATCCAGAGGTGACAAACTCTCCAGCCGGTTGATCGATGACAATATCGTGGTCTAGTGACATCTCCTGCGGAACGTCAAACGCTTCCTAATATTGTATTTTACAGAAATTAAAGAGGCGAACTTTCGACAAAGAAAACCGACAGCCGTTCGTTCTCAGGCTACTTGTTTTTCTCACGAATACCTATTTTACAAAAGTCAAAAGTAACTTCGCTTTCCACCAACAGCCCTCCTCTTTGACTAACGTAACTGATAACTATTCCGATAAACGATGTTGAATATATTTTCACGAGTAAATAAGACTAGTTATCGCGTTCACCGGTGACCTCCATTCGATGATAAATTAAGCAATCGCACTTCCTTTCGTTGCTGGTTATCTCTTGAGTGATTGCCAGCGAAATGTCGGATTATTAATAACGATGACCCCTAGAGACTACAGAAAAGAAAATGAGGATCGTCCTTGGATTAATCTAAGAGTAGATGATACTGGGTTTGATGCAGCGTGTTGGTATTTTATGGAAGCAACGTATATTATCAGATTAATTTGCTGTTGTTAGATTAATTAAAAAATTTATATTTTACTTTAAATGTAGTTGAAAATGGTAAAGAAAAGGTCATAGATAGAAGGTCATGGAAAGATATTTTAATATAATGTTGTTTTTCAATGACCCTGACCACTTCTGATAGCTTAATATCTGCTGATAAAATTGCTATTTGAGTCAATTGCGTGGAGATAATACGACATGGGTTCTTACATACGAGGCATCCCATTATCGCGGATATCTGCTTTGGCAACGAATTCAATGATCATTAATAAAAGGAATTACATTGACATATTACATAAGTTACTTGTTTCACATCGGTTCTACAGAAATTCCTCTTTAATACGTGATTTTCTTTGAAATATCTTTATGATATCTAGCAACAAATAGACGCACCCAAATGTCTCTTTCTTTCTATCTACCATGTATTAATCTTACAATTATTTTCTCAAATAATGGTTTCTGTAAGATTTTAAGAAATATCATTAGAGAGGTTAGATTAGGTAGATTTTCACATATAAATTTTTGTAGTAATGCGATCAGTCACAATATTTTTTCTAGTTTGACAAGTGAATTGCAACGGATTACGTGCACAAAGTCGTCTGTATGATGGATTGCACATCGTTAGACGTTTAAAACATGTATTTCCAAGAGGATCTGCTAAAGAATAAAGCCAAGTTAGTCGTGCGTTTATTACACAAAAACATCGCTTTTACGATCCCTTGCGTATTTTCTGCTCGGTCGAATGTTAAATCCAGAGACAAATATCGTTTCAGTATCGGAGAATCTTCCTGTATCTCGAAAGATACCTCAAGGAAATGTCATTTTTCTATATATCGAGTTATTCACGCGAACGGGCATCATCGAGCAGCTCTTTGTGATCTAAATTCGATATTACGAGGGAGTACTAGCTGGAAACAGGTCCTTTGAGCTTGTAACATGTCGCAAAATTGTGTCGCGATTGGATAAATCTTGTTGACGGGTTTTAGCGTGTTTTCATAATTTCGTGCATCTGAAATCATCGCTCGTTAAAAATTTCACGTTGGCTTCTCGTTGGGACGTTTTCATGTCCCGTTTGAACGTTTCTATTTCTTTCTTTACTCGGCAGGTGCTTCGAACTCGCTCTCATGCACGTTGCTTTGATCATCGTATTAATTAAAACGTAAAAAACTGTATACACCAAGCAGACGAATTTCCCTTTGTACGCACGGATACTTTCCCGAGCGTGACGTATCGCGTTTGAACATTTATCACGTTCAACTTTCTTCGGTGTGCGTTGTAATTTTAAGCGTTTAAAATGAGAAACGTGACACGAGCTTGAGGATAATTTTAGTTAGAAGAATATAAACAGGTTTACAACGTCTTTTTTTATTAGCTAGTTTAGTTAGCTAGTTCATATATCGAAAAATAAATATAATTACGATTATAATTTTGTTTAATTATTAAACTATAATCTTTCAAAAATGAACAAACCAAGTTACAAATCGTTACTATTATATATTTCGAGACTAGAGTGAAAGATTATAATGTTAGATTATAGCAACTGATTGAATCGATTTTATAATCTACAATTATTTCAATTGCATATATTTCATAATAACATATTATACATATACCCAATGATAATACGATACATTCCAACAAATCGTTTCATTCGTATTGATAAAAGAGTGTTAGAATTTAATCTTAAAGTTAAGATTAATAATCTGTGGAAGACACAATGTTTATGTTAAAATAATATTCAGTGATATTTATTAAACAGAACCAAATGTATATAAGCGAGTGATATAATTAACAAAGTATGCAAGAATTGTTGATCGTTGGTCAGTTACTCTCAGACTAGACTTAGGCAGTGACCCATGATTCCTTAAATATTTTGAATCCCACTCTCTATACAGTAACGAGTATGACGTGTGTAAGTGTCCTGTTCAAATGCCTGTGTATGTGCTGTGTAAGAGTATATGTGCCTATGCGTATAATATCGTTGTATTCTAACAAAGAGTGTAAGTGAGAATAAGATTAACTGTGAAATAAGAGAAATGGTTATTACCCTTAAAAGAAACAGGTTAACATTTACATAAATAAGAAATGGTAATTTCTTCCCAGGTTGAAGATTACGCGCTCAGTAACCGGCTCTCTTGATGATTACGATAGATCAAACGATAATCATATTCGACCAAACTGACCGTCTTGACGTGTTTTAAAATTGTTTCGTGAGGCCGTTACTGGTACCGTTAATCGCGGAGTCAACATATTGCGCCACGAAAAGTTAATAGCCACTTTTGAGGTCAATACGAAGAAAGGCGATGAATCATTTCGTTGCATATGTATGATACCTTGAGTACACCACGATATCTTGCTTATAAAATATTTCTTGCTTCTTTCTAATATTCAATTATACTTGGATCTAAAGATAGTTTATTCTCTGCTATCAAATATTACAAATATTATATATTTAATATACATTAATATACAAATTTTGTAAATTTTTAAGAATTGATTACCGTACGATTAGTAGCTCGTGTGATATTGAATATAGAATTCAAGATTGAATGACTTATGGCTTTCAGTGTTTTCGCAATAGTTTTCATAATGCATGTCTTAATGGATCACGTTTTATTGCATGGATCATTCATTTTTAATTCGTATTTATTCTGCAAAATAAATGTGCCAGTGAGCCATGTTAGAATATTTTTTATAATAATCCCAGAAATTTATAGTAACAGTAATTTCCTCTCAAATACAATACCATTTGATTTAAAGTCAAACAAACGTTTAAAAAATCCTTTGAAACGGGGAAAGTTTTACAGATACTTTTCAATCAGGTTGTCTGTAAAGCGTTCGTTTACAGAGGGCTTACGATTAAGCCACGCGATAAAGGCGTCCGTCGTGATAGATTTTTACTCTTTTACAGTTTTCTACCAAGCAGTCCCATTAAAAGTTCGTAAAAATTTGATAGAAAACACGAAAATGAAACTGTGTAACATCTGTGATTACTTCGCGCATTTGAATTAATCCGTTTATACGATAATTCATTCTGTTCAATATACGTGTAATGGTGACATTTTATCGTGAGATCCTCTTTAAAAAAAATAGCGACGAGGGATTTGTACGGAACATATGACGAATTCATTTTTCTTTTGTTCACGAAGTAATTCGACCTTTCAACAAAGTGTTGTTTGTTTCGCAAACAATGTTACTAACTGCCATAGAAAAATTGGTTCCGCGTTTTATAACCTTTTCACCGGGCTGTGATTCCGCCGGCATTGTACTTATTTTCACGCGTAAACAACGGTTAACGAGAAGTGGGAAAAAGATTGGTCGTCGTTGAATGCGGGTGTTGAAAATAATACAGGGCGGTTCGTGAATGTGCAACAATACTTCTGTCTTTTTATCACGAGTCTACGCGATAAAATAAGTGAAAAATGTACGAATGAGAGGAGCGCATGCTATGGTTTCCAAATGGTGGAAGATTAAGCGAGTATTTTACCGTTTTGTCTTGCTTTTGTCGAAGAATATTACATAAAAGTAAGTCGAATGATTTTAAATCCGTTATTCGTACAATTTATCCGGCAAAGTAACGTTTTTCAACTTGAATATTTAAATTATCATGTCTTTTTACTCGTGGTTTTCAATTATTCTCTAGATTATTATGATTCTACGAGATATAACAAAAGAAATAGCTTCAGATATAGAACTAGTTATTCGTAAAATTGGAGGCTGGTAGAACCGTACGAAAACAAGACGAATAAAATTAAAAAGAGCTTGATCCATGTCTAAATTCACGGTGTTCATATATTTACGGCATAAATTTGAATTTCATTTATCTCCATAAAACATCAACTGTCGTATAGCCTTCTCCTGTCGTAACGCATACATGTACAGTTGTAAACTCGTGCAAGCTATTTTCTGCCTTGTTAATTTCCTAATTACGCGTGGCGATTAAACTTCCTTTTTGGGAGCAACGTTCGCCGAATGAAATTGCCAACCCTACCACCGAAAACGTTTTGACGGGATCACTGATTAAAGCTTTAACTTTTCGAATCTTTAATGACGAATTTAAAGCGTGCACTAACGAATCTGCAGCGTCTTAATAGCCAATTACAGCTACCGAATTACGTAGAGCCGGGAGAGCTGTCGTTAATACATATTCGGATACTATGATGTTCCAGAAATTGTTGCTCTATACATATTTTATTCTTAATAGCGTTATGGATTTACCTTCTGATATATTGAAACATTTATTATAATTAGCAGAAAATTATGAACAATAGATATTATTGAATGCAGAAATTCAACATCGATAGTAATTACATTATTTTAGGGTACTTGAGACATTTTATTTTATTTTTATAAAGATACTTTTTCTATTACGAAGTCTACTGTCTTAACTACTTTCTATAGAGAAGATCTATCTTTAGATTTACCGGCTTCGGATCGAGCAATATAAATACACAAATATCCCAATTTACATACAAATATATTTTAAACGCAATTTTATTACAAGACTAGTCTAAAACCTTTCTTAGTTTCTTCGTCAAAAGGAACCACAATTCCGTCGTTTCCAGATCGCAACACGAAAAAGAAAGCGAGGCAAACGACGAGTTGGCGCGATGATTAAAAGTGTCGCGGAACTTTCATTCCGGATGCTCTTTGCTTGTCGATTGCCACTCGTTCCGCTTCTTCTTCGTCTTACTCGCTTATCCAAATTCCGTCTCTTTTCATCAATAAGCTTCGCGGTCGCTTCGAGCAGCTGTTTATTGTGCTCCGTTTAGGTGGTTCCTGTCTGTATACAGAATTTCACGACGGTTGTCGACCATCCACGGGCGAAAACGTCGACTCCATTTGCCGCGTTCTCGCTAAAGAGCTTAGCTTCTTCGTTCATGAGTCGAGTTCTCGCCCGGCACAGCGAGTTCTCCGGGCCAGGTTCCGCCATTCCCAAAGCAAATCTTCGGTCGTGTCGGTTTTTGTTCCGCGAACATTCCCCTTCTGTGTCGACGCTTTAATGCACTCTTTCCAACACTTCCTCCCTCCAACTCTGTCTCCAACCCTTCCGCCTCGACACACTCTCGCGCCCGTTCGTTTATCTCGTCCTCCCTTTTCCATCGTTCACGGCGTATTTCTCGCGACGCGTACCGAGCAATGCGTCGACTTTCTGAAGGCGTTCGTTCTGTGAATCGGCGCTCGGTGAACACACGGCTCGTGAATGTTGTCGACGGCTATGGAAATAAAGGCAGACACGCGACGCATCGGTCGCTGAAAAAAGTGCCACGGAATCTGCGTCAGTCTGTTGGATTGCTCGAGTGCTTCTCAGCCGACTAGCAGACGTTTAGATTGCTCGTGTTCAGGTTTCACGTGATGCAACGCGTGATATGTTTAGGATGATAATGTTGGCGATAGTAAACGCCGAGGCTGTGACAGATTGAGGCGATGGTACATAGAATTCATTCAGAATTGTCATTTCAATGCTGATACTGCTCTTATGGTTTTATTCATTCTAAGAAGTTGGTAAAACCCACGATGATTTTTTCGTTATTAAACTTTAAATCTCGCTATTAAAGATTTCAACGACAAACTGATATTGTCTATTACGTAATTTGTATTAACCAAAGTAGCTGAAAATCATTTTATAAAATGTAATAAGTTTCTATGTTGCATCGATACATGTTGAACTAAATATGGATTTTTTAATTTTATCTAAAGTACGTTTTAAGTCTTTGCCTTAATATGTTATGTCTTTTGCTGATCGAGTGTTGTTCGTGCGCAGTTGGTTGACATTGCCACGTACTGTGCCGACTACTAAAAGCTATTTAACTAGTCCATAAGACCATTCACGTGAGAAATAACTATTGAAACGATTGTTAAAGACTAGATATGACAAGTGACGATTACGAATGATGAATAGCAACTACGGATGACAACCAACGACTAATTATAGATACACACTTGAATGGGGATAAAGTAGCTGGTCGCTGGTGGACGGTGGCTCGGTAACAAGATGATCCGATCAGGTCAAGGCTCGATACTGTGAAATACCGAAAAGCGTTAGGCTAGGTACCAGGTATCAGGATTCCGAAAGATCCTTTGGGGTATGATTTTATGGTACTTTGCTAGCAAGAAAACGAACAATGATCAATCTCTAACGAACGAATTTTCGCTAAATACCGCGCGTGGAAATAGCGAACTTAAGATACACGGCGCTCCATTGTATGAAAAAGCCATCCCATTGCATTTCTTATCGCGCAGTAAAAGGAAGTTCTTTTGAGTTTACAGTTTTATCGAAGCGACAAATATCTTTAAAATATTCACGAGTGGAAAGCATAACTTTTTGTATATGCATGCTCTCTCAGCTACTACATTTCGAATATCTATCAATCGATGATGCTATCGATTTATTCAGAATAAATACGTAAATTACACGATCATTGCATGTAACGTTCTTCGAGCGATGCAAAGAAGTTGGATACCGAAACACATCGAGGTCCGTTCTTTCTATGATTCCACCAGCGTTACGCTTTCTGTATCTGCTGGTTTTAGTATTGCCGTTTTTTTTTCTCTTGTTCGTTTCCTTCTTCCCTGTTTGCTCGAACGACTGTCAAGTTAAAGTTCTGTTTTATTGAGGTTGTACCTATCTCAGTTTATACTGTACAGTCGTCCGTTTCTTGGTTCCCTCGGGTTCTATCTGTCTGGTCTCGCGGTCCGCGCGTATATCGAACGCACACATGTCGTTTGTCTTTGACGATATGTATATTTGCGTAAAGCGTCACCAAAACGATACTTTTGATAAAAATTATCGAAGCGAAGATTAACCAATAAAAATTATTAAATCGAATGGCTAATAAGATCATTGAATTTGAAAGTCGTTTTATTAAACGATCAAATAAGAAGTACGCGTACGTAAAAAGATGAACCATAATGCCAGTACTACGTTTAGAATGCCATTTGTGCGTCGAGACGTACTTAGTTTATCTAATCGTATCTGTCACGTATCTGTAGGATTCTGTTATCGATTTAAACCTGAGCCGAGTGTCGCCAGATTTTAATTGTACAAGTGCGTGACTATCTGATTCGAAATATATCGGAAGAATGAAACGTATCGAACGAAACGAAACCAGATAACCAGATACCAGATTTCAGGAGAATCTGTTCGTTGCTTTGCTATTTGTCAAGATGCTGCGTACGCGACGGACCTTATCTTCTCGTTTGGTTCGTCACGGCGCCACGGTGCGATTAAATCTAGGACGAGATTACAGCGTGCAACTAAAACGCGAACCATTCGAAGATAAACGATTTAATCTGGTTCCTTCGATCACGTGTTTCGAATTTCACGTACTGTGATCGGCGAACAGAACAGATTCCTTAATTATAACTTTTGAAAACTAGACTGTATATATGGATATATAGATCTTACTTTATTGGTTTATCGCTTGTGCTTTATTACTTTTAGCTGGATCGTGCCCTTTTTTTAATTAAACGAGTCACGTATTTTGAACATACGTAAAGTATCATAATTAACGAGGACAATAAGGTTTCATTATTTTTGTAACCTATACCATACAACTTTTGCTTAATCTTTTTTCAATGTCCGCGAAGGATTATAGTTTTAGCGTGTTTTAAGATTCAGTAAAATGCAGTAATTAAAATTCCGTGATCAGAAGCTTCACTGCTATGTTTGGAATTTTGTTGAATTCCTGCCTCTCCGAACACTTGCCTATGGTCTTGTTACACCTTCATATTTAATTAACGCGTCTCTATTATGTAAAACATAAAATAAAGCAAGGAACAGTTTCTACATTATTATCTCTTTCCTTAAAAAGGATACAAAAATCTACTACGTTAAATACCTAAAATGTTTGTATCTATTATTTTCTTCATTTTCATCGCATTCCATCAATCTTAATGAATTCAATGGAAACTGGTCTCTTCGATAGGTATAAAATAAGGATAAAAGAGATGTTCTGTACCGCTAACTCATCCATTCCACTATATTTCCGTAAATACTCGAGTATCGTCCCAGCACACTCTCGCTACACGATTCACGATCCATAGTTTAGATTATTTGGTAGTCGTTCTACGAATATAGAATGCCAAGTGAAATCGTGTAGCTGGACGAAGCATAACAGGAGAATCGGAGCGGATATTAAAGGGAATCCGAAGCTTATTCTGTTACACAATGCACATTATCTGATTTTATCCCGCACGGTTATCGGCCACGATTCGACAGATTAGATCCGATTCTATCTAGAGGGAATGGATATTCATCGAATTGGTGGGTATCGAACAGCTGGGTGGTTCGTGTTCCACCGAAGATAACTCGTTCTTGTAATTGGCAGGCCGTGTATCATAGAAATTCAGTAGTGATCGATGAAGGTTGACCGCCGCGCCGTTTGGAAATGGGTCGTATCAATTTTGCGTAGCGCTCCCCGGTGGGTTGATCGAGTTGACCAGTTGTTAGCGGTGTTGCCTTGTTTGGGGACGAGCGGTAACGAGGGCTCGCGGTGATAGAAAATTAACGAAGCATGTCTCGAATAATTGGTGAAGGGAAACTTGCAGAGGGCAGTGGTACCTTCGAACAAAGTGTTTCCGGAATTTCGAGCAGCGCGTTCGCGGAATTTCCCCGAGAACGAATATTAATTTTCGTTGATTGAGTTCTCGGTTGCGACTCATTGTTGCGTTGTTACCTAAGATTCGACCAAGTTGCCGAAGTTATTCGTTTGAGGTAGAAACGGTATTAAAATGACAAAAAGCTGATTTAGACTCGAGAAATTTCAATGAAACGAAGTAGGGTCATCCGAGTTAGTTAGTTTCGATATCTTGAAATTCAATTTTTCACTTTCTATGGAATAATCAAGTTTGTTGTATATTGCGAGATAGTATTAATCTCCGATATCGTAATGAAAGAATGAGAAAGCGTTGCGCGCTTTAGGTGTAATAAAAAAAAAGTACAACGTTATGTAATCTAGGCTGCTGATAATTTGTGGGAATATTAACGTCGTTATCGGTTGGGAACATCTTGCCTGCTGAAGCTATATTAGAAGATTAAATTACAAGTCATTTGTAGAAGACAATAATCATCGAGCTCTTAATGCGTAAGGTATATTTCATTGTTTATCGCGTCATTAACATCTAGTCACCTACTAGTCTGCTCTTTAATTTATGATATTCGAATTTGGCAAATTACGAGTAAAAACGCGATATTTTTTTAAGATTATGAGTAAGAGTGAATTAAGTAGGGCGTCTTAAATAAATAACTTACACCCTGGAATTTCATGTGCAAGCAAGTTGCGACGCACGCGCGAGATCATTATCAATAAGCAAACGTGAATTAATCTGTGTGATCTGTTCGTAGTCAGAAAGAATCGCCGACCAGCGCTTTTCGCAACTACGATGGAAAGGCTGGCTTTTCGAAATTATTAATGGTATTTTAACGATCCGCTCTCTGCCGAGAACATTATAACTCGCACTCCATTGTTCGCGTCTTCTCTCGGAGAAGAAAAGTTTTCGTCACGGAAGATAACGCACGATGGACCAAACGAATCGATGCACGCGAATAAAAGTTAGCCTTTCAACGACTCGTATTCTTTGTTTTACGATGTAATTCATTATCTTCTTGCATCTGTCACGATACAAGCGACTCTCTACATATCGCACGACCTATTTGCCCAGTGGGTGGTCGTAATGACGAAAGTTTCGCGATCCACGGTTCAACTTTCCGCAAAAACCGGTCGTTCTTGTCAGCTGTTCGATCGAGCTTCGAGTGTCCATTAGAAATACCATGAAAACATCGAAGTCAATCTAAACAGTTGGATGATGTATGTACGATAGCGTGACGAGAATTCCATAATAGCTTGGATATCATCGCGCCCCTGCTTTTCGACCTTTTTCCCTTTATTACTTTCGCAACTTTTTTCCTCACGTAATCGTACGGTCACTGCGTTGTGCCAAGTTGCTAAACCCCTATGTGCACGTCGATATTTTGACTGTAATCTCAAAGACCGTACTTTCGTTTAATAAGAGTGATCCTTGGTTTACGACACGTGTAATGGCAGCGAGAAACGAACGATGTACCGAGTGCCTTGATAAGAACGTTATTGGATCTCTGGCGAAATGTATAAAGTTTTTGATTGATTCGTAGAATATAAAGTAACATTTTTTATTACGCTTTAGTCATTGAATCATGACTCCACGAGGACAGATTGAAAAGTTCCCGGAATCGCCGCTAGCAGTTGCTTTATTTCTTACTGCTATTGTCATTCCGGAAACTTTTCAATCCGGCCTCGCAATATCCTGTCTTATAAAATTCCTACCAGAATAGGATACACCAGTGATTTTAATATCTTTGGCAAGAATAAAAATCTTAGTTTTTTATTTATTATGGATGTTCTCTCAAAAAAAAAAAAATGTAACTTTACACTCGGACCTTTGACAATCTTTGTGTTGATTAAAGACGCTTCTTTGTTATCTTTCATATTTTCCCTTGTCACTTCGTTCTTCAAACGATCTCGACTAAAGTTCGATTCAGGATCGATTATATACAGATTGAATCAGTTCAAGATTCGAGGAACACAAAATGTAGAGAATAGGAAAAGATTAAACGACCATCTGCTGAAACGAAAGCGAAATAAAATTTGAGTATCATAAAAATCGTACCGCGGATTATTGAAAGATGGTTTTAGAGTAACAAAATCTTCAACTTACAAAAATAGAGGATGAAGTGAAACTCTAATAGGGAAATGTACGCTTTCAAACAGAAAAGTTACCAACCTTTTACCTATAGAAATTTGGAAGGTAAAACAGACTCTTCGTATTTACTAACTACAATCAAGTCTGCAAGGCGCTATCTAATAAGATTTCAGAAATTATAATATCTTCCAACAATGGGAGAAATCACCATGTTTTAGTCCATAGAACCTTACAACCACCGTTTGCATCTCAGTTCATAGGCAGTTTCTGAAAAGCGGGGCGTTCGCTGGAAGCTTTGAATACATAGTATCCCGTTTGTCAATAATCGATGCCCGTCTAACAATCTAATTTCACGGCGGCGTATCTGGCATCAAGCGGAATTCACGGTGTGTCTGACTGTCTGGTCGTCTGTCGGTACACCCAGCGTACGTATTTTATGCGAACGGCTGTATTCGTCGAGCGTGCACTTGAGAGACAGCCCAGCCGCAGAGAACAGACGTATTCCGCATTAATTTAGCCACCACCGCCGCCGTTGCCGCAGTCACCTCCTCCTACGTTACATATCTCACGTATTTAACTAAAACACGCCAGTAGCTGCGCGCTACTTCCGGAAACTTCAACTTTCCCGGAAAGACAGAGCCGAGGCCCAACGCCAGTCGAAATCATTAGCGGTGGCCGCGAAATAGAAGCAGCAGCGCGTGTAAACAGAACACGCGTGTAGATGGGATTCATAAATTAAGTAAACTGTTTGAATTAACAACATCCTGCCTGCGGCTGGCCCGCAACGCAGCATCCAGATACATTCAGATTAGGCGCATAACAGAGCAAGTGTTACGTTAGGGTAATATTCCTGAGTTATTATTTTAGGGTCTCAAAGGAAACGCGGTACATAGTACATAATTTTCCAAGGACAAGATGAATATAGGGAACGACACGAAAAGTATGGAAGAATGCGCGCGATAAATTGAATTTCCTACTTTTTACAGAGAAGAATCCTTAAAATTCAGTACACTGCCGATCGATATCACGTTATCGATATTGTCTGTCTATTTGGTTTCCAACAAAATACCTGTGTTTTTTATACTCTGCAAAATAATTCTTACGATATTAAAGTTTTGAAGATTTTACAAAAATGAAAAACGGATAGTAAACGGCAATTTATTTTGATACGCGATTCATGTAAAAGGATACAGTTTTTATTAAATGAATTTACATACTGAAAGTTCCAATTTTACACGATATTCGACGCGAAATAAGAATAAATAAAGAATGTGTTTACAAACCTCAGACAAAATCGATATCTCAATCGAGAAGTAGTACGCAGCACGGGAACTGTTATTGCAATGTGATTTATGCCCGGAAAGTAAGTTCAGTTGGATACACTCTGGAACACGCAAAGTTATAGTTCCGCCGCACTTTTCTGCTATAACCTTGCTTTTAACTAATAAAGCGATTTCGCGGAAGGACGTAAGTCTTACAGTTTATTTCGACTTAATTCTTTTGAAATTGATAGAAATATGATTTTCAAAATATCTTTTACGAAGGTTCTTGGCTTTTTATCATTTTTCATGCTATCACTAATAACGACACTTCTTTTGGAATATATGATACTGTTATAGACAACTAATGAGATTATAAAGAGTGTCCTAGTTATTTTTTCACGGAACGATACTGGCATATTCTATGAATAGAAATAAAGAAAAAATGTCATATAAATGTAGAGCCATGAATGTTGAGAACGAACATTATTAAAAAGATAATATCGCATTCATTGTTGGAAAGAAGAATTCACCCGAAAAGGATTAAGAAAATAATCCTAGTCGTAGTCGTGAAAAACGTACATATTCTCGTCACGTATTTCAAAGCGAAACGAAAACCTAATCCAAAATCGAAGAAAAAAATCCTCCGCTAAAAGCGGCGCTAACGTTTGTTGTCTTTTTCGAGAAGTGAACGATACGATTTTGGAATAATGGACTGTCAGATCTTAAATTAACAATTCATTGGGAAGCTGGTGGAACTTTCGGAGCTTTTTGTCGAAGTGTCAGAAGAATTTTCCTAAAACTATCCTTTTTTTTATATTGGTATTTTTTCTGCTGGCAGGCGTACTATAAAAATTTGACATGCTTTTCTCGCGTTGCGCTGGTACCATCTCCATCAAACGGGATTCGCACAAAAGCACGACCTTTCACGTTCGAAAGAGAATTCATTTGATTAAACAATAAAAGCCGGCGTTAAATTTAAACCAACGCAGCGAACCCGTTTGTTGTCGTTTTCTTTCATTAAAATATTTCTTTCTTTCTTTGTTTCGCAGCGATAATTTTATTGTATCTTACTGTACAACTGCAAATAAGAGTAATAAAGGTGAAAGCAAGAAGTAGAAAATACGTCTGGTAGAGAGTAAACCAACTCTTACATTGCACAGTACTTTTAACCATTTTTACCTTTCATACGAGGCTTTTCACATATTATGCAGTGGTATATTACGACGAGTGGTATACGTTATTTTATATTCTTCTATCATTTTTAATGATGACGTAAGTGCTATATTTCTTTAAAAAATATATATATATATATAAAATAGAATTCTTTGTGCGTATTAAATAAATAAAATTGATGTCTTTACTAACTACGGTAATTATCTTTAATATAATTAAAAGACAATTAGTACTCGATAATAATATTAAAACGAATGTATAGAGCGACGATCTCTCAAACACCGTAACATTCAAATATTACTAAGAGTCATTGTAATCTTTATAATTGCAAATTCTACGGAAAACTTAACGGAAAAAAAAAATGTTATATTTTCATCACTCGTAGAAGTCGCGTTACCTCCGTAGTCACGCAGTAGCATTAAAAACTTCTCGGTTACCCTTTCACCCTGGTTGCATTAGGAAACCGATGCACGTAACTCCGTTCCCATTCACGAGATCAATTATTCGCGCGCGAGCAAGTTGGTCGACGCAGGCCCATAATTTTCCCATGTTTGTTCTAACCGCAACGTAGCCGAAGCAACAGCGTGTTCGAAGGGTGGCGTACGTGCGCGCACGAGCTGTTTAGCGTGCAGACCACGAGTCCCCTAGTCGATTACCTTGAAAGTTCATTCGTGAACGCAGGAGTGGCGGCTCCGAAGGGCCGATAACGAGGAGGCAAGGTACGATAACGTTATCGTTCTTAGTAAACCTTCGGCCTCGGTGGCGTGGACTCGTTGTGAAGTGTGCTTCGTAGCGTGCACCCGTTATCTCGTTGTGCATGGCTTCCTGGCTGAAGCCTAGCATCGACCACCAACCACGTGCCGATACATCGCAGAAAGCTGGTCATCGTGTCCTTTATCGAAGGATATGTCCTTTATCGATCCGCGACCTTTTATTCCTATCTGGTCCACATCCTCTTTTCTGTTTCGTCGTAGCTGATATCTATTTTCCTCTGATACCGATGGGAATGAAATTTATTCTAATGTTAGTTTTTTTTTTTTTTTTTTGTATATTCGTTGGAATATTTATCGAATTTGTTGAATACTCTGTTCGTTGAATAATTAATCTATTGGTTTTTAGTTGTTTATAAAAATCGAAAGGTAGGCAATAAAAATGATTTTTAGTGACGTTTTCTTGGAGCAAAACGAAAGAATAGTCTAGCTGGCGTCTTTAATTTCTACTCAATATATTTGAATTTTTTGAATAGAATATTATATAATCGTTGCAAGCGTATCTGTTATTATATCATAGAAGAAATGCGTTTAATTAAATCAAGTATATATACATATATATTAACATAAGTTCATCCAGCATGACAGTAATCCCAGCGTGTGATAACGGTTCTCATCTAGATACATGCATCGAACGACCATTCGATGCACTTTATTTCGTTGTTGTCAATTCGGCGCAAATTTCAATTAACCGATCCGTGGCCGTCAAGGAGCGAACGTTGCGATAACGCACAGGCTATCATGCATTATAATCGTAATACTCCGGCGAAACAGAGACATCGTTGCACGAATTTCCATTTTACGAGCGGTAAAATGGAAACAGGCGTTATTTGCCAGTGTGCCTGCTTTCATATTTATGAAAGACAGGCATATAAATGTGTGTTTCAAATTGTGCAACCGTGTTCGAACAGTTTGTCAACGTGCGTTGCATTTTGCAATTAAACGGTATAAACGCGAACTGTCTTTTTGTCAAGGGGTCGCCTTGTTGCCGGCATTAGTCTCGCAATTAATTTCTCGGTTGCTTACGATGTCAACGTCATGCAAGGGCTAATTGTCCTTCTATCAACATAATAGAGTACCTACGTAGTAAAGCACGGGCCATCAGTAAGTACGATCGTCAGAATATTCTACGTGGCAGCACTGTGTACTTTACGACGTGTATTCCGCTCCCAAGACCTAGACCTGAGCGTGACAAGATAATTACGACGCGACGGCGTGAAATGAATTTACCTAATCTTCGATTGTAACTTTGCCCAACTTGAGCTAACTTAAGATCTTACGATCACGTTTTTTTTACTAATATTTTATTGCCACTATATCGGCCACGCGGTAACACAGAGATGTCCCTTTTTAAAGAAAATAATTCAATTGTTTGTGAACTGTAAATTTTGTTGCGGTTTATAGAGATAATGTCTATGATTTGGATAATTACGAGATAGTGGAAATAAAAAATCCAACTTTGAGGAATTTCTTATTAGAATAGCGTTTATTGAACATTATAAATCGCAGTTTCTTTGTAATAAACATTAATAGATATTATAGAATAAGTATTTATGATAATGATCGAGTTGTAGAAAAACTAACTCTTGGGATTCAATCACTCCACAATCGCAACGAGAACGATCAGAAAAGCTTATAGATGTGAAGTGAGATGCTTCAACGTTTACCAATGTTTTGTGTTCTTTTCTTTGTAAGTCATATAATTTTTTTTTTTCTTATCGAGTTTGAAGCTTTCCAATGGATTAGTACGGTAAGTTCGTTCGAAGTGCTAGTCAGAACGTTGTGTGACTCCGAAATCGGAAAATCCTACTTTCTATGGGCCATTAAAAGCCTCCCTCGCGATTCCGACGCCAGGAAGTTTCTGCTCTCACGGTTAAACTGTTTCTCTACCGATGTTTATTGTGTGTTTCGTGGCGAATCCCATAGTTCTAGAGTCAGGAAATTTCAGATTCTACGGTATCAGATGGACTGCATCAGTTGCCATACATTTCTTATGGTGTTTTACGACAATCAAGGACTTAAAAATTAAAACTTCATTGTCTCGGTGCTAATATCGTAAGAGTTCACAGAACCTTAATTGGGCATTGTAGTTCGTTCCAGTTTCAATTATTTCCAGTGATTTGTTTCGACTGAGTAATCAATCCGTAAAGTGTTGTAGCGGCACTCGACGGTAAACTTCCCAACGGTTTCTGTCCCGTGGCTCGCTACACAAAGACCCTATTCTTCGGATAAGATGATTGCCAGATATCGATACATCCTCGCAGAATATTTTCAGCTAGCCTAAGGACCTGCTATAAATTTTAGGATTTGTTTAGCTAAGGTTCTCCAAAGGGACAAACAGCCTTTCTCTTAGCAGTCCCTAAATCTATCACCCACTACGGAAAGATACGAGAAATCTGCTTTCCTCACGTACGATGCTTCCCGCTAGCAACTTTTTTTCAAGGTTAGTTAGCATCCTTTTCCAACCACCGACACAAAATTAGTCAATTAACAACGACGTTCATTTCCCTCACTTTCCGAACCAAGGCTTTCCTCAACGAATCCGATGATCTCGCATCCTTAGACACACCCCATCGCAGTTTTCCTTCGCGGCGTTATCGTGACGGAAAGTCAGTCGCTACATATCGGTCCGAAGCAATAGTTAATAGTTCTTAATAATTGATCAGAGTTCCTCTGCATCTCAAGCAATCATCATCCGAACTTATATCGCGCGTCAAAATCACCGACCAGAAGTCGAACTTGTAATTGCGAATCGCGAACCGCTAATATAATAATCGCGAGTTCTACGCAAAGTGTACACATAGAATATATATTATAATGAATATCTATTGTTAAATATACTCGAGTGTTTCTTCCTATCACTATCACGATCCATCGCCTCAGTGTCATTAACTCTTATCAGATATCCTTTCATACCTGTGAGCGCCCGGAAGAATGGACTTTTCTTAGGAATTTATTCTTAAAAAACTACTCGATGAATAAATATCATATTCGTTTCATTATATACGAATATATCTAACCAATTAATTTCCATACATCGCGCATTGTGCGAACATTCATGGCTGCATCGTCGACATAATTTTGATCGTATACCGACTTGTTGTTTTAAATTCGTGACTCAACCAAGGTTTTATAACTTAACATCGCATGCAATGTTAGGGACTTGACTTTCCTTAGCACGGGAAAGGATATCTTTTACGGCGGAGAAAGGGTGGTATTATTTATTTATCGCGGCTATGCGCGATAAAATTTGCAAATGGAAGCTGACCTTGCTGCTGAGTGGATACGTGGTGGCGCATGGATAGAAACGGATTATTCAACATGATAATCCGGTCCGACCAAGCTGTTTTGTATTTCGAGAAGCAGTAAAGTTCCGCGGCACTGGCGAATTTGTAGAATTTCCACGGTGATAAGACGCGTTATAGTTTCTAATTGTCGAGGAATAATCACGAGCACCGTTACTCAGACGGTAATAGGGCGGTATTGGCTTAAAGAGCCAATTTGTAGTCGGAAGTGCAGATGTGATATTACGATACGTTTGCATTAGTATGAACTGTACATATTCGCCTGCGGTGAGCGTTACATTAAACGCAATTTGCAATATTCATTTTACCCTCGCACCCCACCAACAGAACCCTTTGTCGACTATACCGCACGCGTGCGCTCGCGATCACGTCCCTGTTCTTGATTTCGTTCCCTCCCTCCTTGAAATTTGATTTCGGTCTTCCCGCATTATATCCAGATTCCAGCAGCGTACAAAGACTGTCATCGATATCGTAGACGTTACCGAAGAATTTTATGGGACTGTTGCGTTAAATAGAGGAATCTAACAAGATGTAAAATTTAGATCGACCATATTTCTGAAAAATACTGGATTATACGTTACGACAGACTCGAAATTAAAAGCGAAGATCGTTGGTATGCGAGTGAAGCACGCGAGGTTACCAAACGTCTCATCATCGTTAAAATTAGTTTGATGGACAGCGCCTTAACCTCCGCAACCATCAATCTTTGCAGAGCGATTTTCGAGAAAGATAATTTTATGTCGAAATAGATTTAATCGTATTTAATGGATTTTAACGTCTCATCGCATATTCAGTGCTCGGGAAAGCCACAGCGAAATATCTATATAGACACTGAAGAGATATTTTTCTTATATAGATTGAAATAACGTTTAATTATTTACAGAATGCGCGACTCTTATAATCTTGTCATTTGTAAAATATATCATTTTTTTATTTATTATATATGCGTCTTATTATACATACATATTTTTTATATCGCATTAAGTAAACTTTTCCAACGAATTCACACAATATCCACTAGCTTATGTAATAAGTCATCTCACCCTTTCATGTTATACATACGTAGCATGAATAAAATATTGCTTGTAAATGCATCATGGCACAAATGCACGCTTGCTCATAAAATTCCACAATCTTCTTGAATTTCCAGCTTCCTTGACTCCACTTGTTGGAACAAAATACTACATACAGTTTTGATACTTTTTAAAAGAAATGCAAATAAAACTAATCAAAGCTGAAACCCAAGCTAATATATCCGTTTGCTGATAGATCAAACAGATCAGCGTGCGCTGAAATTCATATCGGAATAATCTAGAATTCATCTGCGGGGCGGTAGAATTAATCAGATGGACCGCGTGAGATCGTGCGCAGAATTTTTGGTGTTCGCGTCTTCGGGGTTGCATCGCAATTTTCCCTCTGGCGAGATTATGAACGTCCGTTGTAACATCCACCGGGCAGACTTGGTCCTGGGCAAGTGCTTTTTCCGTTATTAACGGCGTCGGGAAATACTCGACCCGACCTCGATACCAAGTGAAAACTGTACGGTGTAAGCCCATAAACAGGAGGCAGCCAGAACCGCTTGCATCCACGTCTACGAGGTCCCGTAAAACTGTTCCAGTATTTCATTCCCGGTAACCGCGCTGCCCGGTGCCACTTTTTCTACCAGCCAAGGCTGTTCTTGCGCGAGGAAATATTCTTCCGCGTCCGTAGGCTCTCCGGTTACACGTGCCTCGTTTGCCACGAACCTACGTTCTTCTTTCTCTATTCACCCTCTTTTTTCTTCTTTTTTTTTCTTTTTTTTTTTTTTTTTTTAACATTGAAATCTATTTCAACGTGAAGAATCACGAGCAACGAGAGGAAGAGAAAGGGGCAGAGGGAGACGGACAGAGTGAATTATAGGGGCGAGGGGGAAGGTGAACGCTTGCGAAATAATTAGGAACCATACATTCTGACCGCGCTCGACTCTTCAGCCCTTCAGCCTGTTCGTATTTTTACCAGTGGTAGCTTGTTTCCTTTGCGTGTCCGTTTCTACTTTCGGCCTTTCTAGCTTTATGCGAGTTCGTCCAATTACATTTCTGGCCGCTGTATTATTCATTCGGTGAAGCGAGATAAACTGCCCTGGCTTAGAGCTCGATTATAAGGGTCGTTGCCACTCCCACCCTCCTTTCGCTTTCTCTCTCCCTTTCTCGAGCGCGTTTTCCTCATTCATCTCTGGTCATCGACTTTCCAAACATTTTTCGAAAATTTAGTCCCTGGCTCGAGTTACGTATTCACCTTTAAGACACGTTTGCATGCGAGCGAGAAAGTGTGCGTTATGACATACTTTGAGTTCGCGAACGTATCTTTAAACATTTTGGTGAGAGATCTAAGGAATTATACGGTCTCAGTTGAATTTGTCTGACGTTATTCCACAAGTGATGTTATTTTCATTGATCTTATTTTGTCATTCTACGCTCTGTACATTTATCTTTGCTTCGTCTATTCGTATTGCGTTTCTAGTGTCGTTATGCAAATTTCCCATCTTAAAGAACGAGCGTCCTTCTCGGATGTCCGAAAGAACGTATCGATCAAGGCATCGAAAGGTAGACTTTAAACCTTTTATTTGCCGCATTGTAGAGCGGTCTGGCGTTCGCAATCAGCTCGGAGTAGTCGGGCTTCGTTATCCTCGTTGACAAGGGGTGTCGATTCCGGTGTGTAATCGAACGTCCTCCAGCGCACTGTATTTTTAATTAAGAAACAAGGCTTAGGTTCCGTAAGCGGGGTCGGTAGAAAAATGCGGGGACGTTAGCTCGTTTCCTTGCGCAACGGTACTGGATTTAATTAGTACTGGCTCTCGTTTCTCGCTCTCTATCTCGGGTAAATGAAAAAAGCCGGGAGAAGAAGCCAGGGGCAGAAAGGAAGAAGTCGGGGAAGCAGGCGAGCGAAGGGACAGAAAGAAAGGAGGTGCAGTAAGGAGAGTGAGATCGTTGGACTGTATAGTCGATGGTAAATGTTTTTCCTCATGGGGAAAACTCGCCTAAAAGGTTGTCGTGGCTCCAGCGGCCGGCAACTACAGAATAAAAGGAGATGGAAGAGGAGCCAACGTTTCCAGCGTGTCAGGCCACGTGCGCTTGTCGCATATCCAATGAGCCTTAATGAAAAGCGTATAAAACGCAATTTAACTGACCGATAATGGTTCTAGGATGCTTCTCAGGCTATAAAGTTGACAGATTTGACAGGCGAGCGCTGGTATTTATATAGTTTTGTCCGGTGGCTGTTTTTCATTGTCCCGATGTTGTTCATGGAAAATGAGATTCCTTTTTGTTGAGACAATTTGAATAGATTAAAGAGATTATTTCGCTACACTGATATATACATTATTTTCTTTAATTATTAACCAGATATAGAAGCGATAACGTTAATAGAAAACACGATTGAAACAGCTTTTTAATAATTATTAAATAATTTAAAAGAGTACTTGGATCTACAGAAATAAAATGTAACGATGATTTTTTTGGAATATTAGCCCTTATAAAAATTAGCTCGAGGCAAATATTAAAAATTCTTTTGAAATTATATTTTATCGAACCGACGCATATTTTAACCGTATCGTCTAATCCGCATAAAATATTCTCTAAGAATACCCGTTTTGATTTTTAAAGAAATATCAGTACAAAAATCGATTTCTCCTCGAATTCGATGGGAGCACTTCCGCGGTGTAGAATTGGACACGTAAAGCAGGTTAAGTGAATTTTGATATCGCTGTATTTCAGCGATATGCCCTACGGGGCAGGATAGTTTGAATTTTACAGACTTCACACATGTCACTCGCGGTAGACCGACTGTCGTAAATCAGACGCTTTACCTTAGAATATGATTTCGTATTTTTGTAGCTGTTGTAAAATTTTATGGTGCGTTATTTCGCTGCACATGTATCGATAAAGCTCTAATTTCGAATACGTTTGTAGAAGCTCCCATAAATTCCATACACATTATGATTTTGCTTATGCGAAGAACTCAGGTGTTCAAACATTAAAAGGTAAATTACGATGTTCGCTTAAACAACATGACGCAGGAATGATATGCATGGCACTCGTTTTCAAATATCAATGGCTGCACTATTTAATTTAATAGCAAAATAATGTAAAATATAATGTACAAGTTAATTAGACAACTTCAAAAGAGTAAATTTTACTTGTTTCGAAGTAAATACATTAGCTTGCTCGTATATTTCGAATCTTTTTAAAAAGTGCAGTCTGTAAAAATGTAAAATATCAAAAAAATCGGTCAAATATCAAAAACATTAACACGAAGTTTCAAATGATTAATAAAAAAGAATTTTTTCATTTACTTTTGAAGCGATGCTTAAAAACTCGTTTCCATGAAACCGTGCTGTAGTTTGACGCGGTTTAAACGATTTCAGTTAAACGCGCAATTGTTTGATAATTTCTTCACTATACACTGTACCGTATTCTTTCTATTTCGATTCGTATCGCGTTCAGGGTTTAATTAGAAAATGATCTTCAGTCTGTCGAAAGTAAGCAGAATCTCGTGTAGCGTTTCCATCACGAAGTTTCCTTTTTCCATATTTAACGTCGATATGTATTTACTTGATACTATTACATGCGACCATTAATTAACATACACCCGCTTATACTGCCTAAGTTAATTAATTAATTACACACGTAATAAACCTGTTTATAACTTGGGTGGTTGTTCTCGTTTAGAGTAGCTTGTTCCAAGTATCGATCGAACTTCGTCATTAGCATAACAGCTTCATCGTTCTACGTCGCCTATCATACCTCGATCGAACGTAAATCGAACTCCCGTATCTTTCACCCGTCGGAAGAACCTCGCGTCTCATAAAATCGATGCTGTTATGAATTTACGAACCTAGGTAATATACAAATATTACTACAATTATATAGCTTATTTGATGTAAAAATATTATCAATTTCGATGTACGAAAGGATTAAATTAGAATTTTATTAAACATCGAGAGTTTTCGAAGAATTAGAAATTTAGAATATCTTTTGTCAAAATTATTGTAAACGGGAATTTTTCAGAAAATATGATACATCAATTAGAAAATATGGAACGCAAGAAAAATGTTTAATAAACAAAATTTTTATACGCGAAAGGGACGAAAGATCGCCACGAAAACATGAAGTATGATAAGGCGTAAGTAAGACAAGATCAACAGATATGCTAATTTTTATAATCCTGTTAGAAATCTTGACATTTGCATTTACATTTACATTTATCGCTCCAACTCTTCGATGTTCAACTCCATTCATAGATCGCCTCGGACGATTTCCCGATTTGCCGCTTTTCGCCAGTCGAGGTCGTCGGAAACGTTCGTCGAGAGTTTCCGTCACGGACTTTCGAACGCGTCCCAGAAATCAGACATCGCATCGCGTGCGTATCGCTCCGTTGGAATCGCATAAATTTCCTATTTCGTTCTCGAAACGGCACGCGTAAACGAACGAGCTTGGGGGGAGGTTGCGCGAAGTATGCGCGTCCTTCGATTAAGCCGCGTTGTTCACGATGGCGCGGAGTCTTCCGCCATTCAACAAGTCCCTGACGTTCTTGAGGCGAGACATATTTCCATCAACGGTGTCTCCCGCCGCCAATTTACGCCCTCCGGTTCTCGGCTTTGCTCGTCCGCGAAACGCTCAACATTGGACGAACGTGCCCCGGCTTCCCAGTTGGCCGTACCGACCCTCTCAGACGCTAATTTACTCGCCTTAACGCGGCACTTCGCGCCACGGCTAGACAGACTGATACGATTAATGCTCGTACACCCCTGTTACCACACTTAGGATGATCTATACTCATTAGGATGAAGCTTACGGTCGGGCGACAACGTTGCTTTGACGCAGGAAACATTTCTTGATACTTTAGGGGATAGGTGTGTACTCACTCGATAGCTTGATAAATTGGTAATTGTACAATAATCGCACTGCGGATGTTTATATATTTAAGGCAAAGTGTAGATTCTTTTTGAAAATAATTTTCTAACTATGTCAACGATAATGGTAAATTGATAAGTTACAAGTTGTAAGTTATCAACTTTTTCTTTACAATCTCCTTGACTGATCAAGTGACTATTTTGTATCTAATAATTTAAGGGTTTATTCTGTTTATTACTTGTTTTATAGATAAAATGTGGATATATTTCAACTTGTAACAAAAATAGGAAGTGTTCATCCTTTTTTTGTTTTAAGATGAAATAAATTGAAATTTTGAAGTTATTGAATAATTTACAAATTTGATCTTACAATTAGTAGATCATATTTTCTTTACAATCTCCTTGACTGATCAAGTGACTATTTTGTATCTAATAATTTAAGGGTTTATTCTGTTTATTACTTGCTTTATAGATAAAATGTGAATATATTTCAACTTGTAACAAAAATAGGAAGTGTCTATACTTTGTTTTGGTTTAAGATGAAATAAATTCAAATTTTCAAGTTATTAAATAATTTACAAATTTGATCTTACAATTAGTAGATTATATTTTCTTTACGAACTCCTTAACTGATCAAGTGACTATTTTGTATCTAATAATTTAAAGGTTTATTCTGTTTATTACTTGTTTTATAGATAAAATGTGAATATATTTCAATTTGTAACAAAAATAGGAAGTGTTTATTCTTTTTTTGTTTTAAGATGAAGTAAATTCTAATTTTGGTTATTAAATAATCTACAAATTTGATCTTACAATTAGTAGATTAGAAGACCACACGTACAAGTTTCGTAAGGGAGATTTTGGGAACTTAGAATTTCAATTTCCATCCTTTTCTTTTTGGTCTTTTTTTATGTATACGTATCTTTTGTTGGTTGAAAATAGTGCAAGCAACAAGGCATGGAATTTTATAGCGGTGGTTGTACATTCCACGGGAAAGAACAAAAACAAACGGCGAAGTTACGCACGTAAAACCATGCTACGTGAAATCCATTTTTGTCGCCTGTAGATATCGGTCGCATAAAAGGTGGCTCGTAAACACCGTTCGATTTTTCGACAAATGCGTACAGCTAGGCTCGCGATCAATCGTTCTGGAAATTCGGACTTTTCAAAAGTAAAGCTAACTGTGTCTGGTGCGGCAAAAAAAAAAAAAAAAAATAAAATTTTCCTGTTCGATAGACTTGACGAGCTTTTCGATTTTAAAATCGTCATGAAAAAAGAAAGAAGACTGCGTCGCATGAATCCTCGCACGAGTATCTCGGTTCTTTGCGACTTGTAAATAAACCGAGAAAAAAATATTTCCACAGCCTTGTACTTCTCGGGTACCAAATTCTTCGTCAATCGCAGAAAATTAGACGTTTCCTTGATAGTCAATAAAAATAAAACGGAATAGGCAAAATGTTGAAAATGATAACGCGAGTTCGCGCTCGTCATTCATACGCAGACGCGCTAGTTGCAATAAATAGTAGCTAGAAGATAGTTCCAGATATAATCGATAGGTTTAAGATATTCTTTTGTTTTTATCCCTAGTCCACGCAAGAAAGTGTAGCAAAGGTTATTCAGCTCAGAACGGTGTGATAAATTTATCCGAAGAATAAACTAATAGCTATTGTGATCCCATCTCTAAATACAAAAATAACGAGACAAAAATATGAATGGAAAGTATAAAACTTACGAAAATTCGGTTCAAAACTATAACTGTCTCTAACGTTTTAACAAAGAAAAAAGAAACCTATCCTATAAATAATCCTATAAATAAATTCATTAACTTTTTACTCAACGCTACGTTGTCCCGAAATGTTTCGTCTAGACAACGCGAATCTAGAAGTTCCCTACACTCTTTTAGGATCATGATTCACCGCTATATCCTCGTGAGGAAATAAAAAGCCCAATCCTCCGTGTCTCGCGCAACGAAGGCGAATGAGATGAAGCTACGAAAGCACGGACGCGTGCACGGTTCAACTGTATCTAGTATGCTTTGATATGCAGGACGAGGGCTAGTCTAAGGATGCAACGTGACCTCATCAACCGGACCGTTCTTTTTCCCCTGTCCTACAAACTGGAAAACATTCGCAGTCGCGGGGGAGGCGTTACGTGAATCGTCCGTTGGCTAGCAGCTCTCTAAAACGTTTTCCTATGCTCGAAACGGGAACGCTTCGCCCGCGTTCTCGTAAATCGTGCATTTCACTCGGATCGTGTACCGACTGTCCATGTTAGGATCCCTCTGGCCGTTTGGAACGTCTTCGATGTTATGGACGGCGTGGCAAAATGTTTGAGAAGCGGGTCGTTCGTTTCGAGAAATTGGTTTCAAGATGTTGCGATCCTGGAGCTTAGTTTCCTTCGGTGTTTCACATTCTTAAGTTTTGAAATCATTTTTAGTCGTGTGATCCTGTGTGATTTTTCTCTTGTTTCGTGTAATAAAGTTGAAAAATCAGTTTTGAAACTTTCTAAAGTTGCTTCGTGGATTATAACGAACCTATATACCTTGTTGAAAATTGTGGATCTTAATCGCCGAAATAAAAGTATAGCAACACCTAGATTACACTTGGAATTGATATCAAAATAGTTTCAGATTTATTTAATATGTGATTTACAAGATCTTCTTGGATATACATTTGCACGCGTCTCAGCATTCTCTTTGTCTTATCATCTCCTATGTCACACTACTAACGGAACAGTTGCATTCATCTGCTTTTCGAGACTCTGCACGCGCATACTTCCACACACTCATACTCACATACGTGTGTCACTACTACGCGGCTAATCTAGTCTTGCACAGAAAATTACACATATCTCGATATACCTATTAGATATAATAGATAATCAATATCGAAATAATAAAATCAATCTTTTTTTATTGGGTCGTCCTGAAACTTCGTTCCGATTTACATTTTGATTCTATATACATTTATTGAACTATCAACAAAGTGCCATTTTGTTCCATAACGTTTCCCCGTCTTTCACGCAACTTGAATATTCTTGAATATCCTTGCAGAATCTCTCAGGTTTTTCGGCGAAAAACTTTTCAATATGATCTTTCACGTCGACCAAGTGCCTTAAAAATCGGAACGAATATTCCGGCCGACCGAATATCATTTAACATCCGACAGGAAAGTAGTCATCGGTTTTCATGTAACCTCATGTTAGTAATCCAACTTCCACATAATCCAAGAAAAGTTCAATTTCACTCGAACTTGCACTAGATATGGAACTAGATCTCAAAAGGTATTATTGTCGCAATCCAATACTACCTATTCAAGCCTCCTCGATACGTAGCCGGTAGAAAATTGTCGTTCGGAACGAAGGCAGCGAACAGGCCACGTAATCGCTATAATTCCTACCAAATCGTTTTCCAAGCCTCTTTCAACCTTCGGTTCATTATTGCACATCCTACTGTTCTCCGCGCTTCCGTTTAATTAAACCATGCTTCGTCAGGTGAATTTATACAACGATACGCGTAACTTCAACCAGCTAATTGACTCGGTATACTTGATACGATCAACCAAGCAGATATAATACGAAACGTGGTCGTAAAATTGGTGCTGTCGTGCTGTTGGTCGCCGTTGAAGCTCTGATTTTTCACGATTTCGATGTCTCGGTTTCACCGACGACCACAGATGTAACATTTTCTATTCCCCGTCGTCTTGTCAATTCTGTAACAACGAGGACGTCGCGTCGCTTTCGATCGGAACAAATCGGACGTCACGTCCGTTGCCAGTCGAGAGCCACGAAGAGAGGATCGTTGCGGGACACGTGACTCCGGTGGTCGAACCGAGTTCGTGCGGAAATGTCGTACGATAATCGATTCGTACCGATCGATGGGGGATTCGCATCGAAAAACCGTCTGAACGAGAGAAGCTTCGTGACCTTCTTCAACTTCCTCCATGAACGGATAGACTATGCGACAAAGTGGAGTGGTACACGAATAAAAGATTCAGTAGTCTCCCGTTGGAGAATCGAGGTATCTCGTTTCTTCCCCCTCCCCTTTTCGTTCCTCATCTATTTCTTCCATTCCTTTAATTTTCCCTTCCTACCCTTTTCCACCGAAAGTTGCTCGGTGTTCTCGACGTTCTCTGTTCCGCACAAACCAGATGTCACTTTGACTTTAGACGAGCCGGTTCTGTAGCACGTATGCGGCCAGGACGATTAAAGTTTAAGGCTCTCGCGGTCGATCCAGCAACGAAGGATACTCACCCACCACATGGTGTCTCTGTTAGCTCTCACGAAGCGAACAACCCGTAGCAAAGCAATTCGAGACACGTTTCGACGCGTTACTGGAACTTCCGTTCGCGTATCTGCGCGTCAGCCACCGCAAGGAGGATCGAGAAAGTTTCTTTGATTCGACGAAAGCTCCTTGTTAATTTATGTGTCGATGGCTGGCGAAGCTCTACGAATGGACGTAGGATAGGAACGAGAAACGAACCTGCTCCGGTCGATTTCTACCGCTTTCCAAGCTCGGTTGAGCCGATGATCCGCCACTTTTGGCTGCTAGTCGATTCGCTCGTGCGCGGTCGTCTTTGAATTAAAGTTCGTGGTCGCTGCGCGTGAATGTTGGATGACAATGTCGATTGAAGCGAAGCATCGAAATTGAATTTCGAGAGAGTTGGCGTCAGGACACGAAACTCAAACTGTTTACTTAGCTTCCCTCTTTTCCGGTGATTCACGACCGTGAAGCTTTCGCGAAGGGACAGAGAGGGGCAGAGCAAAGGATAGAGTACACGTGGAATCGAGGAGAAAAAGTTGGGAATCGCGAGTCACTGTTGATTTTGTATGCAGCTGCGAGTGACAGTGCTTCTTAAGGCTTACCATCTCCTCGGCTCATAAATTATTAATTTTTCTCTAGTCGCCTTCGAGGGCCGCAGATGCGCGTCAGAAAGTTGATTATTCGGGACAACTTGCCGCGATAAATCAAGACGAACAGTTTCTAGACTTTGATGCTCAATTGGCGACTCGAGAAGATTATATTACCTCCTTTCCTTCTAATTTTTGCATCTTGAAACAGCGCGCTCGAATTTGAATTTATAGGTTTTGTGATTTTAGGACAAAGACGATACAAGCTGGACGCTGTTGAGAGAAAAAAACGAAATATAAAAATTAATTTAATTTCTGTTAATTCAATCATTTTTCATCTCTTATCGCAGTTTTTACTAATATCCAAAGAATAGAATTTCTCAGGAATTAAATTGAAAGAATATATTCCAGGGTAAAAATTTCAAATAATTCTGACCGACCGACTGACATACGGAACTTTTAGACTCAAAATATAAGTTATGAGAGATTCTATCGAAATCAACAGTTCCATAGCAAATCCTACTCAAAAGACAAACTTCGATTCAAGAAATCCGGATGATCGTTAGACCGCGGAAACGATAGCCTCGGGTGCTCTCAATTATCCAACGTTCCATCCAAAAACCGCTATCGTTTAAATAGAATCTTCGTATTCTCTGTCAACAGCTTTCCAATCTTCCAAATCCCAGCTCTTCTGTTAAATTCACGATTGGCCCTATTGGGTTACACTCGTCGGCCGTTCCATGATTAATTCCTGGCATCATCCGATCTAGTCACCTCAACTTTGAGCAACTTGGTCTCCATATTCCGTGAACCAGGCGTCTTGCGCCTATCGATCGATCATTTCGATTCGCGATTCGTTGAGTCGTGGATTGCGGTAACGAAGGATTTTGGAGAAAGGTCAAGATCGAAGGGCTCTCGAAACGTTCTCCAGGTACGTTGTGTTCGTCGCAATTTTTCACGTTTCCTGTCGTGGATCCAGTAACAATGCACTCGGCGAAGGGGAATTAGAAGTAGCGGCAGAATGCAACGGCAGCAAGAATTGGCTGCGAAGATCGAAAATAGAGAGCGAGTTAACGGTGGCTAAGATCGGTAACGTGTAGGAGGAGAGTAGAGTAGAAGGAAACGTCAGGATAACGCCGGTTTGGGTTAAGGAAGGAAAAATAGCTGCGACCCGCTGAGTTTGCTCCCACGAGATATCGAGCTTCTTCGTTCTACTTCGCGGAGAGTTTATAACGTGATCTTTCTTGCTGCGACTCATCGATTCCGTTCCTTCGATCATTCCTTAAGTTACGTCCTCGCTGAAGCAACAAGCAGCAACTTTTCGTTGTTTGTATTTTCGTTGTTTGTATTAGTCAGCAAATATGAATTTGTGAGAACCAGGGATCAAATATAGCATTTATCAAATATAATTACTAAATATAACATTAGAACCAAATATAATTATTAATCTTTACTTAAATTACAAGTTTCGGTTCCGGTAACCACTATCGATGACGCAATTGTCGTTTTTACTATAATTGATCTCTAGTAACGGTGTACACACTGTGTAGCAACAAATTGCAAACACGCGAATGTGTTGCGAAGTATACAGTAGGTATACACCGAACGAGCATTTGTTTCAGTCGCGACAAGTTACCGCGTATTTCGTATTTTTCTTTGATTTTTACCATTTCGACCAGAAGCAGGTAACAAAAACCCGAAGAAACGTGGAAGAAACTTTTTCAAGAAATACGACACATGGTCATAATGTTGCTCGTTGTTTCAGTGCGAGCCAGCTTTACGTATGCGAACGATGTTCAATTGTCAGGTGAAAATTCGAATCGGCAAATTGTAGTCTCTTATTTCGGCTTCTTTCGGTCGACTTATCCCGGCCACCGGAACGTGAATAATTTGGTAAAGCGTTGACGAGGGAGAGAATGGCCGTCCCCAATTTGCTCGACAGTTTGATGCCTTCGTTGTTGGCAAGTACATAAATGGCAAATGCTCGGAGCTCGTGGCATGTTACATCGAATCGCTGTATTGTTGTTCGACGTTTGAGTGTTACGCTGTGGTTAAATTATAACGTTATATTTATATGATCATACAAAAAAAAAAAAAAAAAAAAAAATATTAGAGTATAGAAAATACATTAAGAATAAACATTTCAGAATATAATTCCAATTTAATATTTCATCAGTGCTAAAAGTTCTCCATTAAAAGTAACCATGGCGAGCTGTCGCGAGAAACTTTGCAATTATCTAGGATGTCGTGACATCGTGACTCATACATCGAGAAGCTGAATATTTAAAAAGTATAGTAGAAAATAACATATTTCTGTTCCTTTTTGTTGTCAAAGGTCGATTCATTTTCACAGAAACCTACATGCATTCTATTGAAAGGAACATTGCTCAAAAAATTCATCCGAAGGTCTTCTTCTATAAGACCGAAGCAATCTCAAACGCATCTGCTTCACGTTCGTTCGTCGCAATAAATTCATTCAGCAATTGACTGTTTGAGACGAGTGAGTACGTCTTGCCGCACGGTTAGGCGGTTCCACGCTTGTTCTCGTTGGTCGGTTTCGCCAGGAGAAACGTGTGCGTGCGGACCAGTTTGTGCGCCGTAACCGATGCGTTGAAAAACGCACGAGTGCGCGATACAAGCGACACACGGCCATCGAAGAGGAGAACGAGGAAGAAGGGCAAGGGTCGTGATCCTTTTGGTTTCTTTGATCGCTGATGCATTGAAAACCGCTTCGTGGGATTCGACATTTCGATGCATCCGAGTACCGTTGATCCTCTGCTTGATATATGCGCTTCCGCTTTCGTTCACCGCACATTCGACGCTCCCTTGGCTCCACACACGTTGCCAACGAAGTAGGCATCTCTGGTGACTGTGGAACTCGCGTGAAATAATTAACAACTCTCGTGCTTGTGACGATCCGCACCTCTGAGAGAGCCTGAGCTGCTCTCGAAATTTTAGCCCCGCGTCTCGGCCACTCGAAACTCTCGTCCGTGATGATTTCGAAGTGAATCTGCACAAACAGGTCGTCCGTGCGGAAATTTAATCGACGATACCGCCGTGAAATAGCTTCGATATCGGTAGAGAGGAATTTTTGAGATTCTTGCGGTTTTCCATGCTGGTTTTGAATAGGGGAATGCTTGAGTGAGTTTGTGTTACGCTTGAGATTACTATGGGCAATTGGTGAATTAGGTGATATTAATGTTCTTATATGGTTATTTATAACGATCTTTCTATATGTTTTTAAAAGGCCATTTTCATTAAAATAGAACACTAACCATTTTTATTACAAAGTTACTCCGTTTTATGCCAACAGTCATAGAATAAATATATTTATGCGAGCTACTATAAGAAATAAATTCATCGTTATATATATACGTGCATGTTTTATCTATACAATTGGCTTTTTTATAAGCTGTAAGAAGACTTTTGTTGGTAAATGCATATTGAGATACTGTTAGGTTATTACGAATCTTTGGACGTAAATTAATGTACCGAGGTCCTAGAGAAACATCGTAAAGATGCCAAAAACATACACACAAGTAGACGCTGAATTTTTCTAATTTTTATCATCGTTTTAAAAATATAAATACGAGTTAATTTGATACAATTAGATAATTGAATGATATAATTACGTAAATTAGGTGGATACATAATAAGATACCGCTACTTTACCAAGCGAAACTGCAGTTACAGTCACTAACGTACTTGTGGAAATTGTCTACTACTGCGAACTAGTTGAACAAACTATTTATCTTGTTGTTAGTGTAGAAACTTGTTAAGACTGTAGTAGAACTTGTTGACAGATGAAGAACGCTGTTGTTCCAGACGTGGCCCGTAGCCCCTAGGTTAAAGGGCAAAGAACATCGACTCTTTAGTCGTAGATGCCGTCTTAAGAAAAATTAACAAGCAAAGTGTCAGTTACGCGATTGAGTTAGTTTCTAGGTTACTTCATTAGCAAAACCTTCTCTGAAGCCGTTGCTTAAGGATTTTAATTATGATATTCTTAATTAAAAAGTTTATATAGTTGGCGGATCTAATGAATTTAATTCTGATATAAAGGAATTTAAAATTGAATATTTTTAATTCATTTTATATCACTTGAATTCCAATTTCGTTGCACGTGTACGATAAAATTATTAATATTCGTACGAATTTTGAAATTGTAACTCGCATGCTTTATGAAGGAAAGATTTTTTCTACCGCATTGTCGATTTTCAGTAAGTTTAGCAACTGACGTCTCTAAATAAACAGACTGTAATTTCCACAATGTCTAATTTTTACAATATGACATCGAATTTCCTGGGCAATGTTTATTTATTATAATTAAATGCAATACCAACGAAAAATTGTTAATATTGGATGCTAGGGGAGAAATAAACAAGTAATTCTTCGGATTTATACATATATACGATTGAAAATATATTGAACTTTACAAATATATGTTCAATTTATAATTTAATGCTTTGCTCTTGCTCTTGAATATTATTTTGTTTCGATAATAAATAATTATATAAATGTAATGTATAACGTGCAATTTGCGATTTATTATAAACGAAACATTTCGGGATGTTTATATTCGATAAGAATTTCTTACGTAAATATTAAAGAAAACATTTTTGAAATTATAATCACGATTTTGAATGACGTCCTTCGCGAAAGTTTTAGCTGTTTAACTAGATAAATCCATTCTAGTCTTCGTACTAGTTAGCCCGAGTTTCCCTATGGTTTCAATATAAGCCATCCAAGTTACTACATCCCATTAAATTGCTATATCCTGATATACTGGGTCCCACATCGCGTTGCAATTTTAGTAGGAATATCCTAGAAGATCGAACGATAATAATTTTCACCTCTATATCTGTTGAAACGTAGCTTTAGGATAACGATACTGATATTACGCAGAGAACGAGAAATGAATTTTTTAACGATGAATCGACAGAAGTTGTTATATTAAAAAATGATCGTCAAAGTTTTTACGTACACGATACATATATTTTGTCGCTTAATATAGAATCGCATAATTGATCTATATTACAATTTTATTATCAACTACTATAAAACACATGCTTCTTTTATATTCTTACTACAATCTACACTTAATACAAATAACATAATCTGTACTCTAATTTAAGTGATTATAAAAAACTTCCACAAATGCTCGAATTCTTCAGGGAATTTAATAAAGTCTACGTTAGGTCCTTTATCTTGTTACCGTTTAGCAAAACACCAGTTTTAAACAAAGTACTGTGAGTAATCGCATACAAACCTACCCATTGTATTACCAACAACAAATAACATAGCACCTAATGCAGACACGTAGATTCATACACGAGGGAAATCATTTTGAAGAAAGTATCTACACATCCTGGCAACTTCCACTGCATATTACACAAACGTTATCATACGAAATAAGGTAAAATTTTCCATATCTTGATATGGAATAATGGTATCAGATGCAAGCGATTTAAAGGAATAATTCTCTTCGATTCAAGCATCCATGCCGTTAAAAAGGATCAAGCAAGATCCTAATAACAGACCTCTTGTAGACGTTTTTATGATCGAAAATATCCAACTAATCGAGCACGCGATAAAGAAGCTCGTATCTGCGTCAGCAGATTTCACGGGGACGTCGACCTTGCGTCGAGCATAAACTCTTCCCGCCCGTAAAATCGCGAAAGTTAGAAGCTGTTCCTGGTAGCCAAGCATTTTCCATCGGCGACTGCAAACTATGGGACTTTCCCCAAAGTTCCCTCGAATCCGACACCGGTCGACTATCTAACGAGGGGAAAGCGTCCGTTGCCGTAAGATACACGTTTGAAAGCTGCAGTGTGGGGTCCGTGTACCAACTGACTTGCACCGCTTACGTCTCGGCAAAAGTCGCGCCGTGATAAATACGTCGCTCGATCGGAATTATTGAAGGATTGATTTTTATTAAACATTGTCAATATATGTTGTTCAATTCGCTATGTTGCGTTTATTTTTTAATGTTAGATTAATTCGAGGGAAACTTGACGTAGAATGTGATTAATATTAGGTTGTCCGAAAAGTTTCTTTCGTTTTATAAGGAAATAATGGATGCACAATATTTTTCGTTTTATATTATGATCCATTTTGTTCTATTAAAATAAAGGTCACAACGTTGGACAGATTAAGGTTCATGTTTGTATAAAGACGCGTCATTGTAAAAGACGAGTCTGTAAAAGGACACTTTCCGGACAACCTAATAATTAAATAGATTTGATCGACATAACGTTTCCACTAGTTTCTAATAAGAAATAATTCTATGTAATAATGAATTCTAATTATTGAGATATGTATAATTTTATGTGCTGGACTAGGTTAGATGAATAGTAATACTACTCAAAAACAAATGAATGTAAACTGTTCAGGCGGTTAACAGTCGAGTACGGAAGAAAGTGCTGAGACGCGTGCAAGTGTGTATCGATGATTCATTTATCAAATAAATATATAACTATTCTAATATAAATTCCAAGTGTAAATTTAGTGTTCATATACCGTTATCTCGGCTATTAAGATCCGAAATTCTCAACACTAATAAATGTTCAATATCGAACAGAATCAATTCTTTTTGCAAACCGTCGTTACAATCTCGTTTCATATTACTTCTGGAAATAGCGCACCAAATCACAGATCTTCTTCGCTATAGTTTCATCGTAATTACAACACCATGAAAAGCTTCAATCGCGATAATTACAACGCAGCTGCGTGATCCAGGCGCGTTCGCCAATCTCAAAACGTCCGTGAAAATAGGAAAAGTAACGAGCAGAAAAACGAAAATTCCGTGTCTTTCGGACATGGTAGAAATTTCAGTTATGGATAGCCAGAGTGAAAACACGATACGTTGTAGTTGTAAATGATTTCATAACGTGGAAGAAAAAGAAGAAGAGTGTGCAATGCAATTAGCGAATGACTTCGGAGGTTTGTCATTCATGAGCGACGGCAAATGCGAGTCATTGCACGAGAGAAAATATCGTTTCGCATATTAAATAAAATACTTTCTCCAGAAAAGCTGGTTTAATTGTCGTGTATAGGTTACATTACTGTTTATAAGTACGTGGAAGATTTGTTCGATTTATATTGAAAGTATTATTATACATCAATATTACCAAAATATATAAATTAATGGCAAACTAATGATCAAAACCAGTGTTTATTTTTTTAAAACTAGTTAACATTAAATACGAGATTTATCGCAGCTTTAATTGGATTTAAATATTATTCCTAAAACTAATCGTGACTGTTTTCGTATCATTTTGCAAGAACCTTCTCTATCTTATTTATAACTTGAAAACGAAATATACCGAGGATAACGAACTCCTTGAATAACAAAATTGCTCCATAGCATTTAACACTCACTGTAAATTTTATCGTGTCATAAGATTCTGCGACAACTCTAACAAATAGTAAAATCGCCTTTGGTGCTATTATCTTACGAGTAATGCGGTTTTCCTGATAATTAAATTTACAACAATAGGAGTTGTTACTGTGCGATGGAAGTTTTATAAAATTACAATAGAAAACTCAATAGGAAAAAAATAAAAAATGATAAAGATGTGGCAAAATCTAGCACCAATAATTTACCAATTGGTAACTCTTTATCTTCATCAAAAAAGTGTACAAAAACTAACGACTACGTTAATTATGAGATGATCAAACAAATTACATGATATTGAAAATAAACAAAAGTCTGTACGCTTTTGAGCAATAGCGTAAATACGTCTGAACGCGTTTCTGGGTCGTACACGCGGGCACGCTTTCTACGACGACTTAAAGCCGGTCGCACGACCGCCTTCCGGAACTTTCATTTTTTCTGCTCGTTCGTCCGTGAATTAGGATAATCGAGAACCGTTCAACCACGCCGAGACACACGCGCACCTGCGACCCAGGGATCCGCATTCCTTGTTCCGCTTTCACATTTCTTTTACGGTCCATCGTGCGAGTTTTCGACTAGACGATGACGTCTTCGTGCGTCCGGTTGGGATCGTTGTTCTCATTTTCATTTATAGTCATCGAAGAATGCGATTGTGTTTCTGGAGCACGGTCATGTATGGAATGTGGGGATAGAAAGTTTTACACAATGAAAATGTTGGGTATTGAGAGATGTTTGTTCGTTATTTGAGATATTCTGGTGTGTTTTTCTGGATGATGTTGGTAGATGATAATGGAAGACAGAATTTATATAACAATTTGCTAGGTAAAATGTGGTTGTTGGTGTGAATATTTAGCTTCAAATTGATTCAAAGACTAGTTGCTGTTTTAATTCTTTGATATAGGTGTAAGCTTTTCATACTTTTTCAGGACTAATCAGTACACACGATATAGGAAACTCATTAATTAATGACTTTCTTTTATTTTTTGTTACAGGTGAGTAAGCAGCACCTGCAGTGCGTTACTTCCATTTGAGAATAAGCGAGGGTGAGTGGCCATATTCGAAGTTCATAATTTACAGATTTCCATTAAACAAACCAGAAAAGTAAACGGAATTTTTTCGATTTAGAAAGATATATCTTTTTATCGTAGTATCATAAATATGTAAATTCCATAGAATTGTAAAATCCAAAGAGAAGAAGAAATAACGACGAGAAAAAGGAATTATACAAATCCTTGATATCCCTACCTATAATCATAAAGTCGAGGAACGGAATTCAGTAACGTAACTTGGGTTATAAATATAAAGATATTAAAAATAAATTGCCGTGTTAAGGCAACGTTGATCCTTAATAGGATAAGAGACATCATACCTCTGACAGATATTTAAAATTAGGAGTTTTAACTCGACGCTCCCTTCGTCTCGCCGTATCATCGAATTACTCTCCTTGCACCCTTTTATCAAGTTTCGCGATTGATCTCCCCAACGAGTCTGCTCCATTCGATCTCCCCTTGCGCCAATTTTCATGAAACAGCCAAATGTGCAATTTCGTATGAATCTTCGTTTAAAGGGAAACTTGAAGTGCAACGCAAAAGACCGATTGGCACAGGTGTCGCGATCGGACCGGTTAAGCGCGTCGCTTGGCCATCTTCATCCGTATTCCGAGCGCCGAACTCGCGCAGCCATGGCAGATCTATTGCCAGACTGGCCTGACACATCGGTGCACCGCATCTTCGTGGTTGTTGGCCCGTGAGCGTGTGTAACGTGCGCCCCTGCATATTATATTATGAACGGAGGAAAGAGAAGACCCTTTCCGGGTTAGGTGGGACGAGAGAAAACGGCACGCGGAGGAAGCGGCTGGGTGCAGGGTAGAAAGACGAATATTCCCCGCGGGGGTGAGCGTGTCTACGCGGTTCCATAAATTTTACGCCTAAGCTCCGGCGACTCGCGCGAACACGATGCAGTCGCGGCCAGAGGAATGTCGTTGCCGATAAAAAAAATTGCCGCAGATTAATCTGGATTAGCCGCTGATAAACTGGCCATAACTTCTCGAGCGGGCCGCCTTTTTACCGGCTGAAAAGATATTAACGTTACTATATCTATCCCGTATAACGTTGCTATATCAGCGTGAAAATATGCTCGCCACGTCGCTCTGACGAATCGTGGAAACCTCCCGACCGATATTGCGCCTCGCTCCTTTAAAAACAGAGAATAGCGGACGATCTCGAAGCTTCATTTTAAACTACCCTCGCTGGCGTCGTTCCTTAGCTGCGGCAAATAGCGATCAACTTTAGCGTGGATGCAGGCTAAACGTATCGTGACTTTTCTCAATAAAATGAACAATAAAAACTCGTACCATGGATACAAAATCGCGATCAAATTTCGTCGAGAAATTTTTCTTCCTTTCGTGCTTATTATCATAGATTATTTTCAAAGTGCACTGAACGAGAACGGTTCGATTCGATCTGGTTCGTTCTCGTACGTTCGCCGCAGCACGTTTGTCTCTTCTTTCTTTCTTTCTCTCTCTCTCTCTTTGGCCCTCTTCCTGTCTCTTCCCTTTTTGCCTGTATTTTTATATTGATTTGACGCTCGTCGAAATACGTGGGCTCGTGTCCGACCATAAATTATACGTCTATCTATCGAGCCATGACAGAGATTTATCACGGTTATCCCCGTAACGAAATTTACTGGATGTAACAACAATCCATCAGGGGGGTGACTAATTAATTAGAGGAAGAAACGCCTGTATTATCCTATCCAGCCTGTTTGCCCAAATAATACGATTGACGGTTAATAGTTACTGGATACGAAACGGAAGTTTATAAATAGTTATCATCGAGAGGCCGGTTATCCGGTCGCGCGCGATCTAACGCACCAAAATTTAACTTGTAATTAGTTATTTATGACGGGGAGTTACAAAGGAGCATGCATAATCTATGCAGTTTGCCGGAGGGTTTAATAAATAACGAGATTTATCATCATCGTCGGCCGCGTCAATATTATGTTTACCTTGAATCCCGACCCACTGTTAAACACGGAATATTATGTGCGATTTATTCGCTTGTCCCGACAATTCACGTATGTCACAGGGAATTATGAAGTGTTAATCCAATGTCGCTCGATAATTATTTACTCACCTATGACAATATATGCATATGTCCCGGTCGGAAATGTGATAAACTTTTATTCACCTTGGTTTTCATCACCGTTTAACAAAATTATTTTTGACAGTTTATCGACACGTTCGCCTCGTTAAATGTTTTTCGATTTTATCAGCTTTACGAAAAATGATGTTTTTTAAATGTAATTTATTTTATAAAACGAATTTACTGTCTATATGAATATAATTACGATAAAGTATATAAATATATAGATTATATATGTGAAATAAAGAGGATTATATTTAGGAATTTTCAAATAATTTTCATTTGGAAGTTGTAAGTTGGAATATATTATTTATTAATATATATATAGTTAATTAGAAGCGAAAAAAGTAAGAAAAAAATCAAGTAACATCGTTGGATGAGAATTTGTCTCGATAAAAGTGAACATCAGTTTTTAGCTACTACAAAGAAAAGAAATTTAATTAAATGTTAGTCCTTTCAATTGGTTCGCTAGTTTTAATATCACAAGACATAAAACTTTGAGATCTTTCATCTAGAAAATAGAACTTGAAATTTTCTCAGACAAAGAACAACGGTATCATATTCCATCGTTCTTTTCTTCTCATACAAATTTCCAAGACAAGCCAAATGCTGGAAAGCTGTCGATCCATCACGAAACTATGACAGAGACACGTTGAGGCAATTTCATGACGAGGAAAATTAATAAACCGGTGATCGGTGATCGACAATCGTTCGCGATAGATACCGTAACTAAATCCGCTGGATAAGGACGTCTTCTGGTGGTGATGGGCATAATATCCTTCCTTATATCCTTTTCCTAGCGAGAACGCGGACAGACGGCCGCGTAGCCAGGCTAAAGGAGAAGAAGGTAAAGGATTTCGCTGGGCTAGACGCGCCGGATCACGTCGTGAGACGGGTTAAATTGACGGGATAACGGGCGATCGTGTCTGAAAGCTTAAAGTCTGCCACGAAAGTGATTACCGGCTTGCTGCTCGGTATATACATATACCTTTTGCCGGCTTCGTATACTCCTCGCCTATCTTCGAGCTCGTCATTAATAACCCGATTGAAGTTCGTAGCTCGGGGTAAAAGGTCGCCGTAACGAAAATCCGCAAACCTTAACGAGTGTCTACCGCCTCGAATTAGCGGTCGAATTTGGCCACGATTCGTGGTGCCGCGGCTGTTCGTGTCGAAAGTTCAAGCTGTCGATACACGTAGCCTTCTTAATTGTTCTTCCGGTGATCAGTTTCGCGATAAAGGTGTTCTTTATCGATGACGTGTTGAGAATCGGAAAGCAACTTCTTCGTTCTTGTATCCAGGATAGATGGGAAAAATTGTTTGGAGATATGATGGGTTTGGATTGGATTGCATTGAATTGAATTGGATTTGGTAAGACTGAGTGTTCGTTGCGGATGTAAAAGTTCGTTGCTCTTCGGAGAATGGTAGTTCGATTTTTTTACAACTGGACGGATTTAACATACGCGCGTGAATTTTAGACCTTCGGATATAGACAAAATCAGTTGGAAATTTTCTACTGCTATCGTTCCTTGCATTTACGTACAGTAATTGACACGCTATCACGTTGCAGATTTTCAACGCCCATAATTGTCGTTTTATCGACACCGTGCTTTAGATATTAGACAACAGTCAACTTTTCTATTTCGACGACATTATAGCTGTATAAATGTATACGTGATCGGATATACGTAAATTATAATACTTTACGTAATATACTTTTACATATTTGCGAGAAAAAGGGAACTATTCGTATACCGAAATACATATTCAGTTAATTACACATCGCAGAACTGTCATAATTCGTCGTAAATTATTTTCAATCTCAATAGAATCCACTTTGATGGTATACTATAAACTAAAGTGGCAAGTGTATAAATAGAGAAAGACGTACTCGTACATTCGCGTCAAAAATTTGACGTATTTCCGTCTTTCTATAATAATATTATAAAATGTTTTATTTATTTATAACACGAAACGGTCTTCACGTTTAAATTATAAATTAAATTAAATTGAATTCGATATGAGGATTGTCGTATTTTATGTACACGATACATATATACATGAAAATTTGTTATAGAAGATAGCCAAGTTTTTTCGTGAGCCATTATAAATAATTTCATGTAGGATCGCAAACTTTGATAGATATCGACGTATGCAGATTCGGTATGGCATTCAATTTATTCGAATTAGTCGGTGCAATTAAGAAAATATCAATATTAATTTATTATAATCACTTTAAATGGACAGCGCATAGTCTTGATTAGTTTGCCATGTGCCCGTTGTGTTTGAAGCGCACTCGCGCTTAATTAAATCGGCCAATCGATATTTCGTGATTGCGCGATTCAGATACACTGTCGACCGGATGTCCGCCGGTGATTCTTAATGCCGACGGCGTCTCACTCGAAAGATTTCGCCTTCGAACTGGGATTTACCTGTTTATTATGTTCTCTGATACGCAATTCAATCCGTATTCGATACTACATCGCATGTTTCGATTGCCTCGCGTGTTACCAGCCAATGTTTTATAGTTATAATTTCATCATTTTTCGTTTCTCAGTAAAGAGAAACTCGAAGGAAATTCAAGAGAGATCTTGGTCATTGTCAGCGATTTATATTTGCGACGATTTTTTCCTGTTAAATGATCGCGATGCTGCGAGCCAAGTGACGGCGCAACGTAAAATCCAAATGAAAAAAGAATAAATTATGATAACTGTTTATCTTATCGTTTAAAATGAATTTCAAGCCTAGAAATTATTATTCTACAAGTAACAGGAGTTCGCTATAAAGTAACTGTTTTAAACAGAGAAATTTTATTGTAAGTTAACGGTGTTTGGTTAAAATATATACTTGGCAGAGTTTGTTACAGATTACAAATAAACTGTTTTTCACGTTAATTTATTCCGAGTGTTGAGAGAATTTTGACGTCTATTTACAATGTAATAAGAGCTATATGAAATTTGAAACGTTAAACGTGCAACAGTTTAGAATCTGTTCCGTAATAGTCGTGATAATTATTCGAGGCAATCGATATTACCTCTTAAGCATCGAACATTCTATTAATAAATTCAGAGTGAACTATTCGGAAAAGCAAAATAGATATTTCATTGTTATCTATGGAATGCATTATGCCAGTAACACTAGGTGTCTAGAGATGCAATAAATTAATGGGAGCTGCGTCTGAAACTACTTGGGGTCGATAACAACCGGAATGTCGAAAATTCCTATTCACGCTCAAATTTACGTAAACTCGATGCAGATAGTTTGCAGCGTGTCTAATATGTATTCCTAACAAAAGCTATAGAAGTCCTACCGCGTTAATTGCATTCCTCGCGTTACGATACTTCATTTAACGTTGTCACGTGCATCTGGTTGACCCTCTTAGAAATTTCGAATCTGACACGCGATAAATGCTTGCCATTGCTTCGTTGCAGTATTCGCAAGAACAGTCTTCAAACGAATCGTTTATTATCTTTAATGCTTTAAGATAATTATAATCTACTGTGTTTCAAAGTGTAATTTAAAAGTTAGAATTAATAATATAATTATTCGGTATACGAAGACTTAATAGTATAACGATATAATACAACGGACAGAACTGTTCGATCATTGTTTTTTTATACGTAATCTCTGATAATTTTATCTTCCACGTTATCGTTCCAAGTTTATATATAAAACGTTATGGCGATAAAAATGACTTTTAGAAGCTCGTATGCAACTACAGACTCGGTGTGCGCAATTATCAAAGATTATGGAACTACCTCGTCGTTTAAAAAGTTCTTTCTCTTCGGATTGCTTAATTTTTAAATTATGAAATTAGATAAGAAGGAAGGTTCGTTTGAAGCTTAGTGGTGGTATCTATTACATTCGATGGATCCATTAACGTCATCGTGTATTTCATTGAATACAAAAATATTAATCGTGTGTACTATTGCTAGTTTTTAATAAATAATTTAGATTTATAGTCTGTTAACTTTATAAAGGAAAGGCAAGTATAGGTTTTGATTATTAATTTCCAATAAATTAGAAAATTTTGATAAAGTTTATATTATTCCAACAAAGTTTCTAAATATTTATGAACGGTATTGTATTATTTCACTAATTATCAAATAATAATAACAATATTGTTATTAAATAATAAATACTTTTAACGAAGCTTAAAAGAAACATCATTTCCAAATAAATTCTGCGTTAAATCCATTTAATCAATGTTGCATATGGAGTGATGTATCAGTTGTTTTCTACAAACTTTTGTCATGTCTGTACATAGCAAATCCAAACGACTCTTGTGCCATAGAGTTTGCAAAATTGCTATCAGTGTTATTTGAAATTTTTTTTATTATCCTTTTTCCCTGTAAAAATAGTTAAATGTGAAATGTTTTGGATTGTGAGCTTTTTCTCATTATTCGAAACATTCTCTAGGAGGATAGGAAGAATGACGAATGATGATGAAAAGAAATTTCCATCGTATATTGCTCGCATTTTTCAAAACTCATTGAATCAAGTTTCTGATGAAAATAGCTTGCTGTCCTGAACGCAGGCTACATGAAATGCTGCATGTTTTATAGCGAAAATTCTAATAAAAGCGATATTCGCGAAAGTAAGTAAGAAATAATGCATCATTTGCAAGAAAAATTATAGGTATTCATATGGAATTTCTTTGTACGCGAATATGCAGTGGATTTAATTTGCTATGGCGATTCTTTAATCGATTTTCTTCCATTTTTTAACAGCTTCGTTCGCTTCAATCAAATGAACAAATATCTCCAAGCTTTATCTATATTGTTAAATAAAGTTACTTCAAAATACAATCTGAAACATGTATTTAAATGGTGGTACTGCAAAGAAAAAATCCCTGTTTTCACTTGAAACTTATAGTACATTTATTATTAAAAGTGTTTATTATTAAAGTACATTTGGACACGGTTAGCATGTACAGTTACATGAACACGAGAACGTAGAAACTTTCAGATAGAAATTCTCTTCGTGTTACATCACCCTGTGCTTATCTACCTTGATAAGCAAGAGCTGTACTAATACACTGTAACACTTCTGAAGAAGTCGGTTATAAGCTGGAAAATTATTATTAGCTGGATGGCCGTAATTTTGTAATTAAAATATATCTTGTCAAAAATCGAATCTTCGTTCACTTTCGAGCATAAACTAATATAACTACAGTACATATATGCCACGCTTGTGTAATCAATCTTTATTTCGGAAAACTCTTTATCTCTAAACACTCTAGTATTTTAATTACACTCTAGCCAGAAACTTCCGATCTTCGCCCTATACATATACATCGAAATGCAATCTGCTGTATAACGTAGACCCCGTAGACAATCTCACACCACTAAAAACAAGCATCGTAGTCTGGCTGTTCCGTCGAGCTTCAACCACTCTCCTAGACAAGATGTTACAGCCATGAACGTGGTCTCGAAGGACGTCCGACCGATCTTCGTCATCTCGCGCGACTAGACCAGCTTCACGGCGATTAATCTCAACAACGAGGGAGAGGAGATCGTTCTCAAAGGACGCACGTTGGAACGCTGACCGATCAAGTCCTAAGGGAAGACCCGGTCGAAAGAAAGTCGCCGATGTGGTTCGCCTACGGAAGAAACCGATCGACGAAACGAAAGAAAACGAGCGAACCAGCCGCAGAAGCTGGCAAATCGCGTTATGGACGCGCCGCTGGAGCTGGATTGTTAGCCCTCGGGCTTCCACGTCCCTAGGAACACCGACTATCGAATAACTGATGGAACCAAATTGCGAGGAAGCGCTATTGGCCGTGACGAAAGTTCCCTTTTCTCAATGACCGTGTCGTTATCGCGCTTGTTCCTTCGTCGACGATAGAAAAAAGTATCAACCATTCCAAGAATCCCGCTCGGGATTTTGCGCGGATTCGCTGGACGATGGTCGTCCGGGTCGATTCGTTCCTTTACGCGTAACTGGCATTCTGACATTGACAGTTTTCCACGCGACTGCTGCTGCTGTTGTATTTCGCTTTTTACGCCGCAATTTTGCGGTAGAACGCGGCCGAGGTTATTCGTGGCTGTAATGAAACGGTCGCGGTCTTATTGGATGGCTACATCGCATCGTTTCTCCTTGTTCCCGCTCCGGATTACGGTGCTCTTCCAAATATTGATAAGACCACACGGAAGGTTCTGCTTTCTACAATCTCTGATTCCATATTTCTGTCTTTTTAAATTCTTTCCTCGTTGAACGTTTGAAAGCCCGGTCCATTTCTGTTTACATGAACATATTTATGCGTGTAATATTACCTAGGTATATGATTGTACGAATTATGTTATCAATCTAGCCCTGGTTATATTCTTTTAGGAAGATGATTTGTAAGAGAGGTAACAAGATCTAAATAAGAACTTGAAAATTGATATCCGTAATATTCTCTTCCCTCGAGATTGTAAAGATAGAAGAAGGTAAAAAGATAATAAAATCGCAATGATATTGAATTTGATCTAATAGCGATAAATGCGATACAGTAACTATAATAAGAAATTTAACTTAAGATGCAAATGTCAAAGAATTCAAACTTCGATTCTGTCTCAAGTTGAAATTGAATATTCAGCCTTTTGCCACCGTGCAGCGTTTGATATTTTATTTCTATTAATTCGTAATCGATAATTTACATCGGAGTACTTTTACGTACAACTTCTTCCAATACATAAGAATATGTGAAAGCTAAGAATAATCGAATAAAATGTTCGTCTAGTTTGACGCAGAGTAGCAAAGAGTTAAATCTTTCAAGGTTTAAATTTAAATTTTCAAAATCAAATCGAAATGAAACCACCAACTAAACTTCAAATTTAATCTCCCGGCCAATTAAACATTCAATTGGTAGTTGAAACAGGATTCGTATTTCGACGATTCCGATTCGGATCTTTATCAACCCACCACTTTTCCTAATAACGAAAAATCATGTCCTTGTATTTCTAAAAATACAACCTTATTTCACTTTCCATTTTGCGTGTTACATCTTATTATATACGCATTAAAAACGCAAGATAATAACATTAGGACTACAAAAAGGTATATTATTATATAACGGGAAGGAACGATCCCGCTAAAAACAGAATTGTGCACGTTTGGCCGGTTATGTCGACAAAAGTTAGGGGGTTAAATTCAAATGTAAAAGCCATATACAATTTTCATCGTCGAATTCGAGACCATGGAAATCCGCAAATCCTACAACGCCGTAGTTTAAACACCCATCGACCGGTGACGGGCGACGATTTCGCGTTACGCCGCAAAAATCTCCGCGACACTTTGGCATCGGCGTGCTCGCGGCTATCAACGGGAAACAGTGGAAACCGGTCGCAGCGTATTTCGCGGTGCGCAAAATTTCCGCGTAATTGTCCGCGTCGTAAACAGGGGTATGTGTCGGCTTGTGTGGATACGAGAGACAAAAATCGTTGATTCGATTCGGTTAACTGGTGGCTCACGCGATCGCACGAACGGAAAATACCGAATCGACGCGACGGCCAGGATTCGACAAAACGGAAACGCGTGTACGGTAACAGCGGGCACCAGACGATTCGTTTCGCGAGTGTTCGGTACCACCGGGTGTCGTGGCCGAGCAATAATTTTCGTTGATGTTCGCGCGAATTTCGAGCCCCGAACCGATATCGCGCAGCACGCCGGCTGCCCAAATCGAACAACGTGTCCGTGTATGTACGCCATTATAGTGACCCGCCGTTTGATCGCCGTGAAACTGCGATTCGTTTCATTACGAAAAACTACTCGTTTAACCTGCTGATAATGTTTGCTTACGTGTATATACGTGTACATATATGTGTATGTCGTGGCCAGTTGCGAAAAAGAGTAAAAACATTAAACGTGGAATTAAATGTAGGTTTATGTACTGTATAAAACTGTTTGAAATTTTCCTATCACCATAATGGGACACAATTATTACTGCTGAAGTTTCAAGAAGGTTCATATAAGGTACATGATACGATTTATTCGTAACGTAACTATACATTCAAATACTTTAGTCAGTCACGATATATCAGTACACGTTAATGTTCTCATGGTTATCAATTCACGTAAGTGCTCTTACTGAAATGATGTTCGAGCGTGACCTTTAAATAATCTAAAATTGGAAGCTACGATTCCAGAACATTCTCAATATCTTTGAAGACGATAATGGATATCAGAAAGCAATAGGTCGAAGTAATAAATATATTCCTTTATCTGTTTTCTGCATTTTATTGCAAAAAGTTTGAAACAAGCGTTATTACGATTTCTTTAATCTCTTTCTTTAATTTTATTTTCTTCAATTTTTAATATGAAAAAAATGTTTCTAGCCTTTGTACATACTTTTCTCTACAGGTATATACATTTAGATAGAAGTTTCGAATAAAGGGAATACTTTAAGATAATTGTCAAACGACGTAACGTTGCGGGCAAGATGTACATTTGTATAATTTGCAAAACTGATTCGCCACCGACTTCCACACACGGCTTTTCACGTATTGCGGGCTGCCTGCTACCAGGCGCATTTCCATACGAAATGAAACACATTATACTTTTCGATAAGTTGGAGATAATTTGAATAGGGGCAAAAGTTCCTTCGAGGAAAAGTCATACGGATCATTAGACATTTCCGAAATATGTACACATTAGCAATTCCATTAGTAAGTTATCACGCTGAGAACGTTCTCGAGTCTGTTTGAGATTTTCTTTCGAGAATGTACGACTTGGAAATATTTCATCTATTAAAACTCTGAATACGTGATCGAGAACTACTACAAGGTATTCTCTTTCAGTCTTTTCCGTTGCTTCATTTCTTCGATATTCTACATACATAAAATTCTCCTAGTTATCTTAATGTATAGATCGATGGAAGTTCGTAAGTTGTTTTGATTTGAAGTCCCTGTTTCTTCCTATTTCGTTATGTTAAAAATTAAAAAGGCAATAAAAGTGTTTATAAACGTTTATTTATAAATAATAAAATTAACTATGTATATAATTAAGCAGCCATATTATACCATCTTACAGTCATATAATAGCAACTTGTGCTAATGTCTGTATACTATGTGAAAACAACTCAGAAATGTCAGTCTAATGCAAAAATAATACGATCCTTCTTTTCGATAACATTTTGACGACCCTATATACCTGTGAGTATATATAATGATCGATTGTTTCACCGTATTAATCGCTATGGTAACGTTTCATCCGAAAATAATGGAAGCGCTTTTTGCCTCGGGTACATATATCGTGCTTCGCGTTTCAAATTTTTCGTTTTGTTAACTCGAATCGAACGTCGAAGGGTGCTGTCTGTTTATTCGTAAATTCTAATATTATTTTCTATAATCAAACGGCCAGAATCGAAAAGTAACAACAATCACCAGCACGGAAATAAGGGAAGTGTATAACGGGGCTGGACCCTTCCTGTCACCGAGATTTTTCCATTTTCATGGAAATTTTTGCGATTTTACTTGTATCGTGCGTCAGCTCGTTGATACTTTGTCACCGTTCGCGAATATATTTTTATAACGTCAATCGTCAGAAACGACCGAGAAAAATTCTTTCATGGTGTGAAATCTCTCCATCTTCCTTCCACCTTTTTTCCCAATTGTGTCTTTCAACGCAATGAAAAATTACTGAATATCAGAAACGTTGAAACGATTGAAGATAGAAAATGAAACATACTCGATAGAGATGTTGTGTGTTGCGGCTGATACAAATTTTCCATATTCAGTTACGCATAGTTATTTATGTGTAGCCTCGTTTCGGTAATCATTGTGGATTGTTTAGTATTCAGATGAATTCGAGTTTCACCTGCTAAATTCTGGATTGTTTCGCCCTTGATTCCAACTCTGATAATCGGTTGGTTTGGGGATTTTAATACTAAATAGTTGACGGTATCGATAATATCGATACATTATCAAACACATACATTCTGTGCAGATAACAGAGACCCTTTCTTACATAATTAACCCCTGGCCCCTCAAATTTTCATGTCTCAATCACTCTGGTCTTAACTCATGTCTGTACAAGAAATTTTAATATCACCCTTGATTTAGTTTCACCCTTGATTCCAACTATGATAATCGGTTGGTTTGGGGATTTTAATACTAAATAGTTGACAGTATCAATAATATCGATACATTATCAAACACATACATTATATGCAGATAACAGAGACCCTTTCTTACATAATTAACCCCTGACCCCTCAAATTTTCATGTCTCAATCACTCTGGTCTTAACTCTTGTCTGTACAAGAAATTTTAATATCACCCTTGATTTAGTTTCACCCTTGATTCCAACTATGATAATCGGTTAGTTTGGAGATTTTAATACTAAATAGTTGACAGTATCGATAATATCGATACATTATCAAACACATACATTATGTGCAGATAACAGAGACCCTTTCTTACATAATTAACCCCTGACCCTCAAATTTTCATGTCTCAATCACTCTGGTCTTAACTCTTGTCTGTATAAGAAATTTTAATATCACCCTTGATTTAGTTTCACCCTTGATTCCAACTATGATAATCGGTTGGTTTGGGGATTTTAATACTAAATAGTTGACAGTATCGATAACATCGATACATTATCAAACACATACATTATGTGCAGATAACAGAGACCCTTTCTTACATAATTAACCCCTGACCCCTCAAATTTTCATGTCTCAATCACTCTGGTCTTAACTCATGTCTGTACAAGAAATTTTAATATAAAATTGAAACAGGAAATCACGCGTACCAGTAACAATCCTTTCTTACACACTTTTGCATATTAACATTTGTAACATACACACAAAAATGTACAGTCTACTCTTCACGATTGATTCATCTCAACGTCGTGCACTCCACATTGCCTGTAGTTTATCACGCTGCACGTACAATTTCGCTTAATCGCTCGCAGCTACACTTATACCAGTTGCTATACGTTCCAAATCACGTACGGAGTTCTACTTAATTAAATACTCGGGCTTTAATTAAACAAACACACGTATACGAAAACAATGTCAACCATCCGTCCGCGTTTCGATCGGTTCGATACAATTTAGATAATGGTTCGCGAATTTCATCGATGCGCGTCGCTTCTTTTCGATACGAGACAAGTTATCGTTGGAATATCTGATCAGATAACGGTCGTGATTGGTGAAAATCAATGGCGTTAATTCGTTGGATCATGGCGTGAAGCCGCTGCGAAATCGAGGTGGCGCACGATCGAGATAACGCTTGTACGAATACATTCGGATGGCGTTTTACTCGATGCAACAATCGCGTTGATGATGGGAGCAATTGAATTTGCGTGAAAGCGATCGAAGTTAATTGGAAACAAAAACGAGGGAGAGGGGAAAGGATTGATAGAGTATTTTTCCTTCTTTTTTCTTTTTTTTTTTTCGTTTTATCGTTTCCAACGAGCAACGCGTTTTTCTCGTTTCCAGTGATTGCCAGTTATCCTTAATGGCCTCGAAAAAAAAATAGCTGGCCGATTAAGGACTGTTAACGAAGAGGGTATCCCGCGCGAAATTTTTGGTACTCTTTGAAGGTATAATGGTCGAAGCTAACGCAACTCACATCGAAAGGATCACGAAATACGTTTTAATCCACGTTACGATGTTCATCGATGACTTTCTCGCGCGTTAGTCTTATTCTTACTTTGAATTAAAGAATTGTTATTCTTGTAGTTGATTATGATCGATATTGTTTATATAAAGTTGGCCACAGAAAATTGCAACGAAGAAATGCCAAGTAAAGATGAATGGTTCAAAGAGTATTATTATATTTTTAGGATCATATTTCTTTCGTAGGCGTAACGATTCGTATGTACTCGGTAATTGCATTACTCTTTAAACTGAAAATCCAGCTGTTCTATCTTTATGCTTCTATCCTTAAATTTTCTATTGCATGTATGCATTCATCTAAACACCTAAGCGGCATTTCGAAGATTTCCATGTAACAAATTCCACAATATTAAAGTTAAAATATCTTGATGAGCTGATCATCTTCGGACGCTGCTACTTTGATGAAGAATAAACAGATCCACGATCGGTGTATACAAAAGCTCATAGTCTCATTTAAAAGATTAACTTTAGAATTTTTAAACGAGACATTACATACACACGTATCACATAATATAGCGTTCAAGGTAATTTAAATTTTTCTAACGAGATCATCTTCTGTCTTCTATCATCTGAAATTATGTTTGGTCCAATTGCGAGAGACAGCCTATATTCATCTTTGGAAAATCTTGTATTACATGATTTAGCATTACGTGTTACATATTTCTCGTTTGTTAATACGCGTTCACCATTGCGAAATAGAATTGTTCGTTAACGAACAATTAAATCCGACATATCATTACGTCGTCTTTCTGAAATCTGACAGGAAATCTACCTGGACAAAGATTGTACTGCAAGCTAGTAATCGCTGACTGACTTATGCCCATCGAGATTTCCTTCGCGTATCAACCCTCTCATTATCCTCGTGTTGCAAGGAACACGATGTTCATAATCGCATGGCCTTGTTACCGCATGTTTCGCCATGTAATTCAGCGATCGGTCGAGCGATCGCCTTTCTCGGCTCGCTACGCGTCGGAAGATCGGATCGAGTCAAAGTATGACGTTACAATCGATCGATCGACTAGATATATGTATGGCAGTATATCGTGCTGCGATCGCAGCTGTAGAGCCGCAGTTGCAGCTGCAGCCGCGATTAATGTTCCCATCGTGCGGTATTAATTTTTCGTTGCGGGGCTATTTTGAATACTGACGCCGGCGCCACGCCGGAATTTATTTGCCATTTAATTCCAGTACACGCGCATTTGTAATTTTCACAACTTACAAAACTTTCATTTGTCGCAAATAATATACTTGTTTATCGATTTGTAAGCAAATAACATGTTCAGCTATTAACCCTCTCGCGATTTCACGATTTCAAGCGAAATGTTTGATTCGTTTCTAAAATAAAATGATATGTTGAGATGAAATTTCGCTCGTGATAAATTTTTTATGCTTTGTAAAGCGATATTAATTTAGAATTAAATGGCATATTTTACGCGAGGTACGAAAACGAAAGTTTCTGATTTGTACGCGCGTTAAGGAAGAAGGGACAAATATTTAACTCATTTTCTATTTGATTTTATTGGATTAATTTGACAACTAAGTGATTGCAGATTTTGTTAATATCACCTAATGACAAAATACGTAATCACTTAGTTGCCAACCCAATAGTATACGAGATAAATTTATTGCTTTTTTCTTCGATTAAGTTTAACCTCGCTGATTCGCTGATTCGAATGCCGATCGAAACGTCTAAGGGCCGATGATCAAATATGGAAAGAAACTAAAACCGCGGATGGAAAGTAATATTGGATCTTAGGACACGCTAGAAATTCAGAAGTTTTGACGATCGATCGTCCCCTTTTCTATCCATTTGCAAATTGACATTCGAGGATTGCTACCTGCCATTCGGAATTCGAACGAGCTAAGTGCTTAAAAATTGATCGTTTCCAATGCAAATTTGGAAGCATATCTTTTAAATATTGATATCTGTTTTAAATGTTTCACTGCTATGGAATTCCTCTGCGAGTACTGCTTTAATATATTGCTAGTTACCTGATACGCGTAAAATTACTTGTTACTGAATTTTCGAAATTTATACACACGTAATATTCTGTAATAAGCTATAAATGGCAAAAGCAATTAAGAATGTTTAGCATATTTATTATCTATCCATTGATCTGTACGGTTATTAATTACCAAATTGCGCTCGAAAGCTAATGTTTGCAATTCGTAGTGAAAGATTAATGAACTTTCCATGATATTCGTCTTTACAAACGTAGGTATTCTATATTATCTACGTTAATTCAAATGATTCATACAATTATTACTCAAGAACAGAAGAATATCATGTATATTGTAAAGCGAAACAAAGTTTTCTCGTCGCCAAATGCTCGAGTTAATAATTTTCGAACTTTCTGCTTTCAACTGTTGCCCTGAAAACACTTTCCCTAGTCGTATCACTCTTTTAACAATGTTATAGCTTAAATCGAAACAACGAAAAATCTTTCGCTTTATGTTTCTCGCCTTATTTCAAATTTCAGTGCATTTAATATTACACATATCTATTCAAGATAATTCTTGATATTACATGTACATACTTGTTAAGTTTAAAGTTTAAAATTCGCTTGGTACACTGAGTTGCCGTATCAAGATCACCGCGAGTACCAAACGACAATAATCGATCGGATCATTAAGCGGGCTGCGTAGCTAAAGCGAATCAGTGCCTTCGGGTAGTCACGTTTCGTCAATAATTGCTAACGAACGCATCTGATGGCAGACAGTAATTAAAGTGTAATACTACAAAGCGGCTGACTTCTGATGTCGAATGCCAAAGTATACGAGTATCCTTTACATATAAATTCGATATATTTGACAGAACCTGATCAAATAAGTATATAATTACATCATGGATATAGTCAGAATGCAAGAAACGAAAGGAGGAAAAAAGAAAGCGAGAAAAGGCGAAAGGAATGCGTTTCATTCGCTGTAAGATCTGCAGATGGACTCGTGAGTTAAGTTTCCTGGCAAGTTCCTGCTTCAGGGTAGCGGAGGTCGGGTCGGAGATCGTATTTACATAAAAGGAATAGTTGAATAAGGACTTTCGAGGATTGTGTCAGTTTCAGTCTCTCTAGCGACCAACGTAAGGCAACTATCACTGTTCTATTATTTTTCAAAGTTTGAATGTTATTTATAGTCGGAATTTTTTGATACTTCGTGCATTGTTCACTCGAAACTTTCTGGAAACTTCCGTGAAACTTAAAATACAGATTTTACATAAGGATGGACACGCAAGTCATCAAATTCGATACGAAATATAAGAAATATGTAGAAACGCAACGACGATGCGGTGAAAACTCGTTACAGAGAGCTTCACAAAGTGATACAGCGACGCGTGAACGTTCCTTCGTCGAAAGCATTGCGTTTCTTTCCACGTAAGTCGAATGAAATCTCCAAAGGAGTACAATTTCGCGAAAAGGATTCCCGGCTGACGCATTCGACTACTAGTTCAACCATTCTCCTTTGAGTAACGCGTTGAAAACGAGCTTTCGCGATCGCACTTCCCTTCTATGCTCTGTCGATCCGTGAAACGCGGCCGGTATTTGAGAAATTACGCGACTTTCTAAAAAATGCAATGCTCTTTAAAACGTCGAGCAAAGGTTCTTTCTTTCCGCGTTAGGCATTCTCGTCTTTCCTTCTTTCCTTTGCTCCATTGATCTTCGTGCAGCCTGTTCTCGTCTTTTAGCCGAGCAGCTTTACCAGTTTCCTACTCTCGATCGCATTGTTCTCTATATCGATTTTCCAACGCTTAATTCGACGATTCGTTCTTAATTCTCTATCTGTTTGATCTATTTGTAAGTTAAAACCAACAGGATTTTGTTAGATTAAATACGAATTATAATAATTTGTCGAATGATAATTAACTCTTCCACGATATATTGGGCTGGAAACTAAGTGATTACTGGTTTTAATGCAGACATCTTAGGTGTTACGCCACGAGGCTTAATATAGGCCGTATTTCTAACCGTCGCTCGCGCCTACAGCGTCGCAAACAGATCGTCTTATCTGCCCGACGGAAAATACACAATGTATGGACGAGTGTGTCACGTAAAATAAAACAGGAGAATCGAAGATGTAAATAAAAGATAAAAATAAAAAAAAAGAGAATTTATTTCTTAACACTTGTTTTTCACTGGCTACAATTTACTTCTGAACTCTGGGCACGACTTTTCAAGACTGAAGAAGACTCTTATAACTTGACTTTCGGCGGAATCTGATTCTTTTTCTTTGTCATCCCTGAATATCCCCATTATCCACGCGTTTGTTAGGCGTTCTCGAACATTCGGCGAAAGGACCGTTGGGATATCGAGGGTTCATTAGGCACTTCGCTTCGGCGATATACATTGTTGCCGAGTGCCGCTACGAGTTAAAGAGAAGGAAACGAATGAACGAGAATGCTTCAAGAAACTCAGCATTGGTCCTGTAATGTTCAACAATCAGCAGATCGGAAGGTAGCTCTTTTAATGACACCGTCTTTATACCTTCCTGTCCAGCCACCGCGTCTCCAACGACACGGAAGGTAGATATTACAGAGAACCGCCCTGATGTCGCGCGACTTTCTTCCGTCAGAAAGAGCGTGTATCTCTATTTTCGCGAAAGTGTTTCATGAATGGCAGACTGAGGACTATTTACAACGGACGTGTTTCTCTCCGCGCTCCTTTCTCTGGTTTGAGAACGTGTAAATAGCGCGGACGACGTGCATAGTCAATGATCGATTTAAAAGATTTGCGCGAGATGTCAAGGAATGAAAATCTCTGAAAAAAGAATTCGCTTGCGATTGTCAAATCTCGGAGAATTATTTTATTATTTAACAAGATCGTGCTTAAGATTTGAAAACCCCGCTAAAAGAGCACGAGGATAATAATTCTATATTCCGCCAGATCTTTATTTCCGTCATCATCCCATCGGTTCCGAAGCGCGGCCTGGTCTCTTATGTGGTTGGCGTCACAAGCGCATAGTTGTCACCCAGCAGCGAGTTCCAGAAACGTCGATTTCGGTCCGTTATTTCATGCACACAAAGAAAGTGGCATATATGATCATAGGCGCGAACGGAGGCGTGACCCGAGCGTAGTGAGGATCGTCTCCCCGAGAAGACAAAGAAACGATCGAAGGACAATCAGTCTCGTTCGAAGATTCAAACGACATACATCGAGAGGTCTGACGATTGAAATTAAAGTCGCTAAGTCTAACGAATTCATCGAGAGATATCGTAAAGTCGGGTCGAATTTCTGTAACACATTAACCGTATTCATCGCTAAATAATTATGACGTTTTTATTATTATATAATTTATTGTTAAATATACAAGCTATATTAAGCTGTTAATACAGCGTTAAATTCATTGAACTACCTCTGTTATCTTAACCGAAACAGGGAAACGACTAATTGGCGGCGTCGATTATACGAATCGTAGCGAGAATTTACGCCTCTCGCTGACGTCTCTCCGCGAATGATCGTAATATTAGGAAATATGTAATTATTTCTTTATCGTTAAAATTTAGTACGCTTCTGATATAAAAAATTACTTACTTTAAATCTTCTATGGTTAATAAATTTCAACAATTTCTTTATATATCGTAACGGGAATAATTAAAAATTTCGTTCGTGAAATCTTTCACGTTATAATCGGATTCAATCTTGAAGATATTTGCATATATTTCTATATATTTTTTAATGGCTTAAATGATTAGCGAAGGAGATCGTAAGCATTTTACGACGACCAGGGAACAAAGATTGTATATAGCGCAACTCTATGGACTATGGAAGATCCGAATCGTGCTTTCGCATACCGTGCTTCAACAATACAACATTGTTGTCCAAATGTATCTAGGAGATTCGGGATACGTGCCAAAGACTGTTGAGATTCGAGTTTATGCACAATCCGCTAGTTCTATGGAGACTAACGGGGATTTTGGATGTCGCTTCTGTTTATGTTCTACGGCTACGTCTTAGGACCATGACTTAGGTTTATGGTGTATTATGGAATTGCGGACGCTGTGGTTCCACGTAACTGAGACCGAGGGAGATTATAAATATCTGTCTTCCGTGAAATTGTATAATTAATTAAATATTCGTTTCATTGTTTCTTTAAAAAATTGTTCATTACGAAATGATATTATAAGAAAATAGGAATTGTACGTTTGTCTTTTAATAACATAATACGAACGTGTTATTTTCGCATATTTGATCTTTCAATGGATATAACGAATTATTACTGTGTGCTTGAACTCCTTTGGCGAAACTTCGACGTTTAATGATTTAACGATTGATATATATTATCTACGAATGATTATTTTACCTTATATAAATTTATTTTTCTTCCTCTTACGATACAAGTTCTATAGATTCGTCCTTCAACAAAGTAAAGATAAATATATCGTAAATCATAAACATGGTACGAAAATAATCTTGGATTCCAAGAAAACTGATACCAGTTCTATTTTTCAAAGTGGATTATCTCCAGCAAACAATTTTCTTTTCATCTTCAATGCCACTGAATTCGAACTTACGATCTCATAGAACCAGATGTGGCAGAATCCCGGCAGACGGAATATTTCGAGAGAATATTCAAAGTAAGAAAAAAAAAAAAAAAAGAAAAAAAAAGAAGAGGGAAACCATGTAGAACGGAAACACGAAGAGAAAAAGACAGGAACGATGTAGGAGCACATCGTCGCTCGGTGTTTCGCGATAGTGTGAATACGTTTCGTTTTACGCAAACGCGTTTCTATTCGGTCATCGAGGTCGATTCATCTCCCGCGTGTATTTCGATAGGAATTCTCGAGAAGCAGCAGTTTCGGAACATACGAGCAGCGCGTTTCTTTTGAATGGAAACTGTTCGCACAAAAGTTGCACGATTCCTATGCAGATTGCAAAGCTGCTACATTCGTCATTAACACTTTTTCCCCAACGCTTCACGTTGCTCTTACTTTCATCGATTCCCTCTTTTTCTTCTCATTTTCCCCCACTTCTCAGAGATTTTTTCACCTCTTCAATGGATTTTCTTCTTTCCTAGCTGTTTCCTTTTCTTTCCTTTTTTACTGGCACGGAAAAAAGAAAAGATGATAATAATCGTGATGTAGGATAGAACTAAAAGATACCAGATGGAATAAAAAGCGCGCTACTATCGAGTGCTACGTATGTACTGAAAAAATTATAGACGGTAAGTGTACTCGTGTCCCCTGGCGTATCAGTTTGAACTGTTGAGAGGCACGCTCATGATTTTCTTATCAAGTTTTCAATTGTTTACGGTCAGTCCGGAGTGCCATTCGGTTGACAGATCTCGATAAAGAAAGTATCTGTAGTTAATCTTATTTTAATGAAATTTTTATTCTAATCCGCTATAAATAAGCCTGTTGCAAAGTTTAAATTAAGATCAGACCATTTTTATATTTGATCGTTCCAATTGTCCATTACATTACCTATCTTGATATAGCACAAAACAAAAAAAATTGCTTGAAATAGGAAATAAATTGGAACGAATGATCGGACCACACGATTACGTTGCAAGGAAATCGCAGCAAATCGTGATTTTGTGGGATTGCTAGGTTGTCGCCGCGATTTTGGTATCCGAGGGCGTTAAGAGACGATGGCCGGTTTAGCAATCGTCGTTTAAAAGGCTGGCTTAAAGCTCGGTGGACATCAATATCCTCGGGAATATACGTTTCCAAGAGTGGGAAATCCAAGCGCGCAACAAGCAGCAAACGATGAAGAAGGGTCGGTGGACTTCTTTTTCCGGCTATCTCCGGAAATTGCTTTCTCTAGAGATTTCAAAAGTTCTTCCGGCAAGCCAAGCTATCAAGGTCGAAATTTTCGCCACGAAGACCACGTTAGCTCGGAGACAAGAATTTGTACTCTCTTGGAAAACACGTTTTACACTCCCGGTGACATACGCTGTATTCGAACAACGCATGTGGGTTAAACGTACGACCATACTTTCCTACGTGTCAAATGCATTGATCAAACGAAATGTCAAACTTTGCGATTAAACCGATTGAATGAATCGATTCTATTGATCTTTAATAATTATTTATTAATTGATCCTTTGATTGGTAGTAAACATCTTATCGACAGGGAGACTTTACCGTGAATAATGATTTGAATTAATTCAAGTATTAATATAAAAATTGAAGAGGTTTGGTGTATTAGAAAGACTCTGATTATTATTACGTATGTTGTTTGAAATACTTACGTCTCGTACACGTTACATACTTAAATGTGAAATGAATTGTGTTTCAACATGTTAAAATGTTGCTGCTTAGGAGCAATTACTTTTTGAGACATTTGTATTGATAATAACATGACGTATGTCATTTAAATTTATAGCGAACTACGATACAACTGCTGAATGATCTCACTGATTCAACATTATATGCTTGTCTCATGTAAAGAATTATTTACTTATCTTTATTTCCTCAATACTTATTTAAATTAGAAATCGTAGAATTATATTACCAATAAATATATACCAAGTTGAAATATCACAGAATATCTACCTTCTTTGACATTTCATAATTAAGTAAATTATACGTTAACTAAAACCGAGCTTTAAGAAGTAGGTAGCCTGTCTTGCTCGACATCCAAAGGTTGACCTACTTTTCGTTGAGCTCGACTTCAAACGTTCGTTCACTCATGAACAACTCTTACGTATCGTAAACCAAAGCACAGTCAGAAGAAAGTACGTAGTTTGCTACTGATATTTCGAAGATTGCATCGAATCGCATGAGAAACGGACAAACTTAGGACCTGCACATAATTCTCGACTTTGAGAGACCGTATTTTTTAAAACGGACCTTTAGCGTTTTAAAATTCTACGAAAGCATGTCGAGTGACTCGACGAATCTTTCGTTTGCTCTCTATTCTTCTTCGCATTCCACAAATATAAATTTAACGCTATCATGAAAGGAAATTCATATTTTTGTACGATGAAGTATTCCTGTCTTCGACTAGCCAAATTAAATCGAAATTTCATTTCAGGAAACGCTTTGAGAGTGTGTTTGTAACTAATCATATTATACGTAGAAAAGATTCTAATAGATTCATTCGGTAATAATCAAACGTGATATTCCGCTTCCTTCGAACAATAATCGTAAAACGAATATTTAGCTTTTAGAAATTAGCGACTGTCTAGCCAGAAGGAAAGCTACTTCATTCAAATTTTTATGAATTCTTTGATGCAGACGACTGAATTTCACCTCAATTTATTCAGTGACAATAATATTCCAATTTTTCTATCCAATATTTCACTTCCATATTTCTCTTCGATAATCAGTTCAATAAATCGCTAAAACGATAGACGCTATATTTTCTGCTTTCATCTATTATTTTCCATCGTCCCAGAAACGTTTTATCATATTATTTTCCAATAAAAGATGTCTTTACTACGTCATACATCACTTTTACCAATATCAACATCAATTCTACATTTACATTTACTTTTCTTCGTGCTCTCCGATAGGTCGCTACAATTTTATTATATTACTTTCTATCGGAAAATATCTTTATCGCTTTTCGCACGATATCCATCAATTCTATCGGTCTCAATATCAAACCTATATTCGCCATGAAAGATCATATCACGGCCAGGTATTTTTCTATCAACTTTTCAACTTTCACTGCAAGCGACCATTCGGGGCAATCAATCCAGCCGGACGTCCATGGATGCATTCGGCAATGCAATTACAAGTTGAATGTCCAGCGTGACAAGAACGCGTCTACCGGACTTCGGCATTAATAGCTGTCGAGCCGCAAGGAACGAGACGACGCATCAGCAGGACGAAGTCGACGGAGATCGATTCAGCTCTCTCAACCATCGCTATTGTCTTCCTCTCTCCGTCTCCCTCTTCCTTTATCTCGCTATCTATCTATCTATCTATCTATCTTTCACCATATGTCGGAGCGAACGACAGCCGCCATTGTCTTCTCGTAGACAATCCACGATCTCGCACCTCCTTTACCGAAGCGACCACTTGGTTAATGGCCGAGAAATTATTTCCCTGCTAATTAACCGAGCTGCACAAACGCGCGGCAAGAAGATTGACTGTGCTTGTTCCACGTTCCAGCTCGTCTCGTCTCGCGTCTTATTCCAGCCTCTCTCTTCCTCTCTCTCTCTCTCTCTCTCTCTCTTTGTTCCCTTCTCGTCTCATGGTTCCAGCGGCCATAATTAAGGTGTAGTAATTCGATCATTTTCGGGCCGCCACCTTTTAGAAACGAATCGCTCGCTTCGCGGGCACAAAGGCTGGTGAACGATCGTAGCGAATTAACGCGCGTTTAATCGCGACGCCCCCTCCTAACCATCTGCCCTCGAAAACGGATTTTCCACTCCGCTCTCCTCACTCTTCCGATCTTCTTTTGCGTTCGTTACGACGCGACAGAAAGTTGAATCGACAGTCAGGTGGAAAGTTAAATTGAGAAGTTTCGACGGAGACCGGTCGAGGGTCTCGAGATGAACGTCGAATTGTCGGTAGTCGCGAGACTTCGTAGCGGAAACTAAACGCTCGTCACGCGACCCATCATACTGTAGACGAGATGCTCTTCCAGTTGGAAATGAAACGCGGTATAAAGTTTATGCTTTCAAATAAGAAGCGGCTCGATTGCCTCTGCAACGATTAGCTACGGATGTTTTGAGATAATTTTGAGTTGGGATGCTGGAGCCTCTGCATGCGACTCTAATATACATTTTTTATTCTGTTGATAATTTTTGCGATTCTACCATCTTAGACACTAATACAATTTCTGTTAGCTTTTGTTGGTATCTCTTAATGTACTGTGAGTTATCTCTTAAGAAATCTCGTTGCTTGCATGTGAAGTAATATTAGGTTGTTCGAAAAGTATCTTTCTTTCGCATACGTGTTTTTTACAACAGTGCACCTTTGTACAAAAGTGAAGCCAAGTCTGTGAAATGTCGCGATGTTTATCTCAACGGAACAAAATGTATCGTACGTAATTCGACAAAATAATATAAAGCAAAAAACGTTGTGCGTCTATTATTTTCTCATAAAACGAAAGAAACTTTTCCGACAACCTAATACAACATACATACTAATGATATGTGATATACATAATATGGACACGATACATATAAAATATATGTGTATATATATACGTGTATATAGGTAATACGTGCATGCAAACGTTCGTTGTAAAATGTACAATTGCCAACTAAAATGCAAGTATTCGAAAGAAAATGTTTACGTTGGCATCCACCCTCTACGTGAATTACAACCCATCGTTTTGTAGAAGCACTTGTAATTCGAGATAAAAACGTGTACCATGCTCGTATCGTTACTCTTCCTAGCTTTCAATGCAAATTACTCCGTGCTATCGACAACCGTAACATTGCCGTTTCACACGCGAAATTTCGCTCGAAACGCACACGCTAGCTATGATTTTTCTTTGTCTTTCGAACAGACGTAAGAACAATATTTTTCTCTGAAACAGCATTACCGATCATTTATGGCAATGTTTCATCCGCGAAACAGTGAAATTTCGTCGAAAGCTTACACCATGTTTCGAGTAAACGTAAGGGAAGGTTTTTTCATCGAAATCCTATTTACGGCCGGTGAAATTTCATCCGAAACACGCTTTAACACTAAGAGAAATTTTCTTCGATCATCGACGAGCGTAATTTTACGATTTCACGCGAGTAACGTGGAAATTTCATCGAAAACGCGTGCCACGTTGTAACCAAGAACGTAAGGCAAGATTTTTTTCATAAAAATTCTGCATTGCAGTTTAAAAACGGTACTTCATATTTTCCGACGGTCGTGAATCGTAATGGGTCGATTATAAAATTCCAGCCACGCGTGCGAAAGCCACGCTTTCTAAAGCGGCTAAATGAACTCTGAAACGGTGAATTCTGGTCGTAGAGTGAAACATAGAAAGAGAGAGAGAGAGAGAGAGAGAGAGAGAGAGAGAGAGAGAGAGAGAGAGAGAGAGAGAGAAGAAAAGGAAAGGAGAGAGGAATAGGCGAGCCGTTTAGAAAACTGCGATGCTCGTGTGGACGGAAAGCGAAACGATACAAAGCACCGTTTAATCCCGTGAAGTTTCCATGCTGCGATTTACATTCTACGTGGGACCATCGGTGCACTTATTGTTCGCAAAATTGCAGATGACAAAAAATGTTAGCCAGGATATAAAACATCGTTCGTTTCCCTCGTAATAAAGCGACGCGCAGAAATAAAGCTGCGAGCCGGCTACGCAGAAATGGCCAGCTTTAATGGAGAAAACATCGTCCACTCGACCGTTATAATTTATTTCAATTCTGTTGTGTTATTCGTCGACGTTGAGTGTCAGCGAAAATTGCTTTATTCGGCCGACTATGAAATTAGAATTTTTGTACAACCATTGTGCATTGGCCAGGTTTTCCACGCATAGTAGACATATTATGGGACATTTATACGATATAAAATTGTGACGTTCATTTATGAGAATTTCGTAACTTTATAACGATTTTGTTAGATTTCTAAAAGTATCTTATTATACGTACATATACTATAACGTATTCACACGAATACTCCTATAATATAACCATAGAAAATTGATGCAGCTCTTTCGTTCGTTCACTTACAATTAGTCGACTTGCCTTGAACATGATAATCGCGCTTGATCACAAGTTGGGAAAAGACGCAGCTGCAGCGACCACGATGTCGTTGAAAGCAGCGAGAGAGTAACTTAATGGCTGCTTCTCAGAGCTCTTCGTGTCCCGGGGGGCATATGAAATCTTAATATCCCTTATTACCGTATTCCTAATTAACGGTCCTTGGAACCACTCGGATAACGTATTTCTCATTTCACTGGGCTAGACTACGGTTACATTATAATGAGCCTCTAAATCCAAATTCTTGAAGTATTCTAGTTTAGACGATGTCGGATGATCTTTTGATATCTTCATATGCTTTCACGACTTTAAAACGAACATACACAATTTTTAACAATTTTTAAATTATCACCAAAACCTGCGAAATTTCATCGTGTTGGTGGAAATCATTTTGCGTTTGACTTTAATCAAATCTTTTACTCGGTTTGTTAGATTTGGATCTCATTCGAGTAACAGTTATACGTAATTAAATGGAACTCGAATTTCCCGGTCAATACTGATATTAATTGATAATTTAATTGAATCTAATAATATAGAATCATGACAATATGTATTTGTTGACAATACCGAACGAAACCAGCCAAATGTACATATGTGGTTATGCGTGTGCGATTTAGGAACAATATTCGGTAGTTTAATATGAAATAGAAAATTTTACAGTAAGATTTGTAACTTTCTATTTCGTAACTATTTTAAAACAATATCGAGCATTTTTTAATCTGTCAAACTCTGTCAGTATTCGTTACGTATTTCTCTGTTATACCTTTCCTTTCGAAGTTTCATATGCATACATCAAATCATGTCGAAGATTAAAGTATTATTCTCTTCGGATCTCAAATATAACATAGTTTCGCTCTGACTTTTTAATAAAAGTTTCTTTAAACTGTCTATGCCTATGCGTCACTTTCTTTATTTATACGCATAAAATACACTTGCAAAGTTTAACGAAAATAAATTCTCTTCTGATCTATCTTTGTACGAGGCTTGTCAGCGGACGAAAGAAGCTTTAAAAGATAAGAGAAGATACGAAAGAACTTCTTAATTCTACAAGGTGAAATCATATTTTACAGGAACTAGGGATTATTGTGACGTATATTTTATATGTGTAGCGTTATGATAAAAAATTGCCAAAATACATTACGAAAGTTAACTCTGGTGGCACAGAAATATCTACAGATTTTAATTCTACCTTTGTCTACCGTTACATATAAACTAATTTCACATATAATCCACTGCATTACGAACTATAGCTAACTCATTTCTGTCTTTTTGTCGCAGGTAAGCCCGGATTTCACGCAGTGATTCCTCATGCCGCCTTTTGGCGTAAGTAATGATCCAGTGGCTGATCATTTTGAACCCGCGTCAAAATGGTCGTTCGTCACCGCCTTCAACCCTTCGCTAGAGCTAATCCTTCAGAAGGTACAATCTACTCGAATGTCAGTCGTAAACGTACTGTCGCCCCTGCGATCCATCGACAAGAGGCGATCCATCGTTTGTACGACAACCTTCATATTATTTATGAACGTGTTCCTCCTGATACGCGACAATAGAAACCGGACACAGCTAGAAAAGACAGCCTCCTCGGAGGAAGCGAGAGCATGGATCGTGATTCTTGATAGTTGTACACTATCGTTCATAAGTATCGAGAGACTGTTCAAGCGGTTGATTGGTATTTTTGCTATATTTTCAAAGTTATGAAACGTTTCTCTAACGACGATTGTCTACTTCTTGCCATAACCGGAATCAACTGCTCTGTTAAATTTAAATCGAAACAAAGAGTATATCTGCGTCGTTTGTCTAGAGAGTTTCGCGTTTATCTGTAAGTAATAGCTGAAACTTCATAAACTTTATGAATAATAGAGAGGTAGATTCCAGAAGTTCATTATACAAATTAAATTTTTGTTAGAATTTAATCTTAAAGTTAAGATACAATGCTTATGTTAAAATAATATTCAGTGATATTTATTAAACAGAACTACAGAACCTGATGTATATAAGCGAGTGATATAATTAACAAAGTATACAAGAATTGTCGATTGTTGGTCAGTTACTCTCAGACTAGACTGATCCCTTAAATATTTTGAAGCCCACTCTCTATACAGTAACGAGTATGACCTGTGCAAGTGTCCTGTTCAAATGCCTGTGTGGGTGTCTGTGTAAGAGTATTGTGCCTATGCGTAAAATATCGTTGTATTCCAACAATTTTTATATTATCAAGCTACCTAGTATAAAATACTTCGATTCCTTCAAATTTCATAATATCGTATCGTAATATTTCATAATTTCAGAATCTAGATCTAGAGGACTGGAGGAAATTCTTCCATAGTTTCAATATCCCTAATTTCATTAAATAGAATTCGATAATGCGAATTGTCTAAAAAGAAATGGCAAACGAAGTGTTGGCTTGTAATGAATCGATATTAAATGCTCTTTCGATCAATGTCTACTAATTGTAATATGGTTATCCGGGCAAGAACAGATGCCGAAACTAGCGTCAAAGATTTCAAGCGATGAAGTAAAGTTCACCTCTAAACCTCGCAGGCACGTCCACTCGATAAGACTTACGAACATTACCCGTTGCTAGTTGATTATTTGAAATATTTGCTGGAATAATAAATAAATAAAATAAATAACAAGGTTTGTAAAATAATTACGTATACAGGACACTCTACATTTACAATAATTAAAAATTGTCCACATATTTGTGAACGATGGCGTACATGATCTTTCTTTCCTCTTTACCTCTGCATAAAATCGGATTTATATATTTTAGCTTCGTCTCGCCTAGGTTGATTCCCTCGCGATTATTACCCTTTCGAAGACAGAAGCAGCTGGAACGTACCAGTCTCGCATCCATGTCTGATACACGACCTCCAGGGAGATTTCATACGGCAGAGGTTGTGCTCGCTACCTTTTCCCGTCGGATATTCCGCGAAAGTCCCTGAGAATTGCAAATGTTTCGCCACCCTCCCTTCTCCCTCGACGACTATGCTCTTCTATGCCTCTAGCCGTTCCACCTCTCTCGTTGCACTCTTTCCATCTGTTCCTTGTTTCGGTCTCTCGTTTCCTCCAATACGATGCAATGGCACTTTTCGCCGTGGATATGGAAATTTCATATACGCCATACTGCACCATTTTGGTGGAACGGTGTCGGTACTACGTGCCCGGGACCTCTTCTTTAGAGATAATGCAATTTCTTGGCCGACTTATTGCGTTCGTATCGTGGCCATCTTTGATATTTCACGTTGTTTCACTGGCACTGTCCTTTTCTACGACGATGGACTCGTAAAGTTTTCTTTGCCGTTTCACTTCGGGAAGGATTTACGATGTTTGAGGGGAAATATCTCGAACGGTTTTCGTAGGATATCCCGATCCGTCCAAGTGTATTTTTCGATACCCAGATCCGCGAAAGAAGTTTATTTGACATCGTATTTATAATGTGATCTTACGTTATGGATTGCTGAGCTTCTGAAAAAATATTCTTAAACAGATTCCCTCGTGTTTAATTCTTACGAGTGTTAACAATTTCTTCGACTTCTAAGGCAGCAGCTTATTTGATCTAGTTATTTCGTAATATGTAGATTGCGAATTTTTCTGCATTTACGGGAAATTTGGATATCCAAAAATAGACAGTCTTTCGCACCGTATAGAAGAAAGCAGTATATAAGAGAGCAGAAACTTTATATTCAATAAATATCATCTTTTTCCCAAGATATTCTCATATAGTCGATTTATGTACATCTTCTTGAACATTGATACAGCTAAAAAGAAATCAAGCACCAAACACGAAGGTGGGAACAAGGTTTCGAAATAATCGATGACTTTCTTCTTTTACTCTGTAAGAGATCCTGCGAGAACATTTCATTCTAAGAAAAAGGTTCGTCGAAAAAGCTGTTTGAAGAAATACCACGCCTTAAATACGTAATAAATATCAACGCTTTTTGATCATGGCAAACAAGCATACAATTATACATTTTCCTTCGTAAACTCTGTTTTTAATTATCGACTTTAATCATCGAATGTAACGTTAAAATGCTTGGATGAAAGAGTACAAAGAGTTAATCATAGCGCTTTCGATACACTCTCCGCGAAATCGCGATCACCCGTGAATTTGCATAAGTTTCAGCCACCGAAGAAATGTTTGTTCTTGACGTAGCAGCCGTGGTCACTAAACGAACGATCGTTATCAGATATTGCAGGTCGAAAGACGGCTTTATTTCCTAGCCACGCGGGGCCTTTTCATCGAAGTTAATAACGAGCGCGTGTCTATCGACGTGAACGTATAGTTTGTCGTAAGATCGGGTATATTAAGTATCCGTATATCAGACGAGGCGTTCGCCAGATCGCGGATCCCTGGTTGAAGCACGGCCGGCAGTTTCCCATAAAGCGATTTACGAGCGTCGCAGATTTACCGGGCGAAATTGCGCCTTGCGTTTCTCACGGATACCTTGACTTACGGTGTCTGGAGAAATATCATTTTTCGCGCTTAAATCGCCATTGTTCCGGACGCGCGCACATTCACGCAGTCCATTCTGAACGCGCCCAATGGTCTTCACGGATGTCGTTATTATTAAACAGAGGTTATTAATATTCTCCCTTGTACAATGACAGTGTTGGCGATTTCGTTTAGACGATTCGCTTAAGAAAGAATTGGCGATTTGAATATCCTGGTAGATATTTTTATTTGCTGTATGGGTTTGACGTGTTATTGGGTGTAGTGCGTTAAATAATCACTCGGTGTTTAGGTCAACAATATATTTATTAACAAGTGTCTTCTTTTGATCGCGTCGTGCATCGCTCTCGGCTTCGCTAATCGATCTCGCTGCGCGGTTACAACTCGACTTTAGCGCTTCCTGGTTCAGACTTAACCGTCGATCGGATTCGATTCTTTTCTTTTCGTCGCCTCTCAATATCCCAACTATCTACGTGTTTGTTAGGCGTCCGCGACCGTTGCCACGCACGCCTTCTTCTGGAACATTCGGCGGAAGGACCATTGGGATATTGATGGCTCCTTAGGTACTTTGCTTCGGCGATATATATTGTTGCCAAGTGCCGCCACAGGTTAAAGACGAACTTTGCTTGTACAGTGGCTGCAAAAAGTATTGGCGCAACGTTACATTTGATAGCGTGAAACTGCAACAGAATACGAAGAAGAAGAGAACTGATAGAAGATGACTTTATTGGAAAGGAAGATACGTGCGAATACTTTTTGCAGCTATTGCAAAACGTTTCGTTTAGGAAAAAGTCTATTGGACGATTAAAAATGCTAAAGTATTCTATCGATTTCCTGGAAAAAAGACAAACTTGGACCACAGCTGTTTTCGTTATACGTTCTTCGATTTCTTCCCTTTGAAAAATAATGCTAACCATATGTTTGGAAGGTATTGCACCGTCACAAATTTCCAATTGTTTCATCAAGAACCTATACCGATCGATGTTACCAATTAAACTACACCAGTTCATCGTTATATATCAACATGATGATAATTAGAATTTTCTTTCCGTATAGCTACTGCAAATTCAGTTCATTCGTCGACTACAAATTTTACCTCCCATCCATCGTGGTTACGTTTGTAACGCACAGTTCTAGTCACCATAAATAGTAGTCCATCCTGAACAGTACGTTACGTCATTGAAACACGCCGAGCGACCACGCTTGCGTTGAATTGGCAATAATCATTTGCTTAATGGACATTTTAAAGGCGACGTAGTTCGGTGAAAAGGAAGCCTTTGCGGTACATACGATTTTATCTGGATTTTTGTTCGATGATGGTTCAAACGCAAAAACGTTTGCGAATTGCTTTGAAACCAGATCGACAAGCGATAAAATACGTTCGATTAATAATGACGGCCATAAGTGGGTTGATTTACAAGATTATTTTATCGGACGTTCGAAAATTCTAATTTTTTATTATTTTATTTAATCGACGAATACGATCGAATCAAAAGCGATCACGAATCGACATTTCAAATAGGAACGAGCGCACAGCGATTAAAAACATTTCAACGATTCTCGTTTAATTGCCCGTCTTTTATATATCATCGTGATATATACTAATTAATATGAGTTGCCAGTTTCTCCTATAATAATATTCGTTGGAGATGAGGGAGGCAAAGAGCCAAGGGAGTGCGTAGAATTTATTCGATTGCTATTCGGTTTAATGGTGCGAACGTTTAAAATTTTCACGACGCTCCGTTTCGAAGCGTGATGCATTGATTATGGGATCTACGTAGCGGCTTGATATATTTTGTTTCAAACGTTCTCCTTTCCCGAAGATCGCTGTTATCCATCCGCGATAATTAATTCGTAATTTGCTTTCTGTTTGAAAAAACATACGACAAAGACGAATGAGTTTCTTTTCATTCGATGAATTTTAGATCTCACGCGATTGGAACAGACAAATTGGACCAAGTAATTGATCTATGTTTCTATTTTTCTACTATCGGCTTGTCCAATAAAACTCAGTTGCGATGCATTTGTACTTTTCACAATGTGTTTTCTGACCGAACGAAGTGGTTAGTTTTAAATGATTAGCTTTAGTCCAGGGAAGGCATTCAAGAGGGAAAAAATCAGAGAATAATAAGAATTTTTTTTATCGACGTTGGTTTTCCTTCGTATCGAAAAACTATAAGTAAGATACGTATTCAGTTTCGGCATCTCGTATATGCACAAACTTTACAAAGAAAACAATAAAGTTATTGTAAACGATATTCGTGTCTTTTACAAAGAAGATATTATCCTGCTTTCTATACGATGTTCGATGAAACGCTGTCGATCGTCGCGAGATAAGTGAAATGCGATCAAATTCTTTTGAAATGCTTTTGCGGCGAAAGTATACGCGCATCAAGTGACGATATAGTATTATATGGACGCGGTCGTGCATATATCAAGCAAATTATGTATTCAACGCGAACACGGTGTTCGGATTCCGATGACGCGGGGTTTCAGAAGTTTTCGTAGTTACAGGACAATTATTAAGGCTTCTTGCAGTTTAGTAGTGTAGTTCGTTTGTGTGAAATACTTGTAGACGAAAGTCAATTTTCCAATGTAAATATCTTGCTGTTACTTGTTATAACTTGCTGTTATCTGTTTAACTATGCAATGTAATTATTGCGTATAATTATATCCGCAAACAAATTTGAGTAATTAGTGTATCGTTGTTATTTGGTTTCGTGCATATATATCATTGTGTTTGATTTTACGTATTATTCCTGTTTGAAAATGAAGCTTATCATAGCGAATTTTCGTTATTGATAAAATGTGACGTTCTTCTTATTTCGAAGAGTACATATTTCGTTTATTCGTTTTTATTGTTCCTACGAATATTTGTTGAAATTAAATTGAAGAATAATTTACAAAAAACACAATAAATTCTTTGAGGATCATTCCTCCCGTTTCGATAAAAATGTTTCCAAATTTCACGAATATTTCATTTGCAGAAATGAAAATAACTCTACTTTTAACACGACTCCGAACAGAACAACGTGCATAATAAATGCGTGGAGTAAAGCCATGAAAATACTCGTCCTCGCCTATTTCGAAACGCGTGACAGTTAAAACTCGAGCAAACCCGATACAATTGCTAACGACCGAAGTATCCGTAGTCAAAAAATGCTGCACCCCATTGTGTCCTATAGCAGCCGTAAAGCCAACACTTAGCAAGGACAAAAGCGAGTCAATACCATTTCGCGTGTCGCCATCGAAGCACGTTACAGTCGAGCATCCAAGCCGCGTATCCGAAAGGTCGAAACATTCGCTAAAGCCGAATCTAGGCGTAAGAGGAAAACACGATACGAGGATGTAGAGGAAACGTAGTTTTATTCTGGGAAACGAACGCGGTCGAAACGAACGGCGTAGCTCGCTTTTCAAGCGAAAGCCAATGTTTGGTCTGGTCTGCAAACCGATCTCGTTTGGTGGCTGTTTCGTCGCGTGAAAACGACGTTGGATAGTTGCCTTCCTCCGGTGTGGTCATCGCGGTAAATATAAATTTAATGATGCGATAAAAGATGGCGAGGGGTTGAAGTTGAATCAGGGAGGAAACCACGCATCAGTCAGCTTTATGAAATTCGCCGGCTGTTCCGTTTCTGCCGGCCCAATGAAAACAAATAGACAAAAGAGTTGACAAATTCTGGAAGCGCGCGCACGATTTGTTTTGTGAGAATCCGAACGCGAGCTTTCTCCGGCGCCAGATCGCGGCCGTACAAATGAAAAGCGTCTGTTTACCAGCAGTTTTTCTCAGCGAGTAAAAATTTCACGCGTTTGCCTCTTTGCGTTCTTGTACGTTCCGCGTTTCGCTATGTTATGCGAAATTTATCTTCAAGCATTCGAGAAATGTTCAATGGGACAGTTTAAAAGCTTTTTCGAGCGTAAAATTTGAGAAGCGTATTGTATTCCGCGTTTTTGTACGAGCTGTATTTTGCCAGTTTATCGTAGGTACTGTAAACCGTGAAATATTTGTTGGGATTGTGCTGTTAATTTTATAGGAAATAGAGATTCTTCCTGTAAAATTTAATGCCACTGTGTGACAAAAGCGAAATGATCGTATAGACAAAGATTATTATATTAAGATATATAAAAAGAATGTGCGTCATTTCTGACCGTTAAACTTAAAACTTGTATTGTGTTTAACGTTTTGTATTATGAATGTATTTTGCAATTCCTAAAGTATTTGTTGAATAACTATTAGTTTATTTTATTAGTATTGAGAATGATAGGAAATTTTATGCGATTCGATAAGCGTGAATAAATAAGAAAGAAAAGAATGTTCTGTTGCTCTTTTAAGCATCGGTTAAAATAAAAATATCGCGTTTGAAGTTTTGCGCTAAATGTAGGCTGTTGCCATTGTTATATATTTACAATCTATGGTACTATAACTCGTGAAATATTTGTTGGGACGTTCCGCTGTATAATTTTGAACAATAAAAGCTTTCAACGAGTGTGGACAAATCTAAAAAGACTCTCTTGCAAATCCAAACCATGCAATCTATATTTTCATTCAGAATACACGTGCGCGTAGAGAATACAGAAACATTACGGATTAAAATTTGCAATTCACCATTATACATATAATTCGATAAAAATCCAAGTTTGAATATCATTATCGTAATAAATAAGAGGAATTTATAAAATAAATTGTTACATAAATAAGGGGAAATCTAATATGAATGTAATATTTGAATAAGAGGAATTTACATGTTTACTTGTCTTAAAAGTAGAAAACTGTGTTTTATAGGCTGATAAGTGCTGTCGTTTCAATACACTCTTATGAAAAGCAGTCTACGAAAGCTAATAAATTCAAGGTTTACCGAGAAGCGAAAAGACTTCCGTGAATTGAAAAAGACTTGGAATGGATTCGTTCGTATTCATCCCCGATAAGCTTGAAATTCAGCGCGCGATATCGGCTTTGCGGCTACAAAAGATGAGCACGTTTCATAATGTAACGAGGCGTGATGATAAATTGCATTCACGCTTGGAACAATAAACTATTAAATTACAATTCAGAAACTCGCATATCGTACGCGTATCAATTCTGACGTAATACAAAATCGGCGATTCGGTCGTTCGAGAATACAAATTGTTCATCGCGTTCGACGTCGTGTTTTCTCCATTTCCAGGTACATGAACGATGTTTGACACCTGTTTGTTTGAAATTCGTTTCGATTGGAACGTATTAACCGATAGATAATTAAAGAATTCGATAAAAATTCGCAACAACGCAGTTTGAACGCGTTTGTTGTATCGGATATGTTGATCGAAAACCGGTTCGCTAAAACGTTTCTGATTGTAAATGTTCTAACATACATAGCCGCTTGAAACGAAATTGTGTAACACTTATTAGCGCGAATTGAATCTCAAATATTCATGGTTGGAAGATAGACTTCGCCAGGGCGTCGAGCAATCTCGTTCGAAATTCATGGCAATAAATAAGCGACAAGAAAATCGACTTCTTGAAGATTTCTGCGACTGGAAGGTAGACGCGTTTGAAACGTTTGCACGCGTGAATTCGAATACAGATTTTTACCACGTTGGAAATTATATTAACAGTTAACGTGTAATTTTTATTTTGAATCGCGACACAAGGATACTAATTTTATTTAATTATAAAGACGTGATTAAATAGAACACTTTTCGATGCTTTACGATGTATCGCAATAAATCAAGTTTACCGATTTCTCACCAAAGCAAATAAATGAATATATATCCAAATGTAGAAAATATTAAAAATTCCACGTTGCATTCGTGTTTTAATAAAACCCGTATTACGCTGTTCGTCTGATCAAAAACGGCTCATGCTACTGCCGCGCCGTCCCTGGAATATCTGGCGTTCTTTCCTCCTTTACCATATCTCGCCTCTCGTCTTTTGCCAGTCGTAACCGTTCGATCGGCCGGCGAAACTTGCCGTCTCGGATTTTTCCTTTGCCGTGAATGAGGAAAAGTTCCGCGTAGCTCGCACGGGACCCATTAAAGGGCCACTAATTCTGCGAGTCGAAACTTGGCCCGGCGTGAACAAAAGCCTCCGCCTGCTGCTCCTACTCTAGCTTCTCGTCGATGGTAGGGCGGAAACTTTTCAGAAATCCATTACCGGTTCCCTTTTCTTCGCCGGAGCCGTCGTTACAATTTGATATCGAGACGAAAAGGGGCCGATGATCCCCGGGGAAACGTAGCTACGAGATTCTCGGGGCCGCGTCTCGAGCGGCTTCGATTCGTCGAATCTCCGGCAACCGCTTATAAAGAGGCTACAAGATTACATTCAATTGGCAAGATTAAACGCCGGCACGCTCGAGTCGTAAATTCAACCAGACCAACCGAGCTTTCGTATCGGGGCCGGCTATCGTCCGTCCTCAAGACGAAACTAGAAATGCTTGGCCATGCTGCGTGTGGAAATTGGATCTCTTGCTCTCGATTTACGATGAAAAGCATCGTTTTACCTAAAGGAATCCGAGCGATTGACCTTCGCGTGCCGCCGCCTAGATCTTACCCCGTTACTTTAAAAGCACACGGGAATCACCGACAAAGGGAGAAAATAAGGGAGAGGTAGCAGGGTTTAGAATACGTTTAGGGTCGGAGAAATTCGGCTGGAAGTCAATTGAAGGTGTTTGATCATTGTTGGGTTGGACAAAAGACGCTGGAGGCATTGTGTAGGGCTGTTGAGTGGAGAAAGAGCCGAGTTTGGAGACAGTTTGCCCCATTGTGGCCGTGGAAATGCGGTATTGCGATTCCGCCTTAAGGATGAACAAAGCGATTAGGTTTAGTCGGAGTTGGTATTGTATGCAATAAGGGCAAAGTGTAACGCCGGTCTTTGCACCGTGTATTTTGAGCAATCTTTTCAAAGCATTAACACTGAACAAAGCCACGTAACGTGTCAGAAGTAAATTTGCATCTGATATAAATATAAGAATTAGTTTTGCTATACAGTAATACAGGATAACAATTATTAGTCAAATAATTGAAGTGCAAAGTAATCAATCAAATAATCAACAATCGGTTACATTTTTTATATCTTTCCAAAGCTGGCAATTAGCGTCTTATCGTTTAAATTTATCATTTCTAAATTGATTATCCAATTTATGATTATTACTGTTTCAAAGTTATGGACAATTTGCTTAACATTGTTCCCTATCGTATGTCTTCTTTATACCCGTATTTATACGATATACAATAATCGTCATTCACTGTAATATTATTATGTTTGTAACATATAAATTACAGTACATCTAATCATTTGTATAGATTTTTGTTTATTATTATACGAAAATAGCTTTATTACTCTTGAAAATTCCTGATTATTTGTAGGGTTCTATTTATCATCTAAAATTTACATTAACAAATATAACGGAGGAACGATATAAGCAATATAGTCATATAGCGATATGTATCGAATTTCATAATCTGAATAACGAACGCGTTAAGTATCTTACTTATTTACTTATATCGTAATGAAAACTATTTTTAAATTCAAATTAACCCCGTGAAAATCCGAAGTATGAATCTCACGCAATCTATAATCATGCAACCGCAAGCTACCTCGTGCAACATCAATATTGCTGAAGAATTCTTAGAAAAACTTCAACGAAAGTAGATTGACCTACGGTGTGTAGACACGTTAAAGGGAACAAGTTTACCAAGTAAGCAGGTAGATTGGTATAAAGTTCACGCCGACGTTCTCCGCAGGACAAAACAGATTAGATTACGGGGCATGGCGATGGAAACCGGGCATCGCGGCCGCGTTAGGATTTCCCATGCGAGGCGTACATTACGTTACGGTGCACCATGAAATATGCAACGCTATCTGCTGGTATGGCCGCAACGCTACGACGACGGTCCGCACCCTATTTCCGAGCCGACTGCTTCCTATGCACGAGCCACTTGGCCACGTCGTGGCTTCGAAATCGAGGATCCAACGCGATCGAGAAACCGTATCGACCAAGATCGTTACCATTTCCCCCTACTGTTTCCTTTATCGATGCTGGAGAATTTGACTCCGGACCAAAATTACCCGTAACGAGGTACGCGACGGTTTCGCGGCAACCGACCAATTTTCTGCTATTTCTCCATCGATCGTCGACTATTCGTTTCCAGGATTCGTCGTCTGGATCGATACGGAATAACGAGTCCTTTCTATGATCCATTTCTTTGTGTCTTTGTTACCACATGTGTGAGAATTAATGGTTGGTTTCATGGTGAAGGTGAGAAGTTGGTTTGACTTGTATAAATTTGTATAGTAATTTGTTTAGCACACTGCAAGAAGGAAAGTTCGAAGAGATACGTTGAAATTATTAGCAATTTACGCATCTGACATTTTAAGCGCCATTATACGTGACACAATTATCAATATCAAAAATGAAGGAGAATTAAAACACATTTTTGTCCGTTTATTTACTTCATAATTATATTGAAAGAATCTCACTGTTATTTTCTCTCTTGGACCTTTATAATCTACTCCAGTTACTCCAGTTACTATGCAATTCTTCGAGGCCATATTTATCGAAATATCGTACTTAATTTCTCGCTAGTAATGCTCCCCAAAAACGTGATTCAACAAATTCTGAACGACCTCCGCACGATACCACGAGAAAACCTTACTAAAGGAACAATAAACCTAAGACACCTAAGAGAAGCGAGGGTCTAAAATGCTTTTCATTCAAACTTAAACGGCAGGCCAAAGTTTAAGTAGGTCGCGTCGAGGCCAGTCTCCTCGCCAATTAAAAACTCAATTCCAAGAGCTGTGCTGCCACGTTCACACCCTCGTGTTTCCCTGTGTTGAGGCTTTTGAGTAGCTGTTTTGCCTGAAGACAGTCTATTCGGCGACGTCAAGATTCGTCGAGGAAATTCGATTGCCCGTAGGACTGACGTCGTTCGAAATCCTTCCCTCTTTTCATCCGCTTCCACTTCCTTGCATCCTGTCGCGATACATCGACATCGAGGCACAATTATATCGACGGGAACGAGGATATCGTCGAAGTCGTCGCCTACGTTGAACGATAAACTAAATCATTTGCTCGTGTGTTTACCGGTGCGATGTAATTAACAGCGTTCAACGAGGAGTCAGGATGATCTAACGAGCTTCGTTACTTAAGGCTTGTCACTCTCCACTGCGACGCCAATAATCGAGGAATATTAAAAGGAACCAGTAAAGCTTAGATCGATGGAAACCAGTTAGACCGATGAATCTCTCGTCCTGGTTTATTTATTGCCTTTTTCGTACGTACACTGGCGAGCATACGTGTAAATTATTATAAGAAGTTCAATTCAAGTTGGTTTATAATTAAAAAATTTACTCATCTTTTATGGAAGAACAATTTTTTAATTCGACATGTCAATTGACTTTTCAACTGTTGTCGCTTTATACTAAAATCGTCGTTACAAATGTGAGTAAGGTAACATATTATAGAGAGAAAGAAATTATTATGTTACTGCAAATCTGACTTAGATACGTTGACGCGTCGCACAAATTGCTCTCAATTTAGTACTAAACATGAGTATCGATTCGGTCAAAGCTAGCAAGAGATATTGCAAAACAGAGATACCATCGCCTCCATTCGATTTACCGGTGGAATGGATAGATTCCGTCATCTGACTTCTGTATTAAGCGTTAAACGATCAACAACATTGAATGTTACTCGATTGCCTGACTCTAATGTAATATTCCAGCTTTCTAAAATATACATACATACATAGAAAATACATACAAACTTGAATTTGTTTAATGCTCGATCATCGTACACTATAGCCTTAAAGAAAATAACAAATGTTTGTACGCGTTAGTAAAACATAATATAATTAAGTTAATCCATTGAAAATGTGATACAGTATCTTTAAAATATATTTTAAATTACGTTAACGTTAGAGCTACTAAAATAATCAAAATAGCTAATTTATAATTTTTCATAAAAATCAAATATATCGTCTGACGTGCATTTCTCACAGAATTTTCTTTCATATAACTTTCGTTTTGACTTCTTTAATTTTTCTCTTTCGTACTAAAGATTAAAATCACTGCAAGTCTTTGATACTGGCCGGACAATGCGAATCTCAGAAGTATGAAAAGTTTCAACGATCAAAGTCTATAATTACTCATGACAAGAGCCGAGAAGTGGAACACTTGAGAAGTGCATAATTCCGATAAAATCATGCACATTCGCCAACGGGCAGTTTCCACCTACACCATGAAACGTCTATTTCAAGCAATTTCCATGTCTAATCATCGATTCCTTCAGCTAGATCACTGTGTTAATAGCAAATACCTACTCCTACATCTCAGGCACGAATCTACTAGATTTGCCGATAAATCCAATTATATTTGCCTACAATCAACGTATTAGAGCTTATGCGGCAGTAATACAAATAACACGAAAATCATAACTACCTATTGAAAATATATTTTACATTTATCTTTGTAATTAATAGTTGGGCACAGTAGTCTACATATAACTCTTTTTTGATAAATGAATTTAGAAATTTACTAAGAAAAAAAGAAATGAAAAAGTTCATAAAAACATTGAAATATCATATTTTTTTAAATAATATTACCAAAACAGTATAGATTGGAAGAAGGGTGTTTTTAAACGAGTGATATACGAGTCAGTGAACCAGGAATCGGATTTAACAGGTGACAATCGCCAATCAACTAAGACTAGTCAGAACCAATTAAATTTCTAGTTAAACCTGGAAGCAATCAGGTGTCAACAGCCTTCTATTAATTCAATTCACCGAGAGAAGCCTCTCGTGCGACTTCATCCTCTTCTAAGCATCGTTGCTAAATACGGAAAAGTCGACACGTTCTCACGTATAAGAATATAATCTTCTTACACGTACGAAGGAAATCAGGAAATTTTTTTTTTTTTTTTTCAAAATTCATCTCCAACAACGCTCAAATGTATAAATTATCAGATTATCATACTTAGGAAGTGATATGTTATTTTGAACTGTGAAACTGTTTCACGAAATTCTTTCTTCTAGAACTATTAAAGGTCTGTATTACTTTCTCACCAGTCCAATATTTATCAGTTCGAACTAATTTAATTCTCTTTGTATTCAAAACCTCATTACCCAAGAACCTTCGCTTTGGTACACAGTCCCATCAAACTGTTACACGATTCTCGTGCAACTTTCATCTTACACGCCATACGGACTAGTTCGTCTTGCTTTCAGCAAATAACTGCAACAAAATCCAGCGAAGGCACGGATGAACGGGTAACGTGGCGGAATTTCTGGTTACGCGAGACACGTTCCGTCGAAGGGATGCATCAAGCTGGATGTTATCTCGAGGGGCGAAGAGGCGGTGAAGTAACTGGTACGGTTACTTCACGGAGGGCTCACTTCGTGTGCCCTTTAGGTTGCAGGTATCTTCAGCGTATACAGGACGCTTCAAAAACTTGATCCTTCGATTGAAAGCTGTGTTCAGGTGTCCTGTAATTTAGCTTTTCCACATTTACATTCAGAATAAAAATGATATTTTTGTATCTGTAGATTTGTGTTTTTTATTTCTAAATTAAGTAGACACAATAAGAAGAAAGGTAAATACCGCTGTAATTAAATGATTACCTACACACGGCGGAAGATGATCAGATACTCGTAGATAATTATGATATTTGGACTCGTGTTCATTACGATTTCTTTGTCAGTATGCAGAGTAATACGCGTTGCCCAAGTTTGGCACCAAATTTCTGAAACACCTTGTATATGGCCGCGTGTTGAACAACGCGATGTAGCTGGCAACAACGTCGGCAGCAACAGATAAGGGAGCAGTCTATAAATTAATTAGGCTAAGTCTCCAAGACCCGAAAGCCGCATGCGCGCCCGGTCGACCTATCTAAATCTGCATTAAACCACCTACCGAGCGTAGGCGAAATTTACAGCGTGCCACTCAGTCGTTTGCCCAGGCCTTTGTCTCTTACCGCGAATTCTGCCGCAGTGCCGTTAACTGTCTGCCAGCTTTTGCTAGACTACTTTCTCCTTTTGTTTTTATTCGGACATCTTAGATGGGCTTCTTCGACTATTTTCTCTTGATGGATAGCTGCTGTTTCCCGTTTAGGATTCACTTTCGAGCAAAAGTTGAGAGAATTTCGGACTCTAAGTTCCTTTAGGTGGGCCACTTTATCAGGATTTTCCTTTATAAGGAATGTGGTAAAGTACAGATATAGCAACGTATTTATGAGAGATGATTATTTTTTAATTGACACAATATAATGTGGTATATATTTGTATCAATCATAAATTTCTTCGAATCTCTTGCGACTTTCAAGGATATCCATGAACGCGTACGTTTGTTTAAAACGAAATTAAAAATTCATGCAGAACAAATTCCATTACCCGCGGACCAACATTCGCCGTTGTGTGCATAAATTACTATTCAATTTAATTAAAAATGCAACACTACTTGGTAAGAGAAAACAGTATACGCATAATTAAATTACCCACGTAAATCTTGGCTCTTAATTAAAAATTATTTTTACCATAATACGATACAACCAGCGCGAATTTTGATTCGGCGAATTTCTATTATTTCTTAAGTCCTAGTTTCGCGTGACAGTAATCTCGGGCTTAATCTGACAGTGACAGACTGCACTATTAAAAGATCAATTGTAAAGACGAAAATATCGATGGTTCGTCGAACAGAAATACCAGACAAAGAAGCTTTTCTCGCGCGTCGCAGTATCCGGAATATTTTATGCGGCCATCGGGATAATCATAAGTCCGCCTTTTGTCGACCACAGAAATCGAGACGGCGCGCTTATGAATATCTTATAAATACATAGAAGCTTCTGCCACAGTTATTACACGGTGTCGCCGTTCCAGGAGTCTTAGCAGATAACAAGAGGTGGCCGCTGAGAAATCGTCTCTTTTTCCTTATCCTAGCAACGCCTTGATAGGACCAATCCTCCCGACGCCTGAGATATTTTCACTTTATCACGCGTTACAGTTAGTACGAAGTAGGTGGAGAATCTAATCTACGCTTAACGCCGAGCCAGAGGAACGAGAGGCGTCACAGCTTTTGTCGTTATATTAACGCGAAATTCATCGCCACCCAATGTGTCGCGACTGAGGAGGAGCGTTATAACGGCTTGGCGTCTGTTTTATTTTTCATCGCCAGCCGGTGCGGAGCGTGCTGAATTTTTGCTTGGCTGGCAAAAATTAGCCCGGTTTAAATTATTAGCGGATTTATGGCGGCAAACCGACAGGTGGCGACTTATATTTGATTCGTTTAACAAAATCTTGTGTCTGCAGCTATATTGGCATGGTGAAGATTATTGTGTTATAACTCTCGTGGTTTGAGTTTTAAATACGATGGTCGTTTGTGTTTGAAAAAGGACAACGCATGGAAGTTCAATATGAACAAAAGTGATGCGTGGATTGCAGCGATCTTGGATTTTAGTTTCATGAAAGAAAAATGATATATTTTTGGTGCTTATTTTCCTCCTTGTTAATATTTCTGACAGGGCCACTTAGAAATTGGATGAATTGTAGATATATATTTATATATTTCACGAGGTTTAACGACAATCGTTTATTATGCACTTGTGCATGAAACTCCTTCGAAATGAACATCGAATGAAAAGTAGGTCGTTCTTTAACAGCTAAGAAAGATTTTTCTATAAGTTTCTTCCAAAACCTCCAAATATTTCCTCTTCGCGCTAAGCATTTCGAATTTTCTCAATAGAATCGAATTTAACTTCTCTGTCACACAAAGAATTCCCTTCTCAACCACAAGAAATTCACAATGAATTCCTAATCCGTATCGCTTAAGCACTTCGAACGTTAAATCACCGTAATATCGTCCAGATTCCCAAGATCGCGCTCGTAATAACGTTTCCCGACGATTTCTTCGCCATTGCACATACGCGTTTACTGCAAATAACAAATAGCAACTCGAGTATACACGCGTTTGCTTGAAACGGAGCAGTTAATAGCGAGCTTGAGACGGTAGCTCAGCCCGCTAAGTCGTATTGCGACGTCGTGCGTGACTCGGTTGAGTCGGTATTCGAGGGTTGAGGAGGTGATGATAAGTATTTCTGTCGTACGGTCGACGCTGAACGACCGCTTTGTGACGCACGTCAGACGCGGCGTTGCAACGCAATATTCACGTACGAATCGCAGATCCGCGAGCAACGGCATAGTCACGTGGAACACGTACGTCAAGTCTGTACGAAGCACGTGTGCGAGTTTCCTTTTCCTGCAGGAAGGCGTCCACGAGCAGAAGGGAACGGCATAACAGCTGGTAGACGCTTTGCAAATGCAATTTAGCTTATACCGGAATGCTTTGGAAGACCGTCTTTCTTCATATTGGAAATACTTCTTGGTGTTCGTGGCATCTGCCCCGTCTTTGTAAATGGTGGATTTTATCGTTGGAATTTCCTGCAGCTATTGTAATGTGATAAAGGGACTAGAAATGAGTCGGAAGGATAACGTAGAAGGTGGATAATCTTAGAACATTAGAAGGAAGATATTTAAAGGTAGGTAAAAATGCCGAACTCTTAAACATAGCAAAAAATTGATATTTTTATCGTTAGGACATCGAAAGAATATATTTAAAAATAGTTAAACGTATATCACTTACAGATAGTAGAAAATAGGTAATTATATTGTTAGATAGGTAATGAGAGATATTTAAAAGTAGTTAAAAAGTTTGAAATTAAAAGTAGAGAATGGATGATATTATTGTTGGATCAGCGAAAGGATACATGTATTTAAAAGTAGATGAAGGAAGACATATTATGTAGGAAATATTTCTTGCGATGGTTGGTCGGTGTTATCCGATTTAAATAAATCCCTGTTATGTTCCCAATCTTCCTGCCCATTATCCTTCCTATGCGTACATAGGTTCCGACAAGTGCGCTTTGACCAGGTCCAAAAGCTTCATCCCCGTACGTCGGTACAGAGACCATCGTGTCTGTCATGTCTCGGCGCGACGTCTGATTCGAAGCTCACAAAGCCATCTCGCCAAAGCAAAGATGAGAGAGAGAGAGAGAGAGAGAAAGAGAGAGTTTCCGAGCTTCACGAGCGCGCCACGTTGTCATCGGCGTAGAAACGACGACTTAAAATTCGTTCCGTTCCCTTGGGGGGATGATTCTGTTTCCACTCCACTGACGGTAGATCTACCAGTTTGTAGTTTCTGCGACTTGCCGCGCGGTTTCCTGGGAATCATTCAAAACTCATTACGTTAACGCGAAGTTCGTAATCAACCGCTGTGTGGCTCGTATAATTACCAACAAAACTATGCTGCAAATCGAATTTTCCCGCCACTGCTCGGCGCGAAAAAGGGGTACACGGGGTAGAGAAGCCTGCAGAACTCGACTTGTTATTACCGCTCGTTAATAGCTCGTTCCTTTGCTATATTCGCCGGTATTTGGCAAAGGTAAATCGAATAATGAATTCATCGCCGTATTCAGACTGGACTAACAAATTCGTTGGTCGCCGATTTTCCAGGTGCGCGCGTTTCGGAACAGGTGTAAAAATGGGTCCGGTGACGAGCGCGGCGAATGATTGTTTCCCTGGCTTGCAGATATTGATTGAAAAAAGAGAAAAAGCGATAGGGGAAGAGAGCCGTGAAGCGTTAACGTCCCAGCATCGCGATATACACAGCGGGTCGTTCTAAATCCTGTCTCGCAATTTGTCCGATGCGACACGAGAATCGAAGGAATTATTCAACCGGGTCAAACGTTAAACCGTGGCCTCGTGCACGGCGAATGAAAACGATTTTCAACTTAATTACCGGAAAACTCGATAAGTTACGCTTTTCTCGCCTCTCATCCTCGCGATACGGTGATCGTCACGCGTTGCTTTGCTTTTTGCGCTTCACGTCGTTGCGATCGACCGGTCCTAGTCGTGACTGTCGTCGTCGCGGTTTTTCTCCGTTTCACCAAGTTATATTGCTTGTCATTTCGATTTCGATATATATTTTTGAACATTTCCTGATGTTTACGACGTTCTTGGATAGGATAGTCTTGCTGAAAATGTTTATAATAAATCAGAATACATAATTATGCCTTAACAATTCTATTGGAACAATTTGACACGAATTAAATTTGAAACGAATATCGAGATTGATCTAAATAATGATGGACGTATGTAGCAAGAAAAATTATTATTAATTATTATTGTATTAGAATTATTATATATTAGAGTAATTATAATTAGAATAATTATATGTAAAATACCATGACTATTTACAGTCTAACATTTTAAATTAAATAATAATTCTGAAACGTTTTTACAATTTCCTAATAATTTTCCAGATTTACTTCAGTTTCTGTAAATGTCCCAAGAGAAGCGTACATTATTAAGTTTGATCCTATCATTAATTCCTATACAAGTTTGTCCTCGTGAAAAAAAGTTTCCGATGGCTGCTCGTAGTCGAAGGAAGTACATTGGAAATTATAGGAGAACAATTTTTCTTTAAGAGGTTCCAGCGACTTTCTACGATTGAAGAGTATTAAGAAAAGTCGACAGTCTGGAAGAAGCAGCTTTCTTCTGAAGACGATCGTTATAATGTCACAGAAACTGCCGATGTTTTTATGGGGCTGTAGATTAACGATATTTATCGCGATTTAATATGATTTTAGTTTATCTTAGCCATTTCACGCAATCCCGATTAGTCCCGAAAATACAGAAATTTAATTCTTCGTTGATTTTGCTCAACACGACAGCTGTTCTCAAAGAGGATAAAGGAAGAATCGAGGAGAAGACGAATGAAAGGGATGCATTTAGGTGGGCTCTTCGGGAAAACTACTTAGCCGAGTGATTCTATAGTTGCAGCGCCAAGAGGAGATTGATTCTAAGGGATCGTTCCTATTTAAAGAAATTCTGAGTCATTTGAGAACTCGTGGGAACAGAAACTAATGGATAGTTCTTTAGCGACGAACACAAGATATAGAATCGCAAATTGTTCTTTCCAAAGCACGTTTCTTATCCTTATTTGTATTTCCGTTAGGATTAAGCTGGCGCGATGTTTGCCCAGACAAGTACATCGTATCGATTAGTTACAAATCCAGTTTGCTGCGCTAAGATTCTGTTATTACCGTTTAGAATATATTGCCTCCGAAATTGCTTGTCATTTTACGAAAAGTCATCGGTAATTCGTCGTTCGTAGACAGAATTTATTCAGACAGACCATTTGTCGCTATATTATTTATTTGCCTTTACATCGTGCACTATAGCCTTTCACCATAGAAATTTTAGTTTTCTAACTACAACAGTGTGTGATAAATAGCAAATTGTCCGTAGCCGTCTGAACTGATTTGATCGAAGAATATTCGTGTATATATATATATTACCATAACCGGGCAATTCACTCTAGTTAAACGTTATTGAAAATGAAGCAAATTAAAATCACTTATGCTGCTCATTCCTCGTCGCAAATTATCCCATTTGAAAATAAAATTCGAAATGTTTGGAGAAACAACGTAGACATGTTACACGTACATTGAACAATGCATACTAAGCATGTCGTTAGGTATACGAGTCCCAATCAAAGCAAAACGAGTGGAGAATGGTTTGGAGAGTGGAAGGTGGAAAGAGAGGAGAATAATTCATATGTATATATACGACACCTGAATAATAAATACGTTCTGCTTATACACGGAATTCGTTCATCGATCCAACAAAAAAAAAAAAAAAAAGGAAAAAGGAAATAAAAAATTGAAATTTGCGAGAGAAATCTCGATTCGATAACCGAGGATTACAAAACTCGTCATCCTAAAAATAAACCAAGAACAATTTTTATTCAAATTTATCCGAATCAACATTAGCTTCCGCAGAGGAGAAACGGTAATGCTCGTTGCTTCTAAAATATTCCACAACGCACTCCGGCAAAACAGCGACCGTTTGCCGTGGCAGTGTAATTCTACGAGTGACTCGTTGCAAAGAGCCGACCCGTAACGGCGGGCCATTATTCTAATCGTGTGAAACGCAACGACGCCTCACGACAGAATCAGAATTTTAATCGAAAGCGGTAAGCGAGAGACGTGCAGTCGCCGGGCGACGCGTCGTTGCAGGGGTGGTTCTCGAATGTTAAACGATAATGCGATATTACAAGAGCGAGGGAATTTACGGGACATTCGACGTTAACAGTCGAATCGTCTGGAAACGTCAGGGATCGCGGCCTACGCGAGTTCGCGGAATATTTTCCAAGTCTCGCGACCGGAAAGGCGGAAAGCTTGATGGCCTGTACCGTGTAGCGTTATTGGTCGGCTCGGCATTGTGCGCGACACTTAATGGCGCAGTAAATTCCTTCGTTGCCGGTCGTTTCTTGCTGCGAAGAACGGTCGGGTAGCCGGATCCCTTAAGGAAGTCGATAGGCTCTGGAGTGGATGTTAAAAATGATGTAACAACGTCCCGGCTCGTTGTAAGCGATATAACCTGTTTAACGTACGTCGAGTGACGTCGACTGGCGTTAATTATTCGCTTTTATTTCGTTACACCTAACCCCGCCATCGACGTCCCTCGGCTATTTCGAAGCTTTTAAAATTTCGACCTCGTTTCCGCTGTAATTGACGACCGGCTGAAATGCAATTTCTGCGTGCCACGAAAATACGCGCGACCAACGTTGCGCCACTTTTACACGCGTTCAATTTTCGTTCGCGTCCGTCCTACACGCTTCGACCAACCCCCATCCACCAGTATCCGTAGATGCTGCTTGAAAATAATTTATGCCGAGAGGTGAAACCGTGTTCGAGAGGAGAAATACGTGGCGCAAGGAGTCTAGCGGAATGTAACAGAAAAACGTGTACACGGTAATGTGAGATAATTGAGATTTCGTTGTTTTTTCTGCTTTACTCTTTTTTTCGGGGGTAATTTAATGTTTGGTAAATTTTGAAGGGTTGCAACTCGATGAAGCTGGAACTGCTCGAAATTGATAATAATTGGTAATAACGGTGGTTGGAATTTTTGCCGACTTTTTATCGAATTCGAGTGGTTTTTAATTAAACGCTTTACGATACTGCGGAATGTTTATGACGATTAATTACAAGTATATCACATGCTTGATTGCCGTTTGTTCAACCATAGGACGCTGATATTTTCGTTATTATGAAAATCCTATTAAAAATATACGATCTTATACGCACGTATTCGTTCATATTTGTTTCAGCAAGTTTATCTCCAATTAAAAATATTAGAAAAACGCTCCGATTCTCGTTACTCGAATATTTTCATATCGAAATATCGATAACAATGTCCGATATTAGAACTTCAAACTTAATTATACTCTTGTTGACGGCAGCAATTTGATTGCCTACCCTAAAAGTTAACTAACGTTACATCTCAAATCAAATATCTGTGTGTTACATGTACGTACATATCGTGTCCCAGTATCTATGCAAAGTAGAATATCCTGGCTTTATAAAGTCCTCCGTTGAAAACTAAGCCGGAAAGTCGCAAAAAAACGAAGTTCTTCCGGGTTTAAAAATATTTCGAAGATATGCAAGACATTTTATCCGAGCTTGGAAAAAAGAGAATGCACGAGATAGAACACTTGCCCTCGTTTCTAGCCAATCTATCATACGCTCGAGGACAATGGAAAATGCACCTGGTCCGTTTCAGCCGATCCGCACACACGAGTATGGTGTACGATGGGGTGGTATAGCACATAGGGTGAAACGGGGGTTGGATATCGCGAGAGAAACGAGCTTTCGGCCGAAACACACTGAAACCGTTTGGCTCTTTATGAAAAGCTCGAACGTCCTAGCCATCTTCCTGTGAATATACCGGCCAACTATAGATGCTTGTAGCATGCTTTCGATACGTAAGAGCATCGAATGGGGGCTGTATACCGTAAACGGTTGAGGTAGGAGGAATAAATTTAAATATCGCTGCAAAGCTCTTTGATATGTTAACAACGATAGTCGTAGGGCGATCAACGGATGGCCCGGCAGAACGGAATTCTTTGATAGTTTTTTCTTTTACTTTCTTGATTCCTTATCGTTTCGTCCTTTACAACTTAAGATCGTATTTCGTAATCTCTCCTTTTTATTCGTCACTCGTCCTTTTCTCTCTTTGTTCCTCGGATTCTTTCTTTCGTTTCTCGCAATCCTTTGTTCTTGGATTGTAACTTTTAACGCAGCACGAGCACAAATACGAGTGAGCTGTGGCAGCGATTCTGGAACTTCTTTCGAACAAAAGTATTTTAGTATCATTATATAGATTTATGTATTGAACGTACACGTGTATGTTGCGTTAGATGAGTTTGGCGTTCAGCTGTTTATATTCATATCACGGTAATGACGTTTCGAGGGATTTTTTAATCCGAATTGTTTGAATTCGTACAAACGTTCGAACAAATTCTGTCCAAAGTTTTTACGTTCCATATCAAAATGGTTATCGAATATACGAATATAGCAATATCTTGCAGAGGAAAGGAAATTATCGAGTTTTCATATAAATAGTACCTACCCTAATCGCCAATTTACATGGAATTATTATATGCTTAATTAGTTGAATTAGTATATTCTCCACTATATACGATAGTGTAGTAAATCAAATATCGCAAAAGTCATAGGAACATGGAAGGATTACACACTCGTAATACCCACTCTAAAGTACAAATACGTTTAAATCCATTTTCCCTTTGCTCTTTGTTCTCTTTCTCTCTTTTCTTTTCTTTCCTTTCACTTCACCTACGGTGTAATTTTCCTCCTTCGACCATGTACGGGACGATTTATGTTTTCCGAAGCGTTACACGGTCCACCTGTGCGCACGAGTGTATGCAAATGCCATCGCAGAGGAACTCGACTGATTTTCCGCATGTTCGTCCTTGCCCCCATTTCAATATTTCTCCGCGACTCTGCGACATTGTCTCCACTCCCTCTTTTCCAACTTTGTCCAGAAGATGGTCAGTTGTTTAATCGTGGAATTAATGACGACGCCATGCGTGTAGCGAAGTCTCGTTGTAAATGAAATTTCAAACGAAATAAATTCACCATACAGAGCGAAGCGTATGTGCATTCGTTCTTTATTCGTGCGCCCACTCGTGGACTACAAAGGATAAATACGATATATGTCTGTACGTGCACTGAGAGGATGTAGTGGTAATTGGAGCGTATTTGACATTTTCCTTTTTCTAATATAAAAATAATTTTAATCCTAATGCCAAAAATCTTTACAAAGGAAGTGCAAGGAAGAAAATACATTTTCCTAGAAGGAATAAAAGATTGTACATACATGTTACAGTAGAATGTGATTTTCGATCTAATTGCGAACGTATTACGTAGTTTCAGAAAATCATCAGACAAGGGATTAAAATTTGTCTTGTAATAATTATTTTGCCTAATACATAAAATCGATTGAAATATTAATTAGAGGAAATAAGGACACGGTAGAATAAAAATAAATGCTCGATATTAAAACTCTCGCTTTATTAATGGCAAAGTACACATAGGCAGTAAAGTGAAAACAGTGCTTGTAAGTTCTGTTCGAAAAGTCTGTCCGTATTTTAAGGGATTTCGCGAGCGTTTTAATGTCTGAATTGTCAGAGCGAGTAAGCACAGGGCTAAGAGTTTTTGCGTCTTCGTGATACGTAGTATTCACGGTGTTTGTGTACGTCTGTCTGGAAACAGACTTAAGCTACTTAGGCGACGACTGTTTCAGTAGTACAGCAGTTGTATTAACCAGACAGGTGTCTTATTGTTAGTTTACAATTGTTATTAACGAACTACAAGCTACTTAGTGACATTTTATTAATCACCATTCTACAGCAATTGTCGTGAAAAATATTGCTTACAAGGTTATAATATTTTTACGTATCCTGGATATTTTACATTTCCGTAATGACTTCTTAACGAAGCATTTAATTCCATGTCTACCTGAAAAACATACTACAGAACTCCTGTAGCACGTAAGTAGACAATTTAGTTTACGTTCTAAAATCTTGCAGAACAGCAAATTATAAAAATCCGATCAATTAAAATTCCACAAAAGAATAATCAATTTTCCAATTTCCTATTGTCCTCATCTAGCAACGAGTACCATATCGATCATCGACTGTCAACGCGCAACAAAACTCGAATATAAAGCACGAATAAATAAACTACTGCAGATATAAAACTAGAAACGAGTTTATCAGAATTATTTGTATGTTTCTCGTAGAAATGCACCTGAAGTTTGTGAGTGGCACACCGCACCATAAACATCGGTGTACCGTTAGTCTGGTCGATGTCATTTGCAGACTCAAACAGTTCTAATTAAAGGGGGGGGGAGGGTGAGACAACGGGTTTACAATGAATAAGGAGAGAATTAGGTCGAGCACATTGACGTTTTTAAAAGCACGACATTCCCATCGTTAACGACTATTCCATTTACCGAGTTGCGTCATATACACCCACGGTAAAGTTGTTTTTACGACATACTTTTCCTCCACTCCGGTTCGTATCAATGCTAGCAGGCGCAACTGAATCGCGACGACGCTTCACGCTCATCGAGAATAATTCGAATATCGCTTCGTAGTTGTCCCTTTTAATACTTCCACGTTTACGGTAACACGTTTCTTCTTTGCGTGACTTAAAGAAAAAAGGGTTTTATGAAATATTAAATGGATATTCACGAAGCTAATTTGAGTAATAATGATTTAATTCGAATAAAAACATTTTTACACACATTTTAATTGTCTGATCGTAAAGCAAGAGTAAAATTGAAACTAAAATATTAAAGTAAAATATTAAAGTAAAAGGTAAGTAAAAATTCGAGAACTCCGATAGAAATAAGTTCAGTTTCTTTTGTAATTAAACATTTTATTATATGCATATATTCTAAGCTCTTAAGTGTACTATTAAGTTACTGTTAAGTTATTACAACCAACCTCTAGTTCAAAACGATGATTCAATCTCTTTTGTATCGTTTCGTAAACTTACCAAAAATTAAAAGCTTATTTACGCTTAATATAAGTATTTATTACACCGCGTCCATAATTTACTCTTAATTGTAATCTATATTTACAAACGTAGCATAATAACAACTTCACTCACGATACATAAATACCAATTTATTTCCCTGCATTTAAAGCGCAGTTCTAATCCATCATTCCAATTGTTTGCCAACTATTTATATTATTGTTTCCCGCGTAGTCTGTTTAAACTCTCATATATAATTCATACTCATCAGCTCATATAACGAATAAAATATTCCGAAGTTACGAAAATAACTAAAGGTGCGGATAAAAATATTTGCTACTTTTAAGGACTTGAATATTTAATTCCTGGTAATAGAAAACATAGTAGGCTACAATTATTTGAGCCACTAGACCTTCAACATTTTAAAATTCAATCTTTATCTTTATCTTATATTTATAATAAATATTTCGTAATTTCCATATACATTTCAGACTAGTTTCAAGTTTTACCTAGTTTAACTAGTATCTCGTTACACTGCTAATAAAATTTCAAAATGTTTTACATAACATACGCGATATGTGCATAGAAGATTTCTACGATAAGCATTTATCTGTTTTCCTGAGCGAATGAACTCTTAAAATTAAATTTATTACTCACGAGCTCAACCGAGATATCCTTTTGACTCAAATAATCCTATCTTATCTTAAACGCACGTGTACATTTTCAAGTTGCTCCCGGAAATAGTCCATTAGAACGCGTCTAATCTCGTCGTATTTATTATTTACATCGATTTGTGTAATCCGTATGACAGGGTCTGATCTCGGTGAAACACGGCATGTCGGGAAAACGGCAGTTTCGAAAGTTTCGCGTGAAAAACATCGAGCGTCTCATAGGACTTGCTTCAGCGAATAGAGGGTTTCGTAAACTGGCAATATCCCGCGCATAGCAGCTGCTAGCGGTGCTTCCATTTGAATATTTAAAGAGCGTACCGCGATACGCGGGAAACTTTTCTATCCGCAGGAGCCCATACGCAAAAGGATATTCGAGACGAAGCGAAGGACTTCGTCGAGGGTTGATTCTTGGATATTTTTTGTCTCTCCTACAGTTAACTGTCCCGGAGCAATTGTTTCTTCTTCTTGCTGGATTTCTTCGTCTCTCGCTTCTTCTCTTTGCTTCTCCCTTCTCTCTGTGACTTCGCATAGCTTGCTTCTTAGTACATCCACCGACAAGAAGGATGTTCATTCGTTGCACGTCAAGATCTTGGACGTGTCTCGCCTTCTTCCATCTTTTCTTGCCTCTTGTACTTCGTCCTTGACTGATGAAACTCGACTCGGTATAATTCTCGAATGCTTAAAGGTAGATAATATCTGTATTTATTAATAGGAGAAAATACGATCGTTGCAATATGCAGTCAATTTGCAATTTGATTTTGGTAAAAAAAAATGTGGTTCTTATTCATTTTCCATGCACGGATTGATCATTTTAATTAATTGGGGGATTATTTTCCTGAAACGTTCTTTTCAGATTTTGTTGTATAGTTTTGTTATATCTTGGGATTGACAATTTTAGGCTAGTTTTGCGCTAATGATATTAAAGATACTCGATATGTTAAATATTGATGAACGTTAAAGCACCCCGATTGAACTACATACACCGATTAAATACACATAGATATATCATATCGTAATCCTGATGCACGTGATTTGCGTACGCATATCAACACATTTCGAGCAAGATACATAATTTTATTACGTGCACGTTATTTGCACGATAGTGTAGATGATTTATAGAAGTTCCAGTTACATTTAATTCGCCGAGCAAATCGTTAGAAAAAGGGTTTCTAGCATTTACGATTTTTCATCGTGGTACACGGATAAGTCGTTGTATTTTTCATTTATTCATCCACCAATTGCTATCCTTTATTTTTTCTTTTCTTTTTTTTTCTTTTCTAATGGTCGAATCGTCATCGTTGTCGCGTGTCAAAGAACAATAAATCTACGTGTGCGTGTTCATATAAAATTCCAATTACTCTTGAAATCATGCATATCACAGATATGTTGGTCGCCTTTTAATCATGCTACAGTTTTGCTAACTCGACCATTCTGTAAATTGCACCAAGTAATCACGCTTTAGTGTATAATTCGATTCGTTTTTTCTTTTTATTTGGATGAATTTTCTCAATTCTCATTGAGAATTATAAGTAAAAGTGTATAATTCGATTGTATACGCGATGGTATAATTATTATCATTTTTATTACTATTACAAATAGGTCGCAATTCAATATTTCTAAACACACATGAAAGAAATCGTTGGATATATCGTACATTAACGTCTGCACGATCGTCGGTGAATGTTTTAGATTTAGAAATCAGATGTTTTTTATTTGTGTCCTTTTTCTCGATATTGAAGATATAAAATATCTCATGTCAAAGTGGAAAAGATATATAAATTGCCATCAGAAACGACATACAAATCGTTAATATGATTAATAAAACGCTAAGAGGATATGAGATTATTGGTCAGTTTACTTTTATCCTGAATAAGTCAGAACATACAGGATAAACGTAATTATCGATATCAATGTCGCTTCTATCTCACATTGAATCGACGGTCGCATCGTCTCGGTTGTCGTGCTTCGAAGTGAGACACATGCTCGATAGAAAGAAGTCGTAGAAATTAGTTTCGAGATATTTGCTCCTCATTGGAACGTAGTTCTTCGTTTCCGCGATTCCATCGCGGTTTCTCCTTTTCTCCGCCGCCTCATTGTATCCTTCCTTCTCCCTTTCCTCCCCCATTATGACTTTCCCTTTTCTCTGCAGCTCCATTGTCGATCGAACCCTTTTCTTCCTAACTTCATTATTTTCCATTTTTCATCGACCAAGCACCACGTTACAAGAACACGCTCCGTTTGTGTGTGTCTGTGGGTTGTCTATTCTCACGTAGAAATCTTATATAATTAATTAACTATGTTCTTGTCGCGTTTTAGAGTTTAATTGACCATGATGTGTATATGTATTAGGTTGTCCCAAACGTTTCTTTCGTTTCATAAGTGAAATAATAGATGCACAACATCTTTTATTTTACATTATTTTATGGATTAAGTATGTTTTGTAATAATAGAATAAAATAGATCAAACGTAATTCAATAAAATAATATAAAACAAAAAAATGTCGTTCATCTACTATTTTCTTATAAAACGAAAGGAACTTTTGGGACAACCTAATGTATAATACAATAAATCTATGGTTGGATTTATCTGATAATTAATAGATCGTGGATGTTTATGCATTTTGATATTCTTATGAATGTTAGTTAACACATGAAAATAGATTTATTTCACTTATTAAATATAATATGAAGGGCTTTATTTTGTACATTTTATGCACCCTTTGCATCTTAACTCTTCTTTGAATTATTTTCGACTCGGTTGTGTTCTTTTATCGTCAAAAAATTTCCACGCTTTCAGAAAAACATAAAAACATCGTTGTCGGTATGCGTAATTTCTTGTTTGACATGTACTTGATTTGATTTACATATTATGCCGAAGTCTTCTGAAACATTAAATAGCTTTTTATCTTTTACAATGAAACAATTCACATTGAGATGAAAATTGGACCATAAAAGTACGAAGTACATGATGATGTAAAGTTGCGGAATTCTTCGGAACGCTAACAAAAAACACGAGCAAACTTGTCAAGTTTCGTCGAACATTCAGTAATTCTTTTCTCCAAATGAAAACGCCTTATATTCTTATTTGTCCGTCGGATCGCTGTTGTTTCCAAGCAGTCGTATTAATTCCTACCGAATTAACGAATTCAATCCAAAACCAATTAACTCTACCCAACAGAAATATTGTAAATAGTATAAAAAGATTTCCAGGAGCCTCGCTGCGAGGAAACAATTCCAATATTCGAAGTAACGTATACGGACAAAAGAAAAATGCCATTCGGCTATCAGCAACCGAACAACCTTTTTTTTTTTTAGAGCTACAATAACGTTCGCAAATATCCGGATACTTGTTTATTCTGGAAGAGATACACTTGATTCTTCTGTTATTTGACAAACTCGTTATCTCCAGACCCTTTCATTTTTGATAAGACAAACGAAGAAGGGTTTTCTAAACCTACAGAAAAAAATCTGATGTTAACACAACCAATGATATTTAAATAAAAAATTTAGAACAGAACATTAGAATTTATTAATTTAAATTTATTCTTCAGCTTATCTTAGAATTTATCTCTATTTGTGTCATTTCCTTGGGATAAATATACTTATGGAAATAAGCCTTTTTTCCATAGGAATTGGATATTAATCGTGTATTTAATAATAACAAAAGATTGGGTTATGTCACATGTATACAATAGTACATATAGTTGACAGTAAAATAAATTATAAAATGAGTCCAACTTCTACTTCATCGTTACTTCGAATACTTTGATAAAATTCTCTCTTGATAAAATTTCTCTTTGATAAAATTATCGATATTACAAATCGATCGAAGCTTCTCGATGTTTATAAAAAGTAATAACGTACATCGATCCCTAAGGAAACTTTAATTTAAAATCGTTTCGATGTTACTTCAAACACTTTGCTCGGTTTCACGAGCTTTCCCCTGCGACGCGACGTAACAACTCCTTTAAAGCGTGGTTAAGTGAGGTTTGAAGTTTCGCGAAATTACTGTGTAAAACGTGGCAGATAACGACAAACGTGACCAACGAAATCGTCTCTTGTCGCCGGCAGTTCAATATGCGATCCGCTGTCACGATAGTAAAAGTCAGTAATTACGGAGAGCACTGTAGTAAACCTGTGGTGGCGGAATACTCTGGTCGAGAGGTCGTAAAACGTTACTTGTTAATGAAATAATTAAACGTTCGTCGGTACTTGAATCTGTCGCGCCCATTGGGGTCCGGCGATCACTGACCAACTTCCTGTCGTCGAGTAGCGGTAACCGATAACGTGCTTTTGACCCGATTGCTGTTTATTACAGGAACTGGGGAACAAGATTTCAGTTACATAGAAGAATCGTTGGGTTGGCACGTAATGACTCCGCCAATGGTGACTATCGAATAAGTGGAAAGTAACTCGACGGATTTTCTCTCTGGCCTTTGCGAATGGCAAAGTGTTAACAAATCGAAAGGCTCGAAACAAAAACGACTCGTCAAATTTTTGGGAATAAAACATTCATTACAATTGTTACGTATTACGTAATTACGTCGAGGAAGAAGCGTATCTAATTAAATAACGAAGTTGTGAATCTCGTAAGAATGATAGTTTTCGTAAGATATTTGTAGTTATTTTTAGTTTAATTTCAAGAACTATGATAGTAGTTTGTCGTCTTTGATAAACGAAATGATGAAAGATGTGAACGGCTAAATCGTTCAAATACTAGTCAAGTCTGAAGTCCAAGTATTGAGCGATGCAAACTAGGATGCAGTTTCTAGAACGGCTACATGTTTATTAAATTTGCTGCTTGAACAGGAAATCGGAAGTTTCGATAAAGCGTTAGTTTTATTATCGAGAGGCAGGAAGCAAATTATTAGTTTTCCATGGAAATCAGCTGCCGATACAAATTTAATATGACGATCAGTGCATCGCGCTGATAAATAATTACGCGTATTTTGGGAAGCTACGTTTATTATGCATACTCTTAAATGAATCATTGCGCACAGTATTAAATACAATGCATGTCATTCGATTTTTGACAATATAATAAGTTCGGCGTGAAATCCGTGTCTCCCTATGATGCAACGTAAAAATTTCTTTTGTTCTTGTTCGTATTATTATCAGTTAATATAAAGACGATATCGAGCGAACAAAACAATATCAGGAATCAGATTCATTAGAATAATTGAGTATAATGATTATACGGAAATGTGGAAGCTATCGGTAAGATTAGTTTATTGTGAAGGATTTGTATGGTTAATAAAATTGGGAAAACAATTGAAGCAGCACGAAATTCGTGAAAAATTACGTAATCAAGGTAATAAGGTTTCACGAATAATGAAGAATAAATTTAAGAGTGCTATCGTGCAATTTTAAATACATTACGTATAATAAATGAATGAATTGCACACCACGTAACTCTAATTATTATTATTATATTGTCTTACCTGAACTAATTATAATCCATTTTTACTTAACATATACATTTGTGGTAAATCGTGTTATTTTGCTTTGTACTTTGTGCTTTCTTAAATAGATGTTTCTCCTGTGTTCATAGCAATGACTGCTACCCTTTACGATCCCTCCGAAATATATTCTTCGCGTGATTGTATGCATGAGCGCATGCTGTTACGACGTGGATGCGCGAAAGTGCAGGAAACTTGAAATTCCCCACGTGGCATGGTGTAATTACCCTTACGCAACATAATTATCCTCGAAACTTGGGCCACATTATTCTGCACGCCCGGCGTCGCGACGCCGAGCGGTAACGAGTTGCGTTAGAAGGATTCCGACTGATTATGTCTCGAGCGCATAATATGTTTGTTCACGCGTAAGAACACCGACGAGATATCGGACGCGGTTGGTTAGTAGAACAAAACTTTCGCGAATAAAATTACACTCCCTAACGAACTTCCGATAAGTTAACCCCGTACGTTGTTTCGCGAATGACTGGCAATTCGTTCACGTGAAACCTGTATAAAGCCTAATAAGCAGAAAATTTTCGAGGACGTTGATTAATGGTTTCCTTTTTACTTTCGTGTTAAAGCACACGATTTTAATTTTATGAAAGGAAGGTTGAGATTGCGAAGGTCTTCGTTATTTCAAGATCGTACAACTGTTTGGAAATTATTTGATTTCATTTAGAAGATCAACGATCAATCACCAACTATATAAATTGCGAAATGGACTAACAACGTAACAAGGTTACACGGACTATTTTTTTAATTTATTTTGCAATTTAGTATTATTTATTTAATGTCGACGCGATAAATAACCATTAATTTTTTAAGTAAAGAGATGAAGTTCGGATGTGGGATTCAGGTTTTACAGGTTTGTAGAAAAAATTATTTTTAATTCCAATAAAATTTATCGAAAGTAAAAACTTCGACTAAAATGTGGTTTACATGAATTTATGATTTCCATAAATATTGACCAGTTCAAATTTTGTACGAATCATGTCGTAATAGAACTTCGTGTAAACCGTAAATGCTCATTACTGTTGATATTTGCTCTTTGAATTATTAATAGCTTCCAGTGGAGCTGGGCTCGCTAATTAACAACGATAGCACTATGCAAATAAAGATAAGAGTGGCAGAATATAATCGTTTTCGAGCATATAAACTTTTAGCGTTCAAGTTGACAAATGCGTAATCATAATACATTTTTGGATTTTATTTTCTGGCTGGAAGTATCGACATAAAGATTGTTTCGTTCTACAAAAGAGAACATATTGAATATTTTAATTTAATACTCGAATATCTTTCCAATTTTTCATTTTTACTTAATTATTTCGGACTATATTTTACCTGTACAAATTGATCAGTGATGTACTTGAAATGTTGCTAAATTCATGCTTGTTCACAAACGAATCGATACAAAGAAAACAAAGATACAAAGAAAGAAACGACTACGAATTTGTCGGTCCAACTTGTCACATCAAATAACCTATTAATATCCGAACGAAATTGTCTTGGATCTCCTCTCAGAAACTCTATTTTCCTCGCCGCTAAACGGAACTTTCGACGCGTAAGACCAACGATCTCGAAGTTCCTTTCATCGAGACATTCTTTTCGTGTCACCTATTTTTTACCAGGAATAAACGCGTGCTATCTATTCTTACCCAGCGACGTGTTCGATATTTTCTTTTCGATGATACCTCGATTCTCCAATAATCAATCATGTTTTGCTGTTTATCTGCTACGTTAGAATCGATGTACGTGATTTTATACCTTAAAGTTTCCTTAGCGATTTTGGAATACCGAGCTTATACGATTATTATCATTATATAATTAAACTGTCATAATTATCTTGCATCGAGTAATTGTGTAAAAAAAATTAATTTAATTTTTTGTTGCATTTGGACTGCAATTTTCACAAGTTTGACGACTGTGTGTTATAAAAAAAAGGTGAAATAAAACACGTTTAGAAAGTTCAAAATCGACCGTTTTCGATTACTAGTACGTATCGCTTTATACTCAGAAAATTTCACTCGACTTAATTTCTTTTGAAATCTTTCCAGCTAACAAGATCAACGGTTCTATATCTTTTGCGATTTAGTTATCTCGCGTTTCTCGATAAAATCCAGGCCTTATGACGAGTTTTTGTCACTTGGATAAAAATTTCGAGCTTCGACCTTCTAACATGAATCAGGATGAATCAGAGAAATCGGAAACGCTATGATCTTGTAAATCTTGTGGATCAGAAAATTCATCCCCTGACAGGATTCAGCAAAGAAAAGAATCAATATCGTTCCAAATGTCGCGCCATTAGTTTCAAATCGAAATCCTCGATCTTCACTTGGATTTTCGTTTAATGGAAAACTGTAATGTAAAGCTAGAAGCAAACGAAAATCGAAAAAGAAGCAAACAGCTGACACTTGACGCGATTAGTTTTATTTGAGTTCGAAGAAAGTTTATGGGAGTCGTGTCGATAGTCGAACAACGTTCCGGCTCGATGTAGCTGAAGTTACTGCAGGAACGATAGTTATCGTTAGGATGATCGTAACTTTTCATTGGAAAGCCAAGGTAAATGTGATAATAACGATGATTTGATTGATCGATGGAGATTGAATGCTCGTAATGAGGATAGATTTTCATTTTAAATTTGTTGAACGAAATTTAAATGTCGTCGGATCGCTGGAACGTAGACTGATACAATCATTAATCCTCGTTTATTCAAGTAATTTATCTACTCATAGAAATCCCAAGTGTATCATAATACGATTTATAAAAGAATGTCCATTTCTTGATACTTTCACTGAACTTAATTATTATTTATATTCTTTATATGGACCCATCTTGTTATTTTTACGCCTTCAGTTATTCCGATATCAACGATAGAGTCATATTTATAATATCGGTAATTTATTGGAAAACTGACGTAATTGGAAAAAGTAAGTAAAAGTTTTCAAAATTGTTAGTAGTTTGAAAATTTTTGTTTCTTTTTATAATGTCCTGTAATTTCCTAAAAGCCTGTCTTCCTCTTGGTTAAAACTTCATAAACAACGAGAACAGAAAGAGGAAGAGAAAATAAAGCGAAAGAAACGTTGCTGAAGTATTTCTAACATTATACACGCGTGTGTAGACATTCAGCTCGTAGCGACATATCTGCATATCAACGTAGTTCTCTGCTTGAAATTCTTCTCGTGACACAACATAGTTACTCGTTGCACATAGAACTTCATCCGCATTCGCGTGTGCGCGCGACGTCGTTGCAACCCTTCGAGTCAGTGGCAGAGACGCACGTCGAGACGCCTCAAACGAGTCCGAGGACGTGTTCCTTCCTTATGTTCCATCGATTTTTTATACCGAGTTCCGTCAACCTACGCATTTCTCTTTCTTCTTTAAAATTTTTTTATTTTCACCTTGTTGCATCAATATTCGATCAATTTTTCGATTGAACTTTGTACATTTTTCTTTGCCATATTTTACGTAGAAATTAATTCAAAGAAATTTTTTTACGTAAATATAATACGATCTATGGATATTGGAATTAATAATCACACACGTTGTTCGCATATTCGAACGATATTTCACATTCATTCGGATTTATTTCATAAATAATTTTAAATTTAAAAGTAGACTCTTAACTTCTAATTTTATCGCTATACATAAGCAGTCATGTAGTGAAAATTAATTATCGTGAAATAAGTTGCTCTTTCCTTTTTTCGTTAATAACGCACTTTAATATTAATAGCTTTCGTTTTTTTCGCACGGTACAGCATCGTTACCTCGTTTTCCACACAATCGTTGCGTTGAGTTCTCGTGTTCGTTTCGACGAATTTCTCTCTCCCTCTCACGGTCTCCGCTTTTCTATTCCGCTTTTTCCGCCTTCCTGCGTCAGTCAGCCGATGAACTTGTCAATTTTCGTTGCCGGAACGCGTGAAACGATCGGCTGGCATACGTGAACCCGATTTTACGAGACTGCATCGGATTGCACTTCCACGACGCGATCTCTTTCACGGGAAATATCGATGGTAGACAGGCGTACACCTGCCCCCCGATATCGAAGACCTTGAAATTCAGCGTAAATTCAGCGTATTATGTTACTATGAAAATCTATATCGAATCTGTCGTGAATTTAATCTGAAATAACGATCATTATCTTTAACCACAATCAAACAGGATCGTTATGGGTATCAAATTTTTTTTTTTTTTTTAAGAATCGAGAATATTAAAAAAGATTTTTAATTTTTCTAAAAGAGAGAATAAATATGGAATTATGCCAGTTACTTACTTTTATGAACCTAAACTCTACCACATAGTGAAAAGAATAAGAGTGAAAAATTTATGACAGATGAAGTTAATGAATATGACTTTTAAGAAAATGTGATTAATAAGTTTTACGTTAATAAGAGTTACGAAACAAAGATAAACGTGCTGAAAAAGCCAACGTGTTCGATTATGACTTTCGATAAAAAGAATCGTTCGCATTCTGTCGTGAACTTTTAGCGAAACAGTGTTTAAAACGTAGCTCGTTTATTGTCTGTTACAGTTTGGACAGAGATCAGCCGTTCACATTCCAGCTGGGAGTTGGCCAAGTTATTAAAGGCTGGGACCAAGGATTGGTGGATATGTGCGTGGGCGAAAAGAGGAAGTTGACCATACCGCCGAAACTCGGATATGGGGAAAAAGGAGCCGGAAACGTAATTCCTGGAGGTAAGATTGTTTCTTCGTCGACGTTCTTACGACGTTCGCTGTGTCTGAAGTTTCTTATCATCTTCGTTCTATCGGATAGAAATTACTTTTCTCGAAGGTTACGATGAACAATCGTTTTAATGGATATTCGATATCTAGTATGGGAACTCGCGCACGAATAAAATACATCGCTAGTCTAAATTTCTGATACAAGTGAAACTAGGAAGATTCTGGGGGCGATACAAAACGAGTGAAAAATCAGATATAACAAAATTGCGTTGGAAGGTCGATTTTCTAGAAAACCGAGTTTGAAAATTTATCAAGTACACGTAAATTCACCTAACTCCAGTAATTACACTTTTTATCAGAACAATTCAGGAGCCTACCAAACGCCAAAAGTCAAACGTATATTTGTTTCATTTAATATTCGTGTATTAAAAACGACTAATGAAAATTGTCAATAAAAAAGCACGTAAATTTATATCGATCATCTTTCATGTCATTCGGCGGTAGATAGAATAAAAAGTATCGAGAACTGGAATTGATTGCATCAATTCTATCGTTCAGCAATTCACGATAAAGGCTTGTCAACGAGAAACAAGGGCGAACATAAAAAGGACGAAATTGCAACGGTTTCACGGCGAGAAGTTGCAGTTTAATGCTAACTCTCCTCAAATTATCCGTGGGTCCCATCGATTCTCGGAGGTAAACGAACGAGACCAACGGACGAATCGATACAAAAGGGGATCGTTAGTAACGAAATCAGACTAAAAAATGCAATTGCACGGAAATCCAATAAAACGTCAACCATTAAATCGAGCACTAGCCATCGCAGTTGACCTGGCTGGATCAACAGCGACGCTCGTTCGCTCATTTTTTTTTTTTTTTTTTCTTCTTTGCGAACGTTCTCGCGTTAGATAAATCGAAAGTTAGCCCCGAATATGCATATACCTTCGATCCTGATCCCATGTTTTATGGAGGGCTTTTATTGGCGAAGAATGGAGTTCACTCGATAATGTTCGGTGGAAAAGGTTTCGATGCGGATAGATCATTTTTTCTGCGCAGCAACTATCTTTGGTGATACTGAGCTCATTATATGGAAAAATATTTGAAAATTTAAATTCGTCGAAGCGATTAGAAAAATTAAAATTTAACTTATAACGGAGAGAAAGTAGAAGAAGGACGAGGAAAGGGAAGGAGAAAGAAAAAAAAACCAGGGATGAAGTAAGGAAGGAAGCAAGGAAAGGAAGCTATTAGGGTTATTACCGTGGTTCCTGCTCATTCATTAAATCTGTTTTATCATAACTCGATCAAGACTTTTAACCCTAAATGGCTTGTACTTCGCCTGAGCTTTTTTACAAGTTCCTAATTACTAAAATAATTATTTAGTCTTTATATTCCACTCACAATGAATATATGTGCCAAACCTGTGTCAGAATAAAATACATAGATATATTCTATTTGATGATTTGTGGATAAAGACTGCGAAAGAAGGAACGCGAAAAGTCACATTACTTTTTATATTATTTTTTATTTTTTATGAGAAATCAGTTTTAAAATTTTATAAGATAACGCAAATAGAGTCCTATTATTCTGATATAAAAGAAGGTGTATACTGAATTTCGAAAAAAATTGACAAAGTGGAAATGGTTTATTCCGACTCAAGTGTGAATATATCTTATATAATGAAAAATTTTGTTTGCTTTTTCAAATTTATGCTATATTTTAGATTTCCATAACGAAAATTGAAAGGGTTTTGTAATCGTTCTGGAAACGACGCAGACTCCTCGTTCATTTACCACGCGAATTTTTCATGGTTTCTCCCAGTCAGACTGTTGTCTGTGGTTCTTTGTTGCGGAAGAACGTGTAATGAGAAGTTACAATGTTCGAGGGCTTTGCAACGCGGGTGGGTTAACTGCGGTTTATGCGTTTTATGGTTAATTAACTTCTTCGCTGGCCAACACGGGTTCACTCGTCTCCTTTGTGAAAAATATTTGCGCAACACGACGTTTACGTTGGCGGCATAGCAGGGCGAGACCGGAATATTTGTCGAACCTCTTCGTAGTCGCTTCGTTTCAATTTTTCAACGTTTCTCAACATATTCGACGCGATTCAATGAACATTCGATACGATTATCTTCTGCGGAAAGGGAAAGCTAATTACTGCAGGTAGACATGGAATAAATATCGCGATTAGTACTCGCGATTAACCAATTCAAGAAGATCATTATATTTCGAGAAGATTTACGATACTACAGTAATGTTCTCGATATCGTTATACATTACGAGAGCTATTACGAGAGGTATCGACTTGATACAAATAATTTCAGGTTTAATGAGAACAAACAGTAAGAATTTTAAAGTATATAAACGATAGATCTAAACTGGTGAAGAAGTTGACTAATCTGAACGAGACATAACGATACGAAAATCTCGAAATGAAACCTTGTCTTTTAATGGTCATAGAAAAATATAGAATATCTAATATTTGTTTTAGTTATTATAAGAAAATATTATGTCTCGTTCAGATTAGTCAACTTCTTCACCAGTTTAGATCTATCGTTTATGTACTTTAAAATTCCTACTGTTTGTTCTCATTAAACCGAAAATTATTTGTATCGAGTCGGTTTAATCGAATTAATAGCTCGAAACTAACTTTACTAACGAGAACTTGTTGTTTTAATTGATTAGAGATATCCTTTCTTCCAAGCTAAATCGAGGTTTTACTTATTAATAACGATACTTCAATAAGCATCATCTTTGGCACGATTTCAGGTTGATATTTGAATTAAGTTAACCTAGATACAAACAGTTTGATTCAAATTACTTGACTTGTACAGAGCTTGAATTCAGGCAAGTCGATTAATATGAACGAGGCTTTATATAATCGCTATTATAGAAGGACAAGATTGTGTCATGCGAGAATCAAGAAAAGCATCTTCATTGGAATATTGATTCAACAACCGAAGCTAATTCTCTTGGATCTCTTCCGGAATCCTCTTAAAAATATGTAGCTGCATTGGAATAACAAACTTAATCATTGTTTTATTAATTATTCTCGCGTAAATATATAATGTATATAATCTAAATATTATGAGAAAAAATACAATATCACGAACGGTTCTTCGCTTCTTATTTTTCAACGGTAATCTAAGATTAAATAAAGAATATGTTCTTTGGTCTAATAGCTAGTTTTAAGATTATATATCAAAGAGGGAATAGGTCGGTATATATTGTTCAGTAGACTATCTAAATGTAACGCCTGAGGTCTTTCATAAATTCACAATTCCATTTTAATCTCCAACCAGGATAATAGCGATTCCTTGTAAATTTGACCACGAGCCAGAGAACAATCCTATCGCAACGATACTCTCTTTTCACGCTGCGATAAAAATGTTGAACAATTTAAACGGCCAGTCGCGCGCCATTGAACGCGTTTAAGCATAGATTAATTTGAACCGTTCCCTTTTTACCTCCGTTTCTTTTCCCTACAGTACAACAATGGAGTGATTAACTTTTCCGTTATTTCGGTCTGGTTACCATATAACATTAACTCGTATTTCAGTTTTCCGGGAGGATGAAAGCCGCGAACGAAAATAGTTTGCCCTAGTATTGTTCGGAAGGTAAAAAGAGGTTTCAGATTTCTTGGATTCAGAAAGAAAATCGTTTTCTCCCGGCACGAGGAACGCCGAAGGGCAAGAACGAAAAGAAGGAAGTTGCGTACAAAGAAAAAGAATTTGATTCCATCTGTCGTCGATGTTGCGGCTACAGAAAATAAGAGGAACTTTTCAAGAGTTTACTAGTGTTATATGGAAAATGAGCGAGGATCTGAAACTATCGTTTCTACGCAAGTGTCTCTTTTGGTGAATTAACGTTGGAAAGGTTCGCAGAAGATTACATTCCACGTGGAAATCGTATTAGGTTGTCCGAAAAGTTCCTTTCGTTTTATAAGTAAATGATAGACGCACAACATTTTTCTTCTTATATTATTTTATTGAATTGTATATGACCCGCTTTGTTCTATTATTACAAAATAGATACATAATTCAATAAAATAATATAAAAGAAAACATGTTGTGCACCTACTAATTCCATATAAAAAGAACGAAACTTTTGGAACACACTGATATAAAGTGTGGAACAAACTTTTCGATGAAATTTTATTATTAAGTGGACATTATTAAGTTAAGAAAAATTTCTCCTTATTATTGCATGGATAGTGAATTTAAAAAAATTTGAATCTCGGATATACGTTTTTATTACAGGTACTTTACATATTTTATTCATAGGAGAAGCGATTATGGGCAATCGATATATTTTCCTTGAGCTCTAATCCATTATTTCGCTAATTCTAACTGATCAATCCGTTCAGTCACTAAATACTAAATTTCCACGGGGCTCACCACTAGACGAGATACATTGTCTGCTGTATTAATTACAACCAGTTTAAGTAGTGAATAATTAAGCGGTATATTTCATTAGGTTACGGTTTAATCACGATAGGACCGTGTATAATTAATACGAAATATGCGCTGATGCAGGCGAGTGTACTGCGTGCTGGGTGTTCGTTGAATTTCGCGGGAATTCGCCGCATAACAGATCATATCGTTATCGGTAAAATTACATTACCATTCGGAACATTATATATTTATATACCTGTTTAAACGCGTTTATTGCCAAAAATCGTTCACGTTTATTTTTACAATATGTAGTTGATCTCAGGTACTGCAAACACGTACAGTTGAAATAAATTTACTCCTCAAATTAATGGCTCTTGTAGTTATAAATCTTGTTAAGCTCTTGTTGTTGTCATATTTTTACCAGCGATAAAAAATGAAAGCTAATTAGCGATTCGTTTCACCTACGAAATATTAGAACGTATGCTTTACTTTGCATATCCGATACATTTCTCCGTATTATCTTCATTCTGTAAATTTGTACACCTCTAAATTTCTCATAAACGCAGAGACATACACAGGCTACTAATTACAAATTATCCTTACCTATAATCTTATTATACATACAAGAGTTCTAACGTAGTAATGAGTAATCGTATCTCTTTGTCAATTTCAGAACGTTGTATTATAACACGGACAGATTTGTCGTTCTTATCGCCGACACGGTTCGCTCGGGTCAACGGTAGTTGCGTAAGAATCGTCAAGATGAAATTGATCGGTCGTGTCGTTCTACTCTGAGAATTAAGTGCACGCCACTGTTAACGAGCTCATTTTCCTTTTCTAATATCGGTTTTATTACATGATCGCGTTACAACAGACGATCTCGTAAACGGAAACGTTCATAAGGCGTTTCATAACCGATAGGTTATTTATTGAGATATAACGATTAAACGCTCAGAGAGCGGAATTTCTTATTTAATAAAAATGCTGTACATCGTAAATAGCTTAATCTGTTAGTGGAATGGTGAACATTTTGTCACGTTGATAATATAGCGTTATGATTGGACTGGGGATGTTTATGCATTTGAACGTGCAAAAATTGTACAGGATGAACATCCTATAGATATCAGGTCGTCCGAAAAGTTTCTTTCGTTTTATAAGGAAATAATGGATGCACAAGATTTTCCGTTTTATATTATTTTATCAAATTACTAAACTTTGTCAAAATAACATATATACAATAATATATATAGAAATAAATTAACTAAATTTTATTAAAATTTATCAAAATAAAGATCACAACGTTCGACAGATTAGGTTTCATGTTTGTATAAAGATGCGTCGTAAAAGACGTGTCTGCAAAAGAAAGACACTTTTCGTGCAACCTAATATTTGAACACTTGGAGAAAATGAGGCCAATTTGGAAAACCATTATCAGCTTCATGTTTATCTTGTTTAGTCCTAAAAGTTACGAAGAATCCACAACATATTCTACGTTATAACATGAATCTCATAAATAGTAAAATTGAATGCTTTTCTGGTATATATATCTTTCTCGCTGTTTCAACTAATTTTAGTATCTGTACACCATTACGCCTTCTGTCGTATTTGCTATTATTATATATGTATCAGTCATTTAAAGTTCGATTACCTTTGCCTATTTCGGCTTATTCGCAAATAATACTTCTCATTCGACGTAAGGACCCAATCCACTTCTGAATTTGCCTTTGATCTTCGTTTAAACGAAATTAGTACTAGACGTCAAAGGTAAGGTATTCGTTATACATCATCCGGGAAAAAGAGACACGAGACAGATTTTTCATCCACGTGGAAGCGTATAGATTGTGGACGAACAAATAATAGAAAATCCACGGCAATCGTCTTTCGTCAGTATTGACAGAGACGTATTGGATTTTTATTGGGTTTCGGTCAATCAATGCGGTCAAGGTATGTCGGTGATTCCACGGGATCAGTGAAATATAATGGAAGATCAAGGCGACTGATTTGGAGAAATCTCATTCCTCTTTCTCATCTTCTATTTTTATCGTCTTCCATTTCTATCTTGGTTTTAAACGTCAGGGACGTTTAAACGATATTAGCCAAAAATTCGGTATCACGGATGAGAATTTCGTCGATAGTTTCCGGTGTCCTCGAAACGGATGCTACCGTCTGCCAACGAGGCGTTTGCAAGTCTGAGTGGAAACCTCTTGGAACGTGTTCGACAACGAGGGCTGTTACTCTAGCAGTATCGTGAAATATTTTATTAGCAGGTCTGCGCTCTATAGGCTCGAGGAAAGGGACTCTCTGAGTGCAGTGTCGTATCGAAGGGAATTTAGAGGCTCCAGTCTCGGAAAATAGTCCAAGTCCCGGTTTTATTTAAGAGCAACTGTTTAAACGTTGTGAAGGAGTTTCTACGTTTTGTTTGCCCTGTTGCAAATTGAAACAGTTTGTGTATTTGAGAACAAAATGGTTAAATGGGTAATAATAGAAACGAGTCAAGTAAAACGAAAGAAATTGAAACGATTAAAGGTTGATATCAAATTAGAAGAAATGAAACGTTTCCCGGCTATTAAATTTTATCGTATCATCGACTAGTATCAATTACGTTAAAAAAGAAAAAGTTTGCTACAAATTATATTATATTCGATGTTAAGGAGACTTATAATAAAAAATGTGAGAACTTGGTTATTGGCCGTCATAAATAATCAAAATGTTTAGGTGATTTTCTCGTGCGAACATAAAATCGACCATTTATCGTATTCACTCAATCGATGAAGACGGTAACGTGTTATTTAGAAAGAAATCGATATGTTCTTTTTAGTGTGTTTAGGATGTGTTCGCTTTGGAGTTCCACCAAAAAGGAGAATGAAATTGCATGATAAAATTTCAATTGAAAGATCATATAACATATCTTTAACAAAATCGTTTATTTCTGACTGCAGGTGCTACTTTGCTATTCGAAGTTGAACTGATCAATATCAGCGACTCTCCACCAACAGCAAACGTGTTCAAAGAGATCGACAGCGACCATGACAACCAATTGTCCCGCGAGGAGGTGAGAGCAATGGCAAGATCTCTTTCATTTTTTTCTAAGGGTTATTCGTGGTGATGGCTTTAATATAAATGGAACAAAATATTTAACAAATCCACTAAAACGATAAATTCAATTTATAGATTAACTTCTTAACGCTCAAGCTCGTATTTCGCGTGAACTATGTAATTGATATAGTCTGATTTATTCGTTCTATTCGTTAAAACGGATATAATATTTTGAAATAGTAAATCTAAACTTTAGATTCTTCTCAATTTCCAATTATTAGACTGCAAATGTTTCTGTAAATTTATATTCTTTAGATCCAGCTAAAAACTCAAATGATATTTAAGGAGAGATTCCTTTCACTCGTTAAATACTGAAATATTAAATTCTTTTCCTGCTCGTTCACGATAGTTAATCTATAACTAATATAATATATATAATACTAACATAGTACCGAAACCCTTCTCATACTTGTTTTAATTCTTGCACCATGAATCCTGTATAGTACGGAATTCGTATAATACGAAACGCATCTCGAGTTGTAGGGGATCCTACTAGATCCATAATGCGATGGTCGAGGATTAACTAATCCTATTCGAAATATGCTGGAACAGTTTGATAGAAAAAATTGTTTCGACGATTCCACTCGTCTCATAAAATTTGTATGGATCAAAGGCCAATCACGGGCATCGCTTGCTGCTAGCTTTATCTCTGGCGTGCAAGTGCGCAAAGGATTAACATGTGCGCATTGTGTCGAGGGAAAGGGATGTAAAGCTCGTAACGTTATATTCTTTTTTTTTCCCCTACTGTTTTCAACGTGTAACAAACGTGAGCGACTAATCCTTTGCTACCTTTTTTCGTATTTTATTCCCTTGCGTATATAGATACGTTTTAATCATTTAAAAATATTGTGCGACTGACAACTTTTTAGCTGTGGATATATTGCGTCAAAGTACATTTAAAAACATAGTTCCGAGCATTTTTCATCCCTTTTGGCTTATTGCAGAAGAAAAGAGTTTTTAAATAAATAAAAACACGCTCGCGCACCGAATTTATATGCTTACCCTGTTTAAGACAGCTTGAAATGCACTGTTATAAAGCTTCAAATTGTATTTTATGTAGAGAAATGTTGGAGCGAATAAATCCTTTTGGCGACTGATAAATTCTCCTCTTTCCATTTATTCCTTTGAATTATTTTTCGTACGTATTGAAATCATTAAATAATGATAAAAAATAATGTGAAAAATTTGAATATGAATTTTTAATTTTACTTAATTAAAAGTAATCAGTGCATTTCGAAGCTACATTTAACTGCTTAACGTGTTTCGTATCGTGGCAATCAAAAATTCAATCTTCTAAGAAAAAGTTTCACTTCGACACAAGAAACTCGATATACATGCTTCTTTCTAATCGAATATGCCAATTTATCTTTATTTCATTTATTAACTCAACATCCGCTGGAAACATTTCATTTATTAACTCAACATCCGCTTAGCTTCTTTTCGACATGACTCATTAATAAAATATTGGAGATTGGGGAATTCAGACGTGATGAATCTAATTTTACATCCTTTCTAAAAGAACTTAGAACTCGATACGTTGTCAATTCACATTCCACTTCACCAATTAAAATTAAATATTCATTTACCATTCTCTTGAATGTTCTAAATATATTGATTATTACTACGTTTAATTGAAATACTACCTTTTAGTAACCGAGTAATATAAAACTCACGAAATCGATAAAAATAGGCTCATCTGCCTTATATAACAAATACATTAAAAAAAAAAAAGAAACAGAATTTTGAATTCTATGCATGAGATATATATATAAAATATTACGTCCTACGAATCATTCAAAAATCATATCGGTCACGTCCAAAATAGGAAAGTAAAGAAACACAATAGCGTTACAAGTATTTAAACAATTTTTTTTTTTTTTTTTTATTTACCTTGGACCTTATTATTAAAATCACTTCAACTTGTGAAACTTCTAAAAAATGGAATTGATCGTTTTAATTTCTAAGCGATTCATACGTATGTAATTTGAAAAAGAACTTCGCACGATCGTTTCTCTTTACTAACATCGCAAAAGCAAAAGAGAAGCAGAGTCTAATTGACCGCGTTACCGCTCCATGCTAACGTGTTTGTTTGTGTACAGGTGAGCGAGTACCTGAGGAAACAAATGATCGAGGCGGAGCAGGGCGGAGTCGGCGACAACGAGGAGATGAAGAAGATGATGGTTGACCACGACAAGCTGGTCGAGGAGATCTTTCAGCACGAGGACAAGGACAAGAACGGCTTCATCTCCCACGACGAGTTCAGTGGGCCGAAGCACGATGAGCTCTGAAGTCTTCGTGCCGCGTCGCCGCGTCTCCGAGCACCGCGTCGCCGACGGCGTCGTGTCTCGCGCCACCACGTGTTCACATCCACGCGGAATCGTCTCGTCGAGTCTTGTCCGATCCGCGAGGAACACCTCTGAACACGGAACCCTTCGCAGCCGTGTCATATCGATCGATTGATCGATCGTTTGTCCCGTGGACTGTGTTGAAACATGAACATCCGCTTTTTCGACGCGTCTGCTGCGCGGTGCACGCGAATCTTTCAAGCTTGAGGAAGAAAAAAAAAAAAAAGAGAAGCGCGGACGGATCTCTTCTTCGCTAGGGAATTTCTCTCGTGAAAGGAGGACAGTGGCCAGTCGTCGATCGAAGGAACGAAGGAAGCGCCTGAGAACTCCGTATCCATAGGAACTCCATAGAGGGACTCGACCGAGAAATTGACCGAAAGAGTATCAAAAGTGCAAAGGCAGTTCAGTTCGTCTTACTAAGATTCTTCTTCTTGTCCAAGGAAGAAATTCGAAGATTACGAGTCTGTACGAGCTTGCTCGAGTAATTGGAAGGATTGCGAGAATTAATCGCAAAGCCAGGCTTAGGATGTCGCACATTCTTTCTACACAAACGAAACCAAGTTCTAAGAGAATCGATAGAGAGAAAGGAGGAAGTACTACCTCTTACGATGTATCGATTATGTCCTCGAATGTTCTTGTATTTTCGAGACGTTTATCCCTCTGTCCATGAACACGTTTTCTAAGAAAAGACGAAATAATCTGTTAACGCAATAATAACGCGGGAGTAAAAGAATGGAAAAGAGGCGAAGAAATAAGACAGAAGAGAAAAGGACGAGCGTGTTAAGGATGTTTTCAGGATGCTCTGGCGCATTTTTCATCGGAGATATACAGCTTTCAGGGACACGTTCCAACTATATAAACCGGGAATTTACGTTTCCGAGAGTGATAACTCGCGAGTGGCGTAAAGACATGACTGGTCGAGCGATCGAAAACCTGGCACGAAAGCGAGGCTGTTCTAACGTAATATAATTATACAAATATAGATAGAAAGAAACGAAGGGAAAGAACGGCAGGGAGTGAGAGAAAGAGAAGAAGGGTGATATAATGTGAAAGAGACAGAGAAAGTGTTTTTTCTACACGACTATAGATGTTAGCGTATTAATTAAGCGCATCGATGTAACGGTGCTAAAAATCACACGCGAAAACGTTCTGTCCCTCTCTCAAAAAGCTTCTTCCTTTTTGTCCACCCCCGCCCCTATCTGCCTTTTATGCCGTATCACACACGACACACATTTAATTGTACACACATACACACGGTTACCCCCTTTTTCATCAGCATCGGCAAGCCCCGCCGGCATTCTCAGCCACGAATTTCACGCGAGAAACGTATCCAAGACTGGTGGAGAGGAACTCGATAGAGTAGAAGCCGCGAGATAACCTCGAGGATGTTACGTGGTGGAGATGAGTGGCGGTCGCAAAGCAACGCGATCTTTTTTCTCCCGTGATCGACGATCTATCATTATTACACTTTTAACTGATACGTTTTTATTACTACATTATATTGTATATTGTTAAAGTTGGACGAAGGTTAATAATAAATCGTGTGTCTCGAGCACAGTTTGTTATATAAAAGAATTTGTTTGATTCGTATACCGCACCAACCTTTCCCTTTTTCTAGTCAGTAGATTTTAGCAAAAGGGCTCGTCACTCGATTCTGATTTGTGTCTTACCTCGTGCGATGAATCTAATGAAATTATTCCTTTCTTTTTTCGTTTCGACAAATTCGTGAATTCTTTATTACGAACGTTATGATTATACAGAAAATTTTTGTTAGTACGTGCTTGAAGGTACCGTGGTGCTGTTCTGAAATTATTTTTATTTCGTCCGCTTTTGAAGGTAAATAAGGATAAGTAAGGTACAAGTCGAATAAGGATAAATAAAGATAAAGAACGATTATACACCAAAGCAGAATTATTTTTGGGGCTATACAATGTAGAAACGTTACATAAACATTGATCTTTTTTTGTTGGAAGTAAAATACAAATTAAAACGAAGTACTCGAGAATTAATTAACTTGATTCAAACCGTTGTAGATCATCTATGATCGAATCCTACATTAATCCTACATTAATCGAGGGTCAATTTCGTAAATTGAATGGAAGGATAGGAACAAAAATGGGGAACAGCAAATAAACAAGACGATTCATTATTGCTGCTCTCAATTTTATTTCAAGAATCATTTCCGCAGAAAATTACAATAATAGCGCATGCGCAACATCAGGCAGCGCGATAATAAGGTGATGATTAAATTAATTAAGTTTCTCCTCTCGTCGAACAAATCACACCGTTTACAAATTTTCGCCGTCTAGGTATCCGAAATTCACTACCTACGATATCGGCAGAAATAAAATCGCTATTCACGTTCATAAACTCTCGTGTTCGTTTTCTAGTTTCTTCCTTCGTCGACAGAAAAAAAAAAAAAAGGAGAAAAAGAAATACGTACGAAAGATACGGTTTCGTATCATCGAATGGTTCATTGAATTTCGTTCGAAACTTTCTTTAAACCTGAAGAGAGAACTCAAAGTTTTTCATCGACGGATCAAAAGTGTCGTTTGAGGCACGTTTCGATAAGATTGTCCGATTTTTCATCGCTGTCGTTCGAACTTTCAAGTGTTTGCTCGAATGCAGAAGCATCTCACCGGGTATTTCAATAATCTTCTCGTTCCATGTTGCAAAAGCGAATTGCTTCGAGAAATGCTTTCTCCTTTTCGCGTACGAACATTTATTCGCGAGAAACTGTCACCGCGGAAGATGCATCTGAAAACTTCTCTTTCCATTTTTTTTCCTTCTTTCATGCTGCTTTTTTCCGCGCAAAGAAGATGGAGAGGATATAAGTTTCAAAAGTCGTCGCATTCGTTCGCGATGCGAAACGCTGACCCGTAAGCTCGTCGCTTCGTCGCCTACGAGCCAGCAGTCGTACCAAACGAGATGTGAGCCCTCTGACTGATCATCCCGATCTGTTTCTTTTTCGTTGTGCTACACCATCGGTCATTTTTAGCGATTGCGAAGAGTCGAGTGCATAAAATATTGCTCGATATGTATACATTTTCTTAAGGAAAATTCTTAAAAAATATACATGACGAAAATTTAATGATTTACCATTTAACGCATATGCACGTATCAGCTTATGAACCGATAGAAAACTTCTTACTTTTATTCGTCATCTTTCACCATTCGTACAATCAAAAATCTATTAAATCGATAAAACTTGACCAATTCAATTGGTTAGAAAACACCTCTTAGTATCAAAATTACGAAATTCAACTCTGATCGTCTTTAACTATAAAGGTTTAGGCCCGTTACGGTTTATTCAACTACGGTATTTGATCGTATTTGGAAAAGTACGAACGACAGTTGAAGCGATAAGATCGAAAAATAGAATGGAAGGCCTCGAGTTTCGTCTTCACCGACGAATTTGATAAAAACGATAGCTTTCTGCCAACGTACAGAAAGTTCGATAGAAATATATATATATAAGCGTGTATATATATCTATATATGTATATGTATATATAATTCTTTTAACATATAACCTTGGTGTATGCGATTTCCATAGGGAGGCTTTTCATTTCTTCCGAGTTTCATCGTGTTCGTTGGTTGCGCCTCCGTGAAATCGCAATGTTCTGGTCGTGTGATCAACGTCCGACCGAAGATTCGATGATCGTGTTACTATCCCTCCTTTCTTCTCGTGGACGAGCTACAGGTTTCGAGTTTTATCACAGTCAGTAGCCCTTGATGTAGGTGGCGATGTGTTTCTTCTCCTCTTCCGAGAGGCCGTTCTTCAGCGTTCTACGCACTGTGAATTATACACAATTGATATTTGTCTACATCGAAGTAGTATTGTTAGAAATATGTTTCAAAGATGCAGGTAATTTTAAATATTAGAACATTTCGTGTAATTTTTTATTATACATAGATACGATGACAGAAGTAACTAAGAATGATTTCAATTTTAAAATTTTCTTTTTTATTTTTTTTTAACGCTCGTACGTATCGTTCAATACGTCGGTATTATCAATATCATTGTTTTTCTATACTTGAATAGTATTTATAGAGAAAAAGTACTTTAATCTTATTTTACACGTAATGTCCGTCAATTTAAAACATTCAAACTATAATGCTGTACAAGTCACGTAAAATATCATTCCAAATAATCGTTCCAAAATAGTTTTGCATGCGGTAGAACCAAAGGAAATGTAATAATTAAGCTATCATTTCACGCCATTATTTACACCATGGGTCAAAGGCATTCCAGATCGCCGAGGATCCTATCTCGTAGATTCGGCTGAAGTACCTTGCATGACACAAGCGTTTAATGGAAGAAATGAATGATTATTAATGATACCTACGTGTTTCTGATAATCACGATCCATACGGTAATATGTGCTAGTGCTACAACTAGAAAGTATTATTATAATATTAGATATTTAATCGTTTCACACAATAATTGATCAAGCGAAAATTAATTCACGGTGTTAGTGTGAGTGACATTTGTTATTAACATGACGCGAACCCGCAGTTAACGGAATGAAAATGAACAGCTCGCACTTGCATATATAATTATGAATGCTGGTTAATGCATTTAGAAAATTATGACGCGTGTTCGCCACCTATGAATCGAGTAATTTTCAAATTCAAAGCTGACGATTGTTATTATAGAGATATCGCTTGAAGTATTTAATATTTTATCAAAGAAACACGATTTCATCGAGTATTCTAAATGTAGGTATTCTCTGAATTTGGAAAATTAATTTCCTACTAGATATATTACAATAAATTTGACGTTAATTTAAATCGTTGAAATTATACGAAAGGTTCTTTTGATTTCGCGTGCACAAAATATTTTAATAATTTTGTCATAATCAAAATTGTCATTTCAAATATTCATACCAAGAGCACTGAAATTATTATCGACATTTTCAAATTTATTCTACTAATGAACATTCGAAGAGAATTTGATGCGACGCTATCTATGTATTTGCTTTGCGATTAAAGACATACCTGTATAATTCCATGGAAGTATTATTTTTCTAAAATTTTGTAAAAATTTCGAACGAAGATTATACTGAAAAAGTAATCACTTCCTGAGTATAACCAATTTGATTGATCAACAGTAGCTGCTTTCACTTCTTCTATTCTCAATGCATTCCAAACACGAAATCTGAAATTCGTTTGGGAAAGTCGATCGATTCTATCCACGATGGCACGATAAAATAACATAGGAACTGATCGAATAAAGAAACGAAAGGTAACCATGCAACTATCGATAGGCATCTAGACAAACGCACTGCGTAACTCGAATTAGAAAAATCGAATTTACTGCAAATTATTTACGAATACGATATAACGTGCATACGTTGCTTCTTTCTACTAGCAAAATAGCTGCTCATTTGTAATACAAAAATGAGACGAAACGTTGCTTTTTGCCAGCGATCGTCCAATTCCATAAAATAAACTTTTCGATGCGAAACCATTGAAATTGATTCTGATTCGTGAGTACACGTCAAATCTGACCTCATGGCCAATGTACATGAAACAGAACCCCAAATCACCGCCAAAGATAATCACACAACACGTTCAACAGTGACTCTTTAGAGAATGTCAATTCGTAGATTCATTCTTTTCGTAATGATGGATCCTCTGATCGGCCGAATTGGCCGATTTTCGCGCGTCGTTGACTTCCAATTTAATGTTGCTCGGGCGAATCGCTCGTGCTTCGACTGTCTGACAAACACGGGATCCATATAGCTCCGATTTATTCGGCGTAACGCGTGTGTCGCGCGCGTCGGGACGCACCAGAACGCTTCGTGATCACGTTATTAACGAGACACCGCCGAACCGTGTTTATCGTGTATATCGGTCCACGGCCGCACTCCATCCGAGCTACTTAGCAAATATTTGTCGTGACAGGGAAGGAGGATCGATACCAATGAAATTAGTTCGCTCGCTGCTTCTTTCGATATGCCTGTATGTGCATACGTATATGTTTGTGTATGTGTGTCAAAAGTGTGCGCCATCGTATCATACATCGATGGTAATTCGATTGATTGTGCGTGTGCGTGTATGTTGTACGAGTGATGTACATAGCTCTAGGCGAAAACTCCCCGATATTTTACTATGTTCTTCGACAACAATTTGCAATGCCATTTAATGAGGTAATAAGATTGAGAACGTTTAATTTGATATACAGAGTGTTATTGCTTTTCAAGATTATTTTCATAGATTTTTTGGTGAATTTGTGAGATGATAAATGTTTCTCTCGTTGATTTCTACATTTTATTAACATTCATGCAACGACTAAAGTGTCCGGATACTTATGACCATTGATCAGATGTAGATCATAATGATAAATTTCTTTGATCAAAGAACATAAAAATCGATCAATTTAATTGTCATGTAATTGATTATCGTGATTTTACAAAATAATTGAAAGTTTATTTTACTTTGTTTCATATTTATTCGAGACGTTTCTCTCGTACCTATACTACTTTCTTCTGGTTACCACCATAAATAAAGCCAATTAAAATTTAATTATCAGTTTGGAAAGTAATTAACACGAAGTCTGAAATTAATCAGCACGCGGATGGCATCTTCGAACGAGATTCTCTTCGCATCATCGTATCGTCGTTGCTTTCGTCGCGTTTCCCGGCGACCGATCTCCTTTTCCAACGATTCATTATTCCCTTTCGCAACGAATACACTGTAAGGATTAATCAGAACTAGGGGTATTAACAGACTCCGTAATATATTCTCTCGGGTTCGTACGTGACGCTTATTACGTAATTCACAAGCAGAATTATTTCACGAAATGATTAGGAGGCAAAACTGATAGTTATACGAACACCGTATTACGTTGTATATTAACATTACATAAATATACGAATGGCAATATGAATCGCATTACATAAGATAACTACGTAATCCAGCTATTGATAATGTTAAGCCACATTTACCCTAAGTGGATTGATTCATTGGTAATTGAGTTCAATATTTGCTTCATTACAAAAGCAATGTAGCTTATGGTAAAATATAATTCTATATATATATATATATAGATATAGGTAATTTGTTCCTCTTATTTCTCGATACTCGTCGCTGTCGTTGTTCCAACGAAACGACATTATCGTAATTTTCTTTCAACGATTCTTTCGATTAGTATAATTGCTTTATAATTTTCTTAAGGTAAACTGAGGCGTTTACTTTGCTCTCTAAACTTGTTATCGCTTGTTAGCGCTACTGTTATTGTTTTGTTAGAATGAAATTCAAGCAGATAAGTATGTTTTAACATCGTTTCCCGTCTGTGTAAATCAAACGTCGTTGAAAACACCTTCGACAAGCGCGCCGCTTGAATTATTCAACATTCCGCGGGTTTATCACTTTCTCTCTATACAAATGCACGATAGAAGCGCGTGCAACGTTTGTAATCATACGGTGCGACTAAAAGGAGCCATCGAAATAAGAATTCATCGCGTACACTCAGATATACGACTATAAATTAAGATCAAATCGTTCTTTTGTCGTTTATTTCAATTTATCCTGTCTCTGGAACCGACTTAATTATTGGAACATGAAATATCCATACTCGTATTTCGAAATATTTCTAAGTACGTGTCAGAACACGAACACGAAGCAATAACGCATTCGACATGCAATTTACAAATAAATTGAAACGATAATGAAACCATTTACGACTCCATGATCAACATTATGATCGAGTATCTCACTTTCGATTAATCTCGGTAAGAAGTGTGCAATATTTTACTTTGCTTTGGACAGGATTATTAATTAATTAAGGATACCGAACAGTTTTTACCGATAAGGTCGTTCTTCGAGGTGGATTTGCAAAGGCAAGAACTGCCTTGGTTAGGGCAAAAGTCCGTCCGAGGTAAATGCATTTAGGTCCCGAAATTCCCCTGCAAGCCAAAGAAACTTCTGCCACAAAAGCGTAGGTGTAACACATGGCGGTTGAACTTTTTACTTAACCTTCGAATGAGTAACAGGCTTAGTCGTCTTTGTGATCTAAATTACACGATGATAGGTCTTGAGATGTAATTGTGAAAATTAAAATTGTAGCGGCACATGAATCAAGTCGGGGTCACCAATTTGTGGAGGATGATTAAACGTGTTGGTGGTGTATAGTGATCAGTAATCGGTCTTTGGAAACAGTCTTTAGAGCGAGTTACATTTATAGCGATACATTTGACGTCAGTATACACCAACACGTTTAATCATCCTCCACAAAATTATGGAACATGTTGAGGTTATTAGATGTATGTGAATACAAAGGAACGCGTGGATAAATCGTAAGGTAGAAAATATATATTTTAAATACTGAAGTGTAAATACAAATCGGAATATAATTGAGCTGATCCGGATAGCAGTGTTACCCTATGACCGAAAACACTGAAGCCATCGTCGCCTGTCTACAGTTTATGGTTTGCCTTCGACTCGGTCTTTTGTCTATACGCTGTCGATGGCTTCGTTGCTTGAGAAAACTAAAAGACCAGATGTAGAGTTTTCTTAGAAGTGGTGACCACTTCGACAGAACATGAATTTTAGTCTTCAAAAAATATGTTTTTGACTTAATTTGAGAGACAGACGGAGGTCTACGAGTAATCGGACGTCACTACGTTTAACCAAATTTTCCAGTATATTTAAAGTCATCTAAATGTAGATCGTACGATCAATAGGATGAAATTGTACGAACGTAACATGTATGTATATGTAGCACATGCAAAATATCTCCGACAGAACATCTCGAATATTAATAGATCCTAAGGTCTGTTCAAAATCAACTGATCTAAATGAACGATCACGGATAGACTGCAGATTTTCATGCATTTATAAAATAGAAATGTAGCAAACGCACACAATATACGAAATTATAAGAAGACTAAATAAATTTCGATTTATATTTCATTTCCTTAATTACGTTCATAAAAATATGAGATTGCATAAACATCCGCGATGTAATACCAATATACCTTCGATAAATATCGCGATCTTCGTTTCTGTCCATCTATCATTAATTTCAAACAGACCTCGATATCTCGATTAAAAGTTTCATTCGGCATGCCCAGCAAAATTGTATCGTCATCGAACGCAAACCAAACGAAGAGTAACGGTGAATAAATCGCGAGTGCTCGCCAAGAGACGTTCCAATCAACAGATAAAACGTCAACCTTAAAATATTGCGTTCGTGTCGCAAATATACAGCGAGACGCATGCTGCAAAGGACAAGCAAAGCATACCCAGAGAAAAAGAAGCAAGAAGGCATTCCAAGGTGAGAGGAAAGAAAATATGAAACACGCGGTTGAAAAGGGAAGAACAGATGATAGATACAGAGACACACGTTACACGCAAAGGATGGAAAATAAAGAAAAAGAAAGTTGCGTTTAATCGAAAAACCAGCGAACCTTCATCGCGTCGGTCACGATCGGTAGCCCTTCAGGGTTGGTACCCTTCCGGCGTGGTGTTGTTCTCCCGGGTGCGCGACCGCTTCACTGTCAGACAGAAAAAAAGAGGAAGGGAAGAAGGCTAGGCCACCCCGTTAGCAACCGCCACCAGTTTATATTTATACACGTACGTACGTACTTACTTTACACACGCGCGCAAACACATACACACGGCTATTTGTACGCTTGTATATTGTATATTACTTTGTACAAAAGCCTCGGTTCATGTAGCGATAGAGATACAATGGCAGCTAATTATATTTAAGGACCACAGGCGAAAACAATGACAGCAAATATTCCATGTTGTGATATTGTGTGTCACTAAAACTATCCCTTTATTTGGTTGGAAGAATGTATTTTTGTACTCTATCGAAAGTTCCAAAAATAATTAGTTATTTGATTTATTAGGAAATTCATATTGGCGAACAAGTTTCTTTCTTAACTATTTTAACATCGAAATCAAGAGACGAGAAGGTGGACTTATTTTATTCTGTTCCCAAGAGAACGATAAAAGAGTGAGAAAAAATATTGCAATAATTATTCAAATCCATACTGCTTTTAATGCTTCCAATGATCGTATTTAATGAGAATTTTTATATCCATTCGGAAAATTAAAATATTTCCTTTTGGTAGATTCGAGTTAAAACTTTCGCACAGTTAGCATTTGCGTGCATGTGCGCCTGTACGTGTGTACGTGTAGTCAAGCCATCACCACACCCCTCGCTACGCCACCTTAAACTGGATAATTCGGGACAAAGGGAAGGAAATGAGGAAGAAAAGGGGAAACGAGGATGGAGGTTTCACCGGGTGTAAAGCACGCCTCCTGAATTACATATACGCATGCTAACACAATGGCAATAGTTATTTTCCCTCGACGCAACTAGTTTCCTCGTCTCGTTCTATTTTGCCCAATCTGACTCTTTTTCTTTTCGTAGCTTATTATATCATTTATTTTATTTAATACTCTATGCGTTGTACGTACGGCAACTACCCCTAACGCGTTCACCGTTAATGCAACGTCGTTGATGCATTATGGACCAAGTCTCTTACATGTGTTTGTAATTTTCTGTGTTTTGTTGCCGGATGGAGAGAATCAACACGTTTCCACGGGAAATATATTCGCTAATGTATGTTTCCTTGTATAACGAGGTTCTCAGTGGTGTTTTTATATTACGCCAATGGAGATGGGGCGCGGAAACCTCCATAAGCCCCGAGCTTAACTCGAACAAGACCAAATACGCTGTGTATTCTAATGACTGCTGCTTATATTAAATCGTTGCGTTTTTAACTTCTTATGAGAACTAGTATCGTTGTTATTAAATTTTTCCAATTTAGAAGCTGGAAATTATTTCGAGAGAATATCATTTTCTTCCTTCTACGTATTTTATAAAACTATATTTATTGTATCAATGTCTTTTGCATTTTAACTGCATTTTTTATGAAATGATATCATTGCTATAATACTTTTCTCTTCAATTTAGGAAATGTAAATTATTTCCAGGTAATGTCATTTTCTTCCTTCTACGTGTTTTATGAAATTATACATATCGCGTCGATGCCTTTAGCATTTCAATTATACTTTTTATAGACTGATATTTTTGTTACGATACTTTCCTCTTCAATTTAAAAATTGGACATTATTTTGCGATGACGTATATGTTATACGACTATATAATATTTACTCTGTTAAAAAGGTTATTATTTAAGAAAGATCTCGACAATTTTTATAATATCAATATTAAATGGAAGTAACTGATAAAAAACTACACACGTAATAAATGAGAGAAAATTGTTCGCGTAACGAAATGATATAAAATCGACTCTGCGTTATATTTTATTACGAACGTATCAACGGTAAATAGGTTAAAGTTCCAGGAACACGTACGTTTAATTTCCACTCCACTAAACTCTTTTACTTAAACCATCTATAAACGCGACTCCAAAGTACCAAACGATACTTCTGATTGAAATGTTTGTCGCTTCTCCCTCAGATAGACGAATAAATATTTGCAGAAACGGAAAAAAAATCCGAACTATGCGTCTGTCGGTTGCACAGTGAAAAAAAAAAAAGAAGAAAAAAAGAAGAGACAGATCCATAAAGTGTAAATCCTGACTTTATTATGAGTGGCACGAACGAGATTCATTCTTCCATCGATCGTTCGAAACGGCGCGACGTGTGGCATAGGAATTGAAATCGTAGCCTATTTGCTTTCCTCCCGTATATCCTTTTCACAGAAAGCACGCACTACGAACTTCTCTCTATGCCGATATGTCTGCATTTTTTTTTTTTTTTTTTTTTTATTTTACTGCGGTATGTATGCAATGTTTAATCGTTATCTTCTATCCCTTTGCACCCTCGCGTGCGCGCAGCAAATACCTCGTTATACGATGCAGGAAACGTTTATACGTTCCGTTGGTAAAAATCTACCCTTGTTTCTGATTAAAAAATCACAATATCGATCGGTGACATATAGTAATAACGATTGAATCTTCTTTATAGAAGAGGAAGAAATCGGAATATTTGTCTGGGGTTACATCTTTCTACGTACAGTCTATCATGTTTAACGTATTGCTGAATTATCTGAATCTTTAGAATCTTTCATTTTTATAAATCTACTACTAGGAGGGTTAATTCTATATACGCTAGCGGTGTTACTATAGCAATATTGATAATGTAAATATTTCTATATGAGTTTGTTTCTAAGCTTTTAATTTTTCTGTATAAACTATGTAGAAATTAGGAGAATATGTTACATGTAAATACTTATTATACGAATACTAATTTACATAGTATTTTTCGAAAGTGTAAATATTCCAACTTCGATGTAATAACTGGACATAAAAAAAAGTTGTTTAAAAACTGCAGGGAATGATATTTTACCAGCATCGTTCGAATACAAGCGTTAGAAGGAAGTCAAATATTTCTCTATTTTCTATATGAAGTTTCATAAAAATCGAGAATATCAAAAACTGATTCCCGTGGCCAGTATCACGGTTATATTTCATTTTCACAGCAAAAATGTCACACCTCGAAAGACATTTTAACATTTTATTCGCCACTTCGCATTACGTTCCTTTTTGTTCTATTTCTTTTTCTTTTTTCGCACACTCGTTTGTAACCTCGAAAACGAAATTCTTAAAACACCCGGCAATAAACCGAAAAAAGACGTTTTCAAGAGAGATACGGGGAGAATTCGGTGGATTTTTCAAACGTTGACGCGTTCAACTATAAAAACGGTGCGACCAGCACGCTCCGGAAACCGTGTGTCCCGAAACTGTGAATGGCCGCAATATAAAATGCAAATGACACTTTCACCAAACTGTGGGGGCGTCTCATTTTCGTGGAAAGCCGTTTAAAAAACTGCCACCGCAGATGTTGCTTGAAAAACTTGCGAAACCTACGTGGCCTGCATGACGCATGGTGATCAAAACTTTGTCGTAGCTGGGATTATTTATTCCCACCGGTGGAAATAGACGAGTTTTACTCAAACTTCTTGACAAACAATTTCTTCGAATATCTTTTATAATTGAAAACGATGTACAGTGGTGCGCGAAGATATCTGAACACTTATAGACGTCTCTCCTAAATATATGTATTATGTGTATTATGCGAAACATTTTGATATTTCATTAACGTTGTAACGAGACCGGACGATTATATCGATAGAGTTTGAAACAAATCTGAAAGTATAGATTTCGCAGAGATGGTAAAAATATTTAAACAGTTACTTCAATAAGCCTCGATATTTTAAGTGGTTATCTATCTTTTATTATATGCTTAAAATTACTATTTATGTCGTAGAATAATTATTTTATTCAATATATATTTAGAATAAATGTCTTGTAACTTTTGTATGCATTTCCAGATTAGTTTCAAACATCGATATAATCATGTCGTTAAGGAAATTTCAAAATATTTTATATGATACAATATATAAAAGTTTGATACTGTGATAAGTGTTGAAATTCTTTCACGAGCCAGTGTATCTAGCCAGAGCCATAAATCGCTCAGTGGTTAGAATTTCTAATTTTTCGACGACTGTAACAAGTAATTAGAGATAAATATCCTTTCTGTGGGCTATCCATTTTCTCCAATATGGTGCGTCTGCTTTTTAATTTACAATTACAACTTGGTCGTAACTGAATTGCTGCGTATAAATACCTGAACCTTTTTCATTACCTTGATACGTAAAATCACACCTTATAAATATAGCTGAATCTTTTTCATACCCCGTATATGTACAGTTACGCGAGATTGAAAGGAAAGATGAAGGAAGATCGGTGCCAATAAGGTGCTCGAAGAAAATTGAACTAACGATCGAAGTTTGTTTAATGTTAATGTTGTCTTCGATCGCGGGCGTTTCGAATTTCGCCTCCGAACTTCCGCTTACAGATCGATGCGTCTCGCGAGTCTTTATTTATGGACCGATCGTTCTAAATCGTTTTAGAGGAATTTTCCCAAGAATTCCATTTGCAGACGTATAAATTATTCCACGGATAAAGCAGGAATAATACTGGCGCTAACATTTTCAGGAATCGATTTCGTTACTGTTTCACTTCGACTTGTCAACATCTGCCCGCTTCACCGGACGCTTTCAAGGATTAAAAGCTCGGCATCAAACCTGAAGACAGATTTATTTGATTTCACCAACAGATAACTTCTCTCGCGAAATTATGACTGGCGTTGTCTGTTTTCTGGTTGCAATATAAATTAATAGTGCAATGGAAATTAATAATCATGAAAAATCAGGAAGCTTATTAGTATTAGAAATCAATTTGTTTCCTTTGTTTACGAATTAACATCTGCATGAAAATTGCTCGAATATTCAGAGAAAATTCTTGTTCCATTTCGTAAATATTAACGTGTTGAAACTTTTGTATTAACAGATATAAATATAATTTATTTTCAACATAAATAAAACAACGCTTAAAAGAATATTTTTGAATAAAACAATTATTATATTCGAAAGATTGGTAATACGATTGATGAGTTAATTGCCTAGCTAACCAGCAAAAATAGATCGAATATAATAGGTCGAATGAACCTTTATATATTCCTTAAGTAATAGAAACAGTAAATGAAATTGTTTTTTAAATTATATAGTCACAAATTGACTTTCTAGTAATCGTTAATACAGGTAACAAAATAACTCTTTGAAACGATGGAAATTGCTAATAATTGTACGCTATAAAATTATCCTACTGCATAAACACGATCAAGAAGAACAGTTCGAGGGAGAGGATTTTCTCCGAGGATACAAACGAAGGAATCCTCAGGAGGATTACGAACTTCTATGATGTTTTCTTAATTAATGTTGGTACAACTTCAAGCCCGTGTCTGTTGTTGTCTGTGATAGATCGTATCGTCACTGGATATGAAAAATCAGATTCGGACAAATCGACCATTTCAAGAAATTTTCATTTTCTCACAGATTTCATACACAAGATACATGAAGCAAAAAAAAAAAAAAAGAAAAAGAAAAATTAACATTTAATTCTACATATGGAAAATAGTACTAGGAGGAAGCGACATACCTTTTGATATAATCTAAATAGATAAAAAATTTCTATGCTTAAACATCGACAATCAATCAACTTGAACAAATATTTTTAAAAAATTCTATTTTATTAAAAATATAATTCTAATAAAAATTTAAGCGTTCAGATTTTGTAATATATTTAATTCAAAATTCACAATAGAAGAGACGAAAATGACAAATGACGCCATAATTCCAATACAACGAGAAAGTTGTCAACGAATTACTGTCTCGTTGGTTGAATCCCGGTAGATTAATCGCTGGTCGAGTTTCCAGAAATCACTTCCCGAACCTGCCAATTATTTATCTGCAAACAACGGTCGATCGTATCGAAATCTGCGTTTTCCGCTAGAAAACTAGAATCTCCGGGAAAACGCTTCTCAAATCCGGAGAGCGATTAATCAACCCAACCAGTAAATCGAGCTTCACGATCTCCTGATGAAAAATGAATTCCCGCTTCGGAAGATTTCCAATCGATGAACCTGCTCATCGAACCTTCCGCTCAATCGAACCTCGTAGATATCTTTAGAAATCGCCTAACGCCTCCTAACTCGATAAATACGAGCATGAGATAGGATGCTTCGTGAGAAAATTTAAGAATAACACACAGAATAACAACGCAGAAGTAACGAGTTTTGAAATGAGACGCAAAAATAACACGTACATCGCCTAAAAACTCTATATTAATACTTTTCAATGAAACTTCAGTTGTTCGCACACTTTATGAACAATTAATTATATAGATAAAAAATTATGTAGAAATCTTTTGCTTCTAAGTTAATCCTTTGAATTAGTTAGGATAATTCTTTAGGATATTTGAATGTTTTCCAATGCAATGAGAAAATTGTCAACAGATTCTCGTCGACCCACGTATAATTATTTCTTAATCGTCATCGTTTAAACGAGTTCAACGACAACGCGTGTACACAAAATATCGATCGTTTTCAAAATGGATCTTTACGCCAACAAGTCCTCGAAAAGATTGGTCCATAAATACGTCACGCGAAGACGCCGAAAATGAATCGGCAAGGAACCGATTAAACGATCGATGTTGTTAAGAAAGAACATGGATAGATCGATCAGCGCGGAAGAAGGGAGGGTAAGTGCAGGGTGCGGGGATCACACTTACAAGACTTACGATCGGCGTGTCTGGTCCTCTTGCGTTCCCTCGGCGTTGTTCTCGTTGCCGGTGTCTTCGTTGCCGTTTTCACCAGCGATTCCAGCAACTCATCGTCACCATCAGTCAGATTCCCGTTGGTGTTCTCGTCGCGAAGCAACGGGCCCAGCGATGTGCGACCTGAAATCCACATTTCACGTTCTCTTTACAATTTCGACGTTGAAATTTTGAACTTAACTCGTAAAACAGTGGAATTCGAATTCTTTGTTAATATCCCACTTAAAGAGTTTAAAGAGTTATAAATTGTTTTATATTAGTTAACTGGCTTAAAGAATCGTTGCTTCGTCTATTTGTTGTTATCTCTTCCGAAAAGTACTAGATAGAAGAATAATACGTATTAATAGTTCATAAATTATTATAAGTTTAATCTTTATTTAAATCTGTAAAGTTTATTTGAACGTTATAAGAGAAAATTTTGGGGAACGACTCAAATAATAAATATTTCATATTAAAAGTAACGTAGATGAAAATTAGTTCAAAGGACAGTTAGTTTCATTAGTGTAGCAATTTTATTTACAAAAGTTAATTTCCATTTTCTTTAAGGATGAAAATTAATTACACAAAAGATTATCATTTTTTATCACCTTATAATTAATCATAAGGTAAACGCTCTTCCGTTAGTTAGAAAGATTCGGCATTAGCGCACGCGATGAACTTCCGATAGTAAGAAAGTTCGTGGCTAAAACCTCAGGCCTGCGAACTACGTCGAATGCAAACTGAGAATAATCCGATTAGGGAGTGGAATATTTCTGGCGAACTTCCTATGGAATGAACGATGAAAGATAGATTCTAGGTGAATGTGTCACCATGTGGAAAATTACGTCATCGAAACGGGGCTGTTTAAAGATGCAATTATAGAGGAACCGATGGTTTATGCGGGAATTAATAATAACGAGGCTTTCATTCATTGAAAACAATATTAACGCTCAATATGTTAGAGGTTTAATCGATCAACTCTACTTGTTATAAATTTCTCAATCTCATAACATACATGTAAGTACATAATTAATATTCAATTCTCAAAATACATTTATCTTAAGAAGATAACATAAACAATAAGTTCTTAGTCTGTCGTTTCAATTTTACATTCCTACTACTCCCACTCCGAAATTCTACCGCTAGAAAATTTATTCTAAATCTCAGCTAACACTACAGATGATTGTAAATGTAAATCTTAAATAATGTAAATTTATTTTATATTATAAGTTTCATTGATATTTCGAATCTTTTATCCTTTATATTTCTTTTTTATTTAAATATTCTCATTGTATTACGTTGTACATTTAAACAAGACGTACAAACACACCTGAAGACCTAAAAAAAAGGTTCCATTCGGATCATTGAATCTCAAAATATGTCCCACGTCATGAACGTGTGCCAATCTTCGCAATATCACAATCCATCGAAAGTCGAAATACTAAAATGTTATATATGCCAACGTTCTTAAACCTTCTCTGTTATTAACGATTCTCGACACATATTTTCGTCGAACACAGAGGTACCGCGACGTTTACTCGAGCAGTCGATACAAGGGGACGAGGTCATTTTTCTTTCGTAGCGGCTCTCCGGTCAAGTCTTGGCGGAACAGTCTCTCTATACTGTCGGTCCACGGGGCAGAAACTTCGGAACCGTCAAAAGCACGGTGAGTTCCTTTGAGAGCTTCTTTGAAACTCGCCTGAAAGAAGCTTCCATTGGCGGTCTCGCCGGCGGCTGTGTAAATCCGATACGAAGGTTGCTCACGAGAAGAACCGTAAAGAAGGAGATGAGAAGGCAGTGGGAATTCCCATGAAGCAGAGTCAAAGGAAGGGCCAAGTTTTGCGATGTGGTCAACCCGATGTGGGGTCCTTACTGTCGCAGATTACTGGACTTTCGTGACTGTTTATTTTCGAGGAGGTTAAGCGATTTTAACTTTGCAACTATCTAGCAGGAAATTGTCTACTATTTCATCCTTGCAGTGACACAACTGCGAGAATTTCTAATGACGGTTGATGATACGTCAATTTTTCTGTCAAGTATTATGTGCATACATGTGAGGTGGTATTATTTGTTTGTAGTAGCCGCTTGCCGGTATTAGTTGTGTGGTGATAGTGCTACACTGCTGTTGTGTAGGGTAAGACAGATTCTGCTGCGGATATAGATGTCGCTGCTGGGGTTCTGCTGCAATTTTTGTCTCATTTTTGATGCCGCGGAAAAAAAATCTGATTCCGGTCGCCGGGATTTGAACCCGGGGTCTCGAACGTTCGTAACCTAAGGCGCTAACCACTGCGCTACCGTCGTCCAACGCTAGTTAGTGTCAAGTGGTGGTATTTTTCTTGTCGACTGCCGCCACACATGCTACTGTTTATAAACCCAAACATTGATGAACTTGCGATATCAATCTGAGAATTTTACGAAAAAGTAATGGCTAATTAGTAATTAGCATCTAGTATCTTTTCAAGGAAACAGTATTGTATAAATTAAAATTGTCTATCGAATACATGAACGGCAGTTTAGTGTAATAGTAATATATAGGTATTTACCATTTACTATAATGTTTTCAGAATTCTTTAGCTTTTTCATAATGATACTTGGAACAATGTGTACGCTAAATAAGAGAATTAGGAAACTAATAAGCCTCTGGCGTATTACTTGCTGAGTGTTTCCTGACGCCTCGTGTATCTAGGAATCTCGGGCACCCAGACACTTCGAGAACCGTGAGATCTCGAATATCATGGCGAGTCAGTGGCCTTAGAACCTTGTCCACTATAGCATCTTGAAGACTCTGAGACTTCGATAATCCTAGGATCAAAACGATTCGTACGGTACGAGTCTTGGGAAAACTTTATTATTTTGAAAACTTTAAAATGACGAAATAGAACTTATACGATCAATAAAACTTCTGTGAATATTTGTTTATCATTTTAGAAGTCCATACGTATTTCTATTCAATTTTATACCTACAACTTAGGTCTACTTAGTACCTACTGATAGTTACAAACATTCTGTCCCCGATACTTTCAAAAAGCAAGACGAGGCGAAGCGAGAGCGACTCATGTTGTGCCTCGAATCACGGATACTGCTTAGACACACGAAATTAGAGCTAAATTATCTCCAGGCAAAAACAATGTCGCCGTTGAGGGCAACCGTCGTTCCAAAACGAATTTGAATCTTTCGACTCCCTCCGACCGGTATAAATAAGCGGACACGATCGCGAGCGAATTATTGGCGAGAGATTTCCGAGTTATTTTACGAATCATTATTAGCGAGTTATTATCGAGTCATCCTCGAGCGGTCTATTCTATCTGCGTGAATACGTTGTACGAACGTCTATCGACGGTATCGATTATATTTGTACCTAAATTATTTATTCTTAATAAACTTGACGGTTGCAGCAGCAATCATTCTCGCGTTAGAGATAACGACACATTTCTCATCCGGCACAGATTTAATTTTATAAAAGTTTATCCTCGAATACACCAGAATACACCAACCGGCGCGATCACTTTGGAAATGGAATCTACCGTCCGCCTCCAGGTGGTCGGATAAAAGTTCCATATTCATATATTAATTAAATAATACCAATTATATTTTTGGTATTATCTTCTCCTCCTTCCTTGAATTCTGCGCCTCGTGTACCGTATTAAAAAATCTCTCAAATTCCCCGGGTCTACCTGAACCGTTATAACTGTACGTAGGAGCAAAAGGTATATCTATAAAAGGAGGAAAGAAAAACCACAGTTGCCACCCTTACCTTTCCCTTAGCTTTTCATTTTCAGCAATCTCGACGTAAATACAACCCTCTCAAGGAAACCGCGGATATGAATGCAATAACGGGTCGGAAGATATCCGTCTGAGAGAGAATCTGCCGCGACAAATCGTGATCCCTGAAGCGGCAGAGGACCACGTGGAAAAATTCACATGATATATCTAGGTGTTCAACTCGCGAGGTCATGGGCGACAGAGGGGATGTTGTCCACGTAGTGAAGTAGCGGCTCGACTTAGGCGGGGGCGTTTAGATATTTTATAGAGGAGCATACAAGGGAATAAAAGGAAGGAAAGTTATGATGGCTGCGGAGCTCAGGTAATGCACGGGCATTGGCAAGTTTACGAGCCGTAAAGAGGTGGTTCCACCCTCTAAGACCTGTATATGTGTACAGTTCACGGTAAGCATAAGAATTTCAACGCCTTTTTTTTTTTTTTTTTTTGAAGGTAGAAGAGGAAGATAATACGCGATGACAATACGAGATGATTTTCCGTGACCTGCAAGATATCTGCTTTTCGTTATCCATCGCTTTCCACAAAAAGCCTTGTGATCATCTTCCGTGGTGTATCCCGAGAACTAATTCCGTAACTGAAATGCTGAAAGTTACCATAAAACAGCCGCGCAATCGACACGGAAATGGCATTGCTCGACCCGGTGCACCCGCAAGGTAATCGAAATTGCTTCGTCGAGTTGTATAGAATTTGGAATTTGTCCCACGAAATTGCTTCGTAAACAACAGGTCCTGATATTTTATGGGAATTTTTGTGCCGCTTTACGTGTAATAGTGCGTGGAAAAGTGTCTAGGATGAAATTACGAATAATGACGTTTAGAATTTTCTAGCGTATACCGAGTATAATAATACGGAGATAATTAGTTTTGCACAGAATTTCAGATTTGTTACGGCAAAATATTTGGTAACTCGTTTTTAGAATCGTAATTCTAATAGCTAGTATGTAGTCGGATAAAGATAGTTGGAAATACAAGTATACGTATAAGTTGTGTCACTATGTGGATAATACGTATAGGTAGTATGTATTAATAAATGATTATTATCAGTAGCAAGTATAGACACGTTCTTAGAGCTACGAATGGATAACGTTAGTACACTATAAATGGTTTTCTAACTTTAATAACGAAACTCTCAACTTGAAAATTGTATAAACTACATTAAAATTGATTGTAGTTTGAAATTAGTTGCCCAAACTAAATTTCACTTCTTTAATTAATTTGGCTGAGAGGGCGTAAACAGTTATGTCTCAAAATTACGCTTTTCTACGTTCCTCTAAAAATAGCAAAATGATAATGTCATATTTGCGGCATCCCTTTATGTCTTGTTATACATTCTTCCTTGTTTCAGGAATGCTCAAATTTTACGTGGTTTTATCTACAACTAACTCCGAATTATTCCATCTCGTCGACTAAGTTAGCTCGTCGCTTCCGTAATATATTATATGATTTAAAAAAAATTTCATCACGAATGCGACAACTTCATCCCGTTTTCCACATTCTCAACATCCTATGCACTTGGCGGCTGTCTAATTAATCTTCCTATTACTTTTGCTATGCATATTTTCTTTTCTCATTTCCACATACGCTAACGAAAACATGAAAATGTGAAAAACGCAAAGCTCTTGCGAAGAATTTTTGCAAAATGTTACAAACGTTGCGTGTATCTTCGATAAGATAGAACGACAGTAGTATATACCAATATGTAGTCAGGCAAATGCTACTCTGGCTGTCTCTTGCAGCAGATATCATCGAAGTATACGATACTGATATTTTTTTGCGTGCAAATAATATTATACGTACAATGCTGTACTAAAATCTTACGTGGCTCATCGAGAAGAAACATTACAATTTTACGAAACAGTTGAGAAACGTTTGATACTATGTTAATTTTCATCGACTCGTTCGCCGTTTTTTAAAGAAGCATTTAGTTAAAGAATCATAATTTAAAATAATTAATACCTTTAACAAGTTCTTCGTTTGTTCCCAAAAGTAATAACTCTTTCAGAAACATCAACGAATAAGTTTTTAATCGCTTAACTTCGCACTTTCTGCTATTTTCTTATTAATATTTCAGGAAGCCGCTTCTCATTTCGCTTCTTTTCTCTCCTGGCTTATCTCCATGCGTATTTTATAAGATTTAGAACGAGGCTCTATTTATTGCAGTAGTTTCAAATTTGCGAATCAGGAGCAACCATAAATAAGCAACACCATAAAGAGAATTTCTGATGTAGTTGGCGTAAGACTCCAGCACAGCGTGTTTTCTTCTCTCGATTCGTAAGCGCATGAACGCACGATCCATACGAACAAGATGTTTTAATCGACAACAAGTTCTACATATACAAAAACCCATACTAATTACGTGAATAATTTCATTTGCAAGTAGTATGCATCAATACGTCTGAAAATATAATATCACGTAACTCTTCTGATGGCGAGATAACGAAATTCTAGACAATTTGTCATAAACAAGACTCAGCGGAAAGCTTTCTCGAGGAAGGAACAGGCAAAAAGGAATGAGACAAAAATGCGAGACGAAGGAAAATATTGAAGATGGGCAGGGAAACAACGTAAACCCCTTTCACGCGGGATTATCTTCTAAACGCGATCCCCACCGTTTCTTTCGAGGCGCAGAGTGGCCTGATGCGCGCGTTCTGAAATCTCGATGCCGTTACTTTTCATTTTCCGGTAACACCGTCAAACGAGCCGACGCTATCCTCGAATCTAGCCTCGAGAGCGTTTGCTTAAGGAGGGCATTTATCTCGTGTGCCGCCACCGGTTCCAACGCTACAGAAACGAGGAGAAATTTTCGCACTTTGTTCTTATCTGCGCCGCGGAGCCACCCTTTTAAGGCGACGCGTTATATTTCCGACCGCTAAGGAGGACCTCGAGAGTTTTGGCTAGCTAACCGTTCTTTCACCTGGGCCAACTAAATCCGAAACGTCCTGAAAATGAGAATTTTTTCCCCCCTCTGTTTAGAATGCATCGTTGAGAAAAGAAGGGATAATATCGAGATGGAAAGAAAAAGTTCATTTTTAAGGTAAAAAGAATAGAAGCAGAATCTTGCCTTTTGAAGGTGCAGCTTATTATGAGAGGTGCTTATGGAATTCGTGAATTAATTTATGATTTCGAAGTATTTCGAAATATATTCGTAAATTATATTTATATTTTATTTCCATCGACTATGTCTTCCACGTGTGGATATTCTTTAATGTCGTACAAATTAAACAGACTTGCTTGCTCTATCTCAAACGAATTAATTCCTCCTATATTTTCTGCTTTGCATCACATCGATTAAGCAATGAAATGATTAATCGTTAATCGCAGGAAACTTTGAAATTATAAAGTACCGAGAGAGAATTAACTCCGTAGATAAAATGTACTTTATTTATCCGCAATTACTACCATAAAACCCGTAAGCGCAATACCATTCGTTTAATTTTACATTTTTTTCCACCTCCATCGCTTTTCAACGCCATTAATTCGCCATCGAAGGCGTAACGAGCTTGTATGATAGTGCGAGTCACACACGAGCGTAATAAATTTCTCTATCGTACATGCAAATGAAATTAGTAGCTTGTTCCATGGGGCTCGATGAAAGAACAGAGGGGGAAAAAAAAAAGAAGAAATATGAAAACGTAGCAGTGATTTCTGCTCTTCGATCGAACACAACAAGCGACGGTATTATTTCGTTCTATTGCCCCGTTCTGTATTCTACGGTATCGCGGAGCCAGACGTCGCGTAATGTAGAAATATGAAACTTGTCGGTGGCAGGATATTAGAATGTTTCGATCGATGAACGATGCGACACGCAGAAAACGGATTTATGTTGCAAATTGCGCTTTGATGTCCGATGGAAGAACGAATCGAGCAAATATTTCGCGTGATACTACGTTATTTAGCACACTGTCCATCTTTGTCGAATGATATAGTAACAGAAATTGCAGGAGTTTTCCTGTAGAACATCTTTTTCTTTGTCTTTCTGTGCTTGTTTCTTACATTTTATCGTTATAGTATATTACATCAATAACAGTAATACGCGTATCAATCGTTTTATCAATTATTAACTGCGGACTTTCAATGTACTTTTCAAAGAACTTTTTCTTAAGACAATCTGTATGGTTTTTGTAATACTGAAAAATACTACATATCAGTCGGAACAGATTATTTTATTACAAATAAAATGCTCTGAATAATGTTTCGGTTTAACGATCGAGCGTCCGTCTCCGCAATATTACACTCAAATCACTTACGCGGATCATAAAATGTTATTACTTGAAAATAAAACTATAGGGATATTTTTCTGTATCCTCCAATTTAAGTATTTCGTAGTTTTTTCTTTTTTAGTACGTGCTATTAATCGAAAATGTTTAGAATACTGTGCAACATAAAATATATAGTATAGTTCCTTCACGAACGTTTGTAAAAATACTGGTATACAAGATACAATTGCAATAGGAAAAAAGTAAACAAATATATTTTTAAGACTTTTGTAAAACCTTCATTGCAATATAGAAGATGAGAATTAAGATGCCAAGAGAAAGAAAATGCCAGACTGTATTGTTTAAGTACACTTATACAACGCATGTATAGATCAATACATTTGAAGCCTGATAATTTCTTGTATTCGGTGTTTTAATAAATATTAATCAAAATTGGGTTTTGTGCAATTTTAGATCAATAAATTACATGGTATTTGAGAAATATATTCTATAATTCTGTTATCTCATTTTGTAGAGAATCCAATTAGCAAGCAATATTCTCTTCTCTATTTTTACGTTATTTTTCACGTAGTATCTCCTACGCCTGCTATTATATTTTTTTTATTGTAAAATGCATTTATGTTACAAAATTAATCATTTTTACCACACTTTAAAAATGAGTATCGTGAAACACATTTATTTCGCAAGTAACACATCGTTCCAAAAATACAATAAACATCTTGCATAATAACTTTGTGATTTTCAATTAAATAATTAAATAACAACACTACGCAAAAAAAAAACAAGAAAAAAGACATTCCGAGTGAATCGGCAAATAATAAAGAAACTGGCGACCTCGTTCGTTTCGATCGTTCGAGTTTCAACCTTACCTTATCCACTTGTAGCAAAAAGATAAACGCGCTTTATCGCAATATTACTGATATCAGTTCCGTTATTACTAGTCGTTACCTGAGTTCAGGCTCAGTCTCTTTTAGTAAATTAGACAAATCGGTGCAATCTACTTCTTCTAAAAATGCGAAACGAATTTTGTATCGGTGTTTTTGCTTTTCCAAAGTCGATCGTTTTCTGCTGTCTCTTCCTTCTACTGAGCAGTCAGATATCAGCGCAAACTGAGAATCAATCGATCGAGAATGCGTTCGGGCTGGATGAGACCCAATCTATGGATAATAAGAAATCGATCGCCGAAAGTAATAAGTATACCGGACAGATATCTCCGATAAGAAAGCAAAGTTTATCCGGACAAGTGGATGTGAACGAAGATGGAGGTAATCACGATGACAAGGACGAAACGAAGAAGGGGTTAGAAGAAGTTTCGTTCAATGCCGTTAACAATTCTGACCAAAAAAATAAATCTGACAATGAAATCACACTTTCCGATGGCTTCTCTGATAAAATGGCCGGAAGAAAAAATGGAAAGTATACGAGATACGGTAAATGTCTCGATACCAATGGGCGTGACCGCTATTTATTTTTTTTTAATTTGTGTAAAAAATATGAGAAAATAAATCAAGACAGGATGTCTTCAAAATTTTAAGAGAATTTTGCCGCGAAGAAAAGTTGCACGTAACCCAGACACATTTTCCTCTTAGAGGTATAATACTCGATTGATAGATGTACTATATGTAATTTTGCTACTTAATTCAATTAAAGAATCAAATCTTATCTGTTTTATCGGATGAATCATTGGATCGTATCGTTGTCAGTTTCGTAACACGATTTTTCAATCTTCCTTCCACATATATTTCTGATATCTGAACTAAAATTATTCCCTTTTTTCTACTATTACAATTGACTTAATGTACATGATCTCGTTATGATCCATACAGACACACGTCGTTCGTTGACTTTTGTTTCTAAAGACATAATAGCGATATTAACAGAAAATCTACAAAAGCTAGTAGCAGTATTTTCGTTTTCGTATAAAATTATTAATTAAACTATTAAACGATCCAAATGTTTGGGATTATCGTACGTGGCATCAAATATCGATAGCAAAATATCGGAACTCGTGTACCCTTACAGATTTATCGGAAGCAGACAGATACGCGCCTCATCCGGACGATTCAGTTCTAAATTATATTTTAACGGAGACTAGACTGAAAGAAATTCGCTCAAAATTCATGTATTGGTACGTCGACAGGGGTGGTAGCTATGACGATGGCGATTATCAAAGGGAAATCGAAGCTTCGATGTCACAAGTACACAAGAATTTCAATTTTCAATTACCATTCTTCGGGCTCAGATTCAATTACACCAGAGTACGTTGCTCTTTGCCATCTCCTTATCAAAGTATCAGCGATTAGTAGCTAACCTAACCTGCCAATATTAATAAATCGCCGAGTGTCCGTCTAAAAAATACATCGCACGTTACAGGTATCAGTAAATGGTTACTTAGAATTTACCGATCCTCCGCTGCATTATACTTACCCTCTCGTGTTTCCGGTCAGAAATTGGCCAAAGGAGAACGATCCTCGTTTTATAGGAATATTTTTCAGTAAATGTCGCATAGGAGAAATTCGACGAACCGACATAGACCAGAGGAGACCTGGCGTATACTTTAGGTAGGGTAAAAATTACAAAAATTGTTAAATAATACATTAAATAGCGTGGGAATCGATTACGATAATGAATTTTAGAGTGGAAGAAAATTTGCAAAGCAGAAGAGATCAATTTGGCGTGGAAATGCGCGAACGTCTCAAATGGGATATTCGCGAAGGAATGATTGGAGCCGAAGCCTTCGAACCTAAACACGCAATCGTAGTAACATGGAAAAATGTGTCGTTCGTCGGTGGTATCGATAATTCCCTGTACAAAACGAATACGTTCCAAATGGTTTTGGCCACAGACGAAGTGAACACTTACGTGATATTTAATTATCTGAATATTCAATGGACCAGCCACACGGAAGCTGGTGGTGATACTGTGAATGGAGAAGGTGGAGTCTCGGCATTCGTAAGTTCATTCGTATCAATTTTTATACACGTTTCGCTTTTTAATACTGCACTAAATACTAATATTGATACATTAGACGAATCTTCTGTTATCCTTTGGTATAAAAATTTCGTTATTTATTCAAGAACATAATTGCTTATTATCTAAAGATAGATTTATTGTCGGGTATATATATATATATGATAAAGTGTAAAAGTTTGTATTTTATAATTAATCGGTTAAAATTAATTAACCACTGTACCCTACGTATAGGTCGGTTTTAACGCCGGAAATGGCACAGGAAGCTACGAATACGAGCCCTATTCACAAACGTGGATGATCCGCGATTTAACCAGAAGCGGATGCGTGAATGGTTTTCCAGGACGTCATATGTTTAAGATAGATGACTACATAATGTCTTCGGCATTCGGTTCGAGGCCACAAGGGTCCTGCAATTTAGGCTACTAAGTTAAACGAATTATTAAGTTGGTTACTAAATGGTAATGTATGTAACATCTTGTATAACGTTTATCCAAATAAACATTGCTCCTAAAATTAATAAATATCCACCGAGTTATGGAACGGTGTGTACGTAGGCATCTACCTTTTGCAAAAATTACATTTTTGAAAATGGAGCTTCTGTAACTAACATCGCGAAACTAAACCTTCGCGTGGAGGGTTCGTTCAATAATTCATAAAATGCAAGTAACTTATTAAAAAAAAAAAACTCCGATTATTCTTTCGACATTCAGCATGATTACAAGTTAGAAACATGGAAAGAATTCCCAGCAAGCAAATACAATTCTACCAAATAAAAAAAAAAAAGGACATGGGTTAGGCGGTAAAAAAAGAAAAGAAAGAACGAACGAGCTCGAAGAAGAAGAAGAAGAGGGAGAAGAAGAAAGGCAAGCAACAGTAGAAAGGAAACTCACCGTCTTTCCTCTGTCTCCTCCAAGGTAGGGTACCGTGAATACTCTCGACGTCGGAGATATCGCTTCCGAGCAGTTGCCTGAGCTCCGCGTCCGCGCGATCCTCTTTCGTCCTGAATTTACCAACCTGTAACGATCAGAGTGGATGTCGAATTCACGTGAACAGGCTGAGTGGTTGAAAAACGAGGGATGGGAAGAAGGGGGGAGGGCGTCAGTTGGGTAAGAGATCCGCGTACGTTCGACGATATCGCGACAGAAATGAAAACGGAGACAAGCGGGATATTAATGCAACGGTAGGCAAGAAAAGAAATTGATTCACCCCGCGGCAAAAAAGCAATTTATTCCCCTCGCCGGAGCGCACCATAATGCCGTTCACGCTCCGATAACTGTATTTGATGAGAGAGGAAAGTGGGGCCGGCCCTTCTGAAAGATTTTCAGCGGCCACCGTCGCCGCCTCTGCCGCCGGTCCAAGAAAAATACGAGCACCGGGAGCCGAGGCACCGCTTGTAACTCACCTCTGTGATCATCTTTCCCCTGGTCTTATTTCTTTCACGGTGATTGGCTTTTTTCTCCAGCTGCTGTATCACCCGCTCCCGGGTGGTTCTGTACTCGAGCGCGAACTCGGACACGATCCGGCAAAACTCATTCGGCTTCGTGTCTTGCACCCTGTGCAACGGGATCCCCAGCCATAAGATGAATTTGTGGAATCGATTTATGATCCGCCTGTGTACGATGCCCAGCACGATTATCCTCTCCGCACAGTCCGCCAGGAAGTCTGACATTCTGCTTCGACAAACAGCATTCAGAAATCGGAGATTAATGCCACGTGTACAATGAAACAAGTTTTTTTATATTGATTTATGAGACTATTGTTTTTGCTATGTTTGCAATATCGATAGTTTCTATGCTTCGATGAAATAGATGCGGGATAGAAGAATTCTAATCGATATCTCGTATCGTGGAGATGCATTTGAAACGAAAAATGAATTTTAATTACATGTACATATATTTATTATTTCCTCTATAGCAATAGAAGCATTCGAATAGCAGAACTTATGTTTCGAAATCATGTTGATCCAAATCAATGAAAACGCGACGTCGATAATTTTGATACGCTGCATTCGCGGATTTTCCAGTCGCATCGTTCCGACGAATCATCGTCTTCTGACAGCATTGAATATCAAGATTCGCAAAAAGGAAATCACCGACGTTCATTTTTTACACGAAACATTTCCATTACTACAGTACGTTCGAAAGGACTGGAGATCAGCGTAGACGATCGCTTAAACGAGTTTCAGGCAAAAACGAATTAACCCGGTCCGACATTTAGGCCGTCCCGTTACACTTAATTAACGCAGCGGCCACGCCAACCAACATTAACCAGACGCTTCACCGTTGAACAAAATATTATTGCGATACACAGTAGCTGAGGAAAGTACTCGGGCACTTACTACAGAATTTTGTTATCTATATAGACTTAACGATACGGTGGATTGATTTGCTTTAAAAAGCTGTAGCAATTAATTGAATTAGCAATCGGTTGATTTTATCTTCCAGTAGATATTACATTTTTTAAAATAAATTTTTCAAATAAATTCTTATCATATCGTATAATGTTATATCGATTTGTACGAACTCTATTCCATTTCTATGAATTTCTTGCCTCGCCAGCAACGCACAAGTTAATAACCTTAACTAAGGGCAAAAGAAAATGATAAAAAGAGCGAAGAAGAGCTTACCGAATATAACCGACTTAGATAAGGACAAGCTCGATGGAGGGGGATGAACAGATAAAGGCTCCGAAAATCCACCACGAAGTAGAAACGGGATAAGATGAAATAAAATAAAAAAGGGAAAAAATAGAAGGAGGAGGAAGGTTAAAGGGGACCAGCAGGAAGCAGGAGGAGTAAGGAAGGAAGAAATACGCTTTCGGTAATTAATGGTGGTGCCATTTGGAACTGTGCCAGTTTTGCCACGGGAAAAAAAGTCTGCCGCGAATTTATCGAACATTGTACGAATCTTCGGAAACTTCAAAACTTCGTAGAACGAAGTTCCCTTCTAAAGGCCAGCGAGAAAATACGATCTACCTAGATCGAATCGATCTCGTCTGACGACGTACAATTTCGACTTTGGTACTTACTTGACTTTCATCATCGTGGAACCATCGTGCTTCGCGATGAGCTTCAGGTGGTCCCAGGATGCCTTGCATTCGCTCTCTAGTTTCCCGATGTTTGCCGCGAGCTCGTCGAAGTCGATTTTCGATGCTCTTGTCACAGCGCCGATCTGAACAAGATTCATAGACTTTTCTTGGTTTCGATTTTCAAACGACACGTGTATGAATTATTCTGCATGAAATAAGTATACGAACGACTCGGTGGGAAAGTGATACAAATACAATTTCTCTTAGGAAATGCGCTATATAGAAGAAAAAGTGTTAAAGAAAACGCAGGAAGACTTTTATCTTCCTTTAGTAATCGAGAACTTGCGAATAATTATATCTGTATTCACTTGCACCATAATGTGACTAACGATATTAGAATATTGACAAAATATGATTTCTATGTAAACGACTTTTCTTTTATAATTTTATAATTGCGCAACAAATAGGATAATTAAATAGCTTTGAATTTATGAAATTTGCTTCTATAATTAATTTCGTTTTATCGTTAAACTCGTCAGTGCTACATAAAGGTAAAGCGCTACATTCATTGATGCTCGTAATTTGCAACTTGTAATTTATGGAACTTCATTAATTTTACTTCCATTGCGCAAGAGAGCCTGTAAAAATGTCTTTAGTGTATCGAACCAGCCTGGCTAAACTTTTCAGCCATGTTACGTTCGTTTTAACCGAATAAAAAAGAAATACCGAAGCTACACTTCCGAATACCAGTATACTGAAATTGCTTAAAATAACTTTACTTCGGTAACAACAACAAACATCAATTATAAATTATTTGCGACCGCAATTACACCGGAAATCCGAAATTCCTGGGGAGCGCTACAATTTCGCGAAACACCATTCGTAATAGTTTCCGGAGTCGAAGAAGAAGTTCGTCTGGGACACGAAGTTCCCGTTCGCGATTTCGCAAATGTAGCGCTGGTTATTCGGTTTCTAGCGAACGTGCATAGCGACGAAGCGACGAGACTAAAGTTTTATCCGGTTCCTTCGACGCGGAAGTAAGCTGCCTCTCACCTCCGAATAGAGATCCGTGGAATCCGGAAACTTCTCCATCACCATGTGGCAAAGGTGATGAAGCAGCGAGTGCTTGTGAACCGTATCCTTTACTTCAGGTACTTTGGCGAGGTATTCCAGCTGAAAGCCCTTCACCTAAAAAAGAACGAAGCGACGTTTCAGCGTTACACAACGTACGGAATATCGTTCTGGCTAACTTCTACGTTCCCGCTGGTACAGGCTTTCCACCCGACGCTTCTGGCCACTTTCGCGCGTAACGTGATTGCTGCGAAAACCCGGAATCGATGTTGACCACGCGCTTCTAACTCGACGAGGACGGCATATCCGATTCTGCCACGTCGATTCCTTCCTTTCAACCTGCCGTTCCTTTTTAGTTTATATTTTGTTTTAATCCTTTTCTTTTTTTTTTTCGTTTTTGATTCGATGGATACGTTTGAAACGACGATGGATACGATTGGATGAGATTCTGGTCTGTTTAGATTCTTTGGCCAGATTCTTTTTAGCCATTTTCTCGTTAGATTTAATTTGGTGTCAAATTGTGATTGCGATAAAAGGGTTTTAGGTGAAATTCTAGTTTTTTATATTTTTGCGTCGAACTTTTCTTTATTATTTCCTTCGACTAAATTTCATTGCCTTTTTTTTAACTATTATTTTATCGTAACAATATTGTAGAACGATTGCGATTACAGAACGAAATGTAATTAATTAATTTTAATAATTAATGGAATTTCGTACGCTGCTGGAAAATCAAATAATATGTGTAGAATATTTATGTCGAATCCCCGGGGTTGTTATCGAATAACTCGCGGTTATCCGATAATTTACGCTAGACTGATTTATTTAAATCGTAGCAAAATAGAATGGCGGATCGATTTGAGAGATTTCGTGCGAAGGTAAAGTACGAGTGCACGTTACCTGACGACTGGATGCTTGTTAGCACGATAATTAATTTACGATTTTTCGCTTCGAGTATCAAAGTGTAACTAATCAATGCGAACGTTTGTGACTTGTTTATTACAAAATCAAATGAGAATTCCAGCTCTTTGGAATCCGAATTGCTGATTGACTGTGAAATTTTTAAAAGTTCCGGTGTTATTCGTCTGTAACATATTATTAAGGTAGAATCAAACAAAATTTACGAGTACGTTAATTAAAAATGTATATCCTTTTCAATGGTATGAATATTTGGTGCAGCTATAATATTCCTCCATGAAACGTAGATAAACAAACGTGTGAAAAATTCCGGAAGTTTTGTAGTATAAAATATACGTATAATACGATAAAAGTTCATTGATTCCTGTAATTAGGTGTAATGTTTCGTTCATACACACTATGTTAAAAAGTTTAGCAACAATATGTTCTGCTACATATTATATATACTATTATTTCTCATCAGTTTGAAAAGTCTTTTTGTAACTACTATTTTATTGTAACAATATTGTAGAACGATTGTGATTACAGAACGAAATGTAATTAATTAATTTTAATAATTAATTGAAGAATTCGAAGAAAACAAAATTATCAGCTATTTTTATTGTTGCATATTGGTTTTCAAAAATCAGTTTAATCGTGCCGCAATATTATACGTTTTTATATCTATATTTCGTCTATCGATCTTGTATTATTTACAAATAAAATTGCATGATATAAATTCTATTACAAAGAACAAAACCACCGCAAGTTCGTTTACATAAATGACAAGTTAGATAAGTAAAGTTCCATTGTATAATGTTTCAGCTTTATGAGTGAAAAATTGGCGAATAAATATACTTTCTTTATGGACATTAATCCGCGGCATAGCATTTGAAATTACCTACTTTCTATGAATTTGCATGCTAATATTATCGCGATTAAATTCATATTATTTGCGTCACGACGATCCTAAATTCGAGCTACGAGTTTCATTTCACTCATAATTTCCCCCGTTAATTCACTGTAAAACGCGAGAGAAGAAGTTGAATTCACGTGAGCGGTAAATATCTGGGCCACGCGACAATTTCGATGATCGAGCGTGTCGTGTAAAAACACGCTCGAGAGCGGCTGATAAGGAAATGATTAGTGCACCATTCGAAGAACCACGGTTTTAATATATTCGAACGGAAGCAAACGATGACGAGTGAAAAGAAATTGTCCAAGATCGAAATAGAATCGCAAAGTATTCGTCACGAATATTCGTGCGAATGCTCCATTTTTACATTTCATATCGTATGCCTGGCTATCCGGAACATGAAAACGGCCTCGTGTGGCTAGAAGCATCGTTTATCTACTTCAAATAATATTTTTTACCTCGTTTCTCCTTTCTTCTTTTTTTTTTTTTTTTTTTTTTTGTAGATATCGCAACGATATGTTTGTAGCATTGAATTTTGAAATTTATTGCTTTTTATATTTGGGTGCATCGAACGTAGATCGATGTATTTGCGTAAAATTGTGCGTACGAATTGTTTCATATCATATCTGCGATTATAATCGCTTGAAGCAAATACTTAAGGATGATTTGGCTGAATATTTGTATTGATTACTTGAAATAATAATTTATCAAACTGCATAAGAATGCAAATTGTAAATGAAATGGAATAAAAGTGTTACTATTGATAACAAGAAGAAATTCTAAAGGAATTAAATGTCCACATCAGAAGTACATAAACATAACCAAGAATGCTAACTTTCATATTTCAGGTAATAATAAATAAATAATAAACTAGGAAAAACTTATGTAAACTTGGTAATATCAGCACGAAGTTACAAAGTGCATCGACCATCATCCATAAACACTGATGTGAAAGAACAAAATCTAGACAACTGACCAACGATGCTCGTATCGAGGAACATGGCATCGGTCGAAGGAAAGTGCTTAAACCGATACCCGTCCCTTTTTCCAAATCATCGAACAACGATCACACGAAAATCATCGATGCTGATGGATATCGATTCGGCGCGAACGACTGACTCCGACTGACGGATTAAGCGGATATCATTTGGCTGGCATTCAATACCTACCTCATTTCCGTTGAGGAATATCCCGATCGAAAGGAGCGTGCTCAGAATCCCGCGGAACGTTTTATTCACTCGCAGGGTCTCCATTCCTTGCTTCAGATCCATCAAAGGGTCCGCAATTTCCTGAAGTCACAAAGGTGGTTCGCGATTATTTCTTTCGAGCCGCGAGTTCTCTGGCACGCTGGCTGGTTCGTTGTGCTCGTCTGCGGTTCCATTTTTGTGCATTCGTCAAATCGTAAGCTTCTTGCATATCTTTTGGTCCTTTTTCTCTTTTCACGAATGTGATATACGAGTGTTTGCGTTTTCTTTTTTCTCTTTTTGGAAGGGTAATAATAGAAGTAAGGTGCGCGTAATACTTGTTAAATATGTAAAGGTATGTGTTGTATTTGGGATGCAAGGTGAGAAATTACAAAAAACAGAGTAATTCTCTGTTATGAAAGAAGGAAATTGATCACCCGTAAGAATTCACATGCAGTTGGAAATCATTGTGAGAAAGATTCAAAAGTATCATTGAATTATGATATTAAAAACTCAAAGGATTTATGATATTAATATAGAAATGTGACATCGATCTTGATCCTCTACCGATGGTTACACATATAATGTGGTTATAAGTATGATTTGACAATCAGGTGAATTTTGAAAGAACTACAAGATTCTATCAGATATATTTCTTCCCATGAAATATTTTTCTCGATAATTTGATAATTTTATAATATAACCTTTATTAATAACACGCAATACAGACAAATACTATTGTGGTTATCTGTTTCAGCAAAGATTGAATTTCTAAAAATCGAATCAAATTTAACAATACCTGCATTAAAAGGAGTCGCGCAAGAGATTAAAAAAAAAAAAAAATTGAACAAATTTTACGAAAGCAACGAACAATTTCTCATACGCTTCATTAGACAACAGTAGAAAAAACTTGATAAAAGATGAATTAGACATTTGCGTTATCAAAGATACATTCAACGAAACAAAGAACGAAAATAGCGAGAGAAAGAAAGAAGGGAAAAGAAAATACAATTAAAATATGAAAAATGAGAATATGAAATAATACGTGGCGAACTAACAGACAAAAAGAATTCTTGCTCTGTCACGGTCAAGGCGTTTCACAGGCTGGTGTCAGTCTGCTACTTTTCAAGGAAGCGGCGCACACGTTCGATGCGGCACACGATCGTGTATCGGAATTCGCCGTGTTCCCAGCGAAGAAATCACGTGATTATGCGAGGAACGTTCCCCGCGACTTCCTTCCCCGCATACCTGGCGTTTTTCCTCGTCGCGGTCTCGCGACTATCTCCGCGGAATTCGAGACGAGATTCGTGAGAAATAACGGGCCAATTCGAACGCCATTACAGACATTCGTATTCGACGATGCTTAATAGAATCTGCATTCGAAATGTCATGCAGTTTCTCACGGTGAAACGTATTTACGGTACGTCTCACGACTAGATTCGACAAGCCGAAGACCAATAATCAACCGATCCGTATTTCGAGTAGCCTGTCTCCTTGGTAATCATTGCTTATGCATCTCTTATTATTCCTGTCATTAAAGTCGAGTGTTTTCAATACGCTAACGAGCTCGTTGGATCTTTTATAGACGTTAGTAGGTTCCGTCGTTCTAAGTGCATGATCGTTTTAAAATAGATCAACTCCTTAAATGAATTATCATATAAGATTGAAGATCTTTTCTGCGGGCTTTTAAAGAACACAAAATGATATCGGAGGTGTTTGAGAAATCAAGGTACTGCTTATGGTTTATTTTTGTATATGGAAAAGGAATTATACGTACTTAAAGTTCAACATTTTTAAATTCCGTCTTAATTTTCGACAGCCTATTTTTTCTTCAAAATTGATGTTCCATGTCCTATATGAATGAATACCATTCAATCATCTTCAAAGATTTCAACCGGTATGTTAATAAAATTTTATATTTATACGTTTAAGTTTCAATATTTTTCATTTCTAAACATTATTGTATATCTTTAATTTCGTATATTTCTAATAGTCTGTCATTTTTTCTAGATATTTGTTTAATATGATATTATTTATAGAATCAATTTAAATGCAAAATGTCCAATTTATGTGAAAATTCCTGATCATTGAAGGAATGCCGATTCGCAGCTGAATGAGCCAACGAACCACTTGGTCATCGATAAGCAGTCGTTAAACTCGAAAGACTCACCTTCTCCGAATTCTCAAAGTCCAACTTGAACGCCCAAAGTTTCAGCCTGGCAGGCAACTCCGAGATAGAGGCCAAAGTTAGAAGAAACTGCTCGGCCGATCCCAAAGGTAGGTCAGGATTGGCGGCCTGCGCCTCTTGTATCCTGGACCTCTCCTCCTCGGTTGGCAGCATCGTCAAGAGTTTCTGTCGTGAATGGATCCGAGGACAAAGGATAGGAAACGAACGAAGAAGAGAAATGAACAGGAAATTAGAGAAATTAGAAAAACCATCGAAAAAAGAACGTACGTGTGTTTCAACTGAATCACAGGGTCGACCGTGAACCAAGAATTTTGACTTTTACAGTCATAATTTTAAAGGAGATTTTTAACGAAATCGGGATTCTGAAGTACATTTCATTTCGAGGAAAAAATTAAGAAATCAATGGGGAAATGTTAAAATACTTTCGATTTGCACAAAATACCATATAATATTTTCAAATAAATTACTCTTCGCATAAGTAATAATATTCTTATAGAGAAAATAGCTTATATTATTTTGTTCGTGTAACTTATTCGAACGTAACTCAACAAGAACGAAACATTCTTACGAAGAAAATAAATTATTTATAAATAAGACCGTGCAGATAATTTACTAAAAATTACTATATTGAATTTTAATATATACAAATCTATAAATTAATAAATATCTATTAATGTTTATTAAAGATTAGATTCGTGAAATGATAGCGAATCGAATGTAATGATCATGCCTGTTTGAATCGATTCAGATCGAATTATATCGAGTTAATTGTACTAGATACCGTATAGAACGCTTCAGAGGTCGTTTCCAAGCGTATTTTATCTACTATCTTCTCATAATTGCAAACACTCTGAAACCAATCTCTGACAATAATCTCTAATATTTCGATCCATGCTTGATAGAACGGAATACTATTAAGCCTATGATAAAATTTCTTTTACTTATTTTCATTCGAAATTATGAAATATTAATTCGTGTAACTTGAAAAATCTTGTAATAAAAAGAAATCTACTAATGATCAATTTGGCTTAATGTCACACTAACAGGGATCGGTATCCTGTATGTTCTCCATTGTTTATCATATTATTTGAACGTAATGCGCGTTCGAAACGTGAAAGAACGAGATACTAAAACTATTGCAAATACCGCAAACGTTCATTAAATAAAATTAATGAGAAGAAACTAAAAAAAAAAAAAAAAGGAAAAGAAATAAATCACGCGACCTTACCTCGATACCCTCTCTGTTCATAATTGTTGCGTCCATTTTCAAGATCGCGGTTTTAATAGATCTTGGTGGAGGCAACTTGGTCATGCCGATATTGATGGCGTTTGATCGTTTATGGTCCAACACGATGATCTCCTTGTTTTTGTTCATCTCTTGTTGTTTCTATTCGACGACAAAAATGAAGAAATTAGCCACTGGTAAAGAATAATGCTCGCGTTGCTACAACTTAAAAGACGTTCGATGGTCATGTCTGAACACTCAAAAATCATAAAATCTAATTAAACACCGTGCACGTAATGGTTTTGGACGGAATAAAGGAGAGACACGATTTCCAGCTGAAATTTTATAATATTAACAATCAAGTGCAGGTCAAATATTTGCTCGCTAAGGAAAGGGAAAGAGAAGCGCGCAGGTGGATGAAAATGCGCTGAAAACGTATTTGATGCTGATCAATCGGTAAAATATAAAAATATCGTACACCGTCAGCGGAAACGGAATTAGTAGAACGAGTTCAAAGCAAACACCACCGGTTACTGTTACGTTACCGCTGTAAATTACGCCGAAGGATAAACAGAGGTGAAATACAGGGCGAAGAGAAATCAAAAAAGAGCGTTATAATTAGCAGAGACGAGGCGATGCAATAGCTACCGCGCCGAGATTAATCACTTGAAATACCCCTTCAAGGAAAGCCAATTAGCAATTAACAATCTGCACAGAATTAAAGTACCAGCATACACACAATGGATAATTTTATTTCACTGATTCGATCGGAGTAATGTGTAAATGAATTTACATTACCGCGTTCATTAGTACCAAGCGTAAATTAAAAAGAAAATAAAAAGGAAGAGAAAACGAAGAAAATGGTAGGAAACGCGGAGAAAAATGAAAAAGCGCGTAGAAACGAAGTTTGGAGTTAGCAAAAACCGGCGTTAAGTGAAGTTAAGAAATTAGGACTCACCTCCTGTAAAATTCCAGCATGCCATTTCGTTCATTTTTCGTGCGAGCACCAAGAATATTGCAAATAATACAAGAAAAGATTAGTCGTATTGCATTAAACCACCATCACCACCACCCAACCACTATTCACCGTATTATTATTATTATTATTATTATTATTATTATTATTATTATTATTATTATTATCATCATCACGCGCGATCGTTATCACGAGATTTCGTTACTGTTGCGAACGGTATTAATTTACGACGTGTTATTGTTAAAGTTACTTCTCATTAGACTAATGGAGCCTGTAATATTATATTGTACCAAGATTGTAACCATTCGTGTGCATGATCGTCTCGTGAAATCGCTTGTGGCAAGCGCGCGTTTAACATGATGTAACATGAAGATAGAACGCAGCGTGATCGCAGTTATTATTTTTTATGAGCAACTTCTCCCTCTTTTCACAGCAAATCATTGGGATGTATGACCTCGGTGCTTACAATTTAACCGTAGAAATTAAAAAATGGAACACTCTTTATCAAAATTTAAAGCGAATATCAATTTTCCAGATAATCGATCTCTGTTAACTAGAATAATCTTTATAGTGTCTTTTAACTTCGTCGATCTTTATAAGAAATATTGACAAGAATTTCAGTTAGTAATGCATTCTTACCACGAGTTCGTAAGTAACGTAATTTCGTTTCATACTTGTTCCATTGTTCCATTCGTGGTGAAAGAATTTTATCTTTATGAATAACTGCCTGAAATAATTCATATAGACGTTCATAATTCATAAAAGTGCAACTTGTGTTTCTGCAAATTCCAGCCATCATCAACAACGGAAAACGATTTACCAGAAACTTCAATTATCAAAGAAATAACCGCTTTAGAATAAATGGTTATTTCCAAGGAAATTACCATTACTTAACGCGTTGAACGCCATGAAAAGGTCAAGAGCGATTGGCATTACGCGAACTTGTCAGTAACGTCATGAGGTTTACGGGTAATAACCAATGCCAGACATGTAAAATTCGCTTGGCAGCCAACGTGTTCGCTAACACTTCCTTATCGACGAACACATTTATGTCCATCGAGCTTCATTAAATCACTTCCATAAAATTAAAACAGAGAAGGAACAGTTAATCCAGTAAATCATATCCAAAATCTTCCCGCCTAATCTATCAAACGTCTATTTTCTTAAGCTTTCAACGTCCTATAATTTTTCCCGATTCATATCTCCTTTTTCAAAGCTGTCCTTCATTCTGTCTCGTTCGTCTTTACGGAAGCCTCGACGGACCCTTTATCCGGCACTAATTATTGCCGGATTCCGCGAGGTGGATGTAAAGGTTCAAAAGAGTCGGGCTGGCAAAAAGGAAAGGCTCGGAGAAAGCACGACGAAAGAAAAGGATGGAAGGAACGGAACGGAGGCGTCTGAAGAAGCGGCGGATCACATTATGTCGGCGCGGTGCGTGTCCATTGGCTCGCGATGCGATTCAAAACGTTGAACGCGGTCGGGCAAAGCTGATAAACCCGGAATGTAATTACGTCAGCAATTAGCGACGGCCGTGTCGTTCGCGTGGAATCTTTCGGTGATCGTCGAGAAGAATTTCCACGAGGCTTTCCACGAGGAAAAATTTGATAAATAATGTAAAATGTACAATATACCGCAAGATCGTCTCTTCGTAGCGATTCGTCGAACGATCGATTTTAATACAGAAGAAAGAGGAACAAAGATCGAGAACTGTCGTCGTATCAGAATACAACTTACAGCAACAAGCTCTGTCTATAAAGTCGGCAAATCGAACGAAAAACACGCGTGAAAACGGCGAATGAAAGGCGAGGAAGGGTGAGAAGGAAGTACAAACGCGCAACGGGATTTTTATTTCCTTAAAGTTTCGCCAAACCTTCTTTTTGTATCTGCCTTTTGCTTGGTAAAACACGAAAGCTACCGTAGGGATCGAGAGATACGAGGATTCCGCGACACCGCGACAGACAGCCAGTCTCGGTTCTGTTCTGTTGCTCCGTACGCGATCGAAAATAAAGCCGTTTAGGGTAAAGCGGTTTAAAGGACCGGCAGAGAGTAACTCTACTGCAAACGGTGCCGGATTAAACGCGTAATCCGTGTCAAAGGCATCCGGAGAAGCCGAAACGGGATCCCTGTCGCGTTATCTGTCCACCAGATAGTTAAACGTTGGTAGAGAGTGTAACTATCTTCGGTGGGATCGACATGGCGCTAAAGATGCAAAGATGTGCCTACTACGTTATGTTATAATGAATGAAATGAAAATAGAATGCAGTATTATAGACATTGTCCCAGTTTTCTCCGATTAAACTTTGTTGCTATATTCTACGAGCATAAATAAGAGACAGATATTTATATCGTGAGATGTCACATATGGATATACAAAATATATGAAGGAAGAAACTAAATGATACACTTTTAATGATACACACGCGTAAATAGTTTTGTGTAAAAGGTAGATTGTTATATTCTGTTGCAGCAGTTTCGTTTGTGCTAGATTGTAACGTTTAACAAGTGCAGTGGTATACTTGCTTCCTTCTTATAGCAAGATTTATGACTTTATTGTCAACGAATAAAGAGAGAAGCTTCAAAGAACTGGCGTTATTAAATGCTACTATAGAATTCATTTTCATAAATGAAATTTTTGTTTACCTCCTTTTAAAAATGACACGTGTATCCAAGTATTTAAAGTCTTTATCTTAGAACGTACAAGCATATTATAACAAACAACGGGTTTAAAGCATAACAAGAAGATGCTTTTCCTAGATCACACGTCTCTTTTACTCGAGTAACGACGAAGGATAGTTGAAATAGTTAAATATGTTAATTATATGTATTGTATAAATTGAATACTATAAAGATACTCGATTCGTTAACAAACGACGAGATTTTCTAATTACATTTAAGTAGCACAGTCGAACCAAATACATCGTACGTTTCTCCACACAATAACTAACTATTCTTGATTCTTTAAAATTCTCTTTAAAGCACGTGGTCCGTGAACGCGTTCAAACGTCTAAACGCCACGGTTTGAACGGTGCCCTGTGATTTTAACGCCCAAAGGAAGACGAAAAAAGAGAAGCCGAACGGAGTTCACCAAGCCTTTAATTCCTTCCGTTATCGCCGAGACACGTACGAAAGAGGTCGAGAAAAAACGAGGAAGAACTGTGTATTTAATGCAATTCGCAGCGCTCTATTCCGACCGAAACGTTCCTCCACTGTAGTTAACGGTTGGCTCCGTGGTTAGTAGGTGCTCTTTATTCAAAAATATCTGGAAAGAAACTGTTTGAAAAAAAGGAAGAAAATAAAAGAAGAATTCTCGACTAGAGGTTAACGAGACAATAATTACTGGCGTATGGGGAACGGAGAGAAAGTTTCTCCGGATTGGATAATGGCCGGATGAAAATTTCGGCAAATGTTTGCTAATTAAAACAACGGCCACGAATTAAATGAATTCTCGGGTGAGAATAAAAGATTGCATTTTTAGGCAAGTGCACTTGAAAATCTTGTAAACGAGTGGCGGAGAATTTAGTTGCGAAAGATAGTTCTTGAGTTAGTTGTTTTTTAATACGTCACTTTATAATATCGTGTCTGGTTGTAGCTTAAACTTATGGTCATGATTCGACAAAATTTAGTTTCAACCGTGACTCTGACTTTTATCTTTCAAAATAAAAATCTGTAAAATGCAAGTTACGTATAATGTTCCGATATTTTGTATTGATATTGATCCGATATAATATCGTAACAGTGAATAGCTATCAAAATTGGTAATTGCTAAAAAATTACTAAGATAAGAGACGTAGGAAATAAGAGAAACAGTTACGTTTACTAGCTCAATTGTTTCAATTTTACACGCGTTAAAGATATTTTGGAAAACAACGCACAGATCAACGAATTTCCAAGAGAAAATCATCAAAATCGAGAATCAAGTAGCCCAAAAACTGTCTGACTTCGCTACTTCAAAGGATTCATCCCCTTTAACGGTGGCAGAAGCAGCCGGTTAACCAACCACGTAGCTTTGTGTATTTTGGATTGTGCATAGGTTGCCTGTGGAATTTCTGCGCGATGAAAAGCTTCTCGCGGTAGAGACAAGCGAACCGGATGCTGAACGTTCACCGTTCACCACGTGTGCCTCAAGAATCAGGCGTCAGGGAATGATTAACATCGTCGACGTCGGGCAACGTTCGCTTCCTCTCGTCGGGACAACGGCAGGAACGAAACGAAAAAGCAAGAAGATTCATGGGACGTCGGAAAGGTGTCGCTTTTTCCATCGAATACCCGCGCGGTAATTAAATTTCCTGTCTGATGGCGTGGCGCGGTGGAATTTTGTGGAACCGCGAACTAGAAGGACGATGCCGCAGCTTTTCGTCGACAGAAATAACGAAAATAAACCGTATAGAAGGTATTGTTGAAAATGGCGAAGTTATGAAGCTCGATGGAAATTCAATTACTTTTTGTTGGCAGAAGGGGGATTCGGCACATCAGTTTCGATAGTGCTCAGTTGGAAGGTTGAAAAGGCTCTCTTTTTTCCCAGTCGCTTTGTATTGGTGGAAACCGCTTGCTGTGAACTAGTATTGTCTTTTTTTTTTTTTTGCATATAGTATGTTTGGCCTGACAGATTTCAAAGCGAACGAGAGGCTCAATTGATTTAAGAGTAACGCGTGTCTCGCTAAAATCCTTGTAATGTTATTATAGTTACACTGTGTTAATCCTTTGTTTTGTTTAGTATTCACCAACAAAATTGTTCTATACATACAACAAACAAGAATATACACAGGTAAGATACACTGACCATTTCCATGTTAAATCATAGACAAATTGTTGCCACGAAAAGATCTTACATCTAGCGCTAAATTTATTTTCTAATTCGCGACAGTTCGGTCGTGCGCTTACTTACACTTCCATATTTATTTTCCTCTTTTATTTCGAAAGTAGCATCTTCATTATACGTACTTCTAGAACTGCAGAGCCCACGAGACGTCCGCAAGCCGTTCTAATATTCGAAGCACAGTATCGAAAGTATTTGAACACTTCTGGAAACTTTTCATGAACATGTTACGTGAGTTATACAAAACACGTTCAGCTACTAAGGTTCCAAGAAGTTTTGTATAAACCACGCATTATATTCCTAAAAGTTCTTTATGACAAGTGTCCAAATACTGTCGCGAATCACTCTACATACATATGAAAGACCGACGCGAGGAAGAAATATAAGATCTCCCCAGAGGGAAACTCCCGTATAGATAGCCGTACCCGCAGGAAACAAGCTCTCCCAGAAAAGAGCAACGACGAAGCTCAAAGAACGAGAGCTGCTCACCTTCGTGATGAGATCCTTAGCGCGGCTCTCGAACAGGTGTTCGAGCTTCTGCGTGTCAACAGGTACTGGCGACAGCTCGTCCCATATCATTTTGTTTTTGTCGAGCCTCGACAGTATAATGGGGTCATCCCTGACCTCCTTCCAGAACAGCTTCACCGTCTTTTTACTCTTCTTAGTGAAGGTCGGCAGTGGACTCTTTGGAGCGTTGTTGGAGTCGACCGCGGTCGGTGACCTCGGCGACTTGAGATTCACGCCGAACAACGGTGGAGGCGCTTGCGGTACGGGTGGCGGTAGCCTCGCCCCTAGAGGTGGTGGCGGTGGTGCCCGTATGCCACCAGGAGTCGGAACCATGGGCGGTGGTGGCGGTGGTACGCCGTTGGTCACGTTCACAGGTCCAAGAACGTCAACTTCGTCGTCGGAATTCAGATCGGTGAAGTCGAGGTCGCAGAGTTCGAGTGGCCGCTTCAGTTTCTTAACCAACTCCTCCCAATGCAGCTCGTTCTCGGATTTCTTTGCTTCTTGCAGTTTCGGCAGGCTGTCGCCGGTAGGAGACTTCAGCACGTCCGCTTTTGACTTGGACTTCGCCAGACCCTCCTTCGCCTTCGAGATCAGACCGCTCATGTCCCCTATCCTGAGGGCGAAGAAGAAGAACATTGCTTTGACGAAGGGTTTGAATTCTGGGGATACGTTAGGTGGTGAGGCTTGAAACGTCGAGAAGATCGAGTTCCACTTGTTCTCTTTTTTTATCGAATGCGGACGTTATGTTTTAAGACGTCTGTAGGTTGCGCTATTTAAAGATGTGTTTTTCTTTTAGAAGGGACCACCGATAATGGAATAACGTCAATGGTAGTTCACTGAAGTTTGAAAGAAAAGATGGGTTAAGTATAATCTTTGAAACAGAATATATAATCCCGTTTATTATCGTATATACCAAGAGATTTCGCTAATGCCAGAAAGATTATAACAACCTAGCAATCTTTCTAAAAGTTATCTTGGGACGTATTGTTCCACTAGACTCGCAAGGATTAATGTATTAAATACTTGACCCTTCTGTTCGTATATTAATTTTTAATCAGACTCGAAATTTTGATTCAGGATCCTTTTGAAACAAGCGTCCGCGAGATAAAATGGCAAATCGAATAAACCTCGAAATAAACTTTGAAAAGTTTTAATTCTAATTTATGTACATAGACCTAATTTCAATATGGATCTATAGTATTCAGGAAGATGTTAACAAAACGATATTTATCTCCCTGATAGGAGAAAGAAGAAATCATGGACTCTGATCCATCTTAAAGCGAAACGTACGAACAGTGTTTCCTTAACGAGTCTTAATCTTTTCTACGTATCGTACAGTGAAATTACCTGGAAACCTTCTCCTCGACCGGGCTGCTCGGTATAAGATTTTGAGCGGCCAGCTTTTGTGTGAGATCCTTGACGGTTCCTTCCCTCTTCAGTTGTAGAACCACTCGACGATCCTCATCCTCGTCGGTGTGATTACCCTCGTCGCACTCGACACCCTCGTCCGGGCTCTTGCCGTACCATGGTTTCTTCTCCTCGGAGTCAAGCTTGTTCGCAGCATTCATCAGAGGCGTCAAGTCTTTCCTGCTGTTTGTCCTGGATAACTTATTCGACGGCGAGTCCGCATTTCTTTCGTACGACGTGCCGTTAGTGTAACGCAGGCCGTTCGTCGCATAGGGACCTTCAGCAACCGAAAAGCCGTTTAATTATTTCCAATTAATTAACTTATTACTCTCTACGTTGCTTATTACGGTTTTATTATATAATTTGCTTGGAATTACAGACAATAGTTTGACTATACGCGTACTATGTTAACTTGTTTACAGGTATATTTCTTTACAATTCTAACGTGTTCTAATTTCGTTGTTTTGTTCCGAGGTCAGAGATCACAGGTTTTGAAAGCTTCTACAGTGGAATCTTCGAAGATTTGGAGAATCGATGTTCACCGAGTTACGCGGAGAGAATCGAAAGCTTAGGTTTGACGAGGATCGCTTAAAAATGCAAACAGAAACTGATCCTCCAACTACCACCCGAGAAACTAGTCGAGAGAAACTTCAAACAGTCCATGAGAACTATACACAAACATCTTTAAAAGCCTGGTAAAGTTACACAACTGAAAACATGGGTTTCTCACGAGTTAAAACGATACCAAGACTCGTTTATAACTCGTTAACGCTTGCTACTATTTTCTGTTAAACGGAAAATGAACAATTTCCCAAACTATCGGTTAAATTCTACGTGATTTATTTCTTCAAATTAGGTTTTTGAAGAACAGAATCTCGATCATAGTATGTAATAAAATTGTAATTGAAGCAAAATTAATAACTAGGCAAATAAATTAATAACTAATCAAAATATACCTTCCATTTCTTCAAATATAATCTTTGACACAAAATTCCAATTATAATATGTATTTAATGAAATTTTAATTGAAATAAAATTAATAATATTTCCCAAATTTTGGATAGACATAAAATTAGGAACAAAACTGAATCTAGATATTTTTATTGTTTTATAAGTGCGTAGAATTAATCGTTATAACACTGGTCAGTATATAGCGTTTAAAACAGAATTATAGCAGCGTATCTCACAAATTGCGTGTATCGATTACTTCCTGTCGATACACTGGGCTTTGTAACCTTGACCTAACCTCATAACATCTTTCTTAACTTTCTTGCATTTGTTTCGAAATCTCTCAAATTCGCATTTTTCTAACATTCTCTATTCTTTTACGACGAAAGACATGGAACCTATCTTTCATTATAAAACCTACGATTATAATAAGTTTCCAATAAAATCTGTCAGCTTAAAAATATATTTAAGACTCTCGTAAAAATTACCAAATTGTATTTCAATTTGGTAAATATTTACGAGTTATGTAAAAGTTCGATGGTCTAAAATATAAAATCTACGATATGTATTCACATAAAATCTCAATCAGATTATTTTCTCTTCCATATGTTTTTGCTAAATTTTGTATCTACCTAGCTATTATATAATCAACGAGTCATTCATTAAATCAATTTCCTCCTAGAAGCAAAAATTCTCCCGTAAACTTCAATAAAAGTATAGAGACATAAACTTTTATACGAATATTATTCGTTTTATCGTACAACAAATTCGTATACCGTGAAAATCCGATAAAGCGAACACGTTAAACGAAATTCTCATTACTTCTCCATTAATGGTAATATCGAAACGATAATAATCTGTTACTGACTTTCCTGATCGTCCGAGGGTACCACGGATGCTCGCATAGTCGCCGTGGCCTCTTGCTGCTCCCTGATAAAGCTCCTCTGCCTCTCAGCTCGTTCCCTTCGACGTCTTAACGCCGGTGTCACGCCAACGTCCACTGAAAGCCGCAATAAATCACTTCTTTCCTGGCTCGTTCGCCGCCAATACACACACGCGGCCGATCATTTTCCGCGTCGAACTATAATTTACTATTTACCAGGCGCGTGGTTACGCGACACCGAACCGCTTATCGCGCGATCGTTTTCGTTCGCGTCGAATCACACTACCGCCGAACTTTCATTTTGATTTATCGGCCGCGATACGAATCGAAACGTCCCTCGACGACAGTCGCGATAAATTCTGCTCGTCACGCGTGTCATTTCTTCGCGGTTCGAGCTCGCGCCAAAAATACGCGGTGTATCAATTATTTCGCCGACCCTATAGTTGATGCGACGCTCGACACCGTATCCTCGATTATTCCATGCACGTTACTGCCGACGAATCGGTTGGAAAATTTCAAGCAGAATTTTGTGAACGTTCGAATAACGCTGTTTCACTTTGCCGTTCTGTGGAATTTTATTCGATTGCCGTGTAAGTTCTGTATAACGAAGAACATTCCTCGTTAGTGGTTTATATAAACGGCGATATACGAGCCGCTTAGAGAGAAAGTGGTACGAGTGACAATTTTTAGTTCGAAAATTGTGGATGAAGTTGAAGCATAATAAAGATAAACGCGGATGGAAATATTGCCTACTCATATACATTCTTGACAGTCTTGATGCAAATCATTCTTTACGAAGATAAATCACAACGTTTCAACTGTGAATTCCAAGCTTCGATGCAATCTTACAAATGGCGAATGGCAGAATTTTTTCGATCGACCAGATTATTTCAACGCTATTAATCATTGTCCGATGTCCTCCTCCAGTATCGTCTTCAAGATTGCTATCTTCTCTACAGAACTTTACAAATCAATAATATCAGGTTCAAACACTCGTAACACCTACACCAATTGTGAATGCCGAATAAAAATGCTTTACTGTACCGATTTCACTTCGTATAATGTTACTACAGTTCCTGCTTCGATCATTTGTGCCTTTTTATGCAAATATCTTCTCAGTAATAAAATAATAAAAATAACAAAGACGATGTTTGTATGTATAGATTTTTAACTCGTTCGTATAAGAAGATCGAACAAATACAACTTACGCAGCAATCTAATACCTTCTTTAGCACCCTCGTTATTTTTCCTTCCTCAGAAGCTACATATAAATGTAAATATCTTCCTCATCGGAAATGTTTTTGCACTTACAAGAAAAACCCAAGAATTCTGGATCATCGATTGAATTGAAATTTTGTAATTCAATACAATTAACAAAATCTAATTTATGCATCGGTAGCAGCGAGAGTGCTAAACCTTCTTCTACTAACGGCAACGAATGCAAGTGATAAAACGTTATAGAAACGTAATAAGGTAAAGTAAAATTATAAAAATGTAATAAATACGTTGTATCGATATAGGACGCGTTAGAAGACAACTTCCTCGGAATAGCGATAAACGTGCACACAAAACGATGAAAACGGTGAAAACATAACCGTTTGAATCAGCCGATTACTCATGGCCGCGACATCGACATTCCGTTTCCGGTGAAGCGAGTTCACGCGGCGTACTTGACCCGATCGGCGTGGATCCGTACTAGTCGTTTTCCGCGACGATGCGACGATCTAAACGTGCTCAATCACGGCCCCCTTCGAGCGAAACTACGCTTTTCGCTCGGTCTCTGGCGTGCAGTTCGCATTCGCCGCGTGCTGCATCCGCAACGAAACGCACGGGGGAACTGAAAACCGCAAGGTCTCTCTCCCGAGAGAGGGACGATCCGTTAACGCGGAAATCGCCGCTCGTGGGCGTCGAAGTTCGTATTCATCGCGCGGTCGAATCGTTAACGAGCGGATTTGCGACGTACATCGACTACCCGTATGCGTGTACACGCCAAACGAAAGTGAAAATGTGTTTCATTCGGGATAACAGAGAGAAAGAGAGAGAGAGAGAGAGAGAGAGGAGAGAGAGAGAGAGAGAGAGAAGGAGAAATCATACTGGAACGATGCTGACCAATTGAGAGACTAGTAACGAAAATGACCCTTGTCAAATTTTTTGATTTTTTAGGTAATAATGCGTTAGAGTTGTCAGGAGAGAGACTCCCAACATGGTAGAGACGGTATTATGAAGATTAGTCTGTGCTCTGACTTATAGCCAAATGAAGATTAAATGGTTCTACAAAAATAATCTTTAGCAAGGGTGCAGAACTGCACAATTTAATGATGTGAATCTTAGTTGCTAGGCTTTTGGAAATAATTACAAAAGCGGCTGTTGATTTGGTTTTAGGCGTTCCAGAAGAAAGATTTAAAGAGATAAATAAAACAATAAGCGGCAAGATTAAAACAAATGTTCTTAGTTAAATCGAATGTTTTAAGAATGTATCTTATTCACTCGTAGTGAATCTTATTGACGCTTAATTGGAAGAAAATGCTGAGAGCATTGTGTGATCTTTGCGCAAATTTTGTACCGTAAATATGGACAACTTGAAAACGTAATTGATTGCTTTTGGACAAATGGAACGAAAGAAATGATTACGTTGGTGTAATTAAAGAAACTTCCAATCTCTTCGATTCGTTACTGCAGCTGTCATAAGCCCGTACAAGTATCGACATCGCTGTATCGCATTGGATAGCATCTAAAATTGCTAGGCTCTTTGGATCATTTTCCTACAACCGTATTTTTCTATTCTTCGAATATTTTTTAACAGAAAGATTTCAAAAGACGATAACAACGTAGGAAAATACGACGAATTAACTAGCACAAATACTGCACGTGCAGACTGCAAGTGCAGTTAAGTAATCAAATATAGTATCCGTATGCTACTGAATGGAATATAAAGTAAAAAGTATGTAACATATATGATACACGTAGAAACAAAAAAATATGATAATAGGATAGACATACGTAAAGACAAAGGACGCGTGAAATGTCAGTGGTATAGAATATTATCATGAAAACAGAGATAAAAACGAAGTGAGATATCTTATCGATGGTCAGCACCGATCTAGGGGAAAGTCAACGTAAAATAATAGGAAAAAAAGGTGTCTCACCTTTGTTCTCCTTGTAGCTGCCATTCAATTGAACTTCGCCGAGATGACCCTGCGAACTCTGAGAACTGCTCGACTCGTCGTCGTCGTCGGGCAAACTTGAGTTTAGCGTGTTGTTCAGTGAGCTTATACCCAACGAGTGGTTGAGCCGCGGACTTAGGCGCGCGTTCAAGGACATCGACAATGGAGACGTGCCCGTCGAGTGTCGCCGGGATTTTCGCCGTTCGTGAGAATCCACCAGGGACTTCCGGTTTCGTAGCGTTTTCCTGCGAGAGAAAAATGTTTCAGAGTGAATTATTATGTTCACGATTTTCATGTTTCGACGTTGTGTCGTAAATTAAAAATATTATACGATGGATCTTGAGCGAGTTTCTATTTTGACGTTCATATTGCTTAGTCATTGATTCGTACTACTTGATTGGCGACACGAGTCGCGATATTTGCGTAATCCACTTGAAATATATTGATCGTCGTAACTCGCCAATTTACATGGTGTTATGCCAAACGAAAAATAAACATTTACCAGTCACTGTTCGAATTTAAGTGGCACGTATATTGGGATATAATCTAACCAGAAAAACTGCATAATTTGATAATCTTTTTCCAACTTTGTGATTTTTTCGTCGAAATAGCTTCTTTGGTCGTGACGTTATTTAAACAGAGTAATATATTTGGATTTCGAAGCTTTAAAGTAAAGCCATTTTATGGAAAAATAATTTTTTTAAAACACTAATATTGAGACGTTGCGTATAAAATATCTTGTGTATGAAATACCATTTTCCAGGTATAAAATAATGATATTAAATACCATTCAGAATCGACGAAGAGTATTCTTGAAAATTTAATTTATTTACTGTATTTATATACGATGATTTTTCATTTATACGTTAATGGACAAAACATTAAATACAATATATTTGCCACTCGGTTTCCGCTACGGGTGAAAATTGAGAATATTATTCAGACTGCACAGTCTATAGAATCAAATGGAACAATTTTTACTCACTGGAGAATTCAAAGCAATATACCTATCTGCGTTTGAACATTCAATCAACTATGGACATGCGATATATCTAGTGATTGTATTCTAGTTTAGGGGCTACTTTGGAACAACCGACTTCTTCACACGAACGCGACCTACAATGATGGATACCTTGCTCTCAATTTGCTTCATCCACCTCGCGATGACCAATCGATCATTTAGAAGAGTCATTTATTATCACGTATAGGAACAAGGGATTTCGGTATAACAACGTGATCGTTCATACGTTAAGAGGGACGATAGATGACACGCATTGACTTGAGAATATTACAATTTTAAAATAAATGGCTCAAATCTATCCCATTCTTTAATAGGTAGATGTACGGTTATTGAATTAATAAATGAGAACTAGAAGAGCGAGCTAATGCGAGAATTATGAGAGTCATAAAGGTCAACTTGTTAGCGTGCTCGGATAAAACGGAACTTGAAATTTATTGCGGTAAAACGATGATTAGGCACTAATCCAAATACATGCCCGCGAAAGCGATTTTGTCTGAATAATCCGAGAGTTCTACCACTATATATATTGCGAGTTCAACTGTTTTTACTCGATATTCCGTTATATTTTGGAAACATGATCGTTTTATCTTCAAAAACTATGTTCTATATATTACATGAGCGAGTAAGTTCACTTAAGATTTTCATACTCGGTCTTTCGAAGATTCTATCTGCACATAATCCTCCGGAATTTCCAACTTAGACCACATGAAATTTCTCTCTATCTGTATTATCCAGAACACGTTACATACCAAGATCAACAAAATTGCTAAAGGGAGAAGGGCAAACGAAGCGATCGAAGCTTCAAATCGATACCTGATGTTATCGTCCAGCTGACGAATAGGCGAGCCCCTATCGTTCCCGTCCTCGTGATGCAGCACGGCCTCGTAGATCTGGAATTGTCTGAGTAGATCAAGATCGGTGCCTTGCTTCGACATGTACCTCTGGATGATGCCCTCGATCCCTTGCTCCTCCAAACAGTCCACCTGATCGTAATAAGTATCCTGGTCCGGTATACCGTTCAAACACTTGTTGACCAACGTCGTCGCGTAGATCAGTAATTCCGTGTCGGCGGCGTCGTAATCCTTCAGCAGCTTCATCACGTTCGTCCAGGGTATCATACCCCTGGATGTATCGACCGATCTAACGGCCCTGACCAACAGCAGACTGTTCGTCTCCACATATTCGACGAATACCAGCAACAGCTTCAGTGCAGTCTTCACCACTAATCGGAAGCGGCTGGCTATTAACGTGTATAACCACTGAACCGTCTGACCGTGTTCCATCACTCCATTCATGCCGTCCACATAGAGCATCACCTGACCGAGAGCTGTACGATTAAAAGCATAAAACTGTTAATTAGCTTATATTTGTATAAGAATTTGAAAGAGAAGGACGTTTGTTTGAGAATGACGGAGAAGTGTCAAACGGAGAAGAATTAAAGATAAAGTTGAATTAGTTTCCGCGTTTGTAAATTCTATTTAGAGGTACCGAGATATACAAGTAGTTAAATACCAAACGATTCGTTTTTAATATCAGAGTTCTTGTCTTTTATCATTGAACAACTAACTTATATAGACAAATATCCAACATCAAATTCTTATAATAAATAAATTTCCACTGAACTATCTGTTTATTAAATTCACTCCCAAGTTTTCTTCTCATTTGTGCTAATAAAATGCTGAAAATTTGTTGCCTCGTATTATTCCATTAATATGCCTACTTTTACAGATATACAAACAAACAAAAACGAAACATTTACAGAAACAACGGAGAACTACAGCCTTCCCAAAACGGCCCGACATACCTATATGAAAACCCATAACACGATACGGAAAACAATTTTAGTCCCTGCAGCCAAATCCATATTCAACGTAAAACAATTCCATAAACGAACAAACTTTCGGTACATTTTCCATCTGCGGTTTTCGTCCGAAAAATTGGAAAGTTCATGAATGAAACAAAGGTTCGCCTGAGCGACCCTAACGCTCGCGTAATATCTGGCACCCTGCGCGCGAGTTAAATATACACGCGCGCGAGGTCGTTCGCGGTTCATCAATTTCGCATGAATCATAATCTTCAGGACGACGGAGAGGTCTTTTGTTTTCTAGAACAACGGAACTTTCTCACGCTCTCACCCTTTCCATTTTCCCCTTTTACGTTAATCCTTTTTTTTCTCCTTTTTGTTTGGTTTTCGACGGGAGCGCAGGGAAAGCATCGCCACATCTCTGACAGCCGATGCAAATATCCAATGAGAAGCTTTTGTCGCATTCTCCGCCGCCACTCTCGCGGCCGCCAGGATGAAATCCATCAATCTCCGAACGGTTCGGATCGACTTTTGTCATTTTTCTCTTTTCCACTTGCCAGGCGACGCCTCGTGTTGTCCGCGAAATTGATTTTTCGCCTGACTCGTGCTACCGGATTTCGCGGCCCACGTTTACCACCGGTTTAACGCGTGCCTCCAAGCGACTTGAAATTAGTTCATGTCGTTGCCAAGTTTGCAGCGTATATTTGCAAAGTTTGGCGAATTATTTAGATGATGGTGGGAGAGAAATATTTTTTTAAACTTTTACTTTAATACGAAGGATATTGATGTATAATAATCCCTGAGACTATAGTTACGACGTAAATAAATTGGGTAATTAAAAAGAAATTTTAAGTTTCAGAATCTTGAAAATTAAAATATCTTTCGGTATATTTTACTATCTTCCAATGTTTGAAAAGAAAACATTGCTGTTTTATCAAACGTTTTGTCGTACATATTATCATGCAAGTATACTTGCTATTTTCTCAAAATCCACGAATTTACTTATAAAGATTCTACGTCATTAAGTCGCCAAGTCTCGTATGAACTCTGGAATTATTGTGTACTTCTCTCGCTAAAGCGGGCGTTAATCGCTCATAAGTCACAACTAATCGCAAAATCTAAATAGAGATAAAATCATATGAAAAAGGAAGTGGAAAATTTCAAAGGCTCATGGTGTGATTCTCCTTTTTTCTTAAACGAAATTAGAATTAGAATTACTAAAATCTACTTCGTTATTGATCGCGACTGCTATTCTGTTCAAAAATTACCCGCCACCTGTTATAGAAGGTAGTCGCGCCGGAAATCCGGTAAATTACACAATAATAACTAGCCGCGAACAAATTATCAACTCGTGCAACGAACGTTACGTGGTCATGTCAAAAGTTGTAATTTACTTGCTGTATAACTAGTACGAGTTCTAATTGAGCTCGGTGCATTGCTGTGCAACAATTAATTATTGGGTCATGGTGGTATAACTAGTTCTCTGTCGAAGTGTACAAGTGATAGAAGCGCAGCTAATCGTGGCCTTATCGACGACAAAGCAATGTTTACTCGATGGGCAAGTATTTGCTATTTCTTCGATAATTTTGCTTCTATCGTATATTTCCTGTTGTTATATTACAGATACCGAGAATAATCTTATTTGATCGAACGGAATTTTACTCTCGAATTTTTATTCTTATTGAAAGAGGTATGAAATATCTGATTTGACGAATTGTTTATAATGTAGCAGAGATATTGATATTTGTTTCCCAGATTTTTTCAAATCTATAGAACGATGAGATTGAGAAAAAAAAGTTAGCACACAAATAACATGATTTGCCTAAATACCGTGGAAACATAATTATTGACTGGAGATTAATATTAATTTTTTCGAATTTTGTTTTAAACGTCGAATATCTATAAAATTTCATAACTGTGAACAAAGTTAGTGCGGAATTTACTGTCAATGTTTTAAATGTATCAGTTTTGACAAAGTGAGTGATACAAATATTCGACAATAATTATAAAAATGTCAAAATCGTAAACGCAGGACACGATGCGACATGAAAAAGGAGCCTTTCCTTTGTTTACGTGCTTCGCCGCTCCGTTTGAAAAATGGAAACGAAAGATAGGTGCAAAACGAGATAGGAGCGCACTGTACTTTATGAAAATAGAGTCCCGACGTCGGGTCGCGTCGTTATTCTGTTAGTTGCAAGTATCGATACCCGTTCGAAACGCAATGTTTTCATAAAATACTGAACTCGATTTTCCTCACTGATATTTATGTATCTACGTATCGTATTAGATATCGACATTTCATGTACGTAGCAAAAATATTGCGAGTGAAGGAAATGAATATCCCCTATCACACGATGTAACGGTTACTTTAAATTTCATTGATAATCCTGAACATGACGTGTGTAAATAAAATGAAAACTGAAAACGATAGTCGAGTCCACTTTTCTGACATTATAGGAATATTTGAAAAAATACTACGATCAAAAATGGTAGGATACAACTTATTTATAATACGACACAATAGAATCACAATTATGAGAACGCTGATTGATAGAACAATTATTTATGAGAACATCGATTAACAGAAAATTTGACGATAGTCGTTTGTTCCATTTGGACTTGTCTTGGCCATAAAATTAACGAAATTATTATCACTGCCAGATTCAGCATTATTACTAGATTCACCTAACAGCAGATGTTGCATAAGTCTTCAAATCACCAAGGTCCTAAAAATCAGATGACACTAAAATCTCTTTGATTCTGAAATTGCCAAGATTGTAAAATGCACGGTGCGCATAATGTCAAAGTTCCGTCGGCCCTGAGATCTCTGAAATCCCAAGATCTCATTGGACTTTATGATTTTTTAACTCTGTTATTATCAAAGTCTCACAGTCCACCTCGGGCGGGATTTTTTAATTTTACCGATGCAAAATATTCAGAATATTTTCCAAATAAAGTCTCGCATTGGCATATTTATATAACGTCCTCTACCGACTTTATCTTTATTAATAAAAAATAGTACGCTCACACACACGATGATATGCGCTTTTAGTGCAGCTCCTTTTCGTTTTAACCATCCTTTAGCTGCTGATTCTGCATAAAACTGAATGTTGAATTTTCTCAGTTCGCTACAGCAATGTAAATGAACCTAGAAAGTAATTACATGAGAAGTTTGCAAGATAAACTACTCTTGATTATTTTCCAGTATATTTTTCCAGTTTCTATGCAACGCTTCCCTTCGACAGAATATGAGAAATATTATTGCAGCTTTATGATTGAATTGGATTGTATTGAAAAGAACTTGGTATACCAATAAAGCCACCGAATGAAATATTAAATTGCAACAATGAAAAATTCGTATAAATCCGGAGATTTTAATTTCTTTCCGGGCTGCACAGTAGGATGTTTCACGTTGTAATTCAACTAAGTGAAGAGCCACAGAGAGACAAGAACTCACAGCAATATCGTAAATATTTCGCTGGTTAACTTTTCCAATATATAACAATATTACTGCTAATATTGTTTTCGATCTCAAACAAAAACATATAACTTAATTATTGAACATTCCACAGGGAATAAAACCTATGTTTAATGAGATTTTTATCGTAGGAATTTCACCATCAAAGCAAAAAAAAAAAACGGTGATTTATTTGTTGTATTAAATACGAATGTAGTTGATAACCAAACAAAAGTTATTGTTCAGAGAATTAATAAAAGAGTGATAAGAGAAATAAAACTATACGTAAAACATATATACCCTAGTCCAAATCATAAACACGATTAGTGTCTTTTTCAATTACATTTTGTTATTTCAGTGAACACTTAAAGGATTAACATGTATATTATAATTTAAGATCATAAGAATTTGAATTTAGTCAGGTATTTAAATTCTTACAAGCCCCTTTAATTTTATTATTAATTAAGTCATAATTTTATTATATATACACAATAATTTGAAACGCTTTATAATAATAAACTTTAATTATTATTTTCTGAAGAATAGTAGTAGACAGAATTGCATCAATATAATCCTCAGCTAACCATATTATATTGAAAAGTATTAAAACAAAGACATAAAAACTTATTTGAAACAATTATTTCGAAATATCTTCAAATTGCTGTATGTAAATTTTATAAGAAATCCATTATCATCCACAGCTGCAAATGTAATCTTTGATGGATTCGTAAACGTATGGAAACTAATGCACATTTACCACTACATAGGACACTTCGTGTTGGGCAACTGACCGCGTTTTCCGATGTAAATGGGTTAAATCAGCGAAAATGCGTTAGTGAACTGTCGGATAATGGAACTATTGTGTCGATCGAATGAAACTTTTCTTCCGTAGAAAGATCAGCCAGCCGGTAATTTCCCTTTAATCTATTCTGACCGATTGCTCGAACTCGGCATTCATACCACTTGGCCCGTCGTACTTTTTCAACTAATTATCCGTCAATTGTAATGATCTCTAATGAACGAGTTCTTGACTGATAAATTTTCAGGTTTCTTCGGAAAATCGATCGTGTCCCTCGTAAAACGTTATGTATATTCTGTGTTATAAAATTATATGTGATTTCAAACGTTTTATGTCCCGAAAGTGAGTATAACGATCAAAGTGACGCAGAAAACGATCTTCTAATTGCTCTGAACAGTGTATTATAAATATAACTGTCCTTTTAAAAAGTAGTCAATACTAATTGTTAAGAAAGTAGTCCTCTTTCTTAATTGTTAAAAATGTAAAGCACACGACATGTAAATCAAATTTCGTTGAGTTAATAACGTTAAAACATTGCTAAAACTCCGTACGTATTTGAAAGAATTACTTGTTGAATATTCACCGCGAACCAATTTCCTAAATTTAAAAAGTCTCAACAGAGAAACAAGTTTTCCATTTTTCTTAAATTATGATGTTCTTTCAGTGGTATAGCATTATCGATAACATAATAAAATTTTAATATTTTTTCGATAAAATCGTACAGAATGTAATTTGCAGAGAATATTAACAATCGATATCGTCGATTCGTATAGTGTGTATAACATTATAATATTACTTTTATGCGTACTGAAACGAATACTATCAAATACATGTTCCAGCATGAACATAAAGTTTTACCCTGGTAATATTATATACTTTTCTATACGGTACGCAATAAAAATTCAATTTTCATTTCGTAGGTTTCACATTTCTTTTGTTTTTTTTTTCGCGGCCAGCTACGGTATTAAATTTAGATTTGTTCACTGCTGTAACGGAGTACGCGATGGCATGAAAAGCAGCTCGTGAAATTCGTTCGGGCGAAAGTTTCGGTAGGGCGACTGTTAAATTAAACATCAGGAAGTTCGGAGTACCGGTTGGCTGCCTGTTTAGTGCTACACCGAAAGACGAAGTTTGTACGACTATAAAGAGTGGCTTTTCTTCCCACGTAAATCCAAAAATCGAACTTCAATGGACATTTATCAAATTGCGAAAAACACGACAAACAAAATGCCTTACGTACTATAAATTTATGTACGGCAATAGAGATCTGCACACACTTTGTACATAAATTCTCGTCCACAAATGTTAACACATCTAGAGAAAATGAAATAAACTTGAAATATCATTAGGAGCCATTAAAAGTTTTGCGATTATTATTTCGCGATTTATGAAGAATCCATATATAACAGAATGTTGTAATAAGAATTTCTTCAATTATAAAATTAAATTCCTTTCCTCGAAAAGTTTGTATCGCGTTGTACACGTATTTACTCGGTATATTAAAATTACGAAACCACGAAATTAAACATATGTTTAACATAAAAAAACGGAGGATGCGTTTCTGATTTCAGCACGAACGGTGTAAGTGCTCGAGCGATATTCGCATATAACGAATTGCATTTATCCGCAAATAATCTAAAGTTCTAATCTAATCTAAAGTCATCAGACTTTATTACCAGTTACGATCAGTGCGGTAATAAGCGCTTGAAACGTTTAGCAATTCAAACGAAACTTCCGTAACGTATCGGGCATTCGTATCGAAGTAACTCCGTGGAAAAGCGAGACAGCCAACTTACAGTCGATGAAAATTTTTCAGCAGGTGCCGAGAGTATTTTCGAGCGGAACTGACTTTCTTTCGAACTGCCGTTGATTTCTGCAACATGGACCCGTCTTTATGTTCTCCAATTAAAAACCGATGCTAATTGAACCAGGTTCGAATAAATACACGAACGACGTTTACGATCCATTCACGAAATCGAAATTGTTCCGCAAGCTGTGCCGGCGCAAGGAGCAAGAAAACGCGCATAATCTCGAAAGAAAATTTATCACGGTCCAGGGTGGCCACTCATAAATTCCGCCGATAAGAAACACGGCACGTTAGCAAAATTTAATTCCGCGACCGCTTCCAGTCTCGCGTTTCACGCGACACCCGACCGACAAAAAGAAAAAAGGAAGGATAAGAAAAGAGGAACGTCATTTAGAATATATCGTTTGTACGCGATAACCCGATGATCGTGGTTATCTGTCGTGGTGCTGGTTTTAGCCGGAGATTTATTGTTGGGCCAGCCAATAAAAAAGAGTATGCTAATGCGGTAATTATGCTAATAATAAACGTTACACGACATTACGCGTTTAACACCCTCGCTAGTCCGAGGCCTGGTAGACCGTGGTGATTTAACGTAACAACACGACCGCGTAAATTTAGCAATTTGCATGGTGCCGCGTTATTTCTCCACTGTCTTCCTGTTAGCGGGAGTTATGTTGCCGCTTTTAATCCGATCCGTCTGAAAATCGTTTTGCGTGCGATGGAAAAATAGGCCAGGCTAATGTAATCCGGCCAGAAGCCGCGTTAATGGATAAAAAGATAAAGGGCCGATCTATAATGAGCATTTATATTCATAGCGTGTCGAATATCAAGCTAACGTTAACATGTAACTATATTGACCATTTGGAACAGTGTCTCTCACACAGAAATTTGGGAAAACCAGGCTTTTGTCGCCGTGGGGGTTGCTTCTGTTGTCGCAATTGTTCAGAAACGATTCACTAAAAAAAAAGAAAAAAACTATCCCCTTTATGTGCATCGAAATATATTATATATAAACGATTAAAAATTACAACGTTACGAACTACAAAATATACATACGTACAGCTGTATTTCTGTCCCATAGTTCATTCTCAAAAAAAGTCGGCATCAATCTTACGAAGACAATCTGTATGTTCCAGATAATTGTAAAAACAATAGTCTGAAATCCGTCGTTTTGACGAGTTTGATAATTCTACTACTAATCGGTGTTTAATAAGTCGTAAATCGATTTTGAAAAAAATGTTAATTCTTAAAAATTGTAATAATTCTAAAGCCTGTAGTTAAAAAGATCCGTCGTTTCTGTATAATTCTATTGTTTCCCATCTCATTAACTTGATCCCAAGAGCTTGCAAACGGGATGTCAAAAAGTTAAATGTCCCGAAGAATTTGAGAAGCACTGACACGGGTTAACGTCACGTTTCAAGCATCGACGTCGCAATCGTAACGTCGCGCCGCTTCATCGGCACAATCGCGCCGGTAATGACAATAATTGTAAAGCGATTTAAGCGCGCCACGGTTGCGGGCATTAGCCGGCCCGTTATCATTACACCGGCCATAAGTTACGCCGCGAAATCTAATTAGAAGCGTGTACGGGAGCGTAGATCGCGCGCGTAATCATCGACTATCGGTATAGCTCTATGGGGATATTATAATCAACGATCGATGGTTCACGGAATCACATGACTTTTTACACAGCGTAGTGTGATTGTAGTTCAACAGGTAATGCCGTAAGGATGTAGAATCAGTTTTCTTTCATGATTCTGGTTAACTGGTCATAAAATTATTATTTTGACTATAGGCGACATTGAAATATATCGTTCATTATTTGAGGTAAATTATTATGCATTATAACGATATAGACATCATTATACATTATAATATACATTGACGTAAGTATATTCCTGAATATAACAATTTTTTTTTTAATGTTTCGATACATTTATTATGTTGACCATATGGATTTAATTATATTATACCATGTATATGTATACCCATGAATTGTTCTCTTTATTTTAATCCCAATCTCGACATCGTAAAAAACGCAATATTCGATTATCTCCTTCAATTTTCGTACATAAAGATAGGTACTCTACAAACGACATCGATGTGCTCCTCGAGGAAACAACCATTTAACACGTACAAGAGTACTAGTTAGTCGCGTATGTTATACAATTTCATCAGCGTATATCCAAAGAGCAGCCATAATTTTCCGCGCGAAAAATCTAGCGACAGCGTCCAGTCGTTGGGCGAAGCACCCTCGTGTTACCCGTTTTTCCTCTCGTCGGCAACGAAAACAGAACAAAACGAAAAACGGGCAAGAGAGAGAGAGAGAGAGGGGGGAGAGAAAAAAGAAAAAACGAGGAAGAACGAAAAAACGAAAGCAAAAAGCTGGCGGAGTAGCAGAAGAAAGGAAAAAATATAGGTGGGAACTGCGACGACATTGCGTCCAACGGCACAGAAAACGTTTCCCCCGGTGATTTAGAATCATAATCCACGTGCGCGCGTCCCGGAAACTTGATTTCTCCTGTCGCGGACGCATCTCTCGAATCGAACAAGGGGATCGATAAAAATCTGTTCCCTAGCAGAAAAGTAGGTGAATGTTACGCATTATCCGGTGTTGGAATTTCACCGATAGCGTGCACATATGCACGCAATATCTTTGGTACGTAAGTGTACGTAAGTTCCTCCCTCGCAAACCTGCATCAGGATATCGCAGGCTTGAAGATGCGGAAAAACGTAGGAACCGTGTCACTTCGAAAACAGCTGTCAACCGATCCACCCACGCTTCACAACAGCCTTACAGTTTTAAATACAGTTTCACAAATATTTTCACATACAGTTTCATTCCATACTCGGCTTTCTTTTGTCGTTCAAATAAAAGCTACAGAGATTTTCATTTTAACGAACGTTTTGTAATTTTTATATAACTACAACAAAAATATCCGTCACGGGATGTTCAGAACTTTAAAGTCTATGCCAGAGAAATCTTGTTTCGCCGACATTTAAAGGAATCTCTTTATCGCGATTTATATAAAGTAATGAAGGATAACAAGTGGCCGTGTACCAGCGATGTATGGTACGGAGGATGTAGCGTATATTAAGTTACTTTGACTGAAATTGCACTTAGCGGTAGAATTTATTAGATTGCGATAAGGTTAGATGAACGTGTAACGAGCAGTTGAGAGAACGAAACGCGAGGGAGATTGTATTATGCGGTTACAAATTATAATGGTTCCAGTGAATTTGTGTACGAAATAATATGGAATAAAATGCGTTTAACATTTTATCATTTAACTCTTTACCGTAATAATTATTTATAATGAACGTTTCGAGCGAACGTGAAAACAAGTACTTCTGAAATTTCGCTTATCTCCGAGTAATTTACTTTACATGGTGTTCTTCGTGCGGATTATCTTTTCATTTAAATACGAGCAATTAAATACTGCTACAGACGAAAACTAAATTGCAGTAGATAGAATGCTTTAAAAGGTATATGAAACATTGAGAAACGTTTGCTTACATTTCACAGAATGTAATTTAATTACAGAGTTGCGAGTAACAATTATATAATTACAGCATGTACTATCATTACTATGATACGACGAAATTGATTTTGTTATAGACACGCGATGAAACATCGGTGTCTATAACATCTGTAAGACTAAAACAAATTAAAGCATACTTTTCGGATATAATTTATAATGAAATATTTTGTGAAAGATGAAATTCTATAATAAGATGACGGCTACTACTTTTGGCCATTAATTTTTCTTTCGTGTTATGCTATAAATCGGATAAGGTGCCCAGATGCTCAGAAGTAGTGACGTATAAAAAAAAAATTACTTCCAGTGTTCTTCTCGTTTTCTATTAAAGAATTTTGTTCATTATTAGAGATTAAATTTTCTTCGCTTTTTTAGAGCTATTCATTGAAAATGATTACAATACGAGTATCTAATACACAATAGACGATAAAAATTTGAGCCAAAATCACAGTTCCAGAATCTTGGTTCCTTCAAGTTCGGATACTTCATCTGCCTTCAAATATCAAAGTGATCGATATCGGGAGCCCCATGCGAATGCAGATATGCAAATGTGCCGTGGAGTCACGGGATTTTACGTTCATCGCGTCGACCGGTTCGATGAATTCCTATTTTCGTTTTATCGCGAACATGTCTTTTGATTTATATGCTGCTGTCGCTGTGAGAACGCGCGGCTGTGATTTAAAGCAACGATCGGCGCAAAATTCTACATTTTCAAGCTCCTCTTGACGGAATTCAGTGAATTTCAGTAGGGAATTACTGCTCAGACGAAGGCTCGCAAAAAAGATTTTATTCCAAAAGATTTGATACACTTTGGCTGACTACGGTATAAAGACTCTACTTGTTCTATTATTCTGAATTTATATACGTACAACGAATTTCTCCTGTCTGAAATAAAAATTGTAATTATCAACAATCTCGTTTCTGTTGCTGCATTTAGATTTTGCGTTTCGTTTAGTTTCCTAAAAATATAGAAAAGGAAATGTTACACTAAAAGTATCGATGACAGAAATATGTGTTGGCTAAGAGCATGTCACCCTTCGACTGTTTTATTAATTCTGGTTACTTGCTTTTTTATTGGATTTGACTTTCATGCGAAGGAATCTTCTAAAATATTTGTTATTTTTAAACTAAAATCTGAGAAAAATACGATGCATCGCGAAATGATATAAATTATTGAATTATGATTTATAATTTATGATAAACGATATAATAATTGCTTTTCGCGCTTTGTTGAGTATTAAGTTGGTCGTAAAAATATTCTTTAATAATCCTAATATCATAAATTATGAAATTTCACAAACGTTTCCGTTTGAGACCATGAACCATATTTATTATTACTCTTTACAACACACAAGTATTAATTCTTTTAGACATCAGTTCCTACGTTGAGAACAACTATTTAATAATTAACGGTAATTTGCTATAGCGACAGGTACTTTATTTAGATGTAGTAATCATTTGCGTCCTTAATTGCGTACTTATTATCTCAGTTAATTGTCCTTAATACGCTGCAAATAATTTTCAAAGCAGTTTATCGTTACCCACTTACGCAATTACTATCCCTCACAAGAATACTAAATATACTTGTATTTGACGAAAGTCACGATGATTTACTATAACTTAAATCCCAAGTTAAAAGACAGAAGACCTGTAAAGGAAGAAATATTTATATCTAAGTAATAATGCAACTGAATGAAGATTTAGCTGATCTTTGCGATGAATAAGTTAAGGGTCATCAGTGACCTGAATGGAAAACTTCTAAACTGACTAACACAGATATCCATTCTACATATGAGTAAAGCTTGCTATCTGTTATACCTGAGTTGAGCGAGCATCTTATCAAAGTTACCATTGGAACGTTCCCGAGCAAACCGAAACTGTCAGAGAGTCGGCACTTTAACGAGCCAATAGCGTGGCGAAGCGTCGCTGTAATCAACCAAGACTGACACGCCGAGATGCCGACATAGTGCTCGCGTTCCACGAGCATCGTGGATTAGAAGATTGGATGTTCGTTCAAGCCTGGTCGTAATAAATTTCCTGTTTACCAAGAGATAAGGAACACGCAATGAGGCCCCCACCCTTTAAATTAGACAGGTAACATTGCCCTCCCAAGTGGCTTCCTCCAAGCGTCAGAGACACGGGTGAAACCAGGGCCTGATTTACGCGCGTGATAAACCTAACTGCCAAATTGTTTTATGAATTACTTTATCTGCCACTCCTGCTACTTATCCAGGCGCCCTCTGTTGCTCGATACTCGTTTAATCTTAATTGACCCGGCCGAACAACTACCGAGCCACTTTGTCCCCCTTTCTCTCTTCCACCGTGTTCCTTCTTCTTGAAAACAGTCGTAAAAGGATCGCTGCGAACCTAATTTAACTCGCTTCGAAGGAAGGAAGTCGTCTATAAGAACGCTACCACGGTTAATCAGTAGAAAAGGATAAAATAAAAGGATAGACGTCTGTTGATAAATATGGAATAATTGCGAAGTGGTATAAGGAACAACGTAAATTAAAGGCAAATTGCACGGAGGGTCAGGAATAATTGCGTCGATGTTTGTGAGAGGTAAAAGAACATAGAACATCGACTTTTAGAACGGTACTTCAGTTTTCTGATACGGTAAAAGTGTCCGTTCATAGCTCTTTCCTGTCTCTACGATGCTATTGTACTTTGTACCTGTATATCTATGTCCCAGGTACACAGCACAGCAAACTAGACACGACACACTAGATTCTGAGTTTTTGGAAACAATTCACTGACTCTCGTACAAACCTGCTAAGACGTATTCTCTTATTCGACACACAACGATACTAATAAACAAGGTTTTTCGGAGAGATTTCATTTTCATAAAAGTAATACGTCCATTAGTAGGAATCGACGTAATATCATTACGCTTAACAAGCGTACTTTTATTTCGATCATCGAGCTAAACGTTAAAAAATCACTTGCAACACAGTTTCTACTGATTTCCCGGAATCGAATCGGACTACAGTTTTCCCCTTCAAGAAGAAACAGCTTACGGAGACGAAGAAGAATCATCCCTCCCGTGCGAGCAGTATCTCCGGATAGCACGAGTTTCAGTTTCTTGTGGAAGGTCTCTCGAGGACTCCCGGTGGACTCGTTCGGTATACAATGCACTCGACAAGTCCCGCGGTAATCGAAGACGAGAGGCGACTTTGGTTCGTTATCGGAGCCGGGAAAAGAGCGAGAAGAGCACAAGTGGACCGCGTTCCGTCCCGAGCAGCCAGCTGACGCGGAATTGGTCTTCTCGCGGTGTTGTTCGCCCGAAGCAGAGGTTTACGAAGCACTCGAGTCGGCCTGCGCCGCGGCGAACCACTCGAAACACGATCAAAGGGTGCATTCATAATCTGCTACGCGTCGCGGTTTTGCAGACGAATCCGTGCGTAGATGCTTTTGTAAACAGTCTACGTTAACAGCGCAATTTCGCGTGTGGACGTCCATTGTCGGAGTTATCCGACTATATTTATCACTTATTATGGAGTTTTTATTACGACTTAGTTGGTTGAAACTATATAACGAAGTTCGTGTAATAGGCGTAAATAATAGACGTAAATAGGTTCTCTCTTTTATTAGGTCGTCCGAAAAGTTTCTTTCGATTTATAAAGAAATAATGCATGTACAACATTTTCCGTTTTATATTATTTTACCCAATTACGTATGATCCATTTTGTTCTATCAAGATAAATATCACAACGTTTGATAGATTAGGTTTCATGTTTGTATAAAGATGCGTCGTTGTAAAAGACGTGTCTGTAAAAGAAAGACACTTTTCGTATTGACGAAGACGATTTTTCGTTCGTACAAGTTCATGTTGAAGTATGTGGATTCAACGAGTATTAACAATGATAGAAACATTATGGATGATATAAGGACTATAATTGATCCTTGTTATAGGACATATGTTAATTTGAAAATGTCTCCTCTTGTCTCTTTTAATACTATGTACCCTAATCGTTAATGGATAACTGAGCCCCTGCTTGATTCTAGAATTAAATATTCTTAGAAGACTAAATGCGTTTGCTTTCCTTTGCTTTTGTTAGTAATTAATTTCCCCAACGACTAACTTTGTCGTTCACGCGTGCACATATGCGTTAAAGTGTAATTACCAAATGCAAATGCAAAAATGAATTGAATTTTAACATCAAGAAAACTGTCTCCGAGTCTAAATTCGAGCTAATACTACAGCTTCCTTCTCAGACCACGACGCGTATTGCGCGAAAACGCGCGGCTTTCGACAGAATGTTTTAAGGCGAGAAGAGGAAAATGAGAGAAGACGATGTTGACGCTCGCTTGGGACTCGGTTTCGCGAATCCGTTGATGTTAGCTCGTTAAGTGTTAGCTGCATTACCCAGGTATTATCTTATCACTGTTTACGGATGTGTCGCAGACGTACCATGTTCTCGTGTTTAGCGAGAAATGTCGAGACCTGGTCGCGTCTGAGATTCAGCTTGTTATAGTAAATTACTAGATCGTCAAAATGTTCGTTTCTTAGTTCACTAGCTTCTCTTACAAAGAAATCATTGATGATACAAATATGTGCATATTGATTCATCTTCTATGTGAACAATTTCAAATATCTCAAATAATTCAAATGTTAAAATAACTCGTGTCTTTGTTTCATGGAGCAAATCATTACGGAAGAATAGAACACAAAACTCAGTACCCCTAATTTAACAAAAAAAAAAAAAAAAAAAAAAAAAAAGGGGGAGGAAAAAGAAAAGAAGAGAAAGAAAGCTTCAGTCTGATCAAAGGTAAGATACGGCGGGCTTAGAAGAATTCGTAAAAAATCCAATTTTTTGCATCGTAAATATTTATGGTTGTAGTCGACTCGAATTCCCGCGAAAAGTATAGCCTGGATGATACACGGAGGAACCTCCATACGCTATTAGAAGCCTAAGCCACGCTGTGCACAAAAACACGTTGCAGGTCTATCGACAAATTGTCAGTATACTCACCTCGTAGTATATAATTTTGATAATTCTGGTCGGCCTCGCTGCCAACCTTGATGAGGCAAGCAAGCCCATCATTTTGTACAAACTCGTGCACCAGGTCCTTGTCCTCCTGCAAAACCAAAGTTTATGGTAAATAGCATTCGACCAGTCGAATAGATGTCCGTTATACCTCTGATCATCGCTTATCTCTAATTTATTCAACCTGAAACGAAGCACCTAATCGATGGCTCGGCGTCTCTGGATTTATGGTCCATCTTTTGGGAAATGTTCGAACGTTTCACGGCTTGATTTATGATACATCGCGGATAAGGATAATCCTTCAGATAGCGTCGTATTTAACGACCAACATTTTCGATACAAGTTTCAGTGACTTTATTCGCGAAAAGCGTAAAATGAATTTTGTTCAACAACATCTTCGTTGAAAGAAAAAACTGAAATGAGAAACGAGTTTATTCGAAACGATTCCATTAGCTGGAAGAGTAAAGTGCTTCAAATATTACGAAATTTACCATTAACACTGGAATTATCGGTCATTAGCATGTATCCCCAAATATGTTATGTATAGTTAATCAGAATTAAAACAATATGATGAAGATATACAAATACACGTAATTATGCTTCCATCTCAATAAACGTAAGTATTAACATTGTCAAAAACACTTGCTTGTTTTTAATCGTTGTAAAAATGAAAAATCCAATGCCAAGCATTTCCATTGATTTTGCAATTCTGATATTATATTAATGATTATTTATACCATCTTCTTGTGATAAGTAACCATAAATACGAGTAATTTGTTTTCGGAAAGATGCACACTGATATTTCCACTCTCTTTAACTTTAATCTCCAAAAATGCTGCTTCACAATTTCAAACATTCCACGTTCAATTACCGAATACGTACATGTATACGCCACCATTTATAATTATTCGACCGATTTTTAAAGACGAATAACGTTGCCCGAATAATTTAAATTTCAACCAGCTACAATTTTTACCTCATAAAATATTGTTCATTGTTCCAATGAAGAATCATATAGGTTAACAACGATAAGGAACTCTTATTTAGCTTTTACAGTAGAAACGAGCCAAAGCACAAAAATTGTATCTATCGTACGAATGAACGTGAACGATACTATATATATATACCGAGTTAACATTGGGGTTAGAGGCGTTTAACGAACTTAGTCGCTAAATGAATATAATAATAAATTCACAAGATGATTATATGACTATTACAGAATTTGACAATTAACCGTAACGATTATATACTCGAGATGCTAATGACAATAATCTTAGGTTCAATAAGGAATACACGGTCAACAGGATAGCAAATGCGCTCACTTCCAAAGTCCAAGTGGAACTGCATTTCTGTACTCTACTATGTACCCCATGGGTCAACTATATTTTTAAGGAGAGCTATACAAACTACGTCGTACCTCTGTTAGGTAAAAACGTCCATCCCGTGATCGTGGCTACGTTTAGCGACCGGGTGTATCACTCCGAGCCCAAGCCTACTGTCATAAATCTCGAGCAAACGTAATCGGATTAAATCCTAAACAACTACTTCTAAGTTTTATTATTTAAAAAGTCTAGACTAAAGTATTGTTCTTTCATTGTTAAATTATGTTCATTCATCTCCGACAAATATATGCACTCTACAATAAGCCATTTCAACCTTCTAACTACCTAAAACTTGCTTTGCTACATTTCACGCTTCCACCATCGTATCGCTTTATCATCAGAACCACAACCGATCGTATTGACAATTAAGCGATCCGGTGATGCAAGTCAACCAAAACTCCAGCGAAACGATAAGAAATAAAACGACTGGAACTTCCGATAGCCGATTACGAAGGAGCTTGGACGATTTATCCGCATTTCCATCTAAGCCAGTCGCAGGTCAGACGAGGTAAATGGAGTTAGTTACGGTGCTGGAGGGAGCAAGTCGCGGACATAATGGAAAATCTACAAAGTTTGATTAAACTGATCGGTGCGAGCGTTTTCGCTTGCCGGTGGATCGTTTCGCGATCTTGTCGAGACCCGGTCGTGTTCGTGGCTACGTTTCAGACCTTCGGTTTCCCGGATGGTGGAATTTCGCGTCGTCCATCGAACGCAACGCGCTGAGCCGATTAGCCAAGATTAAGAAACGAAATTGAACGTTGCCGTGGCGATTTCAACGGATAAAGTTCGTTGGTCGAGGTGGAGATCTCGTTCGACGGCAAGATACCAGGGACTATCTCGGTAGAGGAAGGATCATTGTAATTAATTTCGTAGCTAGCCGGCTCGATAATTGAAACGATAAGGTATCGCTTTGAGGAAGAGTCGGAGGATTGTTTTTAGGCACCTTCTCGTTCCAGTGCGTCAACCTTCGACTGCAGCAATTTATCTTTACGATATGGTAATCTTATTGTCTAATTAAACGTTACCCTTTGAAGAACGCGTTTCGCGAAATCTGATTTCCTCTCATTTGCAGATGTTGGAAGAAACAGAACATTTTCGTGAAGGACTATTTCGTATACGATGTCTGCGAAAAGTAGTTTGTACGTATTTATTTTATTTCCCAGTGAATTGTGATTTGTAAATGCTATAATAAATACAACGGTGTGCAAATACCTTTTTTAATCGCTTTAATTTGAAAGCCACATAGAAAAAAAAAAGCGATGAATCAATCTTTATTGATTCTCGCTTTAGTTCCAGCTACCACTCTGACAGTCGTTTCGCAATAAATATAAAATACATTTGCAATCGAACAATCTGTCGTTATTCGCTTACAGGTCATTGTGCTGTTGTCAGTCACCTAATAACACAATTTTCTCTCTATTATTAACACATTTGTCAATCAACGCTAATATAATATCCTTCTGAATAATTTTACCAATAAATTTGGAATCTAATAGGTTCGTAATAATACCGATTGCCATTGTCATAATATTTCACCAAAATTCCTATCAATAAATATATTATTATTGGTAATAATTAATGTCATTAATATATGTACATTACAGAGTACGTGTTTGCAATTGCGACGCAAGTGAAAAGAAAATAGAATCTAAATGAAACGAAGACACGTAATCGATAAAACGATCAGGATAGTTTCTAATAGTATCTACCTTGTCTATTATCCACGTGCTTGATATCCGCTCCATTCTTCACGATTCTCTAATATAATTTAATGATAAACTCATCCATCATTTACGAGGAAAGAATGATACTTTCCGGTATAATGCGATTTCTTTTAACGAACGGTCTTCTGACTTGCAGTCACGGAGAAAAATTCCTTTCCCGCTCGGCTAATTGCGAGATTTAATTACGGCGAACAAAGTTAAGAAAAGTCCGACTCGAATAAACACGCTCTACCAGCGTCCAGTTTGCCCTTCCTGTTTCGGAAGCGGAAGAAAAAGGATCGTCGCGAAAGTTGAAACGGTCCACGTTCAAAAAACGAACGGATTCGCAGATACGATTTGTTTCATAAAGCACGATAGTCGAGCTATTCTCCTATTACAATCGATTTAACGTTGACGTCGCTAATGAACCAAATTTTTCTCTTATATTTCAAACTTACGATCAGTGGTCCGTAATTAGATTTAAGTTTACCTAGAAACAATAATTTCTTTTTGTACAGATTATCATCTTTTCCGTTTTTATTAACTTTTATTAACTGCAGAAACAAATATAGAATTTTCTGTATAGAAGAATTCTTTATGTCTTCGAGGTTTCCAAATTATGGAGATTTCGATAAATATTTTGACACATGTTTATGCATTTATGAGAAATTCGAAGGTACAAATATTTGTAAGATGCGCGTAATAAAGTAAAATAATAAATATTGTATATATTAATATGTATTAAAAATACAAAATACAAAAATATTGCAATATTACTGCTATACATTGTATTAATAATTGAATAAAGAACAGCGTAATATTTAGCGAGTGAAAATAATTTCTCTTTACCTTCCATTCCTCTAATTAGAAAGTAAATAATAAATTCGAAAAACGTCCAACAGAAAAAAAAATACGTTACATTTTTTCACTTCGTTCTTCCATACATATTCATGGTGATTTAACTTACATAGTAGCAGTTACGAACCGTTTCATACATGATAAATTAAAACTCGATAAATCATCGACACGAAGTTACCTCTAATTAAATGCCATCAATCGCATCTTTCCTGATGAATGCACCGGTTAAAACGTATCCGACCAAATTTTCACTAAATCGACACAGAACAACAAATCGACTCGCCAATTCTCCATCAGTTGCAAACATTTCTAACCCTACAACCAAAAACCTTATGTTTCTCCTAATATTTACGAATAATATTTTCTGCGCACTACCATATTTCGCATTGTATTTCCTGTCTTAGTAACTAACAGTACATAATAAGCAATTTCGAAGGAGAAGATAAATTTATATAAAAATCAGGTATCTTGGCTAAAACAATAATCGTGGTGTTTCAAAATTATTTTATCACCTTCTACCTTAGTAGCTGTTGTCTCCACCGATATCTGTTAACTATACATAGTTACCTGAGGAAACATCAGATGCCAAAATTAGATTACAGTCACGTGGAAAAGTCTATTGAAATTCTTCGCTGTGCATATGTCCTACAGCGAGGTACGACGAATTTGCGAGACAAGGAGCCGCGGTTATCAAGATAGAAAGGATAGAAAGGAAACGAGAAAGTAGAAGAACCAACGAGAGAAAGAAACAGAGAAGGAAGGAGAGAATGCGCTCGCTCAAACCGCCATGCAAATATTTACTCATGGAGCGAGTAGATCGTGCAAAAATAGCCCCTGTTTCCCTCTTTCTCTCTCTTAGTTACATCTTCTTCCTTCTCGTATCTCTCTTCCTCCTTGTTTCACTCGTTCTTCCATCTCTGCTTGTCTCCCATCTGTTGGCAATTCCCTTCCTATCGCCCTCTCTTTTCTGTTCTCGTATTCTTACCCCGTCTTTCTTCCTACCGCGTTCCCGCAGGTATCGCGAATTGTAAACTCACCTGAAAGATCTGCTTGAGGGAGAAGAGAGCTCGTCGTAGCTCGCGGCCCTCGCTGTTCAGCAATTTTTCTGCAACAGACAAGCAACACGCAACCATTTATTATAATAATACCGTACGGTCGGACCGCATTGTTGCGGCTCTGGAGGATGGGTATTGGGTGGGAGTCGGTCAGTCGGCCTTCTTTTTTAGCGCAAATGGTTATCCTGCTCTTTTCTTATTGTACTTTGTTTTTCTTAGCGATGATGTTGTGGGAGACTGGTAGTTACGTTTTAAACAACTAGGCGCTTGTTAACATGGTTGCGATCGAGTACTATAAGAACGATTGCACGCTGAAGAATGCAAAATTTGTAAGAAGGAGATAACATCGATATAAGAAGCGTTAACGAGAGAATAATTTTTGTGTAGACTGTTTGAGGTCGAAGAAAGGTAAGTTGAGATATAAAGGAGCGAGTATTTTATGTTACCTTTTACAGATTTATATATGAATTACCTTCTTCTTTCCTTTGAACATTTATTAGCGAGAACAATAGAGACGTTAACGAAACACCGTATTATATACTTCAGCAACTATACATTAACCAGACGTTACCGGATCATTCAAATTCATACTAGTATATCTTGAGAAATAGATCGTCGTATAGTATACTTAATTTACATTAATTTTCTATGAATCGCGTTTTTTCCTGATTTCAAGCAAGTACCTTTCCACTAGAAAATATCACGAACTTAGCCTGAAAATATGTACTATTAGGTTGTCCGAAAAGCCTTTCTTTTATAGACTCGTCTTTTACAACGACGCATCTTTATACGAACATGAAATCTAATCTGTCGAACGTTGTAATCTTCATCTTGAGAGAACAAAATGGATCATACGTAATTCGATAAAATAACATAAAACGGAAAATATTGCGTATCCATTATTTCCTTATGAAACGAAAGAAACTTTTCGGACGACCTAATATTTACATACATACTGCTAGCTTTCTGTTTCTCGACTTATTTTCCGATCCTTCTATAAAAGATGAAAATTTCTCTCCCATTTTTCATTTTTTTTTTTTTTTTTTTTTTTTTTTTTTATAAAAATGATGCGATTGTTCTTCTACGGGGTCGATAAGGAAATTGACTGCAGCTGCTTACGCTCTAACGGTGCCTCGAAAGTGGTCGACGTTTCGCGCTGAAGGCGCGCGCAAAAGCGAACAAGCCACCCGGAAGTTCGTTTAGCGTAGGAAGATCAGGAACAGCTAGGTACACCGGCGGCGCTTTTGTTTCCAACGTTAAGCATTGTCGACGCGCCGTAGGGACTCGTTAATTATCAACTTCTCTTCGCGTCCGATTAAATCATTCGGTAGGTTTCTGAACGTGCTTTTCTTCCCTTCGTGTTATCATTCTCCCAAATCCTTTTCCCTGCTATACTCGATCTCTAATCCGATCTAAGCGAACGAAATAGAAGAAAAATTTATCTCGTGGAGAAACTGACAAAAGGAAACACACGGATAAATAATTTACGCAAAGCCGGCTTCAACTTTCCCAAGAAGATCTCAACGGACGATTTCACATCGTCGCACAATAATTCAATGGGGACCATTCCTCTCCTCGGTTGAAATCATTTATCGGGTTTAATTAGAGGAAAACCGGTAATTAAGTCCGCGATTAATTTTACACGACGAATTCACTGTTCCGCCTCTATTATCCAGCTACACCCCCACTCGCCGTTTCACGCTCTTTCGTCGGGCTTCTATCATCCTTTTTCAATCGTGGGTCGACCGTATTACTAATACTAATTGAATTCCATTTCACCAGCGGCGCACTAAATTCAATTTCACGGGACTCGGCGGTCGCCGAGAGATTTTCCAGCCTGCTGGAAATCCAGAGGAAGTGCGAGCAAGAGGGAAAACAGGTTAAAAGAAGTAAGAATAAACGTGCATAAAAGAGAGGGTGAAGAGAGAAGGAGAGAAAAAGAGGCAGATAGGGATACAGAGACCCTGTTACTCGGTGTTAGTACGGCGAAAAATCGGAAAATACATTATCTCTCGGAAAAATCGAAGAAATACACGACGTCGTGGAATAAAAAAAAGGAAAACCGGAAACTGTCCATGTCAATTTTACGCGTCCAATCTCCATTCCCGCTTCGTGATACACTGATTCTACGGTTTCGAGCACTGCATGCTCGGATGCACGCTCTATCGAACAGCACGAATGTTGATAATTGCTTGTATCGGTGTCAATGGGCGAATAATTTCATCTGCGACGCGTTGACCGTTCCATTATACTGGATGCAAGCTTGTTACAATCTGGTTGCTGTTCGATTATTGTGAACTGTAACTAGAAGCTACGAACGCTGATTACGAGCTACTTAATAGCGATTATAATTAGCAGGAGAATATTTTATGGTTGTGGTAAATTGTGCGAGAGAACAGAGAGAAGTATTACGATTACGATACGGTTTAGTAATTGATTACCCGGTTTTCAAATCGGTACAGCGACGAACAAAAATATTGACAGGGATCAGATTTTTCTGCAAAATTCTTGTACAGTTGAAATAATTCCCGTATCAGGTTTTAAACGCTTAATAGAGAGAATCGTTTAGAAATTTGTAATTCTATCGTGCGCGTTAAAAATCTTATTTTGTTTCCGACTTGATGAATTGGTTTCTTTTTATTGATTTTAAAAGTTGTCATTAATACAATTCTATGTGAAAGAAGGATTACGACAGATGGCATAGGGTGATTAATGTTTGGCAAAATTAATGCGAGAATTATACGAATGCAGAATTACTTCGCATATTCGAACGGGAAAAAATAGACGTTGATTAATTCCACAGGCGTGAAAAAGTCATTAAGATTCAATGACTTATTCAACGTTCGATATCACGTTCATGCTAAGAAAAGTACCTTCGTATTAAATAGAGAAGATCCCGAGGAAGAAAGAACGAAACAAACAAATCTGTAGTTTGCATTAAAATTCGAAAATACGTTTCAAAGTTCGATCACTTGTACGTGAAACCAACGAGTAGAACTAAAATTAATTAAGATTAAAATATTCTCTAGTTGTTCAGGCGAGATTAAAATTAATCCAGCGACAAGAACAATCCAAATTATTAAGAAAATATAATTCAACATAAATTCATTAAATAAATTCTCACGTAGAGTGTTTTTCCTAACGCACAGATTATTTGATTATTTCTTCTAGAGCCGGCGCGGAATATCTTTCAGCGTCGTTCGCTCTCGATTAAATAAAATCGTCAATGGTATGCGACAGCCGCCATAAAGTGACAAAAAGCGTCGGAGAAAAAGACGTGGAATGGAAAGTGGCGTGCAAAAGGAACAGGGAAACTCAAACCGCGAACCTTGCCGGATTTTTATGAAACCCGAGCCGGTCGTGCAATTGAGCTAATTTCCATACCCACGACTCTGCGTAATTTCGCAAACTCGCAAGGACGAGTCGTTCCGTTCAAGGATTTCGACTCTGAGAATTTATCGGTTTTCGTCCTCGACTTTGGCTATCTCTCCAACGATACGGCATGAATTACCATAGAACCGACCGTAAAGCTTACGCGTTAGATATACAGATCGCGTTATCGACCGTGTAGATTCCTTTGAATTTTTGTAAACGCTTGACAAAATAACGGGACGTGAACGTTTATCGTGAAACAGGAAGTACCGTCACGGATTAACGCGTGAAAATCTCGAACGTTCTTGACAAATGTACTTGATTTGCATATTTTGAAACGGGTATTTCTGTTTTATGGTAGTTTCAACGAATATCCCTCAAAAACGAATACTTTCTCGTTTAGCATTCGATTCCGAACGATAAGTTACGATATTACGCGTGTTACGAGAATGAGACGATTATCATTGATTCGTTGGAGTAACGTAAGATTTTGTCGAACTATATGATTGAACAACTATCAGCGAAACATTCTTTAAGTCAAGGTAACGAAACATCTGTGAGTAAAAGTTGATGACAAGTGACGCAACCACTGGAACGTAAATAGAATTTCTGCCAAATTGAAACGGCTAAGGATCTGTGAGCAGAACTTTCGTCGAACGTCGCAACCGAACATTTCCAAGCAGAACTTCCCGTCAAATCGACATAACATTAGCAGTAGAATTTCCATCCAACAGACTTAACCGAACAATTCCGACTAAACTTTCGTCCAATTGACGTAACTAACTATTTGTGTGTAGAAATTTCATCGAACTCACGTAACCACGTATTTTAACCGCAAATGCAAAACTTCCATCGTGTCGTCGGCGCACACCGGTCAGCTTTTTAAATATCCGTGGTAAAAAGATTTTCTGATTCTAATCTTGAATTTCACCCAGTTGGCATTTCTCGTTTTTATATTGCCTTTATCTAAACGTGTCCAATTCTGTTTTATTCCTTCGGTTCGGTTCTTTCTCGAATTAAAATCCACGCTATACCTGAATACGCGCGATTCGAGAAAAATTCAACCGCAGCGTTTTGCAGCGGCGGCAACTCTCGCGACACAAAGCGTATCACCGGTCTCGTTTGCTCGAAAGAAAGAAAATATCGTTTTCATTCATACGGTCTTATCTGTTCGTCTGTGTTTCTTTCTTTCGCGCGACCACGCCCTCGTGTTCTTCGACTCACGGTTTACGGATCCCAATTCGCGACTCCTTTCGCGGAAAAGGAGACCCGCGCGACCGCATAATCGACTGCTATCACGCGATCTTTAAATGCATTATGCATGTCGGCCTGTTACGGCCTAAAGGGGAGAGGTAAAGGGTGAAACAGAGACGGACGTATGCGAGCACAAGTAATTAGGAATCGCTGTAGGGGCCGCGTACGAGACGAAAGAGTCAGAATCGAGCAGTGTGCCGAGGGAGTAGCTCGAGAGAGAAAAGTAGACAGGAGCATAAGGCAAGAGGACGAAGAAGAAGGAAGATAAGGAAGCAACGAGTTCGAGAAAGAGAGGTGGAAGGACCCATCTTCTAAGAATAGCGGTCCCAAGGCCCTCGGGCCCTTGGCCCCTTCGTAATCAGTGACCATATAAGCAGAAACCTGTCTCCTTTTACCCTACGAACGTCGGGTCCTCTCTGTTCGAGACGTTAAGCAAGCTCACTGGTTCGTAACGCTGCGTTGCAACTCCGCTGGATCCTTTTTCCATTGAGTTTCTACGTTAGGTAGCGTGTGCCAGTGCAGCGCATCGTTACGACACTAAAAATCGAGAAAGCGAGAACGTCCTTGTATACGAGTTTGGGATAATCGTTATGGTCTTTGCGAGTTTTCTGATTTCCTTTGATATTGTTGAATTAGCTAGTCGATGATAATTACAGGCGAAGCTGAAAGGACGTCGAATCACGGTTTTTATTGCGTAGTTTGATTAATTCGTTATGATTAATTCACTTTGGCTAACGTTACTCGTTTTTTAATTCGTCACTATTAATACTCAAGAGAGCAAGAAACGTCGAAGATTAAAATTTCGTCCGACAGGTGTATCGTACGTATCGACGCATGTTGTACGAGCGGAAAATGTGCAATTTACAATTAAATTGTAGAAGCGAGGAATTGTATAACACGGATACAAAGAAATGAGATGCCCAAATTTATAAAATTTCTTTCAAATAGGAAAATTTTCAACATGGAAAATACGGCGAAAATAATGTTTATTAAGAGTCGTCAAATTTTAGACTGATTTTACTACCGTTCTCTATAATCATGTTCATATTTTCAAAGAAAGAACGACGATTTTAATTGGACCATTTCTGTCAGAGGCGGCAAAGTATGTCGAAAACGCAAAAAATGGAGAACTTCTATAGCTGTTACTTGCCTCTAAGACGAAGAATTTTGCGAGTGACGTTAGGAAGAAAATGGCGCGCAAAACGCGAGGTGTCGACTATGTTACGCTTGGTGTGATCTTAAGCAGCGTCGAACATGCTCGTTGCTCACATAAACGACCAGTTACCAACTCCGTAATTATACCACACGAGTTTTTAATTAATCGAATGTATTAATACAAGAATATAGCCCTAATTTTTTAATTGTAGCATGTTCAAATAAATTTTTGAAGACGAGCGACTAGACTATACAAAGGAGAGGCAATTCCAAAAAGAATTATTCAAATTAGGATAGGAATATTTTAAACATTTTCCAACGAACTGAATAAATTTTCAAGTATTTTCCAACAAATTTTCTAATAAAGATAAAATGCAAAAAAAATTAAGTTGCTATAATAAGGAGGAAAACGAAAAAGAGTATACTATAAGAATTTTCATAAAAAATGATTTGATAAAATGGAAGACAAAGTAAGAAAAAAGAATTAAATTTTCAGGATCGATTAATCGTTCCATACTTTTAAAGGTTCTAGTGCAAAAATAACTGTAACATGTAAATCGATATTTAATTGATTGTAATTATTTATACTTTTTAAATCAACTATCCAAATCCATGTGGAAGAAAAAGCAAAGAAAAATGAATAAATTAAATCGCTAACATCGCATATCCAAACGACGCGGAGTCTTAAGACAGCAAAGACAAATAAATTCGCAAAGTATTTCCGTAATTGATAAGAATTTCAACATGCAAAGAAAATGCCAAGAAAGCGGTGAAGACGAAGTCTATTTCAAAGTCGAATAGACCAGACTAGAGTTGCTGAGGGTGTACGAAATCCGATTCCACGTGTCGCGTGATGCGTGCGAAACATAGCTCACTTTGGAAGCGTTTCCTACAGCAAGTCTTTTTCCGTTCTTGCATTAATTGCCGCCGATTACCGTAATCTCTACTGGAGATCTACAATTTTTATAATTACTAATATTAACGGCAAACCTATCGAAACCACCACTTATACAATTCATTTATGCGATTATAACGATATTAAAATTGCATTAACGTAATCTCCAACGGAGGATCTGCGCTTCTTCACAACTAACAGCACTAATATCGTACTAACTTTCTAAAGGATCGAAATTTCTCCTTAATAATTATGATAATCCATATCGACTACCGTCATTTTCAACGGAAGATTCGCGGCTTTTACGATTATTATCTTAGTTAGTCGTTCGTATCAAAGGTGTTCTAAGTTTGTCGATTTAATTAGGAATCGACGATTCCATCTGGTTTCTGATATGTATAGTGGTTCGCATTTAGATTTAAGAAAATTGTTTGATTACGAGTTTGGCGAACACGCTAAATTCCGTGGCCTTGTCCAATGGACGAGGCCGCAAAGAGCTCGATTATTAACGAGCGAATTACTAATAACGGGATCGAAAATTTTACAAGAGGAACTGGCGTTGCTCCAGGGCAAAATTAAAACGAGCAAATCATTACACGAGGCCATTTTGCCCACTCGTCGATCGATGACCAGTGAAACGATTGTTTTTGTCCAACGGACGAATTAAGGAAAGAAAAAAAGTACGTCCAATTTATTGCCTATAAGGAACTTCTGTGTAATTTGCGCGGGAAAAAAATATTTGTCCTATAATTATGAAACGTACAAAAAAAAAAAAAAAAAAAAAAGTGGAATGATAGAAAATTGAATCTGGAACGTGCGAAAGAGAAAATGAATGGTGTACTCAATTAGTAGAACCGTACAAATATATTTTATATCCTTTTTTTCTGCGACTCAAAAGAAAGGAGCGAAGTATCAAAGAAGATCTTTCGAAAGAACGAAAAAATAAAGTACTTGGGAATAAATTTAAAAAAATCCTCTGTAAATTTCAATTTAATTTCAATTTCCTTTCAAACTAGTCTTACGAAACTCGCCAACTTCTAAATAAAAATAAATAAAGGAACTTGCGTAAACCAACAGGAATCAATTCAAAACCAATGAAAATCAAATCACTTATTCAAACGTACTTGAAATTCATAGACAACTAATATTCGTAGTAATAAACTTTTACGCTTTTAAATATGACACCAATACTTTTCTTTCTCTTCTAACAGATATTATTTAAATATTCAGTCTATATTTACATTATTACAAATCTTTCAATTATACGAATACAAGTATAGTACAATAAATCTGAACAAGTTGTACAAGGTACGATGCAAGTACACCATCTTATATCTTAAATACGAAGAAGAACAAAGTTGCACAACTCGCGAATTAAAGGATTCAATTTGCTCGAAGGCACTGGAATTATTCAATCCCGTGTGTCACGAATCAGCAATTAAAGAAATCGAACAATTGCAGTAGACACGCCTCCGATGATTTACGTTGCTTTAATCATCCGTATTAAAGACAGCCGTTTCCCCCATCGAGGGTGGACAGGTCGTGGTGCCGTTGAAATATAGACGCGGCCAGGAAACGACGAAATATCGAGAATAAGCGAAAGGGCCGACAGGTTTCGCGAGAGACGAAGGTACACGAAGCACCGTTAAAATATGTAAAACGACACGGTCCACGTCGGCTTCCGCTCCTCCTTCCTCCGCCCTTTTCTTTTTTCGTCCTCCTCTTTTTTTCAGCCGCTTATTCTGGACCTTCGATCATCTCTCCTCCACCAACTTCGTAGGGTTCAACGAACGGCTACGGCCCGCAGGTGAATTCTGCGGGACGACCAGACGCGAGCCCGAGGTTTTCGTGTCGTTCGATTTGCCAAACTTGAATCGCGCAGCGGTTAGTTAGCGTTTTCTGTTTCTGCGATCGACATGGTAGACTCATTTCCCAGCGTTGCTTAATTGGTTTAGCGAGACCGCGTGCAGGATCGAATTCTACGATAATTGAACGATTTTTTGTTCCCGGACCGTGGAAAACGATTGGGAACTCGGTTCCAGTTGTTCGATCGAGCAATTTCATTCTGAAGAATTCTTTGTCGTCGATACTCTGTGGTTTTTTGCTTGCGCAGATAATAATTGTATCAACCAACGATAGAGTTATTTGAGATAGCCAGTTATTTGAATCAGTTACTCGAAAGTTTAGCGATGATTATTTATATATATTGTAAAAATAAATGCCAAAGATATTGTATATTTTTCTTGTTAATTTATAGCGAATGGATAATCGTTTATTTCTGTATATTGAATCTGAACAAGTCAACATCCTTGTTTCTTTGGATTATAATGCAAATGCTGAACTCTCTTATACAATAAATAATAATATTCAAGGATCGATAAATTGTGTCCAAATTATAAATTTCCATTGCACAATTTTGCTGTTTTATAGCAAATGGAACAATAGGGCAATTAGATGGTCTGTAATGTATAAAATTAATGTGTAAAGCTTTATTTGTTTTATTAAATTGTCACTGCTACGACGAGAGCATTTATACACTCGTAACTTCATTTATTGTAACCTTATAATCTGTAATTTGCAAAATTTCACGAGTAATGTTACTTCAATCGTGCAAGAAAGCCATGATGATAAATGATTTTATTACATTTAATAAATAAGAAAGAAGACCAAATATCTAAATCTAAAGTCCCTGAACAACAGGAGAAAATTATTTAAATTAACGAGTATTTCATTACAATAAAGTTATTTCATTTGAAAATTGTAATAAGAATTTTCTATATATATATATATTCTAACTAGTAACAAGTGTTACGGCAAAGAAAGTCATCAAGTTTCCTTTAGATTCTTGCTAAGATTACTTCATTGTACATATCAAACTGTTCGTAACTCAACACGTTTCTTTTCATTACAGCGACAGATGCTTCGACTCAATTTGCAAAAACCCGTACGTCCATCTCGTCGCCGACATTCTAGACAACAACTTCATCACTTTTAATTACTCGTCACCTCCTTAGCTTCTCTCAGACGGACGCATGTAATTAGAGGTAGCCCGACGACCGATTTCAAACGTAATAACAAGCTGAACGAGCACCCGCTAAGAAACTCTATCACGTTTTAACGTCCGTTTAATTACCGTCTGTTTCAGAGGAAAGAATTTTTCTGCTAAAAACGCAACGTTGCCGTTGAGTCAACTTCTCTACGAGTCAATGCGCGTAACGCTGTGACAAAAGACCGGCAAACGATATATTAGTGTGTTATTTTGATATTTTTATCGTAAACGAACTTTTACGTTTTTCGATCATTTAGTTTAAGTCTGTTTAAAATAAAAATTATTCTAATAACTAGAGTTTTAAACGTTTAAATCTGGAACTTATGTACATTTTTACATCGACCGTAAATTTAAGAAAACAAATTTTGCGTGCATGTTCTTTGAGCGTTTTTTTTTTTTTTTTTTAATCTTTGTACGTTTATCTTATCTTACTTTATAAATAAGTCAAGATAGTGGAATTATGATTTTCATCACCATACACGAAGATTGCAACTAGTACTGATTATACAATTATTTTTCAAATTTGCGTTTCCAAGATTCGTTATTTACACAGAGATAGTTCTGTTTTAAATTTACAAAAACAAAGAATATCCTCCAAAGAATATAAACTATGCATTCTGTTAGAAATTTCGAAATATTTCATCAAAGATCTGTTTTAAACCTGCTGGACTCTTTGAACTTTTGCGTCTCGTTCTTACTCTCGTTTCCATTTCCATTTCATTCTCAAATCTAAAAGATATTTCAAGATAGAAGAACGCAATTGTCAATCGGAAATGAACCAACGAGCGCAGCTTAATCTTAATACATTATCAGTTGTATATTATCGAATAATAATCAATTACTAACAGTATTTAAATAATGTTCATAACGCGTAAAAAAGTTGCAACGATTCAAGATGACGTAAAGTTTGGTGTAAAGGAAAACGCGATAAGTATGTATAAGGGTTCGTTTGAGTAATTCCTGTTAGACAGACTTAAATTTCACGACGCGCGCGCTTGATGCAACAACATACTCAAGATTGAATGCACTCGAATATGAGGACAATCACGATTACACTTAGTTAGATCGGTTACACTTGTACAAGCACACACATAGATCGGCACAATACCATATGCTACAGCACGAAAGGCAACGTAGTCACGCTCTCGACTGAAATAACAACGCGTTGCGATAAAATTCGCGCCACAACTTTTTATCGACGATCAGGAGCTCGTACGGAATATATTGGGAAATAAATCTCTCTCTGTTCGTTAAAAAATAATGAGGAGAATCGGCTATTGTGCGCGTTGTGTTTCAAAAGAAACTAGAATTCACTTAACCGAATTTTACGAACTCCAAATTGCGAGATTACGACGCTCGTTTGGGAAACATCTCGCCTCCGTTCTTTCAATTACTCGTCTTTGTGTTGTAAAAACAGATTAATGAATATATGTATATACAGTAGATAGAAGGGAAGTTCGTCCAGTACGATTTTCGGTTTAAAGTGTTATGTAATTTATAAGAACACACAAATGAGACAAAGATAAATGATAATGATCACCGATAATGAAACTCGAATAACAGGTAGGTTGGAAATAAAAATACATACTATATGTGTAAAAGATTCTACGTGCAATGTTTAAAAATAATATAAATATAATATATACGAAATGGAATATTTAAATTTCCACGAGAAAAGATGTATGAAGAGGAAGAGAAAAAAAAAACATACCGCGACGATCTTACACAAATCAAGCTCGAATTATATAAAATACTAACAAAAAAAGAAAAAAAAAAAATATTGAAGATAAAATTATATATCGTACAAAAATTTCTACGTTTAACATCTAAAAGTAATCCAACGTCTCTACATTTGCGATTTAATATTTAAATCTCGTGAAGAGAAAATGTTTTAACATGGACAAAAAATAACATAGAATCACGCTTCTGCTTCGCCAGGCGCCGTCGTAACAACCGATCATTTATTACATTTTTTTCCTCCCGCCTCGTTGAATTTCAACTCGACCGACCGGCCGCCGTCTTTTCCCGGGGATTGACAAAATAAGATGTTTCGCCGGTGCTGGCTTGATCGCCTCGCGGCGATCAATCTTTTTTTCCCCTCTTTCTCTGTGCGCCAGAAAAAGGCGACGCGGCTACGTTTTCGTCGACAGCACGAAGAACCGGCGAAGACCCATTTTCACGGTGATTTTAGCGGGAAATCTCGTCGCGTGCCGCACGATTCAATTTTCCTCGGTAATATTATGATTTAACGGGGCCGACCAACCGCCTCGAGCGTCGAGAACGCCTTTCGGTCGTTCCACGACGACGCTGCCGACGACGAAGATGACGTAGACAACGATAGCGACAAATCCGAAATAATTACGAATGCGTTGCCACAAAAATATTATGTCGCGTAGAATGTGTGGAAACGATTCGCGAATGTTTGTAATTGCTTAATGGAATTAGTAATTTCGACGAGGTTAGCTTCGTGTAATCGCTTTTGCAATTACGTTTCAACGGGGTGTATTGTTAAGCACTCGGCCTTCCGACATACTTTTCCTGCTTGAATCGGGGAAAAGCATTCGTCGTTGGTACGTAATGCTTTGTAATGGTGAAAAGAAGGTTAAATTGGATTCGCGAGTCATCCTGTGATTGGGGAAGGTACGGGTTCTCTGCTTTTTGTTATTTCTCTTCCTTCTTTCGAACTGCTAGAAAATGAAAGAGGTTGGCTTTTGACAACGAGAAAATGTAGTTTCACTTCTATTTAGATTAAATCAAAATTCTGCTCGGCAATTACATATAGAAAATGAAAATCTTTATACTTATCGAAACAACAATGAGATCGTTCAGACCGCGACAATTAGTTTAATCTAACAATCATTAAAAGATGATTTATTGTAATCGAAATACTCAATTTCTTATTGAAAATTCGACATATAATTTTTAGCGATATTTAATTTCGACATATTAATTAACAATTAATATTATATATAGAAACGTAACACATTATCCAATATGTTTATTCCGCTTATTTGATACAGTTTATGCTTGCATAAGTAAATCCGTGCGGCATATTATGTAAAAATGAATTGCTATGACGAATTATAAATTGCAGGGGGTAATATATCTAACTATATATCGTATCTATCAGTCTATTTTCCCATCGAATTATTCCATCAACGACAATGAAAGAAGAATGTTAATATCAACTGTATGATCACGTATTCAAAATGAAAAGTGTTCGTATAATCAACGATTGCCTTTACACAATTATTCTCCATTGCGAAGTCACATTCGCCGCATGAGTCGCGGGTTGAAAAAGAAACTGCATCGCGGTCAGCGGGCACAGTTTTTATTCGACATTGCGTGGTTAACCATCACCTGTCACGGTGATTAATGGCTTGTACTCCCTAGCGAAGCCCTAGGCCGATTTTTGTCGCCGCTACACTGTTCTGCACTTTATACACTGGTCATTACTCTGTGCGACGTTTTCATCAAAAAGAATTACATATCTCGGACAGTAACGTTACATTAGATCTTTCCTCGAGCCGGCTATAGGGGTTCGTGACTTGTTCTCTTTCGAAAATTGATTCAGGTCTCCTCGGTGAACGATAATCACGCAATATGATACGATCCGTGTCATTGGTTGTTAACGAACGCGGATTTCAAACGTGTAATTTGATTATACGCTATTTATGAATGACGAAAGGACAAAACGTTTCAATTAATGATCCTTCAATCCTGATTCAATAAAATACATTGCGATTTCTCGAACTGTCACTAAATCCATATACGATGTTTATCGTCTAATAGATCGCAAATGCTCGAGTAAAAACGAACGAAAGCTTATTCGATGTTGTTTCATATGATATCCTTTATGCAATAATTAGTTGGATTTAACATGACGGTAATATCGTTCGCAGAAACCCAGCGATAATCGTACGGTTAAAATTATCGATTCTATGTAATTATAAATTATGATATTTCCATGTAATTATAAATTATCTATTGTAATGTATTAATATGATATACATTTATGTCTTTAGTATACATGACTAACATAAATATACCTATTTATTGTAAAGTAATATGAATTTTATAATCAAAAAATTGAAATCGCGTACAAATTGAATAAAAGATATATTGTTTTCAAATTTGTCAGCGAAATATTTCACCGTTCTTGTATGGTAAAATTTGACTGGAGCTTTATTAAATGAACTTTCGTTAAAATCGTAACTTAATACTTTTTAATAAAATGTCAAAAGTTAAAATAAATAACGACTATATTTTATCAGGGATATTAATGTTTTCAACAAAACTAAAAAGAATATTGAAACAAATAGTAAAAAAGCTGAATATATTCCATTTCCTAAACAGTTTCACTTTTATATTTCCAAAAGAATTTCTAATTATTTTTACAACTAACAATCCCGCTGTTTCGAACCTCGATATACCTATGTACATCTAATCTCTCACGTTTGATCATTATTATATGGATGATTCATGAATCAGTGTCAATGATTCGAGAAAACGATATTTCCTATGTGGCTAACGATTCTTTATCGATCATCGGACCGAAACGCAGTAAGTGGAGCAAGATTTGACCCAGCGATGCTGGTTAGAGGTCGGGGAATCGTCGTGAATCGGATGATCCATCCAAGTGGATCGTGGGAGCCTGTGGCTAGATTCGAATCGAGTCTCGGATGTACTCACCTATGATAGTATGCACCCTCACAGACAGCTGTGTCCTGAGGACGATCGAATTTTTTCGGCTGTAACAGAGAAAAATAGAGAACGACATTAATGATCGTGTAGTCGCACATGCAAAACTGACAGAGGATTAACTATTCAAAATTTGTATATTATATATTTATAATTTAAATAGTATAAACAATTCCTGTTCATTGAATTAGAATTATGAATAATTAAAAAACGTCGATTGTTATAAAATTAATATCGTTCACAAAATTTTATAAATGCGTCATTTACTTTTAGGAGAATTGTACTTTTGAACTTAATGGATGAACCTAATCATAGCGAGGTGATGTCAGAATCATAAAGTCAACAAAAATAGACTTGTTACGTTTTCCCCGTGTATTTTTCAAGCGACCAAGTACTTTTATGCGTCACCATATTAACAAGTCTTTCATATCGACCAACTGTGTCTCGATTTTCAACACGTTCTTGGCCATTTGCTGATCCAATAGTACTGACCAATAACACGCCCGTCAAAAAATGGGTTAAGCATTCGAAGAACGTGGCGGATGCCCGTGGCTGAAAAATCATCGGGACATCGCGTAATTACCTCTTAGACGATGGGCCGATACTAATTATTCGTTGTGAATTAATCGAGCCTGCCGGTCGGTAATTACTTAATTGAGGCTGCGTGAGCGCTTGCACAACGCTTGCACCGGCTCGCCGTATAGAACGCGACTCGGCGCGACACGAATTGGGTTAGAGTGGCTCCGCTCGGAATCTGCCTCGTGCACCTTGGCTAGCCGCGGCGAACTTTAAGGCCCTGCGAACCTTCCCACGCCACGCGTCCCTGAGAAACTACGGCGACCGCGTGCACAAAGGATTTCAGACGAGGACGAGAAGACGAGGAAGAAGAACAAGGAAAAAAGAACGAGGGGTGCCAGGGAGGACGAAGAGGAGACCAGAAAAGAGAGAAGACGAAGACACCGGCGCGGCGGCATGAGCGAGCGTCAAACACATCCGGGGCAAAAAAGTCGGCTACGTACGCGCGCGTTAATAATGTTTCCGCTCGTTAAACGAGCGAGACGGAGCGCGATTACGCGTTTTGCTTTTCCCACAAGCTAAACACGTACGTAGAGGATACCGAGACACGGGGCGACGTGGTCGTGTGCAAATGCCCCGTCGTTCGCGGAACACGCTGCACCGGCCGCGATTCTAGCGCGAGCGCGAGGGTCTCCGGAGATCGATCCCCGATTAAGCGCGATTGTGTACGCTGTCTTCATGAAAATTTCAAAGCCGTGATGAGAAATCGTTTTTCTAACGCCTAGCTGTGTGCATCGTCGCAACTGTACAGACTGGAAACGCTGCAGTGTTTAGGAAGGGGGTGAGATTCTTGCGAGACAAAAGTAAAGCTGTGTGCATTGTGCTTAGGAATTACATTTGGTTAACTTCTTGCATATGTATTTCGTTCGACGTTGCGTATGTAAAACTGGTCCAAATTCTAGTGTGCAATGTCAAAGATATTATTTACAGAAATATTGGGGAAGTAGTGGTTTTATTATCGTTAATTAATAAGAAAGGAGAAGTTTCTTAATTGAGATCTTGATTCTTCTTAATTTTCTTAATTTCTCTATCGGTCAGAAGTTTGGAGGCATTAGATACGTGCAGCATAAGATTGAAAAATTTAACAAGAAGACAGCATAGATTTTTTATCACCTTGGGCAACTTGTTCGACGAGAATCTATCAAATTAAAAAAAGTTACTATTGATATTTATACTATAACATTAATTTTGAATTAATACAGATCAGCAGGAAATTTAGTATAAGTACGATTAAGAAAATAATTCCATGGTTCTGTCTAGTAGTATAAAGTATGAGTTTGCAGAAAGTAACATTTTATCGCTAGCTCAATTCCAAGTAAAGTTTGACTGTAGCAATACCAAAATTCAGGAATAAAATAGACATAATATAATTTGATATATTCGTAGAATATAATAGGCGCATGTGAATCACAGATTACTCTCATAACGGGTCAATACAGTTTCTACTAATCGCGAGATTGTATCAGGTACTCCCAGATTCCAGGTTCTCCAAGGATCCGATCCAAGTGGATCACGGAAGTTCTAATATTCAGAAGTCAGAAACATCCATGATCGTCAATAATCGAGAGTAACGAAGGCATTAGGGTTTGTTTCTCAAGCATCAAAATTTTGAAGTACATCGTGATCTTAGCAATATTAATTCGACGATCCTAGGATCTCGAGCACCCTTGGCATACCTTGGTACCCTGGGACCTTGAAGACTATGGCTCCTTTGCGTCGCTAGACTTTGGAAACCTTTCTCGACAACCTTCGAATTTGGAGAATTTGGGAACGCCATAGACTCTAATGCTTCCAGAAACCTAAATCATTCGTGGTTCTAAAAATGCTGGCTACTTGTTAATCTTGCAACGTTTAAATCTGCAACCAGCTTTCTTTCCACGACAGCAGAAATATTTCGATATTTCATAGAGGTTTAATAATCCTGGAATCTGAACACATTCTGGGTGGCTCACATAGGTACGGGTAGAACTTGCGTACATCCTAAATGCCTCTCGTAGCTTTGATACCTCCGGTGACTCCAAATACCTCCAGCACCTGTAGAATTTCCAATCTACAAATTCCAATATTAGTTCTCGGTCCTTGGAGACACTTGCATCTGTAGTACATTAAGACTTTGAAGCTATGTGTGATTTAGATCCGTTACGTACCAAAGTCAAGTCCTTAGAGCTAGCCATTGAAGGAAATAGATCTCTTTCATCGGGTATAAAAAATCTGGCCAAAATTTCAATACCCATATAAACAGGATTATGCGAATAATTAAATAAATGGAATAAATAGAATTAAAGAATAATGATCTTTGTAATCTGATTTTTCAATCTAATTTTAGAAGTTTGAGATATACACCTCTATCTTTTTATTGAAATTTAAACATCGTTTACAATTTCTTGCACAAATATAATTTAATATTTTATGATCGTCACTGTAGGTTTCTAAAAATCCGCTGCACCATGTCCTACTAATCAGAGATATCGCTATTTATGAACACATATATTTAAATGAGAAAAATGCGAATAATTTTTCCTTCTTTTTGATTTCGAACGAGTGCAAGTATAGGCTTCCTAATTAAATGGATTTCCACGAATTAAAGTGCCTACTCTCTTTTTCAGGAAAGTGTGTAGAACGTGAAAGAATAATTATTCGTTTCCTTTACTCATAACAGAACTATAGTATTCCATAAACGAGCATATCGAAGTTAATAATTAAGAATATCACAAGTTAATTAATAAGAAACAAATCACAATGATGCATGCATTACATACTTCATAAATAAATCATTCCAATAGCGATTTACATATCTCACAAGTGCATCTCCACCTAATTTCGAATCGTTGCTTTCAAGAGCATAGAATTTATGTAGAATAATCCACCAGACTGATGTATATGGAATGTCGTTTTCTAAGCAGAAATTTAACCACAATATTTATATATGCATGTATTCCACATCTTGTGCGTATATATTCTACACCTAGAAAAATCTTTCCCGTGTTGAAACTATCAGCATCTTTTAAAAGATTATAGATCGTTGATATACATACATGCTACACCTAAAAACGCCTACCCCATACAGAATCAACGGGATTCGAAATAATTACAGATATATTTGGAAAGAAGTTGTCCTATACGAAAAGCATCAAACATATCTTAAGAAATTATGAATAAAAATATAAATCATAAATAGGTTCTTCGCATTTAGAAAAATCCATCCTAAATCACGAGCATCGATAATTCAAAAGATTTCGTATCAAAGAGCATCGACCCGTTGAAGATTAAATGCGTGTCGTTAATACACGAATTACGAAGTTCGGTGAGACGCGATTGAAAAATATCACGAAGTTTTAAGCAATCCCGGGGATCATATCCGCGCCCGGCAGCAAAACTTTTGATCCTGGCTTGGTTCTTGCCTCGCGGCCCCGGTTATCCCGTAAACAAACCATTTCCATGTGAATCGAGGGGAAAGAAGCCGTGGAACGACTCCTTGGATTCCCTTAAGAGAGTTGACTCACGGGGACAGGGGTTGCTCGAATAAATTAAAAACTTTCCGGCACGGGGCCAAGTTCAATGTCGGCAGTCGACTCGCTTCCGACGACATCCTCGTCGACGTTTATGTTTCCACGTAAACAGACCGCGGTTTCGTTCTCTTTTTCGCGTTGCGTTCAATCTTCGCTCGCGTAATTGCCCCGTATTGTTCCGCGGTAATTGGCCGACAACAGACGTCAACGGACGAACAGGGCAAGCTCGTGTGCTCGTGGAAAGTAGAATCTCGATCTCGCGATAGTCGAGATGGAAGTTTCGAAAGTTATTCGAAAGATACGTAGGTGAAGGGTAGGGGAAGAATCGGATTGAATTTAACGTGGGCTTTGCGGAACGGCGAAGTATAAACGTACTAAGATTTCTCTCCAGCGAAAAGGATGAAAGGAAAATGGTCATTGAGTCTAGTCGTTTCGAGACGAAATGGACGAAAGTGTTAAGAACAGATTTCCGAAGTTTTGGTTTATAGATTAGATTATAGATTTATAAAAGTTCTTTTCATGCATGTTGATAGTAGCTGCTTATTCTTTCGTGTGTTGCGTTGTTTTATCATTTTCGTTAGGAATGTGGCACTTTTTATTTCGTACCGTTTCTACAATGATAAATAAAAATTGAATAAATCCTCGTAGTCGTGGTATTTTACAAAATTTCTTTCCTCCTTCTGACTATGAAGGGTTACAAGAAACGTTCTGTACATCGAGAAACAGATTCTTTATCTTTGAATAAAATGGTGTATTTTCGTATCGATACCGGGAAAAGGAATGCGCAAACACATACAGTGACCTTCGAACGATCTCAGACTGTTGAATACTTCTTTACAGAGGCAAGTGGTTCAAGCTTCGGAGACCTTATGTAAATAATGTACAGAGTAAAAGACCTCTTGGTTCTTGCTTGGTTAAACAAATTCGATTTTCATATAGTCGTTCGTATGTGGTAGATTTTGGTAAAAAGTATGTGAAGAATATAGAATCGTCTTTAAAAAGAACCGTGCAAAAATTTAATTTTATACTAACTTAAACTTGGTTTTTATATTATTAGTTTTTAATATACTGTGCTCTCTTACACAATAATTTACTAATCGACAATATTGATAAATTATAATACGATATAAAATCGATAAGCTAGAAGTTATAGGATCATGTAACCTTCTCTTTTACAATTACAATACACTTCCTTATCCCTAGATGCACCACCTTTAGCAAATATCATCTCAATTTTCAAACGATGTCATTAACCGTCTCGTTCTCCTTAAGACCCCATCAAATATCTCCCTTCCAAAGGAGCATATCACGGGAATTTCTCTAGCAGAACTTTGCCACGTCTGTTCACGTAAGACTTTGAAGTTTGATCATAATCGAATAGACCGGCCGCACGCGAGATCTAAATTTCATTTAAATTCAGAATGAAGGTTTTACCTGAAATTAATGGTAACCTGTCAAGCTTGGTAAGTAGATTGCATTTTCGCCGGGGCTATTACTTGATCAATGATAGTTACAGATATAGGCAAGGAATCTTCCCTAACTTCCTGTACTTTCAAATCTGATACGATTCATTTCCTTGTAAAGTAAGAATGAAATTGCCCCAGTGAACGTATCAAATACAGTTACACACATTAATATTCGGACGCAGCACTATCTCCGTAATTGTTGCTTTGTATAAGAGAGGATCGTTTAAACCTCCTCATGCTTATTTGACAACATGAACCATTTATCGTAGTTTGAAAATACTTAAAGAATTTTTGCCTACAGGCAACGTTTAGTTGTACGACAAATTTTTAAGAAAACGAACGTCGTTCCATTTGTCTTATCAATTCGACGCGATCTTCCTCTTTGTAGCGCTGTATGTAAATTCAATTGACGTGTAAACACTGACCAAATAACTCTTTAGCGAAACACATCTACTCCACCTTGGCGTAAACCAGCCAATTTACAGGCAATCAGCTCGACATAAAATCCTCGTTAATTGTTTCAGCTGTCCCGCAAACCGAACAAACGTAATCCACCATTTCTCGACACTCCGCAAACGTAAACTACACGCGAACAATGGAACTGCTCGAGTCGCCGAAAATCGCCCGCAACTCCATTCACGGTTTATTCTCAAATTTCTCTACGAGTAGCGACGACCGTTGTTGCGTGCTCGATCCGGCTGGCAACGATCTCCGGTCGACTCTAGAACGAACCTCGTTGAGCTGCGGTTGCCCCGGAAAAACAAGCCGATCGTATCGCTGCCTCGGCTCCTCGAGATCGACTCGAGATTCCATGTAAATGCGATCTCACCCTCTCGACGGTGCGGCGCAGCTCGCCAGCACCGAGTGCACCCGCGAGAGAATGAAAAGTGGCCGTGGGGAAACGTTCCCTTGCAAATGGAATGCAAAATCCTGGACGGTGTGTGTCGATGCTCGTGGGAACTTTGCCGTCCGTAAGCACGACGACGAAAGTCCCCGACGAAAGGATTTCCAATCTCCTTTAATGGCGCATTAATCGCGACTCTGCCGAGGGGACGCAACTGGACCAGAAGAGAGAAAAGAGAGGGGAAAAAAGAAAAAGCTACGACGATGGAGGAATCGAGGGAAACGGGTTGGGAAAGAGAAAAGAAACGAACGAAGGAAGAGGTTCGTCGCGATAACCCCCGGATCGAAGCGGTTTTCAATTGACAACGGAGCGACCGATAGTCTGCGAAGTTTCCACCCAGTACCGATTATCGATACTCTTGCGTCGAGCGACGGCTTTGCCGCGCGCCAATTTCTCTCGAGCGTTATGAAGTGGCGTTAAATAGACGCGGCAGAAGCGTCTTTTTACCGGGATGAGTCGCGGGATACTTGGACGAGATGTTAACGGTTAAGAGAGATGAGGTGAGTACATGTTGCGAGAGCTACTTCAGGTGATATTAAGACGATGTCTCTTATGGGTTTATAGTGGCTTGGAGCTGAGATTTATTGGTTCACACGTTGAAATAAGGACGGTCCCGTACGTGGAATAATCATATTACAACATGAAATACAAGCATTTTAAGTACATAACACGTGTATGTATGTATGTAGAAGGAACCGCTATAACGATGTTAATCCAATTAGATAAGAATCAAATAAATGAGTTCTTTTCTCTCATTTTTATAAACCGTAACGTGTTCTTATAATAATAAATGTAGAAATACTTTGCCTTAGATTGTAAGAATCTGCCATTTCCTGTCTATTTCCCACAAATACTTATGTCTGTTTTATAAATAGCATGCACGTATACGTAAATATAATTTATTATAATCTAAAGGAAAGCGTTAGAACATACGTACACGATCCAAGGTATATCTGAGAGAAACTAAAAATACAGCTATAAGTTAGTGACTAGAAATGCTTCGTTTCAATTGTATTTTTTTTTCAAAAACACAGTTGATATTTATATGTACCACTTTGCGTAATTCACATCTAGTCTACTATCAATCATATTCATAAGAACTTTCTGTTACCATTTTCTTAAGTCGCGACCAATTCTGTGATTTTGCTACTCTTTTCTTTTCTTGATATTCTTTTCTTTAAATTCACCTTTAATTTATCAAACCACATCGAGTATTTTGTATAGATATATCTATATTTTCGTGGTCTATACTGCATTCTTCGTAATACGTTTGAGTGTCCTGTAACGAATAGGAAAGAAGGGAAATAGAAAATTAACTCGTTCTTGTCAATAACGATAATATTCATCGGTACTTCTAGCTAGTAATAACAAAAGTAGCGTGAAGAAAGTTACTTAGAGACTAGGCTCTACGTCTTAAGTTCTAGACTCTTGAAATATAAATTAAATTCTTCATACTTCCCGAACACTTTTCCTCGCACAAACAACTGAATAAATATTATTAGTGAAACGTTAGAAATCACGAATTACAAATTAGTACATTTTCGCGTCGCAATAACAAGTTCTATAATAAAAATCTTGTAACATTTTTGTAATTTTAACAAATTAAAACAAATTAATTGTTTTTATAGAATTACGACAAGTTTTGAATTGCAAAATTATGCGCTATAACATACAATTCACTATTTGTAACTTATTAATTTACTAATATTATTATGTAATTGATGAATTACTACTAAAAGTAATTCTAACTTTCACAGGCTAGATTGCTATTAAATAAACATTTCATAAATCGAACTCATTCTTTGTATAAATTTAAGTTTTAACAACAAACAATTATCAATCAACAAGTGTTTCAAATCTTCCAATACAATACCATACATATGAAAACAAATTTCACAAAGAGCAATAAATATTATAATCAATAACTTCTATATAGTCCTGCAAGACCAAATCATCGATATAACGATTAAACAGATCGATAAATTAACCATCCTTGATCCTATCTGTGCTTTACAAAATCGATCGAAACGGTTCAACGCCCTTGTTTCGAACTCGTAAGAAGAGAGAAGAAAGGCCGACCGGAAGCTCAGGCCACGAACAAGCCATCCAGCTATCAGGCACACGGTGTGTTCAACGAGTCGAGCATAATTTCGTTGGTGATTAAAAATGCCAAGCTGTCAAACCGCAGGCGAATACAAACTGCATGAAGCGCGCTGCGTCGTGCGGAATTACCTCGAGCAGCCAGAACTTTCGAGGATCAGGGGCTAATTGGCCTACCGGAAACTATAATGTAACTACTCGAAACTTATCGAAGGGAGAGAAATTTCCAGCAGAACGGCCCCGATATTCTAACAATTATTCCTGAAACTTTCGAGTAACCTCTTGCTATAGTTTCAAAACGATCGGTCTGCAAAAATCTTTTGGATACCGTTGTACGATGAAAATTTCCAAATGCAGACAGTTTCAATTAAAGTTGTAAAATTCTGTAAGTAAATTGGTAGGGAATAATAGATATTATACGATTTCTTAATAAAATACGCTATTATTATTTGTCTCTATGGTATCGTATAATACAATTTAGTTCCAGGCCATATAAGCCAATGAAAAGACAAGTTTTCCTGTTTAATGCCACATTTAACGAATCTGTGGAACAATCGTCATGAAAATTTCGTCGTAAATCGGCTTAAACTCGCTTCGTGCTCGCCGAGTTTCTTCATTCGCTATCTAAATTTCAGTCGAAGTTCAAGTATCTTCGAATTAAGTCTGAATCCGAGTATTTAGGTTAAACCCGAGTTAAGTGCAAGTTGGGCTAAATTTAAGCGAAACCTGAGTCACGTTCGAAGCATGTCGTAGCTCTGTTCTTGAATCAACTCGAATTTGCGGAGATCGCGAAAATCATACGTTACACCTATCGCGCGGATAATTTAAGAAACGCTGATTCAAATACGAATTTTACTCAAAACTCGAATTAAAATTTGACTCATTGTCAGCGAGGAAAACAGTCAAAGTAGAAAGAATTCTTGTGTGTGTTATTCAACAAACTTTCGACAAAATTCGACGAAGGCTCTTGAACCTCGGCCAATTCGTAACCCTTTGTCACGCCGCGAACCTGCCAATTGGCCATTGCCATCCCGCTAGCCGTGTTAAACGCACGGAAATGCTATACTATTGCATGAATTAGAATCATCGAGAAAAACAACTCAGTAGACGTAACAGAAACTCGTTATGTTCTGGCAATTTTTGATATTACGTGAACAAGCATGTTGGCTCCGTTAGATGTTAATTAGGATCACGATACTTCAAGCGACATTTACGACAGTTGGAGAGATTTATCTTGAAAATAAACGTACAGTTTTATATTACGTTCTATTATTGGATGCATTATAATTCTTAGGTGAATGATATTGAAGACGATACATGGATCGTTTTCATGCAACCGATTCTTAAAAAATATCACCTTCGATATTAAAATGTAAAATAAAGGAAAATAAAATATGTAAATTTCTTCGGCGTTGAAATTAAAAATTCAGAGAGATAAATAATATAAATTCCTTCGATAATAAAAATGGAAAGATATCCAACTTTTCAGGGACGCAGTTTTTTAATTTAGAAAATTATTTAAGATATTTTTTAAGAGTAGATGTATCAGGTATGCTGAAATCTTAACAACCTCACCTTTAGATTGATTTTCAAGATAAGTTTTGACATTTTTACATCAGAATCTCCAACTACTCCGAGTAAGCCTAGCACGTAGACCATAAGAAAACCAAGATAGAGTAAACTAGCGCTTCATAAATTCAAAGATAAGCCATGAATTTGAATTATTTATCTCGTATCACTTCCACGATCTCCACTTCGATTACGAAACGATCACTATTCGAGTAGCTTCTCTCATTTCACCTGCTAACACGAAACTTTACACGTCATATTATGCAAGACAACAAAGCACTGAAATAAAGCGTTTTACAAGATCTGCCAAGAGTTAGTACTTGAAAACAAGATTCCACATTCCATTCTTTGCTCACGAGTATCGGCCTTCGTAGTGTCAGCGACATCGTTCGACGATACGATATTAGTTCGGAAGCCCTAGATTTGTACGCAGATGCCAATAACCACCATTTCCTCCCATTTTCCACGAGCGATTTTTATCATCATGCTACTATAATAGCAAAAAATATTCTCTTTTCTTTGTATAAAACTCCCATGGCAATGAATTCCATCTATTTTCAGCTATTTTCATCCCTGAACAACTGTCTTATTTGATATATCAAAATATCAAAAATTACCTCAACTGATCCTCGAAACAATTTTACTTGGCACAACCTGGTGCAGAACGAACCGGTCGGTTTCGAACAAGGCCGTAGTCATTGATTTACACACCGTCGAACGACGAATTAATTATCGTTAGGACGAACCAGTCGGTTCAAATCCCTCGAATATCCGGAATTCACCGGCACGAACGGAGGACACGGTCGATTAACGCGCGGGAATAAATAATCGCCGGTGATGAACGAACGATTACGCAAGAATCCTAGGCCGGGCAACGCGCGCGTAAGGTCACCTCTGTCTTTCCCCTTTTCAGCCCATAAATCACTTAGGAATTAATCCCTCTAATTGGTGCGGCGGTATTTAAATCGACGACGCTCGGTCGCTACCGTGGTCGAGGAGAATGCGGACGTGCGTGGAAAACGCGCGCACACGCGTCTGCCCCCGAGCACCGAGGACATGTTTTTACGCGGTCGATTTAATTCCCTCGTTTATAATTAGTCGACGCTTCCCGGTCGACACCACCAGCTGGATTCTGGGATCGTCAACGGCGATAATTCGAGCTTTCAGCGTATCATCTGCAGATGGAAATATTTATTGCGAAAGATAAAGTTAAGGTAACGATGGTCGTGCGATGTAGGAAGATGTTTGCGGCTTTGGTTTCTGCCTCTTGTCGAAGGAAGGAAAGTACGATTTCGGAGAAAATGATTTACGAGCTATTCCGAGACATTCGTACAGAATTTGTATGGTTTTTTGTTAATTAGCGAGGAAGATTAATCGTTCGTAGGTAAACTAGGTCATTCGGAAGATGAACAATTTACTCCGTTACCTAACTACATCGTTTAAATTCTGAAACTCTTCAATCTCAAATACAGAATACTTGACGAATTTGTCACCGAATTCTCGTTATTTCACAAGCAGTAAAAATGTTTCTAGTTTCTGATGAATTTTACAGAGAATGTTTGAAAAATATGACGGAACTTTTAAAATTTAATTGCCACGTGCACACGACCAACATCGAGTACCACGAGTATCGATTCGAACGCCGGCTCGATGACAATTCACGTCAATTTAAGTCGTCGGTGACGAACGAAACGCGACGGTGATACGTGAAAAGATTTCCAGCTCGTTCAAAAGCAACAATCACGGCGGATTGGAATCGAATAATGGACGATCGAAGTAGAAACGGGCGGCGTTGGGGTTTTCTTTTGCACTCGATCGCCCCGTGATCACGTTGAAAAGAATCGAACGCTAGAAAATGGCGATTCCCGTGGATTTATGCTTGCACAGAAGCTATTCCCTGTCGTCTCGCCACGTATTATTAACTTTCGAGGATTCGCTTCATGATAATTAAATTTACTCTTCCGAGCCAACTTTTTATTATCATTTTCTCATTAGTAGAAAGCTGACCTGGATCTTTTCGCACAATCACTTACCAACTAATAATATTGTATTAATGAATCGACTAGTTAGAAATTACAAGTTAAGTATAGACTTTTCTTTCCTAAATTTCACAATTTTACCTTCCAAACACTTTCAATTTGAAAAAACTCGCATCGCTCTTCGACAACGCAGAACTTCCTTTCGTCCAGCAACGATCTTTCGGGAATCAAATCTTCGAATCGCAAAAGGTATGTACGCGTTTCCGCATCGATACGAAACAGACATCAATATTCATTACCTGTTGCAAAACTCATCATCGCGATTGATTTTTCAAGCGCAGCGTAATTGTTGTCACTGTTACCTGGGACAAAGCCGATGGGACTACCCGGTAGTCCTTTCTGCATTCGATTCATCGTTCGATCATCAGGATTCAACGGATAGCGCGGCTACCTGATCGATGATCGATCGACGCGTGCTCGTGACGGCACGCTTCCGTTCCGTTTTCGACGACGTTGCAGAAAACTCGACATTCGTACGACTTCGGCGAATCTCATGAAAAACGAGGAACGAATAATACTGTTCGTCGAGTTTTCGAAGAGTCGAGTCACGGTCCGTGATCGACGATACACACGCGAGTGAAAGTCAAGGAACGAACAATCGTGGCCGGGTGTCATCGAATCGTGAACCGTTTCGTGATTGCGGGTATCGTCAAGTTTCGGCTCGGAGGGTTGACACAATGGGAACTTTCCTTTCGAAACGATCTTGCTGCCTTCTTAGCTTGTTTATGGTGCGATATGAGGTCTTTTTTCGAATAGAAGTTGTTTCGATGTATAGGTGTGTATAGGGTTTGGCAAGAGGTGAAAGCTTGGGAACAATGTTTAGAAAAATATATTCGAGAAAATATTTGAAGATTGTCGAATAGGTACTTTATCGTTTAGTATCTACAAAATCATGAAGGTATATTTTGAAGAATATTTTCACATCGACAAATTATTGGGCAAATGTAAATCTAAAATTTATACAATGATGTACTTGTAAAAAGAGATAATGTACTTTTAAAAACTAAATACGTACGTAGTTATCCTTCGATCGAGAAAATATTTTTTATATCTTGGTTCATATTTTATATTATATATCTTATATCTTATATTATATGGATATTAATTAAATATCTTTAATTCCTAAAAGATATTTTATCTAAAATATTGCGATATCCCTTTGATACATTGACAAAATGATATGTAAGTTATTTCATTTACATCCCTCGATACCGTTGCTTGTAGTATACGCAACTTTGTCGCATTATTTCTATGCTTGATCCTTAATGAACCAAGATTCTTTACGTAAATTTTACTAAATATCTTCACAACAATTCCAATAAAAGGAAATAAAAAGATATTCAAAGATTTTATCTAAAGCGATCGACTTTCCCCGACTAGTCCGATAAAAAGAGCGTGACACAAGACAGAGAAAAAGAGAAAGAGAGTACTCTCTAAATCAAAACTGTCAGTCGCTTGCGCGTATTACATCCATCATATCGAACGCAGGAAAATGATCGATCCGTCCCATTCAGGAACGTTTCGATCGATCGACTGAAAGTCACGGAAACCGGGCCAGGGAACAAATTCCAAATCGGTTGAAACTAGTTGCGCCGCTTCTTGGCAAGAAAAATGTAGCCTCGATTCCTCTAAATAAACTTTTCACGGACGAGAGAAGGAAAGTACAATTCCACGAAATAATTTCACTGGCGATAATTTTTCAAGCTTAAAGCTCCCTTACCCAAAGATTTATCAACTGCCAATATTATTCAATTGATAAGCGACAAATAGTAAGCTACAGATTTTTGTTTTACAACTTTGCAATTTCATACTGCATAGAATGATCAAATAGCTGTCAATTTATATCATCTTTTGTCTTTTATAATTTTGTAATTTTACGTCAAATGGGATAATTGGACACTGTGAAATTTGTAAAAGTTGTATTATCCGATTACATAAGAAAATCTACTGGTATTAATAATTTCTAACTAGCAACTTGACAAATTTCGCTAATGGTAAACTACACCTCATAACTGTAACATTTCTGAAAAATCTTTTATACCTTGTGATATTACTTTTATTATTGTTGTATTATACAAAAAAGATATATAAATTATGCTCACTGCAATGAACAAAATTGGCGTTTACGACTGTTCCATGATTATAGAATATAGCGTAACAGAATATTTTATTATACGAAAAACGAATTCCATATAGAATAAAATAATATTATAACGATAACTTTCATAAATTAAACTGTTCTATTTTCCAGACTTCTTTCTTCTCGCGTTCTATCCTATATCTTTGTATAAAAATTACAAAATTAGAGCGACCGTGTAATTGCGAGCACCGGTATATTAATTGAATTGTGCAAGAGAAGCCCTAGCCAACGAAACGGGATTAAAAATGATCGAAGAGCGTTGATCTCGATATTCGCGAAGAATTCGTTGAAGCACCTCGATCGATCCCATCCGAGATGCCCCTCCGACGTGACCATTCGCCCGTTCGTTCCAATTATTCAAATGCACCCTTGCACCTGTTGCATGGCAGATGAGGCTGCGCCGTGTTTCGCGCCGCCGAGCCGTTTCGCCCCCGCGCGCTTTCCGAATAATTACCGTGGATGCGGCCGGAAATATTTCACGCACGGACTCCGTGGGAATTCCGTTCGACGATCTTTAGCGTATCGACTAGCCGGAGGCATATTTTTGTTATGGAATTTTGGAGTAACTCGATGGAGCGGTAGATCTTCGTGATGGTTTATGATATAGAGATATTTTTGTTATGGAAGTGGAAGTTGGAACACAGTATGGATTAATAGTAGATTTAAGTCAATATACAGAGTGGCCCAGCTAGATGGAATTACCTAAATATTTGCTTTATTTATCGTCGGTCTTGGAATCTCGGAAGAATATTAGCTCGAGAAAAATGTCTTTCTAACATTACTCGTGTCCCTTGAAATAGCGTAACTATGTCCTGAGAAATTTTGCCATACAACAATAAATAAGACGTATATTTCGGTGATTCGATTTAGCTGAGCCAGTCTGCGCACTGTACTGATTTTAAACGTTAAGTCGCTTTAGTCGAATTAGTCGTTCAGAATTTATTTATCTTGTTGCTCTGGATATGAAGTTATTAGACTGATCAAAAGTTGAATATTCTAAGAAATGTTTTATACATATATACGTAGGTATCAGTAGTTGAACTACTAGAATATTCGCTGTTGCCAACACGAGTAATTCGGAATGAAGCGCATGCTTCGAAACGTAAGAACAAAATTACAGAACGTAGGTGTCGAACAATTTATATATGTAGTGTTATAAAACCAATAAAAAAAAAAAATCCCCCTTAATATTTTAGAATATTCATTATCGCAAGTAGATAATTCTATGCCGCAAAGTGTATCATGAATTAATTCTCATTACATAATCCTAGCTAAGCGATTCCGCATAAAAAATTCAACAGTACCTTACAACTATATTCTTGCAGAGAACCTAGCATTTTCCGGAACCACTTAATTCGATCTTCTCATTAAGAAAAGGAACAATAACCCAGTTTAAGTTTCGCAATTACCTGAACGTTAATTTTGCAAAAAAAAGTGTAAACCCTTTTCTTTTTTTCACGATACGATATGAACGCAAATGTTAGATCAAGGCATATCCGACAAAGACTAAACCCTCGACAAAGTAACACAGTAACTACTTATTAATTCATCCTGGAAGCACAAGTCTCTCGTGAACTCGAGACATCGGGCAAACTTTCCAATCAAGCAGAAACATCCTATCGCCTAACCCGGCGATATATCCATCAAACTGATCAAACAATGTCAGCACAACGATCCAGAATAATTTACCAGTAAGGTGGCATCCCGTGGTCGCAGTTTCATGTCCTCGAAGTAACCCAAACGCAGCGGTGCACTCAGCTGGATCACTGTTACTCAATCACGGCGTACACTGTGCACAGATTTCCAAAGCATCACCGTTCGAAGGACAGATAAGAATAAGGACGAGCGAAGAGAAAACACAAGAGCACGATCACGATCACGTCCTCGCTGAAGGAGAGAGAACACTCGCGACGTCCTCGAGGTCTAGGCAACGACTGGCTGCTACCAAGATGGTCTGTTGCCGGCCTGGTCCCCGCGTTCGCCACAATAGAAACTGGTGGGAGATCAAAACGCTGACTGGCCGCTAATGCACGCGTATATACACTACACGCGTTGCTCGCGCGCTACACCACGTCTGTTCGTCGGTGCACGCGTGCATTCTCGAGGAGAAGGAACAAGAGAATGCAACTACGGTTTGATGCACGTGTGGGTCGTTCGCGGAAAATCCAGCTGGAGGAGGCTTGGTCGGTGAACGAATGCCAGTTTGCCAAAAGTGTAAGTGGACACGCGATTGCGTAACAGGATAACGGTGTGCTACGATGAATGAATAAGTCGAGGCGTAACGAAGCACTAATGAATCGATTCACGGAACGTTGCTACCAGTTGAATCGTGTGTGGGTATATCGTGGCGATGGAGTAAGGGCGCTTCGAGGTGCACTTTGTGTGCTTCAGAGACGAGAGTGTGCGCTCGATGGGCGGCATTCGGGAAATTGAGAAGCTCGTAATTAGACTACGATTGTTTATGTATTTTTAGGAAACTTAAAGACGCTAAAGCTCGTAGGATGTATACGTAATATGCAACAGTGTTCGAAATATCTAAAGTATTTACAGTACAGAATCCTGAGATCTTAATTTAAAAAGTCGAATTTTTGAAGCTAACAACATGTGAAATCGAACCTTTCGAAATTTCAGTCATCCAGTTCTCGAAAATATCGAGGTTTTATAAAATTTTATAAACTCGGAGATCGATCGATGAATCTCTTCTGAATGTCTTATTGTAGCATTTAAATAAGTTGAATCACGATCAGAGTCTTTGCTTCGAGAACATTATTCTTCCCGATCCTTCTTAATCGATGTTTAAATCTAAGCAACGTTTCACGCTCACGTTTACTATTCGCTTCTCACCTTCGTACCTACATATATACCTTTCTCCATGAATGCATCGCATCTATAGCATCTGTATCATGCGTACAGAGAATATGGGAACATAATATAAACGTGCGTATTCGCGCGAACGCGACGCCGGTGTGGCAGCGTTTAATTTACTTAACACGGATATGCAACGCAGTCTGTGGTATCGTCCACGCTCCAGTAATTACGCATGCAATTTCACTGCAAGGCCCTTAGGGCACGTCGAGGTCGAGCGATCTCTCGGCGCCAACTCCCCAACAATTTCGCTTTTCGAATCGAGACCAGGCCGGCATTGATCGAGCATAAAACATCGTCCATGCTTCTCGACCGTATGCAGGCCTGACTGAAGCAGGAATATAAATGTACGAACAAGCGACGACCGGTCGCAATTTATGGTCGTCAAAAATTGATTCGATCACCGACCCAGTTTTCTAAAATTCTGACTATGAAGTCTGTAATGAAAGATTGTTCTCCGTGAAATCGATCGTCTGTTTAAAAAAGATGATCTCCCTCGTACTAAATTTTTATCAGGTGTAAGTGTTATAAATAATGTGTGGATAATTGTGATTTTTGTGCTTTATAACGTTAATAAGCCATTTCTAAGAGATAATGCAAATTTCTTATTTTTATTTCATAGCTTTTATTATCAATATATTCCGCAATCATTTGTTTGTGATATCTATTAGATTTATTCGTCTACGACACGATGAATGGAATTCAGCAATCGTTAGCTTGCTGAATACCGATATCTGTTACGATTATTATCAGTTTGTAATATAATTCTATGATTTGCAACTGTATCAATTTCAACGAGTATTTTTCACGAACATAGGCTTTAAAATAAGATTGCACTTCAGTCAAGAATGATTTGTTTAAGAATTTTATGGTTCGTTAGAGAAGGATGTATCTGGTGTCCTATTTGGTAAGAAAGGGTGAACGTATGTGTGTAAATGTATTCGAACCACTGATTTTCTCGAGCTATTTTCTGTTGCGTAAGTTGCAGTAATCTATGCTACACGCACCAATTTAATCTTGCGTGGCTGATGACAGATATACGCACCGCAAGAATATATATTATTTAATAGCGATACTTTGGTTGGAATGGCGCAATTAATTTCTAACAGAGTATTTGGGTCTTTTGAAGAAACAGGATTAGTGAAAGATACGTTACTATTATTCTACCGTTAAAAATTAAAGAAAAAATAAATTGTGTGTCTTGGAAATGAAAGAATTAATTAGCGATGTCGACGATGAATATCAATCTTAAAAAATATATATCCTTTGTAAAAATATTTTTTAGAAATACAGCACTATATTAATGATGCTCGTTAGATCTTTTGCGATCGCTGCTTTTACGCTTAATGTCTCTTCGACGTGGTTAACAAGGAATAAAACTGTTGGAATCGAGTTTGAAAACGATAAAGATATTGCGACGTAAAACGGAAAACTCGGGAACTTTGGTAAAAATTGGTTTGTTACAACGCGTTTCCTTCTTGCAAACAGACGAAGCAAACAATTCCGCGTAAGATTAATAAACTGAGAAACTTCTTGTAAGTTGTTAGCTCAGTCTCGTTTCGTGGCAGATCGTTTAAGAGACGAGTGTTTTCTCGAAAAATTGTTCTGTAATTGAAAGATCGAGGAGTCGGATAATGTAAGTACGAAGACGCAAGCTTTTTAAACTTCCGAGATATTGAATATCACGAAGTATCTGAAGGGAAATTCTAGCCACTTTGCAGAAATAAATGTCAAAGAAATATTCAATGAAAAGTAAGAATTCTCTTTATTCTGATAATAAAAATAATTAAAAGAAACAAAGAGAAAGATGCCAAAACAAGCTGTTGAGTATCTTCTTCAGGGTCGAAATTCCATAACAGTGTATGAATGTTGTACGAAAGTATGTCATGATATTTCTAAAGAAAATTCAAATCATCTTGCAAACACAATGTTAAATAAATACACAAAGAAAGATAGTAAGAATCTTAATAATAATTCCAAAAAAAAAAAAAAAAAGATACAGAGGAATGTCTATAAAACAAAAATCCATTTCCAGTTACAAACTAATAAACTCGAACATATTTCCGCAACTATAAATTAAGCAGTTTTAATTGAAGACGTTTAAACGAAGCGCCTATTCCAAAGAAAACATAAAACACTCTACACACTGTAAAGGAACGAAATCGTATAGCGATATTATAGCTCTGTATGAATATTAGATCCTAAATGCCGTTCTACAAATCGAGAAAATCAAAGGAAACTCATTAGCATCCGCGTCTTAACAGGATTATTCTTAACACTGTTACAAATGCCTTTGAAGAAAGGTTTAGCGCAGCAAGGCGCTAACGTATCCTCTACCATTAAGAGAATGCCGTTTATTTTTAAATCTTTGTTTAAGAAAGAGAAATTCTATAGGTATAACGCTACCAATTATTAGTAACGTGCCTAATCTTACAAACTGGCAACGGGTAGTCAATAATTACCATGAAAGTACATCATTATGTACGACGATCGATCGTGACAAATAACGATACCGTGTAATATGCAACATTTACTGTTACTGCTTCCTCAATTTACGGCTGCCCGATAATTACATCCGTATTATTCATACCTACGCACCTCGTCGCAGCTAAACCTTAGAAAATGAAACCATTATCGCTTTCGTGCCATCGTTTTCAATGTTACTTCATTGTAAGCTGCGATCCAGCTACGTATTAGTTATTTTGAAGAATATGGGGCTGCAATGCCATTCCATATAATTGTGGTACTCGTATAACACATTCAGATGATTGTTACCGCGTTATCGTATAATGCGATTGCGAAATTGCTTTAGAAAAGACGTCTATGTGACAGTAGATGTCAGAGGTGCAAAACCAGTATTTTGTCGTTGTTCTGCCGTGTTCGCCTTCTATGTTTTGTTGCAAGCTTGGCTCATTTGTAACACGTAAACGTGTGCATTTAGGAAGTAGTTCGAAAATCAAAGTTATACATTTATCTCTGTACAACCAGCAAGACTTTATATACCGACTATACAGAATTAATTGTGTTACTTCAAAGAGAGATTTATCTTAGTTTTTGCGCCGTGGATACCGTAACTGGAATTCGTATCACGCGAAACATATTTTTCATTTTATAATTGGAAAATGTCGAACAAAAATAAAATGTTGGAAAAAGATACTGAAAGTATTACAACGTTATAAATTATAATTCAAGCGGTCTTTATAAAATAACGACGTCGATCATTTATTCGAACTACATTTAATTCCATACTTAGGTGAAATAGATTCAACAAATACGTGGCTTTATGTAGTTATGCTGATTCAGATTATACCAAACTGCATTAATAATAGAATCTATCGCACCTCAATGGTCTATTTCAGATCTTGCGAAGATATAAATAAACTTTATTTCCGTGAATATTCCGTGAATCTGTGTTGCTTCTATATCTCTGGTGACGTCGAATTTCTACGATTCAACGTTTCCTCCTTTAGTAGAATATTCACTTGAAAATCACGTGGAAAAATATTTTACGAGAACATGGTCAGCGGATGATTCAACGTATCTAGTTAGATCTAAAAGAAAGTTAAATTTCGCGTAAAAATATTTTCCGTCCTGTTCACGAATTCACACTGAACTAACTCATTTTACTCTCGGCGTAATAATGCTTCAACATATTCTACATTTCAAGAGGAAATTACGTTATACAGTAATATCGTTTACTACAAATTTACTCGTGAATTGCAATTCCACTGTTAAAAGCTTTCTTTCTACATTCCAGATACATAGTCTCGTTTCCTTAATAATCTTAATGTAGAGAATCCCAAATGACTTTGTACTTAACAAGATATTACCGCAGAACGGAAGAACACACAAAATTAATTACAAATAAAAACTATCCAGGAAAAATTGTATAAATTCATTCTTGTTAATTTTATCACTCTTATGCCAATTAGTGGCTGAAGAAAATATATATCGTAATATAAAATAGTTGAAGAAGAAAATAAGGCAATAAATTCGAAGATACAAGCCTTTTACAAATAGATAATAGATTCTAAAGTAGAATGTTTTCTAAAAAAATGAACGGTATTGGTTTAATTGTTATATTAATTCGACTTAATTAAAATTACACTGCATAATTAACGTTATCAATATCTTTTAATTGTTCAGAAAGTCTACGAAGGTAAATTGATCAGATTGATGCATAGTTTCGACGTAGAATCGATCGACGACGTATTGAATTCTAAAGAAATTATAAATTTTTCGTTATAATCGTTTTCATTAACAAATTATATCCAGGTAAATAGATGTTCTATTCGATTTCGAAAACTTGTCAAGAAGAAAGAACAAGGACAAAAATCAAGGGACACTCGAATCTAATTACAGTTCCCAAACTCACCAAACGGCATCTCCATAAATCACAGGGTTTATCTCTTTATTCACCTGGCTGCGAGTCACATTAATTTTCCTGCGATCTCGAAGAACACACTTACACCAACTATTTTAATGTATTTTCAAATTATCTTTTTTCCAAATATTTCATTCACATAAGATCAAACTTGAATGGAATAACTTGTACTCGTGCATCTTCTTTTATTTTATTTTTAGATTCGGTGAAAGGACAAATGCCAGAGACCATTCACTGTGGTTAGCCGGATGCTTCTGGATAGAACAAATCGTTAATCTTCGGTTGTTAGCTAAAATGGCGCGATACGTATCTCAGAGTTTCTGTTGCAGACGGGTGATTCGTTTGGAGTTTAGAGTACAGGTTTCATAGCGACTCCTTGTGACATTTAATGTAGCCGAAACGTTTGTTACGCCCAGCTTTGCCATGGACGATAAATATTTAGCCTAAGAAGAAATCGTAGTGAGTGTCTCTCGATCGAAGAGTCAATGAGTATAAAAACACAAGACGCAGTTAAGAAAAAATAAGGAAATTGAGTGACATATCAAAGCGAAAAAGGATTAGACACTCTATCGCGTCTTTATCGAATATTATCGAATATTGCTATTGGTAATTTACTTTTCGGTAAGATTCGATATGTTAAGATAAATTTCTGCAGATGTAAATAGAAAAAATATCTAAAAGTAAGAATGTTGCAATTAGTTTCATTAGAGATAATAGAACGTATCTATGCTTAGAAATAGCTGTGGCAAAGATCATATTCGGCTACGTAAAATTTGGAGTCAAAGCGCAAGATTGAAGTAACGATTATAGCGGCGCGAACGTTGCTAAACAGTAAGCTTTGAAATTCTCGCAACTCAATCGCTAATGTAGATGCAACGCAGATTCAATTAGAGATATATCCAGTGCAGTTAGTTAGCGATTTGTGAATTATATGACCGAACAGATACGTAGCAGAGAAATTCTGTTTCAGACCCGGAGATATTGACACGAGCGCAACGTCTGAAAGTAATTATAATTAGTGTTGAATAGATTTAGCTGCACTTTAATGAGCGTGAGAGTTGCTTTCTTTTTGGATAACCGAAAATTTATTTGCAGGTTTTATCATGCGATTTATGTATATGCAACTTCCTATGCAATTGAAGACGATTGTTCGTTTTTAATGGATGTTGTAAGAACATTCAGCTATGGTACATATACTATAATAAAATGTAGTTATCTAAAAGTTAACTTTGAATTATTTCATTTAGAACGTGGAAAAAGTGTTAAATGTTAAGCAATTAATCAAATTTCTTGTTAAATTGATGTTGATTACTGTGAGTAATTTTCTAAGGCGTTAAATTAATAATTCTAACGAGATATTTTGTTAGCTACTATTAGCCAGGGCTCTATTAGATATTTTTTGCTCCTTAACTCTTTTAATTCGCCGTTTTTTCCCAGCTCTTCCCAGGAAACTTTACGTTTTGATCTTATTTTGGACGCAGTCCCAGAGTCGACTGCGCCTTTTCCCTTCATTGTTTTTGATAATTTACCGCTTCAAACGTCGACGCCCCGCCGTTCTTTCGTTCACAAAAGGCGATTACACTTTAGAGCTCGTGTCAAACTTCTTTTGTGTTCCTGAAAAGAGGTTCCCACGTAACGTGCAGCACGCGGTAACGCGTGAATTATTGTAAAGTACAGAGCTTATTCTTAACATTCTACCGGGACAATACACCGCGTTGACAAATAAATCATACTAACTAGATGGACATGCAAATAAATTCCATCGATAATTTCAGCTTAATATTGTTCGAATAAAATACGAACGAAAGAACCAATAATATTTTGTTCCGTCTGATTTATTTTTCAGATATTAATATTAATAAATATTGTCGTTTTTTAATTCACACGCTATTTAAACTAAAATTTATAATACACTTTTTAGTAATTTTGATCGTAAGGATGAGAATTTCATGAAATCTTAATTTACGATATTTGGCTAATTTCTATAACGTCGTTAGCGCTCGACGAAATAAATTAACAGAGAAATAATTACCGTCTTAATTTTTTGTACTTGATTAAACGTTTTAGTTGTTTCTCTGAACCTCCTTTAGAAAGCTGATGTGAAGTGAAATCTCAATTTAAATAAATTACGCAAGCTACTGCGTGCTCTTCCAAGGACATTATTTATCGAAAACAACAACGTTTCCTCGAATCCAAACAAAATCAATTCTGCTTCGTTCTCAACGAATCCAGAAAATAGTTCTATTCGATCTTTCAAAGATTCCTTTCTTCAGAGCTGTCTGAGATAAACGAGACACTTTAGAAGGTAATTCTCCAGAAATTGTCGCGCTGTTAAGGTTTGTCGTTTAACGGAGTTTACAATATGATCGAGACGAAACACGCTAGCGTTTTTAATTGAACTATATAATTTTACTGCATCTGTTTGATCGTACTAAATGGATTTTCGAAGAAAAAACAATTTTTAGAACTGTCGATGTTTATGTTTCCAACAGCGAAGAAGGATATCGTAAATTTAAGAGTTTTCGGGAGAAAAGAAGCGGATAAAAATTGAGATATTTCTGGGACATTATTCGAGAGTAATCTTCAATGCAATTTATAATAGTTATTCTTCTGTTTGCAAATTTTTCTGCTACAATAAAAACATCTTTCGACCTATTTAATTTTGCTTGTGAAATGAACGAAAAGAAGCGTATTAAAAGCAACTTTCTTCATACTTTTCATTGTTTGCATACAATGGAAAGGAAAATATTTGAGTTTCGAAAGTTAATAATCCTCTTTAAGAACTCGCTAATCCAACAACACGAAGCAAAATAATTATTTTAGATATTCTAAAATTCAACGATTTTTCGCTTATCAAATTTTTAATCTTTCTATTGTTAGAATTCACGTTTAATTCTTGCATTGCTTTTTTTAAAACGAATAAAACGTACTCGAAATAACAGACGCTAAATTACGCTCGTTCGAACAATATTCGAAAATTACTATCGGCATAAAATAACGTTGTATCTTGAAATTTGCCGTTGAAAAATCGCAGAATCGTGGTCGTTTAATAAATTGTCCAAAGATCAGACGATTATTCGCGTAGCTTTGATAATTATTGTTCGAAGGCACGCCATTATCAATATTCCAAAGCTTGTTTTTCGGTGGGGTGTCAGTCGAGGAGGCGCGTCGAACCGGAAATTAATCGACGCCGTTACGCACTAGCGGTAACTAATACAGCGACAATTAATCACTTGACAGCTGTAATCCCTGGTATCGATACATCCGTGGCCTGACCTGATCCATAAATTACAGTCCTCTGTATTGTGCGTCTTTTCTCTCGATACAAAACTGAAAAAAATTGTAATCAGAGATCAACGTATCCTTTGTTAGATTTCCTTTTGCTGATTCGACGAAAGGGACAATTAATGGAGTGCATGATCGCCAATAAAATCGAATACAGGTCGCACGATCGAGATCTTTGATCTCGAAAGCCAGAGGAACGCGAGAAACTTCTCGGTATCGCTTTTCCTTTTTCATTTTTTCTGGCCGACATTTTTCTTTGACTTCCGCAGTATGTTCGAAAGACTTGGTCGTCGAAATGTAAACTCGCGTCTGGTAATACACTCGTTTTCAACAGAAAGGAAAATACAGAGGTGGAGCTGAAAATTAAATCGATGGACCGAGGCAATATTTGCTCGTTTTATGAAAAAAAAAAAAAAAAAAAACTGTTCTAGAGGGTTGAGTTTCGGGAAGTTTGAATCTCGATTACGAAATAACGTGGAATTTTATATTTTACGAATAATTTGATTTATTTGGCGAACAAAATGCAGAGAGTGCAGGGAATGATGGATTTTAATTGGTATAAAGTTTTAAAATCGCGAATGGACCTGTTCCATTCAACGTAATATTACTATAAAATTTCCTCCGTATAATTAATTTCATAACGTTTATTCGTTCAACACAATAAGAATTAATATGTCGGATAAAAACGTAGTTATAAAATTAATCGTAAAAAATATAATAAAAACTGTAAAATTCCTCCATTAACATAAGAAATCTGATAGAATAGAAATTGGGAATTTTTTAAACTCTGAACTTACCAGAATGAAAATGGATCTACTCATAAGCAGACAAAATCACAATTAGCAAGTTCGCTCTCAAGCTGATTCTCTGCGATCTTTCCCACAATTCTCTCCGTAGGTTTACAGTTATCGTTTTCAGGAACAATGTATGTAATACTTGTTCGCCGTGTTACGTCTGGGTCAAGGATGTTTCAAAGATAATTCTCTATTCACGATGATCGTTTGGAATTTGCCAAGTAGCTGTTAATTTCAATGAAATTTCTCTTTGTAAATTTAGAACGGAAGTAAATATGCCGGTATCGGACGGTTTTGTGAGAATATCTCGTTATTGAATATAATATTAATCATATTCGATGTTACAATTTTGGAAAAGCAGGTCTCAATGATCTATTACGTGATGTACGTATAATAATACTGCTTTATGGTTAAAAAAAAAAAGAAAAAATGTATAATAAATAAATAAAATAAATGTAAAAAGTTTATTTATTGCGGCTTAATATATCCGTCATATCGGCAGACGCTTCTTCCCGTATTAAAGTCTTTTCGTACATGAAAATCTCAATCTCACGCACGATATTACAAGGTCTGGATCGCAATACGTTACGAGTTATTCTTAGCTGGCCACGAGACGATGTCTCACGCGCCTCGCTCGTCCTTCCTTCCGGTTTCAATGCATTCACCAGCTAAACACGTTGAAGGTATCAAAAAGGAGATGAGAGCTCGGTGAACGGAACACGTGTTCCGGATGTAGCGCCATTAGCGAAGCCCGTTATCACGCGAGCCATTGCCCCTTGCGATCTACTCGTATCTATTCACCACAAAATTTCTTTGTCCTCGAAAGAAATTCGACGTTTGAATTGCTGACACGATTAGAAAGGGCGTTTCGAGGAGGGGACCAAGAAGTCGTAGAAAAGCAACTTGTTGAACGTAGACTCGAGACGTGTCGACAGGGTGACGGAGGCAGACTGTTGAATTTGCGTTGGCATTGTGAACGACAACGACGACAAATTGATTTTTTTCTTCTTTTCGCTAGTAAAGAGAAAGATATAGTCGTCGACGTAAAGAAGTCGATATTTCCTTGGGAAATTGAAATAAAAGATGTAACGAGGATTTTTTGGAATATTTTTATGCCTTGTAATCATCCCTTTTCTTCGATTTAATATCCATAGGAGTTTCTAGTTACGGAACCCAGCATTTGATTATTTATAGGAATTTTGTACGATTCTGTTACGTCTACCAATTATATATTTAAGACAACTAATTCTCTATCAAATATATTTGCGATTAGTGACTTGCAACTTTTATATGTTAGGTTGTCCGAAAAGTGTCTCTCTTTTGCAAACGTGCTTTTTACAGCTGTGCACCTTCGTACAAACGTGAAACCAAGTCTGTGAAATGTCGCGGTGTTTATCTCAACAGAATAAAATGGATCGTACGTAATTCGACAAAATAATATAAAACAAACTGTGCGTCTATTATTTCCTCATAAAACGAAAGAAACTTTTCGAACAACCTAATACATTATCAAAGTGATTTCAAATTTTAATCGCGATGATCGTGTCTCATAATCACTGCTGATGAATTTCCAGTAAACTATGTATAACATACATGATATAATATATACGTACAAATGCATGGTAAATGTTCAAGTGCGTTACTCTATACAATAGCGTACTATGTACATGTTGCTTGTTAATGATTGAATTAATTTTTTCATTCAATTGAAATTGTCAATGCGCGCGATAAACGATCCATTTTCATAGATTCAACTGAAAAGATTCAACTGAAAATTCATGCATTGATCGCAGAAAATATGTCAATCACCGCGTAACATCGCGGCCTTAACCCGTTTCTCAACAAGCCGAACTGGAATTCAATCGCGTTAAAAACGCGTTCCACGAGATCCGCTGTTGGAAACGGGATTCTCGCGACGCGTTTGTTTTTCTCGCGTGAACCAGCCTGGACGCGAGTCGTCGAATTCAATGGTTAACCTTGCGAGCCTGCTCTTAATCGGCGCCGGTCTCTTTCACCGTCGCGTCTTTCCGCCGCAAGAACACCGAAATCGTTTTAGCACCAGTCAAAACAACTTAACTGTCCCGTAAACGTGTTTGGTTTACGCGTTAAGACAGTCTGCTTCCTTTCACGCGAACAACGACGATTCTTTCTTGAATGTTACGAGAAGCAGGAATGCCGATACTATCCACCTTGATTATCTTTTTCAATGGTTTAATTAAGTATTTCGCGTCTTAATTACGTTTAATTACAGCTTACGCTATCGAATTCGTTGTGTTACAAAATGTTTAAAAAGAAATAAATTAAAAATATCAGCGAACTTGAAAACAAAGCGAGTTAACGTATCAGTGAATAAATCGAATGCGTTTAATTCTTGTAGAATTGATTTCTGCACGAATTATCATCCGCTGGGATATTTGCGGTAATAACGGTTACACGATCTAAACGATTGAAATCGTACGCCGTTCCAAAATTTTCATTTGTGCGCTGCCTACCTGTTTGCATTTGAAATATATGGTAATATTTCGGTTAATGAAGTTAACGCTTGAAATTATAACACACGATGTAATTGCAAAATTCAAACGGTCACTGCGTACCGATATTCATATATGAACATATAATTAAAAGGATGATACTGATTTGAATTATATTCACGCTAGCGTTGAATTGTAACGGTTATCGTATTATATAATATATTTTATTATCTGAAACTGAACTTTTATTCTTACACGTTTAATCAAAGAAAGGTATAATTGCCTTTGCTAATTAAATTTAATTTTATATTTCACGAATACGTTCATTTCGTATCGTTAATTTAAATACGTAATAAAAGCGAATAAACGAATTGGACAATTTTCTGTTTCTGGGAATCGTTTGACTCATTTTCAAGATTAAACAACAATATCATTTTCATAGGAAACAGGAGGATGGTTTTTATAAGAATTTTCAGAATAACGCCCAATCTGAAAGGGCAGAACACGCATGCACGTCGTTCTTGGAAATTCTTTTCAAATTGATGGTATCCATATCAAAAAATCGTATTGCACTCGCTTGCGAACGTATCATGTTGCAGAAATTTATCGGAATAAATTAAATCATTCGTATTACGATCTCGAGTTTCTTTTGACAGAATATCGTTGAAATTTGACGAGAAGCTTGAAAATTGACGAATTTTCACGTCATTAAACCAATGGAACTTCCAGGAAGTCAAAAAATAATTTTCAACGAATCTCGATCTAATTAATTTTCTTTCAAATTCTTTAAATTCATTCTTGTAAATCTATAATATCTCCATGAAAACTCAGAAATTGGTTATTTTAATCACTCTGCTAGTCAATGTCGCAGAAAATCGTTCACAGCGAGCATCCGTCGAACGCGAAAACTCCATGTGAAAATCCATCTTAAGTGTGAAAGTGTTTAATAGTTGTCGTGTTTTCTACCTGGACGATCAACATCAACGCGTAGGCGTGTTATATACGCTATGTCCGTCTTTCGACCTCGAAAATCAAACTGCACTCAGGCAGTGTGTAAATACGTCGGTAAAGCGCAAAAACTTTCGAATTATACGAAATTCGCAGGCTACTCGTCGACGTGTGCCGGAAAAGTTCATCAAACTGGTAGAAGTTACGAGTTGCAGACGCGCGCAGCCCGGTGCACACTCAATTTCCGATCGTTTTCCGAGGAAAATCACCGACGAACCGTGAGAATCGTGAGAATAAGCAGAAGGTGAATGGTTTCTTTCAGAGACCACCAGAACAAAGAGAATTCGAGTGATTGCAAAAAACAGAGTAGGATTTTTAGAAAGAAAACAGCATCGGGAAGTTTCTGATCTGCGTTGAAAAGAAGTTAAGACGGTGGATTTAGAGGCAGCGCGAGATTTCCTGAGAATTCGTCGTACGGAAATTTCACAAAATATGATCGCTATTCAGACTAAAAACAAGAGGTTAATAGAATGAAAATTGTATAGTTTCGAAGAAATAGTTGGGAATCTTACAGGAAGATGAAAATATTAACAATTTTTGGTAATTAAAAGCTGATGAATTTTAAGGCTATTAATCTCGCAATTATTACGCCAAACGCTCAACGTTTAAGATTTATCTTATCGCTAGACTTTGTTGTAGAAAATCACTTAAGTGGTTGGTAGCACGCTACCGCTGTAAAAATTATATGCTATAAAAGCGTGTAGGGTTATCAATGATCTTCTATCATTAAAAACGAATAGAAACTTCTGGTAGTTTCTATTGTTCTATTCTAAAAGTACAAAGTATTGTTTCTCAGTTATATAATAATATCAATGTTTGTAAATTCTAATGCTATATCTCACGTTCCTAATGCGATATGATGCAAAACTGCAAAACACAATGCATGAAGTAAAAGAGAACAAATTCTCATAAATACGGTTAAATAAATTGGTTATCTACAAGTAGAAAAGACGTGTTAACACTAGAATTACCACACCAGTCATAATGATTGCTTCTACAACTTTATAAATGCGAAAACCCTCGTTTAAGGATTCTGATTCCAGGTGGATTAATAATACCAAAAATGTACTACATAATATTCTTTCTGTAAGAAATTAATAAATCAATAAATATACAAATATTCTATTATTATGTATTTTTCGAAGACCAATCATTTTGACTGGTTTTGGTAGAAATAGCTTCGTCTTAACTATCGGTGGTTCTAACGTTAAAAATGGTCTTACGAGCACGAGCGCCAACAAACCAAAGGAAAAAAGCACGAAAAGAAGTAAGAAAATATACATCACCTATATATTTCCAACTTCCAATGGCTGCTATCCAACCGATATTCCCAACACGGGCTGTGCATTTAAATAGTCAAAAGAAGATGAAGCCAGCAAGGAATCTTGACAGCGCAACGACCAAGGATACCGATGGCCGCGAAAACCAGTTTAACGTCGTGAAAGCACTAGTCGCGAATGAAAAGCGGTCGGACACCAGGCCCCCCAGGAAATATATTTTCACGTTTCGTCGACGTTGACGTCCACATCGGGCGTCTGTCTGCGTTTTTAGCGGCCTCTCGTCCCCGGATGCCACGTATGAATATTTTCCCGAGGAGAGGAGAACCAAGAGGCAACCTGGCCCCGAGCGGATCGCCCTCCAGAATGAATTTCGCGTATTTGCAGTCGTTCCATGGCTAGTCGACTTCTCTGCAATCCCCAGTTACCTCGTTTCCTTTCATACTGTACCGTTCACGAACCGTCTACTTGTTTCCCGTCCTTTCGAGCAGCGGAACAAGAATACCAAAATGAGTGGAAGACGGTTCCAGTCAGAACTTTGTCCTAGAATTTTATTGTATGTATACATTCTTCTCTGTAACGAGAGATATACGTGGCTTGTAGGAGATTTTATGTACGTAAATTAGAAAAATATTGCGGAATTTCGAATGATCTCTCCGAAAGGTATGGCGAAGTTAATATGGTACTATATTACACTATAGAAGAAAGTATGAAAAATCTTTCCTTCGAAACGAATAAATCATCTTTGAAACTATTTGAAACCGGCGATGGAAATAAGGCATCGTTCATCCATGTAAGAGTTTGAGGTGATATTGGGTGTAGTGCGTTAAATAATCATTCGATGTTTAGGTCAACAATATATTTATTAACAAGTGTCTTCTTTTGATCGCGTCGCTAGTCGATCTCACTGCCCGGTTACAACTCGACTTTTTCGCTTCCTAGTTCAAACTCGACTGTCGATCGGATTCGATTCTTTTCTTTTTGTCGCCCCTCCATATCCCCACTATCCACGCCTTTGTTAGACCGTTGCCATGCACGCCTTCTTCTTGAACATTCGGCGGAAGGACCATTGGGATATCGATGGCCCATTAGGCACTTCGCTTCGGCGATATACATTGTTGCCGAGTGCTGCTACGAGTTAAAGAGAAGGAAACGAATGAACGAGAATGCTTCAAGATACTCAGCATTGGTCCTGTAATGTTCAACAATCAGCAGATCGGAAGGTAGCTCTTTTAATGACACCGTCTTTATACCTTCCTGTCCAGCCACCGCGTCTTCAACGACACGGAAGGTAGATATTACAGAGAACCGCCCTGATGTCGCGCGACTTTCTTCCGTCAGAAAGAGCGTATATCTCTATTTTCGCGAAAGTGTTTCATGAATGGCAGACTGAGGACTATTTACAACGGACGTGTTTCTCTCCGTGCTCCTTTCTCTGGTTTGAGAACGTGTAAATAGCGCGGACGACGTGCATAGTCAATGATCGATTTAAAAGATTCGCGCGAGATGTCAAGGAATGAAAATTTCTGAAAAAAGAATTCGCTTGCGATTGTCAAATCTCGGAGAATTGTTTTATCATTTAACAAGATCGTGCTTAAGATTTGAAAACCCCGCTAAAAGAGCACGAGGATAATAATTCCGTATGTTTTAAAACTGTAGAAGCAAAGAGTAAAAAAGAAAGTTCTACCTAAACGAGATCATTTTCAGGAAAGTACTTTACTTCGCGAAAGTCAGCATCGCCGCGAATAGAGGAAACACAAGTGCGTTTCCGTACACGCATTTGCGCTAATGAAGTTAGCGTAGAAACGGTAACGTATCTCGAAACGAGAGGAGAGATACGAGGCGAGACCGATAAGATTGCCACGAAAATTTCACCGATACGAACACGGTCGCAATGAAATGCATGCCTTCCTGCTGCGTGCACTGTCGAGTCACGCCTCTCTTCGTAACAACATGTTCTTTACTCGATAAGTCTAAAAACCAGAAGCGTGGATGATTTATAATCTGGCACGTTTCAATTGTTACAACGATACGTGCCGCGGTCACCTTATCTTCGCTCTGGTAGGAAAGCGACCGATAAAAATCGGCCTGATTTACGACCAACGATGCATTCTAATCGCTGCAAGCGCCACGGCCGTATACTTAATTTCACCTTGCCCGAAAAACATGTAGAGGAAAAACAGCTGCATCGCGTAAAAAGAAAAAGCTGGTTTATCGTGATATGCCGCGGAAATGATCCGACGTTGATTGCGATGTAAAAAAGTTACGTTGCGCCGAATTATGCTAGAGATAATTATATATGCATATGGCGATTATAGGAGAAAACGTGATAAGGACGTCTTTAATATCGTTTCACGATTAAAAACGAACGTTACGATTTACTTGATATAAAATTTGTAAAAGTTAGAAATCTGAAGGTATGGTTGACGAGACTTTGTAAAAGTCAGATATATTCGCTTCCGATTAAAACTTTGTCAAAGTAGGTATGGAATTATCAGACTTATAACCGATAATTATACGAACATTTTATCCAAGTTAGTAGATCAAAACTGTGGGAAAAAAAAAAAATAAAACGATCGCGACACATTTTCGACGTTGATTACTTGTGCTATAATTTCCATTTAGTTTACGAAATTAATTTGGAAAAATTCACAGAAATGGGAATGAGATTTTTATATGTATTTATAATCTGATAAACAAATATTTGATTTGAACGCGTATAGGGTCAAAGCTGTGGAAAATAAAATAATTACGATACAATTTCGATACTCCACGGAATAGGATATGAGATTTCTAGAAATAATCCAATATATAATTCTTTCCCTTTCATATAAAATTCCATTTAAAAATAAATCAATTTTTGAAACAGTTCATTTTATCGAACTAATGTACCTTGAGAAACAATTTCCTCGAACTTCCTGCACAAAACAAAATAAAAAATCACAGGATCGTAAACAAAAGGTAGCTATAAAAAGTGACGAAAAATCGTTGAAGAGATTTGGTCTCGCTTTTCAAACGTTCTGGAATCGCGTTCCCATTCGAAAAGCTTCAGCTTTTTCCCATCTTCGCGAGACAATTTGACACGCGGAGGCACCGCGAAAGTCGATTAGCCGCGGCAGACGTATCGACTATCGATGGAAAATAATTATCGAGCCTCTGTTTTATGCGTGATCGCGGTGCACAGACACGGTCCGATATTAATGGTAACTTTATTGTCAATAGTGTAACAGCATGGCTGAAAATATTGGAGGAAACGAGCTGGCTTCCTCGAGCGCGACGACGGCAAACGACACAGCTGGCAGAAATTGGCGATGTCGTTTCGCGATGATAGGAATTAAATGGGATACAGTATCGCGGTCGAAAATGGAGAAACAACCGGCATGGCTCGTCAGCGAATCGGACGAAAGTTACAGAGTGACGGAAAAACGAGTGCAACGCTGTCGATTAGCTTCATGATATTGTCAACGAGTTCGATGCTTGTTCCGTGTACTGGTAACTCTGTTGGTAGGCCAGTTTCATATTCGGTTGGTTTGATTGCGAACGATATTGCTTACTGTTATGTGTGATTTCGTCGAATGGATTGGTTAAACGCGACTAGCCTGTTTATTTTGAAACATTTGGCAACAATATTTTTCCAGCGAATTGCAAGGCAGAATTCAAATATTATTTCGTTCTGTTTTTGAGGAAGCTTGATAACGAACTTTAAAATGTATAACGTTGCCGATTTGAAAAAATGAAACTATATTTATTTACCAAAGAGACGCTCTTATTTTGCTAACAGGCAGGCATAGATCAGAGACTTGAATATTAATAAGTCAAAAGTATAAATCATTGGAGCAAAGCTACCTATCTAATTTTATTACATAACACCTTGTTAAACTTCCGCTTTATCATATACAGTTATAATTTACAAAGTTAACAGGAGAAAAGAAAAATAGATGGTTAATAATTTACAGCTTTAAATTTTGCCTCGGCGTACTGTCAAAGATGTTCAAAATAATCGAAGATAGAATAATAGAAGAAGAGAAACATAATAATACATGAATTAATAAATTTAAATTGTAAATCATTAATACAGAACGTTCTATAATTTCCTCGAATAATTCTTTGTCGAGATTTATTTCATTATTTACAGCTATAATTTATAAGAATAACAAAAAGAAATAAAAAAAAAAATAGACAATTAATAATCTACAGTTTAGCGCTTAAAATTTAACCGCGTGATATGATATACGTAAATTGGCCGAAGAGCAGAATTTCACCAACGGAATCGCGATTAATCTTCGAAGCAAACGCGAGCAAAATCGCATTTACATTTTCCAAAGATTTATTTTGCTTGTACACGAGCACGAGAGAGGCAACGCGCCGTTCAAAACAGATTTATAGACAATCGAGGTTTGTCGATCTTCTTGTCGGCGATCGCAAGGAACAGGCCGTCCTATCTAGTCGTAAATAATCCGCTAGCGTGAGTTTATGCGTTCCCGTGATCGACAGGCATAAAAGGAACGGTAGCTGGTGGAACGATTGATCGATGATAGCCGTGGATCGTACAGAGAAGAAGATATGAGGATTATTGGAGGTTACGATTGCCGCCTGTTAAGCGTCCTATCGAAGAAATAATTCCTTGGCTTTTCAACTCGATCGGAAGTTAACAGGCGGAAACTACGTGTTTCGTTCGCGTACCAGCTTCGATCGTGTCGACCTTTGACCATCTAAGTATACCTATTCGACGAGTAGTTTTCTCTTAACGATCGTAGTTACGTGACCGTAAAGAAATCCCTGCAGAAGATCCGATAATAGCTCCATTTTAGCAGGGAAAATTGCACGACTTCGACTTTTCTTATACAAATTTCGTGCCTCTTACAACGACGTATATTAGTTACGATTTCGCACTTTACCCCGATCATCGCCGCTTTTAGAAGGGTAATTTGTCGAAAATTACCGGGTACTGGTACTTGTAAGAAAGTATTTGAAAGAATGACTACGTAGTTTCATTCGAATTCGAAGCTATGTCAGATACTGTGAACGTAATATCTTGTGGAAAACCGATAGGATGGAAACGAAGTTCCTGGTACAATGGCAGAATATCTTCTGGCGACAGTTCCTGATTATGGAGCATGGATTGCAAGAAACTTTAAGATACGTCCTGACAGACCGTATTATAAGTAGATGACTGGCTGTTCTCGAGATAAGGAGTTAAATGACAAAGTTGTAAAACGAAGCTTGTTATAACGAAGAGCTTGAAATTGTTGCTTTCTTCTTAATCAGGGGATGTAATAAGTAGACTGGTGATTTTTATGCACTCGTGGGAAACTTGAAGGTACAAAAATGCGTGAAATGTATATAACGTGTAAAAATATATAGAATATTCAAAGTAGAATACTCGGTATAATATTTGGTAAATGAGACGAATCTCTACGTGAATTTTATTTTTTTAACTATGTTGCTAGCGTTTCACGCGGTATAACGTTTCATATAAAACATACAATGTGGGCGTACTATTGTTTTCTATTCTTTTTCTAGATAATTGACCAAATAGTTTCGTGAACGATACTTTCCTATGTATTTAATATTAGTTGAAAAAGAAGATCTTCAATTACACTTACTAAAATTACATAGATCAAAGCTTTTGGTAGAGTCTTCATTCTCGAACTAGAAAGTTAACTAACGATATAACGACAAAATCTGTGTAAGAAGAAAGCTGAGACACATATGAAAAAAAGCTAATGATTCGACACGGTATTAATTTAGTCCCAAGAAAACACTAATCAGGCAACGCTATAATTTCCCAGAAAGCAGAAATCACGCACGTTTCCTCATCTTATATCATTTTGTTATTTTTTTTTTTTTTTTTATTTTTTCTCCAAAAAAAGCTAACAACTCATAATCATCACAGAGAGTTCCACCTTGTTTCACAAACGAAGAAAAAGAATCGCCTTAAGAGCCACCGCGTTTTTCCACGAGCCTCGTTCGAGTCAAACGAAGGAACTTAACGAAGTCTCGATATCTCGAATACATCTGCCGCTCTCGTTCTGATTGATTGACACTCACCCGAAGCAATCTATCAGCCTTGTAAAGTACTTTTTACAAATTAATCGATGGAACCGTAGCCTCTTCCGCATTTCCAACAGGGTCGTTTAATCGGGGGCAGCAAGAACGCCTCGAACCAAGGAACCAAATGCTCCTTTCGCCTCTATAAATCTATCTCTAATGACGATCGAACTAATTATTTCTAGCCTCGATCTAGACGTGATTACGCGTAACCGTTGTCTTCCTTTCCCTTTCTTTCTCCTCCTCTTTCCTTCTCTCTCTCTGTTTCTTCCGAAAATCGCCTCCGTCTGATCCCTCGACTACGTCCAACATCGGAAAACACGCCATTTCGTGATCGATCATTCGACTCCCTTACATCTTCCTCTGGCTCGAAACGCGCATTAAAGCGTAAGCTTTAATAACCGGTTACGCCAAGCTCGGTTAGAACGTGGCTTGCACGTCGAACTTGAGATGCTTCTACTCGTTGAAACGCTCCTCCGCGATTTTGAGACGCTTCGTAATCGATGGAGTACTCTTGGCTTGAAAGCCAAAGGATAGCTTTCACCAAGACAAACGCGATCAATTTTCGATTTTATATCTAGAACTTTTTGATAGTTTTATCGAATATTTTGAACAGAAAATAAATAGAAACACGTGTTTATCGAGAATAGTCAATTAATTACAGGCTAAAATTAATATCGAGATACCTATCGTACCTATTAATCTTAAATATAAAGATGTTTACCATCTTCTATAACACGATCGCTGTAACGTCTCAATCATCTACATCGTTTGATCGCTTAATACACAATCGAGTGCAGTCGAGAGACGCGCTTTTTGCAAGAGGCTCAGCTTCCCACAAAAGGAACTCTGTCTCGTTCAGCGGTTTTAGTCGCTCCCCAAGAGACCGTGCTTCTCATCCGCTAAACAGTGGATGTCCAAGAAACGTAATTTCCAAACTATTATATAATCATATTTCTGTTAGCGATCGAAGTAACGATAATTTTATGCGAATCATTTAACGCTAGAACTACCGACGATTAAAGTACGAAACTTCAGTGAAAAGAATCGAATCGAAAAACAAATAAAAGATACAGAAAGGAACACTACATCTTCTAATTCGAATAATATAACAAGAAAAAAAACCACTTGTTTTTTTTTTCATTTTTACCCATGCTGTATTCTTTTGTTCATTTTCTACCGAATCATATTATTCCTTAACGTTAGAGAATGTCTCAAGTTGGAAGAAAATACGAAAAAATTGTTACTGGTGTGATTTCTCGTTCGAATTTTACATCAAACATCTTCAAGCGTTACAAATCTTCCTTATTCGTTAATACGAGAAGAAAATTAAAATACAAAAATTCGAGGATCGCAGGAGAGCTAAATCGTCGTTTGAAAATTTGAGTTTTAGTCATCTTTTTAGATCAAGAAATGCATCACAATCGATTGGAAGGAGGAACAGAATCGTTATTCTAAAGGTATACCTGCAAACACGACAGAAATCCCTTCCGCAGTGCAAAAAACGTAGAGGACCTGGTCTCGCCGCTCTGAGCCCGATCATAGCCAGCTTCGCACAATGAATTCACGATCCTTTCTATCGCGCGCAGATCGACAACGTAGATCGCGGAAAATCGGTTTCCGTGGTCCAGGCACATCTGGCGAATCCCAAACGGCGACTGAACATTGACAGACAGGAGCACCGTGAACGCGTTTCTCGCGTCCCTTTCCTCCGTTTCTCCTCTTTCTCTCGTCTCCGCCAACTCGCCTCCGTGCATCTTGTCGTCTTTTACAAGTTCCACGGTTCTCTTCGTCTCTTTCTGTGGTAGAGTGCCTTGCGGTGTGTCCCGTGGCCGAAGACCGTCTCTTGATTGCCACAAAGTATTCAGGTGACTGTCCCACTTACGGGAACGGCTTCTCTTCAGACAACCGAGACAGAACTGGACGCGAAACGACCACAAGGGCAACGGCGACAGATACCAGGAAGAGGAGACGTGGCCGCGAAACCGTGCCGTGGTTTTGTGCCCGTTTAGGTTTTCGCTTTAATTTTCTTCTGTTATCCCTATATTTTAGAGAAAAGGACCTCACAAGGCGAGAATTAATCGTTCGCGTTGTTGGTTAAACCCCTTTGAGTGACTTTTGATTTATGAATTGCTATGGTAGTATACGTTGTTTCATGGTACACACCATTCTGGTGAACAATTGATTATTAATAGACCGTGAATGTTTATGTAAAAAAGGGGTGGAATTTAAATAGAGATTTCTCTCACCCCTCACTAAAATGTCGTAATAGTGTACCATACTTTGGGTATTCTGTATAATTTTTTAATATTATGTGGATTTTGCGCATAATCGCGGTCGTAAATTTTCTATAAATGGGTAAATACCTATAGTCTAGTGATTGATCAATAGACGATCAGGTAAGCTGCGTTACCGGCAATTTATTTCTCTAACAATGAATACGCTGTAATTAAACTGTATCATATACGATGCGGTGTTTTACATGCGGCAATCTGCACGATTTTATCTTTAATTGCTCTTATTAGTAAGTGTATGTCAAATAAGCGTATACCGCCCATATGTACATATATACATAGGACAGTTGTTGGTTGAACGCGTTCAGCGAACAAGTTGTAAATTCAGCCGACTTACTCGTCTCTGTCATGCTTGGATGTAACAAAGCTTGGTTGCGATTGATCGATATTGTACACCGTTTACACGAACTGCCTATAGACAATGTTTGTGCATTGCCGAGTTTGATGCGAGGTTACAAAATAGGATCGCGATACAAACGAGATAAATTTGTTACTAAATTCGACTGTTGTCAAGTTAGTGGAACATTTATATAGTGTGTACGAGTGTTCAAAGCGAGGGTTGCGAGGACATAAAATAGGATTGTGAATTAATCGAGATAAAAATAAAGTTGAATTTGTTGCAAGATCTCTTGTTAAGTTAGATGAATATTTTGTACGTAAACACGGATAAAACGTGGTATGAGAATGACGTAATTAATCAGATTTTCCCAGGAAGCGACAGAGGAAACTATACTATGAAGAAACTTAATTCGTAAGAAGCGAGTTTTGTCGTATGATATGATATACCTACTCGAAGAACCTGGTCCATGAAAATCTCCAGTATCGTGGTCTGGTAGATTTGCTGAATTCTATGTTTCACTTTTGCTGCACGAAATTGTGAGCGATTCTCAATCTCTTTTCTTTTGGGCAAGTCTTCTCCTAAATTTCCTAAATACCCGGAAGCTTGAGAAATCGTATAGTCGTCGGAATCGGCATAGCAAGGTTTCAATTTAAATTGTCAAGTAGTGACATTCGTTGATATAGCTCTATATGTCAAAGTCCTTTGACTTTTAAATTACGAAAGTTTTTAATGGAAACTGTGTTGCATAAAATGTGGGTCACGCTTTTTAAACGTTATTTGTCTCGACCCTTGGAATTTTTAAACACTGATAAAATCTAGTCCCTTGATATCGATAAATTTAGCTTTTACCGATCGTACAACGTCGCGATAATTGTCTCTCGTCAAACATAATCGATCGATCTTCGTGCGAGAAACCGAAAATCGAAAGCAAGAACACGAACTGCACATAGAGGAAAAGCCAGCGCACAATTCTGCCTTAATTTCGGGCAACTTTCATGAGATAATGGTCGTGAAACAACGAAATGAGGTAGAACGCCCACACAGGAAAGGCGAATTTCGAATCGGTTCGAACGCTCACGGATGTTCCTCTTCTACAACAAAGTTTCCTGGTGTGGCAGGAAACTGTCGATGAACTATTTCGATTTTCTCGGGGCTTTGGAAAGCTACGCCACCTTGTCGGAGTTACGTTTGCAACTATGCTGCAAGTTCTTCGCGAGCTGCACTCTGGATTGCGTTTAACCACAAGGAACACTAAATCCGACGTAGTGAGAACGTGGAATTTGAGAAATAGGTCGAATATATGCCGTGGATTTATTTGTATCTCGCGTTGAAGCGAGTATATTGCGATTACTGAATGCAAAAAGTGGGAATAATGTATTTTAATTACAATAGAGAAACTGATGCAAACGATAGAGAGATCGTGGCTGTTTAATGAGGCTGTTTGACGAAGGAACATGGGAAAATATTGCAGCAGCAATATTAATTAGAACAGAAAAATGTGCAGATAACCTTAATTACAATGTAAATACAATAACACCGTTTTTACTTGTTATAAATGAGTTTCGAATAAAAATTAGGTTACTAATGCTAAGGGATATTTTTATTGTTCTTTCGTCAACCATGAAATCATGCACTAATTAATTAGGTTCAAGTGTATTAAATCTCGTGTCATCTAGTGGTACTTTCATATAACTACAAATAAAATGATACTATGTAAATGAATCGTAGACCCTATTGGAAAAACTCTTCATTGGAAAATAACAGTACCTATGTAAAAATACTTTTTTGTAGTCACTTACTGCATATTATATGCATTTTATTCTTTGCTTCTTTCGATCTTTGATTTAATTGCATAAAAATATATGATCTGTATAAACAATCGCTACGCGTTATTTTCTTCTTCCCTGGTACTACCTCGCCTTATCCCTAATACGAAGACGTGTGAAACAAGGAAATGGAAAACGTCGTGCGAGAATTCCAAGGAAGCGGTCTTTTCGAAGGCATCGTACGAGGTGAAGCTCGCGTTTAGGAGATAACGATGCCTCGACCGAGCATCGTAACGTTCGGTAACAATCGCGGGTGGCTTGAATTGGTCGAGTTGCATGCACGCGCGTGCTGCCAACGTGCACGTTCACGGCAACTTAGAACACCGATAAACCGTGTATGTTCAGATAAGAGTAAATCTACCGAGCCGTGGCTACGTGCTTTTTTGCCAACGATTCCGAGTCGTCGCACAGCCAACGAGTTCCTAGGCATTTTTTACCTTACCATCGACTATGTTTTCCAGCAGCGAAAGCTGTAAGCAAGAAGAACATCAGGAATTCTGGATAATCCTAGGAAATGAAGATATATCGCGAGTGTTGGGATTTTATTCACAGGAATTTACGTGGACGGAGATATTCATGAACATAGTCGCAGGTGGAAGTTATTCTTTTTCACTTTAACGCAAGTGTGTTTCGCGTGGAGTAAATTAATTTTCTCTAAACAGTTGATAAGCTATATGGTTTCCAACTTTACCTTCGGCGCGAAATTCCAATCAGTAAATCGCGTATATTCACCGCGCCCAGTTTTCCTATAGTCGAGCACGTATCGATAGCAAAGAATTGGCGTTAATAAGAAAACTTTATTAGTAACGAACGAACAAAATTTATTAACCAGTCGCGTAGTTTGCACGTTTCGTTACGATGTATAGCGTGGAATATTCGTGCTGTCAAACTTTGCAATCCTGTCGCTGTTTCATTTTTTTTCAAACTTTATGCGTTATCATTTAATGCATCGTAGAAATATAATGCTTGCGTTTAGTTTTATATTTGTTAAACTTTCTAAATTGGAATCTACCGTCTAATTGTAAATTATGACAGGTACATCTCCAGTTTCATGCAGGAACAGGTACATTCCTTTTTATTAAGATCAACGAAGTTAAGGAATTTCCAAATGATCAAAAGTGTAGCATGATTAAATAAAATAAAATTCTGGAATTTGAAAAATTCAAAGACCTTTGAATTAATGTTGAATCAACACAAACTCAGTCGCACGTATTTAATTGAAATAATAATTATCAGAGTGATCAAATCGTATTCACAATACGTAACGATGAACAGCATTTTGCTACCACGAACATCGAAGACTGTGTGTTTCGTGTATCAACATTTACCAGATGTTGCAAATATTATTCATTAGGGTGTTGTACACATGTTGCTCGTAGAAGGGTACGCGTGTTCCCTGCTGGTCCGAGCCACCCTTTATGTTTACGATACTAATCTAGCTTAGGTACCATTCTGGTTCTTAAGTCTTGCTTAAACCAAATTTTACTGAAGTAATAACTGGAGCATTGCAGCTATGAATAAAAACGAGCAGATTACCGGCTTGGTTAACGACGCCCTCGCATACACGGATTTCGCGCGTTGGTACATTGTTTCTCCACCCAAGGTTTACCTTTTCTTGTGACAGCTTTACGCCAGCAAAACTCCAAAACGAGAATTTACCGAACGCCACAGCCTTTGAAATATCTTTAACAGGTAACGTTTGTTCTGCTACAATTTCGTAACGTACGGTTCAACAATGTTCGTACAAAGACTTTGTGCTCTGTAATAAATTTGTGGTGCTCTCGTGGTTTCTCCTGTTGCACGTTTCAGACAAAGAATGTAAAACGAATAATCATACGACAATCTTTTATTCGTAGTTGTATTTATGGCCCGACTTTTATTTATAAGACTGAATATTATTTTTCTTTTTTTTTTTTTTTTTTTTTAGTAGCAGTCATGCTACCGTATTCTGTATACTTTGATCCTTTTTATACCGTTATTCCATCTTTTGAACCTATTTCACCTTATTCTTTAGCTACATTATTGGTAACAATCTCTTGCATTTTACAAAGAAATATCTCCTAATTATTTTCTATGAAATCTAGATAAAGAAAATCTAGAAAGCTGAATAGAATTCTTCAAAGTCAGACTTTAACGCGAAACTAAACTCCCTAAACTCAGATTCTACGATTCTCAAGAAATATCTACCACTCACAAATCCGAACATTCTCTCCAAAACCAATCAATCATTCAGCCTCTACTTACGTCCAAATTCTCCGTGTCTCCGTTACAATCCATACGACCCTCGTCTAAAATCTTCGTGGTCCAGCCAAAAACTGTCAACCGTGGCATCCTCCGAATCACAGGATCTCTAAACCGATGCCCACGTCAGAATCCCATCCAGAATCGCAAACATTTACCTCACCGTTCGACCTACAGTCGAACCTCGGTCTGCCATTCTCTAACGATAAGCATTCTGACCGAGTCGGTGTCATAGGTCAGTGGCTCTCCTCTCCCATTTCTTGCGTTGGCGTGCAGCTTGTTCAGCGTCACCGGCGCTGGGGAACACGTGGCTCACGCGAGTGCGTGTCAGCGTGTAAGTAAGCCGTTTACGGTACTGACCTAGCCTAGAGGCGGACGAGTGTGCGCTCTGCGAGCGAAGGCGTAGGTATCGCAATCAACAACGCTGTGCAGACCTAGAAGACGTGGTTCACCGTGGGAACACGCCACGGGAGGTCAACACCGAGGCGAATCGTCGTGGAAAGAGTGGAAAAGGGAAAAGAGCGATAGAACAAACGAGAGGAAAGAAAAGGACGAGTCGATCGGTCGAGTCGTTCGGATCCATCGTTAAACTTGGATCAACGTTCGCTGCCAACCGGAAGCAAACTGCTGCTCCATTTTACCGGCCGATGCTTGTCGATGCTCGCTGTCTCTCGTCTTTTGTGTAACCCTTAACCTCTTCCGATCCAATAAACCGGATCGAAGGAGTTCCCAAGAGAAATATAATATTTGCGGAATGTTCTAGGAATACGGGAGGATGGAATTTTTCCAACTATAATTTCAGAGATGAGTGGGCGTTGACCTGTTCTAATTCCAAAGGCATGGTCCGGTGAGTTTTGGTTTGCTTTTGATGGTTGAGACGTGGCGAGAAAGTTTGAGCTAATTGATTCTAAAGTTAACTTCCATCGTGTTTAAAGCAGACTGGACACTCTGCTATCTACAGTCATTTTTTAATTCTTTCGGGATCGAATATCGTTTACTCTGCGTGAAAGAGTGTTCCTTCCTTAATTCTGAGCAACAGGGACGCATTTCTTTCGATGATCTTATCAAGGAAGCAGAAAATTTGTTTGGTTAATTGAATTACTTTATTAAATTAAAATTTTGCGTGTACGAAACAAGCAGCGTTGATGAAGAAAAGGTTAATGGTTTCGTTTCAATAGCGATTAATATCGTACAAATATCGACGTTGCTGAAGAAAAAGATCATTGCCAGAAGTATTTCTCAAAATTGCACTGTGATCTCTTGCAAACTGAAATATAGAAACGAAAGAAAAACGAAATGGTAGGGAAACTAAGAAAACAGACGATCTCTGATTTCGCGGCAAGTTTTATAGTTAACAACCATGTAAGTACGTGCATGTCGAAGGTATTAAGATGTAATAGAATATTATTCTAAATGTTGCATAGTATTCACGTGCACAGAAACGTCAATGTAAGCTGTCAACTGTCAGACGTCTATCCGACAGCAGTCAAGTGAAATTGAACAGACGCTTCCGGGATCGTGTTCGCTATATTTATTATACTGTAACGTTAAGAACGCTTAGCTGCTCACGATACTACGTCGAAGCAAATATATACCTGTATTTGCAACAAGTTTCGTCTTTTAAGCTCCGGATATTTTATGGTTACTGATTGTAGCAGACACGACGTTGAAGACCGAACGATCGTAAAATTATCAGTTGTCAGTGAAATATCGGAAATTGTTTTATTACTACAAAATTCTACTTACAAATTCGGAAATTAATTTTCAATGTAACTGCTTCGAACACAACGTTGAGAATTGTTACGACGTCTAAACAAATGCAAATACGATGCAGCTTTTGGCAACTATTTTGCGTAACATTTGCGTTTTTTTAGACGAACGTACTTTGATTTGAATATAACTCTGATTCTTTGATATTTCAAAAATGAAATTAAAATAATTGTACAAGTGTTAGAAGTTGTAGGAGGTAACGAAAGTGGAAGTGATCGGCAAACCTCGAGGTGAGCATAGGAAGAATCCGACAAGTGGAAAGAAAGTAGTGAAAACGAAGTTTGAAAGGTGAAAATGAAAAAGACAGGTTCTCGAGTCATTAAAATGACTGATTTGCAACATTTTAGAAGATTGAGTTTCGGCCGATGATAGTTTCACAATCGTTTAACGTTCGATTTAGCTGTATAATGGAACAGCGTCGACGATTTCCGACTCGCACGCCACCACCGCGTCTCTCGATTCCTCCTGAAGAAGACTTTTTCGAACGGCAGGTACCGCTGATCGCAGAGAACGAACCGTTATCCCGAAGCACTTTTCTCCGTATAAGTATACGCCATATAATATAGTTATCCAGATACCGACGGCCGCTTGTCGATGCATACAGTCTCTTGGTCTTCTCGTAACGCCACCATTATGGGATATCGCCGGTGCAGAACACCGGAGTCGATGAGGATATACCAGGAAACACTGCGATACAGTCGACAATGGAATTATTGGACCGAGACTCCGTAGTGGCCCCGAACACTCACCCTGAGATTTCTGCTGATAAGCCAATATTTTTCTACGCGGTGCCTTTCGTCTGATAATGGTCAGAGCAAGAAGATGTCGAAAAGTGTCATAAGCCGTTGTGTCCACATTTTGGACGCTCGGGGAAAGTTTTTAGATCGAAGGATTCTTTAGAATTCTGGCTATCAGCGACAAAAAGAAATCTAAATCAATATCTTTCACTCTCTAAATATTGTAAAGAATGCTTTGGTTATTTTGCATAATTTTGTATGTTACAGTCACTCGCCATCTAAGTAAAATCGTGGCAAGTAGCCAATATCTCTGACATAATGATTTCTTTACTTATGGACGTCTAACTTATTAATGCATTTTATCATTTTTATTAGAAGTGTAAAACATCATATCTATGTCGTAAGGAATTATTATTAATAATGTAATGATTATTAATATTGATTATTGAAAGTAATTTAAAATCAACTTACCTAACATTGATTAGTCTCTTTGAGTCTTTAATCTCGTGATTAGAGAAACTTCTAAATAATGGGTAACCCATTTAACGTATTAATAAATGTCCTACCTCTCTTTGATAATAATATACAACGATTAAAACATGGCACGGACTATAAAACGTGTACAATTATTCAGAAAAATTTCAGCTCTCGCGATCAGAATCCAATTGGAATTCGTAAGAAACTGATAGAAAAGTCAGGACCCATCTACCAAACTCGCAGTATCTTTCGACAGAACCAATTCTCCTCCGAGTCCGATCAAACTTGCCACGGATACATTTTTATTCGTTGCGACTAGACGCGCGAGATTACGCGCTCGCAGAGAGGCGAACCGTAAAATCGGATACACCTGTCGATAATCGTCAAACGCGCTTCCTAACTTCGGCAGATCGCAACAACGGGGGTAAAGCGTGGCCGTCGCTTATCTGCTAGGCGGCTTATCGGAGCCGGTATAAATCGTGACACACAGCCGTAATACCGAGTCTCGTCTGCTACAGGAATAATCCCGAGGGAGCCGAGGTACAAACGATACAAATGGCGACATCCGGAGAACCGGCCGAGTTTCGAGAAACGTTGCGTAGATTACAGCTGTGAACCGGTCCACGAGCCGTCTCCGATATGCTTCGTTATTACCGATCGACGATGGATGTTCGTGGGCGTGATGTGCCTTGAAATTTTGTTTAATTTCAAGCCTATGCTGTTACCGCAGGAATTTATATTAAAGGCAATGGGAAAATGAATGTGTTTGGGATTGAAACTTAAGAGAAGATAATTTAATACAAATATATGAAACTGGAAATTATTATTCTGGAAGTACTTAATTAACGTTATAGCTACTAAATCTACGAGTAATCTATCTTTAACTACTAAATACTATGTAATTAAGATTTGACGACAGAAATTTCTGGATAATATGGTAATATAATTTTCAGGATACTTAATTAAAAAACTAATTCTAATTCGTATCTGTTTCAATAATATTTGCACAATTTCTGAAGTACCGAATTTGTAAAAGAAATAATAACACGTGTGCGAATACATTTGACCAGATATAAATTACAACAAATAATTAACTGTACCCAAAAAAAAAAAAAAAAAAAAAAAAATGATACACGTGTACACCCAAAGAATTAACCATAGACAATGAAAGAATTAGTACTTCTACGAGTTATATAACCATCGTATTTAAAGATACACGAAAATTCAGGCAAATTAATTGCAAGCTCGACTCGAAGAGAATACATTAAATCCAAATTGCAGTATTGCATTAAAGAGCACTCTAAAACCTATCACGAAAAATAGTTCCACGCGATCAAGAACAATGCTTTCGTTCGGAAGCAATGACCCATTCGCCATTACTCGACCACTCGATTCACTTGGCAGGTGTTCCTCGTTAACCCAAATCACTGATCAAACATCGAGCACCCTCGGGTCGCGCGCGCAATGGCTCGATTTCCCTCGGAACCTTTTCACCAAAGAGCCAATGTTCTCCGCCCCATTCGGCCACCCATAGTCCCTAGAGAACTACCACCACCTCTGGATATCTCTCTGAAACAGCGACGCTGTTAGCCGGATGTTCTTTTCCCAGCCTAACGAGCTACATCTATCAGGCCGCGCAAAACAGCTCGGAGGATCGCAAAACACGTCCCGGTCCGATCAATTTCCATTAGCCTCATTTATTTTTCGGAGCCGACCGGATAACACGCGTAGCTCGGTCGCCATCGGTGGGGATTCACCAACGATACCGACCGATTCCTGCTAGCTTCCGGTTCGAACAACGTGCTCGTGAATAGGCACGGTACGCTAGTGGGACACGCGAGTAGGCTTCGGCGTACCGCAACACGCGGATAACCGTACAAATGGGGTGAAAGGGTGAGAGGACGCGCGTACAGGATCGTGCAAAAGTCTCAGGCCATCTAGCAAAATATCGAGCGTTTACGTAAAATTTGTAAGTGCAAAAATACAAAGGATACACGTAATATACAGAAAGATGAAAAATACCCAAAATATCGTTATTTGGTAGGCGAGACAATTATCAGAAATATGAACTTGCATAAATATTCGCGGTCGATTTAGGAATAAATAAAAGGACATGTTTCAAGGTTTTGATACGTATGAATCGCGAAATGTTAATCGATATTCGACCCTAAATCTCCATCTATTCGCTCTAACACGGTGCCAATGAAACCATTTAATTTTGAAGTCTCAGCATAAAACAAAAATCGAGAATCCAATCTTCTGATTGGAAGTTTTTCTTTCCAGAAAATAAGTCGAAATGAATTTACCTTGGGAAAAACTGGAAACACCCTGTATACATGTATACGTGTACACGCGCATATACAGAAGGGATGAGGTACGAGAGTAACGTTCATGAAAGGCTAATGAAGACGTGTCGTTGGTCTGTGTTCCCAGAATCCCTTGGCTGCCACGCTCGGGTCAGCCTAACGACCCACCGGCACGGTGTACAGTCCTTTCGCAAGCTTAATTGCCGATTATCTCGAGGATCTGATATCGATCGCGGAGGTCTGAAAGGGCTATACGCTTCCGGCATGTTCGCCGTGTGCGTGCTACCTTCCGTGCCTTCTTCTTCTTCTTCTTCTTATACCTCTCTTTCTTCACGACTGTCGAGACACACATCGAGACGCAGAGTCCCGGAGAGTACCAGTATACGAGGCGGGGTATTTAAGCGTCGCTCGGACTTTTGCGCGTTCGCCGCGATAAGATCGAGATCGTCCGATACCGGAGATATAAAAGTCGCCGGGCATCGTCGAGATAAACAGCTCGGCTGATTTATGGCGAACGCATGCCGCGCGTGATGTACGGGATTCGCGGCATCGAGTGGACGCAGCGGTAACCGGAAAATCGACATTTCTTTGCGAAGAATCGTGGAAATGCAAGGTTCATTGTTGTGCGTTGTCTGTTACATTTTCTTGATTCCTGTGTGTCTGTTGCTGATTTATTGGCACATAGGATGTTTAAAGATGAGACTTCTGGTATCGGCCGAGAGCAGTAAATTGCTTTACCTTTTGGGGACCATATTATTGTTACATTGGAACGAGTAACAAGCTCGTTCGTTTTTCGTTAGTGTATCATTTCGAAAACTCTGTGTCATTTATAAAAATTTATGTTATAAAAATGTATTTGGACTTTTTATGGAAGATATACATATAGTTATAGAGAAATGGGATAAATAAATTACTCCTTGATTGGATAGGTTTTATAAAGGAATAAGATTCTCGTGTGCTCTTTTAGAAAAATGTTTTACAAAGTGTGTCACATTTTCGACGTTGTTGCAAATTTCACGCACACAATCGTAACTTACTCGTCTCGTTGCAATACCAACGAAAGAAACATTATTATTTTTTCAAAAAATACAACCAGTTCTAAAATAAGCGAGAAAATAATGGGAAATACGGTAGCGCGTTGATACATTACTCCTACATGTAGAGATGCCTATTTACATAAACCATCTGAAACAGCTTAACAGCCTAACCAAGTTATGACACAAAGCTATGAAAAAAGAAACAACAGAGTCGACAACCAGTAGTTTCAACATTAATTCACGCGGATCGATCCGTTAGAAACACACAGTGTCGATATCCAGAGACACGAGCCACCCGCGAAACTCGCGTAAGGAATCGATCGAGCGTGAAATTGCAGGAGGCGAATAATTTAATGAAGCGGCATCCAGTCTATAGCCTCGAGAAACAACAAAATCCATAAATTCTTCCCAATGAAAACGTTCGTTTGCATCGACGTGGAAACTGTTCGACCAACGTATCGCGGACGCGAAACAGAGTATGGCGATGGCGATAAATTATCTGACGCGAAATAGCCATTGCCATGGCTCGGATTCAGATCAATAGGTCGGTGCAGGGACTGGTCGGTGACGAAGCGCAGGAAATGGTATCCCGATTGAATTCCAAGCAGGATTGTAACACCGTGTAACGATCTAATTTGTTACGCCAATAGTCTGACAGTGTGGCGCGATCCACCGCGAAATCTCGTCGGTCTTGCAGGTGCGCACGAGTAACGAGCGGACACTCGCGCGGGAGTAAACCGTGAAAACGCCGCCTCGAAGCGTACACGCGTGTCCGTTGCGTGTCGTAATTCGAAGCTGAATCCTGTACACCGTTCGCTGATCTAACGGTGCCTCTCGTAGATCATTGGCAACCATTGTAAGTATAACTGTTACTATATGGTGGAACGAATCTGTGACTTGCTTCAGTGGTGCAGAGTTGTTCTGAGAGAATGCTGAATAATTCTTACGTGCTGTATTACTTAAATTATTTCATATCTTTCGCAATGTGTTATTTTCTATGGTTCCCACGATTCGCGTTGTTTTATAGCATCACGTTGCTTTATGGATGAAAAAAGTGAAGCTACCGCCTGTAATGGAATGAAACGAAGGAATATGTATTTTAACAAAATGATAGCCGCCAAAGGTAAAAATTCCATTTGTGTAATAAAAAGCGTTACGTTACACCTGTTACGTTTGATAAAAAAAAAAGACCTGATTGTTAATCACTGTCAACTTGTTACGGGATATTGATTCATATGGCTGCTCGAAATCAATTTTCCATATTAAACCTAACCCGTGATCGATTTATTTTCCGCTATTCGTAGCATTCCTCTGCAACGATAAATTGCATCGAAAGAAGACCGATAGCACCGATATATAAATTCAAGCTACTACACTCGTAACTATCTCAGTATATAGAAAATTTATATATCGTGTATTTGTTTGCTACATATGAATTTATTTAATGAAATAAATTAAGGTTTTATTAAACGAAAGAAGTACGACCAATGAAGATCGGTAGAGTAAAAATATCATGAAACAATTTCAGAATTCCCGTACTGATTGGCTCATGGATCGTTGCAATTTGATTTAAGGTCTTCTCACGTTTCAATCAGACAATTTGTAACAGTACTAAACGGTGGAAAGTCGAGCGACCACGAAAATTGAGCGAACCGAACCGCGCACCGCAAACGTGTACGTTGTGCATTTCCAGCGGCATTCGGTTTCCCGAAGCAGCCTCCTTACCTAGGTCGATTATCGACACCTCTGCCAACTCGAAGAGCTTTTAGCAACCAAAACCCTGACCGACCACTGACGATCGCAGAAAATTAGCAACATCTACCACCAGCCACGTAGAAAGAATCGCGCAAAGAAGCAAATACATAAAAGATCGAATGTTTCGTTTAAATCTTTCCTGTTGACGAAATCAAACGTTAAAACCGTAGTCTTCCATAACTGTCTATAGGTTGCTACAGATCTCTATCTTTTGTCTAATTTAATATTTGGGAATACAAGTAACTTTATACACGGCACCATAAAAATATTCCAAGGACGTTTAATTCCATCAAAAAAGGAAAAGACGAAATATTTGAACACGTTGCTTGTTATAAAAATGGATTTACGAGTGGTAATAAAAAATTTAAAGCTACAAATTGAAACTGGGAACTGTAATTAGAAATTCTGATATATCGTGATGTTACATTTCGGGCTAGGTAATTGCGAGTATAAAAGAACATTCGATCGTCTATTTTTATTTCGAGATTAAATTCACATTTAAAGAGTTGCTGATAAATGTCGGAATCTTCAACAAAATTGACGTGAATAGGAAGCGATTGCATAGAAATCTCATTTTTCACAGTCTACGGATCAGCTTTTGGGAGGTAAATGTAAAGTGAAATACTACGTACGTATGCACTTCATCCTTCAGCAACGAACCTATTCAATAATACTTTGCAAAACTTTTCTCGTGTTTACTTTTAAAAATCTTCTTTGCCAGTATAATCCCTTGAAAAATAGAAAAATGAAAGAAAGAAGAAAACGAAAGAGAAAATAATAGGATGGATAACTGGATTCAACTTAAAACCTTGTGAAGCGCTTACAGAGTACCGAAAGTACTTTAATCTAACCAAACAGTAACACAAAGCAAATTTCCGGCTGGAAATCCAATAAAGCTTCAATCAATTCAAATCGAATCGAACGTTCAACCGGAAAATCCCAAGTAATTTACAAGTATCTTCCCGTCAGCGAAATAATTCCACTCGTTTCGCAGCTTTCAGTTAAACGGAAGTCTCTCGACGATCCATTCATTCATGATAAACACGAAGAAGATAGAAATGGCACATAAAAAAAAAAAAAAAAAGAAAAAAGAAAAGCAACTTTTCAAAGCATATATACGAGGAAACCAATCGAAACAGCGTTCAACGTTCACCCCAGGTAGAAGAAACTCTATAAAAATGATAACTGGCTCGAGACACGTCCCTGAAACTCGAGCAAAAATAAGAAGCTACGGGAGGAGTCGCCTTTTTCGCCAGCGATATTTCCGCGTCTGTTCCGTCGAAAATCCGTCCTTCAAAAGGATTTCATGCAAATGAATTCCACGAGGCCGAGAGAGAAAGATGGTCTGAGGGAAAAAATACGAAAAAAAGAGAGGAGAAACACGGGGGCGAATGGAGGAGGAAGGGTTGGGAGGAGAAGAGGGAGGGGGGAGATAGGAGAAAGCGGCGTGTGGAACTTGACGGTAATACGGATCGTCGGAATGCGGAGATTTCCCTCGGGAGCTTCAACGATATGCAAGAATATCGGTCATCCAGTTGACGTCGCTGGCGTATTAGTGATATTCGCTTGGAAACCTTGAGAAAATGATTTCGTATCGCTCTTAAAATCAGTCTAGAACCGTTTTTTCTTGGACGTTAATTGGAATACTAACAGATCGCGCTTTCGGTCAGAATAAAGTTAATATCGCAGAAGAATTGAGTATTTAGAAATCGTTTGTTTTACGTGGCTTTCGTTGGAATTATTTTGTCACTGTAGATTTTATGTCATTGCCGGATTAGATTTGTAATTAACCCTTTGAGTAGAAACATGTGTGACGAGACCAGTTCATATCAATTTTCCAAGCTTAACTTGACACCAACGGATCGGGTGCATAATATTCGTGATAGGACCATTTGATTGGAATTAAGTGATAGTAAGTGTACAAATTCAATACACATATTGTATATTCACGCACACATCGTTTCAGAAATTGATTCAATACATATAAATTATTTGCCCATAGAGTTAAATACCTACAGTTCACGTATTCTGTATAATGCGATGGATTGAACTGAATGGCCAAATGTCACTTAAAAATACAATATTATTCGATTCTCATTTCGATACGTTTCTCGTTCTGTCAAAATCTCAGAGTCAGAACCTATACGATACCGATAACGGAAAAACTAATTAGAACTACAGTACAATTTGTAACGTGTTTCTGCGATCAAATTCTTTCTCGTGCTTCGATCTAGCGTAATCAAGAAGAAAGACGAATAAGCTTAAAAAGGGAAATGTAAGAAGATTCGCAAAAATGCGGAGCCGTGTTTGCCGTGAAAAGTAATTGATTTGATTCGGTAAAGATTTCAAGGGGATAGAATGTAGGTGGAGCAGCGTGCGAAAACGCGTGGAACCCGATTCGAGCGTGCGGTTTTTGCGGTGTCTCGGTGTCTGCCGTGTGTACACAAATGTCGGGCCGATGCAAATTCAGTCACGGGTATTATGCCATGAGAGGAACTAGCCAGACTTGGAAAAGAGATTTCACCGGGGCGACGTGCGCGCGAATTAGAGTCATGGGACAACGTGGAAAATGGAGAAAGAGCCTGACAAAAAGGTAACAAAAAGTGGCCTGGAGTAAAAAAAAACCAACGACCGACCGAGAACGGAGCGAGCTGTCCGTGAATGAATGAACTTCCCACCGATTCTCGTGGAAATTCTCGTTGGATATTCTGCAGTAGATATAGTGGTGCTGTGAAAATGTGTGCGCGTGCGTATGTGATGAAACGTACGCGATGATGGTTGATGAAACGTATAACTAATGGTGGACAATTTGGACTTCTATTTTTTTTTTTATTTTTTTTAGAAATAGATTAACAACGTGTTTCAATTCTTAGCGTTATAATGGAGATAATATTAACTCATTTTCTATAGCTTCTACTTTTTAGATATCTGTTTCTATTAGTAGCTTCGTAATTGTTTTCTAATAGTAGTTTAGTAAAACGAATAAGTGTTGCTAGAAAATTTGCATTTTTTTAGTTTCCTTCGGTTTTTAGAGTGTCTGTTCCTTAGGTACTTGTTTCTAATAGTATAGTCCCTAGCCACCGAATCGGCGTTGTGTTAAAAAATTTCATTTTTTCAACTATAATATTGTGTCACAAACAGCGAATCAATATCTGAAATAAGAACTTACTTGGAGCTGTATATACCTGCTGCAAATGTCCAAATGTGGGTTCATTTGAAACTAAAGACTTCGAATTACTTACCTGAAACAAACAAATATAAGGATTTAAAGTATCAATTAATTGCATAATAACGATATCTTAAATAAATGGTTTAAACAGTACAATCAACAGTAGAAATAAAAGTGTAGATAGACACACGAGCAAAATTCGTAACTATATTCGTAATTATTTTATAAATAAAAATATAATCTACGTCATAAACTTTACGTTGTACTATATCTCTATTCTTGTATATTTTTCATCTAGATTTATATATAATATCAAGTTTTACAGTTCTAGCGCAAGATATGTCATTTCCTTACAAACACACGTTAACGCGTACATCCGTATAAACTTCTTTCTCGCTGTCAAACACGAGACGAGCGATTAATGGATAAATCTAGAAACCCGGTCTCTGGAACTCAATTGAAATACAGAGAGTCTCTTGGTACTTAACGTCGAGGACGAGTACAAAAAGGGGTAGAAGCTGAGAACGAAATGCAAAGTAGAGAAAGAAAGTGTACAACTGAAAGAAAAGGGACACGAAGCTCCAATGGAACGAGGGAAAAAACGGAAGCCCGAGGGACGAACGGCAAAGGAAACGGAATAAAACGAGTTATAGAAAAAAACAGCAATAAAAAAGTATAGAGGGAGAGGAAGGAAGACGACATGGGGCTAACAACATGGAGAGGGATTATTCTACATTATACAGAAAGAGTGTACGTACATATATCGCGTTCAAACGCAAGGGTTTTTCCGGAAGCGGTTCGGAAAAGGACTGCATGAAGTGTCAGTCGTGGGAATAGAGGGATGCGGATAAAGAGAAGACCCTTTTTCAGCGTGCAAGTTCGACTAAACTGTAGGATCAGTAGCATCCAGCGTGTCACATTTAATTAAAACTCGTGACAATCGCGTATTGTGTCTGACGGAATTGCTGCGGGGATGGCGCGTCAAACGAACGTAGATATCGCGAGAACTTTCCTTCGAATAAATTTCATCCGATGTTTTGTTACATTGCTAGAACAATTTGCTTGTCTGGATGATATCAAGGACCGCGAAGAATTTAAGACCCATGTGAATGAAAATTGTTATGGTACGACTAATCGTTGCCATAAATGAAACGTGAAATTTAGGTTAACGTAGAAAAGGTTGAGATTAGGTATATTACGTATATTACTGTTTTCGTTTTCGTTTTCGTTTTCGTTTAATCGATTAATCGGGAAAGACTAGAAATTTTGGACAACAACTGACGGATATAATATTTGAATTTAATGTTCCATCCTTATTAACACGTTGCGTGAGTCGTTAAGGAATAATGAATTTTCTATTGAGCATTATGAAAATAATCTAATTATAACGTAATTTCAATTAATCGTACTTGGAAATATTTTGTTTCTATTTCTTTTTTGCAGCGTGCAGCTTAAAAATACATTTATTGTACTTAGAACCACTATGAACGTGGAATACGATTCACCGATGTATGTTAATTGATTTTGCACTGTCAGTTACATTATAATTTCGAGTAATTTTGCGATGGCAGTTGAACTCGAATTTGGAATAATTTCGCGGTGCGACCGAACACGGATTTTGGCTAATTTCGCGGTACGACTCGAAATCGAGTATCGGTCGACCATCGTGATGCAATTCGAAATCCAATTTGAATCGTTTCCGCGAGTACGACTCGAAATCCAATTTCTAGTAATTTCATGGTGCGACACGAGAGTCCATTCTAGTTAAGTCTGTGATGAACGTTAAATAGACATTGTGGCTAATTTCTCAGCAGTGTTCATTGCTTTCGGCATCTCTACAATCAATCTACGAATAATTATTATCGCACAATAGAAACTTGGAATGTGCTATTACGTTCTATAGTACTACGTAAGAACTGCATTGTGCTCGAGACTAGAATCGATTATTACGAAATGATTTTTCATCGATCGAAAATTTCCGTCGTCACTGGATGAAAATTGCAATTTCGGTCATTTTCGATTAAATCAACGATCTTTGCTGTTTGACGTATAACATTAATTTGATATAAAATATCGTTGAATAATTTGATTATGAAAAAGTCCAGGTTATGACACAGACAAAAGTGTAATATAAGTAAATAGCAAGCAACGAATGAAAAATAGAGACAGTAAACAGCGAATCGAATAATTAAATGAAATTCATTAAATAACGTTTTAGTTGTAAATTGTTTCCGCAAGAAAACATAACATAATTTATTAACGAATGATATAAATTGATATTTGCTGCACAATAGATGATTTCAACGTAACAAATACGAAACATATTAATAACGAAATCCAACGTTAATGCCAACCTTAATTAAAATTTGCCAAAATTGGGGTAAACCGCCGATCAATTAAATGTATAATTATATTCATTATACATTATCATAATCGTAGACAGTATTATTAAATAATGAACATTTATGAATTTAACAAACCTGAAAAAAATATGAATTAAATGTCCTGTCACGTTTCTTCGAAAAGATATGATACTAGTTTTTTTCAATTAAGAATAATTCCAGATTGTTTCGCTATTGACTAACTGTACGTGCTCTTAGCTATCGATTTATAGAAAAATACCAACTGTTTGCCTTTGGCAGACATTTTAGAATTTTCTCACAGCCACGTTACGATGATCGTTGATCGTGAAATCGGGAAAACCCATTAGACGTCTCGTTCTAGAAAAAGACTTCCACTGCTGTGAGGATAGTAGAAAGGAAAATGTTTCCTTCTCCTTCAAAGAGATAAGAACCTATGTGATTTTTGTCTGCCATTCAAAGATAATCTTACAACAGATTAATTTTAATTTTAGTTAACTTCAGAAAATTTTCAATTTGTAGAAATATCCTCGATACGTTTAATAGTCAATTGCTCGAACGTTTAATCACCACTATACTCTTACGCAACAATGTGATAAAAGCACGATTGAAATCCGAAGAATGACAAACATGTCATCCAATCGTCGTGAAAGTTTGAAATGTAAAATGTCAAACGAAGTTAAACAAGTTCAAACTAATTCGATAAAACGCGATTCCTTGCTCGAAATATCTTAAATCTAACTTTTGCTTCGAGCTAACGCTACTCCTTTCTTCTTTTCACAGCAATCACGTTAAAAAGTGTGTGGAGAATTTGTCGAAACTACTTTGCAAACAGTCTCCCGTGAATATCTCGAACTAGTTGGGAACCGGTTACACGGAACTTTCGTACGAGTCGTTTCATTGTCGTCCTCCTCTCGACTTTTCCTCTTCGTCAGCATCATCCGTTCGCGGAAAAATTATTTACGTTAAACCGAGAAGCAAAACGTAGTTCGACGTCTTCGAACCGAATCGAATCTTTGCGTCTCGCGTTACTGTCATTGTCATTCGTAAATTCAAGTACGCGTCCTTCTTATCTCTTCGAGCTTCTTTCTGTACTTTCCTTCGTGAACTTCGTCTTCCTGATCTTTTCACCAAGATCTATACCTACTATTAGAATTAGGGGAAAGTAGGATGGAAAAAGTTGAAGTTTTAGTTCGATTTTTCCCGCTTGGTCGAAGCTTTTAAAAATAAAAAGAGTTATTAACCCTTCCACGTGTTCTTAAATCTTAGTGAGTTGATAATCACAGTTTGCACGTTCTTAATAAATTAAATTTTCCTTCGTAATACTTTTAATCGATGTTCGGTTTTCGTTTTCATAGAATCGACAAGCGACTTTAAGAACAGCTCTTTTAATCCCAGCGGGAAATTGTCGGTAGGTTGCCGTAAACTTTTTGTTTTACGAGACTTTCGAACGACGCGACGTCTCTACAGACTGATTAAAAATTACTATTAACAAAAAGTTGAATCTCTTGAAGATAGAAATAAATCGAAAAGGCTAATTAAAGAGTCGAAAGCTAACGCCATATTCCTTTCTACTTGAGGGAATGTTTATATCTCTTCAAACTACAAAAATCACAGACGATAATATTTTCACTAATAAAAGCCGCGAACTCTCTTCTGCAAACTTATCGATTATTCACTCTTGTCGATTCCTCTTACCATCGAAATTAATCATTGAGTACACGAACTTTTACCCTGTGTCTTTCACTCTTGCCTGTTCTCTTTATTGAAAAACGAATAGTATGACAGAAAATTAAGAAAATTAACATAGCAGAGGTACGAGATTGAGATAGCGAATTCCGGGCAGAAACTTCAAGAACAAGAGAGTTTAACTTTGCTTGGAAATTTTATTTCTTTTTACAAACCTTTTCTGCAAGGTCTAGCGCCAGTTATCTCTCTCTCTCTATCTATCTATCTATCTATCTCTATCTCTTCTCTCTCCTTTTCGTCTCGCTCTCTCCGTTTGTTTTCATCGTCTTCTCATCGACGTAGAAACTTCTTAAATTACAGGTATTCTTGCTCGGGTGGAAAGTTCCGCGTAACACAAATTTTCAGAAGCGGAAAACCGCCAACAAGGATGAAATAAAAGCGACGAAGAGGAGAGGCCAAAGAGAAGAATGAAAGGCACGCGAAGATAGGCCGGTAGGAAGCAGAGGAAACCACTCGTTCCGAGTAGACAGTTCAGAGACTGCAAACTTCCAGAATTTTCCGGGACAGCTCCGCGCTCTTGTACCAATTAAAAGGCTGAAAATTAAACTAATTAAAAATGCCTGAACAACTCTAAGTGGGTTTCAACTTCCCGGCGTAATCTTTCCCGGTAACAATGAAAGGATGAAAATCACGCTCATTAAAGGTACTGCCGCTTGAATATTTCGGGGATGAAAAGCAAATAAAAGGGAAGCATTTTCGTGTTCGGTAGAAATACCGTGCGATGCTGCTAACGAGATTATTTTTTAACAATGAACCTATCCGGGAAGTTTCGAAACTAACGACGAGAATTAATCGATTAGCCGTCGATCAATTTTTCTTTGACTTTTCTTTGCTCGAAGGAGAAGTTAAGAGATTGATTACAGTTGCCCGCCTTGATGAAAGAAATAATGACTGCAAGATTGATATATAGTTTGCTTGATTATAGTAGAATAATATTATAGTTGAGCGCATACATTGTAATAACGATAAGCAAATATAGGAAGTAAGATTATGGATACGTGGCTATGTGATTTCATAGTTACACCATGTTATCGATGGTTAAGATGAATGTAATTGATAGTAAAGTATTGTTACATTGTGTGCTTTTACATTCTTCAAATCTATAACATCAGTCTATCATTTTAAATTATATTCAATTACATAGAAACTTCGTTTGTAATTTTAAAAATTAAAACTAATAGGAGAATGATCAATTTTTTAAATGCGTATGAAGTAAGAAGAAAATATCATAGAAATTCTATAGAAATTCTTGTACAGCTCTTTACGAATGAAATATAGTACCTTCCTATCAAATAGAACTACATTTTTTAATATACTTTATTCATTGCTAAATCGGTTGCTAATCAAGTTTTTATTAATAATAATAATATTTCTCCCTGTTTGATATATAGTAATTTTGCTTCAATATTTAACCGGAATATAATTTGCCGCAAAGAACATAGTCGTTTGGAATGTTGTCATTTAATGGAACAATGAGGAAAAAGACAGAGGAAGTTTTGCCACGGACTCGAGTGAAATATCTTTAACCCGTTAGCGGGACAGGGTTTAGCCCAGGCATTCGTTCCCCTCGCAAAGGACCGCCGGATTAAAGGGCGGAACTTGCAGTGACCTAGTCTCTTCTTGCCTCCGCAATCGCGTCCTTTTTCCCTGGGAAATTGCACTGGAGGATTACAACGTTAGCGACCATAACGTCGACCAACCCCACGTTCATCAAGAGTGCAAATCTGGCAAAGACATGGAACTGTATAAAGCCAAGTTTAGAACCAACGCCAAAACCTCGTTTGACATTCATTAGGTCTTTTATCGTGAGAAACAGCCGGTCGCCGGCGGTTTTATGTCCCGTAGAAATTATTTAAACCGACATTTACACTTAAATGTTCGCTGTGCAACGAACACAAACGTGTCATCTATGTACTAAATAGAGCAGAGTGTATAGTAGAAGGGAATCTTAGATGCCTAGTCGAAGTATGAAAATCACAGGGAAAAATATTACGATCTTATACTTTGAAGAATTTGTTTTCTCTTTCGAAATTGAAACTACCTAAAAGTGATGAGAGAAATTAATTATGTAGCGTGATAATGTTAAACAGATCTCACTGTCTATCCTTCTCGCGATGAGCGCACAACAAAAACGTAAATTACAACAATCAAGTACAACAATAAAATATTACAAAGACAATTCAATTTCTTTACGAAACATTCTCGATAAATCGCGAAACACACTTTGGTGAAAGAAGCAATGTAGCATGTAACAATAGCAGTTTTTTTGCAGTGGCAGTATCGCGTTTGTAATGGTCGATTGACGGTGGCAATTTAAGGCGAGGGAACACGTAGGAGCATCCTTGGGATGTATGCGATCTTCGAATCTGCCAGACAACCACGAAAGGCAGAGTGAAGCTTTCGTTTACGAGGCGTGAAGCCGATACGATCTCCCCGCGTGGCTCGTTTCCATCGGTGCCCTCCGTTTCCTTTCGTCTCACCCTTCGCCTTTCCTGCTGTGTTTCCCTCTTGGTCGAAAGTGGGAAAAAGAAACGAACGAACGCGTTTGACGAGAGAGCGTCCCCGATCATGGCGGTTTGTTAGAAAACCAAAGAAAAGGCGAATTTGTTTTACAGAGGAGATATTCGGTCCGATTGAAAACGCGACGAGTTAAGGGGGATGTAAACAGAGAAGGAAAGAGTAAGGATAAACGCTATGAAGAACAAAGGATTTCCGGTGAGAAAAAAGGTGAGATTTTAAAGTTGATTCCTCCGAGCCGATGGATAATCCGGCTTTTTGCTGGCTTTTGAATTGGAGAAATGTTTAAAGCGTTTAAAATGTATTAAAGTAGAACGAAATTGCTTCTGAAATAATGAAATAAAATACGAGTAAGATAATGAAAAGTTATTTGTTATATTTACGGGGTAACAGATTTAGGAAATTGAAAAAAACGTGATTTAAACGGATTTACTGCTGACGACATAGAGTTCCAATTTTTTTCTATTTGTAGATAAAGGAAGCAAGGTCGAAAACGGGGAAGGGAATTAAATTGACAGCAATTAACAGGACTCTGAACGATAAGCTCTCTACCGACGCGCAATTATTGGGACTTTCGAACGAAATTCAATGTACTTACGTGTGCACTGTTATCGATAAGTTTCGAATTACTACTTCAATTCTCATTTTATCGGAAATGTTATACTGCTTAAAATATTTGTATTTTTATTACATCTTTCCCACATATCGTTTATGACAAGTTTTCCAAGCATCTTACGAAACAAATCATACGTAGGATTATAATTATTTGTAAAATGAAATTTAATGTAATAATCTAAAGATATAAAATAAAAATAATATATAAATAACATATAAAATAATACATAAAATAATTAAGATATCTAAAATGTATGTAAATACGTTGGAAAAATATCGAAAATTAGTAGTCGCAATATAATTAAAATATGAATCACGTAAAAGCCAAATTGACCAATTCTACTTTTCTTTTTTTTTTTTAATTTCTTAATGTCGTTATACCGATTATACATGTTTCATTATACATAATGATTATTTTTCTCTGCTTTTCAATTTGTGAAGTTGATAAATGTCGCTTTTGAACGGTTCGTACAATATGAGTCCGAGGCTAGTTTCAGTTTCAAAACGCTTCAAGTTACATGTAAGTCGTGTACTAAATATTTTATAAATAATCGCAAATTGTAAAGAATCTTTTTGATAAATACTGTGCAAACGTAGAAGGATCATGTGGCAGTACTTGATTCGAAAAGCACACGAAGAACTCTATTTTCGTGGAACTGTTCGGACAGTTGGCATAATTAACAACTTTTCTTGCGTATTCTGCGGCGTAACATGACATTTGCAAACAGAACGTCGATATAGAAAATTGACGAGCCCAATCCGACGTTTAAATGCGAACCATGCATATCTCGACTTAATACAGTAAATAAATAACTGTGTGTGACTGACAAATAAATGACAGGTTTATGTATGTTCATAACAAATACAAATATATGAAAATGTAGAAGAATGAGCATAAATGTAAAAAATAAATAAACAATTTATTGCTTATTTTCACTGCTTAAACAAGCAGATATCTGTAGTCTACTGGTAAACTTTAAGAAGAATATAATTACAGACACTCGAGTTCATTTATATCTATCTTAATGTCTGCATAAAACGTTGCAAAAAATAATAAAATATTATATTGGTAATTATGTTTGCAACAATGTTTTATTATAAAATATTACTGTTAACCGATTGATAAAATGTATTTAATAAAGTAGTTCTTATTTGCAATAATTAAGAATCCTTTAAAAATAATATCTAAACTTCCAACTGTAACCAACCTTCAATACAAGAAACATATTCCTGAATATTCCTTAAATCCGAAACGTAAAACACCTTTTATTTTCAAAAAGACGGATGTAACGATGAAGCAACTTTTTTTTTTTTTTTTTTGTAGAATCCAAGCGGAACGCAGCCATCGGCCCTCGTTTCCAATAACTCGGGACAGTTTGGTACAGAAACGAGAAAGAAAAAAAGGAAAGAGAAAAAACAGAATTTTTGTCCAACAATCAACTCTCACGAGACAAGACAATGCAATAAAAAACGGTCGTTTCACGAAGAAAAAAAAGCAAACTTTCATTCGTAACACAAAACTGACCCAGAACATTCATAGAACGAGAGAATAAAAGCGAAACGTCCAATGGGAAATATAATACTTGCCGCAACGGTACCAATAAACGTCCACCGGTGTAAACACGAAAATATTTTTCGGCAAGGTGATATTTACGAAGACAGAATACCTCTTCCGTACATCCCTGGATGAACAGCGATGTATACAGGCATGCATTTGGCCATGCATCCCCATAAATACGTGGAAACCATCGTACACGCGACCGTACGTTTCCGTTTGTGGACGTCCAGTCCGTATGTACACGAAATACGCATCAGCGAAGTAGCCAGGCGTCTATACGTAGGTATAATCAGCAAAGGCCGAGCACAACATCTGCATAAATGCAATGGCTTACACGGATACATATCATAGACGAAATCATGCCTCCGTATCCAGTTAGGGACCTTGCCATTTACATACGTAAATACATCTCGATGATTCTCACGAAGTTGATTTAAACGTCAACGTGACATGAAAGAAAATTTAACGACGAAGATGTATTTATACACTATCGTTTATCACGATGTGGATACTTGGATCGATTTGGAGTAACGATATGTGAATTTGCTCAAACTATAGAAACTAACGATGAATCAGTAATTGGAAGCAGCACTTGCTATTTTTTTAATGGAATCGATAGACTACGAATTAAAGTTATATATTAAAAACCCTAATAATAATAATAATAATTGTTGAAGTGGTCGCTACTTCTAAGAAAACTACATCTGGTCTTTAGTTTTCTCAAGCACAGAAGCCATCGACAACGCATAGACAAAGGACTGCGTCGAAGGCAAACCATAAAACGGTACACACGCAACGTTGGCTTCAGGTTTTTTCAGTCATAGGGTAACGCTGCCAGCGTGCGGATCTGGACCAGCTCATATTGTATTCCAAATTTTGTAATTACACTTTAATATTCATAAAAAATATATATATATATATTTTTTCTACCTTACAATTTATCCACGCGTTCCTTTGTATTCACATACATCCAATAACCTTAACAATAATAATAATAATAATAATGTCTTTTGACTTATACTCGTACAAGTATAAGCTTACATTGGTCAATCTACGCTAATAGTACATAAATTTATAACTTAATTAACAATTGGAAACAGCACTTTTATCGTGTTTTTTATATAGTCGCGAGGCCATCTCGCAGGTTGTGTTTCAGGAAAAGGAAGAATTTCAGTAAGTTGGATAATAAAACCGAAGAACTGACAAATTAGTCGGTTTGGCTTCTGAAAAGCTGGATTAATTGAAAACGCGTATCAAAAATTTATGATCTGATTTTACTGCACGTTGCTGCACGTATTTATAGATAAGCCTATAAGTCGCTCGATATTCATAGAAAGATGATTCTATTAGGTTACGGAAGGATAACTTTTAAAACGGAGTGCAAAAGGAAGAATCCCTACTATATCATTCCCAAGCCTCGACCGAATTATTTCCACGATACCATAAATTGTCCGCTATCGTAATTTCGTAACAACGAGCAATTCGTGCGGAGACTGAGATATCGACGTCCCATGGGAACGATCGAATTTTAAAAGTCGAGATGCTTGCAAAAGGCCGAAAAACCATAGAATTTTCCCGATACCGAGATAAACTTCGTCGCAAAGGGCGAATACAACGAGATCAGAGAATATTCGCGTTCGCTCATGTGCATTTTTACCTCGAGGCAGTTAGATAAGTTTTATAAAATAGCACAGGACTGCACATCAAGTTACACAGATAGCAACCAAGAAGTCCCATTGAACCTTTAGCCTCTCTCTCTCTCTCTCTCTCTCTCTCTCTCTCTCTCTCTCTCTCTCGACTCGTCTTATGCGATCCGCCAAAGTTTTCTTATTTTAATTAACCCCTTAGGATAGTCGTTCCCGGTATTTGTTCTTTCATCGTGGAATCAGCCTTTGAAATCGTTAGGTTCTGAACATCCGTTCGCGGTGCTGATAAACAGCGCCTTGATGAATGTAAAGATTCCCGTGGCTTTTGTTTCTTCGTTGCTCCGTTCGTTTGAACTTACTAAAGAAGCAGTAGCCCTCGTTGAACGAGAAAATAGAATTCGACTTTAGTTTTTCATATTTCGTCTCAATTTCATTCAATACGGTAACTCGAGGTAACGATACGCTCGATTTCCATGTCCGTGATATTCATTTTCTTAACCTGTTACCATGCATGTAACTCTTTCAAGTACGGAATTCAAGCAACAGTTTTATCATTTCTGATATAGAAAATAATTAAATAATTTATTTCATATTTTATACTTTTAATAATTAAAGCAAACGAGTTTACTATTTTTTTTTTTTTTTACAAGAATATTTACATTTATATTAACACGATGTAGTGGTTGGATGTCGATAATTCTAGTATTTATTAAAAAAGGAAATAAAAAGGACAATCGGTTACCCCAAATTAAGCGAAACGCGGAGAAGGGGTTGAAAACGCGTGACGAAGTATAAACGGATGAATCGGATAACTCTGAAATAATAGGTAATAAGAGACGGCAAGATGATGCTTAAGGTTCGCCCACGACGAGAAGCCATGTCATCGAGTTTAATCGTCGATCAGCGATCGAAGGCAACCGAACAGGGCGGTCCGCAATTTATATCCGGTCTGGGGTAACCACGCCACAGTAACGTCCGATCGCGTTCGACTCGATCGTAAATTTAATTGTGTAACGAGCGAACGTTCGCAGATCCGCCACTCTCCTCTCCTCTCTTCTGTCTCTCTTTGCTCGTCCCGATCAAGCCAACCGTTCCGTTCGCGTGGTAACAGCTCGTAATTATCGGCCAATGCGGCCAGCCATTGATCCCGAGAACTATTTGTTTCCACGACTGTACGAAGATCCAAAAGTCTTGAAAACCAGAACACGGAAACAGCGCGTGCACTCGAGTTTCCAACTTCTCCACCTGTATCGTATGTCGGTGCTCGGTCTACGTCTGATAACTTTAACTTTTTTCTAGTAGTCTCGATGGAAAATTGTTGCGACGCAACAGAGTAGTTACGAAAATTGTGCAACTTGTATTGTTCGTAAACGAAGGCTAATTAAGCGAGTAATCTGGCTTTACGTAGAGTTGCTGAGTCTTTAGTATTCTAATATTTCATCCATCATTTTGTTTTCGTGTGTTTTCTTCTTTGTCAATACGTATTCTTCGACGTGAAAGATGTTTTGCTAGCCTTCTTACCTTATAAACCATATTTTACCTCTTTCAGTATATTTTCTAAGCTATGGTACAGGGATATCGTGCGTCAAATATTTAAGAAACACGATTAGACAGTGTTTTGCATGCTTTGTTAATATAATCTGCAATCTATAATTACTATTAAATATAAATACTTTAAATTAACATAAAACGATCTTTCTCTTTCGTGAGAAAAGGACGTACCGAAAGTTAATGTAGATGTTTACACAGACTTATGTGCACAAGAGGAGAATTGTTGATTATCGAGGATTTATTCGATGCAAACAAGATTTGAATGTACGCGAAGCGTGAAATAAAAGAGAGGCAAAGCGGGCGAAAAGTAAAAGAGGCATCAAGAGGAATAAGAGAGAAAGTGGGACGGCATAGAAGAAAGAAACGAGTAAAGGAGAGTTATGAGACTCGGGCACGCAGAATAACTCTATTTATTTTTTATACCACTTGCAGATGCAAATGAGGATGAAACGTAATGTTATAATGCCACTTGGAATATTTCAATGTTTCGAGAAGCGGCTGAATTAGCCTTTTACAATTACGGTCTTACGCACTGCTGCACTTTTTACAATTTCGCTGCTCAGCTGTATAATTAAATAAAATCTGTATATTTAACGGATTTTTTAAACATTTTTAATAACACGTTACTCTATGCTTGGAAAAAAAACACGATGAAAATGAAATTTCTATAATTTACTCGTTTTCAAATATTTTTGCTCTGCGACTAAGTTAGAATGTTGATGTTTTATGAACAAATATAGTTTGATTCTTTTTTTTTTTTTTTTTTTTTACTGGATTTCTTATAATAATCTTTTATCGTAGTGTCGCCGTAGACGAAATAATATATGTATACATATTATAGATTTATCAGCCATTGTATATTTTTATCCCACGTGTTGGAACCTCTAACGAGTTTATTTATTCAGTATGAAGTAAGATTATAATGCGGAGTATCGTAATTTGAAAACTACAGACTGTCGGAGCTTTCTCTGCAGAACGATTCGAATATATTTTACGAATGAAAATTAGAAAATAACGTCGTATAAGTGTAAGCTCGTATATTTCTCATTAAAAAGTGAACAGAGATAGGAATACAAATACGAAATAACGATGATTAGCTTCACTTTCCTGCAATATTCCTACTTCGTATATCAGTGATAATTTCTTTGAATTTGTACACGTTTAGCACGAATTTAGATGCATGGTATACAATATCGACGATACTACGTAAATATGAAGTTTAAATTTAAGAAAAGTATATAGATGTCAAAGAATTTAATTACGGCGAACTAAAATTTCAAACGATATCGTCCGAAAGGAAGAGTAGAGCCCAAACTATTTTCATTAAAGGAAATTTACGTAAAACAAATATCTCAAAGAAAATTCCAAGCATTGGTAAAGCATACGCAAAGCACGTTAAAACAGACAGGAAAGAAAATAATAGAAGAGTTGATATAAGCCCGTTGTAAAACACCAAAGGCGCGAAGTATTAAACGTTCGGGCGCGTATAAACGCACCAAAGACACGGCTTTATGAAGCAAGTTCACGAAAGTATCCAGTATACAAAATCGACGTTAAATTCCGGCATGGAGTGTGCTCCCGATGCGGCAAGTCCTCCGATTTCAAACTTTTCAACAGATTTGAACTCGACCATGGAAGTTCCGTGCGATACTGCAAACTGCAAACTTTCAGAGACGACCTTCCACCTATCGAGTGCTAGTGAAGTTAAAACGGCACGTGTCTCAAATAAGTTGGACTTCCAGCGACCGATTGATCAGCTGCAGTTAAGTGGCTGCATTGTCGAACATATTGGCCGCACGTGTACTAACGAGAAGTCGAAAGTATACAAGCGCAAACTTATGGAATCTCGTGTCAAACGGAAATTAAATTCAAACGTTCGATATTGAAAAGTTAGTTGAGCCGAGAAATTGAGAATGTATGATTTTTCCGAGGGGAATAAAATATTTTGAAATTGTCAATTTATGTGTGATAAAGAGACAGACGATGTTTATACGTTTATGGGAAATTGTAAAGTATGAAAATACGTATATACAAAATATACAAAAATAAATAAAATATCTAAAATACGATGTTTGCAACGATATTACAAACCGTTGGTCAAGTTAGGTGGGAATTATTTTTTTGTACCTAAATACATTCGCCGCTACTGACGCACATTTTACGTCAATTTAAATATCATGTTTACTGCGAAATTATAGGTAATGCATTTAACGGGCTATTTTATTTTTAATTTTATGCGTTTCGAAAAAAGGACTTACGAAGGCAAACAAACCGCTAAACAGTGTATAGTACAGTAAATATTCTTTAAAATTATTATTAAATATTCTTGAATATTCTCTGAAGAATAAAAATTTATTCCATGAAAACTATTACGAGGAGATGATCATATTTTAGTAACAACGAACGCGTTAACAAAATTTCAGCACAATATACGGTAGGGAATTCTTTATAAATTTCATCTACGAAAAACATAAAATTCTACAAATTTTTTATGTTGCCCGGAAAACCAAAGTATTTTTATTTTCATTACAAAGTTTTCATACTTTCATAAACATTTTCGATAAATATCGAATTCTTTCTGATTTCGGATATTTTTTATTATTCCATGCAACGGTATAAGTTTCTCCGAAAAAGAAAAAGCGTTCGTTTTCCGATAAACATCGTACACGTGTAGCTATACCAATAAAGAGACGAGAATTACGTAATTAAACGATCGTAAGAAGCAGTGACGATGTTTCGTGTTTACCATTGACAGCGTATGCGTAAGAACAGCGTAACAGTATCGAATTGGATTAAATTAAAGAGACGACAGACCGTGACGACCGTCGCTATTATTATGCAATATTCTCAGGTGTATAATTGCATTGCATCACGTGTTAGTCGTGACGGTGTAACACCCCTGTAAAACATCAATTAGCTGGTCACGGTCAATTTAAATTGGCACACGTTGAACGTAACACTCGCACAGAATCGCGTCAAGTTATCAAACGTACGGAAACGCGTGTGCGAAATTAAGTGTTATAAGGTTGTAAGTAGACTAAGGATTTTTGTGCATTTAAGAGAAACGTAATTTACAGAGTATATCGTTCGTTAGCATTAGGATATTTTAGAAAACATAAGTAACATATGAGAAGAAACGAAACGAACGAATAGGAATTGTTCGAATTTAAGAAATTATTCGAATCGAGATAAATTAGTAAAAATTATTAAATTTAAAATATTATACAGGTATAAAAAATAGAATAATATACTTCGGGCACTGTCATTTTTAATAAAAGTCAAACTATACGCTATATACCATAGAACTTACTTTAGACGTTATTGATATCATTTTAGAGTTTTATTTCTCTCGTCTACGTATATCCGTGAGATTTCGCGAATATTCTATTTTTATAATGAAATATTCATAATTTCCATTGATATGACTGATATTTTGATATACTTAGTATTTTCATGGGACAGGATGATTACAGGAAACAATATCGGCGATATCGATATTTTATTCCGTTGAGGATTCACCTCGTTAATTCGTTGATTAAAATGCAATGAACCGTGGAACAAAAGCATCGTGAAAAAGGATTATGAAGAGGGAATTCCGTGCTGATTAAATCTTGATTATTTTGTAATGATACATCAAATTATCGATTATACTGCAACAACACAAGGAAATTTGTATTATCGCAACGAGCGTATTATTCTGTCATAATTAAATCAACGTTATTCGTTATTATTTTAAAGATACAACATTTTTTCTTTTCTTCAACATTCCGCATTATTATCACGTTTATTACTATATTTATTCATAAATTACTAATATAAAATATAAATGCACAAACATTTGCGAAGAATTACACTGCAGGAATTATTTCACCATCACTATGTTATCGATGATTTTTTGTTTTACGAAAGCTACGAAAGCAAAGTGAATTCTTCGTTAGTTTTATATTTAAGATAATTCGGTAACAAACGGTAATAGAGGTTGACTCATTGTCGCTCGGATCACGGATAGAAATGCGGGTAGATATTTATAAAACGAGAAACGAACGGCACAGACCGCCGGTCGATCTCCTGGGAATAGATCTGTAAACCTAGTTATGAGATTTATTCCGAGCCGGATCGCCAGCTATTCGGAAACCTTCGATTTTCACCGGAGGGAAACTAGGAGGAGCTCGTGAACGAAAACGCGTTTCCCATGACCGGTTATTTGTTTCGTCTCGTTCCTTCTCATTTGCAATAAAGAACAGGAACCACGAAATAGCATATAGGTTCCCTCTTGATTCCATCCCTCCAACTTTCGTTCGTTTGGAATCGAAATAGAATTTTTCGGGTATTTTCACTTTCGACCATTCGATCTTTGAAAGTAGTTTAGTCATCGAGAATTTTACGAGAACTCTGTGTAAAATGGTTTCGATTCTTATCGCAAATGTTTAGCGCAAAATTAAATTGTTTGTAACGTGAAAAGTAAGACTCGTCGATGATATTCCTGTACCTGAACTTTTTTCCCTGCTTTGATATGTAAAATTTATAAATATCATTATTTTTAGATAACCTGTATCTTTACGATTTTTACAAATGCACATCGAATAACGTTCTCGTTAGAAGCTAATTATTCCATTTGTAAACGATACTACACATATAATTAAATTTTTCATAAATAAGCAACATTTGTTTACACACAAATAAACATTTTCTAAATGTTACAATTTTTCGATGAATTTTAGATTATTTGTCCTGCGATAGGTAAAAAAGTTATCGACAAATATCTCTGATCATTGAGTGATTTATGAATGAAAGAATTAATAGTAATACACAAATAGCTTCTGATATACATATATATATATATATGTATAAATCTAAAAACCTTATATTTAAAACATTGTATTACAACAAATGTATTTACAAAATTATAAAAGCAACATTAATTAAACATACAAATACACTGACTACAGAAATATTTGTACTAACAACAGAATACTAATCACGGATCAAACATTTATTGTTAACAGCATACTGTTATGTGTTTCCACTTTTCAAGATAGGTATATTTATGCAAATAATCCTATATAATATTCGTGTGCTAAACATTCATACGTTCGGACTAACTGATAAAAAGACAAGTAAAAAATCACACGTGTCTATTTCCTGACGTTCATCGGTGCTAATCAACTGGCAAATTACGAATCCAAGACCAGGATCGAATTTACTTTTCGAATTTGTCGTTCGTTTCGTTTCGTCACACGTCGTCTGGCGAGCGACGTAAAATCTATTCTTGAAGCAGGTATATGTGAGTCATCGTTCCGCGGGTGCCGCGGGCGGCAAAACTCATTAATTTAATCGACGATGCATGCCTCTTCTGGGAACGCGTTCACCGACAGAAAACCGCGAATCTCGGAGGATATCCGGGGACAAGTAATCCGGCTAAAGAATTCCCAGCAGCGAAATTAAAGTCAGAGCATTTTACATGGGAATGCACGTGCCCGTAAGCCCGCGGAAACTCGAGGAATTTTTAGGGTAACGATCCATTTTTATCGTGATCGACTTTCACCCTTATTACGGCGAAGTCTTGCCGGATTCAATTAATGCCGCAAAGTCGACCAATTTAAAAAAGAAGTACAATGGACGAGCAATTTCAAGCTGTTTAGCTTGTAAGTATATTAAAATACGCCCTTCTGGCCGTCGACCAGCATGCAAATTAGGAAATCGATAAAAATTGGTTTATTATGCTCTTGCTGTGTGGCCATTAATTGGTGTTCATTACTTTGCTGGATAATGAAGAATCAAATCGATATGAAAGAATAGACGTCGCATCCTGACATTTTCGGTGCCATGCTTGCTATGTAACCTAATCGAAATGTAAAGAAAAGCTAATTACGCTAATTACATTGTATAATTGATGTTTTGTGAATATCGTTGCTACTTTCTTCTCGATTAAAGCAAAGCCAACAAGAATATTAAAATATTTAATCAGAAAGATAGATACTGGAAAAATGAAATATAAAGGGAAAAACGTACGAGAATCTTTAGTTACAAAGGAAAAACAACGATAATGATTATTTACGCCGATGATTTATAACGATTATTTCTTCATACTTTGATCTTCTTTATTACGCACTTTGCTTCTACGATAAGTCAACCTGTTCGCCTAATGAAAGTTTTTGCTGATCACTATTAATGCATCGTAGTAAGCACAACTTTAATAGACTTTGATAAACCAATAATATGATATAATTATTCACAGTGACTAACGTGTATCTTGCATTATATAACGCCCGATAGAATCTTTATTCAAAGTTTCTGTTAAGTTTCTACAAACATTCAATTAATAAAAACGTCGAGTTAATTTTTTAACCTTAGAGGCTTTTATCTAACACATGTTTATATGGAAATCTTTCGATCACGTATGTCTGTACAATATAATATTATTCGTATATATTTCACTACGATGTAGTATAATGCATTTTCTAATAACATAGCACTACATGTTTTAAAATAACAAAGTACTGCTTGGTTCGAAACAACGTATGACTATGTATATCGAAATAATACAGCACCAAGAATATCGGAAAACCATAATAATATACATTTCCGGATAACTTAGAGCTACATCCTTGCGTGCAAAACGTATACCTGCAATATCAATTTTAAAACACGAATATACGATTACTACAAGTTCCACTTTAACATATTTTGATTTTAAACAACGTTGTATCGCAGCTGCTCTTATGAAAATTAGCAATAAATTCATTTTTATTATACACTAATCCTTGTGCGTTCTCAAGTCTCAATTTTATAGCGTTTAATATTATTCACGAATAATTTTTATAAACATTGATCTAACATAACGTAGAGACTAATTACATCGCCTAGTTTACAACCAATTACGCATTTTTCTTTTTAATTTATTGATCGAATTGCTGGACAACGATAGAAAAATTCACTCGTTCATTTTATCGATCGAGATTCAATGCCAACAATCTTAATGTACGTAACATAATTTTCAATTCAACTTAATCCATTTATAATTAGTGTAAGTATTTATAAATAATTTGTTTATGGGTTATAAACGTTTGATTTTCTCTCTGTGCTTTCTTAAACGATTATTAAAGAATTTCTTAAATTTGAGGAAAATACGAAATGACCGTTATCGCGATACGCATGACTTCCTGTCTTAACTTATGAAATAAGAAGGTGATTAATTACATATAAGAATTTAAAGACCACATCAGAGTTAAATAACACAAAGTGTTTCATTCAGGATGAATATTAGCTTACTTAACTATGATAAATGTGTAAAAGAAATTTCTTTCGCTTGTCAAATAAAATACAGTCGCTTTCCGTAAGCGTGGTGGGGTCGACATCAATCGTAGATATCGCTTGATTGGCGTCTGTAACACGATTATGCCACGACTCAAATCCAATAATCGGATTCTGTACAGAGAAGTGATGAAACCTTCAGTTAGACAGACAGTTCTGATAGTTTGGGTAGTTATTTGTCCGAACGATCCTCGAGAGATCGATCTGTTCTCATGTACTCTGATCTCCTTCCGACCAGTCTATTTACCTGAATTCGTTTAACTCTATTGTGTATCGGTGCGCTTCAAGTTGCCATTCAGAATTTGATATCTCACAAAGACGGTAATCGAATCGATTTTGAATTAGTCGCGAAGTATTCGAACGAATCGAGACATCGAAGGTATTTCAGAGATTTGATGAAAGTTCATTTCGGAATAAAGTATCGTAAACTAAGTTTTAGTTACTCACACACTCGAATTTCGAATTTTTCAGATTACCGAATATTATCGAAAATTTCAGATTAATTTAAATTCTGAAGATCAAATCATTTCGTGAAAACTTTAATCATATATACGATGAAAAAATGTTCATCGTACGTAAAAATTATCGTATATAACAATACAAATTAAAGATGTATCGTATATGGCTTATACGTAGGTTTATATATAGGTTTTTGTTCACTTTTAAGCTGAGTTTAAAATTAATGAAATTTTTAACAGCATTCGCAGTGGGAAGTAACGAATGTATTTAGAAACCATATTTATTGCCCGTAAATACGCACACAATACGACGAGTAATTAAGCTTCAAACACTCGAAACATTTTTCTTCCAATGAAGACAATTACTATAGTGGCATTTGACTGTCGACGTTTCTATTACCTGGTTCTTGTCGCACCTATCCGATCGTTACTCACGTTTCCAGACCGTTTGCCATCGCTTATGGACTCAATTTGTAAAACCCCGTTTCCCCAATCGCTGGACAAAGAAACGAACAGAAGCGAAAGAACAGGCGCGAACCTGATCGTATATAAACTGAGAAATAATCGGCTCAGTCAACGCTCGAGGACCGTAATTTTTCTCGACCAGTCGTATGTACATATAGCGTTAATTCAAACGTTTCTGAATCTTTTATTTTGTGATTTAATATTTCAATAATAATTTCCATAATAATTTCCAAAATATTCCGTACCAAAAATTTCTCGATCAGTAAAATCGAGTATAAAGTCCATCTATATCTAATTATTCCATTATTCCGGCTACACCTTCTACTTCAAAAAATGAACATTTTTTTGCAATATAAACGTTTTTGTTATCGATACCAAGCTGTCCAAGAATTGTAGATTCGTAACCAGTTATACCTCTTTGACGTAAACCGTACAAAACGACTAACTAACCAATTTATAGTTCAAAAACTGAACATTTTTTTGCAATATAAACGTTCTTGTTATCGATCCCAAGCTGTCCAAGAATTGTAGATTCGTAACCAGTTATACCTCTTTGACGTAAACCGTACAAAACGACTAACTAACCAATTCATAGTTCGTCCATCGGTCGTCTTATCGTAGGATTCGATCCGATCGTTAAAATGGTTCGCCATCGTCCACTTAGGTTCGTTCCACTTCCGCGAAACACGCTATAAGTACATCACTGTAAACCATCCGACTAATGAACCATAGTTCGAACAATAGTCGAATGTTCCCTTTCCAATGGCGCGTTATATGCCGAGTGACCGTCGAAGAAAGTAGAGTATTCACGAAAGGCGGAAATCAGAATTTTTGCCTGGCTCGATCATAGTGTTTATCGTAATGAGCCACGTTCTCTATAAACGTGTACGAATACAATTTGCAAATCGTTACGCCTTTAAAAGTATGTATTTCTATGGACCGCGTTTTTCTTTTGCTTGCCTTTTTCTCACCGGATGATACAGAATAGGAGAATGTTAGAAGGAACGCGATTAGGTAAACGCAACAGCGTGAAATCGTTCCTCTCGAATACAGATTCGATGTTGGATGAAATAAATATCGAGCGAGTTGACGAGAAAATATTACGTGCATTGCTTGTTAGAAGAGAAAGCGAGATGTTGCCATCGGTGGAACAAAAAGTATATTACGCGTATGATTTTACGATATTGTTTAAAATTCGTAACAGGTATTCGAACTCGCATTCGTATGTCTTGCGCCGATTTAACAATTGTAATATATTGTACGATAAAAACTGCTTCGTGAATAAGATAAGCATTGTATATGTTATAACATTCACGTACTAATTAATTAAATCTAAATATAGTAAATTTCCTATCATTTATTCGTACTTTCATATAACTACTACGTGCTAAAGTTTGTTATTATAGAAAATAAAATGTAGAACGTGATTTAAAAAACGCTTCATTGAGAAATAACCTTCTGTAGCTAGTGCACGTCAAATATTCAAAGTAAAGTGCTAATCGTAATATTTAGTGGGTGAAATGGTCTTTTGTATATATATATTAAATTTCATGATTACGTTCACAAAGTACATACAAAGTCGCATAAAAATTAGTGTACTATATAATACTATAATATAATATAATGTATAATAATATAATGTGTATATAGTATAACATAATAAAGTGTACTAAATGATACTATAATAAGACTAACATTTTGTAGAAAAATTCTGCATTTTATTCAAATTAAAAATCAATTTTAAATCACCAATGCATTTTTTTCAAAGTAGTCCATACCTGTCCGCGATGTTATGCAACTCGCCAACCTTAAGTCAGTATAAAATCCATTTACCGTTTCTCACAAAAGGCTTACTCGAATCAACACCTAACACGTCTCGCGTGTTTCTCTTGTTAGAGATTTTACAACTAGAGTGACACGACCACGACCCAGGGATTCAAAGCGGCTAATGGAGGAAGCGCGTAAATTCGTGGCCATTCATTCATTATAACCGTGAATCGTTGGGAACGTCCTTCGGTTAACACTCGCTAATAACATTAGCGTGACAACGCGGCTCGAGTTTACGTTCTACAACGACGATACGCGGTAATGAGCCGATTTATCGACGTTACTTTACAACGCGATTCCTATAGATTATCATGGTAACCGTGTCCTACCAAAGGGACGGCCGTTATCATGCAAAACTGCTTCCTCGGCCAACATGCGACAAAAATGCCGATGCAAATGATGAAACGAGCCCCTTGTTCGGAGCTAGAGGTTTTTCGAGACGGTTCGTTAGGTACCGGCGCAAATAATAATATCCTCGTGGTCGCGCCATTTAAAAATTTCCATAACAACCGCGACTTGTCCGTGAATTCTTTCCCTCCGCCGAAAAGGATAAAAACCGAGAAAATCACGATGGTAATTTGCTTGGGGAATAATTCGAAACATTTCCGTTAGGTCCGAAGCAAAATGAGCAGTTCAAATGGCAAACGATGTACGCAAGAAATGAAGATTTCTTAATAGAGAACACGCACTTGCAGTTTTACCATCCAGAATGACATAAATACAAAATATTCCAAGACTTATTTTTATTTTTTGCCGGAATAACAGCGTTTTACTTCCTCTTTAGGATGATACTGTAGGCTTGGAGTAAAACAGTTTGTAATTTTTCGAGTAACATATCCAAATTATTGTTTTGAACGATTTTTGCTTAGGGAAAAAGGTTGTTTTGATTCTTTTGATGTGCTAATTTCAACCGTGACATTTTACTTTGCTTCGTGATCTCAAATGATGAAGTCATCGTGTTACAAAAAGATTAAACTCGTCTTTCTTTAACCGCAAACAAGTATGTTATATAATATACGTTTCTTTGAATCCTATGAAATCAGCGTGTAATCCGTGAACATACAAAACCCGTTTTTTCCCAGCGTCTTCTTTCGTCGTACATTTAAAACATTATTTCCAGCACAGACTAAATAGCGTAAATTAGCAATTCTTTCCGTTACTTTAGGATACGCAAAATATCGTAAAATAATCTTTTTTTTATTACAAATCCTTGCACATAATACACGGTATACCCGTAAAGTGAGATCATAAATAATTTTCGACTTCACTGCTATATACTTAAATTTGCATAAGTATACATATACCCTGTATATCCTTTACGTCTATGAAATATCACAACCTAGGAAACGTACGCCATTATTTTCTATGACATTTTGCCATTTCCTTGGCAACTTATCAATTCCACCTTGTGAGGATCTTGGATTCGTGATGAAAAATATTTCGAATGTGCAGAATGTATTCTACTCGTATTTCAAAGTCCTTTTCTCGTTCGAGAATGTTGTGCAGACTCGAAGATGTGAACATCTGTTGGCACCAAGTCGACGAATAATACATATCAAGTGGATACATACGAGATGTCATTTTTCCAATATATTCGATATTAACACGGGATTTCCATACCCTGGATCTTATTCGATGTCCAACTGTTAAGAACCACGTTAAAGAAGAACAGGAAAAGAATATTAAGTTTTAAATATCGATTCGTGAATGTCGTTTGCAATCTGAAATTTAATATGCTTCTGTTTTACGACCCCTTCAAACTAATGCTTACTCTAGTTATGGCTAGATCGATAGATGCTACCCCGTTTGATGTTTCAATTTACAACTTCATTATCCGAAAGTAAACTTAAAGTAAGCTTATCATAAAGTAAACTTCCTACCAAAAGTAGCTTTAAAGTGGCAAAGCTGTCGTAAAGAGTCAATAACGTTCTTCGGACAAATTCTCGACTTCTCGAAACCGACATAAATAATACTCATAATAATTCTCCTATCCTCTAGCTGCCAAAAATTCCATTTCCAAGTAACTACATCCGCCTATGAATACCTCGACCACGCGAAACGCAACAACAATCCTTAGATGCGCACAATCGTTCCCGCCCGATGTACCTTTCTCCTTTCTTCGTGTCCCTTGCCGATAATATATAAGGTATCTCGGTTCGAGGACGTGTGTACACTGTACACACCTTAACGATCCCCGGGGCCGATACGTAGGAAGCTGATTACTCATCGTACCGTCTACGCCGAACGTTTAGCGACTTATTGTGCTTGGTTATTGAACCCCTGGGAGAGTACCCACTATCCGCGCTCTTCTCCTACCCTGCTCTCCCTCTCGACCCTTCCACAACCCGCGGATATATAGCTTCCATTATAATTATACGTGGCCAGTGTACCTACGTGCATTCAAACGGATTACGCAACACGTGACAGAAAGAGATAGGACAATGACACGAGCTTTATTAACGAAGGGACCGCGGAGACTGAGTTTGGTCCAACGAATGGAGGAGCTGAGGATTTCTCCAGCTTCTGGCTCTTTTGTATTTTGAACAATTTTTTCTTTCTTTGTTCGTGAACGTTAAGACTATTCATTCTACCAGTGGGAGTGGTTCGCTGATAAATTTTATTCATTCGTTAAATGCGACGTATCGTTGATTACAATTGCTATGATTTTTAATGGTAAGAAATCTCGAAGGAGAAACTGTTGGGCATGAAATGGTTTCAAAAATGGATTGGTTACAGTCTGAGTACAGAACAAACAAAACCAACATCCTAAAGAGCGTGCTGTTTATTACTCTCTTAAGTTTTAAGGTTCCACCTCGGAAATAGCCTTTCCTTACGAACACATCTTTGCTACAAGCTTTACCGACGAAGACACTGTTCGTTCTTTTGTGCGTTCCGAATAGAACAAAGCGCGTTTTCACCGTCAACGAGCATTAGTCTTGCTCAAAGTGGTAACACGATCAGACCGTCTTCTTGCCCTATTCCAGTAGCCTAACTTGTGAATTTCTTGCCTCGGAACTTCAACGATGTTCGTTAATCTGTTAATGAGTTAACGATCTTAGACGACAGAAGGCAGAGGCTGAAATTCGCCGTGTCTAGATTGCACGACGAGACAAATGTAATTAATTAACCCATCGTGACCCGAGTTTTCCGCTTTCTACGTCGGATCTAGTCGCCCTCCGCGTCTTCTTAATACACGCGAGATTGATCGCCATAATTTTCAGTTGCTTGCGTGTTCCAGAAATTCGCGGCAACCTATTCCCAGGCGCTGTGCACAGACGTGACACGGGAGAAAACTGTTTGGAACTCGTGATGGGCTCCCGGGACCTTCCACTACTAACGTTAGGTTGCGCCTCTTTGGCGTTCCAAACCTACGCCTTCGTGTGCCCCGCATAGACACGCGTGTTTTATAATCGCTGTTTATTATTACGAATTGAAAGTAAACCTTAATAATAGTTGCTTGAAAGCTTGAAAAATCAACGACAAACTGATACACGTGATATTAGAGTCGAGAGTATACGCGTTGAAAGCTCTTCGAGTTTATTGAAAAATTATAAAAATACGAAACCTAATCCAACGAACCGTCATTAGCGATTCAACGCCTCGCCAAAATTCAATTCCCAAAGAGTTAACATAAAACTATTCTCAGTTCTCCATCGCTCGTCACCTGCACGAATTCTGACTCACGCACGATAAAAAGATTCACGTCCCAAGTTTTTAATCCCAACTCGTTTCGTCATCCACATTAACCCCAAAAACTCGAAATTGTCAAAGCGCGGACTGTGTCCACTGTTGTTTCTGCCTAAACGTCCAACTTCCGGCACCAGCTTGGGAGCCTGGAGTCAGAGAAACTTCAGATTCGGCCACGGTGAATGACCGGCAATTTGTTACGGCTCTTTATACGCGCGGAACACCAGCCAACGCTCAGCGGAATTAATTTTCGTGAAACACGGTGGTCAGAGAGTAGACGAATATCGCGAGCAGAGTTGAAACGTAGGCGGTCCGGTGCGAAATGTTACGACGAGAAGACAAATGATCGGTTACCTACGCGAGACACGCCATCTTCTCCTCTTCGTCGAATAGATCACGGATTTTCTACGTTACTGACTCTCGATTTTCGTAATTTTCACTGAAAGCCTCACGGGGAAAATCAGAGGAGAGAATGGATCAGCGTGGGTGGCTAATCGTGTTGCAACGAACGATTCATGGGAACTGGGTGACGCGGTGTGTGGGCACGACCCTGCAATTTTGTGTTACACGATCGCTACTGACGAGAGAAGTCCAAGATCTTCCTGTGGTTGAGATAACGATTTAGTTGTGTTGAAGTGATCGACACTTCTAGAAAAACTCTACATCTGGTCTTCAGCTTTCTCAAGCGCCGAGGTCATCAATAGCGCATAGACAAAAGAATGCGTCAGACCATAAGCGGCACACGTGCGACGTTGGCTTTAGCGTTCTTTTAGTCTCAGGGTAACATTGCTAGCGTGCGGATCTGGGCCAGCTTACATATATTCCACACTTTGTACTTTACATTCACAAGAAATTATATACTTACAATACCTTACAATTTACCCACACGTTTCTTTAATTCCACATCCATCGCATAACCTTAACAAGTTGAAACTTTGAATAAACAAATTTCGTAATTCCGTTGATGGGTTTATCTCGTTATAAGACGAGTTTGATTACTGACGCAACGTTGACGAATCGCGATCAGTACGTAAGCGTCATCGTGTAAAATTAAACCTTCGATTCGAAATATTTAGAATCTATACAGAGAATGACATGCAACTGTATTGTATTAGGTCGTCCGAAAAGTTTCTTTCGTTTTATAAGGAAATAATGGACGCACAACATTTTCCGTTTTATATCATTTTATCGAATTACGTATGATCCATGATTACGTTCTATCAAAATAAAGATCACAGCGTTCGACAGATTAGGTTGCATGTTTGTATAAAGATGCGTCGTTGTAAAAGACGTGTCTGTAAAAGAAGGACACTTTCCAGACAACCTGATACTTTGATTTGATCAACGAATGTTAAGGGAGGCCAGGTGAATATCTTGTGATAACAGTCGAAATGTATTGACAACGTATAGACTACTTCAATAGAAACTGTATTGTCTTCATATAAATTATTTGCTAATTTTACGTGCAATAAACTCTGTCTACTCCGTGCCAAATGACACAGTAATATGTTGTATGTTAGTACTAAAACTGTGATGTTTCTTAGCACTACTTTGCATCAAAAATATGACACCTGCCAAGATTTATAACGGTTTTCTGCGTATAAACTTAATAAATAATATACACAGAACGATTTACTACATTTAAAAACGAATGGTTGTGTAATAAAAGCTGTGTCTTATATCCTCTAAATTTCATTGATGTTTCAAAGCAATTGTTTATCTTGGAATATGAAACTTGTTTCAAACGTAGACAAAATAAAGTAATAACGTAACACAAAAGCAACATTAATGGAAGTCATCCATCTGGCAAACTCTGCCACTTTCCACAACGAAGATTCTTACGATAAAACCGCTATGAACAAAACGCAATAAAATAACCACGAAAATGAAACAAAACGATAAAAGGTTTGGAAAATATCTCACAGATAAAACCGCAATAAAATCTGCGCTCCTAGCTCCAACAAACCACAATTTAAACATTGCTATCGAAAGCTCCATCGAAACTCCACCACATTCCTTTGCCAAACCCACCCCATTCTTCGCTAAACACAATACAAATCACGAGACCCCACCCAGAAAACCCGCATTCCTGCACGATCTTTTCACGAGTTTGCCATTTCGTTGGAAGACACGTGAAAATCGGACGTACAACGGATCGTCGCATCAGATCGTCAAATTCCAAACAGTTATAAGCTTCGAATCGTGTTCCAAGTGTTTCGAATTTTTCCTCACATATTGTACAATACGGACTCGAAGCGATTGAAAATATTTCAGATTCGATCACCAAGAATCAACGATTCTTCGCACGTTTATCGATACGATACAAAAAAGAAAGAACCAAACTTAAATAAAGATTCGTTTCATCTACTAAATGTTCTTAACTTGTGCTTTACTTTCGATATTTTATGTATTTCCTTTTATATTATCATCCGCGGTTTATTTATCGCGTTGCGTATCGAGCCAGAAAGTATCGTAATACTTAAGAACGGAAGCGTACAGAGATTTCAGGTGATCCACAAGTTTCAGATTCTATCTCTGACTACTAGTTATTCTCGAGGTCGGCTGAACACGGAATAAAATGCGGATGATCAGTCGTAGGGTTGGTTATCGAGCGCGGTCTAGCATGGTGTACGCGGTATCACAGCCGGTCGACAAATCTCCAACCACGGAGCCAATATCGGGGCGTCGCGGCCGGAAAAACCGTGGAACGCGTTTCCATTTGACCGAGGGCAAGCCATGGACCGTGTCGTTGCCGGGTTCGACTGGTGTACGTGGGCATGGGCATAGGCATCGACGAGAAAGAGAAAAAAAGGATCGGACCGGTTCGGTGCCGTTGTATCGGAAGAGAATGGGAAAAAGGGGGCGAGGTGTGGCGAGGAGGCAAACGTATGACGTCGTTTTGCGGTTCGTGAAAATTCCGGCCTTTCAAATATTGGAACGAGTACCACTGACCAAACATTTACTTAACCTCAGCTCGCCTTCCTACCTTTCTTTCCGTCGGTCTTTCGTCAATCGTCTGCCATCGACCCTCTAAGTTTCACCCCTTTCCTATCACGCGTTGCAAATTTGTTTCTCGAATACTGTTTATTCCGATAATATTTGCCAGATTCTTGCGCGCGGATTTTGTCAATTTCGTCGCATCTGCGACCGTCCTTCCTATAAATACGATTCTGTTTGCGTATCAAACGTTTGGCCTGTGTTCCGCAAAGTGTCAGCCGACGATGCTGCTGTCGAATATCAACAAACAGAGGATACAACACGTTTTAAGAAATTCAGCCGATAGATGTAATTGCGCGAATGGGGAGTAGATAAAAGTTTCAATCTCAAGTTACGCGATAACGAAGTAACGTGATGTTGCGAAAGACTTATTAAGGAGACGATGAACCCATGTCAACCCGAAAGCACCCTAAATTCCGGATCATCCATAGAAAACATTTTAGGGACAAGCGGTTGTTTGAAGGGTAGAGCCTGAAGCCTACATTCCGATCGCAAGACAACCTTCGCAAAATTAGATATCGGTGTAACTCTATATTACAAACACTACCAAACAAATCGCTTTATAAATTTATTACATCGGCAAAATGCGAAATTCAGATGGTACAATCACGAAAATCGTGAGGTAAGTCGAAGAGGATTCACGGTTGCGCAAGTTCTCTGCGAGAACACGGCCTCGTAGGATGTAATTTTCATCCAATGAGTAATTCATATCGATTCGCCGCAAGGAGGAAGTCAATCCCTCGCGAGTATAGAGCGTGTTGCACACAATGAACACGATAGATCTCTCTGGCGCGTCTTTCAGCAGCCATTGTGGCATAGGAACGAACGAACGCGTAGGTTTCGCCAGAAAACCGTTGAAAATGTCGTCGATCCGCGGACTATGCAACGAGAATAATCGAAAATACGATGCCTTGCCGATCGCGAAATTTTGCTGTGCGCGTATCGATCCTCTCGATATCGGTGTTAACGCGAATCCGATACGGACTTTAAAGCGGCATGCTTTCGCTGAACGAACCGACTTCTTATCGCGGAGGTGAAGAGTTTTCCATTTCACATGGATACCCAAGAACATCAAGAGAGAATGTTCGTCCTGACAAGCTGGCTTTAACGAAGTTTAATTAGTTTGAAACGTTCGGATCGACGTTAGATTTTAAATCGATGTGGACTTCGCGCGTAGTACTCGGAGACACGTCATTGGTTAAAAGTATCTGGACGTTTACTTATTTTTTGCAAAATGCATTTTAATCGCACGAATAACGAATAAGTCAAATTGCGATGATTTTGTTCGTACAATCAATACCACAGTATGATACTTTGAATGTTAAACATCGTAACGCGACAAGTCACATACGTTCGATCTAACATTATATTCGTTTCTAACTACAAGCTTTCTGCATTTTTTCTTGTTTCGTCAACGACATTGAAATACCGTATAAAACAGAAAATCAGAAAAGACTGTATCTAAGTGAAAACTAATTGCTTTAAGATTATCTTAGAAAATCTATAGTTCTCGTCTACACTAGGGTTCACAATCGTATGAAAAATCTACAATTCTCATCTGCCTTCTTCTAACCCAGGGGTCCCCTTATTACAGTGCTCTTCGTAATTAAAAAAGGAAAATAGTCTAAATAATTACGCTTAACAACTTCGGGGGAACAAAGAACACAAAGAGCTCAATTTAAATCCTCGTTACTACATCCTACTATTTCACACCCGTCATTAACACGGCACAGAACATTTTCATCAGCACACAGCGATTCTACGATGTAAACCTTTTTCAGCCTAGTAACCAATCCTGAAATCAACTTCGAACGGAACGTTTGCTTGACGAACATTACAGCAAGTCATATCTGCTCCGAGAAACTCGAACGCCGAGTGAAAGCAACGAGATTCCGCGTTTCCCGTGTTTCGAAGTGCTCTTAATTAACTAAGAACGTCATTCGGCAGCTGTGTCGATTATTGAAAGCGTGTTTAAAGCGTCGGTGAAGTCAAGGTCCCTGAGATCGCGTATCGGCAGAATGGGAAATTAACACCAACAGACTAATTTCTCTCGAGCCGGTCTTAATTAATCTTAGATGTTTATCTACGTTTTCCCTGGTTTTCCCTGACTCGCTTCTACGCGCAATTTCCGACCTCCGTGTGTGTCTGCGTCGAAATCTCGCTTAGAAAAGATAAAAAAAAAAAAGAAAAAGAAGAAGAAGAAAAGGTATGTATTCCGCTACTGGATGTAGGAACAAAAAGTTCTGAATTAATTCTCTGCGAAAAGGAGAAACGCGAAGATGGATAATATCATACTGCGACCTAATTACGCTTCGTCGTCAACTATCGAAGCAACGGATGACGGCTGATTGTGAAATATACAGTGAGATAGATAATTAATATAGGAAATTGAAAATACCAAGCAGATTATCGTTTTAATTTTACGAGAGAGTTGGTAAGAAATGGAGAGCGTGACTAGTTTGATTGTACATGGTTAAATAGGAAGATACAGGCTTGAGATGTCTGAATAGTAAACTTCATCCTCCTTTATAGAGTGATTTAATTGAAATTATGTTGATCTTTCTTCTACCTCCGCTACATCTGAATTATTTGAATTGAATTTTAATCAATTTTGTGATTACAATATACCGCAGTTTGTAGATTATGTTGATGTAGTTTCATATTTTTATGAACATAGTTAACTTGTGTTTGTATATTAATCAACGTATTTGTATATTATGTGTTTAAATTTCCCGTAAATGTAAAATCGTTCGCGATCTAATAATATATATCGATCATCGATGGAATCGAAACGAAATTACTTTCTTCAAGCTGTTAAACGTCTCTTTTGGCAAACAATTAGTCCAAATTAATTACGCTGGCAAGTTGTTGTATCAGATTTATTTTTTCTCAAGTAATTATGAACTTAACTTGAAATCTAGGTTTCTTGCCGGCAATCGCGTTACTGTTAATGATTGACATAAGAAAGAAAGAAAAGGAGAAAGGCGAAGAAATGTCTCAAACAAGAGTAAAGAACGTATTAAGTTCGACTGAATGAAATATGTGTCGACGTTAAACAAGTCAAAATAGCCGGCGATGAAACCCGCTTTTTCCACAATGGCGTTCTTTCCAATTCACAGTAGCACGTCAATAGCCTAGCTCGAGATCAGTGTCATCAATCTCTCACGGTTCCCTATCTACACGATTCGTCATACTGCTTTAGTGCTGTTGATTTAATTTGATATAATACACCTCCTGACAACGAGCTTTTTCTTATTGCATTGTCTTGCAAATCCTTTCTCGTCAACTCGTACGCCCATCTTTCGTTTCAAATTAACGATGCTCCAATATAAAAATTTAATTAACGTACTTGATTTAAGTATCGAATAAAGAAAAGCTATATTATTCCGATAAAAAGGTTCTTCAAATATTTGGATTGTCCCTTATGTAGAAAGTGGAAAGATTGGTTATTTCGAACGATACATAACTACGAGTATTGTATTCCAAATCATTTCAGACAATGGAACTTTGCAATTTAAATAGATCCCTTAAATACGCATTCCTCGGTTTATATCGGAGGGAAAGTTTATTCAGCTCAATATGCACCGTTAAAAGACCTTAACTCTACTACATTTACGCGATATCTTTTCGTCCTTACGCTTACTAAAAACATGCCTGCAAAGTTTGTTCATATATCTTAGAAACAGTTGCTGTATAATTCAGTTGTCCCAACGCGAGGTAGGTAAAGCACATCGAATCCCATGGGATCAAAGGTACCAGAGATGGGGCTGCAAGTTCTCCATGCATCTTGCAAGCTCGACAAAATATTTGTCTCCGACAGAGTTCCTTTAATTACTCATGATTAATCATAAAACGCGTTACGTCCCAGCATTTACTATATTGTTTTGGAATATGATACGATATGAGGTGATAATCTTCGTATACTTATAAAATTAAAATAATGTTCTATCTTATTCGTGTTAATTTTAATCGTAATTTGCATTAAAATCCCTATCTAACTGATTCTATAGAACAATTGTAAGGGGTGGGATAGGTAATTAAAGTAATAGAAGCACGATGCTTGTTATTAAGGATGTCAAATGACGAGAAGACTTACTTGGTCTGGAAACCTTCGAATTCTTCCTGTTGCTCGCTGATGGAGGCTTCGAGGTCCAAATAAGCGCCATAATCGCCATCTTTATACAGCTGGAGCGCCGTATCATCAAGCTGTACGACAAATAAACAAAAGAAATCGTTAAATCGATGAATTCGATGATCGTTGTCGTTATAAAGTGTTAATAATCACGAAATTCTTTACAATTTCTACACTGCACAGCTCGAGACGATGCACGCTACCAATTGTACAATATATCTTATCACTAACTGCCAAACTTATATTTATAACCTTTAGTAGTAGTGAACTGCTTCAAAAATTTACTAACACGCATCGTCACGTATTTGATACAATTCTAACATTCGTACGAAATTTCATCTATATAATCAGCAGATTTTTTTCAACTACTTGGGTATCTACCGTAGCACGTATGTAAATAAGGACATCAAAATTCGACATAATACGTGACAAGCAGCCAACGTGTCAGCGTTATGTCACGTTAGCCACATTACAACTTACGACGTGGCATCAAATTAGAAACTACCCAGTTGTCGGAAATGATAAGCAGTTAAGCATCGGTCAATTTCCTCGGAACAGTTGCGGTTCCAAAATAACGTGTCGTTGCAAGAGTAGCCTGGAGCAAAGAGGCAGCCTTTATGTTTCGCGATCCAGGGGCGGGAACAGCTCCTGTACTCGTCGCCTAATTTTAAACTGCTGCCACTTTGCGGCCACAGAAATTTAACTGCGCTACGAAAAACTATTCGTCTACGGTTTTATTGCTGCGCGATATAGGCCACGATAGCGTAACGTAATTTTGCATTTGATCAGTGGACTGAGGATATTTATGCTGATTTGTATTTTAACGACTACGACTGAAGAAATGGAATTCCGGTCTTTAAATTCACACGAATCATGCGAGCCTCGAATTTAAATCGTGAAAAAAATGTATTAAGCTACGTAGAAGTGTCTGATATTCTAAGATTTTGTTTAGAAAACGTCCAACTTAATTTTCTCGCTCCGTCTAATGTAAAACCATCTCTGTGCGTACGATTACTGTACGATTATCGTCGAAGAAATCGTAACAGCTGGAAGGTTGGCAATTTTTTGCGAAAATTTAGATATCTCAACGATATAAATCGAGTGGAAAAATGAGAAAATTGCGAATGCAATGTCTCGTTAACCCTTATTGGGTTACTAAAGCGAAGAATCTGGAATTTTCTCATCATCCAGCTTCTTGGTAGCATCCAAGGAATGAGTTCAACGAACGAATAGGCGCCTTACGGTTCAACAATCCGGGCTAATGCGGCTAATCTGCTAAATTTATCTGCGGATCATTTGGTCCACGCACTCCGTGTCCGTCTATGCAACATGATAATCTCTTCATCTGGCATCAGGTGGTCCCGTTTCGCTGGACACACGGCGTATTAAATCACCGGTTACATCATCGTGCTGTCTCGAAAATAGAAACGCCATAAACTCGTGAGTTATAGATATAATTTTATTATATTAAAAATACCGGGAATAATAATGACCACGGATACCACTTCATTAAATCGTTCTGGACGTTTGATTAAGTGGAAGTATCTACGTAAATCATGAAGTAGGATTAAAGTTTTGCTGCTTGAAATATTTTCTATTTCCTTGTTCGCCTGTCTATTCAGTTTTTAACGATCGAATAAACGAAGATGAAATTAAAGTTGAAAACAGGGAATTCTACGTGTAGTGACGCGTTTGGAACGTTTAAAGTAATTATGCTAATTTTAACTGTAATTGTGTCGTAGATCAAAGGAGATATAATATTTTAACGTGCACAGAAATACGAAAAGAGAACAGACGCGTACAGTTATATATTAAAAAATGAGACAGAGACAAAAGAAATTCATGTAGTCTAATTGAATATATCCGAGTCAAGTCTTTCAATTCGTAAAAAATATTCTAGAACGATAATTACGTGCATAACTGAACATTGGTCATCGATAAACATTTATAAACAAAAAATGTAAGAACACTGGTGTTATTATTATTATTTTTTTTTTTTCTTTATATAGACGAATCAATCGCTGCATTCGAAAACTGCCACGAAAAATCTTCCATCGAATCGCGTCTCGGCATCGTCGCTCGATTTCAACTACCAAATCGTCAGACGATAAATCCTGAAAGGTAAATAATCCTGACTGAAATGAAGCCTTTCTTCTCTACGCCGTAGATTCTTTCTTCGAGACATCGTCGCTTTGCAAGATTAAGATCCATCTGTTTCCACGGCATGTTGCCAGCCTAGAAGAAATAACACCACGAGGATACGAACGGAAAGATATTACGGGAAATGCGGGAGAATAGAAACAGACGCGTAGCAGCGAGAGAAGAAAAAAGGTAGGACGGTTGAAGGGGGGAACATGGAGGGTGCAGAGGAGAAAGTAATAGAGGATAAGCCGAAAACAAGGAGACGAGAGAGAAAAATAATGTGCAGCCAGTTGGGAAGCCATAGGCGAAAGCTAAATGTCGTTTTAAAAATAGTCGAGCTACCTAGGCCGCCGTATTTGTGATCGTTGTCGCTGGAAAAGTTGTTGTCCGCTTCCGTGGCGACTGTAACGCGTTCTTTTCAACGATGTCTCGTCGAACCATCGTTTAAGCGCTACTAATTAACGTTCAGTGGCACTTTGGTTTTTCTGTAGCTCAGAGACGATTGATCAGACTGAAATGAGATTTTCTTCTCGATCTCTAATGTACAGGATGTCTCGGAATGACTAGCGTAAAAGGAAGAAAGTGATTTTATACTAATGACAAAATAAGTTGGCAACGAGCGTTCGCTTGTGCGTGAATCGATTCGTTTTCATCTTGCTTCTTTAAACGAATAATTGAACGATGCTGATTAACTTGAGTTTCTAATCGATAATACGAGGATTTTTTTATTGTTACTTTAAGACGAGCTTTTGTTACTTTAAATTTATTTGGAATGTAGAGGCTTAAAGATTTGGTATCATGTAGGCTTAAGCTTGACATTTTCGAGTTTCATGAACATTTTTCTATAAAGAACGAATATGCCGGTTAATAAACAATGAAATTCGTAACACCGATATCGACCAGAAAAAGAAAATATACAAGGAAAACCGATTACGATAAAAACGGAACTTTGAAGGCGGAAAACAAATAAGAATCGCCTTGACGATGAATTTTCAGACCTGCGTTCTCGCTAAGTGGAAGAACGAGGGGAACGAAAATAGGAGAAAATCGAAGCGAAACAGGCGAGAGTTTGAAACAAAACGAGAGAACGAAATTGTGCGTGTACACGGCGTGCGCCAAGCGGGGACAGGAAGCACGCGGCTGACCCATATTTCTAAAAATCACAGCTTCAAAATAGTCTGCCGGCAACGGAGCGCCGGTTATAATGCAGAGGCTCGTTCGAGCACGCGCTGCATTTCTCCGGTTTCTAGGCGTCCCGCATTCGGTGGAAAGCGAATTGCCTTACGTAATTCACGTGACGGGAGGCTGCGTTCTGTACGATCTCTGGCCTTCAAGCCCACAACGAAATTGGTCAACCGGAAGCGACGACTGCATCGTCATCTTGGACAATGGCACTCCGCTTGTTTCTGCTTGCTGAACTTGCGTCGCTTGCGTAAGAATGTTAACGGGCTGAAGGAGAAAGGAAACGATGGTAAAAATTTGAGTCGATGGGAAAAGGAAGTTGTACGATGGATAGGAAACGTGAGATGGATTTAAGTGATCGGATGTAATCGATTTAGAGAAAGGACGATGAATCGTAATATTAGATTATAAGTAGATTGCGGATGTCTATGCGAATTTAGATTTTCGCGAATACAACTAAAGAAACAGAGATTTGTTATACTCTGTATACGAACAAAGTATATATATTTATACAAACTGTTGAATAAGTTAAAAGAAAAATGGAATAGGCGAGGGCGGAGTAAATATGCTCAGAATGTTTACAAAACTAGTTTAGCAATTTGAGATTAATACCGATTAAACGTAATTACTCGACTATGAAATGCTTAATTAATTGGAAGTCTGTAAATTAATGGGTTTAAAACGGTCAACAGTATCTTGCTTCGACAAGGAAATTACTTGTTGGCTGCGTCCTTCTCTTTCGTCGCTGTTTCTCTCATGTTTCAAGAAAGTGAACATTGCGCTGTATTAAAGCAAATAAGGAACGCTCGGTATCTCTAATAAATTTATCTTTCATCTTTAACAACCTTCAACAATTTTCTACGTGTTCCATATGAAAAATCATTATAAATACGAATAGAGAATAATAATACATTATAGATGATAACCCATCCATCCAAGATAACGATTCAAAATAATATTTTCAATAGGAAAAAATCTTTGTAAGAAGATAAATCTCTTTGTGAGATAAACGCTTTTATAAGACGAGTTACCAAGCACGTCGACTTCGAGGTTACATAAACAGTTGCATTAACATTCGATCGGTGTTCTACGAGAAAATCTGGTCAAAGAAGATCCAGCGCGGTGTATGATCGATACATTGCCGACATCAAATGGCAAAGTGAAAACAGTACCCTCGTAGGTACACGTCAATCCTTCGAGAGATCAGGAATCTAATTAATCATAACATTAATCCAGTTTTACCACGCTCTGATAGTTTCCTATCCGATCTACGCATCATGGGAAAGTTGTTTAATTAGCCACTTAAAGTCTCACGGGTCTCGTATGTCTTCCCTACGGACAGTTCAATGTTGCCACACGTCCTCGCAAATCCACACTGAAGAAACTTTTCACGGATGCGTCGCCGTCGACGCGTTTCAAGTGGAGGCAGCCTCGAGACTGCTTCTTTCGCAGCGACACGGAACGTCTGTTTTCTATCAAAAGATCAACTACAATCATAGCTGCCACGCGAGAATATCGTTCTAACGCGACTAAACTTCCTTCAGGATTTTTAGATTCGCTGTTATAATTGATAATTTATCGTATCCCGCTGGCTGTAGCCATCCGCGTGTTATTTAGCAATTAAGCTAGAAAAATTTACCGAATGTCCAGCTGGACAAATTGTAAAGTACAGATTAAGTAATAATAATAAAAAAATAATTGATAGTATTCTGTATCGAGTAGAACGATTTACAGATACATAAAAAAATGTAATAAGCTACCAAAAAATAAAACAAAATATTTGAGCAACGTGGAAATTCTTATTATATATTTGACAGTTAGTTTTAATTAAGAATTAGTCGAAAGATGTAAATTAATCGGTCGAAGAAAACGATGTCCAATTCGGATTTCTATCGAATTTATTTCGTTTCAAATCCACAGCTGATTCGTAATTTAATTTAGCTTCGTGGAATTATATCGTCGGTTTTATGTAAGAATATGGTTACTCGTATAGTATAGGATTTACACGTCCGCCGTTCTATATTAACTAAGTCGTATGTCGATATCGATGGCGAAAGTTGTAAGGCTTCTTCCGATACTGTAATGTAGCACACGATGACACAACCGGCGCTATCTCCATTACAAGTTAACGCGATAGAGCCGCGTTGGAATGTGAATTACGCAGGGATAAAGACCAATCACTTGACTGTGGAATTTCTAGCGATTAAAATTCGAAACAGATTACTACAAATTAGAAATGCAATTAACGAATCCGACAAAGATCGAAATCTTCAATAACCTGATGACTCAAAGATATTTACTTTCATTTCTTTTACGACTCTATCTTTGCATTTTGGACGGACATATAGAAATTCGAACTCTGATTCGTGAAAACGTTGCAAATTTTCAAAAAAACATTTGAAGCACAAATTTTATAGAAATCTAAACGCTGAAAAGTTTTTAATAAATTGTGTTATAAAATTGTGCTCTAAGATTCGCAAGAGCTATATCAACATTTTGTGTATTGAACATACAATTCCAATTCATTTCCATCAAAACCTCGAATATAAACTAACTACCTTTTTTTTTTATTATTTAATTTGTACTTTACAATTTGTCCAGTTGGACATTTGGTAAATTAATTACCTTTTTGAACCACTGATTTGATCGTACAATGCAATAATCATTCGTACATAATTTATATCAATTTTCTTTACCTTTTCTTCCCTAAAATTACCTTTCCCTCCGCGTACAATACAATCCACACAAGCGACGTAATAATTAACCCTTGAAGCTCCCAGCGGTCAAGCAACACGTGTTAACGTAACGCATGTCGACTCCAGGAAGCGTGAACCGTTGAGCGTCGATTCGATGATGCGGCAACCTGACCAGGGTCTGACCCTCCATTTTGGACGTTGCTACGATTTTCCCCGAGTGACGTATGCTTCGCGCGATTCTATTTCCTATTCTTCAGGGAGCACGTTGTTTGCAGAAACTCGTGTGAGCAACTGGCAAATATCCTGCCCCAATGTCACTTTTCATCCGTATAATCGACGCTTTTCGTGCACAAAATATACGGAACAATAACAACACAAAAGTGACATTGCGAGAGGTTAAACGAAGCCGTTTCAAAATTTCTGTATTTGATTATGGAATAAAAAAATTTCGCTCGAGTAAAACGTGTAAAAAATAAGTTTTATACGATTAATTTACTTATTCCTGTTACTTTTTCAGAAGAAAGGTTTTTGATAGCCTTGCTTAATGCCAAATTTATAGTAAACGATTAACAACTATTATCTGAGAATATATTGAATTTTAAAATTGCTTTTTTTATGAAACATAAAAAATGTGGCTCATTACCGATCATTATCAATCGTTTTCTCTCTCTCTCTCTCTCTCTTTCTCTATGGTCTTTGTATACTATTAACGAATAATCCCAAAACAAGGCCTAGATTATTAAACTAACTCGAATATAATCATTATAACAAAGTTAATCACAATTAAAGAGCTATTAAATTCGTTACGAAAACGTTACAATTCCATTATGTAAATTCAGGGTCGCATGACTCGTTCCCACGAGACCGAAATAACGAAACGTTTCCGAGAACCCACGCGAGCTTATGCAGAACCGTATATCGCTAAACATAATGAAAATTCACGGACGTCCTGCGATTTGACGGAAGTCCCTTGAGACAAGATAAACGAAAGCTTTCCGAGACAATTAACCGAGATAGCCGAGCCGTTCTGTTTGACTATGTGAAACTTTCACGATTCGCTTCTTTTTGTTCGCCATCATCTGCTGCGAAACTGTACACACGATGGAATAACGCGTTACAGGCCATTCACACAATTACCCTGTCGATAGATAAATCGATAGCAGAGATCGGATAACTAAGTTTAAATATTGAAAATAACCTTATCTATTGAAGGCTATTAAGTCGGTAAAGATTTGCGGCGAAATAGAAAACGCTACTTTGCTTTCATTATGGCGTGTGACACGTATCAATGTTCCGGGTAATAAAGTTTATCGTTCTATTTAATCAATGTTACTGATATTTGTTGTATCTGTAATACGATATGTGAATAATCGTAACAGTCTAGAAAGAATAATCTCAAATTTAGAATGTTTACTTCGTCCAGTAAAGTGTACCAAATTTTGATTGAAATTGTTGAAATTAATTAAACAGATAATTAAAATATTTCTAAGTATGCATTTATAGTATCGTGCTACAACATTCTATAACGTTGTGTTACGAAGTATAAAATTAGCGAGTCATTACTCTCTCTATCGTTATATTTAAATAATCGATGTTTCATATTAACAGCCAGGAGTAAAGGCAGAAAATCAATTTGCGAGCTTTAGTCTGAAACGACGCCTCTTATTCCATTTAACGATCGTCGTAACATCAACCTCGATCGATTATACTCTCGCGATACCGTTCTGAGTCGTTACGCCGGAAATCTGTCGTTTATCAAACACTGTCGCGATCTGGCCTAATTATTAAAAGCCCTTTCTGACGTAAACTCGATGAACGGATTTACGTAACACACAGTTGATTCGAAGTAGAGCAATTACACATGGAAATACGAGAATATCGATTTCCAGCCAGCATTGTTCAACGACGCACTACCGCCAATAACTTCGTCAGATTTTGTCAGCAATTAGTCCGAGTTGTAATTGATCGAATTACGATTCGATTATGATGAAGTAACTTTTACAGCAAGATTACATCGACTGGAAACGATTCACCGAGCTTCCGCTGAATTTCAATTAAATTTTAATGAAGCTCGTTGAATAGCGATTCAACAAGATCATTGATAAATTAAATGTAGTGGTACATGGTCGTGCTTAATATCCGTAATTTCACGTAAAATTTGCAACAAGCAGCTGTAAGTAATAAATAAACGTAAGAAAACGTAGCAAAATAGAAACATGAATCGATCTTTCACCTATAACGATCATCTTTTTTCAACAAATTTCCTTTGCACAACTTTCTAACGTATAATGCTCCGTTATCGTATTTAAACGATTAAAGCACAAAATAGTCGTTCAAGTCAAATGGCGCACGAACACCTGTTCGTTTCACAGCCACTGAATATTACATCCGTATTTTACATTTAACATAGAAACCTTCATAGCCTTAATGTATTCACACTGTATCATTCCTTTGATGAAATGAGTAACGCAGCGTAAAAATAGCTTGAAACCTAGCCGTCGTGTCGGTAATTAATAATCGTCACCACGCGGAAAACAGACGGCAACTGATTTGAATTTGAAACGATCGCCAATAAGCGAATGATTCCTAGAACAGTTTGCGAGCGTTCGAGCCTAGTACGCTTCAATGGCGACGTGGGCGACACGTGGGCACGGGAATGCGTTCCTCTTCAATCACGAGGAACGGTAAAGGAAGACATCGTATCGTTGTCACAGGAACGTAAAAGAGAAAGTAGCCGAACCACTAACCGTAGTAAAAGTTCTCGAAAGATCAAGCATACAGAATACAAAAGAGAGAGAAACAATGAAATAGCCAATAAAGAGTAATGTCGATATATTGATAACGTCTCTTGTAGAAAGAAAGCACCCTACTGACCTCGCTAAAGAAATAAAATAGTTAAACTCGAAGATGGTATCCCGCTGGGGGTAGCCATCCACGTGTTATTTAGCAATTAAGTTAGAAAAATTAACCAAATGTCTAGCTGGACAAATTGTAAAGTACAAATTAAATAATAATAAAAAAAAAAAAAAATATTGATACGAGAAAGACAAGTATCAGGAACCTAGGAAAAAACATTTGTTACATAAAATTACATAATCTACAAAACGATTAATTTCTCGAGCAGAGTATAATTATACGTGTTGCTATGATACCAAACTATGCTAGATACTAGAGTCTCCCATATATAATATATATATATTTTTAATTATTATTATTTAATTTGTACTTTACAATTTGACCAGCTGGACATTTGGTAAATATATATAATACATCAATACCGATATCCTAAAATCTCAGAGTCACAGAGGTTCTTTAGGTATGTCGATCTTCCTCCAGGTAGAGCTTCAATGGTTGCTGAATACTATAAATACCTATGGAATTTTTGGACACCTCGGTTATTCACAATGGCTCTAGAACCTTCGGACGTCGCGAATATTTCCAAAACGATATATTACTGTGATATATTAACTTATTAAGAACAGTTTATCATAATGTTACAAATAGCTGGATCCTTAAAATTTTCAAAACTGCCAGATTTCTTCTCGTAGTCGCTTAAAAAACAGAATTCGATGATACAATACCAACTGATTGAAGAAATGACAAATGAAATATTGCGTTAACGCAACGTTACCTCTTAATGGGTTAAGGCTCTATTACTTTTGTAATTTTTGCATTTCTACCGTTTCTTACATATTTGCAACGGTAAACTATAATATTTCAATCTATAACTAAGATCCATGACGACTATTTCCTTGCTCTGTTACCTTACAAGAGTAAGCAGGACTGAACGAAATAAGCAATACCGAGATAAACTGTTCTTTACATTTCACCTTCTTGGAAGTAATCGATCGCCACGATTAACTATGACGACGTCCTCTCTGTTATTACAGACGATTACGGACGATGTTCCCGATTTCTGCGACGAGAACCGACAAACACAATTGCCGAAGCAATGAACTATTCCGTCCCTTCGACTCGTAAACAAAGAAATAGGTACCTCTTACCACGCGAACGTCGCTATGAAAACTGCTCGACGACGAATTATGGGACCATCTGCCCGAATCACCCGTAAATGAACTTTCCTTTTACGATCCTGCGGTTGAAGGGATTTAAAAAAGTGTCGAGGAAATTTTAGGATGTTCGGAATGCAGAACTTCATGGAGGTCGTGAATAAAGACCGAGTATCGTTTCCAACTTGCAATTTTATCCGGACGTGTGTAAATTCAAAGAACGATCAAAATCTAGCATTAATAACTAACTTGAACCGTGATAAATATCTGCCTGTTCGAAATAAAATCCGAAAGAAATTCTAGTCAGGATCAGCCTCAACCCCCAAAAGTTCGTGCAGCAAATTCACGTAGAAACGCGTGAAGATAAAAGACGACGAAACGAAGGAACGCTAGGAAGAAGAGAAAGGAGAGAAGTACGAGCAAAGAACTCGCTTAATCGCGCGATAAATTAGTCCAGTTGCTCGAGAAACGGGGAAGAAAACTGGCGGTGCATCCACGCCAGGAGGTGATCCCGTTGGGCGAAACGAAAAGGATGGGCATTCCCATTAGAACCGAAGAAGGTTCCGGCTGGTAATGGCTAGCGATAGAATCAACTTCAATATATAGTTATTAATTCGAATCAAATACGACACTCAAGATTCTCTTCGCAGAATTCGAACGTTAAGTAAACTGTAGCTGTTTATGCAAATTTATATTTTTAAGAATATAAATAGCTAGAGATATGGAATGTACGCGCATAGATTCGTTTCATCCAGTAAATATCGAATATTATAACGAACATTATAGTGATTTTTTAAACAGACAAACCTAGTCGATTCCATGTAACTGATTAGCTCGTTTAATTTTATGAACATGTAATAACCACTAATTACGCACTTTTGGCAGTCGCTAATGATTTTATTGTTAATCAGACCACCTTAACATAAACTCATAAATAGATGAATAAAATATACTTTATATCGCTATACATCAGCGAATACTTTAAATACTTCTGTATATTATGTGCATTCTGTGCATTGTAACGGAGAATTTCTGATGAATTTCACGGTTGCGTAAATTAAAACACGGATATGCTTATTAATCACGCGTGTACACATGCGTTTAGATACACGCGAAATAGAAGCCTCTCGCTTCAACTTACTTGCACATACTTGAGTCTATCGCTAGACTCAAGTCGTAACTCCGCGTTAACTTAACTTACACACGATCATGTTCATGGTGTAAACTTCTACAGAAGCTGTCCGAATTATTACACGTGTACGAGATAATGAAAACTGTGGAAACAGCCAACGGCAATTCTGTTTCGGCGATGTGTTCGTGTACCTACAACTCCGTTGAAAATACATACGTACTACGACCAAAGAGGGTAGACGGTTGTGGTCCATACCTCCAGCACTGTTTTATCGGTTGACCAGTTTCGAACGAGTGAGAGAACAAAATTTTCGCGGTAAAGCATCGACGCGTATCTGGCCGCTTTTCGCGCCATAATTCCGGCCGTTGTTTACCGCGACGGATGTTTCCGGCGATGGATATTCGCTTGGAAGCCGGTGTACCGTGAACGAACGGATACATCCTTGGACCGAGTAAATAATATGACGGCGATTGGAATTAATGGCGTGTCGTTATGAGCATTTTTCGATGAATTAAAGGGAATGTCACGCGACCGCGAAACCGCATAAATTATCCGTTCGCTCGTCCGTTTGGGTGACTGCATTTTTTCATTTCTTTATCTTCGGTTATACCGGGTGTCCCTGGTTTGTCCTGCTAACTTTATCGGAATAGTTTTATAAGTTATTTGAAGATTAATTTACCCGTTAACCGAGGAAGGTGAATTAACTCGTCAGCGTGGATCATCGATCTCTTAACGATTTCTTCGTTTAGTCTATGATATCTCAAGTCTGTCATCATTCCCTTCATATTTCGTATTTTTGTTATAATTCTTTTAATAAAATTTCCAACGAGCTATATTTATATAATAATTTTTTCCTATTTATAATACATTTACTTAAGTGCCTTTTTACGTAGAATGACGAGAATATTTATGAAAGAGAGATACTTTGCAAAACAATGATGGTTCTACAAATGTATCACTCTCCGAACCATTCAACTTTTGCTCTGACATTTTCCAAATTGCACTGAGAAAAGAACATAGCTTCGAGCAATTGCGTGGATCACTTTGTACATTCGCAAAATGTCTTGATAAAGTTTGATCGAGAGAACCGGCAATCCCTATATATCGGTTCGTAGCTGATACGGAAACACGCGTGAAACATCGAGTTGCGTGGGACGAAGTGGTGGACGGCCCAGCAAACCAAGTTGATCGACCTGGATCGCGTTCGAATGAAAATTTCCTATCCGACGAAAAGCGTACGAAGAGTCCGTGTTATAACTGCATTTCTTCTTACGAAATGATCTTGAACGAACGAGGCAAAAGTTTGTTTTCAAACGTCTGCAGATGGTGGCTACTGCAGAGTTGGAAATAGCGAATGGTTTGGGGTTTAGATAGAGCAATTCTGAAGATAGAAAGTTACTTGTTCCTGAGAACTTATTCGTCGACGCGTTCAAAAAGTGATCCGGAGAACGTTTAATGAAGTTCGACTACCAAAATTTATTGTTTAACCAACCGCGGTGAGTTCACCTCGCGATAAAATTCTCAGCTAATTACCAGTATTTTTCGAGCGCTCCTTTTTTCCGTGTCGCTTCGTATGTCGCCCTGCAAGTTACAAGCAGTTTTATCGCAATGCTACTTTGCAGATGAAGCAGATTTTTTTTTTGAAAATAAAACTTTTCTTGTTATCACGATGGATCGAAGGTGAATTAAACGTGCAAGGAGTGGAAAGATATTATTATTAATTCGATAACGTATTTACGTTAATTTAATAGAATTTGTTATATCTAATGAACGTGCTCGTATACCAATTACATTTATCTAATATTTGCCCATACCGAAGTATATTTTTCAAGTTCCCAACGTTGCCTTTCGCAAAAACTCCCAATTTAAATTTACATTTCCTGTAGTCTAGTCATTCCAACAAGTTTTTTCCGCCGAAGGAACAAAGTTCGTCTATTCTATGCGAAACCAGTCGAACGTTTTCTCCCTTGTCCCTTGTCCTTACTCCTTGAAGTAGCACCTGCAGGAAGGACGATTGCTCGAGAGGTAGCAGCACGCACCGGCTTGCATAAATACGACTTGATTTTTGCACGGCCGGTGGACGGAGAATGGCGCGCTTGCTTTTGACTTCAATGGAACCTGTTTACCGCATGAATGATTGAACGGTGCCGGGAACTCGATTCGAGCATTGCCGATTACACTGACATCTCTGGTCGTGTTCTTTTTGCCGTGTCTCGAGTAGAGATAAAATTAGACATCCGAGTGTTCGTCTTCGGGGAAGACGCACAAATATCACGTGGCCGGCCAAATAGAATGAAAAAACGTGGTATTACGAGTGTTGAATATTCGATGAAGGAAAGATACAATTCTTTTAACTTCGATATTTGCCTTTTGTAAAAATTTAGAGGAAGTTTTAAGGAAGAATGCAGCATAACGCGCAACGGGGAAAATTAAATTTTGTTCGATTGTGAAATTTTACCGATCTCAAAGTATGTATTTCTTTTTCTGAAAATTTAAGAGGTACTTACTGTTAAAAATTTTGTAAGAGAACTTTGATGGCAGAGAAAGGACTCCCTTCGTTTGTAAAATAATAATCGACGAAACAGAAGAGACAATGTTCCTAAATTGAAGATTTAAAGAACCGCGATCCAAGGTATTCAAAATTTCTTTCGAGGCATTTTATTATTTTAATTCTAGTGTTGGTAACGCGACTCGTAAAGTTGAGAAAGAAATAACCGTGCAATATAATACAGACAAATAAAATTTATAACAATGCGTATGAAAAACGGAGCTGTTTAGAATACGACGTGTCCGCATTCAATTCGCGAACGATTCATCATCGAAGGATTAATGGAAAGTAAGCTAAGCGACGTATAAACCGTATTTATCATCTGAGTAATTATACTTGGAAAACGCGTCGATTCAAACGACGCACTAACAAAAATGCCCAATCATCAACGGAGCAATACGATTCTTTTCTAATCAGACTCCACACATCTGCGTTCGAGATCGGTAATAAAAGCTAGCCGACTGAACGATCCGATCGAGGAACAAGCATTTCCATGCAATAACGCACGGCGATTGCCGTTACGTAACATCGCGTAAATAATACGATTACATTCTATCAGGATTGCACAATCGAACGTACAAATTACCATAAGTCATTAATCATCTCGCGTCGGTGTTCGACACGCTATCTATCTTTCTCCTTCTCATCTGTTCTCACCAATTTCTCCAAGTGAGAAAAAGAGAAATCTGTCACCATTGAATTAATCATAAGCAAAATTCCAGGCTCGTAAATCGTTCGTAAATATTTAACGAGCGTTACAGTTTCTCTGGTTTCTCGTTGCTGTGAGACGTGAGAGGGTTCGGGGAGGACAACAAACAGAAACGAACGAGAGACGAAACCGGAGTGGCGGAACGAGAAACAGGGTGAAACGGAGAACTGGTAGGAATAATATCCTAGAAACGTCCAGCCAGCCACTCTCCAACCCCCTACCATCATTTCCGTCATCCTCCGGCTCTTGGCTCGAGTATTTCGACCAGAGAAGAGGATTCTTACCACGGGAATATTCCTTTGTTCCTACTTCACAGGTTCTTGCGCGATAAAGAACACAGGCTCGAGAGGCATGGCATCTCATCTCGAGAGGCTCCACTTCACCCACGTCCTCTTCTCGCTCGCCCTTTCTCTCTTTCTCTCTGTTCACAAGCCTCTCTCCTGCGTCTCTCTGTCTGAACTCTGAACCGTATCTACCTCACCATTTCTTGCCTAATGTCGACTTATAGCTTCTTGAATGTTCAATTATTTCTGGATATATTTGTAGTCGACTTGTCGTGTCAAATGTATTCCGTTCGCGTTATATAACTATATATATATATATAATTTTCGCGATAGAAAAACAAGTACCGATAGTAATTGCATCATTTAATAACAGCGACGAAGGAAACATGAATGTTACGATTGTTTGATTGAAATATGCTAGTATACACGCCGGATTATATGATTCTTTTATGACAGCAGAAATCTAAAGCAGATATCTAAATATGCAAGTTTTGCATTAAGCTCGATGCCGATGGTATGCGTATGCAGGACGCGTCACAACGTCGAAAGATTTAAGGGACTGCAGGGACGATTCCTACGCACTAACCAGGCATTGCCGAAACGACAAGTTTTTCGACCAGCCGTGTCCTTGACGATCGATGGCCTCTCCGCGAAGACATCCGGCGGCCAACGGTTCAAGGACCGTCGCGGTTTCCACGAATTAAATCGATCGTCCCAAGAGCGAAGATTTTTTCTTTTTTCATCGATCCGGTTGCATCCGAGCTCGTTGAAACTTTAATTATGTTGGCCGCGATACACCGGTGTGCGAAACGAAGTTCGCGACGCTGGAGATCGGGCACGATCTCCAAGACCACGCGGCTCGTTTAACCGGCGATTTGAATATGAAATTAGAGCGTGACCTGGTTCGAATTAATTCCCATTCGACGCACCCTTTCGCTCGTTTCTTTTCTACTTGTACACTGTTTTGTCGACAACTGTTGCATGTAGACGATTGTACGAAGTCATCGTGCGAGTTTCTGCTATCTCGAAACATTTATTTTGAAAGAACACAGGTATGTAATTCCTTTAAAAGTGAATATTTCTACGTGAAATAATTTCTATAACGTTCGATACGTGTTCTTCGTGATATATTATGGCAGTATCGACTTTGTAAGGGAATTTGTAAGGGAAAGAAACCGCAAAAAGGTGTTTTCGATATCATTCCGATGTATTCCATAAATCGTTTTGTTCGAGGGTGAAAAAATCGGTTGGAAATGAATTAGAGTAATGCGAGGAACGAGGTAGCAAATCGATACCGAATTGATGCAATTTTTGTAAGATTTGCTTCGAACCTCTTTGATGTACGTTGAATAGAAGAAAATCAGCTAGTAGTTATTGGAATTAAGAACGTAATGGTATAAAATATATTCGATCATATTCGTGCAGCATTTGGAATTTACGTGTCGTTAAAATACAAACCGTAGATACATCCAGAAAAGCCTAATATTACGGACGAGGTACGGATTACAACACAGGTAACATCGTATGAGATGTTATGTCATACGACTTGAAATATCTAACTTGGAAATGTTGAAAAGTATTCTCTGCAATTTAATGCGATAAAATTAAAAATTACATTTCAGGTCGAAATTATCGAAATTTATATGTCCCATTGATGTAAAAACTGATTTTCCATGTTATATTAACGACAAAAAAGAAACCATCAGTGCCCTAACCTACCTCAACCATCGTGCGAAAAATATAAGTATAAAAGTTACATTTTATATATTTTATTTTTTAAGCGCGATTCGTACAACTTATTAATACTTAATTGTTTTAACGATATATCATCGTATCATAGTGTTACATCGTATTTTATGACAAAGAAGAAAAATTTGATCGACGCAGGAGCAATTTTGATCGGTGATTCGATCAACGAGCTATTAAGAAGTAACGAAGTGTGCTGATAACGCGACGTGTCGTGTCTATTTCGATCGATCGATCATCCTGTTACAAAATTGTTACAAAATACCAATCATTTCTGCGATTTCGCTTGAACTTTCAAACAAATAATGGTTTGACTGTTGACACGACGAAAGCATGAAACTTTCTTTAAATCGGAGAAACTCTTGGCGTCGCGTCGTTAGGATCGAGGAGAGAGTAAATTGATGCGCACTGCATTTGTCCCAACAATGGTAATCCTTTTTTCAAACGCAGGACGAATTGATAAATTTATTTTCAACCTATGAACCCGAGTAAGACGAGTTAATCCGTTAGTTGAATCGGCGATCTCCTGTACGTAATAATTTCTCCCTGTAGAGATCCTCGTCTTTTTACGTGCGTTTCATTCTTATTAAAGATAAATTATATAATTGATTTACATTTCCAAGAATCGTCATTGTCAAAAGATAAATTCAAGTTACGTAGTTATACGTCGCTGTAATTAGACATCTCATTTTCTCCTTTGTTTTATCATCTACGCACTCTAAATTCTACTGGCTCATTAAACATGCAGAGTAAAATAATGCAACTATAACTAAAAACTCTAAAATCCTTAATAGATGCACCTTGGTATGTTACCAACGAAACGATACATCGCGATCTTAAGATACCCACAGTGAAAGAAGAAATATCCAAGTTCAGAAACAGATATAATATAAGAGTTAACAACCACAGAGTTAAAAACCCATTAGTTACCCAATTACTTGATACGACGAGTCAAATCCACACACTAAAAAGACAATACCCCTTAGATTTAAGCATTAGATTCAACTAGAATCAAACATACTATAAAGTCTTACAATCCAAGTTACAGTACCACGCCAAAATAATTTATTTAAAATTCTGTATGAGAATTGATTTTAAATAATCTACCAAAAAAAAAAAAAAAAAAATCTACGCACTCTAAATGGCGAGGAACCTAAATGGTCTTCTTTTTTTTTTTATTTGGTAGACTTTTACAATCAATTCTCATTGAGAATTATAAGTAAATTAATTTGGCGTGGTACTGTAACTTGGATTATAAGAGTTTATAGTATGTTTGATTCTAGTTGAATCTAATGCTTCGATCTAAAGGTAGTGTCTTCTTTGTCTAGGGATCTAATCCGTCGTGTCAAGTAATTGGGTAACTAATGGGTTTTGGTGGTTATTAACTCTTATATTATATCTGTTTCTGAACTTGGATATTTCTTCTTTCACTGTGGGTATCTTAAGGTCGTGATGTATCGTTTCGTTGATAACATACCAAGGTGCGTCTATTAAGGATCTTAGAGTTTTTGATTGGAATCGTTTTTGAAAATTTCTATGTTGGAATTACTCGCTGTTCCCCATAGTTGGATCCCATAAGTCCAAACAGGTTTTAATATGTCTTTATATAACATTATTTTACTCTGCATGTTTAAGTTGGACCGTCTGCCAATGAGCCAGCAGAATTTTTTAGTTTTGAATTCAACCTAAATGGTAAAAATCAAAATGATAGAATGGTAGAAAATCACCTGGAAAATGATGCGCTTACTAATTAATTAAAACCTAATTAAACCCTAGAAACATGTGTAATATTTCTAAATTTGTCTTATATCTCGAGTAAAAGTACATATTCCACTATTACGTTCAAAAACAATTTTCAATGTTCGATATATAACCTGATCACTCAAGCGCCAACGAGACTTACAAATTGAATAAAAACTTAATATATATACCGTCAACGAGTTCTATGATGGTGCAATGATTTCTCCACATATCGAAAAGAACACGGCGTGGATAATGGCGAAATGTCCGATTAGAGAAAGGTCGGTTCATCGTTTAACGCACGATTTACGGACGGTGGCATTTTATTGTCATCGGTCGTTTGAATACGATTTCTTGCGCGAGAAAGTCGCCGATTTTCCCTTGGTACTCCGCACGGAGGAAAGTTAAATCGGACTCTCTCGACGCTGCAAATCGGCCTCTCTCGCTACCGTGCCCGAGGATTATAAAGTCTGATCGACTCTCGTCTTGTGTTTCCTGACACACGATCCGCAACATGCTCGCGGATTATGACGACCGGTCTCGAATACCGAGTAATATCGGAACACTGGTCCCTCATGCTGCGTAGACGTAGACAATCATCCAATGTTTCATAGGTAGGTTTTATTCGTTTTATAATACCCGAAAGCGTCGATTTCCTCTTTGAAAGCGAATAACTTTCGTTGTACTTGGAAAAGACTATTTTCTCGAATATGAATAAAAAGAAGTTAAAAGGAAGTTATATATGAAGGAAGAACTGAAAGAGACACGGGCAAGCAGTAGAACAAGGTATTGTATACTTTATATCTTAAATGGCATCATGCATAAGGTAATTATTAATGCTTATTTTAATATCGACTAATATCTGATAATTTCTGATAACGGAAATGCAGGAAATGTTAAAGATAAAGAGATAATTATTTTCCAAATCGTTAAGTTTCAATTCTTCGTCCTTTTATAATATTATTATAAAAAAAACTAAGTAGCTTAAAAGAAATAAAAATTAGAAACTCATAAATTATATAATATTAGATTATTTTTAAAAGCAGAGTTCACTAGTAATTATTGTACGAACCATAAACATACCAAATAATAAAATAATAATCTATTTATGAATATATTTATTTAAAGGTATAAATAAACCCTAAATATACAAGATATGTATATGATTTCAAAATTCTTTCTTCTTTAAGTTTCTTTATTAAAGTAATTTCATTGCGGTAAAACTATAAAGTTTGACGAGGGTCTTCAACAATAATCGATGGCGAAATCCGAAAACTTCACGCTCGGCGACTGACGATCGACGAAGAAGAAGAACAAAACGCCTTTCGGTCGGTTCACATTGCACGCGGACCAAGCGTAATTCCGCCCCAACTCTAAGCGAGCGTTATGCAGCTGGCGTACGCTTTGGGTGGCCGAATACGCTTCAAAAGAAACTTTTAAACGAACTATGCTTCGCTGGTAGATATGTTAAGTACTGCTAAACTGTTCAAGAATCCATAATGTTCAATATCCAGCCAAACTCAGTCGATAGCTCATAGTCGAAGAAGTGAAAATTTTAAAGAAAAGTTTAGTTCATTCTAAATCTCGAGATTGGGAAACTAACTTATCTTGCTAAATAGTTTCTACGACAAGTTAGTAGTAGGAAATTCGAACACACTTTCTTCGATTATTTAATAGGTACATGAATTCTGTTTCTCAGATTCCAAGTTTCCAATTTTAATTTAACAGATATTAATCAAATAACATTTTATTATTATTTTAACTTATACACGAGAGATAATGTTTGTACGTAGAGGACGGAATATAAATATTTTTAAATATCTAATTTAAGATTCTAGAGTTCTAAAGTGTCTAATAAAATATCAGTATACTATATAACAAGCTATGTAGTTGATAAACGAAAAGCAATTAGAAAATTGTTATTTACATCGCATCATTATTTTCAGCAATATTTCAACAATAACATAAAACACATGACAGCCATGAACCTAATTAAAGTCGATGGAATATTAATCAAACGTGCCGTTTAATTTCGACGTTCGAGCAACCGACGATCTAATAGAGTTAGTGGCAAAAAAAGAATCGCAAGAACGATTGGCGAAATTTAATTTTGACGTTCTAATTAATTTCTCGCCTGAAGAACCATCGAGCAGATAGCTATCTCCATCCGATTCACGATGCGTTTATAATATCGTCACCGAACATTACAGCGGATGAAAAATAAGCTGCACGATCGCCTATAAACGAAACTTCGTATATCATTAATATACCACGAGTCCCTCCCTTTTCGATTTTAAGCTGTCGCATAATTTAGATTTTGAAGAAGCAATGCCGAATTCCAAGACCAAAAATATACGATTTTTTGTGTTAGTAATTTATTTTAAATAAATACGATGTACTAAGTGACATAAATATTTTAATAAACATTTGATACGAATAATCTGCATATAATTTGAGTTCAAAATGTAAAATATAAAATGTCTATTTAGACTACGTTTCTGTAATTATTTATTTTCCAACTATACGATTAATCTCGTTAAGAAAATTTTCTTATATAAAATCAAAGAGATTCTCTCACTTGTATATTCTCACCACTTTTTAGAAGAACGTTAAGTTATATCCACGAGTTACATAATAAAAGGAATTCATAGTCCTGTTCCTGATCATTCTACTCGATCATTATATCACTATTCACGTCTAAGAAAACTCTTGCCTCATGCGCATACACGATCACCTAAAAGACTCCTATGATTGAACGTATACTTTCTCTAACACACGTACAATAATCTTACTTTTCAACTATCTATCAATTTCCTCCGCGCCGTATCCTTCTGACTTTTAAAACTCTCAAAAACCTTCCTATAACTCTCTCTCTCTCTCTCTCTCTCTCTCTCTCTCTCTCTCTCTCGCTGATACACCAAGAGTACCACTCTTCTATTCGAGAACTTTATCCGCTCTTATACCCGGCAAGTTCGATATCAATTTATTCATATACAATTTTCACAGAAATAACTATCGTCTCTTATAAAAGACGTCTCGTTAAATGATTCTCGGATTTCCGAACGAACCGTGACCGATCGTGAAGAAGAAGAAAAAAAAAGGACAGGAGGAAGACGAAGAAGAAGAAGGAGAAGAAGTTACTTATTTCATTCGAGTGTCTATTAAACGCGGTATGAAAAATATTTTCCCCGTTTGCTGATTAAACAACGCAGCCTTCTCTCGCGGCAGATTTTATGCTAATTTAATCCCAGCGAGTAAGACGGAAAAACGGGGAACTTTTTCCACGATTTATTTTGCCCGGGGTAATTAGCGGGGGATTATAAAAGCGGCGAGCTACTTGCAACGGTAGAAGACAAATATTAAATTGCAAAAGTTAGTCCCGCGAAATCGCGGGTAACTCGAGCGTTTTCCTTTTTATTTAAAGGTCTCTGTTACAAGGGACGCGAGATACCGCGTGATTAAAACTCCGCCATTCGATATCAATGGCCCATGGCGCACGAAAGCGCTCCAATGTGCTCCGGTGTTAGTTACACGACGAATATCAGAATTTTCATGAAACATTTATCGAATTACTTGTCAAATAGTCTGTGGAATTCGTCAAATTTTATATCTAATCGGATGCACTTGCGAAGAATATAAATATACAAAAGTGTACAGAATGCATACAATGTATAAGAAGAATATTTATATACTTATAAAAATAAAAAATAAAATTTATTTCTTTTCTCTTTGAAGACGTTATAGCTGAAAAATGTTATAGCTTAAAACGAGTAACTATGGTCAACCGCAATATATACAGGGAATGTTTCGCAATGGGTGACTGTATCGCTGCAGCAATGAAAGGGTTAAAACAATCTCCAAACACCTGCCATTTCGCCTACGAATCCCTTTCAGCTCCCTTTCCCCTATGCCTGTTCCTTCGAAAGACCTCCGCGTTATGGTTCACCGACTCTGTTTCCACCTTTAGAATATGTTATAGAAATACGATACGCTGCCGTTAATTAGGTTTAATTAGCATTATGAAACTTAACGATGAATAGAGGGGCACGTTCCGATACAGGCAAAGCGCGAAGCGGTACCTTTTACAAAGCTACGAAATACGCGTAAAAACATAATTTAATTAACAGTTTGATTCAATGTCGGTGAAAACGCACGAACGCGTAAATCACGGTTTGCTTCGTTGAACAGCGAATTGAAATCGGTATCGCGTATCGTAATAAGTATCGTAACAATAGCGGTGACTATCGTCGGACGATACCATAAATATTCCATTAAACATGGAGCAGAGTATTACGCGAGTGGTCATAAGTAAATTACGAATATTTACCGTAACCAGAGAGAATATTGAAAACATGGATAATATTGGCAGCTATATACAAATTGTTTTTTTAGTGGTAAAAATGGTTAAATATTTATATGATAAAACGACTAATAACGAAAATATATTTATAGCGTATCTTTTACACGATACATAGGTACTTACATGTTCCAACATAAGATATCGCAGCTTGTATCCATAAAGGTCAATGACTAAAATAATCTACACCCGTCTATATCGCAGATATATACGTGTGTAAACTGATTAAATGCCACAGATAAATTAAATACCACCGACGCTACATACACTTTTATACGATATGCCAACGATCATAACGCCACATATATCACGAAACCGTTTACGACCGATACAACAAGAAACAAAAAATTATTCAGATTTGAAAGCTGCTGGCACAGAGCTCGCGTATACCCAACGGAACGCCTTAATGTACCGAAATCAGCGTTTTATCTCGTCTCAGTCACCTGGCAACAATCTCGGTTATCATATTCACAGAACGATTTCGGCTTGTAAACGATCACTTAACCCGTTCTGCAATCGCCTACTTGCTAAATAGGTTGACCAAATTGGGCCACTTGCTCGTTACGATTATCGCAAAACTCTAATAAATTTTACTCTATATTTAGTACTTTACGTGTAAGACACATACGATACGAGTGAGTTAACTAATTTATAGTAAAATAATTAAAAAACGGAAACAGCGCAGAATATTCGATTCAAATTAACGTAGTTTATTGATAAACAAGAATTGCGTGCTTTTACTGAAATTTCATTGAATCGACAGGGTCGATCCAGAGAATCGACAATGGCAACAGTGGTCGATACGAGAGGAAATTATTATCGTACGAATATCGAAGTGAAACCAACGTTCGTTTGATCGTTTCGTTCCTGATCCCTGGCCCGGCTCTCAGGAACAATGCACACACGCTAGTGTACGCGGATCATCGCGCGATCCTGCAGTTCGTTGTTATTCATTTATATGAGCTCCGCTTACTCTAAATCTTAGAGAGAGAAAGACAGACGTAGCTTTTGTTCTCGAGTTCATCGAGGTTGTTAACAGCTCCGCGATCAAGGATCGTGATCAGAGGTCGGTAACACGGTTTCCGGAATATAAATTCGTTGCTCCAGTTGCTCGATTTAGATTGACTCGGATCGAACTTCTGAGGTATGACCTTGTTCTCTTCGCAGCGTAGGAGGTTCAAAGATGTATTGTGAACCTTGGTAAGCGATTTCGAGCGATAGAGATCAAAGTTACGTAATTAATCTCAAGTTATGAAATATTCCGCGTGGGTTACTTTGATGATTAAGTATTATTAACAAAAATAAAGTATTTAATACCAAAATTTAGAGAAATAATATGTAAATTATAAATAAAAAATAATTACTAAGAAATATTAGAAATAAAATATAATTGAAGAAAATTTGAAATATAAACAAGAATATCAGAAATATGATTAATACCAGAATGTACATATTGATAATATTGATAATCGAAAATTCAACTGTCAGTACCTATATCGGTATAACTATACTAGTATTAGCATTCGGCCAAATATTTAACAAACATTGTAGTTCAGCTCGTTAGGGTCTGTTTAAGGGACCGATAACAACGTTTACGAAACGAACGTAGAATCGATAGAAAACATATAAGCGTATCGCCGAAATCAATATCACCTGCCAACAAATTCGATAGTCACTTTGATGAAAGACTATCCGCAACATCGTTCTTCTATTTCGATGATAAAATTGAAGGAAACGTAAGAATAAAACAGTCATGCTATAATATGTCAAAAACAATGAAGCTTTATCAGCTTAAGCTAAGCTTATCACAATTGAGAAACACGATTAAGAGAATATCAACGTTGCCTGGTTCTTATTTGCCAAATTAACAATTATAAGTGACTGATATTGTTTGGAATAACGAAACGGATTAAAGTAAGAAGCTTGTTTAATATTCGCATTGAAATCTTAAAATGCAAACTCAATTCGATGCAAACTTTGCGCTAATAATAAGATTATTTCATAAAAATTTCAATATTTAAAGATTCCACAGATATTGCAAAATTTATACTGTTGATTTTGCCTATAGGTAATTGCGAGATTCTTTCAAGGATAAATATAAAATGATGTAGAGAATAGACGTAAAATGTAATAAATATATATGATAAGCATAAATATATAATAGGAGAATCAAGTCTCAATATATTTTATTTCTTTAATTGTATTCACGAAAATGCGAACTTGCATAAATACACATTCATTTACATAATAAAGAGATTTTATATATGATGCAAATAATTAATAACTAATCGATCTATTGAAATGTTTGTCGAATACAAAAATCACAAAATACAAATTAAAATTACAAAATAAACTTCTTCATTTATTTCCCTGTATTATACGTGTCGAACACTTGTAACGTTATGGTCTTTTACTATACTACTATATGCTATATACTATACTATTTATACCAGTTGTAAGAAGATAAACGTTCGTAGAATAGAAATAATTAACGCTTCAGAATGTTATTCGCAGGTAAATTGTTATCGATGTTATCAGTCGCCTGTTTCTAAGTGTTCTCATTCGATGCAAATAAACTCACAAATACCTGTTCATTGTCCAGTGTTACTTTCCGAAGTTGGGATTAATCGATACACGAAGGCCGCGCTATAAAAGCCTGGATGTAGATCGCGCGATAAATTAACACGTACGAGTCACTTAGTCATTGCGACCGAATCGAAACGCGATCTACAGCATACATCGTTTTGTTCCATTGTCAGTTTTAATATCGCGCCGCACGCTCGATCCTATCGCTGCAGGCACAAAATGTTGTTCCAGTATACGATTTAAAAGTCTCAGATTGTGCACCGTATATTTGAGCTTTTCACGTTCTGTAGTACGATATGTAATGGTCTTTGTAACGTTTCGATATTGCCCAATTTTTGTTTCTTTTTTTACGCTTTTAAGTTGCTTTAAAAGCTCCTATTCCTTTACAAAAACATCGATTGTCAATTTTAATGCGCAATCGTAGAAGAAATGAAACTACGTATCGAAGCAGATACCAAAGATTTTTGTTTTTCTAACACAACTCAAAAGCTATTATCGAAGAAAATCATAGAAAAAATTTCATCGCGGTACATTTAATATTTTTGAGTAGAATTGTTCACACGATTAATCCACTTTACACAGGAGATATTCTAACTACTTACGTTTCAACGAAACACTTGTAGCACTTCGATTTTACCATTAGCAATTTATCAAACCGACAGACTTCATAAACACAGTCAGTGCCACTAACAACGAGAGCCAACTTGTTAATACGTTCTCCACCGATCAAAACGTGCACACGACTATCAGCTCAGGTACAACAATACCGTCAATTAATTCCAATAAAATTCATCAGGATTTACGTCTCTCTTGCTCAACGACTAGTCTCCTCGAGATAATCCCCCACCGAAGCGATAACTTGACTAAGAAGCAACAGAGACGGCCGAGGGGTTAAGATCTCTGCAACAAATCTCGCGGTAATTCTCAACTTCCCGCCCTTTGTTCGTCAAACAAAAATAAAAGGAAAGAAAAAAAAGGGTACAACGTAACGACGCGAAATGGATCATAATGAAAGGATCGTAATGAAAGAAAATGGATCGGCAATCTGGTCGTCGGACGGGTCCCTGAATCGTAACCAAAGAGGGCACGGCTCTTATTCTCTGGCGAAGAAGAAGCGTTTGACCCTTAAACCCTTAGAAGCGTGCACGGTTCAAGGTGAACCGTGCCTATGCGAGATATTACGAGGAACCTTACATAATACCCGGGACTGAGCGTTCGCGACGAATCATACGTACTTACGTTGCGGTATGCGGCCGTAAAACTATGCGACCAGAAACGTTTCAGCCAGCCAGTTTCGCGACAATGGGCGGACTGAAACCTAGAACGCGGAGAATTCTTTCAACACGAGTGACGAATGGTGCTGGTGACTTCGTGACGGGAAGTTCGCCGACACGTGGGCGAGAAGAAAAGACAGGAATGTAAATTGCGGCGAAAGTTCGAAATTTCAGAGATAGAACTTGCTTGTTATTTTCGATTTTCGTTGCTTATCTTTTTGTGTTTTGCGATCGTCGAGGTTTTATAAATTCTACGAAATTGCAGAAATACAGTTCGTGTTTGGGTATCTTTCGTTATTTCGTTTTTTCTTTATATGTTACAATAGTCGAAGTTTCCTGGGATTTCGAAATCCCAGAAATCAAAATTTCATTAATCACGTGGATTATTCTCATTCGTGTTCTCTCTTTTCATTGTATTTTACGAAAATTTGCGAATCTAATGATCAACAAAAATTCAGAAAGTAACACAGTTCTATTTAGAAATTTCTGTTAACTGAAAATAGTGTATACGTAATTAGTATCTCTCGCGATGTCAATTTGAATATGAACAATAGCAGCAAAGTTGTTGTTAACGAAGATGAAACGAACGGGAACGATTTAATATCGAAGAAGATAAAAATCGGTATCCTATGCTTTGATTGGTAATCTCTTATCTATGCGATTAGTCAACCTCGTTGTTTTCAACCTTGGTACCTCCGAGTCAACCTTTTCACCTCGGAATGATCAATCTCTGTAAGTTGTCAGTCAACTTTTACTCTCGTCAAGTCAACCCGTACGTTCATTACTCCGAAGAAACGTGGTTAAGTTGCTTCTGCGAAATTTGTCAGAATATAAAATACCCATTTACCCATATTATCTCTCTTGGAAGTCATCAATATCATTAACTTATCGTTGGTTAAATCCACCGAGTAAAGGTATATTTCACAAGTCGGAGGGCGGGATAAATTAAAGTAGGGGAAATTGTAAAGTAAAATAGGATAGTTGCGTACATTGACATTTAGGATAACCAGCCGACATACATAGTTCGCTTCTAAAACTAAGTTTAATCCTCTTAAACAGGTTCCTTAAACTCGTACCTAACAAACGTGTTAAGCACTTCGGAGTTTCTTCTAGTTAGATCGCTGTTATCAAAGTCAAACTTTAGAACTTCAGAAACTTAACGCTATTCTCCATTCTATGTATAGTAGAATATCGTTATCATAGCGTGAGAAAAACGTTGGATAACGTATTCTAAGCGAACATCGTTAGAAAATTTACATTACAAGAACCACTCTTGCCAATAATCTTGTAATTTATCGTCGGTTAACATTAGAATTACTAACAACTATAGCATAAAACTTGCATCAAGAAAAATGAAACCGAAGGTACGATAAACATGTGAGAGACGTTGCGTGGTAGATATTTCAAGCATGTAGGAAGCAAATGGTAGTTTACTTGCTTTCACATGCTCAAGATTGAGATTCTTTCGTTACCTTCGTAGTTTTTCAACGTCACTGTATCTATCGCATTCTATACGAATTCGTATATTGAAACACGAAGAAAGATAACGATAAAAAGTAGCAGTAATTCTCGAAAATACACAGATATAAATCTACAGAGGTCTATTATGAAAAATTATGAATCGGTTATTTTAACCATTCTGACTATTGCGGTATTAAAACGTAAAATTTCCTGAAGATCTCGAAAGAGCGTGAAAAAACGACTTCCGTCGACTTTAATTGAAACGCAATTAAAAAGAAGCCCGTGACAACCGGCCCGTTTCGAACAATTGTAATTACCAGCCAAGTAATTTTCCTGTTCTTGGTATTTCAACTTTGGAGGTTGCAGTTTCCTGAAAGCAACGTCAGACAATTTCCTTTATTTATGATACGACCCCGATACTTTCGGGCTTTATTTATACAGCGTACAGTGCGGTAATTAGAAGATGCTCGTTTTAATAGAACCGTTATCAACGGATGAAATTACGTCGGTTTGCGGCGTTGTTTTCATTCATTGTTGAAAACAAGATCAAATTGGAATCGGGAGGCCACCGGGGAACAATGGAGTCGCGTTCGCTTCCATGTACCCGTCTGCTACGTGTATGTGACCCGAAAACTATGACGTTCCATAAAATAATTAATTCCCCTAGACCGCGAAGCGTAACAATGACACGGCATTGCCACCGAGTAGACATACAGTACCGTGGGAAGATCTTAAGTCAATTATCATAGCGATCTCGTAATGACAACTAATCGTGCTTTCAGCACACATACGGTGATGTACTGAATTATCAATAATCTCGTAATTAAATATTTATGAAGATGTAATAAAAGATTAAGAACAACATCGAGTATCCCTAATTAATTCATGAAAATAAAAAATGTCTATTTAGTAGGTTTAAGAGTTTCTTTGCAATGTAGGTATTGTAAGTCAAGACAGCGAACGCAGACACTTGGAAAAAAGATTTCTTTCCATATCATTCGCTCGTATCTGGTGTCTCTGACAATACTCGGAAAATCACGTCCCCGTTTGCTTTTTCCTTCGCAAGAGTTCCCACTTTTTTCCGTATCAACATTGTTCCATTGGTGTCTGACAGTCTTCTAGCGGAACGCTACCATATGCGTGAAATAAGTTTTTCGTTGAACTGTTTTTATCCACGCAACAAGAAGCCTCTAGAGAATCGTCAAATATGGACATTTATTTAAGTATATCTGACACGTAATTTAGATTGCGTGGTTAAAAGATCGACTAATTTTAAAAGATTTATTTGATCAGAGACTTCTTATGAATAGTCATATTAATCAATTAGATAGAATCAAGCGTATTCGATCGGTTTCGTTAATACAAGTCAAGGACGTTCAAGCTTGTTAAAATCTTTCCATAAAAATTAACGAAAAAATACAAATCTACGAAAATCGTTCCTCTAGAAGTCATTAAACGCCATTAAAGGCATTAGACGAAGGTATTTCGCGCGACAAACTTGGGCGGGGCTGACACCGCACCATTGTACTCGAACAATAAATGACTCATACAAGGGAAATAATTATACGACCCACCGTAATAAGTAGATTCCACTAAACCTCTTTAAACGTCACACACACACACACACACACACAAAAGTGCGGCACGCATTCTTCGACATACTATATTCCAACCACATCAAACATCGCTGGAAATTCATTTCAACCCCATCCGATCGAAAGGGTTTAGTACTTTTGCACGAAAGCACCTGGTGAAAGGGCGCGCGATTATTTCTCACGCGAAAATTACCATTCATGATGCACGACGTGTCGCGTTCGAGGATCCAACGAATGGCACATGGTATTGAGAGAGGAAAAAAGGAAAACCAAAGAGGCTAGGGGCACGTAGAAGAGACGGTGCGAGAGACTCGTGCGAATAACGCGACTTATTCGACTTATGCGAGGCTCGTTGGCGGCGTAGCACGATGTTAAACAATTAGAGAAAGAGCCACTCGATCGTAAAGAGCGTGGTGGCGCGTAAGTGCGAACCAAACCGTTAACCGGACTCGCGTTCGTTATTCCTAATTAGCCAGATCTAACGTGCCACTGGACAGATACGAGACAAATCGATTCGTGGCCGAATAGAAAAGGGAACATGCATCGGGCTACAACGTATGCTGATCGCGCGATGGTAACGTGCGCGGTAAATTAAATTGGTCATTACGGTGCAGAAATTTGCCACGGAGAATCAGAGAATACGATCGAACACGAGGTTCTTTTCGTTCCTCTGTCGGATGAAATTATTTAGGTTGGTGAAGCGTGCGAGAATTGCGTGCTTAGGGTGAGATAATTATTCTATGCTGTGTACGTGGTGCGAATGGAATACAAAGCGAGTTAATTTGTGATCGAAGAAGGGAAATACTGGTATCTCTCGTTTGTAAAACTGTTATTGGAATTCTGTGTTTTACGTATTTTGGGCTGAAATTAAATTCGCTAGAAAGTGAATTGATCGTTTTAAATTAACATCGCTTTAGTTTCTGTTAAGGTTATTGGATGTATGTGGATACATACGAAACGCGTGGATAAAAAGATATATACATTGTGAATATTAAAGTACAAAGTGTGAAATACAATGTGAGCTGATTCAGATCCGCACGCTAGCAGCGTTACCCTAAGACTGAACTATGCGCTGTCGATGGCTTCGGTGCTTGAGAAAACTAAAGACCAGATGTAGAGTTTTCTTAGAAGTGGCGACTACTTCAACAGTTTCTAATAAATTGATTTAAAAGTTGCTTACACGCGGAAAGGACAATGATGCCAAGTATACGGCGCAAACGTGTTATCGATTACGAAACCTTTCACCAAAGCGTGCGTAATCTCATCGAAAAACCTTGAGAGAAACCATAAATCGGGGCTGCGTGTGAGCAAACACCGGCTATGTAGCATCGTAAGAGCATCAATGATAATAAACCAAGAATTTTCATATCGAAGTGCCCCGAGCTTGTTTTGAAATTGTAGATTTATCGCCACCAATATTCCATCGTAGTTTCCCTGTTATTCTCATCAATTTAACAGAGAAACACATAGCCGTGTAATTCGGATACTTAAAGTGTTACTTTCTCCGCGATTTTCTCATCGCGAAAGTTTCAAGTGGGTATTTTAATATGCATGAAAGAAAGCTAGGGGAATTTTCGAAAATCTTTATGCCAGCAACGTAGCAAATTTGCCTTCATTTCGAAGCTTGTTGTATCCGTGTCAAGTGGCAAAGGAACTCACCTTCGAACGTAACCGCCAGGAACTGTGCAGTTTTACGTATTCGAGGCAAGTCTCTGAGTGATTCAACAAATTCACCGAATAGTTCAATATTTAACAGGAAATTTTCAGAAGTTTCGTGGCACATTCGAACTTCTAAATTGGATAAAGGAGAAAGATCAAGAGAAAGGAAGTCGTTCATGGTTTCTGGTCGGGAAGACTTGGATAGAATAAAGAGAACCGACAAAGGGTGAAAAAGTACCGAGCGAAAGATGTTGCTCCAGATAACGAAGAAAAAGGAAATATCTAAAGTATATCATATAGGAAATTACTAACACAATGATAATTTGTAATTAATAAATTCTCTAATAATATCACGGTATACGTCAATACACTTTCAAATATAGCATTACGCTATTTATTAATTGATCCATACTTCCGTTCTACAAAGACCAATAATTTTCTTCTGAAACGAGGTTAAGTTCTAGGTGAAATCCATTGTATGTTCATAATGGGAGCAATAAGAACGTTTCTACGGTGTAAAATATAAGATTTAAGAAGTATAGGTGTACAGTATAGAAAATATGAATAGCCTAAACACCATACAGCGTCTTAAATACATCTACTTTACATATGTTTAAAGTTCGAACGTCTCAAGGTTTAATCTAATCGTGTTAATAATGTTCGTTGCAAAAAAAAAATATATATATATATATATATATACTTGGGGATACCAAACAGAAATTCTGGTACAAGATACAGAAATATCTTGATGAGATAAATCGCGATTCGATCATCCTGGAACGAAGTCGAACAGATCCATTACACGAAACGACAGCAAGGTTACATCGATCGATGCGTTCGATCTGATCATCGACTTAAGCCAGCGACACGCGTTCAGTCCTTACACTCTGCGCTTTAAAGCCGCGAATCGCCCCGAGTATCGAGCCCATCAATTACCCTCTCGAATGGGCGACCGTATCCAATTCGCCATCTTCCCGATACGACCAGCTTTTATAATTTCACCATGTAAAAAAAAAAAAAAAAAAAAAAGAAAAGAAAGAAAGAAAAAGAGAGGGAATTCGACGCTCGGGACGTTGACAAAAAGAAAGGTCTTCTTCTCCACGCGACCACGAAACTTTCAACGTGAAACACGCGAGCATCATCGAACACACGATCGTCGATTTTAAAAACCATCTCGCGCTCTCTATTCGCGAACACTGGTTTAATCTCGGAGATCACGACCATGAAACGAGCAAAACGTCGAATCACGAATTATATTCATCGATCGAATCACCGAGAGTAGCAGCACTCCCATTCTCCTACCCCTTCGTATCCTCTTCCTCCCCCATCTTGTTGGTTCGATAACTCTAGTCAAGTTTAACGATCGACCGATATCGAATTCTCTCGTCGTCGGTTTTGCTCGCTCGTGCTCGTACGCCGACGATCCTCCTTGACTTCGCCTCTCTTCTCTGTCTTCCATTCCCTCTTTCTCCGTCTTTTCCTACCCTCCTTTTCTCTTTTTCTTTCCACCCTGGTCGGGATATATCGGGCCGAATTATCGATTCGCTCGGAGGTCATTCGTTCGTCCATTGGTTTGTTCGAAGGAATAAAAGGACGGTCGACGTTCGTCCTTCGCAGGATACTTCGGGTCCCTCGTCCTTCAGCATCATTAAACTCGGGCTAACGACCCAGTTCCTTTCAGACGCCATCTGCTCTCTCTCTCTCTCTCTCTCTCTCTCTCTCTTCCTTTTTACCTTTCTTTCTCTTTCCTTGCCGTGTACCGACGGTCGTTCGCAATTAGTTCCGGTACGACGTGTAAGCCGCTTTGCAACTTTTCGAATCTTTCGCCACGCGTTCGTTCAAGTCCCTGGCGGATTTTACGAATCACTTTCCCAATTGGTAATCGTTGAGCAAATCGTGAAACTTTCGCCAAGTTTCTCGTCGTCGATCAGGATGAATTAACTTTTTATTAAATGGAAACCGTTTCGTACGGGAAATATTCTATTATAGTTGGTAGATTTGTGGAACGATACGCGTCTCATGGTGAGAAATGATTATATTTGAAAAAAAGTTGGCGGATTTATCTAGGGTGAGAAAAGAAATCGATCAAATTAGGGATGTAATATTAGTTAACCTGTTAAATGAGAAAGATGAGATTAACTCGTCACGTACATCGTTAGTAGGTACCTTGTAATATTTATATACGTTCATTTCTTAATACATCGTTACTACATATTTGTATTTCAAGTACATTATATTACGTCCACAATCGCAGAGATTAAATTTGACCCAACTGAATTTCATCTTTATCGATACTCAGTACCGTGTCTAAAGTAATTTTTGATCAAAGAACGACTCTTATACATAACATTACGTTCTTGACTATTTTTCGAAGCAATCTATATCGTTATTACACTTTAAGCCCGTTATTACGCTCTGTTATTTAACATTAAAAAAAAAATATATCTTTTGTTTCTTTTCAATTTAAGGCTCTTTTTTTGGTATTTTCTTAATAAATCTATATGTAAATACATGCGCCGGGAAGATGAATCTCGCCGCTAGTGATATTGCACATTTCTTCTTTCTATAATTACACGGTTTAAGAATTAATAATAACGTCAGACGGAAATGAAAATCACACGTATAAAAGGAGTAAATCTTGACATCTCGCGTAGCCTGTCTCTCATGCAGAACCCAGACAAAAGGTCGTATAATTATTACTCTTAATTAATAAATGCTCATAAAATTCTGCAGACTTTACGAGCAATTTAATTTCATTTCATTCGCAATAAATTGCATCTCACTTAGGTCACAAATTAAGAGATCTTTAAAATGAAGCATTGTTCTGGTGCAAGTTGTGGCATCATTTCGTTCCTGTATAATTTTTCTTTCACCTTTTAACCTGTTTCCCCTATAAGATTTCGCTCGTTCGAAGATTGCCATATTATATCCGATATTACATGCGAATAGTATTTCGTGAATTACTTTCGTTTCTTCCTCTCCATTGATCAAAAGTAACATCTGTTCATGTTGAGCTCGTAAAGTTCCAAGATAATAGCTCTAATCGTCAATCGTACTTAGCACTAATTGACACAAAAATAGGACAAAATTGAACCAAGACCATTACTAATGCTAATTAAAAACTAAATTAGACAAAGAGAAATTGACAAAAGACAAACAGCATATAAAAATGAAAAAAACATTCAAGAATGTCAGAATAGTCCTTTCGTTTCGCAAAGAGTGTATATTCATGGTGACAATTAGAAGAACAAAATTTGCTGTGTACATACCTACTTTAATGCTTAATACGGCAAGGATATGCGAGGGTTTGAGGGCAAGAACGGTAGTCAGAGTAGAAGCGTAGGCGGGTCATGATATAGAACGAGCAGTATACTACCCCCATGGGGAGCCTAGAGTTAGGCAAGGTAATTGTCATGCAAAGTAAAGAGGCAGCATTAGCATCATAAGCGGGCAAATACTCTGCATTCTGCCATCCATTGTGCTCGCTAGTTAGTTCATTAATTCCACCGGACACGTTACTGGCACAAATTAAAACGTACACGTGTCCATCTTCGCCCAACCAGATTGTTTTCCCAATTTTTCTTTTTCAATCCGCGACACAAGGTTATCGATCGGTCCACGAATTTCCTTGCAATTTCGTAAGTACTTGAAATAATTTTCGATAAGGTACCCTGTGGAAAGTCACGTGTGATTGTGGCGAAACGCAAAATTACAAAATTGTACAGAACGATTTTCAATTTCTTTAAATTTCTTCGCTTTATATATACGTGCGTGGAGTTGTTGATAGAAGTACCTATTCGAAGCAATATTTTACGAGCTACTGTATTTTAGTTTTACGTTTTAGGCGTTTTGAGAAGTAGGGAATACTATTCACGATTACCTTTTCGTTAATACATTTTTTAATAAAATAAAATTTCATTCTGCATTGTACGATTACCGCGATGACAAGCCAAATCTATTTACCAACAAGTTTCTCTTTGTTGGAACGATTTGAATCTCTACGAAAAGATTACTTTACGATACATTGCACGTTCGATAAATGTAAAATTCTGTATAAATTCAGACTATTATACGAACTTATTTTATTTAAATATGTGGGTAATAAATAAAACACACACAAAATACAAAATACAAAATATAGCAAAGAGGGAAAGCTCTTATGTTTATAATTTAACATTTCCATCAATAATTCATTAGCGAAAATAACAACAACGATTTATCCGCTGAGTAAGTATAAGCTTTTACGTCTCTAAATTATAAATTTTGCATACGCATTTCGAACCAGGCATTTGCATTTGTAACAACAGTGTAGTTGCAAAACAAAATAGGATTTAGCAGAGGAACACGGCTCGCAAATTAATTCGTCCAGCGATAAATTTAATAATACGTACCCAGTTTTGTTTTATACTCGACGTATAAAACGAGAACGTCTCGCATATTTTAATTTCATTCCACACCGTTATTTTTCACCAAAGTTTAATCATCCGTCCTTTACGAGACTATACAGCCGAGTGCATGACCATGAACTGCGACTAATTTACACGAGCAAGAAACCGCGTGAATAAATGATTTCACGAACGATTTTGAAACGCGAACATCGTTGCATGCCATGGCAATATTGTAATATCGAAGACCATGCACGGAAGGCATTTCAGGTAAATCGTTTACCTTCGTAGCCTCGTGGCAGTACATACGTTGTTATGGTTAGAAGCGGTTAAAAGTGTGTATTCATCAACGTTCTTGCACAGACCGGCAATGTTCCGGTAGAATTCTTGTACTTTCCATGAAAGTTTAAGTGTGAAGCTCCAGTGATGCATTTCTCTTATACGTTCGGTGAAAATTACTGCGAGTTGATTTTTAATTAAAAATCCGCATTAGAAAATTCGATATCATTCTAATTAATTTTAGTTCTAATACGCGATTGTATGCTGATTTTCGGTAAATTTAATTAAGAGCTATATTTAAAATTATATTATATGTATATGCGTAACTTTTCATAATTAAGCGATCGACCTACATTCACCGTGTTCGTGTTCTTTTAAAATATGCACCGAATTTTTAATTAAAGTCATAGATTGATATTTCGCTAGTGATCCTAGTGCTGTTATTACCTAGGTACATAATTTTTTAATGCATAAATTATTGTTCAAAAGGAAGTGTAATAGCTTTATTACAAGTACGTCAGAATTCTAAAACCGATCATCTGTATAAATCCTACAACGAATGTAGTTAGTCGTTGAAAAAGTGCATCGAATAATACGGAAATTACATACTTTGATTAAGTACATACCGTTTAAACGAATTATGCGCGATTAGAGTTCTATTTGAAAAATATTCGACGTATCACACGCAAACCACCCATCTACTACACCTATTCGAGTCCTTCGTACAGTATTAACTTTTCAAGTTGGACGTCCGCAAAATCGGACCATTCTCCAAACCGTGATTCTCAAGCAAATTTCCCCGAGGAAAAGTAATCTTAAGGAAAGAAAATTTCACGAATGAAAGGAGTAAAGAATTCTGTACCGAAGAATTCGTTTCGAGAACGTATTTAAGTTTTTCAATCATATGGACGAATCGTTTCAACTTCGCCCTTTTAACACGAACCAGTTCGTCGCAAAGGGAACATTCTTAGAACGAGCATTCTTTCCTCGGCAAGTGTTCGTCGCTTTAAACTACAACTTGAAAGCTGGTAATAATCTTAAAATTAGTATGTCTAAAGTTCGCAACGGATTAAAGAAAAAGAAAACAAAGGCAGAAGATGATCATCAAAGTCGGCAACGAAGAGGTGACAGTGGCCTTTACGAGGCGTTTGTATCGGTGTATATAAATGTTTCTGGCAGTAGCATAAATTCGCATTCATGCGTACAACACTCGTCGTTGGAGAGAAACGGAATAGTTTCTTCGTTTCATAGCAATTCGTTCGGCGCAACTTTGAATAAATTGCACCGGGTTCCGGCGTCAAAGAAAGTCACATTGTTAAAGGAACTGCTTGCGCTCAATAGCAATCTGAAGCAGTAGAGCTTCCCACGTCTCAACTAACAGAAACATAAAAATACTTGAATAACGAAATGTTTGCACAACAGGATAATTACATTTCTGACATTAAATTTCACATTATGCAAATAGAGATCGAGACAATTGTCAATTTGTTTCGTTATTTAAGGAATCTTGTTGGCTACAGTTCCGTATCGAGAAGAATAATAATCGAACGGAACTTGTTACACAATTATAACGGAGCCATAAAAATGAAGGAAAGCCCAGCGCGACGAAAGAAAACTGGCCGCCGGTTTATGTTGCGCGCATTCATGTCCGCGGGAATACAACCGCGTCCCTTCAGGACGTTAAAGCCGCATTCACGTGCGCGCTCGACTCGTCGTGCCGCAGAAATAAAGGACTTCCTTTGCTCGTAGATATCCGCTCGGCAGGGTCGCGAATAAATCTCGCGATGAGGAATAGAGATGGAGCGAGAGAGAACGAGCCAAGCGACTAAACGGAACAGAAGGAGAGAACAAGAGAACGTTTTCTGATTCTCCAAGCGAGCAGACAAAGGATGGACGTAGTGGGAACAGAGACGAAGCGAAGGGATAAAGAGAAGAAGAGAATAACGAGGCAAAGATAGCGGCGATACACCTTCTCTGGAACCTTAGCTGGCTGCTCGAGCGAGAAAGCGGCCAACTAGATGACCCGAATACGAGACCGATGCGATCCAACGTGCAAGAACGCAGCTATGTGTGCGCAGCCACGGTCATTAAGGACGTTCCGTCTCGTCTAACCCAGGCCCGTGTAACACTCGAAGCCGCTAAATATTCGCAGAGCTCCGAAGAAACAGGTACACCAGAGGCAATTAATAATCTTCGTCCAATTTCATCGTAGCAACGCATATCCTCTGGCCCAGCCACACGATGAAACTGTTCAAAAGGGAACACACGTACACGCACACGTTGCCACTGGTGGTAAACCGGACTAATCTGATTAGATGGGATGAAACGCGTTTCGAAAACGCGCTAGGAGATTAGTCTGAAATTGCATACCGGCGCAACGCGGCGTTTCGTGGAGCGGCGCAACGTGCCGATTCGTGACAGAACGATCGTAAAATTTGGTTGCGAATGAGATTGGATGTGGAGTCGAGCTATAAGGCTCCAACTAGATTTTCAGGTTTTTGGGTGAGAGATGCGATCAGAGTTTGTTGATTTGTCCTTCGAGGGGTTGGTTTTCCTCGCTACACGTCTTGGAAATCGAAGAAAGGCGTAACGATAGAACGATTCTCGGAAGAGATCGTTTGCGACTGCGAGTTTAGGTGAAATTTGTTTACAGCGGTTTGATATAGACAGAGGATAAGATCGTGCCAGAAAGAGAGAGAGAGAGAAACGAAGAATGAAACAGATGGCATTCTCGTTTTGCTTTTCAGTTCTGTCTTTGTTGCTTCCCGTCTCTCGATTCGTTCATTGTTATTTATAAAATAAACATACACGATAAATGATTGGTAATACCCTTAATCTTCAATAACGTGTTTTTTGTTATTTTATTTTCGTAGTGTAGAATTTTGGGAATCATACGAAAGCAGGATATAATATACTTTGATCTGTACTTGATCAATATATGCTTAAATTTAAACGTCATAAGAAATACAACGATATGGAAGTATTTTTGGTAATCACTGTAGGATCGTACTCCGAGGATCCCGTAGGATTGTCAATCCATAAATAGCCGAAACAAGTTCGCAAATTTATCGCAACATAAATCTCTTTTTCAGTTTTGATACTCGATTTACGAGGCGTCGTTTCATTTACCGAAAAACATTTACCTGGACCGCGTTGAAGAAACAAACTGATACCACCGCCATAGCGTAATGCCGTCAAAATGCAGACGCAATTCTCAACCGGGGAGATCGAGGAATGTTCCTCGACTGATTACGCTCTCCTTTATTCTCCTGTTCTCGTCTACTCTCTGAAGAAGAAGGAAGAAGAATGGCGTTCGAGGTGCAGGGCGAACCGCTTCGTAGCGAGCAGTAAAGATTCAAGGATCGCTCGTAAACTTCCCAGTGAATCCCGGGAAGTCCCATCACGTATCCAATTTTCCAGAGATCAAGCAACTCGATCCGCCGGAGCTTTGGAAATCGGCAAATTGAAACGCGGCCGTCCGCTCAAGACGCCTCGCGTCACCAGACTATCGACATCGAAGTCCTGGACCTCGAAACAATCCGGACGCCTTACGGCGCCATTTCCATTTTACGGGAAGCTCGCAAAAATCGACCTCTGTTTAGCTTACGTTCCGGCCTCCGGACATAGTAATCATGTTTATCTGCCTTATCGTTGTCTACGAACGAGCCTCTTTTTTTCTTCGTCCTCTCGAAAAACGCTTTCGACGTGTTTTTGCGAAACAGGGAAAACAGTACCGATAGACTGGGTGAATGCGTTGAATTTCATCGTTCGAGAAAGGAGGATTTGTGGAATGATTCTCAGATGCTTCGGTTTGCTTACAAATGACATAATTTCGTTGAAATTACGCTATGCGTTAAAAATTTAGAAACGCTATATGTATAATGGAACTACATGTATTCCTAGGACCTCGAGAATTTTATTCGACGATTAATATTCTCGAGGTGCTAAAAATTTGTCGATTTTCCTATGCCACAAATCCAGAATTTTTACTATGAATAGGAATTACGTTGATTAAGATCTTATTTGACGTATTTCGCGTTTTTATCCAAAGGGACGGAGAGTGAAATATCGAGGAAGATGAGTACACTCGTCAGAGCGAAGTAGAAAAGCCTCGATGTTATATGACTCTGATTAATCGCAAAATTTCTCGTTACTACGGCGCGCGGTGTACAAAGGCAACTAACAATGTGTGCGTTTTAATCGATCACGTTTTTCAGCGGTGCATTAAGCAATTTCTCGAGCTATTCAATTTACTCCGGTTTAGCTCGCCGCCACGATTTCAAGAGATTGCCGGAACTCGGACATCGTGAGCCGTTTCTAACTGCGGAGTGACGCGGGACACGAAATTTCTTCGAGGAACGCGCGACAATTTCCACGACCCGGAACACTTATACACAATACTAATCTGCAGCTGAAGTAAATTGGTTTACTGAAAAATCTAATTATGCTTGTCTACGGCTGTCCTTTGCCATTGTATAATCAAATTACGCTGTCGACTTGTATCTCGACAACACGTTCCAGGAACCTTTGCCTCGGCCCTTCGCCCTACGGAGTTTTCCCGCTGATTTACATCGCGCGAACCCGACCGGAGGAAATTACGAACACGAAGCAGAACGCGTTAATAGTGTTTCGGATACTATCAAATTCTTCGACTCCGATTATGTTTTACACGCAGAGATTGAACTTTACTCGACAGATTTTCATGAAAGGCGATTCTTAGTAGGTTATTGCGATAACACGATCAAAACGCATAATCACATTTTTGTTACTTCATCAAACAGAGAGTTAATAACGTGTTCATCAACCTAATCAATAATTGATTACAAAAGAAATAATCAATCTTTCAAACGTTTATTGAATCGTCGATGCATCATCGGCAGAGTTACATTTCTTTCTTACAGCATTATGCTTATTATCATACGTATTTAGGTTAAATCGATTTGTCGATGTAAATGCCAAGATATACAGATTATCCTAATAGAGATCCAAACAAACACGGTGTCATTCTTGTAAGCGCTATACTATAACTAACTATTACTAACGTATTAACTGGATCATTTTTAAATCGAAAACACGAGAATCCTCGCTACTAACTAAACGTATTACGTTCAGGATGTTCACACGTCAAATAACGAGTTAACTCGACTTTTCCATTTACCTATACTTACTTTTACTTATACATACTTTTCCATTTAAATCTTTAACGTGACGTGTGAATTACTTGTAACTTGACTACGAAACAGAGTTAAGGAAATGGAACCAAAGATCTGTTTCTTCTGCTAGATATACTTCGAGTAATTGATCTATATATTTTGTTAATATTGTATCATATTTATTCTGTACACTCTTGCACATTTAATTCTTCCATAAATACGTAAAAATCCACGATTTACTTAAAACCTTTACTACCTTTCAACGTAGCTCTGTTACACCAAGGACTTGTATCGTACGCAATAAATGCAGAATCACTTTCCACTTAGGTATCAATGGCGATCGATATGAAGCAATCCAATTTCGAAAAATTGCCATAATTTCCGTAAATTGTATGTTGTTTTACGAATGACAGCTCTTTATAACATGGAAAATGATACCCTTCCTGGGTAATAGTCCGTCAAATGGAGCTGAATTGAGACATATAGAAATCGAGGATGCAAGCCAAGCATTTTATTTCTGTTGCGACTCGTCCTATTGTCACTATGGATTATCAGAAAATAATTCCATGAAAAGAGGAAATCAGCGTGCGAAATGAGAGAAACAACGTTCATTTGGTCGACATTGTGCCTGCATTTTCCACCGTTCGAATGAAAACAGCTTCGAATTACGCCGACCAAAATCGGAATGGACCAGGCTATAATTGAATTTCGTGAAAAACAAATTTCGTCGGAACCGCTCGTTCCGAGTGTAAAAATCGTTATTGAACGAGTATAGTACTTGAAAGAATTCGCTAACGTAGGTATACGTAGGAACATGTTATTTCATCTAGTACTTGAAGCAATTAGAGGAAAAGAATTACAGGTTTTCTTTTCAAGAAAGGAAAGTTAGTTTACTGTGCTATTTTAAACAGCATCTCGATCCTAATTTGCACCTATTTACAAGAAACGAGTTTCCTACTATCCGGATCGAATCATCTCCTAATTGATCTCCTAAATGAGTTCGAGAATCCGAGAGGCTATAGATGAAACAAAATCTCTCCTATTTTTCTACCGTAAAAAGTAACGACGCGTAAATTGATTCATTCAGTGAACAGTGGAGATTAAACGTTCTCTCGGCACCTGTAAGAAATAAATCTCTAACAAGTGCGAGCGAAGCAACGCGCTAAAAGATTTTTAAGCCGCGATATTTATTCGTTATAAACAGGCGTGCACAAAACAGGAGCGATGATCGCTCTCTGAAAAACTAACGATTTATTCGATCCAATATTCGCTACACTTTTCTCTCGGCTTCGCATGAATCTCCATCAGCACCAAACGGCGTCTGTTAATTAATAGTACTCTACTTGAACAAACGTAGCATGCCAGTGTGGTACTGTAGCGACGATCGAAACCGACCTTTTTCTCTCTTGAGAAACTGTTAGTCACTCTTAACTCGTGACCGTATAATTATGACAAATACCAGTGCAAAAATAACAGCAGCGCGTATTTAGAAGAAAGCGTCGTAAGAAGACGACCGTTGTTGCTAATGTTGTCTCGAGAGTATGGATTTTTCGTATTGATAAATCGTCGTTTCTTTCGTTCCTTTGAAACGACTTCGAGATTGTCAACGATGACACATTCTCAAAAACCTATTTTTATTTTTCATCTAAAATGCCTATCTTTGGTCTTAAAGATCGAACAAGAAGCTGGAAACACACGGCAAGATCTTGGATCGTTTAAAGAAGAATCGAGTATGAAATAATGGGGACAAATTGCGGTTCCTGGGTTCTGCGCCGATACCAGAAATTCCTGTATGGTGATTGGTCATGGTACAGTTAAAAGTCACCGGTAAAACGACTGTGATTATATATTAACCTTTCACGAGGTGAGAAAAAGGCGACGCGCGAGGAAAATTGCGGCGTGTGAACGAGAACGGCTGATCGATCGGCCGAGAGCCGAGAAATCGGTTTGACTAGTCAGTCAACTAGTAGGTTGCTAGTGGCTGGCTGTGAGAAAAATATGCGGGACACGCGTTCTTCCTTGTTATCTTACAAATCTGTGACACCTGGCCACGATGCCAGGGGAATACGTAGCTGATTAAGATTTCACTGCTTTATTACGTTTAATTAACGGTAATTGGCGATTTTGGCTACAACGAAACCAGATCGTCACGTCTCTCTAGGATTTTATTGCGACTTGCGAAATTTCTTCAGGGAATCGCGGGAATTTCCAATACGGGAAATCGACCGATTACGGTATAGTACGAGTTCTATCACATATACATACGCAAGTTTGCTACCTTGAATAAGTAACATTTAAGGAAACATACCGAGGCAAAAATTAATTCAAAATAAATACAAAGGATGTAACAATTATTACAAATATCTACATAGTTCGAAATATATTTTTAGTCGTCGTACTTTTACAAATCAATCATATACAGAATATACAAATATATAAGAATTTTATATAAATATAAGAATCAATTTCTCTATCATTTCTATGCTATGCTATATGATATACAAAGATAATCTAAATTTCCCTCGTGTTATTGCACCAGATGCTAGGGTACACAGATGAATCGGAGCTTGATTGCTCGTATGCGTTGTGCCTGCACGTGTTCGTCAGGTGTCGATCTGGCGTGAAACAATGACCAGGAATGATTAGTTGAATTTGTATGACTAGCTGTCCCTTTTGGAACTTGTCACGTCGTCCAACCCCACTGTTTAACAATCAGTCTCTTCAGGCTTGACTCCCGTTTCTAGGGACGTTCTTCAAAATCTAGTAGAGGGACGTTCAAAATCCACTCGTCCGTAGACACGTCTCCTTTCAGCGGAGAGTTCTTGTGCGGCAGCTATTAACGTCGCACGAGCTTATTATCCTTTAAGGACGTTCTCGTCACTGACTGAGAGACTCTCTCTCTCTCTTTGCCTCGCCTTTTGTGTTCCCTTGTCGCCTTCCCTCTCTGTTTCGCTAACTGTTTCCCTCTTGCTCCTTCTCCTTTCATCCCACGGGCTTTCACGGTGCGAATCTACCAGTAGATGGTCGGGATTCGAGGGTGGAAGGGAACAGGAACAAGTCGCGTGAAAGGCAATGGACCAAGGAAGGGAAAACAGGCGGAAATGGGCGAGGGAAATAAGGGAGAGATACAAAGATGAGGGAAGAAGAAACGGAGGTAATGGAAGAAAAGTGGATGTATAGAAGTCTAGCTCCTTTTGTGTTCGGGCGTCAGCGCTAAATAAAAAGCTGGAACTGTCTCGAGCTTTCTTTAATCGTCCCTGTTTTATTAGAAAAATTTAAACTACAGATAACTACTAACTAGAATAAGATGGGCTAAACTAGGAGGCTTAAATAAACTTTTAGAATAAGTGCTATCTCTTCCATCTGCCAATAAGACTTTGAAAACTTCCAAATGTCAATAAGACTTATATATAGCTCTTGATAACAACTCGTATTGGTTATTGTATAACGAATATTCTAGGAAACTAATCTTTCACAAAGCAGAAATTCTCCCCTTCCACCGTTCCACTCGATGTTCCATCGTCGCAAAGGTCCCAATGATCCTTGCGATATTTTCCAATTTCCTAGATAATTAGCATATTCAGAAACAAGACCTTTCCTCGTCTCGTGAAAGCTGTAATTTATCAACGAACCGAACCTATTCGTAATTAGGAGCTCTGATTAGTACGAGCAAAGCGAAACAGAACAGAACTAGCAGAACTCGAGTTCAAAACATCAAACGTCTCACATTAATTGCTTTTTCCTGCATCCACGTAGTGCCCTCGTTCATCGTGCCTTCTCATCGCACCCTTCGACTTCGACTTGCAATTCCCATCTTCGCGTATCAGTGTTCCACGTTCGCGCGATATCGCCCGCGCTCGGGGGGGTTGAAACTGTCGGATGAAAAGCGGTATTGGCGACAAGAGGGGGAAAAAAAAGAAACGAAACGATAGAACGACGATTCGAGGAAATTTGCACGATCAAGGGACCGAGAGAATAGAATCACGAAGGGAAGCAGGAACACGAAGAGTAGAAGGAGGAATATAACGAGAGAGGAGGGCTCTCTTTCGCTCTCTGAAAATCTCGTACAGCACGCGCGCGTACGTAAGTGCACCTCTTACTCGTCCTTTTTTCCGCAGCCTTTCCCTCTGCTGGAACCTTTGTGGCGGTTGCACACGTGCGCCCGCGTACGTAGCCCGGTATCGTCCGTATCGAGCGTCCCTATCAGCCAATTAGTGGAAATGAGATCGTAGCCGCAGATTAACGACCCGCTTCCTGTGACGTTCCGTGCTGGCACGTTTCTGTAAGCCTTTCGTCCGCGATGTAACCAATATATTTAAATAAATGCTTGTACACGGCCAACACGTCCCTTCCACAATGCGTTTCGTCGCCTTCAGTTGAAACACAGGTTGTAGGATTTTCGAGGGTTAACTCGTGGTAGATTGTTTTCGATAGATTGAGATATAGAAACGACGCGAGTGATAACAATAAAAGTTTCTGTTAATTTTCACGTTTACGTCGTTTATTATCTGAGAGGTATGGACATTCCCAGCGTTGACCGTTTAAACGACTTCAGAGACTCAGAGGGAGAATCTTAGATTAGGAAATAATTAGGAAATAGTTAGATGACAGGAAAAACTATTTCGTTCGTATTATTATAGTCCTAAAAGCTACTAACGTTTGCCTCGTTATTTGAAATATCGCTTTGTCGCAAATAACTTAAGAACAGATGTTGCAATCATTGCCACCTGTTGAACATCTTGTCAACCGGAGAATCAACAACGAGGAAAATAGATTAAAACATACAATCTAAAAAATTTCATTCTTGGATAACTTTAAATCAATTCATTTCTTATACGCTACAAACAAGTCCACTAGCACTCTCACAACGAGAATTTCCACATTTCTAGCATTTGCTTCCCGTTTAATTCTATCATTTGCTTTCTAACGTCAATTGACAGGAAATTTCACGCCCACAAACATGTAACGTTTCTTACCAAGTCATCGCGATGTTTACTGTACGTATAATCATTGGAACCGTTGACTTTTCGAAATTCAAGACGCTATATCGATAGCCAAAGCTACGTCAAGTCGAGAATATTCCGCGAGCAACGGATACGGGCTGCCTTATTCTTTCGATTCGTTCTATTTCAGAATATTTAACGATCCCCCGTGCGCATCGCTAGTCGCACGTTGCACACATTTTGCGTGAAAATGTAGGGTCTAGAAATAGCCCGGCCGCTCGTTTAGATCCGCCTTGCTCCAAGAGGATTCACCGAGCGCGAAGGTGTTACGTTATACGTCGCTGGGTTAAAACGATGCTTCTAAAATACACCGCCGGTATCGTCATTCAACGTTCGTGAAAAAAATAGCGAGCTCGGTTGCGCCGGGACGGAAACCTGCCCGCGAGCTCTAGCAATGGGATCAAATAGCATTGGGAGAACAGTGGATAGCGTGCAAGTCGTTTGTGTTTCGAAAGTTTACGAAATATATCAGAATTTTTCATGAGAACCGCGAATATTCGTGTAAATTCGTAAATTTATAAACGAGTTAGCGTGTTAAATCCGAATAGACGGTTCAATTTCATGCACCGAGGCTGAACGATCGATAGAAAGTAAAACTGATCGGCAGCGATCGCTCGATAGTTTACCACTAAGAACTTTCGTCGTTGTACCTAGCTCCATAAGCCATAGACTAAAATTTGGTTCCTGCGATTGACTTAGATTTGCGAGTACACGTTGAACTTGATCCCATCCCTAGCGATCCGGCCTGCGTTACACTAACAATACGCTATATCCGTATGACACTGAATATAGCGCGCGTAAGCTCACCGATTCTATCGCGTACGCGCATTATACCATACAGAAGGCATTGTGCCAGCGATATACAGTGCACATAATATATTCCAGGCTGTAAGAACGACGGTGCACTCTTGCAGCCGTGAATACACGTCGTGGATCCTCTCCCGACAGTCCCTCTACCGCAGCCAGGCTCACCAACCACGTTTACACCGCCCCTGGTGGTTACACGAAACTAGCTATAAACCAGAGAGAAACGGCCTAACTCGCGTCGCTCGATATGTATGTGCATGGCCAGGTGATTATGAACCTGCTCGATGCGTGTATCGCGAAGAACGTACCGGTACGCCGCTGTCTGTTGAGCCTCTTTACCCCCGCGCAAACGCTCGTGTACAGGATCGCGTATACACGCGGCTGCATGCGCCTTTTGCACCCGCACCCGCACATCCCCAGCTGCTCTTCGAATCGACGAGATTAAAGCCAAGCCAGGTCTTTTTTACGTGTAATGCGCGCGACGTCCCCAGAATGGCGACGTTACCACGATGCCATAGAGGACGATCGAGGTCGACGCGGGAGGTCGCCGAAGGACGGATTTCTCGGAACGAGTAAAAGTCGCACCGCGAAGCAACGATAAGGGAAAATTGGAAATTCCAACGAGAGCTTCTCGTTCTTTACGACCACCCCTCCTCTTTTTTACGCCTCGCCAGGAACGTTGCGAGGTTATCGAGTCGATTACTTCGCGTAAAACTGCCCTCGAATGCTACTCTGTTTCTTGAGCGATCGGTTGTCGAGTTTGAGCGAGGCACGAAGATACGATGGTATATAGGATGTAAAAGATTGGTAGGTGAGGTTTTGAGTTTTATGTACCTATTTAGTATAAGAAGGTTTTAATGTGGCATTTGATGTTTATGGGATATGTCGGAACGCTATGAAGAAGGTTTAATGCTGATAGACTTTGCGACTGTATATATGTACGTAGGTAGCGTATAGTAAAAATATGGCAGGTTAGGTACATAAAAAGGTAATTAGGTGTTTAACTGGTTAAATGTTTGCCATTACTAGAGATGTTAATCTTTGTATTCCAGAAGTAGTTCTCTTTCGAGGAAACGAAAGAAAATTAAGACACTTGAATGATAGCGTTATTATACTGCGGATGTTTCTGCGTTTCTTTTAAAGCTACAAAAATGTACAGACTCCATATAACGCGTGAAACTATATGAAATATTCAAAGTATTGTATGATATTCATCGCAACACTCGATGAATGAAACAAATCGCTGCATTGTTTCTATTATTACCTTTTTGGCTAGTAGATTTTATGCCGAAATGATTTGACGCGATTAAGATCAATAGGTCGATTAATATATCGGTTAAGTTTCAACAAGTTACAAATTTAACGATGCTCGACCATTTATATACCGTGCGTATGTATGTAAAAATCTATTCAAACGATGTAAAATAATACTCAATAAATTAAGTGCAACGACAGCTTTCTCCATCATTTATTATTCCAGATTTAATACCAACGAAAGAGAAATTCGTTTCTTACGTTTTCAAGATTATTTCACGATTATTTCACGCTCCGTGGCCTTCGAGCAAGCCAAGGTTTCTAAAGAGCGAAAGTTATTTAAACAAACGAGACTTGGTATAACCATTACCGTGTACTTCATTTACAGCATCTGCTTGAAGTTTACACCACAGGGTGTTAAATGTAGTTATAATAGCATCTGTTTCTGTACGTCCTTGAGTTGCTAGAAGGTAATTACGTAACGCTACAAACTAATATAAATTATCACAATGGTGAGCATATAGATAGGGAAAATCATCGTACCAAATTCGATTGAATTTCGTATGCGACTTGAACATTCGAATTGAACATTCGAAAATCTGTGTTTCTAGTGCTTCGAAGTACAAGAAAAAGATCGAAATAAAATTTTGTATAACATAATTACATAGCTGAACTTACGAATAAGTATATTAAACGTAACTTTAGGCTCTTAGTAACTGACGATTACTATACAAATATTTCCATTTCTAGCATAAAAATTAGACATTTAACTTTTCATAAAAATATTAACTCCACGATGTCTTCGTGTGTAAAAAATATTCAAATGATATTATTCAAGTAAAACGATTTACTACTTTGGCATTATTCTCAACAGTTTCAACGTAACACTTCCGTGACATTTAACGACGGCTAAATATCAATCCCTCAGTTTCGAAACAATACAGGAACGAAATTTCATTCCCAGAAGTCGGAAATAAAGTAAAGTGAATTGGATCGATCCTAGCCGGCGGCAAACCAACGAAACTAACAACGCGGAGAAGGTCAAGGAGCACGTTCGATATGGACTTGCTTTAGCGGAAATTCCCAAGCGGAGGACGAACATGAGAAGGAATTTTGATGTATTAGATCGCCTTCACCTGTTCAACTTTCGCGTCTGACGATGCGATCGCTGTACGAAATCCAAACCAGTTTTCTTCTATGGACAGAAAAGATGACACTTTTTCGATCCCCTGACCATTTCGATCTCTGGTCTCTTACAATCTTATTGCACAGTGGCGTACAAGATATTCGAATGTACAGCATCGTGTAAAAATTTTAGTCCGACTACCAGGTGCGCGATATCTAAAGCGTTTGCACAATACGTTTCTAAAAATGGACAAATATTCCTATAAAATGAAACGATTTGTAGTATGCATTTTACTCCGAATCTTCAAATCAAGACGTGAAATTCCATAGACGAAATTGGCGAAACAGTTCGGTCGGTGTACCAAGAACAACGTTGTACAATAGAACATATGGTGTTCTGTATTTAGGTGATATTTCTCTCATAGCGCGAAAAGAATTAGAAGAAAAATCTCTTCTCGATAAAATTTTTCAGAAGAATTATTCTTTCTTCCAGTAAAAAACAAAAACCAGTTGTGAACTGTTAGGATAAGTACAAACGTAACTAGTGATGTTAGTTCATAACGAGATTCGTTAACGTCATTCTCGATACATGTTATTTCAAGTCAATGCTGTGCAAAAACAAAATGATCAGGAACGATTGAGAATAATCGATCGCATTCTATTTTCTTTCTCTTGAATTATCTACGTTCCTGTTTAAAGTATGTGGTAATCTAGCGAAGAGAAACTCGGTAACGCAAAGCGTATTATCAATGCGATTATGTATTTTCTTTTAGTTTTCTAAATAAATTACTTATCGATCGATCGAACCTGTGCGAATCCTTATCACAAAGTCCGATAAGAAAGTCTATTTCGTATATTCTATTTATTTCTTTATATATCATCAGTCTTTTTTCGATCGTGCTATCAGTTACAAATTATTATTTGAAATTTCAGAATTGAAACACGTCGATCTATGTCATTAACGAAAAAAAGTAGAGAATTTTTTGTCAAGTGTTTCCAATTTTCCTTTGGACTGAATCGCATTTGGCTCAACCGATCTCGTATTACACGATTTAACTTCTTAATGAACGTTTAATGCATTCGACGAAAGCCACTGCTATCAAGGGACCTTTCTATTTGCATACTCGAACGTCCGAATACTCGTCGCTTTAATAACCGTACGCTTGTCCGTGTCTACATGTACCAGACGTGTCCAAATGCTAGAGAACGTCACGGACTTCTCGAGCGATAGTGGACTAACCACGAGTCCGCTGTAATGAGAAACTTAAATGTTGAAACTATATGGAGACTGCGACTATTACTGAAACTCGCGAGCCAACCTAATTACTTGTCGTTCCGTGAACCTCTTACTGAAAAGAAACAGGCAGAACTCGAAAGCGGATTCCTGTTTCTGCGGATTTCCTTTTGTCGATTTGCTGCTTAACGTCCATTGATCTATTCCCTTCTAGGGAACCCTATGCAAATATTCGTACGTTATGACCGCCGACATTTTCGCTTAAATAGGATAGTTCGCTACGTTAAATGCGAAACAACTTTTCCCCGAATATTTATAAATATCGACGCATAAATTTTGATCAGGACGATGGTAGATATCTTTAGTGGAAATCAAGTTAATTCCTTGAACAGTTGAACTTTGTCTGGAATTTTAATTTTAATTCTTGGAAATAGAAAGTATTCGGACGAACGTTTATGATAATTTTGTTACGACAATTGTAATGGATCTACGTAATAATATTTCGATAATAATATTTATAATTTTTAATTTATTCATTAAGCACTGTGAAATTTTTTATGAAATTGCCGACTCGACGTTTATTACACACACGACAAACAACGAAGAGAAACGTTATATAATAAACGCTAAATTCGTCGATTAGACGGATGTACAAACAGTACTGTTAACGATTTTTCTCCTTGTAAGTAATATGATGCGAGTCAAGAGCTTAATAAATCGACCTTGATGTCCAATCACCTCTGATCCGTCCGAGCGACAAAGACGAAGGAACTTGGTGCATCTGGTGCTTGCCGTTTAACAGGATGGCGATTTTATTGGTCCTGACGTCAGTATTATGGGTCTGTTATCGATGCTGCATCAATTGTCCTTTAGAAGAATGCTATTTTTAGAGATTCTTGTTAACCTCTAGCGGAACGATCTTAAATATCGCAATTTACGAATCGTAAATTTCTTTGTTACATAAATTACATTTCTTTTTTTCTTTTTTTTTTTTTCAACTAGACCGCGTGAAAATATTCGAGCGACGAGACAATATATGTAACGTTACAGGAAACGTTCCGAACGAATGACGAATATTATATGTATGTAAAGCGTGGGACGTAATTTATAGCAGAGCTAAAAATCGAATACACATGTAAAAATAAACCGAATCTACGTGGTAAAACATTTTTCATCGAATACATTATATCGTAGTAATTTATTATTTTCATTCATAAACATGGATGACAACGTAAAGGGAAATAAAATAGCAAAATTGTATGGATTATTCGCGTTAGTTATGGCAGACCACGTGCACGGGGATTCCAAATTTTAACCTTGACTTATATGCAAACTCCTTTTAAATTGACTTTTTACGCGATCACAGAGCGTAATCGAATGAAACAAAATTCAAAGCAACGTGTATATACAGGCTAATCAGAAAAATCAACTTTCCATCAATTCGATATTTACGACATTGATATGTAAAAATCGCAGAAAAGATACAAAAGTGCAGAGATCCGAGTGTTATTGAAAAAAAGATGAAAAGGAATAAAACTTGCAGAAACTTGCAGAGATAAACGAAGCTGGCATGTTTCGATTAATTATCGGATACAGAATTATTCCAATTTTACTTACTTCTCGCTTCGATATTTCATCGTTATTTTTCACGTCGAACGAATGTGTCCCTCTGCAGCACGCGCGAAAATAACGATACTTTGTATGATACCGCGCGATAAATTCCACGCTCCGCGTAATTTTGATACGCGCCAGAGCTCCAATTAAATCTACCATTAATTATGCGCCGCGCCGCGCTACAAATCGATGGCCACGCGCGCGTTTTCAAACCGATTCGACGACGACGCCGGAAAATTCGGAATCGTGCCAATTATAATCCATTTTGCAACGAGCAAGTAATAGGAGATTTTATTTGTCACCGCGACACGAATGTAGCAGCGTACATTGGGAACGTTAATTGAAGGGCCAGAAAGATAGACGCATTGTCGTATTTTTCATTACGACGAACGCACCAACGCAACGTTACGATGCCCTTTGTGATTGGACTTTGCCTTCACGCTTCTGACCACGTGCACGTACACGCGAATAACGTGCGCACGCAACGTCTAGAAGTGACTTGTATATTCGTTTTTCCTTATGTAATACATAAAATGGAAATGGAAATTACAGCTTCGAGTTGCGACACACTTCTATATATTCTCTGTGCCAAGGGGATTTTTCTTTATCCCCACTTTTTTTCTTTCTTAAAGTGTTTAACCTTGTAAATGTGTTTCGAAATTTCCATATACGAATTCAACGAAAAAATAAAATTTCTTGCAATTTCTAAATAGCCATTACGATATACGTATGTCGAAGCTAGACACATTGTTATAAAAATATATTACTTAAAAATGTTTCTTCAATTTCGTTACGAGATCTTCGAATAACCCGATACAATGGAATGAAAAATGACCGAAAGAATGTAGTAGGGTTAAGACGCTCTCAATAGAAATATTCCAACCGAAGAAAAATGATTAAATCTATTTTTAAGGATAGAATCGAGGGAACGAAACGTGAGACGAAAAGAGACTCGGATCCTTCTTTCGATGAGAATATATTTCAACGATATCGATAGAAACACCGTAATATTCTTTATAGGATAGACAATCGAACGATAGCTGAGAAATAACCCTTGCAAAACAATACTAAGAAAGCGTAAGAAAAAAATTTCTATCGAGAAATAGTCATGCCGATACAGAAATTGTCGATCGATCGATTTACACGTGCTACCTGGTGGAATGCACGTGTCGGCATACGTACGATTTCTTGTAGCTCGTACCGGTCGTCACGTGAAACTATGTCGATAACTTTTTCCCGATCTGGCGACCATCCTGTTTCAAGGTGAGTCTCGTAAGTATAAAACGATGATGCTCCATCCATCGTACTAAACTAAACATCAAAAATAGAAGATTCTATCATACAAGATTGCATCAGACAAGAAGTTAGATTATTGGTCGAATGGCTTCCTCTTCGTCGATGGACCCCGCGTGATTTATCAACCACGTCATTATCTGAAATAACATCGTTCCGGTACAATGAATATACATTCGGAAAATTAACAACGATCCCAGAACACCGACGATTTTCGATGCAATCGCTGCTCGATGATACGATTTAAATCAAAATTTCCCACCGATTGCGAGATTCAATTACGCCGTTGTAATTACTACGGTAAAGCTCTCCCCGCGGTGATTTACGTGAAAATAAAAAAAAAAAAAAAAAAGGAAATCTTAATACATATCGACATGCGTATATCGTATTACAAACGAAACAACCCACGCACGAAGCTTCGTTCTAGCTGCCCAGACGATTGCGATCCGTGGCCACGGAAATCCAAACACAAAACAACACGCACGAATACCGTACAGTGTACAGGAAGAGAACAATCTGGCGGACAGACGTTAGACCTGGATTAAGGCAGCATGACGCTCCCTGACCTGGTGCGCTAATTGTGTTCCCGAACTAACAACGAGACAATGCAACCGGCATCGAGAGGACCGACGAACCGCGTAAAATTTCCAGCGAAATCGTTGCGCGAGTCCCGTCGATCAGCCGAGCGTGGAAAACACCTCGGAGAAAGAAGACTTTCCGGCCGTTTTATTGCGGGAATAAATCTCGATCGTGGCCATCCCCCTGGTCTTGATTTGCAGAAAATTCACGGATCAACGGGAATTCCCACGATGGACGATCGGCCTGGCGAAACGTCGGGGATACGAAACGGGGCAACGATGGGTCAGATTCATGGCAGCTATTAAAATCGTCGCCCGATACCGTAGAAAGGTTCAACCGAGATTTCACGGATCACTGAAAATATTCATTCGGGGAAGGAACGTTCACGCGACCGATGTGTTTCGAGTCACGTTCGTCGAAGACGATAAAACGATTTTTAGAGCGCAAGCAATCATAAACGATGCAACCCGCTGAGTCGTTGAAAGCCTTTAAGGTTTACAGCCTTCCGAATCACATCGATCTTTCTCCCGGTTTTTCGTTTCATTTCCTCATTATTTTTTTAGAAATTTTCGCTTCCAAGCGCAGTTATGATTTTGGGATATTACGTTCAAGTAAAAATAAAGTCTATAATCGTCAACCACAACTCTACGAGCTAGTTACCATGTGTGTGTAACATTTTACTAATTGACAAACTTTGATTCGAAAATTAACTTAAAATTTCACTCGTTCAGTTCGTTACGACTCTTACTCGTATCTCTATCGCGATCTATTTCTGAAAATTCTTATTAATTTATGATCCTGCGCAGGTTATCCTGGGTTAACAATGGATGAGAGTGACCTCGTAAGATAAAATCAAAAAGGTGATCTTTTTATAAAGTCGAGGAAAGAACCAAGATGAAAACCAATACACAATTCCTGCTGTTTTCCTTCCCTTCCAGCATTCTTTCCTTCGACATCCTTTTGACAGCCAATGTTTTATTCAAATATTGGCACAATACCACCGCGATACTGCATACAGAAATTCAGTCTGTCATTCCAATATATCGTACATACGTTCCACTTCTTATGATCATTTCCAATATTTCGTTTGTTTCTCATAGAGAAAATAGAAAAGTCAATTGTATCTTCGTGTAATTTTAGGATCTAAATCTTTCGAGAATTGTTTAAAAAGTTGTTTGACAAATTATCGAAATAATCTGGACTAGAAAGCTACTGCTTTTCAAAAAGACAATTCAATTTAATTTAAAACTTATCTTTGATAATATGTTATCTATATTTATTTACGTACGTATGTATTTAAGTTATTAATGTTTGCGTCATGAATTAGCAAATAACTGTAGCTTCTAATCGGTCGATAAATCGATGAATAAATTAACCGGGAAAAAAAGAGAAAAATAAAAACACTATGTTTTAAACAACACTAAGTAAATAAGTTATTGTACAGGTTACCATACCATAAATATCTATTTTGAGCCTAATCCTACCTATCAAAAACACGATTAAGAAGAAATGTGTTCTGTTCAATGGAGTATGTCGAATAGTTTTAAAATCATTTATTTCATAGAACTCTTACTCTATAGCAACTCAAGGACACTTTGCTTGATTTATATCGACCAAGGTTGTTTCTTTGACGCAACCTTGTAACTAATACGGATAGGAGTTCAGTGTCGATAACATAATCTTTCCATCGAAATAATCAAAATCCGATAACAACAATCGTCACATAAATCTCTACGTTTCTATTTTTTCACTAGTATCGGAATAAAACGTTTCATAAATAGAAACATCTGAGACGTTGTCGTATTATATGCGAAAATTTCTTCTGTATAAGAGCAATAAAAGATTTATATAGAGTACAGTGAACGTATCATAAAACTGTTACCGAATCGATGACTTAACGCTCAACAGAATACACGACACGATAAGATATTTACAAGAATCCAAGTAACCGTTATCTTAGAAAACCTAACATTTTCCCCACAACAAGACCTATTGAAAGGCCAGCTCTAGAAAAGATTACAATTCATTAAATTATACCCAATCCAAAGTTTCCCCAGAAGGTCTCACACCAAGTATTATCAAATCAACTTAACACCCGATAGAATATAAAGCGATATAAACCAATAGAAGTAAGCACAATCTAAGAAAACTTGTAACTTTTTCATCAACGGCTAAAAAGAAAATCCAGGATTCATTAAATCTCTCCCGATCCGATATTATAATAAAAGTTTTTTAAAAAATGATCTCACACCGAGGTCATCGATCCAACGCGAAGAACCGCGTGCTCGCATCGAACAAGGTCGTTATTACCGCGAGTGTGCCAAAAATACCGATCTCGGCCGGGAACCGTACAAAAATCTGTAATTTGCAATAATTTCGCGAACGGTTCCACGACCGCATTACTCGATCATAACCTGTCCGTCATATTTCTACCTTCTTTACCCTTCGCAATACCGCTTCTTCATGAATATTAATTTCACGCTCTCGAAAATATAATGCGGTAACGCCTTTATCGTTCGATCGGTCGCTGGACTGTGTTGCAACTCGCAACTCTACGCGGCTTCGCTTCTCTTTTTCTCTCGTTTCCTTTCCGCTACCTTCTGCATCTCCCACCCTTTCCACCCTTCCCTTCGACTCCTGTCGTTCGGCAGGAAGCGCATTTTATCAATATTTATGAACAGCCTGAGGTAAGGTCATTCGGAGGACGTTTTTTCGGGGCAAACATTTTGACCAAACACGCGGCCTCTTTCTTACCTGCCGCTGCTCGTCCAGATTCAACGTATACCGAGGGAATGTTAGCTTGAAATCGAGAATAGCGAAGATCCAAGTATGTTTGAATAATTTTAGATGCCTCGTCGTTTTAGTGGAACGCGTAGAACTACCACACCAGTCAAATTGATTAGTTTTACGATCTTATTTTCAAATTTCTACTTCATGTTATAGTTTTTCTCCGCAACGATGTAATGACTTTCGCAACGATAACTAAAAGAATAATATAATGAATTTTATTTTGTTTTTTATGTATTCAAACTCGAAATAATTTTGTATCAAGGCTACTTATACCAAAACCAGTCAAAATGAGCGGTACTTGTCAAAGTGTAAAAGGGTCCTGCAATCTGTTTATCGAATCCCAATTAACCAGTTTCCTCGTTTTGTACAACTTCCCACACGTTTTTACAATATTTACCGCGTATCATTCAATATGATGATGTTGATCGCTAGATGCTAACACTAGAAATACCACACCAGTTAAAAATGACTGGTTCTACAATTTTATAAATGTGTCAACCCTCAGTTGAGTCCCTTAGTCACAGATGGATTAATAATACCAAAAATGTACGACATAACATGGAATTGCTTCTGTAAGAAAGTAGTAAATCGATAAATATATAAATATTCTATTGTTACGTATTTTTTAAAGACGAGTCATTTTGATTGGTTTTGGTAGAAATAGCTTCGTGTTAACTATCGGTAGTTCCAGTGTTAAAGCACGTTCAGTGGTCTATCCAGCTCGATCTAGATTCCGTTTCGATGAAGCTTTTAACGCTTTAATCGAGATTTTGTTATAAAATTGGAGTAAAACATCTCGCGGTAATAGCAATTCTTTTATTTTTTTTTTTCAAGTTAAGGAACTTCTTTAACGACGAAAGAATACGATAGGGTCGAGAGTGATCCGAAAAACACAGACGATTTAGCTAAATTGTAGCAAAATCAACTAGTTAGAATTTATTAAGCGGGCTCAATTATCAAATACTCTTTTACTCTTAGTAAGTGCAAAAATAAAACTGTAATATCTAATTATAAAAATACCGGCAATACTTTTTCGTATAACGAGTCAGTGAACTGAAATACATAGAAAACGTTGCCCTATCCAGTTTCAACAATACCGCGCGCTAAGTGCCAGCAGTTAACTCGATTTGCTCCGAAACCGAGCAACGAGGGTCTGCTCGAGCGACAGCTCGGCCGAAAGTCCATTCTCTACACGTTTCCCGAAACAAATTCCACCGTCGCGTCAAGAATCGCACTCTTCAATGAAACTGGACACTCGTGTGGAGCAGCGTGTATGTACACGAGGAGAAATGACATTCGTGGCGGAATACATCAGAGGTCTGTAGCAGTTGGTTGATTAAAGGTATACAAAAATCCACCGATTGATACTGTAATTAACTCATTTGCATCATGGCTCTAATTAAGAAGACTGACATCCGAATTCTTCATGGAGTTTATCGGAAATTTACTGTTCAACACGATTGATAGACAATGTTACTTCGCAAATATCGCATCTTACATTCTTTATAACGGAGGAAAAAATTAAAAATTGTTTATTTAACAAAAAATTATTTAGAAATGAAAAAAAGCAGTCGCAGCGCGCGGATTAATTAAGGCAATTAGGTAGATATATTAGGTCGTCCGAAATGTTTCTTTCGTTTTATAAGAAAATAATGGATGCATAACATTTTTCGTTTTATATTATTTTATCCAATTACGTATGATTCATTTTATTCTATCAAACTAAAGATCACAACGTTCGACAAATTAGGTTTCATGTTTGTATAAAGATGCATCGTTGCAAAAGACGAGTCTGTAAAAGAAAGACACTTCTCGGACAATTTAATACTACGACTGCAAAAGGTATTAGCACACGCTTCTATTTCCCGACGAATCGTTTTTTCATCTAGATTCTATGTACATTTCATTTTCACGGTATCAAATTATTAGAATCATACGAGAGTGCTCTATCCACTAACTATAAGTTTATAGAAATATCGATTGTTGAGCTAGTTTCAGATTCTCAAGGGCTATTCTACAAACAGAGCTACTTTCTGAATAGAAGATATTGCGATGATAACATTAAGATATCGTAGGAAAATTGTCAAGCACCGAAATTTCGAGGGAAGCTCCACATCACAGAGTGAAACGTAGTACGAAAATAGTTGTGAACGATGTCACAGGTGTCACGCGGCTGTACAGACCACACGAGTCCTGGTCCGGTAGAAATTTCGACTGTATTCTTAGAAACCAGAATAGAAAGAGTATTAATAACGATAACGATACGCTGGGAACGATTCCCATAGGATCATTGGCTAATGTTTATTTATAGCTAACTATATTATTACGAAAGCAGTAATATACATTTCTGAAGAAATTTTTAATCAGTTGCATTTTAATTGCTACTTTTGTTACCACGATTTATGATAGTTATCAACTATAAGGCAACCGTTTCCACTTTATATTCGCAGTAAGAAAATTAATTACGAAACATGAGAATTAAAAATTCTGCGAGTTTCTCTACTTATTTATCTACAGATTATAGCAATAAATTTTGAAAATATATTGAGTGAACTTTTTAAACAGCTACATGGAGTGTGGTATGATTTTCAATCGGTAAACTGTATTTAAAAAGAGCAAACAGTCGTGACGTTACTATTTGCCAATTAATACAGTAGCCTGAAATTAATGAGTTCTCAACTTTCGATTTACGCAAAATGATAATTATAAGAAGTAGAAGCGAAAGTTCGGAAGTCACGAATATGTTAAAGATCTTTGCAAGTTCAAAATGTTAAAAGAATTAAAAATTCTAATAATATTATTTTCGATAATTTTAAAAGACTCGATCATTTGTCTTAGATACGACATACCATCGATATAAAAATAGCATTTCTATAGAAGCAACCCACAACTTCCTAAACAAAGGAAAGAAATTCTAATTTCTGCAAGTTTCAAATTTTTCAAGCAACGTAACAAAGACCATCGTACAATGCAGTTCGAAAATCGCAACGAAAACAAATCTCGGCCGTGAGTTACGCCGGCTGGCGTTCTAACTCGTATCATAAATATCCTCAAGTTAAATCAATTTGACCCGTGGAAACGCGTGGTGTCCAACCAAGTTTCGCCAATTTTCGAGAAACCGTTATTTACAATTTCGACGCAACAACCGGATTGAAACAACGTTCCGTGAGATTACTTTTCTTCGTTACACGAAAAACTTTTGGCGCGTCGTTTCTCGAACTTTTCGTTTGTTCTGTCAGTCAGCGAGATCCGGCTTTCCGTGGGCTGTTACTGGGAAACGCGAAAGAACGTAAAAACTGAGAAAAACTGGGAGAGGCGAGCCATGTGAAAAGTTATTTGCGTTCTTTGCGCACCTTCGTTCGACGATTTATGCGCCCAGTTTCACGTAGGCTGTTTAAAGCAAGTGTATTGTCTTTCTATCGCGTTAAACCCACCTTTTTCCTTTCTTCTTAGTATTAGTATTTATTATTAGTGCGTGATAATTTTTAAACGTTTTAAAATTTGCGAAGTGCAGATTGATGCAATTTGTTGTTTGTAGTAACGAAGACAAAATTATTCAATTAATCGAACAATACGTATCATGATCAGATTAAATAATCAAAATTCTATTGTAACATTTAGAATGACAGAAATTAGAAATTTTTTCCGTCAGATATTTATTTATTTATGTCGTAATACTGTGCGAAAATCTATTTGCAAATCTCTCGAGTATTCGCAAAGTTATTACGATCTAGCAAAATACAAAAAAGAACTTGATTTTATGGTTCCCACAGGATTAATATCATCCAGTGAGAGGTATAGTGCAATATTGCACGAAATTATGTACAAAAATAAATCAAAGGCAGAATCGTTTCCTCAAAAATTTGTCGAAAAAATATTGAATTTGAAAATTCTTTGAATATACATAAACCATGTTTCGATTATGAAATCGAATGCTCTCAGGAGTCGATAAGCGACACGCGTAATCGTGTCAAAATATTTCGTTGAATATTTTTCAAACATTGGACGAAATAAAAATAAAATCGAAAACAATATAACGATATACCAACAATATCCGTATCCATCGATAATAATCATACAGTTGATGTTCACCTGTAACAAAAGAAAAATTCCAATTTTCCAATTTTCCAATACAAAAATATCCACTTTAATCCTCGTTTATGTAATTCTATCCCATTATTTCAATATTCCATCCCATTCAGCCCATTATTCTCTAGTTTCCGTTTTCCACTTATATTCTTTCTTGTCACCTTAAGAATCGTGATCAAGGCATTGTCAATATTGTACCAAAGAAAGTTTCTTTGTCGTGGTGCAAGTGATATTTCTTTTCATCGTCAGAGCGACTCCTTTTGTCCGTTAGATCGAGCGCGATGTTCTTGTAAAAAATATCAGCAGACGATGATGGAACGGTGACTGCGCGAACTTGATGTACAGAGCTCGATCGGTTCGCGCAGTAGGGACCGATTGTTCTGGAGAAAGTCGTTCGTAAACAACGCCTCGAACCGTTTTGCAACGTTTGTTTTAGCTTCTGCTTTTTTCACGTCACATTTTTATGAACTCGAGCGACTACAATCGCTCTTGTAACGATCGTACGATGCTAAGAATAAAAGAACGAAATATCGTAGATCGTCGACCGAGTTCTGAAGAACTCTTCGTGTCTGCTTGTTCGTTCCGAATGGCTTCATTGTTTAGCACCGATTGAAGCAAGCCAGGTCTGAGGTAAAGATATTTAGGTCAAATTTTATAAATAGTATTATATGCAAGTCTAGTCTATGCACGATGTACTGACATAAAATTCTGAGAGAAAATTGTATATTGTTATAGTACCATCGAACCGATTCTCGTTTGTAGTTTTAGTATGCTATACAGATCGGCAGAAACCCAACTTTCGTGAAATTTTGTGCACTACGAATTCTAATAATTTGTTTTCTTTCAAGTACACAGGTTGACCGAATCTCGTAGAAAAACATTTTTCCTGACGGATGTATTATTACTTCCTGTCGCGTATTAATTTCGTCGAAGATATCCTCGTATTAAAGTGTCTCGATTTCAATTAGGAAAAATAATCTGGTGGATAAAATACGTCAGTCTTTCCAGTTTCACCGAGCCACCCTCCATCGAATGAGAGAGATCTCAGCGAACAATTAATCCCCTCAAAATATCACGTTTAACCCGTGTTAAAAATCCATCAACCGAGCCTATTAATTCCATTGTCACACACAATCACTGCTCCGAATCAATTTTTATTACCCCGACTAGACTGCTTTCATCCATCCATTAACTGTAGGTGCCCACCCCAAGCATTCTCTCGCAACTCGCAGCTGTTCGAAATAACTCGACGCCCAAAAGGAAGCCCTGCACCAAATCCCTCGTTAAACCATTCCAACTTAAATTTAGGTAATATCCAAAATCCCGCCTCACCATCCGTCGTTATTCGAATAAATTAGAACAAATATATTAGCGAGCCAATAAAATTCCATTTTCAGATCATCCAAAGCTACGTATCTACCGAGAAGCTATTTGCACCATGACAAAAGCGATGCACGACCGTTTGTGAACAGTTGGAACAGTTAACAGAGACGTATGATACGTATGAACACCAGTGTTTCTAAAATTTTACTAAAATTCGTCTATCACGTAGAACGTTCCTAAACGATTATAGATGCAAATGTGAGTTCTTCGCTAATACGTAGTTTAATACGTTTAATACGTAGCTAACACTAACAAACGATCGTCAAGTTTCCGTATAGTCGGCGCATACGTATTGTAGTTCGACAATGTGGTTGCACTGTACGTAGACCAACGAGAGACAAAGCGAAAAAGGAAAGAAGAAAAAAAAAACTGGAGGATCCCCTGAGACGGACGGGTCCCAATGCGTCCGTGGTGATTTACGTCTCTTTCTGGTATCGTTATTCGGTGGCACGACGGCACCAGTGCTGCACTTCGCAGTCCATTGCCGTGCGGCGCGATAAGCCGGTCGGCCATAAAACCGAAATTTCGCAGCCTCCCAAGTATAACGCCGCCATAAATCGCAATCGTAACTCTCCATTACCATTCAATAGGAATGCAGAGGGTAAAAATGGATTGCCTGAAACCGGTGTGCCGGTACTGATCTTCACGGGACGAGACGAGCATGCTCTATTTGCCACCAAATCGAGGCAGTCGAGGTTACTCGCTGTTGACGAGTTATGCGAGCCGCTAAGCGCTGGAATGCGTCACTCGCGATGTAATTGTAATATTACGTAACGCGGATACGCCTGTTGTCGTAGCGTGAAAAAGGCCGATCCTCGTGGATACGCAGCCTGCTCGAGGTTGAAGCACTTCAGTGACCGTGACTCGGGTGTTGAATCGCTGGTGATCGTGTGTAAGTACGTTGGAAAACAGTCAACGCGGTTACGCGTCTAAGTTAATTTGGGTTTAGAATGTCGGGAACATTTCGAGTTACTAAGCTTAGACCTTACGTATTTTTTTAAGTGACGGAGATCGAGATTAGACTAAGAATGTTTACGAGATTTTATATACTTATGAGGATAGATAGATAAATTGGTTTCACCTACTATAAAATATTTTCTATTTTATACATATCACAAATTTCCAGAGACGTAACTGATTACGAATCGCTTAAATATTATATAATATTATAACGTATTTACGTATGTGGAGTAGTACGAGCAGATAGAATTAATTTTAGTCTAATAGATTACTTAAAGTTTAATCTATGAATTTAGTAGGATTAATTAAAATCCGAGCACATATCTTATTGTTAGAGATCGAAAGATTATACGTGAAAATGTAATTTACTTTATTAACTACCCAAGGTCTTAAGCTTGTTAGAGTAAACTACCGTAATGAATTGAATTATATTGCAGCTACCAACCAAGTGACTAACCGAGTGAACTTTCGGTATAAATATGCATTACTAACTGCCAAGTAATTACCTATATAAAGTATCTAAATATCTACGTACATAAATATATCAGCGCGGAATAACCATTATTCTATTCAGTGGATTGTGAGCGGTTCTTGTTTCAAGGATATCGCAGTGAAGGAACCGAGAAGTTTTACCTCATCAATCTACTAATATCTTTACTTCTAACTATAAAATTTTGATACTCGCTAAAATCATACTGTCTGAAAACCCACAAAAATGAATATCTAACTATCCAAGGAAAGATTTATAGTCAATCACAAAAGTTTACATGTATTCCACGAATTTTTTTTTATAATCTGGCTCATCGAAATAAACTACAAAATGCATTCTACGATAATGAAAGAATACTCCACGTCGAATCACGATATGAATTCCTCGTTAAAAATCAATCAAAACATTTGTCACGCAGAGTTCGTAAAAAGAAGAAAACTTACGCGTAATTTCAGTAAATAACGTTGGAATCGTTGCAAGCTACAGAATATAAAGCGTCTAACTCGCGAACGAACGATAAACTTTCTTCCACCGTGAATGGAACGAAATCGTGACGTAATTAACAAGGGGGACATCGAGTCTCCGTTGCAAGGATAATACGATGCAGGAGACAAAGTGCATCGATCATGGTGAAAGCAAAATGATCGTTTGGCTTTCCACGTAGTTATCCTTTGCGTTCGATCGTAGATCAAGATGTTTATCGTTTCGCGTTAAAAATCGCGGTGGAGAACACGCGTAAATTCACCGACGCGTCTCGTTACATTTTCCGAGGAATAAATTCGAGAGAATGCGCACTATAAATTCTGGTTCCTGAGTACAGCTTTGCTCATAAATTCGGAGCACGGCACTGCTTTAGCATACGCGCGACAGAATGTGCGAGGGTAAAGAGGATTTTTATGAAAGAGAACGTCAAAGAATATAAAAGGCGGTTCGCAGCTCGTACGTGCACACTGTTGCACCGACTCTTCCTAAGGATGTCAGTTTACCAAATATTTATGCGTGGCCACCGTTCTACACTGTAGAAAATAACCATCTTCCTTTTAATAAGCGAAAAAGCGGAGCCCGTTCGATATACGCCGTTTATGGGCACGGATTTCTCACCGTGGAATAACGCAAAACTTACGAACGAAACGATACAAAATATTTACATTGCATTATTTATATTACATTCGTAATAATCTTTGAAACGAATTCAAATTAAAATATGAAGAATGCGAAACAGATGTCAAAATAATCGATATATTTAGACAATATCTATGCCATAAATTAACAGAAAACAAAACTTATCCTTTCCGTCCCAACACAAACTGGTTGGAAAGAACTTCTTCTGTTCGAATCGCGGATTTTTTAGCCGCGGCTGAACCGGTCCGCTTTAAACGCATCGTGAAGCTGCGTCAAGGATGCCTTTGGAAAGGGCGAGGCCGAATTTAACCGCAGCAAAGGACAGGTAAAAGAGTTACACGGAAAGAACCCAGCAACGTTCGCGAGATAACCGGTACACCAGCACACGGTACCTATAGGTATATAATGCTCAGACCATAAACGTACTTTTTATTCCTTTGCCGTGAGGGTAACGCTTCTCGGTCCCGTTATGTCGGCGAACTGCCGAAGGAGGGCCCAAAGAGTACCGACCAGCATCTTTCGGAACACTCGAATCTTTCAGAAGCACCAGGCTACGTCCGAAACAGCTTTAAAATTAACCGCATCGTAATTTCTTCACGATCGAATCCGCTTCGACGTGTAGGGAGAAAAAGGTGAGGAAGAGAAAAGGTTTCGTGGAAATAAAGAAGCAGCGTCTAGATTGCGAGAACATCGATAGTTTTTTTACTCGATCATTGCTCGTGAAGAATAATGTAAAATTTAGAAAGTGTTCGATGATTACTCTATGCTTCAAATTGTACGAGTAATTCTGTAACGTTAATGGCCTTTTATTAAAATTCTATGACGCTAATAAAATTGTTGCATTAGAATTCAGAAGGAATGTATTTAATGGTATTTGCTGAAGAACGTAAATGTCTATCGTCGTTTTAATATAAAGTCTTACATAGTATTACGCAAGAGTTGTAACAGATTCTTCGGTAGCAGTAGCAGAAAATTATGATCAAGACTGAAATTACAGCCAATCTCTGCATCAATTAATCGCGCATAGGCTTCCAGCTAACCAAAGCAATAATACGGCGCATATATCTTATGAAATACAAGTGAAATAGTTATCGCGAAAGACCGCGTTTCCAAAATTCATCTCTAAATGTATATATATATTGGATTTATTATATTGGAAAACGAACCACTCACAATCGTGACAGAAAATCGCTTCGAAACCATAAAAAGTCACGACCAACGGCAAAAAGCACGCTCTTGAGAAGTGCTAAATACGATCGGTGAAAGTTCATGCAAGTTAATCCGGAGGACGTCAAGCTGGAAGAGTGGCGTTTTCGAGTCGGATACGAACGTAGCCCGAGACAGGTCGTGGCTGGCCCGTTGAATGCGGAAGGAATAGCGCGCGACCGACCGACCGACCGGTCCCTCCGTTGGCAGCCGCGTGTTGTTCAACATTGCGACACGACGACGCAATTGGGTCAAAGTGGTGCAGTCACGAAGGTGGCCGACCGAGGTTTCAGCGATACTGCAGTAATCGTGCATTTAACCGTGCACCGGGACCTCTATGAGAATAGTTGCGGCTGAAGGGCTGTTTCAGAAACGGTGCCACGAACAAAGGAACCACGTGCACGCTTGCTGCGCTTCTGCGCTCGTGTCGCCTGACCTCTCTCTACTCTGGATACCCTTCCCTTTTTCTCCTTTATTCTATCTCTCTTTGTCCGTCCATTTCCCCCTCTCGTTTTCTCTCATTGTTCGCCCATTCTCCGCTCCAGCACCGTCTATAGTGTCTATATCTTCGTCTATTGTTCGTTCACCGGCTGTTTGTCCCTGATTCTAGCTACACCAGATGGACACGCGTGCATGTACGTGTCCCACCGGACAGTTTACAGAAAGCACGCGTGCACGATTAGGTGAATGAAGCGCGTCAGCGTGTCAAAGCAAGCACCGCAAAGGTGTCACGACGACAAAGCTATCTGGACATGATCGTAAAACCGCTTTCGCGACCGCGACGCAGCCGACCGACCTGGACCTCTCACGAGCTCAGTTCCAGCGCTGGCTGTCAAAATGATAGGCGACACCGTGTAACAGACCAGCGCCCAACGAGTTCTACGTACGATGACAATGAGCTGTCTCGAAGACCTTGGAAATCTAGAGTCTCCGAGAAACTGGATTATCAACTGTTTCAACACGTTCTTGGGACGTTAACTAGAGAAAGATTTGTTTCCTAACTAGAAAAATACTTTGAATTCGGTAATTGAAGAAGGGCTGAAAATTGCCAGACCAATCGAAGAAGAGTAATAGAATATCGGAGTTTTATTCGTTCGAAACGTTTGTAGATGCTTAATAGGAACAAATCTTATCTGTAGAGGGAGGAAGAAAACGCTTGCGAGATGATAAATTGGAGTGGAAACCTGTTTATACTTAATGACCCACTCTTGGAATATTGCGCCAGCGAAATAATCGAAGGTTCTGGTATCTTTTATTCTCCGTCCATGAGTTACATTTGTGCCGTATGCAAAGACAGTATATATGAATGTTTCGAGACATTCTAATACAGGAATGTTCGAATCATAGTAAATACTTACGAACAGATCTGTCGCTCATAGGTTGCGACCTTTGGAAAAATGTAAAAAGGTTGACGTATTGACTTTTCTTATTTTCTCTCATAACTTTCGTCCTTTCCCTGTAGACCATTTTAATCCTATTTTCGCTGTCACGCGTATCTTACAACCGATCTCTTTCAGAAAAGATACCATTGTTCTTCATTTTGTTGTTGCCTTTCAGTTTTTAAACTCTCGCATTCTTCCTTTATTCTTTCGATCCAAGTACCAAGTGGTCTTCTTTTAAGTGCTTCTCTCTTCTAACTTCTTCTTTTAAGTTCTATCGCAATAATCTGGAAGGCGTACTACTCTTTATCCTTGTTGTCTCTCTATTCCTCTTTCTTTCTTGCTTATTAATTTACGCTTTCTGTATAATAATTCTTACTTAGACGAATTTAAAATTCTCTCCGCATACCGTGGCAAAAATTATGCAACATCAATCGTGCGGCATCGTTCGTTACACATTCAGCGTGCCTACACCGGTATTAATTACCGTGCAGTACGCGGCGAGCGAACAGTAACAATCACCGAAAGATAAGCCGGTGGCGAATGCACGAAGCCGCAGCTATCCGCGAGATCGCGGCTACATATATCTATGTATGTATGTATGTGCATATATGCTGTTCGGGTTTACGCAAAGCACGCTCGCGCGATCCAATGAATGAAACACGTAAACGTGCCAGGTCGCGGAGCCACGAACGCCACGCAGCTATACGCAATCGGATTCTCTTGGTGTGCGGGAGAGAGAGAAAGAGAGAGAGAGAGAGAGAGAGAGAGAGAGAGAGAGAGAGAGAGAGAAACAGCAGCAACTGAGGGAACGACAACCGGAGAAGATCCCACAAGATCCCCTGGCCATTAATGAATATAGTTACGCGCGCGAAATTTATGATCTCCCTCTCTCCCTCTCTCATCCCTCTTTACTGTCGTAATACGCCAAGCATATATTTCTCCATTGGCTAGGTGCTTAATAACGTCGATTTATAATAGTTAGCCGACCAGACGACTTTGAGAAGCGTGCAACCGCTGCCTCGATATCGCGCGACGAACATCTAATAATAAATTTTGAAGAATTACTCGGCCCAAGGTGAAGTTCGGCAAACGCCACGAGGATCGTTCGCCTCGCATCCGGCCACACTTTCCGTCCATTTTTCCCTCGACGATATAATTTATCGCATCGACCCTCCTCCGTTCCACTGATTCAATGTAATATCAGCAGTCGTCTTAAATCGTCGGGGAGCCACATCGTGATACCAAGAGACGTGGTTTCGAAGAAAGTTTCAGGATGGGTAGTTTGGTTAATGGTACTCTGATTGGGAATTAATCTAATCGGTGCTCCGGGCATCGGAGAGTAGAGATACTCCGAAAGTGATTTCACCACGAGTTTCCGAACAGTTCATAATATTGCGCGGATGTAATGTATTTGTTACATTCTTTTGGGATTTAAGATTCTTTCAGAAAATGGTTAGATGAAATTATGAACGTACAATCTGATATCTATGTCTCGAGAAAACTTGTTTCGAGTTTAACCGAAGGAAATTTCCATATCTTATGCGCACTCTTGTTATACTTGTATGATCTTTACCATGCTCCTTGGTTAAAACGTCCTATCTACCATTTCGAACTATACCGTTGCATTCCATCGATAGAACAAAATTTCATTTTTGATTCATTAGCATTGATCATTTATATACTGGTGCTATTTGTAATTTTTCTAATCGTCAACTGTAAATTTGCATACCTTGATGCAGTGACCGTTACATTCTATCTCGGAAATTCAAAGTGCAAAGAGACAACATTACTATTGAATGGCCTGATAGAGCTAGAGTTATCGGTAAGTACTTCCTGGCGAACTTCGATGAAAAAATTCATTCGACTATTCCTCCACGGTGCTACCGTGGTGCGGTAACTCGTGCTATTTGAAATTTTCAAGCATACATTACGCCGACCGGTATCAGGGCGGATTTCATAAATATTAATATCAAGGAAAGAAAATTCATCCCTCTCCGGCGCGATTTTGTCCGGGGATATAAATATATTTCCGTGTACGTATTACACGTCGAGGCAGACGTTAAGGGAGGGTTGAGTAAAAAGGAAACCTGTCCCTGGCGGGAAATTTCTGCGATCTCGAGAATCCTTGATACTGGCAGCAAGTGGCAGCATTAAACGAGAATCCTGTCTGACGATGAGAATAATTTCTGTCCCCCCGGCCCTCAAAGAGGTTCCGTTACAGATGGATCTCCTCGCATTACCATACCAGCAGCCGTGCCATATTTTTCCGTTATCGTAAAACATTTGTTTAAACACCTACCGTGGCATTCTTCCCATAGCTATTCATCTACGTCGTTTATCGAGGCGAACGTAAGCGATAGATGACGAACATGCTCGACGATTTCTTTGTAAGACGCTTTAATAGCTGTGAATGGACTTTATCAAAAGCTTGCGTTCGTGGTCATTTTATACCATAGTAATTTAACACTTATACGTAGTGATAATGTATTCTCAGTACGCTATTTGTCGTTTAACAGAATGTTTATGTTTGGAACAGACAACGTTGTCGTTTTACAGTTCGACAAAAGAGAATCGAATAATTAATTAATTTTACTATGTTGCATCTTTTAAAATATCAAATATGTTATCAAGTGACAGTGTCGTTCGAACGAAGAACTCTGCGTATAATATATCGAAAATAAAATACCAATCCTTATGGAATCATCGGAATTTGAACAACGCTTTTGATAAATTTCCACAGCAGTGGCACTCGAATCCGGATCTGCCATCGTTCGTTCTAACCGACCTACGCAGGTCGTTGAATTCCCCTCGCTTGAGTCTAACATCTAACGCAAGCATAGTCGTGTAAGAGACTTCGAACCATTAAACTAAAAGAGGGGGAAAAAAGAGTGAAAAAGAAAAGAAAAAAAAAAAAAAAGAAAAAGGGCAAATGAAAAGTGTTGGTTTTTAAGCAATCAAGTACATCGTTAGCGGCGCGCAAAAAATCCTATGAATTATACTTTCGCGATAGATACCGCATGGCGGCGCCGCGGGCCGCTTGATGGAGCATTAATTCGCCCTCGCTCTCGATCTCTCGATAAACGATGAATTAAGAGGAACGCTGTCGTTGCAGAGCGAGAAAGATGAACTCACCCTATGAGGCGCCCGTAGAAGTCGATGCACCGCTGCGAGCTGGTTAATTAGTGGCAAGGTCGCGCTGAAGGTGTGCACAGGCGGCCTAGGTGGCTCCGGATAGGAGCTCGCATAGGCAAACGGATCGACGTCATTCAGATACTGCACTCGGCACGTCAGAGACATCTCGCGGGCCCTCTGTATCTTGACCGTAACGGCCGATTGTTGTCCGATAGGGTCTTTTTTTCCACGATCCAAAGAAGGCAACACACAGGCTTGTTTCGCGTCGCGAGAGTCCTTTTCCTTCCTTCTCACTCGCACTCTATACGCGTCTTTTCTTTCTCTTTCCTTCTGTCTCTGTTTTACCGGACCGCACGACCGCTTTACGCGAACGCACGAACCAGTTCGTCGTACCGCCGATTTATTTTCATTCGAGTCGCCGGCTACAACCAACCGAGAAAACGAACCTTGCTCTCGTTCCTTCTTTCTCTAACGCGCTGTCTCCACCGTTCACGCCAGCCCTCTGTTCCTTTTTCCCTGTATCTCTTTCTTCCTCCTCACGTTCCATTCGCGTCTACCGGCTCGACGACGAAACAGAGGCTCACGTGAATACCTTGATCGCGGTGAACCGATATTCTCTTTCTCTACTCCGACCACTTCTCATCCGTTCGTGAGTTTGTTTTATGAGAACAGGAGAGAGAAAGAGAGAAAAAGAGAGGCACACCGCGAGCGACCGTGGAAAGCTGCCGATTTATTTTTGTCTGAGCGACGATGGAGATTCGTGACGGAGGAAAAAGTGCCGCTATTTTGTCTCTGCAGCTTTTCGCGCTCTTCCATCGATCGATCGGTTTGTAGTGTGTATCTGGAAATTGGGTTTTTAATGGTAACGTGAATATCATTGACATTGCGATGGAAATATCATCAAGGAAAATATAAATAGTTTTATATCTTCCTTCTTTTTTTTTTTTTTTTTAGTTACATAGTTTCTTAAAGTTTCTTTGTAAAAATACATATTCAAGAACGTGTTATGAAATAATAAAAAATAAACTCAACAAATCGTATTCGACGTTTACGGTTCGTACGTGCAAAAGTGACAATGTAGAAACTGTAACAACCTTTGACTCCGGTGACCAGGTGAATAAGAAACCGCGCCGTTTTCATACGGTCGATGACCTTTAGATTTTCCTTTCACTCGTCTGTCGGCTTGTCGGCCGAAAGTGGAATGATCGGAAGAGGTAATTTTCATTTACCTTCAAGGTTACGAACGCTCTGACATACCGTGCGTTCTTCAACCTTACTTCACGACACAATGAACCAAATTATCCCATAAAATTCCGATATCCATCAAAATTAATAAATCATACGTATTTTCTTCGCTATAACAGAGAACAGTGTTGACAAACAAAATCTACGGAAATATTTACGAAACACGCTAATTCCCCCGGATTTTCTATATACACAATTCAAAACATCTGCGCATACGAACATATAAGATTCGTCGCGTCGTACCTATCTCGCGCGCGAGAAGTATTATACAAAAACATCGATCTTCCACGCTCCGCGCATGACGCGAAATTTCTACACGGTGTCCGGTGAATCGCAATACCGTGCCCCGCCGATTCGTTCGTGTCACGAAAATGGATCAAACGACATCGATTCTCACGTTTTCGTCTTTACGTTTCACACCGATATTCAATTCGAGGAGGAATCGCGAGAAAATCGACGTTCGTCCGGAACGAATTTACGAAGTGTCAATTATCCACGCATGCCAACCAGTCTTGTCATCCTCTCTTATTCGCATTGTTCTTACCCGTTGCATGGGCTAGCTCTTCTGCGAACCGGCTCGATGGTGCTCACAGGACAGAAAAAAAGGAGAGAGATGGAGAATAAAGAGAGAGAAATACCGAATAAGCGAGAAAGAAAGATAGTAGTTAGGGAAAGAGAGAGATGGAGGACGACAGAGGGGAAGAGAAAGAGAGAAAGAAAATGGCGAGAAGGGAGAAGAGAAACGCGGGGGAGGAAGATAGAAGGGAAAACGAGTCTGCGCCATGCCACGAATGTAATCGTGCCTGTAGTCGACGAAAGATTCACGATCAAGATGCGATCGTAACGTAAGATCGTGCTTAAGAGGATTTCCAAACTCGTCTGCATCAACAAATCCACGATGGACCGATGTTTTCGCGCGGACCCGGCGACAAACTCGACCGTTCCACGGCCGGTGCCAACTTTTCGGTATGCTCGCCGGTATGCCGCTATCAAAGGAATTTCACCGACCCGGCGTTGCTTTCTCTGTCTATTTTATATGCGAGTCGACTTTTCGTTAGAAATACAAATTCTCTTTTGACAGGATTCCTGGAACGGCAGTGGAACTCGGACTGTTTCCAGAAAGCATTCGAAACGGTAAACAATTTCAGCTTGATTCGACTACTTTCATAATAATGCGAGAAAAAATTCAACGCAATAGATTTATAACGTACAAACGTGAAACTTAAAACGGTCGGTAAACTTATACAATATGATCGTTAAAACGAATCATGCGAAAATCCCCGAAAATCGTATCAAAAAATTTGTACGTTTCTCGCGTTTACGAACTACGACAATTAACTGACAATCGTACACGTTAGATCCAGACAAAAAAATCGACAGAACTTCGTAAACCGGACCTGTGGTTAAAGACTACATAACTAACCTAACCTCCAAAATAAATAACACGCCCCGGTAGCAGCGGTAACCCATCCAAACTAGTCGAGACATTCCAGAGAAGTATCGATTGGAGTGCCCTTGTGACTCACGAAGAAGTTTCATTTATGCTATCATCGTATGGTATTCGTAATAAATTGACAGCTCCTTCAATGTCACTTTCAAACGTACGTCGAATTGATAGAACAAATTTCACGTTACCTGTGGCACTGACTGGTCAGTTATCGAACGACATCGCTCGATCGTAACGGCCAGCCGTTGATGTTCGATTTTTGGAGCAGTGTCTGGACCAGAAGCCGGGAGGAGAACAACGATATATACAGTAAACGAACTGTCGAACCGGAGTCTGCGCGACAAAAACTCAGCTCGAGTGAGCGCGAACGACACGCGCGCTTCCCGCGCACGGAAACGCGCGTCACCTTGATCCGTGATCGCGTACGACACTCGTCAAAATACACACATTAATCGACGATACGTGAACGAAAATAACGCGGAATCATAAAACTGGATAAGAGAGAAAATGAGAGAAAAATACACAATCAACAATGTATCTTACCTCGCGAGCGGCCGCCGCGACACTGAACGCCACGGACACCTGTCGCCACTAAGGCGACAGTGGCGCCGCCGTGCGGTCAACCCCCTCCCTATTCCGTCCCGGCTACAAAGGACACCCTGGAACGATGCCGTAAGACAATATTTGCTGTCTTTATTACCAAAATTGCTGTTTACCGCTGTTGCATAAATGAAATTATGTACCTATAATGATTTGGTGTGATAATTTCAATTAATCTCCTGTTATGAATTGTGTAAATATCGATTAGCCAGGAATATTTATGTGCGTTTCTCAGAAGGTGAAAGTATACAAAATGTTTGAAAGACGATTTGTTCACTTATTGTTTATGTGTAGATGATTACGTTTTTTTTTTTTTTTTTATCATTGACAGAGTAATTTTAGATATACGTTAACAAATCGTTATTATTAATTGATTTTTTTGTTAAAGATTAATTCATCATCGTCGTACGGAAGCAATTTAAACGATGATCTTTTATATCTTACTTTTTAATGAACCAACCGATGATTCATTATTTCGCTGATGTAATGTTTAATTTAGATACACGTATACATAGAGTAATACCTCATTCGTGCTAGATGTTTTGTAACAAACGTTCACACATCTAAATTTCGAGATAATTGCAGATTAAAGTCAGTATTACATTAATTTATCGGTACTTGGAGATGTTCCAATAATATTATTAGAAGCAAGAAAAAATACAGTAATCGATAAATTTATTTCAAGGTTCTTAATGTTTTAATGTTTTGTCTTTAATCGCACTTTATATGATTGCCGTTTCAGTTATTGCACAAAAACATTTGATTATAAGCGATCCGCGTAATTTCAAAGTATTTCATACAAAAAAATCAGAACTCCGTAATTTATTTAAATATAATTCTTTTGCAATATAACTACGACAAGAATAGAGCAAAAATTACCTAACATAATGAATATATTGTTTTAAAAAATTGAAAATAACAATACTAGATCGTTTCCTGATTTCTTGAAGAAAAACAAGCACGGACCTAAATCGTTTTTCTTATGAGCTCTTCAGTTGACAAAAGCTCGTGGACATTCTTTCCGCGTAGAATTACTTCTGCCAGTTCGGTCAGTTCGTGTACGGGTCGAAAAGGAGAAGTAACCACAGAGTAGCTAAATTTTGCAAGGAAAATCGCGGATTTGCGGATAAGGAAAAGAATTAGAAAACAGACGGCGTTTTCGTTCCATTTAAGACGCGCTGAACAAACCGAGAAACGCACGTCCATATCGCAAACGAGCCCGTTACTTTCTAACCCAAACAGCCAAAAACTGACAATATTATCGTCGAACAAACTTTATCCAGCCGGTCAGACTGACCCGTATTCTATGGAGCCCATTTAAGCTGTACTTATCTTACTCTTTTCCTCTCTCTTTTCGATTTTCCGCAAAGATAGTCAGGGAACATGGGTCCACCCGGCGATTCGTTGTTTTCAAGGATGGAGTTTTTCACGAGAGAAAGAGAGACAGAGGTTTGCGTGGGTACAGAGAAACCAAATGAAACGGCAGGGCTGGTAATTGTGCGGTGAAAAAATAATCAGCTGGCGCAGCACGTAGAGCGTAACCGTAAGTGCGGCTGTGCTCATTGTTGTCCCGCTACTACGAAACCCCACGAGGGTGACAAGCTCACAAAAGGGGCTGCTGGACCTATAGAAACGTGATGGGAGGTAGCTCGTGCTAGAGGGTGCCACCGTTGCGATAAAACTCTATAGTGCTCCGGGAAAATATGAGTGACTCGTCGACTGAGAAACGAGAGGACAAAAGATTTCTCGTTCTCGTTGTTGTTGTAAGTTAATTCTTTTCTTTAATCCATAGTTTTAGAATTTTACGTCAATGGTTTTGGCATAGAAACTATATAAAGTCTGCGTATAATTTAAAGTAAGTAGATTATTTTTCCGATTATTATATATTATTTGAGGCTGATTATTTTTCGAATAGCATTTAAAATAGTTTATAAACTTTCACGGAATTTTGCAAATTACCACTACGTAATTGAGAATTTGGTCTGTTCCCAGACGACCGAGGAAAGTTGCGAGCAAAGGGGAAGTGATTCCAGAAGACCTCTTTGTTGTTAGCACTTTACGTGCAAAACGGAAGAAAAAAAAGGGAAAGGAAAGGGAGTCTGGAGTAAAGGAGGGTCTCTTTTCGCACATCCCTCATGAGAAACAATAATGTCGCGCGCACTAACACTCCTCCGGGATGTCGTCTACCCTCTTCTCGTCTTTGTTTGTCTGGCTTTTTCGAGTACTCGTCCTCCTATCCACGGCCACCTACACACTACTTTCCTTCAGCTACTGATCAGGATGAAAAGAATTGCACGCGAATAGCGAGCGCGAAGAACCGCGTCTCGTTGGAAAGCTACAGAAGAAACGAAGAAACGGAAGTTTTGTTGCTTGTTTCGCGTTCCCTTCCGTTCTTTCGCGTGGAACGGCAAAGTGATGAAACTTCAAACAGTATAGAGTATACCGTATTGTCCTGCACGCTTTTCAAACTTTCCAAAGAATTCGCGATAAGAGAAATGGTTGAAACGAAGAAAAGTAAATGAAAGAATACCATGTTTGCTCGATGGTACAGCGTCACCTCTAATTTGACGTCGTAATGTTGACAAAGCGAAAGAGAAACAAAATTGTTAGAAAAACTTACCGGAATGTAGCCGTCGGGTTGAGGTCTCTCGTTGTCCCTGAAGAAAATTGCTTAATTACAATCAAGCATCCACGTGTTTCGGAATTCACGTTCGATTATCGACATGAAACGTACCGATGTCGTCGTTGTATCACCGGTGTCTGCGGAGTGCTGTCGTGGATGATCACTTGGGTGGCGTCGATCTCTTCGCATTCTGAACTCTCTTCTGCCGAATCTACACAGACAAGGAATCAAATCAATCAAATATATCTACCATTCGTCGTACTTTGTACGCCGATATTTCACGAACATTGCAATTCGCTTCTACAAGACAGATCTGAAACTATCTTCTTCAATATCCCTGACAATTACGAACGACCTCCAGTTACGGTTGGCTACTCGCTAACCCAAATTTCTTTCAGCAGGGGAATTACAATCACCCGAATGTGTTCGTAACAACTACTCTCTAATCCTATCAGCTGCCCTTTAAATAGTATACGTATCTGTGTGCACGAGCTTATCCACGATTCAGCACCCATCCATCGAGCTTACCGCAATTCCCTAAAGGATGGATGCTATTGCTTCTCTTCAAAGGGACAACGTTCTCTCGTTAACAACCCTAGTCTCAAACTGCTCTAAACTCTATACCGACCGTATACGGCACACAATCGGTAATTCAAATAACAGTCGCTCGCATACGTCTACGATCGAACCTAAATCGTGTTACGTTCATTCAGAACTCACCCTCGCCGATGCGTTCGCGTTTACGAATTCGAGACAAGACAGGGCTTGGACACAAGGTAGTCGCGTCGCCCAATAAATCGTCGATATTGGTGTGTTGGCCGATGAACAACGGTAACGTGGAAGGTCGTTTCCTTGGCGACGATCTTCGGGGTGTCGACTGAACATTATCGTAAGGCGAATCGCGTCCGCAATAGTTGTCAGGAGGATCTGGAGGATTTTCCACCTGCAAAATTCATAGGCTTACTTGAAATAAAATAAAGTAACGTTTAATTCATGGATGGTAATCGAATATTTTCCAGCTATTTTGTTCGATAATTTGATTTTACTTTAGTTGAAATGCGCTCAAAGTTACCGTTGAAGCGAATTTAGGAAATTGGTATATTATCGGTGGCTTCGATCGTGATTTTAAGTGTTCGTCTTTTGAAAAATGTTGGCGAGAATATTAGCAATTATAATTAACAAGATACTTAACATTAAAGTATATATAAAGAAAGGAAAGGAAAAGATTATTTACGAATGTATACAATATTACATTAGACGGAAGAAATTCACACGATAATTTAATGCGCATATCCTAAAGACGGAACAATGTAAGAACAATTTTCACACATTATCCTTTTTAGAGCCTCTCACGGAAGCCACTCGATTTCTTAATCAAGGGATAAATTAAGTTAAAGACTTTATTGTCTCATCGATGTAAGGCACGCAACGTTAAAGATTTACGACGTAGCGTATTATCGAGTTCTATATCTATAGCATCGTCAGTTGGGGGACCGTTAAATGAATAATACACGATATATGATCAGTTTACCCCTTCAGGACTGGCGCGATCCCCAAGCGGCTCATCGGGCGGTGGTGGCGGAAATTCGATAGGGAATCTAGAAAGGTTTCTCTTCGCGTATATCTCAGGTTCAGGGTTAACGCCAATATCGATTTTCTCGAACGATTCGGAGGAATCGGAGGTGCTGTTCGACGTTTCCATAGGAATCTTAACGACACCGTCAGGAACGTTTGACGAGCTATCCATCCACCATGGTTTCTCACCAGACTCGATGTGCCTGACTTTATTTATACTTCTGTTGTACGGTTGACTGTCGTCCACTTCATCATTGTAGCTATTATTTTTTTGCGTGGGCGTTGTAGCGACAGGAATGACTTCGACTCCTTCAGGTACGTTCTCTGGATTGTCGTTCATCCACCATGCTTGTTCGCCGGATTGTTGGTGCCTGAGTCGATTTCTTCGTTCGTTGGATCGAGTACTGGAACGACTCGACTCTCGTTTCGAAACAGGAGACGTCATAGACGATTGTTTCTTCGATTCCTCCGACGGAACATTATCGTTTGCATCCAACCACCAAGCCCTTTCCCCCGATTCTTGTCTCCATATCGTCGGTCGCGACAGTTTTTTGGCTTCATCCGAAAGAACGCTGTCATTTCCGTCTAACCAACGACCCCTATCTCCCGAATCGTGCTTCAAAACTGTTGCGGAAGATTGTCTCTGAGTTTCTTCCGACGGAACGTTATCATTGGAATCTAGCCACCAAGCCTTCTCTCCCGATTCTTGTCTTAAAATCGTTGTCGACTGTTTCCTCGCATCTTCCGAGGCCGCGCTGTCGTTTGAATCTAACCACCAAGCTCGTTCCTCCGATTCTTGTCTCCACACTTTGTATTTAAATTTGCCTGCGAACATACAATTAGGGGAAGTGGTTTATCTACGCGAATCGCACTAACCTGTGTTTCTGCTTGCGAAGCTGAGAAGAACGAATTGTATGTTTAAAAATGATTTACGGGGAGGTAATTAAGTTGTTTTAGAGTACGCGAATCATTGGTAATCTACGACGTTTGCGAAAATATATAATGCTTCTAAGGTAGAAACAATAAGTTATGTCTTCTCTTTTGTAAAGGATCAACTTAAAAATTCAATTTGTTGTCCACCAATTCCACGTCTCTGTATTTGATTTTGCATTTCTTTAGCTATTTAATAACTATTTGATATATTAATAGATTTGGTTTAATAACTAAGCAACATAAAAGTAGGCAATTCAACAGAAATAGACTTATTATATTTTAATATAATTATATTTTTCCCTTGCGAATTATGAACGCGGTTTCTTAGTGGCTTTTCCGATACGATCTGAGGTGAAAAGGAAACTTTAAAAAATGTATGTTATCTTTCTTTATTCGCTTGTAACATTTATAAAATCTTTAAACTTGCAACGGAAGTTAAAAACGAACGTTTAAACGAAGTTTCGAATGAACCGCACCTCTTTTTTTTTTTTTTTTTTTTTTTTTTTTGGAAATCGTAATAATATATTACATTCTGAAAGCTCTTTCTCATAAGCTTTGAAATAGTATCCATAAGCACGTAAACACTATATGTCAGATAAATATAGTTTCCATCCAATTTCTCAAACCAAATCCCTCGTTTACGTGTATCAAAATAAAAAACTACATTTAACCGAAAATTTATTTCAGATGTAAAAGTTAGAAACGCTGACTTACCATCGTCAGGTAAGGTACTACTGACGGTCGTTTCTTGACTGATATCTTCGTTGCACACGCTTCCCGTTTCGACGCCTTCAGGAACATTGTCGGAGTTCGGATCCATCCACCACGGCTGCTCCCCGGAAAAATTTCGCCTGATCCTCACGCTAGAATGTCTCTTGTCGTCGTTCTTCTCCGAGTTCGTGAAACTGAAGCTCTTCGATAGACTCTTCGATAAAGCGATCGTACCGTTCTGCTCTGACTTCTTCGCGTCCGTGCTCTCCTCGTTGGAATCCAGCCAACCACCTGATTTACCCGACTCGCTGGAATCTTGATGCTTATTCTTGAAAAGATTCGTCACTGGTGCGAGGGCCCTCATCAGGAATGATTTAGCCTCCTCCGTTTTCCCCGAACGATCGCTTTTCGATCTTGGACTAGACGGCGGTCTGGGTGGTTTGTCCATCGTCAAAGACATTTCGTCGGTGGATGACGCCAAAACGCTCGTCCTCGATGACCCGGCGCTTATCTTCCCTTTTTTCTCGCAGAAAGGAGATTTCGACGTTCTCCTCTTACGACGTCTCGATCCTGGTCTTGCCTGTTTATTATCGTCTTCCTCCTCGCTGCTCGACGAATTCGAAGAATTCGACTCGCTAACGCCGCTGGAACTCGTGCTTCCGTCTTGCTTGCTTCTCTTCCCGGAAGGGGATTTCGAGCTGCTCCTCGAATTTTCCGGCCTCGACGAACTAGTCGACTCGCTTTTCCTACCGATGCTCTTCGACGACGTACCGGACGATGGCATTCTCAGCCTTGATCTATTCGATTTCACGGAACTCGAGCTCGATTCCGAGGGGACAGCTGGACGATGGATATTCGGTTCGGAGTTCGGTTCGGACTGCGAATCTTGAGAGCTGACGGACATGCTTCGTTGATTCTTCTTCTTTCTGCTGTACTTAGATTGCGACGGGTCGCCATTCTCCATGTTTAACGTCGACTTTCGAAAATCCTTGTTCACGTACTTAACTGGCACGATGCTCTTGGATGCGGACGCCGATGTGGCATCGCTCTTCGGTACAGGTGGTTTGCCACGAGCATCCGGTGATCCGCCCTGCCTCAGATTCACTGAAGAGACGGTCGACGCTGAAGATTTCCCTGGCGATGGTGGCGGCGTCGCCTTTATTTTTGCACCCTGACTCGTCACCGAACTGGCTGACGTCGATTTCGATCTGCCAATTGGCACATTTACAGCGGATCCTTCCGACGAATCGGTCCGTGTCATTTGGCGGGAGAGATTTTTCGTAGAACCGCTTCGCGACTGGGGTGTTGTGGATCGGCTTTGGGACGAATTGCTATTTAATCGGAAAAATAAGAAGAAGCGTTTCAGAAAGTGGAAACAGTGTATTTTTAGATGTAACGGAGAGGAATCAAAGAAGCAGAATTGATTTGTGCAAGATTTGGTCGCCTAAAGTCAACAAAAATAAATCTTCTACGTCGTTTGGCTTCTTATATCGTTACGTTGATGCTGCTTTTCCGTGGAAATTTGCCTCAATTGTGTACGGTAATATCGAGAAATAAATCTATACATAATATTAGAGAAATATCTTGAATGACCAATTAATTTTGGCATCCTCGCTCAAACGCGAAACTCTATGAACTATTTTCGTTGACATTAAGAATACAAAATATTTCGAGAAAACTTTTTCACTTTCCTGCTATTTATTTGACAATATCGAAACATATCAGCGATATCAAAAATTGAAAATATTTCGAAACGAAGTTACGTATTGTAAAAATGTTGTGTTCTACTGTAATCGTTTGAAAAATTAGACAACTACCTTTGGAAAGAATCTTTCGTAGAAGAAACACTATCGCTTTTAGACGCGGAGACTTCTTTGCTCTGTCCCTGGCAGTGGCCCTCGACTATCCTACTAGAAGATTCATCTAGTTTCGATAACGAGCTAGTGTCAGATTTAGGTGTCGAGCTCCTTCTTTCCCGCAATCCATCGGACTTAGTCGACGAACTCGATGACGATTTCGTAACCTTGCCTTCGTTCTTCATTGCGATACGACCTAATCTCGGTATCGATGGCCTTCTCTGGCTGCTATCCTCGCTCTTCGACGTCGAACTTTCTCTACTACTTTGCTGTTCTTCGCTCTTCGAAGTATTTTCGCGGGAATCTGGCGACTTGACAACACCAGGCTGATGCGGTGAGTTGTCTCTCTTTAGAACCGAAGGATTCGCTAAACGACTGGTTTTCACTTCGATCTTGCCGACGCTACATGGACGAACCTCGCCATTGTGCGCTTTAACCTCCGTCTGATTGGAATTGCTTGGATCGTTACCCGTAGACGCTTTCGAATCCGTTTTCGTGACCGCGAAACCTAAACCGCCGAACGCTTTAGTATTCTGTTCATTTTGGTTCCTATTGCCGTGGATTTCTTGACTAGAACTAGGCGATAATTTTGAAGTCGAATCGTTTCTGGAAGCGTCGTTCGATCTCGAGAACGCGAAGCTATTTACTCTGGAGTTGGTCGCACCTCCGTTAAAGCCTCTGGCGTACACGCCACTTCCGCTCGAATTCGAGGAAAATTTGTCCAAATACGTTGACCACGGAGTCCCCGAGATTCGTCCACCGCCTCCAAATCGCGAAAATCTCGAAGCATCCTCGAGCCTTTCGCTCTGAACTTCTTGATTCTTCGTCTCCGTTTTCTTTCGAACTCGCGCGACTTCCCTTTGATTCGCGATGCCTATGTCGGCTCTTCTGCTCCTCACAAAGGACGAAGAAGCCGGTAGACTGGGCGACGTACCTCTCGTAACCATTGTAACGGTCTCATTGTCCTGAAGTCTGTTGTCGACTTTTAATTCTTCCGATTTAACAGGAGTGGAACGTTTTTCTTGACTCGCGTTCCTTTCCACGTTGGATTTAACGGTGTCTTCGTCCTTTAAATTTGCCGGCATAGGCTTACTGCCTGAAGTTCGGAACCTGTCCGATCCGGAGTAGCTTATGGCTGCCGGTATTCGGTCGTTGCTGCTTCTCGATGAAAGGAACCTGCTACCAGCTGTCGAGCCGAATCTCGAGGAGATTGGCGCCGAGCTCGATTCGGAGGCACCTGCAAATGTTTTCGTACGTTGAGAATCGTTCGTTGAGCAAAATATATTTTTCTTAACTGGTAACTTTACTAATACATATATAAGAGCGATCGTGATCTTTTTCATATTTAAAATTAACTGTTTTAATTGCAATGCTCGATTCTAAATAATTAGGATAAAAATAGAGACTTTAAATATGACGACATAGCTTATTCTTCGTTACGATTTTGAACGGAAAATTAATTTTGAACAAATCAGTTCCATTTCTCGCGAGATACATTGCTTTCAAATGCAAAAATCTATAGCTATAAATATCGCGTAAAAAGCTTCTCATTCCGTTTTACAATTCTCCAGAGCATGACAAGAACTGCTACTTACCGATTCTTGTCGTGTCTCTGCCAATATCGTAGGTCTATAAATTTAGAATTCGCGTAAACGAACGTTGTTCGACGATTAAAAGACGATAGAACTGCGGAAAAAATGAATTTAAATGACACCCCGTTCTCGTAATATGAATTTTCTGATTTCGACGTTATAAGACAAGGATTCGAACAATCACCGAGCATCAATATGGTTTTCGTATGATAGCACTGTATATGTACTCATATATTTTATCATACAATAGCATTATATGTATATGTATACAGGAAGAGTCACCTAAGACTGGAAATATCAAAACTGTTACTTATACCATACAATGTTCTGTTTGAAATCGTTCGACTCTTGTCCGAACCATTTTTCGATATAATTAACGGTTTCGAAAATATTTCACGTTCTCTTCTTAGGTCATTCACCTGTAACTAACGTTTCTGTATTTGCTTGTTGTAAGCACAGAGAATAATATCATCGTAATAATAATAAAATTTATATGAAAACCAAGAATATTCCGCCATAGAACTTTCTCTGAAACTCATTCTTTTTCCATTTCCAACTTGAATAATAAAATCCAATTTCTAACAAAATGTAAGGGAAAAAAAGAGGAAATTCACTCACTAGAAGTGGCACTGGATCGACCGTAGGATGGGGCTCTCGAATACATTCTGAAGGAGTTCGATTTTCCGACGTTGACTTCCGGGCTAGGTTCGCGTGAACTTCTCCCAGAGTTCGGCCGTAATCCACGGTAGGATACCGGCGGATGATCGGACCTCTCTTTCTTCTCGATTCTACTTTCGTTTCCATAAGTTCGAGCCAAGCTCGATCCGGGATACGTGTTGGATCCGTATCGCGATACTCCGTCTGGCTCTCTGCTCTTCTCGCGGGAAGTGGCACGGTTATATCTGTCCAAAACGGAGGCGGGCCTCTCTGAAGCTTTAGTAGCTGGAAACGAGTACTTCTCGAACAGAGAAGATCTGCTGCTCGATAATGGACTTTTCGCCCCTACATCCTCCGTCGACGACCTACTGGGGTGTAGTCTGTTTTTGTCCGCGTCCTTGTTAGCTGAAAAACCATCGACCTGTGATTCTTTTTTTTTTCTAACTTTTCTTTATTCAATTATTTAACACGCGAAATATCGGTGACTGAAATACGAAACCTATACAAAAAGAAAAGAAAAAAATTAAAATGAAAGTACATATATGAAAAAATACGTGCATAATATAAGGACATAAACAAGTTTCTATTCGTGTGTTATATATAAACGCAGGAAGCATCAGACGAATATATATTATAGTTAAATATTTTACAAAAAAGATTACTCGAATCGTCGGGAAACTACCGTCGTAAATCTATAAAATGTCTATGGAAAGTTACGCAGATTTATTTTATTTATTATTCATAGTAGAATAAAGAAAAAGTATATTAGCAACGATACTAAAATCGCTCTCTCAAATACCATAATAATGACCAACAAACGCGAAGAACCTGAAACGATAAAACGAAGACCGTACACATCATAATGAGCATATCCAAAGCAACTTACTGGAATACTTAAAGGTAGGTTTTTCCTCGGACTTGTCTTTCTTTAGGAACGCGTTTCCGAAGCCAGAAACCCTCTCCTTGCCGTGCACTCGGCTAGAACCGGAACCGATGGACGACGAGTAGCTGTTCCTGCAACCCGGAAGACCGCTCCCAGTCGACGCGGTCGTTCTTCCAAATGTACCTGCGGCGATGCCAACATTGCCTCTGGGTCGGTAGGCGCCAGTGTCACCCTGGAAACCGTGAATCGTTCAGTTCTCTGTGAATGCTCGTGATCTCGTTGCATTTATCCACGGCACCGTTATACGAGCGACAACAACGACGGCGACGATCGATCGAAGGCGATGAAAAAGCGGGCCGAATGCTTGAAACGTCGCCGGTTCGATCGACTGTTCCACGAGCCGGGGAACAATCGGACTACGGCGAAACTTCGTGCCGCTTGCGAAGTAAAATTACCGATCGAGATTGGCCGGCAAACGGCTCGATTTCTTTTTTCACGACAGATTTATGCGTCGCCGTACGTCGCCGCGATAGAATCGCGTGTCACCGTGCGTTTTATTGCTGAACTGCGTGCCATCGATTACGCGACTGGTGAGCAGTGAAGTATTGTGAATGACAATGGAGCGACGTGCGTAACATGTGCGATTCTTTTTTTAGGAAAAGGAAAAAGGGCAGTTTATCTTGTAGCGGTAATTTTTTCTTTAATTGCAAGATTTACATTTCGTAAGATACAAATAAATGTAGACACTGGAAGTAAATGGTAGAAAGATATAGATATTAGATATAGTTATTGAAAAATGTAAGCATGAAAAGCTTATAGAATAAACGCGAGACGCGGTCGTAAAGATTTGAATGACAATCGTAATATGTAGATCGTGTTTCGCGGAATATGAATAGATACAACGAAAGAATTGAACAAGTGAAATACGACTGTAAAGTCTACCTCGAATGAGTAATGGTATTAAAAACACTGCATTCTGGCTTGTGAATAGCCAAACATCTGATGAAGGACATCTACAGAATATCTAAAGAACATCTTACAGAGGAAGAACATCTTTAAGTAAGCCGAACGAGGATAATATACATCATCTACGGATGGCCGAAGTCTAGAAATGAAAATTCGTACAATTAACATAAATTTGGCGAATTGCCCTAAGCTTGAAATAGATGGCCCGACCTAACTGGGAGGAATAACCTTCCTGTTTCTCTGTCGTATAACGGGTGAGTCAAAAAACGCACCTTTTTTTTATCATTTAAACTCTGTATACAAATGGTTAAACGCAAATCTGTTATTCTTACTTCTTCAAAAGTAATCAGAATCATTCTACATACTGATCGAAGCACCGTAGCTAATTGTGAACAACATAACCAAGATAAATTTTTTATAGCTTCATATTCTTCGTTTATCAAATCATCTTCATTTATCAAAGGGAACGTCATAGAAATAAGTATAAAATTTGGCAAATAATTTCAACGGCTTCGTTTGACGCTGATAGCAAATATCGATAATCGTTTCATAAATAGAAAGAATAACGAGTAATATAGTTTCAAGAACTCGCAAACTCATTGTCACAATGACTCGCTACCTGTTGTTGAAATCTTTTTACCATATATAAACCTGTTTGTTTAACTGGAAATATCTCATATCTTTCAAGCTTCTACGATACTCAAATTACACGACTCGAAGTCCTTCGAGTTCAGTGACTATTCTGAACAAGATTCATATGGTGGTTGAAGATCGATTCGCGATTACTTATCTGTAACGTGTGTCGCATGTACGAAGCATTTTGCATTCGCGAAGTTGAAAGAAATAAATTTTCCACCACATGATTCTCGTATTGTTCGTGTTTCTTAAAATGTTGATTTTAGACGAACCAACGAACCACGCGCAGAAGTCGTTGAACGGAGCTTCTAAACGTTGGTAGATATTTCCGTAATTAAAACTCGTTCGCGTAATTAATTATTCCTTGTCCGAAACCGCAGGTATGGACCGGCGTTTATTTTTCATACAGTTTACAAGTTTGCGTTTACGTAGAGTCCGCGCAACCTCGACTCGAGCGAGCTTACGCGATACCACCGGCGCGATCATAATTTCAATTTAAATTCAATTACATTCTAAAGCTCCGACATCTTGCGCTATCGCGTTCAGATGAGATCCCCTCTGAAAGAGAATGAGAAAGGGGTGAGGGGAGCCTTCGTGCTCGAACTTTTAAAAAGTGCCGTTCGTTATTATGCTAATGCTATTCGGGGGGGAGTGATAATGGAATTACAACGGACGCTCCTTAAGACCGCTAAACCGATTCTTTTCAGCGGAAGTGTCGAAAACGGCCGGAAACGATAACTCCTTTCGATTCGTTCATATCTGCCTTATTATCGCGTCTCCGGCTCTTTCGCTCGCGGTCCCTTGTTGCTAATACCGAATATTCCAAGTTTCGTTTATGAAAAAGAAGCTATGATTACCTACTATCGATTATTTCTCCTGTTAACGTTAGATACCTGATGTACACTGGCTACAAAAAGTATTTATACAACACTGTATTTATTATAGCATTCGTATATCAATTAATTAAGTTCAAATACAATAACTTATCTTTTTTTATAGCCTCGTGTTTCTTCGATTTGCTATTGCAAAATAATACTGGAATTGATCTCTGATGTAACATAGTCATATCTTAAATTCACTGCTAATCTTACAATTGTTTAATTTCAAATATATCGATACAGAAATTGTTTCATTTTATTCTATGATAATAATTAGAATCGATAATGAACGAGCTTCAAGATCTATTCATGAATAGATGAAAGCCTCTTAAAACACAGTATCAAAATTCCTACGATATATATTTATTACTAACCAAACCTTGCAAGATGAAACATCAATTTCTTACCTGGCAGCAGTTCATTAGGTATCTTAAAATGCCGGTCGTGTACGGTTCCGGAGCTGCGCCTCGTTGCCGAACTTCGATATTAGTTCAAGAAGTCACCATAAACATTTTGGCAAGCAGCCTCGACGGTCTTTGGCTAAATTCAGAAGGCAAAGGTTTGCCAAGAAGTCGAACGAGAACCTGTTACGACGTCCATTATCGGCTTTACCGTGGTTTTACTGGACCATCGCGAGGTAAAGCAAGAAATCGCGACCACCTTGTTTCACCGGACACGGTGAAATTTTTATGAAATTTTTTCGACGTGCTCGGCCAACTGTGGAAATTTATTTTCGTAATGCTTATTCCTCCCTCGACGAATGTTTACGATACATAACAATTTCGAAAGCTGATTGTTCCACGAAAAACTTGCGATCTTTCTCTTTCTGCGATGATTAAATTCCTGCTTTTTATTAGGTTCACAGATTAGTATTATTGGCTTATCAAAGGATTCTTCGTTGTAATAAATTTTCTAATGCTTAGCAATGCTCAGCAGATTTTTTCTGGAAAATGCGCTATTTTCCGTTGTTTCCGTATTTTTGACGAGAGCAAATACAAATGGAATATTCTTTGAAGTTGGAAGGTAATAAATATTCTTTTTGGACATATATTGCACGGAATGTAAAATCTCTCTTTTTCATGCTCGAATACGAAGAAATGTCGACGTATACAGAGAACGAAGCAATATTGATCAATTTGTGTGGAAAGCACGCTCTTTCAGAGCAGATACGACAACACTGCAAAAGTATTAAAGATATTCTTATTATGTGGTTAGATGTCTAAATATGTTATAACTAAATCATAATAATTCCCGTAGGAGAAATAAAAATATGCAACCATTGTGCACTATACTGTCATAATTTACAGATTAAACAGATATTGCATAGTCAGAGATAATAAATAATTACATTTGATATTACAATATAAGACGCGAATTATTCATATCCTTAATCTTCGATTAAATGATTTATGAAGTGATTCATTGGTCGTTATTGTATCTGATCGTATTCTTATTGCAAGACAATACAAGTTATGTAACCATGCTTCGTTTAAATCCACGCATTTCCTAATCCGCCTACTATTTCTTAACCTCGTCCCATAATAGAAAAGTTGATTTCAACCTTGTCTTCTCAAAGCAGATGATCGACAACCACCAATCAGCTGACTTTTGCAAATCACCGTGAAATACAGCTTTTGCTGTCAAACAGGCTTAGAGATCGATTCCTATGCCGAAAATATTCGAGGACATTGGCGAAATACGCGGCTAATATCTACACCACGCTCAATGCTAAAAATTTCAAGCGCCACCGGCCACGACGACACGATTTGTCCTTGTCAGAAACTTTGAAGCATAGAAACGATAAAGAACCGAGTGGGGCCACATTACGCACCCGACAAGCCTCTATTTTCATTTACGAGGTTTCTGGAAATTCCCCGGGAACTACTTGGGAATTCGTTGGATTTCCGTCGAGAAGGGAAAAATAAACGAAAAAGTGATAGAGAACGGTCGATGTGGAGCGACCGGAATAGAGAAAAATCCGAAAGATAGAACGTACGAAAAAGTAGATGAGTTTCGGTGTGACAGGAATGATAATCCGAGATCTCTTTACAAATGAACGATTTTTTTCGAAAGACTGAGACGATCGACGGACTGAGGCGGAAAAATGAAAAATACCGGGCAAGACTAAAAAAGCTTTTAACGAAAGAAAATGAAAGTGGATGAAAGTTGTAAAACGTGGAAAATTGATACGAATGGCGTTCGTAGAATTTGCACGGAAAATCGACGAAAATCGAGCGGCAAGATCGTTCTCATCCAATTTGTCCAAGATCGATAAACGATCCATCGATAGTCACCGTCCATCAGCTAATCCGTCAGAGCAGCTACGTTCTGTCTCTCTCCCTTGACGGAAATCCAGGGTTTCCTACCGTCAATTTAGCCTTCTCGATATTTCGTCGGCGTGGCGAAAAGCTTTCCATTGGGTTGGTCGAATTGAAAGCAGCTCGACCGGGAAATCTTTCGATATTGCTTTATCGTCCATAAAAATGGCTGTTTACAGCTTGGCCATCCCTACTCAAACCCTGCACGCCAGCTTTCTACCCTTGATCCCGCTTTATCGATAGATAAATTGTACGGCCGCGAAACGATCGTTTCTCACGCGCCGTTTTACCGCCAAAGGCCGATTTTTGTTTCGTGTAATTGAATATTTGCCGGTTAAAGTTGCCAGTTTAAAGGAAAATCACGTATCGATAGACGATTCGTTTAATACGACAAGGATCGATTGGCAGAGCTTGCAAATGGTGTGCAGTCCAATGTTATATGTAAAATGTTTGGTCTTTGCAGAGGGATGAAATATTTCTTGGAATTTTAGATTTCCTTTGGAATCGTCTTTTCCCCTTACGCATTCTGGAAACGCTGGATAGGGGAAGATTATTTGAAGATTTATAAACTTGATCGATTACGTGAGTTTGGTAATAATTTGCTTTTACGAACGATCACGTTGGGTGAATTGCATGCACAAAAATGGGAAAGGAAGTTAGTACAGATTTGTGTCATCTTGTGCGATAATATCCCGATGTCCATACGTGACACGCGATTGACACATTCTGTAGAAATAGTTTCGCAGATACTAAAAAATCGATGTTACCGTATCTCTAAAAACATAAAATCTCACGTTACGATCGTTGCTTATTTTTGTAACGACTATATTGCATCATGGACACAATTAAAATTTATGTCGAATAGTTTGCACATATTACTATTACGTTGTATTATATTGCAACGCAACTTATATGGAACCACGTTCGACTAATAGAATCTCCAAATAGTAGTGTGTTTGAATAATAGAGTGCTGGAATAATGGAGGTTCGGGTAGCAGAGGATCTACTCCAATCGAGACACTGTTTCTTGACATAATAATACATCTTGTCGCTAGTAAAAGACAAGAACTATTAACTTAACTCTATCTCTATTCGTAACATTCGTGGCTTTTGATAGAATGAACGAGTAAATGCCAGTAAAACCGATTTTTATCGTTCACACGATATTTTCGAATGAGGTGGAATTATTCCTGAAAAATTTACGTACAGTCTGTAATAATAAATTATTATTATATATATAAATAAAATATATTATATATAAATTATTATTACAGACTGTACGTGAATTTTTTAAATTTAGAATAGTATTAATCGTAATATCTATTACAATTTTGATTTAAACGTTTTATAATGAAAATAATTTGATTAAGAGAATTCAATTTCATCGCTTGTATTTCTTCGCGTCAAAGCCGCGAATATACTGCACCTGATTATTCCGTGGAACAAAGTAACGGGTATAAATATTCATCAGAAATATTTACGTAATTTGTTTAACTACCAGGTGTTATTTACTACTTACCTTTCAATGATTATACCGATATGATGTGATATTTTCCGCTGAAATGCAGGAAAACCTCGATTCGTTGCAATTTCCTGGCTAATGAAAAGAAAGAGCCACGTTTATTTGCTTTTACGAGACCGTCAACATTAACCGTACAAATTGCGATTGCCTATTGACACGAGTGAAATAAGTATAATTGAGAACATTTCCAGAGAACATCTCAGCATTTATTTTTCTTCTATATGATCATCCAATAATATTTGATATTTAAAATTTATACATATTGAAAATTATCGGGTAATTCGTGTACACGTGTGGCTTTTCAGAAACAAATGTTTGCATTTTAACGAGCAAGGATTGTGTTTGTATCAGATCTGTGCGATCGACGCGTTACTGATGAGGATGTGGGCGCCCGATGCGGTTCGAGCGATAGCAGCTCGAGGGGAGGCCGACTAATTGAAGAGTGTCAGTCTGATTTAACCTCTGTCGACTGGTCGCATTATTATAATTTACGACGTGCCACCAGTTGTCGTGAACTCCGCGGAACGAAAACGCCGCTACGTCTTTTTAAAATTACAAAGTGACGTCGATACTTGACCATTTATAACAGGCGCTTGTTGAAGGCCAAAGTAAATGGTCATAGACAAAAATACATCGTTCACGAGGGGACGAAGGAAGGTATGTAAAATATTATGTCTCTTGTTTCTTATCGATAAACCTGCTAGCAGGTCTTTATGCAAATTCTAATTTTTATAAATAAAAGATTTATGATACGATATTTACGATGAAAAACACGATGGAAAATGATAGATCCACTTATCGCTGGATGTTCGGCGACGTACGTATAATCGAATAAACGCTGTATTCGTATTTTATCAAACCAATTCTGCATTTCCACGCATCGAACATTGAAATATATTTTACATTACAGCACATTGCGCGATGTAACGCTCCAGTTATAATTCGTTCAACGTTATTTACAAAAACACCGCGCATTCCGTATGAGAAACGCAACTGTGCCACTTCACGATTTAATAAACATTTGCATTTTATCGAATTTACCCGTTTGGTATCGCGGAACGATATGAAAACTTGGAAGCTCGTTGCCCGGTACACAGCGTACGCGTGAACGCGCCAAAGTAATTGCAAATTTAATATTACGACGTGTACGTACGTCACACGGTTGAAAGGGTTATTAGTGTAGCCGGCTGTATTCAGACAACTCAGATACAGAAAGTTGGTTATATAAATTTAATCTATCTTCTATCCAGGACAGACGCGTTCTCCTCCACAACAAACCATCACGTTGCTTGGCGTTAGTTTGCCTTTTGTATTTATTCTGCTGTTCTTTCGATGGAACATACCGAGGAAACATTGTGTTCGTCTTTCTCGGTCAACCGGTTCGTATGTAATTCATCAACCGACGTTAACTTCGGCTCGTCTCCACGAAATTGCATTATGTATTCCATCATAAAGGTGAATTCGATGAAATGTTGCGACGAGGAAAAATTCGAGATGTAACGTGGCTTCTTCGTATCTTTTCCTCACACAGAGTACGTTAGACGGTATTAAATGCAGGATTATTCGACGATAGAAATAGAAGAGAGAAAGAAATGTGAAAAGGTAGAATCTCAATCATCATTTTCTATTTAAATCGTGTTTCTCTTAAAGTACCTGCGCTATTTGATAAAATACGGTAAAATTCCATTTATCGAATTGTATGAAATTTTGTCGATTAAATTCAAAGATCCTTCCGGTAGTATTATGAATTAACTTTCGATAGAAGTAAAAGATTCTCTTTCTTTTCTTTTTCGATGTTTTTCCCTCTTAAGCAGTGGATATTCGTTAGAAATATCATCTCAACAGCTTTTGTCCCGTCTCTGCCTTTGCGATTCTCATAGTTCCCTTCGAGATGGTTCGCTCGACGATCAAAAGAAGCGAAAGAAACAAAAAAAAAAAAAAAAAAGAAAGCATAATTTGTCGCATATTTAATAGAAAACAGTTCGTGAAAGAATGAAGAAAATTTTCTGTGTCGTCTCTACAGAAATAATCTTGCTCGCAGATTTCATTCTGGTTTCCGACCACGCGCGGATTAATATGTCGAAAGTAATGCTTCGTTTTACGAGCACAAGAACACCGAGGAAATGGGATCGGGAAGGCAGGAAATTTAATTTACCACGGTATTATTCGTCCGAGGAAAATACGTGATTCTTCTGGTTTTAGACTGAATGAACGTTGAAATTACCTTTCACAATTTCATGGGACCCTAAGCAGCGCACTTTGACGTTTGATTTCAGCATGCGTTATGATTATAATTCTATATACTTGTTGCAGCTGAAGATTTCGCAGGAAATCTATGCACTCGCGACGTACAAGGATGAAATAAAGTATTGGACGAAAATGGCAATTATTGCATTGCAAAAAGGTATATCTTGTTTCCATGCAAGAAACATTCGGAATAAAAATAGCGTATGAAGAAAACGATAACGTGTTTACGTTACAAAATGCCGATTAGGCCGGTTCGACGATCCATTTCAACGGGTTGTTATTTCACGTTTTACGCGTTGGGTGGTGGCCAACTTTTTCAGTATTTCGATGCATGAATCAAGGAAACGATTTCAGCCTCTCTGGGTGTTCGCGTGACACGTGTATGTCGAAAGTGAATCCCGTATGACATTTGCGGAGCGTATTTTTGGCAAGAATCGTATGCACCTTCAATTTCACTTCCTGGTTTGTCTTCGTTCTTACGCAATCTTTAATTCTATTTGTGGACAAAATAAATCGACGCGTTTCTCTTTCTCTCGCGGTAGATTTCCAAAAATTAGTCATTTTGTAAAACGTACTTTAATCCTAAAATATAGATGAACCACCTGTATCGAAATAGACGCATTATCGTGCGAATGTCAGATTCAAGTTTATATTCCAAAATGTTGCACATTTCATTTAATATGCGCGTTCATACGTAAATGAAAGTTTTCTTTTGCTATAAGAAAGAAATATCTTAAGTCGATCAAGATATTAATATAAAAATTTAAGGATAGTTATTATTATTATATTCGATTACTACGTATCTCTTTTATGCACCATAATTTATATATTACGGTGTGATTACTTCACAGAAAATATCAACTAACGTGCCTCGCCACTAAACCGTTAATCGCGATAAAGTTTAATATTAAAGTTAAAAATCCTTCCAATTAAAGAGAAAATTTTATTGACTATGTCGTCATGCAAATCCGTTACGAAAATCATGTACTGGTGTATCCAATTAATTTCAGTTGCAAGTTGCGTGGCAAGTCATCGGAAGCTGAAGATATTTAATGAAGTTTCTCGAGATTCTGGCGAGTGGCTCGACGCAAAAGTCTTTCAATGAGAAGCCTTCGTCGCCGCGAAAGTGGCGACGAGAGAATGTCAAGAACTAAACGCTTCGACGGGGAAACAGCAACGGCTTCGCCGCGTAATTGGAAAACTTCCGGTGCCGTATAAGTTGCCGGAAGTTGCGGCCGAAGACTCTTATGGAGTCCGGTTATCAGGGATGTCGAGTCTCTCGATGTAGTTACAAACCGATAAATCACTCATTGTGAGCCCGATCATACTGTCATTCTCTATAATTGCTAAGTTATAATTGTTTCTCCTTCCTATAAATATTTTAAGATTTCTAATGGAGTATAGTTAAAGTTTTACGATTTAAAATTGAAGGTATACATCATAAACTATAAAAAATCTTTGCTCGATGAAACTCGATAAATAATTCGAAAGTATTAAAAATTCAATTAATTTCTGTTAAATATTGAAGCGTGGATATGTAGAAATTAAATAAAAAACTGCAGGGAAGTGATTAATCCTTAACTGCTATGATGAAATGAAAATATGAAAATTAATTACAGATATCATATGGAATTCTTACGTTACAAGTTTTCCAAATTGTGAAATGTTGCGCCTATTGCATCGATTGTGAAAAATGGAAAAGTTTTTCTACCTATAATATCTATATTAAGTTATATACTTACATGCGACGATGCGACGTTATTTAGATCCAATAAAAGAATAAAAGGTTTGCGTAGATGTTAGTGCTTAAAATGCTTAAACGTCTACGTACTAATTTAATCGTTTATTGTCTATAATTTAAAATATAATTTATTTAGAATATAGTTAGTTAAAATATAACTTGAAAAGAAAACAGAAAAATGATGTCATACATCGTATCTCGTACCTGGTCGAGTTCATAAATAACAAAGCAGATAAGAAGTTTCCCCGCGATTCTATCTCGCGATATTTTCAACTTCACGAACTCTAATATTTAATGTTATCCAATGTTTCCATTCCTGCCACCCTTTCTAAATTATTTATTTGTCACGAGGAGAAGAAACATAACGTCCACCTCTATCCGGCATATTTTCAACTTTGTGCGCTGTAACATTTAACGTCCCACAATATTTCTTATGCAACTCAGTTCCAACAAATTAATTTTTTATACCTGGAGCTTTATTTTCATTGCCTTTGGCGTATGCGCCGTTCTTGTTTCGTTTACTTTAGCCAGTTATTATTCAAGGTTAGCAAAGAAAATTCTAGCACGATACTGCAAAGGGAGATCCGCAATTTACAAACGTGGCGCATCATACTCGAGGGAAAACCATCTGAGACTTGTCCACTTGCAAGATCATTCGAGAGACAGGGAGATATGTAGCTGGCAATCCACCTCTCGAGGACAAATATTTGCAGACATGGTCTATTAAAGCGTCTGCATAAAACAACGAAGAGTATAAAAAAGGAAAAAACAGCGAGAAAATAGGGACCATAAAACAGCGAGAACAGGGAAGGTAGAAAAGAAGTAAAATATGTAGAGAAATTATAATCAATGTTCGTATGAAAATGGTGTAAAATGTTAGAACGTTGTACAAGTAAAAATACACCGAAACTATAAGCTATTATGATTTTGATATGCTATCGCTAATATTATATAAAATTAATATTGTTAATACTGTTAACGTACAAGTAACACTTTATAGCGCAATTAACAAAATTTATAAGAAGAAACAGAATTGCCAAAAATGTAAGGTGTCTGTGACAAGTCGTTCAGTCATCGTTGAATTTCGGTCAGTCACCAAAATGTTGTGAAATCCACATCGTTAAATATAGTGTTATCGATATCATCCTCATAAGATTATTATTGAGAGGTTACTTATACGGATTACGAATTTCCTTATGTAATTACTCTTAGGTAGTGGAACCTGATAATTACTCTCTGCCTAAGTTTTTCTAGTTGCAGTAATATTTGTACAACGATAGTCAGCCAAGAGCTACGTAATATCTTCGAACCAGCTTAGACTTTACTCCTATCGTTTAGAGATATTTGATCGTTTAAACTAGACTAGGAATGCCACGTAACTCTTGCCGTAGCACGAGAGAAACTCAGATAAATTATCACACGTAGTACTATAACTTTCACACCTTAGATACCATTGCACATGATGTAGTTATTTGTATTTATTATCTGCCAAAAGTTGGAGAATGTGAGATCAAAGAAATAATTTTCTGAATCATCCATTCTGAATTCTTCGTCATTTGATAACACTGTAAAGCGGTGTATACAGCTTTCTTCGAATATCAATCAAGCAAATTAGGAACTGAGCGCAAAGTACGTGCAATGGGATTCTTTTTTTTTTTTTTTTTTTTAGAAATTAGAAATGTAGATTATACATGCATATTAAGGTATTGAAAGATATGCAAATGTATGGCACGTCTGCTGACTATTCATTGTAGATACGCGAAAAGAAACTAGGTCCTTTGGTCGGAAATACAGAGCTGAGTGCATCAACATCCACATCCTGTTCCCGCAGAAAATCAACAGACCTAGCAAACGGCAAACTTACGGTATCGTGTTCCATCAAAACGTACAGTTAACGAATAGAAAGTGGTCGGCTCGAATTTCGGCGAGTCATGGGAAGAGCAACGTACTCGCACCGATTCGTGGTGCTCTGCCAATTTCAGTGGCACCTAGCGCAGTCACGCGTAGCTTTTAGTTCGGGCTATTTATTTTACGACAGAATGACAACGGCTCGGAGTTTAATTAATACTAACTGAAAGCTCAGGCTGAAACGAAAGATTGAATATCCCCGGCACGGCGTTCTCAAGAATCTGCGTATAAATAGAAATGCACTTAAGTCTCTTTTAATGGAGTTTAAATGCGAATTCTTTCTAGAATTCGTTGCAAATTAGTTACCACCGCGATGGATGTCAATCTTTCTCTCTTTTTTTTTTTGGACGTTCGCTTTCTTTCGTCCCTTAGATTTTATAAATTATTTCTAAATTTATATGATAAATTAAATAAATTGTGCGACCAAGTAATCTAATAACAACTGACGAAGCTCGTAATTAATAATTAGAATAATCATCGTGTCGAATAATATGGACAAATTTTCATTTCCCTTGCCTACTACAAAGTACCATGAAGAGTAACGAATTTAATCAATCAAGTTGTTTTCTAGCTAATTTGACAAAATTTGCCAGCGCGTGTAACAGCACACGACGAGGTATTCAAAACTAGAAAGAACAGCGGATCAGATTATGCGAAGATGACATCTCGAGTTACATTAACTTATATAACACTTCATACATCCTATGCTAACGCTATGTAAATCCATAACCAGATCCATTAATTCGAATTAGGTGAGTACACGTGTACTCAATGACATTTGAAATCTATCTCGGATACATTAAGCTTTATATGATGGGGATACAGTATACTGTATATATAATATTTGTAAATTGTACTTATGTAATTCAAGTGCTAAAAATTGTTCAATCGCGACAGATAGTGTAAATATATAAATACATATATATTTATTTATGTATGTATTATATTTGTAAATTGTACTTATGTAATTCAAGTGCTAAAAATTGTTCGATCGCGACAGATAGCGTAAATATATAAATACATATGTATTTATTTATGTATGTATTATATTTGTAAATTGTACTTATATAATTCAAGTGCTAAAAATTGTTCGATCGCGACAGATAGAGTAAATATATAAATACATATATATTTATTTATGTATGTATTATATTTGTAAATTGTACTTATATAATTCAAGTACTAAAAATTGTTCGATCGCGACAGATAGTGTAAATATATAAATACATAAATACTGGTATGGTATTATGATCTTAAAGAAGGAAAAAGTCTATCTTTAATTAATGCATTGAAAAGTTCAACAAACGAATTTAGCGAAATGTGTCCAATCCAGTTAACAGCTCACCAACTTTATCCATTTTCAATTTTATCCACTTTAGTTTAATCTCGAATTGCCAATCACAATTACGAAAATCCACTGAGAAAATTCCATTTATTCGAATGTGTTTACCATTCGTGTAGTAGAAAAATCATCGGTAGATAGATATAATTCAAACGACTAGGTTCAGTGACATCGCGCAATAGGCCGATCTGTAACCGGGCCGAGTCTCAAAATTGATTTCAATGCGGGCAATTGATCTGCGAGATCAGCTGTGTTTGCGGACCGCGTTGTTGTCGTTTCTGGCGGCAAATATTGGTCGTCGCTAACAAGACAGCGACGTTTGAACGCTTCTTCCGCCACGGTTTTCAAACGCCTGTTTCATCGACCAACGTGCACGATGCACGCTGCACTGCATCAATCCGATTTCACAGAAAAACGTTACGTTTTGTATATTCTGTGTACCATTGAATTTTGAATTGTCAAATTTTCCGCGAAAGATATTGTCTACTAGCAGTAATATTAATATTTATTTTTCATACTTCATTGCTTTATTTGTTTGAAAACAAACAGAGGAAACGGCAATTCGATAAAATTGCAATTTATTTTCGATTTTTGTTTGTCATGATCGTCGAAAGATAATCTTTTAATTCTGAATTTGAATTGTTAACGATGATAGGGAAAATTATAGGTACATTTTTGTTTGAACAACAAATATTTGTTATATACAATTCGAACAGCTGTAGGCTGTAGGTACATCTGATTGATCACTATCAGAGTTTATCGCCTTATTTTAATATCGTATTTGGTACGTCTTTCTCATCTTGTGTATATTTGAATTTTATTTAATTTACGTAAATTGTATTACAAAGAACAAAGAAATATAACACAATAACAAAAGGATCTATCAAGTTATCACTTTCCTTTTAGTAACTACGATTTCAAATAAGAATTTCTTTTCTCTTTCGTCATGATCACGAATCACCTCTACTAATTAAGTGATTGCAAATTGTGGATGACAGAAAACTTAAAAAAAATGTCAAGTAAAAGTTGTATCCTTTGTAAAATCTTATAAATTTGTAGAAAAAAATGTCTGAAAAGATCATTGATTCGAATTGGTGATGCAATAAACAATTGTTCAGAGTTTCATCAAAATATACAATTCATAATAAAATTAATCCTAAGGTTGAATTCAAATTGCCATCGAAAAGCAAACAAAACGTACAGGCGAATAAATAAAGCTAGGAGAATTTTCGCAGCTTTCCATGATGTCTGGAGTCAGCGAACACGGGTGAAACAGCGAGAAAATTGTGTCACGTTTTTCTCTGCGGACTTTCCGCGATTTCCAGGAGGACACGACCTGTCATAGTTGTGCAGTTTTTCGAAGCCAAGCTGCAGATGCTTCTTCGTGGCATGTTGGATGGAAAAAAGAGACTCGAGGCGATGTCTACGAGTCCGTTTAAATATAGCCGCGAGGTCTTCGTCCATGTTCCCTCTGGAGTATCCACCGGCATGTTCTCTCTTCAAGTGTACACGTACGAGAAGAGAGAAACAGTGAAACAAGGACGGACAGAAACAACGAGCAAACGGAAGGAAGGAGAAACGATATTTTCTAGAATACTACAGACTATGGTGCGCTGCCTTAAACAATACAGTGAACGGATTTGAAATGATGCTTCCTGGTAGAAGCACGCTTTCTCGATTGGAGAAACGCATTAAATCAAACAACAAATGCTTCTCCCTTAAGTTATCCGAAGACTGAACTGATATTTTTCGAACATAAGGTGGCAGGTTTGATGTATCTTTCTTTTTTCCTTTCTCCTTTTTTTTTCGACGTAAAAATAACTTCTTTGGAGTGGTGGTTTCGAGTATTTTTGATGAATGCGGAGCTTGCTACTCTCGTGTTTCTTCTTAGGTGTGACGCTTATAAAAAAATGCACCTTGGGACTCGAATTTGTAGATTCAACGTTCGAAACTAATATACGTAGTTTGATGCAATTTAAAATGCTTTTTACTTTAAGATGCAAATTAAAAGTTACATAGTTAAAGAAACGTTATGTTATTTTCTATATGTAACGTAAAATATGTGGCAAAAAGATTTTTCTCAAACTTGAGAAAACTTTATAATAATAGGAAACACACGATTGAATAAAATACGAATCGAAGGATGCGCAATAACCATCATTTAACAATTCTGTATCCTGTTTCTTCCACTCGCGTGAACATCGTGTATTTCCACCCTACTGTGAAAACCAGACACAATGAACATCGCTGCTAACTCGGCGAAGCGGACGAGCCAAAATATTTTCCACGCGACCATGCTAGCTAAGCATATTGTTCCGCGTAAATTCCATGGTAGGGTGAAATGTATGCGATCGGATCGGAGCTGCACCACGGCTATCGGAAACACCTGTATCCGATAGCAACATCGAGGCATCAAATGTGGATGCGACTCGACTCGTTAGTCGATTATGCATCGTCGACGTTCAACATGAGCACAAAGCACTGGCCAAATACTGGCTAGCCTCTCGGCGAACATAATTTATTGTCCCGGTATGGCGCAATGAAAAGCCCGGGCATTATCACTGTGCCGCTTTTATCACAAGCATCTAGTATTAACGTGCAATTTGTCAGAAGCTGTGTAACACGGTGAACGTGCTAACGTTTAGAATATTAAGGAATGGCGCGCCAATTGGGATAATGATACCTCGATTTGTTTATCGAGATTTATTGTTCGAGGAGCCGCGTAGGATGTTTTATTCGAGGAACGGAGAAGAAAATTTGACGTTTATTGATGGATAATATCGTTGATACAGTCATTGTTTTTATTTATTCTTTTATGATGTCTATATCAGAAAAATATTTGAATGTTCATCATATAGCATTTTCATGGACATATTCTATTCGTTGTACAAAACATTTTGAAAGTTCATTAGCATCGGCTAATAAAGCACGGCTATCGCGATTAAGAAGTTGTTATTAAGGCCTAAACTATATACGTACTAGGAAACTGTTGACAAAATACGTATATAAATTAAACAACCCGATGTTAGCTCGTAACGTGAAGATAGAATTAACCAAGAGTACAATAACTGCATTTGAAATACATCAGCTCGTATCCTAGGTAACCCTCTAGACATTTCAGCCGAAACCATGGGGTGTGAATGAATCTGACGAACATCGAAGCGATCAGGGAAGCGTGTATTTTTCCATTTAACGCCGACTGCAATTGGATGCACAGCGGTTGCTCGCGAGCCACGGATGCATATGCATTTCCAGTTGACGTTCCTCCGGAGGGGCTGTGCACGGAGCGTCGAGAGGGTAAGAGGAGAACGCTCAATTAAATCGTCCCGCGGCAACGTTTTGCCGTGGCAACAACTCGTCTTGAAATATTCAGAAGAGCCTTTAAATCTTTTTCTCTATCTTCAGCCCGAGCCACTTCTCCCCTTGCCTACGTCTCCCCTTCGTTTCCCCTGTTCATATTCTTGCGTCTCGAAGCGTCTCTTATCCACCGTGACGTTGGATTTTCCTTCTGACGTTTAATCGCGTTCAAGCTGTTTCTATCTTTTGAAAGAGCGCGTGTCTATCTTTTGAAAGAAGAGAGAAAGTTATTAACGAACGAGCGATATTACCCTATGATTTCCCACTCAGCGACGACATCGATTTTCTCAACCTTCGTTTCTCGCTTTCCCTTTAATTTAATCGCCGGTTTCATCCGTCCATAACGATCTTCGAATAAGCTTGGAAATAAACGGTACGTTCCAGTTGCACTATTTTTAAGCGACGCCGTGGGCTTCGACGCGATATTACGAGGGTTCTGCGTTTTAACGCGACACGATTTGTTGCTTCATCCTTGTAATGCCCGGCCTTTCTCACCGACACCCTTTCCCCCTCAGATTCGCGAGATTTATCGTCGCCTCGGGGACAGCGATGAAGATAGCCCTCCTCGAACACACCCTTCTTTCTTTTACCGCTGTTTCTTACCTTCTGCTCTTTCCACGAACAACAAGCTTGTAATATTTTCAATATGTTGTCTAAGCTCGTTTGGAAACTCGCCTTTCAACGTACATAGTTTGATGACGTTAAATGTCACAAATATGAAGACAATAATATGAATAATTATCGTTATTTACAAATAATTATGTCGAGTAGCGTCTCCTGTTCCAGTCAGTTACGTGTAAGCTTATCTACTTATAATTTGTCTAGATTTTGTTATCCATTTAATAAAGTGAAAAATCAGTGACTGTAATTGTATATCGAGAAGAGAATTTAAAATGTTTTACGTATTCAACATTACTTAACAACTTCGTATTAAATTTTATTTATCTGGAAACCAGGTAATAAATTAATAAATCAAATTCATTCGAACCAATTGCAGCTAATAATTGGTACAAAAAATATTCAAATGTTCTGAAAATATTCAGAACGCGCGATAACAAAGTTGTATCGATATGATTTACAAAATATGATACACGAGATATGCACGTAACGAGATATCGTTAAAAACGTATCATATTGTACCGTGAAACGTAATATCACAAAAATTAAACAATTATAAATTATACATTCGATATTTACGATTATTACTTAGAAATCTTCTTTCTTTTTTCTCTGTAAGGTAGCGATCAATTTCACCTGCAAATTACAAATCGCAATGAATACACCAGATGATTCAATATCACCGTACATACATAAATATTATTAATTACGTACGAGAGATTGTAATTAATTCCAAGTGGAGTGTTTACGATGTTGACGAATCGCAAGAAACGAAATGTCTCAATTTGCCCGAAGTTCACGCCGCGTGTAAATGTCGCGGGGGAATCTTAAAGACCAACTTGTTCGATTTCGCGTCTAGGAAGTGGAACGCAAACACGTTGTACCCCGGCTAAATTTATCATGCGTCCCATCGTCGACGTACCTCGCATCGTTTACTTACGCCGTTTTAGAGATGCCCGTCGATCGACGAAATTGTCGTTATTACGTAAAATAATTCCACTGAAGTCAACCACTGGCAGCGGTTGCAAATGCTCGTGATATCGATCCTCGTTCTTGAAATGCTTATATAATCGAGATAATGTCATAACTCTTACGAATAAAAACGATTTTGCCTGATATCGATTCCGGTTGTATTTCTGCAGCCCGTTATTATATCGGTTTTGAAGTGGTTTTATATCGATCCTATAGTATTTTTGTATCGGTTCAAAGTGGTTTTTAAGTCAATTTTGCAGAGAAATTCATTCGTCTTTTTAATGTCGTAGCTCTTTTATTAGCGCAGGTGGAAAAAATGTCATACGAAAACATTGTCGGTTTAAACAATCGCGTATTAACACAAGCGTATACGTGTAGGTTTTTCAAGCGCGGCGATGTGTTACATTATCAGTTTAAATGGAAATATATAATTTTGTCGGATGGAATTCTTTCATCGATCTGTGTAAATAGTATCGGTCCGAAGTGGTGAGAAAATTGTTAAGTTCACGAGATACTCGAAACAAATATTTTTTAACTATTTTTCGATCGCCTTACTCAAATATTCAATTCGTGTATCTGTGAAAATAATTTAGTTGAAAAGTTTATAATTTATTTTATCGAGAGGAAGAGACGAAAAGGGGAAAGCTATATACCGATCCAATAAATTTCGATATCGCGAGTTCATCTACGATCCAGTAGCAAAGCCAGTACATCGCGCACATTAAGATTCACCCGTCCGCAGAAATCCTCTTCGACCGACTCTCACTCTGGAAAGTTCGAAAAGGAGAAGATATCGTACACCCTTGGCTCATCCCCTGATGCAGCCGTGTTTAAAGAACTCCAATAGACGAGAGCAAAACTGTTCGTTCCCTGGAGAGCTTTCTTAAAGCTGTCGGCCGGAACGACCAGGGATATTCTTTATCGGGCTTCGCAACGAAAATCTCGCAGAAACGGTCGATAGGTTGGTACCTATCAGCTCTTTTTGAAACTTCACACTCAATATACAGGATATTTTCACGGGAAGGGTAAATCGCGCGACATAAGCAACCGACTGGATTATTTTTCGAAATTTCTGCTTCCGTACGGAATATTTTTATTCGTTATGATAGATACGTATAATGGATAAATTATTATCAGATATAAATTTTATGTTCAAAAATGTATACAAAGTACCAAATATACGTTATAATACATTTGTTTCTTTTAGGGAATTGCAATTGTTTAGTCAATCATTTTTTTCTAGATTTTCCTTCCTCGATATTTACCCTTTCATACGAATAATATTCCTTTAACTGTTATAAGCTATTAATTAAACAAATGAGGAATAAATTTAAAAAAGTGATTCAAATCGTTGAGAATTGTGGATCCTACTCGCCGAAATAAATGTAAAGGAACACTAAGATTACACTTAGGATTTATATTAAAATAGTTTTAGATTTATTTAATAAACGATTTGCAGGATCTTCGTCGATACACATTTGCACGCGTCTCGGCACTCTCTTTGTCCATCTTCCATATCACACTGCTAACGGAACAGTTGCACTCTTCCGTTTTTCGAGACGCTGTGCACACACATATTTCCATACACTCATTCTCACATACGTGTGTCACTACTTCACGGCTAATCTAGTCTAGCACACAAAATTATACATATCCCAATACAAATACATCAACTATACACGGTAAACGGATTATACGAAATTGTAAGTTAAGAAGATATATTTATTCGTTTTTTTTCTACCCGATCAAATAAAAAAAGAAAATTAATTCGTTAACACCTACCGGGAATCTTAAACACGCTAATTGCTTGAATGAAACACTGCGTATGCGTGTGGCGTATAGTGTGCGTATTCATATAGGTATAGGCAGATGAAAGATTCGCACGAGTAGATCGCCAGCAGGCATACGTCGTCTGGGAAAGACCCGGCTAATTTTGCTAGCCACGGCACAAGCGACCCGATGCCGACGTATGAACGCGTTTCCGTGAGGTGCACACCCGGAATTCGTGCCCTGTGGCTGTCGAGCCCGAGCTTCTTCGGTAAATGTTTACCTCCGCGCCGCTGCCAGCCGATCTATGTATTATTATCGGACCCTTGCAAGTTGGCTTACGACGTCCAACACCGTCTGACCATCGACCGTATTCTATCTACTGCACGGTCTACACACTATATCTACGTACTAAGATCCGCGTTCGGACATTTACGATGGGACTGCTGATTTTTAAGGCGATCTTCGCTTCGAGTTTTATTTCGAGATAATTGGCAAATTAATGGAAACGTGTGTTTGAAAAAGGGGATTGGCTCACCTCTTTTATGGTATAGTAAATGGAATATTTCATCGCTTTAGTTAAGCATCTTCCCAAAAGTATATAAACACAGAGACTGCTGTGAGTTACTGAAATATACCACCGATGAAGTATAGCGTGTCCTATATTGTACTTCAAATATAACTAGAAAAAGGAAATATAACTTGGAACAAAGTTATTTCTTTTCGCTAGAACATCGACTATGCAAATGAGAAAAGAAATAGCCTGCCGATCAATTTTTACAGCTTCTTGGAAATAGCAATCATACGAGAAATCATAAAACAAATCCAGAAACTTCTCGTTAAAAACTCGAGAGCAAATAATCAAAAATTCAAAACTCGATATAAGATCCGAACTATATATACATACGTGTGTGTATTTGTATGCTGTTGATATTCTCAAGAAAATCATTCAGCGATTTCTGTAAATTTATTGAGAAATATGTCCAAATATTTTTGTCGTGCAATAATGAAACGCGATTTTAATGATCTTATGAGGGAGGTCAGTGTGCTCGATCCCTGAAGCAAGAATATGTGTAACACGTGCAAGCGATCACTGTCGAAAGAAATCGGAAAAACGGCGGAGGGGCAAAGTCGCGTCAGCGGCGTGACTGGCGAACGGCGGTCTTAAATTCTAGGTATTTTGTAAACAGCGACGCGGCTTGCGCGAAACAGAGAATCGCGTGCGACCACGGCCTTCGGACGATAACGTTAATGGACTTCATTTACATCGCATAATTATAGCGGGCGGTCGAGTCGCGTATAGATTACGCGCGAGGTGCAACGACCACGAGGAATCAAATACATTCAAAATACTCGTTCGTCGCTTACTTTGCTTAAAATTTGGCAATTTCTACTTACCATTAGTCAATTAAATTTTTGATACATTATTTTACTAACTGAGGGTCACAATTGTGTAGGTTCCCTGTCATATTTCATAAAACTTAGTATCTTAGGTTTATCGTTATAAGAAATTCGGTATAACATTCAGGTCATGAAAACGTATGACGTAACTAATCGTGAAACTAAAATGACGATGATCTATGAATCGAAATACGTGATTGAATGCAGATTCTCAAAATCTTCTCGCTTTATTATACGAGGCACATAGAATATACGAGTAATACGATATGTTCGTTGTTTTATATTCGGTTTATTATGGATTACTGTTAGTTTGCATCACTTTTGGATTAGGTTTATTGCCACTTCGTTTATTACTTTATATTAAGATTTAACGTCTTCAAGTTTTATGATATAGTTTGACGAAGTAATAAAGTTGTATGATATATTGAAACATTGGATGGGAGCAGAATAGGGGGTATTTGTACATAGTAGATCATCTTGATCGAGATCAATTATCGTTGATCATTGTATGACATGGTTGAACTATCGTCTCAAAATATCAAGGAACATATCAAGCACAGGTCGTCGAAACAATTGTAATATATTGTAATAAATGTTGGACAAATACTGCGTTATTAATTCTAGGCAAAAGTATAATTTTATATAAATTATACCAAAGATAAAGAGGGAAATAGGCATAAATTCGTATATTTTTGTTAGATAATCAAACTTGTGAAACATCGACAGGGAAGAGATCATTCTGATCGTGAGAATGATGGAACGTTATAATTAAATTGAATTTCATTCAGTGTTTATTCGAAAGGAAGCAATAAATGCCAGTATTTACGATTTATTTTCCAAACAGTGTTTTTAATTGTACATTAATTTTTTGCGTATTCGTATTATATAAACTAAAAGAATACATTTAATTAAAAGCATGAAGTTTTATAACACATTCGATTCTCTTTTTTTTCCTTTCCTTTTTCTTTTTCCTCCAGCTGCATTTTTTTTTTTTTTTTTTTTTTTTTATAGAAAGTAATGAAATCTTTCCTTGGTTATGATAAAACGTATTTCATTCTCCCTTTTCAGTGCAGTGAATTGCCAAGCTAGTCAACCAGTTCGACAACAAACCAGACAAACGACACTGTCTACAAACGAATCACGAATAGCTCGCCTCAGACACGAGCACAGTCATCAACGGGTTAATAATATCTGCACCATGCACAATAAATACTAAACATCATCTCGTCTCTTTATGCAGGTCACCATAAGACACGGTCACGCCAATCTTCAATAGTTAAATTCTCAACAAAATCGAGCGATAATATTAGGCTTTCGAATAGTTTTAAATTATTATATCTGACGAACCGGCTAGATTCTCAATTACTTTTTCGAGATAACACGAATCATCGTCAGCAAACGCTGTTTCTTGCTCTAGATACGAGATAACGCGCAACTAGTGTCATTTTGAGTCGTTGCACGCGAATGCAATTATGACGATGTATCGCGTTGACTAAAAAATGTATAAACATAAAAATATTTGGTTTCATGTTAAATTTTTCAAGTTACATTTTAGCGAACAATTATATTTTAATTCGCGTTATACACATGACTAAGTACCTGAAGAAACTGCAGTTGCATCTCAACAAAACATTGGATCATTCTTCGAGAATGACTCGATTCGTTGAAAAGCGATATATACAGAGAATTTATAAAAAAATAGTACCGATCTTTCACATCTTTTCATATTCTCTTTCAGCATCGGTGTATCGTTAAAAATGTCACATCTCATACCGCTTTGAAACCGTGGAATGCGTATAAACCATATAAACGAGACGTTAAAAATTTCACTAGGAAAAGAAGCAAAGGGAAAGAAAAACAGAAACAGCCTTTTGCTCGGAAGAACGCGACAACGAAATGGAGGAAACTCGTCGTTTTCTACTTGCCCGGTTCCCAAAACGCTCGACAACATTAGGGAGAACGCGTTTCAGCGTGCTACAGCCGAGCGGCGTTACTCTGCTTCTTTTTCAGCGTCGCGTTTGCGAAAATTCATCTCGTGCGATGACACCGCGGAACACCAATTATAACTTCGCGTCGTTTTGCGACCGGCGTCGATTTAATGAAGACACCGCGTCGCGTAAACAACGTTTCAACCGGCCGAAACGAACTTCCCAATTAACCGCCGGTAAAATTACGTTTCCCGAATCTGCCGCGCCCAAAAACGTTGATCAAACCCACGGTTTTCGGCCTGTACAAGTAGGGCACGTGCATCGAAATTATCACATAAACGAACCACGATATCCGGTAAACGACTTCGCGCTGAAACCCTAGTCTCAACACTTACGTAGCTCCTGTAGGACGCCATGATTCGAGCAGCCTCCCCTCCTCGATCGAGCGAAAGCGGAAGGTTTCCAAGGGTGAGATCTCCTGATCGCTCGAGGCGGATTCACCGATCACCATCGACCACCGACACCATCGACCACACCAAAACAACCAGCACCACCACCACCACCAACACCAAGCACCAGCACCACCACCCGGAGCGTGCACCACGTTCGCTTCACCGTGACACGCGGTTCGAGCCGAAAAGACGAGAGAAGAAGGAAGCTGCGGAGCTAAGAAGAGGAAGAAACCGGTGAATCGAATGATCGAGACGGAGAAAGATGCAAGAATACAGACAGATAAAGCGGGAGAGAAAGAGACGGAGGTACGAGAGACAGATAGAGTAAGATACAGGAAACTAGAGAAGGATTAAACGAAAGAGGGATAAGAAGAGACGAGTGAGGCCAAACGTGGAGAACCGATCGAACGACGAACGGTTCGACGAAGCGTCGTCCCCGACGGCACGTTCTCATAAGAGAAGAGGAGGAGAACGGAGGCGCTTCGTTTCGGACGAAGCTCGGACCCTGAAGAAGAGCCGGCGACCCGCGAGGCACGCCGTGTTCCCTCTCTTTCTCCGACTTCTCTTCCCGAGCCTTCGTTACACGCTCCTCTTTCGACCGTGCTTTTCCATCTTCCTCTGATTAACGCGTACCGACGTCCCGCGCCTCGCCTTACCCTCCGTATATACGTATCGGCTTCTCTCGTTCATTCGCTTCGTTCAGTCGAGCCCTATTTTAAGAATAGCTTCACGTCCTCTCGCTGTTCGGCCGCGTCGGCTCCTTGATGCTTCCGTACCCGCCCAAAGAGACGGTCGCAGCTTCGATCTTGCAAGGAAACTCGAATGTTTAGAAATTTTCGGAAAGTGGTGTTCACCAACCTCGATGATAACTCGATGGTGAACGATAGATTCTACGTTTACGGTGTTTTATTTAGTTTAGATTCTTTATATTGGCATGCTACGTGCACGTTGCTGAATAGCGACGATACGTTGTTTCCCGATGAACGTATGCAGGTTTTCTCTGCGAACAGTAATTGGTATAATATCTATGCATACAGCGTAGATACCGTCTGTTCTCATTTTTCGTAGTCTCCCTGGAGGCGATTAATTAATAAGGCAGTTTATGATTAAGATTGCATAATTTAGTTTTACATTTTTAGCTTTAATTTATCAAGACGTATAAATTTTATTTATTATTCCTTGATACATACAACTGCAATCGCGTTAAGGACTGGTAACTTTTACGAATCTCTTCAAATCTACTTTGGCAGTATATGTGTAACATTTTAATAATATGTTGCATTTGTAATTTGTTTAATAACGTATAGCGTATAATATACGACAAAATAATAGTAAATACAAAATAAAAACCACCCTCGAACTTATGAAAGAAACATTCCACGAGACATCTTCTCGAGCGAGTATAATTGATCTTGTACGTGGAATAGTTGCACCAACGCAATTTTAAAATGAACGAACGAGGCTGGACCGCGGTAAATCAGTAGCATGCGAACGATCTTTGTCGGTGATATGCTATCTGACGTCGAATCGGACGAAAGAGGCTATTATCGAGTTAACTCAAACGATCGACCGACTGCCAAGTCAAATATGGAGTTTACCTTCTAGTTTTCAATACAATTCCTCCTTTTCCATCCACTCGAACGTTCCTGTACCTCTAAAAGTATCGAGGAAATCATGCTCCGAGAGAATGTTTCGAGAAAGGATGATAGTAGGTAAGGGGTTTACTCCGCGGAAGAATATCTTACGACGGTAGACGAATGTATTCTTTGACGAAAGGAGGAGAATTATTCCGCGAAAGAATATTTTTAAGGGAATCGTTCCTTGTAAGCACTTTGTATAGACCGAGTTGTTCCTCGAGAGGATTTCGAAGAGAAGAAAATTATTCTTCCGAAGTATCGGAGATACTCAAAAGCGATTACACTTTTAATAAGAATTCGAGGCGAAGGAACTGATTGCACCGCCGGACGTATATCGAAGAACAAGCTGTGTATTAGCTTTTAACAATGGTACGATATCGTGTCATTTGATAACAACACGTAAATGGATTGAAACGTAACGTTATATCTTGGTAGTAAGAGTTTATATATTTAAGAAAATCGTGTTATTTCTTCTATTAATTTAAATTCTCCATAATTGCATAAAAATTCACGTTTAAGTATACTCCATCCAAGTATTCTAAAACTGAAAAATAGGAAGAAATTGAATTCCATCTGCTTAATTTCACTCGTTACCCAAAGACAATGAACCAGCAACACAAAGACTTCTGCAGCCTCTGCCAATCATCGTTCGCCAAAGCGTGAACCGCGAAGTTTCCTCGTCGACGGTGGTTCCGTACGATAACGAAAGCGGCGCCAACCACGTACAAGCGCGGCTACAGTAGCGTGCTCGTGCAAGCGTATAATATTCCACGAGGAGTTGAGACGGAGAGGGGTCGGACGCGGCGGTTCCGGAATTCTCCGAAGGATTCCGCGGAGGAATCCGGCGGACGGTGGAGACAAACTGCTGGCAAAACGGGCGTCTTTGTCCAGGAAACGAGGACAGCGCCGGCACGGTTAGCGTTCCTCTGGCGACTAGATTCTACGGACCTTGTCTCTTTGTACAACAGATCCGCGGAACTGCTCCTCGAAATGGGAACTTCTGCCCAGAGGAATCGGTTGAAGTATCCTTGAGACCATGAAGCCACGGATTGGCTAGATAAAGCGGACGAACAGGAAAAAGACGAAATAAAGACAGTGAAATGGCAGTTCGTGCGGCAACCGGCAGGAAGTCGAGCGAATCAAAGCGCCGACGATTGTTTTACTCGGAGACGAAGGACGTTTCCTTACCGTCGAGTACGAACCAGTCAGACTGCAGCTTTCGCTGGATTTCGAAAGCTAATTACAGTTCGAGTTCGAGGGTTACTCGAAACCGAACCGGTGACCCGAGGTGGAAATCCAACCGCGCCACTCGACGGAAAGGGAAGGATCTCGTGCATCGAGATCATTATTAGCCGGTGCATAATGCGAGTTGATTAAAGTCTGAAGGAGCAACGATTATTAAAGTGGCGTTGATAACGAGGGACGTCCCGTATCCTGAGGAAATCTCGTTGTCAGATTGTTGAATTATTCCCGGGGATTTTAATTGCTCCGCTATATCAGCTGGTCGTAGGATGGTCGCATTTGCCTAATTGATACCTTCTTCCTTCCATAACGAATTAATCTCGTAACGTTAACGTTATTGTTGTTGTTGTTGTTTTTGTTATTATTGCTATATTGTTTCCAGCTTCGATGCGGAAGCAGAAATGAAAAATGAAGTAGGTATTGGGACTGAATTAAGCGGATCGTTGATTTGAAATGAAACTACTCGAGCGTATTTAAAGTTAATTTTAATTAAAAATTAGAAAATTATAATACAATACAAAACGGTAAAACGACTTTTCAGTTGCTAAAACTGCTTTTGTAAATAACAATGAATCAGTCATGAACGACGATAACCCTGTAATATTCGGTTGTTCACAATTTCCACTTTATGTACGTACATATGAGCTTTTTCGCTTAAATCGGTAGATCTACTATGCACAGAGCAAGGAGTTAGTCTTTCTGCGAGCACTCGCATCGCGAATCTGATGTCGTGCTGCCAACTTTCGACACACGTTAGAACACGCTAGAAAATAAGCGCCGGACTCGCTCGTATGCAGTAATCAACATATCCAGTAGTTGAAAAGCAGAGACCGACTACAAAGTTATCGGTCGAGGTTTTATCGAAGCTTCCAGGAGCTTAAATTCACGACTCTTGGTAACGGTGGCGCCACGACAAAGCTTTTAAAAGCGCTTTCAGAAAATATTCTCAAAAGTATTTACCCATGTTGCGCTCCACGCTTTCTATTTACGTATCTCTTATACCGTGGCTATTAATATTTCAACTCAAAAATAATCAATGTAGACGCATACACGCACGCCTTTCTATCCCTTTTCGCTTCTAATATCGAGCTATCCTTATCCCAATCCCTGCACGACCATCCTAATCCCTGCTGATGCTTCGAATCTATATTGATCCGTGTCAGACTCGTGGTAACAACTTTGACAAATCGTGTCAAATCTTCCGGTGGCAGTGAAAACGAACCGTGGCCGTCTGACCGGTGTCGTAGATTAATCTTAATCAGGTCGCCGAAATCGCGGAAGGCGGCGACGGAACACCGCTTCTTGCATGGGTTCACTCTTCGCAGATCCACCTAGAAATATTTTCGTTCCCGATATAGAAGCACCGGCGTATAAATACGCAGCGAACGGGCAATAAAAATATCGACGAGCAGCCACTCGAGAAGAGACGAGCGAGGACTCGACACAACACCGCGATCACTTTCTATTTTCACGGAGGGGTACACTTAGGACGATGGCACTTTGTCATCGCAAATGCTATTGACTCTACTGACAGTCGAATGGAATCGAGCGAAGGAACTCTATTCGATTCTATGAAAGGCGAGAAAGACGAACGAAATTGTTTGTCTGTACAATTATGAAAATCGTTGTCGAGGAAATAAGAAGAGAAATGCATACAATTAATGAACTCGAAACTACGGGTGAAGTTAGTCCAAAGTATCGTGAATTGAAAAGGAAATTAATCGAATGGGAAATTAATCGCTTCGGTATTACGGAAATTGAAATTGGTTGATCTAAAATAAATTGAAAGCATCGTTGATTAATGTGTCGCAAACGCTTCGTTGATTTGGCTACGTAGATACTATGAATATATTGAGTTGGCAACTAAGTAATTACCACCTAATGACAAAATCCGCAATCACTTAGTTGCCAACCCAATACTAGGTCTGAAATAAATATGGGAACGTACAAGGCGAGAAATAGACGATTTCGTGAAAAAACGAATCAAACACTAATTTACATATTTTTTACTCCGATAAAGGACGAAGCTTTAAATATTTAATATCGAACAGAAATCAAATTACGATATTATTCGACGATTCTAGCGATACAAAATAACGACTAAATAAAAAATAACGAAAGTGACGAAACAAAACTTGATATAGTCAGGAAAAAATACACAAATGAAAACCGAGAAAGCATGGTGCAAAGTTGAACGCGAGACCGAGGAGGGATTGATATTTCATACGTTCTAGCCCACTTTCCCATTGGATACAAGTGTATAACGTTCGGACAAGAATAGAGCGAGTTAGTCATCTTGAGTTTCTCCCGGTAATGTCGAAAAGCATCGACTAAAAATTTTCCTGACGATTTCGAACGATGAGTCAATATATTTTTTCCCTTGTCGCGGGGTGGATGTCGCGTCACGTGTTTATCGGCCGTTCATTCCATATTTTCCGATTCTGATTCTTTCTTTATTCGAACGGTCAATGGATGCTGCTAAAAAAATTCCTTTCGATATGCGTCACTTTCTACAAATGTTTCCCATAAAATATTCACGATCGGTATTACCTTGCGTGCTACGAGTTAGATATATGTATTTTACTTGGGTATTCTTATTTCCTTAAAAATAACAAGAATTGATTTTTAACAAAAACTCCCAAACGTCGTAAAATTTGTGACTGCAATAAGGATACGGTTTCTATTAAAATTATGACAGTCGTTGTTGGCAGAAAGGAGAAACGTCAGGATGATTCATTGGAAATTTTTGGGGAACGTATATTCTGAAGCAAATCAAAGTCAAGTGTAATTCAACTTTTTAATAAATGTTTTTATTTTGCTTTTCAACAGGTCTGAGTGATTAAGATTAATGATTCCTTATGTAAATTTCTACATACTTAATAATCATAATTATTTCTTGAGTAGAAGTTTAATGGAACGCCACACCTTTGAAATAACATTCAGTTTTAAAATACGCTTCTTATTTCACTCGGACGAATTTTCACGCATAGTATCAATTAGCGGTAAAAAAGCTAAACTTGAAAATACTGACGTTATTGGCATTAAGTTCACACGCTACGTCACTTACACTTATCACCTATAGAAATTCTAACTAAAGTATGTACTTTAAAAAGTAAACACACGAAACCCACGTAACGCAATGATATATCGGTATCACTGTCTTCCTGCAATTTCTTAAACGCATCAGTCGCCCGCAATAAAGATAAAATAAATCCTCATCGAATGATAAACCGAATCGTATTAGTTTCCTTCACATCCGAAGCTTCTGTCCCGAACAGAATTCGGATCGTTTAAAATAACCGATCAGAAAGTAGCACGGCAGTAAATTCGAGCAGACGATACCGGCCTGTGTATCGCCTTTCATATTTCCACTTTGCGGCGAGGATACAATGTTTTCCCTTCTGGCACACTACACTCGCGCGAGCAAAAATGTATTAGCCCGATGCATACAAAATAGTTCTCTTCGTCTATTCTGATAAAATTAATTTATTTTTGGGAAAAGAGTGTGTAATATTTTCAAGCAATTAGTTGCTGTTAATAAGCTTATTTCAGGGAACGACATTTTACGCGCGATCAATTTAACGCGTACAACAGGGATTACAAATGTGTCTGCGTTCAAAATGCAATTCCTATTTACATCTTTCGAATCAGGCCAGATCCCATTGTTTATGGATTTTGTAAGGTATTCTCGGAGATGGTATTGTGCGCAAAACGGAACAACTTAATGATCGTTGTCGACCTGAATACCGTGTGTCGATACCCCGTGTAATTCACGTTAACGAAATGGGACAAGATCGATCCGCTTTTCACCTCAACAATTCGTTCTTCGGATAAACAAATTTTCATCTTCGACGCTATTAACCGAACGAACATGATTTAGCGTTACTCTGGGTCCTAATATTTTTTTCAATTTGAAACAATATTTTTTTACACGAGGAAGAGCTATTTGATTCGGTCCCTTAAAAGTCGCTGTTCTAAATCGTAGAGAGAAATCTCTAACGAGCGTTTTAGAGTCCACCTGTTGCATTCTTCCTGACTCGATCGACGACCGTAATTATAGAATAGTAATGGGTATAACCGGAGATATATCGAATACAACATTTCAGTTCGGTTGCTATTGAACTATTGCCATGTTATCGAATTCTGAAACGTAGTTCGACGAGAAACTCGACGAAGACTCTGACGTTGAAGCTTGTAACCGGAAAGGTGTCGTTTCATTAACACGGAGGAGGTTTATTTTTATTTAGAAAAGTGAAACTACGAATAACGGTACAAAACAATATCGATAGTATCAAAAGCCTAAATTATCTTTTTGCTTTTAGTTTCACGCATCCTCCTTCTAAAAATGAAAAAAAAGAGATAGGTACGAATAATGTCCGTTTCGTAATTCGGTTGGCAACCATCAGCAGCACAATATTCAACGTTATAAGTATACAAAATATACATGCAACATTGTGAGTACCAAGCTCTTCAACAGCAACGTGTAAAAGGAGCACCAAGAGTTTCGATCATCGAGAACATCGATCACCGTATAATCGACTCAAGTGGTCAATGTTTCCCAAGCTATCCAACGACTCTGTTTACAAACGTTAAACTCACAATTGAGAAGTCAAGAACTTTCAACCTGCGATACTTAAGGGAATTCAGTCGAGCGAGAGAGCGAAACCGTGGGTATATTTAGAAAATTGGGGCAGTGTGCTCATCCGACGACTCGAAGATCGTTATAGACCTTTTTTACGCGAAACACAGAAACCACACGGTATTTTTCTATCGTTCTCTTTTTACGATCTCGAATTAATTCGTAAACATTCAGGAATAGCAACATCGAGCGATTTATCAACGTGACGAATTAATCACGATGACATTCGTTAACACCGTTACATAACCGAATCGCGTACCAGCGAACCCAAATTAATGCGAGTCCAGCTTTTCGAATGACGGCCAAGAAAAATCATAACGACTCCATTCGGCGTGACATACATCACGCTGTTGACAACATCTAAGATCGCTTCGATTCCGCGAATAATTTTCTAAAACACAATTCAAAGTGATTAAACCCCTAGGCGCCGAACAGTGAATTTGTGGAAGTACGTCCACTCGATACACGAAGCTCCATAACTGGGTTATATTCCGTTTCAAACTTTACTTCCTGCTGGGTAACGATCGTTTAACTGGACAGGATTAATTAGGTTTGTGACTGGTTCGAGCGGATCGCCATTTAACGCATAAAATTGTAAAAATTTTAGTGAAATATTTTGTTGAAAATAAAAGATTTGTTCGTTCATTCGCGAAACTTTAGGCAGAAGGTTAGGAGGCTGTGATTTGTCGCTAGAAGTAAAAATACCCGGTTAGTAACAGTCTGACTATTGTTCCTCGACTATACTACAAGCTTCATCCTGATTGTGTTGTAATTTTATTAGAAAATTTGTCCGATAAGACTTGGCTATCGTTTTCACATGATTTCAAAATCGACAACGAAGAACAAAGACTTGTTGGTTACATCTTGTAGCGTACATGTCATGTTTGAAAATTACGTGTCCTAGTTTTCATCTCAACTTGGTTTACAGTCTTTGGAATATAGCAACAATTATATTTTGGTAACAGTTTCTTGCTACAACACAAGCACTGCTTCAGGCTTAAGCGGACAAATTCTTCACGCGAATCGCGTGGTCTGGAAGGGATAACTCGAAGAACTACGAATCCTTTGAATCCGTAATTAATGGTGGTATGTGAAATAATAACGAACGATACCTAATATGATATCTGAAATATCCTTCAAATTCCTGCCTCAGTTGTAGGAAATTACCGTTTTTTAATCTAGGATTTCCGTAAAACTATCTTTTCTATTTCCCTTTCATAAAATCCTTACTACGATGGTATCTATTGTCTAAAATTCAATTCCCCGAAAGACCACATTACGCGTCAGCTAATTTGGTAAATATCATAAAAGTTTATTTGCGACCAGTTACTCTCCAAATTAGTCTCAACTCGTTAATTCGCCCGCTTATGCAAAGATAAAAACTTACAAACTTCGAAAAGATCGTATCGTCCCTGTCGAAAATTTCTCTTCGATAAATACCGTTCTCTTTCCACGCCGTTCCACAACCTCCGTAAACAGAGTGGACGTAAAAAGGAACAGTCGGTAGGGATCGTGGCCGCATATCCGGCGAAACATGCCGCCGCGAATTGCAAACACGGATACGAGGGAGTTTCGACGCGATAGGTAGTGTGCAGGCCGATGAGATGGCTTTCGGAACTCTCTTTCGAATGGAAGAGCGGCCGGAGGGGCGAGAAGTCGATGGCGGTGGGAAAGAGAGAGAGAGAGAGAGAGAAAGAGACAGAGAGAGACAGACAGAGACAGAGAGACAGAGAGAGAAAGAGAGTCAGTTATTCTGGTCCAAGCTCTTCCGATGCGCTTTTCTCGATGGTGGCTGGAATTCTCCGCCAGGCGGAGCCACGTGGCCGTCGTCGGAGGACGCGGAGTGGGAGCAAGGTGATGAAGAGGACGCAGAAGAGAAGGGGCCAATCTCAAATTACTTGGTGAGCTCCCGGCTAGGCCGAACGAACATCTTTGCCCACCATTGCCCGGCGACCTTTTATAGACACTCGACGGGAGTGGGGGAGGAGCCGGGAGGTCGAGGAAATTTGGTGAAAACTGGAAGTTTCTCGGTTGACAAAGATTTCTCGGGTTTTAACATATTTTCTAGCTACACATTTGTTCGTATCTTTCTCGATCGAGGAAAGACGATGGGCGGATGATGATTTATGGATGAAAGTGGGAAAAATCGAATTCGAGAATTTGGAAAGGAAAGGAGATGGTTCGGTTGTCCCCTGTTGCTGTTTCGAGTGAAGGAAAATGGATTATAAGATATAAATACGGGAGGAATTCGCGGCGATGGTGGGGAAAACGCTAGTAGAATGGGAAGCTCCTGTTTCAGACGGCCGGCTAGTAGAATGGGTAAATGATTGAGCGCAGAGATATAGATACAACGGAATTACGTCGATGTATGTTTATGTAAAATTAGTGGTGAGTATCTAAACATTTTTTTGATGTTATACACTATAGGTCATAGTGTATGGTTTTATGTACTATTAATTAAAAAGTGTTAAAATCAGAGAAAGATATTTACTTTCTTTCTTTTTCTTAAATTAATGGTTTAATTGTTATTTGCCTAAAGTAGAGTCTCTAGTTCTAAAGTACTTCTTTCACCTTGGAATTCCCTTTTATCAATTTCTGTTTACAAAAGATTCAAATGCAACAACAACTTCTGGATTTACTTTATCTACAGTAGTCAGATAGAGTATTTATTGAATTATTATAACTAGATTGCGCAAGATCGTGTGTTTGTAGATAATAAAAAGGTGATATATATAAAGTAGAATTTCTTATTTCAGTTACATTTCTTTCTTTATTTTCCTAAAAGTATGTATCTGTATAAGCATCCACAGCCTAATTATAGTACACAAATTTGCCTTACACGACATGACTCATTCACCAGACAATATATAAAATAACATATGTGTAAGTAAAAGATATAAAAATAAAGAGATAAACACCGGTATATTAATGTTGCACATTGCTTGGCCTCATACCCTACCATTCGATAGAAGATTATTGATAAACAAACGAGTAAATCAACATGAATAATAACGTATCACTAGATACGATTTATCAATAACGTTTCTCTAACGTTTCTCCTGTGTAAATGGAATGTTAAACAAATTTCAAGAACCGGAGATCGCAATGCCAACGTCGATGGAAACACGCTCGGTATTCTTGTTAGGCATCGTCGCAACGTCAACGATGCTGTGAGTGTAAATAACGAAAAGCTCAACGTTTTACCGCAGCTGTGAGAGATAAAGGCGAACTTTCGACAGATTTAAAGAATTCGATTCGGAGACGGCGATTTTGATCTCCGATCACCTGTTGCCCGATCGATCAACCTCGTTCAATCAACTATTACGCGTTGTTATTTATAAAACAATTCGCTTTTGATTTGATTCGAGGGCGAGTAAAATTATAAAACGTGCTCCTGACGCGGTGAGTGGGCGCGTAAAAATAGTCGCGGATGATTCGACGATTCTAAAATGATTTTTGGCTTTCATATGACACTGGTCGGTGACGTAGCGCGATTGTTACGTAGCACTTTCTTTTACGCCCATGTTGTTATAGATTCGAACATGTCAACGACTCTCGCTCATCGATGGTCGATCCACGAATGAAACCGATGACCCTGCAGCTTTTCAAGTACGGCATATCTAAATCGGTATACGAAGTGAGACGCGGTTGCAGAGGTCGAACGTTAAGCGAATAATTCTACGAAACGCGAGGCGTGGGACGCTAGGAGACGATTCTGGTTCTACTCGTCCAGAGCTACGATAATTTCGTACTCAGAAACGATCTTCGATCGGAGACGGTACACCTGTTGAGCTTCGAAGCTTCATTACACTGAAAATTATTCTGCATTACTTCGTGTGTGATTTATTTATTTTCGCGCGTAAGCCGAATGTTAGTCACGTTAACGTTTTCAAAATTTTGGTATTTATGTTTCTTAGTTAAATTTCGAAAAGCTTTCGAAACGAAAAAAAAAAAAAATTGTGCCATAGCTGAAATAAATTTTTTCTAGAAGGGATAATCTTTTCTAATCTTAAACGATGTTTTATAAAAGAAGATAAATGCTTTTTTTCGCTATATGGTATTATTTTTAGTATAAGTTTATTGCAGTGGAGAAAGGCACAACATACAGTATCTAACTATCGAATGTTATTTTGTAAACATGCCAAGAAAAATAGGAGATATTGATATCTCAATATTTGGAACAATATGAGACGCAATAAGCATAAGACGCAATAAATTTACAAAGTGACGCACTGTATTATAACAAGTAGATTACAACTGAAAATAAGATAATATGCAAACTTCAACCTTGCATTAACGAAATTGCTGGCTTCAGCTCAATAACACAGCAATACTACATATTTTTCTATTCTCTTTGATCCTGGGAATATTCTGTACTTCGTAAGTACAAGATCTGGACAAATGATTTATAAATACTGTTTTTAGCGCGATGACTGGCTGAAATGCTACGGTCTAAATCAATTTTTTTACCGACATGAAATATCTATATTATTATTTTTCAATATATCAACAGTTGAGATGTTTATGGAATGGTAATCCTGGCTATTTCGTCATAATTATTCCTTCGACAACAAATTCGTTATAACGTTCCCATATTATCAACGATTGTCAACATTTCCTTCTTAATTTATCGATACATGTGTAACTCGAGTTATGAAACTATTTACATTCTAAAAATTACTGCCTTTTTCCAAATGAAAACAGAAATTAACTCTCGTTAATTAGTCGTCATTGTTCGTCGATACGTCGTTTATTATAAAAGATACTTAACATTTGACTGTACAAATGTAAAATCACGATGTTTCGATTATCATTAATGTATCGCACGATCATAAGCCACCCAATGATAATGACAACGACGAAGATAATAACATCAGATTTACCAGATAGCAAACGAACGATTATAATGCAATATATCGCACAATATATTATTCTATGCTGTTCCACCTAAATCTTAATAATCGCTACAATTTATTTCATCTCATATCCATATCCCTATAAATTTTCGCCGTTTCGTTTCTTTCCTATACAAGGAACTATTTCCTATACACCTAACAACGAACAAGCAAACCTAAACAGGACGTTCAAAACACGTAACGTTTCTAGAACGAAGCTGAGAAAGAGAAAGAGAAAGATAAGGAAAAGGGTAGATAAAATGCAATTGAACACGGCATAGCCGTTTCCCTAAGCAGGAGGCCGTTTGGCAGACACGCTAGGAAACGTGGGCGTTCGAGTAACGGTGGTGGTCGTCGGTTAGTGGTTCCCCTCGACGGACGACGAGGACGAGGAATGACCACGATGACGAGTCGTCGTCGCATGTTCCTGGTGGGGGTCGCTGATCTAACGCGCTTGCGCGGAACCGTCATTTTGACGAAGCCATGGAGCCGCCGGCGCGCCATACGAACGACGACGGGTCGCGCACTACGAGTAGGGCGCTGGTCGGCTCCGAAACCCCGAAGAAGAAGAAGAACAGAATAAGAAAGAAGACGAAGAACAAGCCGAACAAGAAGCGGCGAGGAGGAAGAAAAGTGGTAGCAAAATTATATTACGACGATTATATTTTTGTTTGAAAGAAATTAAACGACTGTAACAGCCGACGCATCGAGGCTGTAAGAGGCTGCTTTTAGGCGAGAAAAGACCGAGGAAGAAACGAATCTCTCGGCTCCATACGGGGACAAATTATCTTGGTGAAAATAGCGAGTGAATCTAGCGAACAGGATGTCTTCAGCGGTCGCTAAAGCTTCCAAGTACACGTACCGCTCCACCGGCGGTGGTACTGCCGATGTCAGCATCGAATACAGCGCCGACCTGAGCACTCTCTCCAGACTGGAGGTAAGTTCCACAGAAACGAATGCTATTTTACTCGTTTTTCTTAAAAGGTATCTTGATATAAGATAGTCACGTTTAAGAGCACAACGATGCTCCGTTTTTCTTCGTTGCTTTTCGATGGCCATAAATAATTATTTAAACTATTATTCGTTTAGATACTGTTCTATATATATTAAATATGACCTTTTTTTAATTCGACTTTTTTAATCTTAATTTCATCTCTTTACTTTTGATATAATAGATCGTTAATAAAGATTAGTCTCTGAAAAACTGGTTAGTTACCATGTTGTAGAAGTATCGCTTACAACTAGTTACTAAGAATAGGAAGGGAACGGGAGGATCGCTGAAACGTACGAACAAAACTATTAATGTTCCATCCACGTAATAGCTAAGGTATTTCACTGGTAATAGTCGAAAGTATCTTTCGCGAAATATAATGTATGATAGGACGTCTTACGTACCTCTCGTTAGGTCTAAATTCGTTGATCCGAAGAATCCAAGGTTTTAGCGAACCTAGAATGTTCATCCAAGTCTGCCCGATGATGCAACACGAAGAGAGCGAGACAGAAGAACGAGAAGAGGATCGAAACACCGGGGTTCTCGGAGGAAGTCCTTCGATTTATGTTTCCTTGAACGACGCGACGAAAGAACAAGAAGGACAAATCACGTAGAGGAAGTGATCGCTGGTGAAAAGGTGAAATGTCGAGCAGTGACCGATTTCGGGGACAGTGAGACGCGAGAAAGTTCAGTGACCATAAGGGATATTAGTGCCAACCCTGACGAGGAACGAAAGTGTCGTAGACGGTTCTGTAGCTATCAAATTGCTCGTGTACGAAAATAGTCGTAAATATCGGTCCTAAATGACGATCGTGCCACGAAGGAGTGACATCTTCGAATGATCCACAAAACGTTCTCATCGAGAACATTGATCAATGTATCCCATCCGGATCTTCTTGTGGCTCGTCTTCGGCTACCCTGATTATGCCAATCTCGTGGCTTCAACGAAAAAACTCAACGAAGGAGGAAAACTCGAAGAACAGAACCAGGAAACGTGTATTCGTCTATAGACTCAAGTAAGATTGTTCATTTTTTTTTTTTTTTTTTCTTATTTCTTTCAACTCGAGAAGAACCGTTTGCCATTGATCTCGTTATGGAACACGTACAGACGAGTGCACGTTCCTTGGTTCCTCGGTTGAGAAACGACCCCGATGAACGGTCGCTGAAAACGAAGATCCTCCTGTTCCTACCGCGAGTCAGCCCGTTTCAGAGGCTGTCCGTCTTTCTGAAATACCTTCCGAGCCTCCGTCTGTTGGATATTCTCGTCGGCCGATTACGTAAAGCATCGACCCTCTGTAACGTGGTCCGTGATACGCTCTAATCCTTTTTGCCTCTCGTTTCAGGACAAAATCCGCCTGCTGCAGGATGACCTGGAGTCTGAGAGAGAGCTGCGTCAGAGGGTGAGTTTCCTTTCGATCGATCCTCTTGCAACAGTTTTCCTCTGTGAATTCTTATCTTCTAGCGGAGATCGATTGATCGTTTGACGTCGAACCGTTTCTTCTAGTGAAACGTGTGATTTCCTTGCTTCGAATTATAGTAGAATACTATTTATTATATTTGTATCTTTCTTTATTTTTTAATAGCGGGGAGTGATTACTATCTTTCTTTGCCTTTTTCTTATTCCGATAGTGAAGAATAATTCCTGCATGCAAAAAGTAACTCGTATTTTTTTCACGCGAGTAAATAATTACCGCGGTTAGTTTACAGAACACAGAAAACATTTTGATCAAGACGTTCTCCGTTTTCTTTAATATCGAGATATCGAAAGGAATTCGAGTTAAGCACACGTCGAGATTCTATAGATAAAAATACTAAAACGGCCAGAAGTAAACGTCAATTCTGAGACTTTATGTAATCCGGGTATTGTGAATTTTGAAACTGATACAAAAAAAGCGGGGCTGGCCTGCTCTCCATCATAGAGTGGGGAGCAGTAGGTCGAAATGTCCAGCTCTCGAGTCGCAGCTATTTTTGGGGATGCGCGCCTCTTCAGCGTACGAACTCGCATTCCTCTCTCGTGTTCGGCCAACAAGTATCTACGTCTACCTGTTTAAAAAGACAGAACCAAGAAAACCTGATACTTTTATCGGAAATTTACTTCGTACGAAAGAAGCTAAAAGACGATACTAAGAAAACTTGAAATTTGTTCGAATCATAAAATATCATTCGTCGATTAATCATCGAATAATTTTGTCTTTCAACGTGACACAAAATATATAAATATAGTTTTCAAATTAATTATAGATAATAAATTTCTTTATTTGCGTATCAAAATTTGGAAGATTCTAAAAATATTTAGAACGTAAACTTTTGATACATTTTAGAGTAGTAGAGTTTAATATTCTAGAAACAATGATAGTCTCTGTTTAAATAGAGCGTTAAATTGGAAGATTCTTTGCGTTTCATTGTGCGATCAAACTTCAAGGAAATCAGATTCGTAATGCTATTTGTAATACGTGACTTGAACCGGTGCCAGCGACATTTTCCCTGCTTCGAAACCGTAAAAACTTGGAAATTATGATCGTATTTAACACGTATCATCCGATGAAGTGTCCGGTTAATTATTCTCGTGGAGAATAAACAGTCCACGTTGCTTGGATCGCGTTTCTTATTACATAATGTTGCGACTTCTTGTTACTTTCATTACGATTATCGTTTGAATCGATTTCCTGATATTTAAATATCCATACACGCGTAGTTAACTATACAAGTATCCTGATACGAGGATATAAAGTCTTCTATACATTTAAACTACCAAATAATAGATTTTTGAATAATACATTTTTTATCAAAAAGTTCATATTAAATTTCACCACTTCGTATAGTTACAAATTTAATTATTTATCCTCGAACAATCAAAAATTTGTCCAACTTTAAATTCCATCGAGTTGGATTTTTCTACTGGAAACTATTTTTCCGCTCGATAAATGATCGATAAATCTTCTATTATCAGAGACAAGGTTAAAGAGTCATGGTTAAAATAAGTTCTATATTTTCCTTTAATATTTTCCTACACGTTCCTTCGGGACAACAAGTCGCATTTTAACAATAAGTAATATCAGCATTCAAGAACCATGGTGAACGTTAATGGTTTCTAGAGAACTAACAGTTATGGTGGTGTCGCGCGACTCTCTTTTCTCGATAAACGCCTCGTTTGTAATATGAATAAAGCTCCCGATATAGAGGCAGTCCGTACGAAATTAGATCGTTCTATTCGCGGTCCAAAGAAACCTGACGTCAAGCTTGCACCGAGCTGTTCACATCGTTTCTCGAGGCCTCTTTCCAAAACAATGCCGCGCGTCTCGATTACACTCGACGTGTATCAACAAGAATGCCATCTCGATGAATTCATACTCGACGTATAGAAGTTAGGAACGATTCGAATTCCTTATATCAGTGGTACGTTTCTTGACGCGTTATGGAATGTTTTACGAGGTTTCTTATGTTTATTATCAGGGAAATGGAACGATCGATCCTTGATCCTTTTTCAAGTGGTAGAGATGTTTGATGTTTGAATCGAGTGGTGCAAGAATTCGTAAATGGAATATTTCAATACGCGAAGAGTTATTTTTAAATATTAAACGAGTCAAGGAATTGCAGAAATTGAAAATTTTCATTCTGTGCTTTCTATAGCTTCGGAGATTTTCAAAATTCACGATACGATTATTGAGTCGATAATGATAAGCATGTCCCGATAAAAAATGTTAGTTTCACAAAGTTTTAGCTACGTTATAAACGTTTGTTTTATATTTTATTTAAATTGAATTTAAAGTGTAATAGTAGAAAGATCGTCTATTGGCACAGAGGATTACGACCACAAAAAGGAAAGCAAAATAACAAAAATAAGTGGAAAAAATTCAAGCTTTTGTTTCTCATTATACAGAAACTAATTAAATGTTAATGCTTAGTTGACTCCTAAAATAATTAAAAACAATTAAAATCTCTATAATATTCATTTATTTATCACTATGTCTCTTAACTGATAGATTTTAATCTTTTCTATTTAATCTGCAGATTGAACGCGAGCGCGCTGATTTGAGCGTGCAAGTCATCCAGCTGTCCGAACGTCTCGAAGAGGCAGAGGGTGGCGCCGAATCTCAAGTAAGTCTCGGAACGAATCGTTCCAACGAAACACGTAATATAATCGTGTAATTCTTAGATTTACAGATTTTATTCGATTAAATTTCATTAATAACGCAATATTAACGATCTCTATTACAATTAAACAGTTCGAGATTAACAAAAAGAGGGACACGGAACTGGCCAAGCTGCGCAAACTACTCGAAGATGTTCATCTCGAGAGCGAGGAAACCGCGCATCTTCTGCGCAAGAAACACCAGGAAGTTGTTGTCGACTTCCAAGATCAAATCGATCAACTTTCGAAAGCACGCGCCAGGTCAGCAAATTAATCAAAATTATAATCCTTCAAAAATATTTATTTTTATATATCTAAACACAACAGGTTAGTCGAAAGTTTAGTCGAAAGTATGATATTCTCTATATTTGTTCTTCGGTATATTAATACGTACCTTCTTCTTCGTATCGTCGCACCTACCAAAGCAATTAGTCTGATACATTCGTCAAACGATACTAAAAACAGTTACATAACCATTTACTCAATTACCTTTGGTATATCTTCGTTCTATTTTCAGTACGGCATCATATCGAACACACAAACATGACCAGATACTATACAAATTATACCTGACACTTCTAAAATAATCCAAAGTTAACCAAAAATATACTTCGCCGTGTATTTCTAGTAATTCGTTCTCCACAATTCCAAGCTACATCGCTGCTGCGTAAAAGCGTATTTTCGATAACTCTAATATCTAAAACTTCGATAATTTCAAATATCCGATAAAAATTTGATTCCCAAGCTTTAGTTAACATCAGATCGCAGATACTCGACCGAACTAGGCATTATTCGACCAGATACGTTTCATATAAACGCTTCGAGAGTACGCGTTACCTTCTGCTAAAACGAATCCACTGAAAACGATATTAAATCCGAGCAACGAAACGAAACGCGATAACATTCTGTCCGAGGGAGTCGAAACAGGCGTCGAATCTCGATAGGGTGTAAGGTACGCTGGAATAGGAACACCAATAAACCGTGGTTAATTATATACACCTGTGAAAATAAAATCGCGGCCTCGCGATCCCGTTCTTTGAGGTCAAAGCGCGCGAACGCTGTGCAAAGCGTCAATAAACAGTTCACCGGAAGTTCGAAGATTCGTCGAAACCCAGTTTCGTTGCTCGTGTATTATCGAACTGATAGAGAAACACAGAAGAAGAAGGGAAAGACGATGGATTAAAATGTGGAAAGAAACGAAATGGAAAACAAGGATGAATCACTGTTGGATCGTTAATTATAGCAAGTATCGCGCGGAACGAAAGCGTATTCGAAAATTGCGGGAATTATGCTCGACGATACTGGCCTCTGGCCAAACAACGAAGTTACTCGCACCTGAAATACGCGTAGACTCGTTCCCCCAGCACTTCTAAACATAACCAACTTTTCGACGTCCCGGCGCCCCAATGCGCGATATCGCTCGTTACAAGGACGCCTCCGTTTCGAGAATTTATCGAGCTGTCATCTAGACGTTGTCTATTATTTCGCGTGTCTGCTGTCTGTGGTCTCTATCGAGTCTCAGGAAGCTTAGTAATAGAAACTTTTTTAAACCCCTTCTCTTTGGTCGCCAATGTTTGACTAAGGTCTTACAGTGTACGGCGGAGGATTGTTATTATTGCGTAATATATAGTTGTAATTTTTTTCAAGTTAGAGTTGGGAGCATGTTTCAACGATTAGAGTGACGATTAGGTAAAAGTTTTGTAGGAGAGATCGTAATTAAAATTCATATCAATTTTGAGTATACTAAATGTGTAACATATTCGGCACAAGTTTGATATGGACAAAGATCCGACTTTATTGCAAAGACCAACGCTTCATTGGGGTTTTATCAAATCGGATATATTGCGTAACGTGGAATAAACGCCATTGATTTCTTGAATGATACTGACACTATGTATGCGTTTAGTTTCTATTTAATTCAATCACGATTCAAGAAGATAAGATGAACATTATTGAGTATATAGAATACTTTCACAGTAACATATTAACGACGATATAATCTTGGCTCGCGATAATATATTGTTTGTAAAAGATGAATGAGAAATGATTATCTCTTCCTGATCTCGCTTTATTAGTAAATTAGTGTCCGAGGAAGTTCATCTATTCTCGTTTCACAATGCTAAAAATAAACCAATCACCGCTTCATATAAATTTCAATATACATGTTTACGTTTACTTCTAATCAAACTATTTTCCAACACAAATTTGTATTTAGAAACGTATTACTTATTTGTCTGGAGAATATGAAACTTTGGTGTCTAATTCATGTTATTTAAATCTGACATTTCCACTCTGATCGTGCAATTTTCTTCTACAATTCATTGATTTCCACATACTTCACGAATACAAAAAAAAAAAAGCACAACTCAGAGCTTAGAACGTAAACGATTCTTTTCCTCGAGTTTAGTCGACGAAACCGCTTCCTTGTCGCACTTTTTGAAGTTAAAAAATCACGTTCCGTGGCGTGAAATATCAGGAAGCTTCTTTCGAACGTATTTCTGTAGCATCAGCGCGCACAAGTGGAATGGTTGATCAAGAATGCGGCCTGAAATTAGAGCCCAACTGGGATTCCGTTCTAAATGTACCCTCCAGCGAAAGCAATTACGACATTTATACATCAACGGTATCGCGACGAAGCAACAGCTAATTGCCTCTTAATATTTCAACCAGCGAAATAGAACAGCCCAGTCGCCATTAACGACGCTGGAAAATAATAAATGAAGACTAGTTACGACGTTATAAACGTAAAATGGCCGTTTCATCGACTTCCGTGACTTTTCAGGAAGATGCAAATTCCACCTCGGTTCCTTTTCCTTTTACGATCTTCTTTCAATTACCTTCGTAGAAGAGAGAAAAAGAAAAAAATAACGATAAAGGGAAACACGAGGTATTTAGAGTATTTGCACAGCGTTACAAAAAGTTTCCACCTGTTGGTACAAGAAGGGCGTTTAAAATGCCTTTTAAAATAGCCCTGTCCCATCTTTCAAGCTGCTTTCGCCGCTCTCTTTATTACACAGCTTCCATTATCTTCTTGTTATTCGCTTGTTCTGCCCTTTTCTCTTCAATCTTATTCTTTTTCCTCGTTTTCTCTTTCCTAGATTGCATACACGTTCTATCTTTTTCAATTTGATAAACTCTTTCCGTTCGTGATTCTCGTTTACCTATCCTATAAACCCTTCCCCTGCTAGTTTTATTACTTCGATTGCAATCTTTTCCTTACACACGCGCGGTCTTGTTTCTTCTTTCTTCGTATTTGTACACTCCCTCCGCCGTTCTCTGAAAACGTATAACCTCGTTTCCGAACGAATTCCTTGGCCTCCAACTCTTTTCCGATCCCAGAATCGAAACTGCAACTTTAATTCTCTTGTCGTCGTTTCGGTATCTTGTCATTATCTTCATCGTCTCGTCGTTGTATTGTCATTCTGCAACTTCTAACCCTTTTCAAGGCGTTTACGCAAATTCGCATACTTTCCTAAACATTACCGAAGAAACAGAACCTAAACAAATACTTATTCATCGTTATAGATTAATTTTGTATCTATAAGGAATATATCGAAATAAACTAAAGCAATTTATCTTGCAACATTCGAATACGATTTTTATCACGGCAAAGTTAATTACCATAAGTCGAATCAAGATATTTTCTCACGCTGCATTAGAATAGTTAAAGTTAGAGTAAAAGTAAAAAATTGAAATAGTTCACTCGTATATATTTCCGTGTATTATAGACGTTCTCCATATTTTTTTATACGTCCCATAAATGCATAAACACTCGTCAGTTTATTTATTCGTTTCCTTCTCGTTCTTCGCCACTGCCTCCACCATTTGCCCTGACTTTCGCAACTTTCCCCTTTACGACTTTCTATCCCTCCGTCCCTCTCTGTCCCTTTTTCTCGCTCTCTAGCTCTTGCTACATCCCTTCCTCCTGCTCTTACGTTTTTATTCTACTGATTCCCCCCGCGAGACGCTTTGCTCGCACGGCCGCTACTCGGCTTATGACTATTTTTAACCGTGCGAGTCGCGCGGCAATCCACAACCCTGTGTTGCCGCGCCATATTAGTACAGGCGACCGGCCCGGATCCCCACTATCCTCGGAATCGGCCGACACCTTACACCCTCTGTGTGTTACGTGTAGGTGGACCACCGATATCGTCGCTAGCCGATCCTCCCTATCTCTTCCTCTGTCTCTGTATTTTATTTCCATCTTGTTCGCACAGATTTGTCAACATACATGCGAAGGAGGATGCGCAGGAACAAGATACTTTTTCTATTTAAAAGATTAAAGAGGATTAAAGGAGAAGATTCGATCGAGGTGATTTGATCGCATTATCGATCACAAATTGAACATTTGAGTGGACCGTAATATTCGATTACGGTTGCAACTGTACATCGTTCATGATGGTTTATTCTTTCGTTGAAGTAAAGTAAACGTAAAAGTTTCGCTTGATCTCGGGTTAAGAAGTTCGTTATGTAAAGGAAAACGATACGAAGTATTTATTGAGAATTTAGAGAAAGTTTACAAATGTGGAGGACAGTGAAAATGGTATGCGAATTCATCGATCGGTACTTTAAATGATAGAAACGATCTTCGAATATTTCGTGTACCATAAGTCGTGATTCTATTTATAAACGCTAACGTCAGTTTTCTATCGTTTTGTTTCGAGGAAAGGTCATTCGACGACAAGTATTCATCGTAAGTGTAATTGTAGAATGAAAAAATATTTTATTCGTTTCTTAGGAATATGAGTGGAAAACGTTTTACGCGCGCAGAAGAAAGAAATTGCTTATTTATTGATTTTCTTATTAGTTTTCTTAGGGGTTTAAGAAAGTCTCTTTCTCGTCTTTCTAAGATTAATGGTAATCAATGGAGAGTTTAGATGTCAGTTTCGAGCTCGAAATAACCAACGGCTGATGATTTAGATAAATGGACGAAATATACATCTTAGGTCGGGTCCGTTCAATGAAGTATTTTTGTAAGATGTTGTTCTTGGACATTGTTTAAAGAGAAAGGTTCCAGCTGTTGCTTTTGTTGGCACTGTTGTTAGGCGTATGGCGATTAACGATCACACCTTGTGGAATTTCGTTGGATTCCTCGTGATTTGAAATGATTTATATAAATGTAAGAATAGCGTAAAAAGTTTGAGGGAAACAGGTGAGAAAGCGATCGTTGACGAAAGATGTAGTGATATAAAATGTAATATGTAGAAATATAATATAAACATTCTATTGGAAGATATAAAGAACGCTGTTCGAAGAAATAAAAGATTAAATTCCGGCAAAAATTTGTCTGCGTCTGACAGAATTCCACTAATACATTATTGGCAATATTTGCAGAGCTGACAAGGAAAAATCGAAATTCCAACAAGAGGTATACGAACTCCTCGCCCAGCTGGACAATGTCACGAAAGAGAAATTGATGTCAATAAAAACTGTGGAGAAACTCGAAGTGCATGTAGCCGAGCTTAACGTGAAAATTGAAGAATTGAATCGTACCGTCATCGACATCACCAACCACAAAACCAGGATCTCACAGGAAAATATCGAATTGACGAAGGAAGTGCAGGACTTGAAGGTAAATAATTATGAAATTAATTGAAATTCATACTTGATACAAACGCATCAGTTTTGCATCAATAAAGAGAAAAGAAGTTCTCCTAACTTCTGGGAAATGGTCCTAACGATTTAAAATTATCTGCGACACTATCGATAACGCGATCAGTGTCGTATCTCTAGCTCGTCCTTGGTATTACGCTTTTCTAATGATTTTATAATAATTTGTTTTATCATAGGTTAACATCGAGAACGCTGTTTACCTGAAGACTCAGCTGGCGGGTCAGCTCGAAGATGCTCGTCGTCGTCTCGAGGATGAGGATCGTCGTCGTTCATTGGTCGAGGCCTCCTTACATCAGGTATATATTCTTTTAATTCTCTGGAAAATTATATATATATATATATATAAACGTGACACATTTAAATTACATTTAAGTTGTATTTTATTTATGTAATAAAATTGTCGACAGGTTGAATCGGAATTGGAATCCGTTCGCATTCAATTGGAAGAGGAATCGGAAGCTCGTTTGGACATTGAACGTCAATTGGTCAAAGCAAACGGTGAAGTGCAAGTTTGGAGATCGAAGTATGAAACCGAAGCTAACGCTCGTGCCGAAGAGGTAACTAAAAAGAACAACTCGAAACTTTAGAAGCAAAAGCAATCGTTGCTTCGAAGCGCATAAATATATATAGACAGAGTTTCTGTTAGTTTGGACCTTTGGAGTAAAAGATCGACTGAATTTTATAGGTAGAGGAACTACGTCGTAAATACGGAGCTCGCATTCAGGAACAGGAAGAGCAGATTGAAACTCTGCTCGTCAAGATCAACAACCTCGAGAAGCAGAAATCCCGCCTCCAATCTGAAGTAGAAGTGCTGATCATCGACTTGGAAAAGGTACAGTTCCGAAACTTCTACTATCCTATGCCACTTTTTCACACGTAAATCATCTTCTAAATTATATTATTTTCTTTTTTCAATACAATTGTCGAATACGATCGATAACTCCACGATTTCGTTTAGAATAGTTTTTCACGGAACAAAATGTATAAATAAAGCATTGTTGTAGGACAAACATTGAGTTAGGTGAAAATATTCGTAAAAGGTTGAATACATTTTAATCTGTTTAATTATCTGTTTGCCAACTGTGGAAAAGTACGATTGATTCGAAAAAAAGTTCACAATTTGCAAATTGTACGTAACATGATATTCCAATTTCAAGAATCAGCATTTTATTTATTTATGAATTTATCAATTTTTAAGGCCAATGGAACTGCTCGCGAACTGCAGAAACGCGTGGAACACTTGGAGAAGATCAATATCGAACTCAAGGCTCGCTTGGATGAAAGCGTGGCAATGTATGAACAAAGCCAACGTGATCTCCGCAACAAACAACAAGAACTCCAGCGCACCAACGCCGAACTCGACAAGACTCGCGAGCTGAAAGACCAACTGGCTCGTGAGAACAAGAAATTGGGAGGTGAGCAATTTCATAAGACTCGATCGATCGACATTTTTTCATTTTCTATTCTCTATTTTATATTTATCTGACATTTATATTATCACACGTCCGTAAATCATCAAGCATTTAATAAGATTAAAATAGGGATAAGTGAAAGCTGAGAATACAAAATATCGATGGCATCAGATAGCATTAACTATTTGTATTATACGGAAAAATAGACTGTACTCGGTTTCAAAGATTTTATTGTAAATCTAGTATAACGCGTATTATATTTAAAATTAAATACAGTAAATGTCTGATGACTTACAGTAGCGGATAAAAGAAAGTTTAAACGCTGAACATACGAAAGAATAGCGTAATTTGACAAAAATAATAAATAAATGTAATATGCATAAATCTCAAAATAGATTGTATAATCAAAAAGGAGAAGAATACAGCAAAGTTAAAAAATTGTTAATATTTATACAAATACTCTGTTTAAAGTATCTTTTACCCGCCATTGCGTATCAAATAAATGAAAAGAACGTGTGTGTAGTTAATTTCTTATCTTTAAAAAAGTAAATAAAATATCATAAACGACGTATAGAAATAATTTTATATCGATTACTGCGTTATTATTTTAGATGACTTGAACGATGCCAAGAACCAGCTGTCTGATATGAACCGCAGACTTCACGAACTGGAACTGGAACTCCGTCGGTTGGAGAACGAGCGTGAGGAACTCGCTGCCGCCTACAAAGAAGCCGAAGCAGTAAGTGGAATTTATTTATTTATATCAGTGTTTTTAAATTTCTAAATTTTTTTATAATATACATTATCCTTATAATCGATCGATTTGTAGTAGCAACACTTAAATTTGATTAGTGGGAAATTAATGATTAGAACCATCACTTATTATCTTACAGCCGAATTTTTTTCAGTATATAAATTTTCTCAGTATACGATATATTACCATTTTGAAATTAAGTTAATCATAATTTCTCTATTAATTTAAAAGAAAATTATACGACCTGACATAATTTCACAAAATAGTAGTGGAATGATAATCAGAAATATCATTTACTCGTATTATCTTCTAGAAATCATTTGGCTATAGTGTGGGAAATTGAAAAGTTCGAAAGATAGAATTGTTTGTAAAAGAAAATTGATCGCAGGGACGCAAGATCGAAGAACAGCGCGCTCAAAGACTGTCCGCTGAGTTGACCCAACTTCGTCACGATTACGAACGCCGCCTGACTGAGAAGGATGAAGAAATCGAAATCATCCGGTAAGTAATTAAATTGCGTTTGTTGTGCTTTTCCTTAAATTCTCCATTCAAATTTCATTATAATTTGCGATATTAATAATTTACGATTTTTTTTTTTTTTTGGTACTAACACCGATGTTTAATTCTACGATGTTACCATTGCAAATGCATAGCGAATATAGTTTCCAGGTGACATATTTAATACGATGTAATGATCTCTCCGTTTATCTCCGTTTATCTCTTCTTTGAAAATATTGAACCGTGGTATTATGAGACTTATTTCCGTTTTCGTGTTACATACATGCGATGATAGACGATATACGTCCTTTTTCTTTTTTATTAGAAGAGCAATCGATTCGTGTGAAACATTCGTAATTCTAAAATAGCGAAGGTTAAACCAGGATTTAAATGAGAAGTAGCCAGAAAAGAGTTATTTCTATTCAATGAAATCATATTTTTTGAAGTCGATAAATCAATATTTTATGACATTTTTGACAAAGTACGCAGTTCTAAAAGTATCTCTGGGTCATATCCACAGCCGGTGATTAAATATAAAGTTAGAAAACATATGCGTTATTTATAGTAGTAAAATGGTAATTCTAGAAAATCAATGATAAATTTAATAATTTTTAATATTTAAAAGAATTCGATACTTCAACCAGAGATCAAATTTCCAGTAGTAACGAAAATTTCATTTTCCAAATATTATACTATTTGTTATCCTCTAAAGTTGTATGATCTATGTCACACTTACACACGACTATTATTTAACATGCATACAAGTTACGTAAGTGTTACAGAAAATCTATAAGCCAGTATTACTTTCAAAACACTTTGCGAACGAATGTAGATCTGAAAAGTATCTATACGGGTATGCGAATTTTTAACTTAGCCTTGATGCAGTTGGCTTTATTTCCGATATAACTAACCAATGATATCCACCTATTAATAAAGATACGGTTAATTCTGTCATCGATCAGCCGCATCGATTAATCATCCGAGGTATTTTTGTATCGATCGAAAACACTCAAGTGAATATCCTGTTGTGATCCAGTTACTTGTTTAAACGAAAATGGAAATTCAATCAGCGTGGATTGACAAACGGGATTCGTCATCGAACGATGATCAAACACGACAACTTTGTTTCTGCTTGGCTCCAATCTCATCGGTACCGAAATGCCAAATGCCCGATACACGCGTATATTGATTATGTCATTGTGAATGGGGTTTGTAAGAACCACGTGCTACGAAAAAAGAAACGATATATTTCTTTGCCTGAAGAGGAAAACGGAACCTGATAAAAGGTATTAATAAAAATAAAAACATTTAGGTGCAACGAATACAAAATACAATAAATGTAAATCATTTAGAAAGAAGATACATACGATACTACAACATGTTATGTTGTATACTGTACATATTCTATTTTTCTATTCCGAAAAATATTTTTTCAAAAGTGCTTAAAAGAATTACAACTACAAAGTGATAATTCATAGTCAAAGTTTGACTATGAACACGTCGAGAAGATACATATTTTTACATCTTCAAAGAAATAATACCGCTGTTACCGCGCTATAATTAGGCTCACAATTAAGAACATCGTTGAGGAAATAAACGCGACGTTACTTACATGAAAAATTGACAACAATATTACGAACCATTTTCAACGACATCTCAAAGAGTATCGTCGTTCTGTAATGACATAAAGATTATTTGGGGTCATTAATTGAGGATGATGCATAAAGAGTACGCAATCCTACTATTAATAAACGTCGTTCAACACCGATCAGTCACGATCTAATTATTAGCCGAGAGGTGCTGATTGGCCGTTCTCAATGTGGCAATCGTAAGGAAAAACTACAAAAGATAGCAGCGCGCTTGACCGGCCTAATTTTTCTCGACCGTTTCGTAGCAACTGTCACCTCCGATCGTTCGACAATGAAAAATCTGTGAGTAACAAAATCAGGGAATCTCCCATAAAAACAAAGTCCTGTATCTAACACATTTAACTCCACAAACACCGAAAGAAATACAATACGACAATCCTTTCTATTCAAGGTAGATGTTGGATGAAACATTAACAATACCCATACAAATACTCGAAAAAATAGATCCGCCAACTCGTCAAAGTGTACATTTCGAAGAAGCAGTTTGTCGGTGGTCGATATCTCCCAGTGAAGATCGATACTTGTGATATTATACATTGTAATAATAGCAAAGACAGAATTCGCAGAAGAAGAAATCCAAGCATAGATAAATCTCAAATATAGGTTTGCAGAATTTAGAATTAAAATTTTTATTCGATTGAAAGATTTAATCGGTAAACAAGACGATCGATACAGAAGTTTCAGCGAAGAGAGCAATACTTCCAAGAAGAAGAAAAACGAAGAATATATTAAGACACTTCCTATAAGAGCTTCGGAATCATATGATACTCTACTCGAGAGAAATAATTTATCAGAAATCGCCTTAGAACAAACTGAGGGAAATTTTGCTGCAGAGAAAACAGCTTCGGAAAGAAGAAGAGACGTCGATCGTCTTCCAAGAAATTCTCTTCGTACGAACTCCTCTGCCAATCAGAAGAAACTTTCAAACAACTCTTTAAGTAAATCGAAAAACTTGCGAAGAATCCTTTAAGGAGAAAACAATTTCCAAAGAACGCTTAAAGGGAGTCCTCGAGTGAATAAAAAAAGACCTACCTACCTAGAGAAACCGGAAAAACCGCGACAAACAAAAATGTCAAGCTACGTGCCGCCAATGCACGTGCCTTTGGAACCAAAATGGAAGCACTGGCCCACCTACATTTACGACAAGAACTACAATTACGGGATGAATTTCTATCAACCGATGCTGGATCACATCGATCGGCGAGCTCGATGTTCCTCGTTGCCACGCGATTATTGCGTTCGCAAAACAGAACCACCGGAATTACCCTGGTCAGATGGTAGAGCGTTATGGGAGAGCAAACCGATCGAAACATACTCGAGACACGAGCTGATCAGACGGGCGATCGACGCGGAGGACGAGGCCAGGGATCATCTGTCCCAATTCAAGGTACGAGACTAGATCGGAGAGCGAAAGTTAGGCCGACTCGAGCGTGGAAAAGCGGTCGATTCGCGCGGTTAGGCGCTTTCGCGACTGCTTGACCTTTTCGTTCGCTAAATTTGGCGTCACGGAAGGAACTGCACCAACGTAGACGGACTTTATACGACGCTGAATACTCGGCGAGGCTGTTGCCGTCTTTTAAACAGACCTCTGTCAATCGAACAGGCGTAGGAATGAATTCCTCTTGAGAGGAAAGTCATGGTCGTTGAAAATCGATTTGGTGACTTGGGTGGGGCTTGTATAATTCAAGCGAATGGGATTTCTTTGTTTGAGAATTGGCTTGGAAGTGATGGGCGTACGATGAGATTTAGTTTATGCTATGTTTTAAGTTTTTGGATTTTGACGTTTACTTCCGGCGGCCAGACGTACGTATAGATCGTTCCATAAGTAGTAAGATTTTTCTAAAAGTTGAAGTTAAACTGTGCAGTAACGCAGTACGTCGTAATAACAAGTTTTACAAAAGAGGAACAAGGAACTTGGAGTTAGAAAAAGCTAGAAGTGTTTATAAAAGATAAAGGAAAACGTAAGATTGATCGATAATGATCAATAGATAATCGATTATTTGCATCTAATATATGTACCGGAAAAACTGCATTGCTTGTGCGATTACTTAACGTTACAGAGTTAGTTATATAAGTACGTAATTTTTAAAAATTCCATAATCATAATTACATAATTTTTAAGAATCAGATACATTAGAATAATCTTGGAATATTTGATTCAGTGATAAATATCATAACGACTACAGAGACTAAGTTATATAATTTTTGCGATACGAATATCTATACGTACAATCCATTTTATTCAATATCTTTGAACACATTAAGACGTAATGTTTGACGTATTTTGGATTTCAAGACCGTGCAATATAGTGGAATGAAAGAGTTGGCAGTATCCTGTTCGACAAATAAGTTACTGTTTACGCTATTGTTTAGTTCTAAATGCACGAGTTAAATTTAAATAGATATTATTTATTTGTTTCTATAATATATGTTTCCGATAATATATATATACTGCCTATATAGTCAACGTTTTTATATAAATCATTTTTCAATGTTCTTCCGTTTTAAAATATATCTTCGACATTTCTGTTTATCCTTGAAATTTTATGCAGTAGAACGTGATACAGAGTCGAAAGGTAAAATCCTATCGTCACTGGAATAAAAATTTCGAAAGATAAACTGGAATATAAATCAACTGGATTAGAAACCGATCGTATTATTCTTGAAAATTCTAGTTTTAGAAAGTCTTCTATAATTCATTGTCAGCTCAATAACTCGAGCCTGTGACGCCCTATCGCCGCCCCACTGTCACCAAATCTTAATTTAACACGGTCAGAGCGAGTCATTGGCAAGAAATCTTCGGCGTAAAATGAAATCTATTATAGTTGCGCGATAGAAAGCGGGAATTCCTAAATTTCTTATTGTTATTAATACCGTGAAACCTCAGCCTCCGCCATTGCTCTTATATTTACAGATTCAGTGTAAGGAAATAGATATATATCGCGGAAGCGGTAACATCTGGCAGCCAGTTAGATCTTTCCGTAATTTACAATGGAAGCAATGAAACGAATCGAGACGCAACTCAGAAGGGTGCCAAGTCTCGCGGCGCGTACATTAAAAAATCCATCTCGCGTCCCGTGTGTCCCGGGGCCGGGAAGCTAGCAGCCTGCTCAGATTGGCAGTCGTTCTCGAGTCTCTAGAGAGAGTCGATCGAGAGTGTGCATCGGTCACTTTCGAATTCTGGACCGCTGCGGCTAAGTTTAGGCTCAGTCGAGACTACCCTCAGACCAGGGAACGATCGTAGGAAAGGGTCGCGTTTGTGAAAACCACGATTTCTACTCGCTTTCGCTCTTCGTCTCGACATCTTTTTCCGTTTTTCCTAATCATCGCGATTAATCGCGTCGATCGAACGCGACGATCAAAATCGACGATCAACCGCGAAGATCGTGGGGGTGATTTATGCGAGCACGGGTCTGACCTGGTGCTTTCGTCTTCTTAAAGATAGCGAATCGGTCCGACTTCAGTTTGTCGAAGACGGCGCAGGCCAGCCACGTGACTAGAGAAGTATTTCCACGAAAATTTGAAGAATTCAGGCTAAAACCGTTGCCCTTGCTGGTGGATAGTGCACGCACCAAAGCTGAAGCTAGACAGCTGGAACGTGAAATGGCCGACATCGATTTTCGATCGCTGAGAGACGTGCAACACATGTCCGAGGTACAGGACGCCCTCGATCATGGAAGAAGTCTGCGTGGTAAATCAGCTAGAGCGATCGAGTTCCATTTAACGGCGGAAGCTATGAAGAACTTGAACAAGAGTCAAGAATTGGCCGATATTAGAAAGTACCAGAGGGAGACTGCCTCCGCGAATTATTCGTGGGACTGCAGAGATCATCTGAAGTTAATGGAGGAGAGAACGAGGAATTTGCTCGACGAGGATAGATTGACCGCGCCGTTGAACAGCCTGAGCAGGGAGCTGAAAGGATACGAAGAGAAGTCGAGCAACTACTACCTGGACAAGAGGTATCGACACCCGACCAGACCGAGACGATTATACGGATGCCTGGGAATCAGGCCCGCTTGAAAGGATGGAAATTCTAGTAGATTAGTTTAACCGTGTGGGTAAGAGTAATGTGACACGGAACAATGAAGAGAATAAACGATAAATGAGAAGTAATTGCACTGTCGTTTGATTCTCAGAAGCTTGTAATTGTAGATTAGGCGAGTAACAACTTGTTGAAGAAGAAAATGTTTTGATTAGATGAATTTTTGTTTTACTTTTTTCTCTATTCGTTATACCTTTGCAGGTTTCATTGAAGTTTTGTTTGAAACATCGGCACATGCTTATAAGAAAAATTCACCTCTATGCAGGATAACAATCATCTCTTTTCATGAAATATTCATCATCAAATTTTTCATCAAATATTTTTTATTCACTACATTTAGATTCTTTGACTCCGATTTTTATTCAATTTTGGGATCTTTTAATTCGAATTTTATTTAGAGTAGCTACAAATTCGTAACTCTTTGACTTCGTTATCGGATGAAATAACCATCATCTTTTCTAGACGTCAAAGAAACACTGAAGTAAATTACGTGCATCTTCCTTGTTACATAAATACACTTTCCACTTGTGATATGGTAATGCCTCCGAAATCACTGCATCCGTTGCCAAACTAACTATGCATCAAAGCAGCCCAACTAACTCTGCATCGAAATAAATAAAGCACAAAGAATGGCCAACCAAAGTGTTTCAAAACATCCCGGTAATCTAACACTCTTTGCATTACTAAATACGTTACTGGTAAAATGTCAAACATTTCTAAACGTGTTAACCTTGGATATTCACCGATGATGCGGTTTTCCCGCAAACAATACCAACGAGAGAAAGACGTGGTATCTTCCGACGATCCAAAATTCTTGCTGTTGTCACCTGGAAACAATAATCTGGTTTGAAACCTTCTAAAACGATTGAAAGGGGTAATCGTATTGTTCATACGGAATGAAATAAATTAGCAAACAGACCAGTATCGAGATCGAGCAGCTGAATGCCCGCGTGGTTGAGGCGGAGACGAAGTTGAAGTCCGAGGTGCAGCGCGTGAAGAAGAAGATGCAGATCCAGATCACCGAACTGGAACTGTCTCTGGACGTTGCCAACAAGAACAACATCGACTTACAGAAGACCATCAAGAAGCAATCGCTCACTTTGACCGTAAGTAGAACCTAATAGAGTAAAAAGAAGTTTATGTTAATACGTTGTCTGATCATCTGGCATTTAACGAGTTAAATACGACGAGACAAATTGAAGTTAAAGAACAGATTTTTATCAATACAAAATGGTGATATTTAATTTTACTCTGCTATATTTGATTATTTAACCATTCTATTTAGGCGATTCAATGTTACGCGTATACTTTTAATGAAATCTTCTAATGCGTCTTTTTAATTTAGTTTTGGAGTTTTGCCAAAGAAATTAATTCCTAACACGAAATGTATCGATAAAATTAGTTCTGAGTCGATACATACGTGGAATTCTCACCCACCTGTAGTAATGACACCCTTACGAAAACTTGTGCGTTATATGAATGACAGGTTGCAGTTAAAGAAAGAACGACGCATATTTGGCAAAATACTGTGTATCATATTTTAAATGCTGTGTCATTATCTTGCAGGAACTCCAAGCCCACTACGACGAAGTTCAACGCCAATTACAGGTAACCCTAGACCAACTGGGTATCAGTCAACGACGCCTGCAATCGCTGACAGCTGAGCTAGAGGAAGTACGCGGCAATTACGAATCTGTAAGTAAATACTGTGAATAATTTATCATAAAAATGTAATATTTTTAGTAGAGATTTCGGGCTGTAGCGAATTAAAATTCTGATTGAATTTAGTTTCAAAGTCTCCAGGTATTCCTTTCACCAGGTAATGCATTCTGTTGTAAAGAAATTTTCCATGTTTTTATTATTATTTTGATTTTTTTATCTCTAAATTAAAGAATAAAACAAATTAAATTCAGATTAAATAGGCGAACCATGAAATGATATAATGGATGAACGAAACGGCAGGATTTTCCATTCGATAGCTTGAACGAGCTATTGATGTTAGGCAAGTTATAAATACATTAGACTAAACGGTAATGCTAAGACGTAACTTCAAATATACCAACCAGTTGCATAAAACTTTGATTCCTCTGCCACTAAATTGATTCGTCTATTCTTAAACTTTGTATACTGAAATTATTGAAAACGTCTTGACGGATTAATCGACATTTTTAATTTTCATAATATTAAGATCCAATATTTATGACAAAACAACGCAAGGAAAATTAATTTAATATAAAAGATCTTCTTAAAAAATGGAACAAACACAGTATCCATAAATCAGAAGAAAATTATTTGCATGTTCTGCTTAACGTTTCAATTACCAATACGAGTTATCATTTACTTAAAAAACCAAATCATGTAGTATCATTACTGTAAAATCCGCTTGTCTGCACTATGCCTATTCTTCTTTCGTCTCCACATGATAATAAATAACATAACTAACAATATTTTTAAAGGCCCTCCGTGCAAAGAGAACCGTCGAGCAGCAATACGAGGAGTCGGTTAGTCGCATCAACGAATTGACTACCATAAATGTGAACATCGCTTCATCGAAAGCGAAACTCGAGCAGGAACTGGCTACCCTGGCCGGAGACTACGAAGAAGTGACGAAGGAGCTGAGAGTGAGCGACGAGCGATACCAACGGGTACAGACCGAACTGAAGCACACCGTGGAGATCCTGCACGAGGAACAAGAACGTATCGTCAAGATCGAGGCCATCAAGAAGTCCCTTGAAATTGAAGTGAAGAACCTGTCCGTGAGATTGGAGGAAGTCGAGGCGAACGCTATCGTCGGTGGCAAGCGTATCATCAGCAAACTCGAGGCTAGGGTGAGTTTAAGATTCCTTTCATTTGATTTATACCTGTGGACGACATTGTTATTTTCAGACAGCAATAAAACTAAACTCATTAAAATATGTAACAGAAATGATAAATGACTATTCATCTTATGAAAAATGTTTGCATTCTTTTCTCCATAGGCTGCAAGAATCTAGTTTCAATTTTTTAAATTGAAGGTTACTCCAACTAAATTTGTAGATAATCTTCGATCTATTATTCTTAAAAAAAAAACCCCTTTTGATTGGTACCAAATATTTTTAGTAGCATTAATGAGAGATATTAATGTAAAGGCGACAAATTTTTGAAACTTTACCGCAGTCCTATCTACAAAATTCACCTATTTAATTACACTTATACTACAGAGAAACAGTTAAACATTTATAACATCCAATCCAATTTTTTATAAATTATTCCTCTACCTTGCCACACGAATGTTTCATTTCCACAAAGCAAATTCAACGTTCTTCGATTATTCTTCTGACAGATCCGCGACTTAGAGCTGGAACTTGACGAAGAGAAGCGCCGACATGCCGAGACTGTGAAGATTCTCCGCAAGAAGGAACGCAACATCAAGGAGGTGATGATTCAGGTAGAGGAGGACGCGAAGAACATTGCGTTGTTACAAGAATCGTTGGACAAGGCGAGCCAGAAAGTGAACATCTACAAGAGGCAACTGCAAGAACAGGAAGGCATGTCCCAGCAAAGCGTGACCAGGGTCCGCCGATTCCAAAGGGAATTGGAGGCTGCTGAAGATCGTGCCGATACCGCTGAGAGCAACTTGACTCTGATCCGCGCAAAACACCGCAGCTTCGTCACCACCTCCAGCGTGCCCGGTTCTCAGGTGTACCTCGTCCAGGAGACGAGGTCTGACCTGTAAAAACGCCATCGCCATCGACACCCCATCCTTTGCCACTTCGAACGCCACCTCGTCGTCTTTAGAAACGTACGTACTTGATGAATAAGTTATGTAAGTTTGGGCGAATGTGATCTAAAATAAAGATAAAAGATAATAAGATGAAACAATGGATCATTTCAACTACATTATTAGTTATATTTTAGAAATAATCAAATACACGATACACGATTGTTGATCGATTGTTATTTACCTTAATGTTCGTCTATGACTCCTATGATCATAATTTCAATTAGATCAATTAATTTTACACTATTTGGTTTTATTTTGTATTCTATATTTTACAAGATAAAAATCATGAAAAATTAAAAATAACTTACACAAAATTGCTTCATAATTCTTTGCTTCTTGATTACCTACCTGCAATCCAATAATACCAGTCGATGTTACCATCATCTTGCACCACGTATCTAAGTGTACAATTAAGGAAATATCGTGAGATTTCAAACGATCATCGGATAATTCAGTAAATTTATATTTTCGAGAATATACAGTTCCACGATTGTGTGACAGGTGTCACGAGCAAACGACGAAGAAAAGGAAGAGCCTCGATACGTCATCGTTAGTTGAAAGAGCCGAGAAGAGTTTCCAACGGGCCGTACCGCGAACATCGTAAGGAAGAAGCAACGAGGAAAAGAAACAGTATCGAAATATCGTGTCACCTTATTTAATTGCATTATGACAACGCCCAACGACCCGTCGCAAATTCAAAATACTTGGCCAACGAAACGCGGTACCCGTCGTAACGAACCAAATAAATGCAAAAACCGAAAAGGGATAAGCATTAATGAACAAGCAACGTGAAGGAAGCAACCATCTTAAAACGCATAACACCGTCGCTATTCGATTAAATGGATTAATCAACCCAAAAAATGAAAATATATACACATACATACATATTATACAATATTATACACGCAAAAAAATCAACAACGATTCGTTATATCTTCCTTGTATCCGTTATGTCAGCATCACGAAGCGTAAGGAGTGGAAATATTATAAATATATAAATAAATAAATAAGGAAAAAAGTAAAAGAAATTAAATGAAAAACGCGAGACGTAGATTTAACTTTTTCTTTTTCTCTCTCTCTCTCCTTACGCCTCTTTGATCGCGCGTGTCGCACTTGTATTTAAATGGATTAACTTTAATTCTACTTCTACTATTATATTATAGATAGGTATTATTGCCCATACACACAACTCTCACTGTACGACATACACGATAACCTGTGTCAAACAATAATTTAATAAATAAACTGAAACACGTACGTACGAAGCCGATGGAATACATTTCCTCCCATAGTTTGCAAGATAAAGATTAAACACTAATACCGATATATTCCTGTAACACATCCTATCGAAATGTATCGAGTTTTTTTTTGTAATTCTTCTTCTATTTCTTAATGTTACGATGATCCTTTAATCTACCCTTCTTTTTTAATACGTTTTATGCTGATAGAGAAAAGTTTAACCTTTCCGAAGCTAAATATCTTAGGAAGAAAAAATATTGTAAAATACCGTTCTAATATCGTGTTTATATTTTAATAATTATCGTAATATTTTATCACTGTAACTAACGAACCATAGAACTTTAACTACGAATGAAATTAATAAACTGTTGCTATATTTATAAAGAACACAAATTTTATTTATTACATTATAGCATGTGTGGTATGGAATTCTCAACTTTAATTACTAAAGTATAAGATACGTATTCTGTCCTATTATCATGCCCTTATTAATATTAGCCTATGGACGTTCGTGCCATATAATATTCATATTTTTTATTTTTACAACTTTTGCAAATATCGATATTGAGAAAATCCCGATTTTATTCAAATTATACCAATTAATCTTATCGATATAAAATGTTAATCACATCGAAGACGCGATATGCAAGAAGGCGTTATCCTGGTCTAATAAATGAGCCACATAAATTCGCTAACAAAAAATGTGATTGGGTAATCGGAGGAATAAAAATGTATGCAATTCACCATTAGATCCGAGAGATATTGTTATTAACGCTATCCTTTACTCGGAGGAAGTTATCATGGCATCGAACCCCATAGTGATGTGTCAGTGCGAAATCTATAACAAAAAACATAGATTTCTATTAAATTTACACCTTTAATGATAACGATTGTACAACTACATAAAAATAAAAATATCGCTAACCCAAACCTAACACTAAATAAAGATATCATATTCAAGCGATTATCATATCGTCACCTAATCTTCTCCGATTAACAGGTTAATTAAGAATAATAAATAAATAACGAGTTGATATAATTTCACTTTGTGTCCAAAGCTTTTCTCTTCTGTACTCCTTTGCGAACCATGATATAAGGCGAGTTATAATACACAATATGTACTCAAGATTAGAAATCATAAAAAGATAGTCACTAACGAAGTTCTTAACCAGTTATATTAATTAAAATATACATTAAAATTATAATTTTTTTTTTGGAATATATAAAAACGAGTAAGAATCCTTAGCATAATATAACATAATATTCCAACAACCGTGTTACAGTTTGGATTATGCGTCGATTTGTAGCGTCTATGGTAATGAATAGGATTGGCTGTGGATGTAATCACAAAACACATTATTTTTCACAGCAATATCATTAAAAAGAATCAATTCGTTGAGTATCATTTACAAACAAATACAAATCGATATAACTTTCAGATGCCCAGATAGAGAATTTTTCTGTTTTACATTTAGTTTTCCACAACGCGAATATTCCTGCACAAGATACTAAATATATGGCTTACATATGCAAATTTATATTTTCAAAGACAAATTTGATACACGAATATTGCTCCGTGTATGTATTTACTTCCCTTTGTGTCTGTATAGTAGTATGCACGTGCCAATGCATAATACAATCAATAATCACCATCCAGGCATCTAAGAACGCAAGAACTAACTGTTTTCTAATAAACGCGTCTTCCTACATATTATGTGTATCATTTATTGATTCGCACCTGCATATAAGATAATATTGCACCACTAAGACTATGATTGCGTAGTTACGTTCAAAGAAAAGTAATAACTATCTGGCTCCCAAGAACCTGGACATATCTTCCTAGTGTGTGAATTGAAACGTGTCTAGTCGAATTCATTAGATGTAGGGGTTCGTTGAAATTATGTCGAAAAAAATAGCACCGGAAGATGCAATCCACTTTACCCGGCTCAGTGTACCTTTAAGCTTTTGTTAGCCATCTGCTAACAATAGCGGCTGTTACAAAATTGCGCAAATCTGTACTGTCATCAACGCTTTTCTGATTCTCGTGCCTTCGTTGTACTCGATTTATTTGTACTTAGACGACATAAGTTTTAGCTTGGACGCTCTATTCAAATGTATCACCTTAACGATATACACCTCGCAACCAATTATTTAGATTTGCATATGTTGGAAAAAGCGCGACTCGCTGCAAGTAAATTCGACCTCGCGTCCCTTCGGCAATTAATTCGTGTCGAAGGCATTGATGTTTAAAATATGTTGTAGCGTATAATTGATGAGATGGTGAAATGCGATAAAGGCGCAGAAATTCGAAAGAGATATTTTCATCGCACATATAGTAAAACACAATATCATTTACGTTGGTTACGTAGTAGCTGTATATGCGTCCCTGATTTTTTGTATAATTGGTCCTCTATTCTTACCGATTCCAACCTTAGTGGAAGTGGAGTATCCGTTTCAAGTGAATTATACGCCAATAAATTTTATCTTCTACTTGCATCACAGCAGCATGTGCCTCACCGCCACTGCACACTTATGCATAGACGTGGTTGGTGCGCTCTTAATGTGGTTCGCCGCTGCAAGATTCGAATGTTTAGTCGTGGAAATTCAGAAAACTACGAACATTCGTATGTTAGTTGTTTGTATTAAGAAACAATTACACTTAAGAAGGTAAGAAGAACATTTTACCATGTGTGATTTAACTGAGACATTTGTATTCATTATAAACGGTTTCCCCGTATTTAGGTACGCCGAGGAAGTGCTTGGTTGTTTTCGTTCCATAATACTTTATGTGTTGGGAATTACAACGATGACTATAACTCTATGTGGGGTTTTATTGATAGTGGTATGTGGATCTTCTGGTATTTTCTGTACGGTATAATGAATCGATGATAACAATTTCGCAGAATTTAAATTAGGACATTTACAGGATTCACCAGTAACTACGAAAGTGGAGCTACTGCTTTCTGTCTCTTACTCACTTTCATTTATGCGTGGCCAGCTGATTATTTACAAGATGCCATAAGTATTTATGTGCGATAACTGTAAAACAAATAACGAAGAAAAAGTTTATGAAACGAATAAAAACATCTCGTACGCGCATTTTTGAATTAAAAAATATATTTTCGAATTGTTTGATAACATATCGATACAAACTTACTCTGAGATGCAATCTGCTACGAAATTGTACTCCGTGTTCTTTGCACTCGAAATTGTAACTAACGATCTTCGAACCTGAAAACATATAGAAACGTATTTTTTTCTACGGATAAATAGTAAGTAGATGTCCACTTACCATGGCGTCGTAGATATTCGATTGATTACAATTTTACGACAAGAAACGTCCGTTGCAAAAATACTTACAATACAAAGCAAATTATGTCTTGTTATGTATAATTACATATTTCGTTATGTACATAATTACGTATAATATTGTATAATTTTTAGAGAATTAACGTTTCCCGAAGCCTATACTATATGAAATGGCACAAACAACCACTAGAAATGCGAAAGTACATACTCACCGTGTGGGTCCATCAGAAACCAGTGACACTTTCTGTCGGTTGCTTTATGCCAGAGTTTAATTTACGTTTTTATTGTTCGGTAAGGTAACTCCATATCTCCAATATCAATCATGATCGTGAATGGATTATCGATATTTATGTACTATCATTCGTTTTGACAGTGTATATATTTACACACTTTCGTGCATTCTTACTTGTTGCGTATTTACATACATCCGATATAAGCGTGTAATAAGTCCGAAGGCAAGGAACTGGGAAATGAATAAATTATCCTGTTAATCAGGTCGTCACTGAATAAAAAAAGTCTACGGTCGTGGAATTAAAACATAATGATGTCATTTTGTTCGGTTTGGGATCGCGCAAATGTAAATACGAGATAATTGATAGGAAGGTTGATAGGAAGAGATACGAAAAAAGCGCGCGGAAAAATATAGAGAATCTTAAATGAAGATATTATGTTCAAGAGATTAGCAATTCAAGTGACACGTTATCTAGCTTATCCTGATTAACAGGTTAATTACGAATAATATGTATATAAATAACGGGTTGATATCATTTCAGTTCATGTCCAACGACTTCTCCTTTTGTACTGCTTTGCGTACCATGGTACAAGACCACTAAGTATATCCTAAATACATAATATGTAGTAAAGACTAGAATATGATAAAAGAATACTCGTAAAAAAAGGAATTCCAAACTAGTGTTGTTTCAATGAAAATATACGTTAAAACTAATTATTTTCAGGATGCATACGCGCGAAAAAACCCGTTAATATTGCTGTAATATAATTTTGAATATTATAACAGCCGCGTTACTTACATTACACTTTTTGATAGTGTTCTAATTATCCGTTGTGCAGGGTTACAGGTTGTCTATTATTTCTTCCATCGATGGTAATGAACAGACAGACGACCGCGTCAAATGTCTTCGCGTTGGCTACGCTTGTAATCACAAATCACCCGTTTTTTACAACGATATCATGAGAAATCATCCAGACTCATACTCAAAGAAATATAAGTCGATACAATTACTAGATGTTTAGATGGAAAACTTCGTTGTTATTTTACTCTACACATATCGCCCAAGATACTGAATATATGGCATCGTGCACATATACCACGTTGCATTTTCGAAGAAGGTTCTGCCACATGAATATTGACGACTGTACGTAATAACGTGCCTTCGTGCCTCTCTAGTAACCAGAAACGTGGAAATGCATAATGCAATTAATAATTCTTAGCATCGAATCATCTAACAGTACAAGAACTCTGTACTTTCCGGTAAACACGAGTTGTTCCTGCGTATTTTCAGTATCATTTATTGATTCGCACCTGCATACAAGGTAATATTGCACCAGTAAGGCTATGATTACGTAGTTACGTTCAAAGAAAAGTAATAACTACCTGGCTCCCAAGAACCTGGACATATCTTCCTACTGTGCGAATTGAAACGTGTTTAGTCCGACTCATTAGATGTAAAAGTTTGTTGAGATTATGTCGAAACAAATAACACCGGAAGATGTAATCCAGTTTACTCGGCTCAGTGTAGCTTTAAGCTTTTGTTGGCCATCTGCTGACAACAGCGGCAGAAGCCGCGGCTGTTACAAAATTGCGCAAATCTGTATTGTCATCAACGCTTTTCTGATTCTCGTGCCTTCGTTGTACTCGATTTATTTGTACTTAGACGACATAAGTTTTTACTTGGACGCTCTGTTCAAATGTATCACCTTAACGATATACACCACGCAACTAGTTATTCAGACTTGTATATGTTGGAAGAAGCGCGACTCGCTGCAAGTAAGTTCATCCTCGCGTCCCTTCGGCAATTAATTCACGTCGGAAGCATTGATGTTTGAAACATGTTGTAGCGTATAATTGGAGAGATGGTGAAATGCGTGAACGAGGCGCAGCAGTTCGAAAGAGATATTTTCATCGCGCATATAATAAAATGCAACGTCCTTTACAGTGCTTATGTAGTGGCTATTTATGCGTCGCTAACCTTTTTCATGTTTGGGCCTTTGGTCTTACCGATTCCAACCCTGGTGAATGTAGAATATCCGTTTGAAGTTAATTATACACCAGTAAATATTATCATCTACTTACATCACAGCAGCGTATGCCTCACCGTCACTGCACACTTATGCATAGGCGTGGTTGGTGCGCTCTTAATGTGGTTCGCCGCTGCAAGATTCGAATGTTTAGTCGTGGAAATTGAGAAAATTACAAATATTCGTATGTTGATCGTTTGTATTAAGAAAGAATTATTTTTAAGAAGGTAAAGATAATGTATTACGTCGTTTGATTTAAGCCAGACATTTGTCTTCGTTTTAAGTAATTTCCCTCTGTCTAGATACGCGGAGGAAGTGGTCGGTTGTTTTCGCTTTATAGTACTTTATGTTTTGGGAATGACAACGTTTACCATAACTTTGTGTGGGATTTTGATGATAATGGTATGTGAATCTTCTAGTATTTTGTGTATAGTATAAGGAATCGGTGATTCAATTTGTAAACAGGATTCTCCAATAACTACGAAAATGGAGCTCGTTAACTCTAGTGTCTTCTGTCTCATCCTCACATTCATGTATGCGTGGCCAGCTGATTATTTGCAAGACGCTGTAAGTATCTGTGTGCGATTATTGTAAGGAGAGTAACTATAAAAAGTTTCGTGCATCGGATAAAAACATCGCGTGCATATTTTCGAATTATTCGGTAACACATCGACACAGATTTATTGTCAGACGCAGATCAAATCGAAATGGAACTTCTTGTCCTCCTTACCGGAAATTATGTCCAACTGTCGTCGGACTTTAAAACACATAGACTTCCACATTATAAGTACGCAATAAAATATCTATCGTCAGAGCTGTTCGATTGATTACGATGTTGCGTTAAGATAAATATTTCTATCTTTTACAGAATTTCTTGCGTTATAAATTAAATTATATTTTCGTCTCGTATAATTAATCTTGCATAATTTTCAGAGTGTGAACGCCTCGCAAAGCGTATACGACATGGACTGGTACGAACAGTCTTCAGAATTGCGAAAGCACATGCTCAACGTGTTGGTTCATCAAAAACCGGTAACACTTTCTGTCGGTTGTTTTATGCCGGAACTTAATTTGCGTTTCTTTTGTTCGGTAAGAGAAATCAATGTCTCTTTTGTCAATTATAATAGTCAATAGACTATCGATATTTACGTAATGTTTTGTCAGTGTATATATTTTTATATTCCTTTGCATTCTTATTCTCTGCTTCGATATAAATATATAATATGCACTGGTCCGCAGAGAAGAAACAGCGAAGGGGACGAATTAACCTGTTAATCAGGTAGTCATTGAATAAAATACTCCTACAATCATAGTATTAAAGTTTACTAAAGTCATCTTATTCGGTTTGCAAATGTAAACGCCGCATAAGTAATTAGAGTTTGACGGAAAGCATGCAAAAATATATAGAGCCCTAAATAAAGGTATTATGTTCAAGGGATTACCAATTCGAATGACAGTTACAATACCTTTCTCTGATTAACAGGTTAATTACGAATGTTATATATATAAATAACAAGTTGATGTCATTTCAGTTCGTGTCCAACGCCCTCTCCTTCTGTACAGCTTTGCGTGCCATGGTACAAGACGAGTCGAGATAAGTGCGTCCTATTTACATAATACGTAATCAAGATTAGAAGTCACAACATAGTAGTCACGGATCAAGTTTATAACTAATTGTATCAGTGAAAATATACATTAAACGTAATTTTCCTTTTTTTTACAATACGTACGAACGTGTATGAATCGTTAGTGTGCACAGTGGTTGTCACATATAGCAAAATGTCACATACCTTACCGTTTTTACATAATTATTTAGTTCGAGTAAAACATAGTTGTTCGATACGCATCCGCGATTTTTTTACGCTCCAATTTCTAATCTTACCGATTCCAGGTATTATGAAGGTAAAAAGCCTTAGACAGTTTTTTCATTTCTTAAATAATTCTACTTAAATAACCTCGAAATTAGGATGCGAAAATAAGTAGTCGTTAAATATTTACTGCCTCCCGGACTATGCCGACTTTATCTTTGCTTTGTGTTTACCGTAAAAAATACAGAGGGCGTAAGAAACACTGCGATTTTTGTGCACGTCGATATTTCAGAACCTGAGACAGAAAGTCTGTACGTAGGTGTGACAAAATTGCGAGTTCCTAATGTCAAATAGGCAAAATGTATGTGAATACTGTGGTGAAAATAAAATTAAATTAAAAAAGGTAAGAAACATACTTGTTATCATTCGTTCGTTGCTTTAGTACGTGTATGTTGTACCAGGTGACGCTAGTCAGACGATCAGTGGATCGTTGAACGAAGCGCAGAAGCGGGTATTATTTCTGATAGTTGTTCCTCGTTCAATGCTGACGATGACCGATTTCGTCGGTAACGTGGTACGATGTTACATAAACATCAAACGGCGGTGCTTACGTAATTGGAGGTTTAAGGCACCGGGAGAGGTGCGCATAACGCAACGAATAAACCGTTCGTCGTAAGCGAAATATTTACACGCTCATGTAACCAACCTCTTACGCGCGCGAATGGCTGTACCGACCCTCTCCTATATGTATAATGCGACGCTACAAGGTAAGAAGACCCGTTTCGTAACGTACCGTGAACGTTTCAAAGTCAGCGATTCCGTTCCTCTCGCACATCATGTTTGATTACCAACGAAAGCCAAACAAAAATAAGGATGCGCGTTGGCCAATGGGCTCGTTCGTTTATCAAGAACCGCGAATCTTCTCAAACGTAATACCTGAAAGTAGATTAGAGATTTTAATAGCCGCGTCTTCGTTCGAATTTACATAACGTTCGGATAATTTCTATTCGTTCCTCGAATACTCGGGAAAAGTCTAACAATTATAACTCCGCCTAAGATTGAGAAATTCCTTTAGGTCCTACATAGGTATTCTGATATGTTAATTTTAACCTATTAAATGAATCATAATGTGTTTGAAGAAACGTAACTTTTATTTTAATTTTCAAGGAGCATGATATTCCAATAATAGCGAATTATTGGCTAAAAATTGTAACGCATCGACATTATATTATTAGACAGTTAGACCATAGATGTCCCTAAAGCGGTTAGCAGGCGGGGAAAACAGAGCGCGCGAAACGCGAGGTCAACTTTTACCCCACGAATTGTGCAACAGTCAGCCGCACCATGACCAGTTTCGTTTATTTTCTTCACGTAACCCAGATACACACCGGCTATCGACGAATATCCTGAATATCGACAATTTGTAACACTTCTCTCTCCCTTCTCGCGCCTTGTAATCAGCAGCGTTTACGTAATGTCAGTAATATAACCAAATGTATGTAACGCTTGCATAAGGTAAACCCCTACCCTGCCTACGCGCCGACTGACGGCGCACAGCCACGGCATAATCTATTGTTTGGCAATAGTTATAGTTCGTTGTGTAACGGACTAGTTAATGGAGACGATCGATAGGTAACGCGGCGCTGCGTTCTCCGATTATGCGACGAAAGCAAAAATTTAGAGCGACGAAGGAACAAGTAGATCCGCGAGATGCGCACAACGAAGAAAGACGTACAGAGGGAGCCCGAGTCTTGTTTCGACGAGAGGCGTGTTAATAAATCTGTATGCCTGTAGTTATCAAATCGCGAATACGATCCGTATAATTTGAAAAACCACGTAATCTGAAACATTCGAACAGTTTGAAACTTCTTACCCGATACACAATATCCTTGCTTCGAACATCCTGTTCAGATATTTGAGGTTACTCGTGTCTTTTGTCTTTTAAATAAGGTTATATCGCAAACGTATGAAATTAAACGAAGGAAGACGAAGATAGCAGGAAGAAAATGACGAAATCTCAACTACCCTCGATCTTGAAATAATAAGACGTTTTAACTAAAGGGGAATGGTACTTGTGACGTAGCAATAGGAATAAGAGATTTCTAATTATCTGTCCTGTGCTTTTTATAGGAATCTTGTTTATTTGTTTCTTGCAAATGGAGAAGAGCAAGTTTACAGGAAAGAACTCGCGTTCGATTCGTTCTCCGATCTCGTTGTTTCATCCAGCTGAATGTAGACTAATGATTTCGCGCGTGCCCCCTCAACGAGTCACGTTACGGATGCAATGAAGTTACAGCACAGATTTTTACACGATCGCGGATGATCGATCAAACGTTGTAAATACGTAATGAGAATTTAATGAATGTTACCACAGAAATCACGTAACCCGATGCGTCTTCGTCGTTGATTACGCCGTTTTGTAATTACTCCTTTGTTTTATGTCTAATAACGATTAATGGGATAACGATTATAGGTTACTTTTTGATTCGGTTGCATGATGTGATACCGAAGCGAGAATTTTTGTCTCTTTCGATATTGATAAATTACTTGCACAGAATCCAACATGTTATTTATTAATAAACCTTATATTATATACGTTTAATAGTATTTTAAATCAGAGGTCACAGATAATTCGCAAAACGAGTTTAGCGTTCCCTAGAAATTACATTTCAAATAAACAAACCATAAAGAAGAGTAGGATATAGTAGAGGAAATATAATAATATAATAATAGTTTCCTAAAGAGAAGCGACCTCCGTGTAAAAATGAAAAAAATCTACGTTTTCCTAAGATACAGTTGGTTTTCTCCTGATTAAATAATTTATTTTTAACGTATTATATTTATCGACGTATAGATATCATACGCAATATGAATAAATAAATAGATTTCACGCTATGCTAGCTTCATTGCTATGTTATACGATTGCTATGTTTAACAACGTCTTATAGTATACTATTTTTATAAGTAATCTATTTATGGACATCCCATTGTTTTTCTGCATAGTAAATTTATCGAGGGGATAAATGCGAAATTATCAACTCTGAACACGAAAGGAAAACATTACGAAACTGTCTGGCGATGAGTTTAAGTGACGTCCACACTTCTTAATGGTCACTTTATATAACAATTCTACGCCACTCAATATCTCGAGCGAACCACTTGCTTCTTTGGCACTAAACGCAAATGCGTACAATATTATTCTGTTTGCTTATTGAGTCTACGTAAATGCACCACGGTATTCCAGACGCGTAATTCGTCGTACATGCATTGGCTGATTGTAACTAATGAAAAGAAAGAGGTTCCGTCGTAAACGGAAAATCACGAGGATAAATTTGATTCGTTTGATCAACGCCTTAACCTAAGTACAATAAAACGATTAAGTGAGATTATCTCGCTTTATAGAGATTATATGTTACACATACTTTTTATGTTCATTCTTCTTTTATTAATACTCGTTAAACAGACTGTACGAATTATAATATCATACAATGGTCTTCTTATTATTCGCGATTTCTTTTCGTTGTCTGCAAAGAAAATATTGCTTTTCTTCAAAATGTCATCATCTTGTTAATCATAAGCATTTTGTAATTTCCGTAGTTTACTTTATCAAGGATTAAGAAGGCCATACATAGAACAGTATATACTGCTAGCTTCTAAATTTATTAATGATTCAATTTGAATTAATGATCCAAATCAACGACAAATCCAATACAAATCGTTGAAATTCGTTCAAGATCAAGTGACATATCGATAGAAATCGCAACGAAAGGAATAATTATGATCATTGCGGCTACCACTTTGCCACGAAAATGATTGTGCCATCGTTAACTTACACGACAATGATTACGTTTACCACGGCTGGAAACTCGCAGAGCTCGTAGGAGTTGATTAATCTCAGTGATGCACGCGACCGCCCGACAGAACACGATACCGACATTTAAAACAACATGCGATCTTTACCTTACTTTACTTTACGATCTGTCTTGAACGCTGTCTGTCTTCTCTCCGCGTATATCTTCGCGTATATAGACGTCTATAAAACAGGTAGGCGCCATAATATGGAAACGTATTCAAGAGAGACACGCGGTGAAAAATTAACTCATTTTGTTTTACGTGTTTCTCATTATGAAACAGTGACCGCAGCTGTCGATGCCAGCTAATAGAAACATCGCTTTACTGAATTTAAACGACAAATAAAGTATTCGTTCGATAAATACATTCCATACAAAACATAAATATTATCTCTGTATTTTTCCTTTTTATCGTATCAGACGATAATTAGATCTTTTTTTTTTTTAATCGTTTATTATGCCAAGATTTGTCTTTTTGATACATTTTTGAAATTCACAATAAACAATGAATTAGAGTAAGATGTGTTAGGCAAAAGTACCGATACGCGACGGTACGACGTAGCCATACTGTATTGTGTGTCGTGGTTTTTACAATTTTTTTGTGTTGTTTTTTTTTTGGATTTAAGCCGCTGGGGAGCGAAGCTTTTGTGTGTTTTTGTTTTTGGTTGTTATTTTTGTCCTGAAAACTTGGTCGCAAAACATGACGATAATTAGATCTTCGATCGTGTGAAATAACTTTTGTTGTTTTAACATTTTTTTCGCATTTCCTATGTTATAATAATTTTACGTTTATAACAGAATTTTTTGATAAATAAGATTGTTTATTAACACGCTCGAAAAGTTTGTAGAAAGTTCTTTCGAGCGATCTATGATCGTAGCCTCTTGTTTTTAATTATAAATTAGACTCCCGGCAAATACAGTCTCTGCATCGTATTTATTCGCTCGAGGCTATGTATAGAAATTTCATTTTCCTAAATACAACGCTGGTGTAGTAGATAGTAAATTGCTTTTCATTATCCAAATTATTGCTCGATATATCATTCATCGAATCGACCGCCAAGTTCTATAATTCCTATGAATGTCTCGTTGCTTCTGATTTATGCGACTACGTATAATTTCAGATATTATCAGATGCAGCTGAGTGTCGCAAAAACATCGGGGTTAAGAGTTTTCTAATCGGATTTGACGAAAGCTGTGGTTCTGCAACCACCATAATCTGCATTGCAACGCAGTTAAACTGATTACTCGAACGTACCAACGATCGTTTCGTCTGTATATCGTTGCTATAATACCTAATTCTGTCAATTGACGGTGGATAAGTATTAAAGTATCGCAGGTAAAATGCTAAAAAAAAAAAAAAAAAAGAATTTCCCTGTTGAAAAGTTTTACAGTGAAGACTATTCTTCGAGATAAGTTTATGGAAGTACCTTTGGGTACTTAGGTTTCACCGTATAATTATTTGAATTTGTATTACAATGATGCATTACTCTATTATGTCTGCTTGTTTCTTACGATTAGAACAGCTCTCGAATTGTTGTATCACCGTTGTCCGAATTGACTGATATAGAAGACAGCTCCCCTAGAACCTCCTTGCGAGTAAAGCGAAATGTATACCTTCTGAGCCAAGACTCCATTAAATCATTCCCTTAGCGCCTCTTTTCCTGCTACAAACTTAAACGCTTTGATGAGTCCGAGAAAAGAGAAGTAATTCATTGTTCCTTAAAAACAAGTCGTTCTCACACAACTATCTCTATAAAAGTGACACAAATATCCAAGCGAAATATGCACAGAGAAAACAATATCGATATCAGCCCTTAAAAATTATCATGGTTGGAGGTTTACAGTAACGTGTCGTTTTTTAATTAAGAAATTAGTAAAATTAAACAAGTGGAATTAAACGTTTTATTATTATCCAACGCTAGATGCAAAGTAGAAATATTATCGTTCGCAGTAATCGCAAATAACGTTGCGATGATATTATTATGAAACGATAGTTTTTTAACTTTAATTTTATTCCGTGACACTCTTTAAGGGCTAATATCTCGTTCTCTATGTAACAATCTTACAATTTGATTTTTATCGTACGGTTTCGTCTGTCTTCGATTTTTCTATCACACTGTATATGTGAAGTTATTCCCTATCTAATTGAAAGAACGTCGGACAACACTGGTAAACCAGCCACGCGACAACGAGGCCACGATAATTCCGTTATTTTTATTATCGATTCGCCATAGGTGCCTACCGAACAATACGCAGTCGTACGCTTTTAAAGCTCTTTACTCCCACTCGTCTTACGTAAGTGACAAGTCAAAGCCGAGATACTTTCACGTGCAGATTTTTGCTCCCCATTGTAGTAAACTGTGACCGTGTGTTGCACTGTTTAACCACGACCAATTGTGAGAACGCAATCGTTGCATACTTACCTATGATATCATGCGTTGCTACACAACCAAGCGTGTTTATTACGCAAAAACGAAACTGTTACGATTTCAACGCTGTAGTTTCCAAGCTGGAGAGGAGAAGAGAATAATAAAGATAATTGTCTGGATTGTGTTATTCGCACTTTTGTGCTTGTCATTGACGGGATGGATAAGTTGGAATACTCAATATCGTGGGTTTGTATGTATTTATGGGAAATTTAAGAGAGAATAAAAAAGTGCATAGATCGAGCGATTCTCTATTCAGATCCCATTTCTCTAGTTATATTCGTACCGCATTCTCTGCTCAATATCTATATTTTGTGATTTTACACAAAAATGTTCAACGCTCTTCGAATATCGTTCAAAGATTTTTTCAATTTGGAACAACCTACAGTCGCTAATTTTCTTAAAGTTCGCGTTAATCTTCGTGACTGTACCATCTTATCCGTATCACTTACCGACTATTTTCAATTTTACAAGCTTGTGTCATATAATACACTTGTTAATAAATTCATGCATGTATCTAAATCGTCTTTCGACGATTAGGTTGCTAATAGAGAATTCATACTACTTTCATTAATGCACTATATCGTATTTACATACGTACGTATAGGTAAACGTTTAAGCCTTCGTACACAACGATTACGATACGCTTTTTGTTCTTTCCGCTCAAGATGTTTACACGTCTAAATACCTAAGTCTAGACAAGGGCTAGTTTTCAATGATAACCAGCGTAATATACTTCAGGAATAAAAGGCTGCGGTCATAAAGCAACGAGTTAATATCTCTGGCAATGAGCAACGCGTTAATCTTTCTGCTTTATTGTCTACCGGAGAACTCGTGATTCAGATCTGTCCTTTGTGAATAATTTTCTATGCGACTGGCAGCTGTTGCGACGTGACCTATTATAATAGGAAGATAACGTCTCGGCTCTTACGAGATCGCTATAAAAATTCTGTTACGTTCTCTGTTCAATTACTCTGACAAATATTTCACTAGTGATAGATTGCACGCTTCCACGTCCAACGACGCTCGTAGTGTACGCACATATAATTCGAACGATCGTTCCTTTACGCAATAGTGTTGTAACTCAAATATGAAAACTGCATTCTAAAAAGGAAAGACAAGCATATAAATAACAGATGTAAATTGTAAGGGATTGTCTATAACTAGACCACCGACGTTTATACGCATGTGGATATACAGAAATATCCAGGATATCCGTAATAGATTTAAAAAATTATAATTCTAATTTCATGCTAATGCTGAATTTTAAAAGAGAATAAATTAATATAAAAAAAAAAAAAGACGGAAGCTGGTTAAAATGCGTCAAGTATGTTAAATACTCGATTTTTATATCTAGAACAGATACAGTTTGCGTAAAAGGTGTATGGCGGTATCCATAGCTCGATCGAATAACATTCACGTAGGAGTCTATTGCAAGCACAGCTAAATAATTACGAACAGTCCTCTATTAGCATATCTGGAGCAACGTTCAATTACGATAACGTAATCCTTTCTAAGCCGACAAGCGGCAAATCCGGTGCTCGTCGCCCTTCTCACGATCCGATCCGTTTGAAATTCGTTTCGCTGCATCGTAAACGCGGGATAAGAGACGAGATCGGCACGATTTCCCTGATTTATGCGCCATGCAACCGCGCCTCGATAACTCGTTAAAATATCGTCCACGGTAGGTACACAAGACTGTGACTTATGATAGAAAACTAACGTTAAGCGAGACGTGATTTTTTACCTTTAAAGAAAATTTATGTACTTCGACGCGAAAAATTTCGCCTAATTGACGCGTTTAACCTATCGTTACAATAGTACCCATTATAACTACGATCTACTTATTATGTTCCATATAGTACACGTATTTATGGATATACGGCAGAGATGTTATTGTCGATATAGCAGAGGTGTCATCCTCAGTCTGTTGGTGTTAGTTTCGAACGTAATTGCAAATTTAGATACATTGAAATCGCATTTATACGTGTACAAGTAGAAATCTGAAATTACTATGAAGCAAATTATCCTCTGAGCAAATGATCGTTTATATTTTATATATTTTCGATTTATTTGATTAAACAAAGATTTTAGCGAGGTAGAGATATTTCATAATGGTTATTAATTAATCGTTATTACTTCAGTCAATTTTACACAGACATATATCATTTTCGTAACAAATAACGAATAAATTAAAATTTCTTTTTATACCGAATCAGCGACATTTTCCTGTTGCAACATTTGCTCGTCTCATCCGAGAAAACCTGTTATGGTATTTCTAAGCAAGATTCATGGACGTATTACCATTTAATTTATATAATATGCATGTGTACTTGCACACTACGACACCTTAACCGGTTCGCTTGAAAAATTGACGTTAATACTCGCTGCCAGAAATGTGTTCGATCGCGCTCGACTATGTACAATAAACAGTGGCAAAGATTCGTAAAAGTTTTTACGATCGGAAATATAAAAGCAGTGTCTACAATGTTCACCAGTTCCATTGTGCGACAAATGTTGCTCGATCAAGTCGGCGTTAACACGCCACGTTGACACGCGCCGTTACGTAACGTCATTGGAATCGAAAAAAAATCTAAAATCCATCTGGAAATAGAAACTCGATCGAGTCACGCTCGATCGTGATAATCGTTCGTTCGCCTACGCTTCTGTCTTTGATTCGATCCGAAAAGTTCAATGGTCGATCCATCGTATTGCGCAAAGCCATTGTGCAACAATCGGAAGGAACTGAAAAGCTCAGAGATAGCGTGGCAGCGTACGTCGATGACGTACTTGTGCATTTTCGATCGCCTATCGATCCATCGATGCGTTCCCTCGCCGCATTTCGACATCGCGGCGTAAAGTTGAAAATGTTGCAAATTGCGCATCCGTTTTGGCATAATCGTCGACTACAACGCGAGACATCGATAAAAAGCGAGCCGTCGTGTCGCGTCGATTGACAAATCGGCGACAAAAAGAGAAGGCATTGTGCGTGCACGCCGAAGCACAATGGAGATTCTCATTAACGAGGCCTTTTAATGACGGTAATGAGCGGCTCGCGACCGGTTTCGAAACGACACCGGATGCACGCGTAGGGTATCGCTGTTAAACCGCGTTTACGCTGATGCAATACTTGACGCATGCAAAGCATACAATATTCCGAATGATAGCTACTATTACTTATTGACGATGGCTGATAGCGGTCTCTTAAACTATAGATATTGTACAATTAATATCAGCGAAATGATTTGTCGAGAACTGTGTTTAGTTCATCGAATTTCATACATCTGTTCAAATTCGACGTTATTGAACTTTGTGCACTTATTTATGTATAGAGTTTATACGTGTTGAGATTCTGAATTTAACCCTAATAGATTATGTTATCTAAGAGAGATATTTTTTAAAAGTCACTAATCCATGTAATTATCTGACAACAAGATAGAAAATTGTTATGTTTCGTTCGATCACTCGAATCAAACTAGCGTCTCAGCAGGATTTTTACGGGCTCGTTTCTACGTATAAACTGAAAATCACCTAACACACGATAACATAAGAGTCGTTAAATGCATTAATAGCCGTTACCCAATAACCCATATCTATATAAACTTACTTAATGTCACGACAAATAATATCGCGACAACGTACTATCGCAAAATGCAAATTCGACAACGTATTTCGAGGATAATGTTTTCTATCTATCGGTTGGAGGAAGTAACATTACATCGCGTCACTCTCTTTCGAAAGTGACACTGTATTGCTCGCAATTGTACGAGTAAATCAGAGAATGAAGAGTACAATCTTTTTATCGTATCCCGATTTTATTTTCTCCGCAAAAGCGCATTAGAGAATCTACCTGCTACTCATACGAAAAATAAGTCTGTCAGGTTCGAACACAATCGTGTCTTTCTCCCAGGACAGAAAAACATTGTAACAGAAAAATATCGTCCGTCGTAGCAAGAATTATGAAATTACGTATCACCAAATTCGGTTACGGTATTTTCACCGAATTATAGAGTTACGTAACTTCCAAGAATCGTCGTGCACGCATCAAGAAAACGACTCTAACGTTTCCGCCGTAACATCGTCGAAATTCTCTTTTCTTCTCGCTTTTTTCCCCCTTCCTTTTCTCCTGTAAGACGATAATAGTCGTAAAGCAGGTTACGCGTCGCTCTTACGCCCGTAGGCACCAATGTAAAGCTCACCTCGTAACATCTAACTCGAAGGAACGAGTTACTCAACACGCTTGCTGATTGTTACGTGAGCGGTAGTTCTGTAACAAGGCGTTACAGCGTCCCTCGTTACGAATTCGTTGGATCAAGCGTGAAACAAAACGACGTGACTTAAATATCGACGTTACGTCCGATAGCCGCGACAGCTGATTTTCTGTTCGAGTTAACCCATGGAGGAATATGGATCAATTTCCACACTTAATACGATCCCGTAATCGACGATAGAAGATCAGAGAGAGAATTCTTCGCTCTCCGTTCCTCGCAGATTTATGTAAGACTAGCGCAATTCTTTCTGCACCTGAATTGTAGATAATTCTCTTTAGAATCACTCGTACGACCACTTTTTCCTCGTAGCTTCTTTTAAAATACTTCGGAAAACGAGAACTCTCCGAGTTCTCCGTCCTTTCTAATCAACCGAAGAATCTTAGTTTGATTGGAAGAAATTCGACTCGTAGATTATTCGTTTAGAACGTGTAACACGCGAAAGAAATGTCGTTTACACGTAATACATAAATAAAAGACAGGAAGATAAAGGTAAGCTTCGTTTCTTCGTGAAACAGAGATCATCGTGCGTCGTAAACATTAAAATTTATATTCCAGCCATTATCGTTTTCATGGTGCAGGAAATGCCGGTCGTATCTCACTCGAGACACGAAACAACTGAGCACCGTTTTGATACGCAACATTGTACCTAACACATCATCCTTCACCTTACTTCATTTATCTTCTAATTTTACCGTGTCTACTTGTTGCTTCACGGATTGGTTCTTGCCACGGAATCACGTCCATTGGTTCACGCGTGAACTTCTGTGACACGAGAAAAAATACGGCCACGATTAAAGATTGGTCCGACTTGAATGAAAGAATTAATGGCCTTCGAAACGTTTTCGCAATCCAAAGACTATAAAGTCGTATATACGATGAGATTTTATTTTTGGAACTTTATCTTTGGAATCTTTGACAACCAGAAGCCTATTATTAGCTATTTATTTGCTGCTTCCTGGCGTTAATTAGAACGATGATTTAGCAAACTTTTAAGTAATACACACACGCTACAGTAGGTTTATAAATAACAATTATTTAAAATATACAGCATAATTGAATCTCATAAAACAATCAATTTTCTCATTCCAGTTATAATTATTTCGGTTCTGACTTCCTAATAATTCTTGTTTCTATATCCTGGTCGAATTTTAGTTTAATTCTGTCAATTTTTTTTTTTTCAAACTTATCTAATTACATCATAGACATATTCAAACATTTCACAATCACGTTGATTACATAGTTTAATCAGTCTTATACTGTATTCTAATTCTAGATACTGTGACCAAACGATTCTTGTTCACATTTTAAATTCCATCCTTTCGAATATTCATGCAATATTATTATTATCACGTTTCCATCGTGGTTCAATAGTACAGAAGGAACAGTTAGCTCGTTCTACCTATAGATACATAATATGTATTCGTTTCCTATAGAAATATGTAACTGGTATGACACTTAATCGGGATTTAGTGTTCAATAGAGTTCAAATTCGATTACGTATATAGCCTTTAGTTGCAGTCGAGGTTTTTATATAGAAACTTAGTAATTCGATAACCGGCTTCTAATTCTTAATAAGTCCTAGAAATAAAAATGGCGTGCAGTACGTAAGTTTTAGGTATGCGAGTAATTAAGCTAACCATTCGTAAAAATGTGGTTGATTCAGATAAGGTCATAATCGAAGAAGCACGCGTCCAACAAGGACTGGACCAGCATTCCATGCATTATGCGTGTTCCATAATTAATCGCGCCACGCCCTTGCCAGAAGCTTCGAGGACTGCGTGCGTAATCTTATGCACACCTACCGGGTATACGTAAACGCATCGAATGTTCAGGTTTCGTTTCTGAAAGTTTCGGTGAAGAAGGTTTCTTCAACGTGAAAGACGAATGGCGGACGTGTTTCACGGATAGGAAATTTGGAAGACACACGACATTTTTTCGTAGACGTTTGTGGAGTTGTGTTCCTAGGGGAAACGAATGCGTAGGGTTCAACACGATAGTTGTATTTAACGTTACAGCTATGAAGATCGTCAGAAGTATTGGATTCCGATTTTTGAAAATATAATTACTGTAAACGCATCGACTGCTGGGCGAGAGTTGGTAAATTGTGTGAGAAGGAACTTGTTAGAATGAAAGCGATAGCTTGCTTAGACGTGATCAATGGTATTTCGTTTCGAAAAATTTCTTTGTTGAGCATAAAAATTTCGTTCGGTAAAAATAAATTTATTTGCGGATAATAAAACGTCAAACGAAAGAGATAGCGGGAAAATCAATACTATATGGAAGGACAAATTACGCAGACACGAAACATGCGTCGTATCCTCGCGTCATTTTGTTTCGATTTATTCATTCGGGAAGTTAAAATGTTATCTATAAGATTGTAAAATTGAAAGGTTTTATGTAATATACGAAAACAAGAAACAGAGAGATAAATATTATGAAAAAAACGATGACCATCGAGACACTCTTTTATACTTAATAGCTATTAACGCAGTAAACGAATATAAATTTTATTTTCCTGTTTGTCATTTTGAATGAAATTTAATAGCTCGATGGAGCAATCGATTTGTACAAAAAAAATCGAGCATAAATAAAAACGGAAGAAAATCTTATATAATGTGGTAAGAACGTTCTGTCGAGAAATAAAATGATTTGCATGCCATCCTTATAAGGTCATAATCGAGACTATTCTCCTTTACTTATTACGAGCGATAGTTTAAAGCATCGTATCGATATTTATTGAAGAGTAACGACGCAATTCACTGTTACACGAACTGTCACGTTATTCATCGCCTACCATAACTAACAGGTACGGAATATCGTTTTGAAACTCTTTCGGCCTACAAAAGTGCTTGATAAATGAGAAGAACGTTTCTTCATCAAAATGTCGAGCTGTATTTGCGATTTCTCAAATAACACCTGCAATCCTTCGACTTTCCTCTTTCAAATTCTTTTCACTGTATATCCTTAAAAAGTTGAAACGAAATACAAATTTCTTTTACGCATATATGTTAGAAATTTATTATTTTAAAGAATTTGAATTAATTATTTGAACCCTTTATCTCGTTATTTTATATTATAATTTTATTTCCTATCACGATACATCTTTATAACTGGCAAAATATTCGACAAATTTTAGATAATAACATACGCAGAACATTTCTTTATGAAAACTACGTAGCAATAGATTTTTACACCGCTGCAATTCTCAATCAACGAAACGGTAAATTACAATATCTGCTTAAGAGACACTAATACATATAAGGTATGCTGTTACAATTATAAAATTAAAAAAGAAATTGGCTTATATTTAAGCAGCATTTGGTATAAACGGTACAATTACACGGATTCATGGCCAAAGAGTTTAATCGCAGCCATCGCATCGTTTCGATCGGCTCATGAATAGATTCATGAAAAGGCGAAAAGTTCGAAATCATTGCTCTGTGACTGGACTCGATGCAATACCTGAATGGCATTCGATTTCATTGCAACTTCAAGCGAAACCCGTGTATAGCGTTACAATGCGATTGCGATGGATTTGTTGCCCAAGTTTCGTTCCAGGAGCTTGGTTTCTGTACAGCAACAGATTGCATGGCAATCCATATCGATTGCGTCGTTGATGTCCGATAAATTGTTTCTGCTCATTATCGGCCGCAGACCGAATCGAAGTTGCACGGGATAAGATACCAGCGTATCTGGTTAATTCGCGAATAATGTGCATTGTTTCCAAACGCCAATGAGAGTGTAAATATCGTGCAAACTGAACCTAGTTGTTTCATGTAGTTGGTTCGCCTAAAGAACGTATTCCATGAATCAATCGTTAATATGTTAATTAATGTTAGTATCCACGTGTTCCATTATCAAGCAGAGCAAATACTTTATGTCGACGGTATAATCGCTACAAAATAAACGTTCCTTCAATGACGGATGAAGGCTTTTCTTTGGAAAATGAATTTCCACGGCTTGCTATTGCAACGAAACGAAGATTCCTATTTAACGCCGAATTAGTTTTGCAGCAACACTCGATATCGATGTAAAAGAATTCTCGATGATAATTGATCGCTTAAATTACACGGATTATCGATAGTTCGATGAGATACTCGGACTGTGTCGGATTAAATCTTCGATTTAATGGCCTTTAATAAAGAGACGAACAAATCAATAAAAATATTACGTATATGCGATGAATGTTTGCTGCCAAGTAAGACGATATCGTGCATCATTGTCTCTGTACAATGGATTTAAAAGGATACGATTTGCTTAATTACGATGTAGACAATCGCCTGGTACAATAAGATGAAAGAGAATACGACGAAGGAATTAATTGATCCTGTCTATAAATAATGAATGGAGTAAATTACGAGTAACTATAGACGCGGGTTATGTGAGAGAAATCCTTTGATGGTAGTAAGCATCGGCGAACGATAAAGATCGTTACAATGGCGTGAAGAGACGAAGATGTGCCGTAAAGTCTGATAATCGATAAAATCGATCGATCTTCTCGCTGTTTAGCATCGTCGTCAAGGATAACACGACGAGTAGGACCAACGTCCTGGAGGATTAATTTACGTAACCTCTCGGCTTTGTAATCTTTTCCATTCTTCGGACTGAAAAGTTTACGGAGCCACGGAAATTCTTGCGAAACTGTAACAAATTTCTAGTCGTGACTACTGCTAGGAAAGGTTTGTAATTACGCTCTATCCAATGAGAATAACTCACGGCACGATTCAAATAGTAAAGCCGTGTTGCACACCAAATTTGGCTTCCACTGTCAATTATTTTCGTTTGTGTCGCGTTAAAATTTGCGAGATACGTCTAACAAACATCAATTACTTACTATGCATAAATTTTATTTCGTTGATTTTTATCCTTTCGTATTTATATCGACGATGTCTGGGGGTTCTTACATACAACGAAGCACAGAGATATATTTTATGTTCTCTGTTATGTAAGAAAAGTATAATATAAGAAATGTATTAGAGTAGCGTATGTTAATGAAAGATTATTTATTGGGCGCAAAAGAAAATACTTATCTAAAAAATGAATACTAGAGCTAAGGTGAACTACATACTTGTTAAATAATTCATTGAATAAGAATGAGAATATAATTAAGTGACGAGAGATGTATTTAAATTAACTGTGGATCAGTTTGTTACGTAATTATTCATTTGTATGTATATTTGCATAATAAATGATCAGTTATGTATATTTTAAGATTAGTATATTTTATAAATAATTTTTACGCGCGCATAAAAATTCAAATGAAACAAAATTATCTTCGGCCACGTACCGCATTTTTAATAATCGTTTCAGCCCTATTTTTCCAGCGAAAGATAACATTGCGACATTATCTTTTTCCTCTTCGCGGTACAGATTACATAAAATCTCATACAATATTCAAATAAACAATATTTCTTTTGCGCTCTTGTCCTTCTCGACCATTCTACATTTCCATAACAAAATTATCTACTTGGAATAAATTATATGTTAATCAAATTCTCTCCTATAAGAATCGATCAAAAAGGACGAAGTATTCAGCTTTTGAGAAATAACAAATTTCATTCATAGTAACGCGACATCGAACAACTTACCGTTAGATTCACGTAAGTTCTCCTTGCATTACGATATTCCAGAAAACATGTACCTGCCGTTAGTTGGAACTTTCAATTCGCGAGGCCGCTGAATGAAAATCGAGTCATGGAAAGGAGGCGGAAGGGAGCTGAAATTCAGAAACGAACGTGTCGTTTCAATTGCAAACTTGTCTACGATTCAGATATCGGAGGTTCCCCTGACGAACAATGCCGAGCGATTCGACGTCCATTTGGTCGAGTTGCCAAGGATAGATCGAGGCAACGTCCTGTATCGCTTATGTAACGCGCGTACCGACACCACGACCGTGAATTTATCGATCCTACAGTTTATCGTCGACTTTGCTAATCTTCAACTGGCGATCCACTTCGTTCTTCGTCCGTGAAAGTGTCGTCGATTATAGAGGCGAGAATCTTCGCGAGACTGACAGGCGAAAGAACGATCTAATCAATTTGTAACAGCACAGACTCGTTCCTCGAGCGTGACATGTCGATTTTTTGGATCTTTACACTGCTGAACGATGTGAATTAAATTTCCTTTTTTTTTTTTTTTTTGCCAAGTTGATCAATATGATGCTAATCGTCGGACATATTAAAAAAATTATCAAAGTTGCGATCTTTGAAAAATTATCTGTTTATTAGGACGGTGTAGCTTAGACTACAAGTGCTGATTAACTTCTCGATTCCTTAATTAGATACTTTAGCAATTCCAGGTGTTTCGTTAATTTGTCCAACAGGTGTTTCTGTTTCCAATTTTCTGAAAAGTTTACTTTTTTTAATTCTGTCACTGTCTTAATAAACCGATGAAATAAGGAGAAATAAGCGAGCTGAACAGCGGACTATCCTGATGTTTCTGGTTACTTAACCGTTTGAAGTTATTAAAGCAAACCGCTACGAGAACTATTCTATAATGCATCAACTGGACTATGCAAAACGTTGGAGAAATTCGGCGAAACGAAATCCATGATCGAAATAGGTCATTTTACATAATACACCTTGGCTGTTATTACTCATAGCTGGTTCTTGAGCGCGTAGGCGTTCGCGTGCTTTCATGGAACCCGAACAATAGATTACGGACATTTAAAGGAACAATAGAAATCGAGTTCATTATTCTCGCACGGCTGAAATAAAATTCGATAAAGAGGGGTGCAGCAGAGATATCGAAAGCCGTAGAAACACGACTCGATTGTTCGCTACTCTCTCTTTACATATTGTATAATTTCCCGATGACATGATATATCAATCAAGAACGCAATTGGAAATGAGCATCAAAATATTGAAATTGCTAGAAATTTTACGATACATATAATTACACCTTGTCCACGTATAGTAATTAATTCTATACGCGTATAAGATGTACAGTAGAACTTTAATTACCAAAGTACCGATTAACGAAGTATCGATTAATGGAAAATTTTGAATAATTAGAAATTTAGTTGGTTGCTTGTTAAACCTTGCAGAAGAAAGATTGGAAAACAATGAATTAAAGCTGAACAAAATTATTACACTTTTATTCAAAAGATTTTATTTCTGTTTAATATTAATTTCAAGGTTTATAAAATTCAATCTATGATTTCATCCGGCCATGAGTCGCCAATAACTTATCATAATGATTTATACAACTATAAACTGTCGATTTGAAAATGAGAAAACCGCGTGATCAACGTGCTACTGTATCTACATACATGCAACTAATTAACTTAAACGTTGTCTTTTCTCATTCATGTTCTTCTCGTACATTTAAATGATACTATTGGAATTCATATTTATTTTCTTGTCGACGGTACTACTACATCACACGTGACAACACTCTTATTTTCTCAATTACTTTTATTCGTTGAGCTATATCACGGTCACAAACACAATGGGAATAATTAACTGGAATGCTTGTGAATCGTGCGGTTTCATAGTACGTTGATGGAGCAAAGCAGAGCACGACATTCTTTGCAAAGGTTTGTTAAAAATTAACACCGCCGAAGCGGATACACCCGACAGCTGATTAATTGCGATTAAATATAGACGCAACTATAATAATACGAGAAGCGCACGATTCATAGACGTATGCGCGTGGCAATGGTTGCGTTGCAGAATGCAGACTTTCAACAGTTTGAACTTTAGACGTCGAGGGGAAGAAATTCCCCGCGTATCACGGCCAGTAAGAATGTTTCAAAAGCTTTTAACACGAAACGAAGGCAGTTCAGCAGCGATATTTTATGAGAAATACATATTACTTTCTACTAATTATTAATACTGTCTTTTTTAATTGAAACGTCCTGTTTAGAATTTTGTAGTTTTCGAAGATACATTGAAACATTTGAAATTTCTTATATTTTGTACTTTTTATTTTTATGTACATATGTGTCATTATTTATTTTATTTAACATTTTAAACGATGCAAGAAATTGTCGAACTTTCCTAATTCGTAACATACGACGATAATTATAAAGAGAAAATCTTTAAGACGAAGTATATATGTAAGATCGTTTCTAAAGAAAAATTGAACAGATCAATCCGGTTATCAAGCAAGAAATTGTTCAAAGTTTACAAGAATATTTAATTTTTCTATTTAAACGTTCCGACAACAACGTGTTTACAACGATGAACTTACCGCGGGGTAAAAACATGAAACGGCATCGCTGCGATCAATGTTGCAGTTTACCTTGTTTTTGTTCGGTTATTTTCCACTTCAGCGAAGAATTAATCGATAACAGCGGGTTGAGACTCGATCGGTGTTCATAAAATTCTATATCGAAAAAACTGTATGCAAGAAATGATAGGAATTTAACCGAAGAAACAGAGAAGGATTTCGCGTCAGATAAATAAACAAGATGATAATGTTCAGTCGTAAACAGGCAACGAATCGTCTCGATTCGTATATTTTAATCCCTCTAAACGTCAGCTAGCTACTACATAAATAACCTCGTATGACATTCGTACACTGTAATCATGTTTCCAAAACAAGTCCTGCTGCGGAATTGCGTTAGCTCGAGCATTTCGTTGCAGCAAATCGGACTAGACTCTACAGCAATTGGAATTGTTCGACGTATTAATCTACAGAAACTTCCAATTTGAGTCAGTTATATAAAATATTTCGAAAAACGTAAATATAATCAAGTTATACTATAATACGTGGTTATTAAATGTGTGCTCGTGTCAAACAGTCACCGGAAGCTGTGTAATGTTTAAAGTAACAATATTTATATTTTATGGTTTGAAAATGAAGATAAAACTCAATAGTCTTATTTGTAATATTTATTACAGTATTATTAGAAGAATAGAAAGAGTATTACAAAAATCATATGACCTTCGTTCGGGAACGTTACATTAAGAAAATGGAAACATTCTAAAAATTGAAAGTATTTGAAAGGACGATCTAATATTCTGTTGTGTAAATATTTTCTGGGTCGCTTTGCGTTTGCAGTTGTAAAAGATCGAATTAGATCATATCGTCCTTCTCAATTTCTATCGAAGCTAACAAATATCCATGAAGCGCATCAACGAAGTATTCGTCGCGACAGTATACAACGAACGTGGTGGAAACAATTGTTCGTACGATAAATCGACCATACCTGTTTCACGAATCAACGACGAGTCTATCGTGTCGTAAAATTCAATTACGATTCTTCAAGAAAAAAATGAAGTTGGAAGTTTGCATAGAATTAGACACGGCGCTATGTAGAAATTAATTAGGTAGTTTTCAGGAAACAACCAGAAGCAAAAAATTCGAGTTTAGTCTAATTAAAATTCACTCGACTCGTCGTACGTGCCTGAGAAGAGGCACGCGAAATATTGTAACGAATGTTCCTGGCGAAAATAAAGAGAATAAACGTGAAGACAAAAAAATTGCGAATGAAGAGGAAGCAGAGAAGGGAGAGAGAGAGAGAGAAAGAGAGAGAAGAACAAAAAGGGAGAGCAGGAGAGTCTCGTAATATGGTAATGCCACACGTTCAGTGGGGCATAGACGTTACATAATGGTACATGGGAGTACGCGAGACATCGCGATACACAAACTGGCTGGCTATCAGAAACCTCGATGGTATTATATAACAGACACACGAGTAATACAAAATCGAGAACATCGTTACGAAGGTGCACGGACATGATCTATAAATTAGATCGTCGTTCGTGCTGATTTTGGACAACGTCTTTGTAATTGTGTGTTCTTTCGTTTCGCGAGTAGAACGAACGATAGAAAAAATAGCGGACGAGGGAAAAAGAGTAATAGAAAATGAATAATTTCGAATTAATGGAAGCGAACGCGGTTAATTGGAATCTCTCGATAACTGTTAATTAATCGTCGAGGAAACGCTTCAGACGTGACTAATTCATGGACAATTATCATCGATGCGTCGTAGAGCGTTACGTTTCAATAACGGAGTACACGATATTTGCAACAGATAAACGCGAGATTAGGGCATAACTTAGTCGCAACGAAGGCTTAGTCTGAATAACAAAAATTTTATTCGATGCTTTTTTTATCTAAATTCTCCTCTTTATCGGAACGATATTTGTGTTTACATAAAGGAAGAAGATAACAGTACGTTAAAAACAAAACGTACAAAACAATGTCTGCGGTGTACTAATTTTTTCCAAAGTTTCCGAACGCTTACGTAAAGGCAATATATTATCAATAAGTTGGAGATAACCATAGAAGAAAACGTTGTATCCCTGCGATACACAGTCAACGCGAATTCTATTCTCTTTCTTTAATTTTTTTATTTGTTCCTGTTTTTCAAACGAACGACCGTCTACGAACATTCGCGGACAAAGATTAAAAAGGACCGTCTGCGAGCCCATGATTGCCTTAATACAACGGTTTGACTCATAAACTTGTTAGTCAAATGAGGTCATCCGTTGATCAGTGGACGGAAAGTGATTCACTGACACTTAACGTCGTGTATGATGTAACTCAAGATAGCTGGAGACGATGATACAAAGTAGCTCCGAAATCATCCGTAAACTACCGCTAAATGACGGTCTACGGTCTACAGAAACAGTGGAACAAAAAATCAGGCATTTAAGGCAAGATAGTCTTATTTATCCTTCCTTCTTTTGTCTCTTATCTGATCTCAATCTGCTACTACTGAAATATCATGGATCTTTTACATATGTTCACGCATATGCTGTATTACGTAAGATCATATCTAATCAGTCATTCCCCAATTAACATTCATCGGGAACGACGATACATCTTTCCGAAAGAAAAGATCCGTCACGAGTATAATTAGTCGCCACCGCTGATAATCATTGCGATTCTGAACGCATTCAACTGTATTTCCCCTTTACGACCGTGCAATACGCAATCGAAAGCGACACATGTCACGCGAGTTCTCGCGGATTTGTCTTATCTCGAACGATTATCTTCAGTTTCGTAAGTCGGAACTGCAGCCCGATGTTCGAAATAGAGAAAGTTTGCAAAATTTGCAACACGCGTGATTCGTGCGGTTTATGAGACATTGTAGTAGCTTTAAAGTATGTATTATTTCATGCTGAATTTTGAATTTTACTTGAAAATTGTTTAAATTTAGCGGAGATTATTGGTAAAAATATCGTATGGTAAATACCGTTTCTATGCAGACGTAGAAAAATTTCTACCATTCGCAGTTTTACTATTTTCGATAATTTGTCTGGCTGCTCGTGAAACTTCACGTTACAACCCCTACGAGATAACTAGCATTAGCGATCGTAGACATAACGTTACGTCAAAGATTCCCTCGTTTAACAGCATTCGTAGAATCTAGATAATTTTATCATGTCACGTGACGATTCTTGATTCTCTTTATCAAAATACACATAGATATAGCGTAAATTGCATAGAATCATATATTTTTCTTTCAATAGCGCATTTATGGTACAAGTTTATAACTAAATTTCGAAGATTTTTGAAAATCAAAATAAGAATAAAAATAAGTAGGAAAAGTAAATTAATTTTCTCTAAAAAGTATCACACCGTAAATTTACAAATAATACAGATATCCTCGAGTATCACGAATTCTTGTTTCGCGGATAAAACTTTTATCTTCGCTGAAAATAGCTTTCACCTAATTTTCTCAATTAGCGGTAATCATTTTCGTTAATATACCAAATTGCATCGATCAAGTAGAACAAAGATCAAAGAACAGTAATCTTCGATAATAGCCTCGCCGAGCTCGATCGCGTACTCCCAAATCCATCCTCGTACCTTTTCATCTTTCGCGGATTACAAAGTAACCAAACGTTTCGACACATTGCCTTCTCCCAGTTCATCCTCTCGCGTGCTCCGGCGTCGTGGATCGCCCACGGCTCCTTCAAATCATGGTATTTTTGAGCGAGTCGATTAACTCTGATCGCGATCATGTCGCTGGCATTGCGAAATCCTCTTCTCGGAGTACCTAGGTACTCGCGGCGACGAAATAGGGAGCCCGCCGACTCTCACGGGAGCGCGTATCCTGGTACATTTCGTAATGGCAATCGCGAGGTTCGTCTACGAGGTCGGCTCGGTTCGCGGCACCTACTCGCGGTTAACCGCTCACAGGTCGGCATAATGCACGCCGATTTCGTCACCGTCGAGCCTCGAACAGTCGACAATAGAAACGCGCATGAAAGGTTACGTGCAACGGATTCTGCCACGGCTGCTGGAACCGTTGGGGAGTCGTTATGAAATTCGAGGCGTTGTAATATTCTTCTGGAGTGGAGTATTCTTAGGGTCTAAGGTAAGAGCCACCACGTTGTTGACTGAGATTCGGTATCAGAATCTTCGTTGTGGAGGAATCACGAACGAAGCGCAGATTCGAATTGGAACGGTCTGTAGATTAATTCTTCGATCCTTCGTTTACGACTTGCTTGAAAAAGAAAGCTACGATTTAGCTCCGTTTATTTAGAACGAGATTCTAGTTACGGCCTGATCCTTCTTGCGAGGTGAGGAACTCATTTATTTGAGCGTGAACTATTGATATTTAAAGAGAAAAATCAGTAGATAACAGGAAGAATCAGGGAATTCCAATTGTGTAAACTGTTCGTCCCTTGACGAGCTCAGATAACGAAGTTCTACCATATTCGACACGTTAGGTAATTAACGTATTATTATAACTCAATTGATATAAAATATTATAATTCAAGGAGAAAATTCGAAATATCTCGTATTCGCTGTTGAATAGTTTCGTAACGAGGCGTTTTGTCGACGATGTCGTTAAAATTGTACAAACACAGTCGTGACGCAAGGAACGGGCTTCACGATCATCTACCCACGATCGTATTTCTGAAAATATCAAGCGATGGCGATCGTCGTCTATTGTTTCGCGCCACCCAATTGCAAAAGAGGGACACGTCCGCGAGAAAATCTACTTTGCGATCGACTTTGCGCCCTAAATGGCTTGCAACGGATCGTCGTATGTACTCGAGGCATTTGGCGATCGGTTCCATGCCGCGTTTAACGCCACGGAATAATTGCGGTTTCGCCGCGAGCAGTTATCATCGAGATTATTGTAAAGATACGATTGTTTCTTCGGCCGAGGCAATTATCTAATCTCTGACACGGAGATGAGTGGCAAATTTTGTAGAAAATTGGTTTAGTACGTGCTTTTGTTGCGCGTTGCTCGTTTCGTTGCATAGAATATGTGGGTGATATAATTCGATTGTTTAGCGTTAGGAATTGCCGTTGCACAAGCGAAATACAATGTTGAAACGCAGCATCGTAATGTCGTTTGAAAAGAAGCTATAAAATTTTTACGTCCGCTACCTTGTAATAATATCTGTTTTTATGTTGCAATATCTGCTCGGATAATTGGACATATGATTCATTACTCGTCGTTATTTATTATATGTTGTAAACTTCTTTCCTGGTTTGATTAGCATAAAATATGTTATGAAAATGAGTTATACCATCTGTTTGGTTAACGTTAAGAAGAAACTGTTCCAACAGAAATTAATTCGATTCAATCGAAGAAGCCATAATACGAACGAAGCTTGAATCAATGTATCGAGAAAAAGATCTATTTCTAGCGAATCTTTATACGCATACATCTAAATTCATTAACTACCTACGTATTGATTAAAAGCTAGCAAATCTGCTATTCTCGTATCATACAGTTGATCTGTCCTCAATTTCGTTTCAAACTACGAACCCTCGTCCTTCATAGTTTCATAATTTCTCCGTTTTACGTCGCACGAAAATCTCTTTCTTTTATTCTCGTGTCAAACGGCAAGTCTGTTCCACAAAACTCGATCGTAAAACGTTACTTGTTGTATCTGTTCGTAGGGCAACGATGCGTTTGTAAATACAGAGACGACGGTGGCCGTGTTGCCGGCCATGATCATGCACGGGGTTGTCTAATTTTACCGCGACCCCCAGCTCTGGATAACATAAATTACTTTGTAAGCGTAAAACCGGCGTTTTACGATCCCTTCGTTCTAAAAAATCATCCTTACCGTGGCTCCGCGCGTGGTTCCAGTCGCTCTTCGATTTACCTATCGCTTTTATCTCTTTTTTTTTTCAGAGGAAGATTTGCCCCTTCGCTGTAACATCGTGCGTGGCACCATCGTCGACTCGCTTTGATGCACGTGGATAATCAATTCCGTTGTTCGAGGAACACTGCTAACAGAGAACGCGCTACCACCACGATGATAGCGCCACTTTCATGGCCGAGCTCAGGTCAAGGAGTGAGTATAGGTTTTCTTCGGGGAAACGCTAATTTATTCCATACTTGAAAATGTATTAGGTCGTGTTACGGACGTACTTATCTAACGGCAATCTCGTTTCTTTAGACCTCCGAACGATTTCCTTTTATTTTCTTAAAGATTAGAAAATTGAAGGAGGAAACAGAAACGCCCGAATTCGATCGAAAATGAATGAAAGACAAAATTGTTTCATTTTGAAGATCGTAGCTTGGAAACATTTCTATTAACAGAGATCTGACTTTACGTTGATATGTCATCGTTCGTAACAGTAATATCGCATAGTAGAAGATATATGTTGAAAATGACAACGTGAGTTCGTGCTCGCCATGCATATGCAGATGCGCTAGTTACAAAAAAGCAGTAACCAAAAGATTGTTCTAGATACAATCGATAGACTCAATCGATAATTTTAAGATGTTCTTTTGTTTCTCTTTCCCCTAGTCCATGCAAGTGTGTGCAATAAAGGTTTTTCGGCTCAGAACGGTGTGATAGATTTATCCATACGATATAATAATAGCTATTGTGATCCTATCTCTGAATATACAAATAACGACAATATATCACAAAAGAAATGTCAAAATTAATGTTTGAACAACGATTACGATATTATAAATGAAAAAAAAAAAAAAAGAAATCTAGTACAGAGTATACACAACAGCGTTTCAAAATTTACATCCGAAGCTTAGTATTCGTAAAAAATACAACACGTCAGTCTCTTGTTAAAGATTTTAAAAAAAGAAAGTACGTTTTACATAACGCAACCGGAATTCATGAGCCTAAAAATAGAGGCTTATCTAGGGTTCCTCAGGTTCACCAGTGTGTTACTGTCTTCCACTTATCAGATAATATCCCGTAAACGTGAAACCAGTTCCTGCGTTGCTGCCTGCCTCCGCGTTAAGACGATCGTGATCGTTTCGCGGTATCCACCGATCGATATGCCTCATTGCGGGTAACACAATGTTAATTTTCAGCCGACACGTTCTTGCCAAACGACTGGTTGCGTTAAGGATTCTGCAATGCGGGGGAATTAACGCAACGACTGCCGACGTCGACAAACGCAATTTCCCGTCGCTGGCTGTTGAACAGCACCGTGACGTATCATATCGGTAGAACAACGTGAAGCCGTATCCTTGGACGAGTTGGCTAAATAGACTGTTCATAGAATGTTCATTGAATGTTCTACGCGTTGCTAAGATAAGCAGAACAAAATCGATTTTGTCGAAGAACGATAAATTTTGATTGAAGTTTCGTGAAATTAATCTGACAGTATGACATTGGCACGAAGGAAGTTCATAATCGACTTCAAGGGAATTGCTTTGAATTTACCGCATTAATTTTCTCTTTTCTCATGCTTCGTGCTAATTCGAAGCTTTTTTGTCGCATGCGCGATAGTTTGGTTAGAGAAGTTGTGTAAAGGAAATTAGATTTTTGCCGATGATAACGGTTAAAAGTTTCGTAACTTAACTGAAATTTTTTCTTACGTATCGCGGTTATTTGCTTACATCAGATTACGATACCGTGTTCGTTCTACGCGATTCCAATAAATTCTACATTTTAAATAAATTTTACAAATTTAATAAATGTTAGATTTTTAATTTACTTCGACGCTTGTATTACAGCGTGGAAAGAAGCGTGTAATTATTCGAAACGATTCGAACGAAATTATCTTTTAACGTATGAATTCCCCATTTTCTTTTTTAATAACTTTCTTCGCTTGGGTAAAATACTCGTGTTACTTACGCGATCATTTTATGATCATCGTTCCTTAAAATATCACCCATTTCGCATAATATTTTTCGCTTTCCTTTCGACTAAAATCTTCGTCGATCTTTGATCTTTCATATTCGACGTACGCGATAATCTAACGATTAATATCGCGATAAAGTACATCATCGCGAAAGTTTCTAGTAGAAACGCTAATATTCAGCGTTCTGCAATGCGTCCGATTCAAATGTCGACGGAGAAAGGCGGGTTTTTCGAGTGCCTGGCCGTGACCCGTTTCGAATTACATAAGCGAGAGCCGGCTCTATCTTGGCCCCAAAGTCGACTCGACCAGGATCGAGCGAACGGACGAACGAACGAACCAAACGTGTGGGGTGAACATCCAGACAAGGTCAGAGTCATACGATCGAACCACCAGGATGCACTTGCGGTGCAGCCTGCAAAATGCGCATCTACTCGATTTCTTCTTTTCTTTCTGCTCGCGTGCACACGCCTATCCCCAGACGCAGCATTCATAGCGTCTTTGTTTGGCCGAACGGATATCTATTTTAATTCTACGAAACGTCTTCGTGCTACTGAAATTAAACTAAAATTAAAAACGTTCCATTATTTGGTAGATTCTGAAAAACGTCTGAAACTTAAACCGAGTGAAAGTGATTTCTTTAAAATAAGTTGAGAACGCGATTGTCTATATATATTTTGCTTATTTACCGTTATTTATTCGTTAAACGATATGAAAAATCTTATTGTTCAAACGAATTGGATTAATTGTTGAAGAAGTTGTTACTGCCATTTTGTGTGCGATACAAAATTTTGCCACAGAAAATCTATTAATTATTAATTACTTATTAACACTATCGATAATCTCAATGTGATTTTATTGCAGTTCATAAATGTACAACTAACGAACCCATACAATATTGTAATTTCGATCGAATTAATATTTCATCATTGCTATCGAAACATGTCCGTTCGTTCGCTAACGAGGAGCAGTTCGTTAACACTTTCTCGTTGGAAGGCTAAAATATGCAATCTCGAAGCATATCGGATAATTACACAGGGCGAAAAAATTAAAACCAGACGCATTAACGAAACTAATTAATTCGATAATCTGACCACGATTGCTCCGCTTTTCCACCGAACAGAACCAGATCCGAAATAATTCCGTGTTGATGAAAATACGATGAAAAATCTGAAGAACGAGTTCGTAAGATCCGAACGAGGGAATACGACGACGACATAAAAATATACTCGTCGCGATCGTTCTCATCGCGTCACGTTCTGAAGTCTACGTGTATTTATAGATTGTCTCGAATTATTCTGATTGATATCGGTATTCGAGTATTATAATCTGAAAATATCTGTCACTTGCGTAACGTGGAGCCACGACCGAACGATGTAAGTCGATTTGCACAGCCACCCAGCGATGATAAATTCGCGTATTAATACAATAGAAAAGTTACGGTTCCCCTGAAGAAATTAATTCCCTCGCTGGTGAAAGACTTTAGTTACGACACTTTACATTCGGGAGACCGGCGTGGTATGCAGCCAGCACGTAATGCGCAAGAAAATTGCGAGTCGCTGCCGCTGCTGTTACTCGCAAGAATATGATGTGGTAATCCGCATGGAAGAAAAAGAAAGCGCATTTAGAACATTTACACGAACGTTAAACTGTAGAACGTGGGTGATCGGTGTTTTGTATCATAATTATGCGCGAATGACGCGAATTAGATTCGAATCCGTGGTCGAATAGGTCAATGGTTTCTCCGAATGAATGGAAATCGAAGAGTTTGCGTTCTATGAAAGGAAAATTAGGGATCAAGATATAAAAATATTCTGTGTTTCTGCGGTTTAAGATGGAAATAAATCGAATACTACGAACAGACTAGGAATAGACTATTCATGGTAGACGTAACATGACTGTAAATTTGTATTCAAAACGCAGGATGCATACGGAATGCATAAAATATCCGCAGTAGAGTGCGTCTTATAATTTTTAATAAGTAGCGCAAATTTCTATTTCCTAGTGCTATTTCCTTAATTACGAGCATAAAAAGAATAACAAATTTGTATATAAATCTATACAATCTAATTATCAATGTATTCGTGTCATAAAATTTCTTTTCGACGTACAGCTACCAATAGTAAGTTACCTTTGGACAGTCGCAATTATGAAATTTGGCAATCATAAACGTAGTTATAGCAGGCTACAGGCCTAAACGAAGTGACTAACGAAGTAAACGTCAACGTTGACGCTGACACGCTACTAATGGGACAAAATTTAAAATATGCGATTAAAACGTCTGCAAGATTTAACAGTGCGATCTGACAGTTTCGGTTCATGATTTTCTTTTTTTTTTCTTTTTTTTTTCTCGTGCCTCTCATGGGAGAACGACATTTACACTGGAGTTGGTAATTGAAACTCGTAAAGTCGACGCACGGATTTGTCCTGAGGTTCTTTAATCGGGTAGCCTTACGTAATATGATCCAATTTAGCACGAGTTCGTTCGTTCGTTCGGTTTGTTCGTTCTCCAGTGGTACACGGCGGAGTTAAGCGTACAGAGCAATTCTCTGGTCTCGCTATCTCCGAGGAAATCGGCTAAGAAATCCGCAACCGCGTAAAAACTAACGTTACCACGCGGCCTGTCAATGTAAATTTAATTCGACTGGCGTTACATCGAGAATCATGATAGGAAAAGCACACGGTCCGACGATTCGTGAAGGTAGTTTTACCAGACATTCGCGAGACAAGTCTCACCGGAAATTGAGAAAATTTGTATGCACATTTTGACATATACCTTGCTTATTATATATACATATATTACTAATACTTAAGCGATGAATGGCATCGTATATTAGTTACACAGTAATTATTATTACGTAATATATAAGTTGAAAATCTAAATATTAAAAGAGCTTATATAATATAGCGATGCTGGAAGTTATCTTCGCTAAACGCATCAAAGGAAATCTTTTAGGTCGAGCTTTACAAAAATTACGACTTCGATCGTTTGAAACGCCTCCAACTTCTTCAACGTTCACCCACCGCCCAACGAGATTTCCAGCAGGGAGACGAAATGTTACGAGCCACGCTTATCTGCCGGCAATATCTGCTCGTTATATAAATTGAAATCTTTCCCACAATAGATTCTAGCATCGGAACACGATTCCACGATTACAACACAAACCTGTAATATGGAGCAAACCATAAAGTAAAGAAACGTTTGCCATGGTATACTATTTCTAGCATGATAGCATTAACGGCTGCTCCAAATTCGGATCGATGAACATTTTCCTATTATCATTTGTGATTTCGATTTGAACTTTGGAAAACACAACTTGAGCGAATATTCGCTTTCCATGTGTATGCATCATCTTTGTTTAATAATTTAATACTTGTGTTACATCAAAATCCTGTTACAGTAGGAATTTATTTATTTGAACGCCATTTAGTGGAACGAAATTTTAGTTAATACCTACTTGATTGAACTTTTGTCGATTGAATTACTAATCTGAACGTAAATTTCTATTATGAACGAGAAATACTATAGCGGGGAAAATTAGTGATCTCGTATTATATCAACTCCAACTATACGAACTGTTTGTCCCTTAACAAGTTTACGTAAATACAATCTACCGTGTATGAAATTAAATATAGGATAATGTAGAGATAACAATTCCGTTGCACAAAATAAAAATGCGGGCTTAAATACAAGACTATCGAAAGTTTCCGATCAAAAATGTGCAGTTCGAATATATCGCATTGAAGTATTTTCCCTATCTACAAGGCACGTTTAGTAGTAAGTTTAATAGGACTATATTTTATAAACCGAAATAAATGTCATAGTTTCATGATTCTCCTTGAACTCCTATCTTCGGACCTTTTATCTCAACAATATATATACGTATATTTAAATATATATATACATATATACCTTACTTGCAAATACTGTACTAACAAACGTTATAAATTACAAAGATGTATACAAAAGTATCGTATAAAAGTTTCAAACTACCGTAGTCCAAGCAAATTACGTACGGTAATTTACTAATTGAGATTAAAAGAACGTTCATTATGCAAACACCATATGCGCATTAGAGTGCATATGTTATAACCATACTTGCGTATTTGAACGCGAATGCCGAGCAACATGTAACCCTGTACAAATGTAGCGTGTTTCCTCAAAGCAACGCCGTTTACGCATCGCGTCGTGACGAAGCGAGTAATAAATGCGGAATAAGAGCACTTTTCCGTTAATTAAAACGTCGCCTCGTAGGGCTTCATTTGTCGCGCGTTTCGTACACCGCGGACATTGTATTTTATTAAACCGTGATGCCTGGTTTCCGGTAAAGGACAGCAACTTGCACGGAGGCTGTTCTTCTCTGGAATATTCTTCTCGTTCCATGCGCCAGCCACTATGTCTGCTCTCGTCCGATCCCATTTCCTTTCAGCGTAAATCTATTTTTAGACGCACAGCATTTTGAATTCGCACATCGTTCCTACGTGACCGCCGGATCCTGGAATTTGTCATCTGCACTCTGTGCATGAATGACCGTCTCTGCTCGTGTCACATACACGATTTGGAGTTTGGATAATTGTCAGATTTCCACTAGTTTGAAATTTTCGCTTCGAAAGTGGGCCAACACGCTTCGGGAGAGTTTCGATCGTTGAGTGTTTGGTTTAATCGTAGAGTATGTTCTGTGACACGGTAGGCTCGTAAAAGTATTTGGATATTCATCATAATATACGAGGTAGTCAGTACGTAATTCATGGTACCAAATGGTTTCAACGAGCTTCTATTAAAATAAGACGAAAGTCGAGAATCGCAAAAATGGCTACGTCAGAGACTTCGTTTTTGAGAAAATTTACAAAGTATACGTAAATTCGACCAATTCTCGGCTGGACAAGAACGAACAATCGACACGACACGAGATTGTTGTAGATGCAAAGATAAGTCGAAGATGAATAATAAAATTTTGTCGTTTAAGCGGTCGTTTGCAAAGTTCACGTAACCCTTAAAAACTTGTAATTTATACATTTCCTTGAGCGTGGGCGTTTTAATATTCCTCACCTTGTCGTTTCGATCGAGCCACACACGAAAATTCGCTCACATTTTATCACGAATTTTTTCGTTGGTGTCCTCGTCTCAAGGTCGGGCGAGTCGAGTAAATTTAAAAATGGAGAAGTTCGGTCGGAAATGGGAACTCTCAGGTATATAATACGTAGAAAATTACGCGTGTCGATCGAGCATCCAGATAACTCATCGGCCCGAATAAATGTCCAAATGGGATACAAGCGGTGACTTACGCAAGATTTTTGATTGCTCGACGCTCATCCCAGTTACATAAACGGTAAAACGTATCCCTAGCAATTATGAAATGACGATTACATTATATCGTATTTTATAACTCTTCTGCTGAGTAACTCGAACATGGAATTCAATATTGTGAAACTAGCGTTACTTAAACTAAATAAAAATCGCGAACAAACGATATTCAGTGTATTAAATCTCATTCTATTTCGTCGCGGTGCGAGTTCTCTTAATTAAGTGGTACACATAATATCTAGCCATAGAAAGAAAGTCATATCGCTTCATTACACAATACGTCGTTGCTCTTACAATTTGCCTTTCAAAGAATCGGATGCATACCAACATAGTATACGTATTAACAGTGTACTTTACCAATAATAAACGTACAACATCGATAGAATTTTTCCGTTACAAAGCTATAATTAGGAACGGTTATTTATTATGAAACGGAATCGACGGAACGATTAATCACGATAGCCGACGTAACTCGTTTTAACTTTAACCTATCACATTACTACAAAAGCGAAGGAAAACGCAATTTTCACGAGACTATCGGTACTAGTCGGTCAATAGCGTGCGATTATCGTGAGATTACGCGAATCTTGCAGAAGCAGTTCATCAGGGGGCAATAAATCAATCTCGATCATCGGGTGTCACCCTTAATCCTCTATACTGGATACCGATTCCGCAAATTCGCTTATTTTCAAACGGGTCAGACATCGGTGAATACACCTAACGAGCCACGTTTAATCTACATCGTACGATTTGTTCAAACATTAAACGGTGGATTACATAAGAGTCGCAGAGCGGCGCGGCCGGTATCAGCACCGTGCGTTGTATAAGAGCGCATGATCGTCGAAGCAAAGGGAGCTCGATTAACGGTAGCTAGCCGTTTTTCGAAGAACTGCAACCGAGTTGCACAAGATTGCGTATTTTCTTGGTCGCTCAACCATGTAGCCGGCGCGTTACGCCAACGATCGATGGTCGATCGACGCGACGATCGAGCGATCAGCTTCTAAAGTCGAGCACGGATGGCCGGATGATTCGGATCCACAAAATTCGTGGAAGAGCCGCGAGCAACGTGCCTCTAGTCACGGACCTTTACGTAACGCGACGAGCTTCGCTGAAAGCCACGGCCGCTATCGCGTGGCGTTCGCGCGACCAACGTCGAACCTCCTCTGTTTCCTTGGCAAACTTTGATCAAGCGAATCGAACGATCAGATCTAGCGGCTGATAACGGGATCCAAATGCAGCGAATGATACTACAGCGATACCGTTATCGGTTCCGGGGATCGTGGAACGTCGACCTTGTTATATCTTAACAGTCGACGATAACGACGACAGGCGAACGTCAAGAAGCTCCGTTAAAATCGACAGGCATGGCTAGACATAATGCAGACAGTAACGATGGAAAATGTCGCGCCGCTGACTAATTCGAATCGATCCACAACGGACACCGTTTGAATCCGTGATTAAAGCCACGCGCCGTGAAAATACTCACTGTACGTCAGCGGATTCGTTGGCAAATCACATTGAGATATGCTGCGTGCGTACCATCGATCGTGAAAAAATCATATTGTACATCGACGTGATCCTTACTATGCTTATTTAGTCGAATTTGCGTCGAGGATCGTTTATATCATATTTAAATATTAACTTTAACATTCTACATTCATAACATTTTAAATTCATCGTCGCTAACAGGAAATATCCCAAATTTTACCTTCGACGACCAACGACTCGTTCCTTGCTCGCTATTCATCCGTGAACTTTGACCTCTTTATAACTGACCACCGAACTAGAGATTACCCACTGTTCTTCAATTTTCTAAAGTTGTATATTACACAGTTTTCTTTCACCTCTTGATTGGTATCTTCTCGAACTGTCTTCGATCGAGTAAATATAATAAATACAAATCACGTGGAATACAACAACCGATACCACACGTAAGTTGCATTATTCATGCGAGAAGCTTAAGTGTTGTCGATGACTCGATATTATAGCGTTTGCAATTTGTGTTCCAGATCGAATGTCGGATTACTTGTTTAATAAAAATTGTAGAAATATTATTGGTAGTTTGTAATATGTTCTACTTTATTCATCGAGACGTGCAGTCAAGTTTCTTGTATATTATTTTGATGAGATTGCTGGTTTACCAGTTTATAATTATAGTCCTTAGCTCTTATAGTTCTAGATGGCGAATTGCTAGATAGTTTACCGATGCTAGACTGTTTTACAGGTTTTATATAATAGTACGGCAGGCAGTTACTTTCGATATATCGAGTCTGAAAGGGCATTGAACTAATACGAAAGATGTTTAAATCATCTTTTTTGCCCGATCTGTTATTCGTTTTAATATTGATAAAAAGAAAAGAAATAGCAATAACCTAGGATAACTTCCCGTAAATTTCTGTCCAAGCAGATAAATCTATGTAACCGGCACGTTAAAAGTTACAAAGTCGGATCAGCGAATGCAGCGATTAAATCGTGATACACCCAGTATACCTGTGCAATGCGAGCACTATGCGGTTGACTTCCAGCGACCGAACGTAATTCTCCGCGTTCTATTCACAGATAGCAGGAAGCGTTTCTGTCGTGTCGATGTTGTATCGTGTGCCTATCGAAGTTGCGCAAAGTTCAGCGGTCGCGACAATGCAACTTAAGCGCGATCCGTACGACAACCATGAACCCTACATAGCTGGAATTTTTGTTTCGACCTTGGTTCCCATGTATGACATATATTTCGTCCGTTACGTTCCTCTTGGTCCGTGCCGAAATTTTCTGCCGCGTGCTTCCAATCGCATCGCGTCTCCTCTTAAAACCGTCTAACGTAGAACTCACGCAATCGTTACAAAAAGTTCTGAGAATAAGTCGACGATTCGAAAGATTTATCGTTCTACGAGTTTAGCTACCTTGCGAACTTTAGTTGGCAGACACGATGGAGGATCGAATATCTATTTAAAAGGAAGAAAATTCAATTTTTTACTAAACCGGTCAAAATGGCTAATTTATAATCCTTTGTATAAATTTTATTGATCTGTTGCGGTGCATATTTGTGGATTTAAATGATCTTTTGCGAAAGATATATTCGTATATATTTCTCATTCGTTCCTTTGCTACAAGTATTTTGCCACAAAATAATTAAAAGGAAAATATCTTGCCAATTGCCTCGATTCGTCAACCGATGTACCTATGATTAAAATACGATAATAGAAAAAAGAAACTCTAAGTAACTAAAGTAACAAAACAACGATAGCAGGTACACGCAATCGAATTTCGTGAAATCGGCTACCGAGGCAATCTAAATAGAGGCGAGTAAAAAAGAATGTTCGTAATATCATGGTATCGAGAGTTAACGCTGAAATCAGTGTTGCCTAAGGAGACGTAATCGCGCCATTTTCGTAACTGCATTATTACGAAGATAGGTATAGGCACCTATTTGTTGTGCAAGCGGCCGCGAGGTTATTCGTTACGTCGCCGAACCCAGGCGAATAATCGTTCTCTGTGTTGCTTTTCACTCGTTCATCTATGCACGTACAAATGATAACGGCAAGAAAAATTTCTTAAACTGACAGACTGTCGTTTACGTAATGGGCTTCAATGTCCCCAATCGTTATGCGAATTCTACGCTAATACATAACGCTGTTATCGATGCTTCTTGTCTCGTTCCATTGCGACGAATATTTCACCCGTTGGGCTATGGATCGTTGCGGATAAAGCTTATATTTACTTAAACGTGAGATTTTTACGTTGATTCTTTTCTATACTGTTCGTTATAAGAGTTGAGAGTTGGGAGAAATTACAGAAACGTTGTAGACAGAAATAACGATAGGTTGTCAGAACGATTGAAAGAAATATTAAGAATAATTCATTGTTGGTAATATAAATAAATTGGAAGGTTACTGTGAAAATAATTCCAAGAGAACAGAGATGCAAAGAAGGCAATGTACAATTTTATGTATGAGTCATTCAAAAACCAAACTGATTTATTCTACTTTCCGAAAACTTCTCGATCTTGCTATCGGAACGTATGATCAGTTTTTAATTCTTTAGAGACCAAACTTCAAGGTTGTCCTCTTTGTGTTTCATATATCAAGTGGAACACGATTTAAGCAATAAAATATACACATATACTAAAAAGAACAAACTGGGTTTATGTCGCAAATAGAATATTCTTAACAGAATGCCGCGTAAATGCATACGCCTGTTTTAAACGTTACTAAACTTTTTCATTGAAACGTCCGGCAATTAAACCTTTTCTCTTATTAAAACAATTCCTCGTATCTCGGAAGTCACGTTCGAACATGAAACGTGCAATTACACGTTACATCCTGCACACCTTTTTCCCCGCGAGAGCGACCCAACTTTTCGAAATCTTTTTCCAAACGGAACGAAAACTTGGAGTTACGCTGTTCACACGAGTGGAAAGAGACGGTGCGCGTAACCGGGAATCGCGATCGTTCTCCAAATCGAGCGTCGGTGAAGAAAGTAAGGAAAGAAGCGAGAAGAAGCGAAGATCAAAGCGTTCAAGCGTCCTCTTGCTGAAATCACGGTGATCTAAGTTTATTTCTTCACTTTTGGAAAACACGTTACGTAACGGTCGTGTTACGTAACGCTCACAATACGATGTATGGCATTACATAAATAATGCGTCTAGCCTACGAAACCAACGTGTACAAGCAGTCAGCGAACGTTCAATGAAAGGGATCCAGAGTAGTATCTTTCTCAGGGATTTCCATGGAAAATCATAAAATGACAGCGTTGGCAGCGAAAGTCGAAAAAGTGGGCGCCAGTTTCGTAACGCCATTCAGCGTGAATACTCTTATTGTTACAAGCGGCCGGTGACACATTCTACTGTACTAGTCAGACACCAAGATCGTGATATCATACGTACACGTACGAATCGAGCAGGTCGGTATCGATAGTTTTCTCGCGAGCAATAGGCAGGTCAGATCGCCACAAAGAAGAAGAGTGAGAAAAGAAGATGATAAAGAGGCAAGGAAATGAGGGAAAATATCGAGTTCTTGATAAGAGAAGAAATAACAGATTACGAAGGAGATAGCCTAGAGATTATTTAAATTATTAAATAGATTTCATTATCGTGACTTTCACGAAAGAAGCGGTTCGTTACTTTGTCATCGATATAGACATCACTCTTGGTAAAAGAAATAAAAAAAAAAAAAAAAAAGGAGGGCAACAGAAATTAAAGGAAACATCTTGAAAATTCTTTTCCTTTGTCGAGGTCGTTTTCATTACTTTTCTTGTATTATTACGGAACGAGACGGAACGAGAGATTGTATATACTCTGTACGAAAGAAATATACACATACTGACATAATAAATACACTGGTTATAAGTAGTAAGACACGTATCTACGCGTTACATTATTGGAAAGCTAACAGATCTTACTTTATTTAGATTCTACATCATCAAGCACATATAATGCGAATTTAATGATAAATTTATAGTAAAATAACTAGAAGATAGAATCAGTGAAAGGTATTTAATTTATAGTAAATATCAGTAGGTTTCGTAGTATTTAAGACCGATATCGTGCGTATGCAGAAACAGAAATAGAAAACAAACGTAAATAGTATTATACCCGTGAAACGGTGAAGTGTAGTAAAAGTTTTCTCAGAAAACACGAAACAACTACAATGTTGAACCGATGGAACGACGAAAACCGAAAGATGGCAAATGTCTTGACAAATAAACCTCGATAAGCATAATTAATATTTAAACATTGAAATCAATATTTACGATGCAATTGTAATTAATGTGACCCTCGCGCTTACATAGCGAACGACGCGGCTTCTTTTTATCTATTCTAAGAGGCATAGTCTGCCAGATACCGTACACGTGAACAAAATTTCGAATCGATCATGTTACGCAATCGATTCCTTTGAATATTACTTGTTTTTGTTATATATTTCATCGGTTCTTTTCATTGGTAAAATTATTGCAATTATCACAACAATTTCTATTTGTCGCAATCATTATCGCTTGCGTTAAAGAAACAGTTTATTATAATTGCTATGCAGAGTATTAGATTTTAGGGTTTTTATTGAAGATTTTCATTGAAATTTATTTTAATTCGAAACTTAAAACAATTCCTACGATCAATAGATCGATTACAAATGGAAAATTATGAACGTAAGGAATGCAATTAAAATTATAATCTCAAGGACTACTACTATTTTCTATGTTTACACTCCAGCGACTATACCAAATAAATGGTGTTCTATTAAATCTAAAACTCGATGGCACAAATAGTTACACGTTTCTACATGAATACTAATTTACCCTCCTATCGGAAAAAATACGATAGACAAATAGCTAACCATGGTTACTAATCAAACAGCAATCTAAACCACCGGCGCAGAGTCAGACTAATCCCAGGAACGTTTACTCATTCGGTTTCATCATTCTCCCGTTCACTCCCCCACAAACAGCAGTCCCTCTTACGTAAAAACGAAACTGTCTGATCTGCGTTTCTCTTATTCTCCTGCTACGGTTTAATTCGCCACTTTTCTACGGAATACAAAATTCGACCCCCCTTTTCGCTTCTCTCACGATTATCCAAGTCGAAGACGACGCCACGGTGGTAGAGGACGATGGAATGCGAATTGAGCAGAAAACGACGACAACGACGCAGGAAGAAAACGAAGAGAAGAAACAGAGGGTTCTGTTTAACACAATCTCCGATTACATAAACCGTGGTCGGATTCTCGGGCCACAGACTCAAACTGGCGGGCGGCGACTTCTCTAGACAACCATACATCGGCCTATCGTGTTCTTAGCGCTAGTTACATGTTAGTAAAGTACATACGTGGCTCACTCACGTGCGTAAGGCGCACGCGTGCGGCTAAGTCGTATTATGTAAAGTTCAGCAGAGTCTTGAGAGCACAGGCGAGCACGTGGTCGTGATAGCGGGCCGGCGATCGGCGTGCCACGCTAGCACGTGTTTAACCCGGAGGAAGTGCGAATTTTGTAACGTTTCTAACGGCGGCCCGCGGAATTCGAGGCATCCGCTTGTCAGCGAGCTTCAGTTCCGGTTCCAGAGACGAGATATCAGCCGCTGATTATAATCGACAACGCCGTTTCACGGTCGGTTGATTTTATGCTCGATCTAACGTCGATCATTACGATTCGCGTGAATTAACATCGGTAACGCGAGAATTTCTGTAGACGCGCTAGGATCCATGGTTTCGAAAATTACAATGTGATTCCTTCGTCGCGAGAAAAATCGAGTAGTTACGGTTAACCGTAGAAATAACAATTTTCTCTTCTGTAAAAAATAATCGAAGACTAACCTGTCGATCGAGTCTTCTTTAACTTCCGTAATTATAGAATTAAAATATGATAAAGGCAGATAATTTTCACTTAGGTCGATTTATGTTTGAAGCATTTAAAGCCCGAGTAACGAGTTATCTCGTCTCCTCCGAGCATCAAGACGAAAAATTTCATTTTTCTTCAAAACTACAAGCTCGTAACTAAGTAAACTACCTGTTAATGGGTCAAGATAATCTGATCGGTCTAATATTAAATAAAAAGTTTGCGTCGCACGCTAGTACCATTGATTACGAATAGATTGACTGTGAAGGAACTTATATATAATTATGAAAACATTTCCGAAGAAAGATACGATGAAGTACGCTTTGTAGAGCATAACGTTCGCGTTCCGATATAAGCGAATCTGTGTAAACAGTAATCTGCTTATTATATAATAACGAATCAATTAATACTGATAATTTTACCAGTACCGAGACGCGATATTTACGATATCGACCGCGTTTTAACAACGATATCGAAAATTTCAAATGATCGAATATAATAAATATCGAGTATTCGATTAATATAGCGAGAAATCGATGCACGGTAATACAGTTTCTCGATCGTGCATAATCGCTTCATTAATATTAAAAATTGTAATTTCGCTGTACATAGAGGCAAGGTAAACGATGCGATTCAGAATAGAGTACGAGTCGACAAAAACTGATACTCTTATGTAAGAGAGTATTCGCAAAATTATTATTCACGCGTGTTTCTACAATAATTATTTGGCTGCGTGATAATTCGTCCTGTAGATGACGGTGAAAGGTTTCGAATATAATGTAAAACATAGAATCTACCATCTGCTTGAATTACTTGAATCTTGTATCGCATTCAAACGTTTCATGCTTGCCGTTGTCTATGGAAGAAATAAAACTTTATTAGAATCACAGAATTTTGTTTTGCTTGGTATTCATCCATTTATTTAGATCTCGATTGTGCAATAATGTGTTACATTATGCATCGTGGTACATATTATTTTTCTGACATTTATTCTTCTCAAAGTATAAAGCTTTGGTAAGTGTTTTTGCAACTGCGTAACGTCACAGGAAAAAACAGTTCTCCCAGAAGTCTTTTTATAATTCTGATTACTCTATTTTTATCGTTCATTTCAGGATTATATAGCATTCTCTGAGATTGATATAGCGTAACTCAGAATTCTAGAGACGCATAAGATCCTACGCAAATATCATCCAAGCGCAATTTATAATTAGACAAGCCGGCTGTTTCGTAAACAGACTCGCATCCTTGATAATTAATTACTTGGCGAGCGAAAGTTACACGTGCTTTTGGCCTCGAACCCCACAGTTTTTCTACTTTTTTTGAATTCGAGTCAATCGTGATTCAGCACAACTTTCTGCACGATATCGAATACTATTCGAGTATTCGCATTAGTGGCGATTCTTCTGGTTACTCGGATCACTGTTTTCTATTCGCGTTACTTTTATCCATCGTAAGACAGAGAATGTTAGAAAAATGTCCGAACGTATTGGGAACTTCGATGAGCTAAGCTTTGCGAAACATCACGTCCCCGGCCGAGAGTTTTATCTACGTAACTATTATTACGTCACAGCATCGAACTGCGTTAATTTTCACAGGAAACAATCTGTTCTTAGAACGATTCAATCATGTTTCGTGTCATGTATCTTCACTGTTTATCGATTTTCATAGTATCCAGATGCTATCTTTTATCGAATAAATAATATTTAAAACGAGAATATTTACATACGTCGCAAATAAGCAACATTTATCACGACTGTAATTATTTCTAGTCGACAATTCGTTCGTATTGTCCTATGCGTTCACCGTTCGAAGCTTCTATCGTTTCCTTATTCTACAATTTTATCCTTTTATACTTTCAGTTTATTACTATACGACTATTTTATTCTTTTACTATTATTTACTATCGTTTCCTATCGACCGATTCACGTTTTCGTCTTCGTATTCCCCGCTACGTATTTCTTTTTCTACCTACACTCGCTCCTCTACCCACTCTTCTACTTCTACTATTCATCGTTTTATCTCAGCACGCGATTTCATCCCTAGTCGCAACTTTCGTTCCACGCTTCATTGTAAACACGATGAATCGTAAAAAGTTGTATGTAAAAATTAATTAAAAATTGAAATTAATTTCGCCCATGGAAAAATTACGCATTCATCGAAGTCTCGTGGCCGAACCACCGACGTAACAACGGACGGATATTGATCAAGACCACGCGTAAACTTTTGACTCGATCTATGGCGACGCAATTATGTAAGGTGCGAATTCTATCTGAAATATATTACATAAGCTGCGCGTTGATTCTACGAGCTGTGGTGCGCACCAGCGATCGGTGCTCCCAGTAAAACGAATTGTTTATCACGCCGAGAATAAAACTTCTCGCCGCACCACACCGTTGACTCGGCCCGACCGCCACTGAAAGCTCTCTACGTACTCCTCGTGCGACAACGACGCTCGATCCCGTGCTGTTCTGTTAATTCACGCTCATTCATTACATAAAGGCTGGTCGGTGTTTACCGCTCTTATTTTTAAGCGTCGACGTGAGACTCGATCGACGATCCCCTCCTCCTGGTGTGGATCGGCACGGCGACGTTGAGCCGTTCGCGCTTTTCCTCGTGCACGCTCGAGGAAACGCTACGTCACGCGATGATAAACAACGTTATGTAGTCGTTGAACTTGCCGCGTCATCAGGATTTCCCGGCGTAGAATCCACTGTTTGCGACTTTAATAATTAGACTGCGCATTTTAATGCAAACTCCTATTTCTATGAACCTAATTACACAAGTGGAACCTAAATAGAAATCTATTTTATCCATCGAATACCGTAAGAAGTTTTGTATATTTTTGCATATCGTGTGTATTTTTTTCACTTAAAATTTCTTATAAATGTATAAAAAATAGCCTCGCGAATAGGTTCTTCAAGATTCAATAAAGTATTCGAAGTGAAGCAATCGCTATAATTTTTAGTAGCTAAAATTATATAACTTCTATCTCTTTAATTCTCTTTGTAAAAATCCGCAATCTAATAGGACTTCAATTATTTTCCACGAGTCTACGTGAATAGAAACATAGATTTCATGCTGGAGGACTAATTCTGTATCGCGACAAATATCGAAAATATTCACTATCAACACGAATTATATAAAACCGATGAGTGGAAACAAGACACAATAATGATATTCAGCAATCGCGTACTTATTATACATACGTATATTTAAATGAGTGGAAAAACACGCTTAAAATAAATCACCTTCGAGTTCAATAAACCGATACCAAAATTTTCCATAACTAATAAATATTTTAGCACATTGAATATGCTCGTTCTTGAACACCGTATAACCACAGCGAGCCTGATGCTAATTTTTAAAAACCTCAATCAGTTCGTTAACGGTCCAGAAATCGTGGAATTTTTTAAATTATACGCCCCTAGGATATTCGTTAGAGAGAGAGGAAACATCTTCATATCGCTTCGTATCGGTCTATTTTAGGTAATTTCGATCCTATCAAGAGACTACGCTCTACTGCGAATAACGTTGGCGAAATCGCCGACTTTATCCGTAATCTCTTTCAAAGCGTATTAGCTGATAGGAAATTGTAAAAATCGTAACTTAAAATTAGCGTGCTCGCTCTTGTACGTTTCAGTTCGTGTACTCGTGCATTTAAATATAAAAAGGTTGGTAACCGTTAAATAAATAAGTAAATAAATATATCTGGCCAGCAGTTACGTTACAACGGATGGCTTTCCATGGTTGATCTAATAAGGCCTCCTCATGATAGATCGGTCGACGGAGGAGACTTTATGTAACAGTTCCAAACATAGCCGTCCAGCGAGGCGGTTCTAGCCACATTTTTGCCAAGTGTCGCAACTTCGTCTCTCCAAAAGTCGGTCCGCTGAACGGACATTCTCTCATCCGCCGCGAAACGTCCACGAATCTGGTTAACCGACGCGTCTATTCCATAAATCGCGAACGAATCGACGCGTGTAAGTACGCCACGAGTAAGGTACAATTGCGAAATTCTCGATGAGGTCGTGAAACGATGCCGAGAGTTTCATGGCATGATTACGTCAGAGGGGTGGTCGATTGGTCGCTTAGCTAAGGAAAAAAGTATGGAAATGCTCGTTCGTAGCAGCCGCCGCTAATTAAACAAATATTGATACCGCGATCGATGCCCGTTATTTCTGCACGTTCGTGAGTGGAACTGGAGAGAAAGGAGATGAAACGAACGAGTCGGTGCATTATGACTAAGTATAGAGAAAGGAAGAGGGAGAGAGAAATTAACTGGTACAGCGGTTAGACTTTTTTAGCGAGAGAAATAAATTAGAGGCTCTGAAGAGAGGCCGAGTTCCTTCGTGATCCATTTTTTCTTCCTTTGCGAGATTTTCCTATTATCGCTATTACTTTCGTTTCGAAAAATTCAATCTCTCGATCCGCTAATCCCTCGTCGGTTTATTCATAAAAATAATTAAATCTTTTATAGTAAAAACAATTTAGATTGCGAATGGATATACGATATATTCCTTACGAGATACGTAATCGATGATTAAAATCGTTAAAAAAGGCATCAATAGCGAATAAATTTCGCTTATACTTTGTATCATTTTTTAAACAATGTAATTTACTTCTGTCTTCTTTGGCGGAAAACTTTTTGATGATTTTGTAATCGAGAATGATTACTAAATTAACCGTGAGTGGTAGGTAAACATCCGGCAATAATATAAATTGCGATTTTGTCCACGCAAGCTTTTCTCAGATACATAATAACAAACCGTGTTTTGATAACGTTTCTCAGAATAGGATTAATTCAATCAGAAAAACACATAAAACGTGTGAAATATAGGAAAGAGGCAAAGGTATCTTCCGAAAAATAAGTTTCCTCGTTCAATAATTGAAACGTACGTGTCTCGGTTTGATGTTGCAACACGACACCAGATATCGCAATCCCAATAATTACAACTATTTTTACACCAAAATCCCTAACATCGACATAGGTATACGTACATACAATGTTTCTCAGATGTTCCAAAATTTCTCTGCATAGATTAAAGAATGAATAACCAACGACGATCGTGTCCATTATGTATCGAAATAAGAGCACGATTGAAATATGAAAATTCGTGGATCGCAGTGATTAGTTAAACAAAAGCTATTATCTAGGAAAGTCTCGTCGTCGATTTTTCCAAATTAACTGCTTCTTTCCAAAAGAAAGCGACCTCGTTGCATTTTTACGAAGTTTATTGTTATTCTCATGAGAGGATCGTGGTTCGCGAAAGCGAACAGACGGCGGAGATAGCGTGACGTAATCATAGATTGTCGAGTCGCGTGGCCACGTTCAGACACGAGCTAGTAGGATTTCTGGCGGCGACGTTCGCAAGGCGCATAATAAAATTCGTCGTCCTTCCAGAATACCGGCAAAAGCGACGGTCATACGACGGCCCCGTTTCATGTGTACGGGTATGTGTCGTGCGTAAACGCCAATTTACGTAACGCCAAGATACGCCGTATTTCGATGATTAACAATTTGTTTTGCGATCGGCAAAGGTGACTCTTTGTACGACACAAATACCTTACGTAAGCCAGCAGACAAATGCGTATATGCAAGTGGAGATTAAGTATTCCGTTTTTCGAATTTCTGCGTCGCCGACTAGTCGGTACCCGATCGAACAAAAACATATGGAAACGTGGCAATGATCCGTGAGAGGTTTATGAATCGACATAGATCTTTGATCGTTGAATCTTTCTGGAGAATTGAATGAAGAAGCGAACGAGGATACTAATTAGAAATTTTCTACCGCAAGGAAAATGACCTATGCCCGACCATGTACATATTTATAAGCGATCTTGATACGTATAGATTTATGTAAATTCTTGTCTAAATCATTTCTACTGTGTTTATCAGTTACATCCGGACGCGAAGTTTGTCACGTTCTTCGGTATATATTTCAATCGATTCTACTTCCAATTTTAAATTGCTCTTTCTAGAAGTAATTCGTTCGATCTGTCCTAAAACAGTAAGTACAAGAAATAGGAAAAAGAATCAATATTGACCAAAATTGTCCAGTCTTCGATATAGAAATATATCTAATAGTAAAATACAACAGATATCTTCCATAATAAAAAAGTACAATTTTAATTTACAAAGGATTTTTATTCTTTAGCGCTGGATCTTTATTCTACTTCGATTGTTATATTTCACTATATACGTCGCTAATGATATATGACAGAAAGGAGAGATAAAATAGTTAAACGACAAGAGCGCTTAATTAATATAAAAAATTAAGTAAGCACTGATCATAATATACACGATTACAATGCGATCGATTCCACTTTGATCGTCGTTAATCTGCGGACGCGACGAAAGCAGCCAATGACGCATCCGCACGTCGGCGAAAAATAGCGTGACGCGAGAAAATAGAGCTAATTAAGGTTACCAAGCCACGGTTGTGAATTTTTTTACGACAGAAAATTGAGGGTTTGTCTATTGCAACGTGTTCGTGTCGCAGTGTTTACGACCGTAGGAAAAGTGGGTAACGTAGGAGACCGGGATTCATTAAGCGCAATTGCGCTACTGAATTACAAACAGAGGTAGAAGGTTAGGGCTCATCTCGTTGAAACTACACTTTTTACGAGCTAACAAAGAAGGCACTCGCATAATTCACTTTAACCCAAGTCCATGCCCATCCGATTTATCGAAAAGTTTCGTAAAAATTGTTTATTTTCATCTATTTCTAGATGAACGATTAACGTTTATCCAATCTTTAGCGGAACGAAGATTAATGCGATTGGATAACAACGGTAAATATCGTGGTCTTCGTGTTTTTCGTTTGCAGACGGATTAAAAGGTGTGAAAAGTCGCGATAAATCGCTGAACCACACTTCGAAATTGGAAAGTTTGTAGAGCAATCGAGTTGTTGTATCTTCGTACAGATAACAATCATCGACCAACGCCTTATTCGTCTTTCGAAACAATTTTCTCAACGATCCCTATTAATGCACTCTGACTATCCTCCCCTAAATCGCTTGAAATCCGATGGCTTTCGTGCAGACGATCGAATCTCGCGGTGATTTCCATAAATGTGACGCGACAGTTTGTCGTTCTCATTAGACGATTATCGATATTTATTTGCCCGGCTGTTAATGCCATTTTCTGCTACAAACTGGCGCAGACAATGTTAAATAACTTTAAACAAACACGACAGATGTTGCGCTTGTAAACATTCTGAGCTTTAAATTTATTTGTCGAATTTCATTTGAGACTACTAAACCTTTTATTGTTATCGAGGAAATTTATTAGCGCTAATAATTTTTAACTTGTGATTTATAAAATTTGGTTCGTAATATTAGCCAGATCGTAAAAGGAGGCTGTAGATTGAACGAGAAAGATTAAATGATAAAAGATTAAATAAAATTCAGCATGACCGGCAATAGTTGACGACGAACCGAGCGTAACATCGCTTCCCGATCGAGAGAAAATTGCTAAATGAATGAAACAAACTAGTCGCTCGTGCGGAAAACGATAATAATCGGAAAATGAATCGTTGTGTTTCACGCGGATCGTATAACGGCAATGTACAGAAATTAACGAAGAAATAAATCAATCAATAAATGAGCAGGAGTTCAGGTTTTTATCGTTATAAGAGACAAATTTATGCATTACGCGTTATCCTGTTAGGATCCTCTATAGATAGCCTCATAATCCTGTCGTGATGAGAATTTTAATGTCTGCTCGATGCGCTTTTTATAGCGAATGTTTTCTTTCTTATAGATTTTATAGGTTGAAGCGACCTTGGTTACTTTTAAATATTTTCACATGCAAGGTTCAAGACATTAACTCGTTGTTTGCTATGCCAGTGACAAATAGCCGACATAAAATCGATTTTAGCTTACCCCGTAATTAAGAACATTAACTATACATGGCTAATACATTGATTATACATAAGCGCATCTCGGTACAATGATAAGTATAATAATTAGCTGCAGCTCGAAATTACGCCGTTCTTCTCCAATATATATCTTCGCTAGCGCCAGACGCCTTGTAACGAAATATTTTCCAACATCTTTCAATCGCTTTTCATCTATATCTGTTATACGTCGATAATACCTGGGATATCGTGTATAAGAATAATTACGAATGTAATGTTTACAAAATAGAGCTGCATAACAGATATACTCAATTCTACGTACATCATGATCATACGAATGGTATCGGGATCGTCGATATAGCGGATGTAAAGGAACACAGCACGTATTAACATTTTTATTATCGAAATAAATTTACATTACGTTTTATTATTATTGCATTATTAAATCGTACAATTATTTAGTCGTAAATGCGTAAATAAAAAAGAGGGTAAGATAAAGACAGTGTACGATCTTTCCATCCATCGTACAATATGTACGTATTACGCACGTAGCTTGTGGCTCGTAGAACACGCGTGCGGACCCGGCAGTCTTGAATGCATCGGTTGCATCGCGCAAACGTGGCCACGAGCGCGCGAAAGAGCGAGAGAAAGAGAAAGAAAGCGAGCAATGCGTTTATAGCGCGTCTGCGTAGTCAGCGGTCGGTTGGCCGGTGCACACCGACTCACGCACGATACACACCGAGGGGGAGCAGCGCACGCAGGTCTACTCTCGGTGCTGGGTAAAACGGAATACCACGACGTAGACCAAGTAACGTTACTGCTCATGCTCAGTAAGATTCCTAGAGCCCGGAGAGCCGAGGCTCGCCCGTGGAATAATTGATCCAATCGAAACTCGTCTCGCTCCCGCCACGTTTTGTGCACTGACGCGACGCTCTTTATGTAAGCTCGCCGCGGTCGCGCATCCCGCTGCCTCGTCCACGATTTTACCGCGGCGACAAACTTCTCGTGTGTTCGTGCCGCCGTTCGTAACTTCACGACAGACAAACCCTTCGACGAATCTATTTCGCGGAACGAAAGCCTTGGACGATCCGGAGGAAGATAACCGACGACCAACAACAAGTGTCTTGGTTAAACAGTCCACCACCCTTGCGTCTCTTCGCCCTTGCCACGAGCCACAACCTGTTTTGGCGTACGATCTGCGTAGAGGTTACGTGTCGCGTTCGCTCGTTCGTTTATCGAAGAAGCTTTATGCCTCGGCGGTATTCGGGTTCGTCGAAGCGCGGGTAGCTAAGGGGACAGGACGCGCGGTCAGGCAACGCCGCTCGATACGCTCGAGTACCACGAAGACGCGCTTCGGAGGAGCCTGTTGATACTCCGAGACTATGTCGACCGCGAGATGAACGGAACTTTGACGATATATCATAACAAGGACCGTATAAAGAAGGTTCTTCGGTCGCTGCCTCGGTGATGATCGCTCAAAGGATATCCACCCCCGTGTGTGTGAAAATATTCACCTTCAGATAAAGGATAATGGATTCATTCAGGAATAAGAAATTCGTTCAAATTGCAATTTCTCGAAAATGAATGTGACGTTTGATCGATCAGAGGAGCAGTTTGAAAAGACAGGAGCATCCTGATAAGGTTAAAAAGATACCAGGCGTTAAGCCGAACGAATCAAGAGGGATCTTAGTGGCGGCAGGATGATGCGTGAGATTCGTAGTGGGGGTGTGGCTCGACACCGACGCGAACGCCTACGTAGAACGTAGACCCGTGTATAGCACGATTCGTGCTATCACGAAACAGTTGGTGAGGTAGAGGCAGTGAAGAGTCGAAGGTGTATGTACCGCCGTGCGGCGCTGTCGTCGCCGCCGCTTGGCTTGCCACCACGGCTGCACCGACGCGACGCCGCCACCACCGCTGCCGGCTACCCCTCGCCTGCTGCTTGCCCGGTTGGTTTACGTTTCTGACAGTGGCCCGAGCGAGCGGTGACAGCCGAGCCAGCAGTCCTCAGTGCGCCGTCGTGCTGTGCGTAGCACCGTTTCTGCGTTCTGTGCGCCGTAAATTCTCCTACCGCGTGGTCGGCCAGCTGTCAAACGCGCGACCGACGACCGACTTATCAAACGGACGAGGCGTCGATGCGGCTACCGATAAACACGCAAATTGATCCGATAATTCTCCGCGTCAAGTGTTTTCGTTGCATCGGGACGTGTTTTTCGGTCGACCGATCGATACGATCGTTGTCTTTTTTTTTTTTTTTAAGCAAGAGATTAAACAAAAGCGAAATAAACGAGAGAAAGATCGTACGATCTTTCAAAGTGGATGGATAAAGTAAAATGCGCATCGTTCTGAGAATTTTCTTCTCCAAGTTATCGACCAAAGGATCGTGCCGGGCAGTTTACCCCGCGATCGACGTGCGCACGTAATCGTGCGGTCACACGCGTAACGTTTCTCCGAAAACAACAAGACCGATCTCGAGCAGAGGAAGGATTTTTCCAATAATCTGTCGCGTTTCGTATATCGCCACGAATATGACCGAGTTGGCAAAAGAAGCTTTCGCCTCGCGCAACTATCGTCTCGCCGTAGAAATGTACGAGCGTAGCTTGAAACAGCAGGCGCCGAGTTTCGAAGTGCTCGTAGGCTACGGGGATTCCTTGGCCAAGTGTGGTCGAATCAGAGAATCTATCGGTGTTTACTCGAGATGTTTGTCAGAGGGTTCCGTACTACCGGAGAGATTAAAACATCTGGCGAACGCTTTGTTGGACGAATTGTCTGGAACCGCGATCACGGCCACGGGTTTCAGAAAAAAGATAGAGACGTCGTTCGCGTGTCCCCTTTGCGAGGGAATCTTGTGTCAACCAGTGACCACGAACTGCGGCCATACGTACTGCAAGAATTGCGTAGAACCGGGCAAGAGCTGTCGCGTGTGCGGGCAAAAGATCGTCGCTGTGAGTGAGACGAATGTGCTGGTGCAGAGACTGGTGGAAAAGTGGTGGCCACGCGAGGCAGAAGCCAGCAGGGCGAGACACGAGGGTGACATTTTGATGAAGGAGGGACACCTGGGTCAAGCCCTCGAGAGGTACAACCTCGCAGTCCATCTTGGTGAGTGTTTCTTTCAGAATTTCTTGCGTCTCGAGTCTCGTCTCTCTCTTTATAAACTAGCTTTTTCCTTATTTTTTTTTTTTATATTGTTATTCGCGACACTTTTCCAGTAATTAATTTTGGGCTGAGAAAGCATCCGTATATATGTATACTTAAATAGTGGTTCAAATGTGTACACTTGTATCATAAATCACTATACACTTGGATAGATCGAAGTTTTTTATTTTCTATACAAGAACAATTTCAAAATTCAACACACTGTCAACAAATTCTATACATGCAACATTTTATTTTTATTTGAAGATTAAACGTATGTCTCTGTAATCTTTTTAGATATTACAAAAATATTTATAATTTTTCATTATACTGTCGTTCTTTTATCAATAATTCGTACAGATTTATTATTTATTTTTAAATGGTTTAAAATTGGGATCGATAAAAGACAGCCTTTTCAACTGTCTTTATCAAAATACTCGTTTAATCACTGTTGATTAGCTGTTCCGAAAATAAACAGATTAGTATTTATCGACTTCTTAATTTATAGCGATCAATTGACAATTTTGTGGATTATTTTTATCTCAATGTAAAGAACGATTTTTCTGCATTAGTATACAGAAAATGGCACGTACATCAAATAAGTTAGAAGACACGTTTCGATTTGACCGCACGATGTAACTGTGATTGTCCTTTGTCTCCCTTTTTATGCAATCAGTCGCAGAGACACGCGATTTGCGTACAAGAAAAGTTTACTCGTGCTACTAAATTCTCACCAGGGATTACAAAGTAGTTACATAAAGATCATTACGAAACAGCGAATCCGGATAGCGTTACGAACCGCAGAAGATCGAATTAATTTGCGTGTTCCGATTTCAAAGATAGCACGATACGAAAAGATAAAAGCACGATCGTTTTAAACGGATCGACTTGAAAGAAAGAGAAGAAAATGATACGGTTCGGTCGGATGCTTTTTAAACTCGACAAAACGTAGCTGGTATTTCATGAATGGTATTTCGTTCGCACATGCGAATATTTACTACGTGCTCAATCTGTGGATAACGTTGGTCGTGTTACTCGCCCATCATAGAAAGTTTTTTTTATGACAGAAACGCGTTCCACGTTTTTACAAATAACGCCGTAAATCATATGCACTCGGACGATCCTCTTTGTTCCGCGCATGAATTACCGACATACCGCGTCTTCTCTCGCTTCGCCGTTTAAACTCATTGAGCATTCGAATGTCTGAGGAACGGATTTTATCCTTTTATATTCTTGACCGCTCAATTTTTCTCTTTTATTCTCGTAAAAGAGTGCTCGAGAAAGATGGTTTACGACAGAAATTCATAAGTACAGTTAGCATAAAGGTAAGAAAAATTGTAAATAGCATGTCGCAGGTTTTTGTGTACTTCTTGAAAATAATATATATTTATCACCAGCTGTTAAGATATTTTTAACTTACGATGTTTAAAATAAGTAGAGACTTTGGTATAGAGTGAATCAGATATCTAAAAATAAGCTGATTACTCAATGTTTTATTTAATTTGAATACACGGTGCACTTGAACTGTCTTGAACTTCCACAGCAAGAAATTTCTGTTTCTCGGGTATTAAAGTTTCGTAAAAATTGTTGTGCCTGTATCGGTCAAATTTATAAATTTATTAGCCTTTGTTCGAAGAGTAAACGCGTCTAAATAAACATTTAACTTATAGCGATTCACGTAGGAAGGTATTCACGAGGAAGGGAAAATGCAGTTCCTATTCTTGCGTTCCGCATACGTGGATTTTAATCGCTCCGATTCAAGTTCTGGTTGACGACCTCAATGCGCGTCCTTTGTTCAGATTCCCAGACGTCGGAACGTCTCGTAGACTCGTTTCTATTTTTTAATCCATGACGTTATGCTATAATCATCGTAGGTCTCGACATTGTGACAATCGTCGAGTCAGGATGTTTTCGATCGTCGTGTCTTCTTCGAAGACGACGTGGCAAACATATTTATGGAATTTCTCAATTTATGTCATGCACTGCTTAATACGAATTGACCAATTCCATTTTTAAATTCTTTCCGATGGGTGGTATTTTGTTTTGATTATTTATACTTGTTTCAGGAATATTTGAAAAACATATTTTCCTTTAAATTTGATTGCTTAATAGCGTCTTTACGTTATTCCGTTTGTCCTTTATAATTTCCTTTGTATCTTTCGTATTTATACCTTTTAACGTAATAGTGGAATTACAAAATATATGACACTTGAAATTTTTCCAATAGTATCCCCTCAAGAGGAAATCGGTTCTTATGAACATGTTCATTGGAACCGTATCTAGGATGCACATACATTCACCTCTAATCCGCAACGTTACTCTAAAAATAAATGACCAGTAATGATCGATTTATTTTATGTAACCTGTTCAATCTATTTTCTCCGATATACCTTATATATACGCTTCATAAAAATTAGTAAATAAGCAAACGTAAAATTAACGATTAAATTCACGATTCTCCGTAATGATACAATATACGTATAAATAGATTTCCAAAAGAAAAGAAAATACGTCCACGGAAAAATTGAGCGAACCAATCGAAGTCGTTCTGAATTTTATTAATATTATCGATCCGCTAAATTTCTTTTTAATTAACAAACGCCCAATTTACGCTTCATTTCTTCTCAAGAAGACGTTTCGAACGTAGCGAGCGCAAATACACCGTGGTAAAACCCTGTTGAAGGAATTCTCCCGCGAAGATAAAGCGGCGGCTGCAGCAGGCAGGTAAAGCGATTCTCTCGATCCCACTGGAAAGAATAACTGAATCGATCGCATTCCTTCTCCCTCTTCGGTGCATGCCGAGTGCACCGAACGGTCTCGCGCGTGGAAAGGGAGAGACGGTTGCGTTCGAATGCGAAGACGACGACGTCGGTAAGTTCACGGCCAGTCTGAGGCGGTTCTTATATAACGCGGGTACGTGAGAGAGAAAGAGGACGAAAGGGAGACGAGCAAAGACAAGGGAGAGAAAGAGAAAGAAAGAGAGAGAGAGAGAGAGCGAACGTCGGGATTATTCCGAACGTCGCGTCGCATCGGTCCGTTCGGTGGGACACGGTGCATGTACCGCGAACACAAAGACTTTCTGCATGGAACAAACCGACTCATCCACGGAAAATCTAGCGTATCGTGTATACGCGTTAATTTGAAACGGACGCGACACGTGCCGCGAGATGATCGCTTGCACGCGAAGTAATTTCGGAACAACGCGTTTTCGAAATTCTTTCACGCTGAATAAAATCGGACAAATGGTCGAAATAACCGGATCTCGGATTCTCATTGTTCTGGCTGCTGCTAAAAATACGCCGACGCTTTTGGCCAAGTCAATGTTGACTTTTAATAAGACACAGACATGATCCTGTTTACGAACTGGCTCATTTAGTTGATTATTAGTCGATGACGCGTTGCGTATGTAGCTGTTTGTAGTCGACTGAATTAATTTTTTCACGAAATTAAATAATAACCTGAAAGGATTAGCCTTATTATGTATTTGTATATATATTTTTTAATTGCAGAATATTTAGCTACACGGTATAGATCGGTAGTTCCGATGTGAAAGAAAATAAGTTTATAGGTGTTACATATGTATGTAGATTGCTAGTGGAAGGAATAAGCAATGTGAATGAATGCGAATACATATTTTAAGAGATGGCGATGAACTAGGAGTGGCTAGTGAATATCGTAGAAGATAGAAAACATGTAAGGATTGGTATTTCCCATCAATCTTCCCAGGGATGTTGTACAAGAGCGGAGAGAAAAAGATTCTTTTCTTATTTAAATGTATTTTTAGGGATAAAGATTTAAGAGATTTGTATTTTTCAAATAGGGAATTAATTTACACTTGAAATAACAAAACATCTCTATCATGTTACTATTTAGAACAACGACGATAACTGTTGATTTATGAAACATAATTAAAAAGGAGCAGACATGAAAAACATTTTTTTTTTTTATGTTTTCGAACATGATGGTTGAATAGTAGTGAAGAATATTAAGCCTCGATTGTCTCGCTGTGATACCATCTTCGTTCATTCGTAAGCGAAATAAAATAGATAATACAATAATGTTATATAATGGTAATTATATAACTTTTATTTGGTAAATTTTTTAATATATAAACTTTTATATAACATTATCGCGCAACTTACGATAAGAATAGCTATCTTTTCGCTGTTTCTGCTCTCTCTTTTTATTAAAGCAATTATCAAAAGTACTCGCGTAGGGAAGAGGGAGAGGTACAATATTTTACCTCTTCAAATTGAGTATCAATATCGCTAAAAGAAATACGTGACTTTCAGACTTTTAGTAAGATCTTTAGGTATGTTGCCGTGTTCCTCTAAAATTGGGGAGGAAAAAATCCACAAGTCCTTTGGCAGAAAATTGGCGTGAGACATTAAATTATGGGAAGTGGAATTTTGTACAGTGATCAATTTTTGTTTTATCGTTTTATCATTTTTCTAGCGATCTAAGTACATATTAACAACTAAGAAATGAATTTCCCGACTTTTTTCTAGAATTAAAGTTTGAAAGTGTGCTCGCTATTTCCTCAATAATCTAAATAACCTGCTTTGAGCTGAATTGAGAGAATAGACCAACGAGTAAACACAGATGCAACTCTAAACTGCCAGTTAAAGAAGAAAAGGGAAATAAAGTAACGAGAAATTTTTGTTGCAATCAAGTGACTTTTATGGAGAAAGAAATATGTACTCGTAACACGAAGTATCTTTAGTACATGTGTAAAACATTGACGGTATTTAAATGTTACTTCTCAGTCAAGGGGAAAAGAAACAGTGTAGGATAATAATCCATCATGATTGTGCCTAAAGGAGAGAAAAAACCATAGTGATTCATCTAATACAAATGTATTTGTTGCATTTTAAAATAAGGTGTCGTGAGAAAAATATTCAGTATAATTGTTGATCGTGTCTCGCGCTCTAATAATTACTTACCTGTTCTGTTATGTACAAGACGAAGAAAAAAAAAGAAGCAGGAAAATTTAAGAATAATCCTAATAGAATAGATTCCTGCAATGCTTCAGAGAATTAAAGAATCGATCTGCTGTTATTTAAAGATAAACCAAGTATTAACATTTCAGATTTCAAGAGATTAATTCTTTCAGGTCTGATGTAACATTCTGACTGAATTTTCTAAAAGTATACGTAACGTAATCCAAGGGACTTAAAAAAAAAAAATTATACCAGATTTTTGCACAATATATATGCACATATTACATATTTTATATACGTGGATGAAATTGTAAAACAAAAGGAACCTAAATTTTAATAAATCCAATATTTATCTATATCGTAGGAATAATATAAGATAGGTCTCCTTATTTGCTGGTATTATTGATTAAAAATTGAATTATCGTTTATATGCTGATAATTTCCAGGAATGTAGAATTTAATCGTAAGCGATTCTTATTTTCACATACACTCTGTCCGTACCACGGGATCTTCTGTGTAAAAGATAATCTACGATGATGAAGATAACGAGGACGATCTCGGCAAGGACGATTAGTCATGGAGCATGGATTACGTGTTATCGCGACTACGCGTCATTGTTCTTGGTAATCGTTTGCCAACGGTATCAGAAAGAGAAGTTCCACGGTTTGTGAAGTACCACCGTGAGAAAACGCGCGGCGAACATCTGTTGCCACTTTGTGAGGCAACGATTCAACGGAACTTTTCACTCCGTCGAACAGAATTCAATTTTCTCTATGTTGCATACTCGCGATTTTACCATACAATCTTTCTAATAATTTTCTAATTATAATGCTGTCTTTTTATATCCGAGAGCTTAATAAATTTAAAGAGCGTCACAGCGTTTCATTCGAAAAAGTTAAATTGATTTGGTAGATGTTAAAGACAAACGCATTTAAGAAATTTAATTTAGTAATATAGCTAATCAATTTAGTTACGTAATGTAAGAAAAGAAAATATGCGTAGTGTTTTGCAACATGTTTACAGGTATGTCTCAGCTTGAGACACGTAATCTCTTTAACCTCTAGGATACTAATCTTTAGCAAAGCGCATTAAGAGGCATTGTTTAACCAAATTCGTAGATTCTACTTAGAACTGAGAAATTATATAATATATAATACGGATACCATAAATGTCGGCGTCAACGAAAATACGATTTGACATTAGAAACATCGATAAATCCATTGCAAAAGCTTTCCTATAGACGTTCTTTTTTTCTTTATTTCATTATATAAAATTCGCAAATTCGTTCTTTCGTTCCAAATTATCATCGCGATCGAAATAATCAAACGCAGTAACTTTGCTCAAAGTATCGCGTAGCAAAGAAATATCGTAGCGATCGAAGCGCATCGATCGGGGCAAAGCGAATTCGTGAAACAATATGCGGTATTATTTCGAGTGGTGTGTCAAGCTAGAAATATGTTGCGTTCTATAAAAGGAGCTTTCCGTGTATGCCCCGAACCAGTGATGCTGAACACTGTACCGTATGATGTGTAGCGTGCTTTTAATTTATTCCCGAGACACGACACACGATGGCTAATGGCCACGATGAACCATCGTATGGTCATACACTGGACACAGTCGACCTGTGGATCGCTGGTATGCAGTCAAAATTACGTAAGCGCCAACGACGCAGAAACTAAATTTAAAGAAGCAAAAACGAATCGCGTAGTCGAAGGCATAAGTCATTTGCGAGAGGTTGTTCCGAGAGCTTATTTGCTTGGTTGCACCTGCACCGTCCACCTGGCTTTTGGTTCAGTTGTGCACGCTTTAATTTCCCTTCTTCATCAAATGAACAAGGAACGAAACTCGTCTTGAACTCCTTCGAACACGTTGCGTGCTCGCCAAATCGATTTTGTATTACAATTTTAGTATTACATTTTAGTATAAACAGTTGTGAACGAAGTTGATACGAATTTTAATAATTTTTCTTCTTCTTTATTTTTGCGCGAAATTGTACAATTTTTCTAATCCTCTGTTCTTTTTATTTTCTCGATGACAAGAATATGGTTTGATATTATATAATCGGTTACTGATGTGGCAGAATACTTGAAAGATTCTTTATCTCAATAACGTTATCTCGCCTTCCTAGAAGTAGATCAATAAATCAGATATTAGCAGATGAAACTTTATTTAAGTCGGAATTAATAATTTGTACATGATTATGTGATACGTTTAAAATACGTAGGTTCACTTATCTATTAAAATGAGCTCATTATTTGCAGAGTTATATAATCATGTAAAATTCTTTATACGTATTATAAATCATAAGATAATTGCTTTTCTTACATTTCCTTCGAATATCACTGTAGGATTATGTAAAATTACGCCGATTGTTTTACGCCGTGTAATTTATTTTCTAATTGACTAGCCAAACGATCGGCAATATTTTATTAGAGAAAAGAAAATAGCTATAAAAATCGTGTTGTTTAATTAAATAGGTTCGAATAAAGTTTCACATTTAAATGAAATATATTATTTCCTTCTTAAATCTCAATTGATCAACGATTGGAACTGACCTACCTTGAATATCTAATATAGCGCTATACAGTGTATATTTAATATTTCACGATTCAATGAAATGAAAAAAAGAAATTAATCGTTCTTATCTATGATTTGAGTTACAAAAGGCACTTACGTTCGCGTGTAGTTTTAGCAAAGGAAGCTAATTACTATTTACATTTCATCGCGTGAAGAAAGAATGCTTCTCAGCAATCACACTCTAATTAAAACGAATCATTTGCATACTAATCGCCGCGAACGTTGCCGCGTGAAATGTTCAAGTTTACTATTGTCTCCCGTTAGTTGTGATAAGGTTGATCGATGCTTGTTAGATCGAAGGAAAAGAAATTGTTCGTGAATTCTAAGGAAGATGCATAACGAAAAGCATTTGCCAAGAGTGACCATTGTCTTCCGAGTATTTTCGTGAAGAATCGTGGTATCTCTTTTCTGCAAAGTGAGCTATAATTATCGTTCAAATGGATGCTGTACACTTTATGTGTATAGCATGTGCTCGTGGCACGTCCGATGACAGACGAGAACAACGGAGAATGGTTTCACGTTTTTTTCACGGAAAACATGTTATTTCGAAGCAGAGAAATTATATGGAACGTGAGATATCTGGTATAGGAACAAAACTGACGATAAAATATGAAGAGAACAATGACATATCAGAAATAAATGTTTGATTGTTTTTTACCTAAATATTAAAGAGAAATATTTAATGTAAAACTCGAATAAATAAAATTTAATTTCAGATAATCTTGTCTCTTTAAAAGTATGAAAGAGCAATTCTGAAGAGATAACGATAGCACTAACAAGATCTAAGATTACTTTTAGCAACAATAAATACAACAATCATTGAAGAACATACATAAAATAAATATAAATATAAAATATTGTTCAAGATTGAAAGATCGAATATCACAAAGGGATTACGAATGACATACTTTTTACAATTTCTTACAAAATTAATTTTGTTATAATTATTAATTTTGTACAATTACTGACTGATTGTCATCGTTGAAGAATTATCTTTATAAAATACGGATTAAGCGAATTAAGTTATTGATAAAACAAGCGATTATTAATGTTATCCGAAGGAATCTCTATATCAATTTTAAGAAGTCTCAAAACTCCACTTGAAAACAAGTTCATCTCCCTGAAAAAATTATCTTTCGTCCCACATTTGTCACAAAAAATATGATGTTATATCTTTCTATGTTGTTACAATAATAATTAAACGAATCATAAAACATCGACATAGAAATAAAACTGCAAAAGAAATTCGTCGCTTGGATTTGACAGTTTAATTTTAAACGACAGAGGAAACATCATAATTCTGTAAAGGTGTAAGCATAGGTTTATTATGTAATAACAATAATCAATCTTGATACGTTTATCGTACGTTTACTTTCCTTTTCTCTGTCTCTGCTCTCTCTCTCTCTCTCTCTTTCGCGGTTGATAAGCAGTACAAGATTACTACGTCGTTCCCACGGACTTTGTTGCGCGTAAAGTAAACACGAGCACGTTCTCGATGGCTATTGTTCGCGAAATCGTGGATCGTGTGAGAACTGACTGTATCTTCGCGGCCGAGAGAGCGTCGATCCGCGTAAATCGTGTTCTTTGTTCCAATTCGTGTGAGGAATAACGTATCAGGGATAGTATACAGTAGATGTCTATTTTTATTGAGATGTTTTTCTCGCTCGTTGATAGGATTTCTAGGAAGGAAGTTGACGAATGGTTATGTAGGTGATTTATGACAGGATGATTCGCTTTTTGGGTCACTTTGTGCTCGTGAAGATGTTAAACGCGAGCAAACATAAAAATACACATACAAATACGTACATATACGTAAAGCCATAAATTTCGGGATAATTCAGGTGATCGATTCTGAAGTCTGAAAATCGAGTTCATCGTGAAAATACTTAAATAAAATACAGGAGTAAACAACAATTAATATCAATCTATAACGGTAAACAATAAATAACAAGTTCTGTGCAATGTCTACCTGAAAATCGAGATTCGATTTTCAACGTCCTGAGCTACCGATCTTTCTCCGTCAATCTTCAATACTTTAAATAATTATTCTGTGATCTTGTCTATCTCTGATGTTGCTCTCTGTCCGTCCATTTGGGAAATGAGTGTCTTTTAAAATGGTTGTCCGTAAAATAAAAGAAGGTCGCTCTGTCCGTGAACAAAGAAAGTCGTGCTATCTGTAAACAGAGAGAGTCCCTATCACACGTGAACTCTAGGAAGTTTACATATATATGTATATATGTCGGGTTAAAGTTACGATCAAGGGTAGGGGCGTGTAATGAATATTCTCTGGAATTAGCCATCGTTGTTATGCAATCGAGGTAATGTTGATTAGCGCAAGTGTGAGTATTACAGAATCGACGAGATTAGACGCTAATGACAATGGTCTTAGGTTCGATCACGAATCCGCTGTCAACGGGATAACAGATGTACTTTGCTCCAAAGTCTAAATCGGACTCGACGTACTTTTCCACGGTACAAGGGTTACTTGACTACCTCTTTATCGAAACGTAGAGTATTCACCGATCGTAAAGACGCTGGGTAACTGGCTAATGAGACCTCACGGAAGAGAATGACTTTCCGTCACGATGACGCTGCAGAGGAAAACTATGATGGGGTGTGTCCAGGGACACGAGATCATCGGATTCGTCGAGGAAAGCCTTCGATCGGAAATTGAGGGAAATGGACGTTGTTGTTAATTGGTTAATCTCAATGTTGGTGGTTGAAGAAGGGTGCTAACCGCCCTTGAGAGGAAGTTGCTAGCGGGAAGCGTCGTTCGCGAGGAAATGCAGATTTCCCGCATCTTCCCGTAGTAGGTGGTAGATTTAGGGACTGTTAGGATAAAGACTGTTTGTCCGTTCGAAGGACCTCAGTTAACTAAATCCTAAGACTTATAGCGGGTCCTCAGGCTAGCTGAACATGTCCTCTGGAGATGCATCGACATCTGGGAATCATCGTGCCCGGAGAATAGGGTCTGTGCGTGGCGAGCCACGGGGCAGAGACCGTTGGAACGTTTACTGTCAAGTGTCTCTACAACTATTTCTTTTTAAAGAGAGCTATACAATTATTCTGTACCTCTATTAGGTAAAACGTTCATCCCGTAACCGCGACTACGTTCGGCGACTAGTTATCGCCTCGAGCTCAAGCTCGTTATCTCGAGTCTCGGACAATTATATTTGGGTTAATTTATAAAGACTACGGTATTGGGAATTTTCCAAAGAATTCCAAAGGAAGGCCCGGTGTCCTTTCATCTCCGACATATATATATAGTTCTAATTCGTTCATTAAACTGTGATCTTTCATTGGCTATTTATTTATTAGTTTGATTTAAATTACAGCTCTTAGAAAAGCGTATTTCGACGTTGAATTATTTGCTATGGTCAGTCTGTTACTATAGTTTGTATCATTTAGTTTTATAGTCTGATGAAAGTTCACTTCTGATTTCGTTCTAGTTTCGATACTCAACGAATTATCGGAAGTCTTTCTAAAAAATTGTATGAACCATCTGCTGTAATTAGTTCTCACATACATATTACCGTAGCACAATATTATTCTACACGTTAAATATAAGATCAATGTACAATGGTTCTCTGTTATTGTGGAAACATTTATTACGATCAACATATTTCTATAGTTCTAATCTATATTTAGACTGCAGGCTAACGTTCGATGATTGTTTTTTGTATCGAATCGCTTGCTGCAATCAATCAACTGTTACGGCTTCGCTCCATTTCCATATACTAAGTAAACATTCGACGAGGGTTGTCCACGATAATTGAATTTCTTGCTGCAAATCAATTTCAGTATTATTCTAGAATTGTTTTCTAGAAACAACAAACTTTTATATAAACAGAAATATAAATAGTTTATTTATGATATCGAATAATAAATTCTCCATCTACGTGTACATTAATATTTCCATATATGTATAGTCGAATACTATGTCTGTTTCGCCAATCTTCCCATTTAATTCATCGCATTTAGTACAAAATTCCAAGCGTTTCTACGACATACAATTCGCAGGCCGATTCACTCGTTCTCCATTTACTCCACGCACGCTGCGCCTTCCATAGAAAGCGGGAATCGTGTTCGAGGCTCAATTTCACGCGTTTCTTCGCTCCAGTTCCCGAGCAGCTCTTTGCAGCCATTTCTCACAATACGAGACACGAGAGAATCGTCGGCTGAACTCGACGTTGCTTCTGCAACCGCGTATTTCATTTCAGGGTCTCGAGTACGGCGTATGTATCAAACTAAAGCAGGAAACTGGGTGAGTGTGAATTAAGAAACCCGATGATGACTTTTGACGACATGCTCGCTTTGAGAAACGAATAGAACGTACGGAAGAGATATAACGAAAAGATACAAGTCTTTGACGTACTCTATGTTGGATATACATATTGTCGATGGTTTATAACAGTCGGTAGAAGCGAACGTTTTTATTAGACGAACATTTTTAATCCGCTGATACTTTTTAGATGACATACATGTCTCGCGTGTTTTTTCAGAACGTGACATATGCCATCTAAATATTCGGAGTAAAAGTATGAAATGTGTGTTTCAATTTCTCTAAACTTCGTAACGTTGTAAGACGTAGATAGAGGGAGAAGTAGTAACGAAATGAAATATTGATGAAATTTTTTAAATTTCTCTCCATATCGACGATAGAAATTTAATAGAATTTGGTAGTATATAGAAATAAAAATGACAAATGTAATGTTATGTTAACGCAATGTTGTTTCTCACTGGGTCAATGTATTTTTAATACAAACACAATGACGCATTAATCAAATCGAGGCCATCTATGTAAATAAATTACTGCGTCCAAAGTACTATTATATTAGTAACCTGACGCCGTTATTCGTCGATATATCTTACAATTTCGTTACATCAACCACGATAACTATATCTATATGTTTAGTTCGTGGTATCGGTCGAGGAACGAATCAAGGCACGCGGAACTTCATCGCGCCGCGAGTCGGAGCGAGTCGGCCGCGCGTGTATGGACCCTTGCCAAATTCGGCACGCTTTGCTCCTTCTTACCTTTATCTCGGTTGGAAAGGCGGCGGCGGGAGGACGTGGCCGCGAATTCTAAAGAGCGCCAGGGACCAAGGACGCACCCGTGGTGTTCAAGTGATTCGCAAAGAGAGCAACGGGAACGCGACACAGTCGTGTCAGGGCCACGATCAACCGGAGGCCGAGCAGCCGACAATGGAAACGAGGACTCGCGAATTTCGCGACCGTCTCCTCCTCTATAAATATTAATCTTTTGTATCCGGCTTTCAACGTCGATCAACGCGATCTTTGCGTTTCGAGAAGCTTTTCTAGTTCGACTAACGGGAATTCTTCTCTGGCTGCACCTTTGCCTCGTTCTGGCTATCAAGGTTCGTTTCTATTACAGCTATTTTGAATAATTCGTTGTTTAATGAGAATTATGCTTTCGAATTAATCTCCTATGGTTGAATCTTGGAGTATTTGTTTCGCCCGTTATGGGAATTTTTTGGAGTAACCCTTAACTACGACTGTGCAATTCTGTCCCAATCTGTCTGTCTTAGTTCTTTTCATCGATAGGTAAAAGATACGCATGAAAACATCTACATACTCGCGATAATTAATTACGGTGGTGAATGAACGAAAGATAAAAATGATTTTACGTGTCAGAAAACGCATGTAGGATAAAGCGTATTTATTAGGTTGGAAACTAAGTGATTGCGGATTTTGTCATTAGGTGGTATTGACAAAATCCGCAATCGCTTAGTTGCCAAGCCAATATATCTAGCAAACGATTATACTCGATAATCGAAGACGCATATGTCCTTCGTAGCAAAAGAATCAATCGAACGATTATTCAATTAGTTACAATGTCGATGTGAAACTCGATCTTTAGTCGTGTTCTCGCGTCTTTCATACTCGGGACAATCTCCATAAAAGCATAGGAAAACTGTTATTAAGTTACCTATTCCCTTCTTTTATATGAAAATACAAATCCGACAAACGCTTGTCAAGCGAATCCTATGTATCGGCCGTGGAATAAAAATTGTTTGAAATAGTTAGCAATGCAGGTATCCGCTGCGTGATCAGCAAATAGAACGTCGATCTGCAATCGCACGAAAATATCGTTCGATATACGAAAAGAGTGAGTCGTTTCTTCGGAACGTATTTTCGTGATATGTGCCCATGCGCACGTATGTACGTTGGAGCATGAAAATACGGTCTGACTCATTTGGTTTTCCTAATGAGATTTTCACGATACGACGATAACTTACATAAGTTTCCCACTGCGACGTTGCGACTGATACGTAATTTCTTTCGTCGTAAAAATATATGATAAGCCCTTAAGAATACGACACATATTTTCTTGTGAGAAGAGTTTCCTCCAAACCTCGCTCTATAGCCATTGTTCTATAATCTTCATGAAAGTCGCTATAGTTGCAATCTCGTACTAAATTGTTTACAAATTTTCTTGCTACAATCACAACATATAAGACACGATATTTATGTAAGACTTTACATAATAGAGCATACGAAGACGTATTCAGATAGGCACAAGAATTAATTGATGTGGATTGATTTACCAATAGCAACATTCACGTGCATATCTTCCGATATATTTGGTATAAATGTTATAATATTTAAAGAAATAAAAAAGTTGAAGAGGATTAAGGGTTTTTAAGGGCGCTTAATATCCTATCGAAACGAGAAAGTGTAGCATAAATTTATAAAAGAATTTGTACCTCCTCCTTTAAAAAATTAAATTCCGTGGCATTTTTTTTAATTAGAATATATGTTAATTGGATCATATATAGAACTTCACACTACGTTTTAACATTATGTTTCGAAAACGATGATCAACGACAACCAATCAAACGGAAAATGTGAGTCGACGTAGATTCGTAAATAAATCGTTTGAATATCACTGTAGAAAACCACTTTCCACTTTACACGTTGGTGCAAAGAAAGGATCATGCCAACGACATTTCGCCACCTCATCGTCGTGCAGTCAACGAGGCAGCGCGCATTCTGACTCATTTTGTTTTCTCAATAAGTTTGTCACGTCCCTACAAATAGCATTATGTAAACCCGTAACACATCTCGTATATGATATTTTCTTGCGTGGATCGCTCTTTGATGTACAGTAACGCGCAGAAGTATCGGGTCACGATCACTATGTATGTTCGCAAATGTATGCAACTTTAAGTTTAGTCCATCGATCTTAAGAATATTAGGTACTCTACAGTGATTATAGATGACCGATCATTGTTACCATTGTTACGTTGGAAAACAAGTTAATTTGTAATTAATTATCGTCTAGGTGCAAGATCTGCAGATGTCTAATGGTTCTGAACTTTTCATAAATATAAACAAAACGTGCCGTTTCATAGAGAAATTATTGTAATAAAAATTAGGAAGAAAAAGTTTGTTCGTGATAACAACGTATGCAGTTAGTATGTAAGATATTTTTAGCCTACATATGTCAATCATCGTTTCGAAAGAATGATTACAACATAATGTTATTTGTCGATTTCCGCAGTAGTAACTACATTGGCGTAGGACGATAATCGTTCTCTTCGGTTAATATAAAATTTAACTAATAAACTAACGTTTAACGTTTAACTAATAAATTCAGTATAAATCCAAAATACAAAAGTCGTATTAAAAAAAAAAAACAAAAAATGTGATTCTGTTCGTGTTAAGAAACAACTCCGATTGCGTATGATAAAACGCCGTAACATTCTTTCCATCGTTGTGCTTTCCAATGTATGTACGTAATTCGAAAGCGTACGTATAATAATCTCGACACTGCAAACTAACACACCTATCGTATTTATTTTATCGACGCTCGATTCGTTTAATTGCCATGACATAAATTGTGCCAGCTCACAAGAAAGTCCAAAACTTTTGCACTCCACTGTATCTTACGCATTATCCGCAGTTCACTAACTGTCATCTCGGCTCATAGGCAATTTTCGGATCACATGCATTCGATTATCTTGCTGTAACATCGTTCACAACGCGGCGACGCTGTGTTATTCTCTCGTATCCACAAATACCCTCGAAAGATATTCGATTTCTTCGATTTTCAAGACTTTGGTGATGCAAGGCAAGAAATGAAATGGATTCTGAGGATCTTTAACCAACGTTTGCCGGTTGATACTATTGTAAGCGCGGTTTATTTTTGCTGTAATAAAGTTGGATGGCAAAGCAACGATCAGGAGGAAAAGATTCGAGACGCTCGTCGAGATTCCGTCTTCGAAAGTGGGTCGCGACCTCGATTCCGCTTCGATGGTACCCATCCGTCAATCGAAACTCCGATTGTCTCTGCCGCTTTCGTTCTATTACAAATAAACTATCGCTCGTTCGCTGTTTCTTGTTATTGATATTTTCAGCCCTTTTGTTCGTTGCATCGGAAAGTTGTTAATTTAGGCTTCGAGGACGTACAATGTACCGAAGCATCGAATGCTTCGTGGTATTGTATTTGCTTTCGTAACGTTGACAGCGATTGTTATGTTCTTGTGTTTGTTTTTATGCTGTTTTTATGCTGAGTAGGCTTTTCGCGACAGATCCTATTCGAGGATTAAATTTAAATACCTGAGGCATGTAACATGTATTTAAAAAGATATAATTACAAAGAACACGTATAGTTAATTAGAAATTTCAAACAAAATTCTTTAACAAGTACCAGTTTCGTATATATTTTGATTAGTCGAGTAAATGAATCGCAACTCTTAGCGATTAATTGACTATAAATCGATAGCAACCTATTAGCTCGGTAGGTTAATTCAGATCGTAAAAATTACTTTAAAGAAATGGGAGTAATCTATATTTTATATCATATTAATGAAAATGCTTGGTCATTAAAATCCCATCTTTCCGACGTATTTTATTTAATCAATTACAGAACACTGAAATTCCATAAACTTTCCATACAATTCCCTTTTTAAAAACCTTTCTACAGGATAATACAGTCTAATAATTTTTATCCACTTTAACGAGTACTAAAATCTTACAAAGTTCAAAACCACTCTTTCGTAACACCTTGTACTCCATATAGGAGACTCTTTTCCAACCTGCCAAATAAAGATGCACGAGAGATTGCAATGAAAACGATGTCCCGAGCGATATCGTCTAATTGGCCAGTTTGTCATAACGTTTATTTAGTCGTATTCGAATCATCGACTGTTCGAGTCTAAGACGCAGCAGCGCAACTATACGAACTGGTGTGCACGGGTTTCTCCCACGAGCATTGCCCACGTGGCCAAGAGAGCCAGGCCGAGTTTTGCCTTCGTAGCTACGATAAACACGCGTCACGCTCGGTCGGAACCGCGGTATTGTAAATCCGCGAGAGCGCGTTTCGATTATATAATTATATCGAACGAAATTAATCCGTCCCGGCGTACGTGATTCGTGTCAAGGCGAAAGTAGCGACGATGCTTTCCCGCTGCTCTCGAGGTAACGCGCGTTTATTCGCGAAAGTGTTGAGAAAATCGTCGACTTTTTCCAACTATAATCGTTCATGCAATTTCTCTCAATATATCTTTCCGCAATGATTATGGTTATCCGTCACGATTTACTCGCTGAATCTGACGAATGATTACGGATTGAAGGGTTCGTAACGAAAACGACTCGGTCAATTTTCGATTTTTTTTTTTTTTTTTCTAAGACAGCGAAAAATACACCGTCTTTTCTTTGTTCTGATTTCAATCCTTTTTAACGGAATATTCATCAGTGACGTCACCGCATTACATAATCGTTGTTGAATGTTATCTGCGATTATATCATAGAAGGACGGTATCCAATTAAGTTGGGAATTGTGTAGTTCATGAATAAGATTGTTTTTCAGGAAGAATATTTCCCAGTTAGGGTGATATAGCGAATCTTACGCTCGTTCGGACTTAATCTTCTTTATTAAATGGGAGGAAAATAATAGAATACTTATAAATATCAAATATTTTTCTATTCCACTACTGTTATCAGACTGAATCATCTTGACATGTCAATCATCGTGTAGGAAAACAGCGATCGAAGTAGCAATTCTGCTGACAGAAACAAACTGGAATTGGTTTATCTCTATTTCATTTCTAATTTCATACTTATGGAAGTTCCCTGTTAGAAAACAGTCCAATTAACGAATTAAATAATTCAAATAGTTAGTCCTCTGTGAGATTTGAACGTTAAAAGATTACACAGAGAATTAAATTAGTAAATCCTTTAAAAACACTGAGTCTCGAATATCACACACTCGTTTATAAGATATGTTACTTCCTTTGACCTAAGCACTAGATTCAAATAGAATCAAACATACTATAAACACTTATTAACCGTGTCATAGTACCATGCCAGATAAATTTACTTAAAATTCTCTAACGAGAATTGATTGTAAAATATATGCAAATGAAATTGTTGAGATATGTATAATTTTCTGTGCTGGATTGGGTTAAATGCGTAGTAGAGATACTCGTATGTGAATATCAGTATGTGTGTGTGTGTGTGTGCGCAGCGTCTGGAAAACAAAGGAATGTAAACTGTTCAGTCGGGTATAGAAGAAAGTGCTGAGACGCGTGCAAGTGTGTATCGATGAATATATGAGAAATCGTCCATGAAATAAATATATTATTATCTTAATATTAATCCTCAATATAAATCTAGTGTTCCTATAACATTATTTCGGCTTCAAAGATCTACAATTTTCAACAAAAATAAAAAAAAAAGAAAGGATATGTTACTTGAGAAATGCTTACGTAATCATCAGCTACTGAGCGGTCGCTGCTGCAAGTGAGAAATTAGATTTAAAGGGATATTAGTTGCGCATATCAAACCAAAATCTGCAATGCCTTCTGACTATCGGAGTAGAATTACGAAACAATAAAGAGATGTTTTAAAAGGCAAAATGTGTAGATATTCTACGTGAGTGATACGTTATACAGATGTATACATATAATATTAGTAAGTGGTAAAGTTATGTGAATGCGAATAGACTGCGACATAGACATGAATGAAGAATTTCAGGCAGAAAACGAAAGCCGGTTCTGCCTGTATATTTAACTGTTTTTCTTAAAACCAGGCTAAGCCTCGTGAGATTATGACGAAATTGACAGAATGTTACAGTGCAGACAAGTTCATCGAACGATTAATAATACGAATTTTTTAAACATAACACGCTTAACAATTCTGTAAATAATCCAGTACTTACGTCAAATACTTGTATTTACTTCGTTACGAACGTTCTTTGTCATTTTAAAAGCATAAAAAGCACGCGTGCGAACTTTTTCTTTACAAAGGATAGAAATCTTTTTCTATCTAAAGTTTTACGCAAGAACGAAGGATTTTACCTGAATATACATATTTGAAAAATACCTTAATACTTAACTTTCGTAGTTAATCATTACACGGTAAATCATTATTAATATCTACAATGTGTTCGTTCTTTACCAGTAATAAAATAATGCAACGTATGCATTATAAATGTACACTGTTGACCCGATTAAACGCTGTAACGCTAGCTGTACGTCGAAGTGTCATATTTACACAAGTATTTCATGATCGATGTCGCAAAAGGAGACTGAAAATTGTCTTGATCAATCGGACTGGGGGCTTGTTACCCAAGAGAGGGCGTTATGAAATGTGTACCAAGAGCGCGTATTGTCGGTGAACGCGAATCCATTGATCACGCTGTTACCAGACAAATGTTGCTTTTCTAGATTCCCATCGCTCGTTTAAACGATGGATTCGCGTATTTTCTAATCGACGTCGATCGTTATCCGTCTCTAGGGAATATTTCCGAGCTCTTGAATGCCGGGTGTGCAGACTACAGTTGCTATTTACGATCTTTCCAGCGAGAGAAAAACTAGACGGTCGAACCATCGACGAATTGCGGTAAAAACTCGTGAAATATTCTATTGAAGTAAAAAAGTGTAGAAAGACGAGAACTATAACAGCGTTGTAGTATTTTATAGTGGTTGAGAAATATTCGAAGTATCGTTCATTTGAAACATATTTTTAACACGTAAATAGAAAATTCGAAATCGTCTATTACAGCTATTTGGCAAATAAGCTCATATATTATTGTTATGCTTTTTAACTATTAATTTAGATTAGCAAATGCTGTTTCTAGTTATTCGACATTCATTTGTGTACTTGGGTCATATTCAAATTCTGTTCATACAGATCATCGTGTTATTATAAACTGTCTATTATAGCTATACGCTAGTCATAGCGTCCGGATATTTACGAACAGTGTACATACTAAGTAACCAATGTTTAGGTTGTTCAATAACATACCACGCTATCGTATAGCCTTACATAAACGACTCTGCGTCGCAAAATATTCGTTTCTAAAGCGAAAGGAATAACAAATTACTTCTGCTCCGTTAATTCTCCATGATTGTATCGATCATTTGTTATTCCAACTTTTCTATATTATTATCGTAAATCTTGCTCGTCGTGCCGAATAAATCGATGTATGCTTCTTTCACGCTTCCAAGAAGTAATACATATTTCGTAGAAATACATATACCGTGAGTTTTAGAATTAAAACCGTTATCCGTGAATCGATATCCTTGGCTGAACTATGGTCGGCGGTCGAAGGTCTTGGTTACACGAAAGATTCAGATGCTCGTGCTCTTCTCTCGTGTTCGCGAAGGAATCGTTTGTTAATCGAAGCTTGCTAGAGTTCTACACTTGCAATTGCGGTGTTCCTCCGCGGTATGTTTGTGCCTACAGATGCGATTCGGGTTACTATTCGTCGTAACTAGAATTGTGCACGCGGAAACAAACGTGTATCTTATGCAAGAGTATTCGTCAACACCGCATCAAGCCACTTACAAAACAAGATTATTGTCATAATATTCGTGCATTTATTTTTGTCAGTACGATTTAATAACATCGCCGAAGATTTTTGTTTAGCTTTCCTAACACGTAGTTGATCTTGGAATAAATATTTTCTCGAGATTATTGAGTAGCGCGCTGAATTCTATCAAACGGAACCCAATATTTCACGACGCGATGCTAACGAGGGCCAAATATATGGGACTTTAAAGCGTTTGTCTTATTTTCTTCCTACGTTCTGTCCTACGTAACAAAGATCTAAACGATTGAGTTCTGAATAACCGAAATTTCACATTCTGCTACGGTGTACGGTACGATATCGTAATGGATGGGAAGGAAAAACACGAGGAAAGCCAAATAATAGAACACGTCGTAGGACTTTCCGTGCGGAAACGAACAAATCGATTCGGATTCGAACGTGTCAGACAAGGTGGGAGCGCGTGTCGCCCACTCGTTACAACCGAATCGAATTACGTAAGACGTCCGTGGAAGTTTCTTACTCATTGGTCGGGTCGCGGAACGCGCGCGCGTTGATGCGTGATTCATCTTTTAATCCGGTGACTGGCTGTTCACGGTGAATAACGGCGGGTTATTTTAAAGCTAACATCCTGACTGATCCTTCTAATCGAAGCGACCCGAGGGCGATTGACCTACAATAAAAAAGAACGAACAGCATACTCTGCCTGTTCTGATTCGTCATTTGCATTAGGTCGGTATTTTAAAGCGTATAACGTCGGTTTTGTGAACATAAGAATCAATCAACTTGATACGATGTTATTATTTTATTGTCATGTTATTCAATTTATTTATGTTGAGGTTGTTAGATGTATGTGAATACAAAGGAACGCGTAGATAAATTGTAAGGTAGACAATATATTTTAAATACCGAAGTGTAAATATAAATCGGAATATAACTGAACTGATCCACATCCGCACGCTAGCAGCGTTACCCTATGACTGTAAAACCCTGAAGCCAACGTCGCCTGTCTACCGTTTATGGTCTGCCTTCGACCCACTCTTTTGTCTATACGCTGTCGATGGCTTCGGTGCTTGAGAAAACTAAAAGACCAGATGTAGAGTTTTCTTAGAAGTGGCGACCACTTCAACACTCTCCCTAAAACTCTACATTCCAACAAACAATTATCTCTTCGTAAATATTTTTTTTTTTATTTGCGTTTAATTTACAATCAATTCTCGTAGAGAATTTTAAGTAAATTTATCTGGCGTGGTACTATGGCATGATTAATAAGTGTTTATAGTACGTTTGATCCTGTTTGTATCTAGTGCTTAGGTCTAAGGTGTAATGTCTTTTTAGCCTGCGGATCTGTTCCGACGTGTCGAGTAGTTGAGTAATTAGAGAGTTTTGGTGGTTGTTGACTCTCGTGCTGTGTCTATTGCTGAATTTGAATATTTCTTCTTTGACTGTGGGTATCTTGAGGTCGTGATGTATCGTTTCGTTGGTGACGTACCAAAGTGCGTCTATTAGGATTCTTAAGACTTTCGATTGAAATCGTTGGGGAATTTCTATGTTGGAATTACTCGCTGTTCCCCATAGTTGGCTTCCATAGGTCCAAACGGGTTTTCATATGGCCTTGTATAATGTAATTCTACTTTGCGTGTTTAAGTTGAAACGTCGGCCGATGAGCCAGTAGAATTTTTTAAATTTTGCTTTGAGTTGTTTGGTTTTATCTAAGATATGTTGTTTGCACGTCAATCTTCTGTCCAGAATCATGCCCAGATATCTGACTGACTCTTTATCTGGAATAGGTATGTTGTTTATCGTCACCTGTGGACAAGTTGTCTTCGTAAATATTTGAAGCTTAATTTCGTCAATGCCTTCCTCTTTACCATTCAAATTAATTTATTACTAAAAAGAACTACGAGAAGATTAAACAGATCATGTAGAGTTTTTTCTTTTTCTTTTTTACAAGTGATAACCACTTCAAAAATTTATTTATTCGTTTGTGAATTCTTTTTAATTCGTAAGCATCGTTAAATTCCACTGAATTTATATTCCCATTATGGGAAGGAATTCCAAGGATTTGCTTCATATTTTCTTCGTTACTATTTCTTCATCTTTCTGAAACTATTATCTCAAACTGTGACGTACGAGCCATTTGAAACTGACTTTTCTAACGAGGTCAAAAATCGACATATCCGACGCAGTGGATCGTCTTACGCGCACACTGATGTCTTCGAACAAATCTCGACGATTGAAAGAATTGAAGCCCGAACCCAAGGAAATCGCTTACGAAGAGTGGAACTGAAGCGACAATCACTTTTTCGAACTATTCACGAGGGAGATACGTATTTGGGGTGATTACTAGAAAGCTCGTGGTGATGATGTTATTTCATTAGCTCGCTGATTATGGGTCTTTGAATGCGTTTGTAGAAAAGGAGAAACTTTCTGAAGCTTGATGAGATGATAAATTACGAGCAACTGAAAGGAGAAAATTAAGGAAGCAAAACGGTGTATAATGAAAAGACAGTTAACGAGTGAAACAAATTTAAGAAAAGGCTAGCAGGAAATCAAGAAAATATCTATTGCTACCAGAGGAAATAGAAAATTGAATAAGCGTAGGAAGCTAAATATAAAACAATGTCGAACACGCATTCAGCCGATTCAGCGTTTAATTACCGACCGCATCCGGACCAAACGATCAAACCGAACCATCGGAGTCGACTAAACCTACCGACCATTCACCGTGTTCGTTTCTCGTGCAAATCGATCACCGATATTCGAAACGAACCGCCATCAGCCTCCTCGTTGAAACAACGAGAAAAACTGCATATGACGAAGGAAAGTTTGTCGATCAATCAATTGATACGATATCAATTAGACGAGTTTAATTAGCATTCGCGGTTTCGAAAGGGCCGCTATTCGATCGGACGAAAGCTATTCGCATTGAACTCGATTCGTGCAATTTTCAATCGCTTCTCGACCAGAACTGTGCCAACAATCGTGATTGGCGATTCTGCCTATTCCCTCGTCGTTTTTTTTTTTCACTTCCATTATCTCGTTCCTTCGCTGTTGCAATAGAAAAATACAGCGTGTTCGAGATCGATTCGTCGTAAGCGACCATTACCTTCTTTCCTTTCCCTTTACAGTGAATATCACCGGTCCAACTAGTCTATACGCACCTGTTAACCCATTTTCCGCGCTTTTTGGCGATACGATGACGCAATATGCCGCTAGCGTGGAGCAACTCCGTTATATGCGATCTGCACGGAGAAGGGACCTGCGTTTGCGCGGAATCAACGCGAAAAGAGAACTTTGGAAAATGGAACAGGGGGGACTCTCGAAATTGTCGAAGCCGCTTTACGTACGAGTCGCGATTAGCAGAGGCGTTTCGTCGACGTGTGGTCAGCTTGTAACTCGAACACGTGTTTCTTGTTACGTAAATGAAACACATGGGTCCCCGTGGCCCGAGAGCACAAATTGTTAGGCGACTTCCTTTGGCGAACGAGAATGCAGGAAACGAGGAACGAGCTGTTAATTTGTAGCGAGATGAAAGTGTAATGGCAATTCCAAGCGACTAGTTAACAGGAACAAATGAGATTCGTCTATTTTTAACGCGTTTAGCGGTTGAAGTGATTTAGATGTTTTTTTTTTTTTTTATCATAGATTCTAATGTATGCGCAATTCTAGAAATTAATTAAATCGAGTATAATTAGTGAGTCAAGTAGGTGGTTGATAATTAATGTTTATAACGACGTGTTGTAACGACTTGATTTAGTTCGCGCGATTCAGGCGTTTGCATCGTAATTTTTTCCAATCATTGATACCGTATTACGTATTGATTAATTTATTATGTATTTGTAGCGGAGCTATATGTAGTATATAAAAAATTGCGATTTCAAATTTTTGGAAATTTAAATATTTATCAGTTAATATTGAACAAATTGGTAATAATAGCGAGACAGCATAAAAATTGAAGGGTTACTTAAGCTAAGCACTTGAAATAGAGATGAAAGCTAAAGTTATCGTCTTAGAACACAGATGATATCGCTATGATTAATTACCTCGAGATATAACTTTCTGCTTGGGCATAAAAAAGGAATCTTGACAACTAGTAGTTACACGTAGTTACTACTAATATGATTCCGATATTATTTTTATCTGTATAGCTTTGAAAATAATCTCCAAACTTACAATTGCTCGCGATTACAGTTTTAGTTCGAAGAGAATCGTCACTTTAAAATATCTATTTTAGGAGATCACCAAATTAAACTAAAATAAACTCTATTAAGTAGATTATATGTGTTTCTCAGCTTGCTGAATTTCCGTGATACAATTCATAAAATACAAGAATATCTACGTGTATCGTATTAAGGATAACGAACAGCTAGCTGCGTTTAATTTAAATTATTAAAAAACAAATTGCGTTAGAGCGTGAGATTTGATTTTCATCTGACTAACGTTAAAACAAAGACAAGCCTAGTATATATGGAGAAGTAACTGACAAACTGTACAAATAATAAAATTGTCAGCCAAGTACGAATTTTATAGGACAAGGTAGTATACATGATGAAACAGAGCCGTTTTTCTATCGTCTAAAAATAGAATAGAATAGAACAGAAATGTCTGGATATTTCTTTCTACGTACAGAAAAAGTAACAAGACAGAAATGCTCTTATCATATCTGTGTCACATCGAAAAGCGGTACGAAAGAAATTTGTGCCGATGTTGTACGCGATATTCGTTCGTACGACCCGTACAAACGCAGAGAAAAGCCGCGTTGGCTTTACGTAATCGGTAATAAATACGACCGCAATCGATATCTCGAACTGACACCCATCGGTGCCGCGCCAAGCCGAATCGAGAACCATTAGGGATTTTCAACGATCTAGAAGAGAAGCTATTACTCGACTCGTGATTTTTAGCTGTAAATCTCGATGCAGCCAGAACGTCGTCGTTCCAGTGGACGTTCACAGTTCTATACATATATTATTTCACATGTTGGATTATTAACGTCGTTCTCAAAAACCTCCACGATTATATAAGATCTCGTGTTTCGACTACGGATTATTCCGACATTTAAATATTCATCGAATTTTTTCTCGCTGATTTTATCGAAATATATAAAGGACGAAGAGTATGAGTCGCTGATTTGGTATGAAAAAAAGAACTGGCTTTTAATTCATTATATTTATCGTACGAAGCGTAACAATGATAAATCAATAACTCTCACTATATTTAGGAAAGCGTGACACGAAAAAGGCTTTTTCATTTGAGATGTTCAACCGAATTGTCTTATTTACCGAAATTAATAACACGACGTTGTTTACCTTTGAATTTTTTCATGCACAGTCGTTTCGCTCCAATTTTCGGATGGCATTACGTTAGCATAAAGGCAACAGAATATATATCGTGCCTGGTAAAAATTTAGGGCAAGCAAAGAAGATAAAAATCTGAAGGGTAAAAGAAAGTATCTTGTATTATTATTTGTAGACATTGTTTTATTGGTTACTTAAAATTCAAGGAAAATCTCGACGCGATTGTAACGAAAAGCGAAGGAACAGTCCATTACGAAACTTGGCGGGAAACGCCCAGAGTGCCGAAACGACTATTACGTAAACTCCGCTTCTAAAGTTCGTACAGTGCTCTTGAACTGTTCATTGTTTAACAAAAGTTGTATAATAACAGTGATCTAAGATGATTATGAAATACGTTATTAATACACAGCCGGCATTTATTTCTTAACAGCGTTCTCGTTGAAATTCGAATCGTATTATTTCACGATTAATTTTAGCAATTGTATATGTAAACGTTAACTCTTTAAAGCTTCCTTTAAGAAATTTTCCAATTATTTTGAACATCTTTATATTGTTCGATTTAAACATATTATTGACCCGATATAAACAACTAATTTTGAATTAAACATTAACCACGGCAATAAATCAGAGGTTACCTAAACATTACAAAATTCTCGTACATGTTATCGTTCAACCGCGGATGTTTACATATTTATGGGAAACTAACGCGAAAATAGAATGTGCATACGCAAAAGTAATTAGATATTCTACTTATTATAATAATCGCTCGATAGGCAATCCACTTATTACAATATATTAACTCCTACATATTATCGTATTTAGTAGGTGAAACAGATTTCTATTTAAATTTCATTCCGTTAGTTACATGTATAAAATTCAAATTTCTTCTCCAGTTATCACATTCCACGTTTCTATTAATCAACGACGATCTCGTTCCATTCTGTCAATTTCAAAGTATCATCGATTCAATGGAAAAGTACGAAACGATCAATCGCATGAAAATTCTCACAACGAAACCTACAACAAGTTTCGAATATCTTTCTACGAACTTAATAAAATATTTGCCAAACCTTCCACAAATCGTTCTTGAACTTGCACCGTCAGCACTCGGTTCATTGAGTCGTACGCGGTTCGAGCGTTCACCGTGAGAACAACCGGTTGGGGGAGCAAAGGTTGAAGGATTGCCGGTGGTTGGCGCTGAACGTCCATAGTGGACGAAGCATCTGGGAATAACTCCGGTGACCGGTCGATACACGCGGGACAGTTACGTAAAAGGGAATAATAAGAGAGAGAGTCGTAGACGCCGCGCCGTGCAGGCATATTTGCCGAGATAAGATAAAGGCCGGTCGCGGTCACGTGCTCGTTGTGCTGTCAAACTTCTCTGTTATGTAAACTTCGCGCTTTCTTGGCGATTTGCCATTTATCGGCGGCCGTGGGTTCCACGGCATCGGGGACTGCGATTTATTTTCGGCGACGCGAGCACGCGCGCCGGATACCGCTCCTTCCTTTTCCCCTTATCGTTGCATTCTCCGCGGGGGAAATCATTTCCCGGCCACGCGACTTCTTCGTACGCAATCTTCCTCCTTTTTTTTTTATTTCGATTTAATTTGCTCGTATTGGTTTTATTGCGCGTGTTGGTTTATTCTTCTAGATTACTTCTCTTGATTTTTTTTTTTCGCATTGTTTGTTGTTATATTTGAAGTGAAAAAATTACCACGACTTACGATGAGATTCTCTATCCGTGGGCTCGGTATATTTTCCTCTATCTTTTTTCTTTCGTTTCGTTGTTGCGTTCGAGGCGAATAAACGATAATCATCATTTTATTTGCACAAAGATCGTGATTGTTTACTTTTTAGAAACCTTCGTAGCAACCTTTTTTCATTTCAAATAACATTTATTGCATTACGTTCAATAATGTAATTTCTCCCTTTTATTCGATAGTAAATAAATATAAATTTAAAGGCAATGTAATAACCGATAAAAATAATAATATTCCGACTTATCCAAACGACTTATTTTACAAACATTTTCAAAAATTAATTTTATGCAACTATACGTATAACTGTGTTAAGCAAGCATAGTTTGGATTGTGATAGCGCATTTCTCCACCCCCTTTGATAATGTCGCGATAACGTGACAGGAAAAATTGTGCGCTAGATGCACAGAAAAAGTTGTGTGCAAGAGAAAAGATGACAGAAAAAGGTGAGGTCTGTTGTGACGTGGTTTTTATTTCGGGGGCATGTGCGAGCGGCCACGACATCCGTCGTGGATAACGTTTCCCTCTTTTATCGTTACATCAAGCGGAAAGAAATATCACAGTCGCGGTACTTACGTACATACGTATCTGCAATCGTGAATGTCGAAACCGGAACCACGTTGCCGATCATTCGCTCGCTGGCTATGATAAAAGCTGATTTCTTTTTCCTTTCTTTTGTAACACCTTGCGGCTATTGATACGCGTGTTACGTAAGATGCGTCGAACAATGGAAAACAATACCATTTTTAAAACGTTCGGCAATTCTTTTCGATCTTACGCGAACGTGCGAAATATTTCACTGTAAATTCGTGATTATGCACCGAATTTCGGGAAACGTACGATAAAACATGAAATGCATCGTTTCGCCTTCCCTCTGATATTAATTAAACATCATTGGACCGTATCTAATAACATTTTACGGACGATTCCGGCGTTTCAACGTGAATTCACGAGTGCTGCCAGCTAAATTCCTCCGGATTCGCTCGTTAATACTTACCCTCGTAAATTTCCCTACACGTAGAATCTATTTCCACGTTATGAGGTCGACGGGATTAATTTGCAATTCGTCAGATATATTTGCAATCGTTATATATCTCTATCCTAGCCACAATTCATTCGTACGATGAATTTCCCTGCCACCGATGCGAGAACGAGTGAAACACGATTTCTACCATATCGATTTGGCCAGTTTCTCAGCGACTATATTTACTACCATCGGTAGCACAAATTAGACGAACCTAGCGACAAACTAGATAGCACCGTTACATCAGCATTTAAGAAAAAAATGTTTGCATAAATTCGAACGAACAGAATCTGGAAGATAGCCAGTTCGAATAATTTACGCGCGTATTTGTACACTGAATAAGCGGATGATTCGATAGCCTCGAGTCGAGTGTCATCTTAATTATGCGCAATAAGCATCGTCAATATTTTGCATGTAAATATTAGATCAGTGGTGCTCAACCGTTACATGCATTTATTGTCAAAGACTAAGTCCTCCCAAGTACTCTTAACGATAATCCAAATAGTCTCTTAATAATCTCTTAACAATAGTTTAACACACGAACTCTTGGGCTCTAAAGCGAAACAGATCTTTCGCTATCACCGCCGGCATCTTCGACTAACGTAAGTATAAAACAAGTGGTCCTCTCTCGATCAATGTATCGCCGATCACGAGTATTAGGTCGTCCGAAAAGTGTCTTTCCTTTACACACGCGTCTTTCACAACAACGCATCTTTATACAAACACGAAACCTAATCTGTCAAACGTTGTGATTTTTATCTTGATAAAACAAAGTGGCTCATACGTAATTCGATAAAACGATATAAAGCGGAAAATATTGTGCATCCATTATTTTCTTACAAAACGAAAGAAACTTTCCGGACGACCTAATACTAGGACACACGTATATCGTTATTTGAAAACCAATACTTTATGTATCTTACTTAACGTTATGCGCAAAACGATACATTTCTCTCGTAATTGTCTAATACCTAAATCCAAACTCTCGTTCCATCTGAATGCAATGTACGCGATTATGGTCTATCCGTTCTCACGTTAAATCCCTGGTTGACAAGATTAAATCGCGTTCCACGTAGATACATACATAGCTAGCTTCCATGTACTTGTTGCCAAGTTTACGGCACGTAAACACCTGTAACCGGTAGCTCTAGAATGATTTTTCTAGACCATGCGGCGATATTCGAAACGTGTAGCATCGCGATTATTATCGATACGGCCGAGCCGCGTGTTCGAGCACGTTTCATAACGTTGCCTTGTCAAGCCAGTCTCACGTAACGGGAGATTCATTTTTGATTGATCAATTTTAAGTTGTTAATCGCCGTCGAAGAACAAAGGTTCACGGCGTTGCGTTCGGCTGATATACAGAGCGGAATAATCGGTTTATTTTGTCGATGAAAATTGTTTTGACAGGACGATTTCGTATCTATTACCTCCACTCTTTCGGCACTTCCCATTTCCGCCCTTAATTTCCGCGTTAATTGAATTTCAAGTTTACGAATAACCTTGTTAACCTTGCCATTTAATCTTCATTTTATTTTTATTATTTTATTATTTTATTATTTTCATTTTATTCCATTGGCAATTATACGACAATTTTCTTCGATATTCCGCTTTCTAACATATATTTTTGTATTTAGTGTATATTCGTGAAATTGAATATGAAGCTGGAGGTGAGATGATGTCGCGATATAGAAATAAGGCAGCGCGTATTTACCTTTGTAACTTAAAAGAGCTTTTAGTATTTCGTGAGAGATCTATTTATCTATATATTGAGAAAGTAGGAATCGAATTCATCGAAGAATACTCTTGACGACATATTCCATAGGATTTGCTAAATACGCTGTTTAAAACTACCCTTCGAACCTACAAACGCAATAAAAAAATCCATAAAAGTCTAAGAAAATAAAATTCCACATTTTCCTGTATACAATACCAGGAATTCTAAAAATACATACACCGATTTCATGCTATCTTCGCTTATCTCAAAACAAACGGCGCTTCCTGGTTTACGCCTACGATTCAAAGGCTGTCAGCCGTAGGAAAGGAATTTTTATTCCTCGAAACGCTTCCTCAGATTCCTTTATCACCAATCCGCGATGTGAGGAAAAGAAAATAAAGAGCAGCGGAGGAAAGAAAAAAGAAGAGAAAACGTGGATCGAAGGTACAAAAGACTGAAAACACGTAAGGATGAACATCGAGCAAAGAATAGCGGTAACGGCAGAAGCAGCATAGACCACGTGGCCGCGCTGTGCGCGTCGCGTAACGGCAGCACGGGCCGAATCTATTTGGTTGTGGAGATCGACCGGCCGATTACGTAACGATAGATTTATATAAATGGTTACGTTGACACTAGAGCCCCAGCCGTAGCTGCCTCGGCCATCGTTATATTATCTAACGTAGAGCACCGCTTGGAGGTACGTCCGATCTACCGTTCCTCTGTCCGAGGAAATTGCCACGAACGTTTAATCGTCGTTGCCATCGAGCGGATCAAAGTATCATATTGTTCCAAAAATAACGTCCTCTCGTATTTTCCATTTTGAATTTCTAAGGGAAAATAGAACGATAGCTGGCAAAATTGCCAATTAGCATCGATACAGGAGTGACCGGAGTATCGATGAATTTTGACAGCAATTTTTTCTTCAGCATCGTTACGCGAAAAAGCGTAAGTAAGTTCTTCGTCGTGCGAATGCTCGGTCGCGCACGACGAAAATAACATTATATGGATTGAAAGAGTTGATCGACGATTGTTAAGTGGTTCGTCCTATTCTTTGGATTTAGCGCGGACAAATTTTCATTTAGTTCGATATGTTACAATTCTTTGGAACCATCTTGATATAGCCACTATACGAACGCATGTAGGTCTATTGTCTCTGATTCATTTCGAGGTCGATATATGTACTTGAAACTCGCGTACATACTTAGATTCTATCGATAATATGTATTATGGTGTCACGATTAAACAGCTATTTTAGGTGATATACGTATATATTTAGATTATAAATTATATACATTGGATGAAAATACATAGACAATACGTAGATAACTACCTGTTAGTAATTATTATATTTTCGTAATTTTTGATTTTTCGTAATTGTTTGTCATCTTCCTATCGGTTGTCTTGCTTCCTATTGTTTCAAGTCCAATACTCCGAAAAATTTAAAATATTGCATTGAACATACGTTCGATGACTATCAAAGGGATCGAATCAATTATATATGCAATGGTTCGCATGGCTAGATAATGTACCCCGAATATCGATGAATAGCGTGAAAGCGTGGAAGAGGTTGGCACGAGGATCGATCGGCTGGAAAAGAAGCGCGATTTCCTCGAATCGACGTCGACACCGGGCGACACTTTCGCCCGTGGTATATACGCAGGCGCGCAGGGTCGACGTTTCTGTCAATTACATAATAAAAAGCGTTATGTAAGGACGAGCGCTACGCATAAAACGTAGTGCCAGTATGCCCGGCGACGAACGAACGGAATTAATCGGTTTCATCTTAGAGTGGCGGATATACGGTGGAAGGGACGTGTGCGACTCTTCTCTGGAGCTCGTCGAGTCATCGACATTAGCCGCTGCTTCGAATTTATTCGACATCTGTGCGAACACAAGGAGATTTAGTAAAATGTTCGCAGTGGATGCAATTGTTAGAACGTAATTGGTTAGATCATTAGTTTACGACACGATGAAAGACGGAGTATGGAATGAGGATTAAAACAAGTGCGAGTTTAGCCTTAAGACGATATTTTGTAATTTATCGATATAGATTACGTACCAAATTTATATCAATTATTTTGTATATAAATTGTATATAAAGGGACGGTTGAGAACATACGCTTCGATATTACGAACTCGCTTTTCACTCGTAACGTAACTAGTAAACAAAGACGTCCACCTTTACGCTCTGTTCTTTCATTCTATTCTATTTATACTACTATCGTATGTGTATGTATATAAATAGAAGTAATACCGCTCCTTAATGATAAATAAGCTTTAAGACAATATTTTGTAATTTATCTACATAGACTGCGTATCAAATTTATATCGGTTGATAATCGCCACTCGATTACCCGTTCCTTAAATATAAATTCACAATTTTTCTTATTTTGTATATAAATTGTGTATAAAGAGACGGTTGAGAACATACGCTTCGATACTACGAACTCGCTTTTTACCCGTAACGTAACTAGTAAACAAAGGCGTCCACCTCTAAGCTCTGTTCCTTCGTTCCATTCTATTTATACTACTATCGTATGTGTATGTATACAAATAGAAGTAATATCGGTGCTTAATGGTAAATAAACCTATACCGCTGCTTAATTTATTATTATCGATTGACAACTGCCATATCGAGAAACATAAACGTGTATCAGGTCCGTTTCCTATTCATCGAAGAGTCAGACGATCTCGTTGTAGCTTTACTACGACTGGTTTGTTATTGGTCGTGTTCATTTACGATGAGTTACCGTACCGGAAGAGTCATAGCGTTCTTGATGATCGTTCGGCTTACCACTTTGCGCTGCTTCTTGCGAGTTTCCGACGATTTACGACTTCTACTCTGGACGATACACCTCGGGGAGTAACTAAGAAATTGGAAATTGGTAGACGATTGGGAGATGATAGGTTGCGCCGCGTTGAGAATTTATCGGACAGATTTAGTGGAAGATCGAGGACTGCTTGAAGATTAGAGAAATGATTAATAGCGGTGGTTTGTAAAGTTAATTCCGTAGGAGATTTGTTCTTTAAATTGGAATATGGAAGAACGTAAAATTAGAACCGCTTGTAAACAAAAAGCGTAAAACTGTCTGTTTAGGGTGAAAATAGTGTGGTAGTAGAAGATTTGAAGCCAAGGCTATTAGTAAGAGAGAGGCTTTAATGTTCGTTTCTTTGACGTAGATACATTATGGTGAAAGCAAATTGCTGTTCTACGTAATTATGTATGTTCTACATGAAATACAAAATGTTCTCTAAATACACGTTTTTCTAATTAGAAATCAGAATAAACTCTACGTACGAATTAGGTATAAATACGTGATAATCTTTCATCGACTATGTTTGTACGCAATAATTTATCGTAAAACGATAATGTACGAATATACGTACTCGTTACGAGGTTCTTGCGAAAGATCAATTTACGAATTAAAAGATGGCTGAAAATTATCGTAACAAATCTGAATAAGGCAACTAGGAAAATACGACGCGTGTTCGCACACTTTGATCGTATATGTTATATTATTGTTCTGAACTCTCCGAGTTCTTCAAACTTCAAACTCGTTCATTTCGAGCATCATTCTTGTTTATTTTTAGAAATTCTTTCACTTCGAGCTATCAAGCTCAAATAGGCGGATCCCAGACAGCTTCTTCAAGCCTCGAATCTTTATTCTTACAGACTCTTGTACCTCAAACTCTCGATCTTTAACACGAAGGAACAAAGAAACTTTAGAAAAATCAGGTGCCTGCTACCAACTAGTATGAAAAGTCGCCAACCTCTCCTAAAAGTCCCCTCTTCAGGAAGTCATTACCGATAGGAAGTAATCTGGGTTTCCAAGGAATTACGTGACTTCAAGGCGAGTCTGCGATTAACTCGCTGCCTAACCACTTTTCACGAGCTTCTACTTTCGTTTCAATAATTCTCCTGGTATCTGAAATCTTCCCCGCAGTTACCTCTGAGATCTTCCCTAAAAACAGATTCTAAAATTACCATCAAAATCGTTTCTAAAATCGTTGCCGGAATCACGTCTGAAATTATCCATCGTTTCACGAACGTTCGTTTCTATCGCGAACAGGCAAGGACGAGGTTATTTCATTTACATTTTGTTCGCCGGCTGGCTATCTGGGCGCGTCGACTGCTTCGAAGAAGTGGAGAACACTGCAGCTGAAGTGGCGGCGTCAAGGAGGCCGGGAGAGTAGGTCAGAGACAGCCAGGAAACTCGATCGAACGAAAGCATCAGCGGGGCGGTACTTGACCGTGAAAAATGGCCGTGTGTCTGTGCAAAGCGAAACAGCGAGGTCGGTCAGCGGATATCGTCGCTTTCTTGGCTTGGAGAAAGCTACCTGTTCTATTCCTTTGGCTTCTAACACGCGTGAAAATAATATGCGATTACCGCGCTGTTTCGAGGACATTCGCAGAAAGCGACGGATCATATTGTGGGAATTTTCTATCTGCATAGGATTTTCAGGATATCGTGGAAGAAAAGTTGAAAATATAATAATAAATGCTCTTAGATGGGACGTTGCAGGGGGTGTTTCGATATTATTCTTATGACTTACGATAGAAGTAAAAGCAATATTACAAGAGACAGCTATCTTCCGTCTTTCTTTAAATATAAACAAATCGGTTGAAACGTAGTAATTTTTGGAGATAAACGCAAAGTACGCTAATGACGACGGTGGTATCCCTTGTTGCTTTTATCGGTCACAATTTGCTTTATGAAATAAAGGTTTTTGTCGGCATAGGAAGAAAATAAACACGAGAAATAAAATACAAGTGGCGAGAGAAATATGTCAGGTGTAACAGCTAAGTCGTCGATAATTTTCGAAAGTGTTACTACGTCACGTGGAAGTAAATAGTATCGTGCGTATAGAAGTCGCCAGGGTTATTTCAGTGGTAAACGTAATGATGCAAAGTGGAATTCAATTTGTAAAACGATCAGAAGACATCCAATCGTGGTCGGCTAATGTATCGGTTATTACACCTGCAAAGTGTCGTTACATAATGTTACCGTTTACAACTAGCACGACACGTTGGTGAAACGTATCAGCTGACGGCAAACAATGATTTCCGTGCTTTGCTTCGAGGAATTGCACGATCATAGTCGTTCATCGTTGCAACAACGTTGCCAATCTCTGCTATTTTTATTGATTATGCATACATTTCGTTATGTTTGTGAAAGTTTGATCTGGTCGTTTGAAATGCAGAAAGCATTCGATCCAATTTCCAACTCTCTGAGCAGCTGCAATTTATTTTAAATAATTCAAATATCGCAGACCTTTTGATCCTTTTTATTTAATTCAAAAATTTACAATTTACAATTTCTACAAGTGTCATCTTATTCGAAGTACTCGTTACTGTTAAAGTTAAAAGCCGATACTTCTTCTTTATTTTCTATTTTTAATCTCTGAACCTAGTAATTTTCCCAGCTACGACGACATATAATTACTTGATGTGAGATGTTATTTCTAGATATTTTAATCGTAATAATTGCTGTCGCGAAATATGTACTTAGGAGTTGTTAATTATAAATACACGCTCGATATAAAGTAGATTTTAAGCTACTTTCACTGGGATTATTGTCTAACGTTATAACCTCTGTAATTCGAACGTAAAAAAATGCAAGTCAGTTTCGATAATTTCATTTCCTATCCGTCAGCAAATTTAGCGAAACGATATATAATTTCCTTGTACTGGAAGAATAAGAACGACACCCACGATTAACAGACCCAATAATCGTTACTATACATCTTTGTCACGTACTCCAATGTATGATACATCTATGACCCTGGAAGTAGATAAATGTATAAAGAAAAACGAGTATGAAGCAGGTTGTCATTAACCTAATCTTATCAGAATACAGAATCTAATCTTATAATTAGACTGCAGATATTTATTTAAATGAATAGAAAAACATGTAAAAATATACAGAATCTATATAACTCGTAAAGATGTAAAGAACACCCAAAATGCGGTACTTTGATATTTACACGATAGTGCAAATCTCTATGTAAATCCTATCCGTTTTAGTTGCATGCATAAAAATATAAATTTGCAGGAAAGTCCTCGATCTCCTTATAACGTCATAGAACTAAAATTCAACACCGGATATGTCCAAACTGTCTAAAAGAAAGAAGAAACCAGGCTTCTCCACGATCATCGCAAAATCTTGTCGCGTTTCCGCCAGTATGCAACGATTTCGTAAGGCTTTCGATTTCTTGCGAATATTTTGGCCCGCGAAAGCATCCGGGAAACGTGGCGATTCCTACCTCTACGTAACAGGAGGTGCCAGTGGCGTTGGGTAAATTGGCTAGGTGACACGATTCACAGAGATCGCGGAGATATCTTATGCAAAACGACGCGTCGAGTACGCATTGTACGCGCGATTTCCGCGGATGATGCAAGCTGACGCGTGCGAAAAGAATTACGCGAGAATACTTTGGCAAGTGGCGTGTCAAGGGACACTGTCGTCGTCCCGACGCACGTTCCACCGGTCGACACGTGGAGCATTATCGATCGTTGCCAGAATGGAAGGAGGGAATAGTAAGTACATATGTGCCGTTGATACGATGCACGCTGTGCTTTGCTGTCGTACGCACGGCCAATCTGCTGCTACTGCTTTCGCGTTATGTCGAAGTTGAATTATGGTATCGTACGAAAGCCTTAAATCAATTGTATGTACGTGTCTCGTAATAGTCGGCGGATATATTTTTAGGAAACGTTTGCGCATGCTGTTGTACGCAACACACGGCGTTCATCGTTCATCGTTTATTCTGGTTCTACGTATACAGGTTCCACGCATGATTTATTCTGGATCGATAATAATTCTGCATCTCGATAATAATTTTTTTTAGTACGTTTCTCAAGCTCAAGGAATTTGTTAACAGTAGAAAGATATACAATTTAAAAAAAAAAGTACAATTTGACACGGTTAAACGCATCCTTCGCGATAATAGAACGCGATCGCAGGTAGTCGTTCACTAGTTTGATCGGACGATGGTCGAAGCCGCGGGGAACGGGATGAGTCGCGGGAGACAGGGTCTTTTGGTCTTCTCTCGACACGCTGGTGCAGCTGCATCGGGCGACGCATCGCCGTTGGATCGAATGGACGTCAGCCGTTCCGGCGCAAACAGCCAAGCGTTACGTAAAGGTCGGTCACCCGGCCGCGTACTTCATCGCCGTGCTTGTCGTTGCTGCTGCTGTTGCTCGAGGTACGGCGGCTTGTTAACTCGCTTCTCGAACTCGACCTTTATCTCTTTCTCACGTCTTTCCGACTGCCCGTTTTGTCTCGTTCTTTCGACCATTGTTACGGTGGTCCCTTTCTTCGATATATCTCATAGCTGCACTTTCTGCATGGTAACGACCACGCTACGGATATTTATGCAAATTCATATTTTTACGAACACGAAAGAGTAGAATCTAATTACAACGAGTCTCTCTACTTTGTATAATTTGCGTATTATGGCCATTTTAGATATAAAATGGTACTTTCGAATCTTCGTACTTTCGAATTTCTCATGCACGTGTAAAAATTCGGAGATTAGAAATGAGAAAATTTAGATTCTAACGTGGTGAGAATATTTGTATCTCTTATTCGGAGAATTATGATTTGAGGAGATTTGTTCAAAATTGAGGAATTTGCTCGAAGAATTGCTCGTTAGGAGAGAGAAAAGAGATTCTACGTAGATCCGGTATTAAAGCTGTGATGTAGGATTATATTTGAGGAGGAAGAAATAAATATCCTTGCAGGTTGATTCAAAGAATCTTGAATCGAGCGAACTTCGTACTTCACGATAAATGAAGACACATTCTACGTTTGACCTCGCCAGTCTCGGCACAATTAAGCGTATTTTGTGGTATCGTCAAGTATAATTACAAGAGCGTTAACCGAGGTCTTACCAGCCTTACTTTTATTTCAAAAAAATTTTACTCTCTTCGATGATAAAATAATATATGTAAGAACTACGCTAATGACACTTTTCTAATGACTGTAAAATAGGTGTTTATTCGGTATAAATGATACTAACGTTCGTCGATCGATTTTAAAAGTTTCGTTTTGATGCGATATTTCTGAAATCACACGTTTGCGTGCAAAACGGGGACAACTATGTTTGCATTTGCAGATAGTAGAGCAGCGCTTTACGTGTTTCGATTAATTTAGTGTATTTTATCGATTGGAGGAACGACGCAGTACCTGGTTGACTAGTTGATTAACTTGGAAACAAAGTTCACATAGACTCGCATTAAACTTGAAGTTTCCACAGAGTTACTTAACTCGATAGCGAAGTTTATAATCAACGAAGTGAGAGACAATTGGAGTTACAACGAATTCTATGATAATCACAATGCAATAAGTTTTATTACACTGAAACCCCTATCCAGGAAACTATGGTTCGTGTGTTTCGATTTGACCTGTTATGCAGTCAAGTCAGTAGCTACAGACGTATCCAACGTGACAAGAATCGCCATGTATTACAACGAAGGTTTACAGCCAATATCGGAACATCTTCGAGCTATGAAATTCTAAAATTCGCAACACCGCTATTATAAGACTCGTCCTGAGATATAAATCGCTTGAAATTTTCATCCTGGTAAAGTTACCTCAAATTATTGTCGGATCACGCGATTCCCAGATTTGCGTTATTTCGAACTTTCATCCCAGACAATGGATCCTGAATCTATGAATCTCGAATCTATGGTTCTTTGATCTAAGATGTTATTGATCCCTAGTCGAATTTAAATTTGGATTTAGAATCTCAGATTCCAGATGTCCAAGATTCTGGACATCGAAAACAAGTCTAGACTCTTGGACTTTATATTTAACGTCCGAGGTTCAAAATTTGGTGTCGAGGTTCGTAGATTACGATCATAGAACAAGGATAGAAAGAACAGATGGAATAGATAGATAGATCCTTTGACTCACGAATGGCTTCAGATGGACCTCGCAACTATGTGGTCATGAATCGTGAGATTCTACGTTGTAGAAATTGGTCGCAGATTCCGACGGCATGGATTACGAGGTCACACGCTTCAATTGTAGATCAGGACAGGTCTCATGACACTTGGATCGTGGATTACTAGGTTCCACGGATCAGTGGTTTATCGGGACACGTGCCACAATCCCTAGGTCGTGGACCTGGAATTCTATGTTCCTGTTATAAAAGTAAATCTCGTAACTTTAGGATTATGGACTTTGAAGCTTGATGGTTCAGAAATGGGTTAGAGTATTCTATAAGTTTGAGGTCACGTAGTTCGGGATCTTGCTGTTCTAGAATATCCTGATGCATGTTCTACTGCATTGTTGTAGTTTAGACTGTTCTCTTGGCTCCGATATCTTGGCTTCAAGGAGTTTATTACTCGATTGTGCTTCTCTTATTTGGATCGTTTCCCTTTGCGTTGGTCCTTGTTAGTTTCTGTATTTTTAAGATCTTTAGCAGCTGTTACCTCATTGCGCGAAGTCGACATTGGTGTTTATGTTTTTGTGATTTTTGCTGCATTTACGGGAAATCTAAAGATGAAAAATGCGATAAAGATGCGAAACGCGAACGATATTCGATGATATATGAAATATGCAAGGTAAAGTATTTATAATCTTGAATAAATAAAATAAATCTCTATTTGTAATTATGCTACAATTTTTCATCTGAATATAAATCTGCATAAAAATTTACATTATGCTAATTAACGATGTTCAAGTATATCTTGTTATTCTGCGACCGCTTATTTTTCACTTTCCTGTTCTTTTTTTCTTACAGATTGTGTCGTCGCCGTAATACCGTTGTCGGTTAACGGCATTTCCAAGCAATTGCATTTCCTTTATTTAACGTGTCTCACGGTTTTCTTGGCGATGTTGCTCGTGGCGATGTATATTCCACTCCCAATATAAACCAAAGCGTTTTTATCGAAGCGTCCATTATTCGATGAACGCACTCGTCTGCGATAGCTCGACTTTCATCGATATCGTGGTCGTCTAATTAATTATCGACACTGCCTTCTCTGTTTTCTTGCTTCTTATTTCTTGCAACAGTAGGTTTCTTTCACGCTCTTCTTTCGATTTAAATATTGTGAACGACGCTTTTTCCTGTGTGACTCAACCACGACGAACGAATGTCTTGTTTCTTTCATCAGTGAATTTTTTTCCACAAACGCTAACTCTTTTTTCCGACTATGTACGTGATCCATTCACGACAGTTATTTATTGATGCGATATGTCGTTAGCTACGGGTTAGTTATTATAAGTTAGTCATCGGTTAAAGTTTCAGTGGGGTTAAATTTAGCAAATTTATAAAAGTGACAGTGACAGGCTTCAAGGACCGTGAAGCCCTAAATCGTTGATACCGATATCGGCTAATATTGATTTGCTGTGGATATTTCAGTAGCGATGAAAGCAGGCGGATACATTTTGATCGAATTACTTCTATGTTCTAAATTGTATCTTTCCTTTCTAATGAAGTTACGTCAATTCAACCGTTACATAGACGTAACTTTAAACGAAGATAGAGATTGTTTCTTTTTTCCGAGCACCTCCAGATACATGTTATTCCGAGAAGAAATAAATCGGCAACCAGACATGCAGTTGTTAAACTCGTTAACGCAACCTCTTTAAGCTGTAATCAAGTTGATTAAGTGGAATAAGTGTGTAATCGATTACTCGGTCTGCATCTCGATTCTGTAGCCAGGAAATGGCGATATAATACCGTGTAATACGATCGGTCGAATTAACGAATAATCTTATTAGTTGTGAGTGGTTGATCATCTTTATGATCATTTTCAATCAAGTCATAAGCCTTCTTCGGTTAAAAACAGTGCACAAAGGAAATAAATATATCTTCAACGTTGCTACACGCGAATACGATTTTAGATCATCCTAAATACCATACTAAGATTTATTTTCCTCGTATCCGTAAATCAGAAGAATTCTATTTTTGTATGCACACAAAAAATGCTTCAAAGAACGGTCCAAAATTCCAGTGACACTTTTACGTGCTCTTTTGCTGACTCATCCGGCCAATTTAACGAACATCTGGATCTCGTTCATTGGCCGATCACGTGTCTATTCGTTGGATGTTCAGGGTAAAGGTTGTTGCTTGTATCGGCCTTTAATCTCTTTTACATGTGTTTCACAGTGAAGGAACACTTGAACGATACGTATAAGATTTATAAGGGCTTATTTGTCTGGAAAAAAACGTGGTGATGTTCTGTGCATTTGGTCGAACGGTTAGACAGACCTGGTTTCCTGTTCCTTTTTTTTTTTTTTCTTTTTTGCTTCTCTTCCGGAGGTACTCGCGTGGGCAGATTATTACTTGCGTCTGTGTGAAAGTGTTGCGGAGTATTGCAGCTCGTAACTTGTTCTCGGAATGAACTTCTATCGATTGAACCCGACATCCTGTTCTCGTGCGACGCGCTCAGAAGGCCCTTTGTCTTTCTTCGCAGCAGAGCGGTTCAGATCGAAACTGGTTGCCAGTGGTTGGCCCTGTTTTTTAATGACTTTGACTTCTTTTCGTATCGTGTTGCACTCTCGCGACGAGTTTACAAGAATAAAATAATATTCTATGTTCATTTGAATTTTTAAGGATTTGATTATTAAGTATATCGTATCGAAAAAAAAAACAAAAAATTAAAAGCGAAAATAATTTGCCAAAAATTTCGCTTCGAACGTAATGCTCTTGTTGTATTTCTCGAATACCTCCAGAAGCTTGAAATTAAATTTCGACGATGATCTCATGGAAGAGGATGGTTTTATGTCTTTCTACTTTTATGTATTTTTCTTTCTTTTTTAACCGTTTTCCGTAGACTACAGGAAGTTGAACATTTTTCCTTTTTAAAGCTGTAAACGTCGTTTCGATGTTGGCTCTTCCTTTCCAGAAGAATATGCAATTTTCAACGGAGAATTTATGAGCCGCGTTCACTCGTTAAGGATGTAAACGTTCCTCTTGCCTACGAAACCGCATTTGGAACGCGCTGTTCAACGTATAAGCGTTCTTTTATGCATTTTGCTTCTTAGAGAGGTTAATCCCTCTATAAATCACGTTATTAAAGGTTTAAATGTTATTTTACTTCGCACGTTTGTCTTTAAATTTGTCCGCTACATATTATTCGCGTATTACTTAAGTATAACTGAAAATATTATTTTTGGAAAATTGAGCAACGGCTTGCAGTCCTATTTTGTTGATACGACACGGGAGCTAAAAATGAAAATTTCCAACACAACTGAGAAACCCGTTTCTGTTACTTTTGATACTTAATTTATTTATCACTCGAATACGTGGTCTGCCAGCGTTTATTACATTTGCTTTAAGAGGTGAATAAATAATAAGTGTTTTTAGATTTAATTAAATTTATCTTCCTGTAAACTTTCGTTCTTTTTACTCATATATAAATATATTTTCTTCTAGAAGCTTATTTCCCTTAAACGCAACGATGCCAATATATTGCGTCAACTTCCTTCTACTTAAATTCATTCTCGTCAAGTAGAAATCTAAGTAGGACGTAAATTTAGCGAAAAAATTTGAAAAGTCAACAATCTCCGGTTTAAGCTTTATTACTAAAACACGACGTTTTAAACGAGAAGCAAACTCGTAAACTCGCGAAGTTTATACCCAGCGTGAAAAAGAGAATTGTAAGTTGGCCAGTTTACTTCATCATTCGACCGTAAAATCGCCATTCTTCACGCTAAACCCTCACTGTCATAATCGGTGTCAGTTGAACGAAAACGAGCAACAAGCTGCCACAGTACCGTCAAGAAAAGCGTTGGTTGCGAGTGACGAGCATGCGATTTGCACGATACAGGCGAGACTGCATCCTGGCATTGTGAGCAATGTCATTGCCTCCGCGGGTAGAGGCCCTTGCCTGGTCGAGGACGAATTTCCGGCACGCGCCATCACCACCAATGCCAAGTCGAACCGATTCATCGACCTCCATTTATCAACGCTGACCGCAGGTCTGTCGACATCGTAAATCTTCTTTAAACGCGTTTTGCGGATTGTCGCGCGTGCAACATTTAGTCTTGCGATATACGAATACTCTATTCACCGAATTGCTCTGTCACTCAGTGCGATTACGAAGACGGAATAGGATCGCGACGATGAAATTTTGTACCACGTTTTACTATGGCCGCAATAACGAGTTTTATGATGATTTGTGGTATCATTCGGAAGATCGAAATTAACGTGATATTTAATTTTGACGATGAGCAATTTGGTTTGGTTTTAAATCCATTGATCGCGAAGTGCGATGATTTGTGCTATTGTAATACTTGGAACCTTAGTATTCATATGATTTTCAATGTTGGCAAAAAGATTTTTTATTACTGAAAGAGATATATCTACTGTTATAAGATAAGATTGTTGAGAATATCGATGAGAAAGTGGAGAGTTTAAAGTGGTTGGATTGCAGCGGGATATTTGTTGATATTTTTATCGACCAAAGTTAAATAGTGATATTACCGCGTCATATAAGCTCAATTTTAATTTACCATATAAAAGGAACTTTTCATTCGACTTGATTTTATAACAAGGGACAGAGGAGTAGCTAGTAGCTGACGTTTAAATGATATTTTACGCGTAATAAATGAAGTTTCAATCACACAGCGAACCGTCGTAATTATGGAACAGTGGTGAATATTTCGTTCATATGCGCACAGTCTCGAAGAGGAACGGATGCCATCGAAATCGTGACCGCGTACAAACCTATTTCGAGAAAGTTACATGACGATGTTCCAGCGTGACTACGCGCATTCGGCTTACACGAACGTTTGGTTCATAGTAAACTTTACCTTGAGCAAATTATAGGATGAAACGTTGCATTAGGCTGATTCGTTTGATCGGCGCTTATGGGAGGAGTAATGCGATCGAAACCGTTTTCTTTAATTCAGGATCGATCTAATGCCCCTGCTCAATTCCATAATTTCGTATTAATTGTATGTACGCGAAGAAAATTTCATTATTTTTGTATTATTTTTTTTTTCATTTTCATCAACGTCCAGCAATAATCTTCGAATGACGCAAATTTAAATGTTACCTTAAGGACGACGAAGAAACGATGATATATTTCTTGCGTGGAGATTTTTTTTGTGACTCACGATAGTCGTAAAGATATAAATTCTACTTTTTATTTAAACATTCTCTCAAAACAGAATACATATTCGTATAATGGGAAACCAGATCAGAATGATAAAACTACAAATATACGGTATATTCCGAGAACTTATGAAACAATGTTATGTACTGCGAATAAATTGGGAGACAAACGTCAACGTTTGCGTTACATAATGTTTCTCATTGGCATAGCCTATAAATAAATAAATTACCCTTTTAGGCGATTATTATCATTATTCTATTCCATTCGAGATTTTTAGTTTTATCGTAACGAGGAAATCTATACATCACGGTATTAATTTCTTTACGAAAAAGTACAAAATAATTAACGATTCTGCGACGGCTGGTTAATTTCTTAATTTACGAGCCGCTTTATACATTATTCAAACGATTGAAATGACTTCTCGGGCAATCAACATTCGTCGTGAAATCTCAATGACGCGAACGCTTATCGAATAGCGATTTAAGAATAAGAACGACGTCGAGATTTGGAGAGCGTCATTCAGTTGCACGAATTTGTATTCAGCGGGAGATCGTTTTACGCTTATGCAAAAGTGAAAAAGATATTTGTCGTGACAAGGAAATTGTTTAATAAAATTGAACTTTCCCGCAGAATTTTTAGAGGCTTTAGAAACATCGGTCTTGTCCAAGAATTTCCTCGATTGTTACGTGAAAACTTTCCCCAAAATTGAATCTGCGAGAAAAGGTACTGCGGTGAAACGAAAGGGACCATCTTGTTGCCAAGAGAATTCCCGTCTGTACTCATCGGAGTCAACATCCTAGCGATGCTTTACGTTCCTGTTTCCTCCTGTTTCAGCGCCAAACAGCCCACTCCATCTTAGCAACAGGGCTCACGTTTTGCTCCTGCTGAATAGGCCTCAAGCCTCCCTTACGGATGCTGATCATGCTGTTAGGCTACGACCGGACTGGGGCAAGGTGAGAAACACCTTTTTGTCATGGTACATTATCGCGTTAGAATAGCGTGCAAAGGAACAGTGAACGTGTAAATAATTTGTATCGCGTGTATACGAGAAAATAATTTATTTGATGTTTTATGTCAACTTAGTTTTTACTTGTCATAGAATTAGATGGATTTCTTGGCGTGCACCTTTCTAGAAACGCGTGATAACGTTCGAGTCAATGAAAATAATGTGTCACGTATAATATATTAATAAGTTATGACGCATAGTTCTTGAATTATGAATAAAGCTGTTTATTTAATTGCAGTGCATTTTATTTGATATAAATCAGAAGATATTTTCGCCATATTTATCTTGTGTCATATGATCTGTTTTAATATTCAAATATTTGTATGAAAGCTAAAAAAGATGTGACGTGTAAAATTGAAAATAACAATTGCGTACAAGCATATTTTATCGAAATTTCTTGCGTGACCGTAACACAAGAGGCAGTGTGTTTCTCCTACTTGGCACGCAGTTCGATCAGATGTCTGGCTACGTATTGTCCTTTTACCCTTAACCCAATCCTGGTCCAAACTCACCAAGCCACGCGTGACACATTATTTCCAACCGAGATGCGAGGGTTAGATTAGATGTCTGATAGTCTGATTCAAAGCAAACACCTTATTGAGAAACGTGACAAGTAGGAAGAATTTTCTTTCAGTTTCGTTAATTTTACGTATATTTCACTGAATTAATTTTACACTGCGAATCAGATGGTAAATATTAGAAATTGCCATTAGTTTAACTTTTGTTAATGCTAGCGATAAACATTATTTTTAAATAGTTTATAGTTTATTAAATAATAATATTTCGACGTTTCTTATTCGTAAAATGAAATTAATATCTAAACTTATCTCTGTTTTCTGTTATTCCTATAATCGTAAAATAAAAATACTTCGATCAATTCTAATTTTGTCTGTTCATTAAGTCTGCTAATATGTTGCTCAAAATACAACATGACGAACGAATTTTTTTCTGATCGATAACGCCGCGGTAGCTGTATCATTTATAGTAATGACGTAAATTGATAACGGTTTGTATTATCACGAGATAATATTGTTGCTAACAATGGAAATATCGTGCAGCATAACGGAAAAAACATATGCATCATCCGCCGATATAATGAAATAAAAGTGATCATTTGTATTGCTTTTATGTAGAGCAATTTACACGCGTAGTTCTCTCTCTCTCTACAAATCTGAATAATTTAATCTCAGAGAAAAATATCTGACTGATTTTGTATTTGCATGAACGAACCAATTAAAATGAATGAATTTCACGCCGTGCATTCTTGCAACCATTAATACTTCGATAAAACAACGTTGATTCATCGATAAAGTTCTTCCTGTTTCTACGCCTATGCATCTCATACATCTTTGTAGTTGGTTTTGTATCTTGGTACCGTTCTACACAAATTACGCGTTTATGTCAGTCCCGTTAAGGTGAAAAGTGAAAATTAAGAATAACTGTTCATTCAAGATACTTTGCTTAGGAAATATTATGGACTTGAATTGAAGGCTTTTAATATTTAATATTGTTCTATTGCTCTATTGATATTCGTCGTGCGAGTAGAACAGGTTATTGAATAACATTGTGAATATTTCATAAGAATTTTATAAGATTTTCACTTTATGAAATATCAATTACCAGTTAAAACGAAGCGGATTTTAATTACTGCATTGTCATTTGTCAACAGGGTCATTACAGACGAGGGGTGGCTTTGTCGGCTCTTGGCAGACACGAGGAGGCGCTGTTTGCCCTTTGTATTAGCGTAGCTATCGACAAGAATCCTCAAGCTGTGCGTCACGAATTGATCAAGGTATGTCGATTTTTATATTAAGTCTAAATGTTACGTCGTCCTGCGAATAACGTTCACCTTTCGCGCCTTGTTCCACTGCGAAAACCTGCGCGACCCTTTAACGTATTTCTGTTGGAGAAAAACAGCGTAGAATTGCTGCAATAATATTCTTATCATTTTTATTTCAATATCGAGATCTTAGCAATCGATCGTCGCCGAAGAATTTACGATAATTTGAAGAAGGAGACTGACAGATAAAATCAGCCATCCTTGAACGATGCAACAAAGTCTATTAGATAAATTAGATCTTTTTTCTGAAATAATTGTGATTTCTTTAGTGTCTATAGAGGATGAAATTATAAAGTTGTTTATTACATGTTTAAAAAATGCACAAAAAGAAACTCATCTACTGTTATCTCGATCGTTCTGTTGATTGTTATCAAGTTAATTTATTACACGTTTTCCACGCTTTTCTTGATAAACTTCGATAAAGATGACGTTATGTTCTGCGGTTAATTCTACGCATGAAGGTTTTCTTACAACCTTAGAATAGCATGTACTATGAGCTGTAATAACAGAGGACAAGCGAATTTTATTTCGACCTTGATAAAGAAGGGTTACTTGTAACAATTTTCTTGCTGTAATTTGTTGACGATATTTATATACTTCTACTGATAAGTTACTTTTGACAAATTTTTGTAAACAATTCGATCGTCGTACGTAGGAATTCGATTAACTTTCTACATATTAAAAGCAGTTCTATATAAAAACATCACGATGTAATATACATAGAAATTAATCGATGGGTAAATAATATTAAATTATTATATATAAATATTAAAAATATCGCTAGAATGTCTACATTCGTCTTATCTTTACGATGCAATGCTTTCAACTAGCCATTTACAATGTCCATTTCAACATCAAGAAAGAGAAAATAATATCCACTGAACGAGAATCCACGAATACCATTATTTATTTAGATAGAACACCATATTATTTATTTAGATAAATTTATTTGAATTCGATTATTCATATTTATTTTATATATAAAATTGTTTTTAGATTACTTTACGTCAACTAATTTTCCAATACAATATTTAGTGATTACTCTAATCAAGCACGCTCTTATATAAAACAACGAGACAATGTTACATAGATTGCGTTATCTACGCGAAAAGAGTAGCATAAATAAAGCGTAACACTCCTTTAGAAACGTTCGACGTTAGATCTGAAAGAGTCAACGACTCGATCCGCGTGTAATTCTCCACACGGAACGAAATTCTTTGGAGAGGGATCCGTTAGCGTTTATTCTCATTTTAATATGGTCGCGAACGATGCACGACCGGTGGATAAGTACTCGCGGATGAACAGTACAAACGAGCGAAAGAGAGATCAAGATACCGCGACGAAGTCACGAACGTGTACAAAAGAAATGGACGTCTGTGCGCGACGGCATTTCCGGTACGGCTGCTAGCGGTGTAGCTTAATGACTCGGTATGATAGTCGTCAGGTGAGTGACCCGTACCGGGGCAATGATAACTACTCGCGAATAGACACGCTGTTCGAGTAGAGCTGTTTGTTGCGTGACGCGTGTTCCTCTCTATTCTGACTTTCGTGCCGATTCCTCGCTTCTCGTATCGTTTTTTCTTCCCTCTCCTTCGTGTCGTTAGTAAACTATCGCGCGTCACGAAAATACGTGGAAAATACAAAGAATATGATAATTGGAAGAGAAATGTACGTCGGCTAGTATTAACGTGATTATTGTTTATTGGTAGATATGAAGTTTATGTCTCGTAGATTTATGAGAACAGAGTTTACGATACTGTAATTTTTCTAGTAAATGTCTAAACTTGATAGCATAACAACAGTTTTGAATGTTGAATTCAAACGATCGAATTCTACGTATCGAATGTCTCGCTCTGGCGATACACAAGATTTCAAGCGGAGTAATGTGCAAAGATCCTTGCTATAGTCTGTAAACTTAAAAAAAAAAAAAAAAGAGATCTGCAATTGAAACGTATGTAGAGTAGAATACTTCTTATGTCTATTGGATCGTACGTTTAATCAGATATATGAATAACTGATTAGTTCAAAGATATATGCGGAATATTATTTATTGATTGGAAATAAAATAAAATATATTATATAATAAAGAAACTGGTTTTACGCATTTTAACGTATTATAATATCTCAATATTCTCAGATTTATAAAATGATATTTCTTTCGAAAGTGTAAAACGGAACTAATGAATTTATTTTTAATTAGTCACAATGGCGGTCGTTCTTCGTTCTGTTTCTGCGACGTAGTCGGCCTAATTAGATGAATAATTTCGCATATGTTGTAAATAAAGTTATGTAAATTTGTTGAATGAAATTAATATGGATTCTAAGTGTGTAAAGTGTACGGCTAAAAACGTAGAAACCTTACGAGATGTATAATAATTTATAGCATAACGGAGTGTCGACAAAGTCACCTTCGCATGAAAAAGTTACAAGTCAAAGCTAGCATGAACGGGTTAATTAAGTTCGATTAAATCTGATTTCTCGCGAGAAAGAATCGCGATGACTGTAAGAATTATACCGCGTGGCATTAACCGAAGACCTCATCACGCATCCACCACCCTCTTAGGCAGCCTTCACACAATCATTTCTCCATTTTCTGAGAAATATCTGATTAATCAAGTCGCTAATGTAATTATGTTGGAAAGGTCGGACAAGCCAAAATGCTCGAACAATGAATTTTCTTATTCGGGTCCAATTGAAGTTTTCTCACACAAAATTATTTTACAGGAATTACGTATAATCTGTGGACCAATGTACGCAACGAGTTGGAAAAAATATTTGTTTTTCGTCATTTTTGATATTGAAACGATCCGGTTTTACAGATTAAATTTTAATGCGATTGTCTTCGTGTTATTTTTCTTTTTCAAAGAAACATCTAAAGACACGAATCTTGTAGAACTCAGTTGCTTTCACCATGCAAACTATAAAGAAAAACAACGAAAGATGAATTCGACGTTTGATTCTTCGCGCCTTGATCTAAATTGATATCTACAATTATCTTGTAAATTTCAACGATATCATTCTTCCACGAAACATTCGCACGTCCCGTGGGCGTGAAGATGAATAGCCTAAGTTAGACGATAAATATTCTGTGAATTGACATTCATGAATACCTCGGGGCATTAGGCCGAGCCACGCATACGATTCGATTCTTCGTTATATAATAAGCTTACAAGCTGCTCCTACGCGTCCAATGAAAACAAATTTCAACCAAGTAGAAAAAGAACGAATTTATTTCCCTGTTGACCTCCTGAACGTCATATCAGTCGACCATGTGACAACCCGATAATTCCAATAAGGCTCTCCAGGTGAGTGACCCAAGGCTAGTCCACATTGGAGGCAAGGCCAACGATAATCACTCACAGCAACTCGAGACGTCTGGCTCTTTGAATCGCGGCTATTGTTTTTTCCGACGCGAGAATAAGTCGGTGCAGCTGCAGAATCAAAATTTATCGCGGGTATTCCACCGTTGCTTCTTTTCCATCAGTTTGTGATTCATCTGGAAAACACTATTTCGTAATTGTATAGCATACTCTAAGCGATTGAGCGAACATAACATTAGAATTTTCCCATCGATTATACCGAAGCGTAACACGCGTTAACGAAACATCAACTATGAATATGAAACGTGTACCACTAACATCATTTCTAAGTTACAGAAAATACCCTAGCTAGCACGATGGCCAAACATTCGTTGCACCGAAAACCCTGAAATTTCACAATAACGAACAAGTTTAATTAATAAATGTTCCAATCATGATATTTAATCAAACAATTTCGTAAGATCTCATACGGATAGTTCTAAATTACAATGCCAGCCGCACGAGATTAATCTCGCGCGGCAAACCACCGTGGACTATGCAATCGAGCCAACTATCGCCAGAGCGTTCGATTTAATGGCGCCACGGGGGCGACCTGGGGTTAGAATTCGTCGAACGAGTCGAACGAATCGAAGAGGCACGACAAATTGAATTTCGAACGGTCATTATGTAACCTAGAGGCTGGTACAATCATTGACGCAAGCTGCACCGGTACTTATGTAAGATCGAGGAATCATTCTTTTCGCGCGGCGTTCGAGCCGTATGGCAAGCAACATCCGCACGTTTGCCACTTTCTTCTGGTTGAAAATGTTCTTCTATTGTGCCCGGATACGACTTAACCACGAGGAAGTTGCACAAGGTGCCGTGAAATTTTCTAGACTCCCTCCTAACCTCTTTCTGTATTTTACTCTTCTTTTGTAACTCGCGGATGTTCGATCATCCGGAATCGAATCGTGTACTTTTGGTTTGTCTTGCGTTTTCCTCTTTGCGTTTGTCTCGTTGAAGGCGTTGAGAGGAATTAACGATTGCGAATGCTTGAAAACAGTGTTGCACGCCATTATGCAATCGTGTTTTTGTGAAACCACGAGAGCCTTAGCGGAATGAAAAGATATATCGCGAGATAAACAAGTATCGCCTTAATGGAAAGAATTTATTTCGAACGTTCTTCTTTTTCTTTTCTTTATTTTTCTTAGACCATGTTCAGATAAGAAGTCAAGGCTCAGGTAGAGAACGTTTTGATATCGGAAAGAAGTAAATGTTCGATTTATTGAAGTACTTGAACTTGAGTTTGTGTGAGAAAATTGTGTTTAACGGTATAAGTTGAGGAAGAAAAAGTATCTAATACGTGGAACCACCGCATCTAATAAAACGCTGCTGCGCAATTGTTGTGCATTGTTTTTCTGAAGTTATTACGGATAATCGTAGGAGCTATATTACATAATATCCATCACAGAAATCGAAGTGTACCGCCGTTTACTCGAAGAAAATCTCACGTTCTACTTGTATGGCGAAACACGAAGTATAAAATTTATTATGTTTCTCGTTGACTACCGTTCACGAACCGCTTGATCTCGCGCAAGGATTCAATTTCGCAACGATCAATTTCCATAAATTGAAGATGAAAATTCAGTGCAATATTCGAGTTAATCGAAAGCCACGATACAACCATTCCCTTCATTTTGTTACGCACGATTCAAAATATAATACTAAATGCTAACGAGATATACCAGATATTCGCTCTAACGATCCACACGATTCTTACTCATTTATGATAATGTCACGAAAACGAAGTTGCCGATAAATTAATTCTTATATTACGAAGATAGCACAATACCATCACACATATTTATCCACAATAGTTAAATTCATTTTCTTATTCTTTGTTGTATTATTCCTTTCGTGACTCGATGTTTTCGGGTCGCACTGTACTTACAAAGCGACATCCCCTTATCTTACGTGAGTCGTCGCGCGCAATCAACATGCATTGGAGACAATATTGTAATTATGTCGCATAATTTTTCTTGTTCGCGCCAAAGGAGACGTATATCTCGTTTACAAGGATTTACGGGCTACATTTGCATGGAACATCGGCCTGTGACAAAGAGACGTCTCTATCGTCTAAGGCGCGTCGCACAACGCGCGAATCCTCGATAGCAGTTCGCGGAGGAAGCGGCTTTCATCGTTCCGTCGCATTAGAATTACAAAAGGCATTGTTTCGTATCGTCTTCAGGTGCTGTACAAAGTTTTATCATCTGGACATCGTCGTTACGGCCTGCCATCTCGCACCCCCTACAATTTGACCGAGGGTGCATCGCGCACGAGGAGTCGTCATCAGCTGATGAACCCGAAGAGGAATCGTCGAACAGTATTGAACGCCTCGGACTGTGAGGATAATAGCAGCGGTGGCGAAGAGGAGTTCACTCAGGTAGGAATCTTGTGAAATTTTAAAAAACAAGGCTGGACGATTTAAGGTTTATTTTAATTTTTCCAATATTATCGAATATCTTTCAATTTGAGAGGAGATGGTAGTTTAACGTAAGCGTATTTCCTCTTCTTTTTTTGCTTTTTCAATAACGAGTTTCGCTTTCTTTACGCGATATAAATTGTTCAAAATTAGAATATGTTTGCGTGGAATAAAATTCGAAGTTGAATTATATGCAACTATTTGCGAGATTGATTTCCAATATGCCGGAAAATATGCCGGAAAATATGGATTTCGTAGATTATTCGCAATGGCGAACGTCTCTGTAAGAAACGTTTGTAGCTCTCTAATGCTCGACTTTTTTCCCAGGAATTTATCGTTAACACGAATTCTTAGAATTTGAAGTCCAAGTGTTTGAGTATACGCACGCATATGTATGCATGGCAGTGTCACTACCGGTATATTCTCATGAATTATCAGATTTGATAAGATGCTAGTTGCAATGCTAGCGAAATACTGTCTAACAAAAAAAAAAAAAAAAGAAAAAAGAAATGCCCGGGAATTGCAGCAGCCATAATTTTTGATTCAATTTTTTGTTATAACGTTATTAATAATTTTAAAATTGTTGCGTTTGATTTTAAGCAAAGTAGTAAAAATATTTATGATACAGTACACGCACGATGGAGATATTAAAATATATTTTTTAATAAGATACAAGCTTCGCTATTGCGCCCCGAATTAAAATTGTGTGACTTTAACCTCGTACTATATCGATGAAAATAAATGATGTAAAATTGAATTAACTTCAACCATATACTGTTTCATACAGTGTTTATTCTTCGTTTAAACGATTCTTCATTTACGTAACATGGTTTAGACGTTGCATTCTTTTAATACACAGTACTTACAGCTGTATGTACTTCTTGATAACTGAATGGCCATTTTAAAAGTGACATCATCGTTCAGGTACAGTTTTATGCTGACTTCGAAGCTGCGATTGAATTATCAAATAACTTTATGCTTTTCTTCTTACGTTCTATGTTTACGAAATTTCGATCGGATTTCTTTTCTACGATCGTTGCTTCTTGATAAACGTCGATGAGAAAAGAAAACGAATAAAGAGCAAAATATACATATATATACACATGATGTTGAAACAAAAATCATTTATGTTCGTGTAATTCCTTCGTGTTTTTCGATACAATTTTAACGAACTGAATTTTCCAGCCGTCGTAAAAAATTTAATTATTTTAGATTTTCAATCTTCCGAATTTAATCTTTTATAATTAAAGTGATACGAAATTGTTGACGAGCAACTGATCAAAAGCAAATATTTAACTCAAACACATAGTTCACTGAAGCAAATATCAAATCGTAATAGAGAAAACGGAGTAATTTAATCGCGGTTCTACTTCAGCAGGTTGCAATTATGATTTTGTCCGTTTAATTCCTGGCACGTACCACAAGCAATACAACAATCGATATCTTAATCATATTCTCGATTACCGCTCAGATATCTTGGTTAATCGTTCTGTTTCCTGGGAGGACGTCACTGTATCTGTTCGCGTCCGATTGTATTGTAACAACACGTGTACTTCTTGCCGCCTGGGAAGCACGTAATTAACAATCAATTTGCAATTATTATAGATCAACGAGAAATACGGATATCGCGGCGCTAATAAGCGGCTAGGCGGCTGCAACTTATATAAATCCGACGTTTCAATTACTATTAATCTTGTGGCCGGGATAAGCCTGTGTTCGCTAACCAATAATAATAATCGTTCGCCACGTTTAATTACGAATCCTCGAATTTTCTCACTTTGTAGAGTGATTTGTTTAAATTACGATAAATAATATGTTAAAATGTAAAATACGTTATATATTTCGCAGAAAGATCTAAAGAAAGGCAAAGTTCTATACAGAAGAAAATAAAAAAAGAAGAAAGATAAATCATACTAAAATTTGATAGTATAAAAAATATAGATTCTTTCTATTATTCAAATTTATAACAAAAAACCAACATTCGTTCTTGTATCTCTGTTCCTACGCTTTGTTTCAAGATTACGAAATAACGAAATTTTCGATAAAAATCATGAACGCGTGAATACGGGAAAAACACGGTTTTCGAGTTAAGCACAAATGGTAATGTAATTGCAACAGCGAGAAGAAAAACAGGCGAAACGAAATATCGAGGAATTAAGTTCCGAACAGATTGTCGAGTTGCGTAACGATCCATTAAACGTTACGCAAGCTCACGGCGTCCCGTTGCGAATAAAGATGAATTGTATTTCAAAGAAAAGAAGCTCTAATCGTGTCAATCCTAATAATTGTAGATTAAAGTTCGCGCTTAATCCAATTATCCTTGTTGATTCATTGCAGACTGTTAGCAGAAGGCTCCTGTCAACCACAGCACCACAAAACAACATGAAGCTGCAGGCTGGCCTAGATCGTCTCTACCAAGACATAGAAAAGCTGAAAAGTAAGTTGGAAAGGCTGTAACGTTAAATCGAGTGCAAATTACAGAAGAACGATGAGATCTAGAATCGTTAATAGGCTGCGGACGTTTACGCGAATTCTAAATAGAAGCTTCTTTCATATTTCATAGTGTAAGCAAGTACTTTGCTTTATGTAGAGCTTGGAGTATTTTAAATATTTTCTACTTTTTGTACATTTATATTTTATCTAAATAAGCAAACGATTATATACATTTAAATTTCTCATAAGTATCCGTAGTTAGATTCTTATTTAAAAATCCTGTGTTATCTAAATTAAATGAGAATGTTCATAGTTTATATTATTCGAGCATTTACAATAATATTTGTAGCGGTAGTATTTATATGCAGAAGTATCGACTAGAAGAAAAAAGAAACGAAATATTCGAATTACCTAAATGCTGCCAATATTTTGCATTGAATATTATTCAAGTATCTTCGTCAGTATTGAAACATAATTTTAATGCTTTACAAATTGAGCAAATTTTTAATCGTCGAATATGGCTATGTTTTTATAAAAGATGAATTGCAGCCTGAAAAGGTTACCCGATAACGTTCTATCTGACATTTCGTATTAATAACTAACGTTGCACATTTACCATGATATGTGCGGTTGAATGCGTACCATTGATAAACGAATCCCCAAGCTATTTAAAAGTAAAGTTCATTCAACGCTCGAGCAACGCGAAATCTTTCATTTATTTCTACGGTCTTGTTAATTTCCCGTGCAAAGTTCCCACTTTCTTCATCCTGTTCGTTCAAATTTTGTTACCATTTATCCACGTCTAAAGATCCAAAAGCGCATAATTTATTTGTCCTGTTAACTAATAAATTATCTTGAAAACTTTTACTTTTTATTTTTTGCTCGTAAATTTTTGATTAATCCCTTTTAAAAGATTCAATTCTTATCGTGTAAAATTGAAAACTAGAAAGGTATAAGTTGATTCGAGGAATTCAATTATCCAAAGACATTCACCATTTTGAAATATTAAATTTTTATCTCACCCAAGTGTTATTATATCCTTACGAGATATCGATAAATATTGCAGAAATTCATATTGACGCGAATATCCAAGTACGTTGCGTAAGTTCTCGCAAACCTTATATCATGTACGATGTAATAATAATAATAATAATATAAAATAGTACAATAATACAATACTGTTAATTTCTGTTGAAATCTAATTCCCTTTTTTTTTTTATAATTACATATGTTTCATTTGTGTATAATTCTAACATCAATAATAGAATTCTTTTAAAGCATAAGATTACGCGATAAAAATATTTTAGACACGCGATAATCAACTAAAGCGTTTGTTTTTCACAGGGCTCGAAGCGAGACCCGCTGAAATTCTTCTACCTCCCCTTTCCGGTGGCACGGCAGGCGAGTTAGATTGCATTCTGTGTTGTCGACTCTTATGGAAACCCGTAACAACACCATGTGGGCATACGTATTGCTGGATGTGTTTGGATCGTTGCTTGGATTATTCCTCGGCCTGCCCTTTGTGCGTCACGTCTCTCGTCGATGTAAGTATAGTATGAATATACTTGTATAATTTTTTTTTTTTTTTGTTATTTAATTTGTACTTTACAATTTGTCCAGTTGGACATTTGGTAAATTTTTCTAACTTAATTGCTAAATAACACGTGAATGGCTACCCCCAGGGGGATACCATCTTCGACTTTCGCTATTCTATCTCTTTAGTGAGGTCAGTGGGGTGTTTTCTTTTTAGTCTTCTTTCTATCAGAGTTTTGCTCGCTTCAGCAGCCAGCTGGTTTGCATGTGTTGTCGTTATTTTCTTGTATTTATATGTATAATATGTTCTTCCTCGTTGAAATCTATAGAACATATTGGACAAATTTACCTGGCGAAATTTGAAACATCCTATATAACGAGTACAAAGAATCATAAGACAAAAAGTTGATTTCGAATTATGTTCCGCGGAACAAAAGAACGTCAGGACGTGGAACACCTGTCCATAAATGAGATATAATGCTTCCTAGCGGTTAACGATGCTGCAGATTGAAATGATTATTGTTTGTGGTCGCCATGGCCGCCGTTAGGAGCTTCCGCGTTCGTGGCATCATTACCAATTGTCCCTGTGAGCATCGTCGTTAATGACGTTAAATAAATTTTGCGGCTGGCAATCCCGTATCTTTCCTGGATCCCCTCCTCCCTCGTATTACGTTACATTATTACACAACGCCTCGCGACCGTTATTCCCGCATTGTTACTGCTTCTTTCTTTCATATTCTCCTTCCTTCTTCCTTAACGCGACGCTAAACGTTTATCAGTGCTGCTTCGTTTTATTTAATTGGTCGCTGTGATTCATGATAAATATTTTTTGCGGAAGTTTTTGCGTGATATTTACACAAGTAATTCAGAAGAGTTAATAGAATCGAACACAGTCTATATTTGTTACAGTCTATGTACGGAGAAGTTATTAATCCTCTATGGAAAAATTCTGGAATTTAAAAAACGGCGAATGAATATTTTAGAAATACCCTTACGATGTTTTTAGATATCACTGGTTGTTGGCTTTCTGTAATTCAAATGTGACTTTATATCCAAATATGCTACACGGGTGTTTATATCGATTGACAATTTACCGAACGCTATTTCATTCACTGATGAATAGCACGATTCCTACCATTCTAATTATACACCGTTTCATTCATTATGCGGTTGCTTGTTTGCTTCTTCCTATTACATTATTACGTAGGTAAATTTAACAATAGCCTCGAGATCGTCAATCGATATAAAGTTCGATCGACAACTTTACTGTAGCAAAACGTTCTTTATTCAACAACGTGCGTATTAATACACGGCCGTTATCACAATGCAACGTAATAAATATAATTTCAATATAAATTTCATAAATATGAACGATGCAGTGCATCGAATCAACGTAGTCAGTCTAATCAAAACGACACCAGGATTCGATTGATTTCAAACAAAACATTCTACGTGCAACTCTCTGAAACATCCTATTCGTTATTAATGCCGGTAGTTCTCCAGGGAGATGGTCACGAAACATGTCACGAAAGAGGAAGGTGCTGAGAAATTCTCATGAAAAAATCACGAATCTCAGCAGCGAGATGTTGAAGGCATCTCTCGAGAAGGACGACGAGGTTTCTGGTCGACTTAGCAGAGTGTCCTTTGCATTTTCAGTACTTGGCCAGCAGCCAAAAGACGGTGACGGACTTCGTCGAGAGGGCTTTGAAGACCGTGGCCCCGGCGGAATACGCCTCCAGGGCAGCCAGCCACCGATTAGAACTGGTCCAGGGACTTGGTCTCCTGGGTAGCGAGCAGATCGCGGTTTTTGTTTGTACCACGGCGTTTCCTTGTGTCGCTTGTCCCCTGTTTGTCTACGAGCCGAGATACAGGCTGATGGTGAGGAGATGCGTCGAGAGTGGCGTTCGCCAGTTTGGTATCGCGGCGTGTCTCAACAGAGAAGCGACGGGGACGAAGAGGTAATTGTCCTTTTAGCTTTCCTTTTCGCTTCTTCTTAAAATATATTCAGTGGAAGAGGTGGTAATGTGGAACGATCATTTTGTTTACTTACAAAGTAAGAGCATAGTTGAAGATTAGACATTTCTTATCCTTTTTATTCTCTTAACAAGCGTTAAGAATGCCATACTATGAGACAGTTCCTGAGTTCGATAGATGGTCCTTGTTAAAATAGAAAAACAAGTTGTCCGTTCGATCAGTCGTGTTTGATAACGAAGATATAGAGATAGGCCACTCGGTCGAGCTATAAATCGCTGATGTTTCGTACACATTGTACGAAGGCAGTAACTTATAGCTGAGAGATACTATTGATTTAATGAAAACTGCTATTTACGTTCTTCAAACATCTTGTCTATGTTCTGAGATACTAAAAGCTTAATTTTAATAGCGATTCTTTGTTTGTAACAGATACGCGGAATACGGCACTATGCTTGAGATTCGAGATAGAGTTCTGCTGAAAGATGGTTGCAGCATTCTTAGCACAGTCGGAGGCAGAAGATTCAGGGTTCTCTCTGGAGGAGAAAGGGACGGTTATGACACAGCTCAAGTAGAATTCCTGAGGGATGCGATGGTTCAGGAGGATCAACTTTTGAATCTCTTAGAGCTTCACGACAAGGTGAAACATCGATAATTCGTCATAGTTAATAACTTACCGCTCGAAGACTTACGTATTAACGCACGTAACAATATAATAATAATATAATATATAACATACATACAATAATAATGCACATAATATATAACACGTACTAACGTTATACGATCGTCAATAAAATTTTCCATTCTAAAATTAACCTAAAATTAATTAGAATTGCCATTTTATCACCGGCGTCAGAAAATATATAGATCGTGGCAACTAGGATTTTATAGATGAGAGAAATAGACTGCCTCTGTTTACCGAAACTTAATATTTCCAGGTGAGAACGAAAGGAAGAAGATGGTGGGACACGGTGCCATTGTCCCAGCAATTAGAAATACAGCGAGTATTCGGTCGAATGCCAGACACCGAAGAAGATTGGCCACGCTTGCCGGACGGTCCATCGTGGACCTGGTGGTTGTTGGCGATTTTACCGCTTGGTCCTCAGCTGCAAGTGGGAATTCTTGGTACGACGAGTCTGGAGAAGAGATTAAGAGCTATCGAAAAGACTCTCGATCATATGGAGCAAAGGCAATTAACCGTCGCCCCAGCTCCATCCGAAGAAACCACCACTTCATCCAGCATATGTCGAGACGAGGGTGGCCTCACAGACACGACAGTCTCGGTGGTACAGTAACGTTAAAGGAACAAAGGATAAGAAGAAATTGGAAAGATGTCCTCTCAGGACAATTCGTTCAAATCATTTCGCCATGAGATGGTGATTTAATGGGATTCGATTTTCATTCGATGTACAAAGTACTTGGAGAATAGCTTATCGAAGATTACTACTTTTTACTCGGTATTTAATATACACGCATTATATCCGGAAGTGAGGCGAGGAAAACCTGTAGCTCGGTCGATCGGCAACCAGGTTCTCCGTGTGCATCGATTCCCCCACTTTTCTTCTTATACTTAACCCCGTTAGTTGCGTTTTAACTCGAGTACTATCTCTCTTTCTCTCTTTATTGGGTACTCGTTAAACTTACACAGCCAAGCGCCTTATCGACGGAACGATGATGGTGCAATTAGAAGAAGCGAGACTAGGATCGAACAAAGGGTAACATCGTTGTCATTCGAGTAGTCGTTACGTTCCACTAACGGAACCTAGTTAGAACGGGGGGTTGAAGCGAGAGATGTAAACGAAGAAATTGATCTCGTCGATTTGCGCGTTATAGCTGGTCCGGAATTAATTCGATCGTGCGTGTGATTAATCTAAGCAATATTACAAGCAACCCGCTCTTTTACAATCTCGCTACGTGCTTCGACACATATTTTGTGACGTTTGTGTTTTCTGACAAGAGATTGATGACGGTGTAGCTGGACCGGTGCTGTCAATGAACGAAACTTGTTCGTATGTTTCTCTGCGCATAAAAATCACTATGTCCATAAGGGAATCGATTATATTTACTAGTATGCATTACGATACGTGTAACATGGTATCAGTTATTGTTCCTATACTGCATATAACAAGGGAGAAGCAACGAACGAAGCGACAGCTTTCGCTTCAGTTTCTTTGACAGCACTGATTTCTCACTGGTCTCTTTGAAATAGACCAAATAACACAGAGTTGATACGTTCCGTGCTGTAAGACAATTTCAGAATCATCTGGTAAAATTATACTAGGAAATTTAATTATAGATAGTAACCAATTCCTAATCTTTTAACCTTTTCTAAACTTACCTAACTTTTCGATCTATCTATTAGCAATAAATTAAAAATTATACTTTTTTTGGCTGACGAAGCCTCTTCGTCTTTCGTATCTCTCGCGTGCCATCGATAGCGTAGCTGACACGGAACGTGTCAAACAATACGGTGAGACTCATTCCTACTTTTTGAACGATAAGTTAATTTCGGGCAAGCTATAACGCAAGATCACCATATTCTCGATATTTATTACAAAATTAGCTGGATTATCGATAGCCGATCGGGTCTCACAAATACACGTTTTATATTCGAAACTCGTCGTTAGCGTCGATAGGAATATCGAATCGAGAATGTTCAAACTCTTAGCCAATCATCGATGAATCGACCAAAGTAGACGATAGAGTCACATATCCGAGACGAAAGGAGGGATATCGTTTACCTCGGTAAGGCGTGACCGTGTTCTTCGCGCTGTTGCAATACGCAAATCTGTTCTTCCAGATAATATTATATATACATACATCTATATGTATACACACACATTTATGTATACATGAGCATATTATACGTTGCAATCAGAGGTACGCACGTCGTCGTCGTTTACGCTTATGTTGTTCGTACCCGACGAGAACTTTTTATCTTCGAAACGAATCGCGCGAATATATACTCATAACGATGGTACAATGATAGAACGAGAAGCGAGACGTACATATGTATTTCGTCGTGAGTTTGCTGAGTACAAAACGTTCGTCGGATGTACGCACGATTAGATCAGCGTGTTTTAGACTCTGTCGTGCGCGCATCCAGTTTTAGCTCGTTCGAATTGGCCAATCTTGAGCTTTGGGGCGTGAAGAGCTTTTGTCTTTGATATTTGCGAAAGTTGAATAACTTTTTTCAGCTTATTTTTCTTTCTATGCAAAATGGATTTTTGTAGTATTTAAATCAGAAGTAAGCAAACTGTACTTGACAAACTTTGACATACGTTGAGAAAGAAAGCACGAATGTGTTGCTTAAAATAATTAAAGGATCATGTGCCTGAGTATAAAATTTCCGAGGAATTTTGAATTTACGATTTTAAAGAAGGAAACAAATTTCATTGGCGAAAAGAAAGAAAACTAAATAAATTTAATATAATTTGAAACTTATAGAATTTTTATTAAAGAGTAGAGCTATTTGTATAAATGATCTTTTAATTATTATGAGTCATATATTCTGTTTGCACTTATATTAACGTTTAAGGGGTCCAATGATGTTTGATAACTGAAATGTTTTTACGCGTCCCATGGTGATAGATACCAAGGAAAATTGATAAATATAGCGATCGAGTTAGATCTAGGTGATGTTAAATTCGGAGAAACGAGAAATTTTAGGTGGAACGTTCTATTTTCACTCAGCTTCTCGTAATGAGCCATACTTGTTGAAAAGGAATTTACAACAACGACCAGTTTATGTGGCAAAGCGCTCTTCATATGGCACGAAACTCAATTTTTTATACTGTCCGGCCTGTATTCAGAACGCTCTAGTAGAACAAACTATACTCCTTTTCTTTCCACAAAAAAGAAAAAAGAAGAAGAAGAGAACGAATATAATCTATCGTAAATATTAACACGAAATTCTTTCAACCAAATCTTCTTCCAATATCTCGTCGTTGATGTTTTTAACGTACCGATTTATATTTATAAAAATCTGTCGAAAAAGATTGAAATTCTAAAAAGAGGATTTATATACTATAAGCAATCGTTGAGAATTGATAATTATCTCTTAATCAAAATTAGAAGCGTAACGTTGATAATCACAACTATTCTCATCGAGTAAACTGTAATTTGCGTCCAAGCTGAAAATTATTCTGTCGTTGCACGATAATTGAAGAGTATATTCGAGAGTATAATATTTTTAACGATTAATTTCCAACGTGGTTTTACAATAGTGGCAAACTGCCCGTGAAACAAAGGCGTATCGTTTAGTAATAATACAGTGTTATGAATACGAGCCTTTAAGTTTATTCCGTCGCTCATAAGACTTCTCGACTACGGTAGCGTATAGTAATTTATTTTCATGCGATTTTTTAAACGTCATTCGAGAGACACATATAACGATCATCGGAAGAGCTAGGGAACGTCATATCAGTCATGCAATCAAACGTACAGAAGAAACGAAGAAAAGAAAATATGAAAAAGAAAGAAATGAATCATACGCGTCTGTTGTCCATGATAATTGATTATTCTTATTGTTATCGTGAATTAATATTATTATTATTATTACTATTATGATTATTCTAATTATTATTACAAATTAAGAAGAGTACTATCACTATGAACCGAGTACACCACTATTAGCTTTTAGTATCGTCGATAATAATATTATCGAAAGCGAATAACGACAATTGACTGCGAAATTGGCATTATTCGATACGCATACACCTAACGTATATATTTCCAATTTCTCTCACTCGAGAATGTGTGTATGTGTGAGTATGAAAGAAGAAGAAGAAGAAGAAGAAGAAGAAGACGAAGACGAGGAAGAATAAAAGGAGAACAACTTTTTTCATCGCACGTTTTCTAATCGATATAATAATAATAATAATGTAACGTTTCGTCTTCAAGAAAGAAAAAAAAAAAAAAAATCAAAGGGGCAGAGATGGTGTGTCCCTGGTATCTTTAAATTTATATTCTCTTCTCTAGACTTTTACGAAGTTGTGAATCATGCATTGTGATATTACCGTATAGCCTACCTATTGTATATTGTTATAACATAATATTACAAAATAGTATGTAATGTCACGCAACTTTCCATTTTTACTTCGACATTTCTATATTTATCTTCATCTCTTCATATGGAATTATTGTAATAAAAATATCGATGAAATCAAAATGTTTCGAGGATATTTCGTTTTACCTTAACCTAGTTTGTTCGACTTTCAACGTAGGCCGAGTTTCTACCTGAACGAAATGTCGCCTATAACCTTATAATCGGTATGACGTTAATTGATTGATTTAAAGAGGAAAAAAAAGAAAAAATTATAAAAGAGATTTCTGGAAATAATCTTCGCGTGAATACGTTTGATGCGATATCACTGATCAATAATTTTCGAAAATAATAAAATATGAGAAATGAAAAATCTTCACCTTCTTTACGAAACATTATTTACAGAAATTACAAGAACCGAAGAATAACGAGATAAGATGAAACAAAATAAATAAATTACTTGAATATTTCCAACGAAAAGTTTCTGTTTGCTTATCACCCAGCCACACAAATCTTTTAAAAATATCGTCAGAAAGATATATCTTTTCTTCGGGTAGAAACACGAAGAAAAGAATTGGTTTTGGTTAATTTCATTTTATTGTTATTTCCGACTGCAACTTTACTCGTGACAAAGTGTCAATTACGAAGCAGCTTCAGGGCGAACGCGGTGGCTTTTCGGATTCGGACACGTCGAGTATGAGCGGTAAGCTCGAATACCTGGAAAAGTATTCGGTAGCGCCTTCGCCAAGCAGAGATTACTACGGGTTAAGAGTGTTGAACGACCAGGTGCTGACGAATAAATCGCGTTCTCGCGATTCTGCCTCGTAACTTCGCTCCTTTTGCAGGTGACACTCTATCTTTGGCGAATCTCGCACGGTCCTCACAAAACACCCATCGTACGAACCTCCGGTTTCGTTGATTTCAAGCAAGACCATCGATTGCAGGACGAAATTCGACGTATTTTTGGTACACAGTCGAGGAATCATTATCGAGTAACTTTTCGCGGAAAATTTGTCATTTAACGTTTAATGTTTATCTGATACTAATGTTTAGTAGCTCTTGAAACAACAATTCGTTCAAAAATATTTTATTTTCTACAAATACTCTGTTAATTTTTTGATTTCTTGACGCTTTTGAACGTTTGACGTTTGATATTTATATACGTTGAAATATTTATTGGGTTAGGAGCGTGAAATTTTTCATTGAATTGTTCGTAAAGATGTCACTTAAGTTTAAGTTGATATTATTTGATCGCTCGACTTTTTGAACGTTTGAAAAGCGGCGAATTAAGGAAGTAAAACGTTTCTTGTCTCGGTATTTTTTTTTTTTCTTTTGACAATTTTTACAAAATATTAGTTTCACTATGGAAATGCAACGGTATAGCTTTATCGTAGAATTCCGTTTAATTGTCCATGTTGTTCCAATTCTATATGTTACCACTTATATACGATATTTTAGGAGAATATTTGCTAAAGCACGTAAGAAACATCACTTCCGGGAGAAATACGTTATTGACATTGCCAAGGTGCCTGATTAATAAATTAATCAAATATCTTTCGGTACAAGACATCATCAAATTAACGTCCCTGTCGCGTGTCTCTAAAGAGGTAACAGAAATCAAAGAAATTAATATTCAGCCTTACCCTTCCTGCTTTTTCCTTCCAAAATATTTAGATTTTCGATGATAATTGCGTGTGGGAAACACTGTACAAAAAATACAGACCATTAACAAGGAACAGATACGACGGATTTAATACCACGTATAACTGGAAACAATTGTTCCAATTGGCTCAAGCGCAAGAATCAACCTACGATCAAAAAGTAATCTTGTCGTTGTTACCGATTTTGAAGCGCGCGATATTCATCTTTGATTTATCATCGATGCAACGATCGGTTGTTCCAGATGCTGCGAAATCGCGCAAACGCAAAACAGAGACCGGCAAATCCAAAAATTGAAAATTTACCGAAAGCGAATGCGAGATCGGAGAATTCATCGAAAGCGTATCAAAAAATCGAAAATCCCATGAAAATCTCTGGTTCGAGTACTAAACTAACATCGAAGGTCGTCCCGTCAGAAAATCAGACGAAGAAAACGGCTGAAGTATCTCGTAGAAAGAACGCGCAGAACTCTGTTTCGAGAAAATTGTCCGACAATCGTCTTAACGAAATTACAATCGATAAAGAAAAAGTAATCTCAGAGAGGAAAATTTCTGCCATTAAATCGCTGCAGGTAACCGGACAGAAGAATATAAAGGCGCTGAAAGATTACTCGCTCGCTACTAAGGTCAATGCCAAAGTAGACGGCAAAGATTTGATCGGTAACAAGGTCGTGGAAACAAAGTCGAGCAAAGTTCAGAATAAAATGGCTAGGAAGATCGACACGAAGGCTAGTAGCGTAAGTCTCAAAATGTTGGAGGAGAAATTGAATAACGTTAAATCGAAAAGTTCGACAACACCGAAGATTAACAAAACTGAGAAACCAGCTCCGCGTTCGATCCAGGATGACCGAGTTAAACCAAAATCCAGGGGGAAAAAGAAGAAAATCGGTCATAGCAAGTCTACGATCTTGAGTACCAGCGCGGATCTTTTTAACGATCATTCTCCTATCAAGGATGACAGTTTCGATCTGGTAGATCTGATCCAGGCTAGCTTGAAAAACATTCGTAGTCCAAGAAGTATATTCGATTATAGCTTCAGTTGTATCGAAAAGACGAAATCTTGCGGCGGTGACACGACCACGCAAGAGATTAGTCGCAAGATGACAGACCATCCGAGAGCCTTGAAGAGTGGTCACATTAAAGCGGCTCTTGATCGATTATCAGAGAAATCCGAGCCCGTCACCGCGAAATCGATAGATTCTGCCAACAAAGGCGAACTATCGTATGGATCCGTCACGCCCAACTATGCTCTAATGTCGTTGAATTCAGAATTGAAAAAATTGACAGAGTTAGGTAAGAATCGTAACGTTATCGTGCCAGAGGAGAAGGCAGAACATTTTGAAAGATATGGAATTTATAACAAATATCCAACGCCAAGGCTACCGGACAAAGAACAGAAGAAGTCGCCTCCTGGAAAGGAAATGGATAAGATGAGCATTCTACGTTCGCTGGGAACGAGAAGTTTGCGCGGTAAAAGCGTGAGCTCTAACTCAACGGCCGAGGTAAATCGATACGAATCGAGGAAAACGATCGATAACATTTATAAGTATTGACGCGTGTTCCCTGTCGTGGTGTTCTCCGGAGAATATTTTTTAAATTGTAACAATTGTACGTGTATATATTTGGTAAAATAAATATTAGCGAAAGCTAAAATGCACGTCTAAAAGCATTGTACCACGCGATAATCTGTTACACGACAAATAATATGATTTCAAGCGTGTTACGATAGAATAGGAAGAAATTATAATTTCTTATTTACAATGCATTTAATTAGAAAAATATTACTATATTCGAAGCAATTAACATGGAATCTCAGTAATTATCTAAATCGCTAAATTATACGTATTTGCCTCTATGAGATTTTAAGACCAGCGTCGTAAGTTAATTTAGTTTTATTATAGTATCGAACATTTTTATGGTTTTGGTAGAAGTAAACGGTTTACATAAGAAATCATCTCAGTGTCGAAGAAATTTATTAGTTATTATCTTTTCTCGCATTAACAATTTTACTGGAAATGCGGACAGATATACAAAATAATTATCGAGCGATGCTTGTATTTAACGATATGTCTTTTTAAATACAAACACACTTACATGAGATATCGAACGAAACTTTAGTAGTTTGTTCTATGCATAAAGATCTATAAAAGAAATGATACAAGATAGCGTGTGTAAAGTAGTCTCAACGTATGATTAATTTTAAAGCGAGAAGTATCTTCACATTTTAACACGTTTCATCGTCAATTGCGACATTATTACTCTAGAATAGAATTAGCGAGCTTTAACTGAGAAGTCTGCTAACATTTTTCATCAAACGTTCTACAAGCGCCGTCTATAGTTACTGTGCTAACTATGATCCGAGCTTTCTTGCACAATTTAGCTATATTACATCAGTGAATTCACAAGTGACAAGTAGTAAATTATAAACTTCTGTACTCATATAGGTTTTATATTTTTTTTCATCAAAAAAGACAATCAGATGGCTTGTAACTCGTAATATTAGTTCAAATATAATAATGTTGTCAACTAATACAATTATTTATCAACTAATAGGTAGTATTAGTAAATTGATAAATTGCAAGTTCTAGATCATAAATATCTCTTTTTACGACCCTATCATTTGTCATATAGTAGGACAATCTAACGCTATTACGATCTAATAATATTAGTTCGGTTGTGTGCGTGCAAGGAAGCTCCGATATTTTGCAACATATAGAAATGCTATTTGAATTTATAAAACAACCGATATATCCATATTAAAAGTGTCTTGCTTTCGATAGACTTTTATCGTTATCGTGTTACCTGAAAAAATTCGCTTTGCAAATGTCGCGCTTTTAGCAATGTCCTTTAAAGATCACGAAATTTACCCTTTGCTCGTACAGAAATAACGTTCTCGTCGATCATCGCTACAAACCGATTATCAATATCACACGAATTCGTCCACGTAATTTATTGTCCGTTTACGCTTATGACTTAAGTTCGATTTGGACATAGAAGCCTGGCAAATAAACTAAGCAAATTCAACAATTTTGTTTCTACTTTCACGGAGAAACCGAGAATACAATTAAGTTGTTTATAATATGTATATTTACAGAGATTTAATCTATCGGAATTAGAAGAAGAAATTTGAAATTTTCGGAGACTACTTAGAAACAAAATCGCAAGTATAATTCCGTAATAATAACAATGATAATAACATAATAATAATAATAGAATTATTTTGATATTTAAATATAGCAAATGATTTTTAATCGCAGCAGTTTTATTACAATCACGGGATCCTTCTTAAAGTTTCACGGAGATTCTCGTCTTCGTAGAATTCGATTTACAAGTTCTGTTTAGTTAATGGTAGGAACAGTATACAGCTTAAATTCATTAATTTACATATATCGTTTAGTTTAGCTGCGTCAGATGGTATCACAACCGCATTTGTTTTGGTGTTTGTTGTATGATAAAATTGACATCTTTGCTCATTTATACTCCACTGAATTCGGTATTTTAATTGACAATTTTGCAACGATTTTCTCTTGCGAATCGCAGTTCGATAAGTAGATACCTTTTCAACAAAGTGTTTCCACGGATCCTTAGATTCATGTTCAGCAAAACTACCGCCAGGGCTCGGTCTCGTCGAACATTCTCTCTATGTTGTCACGAAGCATCTTTTCTTGCTCTGTAAATATGTACATTCTGCTTAACGAAAAGAGAAAGATTCTATTTTTACGAAGAACAGAAAGAAAAAAGTAATTTTTTATTTTACTTATCATAAAGCAGCACGTATATAGAGCAATACGTACTACTACATTGTCGTATAGCTTTGACGTCTAATATCGTGGCTATTAAATACTTGTGTACATATAATAATATACTATAGTAATAATAGGTACTATACACATACATACATCGGTATTTAGTACTATTAATAGTAATACTTCAAAGCATAATAACGTCAAAGCGATAATTGCACAAAGTGTACACCTCGGGTATTTGTAAAGTTAGAATTCAGATAAAGAGTACTCATAATAAGCGTCCTTTGATTCTACGTTGTTGTTATTAATTGATGAACTTACCTTTCGTTAGATTAGCGATTACACATTGCTTCCTGAGAAATTCTAAACACAAAGTACGTGACAGGCCAAAGGCGTGCATGTTACACGTGAACGTCCTGAAAAACGAAATTGTTTAAAGATAACATAAAACACAAGTTCATCGAACATTCTGTTGAATCTATTTACCCTAATTGTCCAAAGACGATATTAGCCTGAAACTTTCGATCCTCGATAGCGATGGCCTCCTGATCTAGAGACTTAGGCCTCGGAGGAACTGGCCTCGAAGCTCTTTCACATTGAACCGCGTCGAAGAAAGCCGCCGTCCAGAATCTCATTGACGTCCATATGGGTTGTACTCTCAAATGTGTGTACAAGTATTCGCGATATGGCTCCAATCCTGGCACTTCGACTAATTGAATCCGATTAAATTAATTGTAACGTATATTTTGATATATATGAAATGTATAATTTCTACGTTCATTATTTTTAATCTACACTGTCTGCAATATAGAAAATTCAACAAGTACAAGTATTCGCGATATGGTTCCAATCCTGGCACTTCGACTAATTAAATCCGATTAAATTAATTGTAACGTATATTTTGATATATATGAAATGTATAATTTCGACGTTCATTATTTTTAATCTACACTGTCTGCAATATAGAAAATTCAACAAGTACAAGTATTCGCGATATGGCTCCAATCCTGATACTTCGACTAATTAAATCCGATTAAATTAATTGTAACGTATATTTTGATATGTATGAAATGTATAATTTCGACGTTCATTATTTTTAATCTACACTGTCTGCAATATAGAAAATTCAACAAGTACAAGTATTCGCGATATGTCTCCAATCCTGGTACTTCGACTAATTAAATCCGATTAAATTAATTGTAGCGTATATTTTGATATGTATGAAATGTATTATTTCAATGTTTCTTATTTGTTATCTACGCTGTCTGCAATATAGAAAATTCAACAAGTACAAGTATTCGCGATATGGCTCCAATCCTGGCACTTCGACTAATTGAATCCGATTAAAGTAATTGTAACGTATATTTTGATATGTATGAAATGTATAATTTCGACGTTCATTATTTTTAATTTACACTGTCTGCAATATAGAAAATTCAACAAGTACAAGTATTCGCGATATGGCTCCAATCCTGGCACTTCGACTAATTAAATCCGATTAAATTAATTGTAACGTATATTTTGATATATATGAAATGTATAATTTCGACGTTCATTATTTGTAGTCTACGCTGTCTGCAATATAGAAAATTACATAAAAGACAGATCTAAATACCTTCGTGGTAAAAAGTAAAGCACATGTTCATGAGACTTTTGGCAGGTGCGAAATCATCCGCCTCGTGACATTCGAAAAGAGCCACCGCGAAGTGTTGAGCTAAAGAATAAAACGATGCTTCTGTAACACAGGGGCGTGCTCTCCTCGCGTTCACCACCCTGGAGAACCATATCCTACCGGATTCTGTCTGTGTGAGATGAAATCGGCACGTTATTCCTCTTCTTTCACGACCATTGTATTTATACAAAGTTTAACAGATAATATATATATACACGTAATAGATTTGAACACGTACAAGAACCATTTGGCCGAAATTTGCTTTTTGCTCCTGATCGATGCTATTCGGTGCATCGAATAAAAGAGGTACAAAAGCTTTCATAAAATCCGCCGCAGCTTCCTCGGATTGACTATCCGCTGATAAACTAGAAGCCCAAGATTGGACAGATCCCGACGAACCTAAATTACAAGACCCAAAATTATTTCTTATTTAAATTTCAAATTATCCGGACAATTAACTCGTAAACCTTGGTGACGAAAGTATGTTAACTCATAGCTCGAATTTCCAATTTCTTACATATAATAATTTCTTTATTTATGGTTCCTCTATATTTTAACTTGTCTACTGTATATACATTATATTATAAATTAGATTTATTATACTGAATTATAAATTGTAATTATATTTATGCTTGAAAGAATTATTAAAAACACCCTATTCGATCGTGATCTGTCTTTGCTAACTTTTAATTTTACATTGTTGTAGAAATTTCTGGTTGACGGATGACCAAATCAACAGGTTAGTATTCAAATAAATTTTACCTGATCTCTGCCATAATCTGCGGCCGTCCATGTTCGAGTCTAAACTCGTACTAGGTCCGTAACCATCCTGATCGCTCATCGAGTCGCTGCTACAAGGCGGCATATCTGAAATAATATTCTACAGGAAACAATCGTCTAATTAGGTGGAAGCGTATCTACGGCTCCCCTAATTAATACTCGAGACTGGTGCGTGTGCCACGTTATTGTATTGCTTCAACACCTTTGAGAATATGTCTAATCTAATATTTGAAACAGGGAACACACAGGGATGATACAGTGATGCTATCGTACTATCAGAAATTGTCATCAGGTATACGTGTACTATAGGGATTAAACCTGATTGAACAAGCTAAATTTCTGGCTTTTAAGAGAGGTAGCCTATACAAGGGTACACAATAATGAGGCAATTAAGTTTCAATTGGGTTAGATGGTGTTTTAACTTAATACGTGTAAGTAACAGGATTGTAGGCGCACTTTCAGAATTAATTACGAACGAAGGTCTCTTTAGTTTGTTTCTCGAGATAATTTTATTAAATTTTCTATCAAAACTATGTAGCAGATTTTTTCTTTTATTGTGGAGAATAAAATGTAAATTCTAGGCAAAGAAAATATATTAATAGATAGGTTAAGGAGTTTCTAATAAACGATTTTTTAAAAGTAGAACAAGTTAGAAAATATACTAATATTCGACAATTATCATGTATCGTGCGTTTCTTAGGTAAAACTTGAATAATAAACAATTATTAATTATTAAATAATATATATTCGGTAACTAAATTTACAAAGGAAACCATTATCTCCTATTTTCATTGGAATTTTAATATATTCAGTTGAAACTCGGTTCTATCTGGGAAACTAGAAAGCACGTACGAGGTTCTGTCTACGTTTTTATGTCGCATGACACCAAATATTTACACACAGGGAGATTCACGTGAAAGCGTACAACGATACGATTTTCCATCAAGGAACAGAAAACTTTAGGAGCCAGGAATCTATTTGCATTGTTGCTTTTGTACCGATAGAAAAGTTGCGATATGTCAGTTATTCATTCGTGTTTCGTATATTTCTTATACATATTTTGTAAAATGAACCGCGGAACAGCGTAAAACAGTTTGAAGTGCAGCGGAACCTGCGTTATCAGAACACCGATTAACCGGACGATCGATTATCGGAATATCGATTAGCGGAAAATTTGAGAATAGTCTTGCGCAGCAGAGATTGGTAACAAAGGAGAAACCGAAAGATATTGTTATATCTTTATTCGAAAAATTTTCTGTTCGATCGAGAGAAATGATTAAAAGTAAGTAATCTCTCGAAAAAGAAACCAAATCGCAAAAAAAAAAAAAAAAAAATGATGATCGATCTGTTCTCGTACGAAGATAAAGTTATTCGATTATTCAAATAGCGTGTATTACTCTTAGTTTGAATAGCCTAGGTTCGTCCTTGCTTTCAATAGCAACTTTACTATCGATACGGTGAAAACACCGAAAGGAAACGAAGGGTTTGTGAGAAACGAACGAAACCTGTGACGGTTCACATACATATTTACATACAAATCAACGTTCATTTACCTAAACGAAAAACGACCGTCTGATAGCGGGTCGGGGCCCTTGCTTCATGACAAAGAGAAACAAAAATATATTATATAAAAACGTTCTTTCTAAAAATACACTTACTGTACATATATTTTCATGCGAAAACAAACGTTTCGGAAATAACGAAATTTAGAGAAACAGATACCTATATTACTCGAAGGATTAAAAAAATACCAAAAATGCATTCTTTTAGAAAGAAGGGAATTTTCAATGTTACACCGAATTCATAAAAATATAAGCGTACGTAATTAATGAACATTCGTGTACACAATCTTTTTTTGTAACATTTAACGAAGTAGGATATTTTTGTAGCTGCTCACCTCCCCTGTAGTTCAATTTATCGAAAGGATCAGGCCCTGTAGCCTTGATATCTCTTTCTTCAAGAGGTTCTATGCTTTCTTCACTGTCCCTATCGGGGCTGTTATCTTCCTCTACTTTATGCTCTTGTCTTTTGGTTCCGGCCGATCTCGACGAGGCTATTTCCTCGTAGGTCATACCCGGAGGATATTTTCTCATACACCTCGACATATTGGCGCTACCCTGACGCTCCAGTTTATGCCTCGCGATTGCTTCGTAGTCTTCGTACGATAATCCTGTACCAAACCTGTATAAAACAAGAAATTGTGAAATTTCAAGGAATATCGTAGGTTTTAAAAAGATCGAGAATATTTCTCGAAGATATTTTACGTTTAAAAGATATCGAGAATATTCATCGGGAATATGAACGGAAGTTTCTAAAATATCGATATCCGTATGACCTCGATATACAATATATAAAATGCAAACGCAAATACGTGAGAATTTTATTAGAAATTTATTAAAAAATGTCTCACGGGTACAAAACAATTTTTGCAGAAGGTTAAAAGTAAAGATACCGTTTGAAATGCACGAAACATTAAATTCTCAATACTTATCTAGCTGTCACTTGTTAATGTCACGTAAAGAAGAAACGATAAACATAACCAGGCGTATTTTCTTGTACACGAAACTAGTACACCTTATCGATCATCTATTATGTATCGTAATTTGAATTTCGGTTAAAGTGCAAACCGCTTAAAGTGAAAATAGGATAGATAAAAGTGTGACAGTTTATTTCAATAATAAAATACCTTTATATCGTTTCATTTATTTTGAACGTTTCTTAAAATTATTATTTATATGTGTCTGTGAAGATTTTACGAGCAATTCGTCTATTACTATGATATTGAGGAAAATATTGCACAGATTTTATTAGCGTTAGTAATTACTTTTCAATAGCAAGCGATACGCGTTTCATCAAAGTCATAACTTAAAGGACATTAATTAAATCGTAAAAGAAAAAATATATTTCTCGCGTATAATAAGATTAGTAAAATCAAAGTAAGCTTAGAGGATGCCCAATTACTCTTCACACCTCTGATACACCTTATTCGTGCTGACGTAGAACTATTTAGCAATAGATTCACAGGAGCTTACCTTGGCAGCCTTAATTTTCTTCTAGCCAACTGTTCTTCCGGATTGGAAGTCTGAGGTGGTGCTTGTGGCGAAGACGGCGACGTCGACGGCGTCGTGGTCAATTCACTTTCTTCTAAACTGCTACTTAGAACGGATCCTATTCGGCTACCCAAACCCTGAAGATACTCTCCGCTGCCTCCTAACGCGGACTTGACGGATCTGAGTGCACCTCTGGTGCGTCCAATTAGGGACGCTCCACCGGTGGATGGCAGAGCCGTAGTTACATCCACCATCTTCTGTAACAGACAAGTACAACGATCTTCTAAGTATTTAAATTAGACTTCATGGAAATTGCGGTTCTTCAGCTTCTACCAACGAGTATAACGACGGAAGCTTGTGCTTTCGACTTTCGCTATCCTTTGTTCTGTTTTCTAAGTCAGCTTCTATATTCGTAAATTCCTGAAAATTCTCTTTTCTTCGAGTTTGCAGAAGTTTAATTTCGCAGGCTGCGAACTACGAATTAGAACGAACGAACGGTAGTAGAAGAAAAATTTAAAGTAAATTAAGTACATACAAATGGAATTATAAATGATTTTGATAGTATTCGAATGTTTATTTCCAATAAATAAATAACAGCTTCTCTTTTAGACGTTTTTCAATAATCGTTGAAATTGCAAAGTAGAAAGGTTTCTTTGCGGCAAACACTCTATGTATTTCATATCAAATTTCATGAAAATTACAGTTCTTCGGTTCTATCCATAAGTTTAACATCATGTACTTCGTTCTTCTGATGTCTGGTATAATGCGATGTTTTATAGCAATATTTTTCAATAATATTAGGTTGTCCGAAAAGAGTCTTTCTTTCGCAAACGTGTTTTTTACGACAGTGCACCTTCGTACAAACGTGAAACCAAGTCTGTGAAATGTTTATCTCAACAGAACAAAATGGATCGTAGGTAATTCGACAAAATAGTATAAAATAAAAAACGTTGTGCGTCTATTATTTCCTCATAAAACGAAAGAAACTTTTCGGACAAGCTAACATATAGTATCAAGTACATAAAGTTGAAATTAAAAACGCTATTTACATTATTAATCTACATCCATTAGGTGTCATTAACCAGGTGAATACATTCTCTATATTCGATGTGGTAAACCGTAAAAACTCAAAAAACCCTTCGTCTAAATTTGAACATTATAACAAACTTTAATCAATACCAGTTTTCCAGATGGTTGCTCGCTAATCATCAAAAGAATCCATTGCCTCTATCGAGCCGTATTGCAGTCAATTTGACGCAATATCGGTGAAAAGCATCTTCGTTCGTAATGAGCAATGAAGTTCGCGACTCAAATCATGAATATATCATCTGCAAATTCGTGCGAGCGTATCATCTACTGTCCGACAAAAATTCTGTCACCTAACGAGCATTGTTTGGATTTTGACATGCGGTGAAAAGCTCATTGAAAATGTATGTAGGTCAACGAGGTACGAACGGAGCATCGTACGCAAAGCGATAAACGTCTGCAAGGGAAACGTTTGCTGAAACGAAGAAACGTAAAATACTTTTCGTACGAAAAATGTAAGATCAGTTCGTAATGAATAAAATACGTACTTTTGAGATTAACGAAATTATTCTTACACCGACGTTGTTTTTATAAAAACAATTGCATCGGAATTTATAAAATCAACGTGATAAGAGATATAATTTATAAAAAATGAACGCAGAGGAAGAATTATTAGAAACATAAAATGATTATCTATCGCTAAGAACGAAAAAAAGGAAATAATTTGAGAATTATTAATGGTTGACAGAATTTCTCTCACATTTTATGTCAAGGTTCCCCGTAATAACTGTTTGTGATTATGTTAACCATGTTTTTTAGTATAGTTACGTAATAACAAGTTTTTGGTTGCAACACTTTATCTTATAGCGTCCATGTAAATGACTGAAAATCACGTAACACTTCGCATGTGATTATCCAACGCGTATTCCAAATAAACTGCAAAATCCATCGTTATTCGCTTTTGATATATTCTTTTTTATTATTCGATGGTTATTGAAATTTCGTGTCCCGTAAAATATTCGCTCGAAATCCATCATTGAAGGAAAATTATGCTCCGATATGTACATAGGTATCAATAATTTGTATTATTGATTTTCCTATTTGGAATAACACCTGGTAGTATCATATAAAGTCACACAAGTGACATTAAGAAAACATTATTATGTTGAATATTGACAAGCATCGTTTTATCAGTCGTATCGGTGCAAAGGTGATAAACGTATTTATCGTTCCTGCAAGAAGGAAAGGTCTTTGAATAGGAATTTACGTCGAGCAAACTAAATGCACGTGGACAAATATAAATGTGTTTGAAATTCATGATAAATTACCTTTACACGTGAAGCGAGCAAACATAAATAAAATATGTGTACGACTTGATAAACGGAGAAAAATGTACAAGTAAAATATAAGCAAACGTCGTATTATCAACTTATATTATATATTTATATCTTTATCATAAATTATTTTATTATTATTATTCGCAACATGTATTGCACTGATATACGAAACATGTATATAGTAATTCATTTTTTTAAATTTATTCTGCGATAATCAATACGTAAATACATTCTCAAAATGATCGATGACGTACAAGAGTTTGTGGAAAGATTCAAATGTTTGATAGAAACCTATGAAATCAGATTTTCCACAAAGGGAAAATTTATACCAATCGAAGTATACAATACAAAATTATTTCGTACCGCGTACTGTGGAAATTATTTAATTAATTTTTGATCTTTATATCAAACACTCGATTTTACACGTTTGATTTAAAATACTATTTAATTAATGAACGAAAATCTTCTGAAACGATTTAATTAATACGCTCCTTCATTGTGAAAACAGTAGAATACTATATCCGTGTATAGTAAAGGAAAAGGACGTTACGTATTTATTATCAACAGAAGCAGTTCTTATCGTTAGTATTTCTCTTAGCTCTGGTTGGTAGATACTCGTATTTCTGCTTGTACTTTCAAGATTTCATTCTAAATAGAAACCGTATGATGAAGGAAAATGCGAGTGAACAGGTGAGACGATAAAAGTTACGTAAAACTTCGTACAGTTTTAATGTTTCGAAGGAAACTTTTTTTTTTTCTCATCCTTAACGTTTCACACGTGGCATGATCTAACCTTTAATATTTACGCTTATGGTGTTGCGCTTGCAAGATTCGCAACCAACTGTTACTCCGGTCTCCTTATCACGCTCTCATTAAGTTTATATATGCATACACGGATATTACACAATGACCGAGACGCTTTACCGTTGCCGGTTGTGATACGAAACAATAGCGAATGTCCTTGTTGATAGCTCATTCTGACCGAAACCGCATCTGGAAACTGATTAACTATCGCTTGCGTAATGTCTTTCACATGTTTAATGATTTCCATTTATTCAGAACATAGCGGTGCTAATAATAGCGCACGTTACGAGTCGGAGGCAGTTTATGATATAGAGAAAGAGACACTAATTTTTATTTTATTCGTTGAAATGTAGAGATATGTCATTGCAAAGATCAGCGATAATAAATCGTCTACTTTGCTGTTAAATTTATTCCATAAAGAAGGAACTGTGTAACAGAATTTTGGAAATGTAAATTTCATACATCGGAGAAAATGATCTTTCTGTTAAATCTGTATCTATATGGAATCGTCTATAGAAAATAGAAATTCATAAACGCTGTCCTTTTTTTCTTTTCTTTATTATCGTCCTGTGTATCTTTTGATAGACCAGTCGAGTAAAGTTTGTTTGAAACTCGTGATGCTACAAAGAAGATAGAGCACTTTCAGAATGCGAAAGTAGATCATCGATCGTGTCAACATCTCCATCGAAAGTTGGATGCCGCAAGAATTTGAAATTAAGCTGGCAGCAGGAATTGCGGGGGTGGAAGCGGATGTAATATCGAGCAACAAGCACGCCAAGGTTCTCGGAGTATGAGCGTTGTAATTTGACCAATGCTTCGATCGACGCTTCCTTCGTCCGAGCATCTCGAAATTGTTCAACTATCAATACGATATCATATGACGATAAAATGAAATTAATAAATAGAAGACGACAAAAATTAAACCATTTTCTTGTTATTAAAATATCGCCTTAATTCGACCAGTAGAATTAAATGAAATTTATTCAAGCATAGACGATGTAAATTAAAACGCATAAAGCAATATTAAACGCTATTTTAAAATGTACTAACAATAAGTGTTTCATTTATAGAATATTCGTATAGATCAAGTGGTGCTATACGTCGTTGATCGATACAAATGAACGAAACGCTCGTCGATTCACTTTCAACGTTACGTCAAACGTATTTGTATCAGGGACAAACGATCGTAGGATTTCACGAACGTATGAAAGCACGTCGAGGAGTACACTCCGGCGGGACATCGCCGCAATGCAGCTTTATCTATACCGGGCTGTTCCGCACCATACGGGCCATTGCTCGATTTACGATTCCAGAAAACATACGTTCACAAAGCTCGACCTACTCGTCGTGTACCATAATGCAGCTCTATAACTACCACGATCTCGTTTAAACAGCTAAACAACGAACATCGTAAGCGTTCTACCATCGACGATCGACTATTTGCAATCAAACAACAATTACTTACTGTTTCTCTAATTGCAGCGAAGTATTATCCAAGCCATGAACAACGAGGATGAGAAGAATGTCTGATGCGCGAGATGAATGAAAATGAAAAAGGATAGGATTTCACATTGATTTGAGGAGAGAAACAGTGGATTGTTCAAACCAGCCTAGTCGTTCACCCACATCAAGAATGTTTTCATTGCGTTAATGAAGTGTCCGACGAATATTTCAACGATTTAATAAATGAAGAATATACCGTGTGATAAAACGAGGGATTAGGCCTGCTGATCGAACGCGGTTCCCCTCCGCGATCACTTCGAAACACGTGTCTGATCACGAACGGTTCTTTACGCCGTTACTACTTAAGCTTTCGGTCGTACACACCGAACGTAGCGCAGTTGCTTGCACTGGCTGGCCCGTTCGACTTGCGTTACTTTTCCAACATGTGATCCGATTAGCGCGTACGCATGCGTACCGCGCGATCAATACAGTTTTACTTACCTTTCTTACGTAGCTCGAAATGGTCGGTATAACAGATGCGAGGTGCTTATTCCGTTAGTAACAAACAGCATTGCACCGACTAATGGTACCGAGTTTGAAAATTGTATTTTACCGATTACCGGTAGTGGTAAATTATTATTAGAGAGCAAAGAGAGAGAGCTCTCTGCTCTTGTGGAAAAATTGATACATTTTCTTCCAAGCTACTTATCTCAAAGCGCAGGCCTGGTTACGTTTTGACTGATTATTAGTAGAATTTTAGTCATAACGTTGAACAATTCGTTCGATAGTGAAATCTAATTTTCTGAATAAATATTTATGGACTTCTAGCATTCGCAATTTGGAAAATTAAAGATAGGTTCGTATCTTCGAAATTGGTAATAGAAGAAAGATGATTTCCTTGTGGATTTCGGTTGTGGCTTGGTTTCTTTGTTAAGTAATTCCACGACTAATGTAGTATTCTCTGCGATACAGTGGTACACACAGTAGATGCAAGGAAACGACTGTCGGTAATTATTGGCTGGCCAAGCTGTGCAGGATTTTCTATTTGTTGCAAGTACGTCAAAAACCGATACGCAGCCGATGTTTCTCCTTCGTTTGCTATTAACTAACACGAGGAACTACAACGTTGCGATGGCTCGGTTCTAGCCATAGCCATTCGTCTCCACGCGATGTCATCTGGGATCCATGGGATTACTCTCGAGAGACGAAAGAGCAAATTGTACCATATAAAAGTCATCTTCCATTGGATAAGGTTTCATAGGGTTTCATTCGCCGATAAATCACGTCGATAAAGTAAGATCTAAGAAGATCGGAAGAATCAAGATTATCTGCTTTTTCTTTTCCTCCGCGGAGGATATCTTTAAGAGATACGGTGGACATCTTGGGGAGGTCGAGTGAACTAATTAAAAGATAATGACGCTTTTCATCTTGCTCGTTATCCACTGGTAGCTAACTCGGTGGAACTCCGGTTCGAATGTAACAGGTGCAAGAGTCAAAATATAAATTTCGGTTTTGTACAGAAAATTATGAAAAAATCGTGTGTTAATCTTTTACACTTTGCTGAATATTATTGACGTCGACTGACAACTCCGGTACAATTTTGCAGAAAGTTGTTAATTTACCGATGCGGTCGCCATCCTCGTATTTGCATATTTTACTAGCAAAAACGACAAAGAAAGAATTTCCCCGTTATCGATGCGGCCGATAATGGAGTGAAAAAAAGAGTCAAGGCGAGAAGGTTCTCATGGGCTGAATAACTAATTACGATGAGTAATCGAGTATTTTTTATTTCTCGGTGAATTTATGCAGAATACAGTACTAATTATACACGACGTGTATTTATACTTTATATTTTGTATTTATATTAATATATATTCTCCCGTACCATATCTTTGTTTCACTTAGACGTTATTACTTAATTACATCACATCAAACGGACACGGTGCTGTATGGTTTCTTTTATCGATTATGTACACATCTGTTGCGGTTAATTGTGCCGATTAAACGAACGTTGAACGGAGGAACGACGAACGAAAAAAACTGGAGGAAAGAACGAAAAAAAAAAAAAAAAACTGGAGGAAAGAACGAAAAGCGTACAATACTCGTTCGATTTCCATATTTTCTCCTCACAATGTATGTTTAATCGACGAGTTTTCTTATATAATCGCCGATTGTATAACGTTTCTTTATGAAAACTAATGGAAATCGAACTTTTGCACACTTCGGGGCTTAAGTGGTGCTCTTTTATGCGCACATCCGGTGTACGTGTACATTGTATGTATACGTGTTGAGTGTTTATGTACGTGTATCTTTGAGTTAGCTTATCTTATGAATTACGATTATTGGTCGAATATTGTTGTTCCAAGCCTCTTTGTCGTGTAATATCGATTCTTCTCTCGCGACCTCCTGTACACGAGCCACGTGTCGCGTTCAGGCTATTATATTTTTTTTCTTCTCTCTTTTCTTTATATTTCTTTTTATATTTTATTTACTAGGTACACCTAGAGCGAAGCGTTACTATAGGTTATACGTATCAAGTACGCGTTACGCGGCTCTTAGTTTTACGTTTTGAATCGTAAGGTGGCCTTGATACGTATTTGTTTTCACTGTTCTACTAGGAAAGGCCAGTATTTGTTTGAAAAAAGTTAGACGATTAAGGTGAGACTGAGCGACGCGAGCGAATACGCGAATACGAATGACGTTGAAGAGGACCCGTTTTAACGAGAGTTCGAAGAGCTCGATACGGAAACGTGCATGCGATAACTTGACGATGAATTTTTGTAGGATAAATTTAAGCGGGAAGTTTTAACGCGGAGATATAGTTGTATCGCGGTGAAATAAGTTGATCCGAACTGAAAGAAAATCCTGGCAAATTCTTAGCAGGTGGAATCATAATTTATGAAACTAAGTAGGTATGGAATGTTCACCTGCGGTAAGTAAATAAATAATTTTGTAAAATTATGCTGGAATTTTAGAATCGATTGCTAGAAATTGAAACAGCTGAGATCGAAACGTACATCGTATTCGTCATAACGTGACTTCAATGTAAGTTCAATTTCATTGAAGATTTGATAAAAGATTTAGATAATATATATTCGAAGTACATTGATCGATCGAAATTGTAATCAACGGAATATTAATTTCATTACAAATTTTCTTATTAAAACATATTAACCTTCTAAACATTACGCACCTTTCAGAGAAAACGAAATACGATGACTGTGAATGTTCGATAGAATTAATTCCCCTTGCGATAATTTCTGTATCGAGCTCTCTCCATCTCAAACTACGTGTCTTACCATTATTATTCACTTTTCTACGATCATAATTTGTTTACCGTGATACTACTATCAACCAAAGATCAGAATCATCGAGTAGACAGCATACAATGCGTACCTACTTAACATAGCGTTTTCGCTCGCGCGTTTCCTATCGAAATATTCTCTTGGTACGAGCATAGTTCCAAATGTACTGTCTCTTTTTTGTCTTTTTTCTTTTTTTTTTTTTTTGTTTCTCTTTAAATTCTATCACGCGTTTTGGCCCCTCGTCCGCTGCGGTAAGGAAAATGAACTTTCGTGCTGAGCACGTAACGCAAAAGTGGCAAGTGCGTGGTCGCGTTCGCGTCACGACGAATGCGAGCATGCAAACACATTAAAATCGCTGGAGCAGCGTGCTTGGCTTTCGAAACGATCCGCTGCAACGAATTCGAACCTCGTGCACAGTCTTACTTGGGAAATCGCCCTAAAGAAAAAAACACGCGAATGTTCCTTTGTTGCGTTGCGAACAGGCAACTGATCTCGCCCACGATTTGTTCCACGTATGTACAATTAACTTACTCGCACGATAAAGGAGATACGGGTCGTGTTCCTCGAACATGTTACATTTCTTTCTTTTGACGGCGATTAGTTTTAATTGCTTGGATGAGATTTAGATCTTTCTTTCCTTTTTATCCATACAGTCCATAAGAGGGAACTTTATGAAAAAGCTTCAAGAAAGTTTTTAAATTAAAGCGGTTTCGCTTGGCTTGAAACATATTTATAGCGGGAGGTTCGTAAGATTTCATCGTTTATCATCACGTTTGAATAGAAAGAGATCGAAATTTTCAATTCGATCGTAACGTGCACCGGTTCAACTATCTTAGATGCAATTCTGTACAAGCACTTTCAGTTGTAAATTTCAAAAATCATTCGTAGAACTGTAAAGCAGGTACATTTTCAGAAATTACATACGATTAGTTCCATATCGTCGTGTTCTATTATTTTTAATTGGTACAAGCTATCTCGAATAATTTAGATCATAGTATCGCAGAAATTCAGTAGAACGCGACGCGATATCTCATCCGTACCAAGCAGCATCAAATTCTACGCCAATGAAACACGACACGTACGCGAAGGAGAGAAATCAAATAAATACAGGACGGATATGTTTAATCTTCGAGCGAAAGACTTTGTCCTATGCATCCTCTATATGTACCTTACAAATGTACGCGCGCTAAAGGTTCCTCCGTTTAGTAAATCCTATAATGCAGTTCACATCGCATTACGTCGTTCTCGACGAACGTTGTGAGCCTCGATTTCAAAGGATTCTTCTCTTCGCTTATCGTTCAATCGATCAAAGTTAACAGGATAAAACGATGCGATTCCCCGATATGTTCGATCGAACGTACAAACTAGACGCGTTCGTAATTACCAGTTCGCGTTTCTCGCGACATTGCGCTTGAAATGTGCGGAAACACACCTACTCCGTCTCTTCCTCGTTTATGTATGTATGTACATGTACATGAAACATAGCACACGTTAAGTAAACGCTAGTGATATCCTTTTACATTACATTTACATACATTAAAGCTGCACCTTTACGTGTATACGAATACACATCTAATGTAAGTATGTACAACGACGTTACACCCCTATTAATCTAACTCACACAGCTAGATTTAAGTCCGATTCTTCCTGATTCGATGCTCGTCTCTTCACGTTTCGTTCGTTTCCTTCAATCGTCGATTTCTACTCGTTACGCTTTTTTACCCGATTATTGCGTTTAAAAATCGGTTCTTCTATCCAATTTCATCGATTCTCTTATTTTTTGTTAAACGTCGGTTGCTTTATTTATTATTCATCCATTAGACGCCACGTGGTTCTTAATGATGTTCGATTTTTCAGTCGTTTATATCGTGTAAATTTCGCTAGGATTTGTATTTTTTCTTTTTTTTTTTTTTTTTCAAATTTCTCGAGTAAAGCGTAAGTAAATATCAGAGACTGAAGCGAAGATTGGAAAATGCTAAGAAGCTCCTCGACGCGGCCAACTTGTGGAGCAGGATCTGATTAATCAATTTTAGTTAGCAAGGCGTTTCAAGTTGTACAGATAATTAATCAATGTATCGAATAATATGAAAGTTACTTTAAAAGAGAAATATTCCAGAAGTCGAATCAAAGCGGCGATATGTCTCGAATCTCGAACGAAACTCTCAGCAATTTCGTAAGGGATCCTAAGTTTCTTGGAAACTTTATAAGTGCAAGCTCGCGAGTGAATCGAACTAGAAAAATCGGACCTTCTTGGAAAAGAAGCAACTTTTCGCCTTTCTCCGTGCCAATCGGCCGGTCGAAATTTCGAGAAGGCAAGCGTAAGCTTTTCTGGTCGCGGGAACCTGACGCGTATTGCGCGAGCGTATCGAAGATCGGGCTCGGCGCAGCCCGAAGGCTTTTAACTTCGCGACATCCCGTCGAGAAGAATGTCAGATTCTCCTCGTACGAAGTTCGCCTGGAATTCGACACTTGTGCGACAGCCAGCCTGCGTCTATCAATCCTACAAGCTTCGTACTAGTATCTCGATCAAGTTATTTGTGGTAAAGCTATGAAAAATATGTTTTGCTCAAATATTAGGGTGTCTTTGGCGTAAGAACTAGCAGAGTAGTCAAAATGATCGGTTCGTAATTTTTCACGATAGTTTTATACATAGATCTAAAATGATTTATTTCGAAGGATTTGAATGATTCTTGATAAAGTGATCTTTCTGCGCTATATCTATCTTCATGTATTCTGCATGTCGATTTGCTTGGTACGAGTTTTATACTTTAGCTGTTGGTAGTTCCAGCGTTAAAAATATTACGTATTTGTAAAAAAAAAAAAAAAAGAAAATTCTTCCTTACGATGACTTGGTCATTAGCGAAGAGAATTTACATACAACACGATTAGAATTAGATTTATATATTAATAAATTGAATCTCGATTAGAGATTTCATGGTATCCCTTAAATCCACTAAGTACAAAGAAGGAAACGTATGCCATTAGAATTAGCGCGAGCAGCCTCCTAAGCTTTTTTTTTTACCTCCTTTTTGTTTTATTTGGATAGATGATCTGAAAATAACTCGAGTAAAATGATCGACATTACGTAATATTTCTCAGATACCCTAATGTTATACGCAAAACACTCGCACTTACAAACCTACGGATGTTCGTGAGTTTAAGTCAGGGTTTATAGTATCCTTAAAAAAATGCAATAAATTAGAAATTTCAAAGATTTTGTAAAAAAAGATGAAAATAGCAAATAATTTTTATTTCATGCCTCCCTATAAACGTAGAATATTATTTACGAACAAGAGATTGGCTCTCAAATGATCGGTACTTTAAGAAACTATGAATTTCAAGGATTTTATGAGAAACGAGGATTATGAGCAGTTATTAGTTAGTATAGCTCGTTAAATGATCGAATTCAATATTATTTCTTTTCCTTCCCCAAAGATGAGAGTCTTCGTTCCTATGAAAAAACGTATGCTCTTAGTTATACACTAATTGTAAGAAAAAACAGGTACGGACAAAGACAGCGTTCCAATGACGAAACGCTATGGAAAACCCGTCGACGTGTTGATGTTAGCGTCCTTTCACACGCGCTACCACTTCATCGCGAACAGACAATTGTGCCTCTAACTGTAAGTACGTTTACGATCTTCTCTTTCTCTTTTCTTTTCTGTATATATGTATGTTTGTTTGCTGCATGTGTAGATGTATGTGTGTGTTAACGTGTGTTTGATTTTTGCCGCCTATCGCAGCTGGTAACTTTAGGCTACGCTTACGATGGAAACTCGATCAACTATATTTCTACGTTTTGATAGTAATATTTACGCGTAAAGTAAGCCGAGAAAGTAACGCCTTAATCGCTTGCTCGCTTTTTTTTTTTCTTATAATTCAACATGTATCTATTAAATTGTTTGAAATTTGTCAGTATAGGTTTCCTGTTTTCATTACAGAATCCCATCGTACAGTTACTTATATTCCTAACAATTTTCTAATTTTAATTATACGTTTGTTTAGGAGTAAAATTACATTGACATAATGTTTTTGATGAGCGTTACGCTCTATCTTCGATCAAAAGATAGTATGAACTACTTGTACGATGACGCAACCATAATCGCAAAGATATCGTTTGTTAAAAGCTGATGTGACTAAGCGACAACTCACGATCCTCGAATAGTATGCTAATTTTATAAAGAATGTACACGTCATACCATTGTGTATTATAATTCAACTATGACCTACATTTACTGAATTTTTCATCGATCGAAAGTCAACAATTAATCTTCGTTCTCATTGAGCAATTGCGAAGGAATGTTCCCTTTATTGACCCCTTTTTAATGCAAATTTTTCACGAATTTACGAATAATATTTATGTACTTCGAACTTTTGAAAAAATACAAACGACACTCACAGAAACGAAACAAAAAGATTTTGGGCCATCTTCTTCTTAAAATTCGAATTTCTTTCGATTACGATTTAGTATCACCGCGTTCGACGATCGAACATCGTTGGTTAAGGCGTCACTTTCAAAGCTTAAAAGCTACGAAAAGACCGCGACCTGCTCGACAGTAGCGTAGCGTAAGAAAAATCGCGCGAAGCTTCTGTTGTATTTACAAATCGCGAAGATTTCTCGGCAACGAAAGAGCCAGAATAAGAGCAAAGACTATTGATGGCATCGATTATGCAAAGGCTACGTTCGACCGCGAGAAAAATCAAGACGACAGATCGAAGACGCGTAGACACATCGATAACTTTTGGTCGATCGATAAAAAGGTGGAGTGATCGTCGAAATACAGCGAAATCGGTGAAGAATTGTTTGTAGTGTGGTGAACAAACGGTATAAATAGTCGTGGGAGTATTCTTTTTAATCGTACACTTGACCTTTCGCGCGTTCGCTCGATCGTCGAGGGACATCACTTTCTTGGTGACGCGCGATTCGTTTAGACGTGTCACTGAGACAGACACAACGCGGTGGATATTCTGCTGTGTGTGGAATCACGAGCTTCTTCGTAGCCTAAAATTACATATATTCTTGAAAAATAGAACGGCCCGCTGGATTTTTCATTCCTCGGACGCTGGCTGCGTCGTGTCGCTGTCCTCGCGGCTCTCGCTGCTCGCCTTTTGCTCTTGCTCCTTTTGCGCTTGTTCCTTCTGCGCTTGCTCCTTTTGCGCTCTTGCCTCGGCGTCTGTTGACAAATAAAATAACAAATAAAACGATATAGTAACGATAAATTTGATTTACTTCAGTAAGGATATAGAAGATCGCTGTTTGTTTTTATTCTACCGCATGTATCTCTATTTCTATTTCTTTCTCGACCTCAAATTAAATAAAAAAAAAAAGTATTATTCTAAATAGATACTGTATTTACTGAGACACCAATTTTACGAATTATGTGTTCGTAGAAGACCTATTACTATTGATATACTATGAATGTTTACGAGAAATTTATAACGTGCATAAGTATACAAAATACTCAAAGTAAATTACTCGTTACAGTACTTAGAGGGTGAAAGATATTGTCTTTAAGAGGAAACCCCTTCTTTCCTTTACGTTCATAAAATTATGAAGTTCCACGAAGAAATTTTAATTATTAATATTTGAAAATACACAAGAGAGCTTAATTCTCCGTGTCCTGATATCGTAGCCGCTCTTTTCCTCCAGATTCCAGAAATGTAAAAAGAATCTTGACGGAGATACCTCGAACAGCTTGTTCCTTCCAAATTTTCTTGTTGTCACCGAGGCAAGGAATCCAAGGTTTACCGATCTTGAATCTCTTGCTTTCTCCAACAGATCCTATGAATTATTCGTCATTTGAATAGATTTCACAGAGTGGGGCAAGCGAAACGCATTAAAGCGTAACATAGATAGGCTTTCGCTCACCGTCGTTCGATTCGTCCACATTCTCCTTTATATTCAGCGGAGCGAGAACCGTCTCCAACATGTCGCTGCACACCTGCATGCTGGGCTCGACGATAAACTCGATGAATCCTATTTGCGATTCAGCTACCAGGGTATTGTTACGGTCGCATAGCGGAGAAAACGGCAAGCCGAGAGCATTCTCTTTATCCCCCTGCCGGAAGAACTCTTCCAATAGTTGCATTGTCCATCTGAATGGAAAGAAACAACGTCATCGTTTTTTATTTGTCCAGCTTTAAAATTTTATTCGATACATCTTCCCTCGTAAATAACAGCGAATTGCAAGGGAATTTTCAAGAAAGCGACTGTGTATCGCTTAACACGTTGGCTGCCGCGATGGTCATCGGTGACCCACGTTAAGTATTAAATTTCTTAGAATGATTAAAGTAAGATAGTTTTCATGGACTTAAACAATTTTCGACAATACGAATGATTTAAATAACATTGTTAGAAAAGATCGAACTTGTAAAACAAGTAACGTGAAACTAAGTTTTATATGTTTGCAATTGAAAGTAGTAACTGGTGTTTTTTTACAGTCGAATATTAGGCAACGTTTGAAAATAAAAAATGTTTCTCGTTCTATTCTCTGAAATATAGAAAATAATTCTTGAATTAGATACTAGATAAAAAATTAAATTTCCCATTAACCATCGGAAGTTCTTGATAAAGAAAATTTCTAAATGCCATTTAAAATAATTAATCGTGTAAGAGATAGGGAAAAGGAAGCACTTTTCTGTCATTGATAAAGAAGAAATAAAATTTAATTGGATTGGGTACACTTATCTCTGTCGTTATAATGTTTTGTACGTAATAGATTACGTATAACTTGCGATATAAGTTCTACGTCATTGCAGGGAAAGAATTTCTTGCACAACAATCGTTCAGTTGCTTACAATAGGAGCAAAAGTTCTACCTGTGATGAAGATCCCATCTTTTGGCCGGATGCGAGATGTCGCAACAATGGAGAACCAGACTGACAGCTTTGCTTTTGTCAACGCTAGGCTCTGCCAAGCTCAGAATGTTTTTCATGTTTTTCAGTTGTTGGAAATGAAAGCTCATGTCGGTTGCGAGTACCATGTCGATCACCAACGAACGAAATTCTCGGAATTCCTCCCTCGATAGATTTTGTAATATATTGCACTCATCTTCTCTCAATATCCTGAAATATATCTTGATAAACTTATCTGTCTTTTAAATTATTCTTGGTATCATTAGCTGACCTTCCAGCCGCAGCAAAATTGCATTACTTTTCTTGATTTCTATCAGAATTCTAATCCATTTTAATTCATTTTTTTTTACAAAAATTCGTCGATATTGCAAGAAAATAAATAATCAAACGTTTAAGCTATTTTCTGAGTAACTAGAATTATGTAACAAATTTGCAACAATCAAAATGTTGTTGTTGCCACAAAAAGAAATATATACGATACAACACAATTTGTTGGAACAAAATTTTAATTAATGGTCAATTAAATTTATTTATCTAAACGTGAACTGCTATTAAGTGAACGATAGATAATAGATAATAGCGTGGAAAATTGATGATCTCCTATTATTACATAAACTGCAATTGCATAAATTGTTTACCGAGCGACGAGTTTAGATAACTGCAGTTCTATTTTAATAGCCTCGATAAGAATATTTCAGATACATATTTCTGCAGCTAAAAGATCATAAAATATAATTTCGGAATAATATCGCGATTATTAAAATTTGAGTACAGTAGAAAATATATTATGATATTCAACGCTCTATAACGTTATCGACAGCGATTAAATATATTCCCTCCTTTAAAATACACTTTAAAATAATTAAAACACGTTTCATAATTCTCTCTCCGCATTAATTAATCTTGCGTTATTTAAACAATATTATTAATAAAATTTTATAAATCACAGTTTATCACTAACAAGAACTACCCTTACATTACAGTGATATAGTTAACGAAGAAAAGTTACATTTTACAAATTGCAAGTTATTTCAGTATTTTGTTTAGTAAAAAGTTACGAGATTGTTAGAGAAATTTATAATCTACAAGTTGTAACTTGTCAATTAGCTAATACGGTAGAGCCCCTCTCCGCCCCATATTCGAACATCCCTTATCCGAATATCCTAATATCCGGACATAATATTTCCCATTAAAGGAATGGCTTGTTCCGTTTCAAATATTTGCATATTTTATCAGTGCTCACATACAATGTATGCTTTGCTTTATTCGATTGAATGAACTCTGGTTATAAGGATGCGATATGAAAGTAATACGATAAATGAAACGAAATACGGCATGATTAAAAACACGAAGGTGCTGTAAATGCAACGGATCTAATAAAAATGCATGGCGTTGGAAAAACCACGGTTACAGATATTACGAAAGAAAAATTAAAAGTTATCTAAAGTACGTAGTTCTCTGATGCTGGCAACGGTAGAAAAAGCTTAGATGTACCGGCATAATGAAACAGTTTCATTGCGATAAACACGATAATAGCAACGATTTTACATAAATGGAAACATCAAGCGAAAGTGGTAACGAAAAGCTGGCTTCTCGTACCAAAGCGTTCGTGGCATTTGAGAAAGAGTTCCGACGATTCGAAGTACAAAAAGAATCTAATCCTATGCGATTATTTGTAACGAGAAAATTACGCGACTTGGCGGTCGAAAAGAGGAGGAATTCGCAAATATCTAAAGATACTAATCTTAATTTACCATTAATCTCAACTTGCATTTGTATCAATGAAATTTCAAACGAAAGAACCGATTGTTACATTATCCGAAAATTCGGATTCTATTAGATTCTATCGTCCAAACAGTTTTGGCTCTCTGTTATTTCGGATAAGGGAGGCTTTACTGTATTATCGGTTGGTAAATCATAATTCAAATAGCAAATTATACTTGAATATCGACAAACCGCGTAACACCACAGGACATGTCAAACTTCACGCAAATCGATCAGCATAAAGCATCCGGTGGAATTTAAACCGCAAAGCGGTTTCGCACTTCGTGTCGTGCATCAATTACTATTTCGTCGAATGGCAAGATTTACGTGTGAGAGGAGGATGGTTGTTCGCGGTATAACGGCGCACAAATTACAACGAAAATGGCCGACAATCATCAAGGGATCGAACGTACACACGGGACCAACGTTTTCCGCGTACGTACCGGAAACTCGCGGAGATGTGGTGATTTTCCAGGACGGCTCGATCGTTGTAGAGTAGAGCCGTATCGCTACCGGACATTACGTGGAAATTGTTTGTGGTCCCAGTGTGCTCGTAGTCGTGAATAATCGCCGCAACCAGCGTGGCGAAAATCTCCAGGTCGGTCAGCCAATTCTGCAAACAAGCAAGCGTTTCGACTGTTCGCGCGCGTGTAATCCCTGGCAAATGAACAATTTTCCTAGAAAGTGGTCTGAAAATCGTTATCGAGGATATCGAGCGAAAGCGAAATTTGTTTCTCACCCTCCGCAAACCTCGATTTATTCGTTTTGCGCGCAAATTCTCGAGTGACTCGCGCGTCGAGCGGCACAAGTGCCAGCTAACTTTTAAACTAGAAACAGCTCGATATAGTGGTAGTCTGGTTCGACAACTCAACGGGGGTGGTAAACTAGTGGGTGAAGTGGTTTCCTCCGTTCGAGCGTGAATTGGTTCGGATTTTCAACTTTTGATTAGTTACGTTTGATTTTTGTTAGGTCGGGCATGGAAAGCTGTTTACGGTAAACCACTTGAAGTAAGTTTGGAATGTCGCGATTTCTAATTAAATAATTCGTCATATTGCTACTTTGCTTTCATAGTGGCACAACCGAAAAATTTACATTATAGCTTACGTTATGTTTGTACTTTTATCGTGTAAAACCGTACGCTTGTAATTCCGCCAGTTTTACGTCAGAGGACTATGTTATTACTTATATCGTTATCAACATGGTCTTCTTTTTACAGAAACACTGGCTTATCATCGGTTGTTTCGTGATCGGTTGTACTACTTTCGCAAATATTGGCATAGTTTGTATTAAGTCAGCCTTAGTGTCGTTGAAATGACTCACGAACATTTCTTTATAAATTTGAAAATGCCTCTTCCCTAAAATTTACATTTTTTCAATTGCGTCAATATCAAAGCAAAGTAGCTATGTTGAATTCCCTTCTTACAAAACTGTAGAAAATTATCTCATTTCATATTGAAATATTCATCTCGAACGAGATAATAAATAATAATAATTCATCTCTTTTTTTAAATAATTCACACTGGTCCAACTAATAGTTATTTAAGTTATCTTCGTCGCAATTTAAATGCCAATATACCTACTCGGAATATAATGATAAACAATGGAATGTCGTTAAGTCAGTGATACACTTTTTAATTGATCGACTTACCATAAGTCCTACTTGACATAAAATATAGTGCATAGTCTGTGCGACATCAGCCGCGTGAAGATTATTATGATACGGATTTCGATGCCTGCAGTAACCCTCTTCGACTCTTCCCAAGAAGCACTCCAACACTGTTGCAGGGACTTTAAATTTGTGGATCATGCCGTATCGATTCAATAGATCATAGCCGAGGTATTTCACTGGAGCTCCCATTGCGGCTTCGTTTAATGAAAATACGTCAAAGGACCAATCGTCTAGAGTCTTAAACAGAAATATATAAATTTCATGAGTATATGGGCACAAAAATAAATATCATCTACTAGATCGTGGTAACGACATAAAAGTTCAGACTTCTTCCAAAGACAAGCGATGATCAGCTAGCTATGATCAGCTAGTGAGATCAGTTTCAGGATGCTAAGAAGCTGTCAGATTTCGTACTCCATACTTATGTATTATATCTCAAATATTTAACAATGGCTTGTCTGAATCTCTCTTGCGCTACACCGTGAAATTATACTATCTATATACGCTTTAGTAAATGACTAATTTAAGCACGTAGCAAAGAAAAATTAAAGTACTGGACTAATACATCATGGTACAAATCTATTAGAATCTATCGGTGTCTTTTCAAAAACGCTACTTTTTGCCCAAAAACACGTTATAAAATCAACAATCAAAACTCGCTAGAAAATAAAAAAATCAATTTCATACAAAAATCTACCATTCGAAGCTGTAGAAAAAAATCCTTAAGCGACGTTACGTGTTAGAAAAAGTACGAACAAAAGTCCGTAGAAGTCTGTGAAAATCTCGACAAATCCGACTTCATCGATCGAAAGATATCGTTTTGTATAAATATTACTCATCGTCAATCATGTTCGCGCGCAAATTTCGCACGACAGGCGTCGGATAAAGCTCGTATCGCATGCACCCGGCATACCTTGAGCACTCTAACCACTTCCGGCGGGAACTGCATGAACGCGATGTTGGTGACCCGCCTGTAAATCCGATCGACGAAGATTCCTGCTCTGATGGCGTGCGCGACCGAGCGGAACTTTGGCTTCTCGTCTGCCTTCCGCCTCGTGGTCGCAAGCTGTCTGGTAAAGGTCGAAGCCAGCCATTCACGAACTTCCGGCGGCACCGCGTCCGGCTGTACCTCCGACAGTTCGTCGTCCTCGTCCGCCAGCCGCCTAAGGAAAATGTTTCCGATTAAGTGATACGCGGCGAGACCAGAGACGATCGCGAAACAACTTGGAATCACAGTGGACAACTCCTACCTTCCCTACAATTTCTTTTTCTTTTTTTTTTTTTTTTTCTTTTTTAATCTTTTATAAGAGAACAGAGAGTAGGCTTACGCTCGAACATCCGCTAATAATCGCTTTTGCTAGTAATTCCTACCCTTTCTTAATTCGTTCTTTTGCCTTCTTTCTTAATTTATGCGTAATTTCTTAGATACCAATCTATTTTTGTGGTTTCAATATTTTGTTAAATATCTTTTTCTTTTGTCGTTTGGTGAATTTTTACCGTCTACCGTGTATCTTTCCCTTTTGCCTTTTCCGGCTCTTTATCGCATGCGTCATTCGAGTGGCTTTAATAAGAAAGGGAAAATAAGAAGCACGTACGATTGGATTATTACAAAGGATACGACCATTCGCGGACTTTGTCAAGGAGCAAAGAAACAGAAAATGGTAGTCGTAGCTTACGCTTATCTCTGCCTCGGATCATGACGGGAGGCTTGTTCGACAGGGTGCGTGTGAAGCTGTGAATGACACAATTTTTCTTTTTTTTTTTTTTATTTCTTTCTTATTTTTTATTTTGCTACAGGGTGTTAGATATACACTGAACATCGTGGTTTGCAGTCTTTGTTCACGACGCAATGTTTATCCCCTGGATACTTCTATCGGCTTTATCGTACATTTGGAAACTACTGTTAGAGACATTTTATGGTTGTTTGTTTTAGGTTTTACGGTTTTTTGTTACTCTTTTTTTTTTTCGTAACGTGCGTACGAACGAACTGAAAAGATATTAGTTTTTGCTGTCATACTTTTGCTCGTGCTTGATATTGATTGAGGAAGATCGATGTGACAACGAATTATTCCGTGACGATAGACATTGGATTTTTAGCGAATATTCATTGGAGAATGTAAGCTAGAAGTATTGTTTTATGAACAAAGTGTTCTTTAGATACAACTCGGAACTCTAATTTTGAAATTCGGGGTTATAATGGGATTTACATTGAAAGCAGATATAATACGGTTTCACGTCTCTATTATTACGAACGACTTATTATTCTTACAGAATCTGGATCAACGAATCTAGATTTTTATCTCGCTCTTGGATATTATGGTATTATTAAATGGCGTTATTATTAAAACGAGAGTGTGCTTAATTGTACCAAGGATTTGCCTCTAAGGTTGTAGATTTATTCCGTTCTATTTATTCTCTTCCAAAAGTGATCCAAATTATTTATACATAATTCTAGAGTTTGTTCTGAATAATACAGTCGAAACTGTTTGAATAATTAAGTAGAATAGAGAAATTGTGCAGCGAGGAAAAGACGGTAGTATGCGAAAGCGGTTCAAGCAAACACACTAGTGTTTCAAAGTGGCTAAAAAGATGGTACGTATAGCGATAAATTTTTAATGAAGCGGCGATGTGAATCCGTGTAAATTGAGCAATGTACGTTATTAATGAAACTGCTGCGTCTGAATATCGATGACGATGTGTTTCTGCATCGACTGCATTAGGAATCTAACCTTCGGAATCTTACTCGTTTTATTTAAAGCATAAGAAGTTTTCTTCAACGTCAAAAACAGCAAGGGAGCTATAGGAATTAGAAAGTTCTCGTAAGTTTTTATAAGTTACTGGTGCTATATACAGTGGGTCGTTAATGTCTTTAATACTTTTAAGAGGGAGCTCGGTAAAGTTAATAGGAACTGTGATGGAATCTTCTCCAAAGAATATAACACTGAACAGAGAGGAATTATGTTTGATAAAGGAATAAGAGTTCTGTCGCGTTTAATAACGGAAAAATTCCTTGATTAAAATCCAATTTCTATTAAATCGATGCAACATTTTAAAATATCAATTTGAAAACAATATTTTACGAATTTATATCCTAAATAATAGAATTTATTCCCCACCACAGTACGTTGCTTTTTGTTTCGTTCTTCTAAGATTATCGTTGTAGCTGGTGCGTATATCGACGAATTGACATTCTGACGAGCTAAATACGTCAATGTAATCAAATATGTAAGTATATGAGTTTTTATGAGTGTATCATAGTCTTGAGCTGCTTCGTTTATCAGAATATCAGTTCGTTCGATTAATGCTGGATCCATTGTAACGATACAATTCATTATAATCATGACTTGCACACACTTTTACGCCTAAATTGCGTTACTCGTTGTTAGATAACGAAATTGACGCAACACGTGCAGGTCTAACGTTGCGATTAAAATTCGAAAAAACATCGCAAAGTATAGAGAGCTATATTTTTTGAAAGAAATTCTTGTACTTCGAAACGATCGAGCTACGTAAAAAGTTTGTTTATCAAGTACACTAGAAACACTCTTTCGATTTCTCGTTAGGTCCAAGTATCGACGAAGATAAAAGGAAAATCGCGGGAAAATATATCGAACGCAAACTCGTTACTGCTTTGAAAGAAAAAAAAAACAATCTCCCAATTTAGTGTTTCATTTTTTAGAGTGCTGATTCCCATTACTTTTGCGTCGGATCGATACGAATCTTTTTGTACTAAATAAATCCCGATGCTGTTGTCTAAGATCGAATAAAACTACGGAATTTTCTATTGCCGCGGTCATTAAAAAAATGCGACGAACGAAACGTCATATTGTACGGTATCGACGCGTGAAAACGTTGGAACAATAAAATATTGATTTATCGATACTGGTAACGTTTATTATTTAACACGAAGGTTTCTTACGATAGTTCGAAATATTACGATTAAAAAATATTTACATTTGATCGGACAGGGAAACAGTTCCTTTATCAGATACGATTAATTGGAACATTCATGCGTATTATAATTTAACATGAACAAGTGGTAATCGTGTAATTTGGTAAAAATGGTAATTTCTTGTGATATTAAAGCTTTTGGTGAGTGTATTTATATTACGTGGGCGATTGTGACTGAAACAAGACAAATAGTGATGGATGAGGATTCATGCAGAATATGGATCATGGCTGTGTTTTAATAGTTATTGAAAGGGCGACGGTGAAACTTCTATTTATTTTGTAACATCTAGTTTTTATACGTAATTGAAATGTAATTTTTTGGTGAATGCTAGATTAATTACCGTTATTAATATCGTCAATTCACTTTGATAGTTCTTTTAGGAAATTTCTGTGATATCTATATAGTATAAATATATTTATACTACAATGATTTTTAAAACAAATCCGACATTAATCTTTAAATATTCTACTAATCAGGAATACGAAATATTCCGTAGTAAAAATAAAAACATTAATGGAAATTTTCTTTCAAATTCCAAAAAATCGCGAACTTGAGAAACGTAGGTATCGAGGAAGATATTAGAAAGTAAATGGAACGGCGCTTAAACCGAGTTCTCGAACGAACTATTCAATTTATCCAGAGAATGGCGTCGTGTCACCCTTTCAAACGCGTTCTTACCGCGAGTTTTGAAGATTGCCGTGTCTCCGCGCTACGAGAAACGTAAAAGAAACGTGACGAAACGAAAAGACGTGTCTGACAGCGATGCACATCGTGAACGTGAATGAAATCTTAACGATTTCTTGTATTCAAACATTTGAACGAACCTACGTCGTATACCCTGACGGCGAGTAGCGGTTGACTCCACACGCTCGGCGTCTCTATAATTCGAAACATGAAGAAAAAAACGTGTGTCACATTAAACGATACATCACATTCATCAGGCCGTATCTAAAGCACGGAACGTCCGCCTGCGTGCGTGTATATCGATAAATGGAAGTAAAGTAAAGGAAGAAAGAAAATACGAAAGAAAGATAGGAGAGTAATAGAAATAGAAGACGAGAGAGAAAGAGAGAGAGAGAGACAGAGACAGAGAGAGAGAGAGAGAGAAAAAAATGGCAAAAGTTTGTACAGTTCCATTCTATCTCAGCGACATCTCGTTCTTTTCTCTCATTTTTCTTTTTTTTCCTCTTTTTATCTCTTACGGTTGAGAAGCGCTTACACAATGTCGCATCTCGATGACAATTTCGTCATACAGTTTGTACAGGGGACGTTCGAGCATTCTATTAAAATAGCTCGTTTCAAATGACAAGTGATTTCTCAACGCACACCACCCTATATATGTATATATAGATACACGCATGCACGTTCTCATATAGATGGGCGCAGGAAACACATACATAGAGACAGAGGGATGAACTCGATTGTACGTATATATTTTTCTTTTTTTTTTTTTTTTTTTTGAGATAGCGATGCATACAGCTGGTAAACAGGCAGATATCCAAGAAGTGAGCAGGTTACACCTAGAAAGATCTAAAAACAGGCTAGAGAAGAGGGAGAGACAGGCCAGGCAGGTAGAGAGAGTCGTCATGCTGTGTTTTGATGTGTTTGACGCTCGTGATAGACCGACTTTGATCATTCGCAATCCAATTATGTGTGTACCACGTAACTAGCGAATAGCTGTTCTTTTTGTGTCTCCGTTCTGAATTTTCGAGAAGCTATTTTATACGTTTCCTGGTTCTCGCGAATGTTTCGTTAATAAAAAAAAAAAAAAAGTCTGAACACGATTACAAATCGATGAAATCCTATTTAAAATGATGTACGAACGAGTGATAATTTTGATATAGAATGAAACAAATTAAAAAAATTATCACGTCTATCGTTACTTTTTGTCTGTAAATTATAGTTGTCGTACAACTGATCTCTTTTCGATATCGAAATTTAGCTGTAGGAGGTAGCGTAATTTCTTGCATGTGTGTTTATTCAAAAAATCTAAAACTAATATGTCATCAGTTTTAACTTCGCAGCATGATATAGTTTCTCTATATAGTTGCTAGACCTATTTAATAAACCTAAACTTATCACATATTAACATTCGTGCATTGCAGATGTGTGCAAATTGGTAAGGAACGATACGATAGTTCCGAAGACACTATAGACTTGACTAACGATCGACACACATTAATTCCTGTGCAAAATGTCTACACTACCTATTTAGTACAAAGCCAAAACTACATATATGTTGACTAGAAGAAAACGTAGTATGTATGTATGTATGTATATAGATCTGCGGTGCAACGCTGGGGGAGCGAAATCTCATTAGAAAATCTCACACTTTAGATTTAATTGTCGGGCGGTAAATTAACAATATCTTAAACGCGAAATTCACCATTGAAATCAGCTTTCATCGAATAAACATTTTCCCGAGAAAAAATTTTATTTTTATTTTTCGAAAAAATAAATGAAGAATCATTGTTACGAGAACTCAAATACTACGATATAAAAATGTGGTGAAAAACTAGTTACAAAAATTAGATAGTTATGAGAAATATATAAGAAACAATAATTATAAAAATTAAAGATTAAGATATAATGGGAAATAATTAAAAAAAAAAAATAGTTAGAATACCACTCAAAAATAAAGAAGAGAAACTTGAAAAAACAAAGTCAACTTCACACCCATAAGGAAATCGTTTCTCAAGACCCTTCGACCGTAGAAAAACATCCCGTGTCAGCTTTTCGCTTTCAGCCCCCCCTTCGTCGCCTTCATTTTTCACTATCAGAGACCGGTCGATCGAATCGGTCCGGAATTCGATATGGTTCACGGGATAAGGTTCGATTCCCCTTAGACGCTAATGATCAGAGCAGACGACGCATGATCGTGATCCTTAATAACGAGCTCCATGAGATCGAGAAAAGATGTCAACACGTGAAGGGGAGAGAACGACAGAAACATGGCGGATGTCCGGGTTGATAGGTTCTTGAAGGATGTTTGATTTTCGAGGGGTCGAAGAAGGGGGCGGGGGGTAGGGGCGGTGAACAAGTCGTGTGAGGTCGGAAATGTGAATATTTCGCAACCTTGCCCATACGGGGGTGCGAAGCTTCCGTTTCTGGGTTACCACCGCGTGGCCCTGTTGTCCATCCGAGTCCAAGCCGCTCCCCAGGGATGCAGATGACAGGCTCGCACCCCTACGCGATGACCGCTCAACCCCTCCTGAATTCACCCTGCGGTACTGCTTGTTAGTGCATGTGTCAAGTAGGGAACAGAACAGTAGAATATTACACTTTTTCTTTATTTATAATCATTAGCATTATAACGCCGCCATACGGAGAGGATATAAGCCGACTAGCTTGGTTCGAATAGATGTCGCTATTTCCCTTGGGACACCTGTTTCTAAGAAATAATTATTACACGGTCGAGGGGTTAACAAGAATCTGGTCGCGCCGATATAGACTCTGGAAAGATCACGGTTAGGTGGATTATGTAGTTTCGAACTGTAGACTCGTGCAGACTCAAGGATTCTTCAAGCCTCTCGTCGGTCGTTGCTGCTGGAATATGTTAATCGTGATATATACGCAAATATTCAGATTAAATGAGGAACGTCAGTTGAAATTGATATAGATCGGAGATTACCATGGCTGTATTTTAAATTGAGTATTTTTATATCGTAGTCGCCAGCTAGTATCGAGTTTATGGTAAGAATTTATGAATAATCTTAATAGAAAATTCGTTGCATTAAAAAATGGTTTGCACGTCGTATTATGGTTTTCTCGCCTTGTTGAATGTGTCGAGAAATCGTATAAATCGTTTAAAAGATATGCGGATGTTTCTCGACAGGAATGGGCTTTCACGGTAATGTGAGCCTCAAGTTGGACTGTCTGCTTCGTCGGCGTGGATAACGCTGTTTCTTTATCAATTTCGACATTTAAACGAAATGAGAAAAACGAGAAAAGAAAAGAATGAAAAAGAACGTCAGAAGTATGAAAAATATTGACTTTTTATTTGGCTAATATAAAGAAACAACTTCGATCTATAAATCATTGTAATGTAATAAATCAATGTAATGATAATGCGAAGTAAATATAAGCGTAAAAAGGACAATTCGGAATGTTAAAGATATATAGAACTGCGTGAGAAATACGAGAACAAACAGCTCAAATAATGATACAATATTTATAAAAAGAATTGTTAAAACAGTTGTGAAAAATGATGAATATTTTGTCGACGAATGTTCAGAAATTTTTGCGATATACAGAAAGAAAAAAAAGAAAAAATTCAATTGCCTCCTGTGAGGATTGAACTCACGACCCCTGGTTTACGAGACCAGTGCTCTACCACTGAGCTAAAGAGGCATTTCTGTTATCCTTACTGCTCGAATCCGTAGTCATAATACAATTCTATATTTTTGTCAAAATTACGAATATATAGTTATTCTTATCGTTTTAAATAATATATACAATATACAAATATAATACATTACACTTACGTATTCAAAGATATAATTTATTACTTTTCATATAATGTCGTGTTTTCAAGGGTCGTGAGTCGTACAAAAAGGCCATATATCATACAAAATCCTGATAAAGATATTATTAATTCTTAGACATTAATAATAGTAATTATAGCAATAATAACGAATAAATTACAAATTCGTCAATGATCGATTAATCGTGTTGCCTAGAAGTCAAATTATTAAATTTGATTAGATGAATATACTTAGGGGTAGATGTGCGCAATTTAATATTAAATTTCAAATTTGTTCATGGTACACACAACATATAAATATAAATCTTCGCGAAGAAGTCGTGGTCTGCATGTAGCTATAACGGAAACAACTAACACGATATTATTAAAGGTGAAATTTACAGAAGAGATTATCAATTAACATTCTGAACGAAACTTACTTGGTTTCATCGAGGAAGACAGCTTCGAGTACGCGTGCCGCGTAGTGTAAATTTCGTTGAAGTAATTCTGCAGATATTTCGCCATGTTGAAGCTGCCTCAGTAAGCATCTCAGTCTGTAACAGAAATTAATATTTTACGTGTTATAAATATTTGAAAATCACTGTTACTATTAATAAATTTATATTATAGAGGATAAGATTTCAAACGATTATATCAATCTTCTTTTTCTCCTGATTTTCTCCTAATTCTATTCACAATATAATATTTTGTCACAGTAGGAGATTGTATTTGATGCATACTATAACGTATCGAGTAACTTATTTAATAAAAAGGACGGAAATAATAATAGAAATACAAATAACACGTCATAATTCATTATATTTTGAATTCAATTCTACACAATATAAAAATCAATGTTGTGATTTCATAAATTTGTAGCTATGTTTTCAAAATATATAATCATTTTCTAGACAAAAGCTTGAAAAAGCTTGAAAAATGTTGCGTTATTTAATATTTTGCACGAGTGGGAACAAGCTTTGAAATTCGTACCTTTGTATCATCGAAACAATGCGTAGTTATATTAACCGCGCACCATAATTTTTCAGAAGAATACTGCATTCAAATGGTAAAGGGAAATTGAATTCATTTCTATTTTACATCGAAACGTACTTCGTGTATTCTAGTAATTGCGTTCTTGAAATAACGAAATAATAAAATAACGCAAAATGTTGAAATCATCTTAAAAAGGAACTATTTTCATTTCTCTTTAGTTTCCAATTTAATTCTTCTAAATTAAATCCATCAATTTCCAGGACGCGATTTTTGTATGTCTTTTAAGTACTCAGTTAAATATTATTTTACCTGTCAATTCAATTGTTATTCTACCTCTAATAGCCTTTTAGATTTTATTTCGTTTCCCATATGTATTTTCATATGTACGAACGTATGCAATTATGCAAATTGACACGAAATAACGGGACAGAAATATATGAGGTACGCTTCGAAAGGGATGGAAGAACACCGGTATAGAGGAAAATAGTATCGCAGAAGCCATACCTGAGAGCAGCCTTGTCGCAAGCATCGGGGGTGTCAACGGCAGGAAGCGAGTCCGTCGTTAAATCGACATTATCAAGGATCTCATCAAGGTCCACGGACTGGCTTGACGAAAGAGTGTCAGGACTGTGCGGTGGCGGAGAACTTTCGAAACTTCCGCCGATACTCTTACTCTTACCAGAACTTCGACGTACTATCGTTAATGTGCCTTGTTCTGGAACATAAAAGACACAAAAAAATATATTAAATAATTACACGATACTGCGTTCATCCCAGAAAGGAAAAAATTCTACATTCGAAACGCTTCATCATCGCTGAGGGAAGATGACTTTCCTTTCTGGATCTGACACGAGGTCTGATAATGCGATTACAAAAATTTCGTTGGAACTTGGCCGAACGACGACTTTTAAATATATTTTATCGCAATTTCCTACGTATGTAGAAATAGTTATATCGAAATTAATTACGTAATTCAATTATCATAATCCAATGAGACTAATTGTAAGCTGCATTCCAAATGAAAAATCTATCTATTATCGATACACTTGATCGAATAAAATTTACGACTCTAACATATGCGATGAAATTTATTGCAAATGTTCATCATTATTTAATCACCATAATGTTACTAACCTTATAAAGTAATCCTATAAAGGTCGTAATATACTATACAACAATCGTGTTATAGAGTCACTTACTCGATAGCTGGCCATTCCGACCAGGCGAGGAAGGGTTGTGCAATCGAGACGACGTTGTACCAGTACAGCTTGTAGTTGCATTAACGTTTGGAGATGCACCGGGTGAGGACACTGCAATATCGTCTCTCGTGACTCTTCGATCCGGTGGAGATGCAACTGTAATTCAATGAACAAGTATAAATTACTACTGATGCAATATTAATGTAAAATATATCTATTAATGTAAATTTTCATCGATTTATCGTCAATTTATAAGGGTATGTTTATTTCAGTTTGGTCTTCGTTTTGTTGCCTATTGATTATGTATGTAGCATTATTTCAAATGGTAACAAGAGGGAGATGTTATTAATTTTATATAATTCAGGAATAACATACATATATATAGTAGCCTCGATGATTTAAAGACTGGGGAAATTAATACTTTTAAAATTGAAATTTCTTTTTATGATTATCGTAATATCCTTTTCCGTGGATGCTATTTTTTATTTTATCATTGAACAATGAAGGATTGCTTCAAGATGTTATATCGATATATTTACTTTTTTTTCTTCTATAAGAGTTCATATATTATGCGCTAATTATTAGAATAATTAGAAAATTTCTTGCTCATGATATTCCGATATTTTGCATATTTGATAATACAATCTTCTTATCTTAAAGCAGTTATCGTACGTACAGAAAAAGGGATAAAGTAAAGCAGCACTTTAGATATCAAGCCACCAAGAAAAGAATTTGAAGTGAATGAAAGCGAATATTTACGACATTTTATTGTCGATGCGTGTATCAAGAGAAAAATGTTCCAGCAAGTCAGTGAAGGTTATAATTAATGAGAATATTTTCGCGAGGAATGAATGATGATTAAGTAGAAGTAAGGATAATCCGGAATCCCTTCGAAAGCGACAAAGCGTCAGGATAATCACTCTAATTGATTGATCAAACAGACGTGAAAACAACAGGTCCGCATAGCGGAATTCGGTGGAAGAGCTATCGATTCGTGCTGGATGTCTGTGGATAACAAATTAGGCCTGCAGCAGTCCAATCAATTGTGCTCGGCTTACAATGCTATCACATTGCATCTGATGGTAGTTATGGGAGAATTAGGTAGAAATATGATAGAAATTAGGGAAACTTGAGGTTTTATCATTTTCTTTGTGCATTTTTTTTCTTCGTTTAATTTAGAATATTTATAACTTTAAATATTTCAACGTACTTAAACATGAAAAAATACTAGATAGGAAATTTTAAGAATGGTACAATGTTTTAAATCAATATAACATTTTAAAGCAATCTTTTATCGTATTATTCCCTTTTTATTACGCTTTATATTATATTAGATTTTTTAAATCTAGAAAACATTCTGCTATTCTTTTCATCATCGTTCTTACAATATTTTTTAATTATTACAATTGCTAGTGACATTTCACTTGTTATCTTCGATATAGAAATTATTTGAAGTGTTAAGTATCTAACATGTTATATCATGTAATTTCCTCTTATACAATGATGATAAATCAGCGTCCGTTTCACAAATAATATAACTTTTTCTTTTGTGCAATCGTGCAATGGAAAACAAAGGAAATTTATTGCGCTACAAGAAATTGATCACATCATTATAACCGGATTATTTTTAGAGCTGCAGAAAAGTTACCGTATCGCAAAATAGAATCGCTTTACGCTGTTACTTTGTGCCATCAATGAAATGAAATTCTAGCGTCATTTCTAGTGGTGTATTACCTGTACCTAATTAACAGTTTTACTTTTCCAAGTTCCCGTGTGGTTACTTTTATCGCGCCGGATACCTAATCAACCTAAGTATTACTATTTCGGAGCGAGCAATTCGCAATCATCTTCGTAATAACGTTTACTTCGTTTCTAATTAATCACACTCGTTCTCGCGAACTCATTTTACTTCCAACTAACCCGTTCCTGGTTTTTTAATAAAATTTTTTTAATAAATTTTGGAAGATGCCAAAACGTAGCGTCTTAAGTTTGTTTTATACGGAGAAGAACAAAAAGGAATGCTCAAAAAGTTAAAAAAGTTCCAATGATTATGGTTCTGGTCTAAAGTTATTTAAAATGAACGTGCCATTGATATTAGGTGAAAATTTTAAGCAAAATATTAATAGTAGAAGCAGGAATGTTTGGAAAATGGAATTTTTGGATAATTAAGTTTCTGTTTCTTTCTGTTTCAAGTGCTTTATGTTAATACTTCGCAAGAAATTGACAGAAGGATTGTTGATTCCTTTCGATAAATTATACTGATACACAAAATATACTGCTACCAACATTGATTCAACGAGTGCATGTACTTCGATGCCTATTCAAAGTTCAGTATAATCTTCATCGATGTAATTTTTGTGCGATGGTCGACGAATAACGCGCCCATTTCAATTTACATCTCATGTAAGTCAACAAATTGAGTTGAATCGAAACTCTTTTCGATATTTCAATGAAATTTTCTATACAAACCAGTATCCGTTTATTAATTCAGCTCTATCGAAACTGAATACCTAAATAGACAAGTTGAAGTAACTTGTTCTTAATGAGATTTTGGAAACAGCTGACGCGTATTCTACGAAGCTAAGATTTATAGAATTAAAACGAACATTTTATACGCTATATGTGTGTACGATGTAATTCAATTCATCTTCCTTTATTAAACTATTAATAAAGTGGTTAAAAATAAGCTGAAGGATTCTACAATTTTTAGAATACTCTTCGTTCGTTATGTTTTATTATTTTGATTCATAAGTTATTCTGAATTTAATATTTCCTTTGAAAGTTATTCTTTCAGTCTCTTCTAAAATCAATTCTGAATTTAAACCAGCGGACATCGATAACCCGTAACCTGGTATCCTTTGATCCTATAGAATCTGAAAAATATTTATTCGATGATAAGAAACATTTTCGAAGATTTTCCACGTGAATTTCTATATGTTATTTTCACTTTGTAAATATTTCAGCCTTATCTCGGCACTTACGATAAAAAAATATGTATCAAGTTACGTATAATTATAGTATGGAGAAAGCAAGCAGTGGTTTAGAAAGATGCTATATGCTGCCAATAATGTAAGCATTTAAACATCTAGTTCTTTTAAAGATTTACTTTTGGGCAATTAAACGTCGCATTTCTATCGATGCCCTGTTTCTTCCAGGGTTTCGTAAATTTTCATTGGCGCTTAAATAACCGTAATAAATACATTTAATTGTTTCCACGGTGACGATCAGGACAAACTGCTTTTAAATCTAAACATATGACTGGAAAGACGCAGTAGGTCGCTCTCGACTTAAGCATCCAATAAATTGTACCAACTGAAAATCGAGAAGATTGAGTTCGCCAGCATGGTTCGCTTGAATTTCGTGATTCATGGCTGACGATGGTGACCCGATCAAGTTGCGCTCCAATGAATCGTGGATCCATGCAAATTTCTGTCCGTTACGGCACGTGTAATGAAAATACAATTATGTGGTACTATAGTACTTATTATGCATCCTCGGTTACAGTTATCACGAATCAATGCACGTTCTCAATACCGACTGTGTTAGTATCGGTGATTGAAATCGCGTAATTGCGTCCAAACAGACGACATTTGTTTAGTACTTATTGGAATTTGTTACAAATAAAATGATTTCCTTTATTCGAATTTTTTTTAAATACAAATTATTAAAAATTGAAATGATTTGCAAATTTTTGGACAGTGATTTAGGGTTGTGAAGAAAGGGCAAAATATATACAAATTTTTCGAATCTATATAAGGCGCATAAATTTTTTATTAAAATATTCGACTACGTAATGAAGTCTAAAATTTAAATAAACATAACTTGGCTCGTTTAGTTTCAGTGTTATTATAGAATCTAATTTATGTAACCTCGTCCGTTACATCTTCATAAAATAAAGTTATTTTACCGTTACTTGTTTATATCACATCTATCACTCTGCTGTAAATAATTAAGAGAAAGAAGAGACAAAATGTGAACGTGAACTTATACTAGTTGGAGTTTAATGTGAGAATTTCTAGACAAGTAAGATGGTTTCCAGACATTCTGTCTGCTGGATGTTGACTCTTGAGACGGCCACTTCACTTCTACTTTAAAACTAACCTTGCGCTTCTCTGCAGTCGTTTTTTGCGCATAAAAGCACGAAGTAATCGGCTGTATCTATTGGCCAACCCTCTACCTCATGAAATTGCAATTTTTGACCAGTGTTTACTTTCTTTATTCGATCGAGGAAATTTTGCATAAAATTCAAAATTTCTCACAGATATATTAGAATAAATTTTCGACACTTTTAATTTCCGTTGTAATATATGAACGTACAAAGTCTTAAATAATAATTATATTGTCAACGGCATAGCACGCGTAAAAGACACGCTTTTGCATTTTATGAACGTTAAACAAAAACGAGTATTTCTTTCCAATTTTTTTTTTACAGTCGAGAAAATTGAATTTTCAAAGGTGCAGCTTCAGAGGGGTCTTGTCAAAAGGTGCGGTTTAAAAAACTGCATTGGCACGTAGCGAATCTGGTTTAAAGCTCGACGCGTCACGTAGAACCAGTTAATAACGTGTGCGTCGAAAACATTTTAGTCCTTGTGTTATGCTAAACAATTTGCGATTTTGACCTGTTACATTAATTAACCCGATATTACTATTTCAGCGGACAATATAAATGAAAATGCGTTTCTTGCTAAAATGTATACATATCTACATATATTACGTAGAATTGAGAAAAGTGCCATTTATATCGAAACAAACAATTTTCGCTCAAGTATAATTACATATTTGACTAATGAATTTTGTGAAACGAAAATGTGTGAAAATTCTCATGTTTTATTTTTAAATGGCTAATAGTCCTGTGAAGTTTATCAAGTTTAAGGTCAAGACAGTTTAGTCTCCAAATACAATATTATTCAAATAATATTATTTCAGATTAAGTAACAATTCATTTCACAAATGCAACAAAACTTTTATCCGAATAAAAGTATATTTTGATAATACCAAAACTTGGTTCGCTTCATTAGTTGCAAATACAGTGTAAAAAATCTGTATCTAAAGGGATACTACAGTGCAACTAGAACGTAATACATTATACTTTATACCTTTTGAAGAGAATTTAGCAATCATGCGAACGGATTTGTCCGACACAGATAAAATTATTCATTGTATTATAGGATGCTGGTGAGCGTTGAAAACGAAATATGATTGAAGAGTGGAAATAAATAAGGCTACAAATGACGAACCTAAATTTTATAGAAAACAATGTTTTTGTTCACCAAAATGTTATTTATTGACAAACTATTACAAAACTTATTTATTACCTGTACTATATTGCTTTATATAGCTTTACGATATTTTTATTTTGATATTTCAAAGACCTGTTGACAATAAAAAATTATAAAAAACGATAAAAGGAATTATATATTTTAAGCAAGAATATAAGTCCATTATTTAATTTCCTTGAAAAAGCTGTAAGTGTCTGTGCAGATTTTCTTACCTGATGAAATAATCGAAAAGGATAATTTATCTATGAACATGTTCTAGCACGAGGGAGGTTGTTCGCTGGCACATAGCACTCGTAACTTAATTTAGGAAACTGATCGTTTAACTAATATACGTCCTATATCATACGCGAAATGCTAAATTATATAATTTAGTAAAAATCACTGTGATAACACTCCTCTTCATATTTACTGATATTGATCTTCATATAAACTATCTTTTCGAAGAAAAAAATTTTTTTTTTAATTTTTTCAAAAATAGCTATTACAGCCCCTTTTACTTCCACCGTTCAATTTTAGTTTCAGGAGGAAGACTGTGAAATTGTATCCCCATCTGTTTGTCCACCGATTTAATGGATCTTCGTCAGTTGCGTTTATGTCCCTCCAGAGTGTTGAATGTCTCGTAAAACCGAAAAGTTTTTAAGGCTCGCGATGCGTGCACCGATATTTTACACATGGGATTTTCATCGTTCGATAAAGGAAACTTTATCGAATTTTGCTTGCTTGGCAGGTAAATAAAACATTGCCTGTGTAGTTGAAAATTAATTATTATTTCCAACAGCGCAGCGTTTCGAACGACATACTTTTCACGTTTTAGCTCGTGTATTTTATTTATCGTATCTCATATCTTGTGCTTCGTATTTGGTATTACACTACCGGTGAAATATGACAAACAGGAGATATGTAAAAATAAATAGAGATATAAATGTGTACTATATTTCAATGCCCTTATTCAGTTGTAATATCAGGCAAGCAATTGAACCGATACAGGTAAATATGAAAAGAAATTTAATATTAATAATATCGGAGGTCAATAATATCAGACGATGGAAATTATTTCCTCTTATTGTTACATAATAGAATTGCCAAGTGTATTACAATATTGTTATTGGATAATAAAGATTATATTATCCCCATGATCTTTAAAGAGAGATATTAAATACTGAAAGCAACTGGAAGATTGAAATTATTTTTATTCAATTAAAAGTAATAGGTCTTTTAAAAATAAGTAGACGTAAATACATAGTAATTTTGACATTGATTGCAAACGTCGATTACAGAGGGAACCATATAAACACAATTGATTTTAAACATAGAGCTTGTCAAATCCATCTACATATTAATTTAATGCTGCTGTATAATATTTTCCTTTAATGCAATTTTATGCAAATTTCATTTTATTTATTGCCAGTACGAATAGAAACTGACAGCACAATTTTATTTGAATTAGAATTGAGTTTATAACTCAATAACATTAAATAACATTATGCATTGTTCCACACTGAATAGAATTCAAGAATATCAACTGTACCACAAAAATTTAGCGACCGATATTAGCGACTTTAATGTTTCGACCAGGTAGTTCCATTATGATGATTTCCAATCGCGGTCCGGTTTCCAACGACTAATGAAACGGGATCGATAAAAATTTTAATGAGAAACTTCATACATATATATACACAAGTAATAGTAACAATACATATAACGATGAGAAAGTTGAAACACATAAATTCCAATTTGATCATCTCCAGTTTAAAGTCTATGTTTGATTCATGCTTTAAGTTTGAAATATTTTTTACTGTATTAGAAGAATTATAAAAGATATTGAATCGAACAAATAAGACAATTAATATAAGACATTTTTTTTTTTTTATATAGATTAGGTGTTTTTTTTAGATTAGGTGATATCAACGAGTGTTGATAGGTATTAAAGAAACACGAGAGAAAGAAATAAGAAGAAATTAATTTGGAAGAGATATAACGCAAAGTATATTAAAATAACAAACGTAAAAGTAAAGCCCTATGTTATTTGCAAAGCACATGGACGATATATGCGTGACTTTCAAGTCACAGAGCATTATAGGGGTTAATAAAACAGCTGTTGGTCGTATTTTAATGTGAATCACTGTTACGCGATAAAAGATAATTTACAAGTAATATGTTAGGCTTTATTACCTGGTGTTCGCATAGCCATAGACAAACCATGCTTCATTGACACGGCGAATGAGATTAACTAATTACGCCTGTTCTATGTAACTTTCAACCGACCTCAATAACGTCGTATTTCTGCTACAATCACATGGAAACTAAGTCTGGGCAATTTTGATAGAAAGCTGCTTAAAGTAGAACTGGTAGGTTGTATTAATATGAACACACCATGTAATGAATTGAAATAAATTTGTAATTAATAGGAGAGATAATCGTTGTGAACTTTCCTTTAGAAATATTTCGTTTCACTAATTTTTTCTTACATTTCTTAAGAGTTAATTATAACAGCGAGTTGAAATAAGTTTTTGATCGATAAAAAATCACCGATTAAAATCTTTCTTTCGCAAACATTTCCCGTTATGTAATTACGGACAATAAAATCCATATTGTAATAAAAAAATGACTGCAAACATTACAATTTCTGTTTTTCTAAATACTATACTAAAAGAATACGTTAACTTTCTGATCAAAACGACAGTTCGCTGGAAGTTTAATTTATAAAGCAAACCATTTCAAATAGCTGAAACATTGGGCTTGTAATCAAAATGCAAATTTGATTATTCATCGACGAACGAATGTTGGCGCCATAATCGTGTGGGACTGTGTATCCATAGAAGATACATCAGTAATGTGCTGAAAGGATTACTATTAATCCCTTGTAATAATAATCATAATCGTGACGAGATATTCTAAAGTTAAATAGCAATCACTTTGCCAAATAATATCGAGTAATGTATCCATCAATTATTAATCTGAAATCAGGACGAATAATAAGATCAAACTACCAATGATGCTATAATGTACGATCAGCGTGAATCATAATAAACGTTTCAGTCGCAGTTCTGAAAATACTTGTGATTCTAAGTGTATTATATATTATACGATATAGTTAAGTATATTGTTTTCTTTTACTGCCTGATATTTTTCGAGTCGAACGTTCGGAAAATTGGAATTCTGTTATAGTAAAACTCGAAATACTACGTTCCTAGATTTATTTCAGGCGGATTTCTCATCTTGAAGTAACCACGTCCTATGTCCTTTAACTCTAAGTAATAAATTCTGAGATCACAGGCTCCTTGGATTAATTATGGCGAGTTTCACGACACGATAAATTTGAAGGTTCTACAGCCTCATAGATGCTGTTGTCCAAAGCAGGTTTTATAGCTTCAAGGTAACTCGTTAATTTCTTTACCATAGGTTCTTGTGTGATCTTAGTTTAATGTAGATTCCAAGACTACCAAGGCTTCTAAGTCGCAGATTTCAAACTTCCATGGATAGAGATGGTTACTGTTGCGTCTGACGACTTCTGAGTTATATAAAGCGGTTTCCGCATCTCTGTAGATAGCGAGCTTGCGGTTCCACGATCTCGGGTTGTCCAAGACATTGCTAGGTCATTGTGGTGGTCTGTGGCGTATCTTACCGCTTCGGGTGATACGCGAATGCTTGGCTTTACCACGGAGCAGACCGAGCATTGTCCCGCAATCTCGGCGCCTGACGATCAAAGATTTAAGCAGCGGGGTCGAAGATACGTTGTTTTCTCTCATTCCTGTTTCGTAAACCTTCTGTCGTAAATCCTGAAGTTTATGAAACTGGGAAACTCGTGGGATTTAAAAAATTTCTTAAATATATCAGCTCTCCGAGTTTTCCACGTTCAAAACTTTTAGACTTTTAAGTATAGACGTTAAAAAATATTGATCGACCTCCGTCAATTTCAAAATTAGAAAATCAAATCTCTTTAAGAGACCGGAAGTTTTCAAATCGTTCAATGCCTACCTTTTTAGTTGAAAAATATAGCCAACGATCTTCAACAGATGAACTAAAATTAAACAAGCTAAATTAAGGCTTAAGTGAAACACGATTATGGTTACGCGCGATTCAACAATGCCAATTAAAAATTATCGGTGTCGACACACATGACACAAATTGCTCTATAGTTTTGTACATACACTGTCATAAATACGATATTGCTAAAATATCATCGAATAGGGTGATTCTCTTTCCAGCTTTAATATAACTTCAAAAGTTATATTAAGGTACACCTTTTCTTAAACCACTAAATAACATAAAATTCAGAAAGTCAACAAGATTGTATTCAATATATTTCTCAATTCTAACTTTCAATTCTTTTTCCAGCTATTTATTTTCCCAGAATATGAATCATTATTAACGGGGCAGACTTAAAATTCGATTATTTGTCATTCGCGTTGAGTCATGACTCCTTACTAACGAGTAATTATTATTGTGACGTCTTTTGGGTGCTGCAGATGACACGTCTAGTCTAATTAATTCTCCATTCGTAGAGTTCGATTAAACAGACTCACAGCCAAGGTAAATAAGCTATGAACAGCCCGTTGGATACTCCTTTTGTCGTTGGTGCAAAGGATTGATATATCGCGCAGGTTCGTAACATCTATTAAGCCTTTGTTCCTCTGTTATTATGCTGAATTGATCTCGGTAATGACACTGACGTTCCATCTCCAATTATCAACTTGTAATTTTCGTTTTGTTCAGGAGAGTGTTGGCAATTAATAATATAGGCACGATATAAGTATCGCTTTACCTAAGTTCCATTCTTTTTTTTTCATTTTTCTAATTACACAATTTACGAAAATACGAATTTGCAAAATTATCCGCAGTCCGTGATTATTACGAGATTAAATAATGATGAAATTAAACAATATATATCTTCGTAACGCAGAAAGAAAGAGGAGGAATCACAAAGATAAGAAAAATGACGACTAGTACGCTTATCTGTGAAACATCTGAGTATACTAAACACTGGACAATAAAGGTCAGGTCAGAGAAGGTATTTGCATGAGCGAGATAGTTAAGCGGGGACTTTTGAGGGTATTGCTTTTGCGTGGATGTCTCTGGTGGTCCGCGTATAAGGACACACAGCTACACAGTTATACAAAATGTACTTACACAATCAGTACGCATAATCCAATTGTTGCTTGCAAATATTTGTACCAAACTGCATGTCGTTCGTATATGTACGTTTATTTATGTAGGGAATTAGGTATATATTCTATATATCTAGTCTATGTAGAAGTAGACATTCTATCTACGTGCATAATAGTTTTGCTACATATGTGCATACATAGATATGTAACACTTATTAGAATTATTATCTTGAAAATCTCGTTAAGTTCGTGCGATTTAATCGCGATAGAAAATATTTATATAGTATTACACAGATTTGATTGCCATGATCTCTGTTTCTTTTCTAAATGTATCGGATTACACGTTTACACGGAGATCAACATGCTCTTCAATGTTTTATCAGTTCAAGCTAAGGTATTATCCAATGTAACATTAATATGATCGCGAGTACTGTTTAATTGACCTTGTAAACATGTTGAAAAAATTCCGAATAACCTTAAGCAATGTTCGTTCTATAAAAACATAAATAATATATGAACAATTATGTTACACAGACAAGCAAGGTATTCTGTACGAACAGATAAGCTAAAAAGTAATAATTAATTTACCGTAAATTTCATATATGCTTATTCTTCAGAATTACATATTGTATTTTAGATAACAGACAAATTGTTGGAAAGTAACGTTTAACTTATCGTTAAAAGTACCTCTAATACGGTCAGTTAGATATGTTAAATAGTAAGGAAGGACATAATGAACACGAATACAACGTAAGACTGCTTGTCCATGTATAGTGCAAAATTTAGTAAGCGAAGAACGATATGTCATTCCTTTATTCCTGAAGTACTTTGTACAACACAAAAGCATTACTGTTACGAAATGGAAAATTGAACTTCGACAAGAGAAAAGTGAAACAATTATACAATATAATTGCATTGATGATAAGTATAAACATTATGAGACATTGTCTATAAACCAAATAGTGAGATTAACACAATTGATATAAAGGGTATCCAAGTGTTAGCTACGTAATTAACTGTATCATTAAAACGTTATATATCCAATTCGTTGTTTCATAATTGTACCGACCCACGCAAAGAATGAAAATAAAGTTTATTATCGTCGGAAGATTATTATTTCGTTACGAAATATGATTCTTGCGACTTTGTAATACGAAAAATTTAATGTACAATGCGTATCTCTCGCGGATACGAATTTCCCTTTTGCAATTTTCTTTTCTTTTAGAAATAATACTATGTATACGTTAAGTTTAAACGAATTAAACGAATAAGATTCGTTATCGATACAAAAATACTTAACGCAATTTCTGAACAACGTTGTCGAAATGTACTCTTCTTAATATCTTTCAGATATTATCTCTAATTAATAGGGAAAACAACTTGTAAGTGAGGTGCTCCTAATTTCATTAATTACCAAAATAATCGATATCATTATGATAAACGAACAATAATATTTTTCTAAGATACTGTGTTTACAAAATTAATTCCCACCTGTATGAATTTTCCTTTCCTTTCTCCGTCGTCGACAGAACGAAATTTTAAAGACATAACTCACAGAATTGAAAAAAAATAAAACTCTAATTTGAATAGAATTAACATATCGATTCCTTGGTGAGTTCTACAGCGAATTAGGTTTTAAGATTTTATGATTTCTCGAGTCTAAATTTATGACTTGACACGCGGTGCTAATATAATAAATAATCGGGATTCTCTTAAATCCTGAATTGTCTTATTAGAAACACAGAACGTACGTGTGCTGCTAACGCATCGCATACATCAATGGGTTCTAATGTATTTCGCCACGCTATTGATAATTCTCATCTTAATGTCGTTCCAATTTATGTCGACGAAATCCTCGGATCGCGTAGACCATCGTGTATCATAAATGCTAATTGACTGATTTACAATTTGATCGTACGATAATAATATTTGGATGTCTATAGTACAAAATATATTCAGATCAGATTTATGTGTACATATGTATAAAAAATTCATAGTTTTTAGTTTTTTTTTGTCTACATATACTTATATTTTAGAATATGTGAATATTCGTAGAACTAACAACCTTTGCGATCACGATGAGAAGATTAAAAAAACATTTAATGGGTTGTAGTATCGAATGTAGATAAAATATTGAATATGAATGAGTATAGATGGAAAATAGTTAAAATCTATTTAAAAAATACTACATCTTCTTCTTCTTCTTCTTTTTCTTCCGTGTTTTACGTACATCGACGCAAAGTCATGACCGATGACGTTGCATCTGTACGGCTCTTATTTCTTTTTTGTAATACTAATATCGTAGTAAATTAAAAATCTCATTTAGAAAATGTACATTTTTTATATTTAATATTCATAATAGGCGTGCACTTTGATGTATCAAGCTTCTTAAATTTAATATTATGAGAAATAATAATACTCTCGACGTTAAAGCTGCAGGTTTATCTCTTAAATTAGTATGCTCTTTCATCGGACAAAACAGTGATTTAAATACATTTCACTTTGAAAATAAATCGATGGTCTTGTCAAAGATCATCCTTCTACAAACGAGATATTAGGCATCGGTATTATACGAATATTTTTAACGCGTACTTTTAAAAGCAACGCAAACACCGATTAAACCACACATTTTGTTCGTATTCAAATAGGATCATTCGTAATAGACCACAGATATTTATACAAAACTGCTATATTGTTACGCATACTAAGTACTAAAAGTAGTGGTAATGTTCTACTAATACTTGAAACGCGAAATATTAAGTAAATACAAGTACAATTTTTCAGGATACTCCGATAAATGTATCCAATAGGTGTCCCAATCCTAACCGTAATGTTACGTTTATTGACTGGCGGTATAAGTAAATTATGTTTGGACATTTTCGTTACACAAAGCGAATGAAGAGAAATTCCGACCCTTTTATCGTATAAAGCTTACATTCTAAACATTTTATTAAATGGACCGTGTGGATATCCTTACTTACTTCGATTATTGATGAATTGTGTGTCTCCACGATAAGATGACGTTTCCACTGACGAAAAACAAATCGACCACGTTTCGATAAAAGTTAACAAGGACAAATGATCGTCGAATGTGTGTACCCTGCTACTGAAACTCTAGACAATTATACGTTACATAACAAGAAGTGGTATAAAAGGGAAGCTATCATCCACTACATCGCAGTCGATCGTTATAACGCTGGCGAAATATTCCAAGCGGACATAATCGATCGTGTCTTAATTACTCCGAGTGCCTCAAAATAAGGTAAATAACACCATATCGACACTACAAATTGTACATTGTTAGGCAACATATTGCAAAAAGTAATTTATTCTGAAAAATAACTATTTAAACTTCAATATATATATATATATATCGTGTTTATCGCGAGAACAACCGGAACCGGTATCACGCTACGAATATCGAACTACGTGTTTACGATGTGGTGCAGAGTGCGCTAAGCTCGAAGTCACGCGAATGTTTAGACGACTAATTTCATATTCAACGTTTTGTATGCTTAGGGACATGAGGGCGCTAATAGCATTCTGCCTAACGGCATTGCCTCTGGTCGCTTCATACACATGGACACCGACCGAAAAATATGTGAGCAACAGTTTGGCAAGCGCATCGGTCTATCAGATCTATCCCAGAAGTTTCAAGGACAGCAATGGAGATGGCGTTGGTGATCTTAGAGGTACGTTCCTCTTTTTCCTTGACAATTTCAGTTTTTAGAATGTTCTTGTATTTTTTAATTAGGACTTCCTTTTTTTCTCCATTACTTACGATCCCATCGATTGTTTAATGTACAAAAGCGTTCATATCTCCTTTTAAATGGAATTCTACAATTTTTTATCAACTAATTAATTCTCTACAAAAATGGTACTGAGGTGCTTGAGCCGTTTGGCTCTTGAGAGCCGCTTGAGATGTTTAGTAGTTCAAGAGATATATCAGTTTTAATTTCACGAAATTTAGCGTACGAAAGATAATACGTTCCTCGTACGCAAATTTTTACAAAGTTTTACAAAAGCAAGCATTTTTCGATCCAAGTGCCTCGATACTTTTTTCTTTCTAGGGAATTAAAAAATGTATCGAATGGTTAATAAAAGCTTATAAAATTCCATTTAGAAAATGAGTACAGTGGTACTGTCTCGGTGCATCGTTGTATATTTAAAAAAGTGAAAATTCCTTTCTATCTCTCGCCAACTTATTATTACTCGATGTTAATACGTAATTATGAATATATTAGAAGAGTTTGGAAAACCGTTTATTATTACGTATATAATCATAATCAAGTATACGTCAATCATTTTATTATGTATAGATAATATCTATTGAAAATTTGTGGTCACATAATAAGTATCATCTGTTCGATATATATAATTTTATAAGGTAGAATTTGTGAAATTAATTAATAATATTTACTAGTAATTTATTTTCTCAAAAAGTTTCGATTTATTGAACTTTTATTTTTACTATAGTAATAAAATAATACAGTCTACCGAAGGGAAAATGAAATCTAACTGTTGTAATCGTAGGAAATGATTTTTTACTCAGATAATGTACTGCTAGTTACAAAGGATAATTGAACGCGAAACGTTTGTTACGCGGTTGATCCACATCGGTGTCACGGCTCGTAAACAGATGTGTAATTGCTTTTCTTTTTCGCGTCGTCTTCCGATTTGTTTGCGCGATTATGTAACCACAACGAACAAAGGCAAGCACGGTACGGATGTAATTAACAAGGAAATCTAAAAACGCAAACGTTAGCCGAGAAAAAGGAAAGTGAAGCGCGACAATCGCACGTGGTGAACTCTGCGGAAGAAATTAATGTCGCTTAAACGCGAAAATAAATTTTAACGGAACTTCCGTTGCGTTCGCCTCTTCTGGTCGCTTTGACGCGGCTTAAGAGCGACGTGTTCCGGAAAAGAGTTTCAGCCTTTTTGTAATGCTCGAGCCATTACGAAAGATTTACACCTCTGTGACTTCATGTCGCAAGCAACGTCATTGGAAAATAATTTTCAAGTTCCCGTTAGTTGAAATTTAACGAACACGTTCTCTTTTTATTTTTCTAAATGAAATGTTACATGTATGAAACTTCGACGTATATTTTTCTGCGTTAATTTTTTATTCTATTTATTTTTATTATACGCGGTGGTCGACGAATTGGTTGTCACGATGTTTAAGCTGGTCCTGATAATTCAACGAAGATATTATTTCAAGAAAAAGTCTATTGCTATCAAATGAAGAATTTAATGACGTAAAAAAAATTTCAAAAGTGATTAACATCAAGAATAGAATTTAATAGACATATCGAATTTAGATTACAAATGAAGAGAAAAGGATAATGATTGAAAATCATCGAAGAATTCAGGCATATTTGGGTTAATTTTCAATTCACGAGGCGATAGATAAGAACTGAAAGAATCGATAAACCTTGCCGAATAGATGACATTCTCGATGTCGAACATTCGATATATCGTATTATATTTTTCTACAATGCTCAACTTCTTATTCTACATATCCGAGTAATTTACATTGTTTTCACAAAGTTTAAAAACATTTTATTGTAACTTAAACTTGAGATAAATTTGTTTCAGTATGTCTAAGATCCCTTTTAACCAGCAATAACGATTATAAATGTAGACTGAAATGTTTCTTGTTACAATATTTTCTTGAGATAAAAATCTTCCAAAGGAAAATAAGCTACACTGATAACGAGCAACTGTCAGATAACAAGACCAGAAGGATGTAGGTTTGTACAGTAAAAGAGTCGAGAGTTTGTTAGAAAAGAAGAATCAAGAGAGAAATAATGTAAAAGCATGGAAGATGTTTACTTATACACGAAAAGAAATCAGTAATACCTGAGTTATTAATAAGTATCCTCATTAAATTTTCCTTGTTTCTTAAGAGCAATGTCCTAAAGTTACTAAAACATTCTGCTTAAATGATATGTGGAGTCTTCATTTTTCCAACGTTTCATTTAACGAATGTCACGTTTCAAACGTTAACTTGAATTGCGGAAACATTAGAAATTGATCTCTATGTATATTACCTATAAACAATTCTGCTCGAGGAAACTTTCTTGCTTATAGCTTTTATAATTCTTTCCAGAAAACTTGAAATTAAATAATTTTCGTAAAAGGTACCAAGCATTTCTGTGCAAGGAACTTGAAAACGGTAGCAGATTTATCGTTGCGTGCGTTAATAATTCAATCAAATTTATTTAAAAACACACATTTCGATCAAATTGTCTTCTTTTCGAAGATAATTTATTCGTCGAAAGAATTCGACTAAGAAAACGAGATATTTTCTGTTACAGGTGTCATACAGAAGTTGAATCATCTGGTCGATGCGAACATTGACATAATTTGGTTATCACCCATTTTTAGCAGCCCTATGGTAGATTTCGGCTACGATATCTCAGATTTCCGAAACATCTACCCCACATTTGGTACGATAAAAGATTTGGAAGACCTGATCCGAGAAGCGCACAAAGTGGGTATAAAGGTTTTACTGGATTTCGTCCCGAACCATACGTCGGACCAGCACGAATGGTTCCAGAAGAGTTTGAAGGGAATTAAGCCTTACAGTGATTATTATATCTGGCATCCAGGAAAAGTATTGGAAAATGGCACCCGTGTCCCGCCATCCAATTGGGTAAGTATCATTTAAATTACTTAAAAAACGTTCTTCAACCCTCAAGAACTACGATGGTTCGAATAGGCAACACGCACATTTTATTTGAATATTACTGTTCTGTGATAGTGCCATAGTAAAGTTATTTATAACCACTGCGAATAGTAATATTGTCTATCATTATGTACCATCTGGTTTTTTTTAATTCTTATTATCATAATGATATGCAACCCGTTGAATTTTAAACACATCCGTCGTTCCAGATTTTTCAATTTAAGACTCACCTTTGCGCTCGTAATTTACATTAGAAGACCTCGTGAAATACAACTGCCGGTATTCCTTGCTCGATGCTCGAGCCGCTTTAATTACTCGAAAAAAATTAAATCGCCAGTATTTACATATTTCACGTTCCGACGTATCTCGTTTGTATAGTCGCCCAATGTCCATAAACAGTTACCTAATACTATTTTAATAGAAAAACAGTGAAGCGAGTTTTCGAATTTTTCTACGTCGCATTTTCCGTTAATTGGCGCGGTCGAAATATTTTCACGCGAAACAGTCGTCGATACGCAAATAATATTCATGAGACCTTTTGTATGATTCGTGTAGCGAAGAATTATAAAAAGAATGTCAGCAATGTTAGTAACTGTAAGGGACAAGATATATATAAAAAGGTATAAAAAAATACCTTCGTGCCTTCTTGGTTGAAAAGTTTTACCGATCTCCAGGGTTTCTTACGATTAGGAATGAAGTGCACTCGATAAAAGTTTGAGATAGAGTCTAGTCATTCGATGCTTTCAACAGAGGTGAAAATATGTTATAATTTCATTTAGAAATGGACTTCACGATGCGAGAATGTCTTGTCACGATCCATTAAAGTTAGAGGATAATTACTTTTTAACAATTTCATTGAGAAGAAACCTTGATATTATTTGGTTGTTCGGAAACTTCATAGTGAAATTGATTGTGCCATTAAAGACTAAACGAAACATTTCTAATTAATCAATTGCAGAATCTAATCAAAAGTACTATTTGATTAAAATTAATATTTTGATATTTGATAAAAATTCGTAATGATTAATTCTCTTTCGATTCTATTAAATACAGCGTAGAATATATTCACTGTCAAAAACGTAAAGAAGTTTTCGAATAGCTGAATATAAATGATCTTGAGAAGGCAGAGAAAAATGGAAGTAGAAGTGACAGTAGAAATGATGGCCGACAATTTCGTAAGTTTGTATCAAAACTTTTCCAAAGATTTCACGATTTATGGTAGACTCGTAGTAGGCGAAGAATATGAAATAGTATACTGCATATCAAGAACCTCGGAACAGAAATGGTAAAATATCAAAACAATGTTGCGCGGCGATAGCCTGCAGAAATTTTTGCACATACGCGTTGCTCGTTATTTCCTCGTGAAAAGATCTGTTTATATCCTTTCATCGCCTAAACGATGCTTTTTTCGTCGAAATTTACATTTCTTCTTCGCTTGTAAACGCAGAATGTAATGTAAACTGTAAATGTAAACCATCGGTCGTTTCTATTCTGTCGTTATCGATCGGAAAAGATCGTTCAACAACAACCAAAACTGATACAAATCGATTGGCATCGTTGTTACTTGCAGTTATGAAATTCAATGGCCGTGTCTCGCTTCGAGAGAAAAATAGTCAAACAACGTAGAAATTGAAACTGACAATTAAATCTTTCTTTTGTTGGGCATTTGAAACTTCAATGGCATAAATATTCAGTTACTTTCGAACGATCAACTTTACGATAATTAATTTTAACGATAAGTTCACGATAACGTTCGTTACGATCGTGCAATGCCACTGATCTATCACTGTAACAATTTTAAAAGTAATATTGACCTTTGACATGTTTCACATTGACCAATGACTTTCACTGCGCAGTATCTTTCATTACTTCAAATTATTTAGCGAGCAAGATGATATTGTTATAAACAAAATATTCATTCAGCGATATCGTAATTACTTTCACGTTTTTTGAATAAATTACGCAGCGTTTCGATACATTTCATCTATGTACATATATATTTCTGACATTTTGCGTATCGTTTTAACGATAATAGTCACAATTGCTTTGAACCGGAAGTAACATCGTTCGAAATTAGGAATGAATATTTTTCGAACGTAATTTTGAACGAAATTTCCAGAATTTTTAATTCGTTCTACTTTCAAAATGCGATTCGGAAATTTCGTCAAGTATGACATTTAGAATTCCATCTTTGTTTAAAAATGTAATTTCATGTTCTGAAAAAGGCAAGCTCGCATCACAGCTGAAGACTATGATGTTCACGGCGTTGTCCGAAAAATTTCAATTACTTTTTACACTTAATTTAACTTAATTAAACAATTTTTTAAGCATCCGTTTCGACACAACGTGGTAAAAGCTTATGCAATCTTTGTTCATCCTCTATGCAAATTTACAAACATATATTCTCGCGCAGGTGTCCATTTTCGGTGGATCAATGTGGACATGGCGAGATGAACGTAAGGCGTATTATCTGCACCAATTCACAAAGGAACAACCTGATCTTGACTTCTATAATCCACAAGTGGTACAGGAAATGCATGTGAGTATCGTTTGAAAAGTACATAGTCGTCACAATAGTCGTGTTCCATCGTATTGCTAATCGAATTTCAAACAGCTTCGCATAATACACGTAGGTAATGTGGCAATTGCTCTAATTAGCTTCATGAGTCGTTTATACCTCAACGACTGCCACTTTAGTATTCGTTACTTTCATGAATGAAACGTCAGAAAATCTTTGGAAAAATATTTGAACTTGGCATGGAATCCACGATCGATCCGAATCCATCCAGGATTCCGGCGATGTCTCGTGACTTTTTTTCGGAATTCCGCGGTAAATTTGAATTTTAATGGGCGCAAATTCGTTCGATGAAATTCGACGGACATCGCGAAAACACGGTCGGTTAAATTCAGTCAGCCACGGTTGAAATTCAAGTAGGGCTGTAGCCGCTCGTTCCACTATCCAGCAAAATATAAATCTACGGTTGCGAATGTTATACCTATGTCGGGTTTGAACGACCATGGCTTAAAACATGCGAAATCGAGGGATACCTGGTACTTGCTTCATCGAATTTAAATGAACCGAAGGGAGAAACACGGCGCGATTGCGAGAAAGAAGTTGTAGAATGCACATAAGAACATTATACAGTTAGGTTTTTCAACTATGCTCTAAAAAATATTTCGAATATCAGTCATCTGTAATTAAATGAAAAATTGATCATTTATGATATTCGAATAAGAAATAATATTTATTACAGTGTAATCTCGTTTATCCTTATTAGCTTCAGACGTACGGATTTATAGTTGAGCTTTCGTACATGAAATTATTTATTTGTCCTTTCAAAATTCAAAGACTTTTAGATAATTATACACGTTAGCGAAAATAAAATAATTTATGTTAACTTGTTAATAGATCGATATGACCGAATTGTTTGATATAATAAAAAAGCAAACACGAACGATAGATACAATCGTAAATATTACGCGAGAGCCTCGATAAATGGCAATCTATAATAGAAGTACTCGTGGCCAATTTCGCCGCGAAATCTTTCGGATATCGACGTATTTCTCGCGACCATTGACTAATACGAATCAACCGTACGTTACTATATCTTTCACCTACGATTACCTGTAGAGTCCAACAGTACGATATTGACATTTTAGCGCGGAAATCTAACGAACCCGACATCTTTGTTATAGAAACGTTACGAGTACAAATTTACCAAAGTACCGAACGTACATACGAACATAGAAGTAACAGAATATAACGTGTAGAGACTTGAATTCATGAATAGTCATGTGAATCGGAAATAATAAAAGTATACCAAGGGAAATGTATTGGTACAAAGATAGAAACGAACGAAATCAATCGAATTATCGGATGGTAAGCACGTGTACCTGTCAATTCAGAACCTGACTTATTTAATTTCTCGCGTTGGGAAATTTACAGAATTTACTAAATAAAAAGAATTTTATTTCTTTATATTAGAATCTTTTACGTAGCTGAATACGATCGTAGCTTCGACATACGTATACAGTCGATTTTTATAAAGCAGATTTATTTCCAAGAGGACACGTTTCTGTAAAACAATCATCATCTTATGCTTCTAAAAGCACTTTCCACGGATAAGGAACATTCGTTCGGTTCGTATTTCTCTTTTACGCCAATTTGTTTTCGTCTTTTTCTCTGGCTCAACGTAATCGTTTCGCTGAAACAATTCGGCGGACTATATGGCTTTCAAGAGTACGACACGGTCATTAATATAATCGTCGATGGGAAAAACTTTGAATTCGTAAAAAGTTTCATCGTCGTAGCTGGACCAAACGATAAAAAACAATGTAGAAATTAGAAATATGATTTATCATGATTTTTATCTGTGATCTACATGCATAATATATATATTATCTCAACACGTAATAATATTTAAGATTAACATATATATATATATATATATAATAATATTTTCGTTCTTAGATACGTAAAAACACTATTTCCAATGATATATTTCTCAAATAACATGATCTAACTCTGTGCTTATTGATATATTACAGGAAATTTTGAGATATTGGTTGAAGAAAGGCATCGATGGTTTCAGAGTAGATGCCTTGCCATTTATTGCCGAGGACATGAACTTCCCAGATGAACCGTTGTCAGGTAAAACCAACGATTCTTCTAGCCCTGACTATACCGATAGGATATATACCATGCATCTGCAAAAAGATTACGAATTAATCCCTGGATGGAGAAACGTCTTGAATGAATTTAAACAACCAAAATACATATTCACCGAGGCATACGCGAACACGTCGGCAACGATGAAGTACTATAAATATGGAACAGACTTCCCCTTCAATTTTGACCTGATTCAACACGTCAATTCGTCAGCGAACGCAACAACCTTAAAATCTGTGGTTGATAATTGGATGAAGAACATGCCGAAAGATAGCATTCCTAACTGGGTGGTAAGTTGCTAATATTTTCAGAAAATTGATTAACATATTTAAGAGAAATTTTAAATTGGATTTATAATTAATATTGCTTGATCGTCGCTATCATTCATTCTATTAGATTGTCATTTGTCCCCATAAAACTTTACACACATAGTTTCTTCAAAATATTGTACATTCGGTCAAAATAATTTCTACATGGTTCGACGCGCTTTATCAATGTCTAAGTGATTTTATCATTTCAAATTTATCAAAATTATTAGTATTGAAGTTCCAAATTTTCTCAACTGGGATTATCACAGTTCGCAGTTTCTTTCAAAATAATTCATCCACCGAAAGATTGTCTGGCTGGAATATAACAAACTTACAGCGTTTACCACCTTCGTAAATTTAGAGGAAGAATACGCGAGGAACACTATTGTACGATCAGGAAAAATTATCTATTTATATACTATACATTCGTACTTTTCAATCATAATCTAGTTAACCCTCATAATCGTAATTCTATCTTATGGTAGCATTAAAATTACAAGAAAGTATCCTATCGCTTCTAGATTATTTCAAGAAGAATTTCATTAGAACAGTTGTTTTCTTAAAATTTGTTTAGCACTTATATCGTTTATTATTTCTATAACTAGTTCTCCTTTTATTTCAATAATTTTACTCCTATCATATTCGCTCATATCGCACTTTTCGCAAAATTTCGAATATCTTCTCTTCAAAATTCGTAACAGGATGACAAACTTCCATGTTGGCATTTCTGTGTTCTCACTCACTCGCGCACACACACGTACGCGCGCGCTCATACAATTGTGGATTTTAGTTTCTGCAAGCTCGGCGAGGATCTGGAAAATTTTCTTCGCCAAAGCCTTCCTCGATTCACTTCTCTTCGTCTATATTTGCTTGCCGGGAAGTTGAACGACGTGATTGTAAATCGAAGGAAAATTAAATTACCCTGGAAGCAAACGCACGCAACTGGTCGAACGTCGTTCGATTGGAAAAATGGTTGATAGCACCTAACTGTTTCGAATTCGAGGCTGCGCGATTGAACGGCAGAGGCAACGCGTGAACGAGCTTGAAAAATGTCCACAAAACGCCTGGAAGAGAACGAAACGAGCCTCTTTCCGCTCGCGTTCTTCGAATTCCACGAGCGCATCGAGCTTTTGTCGAGCTCGTGTGTGCATCGGGCATTCGATCGGAAACCTAAAATTTCAAGCCTTAAAATCGATATTTCTATGTCGAGGAAAATCAACAAAAAGCGTTTGTTGGAAGAAATAAGGCGATCAAGGAGAAAAGCAGAAAATCCCCAAACATATGTGTTTAAGCTAAAATATCATCAATTCAATACGATTACCGTTAGTTTAAAAAAAAAAGATAACGATGGATATTTTAAATTTTTGAATACCTTAAAATTTTGCGTGCAGGTCGGAAACCACGATCAAAGACGATTGGTATCGAAATTAGGAGAACCACGAGCTCGTGCCCTCACTGTAATGACGCTTCTGTTACCTGGCGTAAGTGTGACGTATAACGGTGACGAAATCGGTATGTCGGACACTTGGATCTCTTGGGAAGAGACACAGGACCCGCAGGCTTGCTTGGCTGGTATACTAAAATACAATACTTCGTCTAGAGATCCCGCGAGAACACCGTTCCAATGGGATGACTCCGTTTCTGCCGGTGAGTTTCCAATAAGATATAACTTTCACGCGAATAAAAAAATTTTCAAACGAGCCTCGATTTTCACATTTTTAACCCTGGTACGTTTGTCGAATCATTTTTTGAGGTATCATTTCTCCATCGTGCCATAACATGTTTCACTCTCACAGATGAAACTATTTCATTCTATATCTATCAGTTATCTTAAAATCAATTTCATCTTGTCACAGTAACAAAATAATAATACATAATGTAGTAATTGTTCATCAACGCATAATTATTACTCACGATACGATAGAGGAAATGTTATCTTTTGAAAAATGCGAATTGTAGATTGTATCCTTTGTCTGTACAAATATCACAGATACTGGTACGTTTGAGATAAACCTCGTGTGAGATTTCAAAAAAGCTCGCTCCAATTCCAGAAACTCTGGTTAACTAACTACAATTAATTGATTAAAAAAAGAAAAAGAAGCAATAGTCGCAAAAACTATAACCAAGTATTTCGATCTGCAGGATTCTCCACGAATTCCACTACCTGGCTGAGAGTCAACGATAATTACAAGACTGTCAATCTGGCTGCCGAAAAGAAGGACAAGAACTCGTTCTATACCCTCTACAAGAAAGTCTCAACGCTGAAGAAGTCACCGTACCTTAAAAAGGCCGACTTAACTACGAAGCTGTTGAGTGAAAACGTTTTTGCATTTGCCAGGTAAGGATAGTGTACATGTAAATCAAGATGATACTACGACGATTCATATCACGATTCACTCGTCGAATATATTGCTAAACGCGAGAAAATTATGATTAATAGCGTGGCAGTATGTATTTATACTATTACTTATAAATGTTCAAATATTTTGGTCGATTTGTAATTAATGCTGAATTAATAATTAGCAGTAATATTTACTAATTTTCATAGAATTGCCAGACTATACGATTGGGTCGTCTATTAAAAGACAAGAAGAATATATTTCAGTATTTACTATGTACACTACTACATTTGCTACTTAAAATTTACTATTTAAATATCACAGGTTCTATTAACTTCGGAAGTCTTTCTGCAACATTAAGAATCTTCTTCGTCAGGCTTATAATTCAGAAATTAAAGAATCTGAGAACAAAGAGCTTGCCAAATAACAAAATAGTTTGCAAACGCCAATCTGCCATGCATAGCTTCGATGATTATAAAATATAAAATTCTTGAGGTTTAATTTATTCATTTAATCGATACATTTGATCTGTACAAGTACCTTTGTACAATAGCGTACAGTTGCTTGATCGCGATCATTGGCGTTTGCAATACGATGAGTCATGGTACTAAGAATGCCTTCGTTTCTTAACGATACACTGTATATATGGAATATCATAATTTTTTCAGGGAAACCAAGAAAGATGGATCTGTCTACACAATAATAAACTACTCGGATGAGGACGACGTAGTGGATTTGTCAGCATTCCAAAACGCACCGAAGAAATTGGATGTGTTTTACGCTACTGCTAATTCTACTATGCTTTCTACGTGAGTGTACAATTTCTCCAATTTTATTTATCTAAATTGCTTCGCTGCCATGACAAATTTATGCAATTGCGTCGAGTATCGTTTCATAGTTTCCTTCCTTTCTCCAACACGGTGGAAGATGTGAAAAGCAGTGGAAATAATTCGCAAGCTGTAACGTCGTTGTTCAAATTGAAAGAAAAAGATAAAGAAAAGGTAGAAGGGGAACGAATGAGACAGAAAGATGTCATCAATTATTTGAAGAGAAATTGCATATTTAACAGTAATTGATTAAATAAGCAACGTAACATCGTTCAAATTTGTTGAGATTCGAGAATAAAAAGATTTACTTAATCCTTGCTGCGTTCCTTTAATCATTTTCGATTCAATTGTACTTTTCTAATGTTTAAAGGTATCTCAAGTTCGAAGAAAATACGAAAAACTGCTGATTTATATTAAACAATTTTATGTTAAACGTTTTCTTGAAACGTTTGAAATATTTTCTGTTCCCTAAAATGAAAGCAAGATTGTAATATGAAAATCCGAGGAGCGCAGTTGGATTAAGTGACTCTCACGTTATTCTGTTCCCTGTTAAATTCTTAATCCCATAGAATTATTTCATGTTTCTGCTATCATGTACTGTTTTTTTTTTCTTTTTTTTTTTTCTAATTAAATTATCCTATTACTTGCTACCTTGTTAAGTAGAAACGTTTATTTCGACATCTTATCAAATTAGTTCTTTGCTTGACTATATTTCTTTCTTTTAAATTAATTTCCATTTTATTATATATAAATTTCTACTGCATTATTTTTAGAAACGATGTCTTTAAATTGATGCTTTAAAAATCCGTTTATTAAACATTGTTGCGATGATATTAATTTTGTAAATTTGTTTGTTTGTTGGGAATATAGATACAAGGTCAAGGACATCAAGAAAGTATCGGTTCCTGCCACGGCAGTGATAATCCTTACTACCCCAGATGCCAAATTGAAGTAAATCTAAATCTACAACAGATCCTCACTGTTTTTAGATTCACATATCAATATGTACCTCTAAATATCAATAATTTAAAAATATAGATTTTCTCTCGCAAATCGTTGTATTTACATCTTACTCATACCCTTTTGACATGCATAGTTTTAAAATGTACGCGCCGATACAACAATATTGCATATAACGATAGTACAATGGCCAACGTTTCGAAAATAATCCAGTTACAATAACTTATCGTACAGCCACGATTTGACGACCATTAAACTTATCATTGCCTATCGTGATTATTATAAAAATATAAATCCTGCTATTAATCGTGAGACTGAGTGGAAAAGCGATACGAGTGCGTTTTTCCAAGAAACGAGATAAGTAGGGAAGACAATAGGTACAGATTTATTTAAAAAGATATTGTTATGGATAGTCTGCGATCGCTTACGCTTTCATTGAAATGTATTTTTAATTTAAATTAATTAGTTAATTTAAATCAAATAATATAAAACTTTCATTGAAAAATGGAAAAATATATAGGGCTCGCGCAACATAAAGAAATATATCAAATAAACTACTCGTTAAAATATTTCTTAGGTGAAACAGATCTCCACTTATATACTCGTAAAAGTTTTTCTTCGTGAATGTTCAAATACTTTCGATTTCTCTGCTAAAACTCAACTTTGGTCAAAATTTCCTCAGATTCAAAATGTTCTTACTCGTATCGCTTGCCCTTTGAATCTTTTAATTGTTTTTCAAATGTCTCCGACCAAAGTCTATTAAATCAAAAACCTTCGAATTCCAAACTGTCGACGTGCTAAAAAGCCAACGTTCACGTCGAAACATTCACCGAGGAGACAGCCACGGGTTAAATTGGCCGAAATTCACGATACGAATCGAGGACCAGATTCGATTAACCGGCCTTTCACTTTTTTTTACCCGAAGGTAAAACTGGCCTAAGAGCGTGAACGGAAGCGACCGCGTATCGGTTCCACCATCGATGTGGCCACGTCAATCAGCTTGCCAATTATAATCGTCGCTGGATATCCATGGTGGATTTCGTGTTTCAGCCCGTAAGAATTTCACTCGTCGACTTTCGCAAAATTCCTGACCGATCGAGAGGCGGTCGTGGTCGCTGCTTTGGGGCATTTCCTTCAATTCACCGTTAAAAAATTCGCCGTTCGAGCTTCATTCCGCATGCAGGCCGGGTGAAACAACCGGCGAAATTGGGTGCTCGAAAACGCGCCATCGTTTCGACGAAGAAAGCTGTCCTAAAGCGAACACGCTCGAGTAGGAAAACGAACGAAACTTTTCAAATCGATCGAAATTCGTATATCTATATCGACGTATCGTGTCGCTGTTTGTCGTTGATAGCGGCATAATTCAAAACACGTAAATTTTAGAGGATTTATTTAATTTACAAAGAAATCTTCGTGAGTCATTTCAACGACACTGTAAGGCTGACTTAACACAAGGTATGCCACTGTTTGCGAATGCAGTACAACCTTCCACTTGTAGCGTCACAAAACAACTGAAGATAAGCCGGTGTTGTTGTAAGACTAAGACCACGTTGGTAGTGACATTTGCAATAATATTGCATTCTGATGCAAAGCTGATGGAATTATAAATATACCGTTTTACATGATAAGAGTACAAACATAATGTAAACTCGGTAACAGTGAATTTGAAATACTTTCAGTCGTGTCACTATCACTGCCGAGCAGCGATATTATAATTCTATACTGGGTGTTTCTAACTTTTCGCAACAAGGTGTTCCATTCTTGCGTATAACTTTTTAATACAACTCTTGGCCAATTATATTTATACAATATTCTGCTCTTCTTTATACATACACAGCTTTTATGCAAACAATTTGGCCGATTACGCTTAATATAAATAATTTTAGCTAGATTTCAGAAGATTCGACAATTCCCTCTTAATTTTCTTACCATAACGTAATATATACTTTGTTTCAGATACCGTATCGCTGATCTGAATTTGTAAAATGGCTTGTTTCCAACTACTTTTTGAACATACGAAGATAAGATCGTAAAAAAAAAAAAAAAAATGACGCAAAGAATGTCCCAATTTTGGGCCTGGATTTTCCCGAAACTCTTATGTAACTTGTCTGTGCAGCGAAAGACGTAACGTTCGTTCGTCATCGCAACTTCAACGTGTATGTATCAAAGTTTCCTATGTATCGAGCTGCCGTGACTGTTTGACTCTTTAGAATTGCTTCTTATGTTTTATGAAACGAGTTCTTCCCTCTATATTCATTTGCACCAGAGAAACTTTAAAAGAGAGAACAGACCAGAATCGCAGAAAGAAAAATTTACTTTTTATTCTAATACAGACAAGTATACCTTTAAAATAGAAGGTGTCGTAATTAGGATGAGTCGTAGGACGAAATGAAAATCACAATTAGGGCATTTTAGAGTTATACACGCGTGCTGTTTCGTTGAAGGAAAATTAACGTTGAAGACGTAAAAATTTAATAATGCAAGCGACATAGTAGATTCTTTCTTTCGTGCAAATGCATTTGGAAAACGAACACAGAGAATTTTGGAAGCAAGTCGCTGCAACAACCGATTCGATCTTGGAATCTAGACGATGCAAAGAAAAACGACGTTTGCATGCGAATTTCGTTTCATTCCTCGCGCGTACACATTTTTTACATTGCAACGAATCGAGTATTTATCGATCGTATCGATCCTTTCTCCCTATCGGAATTCTTAAACTTTCGACGAGAAATTAAACTAAACGGTGAAAATTAAAAGCTAGTTCAATAGTAACGTTTACAAGAAAATGTGGAACATGTTACGACTGAGATATTTACATCAACGTTAATGAACAGATAAACCTTAAATATTTATTTCACTTAAGAATTGTTACGAGTACTTTGTATATTTTATATATTTTCGTACCTTTGACTTTCACATAAATGCAGAAAAATCTGCACATTCTACTTATTAATAACATAATAAATTATTCGTCGTAAAATAAATATTCACTACCTTTATTAGCATACGCTTGTCAAATCGAAAATTTTCTCATTCAGAAGCTAAAATTCGTCAGCCAGAGATAAAATCATGCGCGATGCTCCAATACTTTCGCTTAAATTCTATTTCGTGTAACAGGATCACCTGTTTATCCTTCTGCTCTTCGGCTAAAACGTAAAAAATATCACTGTTCGCTACGAATGGTTTGTATGGGACGTAATCCCGCACGTTTATACGGTTTTCTGATTTTTACCAACTTTCAGTACGCTGCTTGATAAACTTACGTCATTTACCAAAATATTCATATGTGCTGGTGGATTATGTTTTCGATGTATGTATTTCTCGATTGTTTTCGATATCTACTTTATATCAACGAAGATTGCGCGAAGGATACGATAAGATAAAATATCGTCGAATCAACGAAAAGTAACAATTCCGGAAATTTGTATTTTTTTCGTGAGTAAACGAAATACTACCAGGCACAAGTATTTTGACACATTGTACAATTTAATCGAAATATTTATGTTTTCGAAATATTTCTAATTAATAATTATTAAACATTTTCTAATTAATATTTTATACTTTCGAAATTATAAGAAGAGAACGGTTCCCTATTGTTAATTCTTTACCTATCGTACCAAGTTCAAACTAAAACAAAGAATATGCTTGCAGCTTCATGATTATTTACGACGAATGGTTGATACTTTGCAAGATTTGTATCTGTTTTCTATGACACACGTACTATAGACCTGTACATTGATCTAATAGATCGTTGTCTATACAGATAATTTTCTTTTTGTTTCTTTCCGACAAAAGCAAATATTAAATAAATCGTACTTTATACGTTTCAGCAATTAATTTTTATAAGTGTCATTGCGTGTTTGTTCGATTTCGTCATTTCGATATAACATCCACTTTAAAATTATTGTATATTTCTTAGAAAACTATAATAAAAAATTGTGTAATTCCGTTATACCTTTAATTCGTTTGTGCGATTTTTATCTCTTTTATATCTACATATGAATATCATTTCATATCTCGACCACGCATGAGTATCGTGTACATGATATTCCATTTTCGAATTTTCGAAATACAATCTACCATAACCCGTGATAAGCACCGTGATACCATTATACTTTTAATAGCGGTAAAACATTTGAATGTCGTGCTCAGAATGCTATCACAAACTTTCTAGGATCATTGAAACTATGATCGCTATGTTGCAAATTTGCTGATGTCGAATAAATTATTTTGTCCTTTACATTCGTGCGTTTTAACAACGTTCTATTCCTAAAATTATTTTAATTTCAATTACGCTTGTATAGTACGTATCCGATTGCGAGATAATAGTAAGGAAAATTATTTGAAAAATCATTTCAGGAAATATTTATTCAAAAGTATAAATGCTAACTAAAATAAAAACTTATTTCGTTCGACAGTTAAACGATAAAATCATTCGGAGTTATCAACGCGATAACCGTTTAAATAATCATTTTTCAAATATTTTACCAAAATAATGCTCAAGCCTAATATAAATGTATAAGTCAATATCGTACACGTAAAAGTTGCTAAATATCAGATTGTTCCAATGATCTTGTCCATTAGAAACACTGTAAAAATTATATTCCTGGAAACATCTCGAACGGTACATTTTCCACCATCGTATATTTACTGTCTTTTATTTGAAATGTTCAAAGAGCATCTTATAGAAATTGAAAGAATAAAGCTTATACGTATCTCGTCGTTAATAATTTAAAAATAGTATCTTGCACAAGTATGGTTAAGTATTACATCAGCAGTGTGTTTTAAAACCAATAAACTTACTACATTTCTGCGTTAATAAGAAGGGGAGAAGCGTAAAATCTATATAGGGTGTATTCTAGGTAATAAGAGCCAAGATAGACGAATAAATATGCTTGCCACGTGTTCTTTTAGTATAGAATTTTAAGATATAGACTGCAGACTGACGTCATCTTTATCATTAGACTACACATGTGTACATATATATATATATATATATATGTGTGTGTGTGTAGATTTTTTGAATATAGCTAAAGAAATGCAAGATAGATTTATTTCACACACTAAATATAATCAATATTGTAGAATAGTATTTTACTTTAAATATTTTATATATCGTTGCATATCGTATATACACCCGTTTGAAAGTTTGCAGCACAATTTGCTTTTCGAATGGAACAACTGTTTTTGTACATTTTCCCGAGGAAGAAGAAATATCATCGTTAAAACGTTAAATTTTTAAACAGGATCCCACAGTTACAGTTTCAATACTGTAAAGGAGTAATATTACGAATAAGATATTTGTTTACTTAAGGAAGCCATTATTTCCGTTGAAATCCTAACATGTGGCAAACTTTAAAACGGCAAACTCTAATATACATTTCTAGACTTTTCTATATATTATCGCACTTTTATATTGCCCATAAACATACAACTATTCACAGTTTAATCAATTCGTAATATTCATTGCGGATACTGTTGATTGATTGTCTGTATTGATTGATCTATCTGATACCAATTATCTTTCATAGGATTTGTTATAAAACCACTTCTGGCAAATATCATTGGATCTGATTGCCAGTTTAAAAAGTTGAGTTATTGTAACAGCAAGTAATTTGTTTCAGAGTATAATATGTTTTTGCTTCGGCTCCAAGATCGGTTGTTAAAGATAACTACCACCTTCTGAATTACGTATTAAAGAAGAATAGCGACAAAAACTTTTACTCTTTCTCTCTTTCATCTCAGTTTTGTGTTTCATTCGATTGAGTCATAAGCAATTACCGTTTTTATACACGAACTGCATTTCTCTTTTGAAGAAGCTCGGAATATAATTTAACGCCCGTTATAAAATATAACTTTTCCTTGTGTATTTAGTAACTTGACGTTTCTTATGTAAAAAAATTTGTTCATTTTGACGAAAAGAAAATTTATATAAAATCTTGTACACGATCGTCGTTATCGAATTTTGGTCCATTTAACGTTTAATTTGTGATCCTCGGGTTTAGGTTCGTTTCCAAGGCTGATCGTGTACGTTCAGGACGAAACACTAATTAACAAAAGAATCATCGAAAATTCTTTTTTCGATAATCGCCGTATATTATCATTAATTTTAGGATTCTTAGTCGTACAAAAAATTATATTATTATTTGATCTACAACTGCTTGATCTGTAAACACTGATCGTTGTTCTTAATAATATTACGATAATGTAGCAACGTGAGTTGAAGTAATTATTAAGATACTTTATCGATGTGAAATTATTGTTTACTTGACGCAAAAGATTCTTTCAAGTTTCTACGCTTGTTTTCATTAGTCAAGCGACTCGATTTTAAGTTGCTTGAAGTAACTCGATTAATCCGAGGTAGACTTTTTAAAAATAACATAATCGTAACTAAGAACTGGAAACTAAAAAAGTTCATAACCGTCCATCTGTATGAACAGCTACTTATAACTAGATGTCTGTGCAATTTCATATCTTTATGATCGTACAGGAATAGAATCTAAATAAAGGCTTGTTTTACACAGTGAATATTATAGTAATCGCATTATCTTGGATATGTTTACGCGGTTAAATTTACCATAAATTCATAAACAGCCGCATTCCTCTTGCAACTGATATCAACGACAGAAATTAAAATAAAGTAGCATTTTGCTAGTGAATTTGTATAACGAGTCTTTCTCACCGTACGTTCTAATTGTTTGCTACTTGTCTATGTTCGTAAAATTCAACAATTGCAAATATTCTTCTCAATTTTGACCCGAGATTCGTTGGTTGCAATAGAAAACATCTTCTTTCGTTGCAATATGTACAGATGAAACTTTGGTACAACTTCGAATTACCCACCGCGCAAAAAGAGCTGCCAACTTCTTCTCTCGTTCTTTGCCGCTTTCAACAATTTTCTTGGCACACGCCAACAAGGGCAAGTTTTATAAAATCTCCGCGCAACACAACTTTTCTTTCGAATTTCGCGGAATCCCGCTTCGAATCTCCTGTTTCCTCGTCGCGAAATTTAGCGTAAGGCGGGCGACTAAAATTCTCAGAGTCATGCACAATGTGAAGCTTATTCGACTTTGCAATTGACGTAACAGTCACAGGTTAACAGCCTTCAAACTTTCTAACGTTTCAAACATCTTACATACTTCGTATCTAATAATGTCTCAATTTTTTATTTTTAAAACTAATTTTTAAGATATCTAATAATAATAATCTCTAAATGTTTAACGCTAGAACTACGGATAATTAACACGAAGCTATTTTTACCAAAATCATTGAAAATGACTGGTCTTTAAAAAATACGTAATAATAGAATATTTTTATATTTATTGATTTATTACTTTTTTACAAAAGGAATTCCATGTTATGTAGTAGATTTTTGGTATTATTAATCCATCCGGGATCCCTAAAGGAGGGTTGACACATTTATAAAATTGTAGAGCCAGTCATTTTAACTGCTGTGGTATTTCTAACGTTAGCATCTAGCGATCTAGCGATTGATCCGGAATTTTCCTAATAACTGATATCATCGTATCGAATGATACGCAGTAAACATTAAAAAAAAAGCGTGAGAAGTTGTAGAAAACGAGGAAACTGGTTAATTGAGGCTCGATAAACAGATCCTTTTACACTTTGACAAGTACCAGTCATTTTGATATAAGTAGCCTTGATACAAAATTATTTTCGGTTTGAATACATAAAAAACAAAATAAAATTCATTCTATTATTCTTTTAGTTATCGTTGCGAAAGTTGTTACATCGTTGTGAGAAAAAATATAACATGAAGTTGGAATTTTAAAATAAAATTGTAAGACCAGCTAATTTGATTGGTGTGCTAGTTCTGGTGTTAAGACTAATTCAAGCTAACCCAAGCTAACCGAAATCTAAAGTCAAACTAAAAAATATTAAATAAAGAAAGTATGGATTACTGAAGTATGTAGAGTGGTTAAAAAAATATTTTTGTGCACACACTTATTTTTCAACGAAGAATTTTTCTTTCCTTAAATTCTACATTTCCTTTCCTTGGCATCAAATTGTTGCAATTATGTGAAAGAACTATCGAATGATACGAAATTTATTACAGTTGGATCTAAGCAACTAGCACATAAATGCGATAATAAACGCAGTGGTGTACAAATAATTTCTGTAGTCACAGTACAAATTATCGAATAGCTAAGCCAAGCCAATTTGAACGACGATTTCCTTCTTTATTTTCCTGTACTTGCAAATTGAAACGACACGAACACGTAATAATGTATACATATTTAAACGCAAACATATGTAAGCTATATTCATGTCCATTTATAAATCTCACTCTAACTTTCTTTCCTTTTCTTTCGTTCTTTTTTATTCTTAATTCCTTCACCAACCTACACGCTCCTCTGCTACGCAGCAAAGTAAAAAGTACGAAAAACACTTTTACGAGTATCTCGAAAACTAAAGCCGAGCGCAAGTTCTAAGTGAAATTATTCAGAATCATGACGAAGAAAATATTCGATGAACTCTAATCGATGTAATTACTAAAAATATCGTAAAAAATACATTGTAAAGGATACACGTACCGTGAAAAGGTGGAACGTCATTCAATTCAAATTGCTCGATTATCGTGCGATTTTTCTGTAGTACCATGTTATTCGTCGCGACTTTTCTCAATGCTCTGTTGATAAGGACACGCGACACGCTGCTCTTTTTTACCATCGAATTTGGCATATAAGAAGCCGAGTGATTGCGCGCCGCATCATTCAAATCATGAAGAACATCAGCTTCGTGGTGATCGTGCTTCTCGTTGCGGTCGGCCTGGCCGCCGCCGAGATCAAGAACAAAGGTTGGTGGAAGAATGCGGTTTTCTATCAAGTATATCCTCGCAGTTTCAAGGATTCGGACAACAATGGCATTGGAGACTTGAAAGGTAGGAAATCCGTAGGAAACATTAGGATGTTCAAGTATCTGGTAACGTTTCGTGACACGCGAACCGTTCGTTGCATCGTTTGAGACAGTTTAAAGAATATCGAGACGAAACAAATGTGAAACGATCGCGATTCACAAAAGCTAGAATAAATAAGATGTAATTTGAACAAATTCGCGATTTAATTATTAATGATAATTAATGAGAAATATACGCTAACCGGTGGAAAAATTTGGATACGGACGCAGTGGTGTGTGAAATATTCTGAAAATTTTATACGATCTTATTTATTAGTCTTCCTATAGATTTCTTTCTTGTAATGTTTCATTCGTTCTCTCGTGATCGTTTTACTCTGTGCTTGGACAACTAACATTTCGCGTTTCTTGTCACATCTTTAATTTAACTTTACTCACACCATATCTACACAGTATGGCCAGGGAATAAGAATTAGGCTCGGAGAAGATTTCAAGCTGGCAAATAAGGCTAAAATTGAAACGTCTAAGCCATAGAGAATCTATTTAAGTGTACGATACTGTAAACTACTTAAAAAAAGTAATAAACTATTGTAAAACATGGTCGTTTAAAGATCGCGATTCAAGCGTTCGTGGAAGGAAGTTTCGTAACGCGACATGTACATCTAGCGAAGTGTAATAACGTGATTCTTAAGGATTGTATCGTCATAATTGCAAACTACAATTGCCGAAGCTGACAGGTGTAAATCGTGTTCCTTTGAAAAATTGTCGGGGGAAACCAACAGAGAGATCGAAAGACTGTATAAATCTACATTATGAATTCTTGATATAAATAGTGATGATGATTTTGTTAATGGTTCGTGTTAGTTCCGCTTAATTAATCAACAAATAAATTAATGATTCGTCCGATCGTACAATTAATATTGAAATTAATTATAGTGTCTAAAGGTAGTATCGTTAGTGGTTAACGATATCTTAAGTGATGCATAAAACACTTGGGCATCTCGTGTACAGTGTTGGCAAACTTGGAACCAATCCAAGGTTTCAATTCCTTGCCTAATTACTATGATATCAGCGGTTATTCCCAGTTAACAGTAAAAAGTAACAGTGATTTTCTATAATAACGAAGGAAATAGGAATAAGCCAGTAGTAAGCGTTAACATATTTAGGAGATTTATACGTTGAACAGTTTTTTCTTATTAGATAAACGAAAGAATAGTCTGCAAACATCCTTGTGTATTTTTTCAAGTAACATCCTTTACTTTTAATTCTTTAATTCTGTACACGTTTCGCAGGAGTAGCATGGCGTACGATAACAAAAGATAAAAACAGTTCCGTAATATTTAATTGTGCTTCTAGCATCGTACTTCCTTTCTTTGATGTACGTGATGTAACGCGCGGTCTTCGAATGCTCGATGGTAATTAAAAGGATGTGTCGAATCCTAGAAAATGTCTCCTACGACGGTGGACTAATGAGATAGCGATAGGATCGATGATTATTTATTTAAAAAACGAATTAATTTAAATAATCGCGTTTCAGACTGTAGTTGGCATTTTTCCCATTTTCATCTTTTTACAAATATTTAATATCTATTAGTGAAATATCTAACTCTCCAGTATTTATATATTTAATATCGATATTTAGATTGCAAATTTTCAGAGATTCACACGACGATAATTGTGCCACGTTTAATGATAAATCATGCTCACGGACAAGACGTAAAATAAAGTGTAGCAAATTTTATTCAGAAATGTCTGTTAACTATAGTCGAAATTTATTCGTTTTAAGGCAATTTATTTTGTTCTAGTATACTACAATTTCTTGTTATACTACAATTTCGATTTTTCGAGTATAATATTTGATAGATTTCACGGCATACTACGAACGACACAGAAGTATCGGTTCGTTTCTAATTTTATATACAGATGAGAACACGTTAATGAGTTCTAAGATTACATTAAATTCTTACTTACTTTGCCGTATGACGCCACGATTATTTGCGTCTTTCACTTACCTGTAACAACATCGATTACGACATTAATAAATTATGCTTGGATGTGTCTTTTTAAATATTAAAACGATACCCGGAATCTTAACAAATTACATCGATATGATTAATAATAAAATACTAACATAGTAAATTTAGTAAATGGTATTATTATAACGTAGCTCCTCCTTTAACACGTATGCATATACAATTGATAATCGACGCTAAGATAGACGAACTATTCAATGGTGATTGTTTAGAATAGCGTACATCTTATCAATTTTGATAAGCTTGAAAAATGTAATCTCAAGGTCAACATTTCGAAGAAATTTTCCCTATACGTATGTACCGATCGCTCGTCTTTGGTCTACAGGTTATTGTATTAGTATCCATAGTATTATCGATTTCATAAATATATTTTTATAGATAAGATGACGTTTTTCAAGTAGCCGTATATAAGCATCCATTGATATCTCATATCTCACAATTTTATTTAATCATACGATAAAAAAAAAAAAAAAAAGGGTAAAAGATTTCATACGATTCTGCCTATCGAACGAAGGAATTTTACAATGTTATTTTTTTATCATATTATCCGTAACATTAATCGAAATATTGCTTGCACATGCATTACCGTTCATAAATATTTCCACGCTTCTAAATTATTGCCAATATATAAAATATATTTCAAATGAAGTTCTTTAATTTAATTTTGACCTTTGATCTTACATTGATCAAACAGTCATGCATATATATTTAGAATTAGTAGATATTGTTGGTAAGATGTAATTGATATTAATTGAATACTACAGGAGAAAAATATCATTAGTCCATTTTCTGACTTTTATATCACTGAACGAGTATATGACTTTTATGTTAGAACGGTATAGTCTGATAAACTCGAAGACCGAATGATATTAACGTAGTTTCTATGTTAATATTCCATTTAATTAATTAACATTAATGTAATTAATCAATATAATTAAATGCATCCCATTCCGTGATATCCATCAAAGTTCATCCTGATCGATTACCACTGTCGTTCGACAGAATATCCTCTATTTGTACTCCTATAATCGTTGGAATTGATAAAAAATTGTACTTGGTTTTCTGACAGGTATTATCAGCAAACTTCAGCATTTCAATTCTACTGGAGTAACAGCGATCTGGCTGTCACCGATCTATAAAAGCCCTATGGACGATTTCGGATATGACATATCAGACTTTAGAGACGTCGATCCAGTCTTCGGTGTCATGAAAGATCTCGAGGATCTTGTGGCAGAGGCTCATAAAATTGGTTTAAAGGTAAAGCGAAATGGAATTTTGCGAATGACGATAAATGAGTTACATTTGATCGTTGATCTTAATCGAATCGTACGATATCGTTGAATCGTGTTAAGCAAGTAAACAACACGCGTGAAGAACGTGTAGAACGAGAGTTTGTTTTAAAGACAAGTTATCTTAACAATTGTAATTTGTTACTTGTTTGTATAACATCGAATTGCGATGCGTATCAGTGTATTTTCAACGCGAAAATAATAAACATTTACCATAATACAATAAAGCAATAATATTACCATAGAAATTATGTTGAAAAAAATCTGAAAATACCTGTTATCATAGCGGTGAGATAAAATATTAAATAATATCAATGAATAGCAATTGTCTCAATGCTAATAAGCGTTTCTTTGATAGCCGAGTTTGTTGAATTATCAGCACTCGCTCAAATATCGCGGTTACCGATTCGTGCCGCGCTTTATCCATGTAAATAATTCAAAATTAGTTTGGTAAATAATATATATAATATAATACATAATAAATAACATAATAAAATATAACAGTACAATATAATAGGCGTGACATAAGACAGTGCACCGTTATAGTTATCATAGTTGGTACTTCACGATTTTTAGCTTTTCCAACATAAACGATCCATCCGTCGATTTGATATATTCACAGGGACTTAGAAAATCGCTAGTAATCGTAAAAGATACGGATAATTTTCTTCTTATTTTTCAGGTTATTTTAGATCTTGTTCCTAATCACACGTCTGAACTGCATTCCTGGTTCAAAGAAAGCATCAATAACACAAAAAAATATGCGAATTACTATATATGGGCCAATGGAAAAAACCCATCTACACCACCTAACAACTGGGTCAGCGTGTTCAATGGATCAGCATGGACGTATAACGAGGAAAGGAAGCAATTCTATTTTCATCAATTCTACAAGTCACAGCCAGACTTGGACTACAGAAACACGGCCGTGCAGCAAGAGATGAAGGTATAGTTCGATCGATTACATTAATATAATTCAAATTGATTCGACGAGATCGCGAATTCCTTTCCATTCTGACTACCGTTTTTGTTCGGAGCTCTCGGTTCTGCTATTCTATGTTTTACGATATCCTATAGTCTATAGAAAGAAAGTAAAGCTAGAGAAAAGTAAGATAAAAAAAAAAAAACTTTTTCGATAGGCATCGATATAGACGATCGATGGGCTGATTTTTACGCACAGATTTAGAAATTGAGAAAGATCATTACGTTATTTTATCCAACATAGTTTTCATGAAAAATCGTGAATCTTCCACGTTGGCCATTAGTATCTGCTAGATTATAGCAAGAACGATGCGATCGCGCTATTGTGATAAACGTATTTTTATATCTTTAGATTTAAAAATTATTTCTAAACGAAACGTGTATGGTTGTCTTATTTTTGCAGGATATAATAAAATTTTGGTTGGACAAAGGAATTGACGGGTTCCGCGTAGACGCTGTACCTTACTTGTTTGAGGTGAATGATTTATCCAAAGACGAACCAACGGTTGATAACGTGGATCCCAGCTTCAATAAAACTAATTACGTCTATTACAATCACATCTATACAAAGGACCTGAATGAAACTTATGATTTAGTACAGAGCTGGCGAAAGTTCGTGGACGAATATGCGGACAAAAATAATCGTGAGGAGATAGTAAGAGAAAGCAAATATATTTTTGAATAATTTTACCTGTCTTAAGGACTATGTTCTATTTAAATTTTGCCAATTCGTAATATTTAATATTTTAGTTTCTTCTTTCGGGTTTTAATCTTTCGAGGTTTAATCTTTGAATATGTCAATGAAATTCGATAGCTTCGCTGGTATCGAGATTTCGATAATATTCAATCTTGAACCTTTTTAACTTCAACAGAATATAGAAAGCGCAGAACACCTCACGGATAAAATTTTCAATATTTAGAACCATTAATCCAAATTTAATCCTATCGCAGAAACCTTATTACTCAAGTAGCCTGTCTCCACGTTAACATTTAATGTTACAGGTGCTTCTGACGGAGGCGTATGCTTCTTTATCGAACATGATCAAGTATTACAACTACGGCTCGCAGATCCCATTCAATTTCAGATTTATAACGGACGCCGATGCAAATTCCAACGCTACTCAGTTGAAGAACGTTATAGATAGTTGGATAAAGTCAATGCCGGAGGGTGGCGTAGCAAATTGGGTGGTACGTAAGTTTTTAATCAAGTCACACAAGAGTCTCGAATAACGTTGAATATGCGTCTTGTTTCTAACGAATAAGACGGAAAATGAGAAATTCTGATTCGTTGGGGAATAAGGAAAATCTGCTCTGTTAATTTAGGGATAAGAAGGCGATTAGAATCCTGAACGTTCGCTTAAATTTTTCATTTTAACAAAATCCCTTCGACTATGTAATACTTTCGAATTAATTACTGATAAAAGAATATCAATTACGTACAATTTTTGTCGTGTCTAATCGGAAATGAAACTGACTCTTTTCACTGATGAGTGTGTATAACTTTAAGGGATCGAAGATAAATATCATAGAATAAAGAATATTCAAGAAATGCCGAATGTTAAACATCTGGTTGGATTTAGTGCGCGAGTCTATTCCATTGAAAGTATATTTACGTAATTATATTTCTATAGATGGGAAACCACGATCAAGTTCGTCTTGGCTCGCGTTATCCCAATAGGACGGAACAAATGATAATGCTGGAGATGATTTTGCCCGGAGTTGCGGTTACGTACTATGGAGAAGAAATCGGCATGGTGGATATACCTGGCCCTACGAAATACGACGTTCGCGATGGCTGCCGATCACCATTCCAATGGGATAACACTACCAATGCAGGTAAATACCAATAATATTATACCAATAATAATACCAATTAATATCATTTTAGTCTATGGTATTGTGATAATGTAAAGAAGATAGGATGAGATATGTATTTATATGTATCTTCCTTCGTTTAAAAATTATTTAAAAACGATGGTAAAACATATCTTATATATATTTCACTTACAAATAGTATAAGTACGATCGGTATAGTATAAAGCAGTAAGATATTTCTACATAAATACAATTTTGATAAAAAGTTAAACATTTTATGGAACTTATATCTAATATATCTTTTATCAGTATTTTATCATGGGATCATTGTACTTACGTGCAAAGTATTATATCAAGATCAAATGTGTTTTTCTCATTTACATTTTCCAGAATATTTTCACATATTCCTTGTGTTGTTCGTTCAATTTCCTGGGGGATGTTGTCCCTCAACTTGTTTTAATTGTGCTGGATTTATTTTCACAGACCTCCACTTTGAATACTTTCATAGAAAAAATCTAGAATTGTTAAATCAAGCGGACGAGAAACTCGATCAAGCTCAGTACCACTTTCTCACTGATTTTGATAACAAGTTTTTATTACGATAACACACTCTTGAGACACGAAACGTTCCATGATAAAATTTAATGGATATAAGATGTACTACTATATATATGTGTGTGTGTGTTTGATCTTGTTTTGTTTAAAAACTATTTAGGAACGAAGTGATACAACTTCTTTTATCTACTACCTTTTACTTCCGTTTATTGCTAGGAGAATTTTTAGTTTTGTAGGATTAGCGGTGAATTTGAAATTCCTTTCTACAGTTCAATAACAATTGAAGGGTAACTCCAATATTTAAATTGTATCTATTTCAAGAGAAAGAGAGGTATAGCTTTCGTATTCAATGGCCTCATATTCATAAATGCAGAATGTTTTATTACCGCAAATGTTAGTAGACTGTGAATTTATAATAGGTTTTGAATTGAGTTTTGTTGATTTATTTAAATTACTGGAACATGCAGCTGCATTTTTATTTTAACAGTCAATCCTTTTCGCTTCTAGATAAGTTCGTAAACAAATCGGCGGAAATTACATATATGTATAACTGCTTAATTATTTCAATGTTACATCGCAGTGACATTTTCTGTTAAGAATCGACTAGTTCATTTTTATTTCATATCATTTGTCAAACTTATTATTTATTTACAATAAGATTTATGAGTGAAACAATATATAGCGTAGCAAATACTTTAATGCAGGAAGCTTAGATCAAACCATTAGATATATTTACCAACTGTTATATACCTACGTTAAGCTCAAATTCTATTCGTAGGTTTCAGTAACGCCACAGTGACATGGCTACCCGTCAACGATAACTACAAAGACGTCAATTTGCAGAAAGAGAAGAACGAGAAGACTTCTACCTATCAGCTTTACACTAAATTAATCGAATTACGAAAGAGCAATACGCTGAAACATGGTTCTCTCGTAACGAAAGATTTATCAAAATCTGTGCTCGCTGTTATGCGAGAAAGCGAAACAGAAACTGTATCGCTTTTGATCAATATTTCGAAAAACAGAACTTCGGTGAACTTGTCGCAATTGGGCTCAATCAGGGTGAACGAAAAGCCAACTAAGGTACAACTCGGTAGCACGAACTTCGATAAAGCGTCAGGGTAAGTGAAAACAATTATTCGAATCGAATTCTGCTTGTATATTCTAATCGATCATTAAGATCATTTTGAACAAAGTCTAATCGATCGATATAATTTTAATAAAGTATAAGCATGGTTTATGTCCGTAGAAACAGAACATTCTCGACGAACGTAAGTAGCAGGACATACATATAGTGGCTCGTAAAAATATTCGAGAATTTATAGAAACTTTTTATAAATATATTATGTGTGTCATACGAAGCATTTTGAAATTTCATTAATATGACAATGGGACACACCTATCGTTGTTATGTCGATAAATTTTGAATGTGTCTGTAAATGTATATAGAAATTACGGGATATTTATCGCACGTGTTTATTATACTTTACCATTTGAATGACTAATTATTCATTACGTTAGTAAGTCAATTTAACGAGGGCATCTGTGGCATTAATTACACGTTTCAGACCGCTATTTACGCTGTATATTAATTTCTTTTCAATCATCGAATTCAGCACTAGTGACATAACAATAATTTATTTTTCAGCACCTTGGTTGATGACTCGAAAATCGAACTTCCTGGACATGCAGCCGTCATTCTGATTTCGTCCGGTGCTAGTTTAGTCAGTTACTCAGTCATATCTCTTGTATTCTCAGTGTTGTTTTCCCTCCTCCCATGGTAAAACGTAAAAACTGTTTGTCCGCTGTCCGTACTTACTCGTAGACTTATGTGATATGTAAATTTTAGACTTTAAGCTTATTCGATGATGCATTTGTGGTTTGCCGAATTTCATCGCGTTCTTAATAGCGCGTTGTACTTTGTTCCCGTGTTTCGTGGACGTTACAGTTCGCTTCTTCAGGACAGACACGATTTCAACTAAAGCAACTTCAGGATCTGCTCTGTAAAAGTGAACTGCGATGTTCACTGAAAATACTGGAACGAAGCGTAACGAGTTATTAAAAATACAAATATGAATAAGTACAAATATGTTACGTAAGTGATATGTATCTGTCGCGTTTAACGATCGAACAGCACGAAGTATTTAACGCGTAAAAAAATTACATCCAAACGGTCAATATATTATCAAATTGTAATTGAATTGTACGAATAATCACGATTGCGATTAACGCGATAAGATCTCGCGTTGTCGAGCGTAATACACCGATTAGCGGATTGTGCGGGACAGAGTAAAGTGAATTATTCCACTGATAATATTCCCGCATCATTAGACCGTCGTTTTTCTGTCTATAATAAACTTGAAAAGTAAATGAGATAATTGTAACGATACTTATACACTTAGAATTGGAAAATGTTACGCTCTACGAAATAAAAATAAATATTTGGACAACGATCACATCGTGTTGCATTATTGTCCCTGAATGTTGTAATAACGAAACTAAAAAGATTTGGAAGAATATTATTTAAAATCTGTACTCGCATTAACACATTTACATTTTCTCAGGTAAAATATTCCATTTGCCGCTTCTGAATATCCGAGAAAACTTATTATTATTTTATTATTTTATTAAGTCTTATTATTCTCTTTTTGCCATCCTTGATCTTCTTCGCTTAAAAAATGCTTACAGGTTGTATAATTATTACAAGTTTAAAATATTCACGGGCCATACGATTGTTAGAAATAAATCATACAGGTACGTGACAGGTATTATTAACGTAACGATTAATTAAATTCTCTGAACAGAACAATTTAACTTCGTCAAGAGGGTGATGTGGAACGTAAGAGCGTAGGAAAGACTTGCGAGAAGAATTCTTTGAGAAATTGGATAAAGAATTAATATACATTGTATATACCAGAGATGTCATAATTTTAGGTTGCTTATATAGCCACACAGGTAGAAAAGACGGTGATAAACTTCCGGTCCATTTCATGATAACAATAACAAAATAAATGACAATGGCAAGTCGTTAATAGACATCTGTATGCTTAACGAACTAAGAATAACAAATGGATTTTACGAACACAAACACACCTATAAATATACCTGGGGAGGCGAAACAAAGAAATCAAAACTTATAAGCGAATGAATCATAGATTATCCGATTTTGAAACAGAGAACCTGTATCGAACTACACGACGTAAGAGTACAAAGAAGAGTAACACGTAAATCAGACTACTATTTATTACATTATTTATTTATTTATTAAGGTCGATGTATCACTAATTTTTGTACAAGAAGATCTCCTAGAGTAGAGTTTGTTCCAGAAAAGTACTAAAAGTGATTATCAGCAATGAGCATAGCTTCGCAAAAAGATGAAAGGACAATAATTGAAATGAAAGACTATTGACTCGAATTTCGTGCTGTAAGTCAATTCGCCACTGTCTTTCATAACGTGGTGTTCTAAAATTATTGAAAAAATTCATTATATTATTCGGTAAAATATAATAATATAAAATTCATTATATTGTTCAGTCGCGAGAACGAATCTCAGCGGAGGATAAAATTATAACGAAATTAATTATGCGAAACTAACGAAACGATAGGTTAAAAAAAAAAAAAAAATGCGCGAAATACGTGACTAAATCCAAATTCCAAGAATCTTGACTTGTACCGCAATAATTTTCAATCCGAGATTTTTCCTGATCCTTAAAAAAATCCTCCACTCGGATGCGATTTCCAATACACAAGTATGTAACAACGAGCATGATTTGCGCGTTATCCCGTCGATGGCGTGCGAATAATACATAATATCGCGGCTCTGTGACTTTATTAAACACCTGTTGCGTGTCATTTTACAACGCTTCCTTAGTAGGAAGATCAGCTGGAAAGAAAATCGAGTTTCACGGCGTTAACCGAGAAAAAGGACGGCTATCGGATCGAACCGATCCGTTATCGATCTCTCCGCTTCTTCTTCTTCTTCTCTCATCCGATTTCCACCGCAATCTGTCCACGCCCTACGTCACTACGCCCTCGTATCGTTCACGCAGAAATTTATGTGACCGGATTCGTACCTGCTGAGACAGAATGGTCGATGAACGAACGGGGATACGCGACAGAAGGAATTACGGTTGTTACTGTTACCGTTCCGTTGTTGGAATTCGGCCAAACGAACCCTGATAAAACTCTTCTGTTAAACCTGATATTTCTTTCCCTAAATCTTCGCTCAGTTTTCCACGCGTTTCTACGATGGAATCGCTTTACTTCGAGTGATTTCCTTACATTCAGCTTCTCGTTCTTTCAAGAATTCCCTTGCGAACTGGAATTATTAGATGTTGTTATCGATTATGTGATAGTACGAAATAGACTTTGGCGAACTATTTTCCCACAGTTCGTTGTTATGGCTTTAGCCTAGAATTATGTAATTATGAATTAAACTTGAAAATTGAAATTTCATTGTACAACGACGGTGCAAAAATATGTATTAAAAGTACATAAAATAAATGTATATAATATAAATATTTTGTAATATCGATACAACAAAATCGTGTAAAGTATAACCAATCGTTAAAATTCGCAGTATCGTTACTTGGAGTGTCGATCGTTGGTAAATAGGAAGAATATGCACGCAAAATTTAACATGTACATTTTTTTAATCTGATGATTTAAGCGACTTTTTCAATAAGATAATTTGAACGTTCCTAACTTGCCAAATTGTTTAACTGTAAGTACAGTGGAAAAGTACATTCGACAATTCCCTATTGCGCTTTCCGAACAATCTTTGGTACTGTGAAGAGATAGTAACCTTTTATAGCCATTCAGATTTTATATTTCACGCGGAATACCGAAACAAGCTTTAGTTCTATTTTTGAAACTCGATAAAAATTTACTGGACTTTCCCGCTTTTACGCTTTATTATCTACTGTGATAAGATTATAGTATTACATAGTTGTTCGCTAAAGTGAACGCTTATACAAACTTTCTATGAATATATTACATTATATAATATACTATACTTGTTATACAAAATATTTTAAAATTTTATTAACATCATGATGAGATACAATTATCGTGATTAAATTGGTGGAAACAGGTCTGAAATGGTACATAGAAATTAAAAAATATTTAACACTAGAACTATCACACCAATCAAATTAGCTGGTCTTACAATTTTATTTTAAAATTCCAACTTCATGTTATATTTTTTCTCACAACGATGCAACGACTTTCGCAACGATAACTAAAAGAATAATATAATGAATTTTATTTTGTTTTTTTTTTTTTTTTTTTTTATTCAAAATCAAAATAATTTTGTATCAAAGCTACTTATACCAATACCAATCAAAATGACTGGTACTTGTCAAAGTGTAAAAGGGTCCTGCAATCTGTTTATCGAGCCTCGATTAACCAGTTTCCTCGTTTTCTACAACTTCTCACGCGTTTTTTTAATTTTTACCGCGTATCATTCGATACGACGATATCAGTTATCAGGAAAATTCCGGATCGATCGCTAGATCGCTAGATGCTAACGTTAGAAATACCACAGCAGTTAAAATGACTGGTTCTACAATTTTATAGATGTGTCAATCCTCGTTTAGGGCTCCCAGATGGATTAACAATACCAGAAATCTACTACATAACATGGAAGAAAGTAATAAATCAGCAAATATAAAAACATTCTATTATTATGTAATTTTTAAAAGCCAGTCAGTTTGACTGTGTTTGATAGAAATAGTTTCGTGTTAACTATCGATAGTTTTAGCGTTAATGCAAGCATACGCTTTGCAATTACGGTAATATTTAAACAATCGATTCGGAGGAACAATCCAATGGGTCAAAATCGAAAAAAGAAAATCTTTTGTTTCAACGTTAAGTCGACTATTACGTTTAAATTCTCGAGTCTTATCTTTGCTATTTTATATTAATTATTACCGCGTTTAATAAATAAAATCCGTTTCGTATATTAAAAAGTTGTAAACTTTAACTATAGTTTTATGAGCTTCTAACCGATTTCTTAAAGGAGGAGGTTACTCAATGCGACAAGTATATTTTTTAAATGTTTTTTTTTTTTGTTTATAAACTGACACTACGATGAACAAGGCTCTAGAACCAGTTTCAATTTCCAACTAATTGGTTCTAGAGCCAATTACGTTATTTTCGTTGTATTTGAAAAATATGGGTATCGAAAATGTTCATGGCTGGATCAAAATCATTGAAAGATTTCATCGTGAGAGTAGTTAAGGGAGCAAATAAGAATGGAATTGAAAGCGTCGCTGGTATCCGAGTTTTAACCAACGTAAAATGTTTATAGCCCTTATACCGTGAGGGCAGCAACGCGACGGAGTTTGCCATCGCGATCTGCCAGCTATCAACGTTGCTCGTAAATGCGTGCATAAGAATTTTAATACCCACTCACATTGGCTAGATGTCAACAGACTTTAATGATTCTTTGAGAGCGGCCACGATATTGCCCGCTCGATTACCAGTAACCGTGAAACGACTATACGATGCAAAAAACCGCCAAACGATCTTTAACGCTTTCTAATGTTATCCATCCATTGTACGTGTATAGCGTATTATGAAAATTCAAGCAGTATGTTCGCAGAAATCAACGAACAATTATATAAATTCGTATGTTTCCATCTTCTTCTTATCGACTTTTCTAACGAAGACTCATATTGTAGTATCGTGGACAAAAGGCCTAAAAGATATCGGGCGAACTATAAACAATGTGGCGAGAAAGCCAAAGTGCCGACAGGTCCGACGATATATCGTTGGTCCTTCGATCGAATAATTACGCGGAAAAGACCTACGTGACCCTGGCCGTGAGTGGTTGCGGAACACGTGCGAGGTGGAGCTAAGACGAAAGACAAAGGGATGCTAAGGGAGAAAGACGAATTAACGGGCAGTGTTACTGGAGAAGTCAAAGAGTAGTAGTTGAGAAATCAGAGAGCGTGAGTTGAGAAGCCAGAGAATGTGAATCGAGAAGTCAGGGAGATAGCGTTGCTATTGTTGTCTAGAGAGTGTGGTCCGCGTAAGAGAGACCATAAGAGATGTTGCAAATTAACTATTTAGTTGTCTAAATTATAGTACGTTATTGTATATAGTTCACGTTAAACAACCATCGTTTACTGTTTAACCAACATCTGTTTAATCCATTTATTGTAAATAAATTAATTGTAGTAAGGATACTGCAATATTACATACTATAGTTATGTAAGTAATTTCACAGGTTAAATGTTCAAATGGATATTTATATTTTGCGACGGTAACATACATTACGGTAATGAATTACTCTTTCTTAATAATTGATTTATTTTCTCGTGACAATTTAATTTTTATGTAATAATCGTAGCAACGATTAGCAACATGACAAACTCTGTTACACTACGGTGATATACTTTATTCCTAATCGATTTTTACGTCAGCTATTTGCAAGAGATGGGAGCATTTTGTCATTTTATTTTATATTCATTTTTCTAATTTCGTATTTATCCCTCGCTAGTTTTTTGTTAATCATTATTTTGCCTTTCCATTTTGTCGGATAAGTATTACAAGTACGCGTAGCTGTATTTTATCAACGATCATTTCGCGAATATTTTTCAGACGGCTTAAAATCGACGAAATGATAGCAACTGCTCTAAACGTTTGCCAAAGAACCAGCTTGGGTCTATCGGATAACACGAAACATTCTGAGTGGACGAATATTCCTCGAGCTTTCAATTTCTCTCTGGAACATGTTAAGTCGAATTGAAAACGTTGCGTGTGACGTTCGTACGAATTCAGAGCTGTGCGATCAAAAATCTTTACGTAGCCGTTCACAGATCGCCCTCCATAGGAACGTGTTGCCTGCACGAGAAAGGTACAAAGAAATACATCTCGTGTCGCATCGAACGATGGAAAAATGAATATTCAGAGTCGATAGCTCGATATTTCAAGTATCTTTCGGTATCGAAATATTTTGTATCTCTGGCATCATTCTAGGCAATACAAAGAAATATTCGAAGAATGCAGAGTTTCCTTATATTTAGACTGCGAACGTTTATGCAAATTCATATGTCTATGAATATCTATAATAAAAGAAAAATTAACTACACAGAGATTGGTTTTACCTACTGAATCTTACGAGTACTTACGTTTTGCATGTTTTATATATTTTTGAATATTATACACATCCTAATTTCCTATAATAAATAGCCGCAGTCTATTCATAACTAAACAAAAAATACTATATGAAGTAAAATACTAAACGAAGAATTATTTACAATTATATATTTGAAGATATACAGGAAAGGAACACGATATACGTATTACGTATAGGTCGCGTCTTTTATTTTATTTATTTTTTTTTTTTTTTTTTATATAGGAGAGTAAAGGAAGAGAGATTCTCATTTCTAATATCTCTACCTATTAATCAGTTAAATCAACCTTAACCACTATAATAACTATTCCTGTATTTGATACCAAAATCAAATCAATTACCATTAAATCGAATGATTACCAATATAAAGACTCTATTATCTCTCACCAATTTTTTCATTTGTCTAAAATTCTATTCCTCTTAACATCTATTAACTCTATTAATCCCAGGCGTTGGTTATCGTAACTAGGACAAAATATTTCGCTATAAAAAGATGTACGCGGCGTAGTTTTCATAGTAAATGAAAAATTGGCTTCATTCGTAACGAGTCGTGCTCGGAAATTTGCTCGCCACCAAGCGATTAAGTAACTCCGGTTGCGTTCTCAAGGCGCATTTATCCACGGCTCGATTTACTCTCTCTTTCTCTCTCTCTCTCTCTCTCTTCCTCTGTTGGTAAGAACGCCTGGCGAAATTAATCAATAACTTAATTACGTCGACGCGTAATTAAATACCCCGTAAAACTCTGCCGAGGATCGTGTTTGTGGCCGGAAAACACCGCAGTTCTAGCCGTGTGCTGGCGCAACGAAACAATAACAGGTCAACGGCGAGCGCGGAGAAGAACGCAACAAATAATGGCCATCCGAGGAAGAAGCGGGAAAGTTTCCGGACTTGCGAACGCTCGGTTCCAAGTTTGGAACCTCGAACGATCTCACCGTCGCTTCTCTGTTTCGCTGGCGATGAGTTTCCAGATGTAACTTCGACTAATCCTTGTTTGAAATATGCTTAAGTAAAAGATTAACAAGAGGCACGCCAATTCGTCGGTGAAATTAACAAGGTGACATCAACAATGACAAATGAACAGCGAGTCAAGATATCCTTTGTACTTACATAGGATTAGGTGACTATTTTGAAACTTGCGTAGGTGTTCTATCGGTATAGTATCGTATCTGTGGTAACGATTAATTAATTCTTTGAAAGTTTTGCTTTTGTATCGCTCATACTCGGACGTATCGAAATTATACGATAAGTGAGAATCAAAATTCTATCGCGCAGAAATAATATGATACTCGATGCAATATTTTAACGCGAGATAGTTGAGAAAGGGAACAACCTGATAAATTCGACGGTATATAAACTTTTTGAAAATCGGTGAAAAGTCCAAAATGTTTCGAACGAAACGAATAATGTTGGTTTAGTTATTACGCAGATTTAACAGTCTGCATAATTACTGTTATGTTGAAATTTTCATTGTACCTTGAAATATCGTGAATAATTTAAAAAATACAATTCTCTCTCGAACAGCATTGCCATTTATAGCGAAGACACTTCGTTTACAGTCTTAGTGTCGATTATCGAAACGTGATTTAGAGCATAAAACGTAACTTTCCAAGGTAATAACTAAAAGTATCGACAATATACATTTTTCGAGGACAACATCCGTATGGAACGGAAATATCCTCTTTTCGTGTTGAGATAGAATTCGCGAACGTTTGAAAGACGTGTCACTCTGTCAAGGATGAGAACGAAAGTGACAAAGGAAACGCGAAGGGTGTCGACTTTTGTCGAACGTGTGTGGTTCACCGCGTTGTTTTCGTAGCATGAATTATGCATCGGGTTTGAACTATCGATGCTATCTCTGAATAGAGCCCGTTTCGAACGCATTTCAATGGTAGACCAATGATTCCGTACCGGCGATCCTGCAAGCATAATTTTATACATCGGCTTTTATTAGAATCGAGCAACGCCGATGAATTGCGGAATATGAGCATTCATCGCAAGCCTAAATTCAATTCGTTGCGCCACCGATGATCACCTACGGTGCGTATTATAAGCCGTACCGTCGTTTGAAAGAGAATCGAGGAAGTTTCCCCGAATTTCTCAGCACTCGTTTGCATGAAAATGCTATTCAGATCAACGCGTTTAACAACAATTTTATCAATATCGTCTTTGGAGCTGGTAAGGTCTTGAACGTGACAGAAGCTTTTACAACGGGGTTGTATATGATCACGTTTGAAATAATTACACACGTAAGTCTCAGCTTAATGAGTTACGAAAAGTTTACGTTATATTACAAAATTATATTACAAGCGTGAGATTTTGTGATGGCGACGAGATAAAATTTAATGGCTGGTATTAATTCATAAAATTCGAGCTTGGAGAAAACAACTTTCCCTATGCTGATATATCTAAAGCGTTAAAATTTGTTAATTGACGTTTAGAGAACTTCGTTCGTGCGCAGACGATTTATCAAATTTCTAATCAAATATAATCAAATATCAAAACAGTAATCAAATTTGTATAATGAATAATGAAATCAGATTATAAATGTAGAAGGGTAATTAATCTTAAAATCTTCTCATGACAAACTAATATTAAAATGCTGAATATCCAAAGCGGGTGGAAATTCAGCCGGCTCTTGACTAACGATCGGTACGTAAAGTAGACACGAACAGCGGCCAAAGTCATGGAAAGGTTGAAAGTAACCACGAGAAGGTAATTAGAAGTAACGTGGCAGTTCGAAGGACTGTTTCGCGTTGATGAACGCGACGTTTCTTTTTCTCTCGGAGCATTCCCGCGAGGTGAGGGCAAGTAAAAGGCAAGTAAAAGGTAATTCTCTCGGGATCCGATAAAAGGAAGTTAGTTTCATCCAATTTCTACATGTTAACCGAATGTATTCCCGCGAACCTTCGTATTTCTTGGCCATTTCATATTCGAACGAGGAAAAGCGTTCCATTGGAAACTAATTTCGGCCCGTGTGTCGAGCTTATCCCCTCCCCTCTTCCTTTTTCTCCGATTAACAAAAGGCTGTCGTCATCGAATACGAAATTACTTTGCCCGATCAAATAGCGAAATCCTGAGATCAAGATAGGAAAAGTCGTTGAAATTCAAATGCGCTCGCATCCACGGGGATACCGTTATTAGCTGTTACAAGTATCTCTCGTTTCAGTTAAAACGTCTGTTATAATTCTTATTTCCATTTTGCTTAACCATTGTATTTTACACGATTCGTATCCCGATGTATACTTTGGTCCGGCGTAACTCTATTTTTCTAAGAAGCTGCAATCGCTAGAACAAAGCGAATTTTTGTTTTTCTCTAAAAACAGACGAATTTTTCTCCGAAGGAAACGCAAAATAGCATTCGCGGGAAATTCGGTAAGCTTCAAAGGACTTTCGTCGAAGCTTCCTCGTATTGTAATTTCTCGGGAGAAATCGTAAGCGAAATATTCTTACGAAAGGCAGCGCATGCTATTCACATACTTCTTTTGACGTACGATAATATCGGGAAACTAGTTCTATACTGTTTGCGATTCGCGAAGAAAGCTACAGCAAACTCACGAAGCTCGCAACCGTGCAAGGAGAGAAATGATCGGAGAGAGCGATCGTGTTGGTGTACTTACTTAGATCGAGTTATCCCCCTGACGTTTGTGAACGCTTTGAGATTCTTAGCGTGATTGCGAGATAACGTTTCTCAATCATTCGCAAATTAACCTCAGTCCGTGTAAACGTCTTTACGAATTTGTAATGAAGAGAATGCAACGAATCGCGCAGCTCGAAGCACAGGGGTATACGGAAATGTTTAACCTGTAGATCGATTCATTTCTTAACCAGAAAATTCTATAGTCGCAAAATCGAAAGTTCATAGAAAGAAATTCATTTTAATCGAATATCACACGAGAAAAGCACGATAAATTTCTATTTTTCGATTTTACGATTTTTGTAACGCTCTGTGACTGAAAGAAGGTATCCTTATACGACACGACTTACAATAAATTGGAAATAAAATTAATCTACAAAGACACATACAACAGAAATATACTTATCATGTTTCGTTTCTGTGTTCTTCGTAAGCTTATTTCGCTTCGCTCGTAACGCAAAACCGTGGCGAATTTCATCGTTCCAAATTTCCGCGAATACCCTGACGATGTTTCGATCGATATCGTTGAAAGCAGCGCTTTCAACCACCGTTACATCCGCTTCCTTTCTTCGACATGCCAGACGTCGTCGAAGACAAACGAGCCGAATTTCGCAGTCTTCTGAACGCGAAGGAAGAATGCACGTTATTCGGCGCGAAGCCGCTGTGAAAGAGACTCCGCTGGTTGTTTAAACCGGCCACGGAAGTTCCGAACTCTGATTGCCCGGCAAAACGAACATGTTGACGACCGACGACTAAATTTGAAAGAGGATTCTACGTGCCTTGCATTGTTCGCATCGCGATCGGTCGTACAACTGGCATCTCTCGCGTTACAATCCTCCTGCGCCATGTACCATCTGTTTTGTGTCTTTTCTGGGACTGTCCTCTGATTTGAACCTTCCATACATCATTACACATATTGTTCTTGTTTAGATGACAGAGATATTTGTAATCGTGCGCTTCTCACAAGGAATAATGCATCGATTGAAAACTTTAATCGTAATACCGGCGCAGGTATTTTAAATACGCGGAAAATATTTAAATTTAAAAATTCTATTTAATATTCTTCTAATTTATCTAATTTACTTAAGATTAAGGAAAATATGAAAGGATGCTATTGATATGCGTGAACTCTTTTTACGTTAAAGATCTTGTCTGTTTCAGAAAGTCTCTTTGTTCGTTGAAACGAGAGCGAGATAGAGACGTAAACATTCGAATACTAATCTCGTAAAGGAAACTCTCATAAATCTTTTTTAAATTTCCAATTGTAATTTGCTAACATTAAAAATATTAAAAATACAGATGATTTCTTAAACGTATCGTAGGTCAGAGACGTGCAAATACTAAGATTTCCATGCGGATATTATCAAAGCAAAAGTACGCGGGGTCTTATCGCGTAACAAGTTAATCACAGTTCGACATCATTCGCGTTGTTATATCTAAGTGACAAAATCTTAATCGTATAATGTAAAACTTCTCAAACGAGTCATAGATAAGAAAACACAGATATTATTTATACCAATACGTTTTTCAAATACCGACATCTCGTCCTGAATAACGTACAAGTTGTTGCAGAGATGTAAATTAATTACAAAAGCAGAAGAAACGAGGAACTGAATTTGTCTCTTCGTTAAATAATCTCGTTTATTCGTTTCTGAAAAATTGTAATTCGACGGTATAAAATAAAAAGGTAATGCGTATACAATTTCTCTTTAACCAATAACGTAGCATTGTATCGGAAAATAACTTTCTCGTAAAGCTCTAAATTGCTTCCACGAAAAGAACGACAGGAGAAAACTCTAGAAATTGACAAATATCGATGTCAGAGATACTCGTGATTTCTTGAACGCATCACAGATCAGCAACAAACGAAGAGGCGAAATGGCGTAAGCTTTCTACTTCGAGGTCTTGCATTATTCAATATTATCCAATTAACGAGAAAAGCGCGGAAATGGGTGGGCAAACATCGTCTAACCACAATGGACACAGCTAAATTGGCAGTCGCGTTATTTCTGTAATAATAAAGAGGCATCGAACCGAGGATAGATTCACGCGGACGATGCTCCTCTTCGAGAACAGAATCCAGCCTGATTCGAATCGGGGTCAAACGATCGGTCGCCATCGAATTGAACTACTTGTAAGTTATTTTCAGTCTAGACGAAACAAATCTGGATGCGATTCTCCTATCCATCATTGATTTGCTGGATATTTTTCACTATTTTCGAGAGGATAAAGCGGCTGACGATCTTTCGAGAAATTTAGAGAACGTTTTATTGTCACACAACGTTTAATTGACAGATGCAGTGTTATTCTTTTAACGTTGTTGAATAACTTTAAAATAACAGAGCGCTCACTCTCTACTCGTTCTTGTTTTAGCTGCTTCTAAGAAGCGAAATTATAATTGGAACGTGCAGTTTTTCAGTATAACGTTAACAAGATATCAGTATAGTATTGCAACTAAGTATATCGTATATAACATATTATTATTATTATTATTATATATATTATTCTAAGAAAAATAAATATTATCCTATTTTTCTTGTATCATCTCATCTCGGTATAAGATTATTAAGACTGTTTTATTTTATTTTATTTAATACTGTATTGTAATCACATAACAGGTAGTCTATTTGTAAGAATTGTTAATTTTTTCAATCAGAAAAATGGGAATCGTGGATGATTATACGTTATTATCTTGCAGATCTTGCAAGTAAACGAAAATTTAATTATAAAGATTTAAAGGTAGCCTTCCAGTGATCTAGCGCTAATTGACAGTTTCTGTTTATCTTTACAAAGGGCGTGGTTAATTAGCATCTCCGGAGCGTCATCAATTAGAACAATACTTAAAAACAAGACATCTCCATCTACATAATAAACCTACCAAACGACAGACTCGATGGTCAGTATTTAATCTACACTCTATCTTGCCAATCAGTCAATCTTCGTTCGTGCGATCTCTACCTTCCCAATCAACTCTCTTTTTCTCTTATCAATCAATGTCTGTTGTGCCTGTCAGTCACTAAACAAGTTTATATAAATATATACTAGCTACAGAGTGAAATTCAAATAATTGTTCTTCAATCTACTTTACACCTAATACTTTCCAACTCTATTAATTTGTCGTTGAATACTTGTTACGTATACGTTTATAATGCGTAATTTTTATAGAATTTATCTTAAGAAATATTATGAAAAGTTTATGCGAAGTAAAAAACTTGTGAATTATAATTGTCAGCGAAACTAATCGTTTTTACCGATTCGTTGCTTTTGGTCTTTCTAGCGTGAATTAAGTATAATAGCGAAATAGTGTAGACTATGTGTTAAAGCTTTATTGAAATTCTGTAAAACTATCCGATGTACGTGCAATGAACGCTCAATGGGTAACCAAAATATGCGCGTTTAACGTTTTTAGAAGATGTTAAAATCAAATTAAAACACATTTTTACTGCGTTGATTAATTTCTAGTATTGTCAAAAGGTCGAAACGAGAAGTAAAGTTTGTTTAAACGTACCCATATTACTAAAAACGTGCAACATACTGCACGTGAAACATCCCGCATGAAATAAATCCGGCCTACCTAAATTGTTTTTCGGATCATCTGGGCTAACATCCAATTCTACACAGGATATTAAATAAAAGAATATCTAGAAAATAAAAATAATCAAATATCGTAACGATTCGTTTCGCTCAGACACGATTTTTAAATCTCCGTTTTATCCATTTTTTCTTTTTTCGCGATTACTCAATTTTCTCTGAATTAACATCGATACTGTTATTGATATAAAAAGAAACTAAAGCTATTGTCCACACCTGTTATAGAATGTATATTATATTTTATACGTATAATTCGTAACGTTAGAAATTATTGGAACACGATGGAGAACGATCAATTCGTAATTTTTCCTAGACATTTTACTGCGTTATGTCTTTTTCGCATTAGAAAATATATTTTCTCATTAGCATCAACTACCGCAAAGAAATTTGTCTCGCCGCTTAAAAAAGATTCTATTCTGATGAGATTAATCACGAAGTGCTCGAATATGGACGTACGATATGATTGGTGAATTGCAAATTATTAAATTAAACGCGAGACTTTGGCGTGTAAAATCTAGCACGAAAGTTATATTTTTCCAATGCACAATTCCGTAATTAGTAAGAATCGCACGGCTTTGTAATTTGATTTGAAATGTGACAAAGTTATACGCTCTATTTTCAAGTAATTAACAGAGGAATTACTCATACCAGATTACATTCCCACATTATGCTTCGGTGCTTTGTATATGCAATATGTATACGCATCGGAGCACATCCACGGAAAATATTTATTAATTATTCAACCATATCGTCATTGCATCATCGTTGAAACCAACGTGTTTCATGAAAACTATTTCGTATTAACGTTCTCGTAATTTTCACTAGCATAAATTTCCCATCTATTTTTTGGTCGAGTCTATGCAAGCGTGAGTAATAAGAACTTCAAATTGCAGCGATATTTCAATGTAAATTCCCTAAACACCGTAACAAATTAGAACACGGTGCATCGAAAATGCTTGGATGATCGAGTAGCACGCGAGAAACGGGCGAAACAAACTACTAAACCTTATTTCTCATGCGATCGGAAATTCTCGTTCGAAGCTTGAGCGTTCTCCATTGTGACTTCTATTGCGCGGTTCGATGCAAGCTGTTAAAACACGTTTGTTATGCGAAACACTAAACAGCAAGGAAAAACATCGGACTACGGTGGAAAGAAATTTGGTAATCTTTCGCGGCAGGAAACGCGGTTCTACGCGGGTTAAAGTGTATTGTAATGCGAATACCATTCTTTTCTTTGCAGCAAGAACGTCGGAAGGCGTTTTTCACTGTATGTATATACACGAAATACGTTGCGCCGGGAAAGATTACACGACTGCCCTTTTCTGCAACTTCCTCCATTCTATAGGTTTCCTTCTTTTCTCCTTCCGTCTTCCTCTCGTTCGCTCGACTTTTTCACCGGCTTCTGTCGACACCTCAATCCACACTTCGAGCCACGAGAAATGGAACGCGAAACGCCGCGCTATACCGGATGTTTCAAAAAGTTGGGTCGTGGCAAGAGGATCTTAACGAACGTGGGTCTAAATCGGCCACGAGCATTTCTCGAATAAAATATTTGACAAATGAGTATTTCACGTTATAACGCTCTTTTGCGCGTTTCGATGAGTACTACATGCTACGGAAATTTGACGCCAAGTTTTTTTAAGCACCCTGTACAGTTGGGAACTCGAAATTCACAGACCCTACCATCCTTTAATTAGTTTACAGGAACGTTAACCGCGTGCTTTTCATACGATCGTTTATACCTACAGTATATTATCTAACATGTAGTTCTCAGCTGCTTGTTTATCTTGGCTTTGTTAAAAAATTAGTGGAAGCTGGCAAACACTTTGTGTAGCGATAAGTATATATTTGGTTTGCCTTCTATACAGAGTAGAACGAATATACAGATCAATAGGATTCATTGAAAATGGCGAACCCAAATGGAACTGATAAAACTGAAAGTTTACCATTGGAAACGGTAAACTAAATCTGTTGATTTACTTTATAACCTCTAGCGTGTATGAGAGCATAAAGCGAAATTGGAGTTTAAAAAATATTTGTTGAACGTTCGCCGAAGCTTCGGACGAATAATTTGTTTGAAGTAAATTAAACTCGTTATGCCGAGGGAATTGTAACTTTTGGTACATGTCTCGTATATTTCTAGAATCTAGGCCAGGATGTAAATGAATCTGAAAAAGGATCACGCTAAATTGAAAGAATATTTCAATACCAATTGTATATTAATACAACTAATAGATAGCTAACAAAATTCTAAACAATTACTAAGCACATATTTCAGTTTGTCTATCAGAAAATTAAGCTATTTTTATAAATGTCCAATTTTCTAACCCACCAATTTCTCGTTTCAAAGTTAATGAAAGATTAGTAAATGTCCAAGCATTTTCGAGAAACATCGTTGAAAAATACTTGACATCTTAAACTTCTTCAGAGTCAGCCGAACCAGCGGCAATCTCAGGAATCAAGTTCCTGGTAATTTTACCTTCCACGCGGTCCAATAACGAGTTTCGATTCGCCGAAGAATTAAAGGAAATTAAACTGAATTGAATACGCGAAAACATTATTACGCAACGTAGAAATTAGAGGAAGATTCAAGAAAGAATTGTTGCTAATTGTTGATTCCTCTCTCCGATTGCAATTTTAAATATTTTGTACGCTATAAATTATTTGTTTCGAAAATTCCAGGGAATCTGTCAGAAGTGACAATTCTAATAAACTGATCGAAGACGTACTTCTATTTATTATTACCGAAAAAACAGTAATTATCTTGCGATTTAATTGAAGAGTCAATATTATGGAAACGTATACTGATCGTACTACATTCCGGTTAGAAAATTAGCCTGCGTAGGACTGGATGCATAAGAGTGCAAACGATTCGATGAACGAAAATTGCAGGATGAAGTTATCAGTACAATTACGGCATAATAGAATGATTTAACGAACTAACGAACGAAATTGCCATAATGCATCTTTTTTTTTTAACGTTGGCTACGTTTCAATAAAATTACACTCTAATTAATGGACTTTACGCTTACAGAATTAACATTACCCTTACGATCTACAGCCATATTTCTGTACTATCGTTTCTAATTTTTGCTAACGATTCTAACCTTCTAACCACTTTTAACGAGAATATTCATCCAATGAATATAAATAACACAAAGTGATCGAATTAGCGTAATTGTAAAATAGCAATATTATCGTGTTTTATACGGTAAAAGGAGATTTCATTGCTATAATTATATCATCCAATATTCTATAGCGAAATCTAATTTTCTATAGATCGTTTGAATTGAAAGAGGAATATTAGGCTAATGAAGGGAATAATAAGAATGAATAATAGTTTTTCATTTCATCGATAGGTTTGTTAATTGCAATTATCGAATAATATTTCAAAAATTTAATCAGGGCGCGATCGATAAAAATTTCAGCTCGAAAGATATGTTCGTACAAATCGTGCAAACTGATTATATATACAGTTTTTGAAATTTGTAGCTCCTCGATATCGTATCCAATAGCATATCGAAGGATATTGAATATTTATTTTTATTACCCGCTTTAAAATAAATTTTTCTGGACGACTCTGAAAGTATCGGAATCTTCGACCAATTTTTCACGAAACTTAACATATTTTAGCATACCGCGCGTATCTTTACACTTCTACTCTCTTTTTCATAAATACACATTCACAATTTATTCATGAGAGTTTCTAAAATTTCAAATAAATGTTTAAACTACACGAAGTCTCGTTCAATAGAATAACTTTTATTACAAAAGGCATTGTACACAGGTATACAGTGCAATTCCATGCTACCAACCACAGAACATCGTAACGTTTAAAAAAGGAGCGAAAAAACAGCATTGTCAAATACAATATCCACGTGTATCAAATTCTACGTGGAATTCGATGTCTTCCCTGACGAATATCTCGTTAACGTGCGATACCGATTTTACGGTTTAATCTACGCGAGCCACTATCGAATAGGCACTATATCTAACGTGACTGTAAGTTACGATGCAGTCGTGACTTTAGGAATTGCACGCCGCTGCAATTCCGTGTCTTTTTCTTCTTAACCAAGCAATATCTGCAGAACGTTTTCTCGTTGGTATTTCGCCGCGAAGTTTCGTTGTTAGTGCCTGCTCTTATTTTACCCCGCATCGTAATAAAGAGAAGTGTAACTGTAATTTACATGCGGCAGCAAAAACTCACAGACTGAAATTCGTAACTGTCTTTTTCTCGAGAAATATGATAGGAATTGATAAGATAATACAATAACGATTTATTATACGTATTTGGCAGGAAGAGTCTCAAATGTATTATGTAACAGTTTTGTTGTGTTTTTCATAAATATGACACGAATATGATATAATTCATTTTCAATAAAGATAAATCCACGTATTAAAACACCGTCGATCCATAAATAAAGATATTCCGAGATGAATAAATTCATATTTTAATTTCCTGGTTGAGGCAAGGAAATAATAAAAGTAGTGAATAAAGTTTTAATTAATACTCGCTATTAAAAATTCCTTGCTTTCCACGTAGAGCTATCGAAATTTAAATGTAGTAATAATAGATGGCAAACTTGGCGTTAAATGGAATCTCGGGAACAATCGAGCGACAATATACGGGCAATCGCGAATCGATGCTCGATTATTAGAATCGTCACCGCAGATAACGCTTTTTGGGGCAGGCGTTCGGCAATATTGCGTTCATCGCGTAGCCAGGAAATGAAACGGTGACACAGTCATATGGTCGTGCGCGAGACGCTGCCCGCGCTTCCATCGCGAATAGATGGAATTTCTAATTCGGTCCCGTATCTAATTTCTACGCGTGCTTAATTGATTGCTGCCCTTGAAGCGTGAAATCGTAAATTGTTTAAGCGTCGAAAAAAGCAAAAACTGTGTTACATTTTGACGTAACAGAACATTTATCATTTATTTGTCATCTATTTTCGAAAGGCTTGTATCTTCGATTGTATCGGGTTATTCCCTTCATCGATTATTTCACGTTACGATACTTAAGTGGCATAAATCTCTGAAAGTCAACGAAAATTTATCGTATTGTTTCACTGTGGTCGTCGTACGTGTGCGACGGGCTAAAAAAGCACAGTGGTATAATTCAAGAATTTCAGAATGTGTATTTGAGTATTAATCAAGCCATAACTTTGACCCGATACATTTTCATAAGTTGAAAAAAATATAATGAAATTTTTATAATCATAAAAGTAGAACACGCTACCTTGTGGAAATTGGTAGCTAACGTACATCATTATGATTCTTAATCGTTCGCACGTTACAGCCTAATAGTTATCTCGTTGCGTTATAGCAACACTACTCGATTAATCCGCTTCATAGAAACTTTCTCGTGTGTTCATCTGAAAAGTTGATTAAAACTTTCTCAGCTCCTCCCCCTAGCTTCGATTCGTTCGACGCCTCATAGTGATGAATCGGAATTAACGAGCTGAACATTTACAACTCCAGCCCCCTTATGCAACAACAAAATATCAGTAATGAACCGTCCATTCAATAGAGAAACAGTTCAAACATATAATTAAATCGACGTTACACTTACACTTGCTAGATCGATGTAACTTTCGAACGACGAAAATCGATTAACATCGAAACAGCATCCGTGCCAGCATCAAAACTAGAATATAACGATGTGCACGCTGCCCCGAGGACTAATAGCCTTAACCTCTGTGTGCGCATAGTTTCACTTGACTGCATCGACTCTCTAAATTGAATCCGACGATAACGTCCGGGGTCAAGACAACTGTGCACGAATAACAGGCCAGCCTTTAATTTAATCCGATCAGTCTATACTCGTTGCTTGGTGAATTGATCGCGCTGTCCTTGAAGCGACACCCATCAAGACGCTAAAGTATATCCTACACTATAAGTAGAAACATGCACTGCCGATCATAGGTAAGTATCCGGACGTTTCAGTGAATCTGTCGTCACGATGTATGAATTTGATCGATATATGCAAATTGTTGACGATTGATAGATTCTTAGAAACCATCATCTATTATTGTTACTTGTAATCAACGTTCTTTGTTGCTATTATCGTCGTGTATAATCGTTATGCGATTTAATACAACAGGTGAAGTTATGCGCACGATACTCCAAGGCGATCGTACAGGAGTACAGTAAGCACAGCCTAAGCCAGACAATCGGAATAATCAAAACATCTACATGAAATTCGACAGGTTTCTTCGTGCTGACTGGACTTTTTCGGATTCGCGTCTCCGCTGGGAACGGCGCTCGAAATGGGGCCAGATCTCTTTCAAATCAGGGACGTTGCCTCTCTCCTGAGGATCTTCTCCTTGAAGACATAATCTGTTACTTGTGAAAGCGAAACTGTCGGGTCACCCAGGGTTACTTCGTTTTTTATAGAACTCGACCTAGAGGAAGAAGAGAAGAGGGAACTGGTATAAGTTTTTGGGAGCCAATCGACATCCTTGTAGGTCCAAAGGAGAGGGAATGAACGACCAGGAGGGTTAAGCAACTAATGGTGGCGACTCAATTTCGAGATGGTCAATTTCTGCGTGGACGTTGTAAAGTGACTGGCCGACGTAAGAAAAATCATGGCGTTCCATTGTCATGGATACAGGCAACTTGATGGTATAATCGTGACCGTTCTTGATGAAGAACCTTTTTCTTCTAAAAATATATATCGCGTCCTCTCAGCATTCTACGTATTACGTGAAATATTTCTCATTTATATCTTCCTTTATGTTGCGCAGAATGCTTTTACACGGCAGTGTATTACATTTAGTATATTACGTTTCGAGCGACGCAAATCACAGAGACGCGAAAACGACGCAATTGAAAATTTCGAAATCCAATAAAAAGCTTTACGAAGAGATATGATTTACAGGTATGTTGGAATGTACGATTGGTTCATTGTAATTATGATATTGTTCATAGACATCTTGACGTTACTCTCGATGTTATAACGCACGTGTTTGTTCTCCGTGGAATTCTTCCATCATTTGTAACAATATTTTCTTAAGTATTGAAATTTGTTCGTATTTTTAAGCTACTTTGCATGCACGTAAAATATTCGTCATTGGTCTGTTTCTCAGATTCCTCCTACACAATTGAACTAATATTGCATTAATTATTAAGTAATTATTTTATTAATATTGCAAGATGTTATTATTACTTTCTTGCGTGTCTCTGTAGCAAGTATGCCAATAACTTTACTCGTTTCATAATTTCATTCGTGATTTCTCATAACAGAAGAAAATTCGATGTTACACGTGAAAGTAAATGAGAGCATTAATTACGAAAATTAGAGAACAGAATAGAAATAGTGGAACAATACAAGATCATATCTACAGCGAGTCTATTTCCTTCCAACGTGAATAATCTAATTTCGCAATAAAGTTCAGACTATCAAATTTCGCTTACTTCTATTAAGACTTCTCACTGTTGAACCATCTTAATTAATTGCATCTCTCCGTATAGCAATTTGACTATCTATAACAATTCACGCAGGCTTGTTTCAAATTCGCCAAGTTAAAGCCACTTAGGAATATATGACACGTTAGAAAATCATAAAACGATGGTGCGTGCTTTTAAAAACTCAAGATTCAATTCTGCTATACACTATGGGGAACAGCAAGTAATTCCAACGTAGAAATTCTCCAACGATTCCAATCGAAAACCTTAAGATCCCTAATAGACGCACCTTGGTACGTCACCAACGAAACGATACATCACGACTTCGAGATACCCACAGTCAAAGAAGAAATATCAAAATTCAGCAATAGACATAGTACAAGAGTTAACAACCACCAAAACCCTCTAATTACTCAACTACTCGACACGTCGGAACAGATCCGCAGGCTAAAAAGACATTACATCTTAGACCTAAGCACTAGATTCAAGTAGAATCAAACATATTATAAACACTTATTAATCATGTCATAGTACCACGTCAGATAAATTTACTTAAAATTCTCTAACGAGAATTGATTGTAAAATAAACGCAAATTAAAAAAAGAAAAAAAAATTCTGCTATATCATGTTCAGCTCGTTCGTATTTCAAATATCTAATTTATCCAATAACATTTCTAACGAAAGGCTTGACTCGTACAAAGTTTATAAGCTAACAATGGCTGGACTTGATCAATATTAGAAATTAATTGTTAGATTGTCGATATTTATTCAAATTTATCTTTTTCACAAGAAGATGAAACATCGAAACTTGAAGAATATAAAAGCATATACTGTTAAAATGGTCACTACTTCTAAGAAAACTCTATATCTGGTCTTTTTACTTTTTTCAAGCACTGAAGCTATCGACAGCGTATAGACAAAAGACTGGGACGAAGGCAAACCATAAACAGCAGACAGGCGACGATGGCTTCGGGGCTTTCGGTCATAGGGTAACGCTGCTAGCGTGCGGATCTGGACCAGCTCAAATCATATTCCTTCTTGTATTTACACTTCTGTATTAAAATATATTTTCTACCTTACAATTTATCCACGCGTTCCTTTGTTCACACATCTAATAACCTCAACATGTACTATTTTCTAAACATACCGACACGTACTTTACCTTCGCCATACTGTTGTATTCACCTACTTAGATTCCTGCACATTTTTACCTTTGTCATAAATGCATACCAACAGTCTGCTTCTAACATATACGATACTTTGATTATTTTATATATTTTTGCAAATGTGCGTTCTATGCATTTTTCGTCTTCAAATTCTTCCTGAACAAAAACCATAGTCTATCGAGCAAATGTATTAGAGATTATGATAGATCAGAATAGATCAGAATGATCAATGTCATTTAGCTTATTTGCTAATAAAAGGAAGAAAATATTTCTATTTCGAAACGTAACCCGATCACGTGATTATTGAAAAGGAATTCGATCGGAGAGTTGATCGGAACGATACACGTGAAATTGCCCGGGGGTTTCTTTAACGATATGATGGCGTAATTAAGAGGGTTATAGGCAACGTAATCGTTTTTTGACAAAGCGGAACCTCCAGTAGAGAAATTATTATCTCAACCATATACATGTATCCTTCTTGAACATGTTTAAACCAACTGCCTTTTCCTTTCTCTCTTCAAAGACACGTGTATCATTTAATGACGACGATTAATAAAATTTTCATATTCGGCTGCCGGCCGAAACACGGATAATGACAGGACTATAATAAAACTTGAAAGTAGCTGACGAATATATTTAGAGGAATTCCTGATTCGATCGAAGATCGTGTCACCTTTAAAACTTCAGAAACTTGGTGACCCGGAATGGCCAGGCGTGCAAATTTAATTTAACAATTAGAGATACCACAGTTTGGGAACTCGGAAACTCCGATTTCAATTTCCAAGGAGCAGCACGCATCTGAATAATTTTTATTACAATTTGCATTTCCTTAAAACTATCCTCTCGTTTTCATTTTATTTCAGAGATGGAAGATGTTTCGCGTTTCTGCTAATATTTTATAGAATCTTGTAACTTATTAAATAAGTTATAAATAGTAATTTATTTCCGCTTTATGGATACATATGAATGGGAAATATTTTATTAACTAAACTAGCAACTAAGATAATAAGCAAGTACGCGAGGAAACACGAAGGTACATCTTTTTAAATAAAAATTCATAGCATTAATTTATACCGATTAATTTTCACCAACGAGCCGTATTAATTATACAAAAATAGAGGCATCCAATTTTTGTAAATCAAACATTTTAGACAAGAAATTACTCGCTCAGTTTGTTAAATATTCAGATTGGCCCGTTCTTGTTCTCAGTATTTCGTATAATAACTAAGTTTCTCTGCTCTATGTTCTATAAAACTGAATTAAATGTATACGTCAATAAACAAGAGACCGTGATTAATTAAATGAGAATTGCTTCGAAGTAAAAAATATTAATAAACTGATCGTCTAGTAAATAGTCATATCGCATGATCCGAAGGCAAAGAACCATGAATTTCATTTATTTATTCACAGATCACGGTGCTCCTCTTTTATTTGTTCTATTTGATTAAGAAGAAGTTTACTCGAAGTACGCCATCGACAGCTCACTCACACTTACGACTCGAAGAATATATGAAGTGGACTTTTTGCTGTAATGAGGTTACTAATGAAGCAAGTACACGATACATGGTGTGATAATTACACGTGCTTATATAACTCTTAATAAACAACTAAGTAAATTCCACGTACTCGTATACTGCCCCTTTTATCTTCGATAGCAAAAACGGTGTAATATTTATAAATTCTTTCTCTGAAAATTGGTTGCAAGAAGTTTCAAACAGCTACAGAAATGTTATATATTCAAGGAAAAAATGTTTACCATGGACCATACAATAAGTGATAAAACAACGATATTCGTAAACAGATCCGCGATTATTTCTTGTCTGATAAAATTCACAAGTCATCGTGTAATGATGGAAAAGTAAGAAAAAGTTCTCACGATCGATTTTGATGTTTGATACATTGATATATCTTGATCGATAACTTGATATGTTCATGTAATCGCAAAAGATACTTTATATCCTGCTAAACATAGATGTTTGACGAAATGTTCCTACCAGCGTACGTATGGTTGAAAAGAAACTACATAAATCCTAGCGTAACATGAATTTTCGTTATCCATCAAAGATGCAAGAATATTTTCCTCTACCACGTCCATGCTCAGAGAAATTATATTCATATATCAAGGCTGTCTCACCGCGTCGCACGACTCTAGATCCTTTCGTAAGAGTACGCTAACCGAACTTTTCACGTGCAATATCACGGCATAGTATCGGTGCAAAGGAAGAGATAATATTGTCAGAAGCTAAATGCACGACGAAGCTCGCTTTTTCGAAGAAAAGCTGCAGCGACTCAACTTGTAAAAATCCATTCGCGTGCAAACTCGACTGCGAGAAAGGAATATCTCGAGAACGATTCGTGAAACGATTCGTAATAACGTAATCATTCGACTAATGACGGATGCTGTCATTTATTCGAGGATAAACGGACTGTGACGAATCGCAGACGCGTTAACTCTTAAGAATGCTGCGCTGTTTCGATCTTTTATAATTCCTTTGAATTTCCAATTGTGCGAAAGAATGAAAAATTTAAAGGTAATCTCAAGAGACACTTTGAAATATCCTCTTTTCAAAATTAACGTTTAGATAACGTTGCATGTTATATCGAATACCAAGAATATCGAATATAATGATTTATATAATTAAATTAATTATTCCATCGAAACTTTCATCGCGAGAAAATACTTGTATTTACGTCAACGATCGGATACAGTGGGGTGGATTCGGATATATGGCGAATTCGCGTGTTGTTTTCTCGACCAGGAGAAGAGTACTCTATTTGGATTTCCGCTGGTAGAAAAGTCTCTGCGGGAAAGAAGAAGCGAAGAAAGGAACAAAAGTCGTTGCGAAAATCGAGAAAATCGAGAAAAACGAGCAAAACAGAAAATAAATGGCAAAGGATACTCGATTTTGCAGTCTGTGCTAGTTTTTAAACGTCCAATGACATTCTCCAAATCCATGGGGATTCTAGAGAATTTTCCACTAAAACAAAAGAGAAATGATATTGAGAACAATCTCGGACGTACTGACATTATCACGGCCGCTGGAACTAAGATTATTGGAAACACTCTTGTCTCGAAAGTAGCAATGTCACAGGACTGAACGCAGTTTCCCATTGTTACGTAAAGAGCAGACGATTAATGGTAGATGTATGGATTATATCTGACTCAATATTTCTGAAAACATCTGGATGGATCGTATGCAATAAAAATTAACAAATGTGGAATTTAAAAATTAGATGTAATACGTTTATTACATCTAATTGATTATTAGACGTTAATTGTTAACTAATACGTTAATTAATTATTAGAAGTATTCAGTTTTCTAAAGTTGTTTTAGAAAATTAAGTCGACGAGACAAATAGATTTGTATAAATGATTAACGATGCTATGGATAATTTTGTATATCACCCATACATTATACTTGTACTATTCTTCCTAATGTCTTAGTAAATTACCTTGTTAGTCATTTGGAACAAATCGTACAATCATATCCATTTTTATTAGAAATTCGTCCTATTATTTATCGTATTATTTATCATGATAGGACAGATACCAAATTTCGCTCACATGAAATAATTAAAAACACAATATTAGAATAATTTGTGCAGAAACACGTTTCTAGAATATATACGTGAAATTAGATGAGTGGAGCAACGCTGAATTCCAGCAATCGTAAATAGACGGTTACGATACAAATATTATGACGGACGACAGACAAAACACGTAAATCGTAATATGTTTCTTATGTTATACAGTACTTATTTTACTTCTTTTGTTATAACTCTCGTTATTATATCGATACAAATGCAGATAAAAGGGAACGATAAATACATCGTCGAATGTTATAACCTGAACATAAATTATTCCACGTAATATTTACAGTTACAGTATGGTATTCTTCAGAATATTATGGTACGAGAAGAAATAAATTCATAATTCACGATCGAAACAATCGTAAAGTAGAAAAGTTCCGAACTTCTGTTCTTGGTAGACCAGGTAAAAAATTGAACAATTAGAGAAGCGAGCCGGGCTTTACGACTTTGATTCTTCTCGGAGGGAAGTGAATGCGGTGTGTAAACGTGGGTTAATTTCAAACGGTTGACGGATGAAAAGAAAATACAACAACGGTGTTAGAGGGAGAACCTGAAGCCAGTAAAAATGATAAAATCACTTGCTTTCAGACATTTCGTAATTTCGTGCGCCGCGTTGCAAGTTCTTTCGTTAAAAATATTTCCCCGTAATTTCTCGCGCGCTACGTAGCACGCGATGTAAATGTCCCTTCCTCCCCTTTCTTTCGCATTTTTTTTTTTCTATTCTTTCTTGCTTCTCTGTCTCGAGTTTCCCGTCTCCACTTTGCTTGCTTGTTTTATAACGAAGAGCACGTGCAGTTCATCGTCGTGGTCGTGGTCGTCGTAGTCGAGAGGACGTTGTTACCATCGCAGCAACATTGCTCCGCGTCGTAAATAGATTTGCTTCGAACACAAAGTTCAATGTAAATGAACTGCAAGTGAATTAAGAGCTCGACAAACGAGGTTGCCTTCTATTCGCCTTCGATAACTTTTGACACCGAGGAAGAATGGGTCATTCGGTTACAATGGGTGTCGCTGTATTCGGCTGAATTCGATCGGCGATCTAAACTGTGGCGGTACGGTGGCATCAATGCCGAAAAATGTACTGTTTGTGGCGACCATATACGCGGCAGGAATGTTTACGATGAGATGGAAACCTGACTCACAACTTCACAACAATAATTTCCATTGATTAGTCTTCCGTGTAATATTCCTTATTGTAACATTTATTGTATTCAACGATTAGAGCATTCATTGTTCCAGCTATTTGGCGGTTCATTTATTCCATCGCTACTGAATTTTTCATTTTTGTTTTCCAAATATTCTTTTGCCTAGTGTATTTACTGCCTGATTGAAAGTGTTGAACGTTTCTCCTGACAAAAAATTGTATAAAAATCGAAGCAATCTATCAATCATGAAATGTATTTTTCAATTCTATATTATAAAAGAACTTGGTATACAGCTTTTCATGGTACGATAATATTTATAATTCTTGGCAGTGTATCGTGCGAGGGAACAATTTGCCAATCAAATTTTCAAGACGAAATAATTTCTCCCCAAAATAATATACCGTTTTTTCGTAGCTTATGTTGTTTATGTGAAAATATACGATTCAACCGTATGTGATTTGTGGAAACTTCGTTTTGAAAATATAGAAGCAAAATGTGGCGACGGCACTTTCCGAGCAACCTAATATTTTTATTTTTGACGTGACATTACAGTTTTATCTTATAAGTCGTATGTCACGTAATGGAAGGCAAGAGGGAAAAAGCCGAAACGTGCTGTTTGCCATGTGTATGAGTATTTGTGTTTATAAAAAGCCATATTCCATTTACGAATAGTGGAACAGAAAGTTTGAAAATATTCTCGAACTTAAGAAGAAACACCGAATAATCTCTAAACTCGGTTGCGAATTGTTCACGAAACGTTTACATTCGACAGGTGTTAAATTTAATTATTTCAAATAAAATAAATAAAATTGAAAAAGTAAAGATAATTATGATTATTAGATCATTATTATTCCTCGAAATATAAAATATAATATTTATGAGGCTAATGGTATAGACGCGTTATTTGTTATTTTTATAACTATCTATAATAAATATATATAATAATATATAATAAAGAATAAAAATATGAGGAAATCAGGCTGGAACACACTGGTCAAATAAATATAAATATATAATTACTACGACAGATTACGTTATTCGTGTTTAGACAAAAATGTTTAAATTAATAACAATATGAATTTGCATCAGAAGTAAACTATAAAAGGACACGATTAACTGAGTTTGGATCCACAATGACATAAAAATTTATCGAAAAATAGACAACCTTCATTAACGTGCATAAAAGATATCACTCTTTTGAGTCGCAAAATTAAATATACCTTGCAAAACCATTGGCTCTAGAGCATAAAAGTTGACAGAATGTGAGAATGAAAAGCTAAATATTGCACAAACACGAGTAAATAATAATTTATCCGATGAAAACAGGATCGAACGAAATCTGCGAATTTCCGTACTCTCTAAAGTTCAATTTAATATGTATAATATTGAAATGCACATAATAACGTTCGATTAACAACGAGTTTCTTCGTCGATGATAATAAACCGGCCGTATTCGTTAATCGATTCAACGAGAAATCCACGTACAAACACGGTTCGCGAAATTCAAAGGTGTTCGCGCTTCTCTGCTTAGCCACTCGCGCGTTTCTCAATTAATCAAGCTTACCCGGTGTTTTTCCCTTTTTTCTTCCGACCATGGTTACCCGTTTTGAATCTCGAGCCTGTGTACGGGTATTTCGCTTAATTAGGACAAAAGACGAGACACGGCACGATTACGTATAAGCAAGAACACAGGATTTACGAGGTCGTTGAAATCACGAAGTTGACGTTGCACCAGTCACCGAGCGTGCTGGGTACCAGAGAAGAATAATTACACTCGTACAAGCGAAACTCTCGGACGAGACGCTCTTGCGTGTACTTTCCGAGTAATAAACTTTTGATTATTTTTGCAAATGAGCCTGTACAGCGACAGAGGAATGCCGGTGATAGCACGGAATACAGCAATAAAGAAAAACAGCCGTTCTCGTTGACCCACAACTGTCGTCCAAGTTTACGTGGACTTTCGTCTCAAAGAAACTCGCCGTAACATCCGGACGCTATCGAATAAAAAACAATCCCGGATGATTTGTGGCTCGTTCGATCGAACCACTAAAAATATGAGAAGACTCGCCGTAATCATATCGCCGATAAAAAATAAGGAACGAAAAGAAGATTCTGACTAGATGGAAGATTTGGCTCCATCGGGGTCGTATAACATAACGACGATAATACCTTGTACGCGCCACGCCATCAAGAACGAAAGATAAGCAAAGCCCTTTCCCTCTTTCGTTCTCCACCTGCCCTTGCTCTATCTGGCTGGACGATAGAAGTCGAGTCTTATCGTGGTTCGGTACTTACCGATCACGTAGCTGTAGCCGTCCAAGGTGAGAACACATTTGCGTGTGTTGGAAGAGCTTGGAATTCCTGGCACTACTCTGCGAGAAATTCGCTTACCAGGGCTGCAAGGAGTACTGCCGGTACTTGCAGCACCTGGGTCCGAGTGGCACTTCTGCACGGGATCTTTGCTTTGTCTAGACATCATCGTCCTCTTCGGAGCCACTTGTACTGCGCTTCTCTAGCAGAAGCCGGAAGAAAGAAAACCTACTTCCGCACCATGCCCGCGCCGCCAGTCTACTTAGCCACGCGACGATCTCCAACAGACTTTTACTATCGTTGCCAAGTTTTTATCACGACAGCCTGACAACGTGAATTCGATACTCGTCATTGCCGTTGACTGACACCCCCGTTACATCCGGTTCCACTTGCACACCGTTCACTCGACAAAGTACAAAGTAGCTCGTCCGTGACACACGATTTTTCCCTTGCTCGCCAACGTTCCAACGAAACTTCGATTTTACCCTTTTCCCCTCTGTTTACCTTTGCGCCCCAACTTCTTTCGGTTCTTTAACGAACCAATACCGCTGGCGCTCGAAGCTTCGAAAAGCTTCCACGGATTACTTCCAGGCCATGAAACACGTCGCGCTGGTAGATATACTCGTTTCACGAAATCCTCCACTCGTCGCTCGCCGTCTGAAAACGCTAGAACACGAGCTACGTAGCTGTAATTGCGGTTAATCGTCGAAATTCGCGTGAATCAGCCCAGCTTTAATCGACTACCCTTTTCTTCTTGTCGTTTAAAGTTCGAAAGTTTGGGATTGGAAGGATTATTTGATCGTTCAGTATATAAGATCTCGCGGATTTCGATCGTAACACGAACGTCACGTTTACGTTGGAAGGTTCTGTACAAGAAAATAGAGAAGGTTCCCCTTTGTAGAGCAATTGTTTGATAATGGCTTTCCTCTTGCTCTCGAGCGTTCCCAGTGTATGCCCGAGTAATTTGTTCAACGTCCCTGAAGAGACTTGAGAAGACTCCTTCAGGCACACTGTTGCGTGCCAGCTTCTATTCCAGTTCGGATTACCGCGTTTCACGTGTCATTTTCTTTGGTATTTCTCACATACTTTCGAGCGTTTGATTTGATTTCCTCTTTAACGTCGATTTCCCGTGCCTTTAAAACCATCTGACAACTTCAATTATTGATTGTTTTTATTAATTTTTATCGCATGATTTTTTTCCTTTTTTTTTTTATTTTAGTGAGTTTTTACTCAAAAGATTGTTTATTTCTATTAAAAAGTTTAAACCGCAGTGTATTTCCAACGAGATGTTGAGAGGAGTTTCGCCCGTTTAACTGATATCGTGGCCATTAAACTATTCCGAGGTTTGATCAACTTCAATGACAATCGCTGCATCCGGTGCTTCCCAGCGAACTTGTTTATCTTCTGGAATTGCTTTCGGCCGTGCTGATTTCCAGCTAAGGATTACGAGCATTCTTCTCTTTCCTCCGTGGTAACTTTCTCAACGCATCTCGCGTCCCGTTCACTATCCCTTTACGTCCAGATTCTTCGAATTACACCGAAACAAGTAGTCCAATTGTCCGTTGAACAATCGTCGTAATTCGTTCTTTTCTCGTTTACTAACTACGTCGACTCGTAATCCGATTAATTTCACGTTGATGGAACGCCTGCGAATGCACGGTATCTTCTAATTCCGATACCACTTAAGTTTCTTCCTAAGACAGCGATTAATAAACGTTAGTTACACGATTCTCCGTTTCATCACTTTTCGATAGAATTTCTTTACGTCCTCCTTCGATCAATTCCTGCCAATTTCTTTCAACCACCGATGATTTCGGTCTCGAGGAAGTTTCTACTAGTTTCCAAAGTTGTCGATCTTGAATTTATCGACCTGTGGATTCTAAAACATTTCGAACGCGCCAGCAACGTGCTACGTTATTCTTACAAGGGTCATCGATGTCAGTTTTCATCATTTCTCTAGTAAATCTTCGGACTCTCGTGGAACATAAATATACCAGTAGCTCTATCGACCAGACAAACAGACCAACTTTCCTTCTTATTCTCTTTTTCCTTCTTTTTCACACCTTCGTGAACGTTCCGAGCAGCACGCGGCTCGATAAGGTTTCCGCCAGCACAAAAATTTATGCCGCGAACGCTGACCTCAGTGTCGATTACAAGCTAACGATCCCCGCGAGCAAACGACCTAAGAGAATCCTCGTCGTCAGTCTACTCGTTCGTTGCACCGATTCGTAATCTTTCCTGTCACGTACGTGTCCGAAATTTCTGGGAAATACGCGCAGCTTCTCGGAATCAGTTATGCATCGAACGATCCCTCGATCCTTCTTCGATCGAAGGGACGTACGTGAAAAATGGCTACTTTGAATACCGCATAGATGAAAGATAAATTCGACGAATCGACGAGACTTCCAAGTTTAATACATTATTGGCGTTAATTTTATTTATATCGTTATAGATGCACGATTATAAGCAAATTAGTATTCAACCTTAATCGGCGCTATTAAATATACACGTTCACATCCGCTCGTTAACCTTAAGTAGGTAAGGCATTAATCTTCTACCAGCTTCTTTTGATAGACGTACTCGATTCCCCGGTACAGAGACTCTTCGAGCTGATTGATCACCTCCAAACGACCGACAGCGTATTAACACGTGTCCATCGCGAGGATTCTTCCGAGTGAACCTAACGTGCGGTCGTGTATGCGGTTCTCACCCCTTTCTCTTTGCTAGTACTCGTCTTTGAAGTCTGACCGGTCGGATCGATCAGATGGATCTCACCACTGAGAAGTGCACGCACGGGAAATTTCGCGAGAGACCGCGTGAACCACTCGAATTTGCTCGTGCAAGTTGGAGATGTTATCAAGAATGGAAAGTCGACAAAGTTTCTCCGGGGTAATTTAGCCTGAAAATTGTAGGGGGAGGGGGAACACGGGCCGATAGTTCAATTACCTTTTCGCCTTCTTCGCGGAGTTTTTACGATGGCCGTTACGTGCATGCACGAACACGGAAAATCGTGATGACGAGGGGTGAAGGTATTCTGCGATCGATTCACGTTACCATAACGTTAAATTCAGTTTACCCGCTCGTGCACCGGCGCGCCGGCACTCTCGCGAAGCCGGCACGCGCACGGCGCGCACCTTTTCATACGACGATCGATCACTTTGCATTCGCTGATTATCGGGATCCAGAGACGATCATTCGTCGATCGTTTCACGCGTCTACACGACTACGCTCGCACAGGTGTCATTTAACCAGATGCGCCCGTCGCATGCACCTGCTCGAGCCTGGTAACTCTAGTCGCGAGGATTACGCAAGTTTGGTCGCTTTCTCGATAATATTTATTTATACTTCATCCAAGATTATCCGCGTCGTTGCCGCTTCGATCGAGCATTTCCTCTTCCTGTGGCTGCGTCACTCTTTATTAATAACCCATCCAGGATTATCCTTTTTGCTATTCGACAGTTCGCACGGAAATCCGTTCGCAATTTTGCAAACAACAGACTCAACGTGACTGACTTCTCCGTTTCTACATCACGTTACTCGTCGTCCCGGCAATCCGTCAAACGAGCCATCCTGTCAAAATCCAACCACCGGTAAACAAACTTTATCCTCGATTGCTCTTCGTCGATTGTGTCAGATCGACGAGATCCCGAACAATCCACCGAATGATCAAATCACGTTTGAAAAATTCTGCATCGCCATCGAAGTGGCGATGATTGCGGATCGGCGATAGGAAACTTTGAGCGGAAGAGGTGCGCAACGCGCGAGTGGAAGAACCGCGTGCTTGGTCAGACGTCACGCGGCGGACTCGTGCGGCAAGAGGGACGCGCCGGCTGAACCCACGAATGACGCCACGAGGGAAAGATCGACGCGAAGCGAGCAAGGGAGCGAGCGGGACGGAGCGAATGATACACGCGCGAACGCCAACACGCGAACGCGATCTACGCGAAAACGGAGACACACGTGCGACCTGAGCCGCGGTACCGCTACAACTGAACCATTCCAAACCTCCACCTCTCGTCGAGTTTCCTCCTCTCGCTCTCCACGCCGCTCCAAACCCTCCTGTCGACCCGCTACGTCGCCCTCTCACTACTCTCTCTCTCTCTCTCTCCCCTCTCTTCTCTTCTCTTTCCATCTTATTGCACGTCGATCATTCTTCTCCCTCCCTTTCACCGTTCCCAGATTTCTCTCTTTTTCTATCGTTACTCTCATTTCTGTCATCCTTGTCGTTCTTCTGTTTGCTGGTTCGTTCGTCCGTTCGTTCATTCTGCCATCGGTTCCACTCGTATCTTCGTTCGCTTTTTCTCTTCGTTCCGCGAAATCGACAAGTTTCCCTATCCTCGTGAGTACTATTCACCCTTAGGTAAGCATCGAAGACAGTTTCTTTGAGAGGAAAGTCGTAGGGATCACCGATTACCCTACGGCGAATACGATTTCGATAGGGGATGTTTGGTCGAAGCGAGGGAGATTGTTTTGGGCACACTGATTAAGATAGAAGCACCGTCGTAAGTGAATTCGCAAATGCCAATGCGGCCGACTGTCGGCTTAGCGAGGGGAGAAAACTCGATGGCAATAGAACGATTATTTCGTTTTAGGATTAAACAGTGATATTGTGATGATTGATCGTGAACCGGGTGTTTGGCGTATACATTGAGAAACAAATGGTAGATTTCGATACTTTGGTGAAAGATCTTTCGTAGAAAATTGCATTATTATATATCTGTATATATTATATATTATGTTTATAATAATTATGTATTATATATTTATAGGCTACCAGATGTTTCAGTTTCTTCGATCAAATTTTGTCAAGAAGTTCCATAGAATTATGGATTTAACATGTTGCATAAACATAGATCGCTTGAAGCTTTACTGGAATTATTTTTGACAAAAATTGAGAATACAATTTGTCCGTACCTCTATATTTTTACGTGTAAGTAACTTTGTAAAAGCGATATACTAAACAAATATCAATATACATGACGAACTGATACGAAGAGTTGACCGATTCATTGAGACGAAACATTTATAGTGGATCTATTTTTGTCTTACAATATTCTTTTCATATTTCGTATTTTTGATGAACATTACAAACATCCTATACCTATGCAACATGTCCTTTTATTCGTATCTATAGAAAATTCCATCAACGTTTGGCTGGTAAAGTTATGACACATTGTATATTAATCATATATCATCATATATTGTACCTTTTTACGCACGATGAAGTTACGGAACGTAAGAAGGGAAAGGACAATCCAGGTCTGTCCTTACACGTTTTCGTTTATGCGATATTCGATCGTTCGTCGCGTTCATCTTTCTTAGCATCGTCTCTAGATATCTATCCCTCGTTTGACCCTTTCACCTTTACTGTTCCCATCTTATGCCGACAGGTAACCCGCCACTATCGCCGTAACCTTTTAGAAATTTTGCTCACTCGGAACGCCATAAAGCGAGTCTGGGAATTTTCAACGGGAAATAGAGCAATGAACAAGGACGCGCAAGAAGAGAGTTAATCGCTTGTGCGCTCGGCGAGTGGAAATAAAAATGATTAATTTCTAAAACGACGCAGACGAAAAACACGCAACCGCATGAATAATTAGAAAAGTTCATTCCCATTTCAGTCATCCAATTATTTGTTTGCGTTCCACGATCCTGCTGAGATTCTTTTTTTCTCATCTACTCGTTTCCTTCTTTCCTCTCATTATCGTAGTTTTCCCTTCAACGCGTCACTTCCGCCATCGTGATTTCTCTTTGCTCCTCGACGTCTATGACACTCACTAAGTCTCATAACACCATTCCACATCCTCTTTTTCTATCGCGAATTATTCCCATTCTCTTCGGGCTGAAAACTGAACTTTATTTCCAAACGCGTAATGGGAAATGTTTAGCATTTAATTGTATTCTTTGTCTTCTCTTGTCTCCCTTCTTCAACATTATGCCCCGTTTCATTTGTAGACGTCTGTCACGTTCGATTTAACTGAAATTAACAGTCGTTCAGTCCCCTCTGTAAAACTGCGTCACTGATCGAGTGAATTTCCCAAATTTAATTTAAATTTGGTAGTGAATCTGATCGCAGCTATCGACTTTCTCCACACTTCCAACGTTTCGCGCCGATGTACTTCCATAGTTTCTCCACTGTGTTGCGATAAAATGTTTCGCGTTGGTCGCCATAGTTATCCGCCCACTAACCGCGCTCTAACATCTCCTTCCACCCGATCCTCTTGGTTTATGTAAATTTAGCGCGATTAACTCTATTTCGTCAGTGTCCTTAACTCCCCTTCTGGGTCTAATGCAAACAGAACGACCGGATAACGAACAATTCGGTACATATTTCGAACGATAGCAACTCAACGAGAAACAGAAATTGAATTCTCCCGCATGACACGAGGTCTCTCGAGGACCATAATTTTCTAACATTTTATCATTAGTGTTATTTGCATACATAACACGGGTGAGTTTCTTTTTAATGTATCATTAGTACTATTGTTAAATTTCTATAAACTCATCAATTTTGACAAAAGTTACAGCGTTTCCTACGTTTGATGGAATTTTTTCATGCTAATAACTTTATTGCACATTACAGAAAGAGAGAGAGAGAGAGAGAGAGAGAGTTCGATAAAAGGTTCGAGTTAGCAGCGAGAACTTTTTCCACGGGTAATATCCTTAATTCGATTCCTGTGTCACATTTATAGATTCCCCCGTTAATGTACTCTAATATACACGGCAGAAGAATTTAATCTTTTATCTATCGTCACGTGACAGCGCTCTTGCTTCTATCGCTATCTACAGAACAACCCTTTAAAGGTAGAATGTATTTTACACTCCACATGTCGCGTTCCTTCGCTTATACCGATAGATAAATTTACGCTTGGAAGGATTTAATTTAGGTCAGACATAAATCGACCTGGGTCGCGTAATTACCAATACAGAGGCTTCAGATATTCTCTGTCGGCCGCCTAAAATCCTCGATTCAAGTACCTCGGTTAGACGTCTTTCGTAAATCCCCTTCATATTACGACTTGAGGTAGGGAACATTTCAAATTCAAACGCAGTACGCAGCTACATCTGTTTTACACGGTAGCATTACGCTCGCGGAAACCTCAGCCCTCAGAGGGAAGTATATGGAGTCTCACCGCGTCCAACGAACCGTTCCAACTCCCCTTCGACACTAGCTCCAACCTCGAGTGGCAAACCCTTGCTTTGTCACGCTTCACCAACGACGCTATCGTGGATATCCTTCATGCTTCCCCTATACACTCTCTATGCTATATTCCATACAGTGACCCGTCTTCATCTTTGCACGATCTTGAGTATACGCCTTAGGACGAGTGTGAGCGAGATGACTTCAAATATCCATAAAGCTTACTCCAAAGGGATAGTAAATTAGTCAGCAAAGACTTTGCTTCTAACCGTGAAACAGAGATGTGCTTCCAGTAGTTTCGCTCGAGTAATAGCTGATTCGGTCGCGAAGGTATTTATGCGACTGGAAATAGGAAGCACTGTTAAGAACATCGGGAAGATGCGTAAGAGGGGAAGCAATTTTCCGCGTGAAAAATTCGTTGAACGATATAGCGACGTTGATATATCGTCGTAGGACGTACTGGGAATATAAGTAACGTCGAACCGGGGATGTTTCGTCATTTTTATCGCGCTACGTCCTGAATATGTATGATATGCATGAGCGTCGTTCAATTCCGATTGTTTCCATTACGAAACGTTTGTTAGTGACTCAGTAAAACTGAATGGCTTGGGAAAATATTACGTTGCAATTAATGTTGATTTGAAGAATAATATTTTATCAGGCTTATTGTACCATTACGTACCTATATTCTGTTCTGCTAGAAGAGGATTTTTGCTTCGAATACAATGCATTCCTGATACTGACGTATCACATTTGTATTTATATTCGTTTTTATTGGCACATATTTTGTACTTTATTGTATTATAAGAAATTGTAGATTGTGAAGATTGTAAATTTATATAAATAGCGTTGAAGTGTATAATATGACAAGTAGATTGTAAGTTATTTTTCTAGAATGGCAAAACTATTTGATTTTTACAGCATATGATTTAATATTTCTGAAAATTAAAAGAAATTGCGTCAGTCATAATCTAGCCAAGTCCTGCAGAAAATTTCTTATTCAAATAGATTCGAGGATTATTTTACATTCATCGCATGCGTCTCTGACATTCTATTCGTCTCTACATATAATACTTCTTCCACAGGAATAAAATCGCACACGCATGGTTTTAATTCATAACTACTTCTTATCTCGCTTCATGAATAATTTCCTTCGTTAGACATTGAACATCAAGGACGGGAAAGAATTAACCTGTTAAAAGGATCCTTGTAAATTCATATATGGTTTAATATACGTAATTTATAGCTTCCTACCAGTTTAATGTACCTTCCTGTCTTAATTTCTTCCAATCAATAAAAGTTTATAGTTTTCCTGCCTCTAAAAAAAATATTAAGTAATATAATATTTTCTTTAATTCATCTCTTACTTTCTTCCATTATACTATAATAACTTCTGATATCAATTTTTATACATTTCTACCTTACCTTCCTTACTGCCATACCCATATATTTCCTATATTTCCTACCCATATATTTGATGTTTAAAGCAAATTTTCGTTTCATGCTTAATTCCGTCGAGTTCACAACTTCTCATTTCTGCAGTCTTACACGCGAATGGAACAAATGCATCTCATACTATTCTTCAAACACTATGCATACTTACTTCGTTTCAATTTTTTTTAAATAAACCTTGGGTAGCTGCAGTAGCTTTAGGCTACATTTGCTTATTATACAGTCATATTAAGTTTCATAAGAAAATGCATCGTGTTAATGTTTTATTGTTCGTTGTATTAGCGTTGATCGTAGTTAAGCATCGAACTTTTCCGTTATTTAAAAAATGTGACCTCATACTTCGCATTAACAATTTAATTTTACGACTCCTTTCCATCTATTTCTTAACTGATCCCTCTGCAGAGAATTGTTAGTCCTTAGAGCTTATGAAGTCATCAGTAAGTACGTTTGACATTTAACTGCGATTGGTCTTGAAGCGAAATATTCTCAGGGCGATGACAAATAAACCATCACTAGCATGTTCTTTTATTTATAGCTTTACCATACGCTGGATAAATGCCATTGCAAGCTTGTACCTCTCCCTTTCTTGAACTCGTACAACGACACACATGATTTCATTCTGTGATATTTCCCCACTTCGATTATTGACATAAAATAAACAAAAAACCATCGTCCTTTTATATATTATTGAAGTATGACGTCTGTAGTTACTCTGCAGAATTAGTTTCTATTGAACACAATCATATTTTATTTCATGTAATGGAAGAACCAACAAAATTTGTCCATCTATCTGATACATTGGAATAACCAACAGTTTCGATGGAATAGTTTTTCATCATTTGTTATCACTAGACTGAAGATGTTTATGGAAATTTATGTTTTCATAAATATAACTAAAGAAGTGAAGCATAAGCAAAAATTTGTCTCGATTACCGAATATCGTAATGAATGTTCTATTCTGTATATTTTCACATTCAGTATACATTTCGTATATCTTTGCACTTTTACGTATTAATCATGATCACTTCCCCCTTCAGAGAGTTTCCATCTTTACACAAGCTTCCAGATTAACATATGAAAAAACGAGATTTCAATATCATGAATTTATTATAATGTCAATAACGAATTTCAGAGTGACTGAATGATGTGAATAAGAAGTTATCGAGCTTGGAAATCTCCACTGGTCGGATAGCCGCGTACAAGCTCGGAAAAATGAGTTTCTCGAAGCTTTGTGAAAGAGCTTTAAGCCACGGAAGGTTTTCTCTTCACGATAATAGTATCAATGTCTCGTTTTTTCTTCAAGATAAATTCCACGATTGAATCTTACCTCTATCGAAGCTTTAAGTAAAAATTATTGTCGATATCAAATGGATACGTCAGTTCTTAATTAGATTTAACGATTACCAAGGTTTTGTAATACGAAATGCTTTTATGTAGTATTTGTAACATTATCGTTTGGAGAAAATGAAGAGATGGATCAAATTATCGTGGAATAATAATTGATTAACTGCAAATAGCAAGTAACCTAAAATATATTTGTGTTTCAATATAATATTCGTTAAATCAATGGTTTACGCAGCTACAATTCTACTAATACAATAATCAAGATAAAATTAAAAATGAAATAACTTTACCGTCATTCTCCACTTGTTTTAGGTCGTTGCATTCGTTTTTCTCAAAATTATATTTTTCATATAAAACATTCAAACATGACAGAATATAATATCAGTTAAGGATTTCGCTAGCGTTGTATTATTTGCTGTTTCATCATTGAAAATTTACGTACGTTAATATTAATTAAACGAAGTAATATATTAATTAAATCTCGTATCACGTTTCAGTGTGCATGGACAATGTTACTATGAAAGTTGCAAACTGTTGAAGTATATTTTCCTTCAAATTCCAATTAATTATACGTTTTAAATAGCGGTAGATTTGAAGATACTTGATAATTTACTGTTAACGATTAAATTTATATAAGTTTTACAGATATAATGATGGTTAACTTAAAGTAAACAAAGTTGGAAACAAATCTAAAAGTATACATATTGGGTTGGCAACTAAGTAATTGTGGATGTTGTCAATACCACCTAATGACAAAATCTGCAATCAGTTGCCAACCCAATAGTAACTATAATATAAGATATTTAGCATAAATATACATTTTGCAGAGATCGTAAAAGTTGTTCAATATATTAATAATTCTCAATATTCAGTAGCAACATTTTTTAAATTTACATTTAAAATTACTATTCATACCTGTGTTTATTTCTTACTACGATTGTGGTTAGGTTGTAACTTGTATATAAATATTCACGTTGGTTTCAGTCCTATCAATATCATCATGACAGTCGTGTCTAGTTATAGTGTTAGTGAAATGAAAATATTCTAAACAGTACATACAATATATCCTGTACGGTAAATCTTCGAATATTATTAAATAATATAAGCCACTGTGGACTTGCCCTATTATTTTCTACGATGCGAAATCCGGAGGAATCCGAAGTTCGATGACGTCACGTCCGACTATAGCCGAGGGGCCCCGAACTTAGAAAAGCGCGCCAATAATCTCACTGTTACACGAGTCCTCAGATAAGTCAGTCATATCGTTCACCTATGTTAAACTTGATAGTGAATCATATTTACGAAAGTTTTTGTTCGAGAGGTGTGAAAATACGTCTTATTCTTAATAAGTTATTAACTAATGTGCAATGTAGTACGAGTTACGTCGCTCCAAGCCGTAGTACTCCACGTTCCATATTCCTTCCATATCCACGATCACCAGCTCGCCATTTTGTCCGGTATTGAACAATATTTTATCTTATTTTCTTACAAATTTATTTATAGTTAGTTACTTGACGAATACGACACCATTAATTACGTTATATTTATATATATATTAGCTAAAATTTAATGTGTTTGAGTAAGCTTATATAAGATTGCATGTTATCGAAAAAGAATTGAATCCTTTTTGTATACTATGTATATACTGTTTGTTTCTTTCGTTGCTTTCTTACGCTCGACCTTGTTACTATTTTTAAGAGAGTATCACATTTGAAGCATCTACGTTGGTCGATTGAAAAAATAAACAGTGTAACTTGTATGTTTATGTCGCGTGTGTACGTCGAAGTGAATAAGAAATGTATCACCGTGACAATAACACATTCAGGTTATTAGGACTACGACTAGATATAGAAATTTGAAGACTAAGAACTCGCTTTCGATTGTGTTCATTGTGTCGTGTACGTATATCGTTCCGCGTCTTATTAGGGGGATTAGTATACAGAGTACTGCAATGAATAGCAACTCGAACAGAAAATATTTATTGGAAAGAATGCTTGTGTCAAACAATTACTGATCTGTTCATGAATACATATATGTATATAAAAGTGAAAATAGTTTAATAAAATATTTATAGAAGGTTAGGTCGCTTTGTATTTCTTCGAATATTGCAATAAACGTGTAGCAGATAGAATTAGGAACTAAAATATACTACTACTTAATTACATTAATTTTTTGCATATGAAAAAATATTAATTTTTTTAGGTATGTAGTTTACATTTGTATTGTCGTTATAAATCATATAGAATTTCTATAGATATGTGTTATTTGATAGATAAATGAGAGAAATTACACGAACTTGTTTATATTTTTCTTACGATATTTTCTTCTGTTAACTTCGCATTACTTTAAGGTCATTTGAATCCTTTCTTTAATGAAATACAAAGGTATACATATATAATCATTCCATTTAGAAAAGAAAAACTATCTTTTTACACCATTATATCCCATAAATGATAATGGAGAGTTGTTCCGATAGGAAGAGTTTAGAGCAATCTAAAAGCTGCCCACTTCGAAAGAAATAAAATCGAAATATGTATATGTCTGAATCATAAATGAAAGAAACGTTCTTTGTATCGTGGACAAATGAAGCGCCATTGGTGTGTTATTGTCCCGCGAGGATAAGAAACGAGCCCTCGTTTCCTTAATTGTCCGATGGTCGAGTCGAGGGTTCCGGCGGTGAAGTTGCCAGATCCTTACTAACGAAGCTGGGAACGCGTGAAAAGGTACTCCGAGTGGAAATATCGACCGGAACTATCTTCGGGGTTCGGTTTAACGGGTGCGGAAAACTGCGCTTCCCGCAGGGTAGAATAATTTAAAAGCGTGGTCGAATATTTGCGCGTGAGTTTCCTTCTGACGAATAGATCGTAAAATAAACTGCGCGTAAGCCATTGAGCTTACCGAAGCTGTCTCAAGGGTCTCGAAATAATATCGTTTGCCCAATATACAAAAGATATAATAAATATTAATTCGATCAGAATTATATTAGATTATTTTAATTTGTAAATTTTCTTAATTATTCCTCCACCATAACTATTTGGGAATATTTTGTCCATTTGTCTCTATTAATACAAAACGGTATATTTCCAAATTTTATTAATGAATATATATGAAATATACTCTTTCCTTATTTATATTAGAAATTACGAGTTTTCTATTACATTTTATTATTTTAACAAACAGCAAAATGATTAAACTTCATGATAGGAAAATTGAGAAACGATCTAAGGATTGTATGATCAATTATAATATTTTGCATATACAATTTTTGTCAAAAATTCAACTTCTTCCTCTATTGTCAATACAATTTGAAATCCGATTACCAAGTTTTCCTTATTTCTTCGAAAAACGCTATTCCCGTTGCCACTCGACAAATCCTAAATCATTTTAAACACGTCTCTACAAACCTGACAAGCGTGACATAACCACGTTGATTTTTCCATATGCTAATCGCCGTATGCAATCGTGTGATCGTACAGATTGCATGGAATTGCGCTTCGTAAAAATAAGGTTAGCCTTTTAGACGGGGAATCCTCGAGGTTGGAAACGCCAAACGATCGTAACCCGAGGCACCGCGATATCCACGTAATGACGACGTCAATGTTTTTATGCTGTCGGTAAAAGACACGATTCTAGATAATGCATCGTTCCTCCATTTATCATAGGTCGCGCTTAATGGAAAGTACTGCGGCCACTATGTACCTATCAATTAATACCTGTATACTCGTTAAACAAGCGGAAGTGAAACGTAGCGATGTAGATTAAACGTGCCATTATACGGAACCTTCTTGTCTATGTCTACTTTCTTTGTTCGAGGAGGATTAAAAATCGAATCTTTGGTAATGTACAGTAAATCGGATATAATCTCTTTTATTCTGGTCGTAAGAAGGGTGAAGGGAGGAAAGGAATAATTAAGCGTAGAAATGACAAATAAAATAAAGGGCGATAGCATTAGTAATTTACGATAATTAAACGAGCAGCCAGCTTAGCGAAGAATCAAACAACTGTTTGTTCTTTCACTCTGATTGTTAAATTAGGAAAAATACGAGATATAGATAAAAGAAATCAAGATAAAGACTAGCTTAAAAGTTTGAAATTGAAATTTTAGTCGCGCAGTATTTTATTACGTAACTTTAAATTTTTGCATCACCTTTCTAAAATTTTGCATCACAGCATTTACACATCTACGCCAGATTAGGATGTCCGTGCAAAAAACAGTACAAAATCTACATAGCATAAATGTACGATTCTTTCAAATATACACATTGTTCCATTTATTTTGAATTTCTTAACATCCTGTTTTTTTCTTTTTTTTTCTTTTTTTTTTTTTCTTTTATCAATGCAGAAGATTTTGTCAGAACAAAGTTAGTTGGTTGAGAGCAACAAATATTACGATATCTGATCTTTTTCTCGAAGTTCATTTTTTCCAGTTTTCTTCGAACTGAGTGTCATTTTTTAAAGTAGAACTCCATTTATCTTTATTCGTCAATCGATGCGTTTCTTACACAAGAAAAATATCAGCTAAGCATAGTTCGTTTTCTATTTTATATCTCTTCATTCTTTCTATTTTATGTCCACGATGTTTCATTACATAACATCTCGACAATTCGATGCCTCGAATCTGTTGCTTTGCCATTATTCTTGCTGCACTCAAAATCTACACGGCTTATCCAGCGAAACAAGAGACACTAATATTCTTTAAAAGCCGTCTTACAATATTGTCTGCACGGAAAGCACTTTCACGTTTGATGCATAGGCCATAAACGGAACGACTGTTGTGCTTTCAACCTATCAACCCTGAGGAAGGCGAACTTGCAAGCCAAGAACGATCCGAATGGCCAACTCCGAGTAATATCGAATAATGACGGGTTGGAGAAAAAAAATCGTGAAATGCGAATAACATCCAGAGAATTTAATATAAAATCCAACACCTCGCTTCGAAACGAGAGAAGTACGCAGCAAAGAACCACAGAAATGTGGATGAATATTTTTTCGCGTTTACTTCGAAGAATTTTCCTGGAGTAGGAAATTTTATTCTCCGAAAAAGAGATGCAAATGATCGATCGATGATCAAAACGCTAAAAACTATCCAAGTTTACACTCTTTTATTATTTTCTTTTTCTCTTGATCCATGGAACATAAGGATATTGTGTAGAAAATGAAGCTTTTTCGTTCATAAAATTCACGATATTCCTTTTCATAAATACAATGTACATTCAATAGAATCCAGTAACGTAAATCGATTAGAAAGTAACGTTATATTAATGCAATTTCTTCTTTAAGGGGTTAACTTGTTAAATAGATTATTCATCGATCAGAAACTTCTTGTTTGGTAAAATGTTAAAGGTTAACGAAGGTAAATATGATAATGTGTTTTCAGTACATATATAGCGGTGCATTCAAAAGAAAAGAAGAAAACTATGTGGAAACAGTAATTGGTCTTTTTCAATTAACAGATTCAATCTGTAGAGTTAGGGTTTTATCGATTACAGTTTGTTGATATTGTAATCAGCAAATCTATCGGTATTTTTAATGATGTACGAATATGTTAAACTAGGAAAGATGTTCTAAGTGTAATTAATTCCCTAAGTGGGAATTCAAAGATAAATCTACGAACGTGTGGCGCCATTGATATTAAAATTTCCCGCGTCACCACTTTATCCATTGCTGAGCATGCTAAAATACGCGGGACTGTTTTAACGAATGCTCTTAGGAATTGTAAAGACTTTTATGAATTCTCTCTATTCGTAAAAAATTAAAAAAATGTCGAAAAGTCGTACAGAGACTGAGAGTATTACCTCGTTAAATATTCGTGTTTGGATATGGTGCTTGGCTTGATTCAAACAATTTCATCGATGTGCTGGTTTCTGGCCTAATTTCAAGTCACTTACGCAATTCAAACGAGGATCGCTAGTTTTCTCTCGTCGTTACTTCTATTTAATTGGAGCTGTCGTGTTGCAATAATGGTTGTACGTCCAGTATGAAGATTTACTGGGTTTTACTACAGAAAATATTCGCAATGTTATTTCCTCGTTACTTGGTCGATGTATGTTGTTGAAATTATTTCCTCTACAAATAGATACCGCAACGCCAAGCAGGAAACATATATTTTGTATCATTATTTTCTATTCTCATATGAAATGCTGCCTTCGACGAAAATAATTTATTAGTATCAAGTTTTCTTAATCCTGAATTTTCCTTCTACAAAGATTGTCAAGATAATGACAATTTTTCCCTACTCTAAGTTCGAATTGAATACGTCAATTGCATTTGTATCTTACTATTTATTATACCAATTGTTGTGACAAATGTCTTTACAACAGAGTAATGGTAATTTTAAAAATAATGCAATCGGATATAAAAAGATATAACAAAATCATCTTGTCGATTTCGTTTGTTTTTTAATTCTATTCAAACGACTCGACGTCGTACTTTTGTCACTTTTAGTCTTATTGTCTATCCTGATTGTTCTATTCATCGTGACAGTACCGAAAATAAAATAAAATAAAATAAATTATCCAATTTCGTTGGAATCAACACATATTTTGCTCGATAAAAGCAGGTTTGCGTTTCAATGCGCATGCGACAAACTAGCGCTTTCTACGCGCCATTTATCTACCCGATATCGGATTTAAGATATGCAGAATGAAATGAACGCGAGTAGATTAACGAGATACGTTTTATATCTCGTGTATCGATCCACACATCAGGCAGAAAGAAACGTGTAATATTTTTCTAAATATCGTTTGCCCTGTGTCTTCGAAGTGGATGTTGTAAGGTCGACGGCGACCTGGCTAATCTACTGTGCTGTCAAGACTTCACGTGAGTCAACATGCAAATCTGCGGAGTTCCGAGTGCACCGTCCAAAGTAGAATAAGCATACGTGTTTATGTCGGCTCGTTGCTCGCATGTTAAGTACGGGTATCCGCTTGAAGGCTTGAACATTTTCGAAATAGCTTCAGGTACCGTGTTTATGCATTTATGGTAAACCTATATATATATATATATTGAATACCAAAGAAAGGAAAACAAACGTGAAAAATAAATCGTACAATTGTGGTATAGATATTTATGTAACATTAAAACAATGCGGTAAAATATATATATTAATTTATCGAAATGAGGCGTATATAGATGTACATACTAACAATATTGAATAACAATAATACGAATATTAATGCGACAAATAAATGTGTGACAGACTTAATTACAAATATAACATGTAATTACTGTGTAATAATTTATATTGTATAAATTAATATACAGGCACGATCGATTTATACGGGGAAATTATTTGTACAATAAGTGCTGGTACAACCATATGCCTATAGGTAGTGTACAATTATTACGACATAAGAGGATACAAAAAATAAAAGAATAAAAATGGTAAGAGGTATACACAAATTGGCCTCATCTATCGCGGAGCATGAAATAAATCTCGTAAGTGATTTACGAGTGCTGCAATTAAATACGAGTGGTTATTGTTTGCGATGCAAACAACGCGAAACAATTATCAACGGGATGGTTACGATTTTCCTTTTTTTCTTTTTTCCTTTTCATTTTATTTCGATCAGTTTTTATCTGAATGGTATCGTTTCGATCAACGATATCAATTTATTTCTCATACTCGAAATATTGGACATTGTCGATAACGTTTGCTTCATAAATATAATCGAGTAGAGTTACACAGGATTTCCTGCACTTTATTAATTCTATTGAACGCTTTAAATACGCGTATTTATGTAAATCACGTGGAAATGATGCACTTACTGCAGCCCTACGTGTATAATGGGCATATTACTTGTGCGTATATGTACGTCCGTGAAAGCGATTACGATTATGTGTTCGCCAATGTACACTAATTTTCGTTCAGTCAACATCAATATTAAATGTGGGAGAGAGATCTCCTCGATTGATTTCCCTTTTGAGTAATGTTCCATTAATTCGTGACATCGATAAGATGGAGATATCAAGGCGATCGTGGGAGAAATTAATTTGTCGAGACTACGACCTTCGAATAATTCCGTAGAAAATATTGGAATATGCCGTACACTATTAATTTATCAAACAGACATATATATATATATATATTCCTCTTTCCTAAAGGTTATTGCAACCGAAATACGTACTGCTTACGCTAAAATCGTCCAAGTTAAGCTTTAGAATTTAGGAAGCTTCTGCGACTTTGTTTCCTTCGCTAGATCATAAGAACGTTAAGCGATTATGGTTAAAGCTCGGCTTGTTACGGTTTTACGCGCTTTAAGTATTCTCATGCCAGTCGTTGCCATAAAACAGAGCCGAAAACCTCTGACCGTGCAGATTTGCTGCAGTGAAAACGTATCCCCAGCTTAATACCCGAAATGGTAGCCGCCTACGCCGACATAACTCCCATAAATTCAAGGATTTGATTCTTTCAATTTCGTTGGGCAAGTATAATTAGGTGCAGTATAATTAATAGGTTTTTAACTTCGATTTATCAACTATGTGTAAACCTAACAGCTTGCTTTTCATTTTCGATCGTCCTATTAAAATTCTTCTGTTCGATCAGAAAACGACATTAAACTTAAGAAATTAACAAAGATACGCTTTTCACTTATTGCGATCATCGATTCTACGATACATATTCGTGTCATTTCCTCTAACCTGCTAGACATATTTTAAAAAACGATAAAAGCGTAGGAAGAAAGAAATTGTTTGCGCTTTCTCATCGTCGAAATTCAGTCAGACCAACCAGAAACAGCCAATCGGTGTTATTGACCAACGACAGGATACCGTCGATAGAAATTTTATTGCGTACATCGGATAGACGAGACAGAGCGGTGACGCGGTGACGCGCTTGTCGCAGTGGAAGGCGAGCGCGGTGGTGCATTGATTCGTTCAAGTTACGACACCCTCGTCGGCGTCGCGTATGCGTCCGATCCTTCGTATACCGCTGGATCATAACGTTGTAAATGCGACGAGCTGAGTCGTCCTGGACAAAAAGGATCATAATCTATAACCGAGCAAAGCTTTACGAGAATCCATAGATATTAAACGTCAAACAGCGTCCGCGTTTCATTCGTATCTCGACTCGCGATTACTTCCATTAACGAGAACAGCGGGAATTGGCGCGCCTACGATGATAGAGCTTTCGTTCAACGATAACGCGTTACATTCATACCTAACGCGTTATTGTGTATCGGCATCGTTGCCACTGCAAGCCATACCACGTATAGCCCCGATAGAGTTGGCCGGTTTGTTTCACGCGAATTCCTTGCGTTCTTCATCGCGTTCACGAAACAGAAGGATAGATTTCCATGTGCGCATGGTTGAATTTACAGCGCAGTTTCACCGAGGTGTCGAGCTTGAATAATTGAAACGCAAAGTCATTCGAAAACAGGAGTTTCCTCTCTGTGCTGATTTTACTATATGTATTCAAGAGACAGTATTGATGACATCGAATTAATCGAAGGCGACGGTTGTAACAATGTGTGCTGGTAGTCGATAATACCGTCTGTTTTTGCGGGTAAAAGACAATATTTAAACTTGCCGTTTGAATTAGTGCTGTACTAGATGTTGTAAATTGCGTTTTGTAGAACGGCCGCTTCAGGTACGAACAAATTTATACGCGGTGAAATGGAATTACACGTAGGAATGTATTTACGATAGCTTTCTAGGATGAATAGGTAGGCATTTAATTACGAATAATAAAGGAAACTAAATAACGTAGGTTTAACAGACATTCAGATGTTCGGTATTTGTTATCAATAGACTGAGGATGTTTATATTAAAAATTAATTGTATACAACTATGCAGAATGCATATGTAGCACGCGAGAATATGGAAAATAGCGAAAGTAAAGTGCTTATTATATGTGATATTTAGAGATTGAAACGCCCTACTAATATGATAGAATTTCTTTTATTTTACGATCAATTCTCGTTAGAGAATTTTAAGTAAATTTATCTAACGTGGTACTATCACATGATTAATAAGTGTTTATAATATGTTTGATTCTATTTGAATCTAGTGCTTAGGTCTAAGGTGTAATGTCTTTTTAGCCTGCGGATCTGTTCCGACGTGTCGAGTAATTGAGTAATTAGAGGGTTTTGGCGGTTGTTAACTCTTGTGCTATGTCTATTGCTGAATTTGGATATTTCTTCTTTGACTGTGGGTATCTTGAAGTCGTGATATATCGTTTCGTTGGTGACGTACCAAGGATATGATAGAATGAAACTGTTAAAGTGGTCACCGCTTCTAAGAAAACTCTACATCTGGCCTTTTAGTTTTCTCAAGCACCGAAGCCATCGACAGCGTATAGACAAAAGAGTGGGACGAAGGCAGACCATAAACGGTAGACAGGCGACGATGGCTTCGGGGCTTTCGGTCATAGGGTAACGCTGCTAGCGTGCGGATTTCGACCAGCTCAAATAAAGGATTTGTATTTACACTTCTGTATTAAAATATATTTTCTACCTTACAATTTATCCACGCGTTTCTTTGTTCGTATACATCTAATAACCTCAGAAGAAACGAGCTGTTAACTTTCCAAATAAATTCGTGTAATTCTGTATCGCCAATGATATTAAACGATATAAATTTTTACGCGTGGTCGAATGCCAGTCTCTTTCGTGTACGGAGAGTTATAGATTGAGTTGATGGTACCGTGTTATTATCTTTGCCATGCAGAGAATTACGAGCCAACGCACGAATAATTTGAAACCATGAGCAGAGCGTACACCCTGATCGTATTATGTCGATACCAGGCGTGTCTAATTTGATCTTCCGCCGTCGTTTAGCTTGAAATCTTCGATAGCGCATCCGAAACCTTTTAGACAACGAAATTCTAGGTTTCGCTGCAAATACACTCTTTCCTCAACTACTGACATTTTCGATTTTCGCTTTATGGTAAATTCATACGAAACGTATCTCGAACTTTATTATTTTATTCTTAAGCGGATAAAAATTTGTTTTTAAATAATATTATAAGATAATAGGATTATAAATAATAGTAATATTAGATAATATTATAAATAGAGAAATTAAGTTTCGCAGAGCATAAGGTTACAACATTAGGCAAATTAATGTCTTGAAAAAGTAAGAAATGTATTTCTCAATAACATCTTCATTTAAAATCATTGAAATTGTTCGCGTTGCAAATAGGCTCTGTAATTTTTCTTCGAAGAGAACTAATTTTTCTCAAAGTCGTTTCTCTATTAAACGAAGATCGATTACACGACCGTAAGAAGTATCTTTTCCTGTGAATTTCAATAAAAAGCGGGGGCATTGTTTCCCTCGTTCCTTGTCCCTTCCCTAGCGTGCTCCAACATTTCTGCTTTTCTTTTCTACGTTATCGTTTACGCGGGTTCATTAATCAATAGATAAGTCTTGAGTGGTACACGCAACACCTAGTTGCGTGTATACGTAGCCCCATAAAAATGTCCGTCTATGAATTAAAATAGAGCGAAAGGAGAACTAGTCACGAGAAGAATTGTATCGAAAGAATTATACTGACGTTTTATTATCAATTCACGCGGACACGTATTTTTTAGAATTCGCTAAAATTCGTCTCGAAGCAAATTCTGTTCGTTTCGTTAAAATGGAATTTCAGTCGCGATTAATACAATTAGTACGATTTGAAAATTCGCTTCCACGTTCGAACGAATAACGTGATCAATTAAACGTGATTGAAAATTTGCGAGAAATTATCAACAATTTCCATGCAGTTCCCTGTAATATCGTTGCGTATATTTCTACGGGGTTCCGACTAGAACCGCGATTGAAACAGGAGGCAACGATCAATCTCTCTACGTACTCTCTTCTTTACCGACCTCCACCGGAAATTACCACAGACTCCAGCATTTCCGGTTAATCTTGCGCCATTAGCCAACGAGATACGAAAGTTCGAAAGAATTAAAAGATATTTTCTCGAACTGCTGCTTTTCATTGCCATTATATTTATTATTATATACATGCTCCTTTAACGCTTTATAATAATAATAATAATACGATACTAATTACGTTTAATTCATCTCTATGATATTCCCTTTTGCTGATAATTCATTTTTTCGATATAATGCAAATTGTAATTCCACTTGGTTTTCAGTATTCCTATGCACGTTTCAAATTGTTTTCCATGAAAGAACGATGTATTTCCGCTATATGTATTTAACCAATGGTATTTAGTTCTCTGACGATAATGTTGCTGTAAAAGCAGAAATTCAGGTTGATGAGAAGTAAGAATCGTTATTTGTTGGATACGACGTGTATTTCTAAAAGTAGAGAGTAAAAAGCTTTATTTCGGAGTTTCCTGTTATGTCGCAGTCATTCAATTCGATCTTTCTAACAACTTTCTTCGTTCCACGTAAAAGATATTATCCTTCACTGGTATTTTAGGTTAAAATAAGACAATGAACGTACTCTGATTCTCAGATCTCTTTCAAGCAACGTCTCTTTATACGTAGCTCCTCGAGCTTGTAAACATTGTAGGTATGTATACGGATTTACTTTAGGTTTGTTGCTTGCTGTTTTTCTTACTTTTCCATTCGTATCTCTTGAAACACGAACAAAGAGCTTTAAGCGTGTCATGATTTCTTGACAGAATATTTTATTAATTAGCGAATGAAACCAAATCTCCGCTATGCTAATTAATTTACGATATTTAATCTTCGTCCAAATTAGTCAATTAGGGCACCAGTCTCGATAAATACGTCATTCGTGTCGAGAAATGTTTTACTTTCAAGTCGAGAAATAGTCGAAATCGTCTCGATTTTACCTATAACTTTGCAACGATTCCAAATCGATGCTTGAAATTGAAGTAAAGTGGCTTGATTAATAAATGTAATAAACTAGAGATTCTAAAGAATATTTAGAGTTCAATAAATCATAGTGAAACACATAAAGGAATCTTATGTTACATACTTGAGCGAATTTTGTCGAGGTTCTAAGAAGTCCAGAACAATTCTAGCTGTGTGTAAGTAGAAATAATTACCTGTAACAAAAGAAAAACCAGTTATATACACATTTTTTAACGCATATATGACACAATTTAAATAGCATTGAAAATTTTTAAACGCAAGTTCCGTCATATAATAATAACGTTTTCGATGACACAGAGCAATTTTCAGAAATTGTTCTTTGCTAAAAATGCAAACAATTACTGAGAACGTTCGACACTGGGAGTCGTGAAACGCGTTTCGATGCGGCGAAGTTGATTTTATCGCGAGAATAGCTTTTATTTCGCGATTAATTGTTCGCGTGAACTTTTTAAAGAGAGGGTCGCGATTAATGAAGCTCTAAACGCGAGTCGAGTAAACAAAAACAACGTATACCGAACGTCAAACAGGTTGTTAATAAATCAGTGTTTACCCTAAGAATAAAATATTCGCGCCTTCCCCCTCTCCCTTTTTGTTTTATAATTTTACAAAGATAAAACCTTTGCTTGTTACAAGGACGTAATTCTTCTCTTGTGTTCAGCTAATTCTGCAAGCGATAAATGTACATCTGACAGAAAGTAATGAAACTTTGTATAAGATTTCATACATTGGTGTAACGTTAACTTCGTTGCGTTCTTTACTGCCATTTTCCACCCAATAGTATTTTTTTTAGCATAACGATAATATCATAACTAATCGTTATCGATATGCGTAATTTCTCACATTCGTATTAAAGATAAGCAACACATTTAACTAATTAAGTACCAGACACTGGAAACACTGTGTAAACGGTGTGTTTCTGTCTACTAAAACTAAATTCGTACGCAACGTTTCACTGTACTACAAAATAACAAGATTAACAATTATAAATTGAAAATAGCGAGAGATAAACGTAAGGAATTTCACTAAAACTCCTTTGTTCTAAATATTGACTGCCGTGAGAGGGTAATTTCTCTGGATTATATCTCAAACAGGTAACTAATTTCGTGGCTCCAATTAGCTCGCGTTCGCTGTAAATCAATCCGCTCTATGTGAGTAGCAGCTATAACGAACTCGTTAAGTCTCAGTATGTAATGGCTCGTAAATTCAACCGTTGTAACCATGACTTTTGACACTGTGTCGCTATTTTACCGACATTAATGAACAAAGTCGTACACCGCGAGCGTTAGGTAACGGGACAGACGATTAATCGAATTTCTGTAGAATTCCTTTGTAAATGGTATGAAACTGTTATTACATACCAAGAACGAAAATTATGTCACAAATTAACTTTATTCACAGTTTCCTATATTACGAGTAAATTGCGTGGCAAGTAATAGTATTTATCGTTTCAATATTCGTATAATTCAATGCCGACTAATAATGTAAATTCGAAAGATATCTATAGCGCTTATCGGTAGTTTATTGCGCTTATCGGATAACACGGTGTTTCAACATCATTTACAATGGAAATCGTTTGTATACTAGTAGCGATTTCCTATCGGAATTTACACGGTTAACGCTAATTTCGATGAATGGTATGAAGATAAATATGTGGTCGGAATTGAGGGAATTTATATTTTTCTTCCACAAGTCGGAAAATTTTCGTCGTAAATTACTGTCCGAAGGAAGTAGCACAAGTGTCGATCGATTTAATTGTACAGGTTAATAGACTTGGAATACTGAGAACTATGTTTAAGTATAATTGCAACGAACAGTTTCTGTTAATATTGACTTTTCATTTCGCTAGTATGGATTGGACATGATGTTTAATTGTTATTTGCATAGATATCTTTTATAATTTCCCATAAAAGAGCATGAAATTAACCTGGTGATAGATAACGCATTAGTATCACTTTGTTATACTATATACGCTTCGTTTCTATCTCGATAAATATCTAAGTGAAGTTGAATATGGAAATATCAATGTTTAGATTAACAAAACTCCTATTATATTTGAAAATACACATAGGGAATTTAATTTTCTTGAAAAATTAATTGCCTGTGGTTTTTACTCCGCAACATAATGACCGGATTGAAGACGCGCAACTAAGTTTGGAACACTACGGACGATGTGACGAAAGGATCATCTAATTTTGAAGCACGTAAATAATTAATAAGACAAGTGAGAAATGTTCACTTCGTATAGACCTTTATGAGTAAATCATTCGAGATTTGATAAATTGTACGAAATGTGTATTAAGGCAGATTTCTAATAAGATTGCAGAAATACAGAGTAATTTATTCTCACAAGCGCAATTTGTCCGGTGGTTTATAAATGAAAGCACAGATTCGTAATTAACTTTAAAGTAGAGGTACACATTTATTTTATTTATCAAAGTAACTTGATCTAAATTACAAAATAGAAAGAATAAAATGGCTGGAAAAAAAATTAATTGTAAGCCAAAAAATTTTTATACAAAAGATGGAATAAAAGTCTGACTTGGAATGATCCATCCCCTTTAAATTTAATTTGTAGATCTACGTTGATAGAACATTTCCTCGTTTACTTTGATACGTATTATACATTTTTAAATTATTCAAGCCTTTATGAGATTTATCTCCACACAGGAAATATAATAAATGTTAATAAAAATGAATCATTGCTTCTGACTATAACGAGAAATTATTCAGAATTCTTCTTCGACCGAATACGATTGCATTTACTCAAGCAATACGTGTTAATTAAAAAAGATGCGTTTAGCCAGCTCTTCCGGAAAACCGTGTAAATTGAAAAACAATATTTAGAACGAATCACGATATTCCTGAATAAATTCTAACGCGTTATGGTATCATTTTAAACGTTATTCTAACTGTCAAGATTTTCGCTTCGCTATAATTAGATGATCCAGAGAAAGCATATTCAAATTCGTTAAAACAAACTCCAACACGGCAATCCAACTTTTCTCGTTTCGAATAATCATCGTACTCGCGATTAACGTCACTTCAAGCATCATGCTTCATCTGCACATGATTATGGCCAACAAAATAAATACTAATACAGAATAATTTCGTATTTGCGTAATAAAGTTTTTAAAGAATCGATACTGGCGATTTTTTTCTGTTTTATGACTTACATTAATTTGTTAATGTTTTATTACATTATAGCGAATAGATATCAAAATATTTTCATATTTTGTGCTTAAATTAACTCTTTTTTGTTCAGCTTTGTGCCTTATTTCTGGGGATTAATTTAGTGCAATCAAATTGTAGCTGGTCATTGCTCATTGATCCATAAGCATATTAGGATAATTAAAACCCGTGCATCTACCGTATACGAGGGAAAGAATACCTTTCGATTCTGAGCGGCAAATGTGGTAGCCTTCTGGCAGTGTATTAAAAGTGATCAAATTCGCGATAATAAATTTAAATTATTAAAGAAAAATAAATACCTATTATAGTACGGTTTACGTAGCTCTTATTCGTTCGAACACTATTTCATATCGTATGATTTAAACGGAAGGATACGTTACTCGATCCTCTTTACAATGTTGTAAATTTGCATTTCCTAATTTTTAATACGTGTAATATTTACTTAAATGTATTAGAACACAAATTAAAAATCGAAATGTTGAATATAACTTTTACAATAATTCATGTAAAACATATACATAAAATGTTCCAATAGATAACTAGACTTTATACAACAGCTAATAACAACAAATAAATTAAATAGCAAGCAATAAGCAGCGATCATTACATAATCATTGAAAAAATATACAATTCTCATTCTATGCGTACTGTACAGTACACGAACATATTCCTGTTGATGTATTTATTCGAGTATCTAAGTCCTTCAGTTCTCGAGAGGGAACAGAGAACTCTGTTATTAACAGTTCAAGCTTGTCTGCATGCAACGCTATACAACCATTATCCCGCGATAGAAGGAGAAACTAACAATATGCATATATATGGTGGTATCGATTGAAGAGCGATAGGAGGTTAAGAGAAAGGAAACTTCGACTGGCAAAAGGCTAACCCCTGTCCGTCATGTTTGAACTTTGACAACGTAAGCCTAAAGGCAACCATAGTCACCCCCTTTTCCCGGCTGACACGTGTCTTTCCAAGTGTACACGAAAATACTGCCTCGCATCTTGTTTTCAACAATTTTATGGTAGCCGTTCTTAAGGGAGTTTTTGATACATCAACGAGTTTTCTATGTATTTTTCGACGCCTTCTGTTATGCCTTACCCACTCCAGTGGAAAGATAAGAATGGCAATAATGGGGTGTTTACGTATGCTAGCACAATTCTTCCTTCTGTTACTGTGTTCTTTCTCGGGCACCAACGAAGGGAGGTCGAAAATATATTTGAGATCATTCAACCGTGCTTGTACACCTAAAATATGTAGATTCATTGATTTATGTATCAGCAGAGATACTAACTGGGACGCTACGTCATCGACTTCAAAGACGATGGTACTTCGATGACATTATTACTTTGGTATTATCATAATGCATCTGAATTTTATTGAAATTTTATTTATTTTTGTGTGGAATAGATATTTGGACAAACAAATAATTACTACCATCAAATTACATGTTTTTAAAAGCCAGTTAACAAAAGTTTGCAACAAAAATAAAAGGAGAAATGAAATTAATTTCGAGAAATATCAAAATGTTGGAATACAACGATATTACACGCATAGGCACAAATACCCTTACACAGACACCTACACAGGCATTTGAACAGGACACTTACACAGGTCATACTCATTACTGTATAGAGAGTGGGGTTCAAAATATTTAAGGGATCATGGGTCACTACCTACGTCTATTCTGAGAGTAACTAGCCAACTGTCAACAATCTCCATACTTTGATAATTATATCACTCGCTTATATACATTTGGTTCTGTACTTCTATTTAATAAATATCACTGAATATTATTTTAACATAAACATTGTGTCTTCCACAGATTATTAATCTTAACTTTAAGATTAAATTCTAACACAAAACACCTCTCATATCCGACAGAATTATTCTTCAAATGTAAACGTCAATTTTTTTTTTTCTTTCTTTCTTTTTAAATAGAAACTGCAAATAGTCTGTTGAATAGGAAACAAAAAGAGTCCCACAAATTTCGTTTCATTGATTTTCTCGGCTTGCATTTGTACTTGCTCGTTGCTGCTTCCTTCCGTTACAGTACTTTATTCGTTCGAGGAAACAAGCGCGGCGAATGACACGGTTGTAACAAAAGCGTATCGCGTGAGATACGTCAGATACAACACACGAGACAAGCGAAAGCCACTCGGCGAAATGTGCCCCCCGATACGGCTTTAAGTTCAGTATGTACATTACGCTAATTAGTCTAAGAGCACCGCGAATACAGCTTGTTCCGAACACTCTGGTAATTAGATGCGACCCTACTGTTTCGGTCAATAGTTGTTACCTGCACGTAACAGCGTCAATTTGCGGTGCTCAGGCCTTCATCAGAGTTTATCGGACAAAGCCCCCGTGAAATGCCTACTAAGTAGATGTCAAGACCTTCCAAGACGTACAGGCCGACCGTACGTCGCATCAAATCCCGTAATGAACCGTTATCGAAATCCGTTGTGCCATGTTTCCGAATAGAATGATCTTTCTTATCGCAGATCAGGTTAATTTAATATCCAACAAATAAGGCATTTGGTGTTGAAACATCGTCTCTTGTAATTAGCTGGAAAATGAAAAAGTCTGTGGAAAAGGGGAAGCGTCGTGATTTTATATTTTGACTTTTATACGTCGTGTTTTGATTTGTTTTACTTTGATAAGTTGGAATATTAAAATAATTGATAGAATATATACGTCTGTTACTAGTCTTTCTTTTTTAAATTACAAAATTTACACCAAGATACGAGTCTTGCTAGGCTAAGATATCAATTTCCAATATTTTTCATTGTGCAGATTTTAAACTACTTGAGATGAATATATTTAAATTTTGTTTTCATTTTATTTCGAATCGAGACACTCGACTCGAGATAGTTAAAATATTAGTAACGAAACGAGGCAGTAATGAGAGTTTGTGGTGGTAACCGGCACAAGCAATCCAAGACATTAAGTAGGATAAAATGTGCATAAGAAATTAAAATGAATGGCTTTACGTAATCAGTTGTAATTCTAAATTACCGCTAAGAAATAGTTGAGGAAAATAATTCGAGAAGTGGAGAGAATGTAAAATATCGTGAGTGTACATATGAAAAGGGTGAATGAAAATTTAAGATTCTATCTGCATCTTAAATTTTACTCTTAAACCTTAATTTTAAATAATAGAGAAGTAGAGCTACGTCGAGATTTATTGCTGAATTTTTTAAATATTTAGTATACCAATCCTACTTTACATTTTTTTTTTTTAAGATACATTTTTATTTAATGTCAGATGTTATTCGAGTTTTACTTAACAACTGGTCATCGTACACATACTCCACATATTTTTTTAAACGTATTTTTATATAAAAAGAAGCGTAACAGCGCAAAGTAGACAGACACTTTCTATCGTACGGGGAAGATCGATGTACGGAATAAAAATGAAAACGTTTCGTAGAAAAAGGATGAGACTGTTCACATTGCAGAGAAGTGTATTTAAGTAATAACTCTATCTAGTAGCGATGACCTACAAAGATGTATACGGAGTAACACGAGCAACTTTCTTTATAGGAAAAGACTCGCGATAATCCCACGACGCGTTAGTTTCCTTTTGCATCGCATGTTCATTTCGTTCGTAGAATTCAACTATTAAATATTATATTATCGAAATACATCTATTAATTCCAAATCAGACGGATACCAAGGAAAACAAGTTAAATTTATTACAATAATTAGTACTAGAAACTGAATTTTTCATTATCTTGATTTAATATTGATAACTTTGCTTATATCTCGATTATTGCTGTATAATAATCGTAAACTTTGATACATATCTTATTTGCGAAGGAGAAGCCCTTTAGGGACTCTGCGTTAACGCAATAACTGGAAGAAATAAGGACAGAAAAGTACTCGAAGCGATTGTAGTAGCAAAAATAGGATTACCAACAGCGAAGTTTGCCGCTTAAGGCTGAAAGGAAAACAGTCGATAAGAAAACAAGAAGGAAAAATTACCCCTTCGAGGCACAATTACCGACATTTTGATTTGGCGTTCCTTCTTGACCGTTTTCATTTAAGATCCTTCAGCTTTCCCGACATTCGTAGCTATCGTTACGTGTCTTATACTACGTTTTATTTTTAGACGTATTACGACGAAAGACGTTGCAATAATAAATTTACTTTTTAGAATTTTCACTGAAACGTTTACGTCTCCCTACTGAAATTATTGTAATCGAAGTGCGAATATTTATGCAAATTCATATTCTTACGAAAAGAATGAAAAGAGTAGCGTCTTAGGAAAGATTTATTTCATTTACCGAATACTGTAACGAGAATCGTATTAATATTTTATATATTCTTGCGTATTACGTGCATTCCATTCGTCTTTAAATTTCCCATAAGTGGGACAAAAATTAGATAATAGTCTAATTATAATCCTCGGAAGCTTAAAATTTTATATCTTAAGATCTTCTATATAATTAATTATTAATTTTTATATATTATATATATTAATTTCTTCTATATACATCTATATATTAAAACGATTCGGATTCGAAAGACATTGAAATTTATTTAGAAATTATCGTTTAATTATCGATAATTAGTTTGAAGCAAAAAGATATGAAAATGTTCTGTATAATTTTAGTAACTCTGTAAGGAAAAGGAAACTGGCAGAGATTTCGTGACCAGCGTGCATAAAATCTACATTTAACTTCGATGCTTCAAGACGATTGAACTTTGCTTGAAAGCCCCTAAACGTAGGTCTTGAATGAAACTTAAACTTACATGTCTTTCACTGTGATCTTACAAATTGCTTCGTCGCAAAAAGAAAGTAAATCACGGATAGAATTCGAGATCTAAATTACTCTATTCCACTTCTCTTAGAAATCTAGAAAAAATGTTTGATTACAAATAAGACGAACTGATAAGACATAATACCGCAAAAATTAGTTACGTAGTACTTCAAAAAAAAAAAAAAAAAAAAAAAAATTAGAATAAACGTACATTTATATTGGCGAAATGATATATAGATGCAACTAGTAGCAAAACAGTTGAATGTTTTAAAAATACATGAAGTATAAAGAATTATAGATTACTAAAATATCCTTGTTGCAATAATTTGTAGTTTATAGCATTTCTAATTCCATGATACTAAAGAAAAAATGATACTCCTATAGCGCTCTAAATTCTGTGACGATAGACGAAAGTTTCCAAGAATAATTCCGTAAAATAGGATTTTTCTTTCGTTCAAATAATTTCAAATATCTTTATCTAATATTTCCATGTCAAAAAATCTTTTACAACCGATTGCATTGGAAAAAAATTCTATGGACGACGGATATCCATTCGAAATTTGTAAAGCGTATATTGCGGTTTAACAGACATCTTTGTTCGAAGTAAATTAGCCCATTAAAGTTTAACGTCGTTATGGTTGCGACAACGATGTTGCCTGCTTGTGTATTGTGTATCTTTTCCGATGTGCAGCAAACTACCCTTCGCTTCTAGTTTCTTGCGATTCCCAAATTGTCGTAACAAGGAAGTTATGGTCGTTAAAATTGTTTCGGCTTTCTGGCTAACAAACACTCATAAGTGAATTAAAGCGATAGTTAAGTTTCCACAAATACTTCTGACTGCACGTTCTTATACTGAATTTTCCAGATAGAAGAGATTTCGTGGTATAAATCAGTCGGTGATTTAATAAATCAGATGGCCAATTTCGAGAATCATAAATCATTTATAAACGATGATATGGTATAGAAAAATATATATAGAAATAGATTTAATTAAAAAATATACATAGAAGTAGCATAATTTTACAATAGTACTTCAATCCTAGAAAATAGTTCACTTTTATGGTGCATCCTTGCACGTATCTTAAAATTGATGATTTCTTAGATCTATCACTTTGCTAGCAAACTGGCGATGTTAAAAAAGACGCTGCAGAGAAATTATGTTTAAAAACGTTTCGTTGAACCGGATTTACATAAACCTCGTAAGAGATCAATGAGGAATATTATCATAATCAACTTGGCTTATCATGTTACATATTATCCGAAGATTCTCATTGTACAATTTTTCTGCAGTAAGAGCATTTGCAAGATCATAGAACCGCGACTCTATTTTTGTGGAATTTCCTGTATCTTTAATAAGAACAGATGCCCGCCATCAGCATGGAATAATACCAAACGTATTTATCATCGAAATTCTTATTCAAGGCGCGGGGCCACATTCATGCCTATAAATCTGTGCTTCTCCTGTGCATTTGCATTTAACGATGCGCACAACAATACCCCGCAAACGACGCGACTTTGTTTATTCGCCTGCATACAGAACGCTAAAGCTCGCGTTCGACTTACCGTAAATAATTAAAACAGACGTTCTCGCGAACGAGTACTAAGGGCCGTGACGAAAAAATTCAACATTAGCATCAGAAATTTACTTGTCGCCGTGAAAAGGTAATTTAGAGATAAAGAATAATAAAGTGTCGGAAATACAGATTTCGAATAGAAAGGAAAAAGCCATTGTATTACGTTGTCGTGTATAAAATCATTTTTTATTTTATTGGCGCTTACGTACATCGTTTATTATTTTAATTTCTCGATTTTGGAAAACAGGAACATAACCAACGATCCGAGTAAAGGTGAGTTAAAATATGGCATAAATAAGCAGCACAAGTTTACATATCAAAACCGCTTAATGCGATCGTTGTTACTCGCGCTTACCGCGCCAACTGACAAAAGTTCTACGATTTTGATGCACTTTACCTCGCTGTTACGCTTTATACACAATGTTGATGCATTGTCGTTCATTCGTCAACAAACGTAGGATTAATTGAAATTCGTTTATATAAAATCCATCATGGGCATAAGCGTCCAGATGGAATGACGTCAGTTGTCGTACGTAGTGCCATTCGTCTTGTCAGTAGACCTCTATTTCCACTTGATTCCCAGCCAAATCACTTTCATCATATTTTGCTGCAATTCATACCGGGTTTCGCTAGCACAGGGACCAAAGTAACTCTTGACTAACATGTTGGATGAATATCAATAGAGATTCGATGAAACGCCGATACAAAAGTTGTAAAGAGTAACGTTTCTTCTAAAAATAAAAATTAACTCGACACAACTGAAAATCGATTTGTACAAGCTAAAGCGTTTCTATATTGTTTAGTCGTGTCTTTATTCTCTCTGTTTTCTCTTTCTTTTTTTTTTTTTTTTTTTTTAATTGAAACCATGAAATCGTTAGAAGCTACGTGCCGGTGATAGTTTTTTAAATTCGATAATGATGAACAGAATACTAGTACTGTATATGCATTTTTAGGAATTTGCATATTCTTTGGTATAGTATATTGGATAAAGATATATTTTATTCTCTGTGTTATATACATTTTTATATAGCTACCATTCGTTTTGATTTCTGTGGTACAAGTTCCATAATTTAGTCAATTTAAACAAAATGATACGAATTGAATAATCAATATAATAAAAGAAACATATAGTTCGTTACGTTCTACGCTAAATCATTTCATTATATAGTTAAGATCAAGAATTTTTTAAAATAGTGTCTTACTGCATAAGCGTGATATATATCGTGGTTCGAGAAATATAATGTTATTACATTTACTGTTATAAAAAGATAATTACACCGTCTCTTGTAAGATAGCAGATGTATTGTACAATGTATTATAATAGTAAGAGTAACCACGCGATTTAACAAACAAGCCACCTGATCTCTATAACTCTATTATATAGATTCGCTTTGAAACAGAAATTATTTTCAGAGGTTCTATTAAACACGGCTGATATAAACAGATTTAACAATAAAATTGTGGCCGTCGGATAACGCGTACTTTAATTATTGGTTGAATTTTAATTTAAAATTAACTGATCCGGAGAAAAGTAATTCGTCGCGTTGAATTAATTAACTAGGTACTTGTTGTATTTACGAACGTACGTATTCCGTAGGTGTGCGTGATAAATTATTGTAAATTTAATTCGCAACTTCATAATTGCGAGACACACGAAATATATTATCTAGAATTTAATCAAAACTCTTTTATAGGCCTCGTACACTACTTAATCGAAATCTGTAACACGAAGCTAATCCTAACTTGACAACGTAACCTGTAACAAGAGATAACTCGTGCGATTTCAGATATCTATAATAAAATCATGTCCATTTAACGACGTTACCAACTTGAACGATATCTTGCCTCTGCTCTATTCCACAAGAGGACACAGTTCCTGAACTAGTTGCAAGTTTGAAGTAACCACCCACTCTGTTCGTGAATTGATCTCGAATCTTCGAGTTAGTCTACGAAAGCAATGTTAGTCTACGTATACTGGTTATATCAATTTGCAAATTTATATGATACTTGATATGCACTTATCGGTACGACGTTCAAATCAACATTGTTAGCTGTATAAAATTATACAAATTAGATGAAATACGTTCACACGTTTTAATTCTTGAAAAATAAAATTGAGAGATATTTTTAGTAAGTTTATTAACTAGACGTCACAATCCACGTTACTTTGTCGATAGAATCGCACGTGAAATTAAATAAAATACATTTAAATGTTTTATTTAAAAAAAAAAAAGAATTGAATATCGAGCGAGTCATTGCAAAACGAAGATTATATTATTAACTGAATAAATTATTCTTTAAAATAATCTATTTCCTCTAATTTAAGGAAAAAAGGAATTTCGAAGTAGAAAGAAGTTTAAGAGAAAAGTCTATTAACTGAGTGAATTATTTTATTCAGAAAAAACACATAATTTCTCTTAATTAAGAAACAAAAATATTTCGATTCGACACATTTCGCTAAAAAGTAGAAAACTTTTCAGTACAAAAGGGTAAAAGTTTATTACAAATGCATAACGCTTACTTTCTAGAATTTCGGCTCGTGTTTTCGTGTTTGAAAATATTATTCTTGACAACTATGAATGTCAGTGCGATAACAATTTATCAAAATCGTAGCCGATTTACGCAGTGAAAAGTACGGTCATTGAGTGTAATACTTTACAGTCGAAGATTCGAAGATCATTCATGCCTATTACCATTATCGATTTCTTCCGCGAGGAAAAATTACCCTGAAGATGACAATAAATCGTACCAGCCGAGAAATCTGGTAATGTAGGCTGCCTCAAAAATAGTAGAAATCTGCACTTTTCTTCCGCCAGTCATTTTTATCCTATTTTTTTCCCGCTGAACCAGCACCATGGCACGACAGTACCATCTGTTTCAATAGCCTCTCCGCCTCCGTTTTTCGTATCCAACATTTATCTCACTACGTAGCTCGCGCTAACGATCTCGCATAAAGAACACATTACAGAACAGATTTCACTGGAAATATGCAAAAATCTTTTGAACTTCCAATTACTTACATAGACAAAAAATTCCTTCGCGAGTAATTAAGCAAAAAAAGAAGCGAATTTCTCGATATACGAACAGCGTAAAAACCATACTGAACTGCATACAGAGAATGGCAAATCAGAATAATTATATTACGAATGAAAACCACATAGGGGAAATATGATGATATTATCTAACTTTGTGATGTTCGTGTTACTTGATGGTTAAAAGGAAAGAATTTAATACGAAATACAGTTGCTCACGAGAGTGTTCAGACGCTTATCATGGACAATTTTTATGAATATATTTTGATGTAATGAGATACGGCTGTCGTGATTATATTAGTAATATAATTTGGAATTAACTGACAACATATCAAATTTTTTAATCGCTTTTCTACGAAAGACAGAAAATGTTTAAACGAGTATCGAATAAAATTGCAAATCCTCGATTTCCTTTACCTTGCTGATTAATTTTCATGATGTATATTGATCGTTCGAACCTATTGACTTTATCGTATTCCATACGCTCCAATCAATACTTGTAGAAGCTGCATGCCAAGTATTGCTTTTATACGCGATATTTCTCTTCGGAGTAGAAAGTCTCGTTGAAAGAATATTACGAAGGAAAAGATTTAAATTTCAAACGGGAAAATAACGACTTTCGTCGAAAATGCGGATGCGACTGCAGCGATACGCATATACATACAAGTAGTGTTAAAGTGGTTTGCGCGTACAACCGCATTCTGCAACTACTTTTCTCCTATCAACTTCGTAAATTCTATTTAGATTATTACGGCATTCTGCGCTGCAACGTCTATACACAGAATTAAGTGGCAATTTGTAAATAAGATTCTCGTGATTCCTGGCGATAAATATCAAATTACAGAGCTTATTCGGAGAAACAAATTATTTTGATGGAAAATTATTTTATACCTTGAACAAACTTGAACATTTAAAAGTCATATTAAGTTACAAGGTCATAAATCATGCCTCCAAGTACTGCAGAATCTTCGGAAAGAACAGGAGCTTCAAGAGTATCAAAACTACCAAACGCAATAAGATCATCTGCCCCGCTTAATTAAAATTTTCCATTTATCATTTCCGAACTAAAGGGAATTGAAAATTTCTTCGTTAAAATATTTCTCTACCTTTCTTTTTTTCTTTTTTTTTTTTTTACTTTCCTATTCTTTTGATTCCGATTTCTTCGCTATTCTCAAATAAATAGCCAATACGTTTTACTGCTACGTTTATCTCTTTTCAATCTTAGATTTGATAACGGCAATTGCATATTACGATACGTATCTTCGCTCGAGTATCGGATCAAAATATTATATCGTCGATTGTATCGTATCAAGCTTTGACGATAGAAATGTTTTATATAAAAAGTGACGAAACAACGTGATATAAATAATCTTGCAGCTTATAGATTACTATTATTCCATTGACAATGCATTGGATACTGTGTCTGTCGTAAACTGCACTCTCGGTTTGCAGTCGCGTTGCTTTTAAGCGATAATTTATGTCGTGATATCTTGACGGTATTCATTTGTCTCGGCAATGCGAGACCTGCAATTTTAATGCTTAATACTGCCGCAATGTTTCCTTCTCCTAAGCAATTGCTCAACATATGTATAATCATTGCTAGCTAAGACGTAGGCATTTCTTTTTCTTCGTGCTGACTAAGTTTGTACATTTTCACGCCACTTAGTCAGTAACACGTTACTTTGTTTCATTTTTCTTCTTGCCCAGTACATACTGACAAACATTAACGTTTCAAGAGCAACGTTTTTCTTTGACTAATAATCTGTTTTTGTTTCTATAGTTCTTAAGTGCTCTTCTTGTTAGTCGTTTAAAACTTTTACGTGTATCATACGTGTATTTAATTATTCAGATAACATCGACGTTTAAACAATGAGACAAAAATTGACGTCCATTTCGTTTTCTGATGTAGTCGTTACTTTGAAATTCAATTCGCTAGAAATATTTAAACAAATCTTTTCCGAGATGAATACAAGATTTCCTGCGTGTAATACTTTTATTTCCATAATACGTGAATACGTATTTGTGTAAAGGATATAAAATTTCCTATCTGTAATTTCTGTTTGCATAGTCATGAAACTGCTGCCATGAAATTGTTTTATGTCTACATTTTATAAGTGTTTATATTTTCATCCGGACGATACATTTGAATTGATGTTGAAGTAATCTCTGCCGTGTAGCTTACTGATTTTATTCCGCTCGTACGTGATTATTATGCAAATTAAATAGTAAACATAGCTTATACATACAGATGACATAAACGCGCGCTATCTCTTCTTCCTGTGCTCCGAACTAAAGGAAAAACTATTACCGCGCGATTCACTTTTCACATTTGTGTCATAAATTTTTAACGAAACATTTATAGACACTTTAAATATACTTTGTATACTTTCTGCAACTTTTAGATACCGGAAATGGTCAAACAATCGAATGACACAATTTTATTGTATTTAATTCTTCTTAGAAATAAAGCAATCAAAGAAATACGTATGCCGGTACTGGAATAATTGGAGCAATTTTTAGAAATTTACTATATATCGACTATTTTATAACAACGCTTTCTTGAAATAAAATTTGGTTTCTTTTTTACCGAGAATTTCAGTTATTAATTCGTACACGACACGATTAATTATCGAGGTTATTTTCCTTCACGTGTAATGTCTATTAAGCGGTCCTATTATTAAAGACTTTTCAGCGCGTAGCCCCTGGTAGATAGATTGCCCGTCTAATATTTAAACCTCTCCAGATTCTTAGTACTTCATTAACCTTTACTGATTTAAGCTTGGTAGAGGTAGATCCTCTGTTATGGAAGTGTGAATTTCATAGTACGTTTATCATACCTTAATACCTCATTAATTCAAAGTGTTTTATAATCTGCGTGCAAAGTGCTTCAAACGAAATTATCATACACATTTTACGTAATATTAACTTGAATATTTCGAGTAATTTACGTTAAAACTACTTAGTACCGCGTACGCGGAATAATAATTTCAGTAAGGACTTTTCGAATATTCAGATAAGGATTTTTCCAATATTTTTACTTCCCATTAAGAACAATTAATTCCTAATAAAAAGTTTGAAGAATAAATATTAATTATAATAATTGCGTTTTACTACTGTGTTAATGAAATTTCAGTTTGTATTATTCGTAAAAATTTTCTATATAAGTATATAAGCGCGTTCGTGAGTCGCTGCAAGCATATAAGATAATATACTTGAGGCAGATTCAGTGTATAGAAAATATATGTAGAAACAAAAATATATCTGCATAAAATTGAAGTTGGAAAAGGAAGGCATTTCGAAGGCAAACACGAAAGAAATCCAGATTCGTTCGTAAGAGCTGTAGGGAGAAATGTTTTCGTATTCATTGGTAAAAATTTATGTCATAGTGCAGCAGAAGAGTAACGCGATATATTTATAAACGTTAAGAATAGCGCAGTACTCACAAGAGGAATTGGAAATCAATATTTAAGCCCATTCTGAAGGTGACGTGACTAGGCTGGATTTGCGTGCAGAAAGCAATAGATAACGAGAGTTGTATTCTAGAATAATGCTTTGTATACGTCAGACATATTTAGGAACGATCATTGTATAAACTTCATTCGAGAAGAACATCTAATATAAATTCGAGAATCTACGACCCTTACAGAAACGTCTTTAAACAATACTCAAAGAATATAAACCTAAAAATATAGTCGATTACGTCAGAAGATGTAGAGGATTTATCTGATTTCTTAGTTATGAATATTTAATAAATCTAATAGAGTTCATTCGAAATATATATATAGAAAATTAAGCAATTGGAAACAACAAACAAGCCAAGAGCAATTAAATAATTAAATTTTTCTCAATAATTCGATTATTGTTTAATTTTAAATGAAATAAATCGAAAGCACGTTGCGAAAATAATTAGATAATAACCAGTTATATCTAGTGATTGATGCGCCCATGAAAAAGAGTGATATTTTTCATTCGATTAATTCAATCATTTCTTAATTATTATTCAAATTCTAAAATTTCCAATGAAACAAATTACAGATAAATATCTCGCTTGTCATATAAAAAGCAATTTAAATTGGAAAAGTCATCCTTAGATTAAATAAGCTTCCATTGATATTTATTAAGATATACCTCAAAGCTTTACATATACAAATAGTATCTTATAATTTATTTAAATTGAAATCGTTCAAATCTAATTCAATGGTACAAGTACTATTCATCCTATTTATGTTGCTAAGTTCCATTGGTTTCACAACGACCCAGATATTCCACGCTTACGTTCATTGATCAGAGTTGTCGCATCAATTATGCAACAAAGCAAACTTATACCACTGTCTGACCAGCTCAGTGAATGACTACTGCAACGGGGCGCCTGTTTTTACTACTTCCGTGTCTGACTCGTTGTTCTCAGCTCTTTGTAACACAGAATTATCAAATTCTTAACGGTCGAATGCGAAACACGAATCGTAGCTGCATCGTAATACGAAGTTTCGTTTACTAGGACAATGAGCTCTCTCGTGGCGATAAACTTTTTAACACCGCTAGTAAACTATGAATCTGATACAAGGGAACGAGTGATCGAAGAAGTTGAAATTGCCTGATAAATTTTGTTCTTGCATGATCGTTTGAAACCGGAAGCGGAAAACAGCGAGAAAGGGTTAGGGGGCAGTGACTTCGAACTTGACGTATCTGAAAACGCGCAGCTCGGTAACGCGAGTGTTAATTACGACGAAAGCAGGGTCTCGTTTCATGCATCGCGAATTTCAATCGTGAAACCCGCGGAAAAGATGAAAACCAGCTTAACCTCGAGAGCTTGTTGGCCACTTCTGTCGATTCGCGTTTCTTCTTAGAAAGGAGAAAACATATCGTAATTAAAGCAGTGCATACGCCTTATGGTTAGATAAAATTGATATGTTTCATATACGGTGGCTCGTGAAAGTATTTGACCACTTATTATGAAAAATTTTAAGGATATATCTAGTACACAAGATACGCGCGTCTGTATATTATATGAATCATTTTGACATTTGATTAGCAGTGTGAGAACTTTTCACTGCAAAATTCTTTCAAAGATTTAGGTCAAAACTTAAAGGTTAGATCGATATTTGAAATGTCATGCTTTGAACTTAAGGCAAAGATATGAATATCTTTATTTGCATTGAGTAAAGTTATTTGTACGTATCATTACTTTTCAATGAAACGTTCTTTTATCATTAATAATTTTTGTAGTTTTTATATGGAAATCGTATTAATATATTTGCATGCAATTAATTAATACGTAAAGACAACGTAGCTGTTGCGTATTCCTTCCAGTAGAATTGTTTGACTTATAAGCTACGCTTCGTGGAATTTAAAATTAGCTGGTCCGTAAATATTGATAATTTTTATAATTCCGTCAGGAAACGAAGCTGGAAAGCGAAACGAAACAGAGTTACGCTTGTTCTCTGTTTATTTCCGTAAAATCTATTCCAACTTGTATAATTAATTGGCAATATTTCTTCGATGTCAACAAGAGCGGCAGGCTTAACGAGCATCCTTGTATGCATAATGAATTAACATTCGAAAGTTCTTTTAATCTCGCGATTTGTTGTCAGCTTGTTGGTGTATTATTGTAATGTACGCACCTTGTGGAACAACTCTGATAAATTTCTACGATCTCTTTATGCGCCTTTGCGTTACGAAGCGGCAAGTGTTATCGATTAGTTGAATAATCGTGTACGATTGAAGAAACGGCGCTTTCGGTGAAATTAAAGGAAGTTTACAAGATCGTTAGTCGTAAAAATAAAATTGCCTTTCGTGGAGTTGATAAATCAACAAACTGTTCTCGCGAAAAAGGCGCTTCCGTACGCAACCTCGGTGAAATAATAAACGAATGTCAGAAGCTAAGAAAGTAAAGCTTTCAGATAGTTTAATTCGCTACACGGTTCTATATAGTGGAGAATTCAAGTTTCCTTAGACCAATGATTTTCTCTTTCATCTTTAAAGGCTTCCCTCCTCTAAATATTTTTGCTTACTTTCCTCGAATCTTGAACAAATAAGAATAACGTTAGATCTTTATTTATTTTTATCGACGTTAGAAGAAATCGAAGGACAACAAATTTATTTCCGATACATATACATTTTTTATAACCAGGGCATTATATATTACTTTATTCGCAATATAGAATCATTGCATGTCACATACAAATGGTTAAATTTCCAATATTATTACGTATTTATATGACAGTTTAATAATAATCGTATTGTAATATATTCGTTGTTATATATAACGCTCATTATTTTGGAGCGAATAAATGCAACAGAGAAGTCGTCACGCAAATATGTCTGCAAAACTACAGCAACTCTGGAATCCAACTATTAAATTACAACTTTGTCGTGAGTTGGTATTTTAATAATCAGCGTTCAGCGTCGTATTCGTAGCTTGTTTTCCACTGAATACGGACTCATTAGCAGCGGAACGCGTAACATTCTCTAACGAGTACCAGAGGAAGTAGCGTGGTCCAACTTGTTTTCAACTGGTCGAAATCATTTCTTTCCCAACGGAGCAAGATGAAAATCTCGCGAGTCTGAGACTCGAAAGACTCCTTCGTTGCTCTGTTTCTCGTACAAAAGTCCCCGTTATCACGGCAGCGTTTCTCTTCGAAATCTCGTCCAAGTGGATTCTCATCGGCTGCAAAGGACCGTTTCATCTTTTGTCTCACGCTTATTGCACCGCGTAATTGCGACCGTTCCGCTTCCGTTGCATCGGTCGTCAGACGAACAAAGGGTGGGATCGCGTTTGCTTGAGAATTTAAGATAACGATCGTATTACAACCGAAAGGAGTCGCGTTGAACATTTTCAAATTGCGGTTAAGCTACGCGAAATTTTATCACCGCATTAGCATGCAGGCGTAATTTGCTGTCGCGATTGCCAGTGTACTTTTCACCGTGCAGCTTCTCGCAATTAACACTGTTAACCGGCTTTGTGCGAGGTTCGACTTCCTTTTGGAAAATCCCTCTAGGAATTGAAATGGTTTCGTTACAATTGAATTTGAATTTTGGCAAATAATCTAGCTATAATGAGAGGATAAATAAGTTAAAAACGGATTAAAAATTGGAAAAATAATTTTGTCGATAGGAACATATTTATTGTTCTTGAAAGTTAATTGTGTCGATAATCTAGTAATTAGAGAAATCTAGAAACAATAAATAAATGAGAATGAATTAAGAATTGGAGAGATCTTTTTAGGGATGGCAGTGGTTTTGTCGTCATCAAACTTGCACCGATGGTAGTAATCCAGTAACCATAAAAATATGAGAATTAAGAATAACATGTAGAATAACAAATAACAATTAAAAATGAAAATAATATATTCACTCTTTTGAATCTTTCTCAATTTTAACATTCAACATTTGATGTGATTTTTATAGATATACTGAACCAGAATTTTCTAATGACATTTTTTATACATGAATAATTTCAAAGGTAGATATGAATTCGTTTAAACGTTAGTTTTGCTGCTTCAGAGCTGGTTTTTTGTACGAGCTGTTTTACTACACCTTATTTTCCGTTCTGTTGCAAATTTCGATGCAACGTTAGATCATTTATGCTATTTGCCCTCTCGACTCGCCTCCAAGAAAAATAAACAAACCCTCGCCGTGTTATTTGCCTTTGAATCCTCTACATTCGCCCCTCGTTCCCTCTTACTTGAAGAGAGCGCTCTGCTGCACTCACTTGGTGCGTAACGTCAACGTTGAATTCCCTGATTTGTCGATAAATATTAAACACGATAAGAAAAAAGATTTATTATACACTAAACGTTCACGTACAATTGTCACCTTGAATTACAGAAACGTGATCGAATATAAACATCGCTGTACAAATATTTTAATCTTCATCAGTAATTATCAATAATTATTTATCGCTTACATATACTCGCATATTCTACAAACTAGGCCAATCAAGAAGTTTTCCATAACAGGTGCTAAAACACTTTGTTGAAAATGACAACGTGAGTTCACGCTCGCCATCCATATGCAGATACGCTAGTTACAATAAATAGTAACTAGAAGATAGTTCTAGATATAATCGATAGATTTGATCGCTAAGTTTAAAATATTCTCTATGTTTTTATCTCTAGTCCATGTAAGAAAGTGCAATAAAGGTTTTTCGGCTCAGAATGGCGTGATAGATTTATCCAAAGAATAAAATAATAGCTATTGTGACCCTGCCTCTAAATACAGAAATAACAACACACTTCAATTCAGAGCGATACAAATTTAATAAAAATTAATTGATAATATTTGGAAATATTCATCGACCATCATTAGTTGATTTTACTTAGAAGAGATGATAAAATTCTATTATCTTTTCCATAGAAAATAATCAACTTTCTCATAAAGATGTATATAAATATAAAAGGATTTCTATTTTTACAAGAACATGGTACTTCTGCATCTTTTTTTAGAGGAAATTCTTCATTCGGTGGCAATAATTTTGTAGCGGCACATGAGTTAGAGAACAATTCAAATAATGTTGTTGTTTTGCCTTGGAGTATCAAGATCGTTAGGATACACGTAATGTAAGAATAAATAAACTCCGAGCAAAACAACGTCGCCGCTACGTGCAACCATCGAACAAAGACGAATTTGAATTATAATATAAATAATAATAATAATAGTATAAATAAGCGGACGCGATCGCAAGGAAGTGAATTACAGTCAATTGTCGATCAGTTATCAACCAGTTATCATTGAATTATCAGCGATCTAATTAACGAGTCATTAGCGATCCTATTTTACGACTTATACACCGTCTCAGCGAATCGGTTAGTACGAGCGTCTTTGCGAACATTATCTGCATACTAATTTATCATTTTAAATATATTCGACGGTTTCAACGACGAGCAACCATTAAACCTCACCGACCAACCATCCTCAACACATATACCTCTACAATTTTTTACTCAAAACAGTTTTCGTTAAGCTTTTCACGAAACGCATAAAATATTTCTGAAAAGAGCGAATCTTTTATGATATAATTGTTACTAAAATTCGAATAAAACCTCAAACCTCTACGCATGAGCCACTATAATTTTAATCTACGATTCTTCTAATCACGTTTGTAATAATTTCAATACTTTGTGCAATTTCCTTTACGAACGAATCAAGTATCTGCTACATTGAGAAAAATTAATCTCGCTCTTTCCAATGCTCAAAGCTTCGAAATAAAGAAGAAAATTTCGATGCAACGGATCAAGATGTTGTTCGAACTCGGTATTCCTCGTGACTTAAGTCTGATCGATCTCTCTCAAGAATACCGACATTTTGTATGTTTCTTTCTAACTTTCTCTTTTGCTTATATTCCGCTGTGAGACCGATAAGAACAAACCGAACGACTTGGCGGGCTTTGTTCACGGATCAATGAACGTAGTGAATCTCGCCATACTCTTCGCTGACGTGCAGATGCACATTCATTGAATCGGAACGATTTCCTCAAGAGATAGACAGAGAGGTCTTGTAGGTATTGAAATCGGTGAAACGTAGCTTCTATTGAAAGGGTAAACGCGTGATCGCTAGTCTCTTCGGTATTGCATACATTAGCAAATGGACATTATCGTACCGTCGATCCAGGTTAGCCTTTGAAGGTAAATAATCGAATAATAATTTCGATGTTTCTTACAAGGGACTCCATCCCAAAATTTCTTATTAATCGATATCCCGATGATTATTGTCATTCTATCGACCAGTATTCTGATAATTAAGGTTTTGCTACGATCAAAGATCGAAACTTGGAATCTCCTTTAGTAATAATGGTAATTAGTAGAATTCAAAGGAGACTTAAAATTAAGTTATTTTTGAATATATCACGTAATATACAGAAATTTTAACGTACGTACGAATTCGTTAATTAAGTAATTATTGGTACAAATAATTGAAATGAAAGTAGAATGATGAAAGAATTAGTACTCCATAATTAACGGAGATTAGTTCTTTGAAATTCTTTGAATTGACGTTGCGGCGCCGTAAGTAGAGCGTGAAAACATCAATGAGAATTTTTCGCGAAGTTTCCTGGATTTTGCATGCTTCCTGCCTCAACGGTTGCACGGGGCAACTGCGCAATGCGGGAAGGATTCGGATATTCTCAAATTAGGAAAAATTAATTTTGCGAGATTCGCGGTTCGTTTCATTTCTAGAATTACCTGAAATTTATCTCTTTTTATTGAATTACTGTTTGTGTTATTTAATATTTAAAAGCTGTTATCAAAGCAAATTACATTTATGTATAATATCGTGGATGAAATTTCACTTCAACGTGTATCTTTTTATTTTAGCGGTCAATAAAGTGAAACAAACGCGATTGAATGTTTTATTATTTTTCAATATTAAATAACACGTAGATTTGTTATTCGCTCGTTGTACTTTTTAGACGTCACATTCTTGGTAATGAATTTTTAAAACATTTTCTACTCGTAAGAAATTATCCTAGTAGGTTGCAAACAAAGGAATGTTTTGAAATTTTGAGCCTCAAGAAGAATAGAAAGAAATCACGCTCGTAAATTATTACTTCAAATCATAATAAATTTCCAATTTGTATCCAACGGAGAGAAAACGAATGGTCGATCACGTTTTTGTCTCAAATAGCTCTTTAAGGTTCAACGATTGTGTTCCAATCTCTGTCGAATTACTTACGTCCCAACTTTCACATCTCACGCTTCATTTCACCAACTGAATATCTACCTTTCGCGAAAGGAGTTCAATATTTTTCACATTTATATAACTCGTCGCTTTTTCACTATGATTAATATGTCTATATTATTTACATATACGTATTCGATTTAATTAATTATTTTCTAACTGATCAATCAACGACGTTTAAACCAATTCCTTGTGTTATGCAACCTCGTCTTCAAAATTATTACATTTTTCACCGCGGATGATTTCGTAAGGAACGTCACAACGTCAAGTTACACGCGATACACTCCGAAATAACGTGAACTGGTACAAATGTGGCACACGTGCGTTCAAAATGTTTCGAATTGCGACATCGAGGTTCTTTGGATAGTGTGCTTCAAACGAAATAGCTGTTGGAAATGTGTTAAGACAAAAGAATTTCAATAAAGAAATGGCAAATGATCGAAACAGTGGTACGTCGAAAACGACAAAAGTTCTGATCAAACAAAGAAAACGCTGTACTCAGAGTAAAGCGAGTACTTATGCTAAGAGGAAAATGTAATTGGCTTGAATGGTATTGGTGAAGACTTTAAAGAGTTCTTTACGACATTAGCAATCTGATGCGATCCTGCCGAACAATACAATCAACCAATAACAATCCATTAGTGTCCCGATGTTCTATATTTGCCCTGCCATTATCTCGTCTCATTTTGACATCAATATACTTGTCAATTCAGAGCGATACAAATTTAATAAAAATTAATTGATAATATTTGGAAATATTCATTGACCATCCTTAGTTGATTTTACTTAGAAGAGATAATAAAATTCTATTATCTTTTCCATAGAAAATAATCAATTTTCTCATAAAAATGTATATAAATACAAAAGGATTCCTATTTTTACGAGAACATGGTACTTCCGCAATTTTTTTTTTTTTTCCTTAAACTTTTCACGAAACGCATAAAATATTTCTCAAAAGAGCGTATCTTTCATGATATCATTGTTACTAAAATTCGAATAAAACCTCAAACCTCTACGCATACTAAATTCACGAAATAAATATTAACTAATGTTCGCAAGTTTTTTATAATTTAAAATTAAATTTACAAAATAACAAGTTGGCATATTCCCGACGATATTTACCTATGGTATACGTCGCACCATCCAGTTGAAAAGTTGCACTCTTGCACTTCTTGAAGAGCTTTTGATGTGGGTACGGGGGCGGAAGCGGTGGAGGTGGTGGCCCCTTTGATTTCTGTTCACTCATGATGTCTCTTGCACTTTCTTTCAACTTTTGATCATGAATTACTCGTACACACAATCTCTAATCTATATCACACGCGATCAAATTCAAACCACAATCATATCACGTCGATTATCAAACGCATAGCGAATTCCGTAAAAGATACAACCCTGGAAATATTAAAAATCTAACTATGACGAATTTTCTCAGAGTTCGAGAAGTTAAAGCGCAGTCGAAGAACTTCGAATCAACGCAGATGTCTACCGAAGATGGAAATTTCATAAACCACCGATTCGTGGAATTGGTAAGTCTGAAATTTATTTCCGATAAAAGGAGGAACGCTTCTACGTGAACTTGCTAGAAATTCTGTTTCGTCGTTTCTCTTTGAGAAATTGAAGAAGCTTTTTGAGCGCGGCCAAGAAAATTGCCATCTTCCTGCGAGCTTTAATACAAACTTTCGCATGAAACGTCGACCTCTCGCTCGTAAATAGCGAATTCGCGTAAGAAGCGCGATAATAAATTCCACATTCGATTTCAGACTTTAAAGGTGCTAACATTTACTGCGGTGATAAAATATGCAATTTTAAGGTGTCGCTCGAATACTATCGATGTTTTTATTTTATTTATGTTATTGAATATACGTGCATGCTTATGAAGGATAACTGGATAATATTTCAGAATTTCAGTTTTAAAACTCGGATGTCAGTTTTTTGACATTACACAGATAAATTGGAATGTTCAAAAACAATATCGTTATCGCAACTGTAAATGTTTACGTGAAACATTAAAGTAAAGAAAAATAAAGAAAATAATAAAAATAAGAAGGCGAGAGAAAATTTTAAAAAGATCAATTTCCGAACTGTTTCGTATGCAAAAGATTTTCAGGAACAAACTTAAATAACGTTATAACGTGACTAGTTTGCCAATCTTGGTTACTACCGTTCATTCGCCTGCGGCCAAGCCAAGAAAATATTTGACTTTCAAATAAGTCCTTAGGAACAAGTAAATCTGCAAGCGCCAAATTAACTTAGCCACCTAATAAATATTCGAGAACGTTCTGACAAAGCCAACGCCTTCAAGAATTCCGAACCTATTAACCTCTCGCTCGGTTGTCACCGCGATCATTAATTTCGATATAAATCGATCGAAAGAAGAAGAGAGCAAAAAATTGATTAACTTCCGACTGTTTCGTATACGATAGAAAAAAGACGCGAAGCGGGCAGATTTTTAAAAGCAAACTCGAATAACGTCGTAACGTGACTAGTACGCGAAACCCAGATACCGCAGCCGTTCGTTCGAACGCGTGACACGCGGTTAACCGAAGAAAGCACGAGGGAGAGCGGATGAAAAATTCCCGTTGTTCCGTGAAAACTTTGGTGGCGTTAAATTCCCAGAGATCGTCTGGTGGCACACTTGCTCTCGAGAAACAGGGCCACGGTAGTAGCCGCAGCAAAAATCGCTGCGAAGCGCATCGCCGCTGTATAACGACGCACAGTTTGTCACGGTCGACCTTTGGAGAGGGGATGAGCTTGTTATGTCGTTGAGAATAGTAGCGGATTGTTGCCAAAAGCGGCAAAGGGTAAAGTTCAATCTCGCTTGGTGGACCGTGATACGCCACTGAAACCTCTCACTAGACTCACAGTTCGACGTGTGCAACTATTATTTGTTTGCACGTTACGCGTTTAGATATATCGTGCGAATTACGCGGTGAAATACACCGTGGCATAAAAGTTGGATTTTCCGCTGTCAGCGTGGTTTAACGGATGATATATGTACTACGAAGTGGTGAACCAGATACGCCTATCATCCTTTTAGAAGGATGATTGCAAAATCATCGTGGCATGGGATTTTTTAGCAGTTTATTTCGTGTTATCGCGGATTTCTTAATTTCCTATAAGTACATAAACATCCCCTGTGTAATTATAACTTTGAAAATACGACAAAAGTATTTATACTTTCGATCAAATCGCATTGGTTGTGCAAATTCTTACGTATCGCGTTTAACGTTATTTTTTCGTTTAGATCAATAAACGGATAGGCAACCTCGTCAAGTTTTTAAAAAGAGAACAAAAGTACTGGTCAAAATGTTATAGTGTCTCGCGCCAGTCGATAATAACCAAAGTAATTGATACGAGTAGGAGATCTAATTGAACAAAATGGAAGGTGATACAAAATCTTAATTAATATTGGTATTTAAATACCAAACAGGAAGAAGATAACGTTAGTTTGAAAAGTATCGTGAAAAAGAAACGATTCGGATATATCTAGATCTATAGATTATCTTCTTCATTCGTAAATGGATAGATTCTGATGAAATGAGTTACTCGGAAGTGATGCAACGATCTTTACAAATTCCAGCCTGGAATTTCAGTGGTAGAAAATAAAATTGGTAAAGCAATAAGATGGCATCGTTTAAAGTTAAAAGAACTTTAACAGGCTGTATTTTATAAACTTATCGGAAGATAATCAAAATTGTTGGAAGTTTCAAACGTTTATGAAGAAATGCTTCGTTTTGTAATAGGAAAATTTTAAAAGAGCAAAGAATTTCCATACAAATGTAAGTAACAAATTACTAAAATTTAAAAGCAGATAACATAACATACAGGTAACATGATCTTCAACGTATCGTAATTTAATCAAATATAAAACAATCGCGATATATCGAACAGCGGGTATAATGGATATTTGGCCACGTTTTCGATACACGCGACACGCCGTTATACTTGAAAATTCATCTCCGATCGAGTCGTATTTGCGGTCGTCAGTGGACATGACTGTCGTAGCAATTTCACGCGTAATGCGTGCCTAATGGAAATTATCACGATCTGCAATGCCGTGAAACAAACATAACGGGCTGTAGTTCTTGCAAATTGCAAATTGATCGATTGTACGGGTGCATCCGACCGATTATGTACCCCTATCCCGGTCAACGGTGACGTCTCGCCGATAAATTGCTAGCAATCTCAGTGATCCCCTCACAGTTTTTCTTTTTCGCTCCTTCAACGTATCTCAACCTTTTACTTTCTTTCTTCCCCGCTTCCATTTTCTAGCATTTCGCTTTTTCCGATTTACCCTCCCAACGTTTACCTCCCTCTCGTTTCTTCCATTTGCTCGTTCATCGTATTGCACGTTTCTGCTCGAATCGTATCCGTTCGTAAGTATGTCCGTTCCTAAAGCTCGATTTTCCTTCCTCTTTACCTTTCCTTCTCGTTTGATCCTGGATTTTTCTTCGACGCTCATAAGGTCGAATTTAACCAGATCTCTCTCGCGTGTAATTTCTATACCTCTTCCTTTGTTCGTCTTGTTCTATCGGCAAACAAGTTTCGTCTTTTCCTCGCCTCTTCGTCCCTCGAGATGTCATCGGATACGGAGTCTGAGACAATTTGCATCCGCCGACTCTCTTCTATTTAAAAAATCAATTTTTCCCTCGCTTCTTTCTCCTTCGTCGTTTCGAGTAAGCTGCTGATAAAATCGAGCTTTCTTTCCTCCTGGCTGCTCCTCTTTTTTTCTTGTCATTTTTGTACTCGGTTAAGTGGGATTTTTTAGTAGGTAGAAATTAGTTACGGTCACTGCAATTATTTCTGTTATTTGGCATTCTTTACGATTCTTTCTATTATTTAAAATTATTTACAATTGTTTATGATTTATCGGATACTTATTATTAAATAATAAGTTAGAATGTTACGCGACTCGATAGTTTCGTCAGAAGTTAGATTGAAATACGGACATTTTGGTCCTCGAACGTTACTACGAAAAAGTCCAAACTGACGTTTACCGCGATGGAAATGGCAGATTCGACAACGACGTCCCGTTATTTCGAGACACGGCTTACGGGCCGGTTTACGTTTTCGAAGATAAGAGACGGTCTTGCAAAGGTAACGTTCGAAGAGAAATGCGAATCGATTTTTATCCCAACACGAAAATGGAAACGTTAGAGAAAACCGACGTACAATACCGATCAACAAAGCTACTTCTCGTTTCTCCCGCTAAATATTACAATAGCTAGTAATTAAGTGGTAGTAAATAAATTAGTAAGACAATTGTATAGTCGAGAAAATATTGCTTAATTAAGTTTCGCCAACCTTGAACGTGTCTGACGCGTTTAACGTCATCGCGTCACAATCCCCGCATAAAAAGTTATTTTGAGTAAATTATTTTTAACAAAAGACTCAACGAAAGAAATAGAACCTAAACAGAGATTTATCTCACTCACTAAGCGTTACAATTACATCATTTTAAACATTTGATATATTCTTGTATACTATATCGTAGTATGGTGGACGAATGGCCTAAGAAATATCGGGTGAACCATAGACAATATTGCGAGAAAGCCTAAGTGCCGACAGACCCATCAATGTATCGTCGGTCCATCAGTCGAATAGTGTTATCCGGAAAAAAGGCCTATGTGACCTTGGCCAGGAACGGTTGCGGAACACGTAGGGGCTATGAAAAAAGACAAAAGAACGCTTAAGGGAAAGAGACGAATTAACAGTCAATGCGAATTGAGAAGTCAGAATGTTGTCAGCGTCGTCGAGAGAGTGTGGTCCGCGTGAAGAAGAGCGTTGGAACCGTGGTGACGAGAGTTGTAAATTAACTATTTTAGTTGTCTTAGTTATAGCACATTATTGTATTTAGTTCACCTTAAATAGTCATCGTTTCCTGTTTAATCTATTTTAAATAAATAAATAATAATAAAATCCTGCAATATACATTCCGTAGATTTTTACACGTTCAAGTTCCTTGTAAATACATAAAAATCCGCGGTATAGTGATCATCTATAAAAGAATCTTCCTTTCAAAAAATCCGTCACATTTTATCAATTACCGAATCAGTTGGTAAATTGATTAAGGCTCTTCCACGATCCTCCCTATTCCTGTCTAGTTACGCTCCTCCAGTTCCTCGCTTTTATCTCTATCCCCGTTGCTCGACATCGCTTTCTGTCCCCGTTCTTTGCCTCGGTCTTGCTGTTCTCCATTCGCTGGTCGTTTAAGAGGCCTCGCTGAATTAATAGCTCGCGTGGTATACGTGACTCCGGAACCGAGTGGCCGCGTCGAGTGCACTTCCGCGATCGTGACGTATCCGAATCGTGGAAGGGAAACGGTGGTGCATCGAACGAGGTTTGGCTCCGGTTGGTTTCTCACCTTTCGCCGTGTCGATCGCGTCTTCGATCGACCATTGCGAAAATGCCGCCCCTACGAGTGGCCGACGCCGTCGCTTCCGTCGAATCTCTTTCCATCGCACAAACTCTCTTTGATTAATGCCGCCCGTCACCTCGAGTGGAATCGAGAAACGTCCTTGAACCGCGCTACCACGAATCGAACAACCACAGAATGGATTTCAAGGAACGTTTGCTTCGCAAACTAACTCCACTTGGAATACTTTGCAGGATGAGTTTTCCGCCGATATTGAAACTTTTCACTCGCAAGTTCTCGGTTTGTTGGCTTGTTGGCACTATTACTCAGAGTAGTTCGCGTTTTTAATTTTTCTTCCCACGATTGCACGCAGTTTCTGAAGTGAATCGGATTCTACCTTGGATTTTTTGGAAACGCCACTAAGATACACTGAAAAGATTATACGTGAAACGTAAAAGATAATACACGAACTCTCTAAAAGGTGTACGATCAAGAAAAATTGTAAATGTAGCGTCAAAGTGAGCGTATCAAATAGGAAATGTTAAATTGGTGAAATGTTTCTTTCGTCGATTTCCTCTGAACTTCTTGAAGAAGCATTCGCCTACGATGAATATAAAACAACGAAATTCCAGGCAGAATAATTTGAGGAAATTCCATGTTCGAACAGGTTGATCGATGGAACCGTTGTGTTCAACCGTTGTATATCACGAATCGAAAATTAAGGATACGTTTCACGGATACATAGGTAGAGGAATGTAGTGGCACTCCCGTCGGCCAGACATCGAACCCTGTACGTTAATAAACAGGAATATTCGATGTTGCATCGATACAAGGCGTAACTCGTACTATGGAGTTCCGGTACGAGTGGTTTATATGATTGCCTTATTGAATCAGCCACGGTAAATTTCAGGGTAGATCGTGTAAATCCACTTTGCCGCGCCTATTATGACGGTTTTAATTGCAATATCCAGGTAGATGCGACATTATTAATCGGTGCCCATCCACTCTCTCGCAAGGGGAGGCTCCGCGTTTAGGTTGATTTCACACAGAGATAAGCGTATCGTGATACATACACGCGTACGGCGACCTACGTACCGTGTGAATGTCGCCATTTGTTTTAATATTTCGTTTGTCGAAAAGTATCGTTGCCAAGAGACACGAAACGAGTATCGCGATACTACGTTTTACGAAAATTATCGTGTGAACGCTGTCATTTGTATACATGTATAGTCCGTATCTGTCATGCGCGTATCTTCGTGTGAAAGCAGTCTTAGCGTTAAATTACTCGCCAACCAAGTTAAGTTTTTTTATCTCTTTCCCTCTTGAGAAGATAAGTTGCGTTGCCAGTTACTTTTTAACCGGAAAATGAATAAACTTGAAAAACGAGCTATTTTCTCGTGTCGCCTTAAATTACAAAGGATATAGAAATCGCTTTAACCAGACGCTTCTTTTACATTTTTCTACTTATATTTCCAGTTTTTTCCCCTGTTCGTGCTTGATATTCACGAGATGATTATTTTATAATTTATAATGTACACCGAGCATATGGAACGTTCTCCGAAATTCCTTTCCCAACGAAATTTATTGCCACGTTAATTAGCGATGCTAATAACAAAGTAGAATTTAATTCATTCGTTGCTCTTTAGCTTTCGTGCTCTTGTCTCTCTTTAAATTACCAAGCTATAGAAATTGCTTCAACCGGCTGAATTTTTTCACGTTTCTACGTTGAAATTTATCCAAATTCCCAGATTTTTATTCTGTAAGTTTGCTATTCGCAGGACAAAGATTTTGCTCTTAAAGCGTAAAATTTGAAATTCCTTTTGGATAGAAATTTTCTGCTATTTTAATAATAGTTTGCTAGTGACGAGGCGAAAGCTATTTTCATCTATTTCTATTTCGTTCAATCCAATCAAAGCCAATATCCGTGTAATTTATTTCTTCCTATATCGAGTCCCAAAATTTTATTACAAATAGAGAATATTCGAAAACTTTTGAACGAAAGTATATTCAAAAAAAAAAAAAAAAAGGAAAGGTATAGGAGAAAAGAAATTCAATTTCGAACAAACGCTAGTAAGTGACGGTGTAAAATAAGAAAAGGATTGAGAAATAGAAGCGAGCCGCTTATCTACCGTGGCTGGTCGACCAGAGTTAATTAAATTAAACCGATCTCAACGTATCTCGATTTGCGTTAGAAGCTAGAATTCTGGTTGACAAACGAGATCTAATAAGGTAGAACGCAGTACAAACATCTTTTCATCGGAGAATCGACAAGATCAGAAATATCCTTTTTCCTTCCGGCGAGAAAGAGGAAAAGCGTCCCTCGGTAAATATGCTTGGATTTTTACGAAACCGCTGAATCTGCGGTAATAGTGTCGGCTGCTTGAAAAAAAAAAAGCATAAAACTTCTTCTCCCAAGGAACATGCCATATTTTCACAGCGAAACGTTGTAAAAAGGAGTAGTTCGTATAGTCAAGAAAGTATTTTATTGGATCATTTTATACTCAAAGACCCTTTGCTTCTTTCTTGCTTCTTTCGAGATAATCCCATTTATCTTTTTGAAACAGGTGAAATAAAGTAATTTATGAATGTCCACTATCGATGCATTTTCTTCCACTCTTCAAATTATTTTTCATTTGTCGCGTATGTAATCCTCGTAAAAATTTATCGACTTCGATGTTATATAACGTTGTGATTTTTATTAAAAATACATTTTCGATCCTCGATACTCTTCCCCATTCTTCAAATTAATCTTCGTTCGTAAATTATTCGATCTTCGAGAATTTATTTGTTTTGATATTAAGAACTCTGTGATTCCAGTTCCAAACACTTTCCGAGTCATCGACGCAGTTCTTGCCATTCTGCGTATCATTTTTCATCCGTCGACAAAAATCTTCGTAAAATTATTCATTTTAATATTAAGATTTATTATAATTTAATATTTCTTTTTTCAATACATTTTACTATTTTATTTTCAAGTTTCTCAAACTTTTAGGCGCATTAAGCGACACGTAGGAACGCGACCTATTCGAGTAAAATTTGTTGATCTGAGATTATTCAAATTGATGTGGATATGAGATCGAAATTAATTTTACGTTCGTCTTGAATAGTTAACGAATGTTCTAGTTTTCGATGAATCGTTATCGCCATAGAGATTATGTTATTCGTGTGAAAGAGATATGAAACAGATATAACGACAAACGAAATATTTAATGCTATCTATCAGCGATTATCGAGTTTCGGATATAATTTTCAAACGTAGTCACAAAGTTGTCGAGTATACTGTCAACGTTTTGATGTTACGTGTCCACTATTGCTTCCATAATATAATGCATCTTGTCTGTTGCCATTTAACTTGGTTTATTCGATAACACAATAGCTGTCATAATTTCAACGAAATTAAATTACTATCCATATAATTGATGAGTTGTTAAACAACGTAATTAAAGAAGCAATACATGTGTTTATTAGTAACATAAACCAGAGTATAATGTCTGCTGTACCATTAAATCGCACATCTCGTGTTCATGTCTTTTAATGGCTATTACGTTTGTGTATTGCAAATTAATTAACGAGATCGGAGATATTTCGAGTCAAAATAAGCTTATTTTTCGTAAAAGAGGATAGATGTTTATACGAAAGTGGAAATGCATAAGTAATCAAAAATAACAAGCGTTAAGAGAATTTACGTAAGTTAAGGCGATTAAATATATGCAGAAATCTCGTTTATAATCTTCGCGCGAAGTTCGTTTAATTAATACGAAGCTAAATTCTTCCTTTCGTAATGTTCCAACGTTCAATAACCATTACGTATCAGATTGTTTTTTATCGATTTATTATTTGTAAAAAAAAATATTATCAATTAAAATGTTAATCACTCTAAAAACTTATGTAGATTTGTCACGGATTGATTCTTTACGAGATACTACCTTTATTCATAGTTGGAAAGTATAAGATCGTGTTACAATTAAAATTTACATACTCCTGACCAGTATTTTTCCTATACAAATAATTTATTTATATCAGTTATTACTTCCTTCTTCCCCGAACAGAATATAACAATCTGTAGCGAAATTAACAGTAAGTCTGTCTCTTATAAACATAGAAAAATCCAGTTATTTATCAAAATCACCTATCTAGCTTGGCATTATTTACACAAAAATTCAATCTCTTCTTGTTAACTAGCAATAAAAATCCCATTTCCCTTGGCGTGGTAAATATCCCAGTCAAATCTAACCTTTCTAACTTTCCCTGGATAGTCGGAGTTAATCGAAAAATCCTCACGAACTCTCGATCATCGTCGAATCATTCGTTTTCGCGGAACCTATTCAATTAGCAAGGACGAAACGGACGACCTATTGAGCTTCGAAGTGAAATTCTCGGAGTGTACGTGACCCGGAGGATATTAGAAGTCATGTCCGGTCCTTCCTGAAGGAATGTGATCGGAATCGGAACGAGAATTACATATCGGCTCGATCGATTTACTTTAGCGTCATCGAATTATCAGTCCGCTACGAAACAACTCGATATCTCATTCGTGACTTCGATAAGAACGAAAATCGAATGAAACGAGATTTTCGTTTACAACAGCCAGACGCTTTCCAAGTATTTGGTTGTTCAGGACGAGTTTCTGATAATTAATTCTATTATGTTTTTGACATAAAGAGAAAGGAATTTGTAAAATCAACGTTACCATTAGACTGCTGCTGGATGTTCATGTAGATTTATATTTTTACGAATTCAATTAAAAAATGGCACCTAAAGAGGTACTTATTTGGACCAAATAAATATTTCTTTTTATTCAATAAATATTTGTTACCATTTATCGCGAAGTATTTGTTATTACTTTACCTCTAGCATTTTACATACTTTCGTATATTTTATACGTTCTATACGCTTTTGCATTTTTCGATTCTGACGAATAAAAATCCACGGATTAGTTGGAACGTTATACGTAGCGATTAAAGAGAAAATTTCTAGATTAATGAACATATCGACGAAATGGCAGAAGAGTATTGAAATTTAATTGAAATATGCAACTCCGTGCTTGTCATTCGTCTAATATCATCCAGCAGTCATATATTCTACGTTTGAAAAAATTGCTTTAATTCCCAGCAACTTACTGCTCGAAGAATCTACCTCAAACGATCGAATCCTTGAAACCGTTGAATGACTGGCAAAGAGTCATACACAACTTGACAATATTCCGATTCTAAAAAAAAAGACAAATTATCATCAAACTTTTCTCCAATGTTACTATCAACTTTACAAACGATCCAGTGGAATTACTCGAGACTCGTTTCCATCAGTGACCGATTCGAAAACTTTCAATCGGTAGATCAGTGCCGCGATCCACCGAGGGAAACTCGAACGTTGAAACAGGGTCGGTGTTTTACGGCGTGCCGATTGATTTACCGAACTCGGTAGAAATCCACGATTAAGTGGAGCAGATTATCGTGGTGAGCCCCCGAGGTCCAGCAATAGTGAATTATACACCATAGAAACGAGAATGGCAAATTTTGTTCTTTCCTTTTAATTAAAAAATTCATGATAGTACGCAGAATAAATTTTGATTTCGGGCAAATTCTATCCTTTCTTTCTTATAGATTTTCAAATACGTATCGTTGGCTATGTGTCAAAGATACATTGTTTTCAGTTGTCTGTTCTCTTAACTCGCCGGAGATCGTAGTTGGATCCAACAGATATACAGATATAATTCTAGATATTTTTAAATTAAATCGATAATTCTGTAATTTATACATGATACAAATTATATTTTGTATCAATTTTAGTATAATTAAAAGCTCTTCGTACGAGAAATATGACTTTACACAGTCTTTTGGCAAAAATAAGCGCTGCAGCATAGATTTCAAGTTACCGTATATCACTCAGATACGCTACAATCTCTGTAGAAATTTTTACGACCGCGATCTCAGTAAGTTTAATTAATATTAAATATTCTTACATTCTTAATAAAATTCTTGCGCTTCTGTTCAAGAATTTTAGCACATCTCCTATTTTTAATAAAATTTTTGGTATTTGATGTGTTCGTTTTAAATTGATAAAATTAATTAACATGTCACGTAGCAACGTAATATTTATGATTCTGTGTGCTTTAACTATTTCATAAAAGAAAATGAACACATCGTAATAACTAGAAACATTAATTTAATTATTCATAAATAAATTCAAAATGTGTCAACGTGTCAGAAATGATTTCCGAAACTTGGAGTTGTAATTTAATATTATTAGCTGGATATACAGAAGGTAATTTCGAAATGGGAATGAATAACGAAAAGCGAGGGAAAATACCTTGATGAGATACGTTTCTTGAAATTATGAAACGTCCTAATACCACTGTTTAATTGAAAGCATTTGGTAAATTGCATTCGGGTTTTGTCCGCAGTAAATCGATTAATTTCGTGCTAACGAATATAACAACGAAATATGAATAATTGAAAAGGAAGGTAATGTGATTCGAAGCATCGGTATTTAATCCTTTCGCTATTATAGGATAAGCTGTTTTTGCAACATTATACGGAATGAAATTAAGAAATATGTAGAAAAATAAGGTTAAACGGAATGAGGACGAAAGCCAATAGAATTTGTAATCTGAAATTCTGCCGTAGAATACATAAAAACGATACCAATGATATTCCAAGAATTGTACAATAATCTAAAAATTTATACGTACATTTTTAATCGATATATCAAAAAGAAATACTAATAATATCGATAAGAATGAACAGATAGTCTGAAAAAGGGAAGAAATAACTGGAGCATGACTGTAAAGAGATGCATGCGTTACAAATTAAGACAAGGGGCATAAAATAAGCGTAAAACCTAACAGCGCTATGATCTGAATGAATATAAAAATTTCGTTACAGATCCTTTCGGAATTTTACAATCTTGCGAGGTGCCCTGTTACACGAGAAATTTGCATTTTCATAGTGGAAAGGTCAAACGGCTTACTTCCACTTTACTACTTTGCATTCTGAATTCTACGTTTTATGGCTTGCTCTTCTTTTAATTTCCTTCCTTATTCGTTTCTCTTTTCTTCCTTCCGTCATCTTTAAATTCCTTCATCCTGATATTTAAATGCTTCTAATTTATGGAAAAGGGGTTTTAGGGGTTCTGGACAAGAAGATTAAAAATTAGAATTCTACTGGCATGTTTTATCACTGGTTGGACTAGAAAGAATCCTTAGAATCAACCTATTTAATATTCATGGCCTACCGTTCGAACTTCAAACAAATCAACAACAGACATATCATCAACTTTCACTGTTGATCCAAAAAATCGTCCAACCTATGCTAAATCTATTGTTTCAAACACGTGTACACGTCCAAAGTAAATCATTCTCTGGAAAACTTAATTAATCCATACACTTAGAATTTAAACGACTTTCGTACTAATTTATCTCGCGTCTTTTATCACCGTTGGTTAAATTTACCTTACATAGTGTTGCTAATCCTACTAATAAATAAATGCTGCTAATAAATAAAACCTACTTCTATATTGAGAAACTTTGTGCGATTGACAAGAAGTATTGCGAAAGTTTCTATTCAAAATCTCGTAATTTCAATCTGTCTTCTTGCAAGACAGAAACGTACGTGTGTTTCAAAGATATATGCCAACTTAGATGCAAGTGTACGTATAGAACGACCTAAGCTAATGAATTATGTATCGTGCTTTGGAAACGGCGCCATAAATAAACATAGATAAGCAACAATTCTTTACAATTTAAGAAAAATTGATTTTCACACTGATGTCTATCGAACGCTCTTTATTTCCTTCGAACGAAGAACGTTCGCGTGCGTAAACGATTTAACAGCGATTCGTAAACTTTTCGAACAGCCTGTATAAAGCTATTGGACGCTAAAGAGAAGAGGAACACCTTCATCGACCTACATTTCCTGCAATCAGAAATACAATACGCGAAGACAACGATCCGGTTTAAAAGCGAAATTCCCTTTCCAGCGACGAACAAATAGAAAAGGAAGAAGATGATGATGCTGAAGATGAAGAGCGCATCTTCTGACAAGCAGAGTCGCGCGCATGTGACATTTATACGACGCGGTCGTTTCTCTATCGGAATCTTGGATACGTTTATCGTCGTTTCATAGAGAAACAACACAGCCAACGAAGCGCGAGAGAAGAGATACGAGCGCTACGATACACCGAACAGCCAAAGAGTACACAATTTGGCAGCACACTTAGCGTGCCGCGTATTTATTCACCAATTAAAACACTCACTGCAATTTTTCGTACTTCACGTCTGGGTTGATTCTGAAAATCGCGAGGCACAATTTCCTACCGATTGCGCGCGAATCACATGTCAACAACACGTCGGAGCGTTTTTATTCGAACGATTCATGGAAAAGAAATTAACGAACTGGTTTAACGATTCGATTTGCTCAAATCACTCGAGTGCTATTTTTTTCTTTTAGTTTGTTTTACTTTGGTTTTTGATGCAGGCGTTTTCACGAGGCGGTTTCGAGCGACACGCGGAAAACGTGAAATCCGCTCGGCGAAAGGATAGACGACTCCACGTGTCTCAGCTCGCGGTGCGACTCGAAAGCTCAAAAGCTCGCCTTGAAAGCCGCGCAAGCGTGCCGCGCAACGAGTCAGATGGCGAAAGCCAATCCGTGAAAGCTTCCGTACGTTCCGGCCTGGAATCGAGAGGGAAACGCTTTCAGAATGGATCACCGCATCGTTGAATAATTATTTTTGCGCCGAACCGATGTATGCGATTCGACGAATCCAGCAGGGACAATCCCGCGAAATACCGTTTGATGAACCGTTTTGCTTCGCTCGGCCAGCTTGCTTGATTGCTCGCTGATTCACTTTTTTTTTTTTTTTTTTGCAAATTGTTCGACAGGATGATTGGTGTTGGATGATGATTGGATTTGTAAGGCTTCGTGTGATGGAAATGGAATGGATTTAGGTCCTTCGTGATCGACGATACGATGTTGGTCCTTCTGAACAGCTGAAAGTAAAGACACCTGGATTGGTATGAAATCGATGTTCGGCATATTAACGCAGCATTTTGTTGATTTTGGGAATTAGACTATGGGATGCTTGATTCGCGGCTGTCCATGAGCGTCGAATGAATTTCTTTTTCTCCGTTGATGGTAGATGGAGCTGAGGATTTTTGGTAACTTACGAGTTTTCTTAAATATGCCATTACACATCGTATTTCGATTATCTTTAATCCAATCGCAAATAAAACATTAAGAATCTTTTTGCTTGTCGAAACGAGAGCAGAAATTCAAGAATCGAATTAAATATGAAGGGTTCTATAACATGTATAGGACTATTATCACAAATTATTATTATTAGTTGTATTAACAATTCACCACCAGCGATCCGAGACTGATGGATAGAAGCGGAAGACGCGAAACCAATAATATCCTAAATAAATAAATTAAGTCCCGAATTTATATGTAAAGATTTGTTAGAGAAAGGCGTCTAGGAGGACAGAATAAGAGCGAATAGGAAGATGAAAAGGAAAGCTGGGAATTTAATATGAAGGTCGGTAAGCACGAAAAACATAGAACTATGCAAAAACATCCGAAGAATGTAAATCGCCTAGGCGACAGTTTAAAATTCAGCATTAGAACCAATATGGATAAAATCGTAGCTACGTGTCACGAGAGATCCGATGAGAAACTTCTCCCTCGAAACTATCGAAACAAAATGGAAAATTCGATAGAAAACATATCTCTTTAATATACTTAGAATTTCTTGATCCATTTCCCTATACTTTATCAAAACTTAGCCATCGTACAAGCATTATGAATTATTTCTCTCTCTCTCTCTCTCGTATTATAATATTTTAGTAGCTCACAGTACGATAAATTATTCGTGACAGAACGCTATAGTCGAAACTGATAGTAGGCTGCTTTCCAATATCGTACTATAAGTATCACATAAATTTAGATGCACACACGAAAGATGCAATTGGCGGAAATAATGCGTAGACGCCATTATTTTAGGCCCGATATTTGGAACGGATGCAATCGCTGAACGATTCGTTAGACGCGACGATTGCTTTGTTCGTCGGGGACGCAAAGTTCCCTTACGAACCTTTCCAATGAACCTTTACGAACGTAAAAATTTTCTGGAGGAATATATCCTCCGTGATAATTTCCACATCGTAGACTTCTACGCGATAAGTTATAAACTAACAATATACTTTTTGAGTAGCTTTGAAACGTGTATCAGATATATTAGTGAACTCTTAGCTTACAAATTATAATTCGCACAGTGCTCTTTTACGATTCTACGTCAAACAGGATAATCAAAGGATGACTACAGTTCGTAAAATTTCATTAATTTTATGGCAAAAGTGAAATGCACACTACAAAATTTAGACGCACTCTTAGACATTCATCGTAATTAGATGCAAGTGCTTTGAATTTAATTTCAATAGTATTTCATCAAACGATTCGCTAATTTTCAAGATATTATATTCGGTACAATTAAAAACATATATTGGTAATAAAAACTACTTTTCTATCTTTCTTCAAAATTACAATATTTTTCAAACTAACCGTAAATATAATTCATTAAAAAAAAAAAAAAAAAAAACGAACCTCCAAACAGCGTAATAATCGGAAGATTAGAAAAAGCGGATGATCCTTCCAATATCACGAAATCATTAAAATTCTATTAACGGATAAATAAAATGTATTGTTTCCGTCGCCTTGTCGCAGCTCTCTAACCGAACCGATTTACCAACTGGATAGTCTCCTTCGTGTAAAGACAGCGACGATTGAAATTGAACGGAAGTCACCATTCCATGAAAATTGGCCGTCGCGATCGATAGATTAACAACCGAAATGCAAACTCGCGCACAAGCTGAAATATCTAGACCGTTTGCCGATAGGATTAAAACTGATATTCGAAATAGTGAGATTTCTCCTTTTACTTTATCGAATTTATTTACTCGATATCTTTAATACCACGGCGATAAAAAGCGAAAATTGCAAGTGTAGTAGACACGATGACGAACTTTTATATCTCAAACAAAACCGTCGAATATGAAATTATATTCTTCTGGTTTAGATAGGTTTTATGACCACGTTGGTCCAATTGTATCGTGGATTGATGCTGTAATAAATATCACGATATGCGGGCTACAGCGTTTCGTATTCATAGAACACGGCGACCTGGCGTGGCACTTGGAGTTGCAATCCGATTCGCCATACAACTTTAATGCTTGTTTGCGAACGCTGTTTATACGTTTTACTTGAACTTGAACGACTGTCTAAATTTGTTTACAACGTAATAAAGACAAACACTTTAGAACAGAAACTACGCCAGAAAGCGCATTGTACTATAGATATAATCTTGTATCTTGATCTCGATTATTATCTTGGGAATAATAATAATAATAATCTTATTCCAACATTTTGTAACAAAGAAAGGATCGAGTTTAAAAAAAAAAAAACGATCGAAATATATGTAATTTAGCGTAATGTTATTCTCCTTAGAATCCCGAGTCTCTGGAAAATCCAAATTCGATCAAATATCTCGATTCGCAGGAAGTTTTACGCTCTGTCCTTAGTGGGTTTCTTGGTGAAATAATTGATCGTTGGAGACCGAGATAATTTGAAATTGATTACCGCGCGATGGAAAACGATCCTCGTTATAATTTACAAGTCAAGCTGGCATAATAATTACCGCTTCCGAACGACATACACTTTATTCGTTTTTATCGGCTTCGTTGTTAATATCCGTCTCCAAGTGCGTTATTAAACGAATTCTCGAAAAGATGTAATTTGTTCTTGCAAGCAGAAATTCGTAGGGTTTTCGAAAATCGGTATAAAGTCGATAAAATATTAAGTAATTTATTATAATTTCTACGATCAACGGTTTACAAAATTTAAGATAATTGCTATAATGATGAAAAAATATAGTATTTAGCCGGTGAAAGGAGTATGGCAAAAGCATTAAATTCAACTGAAACGAAAGCAGGTTTCGGGCTTTTGCACCTCTAGAAATAAGAGGATGTAAGCGGCATTCCGCTTTAAGATTTAGGATTTGCATAGAACCTCGGCTCTATATTTTACAATAGAATTAATTAGAACGGAATCGAAATACTTAACTCGACTCTGATTGTAATTTGCCTCGCTCTTTGACTTCTCCTTCTATCCACGCGCCAATATTCTCAAATTATATGCTATTCGTGTACACAGATATAAGTTTGATCCTTATGATTAGACTACGGATATCCATATAATGCACATAGTGTAATATAGCTGGTAGCCGCGATAGTTTGAAATGTACTACAGCATAACGTTTAATTGGTGCAAAATATTCTATCGTATATATTTGCACAATTTTTCTCTCATAATCTATATAAATAAATTACCTAAATCATTGACATTGTTGAACATTATTTTGAAACTCATAAGTTATAATGCAAAAATATGTAAAATATTCAAAGTATAGTATCTTCAAAGTAAAGTAGGGTATTACGATATTTAGTAGATGAAACAGTTTTCTATTTGTCCTGTTCCTTTAGTTACGTGCACAAAAATATAAAAATGCATAAGACTCCGTAATCCGTTTATGATATTACGATCTTCGTCCTTAATAAATTACAACACCTGTAAACTCTACAAATCTATTTAGTAATTAACCTGTAGCATATTAATAAGAAAGATTAATTAATTTGTACCATACAGAGCTAGAAAGGTCGAATAGAAGTCGTTGCAATAATTTGTCGAATTCCTATATGTCGTGACGAAACGAAAGCAGAATCGAGAATGATTCTTGGCATTGTTCGCGCTGTCGGTTGTTCAGCTTCCGGTTATACGAAACTCCTTTTGAAGCGACTTCTATCGTTTTGTACCTTGATATATGTACAGTATTTAACGTGTGCTTTGATGAGACGCCGTGCCGAGTGAAGTAGCGCGTTAGCGCCAAAAATTAATTTTCCTTGACGTTTGTGCATTATTTCGGAGCCAAGAAAAACGCCGATTCGTCTGTATCTTATTTCGTCCGAAGAAGCATTCGTTCGAAAACTTCCGCTTGATAAATGGGCGAAATATGACGAACGTCGTACTACCAGGAAAGAAGTGAACTTTTATTTCGTAGAAATGGAGATTTGTCGCATATCGCTGTGCAATACGATGTTTCTCAAGCGTTATAAATTGTTGTTGTCCACGACATAAACAACGAAATACAATTTCACACGCACGTATATTCTGCTAGTTTTTAAGCGAATTTCCAATTTTATAGTACACCGTAAAATAGAGTGAATTAGGTTAGCTAAGCTTCGATATTTTAAGATTCAACTTCGAATCTCCCACGCAATAGTCAAACCTGTAAACTACGAGTAGACCACGAACGTTTCTGCAAATTTATATTTTTTATGAAACGACCAAGCGGAGATTTGTTTCGTTCTACTATAAATATTGCATAATAAAACTGCATTTATGCGAACTCCATTTAGTTGAACGAAATTTTGGTTAGTGCCTGGTTAAACGAATTTCCGCCGATTAAATCCACTTATCTGGACGTGAACTCTTATTATATGAACTGCAGTTAAATGAACTACTTGATCCCCGCCAGACTCACATAAATGGAATTTTACTGTAACGGTTGATTTTGTTTTTTTTTTTTTTTTTTTTGATATTTTGTATACTTTTGCATATCATACGCATTTCGTGCATTATGTACGTCCCGTGCATCTAAATTTATATATAAATACATAAACTTGTGCGCGATCCATTCGTCATTGCACAAAGTCGGCCTATCCCGGTTCTATAGTTATCTTTTTCAAGCAGTGTCGCGTAATACGCGATTTCCGTGGTCGGAATATGCACCCTTCCGGCGTAGTTTCATTGTGAACGACGCTTTGCATATCTTCCATCTTCGGGGCTATCGATCCGTCAGCGCACGAAACGCGCCACTTAAGCGACTCGCCTATACTAAATTTCAGTATCGCTGGCACGGTGAACCGCGTGCGGTTGCAGAACGGATAAAGAGCGCCAACCGATCCTCGGCGCCTCGAAACGCTGTGATCGGAAATAACCTTCCTCGCGGCTGAAAAATATCCCCAGAAAGGGAAGACAATTTAAACTAAGTAGTTTTAGACTAAGTTTCGAAACGGCTTGGCGAATTTTAAATTCAAATAGCAGTTACGAAGAAATTCTCTTACTGTTGTTTTCGGAGATTAAGGTCGAACGATGTGGAAAATTTAGTTTTAGTTTGTAATAAAATGAAAATTTGGATTGTATGTGTGTAGATGTTGATGTTTTTACAATGTGAGTTAACTAGAATAATTTTCTTTAAGAATTACTTGATCGTAAATTTTCCCGTTAAATTCCTTCAAATATATCGAAACTAGCATTGCTAAACGTTGCATTCTCTCGATTTATGGTACTCTCGAAATACCAAACAAAATCATATAACCGCAAGCTATCTCTTCAAACCGCGTTAGAAATTTATTCGCCTGGATGCATCAGATTAATCGCGAATTTACACTTTGAAGCTGCGTGGACATTACACGAAGGGAGATCCAAAAGTTATAATTCATAAATTTTACCAACATTGAGAAATATGTTTGCACAATTTCAACATCGAACTTCAGTTAATACGTTAACTGCTATATTCCTCTTATATATATATATATATATATATTTTGCCCTGGCAGCCGCGATAGCTTGAAATGTATTACATCGTAACATTTAATTCGTGCGAAATAGTCTATCGTATATATTTGCGCAATGTTTCTCTCATAATCTATATAAATAAGTTATCTAAATCGTTGACATTGTCGAACATTTTTCTAATCCAAGAAATTCATTGTGTTTTAATCGTCGTAAAAAATTTAGTAACTGGGATCGACGTGACGATCAACGCGTAAACGCTATAACGATGGAGCGTCGAAGGATCGTAAAGATGTTGAAGCTTCTGTTTTTACGTGATCGACGAGGTAACGCGCGTTACCTTGTAGACAAGCCGAGAACGACAATGAAAAGGGTGGCAAACCGATAAGGTGGAAAAGCTCCTAAGACCGGCGGAGCGTAGCTCTTACAGCTCACGGAACATCGGTTTCCTTGAAAATTGTCGAACAATACTGGTTTAGTCGACAGTTTGGCGGATCGTGTCTGAACCATATCGCCGACCGATTTCGAGAATTTCGACTTAAGAAACATAGATTGAATTTTAAATTGTCTGAATTGAAATTTCGACAAAGCCTACTATCCATTTACGTATGCGCAAGAACGTTTAATGTGAGGAAATTGCTATGTCAGTGGATTAAGTGTTGATTCAAAGATGAATAAATAATTCTTAATAACGAGAAACCAAACAATGAAGCAGCAGATGAAAGTTCGTTGTTGGACCGGGGGAATAGAAACTTTACGTCTCTAGGGTTATAAGACGCAACTGGAACTTTCTTAAACCTCGATCATCCTGATTCGAAAGTCATGAGACAAAGGCTAACGTTAACCACGTATCCTGTCATATACAGGAATCTACACCTGCTCCTGCAACTATAATGTAGATCTTTAGGGTTCTCCAACCGCAAAATTGATCAATGGCCGCCACTAGGTGCTAGAATTCCTGAACTCTGAGACGTACAATATGTCCAGACTAACCGTACAATTGTCGATCTCTGAATTCTACAATTATAGAGTTATTAACCTCAAATTAGGTCACCACCGAGCTGTGAAAGCTGGAATTCTACAGCCTCTTTGAAGGGTATTAGAGATAAATTAGAAGATATATCACGTATGTACGTCAAATTGGCCGTCAGCCTTCGCATCTTCTAACGCTAAATACTAAATTCCGCGTCATGGATCACGAAACGTGCATTCAAGTATAATTATCGTAAGTATAGAAGATTCCGATTCACGGGCTATGAACTTTCGCATTTGGTCTCACGGTATCCTGTTGAAGGTCTTAAATTTCGAACGTCGAAGGTTTCTAGTCTTCTATGCCAAATCCAAGGATTCCCTAGGGTGAAATCTTCGAATTTTTGGATTTGGAATTTGCGGTCATGCGTTCTACTGAAATCTGGGATCCTAATATCCTGTAGTCTGGCGTCGCGAGTACGAGATTTTGGAATTCTTCGGTCTTGAATTCTGAATGCAGGAATCTTGAAATCTTCGTGCATAAGGACACAGGTGCATGGTAAATGAGAAACCCTGGATATCAAGAATTCCGAATCTCTTCTGTTAATGATCTCGTGACAAATCCCACGATTGAATAAAATGTTTGCGTCTTATCGTGAACATGATAGAAAAGGAGAAACGTTTTACGGCTATGGCTTCTCTTAGCTCCTAGCACTCGCTTGTTTGAAGTTTGATATTCTTATTTCCTCGAGTTTCCTTGAAAGCAAATGAAACACTCTTTCTATAGACTTCGTTCTCCGAATGCAACGCGTTCCGAACAAATCCAAACCGCGTTATCCTTAACAATTATTTAATATTTAATTCGCCTATCGAAATATACACTAGCGCGATTATATTGGTATTAGCTTCTTTAAGAACCGAATATTAAATTATAAAATGGTATAATCGCAAAAAATATTTTTGTGATGTCGGCTGAAGGCGATGAAGGAGGTCGATCCAAACGTAATTTTAATTTTAAAGATAGAAATATAGATCGAAATAATTATCGTGTATTTAAGTATTTATACTATATTTCTATACGAGTATAAGTATACATGCATGTTCGTGTATATTAAAAAGTTAACCGTAACAACGTGTTGTGCCTACTTTGCTAATGGGAAACGAAGAAACAAGCTATTATCTGAGATTGGATCGTTAGCAATTTAGTAGGTGAAGTATAAGAGGAAAAAGCGAGGTAGAAAGCACTCCAGAATTCATTCATGTTTCTGGTATTAAAAGGCGAATATTACGCCGTGCGACCAAAAACAGAATGAAATCGCGAAGGAAAACTCTCGGTGGAATCGATCGATGCGATTTACATACTTTATGTTCGATGTAAAACAGATGATGCTGATTTAATAAAAATTTAATTCCATGCCAGACAACTGCGTTATCTGTATGAATGATATTGAAATATTCGTTTATGGACATATTTTTGTACCTTTTCGTTCGATAAAATATACTGTTCCAAGAAGAATAATTTAGAAAAATCATTTTTGTAAATAAGACAAAATGTTATACAATTACGAAATATATAACCAGCGTATTGCTCTTTATTAAATCGTATTAATTATATTAGTATTAAATTCTACTCTTAATTTCGACTAACTCCGAAGATCGTTTGATATGCTTTGTTTAAAGTTTGAAAACACGTCTGAACTCACGCCTCGCAAAATAAACTCGTTTGTCGTATGCCCAGTTATTTGTGCCATTCGAAAGCGTTGAAATTCAGGCAACAACTCTGCTTTTAATTAACTTACGGTTTCGAGCGAACTTCCTGTCTTAATTTTTCATTTCAGTATTCCGATAAATAACTATCTCGTCTCGGCAAGATGAGTAACGTTTATCAACATTTTCACTCGCGTACCATTCTTCGAATCGAAATTCTCGATCATCGATAAAAAAAAAAAAAAAAGAAATTAAGTTGATCGCAAAGCGAAATTCAAGAACTTAATATTATATCGAGTAATATATCTGCATCGTGCCTTTCAATTTCTTTTTCAAATTCAATTCAATTTCAAATTCTCTTCTTCCTGAAGCTTTTTGTTCTTTTTCTTTTCGACTACATTTTGCTCGAATTTCTTCAAAAATTCTAAAATAAACGATAAATGAGACACGTTCAGCGAATGAAATTGAACAAGATCAAATAGCAAAATTTTTACAATTAACGGTATGTTTGTCAATAGTTTCTTCTAATGTCCGATAAAGATCATAATTTAGCATTTTATTTGATCATATCTTTCTTAAGACAGTTTAACTCCCTTAAACACGCTGTGAATTTTTCAAACAACCCGATACAATCCGTTGATTTCACAAGAAAATAGCAAATATCATTTCTGATCGTTAGTTTATCGTCTATTCGTATCATTTAGTATCTGATACGTATTGTTCATGCAAATGCATAAATCTGTGTCTACGTATTTACGAGTACCGTTGTATAATCAATAAATTCATTTTCCTATAAATTACACGTAGATTCGTTATTCCAAAATAAATTAACTATTAAATGTAATAGTCGATTGCAACAGTTATATTAAATCTCAATTATTAAACAAATGTATTATTTGTCAATCCAAAATCTATCGTATACGAATGAATCCTCGTTAATTATGTTCATGTACTCTTCTCAAATGTAAAACACCGCCTGTATTTACCTCTTAATCTGCTCTTCTTCTAATTACCAATTTCATCTTCCATCTATGAAATCTTTCAGTATTTGCGAAACGCTATTCCGATTGACGGTTCGTTATGAATAAAACATCGATCGATATAAGGAAGAAAGACAAATTTGCTAGAAGTTCTCGAACAAAACTTGCTAGTTTGGTTAAACTTAAAGTGGCACGCTTTAACCCAAAAGCCTGAACCTCGAAACTTTCTGGTTGGAAACGGTTGTTGGCTACTCGTTTTACCAATAGTTCAATCGACACCCCGCATGAGGTATGTTTCCTGGTAAACTTTGGAAAAACTGCACACCCAAGCGATCCTTGAACCGATCAAATTTCCTTGATTGCATCAGGGACGATGAAATTCTCCTAACGGTGTTCCTATTTACCTTCGATTTTCCACGATGGCTATTTATGGTGCCGCAAAATACGCTACATTCTGGTCATGGTGGTTCGATTACTTCAATTATTTCAGTTTATCGGAATCGCGAGCAAATATTATGTGTCGATAGTTACTAGTTAGTAACTGTACATATTCTGTATTTTTCTGTATTTTTTTTCTTATCACATAATTTATGGTTGAAACAAGGTTATTAAATTAACAATTAATCGACAGAGTTTTGTATTTACAGAGCAAAGCTCGCGATCGATAGCGAAAATTCAAACTATTTGCAGGAGCTGCAGCAATGCGACGAATTATTACACGCGAGCCCCCATCATTTTCTCATTTAAATTCCACCAAACAATTTTCAAATAAATGAAATAACACGGAATCAGACATTCTGATAACAAGATTAACATGTTCCGAGTAAGAAAATTTACATGTACGTAATATCTGCTTTGGAAGTAACGTGACAAATTTTTATATATATATATAAGTAAATGGAAAATAAATGGAAAAAAGAAATTTAAAGAAATTGGAACAAGAAAGACTAGTCGTTCTAAAGTAATTTGAGAAAAGAGATTTAATGCATCTAAAAGTTTATTCCTACTGCTTGGTCCCTAGTTCACTATTGAGATTCAACCACGTCTCAATCTCCAGCATCCCCTTTCTCAGCCCTCTCGGTATACTCATTTTCGTGCACCTATATCTATCTTCACTCATCCGACCCTTGAATTAAATTACACCCCGGAGGTTGGGAGACTCGAAGCCGCAACGAGGCTAAGGGTCGACCACAACGGGGACGTCGTATCGCGCCAGTTCGTTTCGTTTCGTTTCGTTTCGTTTCGTTCACTGTCACCGTTTCGTTCTTCTTCCTTCGTCCCTTTACTTTTTCCCTTTCTCATTTTTCTATTTCCTTTTTTCTTTCTTCTTACTTAATCCACGGACGCGATAATTTCACAACGAATGTCGATGGTCGTCCGTCGGTAGATATTTACAGAGATCGTACGGCTACGCTTCGTACGTTGAAAGGATTCAGAGAAGAAGGGAATGAGTTATTTGGAGACTTGGATGTTAATTAGAATTGCGATTGCAGTTGTACTGGTGGAATTACGTCTGTTGATGTTCGTACAATATTTCAGTCGCATAAAGTAATTCTACGAAAGATGAATGTGCGAGAGTACGAGTGTTTCACTTCGTATAATCTTTAACGAATATTGAACATGACGCATAGGAAATACAAATTTCTGTTTCCTATTTCTTTAAACCGTTATGCTATTATATTATACACAATGCACATAATATGCGAAAGTATAGAAAATATTGCAAGCAAAATGTTCGTTATAATATTTATTTAATCTTCGTTTAGATATCATTCTCATATTTCAAGTATCGTACATCGTTAGCCGAGTAATCATCGAAGTGCTTGCCGAATGCTCGTCTAATTATTTTTGAGCAGCATATTTACGCTTTCGTTCGAAGACGCGAATTTAGGTCAAACAGAGTGGAGTGCATTGTACTCCTAACCCTTGCGACGTATATTGCACGATGTTGCACTGCGGTGAAATTTCTCGTTTGGCAGTTGAACGCTTAGGTTTAAGAAAAAGAAATTTTAAGATATTCCGTTTCGTACAAACATTCGAACCAGACCATCTGCTGGTTCAAGGAAACTGAAATCCTGCGAAAGAATCAGCGAATAAATTTGTAAAAATTAATTTGCATAAGATAGTCGCGAGCTTCGTATAATATTGCCTTTATTGTGGGATTACATTTTTCCATTTGTTACGTTTATTGGTAGATGGAATATTAAACGACTGCTTGTTAATATACGGCATGCACGCAAGCCATATTAATCAACTTCATAAATTAGAAAGTAAAATTTCAATGAAATTGGGGCATTATTAAGAACTACAATTCATTAATTTGAGAAGCTCGTATTTAAATTTTAATTCGTCAGTTTTCACAGTATCTATATTTCGTATATTACACGATATATTTCTACGCTCCATTACGGTATTAAGTTCTCTTCCTTTTTCATTTTTTGCGTCTGAAATACGGAACCGTTGGAACGAGAGAAACGCGCTTTCTAATTTGAGCTTAATTGTAGTTTTATATTCGTTCAAAAATGCATCAGATTTATTAAATCGTTTCCGTTTTCCTCAAAAATCGACAAGAAAGCAGTTATTAAATTGTTTTCGTCAAGACAAATCACGACGGATAATTCGTAAACGATGAAACGATAAAATACGAAAGACAAAGATTAAATAACAAACGCAAAAATTAAAATGGTCAGTATAAAACTTGCATCGGATATTTTCATAGCGATGCAAAGAATCTACAGTTTCGGGAAAGAGCCTACCCTATGTCTTAATTGAAAGTAGCAAAGATTATTCGATCAAACTGATCGTTGGAAAAAAACAAATCTCACAGATTCCATAAGATGCACGATGAGTAGCTGACATTTCGTGTGACCTGTAAGTTCCTTCATCAGTTCGTTTACGCAACCAGAGGATTTACATAGAAGAGCTTTGAAACGAGGAGCAGCTCCAGGACCTTTGGCTCGACGTTTTAACTTTTCATGAATATTTGGTATTTGAGTGGCTCTTTTCTCGCCTTGTTCAGAACACGTGCTATAATAAAAGTCAAAATTATCCCATGAAACCATGAAATATGGAGATAACGTGGTGAGGCTCGCGTTCTGTTACACGGAGGAATCATATGATCTGAAGTAGACTGTTACACGACATAAAGCCAACTTTTCTTGGCACACGTTCTTTCACTTAACATTTCAGGTACGAATACCTTATTGACTGTCTTAATAGTGGCGATATTTTAAACATAGTCGAAGTATGATGACATTATTTCTATTACTAGAGATCGTAAGAAATTATTTCTATATACACCTCCACCTATAAGTACAGTCCAAAGACAGACGTAACAATTTACGTTTAAAATCTGAAATTTTCAAGTTTTGCAGAATTTTAAAAAATATATAGTACGATATTCGTCTAAATTTAAAGATAGGTCAGATCCTATTCACAGTCTAAGCAAGATAATCTTTAAGATTAAAGATTGATATACGAAAGGAAGAGAAATTCTTTTCCAATAAATGTTTAAACACGGAACTTTCAGCATTGCCAGATCTCAATGTTTCTCTTAAAAACTATTTCTCAAGCAATGCTCCCTAAGCATGAATAAATTCATTAGAAGATGAAAATATCGTAGCTGGGTCATCCAAAAAACCTATGGCCCATATTGCACGCATACGTATCTAGTTGCTCCTCGATTCGGACAAGTGCCAAACACAGCGAAGAAACGCTGTACTTATTACACTCGAGCGACTTTTAACTATCTTTGTTACTTATCGACGTGCATTCAGTTTGTCTGCATTTTCCGCGTGACTTTCCTTCCGTCTTTCGCGAAAAAAACTAGCACAACCTGAGGAATTGTAGCGCGCAAAAACAATCGCGTCCAGCGTTCTTCTTCCGAGCCATCTAATCGATAACGTATTAGTAATATCGCGAAGAATTACTGATCTTTTTCGTTTTGTTGGTTCTGCGAGTTCTTTTCTTCCTCTTATTCTCATTGTTTCGAGATAATTGACGGTTGAAGCTTGTTTCGGTTAAAAAATTTTATATTGATTATACGCGCAAGAAAATCAGCGTGGAAGTGTAAAGGTAGAAGAGATAAAAAGAAAACACCTGTTATCGCGTTGAAAGACGTTAAAGTGGAAGCTGTGTAAGATGGTTGTGTTAACTACTTACTTAGAACACAAAGGATCCAGCTGAAATTGGCTGTTCGCGTGATAGTTTACTTCGAACGAATCTACGATTTAATGGTAACGTTTCTTCTTTACAAACGAAAGGATTTTAACAAATAGGCCTTTCGCGAAACTCCCATAGCTAGAACACAGTTGTTTGTGCGTTTATAGGAGATTTGAAAATACAAAAATGCACATAATCGGCAAAAATATTTGGAACATTCAAACATACTTGTTGTTAGAGTAATTTTTGTAATATTCGGAACAAATATCTACTGAGATTCTAGTCTTTCAGTTTTTTTAATTTCAATTCTTTTAATTTCTCTCCCTATCAAAAATATTAGTATTTCTGTAGCTTCGAAAAAACAATTCGCGAAGGTGCGTGTATAATATAAAACGAAATAAAATCTCTGTGAACAGATAACAAGCCTGCGGTTATTAAAATAATCGCTTCAGTCAATAACAACCGTGATAACTACCAATTGCGAAATTTACCCCATCGAAACGCGATTCTATCCTACAAATACGCAATCACCACGCAAACAACGTTTCAACAACGAAATGCGATAAAATTTCTACAACCGAGCCGTGATCCTATTTGCTTTTCCAAAACACCCACAAACGACGTGTACCTACGTTGTTTCCTCTGCAAACGAACCGTAGTCCTACAAATAGTTACATATTATAAAGCGGGACAACTTTATATTTCGTACATTATCCAGAAAATGACGAATTCTTGCAGTAAATTGATGATTTTCCAATTTATGATGTAAAATGGAATATGAAATGAAGACGAAGAGAAGCGTGGCTAAATATTTTTATTAGATGAAAAATTAGATGAGAGTAACAATCTGTCACAGTCATAAAGTCTAAACTAAAAATGCCAATGTCGTTAACGCATTTATAATTTATTGTTACTTATTGCTGTCATTTTCGAAAACGAACAATTTAAATTGCAAAATAAATTTCTTAATGGTAACGAAAAAATGTTCCCGAAAACTCCGTGAAAACCAATGAAAAATGATTATAAAGTCCGTGAGAAACATTGGGAAATCAGTAAAATGACTTATCGAGGAAATGTACGCGGTGCAACGTACTTGGAAAAACTTAAAGGATCTCTCACGGTAACACGTTAATTGCACTTCAAGTTTCCTCATCTCCGAGACGATGAAATCCATTAAGCCCTTGTTGTTTACATAGTAATTTTTCCTTCTTTTCGTTCTCGTTCGTTAAGGAATGACGACACTAATAAGATAAGAACCAGAACGAGGAAAAGGCATGGAAATGAATGGCAATAAACATCACGTAATTCCTCGAAGAGCTATAAAACGGCTTGTTACCAGCAGATTGTTCCGCTTTTGTTCTTTTTCTCGGATTTCGTCCGTTTCTTTCCCAATCTTAATCTTATTTGCACGAACATTGTTCGAAGATAATTTCAGATTATCAAAGAAGTATCAATTATCATCATAACTAATTACTTTAAACCGAAGTGCATTTACATAATGAAAAAGATTAATTGCTTAAGAGAACCAGCGAATGAAATAAGAAAATTATCAACCTCTTTCGAATAATTCTTCCTCCGTCATTTTTATTCACGCTTCTCGCCGTACTTTCATTTAACTTATAATCTTTTTTTTTTTTTTTTAAAGAATAGTTGGTTATGGAGAGAAGTTGTCGGTTAGAATCTAAGCTAATTTTCCCCGTAATTATAATTATAATTTGTAACGTTGTCAGAACTTCTTCTTGTACTTATCGCCTGACAATGGAAACGAAGTTTTGATATTATTATCGCAAATATTCTTAACGTGAAATAAAATTTTGCAAAAACAAGTTGAAATTGGAATCTCGAAGAATCTGAATTTCATCGATCTAATAATATCATATTCTTCGATCATCTGAATCGTTCAAACGATCTTAAACCATCTCAAACATTCGAATCTAATACGTTTTCTGTTGAAAAAAGGACTCGTCCTGTAAGATAGATACAGTGGTGAACCTTGCAATACGACGCGTTATTAATGCTATTGAAAGCTGTACAAGCTCTCGTACTTCCGTACATTCGCGATTCGCGATATCGCAACGTGAAACGTTCCACGATACTGGCACATTTGATCTACAATAGGCAAACAAACGTATATGACTTTCCTAGTATGCCCCTTGGCAGATACGCACCGTTCGCTCGCGTATACGCGCCATAACATACACTATGCACCATTATATTCGATGCAAATGGGTAGAGTTTGATGTTGCAGAGGTTTATGTATCCGTGTGCAATTAGTATAGCGAAACTCGCGTACACTCACGTGCTATGTGCATTATCAACTGGATAAGCAAACTGTGTGAGTCACATGATGCACCAAATGATATTTAGTATTGCTAAGTGAACTATCATAGTGTTCTATGCTTTGGTTATTGAGTTATTCGAATATTGCTACAACGAATAAGCAAAAAGCGTTTCACGTTTCCTTGTGCAATATATTTAATAATATACCTTTATTTATTTAAGTATATTTTTATTATAAACGATAACTGTCAGAGATTTTCTATCTTTCAAGCTTAAAGTTAAAGTAAATCATGGCTGGTAACAAATGTACTGATAATATACATAATACGTGATTATTTCATGCGAGAATTATACCTTATAATTTGCTCGAGCTTGAAATTTACAAAGGCGATAGTGAAGGCTACTTTGAAGTAATATTATTGGACGTTCAACGAGATGTAGGCTGAGGTTGTTCCTTCTTTGTGTACGTAGGTGGTTATTCCTTGAGTGGTGACAGGAACCCTCTCAAGAATCTGATTATTGCAGCCTTGGTGTTCGCCAAGGTTTCGTAAAGAAAAGCCGAGGCGAATACTTCAAAACTTCGGAGCCCGTAAATGAGACTCGTCGTTGATGGTCGATGTGACTTTTATTAAAATTTCTCCACGACTATTGGCTCCTTTCGTATTTCCCCCTTGAACGATTTTCACGTTTGATTTGGTCTCGTCCGCCACCGCTTCATCTCTATCCACGTCATTTCTCAAACGTAATTAGCAGCAATAATATTCTGTGCTATTCTGATATTAAGAGTTTTACCAAATTGGTACGCGCGTAATTTTTTATTTTTCCGAGTGTAGATGAAAATAACTAAAAGAAGCGAGATATCTATAGGAAATATTTATAAGAAATAGCATATTTATCTATATATTTCATGATGGTTATGACATCAAATTAAGCATAGAATGTTATACAAATCATTTGCTGCTGTAATTTAATTTTGATAATCGTTGAATTTTTCTAATATTTTTCCAACGTAAATAGCGGTATAAATCGTCATCATTGATGGCGATTTTTTTCAAATTTCTCTCGACAGTAGCTTCCATGTAACGCAAACGTCAAAGGAATATGCAACGTTAGTAGAAGCGGTAAGACATGGTCAGACGTCCGGCAGCTGATAATTTACCGACATGAACTACTGTCGAGACTCTTCAAGCACAGAAACTTTGATAGGAATACTGGCGCCAGCTAGGTAGCCAAGGAAGGAAACCTAGAGAAAATTATCGATTTTTTCTTACGAAGAAAATTATTTTCTCGCCAAAGGTAACGGAAGCGTAAGATTTTATCGTAGTACGGTAAGGACTACGATTTCTTTTGTAAAGATACGTGTATTAAACAATGTTGTACATCAACACGAAATTAATGTGTTATTAATTAACGCAATTACGCAAGAAAGTCATTTGAAAGGAATATATAAATTACAATAAATTAAACTTTATCTGAGGAACTGACAAGAAACAAGCGTTTGTATAAATAAGTCGTACACAGACCAAAGTGATTTCTGGTTGACTCCAGTTTTCAACATTTCTTAAATTTTACTGCCAAAACGCTCGATCGATGCTTATCCTATACAATTCTATACATCTTCTCTATCTTTTTAACAAAATAAGCGGCTGAAGTACGGAAAACCGAAGTTTTACACATAGTAGAAAAATAGTTGGTTGGCTGTGCTCGTCTCACACAGGCGTTAAGGGTTTAGTACACCGAACTATTATTCACCGCACGATTCCACGTGTTGCTAAACACCACTGCGTTACACGACAAATGGCAATTTACTATTCACAAGTAACAGTGAAACACTAGTCAGATATATCGCTATATCTCGACCTTCGTTCGTAATTAGAGGCGAGCTTTCAGCAGAATTTCAGCTACGCACAACAACGGTCCGCTATAAATCTAGGGAAATACGGTGCCAGAGAATTTCGAACATAAAGCGAATCAGGCTAAAGGTAAAGTTTCAACGAACGACGCGACGTGGCCAAGATAAGAGCGGAAACACTCGTTACGAGATCGCTATGTAAAGCGAGCTACTTCGTACGAACTATTAGATGCTTAATAGTCGTTAACGCTCGGCACCGCGGATAGCATTGTAGCAAGGAGCTTTATTCCCATCTACTCGTCATCGTCAGACCTCGCGATTCACCTCTGCTCGCAAGTGGAATTTCGTTCAAGTGGAATTACCATAAACTGATTAGATCGCTCTAACGAACGATTACGCCATACGTAATCCCACATTCTGTATATTTAGTTTAACAACGTGTGAAAGTTTCGGAATAAATCGCGTATAAAGTAAGGGGAACGCAGGATCAGAAAGTTTAAGAAAACTCGTCCCCAAGGATAGAATATCGAATATCAGAATGTAATTTGATGGAATGATTGTTCCCTGGAACATCGATTAGGAGGAAATTTAGAGCTTCTTGTAAGAAAAATTGAGAAACAGCTACAGAAAATAGAGGAAATCGTAGCAGATTTATTCGGAAGATTTTGTTTTACCCTAATATTGATATTTATAAAATACAACGGTTGGTGAAACTGTTATAGTCACTTCGAAATTATCAAGTGTTTGAAATATAAACAAAAATGGACTGAAAAATGCACTCAGAAGGAAACCAGTTTTCTTACGAGAAATATTATGTTTTTAATACAAGGATTTTAAACTATTAAAAAATTATTTAAATTTATACCGTAGGTGGAAATATTCGTAATCTGCTTCAATTCATTACAGGAACCAAAACAATAGACGAAATGATCTGTTCTTGTCGTTAATAACCATACGGTTGACGTGCAATTCTAAAATGACGTTGACAATATATCGAATTTGAAAACTGCTCTTGTACGAAATATAAAAAATACGACTCATATTTTTCAACTACGATCTTCGTATGATGTATGTATATGCATAAATCTTCAGTTAATTTCACCAATAAATTTCATCTATTAATTCACAGCAAACTTTTGGTCCAAGTGCATTTACACGTTGTAGAAAATTATAATGGATAATCTATGCAGATGACTATCTAAATAGAAGAAAGCAGTGAAGGCGTTCTATTCTCCAGCGTTCTCGATTCTCGTACTAGATCCGTCAAATCCGTAACAAATAAAAATGTATCCTGTTTATTTCTTCGAACGAAGGTGGTTATTTCCATATTTCTAAGCTTCGCTATATTATCGAACCCGTGCACGATCCATTTGTCTACTTCTTTCATTTTTCCTATTTGAACCAAATGATGGATAATAGCAGGATGAATGACTTCCATTTGAAACGTCGTTTCTCTTGCTATTTTTCGCGCATCTTTTTCCCTAACATTTCTTAAAACGTTATCATCGATGACAGCTTGCGATCTTTTTCTCCATTAATTTTCTCTAATGAAAACAAAAAATCCACGGTCTAGAATTTTTCAAATCAGCGTCCAACTCTTCTAACTAACATTCTGCGAATCCTATAATGATTCTCGTCGAAAAACATCGAATCAAAGACGTTGCATAACAGTGGAAGAGTTTGAAAGATCGTCGTTAGTAACAGTATGTATATTAATATATTATGATCGAAGATATAGATCGTACGTTATTCAACGTCCATTTATAAATGTATCCAGGATTCTGTTTCAGTGGATAAGGGTACCGGGAATAAACGTCAGACGTGTTCCTCTGTAAATACAAAAATAAATTGAGATTGCTTAATACAACAGAGCCCTACGTATCTTTATGGAAATTCTCGGGCACGAGCCTTGCGTTTAATATTGTAGAAATACCGCGTATGAAATTCTGTTGTTTTCAGTGAGCAAAACCGTTCTTCAATTTATTTGCCTCCAGGTTACTGTTTTACTTTGACACTTGAACAAATTTCCATCGTCTTATTACCAAGGACAATGTATATCTCAGTTTGTCGAAGCGAATTACAGTCCGTTTAAGCAACGAATACTTAAGTTGGTAATGAAGTTAAGATCACATCCCGTGTTGCTACCGGTATATTTCTGTTTCTCGTTCTTCGAAATTACTTTAAAAACCCATTTTCTAGGGCGGAACGAAGATTCCTTCGAAATTCCTTATTTCTCTGTAAAGTAACTTTGTAAAGTAACGATAAACGTTTAGCTGGAAGACGATGTAATTTACTTGCAAAAATAGATTCAACAATGGAAATTAGACAACGATTCTACGAAATTGGAATATCTCCTCGAAGGGAATAGAACGATGGTGACGTTCGTAAGCGAAACAACTTGATATCAAACGATCTTAACTATCCCTGGAAGCATCTGCGTTAGAAGAAGAAATGAACGTCGAAGAATAAATGACAGTATGAAAATTGGTATCTTAATTTGAACGATCTAAAATTATATTTTCCCCGCGTTATTTCGTCCTGTCGTATCGGCCGTGATATCCTCCTTGTTTTATTGGCTCTGTAAAAATCTAACGAATAGAATATTCCGTAAGATATTCGTAGAAGAAGATCGACTCGTTAAGAGGAAATACCTTTTCTATCGCGATTAACTGTTGTTCTAAAATGTTGAGATTATTAGATGTATATGAACAAAGAAACGCGTGGATAAATTGTGAGGTAGAAAATATATTTTAATACAGAAGTGTAAATACAAGTCGGAATATAATTGAGCTGGTTCAGATCCGCACGCTAGCAGTGTTACCCTATGATTGAAAACCCTGAAGCCATCGTCGCCTGTCTACAGTTTATGGTCTGCCTTCGACCCAGTCTTTTGTCTATACGCTGTCGATGGCTTCGGTGCTTGAGAAAACTAAAAGGCCAGATGTAGAGTTTTCTTAGAAGCGGTGACCACTTTAACAGTTTCATTCTATCATAAACTTGGTACGTCACCAACGAAACGATACATCACGACCTCAAGATACCCACAGTCAAAGAAGAAATATCAAAATTCAGCGATAGACATAGCACAAGAGTTAACAACCACCGAAACCCTCTAATTACTCAACTACTCGACACGTCGGAACAGATCCGTAGGCTAAAAAGACATTACACCTTAGACCTAAGCACTAGATTCAAATAAAATCAAACGTACTATAAACACTTATTAATCATGTCATAGTACCACGCCAGAGAAATTTACTTAAAATTCTCTAACGAGGATCGATTGTAAATTAAACGCAAATATAAAAAGAAAAAAGATTTCATCGAATGTTTTATCTCTTTATTGGGTGTGTGACTGAGGACAATTCGAAATTGAATATTTAGAAACTTACGAAAAATTGGTCAACAGAAGATGAAAATTTAAAGAGATGTGACATAGATAAAACAAGATTATGAGCTTTTCCCGACAAGACGTTCTGATAAACGTGCGACGCAACGAGATACAGCCGCTGTCTTTAATGATCGTATCAAGCATCAAATTGCTCTGAATTAGCTCGATCATTTTACGACTGTCCATCTGGGATCCATCTTGAGATTTATTTTGTCACTTTGATCGCAGTTTCGCTGGCATCTGTTCGATACTATGTCTGTATTATAGGCGGAAGTTTACGAAAACATGCGAGTTCCGGAACATGAAAGCGAAACGAATGTTAGCCGAACGATCTGATCGAACCTTCTGACGTTAATAGAGATATTAACCATAATTAGGTTCGTGCTTCGTTACACTACAGGAAGTTGATGTAACTACTTTGGTAAAAGAGACACTGGACACGCTTTCGTTGAAAGTTTGGTTTTCATCGGCCGATAGTATCCATTAGTGGGTACAAAAGGATACGCTACAAGTAATGGAAGTAACGTAAATTGGCTGTATAGTAATTATTCGTCCGTAAGAAGAGGAAGTATTGGAAACTGCGTGGATGATAGAATAAGAAATTTCAGTTAGCTTATATTCTTAATTAGATAGCCATTTATTGAAAATGTTAAACGAAATTGCTGGATTAATATTTTAAATGGATATTCTAGATGCTATATGAAAAGAATTTTTAAATATCTTGGTAAAGTAGTCCTTCGCTAAAAATGTTCACTAAAATGGATAAATTAATCTTCGAAGTGCTATTTTATCTGTGAAATTTTAGCGCAATAAAGTAAGTATTACGAAATTGATTACAGGATTTTTAATATATCGTGGTAAAATTTTTGTATAGATAGTATCTACGTATATGTGGAAATATGAAAAGTATTTTCCAATTCTATCGAACTCCTTTAATAAAATCTTGAAGTTCTAAATTAATTCTCTTATCGTATTCAGAAAGAAGATAAAAAGATTTCGTCTCGAGTATATATTGACTAGCGATATCTTAAAAAAGCTTGTTCAATGAAAATATTTGAAATTCAGAAAATATCACATGTTAGAATATTAAAGTACTCTTCCGATCTTAGAATATGTTTAATCATTCTCGGCTGTTAAGAAAATAGTACAAGAACGTTTTATTATATCTTAATATATTCAACCAGCTCTCGAATATTCATGGATCAACTCTCAAAGCATTTAATAAACCTTTGATAAACTATTAAACCGCAAAAAGTTTGAACTTTGAACAAGATTAAATTTATTAAATATGACTTTTTATAGATCTATTAATTGAAAAGCTGTCTACGAAAAAATTCTATAAGATAAAATTGCATCGGAAGTTTTAGTTCTATACAATTTTTTTAATATTAGCTACGTTCGAATTGGTAACTAGTTATAAAAGAACCAATATCAAACTAATAGTTGTTTATCAAACTTTGTCCTTTTTATTTTATCTTCTTTCGTACAAAATAAATAGAAACTTCGTAACAATTTAACTATTTGACTAGAAAATACACTTGGCGTCTATATATTTCCCATAGGCCCATGTGCCCCTTTTTTTTCAAAAAGTTTCTCGATTAATAAACTAATAAAAATTTAATTTAATCTTCTTACTTAGATTTAATCTTTCTCGAAGTTCAGATCGTTCTGATAAATTTACAAAATATTCCCAAGCAAAATTCGTCTCGTTCAAATTTACTTTACACGACGTAACATCGCGAGATAGCTGTATTCACAAGAACAAAGAAATCAAATTCTTTCAGATACGAGCCGATATACACGTTGAAAATCCGTCATGTCTTGGGGCAAGCGTGTTTTCAAGGTTTCACAAAGCGAATGAAAACTTGGATGCAGATGCGAGCTTTCCGCATTTCGTGTTTCCACGTATCAACGTTCGTTGTTAAAAGAATGTTAAAAGAATGAAGAAACGCTTCAAGGACTTCATAAACGCAATCTTATTTCCCGAAATGTCAGCGAACTTGTCGAACTTGTAGAGTTCCATCGAGACAACGTCGTAGACTTCCAATAAGAAACCACGTCTTTCGCGTGGTTATCCGTATAACGTGGTTGTTACATAAATTCTTGCCTAGTTTACGCGTAAAATATTTTAACTATTTCGCAGAAATTCAAACATAAATTCTTCATAAATTCATCGTACTCCTTGGAACAAGTACCACTGTATTCCATGATCCTGACTCTTCTTATTTTCTTGCTAATTAAATATTGCTATTAAAATAATAAAATTTAAATGAAATAATCAATCGATAAATAATAAGATGATGTACAGTGTACAAGTACCACTGTGTTCCATGATCCTGACTCTTCTTATTTTCTTGCTAATTAAATATTGCTATTAAAATAATAAAATTTAAATGAAATAATCAGTCAAAAAGTTCAATAATAAGATGATGTAGAGTGAGAAGAAATGTATGGCGCGCTTCATTGTGGCAGCTTCTTCTAACCTACCTTACATTATTCGTTAATTTGACAAATTTGCTTTGATCAAAAGATCAGAAATAATTATACGATTATACGTTTGGATATTACTTCGTCCTTTTTTATATACATTTAATGAATTTGAATTCGGTCTTGTTCGTTTCTCTCCGAGGGTTAAATAGTTTCGTAACTTTCCGTAATAATTAAGCTACCTCTGATCACGATATTACCTTTTTTAATTTATCGAAGATAAAAGCTACTGTTATAATAGAGTATCTTTTTGCAAGCTGAAAGCCTTTGACGGAGCATCACCTTGTTCCTTATACACCTTATCCTAGTATATAAGGATATCCTTGGTTACGCGAGAATTGACTCTTTTTCTAGCACTTTGTGCGTGTAAGATGTATAATTCACGGAAGAACAACCTCAAAGAGAATCTTAGATGCGAGATAATCGTTTTAAATTTTAAATAACAGTCTTGTTATTCAACATTACATATCCCCCTTAATAAAGATCTTACTGTGCTTCCTCCTTTTGCTTCCTTACTTTCCATTTCAGTATTATAATTTTCTATTGTTCCGTAATGAATAGGCAAAGAACGTATTATGCTAGTGTTATATTTATCTAAGTATTATTTACTTTATCTGGTAAATTAAAATATACAATATGTATGTAATAAATATAGTACAGAAATACAGCATTCTTTGGAGGCTCCTTTCTTTAACGTATCGATAGTTCTACCTTATAGATCGTAGAGGCTAAAAATAGAAATAAAGTGTGCGTAAAATGTGCACAATAATTTGTTTAAAATTTAACAACGCCGTTATTTAAAATATCCGAGGCATAATGACAAATAAACAATGAAAAATATATGTATTAGGTCGTCCGAAAAGTTCCTTTCGTTTCATAAGGAAATAATGGATGTAAAAGACGTGTCTGTAAAAGAAAGAGACTCTCCGGACAACCTAATATGTACAATTAAAAGTCAAATACTCATTCAACAACTGTTTCCTTTAATTTACTAAAAAATTCCAGTTTCGTCGTAGCTATAGATCGTTTAAACGTTAGAAATAGAAACGCAATACACCTAAATTCTACATGGAAAGATTAGACGAAGTTTCAGGAGACGGACAAAAGTAATAAACATCTTCGTTTATGCAGCGTCTGAAAATTAGATCAAATTAAAATGCAAATTGAATCTTTTATACTTGTGTACGACTGAATAACGAGTACGTAGTAAGTATAAAAGAAAGACTACTAACCTAGATTTTCGAATAGTAGCGAAACATGTGTAGATGTACCTTTAAATAATTCAGAAATAAACTGTCTCAGGAAAAACGCGAATAACGACAGATACGAGCGTTTACACAAAGCGCATTTGAATTTCATATCTGATCGGTGCGGCTGAATTGTATCGAAAATTTCTTAACATTCAGATCGCTTGTTCATTTCCCTTGAAAACGCGAATGCTCAAGCAATGCACTTATTTTGAAATTGCGATTTGCATGATTCGTGAATACCAGTTTGCATAGAGATTTGAATTAAAAGGATAGAAAAGAATCTTTCCTTTCCTAGGAGACTTAGAAAAGTTAGACAATATATTTGAGAGAATATTAATTATTTAAAATATAAATGAATCATGAACTATATATATATATATATAGCATGTACAAAAAAATTTAGTAGAAACTTTGGGAGCGCATAGTACTGGTTAAAAGCAACAAAAATGTCTCAACGTGAGTTCAAAAGCCACTAGCTTTTGAGTTACAAGGTATTTTATCAGCAAGAACATTACCATTGCGGTGTATGTTCAATACGTCCTCCGGCATTTCTCTTATCTCTTGGCAGCAGTTTCCTCATCCAACGAAGCAACTGTTTTATTATACGCTCTACTTTTATACATTAAACGTAATTCCGAAACTGATGCTTTTTCGACCGATGTTTATTCAGATTTTCTTGCTTGTTTTTACGAGTACTAGTTCCTTCCCAACTTTTTTGTACACCCTGTATATCAACGTACTATGTAATCAAGTATTTATAAATACTAAAAAATATCATTAAACGTAATGTCATAGTCTTGAAATGCTCAGACAATGAATTTCTTTTCCGTATATCCATCAAAACATAAGGATTCGCACGATTCTCCTCGCAATATTTCGAGAAAACAACTTCCTGCTCCGTGAACCAACCAACCTGTTCACGTGCATCGACCATAGACTGGACCAATGCAATATCGCTAATTGTATATCGTTTTAAACATCAAATCTACTTTCTTCTATACGATATAATTGCTTCGTTATCTAGTCCATAATAACAGACGGTGTATTATCGATCTCATAATATAATTCGCCGAACTTAATAACGGAACACTGTTGTGTGGCCAACCCATCGAGAAGCAGATAGAGTTATTGTAGCACGTGGAAACCGCAACGCACGGAAGTTCGCGTGTGCTTCAGCTTCCGATTAGAATGTATTATCGACTTGTAGACCAAGGACGACGACAATTTGCAGCGTATGATTTATATTATTAATGAAACGCTACCACTTCCGGCGTACGTGTTAGATTATCATTACGATAGACAACTCGAAATTAGCACCAATAACTAGCAATCTAAATTATTTGTCATTTTATCTGAGACAGTTAACCAGAATAGAAAATTATTTGCGCATGATTTGTTTAATCTTCTCTATCGACGGATCGATATTACATTCCGTACGTTTCATAAATCGTGTGAAAAGCTACGAATCGCGGTCCGTCGCTATTTTCTATGAAATGTGATTCTTACACTTTATCGTAAAATGTGATTCTAAGATTCCAAGAAATTTTAACTAATTAGATCATTAGCGTGGCCGCGTGATCTATCTGCTATTTGAACAGAACGGAAATTACAAATTAGCATGGTCAAATTCGTGTATTCGCAATTCGAATATTCTATGTTATTTTCTGATTTCTATGTTAATCGCCGAACATAAAATATTCTTTGCCTTTCCTGATAGAGCTATCGATGATAATGTATGTCACAGGTGAACGACTGTCTCTAATTGATCGTGTCCCATAAGATACGTGTTGGAGAGATAACCCTAGAGGCTGCTACTCTAAGCAATCAATAGCGAGCTTTCACTATAGATAATTTTCATCCATTCCTATTATAGCACATCGAACTATTATAGCAAGATAATTCAATGTAACGTATTGCACGTAGGGAATTCAATGCAACGTATTCCACTTAGACGATTCAACGTGAATTACAATTTCAGTTATAAATTTAATCTCAATATGAAGCGATCATCCGTGTACTATCTTTACATTTGCAATTTAATTCGAGTTTTTCAATTTTTAACGTTACAACGAACACGTTCCTTTGAATATTTTACATACTTTTGCATATTATATTCCGTGTATTTTCGCTGCTTCGAGTTTCCCATAGACGCATCAGGATCCACGGCCGAATTATTAATCGATAAATCGTCGTGCGAGAGTTCCCGAAACGATGAAAGTCGAAAAATCATTCGGCTGAACGTCGATGAGTTTCCGAATCGCGACCGAAGCCTCGTCTCGATAGTACGTACGATAATCGCCATTCACGTGGGTGGAAGAACAAATGGAAAGCGACAACGAGGAGAATAACTCGACGTACGATCAGCCACGTACGAATACGGATGGTCTGGGCCATGGGTGGTACACGGCACGAGTAATCCAATAATCGTAGAACAAAGCCGACTAGCCCTCTAAGAAGCTTAGTTTTTACACGAGGGTGCTTCCATCGCGGTAACCAGTATGCGCTTAATTGGTTTTTTTGCGCATATATTTATTAAAGGCCAACGTTGCGAACCGCGTCGTTTGTTCAACCAACGACCGTTGCAAAACACGTGGAACGGCTAATAGAAATCACTGGTGGTCACCTGTTTTTGTCGAGATCGATCGAACGCGACTATTTCTTTTACGCTGGCACACAATAGTATAGACTCTCGTAAATGCACTGCTTCTCGTAATTACTAAACGAACGAGAAGCTTTCAATTTTTATACGTTGCATCGTATGCCGATATGTCGACTTTCGTGCTTCGATACTAAAGAGATTTCGCAATGTTTTACGTATGTGAAAGATTCCTCTGAGCACTCGAGTATTACCAACTACGTAGTTTGTTGTTGCTTCGTAATTGTAGAACCAGCGGGATAGAATATTTTATTATGGAAAAAGAATGAATTCAGGATAGAAGAAAGTGAAATTATAGAGATAACTTGCGTAAGTTTAAACGTTTGATTTTCGTATACCGCTATGGTATCTTGTAGCTCGTACCAGCGTAAGGATTGAAAATTGTCGGATGGACGGAATATGTTCGCGAGATCAAAGGCATTCGGATATAGATTCCAAGTCTTTCAGCACGCATATTCGTTTTATTAAAAAAAAATCCTGTCCGCTACGGAGACTGTAACTAACGAAACGAGAGAAATTACTAGTTGAATAAAGGCTTTTTGTTCGACCTTAATTGGAAAAAGGTACGTTGTATTGGTTAACGCGTGTGCTAGTACATTTAACGCTTGTGGAAGGAATTTAATGATGATTTCCGATTCTATGAACTCGTTGTATGTTCAATAACGTTCATTCGTTATAATCATTGACAAAATTTCAATGGTTGTAAGAAGATTGTGTCGTATTTAGTATCAAAATCCTATCTAATACGCGACAATATAATCGATACAAACGTAAAATTGTAAATATTATTTATAGAACAATCAACGACCTATCATTCTATCAATTACGTATTAATTATTTGGTCATATTCTTCTATTTTATCTTGTCAAATTAATGTTACAATTTCTAATCGTCTTTTCTATGCCTTCCATTATCCTCTCTTGTTTACTCTTTCCATTTCGTTTTACGATCTTTCATTATTTCCTATATCCGTACTGTACATTATTTTTCGTGTTATGTAAACTAACAAGCTCATAAATATTCCCTCTGGTTCAAAAATTTCCCTTTGATCCGCAAAACACGTTAAACAATCCTTAATTAGATACCGAAGAATGTAATATTACTGGCGATAATATGGAAACTTCGAAAATTGCAACTCATCCGGCAACTTTATGTTAACGTTCGACGTAGTTAAAGTTCGATTCGATTCGATTAATTCGACGCGATTAAAGTGCAATTCGTTTTCACGCTCGAGATTAATTGCACGCGAATATTTTCATTGCACAACGTCGACGCAACTTTGAAAATAACGAGCCTCGGAAAACAAGCTGTCCGTAGTTCGCCTGTTTAATATTAAATCAACGGTTCGTAACGAAAGAAATGACAGGCCCGTCAATTGTACTCGCAGCGTTAACACAGCCCGTCCAGTCTTTGTAGTTTTATGTACCACGTATACGAGCAAACACGATAGCGCGTTTCAATTTCAATAGTTTGCGAAAACAGTTGGTCGTGCCGCACGTTTAAGGCTGTTTGCTTTATTTCAAATAAATCCAAGAATTACATTGTTGTACAGCGGAACAAAGATCTTTTCTGTCTCGTTCCACTTGAATATTATTTAGTTGGCAACTAAGTGATTGCGGATTTTGTCATTAGGTGGTATCGACAAAATCCGCAACCACTTAGTTGCCAACCCAATAATTAAGAGATCGAGCTAGAAATTAACGAATAAGTAAGTGCTAAGAATTTTTGCGTACGTTTCGATCTGTAATTCGATCACATTTGGAAAATTTCTAATCATTTTGTACTCGTTAAGGAATGAATTATAAAACAATGCGATATCATAGAAGACTGTAAGTCGTAAACACGATAATAATAATTTTCATTACTATTTATGGCGAATTTAAGAGAATCGAGGCAGACAATGCAGAATACAATACGTTTATAGTCAACTATTGTTAGTTGTGAAATTCTATTCGGTTAGAGAAGAACATGCCTGTATAAATTTCTGTATCAAGGTGTCGCCGTGCGACGAAAATAAAAGCAGGGACAGCGGGTCTTTGCAATGCTGTTTCAACATCGACTGACGTTTCATAAGCTGAACTACCTGCGGAGATTGCGAGAAAATGCTTGTTTTCAGCCCGTGGTAACGTATGTTTATTTATATTGCGGCTGAAAAGCTCGCGAGTCTGAATTTCCATCGCGAGATACGTACGCAGTATCGTTAGCGAAGCCACGCTATCCGCGACGTTATTTTTGCAAAAGGGTAATCACGGTTGTCTTAAGAAAATACTATAACGAGCCGAGTGTGTTTAAAATGCAGGCTTTGCATTGGACGTTCGAATTGCGTTACGACGTGCTCGAACTGAAAATGTTCGAAAGCTTTCACGATCACGGATTCGAGTAAAAGATAATTTTCTCGGAAAGCGGAACAGTTTCGTTCTCGATTTCTTCATTAAATACGAACGAAATAGTAGAGTAATCCTGTTTAGTGCCTTTTTTACTTGAACTCTTCATTTTACATTCCAATTATCCTTAGTCAAGTAATCTCTGTACGAGACTTTTTCATCGCACCACGGAAGAAATTTGACCGGTTTATTCGATGACCGCGTCAAGCTTTTGTTTCCTCTCATTTTCTCGAGAATAATCTGTTTCCGTTAGGAGTCTGCTGGATAAGCAGGAAAAGTAGATAAACAAAAATTGTGCGCAACGTTGGTACTTTTTACGAAGATCGAGAGATTCTTCGAGAAAAACAATTACATATTTGTCATAAAATTTATCAACCAGACAAGAATCGTGGTTAAGCGTAATTTATGTTTCATTCTGATTCGATTGAAACCCTTTGGAAGCAAAGTAATCATATTATTATGAAGTTTCAGCTGTTACGTATTCTTCGTCGTTATCAACGTACGTAAGTGTTGCATCGTCTGCATTATAAAAACCACTTTCATTGTATGATAATATTTTTAGATGTAGATACAGTAATGGAACGTTTGTATTTTCCATTATATTTAAGAATAGAGAAGATTTCACAGAAATCTATGAAACGAAGGTATTCATCGTGAGCGGTTCCTTGGCTCTCGTGTTAATCTCCCATTTGATTCAACTGCGAACGATTCGAGCGTTCTACTGTAATTCAATCGCAGTCTAACGTGCTCGATTAGAAAATAATTGCTCGAGTTTCCACTGAATCCCGAAACCTTCGACGATGATTCTTCTCGATTTGAGTGTCGTTCGATCCATTTCGGCTTGCTAATGAGACGACCTTGAACTCCACGCGTGAAGTTCAAGCAGAAAGATCGTTCTCCTCGCTGTAACCTCATCTCCTAATGGAGATTGACGATCGTCGTTTCGCTGCTCATTCTGTTTCGTGTCCCGAAAATTGCAGGGTCTACGTCTTCTGTCGCCAGTTAATATTTTACGCTCGGTTAAAGCACCTTTTACGTTCTACACCCTTTAATTGACCCTTTTCCCCTTTAATAATTGGTATTCGCGCATAATAAGATATGCTTGCTAACATTGTGCGTACAGAGTTGTAAAGTCTCGCGTATCGCGGCAAAGTTACGTTGGCATCGTTTACGGTGCGTTAAAACGTTTGTACTTTGATGAAGTACAAATTTTGAGAAATACGTAGACGAACAATTTGAACGAAAGATTTGTGAAGCTATGCATCTGCGTTGTTCCAAGTTTACGATCTTCGCTCGTTGTTACTTCTGGTTAACTGTTTGCTCGTGTTACGTTTAATTAAATGTGCCTCGTTTATCATACGTAATATATATTTGAAAGCAATGAAATATATATTTCCATGTGAAAATTCGAAATATAAAAGATGGAATCAGAAGTGCAAGTAATTGAATTCTAACAATTGAAGATAAAATTCTAGCGACCCAGCGTTTTCACAGAGATCGATGATTTATTATTTTTATCAATTTATAAAGCAATAAATCGATCGGGGTTAGGTCGAAATTATAACTCTTCTGGCTAATCTCAAATCTCTTAATTTCTTACTCTGTATACGCGAGAGAGCGTTAATTAGTAATTCACGCTCGAGCCATTAATTATGAAGTTGCAAGAATCGTTAAGAAATTGAAGCATGCGATATCAAACTTTCGACAATCGACGTCCGTGATTTCTTTCCTAGAACGAGAGCCGAAGTCTTGGAAATTCTCGACGAAAGTTGAAATTACTAGTATTCACCGCATTCGTCGGAAGGATCACCGGTTTCCAGTTTCGCTACCGCTTTTCAATCTTCCCTGAAAATACGACCACCTGTTCTTTTATGATTGACTTATTAAAATCGATTTTTATGGTCGCATACGACGTGGATATATCGTTCGTCGCGAAGAAAGCGCTCCTTGAACTTTGAAAATTGAAATACGAGGTTCGTATAAGAAGAAAGAAAAAACAAGAAGAGGCAGAGCAAAGCTACTTATGGATATTGTGTAAGTATCTTATGTAGTTCCCTTAGAAATGGAACAAATGAAGTCATCGATATTTATCGATATACAGCGGTTGCGAAAGGTGTTGACACATATCCTTTCTCCTCGTTTTTTCTTTTTTATTTTTTTGAAATATAGCGAACGTTTGGTATACATGCTATGTATGTACTTCATGCAATTGCATCTCGAATGGATAAAATGAAATGATTGATATTTTTCGATACGTGTCTTTTTATTTTATTCTCGTCAGATTTTTTCTTCTCTTTGTGAAAAGAAAAATAATATAAAACTATAAATATTCGATATATCTCACTCGTAAATAGAAGAAAAGGGAAATCACTGGTATTCGTTAATATGTGTTTCTAGCTTTTTATTCTTGTCAAACGTGTATTTTTCACGGATGTGCGATAAACAAACAAAAAGATGAAACGTTTCTTCTTAAAAGTAATGAATTTTCTGTATCAAAAGTAGATAGCTTCGATTATTTTAACGTGAAACTGAATATTTAAAGCGATGGATTCAGAATGGTAGAAATGAATTCTTTTAAATATTTTAACGCAAAGGCGAAGATTTCAGTAGTAGAAATATTTTAAATATTCTTGTATGATCTGTCTATGTAACTGTATCATCGTCATTTTATAATTAGATTTAGGCCATCGTAAAACAGTATGAATATCACTCGTAACGACGAAAGAGAAGAACTTTAATTGCATTGGGCAATTAAAATTAATTAATCCCACGAGAGTGAGAATAATGTGATTCAAGAATGTTATTTCTGTCTCTTACAATGTATATTATGACTGTAATATTAATTCCTCAAAGTGAAGTCAGTATTCCTTATCATAAATTGTACTTTTCTTTCCATAAAACGTAAAACGACGTAACGTGTACATAATTACGAACAGAACAGAAGAAACAACTTTAGAATGCAACAATTAATGTAACGACTAGCTATAATCGCGTAGCAAGTTTGGGCTAATTGCAGGAAAATTTTTCTTTAAACTACAAAATACCGTAGAAAAAGGTACAAGCATCGACTGTTTTTTAAACTCTGATATCGATATAGAACCGTTTAAAGTGATAAAATTTCAAAATTGATTACATCGATATATTTAAAAACAAAATATAAAATACAGCATTCGTATCTATAAAATCACTCCAACTTTAAACTCAACAAGTTATCGATTTAACGCGACACGAACAGACCGAGCACTCCGACTTTCAAAGCATTAAATAGAATTTCACATCACAGCTTTGTCCAACGCAGGTTTTCCCGATTAAATGCCGCGCATTAGATGGTCCGCGATAACTTAGTTCACGACATACGGAAATACGACTAAACCCGACCATTTCTCGTTTCATAGAAACTTCATTATTCTTCTTTTCCGTGAATGATATATTTTTAATGAATTATATTTCATTTTATTCGATACGTAAATCAAACCGATCGACTAGCACTCGCCGATGAAATTTTATTTTATTTTATTTTATTTTATTTAACGATCGTCTGTTCAAACGATAGAACACTCATGAAAATCTGTTATTCGACAAACGGTATTTGATATTTAAAAGTTTCATAGATTTTCCGTGTGAATAGATACGAGACAATAACAGCTGCGTTAATAATACCGGGTTAGACGCGTAAGCGATTGCGTGATAACTTCTTATCGTCGATAATTCGAAATACGCAATTACGCATTCATGCGACATATTTGTATCCAATTGCTGTGAAATTATACGGACCTGTCATTGAAAACGCATGGGTCAAACGACGATTTAAATTGCCGAAATATATCGCAAGATCGTGCTCACTATTTCTGCATAATCCGCATGATCTGTAATATTTTTATACGTCTGTATATACGAAACTACATTTCGATTTACCCTAAACGCAAAAATATTCCTAGTCTATTTACCGACACAAATGTCTTTCCAGTATTTGTGATACGAATCGCGAACGTCCAACTACAAAATACCCAACCATTTGTCAAACCTCCAAGGACCTGACAACGTCGATACTTCTACAAACTTTCCATCTTTAAAACGCTCGCGATTCATCAACGTAAAACCCGGAAAACTCATTATTCCAGAAGACTTCGAACGTTCGCTAGCACATTCGCCGTGACAGATTCGCGTCAAACGTTTGGCCAGTTGTCCGGATCGAACACTATCACGGTATCGTGACTTGTCACTTCGATTCAATCTTAAAAAGAAGTTATCGATCTTACTTTTCGTATCGCTATCCAGTAGCCCCGATTCCCCTTGCTGGCGCGACGCTCTATTTTTATTGTTAACGCTCTCCTCGCAATCTTTTCTGTCCTGCGCTCGGCCCTCCCGGCGGTGCTCACCTCGATTCATCCTATTCGTCTCGCCTCATCGACAAACCCCGCGCTACTCAGATATCGAATGCAATTTCACGTCCAACCAAAACCACGGACCTTCCTATTGCTACGAAGAAATCGCATCTGCAGAGACTCTACAAGGGCTCGTGAAAATGTTCGAACGCTTTCGCACATCTTTTACGAATAAATCGTGTCTGTTGTGTTGCAAATACTTTGGATTTTATTGGCATAACGCGTTAGCGCTGTAACGATACCCGGCTGTATTGGCTACCATGATTATATCGACAAAGTACGAAAGAAAGCCAAAAGTGCGAGAACATAGAGTACAAAGGTAGATAAGAAAACAGAGAAGAAAAAAGTTTAAAATTGATACTTGCAGTTATAAGTACAAGTAAATGTTGAATAACGCAATTATCGTTGTTAGTTACAAAACATAGTTCAATTACATTTTTTCTATACTAAACGCTCGTCTATTGTGTCGTATTAAATTACGACGTTCGTCACGTTCGCTGTCCTCTTGATTTCCGTGAACAAAAAGCCACCCTCCTGAGATTCTGCGATCGTCATCTAGATGGGAATAGCTATACTCTTGGATTTGATTGAGTTTTTTCTAAAGTAGTCAAGCTTTTAAAAGTTTCCAACCATAGCTCTACGTAAATCTATTACCGGGACACCTCTGAACCGTAATATCGAAAATGATTCAATCACAGTTTCTTTTGGATGTTTCTATTCTACGATCGATCGAGTCTTTCGTTTAGCGTAATTCGTAAGGCTCGGTATTGGAAGATCGCCGACATTTCTTGGACACTAATATATTACCACTCGCGACTATTCGAAAACTATAATCGATCTACAGTGGTGGATTAGTAATTGAAGATCACGTTTCGACAAATGATAATCTTCTCAACAGCCTAAATTCAAACTCACAACGATTCAACTTGAAACGCAACAACACTCGAGAGACCCGAACAAAACTATACAATAATCCTCTGTACGTCTTTCTACAATCGGAAACACCTCTCCAGTCTAGAAACCTCTTTACGTAACGTTAACCACTTGTCTTTTCCCTTGCAGGATTTTCCCCATTTTACCTCGAGAACGAAATGATTCGCTTTTCTTTTTCCGCGTTTTTTTCCTCGCGACTACCAATCACACAATCTCCAGCGACCTGTCAAAGCTAAAACCACCCCCCTTCGTGCAGTCGGAAGAAATTGCCATTTGAGTATTTGTTGGGTGTTCGCTTAAAATTCCCGCGAGTCGTGGACCGAATTACGCTCAGGTTTTGCTATAGTTTACAAAATTATAAAAAGAGATATAAAAATCCACCCTCTTCGTGCGGTCGAAAGAAATTGCCATTTGAGTATTTGTTGGGTGTTCGTCTAAAATTCCCACGAATCGCGAATCGAATTACCTTCAGGTTTTGCTGTAATTTACAAAATTATGAAAAGAGAAATAAAAATCCACCCTCTTCGTGGAGTCGAAAAAAATTGCCATTTGAGTATTTGTTGGGTGTTCGCTTAAAATTCCCACGAGTCGTGGACCGAATTACGCTCAGGTTTTGCTATAGTTTACAAAATTATAAAAAGAGATATAAAAATCCACCCTCTTCGTGCGGTCGAAAGAAATTGCCATTTGAGTATTTGTTGGGTGTTCGTCTAAAATTCCCACGAATCGCGAACCGAATTACCTTCAGGTTTTGCTATAATTTAAAAAATTATAAAAAGAGAAATAAAAATCCACCCTCTTCGTGCAGTCGGAAGAAATTGCCATTTGAGTATTTGTTGGGTGTTCGTCTAAAATTCCCACGAATCGCGAACCGAATTACTTTCAGGTTTTGCTATAATTTACAAAATTATAAAAAGAGAAATAAACATCCACCTTTTTCGTAGAGTCGAAAGAAATTGCCATTTGAGTATTTGTTGGGTGCTCGTCTAAAATTCCCACGAATCATGGACCGAATTACTTTCAGGTTTTGCTGTAATTTACAAAATTATAAAAAGAGAAATAAAAATCCACCCTCTTCGTACAGTCGGAAGAAATTGCCATTTGAGTATTTGTTGGGTGTTCGTCTAAAATTCCCACGAATCGCGAACCGAATTACCTTCAGGTTTTGCTATAATTTACAAAATTATAAAAAGAGAAATAAAAATCCACCCTCTTCGCGCGGTCGAAAGAAATTGCCATTTGAGTATTTGTTGGGTGTTCGCTTAAAATTGCCGCGAGTCACGGGCCGAGTTACCTTCAGGTTTTGCTATAATTTAAAAAATAATAAAAAAGAAATAAAAACCCACCCTCTTCGTGGAGTCGAAAGAAATTGCCATTTGAGTATTTGTTGGGTGTTCGCTTAAAATTGCCGCGAGTCACGGGCCGAGTTACCTTCAGGTTTTACTATAATTTAACAGATAAGAGGACGCCTATGCCGGAGATTCGTCGGGAAGCTAAGATAAGCTGTGCCGTGCTACGATAAGTTCAAAAATATACAATACACAAAAGTATAGCACACGTGACACCAAAACTTGAATGTAATAAACTGTAAGCTTAAATTTCAATGGAAACTGTTGCGTACGTAGAGAACGTCTCGCGTAACGCGATTCAATATTTTTCTGCCACCTGCAGCCATGTAACAAAGAATATTTTGAGCCGTATTTTAATAGCGTCGGGCGTGCTACAAACAGACGAAAAAAGAAATTTCCGAAATACTTTGTTTCCGTAACAAAGCCAAAATCACCACGGATAACGTAAATAGGGCTATATGTTTTGTCCGTGAGATTGCAGCAGACTTTACGACGAATTCAAAACGCGTATTATATGACATCTTTATTAACTTAATAAACTAGATATACGATAATGGGAATAATATTTCACTCGTTGACATATTTCGGAATTACTTACATTTCAAAGAGAGAGAATTACTACAGCATGTAGAGTTGTACATTCAGCCGCTATAATAACGACAGGTCGTTCAAACTTCTGCAAAAGAGCAAAATGTTGTATCGCGGAAGGCGATATACAGTTTGAACGAGCGTTAAAATAAAGTGTACCCGTAAACTTGATATCGAATTAATCAAAATATCGTATAATATGGTTTTCGAATTTGTCGTAAAGACCCCTGCAATCTCATGAAAAACAAAAAACAACGTATGGTTCTATTTGTGTTGCCAGAGATGGCCTTGGTTCTCCTATGGAAACAAAGTATTTTCGGAATTTTTTTATCGTCGCTTTACACTCGACACTGTGAAAGTATAGTAGACAACATCTTTCGTTACGTGGTCGCAAATTGCGGAAAGATAGCGAGTCGCGTTACCCGGCATACCCGTGTACTATCGAAGCAAGTATTTTTAAACTTGGCATAGCGCGGCATAATTTAGCTTAACTTTCCAGCGAATTGCCGACTTTTAATGGTTTAGGTTACGTACGTGACTTTTCTTCGCACTTTAAATGGACTTTCGTCTTCGCCATTCTATTCTTGTCTCTTAATTGGTATAATCATTTCCAGTCGTGTACAACGTGCAGAAGCAACATTGTTACAACACGTTGTAAATTGTGCGACATAGTTGACTCAATGCGGCCTGTTTAGTCGACAATAGGAACGAAAACAGCGAGGGAAGAGGCGTTCTCTCGGTCGAATCGATCCCGATTCCGGAAACGAATTTCGTTGAGCGACATCCACCGAGGGATGGTCAGCAGCTATGTTCGCCCGGCCATTGATTCCGGCTTATCGAGTCGCGTTAGAAGCGCTGACTATCCAATAAATCGCACGGGCCGACTGCTCTAACCGCCTGCTTCTTTCCACCTCTTCCTTCTTTCCTTCTATTTGCAAGTCTGAAACCTTTGTAAATCTAATAGACGCAATCCGGCTTGATTCAAACTGTATTCAAATACAAGGTATCGATCATTCGCGAAGACCTGCGGCGGTCGCAGAGGTGCAAACGAGGAAACGGAATGACTTTACGTTTGTCTCTGATGGGAATAACATATTGCCAGTTTCCTCTCGTTTCCACCTTCCGAACTGATCACCAAACCAAATGCATCTCGTCGAGGATTTCATTTGGCTTTTCCTTTCCGTTCCTTTCCTTTCCTTTCCTGTTTCTCGATTTGATGGAAATCGTCGATGGTGATCGACGCTTCTGTGTTATGCAGATTGGTGAGTTGTTAGGAATAATGTTTTAGATTAGCTCAGGTCTATGATATACAGTGGTTACAAAAAGTATTTGAACGCTATTGTATTCATTCTGATATTTACATACTGCGATTAATTAGATCCATGCATACAGGTGGAAAGAAATGCGAACATGATTCGTCGTTTTTGACAGACAGTTTTCAACGCAGTGGTGAAGTTAAGCGCGCGTATTGGTCGAAAACGTCGGATATACAAACGAAACATCGTAATATCGCGTGACGGTGGGCGATGGAGAACAGTAGAACCTTTTGCTCCTGCACCGTCCCGCGAGACATCTTTCCATCTCTAGATAGTACGTTACATTTCGTATCGCTCAGTAATAACTTCATATAATTGCAATAAGGTTATACTATGAAAATGAAATTTAAAAATTATATAAAATTTATACAAACTTTTTATATTGCAATTTAAATATAAAAAAATTTTTTAATCTTGCTTTATATACAAGATCAATAATTTCAGACAGTGCGACGCTGGACTTTATGATTCTGTAACTGTAACGTAAACTTTGCGTACAGAACTAAAGCAGTAAAATCCACCGCACATTTCAAACTTCATGCACCTACTCAGAATCGTATGACCCCTTCTAACTTACTTCTGCTGCTTTGCACTTCAAACGCCGCAAACCTGATATTGCAGAATCTTGATATTCATGGGAGAAATGTTGTAAAAAAAAGACGCGCAAAGAAACAACGGACTACAAAATTTGGATACGAAATTCTTGAAGAACGTGTAAAATTTAAACCTGTACGTAGAATCAACAAAATTCCCAGCTAAAATTTCTATAATTTGAGAACTCGAGATTATATACATACATATAATCTAAAATCAAAAACTTGAAGATTATTAAACGTAGATTGTAAATTCTATGGGTTTATGCGAAATTTGAAAGCGCAGAAATGCATAGAATCCAATTTATATCCAAAGAACAGCGGTCTTCGTAATGTTTAGTACATGTGAAGAAATTGTTTATTTTATTTCTATTTCTTTGCTTGTATCTATTCTTAAACATATAAATTTGCATAAAAATCCGCAGCCCAATTATATGATTAAATATACGTGATCAATAGGTTCTGTGAGTTAGGACGTGGATTTTGAGATGCTCTTTCATCTGAAATTTGTAATCCGAGATTCTTGTAATCGTAAATTGAAAATTTGACAACTCGTGGTCCAGGATTTAAAGATTCTATGGTTTAAGATCAGGTATTTGCAGGTTCTGTGGTTCCAAGTTTCAAATTTGCAAGATCTATCTGTCTAGGGTACGAAGTTTAACTCTGCAGTTTGAAATTTCTATAATTGAGAGTCTGAAGTTTGAAACTTGTATGCTGGAAAATCTATGGAAGATTCTATGATAGAATAGCAGTCGTGTATGATACAGAACAGTAGTCTACGAATTCTACGATCTCAGATCTAAGAATTACAATTTATAATTTAAGATCAGACATCCGAATTCCTTTGATTCAAGATCTGGTTCACGTAGAATTTGCGATTTGGGAATTCTATAATTCGTGACCGCAGGTTTCAAAGTTCAATAATTCAAGGCCTGGGATCTGAGCATTTGTGTTCTACGGGTTCTGCCGTCTGGGATTTTGGGACTAGCGCGTTAGGACTTTTGAGGTTTGGATACAGGTAATTTTAAAGCCAAAAATGTGCCAGTCCAATACCGATACGATTCCGTGATGATCCGATGCGGTTTTCATATCCTTGAAATTACGAAGATCGAGTTCCTATGATACCTAGATTGTGGCGTTGAAATTCCCACAAAGCAGAGGCAACTTGAGACGACCATACATACAACTGTGGATGCATGAAATTCGAGATTCCAGCGTCTCATCCATAATTTTCTCGTACAAACTATGAGAATTATCTCAGTTGTGTGAATAAGTTTAGAGCAATTTCTCGATGATATTAATTGTTTCTTATTATTAGAGCGAAAGTACCGTTGAATATACCAGTTTCGTGTTAATTTCGTGAAATGTTACAACGTTAATTGTATATTTAAACGTCTACAAATCTATACAGAATATCGTAAGTTTTTCCATTCGAATTTTATCAACGAACGTTCTATTAATAAAGAAAATATTATATAAAAATACGTCGTTTGAAACTTTATTACACGAACGTACAAAATACAAGGAGAATAGAACACGACGAATGTACATATCATACATGGAACAAATATTAATGCGTGTATTGAATTGATAGGAAAAGTCGATTAATTTATTGAAACAAAATAAAATTGAAATGAACTATGCAGGAAAAATATCCCCAATTTCTTATTGTCAGTTTTTATCGGGAAAAATTGCGTAGCTTTTAAAATGGTATATTAACATTTATCGATCGTCAATCTATTCTTATCTCGCGTAATAACCGTTGCCGTTTCCTTCGTATTTTCTCGTTTTCTTGTAATTTGTTAATAAAGCTTCAAACAATTTACCTTGATAATATCTTTTTCTTAATTGTGCCCGTAAAATGTATTAACAAAATTCGATTAGAAAATCTGGAACGGATAAATTGAAGCGACATGACGAAAATAAATAAAAATAAAATATAAATAACAAATTGCACGACGTGGTTTCCGATAGATATGCTGATCTAAAATCTCTCCTTAGTTTCACGTAAAATTTCGCGTTAAAGTTTCACGTAATGCAGCGAGTCTCCTCTACACGAAATTTCGTGGGAATTCACTCAATAGCTATTTATGTATCCTTTACTATCATTTGCTAATTATTATCAGCGAACGTGAATCGCGATTCGATTACTAGGTATTTTATGTAATCCAAGTTCATGGATAATCGATAAAAGATATAACGGTGCTTACAGATCGAGATACCTGTAATACACGATCGTAAAATAACAATGAGAGCGGTATAAGGCAATAACTTTTATACCATACAAATATTATTTAAAATTGATATTCGATTCGCTATTCGATCGATGATTGTCCAAATTTTAATTAAACGGCACACGTAACATCGTTGCGTTTGTTTTTCCTGTATATTCAGTTATTATGAAAAGGCAGCAGTGTGCAAATGAACGTATATCGTAGACGTGAAATCGAGTATAATAAAAGTCATGCGTAAAATAAAGTTATCAGTTGAAACGATTTATGTTTCGTCCTTGCGGATAAAAAGAGATAATAAGAAAAACGTAATTGCAAGTCGTATAACAAAACTCATTTTTCTGCAACTCTGTTTCTCTCATAAACATGGAAATATAGCCGTGTAACTTTTTATAGATGAATTTTACATAGATTGTGTTGAAGTGAGCCAACATGTGAACCACTTCTAAGAAAACTCCACGTCTAATCTTTTTAGTTTTCTCAAACACCGAAGCCATCCACAGCGTATAGACAATAGACTGGGACGAAGGCAGACCATAGACGGTAGACAGGCGACGATGGCTTCGGGGTTTTCAGTCATAGAGTAACGCTGTTAGCGTGCGGATCGGGACCAGTTCAAATTATACTCCTACTGTAAGTGTACTTATACTTCTGTATTAAAATATATTTTCTACTTTACAATTTATCCACGCGTTCCTCTGTTCATATATCTAATAACCTCAATGGATTGCATAATGTTCAGAAGGTCCTTTCAGATATTTTATGGAACTTATGAAATTCTATATGTCTTGTATATGTTTCTAATTTGCTATTACCAACTATACGTGTAATTGCTATTCGATCTAATACACTTTATTACAAATCTCTGTATCTGTTAAGTATTTTTACCGGCATGTTACCTTGAACGTTTTATTTTCACGATAACGATTAGGCTGCGGATTTTTATGCAATTTCTTATTTTCATGAACGTGATTAAAAAAGCGAAGAAACCTAAACGAAGATCTGTTTCGTCCAAACGTATAAGACGTATAAAATTGTTATATGTAAAGTGGAAAGATTACGTTATATGTGTATAAAGTATCAAATACTATTACGAACGCTTTATTTCGGATACTTTACACGTTAGCACATTACATATGAAATTTTAATTACCATATACACAGATACATACATATCCCATGCAAACCAATCAAACCGTGAGACACTAAATTCAATTTTTCCTCCGGCATTCCCTCGTTCTTGATTAAACGCGGTCTATCACTCGTTCCAATTACATGTCTCATCGCGTACGGACATTCTATTCATAAATTAAACGTCGTGGTTGGTACGTTAGCGATTAATCAAAATCATACTCGGCAACGTCTGCATCATAAATTCTCCGGCTACGGGACGATAATAACCACCTGGTTGAAAATGAAACCAAATGGAAAAGGAAGCGGCGAATGGAGCCACCCGGTGGAAAACCGATCATTAAATGGCCGGAGCGGAGAAAGGAAGGAATCCAAGCTGCTCGTCGCCGGTGGACAAATTTATCGTTTCGACCAGGGCAGCGGTCAGATAAAAATGCTTGATTTTAACCACGACAAGAAAACTGTGAGATAATGGCTTTATTAAGCGCCGAACAGAACAATCGTACAACGATGCTGCGCTTTTAATCGCGACACGATGTGACAGTAATCGACACGTTGTCTACCGTCAAAAGATAATTTTGTTCTGGAATTTGATTGGCAACGTATCGAATTCTAAAATTGCTCTTCTATGGAATACAAAAAATTCAAATTATATATTGCGTTTTTAACCAAGAGGAAGCTTCGATTATCGTTTCACATACCCACAAACGTGTCTAATATTAAATAATTGGAACCAAAATTTCTGACATAAATTGCTACGTAAATTCATCATTTTGTCTTACGAGCCCTTTTTCTAATAATTTGTCTCTCAAACTCAAACGTCTCAAATATTAATTATTCGTAATATAAAAGAATTTAAAGAATATGGTAATATAATGCACGACTTGTGTTGTATCTGGATAAAGAATATTTTAGGGATAAAATATTTTTACATTCTTCGCTACGCAGGGGGCTAACAATTATAGAAGCACGGAACGAATAATGTCGTGTACTTTTTATTATAAAAGGACTTATTCACCGTACGATATACCCAATGCAGCTAAATAGGGGATCTGAAAAACGGTAATACTTTAAGACCTTCGTATCTTACGTGAAAGATTACCTTTAATACATTGAATTTTATGTTTTACGCGATCCTCGCACGGTTACATATAGATTCGTCCGATCTTCGTTTTAAAAAATTAAAATTTAAACTGAATGTTATTTTAACGAATTGTATTTACATATTATTAAAACTTCCTTTATTTTATTATACGTGTTGAGGATTTACTACGATCGAAACTAATTGTAGGTGTACGTACATGTATATTCGTTTCGTAGAAAATAATTTAATAACGTGTGAATGTACAATTTCGTGAAGAGACGAGTTTCTATTTTACCTTCCTTGGTACACAAGTGCAATTAAACCGTTTAAACCAAACGAATAATATGTATCATTTATTTTCATATATTTTTAATTTAGAAGTCATGTTCAATTAGTAGAATCCTTGTAATTGATAGAACGAAATAACATATCGAACTAATTGTTTCACCGACAATGAGTAATTACGCCTGTCAATTATCTGTATAAATGGAGTAATTGTAGCACGAGACAATAGTAACAGCGTCCGTTTATAGCTCGCTTCAATACGATAAATACGATAGCACTGTAACAATGCCAGATTTATTCTATCAATAACAAAAGAACTCTTGAAAAATTGGAACGTTGAATTTTCTTAAGATAAGACTTATATAAATCAATATTATCCAAGTAGGAATATTCATTAGAGCAACGATCGAAATTGAATCACGTTACCCAAGGGAACTTTCAACTTGCAAATAATCGGAAAGGAAACTTTTTCATTCTCTCTTTCCGACAAATACGAACTTCGTCCTAGAACTTTGCCCCTTCGTTTTAAAATCGCCTCATATTTCAGTTAATTCCAAAGTTTCTCAATACTATGGAAAATTTTCTAAAACAAGAAGTAATATTCTTGCCACATAGCTATTCTACGTTACACGCTCGCTTATGAGTACAAAATCTATCAATGATCGAGAGAAAAGATACGTGGAAAATGTTAGTTAGTTAATCGTATTATTTAAAATTGTAATTTCTCCTTGTATCCTAAGAAAATCCAAAATCTTGTTCCATACAAAAATAGTAATCACAGAATTTTTAATAAGTTTCTAACGTAAAAGTTATTTGCCACAGCTATGGGAAAATAATGATAATTTGATCTATTTGTAATTGAATTATTTAAAAAATCAGCAAGCATGCACATACTTTTAAGCGGTGGTCTGCATCTCGCCGGAGAATCTTAAGGCTTCCCTTTGGCTCTACAAAAGGGTACATTAAATAAAAACGCGTCTCTATTTTCATATGCATAGATTACGTTACGTCGGTTATATTGATAAAAATTTGATGTGACATCTCGTATAACGAAGCAATAGTTTATAATAATAATTATTATTATATAATAAATAATAATGAAATAATAATAATTAGGAAAGCTGCCAACATTGAAATAATTGTACCTTAAACCGAAACCTTCGCTCTGTATCACGTCAAAAGTAAAAAGTTTGTCCCAAAGATCTTTTATATCGTTTCAGAGTCACACTATACTTCCATTAGTTCGACAATTCTTCCTAACCAGAAAGAAAATTCTGCGCCTTCCTCGAACGATGTTCTAGATAAGAAAACAATGCTAACTATTTACGAAGAAAAGAGAACAACCATATCCACTCAAGCAACAACTTGAACGTTGCTAACAAAGTTAGGAGAACTTCCAACTTTCCAAGTTCGATTCTTCACATTATTTCTTTAACTATGATAGTTTCCCAAATACTAGACAAATATATTTGCTATCTGCAATTTTGAACGCAATTTTCACTCCTCTGAATGTGAAAGATTGGTAACGAAAAAGAGATATATGTTCTCTACATGATTTTTCATAAAATTCCATTTGTTTTCATAAAAATTGACGACCAATCGACGACTCGTCAAATCATTCCATATCCATTCCATATTTCAGTTTAACCAATAATTCTTCCTACGAATTAATACGAAAATTTATATCTAACAAATCTCTTAAAAATTAAAAACGTTATTTCCTTCGTATTAATCGAAAGTGTTTTCTTTTTTTCTTTTTCAAACCTATCCACGTAACCAAATTCGTCTTCTAAAAATACAAAATTCAACCACGTACCAACCCACCAGCTATGACGATTTTCGAGATATCAGTCCAGATATATCTACAGTACTTTCATTGAAAGAATAGCTGATAAAATATTTTTGAGAACTGCCATACACCGAACTTCCATCAAATTATAGATTTAGGATGTCTTCTTACTAGGTCATTTCACATTTACTCTGTATTTTATTTCGACCAATATATCCTCTAGAGCGAGCGCAGCCAAAAATTGTCCACGTTCACCGCCGAGACAGAGGAAGTTTGCCAATTCGCGGAAGAAAAGATGCCATAAATCTCAAAAGTTAAGATAAAAATTTCAATGCCAGGCACGTAGTAACTGCTGCGAATGTATGCACCCTTGCATTCTTTTGGCCGGTGAATTACTTCTCCGAAAAAGGAAGAAACCATCGGTAGGAAATTTTCCAGATGGTCGGAAGTACTATAAGTTTATGAACGTTGATCGGACCTGTCTTTATTCGCGGATCCACTCTAAGCTATCGTGGAACATGGACCATGATTCAACCACCGTCGGACAAAAGCGCCTTAACTTCGTCTCCAACTCGAAATGGAATTGCAGGGAATTTAGAAAGCAGCTGTCACTGCCGATTTTACCATTCGGCATGTTCGACCGTTGACCGGAAATAAATCGGGTGGCGCCTGAGCAACGACATTTGCTTCGAAGTTTTTCCATCAACCGGGCGATTTTTTTAGTACGCGTTGCTTTTACCGGTAGTTTTCTCCACGACGATGACAAGTTGTTGCAGTTTATCGTTCTACTCGTCGCGATAATTAACGAACGAGTTCTCCGAGGAAAGTCGTAAAGCGAAGAAAAGTCCTAAAGACTAGAGCCCGACTCGTTGGAACTAGATTTTAATTAATGCCCGATTAGCTGGACTTTCGCTGATTGAATTCGCTTGTCCGAACGTGAGCTCCTATTATGCGAACGAAATATTATAGGTAGAGAGGAAAATTAGCGAGCTTTTACTATATGAACTTGAATTATATGTACCTAAACTGATTGTCTCCCCAACAAGTTTAGATAAATGAAGTTCTGTTGTGCAATTTTACAAAACTATGAAATATATCCTAGAAGAGACGATTTCCAATGTGATAAAAAGTGTCTAGATGATACATACACTCATATTCATACACACAAATACCGATCGAGCAGCTTTCCGAACAAGTAGCTGCCAAACGCTGTTGTCTATGTTATCTAACGCTTCTAAATGTCTTCTAATGGAATAATTTTGTCATTTGGTCGATAAATATCGCTATTTTTTATCGCTGTTGTAGATCAAAGAAGCAACACACGCGGTACAAGATATTCGGAAAAGAGAAATTCCACCAGAATGAATTGCAAAAGAATTCAAGAAACAGTGGAATTAAAATTCTACAGTCGTAATTCTACCGTCGCGTCGATTCGCTTTCCGTTTGAGTCTCGCGTTAACAAATTGTCAAGGATTAAAGCCAATTCTACGCGATTTGACTGTGGAGGATTCGCGTTAAGTCGTACAGTACACTTCGCGGACTTCGCTTGTCCAACAATTTCACCTCGCTAGAAAAACAATAAAGAAACGAAAGTCTGCGTAAACGTCTGTTCTGCTTGACCCTATTTCCGTGTTACGACTTTTCTTATACCGGTGGAGTTGTTTCAACCAGTCCCGGAGGACGCTATTAGAAATTTTCGACACGTAGCACTCCCTCGTCAAAAGAACAGAATGGAACGCCTCATAGAACGTTATGAGAACGTTCGCAAATAGTCGACACGAAATACGAAGCTCTATCGCAGCCCGAAATGAAATTTATCACCACAGTACAGTTGTAACTTGGAAACAAGGTCAGATAACAGAAATATTTGCACAATAAACTTATTCTAACTTTCTTTTTTATTCGGTTCCGATGCAACCCCATTGTGATCGAGCTCGTATTTCACGACGCATCCTGTGTTATTCGAGTTACACGCGTCCAATAACTCGCTTATGCGAGTTAATATATTTTCTAAAGGTTGACCGTTTGAGCTATTATTATTAATGAATACTTAAAGGTTTCTTGTTAGGATTTCGTATAGAATAAATAGATACTATTTGTACGTAATATTTGTACGATAGTGTTTATACGTAGAATAAGTAGATGCTATTTGTTTCGTGGTAGTTTTACGTTTGTTACGTTTATTGCAGAAATAAAGTACACAGTGAAAGGAAGAGAGAACATTTGAAACCTCGTTTACACTTCAACAACGCGTGATATTTGCATTTAATTTGAAACAATTTTTTAACGAAGCTCGTTGGATTACAATTAAGCTGCCGTGAAACGATAGAATCAACCGAAATCCGAAAACCGAAAGAGATTTAAACCGTGAGTTAATACAATTTTTTACAAACTATCGCCTGATAATATATTTTCTAAATTTTTTCCAAAGCACAAACGGATATTGTTTCATTCGCTTCTGTCCGCTTGATCAATTACAAATTATAAATTAGTTATAAATAGGATCGTTCGTAATAGCGATTCTTTCATTTATTTTTAGTTTACAAGCATTAGTCGCATCTAACGTTATACGCAAGATTGTAAATGAAAGCTTTTCAACGCGATCCAGTTAGTACGCTTGTGCTCGGAAGTTTGCAGTTCCAACAGCCGAGTTATGCTGTTTCTCGATAGAATTGGAAAATTGATTTTCTAACATTGCGCGGCATTCAACATCTGCCCAGAATGAGTTAAACTGTTCGACTAATGAATTGACCTTAGTCTATTAAATCTTGGTTTGACGGGACAAACTCGTTATTGCGTCGATTCGAGAGAAGTTAATGTCGGAATCGAAGTTCGGATGGCAAGTACATGTGTTCGAAAGCGTTACGCTTGACTCGTTCCATTGTTCCTTTTATCAGCCGTCGCATCTAGACGTTAACTGGTTTACATCTTAATTTACGTTTACATGCTCGGATTAAATTCGTCTTTTATCTCCAGATGAAATAAATTAAGTCGACGCGTGGGAAATAACGTGGCCTTGTTGTAAAAAGAATATTAAATTGTAAATTAATCATATCGTTTAAAATATTCCGGGTGAATATTAGGTCGTCCGAAAAGTTTCTTTCGTTTTGTAAGGAAATAATGGATGCGCAAGATTTCCCGTTTTATATTATTTTATCCAATTACGTATGATCCCCATTTTGTTCTATCAAAATAAACAACGTTCGACGGATTAGGTTTCATGTTTGTATAAAGATGCATCGTTGTAAAAGACGTGTCTGTAAAAGAAAGACACTTTTCGGACAAGCTAATACAAATATATCGGATCTGACAAGTTTTACGAAGTTCAAGGAACGTTGTATGTTACAAAGAATTGCGTTTTCTTTAACCCTGCTGTTGTAGTTGCTTCCTTTCTTGCGTTTCAGTTTCGCTTTAATGAAATAAAACGAAGCATAGCAAGATATATACAGCGTAAATTCACATGATAAATTTTACCAGCAATTACATAGCAGTATCGATAGTATCCAACAATAATAAACTCGTATTAATGCCACGCATATAATTACGTACGTATCTTGTATACTTAAGGGTAGCGTGTTATAATTAATATTACGATCGTTTACGTAGTAATATTAATTATTGTACGATAACAATAATTTAATATTATCGTTTAATTTATATCGGATTTGAGCTAATATATATTTTATTAAATTTATTCTTAAATAAAGAATTGACAGAATCAGTTGCACAAGCAATTATTTGGTAATAAAATCGGTATCTAATCTAACAACGATAGCCTAATGTATATACTAATTGCATTAACGTAATTAATGGCAGGTACGTTTTGGTATAATATCGTGTAACTTGTATCGCAATTGAATAAAAACAATATACATATAACGTCTTCTACTCAACCAAAACTTCGAACATCGTTAAAAAAAAAAAAAGCGAAGTATCCACGATTCGCGGATGCAAGGGGAGAAAAATGCGAAAGAAATGCATTTCATGGGATTTAAAAAAAAAAAAAACTGCCGGTTATTTATAGGAAATCTCGCGTCGAAAGGTTCGGGGTCAATAGTTTAACCTGGAGCCGTCGTTTAAGCGAATTAGAGCTTCGAAGTAAATAACAGAGGTCTGTACGACGTGTAAAGGAAGAGGCGAAGAAAGTTCGCACCGCGGAAAGGATTTCTCGCGAAGTACCGTCCGTAGAATAGAATTTCAGCTCGAGCCAGACTCGAGTCGTCGAGTTATTACGAAGTTAAAAATTAAACATCCGTGGTCGATGCACTTCGCTTTATAAAATTCTATATATCCAGGAGAAAATAATTTTTGCTCTTAATCGAATCTAACGTGGCTGACAACTTGAAAGACAGATTTAAGAAGACTTTAAAATTTCTAATTGATTCGTTGATATTCTACGTACGCGTTTTAACATGAATGATTGCTTTTAAACGAATCTGGCATAGTCGATGTTGAGGCCATCGTCGCCAGTCTACAGTTTATGGTCTGCCTTCGTCCTAGTCTTTTGTCTATACGCTGTCGATGGCTTCGGTGCTTGGGAAAACTAAAAGACCAGACGTCGAAAATTTCTAAAATTTAAAATTGTCTAAGAATTTGTCCAGAATTTGTTAGCTATGCTATATGTTTTAACGTAAAGAATACCTATGCGCACTTATTGGGGACAGGGTTAGAGTTGTAGAGCTTAAAAGGATCGTGTTACCTAGTCAACTTAACCCCTCGGTAATACCATGTGACTTGGAAATTTGCACGATGTTCGAAGATGTACTACTACGCTAATGTTTACGTGTATTTTCCATATTGCTATTACTGTTATTAGTATTCTTTTTACAGTTTATTATTTCCAATTTCAAGGTCCTTTAGGTTATTTAGCAAATGCGATTTATATAAATACGGCGTGCAAGAGAACATCGTTCGTTGGTGATGCTTCAGGAATACATACGTCTACATCTATACATCTTGATCTTCGTGTTAAATGTTATTTCGTTTAGTATTATCATACTGTCACCAAGCGAACAGTTTGTTCGTTCATCTCTGACCGTCATACGTGTATTTAACAAAAATTTTTAACCATCCACGTTCGTCCAAACGAATTACACCGGGTTAAAGTTCGCTTTTTACGAGTAATGTGCGATGCACACAAACGTGATTGAAATATTTGTTACGGAATCGGAGATTCTGCGAATTCAATAAACTCGCGTTGAACCTGTCACGCTATAGTTCGAGAGCGATCGAAGTGAGTTTTTTATTTGAAACTTGCACGGGCTGGATATTTATGAAAGTGTCAAACGCAAGAGAAATTGTGGAATACCAGACCCTACACGAAATAGTTGAATATTTCTACTTTTTTCTAATTATACCAACATATACCGTGATGTATTTCAATTTAATTAAAAACGAACCGTAGCGAAACTTCTTCTCAAATAACCATGTCAAAGGGAGTTAGGAATATAAATTGAAGTTATTTATTTCATTAGAATTTTTTCACGCAAACGTTGTCCAGTTGGTCGTGTTACTCCGATGGCATTATCGCGTTAAATTATTTTGTTTATTAGAGCAAAGAGCTTCGACTCGCTGTTTCAAACTTCTTCAAACCGCGAACGAGATTTCCCAATACTTTGGAATTCCCTCAAAACCATATTATCTTATTCTCGATTATATATATTCACGATCGTAACTCTTTTATTGCCAAAAATTTCTGTCGATAAAATGGCGATGATTTACATTTTGTACGTTTAGTTGCTCGTATCGATTAAAAGTCTTTGCGAGTAATAAAAATGATAAACACGTCGTTTCTCTTTCAAACGTTTCCAACTATAACGATAGAATATCGCGAAGACAATTGAAGATGTAACATTTTTAATATACTACACGAATAATTTCCAATAATCACATTGTTTTGTATCAGAGTCGTGGTTTTTAAATTGATTTTTATTTCAAAAATTCATTCTCCGAGATAATAACGATATATTTTCACGATGCACTTTTAACGTTGCGATAACTGAAAGGTCGGCTTCTCAAACAAAAGGTACGTGATTCAAGATGGTAATAATTTCTCCCTCTAGCTCCGAATAGTCTCTAGAGACAGAAATTATTTTCCCTTGTTTAACACGTATTTTCAATTAAAACGCAAAGAGAGCTTTCCAGTCGGCGCAACGAGCTCTAGATTTAGCGCATCCGTCGCAGCTGTATCTTTCTGTATTTCACCAAAATTTCCAGCGTCACCGTGATACTCCTACGAGCTGCATGTAACAAGCGTAAGCGCCTTTCGCATCATCAATACGTATTACGCTGTCGTTTGGCAAAAAGATGCACAATAGCCCGTGCCGATCGTACGTATATTCTTATGTAGATTACATTTTATGGTTCCAGTCGTGTGACGTGATAAAAACACGTAATTTAATTCGACATGGTAAAGACGTGTAATTTAATTCAATATAGCAGAAACAATGGTGGCGTCTCGAAACATTACGAATTCAACGATTCTCGTAATTTAGCTGAAACATCTTTCGTGTAATTTAAGATCGTCATACACGAGTTACATGCAATATATTTTTATGCGTTTCATTTGCGACATTATATTGCAACGATAAACTACCGATTCTCTGACATATAACGTCATTCAAAAAATTAGAGTTACTTACTCTTGTTCTAAATTCATAGCAGTCAGTGTATAATGTTAACGAGATCTTCTTCCCGAGTCTCGTGTAGTTTATATATAAGGTAGAAGTTGAAAATTTAATTAAGTCTTAACCACAATTATACCATACGTGATAATTTACAACTGCAAACTTTTGGATGACAATATCTGTGACGATGCTTGTGAATTACAAAAGCATTTTAACCCTTAACTACGGACTTTGAGGGAAGTGTTAATTTTTATTTAATCGCCACGATATAGTATAATAATAAGTAAATGAAAAGAGAAAACGCTTTGATAACTAGGAAGTAATCTATTTTCTGCTGCGAATATAACATCAAGCGAAAGATGGTGCTTCCTTTTTTTTTTTCTCTAGAGCTGCCGAAGTAATTGTAAGCTTAACTCTAAAATGCAAAACCTTCGTGCACCAGGAACTAATAATTCATCTAATAATTAATACTGGATCAACCGAAACCTGACATTCAAAGTTCGTCTTTACGCATAATGTATGCAGCTAGAATCCCTAAATTAACCTAAATTAATTTCATACTCGACGATGAAACTGCAACGTAGTTAAGGGTTAAGCAAGTGAATCAAGACTTTTTCGAAGAACAGTGGAAAGTTCGATAGGAAAACGCATACGATAGAGACGTCACTTACCTTGCCCATGCCTGTCCTTGTCCATTTCTCTCGGATTCGGCTGAGAGTGGTGGTATCGCGATCCCCTCGGATCACTGCATCACGAAACTTTCCAACTTCGATCGATCTCGGATCTCGCACGTTCTGGCTCGCACGAATTATTTCCAAACGTTGTGCGCATCTGTCGTATTCGAGGAATCGAGAGGACGGGGCCGTACAGGTAGCGGAGGTGGGACAAATTTTACGTGTTTACCAGGAGGGAAGGGAAGACAGAGAGATACTGACATAAGACAGAGAGCGTGAGACAGAGACGGAGAGAAAGAGATACAGTGAAAAAGGAGGCAGCCGACACCTTTGACAAGCAGCGCAGAAAATCATGCAGATCAGCCGGCGCACATCCTGCGATATTTATATCTAATCAAATTAATCGACCGAGCCAATGTTGCAGCACGCCCAATGGGCGCCACTTCTTTACTTTTCTCTTTTTATCGAAATCCGCTGCTCAAGCCGCGGCAAGGATCCACGAGGAACAGCTTCGTCTGATCAACAAAAATTGACGGAGTTAATCATTATACGACGACGACGATGAACCCATTTTGTTGAAATTGGCCCGCGATCCACAGCAACGTCGACTAAATTCGTGCGTATCTGTGGAAAATTCGCATATTTTATTTTAAACAACGAATAGCAATAATTTCCACTTCGGCGTTCACTGCGAAATCATCCAGGTTAGCTACGACGAATATCTGTTCGACAAACGAAGAACGAGAAGTCAGTGAAATTACACGCCTCTTTACGCTAGCCTCGTGCACCGAAGGATCACTTTCACGGGGGAAAAGCGGCAGTTAAGACGAATTTTTCATGTTTCTGGCTTGTTTTATTTTCCTTTGTACTTCTCTGAGTGGTTGAATACAGAGAATCGTAGTAATTGGAGGAATACACGGTCCCGTTTCGTGCAAGATCCGTTGCACGATGGAAGAGCCAAAGAGGCGCGTCGCGACACGAGTCTTCGTGATATGCTCGAGCAGTTGTTGACATCGTTAACAATGGACACCCTTGAATCGCCTTCCACCCGTCCGCCACTTTCGAAAGCCGCGTTTCTCTGTCAGAATCCTCGTTCGCGTATTCCAAATAACAATTTTTTTAATTTTTCTCGGCTTATTTAAATCGGTTCGAATCGTTTGTCTCTTCAAGGAAGACTTCAGCGAATTTCAGGATTCGTGGAGAATTTTCGCTTTCCTCGTTCGATACTATACACGTTAACGAGTTACTAAACGATTTGTTATACGTAACTGACTTGCAGACAAAAAGCATTGTAACTAATATATATAAGTAGTAATGATAAATAAATACGTCGAATATTAATTCAGAATGTCGCGTGAGATTACTACAGAATTGTCATGGCACGAAAACATTGTAATCGTGTAAAAGCGCTATTGTACGATTGAAATTTGACTAAACTGGAACCTAAATATTAATTGAAAAACTCGTATGACTAATTTCCACAAAGCAGAATATTCCTACAGAGTCTTCCGAATGTTCACACCACTAAATTTGCGTAATTATGTAAGAGTACTATTAGACGATTGGATATTTAATAATCCGAAACCTAATGATTACCAAAGAGGAAAATTTTTTATCAGCCATCGAAGACCACGAAGAAAACGAGACTGAATATCGAAACTAGTAATCGAGGTTCTATGGATCAAATAAAAATTAATACCGAGGGGTATCGTTAAACGAAAGTTCTGCGTTAAACCAATCGAACTGGAATAAAGAAACGAAGAAGATAGGAAGAAATACGTTGAAACGTTTCTATTCCTCTGTGGAATATGAAGAAACCAGGAAAGAAAAGAAAATTCTTAAATTTTTAAAAGGAATGTTTTAGCGTGGTAACTGGAGAAACCGGGTAACCTGTGCGTCACGTTTAATGGACAGGAAAGTTTCTCCGGATTTTTTGGTGTTCTTCGTGTCCATCTTCCCCCTTTTAAGCAAGTTTTCTGCGCGAAAGCGAACAAAGAGAGAATTCGATCCGATCCAAGACAAATATAAACGGATTAAAAGCTTCCGCCTTGTAACCAAAGACAAAGAAACCACTGTCTAATTAAAGCTGTGTTACATATTTCGAGCCTTTTTAGTCTCTCTTTGAAACACCACGGTGCGCAAATACGAACTGTCACTTTTAAGGAACAGGATAATTACAAGGTTTTGCGTTTCACTGAAGAACCGGTGGACTCGTTCAGGGATTAGGAAATGGCTCGCAGCAGTCTAATTTCTGAATCTTTAATTACACGAATGCCGAAGCGTAGTAAACGTGGATCACAGGAATTTATTGTCCCGAGAGAACGTTAAAAGCTTCTGTTCTTTGCTGCCACAAAGGAGAACCGAATAGAGGGTAAGTCTTTCTAAATAAAAGAGGTGGAGAATGGCATTTTGGAGATAGTATATACATTGTATGTACATGTATATATGTACAAGACTCTTAGCAGCCAAATTGATCAACTTCACGTTCAGTCAATTTTCACATCCCGAAGACCGAATATCTTACTTCCATAAAACTACTTATCGCAAGATAAATTTTCTTATTTTTTTACGTATCAAGTTGAGATTAGTATTGTGTTAAAGCAATTCATATACGGAAGTTTATCGAAGATATCTGCGAAGTAAATTACAATTTCAGCGAATTTCGAAGATAATGCTCGTCAGATCGTCACCTTTTTCTCCGTTTATGAAATTATCGAGTGAATATAGTTTTTAAGCGATTCGTACGACTATAAGAAATCATCGAAGAAGTCTACGTATGCGACACTTTCATACCGTTTTAAAAATCGTCCCTCGACACGACAGTCCTCAAGAAGACGCACGATTTTAAATAACAACTTGAATAACAATAAGAGCAAGAAGAACAACAACAGAACTAAAAAAAGAGCAATTTCTTCGAACGAAGGTCAGACGAAAGAGACGACCAAGATGGAACGAAATGGAAAACGTTCTCCTTCATCCTTTTTTAATTTCCGATGATAGCCAGCAACGCGGAAGAGAAGCAGCGAACGTGGAACGCGTGGCTCAGTTCACGGCATGAATTTCGAAAAGCAATGTACAGCACACGATCAAAGAGTAGTATCAGTTCACGAGGCAGCGATAGATGGTCGGGGTAAACCGCAACATCTCGAGCGTACAACGGTGGAAGTGATTCAAGGGTACCGTTGTTGGATCCACATGTATGTACGCGTATCGTATCGCAAACGATGCGACGATCGAGGACGAAAAAAGCGATATATATATTATAGACAGTGGTGAAAGGAGGCGATGATGGCAACAGAGTCGAAGAACCGAGGGTTGATCAGACTCTGGAGATCGCGTAGTTGCGCGGGAAAAATTTCGACTTGGTCGCCGTTGATTCGCGGTGATTTTGGATTCGCGCGGTTTGATCTCGCGTGGGCGGGAGAAAGTGTACTCCGCTGGCAAGATGCAACTCGACGGAATGACAGTGGCCTACTGAGGGGCCGACGCGACGCGACGCGACGCGCGGAACGCGGCTGACGCGGGGAACCCCGCGAAAATCTGACGTGCGTGCGCAACGCGCGCCTCCACCTGAGCCGCCGCGACGCGCATCAGTCTAAAGCTTCGTTCACACCGTGTTCCTTCAGCTTCCCGCGATCTTCGAGTGAGCGATCTTCGCGCAGAAACACAGGGGGAAAAGGTGATAAGTTGTATTTCTTGCTTCTTTTTCTTTCTTTTTTTTTCTTTTTATACGAGAGCAAGATTAAATTTTAATAGGATCGCGTATACGGATATGGATGTGCAAATCTGAATACTATCTTCTGTAGGAGATCTGTAGCAAATTCGATCGTGAATTACCATAAACTTGATCGAGATAATGGACCTGTTCAAACATGTTCGTGTCACGATTACACGAAGTCTACATCAGGCTTGTACATTTATAACGAAGCGAAACTTGGGTTATAATTAGGTTGCAGGTGTTCCGCAGTGAATCTAGCCCGATCTATGATCAGCTTATACATATATGATTTACTTGTGTTAATCCGCCTGTACCTATGTAACACCGATACAGAATTTTGGATAGCCGATCTTAATTACGAGACTCTAAAATGTTTTTGTTTCTCTCGAATCTCCAAGTTTTTCTTCTCGAATAAGTTGGAAATTACTAAATGTAAAAACATTGTATTATAGAAGCTACTATACAACACAAAATTGCAATTCCGAACGCTCCGCGTTTTTCCACTTTAATGTTGAATTTGAATAAGAAAATTATTATTAAACGTTAAATTTTGTTAGGCGATATTTAAATTAATAATAGAATTCAGTGTAGTTAAATTTTAGAATATTATTGTAGAACGTTAAGAAGATCGATAGTTCGATACACATGCTAATTATACTATTTATACTGTCATAATTTGTAGACAAAATACATAATAGCGAACATATTGAACGTACGAAACTTTCGCTAGAAAATAAATATATTTGGCAATGAGTACTTCCAAACATTTCACATAAAAACTTTATGCAAGAACTTTTGACAGAAACAAGCGGACTAAAATTCTAAACTAGTCGAACAAAATTCAATCGTTTAATCCACGTGGTTCCTTAAGTTTCCTTAATACTTTGAATATAAGCTTCCGTCAAACTACTTGCCCAAGACACTAGGACGTTCGATCGGTGAAACAACTGCATAAGCATTTCCAAGCCTATTTGGCACTAGGATACGTTTAAAGCTGCTAGATCATTCTCGTGTTTGAGCAAATTGCGAATAAAGCGTACGTTTGGTCCAACTTATAGTTTCCTGAAATTGTGATCTTTCCTCTTTAAATTATAAAAATTAGATTAATTTTTGATTCGTTAAATGGAATATTTTATTTATTAAAAGCCAAAGATCTTTCGAATAAAATTTAATATTGAATTTAGTATTTTGATTCTTGCTTTTTTATTATTCAAATTTATATTTCAAGCACAGATAAAAAAACTGATACGAAAATATGATTAAATTATATATTATTTAATTCTATTATTATTAAAAATAAGGTTCTATTATTATACAGAAATTATCACACGGAAATAGATTTTTCTACGTATAAAATCCATTCCAAACATCATTTGCATGTAATCCTCCAAACTATTCGCGTAGAATCCCAATGTGTTCTTGCAAAATCCGTCTAAATCCGCGTCTTTCTTTCATCAATTTCACAAACATTTCCAAGTAAGTCCACATAAAGATGGAAATAGATCGTTCCATATAGGTCAATAAAAATACTCGCTAAAAATATCGCTCTCTCGAATCCTCGATATCTTCCTCGTCCTTGACATTCAATTCGCGCCCTTGAATGCTGAAGAATCGTGGCTCCTTTAATCAATCCGAACAACGCGCAAGTAGTTGAAAATTCATCGACAAAATCTGTCACGACATGCGAATCAAATCAAATGGAAGTCAACTGTCGGAAATGCTGTCGTCCGTGTAACACATTGTAAAGTCGTTTTCCGATTCAGATGGAAAACCGACCACCTGTCGTGTACCAAACCCTGTTTTAGCCAGGCTATAACCGGGAAAACTCGAAACAATTCTCTAATCTGCTCCCAGGTAGAAATTACCACGCAGTGAAATACGAAAGTTTGGTGAATCGTTCAGTCGCGAACAAAATTCTACGATTAGGTATTGTGCTTCGTACAATGGGCTTTGTGGCCAAAAATAGTATAGAACAAATACGCATTGTACTCTGTGAATGAATGTCTCGTATGAAAGGTAACTGGAATACGTAAATCAAGGAAATTGTAAGTTACGGTCGAACTTATTCACGAATGGTTTGAGAAAGTTTTTTGTAACTTACGTAATTTAATAATTTAATAATTGTTAATGCGAAAGTGGAAGAACTGGGATACGACGTAGAAATCTTGAAAATGTTGAAATGCAGGTTTTAAACATCGGCAAATGAAATGTATACGAAAAACGAAATATCAATTCACGTTTTTCGACTCGTTTCCTTCCATCGTCCCTTTGAAGTTCACGCAACGACAGGGGATTTCTTATAATCGATACACATATCCATAAAAAGGGATTTTCTCTGTCACAGAAATATGATGGTGTTTGAAGAACAAATCTTTTTCTTTTGGTATATCCGAACGTTTCAACCGTTCAGACGGAAAGAACATTGAAAATAATTATCACGACTTTAACAGTGAATATCATTGATACTTGACAAAATATGGAACATCGTGTCGTTGCCATTTCTGTATCATTGATCGCTATTAGCGGTCTTCTCTTTGATTTATTGCAACGATAAAAATAAATTGCCGTCATACGTGGTTCCAATTGGAAAGTTGTTACGTACTTGTTAGAAGGTTGTACGCGTTCGTACGAGCTAAGAAATTTAACACATAAACAACAATTTTTCGAACAATTTTTGTTACACGATATGACATGACGAATGCATGAATATTACAATATTATATACGATATCGAATTCTTTATGAAATTTATATAAATTTTGAAACATTTGTGTATATGGAAAGCTGTCAGTTAAGCTTAGAATATATTAAATGTTTGATATTAATAGTAACATTCCATGACAATGTTAATATATGCACTAACTAACCGGTGAATGGCATAATGGGAAATTTAACATACCGTTAGCCATGCAATACGTAGAGCATAATAGAGGCAATGTAAACTGAAATATACTGTAGCAACGCATATCTAGGAACTAACATCAACTAATTGGATACATTACCATAGCTGACCTTAAATTGCAAATAATTTATAATTGTAAAATACAAAACGTGATTTATATTTATGCACCGTTTGCAAAATTAAAGAATTCTAATGAAAGAAGTTGAAGCATATTTGTATTAAAAGTACACTAATTTCGTTCTTAATTTCTCTAATTTCTCTCTAATTGCATTAACTCTTAAGGATTGTCGTAGATGAAATTTGTTTTCACATTATCGCCCCGTAATCGTTCTGTAATAATATCGTAATATTATTTGTAATTCATCTAGTATTAAGCAATAATAAAACATTCAATTCTTTCCACTTGTTCGTCTGCATTAATTAAAAAAAAAAAACACGTACTGAAATAATGCATTTAAGTGCTAATAGAACGAAAAGATGAAACCTATTTATTCGCGCGTTTATTATATTTTGTAAAAATAACAAAAATTGTCTAATAATTGAAGAATGTTCAGACGTTGATGCAAAGTTCTTTCAATGATAGATAAATAGTTCATGACCTCGAAAAACACATACTATTTATACCCGCTTCTCGTGAATCGCAATTACTCGATGTTACGGGAAACACGGTGCGCTTGTATTTCGATATATCTATCACATCATTGTATCAACTTTTATAACACCGACGAAACTTTCAAAGAACAAACTTGAACCAGTGTCGAACCTTTCCAATACCTGGCGCGCCACACTTCTTTGAAAAAATGTATCAAGGACTTTCTGTCGTAGATTGTGAAAGATGCTGGAAAAAGTTGCAAGGCGCTCCTATACAGACTATCCCACATAACTGAGCCAGGTTGAATCTTTAAAAGAATTTTTTAATAAAACAGCTATTGCAACGAAAAATTGAACTCTAGTGTATTGTTATATGTATTATTTTATCATATTTATATAACTTTATATGCAAATATATACGAAATATATAATATAATTTCAATATTCCTAGCGATATAACGCGAGCCAATTACGTAAAATGACATGTATATCGCGATGCAAAGATACAGATTAAGAGAATGTATAATGAAGCGAGGAGAATGGGCAAACGCAAACATCGAGAGAGATGGATTAGAAATCGATATCCATGAAATTTTGATCGACGAGTTTACATATTTTCAACAGTAACTAGCTATGCGTATAAATTTCCAAATAATATTTCATTTGGAGGATTAATGTGGCTTTAAATGTTACATTGTCTTCTAAACTGTCAAAAACCGTCTTCGCGAAATAAAAGAAGAAATAAACGACTATACAGTGACTTACTGGATGGAATACTGGATTTTGTATCACATGCAACGTCACACGATTGTCATCGTCAAACTATCAAAATTTGAAACAAATCCGAAAATGTACGCAGAAGCTAGAAAACATAGGCTTCGCGAGGGTCAGAGAATTATTTAAATTTAAACGATCAATTATCCATTATATTAACGAGCCTTGATATTTAGTGAGACTACTTTTAGAACAACTATTTAAGGTAACTCTATTTATAACAACTACTTCGTAATATTAACCAATATTTTTACCAAGTGTATGCTTGTAATAAACGTCTTGTAACTCTTACATACGCTCAACCCTCTCATAACGCAGTATTTCGGAAACACGGTTTCGATAGAACGCGGAACGAATTAACCGTAGAATTCATAGAAGGATCGATCGTGCATTTAAAAATTGGTATCAAACGATACTACTATAGAAGCGATAATCTCACAGTGGACGAAATTTCAAAAATTGTTGCTACAACGCGCATACTGTGTTGGCCAAAAATTCCTATGACAAGTGTCCAACTATTTTCGCGAGTCGTTATATTTGAAATTTCCTGTACGAACGGCATGTGAAAAACGATATACCAAATCATCCAAGAGGTCGACCATCTCTCACTTTCAATTTCCTTCAGGAGGACTGATATTCCGTTCCGATCGACCAACCGAGGGGAGAAAAAGAACATGAAGCATCCTGGTTATCGTGGTTCGCCGCAAATACGCCCAACGACACGGCGGAGAGAGATCGAGCGGGTGTAACGCGAATTTTCTAATCGAAATAATATTCCGAGGCCACGTTGGCCGCCCTTTCGCCCGCCCGCCGCCCCCGACGTCTACCGATCACCCCGAGAAACGTATATCTCGAACGACGAAGATTGCTGAACGTCAGAAGCGACCCCGTGGCAAAGGAACAGAGAGAGGGTGCCAGCCGTGGGCCCTAGATATTAATACGTGCACGACGCCGGTTCACTTTGTCGAGCAGTGGCGTGTAAGATCGGCTCTCTGCCGCGGGTACCCTCCAACACACACCGACGACACTTTGTCCCTGTTGCAAGGTGAAATGCTAACTAAAGGGGATGTTTTAATGGCAACGATAATAATATGACACGGTGCCGTTGGCTATTCCTAGACCGATGCCGGTGAAAGCGCATCTTCTGTGTCTTCGGGGACAGAAAATAAAGCGAACACCTGATCGAATTGACGAACTGCTACCCAACAGAGTTATGGTTACAGGGGATGCACATTCGGACGAATTCAGTTTCGACGAATGAAACGTCTGGAGACTGTAACGTACGCGCTTATTGAAATCTATGTACATACATTTTTCTTGAAAAGTCTTAGGACATTTTTTATCTTTAATGAAATTTTCATATGTAACGTAAAATGCGAATTTTAAGTAAGACCCGTGTTTCGATAAAATCGTTAGTACGTTAATAGCGTATAATTTCTTTATTATACAAACGTTATTTCTCCGTCTCTCCTTACTACGTACTTTATTGGTTCTAATTTTGAAGTTAATACAGTAACTACCCTGGAAATTTTGAAGGATGAAGTACTGTGTAAATATTTAATTACATCAACGTCAGGATGTTAAATCCTCCGAATACGCGCCCATTGTAACCACAGCCTAAGCCACTGTTCCGTTCTTTCTTCCTCTCTAATTTCATCGAGTTTTATCTTTTCGTTTTACTTTCTTTTCCTTTCCTCTCTTCTCTTTTTTTTTTGTTTTTTTTTTTTTTTTGTTTTTTTTTTACGTTTCTGGTTCTCGTTTCATTCCTCGTTCTTTTTCCGGCGGGCCACGATTTTATTCCACGCAGCTCACCATGAAACGACCATTGGCGGACGGCTGCATAAAATCCGGCTCAATGAGTTTCCAAAAGGGGCGGCGCGATTAGGCGCGCCCATGAAAGAGCCCGCGCTCTCCGGATCTATCGAAAAACCGGACGGTTAAAATGAGCCGGATCATCGAAACTGCGGCACTGAAACGCGTCTTCGACGTGATTCCACGGCGATCCACCAGACTTTAGGATTTTCTTTTATAGTTCTCTTGAAAGGGAGAGTAGGTTAAGAGGGTAGATGAAGGCGCGGTTTTATGAGCTATACCACGTTAAAATTAATTTGATGAAGCAAGGTTGTAGACGTTTATAGATGTTTATAAATGTTTATAGAGTGTATTTAATGGTATACCGAATTTTTATACGAAAAATTATGCTTAGGTAAAGTTATGTTCAGGTAAAAATGTAGGTAGGTGACCCTCGTATCTCGTATTTTGATATCCCCATCGTATAGAAGGAAGGATTCGTAGATAGAAAAAATTCTGCGAGATGTTAGAAGCATGGGAAACATTTTTAGGGATAAAATTGGTTATGATAATCCGCGTATGTATTTGGTAACGACATTTGACACTATAACTCTCTCAATATCTTGTACATATTTTTTCACCACCCTGACACGTGGAATCGATTCTCCAAAAATGTCCTACATATTTATAGACCTGTATATGAAATAATAACGTGAAATTATATAAAATAATGTGAACAATGGTAAAATTATCAGATACTTTTTTTTATCATACGAGCAGTTATACAATAGTGCATAGTCACATAATTTTAATTATAGGCTACTTATCTTTAATAAGTTAATTAAAAATAGAACATTTCTTTATCGAGAGGGAAGCGCTAGATGATAAAGCATTTCATCGTGACTTCGTCTGTTCCTTCTAACAATGTAATGGATATTTATATTCATACTTATATTGTTATCTTGTATATTCTTTTATATTTATATACTATCATCTTGAGCAACATGTTTTAATTATAAATTATACTTCCGGTTAACGTATAACATGCGTAGGCACATATGTCAGTTCTGATTCAACCTAAGATCTTCAAACAAAACTTTCGTACATACATTCATTGACATGGTATCGCGTTTTCTCGTCGCTGTAATCAACGGCTCTAAGAAAAAGCGAATTCTCTCTATTTATTTGCGTTAACAATACTAACAGGTGGCACAGAGCGTAATGTTTCGAAATAAACTCTTCAAATTCTCACCCTTGCAAGAACTTATTGCACTTGTTGGAATAGATGTATATTTGCTTTGATAAAGAGTAACCTAAGAATAACTAGAACACGTGAACGTGATCCACTTTGATACCAGTAGACTTAAAACGTTCCCTAAAAGCATTCCAACGACGATTCCGTCCGAAGCCATCCCCTTCAAGTGGCTTTTATATTCTTAGCAGAGCGAAACACCCTCTACGCGCACAATAGAGGAGCCCCATGGTCGGCAACTCGTTCAAGATCAACAACGTGTTCGCGTGGCGCAAACAAAGAACGAATTTGCAAACATAAAATCGAAGAAACTCGCAGTTCCGCTCGTGCAAATTACAAACACGATTTTCTGAATGTAAATTCGAACCGTTCCTCGATCAGATTTGCATGATGTCGATCTATAACGACGCGAGTTCGTTTGTTCCGCGGAGGAAGAGAATCGACACGGAGGGTTTTTTTTCTTTTTTTTCTTTTTAAATGACATCCCAAGCGGATACGCGCGGAATTGGTGGTACGCGCGATCGCGATCTCATTGCGACAGCGTGGGACGTAAAATAAAAAGAAAAAAAAAGAAGAAGAGAAGGGAGAAAAACAAAAAGAATGAAAGGAGAGGAAGGGGAGAGAGAAAACGAGGCGCGAAATGGAAGGAGGGCTCGTAAAACGTTCGAACCTGTATTCAGGACTCGCGTATGAAAGTGCTCTCTTTCATGCATTTCAGCTGACCTCCAGTCGTGCTATTAACGCTAAAAATGGACTGCGAATACGACGGTTTTGAAGTCATATCGCATTTCCCCTCTCGCCGACATCGCGACAGAGTGAAAGGAAACGTTTGGAAATCCAGCGAGATCCAAGCGGCGGATTACTTTGATCCGGAAGGACGCGTTTGCCAGACGATGGCTTTGTATCGCGTTCCGCTATGTTTTGGCATATTCACAGGGAAGTTAACTAACCGAACGAATGATCTAGTTCCGTGTAGAAGAGGCAGAGAACAGGACGAGATCGTTTTGGTTTCCAAAAGCTTATACTCGCGTTGTGAAATGGTAGCCGCGATATCATGAATGCGATGAGTTTTAGATTATTGCTCCTGACGATGACTTTTAATTGAAACGGTCCAAGAGTGGAGAATTGGAATAATATTCGTAAGCATACATGCATGCTTGAAATATTCGACGTAAAAGTATTAAAAGATTTTCACAGAGATGGGTTTTGTTGTAAAAGGTAACGCGCAACGTGCGTTTCGATAAACGTCTACCATTGGAGGATCCAATTTATTAACTTCAGTTTATTCGTTAGGGCTTAAAATATACGGCCAACAGGTATCGCGTGTCATTGATAAAAATACATCAGCTTGTTTTAAAAAAATATGGTGCCGACCTTGGAATTTCTTTCACGTCCCCATACACAAGCTGCTCCCATCGCGTAACACTCTCCTCAGTACTAAACGACTTTTCAAGGGAACATTCTTCATACCGCTTCAAGTAATGGAAATGGAGCAGCCAGATAAAGCTATTCCCTCGCCCTTATGTAAAAACAATTTGTATAAAATATGTGCTCGAAAATGTATTTTGATACACGATATTGCAAAAGCCAGAGAAAAAATTTGAAGCCCGAATAGCATATTTCAATATGTCAAAAAAATGTGAAATTGATAAAATGCAGACAGGCGAAAGATACCTTATCAAAGTGCATAATCGATACCGAAATAAAGGATACAGACATAGGATGATCCAGCGAAAGGGATTTAAGTAATTCAGTGGCGCGTGGTATTCGTTGAAATAAATTAACAAAATTTTATTCGGACAAATTGAATAAATCAATCTTGGCAAAGATTGATCAAAATTACAAACAAGAAGGTATTTTAAGTACTTGAGAAGGGATTTTTATTACGCCTTTTTCCTCGTTTCCTGTGCTTCGTATAACAGAAATATGATGAAAATAATAAACAAGATATATAAAAATAAAAAATACATATATTTCGAGTCAAGTACCGAAACAAGTATAGAAATGTTTGACGAAATTTTTGTACCGATCCGTTCTAATTGTACCAAATGAATATTTTTGGACAACGATGCTGGAACGAAATTAAACGCTACGTTTATGAATGAAATTAAAAATTTCTCGTGAAGCAATGGTACAGTGTGCATTTTGTTCGATTAAAGTGTACGACTACATGGAAGAGTAATTACAAGATTTGCAGCAGTGGTGGAAACGTGATTACGCACGGATGGAAAAGTGAGCCTATTTGCATGTCGCTGCAAAATATGAATTTAAATAACTCCTTGCACGAGGAAAAGCAGCTGCTCTTGCACAGAATTGTACTTTTACGAATAGATCTCATTTGATTAACTTATATATTCTGGGATTTCTTCTGTAATATTTAAACACAGCATAACGCCACTACTGATGGAAAAAATATATTTTTTCGTAATAAAATATTGTAGTATCGGGAATAATAATACTACTTAATAATTGATGGTTTATTTACAAATGAATGTATTGTACAGATGTTGATTAGACAGGAAACGATGGTTATTTAACATGAACTAATCGCAATAACGTACTATACTTTAGACAACTCAATAATTGATTTGCAACTCTCGTCACAACGGATCCAACTCTCTCTCTCTCTCTCTCTCTCTCTTTCTCACGCGGACCACACTCTCTCGACAAAGCTAGCAACTCTATCTCGACAACGCAACTCGCACTCTCTAATTTCTCGATTCACACTTTCTGACTTCTCCGCTGACACTGACTGTGAATTTGTCTTTCTGCCTTAGCATCCCTTTTGTCGACACATTGATGGGCCTGTCGGCACCTCGGCTCGCGACAATGTTTATGGTTTACCTGATATTTTTTAGGGCCTTTTGACCACGATACTACAATATATACTTCCTCTCTTATTTATATCGGAATTAAATTTCATTAATTTATGAATATTTCTATTTATTTTCAAGCAGATAACGATACCTCCTGAATGTTATTTAAACATGTATTTTTCAGTTGAATGAGTAATCTCGAAAAAATTATTCTATTTATAAGAATTATTGCAACAATGGTTATACGTAAAACTAATCGAAAGCCAGGAAATACGAATCTACAGCCAACTATTCTATAACGTAGACAGATGTTACGTAATGAGAAGAACGACGACGCGACGCAACCTAGCCATTCGTTAATATCCCTTTCCGTCCTAAATTGGATTCGCAAACGGACGAAAACAGATTCGAAACGACGACAAAAGAGTTCGGTTTGAAGTCGACGCTCAATTAAAAGCAACTCTCGTCGAAGCAACGAACACCAATCAGATAACGTTCCAAGAATTCCTTTCCGTGCATGTTTTGGCGGTCAATCGATTTTCAGGACAGAGCTTTCCAAACCACGTTTCCTGGTTACGAATGAAGAGCTTGCACCTCCTAAACTTTTGTAGCGAATTCGTGAACTCGGTTATGTTCTTTTTTATTCGTGTTTTTGGTAATTATTATTATTTGAACATAATAAGAAACAACATTATACAAAAGGAAAGTAAAATAATATGTGTAAAATGAGGCTTATTTCCGAGATCATATTGCATCGTCACGCGATGCAAATTAAAGTTTGAAACTTTTGAAGTTAATATTCTTTCGTTGTACGATGAGATTCATTAACGTAAAGAATGCTTTATCAAAAGTAGACACTGTAGCTAATGTAGCATTATTTTCATATCTTCAATCAGAATTAGATGGTTTCTGCGTTTCTGCTATACAGTATGTATATATATGTCGGAGATGAAAGGACACCGGAGTCTTTCTTTCGGAATGTTTGGAAAAGTCCCCGATACTTTAGTCCAAACTTTTTATTATAGCCGTACTTAAACGATAAAACTGAGAAATAGCTGTTTATGAGTGAAGTCAATTATGATTATCCGAGATTTATGACAGTGGGCTTGGGCTCGAAGTGACATAACGGGTCACTGAACGTAGCCACGGTCACGGGAGGGACGTGTACCTAAGGGAGGGAGGTATAAAATAATTAAATAATTCTCCTTAAAAACAAGGATTGATCTAAGGAATACGGAGAGGAGTATATAAGGGCAGTTCCACTTGGACTGAGATTCGATTCGATAAGTTCGACTAGTACAGAGAACGCTTGTCATCCCGTTGACCGTGTATTCGTTATCGAACCTAAATTCATCGTCATAGATGTCACGATCACTTGATCATCGACATCATTTGTTAACGTTTGTAATACATTCCCATAAATGAAATTCATCTGGTATAAGACAACTATGGACAACTCGCAGCAAGACTCATTACACGCCCCGTTTTCCAAGGACATCACGACATATATATATATATATCGATGTTATGCACGTCATTATACATTTTTCATATATCGTTTTGATTTAAAAGATTCACTTTCTAATTGTTACGATAAAGTCAATTAGTCTTCTTATAAGAATCAAATCTAATTAGTAATTGGAAATGTTCCTACTAAATAATATTTTATACACGTATTGAGTATTCTCGTCGAAAAGACTGTTCGTTATTAAATAGTATCAATTAATTTCATCCTATTAACTCGATACAGTATATGAAAACCACACAATCGACCAGGGATAAAAAAGATTACATTTCGAAGTGCTTGTAGATAAAATGCGATTACATTTCTTATCTGTCGATGGTGATTTCGTCGTTAATAGAAGAAATTGCGTTGACTCGACCCGTTTTTCGTGATCGAGCGAAACAACGTCAGCTTCTAAATGACTCGTGAAATGAAATCGATGAGACAGGTGGGCGACTGAAACCAGAGCAAAAAAAGAAATACTCGAATGGTCCTTAATTCATTCCCCGTGCGATTGTCCTTCTTCCCTTACCGGCCTCACTATAGCTGATAAATGAAGCTTTTTGCGAATTGGATTGCTTAGCGCGTATCTCGTTTTCGTGCGACGACCGCCTAGCCGGATAGCCGCACATACTCACTGTTTTTGCGATTTAATCGGACCAACGCACGTGCTTTCTCTTCGTTTTTCCTTGATAGGATGAAATATGAAGGGTACGTAATAAAGAGATCTGTGCAAGGTTCTGTTCCACGAGGCGAGAGGTAACTGAACTGGGACGATCGAGCTGAAAGAACGAAAGATGCGATATTGTTCGTTAGGAGCTTTGAGGAAATAATATTTTATGAATTGGTAGAAAATTTGGAGATTCGGATGTTATTGCGTTTCCTTGCGCTAGTATTAATATCAAGATGAATTATTAGATCGATGCGTGTGAAATATCGTTTCTTTAAAACTTAGATCGCCAAGTCTAATATTAATATGATTTTCATTAACGGTGATAATGTATAATACTTCTTCCCTTATTTCTCTTATTTTTGTTACTTATTTATATTACCGTAATTATGAATTAGAGCCGAAAAAAAGTTAGATGGTATCTATATTAAACTGAATATCAAAGAAGTTGCAAAAATTGGGTAATTTAAAATTAAAGGATTTATTAGATGGTATTAAGTATAGTATAGTAGTTCATATTTCTTGATTTCCAATAACAGTTTGGTTTGATCGCCGTTCTTTAATTGCAAGTCTAATTGTGAATCCGAGTTCGACGAATATTAGGTGATAAATTTTCAAAATTCTTATAACTATTCAGCTGTGGACCTATACGTGCTCGACAATCAATCAATCGAGTAGCGTTCCAATGCAATAGCATCGCGTATTCAGCGTTCAATAATTCAGCTACCGCGATATATCGAGATCATTCTTCATCCTTGATAGAACATCCCTTGTGTGAAATTATGGTAAAAGGTGATCGTATGAATTGCATACCCTATTACCGTCCTCGGCAACTCTTCACACTTATCCTGTCATTGTAAAATAAATCAATGACCGAGCGACAGCCTTATTTCGATGTATCGTTTACCAATTTTTCCAATCTTTCAGATTTATTTACTCTTACTAAATGACACGGAGTAAACGAAGAAAGACTCGCTGAAATATTCTGTATATTAGGTTGTCCGAAAAGTTTCTTTCGTTTTATAAAGAAATAATACACGCACAATGTTTTGTGTTTTATATTGGTTTATTGAATTATGCACGAACATAATAATAGAAATAGAACGAAATGGATCATACCTAATTTAATAAAATAATATGAAACAGAAATTGCTGCTCATTTATTATCATCTTATGAAACGAAAGAAACTTTTCGGACAACCTAATAGTAATAAAATGGTACAGTAAAAGTTGTCTGTCTAATAGCAAGAATAGAAAAATTTCGCACTCTGTATACGAATATGTCCATATCACATTTTGCGAGGGAAATACAATAGAATTTAATATAAAAATATAGAATTGCATAGATTGCACTGTAGTTGTAAATATTGAACTCACGCTGACAATGAAATACATAAATAAATATATAAAAAGAAGAACAATATTGAACAATATTCGTATATATTCTATATTATAATATCTTATGCTTTTTATAATTGCTCTTAATATATGAATTAATTAAAAAATCCCATTAAGCGATGATCAATGCTCCTCGAGTTAATTCCAGCGTTCCAGATTCCATCGTGGAATATGAACCACTCCACACAATTCATTCGTCGCTTGTTCGATCAAAAAATCGTCCTATTTATTGCCGCTATTTCCTCTTGCTCCCTCAGATAATTTGTATTTTACAAACAACTTCAACGCTCGCGTTCGCTGAAACGTGCTTCATGCTGCTCATAATATCGCGCATATGTGTACGTACATTATTTTACAACGAATGAAAGAAATATGAATCGTGAGAAACAAAAAGATACGATAAAACAATGTATAATATTAAAGTATCTCGTGTTTGAAAAACAAACATCTTTATACGTATATTATATTATAAATAATTTTCATAGTTACTTGGTTTTGTGCCGATCAAAGTTCTAATAATTTCATTGCGTCCTGTTTTCCATATTCAAAGTTTCACGTTTAATACTTTCGCACGAAAGGAGAGAAAGTATGTGAAATCGATAGGAAAAGTGTTATACTATGCAGCCGAAAAAATTGTAATCGCAATTGCAAATTGCAAGCGAATCTCGGCGAAGATTCGCGAAAACGCGTGCACGGTAGATCTCGTTAAAGCGCACCGCTTGACCCTGTGTTATTAATTGCACCACACCAAAGGACTCGACGAGAGAGGATCACAGAGAGAGAAAGAAGCGTCGAAAGTGAAAATTGCTCACTTGTGCACGTCCTTTCGACGTGAATGCGAATTACGGTCTGAACTATCTTGCACGATATCAAGCTGTCTCTTTATCCTCTATAATGCCATATGGTAAAATGTTGCAAATGCGTGCTATTCAAGTCGGAAGATTAAATTTATATAAATTCTAATATAGAAAGTATTAAATACGAACAACGCATGGCAATATTACGTGCTCGTAATATGAATTGTATTTAGAAACTGAAAGAAGACATTTTTGGAAATTGCATGAAAAATATGAGACTGAAAATGAAAATGTTGATGTGTTTGATTATAATTATATATAGAATACGCAGAATTATACGGGATAACGTTGACCCTCTCACGATCAGATAGGCTCGTAAACATTTATAAGCACTTACTAAGTTCGTTAGCAATTAATATCCGTGTATTTTTCGCAAATTATTATAAATAAATTTTAAACACGATAGAGAAATAATTTTTATAATTCTTTACCAATAATTTTTTTCATAAATTATATACATCTACTACATACGCGTATGTAAGGAAAGCTAACGTACAAAATAAGACTGAATTGCTAAAACTTCTGAAACAATGAACCATGGACTACAATTTATCATCAAAGAAAATTCGCCGAGGGGCGAACTTAGAATTTCAGTCGCTTAAAAACGACTTAAATGCCCCAATTTAACGTAAATGCCGCAATTACAAACAGAAGAAATTTATACGGAATGCAAATTCGGCTCACCACGAGGCGCAGTCGAGTTTAATTAATTGCTCGGCATCTTGCTTGTCGTTATTTTAATGCCTCACTTCTTAAACGTATAACGTTTAATAATTTGCATCCGTAAATTGAGTGAGCTGCCAACTGAATATTAGCCCAGCAAAAGTAATTAAAAGCTTGCAATTGGATCGCAAGGAGGTTAATAAGAATTCCTTGGACGAGATTCCCTGGAAAAGCGACGCGCAACTAAATCCCATCGGGACGTTCCTTATTTCTACATATATGCATATTGTTTCGTATACACAATAGTTTCGCTGAGAATTTGTCTCCGTTCAAATTTTTAATAAATCTCGATCTAATAAATAAATAAATCCTAAATAAATTAAATCGCGCTTTAATCGTACAGATTTATCTACGGTATCCTTGCAAAATTCTGAGTAATTTGTAAAATAAAATGATTTTTAAATTGCAGCAAACGTTTTGATTAAAATTTACATGCATATAAACTATTTAATTCGTTCCTAGAAACTACGTCTGCGTGTTGTTCTACTTGTTATATTGGAATGTTCAGTTTATTAAACAATATATCTCCAACAGAGAGAGCGAAAAACGCGTTCGGCTGGCTATTCGTTCGCTTCTTCCCTTTTATGGGATTGGAAAGCATTTATCCGTCGTTGAAATTCATCCATGGAATACAACAGACAATATTTACAAAACGAGAAATGGGTCAGAAACTCATTGAAACCGCGATACAAAAGGGAACGCGTAGAAAACTGCACAAAATATTATTGTACGATAGAAAGCAAACCGCGGGCTTGCTTTTTCCCTTATGCTAATAGTTATTTTGTTTTTACAAAGGCTCGACCGATCATTCGTTGGAATATAAACGTTGAAAATTTTAATGAGCTCGCTAACGTTGATTATTAACGAGGAAAAATATCGTACATCGTTGATACATACTACTTCGTTTTCTTCAAATCAAACAGCCTGAAACGGATGAAACGAAAGAAAAATAAAAACGTTATTCTATCGAAATAGGATCCACAAAAAAAACGAAATTTAATGGAATCAGCCTCTAAATCTCTCGTCACACAATGCTTGACAGCCAACTTTTTATCCCAAAACAACCTTTTATCAACCTACGTCAGGATTGTTTTTGTATCAGTCTCGCCTTATTCTTAGCCACTTTAATACGAGTCAAACCTTTGTACAAGAAATTCTGTGTGAAATTGATGGATCGCAGATTGCTTAAAAATACCATCTGAAATTCAATCTCGATATCCAAAATGCAGAATGAATCGCGCGGCTTACGCATTATCATGTAAAATCTATACTGGATTTCTAGAAGTTTGAGACTTTCAAAAAATCTCGAATAAATTGCAGATGCTATTCTAAATATACTCGCTCGTACTCGCAGCCTTCTGTGTCGAGAACACGCTTGTTGTACCTGAAGCGAAATTCGAGGAATTAAATTACAAATACTTTGTCACAGTGGAGAATGTTTAATCGGTTTACCGAGGCGACTCTTGATCAAAAACTTAGGTAATTATCCGATTAAAAGTTAATAAAAACGAATCGATCTCTGCCAGTAGTTTTAAAATTCAATAGGTTGTCGATTAATGCGCTCATCATCAAAATTTCCTTGCTACTTGGTTTTCAGACTATTTTTCTATCCCTTTGAAATATTTAAAATATTCCTTATCATAATATTCAAATATTGTCCCTTAAGATAAAAAACTTTCCACCGTTCCATGTTTCAACTATGTCGAATTAAACTACTCCTTTTCCAAAATACTCGTAACATTAATCTAAAAAAGAAAAAAAAACTCGCAACACTTCCTAGAGAAAAAATTGCCATAACTCCTGGTTAAATCGTTAAGCAGCGATAAACAAGAACAGCGGATGATAATGTCCACGATCAATTATTATGTCATTACTCTCTCACTCGTCGTCATATTGAAGATTCCTCGAGTCCGATTACCAAATGCCTTCCCGCGTCTCCAACCTTCTCTCTCGTTTCTTCTCCGGTCTTATCACCTTCCACTCTTTCGTGTCCCTCGTCCTTCTTTCCTTTGCCATTCCAGCCGCCTCGTTTTCGTCCTCTTTCGCTCGCCTCCGCTCTTTCCGTGTCGCGATATTATTGGAAGCTAGGAGAAGCCAGAGAGAAAGGGCGATCGAACGGTACCGTTGGTATTCCTAAGGGTGGAGGAAGGACACCCGAGATAATGTCGTTTAAAGGCATAGGCCCGCTCCATTAAAATACCAGTCGTTCCCGGTAAATCTCATCGGCTCTTCATTTTCGAGACCGTGTACAAGAGTGGTCGAAGCGAGACCCGTCATGCTAACTAACTGTCCGGTTATCCGGAGTAAAATGCCCCCGAGGATGCTTGATCGAGGGTCACAGAAGCCCCCGATCGTCTATGAGAACGTTTCATCCCTTGTACGAAACGCGATGACGTCGATCACGAGGAAAATTCGATACCGTAAATAAGGGACCCTAGAGATCTGTCTGAAGCTTCCTTCGGATTAGTCGAGTTATGTAAATTCAAACTATTGACAATTTTGTACGAATCTGATATTTCTTTCGCGCTTTTTACCACGTTGGAAACAATCGTCTGTAGTTTATGCGTACATAGGTCTGTAAAGTATCGCGTCCTGTTCTTGTTAAATGTAATTAATTTTTTAGAATAACCATGTGCTCTTGTATTTCTTATCTTTTAAACTCTTCTCCGTCGGCCACTATTCGCGTTATGTTCCTTTAAATTTCAATTTTTTTCTAAGGTGGCCATTTCATTTCAAGGAATTTGCTTTTATTACCTGAAACTTATTATCTGAATCTTATAGACCTCTTCGCAATCTATAGAATGTGAACGTTTTATCCTGTGTAAATTATATGCTTCGTATCGAGTCTCGATGATTCGGGATCTTAATCAGCAAACGTAATCGAGAAACTCTTTTTTTTTTTTTAGCCATAAAATCTTGAGCTTCTGAGGTTAAATCCTGGCGATCCGGCTCTTAGCGGGATTAGAGCTTTATAGGCCTTGAGCTTTCATGAGCCCAGGTTTTTTAATTGTGACTTTTTAATACCAAAGACAAGCTGGATCTTCGAAGTTTTGATTAACATTTATTTTGATTAAGAATGTTCACTTATATCCATTAAAAATGATTAGAAATATTAAAATAAACAAGCGAAGGGGTACAATCTTCTCAGCTTCATTTTACATTGCTAGAACTTTTGAATCTTGAATTTATGTTATTATGTTATTTAATATAATACGATATAATATGATATTATCATGTTATTTATAAATAGCGATATTACTCAATATCGTGTTCTTCAAATTCGCGTCTAAAGATATTCGTAAAAATCTTTGCACCGCTAGAATTCAATAAAGATTTCGTAATAAAAATTGCTTTTAAATTATTCTCTCTTAAATCTGCTCTTAAATTACAATTTAAATAATATTAACTGCTAGAACGTAACATAAGCATAAAATTCTCGTTTAAAAATGCTATCCCTTCTTCCGTCGATTTATTTTCAAATATCGAAAGAACATACGATTCCGAGGCACACATTCGTAATTTATATATCTTTCCTGTACTTCCTTTTTTTTTTTTTTTATAAACAGTGTAAAGATGCAACGATTAAACTCAGACAGAAATCGAAAACGTAACCGATAGTAAACCACACAAACACAACTGTGAATTCTTTTATTTTTCTCTTTTTGTCTTTTTATTTCTGTGAAAAAGTACAGCTTTAGTAGATAACATCGCGCGAAAAGCTGGAAACGCTCGTGGACGATGATCTTCTCAAATATTCGAACTCCAGCGAAAACAGTGCTCGTGTACAGATGTGTGCAACAACGATATTCCTTAATCGCGTCGTTCTACCTCGATTGATAGAATTCTGCAACACACGGCCCTTTCGCTGACCGAAAGGAACATTATTTCGGTCCGAGCTGACCAATTTCCCGTTCGTCGAACGTGTCGCGTCCCTGGACTAAATAGCTCGAGAAACTGGGTCCTATTAAATAACCCCGGGTCGATAATATAGGCGAGAGAGAAAGAAACGCTTGGGAATAAAACGAATTGCGAGAAAAAAAATTGTGCGGCGCTTGGGAAAAAGAAATCGTCGAGTGAAAATTAAGATTGACAAAGTAATAAGAAGCGGTTAGTGACGGTTATTAAAAGATTATTTATTTGCATGAAATGAGTTCTAGGATAAACGATAATAAGATGCACGAGCATTCTTTTATTTTAGAAAATATATTCTTAATGAAAACAATTGTAGAATACCTTTTATTCTTAATAGAATTTCAATACTTGCTGTGAATTTTGGATTTTAAATTACATACGTCTCTTTCTTTTTTTTTTTTTTTTATTTTAGTAAAATTAAAATCGTATAAAGTATCAAGACAAACGGTGCCTATTCTTCAAAATATTTTATTTAACATCCACGACAACTAAAATCGAAGAATATGAATATGCGATAAATACAGGAAATAAAAATAATATTGTCAAAATAAATACTGATAAAAAAAGTAAAAACAATACTCTGTAAAAATATAATAATATTAATGTGGTGGCAATCAATATTTCTGGAACATTCAAGAAGACGACAAAAACGGATATCAGTCCCGAATTAGATAAAAATACAATTTCTGTAGTACCGTTAACTGTTAACTGGTACGACGAATTTTAATCCTAATATCGCTCTTCTATTAAGAAAACGAAAACTGTGACTCGCGTTATTCGCCAATCGAAATATACAAATTTTTCTATTCAATTCAATCAACAACTATTTGATAACTTTCTGGAAAAAACTATGTTTTCTCATAAAGATTTCGTTATTTGCATCCACTTACCCCCTGACTGAGATTTTCACAGATATAATACGCTTTTATAAATTTCAAGACGTCCGTACAAACTCTTCGTGCATCGGAGAAATTATTCTCACTTATGGATAAATAAAATAGATTACTGGACACGTGGACAGAAGGGAGGGGATACGGAATGAAATTCAGGTGGTAATCAGAGGAAATGTGAAAGGGACAAAGTGAGATAGATAGAAATAGAGGCGAGTTAAAGCGGGGGCAGAGCATATATCTCTCCAAAGTGAGAGACGTGAGGAAATTCAACGGAGGGTTATCACTTTCGTACTCCGATGAATGCCCATAAATATTTCCCGATATTGGGAATAATGAAAGGCCATGCCACCATGGTTATGCGACTATGCGATTAATGAAAGAATATTTTAATCGTTGATCCTTAAAAATCTAAGAATAAACCGAATTTCTTGTTACTCATCCAGGTACTTTTTAATTTCTATGAATTAAAACTGGGAAGAAGGGCCGCGTGTAGATAGCGTACAAGCAAGTCAAATTGTAACGCAGTAATTATGATAAAATGATTTTGTTCAGCTCAGTTCAAATTAGACATTCGCATTAGAAATACCGGAGTTTCCTCTTTTTCGTTATTTTATTTTATTTTTTATTCGCACATTCTTTTTATACCTTGAAAACAAACGCTGAGAGACAGTTTGCGACAATTTGCGAATTTGCGATTGAACAAAACACAAAAGAATGTCAACTGGTGAAAAAAAAGTCGCGAGATCAAAAATTTGTGAATAATTATACTTGCTAGCGAATAACTTTTGTCAATTATATATAATTATACTAATGATGTTAAATACATTTGTTTACGAAATATTGGATAACATAACATTTTGTAAGATACGATAACTCTAAATGATTACACGGTAATTAGAAAGATAATGGTAGCAAGTTTCATGGAACTCGACCTACACTTGAGAGAAGTTACATCCTATAGCCTGATTCGTGAGATTAATTTTTCAGGAACGATATATCAAATCGATCAGCGGAAGAGGAGTGGAAGAGATCCTCTTCGTTACTCTTAATACTTATTTTCACAGGGTTATTTTTAAAGTTAATGAAACGATGCCAGGTTGATCAATAACTTTGCTGAAAGAAAGTAAGAGTTAAGGGCTCGTGAAGTGCACGCTTCAGTATCTGCTATATTTACTGGGACATCGTATTACGTACACGAGAGCGAGTTAATGATTCAAATAAAAAAAAAAAAAAATACCGTTGGAAAATCGAAAGTCTCGCGCGGACGATAAGATGAGAATCTTATTTCGGTTGTAATCACAACTAAACTACGGATATTCGTGCCAATTTATATCTTTATAGACATAGTTTAAAAAACAGAAATACAACGTGGTTGTTCCTTTAGACTTTTATCGAGCACTTTAAATCAGTTATTATGTTAACATAGTAAGAAGCATGAAATCTTTACAAAATTTTGCAGAAGCAATGATTAATATTCCAGAGCCAGTGACGCATTATTCGAATGAAGTCTGATGAAAAATGAATCCCGATAGCTAAAGATCTATCACTCCTTTGACAGCTGTTGTTATAGGTAGTCGAAGCGTGATAGAAATTTCTCAATTTCTTTTCGTTATTTTTTTTTCAAGTGATTGCCTTTTAGAATTACGTAAATTTACGTAAGAACTTTATTATTAAGCTGGTAGATATTAGAATACAGTTATTTAATTAAAATATTGGTATAGCTATAGGAGGATTTCTATTTGTCGAAATTCCATTTTACCACGAACATAATAATATTCTAAGTCATTTACATTCGTCATAATTAGGCTGCAGGTTTTTATGCGAATTAATATTTTTATGAACACATTGTTCGCATTTTATGAAATTTTACTCCTTTACGTTTCATATAAATGCATAAAAATTCACAGTCCAATTATAATCCTTCGATGTAGAATAATTTATTCTGGAAAATTAATACAATTCGGACGTGAACCACTAACCATGAAAATGTGGGAAAAATTTGTATAATGATTCGTAACAGCCATACGTAAAATTTTACGATATACTGATAGTTATTATATCCAAATATATTATCTTTTACAATACAGCATTCGATGAAAATTGAATCCTCGGTGAACGTGTTAAGCTGATGGGATTTTATTAAGTTGATTACTAACAATTTTTACAAAGTAAATACATTTTGCTATTGCAATACAACACATGATACGATGAAGAATCACGCGAAGTGTGTGTTCGATAGCCTGCTGGTTGTGCTCAATTTCAAAGGACGATATTTCATTTATGGTTGCTGCTTTACAAACAATAAATTTCGTTATTGTATCTTTTTGATACAACCACAGGATATTTATAGTTCATCGAAGCAACTTTAATCGAAGTTTTCATTGTGCATTCTGCTTTGTTTTATTGATAAACGATATTTCTTAAGTTCAGATAATTATTTCTTTTTTTTTTTTCATGGAACAATCATGCTGTAAATTAATAATTTACAGAATATAATAATATTTTTTACTTATTTTCATTATACAAACTGTCGAAATTATTCTGTTTGGAGAATAAATCGCCATGAAGTAAATATTCGTTTATTTTCGTCAAATATATAGCAGGAAACTCGTGTAAAAGAGCATCAAAAAGAAAAACGGCAATTTTATATAGTATCTTAAAATATTTAATTATTTTTTAAACATTTCTACAAATTTGAATAATATTTTCCAAGCTGAAATTGTTCACGATAGAAAGTCGCCGGAGAAACGGATAAAATTAATGAGCTTTCCCGTGTGAATTGAAAAGCATCAAAAGGTCTAAATCCCGATTTGTTTCTCGCAGGGCAATGCTCCATTTATTTTATTGCTGCTTTTCAACGCCGTTAATGGAACGGATAAGCTCGAAAGCCATATACATAACCTTTCCCAACTCCTATTAAAACCTTGAAAAATTGCAGCTTTCCATTTCCTCTCCACTTTGTTTTGCTATAAATACAAATCTGGTTGCACGTCATTGTTTTATTGGGCAATACAATCTATAGTAATAGGAAATAACAGATTAAGCTTTCTGATTTATCGAATAATCATACCATTCAAGTTTTTAAATACCAATATGTAGCCTGTTTGTTGTATACTTTACAGAAATATTAATTTGTTTTATTTGTTACAGGTAGTTGCTATACTTTCTTTTTTTTTTTTCTTTTTATCTTTTAGAAAAGTATTACAAGTTATATCCTTCTTGGTGTTTCACTTGAATGCAATCAAAGAAGTTAAAATAATTTCAATATCAAAATGGGAATTACCAGGGATTAAGAATATAACTTTTCTTTTCGTTGCTCGTAGAAAACCCTTTTGTACGATCTGCTCTTTTAAACATTACATCAACTCGAATTTTCTCTACGATTTTTACTTAACTTTACATTTACTTAATTCTTCTAATAAACTACTAGGATCCTTCAAAGATTTTAGATCGCTACTTATCACGTCATAATCACTCTTGAATCGTTAACACGTCTGCACAATTAGCTGGTCCATTAAAGAACATTTTTACTTCTTTCTGAGCAGGAAGATGACGCACGACTACCCTCACAGCGTTCGTAAGACATTAAGAATTTAAAATATATCATCGGTTAATATATATCGTCGGCTATCACGGAACTTGGCCAAGCGTAAACCTTCTACGTCTTAACAACTACAATTGCACAAAAAGCACTTTTGCATTTTGTCGTAAAGACTTCGAATTTCCGGCTGTGTTTCTTCCATATTAATTTCCGCGAGGGAAGAACAATGGCAACGTGCATAAATAACGTCGTTTCATTTCTCTCGACAATTTTTCTTTTTTTATTTCCTTTTTCTCTTTTTTTTTTTTTTTAGAACTTTTTATTCTGTACTGTTAACAGTTAAAAACAAGTCTTAATTATTCGTCGGCGTTTCAAGCACGAAATTCTCCGTTCGTCGTGCAATTTACGAAATGGAGGCGGGCTGTCCTTTCACGGGCGTTCTTTTACGAAAAATTCGTGAGTCCACTGCCTGACGGTAATTGCAGCGCGATTATAGAGTCGGTTTGAACGTTTTCTTTTCCTGTCTCGCCGGCCTGTTTCCCATGACGGGATCTTTCCCCGCGCATCGATTGTTTAGAACGTGAAATTACGCCGGAGAATTTAATCCATTAGCGAGTTACTTGAATCCAGCACTTTCTTGGAATACATTCGTGTCCTAAGTGGTTCGTTTTATCTTCCCTCTCGTAATCGCGTTCGTTACTTCCGCCCGGGGAAGGGATTTATCTTGTTCCAGTTAAAAGCGACCGGCTAATTTTAAATCGCACCGATCGTTCTGCCTTGGTGGAATGAAGTTTTCTATTAGTTGGTTTATTACCGGAAGAAGTCTGTGGAATTCTTTTACGCGTTCGGTGGCCAAGAAATTGCCTCGATCGACGAAGAAAAAAAGAAGGGTGGAAAGAAAAGTGGAATGAGAGTAGAACGAGAGTACTACGTTTTCTATTTGTCGTAAAATATGTTCTCGATCGAGGAGCTAATAACGGGAACGAATTTCCTTCAACGAAACAAACGAATGCCCTTTCTACCATCTCCAATTTTTGTCCGTTACATTTCGATTTTTTTTAAACAAAATATTCGCCATTTCAATTTGAATTAACCACTCTTTAATAATCTCTACTCTTTGATAAACGTATTTAGGGTATTTTCAACGTGTATGGGTATTTATTAATGATTCGTTGAAAATTATACGTCGCAGTTGAAACTGGGTAAACCGATTTAGAATTTGCACATTGGACGGTGTATTTCATGCTGGTCAATATTTACCAGAGTACAAATTAATCTCATCCATATTGGCATCGATAAATATCTGCTTTTTTTGCGATGTACACGAACTGGTGAAAGGAAAGTCGGTAAATGTTTATTAAAAATATATCTCATAATCGAACCCTCTCATAAATAAATCGGAAATATCACGAACTTTTCCCTGTTAATCCTGCAATTCCTTTTATATTTCTTGTTGCGAATGTCTAGCTTTAATGCTGACGACGTGGCCTAGAATAATTAATTATCCGAAAAACCAGATATTATTCCGAAAAATAACGTTCTACGTTTAATGTCTCGGATCATGTACAAAAATTAATTAAATCGATAAAGTAAATAACATGCAACCGTATTGTACTGTACTGTATGAAATAGAATTGACATTGGTCGATATTACGCTATTTTCTCCTAGCAAATTTCAAAAATATGTAAAAATAAAAAAGTAAAGAAAAAAAGAAATAGATGATGATCAACGAGTAACCGTGTAATTTTGTAATGCCTATCTTGTTCAATGAAACGATGCAATTTCACAAAAGCGTTTTTATATTAAAACAAGTTCGATCTTCTATCACACCATCTCATTGCAAAATTCATGAACGCTGAACTCGAAGGGAATAAACAGCGAACCGTAATGCGTTCAAGACGAATCAAACGAGGATCGATGAAAGCTTCGAAACGACCACTTGAAACTCCAAACTAAATCCCAGCAAAACCAACGACGATAACATCGAAATTTCATTTCCATGTAATTGCTGGCCCTTCGATGTTTTTAGAGTCGACCGACCGCAAATATATTCAATGCACGAGCTCCGTTTATTTCTTCGCTGGCAAAATGCATTGATTTCTCTCACGGGCAGAAACAGAAAGTTGGCTCACTATAGCGAAAGATAAGCGCGGTTTCTTGATACTCGATGATATCAGATCGGATCAAGTTCACTGTCATCGTCGTGCTTGCCACGCTATCGCGACAACTCGCGTTTCGATCCTTTATTAGGGAATTTAAAATCGATAGAACGTTCGTGCTCCCTCCACGTGAGCCGCATAAAAGATTTCGTGAAGTTTCAAGAAAATTCCTCCAACAGTTTTATTCTCCTGCGGATTATACTTTCGATAAGGGGAATTTTCGATGAACTTTCGTTTGTTCAGAGAAGTTGTTATCGAAGATATCGAACGACACTACGTACGGCTTACTCGTGGCGATTTACGGGAAATATTCGAACATTTGTAAACGCGTTTTATTTAAATATTACGTTTTAAAATTTCATTCGCGCCGTAATGATTATTAATGATTATATTGGTAAAGTTTGAAACCAATCTGAAAATGCATATACATACGTATAAGCTGCAAGCAGCGTATTTTATGCAAATACAGATATTTCGCAGAGATCATAGAAATAGTTAAACGATCGATTATTCGTTATATTACGATCGAAAGACAATTTTTAAAGCAGATTAATGTTTCCGAAAATTTATAAAACCAACTTGTGACTTCGATGATACTTATGATACAGATGCAAGTAATTAATTAAAACAAACAAGCGTAAGGAAGAAATGTACGCGGATTAAAAAAGCAATCTGCGTGTTTTAAAATAAAATCAATTATATAAAAATGAATATAATACGATATTTTCACGCCACTTTTCAAACAAGCGTAAAAAAAAAAAGAACAAAAAAGATACGAAATGGGACAAATCAAGTTATAAAAGAAGAGATAAAGACGAACGATTAGTCAAATTCTGTCAATGGGGTAGCTCCTGACGAAAGGGGAAATGACAACGATGTTAATAAAGATACGTCACTTTCCCAATCTCTGTGGTGACAGACCGAATAATTCACAATTCGCGTTCAATGCGTCGCGTCGTTGCGTTTGATGATGACAGAGATACGTCTTTCGATTCGTTCAAAGCTTCGCTGGATGTACAGAGCTCTCGTTGTCACGTTTGTTATCACGTAAAATCTTGTTCGTTGTTCGTCGTGTCGTAGACGTTAATCGAATCGATTGTGCTAATCTTGCCAAGGAATTAGCAACAACTTGACGCTAATGAACGCGATGGTAAATGCTTACTGTAACGTGGATTAGGGTGCGCGTTACATAGTTAGAGGAGGATAGCCGAGTTGATCGGTGGCGTAACTTGCGGTAAGTTAACCCGTACGCCACTCGGATAAATATTGAATTACATGAGATTCCGTTGCTATGCAAACGAAGATTAATAATTTGTAAATTCAGCGCAAAATTATAGTTTTGCGAATATGATTAAAAAAGATTGGTGATTCGTAGACTAGATTTTCGTATAAGCTAACTCTAAATAAATATCTCTTTTTGTGTTTATCTTAGTTTCTGTAGGTGTCCTGATATTTATAAACGGTAGTGTATATGTAATTATGAACTGAAGCTGAAGATCTCATGACATAGGTTTTATTACTTTTCCCCTCGATCTTCCACCTACTCGAACGTTCTCGCTGTATAAAGCGGAAGTATACGTATAAAAATAAAAGTAATGGTAGATTTTATTCACGCTGGTGATTGTAATCGTTAACATTAACGAATTACTAGGTGATTATTGACGAGCGAATATGCTAATAATCTATTTCGCTAATTGTATTCATTATCTGTTTACACGATGTAATTAGTATTAATGGTATTATTCTTATCGTTGATTTCAATGATTCATTTTTATGAAAATTAACGAAATACGCGATATAAAAATAATCGTATTTTGTATGGTAACTTGACGAATGAACTTCAATTTCACGCCTATAATATTTAGTAAACACCAACTTGATAAAACTACACGTAATTTTACTTTATAAAAAATAGAAATTCTGTCCTACATAATTCTGAAAATCCTTTCATAAATTCATCGCAAACATCGAAGCTGCAGGTACTGTAACTTGTATTCTATACTCTTTAAACAACAAACTGTGAACGTGCAAAAAAATAGAACAAACGAGAATTAAAACATTTTATCGATTTCGTTGCAACATTCTATTTTTATACAATATTTTAAAGGGCGTTATCTTTTCTCTTTTGTCTCTTCTCATTCAATTGCACCAGTTCTCTATATCTCTTTCTCGTCACGATAGTCCGTGTACGTGAAACTTGTATTTAAACCTGAATAAAGATAGCTTCTCGGGTAAATTTATTCCAGAGAAGCTCGAGTAACATTTTTCTTCCCTTGTAGTTCTTGATACGCTACTGTTGAATTTCGTTTGTTGAACAATTTATTCTATCAAATAGCTAAAAGTAAAATTGTAAATTCACGTTGCCACGTAGTTATTCAAAAGGTAAATAACGACGAAGCCAAGAATCACGGACAAGAGCTGCAAAACGCCGGCGGATCGTCGCAGATTTCTGTGCCATCTCGCCCTCTCTCTTGGCAAGATTTCGCTAACCGTTACGTACAATAACGTTCCACCTGCTAAACCTTGAAGAATCGGTACAGCTACGTCTGTCCACTTATTCTGCATCTACACAAATCATTACGCAAATTACTGTTTTCTATTCCTACGATTTAACCCTCTTGCGTTCATTTTTCAGTCAACCAAACAATTTTAATTAGAATTACTCTTTTACAGAAATTAGAACGATTGAACTTAAATTATTAATATTATTCAAAAATTAAAATTGATTAAGCTCTTAGCTCTTGAATCATTGTTTCCATTTTTATTAAATATTTAGATATACGACGAGGAAATATAATTTGTATGAAATTGAATTAAGCATAGGTCGAAGAACCATATTGATTGTAAATTAGAACCAAGTTAAGCAGACGTAAATTTCTTACTCACTTTGAATGTTAACATTCCGACTCCTATACCAACCGCAGATCCAGCGGAGAATACAAAGATTGCTATTACGAGCTTTAAAAGAGTGCTATTAGCTCCGGCTAATTCTAATCCTAAGCAGAATCCAACGACGAACTTATGGGAAGCTACTGCTCCAACTAACAAAAATACCTGCAATCAAAGATTATACAAAAATTATATTCCCCATAAATTCATAGATATCCTCAATTTATCGCCATATCGTATCATCCATATCACGTTTACACTATTTGGAAGCATTTACACACTTCGGACGTAGCCTTTTGCAGGCCAACCGCCAGTCCTTCGAGGACAGCATGGACCGTGAGCGCCAATAAAAGTCCCATGACGTTGGTATTGGAATCTAAGCACGGCTCTGAATGATTGCCATGGCATAAAAACGTCTCTTCGTTGTTATAATGACGTGGCGCGGTCGGTGTATATTGTACCGCTCCGTAACCTTCGCGTTCCCAGTTGCTGATCATCCCGTTTCCGTCTAGACTCGTCTGATAAGACGTATTAAAGTCGGTATTGGGAACGCCTCTGACAGTCCGCGTGCCTGTGGCATAGCTCACTTGATGCGAGTGACTCCGGCATCGCTCCCTGTAAATCCACAAATCCATTTTCACAATTGACTTTTACTTTACGTACGAATGGCCGGTTCATCAGTCGACTTTGATGCAACTAGCACAAATGAAATTTCAATTGATCCCAGCTGATAATTCAATCTATCATTGCTAGAAAAGATATAACAGCTCGAGACGTTTTATACGCTGTGTGAATTTCGTTTTATACCGACAGACTATGGCCTTATATTCTTACCAGACTATACTTAACCAGACTATGGTTTATATTCATTTTACCGTAATTATATCTTGTAACATCGTAGACGTTCCTTAATTAAATTCGTAGTTAAGTAATATTTGCAACATTAATATCTGCCAAGATGAATTTTAAAGCGCGAGCCAATCTGTCGACGTAAATCAGTTTAGTCTTCGCGCGAACGGTTCTTGTATCAAGCTTGGAAAAAAACAGACGGTATCAGTAATGAAAGATAATCTCGTGTTAATATCTTTTAATTGTATTGCATTTGATTAGTACCATATCAAGGTAATTCAATTGATCTCATCAAATACAAAAAGAAAATATATATATACGCATTCTGATAGAAAATTCGTATTTATTTTATTGTAATTCATTTAATTATGAAAAAAACACAAAATTGCTGTTTATAATATATGTATATATTACAAAAATATAAAAAATGATCCATACCAATTTTAAACCCATTTCGACTTATCCTATCCAATCTATCGCAATGATAATCAAATGATAAATCAATCTTTCTGATTTAATGTTCAATCTTCCTATTAACGTTCGATTTTCCGCATACAAAGATTATGCCGATTTTTCACACCAAAGCGATCAATAATATTAAAATAACAAAAGAATTAGACAGTTATCAGAAGACAAGCGCAAGAACGTATCATTTCTACTTCTCACTACTTTCCTGCTCCTCTTCCATTATCAGTTATTTACAAAGACACGAAGTGTATTATTAGACGATCTAGGATTAAACATAGGATTACTTACTATTGGCTGATTCATTCAAGCTGTAAACGAAATAATCAACTAGTTAAATACAAAAGTTAAACGTAAGTTGCCATTTTAGAAATAGAAATCTTATAAACCGAAACTTGAAATAAACTGCTATTATTCTGCAACAGATAAAACTGCTAAAATAGTAAACGTCACTGTTGACAAGTATATTATGAGAAATCTTCGGTTTTGGAAAAGAATCAAAGTTAAGTAGATGAGACAGAAGATAGTTTGTAAGGTAGCAGATAACAAATTTTATCTATTAATTGATAAACTTTTGTAAACTTGATTAAGAAAGTCTTCATATTATTTAATGTAGAATTATATACCATGTTATATATATGCTAATATATTAATATTTATCAATGTAAATATTTACATACTATATCAGTATACTGCTATAGGTATATGTATATGTACTCTAGAAAAGTAAAATCAAAATTAATTTTCTGAATAAGAAGAAACAACCATATAAAAAGAAACGACGTGTAAAATCTTCAATTTGTGGTCTATTACTCTGTGTATCGGTCTATTGTCCATTGATTTTTACATCTTAAGTGACATGACAGCAACTTGAAATAGTGCTTGTAAACATAATTCGTCGTTGCAACGCTACAACTAAATATAAAAAATTCCATTCCGATATCAAAGTGCCATTAATCATCGTATCGCTATAGAATACTCGAATAGAATACTCCAGAATCCTTTTCTTAAACAAGTAATCTTTGATTATCACGATATATTTAAACAGAATCGTGCATGTACTTATATACGTACGTCTGGTTTCCATTGTTCCAATTCGAGTTTTCGTAACGATGTTCCTGCGGAACATGCTGGTCTTCACTGCCCCAAAAATAATGGACACATTCGTCTATAAGATACAAGAGAAGAAATCCGCATGAAAAAAGTAGTTCTGCGTGTTTAGACATAGATTCCCGCGTTTCCGGTAACATGTGCAGAATAGAAGTTGCGAACAGAACGCCACCACCAAAACACAGTGTGCAAGAAAGAAGGAGCTTCTGTTGAAGATATCTCACGCGTGAAACAAAACACACCGGTGCAACACCAACGACAAAGCTGCCAACGCCGATGATGATCATCGACGCGAGCTTCGCCTGGACCGCGGTGATCATCATTTTCCAGACGATGCACGGAATATGTTCACTGCTGACTGACACTGGCAGCAACACTCATCAAAACGATTGACGCTAATCTGGCAAGCGTGATAAGGTCAACCGACTCGAGAGATACGAACGCGATCACGAGTTCCTCTCTCTCGAAAATTGATTATCGGGAAAATTCGATGGTCTCGCGTCTGAAAATGGGCATCGTATCGAGATCCGTGACTTCGTTATTATCTGTCACTAACTACCGTGGTATACCGTGGTATCGAGATTCAGTAACGGCCGTCAATGATAAATGACACAGTATAGAGAACGCGTAAAGTAACACTGGCCGGAAGCGATCCATAGGTGGAGACGGCAGCGATCGCAATTTTATTTGATATTGATAATCTTCTGCGATATATTCTTACATTCTTTATTTAACTACCCAGAATAGTTTCTTTAAATAGCGAAAGTATAAAAATACGCTCTTCAATAAGTATATAATTATGTTATTTTAGCACAAATGTATATTTATAAAGTGAGAAATATTTTTAAACGTTATTTTGTAAACTTGTAAACGTACGACATAAATGCTATTTCTATATAAGATTATGATATAACTACCTTGTATAACGTGTATATATAAATTGATATTTATATTCTTTTAATACTAAATTAAGACTAATTAAGATAAATACTTTCGGTTTTTATACTATTACATTACATATTTTCCTTTACACGTTAATATTTTAAAATAAGTACAATTTATTATTTAATCAATCTTCGACGACCCGTTAGAAAAGATTATGAACATTTATTTGATTATATAAATACTAAAAACGTGATTAATAGTATTACATAACAATCACATTTGCAATCAGAATCATCGGTATTTTAGAACTTGCAACAGAAAAAGTTTAATTTTTCAAAAATTTTTGATACAAGAGAAGTACCGAAAATACTATTTAAATTATACGTATTTATGTATATGCTTTTGATTTCTTATATTTATATAACTTAATTTTAGGAAAAAAAAATTAAGATAATTAAAGAATTAAATTTATTAGTATTGATTTCGTATTATTACCGACAAATGTTAAATATGAATATAATGAATGCAATGAACCAGTGGCTTTCTCTGAGACAATTAGATAAAAAATTGCTAAATCATAAAAAAATGTAAATATATTAATTTAAACAAACTTCGCTCATATAATAAAACAAAAAATATGAGCTATAAAGAGGAAGTGTTCCATAGAAAAATGTAGATTGTGTTTTAAAACCTAAGTTCTATGTTCTAAGAGAGTCGACTATGTAAATATCTTGTAATATAAAAAGTCAAAGAAAAATCGATATAGCCTACATTTGTACAAAAAACTGCCGCTAGTAAAGCTGTAATAAATAATAAGTATAATTAATATTAACTGGAATCACAAATATAATGAAATATTATAAACGTACTGCTAAGGTTATGTTACATGAGACAATTTAAAACACTGCTTTTCTTAATTAAAATATGAGTTCACGATACAAATCTAATAATAAATTTAGGCATAAATATCAATATGATGATGAACAAAAGAAAAGTAAATACGATTCAAAATTACCATACAGTACAGATTATGATAAAAAAGGGATTTTAGACCAAAAAAGTGATTTTTCTCAAGAAATCACTAATAAGAATACCGAAGACTTTTATTTTAGTAAATATAAGCATGAATTGAATAAAATATTCTCAGGAAATTCAAATGTAATCCAGGATACTGATGATTTTTGGAGATTTGTTAATAAATATGAAACTGTACAAAAAAAACTACAAACTCCAGATATTTTACCTAATTTTTCATTAAATACTATCGGTGTGCCAGAAACATACCACAAATTACATTGCATAAATTTCAAATTAAGTTATAATTTTAATGAATTATTTGCACGTGTAATGCCAGTTAAAGCATTAACAAAAGAACGCTTATTGAAGTTTCAGAACATAATTATCTTATATTTAGACTTTAAGCAAAAAGAAAAATTTGCCAAGCTAAAAAAACTCAGGAAATCACAAGTAAATCTACCAGTTTATCAATATAAACATGAAATTATTGAAACAATAAAACAGGAACAGGTAGTTATAATAGCTGGTGATACTGGTTGTGGAAAATCCACTCAAGTGCCTCAATACTTATATGCAGCAGGTTTTCAAAAAATTGGTACATACAATATAAGTCTTATATTTAAGATTACAAATATTATATTGAACAAACTATAACTTTTCAAGAAATATTATGTTATACTAAAAAAATACTTTTTATAGCTTGTACACAACCAAGAAGAATAGCTTGTATATCTTTAGCAAAACGTGTTGCTTTTGAAACATTAACAGAAAACTGCAATGATGTTGGTTACCAAATTCGTTTTGAAAAGCAAAGAAATCAAAATACCAAAATTACATTTATAACTGAAGGTCTTTTGTTAAGACAGGTAACAATAAGACTATAATAAATGTCTAATAATATAGTTTACATGTTAAATGTTATAACTGTAATATATATCTTATATATTGTATGTTTTCCATAGTTATCTGGAGAATTTGAATTATTACCTTATGATGTAATTGTTTTGGATGAAGTGCATGAACGTCACCTACATGGAGATTTTCTTCTTGGTATTATGAAATGTATTATTAATCAAAGGCAAGATCTAAAATTAGTACTTATGTCTGCTACAATTAATATTGAACTTTTTAATAATTATTTTTCGAAAGAAAATGTTAAAGTAATACAGGTATATTTATAATCATTTAACTGACAAACCCATTAAGAATGATATTATGATATGATATGTAATTAACTAATTTATAGGTTCCTGGAAGGTTGTATCCTATTCAGTTATTGTACAGGCCTGTTACTATAGAAGATATTCGATATAAAAATGATAGATTCAATCCAAGTCCTTATATACAAATAATGCAAATGATTGATCAAAAATATCCAGGTAGAAGATTTTACTTTCTTATAAAAAAAATTAGTCACTTGTATCATAGTAATAATTGATATTTTCAGCTGAAGAAAAAGGCGATTTATTAATATTTTTAAGTGGAATGAGTGAAATTACTGCAGTTGTAGATGCTGCAAAAGAATATAGTCAAAAAAAAAATAATTGGATTATCTTAGCACTTCACAGCACTCTAGCTATTAGTGAGCAAGATAAAGTAAAATTTTTTACATGTTTGCTTTAAAAAATTCATGTTTATAATCCTGATATAACTGATGTCATATTTTCTTTTTTAAAGGTATTTGATTTTGCTCCTGAAGGAGTGAGAAAGTGTATTGTATCTACTAACATTGCTGAAACTTCTATTACTATAGATGGAATAAGATTTGTTGCTGACAGTGGAAAAGTAAAAGAAATGAGTTATGACCCATCATGCAAAATGCAACGACTCAAAGAATTTTGGATTAGCAAAGCTAGCGCAGAACAACGGAAAGGAAGAGCTGGTAGAACTGGACCTGGAGTATGTTATAGGTATCATAGTCAATTATTAAACTAGAATATATATTTCGTAATATTCTCATGATTTAATGTACTAAGATCTTAAATCATAAACTATTTTTTTATAGATTATACTCTGAAGAAGAATATATGTCTTTGGAAAAATACTCAACTCCTGAATTACAACGTGTACCTCTAGATTCCTTACTTCTACAAATGATTGCAATGGGACTTCCAGATGCGCGAAAATTCCCATTCATAGAACCACCTTCACCAGAAAACATTGAAAATTCTATATTATCTTTGAAAGAACATGTTAATATACTTATATAAGACACATAATAATTTATACACGCGAGTACGATTAATATAAATAAAATAATATTTCCAATTTACAGGGTGCGCTAACGGATAATGAAAAAATAACATGTATTGGAAAAACACTTGCACGACTACCTGTTGATATAACAATAGGGAAAATGTTAATAATGGGTTCTATTTTTCACCAAGTAGAACCAGTCTTGTCATTAGCTGCTGCCTTAAGCATACAAACACCATTTACAAATAGAGCATATAGGGATTCAGAATGCGAGGTAATAAAATATAATTTATACATATTTGACATATAAAAAACAATAATCTTGAAAAATAATTCTGAAGACATCTAGGAAAAAATTGGAATCTGATCATGGTGATCCAATAACATTACTAAATGCATTTAGAGAATGGTTAGAAGTAAAACAACAAAGTTCTCAAGAATCCAGAGGTAGTGGTAACAATAGTAGAAAATGGTGCAAAAGAAGAGGTTTAGAGGAACAGAGATTTTATGAAATGACAAAATTGAGAGCACAGTTTAAGGAATTACTTCAGGTAAATTATTAATTTTCTAATATTAGCTTATCAAACTTTATTTAAAAATTAATTGCTTCTAACAGGATTGCAAATTACTGAGAAGTCTCCCAAAACCAAATTCTTCTATGTCCAGTGCAGAACGCGCTATAAGACATGGAGAGCTTAAACTTTTAAAATCATTAAAAAGAACCTATAAACAAAGTGAACCTAGAAAGCGAAAACAATTAAAACTAGAATCATTTGATATTCAATTAGAAGATAATGATCATGATGATGGTGAAATTGACATAAAAGATATCGAATTTCGAATGAAAAATGATCCAAATCAAGTGCAAAATCTATTAACAGCAGCCACTGCATGTAGCTATAAAGATTTAACAATGTTAAAATTAATACTCTGCAGTGGTTTATATCCACAATTTGCATGTGCCGATGAATTTAATTATTGTAAGGTAATAATATTATCATATATATTTAAAATAAATTAATTATTCGTCGTTACATAATATAAACCTTTGCAGACAACAAACGAGCAACTGTTTCATACAAAAGCAAAACCATATATTGCTTTACACCCAATGAGTTTCTTTGGAAATCATCCCCAAGTATTGCAATTGGAGGAAGCTGATATTGTATCAATACCAGGTTTTAAAAGTAAAACTGCCGTTAGTCCAAAACATACAATATTAACATATTTGTAAGTTTTTTTAATAATATTTTAAGATAGCATAAGAAAACTTCTACTTTGATTGATCATATATTAATTTAACAGATCTCTTTTGGAGACAACAAAGCCTTATCTAGTAAATACACTTAGAATGCCTGCTGCACAAACATTACTTTTATTTACACGTGAAATCGACACAAATAGTACATTTTCAATGTATGTATATATTATATATAATGAAATTGAAAAACAAATCTTTATTGAATCAATATCTGTTTATTTTTTATAGAATAATATGTGATTCGTGGTTAGAATTAAAATTTCCTATACCTGATAGTGGTCAGATTTTACTGATGAAAGCTACCAAATTACGACATAAATGGGATTTCTTATTAAATCAACAATTACAAGGTATTAAATGAAACATGTAAGAAATATTAAGTTAATATGTAATATTATAAATGTATTTATATTGTCATTTCCATATTATATTTTAAAAAGTAATACATAAATATTTTACAGATTCAAGTACCAGCAGTGATGAAAATCAGGATTTCAGTGAATTTGAGTACACACTTACTCAGGATTTAATTGAATATATGCATACTACTGTTCCATATACACTAAAACGGCTTTTACCGGCTGATCTTAAAACAATATATGTGGGATGTGGTGAAAACAGTATATTGATAGATCCAAACCCTTTTCAATCAGATTTTGTAGTAATACCCAACTCAATTAAAGGAGGAGTTCACGTAACAAACACTATTACATATAATTGGTAAATTAATAATATATTTTTACAACAAAACAGAATAATATAAAGTAACCAAAAAGTATAATTTCTTTTTAGTGTAAAAGAAACTGAATGGAGTGATCGACTTTCTACAGAAATTTTAGTAACACAATGGCATTGTTCAAATTGTAACATGCAAGCAATTCTAACAAGCATAGAAAAATTACAACACCAACAATCCTGTGTTAAAGCAGATATAAAAGATGTTGAAAAACATGACAATATTAAACGTAAACCTAATGCACAAGCATATGAATGTCCTGATTGTGCACAAATATTATACTTGACACCAATTGAAATTCTTAAACATAAAAAATCTCATGTTAAATAAAGTATTTATTTGATAATATAATAATGTACATTAAATCTTATATTTCATTATAGAATAAAGCAATATCTTTCATATAGTGACATTTTACATTTTTTGTATATACATTCATTGTAAGTTTATAAATTAACTATATAATCTTTTTACAATATATGCATATATAAAATTATGTCCATGGTAAAAAGTTTGAGAACATAAAACAACCTACAACTCCATATCCTAGAAAATAGAAAAATATAAGTTTATCTTTCAAAGTATATTTCTTTTTTGTTAAAAAGAATACTTTCCATTTAGAAAATACATTTTCCTTATCATCATATAAATTATTATCATTATTAGGACATAAATAACACATTGACAAAGCACAATACCAATATATCAATGGACTTGCTGAACTTATTAAACGGGTGCTTACTTGAATGTGTACAAATAGAATACAGAAGATAGTTAAAAATAAACCATGAATAACAAATACTAACATTTCAGTTGGATATTTTTTTCTTTCAATTTCTACATTATTTCCAATACCTTTAATAAATCCCAATGTATAAAAATACTTCTTATGTTCAAAAAAATACTCCTTTATACATCTAATCATAATATACAATATTGGAAATGCTAAAATAAAGTTTGGTATTTGTTTTATTTCATAGTAATTTAGAAATCCTACATTCCAATATCTTTTTTGTATGTAAGAATATGCCATTGGAATTTTTGAATGGCACCATTCTACATTACTATTACCAGGCAACACTAAATTGTTAACTATACTAAAATTAGTAATATGTTCAGGAATAGATGTTAGATTTAAATTAGGAGTACAAAACATAAGATAATTATATGTTTGTAACAAAATAAATGGAATTATTGATATAATTATTGTATTAAACATTAGACAAAATATTTTTAATGTACCTATTTTAGAAATAAATTGACAAAGTGTTTTTAATGAAAAGTTTACATTTTTTTCTGTATAAGTATGTAACAAATTTTGCAATTGATAATATATAGGGAAACCAATATTAACTATTCCATTAGATCTTGTAAGAATGGATAAACCTATTGGAAAAGATACATATGGATCTAATTTAATGGATCTTAACATACTGTAATATGATAAGTACGCAAATAAAGATTCTGAATAAACAGCTGAAAAGAATATGGTAGCTGGGTTTATGCAATACAATATTGCTGCTTTATAAGCTACACTTGTTGATTTTAACACTGCCTTACTAAGATCATAAAATATAACAGCAGATTTTACAAAACATATAATATTAATTAACATAGCTGTAATAAGTATAGAACTATGAACATTTAATACAAAGAATATTTTTCTTATAGGAACAGAAATAATCCGAAGTAACATAGGATACAATGGATAGAAGGCCAATGTGTTCTCATATGTATAACCATATTTTGCAATATGCAAAAAGTATTCACCATCCCATCGTGTAAGACCACTAAATAGAAATGTTACTATACTGTCATATAATGAAATTTGTTCAGAATTATCAGTAGGAGCTTTAAATGCATCTGCATTGTGATCAGGACATATAAAATTAAAGAAGAATTGTAAATTTAAAACTATTATCCTACTAATTATTGCAAACCAAAAAACTTTCCTTCGTGCTTCATACATTCTATTACAGCACATAGCAATATTTTGATTTAATATTGCATTAATTATACTTCTTCTATTAAAATTCAATTTAAATTCTTTTCCAGTTGTTAATATAAATTAATTTCTCTGATAATAGGCATTCTCTTACTATATGTAGACAGAAAGATTTCAAACGTATTATGTAACGTATTCCTTTCTCTCAAACTCATAATTGTTATATTACAAGAATGTGTGGCTAAAAACAAATATTTAAATTATATTATGTTAATGACCTTTTTCTAATTGTCATAATTTATTATATATTTTCTATTTATCAAATATTTTTACTTATTTTCCTTTATTTTTATTACATTGTTTTTCATTATTTTTAATTAAAATTATTTTCTGTTTAATTATAATATTGTAATATTGTTATAAATATGACCTACCTACGATGCCAAGTTATAAATGAACTTAATTTGTACAGCAATCAATATGATCACCAACATATTTCAACATTCAATATCCTGAAGGCCATCAGTACAGCATCGAACTTAAATATTCTGAAATCAAGAGTACACACATACATATTGCAATTTTCAAATGAATCATTATTTTTTTTTTTTAAGTAAGCTACACGATACAGGAATTTTTTAAAATTCAACTTAGTAATGCAATTATTCACTTGCTATCAGTATCCTAATAACTAAGAGTCATTAAATAAGAATATAATTTTTAAAGACATAATATACATGTGTTTATTGTAAATTCATTTTTAAAATTACAAAAGCATGATTTTATTCTGCATATTCAATTCTATATAAATGCGATACTATTGCATTTATATATACTTTTTCAGCTTTGTCTCATTACTATAAATATATTTTATTATACAAAAAAATTTTATCATATAAAAAAATTATACAATTTTTCTCAGACATGTAGCAGTTATATTTTTACACCACAAACTTTTTTAGCATAATCTACAATATGATGATCTTTTGGTGTGCATTCATATTCAATATTTTCTGCATATGGCATAGGTACATCAATACCAGTGCAACGGACTGCTGGTGCATCAAGCTGGAAAAATATTGGGTTTTCCATTATTGTTGCCACAATTTCAGAGCCTACTCCACATATAGGCCAACCTAATTCAACACTCATAAGTCTGTGGGTTTTTGTAACAGATTTAAAAATTGTATCCCAATCTATTGGTCTAAGAGAACGTAAATTAATCACTTCTGCTTCTATCCCTTCTCCTGCCAGAATTTCTGCTGCTTGCATTGTATACAAGGTAGCTTGACCATGTGCAGTTAAAGTAATATCTTTACCAGGTTTTTCAATTTTAGCTTTACCAATGGGTATAACAAAATCTTTATCCATAGCTTCATCTGATACAGGAAATTGAACATTATATAAAACTTCACTTTCTAAAATTACAACAGGATCAGGATCTCGAACAGCAGCTTTTAAACTACCCCTATAATCTTCACAAGTTGTTGGTGACATAACTTTTAAACCAGGTATGCTCATATACCATCCTCCAAAACACTGAGAATGTTGTGCTGCTAAACCTTTAGCATTACCATTTGGACCACGAAATACAATGGGTACAGGATATCTTCCTGCAGACATGTAAAGATTTTTAGCAGCAGCATTTACTATTCGATCAATAGCTTGCATTGAAAAATTAAATGTCATAAGTTCACATATTGGTCTTAGACCAGCAAGTGCTGCTCCGATGGCTAAACCACAAAATCCAGCTTCTGTTATAGGTGTATCAATTAATCTTTTGTCACCATATTTTTTCCAAAGACCTCTTGTTACTTTATAAGCACCATCATATTGTGCAACTTCTTCTCCCAAAATAAATACATTTTCATCTCGTGCTAATTCTTCGTCAAGAGCTGCATTTAATGCATCTCTTACAGTCATTTGTGTAACATATTTATAGCTTTGTTTTTGTAAAATACGTATGTTTGACAACATAGTATTCCTTAAGAAGCATATGAAATGCATTTTACATCATAAAAATATAATTATAGTATATTATAAGTTGTGTATTTTAAAACTATAAAATTTAAGACGAAACAATATATCTATTTTCCTTCTTTATATATTTCAGGTTAGACGATATACTTGTATAACAAATTACATACATTAGACATTAATTTTTTTACTTTTGGCAGTATATAATAAAAAATGGGTAAATAGTGATACATCAGACTACACTATTACTTATTAATTTATTATTTTATTATTTAAAGACTTTTTTGTATGACAATCATATATAAAGATTATATAAGACTTAATAATTTCAATGTATTTTAAACTTCATATTATGAAATACAAAATCACTTTTCCATGGCCTACTTAAAAGAATAAATGTTTTCGCACATATGAGTATATATATATATATATTCTATATTCTACATCAACTTCTAATAAAAACAATCTTAATCTTAGAGACAAATATTTTAAAAATCGTATCAAAATTAATACATTTTATAGCTGACACGATAAAAATAATGCAATTATGAAAAATAATGTTTCCAGTAATAACATAAATCGACTTTTTTAGTGTAACAGTAACATACACAACAATTCGAAAATGGTTTTAAGTACAATTTTAAATACAGCTAAAACTGTATATTTGTTTTCAACTTAACATCAAAATTGCATTTATTCTAATTTTTTTAAAAGAGAATACCATACCATTTAAAATGTACGATGGGAAATACTGTAATAAATACATTTTATTAAATTATACAAAATTTGATAAATGAATTTGTAAACCTTTTCTAACCTATTCAGAAGAAAGAAAAGAATATTTAATTTATCTTAATTCTAATATACATATATTAAGTTTGAAATATTACGCGTTTTTATCAGTATTATCATAATAGTAATTGATTAGATTACCTTTAGTATAAATATATCAACTAGACTTATTAAACTCTACTTTATTTTAAATTAACAGCAAATAACAATATCACTATCCATTGACAACAAAAACTCTAAGAAGTCAAATGAGGAAATAAATTATTTTTAGTTTTCTTAAAGCTTATAATGGAGAAATGTAATATCTAATTTTTATTTTTATATTTATTAATACATTATTTAATAGATTTAATTGTTACAATAAAATTTAAATAACGAAATCTAGTGACTACAGTTCTAGTTAACGGAATAGGCACAAAATGAGATCATATGAGATTTTAATAGTTAATTCCTTAACAATTAAATTCGGCTGTCATATAAGCTTTGATGTTTCACTGAGATATTAAATAGTCATTTTTATTGTGCTCACTTCTATGTTTATATAAAATTAAATGTATCAGTTTATTGTTTCACCACCTATTATAACTGATATCTTCTGTATACTTTTTTAATGCTGTAAATATATATATAATGTAAAGTATTATGTGTGATAACAATTGTGCCATAATAAAATCATTAACAATAATTTCTTATATATTCTTATGTAATTTCAGTATGGTATGATATACATAATCTCGTTTTAATCATAGAAAGATATAAAGACTATAATGAATAAGGTTATGTTTACAAATGTCATAGCTTTTAGTAAATTACTAAAAGTAAATCATGAAATTACAAAATTTGCAACTAAATTTCTACATATACGTAAGTATTTTAAAAATTAAATATAATATCTGCAGTATTAAATACAATATAAAGAATAATGTGACAATTTTGCTTCTAGAATTTCAAATTCTCTTTTCAAAGGAAGATGAAATGTCTGAGAGTCCAAGAATGCGTGAATTTAGAAAAAAATTAAGAGAACGTACACCTATAGGTATTTATTTATTCTAAGAAATTTATTATAAGTTCATAAAAATAGTGTTAGTAAAATAAAATTGTGAAACATGCAACAGAAAAATTGGAAGAGCTGGAAGAAGGCAAACATCCTTATCAAGAAAAAGAACCGTTGAAACCATTTCCAAATGATACTAATCCAGAAACAGGTGAAGTAGGAGGTCCACGTGGACCAGAACCAACACGATATGGTGATTGGGAAAGGAAAGGTCGAGTAACAGATTTCTAAATATTTTTTAGTTCATTGTATGTACATAAAAAATATAGTTTATACAAGATGTAGAATTAAAAACAGGTATAATTTAGCAATTTAAATTAGAATAAAAATCTTATTGTGTATATGTATAAAGTATAAAATAATAAATATTATATTTACATTTAAAAAATGTAACCTTCATTTTTAGAGAATCATGCTTTATTCTATCATACCATACTTTTACAAACATTTTTAACTAATCGGTAAACAATTAAATATCAAATTACAATGATAAAAGGTAAATATAAACATCTGACAACTTATATAAAATTGTATATATGTACATAGATTATACATACATATTTGTAAGAAATGTGTTGTCAGAAGTATAACAAAAGAATAAGGATATTACGAGATATTACAAATATGGATATTTTGAAGTTAAAGCTCTTTTTGAAACATATTAATACTAGTATAGTCGATTCCATAAATAAAATTTCTACAAAATCATTAATATATACTAAATCGAAAGAATTTTCAACAGGTATCCAACATAGATATAAGCCATCATTTGTAAAGCAATAATTTTGATAATTTAATACTAGATACTTCTTTGCCATATGCATACATAGGTAGCTTATTGCGAGTTAAAGAACCAGAGGCAAAAGGTGAGAAAAAAGAATCACTAAGAATGAAACAATTTCATAAAAAATTAAAATTGCAACCTATACCTAGTAAGTATAATTCGTAATATGTTACATGAAATAACAGTTAAAATTAATATGATATTTGATTACCATAAATTTGAGATACAATCATTATAAAAAGATATAATAATAGGGGTACCTCCAAAAGAACGTTTTGTGGACTTAGTACTAGTGGAAACTGATCCAAATAATGGAGAACTAATAACAAATAGCGAAAAAGATCCAACGAAGTGGGGGGATTGGCAAAATGGTGGGCGGGTGAGCGACTTTTAATTCAAAATTCTCATTTCAAGATATAAATATATAAAATATGATGAAGTAACACTTGATTCGTTTAAATTTATAAAATTTATTGTACTACTTGTAAATCTTGTTTGTTTATTAAATAATATTGCAAGTTTCTTCTACTCTTTTATGTACATATCTGTAAAAAAAACTACACCAATATGTTGGCAGACAGAACATCTTAATTGAACGACATAATAAACAAAAATAAATATAAAATTTAAAACATTTGTTTCAAATGTAATTATTGAAACTGTATAAGGAGATAAGTAAAATATATTTCTTTTAAATAAAGTCCTAGTTAATATGATCATCCAAAATATGTTCATAAATATGTTTAATGATAGAAAATAATAGTTGAAAATATAATAGTAAGCAATATAATATAATAGAAATATTGTATAAGTAAAATATGATACTATAAGGACAAATATTTTAGGTCGCTATTTTATTTAAAACATTCTAACATTTTAATTAAAATATTGTTCATATATATTTTTTATATTTTAGTAAAAATAAAATACTATTTTCGTTTAATATATAACATATATTTAAAAATAACTAATTTCATTTTTTAATAAGAACAACCAGTTTTATTCATAGATGATACAGTAACAAAAATTCAAATTTTTTAAATTCAATAAGTTAACATGATGTAATGATATCTTTTTTATAAAGTTGATAATTTTTTTTAATGCAATTGCAGACCACAGTTGTACGTTTTTATTTTTTACATTATAAACCGATTCTCAAATAAACAATTTGCATTACTTCCATGTAATATACTTTGATTGTACAATAAGGAAGTTATGTAATTTTTTTGGCATAAAAAATTACTTTTATCTTTAATTATATACAAGGTACTTATTGAAATTATTAAATCAATATTATAAAAAATTCAGAAATAACGATTATTAAATATTTTTTATATCAAAGTTCTTTTAAAAAAGTAGGTGAAAATATTACATTAAAAATGTATGATTGACATAAAATTAATGTTCATAGATACAATTATAGCATTCTCTATGTCAGATTGTTTTCTAAAATGCATTATTTTATATTTACAGCATAGTTTCATTTTACAGTATGAATACAGTTAATTGTCAAATCACACTTTCATGATACGCGATACACAAAATACAAAATTTTTTTATGAAACGTTAAAATTAAAAATAGCGAGATATTTACAAAGTGGTGGCTCTTACAGCGTAATATTTTCGTTCTACTCCTAACAGATCCATAGACGAAGTATCGAAAATAATGCTCATATAGCATGGTTTCCATTCAATGAAAAAATTATTTTTTTGCTAAGCTGAATTATTTGCGATAAATACATTGCAGATCTATTATTTGTCATTGAAGACCTTATAATAAGAAAGACAATTTCTTAGTTAGTCCTAATTACAAATTGAAAAGCACTGAAAACGCGTATTATAATTAAGTTAAATTTGAAGTACTAATTAGTGAATGTCGTAAAATGGGAAGAAACGAATCTAAAAATATAAATATGCTTGTCCAAATAATAAATCTTCAGTCTTTCATCTAGCATCGACGGACCTGAAAATTGTAGTTTTAAGGTAGCATCGAATATTAAAGATTATAAATCTTAACATGTTATAAACTATAAAGTTTTATTGATGGCTAACACATCTCGCATCATCATGTTCCTGAGTGTCCATAAGGCATTTACCACATTTCCATGGTTGCCTACACCATTGCCTAACCATTCTGCAGGCAATTTCGTTACATCAGGGATTTGTGTATTATCAGGATTAGCATTCATTTGTTTGTCCCAATTTGATATGTACCGATTTTCTACATTCAGTGCTTCAATATATCTGTAATTGCAATATATTTGCAGTAAAATAATCAAGTATAAATTAAATTGTAGTAAAAATACTCAATTTACTTACCGTAAGTACGCATCTGAATGTAACACGCGACTTGGTCTTGGAGGAACAGCAACAAACATGGGTTCTGGTTGTTTAGCACCAGAAATGTTGCTTGTTTGCGTAGCAGCTGCTGATGTTTCTATAATAAAAAAGATACGTAAAAAAATTAGAAAATACTTGTAATAAATATTACCTTGAATTTGTTAGAAATAAATAATATACCTGTTTCCATTGGTGGCAATATCGTTGGACCTTTTGATGCCATATAGTTTCTATAATTAAAATAATGTAAATGAAAGTAAACGGATTGTAATATAAATATGAAAATATTGTTTCATTATATAGTATTTTGACATCATACTTGCTTCTTTCCGAAGGAGGTATTATACGTCCATTTGACTTAAGGATATGTACTTCCTTAACGTGCCTTGCAAGTCTTTGTACACTTGGAAATGGAGGTACAGATTTTTTCGTACGGCCACAACCACGCCATTGACATTGAAATTCGACATCTATTAGAATATATATTTAGAAAATCGAAGATTTTATTCGTCCGTGATGGTACATATTATATATATATATACAAAGTGTACAAAAAAATTGTACATATGGTATTCATCAAAACAAGCAAAAATGTCTTAATAAACGTGAGTCCAAAAATTTCGGAGTTACGAGATGTTTAATATAATCGTTCATTTCAATATACACTTCAGCACGCTTTCTTATATGTAGGAACACACACACACGTTGATCCCCGGCGTTTCCCGTATCTCTTGGCAACATTTTGCGATTCATTGTATTAACTTATTTAATGAAGTAATTCGTTTACTATATACTGTACTTTTGTACACTAAACATCCCATAACTTCAGAACGGTTTCTAGGCTCATATTTATTAAGATGTTTTGATAAATGTTATATGCCCTTAAAGTTTTTCTCCAACAGTTTTGTGCACTCTGTATATAAAATAACATAGATAGCACTTACCGCTTGCAGCATTAATAAAAGACGATTGAACATGTCCATTTTGTTCCGCAATACAATGGTCGATACAATCGGTCATATCTTCAAATTGCCAGTCACAGTTATCCCAGCAACATTCATAAACTACATCTTGTAAAGCATTAGTGCCTACTGAAACATTATTTCCTTTAAGTTGCCCACCATCTTCATTCATTTTAATTGCTCTTTCTTCCCAAGCTTGTTTTTCTCCTGCTGACAATTTCCTCCACTGAAATGTAAAAAAATATTTATGTAGTACACTTTTGTTTTAAATAATCTGACATTTCCTTAAAAATTAACTTTTTAGACCTTCTTCATAAACAAATATAAAATAGTCATGAAATGGTAAGAAATTAATTTCAATCACAGAGCTACTTTCCATATGCATATAAATAATTTATATAATTCATACAATACAATTTAGAGAACATATTAGTATAATAACAAATGCTATGCTAAAAAATGTATGATAAATAAATTATAAATAAAAATTATGAAATATATATTTTAATATTCAGATTAATTTACAAATTGTATATAATTTTTATTCAAAGGGTAATATTTATCACAACAATAATAATTTATATTTCACTAGATATACCGTACTTGTGTCATATTTGAAAGAAAGATGAAGTATGCAGAATAACATACTTTTTTTACAATATTTTACAAAAGAAGTTCATTAAATCTTTTTTTAATATTGTGTTTAAAAAATTGAATCTACATACTTTCCTTTCCTTCAGTAAATTCTTATAGTAAAAGGAAAATCAACAGTAAAAAATAAATAAATACCTCGTTGCCAACAATTCTGCTAATCTCCCCAAAGGATGAATCAGGATTGTTTTGTGTAATCTGCGTTCGCATTTTACTCGAATATAAAATATAGCCCGTAACTAATTTCTTACCCGCCGTTTTCTAAACAGAAGAAAACACAAATTATAATACCACTGCCTTATGAAAACGGATATTGATATTATACCTTTAGAGGTAAAACATCTAATTGTCGTTCTAATGTTAGATGACAAAGTTTAAACGGTGCAAAAACAAAAAATGTATATGCTGGCATATTTTTCTAAACAAAAATAAAATGAAATAAATAAAATGCAATTTATGAACAAGTTATAAGCAAATAATGTCACGATAAGGCCTACCTTTTTAGTCGACACAGGTGTCTGAGTATTGGAGAGCACCGGTTGAGCTTCTGCAGATCCAATGGACGGTGGACCACCAGCATCCATGCTGTCCTCCCCAACTCCTACTCCTACTCCCACTCCTAATCCTACTCCCATGCCTAGTACATCGGGTTCCAGCTTCGGTAACAATGGTGATGCTTCCTATACCATTTATGTTATGTTACGTTCATTATCCGTTACCGAATGTAATATGAATATTTTTTAAAATATTTTAGAGTGATGTAACAATTTCGTATATTCATTAAAATTTTCCTTGACCATAGATATCACGACATTTATATAAATATGACTAATCCTTCCTACTTCTTATTGAAGGTAATAGATTTCATCTGATTAAATACTACAATTTAATACTATATTACTATACGACTTTATATATCCTTTCAATATTTCAAGTGAACTGCTGAATAAATGTTCTAAATCTTGTAGCTATTTAAATATTAGTACTTATGCATTCCATTTAAAGCATAATGCTTTGTTTTTATATTACTTGGGTTAGAGTGACATGGAAGCGAGACTTTTTGGTGGTATTCTACGTATATCATATATGTATATACATACATGTATTAGAGATAAACCCAACAGGTGCTCTGAATTGAAATCTATTAAAAATAATATCTAGTCCTACATACTGATATCTCAAAAAATATTTTATGTAAACAAAACACAAAATATATACATAACAAATATGAAAGAAAGAAAAATGAATATGCCGGCATAAAATGAGGAACATGCTTAAATACAAATTGATGCAAAACCTGTATCACACGCAAGTGATATTTGCATATACAACAAATTTTATAACAATGTTGAAGTTGCACAATTTTTAATATGAATAGTTAGGAGCTTGCGTGTGATTATTAAAAAAACATGCATCTCTTTGTATTATTAACCAAAAGGTGAAAACTTATAAATAGAAATTACCATTTCAAATTGAGCTGAACTAGGAGTAACAGACTTGACTTGATTTTGCGTCTGAGCCACATCGCCCGGAATCTATAACACACACATCACATGCAAAGCAATGATATTCAGTTAGTTGCATATCAAATAACAAGCATATCAAATAACATATCGTTATCAAAGTTTTGCATAGAATGTTATCTAAATACTTAAATTTCATACGAACCTTAGCTGGATTAATAGGTCTTCGGAAGAAGTAAATTTCGTCTTCAGTTACTGCTGAATTATGATTAAATTTTTTTAGACCTTCTTGTCCTAATTTTTTCATGAGGCTTTTACTTTCATCGTATAACGATTCACAAATATATACATCATCTTCTGGAATTTCTGTCGGTCGACCTATATAAATATGTAAATTTGTATAAAAATAATTTTTATACAAAATAATATTTTATTAATTACATTCTTATATACTCACTACAAATGTATTCTCCATAGTCAAGGACGGCACATTTTCCAACAATGGCCACAATAGGGTGAGTACCATCAACTGTAGATAAGAATAGTTCTTGTTTGTAAAATAATTTAGTAGGAGCATGTGGTACTTCTGCAGGCATTAACAACCATGGGCCTTTAAAATAACACTTTCCACTGAAAAAATTAATTACTTGGAATAAACATTCAAATCATCAGCAACTTATAAAATATGTTACATACTCTTTTGTCGACCATATAGCATCAATTTGTGCAATTTGTTGTCTACCTCCATCTGTTGCTACATAAACAAAATCTCCAGTTTTTACAGACCCTGCACATGTATTATATTGTTCATAATATGTATTTTCTGCATCATCTGGATTATATAATATCACATTCTAAAAATATAGATATATAATATGTAAAATATGATACATAATATATATTTTCTAGTTGTAATATATCAATGTCACTTACAGGTCTTTCTTTCTCTGTCAATTTTTCTCCTTCCTCTAACTCAGCAATTTCTTCTTTGTGTTTCTCTAATCTTTCCTTATATACTGATATTACTCGCTTTGGTTCTAATGATTTCTCTCTTGGAATTAACTTTAAATGATCTGGATCAAAATTCCAGACTTTAATTTTTTTAAAAGCTCTTGCTTTTGTAGAATATCGCGATTCACATACATAAACATCTTTTTCTAAGAAACCATCAGGTTGCATTCTAAAGTAATCCTTAACACTTAGTACGCAACACCTTCCAGCTACTTTTGCCAAAGGTACAGCTACATGAGCGTCACTTTTAAATAACTCCTTGTCAAGGAATTTTCTAGATGCCACATGATAAGTTTCACTTGGTCTATAAAATAAATTGCCATATAACATTTGTTGACCTTCTGTATTTGTCCATAGACGTTCTATGAGAACCACACTATATTCCATGCCTCGTTCTGTAGGTTCTATATATGCAAAGTCCCCAGCTCTATATACTTCTTGATTAAAACTCATAGACCCACCATTATCACTATTACTTCCCTCTGTATTAGTATTCGTTTCAGAATCCTAAACAAATAAAATAAATACATTAAATATTTCTTTCCATTAAGGAATTAAATTTTATACAATATCACATACTTTTGTCTCATTGCCATCACAGCTTTCATCCTCATTAGGTAATGATAGTTCTTGTTGTTGCTTAACACGTTTTAATTCTGCAACTTGTGCAGAAAGATCAAGAAGTGTATAGTTAAGTGCTGGTGAATGTAATAAATCCCCTCCACGAGTTACTTCATCACGAGTACGTAAAAAAAATGCTTGTAGTTCTACACTATCCTCAAAAGGTTGTGAATCTGTACGTGATAATCTTCTAGCTCTTTCTAAACATGTAAATACATCTTCTTGAAAACGATCTAATCGTTTATATACTCCACGATCTAATCTTCTTTTAATCAAATCTAATGATAATCCTCGTATCCTAATATTTAACAAATTGAATTATTCATATTACATTAATAGCATAAAATAAAATTATAAAGGTAACGTGTATTTAAATTAAAAGTAACATACTTTTTCCCATCAACTATGTCGTGTTCTGGAAGTTCTGCCATGGAGTCCGAATAACACCTTCCTTCTTCATCTTGATGATTATAAAGAGCAGTGAAGATTGTTGCTAATATTTCTTGAACTGCAGCTGATACATCTGGCACACTTTCTTCATCTTCACTTAATTGTAATTTTGTTTGAAGAACTAATCTTTGTAAAATTAAAGCATCCTATAACATGATTTTTAAGTAGATTGTAATTATATTTAAAACATACTAATAGCAATAAATGTTGGAACTAATATGTTGATAAACAAAATTTGTAAAAAGAAGATTAAATGAATAATATTCTAAAAAGAATGTTGTTTACTTCTGTTTCACTCTTCTTGCATTTTTTTGATAAACGTTGATCTACTTCCTTATCTCTCATTAAACGAATAAAACAAGGTCGAACTTTTAATGCCTTTTGTACAAAAACATTATTTTCATTATTAATATTTCCTTGTTCAAACATTCTGAGCAACAATATAGTATATATATAAAAAGGTTGCAAACTTATAACTTTCACAGATATTCACTTTTCCATGTGTTTAATTTATGATTATTTTGATAAAATTGCATATTTGCACCAGTTTTATTACTGTAACTATTCATAGATAAAAGTCATTTATTATTCTGTAAAATCCTTATAAGGAACCGTATGAAATGGCAAAGCTACGAAAGAAACTAACTTCACGTAACCTCAAAAACTATAACCGTAAACAGATCGAGCTTTCCATGTTTTAGCGCGAAATTTCAATTGGACTTTTGGAATTCACATTATTCGTATTTCCTATACACCCATTATGATCATATGAATTATTTTAAATGAAATTAGAAAAAAGTTAAAATAGAATATTTTTTTATGTTTGTATTTTCTTATAAAAAAGTCATAAAAGTTATTGGCAATTACTGAATATTAACTACCTCTTTAAAAAACTTTTTTTCTTAGATAGAAATTAAAACATTAGGAACATTTTAGTAATGTTTATACAGAATATCTAGTTTTTTAATAGACAGAGCGCTTTTTGCTTCAAAAATTAAATTAATAAGTTAATGAAAGCTTTATTTTAAGCAAGTACTTAAAAGATGTACATGTATATCAATATACAAACCTTGTATATTTGCGAATCAGGTTCATTATACTTGCAAGCATTATCAAACATTAATATGAAATCTGATACGAGTTCATCCAAATTCTCGTATCCATTATTCTTTAGAGCAGACGCTATTTTTTCCATGTTCATTGGTTGTTTAATAACTTCATAATAATCAGGGTATTCATTTTTATTTGGTAATTTCATAAAAATTAAAGATAACTGTCTCCCTTTTGCGTCGTGATAATCTTTTATAGTGTCATACATAGTTTTCAATTTTTGTAAGTGTAGTGGTACAACCTTCTTAGGTCTCCTATGTGTTATAAAAAGATATATTTAATATATTATATAAAAAACATATAATACACTTATAAATTGTATTAATTACAATATTCTTAAAAATAAACCTAAATGCTTTTGTAATTATGTTATGTACTTATAATACTACATACCCAACATTTCTAGTAGGGGTAGATGCACTTGATTTTGTAGGTTTGGGTGTCTCTGGCAAAGGACCTAATTCTTTTACTTTATCCATTAGAACTCTCTCAAGGGTATTTGCATCTTCATATATTAAAGAACCTTCTTCATTGTATTGGCGACAATTGTTAAACATTAACTAAAACGAAACAATAAAAATTAATGTGAAATATATTCGTCAAATGTAATAATGTAAAAAATATACCTTAAAATCTTGTATTAATTCGTTTTCACTTTGATATTTTTCTGCCTTAATATTAGCTTCAATGGCTAACATATCAATTGGTTCTGCTATCACTTGATAATAATCTGGATATAATTTTTTAGAGGGTTTTTCCATAAACATTAACATCGGTTGCCGACCATCTTCACACTATAATATAATAAATTCTGTATTGTTAAGCTTCAGTTTCAGCAATCAAAATTGGAATTACTTACAACGTATTCTATAACACATTTAACTAGTGCATACAATCTTTTCTTCAGTGGTATATTGTCTTTATATTTTCCACGTGTTAACAGATTTGAAGCACGTTTAATAAGTTTAGGTTGATGAGAGCTATTTTCAAATTCACTATCTGAGTCTGAATCCTATAAATAGTGTTAACAAGAACAAAAAGAAATACGTAAGAAGTTTAGATTAAATACTTAATACAAAAAATCTTTTAACTCAAAATTTATACTAGTAACTCATACATATAAAAATATTTTATTACAAATTATTCATTTACTATATTGTTAATATGTTATTACATTAAATAAAAAAAAAAAAAATCCCATTATCATACAAATGACTAAAACATAAAATTTAAACAAAACATATCTTTACTTGAATAAAATAAATTTCACTTACCTGATCAAATTCTAACAGTTCATGTACTTTTTCTTGCATAATTTTCTGTAGTTTTACAGCACACTGCATGTGAAACATATAGGTATAAATAAATAATATGTATTAAAAATGTGAAATTTTTAAATTATTGTTTAATACCTTATATAATCTAGACGTATGAATATTATATTTTTTTGCATTTTCAAACATAATATTCATGTCACCAGCTACTTCACTCACAGTACCATATTCACCTTTCTACAAAAATGATGAATTAAATAAGAATAACTTATACAATATAAAACGATTTGTAGTTTTATTAATTACCTTTATTTTAGTACGAATTTGTAGTAAAGAAATAGGATTTTTAATCGTTTTGTAATAATCGGGGTATAACCTCTTTGATGGCAGTTTCCAAAAATATTCGCTCATTCTAACTCCTTATACAGAAAAAAAGGATTATTCAATACTATTTCTGTAAAATATTTTTTAACTCCAATATCATAATATTTTAAAGAAATTTCATAATATACCTTGATTGTTAGGTGCTGTTCTGATAGTTTGAAATAATTGCCACTGTGGATTATCAGCTTCTTCAGTTTCTGCAGGTTCATCTTCTTCATCATCACTTTCTTCATCTTCATCTGGTAATGTTGCAGTTTGAGCTATTAAAGACTGTGCCATAGTACGACTTCCTCTTTTACTTCTTGTTGATGGTGCTGTTGTTGCAATTTTTGGAACAGTACTGCTTAAGCCAATATCTTGCTTTCTTGCAGCTGCAGTAATAATTTTTTTCAAAAGCTTTGCATCTTTGTAAATTTGAGAACCAGGTTCATTAAATTGGCAAGCATTACGACACATTAACATTAAATCTTTTTCCATGTCTGTAATGCTACTATAGGCTCCTTCTTGAATTTTTCTTGCAACTGTTTTTAAATCTACTGGTGTTTCAATTACATCATAATATTCTGGATATAACTGAAAACAAAATTTGTCGTATAATAAATGTGTTTATAAATCAGTGATATATTTATAATATTTTATCAATAAGAATTTATCAAACTTTTTTAGATGGTTTTAGTTGAAACATTGTATGCAATGGTCTGTTATTATCAGCTGGATCTGTTGCTGTCATAACTGCTGCAAATAAATCTTCAAACTGTTGCATTGTCTCTTCATCAGGATTTGTAGAACTTTCAGATGTATCTTCTGCATCTTCTTGTTTCGTTGTAGCTTTCCGAGCCTGTATAATTAACATTACATTAAGTATTTATAGATTAATTACTTGTATATAATTACATTTTTGCTTACCAGTCGTCCTACTTTTAGGATAAGTTTTCCTTTAGGTTCTGGATCTTCATATTCTTCCATAATGCGATTTTTTGTATTTATACATAATTCCCAGAGTTCAGTGGCATCTTTATATTCAGGAGATGTACGCTATTTTAATGAAATAATATTAATAACTTAAATATTAACTGAAGACCATATAACATATTGTTTTAAAATATATACATCTGTGAGTCAATATATATTACCATATAAAAAGCTTTTGCATTATTAACCATGAGTTGAATATCAGCTGCTAAATCATCCATGTCCCTGTATTCATCTGTTTTTAGTTTCTGCTGAACCTTTAGTAGGTCTATAGGATTTGTTACAACTTCATAATAACCTGGTTCTTGTCTACGTTTAGGCACACGTATAAATGCATCACATAATAATGTTCCATCTTCTTTCTTTTGATTACGTAGAACATCATATAACTGTTGGCACAGGTCACTCTAAATATTTAATAAAATAAATATTAATTTTTGGTGAAATATTGAAAATTTTACTAACAATGATCTCAAATAATATATAACAACTTACAGGATCTATTTTTTTCCGTCTCTTTGTCGGTTCAGGTGGTATATCGTCACCATCATCTTCTGTGCCTCGACTTGCAACTGAAGATGTTCTACGGCGCTTGTTCATCTTGAACAATCTTAGAAATCATGCAAAATAAACATGTGCACAAACAAATATACATTAATACTTTATATCAATATGGATCTATTGTATTACAATTTCACATCTATGTCATGATGTCAATATAAAGGATATCCACAGGAAAGATTAACTACATGTTATGCCTGGCTAATACAATGTAATTACATCACTTGAATCCACAAAATAAAAATGTGAACAGAGATTTTATAAAAAGAATTTCATATACAATATATTCATTTACTAAATGTGTTACTTTACAAAGAAATTCCTTAGCGTACGTATTAAGTATGAAAATAGTCGAGATACACAACTGCAGCTAAGAAAATTTCGCCGCCATGATATGTCGCCACTGTGCTTCAAAATGCACAAATCTACAGCATTTCAATTTTTTGATGTAATGCTGTAAATAAACCCATCTTGGTTGGAATTTAGTATAAAAATTATAAAATGTTCGCACTTGAATAACTGATGAATTAACTAAAGAGTACCACAGAAGTTTACAACAAATCATCAAAGTAAAATTTGCCGCCATATCAAAACCTCACTGTATCTTTAACATTGTTCGTCCACGAATATCATTTTACTTTTCGAGGCACTGGTGTTATCATTTTCTGAAATCCTCACCTGTCGTTAAAATTTGTATAAAAAGTTTTTCATTAGTATACAACATGTAAAATAAAAGCGTTACAAATGTACTCCACTTTTCATCTGCAACGCACGATGACACACGACTTGACGAACGCCATGCCGTAAGCAACCGCGGGTTTATAATCACACGAATTGTACGATCCTATAGCCAGAAATAGAGACTACTTCATATGTCCTTTCATACATAAATCTACTTAGTCGATAAGGTAGATTTATTTTAAAAAATTGTATCTCTCAATGTATGTGCATATAATATAATTTACTGAAATTTATATCTAATAAAAGTACTGCAATGATTACTGTAATGAACATTTTAGTAAAATATTTTTCATACAGAAGAAAATGTTTTTATAATAAAAAATAATCACGCTTACATTTCGTAACTATTCAGAATTTATAACAATGTTAAATTTTCAGTATGCTATGCTATGAATAATGCTCAACAAGGTCTTGAATATTTTGTCAACTCAATAAGTATTTTCTTTACTTTTGGGAAATTTTTTATTTTTATTTTATCAATTTTATTAATATTTTCCTATTTACGAGTTTTATAATCATTCAATTTGGAAACTAATAACTTTATATATATATTTCGATGTATATAATATAATAAAATATCGTATATTTGATTTCTATTTTGTTTCTTTGAGAACAATATTAATAAAAAATAATTCAATTCATAAACAGATTAACATTTGTTTATAATTACGATTGTAATATAAACTATTACAGTTATATGTATATACAATATACATATGTAAATAATATAAAATATATGAATTATACAAAGGGATAAATTGTGTATTAGAATTAAATTTTTTTTCAATTTTTCTAAAATTACTGCCACAAAACGATTTTATTGAGAACTAAATACTTCTTAATTTGTAATAATTGCTATTTAAAACTCGATTATTGTGTATCGATACTTTAAAATTCGATATATCTTCATAGCAATGCAGTGTGTAAGTGGGTAGCATGAAGATATTGACCGTTCTTGTGTGTGTGTGAATGCATCGAATTGTGACTTAACTACATTGGTTGCCATTTCGGTTCTCCTGGAGTTAGGGTGGGCAAAAAAGGTAAAATTTTACGTAATAAATAAATTGTTAATTGTTGATATTAGTGATAACCAAAGGTATACTCTTAATGTAATAAACTACTAACTGTACTAGATCTAAACGTATATCGTTTCGTCTATTAGAATTTTTTATAAAATTTAATGTGTTAGATAACAAATGAAAATGGCGATCAATATGTAACATTATCTTAAAATTAAGTATTTTCACATAAATTTAATATTAGAAATTATATAACTTTTAATTACTGATTTAATAATGATAATTCATAATTTTATATTTGATCAAATTTATTGACTTTGATATTGATATTAAATATTATTTTAATGTTTTGCTAAAACATTTCTTGTGTATATGTGGATGTAAGATCATGATTATAATTGAAATTTTGTATTACATACATACGTAATGAGATTTATGTTTAATTGCCAAATGAAGTTCCTACATATAATTTCATAAGCTATATAGGTGTTATGCTGTGTTTTAAGAACATTATAATTTTTAATAAATAGCAAATAACATTTATTAATTACATTAACATTGACCAATTATTTTTGTTAAATTTACGAAAACATTCTACAGTAAGAAATATTTCATTTTGTATGTGTCATTTTATATTTAATATTTTTGTGTGATTTAGCATACAATGGCAAATAAGGTATTACTATCATGCTTGCGACAAAATACTCCAAAGTGTGCAAATTCCATTCGTGGATTATCAGGAGTACCTGCAATTCCTGACAAAATTGGTAATAGGGATATAGTAGGTCATGGGTGGAATGGAGAAGCAGCTTACTTAGATCGATGCGATTTTCCATTGCCTGCAATTCGTTTCAAACCAAATACTCCAGACATAATGGTAAAGTAATTATTATACTTAGAGTCTTTTAAACATAATTTATAATATTTTACCTTTAAATATCATTCTATAATCAATTAATTTCTTATACACTAATATCTCAATTATATTGTTTTAACTATATTATTATAGTTTTTATATTATAGTATTTATTAGTTTAAAATGCACATCAAGTATGAATATCAAACATAAAAAATGTGAATTAACCAAATTAAAATATGAATCTTTATACAGGCATTGCGAGAAAAAGAAAAAGGTGATTGGAAGAAATTATCAATAGAAGAAAAAAAGATATTATATCGAGCCAGTTTCCGTCAAACATTTAGTGAATTTCAAGCCTCAACAGGAGAATGGAAAGGACATATTGGAATGGCACTCATTGGTGTGGCTTTTAGTCTTTGGGTAGTCATGTTTCTTAAAACTTTTGGTAAGTTTAAAAAAGGATAATATTTATAAAATATGTTACATTTATCTTTATTTATTTATAAGATATATTAGTAAAATAAAACAGTATATATATTTCTTAGTATATATATTTCTCTTTATTTAAACCTCAATACAGCAGGTAGATCAATTATAGTAAAACATATTCTTTTAAATATACTAAAAATTTAAATATAGCATTTGTTTAATACTATATAATATATAATCTTACAGCATACCCACCATTACCAGAATCATTTAATTTGGAAAACAGACTTGCACAACTGGAACGTATGAAAATACTTGAAGTCAATCCTATTAGTGGAATTAGTGCGAAAAAATAAATTTAATTTGCTTATGTTTAAAAGCATAGTAAAAAATATAGTGTATTATACACTAACAATTGTTTAATATAAATGTTCTGTATAAGGTTAGTAAGAAAAAACATTAATAAATTAAATATTTCTCTCAAAATAAGAAAACCTTTTTATGCAATCTTTGGTTGTCTCCTGCATAAATTGTAAATACTGTTCTTATGCGCATCAGGATTTTGGTCTACTTTAACTTCTATCACTATTTCTATTAATTCCTTGAATTAATTTTATTAGGTTTACAAAGCAGTCATCAATGTTAAATTATCATTGGGTATCAATATCTCATTCATATTCCTTGTTCCTTTTTCTCATTCTCACTCGAATTCTTTCTAGCCACCCAAATGAATGTTCTAATATCTCGGACTACGGATGCTTAAGTGAGCAGCAGTTGTACATATTTTATATTGCATAAACACATTACGGTTTAACATTGTTATTATTTATTTATTATTTCGATCTTTTTAGTTAAAATTTATTACAATTACTTGAGATAAGTGGTTAATATTGAATTATATGAAAAAATATCTACTGTAAAATATGTACTTTAGTTTAAAAAAATAAATAATGTAATAAAAAATACTATAATTAGATATAAATCTTTTTAATGACATTTTATGTATATCAATTTAAAGGTACGCGTCAATTTGAGAGTAAAACTATCGCGAATTGTTTTCGTGAATATTTCTCGAAAGTGGACTATTTGATTTGTTAATGAGAAATACTCTCGAGAACAACTCATGATAGTTTTATTCTGAAGTAGACGCGTACCTTTAAACTTTTCAACTAAAACATTCTATACATTCTTCTTGTATAAAAATAAGAAACATAATAAAGAATAATATAATTATAGTACGAGTTGCATAGTTCAAAAAAGAAATAAATTAAGAATTAATTTGTTTCTTTATGTTTGAAGGCTTTATTTTATCTTATTATTATTACATCTCACTATCTTATTTTTATGTGTTAAAAGTAGGAATCATTTTAGCTCTCAAACTGAATTCTAAACATGTGTTAGTTTGCTTATAATTTACTTGTTATTATTTTGTACTATGCAATTTTAGAAATAGATCTATGACTACATTATTTAAAATTAGAAAGATAATAATAATAATACAAGAAAACCTGTTATTACTGTTTATTAAATTTGTCGTTTTACATTTTTAAATAATTTTTGAAAATAGATAAACATAAATCACAAATTATTAATAATAAATTCTTACGAAAATTTGATTCTAATTGAAAAATTTATAATCATCCTTGCAGATTAATCAGCGGTAGTAACAATAACAATAGTAATAATAATTACATAGCTTTAAGAATGTAAAATCCACATTTTTTGCTGGTCACATTGTGGTTTACATACACCATACATACATGTATACACACACATATGTATGTTGTTACGGTTAATTGACATTCTAATTATAAAATTGAATCACAGCTTACAATGTTATCCATGAACAATGTTTTGATAAATAATATTATAGAATACTGCGCAAGAAGTAGAAGTTTGGAGGAAAGTGAATAATAGAGTTATTGATCTCTGCACTCGAATTTAATGGGAGACACTGTTTGAATCACATTACAACTTGCATTAACACAAAATGCAATCTGGATAAAGATTCTTAATTAGTAAATTGCTATTTTTACGCAGTTATCTTTTTTCAATTTAAGGAACAAATATTTGTATTGAAGAACGGAATGTAATTTTCAATAATAAATTAGATATAAGATGATTTTCACAAGTACATTTCAATAATAGTTTTCAATAATACAAAGGCCTTCTGCATATATTGTCACATACAAAATTTTTGAAACGTTGCTCAGATTTTAAAGAGTAACACAAAATATGTTTAAATGCAATGTCTGATTCGTGCATTGAATTTGTAATATTCGACCATAATGTATATGCTTACTATTATTCTCATAATATAAAAATAATGTATTATTGTTCAGGAGAGACTAAAAATTACAAACTAGTGTTATGAAATCAGTAATTCTGTATAAAAAGTAAAGCATTATGCACAATTACGACTTTAAAGAACACAGTGTAAAAATCTAAAGTGTATCATTTTTTTCTTTAATAAGTTAATATTTTCAAAAATATTTTTTATTCAAAATTTGTTGATCATCGACACACGAACTTATAACTTTATTAAAATCCGAAAGATATACCAAAACATTTTCACAATTAATGGACTTACATATCATAGCAAAAAAATACGTAATTCTCACATGTACATGGACTAATCCATGATCTTAAATGATAAAATTATTATAACAAACACTATTTTAGATACGTACAAAATAAAAAAAATGTAGTAGGTAACTCTTAGACTTATTTTTCTATGTTCGATAATATATATTACAATATTTACAATAGGTAAGTTCCAATATCACCAATTTTTCTGTTATCCCTTTGTTATAAGAATATAGTTCCGTATAGAAAACTAAGTCTTTATCATCATTATTAAAGTTTGTTTTACAACTCCATGAAATCTTTAAGAAAACTGCACTGTAAATAATCTTTGTATATATCGTTCGTATTATATAAATGTATTACAATCAGTTTACCGTGATTATGGACACAATTGCTATTCAAAGATTGCAATAAGGTTGTAACTTTGTAAACAATAATTAATAAAATATTACACGTCTTTTTTAATGTTGTTTGTAATATGTGCAGTAATGCAAAATAAAAGTAAAACTAGACCAATCTATATTACAATTCTGTACGTCTTTGGTATGTAAATTTTCGTACAGAATAAAAAATTGTTCTGGTGAAATGAAGAACTTAACTATACCAGGGCCACTTGCTTGTCCATATAAGAAAAATGTAATATAGAGTATATCAACTCTATAATTCTAGACACAGAGCCCCTCTAAAGTGGAAAGGATAATTTAGTTGCGTGATGAAAGTTAATCAATGTCTTTTCACCACACAATTATGATATTGAGCTCTCTACTTAAGTGTGAAACAAAGTCCAACATTATTTTACACGTTTCATCACCGTACACAATCTCCAGTACCACGAGGTGTAATGCACTGTTTTTTTCGTTTAACGGTTTGTGATCTTGAACTTGGACTATGGCTATTATTATTATTTCCATTACTGTGAAGAGAGTGTTTTGCTTTACTTTGTCCGCTTATATTATTATTTATTCCACGATGATGATAGTTTCCTCTGGAACTATGATGGTGATTACCTGTAACAAATACATACTTTTGAAGTACATAAGTTTCAATCCTATAAAGTTCATTCAAACAAATAATTAAAAACACACAAAAATGTTATGATAACTGTAGATTATGAAATATATAAATATTTAAGAATTTAATATGATTACATACCATGAGCAGTTCCTTTAAATGGCTTTTTCCATTGTGAATGATGATGAGTATGTTGATTATTATATACATGTCTTCCTTTATTTCTATCTTCTCCTTTTCCACTAGCATTAGGAGAATTTCCACGACTACACTCGGAATCCTGATGAAATTGAAGATGTATTAAAGGAAATTGAAAGTATGATTAATTTATAACAATTACTTTGTTCTATCTTAACAAGTTAGAATTTTGTACCGTATCACTAGCTGGTGCAGATAGTGTTGAAGCATCAGATGCAGTAGAACTTGATAATGAATCTACCTCACTCAAAGGTAGTGGGAATGTTTCTTTAATCCACTTGCGATATTCTATTACTTCATCTGTCACGCGAATTATTCTTCCTAGTATACTGCATAAAATATATTTTTAGAAAATAATTGATTGAATTATAAAATATAAAAAAAGACATAAATATTGTAAATAATCTTACCTTATTTTATTTGCATCATTAACTAAGATATTTAAAGGACTAACTGCTTGTGAGAGGACATAATAAGCCCAATCAAATGCGTCTTTTACATACAGAGCACCATAACTACTACGACCAATATCATTCCCTGGTGTAAGTGGATCTTCTATGCATAATAAAGAAGGTCGATGGCCATCTATCATATCTCTTTGAACCTAAAATTAATATGAGATATGAGATATGAAATTCACTTTTAATGTACTGAACAAATACATACATGTATGTAATAAATAAAAGAATTCAATACTTTGTATAAAAGATATCATTCTTTAAAAATAAATATAATACTTGTTTTATATACCATTTTATCAGATGTACAACTTTTATATAAGGAACTATCATATAGATATACTTTACCTCTTCTTTCGATATGTAAGTACCACCATCTTTTACACGAATTCCTGTTTTAACATAATTAAATTTCCTACCATATAATTCCAAAAATTCTATTAACAGCACCCCAAGATTAGCACTTGAGCAATAAGCATTTTGTCTGGGATGTAACTGAAATAAAATTTCATCCATATAGTAAGAAAAGATTAATTGTCTATTTAAAACAACATAAATTCGTTTCTATAACCCAAAATACTAATATATTAATCTTATAAAGTATAACTTTTTAGTATTATTACATTATTTATTTTGCATATGATTAAAAAATTTGTGCAGCAATTAATTTTTATTTTTACGTTACTTGAAACAAAAATATTAACATTTTACCTGTAAAAAACTGATAGTCATAAGTATTAAACTATACGAGGAAATTCCACCAGTAAACACTTCATTCAGGTCTCTTTGTAACAAGAATTGTTTTAATACCATTACTAATTTTTCCAGTACTGGAAACCTCTTCTTAAAAGAATTTATCAATTCTGCAGATTTAACGCCATTATTCATATTAAAACTGATATCTACTTTAATCTCAGTTTCTTTATCAGTCAACTTTACAATTGGGACACTAGCTTTATCCAAAACTTTAATAGAAGATGGTTCAGCTATATTTTGATCCAATAAAGCACGTTCCAAAGTACGTAATGGAAGATTTGTCCACATTCCTATTACTACTAAATCTATATCACTAAAAATAAGTATAAATCTTATCCATTTAAAGAATTTTAGTATGATAATTAATAATATATATGTTTGTATTACACATAATGTCATCAATAATATATAGAAAGTATTAATCAATGTACAAAACTTATTAAAGATAAATTTATGTTATTTAGTATTATTTGACATAATTATGAATTTATATATATGTATATAAAACATATACATATATATATACTAATTTATTTAAAAGATATCTATATATTTTACATGTGAATACATTACTAAATACATTCCATTTAAAATATGTACAATGATACGTACCTTGTAGGTAAATATAAACCAGTGCGAAAGCTGCCAAATACTTCAACCTTAGAATCTTGCCAGAGATCATATATTACTTGTTCTATCCTTTTGACAACACGCATTCGTAAACTATGTTCTTCATTAGAGGGACACATATAAGCAAAAAAATCTTCAATTTCTTCATGTAATCTAAATATAAAAATATAATATGTTACTGATAATTTTTTATTTATATTAACATTCAAAAATGTTGCAACATGTATTTTGATAAATTTTTTATTGTAAGAGATTAATTTTAAGAGATAAAAAGGAATATTATAGTAATTATTTATTTTTTATTTAGTATTAAAAATTAAGAAATATAAAGAAATATACGTACTTTTATTACAGCTTTTCTGTTAATTATGTAAATTTTCATTTACAAGTGCAGATTTTATATAGTACAATATGAAAAGATATGTTTAATGTATAATACAAATTTTTTAATTCGAAAATCATCAAAATATGTAACAGATAATAAACTTATTTTTTCATATTTTAGAATAAATAAATAGTACATTTATATATTCTTATATTTAATAATTATACAAATATATTTTGAATTTAACTGGAAAATTTTTAATACTTAGTATTTCGTACAATATAGTATTTAATACAAAGTATTAAAATAAATAAGTTTGTCTACATATCTTTCTATATTTTAAGAATATTCTTAATAAAATTTCAAATTTTGTACAGAAATGTATAAATAACAGAATATAAAATGAAGTAAGATATAATAATACAAAAAATTAAAAGATAAATATTTAAAAAATTACATTTAATACTTGAAGTAATATATAAAATAATAGTTTATATGTTATTTGCTTAATAAATAATAGGCATTATGTATTTATAAAAAAAATATTATTACGAAAAATAGAATACTCCTTTTTATAGACAAACATGTTTTACTGTATATTAAATAGAGAAATTAAAAAATTCAACAGACAAAATTTTTAATACTACTTTATTACTTATCTAAATTTATCTCTAATATTTTCTAATTTGGAAAAAATTTGATTGTTGTGACTATAAACATAAATAATCGTATTATATAAACGTCCACGTGTGTTTACAGAATCATTATAGATTTAGTAAAAACTAAAAATGCATTGGCAAAATTTTGCATTTTTAAAAACATGGAATAATTGAAAAATGTTATTCAATTAAATAAGTTGTATTCATTATTTAAAAAAAAAAAGGTAGATTTGCATTTGTAACATATCTAATTATAAAGGGACCTTGCTATACCCTATTTGTAAACGAGCGTGCATGCACATAACCTTAATCATACCCATATGGACAAACTACAAAAAGGCAAATAGTTTAACTTTAATAAGACGAACTACATATATATAAATGAAAACTTGATAACAAAACTTACCCAATAACACCCTTCGAATAATGTTTATTAGGTACCCGCCATGGACAACCGCCGTATTCGCCAACTAAGGCATCGTAATTGTAGTTCATGCCGTAGGTGCTAGCACGATTATCACCTTTCCTACGAGATGGATTATAATAGTTACTGCAAGTATTATGTTGCATGCGGTCCCCTGTACGAGAATTAAGAGAATCCAAGGACATAAAGTCTTGTTGAAGCTTCATTCCCATTACATTCGAAGACGAGTCGTTTTTCAACGTTAAAATATCCAGGCCTTTCTCAGCTTCCCAAATGTGTAACCACAAATCCTTAGCAGGGCCGAACTGCTCCGGTTGATACCAACCGATAGTCGGATCCATTAAATAGTTCTCGATTCTGTATCTTACGATTAATGGTCCTTGCACACTACACTACAATTCCAATCTTAATTCAACTTTAATTGAAAAATTGTCTGATTTATTGTAACCTGCGAACACTATGAAATTCATACATACGACCAATGAACAACAGTATTTTAGAAGGAACTTCGTACACCATTGTGCGAACATAGAATAATAAAGACAACTCAAGCAATTTGTTCCTGCAGATGGCATTATCACCTACACATCTGAAAATATATTTCTGGAAATATGGTTAAAAATTATTTATCGTACAATTGTACAGTATAATTGTATATGTTATTCAAACGATTTTAAAAATTGGTATGCGAAGAAAAGAACAAATAATGTTTCACAGAAAGAAAAGAACAAATGTTATTTTATATCAATTAGTCGTATAACATATTAATTTACATATTGGAAATATTTAAAAATCTGTATAATTGATAACAATAACTAATACTAAAACGACTTTTGGTTTTTTACTTGTTTCAAATTTTGAAAATGTATTTATAGGTGGAAATTACTAGATTCTAAAATTTAAAAAAATTTGAAATATTTCTAAATTGTATTTGAAAATGCTAGATTATTCCAGCATTTTAAATTATAAGGAAGGATATCATATCCAACGTGTATAATATCAAGGAAGATAATACGTAACCATAATATTAGTAACCATAGAATTAGAAATCTTTTAATAAACTAATTTAATTACATATTCGGCAATCTGCATGAATTTTATATATATTTTATGAAGAAGAACATATTAAAACTAGTCCAAAATATAATCCAGCATATGTCTGCGTATACGTATGTATTGTATGTATTGTATGTTCAGTAGTTTAATTAAAATAAATATATTCCCAACAGATATTATCTATTTTCACAAAATTAAATATTTTAGTTATAATTGGATTAAAAAGTACTATGTATCTGGTATTGAAACCTCAAAAACTAAATAATTTAAGCATTATATTATATATTGTATATGACAATATTTTTGTAGATATATTTTTTATATTTATAATATGATACTAAATTATTACATTTTTATTTAGAACGAAAATTATTTAATAATAAAGATTAGTAATAAAACAAGTATTTAGTATAAGAAAACTTACGAAAAAGATATAAATATATCAATTTAAAATAAAAATAATTTTAATATAAAAAATGAAAACGTAGTGATACAAAAAATGAGAATGATATCATTTATCGAAAGACAATAACGTAAAAGCTGTATCCTGCTGCATCCCTACCAGATATCTAATGGGAGTAAATGCAGGTAAAAATTAATTAATAAATCCTGTACGAGACCGACTCCACCCATCTTTAGTTTGCCGCGACATTTGAACGAAAGTAATTTGTATTTTAATTTAGATATCTTTACCTTTATTGAATCATTTTCATTAAATTTATTGATATTATTCGACGTTTCTCTTCTTAACTCGGTATAACTTTTTTCTTCTACTTAGCTTAAAAAACTTCACAAGTTAACAATACCCACTCGTTATTATGAATAGATTTTTTACATTATTATATTCTTAAGGTATGATAAAATTGAATTAATGTTTTTATGCTTATATAATTTCATGTATTATGATATCTAAAACGATATTTAATATAAAAGTTTTCACTTTATTATTATCGCGAATGTACTTTTACATTGATAAGCCCTTTGACATTGACACATTTAAATTTGTAATATGAATATATTGACAAATCATAACATTTGAATATAGTAAAAATGAAAGAGGGAATAAAAATAAAATTTATAAAAATACTAATATTTCTTAATTATTGTCCGCTGTTTATTCATAATCTAGTCATTTTATTAATGAATTGTGTTACGCGTTGAAAATTAACAGTATTTATATAAAAATATGTTTTTTAAAACTAAAACATTTAAAAACCGATATTTCAAATGCAATGTATAATTTGAATTCTAACTCACGGTCATGATCGTGATCTAAATTAAACGCCTTTCCTGCGTTCTGAATGTTGTGATGAATTGCTTACTTCATGCGAGTAACAACGTGATATTATAATTAAAATAGAAATAAAAGAAAAATGTGAGGGACATTGTCAGTGGCAATGAAGGAAGATGTATTATTAAAGTTTTTAAAATAATTTAGTCTTCCAAATAATTTATAAATGTATTACTCTAATTATTTATTACATAATTTTACTAATATAACTGTATGCTGTGATTAATCATTTATTGTATCTATTGCAGGTGAGTTATAACATTTGATAACATAACATCAATTTATAATAGGTTATTAAAATGACATTACAAATAATATTTAAAAAATGAATTATTCCTAAATGTCCAAACTCATATTTTTAAATTTGTTATTAAAGGACATCTATCATTCGTTTTAATTGTTATTTAGTTATTAATTAAAATTTTTACTAGATATTATACATTTCAATGTTTAATGACAAACTGCACCTTAGTAATATAATGCTTTTGTAACTGTTCCATCTATATAGTCATGTACCTATTTTATTTAAATTATGAAATCTTTATCTAGTATTTATGTCTTTGAAAAGTACTTGAGTTTTATTTTTTCTTTCAGACATGTCAGAACATGTTGAACTGCACCATTTACTTGATGGTGATATTGAAAATAACACAACAACACAACAAAAACGATTTTCAATTCTAATGTGCAAATCATGCCCTTATCTTGGTTTAATATTGGCAACATTATCATCATTATTTTTTTCATTATGCAGTGTCATTGTGAAAGGCTTAGTGGAAGTAAATCCAATGGAATTGGCAGCATTTCGGTTCGTGGGTGTATTATTACCAGCAATACCAATTGTAATATATAAGGGTGAACATCCATTTCCAAAGGGACGTAGATTAATGCTAATACTAAGAAGTTTTGTGGGGACCACTGGCCTCATGTTAAGTTTCTATGCATTTAGGCATATGCCATTAGCTGATGCATCTGTTGTAGTATTTTCTGTTCCTGTATTTGTAGCCATATTTGCCAGAATATTCCTAAAAGAGCCTTGTGGATTATTTAATGTTATAACAGTTTGTTTAACACTGATTGGTGTAATCTTAATAACACGTCCACCACTAATTTTTGGACATACAATCGAGTCACTTTCAGATGGCCACATAAAAACACAACATGCAGATTTATGGGGAGCTGTAGCAGCTTTTTCAGCAACTCTCTTTGGTGCAAATGCATATGTTTTGCTACGAGCTTTAAAAGGCCTCCATTTCTCAGTAATTATGACAAATTTTGGATCATTTGCCTTGATTCAGACAATAGTTATATCTTGGGCTATAGGTGCATTGTGCTTACCTCGGTGTGGGACTGACAGACTTTTAGTTGTTGCACTTGCTCTCTTCAGTTTTGGGGGTCAAATACTGTTAACATTAGCTTTACAAATGGAACAAGCAGGACCAGTTGCAATAGCAAGATCAGCAGACATAGTTTTTGCCTTTTTCTGGCAAGTTTTATTTTTCAATGAAATACCAAATCCTTATTCAGTAGGAGGAGCAATTGTAGTTACAAGTTCAGTTTTATTAACAGGACTAAGAAAATGGGCGCTTTCATTACCAGAAACATCTAATGTTAAAAAATCCTTAGGTATTTTGGTGATGTGAATTATGAACTATAAATGAGAGAAATATGATTTTTTCTTATTGCATTTTTTGTTTTCATAATATTAATTTTAATAGAAAGAGATTGTTCATAAGTAGAAGTAATTTTGGCTTGCATGAATGAATTTTTAAAAATAAAGTAAGATTTATATATAATATGTATATAAATTTTTTAAATTTTATAAAATTAAATTGCTTCAAATTTAAAAGGATATCCTATATTATAGCTATATTGCTATGTTTCACAGTTAGATCGTACTGTATTATTAATACTGTTTTGTTACAAAATGTTATATTTTCCTAATAAACTAATGATTGTCATTACAAATTCTAGTCTAAAACTCAGTATTATGAAAAAAAACTCTTCAGACATATTTTAATGTACATTTGTTACGTGTAAGTCTTCATTTCATGTGATATACTATAATGTTTGTATTCTACAGTATGCATAAGATAACAAAGCACTCTCTTATACCGTACTATACTTTTAAAATAATCAATTTTTATGCAAATATAAATATTATAGTTGAATTAAAATTAGATAATGCACAAATGTTAAGAAATATAAGTTTATTAAAACAAAATATATGTTATTTAACATTTCTATACCAATATGGATTAATAAAATAATGAATGTTATTTAATACAAAAATTTCAATCTCTACAAAATTATAAATTACATTGTTTATAACTTTACAATGTAATTTATATTTTTACATTACATTATTTTATGTACATGAAAAATATAAGAAAGTTTAAACACATACATATTTGAATAGTAATATCCAGAAATAAGTATTTTATTATTTCATGTACATTGTTTCTGATCATGGACTAGAGTATACTATCTTAATACTATTTCAAAAAAAATTTTGTAAGAAACATTTATTCAACAACGAATAAATAGTGAAATATTTAAATAAATTCTAATTTATAGTACATAAATACAAAGTTATGTAAACTTGTACTTCGAAAATATTGTTGTGTATGATACAAATTATGATACAATAAAGTTTGTATTAGAATGTTTACATTAATTTATTTTACTACTAGAAATATTTTTGAAAACATATAATTTCAGTTTTTAAATTTTTAAAAAATTAAAAATCTTATATATAGCAAAGCATATAAATCATAAGAGAGATTAATTTGTTTTTAAACAAGTGATACAATTAAAATATTGTTTTACATGTGAGGTTATTTATGATATTTAACGTAAATTGAGTTCATACTGAGCTTATTCAGTGTAATCTGTTAGTTATAATATATACATTGCAAATTAGGATATGTTTTTGCTACTATACACAATATAGCTGGACAAAATTATAATATTTTATATATGAAGAAATATTGAGTATAGAAGAATAGTAGTATATATTAAAAATTGTATATGACGCGAAACTTATATTAGTGTAAGATTTTTTAAATTAACAACTGTTATTATAATATATAAGCTAATATTAGTTTCTTGTAGATGTCAATATACGTATATGTATAATATTGGATAATTTCAAGGTGTGTGTGAATTAAATACATCTGACGTCTATTATTCATATATTCATATATTAAGCGTTGGTCTACCTGATTTTACCTACATCAGGATCACGACCGTGTAATACATTGACGCCATTCGTCGTATGTCATAGAATATTAGATAAGTTTAAATATTTAAAACAAGAAATGTATAAATGTAATAATACATACTATAATAGAAAATAGTAATGTGATAAATATGTAAATACTGACATGTCAGAAGAGATAATGAACTTAATACTCGTCGTATTTCCTAATAACAATATAATATGATAGAATAGAATATAATGGATATAATAATAAGCAATAAAGCTTAAAAAGCGTGGTATTGATGAGATAAGTAAGAATTATTCTTTGATCCGTGATATATATGAACAATCAGCAAGAACTAATAGAAAATCATAGCACTGAAGAGAAATTCCGGATCGTCGTGATTTCTAAAGAGATCAACGATCCACAACTGTTACACTAATTAACTAATTCCTCATTCGACGATCCTATGCTGTGTCTATTAGCGTAATAAAGAACAAGATATCGTTTGTGCCCGTATGTATTCATTGATGTATTTATGAAGAATATTTCGTCGAGTAGAGATTTCACACGAAGCAGTAAGAAGAATAATATATGGAAAAGAATTACATCCTTACAAGGTTCACCGTGTGTAAGGACCTCGTAGGATGGATTAAGCAGCTTGACGAAACTTTTGTCGCTGAATGCTAAGAAAATTAGAATGTAATCAACGCTATCTTGAAGATATCTTGTTCGCGAATAATAGCAGCCCTTCACTGGAAGGACTGCTGTTATTATTGCTACAATTTTCACGTATATTCACATTATGATATAGAAATTTAATCAGGACCGCTTGGACAGGCCCGGTTTATTCTATATCTGACATTAACATGTAAATAAAATCAGTCTGAAAATTAAAGTGATTGATATTATACGTTCATGAGTAAATGTCATTATTTTGTGTTATATTTGACTTTAAAATACGTCTTTTCTTGTCTTTTATACATTAAATTTGACAAATTACAGTTAAAGTATTTGCTAAAGGATTGGTTTTTGATATAAATAGATTAATACCTTTTTGTAGAGAGCATCAAGCTGGGTCAACTAATGTTATAAAAAATATTCTCAATATCATTTTGATATTCAAAAAAATACAAGGTATTAAAAAATCAAACTACTTATATTCACCTGATCAAACCCCTCGAATAAATTTTATTTCGAACATTTTTTGATGAAGTCAGTAGATATTCCAGATGATAGTCATTCTAATTCACCCTATATGTACATAATGTGCATTATCCATGCATGCATGTATTTTTGCCAATCTAATTGACAAAATATAACTAAACTAGTATGTAGATTAATGCTACACTACTCAATTTAGAATTGTACAACATAATTAGTGAAACACTGTATATATTTCTTGCACTACAAAAGTTCTATGTAAATGGAATGTGATACAATTCATCACAATCCAATTTTTATATTCATGAATAAAACAATGAAGGCACAAATATATAAAGAAAATATTTTACATGTATATAAATATGTTTCATAATCTTATATGTTCTTACATCTAAAATTTGTAAAGTATATTTTAATATCTAGTGTTCAATTAGATAACAAATAACATTTATAAAACTGGAATTAAAATTCAAAAACTTCAACACTCTAAACTTACAATAAAATGAATAGAATACATATACGAGTAAATATGTTTCCGAATGCATCAGAGTAGGAATAATCCCAGTTTTGCATTTTTATAAAAAACATTGGAATGATCTAAGTATAAGGCCACTCAGCTTTTTTTGAGTCCGTACATTCAATTTAAAATAAGACGCTTATATTAGCATTTCGTCCTCTTATGTTATTCATATATACACTTTCTTTTATCATTGAATAAAGGCTTCTACTTACAATGATAAATTAAGTTATTAAATCTAATTATCTGCATTATATACATATTAAAATGATTAAAATCAATTGAAAAATTGATATTTTATGAAATGACGAACAAAGTGTTAGTTAACAACAGATTTCTTTGTTAATTATCCAATTGAATGATAAAATATAATTCTGAAAAGATAGTTTTATACATTACAATTTTAAATCTCTATTCACGGTTTATGCCATTAAGTAGAAATTTAAGTAAATTAAAAGTAAAACTTAAGTACACTTCATGCTTTTCCTATACTAAGAACTATAAATATTATTTTAATACTTCAAAAATATTGCTGTTTTCCAATAATGCTCTTATATATCAATACTAATATACTCCATACATGTCTTTTCAACAGATTGATAAAAAATATATGTATACACATTGTATTCAAGTAATGTAAATACTAAAAGAAAATTTTCTTATATAATATTTTTTGTTTCTATTGCAACTAAAAGTATCATGAGAAAAATTTTTTGTTATTATATTCCGATTATAATTATATATTATGCTTTTTCATTAATTGTAATTTTTCGTTTTACATGGATCAATTTGTTACTTTAATACCTTCTGTATATAATATTTATATATAGCTACAAAAAGTATTAAAGTAAGAAATGCATATTATTAAATAAGTACAAAATTAAACAATTCAATTTTGATCCATCCAATCCAAAAGGAGAGATATGTTCTTTGTTTATGTTTCACTTTTATAGTAATACTTTCTTTTATATATGAAAAATATTTTTAATTTTAATGATTTTTGTAATAGAATTGAATTTTCGAAACAATATTGATCTAGTAAGAATAAGTGATAATATTACAGAATGATTTTAATGGAAAATGTATGTATCATATTAAAAGGCACAATCTTCTACGAAAATGTTCATTTCATGTGAATCTAATATTCATTTTGGTGCCTAATTCAACTAAATTATCATTAAGTTATGTAAACAGTAGCTACCATGATTTTATAATGCTTCATTTACTTTAGCACATCATTTTCTTATTGTCATGTTATATTTTATGCTTATTTCTAAATACTTTTTTGGATGAACGAATATTTGAACCAATATTCAATTGAGCATGGCATAATATAAATAGAATTATGTAGTGCATTTATTTATAAATGTAAAACACCTTGATCGTGATTATAGTGATTTTGATGATGATGGTGATGATGGTGATAATGATGTTGTGAAGTTGAAGTTGTTGCATCATCCTGTAATGTTACACCAGTTAAGTCTACAATTTCATCTGCATCTTCGTCACTACCAGTTGCAGCACTTTGTGTCGACTGATGACTTCCAGAAGACAATTGACTATTACGTGAAAATGATCCACGTCTTGGTGCAGCTAATGCTGCTCGCTGATTTGCTGGCTTTACTGTGATTATGAGATTTGAAGAATTGGCAATCATCATATCTGTGACCTGTTTAAAATATGAAAAGATATGAGAAAATAGAAGTAGGAAAGAAGGTATAAGAATTACATTGAAATAAAAATATATAAATACTATATAACAATTTTACATACTTGATCTAGAGTTTTTCCAGCAACTTCTATACCATTCACTTCAAGCACTTCATCATTTACCGCTAAAAGACCTGTACTTTCAGCCAAGCCACCTGGTACTAATCTACTAATAAATACACCTGGTACTTTTTCAATCCCACCTCCTGCAGATGGGGGCAATATTCGAAAACTTTCTCCATCTTTAATATAAAATCCTAATGGTTTGTCAGAGCCGTGTTTCAATAATCGTACACGACGACAAGTTTCTGGTAATATGTCTACATCAATTATTGCTGATACCTGTTATTGTTCATAAAATTTGTACTAAACATATATCTTGAATGATATATGAAATAATTTGTATTCATATAACTAAGACATACTTGTCTAAAATCGTGAGGATTAGATATAGCTAGTGACTTTGGTTTTCCAGGTGTGCCACCAAGAATACTTGATATTAAATTTTTTGGTTTTATTGTCCCATATCCATTTATGTCTTCTAATCCATCCCCTATTATATAAAATAGTTTTTTGTTCTATCAATCTATTTACTATATACTTTGGAATAAATATTATTGCACATGAATCTTATATTGAATTTATCTTTGATAATTAGTTCTGTCATAAAAATTACTCGACCCTTTCTTTGAATAAAAATTCTAAGTAGAGGTTTTGCAGCCAGTAATGCCCTTGCCAAATTGTTGTCATTGTTAATGGGTAATAGATCACCATCGGTAGGATCTGTGTACCATATGAGGAAAGTTAAGTCAGGACCAATATCATGTCGCTCAGCCAATAACTTTTTAAAATCTTCATAATTAATTGCTTCATTACGGTTGACTGAAAATCTTATGATATCTGCATCAAACTAAAAAAAATTTTAATTTTCTGTATAGAAAAGTGTTCAATAGCATAACAAAAAAGAAAGGACACTTGAATGTTACTACATGATACTTTTTTTCTGTTTAATAATAGTATAGTTTAAAGGATGGGACTCTAAATTAAGAGGTTACTTACTTTACTTTTCACTGCGACAACACTGCTGTCAACTTGATGGTGAAGTTTGCTTTTTGACATGATAATTAATTTCAAATAAATTAGAATGTTCGAAGCAAATCCACAACTCACGAATGCGATGACGTGACGTCAAAAGCACCTGTTTGGTAGAACCTGGTAGAACGCAACTTGGCTACAACCGACTCCAGGTACAATCCGTGCTAATCATAAATCTGGCAACAGTGAATGAGTTCTGTCCTAATGTAAACATAACCTAATCAGTATGGTTTCCCGCGATTTTATGAAACATTTATTTATATTATAGTAAGTGATAATATTAATGAAATGAATGAAACAGTACTATTCGTCATACAGATAGCAACAATGAAAATAGTGATAATACTGTTAAAATAATAATAGAGTGAATACAATGTTGACAAAACATATTTAAAATTCAGTTATGTACTTTTAAAGAAAAGTTATTTAATACGAAAAAAAATACATGTTGGGAAAACTTTTCTAATGGGATTCAAAAATAAAAAGAAAATCTTACCAGCATATTAACGTCTTATTGACTACGTAACCATTTTTATTAAATGTAATCACATTTCAGAAAATAAATCGAGATAGTAAGTTTAGTGAAAAAGCAAAAAGTTCCTGAAATGTCCTCTATTTTAATTTATCTGTTCACTATGCACATAATTTTATGTAAAGATAAATTAATATTTGGCAAAAAGAAATTGCCAACGTTTAAACAAATAACTCTCTTTTCTAGTTCTTTATATAATTGACTTAAAGAAAAAATTCTTTCTATGTATATCCTCTATCCCCAAGATATTTAAAAAAAAGTATAGCTTCTACCCTCAATTTTCAAATCTCTTCAATATTTTTTTCGAAATTATATTCTATACAAATATTAAATATTTGTTAACTCCTTGTTAATATTATTATATATGTAACTAATCTTATTTCTTTTATATGTAATTTTACGAATTTATATGTTTCCTTACTTATTTTTAAACATTTTGTACAGAAGCAATTTAAACTTGCTTTACACAATGTAGATGTAAATATTTCAAATACAAGCATCGCATATCAAACTTTTCCAAAAACCAAAACAGATATCCACAAAAAATATGATATCTATATATTATTTCTACTTCACTATAAATATATTTGTATATAATTATTAAAATGATTGTACATACTTAAATAATTTTTTATAATAAGTTAATCACGGTACAACAAATTTCGTTACAAAACCGAGATATCCAGAATCGGATCCCTGATGTTTCCAAGTACGGCGTTGCCATGTTGTTTAACTCTACATATTTACCACGAATTGTATCTGAATCCGAGTTCCCTGTATGCTGAATATACTACATACTTACATATGTATTGTATACATACATATGACTGTTACTAGATCACTGCAATTTAATACTTAATTCGTAAATCCACCGAATTAAAAAATCTTATATACTTTAAATAATAAGATTGTTTTAAATATTGATACTTTATTACTTATGTTTTCTATTTATGAATGACGAAAATCACATTGTTTAAATATGTATTTAATATATTAATTAAACATATGTACAAACTGTAGATTAATGCGCAATAGTATGTGTTTTGTCATATTCAAAGAAAGAGACTTTTATAAACAAAAAGATATCTGTCGATTGATATATAACAATATTTGAAGATGTTTAAAGAAGTGATAATATTTTGGGTAAAATACAAAAACCAAAACTGAATATTGCAATAAAGCTGCGTAAATATTGCAATGAAATTGCACTGTAGAAGTATTACAAAATAATGTTACAAAGTAAGTGTGTTAATTACTGTATTTAATGACTGTAATTAATGACTGTTAATCTATATCAATTTACTCTTTACCAATTGATTATTTCAATTTTATTTGTTTATTCATTTTTTATTAATAATGCATTGTTTTATTTATTCATATTAATCTTTTTAATTGTTTTGTCAATAAAAGTTAGTAAATATATGTATATACAGTCATGTTATGTTTACCTCTATAAATATCATTTTCAAATTATGACTTTTATCCTTTTTATACTTTTTATAAATTTATTGTATCTTGTAGAATTTATATGTAGAATATTTTACACTCTAATACTATTTCAGTGCATGTTTAAAATTGATCAATTTTCAATATTTCTATATTATTCACATGTAGAATGAAAACATGTATATTTTACAATATTATTTCTTTCCAAGGCACATTATTAAAGTAAATTTGTGGAAAGCAATGTCTTTATTAATTGATGCAGAACTATCTGCTTTAAACATTAATGTAAGTGAAGATGTATTGGACAAAGACATTTTATGGAAAATAGAAAATGACCTTAGCATCGATGAGAAAATATCTATTTTATTTTTGATGATAACTGATTATCAACATAGCTTCAGAGAAATTTGTGATTTATTACAAAACTATAAAGATCATAAAGTTTATATACTTACAGAATTTATAAATAAATATCCTGAAAATTGGAAAAATAAATTATTAGAATCTATATTTATTATACAAAATAGGCAAATTATACGAAAATTGGGTTTACCATTTGAAAATTGGGATTTATTGTATCTGCCAAAAAATGGATCATGTTCCAGACACTTAAATGTAATTGCAAAAAGTTTATATTTATTATGTGAAGCTCTTTCTGAAGATAAAATCAAATTATTACTGCAATATGTTAGAACTGATTTAATTGAATATGAAGAACATTTAAAAGATGTAGATTTTCTTGAATTACATATGTTATATTGGATGCAAGCAAATTATATTTCAATATATCCAGGTTTGTTTTTATCCATAAAAACACACTATTCTTTGTAATTTCATATAACTCCTTGTTCACATAATGTTTAATTATTTTAGATGGTAAGGCAAAACTTAAGAATTTGCTTAAACATTTAAAGACTTTCAAAGAGTTAGAGCATATTTATGAAGATCTAAAAAAATATGAAAATCATCAAAATGTGTTAGATACACAGCGTACAAATTCTAGTAATATATCTCAGATACAAACATTTTCCATGAGAGAAGAAGAATCTGTGTTGTCAGATGTGGAAGGAGAAGATATAAGAAAATTAAACAACGGCCTTTGTATTATTATAAGCCAAATGCGTTTTTCAGGTCAACAGGTATTGTATTAATAAACATAACCATTTTTATCCCAATATAGATAAAATTATATAGGGTGTACCGAGAGTAAGTGTCTTACAACTACCATAGCACTATTCTATAGTTCTGAATTGGTAGAGATTTGTTAAAAGGTCAATTTTGCAGCAACTTTTTGTAACAAATCTTCACTGATCCAGAGGTAGAGTCACGCTGTGGTGGTCGTGACATTTACTTTCGATATAGCCTGTACATACGTATAACACTTTTGTTTCAGTTTGAAACCAGATTTGGAACTGTAGCTGATCGTATGAAACTGTCAGAAACATTTCAAAGATTTGGTTTTACCATTGAGGTGTTTAATGATTTAACCAAAGATGAAATACTTACAACATTAGAAAATATTCCAAAAGACTTTGGTACTGGTTATGACTGCATTTTTGTATGCATTTTAAGTCATGGGAGTAAAGGTAAAATTTAGTAAATTTTGCATCATAAGCATTATGTTGTATAAGTTATTAATCGTTAATGGTCATTAATTCTAGGTGGTATTATTAGTGCAGATGAAAAAGAAGTTAGTATTGAAGCAATTGAACATAAATTTTGTTGTATAAAATTAAAAGATGTTATTAAAGTAGTTATTATACAAGCTTGTCAGGGAAAGGTGACAGGTAAAAAAAATTGTCATTTTATGCTGTTGGGTTAAAACTTGAGGTTGTACAATCACAATAATTTTTAATTGCAGGGCAAATAAATGATGATGAAGTAACTCATTTAGTTACAGATGGCCCTTTAAATTGTGAAGTTCAAAGTATTTTACCATACAAAAATTTCTGTATATTTATGTCAACTATGCAAGGTTTCATATCTGTTCGTCATAAAGAAGAAGGTAATATATAATTATCTCTATGTTATAGGTTAGAACTTAATATATTTATTAGGTGTATTATTCACACATCAGAAATTCATATTTTACAGGATCTTGGTTCATACAAGAATTTTGTAATATTTTACAAAATGGAGGAAATAAAATTACATTCTTGAAGGCTATTAGAAAAACAATCCAGTCGGTAATGAAGAAGAAAGGAAAATTAAATGGAACAAATTCCATTGCTCAGTTACCTGAATTGAAAACATGCAGATTACTTACGGATTTTCAGTTACCAGATTACCGTGCAGATATATAAAAAAGAAAAGACAATATTATTGCCTTCAATGTACAAAACCAATAAAATAGAATAATAAAATAATATATTTTATATATATATTTTATAAAAAAAGAAAAAATGACATTTACTTAATAACCTAATATCTTGCATGACCTAAAAAATTGTCGATATTTAGTTTGACTTGTTTCTTGTGTTTCTTTTTACACATGCATCGGTTAAAACCCGAATAATAAAAAAATAAATAATTTCAAAAATAGACATGAAACTAAAACCAGCAAAGACTCCTAAGAGACCACCAAATGTTGCTAAAACAAACATTAAATTTATATTATCATTAGTATCATTATTATTATATTTTTATTTAAATTCTCTTATTATTTTAATAAACAATTGATATTACCGAATAAATGACGCCAACTATAATGCATATCCCGTCGGTATTGAATAGACACTAGATCTCCAAAAAATATATGAATTATACTTTGATTTTTCCAGGTTTTACCTTCGCTATAACGAAAAACATGTACTTGTAATTTATTTCATTCGTAATTATAAACATATAAATATTTTTGATTATTTCTTGATATTTAATAATAAAAGATAGTATTATAATATATAATATTAATAATAAAAGATAGCTTGATAAACTGTGGAGTCTGTTATTTTTTACTAAAATTAGAAAAATATATACATAATGCTAACTTTCATATATTTTTGCAGAAAACTTTTTTTTATCCAATACTGCTCTCAATTTATGTGTACTAGTATTAAAAGCTTTCAATCAATATCTTATGTAATGTATATGTTTCAAGTATTTTGTAATAAATATACGAATATTTTTTGCTAAGGAATTCTTAAAATTACCTAGAATAAGTAGTGTAAGTTAGACCATCATAATAAACGCGTTTATCAAGATTTCCTGCTGAATTCTCCATGATATAACGATAAAAATTACAATCAGGTTTACAATTACAAGGTCTTTCTTTAGTATCCAATTCTACAAGCTGTAAAGTTTTGGGCGACATATCTGTTCCTGGCCAAGAGGTATCATACCAAACTAAAAATTCATTTGTATATATTCAATTGTTATAAGAATATTTTACATAGAGTATTATTATGCCATAATTTTTCCATATTCTTAGTTTCATAAACAAAGCGTCAATAAAAAAGAAAGGCTGGGAAATTAATAATACTTGTGAATATCTTAAACTTACATTTAAACGTTTCTAGGCATTCGACATCTCTTAAATTGCATACTCTGGTATCTGTAATAGAATATTATTTATCTTAAAGCTAACAGGTAGAAAAACGTGAAAGAATATTTCTAAATTTTGATTATTTCTTTTATAGATAATTTTTGTCTTATGTCAGATCTAGTAATTATCGAAAGAAACGCTGTACTATAGAATATTTTGCAAGTTTACGAGATAAAACAAGTTGTATTTAGAGCAAGCTAACCATTTTGCGGATAATAATATGGAATGCATCCACATTTTTTCTTAATTACAGTTGTTCGACAGTTCGTTAGACAATTTATGAATGAATATCTTGCGGGCATGAAATTTCTGTTCCAATCGTTACCAATCATTGTATTTGCTTCATCATAAAATATGCATTCTCTCATGGTGGATTTTAGCTTTCTGATATCAAGGGTCGAATAAGTTTCTACAGGTTGGACAGTCAAAAACGAATATTTATGGGCGTTTATCAATTTACTCGGTGCATTATGATCAGGATAATCGTAAGGGTCGTGTAGCATGATCTGTAAAAATATAGTAGACGTTACAAGATTAATATAATGAAGGAAAATAGTTATATAATTAGTTTATAAAATATCGCTTCACATGCAAGATATTAAAATTATTAATAATATTGAAATTATTAAAGAACAAAGAGAACGATTTCACATCGATTTCATTATATTTCTTGAATTTCTCTTCGTCCAATCGTGTACTTTCTTCAAGATTTAATTTTTAGAATTAATGATTTTACAACATTCCGTGATGATATCACGCTGAATGTTTATTGAAATTAGAAAGTAGAGAATATTTTACAAAAATTAGAAATTTTTAAAGAATCGAAGATTAGATCGGGCAAAAGAGAACTCAAAGATCGTAACAAAAGAGTATAATTTTTAACAGTCTTTTTTTACAATCAGAAATTAATGCGAAATATTACCTTTATTTCCGTAGATTCCATAATATCGGCATCATTATTTTCGACATCCAGATTAAGCAATACATTGAGTCCACTCTGATATCCACACGATGTCATTTTATGTGGTTTTATACTTCGAAGTTAATTTAAAAGAGAAAGAGAATAAAATTCATAATTTAAACAATAATATACAAAACAATGTACTAATGTTGATACGTAAATCTATATATATATATATATATATACTTTGGATTTTCCATAATCGAATCGTAAGTAATATAATTAAAGCTGCAGCATAATCCATCACGGCTGATACTTGATCGAAATATGGTATTGCAGTTTTCAATCTTCGATTTCCACTTACACGATTCCAACAAACTTTGACAATTTCGCGTAACCTGAAATTCAATCTCATTTTCATCCAACGTACTTTCTTTGGTGACACTTCATTTAACAATTTCGAATAGTTTTGATTCGATAGATACGAATCTATGAAAGATATTTGCTAGCAAGTTTGTTTTCTCTGTATTATGACGCTGTACGATGTTTCCTATAATTCTGTTACCTACCGAGTTCATGATCGTTGGTATTGAAAGCTTATTCATGTCAAAAATGTTCTGCAATCGTGAAAGATTATTTCGAACGTGTGATCCGTATATACCAGGATATAATAATTCGTTCAGTAATCTCATTTCTCGAGCTATAAATTCCCTCGACAGACTCGATGGAAATGTCCTGCAAAAACAATAGGAAAAAGCAATTGTGCAATTTAAGTGGTTTGCTATATCTATACAGTATAAGCTAACACAAAATAGAAGATGATAAAAGAGCAGCAGTAATAAGTATAACGAAAGTTTACACGATAACGATTTTAATCAAATATCGACAACGAAATGCAGGTGAAAATGCAAATGAAAAATCTACAGGTTACTGACTAATCTTTACCATAAATATAATTGTATGATATATCATCAATCGATCATCAAGAAAGGAAGATTATCGTTAAATCATGATAAGAGATTATATACAACGAGTAACAGAAAGTTTAGTCGACGGTTAAGAACGAAAGAGAAAAGAAAAATAAAATACTCACAAGTTGTCGGTGAATTTTTTTGTTAATTGAAGAGATACGGGATTCATATCGCATACCGTAACCGCTGGAAACGGATAATTCCATATTCCATGATGGGTCGTTTCGATGACCGAGAGAACTAAATGTTGCTGGTAATAATTCAGAGTAACTTTCAGCATTCCGATTGCAATGCACAGGGATGAGACCACCATTATTGCCCATGCGATTCTATCGAAATGAACGCGGAACGAATAGTATCGTGATTACATCGCGCTTCGATTTAATTGAAACAAAGGTGAAATTAAGTTCCATTAATGACACCTACTTATAATGTACCTATACACGGCTTAATCAGTAGGCTAAATGAATTTTGGAATTCGTATGTTAATGGTTTTTGAATCATATATCGATCGCTCTTTATTGCTTTTTGACACTCGAATAGCTTATCTGTAGTAGGTGTAGTAGATACATGTGTATACAGATGACTACAATTGAAGTGGCATTAAAGTAAATGAATTGTAAAATACGTATAAAATGTATATAACTATTTTTCGACTTTTTTACAAATTAACTTTGAATGCTGGTAGAAATGAAAAGTTTGCTCGTTCCAATGTTAATTACATTCTGTTTCTGTTTGTTTCATTAAAATTGATTTTAATTAGTTAATTCACTGAACCTATGTAGGTTGAATTTTATTTGACACTTAGTATTACTTAAATTGTACACATAGTTGCATGTAAAATATCTTTTCCTTCTATTATGCTATCTTTGTCCTTTCTACATTTTACTGTCATTTCTACATTTTCTTTCAGAATATCGTTATATTATATCTATGTGATATTCAACGAATCGATAAAATAATGGTTTACGTTTACAAAGTTGAATTACTCACCTTTCTATCGTAGAACGTTGAGTTTCGCAAATATATTTGCAACCATGAAGTCCCGTTTCGTGACAAAACTCCGAGATATGTGTTTTTACGGTGTAACAAAATTTTCGTACGATCTTTTTCAAGATATTGCCACAACTTCGCTTTCGTACGCGTTTCATGTTTCTAAATTAATAACGAGCTAACGTTTCCATCAATTTTAAGATTGCTAATATCGCACGAATTTGTTTTTTCAATCTAATTTATTTGTTTTAAATTATTAGCGTTTAGTCGTTGAGAAGTTCGATTAGAAAGATTGAATTCGATTAAAAGTTGCGATTAAATAATTCGTAATTGCGAAAACTGTTGAAAAATACTCTGGTTAAAAGATTAATTACATGAATTGATTACATAAATTCAACCATTAATAATTATTCGTACGTGTAATAAATTTCTTGAGTTTCAGACGTCTTCTTCGGTTTCAATGACCATCGATGATCTTACCTGCGTAGCGTTGAAGGCACGACTATCGAATGAAAGGTAGCCGTATGCCAGTTCCGATACTTTATTTACAAATAAACGACGCGCTGCATGCGATGTCGTATAAAAAATTCATTTCATTTTTTCACTGATCATTCTCTGATAAATGCAGATGCGAGATACGGATTTCCTGGCCTCTGGTTAGAAACGATTTTTAACTGCGTTCAATAGTAAATTATTAATCACATGCAACACTAACTTAACTTAACTCGAACACGCGCGACATTTACGCACGAGAGTTCATAGAAATAATCGCAGGTATAAAAGAAGAAATGACATGAAAGAAGAAAAAAAATTCGCTATTAGTTTTTGTTTCTTTTTTTTTTTTTTAGTTTAAAACGACGAAAAGTAGATCGATATTTTTGCAACAGTTTCAAAATAATTGGTTTGTTATTTTACATTTTAAGTGATTCTCTTTATACGTGCATAGATATTATTAAATTAAGTTCTTGGATATTAATTACTAAATCGAGCGACGACACACGAATGTTAATAAAGTATTCTTTAGTTATTTATTTATTCTTAATCCCTGCTTTGTGCCTTAGGATGGCTCCCGATTTACATTCTACTTGTTTACAATATATGCTTAATCATATTTACACTATAATTATAACTAGCAATCTATCTCATTATTACCTTTTTTATTAAACTATCAACCTACTGCTAAACACCTAGTGCCCTATTGTTATTCATACTATTGTCCCTAACTTTACTACTCTATTACAGTTTAGTTTCTCGTACATCGTTGCAATTTATATTTAACTTCTATCGGTGTAAAATGTAAATTAAAAGAACGATGGTATATTTTTCAGACGAAACAACATCGATGTCGCGATTGTTAGAATTTGACGGATGTTCTCTGGCGAGGGCGATTTCCAGCTGATTTTATCTCTTTTGTATCTCACGGATGTCCGCTGCGAAATTTCTCTCGTAAGCCCGAACTGGTGGTCCGAGCGGCGAGAATTCCTGTTCTTTTTTATATTCCAACCACTTGTCCGATGTACTCCTGCAAAATGAAAGCGTGTTATTTGCCGCGAATAGTGGCGACACTCGATTCTTCGGCCAGGGTGAAGGATATTGGAAGCGAAATGCCCCAGCTTGTTCGTCGCGCGCCTCGTCGCATCCGCACGAGTGTACTACTCGAGGCCAGCAGCGGATGGAGAAGTCCGCGGCCGAGTAGTCGGCCGAGTGACTCGATTCTTCGGATATTAAACTCTGAAGATGCCGCACTTCGCCGCGGCATCTGACTCAGCGAGTGTCATTAATAACTTGAAGAAGATAGATAAAGTGCTAAACACCGTGAGCTGTGTGCTCGAGCACACGTCATTACCCTGACTACCGAACAACTCGATTAAAGGGTTCCTAAATGCACCGACCTTGTCGAGGTCGCTACTCACCGCCAGCTTTTCAAAGGCAACTTTTTCAGCTCTCCGTAGAGTCTTCTCCCGCTGATCGAATATCCTCGATAAAGGAGCGACGATTTTTTCGATTAAATATAGTAATCGTGTAACTTTACATTACGTGAAAAGATTCATAGCTACGGATTATTCGTTCTCATTTTCTTCTATTCATTCGGACTTTTAGTTTTTTTTTTTTTGTTAAAATTTCTCTTATAAATCAGACTCTTTTTTTTTTAAGTAGAATAACAAATTGTATTAATATCATTCTTGTAATAGATACGGAAAATACAAAAAATTTGATTTATTTAAATTGTACGCGTTAGAACGTGAAATTTTTGTTTGAATTATTTCTTTGTGAACGTAGGACGAAATTCTAAAATTTTTTAGAGACAGTTGCGTGAGATACTGTGCGTTGTACGCGTCATATACATTTATAATTTCAATTCAATTTTTAATTAAGTTTATCTCTCCATTGTTCGTAATTACCAATAATTTCAACGAAATAAATTAATATCCTTTTGCCGAGAGTTAAGACATTAAGATACGATTGCTTCCGAGGATAAAAATTCCACGCTTCACCGAAGCAGTACAATTTGCAACCTGCTGATCTGCATAATATCTTTATCTCTGTAAAGAAATCGGAAATTTAGTAACCTGTACGTTCGAGTCCCGTGCTATGATATACGTATGCCCAGTATATCGATATAATCCAATATTAGGGTGATTTCGCGGCACCCTAGCTCGAACGGCGAAGAACTTTCGTCTCGCGGAGGGCAAATGTTTTAAATCGATGGGCAAAGACAGGAGGGAAGGAAGCTGGTATTTGGCACCATCCTCCGGGTCATTTCTTGCCGCTTAAACGCTTTGACGGCTGAAATGGGAAAACTTAGCAAAGAGCAATTTTAGAAGCAACGCGTTGCTTGTGTATCAACTCCTACGATTAAATAAACGAAAGTGTGAATTCGAAACGATACTTCAAAGGTATAATAAAAGTTGAGCATCAACGTGTCGAGCATTTAATATGTTGCACGTATCTATCCATAATACGCTATTAGATCTAATTACGATATTATTGAAGTTAAGTTTTTATCATTGGAAATATTAGGTACGTGTTTATGATCAAATAGTTTTCTTTCCACGTACTATAAAATAGCGAAGAAGAGATACATTTTATCGAAAAAAAGAGATATTTTCAAAACTTTGGTCCGTTAAATATTAATTGAATTTTGTTTGAAATACGTATCCTCTTTATTAATTATCAGAAGGAGAAATAACAGAACGGTGATCGATTTGTAGAATACCTGGCATAATATAATTGAACTTAATTATATGAATTTAATTAGTTAGAAGCCTCGTAACTCAATCGCAATGAAAATAGATATAAGAGACAATTTAAGCATATAACGTAGGATTTTCTCATAGTATTTATAGCATTTGTATTTGTCAGTGTTTTAAACGAACGATTAATGTGTTTTCAAAATATAGGGAAATCGAACGAAGAAATTAAAATTTTCCTTTTAATATGGAAAGATTAATATATAGATAAATATATTGACGTTTAAGTGGCGGATTAATTAACGTGATATCGATATTACTATTATTAGCGATAATTAAGCAACAAATAACAGCAAATGAAACATAAGTTTAACGCGTGTTCGATGCGTTAGGGTGCCAAGATTTCTCGATGTGTACGTGTAGTATGGTAATTTTAATTATGAGATAGTTCACTGCGATGTCGGTTCCGCGCAGAGAAAATTACTGCACGTGGAAGGGGTGAATCCGGTGGATGGGGTAACAATGTATTATGTGTTCCCCTGTCAACCCCTCACGTTAACCACAAACCCCTTCTATTCACCCCCAACAATTCGTTAACTGCTATCGAATTGACTTTAACCGCCGTAAGTTGAAAGTGCAACCCCGTTACCTTTAACAAAAGTTTACAATCGCCTCGACCAGACTCGAGCAATCGCATTTCGTTCCTTTGATTGGTAAAAAGATGTACATGATAAATAACAGGATGATATAACAATTTTTCGTTTAAATTAAAAACAGATTTTATCATTTTTCGGAGGACAGCTCTATGAAACATTTTCAAAATAATTAAAGATCGCAGAATCTTTCGAACGATTGAGAATTTTACAATGTTATTAGATAAATTACGAATGAATTTCGACATAATAAATACACAGAAGTAAGATAAAATTAAATTAAATTAGATTAAAGATTACTGTAATAACGTAAGAAAATGGAATTAAAACAAACATTGGCTATGTATCGTTTTATTTAAGCTCACAAACGAATCATAGTTTCGTCGTCTGAATTGAAGATATATAAGAAGCGTAATTCACGAAATAGGAATGCACCACTCTACATATTTTTATATCAACTAATTTAATCAATAAATAAGATACTTTATACTATATACTTTATACTTTATACTATAAATAAGATAAAGTAGCCTATCTTTAAAGTATTATAATCTCTTATGTATTAAGTTGAATTGGTACAGTTACGCTTAAGAAGCGCGCATTATAATTTATGAATATTACTTTCACAGCAATAGAGCAAACTTATATTTGCAATAATCGAACGAGTTTACATTCTTTGGCTTAAAATTATTTAAGAGATATTATATCAGTCAGGCATCGTGAAACTTCCACCAAGTTAAGCGAAATCGAAGTGGTTCCTATCGTGGTATATGTTCAAAAGTAGCAATAAACTTACCCGCGTGGGAGGGTTTGAAGGATGAATTGTTTAAAACTACCCTGTCGCGTGTGAGCTCTCGTTGTCGAGAATGAAATGAAAAGAGGTTATAGATATGAAGAGTTCTGGGGGATTTGTAGCCATCTTCTATACGGCATCTGTATTATACAACCGATGGGAAGGGAGCAACGTATTTCGCGGAACATTGAGCCCCATGGACTTTAAAATACATCCGAAACCGAATCTGTCTCTCTTTTTGTGTACTCTGAAAATTTCTCCCCCCCCCCCCCCGATCTATACATTTGCTGCGTTACCTGTTTTCTGATCGTATAACGTTACCCTCGCGTCGCAATTTCTATAACATCTTCTATCTATGGAAAATAATTTAATATATTGTAAATTAAGAAGATACAATATTTTACAGAGAACTGAGATAATGTATAAATAATTAAAGCAAGATAATCACGTTATTGTACGAAAATTTTTGACGAACAGCGGAATATAATCGACAAAATTTTATAATACGATCGGCATAAACGTTTAATCGACAAAAATGTTAGGTACATTTGGATAAGCTTCAAGGAGTAAAATTTTGGTTGTGAATCTTTCAGAAGCTAAACCGATCGATTCACTTTTTTATAAATTTCCTAATTTCGTTATGCAGTGCTCAGTTTTCGAGAAACGGGTGACTTATTTCTGTAAGTTCATTTATAGCAAATTCGAAGGAAACTTTTAAAGAATATTTGTAACGTATCACCACTTTAAGAATCGCATAATATTCTTTTAAACGCGCCTTACAAACTACGTCAGAAAAACATAATTCTTCGATTTTTCCTCGAAAAAAAGTAAAGGAGCAAGCAACCACACTGCCAGTATATTTTGGAAAATAATTTATATTCGAATAATTAATCATTCTAAAATTAAAAATACCAAGAAAGCTTCGTCGTTGAACTATTTCAGAAGGAATATCGATAAAGTAAGGCCGAACGCACTGATAACGTTAACGAAACTTAAAGAGGTATAAAAATACTTGGGAACATTTTTGATTTGATATGTCAATTAAGATAGGAAGTCTTATCTATCGCTATGTGCCTTGTGCGCTGAGCGCACAAGGATGCGTAACAGAAGGGAAGTACATAGAGGGTAATACATAGGACACATACATAGGGGTTTGCACGCCGGGAGAACTTTATGGGGGCCTCGAGTATATTTCCTGATTGAGCGGACTAATCCACGCAAAGGAGGTTTTATCGTCGAGGTATACGTAATCGAAGGGGGTCTCGTCTCCACGCGAATGTCGCGTGGATAAGTAACGTCAGAATCAAGAAGTTCCATGAAAAAATTATTTAATTACGTGCGTCTAACATTTTTTTATATTTATGGATCATAGAAAAATATACTTGTACCTTGCCGTACATAAATCGTAGCTATGCATCTAGCATCAAATACAGATTATTATTTTCCTTTCAATCGAACTCGATCATAAAATATTTTGTTAAAAAATTATCGTGCTAATGCCACGAATACGCCTCAAGAAAGTATCACTTTGAACAAAGTTCGTATTAGCGGCAGATCGAGAGACGCTCAGTTCGAACTCTGACGAACTTTCCCTCTGATGGAAGTTTCGATGGTTACCATCGAAATGGACAATAACGAGAGAAGTCTGAAATCCCGTAGAGTGTTTATGCAGGACCATTTCCAAGTCTTCTCCCTATCCGTTCCTCCGCAACTATACTATCGCGGGCACAATAAAAATAGACCTCCCGTATAGGTTAGCCCGCTTACTATCAGGCCGCAAGTTACGATTAAAAGACCGAGTCGCAGACCCGCCCAGGCCATGTCTCGAATTCTCAGTTTCTAGGAAGACTTGCAGGGGATTCGATAGGAGTGCCAGAGGGGCCAAAAGGCCAAGCTCTCTGGAGGACTAGCCTTTACCCCACGCGGGTTTATGCTTATCGTAAACATCGCCGCAGACAAATCTCGTGGCAACCCGGTTCAATGGATGGGAATTCGTGTGACGGTAGCGCAGAAAAACGCCGATATAATGCGATGAAATTGTAAATACGAACTGGGGATGCCTCGACGAGAACCGATGAATACGTTCGCGATCTTCGTGATTCTCTTTGGTTGCATGTGCCTTTAGAAGATACCGAGTACTGCGCATACGGTGTTTTACGAATGTGCGTGGAATAACGCAAGAGATCAGGCTAAAGATCGACAATGGTAGATCAAAGTTATTGCATGATGGGGAAAATGACGTTTCACTGACGTATTAAGGTGATACCAACGAGAGAAGAGATTGCAAGTTTGTACATGTACATATACAAAATCATAATTTGCGTCGTAATTATACGTATGTATAAAATTATAATGTAATTACGTGGAAAAGTTGCCACTGTAACGACCAGGCTAGTTTCAGTCGCAACATTCACATCAAGAATTATTAAAATATGATTTTTACCGCGTTTGTAGGAAAATTTAAGGAAGGTGCCATAAGACAGGACGAAAATTCATTTCTCTGATTATTACATCTAATAGTTATAAAATAATTCGAAATAAACGCCCTTCTCTCGTACGAAGACAAAGTTATCCGAGTATCCAAATAGCATCGTCGTTAGTTCATGATTAGATAATCAAGATTCTACTATACAGAGTGCCCAAAAATAAATGGGGAATATTTCGAAGACGTCTTCGGCACATCTAAGCAATAAAAAGATGTTCGTACGAACATTTGTATTATTTGATTTCGAATACAAGCCTGTAGACGGCTTTAACGCTAATCTTACCAGACCCGGTCAAATGAGATGGTTTCAAAATTTAATTTAAAATTGTCCATTCATTGTTACTTCTTTCGTTCCTCTAGCTTCGCGTAAATTCTTGTATTATCCGATTAATCGATTTCTCAATTTTTCTCAATATAAGAATTTACATAAAGTTAGACGAACGAAAGAAATAACGATGAATGTACAATTTTAAATTAAATTTCTGGCTGGGCCAGGTAAGATTAGTGTCAGAACGACTGTGCTATTCTCTTCATATGCCCAAACCGTGTTCCTTCCCTGTTCAATTCTCAACACCGTTAGTGGGTGACGAATAACGAACGAATTATGTATCGCGATACAAAATTCGTCGCAACACGAAAACAAAGTCCAATTGGACGTTCGTTTATACTTGTAACTTTTAATAAATAGTAATTGCTTTGATGCGTCCAAGTCGCTGCTACAATATTTACCACTTATTCTGTCACACCCTGTACATACCCTGATTCTGAGAACATTTTAAGCACCCGACTAAGGCTAATTCCTCTAATACCGCTTTGCATGTAGAAAGAGGCGAAACTGGCAGCAGAGTACGCGCGAACTCTGATCTTTTCCAATAAAAACGGCAAGAGGGTGTTGGCTATGCGGTCAGTCTGGCCACTGGTTAATGTGTAGACATTTTCTGTTCACGGCTGTATCAGGCCGAAGAATGAATATTCAACAGTAAACACCGGCAGCGGTTTGCAAAGGGTTCGCGAGAGGGTTGTACGCGGAGATAGAGAAGGGAGAACAAGGTGGTTCACGGTGGTTTGGACAGTACCGGGGGAGATCTGCCGTGACTTGTGCAGATATAAACGTGGCTCCGGTTGAGAGGGACATTGTTTACGATATTACATCTGTAATACCGGTCAAGTGGCCAGCGTCCAGTGGTGTTCCGTAATCTCTTCTGTGCCAGGACTTTGTTCCTGACCAGATACAGCACGTCGGGCTGCTCCAGCCCTGGTAATGACGGTGGTCTCGTAAGTGCATTAAGGATAGCATGCTGGTTTAACACGTTTCTCAAGTATCTGCTGCAGTATGCACGTATCCTTGTTGCCTATGCAGCGTTACGCTACGCTCGGATGTTATATTTTGATCGTTATCAAAAGTTGGGAATAAAATATGTAGCGTTAGTCACGATGTGATATGTTTGACGATGACATTCGTGCATGAATTATTAATAAATGGCTTTCGCGAAATTGTTTAAGAGACGACGATGATGATTCGAACAGCGATATGGATATATGTTGGAATAGATTGAAACAGATGATAAACTCATCAAGTTTGTTTCGTTTCAGTTATAATATGCTGTCTCTTTTCTCTTAATCTTTTAAACTATATATGCTCACGTTGATCGTAAATGTTCCCTGGCATTAGTCGTCCAAACTTGGTAATTCATCTTCTAGACAGCAATTGACATGTACAGGTAGTAGTATAAAACATAGTTCTATACTGAATTGCAGGATTCTAAAAAATAAGGGTGTTTCTGGTAAAATTGTGTTTTGAGATATTCGGGTTCCAAGCATCATCTCATTAATAAAACAGTAATACCGATGGAATATTTTTCCAAACGAAGTTGAGTAAAGTTTATTGTTAGCGAAAAATGAAACGACGACCAAATATACATTAATTTTAGTCTGAATAAAGAACGGCGTAATATTAAAAAAAAAAAAAGAAAAACGATTCTGGACGCCTTTCCCTACCAAATTTATTGTTTCTCCTATCCAATTATTGCGATATGTAGTTGTTAATTTATTGATATACGGTCAAGTTTATAGATTCTAAAAATGAAACGAGAGGAAAAAAGGACATTTTTCGAGAAACGTCCTAAGAACCCTTCGATTTAGGATTGCTATTAATGTACCGTGCGAAATATTTGTTATCCTGTAAAAAGAGTTCAGAGATTGAAAACAGTTGAAGCTTCGAAGCTTTTATTGGATATAGGTCATCGACGAATAACATTAGCCGTAATCGGAATTCCTAAATTCGGTTTTTACCGTAACCCGCAATTTACTGTTAATTAATACAGTGATTTTACCGATACCAACTGTCCGCCGCAGAAGTCGCTGGCCGAAGGACAAACATCGCCGTAGCTGGGGAGGACGATGTTTTGATTCTGGCTGTTATAGAGAAGACATATATCACTGGTCCACCCCATTGCTATAGATGCCAGTAGTTAGGGTGGCGAGCTGGGCCCGAATGGACACGAGGCGATTTATTGCCACATTCGATATATATGATTATTTAAATCTTTCCCAGTTGTCGCAGTCATTCAACATTTTCGTGCCTCGTGTGCTGCGAATTTTTCAGTTTAAGTCGTTCTTAGAAAATATTCTTGAACCGTATTCAACTTCGATTTTTCAACGATAGATAATTTATGAGGAAGATGAATAGTAGAAGAAATTGTTATGTTTCAATAAATGTTGATATGTAATCAAAGATCGATTATTTTCTCTAAGTCGATGTATCTTTTAAAACGATCGAGACATTGAAATATGAAATGTGAAAATTTCTATAGCATTTAATTGATATTATTCGGATTACATATTATTTGAAATATTTTCATTTCATTTGTTGCGCGTTACGATGTAACTATTTTATTTCATTTAAGAAGCCAATTGATATCTTTCTTTGTTAAAGCATCGAAAATAAGTGTTTTGTGATGTAAAAAGAGGTAAATTATCGTATTATTTATGTGAATCTATGAGACTTCGATACGATGGGTATTATAGATATTTGCGATAATTGAAAATCATTAATTTTAATTACGCCAGATATAGAGTTCTGTTATCCTTAATCTTCCCTGATTAAATTTAAAAAATGTTTCGATAGTCGAAGTGAACTCGAACGACTTAATTTCTAATTTTTATCTTACAAGTTACTTAGAACGACGAAATATATTTTGACGCGTAAATTCGCAGCCTGAAAAGCAGAAACAGCCTGGCTGGAAAGTCCGGCAACACGTTTCCGTTATGGAGATTGGTTTTGCTGACGGAATACAAAGCGCGTGTCTTGTGCAGGCTGTAATGGCAAAAGTACGGACATGATCTTAAACCGCGTATATTTCGAATAGATCCGTCACGAGTTTATTGAGATTGACACTTGCCTTTAACTTGGACGTGTTGGAGGATCTTAAAATTGAAGTATTGCCGAATATTATTTGCATTCGACCCGTACGGTGTCTCGAATAAGATGGAACTTCGCGAGAAACCACTAATATTGTTAGATTCTTTCGATATTAAAAATAGAATATGACGAAAATTGTATGCGAAAAATATACAGTTTTACATGTATCTACGTAAATACGCAATTTATTTATTTTCATATTTATTTTTTAATCTGCACGAATACGTAAGTATAAATTTCATATTAATTCGTTGCAATATAAATTGAACCTTTGACAGTGAACCACAACAACAATGAACTAGAAAATAATTGTCTCTTTATTCGCAAGATTTACCGTGTCTGTGTGGTATCGGATATACAAAAGTCTCAACCTTCCGTGTCTTCTATCAGCTTCTATTCTAAAGAAGATTAAAATCACTTCGACACTTTCTCTGGCTGTCCAAGGTTGCAAGGAGGGTGTGAGAGTTAGGACGCAGAAAAGAACCGCGACGAATTCGGAGTTCACGGCGAATACAAAGGCAGATCGATAGGTTGTCTAAGACCGTGTCTGACAGGAAAGTCGAAATCTGTCGGTGGCAGAAATATTCGAAGCGCACGGCGTATTTCACGCCTAATTTCTCGCAAATTCCGTGCTGAATATTCTTCGTTCTCGATCTCATGCGGGCCACGTGCCATTCATCTTTTAGCAGCCCTAGCCGCTCGAATTCTCAGCATCGAACCGCGTTTTGAGTTCCTTAATATCTCCTTTTTCATCGATGGTTTTCTTTTCTTTCTAGAAAATAATCTTTCCTCTTAAAGCGATGTATTAGAAACTGTCGAATATTAATTCCTTTCGAACTTCTTAACCCCTTGTTAAACATTTTTATTTTTTTTTTAAAGCAATACCTATGGTTTTGTGACTTATTTTAGCGATTGTAATATAAAGTACAATGTAATATTGTTGATAATTATAGAATGTCGCACGAACAACTAATTTCTGAAATTTAATCACAATGACAAGAATAGATCAACTTTATCGCAGATAAACAGCACTTTTGCAGAAGAAACACTCGTCGAATCTACTTTAAATGATGTAGAGTCTACGGTGACTTTGAAAAATCCACGTTTCAGAGATCATCGAACTCGTATTGCAGTGAAGAACTCGTATACCACTTACACGCTCGGTGTATCATCAATGTACGATTCCGAGCAAGAAAAAATAAAAATCCTCTTGAAGTTCCAAAGAACGTTTGTAGCTAGAGGTAGATAAAGAACCCTATGCTCGTCGTAAAATCAGCCATAGTTCTGACGATATTCTCATATCGCACGTTGATCAACCTTCTTCAGGACCAGGATTTCTTTTCACATCGCGAGAAAAATTATTTTTTATTAACTACAAATAATAAAAACACATTTCTTCGGATAATTTCGTGAAAATGAAACGTTGCGTTGCGATTTGCGCCAGTTTTGCCTGAAACAAATACATTTCCCGTTGTGTACGCTCGATACGGTTGGCAAAAATTAAAATCAGTTAAAACCAACTATTCCGTACGTTGAGGCTCCTTGCAAATCACTATATCCGTGTCGTTCGACGATATACACGACGATTACATCATCGAACAATTTGCTATTTCAAATGGAAAGCTATGATCCAGTAAGAACGTAGCGCAAACAAATATCACGTACCACGAATATTCGGATCTATACATAAACATGAAAGAATGTCCGATCCGATGGCTATCGTTTGTACGGTCATTAACATGAGCAACGAAAGGCACTCGGCGCGGAGATATTTCGGTCAGGACGTGCGTTGTACTCGGTGTCGTCGGTTCACCCCATATTTCTTTCGAAGCTGGCCTACCCCTACCGTATACCTCCTGCCTACACGCACGCACACCAGTCTAGAAATTCATTAGGGGTATCTGATATTTCTGGTGGGTGCTTCGCGCCGGAATAAATCATACGCGTGGCCCAACGGAAGCGTTTTGCCGGTACGCCGAGCTTCTTCCTCGGTGCATGCGCGATCTATCCGTTTTATCTCCTCTGTCCGAAAGAAGGGAACGAGCCTGGCCAATCACCACCGTGGATAGACGAAGACACAGGAAAAAGAATCGGCATAGATACAGTGGCTAGAAAAAGTGTTTTAACGTGCCCTCATTTTCTAATGAAGTGTTTTTTTTTTTTTTTATCGGGTTCTATTCAGGTTCGTTTCATTATTATTTCATTATATCGTACTGCCTTACGGAAGAACGAAGCGTTTTTAATTAATTGGTCATAGTTTCTCTTCCCGGGACTTAGAAGCAGTGGATCGTACTAACTTAGTATCTTAATATTTGGCAAAAATTCGCGATTCAATAGCAGAAACGCTACGAACTTTTCGAACTTTCGACGAGTACGTTACGTGTGTGCTGTGACACACATGGAGTTTTCATCGACACATCGGTGAATTGTGAAACAAATTCTCCGATTCTGTCGGATTCTTCGTTGCGGTATAACACGCTCTAAATACATACACTACACGCATACTAACTACCTGCTACCTCCTAGCAGTGTACCTTGGATTATTCTAAATACTGGATACTCGTTGTTGAAACGTCAGTAAAACGGTGACAAGAAATCGTACATCAAGTTCGTAGAAGTCATAGTAAAGGAGTAGGCTTCGATCTTTAAATCCGTGATGACTTTAGTCTTAAATAAAATCTCGTAATGTCCGTAGAAACGTTTGAATTTTTTAAAATTTTAAAGAAGGAAAAGCAGCTTCGCTTTCGTACGTTATATGGTGTGAAAACATCATTGAAAAAAAATGAGCTCAGTATCGTGAAAGTTGAGGCTTCACGCTTCAAAATGCGCTCAGCTGGATCGTTGTACGATTCTTTTTCTCATCAAGTTACGGCCGTCTAACTGTCGACAATTTTTCATCGAAAATTTAGTAGTAATTTTTCAGGTCAGTGTGCATGTAAGTAGGAATTACAAGATATTTAGCGCAATTATGTATTTTACAGAGATCGGAATAGAATCACTGTTGATTAAATAATTTCTTCCCAACTATATATTCGAAGTAAATATCTTGCAACTTTTCTATACATTTTCAAATTGGTTACAAATTTCACCGATACAATCGAGGTATTCGTGTTTCGACACAACGTTATTAAAATTTCAAAATATTTTCCATGCATGAAATTTTCCTACGGTAAGTGTCCAAATATGTACATTAACGAGCCATTGTACTTAAATCTAGTTAATTAGTACGTAAATGCTATTGTTACGTCGCGTGAGTCGGTACCTGCGACGTCCCTCATGGTCAGGCCGCCGGGGCCTGCACATCGTCACACTGACCCGCAATAAACCCAAGGAATCACCATAGCCCACATCTGTTAACAATAAAGTTATATTCTTTGCACACATTCGGTTTATGAGTGGTCCCTTAAATGGGCCCTTAGGTTTATTGCACGCCCGTACTCATTACGGAGAAAGCGGAGGTTTGCCCAGCGAGGTAGCGGGTTTTTCCCAAGGACAGAAACAAACGTGATTCATATTTGCCGAGGACTGTCCCCTCGTATTTAATTCATTAACATTGGGAATAACCAATGGGCATCGCGGATCGTTACCCTCACTTTTCTACCGAAAAGTGTGAACTACGAATCCGCGTTCTTAGTTCAACAAAAATACACCCACAACGAGCTTTCTTGTCAATCACTGTTCTACTAGCCCTCAGACAGTCAAGTCCACTGCTCTAAGATCCCTTGGACAGTCAAGTCCACTGTTCTAATAGCTCTCGGACAGTCAACTTCAAGTTCTAACATGTCAGTCAAGTTCTCGCCTCTATAACTACCACGTCTAGCAACCTTCGGGTTCATCAACACGCTTTCCAAACACGGTCTGTTCACATCTAGTAGTGTAATCCAGTATAAATAAATACATATATAATATAACTGTGAAGTCCAGTTATATTCCAACCCAATTACCCCTTATTCTCCCACAAGAAATAAGGGGATCGTCCTGTTCGTGGTGTCGATTCGTGCAATCGTAGCGGGAATTTACGACTCCCGTTGACGCGCTATAACGCGAACGTCTCCCCGCGACTGGACGAAAATACAGCTACGATAAATACAATGTACATGTGCATAGACCTTTTGCAATCTCTGTAGACAGAAAGAAAGAGATAGTTAGACATCTAAAAAGAGAAAGAGTTTACGTTGAGGACGAAGCGAAGAAAGAAGGTTAAACGCTTGAACGTGATCCGGGCTTAAACCGTTCGTGGACATCGGGCAAATCTCGTTACGAACCCGACCACCATCCACTACCCCCGACTCACGAACCATCGACGAGGGATGGTTTATGTATCTATAACGAAAGCCACCGCGGAGATCTAAGAAGCTTCTCTCTCGGTCGTTTTCGATCGGCTCAATCTTACTGGCATTCGTGATCATTGGAGCGTGGTCCGGCCAGCGTCTTACCGTGTCCTCCAAGTAGATTGAAATTAATTTCGGTATTGAGCCGCGATTGAAAACTCGATGCGCTACGGATGACCGATACCGCCGCACCGGGATATCTCTGCCTTTGGACAAATCAGTTGCCGCAGAGAATTACCGCACCCGTACTCTCAACGATCGAAAGGATCTTTGCAGGGAATTAAGAATTTTCTTGCAGAGTTTTGCGAGTGGATGGTGGCGGAAATTCATTTTGAATCGTTTATTCGCATATCGTGTCGTAATTCGTCGATACTATCGGCTAATAAAAGAAAGAGAAGAATCATTTGCGCTCGAAGGGGATCGAGAAACATTGAAATTAGCGTAAGTTACGTAGGATGAAAGTTCAATTACGTTTTTCTGAAAGAAATTGAGTAGATACAAAATGTATTTGAAGATATATTTTAACGAGGAGATTTTTATGAATTTCGCGTGAAAGGAAGTTTTGCGGGGAATTAAGAATTTTCTCGCAGAGTTTTGCGAGTGGATGGTGGCGGAAATTCATTTTGAATCGTTTATTCGCATATCGTGTCGTAATTCGTCGATACTATCGGCTAATAAAAGAAAGAGAAGAATAATTTGCGCTCCAAGGGGATCAAGAAACAATGAAATTAGCGTAAGTTACGTAGGATGAAAGTTCAATTATGTTTTTCTGAAAGAAATTGAGCAGATACATAATGTATTTGAAGATATATTTTAACGAGGAGATTTTTATGAATTTCGCGTGAAAGAAAGTAAATGTCCATGCTTTTGTACTTGTAAATGTCAGATATAGCAAAACAACGGTAGGAGGAGATGATATTTTGTGTAAAATTGAACGAGGGAAATTGGTACAGAATATACACGTGTTCCTCTTTTGTTGACTCGTCCAAGGCCTCGTTTTCAAGAGAACTAATTTCGCTGAGTACGCTCGCGTTGCTTGAATTAGATCGCGTTTATCGTTCTACAGTCCTGAATGAACGATGAGCGAACATTGAACACACATAGTCTTGATGAACGAACACGACCATCTGCATGTACGTGAAAGTTTTCTACGGTAATGGATATTGGAGTGTATTTCAACTACGTACTAGTAATAAGTACTATCTAAAGCGTTATTCGACGAGCCGTGTCGTAACTAAAAGTATAAGCGTAGCAGTGAATTCTCAGAATCGATTAGTTCGAAAATAAAACAAGATTTTCAAAGTGAAATTTATTTTACACGTTCGAATAACTCCTGTACGAGCGTTTCGCCCCATTTAAAATTGTTCCACTATTCGCTGCATTCCTACATGTACATTCACGATTTACAAAGAAAATTTTACGACAATAAATGTATTTATAGCATTTGAATAGTAAGTTAATTTCGCCACGAGTTGTATAATTATCGAGTTAGTTGTATTTCGAATATAAATATAAAACAGCAGCAGGATCTATTCGCGTTAAGATCACGAAGACACCTGCGATAAAGAAACTGCAAAGATCGAAATTAAGATGATTTTATTATTTTCTATAGATCTTACGTATTAAAGAGCTGTAAAATATAATAGTAACTGTAATATCTGGAATGAAAAACGTTTCAAACAATAGGTAGTTTTGTCACGAATTATATTAGGTTGTCCGAAAAGTTTCTTTCGTTTTATAAAGAAATAATAGACGCACAATATTTTTTTCTTTTATATTACTTTATTCAATCATGCACGAACATAATAATAGAAATATAACGAAATGGATGATACCTAATTCAATAAAATAATATAAAACAGAAATTGTTCTTCGTCTATTATCACCTTATGAAACGAAAGAAACTTTTCGGACAACCTAATACTATTACAGGATTAATTTTACAATTGTAAATTATAACGATATCGGGTGTTGTAAATCGAATAGCGTAAAGCGCAAGATCGATCCGCGTTAACGCGATAAACGTGCATTGAAGAGAAAGGGAAGAACTTTTGAGAGATTTACCTGCATAATTTTTGGCAACTGCGATGACCGCGTATTATTCGTACATTACCGAATTCAAATTAATTTCGCGCGTGGTACCGTAAATCAAAGCTCACCGGTCTATAACTATAACGGGTGAGCCCTAAATCACAGCACGGTAATTGCAGTACCGCTCGGCCGGATCTGCGCGCGGTATACGTACCGGAACTACCTAACAGATGAGGCCATTGAATGGAACATTCTGTTCCTTTGAAAAGAGATTAAAGACCCCGAACTTTCTGCTTTTTCTCATGCCAATATATAGCTCTCCGTCCAATAGAAACGACGAACCATAAAACAAAGAATCTCAAGGAAAATAAAATAAATGTTAAAAGTTAACGTTTGCTTTTATAGTTAATAAAATAATCGAGCACTTAAGTTGGTTTTAAAATTACTAATTCTTTTCTAGGTGCATAGGCATGGCAATTTTTCTTGCATTCACATTTTCTACGTGTTTTACGTATTTTATATTCAACGTTCCACTCTAAGCCTTCCCTTTCTCCAAGTAAATTGCGTAAATTATTAAATTCGCGTGTATTCGTTTCAATATTTATATTCAATGTTTTAACAAATCTACGATATTCGACGCATCGTAGATTTATTAGGTATAGATTTACGCATTAGTGCAGGATATTTATTCCTACGTACATTTCAAATAATTAATATTTACTCGCTTTCCGTATAACGCTGGCTGATTTGCAAATTAGATGGATACGTGGGTGCATCTATAGCCCATTTTTATTTTTTAATTTTATTTCAATTATTTATCGTAAAAATGAAATTTATAGATTGCGCATTCGAAAACTGGCTAGCAAAGAAAACATACGCCGTTCGATTCTTTTAGACGCGACGCGTAAACCGTCGTGCGTTCTACTTCTTTATGGAATAAACGACGCAAGTTCTAGTACGTTAACAAGAAGGAAGGTGAGATTTCGTGTGGAAGCACGTCAACCGAATGCATGGTATATTGGACTGGGAGCTAGGTCAGTTTAAAGGAAAAAGGAGGAAAAGGCCGGGAAAGACGAAAGTATAAAGGGCCGTCTTTCAACAAGGCTAATTTTTCGTACAACCCCTCTGTATCAAGATCACGTATGCTATTCGCCTGTAGGCACGATTCTGGTGAAAATTCATGCGTCGTATTTCTACATTCAACCGTATTTTTTCCATTGGCGGAAGGAAGATAAAGCCTAAGGACTATGTGCAATTTTTAAGCGAACGTTTCTTCTTTGTTGTTATATATGAACCGAGGAAATATTTATTGAAATTATCTTTTTACCTTCTTTTGCCATCTATAATGATTATTCGTAAATCAGATTTGATACAGCTCATGATGCAAATGATAAAGCAAATGGTGTTTTTTTTTAAATAAAAATAATATATCTTTGAATAATAAAAGTACTGCGTAACGTTCGAGCAACAAAAGTTAGATAAATGTTATTCAGATTGTTATTCAAATACAGTTTATATCGTGTCGTATACGTTTTCATATATTAATTGTAATATACAACACATTTGATGAATTTATCTACAATTTAAATATGTTAAATATATTAAAAGCCATTCACATTGATTCAGAATGCAAATCGATCAACTTTGTGTTTAGAAAATTTTATAACTCCAATACGGTGATATTTCTTTTTTATAGAAGTAAGTAGTTTCGTTTCATCGAGATTTATACTGCTTGATGTTTGAACTTGTAAAAACCAAAGGTGTAACTTCGGTGGAGGTGATCAGTTTGATCCCTGTGTAGTTCAAATATCGAGTGACTCGTAAATATATACTCGCAAGATATTTTCTCACTCACGAGTTCAGAATATAATTAATAACAATACGAAAATCGATCAACTTGTCTTTTGATTTCCTTTAGATTTCCTCTCGGAGATCATTCCTTTTTTTACTTATCCTACTTACAATAAATATATTCGTTCTATCTTATTATTTATATAAAATAAAACGTTTCCCATCGTAAATAATCCGATGCCAAACAAATTTTGTTTACGCGACTCGATCCAGTTCATTCGATAATTAATAATATTTTCTTGAGTATCTTATTCAACGTGATTAAATTCAAATAGGCTATTTTACGATACGTAATATCCTTTCTTACCTCTCGCAAGGCCCCGTTAACCCCAACGGTAAAACGAAAGTCCATCGAATTGTCGTCAACTTGATTTCACGTCTAATTACCAACTTTGCAGTAATCTTATCTCCTCTATCACCGTAAAGTTGCGTGGACTCCTAAACATCCCCGTTCTGGGAACCGAATCCGTGTACAGAGGAGTCGATGCAGTCGTCAGGCAGTCAGGATTGCCAGAGACTCAATGACGATTGACGAGTCGTTCTATGGTAGGAGAGCGGAAACAAAGATGGATATAGGCTGGATAGAAAGAGGATTTCTACTGCAGGGGACGAAGGAACATGCGGAGCGAAAGAGAGAAAGGGAGAAAGATAAAGAAGAGAAAGATAAAGAGAAGGAAGGGGAAGAGAGAGGTAGAGTGTGGCTAGTGATTGGATTACAGTCAGGGAGTCCCCGTGGACTCGCCAAATGACCGGGACAAATTGCCACTCGCCTTCGGGAATACTTATATATCTGGAGCGATCGAGCTTTACGTGTCCTCTCAGGTCCTGTTGCCTTCCTCCTGTGCACACCCTTCCATACATTTGTACGGTGCCTACAAATGATGGCAATGAACGATGTCTTGTTTGGTGCGCTTCCTTCGAAAGTTAAAGAAGAATCGGTATCAGAGAAATATTGCTGCGAATGGTAGTTTTGGTATCCGAAACCGCGAACAACTTGCATCGATCCGATATGAAATTTGCTTGCAACGTAACGTAACGAAAATTAGGTCGCAGCATTTCTGTTTATACTACTTGAAAGTAGAGAAGTTCCGCGAGATTCGCTGATTTTTATTTCTCGTCTTTCTCATTTATGACAAGCATATTTTCATCTCCAAGGCAAATTTAACGAGCTGCTGCGCAACAAGGAATTACCCTCGCTTTTATCAGGTTGTTCGAAAAGTTTCTCGTTTTATATTAGTTTATCGAATTATGCACTAACATAATAATAGAAATACGACGGAATGGATCATATTTAATTCAATAAAACAATATAAAACAGAAATTAGTGTTCGTCTATTATCACCTTATGAAACGAAAGAAACTTTTCGGACAACCTGATAATTCACCACTTTCGATTACTCCGCTAATGGTTCGCGTATCCGTGTAAAAACGACTCGTTAGAATATAGGATTACTTGGGCAGAGATCCGTAAGAGAGAAATTCGCAAGAAAGTCTGTCATCGTCGACCTCGTACGCTATACGGAGAAATATCAAGGGAAACGTGTCCACCCTGGGAAGGTGAACGGACACACCTCTCGGATGCGGCAATTCCATCTAACCCGAGCGCTCCTCTCCTCGTACCACGCATCGTGACGTAATAACCTGGCGTTTACCCGTTGTTTATAGTCCTGGAGCATCGTAAATCGCGCGCTGGTACTTACCGTTACTGCCGGCGTGTACGTCTTCGGAAATTCGAATCGGTACGATCGGTACAGGTCGGTGCATCGATGAAGGACAACTGCACCGTACCAATCTTTCTACGTATACATACGTATATGTATGTAAAAGGGGAACGACGAAGAGAACGATGATGGTAACGACTCTCTCAGGAGAACGTCAGGATGCTACCACTGCCGAATCGTTGATGGTCTTTTTACATACTATCCCCGTGGTGCTTCGTGGAAAAAACCCAATGATGGTTAGCAATACCGATCGGATATGTCACATAAAATCGAGTGCGTATGAGTCACTGAGATCGTACTTTTGCCATTGCTGTTCTGGCATCTTCACGGACTTCCTTCGACTACGCTTTTCACGCGAATGATTCGATTTGATTACCGATGCTTCGATCGTAAGAAGATCGCGGATGTTTATGCAAATTCGTATTGTCGTAAACGCAATCGGACACAGTTACGGTAAATATTTCAGTAAGAAAATAGTAGAGTTTGGGTATTTTATATACTTTTACGTATTTTTACATCGCATTCTGTGTATTTTTCTATCTTTAAAAATCCCCTAAGTTCATAAATGTCCGTGGTATAATCGTAAAAATGGTTTCGAAGTAATTCGATTCTTCTTTGGATAAATATGTTGCGTTCGCGTTTTAAAGTTGTAAAGCTTTCAACTTTGAATCTCTCTTTGATCTTCTTTGAAGATCGATCAATGGTAACGTATATGTTTGTAATTTTGAAACGATTCATTCTTCTTTTTGTCTAAATATATTGTTCATACGAGGATCTCAGATTTGCGTTTGTTCGGTATTCGTTCGATCGTGATTTCTTATCGATTGTTCGGTAGAAAGAAGGGATTTAATATCGAGGTGTTCTAAATTTCTGTTGCGATAAATACATTGCACTCTTAGTACTCGAGCTGTAAAGATTTTGAATTTGCTTGCATTTAGAATCAACCTAATTGTAACTTAGCAATCGATCAATCGATCAATCATATACTTGTTCGATGTTACAATATTTCGTTCATACGTCGTTCGTACATATAAATTTTTGATTCAACGTTCTAATCTCTTTAGGTAACTTTGTAGGTACGTGTGTTAGGAAATTTGCTTAAAGTGCTACGTAGATTTACGAATAAGATATCTTTAGGTATAGTTAAGGTACCAGCAGCGATTAGTTCGGCCATTAAAGAAAGCGGAGGAAACGTTATTACCCAGCAGGAATCGGTCGCGTTATCTCTGCGCTCAATTAGACCCGTAAAGAATCGCGTATAGCTCATTGATCCTCTTTGGTTTTGGTTGTAGTCGATCGACCCTTCGACTTTTTTCTCCGCACGTTCCGTTATATCACGTTCCTCTATAAAATATCGTGCTAATTTGACATTCTTTTCGAATGTTCGCCAGAAAAAGACAACGTTAATGTAAGATAGTAGCTATCAATAGTACACAGATATAGCTTTTTTCGAAAGTGAGCGAATATAGATCGAAAGATAATTATTTTCATCTAAATTAGTTGACGTATTAACGACACGGTGTTGTTGGTTAAATTAATAACGAGACGAGTTAATTTAATTAACTATACTTACAGATATTTTAAAATGTAGAATACAAAGTTAATCGCAAACGTTACTCACTTGATGATATTCTTTATAGATTGCGCGATACTGCGGTACTGATACTAATTGTTATGCTGATTCGCTAGACTGATTCGCTGTACTTATTCGCGCGACTGACTGACTGACTTCTGGAGAACATGGTCGTCTATTTACTGCCGGTCGAGAGGGGTACCGGAAGGTTTGAACTTCTCGCCGGTTATAGGTTGCACGTAGCAGCGCAATTGCTTTGTCCGGGGTTTGTTTATTTCATTATGTGCGTCGTACAGTGTTAATCCTCTGTGTCAAAACAACTATGTAAGGTATCTTCGTATCGAAACGCCCTTAAGACGCATATGTCGTTACAATATTATCTACAATTATCATCCGGAGTAATTCTAGTCTGGTATACCGGTATCTAGTGTATTAGGATACTAAATAGTAGCTACGTCGGAAGAAAGACTAAAAGAGAATCGATATATAAATATTCTTCTATTTGATTTTCCGGTCAAACTACATTTGAAAACGTTCGATCATTCCACGTATAAAAATTCCACGATTCGTTGTCAGAGTATTTATTCGCAATAATGTTCGTTATATTCTTTGAGATCATAGCCGCGTTAAAGTAACAATTGTACAGACGACTTATGGCATAAACGATACATGTATACCATAGACTTTGGACAATCTTCGTATCGAAACGTCCTTAATACGCTTATGTCGCTACAATATTATCTACAATTATCATCCGGAGTAATCCTAGTCTGGTATACCGGTATCTAGTGTATTAGGATACTAAATAGTGGCTACGTCGGAAGAAAGACTAAAAGAGAATCGATATATAAATATTCTTCTATTTGATTTTCCGGTCAAACTACATTTGAAAACGTTCGATCATTCCACGTATAAAAATTCCACGATACGTTGTCAGAGTATTTATTCGCAATAATGTTCGTTATATTCTTTAAGATCATAGCCGCGTTAAAGTAACAATTGTACAGACGACTTATGGCATAAACGATACATGTATACCATAGACTTTGGACAATTTTTATTCAAAATTCTTCATAGATCTATGTTAAAACAATTTGAATAATCAAGAAATCGAATCTCCTCGTTTTAATCTATTTTCCCTTGATTCTGGATATGAGAAAAGAATTCTGGATATAAGAAGCTGGTGTAAATGGGACAATAAGACCGAGATCGTCGAGGCCTCGACGTAATTCACCCTCGTCTCTTTAGTTCTTCCCTCGGCGAGTCTATTGCATAGGGTTACGGGAAATCGGGATGCAGGATATCCTCGATCTGATTGTTCACGGATACAGCTGCTGACATTCCCCGTACACGTCCGACGAATAGATATTATCCAGGTCTCGAGAGGATTCCCCCGAGCACGTGACTTGCGCGCATCATAATAAAGCAAGTATTAACCTAGTTGTTAACTGGTTGCGGTACTTACACAGTTAAGCCCTAGCTACTGTATACATGCGTTTGCTTTTCAGTCAATCGTCTTTTGCTTTAATTCTTGTTACGTACATAATTACGTAATATCGTCTGGATTTTGCGTTAGATCGTTTATACGCGTATGAGAAATCATTCTTCCCTTAAAGCAACATCTTAGAAATTTTTAGAGATACTAGCGAGTATATGGTGGCGCATACACGCGTGTTACGTTTAATTTTTCTTTAATTTAAGCATCGTAATAAAAATACAAAGATACTTACCTTTCCAAAATATTCTCAGATACCTGTCGTTATCCCCTTAATGTAGATATGGATATATTTAAAGAAATACAGTTGGAAGAACAGTTATACCTTTCTGGATTTAACAAATTCTTCGTGATGGAATTCATCAAACATACATACAGTTATCCACGAAAGTCACCCTGTAGAGAGGCTATTTTTACTGAAATAAAGTGTTGCGAAACTTTACTACATACTTACTGCCAAGACGACTGAAAGCTGTTGTACGAAGACTTTTGTGAATGATTGGATGTGTATTCTCTGAGACATCATCTGTTTAATTACAGCAATTTCCACGTTATTCTATTATATATATGTATGTATGTATTTTCCCAATTGAAACCAGTTTACACGATCTAAGTAGACACTTTATAGATACGTAGATCAACCTTAAAAATCAAGTACAAATAATCATCGAATCTTGATTATATAACAACGAATATACACGAAGAAGAATTGAATCTTTATATTGAAATTGACTTGGTTTTACGAATAGTAGTACGTACCAAGTATTAATATCTGATTTCTAGTTGAAAGATGCGACTAGCATTTACGGACGTTACAAATCATCCTTGTCCAATCATCCAAAGCGTGGAATCGGATCGAGGCAATTAAGTCGCGATGCCAATTCCTCGTAGACTGGGATTTACTGCTGTTTAACCCCTGGCTAACTTCTTCGATAAATAAGCTATACAAGCGAAGCAAAAGGGGGTGGAGACACATGGAGACGCGGGGGTGGCAGAGTTTGTTGTCCCAACAGAGGCGATCTGATTGCCCGTTAGTGGAGTCGAGTTAGCGCCAGTTCTGACTTTCACGAGTCTTCTTGAGTCGAGGGAAGGAAGCAAAGGAGAGAAAAGAAAAGAAGAGATCTTTACTTGAACGGAGTTGCCTCGAAGTAGACCAGCCTCGTTTCGTTGAAGAGGGGCGAGTGCAAGCTCCTGATTAGTAGCCTTCGCCGGTCCTTACGAGCGAACAATCGTCGTCTAATTTACCAGCCGATTCGATCTCGTTCGGCCACTTAGTCTTCTTCCACCGCGACTCCCATTCGTTTCTTTCGCTTCCTCTTTCCTCTCTCTCTCTTTCTGTATTTTTGTTTTTTCCTCGTGGCACGTAGATCGTCGTTCGCAATTCTGCGACCATCTTAATGGGCTTGAACGGGCGACGATTTCACGTTGGAAATTTCGTCTTGACAAATTTATCGGCTAATCGAGGGAAGAGAAGGACGCGAGTTAAGAAATTAAGCAGCGTCAAAAGACCGCCAGTATCGAACCTAACTTTAATCGCGGACTATAATTCTGCGACCAAGTATCAGAGGTTTTTTCTACGAATAGATGCGATTAAGTATTTTCTTGGGACGTTACACAGCGAGAAATAAATTTCATCGTTGAATGGAGACGATGATTTACCAGGAATACACCGTACACGTGGTGTAATTAATCGGATGGTGTTAGGCGATTTTTTGTTGATCGCCGTTTATCTTCCCATGTTTTCGTTTTGCTTCGATTCTGCAGGGACCCGGTTCCCCAAGGTGCATTACATAATTGCTTTCATTGATGATCTTCTAGAAGAGCGAGTATTCGAAGGATCGTTATTCTTCCCTCGAAAGAGACTACATTCCTCGATATTTGATGAATATACGTACACGACTGTACCTAATACACGTTTACTTTTAACTTCTCATTGTAAAATTCATTCATCGTCGCGTTCGTCGATCGATAATTCGATATTCGATCGACTAAGAACGTCTTAAAATACGATACAGACATTACACGCAACGTATAGCGCAAATTACTTAAGGGGGTGTCCTGAATTAGAATGAACTAAAAAAAAAAATAGTGCGAAATTAAAAATTGTGGCGGGTTTAAAGAAAAAATGTGTTTTTTAAAAAGAAAAAATAAACTTTAAGGTGCTATAACAATTATTTAAATAAACTTTTTGACGAACTTTTTTAGTTCATCGAGAAGAAAAATGTATAATAATTTAATCCTTTTTTGGTTTTTCATTTTAGTGAAGAATTACGAGGTGGATCTTTTACGCCGATTGAAAACTGTAGCCCATGAAATAGGCTTAGAAACCTGTTATAATTTCTTTTTTACTTTAAAAAAATGTTTTTGTATTCGTTAAATATATATAAAACCATACCTCAAAATTCAATAACTTCATTTCTTTCTTTCCCTTCTAAAAGAAATCACAAAAAGACGCTGTTTTAGAACATTTTAATTCAGGACATCCCCTTAAGACAAACTTCTAGACGTTTCATGTACTTGCAATCGCATTTCCCAGCCACAGATATTCGACGATACGTATCTGAACGCAGAAATCTCTAAATTACAAAATTGATCACCACCGAGATCCTCGTATCCCCAGAATTTTCATCCTTCTATCCTTTTCGTACCCTCTGCCGTGGCATCCACGAGCCACGAAGTCGAACCCTTCGGTTACCAATTCGATATATCGCGATCAAACTGGTATCGTTCCAGCGTTTCCTGAAGCTCGTTATGCGCCGCTATAAAGGGTCGTCGATAACGCGGAAAAATAGGACATAGTAGCATGAAACGCGCGATCTTCATCGAATTCCTCGGATCGGAAACTGAAATATGTCTGAAGCAGTAAATCCTATCGCGTCCTATCCGAATTTACCCCCTGCTGCCTCTACGGCTCGCTGAAATCGTATAACTGTAGGAAGGAGGGTGGTCGCGAGAAAGGGTCGGGTCTGAGCGTGTAGAAGGCCTTAAAAGTTGTACGTCGGTCTTGAGATGTCGGGTTTAATATGCTGGCAGTCGCATCAGGTCGAAAGTCGAGTAATTCATAAGGGCCAAGCTGTTCGACAGAGTAGCTGACGGTCCCAGAAAACCGGATAAAGAGGCTGTGTTTTCCTCGTTCTTCCTTGTCGCAGTTTCCGTCACAGTTTTTTGCTTTATATCGCGCGGCTTTAATATATGTGGAAAGTTTTAATGGAAATATCGAGGGAATGTCGGGCGTTACTTTTAGAGTATTGGTACGGCAAGATATTTTTGAACGGCAAGTTTTCGAAATTGATGAGACGACGCAGACTTCTGGCTAAGACGAGTTCTTTGCTTCCTATGTATTTCGTGTTCCAGCAGGATTCTTATCGTTAATGTCGCCTGAGACAATCGTTGCGATATCTTTATTAGCGTTAATTTCTTACTAAAACTTGCCTCTCCACAAACACAGAAATAAGTTTCATGTTATTTCTTATTTATTTTTTCATAGTTCTCCCTTCCGGACTAGAACGGACTTTCAGGTACGTACATTTGTCTCTGGTTTACGCTCACGGTCTTTCCCAACCATCGAATTACGTCCGACGTCGGTTTGGTCGAAACCAAGCTCAACGTCTATTGTACTTGCAACTCGAAGTTAAACTTACAACCTATGTCTCTTATATTCCTTATTCTCCGTGCACGTAAAACACGAAACACTCGAGATTGCTATAAATACATTGCACGCATACGCGTGCATGCGTAGGTACATACGTAGCCATCGTACCTTACCATCGAAAACATCATCGCCATTAGCTTCATCGCCGAAGATTAAAACCATCCTGCAATTTTCAATGCTTGCAGATGCGGTTAACGCGACAAAGGGACGAATTACAGGGAAAACAGCTAAGTACCGTGCAACCTATCGCGTCAGAATTTTTCAGATCGTGCAAGGAACTTTGTTCCACAGTCTGAAATATCTTATCGCCGTTAATACCTACGCCACGTTCTTCTTACGACAGCTTTGAACAACCCTTGTACGATCTTCGCTGGTAATCCACGGCCGGGTCAGTCCTCACACTTTCCATGAACTTGTTCAAGTACGTATGGCAGGTGTAGTGTCTCGGACAAAAGAGCAATACGCTTCGAACGACCCTGATAGCGTATTGTCACTTGTCGGGCGCAGCGTGTATTGTCCTCGCCATGGAGGTCCACTTGATCACGATCCACCGGTACTCGAGGCTCGCTCGTGTACCAGATAAGATGTCGATTGAAATTCATGCAGTCCTCTCCCCACCAGGGCTCACCTATCGCCAGCACAAATCGCTCGTCGCGTCGTATTGTTTCCGACCGAATCTCGGATCGGGCCTCGGAGTGTCGACACAACTCGAGGCGAGTCGCGATCAAAACGATTTGCAATTCTTTGGCCGCGGCGTATCATTCACCTGGTCCGCAACATTCGAACGGAAGCTTTCTATCTTTCTCGATGCAGAGTTTCGTGCAAAGAAGAACACGCGATTCGCGCTCTTCTAATTTCTTCCTTCTTTTCTTAGATTTATCGCAGCTATCGTATTATTATATGTACAGGGTGTTTGACTTTAACTTATCGATAAAGTTATAGGAGAAATGATTCAGATCGCAAGAAGCGAATGGTTTGCAGAGACTCGTAGTCCGATGTAATTGGTCTTCTTGTAGTTACGTTTTCTTAAGTGAAATCGTATAATTTTTAATGCATTTAATCGAGTCCTGACGGTCTCTATATAAAATTATAAATATGAGAAGAAACATGTGGTGCGACTTTGTATTCGTTTTTGCTGTCTTTTATAAGATAGGTTTGTAGAAAGCAGTTAACATATCTGCTAAACTAATGATCTTCCCGCACGAATAATAACTTTTTGGAGAATATCAAGATCGATTACGCCTTCATCTACCTGAAGGAAAGGTAATTACTCCAGATTACGCCAGGGGTAGTTTACCAATAATTTGCGTTTACGGAGACATCTTATATTCTTGTTCCTTTTAAACGCGTAATAATTATTTGCGACGCTGATTATTTTCATTCGTGTACTATATCGTTAAAACGAACGTATCACACGGAAGAAAGTACAGTACGAAACATATCTAATAGATTTATCTTAAGATTTCTCCGAATTGCATACAGGTACAGGTGTAAGTTACTCGCTGATATTGCAATTGACAATGTCAAGAACGACGTAATAGAACCGCGCGCGATTCTATTTCGTAGCGCGTATGGAATTAAGACTATTCCCGTTATTTTATTCTTTCGGCAAAATAATCGATACGAAGCCCCTATGAAAACTCCCCCTTCGCCGTACTTCCACTAAGCGCGGGTTACGCTGCCGTGGAAATTAGTTTCAATTCGGCGTATCAAATTTGCGACCAAAGAAATTCTTTCGACGATCGTTCGGTCCCCATTGACATTTCCTTAAACGATCCGATTTCGGGGACCGAGTTATCCAACGGACGTGGAAGTGGCCCGATAACGATTCACGTGGAGACTCGCGTTCTCGCCAACGATCGATCAAAAACAGAGAAAATACGCGGTGAAAACCGAGGAGTAACGAGGAGGAAAGAAAGAGGCTGAGGGTGGTCGCGTCGCGTCGCTCGAAACGGAGAAGAAGGAAGTAGTAACGAGAAGTGTCGAGGAGGAAGACGACGCGGTGGAAAAAGGAAAAGAAAGGGGCAGGCTGCAGGGGAGAGAGAAAGGTTCGGCGGCACCTTCTTTTCTTCCTTGCTTCCACATCCCCGAGGAGTAACTAACTGAACGAGAGTCAGGATAGAGGGTGTTAAGGTAATGCCCCATTAGTATGTGGCCCCCGTAGTAGCGCCGTAACACCACCGCACAGTGGTCAAACCGTGGTTTGTCTCATCGTCGTGTGTCCCCTTGCTCGAGAACCACGTGTGTGTAGCCGGGATACAAACGTGGTTCTCGATTTTCGCATACACGTGCATACGTATAGCCACACACGGGTATACGTATAGACGTACACACGCGTACGTGACGCGAGTATGTAGTCGTTGTACGAGAATGAGACCTGTCAATAGCCGGCTTGTTACCGCGACAATGATCGGCTTAACCAACGGGAAAGATCCACCCAGACGTACTGGATTTTCGGAACGGAAAGACCACCGGATAGCGTGTCAAAATCGTTTCCCTTCTTATTCGAATCGTCATCTCGATGAATTTAGGAGAGTACGAGGGCCCCGAGGACACGATTTATTGGCTGGATTACGCTGAATCGGATCGAGTAATCGTAAATATTGAAAGCTGGTTTTCGAAGAGCACGCGTGAGAAGGTGGAAATATCGAACGGCGGGAATATTAATCGTCGCTTTTGTAGGGAAAATCTGAGTTCGTCGGTATCTAGCGGCTGTGTTTTCGGGGTTAATTTGGTCGTAAAAGAACACGTTGTACGATGACTTTCTTCTTTCACGTTGGCTCGAGGGACTCGATGTAATCGAGAGAAATACGCCGATAGGTAACGCGGCTAATCGCTCACCGTCCCTCGCGTGGTCTACTTCCACGACAACGTTGATCGTCCACGCATTCTTTCCTCTCTTGTCCACTTTTGCAACTTTTTATTCCGATGATCGCAGTTTCGCAGATTTTTAGACGAAACGATAGTAGGCTCGCAGTCGATCAATTGCAATTTTTGGGATCGCTGCATTTGCTAAGATTCTTCGATCAAGTGGTAATACATTTACAATCGATTAATTGCAATTTTTGTGCCTGTATCGGGCTCGTTGCATCGAGATTTCTAAATTAGATTGCACGTAGTAGGTTCGCAGCCTGTTTTGCAAGCTTCGTGTCTTTGGAATTCTTTCGTTGGCTGATTTTATCTTCAAATTGTCTAGACTACATCGGTAGTCGATTTAAGGGTAGATCAACCGGCATTTTCGTTTCTTTGGAATCTTCTCATCGGCCACGATAATTTCAAAATCCAAAGCACGAAGCCAATATATCGCACGTACGCGCCTATCCCCTTCGGTAGCATAATCGAGCGTAAGAAAATTAAGACACCTTATCGTTGATCGCGGCAGATCTAATTACAAAATTATTTTTACACCGGTAATTTATTCGCCCGATACAAGAAGCGATAGGAACAATGTAAGAGTAGACGCATACGTACTATAAAATCACAGACGCATCGTGCGATCATTATTTTCTTAGAGTTGACAGGGATTATGTTCTAAGTCCACGGGTCACATGAGACGTGTGCGTGACGAAAACGTAGGTTGGTTATCGTTCAGAGACATCGACTACTGTGAAATCGCTGTTGCTCTCTCTGTCGCTCTCCTTCTGAGAATCGCGCAGATACACGTTACGTGCACTGCTAAATATGTATTTCCTAGTTTCGAATTTCTGCGCGCAGCTCACAACGCGATAACTTTATTAGAATTAAAACAACTCGATGCGCGTAAGATTCTTCATGCACGAAATTCGCTTGAATTACGTAATTTTCGAAGACTCGAGGTTGAGAAAGACGCGACGTAACGCGAGTCTATTTGCTTATTCGTTGTACCTGTCGTGTATTTTCGTTATACGTAGATTGTCAGAATTTTTCAATGGCTTGTAAAAAGTTTTCGTCGATTTTTTACATTTTTAAACTCCATTTTCCCCATTTCATTTTTCATTCGATTATTTCCCTTTCACAAGCTATTCGTTCCGAATTAATCACCTACGTCGATACGTTGCTTCCTTTAGAAGAGGATATTATTATCTCGTCTATGCACATATTCCATGATATTTCTGTGCTTGCAAGCTAATAATAATAAAAGATCCAACGCGAATGTAAAATTTCGATATAAAATTCCAAAGGATGAAACCTGTTCTTAATATGATTAGGATACCGACGATTGTAAAAGTATCGTACGTCGTAACGGAAACCATAGAAAAGAAGAATTTTTCATCGCGTACTTTGAAGTTTTTAAGAAAGATATAACCAGCCAACCATCGATTCTTTAAGTGCCTAGCCACTTATCTCAGTTTGGCAACAAGGATGCAAGTTACCTACCCCATACCGTAGGAAGACGTTGATGTGAATTAATGGCAGCTTAAGTCATAGTTAGTGCCCAAGTGTTGCGCGTACAGGGGGTGTGTGTCGGTAGCGCGGTATTAATTAACGCGACCCCAAAATCTCTTCTTAACCCCTGAACTCCCGTCTAAACGGCACTGTATCATGTTGATGCCTTGGTAGAAAGGGAACGAGGGGTTCGTTGGTGATTCTCGAACGAACACTTCATAAATATTATCTGTTCTTCCTCTGATATAAATACGGGCGTCTGGTATTCAACGATAGCCGATTAAAAAGTTCTATTAAATTCTATAAGCTTCGTATACGCGTATGAAGCATCGCTTTCGTCATATGTAACGTTCATCGAATTTTGCTTTCTTCGTTTCTTTAATTTTTTTTTTTTTTTTTGCAAATTACAAACGCGGTCTCATTGCCATCGAACGAGAGCAAAGTCGTAGATAAATTAATATAATTAAATTAATTAATATACCGAACGATATCTAACGATAAAGCGATATATAACGAATCCTGTCTTGTTCATTTATATGAAATTTATGTTTATACATGTTTGAAAAATACTCGTAACAAAATTCTTCTTCGATTTGATTTTTCTAAAATACGTTTTGTCGAAGTGGTCGCCATTTCTAAAAAAAACTCTACATCTGATCTGTAGTTTTCTTAAGCACCGAAGCCATCGACAGCGCATAGACAAAAGACTACGTCGAAGACAAACTATAAGCGATACACATGCAACGTTGGCTTCAGGGTTTTTCACTCTTAGGGTAATACTGCTAGCGTGCGGATCTGGACCAGCTCACTTTGTACTTTGATATTCAATATATATATATTTTCTACCTTACAATTTATCCACGCGCTTCTTTGTATCCAAATACATCCAATAACCTTAACATGTTTTATGCAAGATCAGATTTCTATGGATATAACTCGAGTAAAGTCTTGTTTCATTCTCTGTAACATTACCAATGCCGAGTAATTTACTCTGGATATTTTATAGCTATATCGTCGCATATTACATGCGTAGATTTTATTATATTATGCATATTAAATTATACATTTTTCATAAATTTAGAAACATCGGCAGTCCGCTTGTAACGATCAAATGAATTTCGAACGAAACTCGAGAAAGTTATTTGTCCAAATGTTTGTCGATCTTTCGTTACGGGTAGGATGCTACGGTACTCGTATTATTAAAATATCTTCGTTGATTTTACAAATTTTTCGTATTCCTTCTACCAATTACGGCACGTCAGATTTGTAAATGAAAAGGATCGTTCAATTTCACAATCCATATTAACTAGACGCAGAAATAGATTTATCCGGTTGATTCGTACGATCTATAATGCTCGAGAAATATTCTATTACGGAATCCTCTTTTACGCGTGGAAACTTTATTCCAGTGGAAAGTTTCTTCTCGAAGAAAATAAGTAAATCGAGAAATTTTCTGCGGAAAGACGAATGGGATCGTCGAGATGGCACCAGCTTTCCCCAGGATTGCAGAGAGAATCTCAGGTAGGGAAATGGAATCGAACGGCGCGCGAGGTGTCCCCGGTAAAAAGCGAAATTTATAATCCGTAAAAACAATTATAGAGGCCGTGGCCGTAGAGTCTCACCCCGTTGCCAGCAAAAACGACCAATATCCGTCGTTTGATTTATACGATCGTGGTGTCCGTGGGCCGCCAACCGTACAGGGGCCGTCGATATTAAATAGAATATTAAAGATTTACCGGGAGACAACAGCGAGTAACTTCCATCCCTTTTCTGTTCCGTAGCGAAACCTTGTTTCGTGCCACCGAATGCAGAAAGTCACATTCCACGAGCGTGTGTATGTGTGTGTATACGTAATACACACGCACGCGTGAATAAATGCCGGCACTTATACGACGCGGAAGGCCAAGAAACGTTTGGTGGAACACGGGGGATGAGAGCAGGCCGGCCATTTCAATAAATTGACCGTCATAAATCGTATGCGCTACATACCGGCGCGTGCACACGCGTATTTGCATGTGTCGCCAACTTATATTGTTTCTATGTATATTCGCTCTTCGCCAGAGTCGTGTTCCCAGCGTTAGAAACTTTGTACCAAGCGTTTCTTCGTCTTAAGTCAGGATGACAGTCGAACAGTTAGGAAGAAAAATGATGGTTGACGAATGTACGTACGTAATTTATAGGTATATGTGATTTTTAGTTCGCAGAGCATGAGAGCGATCACCGAGAACGTTCGTGTCTTGGAAATTACGTATCTTGAAATATTTCAAAGACTTTACGCGTTTCTGTGCAATCAAGAGAAGCTAATACGAAGCAGAATGAGAGTCGTTGGTTCGTTGTGAGAAGTTGGCGCTAGGATTCGATCAATGACGAGAGCGTCGATCAATACGGTGTAAATTTTATTAAATTTCATTAAATTTTATCGTAGTTAGCATAATGTGCTGCTTAAAGACGTTTGGTTGACGCCATACCTATTCGATATTTGTCATCATCGGTTCAACGTTTTAGCGCAATTGTTAAAAAACGCACGTGTGATAGGAGTTTGGCTGGATGTTTGCGCGTTGCAGCTGGTCGTGTCGCGTAAGTATGTGGCGCACTTATACAGCAAGCTTTTTTTACACCTCGAATTCCCGTTCAACGTTCCAGCCTGCTTTCCCCGAGCGAAGCCCCTTTGCGGTCAAGTAATAAAATTGGACTGCGGGCAGTTTCGTCCAGCCGTGGCGAACGCCTTATTGCATGTAAAACATTTATGTCCTGTGGATATTGGCGAACTCTTACATGCCGCTTTCGACTTCGCGTACATCTTCTTTCGGCCCTAGGGTAACGATATCGCGTGTGTATCAGTTGTGCGCCGCGTATTTGCAAGCAGTTCCGTTAACATCTGCTTCGATTCATATAGCGCTTGCATTTTTACACGCGATGCGTTGATAGAAGTTTTCGCTTTTTGGCCAATCAGTGTACGTATCGATACTGCTGACCGTAGGTATTACAAGATACCTACTTGTTACATTTACCGGACGAATCTAACAAATATTCTATTTAGTATCTCACGTTGTAAGATACACGCGTAAGACGCAAATAAAAAAAAAAAAAATAACAAGTAAATTTACGATAAAATAAGTAGAAAATGAAAGCAACGAAAAGCATTCGGCGTATGCGAAATATGAAAAAGCGTCTTCGAACTTATCGCGATCTACTCCTACTCGTAATTCTTCTAATCGTTGCCTGATTACGTTCACCGATGATATCTCAGACTGTTTTACGGTACGGATAATGGACTATCGATAACAGACTATGCAAGACTAAACGTTTAACTTCATGAACTAGTTTATCGTTCGTATCTTTTTTCACCTTTGCGAGTTTTTCGTTCTTTCGCGTGTAACCAGCGTTCACGGAAGGGCGATAAATTTACAGGATACACGGTGGGTTACATAGGAAATTATAACGAACGCAACGGTTTGACAGGACGGGTCCCGTGCCGCGAAACGCAACGCGGACCGTCAACGTGACGTTCAACAGTTGTATCGTGGCTATCGTGCTTCGGGAAGCGCGACGTTAATAACACGTCGCACGGGACGTGATGCTGGGTAGTAGAGACTGGTCGCTTAGTGACGAGTGTATTAGCCTCGTTAAGGGTGGCCACGCTGTTTCTCTGATTCTTCCTTTTCCACGCTGCGCAACCCCCGCGACTACGCTGCTTTCCATCCTCTGGTTACGCAGCGTGACATATTCGCATGCGTGTACCGCGTACAACGTTCGTCTACGTGCACGCGTGCAATTGAATTTCTTGGTGTAACGTACGTAACGGTATCCTACAATATAATATCTCACAGGTGGTTCGTCGTTTTGATCGATACAAGTCTGTAAAATTTACAAGAACATAGACGCCCGTTCGTAAGTGTCAGGGCACCTACCGATTTCACGTAGAACGTGATAATCGAAGCCACGTTGATCAACCACGCTTTTCATAGAGTCGTGTAAATTTCATATTATCCAGGTGTGTAATTGGTATTATCGAGATATGCGTAATTTTAGATTAGATTAGCCGCGTAGTAGTGACACACATTGTACGAGTATGAGTGTGTGGAAGTATGTGCGTGCACAGCGTCTCGTAAAACAGACGAATGCAACTGTTCCGTTAGTGGTGTCGTATACAAGACGGTGAGACAAAGAGAATGCTGCGACGCGTGCAAATGTATATCGACGAAGATCTTGTAAATCACATATTAAATAAATCTGAAACTATTTCGATATCAATCCTAAGTGTAATCCAAGTGTTCCTATACGTTTATTTCGGCGATTAAGATCCACAATTCTCAACAGGTATTAAATATCTGAAAATGGAAATCTTACTTTTCTAAATTCATTTATCGTAGGAAGATAGAAAATTTAAAAGAATAATGTGAAAGTAAGGTAGTAAATTTGTATAATAACTGATCGTTCTTCTATGCATCTTACTTACTTAGTAATCTCGACAGGGTTAAGCATTTTTAGAAATTTCCTACGTAAGAAATTTTCCGCCTCGAATATCTATTTAGTCGCACTGAAAATGAATATTATCGATGTTATGTATTCATGTTTCGGTCGGTAGTTCGTGTCACTGTTCATTAATATATGAATATAGTTACGGTTACAAGATTGTGGTCATAGCAGGCTTCTACCCCTCGAACACTCGAGCGAGTTTACACGGTTGAAAATTCGATTCACTTTAGAGTCAGGTCCCCCATCTGTGACAGCGCGTCGCGATACACGCTTGGGGACCATTTAAATCCCCTTTACCGTCTATTTTAAACAATTCGCTACCCTTGCAAGCACCCCTTCCCTTCGTCAATGATAAATCACAGAAAATTGACTGTTCCCTGCAAGATATTTTTAACCTAGTTCTGTTAAGTTAGCTTCTCCTCTCTCTCTCTCTCTCTCTCTCTCTCTCCCTCTTTCTTTGTTGCTTTCGTTCGTAACGATCGATTTAATTGAATTCGGAATTTAATCAATAGCCTAATCCGTCCTATCGTTTCATAACGGCGACAGGTGGTAAAAGAGGAACGTAAACATCTTATTACGATAGGAAGGTAAATTGATATTATCAATAAAAATTACTTTGCGTTTAAAACCGATCGATTCGGTTAAACATCGAACACAATTCAGATGGTGCAAGATAATGTCAGCCCTAATTAAAACTCTTATCTGACGTATAAACAAATACAAGCTGTTGGAAATAAGTGATTACACGATAATTCCAAATGTATTTTCTCGCGAAAGAATCTCTGATCGTGAAAATGCAACGATCATGTTTGCGAATGGCAAAGTGTCAAGCGCGATCCAATTGAAAGATGATCCGAGCTTAACAAACATCACCACCGACGCAAAACGCGTCCATATAAGCCGATATATTTCTAAACATCGAAGCAAACACGGATGAATCAAAAGGTTACGTTGCTGGTCGAAACGATTGCAAGCTAAAACGTCGAGAAACGTAACGATCAGCTGGCCTGCCGTACCGAGTATGGTCAAGTATGATCCAATTGAAGATGACCCTAGCCTACCTAGTGTCGCTATTGGCATAATAGAAGTAGCCCGCGGCTACTATCCAATACTATCCAATACTATCCAATGCTAGCCGCGGTTGCGACCACACGATGGGGCTTCGATTCTGTGGTACGAGGCGAAGGTGGTACGTACGGTCCATCTCCCCTTCGCCCCGCATTCTGCGTTGTGTGGCTTCCACGCTCGACTCAATCTGCACCTACTTAACCTTATTTACCCAGCTGTAAATTCCTGAATTTATCCCGAATGAGCAGGGACGAACGAGGGCCGACTTTCAGTCTTTAACGGTATGCGCAAGATTCGCAGGGCGTTGAAAAAGAAAAAAAGGAAAGAAAAGGAAAAGCTCGAAATGTATCGCTTCGGAGCATACACTGGTCGCTCTGGACCACTAAATTTCTTTTTATGGCTCGAATCTGTGACATCATCGACACCCATAAAACGCCTCGGGCGTCCTTCTTGTCCCGAACAACTTCCTTCTTGATACGTTTCAAGCTATCGAAGCCTATTTTTCTTTCCATCTTCTTCCTTCTTTCGTTCTATCGAAGCCTATTTTCTTCTCATCCTCTTTCCTTCCTTCGGTCTATCCTACCGCTACCTCTTTCGCTTGTAGTCGTATCAACTACCGTATGATTTTTCGAGACGTACAAAGGCAAAGGAGATTAAAGCGCGACAGGGAAACGCTCGTGACGTTTCCATGGAACGTGGATAGAGGAGAGACACGGAAAGAAGGAAGGCGCGCGTTCCGTTCACGCGTCTCGTGCGGTTCAATTTATTTATCGGCGGAATATTTATTGGCGCGTAGATACGATGGCTCATTTAAATATCGAGACGGTATATCGCGCGTATCATGGGACGCGGCGACGGTGGAACGTTCGAATTTTTAAGAATTCCAACTCATTTACGACAGGAAACGATCGCTCGATGATCTCCGCCGTGTTCCGGAATTCGACTGACCAAACTTTGAAAATGTCGTGCTTCCGCCAGCCAATATTCACTCGAAATATCATAAGTTTTGAAGAAGAATCTTGTTTTGCGAACCGAATCTCGTGTTGCTCTTTCTTCGGTTAGACGTCTTCCATTTCGTACGACATATATTTCAACTATTTCCGTTGTTAAAGTATTGATCTCTCTACAGAGGAACGGGGTTCTTCAATTTATAGAAATATTAGGATTCTTCGAATCGAGGTCTTTACGCTGTAAGATTATCATTCATGTGACAATACTATTTTAGTCTATCGAGTCTGTTGGATCGTTAAAGGATTCGAGTATTTTACAGTAAAGGACGAAATCAGAGACATTATCTACCTCGATCCTCTCTACATATATACATGTGTATGTATATATATATATATATATATATATATATATATATATATATATATATATATATATATATATATATATATATGTATCCTGAAAGGATCGGAGACGAAGGAAATAGGAAAAAGTGGATGTACGAGGAACCGTGGTTAGACGAGGTGGAATAATAACGGGCGGGCTCGTAGTTGAGGATATATCAATGGGATTCAATATCGAAATGATCCGATGGCTGTGTGTAAGCATGCGTGCACGCATCAGGGTTTCATGTGCGGGGGATCTTCGCGTACATAAGTTACATATATGTAACGGCCATAAAGATAGCGCATATCAGACAGCGTAGCGTACCGAAAGGGAAATGGAGACGGTGGTCCTTTTCTTTGTCTCAAACTGGCACGCATCCAATGGCGTGCCAGTGACTGTTTTATTTTTTCTTAATTCGCTTTTGACACAGGAGGATGCACACGATTACGTCCCAAAATGAATCCTTTGACCGTTGTAATCATTTTTCCGGTTCTCTTTTCGTCGTTCTCTATTTCTCTAATTTACTTGCAAGACTAGACGAGAGATACGTATAATAAATTCATATTTAGTAATTCCCTGACTTTAATGTCGCTCGATAGCGGAAAAAGATACTTTAATACGGAATAGGTACACAAGCTGTTGGAAAATACTTACAATGATTTATAAAGAACAAATAATACCGATCTGTTTGCTATGTTAGTTTAACTTAATTAATTTCAGTCGGTATAGCGTTATTAATATTTTTAAGCTTCCGAGAAGATGCCAAGAGCAAGTATTTAATCCAAGAATTGAACGAAAAGACAAGTAGAATTAGTCAACGATGTATTGAACTTGAAGATCGCTCTTCCATGAAAGACAGGAGATTTGGTTTATCTCGTGCTTCGTGTCTGGCCACTCGCGTCTTGGCGCTACAGTGGTAAAAACTTAATCCGAAGAAGATAAAAGAAATTTTAAATTTTCCCCGCGTTCGAGTATTAGATCGTTTGCATTTTGCGTAGTACGAAAAGTAACCTCGTACAATCGCTCTTACGATTCTCCTATCCTTTCGCGATGCGATTCAACGGCAACTAACCGACTTCCTGTCACGTTCAATCGATCAAAACGCAAGCATATAATTCCGTTAAACGCAAATCGCCCGATAATCTCTGAACGCGTCGAATCCCCTGGATTCCAACGGTACAACGACACTGTATCGCAGTGACATGCCGTTCCTATGCTAATGAGAGAATATTCTCAAACTATCGTCCGAATCGGCAGTTCGTAGATCGCAGCCGGCACCGATCGCTTCTTTTCTTTCCTCCTCGAAACCTTCTTCCCACTGCCACTTTCCTTTTCCCTGTGTCCTTCGAAGGGGTGGTTGGTGCGGCGATCGCGCAATAATACTAAAAAGATAAAACCTCCGGGATGAGAAGGGGCAAAGGGGTTGTCCACCCTTCGAGGAACACGGTCGGCTATTGCTTCGAGGCTAGGTGGCCCATAAGCTACCGACCTTACATAGATGGACATGGGGTTCCAGCTTTCTCTATACACACGCTTTCTATCTGTCTCTCTCTGTTTCCCTCTTTCTCCATTTACTCGTACTTTCTATCTCGTTTTCTATCCTGATTTTCCATCCTTCTGCTGGTCAGATACACATACTGGGTGACAAAAAAAGAGTGGACGATTCTAGACATCGAGGCAGCGGAGAAAGATCGCGTCTGAAAGTGTCTTTACGGACTTATTTTTCAAGCTTATATTCAAGAACGAATATATTTGGAAATATATTAATACATAAATCAGTAAATCGATAGATCGGTTGACAAAACTGTCTCTCTCGTGCTTCGTGTGTTCGTTCCGAGAGAAATGACGTTTCGATGGCATTTGCTTTCTCAGGTCGAATTAGACAGAAATGTTCTTCGGCTGATTCTTCGACACGACACTACCGCTGGTCTATTTTTTGCGTAAAATCAGCTTCTCTATAATTTGAGAAATAAGCCTCGAACGACATCTTCGTGACAAAGAAATTGTCGCGATGTTTAGAATCACACCTAATAAATATCGTCCACTTTTCCTTCAACGCCCTGTACACGCACGTAGACGAGCGTCGTATATGAACACGCAAGCGTTCGCAATGGCCAGCCACCACCCCGAAGCGAGGTTTGTGCGCTGCGCTAATAATGGGCGGGTGAACCGATCAGCCAGTTGACCGTGACTAGATAAAAAATAGTGCCTGACAGCCGACCACCCCTCTGTTCCTTTCTTTTTCGCACTCGTGGTCGACCCTCGATTCATCCCTCCGGATCGCACGACGCACACGCGGGAGAAGGAGACAAGCAACAAACTGCTTCTCCAACTACGCGTTGTCATGCTAATCGAGTGCAAGTCCACGAGGCATCGACTGGCTTCTGCAGGGTAGTTTACGCAGAATCGGAGGAAAGAGCGCGACGGTATCTTCTACTCGTAAATTTCGTTGCCGATCAACGGAAGACGGGGGTCTGTATCGTTGTCGGTACGCTTGTAACGTTCCTGAGTTTTCGTTGGTTCTTACCTGAGTTCTAGATTCAGTTTTTTAAGATTTTCTTTTGAAAAAGGCTTCCGACTATGTCGAAGCCTTTGACAAACGCCATCGAAACGTCCATTGTATTTAATTTCGTACATTTCTCTCGGAATGAACACACGAGGCACGAACGAGACAGAGAGACAGTTCTGTCAACCGATCTATCGATTTACTGATTGATGTATTAAACGATACTATGTTACGTTACGTGAACAGATAGTTTGAGAAACCAGATATTCGTTCCGTTCGATGGTCCGTTTCTACTTAAATCAATTTGTGTTGTCGGTATACGATGATCTACTGGCGTAGTAATAACGAAGTTAAGACGATAAAGTAACGCGAAGAGTAGATTATTTTTAAAGTAGGATAACGATAAAGTTATGGTAATATTATTCTATTATTGCAAATTATTATAGAACCATTTAATTACTATACTGTTAATAAACGAATCTCGTATCTATTTACTATTTTCCATAATTTAACATTACCACTTACGACCAAATGGCAAATTTTAAATATCAAGTTTTTATTTCGCTTGAAAGAAAAAGAGAAAAGAAGCTTGAAAATTCACATCTGAAAATTAACACTTTTTCGATCACGTACGGAAAGCTGATTAATCGATCATCCGTATCGACAGTGGTGAGTCGTAAGGTACCGCGAACAAATGGGCTTACCCGCGCCGAAGTTGTGTAGGACTTGACTTATGAATTCTTCTGGAGGATGGACGATGGGCAGCCGCCTAGCTATATAATAAAATAAACTGTCAGCAGCAGCTCGCATAAAAATGCTAAAGAGCTCCGCGGTCCATATTGTCCCTGCGTGTGTCGTCCAGATGTTCCGCAGCTTGTGCTGTTTGACTTGACTGCTTTAAACATTTTTTTACCACTTCCATTACGAGTAAATAATTTTTCTTCAACGAACCAACGCGACCAACCGATCTTGTGTTGTTTCAAACCTAAATTTTATATTTATATGCTTCGTATTAGACTTTACACGTTACATAAGCGATAATTCGATTCCTGTATTTGTAACATTTAGGTAATATTGGCTTGGCAACTAAGTGGTTGCGGATTTTATCATTAGGTGGTATTGACAAAAGTCGCAATCACTTAGATGCCAAGTATTAGTAAATCAAGCAGATTAGTAGATCATTAGTAGATTATTAGTAGATCGAGTATTGGGTTGGCAAGTAAGTGGTTGCGGATTTTATCATTAGGTGGTATTGACAAAATCCGCAATCACTTAATTGCCAACCCAATACTTGATCTAGGAATTAATAATGTTCGTTTCAAATTATTCGAACGTTTTAGCGTACTATCCTGAATGCTCAGGTAATTGAACACAGTGTTATTCCCGAGACGCCTGATCTTCGATATTTGATAATTATACTAAGTAAATTAATAAAATTAATAACAAGATAATGAAATTTAATTCGAACTGAATTATTCAAAATTAATTAAAGAGATCTTCGATACTGATTTAGAATTTAATTCGAATTAATCGTCGAATCTTTCGACCAATTTGAAATTCGTTTAATTATCGCGTTATTGGATGCTAATTCAGGTTTCTGCCCGTGCGGCTCTTCTGTTATGCAAGCGTGGACACGAGGCGACCACTTGGTGTCTATCACGTTGATGAATGCACTACGGATAGATTCCTATCTTTCTCTTCTCGTTCCTGTAAATCATTGCCGGGACATTTAACCCTCGGACGATTCGGAACGGTGGGTGAAGCTCGCTAGTCGGGAACATGCAAGGGGTGCCCGCAAACCAATTACATTCTCCGTATTATTTCCAACTTTCATAACTCAACGAAGAAAAAACAAAAGGCGAAAAACAAAAAAATGTATCCATCACGATTTTTCCTTCTGTTTCAATCAATATAGATATCACATACATACGTAGCCTTTTCTTATCTTTCCAAAGATCTTCTGTCCTTACTGTGCAACTTGTTCAGTCGTACGTATGTACCTAAATTTAAAGTTTTACTAATTTCGTCAAAAATTTCACATTCAGAAATTTTGAAAACCAGATACGTATCAGGATCTTTGTGTACGTTTCTGCTGAAATTTCCGATTCCTATTTAAAGACTTGGACAAGAGTTCTACATTCTCGTTGTTAGAACCTATCAAAATTTTCACATTCACTCAATTCTGTTTGAATTTTGAATTTCCTACCTAGGTTTTATTTCTATACAAATTCTTGGCCCAGTACTTTCTCAAGCATGCACGTCCAGAAGCATTTTTCCATAATAAATGTCGAGTTCTTAGGGGCTTCTAACGAATCTTCATTGGGATTATATATAATATAAATGATATTTACTGGTACAAATATGATTATTATAGAATTTGACAAGTAACCGTGTCGATTAGATACTCGAGATGAGATGCTAGTGACAATGATCTTAGGTTCGATAGCGAGTCCACGGTCGACGGGATAGCAAATGCGCCTGCTTCCAAAGTCTAAGTCGAACTGAACTTACGCGTCCGCGATTCAAGTGTAATTAAACTTACTTGTTCGCAGTACAAATAGAACTCAACTTATATACTCTTCTCTGTACCTCTTTGTACTCCTCGGGTCAATTATATTTTTAAAGACAGCTATACAACTACTCGATACCTCTATTAGGTAAAAACGTCCATCCCGTGACCTTGGCTACGTTTAACGATCAGATGATGAGCGATAATGAGCTTGGGCTCGAGGCGACAACTAGTAACCAACGTAGCCGCGGTCACGGGATGAACGTTTTTACCTAATAGAGGTATAGAGTAGTTGTATAGCTCTCCTTAAAAAGAAATAGTTGTACCGACACCTGACAGTAAACATTCCAACGGCCTCTGCCCCGTGGTTCGCCACACACAGACGCTATTTTTCGGTCACGATGATTACCAGATGTCGATGCATCTCCACAGAACATGTTCAGCCTGAGGACCCGCTATAAATCTTAGGATTTAGTTAACTAAGGTCCTTCAAATTGACAAACAGTCTTTATCCTAACAGTTCGTAAATCTGTCACCTACTACGGGAAGATACGGGAGATCTGCTTTCCTCGCGAACGACGCTTCCCGCTAGCAACTTTCTCTCAAGGGCGGCTAGCATCCTTTTCCAACCGCCGACATAGAAATTAACCAATTAACAGCAACGTCCATTTCCCTCACTTTCCGAACGAAGGTTGTCCTCGACGAATCCGATGATCTCGTGCCCTGAGACACACCCCATCATAGTTTTCCTTTGCAGCATCACCGTGACGGAGAGACGCATTCTCGTGCGATCTCATTAACGAGGAAACAACGCCTTTTACGATCAGTGGATACTTCACGTTTTAATCACGAGTCCGACTTAGACTTTGGAAGAAAGTATATTTGTTATCCCGTTGACCGTGGATTCGTTATCGAACCTAAGACCATTGTCATTAGCGTCTAATCACTTGTCGATTCTGTAATACTCACACTTGTGCTAATCGACATTACCTCGATTGTCTGACAACGATGGCCAATTCCAGCGAAGATTCATTACACGCCCCTACCCTTGATCATAACGCTAACCCGACATGTAATATATAAAATAAAACTTGCCAGCGCACGAGCACGCGTGTAGTACCTGCCGTTCCCCTCTTACGGTGGTCTACGACACGTGCTGCCGAGATAAACCGGAAAGCGTAGCCTGCCCCGGCCTCGAAGCACCCTCGTGTGTTTACACAACGTACGGTTTTGCTACGGGGCCGATGCGATTCCACAAAAGGACGCATACAGTGACTTCGACGTGACTCGACGCTGGAGGAGGTCGAACATCCTGGAGAGGTGGAGGAGGGCAAAGGTAGAACGGGCACGCCGCTCTGGCACAATGATAATAATAACTGGCCATTGGGGGTGTGTGAGGGTTGAAGGTTGTATCGTGAGTAGGCGGAGCCACCGATGGCAGGCGCCTCGATTGCAACGAGGAATACGAGGCCGACCCTACAACTGGATAGGTATTCCCCGTGCCATGGGAACCTCATGGAGAGCGACGGCGCGGCGCGAGAACCGCTACCCCCTGGTCACCACCCCCACGAACACCCTTCCCGTTTCCTCGAGCAACGTGTTCGAGCGCCTCTTCGCGAGAATATGCTCCTTCCACGCTGCGAAATTCAGCCATTCGACGTAGAATTACTTGGACGCTTGTTCCGATACGATATACTCGATGTGATCGATGCGGCGTAATCGTAAATTTAAGGATGGAGGAATTAGGTTAGCACCTGTGGCGTGGTGTTTACGTGTTACGTCGAACATCGTCTGCATTCTGGACGAAATCTTATCGTTTCGATAAAAACGATTCTTTCTTCGGGTAGACATCGACGTTTGGATTCTCTGTGTACGATCTGTCGAATATCGTGTCTTGCATGTTCGAGGATCGTTGCTATTTCTTGCCTGGCGACCGCTACCTTGCACTCGTCGTATCTTCTTACGTTTGGAGAATTTTCTAGCGTGTAAATTGTTTCGGAACGAAGAATCTATGACAACGACGTACGAAGAACTTTTCTAACTTTAACATCGATGACTTCCGTACAGTTGGATTAACGAAATTAATTAGTCGTTGGAAAAGGTGGATAGAATCACAAGAGGTGAAATGGCCATCGAAGAATATTACAGAACATCATCGAAGACAGATATTACGATAAATAATTAAAAGATCAATGATATCTTCGTCGTACAGATGTATCGCCTTGTATGATAATTACCACAGAAATACGCTCGCGTAATAAACATTTCTCGTCTATACGACATAGTCTATCAGATACGCTCGTTGAAATCGAAACTCTTCGCATTAGTCGTTCCTTTAATCTTCGACGATGTCAAAAGTAATTCGAACGTTTCGCTTAAAGCCAGACACCTTGTATCTTCTAACGTCTACCAAACTGTCTATTCCAAGCACAGTTACGTTTTATATTACTAAATATGTTATATCATATTGCTAAGTAAGATACGTGGCGTAAGATCGGAAAATAAAAATAGAAGATGCAAGCACGTGCAGGGGTGAGGTTTAACGAGATCATCTGGTGGATCGCACGATCTTCCAGGGGGGTCTTAAAACCGTTAACGATATCACTCGTCAATCACGCTGATGACTGGTGATTGATGCGCGCGGAGGCAAAGAAGGAAGGAAGGAGTTTTGCACGGCGTAATGCCGGAAAACACGATCAAATCTGCCTTTAGCGAAACGCGGCGCGCAACGGCCGCGCGCCGATCCTCCCTGAGCTCTGTGACTCGCATGAACGACCGTGAATCGAATCGTCGTCTGCCACGACGATAAAAGTAATTCCATTTGACCGGACGGGGAAGAACGTTCGCATTGCATCGCAGCGATGTTCCTCTGACTCCAAGTTCATCGAGGCTCGAGGGTTGAAAATCGATGCTCGCCAACTCTTTTTTAGAATTATTATTCTCCGCCAGTTATTTATTAGGAGTATTTTAACCGAGATAAACAAGGGATTTTCTTTATGTCTTTTGTACGTTATCTATCCATCGTACGTACAAAATCAGGGAAGCTTGGCAATTTTGATTATGCGTATAGATATGTTACGAAGGAAAAACAGTTATACGTATATGAAATTTCTTTATTCGAAGAAGATTGCTCGTAGCAATTTTTTATTTCTTGGTGATGCGACGGAGATGATACGTATAGAATGCATAATACATTGTTATATCGTATTTATGCTTTTCCTAAGAAAAAACGGTATTCCTATTACACGGTAGATCGGGAATGTTTTCGTAAGTAGCATGGAGATTGTATAATAGTTTTGCGAAAGCGAATATCCTCTTAAGCCAATGCAATGAAATTTCCTTAAAGAAAGATCATCCGTAAAATCGTCGTAGGAAAGGATCTTTCAAACAGAGAAAATTCAGAGTCTTTTTACCTAACTTACATTCAAAATTTATCCTACGGTTGTAGGAGTTCAATAAACTCGAATCTTTGAAAAAAAGTTTCTTCAAGGAAAGGAGTTCTCTACGATTCTCAGCCTTTTTATCTATCAAACGTATCTATAATTTCTTACCCCCTACGAAGAAAATAATATCGGTTAAACGAAATAATTACTCGGTAAAATAGAATAACATAAACTAAAAACCGAGATCCTATGAATAGTAACTATTATTATTAAATAACAACGAACGCCAGTAGACAATATAATAAGATGAATTTCCCACTAAACAAAATTCCGCCAAAGCTCTATTAAAAGTTGCCCTAAAATTTCTCCTTTCTCCTACCTTTTTCTAGAAATTATGGTCGCAAAAAATATATAATTTCTTGAGAATTCCACCGGGTGACTTTTGGCGGGGCGTCATCAACGTCACCCCGAGCAATTGAAGCCTCACCCTTCTTTCTGGTTGCCGCAACCAGCACCGCCTCGGTGTGTTCCTCTTAACAGGAACGGGGAAAAACGAGTGCCGGCACCCCGTAGCTGTTTGACTTAATTTTACGAGGGGTCGCTCGGGACATCGAGGGCGGTATAGTTATCCCCTCCGTTCCCCGTGACGGCAGTTGGTCGGGGGTTGGAATCCACGGCGGAGGCTTAGCGGATAAAAATTATCCGTTTAAAGTCGAGAAGCGCTATAAAAGTGTAGTTAAGCTAGCGCCTCGGAAACGGGCCACCTATTACCACCACCCTTGCTCCTCATTTGCCAAACGTCCTATAATAACTATAATTGATAAGTAGCTAAAGGGGGTTGCTTGGAGCTTCGAGAAATTAAACAGCCCTCTTCTAAGCTCTGTCTCGTTTAGTCGCTGCTTCCTTTTTGTCTCCGATATACATACGTACTTCTCAACGAAGCTGTCGGGATTTTTCTTGAAACGCCAAAGTCGAAATATCGAATCGTACAACGTAGTCTTGCGATTCAGGTGCGAATATCTACGTCTGAATGAACGTTGGATTGTAAAAATGGTAAATTTTGCGAAAGAGAGGTATCAAATGATAATAATGTGTGTTAAATTTTATATGATTCTTCGTACAAAAGTACAGAGTGATATGTAAAAAAGAAAAGAAATTATATAATAGACAAACGCAAAATGGAACACGCGAAACGTATCGATAAAATGATTCCAAAGACATCGGTGTAATATGAAAAAGCGCTAAGAGGCGGAGATACGATTATATTTCTTATTGTATTCTATTTATTCGCACATCTATATTTGCAGTTCTATAACTACATCCGGACTGTGGATTTTTATTTATAAAAAATTCCCACATAGGTAATGTGCAAAAATATGAATACAAATTGCGTATAATGTTTCCACGTATCGTGTTTGATATCGTGGATTCGAGTAATTCTATCAAACAGATCGCACGTCCGAGAGTCGATCCGATAACATCGAAACCTTCCAAGTCATATTTTTTACCACCGTCGACCAAGGACGACAGGAAACACCGAAAGGGTTATCAGCAGTGCAAAGGATAAATTCTCAGTGTCCCGTGGAATTGAAAAAGATCCGAGGTAAAAAAAACCTGACGGTAGAGCCGGTGATCGCTAAGCTTTCGACTCCCGTGGTCACATGGTTACTTTTACTCCTGCGGCAGGAAAAAGAGGAACGAACGTGGCACACGCGCCTCTGTATGCGTGGAAAAAACGCCTAATATTTATGGTCCAACTGATCGGTCTCTGGTCTCCACTTGCAGATCGGATCTCACTAAATCACCGTTGGTGTACGCCTAGGAAGGAACTAGTCATCCCCTCGTCCCCTTTACGGGCGGAAGACGGCCGTAAGGTCCAGCGTATGTTTCACGCAACGACCAAGCACGAGGAATAAAGAATATCGATCGGACAAGGACAGAAGCGAACGATATCTGTCGTTTGTTCTATTCTTTTGGAACCGTACGATATGTACGATAGAGGTTCGCATTGACAAATAGTCTATTACGTTGATTGTCTTGCGATTTATTTCCGGTTCATTTTGGATCATTGGTTGGTAAAAGAATTAATATACACTGGCTTCCATTAATATTCGTACGCTCTTTGAAAGAGCATAACTTTTGTTAAATTGAAACGAACGACTGGAATTATTTTCAGAAGTTGGAAGAATTAGTTTACTAAGTTACAAGATTTGAAAAAAGTTTTTAAATTACAAGAATTTAAAAATTTTTAAGAAATTGTGGCTAGTAATCGCGAAGAAAAATGGTAAAAGGTCACTTTTTGTAACTTTTTTAACTAGGCCTGTAATGAAAATTTAAAGTTAAGATTAGAGTTTGTAGAACTGAGAATAAAGAGAAAAATAATTTAATTAATTTCTAAACGATAAATATATAATTAAAGATTTTTCAAATTTTATGAAACATCAAGGCTAAAACTCGCGATACGTTATCGAACTGGCAGCGTAGTTTACGCGTGATGAGTAAATGTATACTAAATTTAATAAATAATAGATTCGACAAATTAAAAGTAATGTAAGAGCAATTTAGTAAATTCGATAAGGTTGATCGAAAATCCTTTAAATTCTATAAAAAACTGAGAGTACATTTTATGCCAATAAAGTACATAAATGTATTATTCGCGTTTCACAATTTACAATACCTGTACGTACTCGTATTTCGGATATTAAAAATATTTTGAAAGTAATAGCAGTGATACGATACGATTAACGAAGGTTGGTGTTTTTAAAAGAGAATCAACGTGTGCAAACACAGAAGGAGTGTAAAGTATTCGCAAGTAAGACTCACGGTTGTGTATGTGGTCATCCAGGAGGTAGAAGAAGGGTGGTTTGATCTGATTAGCGAGTATCGATTCTGTTTGACGACCCAACTGTCCGACTGGGTCAGGGTGACATTCTTCAGGGTCATTACACTACCTCCATTAACAAAACGTTGCGATTTCATCGAGATACGATAGGAAATACAGTAAAAAGTTACTATACGCTGATTCGTCCTTCGAACATTTCCAGAGAACGATACGCAGCACAAAAGTATCGGGTTAGTTAGGTTTTACGCGTTCTCTTTCGCAAACTAGACAATTAAAATAATTTTACTTTGCACTTTAAAAATACGATTATCTTAACAAGTGTGTGGTTTGCCTTCGCAACTTTTCATTTAAGAGAAAGTTATCCACGAGTCGAGATTACAAAGGAATCGTTCGTATCTATATCTCTAAACTTCTATCGTCGTTCTTTCTTGAATGTTCAAAGGGATACCAAAAGTAGGTATTTAGTCCGAGAATTAACGAAAAGAAAAACGCTATCTTGGGGTATTAAATTCTCAATCGTTTCCTTATAAAAACCAAAGGATGTGATCTTCGATCGTTACTTACCGAAGTTCTTGTAATTTGTTTCGTCGCTATGCTTCTCTCCGCTGGATACGATAAACGAGGCCGGTCGACGAGCCAAGATCTCAGAATGAAGAGAACCGAAGAACGTCGGAACGTCGATGACCAAAATAAGCAAAAGCGAGGTCGTCTGAGATCGTGTGAAAGCATCCAGCAGCGAGCGTCGATCAGGTATTTGCCAACTATCGTCAGCAATATTTACACGTTTCCAAGTATTTAGCTGTAGACCAGGTGGACCGACTGTTTAAAATCGCGTAACGGTTAGCAGCGATGAAAAACCCGATATAAGCATTGGATCGTCGATCAGCCGTTCGCCGTCTGTGAGAGTGGGTCAAGGTGGCCGTTTTCGTGATCTCCTTAGTTCCGCGTTCTAGTGTGGGTTTCGTTCATTCGTTTATTCGGTGAATATGGATCGTGTGTGACCGTCGCGTGGTGACGGTCGTCGTGTGTCCATGCACCGACATTTATAAACGCTTATTCCTTCGTGTGTACGTATATACACACGGCTATATGTAGGTACGGATATAACCTATGTGCCGCGTCATCAACCACCGCGAACCTACACCGTCATCAGAAGCGAAAGATGCTGGCGTCGCCAAATCTTCCCTTTCTCCACCTTCTGTACGCGGTGAGAGTAAACGTGACGTCACCAGCTTAAAGCTGCTAGACGAAATGAGAAGAACCGATTGATTTATCCTTTTCATTTCGTTCACCTTGCCCCTGCTGATCCTGCTCGACGGCCAAGATTTTAACATCGGGCTTCGTCTTCCTCTTTCGAACATCTTGAACGTCCGTGCACGGCGTCGCTCCATACGAGATGGATGAGAGGATTTCTGACGATACAAACGTATTTTAATCTGTTAACCGGGACGCGAGTCGACTCGTTCTTACCTTTGGATCTAATAATATCTTTGCTTTGGTTTTGTTTTGGTTATATCGTATTTAAGCGTGCAAGTGCTACAACTGAAATTGGTTTGTTTTCGTTAAAACGAAGCAAGCGACGAGTATATTTCTCTCGAGAACTTTTCTCGCGCGACAGGATGTCAGAGGGAAAAGAACGTTTGAGAAATTGACGATGCAAGTATCACAGATTCTTACTATACTTATTATACTTTCGTGCGTTTACGCTTGTAGTACTTTATCTTATGCGCTTTTATTTTTACATAGGTACCGTCATCGCATACCCTTACTTTTATATACTAAACACGACCAGTAAAGTTTGCTTGGATATCGTCTTAAACATAGACAAAGCTTCGCTCACCGAGGTATAGGTACTTGATTTGTTTCCTAACAATTTCTGGATTTTCTCTTGGAAAAAAGCGTTTGCATGCAATTTCTCTTCTCACGATCGAACTCATCCGAGTGTCTCTAAAAATCCTATCTTCGTATCGATCGTCAAAGAAACAATAGCATGGAACGTAATTAAGAATCTTTTACTTGTACTCCTTGCACCATAGTTTGGCACATTGCTGTATCTCTACGACCAATCGAACGACATCAAGCCACGTGGCGACATAGAAACAAAAGCGCAAAAATCTCGCCACTGTTATACGAGTACGCGTACCGCGTGCGATAATTAGTAACCGCGTTATCAATCGCACGAAGGAATGCGATCGATGGCCGTGAGCAAGAGAACAGTTCGCGTCAGGACTCGCTGCACTTGTCATATTCGCAAACCGAAAATATTCCTCGCTATCTTTCGCCACGCGTTGTTCGAATCTCGTGACAGGATCATACGGCTCGAAAATACGCTCGAACGAGGAAAGATCGACGAAACATGCAAGCAAGACCACAGTAGTGGTTCGAAGATCTCCTGAAAGCTTCTTCGTTCTCGGCCCTGTCACTCTTCGGCAGCTGGCTGCACGCTTGCCACTGTTTGTCTACGATTTACTGACATACTAGATGCGAAAGGTAGGTGAACGAGATGGTGCACGTACGGAAAACGTGCATTACGTTACGTACACGAAGAACCGTACGTACATCGAAGAGTATGGCGCGTCTACGTCACGCGGTAAGGGGTGTCACAGAGGAAGGCCGGCGCAAAGGGTGACGACGGGAGATAGAGATAGGCCACGATGCCGGCGTGACTCGACAATAAAGCTCGTCTCACCTCTAACTCGTTCCACAGCCTCCTTTTTCGTCCCCCTCCGCGGCTCGTCCTTCGTACCAACGATTCACCCTCTCGTTGCCTGTCCATCCGCTTCATCCGATACCCAACCAATCGTAGGACCCACCTATGCGCCTCGTTCCACGTTCACTACTTTTTTAAGCTATCGCTTGCCAACTGGCTGGGTGCTCGAAACCTTTATAACGCGTTCGAAAGAGTTATAAAACTCGTGAAACTCGAGCCGTGAAACGAGCCTCGCAGCCGCTCCGGCTCCTTATCTCTACTCGAAAACGATGCTAGATGCACGTGTATACGTGGATGCTGACACGTTCGATCAAGTCGTTCCTTCGCGAGCTTTCTTTACTTTAACAATGCCACGGCAGGAATCGCGTTCGTCGTATAGGAATGGGAATGCGGGCATCGCTGGACACCGCATTGGATAAATTTCCTGGGTTTATGGGACGTTAACGATGTTTTGTTCGCGAATGGAGCTTGTATTTGACGTTTGGAAGAGGCAGCGCGGAAATTACGCGGTCGCTCGTTCTCGTTGTCGCAAGTTTGCAACTTCAACGCGTGTTGCGTCGGTGCAAGTTCTACGTAAAATCTAAACAGGTTACGCTACGTTTGATGTATCGCTACCTAAACTATGTTCGAACTGAACTACGATTGAACGAAACTTACAAAAATTAAAAGAATCTTCTTGTTGCGAATTATCGACTAAAGAGCAAACAGTCAGGTCAAACCGATCGGTGGATATCGCGTACCTCGAATGACTTAACGCTCAAGCTGAAGGAGGTTTAATAGGTCGAGTGTTAGAGTAATCTAGCACTGTATTTGCACTTGTTGTATAAAAGTAAAGTTATGTTATGAACACAGCGGTGGTAGGATCTTGTTGGGAGTGAAGTATTTCACTTGATTCTCCTTACCAAAATTCTCATTCAAAATTCCGAACACTTTCTCGGGTCGAAATTACTATTCTATTTTCTACGAGATCGTTACGATATGATATTTATAGATGTTGAACGCGTGTAAACGTGATCGCGTCAGTATTACTAGCGATCCTATCCTGGATCGTGAGTTAAACGCGTTATAGCGTTATTACGAGTGTTTCAACGCTAACAACTAGGACGGGATATCAGGACGACGAAGGTTGCTGAAAGTAGCGATCAGTCAATCTGTCAGTGTGACGAGCGACGTCTGTTCAGAGGGTCGTCGCTGTCGCCGAGGGTCGAAGACAAGCCCATTGTCAAGCGACCCCTGCGGACAAGTTAGTTAAATCCTCGTTAGAACTTTATCCACCTTCCTGGTTGACAGCCACTGGAAACACGACTGATTTTTCACATCTCTGAACGTATGGCACTCGTATTGGTAATCTGGTACGTCGATGCCGGTTATATTATACTACTACGATTTATATCTCTAAGTATAATAAAACGGTAGGGAGGTCGTGTCTGTACATTGAACGAGAAAAAAAAAAAAAGGAAACAAAACAGTCGTCCAGGAGCGAGTCACGAGCTATAGAGTGCAAAAGACTAATTTTTAGAATTTTTGTCTGTCTGTTTGCTTGTCCGTTCGTAGTCGCGTCACGCGGAAACTACTGAACAAATTTTGACAAGATTTCCTCTGTTGCGTAGCTTAGAGTAAGAAAGTCGAGTAGTCTTCCAGGTAAGAAAGCAGAGTATGTTTCAATCGACAAGGTGCGTTTTGTAGAAGCTGGAAAATGGTCCGGTATGTGCTGTCGAGCGACGATGGTTATTGCTTGTAATTTTTTACTACGGAGAATAACCCAACTATATAGTAACAATAAAAATTCATCTGCTTAAAAATCGTACCGTATATTGGTCCACGCGATATGGAAAAATCGTAAAAATCACGATTAGGTGGCGAGCAGGACACTACAGACGTATTTAACAATACTTGACTTTGAAAGCTACCACGAATACGACATCGTAAAAATATAGCTAGAATTTTGTTGCGATTTTGTAGACACACGGTGTATGTACGTGTATATCAATTTTTTTTTTAAATCTCTCCTCGCTTAGTATTTGTAAATATACCGACGATTACCGACTATAAATATCTCTTCCTTAATGAATTCATTCCTAAAGCGATCTGCTGATCTAATCTAACTCGTTTAGTTGATATTTAAGTTGATTATGCTGTAATATTCTGCGCATTATCGTAATAGACAGCTTCGAATTTGGATCGAAATATTCCACGTAAAACAAACAGCTTTGTTTCCAAAAAAATCTTACTCAATAACGCAGAAAAAAGGCAAAGGTGCTTAAAAAATGATGCGCGTAGAACAATTTTACGATCATACTACTCACGATTTACCACGTAATTATACATTACTAATTCTTCTGTAGACTTCTCCATATTTCTCAACGCCGAGGTTATATATGTACATTTATAGAGCCGAATCATTCGTACTCGTGATTTCTCGAATATGTGTGTGTGTGTGTGTGTGTACACTGTACACGGTGCACGGTCTTATGAATCGTTCCGCTCCACACGGAGCTGCGGGTTTCACCGAAAGAGGTGAACGTTTTGTTTACCGACGTTCCATCTCGATGGATTCATCGTCGAGCGGCGGTGTCAGCAGAAACGGCGTTGCAAATAAAGTGAGGGAAGCGAGAACGACGGGGCCGCGTCCGTTCATGAAAACGCGTGCCAATGTTTCGCGTTTTTCGAGACCAGAACCCGGCAAGAAAACCTCGCTTTCGACGAATTTTCCCTTTTAAATTATCGATCATTCCGATTTCGATCGTTTTATATAAAATTTTCGACGAATATCTTGACAGAGAAGAACAGATATTCGAAATATTAAACGTTGTAGCGAAATATTTGACTTTGCTTGAAAATCGAGGGATAAGTTTGATGATTAAAATTGGTAATTGCAACGACTGTTGAACGAAACTTTGCTTCTTTATAGTTGGAAAATAAAATTTTACGATAATTTTAAAATAATTTAACCAGGAAATACACTCGATACCGATATTCATCGTAGATCTATTTCGCTGGTATATTTGAAAGATCTTCACGATCGTAATTCGCGATCAACTGGATCAAATACAAATATTTGAAAATCGTGCGAATGTTTCACGTGTTACGAGAAATTTACCATTCTATTTGGGGAAAAATAGAATGTAGTTTTATTTAGAGGATTTGTCTGGCGAATGCGTAAGAAATGACCGATACGAGCGCTGTGGATGTTTACGCAAATTCGTATGTTTAAAAACATTGATAAGAAAATGAAACTTAAATAATGTATAAGTATGACTTATATCTTAAACATTGTAACATATAAGTAGATAACTGTATTTACCTTTGATATTTTTTACATTTTTCTCTCGATGCTCGTGCTCGATTTTTGCATATCTATACTTGCCACAATTGCATAATCATCTGCATATGGTAGTCTACATATATAGACTGAAATAAATATTTAATCGGATTTTTCTATACCGATTTATCTATCGCAATGTAGATATTCTATAGCTCGAATGAAACGATACGCATAATCTAAAACATTTGAAAGTTTTTAATTTTATCTACGTATATACATTAGAAAAAAATCAAAAAACAAAAAATCTCTATTCGATTCTATTCCAAATTTATTATACGAAAATTATCCACATTACGAACGTAATTTTTCACCGTAGAATTTTCACAACCGTTCCACGATAAATTTATCCAAGTTACTCTATCTATCGCTTGAAACTGTTCAACGATTCGTCTACAACGATCATCGACGAATTTCTCGATAGAAAGATCAGCGATTATACGCGTCGTGCGATGATTTTATTTAAGAGGAAGATACTAAAAAAGTTAGTTACCCCAACGAAGAAAATAAGCGAGAAAGAAGAAGTTTTATTTCGAGCAAAATATTTCTCAGCTTTGTCGTCGCATCGATTTCATCGTAATTCGAAACTGGCAGTTGCACGTGTTGCAAATATTTGTTGCTCGAAGAAGCTAGTAAGGTTAATGAGAATGGCAAAGAAAGAGATAGATGGGAGAAGGTTTGTTGGTGCATAAAAGAACGAAGGGGATTCCATACCCAATGCTCGTGCCTGCCTCTCAAATGAAACGCTGAGCCTGCACATTGCATGTTACACCTAGAATCACGCGAAATGCGGACCTCCGCTAACCAGAACTTTTCGTTCCATAGTCTTTCTTCGTCGGCCTTTCCTCTTTTTCCTTCTGCTCGCTTCCTCGTCCAGTTTAATTAAGCGATTTTATTCGTTTATTTCTTTGCTGTTGCGTCGATCGATATAAGTACGAGGAGCTATGTTCGACTAGAACGACGTAAAATATTATCCTCGGCAGAATTACTGCACGTTATATACGACGGTGAAAGACACAAAGCGTGACAATTGGATATTTTCTAGTTATTGGTAACGCAGGAAAAAGATCGGAACTTTGATAGAATAAAGTTGACGCTTTTCGAACAACCGACGTACGATTAATCCTCGTTAATTTATACCTCCGTACCTGGACATTTCAACGAGATTTCTAGCTGTTATTTTTTTTTCCAGCGCGTCTTTGATCGCATTTTTTGGTATCGTTAACGTCTCTGAAATCATTCGATCGTTACGAATTAATATGTACGTACGTCCTATTCCGTATAACGAAATTCGTAATTTCGAAATAATTCGCAAGATGGACTACTTTCGTGTGAGGCAATTGGAAACGTTCGGAAGCTTTGCGAGTTATAAAAATTTGGATATTTCAGAGAATGATTTGCGTAATGCGTATTTCTGCGAAATTAATTCGAGAAATATTTATATTCGTAATTCTCAGATTGAAATTCAAAAGTTACCAAGTTCCAAAGTTGCGTAATAATGCATTTTTTAAGATAACGCCGAGACAAGTAATTAACGACGAGTGATAGTTTAATCGATCGAATCGTGAACGATCACGACGGTTTCGATTGACAAAAAGAAATTACTTAAATTCAGGATGATCAATCTCGATTTCTATTTTGTATTTTACGCGACAAAGACCACCAAACTGTTTTGATGGCACAAACTAATAAAATGAAATAATCCTTGTGGTACGACAGCATCTATGCACCGGTTGAGAGTTAAGAAAACTATGGAAAAATTTCCTACTCGATTAGTTACACGAATTATGAAAAACTGTTGTCTCGTTTTTTCTTTATCGAAACGAAGAGGATATCGTGTCTGGGAGAAAGGATAGAATGATAATTAAAAAGTCGGAGGAAAAAGACAGGCAAACGTATCTGAAACTGTCGATATCGACGTTTATTTATAATAAGAAGTATAATAATTATTTTATGTACACATGAGACGATGTAACGGGAATTAAAACATTTTTAAGTCGAATCGGAAACATTCTCGGTCGACAGAAACGACCCAACGTAATCCAACCACGACAAAACAATAATATATATATAGTATATTCATATGTCATTCGATATGACAGTGGCGTAATTTTTGTATCAAATCTGATACTTTATCATCTTCACAACCGCATGATCACGTTAGAAGGAGAAAAAAAAAAGGAAAGCTGCTGCTTCTTTGAAAATTTCAATTCTCAGATATATCGTATGACAATTATTCGCTATCATGCGTGATTACTAGGAATTGTTCGTTCGTAATCGGCCAGGAATTCGTGGCAACAAAATTTACGCCGCTGTGCAACGCAAACGATTACATCGTAGCCCCTCTTCTTCTCGTCTAACGATCCCCCTAAAATCAAACCTAAAAGTCGACTAATAATTTATAGATCTACCGTATACAGATCATTTTGTGCCATAAGTACTAAAATTGATATCACTGTTCCCGTAGGTGTCGGTACGAAAATGTATCGGCACGCGTTCTTACGCATTTTCTTGAGATCCTTGGGTTCTCCCTTCGCGTCGAACCCCATTGAAAACGCACGTTCGTCCCATTCGCGCTACACGATCGAACATGCTCGTAGACGCTAATATAATCGAAGCGAATTCTATTAATTAGACGAAGCGACCTTTGCGACACGATTTGAATCGAATTTCGCACCGCGAAACGTCGAAACGAGGTGAAAGAGAACGCGTAAGTTTCTCCTTTCGTGATAAACATAAATGAAGATAAAAGATAATCGTTCTTAAGGATGCACGATGATTTCTCCAGTACCGTTTACTCGTCGATCAACCCTTGTCTAACAAAGACTGGATCATTGTTGCTATCAGCGCAGGATATTTTATTTTATACCCTTGAAGCAAAAATCGATCAAAGAGAAACAGAACTTGAATAGATGTTCGTTTCGCCTACATACTAAAAATTGTAAGAAATTGCTCTACTTTGAACCTTTATATATGTATAAATATATATATTTACAACTTTACGTTTCACGTAAATTCGTAAAAGTCCATAGAATAGTAATAACGAAATTTGCTTTGAAAAATAAAATCGTTCGTACTGGTGATCGCTAGAACTTCGTTTATCCGAACAGGTTGGGAAACAAGATAGTTTAGAGGAATGACAACGAATTCTCTAGCTATCGTCTTCGCGCTTTCTTATCGGTTTAGATAATGAAGTGAAAAAAAGGACTTCGTGCAAGATAATTTGCTAACAAATGATATTAACCAGTTGACAAGCTATTAATCCTAGGTTTATAAACTTCTTTCTTATCGCGATGTTACGTCGAACGGAACGTTCAGCTGGCTTGCGATTCATAATATTTACACGTACAATTTCATTTATTATCAAACTCGTTGCCGTTGATCGAGGAAAACCTGTAACTCGTGGCTTGTAGAATTTCACCTGCAACGTTACCTGGCTGAACTGTACGAAAGGATCCTGATACGTAGGAACAGGCAGCTGACCAGTCGTTTCTGTAACGCGTCCCACTGTCCCACTGTTTGCAGCGTACAATTTATTCTTCGTGTAAACTCCGTTATAAGAATACACGTTTGAACGTGACGGAAAGCTGTGACTGGGCCACAGTTCGCATAATAGATAATAGCTAAGCTGTCAAGTTCGGATATCGGAAGTCGAACGTTACTTGTATAAACGAAGTTCTACCGCAATTCGGTAGAACGATAATTTCTAAATGTATCTTACGATTAGAAGGTAACGAACGTGAAATATCTACACGAGACAAGATTGACCCAGTCTTCGTTTGTCAGAGGGTTAAGCAACCTCGGCCAAAGATGGGCCAAAACAATTTGGCCATTTTCTAAATAGGTTCGTGGGTATTGGCACGAAAGTATCCGGTACAAATTTCCAGGACCGTGGTCCTGCTGATAAACTGCACGATCCTCGATATCGTGGCAACGCATAACTCGATCTCGAAAATTCGATTACGCTATTATACTCCACGCAAGTAACTATTTAGATATAAAAATTAATATAAACGAAGAGAGCGATAAGGAAGGATGGAAACGGATAGCGATTCGCCAACACCAAATTGTAAAAGCTGATGCTGGTCGAGCCTCCTCGCTTCTCGTATGAAACGGATTCCCATCGCTGTGGCGTGCCGCCTTCTGTTTAAAACCGAGGTAGAAAAACAGGGAAGTCGAGTTAAAAATGTCAACTGCCTTTTTCTTACAACGACGTACGAAGAGGATCTGAGCTTGCAAGGGGCTCCACTCGTAAACAACGTTGCTCTATGCTTCTTTCTATGATAGAAACTATGCGACGTCTAAAAATCGAGTTGTCTCGGAGCTTGAACAGTTAACGCAACGAATTATGTCGAATGTATCACGTTCTACATGATGTATCAATTCTTAAATGATACCATTGAACCATAGATAACCGGAACGCTTTGAGTCAGGTTACTTAATTTCTCGATCTTTAATCTTATTCTGTATTCTCTGTTTCACAAGTTGATGGACGAAGATTAATAGCTTCTCGAACGTTTAATTTTATTTCGTAAGAGAAGCTATGCCTGAAAATCTCTAAAATGAAATAAATTGAGGCTAGAAATCGCGCGTATCGGCAACGATTCTGTCACGCTCTTCTCCAACGCAACAAATTTCTTTACGATAGAGCGACTCAATTTGTAAAATAAAGAATATCCACTTCGTGGAGCTAAGTAACTTAAAATTAAGTAACCCAATGCGAACAACGATAACAAAATATGAAAAATGCGAAAAACTATGATCCAAAGATACCAATGGAGAATTAATATTACAAACACGAAATACGTATAATAGGTGATAATAAGCGGTAACGAAGGTTATCAAAACGAAGCTTATCGTTCGTGACAAACGTATCAATGGTATTATGGTTTGGCTAGAAATTAAATAACGAAGAAAAGGATGAGCCTCGTGAACGCTAAACCTCTGACCTGAAGCTTTATCCTTGCCTGTTTCGCGCTTTGACGAAGTTCGCTTATATTTCCTTCTCTTTTCTTTATCCCGTTTCTTTTTTTCTTCTTCTTCTTCTTCTTTTCGGTACGATATTTGGTAAAGACGTCCAGCCTATCGCGAGCGATATATTTATATACCTATGAGAATAGATCTAATTACCTTTAGTCTAACGACAGCTTAGTTGCGCTGCTAACTCCATACACGATTTACAAAGTTGGTTGTAACAGTCAAGGCTCTTTTTTTCTTTTTTCACGTCACTTAACAAAGCTATACATATAAAGAAAAGGAAGGAGAACTGAACGCTATATACACGTAGACGAGCTTTAAAACGTGCCTAAGACTTAAGACTTTAAGATCGAAAAGAGGAAGGAAACAAACGTTGTTTCTCGAAGGATATACCCGGTTGTTCGTCTGGTTCTTTGTCTTTCAGTCCCACGCGCACAGGTATGTCACTGTGAACAAAGTGTTGGGAAAAGATCATCGTTATGATTTCGCTTCCCGAGCTAAAAACAATTATTTCGTTCTAAAGCAATCGTTTGGTCGCGGAGCGGACCAAGTTGCCGATTTCAATGATCTTGAAATATATCGTCAGGTTCGACACTCGCAACAACTTCCCCTTTACGTGTTACCGTCGCTCGGCTTTACTCTCCGAGATATTCGCGAAAGTTTCTGTTTCCACAATGTACGATGATTTCGATGATCGAATAGTCCCATTTTGTCGATATCATGGCTAAAGTGTTGCCAGTTTTGAATAACGATAATATAATACGAGGCTTACTATGGCACGTATCGCTCTTGTTACTTCAGATATTAAATCGTTATATCATTAACACCGCCAGTAGGCGTCCAAACGATAATCATCCAACCCAAATCCAATCCACTGAGTTTTCTTTCTTACGTGAGTCGAGAATGATTATCGAAAATAAGTTAGCACGTCCTTCTGTGCCGAACGGAAGCAAATTGATCAGAATAATCGCAAGGTATATCGAACTGGTTTTTCGCGAATATCGCGGAAATTAAAATCGAGCAACGTTAACATGTAGGGAGAAGTTGTACGGGAAAAGACCTTGATAGCATATTTCAAGGTCATTGAAATCGGTAAGGTCGATCACTTCGCAAATAACTATCAACTATTCTTCGGTTGTCTTTGGTATTCGATTGCCTTCTTTCAGGCAGAAATAATGTCACTCTTTGAAACGAATTGAACGAAGGATATTGGAAGTAGAAAAAAGAAAGAAACTCTTTGAAATCACGAATTCCATAAGACTTCTCGCTTTTAACTTACGTTCTTGGAAAATAGAATGTTTCTTCCGTGAATACTACGCGGCGGAAAATAATTTGAATAAAGAAAAGAAATAAACATTGCAGTGTAGTTTACGAAGATCGAGATTCTAGATATATTTATGGAGAGACGTAAAGCCGAAAGGATTTTCGTTATAATATGAGGATTTACGCAGAGATTACAAGTTGATCCGATGGAAAATCTAAAGGACAGCTTTAATCCCATTCGAACGATCGCTTTGCATTGTTCTTGACAAAAATACGAGAACGACTGTCTTCGTTTTGTTATAAAATATACAAATAGGTACGTGGAATAGGTCTAAGAATCTAAAGAAATAATATTACTATTAAAAATAAAGAAGATGTAAAACTAACTGTAACGGGTAACAAGTAGAAAACAAAATATAAGATATCAAATTAGAAACAAATGTGTATCTAATGCGTAAAATGTATATATGTGCGTATACCTAACATCATATAGAAAACTAGGAAAAGTTCATTCGATCGAGTAAATGCTATGGAATTACATTTACAATTCTCAATTAGTTATAAACCGAAAACTTAAATAACAAAATTGAATGGAAAACTTGAAACATTCACAGTAATAATATAAATATCATTATTATTAAAGTAACAAAAATATTATAGTCCAAGTATCCTTCAGGAACTCAAATAAAAAGACCTTGGAACACTATAATTCTAAGACAACGATTGTTATCGAAACATCAAGAATACTGAAAAGGGTTACTTTAAATACGTGCGTTGTTCAAATGTACAAATAATAATAAACTAAATTGCGGATTTTTATGCATTTATTAGATATTTAAGGTATAAGACTACCCAGAATAAACACGATATTTACACAAAAATCTATGATATAACCAGAGTACAATACTCGCGATGATATTTATTACGTAAAACAAAATTCTGTCTACGTTTCGTTTTTTAAACCCTCTGAAATTTTGTTTCGATGCTATCGGTCTGTTGTAAGATTGCAAACGATTGTCGTAATTATTGCAAACGATAATTTTTCTATTCTTTGCCTGACATCGAATCAGAGTAAAACATTTCGTCTGTTTCATTTCGTTGATCTTTAAACTAATGAAAAATGCACGCTACAACTGCAAGATAAAATTGCGTCCGCGAGAGAATTAACGCGATTTCCTTCGACGATTGCTTTTAAGGACCAATAGTCTCTACAAAGATATAAATTTGCATAAATATCCGCAAATAATATCCTAACATAATACGCTACGTTAAAGCGAAAATCCCCTTTAGATGCGGCGCGGACGAGCGATTTTTTGACGCTGCGTCCTCGCTGCGTGTTTTCCTTCGTTTTAAAAACAACGGCTAAAAACAACGAAGACAGACGTATGACGCAGAGCTGGCAGAGAAAACGCAGCGTGAAAAAGTCACTCGTCCTCGCAGGACCTTAAAAACAGAAGAGGCATTACGAAGAAATCGCTTCGTATCCTAATCCTTCGAATATCTGTGCCTAAAACTCACGATTCTCTTACTTTGCTCCAAGTAGAAAGAAAAATAATAGTCGCTACTCACCGATCGAGAACCTCGTACAACGAGCGCACGATGGATGTCTGTTCAGGTCCAGCAAGCGCCTCCTCGGCGCTGTCGATGTCACAGATAAACTTCTGGACTCGCAGGCGCTGGTTGATGCTGTTGTGGAGGCGGTTGTTGCTGTTGCTGCTGTTGATTTTGCGATTGATGCTGTTGCGGCTGCGGCTGTTGCGACTGCGCTTGCTGTTGTTGTTGTTGTTGCTGCTGCTGCTGCTGCTGCTGCTGCGACGCCTGTTGCTGATGATGATTGTGGCTGTGATTGTGATTATGGCTCTGTCGCGTTCTTAGAATATCCCATCTTTGCTTGAAAAGATCACGTTCTTGCTGGATCCGAGCCAGCTCGATCTTCATTCGCTGAAGTTCATTCTGCAGATTGCGATTTGTCGTCTCGAGGTCGTGTCGTTGTTGCAACCGTTTGCTACGGCAATTCTGAGCGTAACCACGATTCTTCAAGGTTCGCCGCTTTTGCTTCAGACGCACCACCTTTGTAGAACAGGGAGATCCGTTTTACCAACGAATTCGATGAAAAATCATGAGGATAAGAGTGTCGTAAGAGGTGAATTGGTATGGTTCTGTATTATTTCGTTAGTTAACCCATACGTGGGGGCAATTAATACGCTGATCGTGCAAACAGTGTAAAAAGAAGCTTGAAGCTTTACTTTTACGTCTTGTTTACCTTTAACGTAAAAATATCCAAAGAACGGGAATCCACAGCGATTTCGTGATATTTTCGATAGAAGGTAACAAACTTTTGCAAGAAACATAGTTGCCCACGTTAGAGTTCATCCGTAATCCGAGTACGTAGTTTTCTTATTTGGAAACCGCTTTCACGTATTGGAAATTTAAAATTAATAACGTCGGATTACTTTGTTTCGTTCGTCGCGAAGGTAAACGTGACAATATGCTTGTGATAGAGATATAACGATTTAAAGTTGCTTCGTCGTATAATTTACTATGCCTAAAATATACGAACGACGAGTTAGCTCGTCTTTTCCTCGGACGACGGGATAAAATAACGTATCGTTATTGCGTGTCAAGGTAGATTCTAATTAGAGCATCAATGTGTTACTATAAATGTTTGTTTTTCAAACGAAACCTTCGTTTCTATATCGAAGGAACGGAAGGAAATTTTCGATCCTTCGTATTCTACGAATAACTAAAAGAGAATATATTTAGTGTATCGTATAACTAAATAAAAATTGTTTTAGAATTCAAATATCGTTAATAATATGTAAATCAACTCATACAAAATTTACTGGATCAAAATTACTGAAGAAATGATTTGAGAAAACTTCTCCAGCTGAATACTAATTTTTAAAATCGTGTATAGAAGAAGCTAAAAGATGAAAGGACACTAACGTCACGAACAGCGAACAGACTCGCGTCTAGCCAACAGACGGTTCGTTCTACTGCAGTCATGGATAATACATAGATACCGATATACCAATTCACGCTCGCTTCACACATAGTTATCTAACTAGGAAAATCCTATGTATTTCGCGATTTCGCCAAAAAGTTCTCTTCAAATCCATTCATCTTAATCGCTACCGTTAAATAATCCATCATCGTTACGACCAATAAGCGCAAACAGTTTACAAGAAATCGTACCAACACCGCGATAAAGAAATAAATCTGAATACGGTAGAACCTGATTATTCGAATTGATCGTTTCGCGCTCTCTTCAGATACTCGAATAACTTTGTCTTCGTACCAGAGAGGATCATTTATTTCCAACTGTCTTACAGATATTAATATCAACAGGCGCGGTCAATTACCAGACAGTTTGACGCGCTTTTTCAAGACTAAACGTTCTTTGGACAGCTGGAAAACTTTGTCCTGTTGATTATTAATAACAAAGATCGAGGGAAAGACAGTTAACGCGAAGAAACCTGTTAAAGAATATCTTCGAATAAAAACATGACAATTTCTTTCGCTTGTTATTCTTATTTACCAAGTTCTCTGACGAAATAATCATCCTGAAGTTTCCCAATTGATCGATCGTTCCTTCGATTCGTATTCCGATAATAATCAAAGTTCTACCATAGGAAAATGAATCGCAAAAGGTACAAACACGCGGAGCAAACGAGTGGCGAACTGAAAATTGTGAATGAAACGAAAGCGAGGCATTACCTATGCGAAAGTGTCGTTAAAAATGTAAGAGACCTGACTCACCTCTTCCCGCGGGCAACCATGAAGGCGTTTGTTCAATTCGCGTACGGAAAGCGACATGAGCAGCTCGTCGTTCATGAGTTCTTCCTGGGGATTGTTACTCCCGCAATTCTGGTAAAGGACATTGCCTCTGTGCGGTGGAGTCGAGCCACCAGCAGCGCAAGAACTCACTGAACAAACGCTCATCGGTCTTCCCGGTTGCATCTGTATGCCCTGCATGCTGTCTTCCATCCCTGACATTCCACTTCCGCCCGCGGGAAGCATCCCGCCGCCTGTTCCCGCACTCCCATAGTATTCTATGTGGCCCGACATCGTGATGTATCCACCTGCGACAACAATATTTGCCGACTTCCAGTCTTCTTCTTTCTAAAGGATAAACCATTTCGTGCCTCCTTATTTAACCTCTTCGTATCGCGGACGAAACGCACGAGACACGTCTGGCACGTGGATTTTTCAGTATTCGAAACCGAATGTCGTCTCGCGTGCGAAAAATTTGCCTTTAAACGTGTAACATACTTTGCGTGTAACGTGACTGACTCGTTGATGGTAACTCGCGAATTAGACGCGTCGTGAACCGAAACGTTACGCTTGAATTCGCGAAACATCTCGTGAAAAGACACACTCGTTGTGAGATCTATTGGTTTGGCAATTAAGTGATTGCGGATTTTGTCATTAGACGGTATTAATAAAATCCGCAATCACTTAGCTGCCAACCCAATAGTCGGAGACTTTTCGTTGAGCAACGTTGCACCGCATCTGCAACGACGCGAGACGATTAAGAACGACCAACGTGTGTTCGACGAAATGCTCAAAAGTGGATCCTTTTTGATTATAGTTGTATAAGTAGCACAATGGATGAACATCTAAAGATATATTCTGATTTAACGTGACACGCTAGAACATCGATGGAATGATGAACGCGTGACGCTTATCGCTATAATTTTAAATTTATATCTGTTCGACGTTTCGTATCAATTATTGTTTGCTGACTCTTCACATACGATCGCACCAGTGAAATTACTAGGAAAGTAGAAAGCTACAAAAATATCCAATTGCAACAACCTGTCACGCTACTCTCTGTGTTCAATCGTTTCCGTATTTTAACGCTTCTACTGTTTCAAAACTTTAGCTTCGTCGCTACCAATCCAAATGTTTCATCGTTCTTTAACGTGTCTATTGTACTGACATTTAATCATTTAACACTATTTAAATACACTATTTTTTAATGAATGCTATTTAACGCTGTAATTTGTTTGCGGTTCAGTGAAAACAAAAACAACGATAAATCTACTGAAACAACGTGTCCTACTCTTAACGACAATGCCAAGTTCGAGATGCAAAAATAGCGAGAATTCCCGAATTAAAAGGTTAGAGAGATGGAAACGAAGCCATTCGTATCAACGGAGGATATTTTAGTAATCGGAGATGCTTCAATTTTCAGGAATGAAATATATTTCGTTCGCAAAAATCGAATGTAAGTCGAACGTAAAACTAAAAGCAGGTAACCTTTCTCCACAGCTGGTAGTATAAACCTACCGGTAGGTAGTAAAATAGAAGCGAAATTTCTTAATTTTCCGGCTATTTTACGGATAATGCTTTCTCGTTTCGCTTTCACGATGAAAATTCGAATTTCGTTACATTTTGGACATTTTTTAAATTGCATCGCACGTCGTTAAATCGAAAAACTTTCAAGATAGGTAATCGTAAAATGAACATCGTCTCTGTCTGCCGTATACTTTAGAACAAACATTCACACCTCTGTTCTGTATAGTAAAAGCAATCGCGATAATGATGGTTAACACTAGAACTACTACACTGATCAAATTATATTTTTTTCCACGATGATGTAATAACTTTCGCAACGATAACTAAAGAATAATATAATGAATTTTATTTTGTTTTTTATGTATTCAGGCTCAAAATAGTTTTGTATCAAGGCTACTTATACCAATAGCAGTAAAAATGACTGGTACTTGTCAAAGTGTGAAAGGGTCCTGCAATCTGTTTATCGAACCTCGATTAACCAGTTTCCTCGTTTTCTACAAATTCCCACACGCTTTTTAAATTTTTACCGCGTATCGTTCGATACGATGATATCAGATACCAGGAAAATTCAGGATCGATCGCTAGATCGCTAGATGCTAACACTAGAAATACCACACCAATCAACATGACTGGTTCTACAACTTTATAAATGCGTCAACCCTCGTTTAGGAATCCCAGATGGATTACCAAAAATGTACTACATAACATGGGATTGCTTCTGCAAGAAAGTAATAAATCAATAAATATAAAAATATTCTATTATTACGTATTTTTTAAAGACCAGTCATTTTCACTGGTTTTGATAGAAGTAACTTCGTGTCAACTATCGCTAGTCCTAGCGTTAAAGTTGCCGTCGCGAAACATTTAAAACTCTTGACTGTATGTCGCAAAGAACAAGTCGCGTTTGACATTTTATTTCAACTGGTTCGTACCTTATAAGTTATCCTTAAATATTACATAATTCGTCTGTATTTTTTTTTCTTTTTTTTATATTTTACCCAATAACGAATCCATCTTGACGTATTTGTCTCTATTCAATTAAACTATAACACAGGAAGATACGTGTACGTACATTATACTGGGTTGGCAACTAAGTGATTGCAAATTTTGTCATTGCCACCTAATGTTTTACGAATTATACGAGTTATCGATCAATATCTACGAGTTATCTGCGAGCGATCATACACTGTCTTTGCGGATACGTTTGTACGAGCGACTTTGAACATTGTCTATGTTTATTTAATTTATTTCAAATATATTTGACCGGTTGGAACAGCAAGTTCTCGTTACCGTTTTATCAATCCTCCACAATTCCACCACAAATTGGTCATTTTGTCATTACCATCTAATGACAAAATCCGCGATCACTTAGTTGTCAATCCAATACATGTTTTATTTGATATAGGACGGCAAGGAATCAAACAGACGCATGATCATGATTAAAATTTGTAATGGCGTGGCCAGTGTTTGAAACATGTTGTCATACGTGGCACGATCTTACGTAATTGTTATACTTTGCAGTTGATCTCGTGTACACGTTTTCACTTTTGTCAGAATTGGTTATTGTATTTTTTAACATGTTCGTAAGAAGTTTAAGCAAACTCATTGTTATTGTTATCAAGAACGATGATTTTAAGTTTAGTCTAAAATTACACGCTAATTGTGTAATCTTTCATTCTAAATTTAGATGCGACATTTAGAATATACACCTTTCTCTAATAAATCTTTCGCTATTTTGTAATTCAATAAACATAATTCAAAGCAGTTAATTACCCACCCTTATATAAACTACATGTAACTGAGAATTCTCGCTCAATTTTTGATCTTCTAATCCTTTAACAGCCACTTGATCGTTTCAACGTTACGACAAATGAAAAGTAGGTACGTTGATGTACCAACGATTTCAATTTAATGCTAATTCATCGCGCCAATAGCTCAAACTAAAGTGTATATAGCACATGCTTTGTCTCAGAAAATAAAAATACAAAAGTCACTTTCAAGAGAGTATGTTAGGATCACGATATGAGCAGAAAGTTTGCGTAGCCAGCGAATAGGATAACTCGTGTAGAGATGAAGCTCTACCATAGATAAACATAATGCATCAGTGCTACCTTCTACAGTCGTTGCAATAAGATAGATCTACGAATTTTAAGTAAAGTTTCGACGCGACGATATTCTTTTTAATTTCTCATAAAATACTAATTCTTCAAGTGCTCAGAGGAAGTAACATCACTCTGTTGTTTGAAGCATTCGTATTGTCATAAAATATACTTTAACGTAACACTGTATGCTACAACGACTATAATCATATTTAATAAAACGATATAACTCGTTTGAGCGATCCATCTTACTTCTAATAGTAAAAAAATGCTATCCAAAATTTGATTTATTTTTTCCCATGGTTATTCATAAAGATATTATATCCTAACCATATGTATATATCCTATGACACTCCATACAAACCGACAAACATACAACGACTCGGTACATTGAAAATTTGTTTATTTTTTAAATTTAAAATATATCAATGTCGCTTTTGTTTCAACCAAGAGCAGGACTTTTAACGTTTCAAGAAAATCTTCAGCGTAAAACTGAAACGAGAATTCGCGCGCATCAACGACGATTCCTCCTTACTTTCCTCGACCTTAATAAACGTCCTAACAGTAGAGAAATACAATCTAATTTAAAAAAAGAATGGCTCAAGAAAAACGCGGAGGCGTTAAAAACGGAATCCATCTCTCTCAGAGATCTACCTTGTTTCAAACGCTCAAAACCGCGTTTCGTCGCGGAAAAGTAACCAAACTGCCTCGTTCGAAACTCCCGGAAATATCTTAACAAATTCCTACACTCACCTGTATGCTTGGTGTGACGCTGCAAGTGTTGCGGGTCTTGGAAATGATGGTGCATGGGTGCGGAGGGCCAAGCCTCGTGATGAGGTTCCGGTGTTTGCTCCTGAGGGCAGTGAGGCCTGAGGTCGAGCGGTTCCTGCCTCAGGGACTGCGTCAACCAACCCATGACTCCGGGCTGTCTGCAAAAGCCCTCACCAGCCTGCATATCGTCTTGTACGATGGAGTTAGGTTGTTGCAAATGAAGAAACAGACTTCTATCGCGGGAATCGCGATCGCCCCGATGCAATTGCAACGGTGGGGGCGACGCTGATACCGGAGGCGTATCCGGCGGTGTTCCAGGATGCGAAAGGGTCGTCAGATGAGAAGCTGCACCCGGTGGTGCCTTCACCAGGACGCCGTGCTGCACCTGAATGTGTGGCTGCCCGTAAAGCGGATGGGGTTGCTCAAGCTCGTGCGCCGGCGGCGTCAGAGGGGCCAGAGCCAGACCTTGCGCTTGTAGAGCCTGGCCAGGTAATTGCACCACACTACCGTTCACCATCATTGGTGAGCTGATTCTTACCTGGATGACCAAACAGCGATCTGTTATTTTCTTTTTTTCTTTCGCTTCGTCTAACGGGCTTCTGTTTACTTGAGTCGTCTAAACTTCGACCTTCTAACTTTCCGGAGAACAATCGAACCCGTTGTGAGATCTATTGGGTTGGCAATTAAGTGATTTTGTCTTTAGATGGTATTGACAAAATCCGCAATCACTTAGTTGCCAGCCCAACGCTATTAGGTCGTCCGAAAAGTCTCTTTCGTTTTATAAGGAAATAATAGATGTACAACATTTTCCGTTTTATATTATTTTATCAAATTACGTATGATCCATTTTGTTCTATCAAGATAAAGATGACAACGTTTGATAGATCAAGTTTCATGTTTGCATAAAGATGCATCGTTGTAAAAGACGTGTCTGTAAAAGAAAGACACTTTCCGGACAACCTAATACTTTAACGTAGTCTTTCGTGTTGTAACGAAAAAATGAGCAAACGATCGTACACCTGAGGTCCAGCAGAACGAAGTATCAGGAACGAGAAAATGACTCGAACGATCCTATTGCGGAATTATATCTGAGTCAGCGACGAGGTACTACAGGAAACGTAATAAGATTAAACGATCAAATAATTTCTAGAAATAAAGCACCTGATATATATATATACACTACCGAATTACGATAATTACAACTGAGAATCAAGATTTATTAGTGACTATTATTGTTAACTATTAACGTTAGCTGAACGAACTTCTCATTCCGATGAGCAGGAGTTTCATCCTCAAAGAAAATTATGACCAGCGAGCTGACTATGTAAGTACACAACGTATACTTTGCTATTCGTTACGCCACTAATAAAGAGTTATATAATCTATTTTCAAACTTAGATTCCGATATTCCGGTTATGTCGATAACCAAATTTAACAAATTACAAGACAAATTACTTAGCTCAACTCAAATATCCTTCTGATTCCTAGCTTACCCTGTCATACGTTATTACGTTACACGTTATATTACATCTACGAGATAGGTACATTACATGTTTCGTTTATCTATCATTCGTTAATACCTTGGTTACTCTTGTCGATAGAAACAAATCGTTCGAGGAGAAAGTTAGTTGGTACGGGAAAATAAACATCATTGTGTAATAAAAGATATTACTTAATTATCTCGTATAAACGTTACTTGTCCTGATATAATTTTTTTATCGGGAAAGACAAGTAAAAATATTAACGAGTATCAACACGTATACATTTGAAATACATTTGATAATATTGATTGATATTATGCTACTTCGACGAAGACAAATTAGTTTCTACAAATACAGTTTAATCGGTTTATAAGCTTAGTTTCTAATTTCAATATCTAATTCTCGTCATAATTTTGTTATTCCGATTATTTTTTTGCTTTGTATTCCAGACATCAAGCGCGAAAGAAAATAGAAATGGAGATGATACACGATGTAATTAATCAGATTGGAAATGGTGGCAAGTTGCCTATTTGATAATGTATCGACGTGCTTTGAAAGTATATGGATTATTATATAAGTAATACTTTGAGCGTTGCTTATAGAGACGCGGTTGGTTTAAGCACTCATTCGTTGACCTGAGTATTTAAATAACAACCAGTAACGTATCTAGAAATCATGTGATTCTCGAACGTAAACCGAAATTTCGAGCAATAAATATTTCTCGATAATGTACCATCAGATTTCCTTTATCGAATTATTAGAATTAAAATACAAACCTGAAATATTTTTTCCAAGTTGGTAGATAGATACCTATCTCTTAACGCGTGTACCTACCTATAATAATACATTATTACAATTTTTGTAAACAAGAAATTCTTGCAACGGAAAGATTAAAAAAGAAAAGTTTAGACTAACGTCTATTTCGCGCAGAAAAATATATCGTTCGATCGATATTTGTGTAATTTTCGTGATAACGGTTGGTATCTAATTTTCATTGAAATCTGAAAACCTCGAGAAATCGCTCGAAGAGTTTAATATTTATCGTCCGATGTTTATATGGAAACATGTTCCGTTTTCCGCTTTTCATATAAATATATAACGTAATAATTTCAAGCTTATATAACGTAGAACAACGCACGTGACTCCATTTACACACACGATTTCAACGTCAGTGGAAACTTTCAGCGTGTGTTAAATCACAACGCGTATGAATTAATTCGTCTCTGTGTTCGCTTAAAAAAAAAAAAAAAAAGGGAGAAAAAAAAAACATAACTTGCAAATGATCTTTTTCAATAAACGCCCATCGACGTGCAGATTCGATGAATCGACAGACGCCCGTAACGAAAATTATTATATATATATTATATTATTATATATTATATTATTATATAATTCGATAAATTAATTCTGTCGTAAAAAAGCCGCGTAACAAGTACACTTAATTTAGAGTAAAAAATTAATGTTGCGAAAAGTAACTTATACTTAATACACGATGCAAGAAGTTATCATAGTTTTCAATCTCGTTTTACCATGTAGTCGATGAACTATAGATAATAATTCTTACTTGTTGAATTTTACCTCGTTTTGTAACAGGAAGCTATTTTTAATATCGTTGCAAGAACGCCTTTCGCGTTTGAGCGAAACTATTAAAATGTACGAGTACCTAAGTACCTACTTATACTCTTTCCATTTAAAGTAGGATATTTCCAATGCAAAACATCAAGATAGTGATCATATGTATATTATATATGATCGTTATATACGATCGTATCTATATTATATCATATTATATATTCGTATTATATTCTCGAATGTTTCAATTCGAAGAATCAAGCAACATCGTAAACTATAAAAATCCCTATACAACGCTGTCATTTATCGAGTCAAACTCGATTAATTACTAAATTTAATTCTTATTAGGTCTAAATGAAAATGAAAACGTTCACGATATTGAAAAATAAATTAAAATATCTAACTCTCTCTCTCTCTCTCTTTCTCTCTTTATATTTATGTATGTATGTATGTATGTATGTAAATCCTAATTTAGATACGAACTGTGAATGTTTGGGGAATTTCGTATTCGTACGAAGATCAATTAAAGGAACGAAAGCAAAATAGGGATCTGTTCCGCTTTACTTTGGCTATTTTATATATTATGTGCATTCCATAGGCAAGTATATTTAGCTATCGTATAAACATACAAACGTTATTTAGTTTAGGTAAGTATATTCATACAGTAAATCTAGTACTTACATAGTACACATATCATATTTTCTATATAGTAAATATTCGATACTACGTATTATGTGTACATTATACATACCTATACGTTACAGCGAATATACGTATTAGTTTGATAAATAGATAACCTACGCGTAGGTAAACACACATGTCACTTTTCACAAATATGTAAATATCTATATTGAAACAAGAAAATTTAAGCTTTGTCACTAGTAACAGAAACACACTACTACATTAATCGCATAGTATATCGAAATGAAGAAACTTACTAAAAATACTAGATACGAATTTCTCTGTATCGTATCCACCTGCCTATACTTTCGTACTTTAGAACTTCGTGTAAATTCGTATACACCGACGAACCCACACAATCGTGTATACGTACGTACTATTTACTAAATTTGACGCTTTCGCCGCAACATATAGGTATATAAGTACGGATGTACGATAAAACACGGCTAATACGAATATAAGAGAATGTAAACCTCCAACGGGAGAAATCAACGACTAACCTCTCTTTTAACGTCGGCGGGATCGAGATGATCGAGAACAAACTCCTGTACGTATTCTCTGGCAAGATGCTCCTCGGCTTCCATCTTAACCTCGTCGACCTCTACCTCCACCTCCTGCGCCTCCACCTCCTCTACCGGACCCGTCGTAGCCGCATACGGGACCGTCTTCTCGCTGCCACCGCCACCGCCACCTGCACCGCCGCCGCCTTCGCCACCCCCTGGACAACTCGTCACCGTTTGTTGCGTCGTGACCACTTTTCCAAACGACTCCACCTAACGGTTCGGAGGACGCTATTCCCGATCTTCTCGCAAATTACAACACCCCCCACCACGTCCTCAACAAAATCCTCGATTTTTCACCCTAACATCCACTTTATTATTATTCTTATTTATCCCGTTCTTTCGATCGGACGGCAATCACCGGCAAGCAAATTCAACAACTCTCGACAGTCTCGTCGAACGATAGCGACATTTCGTGCGATTCAAAATAGATGGACGATGGAAAATGTACGTACAGCAGCGCTATATTCCTATATATCTATGTGATAGAATACTCGACGAACAGTAGATTCATAATACCGGCGGGAAGGTAAGTATCTCCAGTCAATAGGAATATACGATGTTCAGCGAAAGAGAGGTTAATCACTGTTTACGAACCATGGAACCATTTTATAGCACCATTGTTGCACGAGAAATGTTCGTTTTGCGAGAAATTCACTGGAACGGAGACCTGACTGTTACGTCGATCCACTGACAACACTATCACCCACGGCACACTTTTCCCAGACTGTTCCCGCCAAAAAACGATCCTGCGAGCAGAACCGACTCGTCAATTTCTTCGACCATTCGCTCTTCGATACTTCGATTTTTCGATTGTCGTCAAGTTGGCAACGGATCCGTGAGCTTTCTACGAAGAACTCGATGGCTGACTTATCGTTTACCGTTGTATCGTGGTTTTTGTCGCGTGCGCGTAGGTCGCGAGCCGGCATCCAGTAGAAAAGAGAAAAAGAAGGCGCGTGATAAGCGACGCTGGATACGAGTGCGGCGAGTGATACTCTTCCGACGAGTGTGGTAGAGAAGTGACTCTACGCGCAGGACATGGTGACGTCAGGGCTGGGCGTAGCCAGCGTTCACTCGAATCCGGGATGCGCGTGCAACGATTGGCTCGACGGAGCTGGAGTCGCCATTTGCACGCCGCTCTCTTACCCCCCACCATCGGCCAACCACCTTGTCACTCCCGGCACGGATCTCTCCCGTGCCTCCACGGACGTACCATTAATTTCTAAAGTGATTATTATAATTTTTCAGCGGACGCGTTGCTCCGCTTAACCCCACCCCTTCGCCTGTACTTAGGCGCGCGCGCGCGCACACACACACACACACATACAGCGTCTCCTAGCGATCTTCGTCGCGTACCGCTCTCTTTTCTCGGGATTTCAATTTAGCGCCGCTCGGTATATAAGAGGTGACCCGTTATCGCGTGGCCACGATCCTCCAAATCGTAGTACGATTTTCCGCGGGAGAACCGCGTAACTGAAACACGCAAGTGTGTACGTATCGCGCACGCCGATGAAATATCGTCGGCCGAAGAATCGCAACTATATCGCGATCGAGTCAAGCACAGGGTTGGTAAATAGGTGGATTGTTTTATTCTATCGATGGAAATTATTCGTAGGTTCTTAGCTTCTAAAGGAACACGCCTGTGTAGGTTTTACTTAACCAGTTGGCTAATTTGACGAGTACACTCGTCATGCGTAAAAAGTAGTTACAATATGCCGTTTAAATTGCGATTTAGTAATTGTAGTAAATCGCGGTAGTAAAATTGAAAAGTAAAATATATAAAGTATACTCGTCATCGTCTACTCTTTTGCGACACGTTCTAGTTACGTGCTTTTCAAAAAGCTCAAAGGTCAACGGGTTAGAATAATAATACTTATAGCCATCGCGTTTGGGTAAGGTAGGTAGAAATAAGGAAATATTTATAAGTATCTCGAGGAAACATACTTGCAGGGAACGTGGATCGTTTCGTTTACAAAAATGTGATATCGTCTCACAACTAGTCGGATAGGTGTAACATTATCTGTGATAAGTAAAATTATAATTTCGATAACGTAATTATGATAACATTCGGTAACGTCTCGTAACAAGCAGATAAACGATATTTAAATGTAACTAAAATATAAGATCCGACGATCGCTTCGTTTCCGATATCGTCAAATAATCTTCTCCTTATTTAATTTCGAATACGAGCTAAAATCGATCTTACGATCCGTTGGAAAATTACTTTTTCACAGTTGTGTCATTATTCTTCCGAGTTACATACATATAGGTGTACCTACTTAACGATATGCTGACGGTCGCGCGACTGGAATTAGGGAACGCGGAAGTCACTGGTTTCCGCCAGGGATCGTGGCTACGGATGTGAATGGAAAAATCTCGCCGTTCGAGTTTCAGTTCGATCCGTGTCGGTTTTGCGACAGGGAAACGGCGCGAGATTAAATGCGTGACCTTATTCCAGCGACTCGAACCTCCGCGAGGATAATTATCATCGGACGAATTATCATCGGATAACGATGTTCGTTCTTCGTTTTTTCAACGATCGAAGCGTCGAACGTTGACCGGGTCATTTGAGATAATCGAATACGTGTACGTACCTTTCGATTATCTCCAATGACCCAGTGTGAAATACGTTTTCTGATTAATTCGTAGAAAAACGATTAGATACCATTCATAGATACCTATGAGATTCTCTCGCTGTAATTCCTGTTTATTCAAATTTTTGGTGTTGAAAATTTTGATATTGCAGAGATCGAAGTGGTGATTTTATATCGATTATCGTATTTTACTGCACTTTGTGCCGCATATGCACCTATCTACCTATTTCAGATTTTATTCGTTCGAACGACAATTGGTGGATGATATCGCATCCATCGTATGATTCGTCGTTCGTTTAAAGTATAAATGTTTAACTTTTATTTCGGAAAATTTCTGAACTTTGGTACTTAAAACTAAAATAACGTCACGGAACACGCACTTCGGTGCACTGTATCCACAATATCGACATATACATATACCTACGCTTCCATGAACTACATTTCTTATCGCACTCATTTTCGAAACATTTTGTTGTTACATTGCACGCGTTTCGCAATATTGTATACTCTGGCAAGTGCTTTTAAATAAACCAAATGTATTCGAAAAGTTATCTTGCGCAGATATTACGTTATAAATTGGTAATTATTATCATTACGATAATAGTCTTGCTTATTATAATATATCGTAATACATCGAAGCGAGTTTCATAGTTTCGGTACGATACAGATACCTACTATTTCACACAAGATCAAATGTCAATTTTCTCTTTATTAACGATAAAATTCTAATTATCTATGTAGATATATAGTTACCTGTTATTCAGATTAACTTCTCACGATTCCTCGTTTTTTCTCATTCGTCCAACTTAGGCAAATATACCTATTGTTTAGGTACCAGTTTGCAAAAATTTACTATTCAAATAATAAAACGGTTAAAAATAAAAATTTCTTTTATCCTAACACGTCGTGATTCTTATTAATATCTTCCTTCGCGAGGCCCTAAGATCCAATATCGATTTCTTCTCTATCACTCGTAATTTAGAATTAGAATTAGAACTTTTAATTCTTAAAATAAGTATTAAGTAGTCGGAAAAGTTTCTTTCGTTTCATAAGCCGATAGTAAACGAGCAACAATCTCTGTTTTATATTATTTTATTGAATTAGGTATGATCCATTTCGTTCTATTTCTATTATTACGTTCGTGCATAATTCGATAAACTAATATAAAAGAAAAAACATCGTGCGCGTATTATTTCCTTATAAAACGAAAGATACTTTTCGGACAATCTAATAATTACAATTTTTTACCATCTCGCGAAACTAAAAAACGGTGGTGTTTATGAAATAAAAAAATAATTAAGCGCATAGGCGATTCTTACTGGCATCTCCTGCGTCGTTCGTTTTTCCCTTTCGTCAAAGAAAAGTTCGACGTCCAAGCGTTTGCAGAGAAAATGCGAACGGCGGCCGCGAATCACGAATTCGCATCTAAATAGGTTTCCACAAATATCTACGAGTCTACCCCTGCTTAGCAGTCTATATTCTATACCCATTTCTCGGATGGCACGACTTTAAAATGCTTCATGAATATCAAATTTTCGTTCTCTCGCGCGCCTTCGCCGCACCCTCTCTTTTCCCTGTCTGTCTCCCCTACCAGCTTTCTTCTTTTTTTTCTCTCTCCCCTTTATTTCTCATTTCTACCCGTTCGCAGCACTTGGAAACAAATTTGTCGTGCATGCAACGATGCACTTTTCAAAGTTTTAATAACAGAGCTTCCACTTTTATCATTTTACGGTAGGTACATCGTTCTGTATGTGTAATTAAAAAAATCGTATAATTAAAACGATATCGACTGATATATACGTAGTATATTTCAGTTTAAATATAAACGTTCTGAAAAAAGTATCAAGGTTAAATTATAAGTATCATCACGACTAGTTTCATGTGATAAAGTTTAATAAACGCGTTACATATCTTCATATACTTACCTAATTTCGTTGCTGTATAACTTTCTTTCAAAAGGGATTAGAACGATCGATAAAATATAGATAAATACGGTGTTCTACGCGTCAAACTTCTTTCTTCGCATTTAGCAGATAGATTTGAAGAAATTGTTAAAGTTGACACATATCTAGAAAGGTATAGGTATTCAAATTTTATACAGTCGATATACCTGGAATATTCTTTACACGATGAAATACTAACAACGTGATCCATATTTTATTAATATTCCAAAAGATGATAACGTCGTCCGATCGCTAGTTAATCGTTTAAACTTTTATTTCTATCGAAATAACGAGGCAAGTTTGAAAGACCTCTTCTATGTATTTCACCTATATAAAATCTTAAAAATGGCAGGCAATATTTTCCCCGACATTCTAACGTAGATATCGTGCAAAATTTTCAATCGTAAAATTCAAATTTAATAAATCAACGGTAGAAGACACTGCGAAAAGGAGAAGAAACCAAAAGACAAAAACCTAAACCTAAAGATCGATATTCGGTGGATGAAAAAATTCAAGAATACTTTACTTCGAATCCGACATACCGACGTCATCGTGTTGCATCGCCTGTTACCGTGTCGCAATCCCTGAACCAACGACTGACATGCACCTAACCAGGTGTAACTGTAGCAACCTACCGCGCACTGACTCATCCCCAACTGACGAAACAATGGTTAGTTGATTTTTGCATTATTCGTCCCTTTCCTTCGATCTTTTATGTGCGATGAAGATCTTCAATTTCATCAATTGCTCGTCCATTACTGCTAAAAGAAACAAATTGTCGAAAGTCGCATTTGACAACTAGGTAACCAACGAACGATCGCAGAGGAAACGTCAATTACCGTTGAAAGCGGTTGTTAATCGGCGATCGATCGAAACTTCCTTGAAATTCTTCTTGATCCGTACAAAGGTAGGTGTATAACACGCTATTTTCTTGTAGAATTTATTATTATTATCTCACGTGTTATTTTACATACTCATAGCGTATTGAACGTATGTAAATGAGCAAACGAGTACAGCAGCATTGAAAATTACACGACGGATAAGTCACTTACACCGGCAATGCTGGAAGTCTGCGACATTTAACGCGTGGCATCGATGGTTTCGCAATTTCTAAGCCAATGATCGTAGATACGTCTGTTTCTCTTTCTGGCCGGACGAATGCGAGTAGCCCATCGACCAACAAGGCGAATACGAACGAATTGCGAAATACGTGGATAACGGTAGTATTTTAATCAAATGGAACGTAAGAAGAGACATCGAGGGAAACGAAGGAAACTTTAAGGTCTATCCGTGCTTTAACCTAGCGGGCCAAGGTGACAAGACAGACAGAATTTTGTTGGTCTAGACTCTAGACTCTAGACGGTAAGTGTCGCAAAGACCCGGAATAGAACGGCGAGGACGACGACGACGACGATGGGATTGGCCATTTTGTTGAGCGCAGGAATTTGTCGACGCTGCACTTCGATATCCTCTGCCTGTCGTTTTCTTTTTCTTTTCATCCTCGTTGTTCGCCCTATACTCGATACCCTCGCGGCTCGTAATTTCTTGCCATGTATGTACGACACGTACCTGTAATGAATCGAACGAAACTTTCCATTGATAGTGGGCATACGGTGCCGTGCCCGGTCGACGCAACCCGACGCGACACGTGGCGAACAAACAGAAAACAGAAACTCTGGTAGTCCGTAAGTCTGTGCCGCTTCGACGCGTAAAAAGAGATCTTCGCTTTGTTCCAATTGTTAGGACAATCGATACGAAGTCTATGCTCGAAGAGCACGATAAGCCCATTTTTGTTGATTTTCCGATTTTTATACTATCTTAATTATACCATTGTAATGTTTCGTATTGAAATTTTTGTTATCCGAAACTTGGAACAACGCGTTAGAATGTCTCTGAAAATACGCACGTATTGTCCGCTATTTAAGGCCACATTTGGACCAAATAAACGAACAAAATACAAACGAAGAACTACCGTGATATCTGTAAATAACGTTCTCTATCAACGTGTTTCGTGGTGGGTCTATCCAGACGTATTTATTAAAATTTAAATAAAGCGTACGTATTATACTTAGGTGCAATAAACGTGAATCGACTACTCTACGAATTACAATGTAACGTAAGATAATTATTTTATAACGCGATACAAGATAATCGTTCGGGAAGAGCTAGCTGTCGCTTCTCTCGTCATCGATCAAAACTTCTACGTCATTCTAAAAGCGCAACAAGTTATATCATTGACCTTTACCCATTCCATGTCGTAAACTATAAACTATGCAGCCAACATTGCGACTATGTAACAGCATTAGCTGTGTGTCTGTCGATCGTTTAAGAATATTCTTACAGGAATAAATCGCCGCTTGTTCTATCTAAAGATACAAAACAAAAAACAAGAAAAGACCATATGAAATCAGAGTCACGTTTCTAGTGTTTCTACAAGACAGTTGCTCGTTTTGCCTGTTATCGTGGCGTTACACCGACAGGTCAAGAGACTGATCTATCGCATCTGGTAGAACGTCCTGGTCGGTTGGCGCGCAACAAACTTTACTCCGAGATTTACGACAAGCAATTGCATTCGAAAGCCAAACATGAAAGTTCTACCTCTCTCTCTCTCTCTCTCTCTCTCTCTGTTTCTCTCTTTGGCATCCTCTCTTTTTCTTTCACCCCATTCGAACGAAACCGTGGGATGCGCGATGGGTCTTTTGATCTTAACTTCAATGCCAATCTCGGCCATTTATCCATCTTCCATGGGATTCCCAGTGGTTGGCGGAACGATTCGAAATTACCGATATATATCCAAAACTTCTTTTCGTTGCCCTTTCCCTCCGGACGTAACCGATCTGTTCTTCGCAATCTACGTATCTTCTCGCGCAATAAACGAGACTGCGAGGTTAAACGAGACGAAATCTTTAATTCGAGGAAACATCGTGCTAAGTAAAACTAGTCCTCCGTGTCGCCGTGTTGGATTAGAAGTTTGCACGTATATTTTTCAAACAGTGTTCTATCCGCTTACCAGTGCGTTATTTTAATTTGTTACTTATATCGTCGCAGTAATGTCAAGCAGTCTATTTATCGGAATTAAACATTAGGCGCCAGTTTTCCGCTGGAAAAAGAGAAATTGCGATTAATTGTTAATTAATTTTGATTCTTACGAGCAAACAAAACTCCGGTTATAGAATGTTAAGGCAAAGTGACGCGTACGCTTCCACAACTATAGGCGAAAATAAACTGTAGCGATATCTCGGAAACTAGGCGAGACCGATGATCGCATGTATAGGAAAAAGTTGTTTATAATGTTAAGCGTTAGATATATTGAAAAATCATCGAAATCGGAGACGGCGGAACGTTTCTACTAATTCGCCAATGCATCTAATATCGCTCACCGAATTTCAAATTGTCTTCCGATCCGAGAACAATTACCATTCTTATATGGTAACGAAAGAGATAAGTAGGTATTTTTTGTATTTTGTATACGACATATTAGGATATGCAAAAAGTTTCTTTCGTTTTGCAAGGAAATAACAGATGCACAACATTTTCTCCATTTTCTTCCGATAGAACAGAATGGATCGTACATAATTCAATAAAATAATATAAAACATAAAATGTCGTGCATCTATTATTTCCTGATAATTATTATTCCTGATTGTTATTCCGTATTATTTCCTGATTTCCTTTTTCGACAATGTAGTACATCAAGGTAGAACAGTTGAATCTAAAGACTGAGAATTAGTAAACTGCAGATGTGTACGCGTTTATGGGAAATTGAAATACGGTTTATGGGAAAATTACGAAACGCATACGACATACATAAATAGGTATAAATAGGTATAAATAGGTATAAATAGGTATAAATAGGTATCAATATATAGAAATTGTTTAAAGCAAAGTTCTTCGTCTTTTAATATTTAGAAGATCAAACAATCTCTCTTCCGTTTCATGAAATATGAATTTGCTTAAACATTTACTGTTTATCAATCAGGATTGAAGAAACAAGAAACTGTGAAAAATTTATTGAAAAAATTCAAATTCTGTTATCAAAATCCCTCGCACAAATACCTAAAAAATCCCCCTATATAAATATCTGATGTATCGTCTTCTGTACTTTTCTACCAATTTATCCATTTTGGGAAAAATGCTCTCGTATCGGCTTTTCATGACGCTTGTGAAGCAAAAAAACGGCACGTGGCAATTAGATCGTCGAATTAAAGAAAGGAAAGGATAATATCGTCGATTGCTCTTTTTCCAACGAAAGGCTACGTCGATCGATGTTAAATTGATAACCCAATGGAACGATGAGGCAAGAGTGCCGGCACACTTCCTCGTATCTCCCTTTTTTCTGATTTTTCTCTTTTCCTTTTTTCATCCATCGTGACTTCTATGTTATCGTTCTATACTTCATCCTTTTGAAGTCGCGTCTTCTGATCTTGTTTACCACTATGGTGAACCGATGGTTAATGAAGTAACCGGAAGTGCGGATCGATAAAAGATCGGCAACAACGATAGGAATATCTGGCTCTCGAGTTTCGATTCAATTTCTTTGCTCGATGAAACGGATAGTAAAAATACCTAGCCGAAAGATTCGCGAGACTAGAACTGCTCTTGCCAAAAAGGTACACGATACTAACTTTTAATAGGTAGACACGGTATATCGACTCTGACCATTTGCTTTTTTGTTCTATTCGATTAATACGAACCGGGTTCAAAAATTTTGCGGGGCCTGAATTCAAATCCTACGCTTAAATTTTACAACGAGGAATTATTTATTTACGAATGCTGTTACATATTATATATTTTTTATACGCAGTCCTTTTAAACAAATCCAAGTAATATTTTTTCGTATGCATAATTCGCTTTCAAGTATCATTCAAGTAATCGTGTATGACTTTTGCAAAGAACTATCGATGTAGTCTAATTTCTCTAAAAAGTACATTTCTCTGAAAGCGCCTGCATCTTTTTATCTAAAGTAGTTTCCAGGATATGAGGACTTTATGGAGTTTCACTGAACTTTCATGATTTTTCTCACTCCTCTAAACCGAATCATCGCTACTAGAAAAATGTCTTGCATCTGTTAATGGTATCATCATTTTATAAAAAGTTAATTAAAATCGGTGTTTTCTAATTGGGAAATTTTCGCAGATCGCGGGGCCTCTCAAAACTTCCGTATACACACTTCCTATGGGTTTTGGTAAATAGTAATAGAAATTTGAATATATATATATTGTATATGGATGAAAAATGTACAATTTATAATTAAAAATGTATATTTTGTTTGCTATTTTTCTTTCCTAAATTATCTAGATATTATTCGTTATGGTTTCTTGTTTTAATTAAAGAACCGAGGACCAATAGATGTTACAGATGGATGGTGTTATTTGAGGATAAATTAATAGTAGAATAATAGAAGACAACTACTGGATAATACAGTAATACAGTAATAAGCAACAACAATGATACGGTATTTTTTATATACCTATATGCACAGAAGTATAGAATTTTCAAGTTACGTTACATTATAGAGGGTTGATCCGATCGATCGAAAAATTTGACCGATGGTGTTGGATCGGCATCTAATAACTCTTTAGATAGACACACGAATGAAATTTAAGTAGAACTGAAAGGAAAGCAAAGTAAAATTAGCCAACAGGAAATATCAACTTCCACAGCCTTTCTCGCCCAAATCAAATTCGAATATTCGAATTTAAGTGTTTACATTGTAAACGTATAAATGAACGATATCTAATCGAAATACTCGAATTCGAACAAGCGTTTCTCTTTCGTTCCCTCTACGAAATATCGTTTTTACCATAGCTCCGTGTATAACGAAATAAAATAGGTGTGACTTTCCTACCACAACATATTTTAGCTATATTTCAAAGAACTTTATCGATCTTCTTCTGAATTTTCATTTCTATAATTCTCCTACGTTATCCAAAATTCTTCTTTCCAATTGCATTTTCCTATTTCCAATCCACATCGACGGTCAGAAATACCAATCAATCGATCGCCGAATCTAACGCGTTCAACGTATATGTAATTGTACGATATCGGAGAGAAGTTAACAGGAAGAAAACGCTAATTCTTCCGGATGCAAATTACACGTAATCAACCGTGGCTCCGGAGTGGCTCTAAGGAGTTTAAGTTTATGAACGCGTTTCAGTATGAGGCCGTGGCTAAGACTACACGAGAGGAGCAAGAGTAAAGGTGGCTGGTACCGGAGGGAAGAGGAGGAACGAGGGATAGTGCTGAGCCAGCATAGCCGGCTTGCCAGCCTGCACATCGATACCAACCAGTCAGCCAGCAAGCCAACCTACCAATGAACCCACCTACAGTCGATAGAAAGGTTTTTCTTGCGAGAAAACGTTACATATGCGATAATTCGAGGGGAATTGAAAATTTTCGATGGAAATCGTCCCGATATCGCGACCATCGATCGATGTAGTACTCTCTACACTGAGCTAATTGTATCGAAAATTTGCCTTATCGAATTAAAGTTAATGATAATAACAAGAATACTTTTATCGGTTATAAGTACGTATATAATAACTCAAAATCGGATAGAGAAACATTAACGCGTGGTAGAAATGATATACAGAGTGTTCATTTGAAAACGTCTAAACGTGTCGAAAACGATGGATTCTCGAGAAAAATGTTGAATGTAACGGAGAAAAGTGAGAATTGAATTTGGGAAGAGATTTTTTTGTAACAAGTAAGAAAGGAATGGGGTAGTTGTGCACGGAGATATTTAAAATGTTCAAGTGAACACTGTGTACGCGATACGTGTAGACTATAATAACGAAGATACAGTAGTATGCTGTTATCGAATCTAATATTAAATGATGGCCTTGCAAGATCAGTCATTAATTTGATCGTGCTTTGTAAGTCACTTTCATTAGATATGATAATAACACGGTGAAATAAAAGTGACGTGACTTTTGACTGGCATGTAGTTTATCTTACAATTAGCGAAAGTGAAAGTTGATTGTATTATTTTCTTAGCTACGATTCTATTCCATTGTCCATTGAAAAGTATATCGATATTTTTTGGTAAATAATTATCCAAGGAAAAGAAGAACGTAATTATATCCGACAAGTATACATATATCGTGATATTTTCATTTTTGTTTCTCTTCGTTGTTTGTATTTGCAGTGTGTAATACAAATAAACGTCGAAAGTAAGAAGCAAGCCGTTATTAAGTTAAGTTATCCAGCTGTTTTTCCAAAGAAACTACGAAATTTTCAGAAACTCATTTAGTATACTACGGTACGGGCTGAAAGAATATTATGCCACAAATGGAACAGTGGTATACCGTACAACTAATCTTACAGTGAAAACGGCACATTTTGATCGGACACCAGGTTTGGATATATTTTTCCACGTTCTGTTATATGACAAAATATAGCTATACGATGTATATAATCTACCAAGTCGCATTCAGAAAACAAATTTGAATATACATATTACTTCACGTCGATCTCATTTAACAATAAAACATAAACGCTCGATTTCCAAATTTGACGTAGCAATAGGATTTAAATATACTTTTCTGTATCTCGTTAATAAAATGTAAACCCAATTGAATTTTCGAAATCAATGTAATTTCATCTTAAATATAAAATGCGTTTTAACCAAAGTAAAATTAAAAATGACTCTGTAACCAGTTAGATTCGAAAGCTACTTCTGTATTACTTTTATAAACATTTCTTTCTGCCAAAGAATATCGCTAACGAACAAGCTAAAAACACAGCCAACATTTACATTCTTACAACTTTATTCGACGACGATTTTACAACAACTAATAAGACGAAGAAGCAACGAATAAGAATATGTTAGAATTTAATCTTGAAGTTAAGATTAATAATTTGTGGAAGACACGATATTTGTGTTGAAATAATATTCAGTGATGTTTATTAAACAGAACTACAGAACCTGATGTATATAAGCGAGTGATATAATTAACAACGTATACAAGAATTGTTGATCGTTGGCCAGTTACTCTCAGACTAGACGTAGGTAGTGACCCATGATCCCTTAAATACTTTCAACCCCACTCTCTATACAGTAACGAGTATGACCTGTGTAAGTGTCCTGTTCAAATGCCTGTGTGGGTGTCTGTGTAAGGGTATTGTGCCTATGCGCGAAATATCGTTGTATTCCAACAGAATAACGCGAAGAATTTCTCGACGTTCAATCACGATTCAATTACTAAACCGATCGCCGCGTTAATCGAGTTAATCGAAGTCTTAATTATCCACCGTCGACTTCGATCACCACGATCAACCAGTGAAATTTCAACGGATAATCGTAGCAGAGAATTCACAATGACGAAATCTACGTTCATCTACGATCGTCTAGGACCTACGGTCTGCGGTCCACGTTGATACGACCGCTTCAAGGATCCAAGAATCACTCACTGACTCGTAGGATATTTCGACCATGGCGAAACAAACTAATCGGTTGATATTCGAGGATATTGTCCGATTCATTCGTAAGGAAAGAAGCGAGAGAAACGGACGATCAATGACAAGAACGAAGAGAGTATGGCATAAAAGGATGAGAGAAAGAAACGAAATGAAGGGTGGAAAGAAGCAATCGGGAAAGGTACGTATAAAATTCGGGTTCCCAACCAGTGACACTCAAAAAGCTACTTTCGGTTACTTTCAGTTAAAGATTGTGAACGCAGTTTCAACGTTAAATTAAAGTTATCCTCTGAAATACCTATTTTTACACGTTGGTCGCTGTGAGAAGCTTCAGCTACGTGGGTCGCGCGAAACAAATGGTCCAGCTCGACAAAAGACACTGAAAAGTTCATTTCAACGATGGTTAAACAACCTTGTTGCTATGTTATTCGAGAATAAAACTTCTTGGGGCTAGAAGCAACCAGATATTCGCGATTATTACGACAGTCGACTTGTTAATATATTTTTGTTTTTTTCATTCACATCGACCTGTCGGTTATTAACGACAAAAATGGTGTTGTTAGAGTTAAATTTTGTAACATACGTCGGTGTCGTTGACGAGTTTCATTGTATTTTTTATGTCGTTGGATATTAGCGTCTTCGCCTCCGCTGTTCGATTTTTCTACGTTCATTCATACGCGTAATTACGTGGTTTTCGCAGAGAGTACAGCGAGGAAAATCTATTGTGTCAAGATTTTGTCAATACCACCTAATGACAAAATCCTCAATCACTTAGTTGCCAATATTTTGCTGGGGATGTATATAGTCGTGTGTGATTTTACCATGACTAGTTCTTAGTCGGGACGTTTTCTTTACCTGGTTAAAAATGTTTTCTTCATGCATACGTATGTATCGCTAAAACGACGAATGGAAAATTGCAAGTTGCAAACTTCTCCTTTACAACTTCTCGATGTTGCGTCGCGTAGAACGATCGAACGACCGGTAATTCGTAAGATTTCGTTTCTTTTGTCGTCAAATTTGTTAGCGTTAGAGAAGAGAATTTATTCGTACCGGTAACTGACAACTCGTGACTTGAAAAATTTCGCTAATGTTACTTACAGTAGTTCGATTTTGTAAGATGGTCCAAAAGAATACGTAGTCGCTGTATCCCCGCAAAACCCACTATAGAAAGGTAGGACGATCACTGGGTTACATAGGTATCTGGCTATTAGAAAAGAGGGTCGTGACTCAAAAATGGTTGGGAAACACTGGTACGGAGAAAAAGAAAGGAATAGTAGCTACAATAGAAAAGAGAGAATCACAATGAAAAAGAGAGAAGGAATTGGAATTGGGAAAGGCGGAGGAGGAAGGAAGATGGAAAGAGAAACGAAGAGAGAAAAGGACGAAGAACGTTCGCCGGATAATCCTTGGAGTCATTTGTCTGTCGGCTGTTGAGACGCTCATTTGTTCGCGGCGCGATGACAGATGACAATAAAGTAAAGATCGTGCCACGGTCATAGAGCGTAGGGTTGGTAAAAGGTGGAGAAAAGGGGGAAAAGGCAGCGGTACCCCCGCCTCCGGTAGTTAGGATACAGATCTGTTTGCCGTTCGTGCCTCAATTATTCTCGGATCATCGCTGTGTATCGGCCTGGGGAACAATCGAATCGCGGTATTTGTGTCGCCGTGATTAAAAACATAATGTTCCGTTCCGCGAGCGATAAGTCGCTCTTCGACAACAGAGAGGGGTATCGCAACGAATCTATAGAATATTTTTATCATGCAACTATTTACAGAGAAGCTTTATTTGCATATGGATTCCTAGACACATGTGACTGTCTTTAAACATATCTAGTTGTTTAGTAAATGGACGAGATGTGACTATTTATTTGGAAATTTATTATTCGGTTGAATATTCAAAAGTGAAAAGAATATATTAAATGTTTATACAAAAGACTGTATTGTTCTTGATCGTACGATATTTTAGCATGGATCGAGTACCTGTTTGACAAACTATCCCTCAAATGCTCAATACCTAAGGGATGATTTACTATAGCGATGATCCTAAATGAGGGTTCTTGCGAATTTTATATTCTATCTCTGTAAAATTTGACAAAAGACAAAAACAAACATTTTGATTTTGTAAAAATTGTTTGCAGTCGTAGGGATTAGTATATCGTCCTATGGTCGAACGAGATGTTTACATCACCTCCATAAATTAAGCTTTTATGATATTTACATATAATAACCATAATTCTAACATAAAACAATTAACAGGGTAGTAGAGTAGATTAATATTGGGTTGGCAACTAAGTGATCGTGGATTTTGTCATTAGGTGGCATTGACAGAATCCGTAATCCCTTAATTGCTAACCCAATACATTAGATACAAGCGAAATAGATTACTATTCGAAATTTTATTGACTTATGTACTTACGCAGCTATTAATAAGAATACATACTACAATTACATATTCTAGAAAAGATAATCCATTACAACAAATTAGCAAATATAATATATTTACTGTCTATATAAATTAACTAATACTGGTACTAGTAGTAAGTTATGGTTCAGATTAGGTAGTCTTTGAAAGCGAGATTCATCCCTTTCAGAATTATTCCAAGTTTGTCTGTGAATGAAGAGGAGACTCGTGAGATATCTTAGACTTCGATCTTTCGTTAAATAGTTTACAAGGATTGATATAAAATACGTTTATCGAAGTCAAGCCGGTTGAAACGAAAAAGCGGGGAACCAAGTTCGCGGAGGGGAATGAGACTAACCGCTGGCACATTTAGCGACTTCCGGACCACGTCGGAAGTTCCGTCATATTTGTCACCACGCCGTTATTAATGGCAAGTTTTTATTGTTTTAGCAAAGCTAAGGGTGGAAGTGGACGAAGAAGAGAACAGAAAAACCATCGTTTCTCTTCCCTGGCTATTAAATTTAATAGCCAATATCTCCCCTATTGCTGGCACTTTTTATACTCCCTTTATCTGCTCGCGATTCTTTCGAGATAAGTAAACATTGATTCGTCCGATTCTCTCCAATGATTCACTTCATCGACTCTTCCTAATTTGTTGACTCTTACCGTATTCCCTTCAACTTCGTCGTTAATAGAACTCATTGCTCATTTTCGTTGAACGATCCCATAATTTTATTCCAATGCTATCGAGCTACGAAAAGAAAGTATTTATATTTTGCATCGCTGTACGTACGAATTATACCTACAAGAGAAAAAGAAAGAGAGAGAGAGAGAGAGAGAGCAAGAAAGAGGAGGACAAAGAAAGACAGAAAAATTAATTGTAAAATATTTACCACAGCATCGAATTGAAAATTCAAGATCAAACGTTGTTTCTATCCCATCGTATCGTACTCATCGCGGGGATCAAAAATCACGAAGGAACCAACCAGTCGCGACTCAACCGTACTTTTAATTAAAAATAGTTCAAAATAGTTAAAAGAATGCTAAAAAGTCAATAATTTTCAACCTCTGCGACGCGGCTCTCGTCCACTCGTCCGCGTAATCACTCGACGACCGCGACTGCTGCATCTCATAGACATACATACTCGCGATATGCTATAATTGCGAATATATTGCATTTATCATCGATATAGGCAAATAAATGAGGCCAATAAAGTGATTACAATGATCGCGTTGCATCGCTCGGTTCGTATCGGGCGGCGAGATCTTCGTCGCCTTGACTTCAAATCGGCGACCTTCGTTCTTCGCCACCCGTGATCGTCTACGCCCCGCGTGGTACGCATACATGTACATCGCGATAACAGCCCTCGTTTTTTTTGAACTTGATAGCCAAAGAACTTCATCGCGTGGAAAGATTGCGAAAATGTGGCTAATCAATCTGCACATGTGGTATTTTTACAATCAAAAATATTAAATGCAACTTTGTTTGGTCTGGTATGCAACGATTTCAGAATTTTCATACAATCTTTTGCAGGAGAACGTCTCTTTTTAGTTTTTATTAAAATTGAAGGTTGTTCGTCCAAGGTATGTAATCGTTAGCAACATGTGTCAACGACGAGTAAGTAGCTCTTTGTTCTGTTCATCTTTCGATTGAGGTAAATTATATTAGCGATAACCAGGAATTTAAAGATGCGCAACTACGTAGAATGCACGTAGCTTGCAGAAATATATATAAATTATCCAAAGAATAATATTCGTTGTGGTATTTAATGCAATAAATCCGTTTAAATCTCATTTGTTTAACTTTGTCCGTGAAAATGTGAATTTGCATACACATCCGCAGTCTAGTAATACACCTATATAATATATATAGTATATATATAAAAGTAGGTATATACAAAATAGATGTATTAAAACAGATGGATGTTGATGAAATTTATAGCGAAATTAATAATCATGAATAATTTTTCTAAAATATATGATAACGTGTGATAATACAATAAAATAAGTACATACATGTGTGATAAAACTATGAATTACATACCATAATCTCTGACGCATCACGAGTAAAAGAAAATATTATATAATAGAAATGAACAAAGTTCAGAAATGCATGGATTTGCAATATTTCGATCGTTCGAGAATAAAGGATCGACCGAATATTCCTTTCTTCTATTGTTTGTCACATTAAAACGAAAGCAAATTACGAAATTACGAAAAGATAACTCTAAAATGAAAATTTAGGCATCTACTGGAAAATGTGTTTTCCTACCTTAACTTACGCTTATCGTTTGTAAAAAATATATACCTACTGATATTTTCTTGATTATTCGCTACACTTTTTCGTATCAGATAAGAGCATCGATGCTTCAGCTTTAAATTTCACTATTCTTTATAAGTTACTATACCAGTCGCTATTGTGCCGTATATCAACAGATACTAAATGTATTTTAATAACAATATTGATATATGTAAGTGATTATTAAAAGAAGAAATATTTAATAACAATATTTAAAAACAAAACTTAGACAAAACATGCAATAACAAATATTCAAATTTCTTCAAGTTAATTTAAAAAACTTTCAAATTAATAGATAATAATTAGAACTTTAATTTCAAATTTTCGACTTGTATCTAATACGTACACGAAACATTCCGTGAATAGATTTATCGAATAATAGATCTTCGAATTTTATTTGTTGGATCTAGTCAAACAAATGTTAAATTAATAAAGAACAACGAGTATTAACATAAGGAAAATAAGAGACGAATAAAAATTTTCGACTCATATCGTAATATGTAACATTTTCAGTCGCGAAAGCGCTAAGACCAATAAAATAATTTTCTTCGAAATTCAGTTGGCAACAAGGATATTCTGACTAGTCTAGTACCAGTAGTATACCTATAGATAGAAAGTTATGCGTCGTAGATTTTGACACGAAAGACGACCAAACCGAGGCATCACGTAACGCGAAGCCGCGGTGTACCCCGCGAGGTGGATTCGCGAGGAGAAGGAAGGCAAAAGAAACCGGGTGTCAAGTCGCATCTAGCATCTGCAATCAACACTCGCATGGTTCCAGTGACGTCACGTCCGGTCATCTGCCGAATAAGCAGAAACCGTGTAACCGGACTCTATCCGACGAGAAACGATTTCGAAAAAGAAGGAGTCGTCGACGACGAGCACGTGTAGCGCGAAACGAACACGGAGGCGTGGCTGGACTTCGTGATCTAACTAAAACCACTGTCTGCTCTAACAGTTATTCATTTGTATACGGACGCAAGTGATTTTGCGTTTAGAAATAACGATAATAATAATTATTGGTAATGATAAGATGATCAAAGGATTAGCATAAATTAAAATTAATAAAATTTGTAATATAGTAACGATAATAGCAATAGTAATAATATATAAAAGTAATGATACGTAATAATGATAAGTAATAATTCTTCGTATGGTAAACTACAAATCATAATGGTGTAAGTCAGTCCATCTCTGTTATTCACAAAATGAAATATGTTATTTTTATTATTGTAAAAAAACACATATTTCTTAGAATTAAGAAGATATATTGCGACTGAGAATAAAATTGTAATTCGATTAAGTATCAAATTACGAATAATTCATTTACAGATTATAAAATTTACGAATTTAATATTTTTAAAAGTTCCATTTAAATCAATATAATTCTCAGCCTGTTATATTTTCTGGCAATCAAAAGATTTTAATATTGTTACGCACTCGTATTTCTATATTTATAAACTATTTTCTCTATTGATATTAGAAATGATATATGAAGATAACATTTTATTATTCTACCGGTTACATATACATATATATTTTTCTATCTTATATTATATAAAACGATATATAATTCTCAATGGTCAATATATGTATAATGTATATGGATCACTAACCTAACCTCCAGCACAAATACTTCAAACTTCTGTCTATATTAAAAGAGCCAGAATGCAGTAATAAAATTTATTATAATCTATCGATTTTCCAACATTTTGCGAACGTTCAAAGGTTAGAATTAAATCGCGCACAAAGAACTAACGTAGCTAACGATCAGATAGGGCTAGCCAACGAGATTGGTGAATCAAGGCAGGCCAAAGGGTTGAGAACAAACATCGTTAATTTGCACGCAGAATCCCGCTGGCTGAGGCCGAAAGGTCAACATTAACCGCGGTATGTATATACTCGCCAAACACTCTGCACTGAACCGTGTAATCCAGACTCGCGGTACGCCGAAGTTTCGGTTGCTCTGCGCCCTTTCAGCCGACCTAATTGTCTAATTGGCAAATAAATCCCATTGTTTTCCAATAGTGAGAGATCGATACGCGCACCGCGGGAAAGACTTTTGTGCCTAACCGATGGAAATCGAACGACGACATGGTCGAACAGTGTTTCGGGAACCACTAGACACACTAGTGTTCGACACGGTGGGTGTCAATCGCTTTTGTGTACCAATCTTTTCGAGCATCCTTTTGTACCGCACTCTGACCCTTTCGTACGTGGATCACAAAAGGCCGATGAGTTATAAAGATCGTTTCGAAGAACTGATTTTTTTTATTCAGTTTTCCGAGAAATTCTAGTCGAGTGTGAAATATGTATTTGATTTAAATCGTATTGTGGAAAGAAATACAATACTTAATGAATAGAAGCTCGTGCAAAAAGAATCTCTAAGCTGATCGTAAATCTCCTATAATTATTATAGGGAAATGATAAATTTTCTTTTTATTTTTTGTGCTTTTTGATTGTATATCGTAATTTCTATTTCTTTGCAGGTTTACAAATTCTTTATATATCTTGTCTTAATTATATTTTGCAAACAAATATACGTCATTTGTCAATAACTGCGTTAAAATCGATATATTTACTATTAATTTAAGATCAAATCACGATAAAAATATTCAAACTACTTTATATACATATATATAACATTAAAAAACATGTTAAGACAACTTTATTTATGAAATACGATAATTTTTATGTTAAAGCTTATGCCTTATGTTTATTTTATTAAATCGATTATTTGTTTGTATATTATGGCGAATAAATATCTCGTAAGTATTATATAAATTACAAGGATTTGTGGTGATTAGAATCACGTAGATGAGAATGAAACAGTAGAATGACGAACTGGGAGGAGACAGAGTTGAACGATTATCAGACAATAGTTTGTTAGTGGGGTTCACCTGCTGTATTGTTCTCTGGAAATGTGGATTCAGCTTCAGTTCGCAATCGTTCCTTCTCCGCGTTTAAATTGTTCGATATGTACAACCGATAGTCCCTTACGTGCATGCTAATTAAGTTCAGTTATATTTAGGGTTCAATTATTTAAACACGTTCCTTTTTAATTACTCTATAATATTTGAATCACAAATTAATTTCAAATTAGTAACTCAACGATATAGTTAGTAAGCCTTTATATTTATTAATAATCTTATACTTATCTTAAGAGGTAATTTATATGTTTAGGATATAATTTTCAATTTTTTTATTTAAACAATAAACGATTATAAAATTATATTTATAAAACTGCTCATAATGATAATTCAAGTTATTCGCTACAATCTGTAACTAATCATAATTTAATATAAAAAAAACAAAGCAGAGGAATATACCATTTGTTTCTATATATTAAGATTAAAAAAATAATTATCAGCCTACACATACATACATGATGTTTACAAATTTTTGCATACTGTGCTCCAATATTTACATATTAAATTATGCTTCTGTACATATTTATTATTTATTATATTTCTATGACGGCTGAATGCTCATGTTATATCATACAAATATTTTTGTTGTTGTTGATATACATATTCATATCAACTTGATTAAAGCTGTTGATAAAACAAAATACATATTTCTATCACATCTTGATCAGCATGTTACATTTCCAAAGCCTCGATGGTGCGATCGCTGATAAAACAAATTTAAAATCGCAATTCCAGGATACTAATCAATAATCAATAACTAGCCACTTGTCTGTAATCTTTTCTATCTGTTTTGTAACAATCGGATTTCTCAAACGTATTTTTAACTCAAGTTTCCCACCTGTTGGCTTCCTTCCATCCATTAACTACGATAATATAGTATTTCTTTAATATAAGAATTACGTATTTAATTAGAAAATAATATTTAACAAATAGTATTTATTATTTACCGGAAATGAGTCATGAAGTACACATTGAGTTTCCAAGGGTTGTAATTTCACTGTTACTGTACCTAAGAGACTATCGCTTCTAAAAAATCCTCTGCAAAATAAAAAATACAAATTAGTAGCAAAAGGACGTTTGAATATTTGGGACTCATACAATTTAAATCTAAAATCTGTAAATACAAGTTTACGTTGTTACAGCCTGCTCGTGCAATATGAGCATCATAGAAATCAAGTGTATCAATTCACAACAATAATTGTTTACAACCAAACATTTTTTTCTATAATCGACTTTTATTCCTCTTATTTTGAAATATTTACTTAATAATGCCTCAGTCTTATAATAAATGCGCTTTTTGAAAAAGAAGAAGAATAAATGAAAAAAAGAAAACAAATAAAGCAATAGCACATTATCTCTGGTTCATAATTTAGAAGCTGAATGCTTTACAAAAATACGGAATTTTCATACCTTGAGTTAATGCAACACAGGATGGAATTCAGCGAGCATCTGCAAGCAACGTACTAATCTATTTACTATCTTCAATATTATTATATCTAATATATAATTATATTTTATCCTTAAAAATATTATTTACAAACAATAGATGACATTATATTATTTTACCAATGTTTCTAATTGGAAAAATAGTATAAGTTATCGGAAAGAAACTTATTATAAATTATTTAAAAATATATACATGTTATAAAACTATAGTATTGTCAAAATACGAATAAATCATAATTTGATTACGTCGCTTTTTTCATTACCCTTTAGCCCAAACTTGACATTTTAATGCATGTCTTTTGAATGTTCGTTGACACGGTCTTGATAAACGATCTATTCCAGTTAATGGAAATACTGCTTCATATTCTGGGTTACACGTTCCTTTAACAGTAGCCGTTCTATCTGATGGAGGACTATCTGAAGGATAAGGAAATTCAAATATGACATAAGTATCTGCATCTTTCGAATAATTTATTCCCCTAATTATTGAAATTTCTATGTCACTATCACTTAAATCTGTGCAACTCCTGTAAAACAATATATTTACAATTACAATGTAATAATTCTATTAACTAACGTAGTGGAAAACTTTACTATACTAACTGAACTATAGTATGAGTTTTTATCTCGTAATGATGTTGTGGTGATGGTAGTGCATCACGTTTTCGAACTGTTAGCATATCTAAATCTCGTTTATAATTCAGTGCTAGACGTTCCCACTTATTATATCCAGATACATCTCCTAATGCTTTACAATGATCTCTGGTGCATAAACACCACTATAACACAATTGCATAATTTACGATTAAAGATTTATAAATTTACTTTACATTTGTCATCAGTTTACCTTAATTTGTTTCATTAATTGTGACTCAAGATTCTCATAAATTTCTTCATCCGTTCCAATTACTTTCTCTAAACAATCTTCAGTATCGACTACCGTAAAACTATCATCCAATAAACCTATTATACTATCTGTATTAAGCTCAGTTTTTGCTGCTGGAGACAATGGTATAGAATTCATATCAACTGGTAAGCCTCCTCTACTAGCTTCGATCAATGGGTCCATTCCTTTTGCTTGCCTTAGATAAGTACGAGCTAATTCTATATCTCCTTCTTTTTTTGCATTAAGAGCAGCTTGCTTTAATTCATGTTGGCGTTGTTGTAATAAAGCTAACTGTTTCTCAGCACGTGATGTCTTTTGATTTTGCTTCTTTCCTATCATTTAAAATATATATTAATTAAATATTTTAACAATGGTAGATCATTCTATAAATCATAACATTTTCTCAACTACCTATTTCTGTTTTCGCAGGAGGGACAGGAACTTTTGGATCTGAAGAAACTTTATTTTCAGGTAGTTTAGATTCTGTACTGGTTGGCATTATTAAATCTGATGGTTTTCCATTTTTATCTGTTGCTGGATTAGGTACAGATTGCGAAGGAACTGTAAGGGGTTCAAAACCAGGTATAGTAGGTAATTCATCAAAAGGAACGAGTTTTCCACGAGCATATAATTTAATAGCATCTTCAAATTGTTTGCAAATGCGACCATATCTGCGAGCTTTGGACGAGTTTCCTTCGCCTTCTGCAGTTGCTTTTATCTTTTTACATGCTTCAAGACGTTCTTTTAAAGCAACCTCTAAATTTTCTGAACTTGGTGGTTTCACTTCTGTTTTTCCAATAAAATAAGACATTAGAAGTATAATTATTTTTAACAAATTTAATTCACTTCATGTGTCAATATCATTTTCGTAATATTAAATGCACAAAGTAAATTATCAAATTACCATCAAAATTTACCTGTTGAGGCAATGTCTTCAGAAGACTTCCCCTGTGTCTCACTTTCTGTTTTTTCTGACTTTTCAGTTGATACTGTAGTAGTATCTAATCCAGGCAGATTTGGAGAAGCTGGCATATCTGATAAATCAACTGTTTCTCCTGCATTTACTGCTGCAATAACTATATCAAAATGTTTGGCTATATTTAAACATTGGAGAGCCTCCTTCATGTTACTAGCTCTTTTCCATGCTATTGCTGCCATTTTATATTGTTGCTGTCTATCTTTCAATAATTTTAATGCCTCTTCATCAATACTTTTTATTGGAGCAGACTCTTCAACAGTATTATTTTCTGCAGGATAAGTATCAGTCTCAGTTGCAGTGGTAGTTTCTTCTAAAAAATATAGTATTACAAGATTATAAAAAGCAAATCATAACAAAAAAGGAAATATGGCTTTCCATTAAATAATACCTGTAAATTCTGTTTTACTAGTTACTAGTACTTTCTCAGTTGTTTCAGCTGTAGCATGTGGTGGTAGTTCTGGCGGTATATCGTTTTCGCTAATAGATTTTCCTGCCTCAGCATTTTTCAATAATTCTGTAAGTGTCTTAATACCCCTGCTAAACCTTCTTGCTCGACTTAATTCATTTTCTCGTTTTGCTTTTTTTTCAGCAATCTCATAAAGTTGTAATCTTTCTTTTAACAGTTTAATTATACTTTCATTATCATTTTGTGTTTCAGACTGTTCTGTTTTATCAGCTACTAAACTGTCTTCTTTCTCTGGAGTTATAGACTCAGAAATTCCCTCATTCGTAATCATTTTAAGTTCACTCTGACATAATATAAAATATTAAAAATGAGTTTAATATAACTAAACAGCTATTAGAAATAAAAACACGAATGATAGGATCTATACCAATAATTCTGGATCATCCTCTCCATCAGATATCTCTTCTTCAAAATTTATATCTTTCATACTTTCAGTTACCATTACATCTAAATTTTCTTTAGGAACTGGTTTACGAGATGCTATGCGAATGATAAAATATATCAATATTGTATTTAAAATGTTATTGATCGTACAGATAATTAATAGTAAGCATATAAATAATATTTACTTACCAGTACGTCTAGATTTTCCAATATTGTCATCACCAGATGTTAAAGCTATTAATTCAGCTTCTAAATCGTCATCGTCATTCATAAGGTCATTACCTATATCATCTAACGTTGCTGGCACGTCGAAAATTCCATACTGTTAAAAGATATTATGTTTAAAAAAATGTAACTAATCGAAAAGTAAGGTTAAAAACATTACAAGATAATACTTGTGCAAGACTGCCAGTGGGTTTTGTTTGCCGTTTTGAATTCTCTTTCTTTCCAAACATACTACTTCGTGTAATATATTCTACCACAAATCAATTGATAATTAGTAAAATATAAAGAACACTTAAATTGATAAAACACGTCACAGGTAAAAAGCGTATTACATCAAAACAGTCTTCTATACTAGTATGCGTTATTCACTATACAATGCAAAGAAGTAGTAATACCACCTCGGTTTTAACGTATGATGTAAATATATTTCTCAGTAGTATGTATAAATGATTTCGATAACTCAAATATAAATATATGAATAGATGAGTTTACTAAGTTTAGTAAGTATATATACTTAAAATGATAGAATTTTATACTATTGCCCTTAAAAATTTAACTTATTTAAAGAATTATTTTAAACACCTATCTCCACACATTCGTATCGAAAAGTTTAAACTCAATTTATTACTTCTTAAATTAATTTTTTGAATATATTAAGTACATTAAGTTTTGCGTACTTTCAAAACCATAATATATTTACTGTTTTATAATATGTTTTCCCGTGTACATTTGTTATTTTTTGTATATTGTTGTGGGATCACTACAAAATAGCTTAGTATATAGTGTTAAATCAAAGTATTTTTTTTAATTTGATATAATACATAATAACACGAAGGAAAAATGTGAAAGGTTTCTGTATTTAACTAGATTAATGATTATTTTAATATAATCTTTGACCTGTTGTAAACTATTGTATATAATTTTGCATTATTAGAAAATAGTTACTAAAATTTGAAAAAATCAAATTTAAATGGATCAATTTGATCAAATATTCGATAGCTACTCGAAGTCGATATCATTCAGAAATTTGGCCATTTTTTCATGGCTTGCAACAAACTTCTCGCTAGATGGTCATATGATCGACACGAAAAAGGGCGAGTCCGATTTCAACTTTGACGTATCGGTATTTCAATTGGAGTAATTGTAATAAACGATCCTCCAAAATGAAGGGTTGTATGTTTAACATCGACGGAGGGTATTTGGAGGGCCTTTGCCGAGGCTTTAAATGTGGAATTCTTCAACAAAGTGACTATCTTAATCTTGTACAATGTGAAACTCTTGAAGGTAAGTTTTACCCAACACTTATATTTCAGTTCCAGAAACAATAAAAATTATCTGAAACTTAAAAAGTACATGATATTCAATTTATTATTAATACCTATCGATATTAATTAATTTTTACTTCCACAGATTTAAAACTACATTTGGCTGGTACAGATTATGGCAGTTTTTTAGCTAATGAGCCATCACCACTTTCTGTTAGTGTGATCGATGATAAATTAAGAGAAAAGCTTGTTGTAGAATTTCAACACATGCGCAACCATTCTGTAGAACCTTTGTCGCAATTTTTAGATTTCATTACTTATAGTTATATGATCGATAATATTATTTTACTAATTACTGGAACTTTGCATCAAAGACCAATTTCAGAGTTGATCCCTAAATGCCATCCTCTAGGCAGTTTCGAACAAATGGAAGCTATTCATGTAGCAGCTACACCTGCTGAACTTTATAACGCAGTTTTGGTAGACACCCCTTTAGGTATGAAATATATTTAAATATGTCTTAAAATTTTTATATAATATATTGAAAGCATAAAATAGTTTGTATTCCTTAATCATATCTTGATTTATCATTTTTTACTATATTAAATGTTCAATCAAATTCTAGCACCCTTTTTTGTGGATTGCATTTCCGAACAAGATTTGGATGAAATGAACATAGAAATAATCAGAAATACATTATACAAAGCTTATTTGGAAGCATTTTATAAATTTTGTAAAGAAATTGGTGGGACAACTGCAGATACTATGTGTGAAATACTTGCGGTATTAAATTTTCTCAAATTAATATTTTATATAATCAATGACAATTTATCTATTTCTTTCTTTTTTATTTTCTTCAATTCATACGCTGTATATGTTTGTGGATATAAATCTCATTTCTAACTTACAAAATTAAAATTACGACCAGTATAATGAATGTAAATTAACGTAATCCAATGACATAATCTATTAAATACGAATTATTTGTACAGTTTGAAGCTGATAGGCGAGCAATTATTATAACCATAAATTCATTTGGAACTGAATTGGGTAAAGATGATAGAGCAAAATTGTATCCACGTTGTGGAAAATTAAATCCAGATGGATTAGCCGCACTAGCAAGGGCTGATGATTATGAACAGGTCAAAGCTGTAGCAGAATACTTTGTTGTATGTATATGTTTTAAAAATAAGATCTTATACTTTTTAAGAAATTTATATCTCTGAATTCATATACAATACACATTTATATAAATGTATTAATTTTACATTTGAATTCTTTTTTCAGGAATACAGTGCTCTGTTTGAAGGTGCAGGTAACAATCCTGGTGATAAAACTTTAGAAGATAAATTCTTTGAGCATGAGGTAAATTTAATATTGTCAGAAAAGTTAATGTAGCAAAATATCTTTAAATTTTTCTAATTTTAATATTATTACTACAGGTTCGCTTAAACGTTCATGCTTTCCTTCAACAATTTCACTTTGGAGTATTCTACAGTTATCTTAAATTAAAGGAACAAGAATGCCGTAATATTGTATGGATAGCGGAATGTGTTGCACAAAAGCATCGTGCTAAAATAGATAATTACATTCCAATTTTTTAATAAATTTCTTGATGTTTTGTTGATCATTTATATTTAACTATGCAACAATATCATACGACAAAAGTAAATTTTCCTTCTTATTTTTATTTCTTAACCACGAATAACTAATAATTCTGCAGTATTTCATATTATGGAGAAAAAACAAATGTAAATTCAAAAAAAATATAATTATTTCATTAATAACTGAGATAAACAAATATAACTGTGTCTCTAGCCAAATTGAACAGATGATATTGAAAATTATTATACATAAAATTATTATTTAGTAAGAGTTTATATTATATAGGTGTACATAGTGTATTTTATTGTAGCAGTATATATTATGTTTGATATTTTCTGATGTTGTAATTATTGATTCTATTGTAATATAAAATAATATATAATGCATTCCACATAAGTTTAAAACATTCAACTCAAATAATAATATCTTATAAACTGAAGTTTTACATTTTTCTTCATTTTTACCCAAAAAAGTTAGAAATTTTGCAATATACATATACATGTTATGTGTATGATCAATTATATGTCGAAAATTTAATTAATCGGGTAAGTAAATCAGTATATCCATACAATGAAAAAGACGAACAACATAAATATCTAACGACATACTTACAATACTTTTATTTCTAAAATACTCATATTTTGCATGTTCTTCTAATAACGAAGCAATATTTAATGTAATAGATCATGTAATAATATTCAAATTAATCCATCATACGATAATATTCAAACTGATTATTATAGAACTTACAAACATACACATGCAGAATTATAAAATTTTATACCTGAAATTAATTCAAAATGGTTTAGTAAACTACTTTTGTGTTTACGAACAAGACTTTTTATAAAAATCTTAGTACATTTACTCTAGAGCAGCCTTTCATTTCATAAATAATTTAAGATTAATTGATACAATATTTTGCTATTAGAAAATGCGATACTGAAAGTGAATAAGTTTTAAAATATGAAATCCTAACGAAAAATATTTGTCAAATATATATGTATACGTATCCATTTCTCTAAAATACTTTTATAACATATACATATATATGTACATGTGTATATATGTATGTGAAAGTACACGTATATACATAAATATGCAATTTATCATATAAAAATATAATTTCTCTAAAAAAGTAGTAAGATAAAACTTAATTTTCAAGTGAAGGAATCATAAATGTAGTCAGAATTATCAATTCTGTACTTTGTAATTCCTTCACTAATAATTAATATTTTATAATACTACCACTTCAGATAAAACGCGATTAAAATATTCTTAATATTACTGGAAATAAACTTCCATTATTTTCCGTTAGGATGTTTTTCAAATTTATTATAAAAAAAATATAAAACACTTCTTATCTTCTACAAATTCGTTCACTTTCACACTGCATTCTTTCTCCATCTGATTCTCGGCTTCTTGCTGGATGCACTTCTTCTTTCATAGAATTCACATTAGCAACTGGAGGTGGTGGAGTGTTATTAATATGTTTCATGTTCGTGGTTGGAGATGGTGGTTTTGTTGTTCTGATTGGATTTGAACTAACATTATTTACTAAATTTGGAGGTTGATAAGTTGCTAAACTTTTTAACCCGAGTACTTCTGGGTTTTCTTTCCAGAAACGGTCTCCAATAATATCATCTACCAATGGAACCACTGCAGGTTTTAATCTACCTGTCCCATCAGGTATTAATTTCCTTATAAGTGTAGTACCCTTTCGAAAAAGTGGTGGCTCATTATTATAATTTATACCAAATTCTTGAAAAAGTAATTCGTTCTTATGTGATGCCAATGTACCTCTAAGTTTTCCTTCTGCCTAAAAATTAAAATAAATAAATAAAAACAATAATTTTTAGAAATAGGATTCAAAATTACCAAGGTATATATAATTATTTACACATGTATATGTACATAATTATCATTTTTTTATATACATGTACATAAATATATATATATATGTATTATAAGAGAGTTTACCTGAGTTGGAGTTAGCTTTCCTTTTAATACAAGATTCCAAAAGCAGGTGTTATATAAATTGTTTACATGAGCATCAGCCTGTCGCCATGCTAAATAATCCCTTAAGTTTTTATCTGTAGGATATAATACAACACGGGCATCGAAAGATGGTGGATAATATAATTCCTTGCCTTGGAAGAAACGAGGCCAATGATAAACATACGATGATGCAAAAAGAGAATTCACATTTGTCATCAATTTTGAAGCTAAAATATTATAAAAATGTTTTAAACAATATATTTGTATTATTAAACATTATGGAATACAAATATTATGTAACATGTAAACAATAATAATTGCATAGAGATCAATACATATACATGCACATAATATATCTTTTGTGTTTCCATATTAATTATTTATCATCTTAAATTTATCATGTTATAAATTACTTTTTAAAATGTACGTACCTCTTCGTTTGTAAAGTTCAGTGTCTTTTCGAAAGACAAAAGAATATTCATCACTTTGACCAAAACCTAGAATGATTTCTTTAAAATCTTCCATAACCGTAATAGCCGCGCGATTCATTAATTGCAAAGCAGCTACATCATTCGGTTTAGTAAATTGATGCGCTTCGCAGAATTTTGAAAAGTTTCTTCCATCAATTCTAACCACAATCCAACAATTTGGCAAACAACTGTCATCACGTTCAAATTCTTTCACATATTCAAATTTACTTTTAGCCATTCTCGTCAAACTTATGTGCCGGCTATTGACCACTTGTTTGACCAAGCTAATGATTTTCAGGAAGTTGCTTCCTGTTGTCAGAAAATACAACATTTCCTGAAACTGCTAAGTGTTGAAGTCTCCACTGTCGTGTTTGCTTCAGTTTGAGATATACACAATTTGTATTATAAATTTATAAGGAACTTATTAAAAATCTGTTATTGACTTTTTATGACGAAATAAATTACCGTTTGCTACATATGTATATTTCTAAATAACCACGTGCGTGTTTATTGGTTAGGTATAATTGGTTAACTAGTAGGCTAGCAGCTGTATAGTGGGTATATACAAAGATATGTACAAGTTAAATAAAATACTATATTGTAACAAATTCTTGTGAATTAAATATATTTAAATAAAATACATTAAGATTTTTTTGCAAATATATATTTACGTAATATGTAAATAAGTCTAAATATATAAAAATAAAAAATTACAACAAAATGGATCTGCATGAACGCTATATGCATACTTCAACAATAGATTTTTCAATCTTGGAATTATTAGACATTGCATTCAAAGATGACCCATTTTTATTGCTACATCGTTTAAACAAATATTACAATACCCAAATACTAAAAGACAATTTATATGCAAAGCAATTACATACATTTCGAATGATATTATGTTATGAATATCAACTTATATTTGATACAAAAAAGAAACATTCTAAAGCAGTGTCAAATGATTTATGTTTTAAAATTATAGAAAATACTTTATTGGGGAAAAAAAAATTACAAAATTTTATCGAATATCCAATTTTATACGATATTATAATTTTACGATTAACGCTTCACTGTGATGTACGGTGTATTGAACAACACTTGATAAATTTTCAGAAGTCGAATGCTGATACCTTGAATAGTAATGAAAGTAAAATTTTGTATATGAAAATATTAGAATGCTTTTTAGAATCATTACAATTAAAGAAATTTCTGTATAATGACTTGGAATCAAATCTACTGAAACGTTTTAATTCTTTGTACCTGAAAGATATAATATTATGGTTACAAATGAAAGAAAATAAGGAATGGCAATTATTTGCTTCAATTTTCCCAAAATTAATAAATACCTTTGATTCTGAAAGTATTTTCCCAGCTGTATGGAATTGTATCTTAAATGAATTAGATGATTTGAAAGATTTATTAAGTGCACTCAGCATTTTAATAGATATATATTTCTCATTAAACTTAAAAGATAAGAGTCTTATACATCATGATCTATATTGTACAAAACAACTATGGTTATTAATAATGAAGAGCTTAAAGTCTCCTATACAGCAGTATCGTAAACAAGCATTATTTATAATGAAACAAATAACTTATTTTATGAATACTATAGCTGAAAGTGATTTAAAATCGATAGAGTATACAATTACTCCTTTCCTATGCAATCAATCTATTAAAACAGAAATATCAATAAATGACATTAGACAAAATTATTTCTTGATATTAGAAGCATTGGAAGAAAAACAACATCATCTAATATTACCTGCATTAACTCATTTACCAATTTTGGTAAAAGGAAGTCAGGAGCATGCTGCATGTAACAACTGCTTTAGCAATATTTGGTTACAACTATGTTTTGAAAGAATATTATTGCATGAAAATAATACTATAGTAAAACAGGGAATATTGTATGTTTGTAAATTACCTGCTCTTTTACATGATGATCAGTTTGTAAAATTATTTATACATGTTTTAAATAATACATTTTTATATGAATGTAAAACTTATCAACAAGAACCAGAAATATTAAACGATATTGTAACATTATTTATACATGTAAAAAAGGAACAAGTTGAATTTTTAAATAAAGTTCTTCAAATAATGAACGAAGAAACATGGGCTCCTATACCAATATTTTATATGATGAAAGTTTTAAGGACAGTTTCAAGTCAAGTATTAAATTATTGGGAAGATGATCAATTAAATATAATTAAATCTTTAATTCAGAAAAACCAAATGCATTCTCATATATTAAGAATTGCATTTCAAATTGAACTTATAAAAACAATTTCTCTTTCTATAAAAAAAATTAATGACTTGAAAATTGTAATGGATATGTTGTTAGAATTTCCTTTAGAAGAAATTTTCATAAGAAATTCATTTTTATGGAATATTATAATAGCATGGTTGAAAGAAGTATTAGTAAAAGTAGATGCAATAAATTTTATTAAATTTATTTGTAAGGAACATCCATGTCAAGATTTGCATGTAAAATTCAATCCTGCAAAATTTGCTCTTATTGTTACAATGTTTCATGATGCAGGTCTAATATTACAACAGAAATCATGTCCTGTAGAAGGTGTACTCAATAATTGGCTATCATCACTGAAAGGGATAGCTACAAGACCTTATGCAGATACTGCACATATTTTTTATATGATAGAATTTATGTCATATTTACTTAATTTAAATGACATAGACACACAGAAGAGTATTATACAACTGTTCACTTTATATATTAATGATGCATTAAAATTTTTACTTAAAAGCAGCAAAAGCATACCATACAAGTTTAATTATGAAGAATTAAACAGATATCTTACTGCAATTACTTCAACTCTTAACAATGGAAACTTGCTTTTAACAAAACAAGAAATTTTACATTATGTTGAGAAGTTTAAAAATGATAGTATAACTATTATTCAAAATATAAAACAATATACAAACATGCATTACATATATGCTTTATATATCTTACATTATACTCAAAATATTTTATATACAAACTACACTTCATTTTATTTACAACCATTATTAAATATCCATAATATTCACATACCTAGTAATGATGAATCTGAAATAGAACTGAAAGGGAAAATAGCGTCAGATTGTTATGTATTACTTGCTAGACTTGTAAATCAATTTTTAACGAAAGTAGAAATAAAATTATGGCCTCAAAACATTGACTGGATTAAAAGTATTTCCTATTTATATGAAATGGGAGGAAATGAAATTATTCCAGAAGTAGCACTGATATTAAAAACAATGGTTAATAAGGGAGCAATAGGAGATCCAGAAAATAAATTAAACTTGATATCTATTTTCACTACATGTTGGAAAACCACTTTGTTGAGTACAAAGAACAAGATTTATTTTCTAGCAATAAAAAATCTTATAGGAGTTGTTATAAACAATAATTTTTTGCTATTACCCAATATTAAGGATTTTGTAGACAATGTAAGATAGTAATATATTTTTCAGGAAATGAATCTCTTCTTGTATATTAAAATTATCTTTAATTTTTAGTTTCTTAATCAACTACTGGAAGAAAGTAATAATATGCCAAAACTGAAAAAATTTTTATTAGATGAAATGAAATTTTTAAACACGTGCTGTTTAAAAAATCTACAAGATGCACTATTAACATGTCTCCTTCATGGACATGTACTTCGAAAAGATAAACAAATAGAAAATCAAGTCTATTTATATATTACAAAAAATTATCATAGCTGTTACCCACAACATATACAAATAATGTAAGTACTTTTATAATCTTTAACATTATTTTATATATTCATCTTTTATTAATATTTTAACTTCATTAATAGAGATCATAATAATGATGCTAATGTTAGAGCAGCTTCTGTCATTCTGCTACATCAGATAATTAATGAAGATAGAGAATTTGGATCAACATTTCTCCCAAGTATTTTACAGAAATTAGAAAAATACAAAAATAAACGATATTTCAATCATTCTTACATACATAAAATAAAGCATCGAATTATGCAAACTTTATTAATAATACAGCCAATTTTAACTAAGGTAACAAAATATTGTATGCGAATTACATATCATTTTATTTTAAATTGTAGTAATAAATATAGTAGGAAAAACATTTAACTCATCTACAGGATAGTACTGTAATACTGCAAGAATTTCTTTGTAATTTAATACTTCTGGAAAGTAATCAACATAGTGTTCGAATAATGCAAGAATGGATATTAATAAAAATTTTTGTGGAAAATATAGAATTTCATGATAAAATCTGGGAATTTTTTGAAGAGGTATTTAAATAAGTTTTGTGTTTCTCTTATGAAATTGTTTTTTATTAATATAAGAAGTCCCTGACTAATATAATATGTGTAGGGTATTAAAACACGTCCAGGATGTGTTAGTTCCATAATGTGTATCATTTATCATGTTTCTAAACTTCTACCTAAAGATTCCCAAAGTAATTTTATTTTAACGGCACTCAATTATATTACCCGTTGCTGTTTAGGACAACAATATAGTATGCGTCTTTACGCTCAGGTAAATTGTATTATGTTGAGTTATAAACTAATAATAAATTATAATCATATTAATATTTTGTTCACAATAGATTATCTTTGTAAAATTATACAAAATGTTGGAAGAAATGAATTTTGATCATGCAACATTACAATATAGAGGATTATATAATGCCGCAATTGCAACTTTGAAAGATGGATTAGCAAGAAATTCAAACAAAATTCAGGATGATTTTTATCTTTCTATTTTTCATCCTATACTAAACTATACCTTACAAGTAATATTAAAATTACTATTTAAAATCATTAAATAGATAAATAAAAATAAAAAAATATAATACTTAAATAATGTTTTCTTTCTATTTATAGACAATTTATTATGAATTACCTCGATTGACTGATATGGATGCAAGTGAATGGATAAATCCACATTTGTTCAAAAATTTGAATTTTGAAGAATTTAATGGTCATTCTCTTCAGCTATATAACATAAGTACATCATTATCAGATACTAAAACATCATCATTTTTAATAAAATCTTCAGGTATTTTATAAACTATTATGATTATACTAATTTCTAATAATATGCTTCATACATGTAAAGAATACTAAATTCCTAAAATTTAAAGAAAAAACAGGTGGTATAGAATCTTTTGGAAAAAATGGTAATATGGAATTTGAAGAATTGAATGATATTCAAAAAAAAATTAATCCTCTAATATCTACCAATTTGTCACATAGTGATATTTTTCCAACAATCAGAGAATCCATTTCTCATAAGAGAATATCAGATGAAGATGGTCTTATAGTTGTAGCATGTCTTGTTAGTCGTACTCCAAACTTAGGGGGACTTGCTCGTACTTGTGAAATTTTTAATGTAAAAGAATTGGTTATTGCTAATATGAATCAAATTAAAGATAAGGAATTTCAGAATCTAAGTGTATCAGCTGAATATTGGATAACTATTACAGAGGTATATTTTATATGTACAACATTTTAATACATACAAAAGAGGTTTATTGTAACCAATTCATGACCATTGCAGGCAAAACCATATGAACTATGCAAATACTTACTGAATAAAAAAGATATGGGATGGTCTTTGGTAGGAGTAGAACAAACAGCTAATAGTACAAATTTGTTAAATATGAAATTTGAGAAAAAGACAATTCTTGTTTTAGGGTAAGTAATTATAAAATAAATAAATTCATATGAATAAGAATAAATGTCATTTATAGAAATGAAAAAGATGGGATTCCTGCAAACTTGATACCTTTGTTTGATACCTGCATAGAAATACCACAAGTTGGTGTAATACGATCATTAAATGTTCATGTTAGTGGAGCAATATGTATATGGCAGTATGCAAAACAGCATATATTAACATGATCCTATTTTTGAGTATAATAAATAATTATATAATATAATGTTTAATGTTTCTTTTTTTTTAAATGACACATCTTTTATGAAACTTAGCAATGAAATAAGAAAATATTTTAATTAAATAATATTAATGTTTATTTATAAAATTAAAATTGAATTTATATGTGTATATATATGTATATATATATTTATTTGAGTAACTATTATACAGAGATTATATCCCCATATGAATATTAATACATTTTTATACGTTATATCCTATGAGGTGTCGTTTTCCAATACATTCTCCTACGAAGAACCAACATAAAATTTCAATTCCAACTAATGTATTTAGCCAAGCTTCACGCACTGTGAGATCAAGATATCGTTTATTTTTAACAGCACTGATTATATTGGAGATACCATTTCTTATGGCAGGAATGTCAGATACCTTTGGTGGAACTAATTCTACTTTTCCATAATATACAAAATTCCTAACAGCAGGCTTGGCTTTCGTTGATAAAACTGCAATAAATACATGATTATAAGTAATAATTATAATACATTTCATTTATATTAATAAAAAATTATTAACGATTGACAGTAAAACCAACTGGAAATATATATATCTTACATAACCTTGAAAACATTAAGAAAAATATTTCTGACAAATTATGTGTCCATTAATGACTTATTTAAAATTGTTCTGGAATTTCAATGAGTGAAATATGATCGTAATTTAAGATAGCAAAACAATTAATTCTCTTTTATTTTACAACCAGAATATTTGAGTTATATAACAATCAATTTTTATCAGCAAGTTATAATTAACTTTATAAAATAAAATACTTATAATAATTAAGCATTAAATACGTACCTTTAGATATTGCTATAAGCTCTCCAATAAGTTTCGACATTTTTAATCACTTTTCTTTAAGCAACTTTCTTTCGTGAGGAACGACAGGACCACAACCGTCTCACACCCTATGATTCTGTAACAACCCCCTTTGCAACTGATAATTCTGTCATCTAGCGGTAATTTTTGGAATTATAACTTAAAATTATGTACATATATAATAGCAGATAATAGATACATACACATACTAAGTACTATACCATGGACTGTAGCCGAATACAATTATAAAATTACAAACGAAACATAGAATTTTATCTTTATGTATCTTTTATCGTTATGCAGGTGAAAAAATGATTAGAACAATGATATTGAGCAAAAATTACTATGCTAATTTTTTCTACTTTTATTAAAATATTTTTATTATTGACATAAAATTTTTATTAATATTTTCATATTCAAAATATTAAACGCTAACATTTAAAAGTACATTACATAGGAATGTTAGGAATCTCATTAGTTCATCTTTAATTTAGGATATACTAAAAGTAGTTGCGTGATATATAATTCACAAACAGCAAGTTTATTAAACATTTTGTAAGTATACAAAACACTTACATACAGTATAATTTCTGTGAAAAAGCGAAGTATGCACATAAAGAATTTATATAACAAAATAAGTATCTATAATATTAAAAAAATGGTATTTTGAGAACTGAGTTTTAGACATTATGACTTATTTTATTTATATTTATTAATCCCAACATTTTACACGCAATTCAGGCTCTAGAATGCTCCAATTTGGTGAATGTTTTTCGTTTGATAACCAATTAAAGTCATCAACGCAATTCCAGTTATTTATTTTTGGATCAAGTCCAGCTAGATTAAAGTGATTTGCTTGATCTTCATAAGACCAGTTATAAGGTGCTACACGTATTTTTGTACAATCTTCTATAATTGATCTACTCGTAACATGTAAATAAATAGTACAATCTGTTGAAGAATGTAGTCGAAGTTGCTGACACGCAAAAGCAAATACACATTCACTACAGTCGTGTGCAAATACAGATGATGTTACTGGTCCAACTAATACAGTACACTCTTTTAAGTTTACCATGTGTAAGGTACTAGGTGTGCCATAAATTCGTACTGTACAGTGAATTAAATCGGACAGTAAAATATCATTTTTATTCACATTTTCAGCATCCAAAATTAATTGTTCATTAACTTTTCCTAACAACATTAATGCACTGTCTCCATATTTACTTGATAATTTATGATTCTGTTTTGCAGAACCATTTACAATTCCTTCTGATATCTTCAAATCCTTTAGACCATCTGTCATATCGTGTGTCTTGTCAGATGTTTTCTTTACAACTCTTCGGTTTTTAAAACCAAATTTCTTTTTAGGTAATAATGTTACTTCTAATTCAGAAGCTTCATTTTCTAGTAATTGTAAATTTTCTTGTGCTCTTCTAATATCATAAACTTTTAAAAACATCTTTGATTGTGATAAGTAATTCTTAAGTGTCTGAATTTCTTTATTTATTTTATCAAATATCCCAGGAAGAGCTGGTGTCGGAGCACTGGGTGCATCATCTAACATTTCTTTAATTTTCTTACATGATGAATAAAATGTGTCCTTAAAATAACTACTTTGTTCAGATTCAACAGCCAATGATTGCCTTTCTTCTCTCCGTCTTTCAATAATGTTTTTCCTTTCACGATCTCTTTTACTAATACGATCTGGTAAACTACCTTCTATTAGCGTAGGAGAATCCATATTGCACTTTTAATGTTATTCCTTTTTAAATTATGTCTTTATTTCTAGATTATTATATCAACTTTGTATATTATATACTTGCCGTTTTCAATAATAAATTTGTCTTTACCAATAGTATATTTTAGTAGGGCTATGAATTTTATATTTAGAGTCTTGTAGATAAAAACTGAAAATTACAAGAAAAATATAAGTAATTAACTAACATTAATAAAGGACCAATTATCATATGAAGACATTTGTTAAATATTAAGTTAATAAAATAAATATAAATACAAATATATAAAAATTATTTACCAAATCTTGAAAGAATATATATTAGATTAAATGATAGAATTTATCTATATAATTTTTCTCAATATATTTTATGTTTTGTAAAATAACATAAACTATATCTTTTTAAGAGTTGATAAAATAATAACCAATCATAAACAAACCTGTCAAATATACTCTACGTATGATGCTTATATCAGAGCATACAAATACCTTGTTTTTAGGAGTATCAATTTGTGAAGAATATCTTAAAACATCACTACCTATTAAGAATGGTGGAAGTTTTACAAACTCCGTAAAATTTAACTTTCATTTTGTTGCTGTTGCCACAATGCAAGATCCGACAATTTGGTACTTGTGTTACGTACTTTGCTTTCAAGCATGTAATAACCGTCTAGCAGCACTGGACAATACTTAAATGCAAAATGTCTGCAACCTAGTATTTATAACATTCATTTCAATAATTGTTTAGATGCACTTACAAAAATTTGATCAACTGTCTAACATAATACATTGTCTTTTTTCAATAGCACGAACGCAACTTCGATAAAATGTATTAAATTTAAATCATGATTGTAATGTTTTTCGTATGTTTTTCTTATATGATTTTCTTATGTTTCTTAACATTTTGATTGTTACACGTAATTATGTCAAACTATAACTGAATGAAAATAACCTAAAATATAAAAGAATCATACAGAGTAACGAATAGTTCATATATACCTTGGAATGTACTTAAAGAATACCACAATGCTATCGCTCCAGAGAAACATATACTTTCAGACACAAGAAATATTTTTAATGCAGAAAAAGTCCTTCGTGGCGGCTTGTAAAGCATACTAGCTAACAATACGATTTCCTAAAATGGAAATTATCAATACGGCAAAGGATGATAGATATATTTTTCGAGATATCGAAGGATTTCGATAGGGATAGTAAGTAAAGCAATCTTATTCTTTACTCTCGTTATGTAACTCTCGAAAGAAGTTATACTGTTCGATATATTCTTTCGATATAAAGGGCGGAAAATTTGAAGTTACGTGAAACATGTGTCATTTTAATAATATACTAAATTATTAATAATGATGAGATAAAAAACATATTAGTAATATTATCTACGATAAAAATTACGTTCTCTATAATGTGATAGGTGTAAAACTATATATAAATTTTATCTAACATATTAAAGAATTTTATTATAATCAAATATACAGCAAGAGACATGTAAGATTGCAATCTAAAATATCTCCATTGTTTTTAGTGGTATGAAAAATATTTAAAGGAGGAAATGTTTAATTTGAAGGGACAAATAATACAATAATCACTTTTCGGAATTATATGATATATAAATCCAATTATACTACCCTTCAACGAAAAATTTCTAATAAAATATATTTAGAACAGCGATTTTAAACCATACAATTGAAATTTTTATGTTATAGATACAAGTTTAAGCAGTTATGTAATTTTTATAGAATAGTTGAACTTGTTTTAAAATATACAGATATCTTCGAAGATACAATTTTTATATTTACTTGCCCCTTCAGATCGAATATTAAATAAAATATCTTTAAGTCCTCCCTTAAAAATTTTTGTGCATTACCAAAAATAGTGTTCCTATTTTAAGTGACCCATCTTATTTATTGCATAACTAATAATAATATTATAACATTCTACTTATTTTTTTGTATCTGTTCATCTATCGGTTATGATATAAAATCGATTATAAATCTATTAACAGAAGATGATGTACAATATAAAAGCATTTTGTCAATTCTTATATTTTGAATTAAATAATTGTAATAGGGAAGTTGTGGTAGTATGTAAAATTTTGTTCTGCCTTACTTAGGCCTTCTTTAAAAAATGTTTTGTTTTGATAGATTGTTACTATATAGGATGCAGCCAAATAACACGTACAAGTGGACATGAGGTAATTTCTTGTGAAAAATAAGTTGAAAATATAGAATACAATTTTTTCGTCCGACTTTTAGTTTTCGCGAAAACTGAGTTTGAAAATATGCCAAGTATGTATATTTGAAATATACTTAAAATAATCAGCTGGGGATAAATTTACATGTCAAAATAAGTATAACAGTGCAATAAAATTTTTCCGTGTAAGACTTTATTTTCAAGAAGGTAGAGATTGAACATGTTGAGAAAAGGATCGGTCTAATATCATAAATTTTCAAATTTATTTTTCTCAGAAACAAAGTGTCTTGTGAAAAAGTTTCATTCTACATTTTCAAATTATTTTCACGTATACTATTCTTCCGTCGATTACTTACTCCTGTCGAATCCAAAACTAGCCATGTTCAAGTATACTTGGTAAATTTTCAAACTTGATGTTCTTGAAAATGAAGCACCATATGAAAAATTTTTATTCTATATTTTCTCCTTATTTTTTCATCAGACATCACCTCATGCTCGCTTATATATGTTATTCAGTCGCATCCTATATATGATATTTAAAAATTAAATATTGCATAATACTATATATATATAGTATTATATAGTATATATATAGTAGTATGTTCTTTCACATTTCACTATGAATATACAAATAAATTTGAAAATATTAATGCAGAATAATATATTATAATAAACTTTTTCCATAACATAACATTTCATGTATAAAATAGCGATATAATTTAATAGTATACACGTTAAGTTAGAAAGTGCAGAACATTGTACCTATGGAAACAGCCTAATATAAAGATTGTAGAAGAATATTTATTATACAGCTTTTCATACATAAGCATAGATAAAATATATATGTAAATGGGAAATGTGTATTTTAAAAAATCATTTAAGAGTGCATCTGCAAGTAGTGTTTGTTATATATATAGCAATAAAAAAATAATTATTAAGATAACTTTTCTCATAATTTGTACAGGAAATGATGTAATTTCTTTTTATTTAATTCTTTCTATATATCAAGTATTTAAAGTTAAGCACAAATACTGTATCAAAATTTTGTTTAATTTTAGTATTATTAATGCAAAATTATGATATTAACCTATTATTAAATTTATTACGATTCGTTTTAACCTGTAATAATAGAGTAATATCTCACTAAAACAATTTGTTACACAATGTAGATTATATTTTAAAAGATTAAGAAGTACATATTTGCTTTCAAAAATTAGAAATGTCCATTATTCGAAAAATAGGAAATATTCGTTATTATACATACTATGCATAAACAAATTCTTATTCACACATCTATTTGACTCTTCATAGTTTATTTAAAATATTTTCGGATAAATTATAAGTAAAACAAGCAGTTAACTCACGCATTATTGGCCTCAAATCATACAATTAGTACCTAATATTACGCACTTTTAATATAACATATCTATACTAGACATTTTAAGAGCAAACACACACTGCTACGATAACAAACGGCAGTTTTTTCCCATAAAACCATATATTTTTCATTTTATGTACATATGAGATAAGAAATTAAAATCTAAATGTTTAAGAAATATAGAGTCAATAATAATAATAATAATAATAATAATAATAATAATAATAATAATAATAATAATAATAATAATAATAACAATAATAATAATAATAATAATAATAATAATGTACATAAACAAGATTCTTTAACAAGTTTTACTTCCTTGATAAGATGAATCATATTATAATTTAATTATATTAACTTTCCTAATAAACAACTCCAATTGCACTGTGAAAACGCAAATCGTTATGTAAGATATAATTAGTTTATGCTTAAATATGTATTATTTTTTTGTAGTTCTTTTTAATTTTGTCAAAATTTCAGTACATATCTGGTCCAAAACTATTTAAAAATTATATATTATGATCCAACATAAAATAATACTGCTCAAAAAGTAGCTATTTACTTGAATTATTCATTTTATTCTTCCTATAATAAATCAAACTTCTAAGAAGGTTATTTTTTTCAACTTTCAAGATTCTATGAAAATTTTTTGCCCCTTATTTAAGTCAAATAATTTAAATAATTTAGTTTTTATGCAAATTTCTATATTTAATTTGTCAAACATGACATATTTTATATATCAAGTTGTTGTACACTAATTTTATAGAAAATAAGAATTCTAATAACTTTCCTTATTGTTTAGAATAGTAATATTGAAATATTTGTCAATAAATATAAAAATACTTAATTATATGAGACAATTATTATCACTTTATTAGTATTACAAATAACTGAAAAGATTAAAGACAAAGATATTTTTGATAGAATTATGATGAAGATGTATGTTAGATTTGAATTCACGACTTACTTTCAAGCAAAAGTAATCACTTATTGTTTGTTATATTGCAAACTATACCAAATTATGAAAAAGTCCTGGAAACTTTTAATTAGATTATAAAGTGCTAAGGCACCACAGGTAAATGCAAATGATAATAGTGATTGGTATCATATTATCTCACTACAATTTCAGGGGCATAAACTACAGACATTTCCTTTGCATGTAAACTTCTCTTGTTATGTAAACGTATTTGTAACATTATTTGTTCTGAATGTATTTGTACACACATACTCTACAACTTCTGATACTGTGAGACCTCCAGTTTGGTTTTCATTGTTTGATAACAAATCCAACAGAGGAAAAGTAAGTGTTTGAATATTCTTATATTTTTATTTGTGATTATATTTTATAGTATATTATTTAATGTTACCATATTAGAAAAAAAGAAAGAAATTAATTTACATTTTGTATGTTTTTTTTTTTTTTTTATTAGTAAAGAAATCATTTTAAAAAGGTGGAGAATGACAAATTGTATAGTTTGCTATGAATAAAACGAAAATTGATGTATGAAGTAAAAATGTAATAAGTATAGTGTTAAAAGATGCTGTAATGTTACATATATTCAAAATAACAATTATTCATAGCATATGTCTTTAGTTTTGATTTAAAATTTCTAGATATTATTATAGTTATAAAAGATAGTTATTGTTATTTTGTAATAATAAAAGTCAAAATACTAGTAATAAATGAAATGCGACATATACAGATATTTGATTTATATCAAGGAACTAATGTTTTAAAATAAATGTTCAAAATCTATGTTATTCTACCAATGTTATATTAAAATTTTTATGAGCGTGAAAATATTAAGGCAAATATAATATTTATAAATTTTTGACATTCAGTGCGTACATTTTAATAATATAAAATCACAGTACTGAATAAAGGTACTAATATCAGGATTCATGCTCAACTTTTACATACAAATTGAGTTTGTTTCTTTTTATACTAAAATCGTTGAATTTTTAAATTTCTGACTCATTTCGCGTCAAACTGTACGTCTCATAACAGAGTTCAAACTGTTTATAAACTTCATAATTTATCTCACTTAGTCATCAAATTATTTACTGAAATTAAATTTCTCTCCATATAATATTCGTATTACTTCTACATTTTTAATGATGATTTACGACACCTGTATACAATTTGAAACATACAATATCAATGTAAGATGGCAGTTACATATATAGTGAAAAATGAGAATGACATCACCCTCATCAATGATTAACAAAATTAATTAGAAATTCATTAAGCACGAAATTGTTATTTACAGCTTTTTATTTTTAGAAAGATTAAATCTGACACAGTTTCTGTCAAAACAAGGTTTCTTTTTTTGATAATAGTCTCACGAAATCATAAATTTTATATCTTGCTGCAATGGTTTTTACTTTATGCTTATTAATGCACATTAATTTTTCTCTTTACATCAATGCTACGACGGAATTTGTTGAATTTCTATTTTGTCATAACTTATATTAGCCAACATATATTATGCTGTTTTTGTTTGCAAAAGTTTACATCGTTAATTCACATTGATAAATCATTTAAATTTAATTTTGATAAACAGGTAAACCATAAGATTATATATAAAATCTGATAATAAAGAAAAGATTGATTCTCAAATAACTCCTGATTATTAGTTGTTTAATGAATTAGCATAATGCTAACACATCTCTCTTTTACTCTCAATAGTAGTCATTTACCCAGACTTACAGTAATGAGGCATAAAGAGATAGCTGCTGGGGCAGGAAAGAGTCAGTATGACAATCAATATGACAGTCTTTTGAACACCATGAGGTCATGGGAACACTGATATACTGTAGTACGCTACGATACCATTTCATGCCATCCACTACCATTTGAGGAGTTACTTTCTAATGGAACTAAAATTTAAGTACATAGATGATTAAAGTCAATTATTTTCATTTAAAAAGATTATTAATATTTTTATTGATAGCTTTGATAAAACAAAGTTTAATAAACTTACCAGTCTTGTCACTATCAACTTTTTCTGGAGAAGATGACCTAGGTCCCCATATTCTCACTGTGCAATCATCTGATACAGAAGCCATCATTTGGTGATATACTGGATTCCATGAAACACAATTTACTGTTCTACTATGTCCTGTTAGAATTGCTATAGGTAATTCCCTTTTGATATGCCACACATAGACTTTAGTATCTATAATAGGAATAGTTATAAAATAATAGGACAAATAATAGAAATTAATATCATTATAGAAATGTTTATATAATTTTTACTTCAGAAATGATATAAATAAAATATTTTTGTTAAATAATTTACCTTCACTACCGGATGCAACAAAATCTTGATTTACACCACCAAAACAACTATGGATTGTGAAATGTCCTTGAGTAACACCTTGAAAACGCCTTACTAAACATCTATCTTGTAAATCCCAAAGATGTACACCCTGATTGGCCACATTAAGAAGTGCAAGTCGATCTGCTTTATCTACACTAAAGGACATCAAAGGATGATCTTCTTGTAATCTATAATATTAAATATTTTAGTTAATATAATACTCTTATATTATTCTCTACATTACATTATCCATGATAAAGCAACTATGATTTTACATTGTAAAGTCACATAATTCGTCAAAATTATATCCTCGAATCCTATGATGCGAATCAGCAGCAAGAACCGTTTTTCCATCATTTTTACACCATAGACATTTTACTCTAACTCCTTCCCATGATTCTGAGACATTACCTTCAATATCCTAAAATTTCGTGTTCAAATATTTAATGCATTATTTCACTAGCTTAATGAAATATAATATGTTAGAAATTAATTGATATGTTACAAATTGATAGAATTGTCCACGAAGTCCTCCAGCTACAAATTTACGTGAATCAGGATACCAAGCACAAGCTGTAAGTGAATCATCAGTACTTTGGGTTACTGTTGCACGTAGTTCATAATCAGGTGGGTCAATACTCCAAAGCCAAAGCTCTGGACAATCTTCAGGTCCACACGCAATTAAAAGACTGCTATCAGGACTCCAAGCAATTAGTGCTACTCCATAAGTATGACCCTCTAATGTTTTTCTATGAGTTACTCTCAATGTTTCCTATTTTTAATATAACATTGTTACTCACTCTATCAAAATTTATTATTTTGTTATATTTACTAATTTACTTACTGGATCGACATCCCAAATAATTACAGTCATATCCTTAGAACCTGTAGCTAGTTTACGACCATCAGGAGAAAATTTACAATACCACACTTCATCACAATGATTATTGAGCACCTGTAGAGTATGGCACGGGAACTGTTCTTTGCTACAGCTGTGGTCCACAAGCAGTGACACATTTTCTAAACTTGCCTAATTTATAACAGACATAAAATCATAATTGTATTAACAGAAAAAAAGTTGAATATTATATAAATTTAAAGGCGTACATTTAAAAAAATTTTGCTTCTTTTTTAATTTTCCAAAACAGCATTATATTATTTAAATATATATCCTAAACGAATAAAATGATATACTTTATAAAATTATAAAGGAAGATTTTCTCTTTATCTCAAAAATTTTAAATATTTAAAAGGAGATAGTAAATATTACCTGAGTATGTGTTACATGGTATGTACATTGTTGATTTTGCATTTCCACAGCTTGACACAAAAGAGAATGAAGGCGACGTGGTGGTAACATAATGGAGGGTGGCAGATATTTCTGTAGTCTATCCATTAAAGCAGCCCTCGAGACTGCACCTTTGCCATCCCAGCCTGCACGTGTCTGTTAACAAGTGTCTATTTGCTAGTGATCAAATTTTCAGTAACAGGTTAGTTTCAGAATATTTCTATATCCATACAAAATTCAATCTTTGAAAGTTCATTAGTACATAATTGATTAGCAATAAAATATTTAACACACATTTTATTATATATATTTCTGGAATAGAATATTATTAGTAAAATGTATAATACCTGTAATTCATCACGTCCACTGCACATCATAAATGCAGATAACTGGTGTACACGACCTGTATTATGCCCTAAAGGTGTAAGTTCATTGCGTAAGACATGCAATGCTTCCAGTACTAATCCTTCTTCTAAGTATTCTAAGTATTTTTGTTCTAGTAACAAGAATTTCATCTCCTATGAATGGATAGTATTAATGAAATATGTGTATATATGTTTAATCATATTTAAAATATTCTAAATGTGAAGATATTTACTACTAGACTTTGATTTGCTCCATTTAAAAATATTTTAAGTTCACTAAGGTCGTGCTCTGCCTTTGTCCAATCTCCATCCATAACATGTTGTCTAAATTTTGCAGCAGCTGGATGATCTAGACGACAACCTGACTCTTGCATGAGAAGATCTGCTGTACGACTAAAAAAAGATATTTCATATCGTCAATTTAATGTAGTGAAAGATTGGCTAGTATTATTTAACTTTATGAAAAGTCTACTTTTACTTAGTTTCAAGTGAGTCTTTGTTACAAACATCTATATTTTTTAAGTATATTGCTACCATCTGAATAATAACATGGTAAAATGGTAATAATGCTACTAACAATAATAGCAATAATAATCTATTATAGACAAATACAACTTATGCATACATAATGTATATGTCTCTTTTTTAATGCCCACATTATAAAGCAAATATAACTTGCAGATACTGCTGCCTATATTTCAAGGTTCTATAATTAGCTTTCTCCCACCACAGAGTACGTAGTCCAGATAGGTTGTGATACAATACTTCTGATAAATGCATACAAAGAAAACTTAAGAAACAAAGAAAACTTTCAAGAACAGTTACAATAAAGGAACAAATTCATGAAGATTGAATTGTAATATTTCGTATTTAACTAATAGCATATAAATTACATAAACAGTTTTATGAATCTTAATCATAACATATATAAAATGACCTTTCAAAATCATTCTTTATCACTACAATTTGGGAATATACAGAAACTAAATTGAAAGTTACATACTTCAGTCCGACTGTCTTCAAATGTTGTCCAATAAGTCTGACAATATCTTGATTGGTTTTGTCCATTATTTTTGGCGGTCCCAAATTCTGATTTGTTTCTCCATTAACACTATTGATGTCATTATCCGATTCCGGTATCATGTTGCCATTTGCATGAGGTCCACCAGAGTCAGCTGTTGAACCATTCTGCTGCAGCCCGGAGGAAATGCCACCGTTTGAAGTCTGCTGTTGCATTATGCTGTCATGCACACGGAAATGTTACCCGTGATGACAATAGTAGTCCGCAATATTAACAAGCATGTGTACTAATGTTTTATCTTGACTTAAGTGTCTCTTCTTTTATTGTTTTGACTGTTTTTAAATGTTTTTTCTATCATAAGAATTTAAAAATGCTATGTGTACAAAAGTGTACATGTTTATATATAAAAAATCTATAACTATTCGATGAAAGGATTTCAATAAATAAGAAAACCGCTTGATAGACAGCACATATGAAAGGAATCCGACGTCGATACGTCTTGAGATTCTGCAAGGAAGAAGATACACGTGAGAGCGTCATAACGAAGGGGGTAAGCCCCTTCGTGTGTTGACTACGCGCTCGCGATGATCTAGGGCCCTGTTTGCGTTACCGATAGTTTTCCATCTCAGGATCGGTGTGGTGCTCGTCCGCTGGTCGTAGAGTAGTCGGGAGAGAACTACGAGACCTTTTGCACGGTGGCGGAGCGAGTCCACCGTCGTCTGACTCGCTGCTCGAGGCCAGGCTTATGCGCGTACCGCCCCGTTTTTCACACGATTATTGTCCCTAAGATCGTTGGTGGGGCTGGGGCTGGAGCACGCACGCAGCCACGGTTGCGTTGCACGGAAAACTCGTAGCCTCCCCCCTTTTTTCTGCTTCTTTTCTTGATTAATGCGTATGCCGTTTATCCCGTCGGACCTGCTAACCGACGATCAGAAAACGAAGAAAAACAGAATTCTTGCACGCCTGCCAAAACGGATACGAACAATGACTGTTACACAGCTGATACTTGTTTAGATCGTCGTTTACGTCACACTGTGATCTTTGCAGATAGTTCCGCTGACTATGGCGCCCACTATGTCCGCTCAGAAATGTTGCTTTTCTAAGCTTATAAAATCTCTTTTGCTTATAATTCCCACAGTAAGATGGAAGCACTTATCTACTAAAATATTGCTTAGCGGGAAATTTAATGTACATTTATATATCGGTTTAATTGTCTATTTAAATATAAATAGATAAATAAATTAATCATATAGCGTCATTTTATTAATTCTTTAACGTATTCCTATTATTATTTTCTAATACAAATCGAAATGAAAGTTTATTTCAATAATATAAATTGTTGTGCACCAAAATTAACCTTGGTTACATAACACACATACGATCTATTATTGATTATTATAAAAAAGTATATTATAATATATTATAGATATATGATCTACACAAAAGATGACATTATAAACAAATTTTAACATTTTAAAATTTACTTCATTCTAGTAATATGCGAAATGGAAAAATATACTTTCACGTATAAATATTATTAAACACAATTCTGTTAAATATTTTAATTTACTCTATAATAATTATAAAATATTATCAAAATTTGTAAAATAAATTCAACGTAATTATAATTTACGTAATGAATTATATATGGAACTCCATAAAATTTTTATAAATTGAGAAGACATAGTTCATTGTGTACTATATTATCGATAAATTTTAAATAATTCATACGATTCGCGTAGAGTTTTGTGGGGTACAAGTTGATTCATCTGTGTTAGGTTAGTTTGTCGATTATGGGAAGTCGGCGTGTGCCGCTAGTCAGTCAGTCGCCGGCCGCCGGTGCAGTATGTTGCAATGGTGTTTTATAGAACTTTTTAAGTTTTGTTCTACAGAACTGTGTCCTAAATTTCTATAAGCTTGCACGTATAACAATTACCAGAAAAGTTGACGAATTTTTAGGAATAAGAATGTCGTTCGTGGTAACGTCAGAATGTTTTTTTCCGCGGTTCGATTAACGTGTGAGAGAAAAAGAGGAATTCGTTTCATCCGCGTCGAAGTTCAGTTCACGTGAGATCACTGAATCTCGTGTAAGCGGCAGCAAACGTGCGATTTGTGTTGTGCTGTGCATTTTTAATATCCTTACGGAAAAAGTGTTTATTCGTTACGTCCACTTGTTGCGCGCCCAAACCAGGCTTCTTTGTGTTACGTTGGATTAACCGGATTACATGCACTATCGGGATGTTCTTTCTGCTAACATAAATCATTAGGAACGAAAGAAGAGGTAATTTTCTCACATTTTTTAATTTTATGCTCGTGTGATCGAAATTAAACGTTTTGTGGTTTTCGATCACGGTGATCATTTTTTTGTACGCTTGTTTTAATTGGCAACATGTTTAAATAATGGCCGCCATTTTTTTAAAGCGCGGGCGATGAAAGTGGAATGGGAAAGTCGTATTTAAAACAGAATTTACATGGGTAATATACGATGTTTCGATGCGTGTTTCTTGTCTACTCATTAATGACATATTGATCTTATGTTAACAATATCTATCATACTTTATTATGGTTTTCGTTATTAATGCGTGATGTGAAAGATTTCCATCCTGTAAAAATTCTTTCCATGTGTAGCTATGCGTAAAAGACGAATTTTCGTATGTTTTATATTTACTTGATAAAAACTATATGATTGTGATCGTTATGTATACTTTTTCGCTAATTGATTAATTATTTTCTGTGAAATTAAGAATATCCAAGTAGCAACTTTTGCAAATACTATGTGTTGTCTTTTGTATTTATGCAAATAAAATTGATTTCCCTTTTTATTATTTTTTATAATCGGTCAGAAATATTAATCTAATTTAGATAGGACGTTAGGTTTAGGAATTTTCTGAATTTTTATTATTTTCAAATTTATTCGACCAAGTTTGTAATAGTTGAAACAATAACTTTATGGTGAGTGTTTTTTATACTAAAAGCTCACTCACGTGTGATATTTACATGTAATGAATTTTCTGTAGCGGATATATACTTTTAAATATATACATGTAGCGAGTTCGTGTATGCACATTTCGATGACCACCGTACGACGGCACGTCGCCGAGTGGAATGAGATGACAATGCGATGAGACTGGAGAAGGGAAAGGTGCCTCGCAACTAGTGATGGCCACACAATTGTTTCCGAGGCAAACTTTCGAGTAATTAGCGATACAAAATTGTAAATCAGTTTAACAATATTATTTAAATTCAGGAATGTCAAAAATTGGAATTACATTTTGTCCTTGGAATGTGCAATTTCATATATTATAAAAATTCACAACCGATTATAAAATAATAATAACAATTTTTAAGATGGTGAATTAAACGTGAAATACATACATATAATCAATATTGTCAAATAATATTTGTTATACCGTAACATACCAGACTGCATATCTTAATTTATGCAGTTACAAACAAAAGGAAAAGATAGTGAGATTACTCCTTTATTGAAAAAATGTAAGATTTGAAATATTCATCTGAAATAAATCAGCTTCAAAAACTTAAGGGTTTGGAGCAATAAGGAAGACTGTAGTAGTTTATTACTACGAATATTATTATAGTTGACTATGAACACGTTTAGGAAAGTGATTTGATTTTGACTAATTTTGAGTTGATTTTCGTTGATCTTCCCAAATTATTGGAAAGTGGAATTAGCTTCTTATTGTAATAATTCCATCCATTATTTATATTTATAATATGATAAAAGGGAACTCTTAAATTGTTAATGCTCATTTCTCGACTATCTCCTTTTGTACATGAGAAAGTCATTTATATATATATCAATTGCAACATCTGTCATAAATACAATGTTTGTTAATTCCTGTAGTGAATTAAACTTGTCAAATTGTGGAGAATGTTTTATTTCGAATAATATTTGAAGCGCTTGGAAACGTGTCGAGTCCATCGCTATTTGCAGGATGGGAAGATGTCCATGGAGAGAGGGCACATTCCACTGTGCATGCGCATGCGCACATTCTGATTTGCGGCACCCGCGCATTCGACCGCGTGTAGCCAGTGTTGTTGAGGTTAACTTCTTCTGATTTATACATATCTGGAAAAAGCAATCTCAATGCGGAACGCAAACCGTATTTGTGCATACCTTCGGAAATTAGGTAAGCAGCGTACGTACTTTCCTTAATGATTTCCACGAAATATGAAGATCGCAATTTATGCATAGTATGCATTCATTGCAAATTAAAAATAGATCGCCTTTTTGTTACTGTATTAACGATGCACTTGCATATTCATGAATGGATATGTTTATTTCGTCTGAGTATGTGCAAAGTGGTTTTTGTATTTACAAATAAAAATTCACGTTGACATTGAATATGGTTGAACTCTAATAAAAATTTGTTGGTAGAATCTGTCACGGTTCTTTTATGTCTTCAGAACTATCAATCATTTTTCTTATTCTCTTCTCATTTCCTTTTAATTCACATCACATTCGAATGGTAGCTTTCGCAACTTCGAGTTTGTATGTTTCACATATATATTGTATATACTATATATGACGAGAATGTTCATCTTCTTAATGTGTTGGATTTCTGGACTTTACCGCGCACAACTGTAATAGTAGAGAAAAGCCTGATTGCAGGCACAGAACGGTTCCTCAACGCGGCGCTCTCTTCAACTTTGGCTCGTCGTGTTGAATGTTAATACGTAGGAAACGGTAGCCGTGCCGTGACTATTACCATGCTTTATATACTTGAAAGTAGTTTAAGCGCAATAAAACATTCGTCACTAAACCATTCTCGTAAAGGATTACTGGTACCGGTTTAAAAAATACTATTGGTATTAATACTTACCTCTTTACTTATTTATTGTCATAATTTATAACCTATATAGTATTGTATAGGTACAGATACACAGTATTATATCTATACATAGTATAACTCTTTGTTGTTGAATTGAATTACATTCTGTGTTTTATTCTGTTTATTTCAATCGGGCTATACGAAGTATTCTTTTTTACGTATTAGTACAGATGCAAAAGTATTGAAATATAAAGTATTGTACTTAAATAAGACGGGTTAATACTCGTGTTACTGAACTATACGATCTCATTTCGTAGCAAAATAGAATTTAATGATCCCATAAATCGTATGATTCTTAATTTGCAAATACATTAATTAATCGTAGATTATCTTTATCTTACTATCTTTTTTTTATCTTTATTCTTCTTTCGTTTAACGTAAAAACCCGCAGGTCGTGGAATGCGCAGTTTAGTATTCATGATATCGTAATTTACTGTGTATGTATGTAGCTATATAGACATATATACTATCCGTGTTGTGGAAACTGCATTATATATTGTTATATAACGTTATATAGTTTTGTATCTCACGCATCCCTTGTCTCTTGTTGCCTTGTACCTTTTGTGTGTTTGTCCTGCGTAAATATCGCCTGTGCAAAATACTTTTCGAGGCTACGCTGTAGGCCGTTGTGTGCCAGAGTGCCAGGGCAAATAATATCCAGGCATCTCTTTAGCCGACATTCAAGAGTTCGTCCAAGCATCTTTTCATTTTCATCTCGTATACCAAAGTTGCTCAAATTATTTCAAGTATTCAAGGGCTCGAAATCCTAACCTGGTAAGACGCATTTTATTGAATTCAGGTGTTTTTGAAGGAAATTCGATCCGTTTAAATACCTCGAATAACTTGAAGAGATAAATTCCATTCCTTTAGTTGTTATACTTGAATATTTAAGTTTTTCTAACATATGCACATATGTTTGAATTTTTTAATTTAAAATTTCATTGAGAGATTGCATTGTGGCATAGGGGAACAAAGATTCAAATTAATAGAACAATTGCAGAAACTGGGGTGTTTTCTTCTATCATCGTTGTTTATTGTTTTATCCTACTATAGTTGAATGTAATTTTATTATATACATTTGTTCCTTGAAAGTTGTAACCTAATACATAGCATTATAATTTCGTTATAATAGCCGAGAAATTTAAATTATTTATAAGTAAATCTGTGGGTGTATATGAATTCAAAATTTTGTAAAATTGTATTTAAAATTTCATTGGTAACTTACATATTTAATTTCGTGTATAATGAGAGTTGAATAAAATGTTCTTAAATTTCTAATTGGGATAGTACAGGAATTGAAATTATTTGTAAGTGGCATGTATGCATTCCAAGATTTCTAGGTTTGTGCTTAAAATTTTATTGATAATTTACATGTGTAATTTAGTATACAGTGGGATATATGTATAGTATTCATTCTCTAATTAAACTGGCATGAAAGCACAGTGAGACAACAAAGTCTGTGCAAAATATTTCTGAAAAGGATGAAATTTTGGTCCACGAAAAATTCGCTACCTGTGTCACGTACGGTTTAGGCATACCACTGTGTGCGAGATGAACTATACGATACCCCAGAACCGTAATGAATAATATTGCGATCATATCAGGATAGCTCTTCGTACGTGATTGCCAGCATCTCTTTTTGGACGAGGTCGAGAGATACCTCTGGACCAGATCGTAAGAACAAAGAAAGTCGTCGATGATGTAGTATTTGTCGTAATCTGTAATTCGTGGTACAAATGAAGTCAAAATGGATGAAAATTTATCAAATAGATATTATATGAATATTAATCGGTTCAAGAAACAAAAAAATTATCAGAGTTCTTCAGACATAATAGTTGACGGTAAATATTCGAGTTAGATAAATCTGTATATCCTTGGAAATCCGGTAAAAAAAACTACCTCAGCATTCTTTCTTATTTGTTCTCATTCTTTCTGCCGCAATAACGATTCTGTCCAAAGTGGCGGCTCGTGGAAATATCGTCTGGATTTTACGAGCAGACTAACCTGGAATCCATCATTTCTCTAAGATCCACTTAAAGTTCCAATCCGACGATGTTTCCTGGAACCGGTGTGCAGTAACTGCGTCCGTGATTCCTCCGACATATTTTCACTTCTTCCGATTCTATTCAGTCTGAAAGAAAGTAATGGCCACGCTCTTAGATTCTACCCATGGGGAACACAGAAGAAATTCTTTGCCTTAGAAAAAATTAGCGTGCGTCCATTGAGATCGTAAATTTCTTTAAAACCACTGGAACAATCGTGATCGTCACACGAGAAAATCTCAAAGGAAAAATCGAATGTTTCTTTTTTTCTCCCGTTAGTGTTTAGATTTTCTTTTTTTTTTTTTTTTATGGTTTTTAGGATGGCCACGGACAGGTCAAATACACATACCGAAAGTAGCCGAGAATTCCGAGCTATTTTTCTTGAGGAAATCACAAAGAATGTGGTCGAAGGCGGAACGCGCAGGTGCTCCTGGTTCCCTTCTCTCTTTCTCCACGGTTCAGGTCGATTCTGCTTCATTCCTCCTGTTCCCTTTCTTCCTCTCTCTCTCTCTTTCTTTCTCTTTGTACATATCTTTCTTTCTTTCTCCCTGGTATAATCTTCTCCCCGGCTGTAAAAATTGTCTACGAAGGTCTAAATATTCGGAGGATACCGTGGGGTGATTATAATTCCTGGGTTGAAGTTGCCTCGAACGAAGGAATGCCAAGGGGCGGCTAAGACAAAGCGCCATCTCCAGCTTCGCCCTTTATCTCTTCACCACTGAAGATTAGTATCTATAGTCGGACGACAGATGGTGGTCGGTAGCTACACGCTACATACTACATAGTACACAGTCCGGATTCTATATACTATATAAAGTTTGGAACTTCAAACGGAGAACTTATTATTTCTCCTTTTTTTCCCTTCCTTCCTTTCTTCCTTTTCTCTTCTTCGCCTATATAGCTATTCCATACATGTCTCTCTCTCGGTACTTTTTTTTTTCTTATTATTATTCGCTTAATAATCGGTGTTTGAAAATATGTATAGATCAGTGATCGGATTTGTTCGATTAAACGTAATGGTTGGTAATGCTAGTTCGCATATGGGTCACGACACGAAACAAGAGTCTAATTAAGCATAAATTCAAATCGTAAATAAACGAATTTCTATGGTTTCAACCATGCCATGTTATCTAATATTATCATATGTTATCGTACACCGGTAGTGAAGACCTTTTTGCTTTCGCGTCTGTATATAAAAGGCTGTGTAAAAATGTTAGGTTATCCTTTGATCGAGTCTTTAGAAAACATTTTTAAATGGCGTTATACTGTGGCTATGGAAAATATGTATTTGCACATCATTGTATCTATTGTATCATTTTTACATACTTGTTAATTAGATCCAAATATATTAAATGTTGCATCATCTAGTAGTATCTCATACGATTATAAAAATTTGATATTAAGAAAGTGATCTGTAAAACTTGGGAAAAAGCGCTTCGTTGAAAAATAAGGGTATGTGTAAATACTTTCTGTAGTCACTGTATAGTGACTTTAGGCATCTTTTTCTGGTTCTAACCGGGTGTAGTTTCCTTTACTATGTAAAAGGTTAGTTAGGAAACCTGAATTTCTTAGAGTGATCATTATCAAAGGGACTTGAGGAGGTCTGTACTAATTGTAATAGCTCTATAGGAATAAAAAATTAAATTATCAAAGAAATCTGAATTTCATCTGATTTGAAATACTAAAAATATTTGTTAAAGTATCAAATGACATTATTAAAACATTATTTTATAAGATGTTGAAGACTGGAAATAATTCTTGCTGTCGGGAAAAGAAGATCATACAAAATATTGATTATTTCAAATTAATCGATACTTTTTACGCAATCTATCGTTAATCCCTAAAAAGAAAACATTCCATTTTAGTAATAGTACTAATAGGTTGGTCTAACAATTCAACAAAACAACACTTCTGCGTAGTATCGTATGTTATATACCCATGAGTGAACGCGTTGTACCGATCACGGGAGTAATGCAGCAAAGAGTGGAAAGAAGAAAGGAAAAGCAAAAGAAGTTGGATCGAAAATTTACGAGACACGGCCGCGAGCTATTATTGGTCGATAAAACGTTTAAATATCTGATAACAGTACCGGTGATCGGTATCGAAGGGATCGGAATCGGGAAGGTGTTTTCGGATTTGATCGCGTGAGACACTCTAGAGTCGAGCGAAAGAGCATTTCGGTGCTAACGGCTTTTGCGAATTTTCGGCACGGGACAGCTAATGTATTCTGGTATAATACATGCTTCCGTTCTCTCGTAACGGCCGTAGTTTGGGATAGGGAGAGCTCCGTGGAAACGTAATCACCGAGAAGAATATTGGCCGAGCTAATCGGCCTGGCCAACCTTCTTCTTCACGTGTAAAATCCATTCTCGAGAAATTCGCGATGGCTGTACGTATATACACGAGCGTATCGGGGTGTCCGCAATTATCGTAATTATATCTCGATGCGATGAGTCATACTCACGGCTGTGCTAGTATATACTCGTAATACACGAACCACGAGAAAGAATGGAGAATGCGGATCGTTTCGCATCCGTCGCCGTTGCTTCCACCGTTTCGAATCGCGCTCGCACGAAAACCTGTATGATCGCTCGTTCGTATACAATAGTATACATACATACATACATACATACATACATACGTTCTTTCGTTCTTTCGCTGGCTGGAAACGCGATCACGTACGCCATACTTAGCCCTACACAAGATATCGGTATACGTTACACTGTTGGCCAAGGTATATACGTAGATATTAGGGTATTTAGCGATATTTAGTACAAATCGAATACTTTTCAGTGCTTTTATTTCCAAGTTATTTTATCATAAATTTGTTATTTCATTCGTCTCGTATGTTACAACGAAAGATATCGAAGAAAGTAAAATTTGTTGGAGCTTCCCAATAATATATATAATATAACGAATAGATGTAATAATACTTATTCACGTATATATAGGTATATGGTTAAATCAATATACATACATACATGATGCATGTGTACGTAAAATTGAGATCAAAAGCACAGTGATTGTTCCCTGCCAATATAGAAAAAAATTCTTAGAAATTCACAAATGTTATGCAACGGCAAAAAATTGAATGACATATCGTGCGTTGAGAAGGTTATGTGCAGTATTTAGACGGACGAATACTTATGCAGGCGATTACATAATACATAGTCGATTTTTGATATAGCTAGTTAATTCGTCGACAATGTGATAAAACAACGAGGAATTGGAAATGAATGATGAAACTCGACTTGTGTAAATAAGCATATGGATTCTTTTTTTGTTTCGAATTAGCACTAGGTTAGACGAAAAACAAGGCGAACATTCGGAATATTATCTGACAGCGGGCTATGGAGAGTTAATTTACAAGCTTTGTTAGCAATGTGGCTAAAAGAATAAAATATGTATAGACTATCACGACCCATTCTTCGTTATTTGATCTGTAACGACGATCCGAAATTCTAATTAATTCTAAAAAGAGCAGATAACGCGATAGGGTGTTATATAATTTTTGGTTACGTACCTTTATATCTTTGTAACAATTAATACTTCGATCTTCTAATTTCGCGATTACATTCTTTCGCAAATATGTAGATACTCAAACAACCTTTCAATAAAATAGCAAAACAAACATTATACGACGGTTCACGAAAACTTTTTACGAATATATTACGTGCGTTATATAAAAGATCTTAAAATTTTATAAACGAGATACGAACATCCTGATTATACTGTTTAAATCTGAGATCTATATGAAAATGTATATACGTATATATGCATTCGAAGCAAATAACAATCTGTTCAGAACAAATTTAAGGTGGCGGAATTAGGCGACTCATCCTACATAACATAATGTACGTGTAAAGATTAAAAGTTTTTAAATAGTTTTGTAATTACGAGACGCAACGTATAAGTATTGAAATACTTTCGTAAGTCTGTGCACGATTTTTATTTGTACGTTGCCAACCCGTACGGTTTTGTAACGATGAACAATTCGATCGTTCGCGATTCACGATGAAATGTAAAACAGCGTTACACGTAGTACGTTCTATCTACGGAGTAGGATTTACGGATGGCTGTGTTCGACCTGTATAATCTCTGTTCATGATCCATAATGCATCGATGAGTACCGTCTGCCTGATCACAATTTATAATTTATTGCCAAGTTACGAAGCATCTCCTGCAGCTTTTTCTCTCTTGCCTTCCCGGGCACGTTGATTGTTGTTCGAAGTCTGGTAGCAGCTTCTCTCTTGTAGAACATGCTGTGAAATTCCGTTGATTTAAATGGCGTTCAAGGTAAACGCTTCGATTGAATTTACGTCCGTGACTCTTCTCCGCGGTTTGTTATTCACGTGTGAATATTGCGGACACGGAATTGCTTCGCGAATCTCGTTTCGCGTGGAAATCAGAATCAACGCAATTCTTTTCGTCCTTTAAAAACAGATACGGGGCTAGATATATAGCGACATATGAAAGTAAGGATTTGCACGCTTGTGGTAGAAATATTTTATGAACTTATTACGAGTGTTAGGCGGAACTCTTTCGAAATTTCATTAGCAGTGTAACGAGGTACCTACGGCTATCGATCGTATTCTTATTTGAGACCAATTTGGAGATGCGTATCTACTAGATATTACGAGCTATTTACTGAAAATATATACCTAGTAAAAAATTAGTATGCAGCACGAACAGTGGTTTTATATATAGAATTAACGTTAAAGAATTATTACTAAGCATTGTAGCTGATTAATACGATAACTAACTGTTCAAATACTCTCGTGAGCTATTGCATCTTTGTACCTGTATGAAGAATTTACAATGTATTCTGTGAATTCGGTTTCTGAGTAAGGGTTTCTCGACGTTTCGAAGTACAGGTATGTGGTTACGAAGATACAATAGAACTCTATTTGTCGGAACCCACATCCGCAGACAAACAGTTCGTTAATTCTCTCTATTGTCTATAATTTTTCCTTCATATAATAGGAGTTCACGTTAATTAAGTGGAGTCAATTAAGTCACGTTAATCGATCGGAGTTCAATCGATTGACTCCACTTAATTAACGTGAACTCCTATTATACTAATTGGGCATTAATTAAGATTTCATTTGAGTAAATGAAATTTAGACAAATGTATTTCCCTGTATACTATTGGCAGATGAAAATGAAATATTTATTAAACCGACGTAGAATTCAGCGTAACGCAAGTGACGTTCCTCGTCGATCGATTTTCTAAATCCCAACAGAGATTGGACACTGTTAGGGGATTTGGACATTATTGGCCCCGTTATGAAACTGTCGTTGGTCGTTAGACCAGATATAACGCGTAGGCTGAGTGCGTGATCTTTCCTCGCACTTTAAGATAGGCAATTTCATAAGACAGATCAAAAAGAATCTTCTAATCTCTAAACTTAGAGAAAGTTAATACAACCGATGTTAATACAATCAGTGATATTTAAATAGCAAACGTATGTAATATCGTATACATATATGTAGCGGATAGTAAAATGTATTATCTCTAAAACGTTTGTAAAATTCAAAACTGCATCGCGAATAATAATTCGGTATCCCGCATACGCGGTACTCGATCGTATAAAGTTCAGTCGGAGTTACACGGTTCTGGTGCTGCGCTGCGCCGCGCCAGGATGATTTTACGCGGTGAGGAACCTTTGAGTATCCCAATCCAATATTTTTCAGTACCCGCATGGCATCCGCTATAGCGTTCGCCGTTCTTCGCACATATTTCCATTTCGCATAAATATCGAACGGCGCGGAATAAAAAATAGCGCTTTCGTGTGGCGATGCGAATACTCTCCGCAGAAAATTCTCGCGAAATAATTGGACGTACACGCGCGTACCAGTAAAATAACTTACAAGTACTACCTTCTCTTCCACCGTTTCCTTCCTCTCCCTCCTTCATCTCGTCCTCGTCTTCTTCTTGCAACCCTTTTTGATAAGGCTATTTCTCAGGAGCCCATTGCGAAAGCATTTCTCAATTTATGTGCAACCATCATTGATATTCCGTCGAGGAGCACGATTCTTCTCCGGGTAAAGTTAGGGGAGAACGTGCCATAGAAAGGAATTTATGGGAAGGGCTTGCGGTGTTCCGACCTTCACGGTCACGTTGCAGCCGGACCTCAAACCGCACGAAAGTTATTCCGAACAATTCCTTCCGAACGCCTTGTCTCCGATTCGCATGGACCTGGTCCCATATAGGATAGAACGAACATTATTGTGAAGTGCAGTTGGAGTACGGCGAGCACGTGCGCGTGTACAGTGATTTTTATCGTCGATCGCCGATAAAACAAAAATTTGTTCTATCTTTTTTTTAGAAATATACTTTCTTCTATCGTTTCCTTTTCTCCCTTTTTTCTTGCTTTGACGAAGAAAGCTTGGTTTGCATCTATTTCGCATCTTTGTTGAACAAATTGTTAATCCGTTAAAACTGTAATTACCAGAGATAGATCAACTACAGTTAGTTGACTTTATTCCTTGCAAATATAAATACGAGATGATGTATGTTTAAAGGAAATAAAAGATGGAGAATTTTTAGATAAACAAATTGTCGGGCAGAGTCTTCTCACATCTCGGAGTTTCATCAAGCAACTCGTCTTTTTCTCTTAACAGTTTAATCCTCTGCAACGAAGATTTCGTTTGCTTACAAAATTAAAGAAGATATTAATTGATCATAATTCTTCGATCTCGATCTATAAGTTAGGGATTGAGAATTATTATTAGATCGCAGTTGTTTACGGATCTGTGTGCTTTTTCAAAAGCACGTAAAAGAAAAAAATACGCATAATACGAAAAAATTTAGCGCGGATGAAATAAATCTTTACATAGAATCTACGTTTTCTTAGTTGTTAATCACCTCGCACCATACGCTTTAGACGAGATACGTACTTAATTTACGACACGATATCGTTCACCTGGCATTTTGAAGGAAATATCCCGTATCTTCATTTTTTTATAATTACAACCGACAGTGAATATTCTTTCATAAATGCGAAAGGAATAGGTGATAAATATTGTATAAATATTATTCAATCGATAAAACATATATTTAGATTGTATTTCTTGAGTTATGTTAATGACGATATAAATTTGTATAAATATCCGCAGTCTAGTTAGTATTAATAGACGATTTTACGTCACATATACATACATGGGTACATAACTTTCAAGTTACATGGTTGTAACGAGCCATAGATTATTGCCACTTTTATGCCCGATTTTGGCAAGATCGTGTGTTTGGACGTGAACAGTATACTTGATGTAGAAAGGAATTCAGGTTGAAAAGATGCGGGTACATTTCTTAAGAACAATTCTCTCGAAGAACACGTTACTTCAACAACCAAAATGCAATATAATTACTCCTTCACGTTACTATTACACCATCATTAAACCTTTATACTATCATTCCGAAACATAAATCATCCACTTTTGTCTCTAACGATAAGACAATTATCTACCTCGTACACCAATGTTTATTAGAGTCTTTTGTAGCAATCCTGACCTATTACAGAACGCCTCGATGACATTCTTTTAGAAACAGTAGAAAGGTTCAGCCCTTAAAATTCTTGCCATGAAAAGTCTCGTCACAAAATCCCATAACTATACTTTCATCGTACAATGTCGCACTGGCGAGGAAACGCGGTTTACCCTATCCTAACGAGAATAGAAAGGCCTCGCTTGAAAATCAACGACTGCGACCCCCTCTCTTCTTCTTGCCCCTTTCGATTACAATTTCAGATCGATTCGTACATCAATGAGCGGACATAAATCGCTTTTACCGTAAACAGTACAAAACAGAACAATGGACATCGCGATAAAAATATCCTGCAGAAGCTTGGAGGCAGAGTGGTCCGTTGTACGCGCGCGCACTCCACGCATAAACACACATATACATAAGCTAAGGCCTAAGGCATCTCCTCTCTTAAAGGTATACGCGTCTTTCTCGGTAGAAATGGCAAGGAACGCGAGAACTACTCGTTATGCATCCGAGTAGCGTGGATAGGGGAAGACCGTACGATCGGCCCTCGGAATCGTCGTGGATTCTGTTTCTTCGTTCTGCTCTCCACGGAGCCGCGGCCGCGCGGAGGAAAGAAACCCGCTGGCAAGCTCGATCGTGGCTCGAACGGGTGTGAATGCCCGTACGTGCCAGAAACGAATAATGAAGCCGCGGTACGATCCACGATAAAACCTGATGCCGTTGGAACGCCACTCACGTACGAATCCTTTACCTTGTACCCGATTTGCGAGCGAGCTGGTCAACATTGCCGTGTCTACGAGCCAGGTTGCCCCGTGACTGCTCCCCTTGTATCGTGTGTCTGTTCGTAGACCAGCTACGGCGAACTTTCACGTGTATACAGGGTGTTCCAGTTTTTTGCACTGCAACTTCATTCGCACGATTGATGGGTGTAAATAAAGGTGGAACGAAGAAGGTTTATTAAAAAATTATAGGAAGGATTGAATATAAGAATAAAATACGAATATCAATGTTTTATAGGAAAATTTATAAAAAAACGTTACAACTACGTTACGAGGGTTTGTGCATTTATGGGAAATTTAAACGCGTAAAAGTAAAAATCCGCAGAATGCGTATAATGTACGTAAGTCTACGAAACATCCAAAGTAAAGTACTGGTTGTAACAGTCAGAAGATAAGACAGATCTTTAATTAGATTTTGCTTTTCTTAGTTATATTTTCTGGTTATAACGTAGATTGGAAATATAAACGCATAAATCTTCTGTATGAAACTGAAATACCTTGTGTATGTACGATATGCAAATTTGTGCAATATAACACGTTTCGTTAAACGTGTTTTCTTCTTAAACAAATCTTCCTTCTTTTTCTTCTTTCTGCGTAAAAAATGTTATCTCTCTACTATCTTACTGTAATGTAACTTTGTACGCCATTATGCCTTTGTTATATTACGATTATGATAGTATTATAGAATAAAAATGCGAAGGATGGAGAAAAGAAGCTTAATTTGTCAACAACTATAACTATACTGCTGTTGAAACTAATTAGACCTTGTAGGTATAAAATGTCTGTGTAGCATACCGTATTATGTTTGATAAGGAATTAAAAGAACGACTAACATCTTACGCGAAGAGAAGAGATTTCGAAACCTTGAAATTTCGGCGAGTAAAATTGTGCGGATATCCCAGAGTGATTCACGCGAATATTATATCAGATTGAATAAGAATTGAGAATTTGAAAATTGAAAGAGTATCGAGAATTTTCATTACCTTGCAGCATATCTATACGAGATACGTATAATATTTACCGTGGTAAGAAAGGTGTGACAGTCTTGTGATTTTTGAGACTATCGACTTTTATCGAGTCATATCTGTAACGTCATGATTCCATAGTAAGGTGAGCCTGCCGTTATTTCTAAATTCATTAAAATGCCTGTTTTACTTTTTAATAATTTCTCGTAGCGTTCTTAAACTTGAGAAATCTTTCAACGTTTTAAAATATCGTATAATTAAAAATGAATTAAATATTAAAGCTAATATGTATAAAAACTAAAGTAACGAATATAAAATATAGAATAAATACTATATAAAAACTAATCAATCACAATTCTTTTAATTTATAAGCAAATGGAATTCTAGTTAGACAAAATTAATGTATAAGGGGTGTCTTGATTCAATTGAGAATCTATACATAAAGAAAGAGTAATAGAAAATTTTTAGACGATATTCTAGATTGTATTCAAATATTGTATACCAAAGTCCTAGAATTCCAGATACTTCGTACTCGTATATACTTTATACTTGTGCATTGACTGTAATATTAGAAGCACCGAGATTTTCAGAACGAGCGATACATTCTAATCTAATTGCGCTCTCGTTCGTACAATCTGCCCCGTATATTTGCTCGCTGGGTATGGCTCATAAGGCGTTAAAATAGTCTTAAAATTAAGTGATTAACGTGCAACCTCGCCTGACGAACGAGATACGATCGTGTGTTTCGAACTGCATATTCACGGACCGTGCAATTGATTTTTGAATACATATTTACAGGTCAGTCCATATTTTAAAAAATGAAAGAAATTCTAGATAGGAAATATTGACTAAGAAGGGCAGTGCTTTTTGCCTATTTTGCGATTCCTCGCGTTATCAGGACAAGCCGATAGCGCATAGAACGGTTCGAATAAATTTGCACGACGCGGTGCGGCGCCCCGTTTACGTTCGCGCGTTGCTTTCTCTGTAGCTTTCTTAAAAATATCTTCGTTCCCCTACATGGAATTCGACCATCCGGCAATACCGGATCGGCTCCCTCGTGGCCGACACGGACCTGTCTTCGAATTCAGCTAACGTAGACCGTCCACGTCCGCGACGTCCACCCACGTAGTGGCCGAAGAACAGAAACGAAGGAGAGGAAGGAAGAGGGAGTGGAAGTTGTAAATAGTATGGTGCCTTTTCTGCTTCTGAAAATTCATTGCTTTTTGCGCCGTTTTCCACGGCGGGACTATTAACGGCGCACTCGAGCGCCCTACGGAGTCGCGAGTTATATGACGGAATTTATACGTACTTAAACGCGCTATTATCGTCCTTTGCACGAGATCGCGTGGGCGCGTGTGACAGTAACTGCTGGACTTTGCGGGAAGACGTGACACACGATATACATTCGAAAGTCCATGTCAGCCTCTCGAAGAGTCCACTCCTTTTCATTTTCCTTTTTTCTCTGTTTATTGCGAAAAACTCGCGACATTCCAGAAGAATTCAGGGTGATTGCCCATAGTTAAGTGCGAGGTTAATACGTATTTAGAATATTTTGCTGGTGCAAAGACTCGCAACGTAAATTTTGATGATGTCAGGGGAATAATCTTGGACTATTCTTGCTATCTTATTACGTTATTACACGCATAGCTTTTATATGGAATTAGATTAATGGCAGCGTGCAAGTGTATCGTATTTTTAGCATAATAGTATATTCTTCTTTCTGTCTTTATTCTTGCAGTACATCAAAGGCACGTTATTATTATTGAACATTTTGCAAGAATAAGTAAATCGGGATAAATGTTCTTGTTTCGTCTTGCGTACGATATACGGCATTGATAGTGTTGATGTATTAGTTCGGAGTCTGTATTGGTCTTTTAAAACGATATTGGTTTCCTTGATTTTGATGGGTTTTATAAGCGATTAAGATCGGACACGATTTTTAAATCGTACCGAATGGGTATCGGACGATTACCAGAGACGTTACTAGAAATTAAAAGGTTTCGGATGACGCCGGCTGTGAAATACATGAAATATTCATACGTGATATTCGTGGCATCCTCTCGAACGTATCGTGAGTATCGAGAAACTTGGGTAGCCGGTGAAAGTACAGACCTCTGGTACCTACCAGCGTGTTGTTCTATACGCGGACACGTACGTTTTAAAATAATAATGTGACATGTGGTGTGAGTGTACCGCGGAAACACTTTTCTCGATTGCGTGCCACATAAAAAATCAACGTAAACACGTACACATCTTCTCTCATTCATAAATACCTGCTCGTTTCTCATTACAACTCGATTCAGACATAATTATGACAAAACAATTTCTAATAAATAACTACGGCTTGAAATTATAATTTAGAATTCATCATTGTCTTGTTACAATTTAGTAAGGTATATGACACGCATATTACGTATATGTATGTATGTAGTTGTAAATGCTACGTGAGATAATTCGATGTTTTGGGTGGATTCTGTAGTGAAATTGGCAGGATCCAGGAAACGTCGGGTCTTTCGCGGTATTAATCCGAACCTGGATACAGGGTGCAGTATGCACTCGGAATGCAGCTCTCAAAGTGGGCTGCTCTTGGCTATCGGCGTGCATCGTGGAACTTGGCTACCTGGTGAAAGTACCTCCACCTTCGCAGCGTTGTGCGTGCATGTACATTGTACATCGATGCGCGTATTTACAAGAATTGCGCGCACACGATCGTTCTGTCTCGTATATATACGAATGTAGGCATGAGGTGAGATACTGCCAGATAGCATGGCACGTAGTGTCAATGTACTCCATTGTGTCATCCGTCACGGGCTGTGAGATAACGTGGTTTCCGTAGCGATGGCTATGACCTGACCTATCGTTCCAAAGAAAGAAACAATCCGTTGCACGAATTGGAGGAAAAATGCTTGCTAGGCATATCATCATACGGTGTTCGCTCTTGAATTCGTGCTTATAGCTTCTAATTGAAATTCCGATTGATCACCTGATAAAATGGAAGTAGGTAAAGAGGGGACACAGAAACATGATTAAACGTTTGGCACACGTAACTTTTAGAGTGCTAAAAATACAAAATTCAAATTCTAATATAATCTTCCAAGGATTATATTTAACCATCTTTATTATAATTTACTATCTGTAAAAGTTATCCTTTTTAAATAATTAATTTATAATAATAAATCAATATTTCTTAAGATACTAATTTTCTAATTAAAAGGATGATATAAAAATTACCACCTTCTGAATCCTTCGTCGTTAGGATCACGACTTGTTAAATTGTTTGGAAAGTTCGTAGCGATATTCAACGGAAGATTCAATACTCTATTAAATAATATATGCGTGTTTCTTTCAATGCTTCTTTTTCGAGAAATTTTTTATAGATTTTAGCAACGAGCTTCTTCAGATAGATTTTATTCGAATTTCTTCAAGTTCTTAAAGTATTAAATTTCTCATAATTGAAAGAATTTTATAAAACCTAGAATACGTGATAGTGAACGTTACCTTTCAATTATCGCCACTGTGGATAATCATGATACTTCACGTTAAATTTGAGCTTTGTTATTTGTGATATTTAAGGTACTTAAAATACGCAATGTATACTATTGATTTACATAAGACATAGAATACAGATTACAATAAAGCGATCTTTCCTTAAGTCTTATGACTCGTTTCATCTTATGAATCAAAGGTATCGATCGAGAGCTTAGATTCAACAAATGAAATTGAACGTATCTTTATAATTAACCAATTTCAGATGTTTCTCTTTAATTTCCTTTAATATTTAACTAAGATGACGTCTGCATTTTATTCGATTATACTTTTATTAAGGTATCGATCGTTAGTTCGCTACATTTTTCGAAGCTTATACTTTTCATGAAGATAACTGGAAATGATAATATGTATGATATTCGGTTACTAAGCTTATCTCACCAAAGACCTATTGCTATTTATTATGTACTTTCTTCAAATCCACCCGAAGCGAAGTTCCATTTTCAATGTATCAATTACGTTACGCACAAAATGGTCGAGCATCGATGAATATTACATTCCTGTTCGAGTTTCACGTTACACTGGGATCGGGATCGCGACGAGCGGCAACGTGTGGAAACTGTTACGCCGAGATTCCGAGAGTCCACGTGGGTCTAGAGAAAGAGCGTTCTCCGTTCCAATGTCTTTTGAACCACCTGGTCGATTAATGTTCGCATTTACATCGAGGCAAGCGTCTATAGTCTAATTAATACGGCGCCCGGTGCAGCATGCTTCAAAGTGTGATTATCTTGCCCCGTCCACCGGCACGATAGGTTATATCTGTCAATTTATCACCGTTTACTTAACACGCTTGCGCCTGCGCAGCCCTGCGTGCACGTGTATGCGAGTAACAACACCCACGCATACAACCTTTCTCCGGTAATGTACGCGCATGCGCACCACTTATACGCCCAGCGAAGTATAATCGAGCATAACTCCCTTATACATTACTTACTTTACGCGACAAGCGTGTACCACATCCCCGGTCATTACGTCGACTTATGCCTTATGCAACGAGCTTGTGCTGTGCGTGTGCTTTATCAACGCAACGCGACGTGACGATCTTTAGTTATCTTTACGCATTCCAGCTTTCTAGGCGTGGACCCAACTTCCACGGCGCGCCGCGTCTCCTACGCCTTTTGTTCCATCATTTATCGTGGTAACGGCGTGCCGGTGCGGCGTTCAGCTTATTGGCGCCATTACTTTGTAATTAGCGTTCCTTAAAGTTGCGCGTTAAAAGAATGTATCTACCTTTTTGTTTATACAAGTTCGGGTTGGACGGCGTTGATTAACTTGTTCGTGAGATGTAATGGACGTTTACCGTCCGCTACCGCTTATGGAACCCTCCCGTTTGTTTGCAGAACCATTTTACGAAGCTTCCGTAACCCGATGTTCTTTTTTCTCGTTTTTTACTTTTAATTCACGTTGGCAAATTTTAGGGTTAATAATAGCATACATTGATAGTACATGCTTAACGACATTTTCGTTGTGAACTTATTTGAGGTTATTAATTCTTATAAGTTGAAAATGTACAAAGTGACTAGATGAACGTGTTTCTTACAAACAGCTCGAGTCTGGAGTCTAATTAGCATTGATTAATTTACGTATAAGAGTGTTATTATACGTATACGAAGATCACAGGAGACAAAATATGATAAATACATCTTTAATTGTGGTGTAATTCTATTATTAGAATATTATGACAAAATGGAATATTTGAATATAGATTGCTATAACGTAAGTAGAAAGAATCTGTTATTTCCAGAGATACAACGAAGTTTACCTTGTAAGAAGTTTTATACTTACGGATGTATAAATAATTAGGTATAAATTGTAGAGATAAAAGGTATACATAATTGTTAATACGAACAATGTTTTAGTATCTTTCAATTTCAACGACAAATAATATTTTTAAGGTTACCAAGAGAGAAGAAAATACATGTTTAGTTCCAAAATGAAGTAAAAGGGGAATTTTTGCAACATTTGGAATAATTGATACGATGAATTTTAAGACTACTCCTTTATAAAGGTATAAAATGTAACTCATTATCACATTTGCAATTTACTGATTATTACAAATTTTCATAAATTAGGAAAGATTAAGTTGAAATCCGTAGAAGGTCGTAACATAGTAGACAGTCTTGTAACAACGGACCGCAGTGTAAACTGTCGGTGGCGCGTTCTGATCTTAATTCAAAAGTCTAGAAAGGGACGAATAATAACATGTAGGATAAAGAGAGATGCTAGGACGGAGAAATACGTTTGACCGAGGGGACATAATACCCGAGTAGTTTGCCGAGGGCAAACACGAGGGCGACACGACCTCGAGGCTCGCAGAATTCGGCTCTTGGATCGAATTGACCTGCGTGCCTGTGGCTTCTTGCCAGCCGCGCCGCGTCGCGCTGTTGTGTGCCTCATTTTTCTGTCCGTGCTTTAGGATCTCTGTTATTAAACTGGAATGGCACAAACGTCGTTATACGTTAACCGTATGGCTGCTGTATCCGGGAACTATCAAACTAACGACGCCTCACGTGCGGCCGACTGGCCTAAAAATAGACGGTAGTCCCGCCATATAATTACGATCTCGGATTCCAGGATGTGGTCCAGGCGATTTAATTCGACTCTCTTCTTTCTGTTGTCGACGTCCGCGGAACGTCAATCGACATATTCGTGCAACACACTAAGTCCCCGCTGGGTTCGCTTAGATCGTAATTTGAACTTCGTAAAATCGTTGCATTTGGCCTTTTCTCTGAAACCTGGTATACGCGTGTACGAAAAACTTTCTTAATGGGATGCGGAGCAGATTCCGCCAGGACTTTTTTGTAGTCGTTTAAAACGTAGACTGACGTCACGTTTAATTGCACGTTCGAGTGGTCGTTTCGCATGTTCTTATTTGGAACGTGTCAAATTGTTTTCTAGGAAATACTCATTTAACATATCTTATGCCAGGTGGAATTTTGGTTGATGATGGCAATCGACAAGAGTAAAATGTTTATAAGCTTAAAACATGTTTGTTTGTTACATCGTTTGCTGTATCGTTGAAGTAAGACAAATGGAAGGGAAGACTTCGATGTCTGGAATTTAACGTTTTTCTGTAATATTTAAGAAAATATTCTTCAGCCTAACACTTCGTTTTGATTTAAACGAGTTCCAAAATCTTTATCCAACGAAAGTCTTTCAAGTCAAGATTTTCCGGAGTTCCTTCTATGATTATCGCACGTAACAGTTTTTGTTCTAAAGTTTAATTAAAAAAAAAAGATTTCTAATTAATTTTGAATTAAAAACCGAGCTTGCGTCAGTTTATTTTTCCAATGAAAAAGATGACATTACAGGAGCACGATGAAAGAACGAAGAAAATACGTTCACTGACGATCAGATTTTCATTACCTACGATGCCATAAATACGAAGCTAATAAACAATTTCTATACGAAACCAATTTCCATATCTTAGAACTTTACACGCGTACCTTATATAAATTATGGTAAAAATGTTTTCCTATGGGCATCACACACGCGTATGTATATGGTAAAAATACCAACTTGGATTCGAAACGTACGCAACGAATGCTTGAGTTAGCTTGTGCCCTCGGTCATTGTCTTGTCGAGATTCTTCTGCAATGAAATACGGTTATCGTTCTGTCATGTCGACGAAGAAGTTCCAGGCGTTTAACCGTACGAAACGTAAATTTCAAGCAAGCAATTCGAGCCTCGCTTTAAAATATCATCGCGTCTACGTGTCAGTAGATTCCAGGTAATTAAGTTGCACTTACGCCACGTTCGTTAATATCGCTATTAGACGTACATTAAGCCACGTAATTGAAGTATTACATCTTTGGAATGCGTTGCGGTGTATCTGGCTGCGTTAATTGCCATGATAAAATTTGTTTTTCCGCGACGCTTAAAACCACGTTCAACGTTGAGAAGGTATACTCTTCTCCGGTAAGTTTGATACGGGAACCTTGTACGTGTTTTATGTCATACGGAGAATTTAACGATGAATGGTCCCATCCGCTTTGAAGCGTACGATCCTGCGGTGCATTAGGCTCGCCGAGTATCAGCATTGCTGACGCAGATTACGCGAGTCCATTTGTGCGTCGCGAGGTTAACACAACGCTGTACTAAATTCCTGGTGACGTGTCTGATCCTCGTACACACATAGCGTAGATATGTTCTGTGGAAAATGGATGAAGCAACCAGGCTTTCACGCTTTCTTTTTTACCTATAAATACTTATATATACAATGGTTCACGAAGATATCTCAACATTTGCAGATATCTTTTACGAATATATTGCGAAACATTTATATAACGTTTATATTTATAAAATGAATAGCCTCGGTCTATTAACGGGCCGTTTTAATCTGATCGATTTTAATTTTGACTCTGATGTTAATTAGAAACTGTCGATTAGATCGTTAAAAAATTATCAATTAAAACGTATGTAGGTTTAGATTATACGTTAGGATTTATCACATTTACCGTGTTTCTTTTTAGTAGCTTTCTTTAGTATAGGAAAGATCGGACCACAGAATAATTACTATGGTAGTTACAAAGTAGCATAATATCTTATTCAATAATTACTAAAATATATTTAGCCTCTATTCTTATATTCTGCACGAAAGTTGATCGAATCTAATTACGTATAACATTGACATATTGTCACAAATATTATCATTTCTATCGATACATGTTAAAATGTTGAGAAAACATTCAATTTAAAAATATAATATACCAAAACCAATCTATCAATTGTAAGATATATTGTCCTAATCGGCATATCGAGCACCAATCGCCTTTGCTTGGCTACGACGATTATATAAAGCTACATGGCATAAGTATGTAAACTACATGTACTACTTGTATTTTATGGGACATCCCAATATATTTTATCGGGTGATAATTTGTCAACGAGAAAGTTTCGAAACTTGAACTTTTTCGTGCGTTAAGCCGATATCAAGGTCCTCGTATGGAGTACCTATTCCTGTTTCCCGTAAACAGCGTTTAAACAGTTTTTAACGAGCAATCTGTGCATTCGCGTGCATCCGTACCATTAGGGAGGCGCGTCCATTGCCCCTTCTTTTAGCGTATAGCTCAATAAATTTGGAAAGATGTTAATATATTTCTTCTCGAGAGTAAATCTCTCGCGCAACGCTGCGTTTAAACTGTTTCAAGTAATTATATCTACCTTTATCTCGCGTTTTATGTCACTTTAATTCATGCTTCATTTTTCGAATACCACCCTTTTTCTTCTTTTCCCATTCGCTTACTGTTTATTACGATTTTTTACGATAATATGATATAAGGATCGAAACATGCCAATAATGCGACATCGCACAACCAAGTATTTCCTTTGGTAAAAGTTGGCCGAGATTGAAATTTTCAAACTGGTTTCGAAATAAAAAGCAAAATATTTTTCCACGTAATATCGTTGCAGTGAAACGACACGATAGATAACACGGCGACTTCGGATCTTTTATTCAAAAATTGATTTTCCTCCAACGTACAATGGTAAATTTTTCTATCGTGTCTATTTAATATAATTATGTGAACGTTACGATAATGTTTCAACTTCAGTTTCCTACGTAACTTTTACGTCAGAGATGAACAAAATATGGTCTAGGTCAGTAACTTGCTATAATCGAATAGTAAAAAGCTAGAAGCAATAAATAAATAAAGGAAAAATAGGTAAATAAATATATATTGCGCGCTGATAGTTAACTTTCACAAAAATATATATCTCTATATGAAACATTATGAAATTCATAAAAATGAACCATATGTATATACATAAAATCAATCGTATGAATTTATTTAATTTTAGAAGAAGTTGGCATATAAATTTCCCAAAATGTGATTCACGTTTTTTGCGAATTGCCCGCTTTGTATTCCCTTGCAATAGTATTTTCCTACCGTTATATGCACAACTGAAACAGCCGATGGAATATAAATGAGGTTCGATGGTGATCGCGTGGCAAACGACGTACGATTGGTACACGAAATTCTTCGGACGTCGAAATTCTTTAAGAAACGCCTTTGCCCACTATGCTCGTAAGTGTGAGTGTTCTTACATAATGTCTTATGTACTCCTGCGGCACGATCGAATCGAATGGTCTACTACGGAATGGAATGGAGTGGAATGGAATCGGTTGGAATGGGGCCACACACTCTCGACTGTAAGCTACTCGATCAGCCGTGTCGCTAGGAAAGGACTCGTAACTCGTAAATGTTCCTAAAGAAGGAAAAGAAAAAAAAAAAAAAAAAAAAAGAAAAATGAGAAAAAAAATCTCGTCTCATAGTCATTTGGCGAACAGTATAATTTGGTTATTTGAAGTGGCTGGAATGTCGACCTCGTACAGTTTCTTGTATTCGCAATTTACGCGTTATTAAACGTCGGATAATAATTTTGAATGATTTATGCGAACGTCTCTGTTAATTAGAACTTGCCAACGTGTAATTTCCTCTTTGCGAATAACAAACAAAATACCGTGCTAATTTCTGAATGAACAGAAAATTTACTCTCGCTGGATTTTTACATGCGACAAGAACACTGAACAAAATTCGATGTAGTTCGTTCTCGTGGGTTTCCAGTTCCTTTCGATTCTTCGATTTTATGGTTTCTTTTTAGTTATCCTCTACTTTTCTATTCTTTAGCTTTTCATGGTCTATTTGGTCGATCGTCTAATCAACGTAAACGTTGTAAACACATAGAAATAAACTCGTTTTCCTTACTCTAACTATCCTATCCATTTGGTCACTCGTTCTACGTAACTTTATCTATAGTTTCTCTGATTAGTTTTTCACATGGAATTATTCCTAGCCGGTTGCATCGCCGTTTACAAGACACCTTGTACACGTCCCGAAGATAACTAACAATCGGATAAATTGTCTCTACCCGTCGCACAACCAGTGCACGCTTTATCGGTTACGAGCGTAGCACGATTTTTCAAACCTTTATTCAGACAGCCGTTTCTGAAAGAATTGAATGAAAAGAGGAGTTATCACAGCCCTGGAACAGGTAGGACGCGCTGCTGCTGCCTACAAATAGAGAAAGAAGGAAACGTACGCGCGCTTGTTACGTCGCGATGATAAATCAGCGTTTCCTGCGTTACGGTGCATCGCGACCAGAGGGATGGTAGCAACAAACGGCTGTGTACGCGTCGAAAGTATGGTCATTCGGTTCGCGTGACACGATGAATCGTATGCACTGTGTGCACGGAGGCCTACTTGAATCTACAATCTACGATGACAGTAAACGTCGCGCCGCGCCGTTACGAGCAGATCGGGGCGGACTCGCGCGAGTGAAACGCCGCCGCTAAATCCGCGTGTATCGAGGACGCTGACTTAGTTATGTATATGTTTGAACTTAATCACATAGGTCTGGATGAAAATAGGTTTAAACAAGAGACAGAACAATGTATTCTTCAAACTGTGAAAGACAGAAGGGTAGTAGATGGTGAGAGGGCGATTTTTAGATTTTTCGAGAATACACGTGGTCGTTAAACCGAGGATCGGGATTACGTAAGATACGCAGTTGCACGTTATATTAAATTAATTTACGTAATAAAGCGCGACTTGACACGTTCAACGTCAAACAGCAGGATTTCTACGGCTCGTACGTTTCGTATTGAAAAAGAAACGGAAAAAACCTTATTTCACTCGGTTTCCATAAAAAAGAAAAATAGCTAGAACACACGTCAGATTATTGAGAAATATTAAAAAAGATAATAATAATGTCGATACATATGCATATGGATGTCGTCATTGAAGAGTTTTATCCTCGATACGTGTATCGACTTCGCACTGAACGTGTTAATTGAATTACGTATAGCCTAAGAGACAAGGTATCTGTAGTCGTGATAAAAATACGAACATCCGTAATTAAGGGTTATCTATCGCCCATACATTTATACGATCACGAAAAATATAGAGTAATTCTTAATTAACTGCATTAATCTCTAGAGAATTTGATTCGAATGAATTTATTTATCTAACGCGATGCAAAAGATGATTATTAATCTGGTATTTATTATAACACTTTTTTTCTAGTTCTTTCGTTTTTGTTAACAGTTAACATGCCATGCCATGTATTCACTTGAATAAATATCGCGATCCTTTACAATTACGATTATAATTACTACCTATACAAAAGGATAAAAAGGATGTAAAAAAGTAAAGTAAAGTAGCAAATGTAATATATATATATAGTATGACGAAGGTATGATAATTAATTCTTGTTTACCTCAGAAGAATACCAGTGTTCTTTAAGTGTAGTTAACAAATTTAAAGATGGAACAGATCGCGAAAATATTCGTATATGTAACATACGTACGTACGAAGTCACGAAGTACATTAGACCAGAAACATTAGCAGTCGTCACGTGCCTCGCAAAACGTTGAGCGAACTCCTCGCTCTGTCAACGGATACGCGGCTTAAAGTTCAGCGTGCGTCGTTGTGGTATCCAACAAATTGACGGACAAAATGAAGCGTACGTTTGACGCTGATTTATCGTGCCATTGTGCAAACGTCGAACACGTCGAACGTTACATGACGTCGTAACTTATTCTATCGAAGCGAATGAACGCGTCTAAGGCGTGTGCGCGTTGATCCTTGATCCTTGAATCGCGTACGGGGTGAAGCGCAAAAAATACCACGAGGAAGATTATAAATCGGACGGGCCGACTGGAAAAAGTAAATGGACCGAGTGAAACATAAAGGGAAACAGGCGAGAGAGTAAGCAAGCGCGCGTGTGTTTGATGAGTTCATCCTGTGTGCTTTTCTCTGCTGATGCGGGGCGCTGCATTTTCTTTGACACGTACAATAGGGACGAAGGGAACGACGAATCTTATCGGACTAGTGGTTTACAGTCGTGCTTTTTTGAGAAATAAATTTATTAGTCAACGAATAATCGAGAGTATCGTCAATGTGTATATTCTATGTTCTTCTGTAACTTGTTAAGAAAATTCTTTTATAGTCTTGTGAAGAAGACGTGATACGCTAATAATAAGATATGAGACAACAGTTTTGTCGAAAATAGATATATTTATCCTTCAGTTAATCGATAGCTTATTAAAATACAGCGTCGTTTATACGCAACATTGAACACGAAAGAGTTAAGAAAATTAAAGCCATCCAAAATTTCGAGAAAGTTAGTCATTAAGAATCTTTTATTTGCTACAACGTCCAAGAAATGAATTTATTTATCTAAAGTGATGTAATTTCAATTTTTTACTTATCGTCTTATTTCTCAAAGAAATGGAACGATGACCGAATATAAATAAAATATCGGTCGAACATCAGCGATGAATAGGATCAAACTTGAGGATTAGATTAGTTCTTGAACCCCTCGTTTGTTATAATTTCCTGAACGACCGATAGGTACAAACATTCGTGTATTTATCTTTCTGGTGTGTGTAAACAGATCTCTCGTACTGTTTTTCAATATTTACAACCGAATATGCTTTTGTATGAAAGAAATACAGAAAAAATATACTTTTAGAGGTATAACGTGTCCTAAAAGTATCGTTAACCCCTTTTTATTCATGAATGAGATACTTTATGAACTGGTTTTTACCCGCAACTTTTTTTTACCCTGAAATATCTCATCTGCTAATGAAAAGAAAGGCGAGATATCTCATCCAAAGCGTCGCACGAACACGAAATACATCGTTCGGTTCACACTCATTCAATAACACCGCAAGATATTTCTTCATCCATAGAATAAAGACGAAAGATACGCGAGTGTCACTCGTCGTATCTTCAGCTTTCTGCGATAAGTCTTCCCTGCGCGTTAGAAGCAACGCTACGTGCCACGTCTTTAGCTTTGTATTAATTTTTAATTCCAATCCGACATTTCCAAGATGAATAGGTATATAAGTAACGAAATAATTTAATTGGCGTGCACGTTAAACGATAGATACAGCGACGCGGAACTGCATGTACGCGGATGCGGATAGTAATTAATCGGAGAGAAACGTGGACGTTTTCGCTTTCTTTCTCAGGACGGTGAAACGCGATCGGGAACGTATTTCTTCGTTCGACTTGCAATTTGAAATTTCAAATTATTCGACGTAGCGTTTTGACTCGAGATATTATAAATAGGTATCGATAAACGCGTATTTCGAATTACGTCATGGGGTCGAGTGAAAAAAAGAAGGAAGTGTCGAGAGTCGCCGTAGGTGATTGTCGCGCGTCGCGTCGCCTCCAACATACGAGAGAAATTGCGTAATCGACGAGTTTTCATCCTCGTGTGTTTAACATTTCAACGCGTACGCAATAATAGCAATTTACCGATACGCGTTTCTTTTAACTCGATCAAATTATATCGGGAATGTCGTATTTAAACTCGTGACCTCCTATCCTCGGAAGCCATACTGATCAATTCCATGAATCGAAGAAGTAGAGAAAGGCGGTGATATTAATCGCAGGGCGATACGAACATTACTTTCTTTAATTTATCTTTGAATTTGCTGTTATTTATGATTCTTATGGCGAACAAATTTACGAAATTACATAAGTTATTTATTGTCTGAGACGTTAAACGCGTGTACTTGTGCAATTAAATTGAGAAATTCACTGAAAGTGCAGTTAAATTTAGCTTCCGAGAGGCTCATTTGACCCGTCGATCTGATTTTTTTTCTGTTCCGTTTGTACTTCTTTCTCGTAAAGATTGACGGCAACGAAGAAAGGACATACGAACGAGTCCAATTAAAAAGTTTGACCGTATCGTTTGGTTGTTTATTGATTAAGATTTTTCTTATTCATTCTTATTAATTTTAACTATGTTATTACGAATTCTGGTGATTTACTTGAGTGGAATATCCTCATTCCATTCTCGCTCATTTACCTCGTACATTTTGCGAGTTTAAAGTGGCGAAATTTTTTATTCTAATTAATCCAGAAGCGTTTAAGTAATATCTTAAAAACACGTTTTTCGTAGCTTTAGCAACGTTTAAAGCGACAGGCAACGAGCCCAAATATTATTTCTCTTTACTACTTTCTTATTTTTAATGACATATATGCATATTTCTTAAATTATTTTTTAAATCTCAATCTCTAGAGTTCAAAGACGTATACGAGGGATTTTTGTAATCATTTTATAATTACAACATTAGTATCCTTTGAGCAGCGGCAGCAGGTTTGACCAGTTCGACTATCTAGAACTCATCACACTTTCATTCTCTTCTCTCTCTTTTTCTTTTTTTTTTTTTTTTTACGTCCCTCTCCCTTCTGTACGTCTGGCAGCAGCGACTTAAGCTGCAGAAAATCGTCGAAATAGTCGATTAAGCTTTCAGACAACGAAGAAGGGTTTTCGAAGGAAGGTTAAGGTATCCCGCAGGAGTGGGAGATGAAAGGGTTGCGTAGCGCGGAAGCTCGCCATTATATTCGCATTATAATCCCATCAGTGGACTCTTCTGCCTAACTGGACAGCTACGAATAATACGACGTACTTAAATACACGCCTCTACTTTCCATTCCATATCTATTCGAAGGTCCTCAGCTTTCTACGCTGGATCATATATCCTTTTCGATCTTCGTTATTAATCTCGCTATTAAACGAAATTTCACAGCCTCTCCACAGCCACGATACATGCGATGAATTTAATTTTACGAAAATGATGTTTAATGGTTTCGATAACATTTTGGGATAACATTGTCTATAATAAATAACGTATATTTATATATTCCAATTAATCTCTTTTTTTATCATATTCGATACAGGACTAATTTTCTTTTCCAATAAAATGTAGATTTATATTTGGTATATGATTGTGAATTCCGAAATTTTTAAAAGGCAGAAAAATTCTACGGTAGATGGAAATGCTACTGCAATAGGAAAATACTTCTAATAATAATAGTCATAATAATTATATTATACGATATGTATGATATTGATATTAGGAAATATCGATTTCTTATTCCCGCGTATAGTAAAACACCAGGGTAAAGGAAATATAAAAAAAGGAGTAAAGAAAATAGAAGCAATCGAAATTAACTTATCTTTTAGTTTTTAATCATAAAACACATCTTGTATTCGTTATTCACTAATACCAATACCAAAAGGGATATTGGTGGTTAGGTGTGTTTATTCTTTCCAGACTTCAATCGTCGTTTTTGTAACAATCTAATATTTTTTTACAAAAATCCAAGCTTTTATTAGCCCTACTATTTTCCTCGGTGCTTCTTTTTTATATCCTTCCAGACGGCTTCTCCTCAAACCTTAGAATGCCTTATTCACGTAAAGTGTAGAATGCACAAAATTTAGAAAAATTAATATACATATATCTAAAACTAAATATTTATGGACCATTTATAATTTAATAATATCTATTACAATAAAATAATCATGTCGGGTCATACGAGCAAGAACAGCAGGGTTAATTCAAACAAGTAGCAGAAGGCGAATCTACGTACCAGATAAGGATACTTTGTGAAAGGTTTTCACGCATGTACATACGTATATTTTATAAAATATGCTAGTTTAAAGCTTAAAGCGGTCGTATAACGATTGCGCGCAGGCGAGCGTGTCCGCGTTAAAGCCCCAACCGGCATCGAAATTCCACGCCATTTATCTGATCTGAAATCATAGGCAATCATGAGTAAAATAGCGGAGGGCCCGCTTAACCTTCCGTTTCTCTTGTCATCGTGACTCTGTCGGTGCGCGAGAAGGCGACGCGACGTGGCCGGCAAAGTGGTGAAAGCCACGACGGTGATAACCTACTCCAGTGCGGCTGCCCAGTTGCAGGTTGCAGCTGCCTGCTCGCAAAACGCGGAATCCCAGTTACGCGTTCTCGTACGGAGGAAGAACGCTGCCTGAGACTGTGTAGAATGCTCTTGTGCAGATAGCAGCGTGTGCACGTGGTGGTTTACTTCCGCTCGAGGCACGCGGTTCATCCGACCACAAACATACATACATTACGTACACGAACATACAACGTGGTCGGTAAAAGAGGAAGAAGGACGAAGGAAGAAGAAGAAGAAGAAGAAGAGCACGAAACGAAGAAAGAGATAGAGGTATTGGAAGAACAGAAGGAAGAGGTGGAGTGACGAACGAAAAGGACGAATAATATAGAACAAGAGATAAAGAAGAAATTAACGACTGAACGCGAGGGAGAGTATGTAGAAAATTAGATAGAGAAGCTGGAATGAAACGAACGAGGAGATAAAGGAATGGAATGGTAAAGGACGATTACGACCAAGAGAAAGTAGCAGATGAAAGAGAAAAGAGGAGAGAAAGAGAAGAACGATGCAGACACAACTCCGTGCAACTACCCCACCTTTGGTTGCTTCACTGACTGTTTCCTTCTCTTTTTCTGTGTTACGTCTCCCTCGTTCGTCTTTCTTCGTTTTCGTTTTCCTCTCTATCTCGCTCGTAGTCCGTTCTTCTTCTTTCTTCGACTCAGAAAAAGCCCGTTCTCGGCATCTTTGTCCCTCTCCTGTTCTGTTCGGCCAATTCCTCGTATTATACCAGGTTGCGGCGTGGAATGCGGGCGTCCTTCGTTCGCTTCGAGCAGCGTCCAACCGATGAGCCCCGCTAGCGTTATCCTTCGCCGGTCCTTCGCATGCGCTCCTTAGGGCTTGGTAAAATTAACCTGGAATACTCGGCCGAGACGCCCGCCTCGCTCTCTTCTCTCTCTTTCCTCCACCCTGCCTCAGATTCGTTAAACTCACTCACGCGGCTCTCACCAATACGACCGACATGCCATTCCGCACGTGTGTACTTCCCCGTATATGCAAGCCGCGTATGCGCGCATACAGGCGCATGCGCAGCAGCCGCGTAACAGAATGACGGCGCGGCGCGGCGCGGTGTACGGAAACGGCGATCGGCGTACTTACTTGGCGCTGGGTTTCTCGGGGTTATTGACGATGAAATTAAGGCGATTTGTCGAAGTAGAGCGGTTTTATTGGGAGTTCGTGCTCCTTTCGGATTGCGGATAGTAGAGAAACGGGCGCGAGTGCACCGCGCATGTGCATTGTGCATACACATGGTGGAGTTCGTCTTGATGCACACCGGCGCGGTGTGTCGATACACCACGGCAATTTATTTTTCTACACACACGTGTGGTGTCTGCGGAGGCTGCTTTATATACCCAGGGTAACCTGTATATACCGCCACTGCCTGCCATTATTCTCAATAATTCTCGACGGTTAATGACAGTCTGCGGAATATTTTTTTGCATGCGCGAAGGCCCGGTGTGCCGCAGACCGCGCGAAAAATTGTCGTTTTCTTCGTCAGGGATATTATTGCGGTGAAATTCAATGTTGCGGAAAGCAACATGCAATCTCTTCGCGTAAACGTGTCTCAGTTCGTAGCGATTCGAACTATCTTGCCGCGTCCATCTTATCTGAATGCGAGTATCCTTTTTATTCTTTCATTTTTGTTCGTCTTTTTGTGTGCGTGTACGCGCGCGCGCGCGTATGGACGCGCTCGCGCGCTTTTACGTTCGATTCTTGGTATCTGGCGCGGAATCGAGCCTCTCACTCAGGTAGAATACTATAATTTAAAGGCTTATTTGTGTTGTTGCAGGTGCACCTGTGTGAAGCCGGAGGCGGAGGATTCGGAGAACGGGAGAATCTAGGTAAGATTGCTTTGTAGAATTTCAAGGGTAAGAATGTGGCTTCAAACGTATCTGAATCACGTTCTCGGCCACGTTCGAATTGATTGATTATTATTTTAATGCGAAAAACACGAATCTCCGGTTCGGATGATTTGTTATCGAATTGGTGAAAGTTATTGGTTCTCGGTAATAAGTAGGCAACGGTTTTGCTTCGAAGAATATTGTGAATATTTTCTTGCGTTTAAAATAATAGCAAAGTAATCTTTGCTTATCGTTTTTTGAGCTGCATATATAAAAGGTTGGTATATGTATTTACGAAGATTGAGCGGAAACTGATGCTCAAAGTGTTAATACACCCGAGCGCACTGTACATAGAAATTGGGAATTATCATATATTATAATTTATTGATTTAAATTATTATGGTATTTAGCAGAGTCTATATTCTATTTTCGACTATTTCTAAATAGAAATTCCAGAAAAAGTATTCGCTTCTTCTCTTCTCGCTTAAAACTAAATGCTATACACTTTGTTAAATTATTTACCATTGGCATTAAAATATTAATTATTATCCGGATAAAATATTATACACGATGATCTGGAAAAATCAAATAATTTTTGAACATACGGAGAGCTGAGAATCATAGTGGTGTATGTTATCATCGTGTTCTGTATTTATCGTTATAAAAAGCTGATTTATGTGGCACTTTGGAAAAGAGTTCCACACGAATTGGAATTTATTTAATTGAACTTTCACGATACCAATATATCGTTTCGATACGGAAATAAAATAATGCATCAACATACAATGAGAGATATCTTAATCTCGTTGTTAATAAAAGAGTTATGTTCGGACGTGTAAAACGATTGGCGTAAACTTTCAAAAGCTATCAGCGTGTTACATGTATTTAGTTTTTCTCGGGTCGCATCCACGATCGCTTCATCTCTTTCAAATACCCGCTGCCTATGTAATGATCCGACAAGCGAGACGACGTTGGACACGATGCGTCAATCATTCTTTAATGATACATACTTACTTGTCTATCTTTATCAAAGCACCGAGCGAGTTAATACCGTTCGAACGAAGAGACGAGAAAACGTATCCGATTCTTCGCGCGTTTAACTAGAGTTACATCACGTATGGCCGTACGTACGGATAGCGCATTTATTTTCAGACGAACAGGTTTTATCTTTATCGCGAATGTTGCATCGACCAGGTGAATAATTGAAATGTATGAATCATATCCGTTCGTTCGAATTCAGATCAACGAACCGGTGTGGTTCGTCGATGGGGAAAATTGTACGGACGAAGACATTTCTTGCTTTCGCGTGATCGTTCCGTACCGCTTGATCGATGGTATCTGTAAGAAGATAAGGGTACAAGAATATGGCAGTCAAGTTCTACCGATGTTAAACGGCTGGTTTCGCGTGGCCGATCGTTTTGTTTCTTTGTTTCCATCCAGTACGTACGATGTAAAGTTTAGGTTTCAATTGCCGGAGCCGCAATCTGTGTGCACTGTGCACGCATAGTTGTATGCACGAGACGTGCATGCATCCTGGATGCCTCGTTAATTCCACGTATACAAAGTGCAGGTGCGTACAAAGTCGAGAAACTGATACTTATGCAATTAACAGATACCTCCTGAAAACGAACAACTGAGAAAGTCAATCACGAATCCCTCGAGTCGTTTCTTTTCGTTTCGTTTCGTTTTCTTCGAGTATTCGAGGATGAAGAATCGTTTTCACAGGAAGACCCAGAAATATGAGTTATGCGCTCTTTTTACCTGTTTGTTAATTGCGTACGCGACGTGTAGTTTCTCAGGCGGGTTCGAAAGTAATTTCTTCTTTTTTTTTTCCCTTGTTTATCTTCTTCTTTTCTATAATGTTGCACGTTGAACTTTAGCGTTTCGCCGCTATTATAATCATTATCATCGATTGAATCTCGCATTACGGATAACTATGGGAACCATATTCTATTCGCTGGTTTGCATATTCATGAAATTTCCATAATACTGCTCGCTCTGTGTAGCAATTACAGCGGGTTGATTTATTTTGTTACTTCATTGTTAAGGTAATACGTATCGCGTAATATGCACGATCGTTAAGTGTTTAATAATCGTCGTTAGTGGTATATATTGATCTTCCTGATGATATCTGGCTTGCTTATTTTTAACTTAAGTATCGGTAATAAATCCAGTTAATTATTAAATTCGTCGTATTCGAGGAGACTGAGCGGACGAACATATTTTGATTTTCTAACTTCGAATTTTACAACGAAACGAAGGTTTGTAGAGAGCAACTGCATTCAACCACGCCCATCGACCTTTGTATTGGCATAAAGATCGACTCAGGATCTGGAATGTTAAACGAAACGAAAAGCGGATAACTTGAGTCGATCTTCGTGGCAATACAGGGTTTTCTGAACAGGGGATGCAGTTACTCTCCACAAATCACATTATAACATAAAACTAAAAAAATCATATTGATATCTCTGAAAATGTAATTCATAAAAAACCGATAGTTTTTATTAACTCACACAGTATACCGATCGGTCGGGCGGTGCAATCGGTTAGAGGGTAATTCTGCGTGAAAGAACAAGTCGAAAATATAGAACAAAACTTTTTCATACGACGCTTTATTTTCGATAAAGTGGAGTTTGGAAATTTGACAAGTATATTTGGCCAATTCCGGACTGGATAGAAGTAAATAATCGGCAAAGTTAAAATTATTCTACATACGAAAATGTACAACAAAAGCTATCGACAAGGTGCTCTATTTGAATGTAAATGGCAAAATTTTATTTTACATTTTTATTAGCGCGTAGACTACCTCCTAGTCGGTTGACCACGTTATACGAAACATACTGTATACATATGTAAACTCTCTAGAGTTCACGTGTGATAGGGCTCTCTCTGTTTACGGATAGCACGACTTTCTTTGTTTCACGGACAACCATTTTGAGAGACACTCGTTTCCTAAACGGACGGACAGAGAGCAACATCAGAGATAGACAAGATCACAGAATAAATATTTAAAACATTGAAGATCGACGGAGAAAGATCGGTAGTTCAGGACGATGTCAGGTAGACATTGCACAGAACTTGTTATTTATTGTTTACTATTATAGATTGGTATTAATTGTTGTTTACTCCTGTATTTCATTTAAGTATTTTCACAATAAACTCGATTTTCAGACTTCAGAATCGATCACCTGAATTATCCCGAGATTTACGACATTACACGTATATATGTATGTATGTATGTGCGTACGCATATATGTACACTATAGGTTATCTCGTCCTCGGCGAAAAACATTGTTTAGCATAAATTTTCGCAAGGAATGGTGTGCATCTTTGGACTCGGTACGTTTTTACAAAAGAGAATACATTGGCAAGGCGCGTGCGCGCGCGTATTTACACAAATCCCGTGTGTTTCTTAGCGCGCGCGTGTGTGAATGAGCGAGTATAATGTTTATTATAATGGTGTTATGTACATTATACCACGTTGCTCGTTAGGCACGTATGCACGGTATGAGGAAACGGAACGGTTGTACGCCGTACCGTAGAAACTATGTACAGCTCCGGCGAGGTCGAAAAAATGCCCGGTGGCTATCTGCAGCGTTTACCCCATACCTATGGGGGATTTCTGTACAATGTGGTTGCTGGCGTCGCGTCGGCCAGTGTTCACCGATACGACCAGGATACCGCAGCGCCGGTATAATTAAGAAATTTATCTCGCCGGTTGGAAATAAGAAGGCGACTGTGTAACTCGCGCCTTCATTGCAATTAACATCTGACGGTTTTAGTTGTTTTTACAGCGAAAAGGAAGGCGTACGAACGAATTAGTCAAGTTCAAGTATATCTGATAAATTTTCAAATTCGATTTTCTTGAAATAGATGTCTTTCGACCGAGAAAAATGTATTTTATATTTTCGATTTGTTTTTTCATGTAGAATCACCCCTATCGCGTTATCACTATCGCCGAGACACGCTGTATCCGACACGAGAAAAGCAAAAAGAAATATCTTGACGATAAAAATTAATTATTCCGCAAATCGTTAATTCCAAATTGGTCAAAGGGTTGATCTATTCTCTTCTTGTTCCCGTAACACGTCGTTGCTTTTTCTTAATAACGGCAGTCTTTTGTTTCTGTTCGACGTATCCGGCACATTAAAGACCAAATTGAAATAATTAAAACGCACTAGTTCGCCGATGGTTAAAAGTAATAATAATTAAAATGAAACGGTAGTGCGCGAAGAGGAACGTAATATGTACGGAGCGCGAATTCGCGTGTAATCCATCATTCTCGCATTCCGTATTCCACGTAGACGGCGTACGTGCTGAGGGAAAGACTCGTTTCGTCGGAGGAATGCGCGGCATTATAATGAGAACGCGGCAAGACGGCGATGCAACTCCGCGACTCGATTATTTCGTTTAATTACAGGGAACATTAGACAAGTCACATCCGTGGCGTTACATGCTCCTCTGAGTTCTGAAAAAAGTATCCCGACTCTATTGTACGCCCGTTGCGATAACCACATAATTATTTATATCTCCCATAATTATTCGAACTTGCATTCAATAGAGACTTTATATCATACTCTGATCGTGTTATAAAAGTAAATAAATGGTCTCGTGCTATCGTTAGCACGCGTGACTGTTACATTCTAATTGATACTATTTTTATCATACGTCCATTGTAATTTTTCCTATCTTAGATGTAAGTGCATTGTTCGTGGACATCTGAATATTACTAATATCAATGAATTGGAAGTTACAGGTTGTAGATTACGGATTAATGTATTTATTAATAGTAGGAATTTGCGATTTTACATAATTTGTAGAATTTCGCTAGTAACATAAATTTAATTGCGAAAAAGAGGTTCCAGAGTGCCTTTGGCATTCGCGCTGTTGTACATATCTGCTTTGTCATCGCATCCTGTATAATGCGTCTTTCAAAAATACTTGGCAGCTGGAAACATATATTTTAATGTGAAGTAATCGAAGAAGGAAATGAGCCTTTTTTTATATACGTAGGTGATAAATCTACACAATTTTTTTTGCGAGAAACAAGTAATATTATTAGGTTGTCCGAAAGGTGTTCTTTTTTTTTTACAGACACGTCTTTTACAACGACGCATCTTTATACAAACATGAAACCTAATTTGTCGAACGTTGTGATCTTTATTTCGACGGAACAAAATGAATCATATGTAATTCAATAAATTAATATAAAACGAAAAATATTGTGTATTCATTATTTCCTTATAAAGCGAAAGAAACTTTTCGGACGACCTAATAGCTTAGTTACTGTGTTACTGTAACATTAACTAATATTAGCATTATTAATACCTTTTAAATATTCAAAAAGATCAAAAACGCATACTCAACTTCAGAATTAGACGAAAATCTATCGAATCTCAAAATTGCTTATCTATAAAAATTGGTGAAACTCACCATGTTCTTCAGCTATTGTCTTCGTCTAGTCGTTTCGAGAGCAAATTTAAGACATAAATACCGGTAGTGTTGGTATATTACGTGTACCCCTGTAATTTCGTTTCTTGGTAGTGTCTTCAAACTCCCGTTGTTTCTACCTTAATCTCTGTCGGACTAGTCTATTACACGAGGTTCGTTCGAATCAGAGAGAACAAAAGGAGGAAAAACTAACTGGATCCTCTACGAGCCCAATTAGTGGAAATTTCCAAGTTTATACCAGAAAATACCAGTCGTTCGTTCATTCATAGGCGGAACATGGAGAATATCGTTGCGTACCGGATGACGATGGTCGTAGTGCACAGACGAAGACTTATAAAATAACAGAGGTTACGTCGTCCATGGGTTCGATTAACATTCGTTGCGTATTCATAGCATCAGTATGCCAAACGCGTATTTAAACGTTAAATATGTATCGTAATTAAAATTGAGAATGATTGCTTTAAATTTTTGTGTGTTTCTTTTTTAAGTTTATTCGATCTGAAAAACCTAAGGATTTTTCGTACTTGAGATCACACGTGGAATAATTTAGAACATTTCCTTTTTCCATTCCATCAACATCATTCAAACATCCTCATTCTCATTGTCGATAACATATTATACATCATATTGTACATTTTATTTTAACGTCGTTTGATCTAATTTATAATCAACGATCTTCCCATAGTTCTGTATCAAGTTTTTCCACGTAAAAATTGTTTTTACAGCTCGCGCTGTCCTTACATAATCCACGAATTGTCCCACGTTAAATTAGCGAACAAGCAAAGCTTGTGAGATGCGCGAATTGCGTAACGCAATTACTCGGGCGAAAGGAGACAGCGATGGTTGCACAACGCGGATGGCGGCAGCCATAAAGGCTCCATTTCAAAAATTCAACGAAAGCCGAGTCGAGTGTCACGTATATTCAAAACGAAAAAAGATCGTTAATCCACGTAACCACCGATCGCGCAAGTAGTTCACAAACATTTACGAATCTTTTGATTGTTGTTTATCGATGACGTATGACGCGCACAGATTTAATCGTTTGCATATGTCTGTTTTAATATTTATGGATGTCCCGCTCCAGTTCTTTGTTTGCATACGTTTAATAAGACTAGAACTACCAAAAGCGGTTAAGATATAGATTAGGTAGATTTTTATAGACCGACAACGATATATTTTTAGGATTCCAATGATTTTTTGTACAATGTGTGGATAAAGCGTTGTTTTATTTCGTAAATTACATACACTTTACCGAGATAAAGACTAAAAATGAAAATATGTTTACTTTACCAAGACTTTCGAAAGTTTGAAGTATTGAATCATGTTCTCTGTATTGAAAATTACAGCGGTGGGCCAAGATTTTGACAATTTGAATTTAATCACGTGTTTCAACTTCGCAGAGTTTCACAATTAACTCGTAGTGTGTCTATGATCATCCGAAAGCGTAAATATTTTATACGTTTGTCGACGAATAACAGTCTATAAAGGAATCTGACAAAAATTCATATTAACTTCAAATTTGGGATTAAGATCATCAACGACAATTTTTCATAAATAATTTTCAAACGTGTTTAAGTACATTATACACTGCATATTGTACGATACGTTATTTACTAATACATTATGATTAATATATAATTACTTATATTATATTAGAACATATGTTATGTGTGCAATAAATAATATAAAATAAAATACATGAAATGTAGTATTACGTTTGAAGTGGACCGGACACGAGGGGACCACGTTTACACAGTAAATGTATTTTAAGTTATAGCTTTATTATCTGTCACGATACGTTTTCACGACTTCATAAAGTATAATCAATTTTTTATAACAATAAACTCCAAACGCTATTTTACGAAAATTGGAAATGAGCTGATTTACATCACTCTGATTTCTCGATTCTGTGCATTGTATGTTTCAGAGCACATTGATAACCGCGACGTTCGTACGGTTAAAGTTAAAAACTGGCGGTACCGATGCGTAAGCGACAGGTGCTCATAAACAAGCCCTTGTTTGCTAACGTTTGTTTAGTAGAAGTGGTTGACAAACGTTTGTCACGCACGCTCGCCCATTAACATTTCAAAAAGCTCACAAACATTTGCAAGCGTACTACGTGACCACGTTGAATACGCGGCTTTAGTATATAGACGAAACGAAGCACGAGGTGGTCCATTGGGTCTCTCTTCTCTCTCTCTCTTGCTCCCCTTCCCTCCATACCCCTCTGTCTCTCTCGATACGGCGTTATTTCCTTACGTAAGCGCTGCACAGTGCACGGGTCGTTGCTTCGTTCTGTATGTCACCGTGTGCCGCGCACGGGAACACTAGTCTGACGGCATTCCATCGTGATTTGCGAACGTTTCGGTAAACGTTCAGCACACCCGTGGTTCGAGTAGTGTTTACGTCTACTCCTCATTGCAGAGAAGGAGAAGAGGTTGACGCCTCGTGAGGATAATCGGAATTCCGAAAGGAAACCGAGTACGTGTAATATCGACCACGATTTCGTCCGATCTATCTCTCCGACAGATCTTCTACATACTTTTTCGTTATTGTACCTAGCTTTTCGTTAGTTGAGATATTCTACCTAACATGTTCTTTTTTTTTTTCTTCTTTTTTTCAAGATACGATAGTCTCTCAGTTATCCGCGATTTAACCGATCTTTCCTTTGATCGATCAGATTTTTGTTGAAATGAGACAGACGTTGCGGATACCTTGTTGCACGGATTTGGGCTTTGTTTCGGTTGTTTTTAGGTGAAGGCCAATCGCGAGACTTCTGCGAGCCATAGCGCGTTGCAAATAAACGATCGATAAGTTAGCTCTGTTTTCTTGTACGAGGAGACGTGTAATTTTTAGTCGCAGAAATACCAGAGACATACGTTGCTCATGACGATGTTGGAAATTATAGGATGACGAGGCAGTATCTTCTAAGGAGCGATCGTTCGTTTAAAAATTCTATAATGCAACCGATTAATGGTAACTCGAGCGGTAGTGGAAACTGTAGGATATTTAGAAGACCATGGTGATTATTCGTTATCGTAAAATTATGTGCGTATGTATGAATGTATGAATGTATGTATGTATGTAAACAAGTTCGTTCTTAGATGTCTGTTGCGTCACTCGTTACGCGAATCAGCGTACGCAGTGCTACTATGCTATGAAATTCATTCGAATTTCTCGATTCTTCTCTACACAGTCGTGGTGACTAAGTCGGTGTGAAAAGTTCTGGCTGCGTATTCTTGGATTCTTTACGTGGAATTAAATTCAAAATCCAACTGGAAATCCATCCTACTACGAAACTGATCAAACTTCCTAGTGGACAGTACCACATGTACGAAATACGGTAGAGGTAGAAGTACGAGTCATTGTTATATTGCCTGCAACAGAAAAGCCGTATAATTTATTACCTCGTCGAAATCAATTATGGTAAATTGTACTACGTGGAATAAGTATTAATTTTGCGATTAAGGAAAACGTTGGCGATTTGATGTAATAGGTGCAGACGTAGTTTAGCGTAAGTAAGTTGTGGTAAGAAGCATGATTTCTGTTTGAGAAAAAGTGTTTGTAATAGATACTATTCTTTCGCATAATATTGTAAATTTATCTTTCTTCAAATAATGTTAATAAATATCCCTCGCAAAATATTCTTAGAAATAATTCTATTTTTGTACAGTTGCCGATTATTTTTATAAGCGTATCATCGATGAAGCGTTGAATAAGAAAAATTGAAATGGCAAAATTATATAAAATTATTTTATATACGTGCAGAGATATTTAACAAGGAAGAAATTTATGAGATCAGTGAGCGATAAAAATATTCTTAACGATAACAATAAGCAGATAGTTCAAAGGACAAACATGTGTACTTGTAACGAAAATGTACTGCAAGTATACATAGAATATCCAAAATGAAATACTTGTTTGTAATATCGAACACAGTTAGTTATATCTAACACAGTTATAATCTCGAATACTAATATGCAGATAAATATAAATAAATAGAAATACGAAATAATTGGGAAAAAGTTTCTTTTAGAGGATACGACTTTCGAAATATTATTTCCCACTACGCTAAACCTCGAAAAATATCTGAAATGATGAAAGCTAAGAAGCAGTTGCATGTATCAGAAAATGTGCGTAGAACGGAGACTGAAAATATGCGTAGTCAATGAATAGCAGGCGAATTCCTTACTGGTATTCGAAATGCAAATTCGACGATTTCTCATGATCGTAATATGCATCGGCGTAGCTACAGTTTAAGGCGGTGACGTTCACTTTGTTCGGAATCGGTGGCTTTGGCTGACCGAAACCGATCCATAAAGAGAAAACGAGGCTAGTCAAGAGGCCGATGATGGCTCCTTTCTGATTTCCCAACCGCGTGAACATGCCCAAAGTGAACATGCCGAACACAGGACCACCGACCACGCCGAAAATCGTCAAAGCAGCCTGAAGAAGCCCGCCAAGAAATCGACCCATAAATGCCAATCCTATGCAAGCGATACCGACTATAAAAGCCAGAATCTTGCTGACTATGATCGATCCGGTTGCGGTAATCTCCTTGCCCCTGAAATAGTATTAATTGTTTCTATGCTGATGTAGTGGATTACATATATCGCACGTACGTACACGCGGGTTTGTACGAGCGATCGGAATACCAAGAGATAAGTAACGATATATTAACCCTTTGCACTCCTATGTCGAGTGTGACTCGACATCGGTTTTTATCTCAGGAGCTCCTTTGTCGAGTTCCACTCGGCATTCTTTCAGTCCCACTTTTTTTTTTTTCTTCTGAAACGTGCGAAAGAAAACCAGGATTGCAACCTGGAAATTGTTTCAAGATATATCATACACTTAAAAGATATGACAATAGCGTGAATAAAACTGGTATTTAAGCGAATTTGTTTTTTCCTCTATTTATTTAAATTGTCTTATTTTTTAGTTAAAGTAAATTTCAAATAAAACACTTAAAAGCGTTGAGAGCTGCTGATAAGGAAATTGAAATAAAATTCGGAGCGCAATGGGTTAATTAGGGGAGACGAGTTAAGAGATTGCACGAGATTTTATAGTTTCCGCATAAACGTATAAATTAATGCGGTCTACTCGTGACCAAATATATTCAAATTCGCTTTTCCCGAAAACGTGCCGTTAAACGAGAAAAATGTCATTTTACACTTTTAACTTATTTCCCAATATAGAATAAAATTCTATCAATTATCTGCTTCTGTCCTTGACAAAGCAACCTCCGTTCTTTAAAAGACGAAGCCTCCAATGCAACTTTGTCATTCTCGATTTTCACCTTATTCTGGGTCATTGAATCATCCTCTAAATACAGATTATCGTATATTATGACCGAAGGCATAGTAGATTCGGCTCGTTTCACGGTGTTATGAATCTTACCGAAAACGATATACGGGTTTGATAAAATCTTCGAGCATAACGGCGGCTAGGGAATTCACCGTGGCGGAGATGGTGCTGAGTCCAGCGCTGAAGATGCCGGCTATAAAAAGTCCTGGCACACCTGGATACTCGGAGAGCATGTCCATCACGTAAAGCGGCATTAATTGATCGTACGAGTTGATTCTTCCGGCCTGAAGGGGGTCGCAATCACGATACTTGGTATATATCGCCAAACCGGCAAAGCATAGGCCCAAAGACATCAACGAAGACAATGGCCAACTCCACCAAATGGCAGTTTGCGCGTCCTTCACGTTTCTAAAAGCGAAAAATTCGGCCATAGCGATAATTTTATGGACGATTATCGTTAAACCGAATCGACGGCGTAACGGACGAAGAACGATTTATCGAACGATCGCTACTGGCGGTATGCATGCGAGATACGTAGCTCGGATAAAGTCTACAGGAAAATTCCTCCGTCTTTCTGTCGTGTCGTCACGCTACGAACAAGAGAATCGCGATAATATGCCTCCAGATGAATACAATGCCTTTGGAATTCGGATCGGGATACGCAATATTCGAGTTGTATAGAAATTTCGTTCGTAGGCCGGTTCGTTGATTTATCGAACGTTAATTTACGATTGCACGAAAGAAAGAGGAAAGATCGATCGATTCGAAGATCGTGCATCGTTATTTGCTCGTTTTACGAGTTTTTCTTGCTGCTACGAAATGGATTAGCGGAACAGTAGGTTGAAGATTCTTGAATTACGTACAAACTTTACCGATCGATCTTAAACGAGGTTAATTCGAGTTTCTTCTAGTTATGCTATAAATGATATTGGCTATAATAATATATTTGATTATCTCATAAATATTTATCTGTAATATCTAATTAATTAATCTGTAATTTATATGTTTAAATATCGGAAAAAGGTAACGAGTTTGCTAATGTTTGCTGAATTATATTTAAGATGAATTTAGCACAGAAGCTGTTTTAGCGTTTGCGTGTATTTATCGAAATAACTCTCACGATGAAACTATTTGAAATAATAAAAATGGAACATCTAGTACTTTTCAACCAGCAACCAACGTAAAAATTGAACTTGGTACGTTTTTCCCACGTAGTCTTCGTATCGTGTTACGTATTATTCCAAGCGCAAAAAGGTTAATTTTCCTTTAAATGAAAAACTTTAGACGCTCGCTAAATCTCAAAGGGATTATTCGAGAAAAATAGACGATTAAAAGATATTAATTTGTAAATATTCTAGCTAACGAACAATCGTTATAAGCGATTTTAGTTACCTGTAATCGATAGCGGAAATTATTTTTGCTAATCATTATCGATGACGAAAATTTATTCCTCCGTTATCCACGGTGAAAATATATTTTGTTTATCAAAATGATACTACAAAAAAGCGTTAAAGTGTTAACAAGATGAGAAAATAATTCACGTTACAATGGAAAACTCCCGCACGCAGTACTTATTTTATTACAAAGTTGTTACACGAAAATTTGTTCGTGTTCTTTTTCTCGATATATCGGCAAATTTTGAAATAGCCGAACAAGCGCAGCGTTATACTCGTAAACGTCGAGATGGAATTCTTTATCGTCTTTCAACGTTTAGAAGCGTATCAACGAAGACGTCGCGTTGATTTACGGTAATTAATTATGGAATTCCGATGAACGTGTATAATTGGCGGTATCGTGGGACACATACGCATTGTATAGAAAGTCAGCAGCGGGTAGATACTCACTTGATGGTTAGCATTCTCTGAACTTGAACTTGGTTGGTGCCGTATAAGGAAAGGTAGGTGAAGAAACCTCCAAATGTCAAGCTCCACCAGGTGTGTCGCACCGTTGGGTCCATTGAAATGCTGAATGAATGCACATACCATTGTCAGTATCGATACCCGACTGGATTCCTCGTAAAATAAATGTTTCGTGCCCGGCATGGTATTTGAAAGTGTGTTAACTGCATCACGCTCGTGGCAATTTACAATATATAATGCCAAAGAGAAAATCGATTTAACCAGTTGCTAGCGCACTGTTATACTCGTGTTATACAACATAACGGTTCGTATTATAACCACGGTTAAAGAATCATGCTCTGATTGTTTCGCTGTTCTAAACGATACGTAAAGCGTAATAATATCGTAATATCTACCGAACTCTGGTAAATTGAGATTTTAGTTGGCAATTCGCCGCGGCTCTTCCTATTTATTTAATAATGAGAATAAATTGTAATTTTCACGTCGAAAGACGTCGCGATGCACGCACAAACTTCTAGGTTCCATGAGACTGCATCATAATTGAGTTTTGCAGACCGACCAGAACCATATACGTACTGACTTCTGCAAATACATTATCGTCCGTAAATAACATCGTACGAGACACTTGATACGAGTACCTACTCGCGATAAGCGTAAGTGGACGTTTTAATTATAAAATTAAGTCGTTACTTATTAACTATGCGTATTGTAACAAAAACTAGCTTATATCATGTCTTATTCGAACTTAAAATTAGGAAGTGCTCTGTAAGTTACGCACGAGAATGTACAATGAAGTGTTTGTTAAAAAATTATTTGTCGTGTCTTTAAGAGCTGTTTCTGTAGCTTCGGATCGGTGCAGGTCTGTTGGAAGAAGCAATAACGAAATTTACGTTGAGCATGATTTTCAAGGCCAAATTGTTTGCTTATCGCGACGTATAGTATTCGTCACGAGAAAGAAAAGTCTCGAAGGAACCACGGGTCGGAGCTTGGAAGAAGATGTTTAAGTTTTACCAACCTTCGCAATCACATTTGCAATTTGCTTGTATTTCAAACGCGAATGAAGTCAGCTACATATTGGTCTGTTTAGCTATCGCAAAAAATATCAGAACTATAACAAACGAGCTATCACTATGTTCTAATAGTACAACTTACTGCTTCTTAACTCTAATGCTCGAAAGAGTGAAGAATAAAAAGAAGAAAGAAAGCAAAACAAGAATAAAGTTATAAATATATCATACAAGCGTCACGATACAAATGCTATAACACACAAATGTTATTTCTAGCGACCTATGCATTGCTAGTACGAATATCGTCAGAAAAAATGGTACGTTCACCTATCGAATTCTATTCGCGATCCTTGACGAGCAATCTCCCATATCTGATCGAGACCTCCGACGTTCACGGCTGCTGTAACGATCACCAAGATAACGGCTATCAGCATCAAGAGACTCTGAAATATGTCAGTAACGAGGACTGCCTTGATACCGCCTATCGTCGAATAAAACGTGCAGACTAATCCCATGCCGATTACGCTTGCAGTTGTCGAGATACCTGTGGTAGCTTCTAGAGCAAGTGCGGGTGCGTACAGTACCACACCGCTGTATAGAAGCAGCTGAAGCATAAAAGCGAAACTTCCTGCCAGCCTCGCCGCTTTACCAAAACGTTTGTACAAATACTGGAAGCATAGGAAAATTTCTTTTTATTTTATTCGTGCCTGCTGTATTTTCTATACGTTGTTCTATATATAATATTGTCATAACCGTGCTTCATCCTATATCTTTCTCTCTCTATCGTATACAATACAATCTCGTTTATCCGAACAGGGAGACAAAACAGTTCGGATAACCGAGCAGTTCCGATTATTGTTTGAAACAATATAGGATTCGTGTGTTATGCTTTCGACTGTTCCTCTTTTGACGCATAGAATTTACTTTGCGAAAATACGTTTCACAAAATTACGTTCGGTAGTAGTTGGAATAATAGAAACTGAGTAGTTCTAGCGTACTATTTTATAGTTTTACTTAGAACTATCTATATCTTATCGGTGCTGTTTACAAACAATAAAAGTTTCACTATCATTGACTACTACGAACCATTAATAATTCACCTTACGTTAAAATGAAATTGTCATATTTGACGATTCTTTAGCGGTCTTGGTTCTTATCTTACAAAGTTATTAAATTGAAATTGAAATTGAATTTTTCTAGAAACTTACCTCAAAGGCGCTGGCATTGCCAAGTTTGAAAAACACCGGCATGTATAAGTAAGCGACGAAGGGAGTAGCAAGTCCGTAAGAAACGTTGATCACAGCGTACTGAGTACCATACACGTAATTTTCTGAGCTTACACCCAACAAACTAACCGCAGATAGATACGAAACCATTAAACCTATTGCGACTGGTGCCACTCCCATCGATCTGTCCGCCATGAAATACTCCTATCATATATATAAATAAATCTATGTATCTCGTCTTAAGCGCGTCCAATATTATTTACGCAATAGTTGAAACAATTTTTACATCAAGGAATTATTGCACCTAAAGTAAATTTACCTCCGTCGATTTCTGTTTCCCTCCGGTGAGCCAGTAATACACACCAATTCCTGAACTAATGAGCATCGTAATTGCGATCACCGCGTAATCCGCAATTACCAAGGTAGCCATGTTTCAGTTCTGCGATATCGTCAAATCGAATTCGATGGACAGACCGTGCGATGCTTGGCGGCGACTCAATTGTCGGCAGTTTGTTTATCCGATATATCGTTCAGCCGACACACGTTGCCTTCTCAATCTTCGTTGACTTCGACACATTTAACGTCGATGTCATTTGCGTAACGATCGCAACAACAGCATCTTGCCATTTCGTCCTCTTAGTTTCTAAGATTAGCTGCTGTTTTCAATACAAATACAAATTCATTGTAACGCGATGAAAATTCTGCTTAGAGAGCAACAAACGTTTAGTTCTTGTAATTTCTAACTCCACGCGACAGTGTTGAACCTCGTAAACTTGAAACTCGGTTTCCTTAGTTTACAAAGCAGCGGAGGTACAGCAGATTGAAACTAGAGCGACGATTTGCCTAAAGGTCGTATCAGGATTATTCTTTCTCTGCTCTTACCGAATTTCGATGGACACCGATGAATCTCGTTGAATCCTGTCTCCCTCTTTGGAATTTATATTTTGATGCTCGTTGAAATTACCGTGGGATCATTTGTTCGTATTGTTCTTCGTCCGCGAGAATCGGTTGTTCGTATCCTTTGCACGAACTCATTCCTAACCTTCTGTAATAGGAATTTTATGTCGTTACGAGAGAAAATTTACAGTTCCTTGTCTTAGTCTGAGAAATGGAAACTGTATAAGTTGTAAATATTACGCTAAATTTACGCTATTACGCTAAAGTATTAAGTCGTCCGAATAGTTTCTTTCGTTTTATAAGGAAATAATGGATGCACAATTACGTATGTTCCATTTTGTTTTATCAAAATAAAGGTCACAACGTTCGACAGATTAGGTTTCATGTTTGTATAAAAATGCGTCGTTGTAAAAGAAAGACACTTTCCGGACAACCTAATAATACAATATGCACATAGCGCTGTGATATTCGGATAAAAACAAGTTTTACTTTCGGATAGGTCGGTTTCACACGAAGATACGCGCAGCGCGATACGCGTATGATAGAAACTGATTATATGTACGGAGTTCGGAGATGGAAAGAAGTCTCATGGGATGGAACAGGGGCGAGGAAGGTACCGCTGATCTTTATCGCTCATTATCACGCGTTGTTATATTGTTTTACAAGCGCGTAACTTCGCGACCGTATTGAGTCTGCCAAAACCAACCAATCAGACTCGTATTCCATCCAGAAGGCTTCAACTTCACGTGGGTCCACATTGCCACCTTCTGACAAAACTGCTAGAGTGCTGACGTGGCACACTTTTACTTACAAACATGTACATGTTCTTACTCGATGAGAAAGAAGATTACGTACTTGCGCGATCACAACCGATCATCGATGTAGCCCCAAACGTGTCCCTCACCCTCTCTGGAGGCTTCACCACCCCCCGTTACCACGATTCGCGAATCTCTGTGTGAAACCAGCCTTAGGTGTAACGTGACGCTTTATAATTCATAAAATAACGAATAAGTATACATGTATATAAGTTATACAAGACGTGCCAGAGTGGTACAATTAAGACATGCTGCATTTTCTATCTATTATCACACGTACATATCGTAAAATCACACGATTGTACCTTGTTCCATGTATTCTACGTATGTGTGCTTCGTATAATATGTATGTATATCGTAGTACACGCATTTACACTTTTGACATAAGTTTTTATTCTTGTTCCATGAAAAATATCGAAATTTATAACCCGCGTGGCGTTATAGAGACAGTCAATTATAGAAAATTTTCGCTATACACGTTAAACGTACCGTCGCCGTGTACCGTATCCTTATTTATCCATCGAAGTTTGAATTAGTATGTACATATGTCGATATATGTACATGTATGTCACTATATCTGCAACATCACACAAATAAATAAGAAAACTTCTGCGATAAAAAAATTTTTTCACTTTCTCTGATAAAAAATATTTTCACTTTCGACACGCAAATACCGCGTCGTGTCATTCGCAACTTTTCCCCGGATGACGTATGCTTGCCGACAATTATCCGCCAGTGTGGACGTGGCTTTTATAGGCGAACTGTTTCTGGACTCTAATTATGACTGTCACTGATCGGTTGCCACACGTGTCTGCGGACAATCGCCTATCAGTGTAGACTTGACTTTTAGTAAGATCGTCGAACTAAATTGTTGGGAGGAACGGTTGAAGTATTCAGGATTAAGCGACAGATAAGAGAGATACGCGTGATAAAGCGAAGTGCAAAGATTCGGCTTTTATCGTAGAGTTTCGTTTCTTCGACTGTAATTATTTAAGGAGTGCCTCATAAATAAAGATAAATAAAAACGCACTGCGCGACTATTGTTGAAACATCCAACGATCTGTCTACCTGCTTTAAGAAAGGTATTAAAAGCATATTTTTTAAATACTTTACCTTGTCGTTTGCTACAGTCGTAAACTTCAAAATTGTCAAGCAGATACCACGTGTATCGTGATCACGACGTGGATTACGCTACATAAACGAGCGCATCGTGAAATCGAACTTAAAATCTATTAACAGGAAATAATTTAGTCAACGGTATCTGCTATTAACGGTTTAATGAAAAGGCAGAATGGAGTTAAGGATAAACAATTCACAGGAAAACAAAACTCTGAATGTAAAAACAGCTAAATAATTAAGAATATAGATAGTTACAAGTATACACACTTATATAGAAACTAATCGTGTCTTATCGTATTATTATTAATAATTTGTGTTATCGACGTGACTCTATATTATTAGAGTGTGCGGCCTTAAACTTCTATTTCTTTATTAATCAATCGGCAGAATTTATCTTTTTCAACATACTCCGACATATCCCGTTATTGAATTTTTCTTTACACAAAGTCACGCGAGAAATTGCTGCTATAGATAGTTACGCTATAAAGATTACAGTTATAAAGTATACGGCAAATATTAAGCGAAAGACCATAGATATCGAATATCATATAGGTCTGTCACAGTATTTACAATACTATTTGGCGACAAGCATTTCCTGCGTGCTATCATAGGATGCGTTGTTTGCACGACGAGCGCTTCTTACAGAGCCACGGTTTATGAACGTTCGCAGCTATACAAAGCTACGCGTTCAACGTGCACGTACATACGCACTTCCGCGTTCCCTATATCCTATCCGAGAGAGCGCGGGTGTCTCTTACGATTATCGTCGAAATAAATTCAGTCGTAACCTATGGGTCTTCCTCTTCCTCTTCTTCTTTTGCTTCTTCGTAATTTTCCTTACCTATTCTCTTTAAAATAAAACGAGCGACATATACGTTCTCAATAGTATTATCTTATAATTAGCGCATACGCTGTCACGGACGCATAGTTATAGGCAGAATTCACTGCGGTAATATATTTTTTGCGAATATCTTGGAAATTAAGTCTGCTTTAATTACTGTCTGGCGCCTTGGCTCGAGCCTGCCTTTAGATTTTCCATTCGTCGCTACTCGTCGATTATGCAAAATAACGAGAGATGCTTCGAACAAATGTTATTCAGTTTTCTAAGGACTATCCGAACAAACGGAAATTAATACGACATTGCATTAAAGAGAACGAGAGCCGCAACTCTTGCATCCCTTTGTAGTCGTCACAGAAAAATTCCTCGTAGTTCGTAGCGATCGATCTCCTGATAACGTTAAAATGTAGAAAAGAATTAGTCGATGTCTGCTATAGTTTTCAAGAAAACGGTTTCTAACAGTTCACGCGGACCACTCTGTATTACGATTCATTTGTGCACACGTGTATAATCATAACTCATACGCATATGCATCAAACGTTCTTCGCGTTCCAATCGTTAGGATACCGCTGGAATAATTCTCGCTTGATTTTAACGTACGAGTCAGCCGTCGCATAGATCGCATTATCATTGCCGATAGTCGTGACAAAACACTTGGCTATTTCGGCAGATATTCATTGCACGACGGTATTTTATTGGTCATGGTCGACCGTGTCGACGGTGTGCGTTTCTCGCGCGCATTCTTTGTCGCGTCAGAGGCTTCAGTGTCGCGGATCTACCTGCGGTTGGAACGGAGCAATCCGTAGCCGCGATTCCTGTCACGACAATAATAAATTTTCCGTATCAAGCCGTCGCTAAGTAGAAATTATTTTGCAATTAAGAACAGGTTGTTCCACGGATCGAATCGATTACGATCTAATCATCCGTCGTTGCCGTAGCCGCTGCAATTTGCCGTTGAGATTTATTCATAAAACCGTCGATTTATTCGCAAATACGTAAGAGAAGCATTCCAGCGCGACTTAACGAGAATGCTAAACCGCAAGGGCAGGAGATCAGGGACTTTACTGGAATGCGCGGCGAACTGCATGCACGCATGATGCATTCATCGAGCCGTGGGTGGAAGGAGAACAAGAGAGAGAGAGAGAGAGCGAGAGAGCGAAAGAGAGAGATGGTGAGGGAAGAAAGACGGAAGCGCGTAGGACGAATACAGTCGATGCCTCTTTTAACGAATTGACTGCTGGCTAAATTTTACGTATCTCATTATTTTAAAATAAAATTATTTGTAACATTAGGTAGATCGATCAAGTCAAGGCGTTTCGTTAACGAAAAGTGGGAAAATTATCATTTTTACCAACGGATACGATTATTGGGTTGTTGCTTCAAGAACGGACGCGAATGTTTCTTTACGTTTAAAATAATAGCAACTTTTTTTTAAGGAAAAGATGGAAAAGACATATACGTATTAAACGAGATTATACCAACACTTTGATACTCTTACAGTTAAATGCCCTATAAGTCCATTTGGTACATACTCTACATATATCATTATTGTAGCATGAACGATATTGAAAATATTGTAAATAATACTGTTGGTGCATCACAGGTAATGAGTAAGGCTATGGTTTCAGTGGATGCGTGCTTCGACGAATGAAACACGTGAAGAAAGAAATGCATGCAACGTAAGTACTTATTCTCATAAGAATCTTGTATACTTCATTGTTTTGACGTCATCCATTAGAATGTTAGTTCATCAAAAACACCGTACCTAAGCTAATCCATTGTAACCATGGCCTAATCCTAACAGCATGTATGTGTTCGTTAATGCTCTCCACGGCAAGTCCTTCACTCTATTTTGTCCTCCACCTGTGCGTTATCGTTATAAGACAAAAAGAATTTTGAGAAAGATGAGCAAAGCGCGCGCGCGTATAGCAAAGTGTTAAAGTAGAGCGCGAGCAACTTTCTAAGCTGATTAAACAACGAGTTAACGATCGACGTTCGAGTGGGCGACTACTTTCGATCGTTTTCCTGTCTGTTTCGTGTTTATCTCTCGTTGTGTTGCTCGATAGCTTCGTTTTACAAAGACAGCGAAAGATGAACGTGCAGAAGCAGGAAGAGGAAAAGTTGGGAAAGCCACATTCCTCTCGTAACGTACGTGTAATTATCTGGCTTATACAGTTTCGAATGACATAAGAGATGTACTGGTTCTCGTTCTTCAGACGCTAACAGCGATATCGCTAAATGCTTTTAAATTAAATCATTCGTTAGACCAGATCCATCTCGATATAGATGAGCGAGTTTCTCGTGCATTTCAATGTACGATATGTAGAATTTTATTTATCCGAATCTAGATACGTTAGAAAATATTGAGCCATTTCGTACAGTTGAAACGAACACTGTCTATGTATTAGCGAGACGTTACAAATCGCAAATCACAAGTTGCAAGTTAAAAAGCAGCGTCGAAAAACATCGTTGCGTAAGTTTAACGAGTCTGGTAACGAAATAAATAAAATTTTACAAGTTATATATTATCTAATTACCTTATTTGACGGGAAATTATGAAATCGTAGAACGGAGATTTACAACGTACAACTTGTAACTTATCGATTTGCCTATTAATAAATAACGTTAGAAAACGACAAGTTACAAATTGACACGGATCATATATTTCTACTTTAGAATTTTACAGTCTCACGCGAAATGGGATAATCAGTTGACTTGTAATTTGGCAAGTTTACATGTTTACAAGTCGCTAATTACATGTCGTTAGTATCTATTCATGAACTCTAGTGTAGGTATTATAATAACAAGTTTGATAATAAACCAAATGAAACGTTGATGTAAATTGTACGTATTGAACGTTGATTATCCTATTCGAAGCAAGATTGTAAGATTGTCACAAACAAGTCTGTAACCAGTACCTCGTAACTAGTCAATTCTAATATACTATTAATTAGTAAATTATTGGGTAAAACTTCGACTCGGGCCGCCACTGTTCTTTAAACTTCTCTTTTCCATTTTTTGATTACTATCATATATATATATATATCAGTCGATGAATACAGACGAAATATAACAATCTTGAGTCTACAGTTCCATTGGTTCGAAAGTTACGCGTATTTAAAGTTCCTTACTCTTAGCCTTAACCTACCGTGTACAAGAAAGTTTAGAAAGTACACATGTATCTCGCGTGAAATGGATTTAAGATTGCTACGCAAAACAAAGAAAGAAATGGAAAGAAGATGATGAATTAAGCCTAGTTCACACTGACAGAATGTACGTACGTTGTTCGTCGACGTCAGGCAACGATATCGTCAGCTAACGTACAACAATGTATCTACGTTTGTACATTTTTCTGCGGATAACGTACGCGGATTGACCACGAACACCCGAGACATAGTGTTTACAGTAGCTTAAATAATCTTATACTAGCGACGCGTTGAACGCAAATTACGATGTTATGTTTTCATTAGTATACAATTAGGTCTGGATAAAATTGTATGTACTCGTATACACGGCCGTATTGAGATGCGATCGTAATGAATCGTTGCTAAATGCCGGGTAACGGTCTGCTAGCTAGAAGACGCTGCCGGGAAGCTACGCAACGAATCGAAGGAAACGATCGATCGGCTAATCACCTCGATAATACGAGACTGTTATTGCTGGTTGGTGATTATTTCCTGCAACGTGTTATTTGGAGATCACTGAAATATCGAGATTCAATGTGTTACGAACGCGCTTGAAAATTGCGTGTGCGTGTCGGATTTTGAAAGAATGCGATATTTAATAGAGTATATGTTAAAAACGTACGTTAAAAGATAGACAGAGAAGAAGAAGTATAGGAATATCGTGACTTTTAACGTCGATATAAATTACGATACGTGGGTGGAATGATATTTTTCATAAAAATTAGTTTGTTACAAAATGACACACTAAGCGCACAGATTTATATATTTTAAAAGTTCGCCTTGAAATAAGTAGACAAAATAGACGAGTATCAAGGATCAGTCTGTAGCGAAACGGCGTAAAAAGTGTATAGATTTGTTTATTTAAAGAAATTCAGCTTTACATTACATTCACGAATGAGCAAAAACCATTTGAAATAATTATACATCGTTATATTATATTATAGAATAGAACTCTCTCGAGTCGACTACGACGCGATCAGCATACGACTTTAGTCCGGATTGACACATTCACTCTCACTCGCCTAACCGGAAATTCGTGAAATTCTACGCATTTCACGGGCGCCGGCTACGATATAAATTCAGTATTTATACATTCGCAAACACGGTTCGCTCCAAATTATCCCAATTGCCAATCATTTTTCCTAACAAACTTTCCAATTGAGATCTCTAAAAATAACGTCGACAGATTAAAAGTAATTTCATCGAGAGCGCGCGTACATTTACGCGTATTCTGCTCCGACTCGTAACACCTTTAAAAGAATATTATCGACAGATTTATCTGTCTCCGCATAATAACAGGAAATGATATTGCTTCCTTAAAAAAGATATAACGAGAATACTGAATTCTATTAACAGCGTTGCCATTTCTGAATTCGCCATTTAAATCAGAATAATATCTCCTCGCTGTATATCTATCGCGTCATTTTTAATATCATAACGAAGATAAGATTTAAAAATCTTCCAACAATATCAATCAACTTTATCTTCGCCACCATTCAGAAGAATATCCGATGCTCGTTCTCTGTACCCTCGGATAGGTAGGTTGCTAGGTAATTAGATTTGTACGCGCTGAAAAGGACGAGAAGTGGCGAGAGTGCGCAAAACACGGTTACTCATGCCGGTGGAATGTAGTTCACATTGTTTATATACCGCCTCCTACGTGCATGCACGTCGCACTTCGCCGAACGATAAAACCAGTCGCCGCGCCGGCGGCGCGGCGCTCCCGTCGTGGATATCGGTCTCTCTGTGCGTGTGCGCATGCTCCGTCGATCTCCACTTTCATCCCTGCCGATCCGTGCGATCCTTTGCCCTGTTTTCAAATTCGCTACGAGTGGTCACGCTAGCGATCAGGGAAAAAGGTATCCACCCGCCGTTCGAGTACGTTCTTCGATGCGATCGAGATCTGCATACTGATGTATGACGACGAGTTAATTGCCGGAGATCGGTACCGGCACAAAGGTCGCCGGTGTTGCTTGTAAAACATCCTAGATCGTTTGACGTGGCGGTAATAAAAGACTCGTAACGCGTATGGCATTCGTTATAGGATGTCATTTCGAATGGAAGAATCTTATAGTTTGGATAGTCGCCACCTTTGCCTCTGTTGTTTCTTTGCTTCGCGTTTGCTTCGTTATAACGCAAGTATCTTGCGACATTTGCCGGTATACGAAGGCAGTTCGGCAAATTTTCGATAGTAACGATTTTGATGTTACATTAGCTTTTATGTGACGCGATTAATCGATTCGTTCAATTGTTCTTAAAAGATATACGAAAACATAATTATTGCAGAAGCAAGAATTTTTACAATCTTTAACTTGTTATTTTGCATTTTTTTTTTTTTTTATGTTACTAGCGCGTGTACGTATATTATCGTTAGTTCTCAGGATAAAGGAGGATGAATTTTAATTACCATAATAAATCAATATGAATATATCAGCGTAGCTCGACGTTCTGAATCGTTTTTTCCTGTACATGCAACCGTCGATCGACCATACTTTCCGAGATATTCGCGAGAAACTGTCGATATCGCTACGACGAATTTTGCTCGTAATTCTGTCTTCCTAACAGCGTACGCGTTAGTGTTAGTACATATAAACGAGGGTTGGACGAGCTTAAAGCATCGTGCAGAACTATGCGAGGCTGTAAGAAATGTCCGTTATAACTCGATTAAAAATGACTATCATCGATGTATTGGGATTGGGATAATCTTTTCAATCCGGCCACCGCAACGCTTGCGTAATTAATAACGTATTACAAAAAACACCATATTGCTTTTTAGAAAGTGAAGCGTTATATCGATCAGCGCAGCGGAAGTATGGAGATATTAAATGCGTAAATAGATAAACGTAGAATTAATATCGTATCGTGCTTGATTTCATGCCATCTTGGTTTTCCTTACAAACTGTTTCGCTTCCTCTGATCCTTTCAAACGTGCAACTTGTCCAAATTACCTAAAACGCGTTTGTATCTTCTTGTTTCCCCATACCGACATTCTTACGTAGATAATCTCGTCGAGAAAACGACACGTAGAAATATGGAAAACGCTATAAGAGGAGAAAGTTTGCGAATGTAAAAATTTAATATCGATTTAAAGTTAAACCAAAAGGTTAGTAAATTCGCATACGTTAAATAATTCGGCAAGATTCGACATCATTGTACGTACAAACATGCTACAAACAACAGCGAAAAATCGTTCTATAAAAACACGTGCTCTCATACGAGGTAACTGGAATTTCCACCTTTTTCTCCTCTCGAGATCCGACACTTGGACGTTAGAATATTACCCCACACCCATTTCACCACAGCCATGAATCACGACTCGCAACAAACACGGTTCATCCCCTATTCGCAACTCGAAGACTCTTCTCGAGCATCGAGCATCGAGCATCGAGCATCCAGAGATCCGTAGGCCTGACGCGCAAAAATTGACTCTCCGTGATTTTCCTTCGAAGTCGGTACACGGGGTCGGTGATCGCGAGGAGAATGCAACAGGGACGCAGGTTGAACGGCTGCGAAATGCATTGGCTATCGGGGTCCAAGAACGGCCGAGAGAGCAACAAGGATACGAGACAGAGAAAAAGAGGGATGGTAGAGAAGGGTAAGAGAGAAAAAGGAGTTTGGAACGGGGATAGGGAGAGGGCGGCAAGAGGGAGAGGCAGAGGGAGAGGCAAAGGGAGAAGGAGAGACCGGCTTTTATAATGGCGCGGCAGTTATACCGGTAAGCGAGTAAATGCATCAACGTGCTGCAAACCGAGAGGCACCTGAGAAAGAGAAATAGACAACTCTGGCTACGAGTACATATATGTATGTATGTACGAGGAAAAGAACGGACCATGAGAAGAGGGTGGTGGGTTATGGCGGGAGGGGGAGGGAAGGGAAGAGGATCGAGGAAAAGGGACAGAACGTGGAGGCTCCTCGGGGTGTGGGCGGATTGCACGCGTCTCTCGGTAATGGATCCCATCGATCATCCCTCCGCGGGTAGATGGTTTCTCCTCCTTTCTGCTCTCTCGCGGATCGTCCATTAGTCAATTTCGTCGATTACCGTGGCGACTTGGTCGAATCATGGGACGACTCCAAAATAACCAAGCCGAGGAGGGGAGAAGAAAAACCGTCTCGAGACGCGGGTTTAGTATATATAATAATAGGGTAGCTGGAACAATGTTGCAAATTGTGTCTTTAAGAGGGATCGTGAAGAATCTGTTGAAATATGGAAATTTAAATTGCAATCTTTTTGTCGGGATACTTTTAAACGTTCGTTGCAAGAAGATTACACGGAAATTATTTATAAAGCTAATTCTCCTTTCCGTTGTTCCTCTTGTGCGAGGATCGATAAGTCTTTGGGGATTTCGCGAAGAAACCTATCGCAGGGCGGAAATTGAAATTGCGATTCTTTTTGCAGGATACGTTTAAATATTCGTTGCAAGGAAATTATTGCAAGATTATTCCTTCTTTCTTCGAAGTCTGATAACTTCGTTGTTGTTAATTCCTTCGATTTGCTTTTTTACTTGGTACTCGAACAAGGCTATATTCCATCGAACAGTATAACGTATAACAATGCCACCTTTCCATACCGTTGCTAGTAATCTCGCAATTGATGCGTCCTTAAATCTTAATTAATATCACATATTTCTCGCGTTTTTGCATATCACCTGTTTTATAAATAAACGCGCAACGATCAGCTATATAATTATCACCAAGCAAAACCGTATACTTGGACGATAGCAAAAAGATACGAAGTTATGGAAAAGTAATAACGAATGAAAAATGTAATAACGTTTCGTTAAGCTTCGCATATATAAATATAAAATACATGTATAAAATATAAAATACATAATCGTAATGGAATGCTCTCGAGGAGAGGTTCCGTGGAAATCGAAACAATTAATCGGTTCCAGAGGGCTTGAAATTCCACGGTAGATCTGATGCACTCCGCGTGGCATTTTTTTGCACGACTTATTGTCCGGTCGATTTATGAGCGGCGCGAGCGAGACCATCCGTTTCTCGGCTCTCCATCCATGCGACTTGCCTCTTGTTCCACGGAGATGAAAATAGGGTAATGCCGGGAGCGATTTTGTGATTTACCGTGGACCAACGTCCAAAAAGGGATGCAGCACACGTATTGTGCACCGTATGCGGAGGCTTCCCTCTTTCTCCTTTCTTTTTTCTTCTTCCTCTTCCTTTTCTTTCTCTGCCTTTTCTTTTTCTTCTTCTTCATCCTACTCCTCCTTCTCCTCCTCTTCTTCCTCTTCTTGTTCTTCTTCTTCTTCTTTCTGTCCTTTCTACCGGCTGGAATCTCTGGAAATGCCACTGTGATTTGTGCGACCGGTTACCGTTTCCATTTGCATATCCCTTCGGCTCTTTCGTACATTGTTATCTTCGTTGCCACGTGATTCTTTGCTCTAATAGCCTGACGTCAAGTAATCCCGGTAGTCGTCTTCTCTATTTTCGAAGAACGTTACGGAGCATCTGTTTGGTAATCGGTGACGCTACCTGGCTACTTAATCGATTTTTCATTTTCTATGGTTTGTTGATATCGCCGCTGGTTTTTTTTTTTTTGCATGATATCTCCGTTTGATGTGTTTTTAAATATAGGGATAACGCGAGGTTTTCGTGCTACCTTGAAAAAGGATGTGCGGGGAATGTGACATTTGCTTATACGACGATGTCGTTTAAACAGAAGTTTGTAACTTGCAGGGGCTTTCAGAGTGATTTGTTAATCGATTTAATCCCGACATTGATTACGTATAATTTTTTAGCGTAATATTAAATTTCTTGCCTGGACGCGCGTTCTTTCATACCTTTCAAAATATGGAAAATATTTTTCATCGTAATAGTAAAATATCGAGGATATCGAAGCGTATTTCCTCTTAACAATAATCGTACGTTTCGCTTCTACGAAACTTGTTGTCAACTTATCGGTTATTTTTAACAGACGCATCTTCGAATCTAGCAAGTTGCTTCCGTTCTCGGTTACGCTATCTCGTGTAAAATCCTTCGGTTCTATAGTTACAAAGTAAATTAGAATAAATAAAAATTCGAAAATCAACAAGAACGTGTTCATCTCCTGTGTCTTTCTCCTGTGACCTTCGTACGAAAATCCTAAGTACCCCGGTAGCTTACGCTTGCCGAAACAAAAACACAGCGCAGGAGAAAGATATCGTAACGCTAATCGTAAACATATTTAACAAGAAAGCGATAATATGTACTTTTATTTCAGAAGCGTTAGGGTACGTTATACCCCGTCGCTGGCCCCGCGGCGGGGGGTTGAAAGTACGCGTTTAGAAATTATTTGACGCTGACTTGCAATACAAACAACTACGTGAAACCAGCTATCTTTCTTTTTTTGCTGATATGATTACAGTGAGGACGCTGGGCGTAGCGGCGACGAAATGAAGCATGCAGCATGCGTGGTAGCGGTGTCACGGCTGCGCGGTCCTGCCTTCAACCCCTGGTGTCCGCCAGCCGCTACCTCGCCGTTCAAGTCCTTCCTGGTGATCCTCTTTACTTCGTCGTTGAGGTGAGTGGTTCAACCGAGTTAAATTAATAAACGAGTAAACAGGGGCGAATAATTCATGGCGACAATGCTGCATATTCAACGCGCGATATATGTGTATAACCGTTTTCATCTTGTTCCGTTATACCAGCGTAATTCCGAGTTATTATTATTTTCCACGCAACTCTCCCGTATTATCTTCCGATGAGAAACGATAACGTTGACGCTGGTAGCTCGTACAGATCCCAAAACGATATTCTAATTTTTGTCGGTCTCGAACACGATGCATTTCCTTTATATCTGCATTTTATATCGGAAAAACGATAGATCTTACGTATGTATTTCTGAACGATTTTACGAATATTATTAATCCATGCGTTTGAATTATTTATGATGCGCGCAGGGTGCTTGTTAGGTTTTCGTACAAAGTTCTTACCGTTAAAAACGAAGTAGCAATGGTACAAAAACACGCATAGACTTTCAGATGCTTCGTTCAAAAATTATTATAACAACGTCAGGGGAAAGAGATTTAACAACGAAATTTTGCTTGGATGGAAAGAGTAGCATGACGGAAGAGATGAAAATTGTCTTAGTGTTATATTAACGTTAACTCTCAATTGATACGATACAAATTTTTATTCTACGCTTTCGACTTATTTCCGCATGTACGATCATCTTCTAATCGATTGCCCGCGTTACGCGTATCTGTATATATCATACAGATATCTTAATAGTATCTGTCTTTGTACGCTACAAACAAATCGACGAAGCAAAGAACTAACATCGTAGTCAGCAGGATTTCTATCGGCACGAGCGAATACTCGTTTCTTAAGGAACATCTCTCGCGATCGCGTTACGCTACATTTCGTCGCGCACCAGTCGCCAGCAATCCATAGCGTGCAAGAAACTAAAACAACGACCCGGATTTTTGGAAAAAGAACCGGCGTTCGACGTGTAGCATCTTGTTACGATCGTATTCCGTCCTCTGGCCAGAGCGGAAACGCATAGAACATGCCCGCGAAATACCAGAGTTTATCGGAACATGTGCATCGCGTTGTCGAGGACACGCCCGGATTTTCTAATCGTGGAATGCGATTAGTTACATCCGCGACGCGCGTGGGTGTACAAATGCGGAATAACCGATCCGTGAGAGACCCCGAGTGTATACCATGGTATAGTTGATATATTAAGGCGTGCGAAGGTACACGCACCTGTCTTGTCCTTCTTAAAAGTCATTTACAACCGGCAGGCTGCGGGACTGAGAAGGAATACCTGGTACTATGTACAATAGAACGTCTAATGGAAAAAGCTTTTGGTTGGTCGATAAATTTGTCGTGCTATTGCAATGGTAATTTAACAATTGTACGGAATAAGTGGTATATATCGGTAAATTTAGAAATTATTTCTCGATAAATTGTTTTCTTTTCGCTAGAAATCTATGACGTAAATATCTTTTATTCAATTTTCTCGATATTTTAAAATCATCGATATACATATATATGTTATACATATGTTCGTACAATTTTGTTACGACCGCGGTGATTTCCATATTCTCTCATTCGACAAAGTAGATCGTACACGTATCTGTCGATAATTTTATTAATTCGTATTAAACATTAGGTTTGATATTTTCGATAAGCTACGATACGATGTTATAAGATTTATATAGCGCAAAACTCGAAATTCGTTATGTAAATTTTGTTCCGATCTTCTGATTTTCTACTTGAAAGTTGTTAAGGAAGAATGCGTTATAACTCAACTGGTATTTTCACACTGGTGTTTCGTTCCGGTTCACGGTAGAACGCGTGCCCTCGTAAATTTTTCAACGCTCGTGAAAAATGAGTGATCTCGTTTGGAGGCGTGTGTTTACACGAATGACGCACGCAGTATGTATATGCGCGATTCATCATCGTTCCAAAAGAGCTGTGATTGCAATTAAAAGAGTTGTTGCCGATTAAATCTGCCGGAATAAAGGCTCGTTTGATGGTGCGTTTTACTTAACGATTCGTAAGATACACGATTATATCGTGTTTAGGCGTTTAACCGACGACATGACTAATGCTTCTCGCGTAAATAACCACCTGTTAATTTCATTTTTAATCGTCTTTCCTTTCATCTACCGTTCCCTTCTGCTTCGGTTTATCGTCTATCGAATAAATAGCGACAAGTAGTTGTTAGACTTAGCCAACGAGTATAACAAGCTATGAAAGTAACAACTTGATACATATAATATTTTAATACCAAATCGTATTTTAGCAGACTAGATCAGTGCAGCGAACATATATATATATATATAGCGAATGAAATAATCTTTCGGTAAAGCTACACATCTTTAAAATTGCAACACAGACGTTTCCTGAGCAAGTATAGGATTTTTAACCGTTTCTATCCTCAATTTAGCCTTTGCCAAATACTAAGCACGTCACCGGTAAAAATTTGCAATTACAGTTGGGGAGTTTGCAAACCAGACATGTTTCATTTTCTCTTTTATTTGTTAACAGAAATACTTTTTCTATTTCCCTTTTATATATTGTAATTTAATCGAATAAATATTAGGTTGTCCGAAAAGTGTCTTTCTTTTTTCACAAACGTGTTTTTTACAACAGTGCACTGTTTCGTTCACTCGCGGAGAGATGCGATCGCGAGGAAGCACGTCAACGGGAGTCGTAAATTCCCGTTACGATTAGACAATCGACGCCGCGAAATGATCGATCCCCTATTTCGGTTAGGATAATAGAGATAGTTAAATCGAATACGACACGGATATAACAAATTATAAGTTACAGTTTATTCCAACAACTTTGTAACGAATACAGTTACACTGGTGCGTATGTATAAGCAAAGTAGGTGGAAACCCGGTCAAAGGTGTTGACCGTTCGAAAGATGCAAAATCAGTGCCGTTCGGTGACGATGCTGTGGCAAGCATAGGAAAGCTAAGGATGGGTGTGTCTCGCGCACGGAACCATCGGATTTGTTGATGACAATTTTGGCTAGGAAAGTGAAGGCGATAAACGTTGCTTTTGATTGGATAATAGACGGCTGGTGGATTAGGAAGGGTCTTAGCCGCCCTCGAGAGAAAGTCGCTAACGGAAGATACCGAACGTGAGAGAAACCAACTTTCCCGTATCTTCCCGTAGTAGACAATAAACTATTCGGTGAAAGAATGTTTGGTCGGTCTGAAGGACCTTAAATAGAAAATGCCTGGGATTTATGGAGGGTACTTGAGAATATTAAGGGTACGCGGTAAGGATGTGAAGACATCTGGTCGCCACCCTGCCCGCGACGTGTGGCTCGGTCCAGACGGAGAGTCGGCCGACGTATCATGCACCTTTATACAAACGTGAAACCAAGTCTGTGAAACGTCGCGGTGTTTATCTCAACAGAACAAAATGGATCGTACGTAATTCGATAAAATAATAAAACAAAAGACATTGCGCGTCTATTATTTCCTCATAAAACGAAAGAAACTTTTCGGACAACCTAATATTTTGATCTTTTAAAATTACGATCGTGTTTGTCAAAAACGTCAACTCCTCCATGGACGAGCAGCACGTGTCAAGGTAGACGCATCGTGCGTCGTGCATCTATTTCCAAGGATACTCTATCGCCGATGGTGTTAAACTATGAACGCGTCATCAGAATTTTGGCTCGATAGCGGCTTTGAGTGGTGACAGTCTTAAGGACTACCGCGATTCTAACAAAGAGTCGTGGATGTTGCAGTTTCGGGGTTCCCGACAAGGAACCCGACGCTCTCTGTTTTCCGCCGCCGAGGATCGCGTGCTCGGGGCCGATGACTCGAGGACTCTCGGGAACGCTCGAGTTCACGTTGTCCCTTGGCACGTGGAAAACGATAATAAGGGTTTTCCGGAAGGATGTGGCTACGTAGCAGACAGGGTGATGGACAGTCCTCTGACAAGAGGACTGCGGTTAAAGTCAAAGAAGCTCGTCACTTACCCCCAGAATCTTCGTGCGATTCAGATCGCCGAAGCTCGATATATATTTTATATTATTGGACATGTTTTACCGTCGTTTTATCTCGCTCCTATTTTAAACGCTATATTTACATTACCTTATATTAACAAAAATTGAGAAATTGACTGATCAGATGCTGTAAGAATTTACGTAAAGTTAGACGAACGAAGGAAATGGCAATGAATGTACAATTTTAAATTAAATTTTGGAAGCGGTCATTTGACCGGGTTTGGTGAGGTTAGCGTTTACTGATCGTTTCACATAATACCACTCGTTACACGGTTGAATGATTTTTAACGTCAAATGGTTAGCTTCGGCTGCGATTCACGACGTTACTCGTCCCACGCAAATAACGCATTTCTTGCAACGATACTCGTGCAACTCTATTTGCTACGTTATTCGCGTTTGCTGCCATAATTGCAAGAATGAACGTTTCCTCAGCCACTTTTTACAGCCAAAGCACATTGGACGTCATTGATTAAGTCCTGATCGTGGGATGTTTTACAAGAGATCGGACATCTCCTAATGCCGCTTCTGTAACGAGCTCATTAGCGCGAGTCTGCGTTTTTCGAGAACGCGGAGGAAGTAACCTTGCTTGTGTTTGCCGTCTCTTCTTTACGACACTTCCCATGGAACTATGTGAAAATAGTATCTTATCGATTTCTTTCTTCTTTTTTTTTTTTTTTTTTTTCGTAAGATCACGTCCTATCACGAGTTGCTCCTTTTGTATACGTTCTAAATATAGAAGTCTTCCAACTGGTTTAATAACGTCGATTTACCACATTTTACGATATGCGTATATTACAATTTTTACCTGTTATCGTATTTTTCGAGGTATAAATAAAAAATCATCAATTCAGAATTACGTATTTAGGAATTGCGTTTCGTTAGAGATTGAATTGCATATTTACGAATATTCGTTTCGTTAGGAGTCAGAGTAGGTGCTCTCCGTATTATACGACGATATAACGAAGATCAACGAACACATACCCATTTTTTTTTTTTTAATTTCTTGAATTCTTTAAATTCTTTAATTTCACTTCTCATCATTCTATCTCAACTCGATCGAACCTAAAATATTTAAACGCATCTCGCAATCAGAAATATCAGTCGCGATTCCTTTGTACCCTGTTTCGTTCCAAAAACGCTTAAAGATTATTTTAGATTCATTCACGAGCTTGAAAGAGCGTCTTTGTTTTCGTAACGCGGCGTCGCAGTAGAATGCGTAGCAGAGTAGACAGGCGAAGGCGGCGGCGGTAAACGTTTCAATGGCAAGGTTTCCGCAGCGACGTCGATTTGCTCGTTCGAGGCTATTGCCTTTTCGCGTCGTTAGACAAACCATCTACACGGAGCATACACGCGGTTACGGGTACGCCGGGCCGCGCCGCGCCGGCAGCGTTCTAGCACACCTTCTCACACGATACCATCTAACTAATTATAGCCAGGCTCATTTGTAACGACGAATCTGAATTCCCGGTTGCCAAGGAAATTCCTCGTTCTGCCTGCGTGGCCTCGCGTTGTAGCCTGCTGCGAAATCAACAGGCCTGAATTCTATCCTCGTTACGCCGATCATCTGAAAGTTTGCTCGCGTGCACGTATCAATTTTGAGACTCGAACGGAGCTATACGGTACGTGATAACAGAATATTTGCACAACTATCGGTAATATAGAAAAATGGTAACTCGTCGCAATGCTTTTCTTTCATTTTTTTGTGTACTCTATAGAGTAGACTATAGATAGGTATTTTTTCGTATTGAAAATTCATTCTACGGACATTTCGTAGCACTCGTTACATTTAGGAGAACCATAAACGTGGATGTAATAATTACAAAGTGGAGTTCCACTTATCTTCGCATGTGAAATAACTTTGCGTCGATGAATCGGTCAAATTCTCGTACACGTGGCAAATTTGAAATTCGATTACTTTAAAAGAACCAAGTCTTCGGCGCAATCTTGTCATTCTTGATTTTCGCCTCATTTCGAGCCGTAGAATCACCCTGGCCCTGTTTCTATCGATTACCGACCATCCTATAGAACGATCGTTGGCAACGAATTAATAGGTTTAGCCGAATGTCTACTATGTTACTTGTGAAAATATGTATGTTAATATCAATAGTATACTAAATATACCAACATTGTACAAGAATTATGTCTATGATCGATGATTATATTACAAAACATCGATCACCCAAAGTGCAATTTTTCCTGTAACAATTTTCGTATGTTATCGGATATTCGATTATCGCTTGTATTAGGTTGTCCGGAAAGTGTCTTTCTTTTACAGATCGTCTTTTACAACGACGCATGTTTATACAAACATGAAACTTAATCTATCGAACGTTGTGATATTTATCTTGATAGGACAAAATGGATCAAATTCGTAATTCAATGAAATAATATAAAACGAAAAAAGGTGATGCATCCATTATTTTCTTATAAAAGGAAAGAAACTTTTCGGACGACCTAATATGGGTCAGCTGGTAAACGTTGGATCGTATCGTGCGATGAAATTGCGCGAGTGATTGGCCAAGTAAGTGGGAAAATAATTATAAACGCTAGGGAAATGGAGATGAAAGAAAGAACGTTCGTTTCTTTTTCCAAACACGGTATAATTATCTTGTTAACTAAGAATAAGAAAGGCGAGTTAACTCAATATCCGTAGCTCGTCTGTAATTTCCACGTATCTTTCATTTTTCCTCTGATAATTTCTTCAACGATGGGAAACGACAGACAGAGGATAAAACATTTTTCCGGTCTGAAACGCTTACGTGCTCGTGAAATCGACTCATTGTTACAGAACACGCGATAAAAGATACGCGTTCGAATTAAAACCTTCCATTCTTCGTGCTACTATAAATGTCCTGCCGTTTGCTATCCGTGCTTTCTACGGTATATTTCTCGAACGATCGCCGCCGATTCTTATCTTATTCCGCTTACGTTCGGTATCGATACTAATTTATTACGTCGGCAGAGCGTTAGCATAATAATTACGTAGATAATTGAAACGGCGATTAGAGGGACGGTTTGGTCGTTTGAGCGAGTTTCTGTCCCGATAGAAAAACACGTCGCTCATTGTTCATTCCATCTGATCGGAAGAGCGTACCGTGGAATCTCTGTCGTAAGAGGACGATCGACGTCTGATTTTACTCATTTTGTTTGTTTCTCGAGAATACGTGGTTCAGCTATGTCGGAGTCGTATTAAAAAATGTTACATATTAATAATATTAGGTCCGTTGTTTAACACAAGTCCTCGACTTTCGATATCGCGGTATCTGTAATACATTCGATCGCTAAATTGTATTTCGTTTACCATCGAACGCAACGCCGTATTCTACAAGAAAATCGATTAGTAGTAAAAATCTGAGTCTTGCTATTGAGAATTGTGGACCTTAATCGTTGAAATAAATGTATAGGAACACTTGGATTATACTTAGAATTGATATTAAAATAATTTCAGATTTATTTAACACTAGAACTACCGATAGTTAACACGAAGCTATTTGTATCAAAACTAGTGAAAATGACCGGTCTTTAAAAAATAGAATATTTTTATATTTATTGATTTATTACTTTCTTACAGAATCAATTTCATGTTATGTAGCACATTTTCGGTATTGTTAATCCATCTGGAACCATCACCCTTAAACGAGGTTTGACATATTTATAAAATTGTAGAACCAGTCATTTTAAGTGGTGTGATATTTCTAGTGTTAGTATCTAACGACCTAGCGATCGATCCGGAATTTTCCTGACAACTGATATCATCGTATCGAATGATACGCGGTAAAAATTTAAAAAACGCGTGGCAAATTGTACAAAACGAGGAAACTGGTTAATCGGAGTTCGATAAAGAGATTGCAGGATCCTTTTACACTTTGACAAGTATCAGTCATTTTAATTGCTATTGGTATATAAGTAGCCTCGATAAAAAATTATTTTGGAGTTTGAATACATGAAAACAAAATAAAATTCATTATATTATTCTTTTAGTTATCGTTACGAAAGTCATTATACCATTGCAAAAAAAAATATGACATGAAGTAGGAATTTAAAAATAAAATTTTCAATTTGTCCGGTGTGGTAGTTCTAATGTTAATGTGTGATTTACAAGATCTTCGTCGATACACGTTTGCACGCATCTCAGCACTCTCTTTGCCTCACCATCTTCTATACCACACTACCCACGAAACGGTTGCGTTCGTCTATTTTACGAGACGTTGTTCACACACGTACTTCTACACTCTCGTACTCGTATATGTGTATCACTATTACGCGGATAATCTAGTGTAGCACACAAAATTACAATTTTGTCAATAACGTTAGCTTAATCGTGGACGAGTAGACAAATATGTATCAGCAACGATGTAAATTACGTAATTCTTGTAGGAAGAAAAATTCGTACGGACGATATTTTTGTCAGTCCGAATCTATCGTTCGTGGAAGACGACCATGGACGAAATCGCGGGCCCGATAGGATCGACCGTAAATCTGAACCGACAGGCTGTTCCAGAGGATATTTTATGGTGGCCCGTAGAGATTTGGTGCGGACAAGATCGGCGCTGGAATGCGCCGAGCGACTCGAAATATTCGATACGGGGCGATAAATTGTTCTTCTACCTTGGCGCGTACATTCCACGCCGAGCATTTATGAGGCACCTTTCCCCCGGGGGCAGTGCTTAAAATGTTGCTGCAATTGTAATAACATTTCCGCGTACGGTTTCTCCGACGATGCCTCTTCTCTTTCCTCTCTTACAATTAGCTTGGCCGCCTCTCTCTTTCGACGTTGCTCCGCTAGAATTTTTCACTGTTAGAACGATACGTTTCCGCGTAATTTTTACATCGGTGACTAGGGAGGTCTGGAAATGGCAATAGAATCCTAAATTTCAAAATTTCAAAAAATTTTGCCATACGCGGATGGTAGGTCGATTATCGATGAAAGCCATAGCGTATTTCATGGTTTGGGTTTGCAGCTTTAAGTAATAATACAAAAAATTATTTAGAGAGAGTTTTTATTTTTACAATTTGTCCAGAAGGACATTTGGTAAAGTGTTATATCCAAGTGAGTAAAAGAAAAAAAAGACAAAAATAAAATATAGCATGTGGGTGGCTACCCCCAGCGGGGTACCTTAGAGAGATATATGAACATGGGAATAAAATAAACGGAAGAAAATTATTTAGGCAGATATATTCTATAATAAATAAAATAGTATATTAAAGGAAATATTTTATTCGTTCTTGGGTTTTTATTTGTTCAAAAAAACGCGTAAGCAAAGTTCCGTTTCAATATAGCGTCTCGATAAATGCATTATTTATTTCAACTTGATTTTATCCTGTTTTTCTAACATATTGACCAATATTTATTTTTACTATTAAACGGTAATTTGATTTACTATAGTCGTTAATTATTGCTATTAATTATATCGATTGGCACCCGGTCTCCATTAAGAATATCCTGGTTTTTCACATTCGACCAGTTTTTATTATCCAGAATTTTCTGCCGGTTGATTCATAAGCTTGCGAAGGATCATGTTGCTCTACCGTAGCAGATCGTCGACCGGTTTCCGTAAAGCTGCGTGGTTCCTGTTATATCAGATAACTTTCTAATCGTAGAAATAATACAAGCTTCTATCGGATGTATCGAAAATTCTTTCGCTGTAATTACCAAGTAAAAGGAGGAAAAGGATCGTCGTGGATTCTGCAGAAACGTCTTGAGACAAGTGTCCATTTGACAGTAAAGCTATCCGCGTTGAGGGCTTTAAGGATGACTATCAGATCCGATAGTGACTCGGATAATCGCTCTGAACGCGGTATCCACTTGCGAGATACAACCTGGAGAGCAAATCGCGATACTTTTCCTTTGAAATGGATACGTACCTTCGCGTATCTATGCAACGCCACTACACCTATCAATCGGTGTAGACTCAGCAAAGTAGTATCGTCTATATAAACGAGAATAAAATGATTAAATTAATCGGCAAACACATTTTCCTGCGGGTAATTTCGTATCGACTGTGCTTTCTAAACATCTAGCTGTTAAATAACAAGGAATAGAAATAACAATAAATTATTCTACCGATTTCGCTATGTTTGTTTTTCTCCTGTAGTCTCGATCTTCGGCGTTCAGGATATCTAGAATTTCAATTAGCCTGCCACGACTCTTGTATGTTTATATGCCGATCTCACTCTTGGCTTAACGAGCGAAAAGATTTTTAATGTCTTGAGAAATATATTATCGCGTAATCATCGTACGAATAAACGATTCTATCTCGTTTTTTAAATTGGGGAAATTTGCTGCGAGTGAAAAGCATGATTGGATCTAAAACATTTCAGAGAACTACAGATATTCATGTATTTGTTACTGCATTGAATTATTGTGTTATACTAATTATTATTCTATCTAATGATGTATATATATATATTTGTCGGAAATGAAAGGATATCGGAGCCTTTCTTTCGGAATGTTTGCGAAAGTTTCCAATACTTTAGTCCAAACTTTTTATTATAGCCGTACTTAAACGATAAAACTGAGAAATAACTGTCTATGAGTTAAGTCAATTATGTTTATCCGAGATTTATGACAGTGGGCTTGGACTCGAAGTGACATAATGGGTCACTGAACGTAGCCACGGTCACGGGAGGGACGTGTACCTAACAGAGTTATAAAGTAATTAAATAACTCTCTTTAAAAACAGGGATTGATCCGAGGAATACGGAGAGCAGTATATAAGGGCAGTTCCATTATCTCTGTATAGTAACGGGAAGAAGGAACGAAGAAGCCGCTATTATGTGAAATACAGTTGCACGAAGCATTTGTGCCTCGTTGGGTTCGTGAGATTCTACTATAACGAACTCGAAGATTTTGGTAAGATTTTTCATCGAGACAAGCCAATTCGATCGGTGTCTCGAGTTTGAGAATCGATCAATAGTAGTTTGTGTCGCGTCTACAGGATTCGCCGATGGCTTCGGTGCGACTTACGTTTCTTTCTATTTTTCGATAAATCATGTTTTGCACATCCTACGCGCTACATCTTTTCAACTCGATCCATCACTTTTCGTTCCACTCCGCGTCGAAACACGTTACAAAAGCACGGACCGAATAAAACGAATCTCCTCCCTCGCATGTACAATGTCCCGGGCAGAGTCGCGCTGCTAAACAGATCGTTCTGATTCAAACGATCTCCGATTCGAAAAAAAGATCACCTCGTAAATACGAAATCGTGAACGTCAGACACGATTCGTGCTACAAAACTAGCGCGATTTCAATACGCATTCTCGATGTCGAGCATTCGCAATTTATGCTAATCGCAAACCTCAGCAAATCCGTCGATACTTTGTCCAGTTTGCCTTACGAACGAGACAAAGATCGGTCCTGGTCCTGGAGCTGCGTCCATTCAGCTCGAATGCCACGAGTTCCGATGATGTCACGGCGGTACAATAAACAGTAGGAAACGAGGTTACGCCAGCTTCGATTTGAATATTCGTAGGTGTCCGGTTCTTTGTCTCCGTGTATATGTATGTCTGCCTATTTCGTTCCTGCTCTAATCTTTCTTTGCCTGTCTTTCCGTACTTCCGCCTATATCGCTTCCTTTTTCTCTTTGTCTGTCTGTCTTTTTTTGGTTATCGCGTCTGTCCCGGTCTGTCTGCCTGTCTTTGTTCATCTCCGTCTATCTCTCTGTCTAACGCCTGTCGCTATCAGTAATTCATCGACCGCAGTAAGAACAATAGCTACGGCTACTCCGAGGACTTTTCCATGATTATACGGTGCTTAAGCTGTGATTACCATGTACCGTGAGCGAGCTGCCACACGGTACGCCGATCGTTTTTCGCAACAGTAGAAAAGAATAGAGGTTCTTCGTTGAAGAGGCGTGTTATTATACGGAAGGAGAGTATCTGTTTCTAGCAGAGGACTGCTGCGCGTACTTTTCTCTACACGGCAATTGGCAATTGCTCTCACGTTCGCTATTTTTCGTGCAACGTATTACAGCGTGGCTTTGTGAATCTGACGTTCGGTTGCTGATAATTGGATAATCATAATTCATAACTTTCGTACTTCTTTTCACGTTGCGAATTTGGCTCTAACGTAAAGTATTCGGATGACAAAATATTCGGCTGCGACATTTCTTGGGGGTTTCGGAGATCGTTGAAGTTCAGAACGACGATCTCTTTTTCACGGAAATATGGCGCAAAAAATTTGAGTCAACCTGTTCATGTAAGCGTCTTCGTGGATTTTGACAATACTTTCTCAACGTTTGGCAGCTTAAACTTACTCTGTATGGCTTACTCTGTGCGCATTCCATCGCGAGTATCGGATTAGGTTTGGATTATTTTTATTTTCTGCGTGCCGCGCCGTGAGCCTTGAGGCGACCTCGCGATCATACAGAAAGCGGTAAGCGGGAAAATTGACATTTCGAGCTTTGGCATCGGTTGTGCCATCGCAACGATATCGCGCGAACAAAAGACTCACATCTGCATCGCGCTTCACGCGGATTTCTACAGTTAGGACCTTTGTCAGCTAAATGTTCGCAAGGCTGAATTTCCAAAAATGTTTACCGTGGAAAATGACCCTCATTTTCGGCTTTGGCAATTTAAAATACCTTCCAAAAGACACGTTCGGATCAAAAATGTTCAGCAGTCCGGACGCTACCTTTCCCGGGAATTTGAACGTTTTTCGTGATCTTTCGATTGTTTAGGTAAAATGTAATAAAAGACAGGAATGAAATAAAATTTGCCTGTATCGAGCAAAGAACACTCGGCTCGTAACAAGAATATCTCGAGGATAGTTTTCGTTTATAGCGAATTCAGGTTAACATTGACATCTTTCAAACGAAGAAACTAGGTTGGATTAGCAACGACAAGAACGAAAAGAGTAACGCTAAATTATTGAAAATATTTTCAAAATCGACGATAAGGTAATCCTTTTTTCCTCGTTTTTTTTTTTTTTTTTTTAATTCGTTGGCCTCCTTAAGAATTCGATCGTTTCATCCGCAACGATCGTACAGCACACGATCCCACTATGCGCTACAATTCCACGTAGCAAAAATGTTTTCGAGTTTACTTGCTTGGTCGTACGCGGGCAACTCGCATAATTTATTTGAATCCGGTGGAAGAAATATGTATTTAAGAAGCTCTCGTTAAGCAGTGTTGCATGTTCCATGGGTTTACCGAGAATCAAGACGAAAAGCGTATGATACGAAAGTTCGTGTGCATTCCGGTATGCTTTGAAGCGTTAAAACATGTCAGACAAATTCCAACGTTCGCTTATGCACGTACGATAAGCCCTACGGATACGAATGTAATCGGCTACCTTTGAAATCCTTCAAAAAATTGCGGAAATCATTGAGATTCCTTCGACGATGGATAACGAGGATGCATTAGATAAGAAACGGGTAGAAAGATGATGTTGATCGGATGGTAATTAATCGATTGGTCATCGAGAAGATTTTATTCCTCTATTAACGACCAGAAAAATATGTATACGTGTATTTTTTTTTTTTTTTTTTTTTTTATAGATCTCTGAAGTATTTTGATTAAGTTCCTTATGCAGATCGGGTAAACCATGCGTTATTGGCAAAGGTAGAAATAGTCAGTGAGAAATTAAATGCATGTATCATGCGGATTATTCCTCCGGTATAATTGGAAATTCTTGCACGTATGGCCTGTAACTCTGATACAGAGCGTATACGTATTTCCACTTTGCGTTCGTTAACTCTTTAATAACCGTTCGACGATATTTTCTATATCATCGATTATAATTAACGATATATTTAAATCACGTATTCTGAGAGTCACGTATTGAGATATTTCATTTGGTCATGCTTTTAATCGGACAATTTTTTAGGCTGAATATTCAATTGCCTTTCGTTTCTAACAGCGCACGAACGAAGCTTTGTACGTAGACGGGAATTTTATGTTACGAGTATCGTAATATTATCAAGTTGCAATAAAGATAGTTTCTAAGATACCTAACAGGGATTAATAAGTGTAATCCGTTTTTGAACAAAAATTTATAGCAAAAGCAAAAAACCGTTCGAACAAATATGCAACTCTTTTTCGTGGTATAATATTATCATAACTAGTTCATTGATTTCAGTTTTATAATGTTATTCTGGTGTTGTTTCTGCGTCGGGATTTATTTGCTCAAGTCTATCGATACAATACTAAATATAAACGTAATATTCATATGTATATCGAAACTTTATAATTGGTTTCAACGAACACAACGGTATAATATTTTCTGCTAATGATACTTGCTCTTGGCGAGATGTTCTCCTTTAAATGTCGAGCATGGTATTAGGTAATTTGTTTACAGAATACGTATCATCAAACCAGTGAAAAATATAAGAAACTTTTTGTGCAAAAGAATAGAAATCTGAATACGATCTCGACTTAAAACAACCGCAATATCGCTTGATTGAAAATGATTTTTTATAACAACCTAACGATATTGTAATAACGATAACAAAATTACGGATACTTAGGCAATTTCATATTTTTATTAACGTCACTAAGGGGACGAAACGTAGGTATTTTGTACGTTTTTGTACGTTCTAACATTAAAAGCTTATGATTTTACTTACAACATCACAGTAGGCTAAAATTCTTTTAATTACCGACGATCGCTATTTACGACAAATTTTCCGTTTTCAATTTTTACTGTTAATTACTGCTTTTTAATGTTAATTACACACTGAAAAATGTCCTTAAATGTCTGGTAATCTCTACCAAGATTCTTCGAACAAAGATCAATTATGTCTTTGTTATTTTCCTCACAAAAACCTTCATCTTTTTTATCCTCCTTATTTTTCATGCATAATGCAAACAGACAACGAACAGCTGACGACCCATTGACCAGCGTAGACGACGCATCGTCGTATTACTTTAACAGTATGATTAAGATGTTGCTGCAAGTATTACAATCGAAAGGATAATCCTCGGCATAAATCTTCTTTGTCTCTGCAAAAGGACCGAAGACAATCGAAGACTATTGCAAGTTGTTCTCGCGTCCTATGTATAATACATACTAATACGTACTAGGAGCGAGGTGTATCGCGTCACTCTGATCACGTTCCGATACATTCTTTTGTCAATGCATGGCACCACGAAGCATAGCTACGTCTGCAGGCTACCTACCACGGGACGGTTGTAACGAGTCTGGTATGTGGTACGCTTTCACCGTTTGCAATATTCATACATCCACGCATTGTTATTACATGCTACGCGCGCTGCAGAATGCCAGCGTGCATGTTACGAGTCGAAGTGATAAAACCATCGACCGATGATGACTTTTTCGAAACCCAATCGCATGGTTGCCATCGGCATTCAACCCTGGAAACGTGTCCAACTTGTCGATTAAGCCGATGTTCTTCACCCAAGAACGCATTTAAATCGTCGACGTTCTTCGAATAAAATATACGAATAAAGATTTCGTTAAGTTTCTCGCATTATCAGACTCTATCGGATTTACCATCTTTCCGTTTGCAATAAGGAATATTGTATTTTCATGTTGCGAATAATTCGATGGTAAGAAGATACTTTATTGCGCTATACGGTTATTTTAATTGAACTGTGAAGAAGCCTATTCTCGATTTCTCTCGTCCAAGCTTTTTACGTTTTAAACATTCTTTTTTTTTTTCTTTCTTTTTTTTTTTTTGTAGGAACATTTGCGCGGAATCCTTGCTGTTATTTTTATTGCACCGTGGAGTTTATCTTCGCATTCTTTCGAACAGGCTTGCTAGTCTTTACATATTTTTTTGTGCACATGTTTATACAGAAATCAAGTATTGCCATCGCTATTTTCCATTTTTACGTCAAAATTTTCATTTCTACGTGAAATAAATGAAATAAATATGATATTAATGAGAAAATGATATTATGAAACGATGTGGATTTCCTGTAAATTATAGAAACGCTGTTTTCTTGTTAGTCTAGGAACAAGTACTTACCTGTAAACTCACAATATTCACAAAATGCGTAAAATATCCAGAGTTAGATTACTCTTTATAATTTTTAATATTAAAACAATGGTAAAACAAATCTCCATTTATGAAGATACAGATTTGCATAAAAATCTGCAGTTTAGCGATGATTCTTAGAATAATTTTTTATTTCTTCCTTTTCCAGTTTCAATACTGATCTAGCTGCTTTTTTCTTTACAATTTAAAAATTAGTTTTCTCTTATGTGTCTAGTAGTGTATTTCTAATCAATCGAATGACTCTAATTAAACGAATCGTAGTGCATATTTTATGTAATTCTTAGCTAATCTTAAAAAGAATCGACAATGTTCATCCTTCCAAGAAGCTATTGATCAGCACGAACAATTAATTACTCTTCTAGAAATTTTACAAATCATAAAATAAAATTGCAGTCATCGTTCCGCGAAGACTATGGGGCATAAAGTAAATGAATTAAAAATATACTTAAACGTACAAACGTATACATTACACGTACGTGTATGCCGGTACTTCTCGAGAGATTAATTGCGAATTTTATGTCCTCCGTTCTGATTACGGTCTCTCCTTCTTTTTTTCGCTAAAATCGTTTGAGAGATAACGCGTAAACGTCGCTCAAAAAGACGCATAAAATGGGTTGACGCTAATGTCGTTTACACAAGGGATTCCGGTTTCTCTAGAATCTGGGTTACCGCAACTTTAAAGCTATCCGTATATAAACGGTACATTTTCTGTCTCGTATTACGCGCGCCGAGCTAACCATGAAAAATACCGCGATATTAATCGATCTTCGGATTTGCGGGTACATCGATGCGGAACATACGTCGGAAGAATCGGCCGAGTCTTCGGGTAAAACGATTTTAATCTGTATATCAGTGACAAGTTGTGGAAAAAATATTTAGTATTATTAATAGTAGAACTATGATAGGCGCAATCACCAACATATCATTTTCTTTTTCTTTTTTTTTTTTTTAGAGTTACAACAATGTATTTTCGAGGATCTATACGATGTTGTATTTGTACAACGACGCAGATGTAATTTATTTAATATCTTTGATTTATTCCTTGCAAAAATATTTAATGGAACAAAAGTGTTGTTTTTTTCTGGCATAGTATATTTTTTGATCAAACACTTATCCCCTGTTCGATCATTTGTTATTAAATAATATTCCTTTAGTACTTTTATTGATTTCTTATACATAGTCCTCGCTTATAAGTTTAAGGCGCACTTTCGGCTTTGTATCTTTTTCTTATTTTCTACATTTGCTCTTATACTCTCGTCTTCTTCGTTCATTCTTCTCTGTTTACGCTTTCAGTCTCACCATAGACACTCCGTCCATAGACTGTTCCAAAATTTCAACATTTACATATAACGTAATATCTATCGTTTCCCTTAAGTCCTTCCTTTCTCTTCCCCTCTCTCTCTGTCATACTGTTCTTCCTTCCATTCGCTTCCTCTTCGGTATCGAACACTCCTCTCTGCTCTCTGTTTCTTACTTTTACTCTCAACCCCCTTGTTCGTATTCCTTTATCAATTAAAACTAAAGTTTAAATTACTTTCAATAAACTTTAATATGGTAGATCAGTGTAACGAGTTTGAGCTCCTAAAACCAAAGGTCTTTCTTTTATTGGATTTTATATTATACTTATACTATGTTTTATGTTACACTTATACTATTTCTTTAATCATCGATAATTCTAGCGCTAATATGGTAGGTCAGTGTAACGAGTTTAAGCTCCTAAAACCAAAGGTCTTTCTTTTATTGGATTTTATATTATACTTATACTATGTTTTATGTTACACTTATACTATTTCTTTAATCATCGATAATTCTAGCGCTAATATCTTTCTTTTATTGGATTTTATATTATACTTCGTTCGTATATACGTCGTTGACGTTCGAGTCAAAATGGATGTGTATCCTGATATAAATAATTTCCCGATCGTTTTCCTCCTGGTATCTGCGAGCGAGAGATCGTGTTCGTACGTTTTCACATACAACCACACGGTACGAAAGTGTGCAAGACAATTTCGCTGTTCTTGATTTTTGTCTTACGCGAAGCCGTAGAATTTCCCGAACTTGAACGTCTTCGGTACGATTCACCATCGTCGCGTAGCGTCATTTGACGATCGCGTAGAGCGTAGCAGCGTACGTTGACCTTAATCGACGCTCGCCTGGAGTAGATTCGGCGATTGTCGATCATAGTTGACGCTCATACCGAACGATTTACACGAGACACGATACATTACCATTTCTATCCTTGATCCAGCAATCTGTCAATCCTTTCTTCCTCGCCTTTATTTGTTTCTCCGAATCTAACTCTTCTTCGTATACGTATCTTTTCAGGCGAAGTCGAGAGTAAAGGAGGTGTATGCGCAGACATGCATGCTTCTCGGCCAGCAGGGCATGCGAGACTGCGAACTGTTCGGCCTGGCAATACTATCCGGTGAGTAAACGGGCCACCGGAGGCCCTTTTTCTCTTCTTCTACCTTCTGTCCATATTCCGGTGGGCGCTCTCGTTTCCGCTGTTCCATCGTTTAACGGACAAAATGCGGTCAGACGGGCCGATGAGCGTGGTGAATGACTTGCGGGGTAGCTGTATCCGCCTCGAATTACGACGCGCCACTTTTTAACCTCCTCCGGAGTAGATCGGATTACCGAAGCTCACGCGAGCCATTAGGTGTTGCGTTTCGCGAGTGCACGAACCGTTTTCCCAATCACGATCCAACCTCTTTCGCTACGTGGAATTATCCTTACGACCCTCGTGATCATCGACGACCGTCGTTAACTCCGACGTCCACGGATCTTTCGTGTTGGTCTCCATCTTTCCTACCCTTTTAACACGGAACGGATCGAACCCGTACGATTCGCTGAATGTTCCCAGGTGATTTGTTTAACTCCTCGTATCCTGCAGGTATGTTTCGGTTCAAGGTATAACGAGACTGTAAAACGAATCAGCGGTTAAGATAATTATATCGTGGATATGAGAATAGCGAAACCGGCAGACAAATATGGGAATTTAAACAACCGAGATTCGAGAAAAATGTTTAGTACAGTGTCAATATACTTCGTACTCTGTATACTCTGTGCATACATGGAAACGGAAGTCCGTGTCTACGTTACAATTTTTCTTTTCTCTTCTTTCCAATGAATTACGTACCTTCCTTTTTCATCGGTAATAATCGTAAGAATATTTATGTTAATTACGCGTGTGTGTTAAAAACAGTAAAATAGCAGTAAACTGATTTCCAAGTACAGAGGATCGATCTTTTACTTTTAAAACCAGAAAATTTTGTTCATTTTTTAGAAAATCGAGTTTAAAAATTTGTCGATTAGGTATATACATGCAGAGTTGGTCATAGCGTATACAATAATACAATTAATTAAATAAATTACAATTTTAGAATTGACGTACTGTGCATATTAAAACAATTATAGAATAATAAATATCTTGAAATTATTACGTTAGGTAGTTCTATAATTATGCAAATTTGTGGTAAAATATCTTTTTACAATCTCAGAATTTATGGAACTCAATTTTGAAAATAAAAAAGAAACCCAAGCCAATATCTCTATTTAGCATTGACTATCACAAAAAATGAATAAATAGCGAAAAACGATGAAAAAAATTATATTTATACATTCGGTTGGCCAATACGGTTTTTCAGTGACTACGTTATTAAGCCTTTCGTGTCGTATCACATTCAACATTTCACCCTAACTGGTTCATATATTGTAATTAATTCATTACACGTATATATCCCGTGTAGATGAATATCTATATTTCAGCTATTGACCAACGTAATGTTGTCTGCTTGAAACGAGCCTACTTGGAATCGAGTGGAATTAAAGAAGCCGATTCAATTAAAACGAAAGGATAACGACGCGATAAGGATACTTTCACTAGCCATTCGGTCGGATCTCTTCGCGGTGCCAGCGACACTCTATCCGCTGAGAATTCAAAAGGCCGTCCCGGCCGAGATTCACTCGGTCGAGGAGAAAGTGTCCTAGACGCGGCATCGACCTTTCTGGTAGCCGCATAGCGAACTAAATGGAATAAATTAAATCAGCAAAGTAAACTAAACGAAACGAACGAAATTTTACTGTAACGTTCGTCTTATCGGATACACGTCGACTGGTATAAAGAGATTAAATACAAAATCAAAGCAATTCAAAACACGTACAGCCACTCGTGAAACTAACGACAGTGCGTCAACTTTGTTTCCATAAAAGTACCCCTTTCTTTCTATCCTAAAACCATACGGAGCAAAAGCCCGTCGATGTTTCATACACGAGATTTCCCTCTTGCCAAGCAATCCGAAAACCAGCGAGATTTCAAATTTTCAAAAATAAAAAGATCTCGTTGCGAATTTTCTGGAGCATAGAGAATAGCAGGACTTAAATACCACGCAAAGAGAGTCCTCGCCGGGTAATCCGTTGACTAATCTTGAGATCTTTCTGCATAGCCATGGTCTTCTTGCTTTCCCTTGCCCTCTGCCCCGGTCCCTGTTCCGTCCCTTCCCTTCACCGAATATACTCAGCTCCACCGCTACCCTCTCGCTCTATACTCTCTTGCCTTTCCACCAGTCATGACAAGCCGGTCCGACTGGTACCCCCACTACCACGGGGCCCGGACCCTTCTTGGGCCTCGCAAGGGCCCTGCGGGACCCCTCCCTCCTACATTCCAACGGGGCCCCATCACGGCGAGCCTGAGCTGGCGGGTTTTGAGGCGCGCGAGCCATGCCACGACAGGAAAAAAATGCATCTGAAAAACCAAAACAAGTAGAAAAAGGTGGCTCACACCCCTGCATGCGTGCATCGGTTTGCGTGAACGTTGGCCGGACCCCGTACCGAGGACCTCTTTACTTTCTCTCTCCCTTTCGTTCTCTGCTCGATCTTTTCTTCTGTTCGGCCTCCGTACGCTTCTCGTCTCCTTACTCTACGCCCTACGCGCGCGTACGTGCGCAAACTGCTGCCTGGTCATCCGATGTGCACTCTTGTTCCTTCTTCTTCTTCTTCCTCCTCTTCTGTTTTTCTTTCCTTTAGATCTTCTTCTTCTTCGTGCTCCTGTTTCCTTCGATTCACTTTCTATCGATATATCCATGCATTTCCTATTGTCTTTTCCTTTTAACAGGTTCCTTCAAAGACGTCTACGTAGCTTCTATCTGTATGTAGTTCTCTATACGAGTGCCCTTCTTCTTCTTCTTCTTCTGTTTCTCCTCCAAGTTTTCTTCGATTCGCTTGCTGTCGATATATTTATGCTGTCTAATCGAAGATCATAGGAGAAAGATAAGTCGATCCGTAGCGATTGCTTGATTTTAAAGTCGTTTGGTATTTCAAGAAAGTATTTCAATGGGGCCAGATGAGAATCCAGCCTGATAGTTCTAAAGACGTATATGAGCTTCTTAGAAATAATCGATAAATTAAGAAAGTTTTGTCAATAAAACCAACTCAATGACATTGAAAATTTTACGATCTCCAATGATTGGTAGAATTGCGCACGAAAATACGTTTTTAATAATATCGTTCTGATTGAAAGTGTATCAAATTTTTATCGATCCTGCTGTTTTCAATTACGTTTGCCCTTTAACAAAAAATCTGTATATAGGTTTCTGCATGAACTTATTTCTTCTTCCTTTTCTTCCAATTTATACCCACGTTTTCTTCGATTCACATTCTGCCAATATATCGATGCTTTTGCAGTTCTATCTTCAACGATCTTCAACGATGTTTCTACATCTTTGCTCTGTATGAGATACATTTCCTTGTACGAGCTTGCCTCTTACATTTATGGAAGTCGGAATATTTTCTTGAAAAATGATTTTGTTTCCTGCCTTAGCGACGTCAACCTGGCTACTACGCTTCTACCTCTTCTTTCATCTTCCGCATCTTCTTCTTCTGCTGCTACCGCTGTTACCTACTTCTTCTTGTGCTTCCTTTCTTGTTATTCTTTTTATCCTTGACTTACGCATCTTTTTCTGCTAGTTCGCCTTCGATTTTCTTTTCCGCTTCTGCTATTTCTTCTTCTTCTTCTTCTTCTTCTTCTTCTTGTCCCCCTGTCCCGACCCCCATACCTGTGGCGGTAAAATGACACGGACCAATCGCTGCTGCAATTTTGTAATCACCACCGTCTGGTCTTGGGACGCTTCTTACTAAAAATAGATATCGAGAAAGATCGCTCCGGGCGAGCGGAGCACGACCAGTCACCGAAAAGTTCCTTGATTACAACCCCCTTTTGCTCGATGAACCTGACTAAGCAGAGATCCAAGGTTCTTTCGTATCGCCAAGGTCTTAGCAATATCGTTTCCTATATTTTACAATTTCTCTCTCTCTTTTTCATTACAAAATAATTCGTTTACAAGGTCAAGTAATATTTTTGGTTAGAAATTTTTGGTTGGAATCTCTCTTATGTTGCTGAACGTAATCAACTAGAGGTTCACGGTCTTTCGGTATTATCTTTGGGTACAACCAACGGTGTTTCTTCTACTTTACGGTCTTTTCTCTTTTCTCTCTTTCTTTTTTATCGTATTAAGGAACAATATGATCCAAAATACTTCAAACGGATATTTTCGTGTATCTTGAGAACTTTCGGTTGCAACTCTTGTGCAAGACGATCATGGTCAAGGTCTTGCAAACGATGTTTCTTCCATTTCACGATCACGCGATATCTAGTTCAAATATCCTTTGCACGCAGCGAACTACTGCGAAGAATTGGCCGTGAAGACCGCGACGTCGCGAATAATTTATATGAAAGATCAGCAGGAGAAAAAGAAATATTGGAAAGGGGACATGAAAGTGCAGGATGGTCCCTAAGAGGAAGAAGAGGCCGCTAATCCATCCATGAATCGAACAAAGACGAGGCTAACGGATGCTGGAACGAAAAAGAGTAATACAGAACGAAAGAGAAAGATTCGCCTCCCTTTACGTATTATGTGCGCACACATAGAAAACGAAGAACGACGAACGAGGACGAAAGAAACGCACAGAAGATGGGATAAACCTATATATCAAATCCTAAAGAAGAACAGGGAAAACGTGATAAATGAAAGAGATAATAAGTTATATACGTTACAGCTTTTCTATCGTAAAAGAGAGAAAAAAGGGCAAAGAGAAATAGAAAGAAAGAAAGGAAGGAAGGAAGAAAAAGAGGAATAAAAAATGAAGAAGAAACGCGAAGAAGAATAAAAGAAAAAGAAAAAGGAATAAAGGATGAGACTGAAAACGTGGAAGAAGAGTGACAGAGAAGAAGGGAGACGGAAGGGAGAAAGAGTGAGAAGGGAAGAGAAAGAATGAGCCCGGGTAAGACGGTAGCCCGGTGATTTGTATAGGGCCTCTCGTATTCCACCTCCCGCCCAAGCGTCTCCGCCGCACGGCGACTTGGGACCCAGGAATGTGGAAGGAGGACTCCGAGGACAGGAATCGTCGACGCTGGCGCGCGCGCACTCCTCAGTTCGCTGGCGCGGGTACAAGGGATTTGGAGGACGATGGTAGCGAGTTGAAGCGAGTGGAAGCAAGTGGAAGAGAGTAAAACATAGCAGAAGAGAGTAAAAGAGAGTGGAAGATCGAGGACGGAAGGGCAGAGGGGTGGGGAGTAGGCCTCTGCGGAGCAGAGAATGGGTCTCAGCAGGTCCGTTGGATATATACCTCGATGAAGCTAAGGCTGCGTCACATCACAACAGGGCTTCAACGTCCTTCCTTCCCCTCCATTACACATGCCGATCTTTCTCCTTCGCCGATCTCCTCTCGTAAGCAGCACCTCCTGTGCACCATTTGCCGAACGTTAGCGGTCCCTTTTACTCTTCCTTTTCTTTTATCTTTCTTCCTTTTTTTTTTCTCTTTTCGTTTTCTTTGTTTCTCTGCTCCTTTTTGGAATTCTTTCGCAGCATTTTTTATATCGTCTTGGCACGTTCTTCTCTTTTTTTCCTTTTGTTCCGTTTAGTCCTTATATTATCTTCTGGTTCTTCTTTTCAAGCTGTTCCTTTTTACTTTCTTTACGCTCTCTTTTCTGTTTCGTTGCGACGTCTCGTAGAATCGAAAATCGTAGTAAAATCGAAATAGGATCGTTCCGATGAATTCGGAAAAAAAGAAAGAAAAAAAAAAAGAGAGAAAATTCCATCGGCGAGGAATGCTCGTCGGTGTTCTCCGTCTCCTCTCGTCTTTCTTTTTTGGCCATCCTTCCATCTTCGTCGAGTTTCCCTTCTTTTTGCGTTTCTTCCTCGTGGGCCCTGCCCTTCCTCTCTCGCTTCCTCTCTCGCCTCTTACCTCTATCTTTCTCTCATCCGCATCGCCCTTCGGGTCTCCCTTTCTGGCATTCGTGGTCGTAACAACGGGGACACGTGTCCACGAAGCGAAGCCTCTCACATGAATGGGTCATTCATAAGGTGTAATGGCGTTTTATAAATTAAAACGCGTCGTCGTTTGATTTATATTACGCGATCGCTAATGAAACCCCGTGCATGTCGAACGGAACGGTGGTGAGGGTAGGGTGGGGGAGGCGGCAATACAACAAGGTAAAGGGACGAGGGAGGTGCACCGAACCAATCCAGGAAGGCTCGTCCGTATTACGGAGGCAGTTTTAGGGTTCTCCGCGATACATATGTATATCGGTTAGCCAGTCGACGTCCTTAGCTAAACTTCTGCCTGTTGTCCTCTTTCATTTTATCTTCTTTCGATCGACGAATCCATCCCAGCTACCAATCAATCGCGTCTTTTTCCCCTTTTCACTTTCTCGTCTTCTTTAACTTTGTTTTTTCGCCATGCTTTATTTCATTTCTTCCTTTTCTTTCTCTTCTTTCCTTCCTGTTTTCTTCCAGGCAATCCACCGTCCTCGTCTCTATTTCTTCCTTCTCTCTTACCTTCCTCTTGCAACCTTCCTCATCTTCTATCTCGCTTCAACTTGTACTTTGGCTGCCGAAAGGCACACACAGTGCCCGTTCTCACTCGGACGTATACATGGCGTGTTTTGTTCGTCGGAATAATTTGATCGGGATGAAATATGCGATGAGCTCCAGATAGTGGCCTCCGGTGGAGGAGTGGTGGCCGGTGCTGGTGGCGCTGCTCTTGGTACACCGTGCTTCGCTCTCCTCTGGTAGTGATGGTGCTAGTGGAAGCAACATTTTATCCCCCTCGGTCCGCGTTCAACGGAACTCCATCTATCTTCCGTAATGCAACGCGAGGTCCGCTTCGTTACTCGCTGCTACGAACGTGTAATAACCTTCTGAAAACTCTGTATACAATTTCGCTGCATATCCACAGCTCTCGTCGAGCGTCGTTCTACGGCACATCGAATTTTTTTATTTTCCATCTATTTTTGTACCGCGCGATTCTGCTTGACCGATAGAACGCGTAAACTTTATGCAAATTTATTGTATCTGGGTCTTTAATTTCGACGCGTCGAGATCTACGAGAGACGCAAGAAAAATGCCATAAATTCGATGCGACCCAAAACGTAGAAAAAGTACAGTCCTGTTCTGGATTCCGCGGTGGAACAGCGAACGCGTTGCTTAGATATTTTTTCATCGAGAAACTTTATTTTCCTGATTTTGTTCGCGTTCCACTGCTGCATGGTGAAGCCTGTAACGCGAGCAACGGCAAATGTTCGATCGAAGATCGAGAGATTAGTGCAAGTACGATGAAAAAGCAACGAGAATATGTAAATGCAACGTCTGGACGTTGAAACGTAAGTTTTCTCATCGAAGAATCTTACTTTGAGGATTTATATCGTTTCGTAGGTCAGTTTTATACCGAAGAATTTCCTAAATGCGAGGCGTAGTAAGAAGGTAACGATACTACGCAACTTTAACGCGAAATGCAATCCTTCTTGTCGAGAAGCGTCGTTTTTCTCGCATTGCTTCGCGTAACGCTGCATCTACGCGCACTTTAATATACAGATTTGTAACACAAGAATGTAGACGTTGACTCGTAAAAGATCGATTTTTAATATGTTCATGGGGTGGTGTGCCACGTCTAAACATAAAAGTGTAATCTTTTTTATCTCGCTTTACCGAGTCTTACTTTTCCAATCCTAATCGGTAAAGTCAGTCATGGTGTTTCATGTTCTAACGTTTTTCTCGATAAATTTGATCGAGAGATTATTATTATCTTACTATCGGAGACTGTCGGGTCTTACGAATATTTTAACAGCAACTCTATTTCCGTCTTAAATACTCCATAAACGCATAAATGTTCATAGACTGATTATTAATCTTGTCAGTTGTCAGTATCGATGAATTTTTCACGCCATTAAGTTAGTGATTCGTATCGAGTATTCTATTGGGTTGGCAACTAAGTGATTGCGGATATTGTCATTAGATGATGGTATTGACAAAATCCGCAATCGCTTAGTTGGCAACACAATATGAGCCACTGAAATCCCATGTAGCGTATTCCTTTTGAAAGATAACGCGCTGTTTAACGATGGAATGCTACGATTAACGCCGAATACCACTCGTGTGACTGGCTACGGAGACTCGTCTTCGGTTGTAATTATCACAAAGAATGAGAAAAAAAAAAAGAAGAAGAAAGATAAAAACGAGCTCGTCTATCAGATCTGAAAATAGTATTCATCTAAAGAACCATGTACAATATAAATCTTTATCGTGTAAGGCGTAAGGAAAGCGATCCATCAAAAGATACCATATAGATTACGCATCTGTGCATTCCTTTAAAATTCTTCACACACTCTCGTCTTGAAGGCTGAAAGATGATATATATATATATAAAGAAAAAAGAAAAGAAAAAAACAGAAGAATTTCAATGCGATTATGCATGACGAAAGACGCACAATAGTATCTCGATCCAAATGATGATTACACGTTATAGCAAACGCATTCCATTCTTTTAAAATGGAACGAAGTAGGCGAGACTCGCTATGATTTCGTACAACGTTCAACAATCTCTGGTTAATAGTTCCTCGAAATCATCCTTCTGCGCTGCAAGGCGTGTATTTCTTAAATATACGGTTCTGCTACGAAAGATTTATCATACGCGTGTCTTAATTACTTTGTTACGTTTGCTCGGTGAGTGTGACGATGCAAGATCGTAAAATCAGCAAGAATCACGATAATACAGCGTTTAATAAGAATAAATAAGCATTCGTTTGTTCGAGTGCAACTAACGTATCAACGAGAAAAAGAAAAGAAGAATATGTGCTAGTACATCAGGTTGTAAGCAACAACAGAAAGAACTTGAGGAATTTTCTTACAAATATCCTGTTTTCTTTCGCTTACGATCATTGATGTAAATACGAGAAATTCTCCTTTTTCCGTAGGAATGTACGCTCGCATAAATGGCTTCGGTTGTAGCAACATATCGTTTGATCGAACTTAAACCTAATTAAACGTAATTTTGCTAAACTTTCGTTTCAATAAACCGAGTTCTACTGTACTTTCCTAATATTTAAATTAAAAAAGACATACATCGCTTTGCTGGCCGCTGTTCGCTGCTCGATTAGTCGTTCGATTATAACGAAGAGAACACGCGCGAGTCGCGCGTTGCAAAGGACAGCTCTTTCGCGAGTATTTCTCAGACACGAAAGGACGAGGCGAAAAGAAATGAAAGTGATCGATGGAAAAGAGCGTTTTTTCTGTCGCGGCAAGGATTCGCGCGCGAGCGCGCGCTTCACGACGAGAAAAAACCGCGAGGGAACGATCCCCATAAACCCGTCGGTTTCCCAGAAAGAAACAATGTTCTCCCTCTCTTCCCGTGGCGCAGCAATGCGCCGTAACCGTAATTACACCCGTAATCACCCCTGATTGCCGAGAGAGGGACCTGGTCTCCTCTCTACCTTCGCACTCGCTATCTCTTCCACGTTGTAGCATATACACTTCTGCCAGTCTGTCCAGCAAAATGCCAGTCCTTTTCCATGGAATCTGATCCATGCCAGTTATTTTCCCATCTAGGATGATCTTCGTAGTTTCTCTTCATCGTGGAAAATTAGAACTGACGAATGAATAGAGAATGTAGATTTACGACCATTAGGTTAAATAAGTGCTACGTGATAGTCGGATCACGCACTGCTCAAAATTAGCAGATTGTTTTTCGCGCATTGCGTCCGTTATTTGCGTTTCTACATTTGTTCTTAATCTCTGTTACGTCATCGTACGAATAATGTCTATCTATCAAGCTTGTATGAACTTTTATGTTTAGTACGAGTGACAGTGAAAATTGTATCATTGATAAATTAGCGCGTTAACGACCGCTGATGTAACGTTTGGTTTTCTCGCGACCAATGTATAACCTGGGACCATTGGTACAGTTGAACCGATGTTATTAATAAAGATTTATAAATTATAAGTTACAGGTTACTAGTATCGATACATTTTCCCGCACAACGATAATAGGCTTCGTAACTAAAGGAAAAAATTTTACAGGTTACAAATTACGATGGAACTTTATACCATCGCGAGAGAGAAATCTATAATCGACGATTTGTAATTTATCTTCGCAGATTGCATTTATATCGTCGTATTTAATTCTCTAGATTAATTATGATACGTAACCTCACAGTATGATGAAAAGAACCACCAGACGTTTCCCTTGTTACGTAAATTACCAAAATAACGATATAGGTATGTTACTCTAAATTGCCCTAGAAAATCTCACATACCGTTTCATCTTCAACGAACAGATAGAATGTACCTGATTGCTGTTTCCACCCTCAATCCCAATAGGTAACTTACCTTGGTAACACGCATTGAATACATACTTGTCCATCTTCCATTCACGAAAGAATGCAGTCCCATTTCTCGGCGATTAGTCTGTAGCACATTTCCACCGGGATGATCGCGAGTGGTGGATTCTCTTTGGACTTTACGCGAACTCGGGACAACGTTTTTCCCTCCCTTGTTCTTTTTCCTTGCATCTTCGTCTCGGGGGTCGTAAAAAAGTAAGAACGTTGCCTATGCTCGTTCTGGGCGTGGCGGTCGACAAAAAGAAAAGAGAAAAATGAAAAGAGAACAAGATCCAGTGGAAAGGAGAAAGGTAGAGAAAAATAGAGAAGAGAAAAGGGAGAGAGAGAGAGAGAGAGAGAGGATGAAAGAGAGAGGAATGGGTTCGAAGACAGACAAAAAGGAGGATGAAAAGGGAAGCGAGACGAAGAAAGATAGAACGACGTAAGATCTTGCTTCGTCCGTGACTGGAGGGAATCTCTAGTGGGATAAGGTGGACCCCATGGGCCCCGATGGTTGGTTACACGAGGGCCAGGGTTAGCCCTCGGGCAACATTCCCCGGTAATGGTCGGGTTATACCTCGGGTAACACAGGTGCCCTCGGCTACGGAGGGAGAGATCGCACAACCAAAGAACTCCGGAGCTGACTTACGACTTTCTCGGTTCCTCAGCCACGTTGGGATACATCCATCTATCTTCGACGATTCCGGTGCCAATTCCGGCGATCAAAAACGGGGAATGCTAGTAGCCGTTGGAAGGAGAGAAAGGAAGAAGCGGAACCAGAGCGCTACAGGTGAAACAGGCAACGGGGCTATCCGCTTTCGTCCGTTCATTTTTCCCAACTGCTCTATGTTCGAAAGAAAGATAACGCGCAAACGGAGAAACGAGGAATCAGGAAAACATTATTTTTTTATTATCTTTTGCAAAGTTCAGCCCCGTTCATACACGGACTTACGGAAGTATTCGGACGTTTCTTTCAAATTTCTCCTGTGTTACTTACAATCGATGGGTATTATGTCATGACGCTAGAGGTGACTTATGGTTACATTGGACGAAAAGATATATCTATAAAAACATAGTGATAATAATAACGAGAATAAAAATAAAAGGATGTAATATTACAGCGATAATATAAATAAAAACTGTGGCTGTAGCATCGCATTACCTCAATCTGTTCAACAGATTTAGAAGAGTGTGTTCTTTAAAGTCTAAGCATACGGTTGTTTGTACGAATTAAATAGTTTTGATACAAAGCGTTAAAGCGTAGATCAAAAACGATAGGACGTAAATGAGAATGATATTTCTCGTTTGTTGTGCCCATTACGCAGGAGTAAAATTTTAACTATCGTGTTTCGAGTGTTATCCGATCCTATTTTAACTCATTAAGGACCAACATTGTCTTAACGAACCACACGTTGCTTAGATCTTATTAATTTGAGGATCCAAAGGTCTTGCACTCTCGAGGATAGATTTATGGGACACAGATATCTACGAGAAAGGTCCTTTTCCTACCTACACAGATACCTACGAGAAGACACCTGAAGTAAAAATTAGATCGACATTTTAATTCCAAATATCATCGTATCATTGGTATATATATCGAGACGGAGGAAAAAGATGGAGAAGAAGAAAACAAATGACTTGTATTCGAAGATCGGTAGCGTTGTAGTGAAAGCAATGCTAAAACGAGTATGTACGTCGATCGAGTATAGATCGTGATGGAAGTTGGCGATAATTGCACATATTTTAGCATCAAAATGGAGAAAGAAGGTCGATAAGAGGAAAAAGAAGGTCTTTTATCCAAAAATTGGCAGCTTCGTAGTAGAAGGCAATGTTCGCGGTATCGTCGAAAGGCCTGGAAGAACGGTAATTCGAGGTACATTTTTCGTGGGTTTCAGGTCGCTTTACAATGCCTGCTCCAACTTTTCTTTTTAATGACGCTGCTGACTCTCTTGCCGGCCGCAAGAAATACGATGTTCTGACCTTCTTAGGTCGCCACCCCCAACCTTCTTCTCCCGTCTGCCCTAACCTTCCTCTTCTTTCCTTCATCTTTCTTCCCTTCTTCGTCCTTCGCCTTATTCTTCTTCTTTCACCTCTTCTTTTTCTGCTTCTTTTTCTTTTCTCCCCCACGTCTTACCCGTCTATTCTTCTTCTTGTTGCTCACTCTTTCCTCCTCCTCTTGCCCTCCTTCGTTTCCTTTTTTTCTCTTGCTTCCTCTTCTTCTTCTTCTCCTTCTTCTTCCGCTTCTTCTTCTTTTTCTCCTTCTTCCGCTTCTTCTTCTTTTTCTCCTTCTTCTTCTTCTTCTTCTTCTTCTTCTTCTTCTTTTTTTGATGCTAAAGGGAAGGCAGCAGGAAGGAAAGTAGAAAGGAGAGACGTCGGCGAGAGGGTTCGGGTTGAGCCTCTTCAGCGCGGAGAGTGCATTACATCCCCCCGATTCCTTCTTTCATCCTTGGCCGGCTCCACCGCGGAATGTGGCTCGATCCGCTCCTTCGTGTCTGAAAGGCAGCATGGCCAGCATGCCACACGTGGCACCGGACGTCGACGAGGTGGACGGCTCACGTCAGTGTATCTCGGGCAAATCGAAATATGCTAAATACAGGGTGTCCGAGAATCTCCGAGTTCTACTTGCTTCACTGTAAAACGGAGCAAGAGATGGAAAGAAAGAGAGAAAGAGCATAGGAACGAGAGAGGAAAAGAGAAAGAGATACGTAATGTGTTGATGGTGGTGAAGTGGATAGAAAGAGAAAAGAGGAGAGAAAGATGGAGATGGAGTGGGAGACAGAGTAGGGGAAGCAGGAAAAGAGGGTGGGGAGAGGGCGAAGGAGAAAGAGTCGAGAGAAAAATCGAGGCGCGGCTGTTCGAACACGAACGACACTACCCGGACCGGCTTCACGACGTGGAGTTTTATTGAGGAGCAGATGTTTGAAACGTAACCTATAATGATTCCACACTATATATACGAAACGCTGCTTCGGATATATACGATCCTCGTATATACGGTTTATGGTTTTACCGATGAAGGAGCGTCACGATAACATATTTTATTGCGGCTACGCCGATAATGGTAGTCGGGATGAACAGTTTCGGTCACTGACATCTCCTGGCATCCTTTATAGGTCGCGGCGAGGTTTATGCGTTCCGTGAAAACTGTTTCGTGACGCTTCTGTGAAACGGCAAAAACATGCTGGAAATTGCCCGATCGTCGGTAAGAGATTACACTGTTTGGTAATTGTCATGCGCAGAAGCGTCACTCGGAGTATCTTGTTTCGCGAATTTAGGTTAGGTTTTCAGGTTAAATCGTGCGTGTAATTTGATATCGCGCGTTTTTCGTACGAGGCTAAAAAATTAACGCTAATTATTAAAGTTAAAAATGATAATTATCTTTCGTTTTTCGATGGTGAGTAAAATAATGCGCGTAATATCGTACGATTATTGTATTTTTGTACCTTTCGCAGTTAAAGAAAAACTAAAAGCACATATGTGCATATATGCCGGTATCTTCCAAGAGGTTAGCACGCTTCGTTTCACGTGCACCATCCATATACACGTGTATGTACGTATTTACATAAGTACGTATACCTAAGGTAAGAAGTTTACCAGATACAGAGACATATTTCAATTTATTCCTCGAACAAGCTAAATCGAGGATACATTTAAATGATAAATAATTAGTTACGATAGATCGAGTTGAATTTTTGTATAATTTATCTCATTTTTGAAATTCTATAGGAATTGTAATTTTCATGAAATCGAAAACCTGAAGTTTCCTGGCTCTAAGAGCGATTCTGTCCAACTACGCTCATCAAACTAGTAACTACGTGTCAGAAGATGCAAGGATCTATGAAAAATATTTGATGCTTTAAAGCGAATCTTATCTTTTTCATCCAGTACTCGCGAAAGAATTTCAATTTTCTAATGAAAATATTATCAATAGATCGCGGATATTGACACAGATCCATATTTTTGTAAACGCAGCTACAGAAGTGGAAGTTTAACAAAGATTTATACTGAAACACTTACAATAAGTGATAACTCTACTCGAAATATTTTACATATGTTTGCGTAAATATTAATGCATCGAGGATCTAGTGCCTCGTTCAGGGCTGTAGGATAATCAAATTAACTAATTTTACAATTTTATATTACATAGGATAATCAACTGATGTGTAATCTGTATAATTCATTTGTAGAATTCCATTATCAAACTTGTTGGTGTTATGCAAAAGTATTGTTCTCAACGTTGATAACTTGTAACATGAGAAATTTCATTAATAACGTTGATCCAATTGTGCCAGAGAGTCTTATACTTTCTTTGAAGTATATCTACAAAAATGTTTATTCTTGTAAAGGGGAGAACTGTTACTTATTTCTAACTTGATGTACATCTTGAAAGTTCCTATTTTACGTCTCGTCCTTTTTAATATCAAATTGGCTTAAAAAAAATTGACGTACCTCGCTTTCAATTATGCGATATCACAAATGTATCGGATGTCCTGTTCGATCTATAGCAACGATATATAAATATTTAACGTTAGTAAACACGTATAAACTAACCAGAAACTAATAGCTAAAGGCAATGCCTATTATTTTCTTATAGAATCGATAAACAATTAATCGTATTTCATTAATCGTAATACAAGTTTAAGAAAATCTTGCTGTCCGATCTGTATTTTGAAAACTGACCGAAGAAATAACTTTGCCGTAATGTATTCGTATTTTCATTGCAACTCTTTAACAAAGTTGTAAATAATCCACGTTTGTACGACACTTTTGCCTGATTATACCCATAGAATACACCGACAAAGATCGTCCTGTAAAAAATCCTGTATGAAATATCAAAATACTCGTCACGATATTTAGTAGGTGAAACAAATTTCCACGCGGCTCTCCTTCCTTGTTTTAGTCGCGTTCGATCTGTAACCTAGCAATTGAATTGTATAAAAAATAGTCAGGTGTCCAGATACCTCTGATCAGTAGCGTAAACACGCACAATGCGACATAGCGCATAGCGCATGATCGTGGCGCGCAAAGGAGGCTCAGTCCCGAGTTCCAAGCTCCAGATCGAGTTCCAGTTCGGAAAGCGCGTCGCGTTGTCGCGCCATGAGGGTCTGAGAGTCGAGTGTCTGGCCCCATGTGGGCAGGACAGGTTTGGGGGCCCTCTCATTCACGAACATCTCCTCGCCGACAAGCTCTTTCATTGTTTCGCTCGTTTAGGGGTATCGGCATTTCGGACCATCAGCCGTGCAAAAAGTCGAGCGAGGAGAATGGGTCTTCGGGCTCCACGCAACGACCATATCAGGGCACCGTGAACGCGTATGTGCGCCCCTTGTACGGGCCCATTTAGCCCGACCGAAGTCTCCGAATGTCGCGGGCCGAAGCTGTTGTCCATCGGTCAGCCGCGTATTTGCTCCGCGATTATAATAAAGGAACAGCGTCGCTACCGATAAAATTAATTTGTCAGACGGCCTGGATGCCGCTGGCCGCTGATATTTCTTGCGTGAAAAAAACTTTGGCATCAGTTGGAGAAATTGTAGAAGGATTTTATTTGAAGATTTGGCGGCTAATTCGGAAATTTCCAGAGCATTATCGAGATTCATAGATGATGGTAATTGAAATATTTACACGCGGGTGTAACGCGAATGTTTTGTGAAACGAATGTGTTTCAAAAATTGCGTGAATTTGATATTTTCTTTCTTGATAATACGTTTGAGATTTTCTTCGACGATTAAAAGAAACGTACCTAACGAACGAAGGTAGCTGATTAATCATTATTTTTCAATGTTTCAGACGGCGAGTACCTTTTCGTCGATCCCGAGAATAAATTAAGCAAATACGCACCGAAAAACTGGCGTAGCTCTCATACATACGTAAGTACCTGACTTGTCGCAATACAACGTTATCAAGAATATCGAAATAATTCCCGGTAAACAAGACCGTGGAATATCGTCTACATTGTCCAAAATACTTGTTCCATCACGAGCTAACTTAAGTTTTATTTGCATCTTTTTCGATCCATTTACATCGTCGAATTCTATTTCTTCGCATTGTCAAGTTTTAAATAATGAAACGAAAGGGATGGCTATCGAGTGTTGAAATTTCACTCTACGCGAATTTTGTTTGTAATTATCGCGACATTTTTGCAAAATTTCGTTTATTTTTCATGCAATATCGAATAAAATAATAACGATCGCGTTCGTTCGGCTTTATTGATTCTTAAGGCGAAGAAATTTCGTTCTAAAGTGTTTCACCCACAGTAGCATTATTACAATTTCTCGATGACGGCTTTTTAGAATGAGTGAAACACGCTATTTCATCGTAACAAAGTGCAAGAACAGAAAATGTGAACTGTACGGTAACTTGATGGTCGCCTGGCCAAGGTCTGTCGCATAATGCATACTTAAGGAATTCATGGGTTTAGATGATTCAGATGTGTATTGGACGTGTAGTCGACTAAATCTGATACGTTCAAGAATTATGTGCAAGCATTTAAAAACCGGGCAAGTTTCGCGATGCGTAAAAAAAAAGCTTGTCTCTGAATGTCACTCAATCAATGAATTTAATTATTATTTAACATGTGTAACAACACCATTACATAATTTAATCTGAAATAGGAAACGCGGTCGACGCTTTATATAACGCCCCTTGTAAATTGCATTAAGATAATTAAGGTTCTTTTTTCCATTTGCTTTATCAATACTTAATTAAACGCCTTAACTTTCTGAAAACTACGTAGATTTATTGATATGTTAATTAGTTTTCGAATACTTACATCATCCGTCAAAAGTGTTGAGACACTTTGAAAAAGCAGTGCGTTGTACCAGGGTTAATCGCAATTACGACTAAATCGAACTGCAATAATTTTATTCTTTATAATCATCACAGTCATGGATAATATTAGTATGTTATGACTCGATAAATTTAATTTTAGAAAACTAATATACAGTAATAAAACTGGTGTTTGTTATTGTCAAATTTTGAGGAATTATCTTGGCGCTTGACGAGCTCTTCATCTTCAGGTTCTTTAATTTTTGAATGAAACTTCTTCTAAACTGATAGAAAGGCTTTGGATGTCAATGCAATTCGTGATATTTAAATAATAGTAAATGTATGTAATAGTACACATAGTGAAGAGTAAAATATATTACTGCCATGTTTTGCCAATTTGGATCTACAGACTAATTCCATAAGAATGTAGTAGCTATTACTGTTAATTATTAATTTGGTTCTAGTAGATATATAGTAAATTAGGATATATGTAACTTTATGGAATAAACTGTAAAAAAGATTATAGTAGGCGTAAGCATCAAGTTTATAAAAAGATACAGTACGATACGACACAACAATTAGTAACTTGTACAGTTTGCTGAAATTTATATATTGATAGTAATAAACAAGAGAGAATAACAATATAATATGTTATATACTATAAATCGATGGAAGTTTTCAAATACTTACGAGTGGTAGCGTATACATCGTTGTATGCTTCTAAAAACTTCAACGAGAGACAATTTTTACTCGAAAAGAAAAAGACGAGGAATCGTAATGATTATGCAAATAAAACAGCATCGGGTTTGTCATTCGCTACAGACTGTTACAAACTCGCAAAAGCGAATATATCCTAAATTACCGAGTACAAACAAGAACATTTAATTTCCGTGTTACATACCTCGAAATTTACGAAGCAATGAATCCTCGGGCGGAACGATAATCGTTAATTCTCATTTAACGCGCTTAAATAATTTTCAACGATTTACACGATCCTGCCGTTCAAAAGAAATAAAAAGGAATATACACGTTATATCGATTACGTCGATGTCGATTCCTTCGAAAGGAAGGAAAAAGAAAAAAAGAAAAAAGAAAGAGATTCTGATTTTTATATTCCACGAGACGAAACCTTGAAATATCACAATAATTTCTGAATTTATGTTACGCAACAACGAACGCACCAACCGTGTGGATATACACGCATAACGTGTATACGCGACTGGGTCGAGAGAGCTGGAATGGTACGTCTCGCCGTGGCGCGCTGCACCGCGAGGAATCGAGAAAAAGACGATTTAAGAGTAAAAGAAGCGAGCACGCTCGCGGCGAAAGGAGAAGGGTGCGTAGAAGGCCCTCTTCGGCCAAATTAGCATTTCCATCCGCGGGTGCACGATGGCGGCCGTGGTTTTGCCCCGAGGGTAGCGCTAAACGAGCGTACAACGGCAGTCCTCTTCAAGACGAGTAGCTTCGCAATAGACTCCGGCAACTCGTCGTCACCATCACGGATGCCGGTGTGCGTTGCTTTACTTCTACCTCGGCAGCCCCTGGTATCCCTGTGCAGTTGATGAACTGCCTCTCGGTGCTTGTTTATTGCCGAGATTTTTTAAATTTTCTACAGCCGGTTATCGTACGCTGAACTATACTTTGGTTGCCTCTGCCTCTTTATTACTGATATTTTCTATATTTGAAGCAAGTACGCATCGTACTATTACGCGTACAATTCTGTTCTTATCGTACGACAAATCGAACTTCTGCTCTTTCTGCACGTTCGATAAATTTCGTAGGTTTCCGACCAAGTTTATCGAACGGAAATGTTTGTCGTATAAATAACATTTCTATAAATTACATTCGTTTGATTTAGGTTTTACGGTCTATAATTTAGACTTGGAAAGCATTAAACTTTAGTACACGTATACATATTTTCTAATTCTTACTTATCAGAGGATAAATCGTAGATGAGATATTCCATCCCTTTGGCCACCTCTCGTTCTTACTAGCGACGTATCTTAGATTTTGTGCAGAAAGTTACCGAAGTGCGGAGATTATCATACACGTAGCTGGGTCGTACTTTAGTTATTCTATGTCTTTATTCGTCTTTTACTTTCATTATGGGCTGAATTATGGTTTGATTGGACTTTTGCTTTCGAATGCTACTATTCGTTCTTTATATTTCGTGCATGTGTCGTTAATTTAGTTGTAGTTGAATTGTAGGAAATTCTATTGCTTCTTAATTTCGTTTCTTTTCGTTATTGTCGTTGCACATGCAACTAATTGATTATTGTTAAACAAACGTAAAAAATATATCGATAAATATGCTTCTCGCAAGATCCAACCGATTTCTTCACACGTTTTTATGCTTAATACCCAACAAATGTTAAATTTAACATATTTCGCCTGTTAGAATTGTTTCTGTTATCAAGAGATGAAGTGTACTCTAACGATCATTTATCCATAATTTTCTCGCTTTCTCTTTTAAAATACTCTGATTAAACGCAATCCTAAAACGAATCAACAAGCGATAAAAACCACGTACATCGCGTGTGATCAGAGTTCGTGAAGCGCACTTTATCCGTATGAAAAGTCTTTTAATATTGAAATACCTTTTAAAAATGAAACAAATAGTTCAATTCCAAAACCACGGACTTTATCCCAATAAACATGCTCGTAATCGCACGCTTGTCATCTGCAAATAATCGAATATCCTTACATCGTATCGCAGTCCTCGTCGTTCTTTTCTCTCCAAAACAATTCCAACAATTCCACGGAGGACAGTTTGTTGCCCCGTTCGGTTAGAACCGCAGGAATTTGTCAATAGCGTGCAACACGTTCGATCGTCGAAGGAGCACGAGCAGGGAGTTGACCGGTGGAAATTACGGATCCAAGGGTTCTTCGAGTGAGAGAATGAGAGAGAAACGAAGGGAAACGGGAGAGAAGGAAACAGAGAGTGCCGCCTCGTGCGATATCTTCGTATCTGCTCGGAGCGGTGGGACCCCCGTTTCGCTAATGACGGTCCACACCAATAACCAATAAATACTGGCCCGGTAAAACCGGGCTACCGGACTACGTGCTTATCTCGAAGGTACATCGGCTGCGAGGATTTTCTGTAGCCATGCGAGAGGTCCTCGGCTATTAAAACTGGGCTCCTCCCCTATCGGCACTTTCTACATTCCAACTTTATACCTGTGACCCGTGACTATGTCTTTCTTTCTGTAATCGAGAAGCGATATCCGAAAGGGAATTTTTGTTCAGAAAAAGAAAGTACGATCGGCGAGAGTGTACATCGTTGCATATTCTCTTTCGGCTTGAAATTATTTCATCGTTTTTTTTTTTTTTGTTTCTCTGTTTGCAATTAGCGAAACGTTCGACGAATACTAACTCTTTGATATAGTAACGAAAGGACGAAGAATTTGAGATATTGGATTTAGAAAATAATTATTTGTTTACGTTCGAGATTTTTCACACTTTTGGTATCGGATACAAGAAGTACCACCTTTGACTTTTCATAGAAAATAAATAACAATAATTGTGTTATGTACGATGATATTTTAGATACGAATTTTATGATATTATGTATCGTATAAAGTATTTTACTCTCAAGTACCATAATCCTGATTTGAACGATGTCACCGATACAAACATCTAGCTAATACGAATTGCCAATATAAGTCACGAAATAAGGTTTGTCTATCTTCCTTCGATCATTCGCTATCTTTCTTTTCGTCGGCGAGATAATACAATTTTGCGAATACGTGGCATTAATTCTTTTATTGAATCATTTATTTTATCGAAACCTAGGTTAACAACGAACGTAAGATACAATTCATTGGTCGATGTAAAAAATCCTCTTCTGGAACTGTGCGTATGTAAGTACAGTTTCGATGGAATGTCTCATCTACGTACGTAGCTGAGCCAGCGTGTCGCACTTTCGATTTCCATCAACAGTTGTCGAAGACGTCCACTGGGACTTTCACGAGTAAGCTGTCTCCACGTGATCGGATGTCTGATATAATTGGTGAAACGATGTGGATTTGATGTTCGAGTTTGTGTACGCGGGTGTATAAATTTATTTTACACCTATAGAGGGATTAGCTTCTTTTTGTAGGGTCTATATTTTAAGTCTAAAATCTTGATTACCTATGTATATATGTATTAGGTAATTATGTGCGTTGATCTAATTACTTTGTGCCCTAATTTCTATGCATTGAACTATAATTAGAAAATCTGAATTTATTTATTATATTTTCGAACCATTAAAAATTCAGATTTTCTAATTATATTATTTAATGGTTCGAAAATATAATAAATAAAATAATTATCAATATGACTATGCATATGAAATCTTTCTTATTTATCCAAATATGGATTTTTATGCAAATTGAACCGAATAGTACTTAATTAATATTGCTTAATCTTTACTGAACTACATATGTCTACTTTGGATCCCTCATATGCATATTTTTGCATCTTCGATACATTCTGTTTGTTCTCTTAAAATTACTGGAATAAATCCTCTCAAAATACAGAATAATCTTCGATATTTTCTTTCAAAGATTTCTCTCTTCCGTGAAAAAGATTCAGCAATGTTGTTCCGCACGAGTAAATTTGTTCGAAGCACGAAATAATTCTCAGCGTTTTCTTTAAAATTTTGAAGTAGAAGAAGGCGAGTCGTACGTAGCGACGAGGAAGATCCATTGGTATGTGTGTACACACCACTGTACACGCGTTATACGTATAAAGTAGAATAGAACATGCTGTAGAAATACCTGCAAGTAGGCGATTACCGTTCTCCCCAATGGCTCTCACAAAGTGGCAACACGCCAAGCGTCAAGTAACAGCAGTAGTCAATATCAACAATACGCTCCAGAGAAGCCGTTCCAACACGTTAAATGTAACTGTGTAATCAATTTCATGCTGTCTCTGTTGTATCGAACGCATCGTCTATCGATGGTTGTCATTATCACAAAATTGCAGTTGCGTTGTCTACGAGCGTATCCTCGTTCATTTTCAACGGGAATTCATTTCTACCGTTCAATTCCCTCACGTGGAATGTTATGTTTATTAATCGGTTGTTTTCTATGTTTGGTGTCTCGCATTCTCGAAGAATCGAGTCAGAGTTTAACGCATTGAAATCCTACGTTGTGTTACGTTAACGCAATATTTCGTCTGTGTGATTTCTTCTTAGTCAGTTCGCATTATCGAACACCATCGAATGTACACGGTGAATATGCGAAGGAATTGCAAGAATTGAATTTTCTTAATTTTATAAAATTTCAAGAAATTGAAGTATCCTACGACAGACTTAAACAGATTTCCTATTCAGAATTATCACTCTACATCTAGTTTTAGCATCGAATAACTATTTTTCAAAAAACTACGAGTATACCTCAACTCGAAATTCTTGGCAGTATAAGAAAGTAATTTAGACATGTTGTTAATTTAAAACCAAACACGATAGAGATCGTAGCTTCGTCAAAAATTGCCTAGCACGTAGAAGAAGCAAAAAAAAAAAAAAAAGCAAAAATAAAAAGAGGATGACCAATCAAATTCTCCGATAGACAAAAACTTACCGCGGTTCAATAATCAACGCGAATAGCATCTGGCAGAGCTTCAATATCATTCACGTAATTGATACATGTACGTATATACGTATAACCAGTACGCTACAGACGTGTCTATAGTAGCCTGTCCCTATCGCGTGTATGCAAATTCCCGTGTGTTTGTCCTGGACTCTCAATTTTAGCGGCGACTGTACCCGCGGGCCATCCAGGAATGTCTGTGTACCGTGTAGTAGAAGTAACGTGGCGAAGGGTGGAAGGGTAAAGGCGGAGGAAGGACGAAAGAGAGTCGAAAGAGTGGACGTGGAACAGAAGTGGGAAGATGGAGAGGCATATACCGAGAGGTGGATTAATATTTATGGTTCATAAAATATGCGGATGGAGCCGACGGTATAATTTGCTACGATTTGACCGGAGGGTCTAGGTCTAGACATAACCGAGAAACCCTTCTCGGTTTAATTTTCGGCTACCGAATTTGGAGCGGGCTTCGTTATTGGTACCTGTCTCCCCTCGTTCCGTTCTTCGCCTCTTTCAACCTTCCTTTCCTCTCATCTTCGTCCTCTGTCGTCCTCCACGTTCTCCTCTTCTCGTTTCTTTTTACATTCTTCTCCCTCTCTTGCTCTCTTCGCTTTGCCTTCTCCCTATTCAGGTCTGTCTCTATCCGATGATGTATCATCGGTCAGCAGCCGTACACCTCCTGAAAAGTAAAGATGTATTAGTGCGTTAATACACCTTTACATCCTAATCTCTATGGGTGAAACCCACGAAATCCTTCTGATTGTTGAATTTCAATGGAGGACCGTTCTGATGGATCGAATAGGCGTGTAGGTGTGGGTGAAAAGAAATTAGGAGCGGATCGATGGTCGTAGCTGTATGTATAACGAACTATGTCTTGTGGAAAAACAGGCTACCGATTTTTGGATATTTTTTTGTTTTTATCGCGGGCTTATCTCGCAGTTTCGACATCATTTTCGTCATCGAAACGGTTCAAAATTTAACTCATTTTGGAAATTATATATGTGAAAGGAATATGGGAATTATTAAGATTCTCTTAATTAGTGACATACTTATTCGTGTTTAGATATATTTATATCTTTACGCACTGTATCGGATTATTAGAATCTTATACGATTTATTTAAATATTCACTAATGAACGTATACGTGTTTTCATCGTTTATTTTCTCTTCAAAACAACTTCTTTCGGCATTTTAATTTATCCAATGGGATTTCAGCGCGATTGTGTACAGGCATCCTGTATCAAAGGATTATACAGCCATAAGTTGGTCGAAAACATCTGTGTACAAATATAATTGTTACGTAATGTATCGTGCCACTAAAAAGTGATAAATGAGCATAATAAATATTATATCGGTATAGATATCAATTTCAGCAAAACACGTACTCAATTTTGTACGATTAAATCGTATAAAGTTAAGTTAATCGTATAAAATTAGGAAGATCAATTAAAATACACGTATTCTAACGTAATTTAGTGCAAAATAACGTTACAAACCTCGAATAGTCGGCTACCAACGTTAAAAAGAACGAAGAATAATCAAATTCAAAACATATTCCAACATATCGATATCTACGAAAGTTGCGAAACAGATGAAAGAAAAGAAACGGTGGTCCCAGTGAATTATACCGAGTCCGATGGATTTATCTTGTTATGAATCTTCGAATTCCGCGATCTCGAGCTGTACCGACTGAAATTCACAGATCCACGGCCGAGTTTAATCCGAATTCTCGATGGAACAGGCTACAGTAGCTACTGTGCTTGAAGACGCGTGGGCCGGAAGGCACGCGTGGGCATATTCACGATTTGGTGGTTTCTGCCCACACGTTACGACGATTTTTCTTTCCTCGTCACAGTTAAGCTTGATTCCTAGCTACATGCACGTAACGAGTGACGTTCAAGCGACGATTGCAATTAGTGAAAAATGTTCTGTACGTTACTCGAAAATCATTCGCTATCGTTTAGTAAATTACAAATATTTACCCGGGTCGTTGTATTAGGTTTAAAACGGTAATACAATTTCTTTACAAGAAAAACACTGGTAACTATACGATAATGCGAATCTTGTTAATCTACAATGAACGTTTAAGTAACATTCCGATCCATGTACTAATTGTTTCATAAAACGATCAAGACTTTCACAGTGTAACACGAGAGAAACTCGAGCAAGCGCGCGATATACTATAATTTCACGTGTAACGTAATTATCGATACGTTTAATATCCTGAAAGTTTAAGGTGTGCGTATTTCTCACATGTGATGGAAAACCAGAAAACTGGAAACGTAGAGAACCACGAAGATTAAAGAAGAATTATACTTTCGATCGTTCATTCCAAATTCCTTGTTATTTTATTACTTTGACCGAAAGTTAAGTACGAATCTGAGATACGCTTAACCGTGCTATAATCGAGAAACCAAAAAATTTCACTCTCCCCGTCGATTAATGTCTTTTAGTTCGAACCTCTTAATTCGTAGAAGAGGAAAAAGAAAAATGGTAAATTCGCGTATCAACATTGCCTATGTCGATTTTAATACATAAATTCTATAAATGCCATCTGTGTACCGTGTTCCTTACGTTTTGGCGAGAATCAAGTTTTAACGTTCGCGAGCAACTCCTCGCGACGGAATAAAATGAGAAGGTTCGGTCGTTGAGTCGACCGAGAGTGAAGATTTCTGCAACGGTTCACGATCCGGACGAATGCGATTGTTAAATACAAAACGATCTCGAGTATTATCGATTCACCGAGCGGATAATACGAGTAGAGTCTTTTGTTTGATTTAGTTGATCGACGCGTCGTGTCGCGTTACTTATTCTAGTTCGCGGGGAAACAATTTAATTATGAAAACAGATCATTGTCTTGGTTACCAGTACTGCCTAGAAGGTATAGAAAAGTTGGATTATGGCTAATAGGATGAATTCTATGTTGATTCAACGTGTTCATGTTACAACATTCTAGGATACACGGTCACTAGAATATACGCACTGACGTAAAATTCAAATGCAATTTGTTTACGGCGTTCATGGAATATGAGTTACCAGAGACTCACAATTGATACGTTGGCGAAATAAGAACGATTTTAGGATTGCACACGACTCAAACTTTATGGTACAATTTATCGAGTGATTGCTCAGACCGAGGAGTGCTTAGAATACGAATAATAAATTTATGAAATATTTCGTGTTATTTCAAATTTGTTTCGTACATTGTTTGATAAGTTTTTTTTAATTAGAACTCGTACAATTCCTTCTTGTAAATATATATATATTTTAATATTTCGTTTAAGACAAGTAAAATTGGAGTTAGTTTGAATGTAGCGGAAGGTAAAAATGAGTAAAGTGTAGCGTAAACGTTACTATCAAAAATTAGTAATCACAAAGGTTAATTACCGTGGGTCATTGAAATTTTGTAATCTGCGAGAATAATGTTTGGACGCTGTAGTAAGAAAATTATATGATAAAACAGAATATAGAAAATATAAGTAACCGATAAATGTAGAAGTCGATCTCATGACACCTTTATTTCATGATTTTCAGGGCTTAGACAGCAGCGGCAGACCAGCTTTCGTCCTCTACTTTCGCATTCGCTACTACGTCGACACACCATTGCTCCTAAGGTAACGCTTACATATAGATTTCTCAATAGGTAGTCACATTCTGCCGGTTTACATAATCACTATGCCAATATCAGCTAATATCAATACTAACTTCACCTCTATATTACCTAACGCCATTCCTAATACCTTTTAATTCGTTCTAACATTCGAGTCACAGCACGAACTCAACTATATACGTACGTAATAAGGTAGAGTTAATCGAGTCATCTAAGCTTCGAAATTTTAACATTGCATTTTGAAATTTCTACGGAATAATCGAGTTTGTTGTATATTTTGAGACATTATTAGTCTTTAACACGGTAATGGAATACAGTAAGAAAATGATTCCATATGGTTATGGTTAAATTGGATACTAATAAAAGGAGCAACAAAATACCCTTCAAAAATGAAGAAATTTAATTATTTTAATTAAGATTAACGCGAACGAACTCTTTTCCTTTCGACGTGTACAAGTTATCCTATCTCGTAGAAAACTATGTCGAACTGTCGATATACGCGATATATCTCGTTGCTTATCGTGTCGCCAGTAACGAGTTAAACAGTCTGTTTTCAAACGTAGATCGCTAGATAGAAAATTTGTCATAATCGAACTTGGCGGACCACATGACAAATTACTTGGCTTCACTGAAATATCTTTCTGACTCAAGTAACTCTACCTTGGTCTATCGAATCGAATCGAATCGTCATTCGAGATCCGCGAGGGAGGGAATAAAAACTCCGGTAGTCGGATCCACGCTACGTTGGCTGACAAATTATTCACTCGAAAGAGGCTGGCCACTGGTAGGGAGCTAAATTAGTCGAGAACGCTCCGGCTATCGGACAGGCCCCCAAATGGATCGCAGAATTAATCGGAGTAATTAGCGTTCCGCTTCAAATACTATCCTGGTACCATCGTAGCTGACTAAACAGCCAAACCCACGTAGTCCACCGGGTCTCTATATCTCCCTTTTCCTTGCTTTCTTCTAGCCGCGATCATAAGGATTCCTGGTTTTCCAGGGTCCTCAAGATCGAGGACGAGAGAAATAGTTGATACATAGACGATGGGTGAGGATGTAACAATAAGTTGAAGCACGAGGAAACAAGAGAGGAGTAAGAGAAATGAAATTTCACACTGTTGAACGCATACGGAATGTTTCAGTATATTCAGTATTATTCAGAATATTCAGTAAAAAAAGTACGAACTAATGGAGCAGGAGGTGACAGGGAACGACGAGGGAAATATTTTACATCTAATAAACACACGTTCGTTCTCGCTTTAGTTTTTACGAACGAAGATTCTTAGAGTGTGGATTTTTTAGCGTTGGAAGGCAAGCAACGCGTGATATAGTCATTGTCTTCGTGAATTGTTCGTAAAGCTCTGAATAATTAATATTTGAATAATACGTTTCATAATATCAGCTATTACACATGCGTACCGTTGTAAATCCGACAGGATTGAACTGTATCATCAACGACGTTTTAAAAATCCCAGTTCAAAAACTTGCATTTTTATGAATCGTAATTATCAAACTCCTTTTTAATTTCATTTTCCAGTATATTTCATTTTCTGCTTTGCTACAAGTATGAAGATTACCAGAAGTACCAATGAGATATACTACATAATACGTAGATGGATATAACTGTATACGTATACTGTTACTTCCTGTCATAATTGGGAGAATATTATTATATTAACTGGTGTTAAAATTTATAGCGTAATACGAGTTAAACAATACATTCCCAGATAGGCAATACGAACATGTATAACCCGTTACTTGCAATTTTACAGAAATCTCACGGAAGCGATTAGACGGATTGTTCATCCGCTGTCGTCTAAAATTTATATTGTCAAAGCTTCTCAATTGTAGTAGAATGATTAAACGCATCGGACAAAAAGAGATTGCAAAGAATGGAGGAATACCATAATACCACAATATACGTTGTACATTCGTATTCACATAATTATGTACTTATCTTATAAAAAACTTAACTAGTTGATCTAAATTGTCAAAGAAGCGATTAATTCATCAGAATTAACGTTCGTACAAGAAATCATTTGTAGGAATTTAGGATGATAAATTCGAAATAATAGATTTCTATCAGATTTAGATTAGAATTTACGTACTAAAGCCATCTAGGCTCTCCTTGTGCACTTCTCCTTTTAATCCTAAAACACCCTATATATAAGAATCGTTCTCCTGAAAGAGAAAGAGAAAGACAGGTGGGTGGTAAATAAAGAATAAGAAAGAAAGCAGGAAGGAAAAGAAAAAAGGGTGGCTCGGATCTCTCTCTCACGAAACGAAATCTCGACTCCTGTCCGGTAGCTAAGTGCTACCTACTCTTGTAATTATAAATTATTACGTGGCGCGTGATAGATAGACCGTACGCATTAAATGAAAGCATTCGTCCCGGTAATTATACCGATCCGTAGTTGCTTTCTGATTTCCACTCGAAACCCGTGATTTACATCCAGCCACGCCGCATTCACCGCACGTCCGCGTCGACGAGGGTTTAATTCGTGAAAGGACCAACATGCTTGGAGGACGATCGAACACTCCGGTCGACCTTTCGTTAATTCTTCCCTTGCTCGGATCATTTTTGTTAATCTTTTTCATCGCATCTGCCAACTTGCTTTCCGTTCGATTCGTCCGGAGATTTCTAACCTGTTACATGCTTCTGCTGTATTTCTTGCGTTTCACGTGGAAATTGCGCCTTCGCGAGATATAGTTACGTATATTACGTATATTACGTGTTGAAGTTTTTCACTTAAATTATGGTTCTTGAAGATCCCTTAAGAGATACCTCTGCCAGAGTAATATTTCCACGATGACGTTTGAACAAGAAATTATTAAACAGAATTAGATTATTGAATTCGAGAAATTCTATCGCGATGTCAAGTCCGCTGAAACGTCTGATAACAGATATCAATTTTCCAGAAAATTGAATTAGCTTGAATCGATAGTATCCCTGACGCAAAGTTCGAAGAACCGTGGAAGATTATTAATTGCGGAGAATTAAACTTAAGCACGCGAATTTAGGAGTTGGCGTTATACAGATTTACGGGGTCGGTATCGTTATGCGTAACACGTACAAAATATGTCGAACGTGACGTTGCGAATCTCCAAGGATTCAAGCGCTAGGAGCGTATTGTTTATCATTACGAGAAATTGCATGACGATGTGTCTTTCGGCACAGGTCTCCACGACTAGTTTCTTGAAAGTGGATCTACAACGTAACCCAAGAACAGCCTATATTCGCAAGGAGTATAGTCTCACAATTCATATTTTCTGTTTGAATATACTAGCGCGTTGCTTGAAACATTTTCCTTTATATCCTTTTTGCAATATGTCCTTTCGTGCCAAGATTAATTCCACGTTACGTTGTCCCTAGAGACGAATCGATTTAAATTTCGAATAAATGCAGCAGCGTACAAATCTCCTAGATTTTATGTAAGCGTCTGTGTCTCAATGCGAAGCATTTTTATTGGATTCAAATCCGGCAATTGGACAGACTATTTCATAACTGGTTTTAGTTTAATCCTTTAGTGTTCTAAATGCTAGTTGACGACATGGACAGCGTGTCTTGGGTCATTATCTACCCGACAAACCCAATCCTGGGGCATGTAATTTGTCGCAAAAGTTCTTCGCTACATTTAAAGGTACAAGACGATTCTTTCGCAGTGTTTGCAAAAACATGTACGAGAATTATCGCAACACTGGCGAAGATCTTCCGTACTGGGTCTTCTTACGAACAACAACTTAAGATTAACGTAATTTTACGTGATAATTATGCATTATAATTAAACACCCGATAATTATGCTATTACACTGTGTATGTCTAGATGACTGTTTTGATATCACGTCTTCCGGCATATGGTAAATCGTGGATTTTGTTGCAGTTATTCTTTGTAGCCGTAGAGGGACTCTGATTTCGTTATGTTGTATCAATTAGCTAATGAGAATTCCTGGATCATATTATATGTGTTTCAATTAAGGCCCGTGAAATATCATGTTTTTCGATTAGCTTTCGCAATGGCCGAATTACATAATCTCTGCTTGCCTCCGATTTGTTAATATTATTAATACTTGAAAGGATTGTTTTGTAATATATGTATCTGTGTATCGAGTGAGCGGACGATTCGAAGCTAATTAGTTCTCTATTTCGTTGTTATTACATCGTATAATAGATCGTGTTCGCTAGTCGTACAAAGTTTTGTAAATAACTATTTTTATGGCACAACCACCGTCCAAGGTTACACGTAACCGTGACACTGTGTTGTAATAACCTGATCATACATTAGTTTGGAAAGTTGTGCCGCAAGGTGTCTGACTTTCGTATTTTGTATTTATATATGTATCTATGTGTTTTATGGCGAGTCAGGTGATTTATAGCAAATTCGAGGAAGCGTGTAGAATGTAACAAAAAGTAGTTTAATCATCTTTCGACTTTTGTCTAAATGATAATCGAGAGAATAGAATAAGGACGTACAAGACGAAACGACGAACTAAGCAAAGTTTTAGCTCGAGATTTGTAATATCGTCTACGTTTAAATAATTAAACTTTACGTAACGTAATCTTCCCTTTTTTGCTTATTTTCTTATTAAAAAATTTTATGACTTATTATACCGCGTCTAATCATCGCAGAACTACTCGTAGAACAACTTCGATCACGCAAATTAATAGAAAGAACTTGTTCCCAATGTGTAGTTTCTTGTAAAGAAAGAAAAAAAAAACTCGCTCGATAATTAAAGATAGTTAATCACGTAGAACAAAAACGAAGCTAACCGGTTGATTATCATTTCAGCGATGAAACGACGCGCCACCACTATTACCTGCAACTGCGCGACAATGTTGTCAGGCATGGCGGTGGGGTGGAGAACCTCCATCCTCACCATCCCTTACACGAACCATCTATCGTTACGCCCTTGCTCACACTCGCGGGTCTTGCCCTACAAGCCGATCTTGGCGATTACTCCGAAGAACGACATAGGCCACACGCAGGATCTGTGGGATACTGCAAGCCCACGGACTACCTTCCGCCACACGTAAGTATTTCATTCATATCTACCGACCTCCTTAGTTAAAACGTTCTATCTGTTACTTTAAAACTGACAGGAGTCGAAGTTTTATCGTTTCCCTTGTCCCATCTTTGCTTTTCTTCGTTCAATTTAAGATATGCAGTTACTATTTCACAAAAGCTCATAAAACTAGACTGCGAATATTTATGCAATTTCACGCTTTTACTATGAACGTAATTGAGGAAAATGTAGTCTAAATGGATATTTGTTTCATGTAGTAAATATCGTAATAACTGATCTACGTCGAATACTTCGTACATTTTCGTCCTTCAAATTTCTGATAAATACGTACAAAGTCCGCAGTCCGAATAGATAATGAACAATTAACTAACAAACTATTTTCTCCTGTAGTGTATTTGAACAAAAAAAAAAAAAAAAAAAAGAAGATAGCAAAAAAGTAGAACGTAAATCTTCGATACTCTATAGATAATTAACATTTGTTTTTCTACGAATCAGCCGCTGGAATGTAGACCTATCCCAGGCGCTAATATCTCGACCGTAAAGGCCATTAGATACTGGCTGGAAAGTTTAATTCCAACGCGTTTACGTGTTATAGTTATCGTCTATGAATGAGTGCGCGTTGTAATTTGTGGAAGCGGTAGTTATTGAATTTTCATTTAAACGTAACGAACGATTATGTTGGATTAGATGTGCCTCGAGTCAAATGTGCTCGCTGTGCTTGCGGCACAGCACAGGGACAACCGAGGTTTGTCGAGGGAGGAGGCAGAACTGCAATACATCCGGGAGGCGGTGCTGCTGGAGGCGCCGCTCAACGCTCACCTCTATCGGTTACGAAGAAGCAAGAACGAGGCAGGTCCGGGACGCATACTCCTTGCGATTTGCGCTCGCGGGGTGCGAGTCTACGCTGAGGAGGAAACACCGCGTGTCTTCGCCTGGAACAACATCGGCAAACTTTGCTTCGACGTTAGTTTTATGCTTTGTGCGATGTATCGAGTTATAGTTTGTCCTCTTTTTGCTCTTTTTATACTTACGAAAATCATCCAAATGCGGCACGTTATTTGTTAAAGTAACGTATCAAAAATTATAATACTCTTTTCTTTTTTTTTTTTTTTTTCTTCTTGTGTCGAAGAAATTTTTCAAACTTGTTCAATCTACGTGAGATATTTATATCGGAAATCTTTTAATTTGTTGCATTTCTATTGCAGCGCAAGAAGTTTGAGATACGCGCAGTCGATCAGCCGGACAAGCTCACCCTTTACAGTGGATGCGATGATAAAAGCAAATTGCTTCTGGGACTCTGTCGAGATACCCATCAGTTCTCCATGGCCATAGCACCTAGAGTAAATGAAGCGAAGAGGCGAGAAGAGGAAGGTCGGTTGAACGAAATTTATATTGCTCAAAATTAATAGCCTCTGTTCTTTTTACCAATCTTATTGATAAATTTATAAAACTGTCCAAGTACACCTGTTGTTACGACACGATTCGGGTTTCTTTTCTTGACGCTTTTGTGTTTAAATTTGTATTCTTTTCTCGTTCTTTATCTACGATTAAATATTTATATTGATCGAATCGTCTATCTTGAATTGAATCGAATTCCAGCGACGTCTACAATTTGATTAGTTAAAACTTGTATTAATTTCAAACGTAGTCAAATTTTAATTGGTATAACGTTAAAAAGAAATCTCTTTGATACGAAGCTGCAGTCTTATCTCAAAATCAATGTTCTCTTTTTGGTTTCAGAGAGGAAAGTACTTCGCGACTGTTACATGTATCCTGCCCGGTGCAAGCTGAGTTTAACAGCACGTGGGGCGCGCGGTGACCAACGAATTTCTGTTATCTCGAGCACGTCGTCCAACACGACTTCTGGAATTGTCAGCGACCGGGTACACAGCGAGGATGAACCAGACACGGCGCCCGCCTCGACCGAATGTTTGCCACGTCTTACTGAAAATACTTCATACTCTGGTATTCAGTGCGGTGTTGTCAACGGCTCGAATGCAAACGTCGAGGATCGTTCCATGCCGTCCTCTCCAGTCTCCACCGTGGATGGTAAATTTATTTCCTCTTTACGAATATAGAATTTACAAGGATTGTATCATATAATGATAAGCATAATAAGAATTATGCGCATAACCGTAACAAAATTTCGAAGATATGTTTTATGGGTAAAAATGAGGAGACTCAAAAATGTAATTGTTTCTTCATTTAACATTTAACTCCTTTAACGAATTTTGTAAAATTATTTAAAAAAATTTATTTTAATATACAAATATATACAATCTACCACACGAATTACAGAAGTTGATGGTACAGACAGCACTCCTACAACGGCTGCATTGCGATTGACATCGAACGCGGCCACGGCGGCTGAGGGGTCACAATGTAGCAGCAGCTGCAGCACGGTCGTGGTTGTGAATGCACCTGCTGGTGGACCGCCGCGAATGCGGCGTACATCCGCGACTTCCAGTCTGGAACTCGGTTATTCGCATACGGCACAGAATTCAGCGGTTTCGTCAGAAACTGCTAGCTTTCCTGGCGCCATTTACGACAGGTGCAAAAAAGGTGGCAAATACGCGGGTAAGTTTTACAAAAAATTATGTATACCTTCAGATTAAAAGAATATAGTAAGACCTTAAAATATACAATGATATTTATTCAAATGGTAAAAGTACGAGGGAACTTAACTATTTGTTAAACATGCACCTTATATCTTGATAAAATGTTGACAATAATTTCGATAATTTAGATTTGTCGTGGAAAAAGGTATTTTAAAGTCGTCTCTTCTTAAATTCTAGAATTTTTATCTCTGACTTACATGTATATACTGCAATTTTCCTACCATCATTTTTATTCTACCAAAAAGTCATAAATATGTTGGTTAACTAAGTAAGTACCATACCATATTTGCTTCATAGGATATTCGGTTGCAACTAAACAAATATCAGTAATTATTTTACATCTCTACCGATTATAATGTTAATTTTGTACTACACGACATATTTCCTTTTCAGGTACTGACATTGCTAGTGAAACTAGTGGGGTATATACCCTCAGAAGTAGTGAGATGCAGGATGAAAGAATGGGAGATTTATATTCACCTACCGGTGACGCCAACGGATCTTCTACAGCGAGCGACGTGTGTGCCTTAAGTTCTGTTCAGTCTACGACTGACGAGGCTTCTGTAACATCTGGTTTTTATACCATACACAGCGGTCTTAGATCCGAGACAAGCGACGTGTATACAGAAGACGTTGGTACCGAAGATCAGGAACCTATTTACAGCGTCTGCAAAGGTGATGAGGACGTTAGTAACGTTGTTTCTACCATGACGGGAGCTCTGGATCAGCAACTCGAAGATTCTAGATCACGCAGTAATAGCATACTAAGCGCAGGAAGCTTCAGAGGCGATGGTAGTGACCCTTCCAGCGTTGGACCTCTTTTGTCAGCCGACGAACTTTCGGATTTAATAGTTGGACGTTATCCTCCTCGAAAGACCATTAGCAATTCCATGGACTCTGATTGCGACTACGTTACTATGCCCCCACCACCTCCGCCACCAAGAACCGATAGCGACAGACAACTTCCTCCACCTCCTCCTTACCCAGTAAGCATGGACTACGCAACGATAAACTCGCCGCGACCCAATATATCCGACATCGAAAGGGAACCTCCGCCTCCACCACCATATAACGCTACTCGCGGCGAGTTCGTACCTCTGCCACCACGTAGAACTGATCCACCACCACCGCCACCTTACACTTCACCCAGGGAAAGAATTCAGATACCACCGCCTACGCCTCCAAGAAACGACGCGGTTACACCCAGAGAACCACCACCTCCACCGCCTTATCCCGAGGTTTCGGAGGTCACTCGACAGGAAGCAATTTCCAAATTGTATCCAACGACGAGCGAAGAAATTGTATCGAGGGTGACATCCACGAAAATACAAACGGGTCTAGCAAACAGCAAGATGAACGCCACTTTGACTGCTTCGAAGACCATCAACGCCAATCAAGTCAATGTTAATGACGTTGCTTCGGTTGCCCCGAAACCACCACCTAGAATTCAACCACCCACTTATCCCGGTGACAAAATGAAACCTACGCCAGTTCACGCCCCCGTAGCGGCTCTTGTCGTTGGACCGAATAATTACTTGGACGTACACGCTTCACGAGGTGGTCCGGTTTTGTTGCCTTACTTAACACCACCGCCGCCCCCGCCACCCCCTCCACCGCCAATGGTTCATCCCAGACAACCTCCACCGCCACCACCCAGCTTAGCTACCGTTTACACGAGTCAAGTTGCGAGGTCGCAGATCGAACAATATAAGCAGCAACTGTATTCGGATGTCGATTACGTGATGTTTCCTCTAAAAGATCCCGCGGTGTCGAAGCAAGAATACATCGACGCGAAACAGGGTTCGCTTCTGGCGGCCATGGCTGCCTATCCTCCTCCTCCTTATCCTTCTTTTAACAATAAATCGTTAGTAATGTATCGTAGCACACCATACCTTCCTGGTTCCTCGTTCTCATCACCCACGAAATACGCTTCGAATCAAAACCTTAGTAGCAGCGACACAAGTTCTAACAATTACTTACCGCATAGTAATCTGAGTAGCCATTACGCTGCTAGTACAAGCTCGCTATATAGTGGAGCTACTTGTTCGTCGGCAGGCAGTCAGAGTCTTAGACGCGAACCACCAGCCCCAGCTCACCCCCACACGCTCCACGCGTTCTCTAGAACGAGAAGCGACGAGAACATTTTGAAGTGTTTCGATTCGCCTTCCAGTACCAAGCTGCAGTCTCTGCCGCAATTGAAGCATCGTCGACTTCCGCCACCTCCGCCACCACCACCTTACGAAATACAGGTATTGTATTCTAACACACTATCCTATTATTATAGTGTAAATTACTGCTTTATTTTTTAAATAAGATTGGGTTACTATTATTATGAACATTACGTGGCAACATACAATATGAAAATTACAGGGAAACCATGATAAGTTAAATTTCCGTTTTATAAAAGAACAATTTTAAAATTCAACACCAAAATTATCTTTTCATTTGATTTTATTATTAAATATGTATCTTTTCCACCCTCTTGAACATTTAAAAAATGTTAATAATATTAGTTATGCAGGTTACTATTAATAAAGTTAAACTAACACAACGATCGAATTAATATTATTTATCACCTGCATATTATTTATCAGATTATTCCCCTCTTCAACAATTTCATGTTAAAATAGTTCATTTTAGGCACCAAGTAATATGAAAGTGGAAAAATGAATAAAAATGGACTTATCATATATTTCCCATGTGGTCTTGATATATATCCTGAGACTATATACTCTATGTTTTGTTCTTCCTGAGACTATATACTCTTCAGACCGAATATTCTTTTTACGAATAAAAGAACAAGATATCTGTTGCCGATATAAATATATCAGACACAAATTCTAAATAGTTTCGATGCAAGTGTTTTATTTCAACTGTTTTACTTATTTGCAGAACCTCGAAAAGAATCAACCACTTCCATCCGCCTCTTCGTCGTCTTCTTCCCCGAAGAAGACGTCGAAAGCAACCACGATGGAAGAGCGCGAAGAAGGAAAAGAAGACGGAATGTTGGACATTCGGACGCTTCGCGAGAAGAGTCGTAACTTGGACTTGCCGCTGATATCGGCGTTGTGTAACGATCGGTATTTATTGAAGCAGACGAAAGCGTTCGTGATGCCAAAGCATCCTGCTGAGACGACTTCTTCAACGTCTACGAAGAACGGTGCGAGAAGTAGCAATGGTGGAACATCCAGCAGAAATAAATACCCGGTCAGCGGTCTTTCTACGACGCAGATCACCAAACCCCCGAGGAAATCATCGACGAGTACTCACAAACACCCCGCCGAGGTGAAGGGCAACGCTTACAAGGTGACGAATTCGACAGGCATGTCGGCCGTCAAAAAGGATTCTACGAGGGCGTCGCATTCGTAACAGGAAACGAAGAAGAAAACAAAGGGGTTTGCCGCTGTTGCGACATTATGCAAATTATATTATTATACCTCGATGAAAGTGCATTCCACGGAACTGTTCGAACGATTCCACGACTATAATGCTTTGTCCTTGAAATACACGGGCAGCAAGGCGAAGAAAAAGGTTGTTCTAACGCCTTAGGTACTTATATAGCGTTTCTACACAAACCGTGCTTCTTCAACTCAGGGTGCCATTTTATCATTTACGATTCTTCTGTTCGACGCGAATACTCAAGGAAGGAAAGAAAGAAGTCCGATGATAGATTAGACCTTCGGGAAAGTGTAAACACGGGAACGTCGAAGGTGTCCATTATGTAATATCTCTCTTCTTATCTAATTTCATTCTTATGATCTCTCTTGATATTCCTGGAAAATTGTACTTCTTTGCAAACAAAGCTTTTCTTTCGTACGTAGAATAGTTGAAATACACACCAGTAATAAAAATGTTCATTAAGTTTCTTCGTTTTTTGCTCAATTAAGCGGTTAGCGCGAAATGAAAGAAAAAAAATTGAATGCGAATGTTTTGTAAATCTCAATAACGGCGAAAGAGCGAGAAAAACGTTCTTGCGTATACTTTATCTCATACTAGAACAACGATTTTCGTATCTACTAATTACACAGATATTTTTATACTGTGAACGAAAGTAGGTATGAGTACTGTAACTAGTTGACTTCCTTTTTGATGTTTACGAAAGTAATATTTATTACAATCCAGGTGATCCTGATAATTTTTTTTCTACCTTTTTTTTTTTTTTTCGTTTTAATAATTCAATCAGTGCTCGCTTTGTGACACTTTCTCTATCGATGCGTTTTTGCGTGTACGTAACTGTAAGTGTAGTCGTATATTTAGGAGAGTTTAAGCATTAAGTAAGTATATTCAATGAGAAAAAAAATTTGTTCCTTCCTCAGCGACTGAACATTGTTATAAAAAGGTTGAACGAATTCTCCGATTATGACAACCGAATATCGCGAGAATACGTTGTTAAATAGAGAATGTTTATACTGCACTACAGAACGCGTACTCCAAGATAACACATGTGACAATTAACGTTGTACAAGATTTGCGTGAAAGTGAATCTTTTGAACATTAATATCTTAGATTATAGCGTAATGGGTAATAATTTAGTTGTATAAGTTGACTTATGTTAATTAATATTAAATAATAATATTACAACATGACCCATGTCTGTACATAGTATTTGAGTGAAATCATAGGACTTGTTGTAGTCGGAAACCTCATGTATGTACCACGCGCCACCTCAGCTACGAATAATAAACATTTTTTTATAATGAAGATCGTTACGAAAAAATGCTTTGTGTTGACTATGTGAAATTAAGAAAACTTCATATTACCTTTTATTACACAATTTACAAACATTCGCTGACAATTGACTTACAGTGGCTCATGAAAATATTCCAACACTTTTCATAGAAATTTATTGATATTTCTTTAGCACTGTAACAGGACACAACTATCGTGACTATGTTGGTAAAATTTCAAAACGATTCGTAAATTTAAATGCAAGTAACCAGATATTTATTGCAAACATATATTTAATAAAAAATTAATATAGTATTAATTAGCATTAATAATGGCCTTAAACATGTAACTAATGCTAAAAATAGTTTCACTAAATATTCGCGCTTACCAATATAACGAATGATTTATTGTTCAAATACTTTTGTGATTTTGCAAACTGTATGTTTGCGATAAATATCTTGTAACTTCTATATACATTTCCAAATTCGTTTTTAACTTCATCAGTATAATCATGACAATAGCGCGTTACAGAAATTTTAAAATATTCTGTGTAGCATACAATAAATCAATTCATAAAATATTTCTCTAATGTAAGCGTTTAAATAGTTTGATGAGCCATCAATATTGTGTATTAAAATCATATAAAACAAACTAATTATTTTATACGGTAACATCATAAAAGTGAATACCATACAAAATCATACTAACATCATAGAAACTATTGTGTTACATCTACTCGTGACTTTAGGGAAAAGATGAGTGGGTTGGTTTCCGTGGTTACTGTGCTCACCGAAGACCGCGAAGATTGAATTGATTACTTCCGTAATTCAAAAACGGTTGCTTATTCAAAGATTTGTATTTTTCGTTCAAAATTAACCGGTTGGAACAGCAAAACGATATTTCTCGAAAATTAATAAATATTCTGCTTCGAAAACTCTTCTTCGCTCACGATTTTCAGCTCTTGTCCGTTTCTTTCTAGTTCTAAAATCCCTTTTCTTGATCATTCTGGCCCAAGGGTGGGTGGAGCTCCGCACCGCCTGTCGGTGTCTTATTTTCTTTGGTTGGCAAAGACTTTGTCCTCCTGCTCAAAAACGTGCAAAGTGGTTGAGAAAAAAATAACGCGAAGGCGAGACAGCACAATGCTCTAAAAAGTTTACACGAATTGCCGATAATGAAATATCGTGAGTAATAGAACTGCTAATTTGATACGGTCCACAAAAAATAACCAAAAGTTAACAAAGTATCTATCTGAGATATTTCTTGCTCATATCCTATCGCCCTTGGTAAATATTTTAACAATATACATTTTTCCGTTTGAGTATGCAACCGGTCAGTTTATATTTCATTCCCGGTTTATAGAATGTGTCTCCTGGTAGAATTGTCGGAGCTAAAATTCATATTAAAAGCAATTCACGCGATAGTGTAACGAGTGTGTATATATTAAAATTATCATTCCTGAGATTCAAATACAGTATTGCCCCGTAAATTGTCCCAAGCTTTGAGAACTCTAATCGTTTATAATTTAATTCTTTGTTCACAGATAGCGTTGCGAGTTCATCTACGCAGTGCAATCACAATGTCTCAAACATTCGATTGACTTTCTCCCAAGATACATTCTCCAGTTGATAGTTCGTTGCCTTGACACATACAAGCGAAATTCTTTCAATATAGTTTTTCATAACTCGATATCCCTACGAAAAAGTAACTTATTAAGCAAAAGCATATGCCTGATAGTTGTAAATGAAACCGCACGCTTGAACCCATACATATTGAAAAGAGACAAAGTCAGATAATATTTAAAACGATAACAATAAAGCAAATGTATTAAGTACATACCTTCGTCAATACTACACACGCCAGGCAACGGCCGCGTGACACGGTATATATAAAGGTTGCAACCTTTTACTCGTTCTTCAGTTGGTAAAACGCTAGTACACGGAGTGTGGTTGCGCGGAAAATTTGGATGTCGCTAAGTGTTTCGAAACTATTGTGCAGCGTTATTTATTGAACATACTTCGTGGTGATACGAAACGTTTACGGTGAGTACTGTGTTATATGATTGTTTCAACGATTGATACGTATTAATGACACTAATTTTAATTTTTGCGATTAAATTTGTTAAACTCGATACCTGTTTAAGTCATAAAATTGGCAAAACATATCAGAGAAAAATGTATTCGCTTTTTCGAGTTGACCTATTAATGAGTTAGAATTAGTTCTGCATTAAATGTATTTTCAATATGTATCTGAATGATTAAATATATAGTAATCATGAATTAAAGATTCTAATTGTTCAAATTATTTCAATGCAAATTCTATTGCATATTATGAATATACCGACCAATCAATTACGCCCTTATATTTTCTTCTTATGTTAAATACGATCATAAAAAGAAATATTTAAAAAATGATCCTAGAAATTGAGTAAAATTAAGTTAGGTACAAATATTTTTAATAATAATTTTTAACAATATCCTCCTTTACGAATTAAGCCGAAAATTTAATTATCAATTTTAAAAACAACTAGCGTAAACTGTAGTCTACCTTAAGACTGCATCGTCTTGTACAAAAATTGATTTTTAATCATTATTTTCTATCCAAAAAGAAGTTTTAAATAATTTCCCAGCATATGCGTATGATCAATACTATTCATTCTGTTTGAGTTAAAACCAACGGAGCTTTTGCCAGAAGCTAAAAAGCTCGCCCAAATCATGACGGAACCGCCCCTAAAATAATGTGTTTGGTGGAAAACCACCAAGACAAATTATTATTAAGAAATGAATTACATCATTAGGGGATAAAAAGAATCATAATTCGCCCTTGCAAATAAAAGTCTTTTTTCTTTATCAACAGTCTCTAATTTTAGTACTGATTCCATTTTCGAAATAACAGTGTTTAGTGATTTTAAAATACTCCTCCGGTAAATGTTACTTGTTGACACAATTACATTTATTTTAAATATCGGTCAATAACTGATGAATTAGATGTTATTCTCAACATTTTACGTTCATCTCGTGACAATAACTTTTTCGGTCGATCTGATCGCTTCTTCTCTCCATGATTACGTCTCCTTGTGATATAATCTACAATTGCACTCTTTGAGCGGTTCAAGACATTCGCAATTTAACCATAGCTCTTGCCTTCGATGCGAAAAGAATCAATCATTGCTTTTTCCGTAATAGAAAGTTCTTTTCCACGAAGCATTTTCCTTTCTAAGAGGTTTTATTCTAACCAATAAATATCACAACTGAAACCAGAGATGTCAGACAAAAGAACAAGCAACTACAGTGTTGACAAAGTAATAAAAATAATAAACGTTGATACGTGCATTAATCGAACGCTCGAAATCTAGTACTTTTTTGTTTTCCCTAACCAATTCTATTATACGCATTAATTCTTTCTTTCTTTATTTTCTGAATATATGTTTTTCCTAAATTTTCAAAATGTTCAAATATTGACGAGTTGGTATATTTTTGGCACTATGTTCCTTATATATTGTAATAAATTATGTATACTGTTTGAAGCTTTTACACTTTACGTTTAAAACAATTACATGTTTTTTATATTTGACAAACAAAGTGGAAAAATGAATTCCGTTAAACTGTGTAGATACATAGCTGATAGCACTTTTGATCTCGTCAGAAAAGCAACAATCGTTGGCTCGCCCGGAGGCAGTCCCACGGGTGGCGTAATGCCCGAGTTATACATCTTTCGTTGTTTCCCCGGTTAAGGACGACGAAGACAGATATATATATTTGACAGACATATGATCACAGTGGTATCGCATGGACAAAAGTCACTCGTCTGCGTCGGATCTAGCACTATGTAACTATGTACACTAACCCAATTCAGCTTGAAAACTAAGCACAAATGGCGGGATATTTTTGTGTGTAACTGCAAGACTTGTATATGTATATTTTAAAATCATCGAAATCGGGGGAGAAATAGCATTTCGACAAGTTCGCGAGAAATTGTTCCTATGGTGAAAAAAGTTTGGTCCTGAACGGGTTAACGTGATTCGGGTAATATATTAAATTTCCTATATACGCATAAACATCTATAATTGTATAAAAAAGATACCTAATTGTATAATAATCGGTACATGGAACTTACTATCATATTTATCGATGACGAAGACAAAGAAAGTAGTACAATTTAAAATTACTGGTATCTTTCCGTATGTTTACTATATGTAAACTGCTTCTGTTTGCGACAACGTCGGCCGAGAAATAGGTAAAGACTCGCGAATGTTTGTCTAGGTATTCATTTACAAGAAAAGTACGTTGACACGAGTTGCTCTCAAAATAAATCGTAAATCTGTCTTGCAACTAACATTCATAAAATTCCAATTAACCTGCCAACGACCGAAAAAGATGAATATAACAGATTTATGTACGTACATATACGTATATGTATATCGATTGTGATTCGTTTTAACTCGGATAAAAAACAGAATCAAGAATGCATCTATATTAATTAAGAATTAGAATTTTGAATGATACTCGATTGAAGACTGAGTGAACGTTTATATTAGTATATTGGTGAATAAAATGAATAAAGTGAATAAAGTGAACAAAAGTGAATAACGTGAATAAAATGAATAAAGATCCGTTTTTAAAATACACACGGAGAATCGGGGATACGTGGTATCGCATAGAGATCTGTGGAACTACATGAAAAATTGCAGATGCGTAGTACCACGTGAGTATCTGGCTGCGTATTGAAATTTGGAAATGCACGATACAACGTGAAAATTTAGTGTCGGACGCTTGATTGCAACAGTCGCGGTGTTGTAACGAAGGATCCTTTATTCTCCTAAATAGAATTGTACGATGCAAAGTGACAGATATATTGCGTTCGTTGCGTTCCTATGCTATTTAATTGAGTTTCGATTCCGCTGCGACGCTGTTTCGAACGCGCAATCGATAAGCGGTAATTTCATACGAAAATTGATACGTAATCGTGGACACGTGCTCCATTACAGTTTGAATCAATGATTATTTTACAATTAACACCTCACTGGCAATTTTCCAATAAAAGTCTACCTAACCCCAATCACGTTCGTTCTGTCAAGTCTCTTGAAATGGTACTTTACTTTACTTCTCTCCTTTTTGCTCTTTTCTTTTTTTTTTTTTTTTTTGTAATATTTTCATATAATGATTTTTGCGTTTCGTCGCATGAAGATGTTTAACAAAAATAATACGTGTACATGTAGTCTTTTCAATAACGCAGATGGACATATTTGTTTGCGTTACAAGGCCATTTTATGGATGATACTTGTTGATTTATAGTTAACCTTCTAAGTGACGAAGCAATTTTCTCACATGATATATCGGTTCTTCTATCAGCACATTACATATAAATAAAGATAAAGGCTATATATAATATAAAACACATGATAATATAAGACAAGTTGATGAAGGAAGATTACATTAACGTAGGAAGATGAATTTTGCCTTTTTTCTATTTTTAAATAGTACGTTCAATTTCGTAGAAAGCAAATTCGCTAAAATGGCGAATTCTACGTAAGTATGTAAGTGCTAAGTACAACAAAAGGTGTATAATGTGAACGAGTGACAACTTAAAATCTGAATATCTTCATTGATTCTCTCAATTTCATTACACAAGTATGTGATTAATATTCAATTTTCAAGAAACAAATTATTCATTTCCATAGGTATATTCATTCCAATGAGAAGATGACATAAAAAATGGTAAATCTCAATTTATAGATTTGATACTTAATAACATTAGTGAATTATTAAGGACTTCTGTCGCACAAACATTTTTTTATCATTTCACAATATTAATTATAATCGGTAAAATTTCTTTACGGAACTTTCTTTGTCTTATATTCAATTTTATTTATTGTTGTACAGAAAAATGTATTAAATTTCGCAAAATTTTTCAACGTAGAATCATATGTGAAATTTTGTAAAATATGAAATAATTAAATATAATACAAAATAGGATTAAAACATTTATTTATAATACCTTATAATGTTTAAACGTTGACTGCACTGTTTTAGTTTATAACACAGTCTGTGTGCGTGTTACATTAAATGAGAGTTCGTAAAAGAGAAACGTATCCAAACGAGGTTTTCATAACCTGTTAACACAACACATAAACACACAAATAATAAGATCTGTTTGAGATGAAAAGTTGAAACTAATACAGTCGAGTACTATTTGTTTACAATGTTCTATCCGAAACACTGAAACGAACATGTAAGTAAACATTCTTCGTCGGTAAACTTTATAGCAAGATCACAAAGAAAAGTTTATTTTCGCATTGGAATCTTAATCCTTAAAAAAAAAGGATTCAGAAACTTTTACGACGTTTTTCCTTCATTTGTCTCAAGTACTATCTGCCCTAAAAATGCCAAATTCTTTTTTTTATCAATCTGTATACAACACAGAATGCGAATAAAAATACAATATTTTAAAATGAATTAACTTAATACCAACAGTCAACCCACACATGAAAGTACTCGAACACTTACCACAGAAGATTTGTTACGAACATATTGTGTACATTGTAGGAAACTTTTCGAAATTCCATCAGCGTTCTAACGAGACATAATTATATCGGTAAAATTGGAAATCGATGTGAAATTGTACGTAAAGGTTACAAGATATTTACTACAAATATATTGAATATCGTGGCTTATTAATACAATGAATAATTGACTGTTTCAACACTTACTAAATATCTTGTAATTTCTATATGTATTTTCAAATGTGTTTTAAATTTTACCATTGTGATGATCAAAGTAGATTCTCGTCACGGTGCTAATGAAATTTGAAAACGTTTGCCACAATGCACGTAGCACATTGATATAATGTAACTAAAGGATTCAAATCAAATATTTTCGGCAGATAATAGAAATTGTTTAGAACGGATCGTATAAATATCGCCAATGTATTTTCTGATATTCTGTATATAATTATTTATTGAATACACATCGGCTCGTGTCAAAGACGAAGAATTAACTACGACCATACACGCATATATTCGATATTTACTTACATCGATAAAACCGTACAATGAGAAGTATAAAATTTTCCAGCTCTAACGTGCAACGTCCGTCGTCCAACAGACATAACCAGAAGCAATAACTTTTGATTATGCAGCGGTAAATTATTCCAGTCCGTAGCATAAAACGCTTCGCTCACTTTCATCGACTAAATGTAATCATATTTTTAATCTTCTTTTTATAACAGTTTCGAAAGGGTGGAAAATGCGTGCAAAAGTATCCAAGCAAACAGATTTTACGCGATACGTACAGTATGAACGGAAAAGTTTATGCGTACAAATATTTTCATTAGCCGGTGTAGCTACATATAATCATATTTCCATTTAATTAAAAATCAATATTAATTTTGTCACTAGCACTTGCATAATTTTAGTAATCGTGGTATCAAACAATCTGCAACCTTTGAAAATTCTAACGCTAAAGATCACTTAACTCTGCTTCTTTGCATCATTCTTCATCTGATAGAGTTTTTCTACTACAATCAAAATCCTGTCATCAAAGATTATTTTAATTTTGCTAAAAGTTATTCTTTTTGCCGTAGATAGGAAAATCTATCTGGTTGAAGACACTTGTACACAACTGCGAATGATAGATACTTCGTTTGACAACTGTTCTCCTATGAAAGAGTATAGATATAACATCGATATAATTATCGAAATGTATAAACCGTAAGTCAAAGTGCTCACGAAACTCCCCGAGGGATTCTGAAAATTATAACAATTGAAATTAAGATGCGAACAAAATTAATGCCTAAAATTAAGTAGCTAGAAATGTTACAAACAGAGTTTCTATATCTAAATTTACATATACATCAATGTTTTTTTTTTTTTTTAAATTATACTCCAGTAAAGTCTGAATCAAGTATTATAATACGATGGACAAAGTAAACGATAAATGCGATAAACGTACTAGAAGCATCATGTATATGATGGTCGCCATTCTAATGGTTGTTTGCAATAGTTCCACCAAAAGAAAAACTTGCAGGGCTGAATTGATGGAGTTTGCCGTCCTGTATGGAATTTTGAATATTACATAATATCGTTACGATAATGAGTCAGTGAACATGATGCGCACGTACAAGCCGGTGTATATTAATTTATAGATGGGTAAAAAAAAAAGCTAAACTCGAAAAATAAACTAAATAGATTATATGCGAACTATTTTCCAGGATGAGAAAGTGATTGTTTTATCTAGTAAAGCTATGTTATTTGAGGAAAAAAAATATACATATATATATGTATATTAGGGTTGAAGAATTATTTATCTCCAAATATTTGTATAAAAATGCAAGGTTTTAATTATATTTGAAACAAGTAAGTAAATTTGATTATGTTCGAAATAGGATAAAGAAGAGCATCATATTAATCAAAGGTCAAAGCATTTTGCGTGTCTTTTATAGGAATTAGTAGTTTTAAGTAAACCTTCTTAAGATAAGAAAATTGCCAAGATCAATCGCGAGTCGACTAAAAATTGAGCAAATCCTTGAACGTAAATCGAACAACATCGAACCCAGCACGTATTATAACGTAATATGTCTTTGACAAATTTCAATATTATAAAATATATAAATATATTCAATACATGATATTATAAAATCGAAGCTATATAAAAATCATCGTATAGATATATAATGTTAAAATTGTCAAGAAAATTCAATCTCCTCCCAGAGAACTTTTTAGAAATATCACGAACGACTTTAACGGAGTCGATGTTAAAAAAATGTAACAGAAACGACTAGAGCACAGAGCTCGCCTTACGTTCATCACAGTTCTTCGTCGTTTTAATCGAGTTGTGATTTTCACAGCTACTGACCGCCGCCGCGCCGTTATCGTACCGCGTTTCATACCAGTGATCGATTAACGATTATTTCGTAGGAAAATTGACGGCTGACCGGGGCACACGCTTCGTTACACACTTGTTCAATCATTATCTTACAACTATCGTGCAGACAGATAATTTCTGTCTTATCCTGTCATTTGCCGCAATTTAAACTCATCGATTACGATATATCCATATTGTAATTGCATTTGTTCTTCAGACTCGAGCAACGAAATCGAGACTTTGTTCTTCCCTGAACGATATTAGACAGAGATTTAAACCTATCAAGTTCTTGTGGAATAAAGCAATTAACGGTAAACGTTATCCTTTCTAACGCGTTGCGAAATTAGATATCACAACTTCGACACGGTATTCCGCTATGTTTTGTCGTCAAATGTTCGTTGAAAGTGAGCTATTAGTACGGACAAGTGATGGATAGGAAAATTGGATTTATTCGGATTGGTTTTAGCGTCTGGCGTACTCGATGGAAGAGCGAAGTGAAAGAGAATCAACGATGGAAAGACATCGAGCGTTTGATCGAATGGAATCTGTTATTCTGTGATTCTGATGTGCCGTGTGAAACGTCCGTACGTGCGTTCTGTGAAAAAAGGAAACGGGGCCGGAACTGTGGTGAAAAGATATGTAACGTACGTATGATAAACTGAGATTTGTTACTTAGAACTGCGATATTGCATAAAATTATACAATATATATATATTCTATAGTTTGGAATTAAAAGGAATGCAACATTTAGAGAAGAAGCGATTCTCTTTGTTTCGCAATTAGAATTATAAAAATTTGATAAAAATAACGTTTCGATAAGTAAAACGTTGCCTCTTTCATTCGTTAGTTGAATATAGATGCACGAGGATAAAGAAAAAGTACGAAACGGCAAACGTAGATGTTGAAAATATTTGATTTTATAAAACTTGGTGCGATTTGTATGTTGTTTTATAAAATGAAAAAAAAAGTGATTACCAATCGCCGCAGGAATTATTTATTTTTGATAGAAAATCACCGAAATAAGTCAGTCAAGTGTTGAATTCTGTAAGATTTATAAAGCGTTTTACCTCTGTAATTAATTTAGTTTGCAGGAAAATTTCTCGGTACGATTGACTAATCTCTACGTACGGAATAAGTAGTCAAGGTTTCAGATGTTGCTTCATTGTCGCGTAATTTCCTCGTTTCTATCAACTACATACATTCTCAATACATAGTTTGTTCTTTGAACCTCAACAACGAGAAAATGCGTGTTATCAAGTTACAGCGTGACACACATAATAATCAGTGTACCAAACAAACATTGAACCCTCGAATTATAATATAAAATAATACCTGTTCAATGATGAACATTTTAGCTACTGATATATCGCCAGCTTCTTTTTTTTTTTTTAAGGAATATTTAAAGACCCTGTAAAAGCTTCTGTAGTTCGAAGATAAATCCAATTTATAAAGTTTCACAACGTAATCTCCCGTTCCAAAATTTGGAACGTTCTTCGCTTTCTGGACGAAGCGAACTTTTTCGCACATTTTTCTAAGAAATGAGAATATTATAATTATAACTTTCGTTTTAAAATATAACGAATTACAGTGTCGATACTCCAAAAGGATATTATCACGAATAAAATATTTCGTTATAAAAGGAAATCATCATTTTGAAAACCTAACATGCTCCGAACTTTCATGCAGAAGCGTAGAATCATTGCATATAATGCAATTCTCTTACAACGTAATGCTGAAATGTAGAAAATGATTTTCTATGATTATAATGACAACGTGTTGTATCGTCGTTTTGTCGTACTCGCTTATTAATTTCGTAATATGTATTGTTTCAGCTGTACATGTAAATATCTATAATGTTTATGTAATGTCCTTTGAATTTCAAATTTTCAGTTTTTAGATCTTTGTTACCGTTTTGTATTTCTAGCTTGCAGTTCTTTAAAAAGTGATAAATAATAAACGAGCCGATATATTTGGAGTTAATCTATGCAGTTACTTAATTAACTTTAATCGCTGCAAGTTATACGAACGGTATTTCTTTTGGAAATTCCGTATTTGAAGAATCCAAATAACGTGACTTCTAACTTCAATTGCAATTAATTTATTTGCCAACTCCATTGTATTTTTGCAACAAGAATGATTCGATGAACAGGTATGCGAGCCAAGAAGGAAATTATTGACATTCGAATACCTGTTCTTCCTTTACTTGGTTCGATTTATCACCAACCGATCTGTAACATACCGGAAACACGAGTACAATGAGCGTTATGTACATTCGCATACGTTGCTTTATATGGAGACCCATGGAATGCCAAATCCGTGGAGACGATCTAGAAATTACGACCATCAAAATAGCTCAAATTCACGGAAGTTTATTAAATGCGCTGATTTTACGTATAACGAAAAGTAGAGTAAAAAAGAAGAAGAAGAAGAAGAAGTGGAGAGAAAAGGAATAAATTGATTAAAATTGGAACAATCGAACAAGTCGAGAAACATTATATCGATAATTGAAATATTGCAAATATAAGTATCGTACATATTTTTTTGTTACACTTCTACAAATATTCCAAATTGTCTACGTTTTACAAACGTTCTACAAATTAATTAAGTTTTCTTTAATTAGATTTTATTCAACGCGTCGATTTCGTTATATTTGTCACAATCGTTAAAACGCACCAGTGTCTTTTATGTTTATGCATATTATTGTTTACGCATGTTATAATATTGCATATTATTTCTTCTAGATCTTCTGGGGACGTCTGAGTAATAATTTCTTAGCTAATGGTTCGCGTGATTCTTTATTCCGTTTAGCTGAGCATTGCAATGATTTGTAACTTCCTCTGCAATCGTCGTTATTTTCAATGTTTTCCTTGTACACATGCTGATACATGTGAACACTATAACAAAGAGTTCGTCGGGAACCCATTGTTCGTTATTTGTCAAGTACAGACTGTGTGGAATAGACTGAACAAATATTACATGCGTAAAATTATTATCATTTGTCAAATACACGCGTGTATTTACGAACGTAACGATATTTGACAAATATACATACAATGTTGTGAAAAGATGAAGATCAAAGTAGACGTATTACGAGCGTTAATAACTTTTATACCAAATATTTTTTACCATATCGATAACAATCATCTATTCCAAGCTAGACAAGATATTAAGAAAAGGTGAGCGATATTTATAAGCTGCGATTATAGGTATCGAGACAATAATGAAAGTTCGTGTGGAAAAATGTCGTTTGATATTTATTTTCAAGTCATAAACGATGGAATTTTTTATCGATCTATTGACAAACTTTTCTTTGTATTTAATTTACATTTATAATTTTTTTTTTCAAATAAAGCTTATCTTTCAAATTTGTTTCGTCTACCACTATACGTAAATATTTAATACGCTAAAACCCTCCATACTCGATATTTAAATCATTCTGAATAAATTTGAATAATTCTGTTTACGGAAACTGTTTCGGCATATATAGTTACTTAACGTTTAATTTTTTATGTAACAACTAATAAACCTTGATGGTATTACTCAATTAATTTTTTATATGGGTCGTTTATAGAGGATAAACTATGTGGAGTCGACTGTATGTGAGAAATGTTCATCGAATGGCGATTGTATGAATTCTCCTTGATAAATGAAAGAAAAATTATGTAGACACTCGGTCCATAGATGGAAGCGTAGAATTACCTTTTACAGCGAAGGATTCGATGGTATCGATGACCTTGAATAGAGTCATAAACATTGTCTATAATACGTGTGTACTGATAAATGAAGAGGACGCATGTACGATGATGAAAGAATTTCTGTAACAGAGGAATTTTCTGTACGATGATATACGGCCCCGTAATCACATGCACACACGAAAAACTTATAAAATCTGCTGAATCGCTGTTGATGAGCTTCTTGCGTGTGACGCTGTCTGCGTAAGACCACGGGTTTTTCAAAAATTCAGTTCGAAAGATTTTGATTTTTCCTTTCGATAATTTTCTTCGCTTCGCGATCGATAAAACCGGCTGCGTAAATATCGTTATTAAATAACGTCGGCGAAATGTTGAAAGTAGATGAGATTATTTCTATCGATTTTTTACAAAACAAATATATATAAGGAATGAGGCTACGCGATTTGATCGTATAAAAATTGTTGCCGTATATACGCAACAATGATTTTTATTGATAACGTTGAGCTATAGCAAAAATTTCGCTTCTTCGTTTCAGACAATGAGATAGACACGATAAGCAGAATTTTTCTAAATACTCTGAGATGACCAAAAACGGTTGCGCTTGCGAAAATGGATAAAAGTGAGAGGAAACAAGTGAATAATCCGCGCCAAAATGCCAATCCATTGTCCATTCTTACATTTTGGTAATTCAGATAATTTCAGATACTTTTACTAAATTATATACTATATTATATTTTTCCCATCGTTCGTTATTTAATACCATTTCAACGATACCAAGGAATTCCATCGTTGATTAAGTGGAATTTAATTCAATTAATTATTTAATAAACAGGTGGATCCTCAAGCTGTTCGTTATCGGTTATAAGAAAGAATTGGAGGAGGATGATCTGTATTCGCCATTGCGGGAAGACAAGAGCAGCTATTTGGGTCAGCGTATCGTAAAAAATTGGGAGCGCGAGGTGAAAATATGTGAGAAGAAAAAAGACAATTCGAAGCCAAGTTTATTTAGGGTACTGTTCAAATGCTTCGGTAAAATACTCATTAACGGTGGACTAGGGCTATTTGTTCTAGAATTTGGCATACGGTACAGTAACAAATACAACAATTTAATTATAACTCGATACACTGTGCAGATATAGAATCAGTGCGATCAGAAGATTATTATTTTAAAATTCCCTCCAATTTAAATACAGATTATAATTTTATCGACTGCAAGTAATTCAGAAGTACTGTATTATCAGAATATTTCTAATATTATACGTCTGGTGATATGCAGAAGTTTCTGGCCAGGTAGATTTTTCACTTTGTATCTCAAGATCAATATCCAATAAAATGTTAACTGAATATATAGCGAGAGAAAGAAAACAACACAACAAAATAAACACTGTTACGTAGCTATACATCATATTCAAATGTTTTAGGTAAAAAAAAAAAAAAAAAAAAAAAATAGAGACCCTTCGATGCTTTAAAATATCGCTTCTTGATATAAAGTGTAAACAAATGTATCCGATCGGTAACTTCTGTACACAATTGGGTATAAGTTTAGCAAAATTTATTTTTTGGGAAAAGAATGAGAATTTTAACTCGATAGCGTTAAAGAAACGAAAGAAAAATTAGCAATAGAATCGTATTTATTTCAGGATCGTGCAGCCGTTTCTACTCGCCAGGTTATTACGTTATTTCTCAGGGAACAGACAAGACTGGAGTACTGGTATACATTATTATGCCGCGGCTTTTTGTATCGTGCCTTTACTCGATGCTGTGATTATTCATTGGGCCATACAAACATTTACACACGTAGGAATGAAAGTTAGAGTGGCTTGTTGTACTTTAATTTACAGGAAGATACTTAGATTGTCTAATTCTGTTCTTGAAAGTGAAACATCTGTCGGACAGGTGCAGAACGAATTAATCACAATTTATTCTATGTATCTACTATTTATGTTCTATATTCTATGCTGTATCCTTTATCTTCAGATGGTCAATTTCTTAAGCAACGACGTCAATAGGCTCGATTACTTTGTCATTGGTATTCATTACTTGTGGATTGGTCCACTTCAGGTTTTTGTAATAGCGTATCTTACATTTCGTGAAATTGGATTGGGCGCGATCACAGGAATGATAGCGTTTTTATTATGTATACCATTGCAGAGTAAGTATTAAAAAAATAAGCATATCATAAGCCTATCGCGTAACTGTAGTATTTCTTTTGCCATTTCAATATTAAAGTTAATATTAGCGATATTAAAGAGTAAATTAATTAACTTCGTAAATACACATAATTAATAATTAATCGAATTTATTTATATTTATTTTTAGACGATCCTTCGAGTAATTTATGAACTTGTCATTTTTTTTTTTCAGTATTTCTTGGAAGAAAAGTGTCGCGTTTGACTTCCGTGTCGGCTCAAAAAACCGACAATAGGTTAAGATTGATGAATCAAATCATTAATGGAGTAGAAGTAATTAAAATGTATGTTTGGGAAATACCATACTCGCTTCTTGTCGAGAAAGCTAGACGGTAAGAAAATAACTCGTATCTACCACGCTTTGTAAGATGAAGTCGACAAACTATTATTTATACTATTTTCAGGAAAGAAGTTGACGTGATAAAGAAGTATTCGATCGTGGAACAAATTGGATTAACGCTTGATATGTACTTTCCTCGAGTCGGCTTATTTATTGCCATATTAACTTATGTTTTAACTGGGAATAATGTGGATGCTGAAAAAGTTTTTATGACTACAGCATTTTACACTATTCTGCGAGATTCTATGACTACCGGCTTTGCTATAAGTAAGTTACCTTCTGATCGTCCGATATTCAGTAAAATATTTGTTTCTTTAACCCTTTTGCTTCGGGTGTCGCTGCTTATAGGCGACGCCCACTAGATGACCCGAGGGTACGAGCGTCGCTTATAGGCGGAGACCACCGTGACGAATTCTGGGTTCGTCACCCCATATATCGGTCATACACCAATACCATCTGTAGTCAATAATATATTTTTTCGTTATCGGCAGAACATTTTCTGTTGATTTTATCGATATATTGGATTAATCGTTTCTTAAAAGTTACTAGTGTTGAAACAACATCAAAACGTCTTACGCAATATATTTCAAATATGCAAACGATCGTATACTATTAAATACTAAAAAATCTGTTAAATCCGTTGACAGTGAAACGATATTTCATATACGGTTCTTACAAGAATTATTGTTATTTAAGACTTAGGAAATCGTATATACAGCAACCACGCACACTGTGCGCATTTCTGCCGCGCGCTTCCGTTCAGTGACAGTTCCGTTCAGTTTCCGTTCGGCGGACTGGACTGCCGAAGCGAAAGGGTTAAATATACTCGCATTTCTTTCAGTTTCCTATGATATGTTTTGATAATTATTTATCAACAGTGTTAATTATTTTTAATAATATCTACTAGCAGTGATATCAATTTTATCGTACTATACGATGCTATGTAACAATTGTCATGCAGAGATTTGTTATTAATCGAGATCTAGTCCGCACGTTTATAATCTGTATGTTATTAAATAAATTTTAAGAGAAATTCGATATGATCACGATATTGCGATCTGCACAGGTGTTCATCAATTAGCGGAAGCATTGGTGTCTATCAGACGACTCGAGAAATTCATGACGTATCCTGAAATCTCTGTGCCACAGAAAGTTCAGAATCAAGTAGCTACACAATCCGTTCCTATTTACTTAAAAAATGTCACTGCCAGATGGGATAACTCTCGAGATAATGACACATTGCAAAACATCCACCTAACGGTACAAGCTGGTAGCTTCATAGCAGTGATCGGACAGATAGGCTCAGGAAAGAGCAGTTTGTTGCAGGTGATACTTCGTGAATTATCATTGACAGAAGGAGTGCTAGAAACTAGCGGGAAAATAAGTTTCGCCGATCAACGACCATGGATCTTCGCTTCCTCTATCAGACAGAATATTCTCTTTGGACAGTCGATGAATGAAACTCGTTACAACGAAGTGATTCGTGTGTGTCAATTGACACGCGATATAGATCTATTTACGCACAAAGATAGAACCATGGCCGGGGAAAGGGGAATCAATTTAAGTGGCGGTCAACGAGCTCGAATTAATCTAGCGCGAGCGTTATACACTGACGCCGATATTTATCTTCTGGACGATCCTTTATCGGCGGTCGATACGCATGTCGGTAGTCGCATTGTGGATGAATGTATATGTGGTTTTCTCAAAGGCAAAACTATTATCCTAGTCACTCACCAAATACAGTACTTGAAAGCCGCTGATCAGATAATCGTAATGAACAATGGTAGCATTCGTGCGAAAGGGAGCTTCGAGGAGTTGCAAAGTATGAATTTAGACTCCATGAAGGTCTTCGAAGAGATCGAGGATAAAGAAGAATTTGGCGAAGCTGAAACCAAGATGGAGAAGAAGCGAACATTGGGGGAAACGAAGAAAGAAGAAGACGCAGTCGCGGAACAAGAACCTGTCGAGGTGGCGGAAACCAGGTCGAAGGGCAAAATGTCTAGCAACGTTTTTATTTCCTACTGGAAAGCAAGCAGGAATATATTTCTCTTTCTTCTAATGACGATTATGTTTATATCGAGCCAATCGATAGCCAGTGGCAGCGACTATCTGGTCGCTTTTTGGGTAAACACGGAGATGGCATCGTGGGTTAGAAGCGATAATGGCACGATGGATTTTCAATGGTCCGGACCACTGTCTCGCAATGGAATTATTTATATTTATAGCGGTCTAACTATGGGCATCGCTTGTATCTATGTCGTACAGACGTTTACATATTACGCAGTTTGCATGCGTGCCTCGAAAAATCTACACGCACAGATGTTCCGTAGTATCGTACGTGCTGTGATGTACTTTTACAACACGAATCCCGCTGGTCGAATATTAAACAGGTACAAATTTACACGTTCGCGATATCTTGCTTACTACACACGTTACTTGTGAGATCAATAATTAATTGATAATTTTATTTTCGTTTCAAGGTTTTCTAAAGACATTGGTATTATCGACAAGAAAATGCCTTTTACCATGTTCGACGTTATCATAATGTTTCTAAATTTTATGGGGACCATAGTGATCCTTGGTACAGTAAGCGTGTGGTTGTTGATACCGACTTGCGTTATTATAGTTATTTTTTACTATATGCGAGTCGTATACATTTCAACTAGTCGCGCTGTTAAACGAATGGAGGGTACAAGTAAGTAGCCACGTTATTAATAAGTGCGATTAATTTTATAAACTTTCTGTTAATTTCACGATCTCCTCCGTCAACGGTCGACGTTTAAGACGATTAATAGGAATATTTTTTAGCCCGTTCACCGGTGTTCGATCATGTGGGTGCCACTTTGCAAGGCTTAACGACAATCAGAGCGTTCAAAGCTGAAAAGATAGTAACCACGGAGTTTGACAATCATCAGGATCTCCACACTTCAACGTGGTTCATATTCATCTCTCTTTCACGAGCTTTCGGTCTTTACATCGAGACATTTTGTCTGATTTACATAGCGGTGATCACCATCATGTTTTTCGTATTCGACGATCTCGCTATTGCCGGGGATATCGGTTTAGTAATCACGCAGGTTAGCGCGGTCGTTGGAATTTTACAATGGGGTATAAGGCAAACCGGTGAACTGGAGAATCAAATGACTTCTGTCGAAAGAGTGTTGGAGTACAGTAAGCTGGAAGAAGAGCCATTCTTGGATAGTATACCGGAAAAGAAACCGCCGGAAGAATGGCCCACGAAAGGTCTGGTCGAATTCAGAGACGTGAGATTAAAATACGGCCCTAAAAGTACTTATGTTTTAAATGGTATCAATTTCGTGATCAAACCTAAAGAAAAAGTGGGAGTTGTTGGAAGAACCGGTGCTGGCAAAACATCCTTAATCAGCGCTCTCTTTCGGTTAGCATACGTAGAGGGAGAAATAATTATAGATGGTATACCTACGAATGAAATTGCATTGCATGACTTTCGTTCGAAAATCAGTATTATACCTCAGGAACCAGTTCTATTCGGAGGTAGTCTTCGACGAAATCTAGATCCTTTCGATGAATATTCTGATAACGTTTTATGGGAGGCTTTAGAGGAGGTAGAAATAAGAGAAACGATCTCAGAGATGGCGGCAGGTTTGAACAGCAAAGTATCGGAAGAGGGTTCGAATTTCAGCGTTGGACAACGTCAATTATTATGCCTTGTTCGAGCACTCGTTCGAAATAATAAAATTATGGTTCTCGATGAAGCTACTGCTAACGTTGATCCACAGACTGATTCCCTGATTCAACAGACGGTCAGAAAGAAATTTTTGGATTGCACTGTAATTACTATAGCGCACAGATTAAATACCATAATGGATAGCGATAAGATACTTGTGATGGATCAGGGTTGTCTAGTAGTAAGTAATTATAAGTTGAATTATTTAAAAAATCGTTTGATTATTATTTTTGAGAAATGTGATACATTTGTCTTGCCGTGTTAATTTTTTAGGAATATGATCATCCGTATGTTTTACTGCAAAAGAAAGGATATTTTTACAATATGGTGCAACAAACAGGTGCTGCAATGGCGAACAATCTGTCAGAAGTGGCAAAGAACGTAAGTGATAAAACATTCTTCGAATTTAAAAAAAATTCAAACAAATGGAATAAACAAAATTTAATACATATATCGATCTTCCAGTGTTTTTACAAGAACAACGAAGCGTCATCCTGATGATGACCCGACTTTAGTAATATTCGAACGATATAGTACATATTTAAGCAAAATTTTTTCCTACGTCCAACTTATATTTTCGAACCAAAGTAATAGTTTTTGCTAAGTGTGACTATGCAAATTTTGAAAGTACGGTGCTTACGCAGGTATCATGTACCGATTATTTAGCCAATTACAGTTTGACGATCTTTTGTAACAAAAATATAATATCAATAAAATAATAAAATTTTGCAACAATAATTTTTATTTTTATTATTCTAAATACGGTAATGAGATATATTTAACCAATTAGCTGTTTTTTACGAACATACTCGTCGTCGCTTATTTTTTGTAACATATTTTAGGTACATATTTTTCAAAGTTTTCAAAGAGATCTAATTGGTTAAACAATTGTAAATATTATAAAGGAAAACAAAAAAGGAGAAGCTTCCCTTCGTGATGAGCCCTGTTGAGTTGGACGATTCTAAACTAAACTTAGAATATATTCGTCTCTAACCACATTACTTTTATTTGACCAATACACTCCCATCCTAACTCGAAAAGGATCTGCCGAAGCTTCCTATCCCTAAGTCGAGAAAGACGACAGGAGGCTAGCAGCGATAGCGCTACGGCACTTTCTGCCCACGGTCCAGGGACTTTCCTCAGAGCATGAAAAAGTTACTAAGAACTCCGACTGTGGCTCCGCGGTGTAGTTCGAAGGAAAGCTCCACTCCACTTAGGTACAGAGGTCTCTTATATATGAACGAGTAACAAATACGAGTACTAGCGAGAAAGGTTCGGTACAAATGGCGCTCAATACAAATCAACTCGACCGTAGCTCAACATTTCAAATATACATTTTTTATTAATTTCACTATTATTACAATAGGAAAATAAATTAATTAACAAAATTAAAAAATTATGAGATAAAATTTTCTGTTTTATTTTCGAATATTAATATCCACATCAAAATCGAACTTTGTTAAAGTAAAAATTTGAATACATAGGATACACTATAGATAACAAATATCGTATTTCCTTCATAATACATACTATTACGAAATTTTTATCGGAATATTCGTGTTCGATCGAATTATACGTTTACATAAAGTCACGTGTAATTTATAAAATTCATGTCACGAGAACACATGACGTGTCAAATAATGTTGAATAAGAATACAAAAAAGGATTGTTTCTGCGTCAGCATCGTTTAAATTTACGCATCGATAAAGTATCACACGATTAGTACCAAAATGATTATAAAAGAAGTGAAAATTACACGTTGCGAACAATTCTTTGCACGCGATAAAATTCGTTATATAAAAATATTAGCTATATTTTAGATCGATCTAAAAATTTAAAATCGTACCCAGTGACACGAATAAATTTCCTATAATCTGCGAGATACGAAGTATATCAATCAACTTTAATATCGAATTCGCCTTATGACTGAGAATATAATCAATCGAACCGCAAGCATCTTTGGCTTTATTATCAAAATGATTAAAAGATATACAAATCAGCGAAGTAATCTCGTCCTAGACGTTGATCATTAAAATGAACACAGGCAAACGTGAAATGATCTGTCTTTTTTTGGAATGTGAAATGCGCAATCGTTTCGTTGTGCTTCTTCATTATCATCAACCAGATTAAAGTTAACAATATAGGATTTGATTTTTATCGTGAGCTTTTGATTTTGTGTCTAAGCACATTTTACCCGTGTATGTATATGTAATCGTTGAGACCGTACAAACTTCTCTCTTTTTTTTTTTTCTTCCTTTCCACGCCATATATACCCCATTTATTTTTTCGCCAAATCGCTCTTCCTTTGTTGGACACTATGGTTCCTAATCGATTTATTTATTAATAGGAACTTTCTAAACATATCTAAACATTCGTTGTACAACGTTCGCAACGTCAACGATATCCTCCAAATAAAATATCACAAATTCACGCTGATCATATTAATCAAAGACGCTAAAATCTTGATCGTACATATAAAATGAACGTTGCATCGATCTTTAATTCAGTAACAAATATTCATTTATCAAGCTTTATAACGAAAGCTTCTCCCGGAGGTACGATAAGTTCTTTAAAATATACGTCTTTGTTTAATCTATACGATGGTCCGACTACCACATGACCACCGTAATAAAGGAAGGATAAATCCTTTGTTTGCGTTTGGTTGCCCAGATTCGCTAAAAACACGTAAGAGTTTCGTCGTGGATACCATCGTTCTACCACGATCATCTCATCTTCTGCATACCTGTGAGAAGAAAGAATTTTATATCAGAAAATCTGTTTACATTGTATGATTATTACATTGTAAATTAAAGAGTAGAATTATAATTAAAATTAAGTAAAATTATAATTAAAAAGTACATTGTAAATTTCAGCGCTCGTTGAAATTTCCTGAACAACTTTATAAGAAAATCATTTTCTATAAATAATATAGACGGAACAAAAGATATTCAACTGATTCGGATTTAATACATAAAATTTGAAAAATTACATTAAAATTTTGATTATAAAATTAATTTTACCTAATATTACAGTTTGCCAGCACCTGATTCTCCTTTAGCACCGCTTTAACATAAATTGGCGTAGTATCCGATCTGAGAGATGCCATTTTCGCGATGGTTCCAGTCAAGCTAGTCTCCGAGGGTTTCCTAGATTCCGGAAGCCAAGCCGTGACACCGCCGGATGTAAACTTAATCTCAGAACCGCCGATTTCCTCCCAATACATAGGAGCTAAGTTGTGCACGTGAGCAAGATCCTTATGATCTTTGCATTCACAGTCCAACATACCTATCTAAACATTAATCAGATTTGTAAAAATCGTCGTTTAAAATCGGTCAAGATTATCAAGCATTATCATATTGTAGGAAGATCGCAGAGAAAAAGATACGATTGATTTTAATGTTGTTTCATGATTAAAAAACAAAAAAAGTCTTAAGATAAAATAGCTAAGAACAAAAAGAACCTGCTAAGACAATAAAATTGTAATATTTTCGATATTTTGATATTACGACAGAAAATATCTTTTCAATTATCAAGAGTATGAAGAACGTTCATGTCTAATCGCCAGTGAAAGTACAAGTTTCATAACGTAAGATTACGCGACAACATATTCGTAAAATTGTCCCATAAGCAACGAAAATGAGACTTATCCTTTATAGTTGTTTTGTATATTTAGTTATTTTTAAGAAATAATATACGCTTCTCCAAGTTCCCGGACTTTTTAAAAACATCTTATCGGCACATATTACAGTTACTACGCTCATATTATATCTAAATTTGTACCTCGTCACCGTAGAATATACTGGACGTTCCCGGAAGCATCATGCCTAACAAAGTCATAGCATGGGTAGCATTCTTCACGCTAATGGTAGAAGCTATTCGTTTCAAGTCCACGCCACCTATGGACCAGTGTATCCAAGGATAACCCGGCTTTTTAAACAACACACCTTTTGTAATATGCTCTACTTGGCTCTTGATCTCTTTCGTGCCATTCGCCACGCGCAACGTAACATCCACAAGATCCATATTCATTAAAATAGAGTTTTTCGCTGCAACCAATTTGGCAGCGTTCAAAGCGTCCACGTGACAAATAAGTATTCTCTGAGAACCTACGATGGACTTCCAGTGTTTCAAGCTACTAGCAAAGGAACTTTCGTCCACGTAATGTTCCAGTCCTTTCAAGTAAAATCCATCGACTCCCCTTTGCAACCAAACTTTTATAGCCCCTGTCACGTTGCCGTTCTCTAACACGTTTTTCACGTGTTTCGACGTGAGCGGATCACGCTGCGGGGTATCCAGAGAAGGTGGCACCGAGGACAGTGCTTCGCGAATCGCTTGCAGCGACATGGAAGGTGTCGTCGGTGTTACCTCCTGCAGAATCGTCGTTTCGGTAACGTCTCTTCTCTCACGTACGGCTTTGTCTGTTTTATTCGGCTTCTCAGAGGGCACAGTTTCGTTATACAAAGACTTTACAAAGGGATACAGCGGCAGATCTAGAACGAGGCTCATGTTTCGACGATGAGTCTCGTGCACAAGCACGGCGAAATCATCCAATGTTCCTAATTCTTTATTGAGGTCTGTCAGGTTCTCGATGTTTGTGTAATATTCAGGATAGTGTGCTGCTGGGAAGATCGAATTTAACCGGATCCCACGTACGCCTAATTTCTTTAAATAATCCAAACGCATCGTTATGCCTCGAAGATCCCCGATACCGTCACCTACTTTCGAGGAATCTTGGAACGATGCGGGGAATATTTCGTAGAAGACGCTACCTTGCCACCATTGAACTGGAGGGTCGCACCTGTGGAAATATAAAACGACTTTTTACAGATTACTCCGGTTATCTAAATTTTTAGTAGAGCAGTATGTTCGCGAATAAATGAAATAATCGAGTATCGAGAACTATATTCATGCAGAAGTGGACAAGTAGAAAATGCCTGCTACATACATACATATGTATATATATTTCTTAGTCTGGATAAAAAATATTTTTCGTCCTCGGTTATTGACAATCGAAATACACTTTTACTATAGTCATAGTATTAAACATATCCAGTTTAGAAATTCCAGTCATCTTTAAAAACTTTACATTTTTGAATTCGACAAAAGTTTTAAACGAACGTTTGCACGAATAGAAAGCTACTTTCGATATCCACGATGGCTACGAACCGCAAAGCTACGGAATTAATTAGAAATTTATAGATAAGAATTAAGAAGAGAATGGAGATTAAAAGGAATTAAATTTAAAAAAAAAACTTCCTTTAACAAATTACAACAGCTCGGTCTTTAAAAATTCGAGAAAAAAAGTCAGTCGCGGTATTTCGCTAATTAAAAGAAACGGTCTTGTCGTATTTTTGCCTCCTGTTCTTCGCATATGTATGTACATATATGTATACATACGTACTTCTTCGGCATTGTGACGATTACACCAATGACGAGCGCTATGCATGCAGCCAGCACCGACATCAGGGACCAGAAGCAAGTTTTCCGTATGAGCGGCCAGTTCCATTTCATGAAGCGATAATCCTTCGACGGTTTCGGTACCATCAGCTGTATCCCGACCAACGGTGGCTTTCCTCCATTCTCCTGATTGTAAAACTAAACAGTTACAGTCTAGGTTCTTAAGGGTGTTAGAAAGCAGGCAAGCGATTAGTGACATGGGATAGACACAGGTAGATCGCCACGATTCCCTCCACCACGACCAAACGTCCAAATTGACCAACAGAGCGATACCAGTTCTGTTTTGGTTGGCTGTACCATCGCCATTAGCGTGATTGTACATCGATATCGAAATGCAACTAGCATCGTGCCAGGGCAACGATCTGGGCCATTCTGAAGTGTTTTCAATGTCTCGTATATTCGTATCCCTTTGTTTTAGATTTGCCATTCAGCGGAGCATAAATTTCAGAATTACTATCGACGTTGAGCGAAGTGATACGTATGTTCGGTTGGAACGATAACATTGGCGAACACGTAGATATAAAAATAAAACACGTAGCTTTTAATTATTGCTTTGCAATATTTGTACCTTGATCGAGCTGTTTCTGAGTAGAAATCGCTTGCGACGCGAAAGTTGTACAGAAGAAAAGGAAAATACAGATTTGATTGGCGTTTCGTAAAGGATCTAAGGATCTTTTATACCGCTAATTAAAACGCAATGTCGATATAGCTTATATATATCATAATTCCATTGAAATCGATTAAGATCTTGAATTTTTCGTAATAAGCTTTTACGTTGCTAAAAGCGTGCAATTTATTTATTGCAAACGCTGTTCCGTACGTGTGAATCTTCTGCGGTTCCTAGTATTCATAACGCGAAGACGTTGCGTATGCCAAACTTATCTAACATCATATATGACAATGTCAAGGATCCTAAATTTTCGATTACTCCAAGGAATATATCATAGGTTCTTTAAATAGTTTGTTTCTATAATAGCGAGTCTTTGAATATATCAGGCGTGCCAGAGCTAATGCAATGCCTTGATGAATTGCTTTTCAGTCGGAAATGGGACAATTAATGTGTCAACAATGTCCCAAGCAATTACATATATGACACTAATCGATAGAATCTTAGAATCTTGCTAGCATCGGGCTGAATTATTACGCGTCAACGTACATCGGTAGAGATATGGTACGTGTTTTTCGTACGATATACACTTTCTTTTTCTGTAGTAAAGATTTATCGAACGCAAATGGACATATTGCGACAAACGTATTGCGTTAACAACGTTTGGCAAACTAGTGTTTTTATGTGCCAAATTGACCAAAGTATGCCGAATACAAAACTTGCACGTCAATATTCAAAGAAAAAAATATGAAATTATCTAATAAATAGAATTTTAATTGGTACGAAATTATAGCAAATCCGTTCTATATGAAATGCTGATAAAGTTCTTTTTTAAAGACAATATTTTTTAATATTTACTCTGACATATAAACGCGGATCAAGCGACCAGCGACAGTGGGTTAAATATACGATATTTTCTGAGAAATTACATAATCTAAATGCTTTATGCAACACCTGGAGAGTGCGTTATTTTTCATTTTCACGGTAGATTTTCTGCTTGCCTATAAATTCTTACAATGTCATAAATGGTTCTGTAACAATTTCATAAGAACCATAAAGGATCCTATAAAAAGAATAAGTCAACAAACCAGGTATACTATTGTTATGAACACCGTATAAATATTAGATTAAACGAAGCGTGAAAAGAAGATACACATAGAAGGGTGAGCTTGAATGAAAAAGATGTAAATAGGTTAATTTCCCTTTTGCGTGAGACGCTCGATATCGACCATTCAGTAAAGAAGAGCGTCGATTTTCACATCGCTTAAAAGTTCATTAAAGGGCTTACGGTATCGGTTTCACCAACTATAGACCCTATCGCTTATGGTATCCATAATTATAATCCTACCGTGGAAGCCAAACGATATAGTCAGGTTCAAGATTTACACCTTTTTACGTGTATCACAGTTTCGCCTTTATTTATTCATTCGTATCTCGTCTTTCAATAATCTTTTCCTTTCGTTGTATTATTATTGAAAATGAAACTTTCGATAAATAAAATAGTGGCGCGACTAGGAATGTTTAATTACAAAAATAATCTTTATAGTAGATAGCAGATATTGCGTAACATATTGGAGCATTTAGAATTTTTAAGTTTTTAAAGTAATCTTTATGGTAACGATACTCAGTTAGTTAAACAAAAAATGTGTTTCCGTGTGCATGTAACAAGAGACGAACGATTATTTTCAAATGCGCAGTTGATTAGATTAGGAAGCTCGAGGTGCATAAGGAGAATCAAAATCCATGAAAATCGTCTAAGAAACGAGAAAGGAAAATTTTCTGTTCGACACTCTGCGATGCTCTTATACATTTTTTATGCGTCTCGTTTAAAGAAAAAATAAAAGAACTTCATATATATTTCATAAAAAACAAACTTTCGTATTTGTCATTTATCATTCACAAGACAGTTGCTCGTACAAGGAATAAATATTTAAAGACTCTTATAAATCTTCACATACATACGCATGCACACACACACATATAATAAATTGGATTTTTAGGGACGAACGTGACAGCTATTAGAATCTTTTTATTACAACGAACGATATTAAGATATGTTAAAATTTATTTACCAATTCATATGTATAACAATTCACTGATAATCCGATAATCTCGTGATCTCTATTGATATACGATACGACGATAAAAATTATTGATCTTCTAATAATGTTTGTACGGTGAATGGAGCAGAAGTTGCAATCGATGAATGAAAGAGTGTTTAATTACGAGTCGGTGCGGTGAAGACAAATACAGTGACGTGTACCAAAAATAAAATAAAAGTACGAGACGCGCAGATGAAATTGAACTTGGCATGATTAGAACAAAGATGGAACAGGTGATCGGCCGTGGCCAAAACAAAGCGTGCATTGCACAAAAGCGAATAAACAAAGTCATAAAAGTTAACAAATGACGAACGATCGTACGCAACTCTGCTGTTAGACGTTTACAAATGACAAGAAGCCAGTAACGATGATTTCGCACGATTTTTATCGAGGATTTTTATTAGATAACGCACTTACGCTACCCAAATTATTCACAGTGAGGATGTACAGAAACTTAACGATTTATTACACTGTGCAATCCATAAATATGCAAAAAGCGTAAGAGTACACAGTCGGTCGCAACGTATATGTATTGCGGTAATATAATTAACTCTCTGCTGGCTCGACGTTGCATTTCATCACGTTCATCTTTCCGTGTACCGAGCCATACGCAAGATACTTCAATAGATCCTTTCGCGTAACGAACTTGCTTCCCGTCAATGGAAATTCGAAAATATAAATATCATACAATACACAAATATAGCTGTTACGAAATACCTTTCTCTTAAATCGAGAAGAATTATTAAAGCGCGTACTGATATAAAAGAAAGGTGTTCGTCGAACTAACAGAGAGTTAGAAAGAAAAAGAAAATATCATAGATAATTATTGTACGTATATGTATGTCAACAGTGGTATCGCTGATAGAACAAATATAGCGAAACAAGTATATCGTACTAACACTCGTATACAGTATCAAATTTGACAAAATCAAGCCTCAAATTATGCAAAGATGTTCCAACATCTATTCTTAAACTTAAACGATATTATTAATAGACCTTCGTAAATGTAAACAACAATATCGATAATATGATTCTTTAAGTAAATAACAACATTACGATAATAATATAATTTCTTAAATAAATAATTTCAAATTCACCGAAAGACGCGTATACACCGTATGTAAATATCCATTTTAGGTGTTATAGACACGTAACGTCTAGACTCTAGACAATTGGACAAGAATAACAACGCCTACGCTTTTCCACGACCACGCTATATCTGTTCTGTCAAGTTCATCTCGCGGTACACTGTCTCTCATCGACGCTGCAAAAAAATTTCATGAACAAGTAAATTTCCATAAAACGCTGCTTACCAGTGCTTGAGCATCGGGTGCAAGATGTTGATAGGCTGTGTTCAATTGCGTCAATAGCTGTGCACAAACGGGTTCGTTTGTGTCGCTGCTGCTTCCGCTGGTCGTCGATTCCACCATCGGATCCCGCGAACTTGGTTCTGCAATTAATTCACGATCTTCAAAAAAACAAAAAAAAAAAAAAAATTGTCTTACGACGACCGATCGCGCGCGCCCGACCTGGATCGCGTATCGAACTTGAAAAGTTTCGCGGCTTTGAGTTTCCTAATTGTCCGAGATGATCCAATCATCAACGATCGCTGTTCGTCGACCAGACAGAATCGACGTCGAAGCACGCGTCGATCCTCGGCTATTGTTACGGCCAGACTTCGTTACGATTAATTTATCGCTCCAATTGAAACCGGATCCCGTTAAAGACATTTTATCGTCGGCTTAAGTGCCGTGTATATCAACGGGTCCATTATATAAGATCCTCGAGAGTGACAAGCATCTAAGTACTTGCGCGTTTCGCGTTGCTCGATAGGGGAGAGCCGGCAATGATTTTGTTCAATTTCACCAGACAGTAACCGCGGAAAAGCGTGAAACGAGTATTTTCTAAGTTTGACTAGTCGTGAACGATGTGCATCCCGATAGTGCAAACACGTGGCCAAGGTGTAATATCGTATTGCGTTAGAAAAAATTAGTGACATTTAGACGAAACGTAATTGATACAAACAGAAAAGTCGATATACATCGTCAAGTAGTATCGTTTAAGACAGGTTTTCAATCAGCGACACGCGGAAAATGTTTTGAAAGTACGTTGCAATCGTTCTATTAGCTGTTTATTAAACTTTTTGTAACTTTATAAGATTTCTTAAATGTTTATATTATTTTCCTATTTACGGACGTACGTGATTTGAATACGCGTAATTTAACGCGTATATGCGTACGAGTACTGTTTGATATTTTATTTTATTCCCATTGTTCACTGTGACTATAGTTCTATCTATCTATGCCATTCTCGTACAAATATGCAGAGAATACGCGAAGTATAAAATACGGCTGAAACTGTGAAAGGTATATCGATTTGCCACAAATTCACCATTTAAACCACATTGCCTTTCTCCATAGTCGGGTAGCATAGGATTCGTAACTTTTGCTTCTAGTGGTTTTTTGAAATTTGTTCTTCGACGAAATTATTACACAGGTGATAATTATTACATAGGTGATAATTACAGTGGGGTGAAAATAATAAAAATGAAGTAATATAATATTGAAAAATTATTAGGATAAACAAGTACCTATATGTACAGCTGTAAATCGTGACTCTATCTGGATAAAAGTGAACGTTAATTTTGTTAAAAATAATCGTGTGGTTTTATTCACAAGAACAAAAGGTAGGAATATATTAAGAAGCCAAGGAACAAAACATATATTTGCTTAAAATTCCTAATATTTTTCATTGGACTGTTCTGCTACCGAGTAATTGCACGATATTACGTTGTAAGCGGTTGATTAAAGTATTTATAGTGAAAAAAGCAACAAGAGGCGAGGATTATAATTTTCTCAACGTAACTTGATCTTTCCATGATAATAGTATTACCCTGTAGAAATTAAAAAGACGGAAACATCGTCATCAACCCTAATTGGCGGGGAACATTTTGACGAAGATCATTTTTTTTAAACAATAGCGAGGAATAAATATTTTTTCCTAAAAGATATTTCGACGAATTAAACGTAGACGATATACGCATAACGCGCATTTATTTCGTAGAAATTGCCATATCTAATCTCCGACGATATTTCTGAAACTATAAAAACGTTCAAAAGCCGCGAGTCTTTCATTAAACTGGATACTCTGTCCAAAGTTATTAAATGATATAAGCGATTTTACTACACTAACTATCACAAGCAAACAGAACGGGCTTGGAAAATCGATAAATTATCTGTATAATGCTGTAAAGATTGACTCGAAACAACCACTAAAATGAAAAATGCACGGACATAAGAAATGGGTATACAAATCAAAGTGACACGGAAAGCTGCCTAGATTTTTCAGTTCGGTAATATTATTTAGTGGTTGTTGAGATAAATAGATCAAATCCATCAGATCGACAAATTAGGGTTCAAACTTTGGAAAACGAGGTAAACGCGACTCTTGTACGAAGTCTGTTCGAAATTAGAAATTCTAGGCCTGAACTTCATAACCAAAATATCTACCACCCACGTGCTTTCTAACGATTTTTTGAATATTGAGCTCGGAAAGACAGGTTTTATCAGTCTATTTTTATTCCTCTCTGACACCAGCAGTTTATTCCGATATTACTTCGAACACTAAAAGCTAAATTTTTAATTTATCAAAGTGGAGCGATACTTTCAATTTTATTAATTTCGATCGTGATATATTATTTTTATCAATTCGAGTGTTAGACGTTTACTGTGTCTAAATTAATCGTAAAATGCTTCGGACAGTATTATTTCAATGATTGTAATCACGTGATTTAAGTATAATACACAACGTTACGTGTTAATTGTTTTTTATGGAAATAATCCTGTTCGAACACGAAAGGAAATAAAATTGCTTAAATTACAATTTTGTAATTTTATTCGTTTCATTTAGCGTTAATCTACCATAGACGGTGGAACTTCGAACGCGTTACGACTGATCTTTCTTTTTCCTCTCTTATTAACTATATTGGTCCTTGGACTTCGTTACTCGATGGCTTTTCATATATTTGTTCAAATATTACGCGTACAAAAAGCCATAAGTGTATCTTTTAATAGATTATGACGTTAAGATTATGTATAGATTTTGCTTTATGTTAAAAGGAAAAAAAAAAACATTTCACTTATACGCTATATTAAGATAAACTTTCATTATAACCATTTAAACTCAATACAAAGTTAGATACGTCAATTATTTCATCTTTCGAAAATTATATACAAAGCGACTAATTATTTTAGTTTTTTTATATAATTTTTTATATAATTACAATTTATAATTTTATAATTATAATTCTTTTATATAATTATATCCATAATATATTTATAATACGTTCATAACACATTCATAGTACATTCAATACTTCGATAAAAGAAATACTTCGTTAATTACGGAACTAATAAAAATTAATTATTACGTATAGCTGAATCAGACCGTGTTTAACGTTAACGTTTGTTAACAAATCGTCTATCACAAAACGGGAACAACCAAAGCGGTCAAAAATTCCTGGATTGATTCTTAAGATACGAGAGATTACAACTCGATACTAGATAATATCATAGTAAAACACGAAACACATGCGATTAATATTGTTAATTTTACGATTACATCGAAAATATGCCAATTACCAACAGAAACCTACCATCGTTCAGTGCTCTACTCGAGCTGTTCACTATATTCATGAACTCGTTAAGCCCATCCTCCTTATTAATATTTTCAAGCGTTGGTGGAGGAATCGATTCCACGGGTTTTCCTTCCGAAGAAGCGAAAATGGTGTTGATTTCCAAGGCATTGTTTGGTTGCGTGGCCGGTGGGCTAGGAGTTAAAAGCGGACAATCCGACGCCTCTTCTTCCTAGTAAAATAACAAGCGTTCGATATGTGTTATATCATTTTTCTTTCCAACAGGTTTCCTCGTAGATTATTTTTACCATTTAAATAATATCGTTTGAAGGATAAAATAGCGAAACGGCCGTCTTTCTTCCAAACGAAATAGCAAGATAGATTTGCTGCATTTCAAAAGACAAAACAATGAACCAGATGAGCGATAAAAGTATATGTACGAATCGAATCATGCGTATGTATGTTTAAGTACGATTTTTGGACACGACATTAAATATATTTGCCTAGAAGAAATTTTATAATTTTTTTAATGCGTGTTATTGTTGTACGGTGAAATGGATGGATCGATGATTCTATTATAATATTTTTTATATTATTATAGTAATTATATACATATATATGAATTTCATATTGTAATTACGAATGGTATTAATAATATTAGTACTATTATGTTATCATATTAGTATATTTAATTGATTAAATAACGAAACTTCCTTTCTCTCTCTCTCCCTCTCTCCCTCTCTCTCTCTCCTTCGTCGTTGAAGAATGCCACGAATTCCATTATATTTACCAAATTTTCCAGATAAGTTGTATCGCTAAATATTACTCGCCTCTTAAGTTACTCTTCTCTACGTTACTTTGTTAATTTTAAATGTAATTTTCAAGATTAATTTTAATTTCAATTAAGTACAATCTCAATTTACCGTAGAATGTAATATCTTGTTATGATCTCTCTTCGGTATGGTTTTCACATTTATTCTTCATAAATCGTATACGCTGTACTTTCTAAATTAGGCTGGGCCAATATACATGATTTCTGGAATCATCTACACGAACAAGCGGTAAGCTCGTAATAATATTATCGTAGGTCTGATACGCCACGACTGAAGGAAGATGGTATCTATCAATAAGAATCATCTTATGGATTACACAAACGAATATAGCGTATTACTCATCAGATCAGTCACTGTTTCCATTATAATCTCTAGTATTATCATCAGGTATATTCAACAAATATTACTGTAATCGTATTTTCAGGATTTATCCCCTGTCCAATCGCACTTTATTAATTTTTAGTTTCATGTGCACACAGAGTTAATGTCATTCGTGAAAAAGGTAAGCTCGTTTAGAAGCAAATACTTGCGGAAAACGCGTTGCTCGAATTTTAAGCGAATAAAGAATTTGTTAACTAAACGAAAAATATTTCGCATATAATATATGACTTTTAATGTAATTTAAAACAACCAATATTCTACGTTGAAACTCAATACGTACTACTCGCTTGTTACTCCTATCGCTTATCTGAAATCAATGTCGGTATCTAAGCAATATACCTATCATCTAGAAAACAAAGATTAAAATAAAAGATCATGATCACACTATGATATAAATATCGTAGACATTTTTAAAACAAAGCACGTGAACTTATCTTATCGAGATTAACTGAAGCGTTAAGTACAAATTACTCGTAATTGCAAAGTGTCTACTTTAACAGCTAGAACTTATATCTTAGATGTTAATCTAGCGAGTTAAAGGAGTCTTGGAAACCACATGCTATTAAACGTAGCTAAATATATATACATGTAGCGTGAGAAAACACAAAGAAACAGAAGAACGAAAGAATAAAGCTACGTTATTTGTGTCGAACACACCTGTTGGTCCTGACTTATAATGAGCTGCCGCGAACTCGGCGATGACGCAAGTTCAATTGGTAAAACCACCGACAAAAGACCCTCAGGCTTCTGGATATTCATGTCTGTCGAATGTAGAAAAATCTAATTTGTTTTATATTCTCAAACTATGTTCGACGCCGAACAGCAGGCGGATACACATATATCGAATCGTTCTTTCGATAAAACATCGAAACGCTTCGGTTTTATTTCTGTCCTATTTCTTATTTCTCTTCCCTTTGCTATTCGCTCGCAATTTCATACATCACGATTTTATTCCCGTCTTCATTCTATCCTGCTTAAAGAGTACACTCTATCGTCGAATTAAAACCATTACATAAGCACGTTGGAAATAAAAAAAAAAATGCCAAGTGGCATTTTTGTCCGCTTGAGTTGCTACCCGACTGCAGATTAACGAACGAAATTACAGCTGCGCGTTCTACGATGAAATACGATCTTTACGTGGACGTATTCGCGAGTGTAAGTGCGAGTTACACACTGGTAAGTATATGACACATAATACGCTCGAACGAAACGCAATCCTCGGTCGTCATATTTACGAAGCACGCGGCGCGCCGACTGGCAAAGTGCGTCGACTATTGATCGAAAAATTCTATGAAGCACGCGTTGACCGAGCTACGATTTCTTCCCCTAATCCATTAAACGGGATCGTTGAAAAGGGCTGTCCAAACGATTCTCGGGATTCGTCATTGTTTCGTTGTCACGCTCTTTCGAGACTGTTCTTACGTCATGTCACAGCGCTTGTTCGGTTCAGACCAAGTTAGTTTATCGTAGAAACATTACAGTATGGCTATGGTCATTACCGGACGTGGGATGTTTATGCATTTATCCTAAACTTTAAATCTGTAAAAATGCGCTTAAATGAACGTAATATGAAAAGATATAAGAAATGTCGAAATTATCGAAATGTTGTAATTATCGTCGTAATAGATCGATACGCGGATCGTGACGCGTTTATGACAAATTGAAAGACGTGAAAGTAGTACTTTGTCAGAGTTCGCCTTGATACAGTCCTTACAATGCGATGAAAATATCGTGATTTTAACGAACTCAAGCTGACCTTGACTTTACTACGATAAAAAGGATTACCGAAACGTTTATTACCGTTGCATTACGAGTATTTATGAATGAAAAAATTTCAAGGTTTAAAAACGCACGTAATGCACGTAATATATAAAAATGCATAAAATAATAATTTAGTGTAATAGTTATGATATTTAGTAGACGAAATAAATCTCTGGTACGATTGTCTTAGTAAACAAACGAATATGCATAAAAATTCGCAGTTTAATGATAATATTTGAGAATGAAACGAATCTCTATTTGGATTTCGTGTTTTTTATTTAGTCCGTAAAAATATGAATTTGCATAAACATCACCTAACCTAGTTGTTACATATAAAAAGCACCATATTTTACGTGTAATGTAAATTAAGTGCAATCTAGTAATCTCTAGGGATAATAAGACAAATATACTTAAAAATTAAAAGTCATGAAAATGTATTTATAAATTCTTGTCGATTTGAGGAAAAAGAATATGTCTAATTATTGAAGTTATTATACACATGCAAACACTGTTAGAGAATAGAGCTAAATAACAGTGAACTAATTGTGAAATAGGGAAAAAATCTATCGAATTTGATCTGGTGAAATTTGGTGATACAATTGGTCACGTAGTACCTTTAAACGATACGTTAATTTGAACGTTTATGCTTTCCCTGTTTGTTAACGTAGTTCTAAGAATAAAAGACAACAGTCACGTTGATTCTGTGCTAATTTAGTTTGTAACGAACTAATTACAAAATAAACATTTATACACGTGCAAGACTTTTATGTTCATCTTCTATGAACACGTAATAGCAGTTACAAATAAATCGAAGATAATTTTGTATTGCAGCTGCTACTACGATGTTGTACAAACAATGCAACAGTCGAAAACGCGAAACGTTATTGCGTTTATCAACTATTGTTAAACCGTGCATGTATATGTAAACTTATCGTATCCTCATGGATACCAATAATTAAAGTAATGGTAGCTTGTTTCAAGAAACAGACGTTTGAAAACAAATTTGTTTCACTTTCTTCAAATAATATATTTTTATTTTGTTATATATATTTTTATATCTTATTATAGTTATAGATTTTTGCATATTACGAGCATCCTGTATATATTTATACGTTTAAACTTTCCATAAATGCATAAACAGCCGTAGTCTAATAATTACATAAAGTTATTACTTCTCATAGAAAAAAGCAACTACTTGCGCAATCACACCTTCTATCACCAACACCATCACTATACATTCAATAACGAGATCATTCGGAACATCATTATTAACATAACGAGTAATTCTAAGTCACCTACTGTATCGATAAGAATTACGAATTATCCAAAAAAATTCAAATTTATCTAATTTACCTGTAATACAGCCGGTTACCACAAGACGGCATCGGCAGAACACCTAAACACATATAGAACCGTCCTCGAGAAATCTTCACCCCCGAGGAATCACAAAACTAACAAGAGATTTCTTTCGAGACCGGTCGGTATCTCAATACGTTTGATACGCCACGACTCACTTTGTCTACGTGTGCGATTTTCCACTACCGAGAAACCTACCAACGAAACAAGGACAACAAAATCACTACCGAAGATAATGTCTGTGGCTTCGGATGTTGATGACCATCCTGCAGTCCCCAGCCGTAAAGAGAATCGCGTGCCTCCGCGTAGTATATTTAGCAACACCGTTTCGTTCCGTTTAGTCCCGTGGTCTCTCACTTTTCTGACCGAGACGTTCGCGCCCTCCTCGAGTCTGCGCTCTTGTCGATGACATACATGCAATTCATCGTATCAACTGTGATGGTTAGAAGCTCAATAACCTCGATGTTATATCGTTTTAACAACAATCGACGGTGCAGTAAGATTGTTTAAAAAATTAGCTTAGAACTCCAACATTCGTTTCAATTTCATAAACTTTATAGATAAAGAATTACGTATAAGAAATACGGAAAATTATTATCGATCCAGAGAATTAAAGAATAGGAGAAAAGCTATTGTAAACTGTTTCGTTTATAATTCATAAATGTGATGCATTTTGTATATGATAAATGTAATAGTAATGTTTATAAGAAGAAATTGTTTAAATAGTGAGATAACTCTATAAGTTGTTAATAATATGACATTAAAATTACGAATAATTTTAACAATATTAGTTTTTCTAAATTTCCTCTGTGGCCCCTTTAAACATGTTAACATTCATGCACGTTGTTTATTTTATTATCTTACTATTTACCGATAGTATTTAGATGAGGATAATATCGCGCATGACAGTACCGATCGGATCTCGTCTGTGGCCATATCTATCGATTAAGTACAGGATAGACGCGACATTAAATGAGAGTACTATAAGATATCGTGTCTCACATTCTGAAATACCGACCACGGAAATGATCAGAGTTTTCTATTTATAACATCGCGGCGCGACGGTTGTAATTAGTTCGTTTGAACGTGATCCATTACTTCAAACAAAAGTTTAGTTAGTCTTGGTCAATTTGTATGTTAACCTTTATATTATATCATCGTTATTCGAAATTAGGAGCACTTTAATCGTGATATTGAAAAAAGCGATTGTTCGATTATCAAACTTATACTGCCATCGTAATAAAAACATTTGCAAATATCTCAGAAACTACAGTCGAGCGACGGTACATATAAAAAAAGTTGTTCAGAATATTGACCTTGACAACATATTTTAAGGTTATTGAAACCGGTGTAGTTGTCCGCTTTGTAAATAATTACCCTTATGTCCTTACTGCTTACGAGTTCTTGTTTATGCAATAGTAGTTCACGTTCAGCTAAATAAATTCAGTGACCAGAAGTATATTTAATCAAGCACTAACTAAAGTTTTGTTTGAATAAACGGAGCGCGTTCGAACGAACTAATTACAGTCGACGCGATGTTATAAATTGTAGAGGGCGAGAGGAGCATTCTGGTTTTTTTCGACGTCGGTATTTCAGAATACGAGACGTGTAATCTCATTTAATGTGACGTCCTAATATCCTGTGCTTAGTCAATAGTGAGGTTAAAAGCTATGGAAACTACATTATCGACAATATGTCGATAATTTAATTAGAATTTGTAATAAATTTTTAATATACTTTTTAATGATTGAAAATTTATTTTTCTTTCTCATTTTATAAAACACACGAAGAGAGACATTTTTATTATGTTTATTTATAGAGATTTTAATGTCAATGTATTTTTGTTAAATGCATTTTATTGCCAATTTATTGTTAATAGAAGATACATTCATTGAGATACACAAAGTATACGTTTGAATAATAGTAATAATGTTTTATAAATATATTTTTATGAATATCTACGCTAAACACGGTGAAAACAAATTTTGGTAATGGAGAGTACTAGGAGAGGAGGAGTACTTCGTTTATTTCGCCCTCTTAATCTGTTTTTACTTTTCATCTGTACATAAGAGTATTCGATAGGTTACTCGAGTAATCGCATTGAAATTGATACCAGAGCTTATAACCTTTTGCAACTCAAAACGAAACGATTATTTATTTCCACGCTTAAAGATAAGAACGACACTACGATAGTTAATTCGGAGTACAATAATTTACAGTGTTATTGATATTACGTCTTATTCTAATATAATTGACGATCTTATCTTTTAATCGATCGGATCGATTAAAATTTGCTAATCTTTACGCAGATATAATGCTGTCACTCTAATTTATGTTGCATTTATCACGAACTGCAGTGACTGAGAAACATGTAATTTTGTATTTTGTCGAACAAAGGTGATTTTCTGACTACACTTCTGCAATATGCAGTCTGTTCGTTTTGCGTTACGCTACGCACATACATACTTTTCGTTATTGTTACAAAGTTATCTCGTTACTTCGTCGTACCCTTGTATCGTGGTATATACATATATGTACGTATAGAATGTGTTGCATACCTACATTCCCAGTTACCCACGTATTTGTACTGTATTTACCCTAGGATGAGCTTAGAGACAGTTATGTATAATTAACGTACATGAAGTTTCCTCCCGAAATCATGACGTATGTGCAGTGATGCATTTACCGAATTAACTAGTCAAACATAATAAACCTATGTTCCATTTTAATATATTCCATGTAATTTAAGCAATTATCTTTTATGTTGTTGAATGTTAATATTCGAATATTCGTGAGAAAGTAATTTATCAAGAACGTACATAGACATTCGTATCGAAAAATTATAAGAGATATCATATTGATATTAACGCTATGACGAAAGAGATTACAAAAGATAGTGTATCGATTCATCTATTTAAATTTTTCCATAATATTACAGAAATATTATTTCAATTTTATTTACAATATCATTTAAACGTTATTTTATTACTTTCCCATAATTTTATGAAGATATTAATTCAGACTGTTTACATTATTAAACTATTTTCTACATAAATCGCAAAAAACCAAGTAATTTTTCATACGCATAATTTTATTCAGAAAGCTACTCGGTACATAGACTCGTTTTAATAAATTTTACTCTTCGAAAGGTCAAAGATATTTTTATATGTACAAGCATTAAATTGCTTTCATTCTGTAGCGGATAATCCAGTGTCGATCAATGATGGATAGACGTCATAGTTAGTGACTGGTTCTCTCACTCACACAGATATCTAGGAATATAGTAACGGAATGTAATAGATGTACAATTAATGGGTAATGTGTAACATAGAATTTTGGTATTGGCGTTCCCTTCGTGTCTACATTAACGAAACTAGCTGCTCGGCTAATCAATACGCTTGCAACCACTAGCACATTTTGCGTTCCTTACTAGCTTATCCAAGTAGATTAGTTTATACATTGTAAGTCAAAACGTTAACAACGTATTATATATATTTCGCAGTATTAGTCGTAGTTATATATAGAAATAGCATTAATTAACCGTTAGATGTTGCGTAAAGGAACAATAGGTTGTTATTTCTTTCAAAAAACAAAATTGGTAAATTGTATTGATAAATTATGGGAGTACAATGTAGAAGAATAATGTAAAAATCAGTAAGTGATACGAGCATTTGAAATTTTTCTATAAATATTTCTAAACGTTAAAGGTTTTTTTTATATATTCAGAAATGTTTCTACGAAAAATTTGATCCTGAAACACAGGTTAATGTCATCGTGTCATTCGAATAGCTAGCGATCTATGAATTTCTAGAACCTGCACAGAATTAACGCAATTTAGTACATTTCGAACTTTCAAAAAGATACCGGCAAACTGAATTTAATTAGCTTTCAGAAATATCTTAAACGCGATCCTTATGGAATGTATAGTGTGCAGCCGAGAAAATCCAGATACACGCGATACCGAGAAACCTTAAGGTCGTTAAACTCAATATCGAAGGCTTCGAAATAAGTAAGGAACAAAATACGGTATCAGTGACTTATAGGGGCTATCCTATCTCTTCTAACTACTTCTGGACCGAGAAACTGGATTTCAACGGTATGCGATATAACAAGCTACAAAATGTAGAATTGTAGATGCTCAGGGTTCGTAAGAAGACGTTTGAAATCATAGTAATTAGCGTGACGTGGAAGATTAGATTCATTCGCTATGAAATAACACAGGAACATAATAACGGCATATTCGTAGTGTCATTTCCATAATTTGACGTTGTTAATCTCATTGTATCAAATGTTGTACAAATATCAGTTCTTAACCGTTGTTATCCGAATATCAGATCATCGATGATTGTTATGTATGTAGAATTTGGACATATCTAAGATTACTTATAAGGATTCGGCGTATATACGAGATGTTTCAATTAGGATGAAATAGATTCTAGCGACTTTAGATGTTTCCTGGTGCCACGGTATGTATTTGGAATTGTGTTAGCAATTCTGTATAGGTCAGAGAGGATTTGTGTGTGTTAGATGGTTGGACGTGGTCCAGGAAGGCCAGAGTTACTCTCGATGGTTTATTTTTTGAAGCAAGTGGAATTGGATTTAGCGTATGAATATGTTAATGCGTATTGTGGCGAATCTTTAAACCTCACAAAATCCTTTGGGATCCGCTACTTCAATGTTTTTTAGTTTTTTCTAGCACCGGTTATAAAACAGGTATACGTTATATTTGGCTTAGTCATTTTATTGTATTTCTCTTAGGCTGTCAAACATACATATAATAATTTTTACGACAACTTTTAATCAGATTTCTATATTAGAATTCTTGTAATTGCCTTTTCGATAGATATTTTCTTAAACGTGCATTGTTTCTTTAAAAATCATTATCAAATCAGTGTTGTCAATTCGATATATTTAAATTTACTAATATAGATGGACATTTCCGTTATCAGTGTTATCGGATAAAACGCGTACTGCGAAGTTCATGTACAGATATTTCCGTGGATGGACATTTAGATCCAATCGTTGCAGATATGTTTTCAGTACCTATATGCCTTTAAACAAATGATTTCAATCATTCCTGAATTCTGTTGCGATGACATTTAAAAGTTTTCGATATTTTCAATCAAACGAAACAAATTTTTCTATCGGCCATTCAAAGAACAAAGCATTTCTACTTCAAGAATTATTGAACATGACACGGAACCATTAACAGTCAAATTACTAAATAAAATTATAACAATTCGAATAGTCCATTCGGATAAAGAGGAGCGTATCACAATAGGATCCAGTAGAAGAAACTTCGTTGGCAAAAGTTTCGTCAAGTTGGATGAAGAAAATGAACGAAGTGTGGTTTCTATCGCAAGTTCCAATCTTGCGGAATACCACTTGGAACATGCTTCGAATATTAATGAATTTCTTTGTATAATGTCCTACCTATAATTTGTTTCAGCGTAATGCACAAGTTCCATGATAAATTTTCACCTCGATTGGCAATCTTATTCGTATTTCATCCAGAGGAAGTATATAATATTTTACTAAATAAGAAGAAACATCGTACGTCCTTAACATTGCACTCTGATACAAGTATCGTGTTATCCTTTCCTAAGTGACCACATCGTGCCAGAAAACTCAATAATAGCTTGTACTCGTACGAAGTTGATTTAAATTAAAACGACATCTTGCGTACCTACGTGCGACGTTTGTAATGTTCTACGTATAACGTCCAGCATAGGGGATGACGCAAGGTAAAAATAGATAGAGATGAGATATTTTCAAGTGGCAATCGGAGCACAAGAGGGAGGAGTTTGTATATTACGTCATTCTGACACTTAAGATGGGACAAACGTGGGCGAATGATCAGATGTCGGACCGGAGTGGAGAAAAGATCCGAGAAAATGGTCTTCGTGTGATGCCTGAAATGAGTAAGACGACCACCAACACGACGTATTGAAAGCAAGCCACAAAAGTTCCGCTTTTCTTCGACCGAATACCGACTACTTTTCAGAAATATATTTCTCCGTTCAAGCCACGCGGTCCAACAAGACTGTTACATAACTTTTGATATATTTGTACGATTTATATTCGGTCGGCTGATTATTGTCTATAGACGCAGAATTATACGAATTACGGAATAAATTGAAACGTATGGTAGAGAAAATTTAGAAGTCAATAAGTTTCTGTTATTCGCTGAATTGGCATACATTCGTTTAACTAATAATTGGAACATTCTTATTTTCCGTCACGTGGTAGAAAAGGATGTGCGTATAAATTTATTTAGTGAAATAACAGCTTAAATTTTAATTAATTATTTCATGCCATGAAATAAAGTAGAGTAGTTTCATGAAATACATGGTCAGAGACGTCAGTAACTACTGATGTATTGCTGCAAAGAGCAATACAGACCAGAGCAAGTAGTATTACCGCAGAACAAGGGAAACGATTTCCCAGTGGTACAAGTCAGCATTTGATGTTAGCTTGGGAGTAATGAACCCGTTATTGATACTTCCACATCGTAGCTTGGTTTAACTTTGTCTGTAAATAACAAGTGATACAGATTCTGCGAAAAAATCAAAAAGTAATAACCGGTGATTGAAAAAATGATTGTCGAACGTTATGTATAAAATATTTTGTACTGCCATCGCATCATATCTTTGGACAGTCGACTACTATATTGTTCTATTTCAGATGATTCAGAAGAACAAATTCTAGACATTGCGTGTCCTCTAGCTCGTTCAACGTTATATTACAGTCGCTTCTCACGCGAGCAATAACACTTTACATGCAACCATCGCAATGAACCAATTTTCTGTCTAAAATGTGTAGGTTCGAAATATTTGAAACTTACGATGTTAACGGTTTCATGATTTACTGACTATATGGTAGTAACATGTCAAAACATCGTTCCTATTAAAGTAATATTTTTCTTATAATATATAAAAGCTTATATTTCTGGTTGACATTTACTTATACTACAAGAATAATGAATTTGTAATGATTATAAACATTCAATGTAGAACAGTCATAAATTAATGAAAAATATAGAAATAATAAAGAGGAATGGTCACTTTCCCGAATTTTTAGTTCATGACTAAATATAGTAATGAAATGATGATATATTAGAATGCAAGGGTAAACGAGACACTTGAATAAACAGTAAAGGAATCGATTAAAGACTTCTAGTTCGTACTTGTATCCTGCTTAATCAATTTCTGATAGAACGTACCACGTGGTGATTTCTACGCACGAAAAACGTTTACACTCTATCTGGCACGATACCTATCGCAATAATTAACAACGCGTTATGTGCGACTGCGTATTGTATCGCATAAACGATATAAAAAAGACAAGGATAAAACAAAGAGGAAAACAAAAAACGGTAAAACAGATCGTGTATGATTAATCGCAGTGTTAAAAGAAGTGTCCTAAAAGATTTGAGAGACAAGTTGACTGGACGTCGATCGAGCGTGCAATCGTCGACAGAAACGTCGAATTAGAAATGAGGCAAACAATCGAAGCAAAATGCACGGCAGTTCCGCGAGAGCAGTCGAAAGGGGTGGCTGATTCGTGGTTGCTCGCCGAAACGATCGTCGAAGGTCGGTGACGTTCGTGTGACTCCGACGATACGACGCCGGCGCTATGTAACCTGCTTGACGTAGCAAGATGGCGGCGGCGTGTCGGAGGCGTCTCCGTCCGCACAGTGCTCGACGTCGAGCAGTCCGCGTACGTTCGTAACAACGTTTCACCGCATTAATGTGGTAGTGCACCCGGAGCATCGCACACGTCCGTGGTCACGGTTCAATCTCGTGTTTCATATCGTAATATCATCAACAATTAAAGAAACAACGTGCGACGACGAGACGTCGCGAACAGTGCTAGCACGACGAAAACATAGAGAGAGCAGTGTGAACTCAATTGGTCCCGTTCGCAATAATTCTTGTTAATTTTGCTCGTGGTGCGTGCTATTCATCCCCTCCATATCCTTTACACTTCCTCTTCCCTTTTTTCCCTCCGTTTCTCCCTCTCTCTCTCTCTTTTCTCTTTTCCTCTTGTTTTACGTCCCTCTCGTTTCTTCTCACCTTCTGTTCGCCGATTCCTTGTGAAATTCTACTTTCATACGCATATACATACATACATACATACATATATATATACACACACGAGCGTATATCTGGTTTCTTTGGTTTCCGATCCGTGTTCCCTCTATCCGTCCCGTTTTCCTCTGTGATCGTTGTGAAATGTCCGTGGTAACCGGTCGTGCCTCTCGACGACAAGGAGGACGTGACGCTTGTCGTTGGTCTACGGTTCCTTGACGAGCACGGTATACGTGCAAACCGGCGCATGCACTGCAGCCCTTGCTACTATGATAATAACGAGAAAGGTGGCACGGTGGGCGCTCCTCCTGAAGCGAGAGGCGCTCGGCCGAACCTACGGTGCACAAAAGCGGTTCGAGCAAGCACCCCGCGGTGCCACGGCGATGCTGCCTCATTCCGGCCGGGTGGTAGATGACAACATCGACACCGACACCGACACCGACACCGACACCGTGGCCACCGACCTGCACAGGACCAGCAGCTGCGTCGCGTTGGCGCTGCCGTTGCCGTTCCCGTACTACGAATACTACTACTATCCTCGTGCTGGGATCGCCGCCTCCTTGTTAAACTCAGATCGCCGCACGCTCACCGACAAACACGAGGACAACTACTTGCTATCGTTACTCGCAAGAATCGACGAACCGCCAGTACCAAAGTGCTTCGATTTATTGTTAGTAGCATCGACCAAAATCCAGTCAAACGAGCTGAACGAGCAACAGGACGAACAGGAGGAATACGGTGAACAGGAAACGGAAAACGTGGCCAGTACGACAAACGACGAGGAAGTAAGAGTGCTCGCGAACGTGAACAGTAACCGCCTTAACCGCCAGAACGGGCGAGCACGATTTTCCGCGTGACCAACAGCCACTCGCTGTTACGCCGTGTCGATGGTAATCGCGAGCGCGATTCATACAATACCGGCGTGGTATAACGGTTACGACTGGAACGAAACGACCCTCGTGCAGGCACAGTATACGCTGAACGCAAAAACATACACATTAAATTCGCAGTTCTAATAATTAAGCAGACCGAGCTTCTGAGATACTCACGTAAAAATAGGGGAATTCGAATGAAAAGTAAGAGAACGAAGTACGTACATACATTGTCATATATACGCGCGTGATCTCTCGTGTGTATTCTTTGTGGATTTCAGTGACAGTCGAATCGACGAGCAGAGTGCGCGTATGTAATAAATTCGGGTTATAAATTTTATGGACTCCTTGCTGGTCGTAGTTTCGAGCCTCCAAGTACGTGGAAATTTTCGCCGGCATTCGTGTACAGTGTACGATCGACGAGAACAGAGCGTTGCGCGACAGCCTCGCCGGGATATCGTAGAAGAACCACGATAACCTCATTGTTGTTTTGGTGCACGCGTGCCGGGTACGAAAGAGAAAAATTCGTTGCGAAAAAGGACACGACTGTGAATACGTAGTGCCATATGCGAATGAGAGAAAAAAAGAATAGTAAATATACAAAGGAAATATAGAACAAAGGAACGGCAGAAGTGTGATATCGGACTGCCCGTTGCATTCGTACTCCTGCCCTGAAATTTCGATTCGTGTAGCGCCATATCGCGACACACATATACATATTGTATCTTTCTCTGTCTATCTATCTGTCTCCCTCTTCCGCCTCTTTCTTTATCTCTTTTTCTCTCTTTCTCTCTCTGTAATATTTACATATATATGCATACGTATTATATACACATATACTTATATATACGAGTATATATGCACGTATAAACACACGCGAGTGTTTTTCTCGTATTCACACGTTATACGTGGGTACAGGCGCACAGTGCGGAAAAGAAAAAAAGAAAATAGTAATATCGCTGCGGTAAGGGGGCTGTAAGTACGTCGTGTACGCGAGTGTGCTCCTTCGATCCGGCGTGTCTCGTTATATAGCTGCAATCTCTTTCCTACGGATCTCCACGCCACATGAAGTGTCGCTCGACCAATTAAGCGAAACTCTCAGCGTTAAGCCGATCTACCAAGAACATCTTCGAATATGTCGCTGCTCAGCGTCACGGGTGAGTCTTTTCCACTTCTTTATTTTTTTTTTTCTCCTTTTCTTCTTATCTCATGTATTTCACTACACGCGCCGCGCCGCGCCGCACCGGTTCAAAATGACGACCGTTAACTAGAAAATATTTCGTTTTATCGTTCCGCCATCGCGACACTTTTCATCTTATCGAAATCGCTTCCGATTATTACAATGCTTTACTTTATGTATTTTTTATTCCTCTCTAATCTTTATACATTTACACAATTATTCGTTTATTTTAGTGAAAAATTTGTCTTTCAGTCGTCTCTTTTATTTTATTCGAATTTTTACATAATAGGAAATTGCTGTAATCGTTTCTCTGCAAATGTCGTATCACTTAAGTGGCTTGGTTTATTTTAAAGCGGTTTACCCGAAATTCTCCGGATGAACGTGAAATAGAGTTGTAGAACTGACGATAAAGTAAGGTTAGAACAGTCTTGCAAGGATGGCTGCATCAGATTTGAAACTTTTTTCTTATTTTCGAATAAACTGCTCGAGAAGAGCAAATGCTTCTAAGCAAACTTGTAGAAATGGAGAAATACTTGAAGCACGAAGTAAGGTGGGTAAGAAATTTTCAAGACTCGTTCCGAGAATATTAAATACGATGGAAACGAATATGTTGATTAATAGTCGTTATTAAAGTTATTCATTGCGCAAGTAATTAAGAACATTTCCACATACGTTCCATATTTTAAGCATAGTAAACAATGCTTTAAGCGTATTTCCTTTCTATTTCGTTTGGTCTCGAAAGGTAAACGCGGCGTATTTATTTCTATCGAATGTGCAAAAATAACAGGAATGAGAGGAAATATTATTTCAGTGATTATACGTTGTTTCTTAAATCGTCGCAAGTGCAAGAAATATAAAAGATAAGCTATACATAAAGACAACAAACGAATATTTGTTATTCAATCTACTTTCTTAATTATTTAATGGTTTTCTTCGTTTCGCGTCTAAAGCCTTTGATATGCAATTTACAAGTTCACATTCCATTTTCCGTGTATAGAATATGCAACGAAATGTCTCGCGATTTTAATTTAATTACGTAACTGGGTTAAGTTGCTGTTTCGTTCTTAAACACGTAGATATTAATATAAGGAAATTATAAAAATGATTATGAAATAACGTCTATCGCTGCTACACTGTTGAATTTGTTATTACACTTTAAATTGAGGCGTTTAATACGAACGTAGAAGTTTAACATGTCGTAGGAGTAATCCTTTAGAGATGAGTAATTCTAGATAAAGCAATCGCTATAAGTACGTTGGATAATCTTCGTGGAAAGCAAGTGAGCAAAAGCAATTGGAACATCTGTACAATTTATAGAAACGTATAACTACGCATAAGAGATATTTATAGTTAAAAACTTCTAGTATTTTTACTCATATTTTATTCAACATCATAACTTGTATCTTTTTGTTATCTGCTTATATGGTTGGTTGAGTTTCTTGAGCAAATTCCAGTTTAAAATATATTTTTCGTACAATTTACGTATTTAGGTGCACGTATTTTCAACGAATAAAAAGATTTTATAGTTACAAAAAACATTTAACGCAAATTAAATTCAACGTAAAGAGACAAAGCTACATATAATTTTTAATATGTGCAAGCTATTTTCCCATATTACCGTAACTATTTTTATCCCACGCTTTTGAACCGAGCAAATCATTTCCGAACTTCGTATTACACACGGAGTTTTTCGTGCGGCAATTGCTAAAACGACTAAAGTTAAAAATTACATTTCGTAAAACGAGCGTTCATACAAAGTGAGAGGGGTGTCCTTTTTATTGGAAAACCATTCAAGGATGAGAATAGAGAGAGCTAAGGTTAGGGTTAAAAGACGATGTGATAATTGGATTGGTATATGAAGCAGCGAGGTTATTCTCCGATTCTTCTCTAGCTTTGATAGATACTGATTTATCCGTGATTCGTACATGAAGTTAATCACCTAATTAATTAAACCTGATTTGTATTTGATCTTTTTATCATTCGATTTCAATGGTTTTATACCGAGGATTTCACACATTAAATCGATTTTCGTTAAATTATACTTATATTAGCTTCGTATTACTTCATCTTCTGATATTTCAAATTCTCAGTTTAAAGGGCTACATCTCGTCCATATCCTTATTCCGATTTGAATATAAGGGGGAATTCCAGTTTCCAATATATATAAGTGCATCAAATCGGCATCCAGGATTTTCTTTCCATTCTGACTTTTGTATACGGCCTCGTATGATCAGAGTATTGAACGACTTAACCGAGTAGTATAAACGACCGAGAGAAGAGTTACTCGAGGGTTTACTTCTGGGTCGAGTCAGTCCTCGATCAGTGACCGCCATTGATATCCTTTAACGTATCGTCTCAGACGTATATACATACGTAGAAATGCAGTATGTCCTATGAGATTTAACGCGAATTGATCCACTGTATTCATAATCGGATCCGCCTGTACGAATCGCAAGTTACGATTTTCGATTGTTTCACGTAGAAAAAATCAATGCGTAAACCAGGGTAGCTACGAGAGGGAGGATTTCCGGCAATCCTTCCAATAACCACGCAGACCGAACGTTAAAGACGCATTGACCAGCGAATAACGAGAAGCGATTCTCGATGCTTCTTTTATCTTTGTCCTATATCTGGTCATAAATATCGCCAGGGTTTTTAAGTCTTCCTGTTCATCTAGGCACGTAGACGCACGTGTACAGACCGCGTAGATGTATTCAGGTGGTAACGTTTCTTCGACAGTGTGCAGTCGGTATACACTGATAACAAAGTGCATGAACGTTCGTCTATGACTACGGAACGGCGAGAGGGTCGGGGGCGGTAGGAATGAGGAGGCGGATGAAGGGGTATGTTGGAGGGTGGAAGGTGAGAGGGCAAGAGAGAATAAAGAGAAAGACGACCAGAAGAAGAGAAAGAAAAAGAGGGAAAGAGAGAGAGAGAGAGAGAGCATAGTGCAACGGTTGACCCCGGTACACGGGGTCATTCCCTTCTTCAACCACCACTACCGACCCCTAGTGCCACCGGTTCTACCTCCCCTACTACTGGCTCTTCCACCCCTTCTCATCCTCGTATCCTCCACCAACGCTCTACCATCACAACCACGCAACTCGACTCTCCTCTCGCTCACCCGGCCAGCGATGTAGCTACGAGGTGCTACGGGAACGTAGGTTCTCGTGCATACGTTGGGCTGACAGGAACGATCTCGGGGCGAAGTTCCACCTAGATCTTCCTTTGCTTGTCAGTCTATCAGACAGGTAATAACTTACGAAATATTTGATTTATGATAATGTTGATAGTGACGGGTTCAAGCGTGTATCGAATGGTCAGGATGCCAGCTTGCATTTGTCGAGTTAATGATCGCGCACATAACACTCTGGAAATATGTTTCGATTGGATTGGTATAAAAATTTCATAGGATGCATATTTCTCTTTGTCCTTTAGATTACAACGTTTTCATGAATGCACTAAATCACCGGACACACTCGGCGGATAGGTAGTCAGTTCTTTTTTATTGATTTCGTTCGAATTGATGGGAAAACAGCGTAGAAAACCGGGACAAGATTAATAGAGAAATCTCGGAGGATTTGCAGTACTAGAGATTACACGGATCAAATTTAAATGTAGCAAGAATTTACGTTGCCGCGTTATTTATTGCAAGGTGACTACAGTTCGAGAGCTGCAACTTTATTTATTCGCCATTGGTGCATTCACGATAAAAATAGGTCGAACTGATACGAAACGAAAAACGTCGCCGAGTCGTATCTTTAGAACTGCACTTGCAAGATATCGTCTCGCGTCTTAGAGAGGTATTTGCTTCGGTGTTTATTATCGGAAACGATCAATCTCGTGAAAGATCGACGACAAGATATCATAAACAGACAAGTACGTAAGAGCATATGTACGTGGATCGTCGATGGATAAAATCATAGCTACGGCATATGTATACGTATCTTTAAGGTGTGTATTTTTAAAACGGCTGGGGTCATACAGGTTATTCGGGTCACCTCGAAATCCAAATAAGTCGAGGGAAACGAGACTAATAAAGGAATGCTTTCACGATACTTTTGATTACGTGTGCTTTTCGAGTTATTATAAAAATGAAAGTGAAAAGAATGAGAACGGTCGAGTATATTTTCTTAGGGAACACTGCTTTAGATTTGCGTAGGCGTGCGCCGACGTTAATTTATTCGTGATCATGAAAGTGCGAATTCCTGCTGCTTTTCGCGACAAAGAGCACGTACATGTAACAATAGCAGCATCGAGGAATCTCCCTGGTGGGAAACCGAATGAAAGACTTCCCAGAGCAACGACACGTTATTGAAAAGACGACGAAAACAGAACTGAAAATATTGCGTGATTTAGTACTCGGAATAGATATTACGCTTCTACGCGTTTCGAATCATTTGCTTGCAGTTGATCTTCCATTCACGTAATTGCCGTATACGTATCGTAATTACGTTTCTTTCGTGTGTTTGAAAAATTGCGTAACTCGCATTAATGGCCAATAGTAACATTTCATTCGAATAACGCTCTTGCGTCGACAATATGAATTTATCGTTTACCATTTCACATTCGCGAACGATAAATCTCTAACGATGTACGCGTTACTTTTTTTATTAGCAGTGGAATGGGAATAGAGAGAGGTTGACGCACCACGGGGTGGCAAATTTTATTCGCGGCGTACGGCCGATTTATCGGACGGACTATAAATTAGTATAAGAAAAAAGACAATATGCAAAAAGGGTTCAACTACTGTTTAGCCGATCTATTCTATTTCTTTTCCTTTTCATACTTCATTTTTCTTTCCCTTTCTTTGTTGTATGCTCAAAGGATTCACGCTTGCAAATCCCCAGCTTTAGCTTTTTTTTTCCATTCACTGCGTATAATATTTTCAATGACAATGTCTCTGCCAGAGACCTACTTTTTGCAACTCGCACTTAGAAAGGGAACAACGTTGCATTTGAACGCCGCGTTTTTCACCATGTCGTGGAAATGTGTCATCGTTAATGGAGATGCATCACCTACAATAACGAGGACAATCTATTTTACACTCGTAAAGACCAGCCAAACTTTATTTCGGCCTGATGGCACGCAGAATCGTTGCTATGGAGGAACTGGAATATGTCCCATTATTTTACATCAAGTTCTTTATGAACAGAAACGCTCGCATTTCACGTTCGATACATTTGTTCGTCGCGTGTATGTATGCACGTTCGGTCTCTGCGCGAGGGAAAATACAAACGTTTAATGTCACTATCGTGCATTTATCGATAATTTGTATAAATTGCGTTGCTCGTTTGCGTTCAACGTCGAGCGAAATATTTGAACAAAGAATTTCAAACTGGAACACTGAAACCGAAAAACAATTTACGACGAAGATTGTTTATTAAGTTACACGATACGCGTTTCTCCATCGAGTTACGAGAAGAGATGTTTTCGATATCTCATATATACATACGTACTATATCGTACGCTTTCTTGTCGTTTATCGAGAAGTTTAATCGTACCTACGTAGTAGACAATAGGAGCCATAACCGGAATATGAAAGTGCATTTGTACGCGAGTTATGCGTAGCTGCGACATTTCCAGTTCCATAAATTTCCCTTGGCAGAATCTTTGTTTCTATTCAGGGAACGACGTTTTCAATGCTTCGCCGTATTACGTACTGTGTTTCTGTTATTTCTTCTTCGTCATCGAACTCGGTCTCGTCGTTCGAACAGAGAGAAGTTTCATAAGTGACTCGAGGTATCTGCATATTCTTGATCGCTTAAAGTTTAAAGTTTAAAGCGTCGTGAATGCGCTGTTATCCGTGTACCTATTGCATGGAAACGTAGTCGAGCAGCGCTAGGTAGGTTCCTTTAGAAGCAAGAATAGGAAACGTTATCGAGCACGGAAACCATCGCAGTTACCCTTCGCAAACGAAGGTAGATCTTGTCTTCCTTCGCCAATGATATTTTCCGGGTATTTTCTCTTCAGACTCTCAGACTGAAACAAGACACTTCAGCCGTGTTTCGATCGTTTTCTTTGAGTAAAAGTGGTTCAAGAACGCCGTCGCGTCGCGTCGGTTTTAAATGAACCTTAACATTATTTTCTTGCCACGAAAGGAGCAATTAATTTCGATTACTTTCGGTCGACGTAGCGGAAATTCGTTAGTTTTAATGTAATTTCTCCCCCCCCCCCCATTTACCTGCTTAGGATCAATCGAATTTGCATTAGAGCATAATGCAGCAAACGGTTACAGTTTTTTTTATAGAGATATTGTTATAAAAGCGTGACGGTAGCTCGCGTAATTAATTGCTACGAAATTAAACGTGAATTACGTACTAATATCGCAAAAGCAATTACGCTCTGTGTCAGAGCACGAACATCCCTTATCTGATAATATAATGACGTCAAACAGATGTAACGATGCCACGTTGAATGATGTATGAGATACAAGTAGGAGAGTGTTCGTTACTCGTTGTTACTCGTTACCTGAATAACAACTGAAAATCGCTGAACTCGTCTACTTATGCCACGATGTGTATACAGTTGCCTTCATTTACGTCGCTTTTTCGGCACCGATCGATCGGTTTCTTCTCCCACTAAAGCGCCGTCATGCTCTGAAAACTTTTCAAAGGTAACAAAAAGTAGCTCTCACGAGACAAAAATATTAAAAGGTTATTCGGGCCTTTCACGTTTCAACCTCTTTCTTACACGAGTATCTTCGTCCAGACAATATTTTTAAGAAGCTTTCGTTATCCTTTCCTCGTCGTTCGTCGAGAAGCTCCTTCAGGTTACCACTTTCGTTGCAGTCTACTTAGGTTGATTGAAAGGGTGGTCTCGTGCAAGCAAATAGAAGACGATTTCGAGTGGCTGTCCACTAAAAATAACGATCGAGAATAGCCACGTTTAAAGAGTGTACGCGACGTAGAATTTCTGCTTATCTTCGTGAACTAACTGGTGGCTTGGCATCAACGATACCTACATTGTGGACTCGTCCGGAATGAACTTTAGGAACGCTTTGATCTAACTTGCCACTTTGTGTCTCCACTTTGGTGCCCCGACGCAACGTCCATGTATCAGGATAGCCCGAAAAGGTATGCGCTCCAAATCGAGCGCCAGTTAATACTACGTAGATAGGACAGATGAATCGACGAAACTTGGAAATTCCTGTTTTTTCGCGCACGCCGATGCGCCAGATCTCCATCGATGACATTTTCAAATGCGTACATATATTCGCCGAGTGTTCCGTTCCACCGCTAAATAAATGCACAGCGTGCCTGGGCATTAATGGGAACACCAATACGTTGATTCAAATACTGACCATAGTTGCAAAAATACTGCGAATAATCAAACGATACATGAATAAATTTCTGAAAATCTATTTTGCAGAATGCCTTTATATTTCTGTTACGGAGTATTTTCGTAGCGAAGCTTATATTGAATATTAGAGTCTCGAATATAGCAGCGAATAATCGACCAAATCAGAGAATTCCTATTTGCTTTTTCTAAAAATAGAAGGATTCTCGTCAAAATTTACGGTAATTTACATTAAACGGTACATTAAATTACTTCGATTGTTAATTGATAGGCTCGTATGCCTATGTTTGATGCTTACGAAATATTAATATGTATGTGTTTAAATATAATCTTCGAAATGATACCGTCAGCTTTAAAGAGTTAGTTTCTTTTTTTTTCTTTGACACACATTGTTCTGTCCACAGACGAGAACTATTTAAACTAATTTCATTTCGTAGATACAGTGCGTGAAACTATTAATTTATACTTCTGATATATTACATCCATCCAATCATAAAAATTGGGAATCCTGCGTAGGTTTAGTACTATTAGAATGAAAATAATTTTGTTTGTATACACGTAAAGTTAAAGGAACGCAACTGTACCCTGTACCCATTGCGTAGCGATGAAAATGGATTTTACGAACCGTCCCTCGTCACAAATAATACGATGAAATTTTTATGAGTGTAATTCTTTAGCTATGAATACGCGTTAACGACAACAGGGTGGCCAGGTTCTTTCGTGTCGGGGACATTTTTCTTCGGTAGACAGAAGTCGCACGCAAAACGGACTTTAATCTACGTCATAAATATGCATTACCTGGGCGCCATCCCAGGAAGCGACAGTTAAAACCACGCTGAGCAAGTTACAGATTACAATTGCGCAAACAGTTCCCAACAATCTTAACCGACGAACCAAACTCATTACGCATCGACAACATGCGAGAATATAGTCCAATATGTCCCATATAGTGTAATACCATTGAACATTTTTTGTAAGAAGAAAAAAGAAGGAAATCGGAAACAAAGGGAAGAACTTCCTTAAATTTTCTTTCCGGCATACATGCACAATAATACGCAAGCGGAGTTGTGATAAATATCAGATATGTGCAAGCATATTTATGATTTCAAATCGACGCTTCGATAAATCTGATTATAAGCGTAAGTTTCGTCTGATTAAATATTTTATCTTATTTAATACCTTTTTGAAGAGTATTCCATCATCGAAACCGAACAGATGAGATTGTACAACGATGTTATCTATACTTTGCGAAACATGGATCATGTATACGGAACACGGGAATATAAGTACTTCATCATAGGAATTATGAGTCGTTAGTCAGTTAGTTTCCTGTGAATCTACTCTTTAACTACGAACTCATTCAGATCGACTCCGATAACTTATAAATCATTATATACGTATTACTCGGTCATGCACCTGCAAGCGATGCAATCCATCTCCATTTTCCGACGTTCAGAGCAAGATAACTAGGTATCGTGAGGTTTTGAAGTGGAGAGGGTAGGAATCCAATATGAGGATCCTGTGGGAGTTTCTAGCCGCAGGAAGGATCGTCCTTGGTTAAGGATACGGGCATCGTCATTATAAATGGGGTGCTTTGAACTCCGAGAACGATGCGTTGGGTGGAAAACCAGGGGTTTGTAGGAAAGGGGAAAAGCAATAGCTTGACTGTCGCCAGACAGCGGGCTATGAATTCTATCTCTCTTCTCTTTCTTTCTTTCTTTCCCTGGTACGTTTTCGATCATCTATCTTTTCTTTCTTGTCCGACTATTCTCTCGTTCTATTTATTTCCGATAAACGGAGAAAATCCGTGACGTGCAGAAATCAGGAAGGTTGAAAGGAAATTTCAGCGGTAAGCCATTATTACTTGCGCGTACCCGGTATGCTCCGATGATGTTATCGAAAAATGCGTAAATATTATCTGTCATAACGTAGCATAAGTTAGCATCGTATGGTATAAGTAATAAAATTACTTGTACGCACGCAGGTTGAAATCATTTAATAATTGAAATACTACGTACTGCTTGAAATAATTAGAGAATCTCGACTACTTTCATTTGATTTGGCGATTTCTCCCGTTACTTTAACTTTTACATCTACGTTCCCTGTTTCTGGATTTTGTTGAATTATTTTCTTAAAGTCAATCCTTGTCGCGATATCGTACGAACGACGTGTCAATCCATCAAACCTACAGAATTTATAGATATTTGTTTGATCATTGAATCGTTTATAATGCCGATCCTTTAATTATCTCGAGCAGACTATTATTAACAATCTATAAGTTAAATGAAAGTTTCATTTAACTTGACAACAACAGCAGATTGCTCAAAACCAGATTAATCGTGTCGTAAAAACGTCATTGAATTGACATGAATTATGACGTTTTTCTAATTAGCGCTGGATATTTTTATTAAGACCTTTTCTATCTTGCAATAAAATCAAAGGAGAGACGAGTTTCTTAAAATCATTCGTCGATTTCCCTCGGATATAAGATTTTCAAAGATGTCGATATAACAGGAAAGGAGACGTAAAGACGTAATAGCGGTTTCTTTATAGTTATACGTATCAGCAGTGCCAATCAACCATCTTTATTCCTCTAATTTCACAGCATGTACCCGCGTCATCATTGCCTCGCGTGTATCTCTTTTCCTTTCTGCTGACGACACGAGATCTGCCGGTAACGTTGGACGATTTTCGTGCGGTCGTGTTATACGCGACTAACTATGTTGTGATGGTTATTGGTTTTATGGAACAGCTGGAGCAACCGAGAATTTCAGGAGAGAAGACGGTGCGCAGGCCGGTTCACGTGCTAGTCAGGGAGTTAATTACGCGCGAAAACAATATTATCGAACGAATTATCGGACAGGAGAGCGAAACTCCGTTAAGTGCAGAGCCGACCGGGTCGCTCATTACCGGCCTCTTCCACGTAAATGTACTGTACGATATAAATTATTTAGGCGGATGGCCAATTGGCCGGATTCAAAGGGAACCGCTGTTCACCCTTCCTTCTTTCGTTTTGCTTTTTCTTTTTCAATTTTACTCCGCGTTCTTTCTTACCACGCGCTTTAATCCCATTATCGTCGATCGAGGACAAGGCTTTGACCGAGATTTTCACCCGACCGGGAAAATTTTTTCGATCGTACGTGTAATACTACGCGCGAAATTGAACGCTTGTTTTTATAAGATGAAAGGTATTTAATTATGAAATCGTTCTCCTTAAAATACCATCCACCTTCTCTTTATCGTCGTAGGAGGCTGTATGGATCATTGGTTAACCAGGTTGAAAGCTTTACGAAAGAAACGATCGATTTCGCTATGTTTAAGTTCGTTGAATTTTAATAAATTAAACAATTTTCTCGGTGTCTTTAATTATGATTGCAAATTTGTTAATAATTAATCGTAATTCGTTGTTATAGGAAACTAGAGATTATACTTGTTAACCATTCATAGTTGCGGAAATCTTAGAATGTTTAAGGCGGCTTTAGAACATATCGTGATATGAAATATTCAGTGACTGTTTCAGTATTAATAACTGACAAATTTTGACGTATTTACATTTCACACTGAATTAATTATTCTATAGCGATCCTATTATCGATAATCTGAATATGGAGCTATGAATAGAATTTTCTATAATTACATTTGCATTGCTACGTTTTTACTTTCTTTACTTTCATAACATTTAATTTCAATTCTTCTTATAATCTCCAATTGCATAATTTTATTAGAAAAGAAGAAGATTGATTAACCAGTAAAGGTAGAAAGAGCTAACTCGTATTTTTCTACAACTACTTATTAACGGGTGATCTGCTTGCTCAAGCAGTTGCATAATTGTCGTACAGTAATAAACCACAGGTTATTAGCACGATATCCGCTAGACACTTGGGATCTTCAGAATATTTATTTACCTTTAAGATGAAATTTTTATTCTTCTTGGGAAAAGTGCATTAAAGTGCATGAAATGATTTCTGTAAAGTCTAAGTTCAACCTACTTAGTAATCCTCTTTCGTCGCTGTTCGTAGTTGATATTTGAATAAAGAAAGAGGAAGGGAACGTCTCGTTGATGTAAATTAAATGGGAGCATTACTCGATCATTCTTGATGAATTTAGTTAAAAATTAAGCACTCTGTAAGAGAATTAAAATTGCGTCGTGACTTCTTGATCGAATGGTTTTCACTTTGAGAAATCGTGTTTGTTCGAATCGCGTGTTGTTTTAAACACGATGAATTTTTAATATTGCAGGGTGCTGTCTTTCACGCGATGCACAGTCGAGTTCGTGATATCGATTTGGTTTAGTTTACGAGGCTAGTGGCCGATATTAACGAAAGCGTGAAAAACCACTGAAAACTTCTCCTTCACGGGCAATTTATTATTGCAATAAAAAGCGTTTATATTTTCTCTATGCTAGGCGCATTATCGATAGTCGAACTCAACAAGAGAATATTTATCGATTACAGGTTCGAACGCGGTTCCTCGTCAGTTCGCATAAAATCGTAAGTTTCGCATACGAGATATCAGATTTTACGGTAGGATGAAGACGGATAAAAGTCGGTCTTGATTTACCTCTCTTTCGAAATGAACGAAGAAGGAGCGCAAAGATACCAGGTTTTATACTGTTCGCGTAGCTACTTAGCGAAGAAAAAAGACTGAACAGTTCTGATCCATTGATTTTCCATTTTGTAATTTTGTATCACACGAGTGTTTCAAGATATATGTAATTTAAAATAAAAATAAAAATAGGTTAAATTATACATATCGCTGTGTGTACATGAGTATTAGTGGCAACGCTCTTTGGGACGATATACATGCATGTAATGGCAGATAGTTCGCCGCTATTTAGCCTCACCATAATTTATAGCTGGTCCGAGGGTTCAATAAGAACCCTGCCACGGTAGGGTGCTTGAGTGAATGTTTGGAAAGTCGATAACTGGCGATTCGAAGTCGCCGAGCTATGAGTTATCGATGATACGACTGTTTAGAGTTTAAAGGTTGCGTGATATAGTTTAGAAATAGCAAGCGGTCCAACGTTGCATTGCCAAAGAACGAAGACGTTGTTTAAACGGTTTAAACGGCCAGAGATGTCTTTTATTTAGCATGGGATTAGAACTTTTTACTCTTTTCGGCGTCCGCTATAAGTCTTGGAAGTAACGAACTCTTTTCTTTAACGCCCTGTATATATGTATATCAAATATACGTAATACATATATATGTTACATTTTATAGAGGAAATATTAGTTTAACGATGGAATAATAAATACAATATCTGGATTTTCTAGTATTAGCAAAGTATCATACAGTATTAATAAAAACTTGATGTTTATAAAGCAGTTTTAGATCTACAAAGTACAGAAGCCGTCCGTAACTATTAGACGCTGAATCCTGAATAAATTAGAATCCCATTCGAGGATATCAAACTGTCTGATTTTATCGAGGAATGAAACCGGCGAGTTTTATTGGTTTTCAAGGGGCTTTAGGAATCCTTAGGGTAAAAGGGAATAAGACATCATATCCACGATCTTGGGAATTCGTTCGATTCACTTTGGACGGGGCATATTATTTGGTATTGTTGTTCTAAACATAAAGTTCGCCAGAAAGCACATTACATAAGTAATTCTTTCGATGTTTCATTTGGTACATCGTACATTCTGTTGATTCGTTTCTTGTCTTATTTTATGTTTAACTCTAATAGACAATTAACATACTTTCTGAGGTCCTTAGGTTTATTTCACGAGGATTTATCGTTCCCATAATTATTTGGAAAGTCGACGTATTTTCGACTTGGAGGATCTTTAAATACGTCGTGGAACTCGACGGATTCGAACAACTTTTTCCTGCACATGTTACCACCAGACTCTCCTACTTTTCGAGATATTCGCGAAAGCTGTCGGTACCAATACGGTGAATATTGTCCACACGTGCCTATCCGTGCCACAGCCACAAGCATAGCCGGTAAATCTGCTGCCTCCTTCAATTTCCGTTTACGTAAACTACAAACAAAAGATAAGAATTAGGTTCAGGTTGGATGTTATTTTATTCGGTCACTTATTAAACTCGAGTCGCGCGAAAACAAAAGGGCCCTTCTCCATCGTATGCAAATTGTAACGATACGAATGCGTACGACGCATACGTGTGATTTGGGTTTAAGCTTTTGACGTAGACGCGTGCGTCGAACGCACGGTGGAAATTTCGCCTTAAAGCGACTGACAACCAATGCTGACGCATATGCCGCGACGAACGCACAATTGTAAGCAGAGTGTATCGTAATGGTGCCGTTTTTAGCGAATCTCTGAAAAGCTAGGAGATTCGTATACGTGCGTGTATAGGAGAAGCACGTTCGAAGTGTTGATTTCTTTAACATATTTAACGATCATCGAAATCGAGAACGCGTCGTCTTTCTAAATACGTAATTACCATTGTTTCTTAAAATATGTATGTCGCATCAATAAAGCCATATGTTCACTTAAGGGTGTTTGTAGAAAAACCGTAATCGCAAATACAGTTATCTTATCTTTCTCATACGTCGTGTCTGGGACATTTAGAACGCCATTGAATCGGATTTATAGCAATTGATTGTTCCTCCAGTTTTCGAAACAATGAATGGAATTTCTTTTTTTCTTTTTCACAAAGCCTTTTTGTACGTGAATTTCATTGAAAATTTACGATGACACGTGTTTCCTTTTATTATCTCTTTTCTTATCAGTCCTGACGACTTATGGGATACACGCGCTTTGTATACATGTCATTTATACGCTTGCACCACATTATGCAAATCACAATGTTACGTAAGAAATATCGTTTGAGTATATTGACAGCGATTGCATGTTTTCACACGAAGGAGACGGGTATTCTATAACGGACTTGCGTTACGTAAAAATATTACGAAATGGAAACTAAGGAGTTTAATTGTTGTACAAGGTGAATTTTATTTTTCATATTTGACTTATCGAAACGTGAAACGAAGGAAAAGAGAAAACATATAAAGCATCGAAATTATCGATTGTCTGTATATGTATAGCACGTACAGTGTTACGTCGAAGATCATCTAGATACCATTTTCAACATATAGTATCAGCAATGCGCTTGGTTTGATGTTCGATTCGAGACGATCATTTATGGGTGATTAATTTCACGATTAATCTATTCGAGTTGTAATAACCGAATTATATTATTGATTGTACTTATTAAGCACGCTAATTAATGCTTGTCGATAGCTTTATCGATGACGAATCGCCACAGAAATCATGCTAAGATTATTAGCGGTGCACATAAGTTCGAAAGTGAAGTAATTAATTGGTTCCACGTGGAACGAACACTCCTTTGATTTGTCTCTAATGTCTCATTAGAGATTCTATAATTACGACGAATCTTCGCTGCTTCACCCGTGTCTGACGACGTAAGGAAATTTTAGGGTCAATCACGTTTGTGCAAAGCTCGTGTCAGGCTTAACAAACTTATTCGTCAGTACCACTCTGCTTTCTTTTCGTTAAAGCCTGTTACAATTTCTCGTTTCTTCCTTTACACGAATATTCCGAGATCTTTCCGACCGATAAAGGCGAATTAATTCTGATTAAAAAATGCGAATAAATGATATTAATTAGTAAATAAATAATAAGGCGAATACTGAAAAGTAAAGGCGAATTGTTCTCAGATATTTGGAGAAACATGTGCTTCCTTAGTTTTTTGAATAATTACATTTGTAATTGGTCCGGGTGATATATATGCTCATAGTAATTTTTAACGTCTCTAGAATTTATCGGCTTTCGTTTAAATTGGTTCTGTTGAAAATCAATGGTTTATCTAATCAGACCACGGCCTTTATCTTGCTTCGATATCGCCTCATTAACCTTTTAGTTGGGATCGTTTTATATGTTTTTCATGCATGTACCGGTACAGGAGGATCGTGTACGCGCATAGCCAACTGTGAAGCGATTCAGCGAAATTGTTGGTACGCCTGGCACATGCGACTCTATCGTAATCCTCGGTGTCATGCAACTGCAGAAAGACGTCGTTTCATAAGGAAACAACGACAAAGCGCTCGTACGCTTACGGACTTACGTATTGCAGATATCTAATAAGGAGTCTTTGCCAGATGATTCTTCCTCCCTTTCGTCGTTCTCTTTCCATTCGTGAATCCCTTTTTCTTCCTTGCATCCAGCTCTTTGTAATGAACATGGTAGCCGTAGCCCGTAGCCTCGTTTCAAAATGCCAGACGTTTCCACGTTTATTCCATACCGTCGGCCGGCTTTACTTATCGGAGAGAACGCGCGAATAACATTTCTATTGAAATAGAAACCAGATAGCAAAAGTATGGAATGTTTCTGCAGAGACGTTCCGTGAGTCTTTTATTGTCGGCCAAAGAGAGAGAGAGAGAGAGAGAGAGAGAGAGAAAAGACGACAGTTCAGCAGGCATTCGAAGAAGAATTCCTTTGCAAGAGGAAAGCCGTTCACCTCTGCGTACAGGTTTTTGAAAACTACCCGACCATTTCGAACGAGCACACGTATCCTTCTTAAGAGTCGGGAAGACGACGAGTTTCAAAAAGATTTATATTTTTCCTTACTTGGTTTTATTTATCTCTCTTGAATTATATTTCTATATTTTAAGTCTACAAGCGTATATACGTTAGGATTTTTATATGTGAAAACGACGAGTGTTATTCTTCACAGCTTTCTCGAGAATCGATTTTATTAGTAAATTTCATTTTACGTTGTATGTATGAGTAGTATCCTGGGAGCGAAAGATACGAGGAAAACGTGTTTATTGTACAATTACGCGATGAAATCGATAAAATACCGTATCGTGTTTGTCTCTCCCTCGACGATAATTCGCTGGGATGGAGCAAAAAGTACCTGTCTCCCCTATCAGATACTTTTTCTCCCAACCATGCATCATCTTATTCTCATTAGCCGATAGGCGAATCTTAATCCAACGCACAAAATATCAACAAAAAGTATGCCAAGATATATTAACTCTTATTCGTCACAATGTTCTGCTCAATGGTTGATATGTTCTCCTCGTACAGGTATATAATCACGTAGCATCTTTTATGGATCGAAACGATTTCAGCGTATGAATTCAAAATTTGTTCGCGAGAATAAAGACCGCATACCAGACACAACACCGTCTTCTCATCTTTCGCCAGGTTGAATCCTTATTCCCGGGGTTTATTCCCGCCATGATGCAGATCCTCGACGAACACGGTTCAACATTTTCAACCGAGCTGATATAGCGTGACGGGGTTACTTTCGAGGCAGAGACATCATCCCATCCGTGAATCTTTCACGATCCTGTGATAAGCCGCGATAACGTATCGGATTTACACGTCACGTAAATATTATCTTTAATATAACTGAGTTATAAATAACAGCCGGGTTATACCGTGGCCTCTCATCGTCGACCCAGCGCGTCTTCGTCGTTCACGAGCGTTGCGTTTTCGCAGTATTGAGACGCGCGACACGGGGAAAAAGTATGGGGTTGAAAGTATCCCATTAACTTGGTGCAGGTGCGCGCACACACCAGCAGCCTTCGCACGTGTGTTCGCTGAAGAACGGATACAATGGAACACGCGAGTGCGGCACAATGTCGACGAGAACATCGACAAGAACTTCTCGTCTGGTATTCATACGTAGAAGCCTATTGTCTCGAGTTGTTCGAAGGTAAAAGACATCACGCGCAACTTCGTACGCGAAGCGATAGTATATAGCTTCGCGCACATTTTCCATAGAATTTTGTCGCTTCTCGAGCATCATTTACTCTCTCTCCGCCGCTATCCTTCTCTTACCTCCTTCGTGCCAACCTAGAACCGTCGTGCATTTTAGTTTATGACGTTTCGGCAACACTTTCGCTTTGTCTACGTTACTCTCGTACCAGCTTTCTGGAAACTAGACGGTGGCTAAGCTTCTTTGACGGGTCGGCTATAGTTTTTATACAGAATTTTACATCAAAGTGGCGAGCATCTTAAAAAAAAAAAAAAAAAAAAAGAAAGAGGAAGAATGAAAGAAAGGAATGTGAACCATTGTGATATCTCTTTTGTTAGTTCGCTGGAATATATATTTTAAATACTCAATCTGTCAAGTATCGTGGGTATAAACATACGGGGTGTTCCATCGATGTTTTTTTATTTCAAATATCTCTGTTATTTTGAATAACAAACGAATATTTATGAAAGCTGTGTAGATAGAAGAAAGACATAACAATGCTATCAGGTGTCGATATTTCTTTATAGCAAGAGACGGTGATGACGGTTAAATCGAATGTTCGATTTGTTATAATCAAATTTAATAAAATACCGAATTAGGTGAAAGATGTATAACATAGAATGACTTTAATAATTATATTTCATAGAATAGTAAGTTCGGCATATAAAGCTATTATTAAGGTACTTCGTTTATTTTAGACTTTACCGCATTCGAGTTTCTATTAATGAAATTGATTATTCATAGTCGACACTATTTTACTAATCATGAATTAAACCAAGTCCACAATTCTGAATGGGTTTTCCCGTTTCACTATGCTATTGTTTTCCCTGTTGGGCAGACTGGTCAATGCTCTGGAAGTCATCCAATCTAGCATAAGCAAACAAGTCTACTTACAAACTTTGCTTTACTCACACAGAGTATGTATGAAGATACGATTTGTAAACAAAAACTCCATCAATCTTTGCAAATTAACTCCCACAATTAACCAACTCGGTAACTTCTAATTTGTCCAAGAATAATAGTTGGCGTCCTCGATTAAAGAGAGTGCTCTTTGTGCATGTCATGATCGTTCGTGGCTGCGATTATTTTCTCTAAATAATCGACATATATATATATTAGTTCTGTCTGGCAATTACGATACATTTGACGATAAAAGTAACAGGTGTACGTTAAAAATTTGCGATAGTCGCTCGTACGTCGATTTCCATTACTCTTTCAGTTTTCCGCTTCAATTAATTTTTTGTATTATTTGTTATTTATATCTGCGAAGAGACTGCAGTATCTAGCTTAAAACTCTAGAAACAAAAAAACTGAAGAATATAGTAATATGAATTTGAACTCGGACAAACTTCGCAACACTACGAAATACTTTGATTAAAAATTTTTGATTAAAATTCTCCTAGAATATTTGCATTTTATTTCACTTCCGTACCGTTCCTTTGATATTACAGTGCCAGGGTATTAAATACGTTCCCACTAGTTACATTTCTTCTATAAATAATTCTGAAATTACGTATGAATATTTAAGTATCGTTTGATTTACGTAGCGATTCTGTCCGATTTCGTGATTTCAGACTCGATTTAGTACTAACGGGACTTTTTTTTCGTGCTTTTGGTATTGCATATTGGATTTCAATTGCATCTGGCTAGACGCCAACCTGTGTAGATATCAAATGACATCATGTACGGGGAAGGACGGTATTTTTAAGTGGTTCAAAGTAATTAATTTGGAAAGAAAAGATAATTAAGTGATATGCACCTGTTGGTTGTAGCCGGTGTCCGCTGGTCACGAACTTTGAATGCGTAGTCGTGACAGTAGCTCGAGCATGCACCGACTGTTTTAAATTATTATTTTCCCGCGAGGTCATCGGTGTTGCTTTACCAAGATTTCCGCAACATGTATGAATTTTCATGCACTGTTAAAGCTAACGCAACGATATTTCGTTTATATTTTCCACTTTTAAATCGATATTGTTTTCGTTTCACTCATACGTTTGGTATCAGTTAACCGTAAGCTGTTGAATTATTGATAGGCTGAAAAACCGTATGTTTTTTTCGCTAAACTTTGCAACAACAATAAAAAAAAAAAAAAAAAAAAATGAGAGAAGAAAACGGAATATCAACGATACAGGGCAAATTACGAAACTATAAAACGTAATTAATTTGTACTTAAGCGAACATGCTAACCTTTTTTTCCCTTCGTCGCTTTACGTGCGTGCGTTCTTTCCTGAAACGACCTCTGCATACATGTTTAACGTTAAAAAATTTAGTACTAGAAACGAATCGATACGAGCCGAATGGAACCTCCATCGTCAACTCCGTGCTTTCATGCGCTTGGGAAATTATGATTTCCCGGAATCGTAACACTTCCGTGCGTCCCATTTGACCTATTACGTTAGCTAAAGAGAGTATTACATGTAACTTCTCCTGGCAATTGTGTTAACGTGGAAAAATTAGTACCGAGATTCTTCCCTGATTCAAATCTTTTTGCTAAAATGTATGTATGACGTTATATTAATGAACCGTGTGAAACCGCAACTGCAGCTGTTTCGATCGTTCTGTCGCTACAGAAGCAATTTTCTTATCAAGCGGCTTCCATCTTTCAAAGTTACAATCTTCTCGATATGCAGGTTGCCGTTAAAAGTAAGTGGGAACTGGTGTAAATGAGATATCAAAGAGTTTAGTAAACGATTATTTATAGAGATATAATAATTACTTTGTGTTACAAAATATCTGCAAATCTGTCCTAGAAATATCAAAATAGAAATATGACGAGTCTCATCATTCTCGTCTGTTTTTCCTATTTTGGGTGTATATGTAGGGGAATCGAGGTTTATCTCTGAGCAAGTGAGTTGAGAAATTCTATTTACGCAAGTAGCTGTAACAGACATCTAAATTGTGTCTGCTTGCGTTAAGTTTCAAATACACTTTCTACTATATTTAAAATTTTAACGCAAGCCTAATCCAACTTTCTCGTTTACTCTTTGAGAACAAAAGGTCCTATAGAAAGTCCTGTATTCTGTTCACTTGTCCGATATTTACGATATTTATTGGACATTTAAAAGCGTGAACATTTACTGAAAACATATGATAAACGTTAAACGTGATCCCATTGAATACCGAGACTTATTAACATTGTAAATGCTTGGCTGCTCAGTGCTTTTGTAATCTCTGCAAAATATAATACTTGTATTTAAATATCTTTTTTATGTACATATATTTTCAGATGTGATTCCAATTTTATCAATATAATTATGCCAATCCAATCTCCTATAACGCATACGATACATTCACAGAAAATGTCTACAAATATTTAAACACCTTCTTGAGCCTCTTCTCTACGAGTCGTTTTTTAAAAACACCCAGTATATCATATATATACACACCGAAACAACCGCGCAATCGATGTTTCTGGGTAGCCAGCTTTTTCACCCCTGGAATGGTAGAAGAATCCATTCCCTGCTCGCGAAGCGTTAACAAGAACACTTTTTCGCATGACAGAATAAATGCGGCTGATTATCGTCCTACGGACAGTTCGGATTACACGTCGCGTGGCTGTGTACGCTCCTAACGACGCTTGCGTGTGTACTACGGCAACTTTGGTGAAGCCATTCTTGTGTCTTGCAGTTAACCTTAGGCCAGTTATTCGTTCGTATAGGTTCCAGCTCATTGTCTGGCATTTATTAGTACAGGTCATTGCTTTAAATCTCCGTTGGTTCGTTAAAATCTTGCCTCTGTACGCCGATGAGCACGCACACTTACGGAAAGGAGCACGAACCCATGGCACGTTAGCCTCGTAAGCTTGCGCGAGTCAGGATACGTATACGGGTCACTTCGTGACCTTTTCATTAGGACCGTTAAAAAAAGATTAGCGTCGGTGCGACGTTATCTATATACTTGAATCCTTATTTACATTGGAGAAGTTTGCGAACACTCGATCTTTCATTCATCTGCTTTATTGTATTTGATAGGGGCAGGGGGCAAGGAGCGAGAAGATTTAATTTAGAAATAATAATTCACGAAATAAAGATTAGAAGATAAAAGAGAGACACGCTATGTATACAAAGTGCATTGTTCGATTACTACAAATGCTTCCACGATCATTGATGAAATGTCTAGAGGGATTGTGCAAGGAGGATTATATTAAAAAGGTCAATAAATTATATATTTATTCTAGGTTTATTTATAATTTTATGGGCCATTTGGTACTTTATCCGTGTCAGGAATTCCATGTTAGCTTAATAATCTTCCCAAAAGTTAATTTTGGACTCTTCGTATCATGGATTAAATCATTTGCCTTTTCTAAACGAAATTTAAAAGGTATTGCTTATAATTTATGATACTCTAGTGGACTATAAATTCAAGTAGCTTTATTTATTTGTAATAAAAGATTCCCGATTTTTAATTTTGAGTTTAACTCTATTTATATCGACGATAGATAATGAAAGAGTTAGAAACTTCGCATATACAGTGTTTTTAGTCCATAACAATTGGGTGTAATTCCAATCGATATTATAATCTACGCGTGAATAATACCTGGATTGTTTGACCTAGACGTCTCTCTGAATCTGATTAAGTCCAATCGGGGTGGCGCGGCGCGGTGTTGCTACTGTTCAATATGTTGTACGGTGAAACAACAATGTAGGAATAGCCTCCTATCAATGCAACGCTGTGTTCTCGTGTTCAGCTTTACGGGTTTCCAGTCAAAACTCTAACTCACGTATTTCCATCAAAAACACATTATTTGTACCGTAGAATTTGTTTGAAATATCATCTCGATGGCCAACACATATACAGCAACACGATATCTAATAATATAACTTAAAATATTAGATTTTTATGGATCGATTCGAAAGATGGAGTGATGTCACCATGATTGAACGGCAAGCATGGTAGTTAAAGATTCAGTTTGCAAAGTTAGTTGTTTCAAGTATAGTACACGTAATATAATCTCGATAATCTTAAAGCAAGAGTTGGCTGTGTCGTTCGGCGACTATTACGTTTTAGCTTTCTATCTTATTTGTAGCTAATTTTCAACAGGTAGGAAGAGAAGCCAGGAATTCCAAGTTTTACGCCTACTGTATGTGGTATGCATACAATGTTGCTAGTGACAAGAACACGAAACTATATATGTGTCTAGATAACATCGATGTTAGTATAGAGCGTAGGCTTTTGTGTAGGTGTTCTTTAGAGTTCAATCAGAGATCACTTTCGTCGTAAATCAACATTGATAGTGTCCTAAATGAATTATAAATACTAATTGGCCATTATATTATCGACTGCGTAATTCTGGGAAAATATATGTATAATTAATTTTCAATTTAAAGGAAAAGTATATGTGTTGCCATAATATAACGATATTCGAAATTAAGATCCATTAATCATCAAATACCAGATTTATAATTAACAGCGATATATATATATCATGGAAAAAAGTAACGTGAAATAAAAAAAAGTATATCACACACCGGCAGCCAATTCTATGCATACTAAAAACAGCAGAGGAGCAGAAACTCGGCAGCAATTATCGCATTCGAGCGAACGGTACTCAAATATCTACTCGAACAAGGAAATTCCCTTTCTGAAGCTCGTTATGACGTAGAGAATTAATTATTTTTGAGATTCCAAGAAGCACGATAATAAGTCTTTCACGGTATTGTCTCCGCTGTATTCTGAGTGCCGATTTAAATGCTATAATAGAATGCGCTGCTACGTAAAAAAAAAGTAATTTTGATAGCTTTGATGTCGAAGCACAAAGCACTCAAACATCTGGAGGAAATCTTTACGATCTAGTGAAACTGTATTTGTTAGAATTGGTTGTTGGACAAGATTGATTATATAATCTGGAACGATAGCTGTTTTTGTGAGTCTAAATTTAATGTTCTTGTCATATCTAGTTATGTATTACACGATTCATCGTATTTTGAATAATATACAATCGGTTTAATATAATTCTTGATTAATACTCAATATATTATAAAAATTTGCAAGCTCTTTTATCCATACTTAGAGCGTTTCAAGGTATGTGTAAGAAACGTATTTTTAAAGTTTACACATATCACATAACGCATAGGTGTCTACGTAAAGTCTACGTATATCATTGCAAAGATGAGAATAGAATTTTTCGTATAATCAATTACATGTAGTCAGTTTAAATACGATAATATTTAGTGTAATGTTTTCAAATGTCATCTTTGATGTTGTCGTAACTAGATATTAATATTCATATTCTTTCTCTTTTCTGTAATGTGATATACAAAATGCGTTTCATTGCTCATCTCTCAATAATAATAACAATTACATATACAATTGAATTTTATTGATCGAATAAACTCACCATTGTATATTTCAATATTCATATTTTCACAATCGCACTATTACCCTGTTATAAGCCGCATATTATTTTCATTATGAATCTTTCGATCATTTTCACACGGCGTCAGCAGCCAGTTAGTCGGACAACGCTGCTTTTCTTTCAACCGTTCGATGTAAGATCAATCGGTCAAATACAGGTTTTATAATATCATTACCGACGCTTTTCTCCGGAAGAAATTGAATTCTCTTCTCGTTTTCGAATAGTCGGATCTAATAACGTCTGGACGTGCGTGTGTGCAATTGTACAAGTGTGCACAGCCCTATCTGTCTACGCGTTCGGTAAATGCATATATGGAAGCCGTTTCAAGGCAGGCTCATTGTCGTTGAAGTGTCACACGTGAATTGCGGCGAATTGATTTATTCATAGATAGCGGATGCTCAATGGAAAATCGTGGAACGTCGAAATCGAATTCACCAGCCATCGGCTTCAATTTCCGTGTATATGTGTCTTCGGGATGCATTTAAAAGTGGCTGCCTATTTTTGTGACCAAGCCGGGCTTCCCAACGAGTTTCCATGGAATCGAAGATCCAAAGATGCAATGATGTTTCAGCGTTTCAGTTAGAGAGTATAAATCCAGGATTAATTCGAAGAATAGAGTTCTGCAGATTTCGTACATTTAGTATCGTTTGTCCTACAAATTAAATAGTCGTCGAACATAAATTCATATTATATTAATTTGTCACGACAAAAGTATAATTTGATGAAATCCTAGCGGTTCGACGTATCGACCGATGACCAGCTGTACTCTGTTCTTTTTTGTATAATATGCACGAATTTGTTGGAGTGGACATATTCTGTAATTCGAAAAAAGCAGTATGCAATTCGATTTGACGTTATGGTAAGAAGATAAATATCTGCTTCGAATCCGATGAGAATCACTCTTCTAATTACTGATAATTCTGCGTGTAAAAGAAGATTAGATACTTCTCGAGTTATTACGTTGATTCTACGGCATGTTCTTCTACTATAAGTTTAGTTATAATAAAATTGTTTGTATGATCAGTATTTTACGATAATGTAGAGCAACAACAATGTCCTTTTCTAAGCTAACTTATGAAAGCTGTTATTTAATGTATCACAAAGGTTTTCGTGCTTCGAGCGATAATAAAATCATTAATTGAGCATGAATAAAAAAATGAAACTAATTGATAGGCAATGAATTCGAAATGATCATAAAATGACACAAAAGTCCTCGTAGAAACATATATATACTCTTTTCAAGGAGTGTCGTTTCCTATCTTCGTCGAACGATCTTGGCCTTAGGGTAGAATGGAATTAACCATTGACTCGCTTGCGTTAAGACAAATAAGTGGAATAACCTACTTTCGTTTTAATTATTCCGAACGTCCAACTGCGTGCATATTTACGTATGCTTTTAATCGAACCAGCGTGCTTTAATTCCATTTATGCACATGCTCGCACGCTCACACAGTTGATACGTTGATTTAGCGAAATTAAGTGACCCACGAGAACTGTTAATATTATCTTTTACCGGTATCGCGTAAACAATCATTCGGAATCAATCGGTACCTTTGATTTATGACCTATTTTCTTCTTTTCTGTTGCAGTGAAGAAGGCGCGGTTCGTCTGCGAGGAAGGTTTGTATCCTGTGAAAACGGGAAGAAGAGTCTAATTGGGATCCAAACTTGAAGTTGTTCTAAAATGAGCCTTAAAGACTTGCACGAGCGTGGCGCAAATAGGTACCTACACATGCAAATTGCAAGCGATCAACGTTCACCGTGGGACGATTGTTTCGAAAATTGAGATAGAAGCGATACTATCCGCGAAATGAAGTCTTTACTCACGCTCCAGTTTTAAGGTTCGGGCAAAATTTGTTGCACTCCGATTGGAACGCTTCCAAGCTAAAGGTTATGCGATTCCTCAACCGGAATATCGCGATGTTCTGTTCATGCCGAAATAATTTTTCCGCGGTATCGACGTGCAGATCCTTCGCGACAACGCGACGTTACGCGATTGCCAGTTTCTCAAAATCTTCCCCTTTTTTATTTTTACCGATGTTTGCCTCAGTTTGTTTTCGAACATTCAAATAAGCTATGCTCCAATCCATGAGAAGACTCCAGTTACATCAAACGATCAGATGCCTCGTAACTACCGACCGACTTAGTTCTACTTAGATCGAAAACTTAAATCGCTCTCTACGTATTTCGCGAAGGAACGTGTCCTTGATCTTTCTTCGATAGCTGCATTCGCTCATTAGTATCGTTTGTTCGCAAAAACGATTTGGTTTGCGACAAACCTAATGTTGCAGGGAAACGTTTGGAACGAATTATTAGAATCGTTAACGATGGAGATGTGTATCATAAAGGATTTCTTGGTGTTGGTGAAAATACTCGAGAACAACGTTGGAAATATGCAAAAATTTGTTATTCATCGCCCTAAATCGTTCCATTTACTGTTTTAGAATGTCACGAATGTCACGCGGTATCACAGTGAAACGGTTTATATCGGGCGTAGAATTTATTCTTTATTTTAAGGCGACGATCTTATTGCTAGTCATGAATGATCGTGATTTTTGTCGTATCGCGGCGTTATTTAAAGCGAGACAATTTCTAGGAACAACAGCGATCTTTGCACATATATGCTGTTAACGCGTTTAAACTTTTCAGATCGTAGTAATTTCCTGTTTCGTCTAGCCAGTTTACCGGCTCTCGTGTTTCATAGCATTCTCTCGTTAGTTATAGGCAAAAGCCTCGAGACTTTGAGTAACTTCGCATTCATATTGCGCGTCTTTTTACGTTAGGTTACGTGTGTTACCACATATAGCCTGAGACTAGTAGAATCATTGTTTTTCATGTAGATAATGTTGTGTATAGAAACGCAACGTTTATGGATAATTTTAATTGCGGAGTTCTCTTGCAAAATTGGATTAATACTATTGGAAAAATTGTACAAGTCACGATGAATTGTCTTGCACAACAGTAACAAGCTTGATAATAAAACGTATAAAATTCTAAAAGTAAATTTTACAGCTAAATTGCAAATCGCTTAAAGTTATAAAATTATCAAAGTTTCAACTTACTAATTGTTAATTTTCTAGTATTATTAATTGGTAAATTACTGTGCCAGAGAGGCCTGCACGGATCAGGGTTACCAGAGTTAACGTTTCAGTGTGAAAAGCTCTTGATTTGTTGTTCATAAAATCATACGAAGAAAATTATTCGTGTGAGCATTTGTGTGACCAATTCCTATCGTTAGACAGGTACTGCGTCGATTGTCAGTTTCTTTTGTTTCACACACTTCTGACGAGACATAACAACGATTCTGCTACATAAACTCACTCATATTTTCATGATATATTATTTGCCGAGTCTCTAACATAATTTAGCTTAAACAATATGGCAATAACAAAGTTACCAAGATTTCAGAACCACAGATGTACATAACTGAACCTTTACTATCAGAATTCACTTGACATTCCACGAGTAACTGGGAGCCAAGGTTTCTCTATCCCACGGGACTACCTAATTCCGCAGTCCTATTGCCGCAAGAGTTCTCTTAATCCGAAGAACCACTTAATTCCAGGGTTCAGTCACACGAAAGGTCCATTTTTGACCATAGAGCTCGTTTAACCAAGGTTTTTATACTTTTTGGAACCACGTAGCTTTTTGAGGCTGCTAGTTTTTGCAATCTATTTGATGATTCTTACAAGTTCTTGGTAGAATTCGTTTGATTATAGAGTTCATTTGACCTGAGAGCTCACCTGGCGCCAAAAATTTCGATTCCATAAATAACTTCGTCGCACAATTTGCTTGTACCAGCTCCGAGGATCTTTAAAGCGACAATCATTCTGAATTCGAATAGTCACATACCTGAGTAAGGCTTTGGGTCCAAATTGATCCTAAGACTCGTGGTCGCTGCCATAGACGATAAACGGGCTGTACGGAAGTTATCTGTGAAACCAAGATGTTTTGATAATCTGCCTGTATAAGTAAGTCCTGGCACTATGCGGTTCCTGGTGTTAGGTGGACATTTTTGAGTCAAGCGGTACGCGACGCTATGTGGTTTCCTGGAGTAAGTGGATTCCGGCATCGTGTGGCAAGTAGGGCTAACGGCTTGAACTTTGAACGACTTTAAACGATAGACACTCTGTAGTCTATGGTGTCGTATAATCGCTAATACCAAAGCGTCAGGCGATAAGTAGCGTATATAGTTTGCAGCGTTAGACAGATTCTCCAGCTAAGTGAATCTTGGTACTTCGTGAGCTGCAAATCCTTAGAATTTCTACAATTCGTTTATTACACGCTCTAATTGCTTATTGTATATCTTATGAATTTACAATTATCTATGTGGCACATCTTATATCTCAACGAAGAAGTTATCTGCGTTCCGTTTTGTAGATTCTTGTCTTTATCCAATATCTTCGAACAAATTTGCACGAATCTACAGCCATTCGAATCTTGTTTCTCTTATCTGAATGATTTGACATCAGACTTCGAGATTCCAATAAAATCTTCTTTTGTTCATCTTGCCATTGACTAAACTCGCTAAATTTAGTTATCAGCTCTTACAAGCTCATTGCACCGAATTCTCCTTCAGGTCGACTATTTTGTACATTTCCAATATTAATATCGCCAAATAGTTAATGTCGATTCGTATATATATATAACTTTAGTTAATTATAGTTAGTTTGAAAATTTGCTTCTAGTTATTGAATATTAAAGTCGTCGATTGAATTTTTAAATAGTCGGGCAAATCCGGCTAGCGCTGGTTATTCGCTGCAGCGATGAGAACGACCTGAAGCTATGCTAATATCGCTAATGTATGCGCGTACTTAAATAAACGAATGCAAGAGCTTTTTGTACCGAAGTAACCTCGCGTTTACTTCGATGTACGAACACGTGAACGAGGAATTGTTTAGAAGGTTCTGATAACAGGCAATATATCATGCAAATCAGAGTGAAACGTTCTTCCTGGTGTATCGCTGGAAATGCGATCATTTCAGATGAAATAAGACTCCAACAAGAATTTCAATTATGCAAACCGGTTCAGGCTTGCGCTCGTGTGTCCCACTTAAACGACAGCCTCCGTTGTTGTTATTAATAACTCGTTTTACGGCAATTACATTAACCGTAATTAAATATTCATCGATAATGGAAATTGTCTCGCTTTATGAATCAATAAAAATATACTGCGACACAAGCAGTATCGTAAGCAAGGGAATTGCACATCGACATCAAAATTCCATCTATTTCTCCATACGTAATCTCTCCATTCGAAGAAATTTTTCATTCTACCAAGAAATTAATAGAATGTTTCGATTATTTTGATAATTATTTCAACTTTCTAGCTAGACGATCCATATGCTACCTCGTTTATCACATTGTCTTTCAGTTCGTTCATTTCTTTTTCTACACGGTCGTATAATTTTTAATTCTCGATAATAATAATTAAATCTCGAGCGTTTTTGGACGAGTTAATTCGTCAATCCTGAGTATCGATCCGCGCGTGGCTTCGTTGATTCGATCGCTGTGATACAAACTTCAATCGGTAGGAACAATTTCGTTGTAACAAAATATCTAGTCAGTCTAGTTGAAACACCCATCGAATATCGTAAAACGGATTTTTTTCACGAGTTATCGAGAGCTTGCAGCCGGAATGTATACTCGTGCACAGACGACGGAGTCGAAAGCTTATAGAGCTTTACGGTTCGTCTGCACCGTTTTCCAGGCACGCAGATGGGTCGACAGACTATCCGTATCTTTGGTAAATTGAGAAACGATCGGGCTTTCTTCGAAAGAACGTTACGATTCTATGTATTTGCGTGTCTCTGATCTTTTGTTATCGATTCGACATCTACTTACGAATGTTCACCGTCTCCATGGGTTGTTAGACGGGTCAAGCTTTGACAGCTTATCGAGAAAACATCGTCACGAAGGATAATCGTTTGTCTTTCTTTAATTATATGTACAGTAACTCACGAAAGTATTAGATCGTTCGGAAAAATCGTAGCTGAAGTTAAAAAGGATTTAAGCGAAGTTAAACTTTTTACCATCTATAACTTCGTGAATTTTTTCTTGAAAAATCGCGCGTTTTTTTCAATAATAAATTCCTTCGAATAATTCTTTTGAGGTTTCTAGAGTACTTAATTTCTTGTACATATTTTTTCGGATAAAATGTAAAATAATCTGACTTACGTTCTTCTTTAGTGATTTTTATATTTTAAGATCGATATTAATCGCGTCGTATACTGATCTTCTAGTAAACGTACGTTCGTAATAGATGTCTTGTAATTTCCATCATATACATTTTCGAATTTCTTTTCAATTTTATCGATATAATATAATTACCACAGTCGCTCTCGTTATAGCGCTAATAAATTTTAGAAGCTTTCATACGACGCACACGATACGTGCATAAAAATTGTTTGTGTCGAGTGTCTATTGAACATTTTCACGAATCTTGAAACGAAACACTTGAAAGTGTTTCGGTAATTTCCATAAATGACGCTTTAATTGTGCCATGACGAGAAGGTACGCGACAGAAATATAACGATGTTTCGGATATTCGTTACGAAGCTAACTGCGATTTTTCGTTTTCCGACTGGATAAAAGTCCTCGCCGGCGCGGAAATATTTTATTATTTTTCCAGTCGCGCGCTCGTGTTTGAAATATAAACGCGCGACGTCCAGTTGCGGTAATTAAAAGATTTGTTTTAATTAAAGCACTCGCGATTCCGTTCTCTATCTGGCATGCTCAGAGGATGCGAAAAGAATGTAATTTCGTGACCGTTCCTCTAATCAAGCGTCGGATCTTACGATACTAATGAACAAGAAACGGATACAAAGGAATGAACGGACGATTAGCGAACAACTCGGCTAATTTCGTTCTTTCCTTTCGATGAAAGTGTCTTGAACTATATGTCTACGACCTCTTACAATTAGATTAATACAAAATTAAGCTTTCGAAAGAACAACATTATTCCTTGTCAGAAAGCAAACTTTCATACGCGCTTAATCAAATATTGCGTTGACAACTAAGTGATTGCGGATTTTGTCATTAGGTGGTATTAACAAAATCTGCAATCACTTAGTTGCCAACCCAATACAAATACACAAAAGCCATTAAACAATTTAGATGAGATTCTCTAGAAACAATCAATCCTAAATATTTATACACGCGTCGTGTAATACATTCCGTTCGTATCAAGATCCCCGTTGGAGAATTTCAATAATTAATTTTTTATCTCGACGTACTGCTTCGGCCTACGCGAGTCGACGTTCCAGGACGCGACGGTAAAGCGTAACGTAGCTTGTTCGAGCGAGATTTAATTTATTGGGTGGACGGAATAAATCCCAGTTTATCCGATCGTAAATAATTTTTGGTCGGCGCGATGCGATACCTTGATGCCGGCCGTTCCTCTCTGCGGCTCGCCCTTGTCTATTTATCAACGTCAACATTCCCATTTTCGCGAGACAGATTTCTTTTACGAGCTGCATTGTGCGTCTTTCTTTGCACTATCAATCGAAATCGCATAACCCTGGCCTGGCCGTGATCGTTGCGCCCCGCTCGTTCAAGGGAAAACAAACCGCTTGAATTTTCTCGGACCCGATTCAGATTCGATCAACCACGATTTCAGCGGAACAATTCAACTCCTACGTAACACTGAAGCTGCAGAATGTGAAGTCGACGACAGTCACGGTGAAAGGGGCCAATCCATGCTGGGAGCAAGATTTTCTTTTGTAAGTACATGTCTGCGAGCGTATTTATTAACAAGAAAGGTCTGCCGAATTTACGATAGAGCCCCGAATATCGTCCCTCGGTATCCAATATTTTCCACGATTTCCCCCATCGAATAGATAAAAGCATAGGGATAAAACAAACGAAAGGGACGGACCGTTTCAATTTCGAATTTGCAGTTCACCGATGTTCCAAGTTCGCCATCTGTTGTAGTCTATCGCTCGTAAATGTCTGGATACTGTTTGAATTTGTGCGTGTAACAGCACGTGAATTTCCTTAAAGCGTATAAATCAATGGTAGATCGATAGAAGCAGTCTTTGCTACTTCCTTATGTAATTATCAGAATGTACATATTGAGATATGTATAATTTTGTATGCTAGACTAGATCGGCCGCGTAGTAGTGACACACTACTGTGGAAATATGTGTGTGCGCGGCGTCTCGAAAAACAGATGAATGTAACTGTTGTTCCGTTGGCAGTCTGGTATGGAAGATGGTGAGACAAAGAGAGTGCCGAGACACGTTATATCAACGAAGATCCTGGAAATCGTTTATTAAATAAATCTAAAACTATTTTAATATGAATTCCAAGTGTAACCTTAGTCTTCCTTTACTTTTATTTCGGCAATTAAGATCCACAATTCTCAACAGTACATTTGAATAATTTGTTAAAAAACTTAGCAATGGTATATCTTTTTTTCTACGATAAAATATAAAATTCATCTATATCATCATTGACTTTGAATATCAATATTTGTAACGAGGTCGGTTTACGAGAATCTACTAGCCGTGTTCAACTTCTTTTGCCTCCGATAACCATATTTAGTGGGTCGGTGTTGAATGAAAATGATAAGAGTCGAAAGAAATCGATGAGATCCGAAGTGTGCGCGTTATCATTGCTCGTTCGTTGCTGAGTTTGTGTCCGAGCTCGATAACGTAGAGGTTTTGCGATCGACTATCGAATCCCTTTAAGAGGTAAAATCCTCCCCCACTTTAACATCCATAATTGATATAATAAATATACGCTTAGTCGGTACAACAAAATAATCTATTCATTGTTGAAGATAATACGATTAGCTAATCGTTAGTTGTATTTCGCGGCTCGATCCATTTACATTCGAACTAGCATCCTCATTTGCTTTCTTTTCGCTCTTTTCTCACTTTTGATGATATTTTCCATTCGAGTATCGATTTATCACGTCGACAAAAGCGAACTTCGTTCCTTTACGGCACGGTATGGTATAATTACGCTTTAGAATAATTCTGTCGACGTCGTTTCCCGGTATGCTTTATCATTCCGATATTATCAGTAGAACGTGGGTGTTGAGAAATATAATGTGGGATATGATTTGCTTATTTATAAAAAGAGGACGATGGTGATGGATGTAATATTCAAATATTTTCCGGTTGCTCTTTATTATTAGCCTAGTTTTCTTTTTCTCTCTCTCTCTCTGTCTCTCTCTAACTTTTTCTTTTTCTCATCCACTTTATTCGCCAGAAAGTTAGATTCTTCAATGAAAGTTCTCACGATGTAATTTTATTTTCGATATTAAATGGAGCACGATATAAATTCATTGAAAAAGTTTATTTTGAAATTGCACTTTCATAGATGACAATTTAAAATTGGAAACAATCGGCTATATTCGTTAATACGTTGTCAATATTGGAACGAAAAATTCGGATAGTTCAATTTTCAGAATGTATTACGAGAATGTGCCAGTTATTATTAACAATGGTTCACTTGATTTTCAATCGCACGAAATAGTGCGTGAAAAATATACATACATTAAATTTCCTATTATTTCAAGACAATTTAAAGGGCCAGAAAATTCACGATTTGTTAGTACTCACTCAGAGAAGAAAATTAATCGACGCATTACTACGTATGTGTAATATTAATATTCGATACGTAGTACAAATATTCTTCCATAACGTTGCTAACAAATCTTGCGGTTGATGCAACATTAAATCAGAATTAAAAAAAAAAAAAAAAAAAGGGGAAAATGACGGAGGTGAAGAAAATATCTGTCTATCTACAGGCAGCATTGTAGTTGACCGATGTTCGAGCAAAAGTTATGGAAATTCCGAATGACATTACGACGACGAGCAGCGTCCTTTCTAAGGAAGAACTTTCGACTTAAAATCCCTCGTTCGATTCGGCATGGCTGGTGTTCGCGAAGAAAGCACGCAGTCGCGTCCGTTTTTCCGTTTATACGAGTCCGTGGGATAGGTTTCTAAAGACGAATGAGGTCTATCAAGTTATGCCAAGTTATGCGACGTTATGAACGTGATTCGCATTTCTGTGCCGATATGCGTCCAAGCTACGCAGATCGAAATAAATGGAAACGAATAATTCTATACCGATTCATCAATTTCTCTATTTCGTCTATTTAAGCTTTCGCTTAAATCTTCGTTTAAATTTCGCAACGATGCCGAATTCTGATTTACGCTTTTAACGATTACTCTTGTCTGGTTTACATTGTTAACGCGAAAATCAGATCGCGTGAAATGGTCGACACGGAGAACACGCTATTGATCGACCGTCTAAAATATATAAGGAGGACAATTGCGAATGATAGAGGTGGAAAATAGGAGAATTTTGGATCTTAGCTTTCTGAAATATCCTTACTGGCGCCGTTAAATCCTCACTTGCCAAGTTGCGAACCTTTAACCTACTTTCCCTTTGACGCCCCCCTCTCTGTACGCGGCCGAGCTGCATTTAAATCGTATTTATTTAACCCGTGACGAAACAACCGAAAATAAGAATCTCGACGATGTTATCGATCAATTTCCCTCGATTTAGAGCATCCGTATCGATTACGCTAATAATGCTGTTACGAAACGTCTATTTATATTTCCTATCGATCCATAACGATGTAAGAGGCAGAAAGAATCAGCTGATTGGATTGCCGGTTTTCAATATAAAGGCACATTTATTCGTCGATTAACCAACGTGATTAAGCAAATGCAAATTATTCGATAGTCTTAATCGTTGTTCAAGTTTACTGTTCGAGACGGTTCCGCTATTAAGACGCGATAAATCGTGAATTTAACATCAACGTGACAATATCTAACGGGACGGTAATAAGAATCGTGGATGCGAAAGTCGTGAGTTTGAATGTTGCTTTTAAGAGCTAGAGGGAACGAGGGAAGAATCAGTCGATATCGAGTCACCGGATCGTGATTCGAATGCGAATCTTCTATTTGCCGTTCTAACTAATTAAGTTTTCCAATCAGTCGACGAATTGTTTCCCCTTAAGTCTAATGTTTAAACTATCCTTCGTTTAGAATAGTTAATCGGCTCGTTAACGGCGTAATCGTAAAATTCCTTTCAATTTCTATCTTTATTCGTTGCATTTCTACTTTTTCTATAGAGCGACGTACAAAAGTTTCAAAGAGATTTTTCACTTTATATTGGAAAAGCGATGTCGAAAAGAATTTTGATCGATATCGAGTACGAGGAGTACGAGGATACGGCAAGTAAACGCGATATTAGTTAAGATTCTTTAAAATATCGTTCTTAGGATATAAAGTGAAAAATCTGTGTGAAACTTTTGCACATCGCCATAAGCGAGAAAGGTTCTTTGCCGATATAATAAAACGACAAAATAAGAAGCGAAAAGTGTAAAATAAAAATTTGTTTGTTATCCAGCGAAACGAACGATATGAATACGGGCCTTCTGGTGGAAGTTTGGTGCAAGGGTTTCCTGTGGGATCGTTTCTTGGGCTACTACTACGTCCCATTATCAGAAGTGTCCTACATGAATGAGGTAACGTCTAAGCAGTCCTACGATACATCCACTGGCACGGTATCGACAGGGAAACAAGAACAACAACACATATCCTCTGACAGCATGCGAGACACGAACAGCAATACACAGCCACCAGACATCATCAGCACGGTACACTAATTGATACATGTAGCTAGCCAGATTTCTGTCTTACCAACACTGCAGATTAATTTCTAAACATGCATGCGACCCCGCTGTCATATTTCCGAGACGCGGTTACAGTAAAATCATGATTACACTCTCGACGTACACAGCTCCTAAACGGGAGTGGGTGTCCGTAATATTCGAGGATCGATTAGAAGCGGCGTGTCTCGATATTCCGTGCACGTGGCACTCTTATCACGATATGAACTCGATTTTCGCGTGTACGTCGACGTCGTGTATATTAAATGAACCCGTGCTCGTTCACCACGTATTTGACGTAAAGCCGGTATAAACGAAAAAAAAAAAAAAAAGTTAAGAAACTAGGAGAATAGGCAAGCAGCAGTTCTTCGGTAAAAATAGTACGTACTAGCTGCTACGAACTAATTTGCAAAATCGTAATCGATGGTATTCGAGATTTACGGTCTAAACGTGTTACCGATACTTAACCGTGTACGTATATATTTCTCATGTTCGCCCGGTGCGGTGGTTGAACTGTTTCGCGAAGCGGCGGTATCTTCCGATCGGTGTAGATACAACTAGGCGCGAAGGAGTACGATTGCGAAGTAGCGAGACGTTTAAAAGCGTACGAGTTCCACTTTACGACTGATCGATGATACAACACGTCAGGCAGAAATCCCGCGACACTTACGCGAAATAGCGGTAATTTTTTTCTGCTGACTAGTTTCCAAGTCAACGAAGTCAGTGTGTATAATGTCGTACGGATTTGCTAAAAAGAATTAATCACCCCTTGGAGACCGATACCTCGAACCGTGCACTGTTTACCGTTTAACTCGGGACACGAGGGAGTCGTTTTTTCAAGGAACATTGACCAGACACGATCGACATGGAAGGTGTAATTAGTACATTGGGTGAGATCTTGAACCTCTTCTTATTAAAAAGGACTGGTAGGTGTGTGGCGAAGCAGAGATTTGATTCGTTGTTTATACGTCAACACGAACTAAAGGCAGCTATTCGTCGAAGAACGACGTCAAAAGCATAGCGAATTCTTTATTCGTATCGTTCCCTTCCCCGTCCTGTTATTTTCCAAACGACTTTCCCGTAAACGCCGCGGGATCGCGCTCCATCGAGCATAAACTTTGCACGATTTTGTAACAGAGGAAAGAAAAAAGGAAGCGTGGCAAAATAAGGGCATGGGATATAAGGCATGGTATACACCGGCATACGGCATGCTGACAGGTTTAAATGGCATCGCGTGAGTGTAACTGATCGAGAAGGCTGCTCATAAAAAAGAGAGGGAGCAATACGTGTGCAAACGACCGGTCTAAAAATCCCGTGGATAGATCGGTGACACGATACATTGTCGTGGTAGGCTTCTGTAAGAGATTTTATGCCACTTCGTACCAGGTATCGCGATAGTAAACTCGTGTAGGACACAATGTATATTAATAAATAGGCCGCTGATGTTTATGCATTTACGAGAAATTTAAATGTGCAAAAATGTAAATATAGTGTGCTTAGGCATACAAAATGTACTAACGTAAGTAAAGTGGTTGTGAAACGAATTTTTATTTAAACTCCGTCTCTTTAGTCGTGTTCATAGAAACATGAATTTGCACGAGCATCTGCATTGTGCTAATGGATAACACGGATGAAAAATGAGATTTTTCTATTTACTTACTGATTCTTTTATTTCGAATTTAAATATCTTGTCGCGGCGTTCGTAAGAATCATCTCCCGATACTGATTTTTCGTTAAGAACGATTTCATCGAATTTACGGGAATTACTTCTCTACATTTTTTTTTTGTTTTTCATTAGAAAGTATTTTCTTTCCTTTCAGAAAGTTTCATCGAGTATTATCTCGAGTATTGATCTCTTCTTCTTTGTAGTAACACGACTGTGAGAAACTGGTGAAATTTTTATCGAACGAGTTAAGGGTGTTTGGAGCAGAGTAATGGACGTATGAGAAAAGAGTATTTGTTTAGTTCGAAGTGTGAGAGGTGCGAAAGTAGAATGTTTGGACTAATTGTAAGTTCTTGAGTCATGACGCGAACAAACGTTCTACGATCACCTAAGGTTTTCAGCTGTTTTCCTTTCTCATCATATATCCTTTCATATATATATCACAGTTGCTCAAGAAAGTAATCGAACGCTCGTTATTAAAACAATGTTACAACCAATATAAGATATACGTATCAAAATTACATATCTAAAATTTAGGACGAATCCGATAACATTCGTCGAATATTACGAAACACTTGTGGACTGTTATGAGACATTCGTTACAATGACGTACAGAAACAAGGTCAGGAAAGTAATCGAACGTTTAGACGTTAAGCGAATAAACAATGCCTTTGTATACAAAGTGGAATCACTCGTAGGCTCAGTTGATGTAGAAACATCGCGTAGTGAGCTTCTCGTTACGCTGTGAATAATATCAGTTTGCGTACCGACAATGAGTTCGAAAATCCCAGAAATTCAGAAGGGAATCGATATTAAAATTGCACAAAGATGGAAAATCATATAGGCAGATCGTCAGATTATTAAACGGAAGTGTGTCTACGATACGTTATATTATCAAAAAACGAAAAAGCGAAGCAATAGCGACAAGGAAGCACCGTACTGTCAGGTCAAAGACACTAACTAATAGAAAAGAAAAAGCTATTATACGCGAAATAAAGAAGGATCCGAATATCTTGGCTACGAAGCTCGCTCAAATGGTTGCCAACTACTTTGGGAAGAATATTCACGAGGAAATTTTGTCGCAGAATTTTGTGACGCAATGATTTCCATGGTGGAATATCACGAAACCATTCGTTAACAAGACGAATCAAGCCAGGCGTTTAAACTCCACGAAGCAATATATGAACGAAGATACTACTTTCTGGGATAAAGTTATATTCTCAGATGAAAGCAAATACAATGTATTTAGATCGAATGTACATCGCATGTCTGGAGCAAAGCCAATTCAGAAACGAATATTAAACATTTATGTTTTGCTATGAAGCGTAACGATGATTCCGTGATGTTGCGTGTACGGCTTCAAACGGCACTGGGAATCTCGTTTTCATAGGTGGTATTTGTAGAATATTATTCTAGACACGTATAAATCTTGAAATATTTTTAAAAAATAATTTAAAAGGCAGCGCTACAAAATTGAGATTATTAAACAATTTTTCTTTTCAACGCAACAATGACTTCCAGGCAAACACGGTCGGAATCGCGAAAGAATTGAGAACGTGAAAGAATTATCGTATAATACGTGTAACATACGCCCCCACAAAATCCGGATTTTAACTACATCGAACATTCTTGTGGGCGAAAATCAGTAAAAGATAAAAAAATTACAATATAACTTGAAAAGACATACTGGTAAAACAGACAAAAGTTTATTGAAGTATGAAACTATGCATCTGTTCGTTATAAACAAACCTTCTGCGTGTCTTACATTACGTTCAAAACTTTATACCAGATTTCCTCCTGTTTTCTATGCCAATAGGCTGAGCGCAGGCTGAAATTCGTAAATTCTGCACAAACGTAATTTGCAAATTCGCGCAGGTAATATGCGACGATGCTCTCATTAAAATGTTACGGCCAAAGAATTCTGTTTTCTTTCAAATTTCGTTTATATAACCCACAAAAGTAGTGCGCGGTCTACATAAGCAAGCAAAGAAAACTAGTCTCGTTTCCAGCGTCAATTCCCTACTTTTGATTTATGAATCTTAAAATTAAGAATGATAGCGAACTACATATCTCTATCGATGTTTCAACTTATTATCGATATTCGAAATATTATCTTGCATTTGAAAGTCCATCGCAGAAATTCTACAGCTTTTCGCTTTCCCTCTCAAACGCTGTTTCCTTTCACAATTAGCAAAGCGCCAAGTATCGACATAATAATTACTTCGAATCAACGTGTCATTCGTGTTTCATCATTAGACATCGGATACCGCGAATTATTTGCAAATAATCTTGGAGATCGATAAGTGAACAATCGGCAAAAACAGAGTAACGAAGGGTACGCGCACGAAGAAACGTAACGATATCGAGCGTTGCACGAACGGTTTGATTCGACTACGGTTGTTTGTTTCGTAGAAGCGTTGGTCCATTCCCGATCGACCAAATATCGCGCGTGGCATCGAGTGGATCATCGAAATGACTGGATATTCTCGTAGAGCTCGCCGTACATGTCCGGTAGTGCACGTGAAATGAAACTGAAACGAGCGTTTAGTGTTTACACATGGAACGAACCTCGGATCAATTGACGCCGGTTATACGTTCGGATGGAAGTGTGTAACGAGTTTCAGGTTAGCCTTCATGATGTCGCCGTTGCGCCGGTTTGGTCTGTGCATCGGTCCAAACCTGGTCGATAATGCGATTACCGGTGGACGCCAGTGTTTGCCTCCGTGACTGTCGCGAATCGGGGAAATAAAATGTGATATCTTGAAAGTTCCGCTCGAGGAAATCGCCGGTTTCTGCTTGCTCGAGAATTAATTCGATCGCCTTCGACAAAAGCTTCTTCATCTCGATCGAGTTCGATGTTTGATCGTTCTGAAAATCGTGAGAACCTCGAAGCCGGAGACACGTGTGCACGCCCGAGTGTACATCTTCAAAAGGATATACGGAATACAATTTTGAAATTACTGTTCAAGTTATTTCACTTCCTAAAATATTTGTGCAATGATGAAGATGGTTGTCCAAAAATAATAAAAACCTTGCCACGATTAATTCGTACAGCGATGTAAGTATTTTCAATGAATAAACTATGTACTTTACTGGTTTACTGCTTAATAAATAATTTAAATTTATAACCAGTTACTCGTATAGTATAACAAATATTGCTTTTAGTTATTACTTTATTGAATCTCATATTTCGAGTAGCACTCGAGTACCGTTAACGCGAACTGATTATAAAGCGATACTTATCAATGGTGGTATACACGTATTAACCTTTCGATTAGCGAGATCGAGAATTTTCTCGATTCAGTTTTACCCTGAGCACGATTCGTCGATAATTGGAGAGTGTAGGTAGCATCTGATCCGATCTATCTCGTTCCGATTCCCTTATCTCTCATCTTCTCCATATCGATGGTTTCTTGTTAATTTAGAAGAGTAACGATACGATCGCGGGTGTAATTACGCGATGCCAGCGTTACCGTTAGCTTTGTTCGTATAACGCGATTTCGTACTCTGTGTTTCTTCTGTCATACTTTTGTAGCGAAACATTTCTTTACTCCTTTGCAGATAACCATATTCGCGACAAGAACGGTGGGATTAATAAAAACAATTAGAACTGAGAAAACGTATTTAGCGATGAATCACATTTAGAAAGGTTACAATGGCTTAAGTAATTGGCCTTTTCATCAACGGAAATCGGAAAATCACATCAACGGATCGTGTTACCGGTGAAACACGGTAGACTGGCCCGTCTATATGCAGAGTCCGCTTTCACTCTGGTGACACAGGTGAACTGCGAACTACAACAGGCTTACAGCTTACAGCCTGTCATAATCGATCCCAGAATTAGATTTCCTCTTGTTAATGTCATAGTACGCGCAGGTCGATCGTTCGTCGACTAGGAAGTTATTTCTTCCTTTCACCATTTCTCCGTTTTCTCTTTGTTCGTTATGTAGTTTTTTTTCTTTCTTTTTTTTCTTTTTTTTTTGAAGGAAGACGGTGAACTTCCTATTTTTCCTTTCTATCGTTTATATTTGTATTTCCTTGCCTTTTTCCTTGTACTATTTTCTTTTTCAACTGGCGTCCTTTACGTGCTTGCAGAGCGATTATTTTTACGCTAATGGCAGTTCGTCTCCGTATAAAAAATAAATAAATAAATAAATAAATAATGCGAGAAAGCAATCGTCGAGCAGAGCGGAGAACGATCGAAGTTTCACAATGAGGTAGAAGTCGAACTCGTAAAGGGACGAAATGTCTGCACGCGAAAGGTTCCGTTTGTGGTCACAGAAGTCGTTTCCATTGTTCCGTACAAAAATATCGGGTCTCTGTTCCAGTTCGCGATCGATTCGATATTCGGAAGGAAAACGCTCGTTGCCGTGGAAATCGAATGGCCGACTAATCGTCGGAAAAAGTGAAAAAAACTGTGTCCGACGATGGCCTCCGCTATTTACGCTTCGTCTCGTTTCGCTCGCGGATTTACAATTCGTATTATGCTAATTAATAGCTATTAATAATTAACAGCGAATGTTAACGATACTTGGAAACATAATTTCACTTATCTTTCGCATCGTCCTTGTCGGCTATTTCTTCGTTCCGTAAAACACACAGTCCGGGAAACTCGGTAATATCGATTTGCATATAAAGTAAGTTGGCCGCTACTTAGAAGTCGTATGACAAATTGGTCGTGTGGAGCAATTTTACTTGGCAAATGGATACCTTCTTTATGGCGGCGGCCGGATTGATTGTTTTCACGCGTCTCGATGGCGAGAGAAGGAAAAATTACACTTCCCTATCGTACTTCTAATCTTAACATTCGTTTTGTAATGTATCGTCCCTTTGCATTAAAAGCCGCGTGATTTATGCGAAAGCGTAAATTATACAGAGACATTTCTGTCGGTGTATTTGAATGAATTTTATTACGCCTGACTATCGGTTAAAGTTTTCAAGAAAGTCTTAATAATAGAGTTTTAATCATTCAGCCAAAACAGTTCCTTCGTTTAATTTCGTTATCCTTTTCTTTTCTTCTTCGAGATCCTTTTAATCGCGAAAGGTCTAATTCCTTTCTCTACATCATTCTCGAAACAAAAGGTGTGAAATCCACGATGAAATTAAGGTCCATTACGTCACGAATCCTAGTGGCCATTCCCCGAGGTTCTTGAACCTGTAAGATATTTTCCTGCGAGAAATTTCGACCGAAGAATTCCTTTATCTACCGTTCTTTCTTCGTTCGCGAGACTCGGTCCACTGCACTTTCATACGACGATAAAAGGGAATTCATGCTAATTAAATTGGACGGCTTCTTTATCAGAGACGAACAGAAGAAACGAGGGCGTGACCATCCTTGCATTCAACAAACGTAGTTTTTCTCTTTTTGTCAGTGAAATTAGAATACTTGGTTCGAGAACTTCTCATCCCTGTTCGCCGTTTCTCGTTTCAACATTTTCACGATGTGTAGCCTACTCGCCGTTCCTTATCCTCTTTAAATATAAAAGAAAAAAAAGGGAAAACAAAGAACGCGGAGAAACGTTAATTGCATAACCGAATATCGATCTTCGATTAAAAATAACTCGATATTCCTTTCAGCTACTTATTCGGTCGGTTAATTTGTCCGCGGTAACGAGGATATCGAGTTATAATAATATTCATCCCGTTCCCGCAAGTCGATCAATATTTTTAAAACGAGACCCAATTTAATGAAGTCAAAATAGAATCGCAAGGTTCACGAGGTCGCGTTGATGCGTAGAGAGGCCGCTCTTTAAATGGGACGCGACGATGTTTCGAGCGCTGGTGAATTTGAAATGCAGTCGTAAACCGACTGAAACGGTGAATCGGATTCGACGAACAGTGGCGATTGCAAAGTGCAAGAGCTTAAAACAAAAGAAAGCGAAAACTGGAAGGCCCTGTTTGCTTTTTTTCCGCACGAAGTGCACCAAGTGCATCTTGTCTTTCGATGGGAGGATCGAACAAATTAAATTAGAGGGCAGCCTTACCTCGGATAGGGGTGTAATTCAGTCACGTGCGAGTGGCTACCACCCCCTCTTTTATACACATTCGAATATTCGTGTCGCTCTTTGCTTGGCAGGCGCAACCATCTTGCACAGATTTGTCGTAATCTTCTTGTAAGCGTTCGAGCAAACGATAGGCAATAATCATGCTATATATCTACGTTTTATTGTCCATGTAGGTATTCCTTTCTGTCTGTATCTTTAAGATCACTCTTAACGGCCCAAGTAAATGGGATAATAAATTTAATCGGAAAGGAGAGAGTCGAGTGATATTCTTTGATTTTTCGTTGATACACGCGAAATTCCCTCGCTTAATACGATCCTCGGAAACAAAGACCCGCTGCGGCTACTTCGCGGATATTAAACGCTTTCCTATATTACACCAGCTATGTTATAAACGCAATATCCGGTTTTACGACCGTACGATGGCCGCCATAAAATAACAGAAATGCGAAAATTCTTCATGGGACAGGGGACAATGCTTCTATCGACGTTCGAAATTGATTCAGAGATTACTCCAGTAACCGACAAGTCAAGTTTCTTTTTTTCTAAATGGCAAAGAAAACAACAACGGATAGAAAACTAGAAACAGAGATTAGGCGAAGGATAAGAAAAGACGAAGAAGAAAGGGGAAGCATTTGCCAGAAATTTCTCTGAGAATGGAGAAAATTGAATTACGAAGTGGCATGAGTAAGAGTTGCGTTTTAAAGGTGGCATTCCTGTAGTTTTCTTGACTCTGAAATCAGCTGGAAGGCAGTGACACACAGAAGCTCTCGGTACCACTATCGGCAGCTCTGTTCCCTGGCAACGATATCCTCCACGGTTCCATCACCACATCACCGCTGACAATCCCTGAGTGTCTTCTGGCTGTGACGTCACTTGGCGCATAGCCAGCTCGCAACGCTCAATGAAACAGTCGGGGAAGCCAAGGCGACGTGGTTCACGTAGCTTTACGCCGGCGTTATGCTGCTGCGTGCACACATTCGAGCTTGGACTTGTGTGGCAACGACCTTCGCAAAAGATTTCCTGGATTTGTTCACGCGCTTCTCCCTCTCTTCGTAATATTCGTATCGCACAGTCACGAACAGCGCACAAAAGAGAGAAAAAGAGAACTGTCGAGTAAACAATTGGAATTTTACTGAGGAAAATGGTTCGAACGTATCGTCCTTTGATATTTAAAAGTCATCGAGCGGAGAAAATTCTCGAAAAGTAAACGTTGATTGAATAAAAAGCGAAATATATTTACATTCGCAAACAGAGAGTACGCGGTTATAGGCATCACGGTTCACGTTCATCGAGGGAGAGGAGGGAAAGCATTCGTAACAAATTTCTGTTTGCTGCGTTAATTGTCTTTGCCATTGTTTCACTCTATTCTATGTCGAAACACATCGTGGAAACCGCGAGAACGCATTCGTGTAGTTACGATCGTCTCTGTCCGAGCTATGAAATGTTTCGGTCGTGGTTACGGAAAGAGGATTGATGAATCAGCGGCAAACTGGTTCCTTCATATTTCTGGACGATCGATCGACAACCCTGGCGTTCCAGGGCTAGCGACAGCCACGTTGACGGAAAAGAGGACGGCAAAAGTAGATAGACGAGGAGAAAGGAAGGGATAGAAGGCGAGCGTAAGGGTGTAAATTGGTGGGAAAGGGAGAACGAAACGAGGAAAATAGGAAAGTACGATAGTGGAAGAACGAAGGAGACGGCGATAATACGGAGAGCGCTAGATAGAGAGACGATGCGTGAAAGAGAGACAGAGTTAGCCAGAGTTTACTGATAAACGGTGAACAAGGAAGATGACACGAAGGATGCGGTAACGCACGATGGAAAAGATAACAAAGGCGCGAAGACGAACAAAGGAAAAGGGACGAAGATATGGCATGTCAAAGATGGAAAATGAAAGAAAGGGCGACAGAAGAGGAGGGCAAGTAAAAGTTGAGGAACGAAGCGAGATTTGTGAGTGGAAGCCGAGGGCAGGTTGCTTTTCCTGTTGCGAGGACAATCTGGGTCAAGCCCGGCTTAAAATATTCATAAAGCTGCACGCGAGATCCACGTACGACCGGTTCGATTCACATTAGAAATGCGCTGACTGAGGTATGTCAAGTAACTCTAGAGGGATGACGATGAAACATCACCGTTGATTCGTCCTCGCCTGTATTAGTGATCAGCGGTAACCGGTGTTCGTGCACGCCCACTCCTTTCTGACAGAGGCTTGACAAAGCTCTTACCAACACCCTCCGCCTACATTTTCCTGTCCCACGCGGTGACGCTCTGCCATATCTGGCTGCTTCGGGGCTGCATACGTCGCGGTAGCGACAAAATCCTTGATTTTACCAGTCGAAGAAAGCTTTGCCCGCGCGTACGAGCGGATTTCACTGTGTGAAACGTGTCAGGTCTTGAAAATGAAAGTTCAAACGCGAACGGTATGCTGCCGAAAGGAATTCCGGTCGCCGCTCCAACGTCCCCTTCGCTCCACGTCAACGGTGAATACTTGCCGAATGACTGGAATAATATCTTCATTCTCCTACAAAGCCAGCGTCCATGTGAAATTATTGCGATAATCCGGATCCCTTGTGTTTCATGATTAATATACATACTCGTACGTCGTACGTATGCCACTGTATATTATGAGATTAGCGAATCGAAGGAAGCGACAAGTAAAACTATGAGGAATCTCTATTGTCGATTCTGTAACTGACACTCAAGAGAATCGATTGGAATCGTACCGATAGAGTAATCGATCTTCCAGTGATTCCAGGTTTTCGTCAAAAAAGATTACTTTCCGGAATTTACATTTTCATTAAAACGACTTAAAATCTCGCTGAGCGATGCTCCGTCAATAATGTCGTCCTTCGTTTCATTACACCGAAAGGGGGATTTGTCGTTAATCGGGGATACTTCGGTGCTTCTTTAATGCGTTTCATTGCGCTTGCGGATTAAGACAGAACCACGTTCGAAGCTAATCGCATCTATGAATGCTTTCTGTGAAAAAAATTGCCCGGATCTATCCGCGTGAATAAACATTCCGTGGAAGATAAAGAAGAGAAACGTCGAGAGGTCAAGGTATATCTGAGCTTGATGGAAAAAAGATCCAGAGTCATCTTCGTGATCCATGGAAGATCTCAGACTGATGGATGATTCCTTGTTAACCAGCCAGTGAAAGCAGAGTGAAAGGAAATTACGGATCGATCGACTTCGCCTCCTTCGTTCCATCTTCATCCCATCCCATCTTCGTCTATCCCACTTTTCGTTTCCTTGCCGCTCTCGAGACAAAAAAAAAGAGTGGACGCCACTAAATTGTTTCTCTAATCCTCGAGAAATCACGTCCGACCGACACGTGGTCGAGTAGATCCTCGTTGTGTACGCTCGTTACCTGGGTACGGGCTAAACGGGGCTTGCCAGGAGGTCAAATCTTTGGCTGGATTTTCATTTGTAGCGAGCAAACTCTAGCTGGAGTTACCTGTTTGCTCTTCGTCGTAGATTGACGTACCTTCGATATGCGAATTGTTGACTCGAGAAATTGACGAACGACCATCGGCTAACTCTTCTTTCGTTCCCTCTTTTTTGACCGACGTTCGTTATGCCACGGTGGATCGTACCGAGCCACAGCCGGGAATTTGATTGAATAATTGCGGTTTATCTATCCCCATGTAACATCGGCAGTATCAGTTTTGCGGTATCTTTGCGTGACAGATGTCTAAACAATTATGGAACAATTATAGTCCCTTTCATATATCTATGTGTCAAACGATCGAATTTTGTCTCCGTTGGAGCGACGAATTTGAAACAGTATTGATAGAGTCTAATCAACGTTTAGAATTATATTATCTTATAGCGATAAAACGAAGGACCGATTGAAAAAGCTTTTTACTTCGGTATAATAATTAAATGAATTTAATAAAAATAAAATTGGTAGAATATACAGTACGCAAATGTAACTTGAAATCGAATAAACATGAACTGTCTGCATGAATCAGGATTAATCCAGTTTTCGATATCCTACAGATAATTTTTTTAATGAAAGACTTCGATATTGACTGTCCATTGTAATCAGCGATATCAAGTGTACAAAGAGAATTAACATAAACAAAGAGGCAGGATGGAATTTTAATTCCCCGTTTAATTAACCAAGCCCGTTATCATTTGTCCCTTAATGATTTACATTTCTCGTCAAGCCGAGCGAAATAACGCTAGCACGCAAGGAGAACTGCCATTGCATATGTCAGACAGATCGTCGGTCTTGTCGCCCGTAACAAATGTGCCTGTAAGTAGATGCAGGCCTGCAAACGTCAGACGTAGGAGCGCGTGTCTTCGGATTCACGTGATTAATATACACGTATTCCGCTCAAATAGGCAACTGGTATCCCCATCGCGCTATATTTACAGCAATTTCCACCTGACTTGCTGGAATCCGACGTCACATGTTCGCTATGCCTCGATTCTAAGAAAATTGCCCCATAAATCGAATTACGATTAAAAGTTGTTTTTATTTCGGGTGATAGCATCGTTTATCAGTGGGGGAATTTTTTATTAGTCTTTTTTCAAATGTCTCATTTTCGATTTGCCCTTTTCTATCATTTATCGTTAGTAGACTGAAGATACTTGTACAGTTTCATATTATTATGAATACGATTAAAGAAACGTAAATCAGGTATTTGTTTTAATTGCTAAACGTTATAAACAGTACTTTGTTTCGAATATTTAATTTATGTTATGTATATTGTGTATATTTTTTATCTTTGTTCCTATAAATTCATAAATATCCACAGTTTTACTAATCAGTCTGCAAAGAAATAATATTGCTTTCTTATGGTACTAGTTTTTCGCAGCTAAATTTTGAAACTTATTTGAGCGTCAGAATTCCAATATTACTCGTCGTCTCGGTTTTCAAAAAATTAACGAACTCGCGATTTACAAAAACGCAGTCCTTGAATACGTTTCTCGACACAGATATATGCACGTGTATGTATATATTCCGTTCAAACCAATAGCCAGCATCGCTGTACTGCCGTAACAGGTAAAATAGAGCTTCCTAAGCTTCGAAGCTTATCTTAGCCGGCACTTTCTTTCGACGAATCATGCTAACAGCATCGAATTTAAATTTTACCGTCGACGTCTTTAAACGACGTTTCCTCCAATTTACTACATCGTAATTTTCCCAGAGCATTAAATTTTCCAGCCGAAAGAACATCGAGCTAAACATACTTGCGTCCGAGTTAACGACGTTTCTCACAAGAAACGTCGCAAACAGACGAAGAGTTCGAAGGAACGTTCATTATCGCGTTTCTTCGTTCCTGTAGCAAATTGAAGGATGCACCATGTTTGTCTTGGCGAAACCCTCCCTTAGAGGGGGAACTTCGTCATTAATATACTTCACCGGATATCTCCCTTGACGGAGACGGAAATCGTCGTATTCGTTCGCCTTGCGCGATGAATTCGTGCGGCGCAGCCTGACGTTCGTAATCATTTCTAGCCAGCTCGAGAGTCATTGTGTCGTTGCGCTTAATTGCGGAGGTGTCTTGTCCCATTCGCGAGTATCCACCAATGTCACCCTTCGTTGCGACTGTAATTCTCTTTTTGTCCCAGCCCGGTTCCATTGCGAATCTCTACATCCACGTGACACTGCCACCATCGCAACCACGCTAACGGTGTCACCAGTAAGTTCGCAAAAAAGATACAAGCGGAAGGAGAAGCGAGAGGAATTGCGATAGACGTTAAGAATCGTGTCGCCTACTCTCTTGTATATCGTGATACCTTGAATCGAGATATAACGTGTGTTTATGACAAAACTGTTCGGGATTTACGATGCATTGGGTTTTTATTAAACTTGACCTTTTTACGATCCTTACGACACTTATCGAAATTTATTGGTATTTTCTGGTGATTTTTTTATGGTTGCGAAACGTTCATACCGATGATCGTAAAGGATTTATTGATGTGCTTTCTTTCTGTTCTGAGAGAGAAAGAATCTGTTCTTCGAAAGTATTGTCGGTATATACTTAATGATTTTGTGTAAAGTGATTGATATACTGCATGCGAATAAGATGTAAGTGAATGGATCGTTATAATTTTAATTTTCTAAAAATATATTTCGACTACATTCTTCTTTAGAGTTTGTTGACATAAGATATGCTCCATTTCTGTAGAAACGCTAAAAGATAATAAAACGGTACTTACATTATTTCACTAGCCAGGTCTGAAATTTCTTTTCAATTATGGCTAATTAAATAATTTCGATTCGCATGATCATCAAAACTATGCGTATAATCCTAATACCTCGTTCAGTCAATAAATTAACGGCATAATATCAATTGTTGGAATATCATTGATATTTTAAACGACTCGTCATATTGATCAGATAATATGGATATTCGTATTATTGTACTAACACGAATGTTTTGTTCGATCCAGATAATTCTCGCGCGGTAAATTTACATGTTTTCAGTCCTATTTTATACACATCTCCTGCACTGCAATATCATTGTTTGCTAGATTCCGTAATTATTTTTTCAACGACTGGCCATGTTTCGGACCAATCGAGTTCGTTTGCATAGAAGGAACGCGATGAAGGGCCGTTTTGTTTGTGGCGCTAGCACGGTCGAACGATAAAGGAAAGGGCAAAGGAAACGGAAATGACGGCCGATAAATTGGAGAAAACTTGTTTCCTGTGCGGCGAAGGGACTCGTTGAGAAATCATATTGAGAAATCAAGGCGCCTGATGAAAGTACATATTCGTTTGGTGAGCGAACGAGAGATCGATCTGCTCGCTTACTTTTCCACTTTATGTAGTTGTAGCCGCTGTAGGCCGGTGCGAGTACGTCTTCCTCGTGGTTCTCTCTTCCCATTCAATCTCCTATTTCTTCTCACGTGGTCGTCACGATAATTGGGCTCGGTTGCCCGGAAACAGATTGATACCGGAATGGGAACAGAAGGGACACAGTGTGCGTCACACCAGCACCATCCGTGACTGCTAACCTAATTTGCGTCTCCCTGATAGCACCATAATCGTATAGAATTAATTGGAACGAATCTTCGCCAAGATAGCGGCGCTGCACTTTTACCGCGACCACCTCGGAAATGTCGGTCCTCCCGGCTCGAACGCCGCTATCGCAGACGAAAACAAAGTTATACTTTTATAACAGCTGTAAGCAGGTAGTCGGATGATTATATTCGTAGTACGGATAAATTAGTTGCGAATATTGCTATAAATAAGGGAGAAAGAGAGATAAGTGAGCGGTCGGAGTGTAGGTCGATCGATCTTGTACAACGATAAAAACGATACGTATAATGAGCATAATGAGTTATATCTGTCACCGAAGCTGGAGAAGATGTCGCGAACAAGAAGACATTTTGATTAGCGCGCCTTCTCTTTATCTTTTGACTTTCCTGCTTTCCACATCCCCGTCATCGTGTCTACAGATTCTATCGCTTTTCATTTTCGATGTTCGAGCAACGTTTTCATCCTTTCGTCTGTCTCATGTCCAATCTGGAAAATTAAATTTTACGTCAGTTGAGATGCAAGAAAAATCAATAGCCGCTGCTTGTACGTTTTCGCTATATATCATACAGACATGAGTTACTGCCATTTCGACGGTCAATAGATTTTAATAGAAGGCTTGAAACGATCGTTCGCGTAATTGTATTTCCCTCAGTTGATTTTCGTATAACACCGAGCAAAAAAATAATTTTGCAATTGAAGATAATTTCCCAAGCGATAACGACAACTTTGAATTGCCGGTTTGTGTTCCCGCGAAGATCACAGAGAGAATTTCTTTGCATTCGTTAGTACGCAGTATCGCGATATCTACTTTTATATTCCTGCGGGATTGCATAAAAAACGGTTATACTTTGTATTTTTCTACGATATTTCATTTTCACCGATGCAATAGAAATCAATTCGTACGGTTAGAAATGGAAATTGCTTTACTAAAAGGATCAGTTAAATTTTGAAGTTAGAATTAAAAATACCGAACAATGTGGCTTCGTGTTCTTTAATTGCGTGAATAAAACACGTTTATAGTTGATGGAAAATTACGTTGAGTCGTTATCTGACGCTTATCCTGGTATTTGCAGATGCACCGCGGGTTATTAAAATTTTTCATTACACAGCTATGAATAACTCACTCTTTCCTGACCATGTGAGTAATAATATGTTCATAAAAGCAAACTTTTAATAGAAATGAACTTGATCTCATTAAATATCAAATATTAATTACGACGTGTTAGAATAGTAACATTGATACCTAGGTATTTAATAGAGAATTTTACATATACAATTACATGTGTATATAATTATAGAATTCTTAAAAATACATTCATTCGGAAATACGATTCATTCAAGAAGTAATATAACAAATTTTTCGACACGGACGTTCTGAGAACTCTATGCCGCATTATTCAAATTTGCCGCCTATTTAAGCAGTACTGTTATAACTTTCTCCGATAGATAGAGCGATTGTAGCTAGAATCCAAGATGGAGACGTGTAACGCGGTGCGTGTGAAGCGAACAACGGTGTTTCAAATTTCCTAACAAGCAACTTGGTGTGTACTTTGTGAATTAACGATAAATATATCAAAATCTTTGTAACGAAAGTGTTGATAAGTAGCTTCCCGTAATATAACATAACATGTGAGTTTTGGATTGGGAGCGAAACATTGGATTTGGCGCGTTTCTACTGTCAGATGACAAGATTTGAAATCACGAGGTATTTATCTACGATGAAAATATACGTACATACACTTAAATATAAGTTTTAATCGTGCTAAACATACGTCTTTTTAAGGAAATATGATATTATTGAGAACTCGAGCTGATAGAGTTATACACTACGATAGGGTTATGGATATACTATATATATATACATACATACATACACATATTAGACATCTAGCATCTTATCGTGTAACCTGTACTAAAACAAAACGTAGACCAGGATATGAGAAGTATCTATTATTCTCGTAAAGAAGATTATTTACAGGAGAATATTATTTCCTCTTGATGTACAAAAATCAATTTAACTTTAGCGTTCACACTGTTTCGGAATCAATTTAGATAAGAACAGTTTATTTCTATGGGATCTCGTTGGTAGTAACATCACCTTGGTCCCTGAAATACTATAGTCTAGAAATTACTTTAATCCCGAAGTAATTTTGTCACTCAAGTTACTTTAGTCCTTGGAGGTTATTTTGACTGAAGCCAAGGCTGAAATTACTGCAATTTTATAGATCTGCTTTTAGGACAGAGTTACAGCAGATTAGAGATCATTGTGATCTTTATTCACGCGTTGACAAAGTTTCTTTAATTCCAGGAAACACCTTAGAGATTACCTTCGTCTTTGGGTTACCATATCCTAGAAGTCAGCTTGGCGTCGAAGACTTCCTGTCTCGTAGGAATTTCATACCTTATCAGGAATCACATTTTCTTTTGGTCTACCTTGGACTTAAGATCCCCTTAGTATCAAGGTCACAGAGATTCGAGGCTTCATATCCTAATATCACAGCATCGTTAAGGTTTCTAGATTGCCAGCGTTCTTAGATCGTAGATTATCGAATTTATTAAGATCGTTACGACCATTAGAATACCACAATAATGCTCCAAAATTACATAATTATACCCTAAATTCGTTCCACTTTCATAAGAAATTTAGTACCCTATACCGTGATTGTATCGTGATATCATAGTCATAGTCATTGTTTTTATATTGTCACTTAAATCGTATATATTATGGAATATTGTTACTTTGTGGTATTCTTGTTAATTTTTCGATTAACCCGCATTAACAATACTTTTCCTATTTACGAATAAAACAAGATATTTGCAGACATATTTAGCCATAAAAGCTTTAACTACATTTTAAATCGTCTTCTTATTTTCTCTTATTTATCACGTAACATAGATATGTTTACGTACTACGATCAGTTAGGCAAGTACGTTAAATGGCATCATTGTTTAAGCAATCTATTAGAGTAGTTTCAGCGCAACGGCATTAACAATGAACCGACCCTTTCCTAAATCTCGAAATTTGTAGCTACCTATCGATATTGTTACTGTCGAAGCACTAGCCACAGTACACGTGGTTCATTATCAGTTTAGTTAATGGAATAATACCCATGACTATATCGTGTTGTTAATAACTTCATCGGTAGGTTTACATGCGTTCCGATAGGAAAATATGTTTATTTATATATATATGAAACGTTTCTCGTTTCCTTTACTTCTTTACATGTACATTTATTTTTGCTGTGGATTTTCTCTTGTGTTTTATTTGCAAAACCTCTTTCGATTTCGAATCCTTGGAAGTAAAATTAGTAAGGTTTACAATTGTAAGCATCGCGATCGTTGACCTTGTCTTCCCACGTACTTTGTTCATAACTCACGAGCGTTTTCGTTCTCCAGTTTTATTATATACATCAAGTTTTTTCTAGGTAAACAGCTCGATTTCCATGGAAACGAATTGGATAGATACGTTCCTTACTTTCACGAGAATCAGTTCCCTAAAATAATCCCTATTTGTTTCGCAACGCGAGTCAGAGCTAACGTGTATTATCCATTCACTTAAACGAGATATTTGATGGGAACGTTAGCAAATAAACATCGCGTCTTCTTCTATTCTTTCTTTATATATCCGCAGGATTTCTCCGTAAAAACACGTGAAAATTCTTGGAGATATAATATTTTATTTCACAACGATAAAGCGATATGATACCTAAATTTATTTGAAACATAAAATTTGTTCATATAATATAATGGAGTAATAGTACGTAAATGTAACAGAAAGCTATAAACGTAAAATATCTGCATGAGTCCAGGACTGGCACAGTCTTTCGAGTGATAAAAATCGAATAACAAAAAGAATTTTTACGTCCACCGTTTAGAACAAATTAGGATATCAACGTTAATCCTATGAAGTAGATCGCGAACGTTCATCCATTTATGGGAAACTTAAAAAATACGGCATCGGTATGACATTAAGCTTAGTTGTGTTGATAAAAATTCTCGTCTGTTGATCGTTAAAGTAAAATCATTCCGTTTCTTCGATTTTTGTCGATTGCTCACAGAAAAATAAAAATGTTCGTCTTTGGGCAACGCTGCGAATTCGATCGCTGTACCTGGAATAAATTTTTAACGAATACCTATGCCGGGTTTCCTGTATGCCATTAAGTAGATGGTCGGCACGACCTTTAAATATACGTACAGATTGTCGAAAAGGATCGGTTCTGCACGTAAAAATCCAAATTAACGGGAACAAAGGTCTCGCTGGAGCGTGATTGATTTGATCGCTCAGCCGTCACCAAGCGTTTAAGCCGCAAATCCGCCCTGGAGTTTGAGGTTGCGCTTTTTTTAAACGATCAAATATATGGAGGTTTTACAGCGTCGCGTCGCCTCTTCCTCTCTCTGGCCAATCTATCGAATTTTTTACGGTTCTGTAATCACGCATAACAATCAGTTTAATTTGGTAACGACCATGTGCACTGACTGCGGTCAACTTTAATGATTTGTTAACGTTCCAACGTTGACCTGCTTTTGATTATTTGGCTGTCATAACGTGTCGGATAACGTTTAAGGGTATTAAAAATAGCACCGTCTTATTTTAACTTGATCTTTAATTAGATACTCCGGAGTATTTGCGTGCCTCGTATCATTTTTTTGTTGACTGAAAATGTTTATTAACGTTGCAAGTTACGTGATAAGCAACTGCATATGCATTTTCGATCCGCTTGTAACTGGTTTTTCTAGGCAAGTGCGATATTTTTGTCGTTATTATACTATGTTTTTATGTAGATTTGTAACGAATCCCTAGGTATTAATTTAGTTTAGTATATTAGTCGGAAATATTAGTCGGAAGAGTTCGAATTTTGTAACTCGGAGGTAAATATATCAGGAAATTTATTATTAAAAGTAAAAAATAGAGATGAGAAATGATGGGAAGAGATAGAAAGCTGCGAAGGATTCGCTACACTTGTTGTATCTTTTCTATAATTATACAATAATACAATGCAAAGCTCTTAACAGAAATTAGATTAATCGCCCATTGACGTAAAATCTTAATCCTTGCTAAATGAAAGCTATTTATTCAGAACTTTAAATATTAACAATCGAATTATTGTTATTAATGTAATATCGTTGTCTGTTTTTACTCCAAAATTTCTTTGTATTTACCAAAAAAAAAAAAACACATTTTATTAAATCTTCAAAAATTAATAAGCAAGCTTGCGAGAATATCACGTGTACGTTTGTCGAAAATCAACGCCAGTAGTATGAAGTCTAACATTGATACAACAGGTGTAAACAGGTAAGTTGATTTGTAGTAAAGACAGCCCGTTGAATGGAAAGCCGTATTATCATAACAAACCAATTGGCCTCGATTTACATTTCCCCTGCTGCCGTTACACTCCTACCAATATCACGATGTTAGAAGCGTAAATTTACGAAAGTGCCTTATCTTCCCTTGAATATCGTAACCTCCGTTTACATTGTGAATCGTAAATGTATCAATATGCCGGCGATGTTGCGATTTAGCTCCTAAATGCGAACCTAAACGAGAAACTACGGAACCGTTCCATGGAAGTTTCATTCAAACTTACGCTTTATGCATCGGTGAAACTGATATTGGTGGAAATACGCAGATACGAATTAAACTCGTCTCAGGGGAATTGTTGCTGACGCTTTCCCTTCGCGCAGAAAATTTTTTTATCACCATCCGTGTTAACGCGTTTCTCCGAGTAAAATATTATCGACGCTGGAAAGTAGAGACGCAGAATATTCTAAATTCAAGATCTTTCTCACAAGGAAGTACTGGTTTATCGACTTTTTCTTTCTTACTTTTATGCGCAATGTACACGTATAACTACACATTTTTCTACGAATAAATTTTTATTCAGGCACGCAGGCAGTCACAGTTAATTTACGCGGTTAGGAGGATAAGATAAAAAATAATCTCGGTCGAGTGAAAGTCTGGCCAAGTTACGTGCCCATTTCGTAAACGGAACGCGCGTGGCGGTAAATTTGAAACAGTCGCGAAACCTGCTGCGTATCGTTTCGATGAAATCGGTAGGGGCGGCTAATTGGTCAACGTGATCTCGTTACAAATAATTAAGAGGAAACGGCACGGTGGGCCGCGCAACTTGGAAAAATACGACTCAGCCATGGCAGTGTTCGTTTCGGCTGTAAGTCGCAGCCGGCGGCAGCTGCGGATAAAAGAGAATTGCCTTAATTACGGCATGCCATTTGCAAACAGCCGCGCGTGCACTTTGATAGCCATGCTTCGCAGCTCGTTTCTGAGAGTACGAAACGGCGAAGCCACGGGAAGAGGCCTTTCTAGAATTTATGTACACGTGTTATATGCCTTTAGTCGCGGTACATGGCCATTACCAGTCTGCGCCGCTGTTTCTACCACCGACATTAAATCTTGTATGTACATTACGTATACATACAGCTATGTACACGTCACACGTATAATACAGAGTGTATGCAGAGTATGATCGTAAAGAATAAAATCCTCGCAATTCGATTTATCCGGAATTTTTAAATTAAAATCGATCGCGTGAAGAATACCACGCAACCGCCCGCAGAATTTTGAACGCCGGTGGACATTGCGTAGCGAGTGCGTATGGCATTCCAGAAGAAAGCTGTATCGTATCGTCGCGTGACATACTCTCGTGCCCTCGAATTTCTGTATTTTCCTTGGAATCCGACGGAACGCAATAAGTTAAAATTGAATTCTCTCGTAAAGCTTGATTACGCGCATTTGCATCCCTTTGTGTTTAATCTTGTCAATTATTTCATAAATAGAAGAGCGTAACGTTTCTATTCCTTGTTACCAATGTTTGATTTTCATTGTAGGAAGGTTCCGGACAATGGGTCAGTCTCGATTCGGAGCTCGAGATGAGAGGCGCCGAGATTATCGGCACGAAAAAGCCAACTGGCCACTCGCTTCTCATAGACTGCCGTTTGGAGCTTCCGTTCGGTAAGTTAGCAGAAAATTCCTTCTTATTCGGTGTAGAACAGTGATGGAAGCATGTCTGTCGAATGTAAGCGTACGTGTCCGCGAACGTATATATGTACCCCAGATTACAGATAAATGAATAGAAAATTGGAATATTAATATTGAAAATCTGGAGAAAAGTCACGTAGATTCTCGGAATAATTGGAGTAGAAAATAAGCGAATATGAAAATAAATACGTAATTCAATTATCGAGTCGGATTAAAAAAGGAGAAACAGCAGACACTTTGTATCTTTGAAATGGAAAATATTACCGTGGGCGAAGCTCTCTGATTTGCAAATACGCCGTAGTTTCGATCAATGTTTAATAGCCATTAAAGATGTGGCATTGGAAATCCTTAGCAGTTCATTCTGTTTCTTCGGTCGATCGATTCTGTGTGTTGTTTCAATCTGTGTTATTCCGATATTTTCTAAGGCTTCCATAGAGAGAAAGGGAGAACACAATTGATTTGAAATAATCAAATGCTGCTTGTGAATTTGAAGTGCCTGTCGAGGTATCGTTTTACAATTCAAAACAAATAGCAGAGAAAATACTTTCTCGTTAATGCGTTTTCGTTATCGACGTAGAGTGAATCGTTTGACCTTTCGCCATGAAAATTCATTCACAATTTTCGTCATGATTATTAGTTGTCATGTATGTAAATCAAAAACCAAAAGAAGATTTTGTTTTTCCAAATGCTTTTTACAATACGTTTATAACCGATCATCGAGGAATTATATTGGATATCGCGTCAAATATATTTTAGCTTAAGACAAATGTCGACGGTTATCAACGACGTAATTTTCTACGTTGCGCAGATCCATAAATTCATTTTCTACTTAAACACCGATTAGTACGTTTACCAAATAAAAACAAAAAAATATACAGCTCGAACAAAACGCTCGAATAAAACACACGAGAAACAACGAATCGATGAATATCCTAATTGATGTTCCACGATTTTCATTCCAAACGATTGATAACACGATTCATTTTCTATTCATTTATCCACCTTGCCCACCCAACATGAAGACCTTATGAACCGTCATCATGGTGCACGCAATATGCGCCATACTTTTCACGCGTTAACCAAGTACGATCACGTGAATCAAGTAGATTGCTCTTTACTGTGCGAGATATCGTCGAGCCTACAGCGATTGCCAAAACTTACCTATATACCACAACCGTCTATTGCCACTCTGGTACCTAACAAACACGATTAACATGCAAAGTATCTTATCGAATCGTATTCCAATCCCACTGACTAGATCGTCAGTGTCAGACGATGTAATCGGTGGAAACAAACTGTAACGTTAAACGGGTGGAAGAAAGAGGTAGACAGAGGTTAAACGAAGGGAATAGGATGTAGTTGTACTAAAAGAAGGTGGCGACGGGTGGGGTAGGGTGGAGATGGGGTTGGAGAGTAAGAGGGTGGAAGCCTGTAGGGATGCATTGCAGCGGTGAATCTAAGGGGTCGAGTGAAATTGCCTGGCAGTAACCGGCAGCACTCGTGTAATCGAGGCGATAATGAAATGCCAGTGGATCGTGCCATTTCCTCGTGATCGACGTAGATCCACTTGAGAAAAAATGAAGACAGAATGGTTCTGCCCCGTGCACAGTGCACCCGGTCCTCCGCGCCACTCCGTCCGAGTGGCTGGAACTTTTAATTGAGTACGTCTAGAAACTTGTCGAGGCGTTGGTTTGGCGCCTGTTCGCTTCCTGTCGTAGGTATATTGGCCGCTCGATGCATCGTTATACCCGGCACAGACACGGCTGAATACTGTCAACTTGCAGGATGTACGTATGTACTTACACATCTCGGTTTATGCGTGTTAGGGCACTTACTGACTTCCACGGAACGTAATAATTGATCGAAGAAAATGATTAGTCAAATAGAAGTATTCGCGTATCTATAGTACGATATAAATAAGTAAAGTATAGGCGAAAAAGGACGTGTAAAGATGATTTACTATGGTTGAATGAAAATAATGAATTAGCGATTATACGATGACAATTGCAATGTCCTAAATCAACAGTGTACGGTTGAATAAAATATAGGACATTTGATATAAATATAACAAAGAAGATAATAATATAAACGTGTAGATTGATATAGACGACAAATACGAAGGGAAAGAAACTTATTTTGTTATGTGTACATATATAATAGACAGAATTCTTGTATGGTGTCAAACATATACGAGTGTCACACAGTCCAAAGTTACAAACGAGACAACAACTGTTGAGGTTCTAAGTTCCTAGTGATTCTTTAGATTCGTTTTATTTTTCTTTGTTTGTGTCCTAACACTTACGAAAATGCTTATATGTACTTACGTGTTACCAAGGAAAGTATATCGAAAGTAAAACGCGTGGTTGTAATGCACGTGGATGAAAATAGGAAAGATTCGCCGAGTTTCGTATCTTCCGCGCGAACTTTTGCCAGTTCCTGCTGGCCTTTGTAACAATCGTTGTTCCGTTGTTCGCCCGTCTTTCTGAAAAATTAACGGGGACGTGAAACGATTCTCGCCTGCTTATTTTCTTGATTTCGCTCGCGATAAAACACGGTCGAAACACGCTACACAGGAAGTCGTGTACAAGACACGAAACGAGGTTTCAACGCGTCGGATCTAGCGTCGTTAAAAATTAATTACTAAAAATGTATTACTAAATCTGAATGCGAGCTAACACCGTTAATAAGCTCGATGAAAGGAAAGAATCGTAAGAAGTTTTGATGAGTTTAAAATGGTTTGTTTACGATCTTTCTTCGTTCCAGGCTTGTTAATCTCGAACGATCGATATTAAAGTACAGGCCAGGAGGAATTCCGTGACAGAAAGAACGGTATTGCTGCCACAAATGATTGCATACACGCGTCGATCTGATCCGTATGTAACGCAATGCGAGAAACATGCATTATTTATAGCAAGGCGCTGAATAACTGCGAAAAAATGTAAATCTGGCTTCCCATGGGCAACGAGCATAACTCCGACTGATTTAGAGCAACAGATAACTGGTATTTTTGGAGAAACGGGCCCGTGTGTGGAAAACGTAAACAATTTTGAAGAAAGATAGAAGATAACGAATTTAGATAGCGATTTCACGGGCGAAATTGACTTTCTCGTCGTTCTCCTGCGCTGTAGATGGATTTTTTTTTTTTTTTTTTTTTTGAAGTCCAATAATTTGCAAATTTTTCTAATTAGAAACAAAGAATGAATTTTGAAGGTAATTTTGCAAACGGAACGTGTTCAAAGTTCGAGTGTAGAAAAGATAGGGGCACTTTTAGAATCTTTAAGACGGAATAACGGCGCTTCGAAGAATCTTATAAGTAAGGAGAGGACATTCTCTGCAAGAGTCGGCGGAAATTAATTCTTGCAATTGCCTAGGTAGTAGATAGCCTTCTGCAGCGGTATTCTTTCTTTTGTATCTCGCGTAGCCTATTTCTCGAACGTCGCTGCCTCGATCTAAGCAATCAAATCTCAGGGAATAATTGCCAAGAAGCAAATTCCATTCACGCGAACTCTCGTTAACAAACGCAAAGTCGAGCAAGATTAATCTTATCGGGTGCGAGAAAGGGGAGAAGAAAGAAAAGTAAACATAAGTAAAACGAATCCTATAAATAGCATTTCGTTATTCATATTTCAGCAATAAAGTAAAAGCGTAAAGAAGAAATAAGTATACGTAGTACGATAGTGGATCGATACGCGTACTGTCAAAGAACAATCGAGGTATACGGTATCGGTAGCGGTACAATCGTAACTTTACGACGATCTTTGAGCTTTCCAATAGTACGTATGTTATTTGTTTTCGGCATTTTGACGCCATTCTTCTAGCAACAAGTCCACCGTTTTTACGACTTTTGCATAAGAATGTAGCAAGTGCGCGGTGGCTTTCATCGAACTTTTTATTCTCAGGGGATGGATAGAGGGTTCGTTCGGTTCTTCTCTTCTGAAAGTAGCATGCTTTCATACATTGTCCGGTCACCGGCACATCAACGATCCATTACTATCGATCCTTGGTTCTCTCGAAACAGGGTTAACGACACGTTACGATTCAGTCGTGGTTCTTTCACTGGCTCCAATTTCTTAACTTTTATAAACGATCGAGGATAAGAAACCCCTATAGATTGTATAGAAATGTTTGCATTTGAAAGAAATATCTCTCGATAAATGATATTTCTATTATTGTACTTTATTTTATATCATTTTTACACCAATCGATTTATTTATAACGATTATTAAAACATGTTGCTTCCAAAAGATTGTTGAAGATACAGCGTAACATTGTTTGAAGGTGTTTTCTAATGTTCAAAAGTATAACAAATTTACAATTTAAACGACTCCTTTTTTTTATCTTTCAGTCGGAAGCACATACATAGGATTTTCTCTATCACGATATTTATTTTCCACTTTTGCGCAACGTTGAATTTCAAAAACTATATTCATCGTTTTAAATTAGTCTCGTCTCACGTCTTTACCCGTGATCGATCCGCGCCTCCATCGAAATACGTTTGACGAAAAATTTTCAATTATTTTACATCGCTTACGGAAAGTTTCGAGCGCGCTCGAAACGCTATTATATTCATATTGGCGGTCGTGGGAGCGCGCGATACTTCGATGACTCGTTAAAAAAGTTGCGTCGCGGTTCGTTGATCGCCGAAACTTTTTTCATCAACGCGCCTTTTTAAATTTACACCGACAAGCCGGACAACGAGGGATTGTCGACCGATTTCACGACCGATTCGCGAATAATTCGTGCGTTTCGCGATGACGAAATTTTCCTTCCGTTTCTCTTAGTTTGGAAAGAACCTCGGTTCAGTTGTGGCAGTAGCTTTCTCGACGCAGAGGCGCAAATTATTTTTCACCACGCGATGCTCCACTTGACCGTGTTGCGAAACGAAGAAAACGAGGCCGTTTATAATAAACCTACCGGCAACGAAAGCTGACGTTTCACCCAGCGCTCCTTTTCCCTTTTTTCCTCTCCTCATTCTTTCCCGCTTTCTCTCTTGGTTCGTTTCTCCTTGTTTTTCTCCCTCCTTCTCGCGTTTTCCCTCTGCGTGTTCCTTCCGTTTCTCAATCCACGTCAACTAGTTTAATGGAATTCCGCCGAATGCTGCACGCTGTTCCATCGTTTCTTTCGCGTACTTTTTGTTGGCGCTTGCTCGTACGCTGAAAACGCTTGGCGCGGTGCGGGGCAACGCGGTGATCCTTCGTTTTGAATATTAAGCTCGTCGAGGAGAAGAATTTTAACGACCGAGAATACGTAATTTAATTACCATGGTGTTATGTTTTTCTCTATTTTCTTCTCTTTGTTGTCGAGGGAATGATTGATGGTCGATAAAATTACGGCGTAAAGATGGAAAATACAGTTGCTCTGTTACGATTACGATAGCATAGCAAATTTTCTGCCTACACGGCATTAATTATTTTTAATAAAAAATTTACATTCATTGCGCGATTGCATGTGTTTATAAACTTGTATTATAGGTATATACGTATTTAACATCTTTTTTATATTTACATATCTTTTTACGCAGAAGTTGGTACACCAGCGTAGGTTAAAATCGTCAAAATAAAATGCGATAAAGGTGGAAGTTGCTTGGAAGGTGGAGTTTTCCTCTTGTCATTCTGCGTAGAATGCTTTTCGTATCCACTTCATATTTCAACAGAGTTTTCAAATGTTTGTAGTGTCTAATTACGTGTACTTTAAAAGAATCCCCCGTCTGCTTCGAATTGCTCCATAGACAAGTTAGACGAAGTCGTAGTTTGTGCCTCTAATTAGCTTTCACAAATGAAGGAAATTTTCTCTATTCTCGGCGGGATTTGCAAATTTACGTTAATTAAGCGTTTGTTACGACCTAGATCGTAGTCTTTAATGTCTGATTTAGTACACTACAACGTCGTTCTATTGTAGCTGTACGCTGCAATGTATTGCATTAACGAGATTTAAGAGCAAATTTATTGACGAAAATGCGACAGAAATTTTTTACAATCTAACTATATTTTTCTAAAACAGCATCGAACAACCTATAACAGTAATACGAAAGAATTATATTATCAATTGAACATCAGAGCATATCGCTTAATTATTGACAAACTGATCAGATTCTCTATGAATTTCCAAACTCAAGTCAATTACTTTATACTTCCATATTATTTCAGCTCTTGAAAATCACGTACTGAATGATTGATTCTTTACATACAACCAACATCGATCGAAGACAATTGATCGATAGCAAAATGAAAGAAAGAACGAGAATCGAATATAACTCGACAAAATAATATTTAACAGTGGTATTTGTTAGAGGAATCAAAGAAACGTTATAAACAATGAAAGTAATAATACATAGTACTCTTGCAAATGAAACGAAATCTTTGAGGTCTTACTATTAAATCGAAAAATAAATTATACCGATTTAAAGGAAGAAAAACGACTACCTACGTTGATGTTCTTTTGAAGTTGTCCATATTTAAAAATATGCATATTTAAAATCGTTATATAAATAAATAACATATAAATATTTAAACTCGTGCATATTTAAAAATCTACCACACACAATCTGAACTCAACCCGACGCTGCGCTGGCAATTATTTCGGCTACTTGGCCATTCGGATCGTACTTTTGAAATTCACTATTCACTTGCCGGATTCGCGCAAGTTCTCCTCGAATCGCGGCTGTTATTTCGGATTCCCAGGACGCAACGCGAGGAAAAGATCTTCTCTCGCGAAACAACCGAGCCGTCCCTCTTCCACCCTCTTTTCTCCCGTATCTTCCCGTTTGTTTGTCTCGCTCCTTGATCCCCCTGATGGTTCTTACTCGCTCGTGAACCTTCTGTCTACCGAGAGGAAGATCGACCCGATCACGTTTCGTTCGTTCTTCCTTGCTCCTCTGTATCGTTTCGTTGCACAAAGAGAGGGAGAATCAGTATCGGAGAACAGATAAAGGATAGCTGCGTGATACGATCAACGAAGTCGAAAGAGTCTGTTTATCGAGCAAAGTATCGATATGTTGGAGGGATGCGCGCTCACGACGATGAAAAAGTAAGATGACTATCGGCTACGATATACCAGCTTCTCGCGATAAAGCGAATGTTCAATAGCATCGTTGGCACCGGGGCCAAGATACGTTACCAAGAGAAAAATTGCGCGATGCACGATAGAGGCAGGAAGTTTAATTACACACGAAGCGTGGATTAACACGTTCATTCGTTCTTATCGACGCGTACGTTGCGTTGTTTTAATTTCCGGATGGTATTAAGCACAGCATAAATTGTTATTGACGAAATTTTGAAAAATAAACTGATTGTCTTTTAAATACTCCGTATGTTCGTAAGGGTACGATGTAATGGGATTTTTCTTGACCTCAGCGAGATAAGTACAGATTTTGGTTACTGTATCGTAAAATAATCGTGAGTAAAAGATCTTTTTTAACTTTTTTTTTTCAACATTTCCATTTTAGGGAATTTTCATAAAATTGTTTACGTATTTTAACATTGTATAAAGATGATGTTAAATCTGAGAGATCGGAGCGTGACGTGTGGTAGTCTGAGAGATCGTGTAAGAGATCTCCGACTCTGAAGATAAAAGATTTCAATGTAATCGTACTAGCGAACATGGACACTAAATGTTAGTAATTAGTAATGTCAATACTGTGAGTTTTATGGTAATTATTTAAACTAGTAACCTACTATAAAGAGCGTTAAGGAAAGTTGTTGTAAATGCCATTTGTGACGTGCTCAATTAACTGTTCTAAGAGAAGAGGTAAAGACAGGCAAGTGCAAAGATAGATATTGGGAAGTACGTCTTGTCGTATAGATTCTAGTGGTATAGATATGTAGATAGAAAATTTCTATACACGCTAACCTCTTTCTACCTTGTTCTTACTAAGAAATTGTCGTATACGGTGCTGGAAGTTCGATCGAAATAACGCGGGGTGGAATATTGGCAACAAATTGAAAGTTTCATTGTTTCTCTGTATCCAGCTCGATTTATTATTGATTCTTTGGATTCTGACTTTGTGCCATAGTATATCATAAATCATGCAAATCGGTGCGTTATAGCCATTCGCAAACAAAGGGATAATCGCTCAAAGCAACGATTATCAACATCTTCTTAAACCAAAGAAACAAAGGAAGGATTGTTTTCCCTGAATTATTTTATGTTTTCTTTCCAAAACAAATCGCTTGTCTAAGATAGAACGATCTTGGAATAGAAACGAAAAATATTGAAACGGGATTAAACTCTTTTCCAGTAAGTAAAATAACTGCATACGAATAGTTTGAAATGAAAATTCATTCTGATCGAAGTATAATAGAAATCGTTGAAGATATTATCTTTGGTAATCGCTGGTAGGCGATGGATCTCAAACGTTGAAGGGCTGAAAAATTAGGACATGATCGCTAATCGGATCATGCACGGCCGATCTTCAGTCTGATCAGTCTCTGACCAATCAGGAAAATGCGAACAACGAACGAGATGGAAAGCCCTGCTAACGAGTGAAACGGCAATGCAGTTGCGAGCAGCCCGGCCCATGTGTGGCTCAGGTACCCTCGTCAAGATCCTTGGTCCTGATCGTAGGACCGTCCTGACTTCAGGATCGTCCTTGATCCCGAGATCTTCGTTTCGCTTTTAATATCCTGGTTTTTCTGACCAATGCATCTGACTTCCACGCGATGTGGATTTCTCGTCGATCGTGCGTCGAACCACCTTACGAAACACACGGATTTTTGTTCGTCTTTCTTTCAAAACGTAGTAGGCATACATGCAATCTTGGCAATTCTTGGCCATTCGCAACATCATTGCGTAAATTTCGTTGTTTTTATTATATAACGCGTCGTGATTTTACGTGATTTCGTTTATTACATTTTCGCCGATTCACGTTTACATTTGTTAGCGCTGGAACGCTTACAGCGCAAGGTTTCGAAACCAATGAAACGCGCACACGATCCACGAGAAATAAGAATCCACGCTGTTTGTACGTAATTAGCGATACGTAACCCCCTTCTTGCTCGTCAGCCACTGCACTTGAGTTTTCTACTACGATTCTAATTTTACACCCACTCTTTCTTTTTCTCTATTCTTCTTCCCCTCGTATATTCCATTTCAGAGACGGAGCGCTGCCCGTCAAGCGCTCCGCGACGATTGATCGGTTCGCCGGATATCGAAAACCGCTTTAAATATTGTCGAACGACGAGCATGCTGAAGAAATCCATCGTCGATAATCAACCGCGTTACGCGTTGCCTCCCATTCAAGGGAGGAAGAAAATCGACCGAGACGTATTAGCGTAAATCGAGACGCGTTTTAAAAGCTACGCTCAACTTTAACCGTAACGATTAAGAGGTAGCTGCGTTTGATTCAACTACAAGCACGAAGCCGCGGTATTTCGGTCGTGTACTTTTAGAGTAAACACTTGTAAAAGTCCGCAAGTTTGCGTCGAGTGGTAACGAAAAGCATTCGGTTAGGAAATGTACGCGGATTAATTAGAGCCAAAGTTAATCTAACGAAGGACTCGACGAAAACCTAAGATCGCGATATACACTGGTTGGCGAAAATATTTGAACCATCGGAAAGTTTATGTTCATATTGTATGCGTTTTATACAAAAACACGCTATATACTAATTTTTTCGTTACTTATATGTCTGTAATAAATATTTTGTAATTTCTACATACTTCTGTGAAAATATTCAGACTGTCAATACTCCGCCAATATAATCAAAATAGTGCTGTCTCGTTACAGTGCTAATGAAATTTCAAACGGTTTTGTATAATATGTATACGGCAAGGTTCCATAAGCGTGCAGACATTTTCGTCAACCGCTGTACGTAAATGAGATGTTTAGAAAAGAAGAAAATAAAGGTGGCATGGAATGGAAGGCGACGACTTTTCTAACGCGTCGGTGGAAGAAAATGGGAGGAAGCTTAACTCCAGGACGAGTCGATACCGAGAGTTGACTTATCGAAAAAGGAATTTCCGGCTTTAAATTATATTCGAGGAAGAAATCCCCGATTGAATTATGGAATTCCATTAAGCGTTCTCGATGCAACGTCTCCGTTTAATATTTTTACAAAATTATTAAACGTACTTTCAGATATTACATAAATACGGTTAACCCCTCCGCCCGTTAGCTCGATTGATCGACGAGAGCGTGAGAGAGAGAGAAAGAGAGAGCCGAGTTCTCATCGGTTGCGAGATTATTTTAAATGTCGAAATGACACACTTTCCCTGTTTCCCGTGACGTACAATTTTTCCGTTCTCTTTCACCACCCTTTTCCGTTTCTTTCCTTTTTATTATTTTTTCCCCCCAATTCCGGTCTCATGGGTGTTTCACGGTTTTGTATATTCGCCCACCCTTCGATCGTGTTTCATTAACTTAATTGTAAAGGGTAGACCTTTGAGTTATACCGCGTGTATACGTGCTCGTTGGACAGGCTGGTTGGAGTTCGGTGGATAAGTCACGCCATTGAAACCCGTTTCAGTCGTTACCGGTCTACTTTGATGATTGATTAAACGACTTTAATTATTCTATCAGCGGCATGGTCGCGTTACCTATAGGACCGAAGTGATAAGGCCGGGAGGAAGTTTTCAACCGCGAAAATCACCGGTGGCAAGATATCGACGGACCGATATTCCTTTCCATTATTTTCTATTATCCTTTACCGTTTATCGAGCCTGCATACACACACCTGTGATACGAACCGAGCAATCGTCGTAGCTTCCAGAAAAAAGGACTCATGTCGACGCACACGTACACTCATACGTAAGCAGACATATAACGCGTACCATGCGCAGCATTCTTTCCAAAACAAGCTATGTTTTTCACGTGACACGTACGTGTCAGATTGGCGTATGCGTGTGCGAATTAAATTAAGAGAACCGCGGATTTGGAATTTTCGACGTTCTTGCTTTTGAGGTCCTTTTTTCTCTGTCTCTCTCTTCCCTTTTCTCTCTCTCTCTTTTTCTTTCTTTCTTTCCCTCTATTTCTCTCTGTTTTTATTCTTACGTTTCTCTCTGCCTCACTGTTTTTCTCTCTGTCTGTCTGTCTGTCTGTCTTCTGTCTTTTCTGTCGAATGTCGTTGCGAGCGAGATCGCGACGACGCGACGACGTTCTCTCGTTGTCGCCACTTTCTCTGCTTCGCGAAGAGAACGGGAGGAACGGCCATCGTGACGAGTCGTCCACCGGCTGCCTCCCGGGCTATTTTGTTGCTTTTGATTCTACTTTATTCTCCATTCGTTGGGAAAGTTCATTTTTAGAGCACACACCGGTTCGACGTAGTAACCGAACGTTGCGTGCCTTTTGAGAGACAGCACCGTGTTGTTGAGTGAAGCACGTAGTGAAAGAGAACTTCGTTTGATACCCTATAGGAAGTATTTTTATAGGTTAAATGTAGTAATAAGTTGCGATGAGAGATAAAAGAAAAGGAAATGACTTTTCCTTGGACATGTCGGCCGCGGAAATCGGTTCCTTAATTAGTAATTCCGCTATTTCGTATTCGTGATACGGTGAATGATGGAGTAGAAAAGATGTCAGTTCCTATATATTTGTTTCATTTTTACGCATCCCTTAATTCACGATTGTTTAACGCGTAGGAGACGATATTTGATTATTTTAATTTTGGAGAATATGTTAATTAAATTAGTTTTGGTTTGTACATTCTCCCAAGTGTTCGTAGACCCACAATAGTTCGATCGATTATGTCTATACAAAGTTAAAGAAAAGAACAAAAAAAAAAAAAAAAAAAAAAAAAAAGAAAAAAATGATATTTCGATCGTTCTGTCCGAATTAGCTCCGCGAAGAGATATGAACGATGGATGAGCAACTTCTGTTCAATTGGTCGATATTAAGTTGAATCGACTGAGGACAAAACTCTCGGGAGTTTTTCCCCCTTTCGTGCATAACTTTCGTTTCAGCACAAATTCACTTTGGAAGCACCATAATCGCACGTGCACGCAGTGGCGCGGCGATAGCACAAGAGGGGGAGGGGGGATGTGGATTATTAAAGCAAAAAAAAAAAAAAGATCAATGAAAATTAATTGAATCAAGTATGAAATTAAAGATAGATTCAAAATGATACGCGAAAAGATCGTAGAGAAATAGAAGGGATCTTTTCTGCTTCGAGAAGCTGTCATACTTACAGCGGTAGTGAAAACCGTCTATTTGATGCAAAACTTGTCTTCTTTTGAAATGTACAAATATGAAAGAGGGTACCTGCAGATACATCGAGCTATGGCTGCGACACTGTAATCAGTTACCAATTGCCCGTAGACGTTTTGTCTCCTTTACCTTCGATTCTTTTTCTTGCTCCTTTGTTTGCTACACGAACTATACATTGCGATTATTTTTATCGACATCACGACGTACGATTTTGTCAGACGGAAACGTCGAACACGCGTTTTTCGCCAACTGATCGATGACACGTTCTACTTTTATTCGATATATTATATACATATACATATATAATATAATGTAATTATATAATATATGTATATGATTCTAATGGATTCGATTAGAATGGCAAACCTTTTAGACTAGAATTTTTTATTCACGCATGAACTAGCATCGTGAACGTTGTATTTTGCTCGTCCGTTGGCGTCTTACGACAAGAAAGGGTATCTTGTAATAATTAAAGAGCACAAATATCGGGGTAAACGGTTATTTTAGTCCGCCGTAAAATATGTCGTTATTGTTAGGTTCGCGTTATTCTTTCGAAAAGCGAGGCTATCTTTACAATCACATATGTGTCTTGATTTAGAAAATAATCCTGTCGAAGGAAAATACCGCTCCGATGAGACACCGTTTCGTTTCAATTCTTAAGAAGCTCGAGAAATCGAACACGTTGCTTGAAAGAAAGATTCGTATCACGACGAAAACGAATATAATCGAGTGTTTTGTTAGTCTATCGGTTTAAATCCATGAATTAAATTGTCATTTGAGATGACGGAAACGATATATTTTGAAAAGCCTTACAGTAAAAAATATTTGTATTGAAATTGATTTATATTCATCAATTTTACCAGTTACATCCGTTTGAGTGGTTCTCTTAATTAAATATTTTCAAAACAAGTATTGTAATTTTAAGCTGGAAAAACTGCTTGTACCAAACTGTTGGCTGAGGCTTTGTGCGTTCAGTTAATTTTTATTAAAAACGGAAGACCTAGTTTTCCTAGTTTTAAAACGTCTCTTGAGAGTCATAATTAGAAAAAAAGCAGGAGGAATAATTAAATGGACAGAGCAGATAGGAAGAGAAAGAGTAATCAAATGGCAAACAGGGAAAATGGAAGTTGTAAGTGTTAGAAGAATAGAGGATGCGAGGGATCTTTACCTTGAGGAACCTCAAGAGGTCATGACGGTTAAAAACTATCTAATAGCACCCTAAAGATTCTAATTTCTCTCTTTCTAGCGTGACTTTAGAGTTTTAAGTGGTAGATGGGGACGAACGGTGGAAGGCCGACGAGGAAGTTCTGGGCGGGTTTTTTAAATTCATGCAGTTTGCATAAAGTGGGCCATGCAGGTATACGACGCAGAAACCTTACACACCTCCGTAATTTTAGTGTTCTACAGGGCTTATCGTTGGTTAATCGTTGCTTAAAATCTGTAAGATACTTCAACTTGTGCGACCTTTGATCCTCGGGTTTTACAAGTTTTCTAAGGCACGAATATGTTCCTTGAGAAGTCGAGTAAAAGACGTTCATACTCTTTCGAAGTGATAAAAAATTGCATCTACGTTCGATAGTAGTAGGGCTCGAGTCGATTCAAAATGTGCTTAATCGGAGCTCGATCCAGATGTTTCGATGTTGTTGTAGAAACTTATCTGACAGAGTGTCGTGTAGTCTAATAAATTGTATAAAATATGGGAGATGTCGAGATTCTTGAAATTTGTGTTCACACGAATAAAATTAAATTCAAAGGGATATGGAAGAATTCCTAAGGATTTATGATACATCAAAGTCTTAATTACGGTCAATTTTGCTTTTTTTATCAAAAAATCAAGAAAACAGCTTCCAAGGTTGTCGATGCGTTTAATCTCCGTTACGTGATTTCAAAGCGAGCCTAAACCGTTTTAGAACTAGTTCGTTCAAAAAGTAGGTAAAAGCTTATAACGAAATCTCACTGGTGGCGTCAACCGTCATTATAATCTTCGCCACTTTTCCGGCGAATCGTGCGGACGACTGTTACGCCAGAAAAACAGTTGTAACTCGAAAACCAGCTGGAACAGAGACCGGGCGCAAACTTTGTCGATTGTTCGTGCGCGGTGAATTCAGCTGCACCGAAATTAGTTCCACGCTCTATGGTGCACTCTTTTCCAACCATTGGAAAGGCTGTCTCATACTCGTCGGAGCTATCTCTATAACCGTTCGAGCAATCTTGTACGCGTGACCTGGGTTTCTCCTTCTTCGATCTGTTCTAATTTTTCTTGTCGTGTGGAAAATCGCTGACAAAACTGGCCAAGCGAAAATAGACTAATCACACGGTTTTTAGCTGGCTCGTGCAGACAACCGAACGAGTAAACCAGACAGTATGAGATTAGAGGAGGTAAAGGTGGTGGCTGGCGATTAGCAGAACGAAAACGACTTTTCAGGGATTTAAAGTTTCCTCTGTCTGGTATATCTGTTCGGCTGACTCGTGAACTTGCGGTGTATGCGGGTCGCCTTTTCTCTTTCGGGCTCGAAACACATTAATCCATCGTTGGAACCCGGAGGATAAAACAATGTACATTATATCGTATACCGCAGCCAAAAGATCCAATGGCAATAGTTCTGCTTTAAAAGTCAAACAGACGTTTCACCACCGGAGAGCTCAATTAACTCGATTAACTTACGCCGTGGCTTCTTGGTAGGCAATTCTCGCGTGGTAAAAGCAGTATTCATCGAGTTCGACTCGCTGGTCAAGCTCGTTTTCCGACGTTGCGTCTTTTGTACCGTTCTTAGGTATTGAAAGCTCGATATCGCGAACCAGAAACGGTTCGACTCGAGCCAGTTTCGGTTTAACTAGAGTGGCTTTCCATTGAAAATCGAAAGTCAAGTATGGTTTGGAATCGCGAGGTGGTGGGTGGTACGTTTGTGCGAAGGTTAGATGAAAAGTAACTAGGATAATGGTTGAGTGTGCTGGCTGGATAGGAGGCTGCTTGCACGTACAAGCGAAAGTGTTGTTTGCGTAACAAGTTTCTGCGACTCCAGTTCAGACCTGTTCTGGTGTTAACATAACCGCTTACAGTTAGTTGCTCACGTATCTTGTCTTACGCTGAATTTTATTGAGATGGATCGCTTAATACTCGAGATTGAAAATAGCGTTTACGTGTAGCGACGAGAGTTTAAGTCTTGCGTTCATCCTTGCGGATCGTATTATTCTGGTTTTTTATCCGTTTGCGATAAAATACTGTAGCTTGGCCGAGATCCGCTATCTCTGTTTTTTATTCTTAAGTTAAGAATCACGATGGACATAATTAAATTTAAGCGTAGATGAAAGACAAAAATGTTTATCCTAAGGTTTTCTAAATAACGTTCAGCTCGTATGACACGATCTATCATAAATGATCTCGCAATGGATGACTCTTTCGTGACCATAAAAGATCTCCTTGAGTCACAGTAACAAAACATCATCATCAATGACCCTATTTAACGATTTGCAAATGATACTTAGCGTTTATGAGAATGGTCTTCCTCTAGTCTTTCGTTGTAAGTAATTTCTTTAAACAGAAATACGTACTTCGGAAATCTTCATCACGACCACACGACAGTTTCTGCTTTTTGATTATACTTTTTGATGATACTTCATCCTTGAAATAATTCTTAAATAGTATTAACAACCATGGTATTTTTTAAAATAATAGTATCGGTTTACAATGAGGATAGACTTTTTCAAAATAAACGATCTGAAAACATATTAGCTCTTGGATTAACGTAATTGGATGTTTGAATCGTACTTATTAGTGCTACGTACTATACTTTATTGATACTTAGCTTGTATGAACGTTCTTGAAATATGATACGATCGTTTAAATTTACTTCATGTTTGTGACAATGAATAATCTCATGTAAATTTCGCTCTGCCTCTAATTTCCAAAATTGACTTTGCTTTTAATAAAACGAGTCTGCAGTTCAATATACATTGTAAATTTGGAAAAAACAAACACTAGAAGTTTTTGCTATATACGTACTTCACGAACTCATCGAACTAACCTTAGTTTAGCGTCAGAAGATAATAATTTCATCTAAGAATATTTCATTTAAGAATTATCCAAAAAACATTTCTCACGTAAATCCTACGCATCACTTTCAGTTTGCCTTCGTACTTTGTAATTTATGATTCTTTTCACGTCGATATTCACGCCGCCAATGACAAGTAGATCTAAAGAAAGGCATAGAGAGAAACTCGAGGTTCTGCGAGTCAGTCAGTTTCGGCTGACAAAGACGGTCTGCGGTAAGACGTTTCCTCTTTCCATTGTTTTCTCCTTACGAAGTTTGTCAATATATCGTCGACTAGCTGTTATCGTTCGTCCGACTATTACCACCAGTGCGTGGCATTCTTCCATTGCATTTATTTCGAACGATCGATCGCGACAGCGACACGACACGCCGCGCCGCGTCGAGCCTCGAAACTGTGCTCGCGGGAGTATGACCACGGCGGACAGGAAAGTGCAAAATACTTTGATCCCCGGCTCGAGCACCGGAATGGCTGAAGTGTAGCCAGTAGAGTTTTCTTTTTTTTTTTTTTCCTTTTCTTTACTTTAAAGAGACATCCCAGTACCAGGGTGGAGGACCTCGATGCACTTGGGGTGACAAGGTGGTGGGACAGGAAGCGGCATCGTGGTGGGGTAAGAAAAGGGGTGGTTGGCAGAACAGAGGGAAGAGGTTGGAAGGGGTTGGAGGCGGCGAAAGCCTCGCCAACAGGGACCGGGAGGTCTCAAAGAAAAGAACTACTCGCGCTGCCGAGACGCTCTCCTGTCAGGGCTTGACCTTTTTTTTAATTGCATCCAGACCAAAGTTAGAAACAACGAACGGTACCTTCCTCGCTGGTATGACAGAGAAACGTTTGCACGAGGGAAAGGGACGAAAGGAAAGAGAAGAAATGAACGAAAGACGAGCAGGAGAGTGGTGGTCCGCCACCGGAAGAGACGGTATACGTTGGAGAAGACAAACCGCGAATTCGTACGTGTCTGCTCGATGTTTGAGCGTCGGAAGGAAACGATGGAATGCAAAATATGTAGGTCAGGGTCATACTCGAGAGCATCGAGTTCGTTTCCTTTTTCTCTCTTTCTCTCTCTCTCCCTCTCTCCTTCTCTTTCTCTCGTCTGTTTTTCCACTTCAATTCCTCTCCTCTTCATCCATTTTAGTCCCAGCAGCCTCGTCTTTTCCTTTTTTTCACCTTACTCTGTGCTTGCTTCAAATCCGACTTTAATGGGCTCGTGCGGCCGTATTATATTTCTGATATTATTACGAGAGATTTTTGCGGAGAACCGAGGGATTAGGATTCCTTAGACGGTCTCTTCGGTTTGCGAAGGGCTTCCGCAGTTTTCGTCCTTAACGTTCATTAACAGTTCGTTTGCTTAATCGTGTTTAAGGATAAGCCAACGCGATTATTTTCTTGGATAATTGGAACGCATTAACATTGAACGTAATCTCGGCGCTGGCGTCTTAGGCTTGACATTGTTTCAGACCCTTGTTCAGCATTGTATTCTTCGATTTGTACAGGATTTTTATCTCTTCATCATCCGGCTAATAAAAGGGATAGAACGTTAAGAAGAAGCATTGTTAAGGAGGTAAAATGTTGAGAAGAAAAGACAAAGATCAGGTGTTGTTTATCTTCTGATGATTTTATGCTTCTGTTCTTCAATTTCGTCCTTCCGTTTCTACAGGATTTTTATTTTTCTGTTGTCTATCTTGAAGCGATTCAAAGGTAAAGAGAGACACTGTTAATCGTAGAATTATTAGTCAAAATGATCAGTATCAAATTTTTTGTTTTGTTACTTACTAAAAACGTGCAATTTCTGGTAATTTGTTATTGAAACAAAAACAAGATTACGTGTATATTATATATTTTTGTCACCTTTTATTGCTTTAAATTTAATCAACTACGTGCAACGTATCAAAGATCGGTAATTTTATTATTAAACGAGTAGAACGTAAAAAAAGAGACGAGGAAGTTCAAGTATTATTCATCTGATGACTTTATATATTTTTTATGAAGCGTACAGTCACGTGTGCGATCTACAAAGAGATTAAAAAAAGATGTCCTATTTTACTCGATAGAGTGAGTTTAGGATGAATCAGTGTAATCAGGATGTTCGATCTTTTTGAAATTTTATGCTTACATACAGAAAGTACGATTTTCACGATTTCATCATTATCTCGCATCTAGGTTTGCGGAACGCTAAGTTCCTTGAATGAGTGTTTTATCGATTTTGTCTGATGAGATACGACCCCGAATGCCAACAATAAAAGTAATATTCGCGTGACTGGGACACATTTCATCATACAACATACGCATACCGTGTATTTCTAAGAAATAAGTTAAATTCACTAAACTGATTATTGCTAAATGTATGGTAATCCATTAACACGCCCATAAACATTACATTCAACGCATTAACATACATATATCGCTATTTAAATCTCGTTTTTAGATTTTTATACAAAATTATGTATATTTTCTTATTACTGACTATACAACGTACGTATATAAGTTGGCAGAGTCTAAAAATCTGCTCAGATAGAAGTTTCTTTGTTTCTCCATTCTTTCCTACTTTTGTTATATATTTTCTAGTAGGTACGTTATAATTTATTTGCTACTTTGTTCCTATTTTTCTCGCAAGTTACATTCTCTGTAGTCGATAGAAATAGTACGTAATCGATAAGTTGCTGCCAAATCATCAGAGTAAAACTAGGTAGACTAAATATATCTTGCACATGTTACTTTCTTGTTACATCGAGTCTAACCATCGAGGATAAGGAAATAAATTGAGTCGGCTCGAAAGGTAATCGAAATCGAAATTCTTAATTCTCCTTGTATCGTCATGTTGAAACTTTCACGATATGGAAACCAAGGGTCGTACTACTTTTATAATTCAACAAGAACACGAAAAGAAGAAGGTAAAATATGTGTTTGTCATTCATATTTAACCAGACTGCTAGCAGTTACGTTATTGAACAGTTAGAATATTATCATATGTTCCACGATCGAACAACAACTAGGTCTAAATTATTTTTATCGATAGCTCGGTAAACTAACGAATGCGCGACTGATTGTAGGCTTATGTATTTTGCTGTTACGTTTTAGAGTACAGTAAATGAATATCTGTAGTAAACGTATAATGTTGATTCGACGACCGATTCGTATGTTAATTTATGCAGATGTGTGTTAGTAAAATTAAACTGCAATGTAAACAATTTGAGGTAGAAACATTCAAACGAAAATAAGTACGCGCAGAAAGTCAGAATTTAATAGAAGCACAAAATAAGGGGCTTCTAATTAAACTGTTTCATAAAACGAGAGAGTAGTTTCAGAGATTAATTCAGTAATTTCAGTGAGTTTCATTTCAGTCCAAACGATTTTCAATGTATTTATACAAATATGATATTATAGATTTTTAAGAAAAATAAAATGTCGCGCGAAGGAATCGCTAAATAGAAATATTATACGTAAGGGATGAATTCGAGTGACGAGTGTACCCGTCCTCTCCAGTTAACAGGTTAAATTCACCCTCTGAGATCGCGTCCACGATCGTGAAACGGTTCGAACTTCCACGTAGCAATTCATTTCCAGTTCACCGAAGAAGAGGGAAGCAGGGGATAGTCTGAAACTTCTGATCTCTAGCGTACGCTCGCGTAGTTTTCATTTAGGGTTTAAGTTTGTAATTTTGCTTTCTCAAGCACGCTAGTCAGCCAAAGGGTTTCGACGCGAGTCACTCAACTGGTTGCGTAATAAATCGTTCTTAAGCTATGGAATTAGCGCTGGTTACGTAGATCCAGCCGATGCGCACGCGTTTATGATGGAATCTCTAAAGGACGATGCCAGCCATACTTCGTTCAAATGCGATATTAATAAACCGCTGAAGCGAGCAAGACCGCAGGTCAATTTACACGGCTTCGAATGCCTGTGTAGCATATAATTATGATTCAGGATAAATTAGGCTACAATGGCAACAACGACGGCGACATGGTACGGTAATTACGGAACGTCGAACGTTTTGCGTTTACGACTTATTAATCGAGAATATTAGACGATGATCGGTTCGAATGTAATTCAGAGGATCCTCTTAGGATATGGTTATCTTTCAAGCAACGTGTAGATACTCAGTCGGATAGGAGCGTGTAATGCGCAAAGTAAGCGCGTAACACGAGTTTCCTTTCAAAGACGACGGCATATTAGCGCTCGGTCCGGTATTATCGAAGAAACGAGCATAGCCGATTTTTCATGCCTTTTGTAAAGTTCGTTAGAGAACATAACATATCACACCCTGAGAATAGTAAGATAATAACGGGATGACGAATCGAGGAGGCAGCCTCTCCTCGTCTTTCCTTAGATTGTCGAGTACCTATAAAACGTAATCGATGCAGATTAGAGACAGTAGAGACAGTCGAGACAGCCGCGATTAACCATTTCCCCACCGATGTCTATCTTTTCGAAAGACCCCGAGAACACGGAGGCGGCCGATCTGCAGAGGAAGCTGGAAATGCTGAACAACATGATGGACCAGGAAGCACGAGCCGAACAGGCACGACGACAGATATTGTACAATATAGGCCACTGTAAGTACTTGCCAAGTCACTGTTTAAGTGGCTGCTGTTTTATTCGAATATTCTCTCTAACACGAGAGGAACGTCCCCGATCAATTGCTACACTCGACGCGATTCACCCGTGCGCCATCACTTGCGCTAATTTCATTTTCCTTTTTAATGCGCTAAATATCACGAACATCGATTATAATTATAGAATGTTTCCCCTATCGATGCGTTTTGCGTTGGCCGCGATCAAATCATCGTTACCATTCCGTTTGGATGAATTACAGATCGCAGGCGAACGGACGTATATGATTTCGCATTTATCGATCGTACGATTTCGTTCGATTCTTTATTTCTCTATATATCTGACACCGTGCCGTGGATGTAGGGCTATTCGAGTTGTAGGATATGGTTAATTGGTAAATTTGTTTAGCGAATGTACAGAGAACGTTAAAAGATCTGTGAAATTGCACTTAAACTCGGATAAACTGTGTAATTATCGTTATCTCTTTATTCGTGTACAAGTCAAACGTTATGGTACAGATTTCCGTTTAAATCGACAGTGGAAAAAGTACTTGTTTTTTCGGGTTTGTTAAATGATTGTTAAGACGTCGGTATAGTCGATTCACGATGAAATTCGTACAGATAAAACGCGTACGTTAACTCGATCGAAATAAAATTGTATAATAATTTCACACATTTACAAATACGTTTTACGTTGATTTTAGTTGTAAGTATAATCGCAGCTTTGAGCGAATATAGTCGTATCGCCATGTTGATTTTTATCTTTTACAGTTCTTTCGCAGAAGCTTTTTTGTTTTTTATGGCTTCCAGACAAAATTCGCTCGAACGCTACTTCCGATTAGCGTAGCAAAGGCTTTGTACGCTGCCAGCTTTTCGCATAAAAATCGATTCCAGCGTGATGTTCGTTTCTTTCTTGTTTTATTTGCGACCACCGACCATAAGAGTACTTTATGCAATTGCAATTGCATTATCCACGGAGTATGCACGTGGATATTTTCAATCAGCAAGTACGCTACGAAATGCCACTCCCATTGTTGGTTATCGACCATCGAGAATCGTCGGTAACTTATCCCTAAAAATTCAGCCCCTGTTCAAAAATCATTTGTCGCTATATCAATGATCGCTACACCCTTGGCATGGTAAAGTTTGTTTAACGATGAATTCTTTCTTTTTCTGTTCCATGCAAGTAGTGGAATCTCCGTCGATCCGCCTATTTTATTCCTTTTTCTTCATTTTCAATTGTTTCGCCCTCTTCGTTTGTGGACCTCCTTTTTCCCCTGAACGAGAATTCTGATGATTCTCCTGACACGTCAAATACCTCGATAACAACGATCAAATCGCATGGACATTAACCGTTTCTGTTTCCCGCTGTTGCACCGTTTCAATTTTCGGATTCGTCCAATATCGACCAATTTCGTTCCCGGTGAAGCACATTTAAAATTAACGCGATCGAAACGACGGATTATACGCTTTACGAGGCAGAAGACAAACGAATACCGTTCGCGATTATCTTTTTCTTTCTCCAGTACAATATTCCGGTAATCGTCGTTTAATATCTTCTCTGCCCTGGGGACAGCAAACAGAAGGAAAACTCATCGTGGTTCGTTCCCGATATTTTCTTCCTTGGAAGAATTCACGATTAGAAGGATTTTAGGATATTTTTCAGCAACTTTATCTCTGCATTGTTACACACATTTACACGCAATTTGTACATTTGATTTTATTTAAGACAGCAATCTTTTCGCTTCCGAACGTGTTTTCAATTAGCCTGTAAGAAAAAGTGGTTGTTAAATCGCACGACAGTTAGCGAAATTGTTTCTCTCTGCATTTGAAATTTTCTTTTCGAACAACACGAGTCTCACGATTGTGCAACGAAAGATTCTCACTGTGCCACGGTAACATTACATTTGAATTGTCTTTCAGCGGGGTACTCAGAGGATTCGGACTATACGTCGGATCTGAATTATCCAGTCGGCGGACAAGGTGCAAACAGCTCGGCTTCGCAGTTTCGTACCGCTGCTAACCAATTGGCTACCCCTCAAAGATCCCTCGAGACCTCCAGAGAAAATAGCTACGAGAGGGACGATCATCAGGTATTGTTAGAACGATATTTCGATATCTCTGTTTATTGACTATAAACATTCGTAATCACTCGATATCGCAAAGACGTTGATCTTTAATCGCCGATCGAGATTTCTTTTGTCGTTTTAAGGTATAACGTTAGATCGCTATCGACTTCTTGACGAATAATATTTTTACAAAATTTTATTTAAAGCATCTATACAAACATGCTTGAATTATCAAACGCTGCAGAAAGTATGCGAACAGAGTAAAGACTGAAGCATTGTTACTTTATAAACTATTCGTTAAATAAAAATATAGAAATATCGTAAATTTAAGATATAGAAGCCTAAGAAACAAAAATTCTAAGAATATCGTTATCCAATTTATACAAAGAAATTATTGATACAAGCACTATCTCTAATTGTTCATAAACATTACGTTAATTTATTTGTAATACTCGAATAAAATTTGTTTCGCAGAGACATCGAAAAACTACCGTAGTTTGTTCCTTTTCAATCAGTTAAATATAGCACGTAAGATATATTTCTTAAATATATTATATTTCTATTGGAAGTGACATTTAAGTTTCGCTGAAAGATTAAATCTCGTCTATAGTATCTCGTAGAAAGCGTGCTTCACGGAACCGTATTTTATCGATTGTTCATGCCATCAGATTCCAGCTACAGTCGGAGGAAGACTAGCTCCGAGTAATTACGGAGGCTATGGTGGATCGGGCCACAGTCCACGATATGACGAACCATATCCCGAAGAAGGTCCACCGCAAAGGTATCAGTCTCAGCACACTTCAGAATCTTCCGAGCCACTCTTCTACAATAGTAGACCAAGACACTATAAGGAGTACAGGTATTTGACATTTACCGAGCCTTAAAACACAATATACACACGAAATCGATAAAAAGTATCGCACGTTATACCAGAAATAACAGTTCCTACAGTAAAACTTCTTTGAAACGACTTGCAATGACCAGTACTCGTGATACAACTACTAGTTACTTACTTCTTTCTCTTCCTCCTACTTCTTTTTCTTTCTATTTCGCTGCTACTGCATTGAAATAAAAGTCAACATAAATTTACTCGAATAATTATAGCTGGATGTTAAAAGATGACAGATAACAGGGTCGTGCAGTGAAAAAATAGTTTAGCATTTAACTTTAGCGAAATAGATTTTTGCACATTCGTCGTATCCGATGAATGTTTAGAACTTAACTGGAAACAATGTGCACGACTCTGGTCGTGAATCGCGTGATTCGAAGAGGAAAAAAAAAACGTTTATTATTTTCTTCTGCCTGATTTAGACGACGGAAGCACACGTGGGATTACGAGGACAGGTACGAAACGAGTACCCCAGTTCTGTTTCGTGAGAAAGTCTACGATTTTCATCGTATAAATCGCATTTTTGAATCGTAGATCACACACTTTCATCTAACATCTCCTTCATTAGCGTGTCACCGTTACTTTAGCCCTGTGCCTTGGAACACCATCGAAATAGCTTTTACAGAAACGTAGCACACGAATCAAACACACATAGTTCGTCACATGATAAAACGATTGTGCAATCGCTTAGTTCGTCGCAATTCTCCGTAGATCATTCGTAGCTGTTTATATTCGACATTTACTCTGTAATTTTTATTTTATCTCGTTGATGAAATTGCAAATCGTTTAAACTTGTTACACAAAAGATCGATATAACGGTTGGTCGCATATTAACCGTTTTGCATTTACGAATGAAATATTTCGCGTCACGATGTTCCGCATACAACGCTTCGAACGAGATATTTCGCGCGTTTATTCGTTAGAAATTGTCGTTTGTATCTGTGCGTGATAAAAATTAACTCGCAAACTACGATAGAATTAAAAAGAACGTAGAATTTCAATATTTACAGGATAGCATTGGAAGAAACGAAAGAAGAAATTACGTAGACTAAGATACTATAGTTCGGTGTTTAATAAGTTAATGAAAATGCACTGAGCGTTCACAGGTAGTTTTGCATGGCGCAGTTAGCGAGGCTGCGAATATTCGAGGGAATTGTTGGAAACGCCTTTTAACCAAGCGTATCATGCTTTCAGCAAACATCATCATTTAACGCGGGTCATTTCATCTCCGCTTTTATCTCTCCTATCTGATTATTACGGTTTTATCTCATCGCCGTCCCGTGATTTCAGCCAAGATGGTTGGCATAGCGAGGGTTACGACTATCATGGCACGAGAGTCGACGAAACGAGGATCTATAGCGACACAGAGTATTATCCAAGTACCACAACGAGTACTTCGAGGCGAAGAGGTAAGACGTAAAGCAGCATATTCTGTTGGTTTTCGGCCAACAATGGATACATTAGTGCTTTCGATGTATGTTTTGACATATATAGCGTACGCGTCTCTCTAACAATAGTAAAAGAGATCTTAACTCGGTTTATTTCTGCATGTAAATAGGTCCTCATAGAAGACCGTCTTTGGAAAGACAGATGACTTTGTACGATGATCATCCATATTATACCGACGGATATAGCAGCGATGGAAGAGTGGGGAAAATGAGCGCTACGTATCCTGAATGCCAAACAGACATTAGGTACAATGAGTATTACGATAGCACCACGGGATACGGTTATCAAGATGAAAGGTGAGTATAGTAATTACGTACTATTATTTGACTTTCCATATCGACGTATTTTTGTACAACGCAATGTAAAAGAAACTGAATTAGGGAAAACAATAAGGTATCGGTTTGCTTTATTTATAGATCGAGTATTTAAATATAGAAGATAATATACGTTAAATTTTTCTTTTATTTTAATGTTGAATGTGTCACCAGGTATGGTCAAGACGACGAAGATAGGCAATGGGATAGCGGAGGGAAATGGTACTTAGGAACTAGCACCTATTATGAGAACAAACGGAATAGAAAAACGCTTCCACAGAGGCCTGCATCTAGCATCGGTATTCATCGACCCGATTATAGACCAATAGTTACCCGACAACGCAGTTATGAATCGGAGGAACTCAATCACAGGTATCAGTCAGCTTTCTTTTCTTCAATTATATCGATATTATCAAGATAAGTAAGTTTTAATACGATCCTTTGTGTTTGTCTTTAATGATCGTAGCACTCGTCGTCGAAAACCGCTTCAACCACAACAACGACCGCCGTCTCGAACAGAAGGCACTGGAAAGAAACTACCTCCGACACCGACAAAGCCAAGCAATGTCGTTATCAATCGTAAGCTTGTCTCTCTACCTGCCACACCGAGCAGGCAACTGCCAAAGACTAGAACTCCTTCCGAGGAGAGCTACTACAAGCCTGACTACAACCAGGACTACAATTACGCTTATCGCAGCCATGATAATTTACCTCAGGATACCTATATTGACAGTATATATAGCGAGGAAAGAGGTTACGTCCAAATGCACGCGCCTGATAAAACTCAATACGGGTCCACTTACATGCCCCAGGTCGATGACCAGTATACTAGTTCGTGTCAAGAGCCACAGACACAGGATAGGTACGATCAACAGTATTTACAAAACTCGTATAAGGACGAGTATCAAGAGCCTTACCCGCAACAGAATAACCAGGTTTATCGGAATACGTATGAAGACATGATATATCCGAACGTGAGTCAGCCAAATGATCAATACACTAGCCAACCAAACGATCAATACAGGAAGACAAGCAGAGATAGGATAATGGATGATAATTATCAGGTGAAGGGTTACGATCAGAATAACGTACAATATCAGGACAGGAAGAAAACTTACTGGGAAGATACGTATAAAGAGCAATACGATGGTTACAGCGTCTCTACATCGAGCGTATATGACCAAAATAACGTGACAAATAAATACAATCAATATCCGAAAGAGCAATACGATTCCGAGTACAATATAAATACGTCGACTGATTATCAAAGGGCTTATCCAGATACGTACAATCAGGAAATGTACGGTCAACGAATCTACGATCAAGACACATACATTCAGGATATATATAAGGAGGATGGCCAAAATACTTACACTGAAGATACTTACAACCAGCAGGATCCGTACACTCAGGTACCCATTACGTCGCAAAGTAATTACGGCGATACTTATACCACAACAGGACCACAAAAGGACTACGTTGACTATCAAACGCCGTATAGCAAAGAGGAAACCGTTAGTAGATCGTACAAAAATGACTATCAGAATCAGTATGAAGAGCCTTATAATCAATACGAAGAGTCATATCCTGATTCTTATCAGGAATCCTTCAAGGAACGTTACAAAGAGAGTCCAGTTACCAGCACGGAAAGAAGAACGAGCGAAGTTCCGGAGTTGTCGGTAACTACGCCTAGAGGTCAGACGAGAACTAACGGATATCAGTCGAGCGAGTCAGACTATTACGTTCCCCCTCAGGAAAGTCAGGATATATCCTCGACCGGTGTACAGAGAAGAAAGAAGTTCGAGAAACGTGGACCTAGCCCACTCGTACAACAACATACAGATTCCTTGGAGTCTAAGGACGACGAATTAAAGGAGTCTATCGAAACTGCCGTGAGTTCAATTAGTAGCATTCCACAGAAGAAAGGAATCAGCAGCGACTATTCAACAGCTGCTGACTCTAGCTCCGTTGCCCCTACTTTGATCGAATCTCCGCAAAGTACGGTGCAGCCCGCGACAACGATGGTTAATCATGTAACAGCCAACCACGTTCCAACTAGTATGACGGTGACGGCAATGGTTCACACAGGAGCTAATGGAAAACGATTAACGAGAACCGAATCCTGTCAGGAGGAAGTTATCGAAGACGAGGAATATCCAGAAATCATACCGAAGGAACCACAGAGAAAAGACTCGCAGCTATCGCATCAAAGTCAACTCAGTCAACATTCTTCCCAGCACAGCCAGCATTCTCAGAAACCAAAATTAAACAGAGGAGATTCTTACGCCTCCGACCACTTCCCCGACGAATCGTACAGCAGAAGAGGTTCATACGCGCAACCTCCAAGAAAAGACTCCTTCTCATCGATCACGCAAGACACCTTCAAACCACCTCTCACCAGGACAGACTCGTACCAAACGAGAGGTAGCTATGAACAAAACGTCAGTGCTCTTCAGCCCGTTTCCAGAACTGAGAGCTATTCGCGTGGATACTTCAAGGACCAAGAATCTATAGAGGAACCAGAGGTCAGCTTGAGCAGCGCGGTGAATGACGATTATAAGATGAGGGACGAGTCTCTTGAAAGGTAATGTAATAGATTTAGAATTGTTTAAAAATATGTAGAATTATTGACATATATTGATACATATATGTATATATTGAATGTTTATTTATGTTTATTTATGAAGGTACGAGCGAGGTGATGACGGAATGCTTCGTGACTCTCGGGAGGACTCGTTGGTGGACACGTACAAAACTACGCCACCGATGTCGCATACCGAAAGTCCACGTGGTAAGATTATTCTTTATTTTGTATTTTATTTTATTTTTGTGAATATATATGTATGATAAAAGTTATATATTAATGTTCTTGCTTCTTGATTTACAGGAAGCATAACAAAACAAGCGTCCTTAGAAGAAAGTGTTCAAATGGATACTCCACCGAGGAGTCCACCCGAGCCACCACCAGATAAGGAACTTCTCGAGATGGTTGGAGCTGCTTCAGTGCCTACACAATTGAAAGAACGACCAGAGATGACATCAAGACAACGGTGGCATTGGGCGTATAACCAAATAGTAATGCAGCTGCGGGTAAGTAAATCATATTTTGATTTAGGTATTCAAAACGAATACTGTTTTATAGAGAAGTGTTTTATTAATTCTAGACTATTAAATAATATTAAAAAGTATGGAACTTTCAATGAAAGCGTACTTTTATAAGATACCGTATAGATGATAGTATAGATTGGCAAACAGTTCTAGATATATACTATGCTGAAATAGCGAAGTTACTACAGAAATAGATATACAGATCTCGAACGAAATGAAAATGACTTTCCGTCACATCGAGGTGCTAGCCAATGACCTAAACGGCGACCTTCCGAAAAATGTAGCGCTTCATGCCGGCAACCCGCATTTTTCTTACTAGTCCTTCGCTGTTGCAACAATAGCCTTGTCAATTATTATCTTGTATCGATTCGTCACGTACGTTTATCGATCTCGAGATCGCATCTAGGGGTTCTGTACTTTATCACCCGTGTAGCTCGTATTGTTCGTTGTCAGTTAGAAGGTTGCCACAAATTCGTCGATCCTTATCGGTAGTTCACGGGATAACGAAAGGTTGTACACCAATGGCACGAGTTATACGTACGTAGATGAATTTGAATCGACGAGTGATTTACTATCTGATATCGAAGCGTTAGAAACCAACGAAGCCCTTAATTTAACGACTATAAATGATTTTAACGACTTAAAAACTTATATAATTATAGATAATTGTGTCAGTATAAATTAAATTAAAACTTGCTTAATTTCATCGTACGAAAGTGTAAAAAAGCACTTCATTAACCACGGATACGAATTAGTCACCGAATATTACGCACGTCCCAGAAAGCAAAGGCGCACCGTTGCATAAATTACGAATAATACGTCGCGATATCACGGCAGAAATAACAGTCGCGCTATTATCGGTGTCAGTCGTTGTAAACGAACAATGAATGTTCATTAGTGTTTTATCGGGAACCTTCGGGAAGAAATACGAGATTATGTTCGCGCAAATACCCACACATACATAGACACACACGGAAGAGGCGTAACTATCCTGAATAAGAGACAAGTTTCAATAGCGAATTCAATGCGATTATTCTCAATGCGAACCTCTCGGAACGAATAAACGAGGGAGAAAAGTGAGAGAAAAAGGAAAAAAAGAGAAAAGAGCTTGTGAATCGAATCCCATTGCGTGGAAAGGAATCCCTGCCGGAGTAAAGGGTGCGTTTATCGGCCTTCTCGCTGCCTTAAAAATACGCCGTTCATCGAGGGGACAAGAGATGGGTTAACGGTTAACTAGCTGCGACACGAAACTTCCATTAACGCAACCTTGTCACCCAATCGTGGCACCCTAAGTACGCACCTGACGCGCTCCTGGGAGCCATCGCAGTCGATATATGTGTATATACCACGGAGAAATTCGCCTCCACGATGGAAAATGTAAATTCCTCGTGGTAACGCACGCTGAGACGAAGCCGATTGTTCGCTCGCATGGTCCGGCTGCGAAAATTTTCACCGGAGCCAGCCAATTGAAGCATCGTATTACACTTTGCGAATATCATTTACATTTTCTGCAAATCGATCGTGAAGCTCTGAATATTTACGTCATGATGTTATTGTTACTATTATTGCTATTGTAGCCTATATCGCGTTCGGAGATTTAATTGCTCTATTTAGACTGTAATTTGTGGTTGGACTAGAGGAATGTATCGGTTTGATATAGAAACACCGGATTGTATCGGTGTGATACAAAATGGTTTAGAACCATCTAGAGAGTAAAGTCCAGAGAAATAGCAAATGATTTATTTACAAGATAAAATATTTCTACAAGATTTTTTAATAATCGTTTATCATGTTTTCGATTGGATAGAATTTTACAGAATTTTGAAACTAAACACTACGTACTCTGTGCTTCTATCTTATTTTTTAACAATACTTTGGTTTCTGGCGTCTTTATGAAACGTCTACAGCAATCGTATAAAAATATTTTCAGAATAATCAATTTATTTTAATCTGTCATATTTATCATGAAAATGGTAGCCGAGGCCTGAAATTATTCTCGTACGTCTAAACGCGATATAAAATAGCGCGGATAAAAGAATTAAATCGAGTTATCTGTGTCAGCATTTACGTATCCTGTTTTTCTCGAGTGGTTACATTTCGCTAAATTCTTAAAATCTTATCCCGCGCAGCTTAACGAATTAAGAGCTCCTTTGCGGTGAAGTTTTTCGGCTTATCTCGCGAAAGCTAAACGCATGGCCATTTTGTCTCTTAATTTTTCTACTATAAAAGAAACAACACGGAGAACCGTTTATCTGGAAAGCTTTAAGCCGGACGAATCTTTTTGTTAATTGTAATAGTACTAAAGTGATTTACAAAAGCTCACTGTAGACATCAGTGACCGTTACTTTTATACTTCATTCTGTTCGAACCACTAAGGTGGTTCCCAGACCGACTAGATCTTCGCGATATTACCCCTTTTTTTACGTATTCGTAGATCACAATGTTCAATCACAATGTATATTTTGCACATTGGTATAATCCCTTATGCTTCTGGTATAATTTCTTTAAGACCTGTTTGAATCTCGTCAATCTTTCTCTTTCAATTTTAAAGATTTCTTTATTACAGATACGTGGCAATGGATTGTCAAATAAATTGTATTCGTAATAACATTAGCGACATCGACGTTTGGAAGGTGTCGTACGTGTAACAAGTGGATATTTCACAAGATATTTTATCAGTTGATATTAAGAACCGACTCACTTTTCAATTATTCTTGTCCGAGTCGCGTTACTATGATTTCATTCATAGTGCGTACTCGTTTTATAAACAGATTTTTTCGAAGAGATTTTAAAGAAATTAACAGAAGATAAAACATTACAATAATTTCTCCAGTTGTATGATTCATTTTATCCGATAATTGTATCTAGCAGTCACTGCTTACCGGTAAAATAATTGCAAACGTTACTAAAAAAAAAAAAAAAAAAAAAAAGCAAGTAAAAAGAAACGGTCAAGACACAGCTGTATGAATTTTGTGAAAAGAAACTGTACGAATCTGCATTCGAAGGCTAGGCACGTTCCTCCCATCTTCCCTGCAGAGACTCGTTTCTTTTACCGCGATAGGACCGTAAGGGCCGCAATCTATGTAGGCCAGTCGGCCTAACAGCAATCGGAAGCCCGTATATCGAGTTGGCAGCCTAGAGTTAGTGGTATCACCTTCACCGTCAAGGTCTCGTCTCCCGCCATTTCGTTATCATCGTTGCCACTTGTCATCGTGTACAAACTTGATATCCTTCAGTAGCGTATTAGTTCACGGGACGATGACAACGTGAAACCATCTACCAACGAGGGAGGAAAGTATATTTTTTATCAGCGTACGTCGAGTAGCGTATTTTGAAAAACGCACGGAAGAATCCACATCGAGGACGAAGAAAAGAGTGAAAGCCGAAGCAGCGACACTATCGATCGTTATTAGGCTTTTATTAGACGGAAGTATCGCCGATAGCTCCCGCAAAGGGAACATCTACACAGGGGGTCGTGTTAACTTAAGTGAAAATATCACCAAGAGGTCCGTCAGGGGCTGACCACCTCCTTTGCCTTAATTCCCGTACGATCCGTCACAGAGTCTGATCGGGCTGCTGCGAGAAACAGGATGTTCTTTATTCTCTCGTCCTTCGTTCCTCGTGTTTCATCGATTTCGACGAACAAAGACGTTCCGTTTTGTAAAGGATAATCAGTGAAATTTACGTGATCGATGGTCGTGTAGTGTATTTAACGGGATAAAAGGATCTTCTCGAGGAACTTTTCGATATAATGAACTGTGTTTGCGGTCTTGTTCGATGGTAATGTTGGATTACGAAAGTGTTTCGCGGAGCTTGTTGCATACTGGAAGACGAAACTCGTTGGAAAATTATCGAACAATCGTGGCTGGAATGCAGAACGGCGTTCTACAAATTCCAACTTCCGAAGCTTGATAATGGTCTGACCGGAAGGGCTTAAGCGGCACGCCGGATGCCGCGCCGGTATATCGCGTGGATAACGATATCCTGCGTGTAGCTACACGTCACGGCTCTGTGAACAGGATCTGCGAGTATCGTAGAAATTGCGCACCAACGAATTTCGCTACTCTTTTTTTTTTCTACCGACGTTTGGTACATTTTTTGGAAACTTTTTTAAAATCGACGAAAATAATATTGTTGTCCGTTTTACAATTTTTTATATCAACGGTCGATCGTTGAATCGTCGAAACTGTTCGATATACGAATAGGAAGAAAAAGTAAATCAAAATGGAGGCTCGTGAAAAATCCACCGAATGGGCTCTACTATTCCCTCTGAAAGCAGGCTTATTCGCGATGAAGTCCTCCTTGTCTTCAAAGAGCGTGCATCGCGAGAAAGAACGAATAGCCAAGAAGAATCAATTATTAAAGTCGAGAATTCGTCGTGGATCTTCTTTGTCGGACTTGGACAAGCTACAGTGTAAGCCAATGCTACCAGACGTGATTAGATCGACGGAGAAATGCTCCGAGTCTCTTCCACATTCGCCAGCTTTGTCAAGAACGAACCTCCAACTGGGAAATTTGTACGTGAGAGATAGTATAGGCGATCTGATGAACATGAAAAGGTATGGCGCGTCCACGTGGAGCGTTAGAAGCGAAAGTTTGATCGCAAAAGTGGTGCCGTTGAGTACGGTGACCCCGAGACACAGTCCGCCGATGGAAAAGAGCATGGAGGACCTCGAGGACGAAATGCAGGACGACTTTCATGTATCCGACAAGCCTCTAACTTGTGCTCAAAGAACGCAGAGGCTCAGCAAACTCATCAAGAAACACAGACGTATCATGGTCTTCAGTCCTAGAAGCCTGAAGCGAGATCTCGTAAGTTAAGGCAAACATTCAGAGACCGAGAACATGATTCAAGTTTTAATGACTCTAAGCTTCGTTTGAAAATGTCTGAGAGTGGTTTGCAAGATGCCGGACTTCTCGCGGTTGATAATGTGGCGATGCCAGAGTATCAGTTGCTGGATAGATTTATTTTGAGAAAGACGATTGTAATTGAAACGTAATTAAGCGTGATATTAGGTTGTCCGAAAAGTTTCTTTCGTTTTATGAGGAAATAATAGACGCACGAGGCTTTTTGTTTTATATTATTTTGTCGAATTACGTACGATCCATTTTGTTCTGTTAAGATAAACATTTCACAGACTTGGTTTCACGTTCGTATGAAGGTGCACTGTTGTAAAAATCACGTTTGCGAAAGAAAGACACTTTTCGCACAACCTAATGCATATTGTTTCTAGAAAGAAAATATAAGAGGAAGAACAGAGGAATTCTTATGTATCCAGAGTTGTTGCTTCACGATTTTTAACACTGTTCATAGATCGTTTAGAGCACCGTAAGGGAAAAGATATAAATGTCATGCTTTTTATTTAGTATAACAGTATACTGTTAGTTATTTTCATAAAACTTGGTGAATTGGTCACCTGTTGGCAAAGTTTCATATGTTTGCACTGAACAGGTCGTTCGTCTTTTTACTTATACATAGTGAATAACATCGAAAAATCAGAAAATTAGAATATTTATCACGTCTTGCGTGCTCAGCTTTACGTAGGATACCTTGTTCTTTTATTTCTTCCCATTGTTACGTCGTCGCATTCATACATTGAACGAGATCGTGTTCACGTGTACGCTAAGAAGCGATGTTATCGACCGTGTACAATGGAGAAGCTAAAACTAGAGACGCGTTGTTAAATTTGAAACAGCTTCTGCAGTCGTGGCGAGAGACACTTACAGGGACTGAAACATTCATGATACATCCGTCTTTCTCACTCTCTTCCGTAGATTGCTGTATTGGCAGATGGCCTGCATTCTCTTCCCAACGCTCATCGTTATGGCCGTTTTTTTTTCGATAAATCCTTTCATCCGACGAGAAAAGTTTGTACTTTGCTGTTTTAGTCGAAGGAATTAGCCAAGAACATATTCGTTCTTGCGACTTTAGAATTTCATCTTTTCATATGCAATAGGCGTAGAAAATATTTTACAGCTTCTGGAGTCTGCAGATTATCTGAAGATTAACTTTACAAGCTTTTTGCTGACTGTATCATTTTTTTCTTTTTTAAACCTTATTGCGAATATGATTGAATCTTTTAGAATTCCATTTTTTTTTTTACCCCGTAAGAAAAATTATTTTCTGCCAATCATAGAAAAACAGTTTTTTTCGAAGAATTTTGTAAAAAATATGCAATGTACTGAAAGTAGAGGCTTGCTTTATCTGAGATATGTTCATTCATACCATTCGTAAATGTCGAGTGTTGGTACAGCATGGAAGGGTTAATAAGATGTTGGAATGTTCAAAGTTATTTAAAATGTACTTGTCTCCGTAAAGTAGCAAACTTATTTCTGCCGTTTGTGTGCAAAGCACTTTGTAGCTTCTCGAGCTTGGAGATTATCCGGGGGTTTAACTGTAGGAGCTCTTTGAATACATCATTTTGTTTCTTCGGCAAGTTCTATTGTAAAAGTGGATAGTAGGATATATATATATATATATAGAGATATTAAAAAATATTTGTCATGCTTTATCGCATGTAGAATTTATGTCATATACTTTTCTTCCATTTTGTAAGATCATTTCAGCGGTTATGAGTACATTAACGCAACGTTATGTTGCTTTTAGCTCGAAATTCATAAATTCATAAAAATTGTCGTAATATGAGAAAAATGTTCGTTTACTTACAAGTATTTATTCTGTTTACAAGCTTCGTCAAAGCTTAATTAAACAAATATTTCATTGTAAAACTCCAGATGTGCGAATGAAAATATTTTTGCCATTTACTTCGCTCTTTTATCTCTACGTTAATCAACAAGATTTTCAAGAATCTCCATCGTTTGAATAGATTCAACTCATTAAGACTCTTCGACGAATAGAACTTGATTTTAAAACAAAGCATGCATTTATCGAGGATTTTTGTTAAACGAACGATTGAGAAATCAAAGATTTGGTTGATAAATAGTTGCGTAATGTTATTTATACGAAAGAGCGATCGTATTCCCTTCGAAATGTCCTTCTTCTTCATATTCTGCTTTCCTATTACGTTTTGAGATTTCTCTGAAATTTCCTCTTCCTTCCGTGGCAACCGCCATCTCGAAACATCTTTTAGATACGTACACACTTTCCGTATGCAAATACTTTTCAACGTTCTGCATGTGCTTCCACTTTCAAATACTTGACAGTGCAAATACTTCTCGATATAACTTTCAACGTATTGACATTTTACACGATACAATTGTCTATACAGACGTGCAAGTTATCAGACCAAGATTATAAGAAAGTAAGTAAGAGGAGATTTCTTCCAAACAATATTCCTAATTTATAAACACGAGTTTGATGCTTTACGAGCTTCGATTGGAACTTTCTTTCTAGGAAAAGTCTTCCGTTTCTTCGAATATTCCAAGTTCACGTAGCAGAAAAAATCAATAATCGTAGGAATTTCGGACAAATTGGTGGAAATCGTTTGAATTAAAATCAACGAATGTAATCTCCGAAGATTTAAAAATGTACTAAAATTCAACAAACATTGCGTGCCCCCTCGTGTTCATATTTTATGCATATAATTAAAGTAATACGTATTAAATTCTATGACAACGAATATCTTGAATCTTCAAGGTGAGAGTAGCAGTATGAAATATTTCCATCGTCGTAATTGATGTTAATCCACGAAAATTTAGACATCGAATTAGTAAGGGATTACCTTTGAGCGTGTCTTTTTAAAAACTTATAAATTCCAGGAACTGTTAACGAGGTGTCCTGAATTAGAATGTTCTGAAACAGCGTGTTTTTGTGATTTTTTTTAGAAGGGAACAAAACGAATACAAAAAAATTTTTTTAAAGTAAAAAGAAAAATTATAACAGTTTTCTAAGCTTATTTCATGAGCGTCCTGTCGCTGCATTCTTCAATCGGCGGGAAAGATCCACCTCGTAATTCTTGACTGAAACAAAAAACCAAAAAAGGATTAAATTATTATATATTGTTCTTTTAAAACAAAGGCAGAAAAAAGTTTATGTAAATAATTGTTATAGCACCTTAAAGTTTACCTTTTTTTAAACCGTTAACATTTTTAATTTTACATTTTTTTCTGTATCTTTAAACATCGAAATACATCCGAAAGTTAATCTACTCGTCGTGGAAAGATCATCGGAATAACTTTCAATTCAAGATTTCTTTTTCACTATTCTGTAGAAATTGCTTCAAGGCAAGTTAAATGAATGAAAGTTTAATCCAGAATTTTGAATGTTTTTGACGCTACATCGCAGCCTATAGAAGATGGTTTCACAATCGTTGAAGATATCTGCGATCTCCCTTGAATTTTTGAGTAGGCGACCAGAAATCCTCGGGGAAAATCCTCGACACTTGAACCACTGCTCGACAATGACAACCTCTTGACAATTTGCATATTTTTGTACGGTCACGTAGCTTCCTGGTAATTTTTCCTTTTCCACGTGTCACTCGCGGAACACAAGCCACGTTCGAGGTTTTAACTTTTCTTTCGCGATTCCCCGGTCGTTTCTGTGCGTCGAGAGAACTTTTTCGGTTACTCGTTTCAACGAATGTTCGTCTTGCGAAAAAATACAGTGTACAGTGTACAGGCGATGGTACAAAGTTAATGAACAAAGTTCCTTGTTGCGCGGAAATGCGTGCCGATCAAAGAACGAATTTGGCGTTAAAATATGACGATTTTTTTCTGTAATATTTCGCGTTATTTGCTCAAAGAGTCGCAGAGCCGTGAACTCGCGTAATTGACTAATTTGATCAGGTACTGTCGGAAAAAAGCAGACGTATTTTTTTTTTTATCAGAGGCAAAGTTATTTCGATATTGGATGTCAGAACTCCCTCGCACAGTCGAACTATTATTGATGAAATTTGATACGTCACGAGTTATTAACATTAATAAATTCCCTTGCACTTTACAGCAATAAGCTCGATAATAAAGCAAAATGAAATTTTACAAATTGCAAGCTATTTGATTGGTTTATTTGACAGAGAATCGTAAAATCGCGAAGAAGAAATCTATTAATCGATAAACTATTGTACAAGGAGATCTCGACGATATAACATTGTGCTTTTGACTGAAATAATCGCGTAATATGATAATTAAGAATCGTTCGAGGTACAGTTTAACTCAACCTAATTGTTACCATCAAATTGTAAGCTGAAGCGAAGTTTCAAGTGAACAGTATGAGATTAATTTCTCTGGATCAACGACGTTAATTAGACTTGAGCATTGCCTATCACAAGATTACGCTCACCTCGACCTCTATTTACTAACTTCTCATTGACTAAACACGGATCAGAAACAAGCTGTAATTATAATTCTATTTGAATCTCCATTATGCGATATAAATATTTATTAGTTATTTAACTTGTTAATTAATATCGCGCCCTTAGGACGAAGAATCTAGAGTCCTGAATTTCTGGTCCCGGAGGTATTCACCAAAATCGATGATATCCAACAAAACTTTCTGTTAAATTTTGTTTAAAAATTCAGAAACCTTCTTACGAACTCGTAATTAGCTTTAGTATATTAAGTTTACAACTGTTCGCGCTATTAATAAGGTAAAAATTAATTTTCATCAAAATAATTTTTCAAGATATTTGGAGTTTAATTTTTAAGGAAGGAAATAATTTTCATCAAAATAATTTTTCAAGATATTTGGAGTTTATTTCCTTCCTTTTTCTTATAATACGATATATGTGTAGGTATACGATTTCTAACGAGAGTATCTGGTGCGATGTTTAATTCCGTAGGGAATTACCTATATGTGTAATTCTGCAGCGAGGATTACCGTCTAGATAAAGAAAAGACTTACAAGGATAATCTTCTTTTATATCGCTATAACATCCTTGGAATAGTTAATTCTAACGAATAATCAGCACCAATGATCAAAACGAAGGGAGCAATTACATTAAGCAGAACGAGAAACCGTTGTCTAACGTGAATAGTCTTGTCCTAAACGAGGCAATCGTCCGGCAAATGGAAGGTTTACGTTCGAATTTCGGTCCAGCACTAGCGATTCGATTGATCGATCTTTTCACGTTATATGGAATGTAAAAGGAGGTTCGAACAATCAAAATTTATCGTCGTATCAGTAATACGACAATCTTTCTTGCACCGACAGAGCTGTAGAAATATGTGCTGTTTGTGTGCCAACCGCGACCACCATCGTATCTGTGGCTCGACTTTCCTCGCGGAAATATCTACGCGTGAGAAAGTTGGCAGACCGAAGAAAACTTCGTCCTTGCCATCTGTGCACTTCCTACGATTCCCAGGGGACTGAAAAAAAAAAAAAAGAGAAATTTGACGACATACGCGACATTACATTTTTCAATGCTTCGATGACCAGGGAAGTTCCTCCTCGAGGTATCCTTCTCGGAAGGATACTTCGAATATTTGTCATCTCATATCTTTGAACGGGAAATTTGTAGCTTCATGTTGTAGGAGAATTTGAAGTATTTTCCGCGGTAATTTTAATCGTGCTTTAATCGTTTTTATGGAGAATTATAGCGTACTTAGGGAAAGAGGTAGAAATATGACTAGAGTGAAATAAATCGGAGAATATTTCTGGTGGAAGTATGGCGAAGAAAGCCATGGTAGACATAAATAGCTCGGAAGATACTGCACAGCCACTTTTCATAATCGTATATTCAAGCGAAGTAGTTGTGATCGTTCTAGTTGTAGTCGTTAATTTTTAGAAAGTATTTATACATCACATTCTACGAAAAATATATACAAAATTTGCTACAAGTAATTTGAAAAGTACGCGTTATGAATGTCAGAATTAATACTAATATTATACGCTAAACATATTATCCGTGATATTAAAATATATTTAATTTCCACGGATTTCCACTCACTGAAATTGAAACTTACATGCACGCGTCGTATATTAAACTTTGAAATCGCTAGATATAGAAACGAAAGGTTTTTAAAAAGATATTAACTTATAATTTTGTCAAAATTAAAAAATCGGATAATTGAAAAGTCGAGGGAAATAGGAAGAATGAAATGAAAAATTAAAGAAATTAGAAAATCTGAGAGATCTTTTTTTACAGAAAATCAATGAAAATACGATAAATCGCTATTAATATATTTGTCATTAATCTCAAATGAATAACGAAATTAACACAAGATTCGGTATAATTGTAATTCGGATATAGTTGGAAATTTTTGGCTGGTAATGCGCGTTAACGAACTTAACACCCATCGTGGCCTTATCGCATTGACAACAGGCTAAAATCAATTTCCTGTCTAAGCATCCTTCTCGCTGGCTGTGGAACATCGTGTACGTAATTACGACCCTTTCGACGTGCGAACAACACACGGAGGAGCACGTGTTTTCGCAGGCAAACACATTCATAACACTAGTTCAACTATCGTGCCACCCTCGACATCCTACTATGCAAGCACGTAATCGAACTCGTGGCGGACAGCTTTATCGAGAAGAGGGTGCTCAAAGGGATAAGAGATACTATATCAAACGCGAAGTCGATGGACAATGTCGGCAAGGAACAGGAAAACGATCAATCCGGGATTAACTGATTCCGCGGTCAACTCGAGTCTTGGTTTGCACGTCCTTCACGAAACGCGGCTAATCCTTCAGGCTCTCGTTAACATAGCCATGATCGACTCGTAAGACGTCAGTGTAACAAATGACGTGGACGAAAAGCTACGTTTTCCATCGAGATTGTTCGTTGGATCGTCTCATAAATTACGCGTAAATCTGGCCAACATGATTTACAACATACAAATTTTCTTTATCATCGTTGAGAGAATTGTCTAACTTTATGGTTTCAAGTTATCGTATTCTAAGAAAGCCTTCTTAAATCTCCCCATAAGAAACACTGTAAGCTTCGATATTAAAAAATACACGCGATAAAAGAACAAATGATTGGCGTATTGTTGCAGAGAAATGGAATAGTTTGGTAAAATATTAGAATTTTTTAGGTATTACTTGTACGAAGTATACTTGTTGGTCGATTATGGAAGAACGCGGTACATGTTAAAGAAGAGTTTTCGTGGCAAGTGGTCGTAGATTTCTACAGTTTCGGCCATTAACATTTTAAGTAAGCGTATTACCGACTCCTTTAAACAAAATATTGTACATTACTGTAATTTTACATCAAATCAGGTCGTCGATCAAATTATTCAAACGTGCGAAGAACTCGTTTTATACGCTTTTTGCGGTTACTCTGTTTCTCCGTAATTGGGCTCTATGACAGACCATGCTACATATTTGCAAGTATGTAAGTTTTCTTGTAACTTGTGTACAACTAGTCACACGCATAATCATACACGATCCTCCCCTAAAAACATTTTATCGTCTATCCGAATCAAATCCCTTTTCGCTGCTGGAAATTATTTATTTCGAGGAATATTTTTGTAGTTTTAAACGCAATATCTTCGATGGAGATAGGATAACTAAACTGCCAGCTTTTACGCATTTCTGGGAAACTTGAAGGAGTACAAATGCACAGAGCGCGCTTAATATTTAGAAACGCGTTTATAAAATAATCAAAGTATCGCGATACTCGTTATAATATTTAGTAGGCGAAATGATTTTCCGCTTATGTGCTATTCTTTCAGTTATTTTCGTACAAAGATGAATTTCCATAGATATCACGCGATCTAGAGATAACATGCGACTCTACGAAGTCATCCCCTTGAATTTTGTCTAGAAAATAAAAAGAACATTTGCCTTTTAATTCTCGGTATGAACACAGCAGTCCTGGACCGGGTTCCTTTCAATTTCCAACGATTTCGTATTTACAGAAGAGATTGTTCGATGCAAAAGAAATTAAAAGATGCCTCGGCTCGCTTTGAAGATGTTCATATCTGTTGAATCGGTCGAATTACTTCTGGTTCAAATCCCTGGAAACGTACCCTTTTATCTGTTTCGTCAGTCAAACGAGACGGCAACTATCTCTTTCTGTGCTCTGACAATACTTTCTTCTCCTTGGCGACGATATCCGTCTTGGGACAATCCTTCTGTAAGATTGTTTCGTGCGATCCTATCGATCGGGATATCGCTTTGGATATTCTCGGTTAAAGAACGCCAGCTTAAATCCTCAATTACGTTTGATGTGGATGAAATCTTGTCCTGTGTTCGAAGGTTGTTGTTCTTCCCTTTCAGTCTGTAATACTAAAGATCGTCCAACGCAATGTTGTTATCAAAATTCTACAGTCCCTAAACCCTAAATCTTTGTCAAAGGGAACGACTCTCTTGACTCCTTTTATTTCGCTCATCCATCTGCTATTCTCTCTTGCGTGTTTCTAGAGGCATTTTCGGTACCGTAGGTAGAGCTCATATTTATTCATGGTATCCAAGGAAATAATTGGAACAACCTTTCACAGTTGTTTCTATTTACGAGCAAATTTCGTCAAACTCGCGGTACCGCGTCTGAGCGTGGTTAATTTAAAACAATAATGTGTTTGTCGATACAAATTGCCTCTTCCGTTTTTAATTTATATCGTTTAAGCTTTACCGTTGAATTTTACTCTCACCATCTGCATACATTTCGAATGCAAGTGTAATTTATTGCCTTTTGCACGATGTTTACTGCGTTCGATCGGTGGATGTTGAAACAACGATTTAAAAATACAATTCTTTATCGAATTTAAAGAAATTCCAGGGTTCCGCATTGTAATCAATATCCTCGTTACTTTTTACGTCGATTACCTTGACAGAATTATGACACGCGTGTTTCCACTTAACTTTTTCTCAATTAGATTTTTTCCGAGATTTGAGTGAATTATTTTCGTTTCATTTAATACGTATAGGAAGATCTTTCAATTTCGTATGAAAAAGCTGATCGAGCAAGCTAAAAATTGAAATCTGCTGAATTATTACTATGTACCGATCCTTTTGGAATTATTAGTCCGTCTCCTGCCACGTTACAGATGGTTCTGACATTTGACTAATTGAATGTGTGCTGAGTTTCAAATGAAACGCCCTTCAAGAAGGATCTGTATGCCAACCGGAATTCATGAAATTACGAGTATTTTAGTTGCCACTCGTAATTTTACCAGTCATGATTACATTCGCGCGAAATTCTCTGAAACGTTAGCGAGCTTGTTTAATCAGATTACAAACATTTAACATTGCTTAGGGTGAAAAATGTTATCTTATCGGACATGATAATTATATCGGCGTACAATTGTTGTCGATACAACGAATGTTATATATTCTTGGCCTAGTCTGATATTGACAAATGTAATGACATTATGATCTTTCAAATTGTTCGAATAATTATGAACAATTTATGAGTTGTATATCTCTACGATATTCTCACAATAAGAAAAACATTTTATATGTATATGTGCATACGTTAAAATTGACAAATTAAAGTTAAAATATCTGCCAAACTAATGGTTTCTCGATATGAATAAATTAATATCTGTTTGTAGCGAATATTTAGCTGGATGGACTCTATAATGTTATAACATACGGTGTCGTTTAAAAAACTCAGTCACTTTGATATCTCAGAAAATGTAAGACATTAGAAATTAAAATCGCATCTGTCCGATCGGTCTCTTGAAACGCAACATATTTTATTTAAGATATTTTTCGATAAAACCAATATAGGTATCGACTAATAAGTCGCTTAGATAATAATCTAAAATATTAGGTAATACACGCTTCTCATTAATTCACCCTGTATACGATATATCATGTATTTATCTAATTATTACTTGTTTTCTGTTACAGGTGAGTACCTTTATTTGTTTAATCACATCCGTGAATCGGATCGATCGATCGTGCGAAATAGTCGGCCGCAGGTGAGTGTTATCTCAGCACGATGTTTTGCCCTTAATTATGACGGTAGACGAGCAAAATCGTCAGGTGTATTATTACGATGTTGAATAAACGGTATCAGTGGTATGATACCGCCAATTTACGTCCGGTCTCTAAATTGTTGCTACAAAGCGTTACAACGCAATATAATGCCCCATAAACGATCGAGGTTTCATATAAAATCGTCGGACGAAAGTGCACCGGACGTCGTGAAACCGACGAGGCGAGTACAATGTCTTGTTGCACTGTAACAAGAACTTAGGTGCAATTTGTCGGCGGACAAGGTATTTCGCGAGCAAAGCTTCACTTTTCGCATCAACGTCGTCTTATCGTGGAATCGTGCGTATAAACTGATTTCACCCACTATATTTCGATTTACAGTTACGAATTCTAAGATCCTTGAAAAATAGATCTTCGAAACTTGTGACATATTTGATGTGTACATATATATATATATATTTTGGTATATTATGGTTAAATGAAGTTTTAATAGAGAAACTACGTATATTTTATATATTACAATTGAAATTGTCGAAACGAGTAAACGTGCGAGTTTGCTTGTGCAAAGGGTTGAAATATCGTCGATTCAACTTATGATGGTGAAATTAGCGTTTAAGATATAAAATTTTGTTAATGATGACGAAAAGCCACTTATTTTTAGATATATCTAACTCTAATTCTTTAACAGCTACTATTTTAAACTAATATACTAATCCTTAGATATTTAATGGAAATAGGGCAAAAAGGTAAAGACAAGGATAATAATTTGAAATTGAAATAACAGATGAAAATATTTATCTTTGATACATATATATTGTCTACTTTATTATTACAAACGAAGAAAAATATTTATCTTCCGAGTTTACTCGAGAGCGCGATACAGTTATCCGAAGAACATGTCAGAGTGACAAGTACGTTCAGTCGTACGGAAGATGACACGTTCTCGGGATGACAAGGTGATTAAACATGCACGAGACGCCTCCCAATATACTTTATCACGGGACCATACGATCATATCAACGAACAAGTGTCCGGAGATGGAAATTTCAACGGTTCACCATGAACGATATTAACGAAAATTTTGAATGATTTACGCAGACTCAGCGCGAAATACGTATATCCAGTCGAGATTCAATAATTCTTTCAGTCGGTAAATGTCCTACAAATGCTATCTTCGCGTTATTGAACGAGTCTCGTCAAATAAATTTCACTCCAATGACAAGTTACCTTCGTATAGTTGCTGGTTTGTTAAAAATCTTTCTCTTTCAATGTTCGCTTAGTATAACATTTATATTTGGTTTAGACAACATGGAATACGTAACTAATATAGTATTAGGTTGTCCGAAAAGTTTCTTTCGTTTCAGAAGGTGATAATAGATGAACAACAATTTCTGTTTTATATTATTTTATTGAATTAGGTATGATCCATTTCGATGATTATATTTCTATTATTATATTCGTGCATAATTCAATGAACTAATATAAAAGAAACAAAATTGTGCGTCTATTATTTCCTTATAAAACGAAAGAAACTTTTCGGACAACCTAATACATCGGAACGCAGATTGTCAGAGCATTATAATTATTGACAAAACAGGATATTATTTTTGGTAACGACTTTCCACCGTTCAAATGAAAATATCTGTGCTATCGGCGAGTATTGTTCGTTTGAAAGACAAAAAAAAAAAAAAAAAGAGCAGGTGCCAACGAGCCACAGCAATGAAAATTTACTGATTGGTGAATTGTGAATGGAACGTTTGCAATTGATTGGTTTCAAATGATAAAGCTAGTAATGTGCCGTGTATATTGGATAAACTCATAAATGAAAATTCGATTACGGTTTGTGAATGCCGTATTCGATTTGTTTATCGAACCCACTATTTTTTAATTTCCGTGTTATTCGATTATATTTTCAAGTTACAGTAGATTGTGCTAATAAATGTTTCTTGTTTCTGGTTCTGCTGTCGTTTCTACTAACTTCTTTACAGAGAATATTCCACAGTTTTCATCCGTCATTATTCAAATTATCATTCAGTTTCATTATAAATTACGATATTAGTAATTGGAAGCCTATATTTCTAGATTTTTTATTATTACAGTTGCGATCTTTTTAGTAACGCAACGAGGTCAGGAACACGAGTAAATTTGACACTTATTTTAACGAAGAATTTGATAATTTTAAATCAACAACGAAGTATTGGAACTATCATGGTAATCGTCCAAACATCGGATGATTTTGTTACGAAGAAATCTAAGTGTAATTGCTCGAATTATCGAAAATACTATAACTACCTCAACGACAAATTTGACGTTATTGCTAGCAATTTGAATGGAATCGTTCGAAATCAATATCGATCTAGTGAAAAATATTATGTTCGTTGCCTAAACAAGTCGACTTTCATAAATACGAGATAGTCCACCTCAGACATAATTCGTAATATCGTCGTATGCATTTGAAACCATTTATTACTGTTTCACCGCCACTAAGTACAATATCCAATTTGCGGTAGTATACGAATGGCGTCTGAGCTCAACGGGGATGTTTTCTAAGACGGTGCGTTTCTCGGAACCGTCTCTCACCGAATTGCTGGCTAGCGAACGTTGACTTAATGGGTGGTAATTTAAGGTCGGAGACTTAATGGTTACGAGAAAATCGACCCGTTGGGAACACAACGGGGAATGGAGTTATGGCAGCTGAACACGAGTGAAAGCACAGGATATGAAGAACTTAGCTACCATTAAGCGATGGCAGATGCACGGGAGATTGACAAAGTTGCGTGTCTGCAACCTTGATAACTATTCGCTGTCGTGTATCATAAAATGGAAGGATTGGGTTGAAATAGAAGAAAAGAGTAATATATCAGAGTGACTATAATTTCAAGTTTTAAATTTATTACAATTTACATGTTCCATCGATTCTAATTCTTACGGGAGGTTCATTAGAAAAATATCGTATTAACGTATTCTATGATTTTGCAATTCATATGATTGAAATACATAAATATCGTTATTATTATTGTATTGATAAAAATTAACAGTTTCAAGCTTTCTAACTGTAGGAAAAAAAATCTACGCGAAAAATATTCAATAAAAAAATACGGGTAAAATTAACAATATTGGAAAAATTCTACCAAAATGACGTTTTTTATTGAATTGCGTTAAGTCATATAGAGTGACTTTCGTAATTAAACACAATAAATAATCACCTTTTCAAAATTGGCTATTTTTAATTAACCATCGGTTGATTTCTTTCTCATTTAGTTATTTTTAAATAGTCGATCACTAAGAAAAGTTTCTGTCCAATTATTGTACACACGATAATCGTAGGTTGGAGAGTTGCTTGTTTAAATTTTATGAATTCGTAACTCCTAGCTTTCGTCGTCTGCGCTGAGAACGACGTAAACGTCACGTCTAGACATATTTTCTATACTTTTCAAGACCCACGTATCTTTGATTCTACGCTTATTTGAAATTTCGAACTGACCACAGTTTATCGTAGCATTTCTACATAGTTGGAATAATTTTCGCACGAGGTAATTACATGGAACCTTACAATTTAATTCTCAACAGACATGGCATAATTTTTGTTTATCTTCCATAAATGGGAAACTGCATCTCACTTGAAAAGTTTGTCACGAATCACGTCTGCGTCCCAGTGACAAAGAAAATCAACCGTAGCTTGCCACTGCTCCACCTTTCGTTCTTACTTGTTTGTCTCCTTCCTTTTTTTTTTTTTTTTTTTTTTTGTATTTTTCTCGTATTATCCGAAGTCTGTCAGATGTTTGATACCGCGTAACGAATCGCGATAAAAAACGATCGCGGTCATATGACCACGTTGATACGGCTTTTCCTATATTCCCCCCTGCCCCTTATTTTCCTTTTTGTCAATTTTTTGAATGAAACTTCAACGTTGTGTGAAACGATATGCCAAGTGTGATTACTTTTTTATCTGACGCGATGTTATCGCAAACGCGTGAAATATCAAACGTGCGAACTGGTAACACGCCGGAGATGAATGCGCTGTGAACGTCAACTTCTCTCTCTTGGGGCTATGCAAGAGAGTTCCTCGATATCTGGAACTTCGTTCCGTGGAAGTTCTTTGCTGGAAACGTAACCCCTTCTCGATACGGTCGCTAGAAATTCGTTTTTGATCGACATCGAAATTCGCAGGTGTTTCTCGCGTATAGAAAATCGCTTCGGTGACCAGGAAATTGGCTCTGAAATTATAACGTTACAGGAGAGAAAGAGGAAAATCTAACAATCTATTATAGCGATAAAATAGAAGGTAACGAAAGGAAAGTAACTAGGTGAAGATAATTGATTTGATAGTACGGAGTTAAACGAGTTAATGTAACATGCGAACATTAGGACGATATGAAAGGAAACTATTACGTGCATATCAAAGTTGCAGAAGAGAAATTGTGTGTTATATTTTGTACAAAGGGTGGATTATAAAATAAATGGTCTTACGTTATCTGACAGCTTTAAAACCTATGCGATCCCCGAGAGAACGCCACAGTGACAAAGATCAATGTTATATTATCCTCTCTTGGGATCTAGAACCGTGGTATGCAATAACCAGAGGTTTCTACCTGTATCAGCAGAGTACAATGTTAAAAGAAAAGGATTTCATATTGCACGGAATTAAAACGTCGACAGAATGTAGAATTCATTCTGGTTTTGATACTATTAGAACTGAAATTTTAAATTTGATTCGCTATTTTACTTTGTATTTTACTGCAGAACTTTTTACTATCTGTGAAGACACTTTTGTTAGTAATTCTTTTTTCGAATGTAATTCGTAATCGAAAAAGTTAGTTACAGAATGAGTTTTACGCGATACTTTTAAATCGATTGAAATACAAATATTTCAGATCAATCACGAGCCACGCAATTACGCACGATCACATACTTCAAGTGTTAAGTGTTATCGTCTCTTTAGTTCCATGGTTAAAGAAGCCATAACTTTATTCCCTGTCACGATACGTTTTCATAACTCGAAAACACGCAATCTTCACATATCGATAAATACAAAACAGTATTTCGTAGAAACAAGCAGTGAATCGACTCACACCAATGTGATTCTCGGCTCTCCAATTAAATATATCGTCTATCCGCGTCTTTAATTCTTTAAACGATAAAAACTCTGTTTGTATAAAGTGAGACACGCTTCGGGACCGTCATCTTCACGAAACAAATCACTTTATCCGTTACAAACAATTAAATCAATATCCCAAACACACCAACATTAGCATGTTACACAATGCTTCTTGTAAGAACGTCGCCGAATTCAATTTCATAAATCATCGCTCCCCTGGATTTCCATTACCGATGCCGCGCTTGCCGTTAACAGCACAGTTTCACGCTGTAGAATAATCGGAACAACCAAGCGAACCTACCTTTATGAATTTCTAATCGTGCAAAAGATTAATCCCGGAACGCGGTCGGAATTGAAACGACACGGTATCGCGAGGACAGCCCCTGAAATTTCATTGTCGGCTTTGACGACCGCCGTTAACGGATTATTACGATTTTAGTAATTGACAGGTAACGACGCGGCGCGGTTGCATCGCCAGCGTACATCGAATAGCGTCAATTTCGACCACGATACGGCCGGTCGATCGTTATTCATTACGTTAATTCGCATCGTCTCTTCCACCTTGATCCTCTTGTTCCGCCATTATACGCGTTTCGTCGAGCGAGAAAGTGTAAATATCCGGCGATCGGTAGTTGGCGGTTTCGTGGATCACCGCAACGAGCTCGCAAAATCTAGAACGTGAAAGCGCCGATGTTGGAAAGAACGACGAACTCGTGCCCTGATCGGAATAATCGGCCGACAGTCGAACGTAGTTCGGTTTATTAGCGGTGGCTCGCGGTGGTGATTCCGTTGCAGGTGGATCGACGACGAGCAGCTCATTACGGGCCGATAATGGCAACGGCATACTATCGCCAGGATCGGTCATTCTCTATGCGTTTACTTGGCTCCGATCCAGATTCCATAAATATCATAATTTTCGAGTAGCCTCGCGTTTCGTTGAATTTCCAGTGTATTCAATTGGTTGAATAGGAACTTGATTAGATAGAAATAATAAATATGAAAAAATACGGGTCATTGTAATTTGTGCAGGTCGGTTGTTGTTCGTTAACTGGAGTTGTCTTTGCGCAGAGACTGTCGTTACCTGGTTGAGGTCGCATAATTGATCTCACCGCGCTCAGACGTGCTCGTTCGATGTTTAATGTTTGGTACGCGATCCTGTGTATAACTACGTATTTCGCAAATGCGTTAAAACCGTGGTTTGCAACGTAGCTTGTGCGGTAAACGTGGTTGTCGTTGCTATAAAATGTCGCAATGATGTTGTTGAATGTGATATTGTGTTTTTCGATTTGTACTTATCACGAATCACTTTTCGTTAGCTTTTGAAACAAGACTCTAAGTACTCGTGGATTCACTGGGCAATTATAGTTGTATATTTAACTAAATTTTTAGTTTTATAGTAATTACATAATTTCATCATTCTGTATTTAAAGAAGAATTGTCAATTATAGAATTTTTCGAATGCTGCTTTTGCAGTTTTCTTGAGAAACGATCAAAGATATGAAAAAGACATAGTTTAAAATATGTGCAGCCATTTACATAATTTAGAACCAGATACTGACAAACGCAATAGGAAAATTAGCGATACAAATGTCGAGAATGATTGAAACGTTCATTGACAGACACAAGTGATATACGTATAATATAGACGACAAAGATATTCAACTTAATTATACATAATTAATGAGATTGTTATTGATTGATTGATCGATCGATCGATTGATCGATCGTATATGTATCTTTGTAATTTAAGGTTTCAAATGATACAACGATTGCTAAAGGTTTTGATAATTTCCTAATAATTAGTAAGATTTATCTACTTTTCATAAACGAATACAGTGTGTACACATGGTTTTTCCGTCAGACGCTCGGACACGCGTTAAATGGCACGCGTTACTGTGACACATGCCAGGTTGGAAATCATTGGCTCGTTTCGTGTATCGATAATTGCATTTGCCGGCAAGCGAATCACACCGTTCCGCCGATTTGTCTCGTACAATTTGATCGAGGCTTCATTACGGCCGCCAGCTTTGTTTGGTTTTATCCGACGCCGCTTCTCTACGTAAATCCGACATGCGACTCTCGTATCTCGACATGTCTATCGTCCCTTTGAATCGTTAACGACATTCGAAACAACTTGTCGAATTTCCTAGAGTGTGAAACTCGGACATGTTTCGTGGATGTCCGATTCGACATATCCTTTCGTCGATATATTATTAAGGTGATGTGCTTGATTCCTTTTGACGAGGATGAACATTTGATATATGATTTTTGATCGAAGGATTCTTGTGTTCTTTCCCTTCACGTCTTTTGTTTTTGCTTATAATAGAATTTATATTAATATAAATTGGTCATAAGCTTAAGCTATTGATCATAAATAAAGATTTGGACATCGTTTATGTAATATAATGTATTTTGAATTTGTTTTTAATATTATTTTCATTGGACTCATAATAGGATGCACTTTTATATTTTGATAGTTAATTGTAAAATGTCTTTACCTTAGAAAACGTCGATACCAGAAATTTACAAATTGAATGATGGGTAGTCTGGCAATCAGTCCTGAAACTACCCGTCGCTTCCAAGACCACGTATAAAAAGAAAAAAAAAAAAAAAAAAAAGAAAAAAGAAAAGTCTGACAATCAGTTAAATTTACAATGGAATTTATGTTTATAATTCTTTTGCAATTCCAACGATTCTAATCTCATTCCTCGGTAACGTTGTTATTCTCATTTATACTTAACTCCTCGGCAAAGACGCCATAATGTACTAATTCAAAATTACAAGATAATCTCCAAATAGATTGCGACAGTTCTTCGTTATATATTATTGCTACCAAATTGTTTCTTCAAAGACTCAGTTATTTTTTACACAATTAGTTTTTTTTTATAATTCTTTTTAGCTTAACTGATTATCGTTTTCATGATCCAAGCGAGAACACTGTGTGTTATTCACTTTGTGTTTCTCCTCGTCACGATCACTGACAGCTCGTGCAAGCATATTTCTTTTCAATATTAAATCGCAACATGTAACATTTCCAATTAAAATTTTATATAAATGAAAATATTCTTAGCTGTAAAATAATATACGAAACATCTATGCAGATAAAAATATTCGTATAAAATAAGAGAGATTTAAACGTGTTACGCGATCAGATCCGACAGTCTAATTTCGTATGTCACAACCTGATACTTCGTTACGAGATTTTCAATCATATTTAGCCAGGTCACGTTCTCGCCCTCGAAACGTTTCTTCGCCATTTTCTATGGAAAAAGCTTTGTCGAAAATTCACTGCCGGCAGATGCTCTTTTTTCACTCGAACCTCGACGATATCAGAATCCCTCCTTTTTTCTCTTCCTTCTCTGTGTCTCTGTGCTTTTTTCTCGCGGGTTTCATTTCGCGGACGTTTTCGCTCGGTTCGTAAAACGCACGGAATGCGACGCGCAGTTCGACGCTAGGCGGAGAGCAATCAGAGAATCGGTCTCCGTCGCCCCCGGTGATTTTCGCCAGCCACGACGGTTCGAATAGAACGCGAAGGAAAGTCAGTCGAGCTCGTTCGAAATTCCTGACAGCGACAACCACCGGTATCTTCCGTTGGTTTCATCGCGACTCGAACGAGAAAAAATTGTGAAGAAACACGGGGCGAACGGAAGCACAAAAGACGAGAAAGAAATCGGGAGACACGTTTAGTTGTATTTCGGTGGATGGTACATGAAGTTTTTATGTACAGGTAATAATAAAAATACGATGACACTAAACATGTACACTGATGCTCGTAAGTATTAAGAGACTCGCTGATATTTAATACAAGCAATGGTTTCTAGATATTTTATTATAAATGTCTAATGTAATAGAAAATAGTAAATGAAATAAAATTTATTAAAATCTTTCAATAAATGTAACGAGTAGATGTTCTGATATTTAGTTGTATATACTTGGTCACTTAAAACATGTTCGCGCGATGTGCAATCTTCGTTTTCCAATTATTAGATCATCGTTGTACAGTAGAATAACAAATATTTATCGAAAATGGATTCGTATTTATTTTATCTTCTCTGGTCGTAACATCGATTAAAGTATACCGATTGTGAATATAAAACATAGTTGCTTTTGTGATCGGCTATGCGGCAGCATGTTAGACGAACAATGGAGAATGTTTGTGAAAAATGAGATCCGGTAAATAGAGAACGCTGCTTCAATTCTAATTCTTTGTATAAGATTATGGGAGAAGGGTAATTTTTCGCGGAGATAGGAGTAAGGCAAATTCTATACTTTATTCTATACCGTATGACAAGCGTTGTTTGAAACCGAGCTTAATTTTGTAGGAAATAAAAATGTTTTGTTTTGGAATGAAATTGAATGGAAATTGTGCAGAACGAAAATATAAATAACATAATTCTAATAAAATTCGTGTACTTTTCAGCTATCTTATTTAATTCACATTTTGCCTCGTATTTATTATCAAAAGAATGAAAAGTTCTTTATAGTATCGGTCTTACGAGGCAATTAAATGTTCGTCATACAATTGCGAAACATTGCTGCGTTTTCTTTGTAGACTATTACAGTCTAACGTTATTTGTTTCATTATTTTATTTTGTAGAATCCATTCGATGAAGTAGTATAGATCAATCATAGCAAAGATCATAAGTACGTTCGGTTAAATATCTGCTGCAATTTTCTTAATCCACTTGGTATGCTTTGTTTTTTTTTTTTTTTACATCAATAAATGAAATTTTGTATAACATAAATATATTATTTATCACGTACTTAACATTACATAAATATACTTTTCCATAAATAATATAATAATATGTATATCGCCATCATTTGTGTAATATAAACTAAACCTTTATATAGAAATTTTCATTTTCTTTACGATTATACAAATCACGTGGTATTTTATTCCAAGTTTCTATATTAATCGAGTTACGCCCACGCAATTCTCCAACACGCCCTACGTAAAGAGAACAATTTACCCTAACACACGTTCCTATTACTCATCGTCATCTCGTGAGTGAATTGAGACGTCAAACTCGAACGTGCTATGTATTGGTTACCAAGAGAAACAGAATAGGGTCTCAAAGAACTCACAGTGCCATCTCGGTATTCCCATTGAGGATTCTCGAGCTTCAACGTCGAGACAATATCGAAATGCGTACAACAAAGTAGTCAAACACCATTGATTTGGTTCCATTCGCATCTTTGGATGGCACAATGCCTCATTGCTATACAGTACACTAGCTCACGACAATACTTCTGTACCCGGCGTAAAAAGCTTTCGCGTCGAAACATCTTGAAATGTCACTAGCACTGTAACGTGAGAAAATATCGAATCTCTACGTCCATGAATCAGTTTCGTCCATCATTCAAACGAACTAAAAGGCGATATATTCATTAAGAATAGCATTAGTATGCCTGGAAAGTTTCTCGATAGAGTTTGAAACATTGAGATCGAAAGATACATTACAATATCTAATTAAAAAACGTGACAACTACTTTGAATTTCCAATAATTTTATCTGATTTGAAATGTACATCAAATATATCATTTTCCGTTCCATAGATAAATCACTTGTTCTATCTCGATTATTATGTCACAACGAACGAGAATCTCTGATTTTTCCTCTCACAATGGTCAATAAGAATCGATCAAATTTCTCGAACGTTATTATCCGTAATGTCGGATTTATCAGACGTGAACGAAATCAATAGATAAACTGGAATACCGACTAGAATACCAATAAGTGGATAGATTCGTGACGATAAGCGACAAGTCGACGAGCAGAATTGAACTTTACGTCGATTTTAATTCGCCGCGCGTGTTCATAGCGTATAAATAGTGACCGATATCTCGCCGTGTGTAAACTTTAAATCGCTTTGGGTTAACCGTAAATCATAAATATGTATACGATTAATCATGATTAGTCGGCGAATCCATCGGCACAGGTGAATATTCATGAAACGAATCAACCGCGAATCGATTGACCCATTAATCTCGTCGAGATTTTTTCCGCTATCTTTTGCATTCATGCGACTCGACCGGCAGCTTTTACCGCGAAATATCTGACAACGATGCGTCTCTCTATTTTATGATTCGTTGCAAATTTTTTAAATGTATTCTTTTATATTTGTCTCCGTTTGTTCTCTTTTTTTTTTCCTTTTACGAAAGAAATCGTACCAAACGCGTCGTTACGATTTACCAGATAGGATTTTGATCGCGTCAATCAAATATTTTCATTACCAGAAGCGACGAAGGTACGAAATATCTTTGAATATTTAGATTAGACTAATGGAAATACGAAAGAGAAAAGCGTTTGAGATTATCACGTGAACAAAGCGAATCTATCTGACGTTTAACAGGAGCTTGCCAATGTATAATACAGCGAATGAAAAAATGACAATAATTGGCGAAAAAGAAGCAAAGAAAGGGAAAAAATAAACTTCCCCAAAATAGGAAAACAGCATAATAGGCTTATTCTTCTTTTATAAAATCGTAAAAATAACACAGAAACTGTCATAAGAACTTACTATAAAAATCGTAACAATATGATTTATCACCATGTCGGAAAAGTTATCGACAACACCTAACAGTCAAACAGAGCGAACTTCGGTGAATTGAAAATGCAAAATTGGCAAAGGAAAAAGAATTTTGTAGATAATCGAGAGTAAAATCTTTGAGCGAACGTCATTGCGTAGATTAAATTATCATTATAGCTGTATTATCAAAGTGTATTTTTTGTTATTTCATTTAATATTTTTTCTAACCAAAACTTGCTCGAAGCCCAACATTTCTATTTAGCGTAATATGTCGTCGCGTGAAATTTATGGTCGTAACCCTTCACGTTCGATCGCCGCTTAATGAATTCTCACAGTCCAAAGTTCAAGTTCTACGCACTGATTTATTCGCCGGTTGTTAAGTTCGTTTCCCTCAATTCAGGGCTATTTATTTTCGTATCTTTCTGTTCTATAATTATTTGCTCGTCAGTTTGTCTTATATAACTCGGCGATCCACGTTCCGATAGATTGGATACTTTGTTTTTATGTGTTTTAATTTTAACTCCGCTCGTCAAACGTTCCAACTATTTGTACGATCGTTAATTTGATTCGTCGTTCGTTTCCGCTGGAATTCGTTCGATTTGCCAATCGATATCTCTGTCCACTCGCTTGTACATTTATCTATTTACAACGTATATATATCTCAGAATTTATTTATCTGATCGGTTTTTACATTTATCAAGTTATTAAGCACACGTGCTTCAGTTATAATATTAGTTTTGTTTTCAAAATTAAATGTTTTCATTGGAAATTCTATTGCGTGTGTATCAATATTCATGAGATGCGATTCTCTTCCTGGGAAAATTAAATTGTCGCGGCACACGAGTTAGAGAAAAATTCAAATCATGTTGTTGTTTTGCCTCGGAGTATCAAGATCGTTAGGATACACGTAATGTAAGAATAAATAAACTCCGGGTAAAGTAATGTCGCCGCTACGTGCTACCGTCGAACAAAGACGAATTTGAATTTTCCGACTCTCTCCCGACCAGTATAAATAAGCGGACGTGATCGCAAGGAAAGGAGTTACAGTCAGTTGTCGATCAGTTATCAACGAATCATCGGCGATCTAATTAACGAGTCTTAGCGAATTCGTTAGTACGAGCGTCTTTGCGAACATTATCTGTACTAATTTATTTATCATTTTAAATATATTCGACTGTTTCAACAACGAGCAATCTCGTCGGTAAACCTCACCGACCAACCATCCTCTACACAAGTCCTCCATAAAATGAATTATTATCGTATTTTTATATTATCCATTGTTATTCTTCGGAAGACAAATGTCACGGTTTTGGACTCGAATCTCGGTCCTCCCATTTTTTTCACCACTACTATACACGTATAAGTATAATGTATTATGCTAAATCTGCAAAAGATACAACGTGAGATAGGTCCCGTTTCTCGATGTTCGCCTGGTTGCTTCCTACTCGAATCCTTAATCTTAAAATCACGAGCTACTTCGTCGAGCGACATTGATTAATTGAAACACGACTGGTGTAAGTAAGGAACACGAGCGAATCTAAGTTACATCGTAATTGGTAGAGTTAAATTGAAAAACTTAACACTCAGAGATAGATATGTATGTGATGTAAATTGATATTTAGTCTGAGGATCTTGCGAGTTATCATTTTCGCATTTATATAATTTTGATAGAATCTCGTCTTAATTTACTGATTAATCCATTGCAAAATGGAACATCGATAAAGTCTTCGCTGGCACGAGCTTCTTGAATTCCGCATGGTAACATCTGCTGCTTGCAAATTTCAACCGAATCCATTATTACTTGGAAACTGATGAAATACCGAATTCAAGGCTGATTGGTTAGAATTTCAAATCGCCGTTTATCGAATGCTTCGATGGAATTCTATACCGTTACAATATTATGTATACAATTTACCGGGTTAAATATTGGAAAATTAAATATTAGAAATTTAGTATTAAAAATGTTTCACATGTTACCATCATTGGATCTAATTTTAATTCTAATCATCGCTGATTGACAGCCAACTTTAATTACTACCTTTAACGCTGTCCTACGTGAGATCTACGTGACAAGATATAGTACCATTTATCGTAAGCTAAATAATTTGTCAAATTTTCAAATATTCAACTATTCAAATATTTAAATAACTTTCGTGAATCGAACAATGCAAAGATTCCGAGACTCGGAATTTTAATTCGAAGATTAAGATATTTGGGAGATCCGACTATTTAAATTTAAACAATTTTTAATCTTCAAATTTTTTAGTTTTTCAATTTTCTACCGATTGAAACTCGCAAAATGAAAACACTTTCATAAAGCCACGACGGTGCTATAATCTTCAACATCTACGATTATTTTCATCTTGTAAAGTACTCGAAACTTCCCGCAAGCAAAACAAAGGAGGCTCCATCCAAATCGTATCTTTTGGTCGCAAAACAGTTCACGTGGCAAGTGTCCAAGATTTCGCAATTCCCTTAGCTAACATTCCAAGGAAACTAGACTTGGTGATACGCGTTTCTTCGGCATAGAATGTCCTTGAGGCGGAAAATCGGATGATCGACCGATCATTTGCGATTTCATAACTTTCTCGGTGCTCGGGTAGGGGCTCATGTTCGGCAATATGTCGGTCTCCGGTCGATAGATCCGCGGAATTGACTCGTGCACAGGGGGAAGTTGCCGAACGGTTGCCACGCTACCGAAGTGACGGGAACAGCCTGGCCGAAATTCAGCGGTAAAGCGCATTCAGGCGGATTGATTTGCCGTGATACGAAACTGAAGTCAACGGGACAGACTCTAATAGATCTGCCATATGGCATAAGCGGCTATATTGTCCTACATGAGATCGATTGATCGAGTCGTTCTGACCTAAAAAACAATTAACCACTCGGTGGTACGAGGACCGATTATTTGAAAATTTCATATCTCGAAATTCTATTCCACGACTATTCGCACGCGTGTCGTCTGTACGAAATCATTTCACAAAGGATATGTTTCTTATAAGTTTGATATCTAAATAATGAAAGTCGTTAGAATGTGTGTTTTATAAAAGGATAATAGAGAACGTAATAAAAGGACGGAAAATAATTGTGAAATATATCTGATTAATTGTAACAACGAATTCGTGTTCTTTATCGTCGTGAACATACGAACAGGTAAAATGTTTTCACGAAATTCAACTTAATTTAGCTTGTGACTATCGATTGAAATAGAAAGTACTTCTTATGGCGAATTAATTTTTCATCTTATCGTAGAGATACAGATTCCTTTCTCAAGTTTATTTCTCTTATACGCAAGGTATTAAAGAAACTATGTAAAATTTTAAGAACCATGAACAAGCATACAACAAGAGATAACGAAGAATTTCTTCGTTGAAATGGTGCGGGGCACGTTAAAACGCGAAGAAATCTTCTTAAAACGCGCGATCGTATCTCCTCAAGCCGGAATTCGAGATCTTTAAATATTGCTTAACTACTACAACTTTCATCCTGCATAGTGAAAACCAACATCTCGACATGCGAGTTATCACAGTCGTCGCTACTTACTCCGAAGTAAGAAAATGTGAACACGCGAACACGCCAGATTATCCTAAAGCGACGTACAAAGAGAACGTTAAGACGCGCAACACCGAACCAAGTGAACCGAGAAAGAGCTCCGGTTCGTTTTCAATGCTCGACCCAGAAAGACGACAGTGGCGAATCGTCGAAAGACGCAAAACGGTCGTGCGACACAACAATAAAAGCGACAATGCTAGCTTTTACGAAGACAACGGCGTGAGAATGGTTACACGTATCCGCACGCGTCTCCGCGCTGATGTTCCCGTTTTCTTTTTCGCCTCTTCGTTCCCTTCGTCGCGATAAATCGCAAACCCGGCGATAAGTTGTCTCTGTCGACCCGTTTCCCTTCCGTCTCTCTCTCTTTCTCTCTCTCTCTCTCTCTCTCCGCCAACGAGATACTCGAGTTTCAAACGCTTTTAAGTGCTTTCCGCTGTTGTCTCTGAACTACCGAAAATCTAGCCGTTGTGTATCCATCTCGGATCCCCCTTCTGTTCCAGCCATCCGCCGGAATTCCTTCGCAGAAAAGAAACATACCATGGGTCTGGCTAAACTCGTGGAAGAGAAAGAGCAACGCGTATCGCGACGTTTGCGACGACCAAGCGCCGCAAAGAGAAACGAAACATCGTTATTTTATTTCGTAGTATAGAAATTATTACGCTTGGGATCAAAGGAGAAACTGCGTGCTGAACCAGGTTTTCGGAGATGGATAGAGCGCTGGCTCTGAAAGCCTCGTCTCGCTTGTAAACATTTTGCTCGCGTTTTTGCCTCGTTTAACGTTTTTCGAGGCGAGGATCCTTGGACGTGGTTGTGTTCTTCCCCTCTATGCGCTTGTTGCATTTTTCTTTGGATCAAAGTGGTGCAGAAGTAATGGGATTTCTGGCGTTTTCAAAAGGAACGCAGTCTCAGATCGATGAATAGGAAAGTTGGCTTTTTAATTGATATGACTGAAAATGCGATTAATCGTACGCGTTACTTGTAGTAGGAGATGAATGTAGAATGAGTTTAAATTAGGCCAAAGAAGAAAGAATTTATTTGTTCATGTAAGATTCATAGGTTCGTAGATGAATTCTTATCGTAGTGGATTCTGGTATTGATAGTGAGCTTGTCGTACGTGGAATATGGGAATTGTACACTGAGCTCGTTTCATCTTGCTCTTAAAATAAAACTGATTGAGATATAACTTTTAAATTTTAACAAATATCGACAAAATAATATAACGTAATATGATATAATATAATATAATAAAAATAAAAGGAAAATTCTGGTATTCATAGTGAGCTTATCGTACATAGCATTTGGGAATTGTACACTGAGCTTGTTTCATCTTGCTACTAAAATAAAACTGATTGAAATATAGCCTTTAAATTTTAATACATATCGAAAAAACAATATAACGTAACATAATATGATATAATAGAAATAAAAAGAAAATACAATGGAGAATTTGTAGAATTAAAGCGACAATAAACATTTGGTAGATCTGATAATTTTCGATCGCTTTTATATAAAATCCCATATCAAAAATTGCTCGTATATGAATTTATACGTCAATCCATTTATCAATGAATTTGGCTTATCTCAAGTCAATACATTCGTTTTAACGTTTTACCAATCGATACAATTTATATATCGAAGCCTATCGTTATTGAAATAAATTACAAATTCGTTCTTGGTTTATAGAACCCAATTCTGTATTAATTATTTTATATTAATAACGTATTATTATATATTATAAAATTATCGAACAACACAATCATCGTCGAATAAAAATATCGCAAAAGTATTTTAAAAAATCTATCGAAAAAGCTATCACGGTACAATTGTTTCCGTTCTAGCGAAATTTATTGCGCAAACTTTTCCAATATGAAACAGAAGCGCTATAATTAAACCGAGTAACTGAGTCTCGTCAAACTAATCGTAAACATAATCAAGCATCGCGTATGATATCGTACATATACATGATATGATACATAATATGAAGTGAAAATTGAAAACAACAACGATGAATAATGGAAAATCATCAACGCAAAAGAGCAGCATCGTAATTCAACTTTGACGTCAACGATATAACTGGCGTAGTTATTTGGCTCGACAAGCGAAAACAATGATTGAAAATGATGTCGGATCTCAGGGATGACGAACGTTGGTTGCATACGTGTTGCGCGGTGACCTCCTGGCACGTCTCCAGTTTCCCTCGTGTCGTTTTTACCGGTCGTAATTGAGAGTTTGTTCGAACGACCGCGAAGTGGAAAGTTCGAATTTTCCATGGCAAAAGTTCACTCGTAACCGCAGTTGTCATACGATTCGCGGTTTATAATAACGCGAACTGTACCCTTCAACCTGCCGTTTGTTGCCTCTCTCACGTGCAGCTGCGCGTCTAGTTCGTTAAACGTATCGCGTATCGGTCATCCTGAATTTATAACGAATAATTTCCTATTTAGGTCACGGAATAAAGTATTAATAACGGAACTCGAGTATTTAAAGCTGCGATCGTTTCCACCTCCCTGTCAGAGTTGTCTTACGTAGTAACTTACCAACGATCGTATTAGGTTGATCAGAAAAGTTATTTTTTCACCGAATTCTTTTTCTATATTTATAACTCCATCCAGAGATCTCTAGAAATCGTATATATATTTTATCCGTGTGTACATACAATGTAAATATTTAATATATTAATGTAATAAAAATATCAAATAAATGATCTAGAAATAAGTGATTAATAAATTGCTATAAAGAGTATTGGTTAAGAAAATGTTCGACGTAAGTAGCTTTCGAAGCGTTTCTTAGATACGCTGGTAATTTTCACAGAATAAAATGTTTAATACTCCGGCACAAGAAGGAAGAAGAATATTTTCATAATAAAATTGAAAAACTCAACAGCGACGTATTTAATAAACGAATCGGGATACTGGTAGGAAGCAATCGAAAGGCACGACCAATACCTTTTAACGCGTTGCCATTCAAAGAACAAAAGGACAGAATTTTTCCATCGACATTCAACGATATTCATTATTGCGATAATATTAGTGAATTGGCAAGCGAAAGATTGCATAACAGATCAGTAGATTTTAATCGCGCAATTTCACAGTTTTACATCAGATAGGACAATTAATTAGAGCTGATAACTTGCAACTTGTGATGCTTAAAATTCTGTTACTCTTTTTACGTAACTGGAGATTTGTACAATGGATTTTATGTCGAGTTTATCAACAGCTGGATTGTAATTTCGTCTTGTAACTGTAACAACGATTGGTCGTAATTTCACGAGTGGAACGTAAGGATGAAAGCTGAACGAAGCAGATTATCGGATGTTTCACGACGATCGGATGATTTCCCTTTGTAACGAATTAATTGAGAAAAACGCAGCAGACTCCATTTTCGGACGTTATCTGGCACGAAAATTCCGAAACACTGGAGCGGATTTTACATTTGTAGCTGCAAGATGAATTCGAAATAGGAAGCAAAAGTTGAAAAGCTTTTACCCTGATTCCGAGGCAGTATCTATACGTGGGAAAACGCGATAATGGATAACAAGATAAAAGCGTACGTTCCATTAAATCCAACATTTTTTCCAACCAACAAGACGCAACAAATCCTACCAGTCGGTTCTGGCAAGCTTGTTAATTGGTATTTCACGTGGGAAATGTGCTGAGTTTTTATCATCGAACGAATCAATCGATATATACAAGAGAGTTCATCGTCTAATTAACTTTCCGTTATATAATGAAATTACGTAATTTTCGTGGACAAAGGCAAGTTGGAAAAGTCTGAATGAGTCGAAAGTAAAGAGCTTTGTATTCGAATAAATACGCATCGTAAACGCATTATGAAACCACGGTATAATCTCCAGCGAGGGTAACAGTTCCTTGATGGATAAGCTAGTGGAAACTTAGTATTAATATCCAACGAGAGCGATTACATTGACGAGCTACTTTTCGCGGAAACATAGACTGTATTCACTGCACGGCTGCATGCAAATACCGCAGATGATGGATTACACGGGCGTCGAAGATTTTCCAAAATATTGGCGAACGGAGTTTTAGAACGTGAAAGTGGATTATTCTGGTCGTGAAGTTGCTGTGAAACTAACGCGATAATTATTTATTCGCTGACGACGAATTTTTGGTGGACGAATAGGGTGCTTTTAAGAAAAGAAAGTTTCTGGCAGTGAAGGTGAGGCACTTTCACCGTTCTCTGGCTTTATCGTCGTTTTTTTTTTTTTTTTTTTTTATAATAAAACTTTTACATCTTTCTCTGAAGGTGAAACAACATGTGTGAAATTTTGTCGATCGTTTTCTTCGTTTCGAGAAGATATTTTATTTGCAAATCAATTTCAACCCTTTTCGAATTCTATTTGGGTAGAACAAGTAATTGAAATTTTAGTAATCGCAAGATCGTTTAAAAAGTTCTTTGGAATTTATATTTTCGGAAATAAATAACGCAATAATCTAAGCAGAAGTGAACGACTGTTAAACAGATGTAATTAGCATAATTTGAAACTTAAAACTTTGCTAAACTTTCGCTGTGTAAAATTTCAATAATATCGTTAATTCAATCGTGCGAGAGGAATTTAATAATGCCCCCCTCATTTTCATGTTATTGTTACTGGTTAAATAACATCACCGTAGGCAAAGTATATTGTTGGAACGCGGCTTAAAGAGTTTATATAAGAGCCACTTTACATGGAAGTACAAGCATACTCTCGGAGCATGTTTCTCGGATCTATCGTCAGTTTCATTATCAGTGAGAAGCGCTTAATTAAAAAAGTTTGGTATTTTGCCCCGTCCATAGACATTTTGATGCTCAAGTACTCTTTCTGATTAAGTATAATATATATTATATTATATATATATATAGGTAATATCGATAAGATTAATTCTCTGGTAGTGGGTTGCAGACAATAACTTCCAGAGAAGTACAAGCGATTATTAATCGAAAAGCCATTATTTAAATAATTTCGTTAATTCCGTAATAACGATAATAATAATAATAACCTCAATTTCAAAAGAGATATAAACGATTAAAGTGAAATCCATTATTCGTGGCTGTTAATAAAGTTTAAACGTCTATAACGTACAACATTTACGTAATATTCCTTTTAACACCGATTTTAATATCGTTCCGGGCAATAGTTACACGTTACAGTAGTTGTTCGAGAACAAAACATAATCCCGAGCCTTTTACTTCGAAATCCGACTTTTAGTCATGCGAGCTACCGAGGCATTTCCTTTAATACCTCTCCCGCTTTATCCTAGCAAAACGCAAAGTCGAGCACAGATCTGAAAACACCAAGCACAGATGCACACGCGGTCTGTTTCGAAAAGCACGATCCGCAATGAAACGGTGGTGTACACCTTGCAATCGGATAGAACAGACAGAGAAAATAACTGTGACACAGTGTCCTTGTTTTTTATTCTACTGAAGTGTACAGGTAAAAAAAAAACACGATAAGTCGAACATATTTCTCATGTTGTGTTCGAGAGTAATTTTAACATTCGAAAGTGTTTTCCTCAGATTCTGTATTTCATTTACGTGGTATTAAATTTTTATGGTCGTAGACAAGTGAAAAGATATTTCACCATTTGACGAATAAATTTTGTGCGTTATAAGAAGCAAATTTGAAATTTCATTAGTACTGTAAATAGATTGAATTATCATGATTATATTAGCAAACTTGGAAATCCATCTAAATATATATATGTAGGAATTGCAATGTATTTAGTACGAGTATATACGTGATGGAAATCAGAGACTATTTAACAGTCTTCTTGTCCACTATATTAATAAGCCTCAGTATTCAAAGTTTACAGGAAATATTTTGTCAGTCTTTCAGATTAGTTTTAAAATACCCCGATATAATTACGATAATCGTGTCTCATTATAGAAGTAACAAAATTTCAACATATTTCACATAACACATAGATGCTACGTGGTGAGATAAAAGCTTTCCATGCTGAATATCCAGATACTTTTGTAGTCCCGTGTAATGAATTAGTACGTAAGAGTTGTAATAAAAATGTACAATTGCGCGCTAATACTTTTTGTAACTATGATATTTCATATCATATACGCCTTTTTACTCAGCGAGTGACATAAAAGACAGAAAATTAATAAAAGTGGACTTATCCTATTTTTCTCTTGTGATATTCAAGTCTACTTACCGGCGAATAAAAACATTTTTTGCTTTTCTCGTGGGATAACCCTAGGTCAACGTACATGATTCATTTAACGTCCTGACCGTCACGTAACGACCGACCGCTTAGAGTCATTATGTTCACAGTTCAGCTTTTGCTATTTTCTTAAACAGATTCTTTCCTTACCAACAACCTTTTCTCGTTTTCGCTACATCGACTTGTCTTTTTTTTTTTTTTTTTACTTCTTTTTCACGTTCCCTTGACAGAACCGTTTTTCGTTGGAAATGTAGCACGACCAACCTGGTCCACTCGGTTTCACTGATTGCTATTCAAACTTTCGGTTACATGACGCGACTTTCCAAGTGCCATGCCATAAACTCACGTTTCTACCTATCCGGTGGATTTCGGCTTCTGCATCAGTTACGTTGTTACGATGGGAAGGACGAGGGTTGGAGGAACGCGAAGAGAGGTTCCTGTCCGATGGAATGTGAAGTATGAAGTAAAAAGAAATGTTCGTTTTATTTCTTGTTTCAATTTGAAGAACCACTTTTCTTGAATTTAATAGCATATTTAACTTTTGTGTTTGGTACTGGCGACTGACGCAGAAAATAATTGAAAGGCAAAATTTTGCACGAAGGATATTAAAGTGGAATATGCGTGAAAAATATATAATATTAGAAGAAAACTAGCTTCTATGAAATGATTGAATTTTTTGAAAATGCACCATCGCCAATCTATAAAATATATTACGACAAATCATGAATTTGTTATTTTGTTCACTTTGATAGTTCTATCGTCAGTGATGGTATTTCTGATTCATGAATTCTAAGTTCTTTGTTAATGGACAAAACATACAAAAATTTGCAAAATATACAAAAAATATTAAATTATATTTATAATATTAAATCATAACAACGAAGACTAGAAATATTTTGAGTCTCATCGCACGTTCCATATTCAGATTTTACGGATCCAGTTTTCTCAGGGCTAAAGCAACAAACCTTTTCTGGACAAATATAACCTTCGTTATTCTGCTTACTTGTGTAAATTGGAGTCTTTTAATTGTTCTAAGCGTTTCACGTGAAAACAATAGTACAGTCACATTGATAGAAAGAAATAAAGATCAAGAGGAAAAGATGCTGAAATCTGATTTATCTGCTGTCGAACTTATACTGATTCCAACGTTACGTGATGAATCACGTACTCGCAGTTATATTACCAGAGAAATATATGTCGTGATTTTAAGCGTCCGACAACCGTGGATAAACGCAAGTTCTTCGTCAGTCGTTTCACGTTACTGAAATATCAACGATTTTCTCCAAGCTCACGGGATTCCGCGGAAAAGCACTCGATCTATGCGATGTACTATGGACTAGCAAGCGCATAATACCGTCCTTAAAAGTATTTCTACACTGCGCGAATATATAATATACAATATCATACGAGAATCTCGGTATTTTCTTTCTTAGATAGATTTTAACGTCGCATTAGCTGCACCTATGCGGTTATCAGCGACGATAATACGAGCAGAGAGAAATCTGCGTATTTCTTGAAGGGCTTACTCTAAGAATTACAACTTTAACTCTGCTGCGATCTCAGTCTTATCTCAACAAGTATTTCAGCAAAATTTCAGCATGAAATTGAAAGAAGAGATCGTGTTCTTTTTATTAACGTTGATAACGCTTCTTTTATATATTTTTCAAAAGTACAGAAATTTTTGAACCATAGGAATTTGGTTGCAGGTAACTCGAAGAACTTGATGTATTATGACAATGTGATATTCTATGACGGTGAAACGTACATACAGATATGCTACTGTTCGTAATAATATTCTGTATTACATTATATCATTACATTTATTTATTTAAAGGTATAAAAAATTCGTATCGTGTAAAATATCCAAATTAAAATATTCCTTAATAATATTTAATAAACAAAATAAATCTCTATTCATATTGAATTCTCTTAGTAATATCTGCAACGTAGTGATTATGTATAGCGATCTTGCGTTAATCAAAAAGTTGCTTCTTTCTCACAATATCTCGTTTCGTTAATCGAGGGGAAAAAAGCGACGATTGTCATTGACAAAGTAAAATGTTCTCTGATCGTTTATCGACTCTGTTGGCCACGGTTACAGACGCGATTAATCATCGAGCTTTGTTGGAACTAGGCAATGGTCCCGACGGTCCATATGAGGGTACCCTTACTACCAAAACCTTCCGAGTAAACTACCGTCGTTCACAATCGTTTCGCTTGTTTATTTTTCCTCGATTCGAAGCTCCGTTCGGTTATTTTGTTCGTAGCAGCACGAGCAGAGATCCTCTCGAATAATTCTTCGCGAAGAATCGAGTGTTCTTATTCCACTTACATACATATGTATATCGATTTGATGCGGAATCTATGGATCGAGAAATTGTCAATTTAAACGCAAGGACGACCAGCTCCAACTATTTTTCCGCTATCGTAATTGTTTATCGTTTTAGAAGTACTATCGGAAAAGACACTGTTTCTCTGCTGAAATAGCACGGAGGGATAAAAGCTGTACCGTAAAACGTCTGAGATAGCCGTGATATTTGTCAGACGTCCAAATTTATTTCTTGTTCCAGGTTTAAAATCTTATTAGATGTGGCTCGATTACACGTATATCGATGGTATCTCGATGACAAATTGTTGCTTTAAATATTGATATTCCTCTGAGATTTGCAGAATTTTTAAGAAGTAATTTTCAATGTTTTTTCTATTTTATGTACGAGTGGAAGATATATCTTGAGCGGATTGTTCGCTCGTATGTGGTGAAAGTAAAGTAATTGGATAATTACACTGCAGATATTTACGTAAATTTGTAGTTGTGTGAATACAACTAAAAGAATAGGACCTATACAAACTCGTGAAATATTACAACGAATGTAGGATATTTTTGGATATTTTATATATGTTTCTTATTAGTAATAAATTATTATAATATAATTTTACATATCCTGATCTTTGCATTTCTGCACTCTTAAACTTTCCATAGTTGCATAAAAATCTACGACACAGTAGTATCGATGCGTAAGAGTGATGACACGCTTTCAAAATTGAAAATTTGAAAATTACATTTGCCTATAAATGTCTGTGTCTTCCGCTAACTAGTAATGAATGTAAATGTATTTCCTTTGATTGGACAATGTTCAATTCAAATTTCATTAAACGGTCAATGCAGAAGCGATAACGTGTTAAATGAAATAGATCTATGTTCAAATGAATTTTGACAGTAGCCGAAGTATGATACGCTGTATTAAAGCTGACGATCAAACCTCAAAGACTCTATTCTCATATTCTATTTTATTAACCTATTTATCTACCGAATATGGTTACCTAGGAAGGAATAGTGGAAGAATCTTAAATTTCAATACACAATTTATCAAGGATTAGCGTGTTGAAACGATTTTGTGAGAAAGTAAACTTGTGCGCTGGGCTGAAATATCATACCTCGAGGATGATACGATAAAGTTAAAACATATTGATCGTCGTATAATGGTTCGGTTTTCTCATTAAATCAGTAAATCTAAGATCAGTAAAATACTAGATCAGAGAATCGGGTTTGAATTTCCTTATACGCTATTTTTATGCATAATAAATTTCTATTGCCTTTTATCGATTTTCATACATATTTATATATGCAAATCGAATGTAGATTAAAAGAAGCAATAAGATTTTTTGGAATTTCCTGTTTTTCACTATATGGTAATATTTATCAGATACACGATTTTCTCTTAATCTGTATAAAATCGTGTATTTATCTATGTATATCGTAGAAAATATTATAAATATTCATAATGTTTAGCGTACACTTGCAGTAACATTGCGTCACATATCGTTAATATTTGTTGCTTCAATACGTGTGAAGTTTTTTAATTTAATTTTAATTACTAAATTTAAAATGTAAGTTTAAATACTGGTCATTATCGGAATTTTCACAAACAGCTGTTCTAATTTAATAATTAATAATAATTCATAATTTGTAATTTCTGCTACTATCACAATGCTACTTTTATTAATTAAATTAATTAAATATTATTTTAATTCTTGGAATCGAATTACAGTAGTTTGATCTTCGTTTTGAGCGACAGTAACTAGTTAAGTGAAACGTAATTTACAATATCTGGATCTTAGAATCACGTCGTACTTCGTGCAGGAAAATTTTCTTTGCTACGTTTAATCTTTGTTGACCTAGCAACGTAATACACGTGACAGATTATATCAATGAACGAAGATTATAGTCATCGTGCTTGACTGACCATTAAACGCTTCGTTAACTTTCTAGCGACCTAATGCGTACACTACAAGCGAGTACAAATAAAGAAATATCTCGTTTATAACCTGAATAACATCGTGAGGGTATAATAAACAAGTCTGTAAGTGACATGTTGTTACTTTGTAGGTACAATTTTTGAACGATTTGGACATATTTTTAGAGAGAAAGCTACGTATACTGTTTAAAAAAAATCAAACATGTTAGTGGAAACACAATTGCCCAAAATTCTGTCGAATTTCAAACTTCAAAATTGCTAGGTTTGGAGTAAATCTATAACATCGGTAAGTTTTATACGCAATCGAAGAAAAAAGGAATCGGAAGAAAATAATAATTTGTTGTCCATTTGATATATTTTTCGAAACTTTCGGGAGTATGTTTAAATTCTACAATATTAGTGGTTTTACGTTCAAATGAACGAAAAAGTAGCCACATTTGTTAGATTATGAATAAAATAATTTATTACGCTTTCGATTTATTTTCCGAAATCCTTGAGAATATTTTTCTGTTAAGCATAATGATCATATTCTTTGTACTATCTCGAGACCATTACATGTTTATAAGAATCTTCAGCAGATTTAAATAACTTATATTTTTATACCGAGAAGAACAAAATTACTTTTCTTCAGCATGTTTCATATTTTTACTCCCGAATATTGTATTCTTATAATCGAGGTGCACGGCAGTGCACCAGTTAAGTTCGCTCGCCATCTGCCAACACGGCAACCTTTACAGGAAACAACATAGAGCGATTTTGACCCCTCCGCTCTGTAGCCTAGCCTCACATTATGCTAAGATTATGGAAATTGTGTTACTTTATCTTGGATTTAACCTTGAGAAAATGCTACTACGATTTCACATTTCTACCTGAAGTCGTCTGGGATTTACAAAGATTGAAAAATCGCTGATTTCTTGTTTCAACTGATTGGTCGACTGACCGAGTGGCTGACAAATCTAATTGCCATTTCTAAAGAACTTAGAAATTTCCAATTTGCCACAAAGGCAGATCATTGTGTCCGAAACATAAGAAAATTGGGAACCGAAGAATTCAGAATCCGAAGGTTGAAATCCATTTCAAGCACTGTTTTCTCTTGCAGACGTGTCAGAAAGTTGAAATTCAGCATGCGAATAGGTTCTGATCCACAAGCCACGGTAAGATAGGACCCAGAGCGACGGCCTAAAGTCGATGACAAGGCAAAAATTAATGAAATCCTAACAAAAACATGTCTATAAAAAAGGCGCCAATTTTCTGACCTCCCAACGTGTTTGTCCCTGAAAAGGATGAAGATCTGAAAAGAAGCCAAGTTTGGACAGGACAAGATCTACAGTTTCGTTCGCTTTTAATTGGAGAAAGTACATTTTGAACTTGGCAAGCTTTCTTATAGAGACTAGTCTCTATAGTTTAGTTCCTTGTTTCTGGGATACCGTTTCTAGTTCCTCGCTATTTTCATCTGCTTTTAAGCTGTTTTGCAGCTTTCGCACGTAGTTTCCGAAATAAATCGACTATCTTCTTTTACCTTTTCCTTACTCATTGCATCCCTCGTTGTCTTCTTCCATTCGTGTAGAAAATGTACAGCTCTATGGAAACTTGCCAAGCTCAAAATGTATTTTCTGCATTTGGGAGCAATCGAAACTGTAGATCCTGTTCTGTCCAAGCTGAGCTTCTTCTTAGATGTCGACCCTTTTTACGAACAAACAAGTTGCGACGTCACGAACTCGGCGTCTTTTTTACAGATATGTTTTTGTTATGATTTCATTTATTTTTGCCTTGTCATCGACTTTAGGCCATCAATGAGTACACTAAAAAATAGAAATAAAAATCTGGTAAGATTACCAATCTGCAACGATACAAGACATCGGGTGAAATACGAACGAAATATTTATTCTCCTCTTTGCATCGATTCAACATGCGCTACTAGTTTCTTTTCTTTTTATTACACGATTTCTTTCGTTCGTAATCTCGAAATCTCTCGTTCATCGGATACGGTATTTTAGATATACAAGGCGGTATCTATTTCGAATTTTTTCGCTTCGCCATGGCTCACGGATATACGATATTTCGTGGATATCGTTGTAAATGCAACTGAAAGCTGTATAGGTAGAACCAAGCGGATTGAACGTTCAGTTCGATGCATATTATGCATACAGGAAGTACAATCTCCTGTGCATTCTATTTTCCTTCGATATGTATTAGTCACAAATTTATGCGCGTGAACCGACTTCTGTCGATATGTCTGCCGCGATGTTATTTCCGTGGTTCGATCGACTGTCTCTGCGTAAATTGTCGAGCATTCTGAAATCTTTCGTGCGTGTCCAATATCGAAACTTTGCTTAGATTTACATTTACAGATATAATGTGTTATGTGTATCTGTTACTCTAAAATCGACATGTACTATATGATTCTTTGGTCTGACACAATAAGATTAAATCAATTCTCGTATTTGAAAAAGCTTTTAGAAAATTTGAAATTTACGTTCGATAGAAGATTTTCCCTGAGAAAGGTATATCCACGTGTTCTATTCTATAATACAATTTTTCCCTTGCACATTTTCGTTCCAAGCAGATAGTCCGATGTACAAAAGGATGAATATCAAAATTTCCACTGTTTAATCCCTTTCACACAATTCCTTTTTACGCGTCCGTGAATAATTACGATTCGCGTAACATTTGCCCGCAGTTCCCTTTCCATTGGCGAGAATACGATGACACCACGAGGTTCAGTTAACCACAGCGAACAACGACATCAGCCAAACGTGTCTTTCGCTATCTCTATAAATCACTTTTCTCGGTGCAGTTTCAGCGTAACACGACCGCATTGTTGCGGCCGTCTCTCGAAACCTCGACTTTAACTACTGCCAGTTATACGGCCGATGCGACGCCACGCTGTACAGGCATATCGCGCTTTAATTATTACCGAAAGTTTCCGACTTGCCGGACTTTTGTCACTTGTTAGAAACCAGTTTAATCCTCTGCTCGTCTAATCCCCTATCTGATCTTCTCGTTACGTCCACGTTGATAATACGACGCATCGACCAAAGAGATTAGCCTGGAAGGGAATGAGTTGGAGGAAACTGTCGCAAGAAGTGAATTAGTTGAATCAGGGAGATGTATCGGATAGATGATGGTTTATCGTTCCGCGGATGTCTAAGGGTTAGTGTGTTATTTCATGGTGATGACAAGATTACGTCTGTGTTATTTAAAGCTGAGGAAGAATAAGATAAAGAGAAGAGAAAAGATCGTAATACGGCCCATGTTTTATTAACGTAACATTTTATTTGCGCCTGTTCGATGAATCTGCAGTTTCGAATTCTGTTTCTTCGCATTATGATTGTAAAAGAGAATGTTAGGGAATGTTTGCACGCCTAACATCTTCACTTTTTTTCTTTTTGTCTAAATTCTAGGATTTTATAAAATTCAAAGAAATTGGTGCTTCTGATATTACGATATTACGTGATAAAAATTATTGCTTGTCCTTAATGGGTTAGATATCGTCGTAACGTAAAAGATGTAAAATGTGCTACCAGCGACTGATACAGGAATGATAGAAAAGGCGTATCATGTTCATATTTTTTTACTTACCTTTATCTTTAAAATTAAAGATAATAAATTATTACTAAGAATGGTTTGATCTAATTTTTACAGTAAACCAAATCTATATCGCGATATGTCGAAACTCTCAATATACGATATATTTTCAGTATAAGATCATACAGTTGAAACGCGTCTATCGTTATCACTCTTATCGTACTGGAAGGTCATCGTAATTGACCGAGGCATTAAGAGTTCAAATTCTATTGGAATTTAATGAGAACAGTTTTCTGAAGCACCGTTATGGGACTGAAGTCGTTCTTTTAATCAACCCGTTATATTTCGAAATGCAAAGCTAACAAGTTCTCGCGAGACTCGTTGTTACTGATAAGCAGAAAGAGTTTGGAAAGGAACTGGCAAATTTTTGCTTATACTAAACCAAACACCCGATGTTTTATCTGTTCACACAGGAATGCACCTTTTGCCCTGTATCGCGTGGAAACAGCGAATCCGTTGTATCGCGTGAATCCCCGTTGCTGGAGTCGACGAACTTCGAAACAGGCCTTCGTGAAACTTTAATCGAATGATTCATGTAGTAGAACACGTAGCTTCCTCTGGATATATTTCCTGCGAGTTTCTGACCATGGGTTTAAGATGATCGATAGAACAATGGTGTTGACGAATGAATACGTGTTTAATATAATTATTAAATATTATTTATAGTAAAGGTTGGAATTGTATAATGAAGTACGTAAAGAATGAATCGTTACAAATTAATCAGTCGAAGTATCTCGTTCGTTTGACATTTTAAATATTATTTATGGCAGTGTACGAAACTTGACAAGAAAATACATATATTTACGAATTTGATGTTCTGAAATGTAGCGTTTATTCGAAATTTAAAATACGACTGACAGAATCCTCATCACGGTTCTTAATTAAGTATTTGAAATGAATATACACATATGGCTGACAGGGGAGCTTGGTATCCTGTTATAATTTTAATTAATCCAACTTTATCTCCGTTAAACAGAATTTCTGTTACATTACGCGTTTTCCATCAGAGATGAAATTTCCATAACATACGTTAATATTATTAGGTTATCTAATAAGTTATTCAAGCTCTTTTGCATAAGTAACACGAGATAAAATATGTACATAGTTTACGAAATAGAAATAGTCACAAACATACATATTTTTTTTTGTGTTTCAAATTTTCGTATTTCGTTCTCGGTTCTTTATAATATTGGTATTATTTACGGAATAACGTAGTGTAGAAAATTAGTACCATAAAGTTATATAGGTAAAGTAAATTTCGTACCTTATGGTATATAGTATACGGGCGAGTAATATTACAGACGAAGCTCTCTTTATTATTATTATGCAAATATCTTAATATTTTTGTATGTAAAAAGGAACTTTGATTACTCTTTTTCTACACTGTTTATTTAAAATTAAGGACATATTTTCTGAAATATTTATATATCATATTTACGTGTGTTTACATCGCGCAATGTGATTATTTCACACAGACCGTCGATTGGTTAATAATAATAACGATACACACGATATTACGTGTATTTATTTTATATTAATGACTCTAGATCTCTTGGTAATTAACATCAGAAGTCGAGATAAACCGCGATGTAAGACTGCTTTCAGTTCCACCTTTATTTGCCACTGTTTCCCTTTGTGACGTCGCGCAGGTTTGCGCCTAATTACAGTGTAATCCGGTAATGTGACACAGTTTTTTAATTGGTACGCCCATGGCTCATAATTACCTGGATAATATCGAATTACAGCAGTGTGTGATACGTAGCGGGAATTCGTGTCAAATTTTGCGCTAAAAAGAAGCACCAGGTCCGTGTCGTCGAATCGATCGCGAGAAACACGAGGGACATACTGTTTCGCTCGTGTTTCGATCGTATCTTCGCCTGGTTCAACGAACCAGCCAAAAAGAGACAGATAAGAAATCTGAATTATTCCATTCACACTTTTCAGAAGTCAATATTATTCCAAGAATTAATTAGTCTTCTTGTTATAATTACGACGTAACGATGAACTAATGAGTAAGAAAAAGTAGATAGAGCTTTTTACAAAGAAGAAGATATTACATCGAGCGTAATAAACATTGTGAGATAAACAAACTTCTTATTTCACGTATTTTATTTACACAATTATTTTTAAAGTTATTTGAGAATCATTAATTGCGTTTAAGTGGCACCGTGTAGCTTTAACTTCATATTTTATCTTCAAATATTACAAACTTTATTTTATTTTTTGCCATTCTTAAATTCTAACAGGGACCCACCAAGGGACAGAAGTGAAATTTATTCCCATAAAAAATATGTAATACAAACAGCAAGTATAGCATGTAGTACATACATAATGTGGTCACAAACTATGAAATATAACTTACAATTAAACTGTGGATCATATTTTTATGGACATAATTAGAGAAAGAAAATCTAATTAAAGATTTGTTTCGTGCAATGCATATTATAACTGTACTTTATACATTCTTTATACATTTATTTTGCATCTCTAAATTTTCCACAAATGCATAAACGTTTCCAGTCTACTTATAATATTTGGACAATTTCTTTCGATTAAGTTTTTTCCTAAGCCAGTATATTTGTAGAGAAAGGAATTCTCCCATCAGAAATTTCTTTCTTCTTTGAAAAATACCAGGTGCTCAGAATGTTGCGCACGTAGCGGACATTTGTTTGTTCATGGTAGAGCGAGTTAAAACGACATCAGCTTTGAAAATAATGACACACTCACCTATGTAATTCATTTATCTTTCGTCATTGCGAATCACACAGTAAATTCAGACATCGTACTCTTTTTCTTTGCCTGGTCGTATCAAGTTGCACGAACAAATAGCAAAGGTTTCGATTTAGATATATATTAACAGAAAAACGTATGAAACGTTAATGAAACGCGCACCGGGTCTCTCAAATTCCATTATCAAAATTATATTTCCGTACTGACGAATCAAAAATATCGTACATACGAATCAGAGGAAAAAGAAAATTGTGGACCAACGGTTGTTCGAACTTCTTTTTCGCAAACATTTAAAATACTCTTATTCCTATCGTGTTTTTAAATAAACTGAAGACCATCAAAGCAGACTCGTAATTCCAGGAAGAAAAGTGAAATAAAAATTTGTGTTCTGACCTAACGGTAATTAATTTGTTGCCTTCTACTGTTATTACAGACAAAAATGAGGCAGAGGTTTCTCGTCAAACTATACTAAAAGAAGTTCGTAACGTGTGTGGTATAAAACCGCAAGAAATCTAGAATCTAATTAATTCGCGTGATGATCTCTTGATAAACGACTCTTCTTTCGTCGATAAGTTGCTTCTAATGATGAAAAATGTCGTTGCACCAAGTACAGGTCAGTCCTTTAATTTTGGTAACGATCCACGTTGGCACGCATGTGCAGCTCGTGAATTGCTTAACGAGCAATGCCTGATACATCGAGTAAACTGGTCCACGTTACTAACATGCGACCGATTCGTACGTGCGATCATGTCATTGCTCATAAATGATAATGTCGTTTTATAAGGGGGAAAATTTACGAGAGAAGTAGACGAGAGTTTTGTTGCTCGGTTTCTCAATTTATCGAGGATTAGTATGCGAAGCATAATCTCCGATACGAACAAACGAGGGATATAGTTCGTATGCGAAGAAAATTTAATCTGATCCAAAGCTTCGAACGCGCTTTCGAATTATTCAAAATTGGCAGAGTAAATGTACAGCAAGAAGAATACGAAAGAAAGACATAGGAAGAGAAAAGCGGATATACAAAGGAAAGAAGGATATAAATGAAAACAAATAAAAAAAAAGAAACTAGAGGGAGGTTTTTACAATCTAAATATCAAAACGTTTTATATTTTAATTACAGTTATCGCATCAACTGTTACACGCACTGATTACTTGCGCGAGATGAGCATGCGAAATATTGTCATAAGTATTTCTGAATACTTTGGAATTCACATTTTGCGTATTTTGTGGTTTACCGATAAAAAGATAAGTGTTATACCATAAATAAAACCTGTAAATGTTAGTTACGCGCAATTGAGCATCGCAGAAGTGGCATTTTATTTTCTATCCGTTTTCTTTTGCCGAGTTAACCGATTTGATAAATAAGCGGCTCGTATCTTACATTTTAGCACGTTTCCTCGGTACGTACATATAGCTCGGCACATTACACACATAATACTCGTTAGTTCATCACCAATGCAGGTCGAGAATATACCGCATGTGGCATATCTCGCAAAGTGTAGCGATATTTTCCTTATTCCGTGTTAAGAAGAAACAGACAGTCTGTAACGTCGAAAAAATGACCCTTGGTCCTTGGATTCATCTCGACCTATTGATTCCTATTACGAAGAAAGGCGTAATTGACGAATGGCCATTGAACGAGGGAGACTGCGTAAGAATAAATCGAGGCGGCGAAGCATCCCTCCTATTTCCTTCGCGCTCGAGCCCGCTGGGCATTTTCTTTCAGCGATTAATTCAAAACGCATTATCCCGTCGCGTTGCTCAATAGAGCGGACGTTCCACATAATAGATGACGTAGAAGATGCTGATGAAGAAGGCGACCAATACGTCATTCGATTTATTGTCCTCGCGTCCAGCCTGTAATATAATAGATGATGCTGGTGCGTCGACAAAGAAATTATTGTCCTCTTATTTCCGTAAGTGTTCCAAACAAGGAATGACGAAGTCCGACGCTGAAACGACTGTTTAATGGTTCTACCGTTTTCAATTATTCGCGTTTATGTTGCTTCTTTATATTTAATTACTTTGAAGACGTTGGAGAGGACATGTTTACAGTTCTTAAGGTGAACATTATTTTTATACGAATAATTGTCCATGGGAAAGATACGTGTCGTATATGTTTTTTTGAAGAAATATTTTATAGAAATATTTTCTCTAAATCGACGATACCTTAACGCATTACCGAATAATCACAAAATATTACCCATTTAATTCTTCGTGTTAGTAGAGTAAAAAGAACATAAAATCACAAGTAATTGCTTCATTTGGTAATTTAACACGTTCTTTGCATACTACGCGGATCCTAGTTGGTACGTATCTTTTTCCCATAATTTCATGATTTTTATTTCACGTTCTTAAGCTTTTTGCTGTCCAATAAAATTGCGAAAAACAATAAAAAAGTGAACTATTTTTTAAAATGATCATGTCTATATATTATAATTATGTCTAATGATTATGTAGTAGTCCTATTTGTTTTATAAAAATACGAAAACATGTATCTTTAGCTGTATTTCCTCGTTATTTTGAAAGATAGTATACACAATGTAACGTTACGATCTCAGCAAATAATATCTCGTGTTTTTCCATATCCGCTTCCGCTTCACATGTTTTGAACACCACATCAGGCGCTCTTGTTGTGGATTCGCCTTCGTTCCTATTGAAACCATAATTCCTAATGATATGTTTGTTAAAGTACAGCATCAAGAAAAACAGTTACATCTCTCGAAAATGTTTTTTCCCCTTTACATATTAGAAGCACGGTAACAACCTTGGTTCTCTGTGTTGTTGTTTCACAAGACATAAGAAAGTAGTACAGCGGTTGGATAATTAGTTGGATGATTGAATGTGCATGTATACATTGAATCTTCCGTGCGAAACCTAGCGAACTTCGGCTACTCGTATTTTATGGAATAAAGTCGTTCGACGACAAACTACGATGAAGAAGCCATCTTTCCGCGAAGGAAAAGCATGTTTACTCGAGAAACAGATTAGACCACGATATTCTATGAAATAGTGTAGCAACAATAATGAAATAGCACGTTGCGTGTCGTTCTATGTTAGCTACGTCAACTCACCTGCATATTACACAAGTGTTTACTTTAACCGGGACATAGCGATACGCCGTGAAATTACATTCATTTCGAAAGACTGCAGAACAAATTGAATTTCTTATTCAAAGGGTGCTCGATTCGAAGTACTAAGGAGATTGAAATATTTTTCCTCGTGATTTTTTCTCTTCGCAGCAAATTAAGTTGCAACGACTTGTTCGTCCTGTTCTTCTTTCTCTTCGTTTACTTATCCTTTTCACTGTGGCTTGTTGAACTGATCTTTCGATAAAAGATGGAAATTCATAGATGCTGCTTGAGAATATTCTTTTTGTCTCCTACGCTATTCGTGCGATATCGAATTATATAGAAAATGTTTCATTCGCCAACATGGATATGTTGACTAAATAATAAGTGTAACAGGTAAACGAGTTCAATGTAAAGTTGACTAAGATACAAGTTTATGGTGTATAGCGTTGTTATGGGATTCTTAGCTGAGATCTTAACGAAGATATCCAAATATGTATTACTTTATTTGTCTTTGTGTAGTAACTTCTCTGGTACTTAAATATTTATCGAGCAGAACACGGCGCTTAATCCTTCCGAGACAGATTCTTCTTTCAATAATGAACACAATAATAAGTCTTTATTCTATGTCTCTAGATGTCAGAAAAACTGTAAAAGTCAATACACAAATTGTAACTCAGGAAGATTACAATAATCGTATAGCTTGTTTACAAATACTTCAAATTTATTGTCTCGTCAGTACCGAAAGTGCTGAAAGTTTTAACCAATATCAATTAATAACTCCAATAAATATTCCAACAATGGTTGATTAACCAATTAATCAACTAAACTTCCTTTGCTTTTGCGCAAAAACTTCGATCGTAGCATACCAAAGGTTGAAATATAAGAATCCAGAGAAATAGCAAATGTTCAGCGTAGTAAATTCTAGCGTATTCTATTGTAACATGAACAGAAACAGTAGAAAATTTAAGGATACAATGTCGATGGATGGTATTACCGATAGCGTAAGCCACAGACAGTAAATATAAAGTACAACGTATCTTCTTATCAATATCGACAGTGTTTCAGACGGAAACTTCGCAGACTTGGAAAGTTGCGAAAATCCCCGGCAAAACCGTGCAACTTCCTGATGAAACTTTTCAATTTGATCTTATCTTTGCTCTTTCGTGTTATGTACAACATCTTGACTCTATGTTTTTAAGTAAATCCGCGTTATTGCGCCGGTGTTCGTAAAAAATTTTGGATAAATGTATATAGTAGTTTCTACATGATGTTCCGTTAATTCTGTCGCGAAAAGTTTCGGATTTTCTCTATAATTTCGTGATATGCTAATTCTCATCACATTTCGTGCGAGAAAGGACCCTCGCTTCTAATATGCAAAAATCTACAGTTTTCTTTCTGAACGGATAAACGAAGATCTAACTTTGTAAATGCGACTGCTATCCAATTATTACATGGTCATAAAATTTCTATTGAATCGAGTAAATTGCGTGTGATATAAGAAACTGCAGAGAAGCGTAAGTTCTGTCTTATTGAGTGCACCGCGCGTCTGACAGTAACGACTTCCCGTCTTCCTTTACGCTCAACCTCTTTAGCGCATTATATTCTCATAACACTAACCCGTCATATTCCGCTGCGTTCTGCAAGAATTGATTGATTTAGGAGTAACGTAATAATTTCTTTTATGATATCGTCATAAAAATAATTCTCTATAAATCAATTCCAAAATTTTCGAATACATCAAGTTTTCTTCTAAAATGTTCCGCGTCTTCTGTGATTCACGATCATAAATTAAAAAAGAAAGAAAGAGAAGAAGAAAGAATAGGGAGGAGACGATGCGTAAAATTTATATCAATTTCGTTTCGCATTATCCAATTCCAACCCTCATTTGTTAGAGTACACTGTACGAGATAACTGTGCAAGTTTCTAGGAAAAAGAACGAAAGGACTGAAGCAGAAATTACGTAGATTGTATATGGCGAAGACAAAAATTTCACGGTGCATCGCGGCTAGGTAAGTTTGGTGCAAACATCACGTGTTTTGGCCAAGTCACACGGAAAGACCATTGTGACTCGCTGAAAGAAGAAAGTCGTGACAAAACACTAACAAGCTCGAGTTTGTCAAGCTTGATTTATTTTCACGCGGCGATTTGTGCTCGTACGAAAACTTTGTGCTGTATAATAAAAGCGAACGTGGCTATTTGCTGCTCGTGTCACCTTTCACGATTGGTCCTCATAACGTGCAACTTCCTTTAAGTTCTATCCTGCAGTTCGTATTATTTCGCAAGTCTTATCACGTTGCAGTCTCTTGGACACACACGAACAGTGCTAGCAGAAAGTTCTGACTTTTAAACACTTCTCTTCCCGGGCAATTCGATTCGAGATTAAACTTTCTAATAATAATAAAGTTCGTTTCTGTTTGAACTGACTAGTGAATTTTTGCATCTTGACTCGCAGTAGTTATGGTAAATATAAGTATAAATATAATATGGAGATAGGAGCTTTATTGTGGTGGATTAATTAAGCGAAATATCGGACGCAGAGGGTATATGCGATAGTTGTTACAAAATTTATTAACAAAAGATGTAAAAGGGTTTAATTGATTTGGTGATTGCGGATTTTTATGCATTTATAGGAAATTTAGATAATACTCGCTATAATATTCGGTGTGTGAAATAAATCTCTGTATACGTTCTATTTCCTTTGTTAAATTAAAAAAAAAATGAAATTGCATACATATTCGTATTCTAGCAATCAGCTTAAATGGAAAGCGGGTAAAAGTATACGCTATAAAATTGTTGTACCCAATAATAATGTGAAACGTAGCGTTAAATTAAAAATACTTGGTAGTCTAGTTCATTAGCATTATTAAATATCTTCTTAGAGACACTTGTATCTTCATTAAAGTTTTAAATCTTACTTTTAGCGAGAATAATCATTTTGATGAAAAGTTTTCGCAAAGGCGTGAAAGGAAAAAAAGATGCATGAAAAACTTTTTCTCAGCTAGAACTTTTCAGCATAACATTACGGGTATAATATTGTTGGGGGTGATTTCATTCCCTAAGCGTAAATTTCTTTATCCAGATGGTATAAGATTATCTTGATTCTTTAATTTCATTTATTCTAAAATTCATTACCAATAAAAATTCATGAAATTTCACTGCTGTTAGCATCGAAGCTTTTAGACGACGTGATCATGCCCTTCTTTAAAAGCAAATTATACTAAGTATAAATTAATCCTTTCCGCCCCAAGTTACCCTTGATCAGTGGAATAAACTCCAAGTATAAATTACCGTTTAATCGCTGCATACTGTTTCCCCTAATTAGAGTAAAATCTCCACTGTCACTTTCTGGTGCAAATTAATTAAAGCACAAATCCATTTAATACGTGGACATCTGAAAATCAGATTCTTCTCTTTAACGAAAAGAATTGTGTAAAAGATCATTCGACTATTGCCTTCTGCAATAGCTAAACGAATATCCGCGAGAAGACTAACGAGCGAATAGTCAAAGAGCATTTGTTTCGTAAAATTTTCTATGGAAACTGATACGAGCTTATTTTTCCACGATAAGGTGAAACGATGCTTTCGCGAAAGTTCCAGCAAACGAGAAATTTAATTAAATTCCACCATACCTACGCGTAATTTGCGCGGAACGAAATGATCGTTCGCGTCAAACGAAATCCATTCCGTGTATCGCCACAGCCGGCGTGCTGCCAGTGATTATTTAATAGCGAAAGTAAAAAGTTTTGGGCAGACGATGCTGATTATATTCCGTCGCAAGATGAATAATCGCGCGGTTTGTGCTAACGCGCAGCGTCAGCCGAGTTCACACGGCGCGTCGCGAATGTTGACGAGTGGAAACGGACGGATACGAAGTCGTCTGACTAAATACGAACCAACTCTACTTTGTGCTTGATGAACGATTCCTTGTTCAGTGCCGTACGAACTCACGGCACGGAAGCATCGTATTACGTACTTGATCTGAGCACTATCCTTAAATCGTTGAAACACACAGATATACGTCTGTAAAGAAACGTTTTCATATTTATCCTATGAAATTTATATTATATGTTATTTAATCTGTTGTATACCGACGAAGAATCATGGCTTCGTATAATCTTGTATTTGTGTTTGGCCGTGGTTTGAACATTTAGAAAATTAATCCTAATATTAATGTTGGAAGTTTAATTACATCAACATTGTAACGGTTACAAGCGACTAAACGTAATTCTGAATTTCATTGTCCTAATTAGTACAACTTATTACTACACTCGAATAATATCATGCAATGTGTACTTTATCACTTATACATGAAATAATACAGAAACATATTCAACCAACGTTTCATTAATGTAATTTACAAAACGATTCCGTCGATCGTGAATTATACACATGCTGGTTGTACTACGTTCGCTATATTAAGTACAGTCACAGCACACGACATTCAACTAGCGTCCAGTCGATAGTTCGACCATCGTTAATTATCACCTTTTCATTATCATTCGTTTATTTCGCGGAAATATTTACACCGACCGGTACATAGACCGCCATCTTCGAACATAAATTCAGAGGTTACTTGTGCCAACAACGAGGAAGCGACTAATCCCACCCTGTCGGTTCATGCTTCTCTCTTTCTTTCTCTCTACCTCTTTCCTCCAGCTACAGCTCCAGTTCCGTTTCACTTTCTCTCCTTCTCCATTTATATCCCTCTCTTCCTCCAACTTCCCATCTTACATCCCGGTTTTTCGTCTCTGTCGCTCGTACTCTTCACCGCCATTCTCCCCCCTTCCGGAAAATCAATATGGAGTGGCGTTGGTATACGACGTGGTGGCTGCTACCGCATGCTGCTCTCCTCTCCTTTCCCTTCTTCGCCGCGTTCCCTTTAACCCGCCCGTTTCCCTTGTATCTTCCGTTTCGTCGCTCATTCTACGTAGCATCGACCCTCTCAGAGCGTTCTTCCTCTCGCTGAACGTATTTTAGGTCGCGTCCCTCATCTTCACCCCGTCTATACTGTCTGACACCTCATCATCAAACACACAGTGAACTACCCGCGAAACGTGGCTTAGCTAGCAGCAAAATCGGTCATCGAGTTGCTTCGCGACTTTATCCTGTCACCCTATAGGTCAACATCCAACTCGGGTATATTACCGCCACTGGTTGAATACACCGCGTGCGTTGCGGCGAATTATCGCACTTTCCGGCTCTCTCGCCGCGCCATCCACCGACCGTGCTTTGGGTCGCAATATAATTTCTCTGGAGAATACCTTGGCGAACCGAAGAAAGTCTGAGGATAGGAGGTTGGCAAGGCAGAAGGCGGAGCGAAGCTGTCGAGGGACGAGAAGAGCTTTGAGTTAGCTGGGTCTCGTTGCTCGAGACGCGGTTCCATTTTCGCGACGACTCTGACACCGAACCACGCGCAATTCTCGGGTGTGCTTCTTAGTTTGTCTACTGGGTGTTTCCGAAGTAGGTAACTTTCGAGGCTAGGCTTTGGTTATGTTGGCATGAAGGGAGATTCGTGTCAAAGGCTTATCATTTGCATAGTAAACATCGAATGTCTTTCCAGTTTGTATGGTTTGAGCGAAAGAAGCAGAGATAGTAACGGCAGAGGAAAATGTTTCAGGTTAGCAAGCTATTTTTACGGATTTTCTTTTTATTCAGATGTATTTCCAACGATTCAAGTTATTTTTACGGATTTTCTTTATTCAGATATATTTCCAACGATTCAACTCCATAATAATTAACATATGCGGACGAGATATCTCAAATACAAACGTGTAATTGTTTCACTATGTGTAAGTACACCTCGTATATCTACAACCCAATCTTTTTTCCTGTCACGTATCCAAAACACGGGACAGCGGAAAAGAAAGACTTCAAGACTGTCATTTACACCAGCTGTTGCCACCGCGAATGCGACAAACCACCAAAACGTTGCCATCTGCTTTCTGAACCACTCTGTGAACCATTGAAATCTCGAGTCAGTGTTTCTCGATTGCTTCGAATATGTCTTTCGCTCGATCTTCCTGGTTGGCTTTTCTAAGAACTCTTTCTCGGTCGATTCTTCGCTGTCCGTTGAAATTCTTTCGCGACGCTAGTCATTGTCCTCGGGGGTGGTGCGTTTCAAAGCATCCCTGCTGCTCACGGAAGACTGTTGAATGTAGGGTAAACTGTTGAACGTGACACAGTTCGTGTACGCGGTCGCGCGTTTTGTCACGCCGGACAATAGCGCGAGCTTTTCCGCGATCTTTCATCGTTTACGGGCACGATACCAGGAATCGGCCAGATCCTGGCCTTCGGATAAGTATTTGGCCACGCATGCGCCATTGCACGCAACGAACTCGTTTCGATTTGGTGAAGTAGATTTTTATGCGGCTGTGCGTGCTTTTTTTGCCTCGTCACGCTTTCTGCGAACGAGCGTGTTATCGATGCCACGTAACGGTGTTACGCGTAATGAAACACCTGCATACGATAGGTCGGAGCATTCTTTTTCTTACTTTTTTAAGTTTCGTAAAACTTTTCCGAGTTAGAGGTAGAGTTTGCGTGGTGTTTGCAAAGCACTTCGTAGATATTTTAAATACACGCAAGAAGTAATAAATTAGGGTAGTTGGGAATAAAGTTAACAGCTTATTTGCTCTTGTATATGCTCTGCTCTGGTCTACACAAGTAGAATCAGAATAATTGATATAATCGGTACATAGTCGTAATTTGAACTTGTAATATCATACGAATTCTCCCATTAGTTTGGATCTAATACATTTATTACATGTATAGGTGATATACGAAACGTTATTACGAATTGGAAATTTGGTTTCTATCTATAAACTAACAAGGCAGTTACGAAAGCAGTAATCAATTAATACAGTGATGTACGTTGTAAATTCACTTTACTTAATGATATAATTATGAAATCTAATTTATTGATGAAATAACGCGTAAGAAAATGCATTTAAGAAAGGAAAAAAAATTAAATTACTTTATATAGGAATTTCACAAAAAAAGCGGGATGTCAGAACTGTATAGTTACATCATTAAATTTTTATTTAAAACGATTTAGGGTAATGCATTAATAATGGAAGCAAGACGTATAACGAAGCGACAACTTGTCATTCAAGCTCACGAATAAACATCATTGCGAAGAACATTAGCGGGACTTGAATAACATAAATTATCTTATGCTGAGTAAATAAAAAAAAAAAAAAAAAAAAAAGAAACTACATACGTAGCTCACACAAAGCAGTTAATTCAAAAGACAAAAAATGTACAGCTAACCTACTGCTAGGAAATGACAAATTTGTTTCTCTATTATACAAGTATCTCATATACGATATGATAATTACGTTTTACTTGTCTTCTCATTTTCCAATAAATATTACCATTTTCTTTCATTCATCTCCTTCTTTGTCTTCGAGTGATTTGTTTTTAATGTTCGAGTCCTTACATTGAGAATTGCTACTTCGATTCAAAGATCCTATATCCACATAAACGACAAGAGGAACGAGCAATGTATCTACTTTGTATAGAGGAGGTTTTAAAGAGTTTTAATAAAATTCTTCGCTGCATCTGCATAAACGCACGCAGTGTCGTAATCCACTCACACGATCCCATTGGGCAACACGCGAGGAAAGTGTGTCTTCTAAAAATATCCTAACAAGTTCTTCGAACTACTTACGCGTGGGATTAATAAAGTGTCGACCATTTGGAAATATTATGCGCTACGCGGCTTTTTGTTTTATTTATTTTACGATGACGGATATTAAGTAATCGAGCATATCTGATAACCGAAAGAGATGAGAAAAGAAAACGTGTATTGTACACTGTACAATGTACAGGAGCAATAAATTCTTTTACAGCGCTTAAATTAATTCCAAAGGTTGGTCATTTGAGAATAATGTAAAGTAATGTTTGTAGTTGTATGCAAAGGGAAGTGTATGTGTACACTTCGTGTATGTGTATGTAGAAACGAAGGAATAAAAATTTGTGGCCTGGTTCGCAATTTCAGTGGAAATAGGAAAATAAATTGTACATGTGATACGCGGAACAGGAAAGAAATAACGATACCATACGGAAGAATCGTACAGACGCGTTAAACAAAATTTAAAATTGATTTCGTTTGAGTCATCGAAAAATTGTTATCGTATCGTTATCGATTCGTAAAAATTCGATCCCACATCGAATGTCACAAATTTTGGCTCTTTAAGGGAGAAGAAATTAAAGTTAATAAGATCCATAGATTCCCAACGAATAATGTTGATCTCTCGTGCTATTGTCAAAGTTAGATCAATTTCGATCGATCAGAAATTAGATCGATGTTTTTCAAAGGAAAGAGACATTTTAAATGATTGATCAGGTAAGAAGGTCAATATTCGATTTTAAAACAGAAGAGCTCCTTAGTAATTAGTACAAAGTAGAAGGAATAATCGAATTTTACTTTACTCTCTACCTTTACTCGCAATAAAACACGTATGAAATAAGAATAAAACAATACACGCTTTGTCTCTCTCCTCCTTTAATTACCTACCTCGTCTTGAACGAGTAATTATAAAATACGTCTATCGATAACGCCAGGAGAAAGTCTGTAATCATAACGTTTCAATAACTGAGCAGCAACTCTATTAATTTATACGGCAACAGAAATTAGTCGTCGAGCATAAAAGACGTGTAGAAGTTGCAATCGTATCGTGATCATCGTGCAATTTAAATTGCCCAGTACTGCGTTTGATTCAATGATTCCTAGGCGTAAAACTTGACAAGAAGAAATTCGTTCTTATCAAATTGCCACCCAGCCCAGCGAGTTCGTTGAACTCGCAGCAACGCTATCTTCGCCCATTGCTCGTACCTGAAAACACCCATGTAACGACCTAACCCAGACACGAAACAACGTGCACACGTTTACCAATTCTTAAATCCAAATCGTATCGCATACATTTACGTTGTTAAGAGCAAGTCGAATCGATAGACCAGAGGAAAAAATGTCACCCAAACGAACGCGTCAAAACTACACGAATAACAATACTTAACTCATAATTTCACCTATAATACACTTACGACATCTGACAATGGCTGAGATAATTAGAAAAGGGGTAAAAATACAGAGACCACGAAAGACGAAGGATCGACCGATAAGCGTTGTGTGCAGAGGCGCCCTCGATACGAGAGAAAGAGAAAACGAAAGGGGGAAAAAAATCGACCGATGGAATTGCGCTCGATGAGGGTGCACAGGGTAGCTCTGATTCGGTACGGCACTGCGGCATGCGCAATGTACGTAGACTCGGAAGGGTGGTGGTTCGAGAGGTTGATCGTCGTTGCCGCGGTTGGACAGAGGGGGCTACTGGAGCAGATATATCCTCGTGGCGATGGAGGGGTGTTGCGGAGAAGGGTAAATGCGATGGAGGTTCGTAGAGAGGCGGGGGAGGGAGAGAAGGGGAAGGAGGGAGGTAGGTTAGTAGCGAAGGTACACGTTGTGCCAGCCGGCAGTAACGAGAGCCGTGCTTGCCACGGCCCACACGGCGACGTGTGCGTGTGCGTGTGCGTGGGTCAGCCTTGCCCCACATTCAGACAGTAGTCGCGCGTCTTTCGGCGAGGTCGAGCCGGCGCGGCGTTTCCGTCGAGCGTAGCGTCGAGAGAGACGCCGGGGATGCTAGTAGCGAGGAAGTGCCGGCGTCGAGCAGCGTCCTCCCGCCGGTTACTCGCGCGACGGCGCTCCGAGAACGCCGGCAAGGCTTCCGAGTGAACGAACGGCGACCTTCTTTCGCGGCTTACACACCGGCCGACAGCGTTTTTCTGTTTTCCTGCCTTACTAGTCGTCGTGTGCTACACCATCGAGAGAGGGTCGGTGCGCGTGGCCCAAGTAATCGTCCAGTGCGTCGACGTTGGTGCGTGCGTGCGTGCTCGCGTGCCTGTCTGCCTCTTGCCTGCTAGCTTGGCTGCGTGCACGCGCGCGCGCGTGCTTCCATCTATTCGCGTGTAGTAGGAAAAACGGACCGAGGTAGAACGTAAGGTGAAACGAGAGATGTAAGTCGTTGCTCGGTGATCGGGGAACAGGCTCCCTTGTTTGACCGGTTTTCGATTCCTTCGCGGGATCGTCTGGTGCGCGCGAGTGTGATTCCATACTCGAGACTCGTGAAATTCGATTTACGTGGAATCGTGCTGCTTTGTGAGTGCGAGGAAATTTGTGCGATTCTACTACGCATCGATTACGAGATAGTCGAAGATAGTTCGACTCACACAGTGATGTTCTTTGAATAAATGTCTAGTTTAAATGTGATGCTTCGCTTTATCGAGATATTTCGTGGAATGTCGCGTCGTGGAAAAATTCGAATTCGAACGGGTTCGAGGGGAGTGGGAAACAAGCCGCGAGGAACGCGACGCAGAAAAACCGGTCGATGCCGGGGCGGTCGCTTTAAATTCTACGATTTAAAATTCAAGCGAGAGTACCGTTTCTTACGCTGCCCGTGACGCTTCGCGAGATACGAAAAAGTCGGAGAAACTCGTTGTCGTTGGGGGAACACGGAATGCTCGGTATCATCCTCCTAACGACTTAAAATTCCAATGGAATGCTTGTCGGGGGGGAAAGGTTCGACGTTCTTTGAAGCACGGGAATTTCGTGGCCGTGAGAGAAACGGCGCGCACCGGAGAAACGAGCCACCTTTGTGATTGATGCCAGACAAAACGATAATACGCGTTTCTTCCACTTTGAAAGCGAGCTATGCTCGACTTGCCTCCACGCCAGTCTTCCTTCCTGTCGGAAGAGGGGTTAAAACTAAGCAACTCGGGCAAACTTGGAAACGTTGAAAGCTCGAGACGACCGAAACTCTTCTTCTCCCGATCGAAACTTCCTCGATACGGAAAACTCGCGTTCCAACTTGGAAATTTATATGTTGAAATGCCCGATCGATTTTACATTTAGTCAAAGTTTTGCGAAGCCTCGTGGTATGTTACAGTTATGTAATTCGACTTTCCGAAGGAGATATAATTAATACCATATAATTCCATGCTATAGGGGTGAACGCTGAATCGCTATATGTATTATCAGAAGCATTCGTTATACCGAGAGGAATTATTTTTTGTTTTAATATCGATAAAAAGAAACGAGGAAATGTCGAATATAATAAATTTCATGTAACCGCAATTTCCGATTGTAGAAGTCGTTTCTGAATATCAAAAACCTACGATAGAGCTATTAGAACTTTGAATATTTAGAACATCGATGATCATAATTAAAAGGACGCGATGAAAATACATAAGTATACATATACGATCATGTTTATATCTCGATAAAAATCAACATCAATGATTCTTAAAAGCATTTGTATGTTTTTAGTATTTGCAAAAACGACAAATCTAGAATCCATCCTTTCCACAGATACTTTCAAAACTTTCGTTAATTAATTATTATTCGCAGACTTATACGTCACAGGTCATGTTAAATTATCGGAAGAAAGCTGGAAAGAAACATCTTTTTAATCGATCGAAAGTTTTCGTCTCATCTTTGGTACGCGGTTACAGGTTAACATGACAAATGGAAGGTAGAAACGATCGACTGGATTCTATGGTTACGTTCCCTGTAATAAAAATCTTCCGCAATTGCGCCCCGGAAATTGGTTTAGCGGGTCAATAGCACGTTAGCTCAACGAGTTGAAGAGAGGGCACGCGCGTGTGTTCTCGTCGGAACGTTTGGAAATTCCCTATTTTTCTTTCCCTCCCTTTTCTCTCTCGCGTTTGCTCTGGCCAGTCGATCGATCGCAGGTTCGTTATAAATTTTCAGCAAATTTTCATCTCAAAGGCCGAACTTTACGCTGAATTTTATGCCTTCCGGTATCGAATCGTTGTGTTAGAAAACGTACCGCGTAAATCACGACCATCTGTATATCATTAGCCTGTTGTTACTTGATCTTCGCGTTCGGAAATTTCATTTTTGCAATTTCGTGTTCCGTTTCGATTACACGATATCCACCAAAGAGAAACTCTGTTCGAACAACGAGATATATGATTATTTTCGTTTGCAACAGCGAACGTACAATCTTATTTCTTGCTTTGATCGTTAATATTTAGAAATTTTGTTTCACGCGTTTCGTTTCAATAAAGCGAAACATCCCCCGTTTTCTTATGGAATTAGCATCATCTTTCTTTCTAGCAACTGTCCAGCGTCGTTTCAATTATACAATATCCTTTCACGCGAAAAATTACCTCGAATCAATTCTTATCAACGTTTCATTGTCAAATATAGAACAATTTCCATCTTCTGATTTGATTGCAGTTTTTCGGAGACTTACAATTAGTATGGTACTTTTTCCGATAAAGTAATATATTATAATTTATTCATAATTTATCGTTCATAAAAAAACTTTTCTTAAGTAGTTTATATCGTCTTGTTACAAATGTCTTGTGCAGCTTTATTCCATAACAGGGTTAGATATTCTCAGCTCATCGTCACTATCCTCGATTAATTTATCGCCTTTATTCTATTTCAGTACAACGATATCTCTGCAGGATAAACCAGAAACTTTCTTCGAATAATCCTGTACTATTTTATTCCGACATAGAGAATTATTCTTACCGAAGGCAAACATGGTACCCGCAAATCTGAATATAATTCTGGTAACGTACCTAGCGTAACGTATCGTATGTTTTGTTTCGAAACGGAGCAATAAAGCAGAAATTTCAGTGCAAGTTCATTTCGTATACACGAGCTAACGTATACATTTGGTTACGATATCCGTGATTAATCGTTCCTCGTTTCGTTACGCCAGAAATAGAGGCACCAACGCGGTTTCATTGAGAATACGATCCTCCAGGGTTGTTGCTTCGAACTTCCATCTACCGTGACTTGTACATTGTATACGCGAAAATAAATCGCGTAACGCGAACGCTGGGGTCCCTCAAGTGGTTCGCTCTGCTTTGGAAACACGTATTTCACGACTCGTAAGGATTGTAAAAAGAATCGGGTAAAAAAGGGTTTTAAAACACTTCCTTTTTTGATTTTGCTCCACTTTTTATAGTCCCTTCGAGTTTCATTTGCGACGATTTAACTCCAAAAATTTGTTTAGGATATTTCACCGATGTAAAGATAGTTTGAGAATATTTGAACGATTCTTCAAGCACGTATATAAGATATTTCAAGTTTGATCTTTCAAGTTGAATATATACGATTTTATCAGATTTATTGCTGCGATAACGTCATTTTATTGAACTACGTTTATCTAATTCTGATTGATGGAATATAATGTCCGAGCTGTGAGAATTCAATAATACACGACAAGGGAAGGTAACACAGAAATAGTAACACAGAAAAAAAAGAGATACAAGATAGATAGATATGTACTCTAGATAACTAGAACATAAAAATCTACATGGATTACGAAGCATAAAATATATTCCCGAAACCCTTAGTTCCTGTTTCGGAAATACCCTTCACGATTCGTGCGAGTTTTTAAAGCAGATAGTCTATGACAATTTCACTACAATTCCCAATAAAGAAATATCGCTGGCGACTTTAACTTTTTCTCAACTTTTCTATTCACTTTGCCACAATTCTATTCAGAAATAGGCGGGTCCATTTAAAGTTCCACCATTATCGTATTAGAGACCGTTATCTGCAGAATATCACAGGCGGTTGAAGAGCAGGCGAATATAGAAGCGAGTCTCGAAAGTCCTGTAGACTTTTCCGCTGCCCGCAGCTGACGCAGTATCTTGCGACGAACATGTTTGGTATCCTCGGTGAAGCGAGACACAAAATATTTTTTGCATTCGAGGCGAGGACTTAACCTTCCCTCGCGAGAAAACGTTGCAAGTTTCGCGTTCTCTTTTAAAGCGATAAGCTGTTGCGGAATGGATCGATAGAGCGCATAGAACTTCGAAACAATGCGTAAAATAATTCGATATCTTGAAATTGTACAGTATCCTTTATGGTTTAAAAGATAAATGAAACTTCTTTAGGATAGAAGTCAAGGGAAGAAATACCTTCGAAGTTATAGTTAAATTTTGCTATTATCGATCTATAAAATTGTTAATAAAATATTTTCCAAGCAAGAAAGATCGAGCGGTTAATTCTTGTAGACACGACGTTGCTCTTCTTTTAAGGCAACGCGATCGTACGATGTTTAACATACCAAAATTTTCTCGTTCTAAACAATCAAAACTCTCGATACCTAACAGCAATATAACTTCGAGTCATTAACTATCGTCGAACATCAGCTTACTTGTGCTTTCACTAGCTACACGAAGTTTAGGTATTTGTTATAAACTGCCCCAAAGCTGAATAGCCAATTGATCAACTATCCTTGACAAGCTTTAAAAATCGCTAACAAACACAAATCTAGAACAGAATATCGGTCGATACTTTTACTTTTCAAATTATAACTGAGCCTCGTTTTCTCCCCAACGATACTCTTCTTATCGTATTCCAATATATCTTATAGAAGAATCAGAGTCGTCATCAGAAGCACGCTCCGCGCCCTTTTACGCTGTTATTCCCATTTCTACGGCCGCGAACGTTAATAAAGATACCGAAAGGATAATTTTGTCTCGAGAGAATAATCACGATGTTGGTCGGATTTTGCTTTAAAAGAAGGGGACGTAGATCTCGATAAAGCTGGGCGACGCTTTTAACGCCTAACGGACGTTTGAGCGCCGTGAACTCTGGGGCTCGCCGAATTTCTTGCTGCCACCCTCGGCGTTATCTCGAGCGAGCAGCTCCGTGACCGCGTTTAAATTCTGACGAGCAACGGGCAGCGTGTATCAGTGGCAAAAAGCGCGGTGATTCGCAATGGAGAAAGGAGATCGTAGGTGGTTTGATCGCAGCGCACACGTTCCTCGTTTTTTTGCACGTTCCCCGCGGCGCGACGTGACGCGACACTGCGTGATCACCGTACGCATCACCGCGTGAAATTCCGTTTGCAGAGGCGGCGTGATCAACGAGGAAAAGTGTCTTATATCGGCGGAAGGTGCAGCACACGTTGGAGACTGAACGAGTTAAGAGCTCGGGGAGAAACTCGGTACCGAGGGAAGGAACAGGGATGAATAATTTAAACGAACGAATGGGAACAGTCTGACATATCGATTAAAAGAAAGGAGAGAAGGTTTTAGAGAACGAAGAGAGGCTCGTCGACGGAATCACGATAGCTAACGCGAGATTAAAGATACCACTTATATATGTGTATATGGAAATATATGAATATATGATAATTAATTATTAAAAAGAAAAAATCTACTAATATATTAAACGTATATGTGTCTGGAGAAAGAAGAGTTATTATTCGAATCTATTGTTTTATCTACTCGTTCGAGGTTTACACGTTGTCCGATAAGAATATCTATGTTAAGCCTAATGGTGCGCGCAGGAACACGCGCGTAAGTATCAGCGAGAAACGTGTGAACGAGAACACTTTCGAATTAAGGGAGAGAAGAACGACCAAAACGAATGTTGTCAATTAATATTGTATATTATTCAGATCACTTCCGGAGTTTACGATTTCGCCTAGTTCAATTACTAACTACCTTTACGCGCCGTTCCCTCTGTAGCCGTTCTTCGAATTCTACCTCCAGCTTAAGAATAATTTAAGAGAAACTGAAAGAGTCGACAACGAAGGCGAAGAAGAAGAAGAAAAAGAAGAAAGAAAAAAAGAGGAAATTGAAGAAAAAAGAGGAATAAATGAAAAAAGAAGTAGAGGAATAGTGGAGAGACGAAACAGAGAGAAGGGTAAAACGGCCTACAAACGTATTTAGATTTAGTACGCGTCACGGGTCCTTGACCGGACCCTTCCCAATGGTTGTACCTGGTTTAATCTGCAGTTAAGACTTCACCCGTTCAAAACGGAAGCTACGTTCGGTTTCCGTATCATTACGAAGGTAAGGCAGCAGTAGAATAGGTCCTTCAAACACGGTCTTTACGATCTCGAACAGTTTTCATGGTGCTGTATTACTCGTGGTTCCTATCCAACTTTGGATATCCTCGTTTTTAAAGATTCAACGAGGCTGCGCTGTATTTCCTATGGATATGTAGAATGAACAGATAACACTTGTTGCCTCTAAAAGCATCGTTCTTTTTTCTATTTGTGTTTCGTTCGCCATGACTGCGTATCCTTCGTACATAGAGAGGCAGACGGTATTCTTGAAGTAAGGACATCGGAAGAGACAGATTCAACAGGAAAATATTCACGAGCATCGTGTATTATAAATGATTACAACGCGGTGATATTCTCTATATTTAATATATCGTCATTCGTTTCATTTTCGTGTAGCGACCATGTCGTTTGAGAATTAAAGTGACGTTCACAACGACGCTTATGTCGCGTGATTTTAAATGATAACCAATTAATTCAGTAAAACGACTGCCTTTATTGGTAACACAGTTAAGTTTTTCGTGCAAAAAGATTACAAGAACTGTCGCAGACCCGTCTCGTACCATCAAAGAGGAAAGCTCGATGTGGGTGTGCCCTTTTGAACTAAGAACGCGGATTTGTCGCTCACACTTTTCGGTAGAAAAGTGAGGGTAACGATTCGCGATGCCCATTGGCTAATAAATAAAACTATGAAGACAATGCAAAGCAGATGTGGCTCATGGGCATCCTTGTTCATGGGAAAGACTGCTATTTCGCTAGACACTCGCTTTCTCCGTAATTGATAAGAGCGTGCAAAAAACATAAGGACCATCCGTAAGCCGAAAATACTTATATGAATAGGAATGAAACTAAACAGATTCGGTTTATGGTATTTCCTTAGGTTTGTTGTGGGTCAGTGTAACAATGTGTAGGTCTTGGCGGCCAGGCCGTGAGGAACCTCGCAAGGACCATCGCATTTGGCGTAACACATGACAAGCAGAACTTCATCCGTGACACTTACAACGACGAGCTTATTGTTTTCGAGATAATGTGGTTGCTTCGTCGTCTTCTTCGTTACGCGATACAATCGTACCAGTGATTTCGATACGACTGTGTAATATCTTCGTCTCTTCCCCTGAGAAAAAGAATCCACTGTTGATAACGTTTGATTAAACGATTTCGTGGATGGTTGGGCAATTGTTACGTGAGATTAGTGTTATTGGGTTGTACAATGTTCAGATTAATTTTTACGTATTTGTCTTTAGAATGTCGTATTTTCTTATGGCCCAGTATTCTGAGTACTTTGGTATTTCTGAGTGCTAAGGTTACAAACTCCCGCTGGAAAGTTTAACGACGACTATTGTTATATTTGTTTGAAAATTGGAAAAAGTTGCGAATGAATTATATCGTAATAAGAAATTTACTATACGATAATTTATACAATAAGCACACTGATATATCATACCATCGATATATTAACAATTTTAGTAAAAGGTGCGTACAATTTAAAATCCGCAATCTACGTGAAACATAAAAATTGCATTACAAATAGAATAAAGAGTGTGTATTAATCAAAAACACGTAGAATCGTGATCGACACGATCAGTCAAATTAGATTCCTGAAGATCCATTGCGTTTTCAGGAAACACCAAGGAAATAGATTTTTGAAAATCGAAAGTTTCATACGATAAACTATCTTTTGTTCGATGGAATAGGCTTGAAAGTTTGTCTCGTTATAGATTCGATGGTCATTAGCGTCTAAATATCCCTGTAACTATCAGAGTTACGAGAAACTCTTGTTGGGACAGAGTTAGCCAGTTCGAAGCGACTCGTTCTCTGATCGTAATAATTTCTTTGTAGGCCTAAGTTCTCGTTGATTTTCCGGTGATTCTAAACAATGTATACAATTGTTTCGTTTTCAGAGCTTAACGAAGATCATTCGGTTAAGTTTTAGGACGCATACAACATTTTCTCAATTATTCTCTGTCAATTGTCGCTTTTGAAGGAAATTTGTATCATCAAATTATAAGTCAAAAATCAATGAAATTGGAGCGTTTAATTTATTTCTGGATTAGCGACTATTGTTTAAATTTACGATAAACTATATGTCCTATATTCCATGAAAGTTTACCTACAATTTATTAGGACACTTATCCGCTAATAATCGTTATAATACACAGTTGTACGATTAAACGTATCGAACGAAATTAACAAAATCCAGTCGCTGATGAGCGATACCCTCTGGAACGAGTTAATTAATCGTTTATGTGTAACAATATGTGAGCCTGCTTATAAGATACAAACTACTCTGAACTTTCACGCATAAATACACACGCTCCCTGGCAAATATTTATTTTACATGTATAAACACAGAACTATAATTTCACTAAAGCAATCATAAAATATTAAATCGTCCAAAAGGTTTCTTTCGTTTTAGAAGGAAGTAATGGATGCACAACATTTTCTATTTTATATTATTTTGTCGAATTACGTATGATCCATTTTGTTCTATCAAGATGAAGATTACAACGTTCGACAGATTAGGTTTCATGTTTGTATAAAGATGCGACGTTGTAAAAGACGTGTCTGTAAAAGAAAGACACTTTACGTACAACCCAATAGAAATCGAAATTTCTTGATTGCCTTTAGAAGCTCAAATAAGATCAATACGATCAAACGTATAAAACTCGATTAAGTTTTTAATGTCGCTCATCGACGAATAAGTGTACTTTGTAACTCGATTGTTCACATCTCGTGCAAACTAGGAAAACTTTTTTCTTTCAATTAGGGGCCTGTCGACAGGCGGCGGCAGCGTATGGAATCGGTGACACGTGGTCGGAATAATTCCACCATTCCCGTCCCATTCTTCTCTTTATGGTTTCTCCGACACGTTCCGTGTCGCTGCCTTCAATTAACTTTCCGGTCGCGTCCCACGGAAAAAAGGAAGGTTTCGTCCTGTAAGGATTCCTGGACGTTTCCCAGTTGAAAGCCAACAAGGAAAACGCGGTGGAATAAAACATGCATGATCATCTACTTGGTCTGGACCCCTGCTCGTTTCACGCAGAAATAACTCTTCGAGGCACGCTATCGTGTCGCTTTTTGATTAAAATTTATGAAGGGCAGCAGGGTTCACTGCCTCGTAGTTGCAACGTGGACTCGAATAATGGCTCGTGAAAATGTCGATCTCGATATCGCTTGTTCTTTCGTATTATTTTTAAATTGACGATGCCCGCTTTCCATTGTAATTTTAAATTGAGAGGATACTGTTACTGTCTTGAGACACTGTCGAGCGGTAAATTGGATTAGTAAAATGTAGTGGTAAAATGGATATTAATGTTGTTGGGCGTTGAAAACGTAGGAAATGTTTGATTGTAATTAAAATCTCAGCCCGTGCGAATTTTGTTTTAGGTTATAAATAGAGAAACGCGATAGAAATAGACAGATATGTAATTATTTTTCTATCAAATCATATTGATTTTGTCAAAGATCTCAACATATTTTTAGTAATTACAAAGGCAAGAAATGTGAAACTAGAACTAAACGTTTTGAATAATTTGGTGTTTCTAGTTTTAAACTAAAATAGAATAATGTCAAATAAATCGCGAGAGAAGATGATTTGTTCGAGAAACTCGCTCCTTTAAAAGAAGGAAACGTAGTTCGTAAAATATCCCTTTTCCATTGTACATAAAACAGTATCGTTTTATGGGTGAAATAGCGCGATTATGAAGGAAGATACAATAACTCAGCGATGTTATAGCGCAAGAAACCTCTCTGTGATTTATTTGAACGACAAGCTCGATTGCCGCTCGTGAAATTAAGCTTTTGGTCACTTGGCAGACACGCGGCGCAATTTCCTGGTCGCGTCGCGTGAGAACGGAGCGCTTTTACGAGCTTCGCCAGGAAGAAGCCTAGCTCTGAAAAATCGCTTAAACTTGCCAAGACACTTGTTGACATCGCCTTCCGCTCTCTATCGCACTTAACCATCTCTTTTCTTGCAACATGCGGTAATACATCTCGAAATCGTACTCAGGATTGTTAATTATAAGCGGCACGTGGAAAAGACATATGATTAATGATCGATATTGTTCGATGCTTAAACAGTTAACGAATAACAATAGAATAATTACGTAGAATTTCGCAGACGCGATACATGGACATACAGACACGTGTGTATATCGAAGAAAGTGTTTAATGTATCAAATATGACGAAATCGTGCAATTAAAATAGAATAGCTTGAAATTAGCATTTTATATTATAAAGATATTGTATAGTGTTATACAAACATAATCAGTTTTTCCTACGATTTTTGTTAAATTATTTATTTTATTTAAAACGTGACTCGTGTAGTGCAACTCTTTCATTGTGTTAGTACAAATTTACATCAATCACGTAATAATTATAAATACAATAGAAAAATTATTCACATGGACAAATTTTATACACTGAAAATACAGTGCTCGTCTTTTCAATAAAGTTCTTCTCAATGAACTTTTGTTTCTTGAACAAACTGAAGCATCTTGCTAATAAAACAAAGTTTTATCGCCACAGGTCGTAAAATATACGAAATATTCAGAGTGCAATCAAGGAGTATGCATTAATGGTTAAAGTTGGTCGACAGCTATAACCGAATTCTACGGAAGCGTGACAGTAGATAAACCTCGTTCATTGTCAGACAATAAAGCTGTTATTATACCGGCAGCGATAAAGTAGCTAGGATTAATGCAAAATGCATTGACTACACATTCGAGTACGATATTCAACCGAAACAGTTTCTTTAAAGGCTTCGTTAAATAACAGAGATATACTTATAATTGCTGCGAAGGTGCAAATAATTGTGGTATGCAAATCACACGATAGTATCTTTAATAAATTTTAAAAGGAGAAAAAGAGAGAGAGAGATTATATAATTATAATAATAAAAAATATTTTCACAGATTAATTATCAATATAAATTGTGATTCTAAATTAATCGTTATTCTACAAAATACGCGTATGTAATTTAAAATTATGACAGTGTTTAAATATCTGAATTTACAGATACCGAAGTCTTTTTCCACTTGCACAAACATGAAAAATGTAGTTATAAAAATATAAAAGTAGCAGAATTCTCGAAAACTGGGAAGCGAGACGATTAAAAAATACTCGTTGTATATTTAACATTCTGAAAAAAACGATCACCCTCCGTTTGCAGAAATATAAAATTAATAGAAACGGAATATATTAAACTTCATAAAACCAGAAAATGCGGCTAAACAAAAATACACTTTCTATTCTAGAAAGCTAATCTTTCATACGATATGCAACTGTGCTTACTTTAAAATATCTCAGAACGTTTCTCGAACAAAGACAAATTTAGAAGCGTCCCAGGCGACGTGACGGTTCCTTTCGGTTGACCTCGACGAACAAGAGATTGAACGCGCGATTCCACCTGACCGTCGCGTGTAATTGCTTCATGAACATCGTCTGTGATCCAATAGAAAGTGATGCAGTAAGCCGAGATCGGTTTCCAGTCTCCAGGGCATCAAACGAAGTTGCTATCGCGCGATCTCGCCCATTGTTATCCAGATATTTTCGTTCTCTGTGGAACAACATTTTCATTACTCAAACACGAACCGATATCGGGATGATGCGTCGACTATACAGTTCCGTGATATCTTACGAACTCTTCGTTTCGCTTCATTCCGCGTATTTCGTTTGCATCGCCGCTGTAAAATTGAATTCCCGCGAGAACCAATTTGCCTTGTCGCCGCGCCGTCGCTTTCTATCGAGACATATCTGTTCTTGGTTGCGTCTAATGAATTTTTTCCTCTGTTCTGCGAGATTGAGAGCGAAGAAGCGCGCGGAAGAGGAAATTTAGCGATTAATTTTATGAAAGAAAATGGTATGCGATGTGTTCGACTGCGAACAGTCGCGTGTTTTGAGATCTCAAGAAGACTCGCTGAAATTTGATAAGTCTCTCTCTTACATTGTTAATTTTTTACGATAACGATTCGAAAATTCGTCAGCTTGAAAACGTAAAGAAACGTAAAGAAAACGAAAGAACGTGTTTCCAAGTTCCCGAAAATAATTAATAACAACGACAAAGTATATAAATAAGAGTAAGGAACTTTGGATGTCAAGCGATTGAGAGGGTTCAGGGATGATGGCGATCAGCCAGTGGCAAGGCAACAACCCCGTTTCGCGTAGTTGCGCTAAAGCGATTTGACGAATCCCATGCGACGCGTGCCGTGCACATACTGCTTCACCCTCATCCGCTTCTTCATTATTTACTTATTCTCCGAGGTAAAGGCGACTTTAGCTCGAGCACCCTCTTCTCTCCGACCTCGTATTTTAAATATTTGCAATCGATACGGGCGCCGTCTACGAGTCGTTGACTCCTTTTCGCTTCTTCTTCCTTTGTTTCTCTCCTCCTTCTTCGGCCAGACTCATTCTATTTTTGTACCTTTCCGTAATTCGGTCGAGCCCTTCTTTCTGATACTTTTATCTTTTTACAAACATTTCATCTATCCTCGGCTATGGTCCAATTCAAGATTGTGAAAATTTCGTTTCTTTGGACGCGAATGGTTTTGAAAGAGACGAATGGATGCTGAATGGTAACTTGTCAAACTTATCAAATGTAAAATGTGTTCCTCGTGAGACGATAGAAGTGTTCGTGGATCTATCTATAAATACAATTTTGCTTTTCAAAATTTGATTTACCGATTTCGAATATTTTTCATTTTGAAAATTCTTCGGTGAAATCGCCAAGACGAAAGAAGGAGGGAGCTTGGCTACTTGTGTCTGATGGAATTAGCTTGTCTCGTTGACTTCGAGTCAACTTAATTACGTACTATTGACACGGACAGTGACTCTGACCCTGTCGCGTCTTCTTCTACAACCGTATTATATACAATGTACGTAATTATGTGCATTACATGCTTCAAAGTTTCAGTTTCTTCCAGGCTACTCTATAAGAACGGAAATACGGAAAAATCTTGTTTCTATTTTTTTTTTCTAGAATATAGAACTTTTGTGTACTGACTTTCTTCCACTTTGGAGCATGATAAATATAGAACGGCCGTCGTGTTTCATTTCAAGCAACAAGTATAAATTAAATTAAGACAAATTTGATACAAGAGCTTCCTCGAATTGTATTAGGTTGTCCGAAAAGTTTCTTTCGTTTCGTAAGGTGATACCAGATAAGCAACAATTTCTGTTTTATATTATTCTATTAAATTAGGTATGATCCATTTCGTTCCATTTCTATTATTATGTGCATAATTCAATAAATCAATATAAAACAAACAACATTGTGCGTGTATTGTTTCCTTATAAAACGAAAGAAACATTTCGGACAACCTACCTTTCGGACAATATACCGATCATTGAATATCTCTACTTTTCCTTTGACGAGTACTCGCTCTCTTTCTCCCTGTACATTCCACGTGCACTTCGTAACGACGTTACACGTAACATTCGACTCTTGCAACTTACAACCAACGTACATTTCTAACGAAAAAGAGAAAGAATCAAAGTAACCTTGAAGTCTAGGAAATTCGTCTGCAGGAAGTAAAATCTAAGCTTCCTCGAGAAGGATGATATTACTCTCTATTCTCATTGGAAGTCGTTCGGAGGACGCAAAGACTAAGGCGGAGCAGCCCAGTGAGTTTACTTTGGAAGCGAGTGCCCTCTAAACGCTGGAACCGCCTTTATTGGTTCATAAAGTCGAGATACCTTAGAGTTTAGAGTACCGAAACTCCTTTGTTCCACGGGGGAGCACTTATTCCGTGGAGATGAGTTCGATATCGCACCGTTTAATCTAGATTTATTTCACCTCGAATGCGAAGTCGCAACGCCGTGAAATTCTCTCGGTAGCTATGTACCTTTCAGCGAGCCACCGCATCCTGAAAATCTTCACCGCGCCGGAATTACTTGGAACTTGGAACAGTATCCAGCTTAAACGCCGTCACGATTTTCATCGCGGTTCAGCCTCGTCGTCGACCGGATATGGACGATCCGTGGCGAATTATTTCGCGATGCTTTCTCGGCGTTAAAGTCGGTTTATAATTTAGACAAGCGCGGACCACGCATTGCCACGCAGCTAACATCGTTATCACGACAATTCAAATCATATTGTTGTTTTGCCTCGGAGTATCGATATCGTTAAGATACACACAATGTATCGATAAATAAACTCTGGACAAAGCAATGTCGCTGCTACGTGCAACCGTCGAGCGAAGACGAATTCAAATTTTCCGGCTCTCCCCCGATCGGTATAAATAAACGGACGCGATCCTAAGTAGTTCAGTTATGAGTCAGTCGCGCGAATCAATATCAAAGTATCTATCAGTTATCAACGAGTTATCAGCGATCTAATTAGCGATTTACACTGTCTTTAGCGAAGCTGTTAGTACGAGCGATTATTGTCTGTATTAATTTATTTATCATTTTAAATATACTCGACGATTTTCAACAGCGAGTTATCTCGTTACTCGAACAAACCAATCATCCTCTACAGAGACTAAATCCTCTACATTGGTAACCCCGACGTGAGTTGAACACGACTAAACAGTCGTACTCTCTACAAATTTATAGGAAATGGGTATTGTAACAGTAAATTTGAAGATGTGATTTTATAAGCGTGGAAATTAAATGACTGTTGTTGGTCCAAATTTTGAAGAAGTAAAGTTTTACATAAGATTTGATGTACATACGTTTACACAGACTCACGAAATTATTTGAACGCTTTTAGTATTACCATACGTATCTCAAGCCGAAATGTGGTATATACGCGGTTTCGTATTCGAATCACATAAACGTGCATAAGATAACAAAAGACTAACGATTGTATTGCGTGCCTCTGTTGCAATATTATATAACGTCTTCTGGGAACATTAGCTGGAAATATGAAACGAACAACTTACCGGTAATTTGTGTAACGTATACGTATAAAGAAGCAGTTGTTGCTCCTTTCTTAGAGATAAAAGATTTCGTTTATTGTTATTTCTGTTATACCGTTTAGGTTTGACGTTGATGGATCATCGTCTTCTGAAACCGTTATGAAATATGGTAATGGGAAAGAAAATGAAATTTAGGTTGCAATTCCTTTCATAACCTTGACCCTTGAGAAAAAGGACAAAAAATACTGAAATGCAACAACAGCACATTTTCAAATTTATGGTTTTACGTGTTCGAATTTTTCAATATTCAAACTTTTAAATATTCACATCTCAAAATATTTAAATTTTCAAATATTCCAATTTTCAAAATCATATTTTCTGTATATATATTACTTTAACTCGTGGTTTCCTTTCTCTGCCTTTCAAAAAAAGATTCCTGTCAAAAATAAAGACGCGGCCGTCTCGAGATAGAGACGCGTCGATTTCCTACCGTCTATCAGAATCTCCTGGTATCCCTTTATCCGCGCTTTTGCAATGTGATGCAATCCACGGTAAGGATAGGTGTCACTTTGCATCATGCAGCGGCTATTCACTGGAACGTTTCACCGTTATCGCTTTCGAGTCGCTTCGGAGTAGCATGACCGACGTACATATTTGGAACTGTCAGGGTTTCGTTAGTATACAACCATTGGATAATGGTTCCCCATTGACTGGATCGTTTACGTTCGGTCTCGGGTGTCCGTTTCGCAATTCCTCGTCTCCCCGAACGTCAAATCGGCCGCTCGTTAACCGTTTGAAATCTCATACGCGATACGCGCAAGCTATTACGTCGTCGACGTTTGTTTCCCATACGAGTAATTGATCTTTGATGAATGATTGCCTCTTTGGATAAGTTCCTCTTCAGAGAAGAAAAATTTCCTCTTGAGAAATTTAATCTGCTTCGTATAGGACAGGATCAAGAGAAGCAAGTTGGCTGAAGCAAGTTCTATATTATCTACGTTAATCTAGATTGTATTGATAATTAGTAACAATTATTAATCTGTATTTAATAGCGTTGTTAAAGGCTAAGTTTTCGAGGTAATCTTCTGTTTTTTTAATTTCTATATAATTATATATTTTCTTTTATACAAATAAATATACACATAATATTCGTGTTCGAATTGAGAAAGTCGTGTCAAAGTCGTTGCCATACACAGCCGTGGCATGAATCAGGGATTCCGTAGTGTCTCAATCGGCGTTAAGCACTAGCGTCGATTGTTGGGACTCGCAGGAAATGTCCCTGATCTAGAGATCACCTTTGATGACTCCTGGAAGAGAATCGCTAAGTCCCGCAGAAATGCTGATTGGTCATTGTCTTTAGTAAGGCAGTCAGCAACCTTGGAAATTCTCGATCAGGATGTCTCTTAGAGGAGGTAGGCGGGAGACAAGAGAGATCAGGAAGATAATTTAATTTCGAGTCAAGTCAGAGAATCAGAGGAATTAAGATTACGAGTAAAATAGTTGTCAATCAAACAACAAGTGAGAATCAGTGTCAGTCAAGAGACTTATAATGATCATGTCCCCAATACGTTAAATTGGGTAGTGCTTCGAACGTAGACGGCACGTAGTTGTGCAGTGCTCAAAGCTAAAAGGAGTCAGTTCGAGAGCAGTCGAGTAGAGCAGCATTGCGGACCTAACAAAGAAAATGATAAAACTTCTATCTTCTTCAATTTTGAAATGGTAGATAAGACATTTTAACTAAAGAACGTAGTATGCGTGTATAAATATGTAAACATGTAAAATATATCCGAACTAAATGGAAAGACACAAGTATATTGAACTAACCTTTCGTACGAATATATTTCTATAAAATTGCATTCTTTTTGCAAAGATTCAGTTGTCATTGAATTTACCTCAACATCATATTACACGTATAGTAAATACAATTTCGACGTAATTCTCTCAATTTCCTTGTACTCGTCCACAGTCTTGTCTTATACTTTACTCCAGCATTTTTATGCCCTTCTTATTTCTTACGAATTATTCACCAGTTTTTATGTTCACGACTGCATCATATTTCGCGTGAAACAGAATTAAAAGAGGAGATGTTGCTATGCCATAGCGCAATCTCTAGAACCACACGCGTTTCCAGTCGAAATATAATATATTCATACCATACATACTAATTGAAAATGTTGTATCAGTGAATTTGTAAACGTTGCAAATAAATCAAAATAATCCACGTTTACTGCAATAATAAAGTATTACTAATAGAAAAGCATTACATATATATGGAACAATGTTTGATTTACAAATAAAACTATGAAATCTTGAAAACAATATAAGAACAATCAAACTTTGAAGTGTACAATTTTCAAACTATATTTTAACGTTATATTGTCACTTAAATTATCAGGATTATCATTTTTTTTGTTAAACCATTGGCCTAGAAAATTTCGTTTATGCAGCGTTGTGCGACCCTCGATTTCCTCTCGCAATTCGTTTCACAAAAAGAATTCTGCTCTATCCACACTGTCCTCCCCGCCTCGATTGTTCTCTATTTTATCTACATTCCTACCTTCCATCGTCATCTAGTCTGTCTCTCTGTTTGCCCGTTATTTTTTCTCTAGACAATAGTACACGATAGTATATCCGAGGAGATCAAAGCACGGAGCAAGCGTGCTCGTAAACACATGTTCTACCCACACAGATAGCATTGTTCTTTGCTATTTCTTCCTTTCTCTTGCATTTTCCCTGCGTTTTCCCGTTGTCTGGTTTTTTTCTCTACTTTTGCTTTCTTTCATCTCGTAATCGTTCTTTCTTGTCAGTCGAGTTTCGTCTACATGCGTTAATTTTGGACGATTGTGTCTGAATCGAAAGCAAATAACAGCTAGTATCGAAGGTTATTTGAAAAAAGGAAATGTAAGAAAGAATTCTCGAACCATGTAATGAAACGACGAAATCAGATTGAAGGGTTTACAAAAAGATTACGTGTCTAAGATTTTTTCAGATACAAAAAATATATGTTTATATATATATAAATATTTTAATTAATTTTCACTTATTAATTATAATTAGACGTTGTAATTTAGTTAAATACCGTTGGATATTCTGAAATACTTGTTGGAACTGGGACAAGTGGGTTTGGGATTAGTTTATATGCTCTGGGAAATTTTTATTTTTAGAATAATTACGAAGCAAGCAAGGTCGAATTTGGTATAAAAACTTTTAAATCTGCTAATAAATTCTATTCTTCTGAAATCCTTCGTTTTTTCGATATTTCTACGCTTTACATAAACACAATGATTTTCCACACTAAATTCACCAACAGACACATCACGTACTTTGTTATTAATTCTTGCACGTTCCTCGCTGCGTTAATATCGATACCTATAATTCCTGCTCGTTGCATCGATTGTAATTCCGATTCGAAAACAAAGGCAGTTTGTACTCTTGACGAAGTTTAATTCAAACTCTTGGTTAGCATAATTTCCATACTTCAAAAGGATACTTTGAACGTCTAAATACGAAATGATATTTCCTATAATTATTTTACATATATATACACTGCATAGTATATGTACTATTAGCAGAACGTGTGACTAACGTACGTAACGAATGAGCCATTAGTGTTCCTTCATAAGCGAGTGTAATATTTTGATATTATACGACCTACTAGACTTGACTCACTCGCACAATGTTGAATAATTAACGACATCTAAAGTAGGCACTGAAAAAATTATAAGATTCATAAGGGCAAGAAGCCAAGTACGGTAAGAACGAAGTAAAAGTGACAGCCCATTTATTTCACTGACCTCACTGTTATCGTAACGTAACGATTGGGTAAAAATAAAATAATGAAAACTGTAGCGTACTTGAGAAGTGTTCTTCAGATATTTAGAGATAATTTTTTAGATACTAAGTGCTATCCATGATTTTATTACAAGTTTGAAAATATTTATCCTATAGACAAAGGTATATTGAGAGAGAGAGAGAGAAAGAGAGAGCAAGAGATGATTGTTTATTCGTTGAATACATAAAAATTTGAAATGTTTCTAAAATTAATAAAAAAGTTAAAAATTTACCGAATACTAGCAAATTCATAAATTTCAAAACTAAGAAAATATTTTGAGAAATATTCATACGGGAAATTGCTTCCTTTATAATAATCCAAACATTAAATATTTTTTACTTTTTGGAATGATTTTTGCTCACCTATTTTTATATTTGCCGAGTTTCGATATTTACGAGAGTGATATGAAAATGCAAGAAAAGATGTACGAAAGATATTCTTATCTTTTCTATAGTAAGGGGGCGTACATGTAAGTCAGTGGTACTTACCGTTCTGACAGTAATATCATACTTCGATATAAGCTGCTGATACGAGAAGCTCGATTGAATCGACACAGTGGCAAGATTACAATGCTACATTGACAAGGAAGTTTCTTTTATCAGCAGAACTTTTCATATCGCTTTAAATGGAGCTTCTCAACTTTACTCTGTCGCTAATGTCCTGCGATGAACTAATATCTGTAACTTTTGATATTTGCCTGATGTATCGTTGACATATACTACTGCCATACTAAGATATCGATTCACTTGAGAAAGTTAAAAGACGTATTTATATTCCATAATGGTACTTTTGCTCCTCAAGCACCTCTCCAATACTCATTTGAATTTCCGCGTTTTTCAAGCCGTTGAAACGTTCACTTGAGCATTCATATATTAAAAACATATACGAAAATAATACACCTGTTAACATATGAAATTCTTATGATGCCTATCACAACCGTATATCAAGTCTAATTCAGAGATTTATTAATTTACTTATTTGCAGATTTCCTGACAAATTAAATATGATGCTACTTATGTAGACATAAAACATAATATTGTTGCAAATACATTTTGTACAAGTGTTAGATCTGCTTGAAAAGAAGTAAAAGATCACCGATTTCTTATTCATTTTAAATATTAATCAAATGGTGAATCTTCCATGAAATTTCACCATGAATATGTTAAAGGAATTGTGCATAGCTGTCAAAATGAAGAATTATTCGTTTCCATATTTTTCTCCACATTAAAGAAATGTAACGATGCTGTTCAATTTTCAAAATTATAAAACACTCTGCTTAAAGCTGAATGTTTTCTTACAGAATAAAAGAATAATATCAATTAACAGTAGCATGGAACGCATTTAGAAGATTAATTAAAACCGCGATGCCACCCGTGAAAGTAGCAGCGAAATTCAATCGGTTCTCGCGTTTTTTTCCCTACGCGATTGCCACTCGCAAAGAGAAAACGCAAGCACGCCTTCCCATTATTCGCTTCGTTTTGCGTTAACTTGGCCGACTCGTCTCGGAGGCGAATAGAATTAAGCTAAATGAAATTGAATTTCGTAGAGTACTCTTTCGGTCTCGGAATTTTCGATGTTACGCGCAATACGTGACGGAAATATCCCCGTTCGTATTTTTCGTTGACGAAGCGTGTCGCACGGCGAAATGTTATTTTTTTTCTTTTTTTTTTTTTTTTTTTTTTTTTTGTCATTTTTTTCCATTGTTCGGTTGGAATGCTCACGTTTTGTTCCTCGAAATTCTTGCCGGCAAAAATACGCAGATTTGCAACTTTACGGAATTAAAGTTCATATTCAATTCGTTTCAAATAACGCGTTAAACGATGTTAGGACAATAATGAATTTAAACGCTTACTGAAAATTAAAGCAAAATTACGCATAGATTTAATTTATACGAGCGTCTTTGATTATTGTCCCTACTAGAATAAAGCAAAGAGAAAGTAGATGGATAGTTTGATTCTGTTTTAAGAAGGATGATTTCTCCTAATTTCGTAGATCTCATTTTCAAGTAGGATCACCTTCCAGCACGAATAAACTAATAGTATTAACGAAACTTTGCAAGTCACGAATCATAAATTACTAGTAATAATGAATTTCCCTGTATAATAAGAAAACACTCAACGAGAAATCAAACAAAATTTACAAATTACATTAATTACATTATTAAATTACATTACTCGACGTACAATTGTAAAATTATATGAACGAATCGCTAATTTACTCTTATTTACTATTATGCAAAAGGGTTCAGAAAATCACTTGTACGATTGTCAGCGAATCTGAAAAAAGAAAAAGACATCGTAGAAAAATGCGGGGGATTTGAAAACACGGCAATTCCATTTTTATCTCGTCATCAACTTATACGTTCCACTCGAAATTCGGAAACAAAATTCCAGCAACTTTATTACCTCAGCCGACAAAGTATTACAAGCAGACGAGGAGCGAATGAGGGAAAGTAGGAGGCTGAAGAAGATGATTGAAAAGTTCGCGTTCTTCGGCATAACAGTGGAAGGAAGCTAGAGACGAATTCAAATTCCGACAGGGCGCAGACTTGAGTTACTAAGGCCTGATAATGGATTATCCGCGTTACTTTCATCCCCGTTCCAACGTCTCACCATCTTTCTATAGAGATTAATCTTCGTTTAATACCGGTGTCGACGTCATGAATCAGCGCCACGAAACTTCCTTCGTCGCGACTTTCTTTCATGCAAATGCCGGAAGCGTCTTGTAGTAGAAAAGCTTTCCACGTCCGGAATCGTCTGGATTTCTGTCCGTTTCTCAGCGTCAACGTGCCACTTGAGCTCGCGAATCGATCACTCGACCACCTTGCTCCGTCAACTTCCACCTTTTACGATATATAATGTACTTATGTATGTAAGCGCCATGACTCAACCGCATCGAAAGAACATTCAAGTTCAATGTTCAAGTTCAGCTGTTACGTGTATTTCCGAGTTTCGAATGGACTCGTAAATGAATTATATCGGTCATTGTTTTGGGGTTCGTTGAAGCTTATCAGTTTATTGGTAGATAATAAGATATCGACTGTTCTTACAATGAGTATTCTGGCAATATAATTTCGGAGATATATATCTATGATAATGTTGTAGATAGTGTGTATACAGAAGTTGCAAGATGTTTATTGTAAAATGTAGGTATATTCAATGGATAATTAGAATACAATGCGAACAATCATCTGAAAAATAATAGGTGTCGCAGGTGACCTTACTGAGCAGATTTATTAATCTCTGATCTGTGAGATATTATACTTGTATTAAATATCTTGTAGCTTTTATGCACCTTTTCATATTAGTTTCAAATTTGACCAATATAATTATGGTAATCGCGTCTCGTTACAGTGCTAATGCAATTCCAAAATGTTTTATACAGCATATAATATATTCATGGAAAATATTTTCATGAATCACTGTATTCTTATGGGACATGTTTCTTGATCGTTATTTATTTGGAGAAACATATAGACATGAATATGTAAACGTATTTATAAAACATGAACAGATGCGTTTAGTTAAGTTGCATATGGAAAATGAAATGTAGATTAAGGTGAATTATACTTTATTGATTAAAATTTTTGTTGATTTTCATGAATATATCTAAATTTCTTTTAAAGCCAATGAAATTGAAACGAAACGATTCGTAACAAAATAATGTTATCGTTATGTTAAATTTATATTAATTATACGTAACGAATAAATTATAGAAGCGAATGTGATTAAAAGGTGAAATTTTTATTTGACCGATAGTAGCAAATAAAAACAACGTTTCAACAAGAAGAATTACCTTGTGGGAATAAAATCTATATGAGCGTAAATTGCATTAGCATCGTTTCAGGTCAGATTTCCGCGCACATAACGAGACAGCTGTCTCGAGTATTGTGGAAGGGAAAACCAATCGTGGCCTTCCTGCCAAACGGTCGTTTTGCCGTACTTAGATTCCGCCTCGATCGTCGAAAACGCCAGATGCGTTGGATACGACGGGGTAATAAGATTTTCAGACAGGAGATCGTTCCATTGCTTGTACCATTTCACAAAATCTGATGCGTGTCAGAAATTGCACCAACGCGCAACATCTTAACCTTATCCGTTCTTTTTTACTTCTTTTTTTCCAAAACTAGTGACTCATTTATCGAAAAAAACCTTCAACGTGATCTTGGAATTCTCCTGGTTTTCATAATGTAAATTCCGCAATATAAATCATAAAAATCAGTGAATATTTAACAAAATATTGTGAAATGCATTTTGAGTGGGAAACTTATTCCATTTCCATTTTGGATGGAAATTTATAATATATCGTTATTATTGTTGTCATTATTACGGTTTCAGCATCTCTGGTAATTTATCAGAATTTCCAGTACAGAATGAGGCTATGATAACCCTTACGATACAGTGAAATCTTAAACTGAAGTATCGTATGGCGGTACAGATTAATGTTATGACGACAAAGGTGGCATGTAGCCTTTCATTTTTCGACAGAGACTGAAATAAAGCTTCATACTCTGTAACCCTACTTCCAACGTTTTCAACTCCATATCTTTTAGGATTTCGCTGACAAGACAATTTATAAACGTAAATCTTTCATTTGTAATATCTCCACTCTAAAAACCTTGAAAAGAGTAGAAGACTCTGCTAACAATCTTTTACAAATAAATAAATTCGAAGCCAATTTCTAATATATTTCAACTTTACACTGTCCATGTGATCTTCGTACTACGATTTGCTCTATTGTGATGTCTCGACTCTTAAACTTCGAAGTAGGACACTCTGTTAACAACCTCTTTCACAAGTAACTAAATATTTAATCAATTCTCAATAAACTTAAACTTGGTACTGTCGTAACAAACAAACGGATCAGTTAATTTTCGATACAGTTGACTCTATCCTTACTAAAGACTTTAACTCTTTAAGCGTTCTGCTCGAACAAAGCATGAAAGTATAAGTTGCTGACTTATCATTTTTGCAACGTCACACGATCGATTATGTATTTCCGGCTTCGAGATTAACCGTACTAGAAATTACGAACAATTCAGAGTGAGTATTTCTGGCATCAAATACATGTGAAAAGTAGATATCTTTAATTTCTTATAGGAAATAAAAATTACTAATTGATAAATAACAAATTACAATGAATAATACGTATGATGAAAACGTCATTATATATCAAATTTATAATACTATAATGCACAAATGTTTCAGTAATTATTATAATTAAGAAATACTGTAATAGCTACTATACGTATATAATTAATAAATACTACAATACTTACTACAATATACTATACTTACTACTTTTACTTACTATACTTACTTACTTACTATACGATTACTATGTTTAACCAATAGACGAATGACTAAATAGAATATCTACATAAGACGACTCTTTCAAAATTTTCTTTCATAGCTAATATATTTGATTCTAACACCTTAAAGATCAGTGAAAGAAGTAAAAATGACTTTGACCCGATCCATAACTTCGCCATTACCGTTTGAACCTATTATCATCTCCTCCCTCGTCGCTGTTTCCTATGCGATGCCGGGTCGTATCGTTTCTCGTTTCAAGCACATTACAGCAACATATCGAGAACCTTATCGGTGAGTGAATATGCATTCCGTGAAAGGTAAAGAAGCTAACGCAACGCGATGCACATTCACACCGGAAATCGTATCCTGTTGATACGACCACTTTGCATTCGCGATCCGCTTCATGCACGTACATATATCACGATCGAAGATGGATTACACGTTCATCAGAAAAATACCAAGTTACTCGTATTTTTAGAGGCTTCAACTACCTCGCAGAAAGCTTGGTCCAACGTTTCGGTCGTTTTTTGTCATCGACATTTTCCAGCGACTACGGCTAATGCCACGTGAATTATTAAAACAGCAGATGGATTCGGTTCTTCGAACGTAGATTCAGGATCGCTCGAACGGATGTTACTTTAACCGTCCATGATTTCAGCAAGGGAACTTACAAGGCTACGTGAAGCTATAAAGTGGAATCTCTCCCTCGTTTTCTGTTGAATTAATCACATCGAGAGCAGCAATCCCTGTACTGATCCTCCTCATGCATATAAAATCTTCGATATTTGAAAAACTTGAGAATATCTCGAGACTAAGGGGATCGAGAAACGAATCCTGCTGTGAATTATTCTATTGAACGAGTCACGTCGAGTTAGACATAGACAAGAGAAGACGCCTAAAAATAAAATTGTTTTAATTATCCACGATTTGGGAAAAACAACTTTAAATAATCACAGGAAACTGCAAAATGAGATCTACGTTTCGTGTTCTGTTGAATTAATCGTAGAGTTATAAGTTTAGAGTTGTAAGAGAATCGTAGAGTTATAAGAGAATAAAAGTTTATTCGATAGTATTTTATCTTGTTTATTCGCCGCACGTAATCCAGTAATGCAAAGTGTTTATAAAAACAGAAATACATAACTTCCTGTTAATTATTTTGTTAAAAAAAAAAAAAAAAAAACAATATTCTCGATGCTTCAATAAATATAACGTAGGGCGAAAGAGCATTAAATCGCAGTTGACGTGATCAGCTTGATCGAATTCATAAACGATACGATCCATTTATTATTACTGTTGATAAAACCCGCTTCGTTCCATAAGCATCAAATTTTCATCCACAGATTCAGCATGAAATGCCATTTACATCCTTCGTCCTAAAACTTCATTAACAAACTTCACATTTTTCCTGTTCGTTTTTCGCAATTTTCTATTACATTTCGCTATTCCTATTTCTTTCCTCGCGTAACGTTTTGTTGAGTAAATAGTCGCATCGGTTACATCATTGACTCGCTCGTGAGACACGTACAGACTGTCGAGAAGACTATACGTGACTGTAGTCTTCCTATGTCAGTGATCTATAGCGTACCAGAAGAACATTTACGAAGGTATATAATTTCATCCTCTGATCGTGTCTTACCCTTTTAACGATAAATCATGCGTGCGCCCTTCAACGATCGTGCTATCTGATGCGCGGATAATTTTCCCGTTTACTACACAAAAAACGAGAAAGAAGCAATGCCATTGTTTCTTCTCGTCTGCAAATTTCGTGGAGCCTGGACAATCGAAGATGATGTCTGTTCGCGTTTCTTCAAGGTTGGTTTTCATTGCCTAGCTTGGTGGATGGACTTTGGATAAAATACGTGAAATGGAATATGCAAATCGAATTTGCAGATAAATCTCGGCGAAACTCGTTCTTCATTGACGAGTTTTGATAGAGAAATTTTAATTCTTTTCTCGTACAGCAAATTCCTACAATGAAGAGCCTCAGAGATTCACGCAACAAGTACCGATCACTATCAAAATTCATCGAACGTTTGAAAAATCCTTTGATCGGACGTCATACGTAACTGGCTATCGTTTCGTTCGCATGGTTCACCGTATCGTGGCGTTAATTACTTGATTGCCTCAGTTGGAACCGATAATTACACGGCTTTATTGAAATTTTCCGACCCGTTATCAAACGTCAGTGTCCCGTAATACTCAATTTAACGATAAAATCTGGAGCTTCTGAAAATCAGAATTGATCCATATTGAACAGGCTACGGAATTTCGATAAACAGAGATTGATTCACGCTACACAATCGGATGACGTTATGCCACGTCCAATGGGAACAACCGGTGCCTGATTGAAGTGCAGAGCTGCGATGTGTATCTGATTGCGCTTTAATAAATAAGGACTTGCGACATCGAAATTTCCCTCCGCGATAGGAGAACGTTCTCGTTCCACAAACAGCTGGCAACTGTATCTTTGGAGGAAAACTAAGAAAACCATTTTTACGTACGTGGTCGTGTCAAGCGTTGTTAGCAGTTTCTCCCGTTTTGTTACACGAAGCACGTGAAAAATGTAATCGCACGAAAGAGGAGAAAATGCTGCAACGATGTAATTCATCGAGTTCTGTGTTGTGTAGATTTTGTTTTTGAGAAAATGAAGAATAGATAACATCTTATGGCATGAAATATCAAGATAATGAAATATTATGGTAGAAATTCTGGATGTTAAATTAAATGCTGGATTAGCAAATTCTGAAGAATCTATTATTCATAGATCGTACTTCTATTTGATTAAAGATACCTTTTTACGTAAATACGAAAGAAGAGATTACGAGTTATTTGTTACATATAAAACGATGAAAGAATAAGAAGAACTAGGAAATGCTAATATGTGAAAATCCAATGTATACGTATCGATCGCTTAAAATTCAATTTCTACAATGTTTTAGAACGTCCAGATTCTTCTTACAATCCTTTAGGATTTTTAATTTTTAATTATTTAATTTTTCAATGAAATTAAACGAAAATAAGATATTCTCTTCACGCTGATTATATCGTTAATTTGTTAATTTATCGTCGCCAAGAAGAACGATAGCAGTTAAACAGTAAATTAAAACAGCTCTTACCTTCGTTAGCTGTTTCGTTATCGCGAAGCTTGTCTCCTCGAAGGTACAGTATTATTTCTTTTCTGTTCAAACAATCGATTGATGCGCTACGTCTCTCCAGTCGCCTCTGTTTTTTCCGAGCACGACGCGTCCATTGTCTCAAGATGAATGATGTCACGGAGAAGGCAAAAAAAAATCCAATTTCGTTGGAGAAGCTCATCGATCTTCCTTCGCTGCCTGCTCCCTTCGGCAGCTACGCGTCCCGCAGCCTAATAAATTGCAGTTGTACGTAGATCGTACCGATGTAATTGGACAAAATACCGGGACGAGGCGTTAAGCAAGGGTTATGGGTGTTTGGTGAGCTCTTGCTGCTGGTCTGAGAAATTTATGATGTAATATAATGTAATATAACGTAACGTTTCGCTCTGAGGAAAGTTCGGTCGAGCATAAAGGGATTATTTGGAATTCTAATTGCGAACTGCAGATCAGTAAAGTTCAGTGTGAATTAGACGTTCACGCTTTTCGTTCACGCCATCGAAATTTGATATATTCCTGGCTTCCGCGCGAATATTTTTCGTATCCTGTTTTAAGTCTATTTTTCAATCTGATCTTTTCACTTTAAGCTTTCTTTGGAAAGTTGGAACATTTTGTCAGATTTCTCGATAAGATACCTAATCTTGTTGATTGTATATTTTTACTTATTTAAGCATAACTTCGTATCTGAAGGAGTTCGATCTCCATAAATACAAACTGTGAGGCCGTCTAATCGAAGTAGAAAAATCACGATGACCGGATTTACATAGTTGCACGCTCTATTTAAAGCACTACTAACAATGTCGATACGAATGAATAAAGATGCGAATAAATATGAATAAACGAACGACGAGAATCTATTTACAATTTGAAACTAATGCATCACCTGAAAGTATCCTTACTCGCACATACACTGAGCACCACTAAAAAAAAAAAAAAAAAAGTATCGAAAGAACTGTTGCAAAAGTATCCTTTCAATAAGAAATATTAAAGAATATTATCAAATGGTACACTTTCTGGTAGATAATATACAATATCAAATAACGTTCGTCAAATATTTTCATTCCCTCATACTCTTCTGTTATCTTGTTACGTACCAAATAATAGATCTATTTTTAATTATCAACTATCCATATCGTGCAACTCATAATTGATGGAAATATACGTACTTAGCTCGTCGCAGCTCTGCATTCTTATTTTAAATTACACACCAGTCTGTCTGGTTGTATATAGCGAAAAACTAAACTAGCAATCGTGTAATATAAGTAGAGCCAAGCAGTGATCGATACGCCTGTCACCTTTATACATTATTCAGTCAACATGACCGTGTCGATAATTGGCACAACGTTTACTACAACGCTTCGATTTCAAGCCAACTCCTATTCATCGAGGTGTTTAACTTTTAATCCGATAATTAAGAGTAACGGCTTTAGAAACTTTCTGTTTTCTTCTTTCCATCCTTTTTCCTCTATTTGTTCGTAGTCAGGTGCATCAAGGCTGAATGGAGAGCACGACAATCCGGTCACGTGCAGGTCTCGCGGCTACGTGGCCGTACTCGTAATTTCCGAATTTAAGTGAGTCACTGAAAAAGCACCAGGATGAAGAGGCTTCCCGACGACAAACAGGACAATCCGTATGTCACTTGAACCCGTGTAACTATCAGCCACTAGAGTTCCAATTTTTCTTTTTTTTTTCCCGCGTTTTTTTTTTTTGTTTTTTTTTTTTGTTTTTAGAGGAAATAGCGGGAGATAACGAGAGATTTCGAGTTCTAAAGTTCCGTGAACACGATTTTGTGGCGAATTTTTAGTGGTTCTAGCATTTTTGACTGAGGTAAACCTCGTTGTTGGATAAACAGACTTCAGCCAGGAGTTTACTGCTGCGTCTTGAGAAAGTATTTAGAGCGTTAAAGTATTGGAGAAATTATGAAAACTGTTCTAGGGAGGTTTGGAAAGTACGTGTTAGGATGTGGTACTTAAGTACCGACTTTGAGAAGATAACGAAGCGTGGAATTTATTTATTATTTGTTAAAGCAAAGTAAGATTCTCTGTCTGTGATTCGTATGAATAAAATTTTACGATTTGTATATGAGACACGCCCTCGAACATTTGATTCTTTAATGTAACTATGCATAAATCCACGCAGCTACATTCTAATTCATAATCAATCGTGAACAACAAACTTTTGTTTTTACACCGTTATACACTGGCACATAGTACTTTGTCCAATTGAAAATTAATTCATTCGTGAAGAAAAAGGGAGAATTTCTGCTATTAATATTCAACGATGAATTAATTCAATAACCACGATTGGCATAACGAGCTCGCGTTAGTTTCGAGCGAAGTAATTTTGAACCGCAAGAGGGAAATTAACTCGTGCCAGTTCTGAGATGTTTCGTTTGAAGTCAACACGAAGTCGTAAAACTTCGAGATTTAGTTTGAATGTAGTTTTATGTTGTAATTTTCGCAGCATACAGCGACGTGTATAAATTTTGAAAGCACAGCTTCGATTCTATCATTTATTCACAGATTCGATCATAGAGAAATACATGTTCTAGTGTGCTGGACAACTAATTTGAAACTCGAGACGTACTTATGTGCGTGTTAACAATGAGAAATTGTTAAGGTCCTGCATTTCGTGCGGAATGAGAGACGTGACGGTATTGGAACTTTCGAAATTTGGCTTGCCGTATTTTCTGACTATTATTCTGTGGATCTATTATCTTCAAATCCGCTACATAGTTCTTCGTCTGCTGACTCAAATATCTATAAGCTTCTCTCGTTATAAACATTTTCTGAGAAAAGAAAGGACTGTAACGTTTTTCTTCTCGTATTAGATATTGTTTAAATATTTGTTCAATTATCTTCGAAATGTAAGCTCTTTCCATCATTTAAATATATTGAATTCAGTAAGAAAGTTACGTTTTCTGTTCCTTGGCAAATAGATTCAACTTCAAACCTAGTACTTTTTAATAATAATTAATTTTTACATTCCATATTATTTAACTGGAGATTGATAACGTCGTTGTTATTTCACGCCACTTTCCTTTACCATATTTTCATACAGCAATTTCGTGTATTATATGAAACAAATATTTTATAAAATTTACGTATTATGAATATTGCAAACTCGCACAAAATTTTGCCTTTAAAAAAAAAAAGAGCCTTTAAGAATTAAATTTATATTTTTCTACTTGTTACCTTTAAATAGTTCTACATTTTGTATTCTCTTACATTTCGTATCATTTAATGATCCTCGTCATATAACATACGAAACACAGTACACAAATTTAAATCAAATACCATAAGAATATTTAACTCGATTGAAATCAATTGGAAAATATTATAGCATTATATGTGGTCAAATGAATTGAAGATTAAATCAAAACGTAACGTTTAAATGCGTGATTAGCGAACGTTGTTATTTTAACGCGAATGTAACCGCTTTAAATCATTCCACAACGTGTTATAAATGCTAGTTTCGAACTCGACTCGAATTAAACGCGATTATAACGTATTGGTAGTTCGAGAATCAGCAGAAGCATCGCCAAATTTATTCCACGTTGATTCTCTTAAATTCAGAGAATTCATTGAGCGTTCGCGCGTACACGTGTACTCAATGACGCGTTAATTTCAGTCCGGGCTACGTGTGCACTTTTCAGCCAGATTTTATGGCAGCAAAAATCCTAACGCCACCGATAATTACGCAACGATAAATGATATGTACCTCGCCCACTGTTACATCGAAATACATCATTGATCAAACTGTCACTGAAAGGTATCGATATATTGGGCTGGCAACTAAGTGGTTGCGGATTTTGTCATTAGGTGGTATTGACAAAATTCGCAATCATTTAATTGCCAATCGAATATATGAGATTAGTTTCGAGATCAACTTGTCTTGCATATAGTTTGTAGACGTTGAGGTTATTAGATGTATGTGAATACAAAGGAACGTGTGGATAAATTGTAAGGTAGAAAATATATTTTAAATACTAAAGTGTAAATACAAGTCGGAATATAATTGAGCTGATCCAGATCCGCGTGTTGGCAATGTTACCCTATGACTGAAAACCCTGAAGCCATCGTCACCTGTCTACAGTTTATGGTTTACCTTCGTCCCAGTCTTTTGTCTATACGCTGTCGATGGCTTCGGTGCTTGAGAAAACTAAAAGACCAGATGTAGAGTTTTCTTAGAAGTGGTGACACTTCTCAGTAGAGAACATCTCGATGTATGTATTAGATTGTCCGAAAAGTGTCTTTCTTTTACAGACACGTCTTTTACAACGACGCATCTTTATACAAATTTGAAACCTAATCTGTCAAACACTGTGATTTTTATCTTGACAGAACAAAATGGATCATACGTAATTCGATAAAGTAATATAAAACGGAAAATGTTGTGCATTTATTATTTCCTTCTAAAATGAAAGAAACTTTTCGGATGACCTAATACATGTTTAATATCTGCGAGAAATAGGAAATTGTTGCACGATTGGAAGACAATCTGATTCGAAATTCAACGTGTAAGAGATCAGTTACTTTCGCTCGCGTATTCTACGGCAGGAAATTCTACAGAAATTAATAATCTGAAATTAATAAATTAATAGTGTAAAATATCCGATTCAACCTTAAACTGAAAATGTTTTGATTGAAACGTTAATGATTGATTATCATTAACATTTAAATCTAATTAACATTTCGATGAAATAAGAATTCTACGTATTTTCAGTCCATTTTGAAATACGTAATTGTTGGATTTATTTCGTGCAAAAATAAATAGTATGAGTTTTTATTACGTAGTTTCTTGCAAATTATGATTCGTTCTCTTTTGCATTGATGTATTCAAAAATATGCTACAATGCACATTCCACATTGATGAAAACGAACAGAGCTAATAGTATGTGCAAATGTTACAGGTGCAGTGTAGTATAAAATGTAATTACAAGATGTAATTATAGCTTGAAACGATATAACTCGATGTTAATAACCGTATTAAAATTCAAAAATTCGTTTGACCTGTTATTGCATTGGCTAATGTAAAATGAAGAAAAACCTGTTTATAACGATGAAAAATAAGTGAAAAATAATTTCCTGGATAAAATACAAAATTGTACCATCGTAGAGATTATGTCATATATATTTTTTTTTTTAATTTTTACTTTAACAGACGAACAGACATCAATCTACAAACGTACATTCCAGACGTTAAGATGGGTTAATGGTTAATAAATGTCTGTGATTAGAGGTTAATTAACATTTCTAAGGAATGGCCAAGGATGTGCTTTTTCTTCTCGATTTTTTAAGGATTACTTCGTAAAAGATTCCGGATCACGATACAAACGAACGTAAAAGAAATCGAAATTTCTCGTTAAAGATAACGCAAAGTTAATTATCCCATTTGAATATCATCGCTGGTGCTCGCTTAAAATTCATGAGACAGAATCCCTCGCGTCTGTGTCACTTCGCGAGTTAACTTTTTACAATAACGTTACAGTACCTTGCACGTAACCTGGCATCTTGGTCTCGAGTGACTGATGAGAATCACGAAGTAAAACTTCACCTGACAACGTTGAAGTTTAGTTAAAGTATTATGGTTGCTATCTCTTACGAGAGTAACCCGTCCAAGATTCTAGAAAGATTTATTATAACTATGTTAAAGCAAAGAAAATGGTTAAAGCGAGGAAAATATTTTCGTCGAATTATATCATTAATTATTAGAACATAATTAGCTTCCTCTTATTAGCTCGTTAATAAATCGATATATAAACTAACACAATACTCTCTCTCGGTGTACAAAATATATCTAAACTACCAGTTAGTAATTTCTTTTTCTTTACCTGTATGATCATTTTTACAATTAGTAATTTCTGTCGCGTGAACACGATTAAAATTCATAATCTCCGATTTCGAGTCCATTTTAAAGTCTGCCGATATAGACCAAAGTTCGTGACGCAGCAGCTCCATTCTTCTCTCCAAAATGGATCTTTTACCCACTGTCCATTGAACCAGGTCGATTTAATCATTCTTCCACTGAAGTAAATTCTTAATGGTACGTCTTGACGTGACCAATCGAACGGAAGCGAGACGCTGGTTTAGCGAACACGATCACGACCACATTGATGGGTCTTAAAAAAGAAAACCATGTCACAGGTCGGATAAAGCGGATTTTCATGAAGTATGAACGGTATTATAGGAGCTGCTGCTTTTATTCCATTCCTTGCACCCTCGTTCTCGCTGTTTTTTCCTGTCACATCTGTAATAACGATGTTATTTTTCTTCGGTCACCGCATTTCCTTCGGTCAGAAAAAAAAAAGCACACAGTAAAGGCAGCTTCGCATCGTATCCCTCGATTGGCCTTTATCGGTTACCTTGCAAAGAAATCAGGGTGTTCGCGCATGAAATCGCTGTATTTCTGGTCGACGCATTTAAAGGAAACGTTCTCGCTCGTTAAATTTTCTCGGAATTACTCACGAAGGTTTTAATCGAGATCGCTGGTCTTTCTTTTGCTCAGTGCTGGCTACACTCTACTGCAATTCCCTTTAATGCAACTGAATATTCCTAGTGCGTTGAAGTATTGAGTAAAATTAATTTTTCTTAAATAATTATGAATTATTTGAGAAAATTGGCAATGAGTTTCTCTTCCTGAATGTTAGAAGATTTTGTAAGGAAAGGGAATGGAGTTAAGTTGAAAAGAATTTCTATTGATCATGGTATGTGGTTACGTTTGTCTCCATAGATAACTTTTTCTTCGCTTAACGTTTTCTAGACGGATTTCTCCTTTAACAAAGAGCAAAATAATGTGACAGTATAAACTACGTGTATAACAGACTCAAGTTTGAAAAATATTGGATCATCATGATTTTTCAAGTGAGATATTTATAATAGGGTCTCAATAGGCTTCAGTGGTATCAGAAAAATTATAACAATCCAGTGATTTTCCTAACATTTATCTCGGGACGTACCGTACCATTAATTTCATAAGGTTTGGCGTCCAGATACTTTGTGATGTGTAATTGTGTATTTTGCAATCTTTTATTCAACGATACTATTGTTTTGAACATCTTTAAATCTGAATTTTTTCATTTTTTCTTCAGTCCTTCTGTCAGTTGTTAATGGTAAAATATAAAAAAATACAAGATTTTTAGACAAACTTTTTAATTAAGAGCAAAGAGCAGAGAAATTTTTATTAAACAGTTGAACAAGTTAAAAAACGACCTCAAGTGATTTAATGAAACTTTTTGGCTCTACTGTTGTACAAATATGCTCCCAGGTGGAATTGAAAATGGAGATGAAGTCTACGATGTGAGAAGAGTAGCCGAGATTTGCGCAATGCGCCGCAACAAAAGGCGAGAAAACGCAACGGGGTGACGAAAGAAGCGCAGTGGGATGCAGTTTTCATAAACTTTTAGCGGAAAGTTTGGACGACGTTAATTTAAATGGCCAAAGACATTTGCATTTTCTCACTTTGTCGGGATTGCCAAGTACCGAGAAGCAGTTTTTAGTTTTTTGCTGTTCTCTTAGTACAAATGTAGCTGCAGGACATTAAAGATAATGAGCTTTGAGAATGTTCGACATTTTCTTGTTAATCGTTTCTAACACGTTATCGATAAAATGTTCAAATATTTGAATTACGGTAATATAATTCAAATACAACCAATGACAAAAATTCTGTTGAGCCTGAATAACCTTGATAGCCAATAAAATAACCTCGATAACCTCTATGTGACTTTCAAAGAATCTTAGAAATGATATAATGATACAATTTCGATGATACCGGTGTAGCTTCCCCTTTTGCTCTTTCGAGGTAATAAATTGAACTCTAAATTTTAGCTGTGAATTTACAGCGCTCGTAAATAATACTTCGATGATTATGATGTGATCTTTCAGTGACCCTGGCTTAAAGTACTCAACCTCGACGACTCTACTCCAACCTTTAGATAACTTTGAAAGACCATGCGCATAAATCACTATGAACCCTGCGTGACCTTTACAAAATCTCGACTATTAATATCACCAACTCGTCGATTCCCGATACTCAATCTCAATAACTCCTACTGATTTTGACTACTAATCGATCATCTTTCATCTATCGTGAAATTATTTGGAATATGTGTATATTTACGTAATATCAATTGGCCTCCAATTCGAGAGCTGAAAATCGTAATGTAAATTGAGATTATGAAAATTCTACAAAAATATAATGTATCTTTTACAATAATAAACGCAGAACTCTGTTTTATGAAAAGTGGCATTGACGCCATTATGATTCTTAGCCTGACAATATCACTTATTTGGAAATTAATATTTTTGAAAATTGTAGATCACGAGAAATTGGATCAGTTTCTTCGTAGCAGCAATTAGAATTTTAATACGAGAGAATAAATACCACTGTATTGCGTTCATAAGGACATGATAAGTAGTAATGTAAACGAAACTATCGACAACGAATTTTTGAAATGATCGTCGAAGAAGACGACAGCTTTCGCGGCAACCTAATACGAACTTGGCAAGATACTATGATAGCACGATTGATTAAATCGTGATGAAATTCCTGGCACAAAGGCGGTGGCGAAGTATTTTGCAAGCTCCTAAACTATTATGCTTGTAGGAAAAAACTTTCTTTCAAAAGGAACTTGTGCGCTCGCAGGAATGTGGCGTCAGTCCGTTAATTCAACTTCGTGTGGTAAGTATGGAACTTCACGAGCGTAGATTGCCTTTAACCATTAAAGGGTTTTCACGTGTAACCGAAGTGAAGCTCTCCCCTAGATTTCCTCACGCGTGAAAATGTTTTAGAACGCATTCTCGTTGCGTAATAGCTGCAGACAATCACGAGCTTAGCTGACAGCATGTAAACTTAATATGAGGCTCATGAAGGTATTTGAACGCATATCGTAAAGACTTTTACTCGTATGTCCATATCGTATGTATTGTAGAAAACATTTTAAGATTTCACTTGTAACGAGACACGACTGTCATCGTTATATCGGTAAAATTTTTAACCAATCTGAAAATATGTGTAGGAGCTACAAGCTATTTCTTCTCAAACTTTTGCCTGTCAGACTCGTTTTTTCTACTGTTCGATGGTGTAGACAGTTATTTCTTTTCCTTTTTTTTTTTTTTGTGAAGACGACGGTATATTTTGTATGTATTTTTTTATTGTTTTCAGAATGGTATTAAGGTGTTTTCGAATAAACCGATTAACTTGGAAGATATGACAACTTTAATTTTGTCGATAATAATAAATAATATGAGTATGTAATGAGCATCGAACGAACATTTGATAAAAGTTTTATAATACTTCGTAAAATTTGTATTTCACGTTGAATAAATATTTGCCGTAAATCTTTACGCAACGTGGATTGGTTTTATCGAAATTTGAAATGCAAAACGTTCGAATATGAAATTTCGTTTGCTGATTTGTAAAATGTAAAATTGAGCAAAGGCGAATAAAAATTAGAATGATCGATTAGCTCGTCCAATTCTCGTTAGGAAATTTCTTTGCCATTACTTTGAGACAAAGCTATCCTTGGTAGTTGTCTGAGAAGTAAAATAGTTTAAACGTGATTATTGGTTGTTCCATATAAAAAGAAAAAATATAGATTGCGGTATAAGTTCGTAAACTTTTGTTTCGTCTTAACAGAATCGGTGAATTATTCAATAGCTAGCATCTAGAATAAACACTAGGCCATAGTTGTATTATTTATGAAAGCTTGGAAGAACTTTTTGACTGACAGGTTACGAGCAGAATAATTGTCCTTAATTGACAGAAGTGTATCAAAGTGTTTAAAAGTAGACTACCGTTTTTAAATATAGCTGAAAAGATTAAAATTGCCTTCATGGGCTTTCTACGTTCTATTAATTGTAATAAATAATTATCAATAATATGTTCGTTGTTGCACATAGAATTTAATAAACCTGTATAAAAATTTCAAAGTTGAAATTTCACCCTTAAATTTCTTCGAAAAGAATTTTTCTTTCTATTAGAAATCCTTAATTATACAATGTAACAAAGACGTTTAATGTAATTAAGACGTAAAAATGTCGCGAAATTTTTCCAGATTTTTTCGAAAATCTATAACAGTAAAAAGAAGAGTTAAATTTAGGTATAAACGCCCCAGTTTATTTAAATGTACGAAAATATGTTTTTCTATAGAGAATTAATGGCGCGAGAGCGCTTCATCGGTTACGATGATGCAACGAATAATCGAATATTTTACGCTTGTATTGTTGTATTTTTAACAAATTTGATAAAATATACAAGATGCCTGCAGAATATAATGGTATGAAAGAGAACATGGTTTTGCATACAAAAAGAAATCGAAAATATAAAATAAAGTTTTGTTAAATCAAACTATATTTTATTAAATAATAAATAAAGCTCCACTTTATGAGATATCCTACATAATATCTGCCAAATTACAATTGAATGGACGTATTTCACAATATATTCTATCAATTTGACGGTTCAAAGATCAATGAAATACTCCAAGTCTTACGTTCTCATTCAAATAAATCGAGAAACATTTAATTTTCATTGCGCACTTTCCTGTTCCTCCACTGCGAATTTCATCCAAACTCGGTCGTTGTGAATTCGTCTGTTCATTAAACTTTATCCGGGACAAAGGAAATTCCCAGGATGGAGATTCCTCAACTTTTCTTCTGCTCGTACATAGATCAAGACCTTCGCGCTCGCCCACAAAAAAGGAAAAAGAAAGAAAGAAAAAGAGATTGTCCTGCTATCGTTCATTTCGATAACAAAGTACGTACACGCGTCTTACGTATATAGATCGCCTGACAAAAAGTCATTTCTCGATCGTGGAACGTGTTTGCATTCACATTTTAGAAATTGCCGGTCATTTGGTTGTATCGCGCCGTTCCCAAGAATACATTTTCGAATGCGACTTTCGAGCGATGTGATGTAACAACACGCAACAACAATCATGTTCGTTTGGAGAACGGTGCACGGAAATAATGCAACGAGTCGATGAACAGCATTGGTCGAAACAGTTTTCAAACCGACGGATGCAGAAAGGCTTCTCTCCTGCATTGATCGAATTTCAAAGATTTCAAATTTCAAACTACCATCGTGAAACTTCGAAGTTCGCAGTTCACACTTTGCAGTTCGGATTTTAAATTTCAAATTTCAATCTCCAAACTCGGAACTGTATGTTTTATACGAAACAGTTTAACTCGGTGTGTTGATCGGAAAATCGTAAAAATTGCAATAATTGCAGAAATATTCTCGTGATCTACTAAACGAATCAATTTGTCCGGTATTAATCCGCTTCTTTCCTCATCTATTTAATAATATCGAGTTCGTGGCAAAATTATAGCGTTACTATTAAGATGCTAAATCGTTGACAACTAAACATTCTTACTTCTTCCCCGCCTACCTGTTAATCACGTTGGAATTGGAGCGTTGCTAATGAACTTGAAACGCGATCTAAAGCCTGTTCTCTCTAGACAATTACGTAAACGATGTCGGTTTTGGGTCGTTAAATTGCAACAAATTTCAGAGAAATTTTCATTTCTCACTATATCTCGAAACGAGATGTTTAATAATTCTACGGAGACTCGCGTATAAACAAGATTGCGCAATATATTGATTCGAACAGTGATCAGTAGACTACAGATATTTATGTCTTTATGGGAAATCTAAGGATGGGAAAATGTGCAAAATATCCAAACCGAAATATTCAAAGTGTAATATTTAAAGTACGAAACAAACTTTCATTTACTTTCCGTTTCTTTTGTTACGTTTACGTTACAAATATCATATATACTTACAATGATAAAAACAGATAATCTACAAGCGGATAGGTCTCTGGAGGTTGCGCATTTTTCATTGGAGTTTTCTAAAAATTTATATATTGGATTGACAACTAAGTGATTGCGGATTTTGTCATTAAGTGGTATTGACAAAATTCGCAATCTCTTAGTTGCCAACCCAGTATAATCGTACCGTAATATGCAAGTGCAGTATCACGTACTATCTTGATGAGTCAATACCTGTACACGTTCATGAAATATTAGTAGATTACTGACACATATATATATATGTTTGCGCAACAAATTAAAGACACCGAGTTCAATTATTTTTCAGACGGACAATGTATATTTTACATCTTTCTCATGGCCAAGGATAGTTAATTGGACTATTGGAACAAAGAACTTCGTTATCGATTAATTTCGTGATCAATTAATTTTAGAATAAAAGTAGAACAGATTGATTGTCGACGAATCGATTTCGAAGTGAAAATTGCCGGGATATGTAGTTAGATGTTTAAAGGGGCTTTTATCAGGGGTCTTTCGTCCTGAACACAGGGATTTCTTGGAAAAAGCGGGTTCTTTTCGGCTTCTACCGGCCACTACAATAGGATCAGATCTTTTTGTTTGATACCATGTAGCCGAGGCTACTTCTTACCGTAAGCTGAACTAGATTTCTACGAACTCGAACTCGTTCGTGACGTATCTTTCATCCGATTCTTGTTGATACTACGCATGACTGTTCGAACTTGTCAGTTCCCGTTTTCTCGAAGGCAAAGTCATCGTCGAGCGATCGAGCAAAGACTGCGGCGTGATAGCACCAAGTTATTAAGACTATTTTTGGTTCTCGTTGCGTTTGATGCAATCGAAAGTCATGTACTCGTTTTTGCCCCGGTTTCAGATAGATTCGCGAGATGCGAATTTTAAACTGTCCCGAGTATAGAAAGTCTCGTTCTAAATTACAGATTAAGGAAACTTTAAGCGAAGATCTCAGCGATAGTAAACAAATTTTAAAGATTTTTCCTTTCTCAACGACACGATGTTCTATCGCAAGAACTAACGTTCACAATGTTTTCAGCCTTCGTTAACGTCGCTAATAACTACATATGTGCAATTAATGCGATGTTCAAACTTAATACAAAAGTTCCAAAGTAAAAGAATATTATAATTAATAGAAGGCAAAGATAATCTTGATCATTCGTTTCTAATGAAAGAACACTTTTAAGAAGCGAACCTCTGGCAAATCGACGAACGACAAAGTAAAATTTGAAATGAATTAATTCCGTGATATATAATTCCTGATCCTTAATTAGTCGTTCCAATAGACCGAAGCAAAAAGGTAAAAGTGGAAGCTTATTTAAATTGAAAACAAAGCTCTATCTTCAGGATCTAATTCCATTTTATGTATTAACCTCACGTTCTTCCTTTTAATATTTCCTGGCTATCGTAAATGCGAAAACAGAGATACTTTTTTAGACTGTATTAGCGTATTACGTGCGCTGCATCGCCCATTCAATCACACGCGCAGTTCGAAATTCTATGCAATTAAATGGAAAAAGTAACTTGCTATACCCGAGACCGAAGTACGTTAGTTGTCCAAGGTCACTAGGCCACTTCCTCCACGCCACATTTCTATGCACTCATACACCGGCTTCTCTTCCTTTGTATCCTTTTCTTATATATCTTCAAAGAACACCCATCGATAAAGTTTGGTGATATATTACGAGCGCATCTTTTATAAACATAAAAATATCTCGTGCTCCATTATCGGAAAACGACAAATTTCCGAAGGTATCGTCGCGTCCAAACGAAGTCCGATGGGATCGTTTATCGCGAGCCTGACCAGGAAACAAAGGCTTTCCTTCGAAACATTCACGAAGGACTACTGGATGCGCCTTAATAGATTGTTCGATGATAATGAGAAAAAGAAGAAGAATCTTATAACCATATTTCCTGACGATTTATTCTTTTTCGATGAAACAGATTCGTCAGGATTTTACAACTGACCATTTGGAAAATAATGGGATACGTTTTTTAAGTTGTTGTGTAAACAGTAGACGAATCGTCCTGCACAAATGAACTAAAATTACTATTAAAATTGGTTAAGTGGATCTACGCGGACCAATAAATTCTCTTACATAAAGGTAACAAATTTAATAGTAAGGAAAATAATAAGAAAAATGATTAAATTGTACAAATCACAAGTAGAGTGTTTTGCCTTATTCGATGTGAAAGTACAAGATTGTAAAGATCTTGTGCAAATTTATATTTTTCAATTGACTAGCAGTGCAAATTTATATCTCCACACACGTGGTTAAAGAACTGAAACTTGAAGGATAGTACGATTTATCTCTTACACGCAGTAACCTGGACTTTTGTATTCGTCTATATCCTTGTACATTTTTGCATACTTACACGTATGATAAATGCATAAATATCCGCAATCTGTTAGTGGTATAATCTTATACAAATTTTGTGTATGTGTAGTTATTTACCTGTCGTTACATATTCTTCAGATAGTTTATTTGAAAGATAAAGAATGTATAGTTGGCTATGTGTCATTGTAGCAGTTATAACTCGAACAATTTATATCTTTTAGCACAGCCATAGTCAAATATATGGTTATCGAAATATATGGTTTATCGATAACAGTTAAACGATCTTCATATAACCCGATACAATTTGAAACGTAAAATCTAAATTACTACCAGCTTTTTTAATTACTACTAGGTTTATTGGTATCGGAAATGTTATTAAAGCGTCTGCAACAGCAAGAAACATCTATTTTACGCTCATCGTTCGAACTGCTGCATCGAATTCGTCGTGAAGTTTGCATCCAATAAACGAAAAATGTATTTCCGAAGGTTTAATCTTACGAATATCCCATTGTGTCTCTCTAGAAAAATCGTGAAATTAAATTAAAATTTCAATCGTTCGTCGATTTTGCGCTTTGAGCGTGTCAACGAGAAGCAAAGTTTGGAAATTTCCTACTATATTTTGTATACAGAAACGTAAGTTTTGTAACGAAATGAATATTTTTCAATTTTGATCAATTTAGATCTTACACTTGAAGTTTTCAACTTGTAAGCTTAGACTCTGAATTTTGAACTTTTATTCGATCGCGTATATCGGACGAATTCGATGATAAATTTGGAATTTATCATTCGCTTGATAATAAATCTTGAATGATAGATCTATTAAGTTGTTCGAAAAGTTTCTTTCGTTTCATAAAGTGATAATAGATGAACAGCAATTTCTATTTTATATTATTTTATCGAGTATTATCCATTTCGTTCTATTTCTATTATTATATTCGTCCATAATTCAATAAACTAATGTAAAACAAAAAACACTGTGCGTCTATTATTTCCTTATAAAACGAAAGAAACTTTTCGGACAACCTAGTAGAATTTTGAATTATTTTCGACCGTAATCTCGCATTTTGAAGTTAAAGATCCGCATTAAACTATTAAATATAATAGAACAGAACTTTGGAGTCCTGGCGCTACTAAAGCATTGAATATAATGGAAACGCGTCATGTAATATTATAATCGCAGAAATCTAGTTTATAGAAGTTACTTCGACTTGCAATTGAGATCCGCGATATTGATTTCACAAGTGATAGAAACAACGTGCTACTGGGATTCCTAAGACACAAAGTTCACAGAAATGCGGCTTTAAACTTCGATATCAGAATTCTGTTATTGAAATAATGCGATTAACTTGATGAAACTACAGCAGTCGATCTTTCGAACGTTTCAAATTCAGGAAATTTAGTGTGACTGTACATTGTGAATTACTAAATTTTAACCATTGTCGTTGATCCGTGTACATGTTGTTGTATTGATATTCATAGAATTAACTTTCTACTAGTGAGAATTCTCTACAGTTGAAAGTGAACGTCGTGCATTGTTTTGGATTGTTTGGATCAAGTTGAAGGTTCGTATCAAACCAGTATAGTTAAGTATCATTTCGGTAATCTTTATCTTCTTCACATTGGAGCTCTTAACAAGCCACACCGATCAACCCCGTGAATTGGAAAGCAAAGAAAAATAATATTACAAATATTGTTTTTATAATTTTTTAAACTGATTTTACATGTTATTCGCGCCATATACTTGTAACAAGTAGACTCATCGGATTAAACCACCTCTTTTTTGAAAATTGCACGTTAATTGCATATACGTACTAAAAATTCTAAAAATTTACAAAACTGAGCTTCATAAGTTTGGCTTCTAAGAAGCTCGTTTAATATTTAAATCTTATTTATATTTTATTTGATACCTAGTATTTGTCTATTTTTTCCTTTATGTACGAATTACTGTTTTCCAAAGAAAATACACCAAAAATACTCTCACATCATATAGTTTATTCCGAGTATATACAATAACAATAAAATTCTATATGAAGCAATTGAATTATTGAAAGCAGCTACGTATTTGCTCAAAGTGTGGGCCACAATATGTCAAGAAGGACTATAAATTCCTGGATTTCCGGATGCGCATGGTCTCATGCCGAGACACGTCGCCTATGCCAGCGTGTCGCGAAAACGGCGCGGCGCAGCGCAGAGCCTACTAGCTTGGCCAGAGTTGGAATGCTAGCGAGGAATGTGTACACGTGCACCACGTCTCATTCTCTGCTAACACAAATATAATCGCTCACGTGTAGAGTCGACGCTGTGTTTCTATAGCTCGCGTAATGTTAAACCTTTCGCCTATCGTGACGTGGCGCAAACAACTTTACCATCGACATCTTTTGGCTTCATCAATGGAAATTCCTCATCGAAGACGTTGATTCACTATAGGATCATCCTAATCTCAAATTGAACTCGAATAATCGAACTTCCTATGAATACTTCCAATTAGAATAACGAAAGGAAGTTGAAAAAATGAAAACCTCTTTCGCAAAAGATTTTTCGTCCTAAGATTTTGATTCATACTAATTAAAAACCGAATACAAATTCTTGTAAATATTTTTTAAGCCTACAGTAGAGAAAAGCTAAAGGACACAGAACGCCAGCTGCTTTAAATTAATCAAAGAATAATCTCCAAACTTAGTTTCGTACAACATCAAACAGAGGTTTTTATTTCTCATTCCTCTGCTTTGAAACTTCGATCTACTCGTGCCTATATTCATCCCCGATAAACTGGAACTCAAACCGAAAGTACTATGCCACGAATGCAACTGAAACTGCAACTGGGTGACTACCGTCCTGTCCAACGATGAACAGTGAACATCTCCTAAAGTCCATTTAGCTCGCGTCTTAGCCATAGCTCCGTCGGAGGCAACAAAGTAGAAACATCATCCTCAAGCGCGGCACTCAACCGCAACCATTTCGTACCACAGGTCGCATCAATTTGAATTCTGCAGCAACCCGAACTTATTCGCGTGCATACGCCATAACACGTTGCATTGCTATCGGACCCACAGGAAACTTGTCGCTTCGAGCCTCGGAGATCTCACCGAAGTTTTCGGAAATCCTGACGATCATGGAATGCGACAAACGAGGCGGAATGAAACAGATTGGGTGAATGTAAACGTCATCGAATAGAATACGAGCATATAAATGGAACAATCATAAAGACGATCTAAAAGAAATCGTAAATGTCAACGTAAATGGATTTTTATTTTGATTGAAATTATTTTCGATCTAACAGACTTGCAGATAGTAATTCTACGGATGTACCAAAGAAGAGAGTTGTAGATTTATACAGTTGAGATAAGAATAAGAATTTGAAAGGATTCAGGAGTTTCAGATATTACGTTTTATATCACTTAATCTGGAAAGAACGGATTTCACTCCGACTGAAATTATCTTCGATTTCGTAGATTTGAAACCAATAATTTTATGGACATTTTTAAGAAGAGAATTACAAGTTTGCGTAATGAAAGTAAGAGATAGGGAGAGAAAAAGAGAGAGAAGCGCTTGAGGAGTATGAAAATGTTCAAACATGATGTTTTATATCGCTTGATATTGGCGATTTAAGTAAATACAGGGAATTTTCATTTTCTTAAAGTTATTGGTGACTGTACTATTGATATGTCTTAAGTGGCCATGTTTCATAATATCATGTCAGTAGCCATAGAAATAGCTAGATCTGTCGTTTCATTGAAGAAGAAGAAGAAGAAATTCATAGTCTACGAGAAGCTACTAGACACCACTGATAACATATATCTCGTACTTTTATATGTCAATCAAAATCAGTCAAATCAAAGACAGTTATAGCTAGTTCAGTAGTAAGTACTGGAGACCATAAATAATTAAAAATTATATAATTCAAAAAAAATGAGTGGCATGGGTAGTAATAAAATGTTTACAATGTGTTTAATATCATTGGACGATCAAGACAAGTTACATAACGGAATAACTTTTAGAATTAAATGGCTTATTTAAAAAAGAAGAGAAAGGAAGATGAGCGATGAAAGCAAAAGGTAAGGTACTTTGGATAAATTGGTAAAAAGTAAAATGTATATAAATAGCACTTGTAAAGAACGAGAAATGTTATTTAATTAATCATAGTGGTTAATAACGTATTAAATGGATGAGTACATTGACAGTCAGAGAGAAACGTTAAAGATGATAAAATAGAAAGGAGCTTAACGAAGAATGAGTCGCTAAACGAATGAAAATCAGAGCAACGCGCAAAAGTAAGACAAAGAATCAAAGAGTGAATGTAAATTAGATTTTACGAAACGATAAACGACTGAAAAGAGAAAAAGCTGATAATTACGCGCAGGAAGAAGGTGGTATAAGAAATCGATCATAATGACCTAAAAATGAAAGAGACGGTTAAAAGAAAGTACTCGAGTACAATAAAACCTTTAAGATTTGATAACCAGAAAGACGTTAAGTACAATTAAACGTTATTCGTCTGATCGTTGACCACCGCTAGGTTCAGGAGATTAAACTTAACATAGTGTGACGCGTGATCGCTGCAACCGGTGAGTCACCGGAGATCACGAAAACACGGACGACGCACGAGAGATCAACCAACTATGATAATCAATAATTGTCCCGTTACGAATGTATACGTTTGATATACTAGCAAGTTTTGATAAGTACCAACAAGCAGTAAAATCAGTTTCGATGGAGAAAATTTGATTTCTCAAGTTGAAGTTTATTTCTCGAAGACCAGTTTCGAATTTATCGTCTTTTAAGAATCTTCTAAAAATAATGAATAACATTCGAATTGGAATTATATTTGATATTTCTTTTCCCTCTTTACATTATTGTAATAATTATGGTAATCTGCTTAAAAAATCTACTACGTTCAATCTGCTTGACGATTCCTAGTACGCCAACAATTTCCTTTCAGCCATCTACCCTCTTGCCGGCCAAGTATCTAACAACTGCTATTAAAATAGATGGTAAATGAGCAAAACGACTAAAAATTTACCTATTGTATTCATCGATCGGACAAGCAGGTAAGCAGATAAAACTTAATCACGAGATTCAAAGAAACGGAAAGAATAAGAAGCATGGAACATCAAACGCGAGCGAAACTAAGAAAACGAGGCAGCAATTGCGACGAACTGGCAATAAACCAGCGAAAATAAGAACCCGGCGATTCTATAAAGTCGGATACAGAAGAAAAGAGATAGAAATCAAATCATCCCGATCGAACGCCAACGTCAACCAGCGATCAAATTCAAGAATAGGTGATCGCAAAATGGCCGGTAAAGAAATGAAAACGAGTATCGTCGATGAGATAATAAACGAAGAAAATAAGCAACAAGGAGGAAGCGGACGACGAACGAACAAAACGAATTGAACTGTAACAAGTAAATGACGAAGAACACTAGGAAACTATTAAGAGGTTGGGTCCGATAGATGGCCATTTCGAAACACTTGCAGGGACGTTGTAATGGAACGGACCTAGGCTCCGGTAGCACAATCCATATAGCTACAAGCTCGTATTTGTGCGATATCGATCGAATCTGAAACGACGAGGCTACGCCTCTTCGAGCATTTCGTTATCCCACGATACAGAAATAATACGAGGATATGCGCACCTGTCCCGCTTGAATTCGATATAATCGCCGACGAAACGTGCTTCCGGTGAAGATTGAGGGGAATCGACGATGTGCGTTACGCATACCGCGAATCTTTGGCTCGCAACTTTACTCGCATTTGGAAATTTAAAACAAAGAGGTCCGTCTGTAAGGATTTGCAAAAACAGAAAAACGATTGCGGTTAGGAAAATCTATCGACGGAAATTTGTTAAATCACCGCTTGCTGTTCTTTATTTCGTTATTTTATGGTATAGGAATAAGTAAAGGCGGCATAAAGATATCTGCGTGTTCAATCTGCTTGCATTCGATATAACCGGCGACAAAATAGTCCTTGAAGACAGACTAATAATAAGACGAATCAATGCATCGAGGATGTCGAATTCCGCGTGATACGCTTCATCAGCTCTGTATCTCTACTCGCGTTTGGAAATTACAGAGAAACGAGTTCGTCTACAAAGATCTCCAACTCTGTCATACGTTATTATAATGTTGGATTTAATGTTGTTCATAGACTGACAATCCTGTTTTGCAATCGACACGTTCTAGAAAAGGGTAATGATAAATCATGGACGTTAAAGAAACTTTATACAGAAATGAATGTAATAAAAATTAATTGTTTCTTACTTTCACATCCTTGCTCGAAGATGCATCGATATATTCCAACGTTATACTCAATGATCTCGATAAAATATTCAAATTACGAATAAAAATCTATCACTAAAAACGTATCAAATCATCCTTCGTCAATCTTCCTCGCTATTCGAGGATACAGAAATAACACGAGGATATCCACAGCCATTTGAATCCAACCGAACGTCAACTAAAACGAATTGATGTGTCAAAGATGCTATGTTACATACGAGACGAAGCTTCAGCGAAAATCTGAAATTCACACATCGATAATCGACAATGTTACGATTGTATTTTGAAACGCGAATGAAAGGAATTGAAAGGAAGTTATTTTTCATGCTGCAGAATGACGATGAATTTACGATGATCACCTTATAATGGCAACTAATATTTTTATGCAGTATTTATGGTTTTATATAGGAATGTATCTTTGGATATTCTCTTCGTGGACGTTATTTGCTCTTGAGTTGAGTCAGGAATTTTATAAAAATAGTTCAATAAATCGAATTCTCAATGAAATGTTATAAAAGCTGTGCACAACGATGTAGAAAAATGTACATGTTGCCATGTAAAGAGTGAACCGTCAAAGAAGAGAGGAAATAAAATACGTAAATAAATCGTTTGAAGCACTAGAAACTGGATGGTAAATAAAGATAGATGAAACGAATTCACCGAATAATTATTTGATAAGATATTTTGAGAAATATAATAATTCTTGATTACAAACAGAGCTACATATCGACTATCCTTATACTCATTCGCAGAAATAAAACATTTCTGACAGACTTCTGCATAGTATTATAGCTGTTAATGAAAATGGGTGGTTTATTAATCTCAGTAATTTTCTCATGATGCTAGTAAGAAATGAAATATGAATTAAACCTTGAGCGTTTCATTTTAGTATCGAACATAAGAACGAGCGAAATAAAAACAATGTGATATAACCACAGTAGACGTAATTAATTTTGCTGTGAAGGAATATACGTATATATTATATTTTCCTCTTTATTTTATAAATTCCATTTTCAATTTGAAAATTTATTAAATATATACAACCCATTGAATTAAATTGCGTCGAATTGAAAGGCTATTTGCGATTTATTGCACGTTTATGGACGGAATATAAATTCCGGTAATATCAAGAAAACCGAGAGGGATTACCAAGGCAGTGATTGACGATAATTTAGAAACTTCACCGACAGCCAAGTTTTGGCCGAAGAATATTCATAACGTTTGAGAAACCTGCAGGAAAACATCAACGACGACGACGACGAAGAAAGTGAAGGGATCAAAGATTAAGTAACTATTAATATTCACCGAATAATTATCCATCGACTGAAGGCGAATTTTCCAGTCAATAAATTCACGCTGGTGTCCGGTCCATATTTGATAACGAAATGACCGATGACACCACTTTTCAGGACACGGTTCGTCTTTTGTTCCATCTATGAATAATAATCGTCGTGACACTCTGCAATAAAAAATTCTCGCTTGGAATATGGAAAAATTTGACTTAACATCTTCTACGGAGTATAATAGATCATGGAAGGGACAACGGACGAAAGTCGCTTAAGAAGAAGAAAATTTATCTCGCCGATGGTCTCTGGAGAGAAAACGAGATCCTGTAACAGCTGCGTCGATATATTCGGGGAGAAAGGTTTACCTTATCTCTCGTAATAATCGCATTAGTCTATCATAGTTCTCAGTCCATCTATGGGAAGGACCTTGGAGAACAGCTATATCGAATATGCAAATTTTTCCATATCGTCGTCCTCAAATAAATGAACGTTACATCGATCTATTACGCAACGAGTGAATCATCAATGAACATTAATCTATCGTTCGGTTTCATCAATTTCGCGAGTTTCATGGAAGCGAAAGTGCAAGTTATTTCCATCGTTAAGCCAAGAACACGTGCCATTTTGACATCTGCCGTCGATAAACGAAGAAAATTGTACGCGAAGAAAAGAATGGCTCATCGTTTACCAGAAAACGAAGAGATACCTTTGTTCAGTTTGTACATCGGCAACTTTGTAATTCGAAACAAAAAGATTTGTTGATAAAAGATGGTAGTATCTCTTTTATTCTATCTCGATTCATCTCCATTCATACTTGGAAATTTCAAACAGAGAAACTTATCTGTGAACATTTGGAACGCCATGCTTCTCCTTTATGCTCTATACTTAATTACATTCCAAAGTTTCGAAATTAATAATGGGGAAATCTTGTAACGATGTAGAAATTTAAAAAATTACCGTTTCCCGTTCCTCCGACGATCCTCTTTCGAGCTATCAAATATCAAACAAAGAGAATTTACCGACAAAAGTCGACAATGCTACGACCCTCCGTCATTCTCTCGAACTTTTAAATATTACGCAGGGGAATTCCCCTATGAGAATTAAATGGGAGTCAATGGTACCGTCCCTCGAATTTCCCAGAGAAGGGACCATTGATTGGAGCAACATTTTTCTCAGCAATACGATCGCTCGCTGGATGATACTTTAGTCAATTTAACTTGTGGTATGTGTACAATCATTTGCAAAGAAAGAGAGGAAGGGAACAGGCCTTAATAACGATGGAATCAGGACAGCAGATAATCTTGAACCTAGCTACGCTTCGTGGGTTTGTACTTTGGCAAAGAAACAGTACTTTTAACAGACTAGAACTATCGGTGATTGCAGTATAAAATTAATATTAAAAAAATCAAAATGGAATATGTATGAAGAAATACACAATGTAAGGAAGACACAACTCTTTATTTCAGACAGAAATCTTTCCAAATTATGTGTTTCCGCTCGTTAAATATTAAATAACGAAGGAATATTTGGAATAAAAATAGGGACAGTACAGTAAAAATTTAATTCTACAATAATGAATTATTCAATCATTCATTTAGAATATTCTCCGTTTTTTCGTGTTAATAGCTTCCCTTGTGTTCATTTTACAGTTCCTTCGGTCTGTCCAAGCTCTACGTTTATTGTAATTTGGTTTTGCGTAGGTTGTAATTAGCATTTATTGGTGCTTGCAGAATATTTCAATTTGTCGGGAACAGCTTGCAAAGTTTGCCTCTTTAGAGATTTCACACGCGCAACTCATCCTCGTCATACGATATCATACATTCCAAATCTCGACGTGCATTCTCTGAATCATCTTCTTTACTATCCAACCCAGCGTAAACATTCCTCCGATTCTTCATCATTTACCACCTACGTAAATCCTCGCTTTCACGTCAGTTTCTGACACGTAATTTCGCACCTTCCGCGATTCGTATGTTTTTATTATAATCCGATTTATTCAAATGTCAAAGTACTTACAAGTACATTTATCATCCAGTTCGAAATTAGCTTTTACCATCAGAAAACCTCGTAACCACGTGAAATTTACATACGAAATCCTGACATCTCTGATGCTTGCCTTATGGTTCGTCATCGAACACTCTATTAATGTTCAATGATGGACAAAACCAACACACAGATAAACGTTGCGTCGTGCTGTCTAACTCTGTAGACGGTTGTTGTTGCGGTCAAGTGGGTTCACAGCCTCCGACGTTCGAGATTGTTTTACATTAGCTGCGGAGAATGCGTCTCGATGGAACTTGACCTCTTCCGTATAGAACGCTTCACTTATGCATAGAAGAAGGAGAAAACTTTCACTTTGTCACGGCTGAGGGCATGGCGTGGGTCGAGATAGACGAAGGATCGATAGACCAGCCCTCGATAAATTCATTCGAACTCGCGAACAAATTTATTCGCGTAACGTTGCACGGTCAAGTCCTCGTGCCAGATCGTCTAATGTCTTTTTAATGCGTCGATGCATTAGATGCTTCCGGATAACATTGTTTCTTCGCCATATCTTTTTCTCCCTCGTTCGTTTGTATGCTTGAGAATAAGAACTCCAAAATTATTATTTTGTCTGAAACAGTGAAAATGAAGATACGACGAATTCATGATATTCCACGCAATAATAAAAGTATTCGTCGATTGTAAATAATACAGTAAAATTGTTTCCTGATGTGTTACTGATGAATCTTGGCGTTTATAGGTATTCATTTTTCACAAATCTGGTAGAGCCAGATTTAGTAAGCTTCTCTGAGTTTCTTGTTTAATTGATTTAAAATTTACTTCGTGAGACTTAAATCAATAGATCATGGATGTTGATACGCGATTGTCGATTCGTTAGTTTTCTATGAATCGGGCGAATAACTTTTAAAATTTGCTTCGGCGGATTCGGTGTCGGTGAAATTGCGTCGATGATTGTCAGTGACTTGAACATAACCCGGAGAATAGCGACTACTTTTGAAACTTGAACTTTCTTCAAAGTAGGTTTATAAAACACGAGAATCTGACGTGTTTTCGCCAAAAAGCGGATGTTGTTGTCGAGATTGAATCTTACGATTTTGGGAAACTCGTTAAACTGACTTGCGGGCAACTTTTAAGCTCGGTTAGGAAATTTCAATTTTCTAAGAACAGGAAGGAAGTATGATATTGTTTCTGCACTAACTTGTAAACTTCGAAATCTTGTGAATTCGCGAACCATTGTTTTCGTTTCTTCACAAATAAAGAATGTTAATTGTTCGAAAACTAAATTAGGTTAGTAGTACGAAGATCTTAATAATTTACTAGGTAGTTTATATAGACTGTTGTGATTTTTGAAAGTAGAAATAATTGTACGTAGAAACCTCAAGCGAAAGCTTCATATCCAGGCGCTTTCTAGTAATAAGAGCTCGCTGACGTTTCTCGTAATTAGCATTCAGTTATTATAGTTATCATGGCACTTAGGCGATTTCATTTTTAACAAAATCCTTAATGCGGGCTGAATGGTCGTGTTTCGACTGCGAACGACTGCTTTAAAAGGCCGTTTACATGCTTAATAGCGATTTGAATAGGCAGCTGAAGTGTTTCGCTGTGGTCGGAAATCTTCGCGAAGCGAACAAGTTGGAAGTGAACGTTCAATGCTGGAACAACCTGAATTCAATGAAAACGCCAGAAACGTTCGTCGGTGGTCGATTCATTAAATAGAAAACACTGCAGAACACATATATTACTTATCAATGCATCGAGAAATTTTTCTCTTTGACGTCAGATTCTGCATTTTGAAATTTGGTAAGAAATAAGAAACTATTTCTCTATGTAGTGACGCTGTTATAGATAAAATTATTTGACAATTATTTTCATTAGTCAATGTGGTAAAAAATTTGTGCGAAAATTGTTTAATTAGTTGCGAGAATTTGTCAACCTTTTTAATGATTTTTTAAAAGAAAGCCTTTTAAATTACCTCCACGTTATTCTGAATTACTGAAAATTATTATTTCCCATATTCCAACGTAAAATGGAACGCTAATTGATTAAAATTTAGAGAGTGATACTGTTAAGAAATTAAAAAGTACATTAAATTATACAGAAAAATTGTCCAGAAACGAATATAATTTTCTAAACTTATCTCAGTATGATATTGCGTAATGAAATTTCCTTAACTTACGTAGAAATCTCTTAGAACAAATCAGAGCAAGAAATGATTCCTGATTTATTCATATTCATTGATACTCTCTGATCGACACACGAATATCTGGTGCGTGTACGATTTACCAAAGCAAGCTGCTGGCATACACAAAGCGTACAATCTGAAGTCTGGATGCAGAATTATATGGAGGTTGTGTGATTGTGTTCGTATTGTGCGTATCGTGCTTCTACTTGATGCATCTTGAACAATTACTCGGGAAAATCTGCGCTGCAGCGACCCGTGCAACAATTCCGATGTACCAAATGTCGATCAATTGAAGATTTCATCGCAGAAGAGAATTTCATCCTTGTTGTCTCTGTTGCTTCATCCCTGAAAACTTTATAAAAAGGAATACGAACGATAACAAACGAAAATCTTCCTTACGATGTAATCATCGGTAAAACACGAAGATGGTCTCGAACGAAAGGAAGAAAGAAATAAAAAATATTTTTTATAATGGATAAAAAAGGTCTCTCTTCTTGAATTCGTTCGTCCCGTTTATTATTTTCCTCGTTTCATTGAGAACGACACTTCGCTTCATTTCGCTGGAATTGGAGAGTTTAATGTTAAACGACGACAGGTAGTTTCAAAGGTGCGTCGTTGTACCGCTTGTAAAGAGTAATTTCGCGTGGCTCTAGAAGACCCTGCACTCGGCCCACTTTTACGTGACACTCGTGACAAAGTTGGAAATTCACATGCTTATAACTGCGGTTTATTGCGAAGTAATCAGATAGTCTTGTTGAATTATTGATGAAGTCGATAGTGTTGTAATGTTAAGAGAGTTTAACGTTGAACTATCATAGAGATCAATTAAATACATATGCTTGTGTTATCGCGTATGCACACATATTCAGTGTCGTTTTATCGCGTGGTAAACTTAATTAAATGCAAACAAAGTATGCAAATGGATATCGATACAGTTTCGTAAAATATATATATATATATATACGACTTATTTACACAAAGATGTGAATGCAAATACTTCATAAAACAGTTACACAGAAAATACGAAAACTAATCGATTCGAGTTAGGTCTTTATATTTCTATTTTAAAATATCGGTCCTCCCTTTTCGAATACGCGCTTGACATCTTTGGGAGATCGAGTTTGTCGCTCTCTGAACTCGATGCTTATTTTGCTTCAGATCGCTGAATACGTCATGAATTCTCTGTATCAGTTCGTGTCTCGAATCAATTCTGCGATTTATCGTTGCCAATAGATAAAAGTTTAACAGTGTAGGATCTGGCGATCTTGCTGGCCGAACAATGTGACCCGCGATCTGTTACGTTTAGGTTACGTATTTGCGTTATAACTCTTTCGTAAAGCTTTAGCACACTTACTTTTATATAACTTTTTTTTTTTCTTGTTTCTCGTCGTAAAATAAACTGATGAAGTTTAATCGTTTAAAACTGAGACATCCTGCATATAATTTATTGTAATGGATACTATGCGTGTATTGATAGTAATGTTATATAAATAAAAAATGTAACGATTACTATCAGACGTAATAGAATTATTCGATAAACTGTCCGATAATAGTTGCAGCAACACTGCAACGATGACTTAATTGTGGAATCCGTTTGATTATGTCAAAATTCGAAGTTTCTTCGTCAGTTGCACGAATCGTAATCCTGCGATGTTTCGTAAATTCCTCGCAAAGCGAATGAACAAAATATCACGGAAAATAGTCTCATAAAGTAGCCACGTAACAAACGGCAAACTAAACTCGATGACTCGTTGCGTGAATCTCCGATCGCGTGTATCGTATGGCCGTGCACTTGTTTCTTTATTTTAAACTTACAAATTTACTGTTAGGTCGTCCGAAAAGTTTCTTTCGTTTTATAAGGAAATAACAGATGCACATTTTCTGTTTTATATTATTTTATCGAATTACGTATGATCCATTTTATTTTATCAAGATAAAAGTCACAACGTTTGACAGATTAGATTTCATATTTGTATAAAGATGCATCGTTGGAAAAGACGTCTGTAAAAGAAAGACGCTTTTCGGACAATTTAATATATTTTTCTGTTCCTCGTAATCGTTACAATTACGTATATAATCGAATATTACGATGCGATTGACTTCCAGAAACCATTATGTTATATATAAACCGCAGTTATATTAATCCGAATAGTTCTGAAAGAAGATGTCTGAATACTTCTGAATTTTTGTATATAAATATACGTGTTCAGTTGCGCGTACCTTTGATGCAGAGTTGCTCGTCGTATTTCGGCGGCAAAAACGTTCTCATCCTTCAGCTTCCGAAACGATGGAGAATTACAAACGCGAGATTAAGAATGTACGTCAAGACGCCTGGAATCGCGTTCATTTTACAGCGTGAAGCAATCATCGCGATCCTCTGTACGCTCCGTTACGCTTTTCCTCGGTTTATAGGCCAGCGCACAATTCACGAGGCTCCGCCACTTTCGTATCGATCCTCCGTAAGCATTCGCATGCCGACAGATGTAAGTGGATAAACCTGGTCGTTCCAGTGTCTCGATAAATTCACGGTTCGCTCTGTAATTGAAGGTATCAACGTCAGATACCAATTATCTTATATCACGAAATTATTTTTCGCGATGAAATTAATGTCGGGTCGTTACGTCTATCGTTAACTACTTGTTGTATAATTCCTTGGTTCTTTTCCTTACGATGAAGTTATCGACTAAGAAATCAATATCAACGGGTTTGTTAATAATAAATGTCGATAATAAACTTGAGTGAAATATTCAAAGTGTAATTCACAGCGTTTCGAAGACGCGGTTTCTCAATTTATGCGAAATTACATGGTTCAGGAATTTACAGGAATATTTCTGATTTGTAAAAAGACCGCCTGCTGTTTCGTTACGATGCGGGTAACTTGGGATTGAATCTTGTTCGATTCGTTCTACGTCGATCACTTGCAAAAGATGCAATAAAATTCTGGAGAATCTAAGTTCAGGATCGTACGAATCTCAAATTCGAAGATAACGAAGAATAAAAATTAAAAGAGTTCATATTCGTGACATACATTTCCATGCCAAACTTGCTTTATGAATTGTCTCTAAATCGATTTCACTTTTCAAAACATGTTCCAACGATTTGTCTTATTCCGGCGAGAAACTGGTGACATCGATTCGACAAAGGAACGAAAACGACGTCGGTTTCCCTCGCGAAAACTTACTTCTTTTTCGTCGTAATAGTCTAATGTTCTACAAAAGCAACGTTCTTCTTTCATCCGAGTCAGCGACTGCTTAGAGAAAAGAACGGCCACGCTTGAAGGAACATTTCGAAAAGAAAACTCCCATTTTCCGCGTGTCGTGAAAAAGTTTTGCACCGAGGTCGAAATCGTACGTTCTCTTCCTGTTTGTGCTGAAAACGGTTCGAAAGGACAAGTTTGATAGGAGAACCACTAACTGAGAACGCGTTTCTTTCTTTGCCACGGCTTGGATCGGTGAAAGCTATTTCGGAACGCGGCAATTTTAAATATCTATCCTGAATACGAACATTATAAACGTTGCGATCCAATCGTCTAACAGCGTGGACGTTTTACGCGGTGTAAAATCAACCTTTGCCTTTGTTGGGAAAGATCTTCTTGGTGTTTGCTTCTCGCGAAGAAGAGCTCCTGCTGCAACTCTGTGTCTTTCATTTTTCTTTCCATTTCATATGGTTAGAATTCAATTTTCTGTTTGTTGAGACTGAATTTGGGAAATTCAGAGATGTATTGATAGTTTTGCAAAGAAGATTGGATGCGTATCGCGAAAGGAATGTTTTAAATGGAAACAAGTCATAAAATGCCTCGTGAAATCAGTTAACTTGATTCACAGAAAAAATAGAACAGAGTATATTGAATTTTATCAGAAGAAAATTATTCGGAGAAATTTTACACGAACTAAAAAAGAAACTTTAAGTTTCTTTTTAAATACAATTCCATTCGGCAAATAACTTAAAATAATCCGATCTACCGAAATTTTAAAAACAAAACAAATTAAAAACATTTATTATAATGTGAATGCAATTTTACATAAATCTCACTGGACGAAGTTTCTCATTTAAAATTACATTTCAATCTTTCTATTCTTTATCAAAAGCTTGCCTTGTAAGTGTCATTTGAATTATCGTTATATTCATAATGATTCACCTAACGACGTACACCTACGTATATTTCCATTTTTCGTTTAAAAAGCACGATGGATAAGGATGGTAATGCTTTCCAGATGTTAAAAGCTTCTGGTACCATTAGGCACTCGCGAACGAGCTTTTCATAAGAGACAGTCAAAGCGACGTTGCGCTCAACGAGTGTGGCCGTCATGCGGTGCGTAGGTCAAAGCATTTCTGCGCGTTGCATTCGTGAAATTGCAAGACGGCCTATACGAGTTTCTAAAACGTACACCATTTACCCGCGTGTTCTTCGTTTCGCAATCTTCGCTATAGAGATGAACATAACATGGTCAGACCTTCCTAGGGAAATTACTTTGTAGCCCTTTTATCGCGATCGGTAATGAGGAACTGAAGGTTCTAAAAATCGGAAATAAAATATCGAGGTAAGATATCGATTACTAGGTGGGGATGTTTGTGTGAATTCATATTTTTACGAATATACGTAATTCAAGAAGTAGAAGGCGAAAAATTAGTTTATCTACTAAACATTATGACGAGTATGCTTTTGATATTTAATATAATTTTACATGCAAAGTGCATTCTGTGCATTTTTGCACCTTCTAATTTCTCATAAATGCATAAAAATCCATTCTTTTTTAGTTTTCTAGTTTGTCTATTATAATAAAATTATAAAACTGATCAATTGCAAGACTAATTTTAATTATCGAATTAAAAATAGTAATCAGTAACCTAACCACTAGACAAAATATGCATAATATAAAAAAGACGTGTATATTAAATAAGGTACAGTGATTATTCTAATACGTATCTAGTTTTAATTTTTTCCATAAAACGTTATATTCATAAAACTATGAATTTACGTAAGCATCGCTAGTCTACTAATAAAGAAATAAATACAAATCAGAGGAATATATTTTCTTACACTTCTACCTTTCTCAGTGTGTCTTAACATTAATCGTATCCTTTTTGTTAGATTTGTTCATTTTCCTTCGCGCGTACCTAGTTTAATATTGCCATGAAATATTCATCTAATGTTGTCATGAATATTCCATCAGTATGCTCTGTAAATATCCTCGTACAAATTTACTATTAGTAACGCTCGAAAAAATCAGAACGTAGTAAAATTAGTCTCATTATGCCGTATATTACGTTAACTGCGGCCTATGCAAAACGAATTAGCATAAGGAATACAATACATGGCTTGTTTCTTCATAAACATAGAGATTTGTACGTTGTAAAGATTCTGTTACTAACGTAAGCTGTTTGACACCGAAAATAGAACTATGACGAAATTAAGTATACCAACCGTTAAATTCCACGTCTATATTCATAGCTCAAAGGATCAATTTTAATTTAAGATTAGTCCACTACTATTTTAATAGCTTTAAAAAAAGAATAACTTTAATAGCAACATATGTAAATCCATAGCTTGGCTTCTCCGCGATACATTTAAAAATATTCATCGATCACTTTATAAACTCATGAATTTCCATTCTCATAATACTTTTAAAAATATTCGATCTAGCCTAACTTAAAGAAATCTCAACTTCGCTTTGCATATTCTTCATATCCGACATGTTACTCGTGACATTGTGCGATGCTGCATCCTTTTGATCTCATTTGGTTACAGTTTACAAGAGGAGCAAGGGAATGGAGAAAATAACAGTGGAACGGAAAATAGAGAGATTGGGATCAGCTTTCTAATCGATCTGTTTTCCAGCGATGAAAAATAAGCGAATTGCAAAGTCATGACTTTAATGCGTTTCATCGATGTTTAGAATTAGGCCAAAGTTTTGCTATACGCGAGAAATGTGTTCGAAGACCACGTAACTGTTGGTGAAAAACGCGGCCATTCGACGTGGCATCGAGGGTACATCGATCCTGTTCGTCAGTGAGAAACGCTTGAGAAAAAATTAGATTTGTGCAGCCTTTTCTGGATCGTAATTTATTTTTGCGCCGGATACCGGAACTTTCTAATTTGTAGGTGTTTCTATAGCTTTCGAAGCGAACCACTTTCGAACAATGAAACGAATAAACGACCTGAAATGGAAGTTTAACACTAACTTTACCAGGCTCGGTGAAATGGGCAGTTCCAAAATTTAATTAAAAACTGTAAAATTCATTGTTATTTCTTTCGTTCGTCTAACTCCATGTAAATTCTTGTTTCATCTGATTAATCATTTTCTCAATTTTTGTTAATATAAGAATTTATATAAAGTTAGAATAGCAACGAATGTACAATTTTAAATTGAATTTTGAAACTGATCATTTCACCGGGCCTGGTAAGGTTAGTGTAAACAGAAATGATTTTACGTTCGTCGAAGTCGGAAGAAACGTAACGTTGAAGTGTTTGCAAAGAGAAATGAAAGGATGACTGTCATTTCTTTAATGACTTTCCTAAATCACTTTTCTATTTTCTCAGAAGAAATGTAACACGACGTGTAAATATTAACTTAATTCTACTTTTAACCTTTCAAGTACCAAGGAACATAGTATTTTCATAGCTTTATCTTCTACAACGTCAACTCTGAATTTCGATAACAAAAATTTAGCTATACGAATATTACACAAATTATAATCTCTTCTTTACGATCGCTGATCACAGATGAAAAATGTAATATCTCAAATTTTATATCTTTTATAAAAGAATAATTTTAAGATTAGAGGTGTTATCAACCGATTCTACATGAGAATTATTTTTACATTTGGTTGCACGATCACACAAATGATTTTCTTACATTGTTAAATGCTCGAAAATTATTAATAACAGCAATTATGCAGATCAATATTAATCATTTAGAACACTTTCTTAGAACACATCGTGGATTCATCAAGTATTTTCAATATATTATATCTTCGAACCACTCAGATTATTCGCTTCTCTAATGCTTCTAAATTAAAATACCTCTTAACTTCATCAAATGCCGTAGGGTTTAAAAAATTAATAAAAATGGACTCATTATGTATTTCTCATTTTTTAATTTTAATTTGAAGTTATCTTCCAAAAGAATTTTCATTAAATTCTTAAAGAAACACAGTTTCGTCTACAATAGTGTCTTAAAACATGTTCTTATAAAATATTCGTTGCTAAGCTGTGATAAACTATAAACCGTAAATTCCTTTGCGCCATAAACAGAGGAATAAAAGACACGAAGACAGCGTTTGAACTTTGTCTATCGGTTAAATTGGCTTACTTATCGAGGTAAAAATGTTATAGATACATAGAATCGATGGAAAGACTCGAGGGAGTTTGTAGAAGCAAAGATCAGACTGATATATCTGTGAAGGTAGCTTAATCTTGAAATCGTGGAGTCGCTATTTCTGGTAATGACAAAGTATCGATTGTCGCTGACGCGTCCGATAAAAAAAATCGAGAATGGTTTTGCCGCGAGCGAATCGAAGGTGTAAAATTCATCGTTGACCTGGCTGCAAACGATTCTATCAACCGCCCGGTCACGTCAATTTTATCGAATCGTTTTAAAGGAAATGCGGTTACGCAGCCATTTCGAGGCTGCTTTTATTAGATCTTCGGTGAAAGATGCATGGCTGTCGACTTTCGATGGTGTTATATAACAATTCTATCACGGTTTTATCCACAGTGTTTCATGTTGTAAAAATATTCAGCTGTAAACAGTTTTAAAAGAAGCGAAACAGAGATTTTAGAAGAAGATAAAAAGAACAGTAATATTTCGCTGAAATAATTCGGAATATCTACTCTCGATTCTCTGAAAAAAATCTCTGAACTTTTAATTGTAATTCTTATTAACTATTGTAAATAATTCTTTTCTTTCTCTACCTTTGGCTTGTTTGTTCGTCGGTGCAGTTGTTACTAGAAGCTACCCAGGAACGTCCATTTCAAACCCTAAATTATTGTACATTTCAGGTTTGCACGATGATCTTAAACGTTTATTCGAAACAAATTCGTTCGTCATTGCTTTTAATAACATTAATTACAAATCAAATATTCATCATTCGTTACATTTCTAACGTAGAAATAGAAAAAGGATTGATGGAATGGATAACCTGTTTATTGGATTTCAACGTACCTATCAGGGAGAAGAAAACATTTGAACTTCATTTAGTGTCATTGCGAATTCCATTTAGGATTTTCTCGAATATTTTAATAATTAAATAATTAAATAATTTTTCTGTGCCATTACAAATATTAAGCTTGGTTTATATGGATTAAAAGGAACGTTAATTAAAGAAAATAGGAGGATGTTAATATCTCGTAATAGAACGTAGAAGGTGTTAGTGATTATCGCGATGTCGTTTAATTACAGAATTACAGAATCCTAATTTAAGTTATAGACTTTGTAATAAAATAAACTCAACGTAACCGTTCACATGAATCTTTGAAAGTTAAATTTCATTGAGTGATCCTTAATTAGTACAGCGACATCTTCATCAACCAGGTCACGATTGCCATAATGGAACTGCTTCTTTTGTTCTCTGCTCCGATATCAAAACGGCCACCATTCGCTGAAACGTTAATTTGATTGCACGTAATTGCTTATTCTCGTAGTAATTGAAGAACTTGTACAAAGAAGATGTAAAGACATTACACTACGATAGAACATGAAAAATGTTTCTATTTCTTTTTTATATTTCTATTCCATTTAAAGAATGGCACTGATAAATATAATATTGAACATTTGTTGCCAATTTTACATTTCGTAAAATGTTTTATAATCTCAAAGAATATCGATTGGAACGAAAATATAGCGTACCTAAATCCAATGTATATTTACCGAAGAAATCACTTCGTTAATTGTACATTCACCGAAGGGTTCAACAAATTGCCTCCCTCTTCGTTATATGAATTATGCGCCGTGCAAAGTATTTTATAATCCATTTTCACTTAACAGGTTTTATAGCTATTACTTGATAATAGGAAATGCTTTTAGCAACTTTTAAAAGTAGATTGGCATCGCTGTTTATTGAATGTTCTTTCGCGTAGCAAAATTTATTCTAACTATAGATAGAGATAAATACACCTAATGTCGTTAAGCTTTTCTCTGGTCGTGTTTCTTTTTTAAAGATATTCGAATCTTTATTCTCGACGATTTTCTAAAACTTCTTAACGACTCTCCTTCTCATTTCATTTCAAGTATTTTTATTTCATAACAATAATTCCACCGAAGTTTTACGGGAATTTTTAACAAGTTACTAAACAATACCTACGGTGTGTCTTAAATTATTTAGACAAAAATATTATAAAGGACACATGCTATACTCTTGTCTATTTGATCTTGCATTTGCTATGTTTGTTTGCTTTGAAAATCATATTAAAATTTCTTATTTTAACCTACTTCTGATTATTATTTGTTCTCGTATGTTTCCAAAACATTAAAACAATAATATAATTTCTCTTCTAAATGATTTATTTTAATAAGTTTTTCCATCTAATTTAACATTACCAGAATATTTAACAGATATTTGTTACAAATTATTTGAATACTTTATTCAAATTACTTCATGAATTCTAAGTTATAAATAAAAGTCTAAATTATGGATACCCTTAAAATGTCTGAAACAAATCATAAAGTATTACAAAAACAATTTGTTTTTGTATCTTTATGCATTAAAACCAGCGAACATGCCGACTTTCTACATAGCACACGGAGGTGCATTTTTCCTCTCGTTTCTTTATCACCAAAGTTAGTATACGTCTGTGCACGTTGTTTCCCAGTGGCGAACCCAATATTCAGTGAAACGTCAGCCGCACAACCTTTGCATCTGACCCTCTCAATCATGGGGTTGCGAAAGTCGTCGAGCCAACACGCACTCGCCACCGCGTGACATAAACCTGTACCACAGCGTTTCGAATAGTATTTGTTCGAACGTGTTACTGCCCATCCGATGTTACATGTTTCGCAAACATTTCGACGGTCATTGTTCACTTGACCGATTGGTCCGATCATCTTGACAAACGCCGATGCTGCTTGGTTTACATTTTGTAAAAAGAAAAATAAAATTATCTGGTAGAAATGTACAAATTATCTCAAATAAAATATTTTATTATAACGAAGATGAATTTTTAAACGTATGGATAATCATGGATGATTTTGATTCTTAGCAATAATTTACTACTGACAAATCACTTTCTTGAGAGTTCTGAATTTTTATTTCATTTCCACGATCTGCAAGACATTTTTAGAAGCTTCAACAATTTAAGTAAAAAATATAATTGCCAATTAGAAGAATGTGGAATTAATTTTTTGTACAAATTATGATACCAACTATCTTGGAAACATTTTTTTCTCCACTTCGTTCTATATAGAAGATATAATACATTTAAGAAAGATATAAAACAGTTGTATTGTAAATTTCAGTCTTGACTTTCTTTAAAACCTTCTTCCTCCTACTTTAATCTGAAGTAATTACATATTTCTTCGTTGCGCTAAGCGCACGCAGAGCGGCCTGAAAATTAGTCACGTCGTTATTAATACTCAGCTTTTGTCTCCCTAATAACCGAGTAATTTACTATTAAGGAAAGTATAATTTAATTACTGTTTGTAATTAGTCTCTGGAACAATACTGTCCATTCTGCAGCACGACAAACTACCTCATATGATTCTCGTATAGGCCAGTAACTTGTTACATCATTCAATGCACCAAAATCAACAGCTTGTTTTCAAATTTTCACATTCGCACTTATATCTGGCTGGTTGAGAATCACAGTGTCTTAAGTCTGTTATATTTTAGAAAATAATGATCTTATGTCAGTGCCAAAAGAAAAAATTCCTCGTGAAATGTTACATGTGGCTATACATTAACTTTCGCAATAATTATCAGTTTACTGTTTCCGAAGGTAGATCGAATATTCAGCGCCAATTGTATCTACAAATTCAAATCTGGAAATTACATTTTTAAATAGAATACTGTTCTACGTTTACTATTACGTTACATTATGTTAAGATACTTGTTATATCTTTTCAAGTGATGAAAACCTACCATCAAAGAGGTTAAGGTTATAACATAATTAACTATGAAACTAAGGAAATAATACTTGATTGAAATACGCGAATAAATTCAAATTCTCAAAATCTTGACTCGTACGCCATTATAATTTTCAGTCCGTCAAATTACAGTCTGTTGATCGTTCAACATTGACGAAATTCTCTCTTTTTTCGAGACCTTTGTTTCACTGTCCAAACTATTCCATGAGGTCTCTTTCGTCAAGCACGGACCATCTCGGCTGTTCATCGTCCTCGTTAGGGTTAATTAATAACTCTGCCGGATGGCTAGCAACAGCTAGTACACCATCTATAGGTAGCTTTCCATTCACGAATTTCCGGTCGGAGCAAGTAGCCACGTGGCTGACTTCGGCTCACATTGATGACGCTTCCGTCCTTTCCGTCGACGATATTTCGCGAGTTGACGACGAGACAAATTTCAACGTTTTGATTCGCTGCCTTGCGATTTCGTATCTTTGTCGAGCAACACTTCCACGAGCTCAAATTTCTGGGCGGCTCGGTACTTCATAATGGAAGATCGATATCTCCTGTTAATTTGTTCGATATTCTATGGTAGTTTGTTCGATATACATATTTACATTTTACCAAACTGTATGAGATAATCTCAGCGTATAGCATTGAAATGTTGTGTTGGAGGTAGATTTTTGCACAAGAATATAACATAAATGTTTGACACATTTAGTGTACTAAGTTAACTAAGCGATTAATCAATTACTTGATGTAAATATTTATACAAAAACAAGTGCGTATTATGTTGAGGTTATTCGATGTATGTGAACAGAGGAACGCATGGATAAATTGTAAGGTAAAAAATATATGTTAAATACTGAAGTGTAAATACAAATCGGAATATAATTGAGCTGGTCCAGATCCGCACGCTAGCAGTGTTACCCTATGACTGAAAGCTCCGAAGCCTTCGTCGCCTGTCTACTGATTATGGTCTGCCTTCGTCCTAGTCTTTTGTCTATAAGCTGTCGATGGCTTCGGTGCTTGAGAAAACTAAAAAGACCAGATGTAGAGTTTTCTTAAAAGTGGTGATCACTTCAACATATTATAACAACTATATATGCCATATGTCGAAGAATAAAATAGGAAAAATAAAATAATACTCGGAACTTCATAATGGAAGATCGATATCTCCTGTTAATTTGTTCGATATTCTATGGTAGTTTGTTCGATATACATATTTGCAGTTTCCCAAACTGCGTGAGATAATCTTAGCGTATAGCATTGAAATGTTGTACTGGAGGTAGATTTTTTACACAAGAATATAACATAAATGTTTTTTAACACATTTAGTATACTAAGTAAACTAAGCGATTAATCAATTACTTGATGTACTTATATAAAAACAATGCGTGTTATAACAACTATATATGCTATATATCGAAGAATAAAATAGAAACAATACAATGATAATTTAACTCTACGACAATTCTTGCTCGATATGACTCGATTCTCTCAAACTCTGATGTCTGTCTTTCATTACGAACTTTTCTACGATTTACACGTTAGACGATACGTATATCGATTTTCGGCAATTTAGCGAAGGTTCGTGCAGATGCTGAGCTTTTTGATTCACAAACAGTCCTCTTGTCAGAGGGTTCATTGCTCTGCTCGTTCCATGGTCAGGTCTTCCTCGAAAACTCTTTTCGCTTTCCACGTGCCACAGGGCTCATCGCTCACTGCTACTATCGAGGCTAAATCCTTCCGGCTATTGGCAATACGATATCCTTGGAAATGAATTGACAGGTGCATCTTCTCTACGGAGAAGTCGAGCATACAAAAATCTCTTGTTTTTCAGATACAATGAATTCTTAAAGATCTTACGTTGTAATTCGTTGCTTATACAAATCCTCAAATCCTCTCTCCCACAGTGACATAGGATACGTTGTAACAATGTACGCGAGTGATTGATTCTTTAGGAATGGTAATTCGGTAATGGTAATTCAGTAACGGTCTTCAATGAGCAAAGCGTAACACGTTACGTGTACAATACTGCTTTGCGAGATTAATGGAATTTCATTGGAGGGATTAGTGCGAACACGTAAATGGTTGCAAAGCCATGTTGTGATAACAGTGTGATAATAACGTTGAAAAAGGTTTGCTACCGCGTGAAAATTCGCGAGAGAGAATCAATTAAACTCTCGTCAAAGCGTCAAGTTCGTCAGGTCCACGCGAATTGGACGCACAATGTGTAATAAAGCAAATACGTGTAAATATGTATGTAATGTATATACATAAGCCTGTGTTCGAGTACGTTCGCGAATTTGTCAAGCGTTACGTTAGAGAATTCAACCATTTGGACATTCCTTAAAAAAAATTGTAATTTCTTCGATTTTCTCGTTTTAGAATGTTATCGTTATCACGTTCAATTCTTAATTGACAAGGTTGGATAGTATGTGACTAGCGGTTTGAAGTAAATCGTTCAATTTTTAGATATTTAATTTTCAATTATATTATTCGGGATGAATCACAAAGGGATGAATTTTTTCGTTCGATCCTTTCGAATTCGCCATCGTCCTGTCCCCGTCTCATCGAGACGAGCGATTAATCGGAATTCAACATTTCCACACCGAGTAATGGAGAATTTTCTCGCGACAGAAACGCGTCGATCGAAACAGTAGAACCTTCCCATTCTACGGCAAAGAGGGTAGAACCGTCCAAGAGATTTCGAAATCCGTAACCGGAGACCGTTTCTTTCTCGCGGGTCGTTGGATCCACAGAGAAACTTTCTCGTTCCACGAACGGCTTCTCTTCCCACCCGAAATATTCCGTAATTTTATGAAAGCCTCGAACTTGTCCGGATTTATACTTGACGCAGTCGAACGTAACAGGCCACGTTTAAATCCCTGGTCGGATTAACCGCTTGCGAATTGCCAGCTTGAAATTGTGGCAAAGTTGCTGCTGGTGTACTGTATCCATTTCCACGAATTTGTTGACAAATTTCGTCTTAATGTCTCCACATGAGAAATATTTCAAAATGAATAATTCTTCCTCCGCGAAAATCCAGAAAAAAGAGTTTAATTTAAAGAACGTCGATGATGATGCTTATTTGTGGAAAAGAAGATGTTAGAAAGTAAAAATTAGAAAATTAATACTTTCCCGACGAAGCAGTCTCTCTTTCATTTTCGATAATCATTTTGCCAATACATAAGCGTGAAATGAACTTAATTTTATAAAGTGTATACTTCAATTTAGTTGAAAATATACTTCGATTTAGTGCTTGACAAAGCAACGAAGAGCTAAAAAGCAACCACTGGAAGTTTAAACGGAAACAGCCAGCCTTTTTCGCCACGAAATCGCGTCGCTTTCACATCCATCCCCTCGATTATCTCTCTGCAGCTGCGCGTTCGTTTCTTCGTGCCGATTACAGGAAATCCGAGCGGTGGTATTATTGTTACCAGTTACGATCGAATCTCCCGAGAGGAGCAGAAGCGAAGGTCTCGTAGGAAGCCCGATTAATCGCGGCCTGTCCAATTTAATTTCGCTCGGCTGCCTGTTGATATAACCCGTGATACTGTTTTCATTTCACCGGTGACTTGAAATAGCGACCACGGAACAAAGGGAAAAGCAACCGACTCGGTGCGTTAACAAAGAGACGCAGGGACAACGAACGAAAAGAGAGATAGTCATTTAATATCGAAGAATGCGAGAGGAACCGTGCACGTTGCGGACGTTCAAGCCACCACTGAAACTTGACTAATTACACTGTGCAGCTTGATTGACATAAATAATAATTCCGACGACGTTTCTCCTTTGGGAAATTCTAATGGATTTGATTTCTTCTCATCGAACAAAATGGAAATGAATTTTCGCTTTTTTATTGTCTTCTACTGTGTCTTTTATTCCACGTTTGCCGTCTCTTTGTTTCGTCTGTTAAGTTTCATTGTATTTCTTCTTTTCTTCAATATCGTGTTTCTCTCTCTTGTTTGTTACCCATGTAAATCTGTCGAACAACAAGAAAATGCGTTGTGGTTTGCATATCGTCTTCTCACTGTTTTCTTCTTGTATCTTCTACTTTAGCTTTTATCGTTTTATTTGTTATATTTCTTTTACGCGTATCTTCTTTTTTCAAGCTCGTGTTCTCTCCCTTTTTTTTCCTCTTGTACAGATTTTTCAAATAAAATGAAAATACGTCTACGTTTTCATATCTTCTCCAACTATTACTCTCTTATTCTTCTCTCTTGTGTATTCGTTTTTTAATTTTTTAAATTAAATGAGATTAAATGAGAATGACATGACATTTTCGAATTATTTTCATCTCTATTTTATATTCTTTATTTTATAGTTTTCTTTTTTTTTTTTTTTGTTTGCTCCTCCGATGCATTTCATCTTTCCCTTTCTCTTTCGTCATTCAATTTTACAGATTTCCTTCGTTATTCTTCATGGAGGCAATATATACACTTACCGCCCATTACACAAATTTTAAAACAAAATTTCGTTTTATATTCATCATGTATATCTGACACTTTTTTCTCTTTTACTTTTTTCTTTACACTTTTGTGTTTAGTTTCATTTTCTTTCTACAGTCCCCCCGCTCCCATTCTCACATTTCTGTCTTTCTCTTCTTACACATAAATCCTTTCTACCGTATTCCTACAACTCGTTTTATTACTCGGCAACCTCATCTTGCTCGTCGGGAAGTTTATTTCTTTGTCTTCTTGTATCAGGCTTTTGTATATTATTCCCATTATTCTCAAAAATAGCTGTGATTTCACATCTTCTATTATCGCGAACTTTGTGTCGCTTCCACTTCCCTTTCGATCTTTAATTTGTTTCTTTTCTGATACCGTCGGCGTAGCTTCGTCTCTTTCTATTTTGATACTCGCTGCTTCGGAATAAGGTTCTTCCGCAATTGACGCGAAATAGCGAAATATATTTTTAGGTAATATAGCAAAATAGCGAATTTCTTCTCGATTTTTCAAACGTCATCGATTTTATTTTTGGTTAGCTGCCGCTCTTCCCGATAAAAATACCAATAAAATCGACAAAAAAAAAAAAAAAAATATTTTTTTACTCGGAATAAAACTCGGTTGTAGAAAAGGAAATAGAAACGGAAAATTGAAATAATAGAAAAAGGCGATTATATTACAACCGTTACGTTTTAGAAATTATTTCAGAATTTACGATTTGATAGACACCGTCTCACGCTGGCAAATAAATTTCCGGAAATAAATAAATCAGTCTTTGAAAAATTCAACATTCATCATGAGAAAAAGAATGGTCGGTCATTTCATTTTTCGAAAAAATCACCCGTCACAAAATTCTCAGGTAAAGTATTTCATCAATTTCCATGGATGCAGTGATTCGTCGAATAATAAAATCCGCCCTCTAAAAGCTCGTAACTTGTCAGGTCGTACGGCTCCGTAGTTTCCAGCAGTAACTCGCGAGTGAAATACATTTTCACTCGTGATCCAGTGGCGTTGAGATGTCAGCCGAGTTTATAAAATCGGAGCGATGACAAATTGCCGGAACGAAGTTGTCTCGGGCGCCTCATCGCGTTGGCTTGAGATGGAAAGTGAAAAGCGAAACGTGGAAGTGGCGGTGTCCGATGCCAAAACGTAAGAACACCGTCTGGCTTTCTTCCAAGTCGCTGTAAGCGATTATTTAGAGAAACATTGGAAGATATTTAGATTCGTCGAAACGGCCGATGTGATGAAATCGTTCCGTATTTTTGCCAGTTTTACCTTGAAAATTGGCCAATGAATTATTTCAGGATGATTCCAGGCTGTTTCAAAGATACGACGTGAGAAGCTTCGTTTATTTGACTGTTACGTTCGAAATGTATGTATGAAAATCGTTTGATTGAAATGTGCTATAAATTGGAATGTTCCAAGCGTCGATATTAATATTAGATCTAATTTTAGTACAAAAATATTGTATGGTAATAGATACATTGTGTTGTTTGTTTGGATATCTGATCATTAAAATGATTTTAATAAATATTTAATCATTAATTACTTTGAATGTTGAATCATTAATTACTTTCGATGATAAAAGCTAATTAAATTCGAATTGTATGGATGCGCTGTTTAATTTAAAGGTAAAATGATTGAAAAATTAATACAGAATAACTTAAGAATATAAAAAGTGATAGAACTTAAGCAAACTTATAAGAAGATAGAATTAATTCGATCACATTTTTAAGATTTTAATTCTGCTCAAAGATAATTATTGTTTTCTTCCTTAGAAAAATTCCAACGAATTCAATACGTAGCAGAGATACGTAGGAACAGAAATCCAAATAAATTAAACAATTGCAGAAACTGGGTTTCTCCTCTCTATAATCTCATTTAATATTTTATTCTGCTAATTTACCATAGCAGTACATGTAGCTCTATTTATTCGTAATTAAAAGTGGTAACTAATACCATAAAAAGATAATGTATCCTAATTATAATTTTTCTGATGTATAACGTACTACAAAATGATCTACGTATGAAAGTTTCGATATAAAATACCTAAATCGATGTAATATAATGAAATGTAATACAATCGAAAAACAATCACAAATCTAAGATAATATTTAGGGTATTATATTCTTTTTTTATTAATTTTATGATTAATAGTAGAACTGATATTACATCTCAAAATTAATAAGCAGCTATTAATTATGCTATAGTGATTTATGATTTTCTTTAATCGCGGCAGTATAAAAATGATAAGAATTAACATTTAAAAAGTTATTACCTAAGGTAATAAATTGTTAGGGAACGGCACGGTTCTTTGAATGATAAATCATCAGGTCCTGTGGTTATGGTACAACTGTTACACGCAATTTTCTTTCGCGGTTAGAGGCTTGTATACGCGTCGAAAGCAATTAGAGTGTAAAACGTGGAAGTTTCTGATAACAACAGCGTTAGCTGTGCACGTGATCATCGTGTTCGAGACCACACGAAAGTCGTTCATCATTTACAGACTCTCGTTAATGCGAAAGTGAAAAGTGGGGTGCCGTAAAGAATAATAGGGAACAAAGAAACTTCTCTTCAAAGGAAACTCATTTATCATTTTAGTTTTACAATCGGCGATCGAACGGATTCGAATGAATCAATAACTACTCGAAGAAAAAGTTCATCTCTTTTAATTTCTCATATCTTACGTTGTGTATTCATCCATTTTCTTAATATTATTTTTCATATTTTTATATTCCTGGAATTTACATTTTATATAGAAGAAAAAGAATGGTTAATCTGTGTCAAACGCATTATATATCTTGGCTTAATTCTACTCTCGTTTCTTTAAAAAATTGTCCATTTTTCTCCAGATATATTACACAAATTTCTAAACAAATTTCTAGAAACAATATAATTTTTATATTTAATAATATACTATTTATTTATTTACTATTTACTATATGTTTCTTAGATCAAAAAGTATATGCAAAATAATAAACATTTGACTGAATAAAAGAAGATCCGAGTAAAAGTACATCGAAGTTTCTCGCGGGACTGTAACAGCAAGATATTAGATTGCAACGCACGTACCATACTGTTACGAAATAATAGATCGAGAGAGAAATTTCGTTTCTCTTAAACGTTATCTTTAAAAAAAAAAGGCGGTTTTCTAAATGCAATCGAGAGAACAATTTTCCAAACGAAGTTGGTTGCTTCGAATGTGCGGTGAAATTTATATTCAAATTAGGTTTCGAGAGAGAACAACGTTTTTATATGGCGAAGCATCTCGATAGCGTTAGCAGAAAGTGTCCCAATTCTGTGGTTCTATGGAGGAAGTCTCGTCGAAAAACTGCGCAATGAATAAATCTCCTCACCGAGAATTGTATTTGCATTAAATTACTGACTGTCGGAGATAATTTTGCGAGCAACAGCGAATAGAATTTTCTATCTTGTCCGGAATTGAAACATCGTATTAATATTTTCATAGGATTGGTGTAAAACGATCAATAGAGTCGATATGCAGAATATTGATTTGCGCAGAAAAATTGTGTTAGGATGTCTAAATTATTTAAAAAAAAAAACAAAAAATAATTAAAAGCAGGGTTATGTATTAATGTATTATCGTCCAAACTTTATCGTAACTGTAAAGATAGCTATATTTAGGCGAGAAAGAAACGTAAAAATTGCCAAAAGTTATCAAATTCCGATAAGTATATTTTCTCAAATACTCGATATCAAATTTATCTTCGCGTATAAAATTACTCTACTAAAAATTTCTAATCGATAAATTCTTTTTCATCTTGTATATCATTCATGAAAATTTACTTTCTACGTTAGTTGTTACCACAGTGCAGAATAATAGCAAAGAAACTCAGTTGCATACCACGCACACAAACTTTCGTCTCTTAATTGAAATATTATATACATATATCCTACCTTATCTTCGTATTATTTACAATAAATGTACATTATTGTACGGTAATTACTGTTAGTACAAAGTTAAGAATGTCGTCTATTCAGAAAACTCATTTTACTGCAAAATTAAAGGAAAGTTGGGAGGAACTATGCGATATTTCAGAAGTATCAAATTAACTCACATTATAAGCTCATTTCTAACAACCAAGTTTCTCGTATATCTATTACAAACTTTTCTTGTCCTGAATCGCGAGTTTCCTTTGAACGATCGCAACAATTCAACCGACATCCCCAGCTTCAAATCGCTGGCTCTAACGATCGTAATGAACTTGAGCACAGAGTAGAATTTCCCCCTCCCGTGACTCCCATCCTTTGGATAAAAATCCTTGATTCTCTTCCCGCAGGGGGATGTCCCTCCAATCACTCTTGTTACGCCTGGAAGTGTCACCCATCGATCCACTGATCCAGCCCATTTTCATCCTTACGACTCTATTATTATCGAATGGTCGACTCGAAATTCGGAAATAAGCTGGCATAAATGTCACTGGAAGCTCGTGCTTTCCGACTTTCTCCTTCTTTTCTTTTTTCACTCCCTCCCTTCCAGGAGGCAGAAAAATAGATAGATAGATAGATAAAAAGAGAGAGAGAGAGAGAGAGAGGAAGTAGACCAAGAGTAATAAATTAGACGGAAGCGAAATTAAAGAAATTTATGTTAAAAATGTGGAATAGGGAATAGCAGAGAGGTTAGATATATATTGTGGTATTAATGCAAATTGATTCGCTCGACGATCTATTAGGTTGTCCGAAAAGTGTCTTTCTTTCGTAAACTTGTTTTTTTACAACAGTGCACCTTCATACAAACGCGAAACCAACTCTGTGAAATGTTTATCTCAACAGAACAAAATGGATCGCACGTAATTCGACAAAATAATATGAAACAAAAAACATTGTGCGTCTATTATTTCCTCGTAAAACGAAAGAAACTTTTCGGACAATCTAACATAATTGAATGATAATACCTTGCGAGGGGAAGAGTAGATAACTATGCGGACGACGTACTCTAGTGGTCAAAAGTTTGGGATCATAATGTGTTTGACGAAAACTGGGAATTTGAAATGAAGTTTCAAGTTGCAAATTTCTTTATCTCAGAATATTCTTTACTAAGAAATATGTCGGAATGAAAGAAATTACTCTTCGTATCTGTGACATTAATTTGTAAAAAAGATTCCAAATTTTTGGCATACGATGTACGTACCTATAGTGAAGCAATGACTGAAAGTGGATGAAAACTGCCGCTGAAAAGGATAGGAAAGTTAAGTGACTTAATGTTCAATATTCGGACCTTAGAGAAATTGGAATATACGTTTCTAGCCACATTAGAAAAGTTTGTATAGATTTTATGAAGAGTCAGCCGTTCATTACCGATAAACATAGAACTCGAGTAATGCAACCATATTCTTTGGAATTTGGAATAATTTATATTGCTGCGATCTATTATCGGAAAAGTTAAAAAGAATTGTACAAATGAAACGATAGGAGATAGAGCGGTCTCTCTACTTGAAGAGATAAAGATAACTTTATTCCAATGGGGGATCGATCAATGAAAAGCTCTGAAATCTTAATCCATCTGCACCAATCTCGCACCAGCTTGATCATCAAAATTTAATACGGTTGCCCTCGTTATTTCTGTATCACGTCTATTTCAATTAACAATTCGCGAGTAGATCGGAAATTGTTACTCTCTGTGGTCCTCATGCAGCTGTTGATCGTTTTGCACGTGATACAACTACCGAGGGACGAAGGATCACTCTTCGAAGGAAAATTAGGCCAAGCTGTATTATCCGCGTGTATTGCATTTAGAATGTAAACTTCTGTAATAATAATTTCTATAATAATTTGTATATTTTTGTATTTTGTCCATCTTAATCTAGGATTTGTTTATTTTTAAATTTAAAATTAATTTTTTAAATTATTGGAATAAATCAGCGCATTAATATATTATATAGGAAAAAATAGTATTATTTCCTCCGCGTTCTATATTCTCGTTCCAGTTTTTTAACAAAGTTTTCAACGACCTTCAACTGCGGAGCATGGAAGAGTACCAAAATGTGAAATAACGCGTGTACATCTTGTATTTACCCACATTTATTTATGTTAAACTAATTGTTTTGTACGTACAATTGTTAAACAGTGTCTTGCACGAATGTTTCTCAATTGAAGCATTTAAGAACTAGTTTAATATAGTTAGTGATATGATAAGTTTGAAATTATCTTTAACGTAATACTTCAATTTATATGGAAGTTATATTTAGTAAAAATCGTGATTTATAATCTCTTCGTTTTATTTAGACCAAATGGCATCGTCATACTGCAATGAACAAGAAATACGAAATACGTGTATAAAATAAAATTTCATTTATCAGACTGGCAAGAATGGAAATTATTATTTTACAAACGGCTGCTTACTTCGAGGGAACAAATTCTTAAGATTTCATCGCACAAGAATCAAATAAGTATGCATTTATTCTGAACCACTTTTTGGCTAACGATTCCATGTACCTGAAGAATTGATGATCCATCTGTCTCCCTCTAGCATAATAAATCAAAGTGTTATGCGTACATCAGATGAAGAGGAACTATATCCGTAAAATAAATCAACCTTCATCTTGATCGATTCGAAAATCCCAAGCGAAACATACAACTCAATGAGTAATATATTCTACTCGAACATATCTTCATTTATCAATGCTATTCGTCTTGCAAGCTCGTCCTAGACAGACGTCGAAGGATTGCAAATTTTGTTAGAAATAATTCAGTCGCATAATTCGATTTTGTTAGAATATGACAAAGTAGTAAATGTAACGTGTGCATGTGTGTTAAACAAAAGAGAATGCTCTTAACGTGAACAGGATGTATAAATTGAATTTAATGAGAAACGAACGAGGCACACAGAGCATCTATCTAACAATCATTACAAATATCTCTTTAACGTGACAGAGAATTGAAAAGTCTTGTGGAAGATAGCAGAATAGTGTACTTCAGCGTACGCTACGAAAGAAAAAGTATGCATAAATTTGCTTCAGAATATAAGATAAGGTCATAAGAATTTCATTCGTATATAAAAGATATATAAATCTACTACTAACGACCAATTCTAATAAAGTAAATAGGATACATAATTTACCCTAATGAAAGACGATAACAATTTCTATAGAATAAACAAGAAGATATAAATCTGCCTTAAGAAAGGATTATAAAGGTTCTTTCGGTATGCATGAGACGTATATACTATGTTCAAAAGTCTCCCTCAAATAAACAAGTCTTTCTAGGTCTGTCCCAACGAACAACTATACAGATTCCTTTAAAAAATGTCTGTAAACAAGATATACATGAAACGAAGAGAATGTGTAAACCTACCTCCACGAAAATCGAACTATCAAAAATAAAAAAATACATGCTAAATCTATGCCAACAAGGAACTACAAAAATCCCCTCGATGCAAACAAGATATACTTGGAAGAAAGAGTAGCGCACTTTCTATCCAAATGAACAGGATACGTAAATCTAGTCATAAATCTAGCAGTTCTTTCGAACTAAACAGGATGCATGAATCTTGCCGAGGAAAAATTCAGCGGAGATCAGTTCGATCATGGTTGATAAATCGAACGTATCGAACGAAACAAATTGTCGAGCTTCAGGCAGATATCGAGGGAGACAAAGAGGAAATCGACAGACGCCAGTTTCGTGCGGGGACTGCCTTGGAGCACGACCAAGAGAAGATCGAACAGGCTCGAGGGTTAAGTCGACACCGAGCGAAGGGATGAATGAAAATTTGTAGCCGGTTCGTTGAACGTCGAGTTCTCCGCCCTTTTCCATCGCCCCTTTCAGTCTCCGACTTCCGCCGAGAAGGACGCTGCTCCGAGACGCTGAATGAAGCTGGCAGGGTTGAAGGACCGTGATATATGTTAGGCGAAAAAAATGGTACAAGCCAACGGTCGAAGACAAAGAGATATTAATCGCAGATAGCCCGTTCAAGTTTATAATATTTGAAGAAAAATGAGGGAAAAGGTCAAGTATGACAGCTGACAATTGGTGGGTGATCGTATTGATTCGGATATCCTCATCGTTCTACTGCGGATTTTATATATTTACGACAAGTATATACATGCAAAAATATGCGAAAACGTATACGTATACACACGAGTATATGTAGAATACTATAAGTAGAAAATATGAAACGTGAAGTACGTGTTACTACGTTTAGGAGATGGAACATAATTACTTTTAGTCAAATTTGAATTCCCTATCTATGTTTGTAAAAATGTGGATTTACATAAACTTCCGCGATCTACCGAATTATATTTTTGTAAAAATGATCTCAAGATATCTAAATTTATTTCCTGATTTTATAGCACTGTTCGCGGTATTTAAAATCTTCTTGGAACATCAAATAATACGAGATTTAACCAACGTATATATTCCATTTAGAAACGAAACGTACCCTGATTCAGTTTGAGAGAACTCGAAGATCAAGGAACTTCCTCGCTTGTACAGTTTTATTAATGTGTTTTAGGGGATCCTCTGTGTTTTGCCAAAGCTTTCTCTTTGTAGAGGATATTGAAGAAACTACGGATGTGTTTGAAACAAGAACGAAGAGAACTAATAATCTTCCACCTAACTACACTCGACTACAATTCGAAGAAAAGAAATACATCGTAGTTTGTCTGGCAAAGAATTTGGTTCGAGAAATGCATCGTATTTTGTCCAACAAACTCACTGAAGCCAGTTCAACAAGTCGACATATCGTAAGGCGTGGACAATTCGTAGGCAAGTTACCAAATGTAAAATTCGCTATAGGCGAAGTTTCAAAATCTGGAGTTTCAAACATTGATTGGCAACAAAATTTCAACTAAACAAAATATATTCATAAAACGCGCAATAAAAAATTTACGCGATATATTCATAAAAAGTTTCTATGAGCATTGGAATACCTTCGCGAATCACAGTATATCAAACACTGATCGACCTCCAACCCGAAATAGAAAAATTAGGAACAATAACAGAAGAAGGGGGAAGGAAGGAGACGATAAAAAATTATTTCCATTTAGATACAACGGGGTTGGAGTATAGCAGTAAAAAAAGGGGGGTAGAAAAGATGGAAACATAAAAAAGGAGATCTGGAAGAAGATAAAACAGGAGATTCATGGTAAAAGACATTCTGCTGAAGGCGGACGAAAAAGTATCGTGCAAAAGGAAAGCAGAAGTATTTACGTGGCAAGAGAAAAGAAAAAGGGCCGCTGGATAGCGGAGAGGAACGCGGAGCAAGAGAGAAACTCGCACACGATTTTGGACAGCTGCCGAATATTGATCCTCTGTGCGAGTTAAAGCTGGACCTCAAATTCTGCAGAAAGACCGCGTTTGATGTGTTCTATGGTCTCTGCCTTTCTTGTTTCTATTTCTTTTTTCCTTTTTATTTCGTTGATCACCAACCCACAGCGTCGCATCATCATCGAAGCTGATAGAAAATGAGAAAATTTATGCGAATTTTCGCTGTGTAACTTTTTGCTCGTGTGAAATATAAGGAGGAAGTGTATTAAGGATCGAAGAGGATCTTTTAATTCTGTGACTGGTTTTTGAAAAAATAATGCATAGATATTGCGATATATTACGATTGATTTTACTGTTACCGATACTATTGGTTCTGGTATTAATTAATTATTGATTCTGAACGTATTTAATTATGGAATCACTTAATTGAATTGACTCATACAAAATGAGAAAGAAGTACGTCGAAGATAAGAGAAAACACTTCAATATTGTGAATTACCTAGTGACTTCGGTGTTCGTGAAAATAACATAAATAGAAGTTGCGATGAGTTTTACTATTGATCAAGTATTTAAATCGTTCAAATTTCTGTCTACTAATAATTAAAATATTCCTGGGATTTTAGTTTTGATTGCAAATCTAGGCGAATCTAATCTACATACCCCCGGGAGCGTGTCATTTAAATAAAATGCCGCGAGCGCAAACAAACCAAATAATAAATACCAAGCGACGAAATCAAACGGAAATATATAATTGAAACACGCATAGCGAATTTCAAGCATCATAGAGAAAATTGTAATATCGAAATACTCGTAAATTGCTTTATAAATTGCTGAATAAATGAGAATTTGTCGAGTTCGAGGGTGAAACGATAAATACTCTGAACGACACAGAATCGATTTACGAGCAACGAATAACGATTCGTTATCGAATCATCCACAGGTTAAAAACGAAAACGCCATGAGATGAATCGATAATGTGTTTATGCAATAAAAAGTGTTGCATGCGCGTGAATAGTCTATAAAATAGAGCAAAAAATAAACAGACAAGCGCGGACAGAGAGAGAGAGAAGGAGGCTAAAGTGAACAAAATGGAAAGATGGCAAAGGCGTAAAATAGCTACCTCTGCTCGGTGAAAAAGTGAGAAGCCGATAAACGTTACACACGTGTTTATGCTTTAATTGGAACACGTGTCGTCCGAAGTGTGTTTATCCCTAGTCACCATAGGAGTTTTGGCTTTCCTGTAAATCGTCTCTCATAATTACCGTCTTTGTCGCGGCAGAACACGCACTGACGCTGCTGTTCTCGTAATTAACCTAATTACCACGAGTAGTATGCGCGTATTGTTCCGAGACATCTACATCGGAAGATTCCTGAGGCTGCTTCAGCGTGAATCTTCTGACCTTTTCATTGTGCTTTATTAAGGGACAACGAAATTCGTGTGCAATATAGAGAGATTCTTCTGTGCGGTAGAACTTTTATTAAGACCTCTGTATTGCACTATCGCACCTATGAGACAAGATTATCAGGATACATCGACAAATTTCTTGAAGATATTCTATCGAACACGATGGTATAATACATTAGACAGCTGGTTTTCTTTTAAGAAGATGACCATTCTTCCTATATTTATTTATTATTCTCTTGTCGAGATACATTGGAAGACGAATTGTAAAATATGTTGGAATATGTTTTCTGTAACATTAGAATTTTGAGCGATTAAAACTAAATTAAAACTTCTGAACAGTATGTAAATTTTAGACAGCATTAATATAAAGAATAGATGGAGAGTTTATAATCGATCAGACAGATTATACAAAGTATGGAGATACAGATAGTAAACTGTAAGTAAATAAAGATTCGTTCTATTTGAAAAGTTCACCTAAAGATAGAAAATTTATGAATCATGTGAAAATGATATAAAAATTTTTAATATTTCGAAATATCGTCAATGTGACACTTTTACGAGAAATATAGAATTTAATTTCTAACCTTCGTACGCTTATCTATCGTAATATTTCAAAATCCTTTTAGTACTAGAATATCGATATTTTCAACATTATCGAGTATCCTAAAATCTCCTAAACCACTAGTAAGTAAGTTAAGAATATCTCGCGTGTCATATCCATAGTCCTTATTCATTCAAAATAAATCTCTGGAATTTACAAATTGTATTAACATTCGCTAAAGTTTTATTTTCCTAAGTTCTCCTATCGTAATGGTTTAAAACTGTTAAAGCTAAAATTACTACTGTTACTACCGTTTCCAACATTAATCGAATATTTTGAAACTGCCATATATCTCTTGAACTACGAGTGTTCGTAAATTGAGAACATCTGGCGTGTAAAATTTATTATAAGTAGATTAACGGTACTTCTGGGAAGGGTTAAAATCCAATAAAATTTCATTTTCATACGCTCATCTATCATGTTATATCGAAATTTTGATTGCGTTAGTACCAAAATATCACTCGTTTGAGCATTAATCGAATGAAATAAAAATTTTAAATACCTTAATAAAAATATATCTCATAAATATCAAATATTTTATAACCACCGTATGTCCCTTGGATCACGTGTACTAATAAAGTCAGACTGTCTTGATGTACCATATAGTTTCACGCTGAAAATCTGGAGGATAATTTATTGTACATCTGTCGGCGGCAGAGAATTTCGCGCCAACTTTATTCTGACCCCGTTAAGCGCACATGTTGCCCGTACAATTGTTACACAACGAGAAAATAGTCGGCCGGTATAACGTTCAAGTCCGATGAAATTTGATCGGGATCCAATTAATTCGCTAAATTAACAGAAGTCGCAATCGAGCTTTCCCGTTAATTCGCTGAATCTCAGCGGGTTTCTCTTAGTGACTAAATTAACCGGCTTCCATTAATTCACTGAGTTTCAACATTCGTTTGTTCGGTTTGGAAATTGAATTCGCTGGCTCTGGGTGCACCGTAGATTACCGGCTCGCTCCGGCCGAATTGAAGCTGGCCACACAGGCAAGTCAGTCTACTTGACTCATCATATGTATATACGTTGATCTATTCTACTTGTGTGCACAAAGACGCCTCCGCTCTACTCGTTGACTCAGCGACAATCTAATTCTACTTGTCGTACAGGATACAAGAGTGTTCCACTTGTCCGACCAAGATTGATCCTATTCCACTTTAACGACTGCATACTGACAAGTTATTATAAGAGCCATTTGCTTGATTGATCGGACAATTTTTATCTCTTAGCTGAATATTCTTTTCATTTCGAAACTGATAAGAAAGTGTGGGAAATGTTAGAAATATCTTTGCTAGAGAAATAAATCGTGTGTTATCTTTTAACGCTTTTCACCGATACGAAGAAGAAGAAGAAGAAGAAGAAGTTGAAATACCAGAGGCGAAGATTTCTGATGTAATTGGATTAAAGTTGACGTTTACCAGTTTACTTCTAATGATCTAAAAACATAAAATTAATTATTCTAGTTCTTGCTGTACGATTATGATTGTGCCCAATATGGAATTTACATTCTTTCTCGTGAAAAACAATGAAATCTCCGATTCTGTTTGAAAGTACCGTCCGAAGGAACAAGAACTTGTAGGTGTTTGTAACTTTATGATATTCACTCTCGAAGGCAGTAGGCTATTTTTTAGTCGAGATTTTAGCATTCAGAACGATTTCTTCCTATTTTCTTCACTATACCCATCGTGTTCTGAATAGTCGAGCGCATCGTAAATGCGGTCACTTTCGAGATGTCATTAGCGACGTCTAACGGTCTGATCGGTCGAAGACCATTCGAATGAATTTCCTTCATTTAGAATTTACTTCGTCGTTTCGAAGGCTAGCATTCGTCCAGCTATCGCTCATCCTCTCCACGCGAAGAGTACACTTTGGGCGCATGGAAATAGTACGATACCTAACGAGCATGCTGATCAAATTTTCTTGCATTTGGTGATATCCAATCAACGTGTATATTTTTCGGGACCACCAGAGCTTGTTGAGCCTTGTTGAGCCTTGCTGAATGATCGATCGAATTGAACTGAATCGAAAACAAAATTTGATTTGATCAGAATCGTTTCACCGCTCGAATTGTTGAAATCGTCAAACATTTAGAGCCGCCTGAATCATCGTGCAGAAATCAGAATCGTCTGATCGTTGGAACAGGTTTGTTTCAAACTTCACTGGTATAATCATCATCGTCGAGTCACATTACAGTGGTAGTTAAATTTCTACACGTTTTACATAACGTAATGAAATATGGACACTAAAGTTTCCTATGCTAAGTGTACAAATACTTTCGTCAACGTGTACATCTATGAAAGTAATTCAGCAGATAGATGTTACATTCTGACAGACCATTTGCGGAATTACTATGCCGATATATCGATACAGTTCCATTTGAATATTCCTCGTTATCGTAACAAAAAGCGTACTCTTGTTTCTTTGTTCGATACTAAGGATAAAAGTTGGAAAGACCGGAGCTGAGCAAACTTGCAAAACGATGGAATGAAGAAGCTTGAAGGAACAGAAGATAAGTTCAGCGACGTAAAGTCCGACCCAACTTCCGTCATTAATAACCCTTCTATTCAAAGCAGAGGAAAAATACTAAAAAGGAACCAGCAGGCGGCAGCGAAAATTTTCGCGTTCATGAACGAATAGGATCTGAATGGGAAATCGAACGCGTTGTGCAAATCTCACCGATACACTTCGAATGAAAACAGCTGACGTTTCCAATACGAGACTTTATTATTCCACGTTGTTGTTATTGTCGTTAGCCGCGTAAACTTTCAGCGGAAAATTGGAATGGCCGCTTTCTGAGATAGCCATACGTATGTACGTGGAATGGCTGAAATATGGAAATGCGGTAGAAGATATTGTACAGTTGTTTACAGATTAAGATTATTATTTTTCGTTGACAAGTTATTTTTGCTTGTTTTTGTGGTTACAAATTGAAAACAACGTAGAAACGTAGCACTCGGTATAATTCGTAAGCGACTTTTCGTCGATAATTAAAATTTGCATATTTTAAAATTAATTTTCTGCATTTTCAGCTTTTGCTTATTCGTAATAGATGTATCAGTATTATGCATATATTTGCAGAGAACAGAAAATGGCTTATTCTTGCGGAAAAGTTGAAATATCGTACATTTGTTTATCTGCCGTTACTCTTCAGTATTATCAAATTATTTTGTTTTTTCTTTTCCATCGTATGTTCATCTGCGTAACTACATCAACTTGCAAACATTCGATCGTCGAACTCAATTGCTGTTGAATAATGAATAATCAGATATGCAAATAAAGCAATAACTAACTAATAGGGAATAATTATTTACACACTGCAATAATGTTTCTCTACTTGGTGTCAAGAGCTTTCGAAATTACATTTACATTTTGGGTTATTTGCGTCATCCTTTCCATTCATCATCGACGATATGTAATCTCTGTTATCTCCAAGTCTGATAAAAACAGAGAAAAAGTATACTAAAATTCCGACATTTGCGAAATATAATTTTTTAAGCTATGACACTTCCAGATCGATCGTCTTATTTCCATTATACGTCACTTCAACATCTTGATTTTATCTCGAAAACACTTCGCGCTTTCTTTAAAGAAGAACCGTACATATTTTCTTGACGGAAGCTATATATATCCTTCAGTCAATTTGAATTACCCAAATTTATTTTCTTACCCATAATTCCTAACCCCAAAGATTCGCCGATCGAATTTCCAACATTACAAACCTGCGATATTTTTCGTATTACGACATGTAGATACAAGGAATTCTCGTTTTTATTTAGTTTCACTTGTTTCAATTGAACCTCCAGCTCTACAAAGTTGCGACAAAGTATACAGGAAAAAATTAGTGAAAAGGAACTATCCTTTTCGGAAGAATAACGAAGAACGAAATATATCAAACTAACTGTGGATTTAGCCAAGCGAGATACAATAAAACGAAACTAACGGTGGAAACTACGAAGTTGGAAGCGTGTTCGACCGGATGAGCAACAATTTCACGTTGCATTTCCAGCGAATAATCGGATCGATGCGGCAATTAACACTTTTTTTTTTTTTAGAAGTCTGTGGAAACGTTTCGTCAAACATTCGGCCGAACTTTTGCAAACTCGCTTTCGACGACGTCGGTGCACAGCCTGTTTCGACGTTTCTCTTATTTACGTCCCTTACGGCGGATGACCGATAATGAGAGGCTGTCTCGACGTCTAACGAGAAACCGTGCGGTTAAAGAGAAAGGAGGAGATGGAAGCGAACGGGGTGAACGCTTGAGAGGGAAACGGGATGAAGGATGAGCAGGCTGAGAAGGGGATTCGTTTGAAACCTTTAGAAATTGCGATGCCTCCCTTCTTTCATGTCGAAATCTGCCATCACTTGATAGAAATCCGCTTTTTATTCTGTGTAATTCTTCTGTATAGCGTGGTATTATTATGGAGTGATATAATTATTTTAAATAGAAATAATGATTATACGGAATGATGGATAAGATAAAGAAAATAAGCTGAAGAATAAATTTTTTAGTATTGAGAATGAACGTTGTTGTGGACGAGTTGAAAGAATCAATTTGTGGAAAAGTTGTTGGGAAAATTAGAAATTTCAAGGATTAAAGTTACGATAATTAATCCTGTCTGTTTATTTCCTCTAAAAGTGTACAGGGTGGTGTATACAGGTTTGAAAAAGATTCTTTGATATAACGTTGAAACGTGGACGTGAAAGTTTGTTTAGACAGTTTCGAGATCTTCTTCGCTTTTCTATAATAGATTTAAGCTCGTTTATTTTCGAAGTAATATGGATTATTCTAACAAAATATTCATTTCGTCGAAGATGAATAATTTTGCGAAACTCCATTAAAATATATATTTTACTGATACGAGTGCAAAAAATTGAAGTCGATAAGTAGTTATAGCGAAGTTGTCGGTATTCCTTGCAAGCTCGATTTATCAAGATTACGTTACAAAGAAAAGAAAGATGTTGCTCGCAATACTTGAAATTACAGAACTACGTGCCGGAAAAGAAAAAGTAAAGAAGGTAATTCGGAAACTAACAAAACGAAAGAAATTCCGAAGCATCGATATTCAGAGATCAAACTATAATGCGTGCAGAAAAAAAGATTATATCTGTTTCAAGAAATAATCCTCGTTACTACAGTAATCCTTGACAAGACCAATCTACTTAAAACAAAAAAGAAAGAAGAAGAAAAGCAATTCAATTTGAACAAATGAAGTTCCAGACAGAGAAAGAATAACAAAAGAAAACGCTGAAAGTGGCTCGTTGTTCTAATACCCAGGCCAGCTGCGAATACTTCTTGGACCCTTTATTTACAAAAGGATCTGTTTACTTGAATAATTTTAGCAGGGAAGTCAAAACGCGTTAAAAAGTTTTCTAAAGTTACCGAAAGCATATTTACGAACACAATATGACGCGGTATGCATTGCTTGTAATTAACCTAAATGCCGCAACGAGAATTAATTAAATTTCACGGGTACACGCGGCAATTATGCGAATTTCGTTGTCCTGCCTGCATAAGCTATAATATTCCGTTGTGGTGGGGCTTTTACTAATTTCAATTCTGCTGAAATGCTTATACCAGTTTGGTTAGGGTTTTGTTTCGTTTCAAACGTTCATCCTTGTCGTTGGTTATCGTTAGAACGAAACAAACACTTTCGTAAAAAGAGAAGCTGAAGAATATGCGACGTGGATGATCTCGAATTTAATCGCTGAACAAAGAAATGCAACGGTAATTAATGAGAGAATACGATGACTAAAGTACCTCTGACAAGAAGTTCTCTAGTTAAAGATACTGAGATTTTTAAGACGCAATAATATTGCTTAAGTATAAAACACGTAAAGTATATATAGGTATAGAAAATAACCATAATGATAATTATTTTGTTATTTTGTACGTGATTATAATCTGATTGTTATCTTTAGTTAGTCATATCTTACGTAATAATAGAATATTCGAAGGAATGGGTTCTTCAATGGATCTTCGAATTTCTGAATTTCTGAATTCTGGAAATAAATTCTATTTGAGAATGAGATTTAGGAATGATCATTGTTTTAATAGGCAGAAAATTTATAAAGATAGTTTATGAATATTTTGAAAAATTTCAAACAAGATATTTTTGAGTCACGTTATATTTAAGATAATATTTAAGAAAATAATTGATCCTTTAATGCTTCAACCTTTTCCTCGTTCGTTTTATTTTTCTTTTCTCCTTGAATTATCTTACTTAGAATTATAAATGGAAATATTTTGATAAATATTTAATATGATACGTAGAGCGTGAATATTTCAATAACAATCTGTAACAAAAGAAAACTGGAGAAAATGTTTGATATTTTCACCTCGGGTAAAGGATTGTTTTACGTGAAAGCTTCTTCCTCAGATTCCATATAAATAATGTTTCAGTTATTGAGTTGAAAAGAAAACCGATAAAGGATCATGATATATGATTCCCGAAACGATAAATGGAAGGAAAAATGGATGGAAAGTGACACGAATACCAGCCATGTCAATTTCACGTCACAAAACGCGTCGTACGTAAGCGTCTGTCAAAATGTTGATTAATCTGCTCTCTACGTCCAGCGACAACGATCAGCTCCACAATTTAGAGGAAAAGGTACTACGGACTTCCTCTTCTTCGTACTATTCGCATTATACTGTCGTAATAGACATAACGAATTTTAAGCAAAGAATTTTTTTAAGAAAAAATTTTACTTCGTTGCACGAGCGACTATTCCGTTCATAAGAAATATAAAGACTTTTAATAAAGAACTTTTAAAAAAAGGTAATCTTTAAAAATACATGTTAAATTAAATACGCAAGTAAAAATAGAAGAAATGAACGATGTCGTGTTCCCGGTCGAACAATTAACGTTGAAAAACAAGACTGTACGATATCCTTTATAAATAAATTTCTTTAGACGCGTCTATAAAATATTATCGTTTTAAATTTTCGAATCTCCCGCATATCCAATATAAAGCGTGCACAACAATCTTCACTACATATCTGTTACCTTGTTCTATCAACGGACAAACAAGCTACGCTGCCTGTTTGTCCATCTACTTACAGTTCACTTCTTTATCCGATATCCCTCGCCATCATTTGTATCTGGCAAAGTTTCCAAAAAGTTTACGAAAATACCGAGAAAAACACGTAGTTTTTCCTTATCGTTAATAAGAAAACCTTGGTCTTGGAGTAAACGTACAAACGAGCCGACCTAAAGGCAACCTCAAAACTTCCCCTTAAACGTGATCCATTTGATAAAACTCTTACGATAAAGACCATTTTTCTAAGATTATGTCGCTACACAATCGTATATTATTTGGCCACGAAGTATAAAATAGATTTGAAGTATCGATAAATTCCTGTACAAGAGAAGAGCAAGTTTTTCAATTTGTTTCTTACATTGTCGATTATTATTCCAAATTATTTACTATTCATCTGAAACTTTTAACCAGCAATTTATACAGGGACATACATATTTCATCCAAAATTCTTTCAAAAATATTATTTATCAAACTCGACACCATATACTCACAGTCTCGTCAACGTGTCACGACGATACCCTTGCGATACGTTTTATACAATCGTTCTAATTAAATTGCGAATATTTATGCAAATTCTTCTATGCCGCCTTCAAAATTTTATAACGCGTTCACATATATATTTTTATATATTATAAGTTTCCTGTATGCGCATAAAAGTCCGCCGTCTAACTATAACAAATCCGAACTACAATAATTATACACCACGCTGACAAAGTATTTACGTAATCGGTGTCATCTCTTTATTCGTATTCCAACAATGCCTTTGAAGCAATTTCAAGTGTCCGTGAGAATATATCCTGTCCAATGCACAGCATGAAACTTTTCAAATCAACTTTTCCAACTCTCAACTTCGTGTTATTCCGTTACGTTATTTTCCCACCGAGATTTCCCCGGTTTCCGGCACGTTGTTTCTCGGAAACGAAGACGCACGAGCGACATTACACCGGTGGTTGGCGTCGCATTCGTCAACGGAAACAGAAGTTATCGTAGTGGCTCGATTGCGCGATATCGTTCGCAGCGTGAGAAACAATTCCGCGCAACGTGGTCGTATGTGCTTGCGGAATTACGTGGAGGCCGTACGTGCAGCTTACAAAGGGAAATCCAATTTCATTTACCTCGCACTACACTTGGACAATAAACGCGCACGAAGCCAGCCAGATTCGTCTGTTACGAGGATGTGCAAGCACGTTCGCCTGTTCAACGTGTTAGCGGGCAAAAATCATCGCTTCCGGTGAGATGTCTCACTGGTAAACGTTAATTTCGCAGATTGATAGAGGTCTCAAGATGTAGTCGAATCGAGGACAAGAGTACGATAAGAATATATAATCGTTTCTGGATTATCAGCGAAGAGTAGTTAGTAGTTTAATGCAAATTGGAATAATCGTGTTGAGAATGAAATGTTTATTCACTTAATCGTTTATTAAAGCGTTAATTATCGGGCTAATCTCGCTCGTATTGCCGACACTGCTGGACGGTTGTTCCTTATTTAGTACAATACATTATTATACGCAATTATGGCACCTTGATACACGGTTTAAATATTTTACGATGCGTTTTACAATAAATGTACATTAACGCTTCACATTATTATCGCAATATTTGGAATCGAATGTTACCGTTCTTTTAATTGAAATATTTCAATTTTAACATTGTCGATTAATTATTCCTATGACATTGAACGTGTTAAGGGGAATTAGCACCTTGACAGAGTCAAATCAGACACATAATGAAAATAGATTAAATTTAATGAATAAAATAGAAAGTAATACAAAAGCAGGAAGAGAGATCTTGCGAGTAGGTTTGTGGTAGAATAATCACCAAAATTGAATGACCATTATATTTGTCAGATATAGATATTTTTTTTTTTTTTTTTTTTTTTTGTATATAAGCTACACGAAAATGAAGCCAGTTAACATCAGTTTTTATAACTATCTTCGATTTAGTATCAACGCGTACGAGTAGTATTTAACTTTTCAAGAAACAAATCATTTATCTTCATATGAGATAGAAGTTTCTATGTAGCTCAATAATTTTGGAAAATATTTGCTAAATTGTTTTGATTCGATATCAGGATTGATGTTTCTCATTAGTATTCTTGTCGGAAGTTTTAGATATTCCTAATCGATTTTCTTGCTACATATTGCGATACCAGGTGCAACATCTACCTTTTAGCGTCATGCCACGTGCTCCGACTTCTATCACGTACTCAGCGTATACAAGACGTACAGCGCACAAAGTGTTACATTGAAGTCGCTGTAAATCGTTACTTATTTTCACGATTCATCGTATCGTGATCGTATGATGCGCATATGATAATAAAATTACGTACCTAAACTTCATTTATTGCAACGAAATTTTAACATGTGAATAAAGGAACTTGCGCGAATTGAAATCATGAGTGATCTGAACGTGAACTTATACTAAGCGAAAGAGAATTCATTGATAATAAAAAGAATCAGTGAACTGTTGTACAAACTCCAATTACATGAAACGTTTATGCCTCGACAAGTTCAAACGAATGAATTTTTATCGCATCTCTAACCGTTCCGACATAACGTAAAAGTAGTGAAAATTTTTATTAAAAAACTACAAATAAATTCTTTGTCTCGTTTACTATGAAAGTAAATTTTTAAATTTATAACATATTTTTACATTGTAAGTATTTTAAGGTAATTTTCCTAATTATCTAATTTAATCAAAGATCGCTATAATTTTTTAGTCGACCGAATTTTTGGTTATTTGATGTAAAAGTGCGTTTAAAAGAGATAAGAAATTTTGTATACTTTATAAAGCATTGTGATTCGTAACATCGATAATAGCGAATTTTATATTTCTAAAGTATTCGGTTTGCTATAAACGTTCATTTTGCATGCAATACGTCAAAATATGTTGGACATTAATGGGTGGGTGGCGGGTTTTACGTTTGGGGTTACATGTATTACGAACAACGACTATGTACGATCACGAGTACAGGCAATAAATATTTTATATTCGCGGTTTTGGTTTCTGAAACGACCACGCAGAAACTACGAAACGATGAATAGTAGTCTGAGTGAACGCGATATAACGTCGAATCTAGACCGTTTCCCTAATATTGTAAAAGTGAATACTTTCCTCGCTACTACCATAAAATAAAGCTATTATGTAAACAGTAAATTTTTATTACCGTTCAACCATGTTCATAGCGGATTATCTTTATTTTCCTTCTTGCAGAGGCAAATTGTTTTTGAGAATTTACGAACGAAACTTTGTAATTCTTCATTAACATCTGTTTACTCGCATTGAGTTACAAAGTTATTTAATAGATCATATATAAATATCGACAACGGGGTTGTGAAATATTTAATTCGCGTCTCGAAGCCGTACATCGAGATTACAGAGACGATCCAATCGTGTCTGTTCACGCTTCTTAGCGTACTCTAAACATAGTTATCGAAAGGAAGCCAGCACGAGTTACCTATTAAAGTCACGAGTATCAAGTGAAATGAATACCGGGGAAGATAATCAGGTTAAGCTACGACTATTGTCACAATTTTCGATCAATTCCCAATAGAGAGATTAGTCGATTCTTATTCACACGTAATTAATAAGATTTTCCTTATTCTAAGCGAAATTATCTACGAGGAATAATTCTTATGAAAAAGAAATAAAATCCAAATGAGACGTTTCTAAACACAATAGATAATGATCCTCCAATTATTTCGACCAGAGTACTAGCATCATTTGTAATATTCATACTGTAACATTTGTATTATCATTTGTAACATCGTATGGTAATTGTATAAATGTTCTACGTATTCATCAACGAAATTGATCGATAGTGTTCATCACTACCAACCAGGAATGTACGTACGTTTTGATTGAAAAACAGCTTTCTTTCTTCGCTAATAGTTTGTAACAGTTTCATTGAACAATAAAGTCGTACGATAGTACGTCTGAACAGTAGATAACGAACACGAGTACCAAGAAACAAACAAGCGTGGCAATTGTACGTGTACGAATTCTATTTCACAAACCAGTGAACAACCGATATAATGTATTCACAGTTAAATTCCGTACGAGCCACGCGGTCGTGTTATTAATATCTATATAGTGACACTACAGTTAACCAACGCAATAGAACGAACCCGATGCCAAAAAAGCATCGCGTTGGTTAATTCAACCTGTTTGCGCGATTAACATCGACCATAATCGGAAGCTTCTGCCTGTGGGATCGACGCCGCGCTTCGCCAAACCGAAGCTTCGTCGTTTGTTCGTGTTTAACCAGTGGAATGCTTTAATGTTGCAATTTACCGAATTATCGTTGCGTTATCAGTGAATCGAAATTTTGCAGGTCGCTGCTTCTGTTTCGGCTTCGTGTCTCTTATAAATGAGTTGAAGAGCGACTTGTTGACGCTTTTTAATCCTTTCGATACTGATACTCGCAAGCCAAAGCTGATCACCTTCATTCTCTGTTGTGCCAATTTCGTTACACAGGTAAACCACTGTATCGAACTTGTAGAAAAACAATTTGTTTCTACTAAACTCGTAAAAGGATTGCACAAGTAATCGAAAATTTCAATATGAATTTAAGAAGTACTGCTTTTGAAATCCGATCGCCTTCTTCCGCTTTTTAATTTATGAAATTGATCGGTATGACTTCCGAGTGGCTCGTACAACTTTCCGAACGACTGTTGAGCTATTATAATTTTTCTAGCATCGTTGAGACCGATTGGAACTCGAGCTTCTGTTGTAAATGAGACTACGTATCTCATTTGAGAAATATTTAATTCAATTTATTTATTTAAATATATTATAGACTGTATTATCTAAGTATGATGGCCACTATTAAAAGAGAAATACATACAAACCATATGATCTCACGAGAATAATGGCAATAGCGTGTAATTTGAAAATAATTGTAGTTAAAAATAATAATTTCGATTGGGAAAATAATGAAAAGGTAACCTTCATGAATTTTTCAAATACGTTTGAAAATTGAAGTGAAAAAGGGGGGAAGGAGAGTGCGATCGAAGTGTGCTGCATAAGAAAATTCAAACTTTCATGACATAGGAAATTATTACAAAGAGAATGACAAAAGTTTGATGGATTTTAAGTTTACACCCGTATAAAAAATTTCACGTCCAATACGATAATCACAAAAATTACGATCGAATTTACAACAAGGAAAAGTTTGATGGATTTTAAGTTTACGCCCGTATAAAAAATTTCACGTCCAATACGATAATCACAAATATTATGATCGAATTTACAACAAGGAAAAGTTAATTTAACCTAATCTGCGTTACAGAGTGTAGGATTATTCTTGGATTATACCCTTTTAGTGTCTAAGACGACTTGAATCGAGGGATTATATGGAGTATAAAGGAGGTTTTCTTTTTTAGGTCATTTGGAGGGCTCATGAATAACGTGATTTAGATATGGAGACTTCCACTGACAAAAAAATGTATTATGAGAAAAAAGTGTTAAATCAAGATTCTGAACCAAATTCATTTCATTTCAGGCTGTCGATAAATTTAAGAATATAGCTTTTACGGTGATTGTGTTTGAAATAATTCCTGAAACTCAAAGAGAATAATTTACATGGTAAAATGATACGATAGATTTTCCAGAAGATATTTTTCTTTGTATTCAATCAAAAACAATTTCTACGGATAAAGTTTTCCAACATTAACTATTACATCATCGCGTGGTATTATAAAACAATAAACAAATATATATACGAAATACATATACAAATGTTGATACATCGAACTGTATATTCTATTTCGCTAGATTTATCTTTCCCTTTGAAACAATCTTTAATTAACTATTTTACGCGAAAGAAGAAATTCCTAGATTTTCTGTGATGGAATTCTTCACCGATAATATTGCCAGAATATTTCCACCGAAATTTACAAAATGGAATATGATTGAATTTTAATTTAAAGAAAATTTTAATATACTATACTATACTTTCTGCTTCAAATTTATACAAAAAGGACAAGCACCCTCGCTGATTAAATATTTTACATAAAAGAACAAGCTCCCTCGTGTCCTTTTACAAAGTTACTGATCAAGTCATGTTTTTTCATGGAGAACACTTTTGTCCTTTTTGAAGAATAACCAGAAATGGGATTAGCCTCTCGTGCTCCCCTCTACTCGTATCCTATTTCCTGCGTAACCTTCGATCTTCATCCCTCACGGGAATAGGTAAAAAAGATACGGAAGGACGATTCCATACGATCAGCGTAACGAGATTGCACATCTATAGCGAAGGTCTCACAAGTGGAGGACGATCAGCACTTCGACTAATGTGGATAAGCAACAAGCTTGTCTTTAATGTTCGTGTAATCGTTTTACGTACATACGCACGTGTGATCGCCAAAAATAAATATTATTCTATTGTATTACGTTCGCTTCTGCCTTTTGCGATATCACGTACTATTCTTGTCAAGAATTCCTTGGGAATTCATCCTTTCTTCCATTTAGGTACAAGAAATATCGTTTCAGAGGACATTTAAAGAGTAAGGACGTACTCGATTCTTCCGTGTATGTTGTTCCAAGGAGAAATTACTATTTGATCGTTTAAAATTGTTTTAACGGGAAAAGAGGATTGATTAAACTATCAAGTATTGTCAATATTATTAGTAATAACAGTTAATATTATCGTAAGTATTATCGTAAACTATCGATCAACAAAGCTATATTATTGTCTCTTCTTTCTCAAGTTTACAAGGAGAACAGAAATACAAACATAGAAGGATAAAATAATATTCATCGAGTGTTTTCACCTTTTACTCATTCGTCGCTATTGTTCACCGTTCATAATTCATCGAAAATGATTCAATAATGAAATATCAATTCCCTAGCTTTCAACTGGTAACAAAAAAAAAAAAAAAAAGATAATAATAGCGGAAGCTTTTGATTAAAACAGATTTTTAAAAAGGAAATGCCGCCCTTGTAATAAAACGCGAAATAATATTTTACGAGGAGTATATAGGTAACGTAGAGAAACAGAATAACATTGACCGAGAGTTTTCACCATCGATCCATTCTACCGCTAGTCGACGCGAGCAATTCGATAATTAAATGCCATTTTTCAAACTTAAATTCTTCTCACGAATTTATATATTACCACAATTCCAATCTCGTTCTTGGCCGCATCTCGCAAACCAGTTTACCGTAGCCGCGGCCGGTGTTGCATTTTCATTAAGCGAAACGGTAAGTCGTTGCAAAAATGGAAGACAATAACTTCTTAAATGTAATGATTGCAGCCGCGTTTCCAATTCAGATCTATTAATTAGACAACGTCCTGTTACGATAAATCGATACTTTACCGCGGGTTTGCAGTTTGGAATTGGAAGTAAACGGAAGAAAAAGGAGGAGAAGACGGAAGGGTCTACGCGGAGGCAAATGCTCGATGACGAAGTCGTTGCGGCAAAATTGAAAATTAAAATTTATGATTGCATTAAGCGGCTGAAGAGCGACACCGCGGCTGCGGCAAGGCAGGTTAGAAACTTTTGAAACAATGGCCGGCTACTAGCTGGTATGAGTAATTACGCGGCCAGCTATTTTCTTCGCATACTCTCCTTTCCGCCTGAAAATCGGCCAACGAATTTTCGTTGCTTCCTCGACTTTGTGGCTTCCTCAAGACGAGTACACCTTCGCAAACGCAACCACAAGGAATTTTGGCACACGATGTAACGCCAGCGTTGGTCGTGGCTATTTTCATACTTGACATTATTTTATGGTAATTCGTCTGTGTCTTCTTAGACTTTGGCCACGCTGCCATGGTAGAGCGAGCAGAAACTGCGTTTGTTATTAATTTTAATAACAATTAATTTTAAAAAACAAAAATTATTTAAACTTATCTTTGTTTCATCGAAACATGTGACACTTTTTCCAAATATTTCGTCATGAAATTTTTCTTTCTGAATATTTTCCATTGACTTTCACGATGTAAGCTTCCTGGCTATTCTACCATGACATGCTCCTCTTTACGTAAGATTCTCCCAACTGTTCCCTCAGACATTTCTTTTTCTTAATTCTTTTAAATTGTTTATATTAATTCCCGGATTTGTTTTAATTTGTCTGCGAATAAACCTGTTATTGACTGCCAATAATTATCTTTTTCTTTCACGTTCAAGTTTATTACGAACTATTCCTCTGGACCTATGATTTTTTGTACACTGGAACGAGTTCTGCCAATTTCACAAAAAGACTTTCCTCCGAAATAGAATTGTATAATTAATTTTCGCGTTGAAAGGTCTCTGAACGTGATAAAATTTCATCTTTCTTGACTGATCTGGCCTATGCCACGAGGATTGCAATCTGGCATCAAAGCCAAAGGCTATGCAACAAAACATCAATATTTATTTGTTCATACAGTATAATTCCTATATATCAACGCGTACGGTGAATTTTGTATCAGTAAAATACCGGTATTTTTATATTTTCAATCCAATATAAACAAATGGATTATTTTATCTAAAATCCTTTCACGAATTGTTTGTGAAAATATAGGAATCAAATACATATCGCGTTTTTAATTCTGGATATGTGTATTTATATTTATCTTTCCGCCAATATTCATTAGCAACATAGCGACCTGCTTAATTCTCTGAGTAACTGCTGTATATTGAAACAAATTCGAACAGAGAAGAACAGCAAGATTATTTCATTTCAAATATTACAGACAAAATCTGCTGTAAATGGCTCGCGTATAAATATTCTAAAAAAATTAATTTGTTCTCCACTTTTCTATCTCATCTCGTAAAAAGAACGTAACGAACGAATTCTTTTTATCGAATTCACTCTTCGATTAACTTTAGTTCATTTTAATCGTACGTTTGCCTCCAACGAGTTTCGCGTGAAAGCTGGAAACTTTAAAATAGCAGCGCATTTCAAGAGTTCGTGTCATAAAGTTGATCTTCGAAAGATTGTTACGTTCTGCTTAATTTCGCCAAACGCAAATGCAGATTTCTTGTAAAACGCGTATAATACGAAGTAAAATGCTTACATAACAAACTACTATCGATTCATTTAAAAAAGTTTGCATCGTTAACTCGACTTAGGTTCGCCGCTAGTTCCAGTGAACCAGCTGCATCATGCTCCATAACTATCCGGTTTATTACGGTTTGAAGGATCACGAATTCGTAGGAAAGTTCTACGGCACGGTGGCAGCTCCGCGAATTAATGAACCTGGCTCGAAGATCCTCGAAGCCGGAAGTGGAAGCACGACTCGCGCGCGGATAACGGATTCCATTTTCATTTTTCACGGCGGAACTTTCCTTCACATTGAATTCCTATGGCTATTGGAACATTCCTTGAGGGCGGAAACGAGGCCGCGACGCCTTTAAGAGATTTATGGAAGTCCAATTTAACAATCGGCATCGCTAGAACTAACTCGAAAACTCGCCAACACTCACGGACACTCTTTTCCCCCCTTTGATCGATTAATTAAGGAATTTCTCTTGTCGATATGGTTTTACAATAGATGATAGTTCTCAGTTTTTCTAATTTTTCCCTCGCATTCAGAATTTCTAATATCCCGATCGTTTAGTATAATCTAAATGATATAATAAAAAAATAATAATAATAATAATAATCTAAAAAGTTTTAATTTTAACGTCATATGGGGAATCTTAGTAGCTCGGTTGAATAGGAAGTAGGAATTCTTTTATTTCACGATTTTGAAACAATATTTATAATTGCATCGTGATCTATATGCAATACCTAATGCTTTGATTCAATAATAAATAACAATTTAGAAGTTTCTTGTATTTGAAACGTTGGACATGGAATTTTAGTACCTCGGTTTGATGATAAATAATGATCGAAATGTTTCACAATTTGTTGGGTTTATTATACGCGTGGATAAATTGTAAAGCAGAAAATATATTTTAGTACAGAAGTGCAAGTACAAGTAGGAATATAATTTGAGCTGGTCCCGATCCGCACGCTAGCAGCGTTACCCTATGACTGAAAGCTCCGAAGCCATCGTCGCCTGTCTACCGTCTATGGTCTGCCTTCGTCCCAGTCTATTGTCTATACGCTGTCGATGGCTTCGGTGCTTGAGAAAACTAAAAAGACCAGATGTAGAGTTTTCTTAGAAGTGGTGACCACTTCAACACAATTTTGATTGCAATATCGATCATTTCATAAAGTTCTACGTATATCAAATTTCTCGTACCTTGGTAATCTAAAAGTTTTACATTTTCGACTTAATACAAAGTTTCGAGGTTTTGGTAGCTTAGTTTGATACTCGCAATTTTAATGTTTCGCAGTTTGGGCGTTATATACGAGGTCTTAGTTTTTTACGAGATGGCCATAATGTGTAGAATACGAAACGACCTTAAGAGAGAGAGATAGAGAGAGAGAGAGAGAGATAGTTTAAAGGTAAATTATTAATGAGACAGACGAGGGAACCTACTTCCTGCATGTACAACAAGATATTGCAATATTTAATCCAGATGGCCACACGTTTGCAAAAGCGTTACATAATCTTAGGTGCCACGTTGATGTAAAGTCTGAAGAATTTTTAAAAAGTAGAAGTTTCCTCAAAACGACTAACAACTCGGCCTCTGATTCTAAAACGCAATTTTTAAAAATTCTATACCGGTTCAAGTTTTTGCATTAAAAATTCTCTAAGAGTCTGTTTCCACTTAGTCAAAGTTATTTCTTTTTTTTTCTTTTTTTTTTTTTGTAGATCTTCATACTTCTAAAAATTGCTAGCATAAGAAACTAGTTTCAAGCTATTTCAAGGAAATATTTCTATCCGCGGGGTTCAACTTATTCTATTCTTTCCGCATCCTTTGACGTGATACACGGACAAAGCAAAACTGAAATGATCGCACTTGGGAAGAACCGAAAGAAGTGAGGGAACAATACACGATGGAGGTACAACGGAATCAGCTAAAGCAATTTGACATCGCCCATTCTGTTCGTCGTTAATTGGTTACGTAGCTTTAAGCTTAACCGAATTCAAAGTTAGCGAGGTTTAAATCAGATCGGAATAAAATCCGGCGCAGGTGCGAAACGCCCACAAAAGCCACTTATCGTGCCATGTTCCATTTACTTTTTCTGCCAAAGTCTGACTCTCTGGAGCAGGGAACTCCCTTTGAAACTTCGCGGAAAAGCTACACGATATTGTCGTAACCACCGCGAAATCGGATAAGCGAAATGAAAAGGAAAGTTGAAAGCAAAAACGTGGGAAAGTCCCGATTCTCAACAGCGACTCTACTATTTTCGTAGCGCTTCTGATTTTTATTACATTTGCGAAATTCTATCAACAACGACTAACCGTCGAAAGAAGAAGGAAAGTGTAGAAGAAATTCGAGTGAAAGTAAAATCGCGATAGATCTGGTAACCTTAAGTCTACTTAAGCCTAAGCCTTTATTCGAGCAGGTTGAAATATCTGAGAGGCATTCGATACGGTACTTTTCGAAAACGAGAACACAGGTTCCTTGAACGATAATATCGGACTATCAAAACTTCTCGATTTAATCTACCCTCGGTTTTTATCCAAGCTGCTTCCTCTGTCCTTACATTAGAACTGAATTGGGTTAATCGTGGACTATCCGTGGAATACGTAATATATGTATACGTAATATGAAGAAGTTGTTAGTCGGAGATTAAAGGATTTTTTAAAGCTCGTTGAGAGTACTGAAAAGAAATTGGTTGGTAAAAACTAATACCTCCAAGAATATGTAACCTTTTTGAGCTTAACGTTCTAGTTTTCAAAAGTTTATAATTAATTTTTGAATTGTGTGCGAAGTAACGTGATTCGAACTTAATACTACAATAATATTTAGAAATAATGTACAACGGAATATATGACAAAGTAACATTTTCCAAAAAAATCGTATATTCTTAAATTATTTGAAATATTAATTTGCAACTTGTGTACAGCGTGTGTACATATGTGTAAGCAGGACAGAGAAGTACTTACGAATTACGAAGCAAACACACTTAATTAATCTGTTAATTAGAAAAAACAAATTAACTTGCCATTTAAATTGGTAGTATTTTTAATTTAATAATTTTGTCGAACACAGTTACTTCGATACTTGAGATACTTACATCTTTATAATAGTATAAAAATCGATATATTTACACCTTTAAGAAAGTTTCTAATTGATCAATATTCTGGATTATTTTTATAGAAAATCGGACAGCTCCGACTTTTATATTTGTACCAATAATTTGCACAGAACGTATGTACTGAAAAGAGGACACTATATCGGTAATTAAGCTTCATCGATACAGTGAGATACTCAAAGAGATATGCAAAAAGTAGGTTAACAGCAAATACCATTTCCGATTCTTCTTTCTTCTTTTGTACGACTGATGTTCCAGCGTCACGGTTTGCATGTAGAATACCTGGCCGATCGATCGAATTGCGTTTAGCAACAGAACACTTGTCGTAATGGCATCGTGGAATGCTATCGATTCGTACGAGGACGTCGATATAGAACACGCGTAACGCGTAATAATCGTCAACTTTGCTGTATGTGTGTATGTGTGAAGTGAATATCAGCCAAATTCCCGCTAGATTCGTCTGTTCCTATGTTTACATGCCAGCAATTGCATAATATTTCGTATATTTACAAGGGTGATTATCGATTTTCTGATATTTGCGGTGCAAACACGGTTCGTATTGTATTTATTTCAATATTCATCAGATGCGAAAGTGTAAATATCATTTTAACAAAGACAATCATGGAGAGACACGATGAAAACAAAATTGTGAAGAAATTAAACGTTTTCTTGGAAAACGAGCTTTTCTGGCTCACGAGTACTTTAATATTTCCATATAGATTGCCTTATACTTTAATAAATGCTGGTTTTAATTTAAGGACGATCGTATATTACCAAAAAAGAAAACAAAAATAGGATCTCAACTAGCATCTAAAAATTATTAAAAAGTAATATTTTAAAACACGATAATTAAGCTCCATTCTAATCTTAAAAAACTACTTCAAATTAAGCACGAAAATCATCAACTGTGACTCGAAAATGATCACACAGCTAACGTAAACCACGAATTCCGGAACTAGAAGTCTTGTTCGATCGTTCGCGGAGAGACGCGTTCGCGAGGAAGCGCGCCAACGGGAGTCGTAAATTCCCGTTACGATTAGATCGACGCCACGAAATAATCGATACCCTATTTCGTTTAGGATAACAGAGGTGGTTGAACTGATTATAACACTGAAGTAACAGGTTATTATATACACATTATTCCAACAATTTTGTAGACATAGACATAGAGTCACGCTCGGTGCGTATAGATATAAGTTAAACGGATGACTGATCTAAGGCTGATGAACCAGTCAAAATATAGACTGGTCAACGCATGGGAAACCAGTCAAGAGATGTTGATTGATCTAAAGATGGAAAACTAGTCAAGAGATGTTGACTGATCTAAGAATGACAAACCAGTGAAGTTTGGTGACGATGCTGTCGCAGAGGAAAACTATTGCTGGGTGTTGGTTGCCCCAGCAGCGGTCGCTTGGGGGTGGAAATGATCGTTGAACATGGGAAAAATCCGACCTTGCCATTTTTTACCTGATGGAAGGATAACCATAATGAACGTCTCGACTTGAATATATTTTATAACAATTAAGGATCCCAATGGTAAAATACAAATGCTTAGTTTTATGACAGTTCCTTAGGATTAAGTGAAACTTAAACTTCCAGTGCAATCACGTAAATTCGTTTCATAGAACCGTAATATCGTCGTGAGATTGCGAAGAAGCTGTTTGTATCCGTCTCTGCGATACGTTGGGTAGTTTTATGGCCACCATAAATGGCGTGTCTGTTTCGATGAATACATAGAAGAAAGGAAACCAATCGGAAAATCGCATGCTCGCGTCAGCTAATTTGCGTTTCAACGACGACAGCGCAGAAAATCGTTCGCACTGTAACTCATGCACTGCCATTTCCAGGTGAAAGTGTTTGTTTCCATTGTCTTTTCTTTCGCAGATCAAATCATATCAACCGACAGAACAATATTTCCTAAGTAGTCGAAGCTCGTGTTGCTTCACGTTGCTTGAAGGGAAACGCAAGATCAATCGCCTCGCGTGATATACAGGCGAACCTGATGCAGCTAGCATTCATTATCGATTCAAACACGTGGCTTGTAATGAACAAAGATTGCTGGAATAATCTAGTAGAGTAGCGTAACAACGTGAATTTCAAAAGTGAAGAAAAAAAAATTCATTTAAATTTATAAAAATTCTTGGAAATCTATACAATTTCTATACAAAAATTATCAACTATTAATTATCAAAATTTCTATTAAAAAAATATTATCTTGGCTCCTCTTGTATAGATACATATTCGTCCACGTAATATCAGATTTATAACACCTTCAACAATCAATCTCTTCCTCTTGAAGAAAAGGATCCTCATTTGCAAAAGATCCTCGTCGATCAAGCAGATAAAAAAATCCTGAAAAATGCATATTTCTTCCTCAAACTTTATAATGATGAAAAATATCCTTATCCATTACTCATTTCGAAGTGCAATTGCTCCATTTGTCGAACAATCAGAAGCACTTCAACGTAACTGTAAAGCAAAATCGATGCTAATGAAAATATGATTCCCAAGCTGCGGCAATTACTCCACGCGCACCTTTTCCGTATCGATGCTCTACGATGCAGACTTTCATTATGCACGAGCTCTCGAAGCACCTGAGCGCGCGTTTAATGGCCTCTAATCCATATTCCTTTCCTAAGAAATCTTCTCGCCTTGATTGCAGATCCTGGGCGACGAATTCGATAAGGCGCGTGCGAATTTTACCATCGAACTGCTAAATATTTGAATAAAGCCTTACAGCTTCAAATTAGTCCGATGTTAGAACTGATTTTTCATCGAGAAAATAGTAAAATAGATGCTACAGTATGCATATTTTACTAATTTTATTATCACGATATTTAGGTTGACTGATTTATCGCAATGAAGACTTGTATAGCGTACATGATTAAACGATAACCAAAATGTTTCACAAAGTTTGGATGCTCTCTGAGGATTCACGGAGAGCACTTTCTGCTCTGACAATCTGATAAAGTTTCGTACTTTTTCATACTTCTTATTCTATACATTCATAAACATAATTTTCTTTATTACATATAGATAGCATTTTATTAGCGATACGACAAGAACGGAGATTCTTCGGTGTTCTTCAGTTTAGACTAAGACATTTTGTGTTTGTTTCTCCTTAAAAAGGTTTCTTAAAGCGATCTCGTAATATATATTACGTTTATATCGATTGTCAAAAATGTTTTACGTTCTCTTTCCTTTTTTGTGGTAATTGGTTTGATTTGTGTCGTTGATTTAAAAAGAAAAAAACAGGTATATCATGGAGGAAGCTGAATCAAATATACAGGAGATGTATATTGATTCGGTATTCGTGGGAAATAAGCCAGTGTCTTGTGCATCTTTCTGATTGAAGTTCTTGTTTCTTAACAAACTTTAACATACTTTCGATAGGATAAATGTAGCACCATGGAAACTGTGTCAGCGGTGACTCAGTACGAGCATGTCTCGCACTAAGCCACGGCAATTCGTTTGCTCCTGTTTTACAGATAGCGGCAGCGGCATGAATGCACGAGACTGGTTACGAAGTGCCATTTGCAGAGTGCCGCGCGATCTCGTATGGTTCGTCAAGATCGCGCCCAATAATTATCAGACTTTGTGTATGCAGCTATAGTGTAATAGAAAAAACGAAGGGACGAGTTGATTGGAGGACAGAAAACAGAGAGACAGAGTGACAATATATAATATATATATTACGCGTAACGTAGCAAGTGAACGAATCATAGTGTACAGTTTGATCGACGTGTGAAAAGTGAACAGTAGGAGGTAAAAAGTACAAGTAAAGAAAGAAACAGAAAAGAACAATCAACATGGGAATCGATAACAGTGCATCGAATTACCGTAGTTTGATCATGTCGAAAGTCTGCGCTAGATGCATTGAAGTGTCGATCATGTTCCTTTTCGGGCCACAGGCAACGCTGTAATTCTGTTTTCATTCGAGTCGCACAGTATGCATGATGAATCGCCTCAGGGATCATCGACAGCCTAAATATCATACTTGGAGGTTCGTCGAAAGATAGGAGACACGAGGTCGACTCGACGTATTGCGTCATAAAAACGCAAACTTAGATGAAAATGGATTCGACGAAGCTGGGTGGGCCAGCCCCAACCAGCCCAAGGGCACACTCGCCAGCCCTACCGGCCTACAGCAGTACCACCACGGATGGCAACATCGATTACATAATCGGAGACTATATGGAGAGACTCGGCACGAGATTGAACACATTGGAGAACGAGTTGAGGTACGCCTGGAGGGCGTTAGACCTGCTCAGTCAGGAATACATCAAGATGTGGGAGAGGCTAGAGAAGTTAGAGGGCCTCTTATACGAACAACAAACGGTGATCAGTCAATTGATCGAATTCTACGCGAGCGGTGGCACTCACGAGACTGCCAACGTGGTGGTGGAGGAGACATTGGCCAATCAACAGAGCACCGTTGGCGAGTTGGACGCGATCGCGAAGAGTATAGGCGCCACCATGGGTATAGAGGAGACGAACGCTATAAGAGAGAAATTAGCCCAGCAGGAGATCGCGAGAATGCACGGACTCACGCAGGACAGCTCAACCGCTGCCGCGGTAGTTACCGACATGCATAGGAACGTGAGGAACCTGGACACTCTGGAGACTCTCGCGGAAGAGAGTAACATTCCAGACGAGGCGTTCTACAGAAGCTTGAACAACGCGTACAGGGAGGATTTAATTTGCGGCGACACGTCCAGACCAACGTCGCAACTGGGTATGATCTGGGAAGAAGCGGAGGATGAGGATGTGAATGGAAAGAAAGAGGCGGAGTCGAACATGTTCGACAAAGCTATGACCAAAGAGAAGGAACTCGAGGAATTGACTACGAAACCAACGAAGGAAGAAATTCAGGAATCAGTGACGAAAAAGGAAGACGAAGCGGACGAGGACGAGGGCGAAGTATTTAGCGCAGCTGATTACAAAAGTTATCGTGGCAATACGCCTTGTGTCAGCGAACAAGATCTGGCCCAGCTCTCCAGACTCAGTTCCATCGACCAAGTCGCTCTGGAAAAATTACACGAACTGGACAGGTTGACCAATAAATTACAAAAGGACTCTCAGAATTTGATAGAGTTACAGTCGAAGTTAATGGACTCTCCGAAACGACAATATAGTTCCGAAGCTGAAGCTAAACTGGCGGAAGAAGCGAGTAGTATAGACGAGCAGCTAAGAAAGATTTACGCCGAAACCGATGTCGACAGTTGGACCTTCTCGAAAAGTCCCGGATCGACCGGTCGATCTATCTCCAGAGTGAGTACTGATAGCGGTCTAGCCACTGACGGTGACTTCACAACTCGATCAATTTCGCCAAGACTTACGTCCACGTCCAGAACGAACTTAGATTCCATTTCGAGTACTTACACTCCACCCAGGCTAGGTGGCTACGCAACAACTGTACGAGAAAAGAGTCCAGAGCCAGTGATCCAGTTGCCTATTGACGTCGGTAGCTTCGCCAAAGGTTACGCGGAGAACAAAGAACTGACCGATCTCATGGCCGAAAGTTTCGCAGCTGTCACCTGCGCCTCTCCCACCATTTACAGCACCACTACTGACAAAATCCCATCTCCTACTCACTCTGCGGGAAGCGTCCATAGTGTCCATAGTGTCCACAGTGTGCAGAGTCTTCGAACCAGGCAGGACGGTTACTTCGGTAGTACTGCTCGACTGAATTTGGAATTCCAGGAAAGTAGAACGCCTCCAAGTCCGTCACCCAGCTCGCCACCTCCGCCAGCTCCTCGAGACTCAGCCGAGCCTTTCCTGATGCCAGGACCCGATCAGAGGGATGCCGAAACGAAACGACCTCAAAGTCCCACGTTTTTGAGGAGCACGGAGAAGCTGGTTTCCCTGGAACAAGGTCGCCTAAGTCCACGAACTCCTCACTCGCCTAAGTCGCCACGAGTCTCGCCTAAGCACACAGCCAAGCCAAGCGTGGCCAACATCGTTGCAGCCAAGTCTGATTCCGGCCTATCTTCAATGAGTGGGTGGAGCAGCCTGGACAAGTCACCGAGCTCGCCAAAAAGTTCAATCACCAAGATGCTCACTTCGTATTCGGTAGATCATCCCAGATCAACTTTAATCCCAAGTACAACGACGGTCAGATCTGCCAGTCCAATTCCACCTCTTCCGGAAACCACAACCTCGGTCATTACGCAGGAACCGCTGTACGATACGCCGGAAGGAAGAGACGCTTTCACGAGTACCACCACCGCCACTTATACCGTTACGAGCCACTCCTACACCACGGCCATGAATCATTTGTCAGGCTACACGTCGATAAAGACACCGACCACCAAAGAGGAGTACAGTTTTGTACCTCCTCCAGCACCCATCGCGACCACTTGTCAGAGTCCAAAGAAACGAGGTCGCCAGCAAACTTTACAGCATACTTACGACACCGTACCGCCTGGAACCACGATCGACTATGTGTATAGGTCTGAGCAACCTGCCATTTATTCCGTAGCTGGAAGCAATCGACAACAGGCCATCACGAGCGTCTATACCAGTAGCGCTGGGGGCTATGGTCCGAAAACTACGACCACTGCTTACTATCCAGATGCAATGGACCAGTATAATAGTTACCAGGATAATTATAGTGCTGTTCAATATCCGGAATCGGCCGCTGTAGGAGGTCACCTGAAGAAACCTTCACGAGGCAGCGCGTACACTGACGGAATGACAAACCACGAAGGGTACAAAGCCGCGATGTATCGCACAATGTTCCCCACGGGGAATATCACGGACGCACTATCTTATTATCCAACTAGCGCGAATCTGCCGCGAACGGAGACGAACGAGACTTCGTGGCTGAATTCGATGGAAGACCAGATACCTCACGATTCGACGTCCTCCAGTATCAGATCGCTAACATCGGACGGTAGCTACGCCCAAAGCCCGTACACCGATAGAAGATATCCTCAGCCACCGACGTATCAGGCACATCAGTATCATCACACGTATGCGAATCAGAACTATCCACAAGCTTATCAGCAACAGTACCAGCCATACAGTCAAAGGTTGAGTAGTTCCGAAAGCGCACAACTTACGGATGGATATCAGAGACAACGGCAACGAGAACATCAATACATTCAAGACCACGAAACAGGAAGAATGCCTATTGATCAAACGCAACATCAGCAAGAATATTACGATGCCTCGAGCGTGATAGTATCTCAATCAGGGTATATTAGTATTGCGTCGAATTTGAAAGACCACGAGATAGAAAATGCGAAAGCTGGCAAGAAGATAAAACGCGGTTCGTCCTTAAAAAACGCGATGAGCTCCATGAGCAACTGGTTGCCTGATTTACACTTGAGCAAGCGACATAGGAGTCACTCGTTACCTGGCGGAGTTAGGAGGGAAGACTTGGATATGTCGCAGGAGCAACAGCAGAGACTTCCGCAGGAAGCAGGTATGGCAAGAGGTCGTGGAAGAGGCCAGGCAGCCAGGAAAAAGAAGAAACATACTTTGGTGTCCACTGTATCCGGAATCCTTCAGAAGGCCAAAAGACGAAATCATCAGTCTCAATCTTTATCGGATCCTGAACAGTCCGAGACCGAATGGAGCAGTGGTAGGCAAAGTGGTCTGTCAGAGGACGAAGACAGCGTGATGTCGGACGTAAATCAAGAACCTCCATTCTTTGCCAAGGTAAAGACAACTAGCACGAAACGTAAACAGGTGCCCCAGCCAGTTCCTCAGCAACAGCAACCGACAACTCAGCCATTACCTCTGCAACAGAAAGAATATATACAACAACAACAACAACAGCAAGCTCTCCAGCAACAAATTCAACAGCATCAGGAGCAGTTACAACAACAAGCTCTTCAAGACGGTTGGGCCAAAGAGAAAGATCAAAAGAAGGATGTGGATCATGAACTTCCTGAACAGATCAGTGGCTTCGAGGAAGAAACATCTGGGAAGAGCACAGGTTCTGGTTCTGGCGGTTCATCGATATTTCAAACTGTCGGGGACATTAAACGATCCGCTGGTAGCTCCGACGAAGCTCCCAACGAAAAGGCTCCGAAACTTCCTCCCGTGACTCTGATGGGCGGCGCAAGTATGGAATTTGCGGTGTCTAGAGCATTAGGCAAGTATCGTCAGAGACAATCCTCCACGGTCTCCGATGAACAACCTCCCAGTGAAGAAGGCAGCACCGAGAAGAAGTCCGACGAAGGCACCGTCCAAACTCTAGAAACAAGCTTTGAGTACCCGGAAGATATGTCGGAGAAAAGCGAGAGAAGCGAGAAATCTAGCAGCACTAGGCTTCCCGAGTTGGTAACCAGCATATCGGAGGAGGCTCCACCGTCGGAAGGAAGCCCATCCGCGTCAAGCACGAAGGGTCAAACGTCAGGCAGTCGATTCCTGCCACGGCATCAGCAATCCCTCGAAATTCCATGGACCGGTTCAAGACCGGGCGAATTGGACGAGGATAACCGAAGCACGCATTCCTATCGAAGTACGTCGAGGGTCTCATCCAGGCGGCAAAGTACGGAGGACTCGATCGACTCCGAGGACGAGTGGTACCGGTACGAGTTGAGGAAGCTCGAGGAACTTGAGAGGCAATCGCAGATAGAGGTAGAGATGGGCGAGGTGCTGATAGAGGAACCGGAGGAGGCTGATCAGTACCAACCAGACGAAGCGGTAAAGGAGAAGATGTCTTTCGTCTTGAGAGAGCTGAAAATGAAAGCTGGCACTATATCGAAAGAGCAAGCGAAGGAGGATAAAGAAGAGCTACGAACGAGTAAGATTAACGGAACGCTGGCGAAGGATCGTCGAATCGAGGAAAGAGACAGGTATCGAGACGAGAAACCTATTCCAAAGCGAAAATCTGCGGAAAGTATCGAAGCGGTGTTTGCGAGGGTGACCGATTATCATACTTGGGCCCACGAAGAGGAAGTTAAGAAAGAGAAACTGTCCTCTGCTATGGAAGAAGGTTCCTCTGGAGAAACTTCCGGTCCTGATAGTCCCGTTCAATCGATGGACGAGGAGGAAGAAGAGGAACTGCCGAAAGACGTCGACGAACAACCGTCGAGGCGCAGTTCGAGCGGCTCGACTTATCGACACGGCGAAAAAATCCATCCTGGCTCTGAACCAATCTCTCGAGAGGGTAGCGTAAGTGTACCGCCTAGCGAGGTATCTGTCAGCATCCCGGGTGCTTGGGATTCAGAGAGCACTGTCCTCGAAGGCCTCGAGCGCGACGGAGCTGGTAGCGCGGAAACGGCTACCACGGCGACTTTGAGCCTGCCGAAAATCAAAATTGATTCCTCGTCCTGCGGTAGCTCGGATGTAACGTTAAAAGAGGGCCAGGTGAGTCCTGGTCCACCTGGATCAAAGTGGAAGTTGCTGAAAGCGTTGAAAGAACGAAAGGCAGAGGAGAAGCTGAAGGAAGTCGAGGATTCCAAGGAGACCACCATTTCTCAGGGACCCACAGCAGTGAGTATAATGATAAAGTGAGGACACGAAAATCTTTGTAAGGCGTACTCGAGATTCGGAGATTGGGTCAAGTCGTAGGATTAAGTAATTTATAGAATCTGATTTAATGGAGTATGTTTAGCATTGTCGTGATTGGGTTATATTGTGTTCTAGTAATATAGGTTTTTCGACATATTCTATGCGCAGGATGTTAATAGCTGATAAAGTGTAACTTTCATTATTAATGTAAAAACACTTTCTAAAAATTAGAACTCGTTATCATTCGCACAATATGTATCGTACAATACGTTCTTTTTTTTCACAAACTTTGTTTTTCGAACAGCGGCAGTCTCATCTTCGTTTAATATGTTGAATTATAATACACGCACTGATCTTTTTCATATCGGCAGATAAAATGAATGTTAAGAATATATCGAAGAATCTTTTAACATCCTGCACAGAATTCGACAAGGAACCGAGTGACATAAGTCTAGAGAAACGACTCACAAGTATTAATTTTATACATCATTATGAAAAAAAAAAAAACACAATTTAGCTGTAAAACGTAGAAAAGAACCAAGTGTAATACAATCACAAACTTATATCACTCGACTTCTACTAGTAAGAAAACACCATTTCCTTGAAGTTATCTTAACAGTTCAATACCAGTGACCATACAACCCGATACAATTATTATCAGGACATTTTCCAATGCTTCTTTTCGCTAGCGAGTGTCGAGTACGTTGTACGCGTACAAATGGACTGTAAAACGAAGCAACCTACGAATTTAAGCACGATTTCGCGCGTAACGTGTAACCATATGTGTGGTGCCATCCGATATGGCGCATCCAGTCAATACTAATGTAATACGATACTACGATAGAAGAAAGCGGGAGTGAAGCTTTGCCGGGCGTAAATCACGTCCCCGTGGTCCATTTTCGCGTCGATCGCGAAAATAAAGACCGAGATAGACGCGCAGGACCGAATTACGAACTTCGATATAATAAACGACATAATGAACTATGGTACTAGTCAATTCAGCAAGTGCAACGTCACTGACGCTTGGCCAAGCAATATACTTGTAGGTGATGAGAATTTTGGGTGCACGAATCCAAATGCAGATCGATCGGTGATCGTGATCGACGATTCGATCGATTTCGAGGCTGCCGTTTAAAAATTACGACAAGTAAATATCGCAAAACGGCGGACGCATCGAACGCTAAAATAAACGAGGCTTACACTTAATTAAAATAGATCATAGGTATAATTAGATGGTGCTTGAATAATCGATACGCTTTAAGGTAGTATTAGTAGGAGACGCGTGCCTGCGCGGTCTGACGAGGGAATTCGCGAGACGAGGCTAAGTATTATTCGGTCAATTAACGTTTCCCCAATACATGCAGGGGAACGACAAGTCTTTCATAGGTTCCCACAATGAACGAAGTCACGCTCGATTTTCCGCCCGCATTCACGCACACGCAATTCGATATTATAACATAGCGCGTAAATAAAAAGATATGCGAAACAGTGTGCATTTGTACTTAAAATGTATTAGAATGACACGGAAGACGGAAGGCTTCCTAAAGATACTTGTAGCGTTTATCGATGCAAGTGATGTACTTACAAGTCACGAGATTCCAATCTATCGATACATCTGGACGATTAACTTAATCTTATACAGTGGCTACCAAAATTGTACTGTCTTAAAAATATTAATTTTTTACGTTCAATGTTAATCGATGATTCAATTGTTACGCGACCAATGATCGACTTTGTCGTTTGAAAGACTTGCAGAAGAAAGTGATACAAGTGACAAAATTTTCAAGTTAAGAAAATCGTAAATCAAAGTTTAATACAAAAGTCTCTACGTATCGATATATATTAAGTATAAAGAAGTATTTAAACCGTTCCTTTTATACATCATATGTATCGATTCTTTCGTTAATTTCATTCAGTTTTTAACGATAGTTATTACAAAGTGTTTCTAACGTTTGTTACTATATTTGAATTCCTAAATAGATTCAACAAATTGTATTTTTAAGAAATCGTACAATTTCATTAACCACTACTATAGTCGACCATCGAACATAGTATTTAAGAAATTTCTACTCTAACACGTTCATCTTCGGCATCGACCTACGTCAGGTTTAGTAACGGAATTAAAATGACTTAAAGAACTTGGACTAAGTAACAAGTAACTATGTGCTTCTTCCGAATTAAATCGCACGAATTTCTGAATAGTGCGCGCTAAAAGCACAAGCTCGTACAACGTTAAGGGTAGTTTATCGAGAAAAATGTTCGAAAATAGAAATGGTGGGAAGCAAATCGCGCAGGCACGATTGAAAAAGAAAAAGGAAAGAATCTCGCTCATCTCATGCACATCGAAATCAATCGCTTCCGAGAAGGCGTGAAGGAACGAATAGGAGCGAAAAGGAAAATGGATTCACCAATCACCGATATTTCGATTCACGGGGAACACGATGATATTTGTCTGATCGACGATAGTTTCGCCAGGGAAACACGGATTCCGTGATTCGTATCCAACCGTTTATCGATCCCGCGAAAGCAATAAAAAGCAACGCTGACGTAATTCCAACTTATTCTGGATTTGCCTGAGGAATTGACATTTCAATTAATAATACATGCAATTTAAAGAGCAACAAAAAGTAATTATTCTTTCTGAGGAACTTTAGTAAAGTATCTGGAAACGTTCTATTTGTTGATAATTAGACGAGTTGTAAAATAATGTTCGCTCATTCTGAATATAATTCTGAATATAATTTGAAATTGTAATATAAAGAAGAGGAAATTTAATAGGAATCATTGAAATTTTATTGCGCTTAGAATAATTGTGCGTATAATTGTAGAACTGTGTAAAAGACTGTTAATTATAATTTTTCGATATATAAACGATGCATGCAGATATGAAATTAAATCCGTTCGTGAGTCTTATAGGTAATAGAAAAATTAATTTTTAAGAATAATTCTTTGTCAATGAGTTAGAAACGTTTAACTGTCGGAAAACCAAGAAATCTCGTAGAAAAAAAAGAAGACAAACGATGCAGAACATCTAAAGATTTCCAAGAAATCTCGCTAATCTCAATTTAACAGAATTTTCTTACTAATGAAAAACCAACAGAAATCTTTTTACAAATACTAGCCATTCGATTTTCCTACGTTTATTACAATTTTTATTACGTACAACATATCAACAGTTAAAAAAGAAAAGGTCCTGCCGAATTGTTTTTCAGGGCATAAGTCTTTCTATAGAAATCCTATTTCTACTGTACTATACGAGTAATAACGTATGTCACGATTTATCTCAGAATTGCATTGAAATAATGTAACTTCGAATCTGTTCCGCTCTTCGATCTAATACGAAGGTAAAGTTCTCGTCGATCACGTGTTCCCCGCATTTTACAACACGATATATTCCGTTTGGTAGAGCGTGAAAACGCAAAAGTCGATATCACGTCAACTCGCGTGACAAGATATTACGTGGACAATACATTACGTACTTCCTTCCGTTCTATTCTTCCCGCGCGTTGCACGAATGTCGCGAAATTAGAAAATTCCGCGATTCAACGAGTTTCCATTTACGTTAATTCGAAGAAACTCGACGAGTGAATCTTTCTGTGAATATTTACACGATTAATCGTGGAGGGAAAACTTGTTTGTTTTTTACACGTTGCTAATTTACACGTCTTATTCCTGGTGGTTAAGGGTGTGTTCTATCGAAGATTCGCGATCAATGAGTAAAATTAACGATTGTTGTCGTGCATCTCGTAGTATTCGTAACTAGTGGACATTATATACGCCGATAGTACGATAGAAGATAATTAAACGCTCGATAGCTAAGCGATGCGGCACGTAGGTATATTCTTGAAACGATTATCATAAAATGGGGTGTAATATAAGACCGTTGCATAGCTATTGGTATCTTTTGGAAAATATAATTAACGAAAAAACTGTTTGCCACTTCTTCTGTTAGGAAGAAAACGATTGAATCAATTGACCAGAATCGAACGCTCTTACTTTTAAACAATTTTGAATTTTTTCCAATTTCTTGAAAAATTCTACGAGCATAGTACGCACTGTCAAGGTGCATTCTGTTGCGATATCTATAAAAGAAGATTTCATTGAAATCTGAAACGAGATACAGATATTTAGATTTCGAGTCGATGGTCTTATTATTCGAAATTTGTCTAAAACCTTGCTCGCTACTTGAATATACATTGCACCCACGATCTAGCACACGTTATTCCGCAACCATACGTCGATAGCGTGATTCAACAACCCCATAACAATCACTCTATTCTCGCTTCGTAGTCCGATATACCTACGTCACGCGCTCGTAAACGATCGAGCGAGAGCAGCTAAGATTCTGCTCGCATACCATTTCGATATCTCGAAACGATCGATCGCGTTCCGTGTACCGATAACCGTTCAACGCATAACACGAATCCGCAATAGTTTCATAATCGAACGGATAAAGCCAGAGACGCAAAAGCACGCCGATGCAACGATCATGAACTCGTGCAATCGTACGAATGGTCGTACTACGAGACAATTCGATCACATTCGAACGTGCGTGTAGTGTAAATGCAATGAACGAACAGGCGTAACACACTCGCGTCGTACATACGTCCAAAGTATATGCTTCCGTATCTAAAGACTTCGCAGCCGTATAATACTCTTAATTAAGCTAGAAATTAATTGATCGTGCGTACGTACATTTGGTGTTAGTGTTTTAGGGAAGGAGGAAGAAAACCGGGCACTGTACCTGTTCGCGATTCCGGTTATCTTCAGGTGGGATTTCCTATAAGCGGCGAAAGTAAATGTCTAAGTCTAGATATTATCGCCTAGATAAACGTCTAGACATTTTCGATTAGACGAAGTGTTTTTTTTTTTTTTTTTTGTGTGTGTGTATTTGTTATTTAAGCTGTCCAGAGCACAAACCGATCAATTGCAGTTTTGTAAATTTCTCAATTTCATTATCCGCATAGATAATTAGAACGTATAATTATAAACTTCTCAAAGCAACGAATAATTTATTTCCCTAAATTTATTTGCAGCAAGAAAATGACAAATATCCATACATTCCAAGGAAATAAAAGAAAAAAAGATTATAACATTAAACACATTTTTCATTACTTTTCAATCTATAGAGTTAATTAGTATAGCTTCTGAGTAAAACGAGGTTAGATATTTGCTTCTCTGAATTCTCGCAATCATTTTGCAACGCACTTTAGTATACTTTCATCCTCGTCGAAAGAAAGGAGAGGTTTCCTTCAGCATTTGAATATCATCTATAGAAAAACAGACGTATGCTTCTTCATTATATCGATATAAATGCGTCTGGCGCAGTTGCAAATCGTTTAGGAGTATGCTTTCTCAATGTATCATAATACGAATATCTCATACACTTCGAACAATATTGTATAAATTATTTGGAGAATGTGAAACTGTATTTGAACTTTTTCATGGGAAAGATATGAAGAAATAAGATAAATTACTCCTCGGTCAGACGGATCTCATATAAAGGTAGCAACATCAAAAGTGCTCTTTTATGAAAACACGAGTAAACTTACTACTCCGTCTAATATATGTATATAGTTCTCTCAACAAGCCAGATTTTTATAGATTTCTCCTTCCTTTTTTTATTACAAACCTCGACGCTTTTATATATAAGAAATTCACTTACGCAAAATTTGATAAGAACTGAACTTGGAATCTATCTTACTTCCCTGTATAACTGAAAATGATAGTTATAGCGAGGGTTTGTGACTAAAAACGAAAAGGATGATTCGAAGAAAGTTCGTGAAAATAATGATCGATCAAAATGGAAATAGGAACTTGGTCGAACTATAACAGAAAACTCTCTGTTCGAACGCCGTGTGTAATTGAAAGCGTCCACGGTCATATTGCGACACAAACGCGACAGTTAAAAGTCACTCGGAAATATACGAAAAAGTGTTCTTCGATGTATCATGATAAATCATCTCACACCGATGGAAAATCTCTGCGTTTGAACGACGCGTAAAACCGAAACTATCTCGACGCATAGGTGTGACGCTGATAAGAAATCCCACCTTTATCTAGAATAACGAGGCGATCGCGGAGTCGTGGCTCGGGATCTGACCAACAACCACGCGTTCTGTTTAATTAGTCAGAGCCTGGGAGCACGTATCACGTTCGGTCGGCCGATCGATTCTTCTGGTAATTGGCGAATCGTGCCACTCGTGCCGGATGGCCGCCTGGTCTTTCGAGACGTGATTCGCCGGTGATGTCAATAGCAGCAAAAAGTCGGGAGAATTGTCGTGGCCCTCGTTCCAAAGCGATATTCGAGAGGAAAGGGAAATTGCGGTGAGATGGTTGGTGTATCCACGTGACTGGATAATTAGCAATCAGACCCTTCTGCGAAGGGTTGATTATCGAGGGGCGTTGTCGGCTATGGTCGTGTTAAATAGCAAATGGCTTGGTATAGGGAAAGGTCGTGTTGCCAGAAGGGACAAAGTTCATATTTAATAATAATAGGAACACAGGCTCATACTGCAATTTGCGAAAGTTTTATACGAACTAGGTTATTGGTTTTATAAGGGTGGTTAAATATACCTTTTGGATATAATTCTACGTGTTATGTAAAAGAGATGATAATGGTACAGAGGATGGTGATGCATTTTTATGATTTTTCCTGCGCAACAGATTTCTTGATAATGCTGTAGTAGAAGCCTGACCTCGATTTAGGAGAATGCGTACCATGTGGGGAATTTTGTATGAAGTCACTTAGAACGAGCTAGGAGAAAAAGATGACAAGAAAGTCAGCTTTTAGGAGTAGGTACTAAGAAGAGAGCGAGGAGAATGTAAAAAGCGAAATAATAGTTAATTTAAATTAATCGATGTAACAGTGAGGGTGAGGGGGCAACTACTAATTGTTGGATTTAAATGCCTTCTCAGAAATGATATCAAAATTAACAAATACTGGGAGTTTTATGTCTAAGACTTTTGCATACTGTTGCATCAACGTAAGGAAAATTCCCTGTTTAAGGAACGGGTTCGAAATACACCGAATCTCTTTTCAAAGTTTATAAAAGACTCGATGCATTGTAGAAAAAGCTTTGTACAACGAGTAGAAGAAAATTTAGTGGGATTACGTTTTTAATAGAAAATTGACCTCCTTTTTATATAAATTTACATAATAAACTAAAGTAAACTTAAAAGATTTAATACTTATTCATCGAGTTACTAGAACACGATTCATTCTCGCTCTACTTACGATTTAATCATTCATACATTTCCCTTAATTTGTAAAATGTTTTTCTTCCAAAATTATGAAAAATTTATTTCCTAAACGTGACAACGTTATTTCAAGAAAAACAATGTGAAAAATTAAAGCTGACTTTTTCGTGTTACAAGATGATAATAATTCCTCGAAAAACAAGCTTCCCTCTGTGTTCCGTAAAGATCAGTCTATTATAAGTCGATGTCAAAATATAGAAACCTACCACGTCAAACGAAACCAGAAATGGAAGCTTCGTATCGATAAATTTTCAATTAATCCATAGCCGTCGGTCTTATTGTTAACAGACTTTCAAAAACTAAAGTTTCTTTGTATCTAGTGAATTGTTCTACAGCAAGCATTTGTAATGCTTCTTTTTTCCATTCGGTCTTGCTGTTGTACCGGCGTGGTGATTCGAGTACCTTTGATATTGACCAAGTATTTAATTGCCAGTAGTGTCTGTGTTTTCACTCGTGCTTTAGAAATACAATTTTTTCGTTTATTTCTCTAGAACTTATTTTTGTTGATTGCATTGTTCCATTAACTTTTTCCCATTCGATTCGATCGTTTCTTTTTTAAGAAATTGTAATTGTACGTGAAAGTTATTTCGATTTATAAAAACGAAGCGAAACTTTTTACCGATGTTTATTGGCGTTTTGTTTTTATGAAATATGTAGGACATTGAACAGGAAGCTGTTGAATTATTCCGGCGATGTACAGCTACCGTAGATTAAATGTCTTTCTACGAAGATTACTGTCGTTTTAGGATCATGCGATTACACGCTACATGATACACATCGTAATTGTTGAAAATTGGATCAGATAGGAGCATGAGGGGAGGCTTACGTGACATTCTATAAAACGAGTTAAAATAAAATTCTTTGGAATTTCCAATTACCTTCGTTATCTATGAATAAATAAAAGTTTCTCTTTCGAACGATGCCAATCGATTGGCGATAAAAATGACGTTGAAGCTGTAGGAATTAATTATTATAAAATAAATTACATTTCTCATAATCTTGAAAGAATCTCATTTTACGCGTGATCGTAAAATCAAATACCTTCGATAAAAGCCACGTTTAACGCTGGAATCCCATTTCTTCCGAAAGATGAGAAAAGAGAACGACTGCTTATTGCGAATTTATGGTAGCGACGAACAAAGGACGTGATAGTTTCAAGATACGATCCCCTATGGTTCGAGATTTCATGCAGCTAACGTTCCTCGTTACTTTTTCTACTACAACGAAATTGCAGTTAGACGCGCGCTTAACAATTCTATGCGACGACACGTGCCGCTCATAGAAAACGTTCTTTCCGAAAGCAATGACAATAACCACGTGAAAGTGGCACAAGTGATTAAAAGGTAAAATGCATGTATTCTATTGCTTGGAACTCTTTAATGACGAGTTTAAATGATTGAACGTAGGTTGATTAAATGGGATTATTGGACAATTATTTACGTATTGCGAAATACAAGCAATTCAAACTCAATAAGAGATCAATTTACAAGAAATTCAATATAGAAAGTGTTTTCATATGACAAATTTATCGTTACCATTACTAATTGGTACATTTTTTAATTTATTTCATCGCGTAATAGAAGATACAGGAAGGAAATTGTATGTAATTTGGAGAATTGAAAATTTTGAAACAAGAAATCACCATCTATTAATTCCATTTCTCATAATTCAATTCACTTGCAATTATCATTGTTGATCGTCGTGTCGTATCGTACTTAGATCTCAGAATTTCACAAACATAGAGAAAGTGAAAGAGAAAATCGAAAACGCTAGATTAAGATGAGAAACAATGAAATCAATTATTCGTAATGGCAAACAAAAAGCACAATTGCATATTTGCAATTCACGAGGAAAAATGATTTGTTTTCACGAAATTGCACATAAGGGGACAGACTCTTTGTGACGTGAAAGTAACGCGAAATGCATTGGAACGAACGTTTAATCAAATAAGAAGAGATGAATCGGAGTTTCGAGGGAGTCTCCTCTGTATCTTCGAGCAGCCTATAAATACGTTTTATTCGACCGTGATCAAGGCGCCACGCATTAACCGACCTTTCCTTTGTTGAATTATTTCCAACAAAACGTAGAAGAACCGTGAGTTCCGTTTACATTCGTGGAACACACGACCATCTCCCTTTTGAAACGCTTTGTGAACGAGATCCAACGAACAAACACCCGGACCAATTGTGTACCATTTCTCACTTTTATATGAAACGAATTAAGGCGCAAGTAAGCAAGGATGAAGATCCAAACGAAACAAGAGATACGTACTCGCGTCTAGTGACGTTAACTGTGTATCTATATTGTACGATTCTAACGATCATGGATATTGTATATGCATATTGTCACGGTGTCATTGTGTCTAACACGTTCTTAGCGGTCTTTTTCCAGTTCAATACGAGGCTGAAATTATTCAAAGATTCCTTTGGATCTTCGGATTAGTCATCGAATAACGTTTCCACATCGTTCGATATTTCTATCAAGATGCTCGTACCAAAATTCAAATCAATGGAACAGAAAACTGTGTCTAAAAACAAGAATACACGGTTCGTTTATACGATGCAGGAACCTTAGACATCCATGTCGATGGAGACGACGTTCGATCACGTGTTCGGTTTCCATTCAAGTCTCGAACTGGTTCTTGATTTTTCCATAAGAGAAGAAAATCAATCAAAGACAAGAACGAGAAGTTTCTCCATGCCAATTCAGATTCGAAACACGCGAACGTTATTCGACGATGTGTACTCGTGAGTCCAGGTTCACAGGAATCTTCGAGTAGTTCGCGCAGCTTCTGGAACTTGCACTCTACACGCGGGATCATCTTCGAAACTGAGAAATCGCGTGGTGTCGTTATACAAGTGCAGCGATCTCCGCGAGAGAAGATCGTCGGGGATCGATGAAGTAGGAAGATCGCGTCCAAGTAGGTCCATATTTCAGGCTGGCTCAGCTGATTAAGCACGCGATAGAGTTCCGTCTCGCGGGATATTCGCCTAATAAAATCCTAGTCTCTTCGGGTAGTGCGCGAGAAACTGGCAATCAATCTCGTGGACGAGTATCGTCGAAGATAAAATAAAAACTAAATATTTATTACTAATAGAATTAAAATAAATAAGCCACACGAGTGTCTAGCACGTAAGTATGACATCGATCTTAGTGATCAACTAGAGATTAAAAAATCAATGTTGATTTATGCAAAGGTAGAACGAGTTACGTAGAAACGCTCGAATCCAGGAGACAGTAGTAAAATGCAGAGGACGGTAAAATCCAGAGAACGGTATAACGTGGACGAGGGTTCACAGTGGAAACGCGACCAAAGTTCGAGAGTTTACCTCCGTAACCGAAGATCAAACCGCTTGTTACCGGCGAGCCTCGAACACTCGTGTAGCCCCGGCTTTGCTGTGGCTAAGGCCGCCATAAGGGTCATACTCGACGGATACTACTGTTAAGCTGCTTCGTTTCCGGCATGCGAAGCTTCTCGCGGAAAGCCCCGGTTGTTCTCTCACGGACGCGCCTAACTCGCACGCCCACGCGTTTCACGTGTATTGACTCACGCGCATACGAATACACACACACATACGTATACATACATACGCATACAAACAAGAACACACAAGTACATGCACACGTCAAAAGGTATATCTAAACACGTATTGTAATGGTATTATAGTCTACGCGGTAGTTTTGTGTCAATTAATAACGTAACGAAACCGTTTAGCCGTGTATTCTCCAGGGGGACAGAATATTACGTAGGGTAAGAAGCTTTCGTGTGATAACTGGCAAACGCGCGGCGAGGGAAACGTGTAGCTCGGGTTGCATCTCACTGGCTCATGCACGGAAGCGAGTCTAGAGGCATTGGGTTACGACAGGGGCAAACTTGTAGGGGAAAGAGTGAGAAAATGGTCGACATTGGTGGTATTGGTGATGTCGATCGTGATGTCTAAAAGGTTGTGTCCGGTTGCTTTCCGGGGAATGGAATGCGTAGGTACTCGAACCATCTATTCAGGTGTCAGCTACGTGAAAATAATGTTACAGCTGCTTAGGACTGTTTTCCTTTCTCTCGTCTGTTTTAATTTTTGCAGAGAAGCGTACGGTGTTTTGAAAGGGATGAATAAATATAGGACAATGTTTATGTTACAAAATAGAAGGGATGATATGATATAAGAAGCGTAGGTTTTAGGGAAAGGAAAACGAGATCGAGAGACGCTGATTCGATCTATGAATTGCTGATATGTATTTAAAAGTTCCATCAGTTTCCTAATAGATAGTAATTTGAGATAGATATTTAGAGAAAAATGTTTTGATTCGTTTTGTTTATTTAATCGTCTCCGTACGATCCATTATCGCCTGAAATATTCGTGTCCTTCATCGATCCAATTTTAAACGAGCTTTTTAAACGAACCTGCCAACTGAAATGAAATACTCACTTCGAAACTATTTTATAATTATAAACGAAGAACAAAAAAGGGAGAACTGACTTAAAAGTAACCTTCTCTTAATCGAAACATCGATCGAAAGGATGAAAATAAATTTGAAGTAAAACGGAAAGATCAAAGAATAATTAGAGATAGGGTGATAATTTTTTTCTATTTGCATTAATATCGGCGTTTTAATTGCAAAAATAAAGAAACGGAAAATGTAGTCCATTCAATTTAGTTGATGTTCGACTGAAAAAAGTAGATCAGACTTTATAAATGCTCTTGTTATGTCTTCATTTTAACTCCGCGTAAAGGAATTGTTTTACAGTTTAAGCAAATTGCTCGAGGCAAGAAAAACTTTCTAAAGGAGTAACACATAATTAGACTCTGTTTTTAACTTTCTGGAGAACAGGGGCAAATTCGTTGGTTCAACGTAGATTTTCCGGTTAAGAAAGCAAGGAATGATGCATAACAGGAACCTGAGAACGGTAACGGTGTATAAAAAGAACTTAAAGAAACATGAAAAGAAAAAATAAAGAAACAGCTGGCAATTAAAAGTATCGTAACGTTTTTCTCGTTTTTGTCAGATGCGGTATTCCTCTGTCGCGATTCACAAATAAACGTGTCCAGAAAGACTCGTTCTAACACGTGGAACGATCGATGCTTTAATATCTAATGAAAACATTAGTTTAAGAAAGTGTACATTATGATTCATATTAACTGTTCAAGAAATCAGATTGAACCATTCGTCGTTGAAAAATAATAGGTAAGATAAAAATAAAGAAGAATTTAGAACTAACGTATATTAGAAACTAATTTTTATAAGAAAAAATTTACAGAAATAGCATAGTTCGTACATTTTGTAATCCAAATTAATTCATAAATGAGAGAAGCACACGTTTATTTGACTAGCTTCTTTAATATCCGTTAGACAAATCTATCGTAACAAAAATTACTCTAAAAATTTCATTTGCTTTGCATCATTATAATAGCGTTCCTATAGAAGTTTGCATTTCATAATTTTAAATCATTCACCGTTGCTCGTTCGTAGCACATCTATCACATGTTCTTTCTAATTTCTCAGTACATCTCCATCAACAATGCTGCGCATCTGTTGCAACGTCACCTTCGATAACCATCACCTTGCTCTCTACCACACTCGTACAACTGTAACAACTCGTTTGTCTCGAAGATCTCCGTTATTCCATCCAGTCTTCGTCGAAACTCTATAAAATTCATCACTTTACCGTCACAAATTGTCTTTTGAAACGTCGCGCACGCGCGTAAATGTTGATCGGTTTAATTTCAATTTTCGCAAACAAAGCACATGGTAAAAGGAAATATATTTCGCGGGTTAGCTCGTTCGTTCAAAGTTCCAGTGATCATGTAAATCCTTCTTTAATACTTGCACGACTCGTAAAAGGAGCGCATTTAACTTTGATCATTTATCACGGGACACCGGACCCACGTGTTTCTATGCAATTCACGACGAGCGAAATTATTGCACGCTACGACCTACATCATGCAGCCGGAAGTATGAACTTCAGGAGTTCTATTATCTCGGGGGTGGCGCGAATCATGCGAACAGCCTTGCGCTGCTATATTAAAGTTCGATATTTTATGAGGTAGTGCTCGTTCAAATCGTTTATTCTTCCCAACTTCTCAGAGAGATACTTTTAACTTACTTCTGAACGTAAATTGTATTATTTCCTTTATTTTGTAATATCTGGGTGTTTTAATATCGTAATTCATTTTTGTTAAGATTTTAACGACACGTGCTCTGTTCATAATAATTAATCCTTACTAAGATATTCAAAATTAATGTAGACACAAGTTAGGAATCGTAGAATTATATTTCCCTTTAAAGGTTTAAGAAATTTTTGCATCCGACATTGCGTTCATAGATTTTCTTTAATCATGCAGTAATTGATTTTTATTCGTGTCTTAATGACGTTCTTTGACTGTGCTAATTGAGTAATTCAGTTCTGTTATTGAGACTTCATTAGCAAAGTGTAAGTAATACTAAAAATGATTATTTCTCTGAAAAGTTTCACAAATTTTTATATTAAACTATCGAAGCTGTGTGTAACGACGTACAATGTAGCTTGTGCAAACACCGAGCATAGTAAAGTGTTAGTAAGTCATGAAATATTTATAAAGCTGTGTAGGATGTTGCAAAAGATCTCTTTTTGTAAAGTAGGGCACGATTTACATCCAGAAGCTCCAAATGAAATTGATTACGAACAACAGACTGTAAAACTGACTTGATATAAAATCTAACAAATCTCGAGTATTCGGTAAATATCTTAATTCGAAAGCGCATCGGTTCGAAAAATGCAAAGCGACACAGCTTTTGTAGATGCGTAATTTTTACGAAGATGTCGACGGTATTTTGTACTATCAAGATTTCGAAACTTGAATTTTTCTACGTGTGTATTTGTAAAGATCTATTTGGAGTTTGTAACACAAACTTTGTATTCATATACACGATCCATTCTTGACTTTTGTACGCATGGATTTCAAATTTTGTACTGTCATACTTTCTCAATACCGAAGATATTTATTCGACGATTTGCCATTTTACTGTAGAAATTTTTCTACGACGGACTAAAAAACGTTTCCGGCATCTTTAAACGCCTTATTGCAGTACCTTTTTAGATGAGAACAGTTTTTAATGCTGCTCTTTGTTAGTAATTTATACATCTCATTAAATGAACAGACGAGTATTGAAATGAACGTGCAATAATTTATTCGTCGCTTTTAAAGCATAAAATGCAATCTTCTTCTTAGATTTGACAATTTCAAATAAAAGAATTTTTCATTTCATTTCTTCAAATTATTTTTCACTATATTATATATATGTATATAAATCTTATTTGATGATAAAAGGAAGATATAAAAGATCACAGCGTCTCACGATCGAAAGAAAAGCATACGAATATTATTTTCTAACTTGGCTGACTATTCCATAATCATATTCTACAGAAGAATTACAATTAACACGGCAGAAGTTTCGTCAATATTCTACATCTTATACCAACTGTTAACAGACTCCACTTGTTTGCTAACTTTTTTATAGATAAATCTTCCTTATAGCTTCTAAACGTATCAATTCGTCGAATTCTAAAGGCATCCGAGAACGGATGGCATTAAGCTTTATAGAAGTAAGATATAGTAAACTGTAGCCAGACAGAAACAAAAGCGAAAACAATAACGTGACATGAAATTTTAGTGGTATACAGTATTTTACAAATTTCGCTAGTCTAATAGCTGTGAGAATACGAGGATTAATCAACTTGTCGATGTTGGTCTTAAACTACTTAAACCACGCTAAAATAATTATACAATAATATACAGGGTGCTACATGTATAGGAAAGTTATGTAACAGTATACCTATCTATATATTAGTCTCTATGATCCCATTTTGAACAAGTTCTACAAAAAACACTGTATCAACAAGTGTATAAATATATGCATATAAATATACTGCTGATAAGAAGATGAACATTCAAAAAGTAAGCCGAGCATAGTAAACCAACAGTAAAATATCTACAAAAAATATATTATCTTTTATATCATAAAACTATTTGCCGTTATTTACGTATAATTTAAAACGCAAGAAATATTATAGTCTCCGATACAATCTGCAAGCACAAACAAGTAAACAATTTATTCTTATCTCTAGCAATAAATCCAAACTTGTAACTCTGTCAGTAATAACTCAATAACTGATAATCATCTTACAAAGATGATCTCTGTCTATCGGAAAAACGATCACGCTACTCTAATTCATCCAATCCACTAAAACCCTTGATCACATTGTAACTTAACACATCTGAAAATCGCGCCAATCTCCATGAAAACATTATCGTCGAATCGATCAGCCGTGATTCACAGAAATATTGTATACGACTGAAATTTGTTGAGGCACGTTTGACATCATTAAGCCCGTGATGCAGCGTGGTCATTGAGCGTAAACGAACGATCGCAGGCGCTCAATTGCACGCACGCGGATGGCTATCTTCTTGGCTGCATAAAACGGCTTATCGCCACAAATTTAACGACCGGTTAAGCCGACCGTTTTATTCGAAACGCTCGAGGATAAACCACAGCGTGAGCCGTGGGATGACTACCGGACTAGCACATGGGATCTGTAACTGGCTGCTCCACTAGCGCAATTAGCACAACCTATACCGCTATCGTTGCACGCGTACAGCTCGACATATCACAAATATGTACATGCGTATCACAGCGTTCTTGCTATCGCTGGGATACGGACAGAGTTCTTGCTTATCCGTGCTCCCCGTGTTCCATTGACCTTCTTTCGTGAATCTTTCACGTGTACACACGACCGGTTATTTATTTCACGCTGGGGTACTTTGCGTTTCTCGTCTACTATGTTCATTGCTTGTATTGGTTCTTTGTTTTGAATTGATTATTTGGTTATGTTGCGTTTTTATCTACCGTAGCTTTTTTAGACGATCCCTTTTTGTGTATTATTGTCTCGGCTTTCGGTTCTAGCTAACAGAATGGAGTTATTTCGACCGTTTCTCCGTTTTGCATATACTCACGGCTTTTTACCACTTTTAATACTACATTATTCTATCGTTTGTAATATCTTTCTTCAATATCTTTTTTAATTGTTATTTTTAAATAATTCATTTGTCTTATACTAATGGGAAATTTTTTGGTCAATATGTTGTTTGCTGGAAATTTTGTGTCGTTAAAAGTTCGATAATTTCTATTTAAATCTTCTTCGTGTTTTCTTTACTAGCTATTGTGCCTTTATGATTCTATTACTTTACGATTGTCTTCCTCTTTTTACGCAACTTTGCATACTTTAGTCTTGTTCTAAAATTTCCACGAAATCTACAGTTCTACTTTCCTTGTTATTTTTCTTATTTTATATGTTTCTGCTAATAGTGGCAGTTTTTAAGCATTTATGTCAGTTTTCTTTATCCGTAATCCCGTAATTTTCATTTATTATTTCACATTATCCCATAACTATTCTTCCCCCATTTATCATCCCTTTAATCTTTCAATTACTTCCAATTCAATTACTTTTCTATCTCATCCGGTACTTCCTCTCTTACAACTTTCCTATTTTTCACGTTTCCATTGCTACAATCATATCACTTTTTCGACAATATGGAGGGGCTAAGGTCATCGGGTCGCGAATCGATCCAATTTTTCGTACATATGCATATCGGTCATTGGGCTTGTTCGTAATTTTCGCAGTTCGATCTTGAATGAAATGCAAATTATCCTGGAGCTGTTTGCTTCGCAAAATGCGGGAAGCTCTTCCATTGACGTGTTTGCAGCGCGTTATTCTCATACAGCTACGTGTTTACGCGTTACTTGCATTAATTATAGTTATAACCGCGATGTGTAAATAAAATGCCAATTCTGTGACGTCCTCGTTAGTACGTCATTGAAGCAGAGTTAAAATACGAATTTTAAATCGTAACTCGTACAATCAACCGGCAGAACGTTCTTTTTCATACTTGTGATTTCATAAAATTTAGAATTGATTTAATCATCGTTCTTTTATTTTGTAACATCTAATTACGCGTTTTTTGGACGGTTATATCCAAATTATACATTTTTATTGAGAGAAAGACGTTCAAACAATACAATTTCACAAGCACCGTCCATCGGAAAGCTACCGCCTGTTTTGCGAAGCTTAATCTCCGTTATAATAAGACACGTAATCATAAAATTACTATGACCATCGGAAATTTGAAACATATCGACAAGAATATCAAATTGTTTCTAAAATAGAGGAAAAACTTAGTAAAACGATCTAATCCACTGCCATATTATAGTTTTAGTATCTGGATATAAAAGACAACGTTATTGACCAGTTTTATGCGTCGGCGACGAAATTTCTGACTGACAAAATCTTGATATAACCCAGCGAAATTGGAAAACGATCGAGTGACGCTTGCAAGCTTCAGGTTACAGTCCAGTTGACTTTGATCTGCATCAGTGGTTCCCGATCTGATAGTCACAGTAACATACTACCAGAAAAGCTTAGAACAAAATTTTCAAGATATCTTATCACGATAAAACCTGCGCAGTTCATTCTACAATTTAAGAAATGTCATTCTTTTAATTGAAGACTTTAGAGGGCCAAATTCTCTTCGTATATTTTATACTTTTCCAGTATCATCGATCATCATATTTTCGTATTATGTTCTTCTGCAATATCAAAATTCCTTTCACACTTCGTATTATTGACAACCATGAAAGATAAAGTCTAATTTTAGTGCTCGTTCGATCATTTTACAACTATAATTCTATATTGTTTATTCAAGAAAGATGTCTCCATAGATATAATCTACGTATTATTAGCCACGTATGGAAATCCTAGCATTTATTCTAAAAATTGCAGCGTTTAGAAAATATATAACAATTAGATAAATCGAGTAATCGCGAGAAGAAATTTATTTACATCACAGCCATGGAATAACAGTAAACTTAAAGAAGAAATCACGGATGTATCTACATCTATACAATTGAAAACATTCATACGGATATTCCATTGTTTCGTTTATCATTACTTGGCGCAAGAAGACGAACTCGAATAAACGATTATCAAACACCAAACGTCAACAAAGAAAAGGAAATTATGTACCCTTCATCGATCCAATTCTCTTGGATTTCACTTGAAAGCAATTCAACCTTTTCCTATCCCATAACTTCTCTCGATTCGAAGTTACCGGAAATGAAAAAGTACATTTTTTTCTTTGTCGATTACCGGTCAAAAGACAAACGAGCTTAAGAAAATGGGTCAAATTCCTGTGTCTTCGCCGGCTTGCGACACATAGAAACGTGACGCACTCCATCTTTCATTTATCAAGCGCTCTTTTATATTTGACTTCTCGCTTTTCACTGACAAATTACTAGTTTCTGGTGAAGCGAAACCATAAAGATAGAGATACGAAGATAAAGTACGTAAGCAAGCTGAAACTGCGATATAGCAATAGAAAGAAAACGTTGCATAGAAGCACATTCGTACAATAAATGTGTCAGTGTAACACCGAGTAACGAACGGCGTGAGTGTGCAATGTCTGATTACACAAAGATAGGAGTCTTTATACAGCGTTCTCCTTCTATTTCCATATCGCATCCAATCATATGCACGGTAACGTACGACTCGTGTAATCTATCTTTACACATATTTCTATGAACAAAACACCGGTGACCGACATTTCCTGCGCGCACGCGCGTATTCTTTGCCGCTGCTTTGTTAAATAAAGCTACGTTTACAGTAGGCAAGTTTCGCTTGGACGATTGATTGCCCGGTGATGGACGTGAAGTTGATCAAAGTCGCTCGTATAAACACAATGACAACCAAGTTGAAACAACCTCTCAGAATTGTTGCTTCTGTCAAAGAATAGATTTGAATGCGAGTCTAGTATTTGAAGCGAGAAGCAAGTTAAACAATATCTTTTACGAAACGAAGAAAAGAACACGTTGCAGTTCGATTAGGAACCACTGAAAGAGATTAAAAGAAGATTTGGCTTTTATATCAGTACCGTGTTGCATAATTGAACCACATACGCAGTATCATTAGTGAAATTTTGTAAGTCACGAATTACAGATTATCGGGATTGATAAACGCACCTGCACGATAGTAACAAGTTTGATAATAAAAATAAATGAAATTTTACAATCAGATGTTAACGTAAATTAATTGCTATCTGGTTACGTTTGACAAAGATCGTAGCATGAAGAAGTTTGTAATCTGTAACTTATAACTTGTCAATCTGCTAATATTATTAATTGAAAGATTATTATGCAGGAATACTTATAGCTACTGTGCTTTTTTATATACGTAAACAAAGGAGAAACATACTGTTTATAGTTATTTCCATTCTACACGCTATCCGCGTCGGTGTAGATTGATCTTGGTCACAGGTAAATTTTTATTTCCTTCGGAAAATGGCAAGCGCGATAAGACTTTAGATCTTCATACATCTCGGTATAGCTTTTTCCACGAAACATTCTCAGTGACGATTGCATGTCACAAACAAGCTGTTGCTTGAATTAGTTGCGGATTAAGAAATTCTTTACGTTTCGTAGAGTAACGAATATTTCAATAATCGTCTCGATCATAAATGTAACTAATCTGATCATTTATTTCCAGAAATAAGATTCGTAATTGGGTATTTGAACACGTTCTTTGTACAGGAAAAAATTCAGATAAATTATACATGTTTAGTGTTAGCGAAAATACGTATGCAAATTTTATTAACGCGATACAATCGTTGCTTTACATTTTCTAATATTTGCGTTCTACGCTCTGTTCTGTTTTTCCGAGAAGTTTGCTAGAAGTTTGTCAGCGGTAGAAGCTGTACAATTTTAGAAGAGTTCTTCAAATTTTTGTGGTTATCTTCGACACAGTAGCTTTGCATTATACTTAGCATAGAAGTTCACATTGACGAAAAACTTTCCTAAACTTGAATTTACATTTAAGAGAGCAGAAAAGGTTAAAAATATCAGTGTGGCCTTGGGTGCTAGTCACGCAGCAGGCGTTGACGTATGTATGTAGGCATTGTCGAGATGTTACGATAACTGATTTTGAGAAGTAAAGTTTAATCGATGCTTTTAAACTACGATTCGTGTTCAACGTAAAAGAGAAAAAAATGATTTGCATGATGAAGTTGTATACAGGTACTAACCACTTTTCCCATAATTTTCAATTCTATTGTGTGACCACCGAGTTGTTGATAATTCTCCTGATAAGACAACTTTACCGTAATGTCTCGTAAGAGTTCTCGAATAGGCAGCTTTTACGCTCTATTTCGAAAAGAAAAATCTGAAGCGTATGATGATAGATTCAGGCTTGTAAATATGAACATGATTGAAAGAAGAATACTCTACATATTAGTATACTTCTGCCTCTCCTGCTTTAGAATATATTATGTTATCTAAATCTCATCGTAATTCGGTGTGTATCAGGCAGGAATAGAAAATAGAGATGGAAAGATAAATTATTTCAAGCTTTAGTACTATTATACGTTTAAAGATTAAAGGAACAGATAGCTTATATCGCTGTAAGAACATATATACAAGTATAATAAATCTAATATATAATTATGAAAAAGAGAAAGCAGCTTATATATATATATATATCAAAAGAATCCAAATCTTAAACGTTTAATTGCGAAAACAGCGAACATTCACAAAGGCTTTGCCTAGGTATTTAGTCACCTATCACCTTGAACGTATCAATCTCGCGTATCAATTTCTTCTCACATATCACTGCGTCGTTGGTTCATACAACCGATTCATACCGTAAATCGTTGCAGCAGCCCCTTCCTCCATGTCCATCGATTACAGATCGATCAATCAATCAGACTCAAAAATCCCAATCCCCTAACACGAGGTTTCTAGAGCATGGATAAGCAACAGCAACTCGAAAGCTGTATCATGAATATATCACCTCGTCGAGACACCGCGACGACGAAATTCCACGTGAAATTGTCTAAAGTTAATAACATTTAGATTATGAAAAATCGTCTTTTATATAAAATTAGAAGTCTCTGTGAATGTCAGAAATCTTGGCCATCTGAAGAATAACATTGAAGTTTAAGAAGTACTTAGCTACTTACACTATCCACCGGAAAATTGGAATTACATATACCGCATTTCACCGAGTGCAACAATCTTCTCGGACGAAAGTTAAGAAATTTCAGGTAGGAAGTTTCTTAATACGGCTAAATTTTTAATTTTGAAAGTGAACCGCTCGGGGTACATTAATCATAGAATTATAGAAGGTAAAAGGGTACGAAGTAAGATTGAAAAATAAATGATTAAAAGGCTCTGTTCTAATTCCACTTTACTGTACTTGATAAAATTCTTATTTCATTAATATACTCGGTCGGAATATGGTTTTTTTCTTTTATCAAAGATTATTGAATCAGAGTTAGATATTTTTTTAATGTAAAGATTTATTCGAACGTGGTTCAAATTAGATCAAAGCGCCAAGGAATTTATTAATACGACGTACACTATTACCTATACTTAAAACATCGATCTTGAATCGAAAAAAAGACTTGGAAATCTGCGCTAATTAATTATTACATCGGTACGATTAAACAGTACCAAACTTCTGGCTGATAGTGTAGATATCTTGGTCAGAGAAGTGTCGCCGAAAAATCATATTAATAATTAGTCAATACGAATGTTCCTTACGCGTTATTGAACAAAAAAATCGTCGCAGTGTCCTGTCAGGCGTTCACATCGTTTTATCGCACTTTTTCTCATATCATCGGTGTCGTTTGCCATTTTCTAAACATTTCATATCTCATCTAGGGACGAAGAGAAGCCAACCACAAAAGATACTCTATCTTTCGGTTAATGAAAATCATTGGATCGAGGCTTCTCGATCTATGTAGAGTGAATTTATATGGTCGTTGATTTGTTGCATAAAACGTACAGATCAACACGCCTATAAGGGGAAGGTACATACGTTTGTTAAGGCCTAATCAGTAATGGACAACTTGTTAGCACTGTAATAAGTACACGGTACTTTCGTTCTTAAGTAAACGCTTGTCAAAATTATACTCGCGAAGCGATGCTATTCCACGTAGGTTATACGCGTATAGTAATTACTCAGTTGTAATTAACATGCCTTCGAGCGCGTCTCTGTCGAGAATTGATAACGTGTTGGATGCATGAATAAACAACAAGGCTTTGTTTTCACCCTTGATTATATTTGCTTCTATCCTAGGTAGTCTAGTTTTGGACCAAGAAATTCGTTTATCGTTAGATTTAACTCTTGTGTAATATAACACGAAAGAGAGGGAAAGAGAGAGAGAGAGAGAGAAAGTTGAACAAACTGTCAAGTATATAATATTACAAGTTCTATTTCTAAATTTTATTACACGCTACGTAATCGTTACGAATTATCGAGCGTATGTGGTATGATTTGACATAAAAGATACAACATATCTCGACGATAAAAAGATAAGATTAAGATTAATTCTTGTAATTGGTTATTTTTAAATTTGTTTAACTAAAAAGGTTATAGGAATCAGAATAGCGTTGAAAGTATCTTTAGACTTGGTTTATATTATTTCATTTTGGAAAATATTTGATTTGCTGATAATGTGTGGTGTAAGTTAAGAGGAAGATAAAGAACATAATAGACAAATTGCTTTTTACGAAAGATATACTGTATCAATATATAGCAATTTTTGGGATTCAATAATCAAATACGAAGAATGACGTCTTAGAACCCTTTTTATTTTTAATCTAAATATAAAGTAATTTTCCACTTTTTTAACTTGAGTATAAATTTTATTGCAAGAGAATTCGCTGTTAAAATGGATCAGGCACTTTCTGCGAAATGATTTTCCGATGTAACGCGATTTTCATTTCCCAACAGCCTATAACAACATCCAGCTAACCTACTGAAGCTATCGCTTTCAAGCTACACGTTGGACGTCATATAATTAGCTATGAATATATAAAATGTCAAATTAAATACTCCCTTATAACTGAACTCTGCAAAGATTTTAGCTGAAAATGTAAAATATGATATTATTTCTTTGAAAACGCGGATACATAAATCAATCTGATCGCGTAAAGTGTAGCAGTAAATTAATATTCTAATAAATTACATCAACTCCATACATATCCATGTTCATTTACGCGTAATCATTCCATTGCAATTGCTCCTATCAAGCAAATACGTAGATCCAGTTTCTTCGAACATTTTATAAAACGTATCTATGCTAGAGAAAAATTCTAAACTATCGAAAACTCGCTCCGTATTTTTGCTACGCGACTTTACAACCGCAAAAATAGTCCCTGTCTTCACGGTCCGACGAAAACTACATTCCGACCAAATGATTTCGGAATTTCCGCGAGGAGAAAAATTCGAGATACGTTGTTAATAGCGTTATTCTCATTCAGAGGACGTGCTCGAAGGCGCCCACTTCGTGGCTAAACGTGAACGAAAACTAAGGCGAAAAAAATAAAAATGCAAGCAAGCAAGCAAACGAACGAAAGAAAAAAACGCAAAAAAAAAAAATAAGAAAACGAAGAAAAAAAGGTGAATACGAAGTAAAAATTGTCATGCTCCAGTGTTGTCTAAATAAGCTTCTCGGGTGAAAAGAAACCCCCCTTTTTCCGCAAGACTGTTCACGCGAAACGATCGAGAATTAGGGCAGTGACAAGGAGACAGGTAGATAACGGGGGATGGCGTCGAACGGCGAATAACGGCGTATAAGAGAAAGAAAGGAAAAGAGAAAGATAAAAGAAATAAGAAAGGGACGAAGAAGATACCTGTGGCTCTAACTCTAAATATACTTGTTACGCTATCCATAAGTTTATATTGTATCTCTATCTTGACAGAATTTACGAGGTATTGTACGTGATATTATATTTATACGGGCTGTTACACACTGTCTCCAATCTTCCATTCCTTCGTGCGACACCGGGCGAACGAGACGGATAGACAGATAAGGCGCAGGCGAGTGCATACGTGGCGAAAAGAGGTGGGGAATGGAGAGCGAGAGGAAGAAGGACAACGATGGAAATCAAGGACGAAAATTCGCTACAAATCTTTCTAATAAAATTTCCACTGCAATTTCCATTCTTATTGCTCGCATATGATTATCGGCTAGACGTTATTAGACGACTGAAGTAAGAGTAAGAATGAGAACGAAATTCGATAAAATTGTTCGAGGGGGAATGATGAGAAGTATAAAACGAGTCGCTGGAAGGTGAATAATTTTGATTAAGAATTTTAGTCTCCTGCCACGAAAGGAACGTTCTTCGTACGGCTAAGCTACGAAATCGTCGTCCTTTGAACCAAAATATCCTCCTGGAAACTTTTGATTAACAAGTATCAGTGAAAAACCGTGATCCATGGGGAGGGAATTAACGGTTAGAAAAAGGATGTACTCGTCGAGGAAACGAAGAAAGAGATTAAGCTAGAAAGTTGCTGCTTCGTCCCTGGTTTGCGCGGTTGTTGAACGCCGCGATGAGAGTCGGGGCGAATTCGCAGAGACAAAAAGCGAGCCTGCGAGCAATGGAGGTGGGAACGGACAAGGTGACAAGGCCGGCGAGAAAACGGCCACGAAGATAGAAGGTTTTAATCTGAGTCAACAACTGAGAGGAAGTGGTCGAGACAGAAAGGACACATCGGCAAAAAGGTAGCACGTAAAAGAAGAAGAAGAAGAAGAAAAAGAAGAAGAAGACGATATATGAAAGCAACGAGAATTTCTTCCCTTTTCTAGTCGTCCCTGGAGTCGTAAGTTGAGGAGCAAGAGGGTTGCTGCGAGCGAAGAAAAAATTACCCTCTTCCTCTCGAGTCTCCGATCAGCGCTCGATTCTCTGTTTCAACGGAGCTTTTCTTACCTTTTAAGTCGACGAAAAGAGACTGATTTGTGTACAGGGCAAAGCATTGTGCGTGCGTGGCCACGAAAAACGAATGGAAAGAAATTTCTAATCCTCTTTGCGTGCTTCTCGCGAACAATTAATGAAAAGAAAAAGAAACGAAATCAGAGGATACGAACGTTCTCTTAATTTTTATTTATTTTCGGAATTGTCTTTCTATTTCGTTTCAGTGGTCACGCGTTTCTAAAGACTGTGTACAATATTTTTTCGTACGCCTGCGCCGTCGTTCGCGCGAACGCGCGTTCTCCCCTTGGTTTTTTCGAACTGTTACTAAGCTTGTTTCTTAATAAACTTGTTTTTTTGTTTGTTAGAACGGCAGTGGACCTGGTGGCGAATCCGGTGGACGAGGCAACGGGTGAGTAGCATCAAACGTTTATCGATCACGAGTCCAATTACGTCATTATAATCGTGCTAGATTTTTATCTTCCCTGTTTTCCACGCTGCAAACGTTTTTCCTTGAACAACGAACGAGTCTTTGCGTTTCATGTCTTTGACGATTATCGTGTGAAATTTTTTTAACCCACTTGCAACTTCTGTCTATGAATATAAACGCGATTTTTTAGATGCTTGAAAAAATGACGTGGTATTCAAGAGACGGAGGCAAAGAGAGAAAGAGTTTAAATATTAACTCTAAATTATATTTATCATAAGATCGCTCGCTTGATATTTTATATTAAATTATTCTATATATAAAAATATTTTCATTGCAGTTATTTTCATGGTAAATTACATTCCATAAGGTCGAGCTGTTATTCGTAACGTTTAATATGTTCCATAAAATAAAATGACAAAATACAGGAACGAACGGTAGAGAAGAAATTTTTATCGTAACAGCTACGAATTCTGTAGTTCACATTCTGTGATAACAATGTCATCGGTGAACAGAATTGTGAATTCTCTTCTGTCCATCTCGCGCACGTAAGAGGGAAAATTGAATGGAAGGAATTTGATTTCATGAAAATAATTCGTCGTCGAAGAATTCAGACTCTGGCAGAAATGAAACTGCAAACGTCACATTTCTCGTCGGATCAGGAAAGTTCGGTGCCATAAAAATTCTATCCGTATGTTTCTATTAAAATCTTCTTGTCCAATAGCGCCTGACAGCGGAATTGGCTACGTAAATGACAGCTCCTAGCTTATTTTTCCATTCCTTTCTCTCAGTTCACCTCTTCCTTTATATTTCTCCAATGTAAAATACATCATGTGACTTCTTTTATTACGCTTTTGTTCTACGAAAGCCACGAAATTTATCTAATTACTTTCTTCTTCTTCGTATTTCAAAATACACGAGCTTCGAATTGAAAGTTTAACATTATTGCTCATAAATATTCTCAACAAAGGATTTACAGAGTCATCGCGTATTTAAAAAAAAATTCCAACTTTCTAACAGGGATACGAACTATTCTAGCAACTAAGGAATAAATTTATAAAAATTCCAACTCCGACTTGTGAAAATTCTAATTATGTATTCGATACAATTTAGCGACAAATTACGAGTCTTAAGCTTAATGATAACGCTTTCGTCCGAATATATCCAATAAACGAAGTTAACGAATGTATTACCATGGAATGAACAAAGATGTTTCTAAAACGAGAGTAATAAATTCTTTGCTAGACAGTTAAATTTGTTCCTGAGGGTCGTATTGTTACATTCACGACAAAATTCATCAGGTTGAAAGCCACAGGCCATTTGTATAATTCCGTTGCCGTAAAAGTCGTCCATATCTCTGTCCAGCTAACGTTTAGTCGATCGCGCATTACGAGAGCACAGAATTGCTGATTAAACGTTGTGAAACTCGTATAATAGCGATCGATTCTTCGAACCTACGTATAAAAGACATATTGGCCTGTAATTAAATTGTTGCAACGCGGTTCCCTGGCTTTAATGCGGTTTCTCGGATCTAGCGTTTGATTCTGTAGAAATTGCAAATTTAGGAAATTAATAGCGAATAAAATATTTAATGTATTACTACGAAGACGTGCAAATTATCGAGTTGATAAGAAATTTTATGAAATTTGAAGAAAGATGTAATTTTTTATTTAGGCTGAGGACCAAACAAAAGTATACAAATCTTACGATATTGTACGTAATTTAATTAAATAGAAAATTAAATAGAACAATTTTCCAGATATATACTTGAAACAAAACAAATAGATATTATTAGTAGCATGTTCAGTATTCGAGTATTAATTAAGGAAATTAAAGTTCAGTAAAATATTTCAAACTTTGAAATTGAGATCATTAAAACGAAACTTATGACAGGTATTAAATTCAATATTCAAGCTTGCACAACTTATTGCGTGAATATTATCAACTATTAATTGCTATAACTTGGCTCTTGCGAAATTTTAAGAAGCAACGAATACCTGGAATAAACAGAGTAAACTTACATTAAGCTTAAAGTTTTGACCATGGTCTTTAATACTTCAGCATCCTGATAATTATCTAGAAAAGAAACTCGAGTAAACGACTTCCCTATGAAAGGCATCAACGCTAATTGCAATTCAAGTGCGAGTGATTGGTAGAAAGAAGGTTGCGTGTTGCCTGGATGAAAAAGTGAAAAAAAGAGACGATAATGGAATAAATGATTTGAAAGTGATGGATCGTATTACACAATCGCTAACAATGCCGTCTAACGTTAATTCGTAAATTTGCAAACAAAATCAGAATAAGCGAACGCGAACTTGCGAAGAATTGGGTCATCGTTTAGATGAAACGATAAATCTCGGTTGTACGTACAATTTGAAATATGTACAGGTTCTCGTGTTTATAATCAAACACGAAATCTTCTCGATCTCTGATATTCTTAATTATATTCGATTATCTTGGTCGTGTTAATTAATCCTTTGTGCGATATACATCTAAAAATTCTCCGATAAAGAATATTCGATTAATTTCCGGCAAGTGAATTTTGAACTTCGATAAAAGGAGAAAAAGCTTCCTGTGATGATAATGGGGGAGGAAGATCGGATAAGTGGGTGAGTTAAGGTTCCTTAAAACTTTCTGATCGGTTAAGTAGCTCGGCATGATCTTCAAAGACGAAGTTCCCAATTTAATCGGAAAGTTCGATTACTTTCAATCTAATATCGATCCGACCGGCAGCCTAATTCGCAAAAGATTTATTACTACGATCAGATACTTCCTTACACGCGATCCTATAGGTAATCTACGATCCAAGTACCCATAAATTCGGCCCCCGACCAATTATCAGGCATTCCAACGTTTTATAGGTTTAATTACATGATTGCCCCAGAAAAATATTCCCGAAATTCCTTGAATACTTCAAATTCATTGAACGAAGAATATCGATCGGATATCGGGCCTCGTTCGATGATCCTCATTTTCCAAACCATCGAGAAATGTTTTCTAAGTACGAACAAAAGTCTTAGAGTAAATAACTAATTTTTAAATGTAATTTACTACGAAATAGATTCTATTTCATATTTACATAAGCTTGTTTCATCTTTAATCCTCCGCCTTGTTTTTCTACGAAGGTGACCCGTTAGATTAATAGTTCCAGATCACAAAAGTCTTTAACCCGACGCTGAGCGTACGTCTGCCGAAACGATCCTTTAATCGAACCTAATGTTTCCAATTACTTTTCTTTCAGGCATCCAGGAGACAATCCATTCTACAGCAATATCGACAGCATGCCGGACATTCGGCCGCGCCGAAAGTCGGTGCCATTGGTCTCCGAGCTGGTACGTAATCAATTGTCCATTAATTTAGCCGGAAAATGTCCTATCGTTTATGCAAATATGGATATGTACACGTATACGAGACACGGACGCGTATTCACGTTGTCCGAATTGTCTATGCCTACTCGTGAAAATAAACAATCGTACGACGACGGTATCAGTTTGTTGGTTTACCGTTGTCTCGTCATCGTCCTTCTATTCGTTCTCTGTCCTCATCGACGTCGCGTCGTCGTCAATATTGTCGGTGTTCTAGATCGTGGTCGACGTACATACTTCAAAACTCTTGCAAACCAGAAAATTATTTCAACAGCCTAAATGACTGTGCTATTAAATTTGTCTTAATGCCGTTTATTAAATTCTCTCTAATACACATTGAAATCGAAAGTACCTCGAATCGACGGCATTAGATTGCTAGGATAAAGTTTTCCTATTAAAAACTCGGTCTTTGCCGTTCTATCGCAAACGGAGCGTAAACTTCGGGAAAGTGAAATCAGAATCTATTTTCATCCTTTGCGGTCTTCTCTGCCTATGCTTTATTCAGTTTACGTTAATAGTTGGAACGTTGGATAATCGGTTGAGATTGATTACCAAACGTTCTATTGAATATAAACGATTGGAACATACGAAATTATATGACTGTTTTTGATATTATTTTTTTCAATTTTTTTCTTATATTTTATAAATTGTGGAAAAAATTTGAATTCTCGATTTTAGAGATGTTTCGAATACACGTATAATTTAGATACCTTATTTTAGAAATGTTATATAAATGATCAAGATAGAAGCAACTTTAACGTTCAAACGGAATTTTCGGAAACTTCCTTTTGATAATGAAACTCAGGCAACCTATGCATGTATGAGTTTTGAACGTTGCTGGGTATTCTTATTCGAAAGAATATTCTCCATCGCAATTCATTTTCCACGGTACAAATTAATTATGCTTCAATTAGCTCTGTTCATCCTTTTCATTCCGGATCTTCGCCGTATCTTCAATTCAGAGCCGCTTCTTCGATTGATATTTTCCGCCATTCAATTGAACTCTCGACCTTCGTCTCGAGGAAGCTACTGATTAAAGGAATCGTAAAAAAGAAACAACAAAATATTATTCGCGTTCGCCAATCGTATCTTTAGAATGGCTAAAATCAAATTAAAATTAATTTGTAATTGAATTCATTCATTCGTATTGTTTCATTCTCCATTTTAAATAATTAATTTCACAGTTCCATTTGATAAACGAAGGAAAAAGTATAAAATTTTGAATATCGGTCATAGAAAGTATAACATTCGTATTTTTGCACAATAAATCAGTGATTATTTACATAATAATAATACACGAATTTGTGCATGTCTGTGTGTGTACGTTCTTCTACGATTTCTTATTCAGAATTATTACTGTCGCGTGTCATCAACGTTAAGAGTTTCTAGCAAATTATGAATTCGATATTATCAATGTCTATTCTGAAAATTCTTTTAATCGAAATCATCATCGAATGAAACTTCTTCTTTATTCTACTAACATCACTTTTAATACACACTCGTCGTTGGTATAATCACGTATAGTAATAAATAATTCAATATATCAAACAATTCGATAAATCGACGACCACGATAGACACCGACCAAAGCTTTTCGTGACCAGTGCTTCTTAACCCAATCGAAATGTGCTCCTTCTAAAAATATGTTCATATTCTCGCAGAAGAAAATAGGAAGGGAGAACTTCCGTTATGCAAATTTCTTCCCGCAACCTCGACCTTGTATCCCAAATGTAAACTCAGCTCCCTCACGATCCTCCTTCTCCATCGATAATTCCTGTTGCACCTTGCTGTTATCCACGTTGAAAACGTCGCCATCCTTTGAATTCATTTGTTTGCGTGCTTGATCCTTGCAAGACGACGACGTCGAACACGTGAGGCTATTTTGTCGCGAGATCGATATCTGTTGTGCCGTTCGTGTTGCCTTCGAGAGTCATTTGCTTTCGAGATGATACTATCGAAAAGCGTTACAATATTTTAGGATTTATATAAATTGCCAGTCATAACTATTAAAAGGACATTTGCTCGTTATATTGATAAAAGTGTAAGAAATTTTAATTTATTTAGTATCAGATGATTTCATAAGTAATCGTCGTTGTCTCTTGTTCTTTAAATTTCTAAAATCATAAATTTCTAAGATAAAATAAAACGATGTTTATTAAGATTTACTAATCAACGATTAGAAAGAGTGCAAATGGCAATAGTATAGAAATGATCGATCAGCTAATGCAATCGCAAAGGAAATTTTGTTTTATCGTGATAACGATTAGTTATATATATTGAAAGTAGTAGATAAAATGTTTAAGCTTCTATTAAATATTAAAGTGTCTTAATATTTATGACTGGCAGTGTAAATGTGACTGGAAGAATGGTATCTTTCTCGAGAGTGACTCGATTATCAAACGGCCCTTCTCTTCCTCGTCGTGCAACCTGATTGCGTGTACTGCGTTTCGCTGTTACGTCGTTTTTCGATAACTCGAGATTTTTCCAGAGGAGCGTTACAGACGATTTCACGATAAATTACTGACCATTCCAGCCTGAATGCTAACAGAGTGGTAGCGTTCGTCTTTTCAACAAACTTTTAAGGGTTCCAAGTTGGAACGCTTGCGAGTTTGTTGCACCTTAATAGAAAGATTCTTATAACAATTACATGGAAAAAGGGTGTTAGAGCGTTTCTACGATGGAAATCTTTTAAATTTAATAGTTGACCTTTTAAGGAGGTAATTTAAGATAAAGAAGATTTTTCGAAAATCGTCTGTAAACTGTCCGCTATTTGTATACTCCGTTACTAGTGCTTTGCAGAGTATGTTCGTTCGACGTTATTAAACTTTCTACCGAAGATCCGGGCGTCGAATAGCGTTTTTGTCCGGAACATATGTTGGACGACTCGCTGTGAAATGGTGACACAAGCGTTACATGCAGGATTCCTGTAACCTGTTGCTTGTAGAAGCTTGAAGAGTCGATAGAATAATCGTCGAATCGCTGTAACATTTGTACGGAAATTCTAAGTAGAAGTAACCGCAGTTAATTCATTTGAAGAACGCTAAGAATGGTTTTCTATCGGGGCGTTTCGACAGACTTATATTTCACAGTTTATAAACCGTTGATTTTGAAAAAAACAAGATTTTGATTATGTTCGAAGTTTTTAGTCGAAAATCATCGAATACGAACAAAATTGCTAGAAAGTATTTTTCAGACTAATCGTCCACGGCATTCTGTATCTTCCACGTAATTATTCACTGAAAGCATTTCAAATTACTTTCACGTCGTTCAATATCTACACAGAGTAGTAAATATCAAAGATATTCGAGATTCGTTTCAAGATTCTACAGTCCTCGATAGATTCCTACTTTACTCTAAACCTGTACAAATTTCTCAAATCATTTTCTCCTATACATATATCGAGACGCGTCATCTGACGTTGTAATATTTTTCTACACGCAGATGTAATACTTTTATATCGAATTTGAGCAAAAGTACGTTTTCTCAAAATCAACGGGGAAAAAGCCAGCTCGGTATGTTCGGTTAAATTGCTTCGTTTGACAAATCCATACGTCCGCGCTATTCTTATCGGTGATTTAACATTTTCAAGAACGCGATGAACGACAACCATTTAAACTGACCAAAGAACTTACCTCGCGAGAAGATCTTTTGTGTCGTTCTATTCGTTTCAGCTATATTTCCAAAATGCTGCCATTATTCGAAGTCAAACGTCTACATTGGCGCCACCGTTTCCACCGATAAATCTGCGCGGTCCGGCTTTTTTTACAGCGCGATAAATCCTTCGTGCAGGGTATCATTTCCAAGATTACCATCGTCATTACGACTCGAACAACTTGTCCGTGAATCGTGTTGGTCGTTAAAGGGTACGCGTTCGTAAAACGCGCGTTTATCACGAAGACGAAGTCATCGCGTAAGCGTTTCTCGTTTTCGTTTTTCATCAACGTGTGACCTCCTTTACGCTTTGCGTCGCCATTTCATGGCCGTATCGTCGCGCGAAGAGCTTCTAGCGAAACAATATGACGGCCGCAACGAAGAAGCAACAAAAACGCGGCTGCAAACACTCGCGTATCGCCGGATTTGTGATTCGTTTACAACTACCGTCCTCCTTTGACTAACCCTACGTTCTTCACGGGTCGAGCGAAAATTCCAAGGAGCCTTTAAGGAAATTGAACGGAGGTCGTAGACCTTTAAGGCATCGTTTGATGCTACAGCCATGTTTCGTGTGAAAATAAACAATTTGTTTTTTTCTTTTTTTTTTTTTTGACGACGTATCGAATGAACGCGATTTTCTCTTTTTTTTTTTTTAATAAGCAGTTTCTGAGTCAAATTTTATTAGTTTGTAATTTACACGATTTCAAAGAGGAATACATAAGATGGCACGTGATGTACGTATTTGTGGTGCAAATGGAAGGATGAAAAATACATACGTATATATTACATGTGTTAATTTTAAGTATAGACTCGAAGAAAATCTTCAAAAAAGAATATAATTTAGTTCTGCTTGCAATTAATAATTATAATTAATAAAATAATTTTCAGGCAATAAATGTATTACGATTTATAGACGGTAGAGTATACGGTGAAAAAAAATTGAAGATGTAAGAGTAAAGTTTTTGATACGAGATTTTATCTCTATATTAGTGAAACTCGATAATTTATTACATATTATCTGGCATATCTTTTTATTGTGTAATAAACGAATCGTTGCTTATCGATATTAACATCGATGTGTCTGGAAAATACTGCAATACAATTCGCAGAATAATTTTTAATATATAGGCTTCTTTGAATATCATATAATCATGATCTGTAAGCAAAATTACTAAGAAATATAACTTCGTGCAATCTTTTAATATCTTCAATTCCATTTAATCAATTTTCAATATTGAAATCTCTCGAAAATGAAATTTCATATTCCACTCACATGTAAGAAATACTATTTTTCTTCCAATTGTATTACAAATTATGTTTCCTCTTGTGTACCACATGATTCAATTCGACCGACATTGCAGAAACACAGGTAACAAATGCAGCAGAAATTAAAGTGACCGAGCAAATTCCGAGGTACGCAATTTAGATGACTTTTTCCAACGAAAGATATCACTGTCAGCGGTAAACGTTTTCTATGGTCAGGCATTTGCTCTACATATATTTCTCGACGATAGAATTCTGTAAAAGAGAGTTACGGTAGTTCTTCGTTCACCGTGTTGTTCTTTTTTTTTTTTTTTTTTTTCTTTCGTTTAAAATCATTTTTAACTGTGTCGTTTAAAAACTTAACTATTAACGTTTTCGATCAAAACGCTCGATTAAAACAATTTCCGATGCTGTGGCTATAAGAGCAGTTAGAAACAAAATCCACATACCAATTTTTATCTGTTTCGTGTGAAAGAATTTTCGAACGCTGCGAACCAAAACCACGTAGATACGATTCGATAGACGTAAAAAAAGAAAAATGTCGCCAAAAGACCTGGAAAAGAATTGTTCGACAAAAAACATAAATAAACCGAAAGCTTTTAAATTAGTCTGATACAAAGTTCTCTATGAAATCAATCTAAAACTAAAAACCACATATATAGCCAAACGTATTTCCTTTTTATTCGCCGTAGGTGAAGTGCTATTCAAATAACGCGATAGAAGATTCTTCGTCAAGAAGCTAAATGTTGAATTTTCCACGCAAGGCTTCCTCAAACTTGTATACACACGATAGAAATTTATTTTACGATATTCTTGACCTTGTTTTCTCATGAATACAAAAATAATTGACATATAAAAACGACTACAGAAAAGTCTTCGCTTGTTTTTATATTGAAAAGTTTCACAGAAACTTTCCAAGCAAGTCGTTCAAGAATCGCTATAACCTCGATATCGTTGCATTTTCTACTTACGCGATTCATGTTGCATACTTAACGCAAAGAAAAGTGGAAATTTCTCAAGGGCTGAAATACCGTCGCAATGGCCTCAAAAAACATGTGCAAGGAAAGCCGAGCGTGGAAAGCTCGAACGAAATTCTACATCTGATACGCGGCCTAGCGTGTAACGGCAATTATCTGCGTACTCGAGAAGACGCGTCGTGTTTCGAAAAGCTCGAAAGCTATGCTCGCTTACGTCACGCTCGCCCTTGCGACTTCCGCAGCTCGCGTGCTCGTACGTCGACTTTAAACGGAAACTCTTAAAAGCAGCGCGGTCCGATCGTGTTGGAAATTATAAACAAAGTGGAAGGAAAAAAGGCTCGTTACAACGTTATTTACTTTTCTCGTATATATGGCTTTCTGAATAATCTGGCTTTTTCAATAATCACATAGGGATAAAAGGTATTCAACTCGGTGAAATTTAATCCTTCGTGACTCTAGGCCAGCTTTCGATATTCCGTTGCAATGTGGTTGAAGCTATTGTTTTATTTGTTGATATTTAATACGAATTTTCGTTATTACGAATATACGTGTTTTGAAAGGACGCGAGGAAAGTAAAGGGGTTTGATGAAATTTATTAATTACGATGTTCAATAGAAGAATGGTAATGAGTAATGGTTAATAAAATAATGATACTCGATGTGATATTGGTATTGAATCGTACGACGAGATGTCGACAAAATAATGAGATTTAAATGTTAAATTAGGAATAATTGCAATTACGTTTCATATTGACTTGTAATGACAACAAAATGCTTATTTATTTATCTGCAGTAATATTGGAAATATTATACAATAATAATCGTTAAAAAATAATACGGAATTCATATCATCCTACCTATGGTGTTCGTGTCAACGTGTCGTAAATAATTTTGTTTAAGAGGCAACGAAATTTTAACTCTTCGGAAAACTAGTTAAACTTTGTAATACCGTATCTTTCATATCTTAATGACATGATTGATATCGTCATTCAGGCTGTTGCAATGGAATAGATGAAAGCACGAACATGGAGTTCTAAGGATAAAAGATAACGCCGATGGAAGAACGTTGAAATTCTATCTAAGTCTAAATGTAAAATAAAAGAAATTCATTGGGTAAACGATGACTGCATCGCGCGATTATTTTATTCAAAATCGAACGCTGAAAAGGGCGTGTTTAGAGCCGTCTGTGTTCGTAATAATGAAAAATTCTGATGAGAAGTAATTGCATGGTTTAAGGGTGTAAACCTTTCAAACGAGGCATTTCTTGGCGTTATCACGAGAACCTTGAAGTGCTTGCAAAATGCCTGTTCTTGGAATTAGTAACCCATTGAAACTTTAAAATTAGAAACTTTCATACAATTTTAGCCTATACTCGTGAAACCATGTAATCAAAGCCTCTTAATCGCGGACGTAGTTGGTCAAAAACATGGAAGCACTTTTAGCATCATAATTTTACTGAAATACTGCTATGTTCTAAGAAATGGGCAGTTCTCCTTTTTTAAGTTGAAAAAGAAAAAAATGTATTCGCCGTTTAGTGGAAATTTCTTTCAAAGCGTGAAGATACGATTAAAGTAGCGAGTCTTAAAGTTTCTAAAAAAAGATGTCTTTGAGAAAAGTTATTCACCGTCCATAATTGATTATGCGAACCATGCAGCTGCGTGCTCCACGTACTTATGCGTCACGGATAATATTAATATTTAACCCTTATATCTCGAGTAAAAAAAAAAAACAACGAGAGAATATTTTACGTTAGTGAGAAAGCAGGATAATATCCATCCATTTTCTAAAGAATTTTACATTTACGCTTACAAATATAGACATATAGACGAGAACAAAAGTAAATATAACGAGTAAAGAGAAAAGCTAGTAAGAGAAAGAAAGATTACGTTAAAAGTAGCTTACTGATATTACCTAAAACCCTTGTGTCTGTTAAATGATCACATCCTGCATCTCGGTTTACTTCACTCGCCCCTTTTCACACCCTCGCTACTTCACACGAGTGTGCAAATGGAACCCTTCGATGTAACTCGATACACATCAAGTAAAACATTAAACCAGTGCTATCCAGGATAGCTTTCGACTTTCGAAATCTCAATTATTTTATTTTCTTTACTTTAGCGCAAAAACTATACGTATCGCGTGTCAATAACGTTTTACAGATTAGCAACCACAGGTAACGATCCATTCGAGAAAAAATAAAACTATGCGGAGTATAAATTATGGACAGCGCTACTTTAACGCGTTTCATGGTATACGACGATTTAGCTTTAATAAAACTCCGGCGTCAAAGAGAAATACAATTACGTCGTACTCTGATTATACTTCGATTATATTCAGATTCGGGAAACTAACGTTTATTCAACTTTTAACATTCGCCATTTTCTTTGGGTCTACCTTGCACGAATAAAGAACCGAGGAAAACTTCAACATTGGTATTTATCACGAAATCATCGATGAAGCACATGCAGCGTAGATCAATTTGCAACGCTTAAAAAAAGATTCCAACAGCTCGAACCGTGACTTCTCGATATTCGATCTTCACGTGGCCTCGAACAAAGTCCCGCTAATGAAGAGCATCGATTTTCGCTCGACCCATTGCGTATGTGTTCTGTGTGAAGTCTAGTGCAATCGATACGGACAGACTTCTCTGAAATTACGTATATTCCCAGCGACGAGCGGGATTCGAGGAGCATGAAAATAATTTCCACGATGCACGTTTTCCTATGCTTTCGACGATCGTGCAGCATGGCTCCTCGAATCGCCTCGAATCTTCAAACCCCTTTAGAAATCTCGACCCGTCTATCTGTGACCCCTATGTATGTTCGATGTCAACAATTTTTTTCTCTTGATTGTTGTGTACCGTGACCTTGCTCCTTGGAACCCCGCGTCCAAGAAGTGCATTGTCCCATCTAGTTGAACCGGAAACGAGAGCCCCAGGCGATCGATGGAGAACCTACGAAAGTTTGCGGGATCTCGAGGGCGTACAGAGGGCCTCGCTTGTTTTGGCGCAGTTTGACGTTCGCCTTGTTGTTGTTTAAACGCAATTCACGGTATAATTATATTAAATACATCGAAGGGAGCATTAAGGGGTTATTGGAATGGAATATGCAACTGCGCCACTTCGATCCAGCAATTTTAGGTTCTCGCGTTCAACGAGAAGGAATAATATTCTGAAGCAAAGCAAGTGAACTTGGAATTCGATTACGTTTGCAATATAATGTTCGATATTGTAGATTCTTCTATGAAAAATGCAAATAGGATAAAGAATAATATGAAGCTTCGATTATCCATTAGATGCTTAAGTTTGGAACATTATTACCTGTCTTGTTGAAAGATCGACGCGCCGTTTCATGCCTCCCGTGTCTCTAATCTCTAAATGTATCTGTTATCCGTAATGTATGAGACACTAGAAAGAAAAAAAAAAAAAATAGAAATCAAACTAAAAAAGATGCAACTGATAACACTTACTAACCGGCATATAATGCCATTTTTCTTTGTTTGTTCTCTGTGGCGCCCGTTGTTGTATCCACCTGAACACCTGAAAAAAACAAAACCACTCACTGAAAAAAACCTCTCAAAAAATCTCAAAAACTCTACCTCCAGGTCTTGAAGGTACTAATTAAATGCCTCCTTAACGAAGTTTAAATAAAAAGGCTTGTTTTCGCCGTATGTAGCGCATGCTTCAGCTTCTATGGATAAGTATTATTCTACTTCTTTCTTTCTTCCTTTCGTATTTTTCTTTCTTTTCCATTCTTTTCATTTTCGCAGAATTTTTCTTTTCCGCTTGCTCGCACTCGCTTCGATATGCACGCGCGCGCGTGTGCTTTCTATGTCTCACGCTTTTCGATTATCTCGCTTTGTTTACTCTTTGGGTTCTGTGATTCTACTGATTATTTCATCTTCCGTACATCGCAATCGCGCGAGCAACGTTTCCAACGCGCGATCTCCGCCCTTCTGGCGCGATAACCAGCTTAATTACTTCGTAACTCGCCACCACCCAGGGATTTTCTCTATATAACCGAAGGATTTTTTTTTCTTTTTTTCTTTTTTAAGTAACGTTACGAGCTTGCGGGTTGGTCTCGCGTGTCACGATATAATTATCCGGGGACCGACGCGACGTTCACCCAACCATCTCGTTGTTGTACGAAAAACGAGATATGCCGGTAATTGAGAGAAGCGACCAACGCGCTTCCTGTACTTGAAAGAAAATGTTGCTCGCGACCACTTTTTAAACGTTCGCCACTTTTTTGCTAATTGTCGCCTCTGTATTCCGATCTGTTCTGCTGTCGCGTTACTTGAATCGATCTCTGACTGTGATCACACTCGGAAGACTAAATTTTTCCAATTTTCATAATGCTTCCAAGTTTTACAGCTACGATGTTTCCATAATTTCTTTTTTATTCCTTTGATTCAGTATCGTTATTGCGTGAAGAAGAAACAATGCGAAGACGAAATGGAAGGATTTAGTCATTCGAGATGTATTACAGGCATTCGATCGTGATCTTATTTGATACTTCAATCTTCTGAGTGTACCCGCATGCGTAAGAATGTTGATCACGATGATGCGCATGAACGAGTAGATGAAATATACGATAGTTAGTAGGTACAGAATACGACACGTTTGTATAGCATAGTTAGACGAGTAACTCTAGATTTGACGTTCTGAAGGCCGTATCGCGATTACGTTAGCAAATAAACTAACCTACGTGTCATTCCTCCTGCTCTTCCTTTCTCTCTGATTTTCTCTTTCTTCCAAACGATGTGTCTTTTGGTTTAAAAAGCGAGAAAGGGACAGCAAAGGACAGTTTGTCGTACATCCTGTAAAATGTAAAGAAAAAAGAAAAGTAAGGTAGGAGAAAGAAGATGGACAATTGCAAAGGATATGTCGAAATAGACAAATATGTGCGATACTACAAATATTTGGAGAAATATACTAGTCGAAGTAAGGAGATCCTGTGTACGATAAGAGGATTGTGGCGATCGCACATAATTTCCATCGAACGTGTACAATTCGACATGTGTGTAGTACGTACACGTACGAAAAAAGGTGAAAACGTAGACGAAGCCACGGTGCACCGTGCGTGAACGCTTGTAAATATATATATATATATATACACGCCACGAACACGCTTTTGAGAGAGTAGAAAAGCCAATAGAGTCGACAGCGAATGTAGGTGACGCGCGAAATTAGACGCTACGTATTAGTCGTCTATCCACGGAGACAAGACAGTAGCGCATGCAATGAGCACGGGGCCCCGTGGACAATATCTTAATTGAAATCTAGCCAACCGCAAATCCTACCACGCGCCACACCAACCAGACGTCATAAACTAATTGGATTAGATTCTCTCCGTAGAGATTCACCAGCTCTATCTCGCTCTGCCTCTCACTATCACCCCTACACTCATTTATATCTCTTTTCATTGCTCTATTTTATTCACTTTTGTTTTATTCTATTCTTACATATTATATTCCTCCTTTCATTCGTCGTTTATTTTATTGCATTACATCTCATTGTGTTTTTTATTTTTTATTTTTTTTTACTTTTTTTCTTTTCTCTGCATTGTTTGATCTTGCCCTTTCTTACTTCCTTTCTCTTCCTCCATCTTTGTTTCATTAATTTTAGATATTTTTCTTTTTCTCGGTTTTGGTATTTCATTTCTAGCACCGATTTCAATCAGCTACTTTTTCTCTGTGTCTTTTACAAACGATAATACGTGTCTCTTTTTTCTCTTTTCGTATTTCTTTTCCTTTTTTTTTTTTTTTTAATAACGATTACAAATTCGTTTTCAAACAGAGAGCTTCTCGATCCTGTTTCAAATATTTGTGCCGATGTATCAAGTTTGTTTTGCAAATATAGCGAACGTTAAATATTAGCTCTTTCAATTGCATAAATATTTATTATTTTTAATTAGAGCGTATCGAACGTTTTTATGAATCAATTTTAGAATCAGCTGGTTTGCTCCGGGATAGGGAATCTTTTCATATTGTTCTTCTTCATATTTGATCTTGTTATACTTGAAATGTCTTTGTCTTGCTTTATTAATTTTCCAACGGACCTTACCTTTGAGCAGTAATGTTTATTGTTAATGTAATGTAATATTATTAGATAAAGGATCAAGAAGTTTGTTCTCTGGCCACGATAAAATGCTCGGAGCACGGCTTTGAAATAAGCCAATGTAAATAAAACACATCTTATCGTGACTGTAAATAACATTTGTAAATAACAACGCAAATATATCACAAATATATTTGGCATGATACATCCTTCATAAATCTTTTTCTTTACTCGAAATCGCAGTTTCTTATACGCGACACTTCTCAACGCGTGAAATTTATGTTCCACGTTTTTGAATATCAACCGAATGATCTATGTTAAAATGTAATTTTCAACGTCACGTTTCCATCATTTATTTCGTCAATTTGTCATTACCTTCTCTTTTTTCAATAACTTCGCATTTGTTTCCGAATAAAAGTCCATTCGTAATAAAACTGATGTATATTTTTGTAATACTATCGTTGCAAAATTTTTCTGTCTTTTCGATGATTCGTACATTTTGTGAGTCATCGATTTATTCAATTTTTCACCGATTTCTCTTCTCGTTCGTTCTCATAGTTCTTTTCGTTATTTTCTTCCCACTTTGTCATATTTCACCATTCAATTACCCTCTTCCTGTTCTTTATCTCTGTCTACACAATAGAAAAGAAAAAGACCGGAAGATATTGTTCTCAAATCAGATGAGCATTAATTTCTATCTTTTCTCAGACAATGGCGGCGACCAAGAGGAACGCGGCGGGTCTGACGTCGGCGGTGCCCAGAGCCACGTTAAACGACGAGGAGCTGGTAAGAATTCGTCCTTTAACCATTCTCCTTTCAGGCATCATCGTCATCTTTCGCGTTGCCTATTTAACGATTCGTCAACAATCTGCAATCGCTATACAGCGACGAATAATTTCTCAACGAATCATTGCCTGCGTGAAAAACGATCGTGCGCCCTGTTCGACCAATTTACCGACAAAATTAAAGACAACAAGAGCCTTATTTGATATTTAAATTGAACATTTAAAATGAAACTTCAAATTTTCCAATGAATTTAATGTTCAAAATTTTAAGATCGAATGTAGGAATATTAATATAACAGCACCATAATCGAACGTTTTTCACCGCGATACACGTAAAGAAAAGCTATTATCGGGATGAAACATCGATTAGTATCGCGATCGAGATAGAAAATCCAAAGAATCGACGTTTCGCGTTCCTGGGATGTTTAGATCTGTGTTAGAACGAGGGTGAAGAGCGTTTTCCGCGCGAAACGTCAAGAGATGAGGAAGTGAATTGAAATTAAAGAGACGTTTCCTCCGGTCGAGAATTTTAATATCCGCGAACGAAGCTCGTTAGAGGAATCTTGATAGTCAATTTTCGCATGGATGTTCGTGAGATAGCTGTGCGGAACGCGATGAAACACGACCGTGTCGATTTCACCAAGTGTCGTAAAACATCGAGGTTCCATCAGCATTGATTGGAAGATCGCGTGAGAAAGATAGACAACCGCGATGTTTTATCGAAGGTCGCGACGACCAGATATCGCGAAGATATCGAATAAGTGCAGACTACAGTCTGTTTAAACGGGCAGATTGTTTCTTAAAGTCTGAGGAGATTGTAGAGGTTGTTGGAAAAGTTTCCGATGGTGCTAGAGTATATTTTCTTGCAGATAAATAAATTAATGAATAATGGGTTCACAGGTAAAATGAAATTGAGCTTACGTTAGAATTGAAAAGCTTGGGAGATCTTTGGAAAATTACATATTCCGAAAGATTAGGAAGAGATAGTTAACGATATCGAGGACAAGGACGGATTAAAAAGTAAAATTATCGATGAAATTTTGTTTGCATTTGTCTTTATTTAGTTCGATATTCGAAATTGAGAAACACGCGAGTCTTGCAAAGTATTTTGAAATTCCTATCGCTAACATTTCAGCCCGGTAGCAAGTTTCTTCGTTTCGAAAGGAAATTTTCAAGGTGATCGTAATTCGTACGCCTTGAAAGCAAACTATATTTACCGTACACGTATTCGTGTTTGCCATCTCAAACTTGGCTTATATTGGATTTATGTTTACCAGAAGACAAGTACTTTTTCTGCAACCTCAACTAAACAACAGTGATAAAATATTTTCCACGCATTAAGAATCAATCTGTCCAAACTTTGCTATTTTTCAGGCTACTGAAGATACGAAAAATTGATTACTTAAGACAATAAAACTTTCAAGAGGCATCTTTTGTCGTCGTCGTGTTATTTTATCGATCATTTTGATATAGATAACGAGTAAAGTTAACATAGTAAAAGAGTCAAAATTTTTGCGGAGGATTCATTAGAGACGCGTGTTGTTCGGTCGATTAAATTTATCGATACAAGTATCAAAGTCCTTGAAAGCGATGACCTGAGCAAAAATTCACTTTTACTGTCGGTTTTACAATAATACCGTAAAAACGGAACACCTTCGTATTTTCATCAGTCTAAAAAATAATCAAACGTCTGATCGTTTAAACGAGCTACGTCACAGCAAGAAACTAATTTCAAGCAGAATGACATTTCAATCTCGACGAGCGATTGTAGGAAGAAAAAAAGTAGGAAAAAGATAAAGGAAAAAAAAGTAGCAGTTCGCGAGACGTTTTATCGGACGACGGTATTTTAAAAGAAAGGTTCGCGTTGAAGGAAGCGCCGACGTCGACGCGATCAAGTTGGCATTAACCAAGGATCCAGCTTGCTGAAAGTCGTGCCATATTGACGTGGCGTCAAGGCGCGGCAATTTCATTCTGCGCGACGATTGGAAACATCCAGCGTTTCCACAGGGATGATAAAACACGAAAAATTCACTATTACGTTTAGTTAGAACGATATATTAGATAGTAAGATACGCGTCATTGTAAAATTTAAGATAATCAAGATAAATACATACATCCACGAGCGTTATCCAGCGATGACTCGCCCGTGCAGCTGAACTATAACCTCTGATAATTTGTTTTCTTTTCACATGAACTGTGCTGCATTTTATCCTCATTTCCGCGCTATTTTCTTTCACGTAAGTGTGACCCAACCTGTCTGTCTCTTTTTCTTTCTTTCTTTCTCTTTCTTCTATCACTTTCTCTTTCTTTGCCTTGCTTCTTTTTCTTCTTCTTCATCTTCTCTATCTCTATCTCTCTGTTCTGTCTCTTTCTATTTCTTTGGAAAAACATGTTCTGTGATACTGAGGAAAGCAACGTTCGTAGCAAACCTAGACGAGTCGTGCTCTCTCTCTCTCTCTCTCTCTCTCTCTCTCTCTTTCTTTCTTTCTTTCTTTCTCTCTTTCTTTCTTTCTTTCTTTCTTCCTTTCTTTCTTTCTTTCTTCCTTTCTCTTTCTCTCTTTAGCGGCTAGGGTGAACGTTTCAAATACGCATATCTGCATAATAATTTGTATTTGTACACATTCGTCGCGAGCATTGCCAAACGTGAGCGCCAGTAGCGATCGAAACGTGCGGTATAATCGCGATGTATGTATGTATATGGGTCACGTGTAGGTTACTCGCGGATATGAGATGCTACAATGGTCATGTAAACCGAGTATAATTAGGATAGAGCTAGGATACTCCGATCCCTGCTCATGGGTGTCGGATGTTCCCCGTGTTCGTCACGTTGCCAAACAGAATCGACTAGTCTACGTTTAGTGGGAAAACGTAAGACATACGGCTGTCAATTTCTCAACAATGTCCTATTATTAACGAATCTTGGCCAAAGAAAGGGTCTGAAATTTCTGTGCGAATTTATATAGAATTATAAATATTTGTAGATCGATTTCCTTTCTTGAAGGAAGCTTGATTATATATATACAAAAGCCTCAAGATATTTCCTAAAGGCAGATTTTACATTAAAGATAATCGCAATGGCAAATTATGAGACTCTATATTTCTATAATGAAAATTTTAAATAATTCGCAAGATCAAAGCTTGATATTTTTATGGTATTTCGTTCTAAAAAACGGGACATTTATATTTAGAGTATACGATATAATATATCCATCGTAATTCCAACTTCAAACTTTTATGAAAGCATTCGCTCGACATAGAAGCATTACATATTACAATTATCAACGTGTGCTGCTATAAATTCAACATTAAAATTCAAGCGACGTAAGTTTTTACGTGAAAATTCCGCAGGTGTCTTATCGTGTTTTGACACAAGATTTTCCACGAGCGCAGAAAGCTCAAAACTTTTCTACATTGTCTGCTATCCGAAGCAAAAACTGAGCATAGAAAAGTGGGGAACATCCTGAACTCACGACGTTACCCTTATAGTGCTTTTTAGCGGATCGATGCTTTTACATCCCTTGCAGAGCGTTCCAATAGTACAACATCTAGAAAACGTGCTCACCCTCTCTTTCTCTTTCTCGATCTGTCGCTCTTTCTCTCGAAGTCTTCGAGGCTGTTGAAAAAAGCCAACCAAATCGGTGCAAGGAATACTTCATCGAATCGATAGGAAAAGTATTGTTTTTCTCTGAAGAAAAATGTCCCAATAATGTTCCATTCGTCGATCATCCGACAGGAGGTCCTCTCCAAGTGTCGATACGAGAGAAAGATGAAAATCGAAGAAGAGGAGAACGGGGACGAAGGGGTCTCGCAAATTGACGACACCTCGCGCCCATTTACTTCCGGAGACACGAAAGAAATAGATACAGTAACCTGTGATTCCTTGTAGCGTCCTCTCATAAACTCGACTGCGCCGATTTCAGCAACCAATGCGCTACCTGTGTACATCAAATATGCAAATAGATTGAAAAGTACAAAATCTAGACTCAGTATTTTTTTTTTTTTTTTTTTTTGCTGAATAATATATTCTCTTTGATGATGTAACACACGTTCTTTGTAACACAATGATTTACCAGTGTCGGAGCTTCGATCCTTCATTCGATGACTCATCTTTATTTGGAATTGAAAATAGCACGAACGAAGGAGAAGATTTTTGAGGAGAAGAGAATTACGCGAGTCTCGAGTGTTAAGTATGGTAGCTGCTGATGATGTTTGTATTGGCAAAAGTTTGTTGGAAACAAGAGCAGAATTGGAAGATATTTAATTTTGTAGACATTCAATTCTTCGAACACTTCTATGTACTTTTCAAGTGGAGATGCTTCGTGTTTGTTCGTCTTGTAAATACCATATACTGTTAATATTACTATTGATAAAATAATGTCAAAGCAACTTAATACATAGGAGAAATTGCATGAATACTTTGAAAACAGTGTACATAAATTTCATAACTTCAAAGCCAATAGAATTTACCAATGTAAATGCACTATACCATATCAACTTTCGTAAGCGAATGTACATACGTGTTTAGCATATTCTCGCTAGATCAAGCAGAACCTTCGTAGTAGAATCGGTTAGATTTTTAATTTTAACGCGTTATGCCTACTGTACGAAAACACTAGAAAGTATGTGTTTCTATTATTTCTATTATTGCTATTTTTCTCACAACCCAAAAAATATTCGGTTCTAAAAAACTCAATGAACGAACAAACAATTTTAGAAATTTCGAAAAAGTAAACTTATTTCTCTTCTCTTCGTATTCCTAGCGTGTATGTGTGTACGGTATACGTACATACGTACATGTATAAACACAGATACGTGATCTGCACAGGCAGCGTAAGCGATTGGCAAGAGCAGACACACGCGTGCAACAGTTTAAAGAGTAACCAACCCAATCAATGGCTTGCGCCACGCAACGTTAGCCCCCTGGTTAGAGAGGAGATTCGGAAGGACTATACCGGCGATACCGTGCATAAGCAGGCATTGTATATTGAATGGAAATCCTTGCGAATCTCGTATACCTGATTAAACAGCCCAACCACCGCAACCTTCAGGGATTCCAGCCTCTGTCCTTTGTTTAATCTGTGTACACAGGATTGCGTATGTAATTAGGTCTCGCCAGGCACCAACTCCCTCTGGCACGTTATGATTGTGCGCGTAATTATGTACGAGCGCTAGCGTGTCGTTTGTATGAATGACAGCGTGACATGTACACATATAGAAAGTGAGTACCTTTGATCTTGCATGAGACTAAAGCAAGAGTTTCATGAGGTGAGTTAACGATAGGAACGATAGGAACAATAGGATGATTGAGGTAGTAGAGGAAGACAAACACGGTTTCAAATGGTTGCAGAAATGTTCGAAGTTTGTAGAGATCGTTGGAGATTCTTCTCCAGTTTCGTGATTTCCAGAACAAAGAAGCAAGAAAGTTGGATTCTTCGATCGTTTTGTAACCGTGTCTGCGCTCTTCGTTGATTGGTCACACGCGAATGCTAACACTTTGACTCTCTGCTCGAACGAGAATAGTTACGAATTCCTCAAGCTTCTCCAGAATTTGAACTACAAACGAGCGGAGCAATCGGTTGGTTTGGCTTTCACGAAGGGACGAGGAACGATTAGATGAATAGCTATTAGATGAACAAATAGATGAGAATAACCTCGATTTGCAATCTGTGAAAAGTATAACTGTTTCTGTGCGCTTGATTAGTTTGGTGTAGCGTTTCGTAAATCGTCCTGTGTATTTATAAATTACGTAGTGTTTTCAGAGAGATGAAGAATATTAGAACGAAATCTTTTGTGGCAGTAAATATATGTTTAGTAACATCATCTTCTTCTCTCTATAAAATTTAATAGCGTCACATGATCAGAGAAACCGGTAGAACTTTTCGGAAAAAGACTCGCCTTTGCTACAATTTCTCCGAGAAAGAAAATTTCCAAGGAAGACAATTCCAACAAAAAATAATCGTAACGTCCATATAGATCTTCCGCATTAAACTTCTATAACTTTCACAAAAATGATAAAAATTCTACAAACATCTTTTTCCAAATAGCAGCTAACTGTGTTTGACTCGATACCAATGTTTAAAGAAAAGAATAATAAAAGCTTGTTCGTATCTCGTAAGAATGTTCGCCCAAACAGTTTAATAAACGTTAAACGTTCCTCGTTACCTCAGAAGGAACTATCGATTCGGTTAACGAGTAGCAGAGTCGGAGTCGTTGGAATGATCCCTGCAAATACAGACTGTCCAATACACCCCTTGCCACGAACTTTCGATACGCTGATTTCTAACTTGATTGTGCAACACTGCTGCATCCGCAGAAGATGCACGTGTACAAGAAAACGCTGCAAGCGATGATCTACCCGATCTCTTCGACGACGCCGCACAAATTCGTCACCTGGACGGCCACATCGCCGACCTATTGCTACGAGTGCGAGGGTCTCCTCTGGGGTATCGCACGACAGGGGGTGCGGTGTACCGAATGCGGTGTCAAGTGCCACGAAAAGTGCAAGGATCTGCTAAACGCCGACTGCTTGCAAAGTAAGTAAACATTGTCAATTTTTCCTTTAAAATCAACCTGTGATTTGATATGTAACATACGCTGGTCGGTTCACTACGTAGACAGAAGAATATAAAAATTTACAAAAGATAATATTGTGAGTTATAACTGTATAGTTGTTAAGTTATACGGTTAATTGAATTGCGTTTCACAACGATAATCTCACAAATTGTTTGGGATTAAAATAGCAATTGTTAGGATTTCATAGACCCCATTTCGGGTCCATCGCTTATGGGCTAATTAGAAATTTGAAATTATTATAACTTGGTAACAGGCAATTATCAAAATTATCTCTATTCTACATTGCTGAATTTTGCCGGCAATTTAATATCGCTATCTTTGTAGAACATTATCGACGTTTTTGATACCTGCGTGTTTGGCATTATTCGCTATTAGATCGAAGTTCGTAAACTGTGTTATGATTCCGTTAATTGCTAGCTAATTAGACACGACATAACTAACTTCATCGAGAATTGAGCGACGAAGTTGAGCAATTTCAGCGGAATCGTTAGTTTTGATAATTAGTTAAAATTAATTGTTTCCAATTTGTTTAATGATAATTTTGAGGGGAATTATGGACATCTAGGTCGTATATATTTTCATTTTCCAATTATAATATCAAATTATTAATATGCGAATAGTAGATATAGAGTATATGATAAAACGTAAATAACTGATATTATAATACGAAGAATTTTGGAAGCTATGCTTCCGTCTGCACAGATTATTCAACGATTCGTATGATTAAGATTTAACAAATTAATCGCTAATTCGAGGAAACGGAATTACTTTGCGGTCTTTACAATATAAACCGTATTCAGGAACAAAGTTAAGAAGGTATTTTATTTACGTAATAAATTCCCCAATATAGAATACCAAATAAACGACTATGAAAATATCATGAAATTTTACGTAATAAATTTTGATATTAACTCGATATATTAATTTGATACGAATAAAGATATAGACTGGAATTATGTGAATCGGTAGTTTGACAAATTGTAATTAAATTAGGCTGCATTCTATTGGTCAAAATAATTAGAATAGTTGGCACTTCGCGAATCGCATTTGTTAGATGCTGAAGTAAATTGAGCTGAAATACCTCTGATCTTCTGCCGAGCTTCAAACGAAACGCAGTCAAATTCAATTATCGAAAACGGGTAAGTTAGGTAGGACGTTTATTCATAATATCGGATACCAATGCTTACGGATTAGCAGAACAATTTTTACAAGAGAAGATACGCAAGTATTTTTATTAAATCCAACTAAAAAATTGAAGAATAAATTTAGGATAAGAACGAAAGGAATCAATATAATGACAACGACTTGTCGTAGAACATTTTCGGAAATATTAGGTTGTCCGAAAAGTTTTTTATAAGGCGATAATAGATGAACAACGATTTCTGTTTTATATTATTTTGTTGAATTAGGTATGATCCATTTCGTTCTGTTTCTATTATTATGTTCGTGCATAATTCAATAAACTGATATAAAACAAAAAACATTGTGCGTGTATTATTTCCTTATAAAACGAAAGAAACTTTTCGGACAACCTGATAATTCATATTTCATCGAGTTTCTGATTTTCAAACGTATTTAAAAGTCATAGGTTTATCAATACGCAAACCAACGCTTCGTTTCGTTAGCGAGGAAACTATAATATGATTTATTTTTGATATTTAAATGCGCGAAATCAAGATTTAGACACCTTTGAAATCTACTTTATATATATTTCTTGACATAAGAAACTTTTCAAACCGGAACTCTTTTCTTGTAAAATCTTGTATCGCGTATTTTAATGTCTATCTTGTGTGTAATGATAATGACATTAATTATAGATTTATCACCTACCTACAAAGCCTTATATCTTCGTATCTATCAGGCCTTTAACGATAAACTACTTGTTTTCAGCCATCAGGTGTTATAAAAGTTGGAAAATCAACAAAACCGTATTTACATCTTTTCCATCTTCAAACATGAGAAACACGTCATATAATAACACATATATTCAAATATTTATATATCTACTAATTCTAAACTATAATTAAGTTACGATAGGTCCAAAAACTTCATTAAAAGCACTCATCGAATTCTATTTATCGAATTGTCCGTATACTGGACGATCGATAGAATGAATCTGTTCGATGCATAATACAAAACGCCATTAACTCCAATTAGACGCGAAACGATAAAATAAATTGCAATTGCGCGAATTTTCGCTTCCCTTGCGATCTCGAGGTCGCACGATCTGCATACGAAACAAAACTATCACGACATTAACTTGGCTCGCGACTACGTTGAGACGCGATGAAATTACATCGCATTTCTCCAAATTTAATTACCAGAAGCGAAGCAGAGATATAATTAACGAGCAGTTCTAATATCTGTCGCGTAGAACGCGGCCGCAAAAAGCGGAAGGAACTTTAAAATAAATCTTGCAGCCACCGCGAAATTTTCTGTTCGCTGTGACGAAACGATATCTAAAATCGCGGATAATAGTGAACGTTATATTATTTATATTATACGTGTTATATATATCTGTAATTTCTAAATCAGGCAGAATGCAATATTAACAACATTCTTAAGGATATATATTTAGAAGTACGCTCTGAACGTTTACGTATGTATTTATAGGAAATGTAATATTCTAAAATGTGTACATTTAAATTGCTCGTGTGCTTCCCAACATGCAATAATATAGAAAATACTCAGAGTAAAGTACTCGTCGCCAATATATTTAAAAAATATCTGATCCAAGTTCCTATTTAGACTTCTCCGTTGGAAATATGAATTCTCCTAAACATTTACGGTCTATTTATAAGAATAAAACGTTGCAAATAATAAATAGAATACGAATGAAGCGTGTATAATAAGTGAATCAGCATTTTCACTGACCCTGACTGTTAACACAATTGGGAATCGCGAAATTTTCCATTTGCGAATTTATAAGGAAAATTGTGCGTCGAGTAATCTGCATATCTCTGTGTATTCACGGTGTTAACGCGATTCTGTATGAATACGTATCGGCAAAGTTGCGAAATAAATATTTCACTCGACTCGATATCTAGTACTTTACGATTGACCTACCTAGCGAAGTAGAATTAATCGGCTATCTGGCAAGAGCAGTTCAATCGTAAAAAATAGTTCCCAAAGCGGAACATTTCAAAGCGTTTCAAATTAATCGCGTGAAGTATGAAAGAGTCATCGAGAGTTGAAAATGACTGGACGTTTGTTACGCGACGCTTATTCATTCGATCGTCGATGTTTGAGAATTAAATCGACCAACGCTTTGGCGCGTGTTGATGAAAACGCTAATAACTCTCGCCAGGCGAAAAGTTTGGCCGTTTTTCACATTGGTAGATTATACGACGAACGCGCCGCGGGGATTTATCGACACACGCACAATCGGATCTCGAGTACGCGAAGAGTTTTTATTTCAGTTAAATCCGTTCGTCGGACGTTGAATTAATAATGCGTTCGAATACAGTCGAGTAGCGACTAGATCAATGAATATCAATTACGAGCATAGAACGCGTAATCAATTGTTTACTCGGAATCCTGAAACACGCACGCAGCTTCGTAAAGTAGATGAGACAGATGGATGTAATGGGAATATAATCGTGCAGCTTCTTCTTCGCAAATAAATCCTCTTTGTTTGTTGATTTATTCTGCTACGATATAGTTAGTATACATACAATAATAACGTACAGTACCACCGAGATATTCTAGAAAAAATGTGCTGTTTTTTATGGAATATTTCTTTATCATCGTGATTACTTACATTTCGTTATTTGTTTTGACCTGCAGCAACGTTTAATTCAGACCTTTTTTCGGATAATTTGTACATATTAAAAGCGTCAGCAGTTACTCTTGGGGCTCTGAACGCAACCGAAACGAGGATACATCCTGCAAATGTTTATGTAAATTCGTATTTCTACTCATACAACTGATGAAACAAAACTCGAATGGAAACGTGCTTTATTTTCTAAATATAACGATATGTACCTTACTTTGGATATTATATATATTTGGAATTCACGGACACCCTCGTACATTTTTCCGTATTTATCCAGAGATTTTTGTAACTACAGAAAATTCCCCGAATAAGATACGCATCATAGCAAGTATTTAATATTTATTCGGTCAACCAAATAGTTATTAGATTTTTGTCTTCTATGACTAGAAATATCAATATATATATATATCGATATATTAATCTATTCGTTATCATGTAATGAAACTTCATTTTGGCGAAACATCACACAAATGATATTATTCCAGACGATCAGAAATCTCGTAAATTTAGAGAAATATTTAGAAATGGACATGATATATATCTGATTGATAAATATACTAAATATTATTTGTGGAGATTGCGGCTGATTCGACAGATAGGTATAACAAATTCTTATACTATATTTTTAAAGTTTCATCGCATTTTATACCAACATCGAACATTATTCGTATTTGGTAAACAACGATAATATTACTTTTGCGGCGTATTAATTTTCCCTTGTTCGTGGCTGCTTGTGATCGGATCGTAACAGGTGCATCGATATTTCTCTCTTTGCTGGTTGGAAATCGTGCTACCGTAAATGACCTGGTTCGCCACATACAGCACGTTTTCAAGCACCAAAGACAACGATTTTAACCAACAGTATGGTATGGCTGGGCTCTGGGCTACTTGCCCAGCCTCAATTGAAACGTACCGAACAGAGAAACGCGTTGCACGGATACACGAGAAAATAGTGGTTGGAAGTCGTGCAATCGGACACAGTGGGCGAAATATATTGCGATCGCCATGAACTTCGATCGAAAGGTAACGCGGTACATGTTGCGGCTACTGAAAAGATTGGATTCCATTTCCCCAGGAAACGATAGATTTTGGGATTGAAGCTCGTTTCTTTAACGAGTATCGGAATTTTGATTAGAATGTCAAACGTCGCTTCGAATCGGAATTATCTTTGTTCCGTTAGAGAACAGAGAAGAATTGCTGATGAAGTTGGAGAAATTTTTGGACGTTTGATATAGGCGTAGGATGATTTTTCGTAATTGATAAAGTTTAAACAAGCGAACAGAGGCGTGTATATTATATTATTATAGAGTTGTCAAATTATTATTAGAATATTAACCTTAGAATATGAGAGAGAGACGCGATCGCGAGAAGGCACGTAAATTCCCGTTACGATTAAACAATCGACGCCACGAACTGATCGATCCCCTTATTTCTGTTACGATAATAGGGGTGGTTAGGTTGAGTTTACACTGTGTTAATACATATATAATATCGTTTATTCCAGCAGCTTTGTAAAGACGAATAGTTACACTGATGCATCGGTACAAGATAAGTAAGAAACCCGTCACAGACGTTTTGACTATTATAACGACGGAAAAGAACTGATTTAAAGGTAGAACCCGTTAGAGACTCGTTAAATGTTCTAACGACGAGGAAGAACTTGTTTAAGGGTAGAACCCGTTACAAACTTGTTAAATGTTCTAACGACGAGGAAGAATTGGTTTAAGGGTAGAAACCGTTACAGACTTGTTAAATGTTCTAACGACGAGGAAGAACTGGTTTAAGGGTAGAACCCATTACAAACTTGTTAAATGTTCTAACGACGAGGAAGAATTGGTTTAAGGGTAGAACCCGTTACAAACTTGTTAAATGTTCTAACGACGAGGAAGAATTGGTTTAATGGTAGAAACCGTTACAGACTTGTTAAATGTTCTAACGACGAGGAAGAACTTGTTTAAGGGTAGAACCCGTTACAAACTTGTTAAATGTTCTAACGACGAGGAAGAACTTGTTTAAGGGTAGAAACCGTTACAGACTTGTTAAATGTTCTAACGACGAGGAAGAATTGGTTTAAGGGTAGAACCCGTTACAAACTTGTTAAATGTTCTAACGACGAGGAAGAACTGGTTTAAGGGTAGAACCCGTTACAAACTTGTTAAATGTTCTAACGACGAGGAAGAACTTGTTTAAGGGTAGAACCCGTTACAGACTTGTTAAATGTTCTAACGACGAGGAAGAACTGGTTTAAGGGTAGAACCCGTTACAAACTTGTTAAATGTTCTAATGACGAGGAAGAATTGGTTTAAGGGTAGAACCCGTTACAAACTTGTTAAATGTTCTAACGACGAGGAAGAACTGGTTTAAGGGTAGAACCCGTTACAAACTTGTTAAATGTTCTAACGACGAGGAAGAATTGGTTTAAGGGTAGAACCCGTTACAAACTTGTTAAATGTTCTAACGACGAGAAAGAATTGGTTTAAGGGTAGAAACCGTTACAGACTTGTTAAATGTTCTAACGACGAGGAAGAACTGGTTTAAGGGTAGAACCCGTTACAAACTTGTTAAATGTTCTAACGACGAGGAAGAATTGGTTTAAGGGTAGAACCCGTTACAAACTTGTTAAATGTTCTAACGACGAGGAAGAATTGGTTTAATGGTAGAAACCGTTACAGACTTGTTAAATGTTCTAACGACGAGGAAGAACTTGTTTAAGGGTAGAACCCGTTACAAACTTGTTAAATGTTCTAACGACGAGGAAGAATTGGTTTAATGGTAGAACCCGTTACAAACTTGTTGACTGTTCTAACACCGAAAAGAAAGTCGTACGAAAGTGACGATGCTGTGTCGGAGGAGAGCTGGGTGATGGGTGTGTCTAGCGCAGGGGACCATCGGATTTGTTAATGACATTTTTGGTCGGAAAAGTGAGGGTAGTAGACATTGTTTCTGATTGGCTAGAAATATGTACTAATATTCGAGATAAATTAAATTGTTGATTTCAACTGTCGCAAAATTAATTGAAGATAATCTCCGTAATTATTGAGATATATTCCGTAGCGAAAATGGAGTCGTGTTCGAACGTTCAGAGACAGAATGAAATATTACAAATTCAGTTTCAAAAAATCAAGCAAACCGTCGTGCATCAATAACAAGTAAAAAGCTCACATATCATACTATATCTGAAACTATTTCCAATAACGGACAGAGTTTACGAGTAATTCGATGCTTTATTTTGTTCAATATTAAAAAATCCTCACCATAGGGGACGGTTCTCTCTACAATGACGTTTCGAAATACACGCCTGGCTGAACATTTTCATTTTTTCTTTCGATTTCTACATTTAGTTGTGACAAACTTAGCTCCGAATACATTGAGATACCTACGTTTCCCATTCAAAGTTTTCGAATTACGCGAAATCGTGTGTTTCATATTTTAAACATCTACTTATCGCAAAAATTATACAGAACAAAAGAATTCACGGATATGTCACCTTTTCATCTAAGAGAGCTATCAAACGTTCACTATATGTATACTGTCAATATTTCAAGATTCTCAATATCATAGTACGTGTAAAGGGACCCTCGCACGATATATGCATGTCGTCAATGTAATATCGACGATATTTCAATATAGAGAATATTTCAACAGTTCTTCAAAACACGCGCTACTTATACGAAAATTTTAAAAATCTTTTGCAGTGAATATTCGAATTTCGCTGAACAAATTTATATGTGAGAATATACCTTTTCTTAAAAACCACACACCAACCTATCTCTTTCCTTTCTTGGTCTTTTCATTGATAATATCTTTTTCAAAATAATAGCTGCACAAGCTTTCGTCTCGCTCGACATAGTTGAACGAACGCTGACTCGAAAATGAACGTATTATGAATAAGAAAATGCGGTTTGTGAATAAATATCGATAAGTAGCAAGATGTTAAGGACCTTGAAACATTGACAATATTATCGATCGTTTGAAGGCAGCGTGAGCAAAGAATTCACTTCCGATAAATTATTTGATTGTATTCTTCAAAAATATTTTTTGTCACAATAAACTGTAGGATCTTACTACAATTAATTTATTTAAAATGGATTAAGCAGCTGCTGGTTAAACAAGAAACGATGGCTGTTTAACGTGAACTAAATACAATAACGTGCTATAATTAAGACAACTAAATAGTTAATTTGCAACTCTCGTCACCACGGTTCCAACGCGGTTCACGCTTTCTCGACAACGTCAGCAACACTATGTCGACAACGCAATTCGCATTCTCCGACTTGTCGATTCACACTCTCTGACTTCTCAACTAACACTGACTGTTTCGGCAGTCCAATCCGCCGAAGTACTGTCACCGAACGGAAACGCGCGCCAGAGATACGCACAGTGTGCGTGGTTGCTGTATATACGTTCTCCTAAGTCTTAAATAACAATAATTCTTGTAAGAACCATATATAAAATATCGTTTCACTGTCAATGGATTTAATAGATTTTTTAGCATGAAACAGCATACGATCGTTTGGATGTTTGAAATATATTGCGTGAAACGTTTTGATGTTGTTTCAACAATGAGTAACTTTAAGAAATGAAATGATCAATCCAATATGTCAATAAAATCAACAGAAGATGTTCTACTGATAACGAAAAAATATATTATTGACTACAGATAGCACTTGTATATGCACATATGGGGTACCGGACTCAGGAGTCGTCTCGTTGTCGCCGCCTATAAGCGGCGCTCGAAGCGAAAGGGTTAATTCGTCTTACACCCTTAGCATCCCTTTGTCTTTTGTCTCAGCCCCACCACGCACGTGTCCCGCAACCGCTCGTGGCCAGGCCTTTTCCGCGAAACTATTCGATCGAAGGACCGACGATACATTGTTGGGCCTGTCGGCACTTAGGCTTTCTCGCGATATTGTTTATGGTTCGCTCGGTATCTCTTAGGTCTTTCGTCCACGATACTAAAAAACTCTTCACATTCACGATTTCACAGATTTTTTATTGATAATTTATTAATTGCATACGCGTGTGGAAAACGTTATTCCAACAAATATATGTAGTAAAATAACTTTCACCGAATTTTTCGTTTTACGATCATCTGCTTGTCGAGATATTTCAGCAGATTCGACGCATCCCTTGACCAACAGACATTTTTTCATAGTTGGTGATAAAAACACAAGGAATTCCCAGAAGTGTTGTCAGTCAAAGCGCGTCCATTTTCCAGCGGGTGAGATCGATTTTTCGCCAACGTTCGCCTGGAGTTTGCTACGTAGTCTACATCTGAACGATCAGAACGTGTAATTTCCGGTCTGGTTAAGCCGCGGTGATGTTACTCGCGCAAGAACCCAGAGTCGTGCATAAAACGAGCTTAGGATGAAGCTTACACCGGAAAATTAAAGCTCGAATGTTCCGCTCGACGAAAGACGCGACGGTTGCGTTTTCACGCGTATCTCGCGGAAAAGCTTCAAGTGTGTGTCCTTGGAAACCGAGACCACGAAAACTGCTCGAAAAGAAATCGTTGAGATAAAGTTACGGAGAAAAGTTGCGGATTCGCCATTGAAATCGCGAAACTTACTTTTGGAAAGTATAGTCGCTCGAACATATTCACTGCAATAGTTATTGTCTCTGTAATTTATTAAGTTTAATGGTAGACTTAATAAATTGCGCCGTGTTGATGTATCGCAAATGTTGTTGTTGTATCAAGTTATATTAGGTTGTCCGAAAAGTTTCTTTCGTTTTATGAGGAAATAATAAACGTTTTTTGTTTTATATTATTTTGTCGAATTACGTACGATCCATTTTGTTTTGTTGAGATAAACACAGTGACATTTTACAAACTTGGTTTCACGTTTGTATGAAGATTGTAGAAAACACGTTTGCGAAAGAAAGACACTTTCCGGACAACCTAATACTTAGGAAATTCTTACAAACGTGTCGTGTGTGTCATACGAGACTTCTTAAATTTTCATGAACGCTATAGTGAAGACCGACTGTCCGTGACTATAGAAGTAAAATCTGAAACAAATCTCAGAATGCCTATAGAAGTCTTAGTAAAAAGTTAGTATGCGACTCTCAAGTCTCTTGACTGTATTTCAACTTGTCAACTTGCAAGTCTCGAACATACAAGTAATTAATGCTGAAGATGGTGTCAGAAACTCTTGTGGCTTGCTAGAAGCTTTACGAAGTATATGCTTGCGACAAATATCTTGCAATTTCTATGTGCATATATCGTCGGATTGGTTTTCATTTTTACCAATATAAGCATGATACATTTCAAAGTATTCCGTATAACATAAAATCCGCTTTATCTTCATAAAAGTATAAATCTGTATAAACAGATGCAGTCTAATTATAACGAACAGAATTATGGAAATAGTAGCATCGAAATAAAATTACTGAAATTATTGAAGAAAGTTAATGATTTATATAATTATGAAAATACTCACGAACTGACTTGTTAAGATATAATGAAAATAATGAATTTTATAATATATTAACCGTATATAAATATAATACGTAATAAATAAACATCACAAATAAACGTAAGGAAGAAAGAAGAAATGAGAAAGGAAGAAAATGGTAATATTAATCTGCGAACCGTAAATCTGTATTTTATCAAATCTTCTATATGCACACGTACTATTTATTCATTAGAATTTAGTTAGGAATTTAATAAAGCACAGAATGTGTGTGTCTTATTTTTAACGTCACTCTAATCCCTATTATGTATCGCAACGGCGTGTTTATGCTGGATCAGTTACCGACCTACAACAGCTGATTAAAGCAGATTACGTTAATACGTCCTGCTAGTACAGTCATGTTGTATAAAGGAATATATCCTTCTAGATCAGCTAAAAAAATGATAAATAATTGCGTAATCCGTACACTATTTTGTTCACAGTCTGATTTAATTAGATTTACGTCTATGAAACTGGCAAATCCCTTAACTAAGAGAAGTTTCTATAAAATATTAGGTCATTCCATAATTAATGCAGTTTTCATATGGAAAACAGTGAACCTCGTCGCGGTAGGAATCTTATGGAAGGAGAATAGAAAATTTAGCATAATAATGGTAAACAAGTGTAGACAATGAGACAAAATACGCTATTGATTAGTTTCTTAAACAATTAAGTTACAATTTTTCAAAAATGAATAACTAAAGTCACGAATCGCTACTGTAGGTTTCAAATGATGATGGAAGGAAAAACAGCCTGTTTTGCAGCTGTTCGTTTAATTTAGTACAATATTAATTTATATTAATTTACACGGTATTACTTACAGAATTATCCAATAATAAACTACGAACGTGTCTATTCTTTTGGTGTTTTAAACGTTTCGCTGAGATTTGAACTTATACTTGAAGTGATTTTAGTATTCACTGACTATTACAATTTTATCACTCGTCTGTTTAATAAACCAACCAACATGTATAATAATCAACCTCACTATTATCTAACATAATTCATCCATATTCTGTATTATTTACTTTTGAATGCTATGTAAATACATAACTATGTAATCTACTTTGAGTCTAAACTTTGAACTCTCTTTATTTTCTTACTACCCTATATAGTTGATACAAGAACAGCACATAAAGCGTAGTGTATTTGCGTCAGAATAAATCTTGTACAAAATATTCTACGTTCTCGGTAAGAACATAGACGTCATCGTCCTTGAAACCGGCTAAACAACGTTACGCTGTCGAAATAAAATCTTCATCGTTTGCCTTTTTCATTTTGCCAGGAGCGGCCGAGAAGAGTTCGAAGCATGGCGCCGAGGATAAGGCGAACAGCATCATCACAGCCATGAAAGAGAGAATGCAACAGAGAGAACGAGAAAAGCCAGAGATCTTCGAGCTGATCCGGTGAGTCCTTCTCAGCATATCTTTTCTCTTCTTCCCGATTTTCTTTTGTCGCAGCATAATCGACTCGACGGAAAATCCCGTCAGTGGCAACGAACAACTTTCAGGGAAGAAACAGTCGATCTATTGCGATCCACTTAGCTGGATCAATGATCCGTCGCCATTGCCTGTCAGTATAAGAAATTATTAATTAAACTCTTTAAACTCAAAGTATTCTACCGTTCTTTCGGTAGAAGAAAATGTAAATAAAATAATCACTGCTGTATACGTGCCTTCGAATTCAAAATATTTATTCAAAAATTGGAATTCTTTGAGAAAGTTTAAGGAAGTTGGATGGGTGGGATTTGTGGTCGAAAAATGGCAATCGTTTAATCAAAACTCGTGGACAAAGATAATTATATAGCACAATAGTATTCGGTCAGTATCGAGATTTGTATTATTGTATATACTATCGAGAATAATTCGGAATTTTATATTTAAGATTATACACATGATCGTTTGTTTTAAGGTACTTTAAATAACGCGAAACATGTCTATGATTAAGGAATTGACCAAAGTATTGCAATTTTTGTAAGAGTGAATTTTTCATAGAAATACGTGAACGTAGAATGTATAGGATACATGTATAAATTAGTATTTTATATCTGAAATCGTTCCCTGGCTTTTCTCTATTTGAACATTACGCTCGTACAATAACTTGCAAATAAATCGTCTAATAGTAATAATATACGATATTATATACATATTATTATATATATATTATATTATGTATTATTATACAAAATATCGTACGATTTTGATCATGAAAAAATTTAATGAATCAATGAAAAAAATTCTATAATGATAAACCAGAAACTATAAAAATGTTGACCTTTCAACAAGAAATAATTAATTAAATGGTCGTTAACTTCGAACAAGAAACACTTTTACGAATATCACCATCGCAAAAGCTTTTAATAATTCGCTTATTAAAACAATTCTACAGCGATAAAGCACAAAGGATATAAATTTTCATTTATGTTACATCCGCTGAATAATCATCAACGAAATTATAAACTATGTATATTAAAGAGGAACAGTGTACAATTAAAATTTTCACAAATTGAAATACTTTCGCGTAAACTATTTCAAAAACTGGTGAAAGGGAGCCTGTTACGTTTAAGCGCGTATTATTCCATTTCTGAAAAGACAGAAGCAGAATGAAATTCGTATTACACGCCAACGAGCAGAGCCACCGGGTGCGAAGTTTCGACTCGCGTTGCAAAACGAGCTCGAGAAGTTTTTGCATTTGCATGAGTTAGCCGCGCTGAGTCCAGTTATCGTAGGACCGCAAATTTGCGTGCGCAAATAGCGGCATTCAGAATGTGCAGGGACAGTGAAATAGGTGAATTTAGGTTGACCGTCCGTTGCACAATAAAGAGCTCTGAAAGCGACTACGATCTTTTCCGTTTTCCCAACAACCTCACGCAACATGCCATGTCGCATTATTCTTTTCTACGGAATCGTCCGGTTGGATCTGTCCACGAGAGCACGGAATTCAAAATATGTATACCCCACTTTTGCATTTTCCAGCTGAAAAACTGCCAGCGTGCCTAATACACTTTTGTTCTCTTGTACGATATGGTTACCAGCGAGGAGAATTGTACTTGTCGAGTTGGAGAATGCGGCCAGGCTCGAGACACGTGTAACAATTGGCTAAATTACAATTAGTCTTCCGTGACAGCGACAAGAATGGACAGCAATTTTGTCATTAACCCGTTAACCAGCAAAGACGAGTTGACTCGTCATTCGAATTTCAAGATTTCAGATATTCCATCTGTTTACGTGCCATTGCATTTCTAAGAAAAATAGACTACATTATATTTATATGTAAAAGGATTAGAACTAACGTCATCGATTTCTGTCTTTCTTTGGTTTTAGTTTCATAATTGTAGAAATTTCTTGTTGAAAAATGAGTCAACTAACAAGTTAAGGGTGCTGGGGATTAGGATTTGTTGCAAAAAGTGTTTTATATGATAGGAATAATTTTGTGATAGGATTTAGGAATCGAATCTGAGTGTCTCTTGATTGTGTAATTGAAACCTTGAATAAACAGTAGAAAAAGTGAATGGTAAAAATTAAATTCCAAGAATTAACTACTATTTATAACCTTTAGAACCAATCGAATCAATTATTGCTAATCTCTCGCGATTTAAAAATGAAATACGTAATATAATATTACATTTCCAAGTCTGCAATTTATACTGAACTTGATATCGACGCGAAATTATAGCGACGTTTGCTCGGTGACAGAAAAATAGATAGGTGTTTCCTGAATGAAAGAGCCCTGGTCCATTTTCTCTGTCAAAGTTGCTCAAAAATGCCAACGAGACGATGCAGATTCGACGAAGGTTCGATCGATTGATCAAGATCAAACTTCCGATTGTAAAATTGTAAAATTTGTAGCGGTGTCGCGATCACGTCGAGTGTTCGAAGTCGCCGAGCTAATCGTTATATCGCAATGCACGTGGAATCCACTTAAATGTAGAAAGCGTTTTATCGAAAAGCGTGTGAGAAATAATCATCGATAACGTGGTCGATTTTGAGACATTTTCAAGAATCTGCAGAAATTTCCTTGAAATCATAAATCGTAATCTCGATTTTTGAAACAATTTTAATAATTCGATGTAACAATCCGTAACAGGTAGCAGAAAGCAAAACCAATACAAATTTTCATATAAAATCTCCTCGAATATCTCCAGTTATATTTACATAAAATACACACACGATTTAGTACTTTCACGGCGAAGTTTATTAGCCGAATGTATTTAACAATTGTTAATGTTCGATCGATAGTTACGAAGAATTAAAATTTGCTAAAAAGATTCCTCTGTCAAACATCTTCCAAAAATCAATGATGCAACAAATGTAATAAAAACTTATCGGAGATAGGACTAATATAAAAATTCGTAAATCACATCAAAAATAAATCCAAAATTGTGTAATATATGTCGAATCCTTGGGAATGTTACCTTCGGTAACTTGGTAAACAGTACATAGCGTGTATGGGATTAAGTCGAACATGTAGGTACATCTGGGAGTTAACGTCGGTAGTAACTAGTTTTCCCCAACCGACGAAGTTGAAAAGCATTTCGGGTCGACGAGTTACGGAACTTGTTAAAACTCGTCACAAAGAACATTAAAACGTATAATCACACAGATCACGATTGGAAAACCTAAGAAACTTTTAGAATAATAAAACATTTTCCGTTGCATGACGATGATTGCAAAGTTATGAAAATTCATGAAAAATATAAATTACACGTATAACGATATCACGATACTAGTAATTTCTTTTCTCAGACATTCAAATATGTAGCGGTAAGTTTCTCGTATTAAAATTGAGCAATTTTACAGGATTAAATGGGTCGATAGCATCGAGAAACGATGCTGTATCTTCCGTTACTTTTTAAGCTCGTAAAATCAGAATGTCCACTCTCGGATATTTTTTTATTTGATTCTTTTCTTAAGGATATCTCATAAACCTGCTTTACCATCTTTTAATCTACTTATCCAAGCAAGTTCTTCGAACGACTTAGGGCCACCACTTACAGCGACTCGAGCATTGATTTTGCTTTAAATCCAGAATTTACGATCGATACGTTTCGAATGTAAAGGGAGAATTTTTCAGAAGTTCGTCGTAATTATTTTCATGAAAAATTTAATCACGAAGATTTTCAAAATTTATTAACTTTTCTGTGGTTGCATCACAATATTTTACTATATACTGATTGTCAGACTGAGTTTTAATAAATGAAAAAAGAGAGGCTTAACCTTTGCGGTCGAAGCAGCGTTTGACATTTCATTAAAGCCGGCTCATAATTTAACTGAACTTTCGTATTTTCATAACCAACAACGTATTCATGGTGGCGTATTTTTATTAAGTTGATTTTAAGTACAAAATAATATGTTCCACGTTTTAAAAGCGAGAAGAATATTGTGTTTGCCGAAAGAAGCAGAGCTCGTTCTCTGCCATTTAACTCTCGTTAAATAAATGAACAAATGCGATCTATTCTGGAAAATGTACTTACGGTAAATTAATATCTATATCGGTAATTCAATTAATTCAAACTGCACAGCGGTTAAGAAAATAAGTTGAAGAAAATAATCGATGCTTCTTCCTCGTTCTCTAAAAATCTCCCCGATAACCATTTAATATTCCTAATAAAAATAAGAAAATAAGGCTATGATTAATAAAATCTTGTTGTATTTAAACAATCGCGTGTTTTATAAAAAGTATTCAAAGAAATGCTACAAATGTATAGTATACCGGTTAACTTACGATTAGAATCGTTACGGAATTATTAGTATCTGCATAAGTCATTTCAAAACACATGTATTTCAAAGTTTAGCAGAAATAGATGCAAATCGAGAACTGTGTATACACAATTTATGATTCTCGTTACGTATCATGTATTTGTAGTGTTTGCGAATTATGTATTATCGAAACTCTATCTTTGCACTCGTTAATCTGTGCCATATTTTACGGTATTCTTCGCGATATATGTTCGTATACCGATAAGTCGACGTCGAAGTCGATACGGCGCTTGCACAGAAAAATTTTTACCCGAAAAAGGAAAACATAATATATTTTGATGTATAACAGTCATAAAAATCGGTGAAACACGTCCCTCGGCGTTTCTAGTATGTTCGATGTAAATATATATCAGTTCTTTAACTTTCAATTTATCGTTATCGTAATCAAATGCAATCGTTTCCGAAATAAAGATATCGTACTAAATATTCGTCGTGTCTTGTTCCTATAATTTAGCGACGAGTTCTACGATTTTTTTTTTTTTTTTTTTTTTCATATGAAACATTGATATTACGTTTACATTGATACAGAGTAAAACAGTCTATGTATATGTAAATTTAAAAAATTGAAACATTATCTGTACATGTATGCCAGTTATCTTAAAAGCCATAACGTGTACTATCGGATTCCGATTAATGATAAAAAAACAAAAAGACACTAGATCGAGTTTAGCTTTCGTCGTTTGTTCTAACAAAACGAAAATATAACGACGAAAAGGTATCTTTTCTTGTTTTTTCTATCAAGTCCTGTATATCTTAGAATGAAACTAAACAAATAACAAGCGCGATACGTCCACTAGCTACGGTCCGAACTGTTTGATCTACGTGTAAGAAGGAAAGATATAACAAACTAACACATGCGATAAAATTCCCGAAATAAATGCCGAATAGAATTCAATATTCACCTCCGCAACAATATCATACATACGTGTATTAATAACGAAAATTTGAAAATTAATATATCAATTTTAAATCGCATAAACGATTCTTAAAATTATGAAACAGGCAACGATTAATATTTTCAATATTAAACAGAAAATTTTTGAAATTCTCACGATAGAAATAATAAATATCAATCTGAAAAATTTAAATTAATATTTAATATCCATTAATTAATGTCCAATATGAAACGAAAAATTATATATTATAATGATCGAAAAAACAAAATTTTATTATTTTCTTTAATTAAATATTTCCAACAATTATAAATCGATGAACCAATTGTGCCATTTTCTCGAGCTATACGCGATGTTTGGTCCTCTGTTACGTCGGTCACGATCAATCCTACAAAATCATACTATCGACTTGAACGCGATTAGAGACGCGTCGATCGGACTCATTATCAGTTATTAAGTAATCAACGGCAGCGCATAGGTCGAAATTGCAATTTCCGATGCCGGTAGGCAGGAACATCGGTGTTGATCGTTCCGAAAAGCAACGGAAGTGCTCGTTCGCGTGCCTAATCCGCGTTCCTTTGCTTACTTCGAAACTTCAGCTAATAATAACGTAGTTGATCGGTAGGATAATTCCATTGCAAGCCTCATAATCGCTACGACGCGATGCGACGCCATCCTAATCGTATCTTCACACGCTGGGAAATTAATCAGCGATGCAGCTGCCTTCCAGGGGGCTATTATTGATGATCCGCGGCTCATTAGTGCGGATTCTGTAATGAGACAATACCACCGTGAATTATAATCAGACAATACCATTATCGATGCACGTCTCAGCATAAGAATATTTGGTCTTCTGGATTATGTTATAAACAAGTTATAAATTGATATGGAGTTTCTTTAACAACCTGTTATACGTACCTGTAGGATTTCTTTATGAAGATCGAGCTATTTCGATCGTTCGATCGATAGGAATACATATGAATAATTGTACGAATTCAACCGTTCCTTATATTACATTTATCTCTTATCTTCATTTTCACGTAGAAGAAAATATTTGCTGTCTTAAACGAAATTTTGTATTTCGCGACTGATACTAATTATCAAGTTTGAGTAATTGAACGTAATCGTATCGAGTTAAAAGAATGATAAGAACCGTATAATTAGAGCTCATTAACGTTCTTATCCGTAAGCAGTACTTTTTTAACAGTAGTTAAATTCGGTATTGATTTAACGAATAAATAATACGTTAAATTTCTATTTCGAGATATTTGAGGCTGATTACAACTATCGTTACAAATTAATATTATCGATCTTAATAGGAAATAAATGAATTTATTGTTTTATAGTATATTCATATGTTATTCCTACGATATGAAAATTATTACGATAATATATCATACTTTTTTAATTTGTCTACCTAAACATTTAGACGGATAAAAATATTACTTTGCAAAGTAATTCCATCCATCGTAACTCTTACTCATCCGCGATTATACCGAAGAACTACTTTCGTGAAATTACGCGATTCAAATAATATAAATCACAAGCCAATCAACCATGTATTTCTTCTTAAGTGAGTCATTCACTTAACACAAAATATGTTTTGCTCCTTCTAAAAAACTTGACGTTCATTTCCACGAGATTAACATTAATAGCCGATTATTATTCAAGCATCGTCTTTTCAATGGAGCCGGTCTTTCAACCTTTAGAATTGAAAATATCGAAATATCCGCTACTCGAAGCGATGAGCATGATCTAAAATGTCGATAAAAGCTACTAAGCGATCGGGTGTATAAATTAGTGGGAATCGGGGTTAATTAATACTGCTTCTCCGTTCGTGAATACGTTAAGAACCGATCCATCGAACGTCAATGGATAATTCATCGAGCGATGGTTGTTTCGTTTCAAGGTACTCCATGCTTGTTCATCGGTTACTAGTTAATGAAGCAGCTATCGTCGTCCTGCGAATGAGAATTGCCAGAGAAATAAGTACAGCGTCGTGTTTACCGGTCTTCGAACGTTGTATCAAGCATTTTTGCATCGCGTTTCACGCTCATGCCGCTGGAAAATCAGATATCCCCGCTAAATGAAGCGGTGGAATGCGGAAAATTTGTATCTACACGGTGTAAAAATGAGTAAATAAGATGTGAGTAAAAGCAAGGGAACGAGTTCTTTCAAAGATTTTCGACTTTTTTTTAGGGAACTACAAACCGAGATTAATAGAAATACATTTCTATGTTTGGGCAGAATTCGAGTATTTTTTTACAGGAACATAACTGCACGAACGATCGATATACGAACCTATCCAGTTTTTGAAAGTTATATTTAAGAGAATTTCGCTTTCATAGTAAGAATAAAAAGGATACATTTCTACTTATAAAACTCAATCGTATAAGTGGATAACTTTCACGTGCCTTTTTTTTCTCATATATTGGTACAAAATACGTATGCTCGTATTGTACGAATATATAACTTCAATATAAAATAATTGAAGGAATTTGCTCGTATTGTACGAATATATAACTTCAATATAAAATAATTGAAGGAATTATTCAAAAGATACGAAACAGACGAACAAATAATTTCTAAAAACGAATATTCCGTACATCGCAGACCACGATTACATTTTCATCACGAAATTTTCCTCGTCTCATGATTTCGCGCAGCCCGATATCGTCTAACATGAATGGTCTGCAATGCGAAATTGTACAAGGTGTACAAAGCGGGATTGGAAGCAACGTATCCAATGGTGACAGCATACCGACACGATATAATCGGATAGCAATCTCTTTGAACGTGTCCATAACGTGAAAAAGGGCAAGGCAATGGCGACTGCGAAGCCAGGGTAAAAAGGCGCGAGAACGAACGTGTGAAATGAACCGAAAATCTCGCTATCATGCACAAGGCCGGGTCTCGTCTTCTCTGAGGGGGGTGAAGGGTCAGAAAAAAATGTGTAAATATATCTAGTCATTGGTCGTACGTCCCGACTATGGCTTTCGAAAGGTCGAAGATACGTGGAAGAAAATTTAGTTACTATCGGACAATCAACGACCTCGTTAACCGTCTGATCGATGACCTGAACGCGTTAATTACAAAAGGGCGCATGTTCGCTGAAAATATCCGTTCTATGAAAAATATTCGTCGATAAAATGGATCCACGTAGTTGCACGGAAGTTGATTTATGCGCGATCAGACCGTGATATCGACGTTTCGATAAACAGAGTTATTTGTCAATCGAAAAGTTACGAAGCGTACATTTTCGGGAGTTTTAAGTTTAGATAAATTACGTTTCTTTTCCTCGATGGCTTTCGCGGATCGATCAATTTGTTTCAGATCCTTTCGATGGGTCCTTTTGTTTAAGAACATAACATGGATAATCTTAGTTTAACGATAGCGTTAGTGAATTTTAATTCCATTATGGAAAGAAGCTTTGTATTTTTAGTAATTGATATGATCTTGTCATGTAATGATACGTATATAAATTCAGTTGTAAACAAAAATCTTGGACCTGATTGTTAAATGTATAGAGAAAAAGCCTTATCGGTGCATACTCTGAATAAAGCGTCGTGTGCAACGTGGTGTGCTTAAATTGTAATAAGTAGAAATTCAACGAGATTTTTCTCACATAAACGATGGTGATTGAAACATTAAAGAACAGAATGTATTTGAATTACTTGAGAAAGAATTTTTGCTTTTCGATCTCCTATTATTAACAAAAATTATACTAGAGAAACCTGTGTTGTTGATTTAATTTATTTCTAAAAGTATCTGCTAAAACAGTAGCAAAAGTAATAAAAAATGCTTCGAATTGTTCTGAAGCTGTTCCAAAATCACTTTTAATCCTTAAAACCAAATATTTTGTCCGGTATTAATCAACAATAAAAAATCCAGAATTTAATAAAAATACAGCATCGGTGTAACCTTACAGCTCGTTAATGAAACATTCTCTTTCAACGTCTCACTCAAAATCGTAGAATCAGCCTGAAAAATTGTATACCGGTTCCGCGAGGGCGACGTTTTAAAATCCCGAAATCAGAATAGCAAGTGTAACAACAAGATTCATTTGGTTAGAGCAAAAATGCGATTGCAATTAGAGGAGAGAAAGCAGCAACCCATTAGCAACCCTCGACGCAGTGGATTATCCCGTGATGCAATTACCACGAGCACGCGTTACACGTTGCACGCGACGCTTGCACAAAAAGAAAGAAAACGTTAGTCGGAGAGTAAACGATGAAACGTGTCTCGTGCGAGAGGAAAAGAAACTAAAGGAAAATCGAGTGAAACGAATAACCCGAAGTTATAAAAGATAGAATGGAGAAAAGATAGGGAAACAGGGGGTGAAGGAAAAAAAAAGAAAGAGATGAAACAGGTAGGACGAGATCTAGGCCATTGGCACAGCTCATGTGAAAGAAAGTCTCGTCGGAGTTTAGGTCAGTCTTCGGGGTCGACGAGGAAGCATATGCGGGTCACATGTCGGCGGTGAAGCAGTCGGTTCTGGACGGTACCAGCAAGTGGTCCGCGAAGATCGCCATTACAGGTTTGTGGCCAGCTCGTTGTGCCCGCCGGTCATGGCCGGTTATGCACCCCCTCCGTGCAACAAAACGATGAAACGTGCAGCGCTCGATTATATTACATCTATCTTCTCTATATACGATACATATTGTGTGTACCACCTGTGTGCCTCAATGTATTCTTCTTCTTTTTCTTCTTCTTCTTCTTCTTATTATTATTATTATTATTACTATTATTATTTGATATTTTATTTCTTTATTTATATCATCATTTGCAAAGTCATATTACACGCCACTTTTCACCACGTTCTTATTTTATTCTATTTTCCATTTTCTATTTTCTCTTCCTTTACTTCTTCCCCTCACCTATGATCCTGTTTCTGTATTCCCACAACAATATGTATATGTTATTATCACATGATCGCGTATACATATTTATCTCACACATTGCTGTATCTCCTGTTTATCTGTGATCGTTAAATTTAATTTCATCGTCGAATCTGACGCGCTGCCGGCTGCTGCTGTGTTGTACTGACTGTCACGTCTGTATATTACCTATATATTCTAAATATTGTGATAGAAATTTGGCTGTGCCTTTGTGGGAATGCACCCGTTCTTCGCATATCTGTATGAAAATAGAGGACTACACAGGTAGAGAAAGAAATTTGGTTCCGCGGATCACTCGTGATTTTCTCTCTTTTTTCATTAAGCTTCTCTTTCGACACGTTCATTGTATCGCGTTTACGTATACGTTATACCAACTCAAATAGAAAACAGAATGTAATAATGAGGAAATTTTTGTGAAAAATGTTCGATATTGCGAGGCTTTGCACGTACATGAGAATATTTTGCGCGAGCTATTACGAAAATATCTATTGCAATCTGTCCGAATATTGCGAAACTCTCTATACGCATGGATTATTGCAAAAAGAATTCTGTATGAAAAATATTTGTATAGCATAGTTTTCATGAAAATCCATGCAACAACGAACGTGTCGACTTATTCTTCCTTCGTTACTCTACGTCTCCTCTTTTCTTTGCCTATTGCTCTGCTTCTATCTTTCTTGCTCTTCATTTCTGCCTCTGCATCTGTCTTTCTTTCGCTGTATCTTTCTTTCTATTTTACAAACGAATCGCTGGCTATGAAAAGAGAGAAAATTACCTTGCGTTCCGTGACACCGATCGAAAGTGTTCAAATGTTATATCGCAAAATTCGTAGATTGCATTGTTCGTGTCGATGTGTCTTGATGTAGCGAGTGACAGTTTGCGTCTGTTTGATGAATTTTTTTGGAAAAATAACGGTGTGCATAGAAGCCATGCATACATATCATATTTTGACATAGCGAAACTGTGACACTACGCGAATTAGACGAGATGTTTGGTTTGTCGAGTGGATTTAAACAAAGTCTTGTAAATGTTACTTCACGGAAATAGAGTTGCGTCGATGAGAGAGACACTAGCTTGTAGAAAAGTCACGCGTTAGTCGAGAGTAGAAAGTTAATCCCAAAACACTGACAATGACCAATCTACACACGAAATGAACTTTTACCGATTCGATTGCGCGTTAAATCGGAAAAATACTGTGTATACTTGCTAGAAGTAATATAACAAGCTTGTTACTCGTGTTCCGTTTTGCAATAAGATCTTATTAAAATTCGTATAATCTGCATGCGTACATTTTTTTATCGGAGTTTAATCTCAAACCTTTTTTTTTAATTTCCAAGAAATCTTCAATAAAAACATATTGTATACGATAGAATGTTCGAAATAATTGGTGATAGTAAATGTATCCATGTGTCGTTTTATCAAATTTCTTTTAGTCTTTGATAAGTTTCAAACGAAGGCATATCTATAACTAGTAACGGTTATACAGAAGATTGCAAAATATGTAATTAAATAAAAATTTGGTTATATCTCAAAACAAAACAAAAATGTCCAACGCATGCTTGCAAACAAATATTATTAATGGATAATTTAGAAGATCGAGGAAATAAATTCAAAATTTAAATAACTTCAACGATTCATTTGTTAAGTGAAAAATAACATGTACGTAACCATAAGTAGATTAAAAATTAAAAAGACGCGCGTAAGGTATATGCAAAATAAAAGTATGTGAAATATTCAAATTTTTAACAAATATTTAACAAGTGAAAAACCCACAAATCTGCATAAAAATTCACAATTTAATCAACGCCTTGCAACTTTAAAACTTCAAAAGTACTAGGTTGTCCGAAAAGCGTCTTTCTTTTACAGACACGTCTTTTACAACGATTTGTCGAACGTTGTGATCTTTATCTTAATAAAACAAAATGGATCATACGTAATTCGACAAAATAATATAAAACAGAAAATACATTGTGCATCCATTATTTCCTTATAAAACGAAAGAAACTTTTGGACGACCTAATACATATCTATAGACTGTACTCTCTCGCTTCCAATACAGTTTTAAAGAGTTAACGTACGTGTAACCTTCTTAAGTGAACCCCTAAACAACAAATACTCGTTTAACAGAGTAAACCCTCGAGGCAATCGCTTTACGAGTCTCCCGACCGTGTCTCAACCTACTTATTTCTCTATATGTACTGCTTCTAGCGAGTATACACGTACATGCACACAACGTGTAATTCCAAAAGGGACATGTACATGCGATGTGACGAACGGGTGCATACTTTTCACACGTCATCCTCCTTGGAGCACACGTAGCCCATAAATCCTACCGATTACTCTCACACGTCCAACCAACATCCTACACGCACGATGTTCGCTCGCGCGTTACACCGTGTCATCGTTACACACATACACACACGCGCACACATGTCACCTGCATAATTTACATTCGTCTCTGGATACAACAACATCGTTCATCGGCCATTATCGTGGCCACATTTTCCAGGACGTTCGCCTAAACCTTCCGACCACAACCTCTTCAAACAATCTCCCTTCGCCAGTCATTTTACCTTTCGCCTCTCTCGAATCAGAATTTTGCCTTCCTTGGATAAAATTTCGGTAATTATGCAGTTTAACAACTTTTCCTAATTTCTACTGTTCGACTGGAGTCTTTTTTTAGAATTCATAGGATTGGATAAGGTGCAAGGGTCGCTCTTTGAAAAAAGCTCGCGAAATTATACCACACTACGTAGAAGGAAACGTTATACAAATTTTATATTTTCTTAGTTTAATCCACTTGGTGTTCAATATTTGCCAAGAGGATTAGATTAAATTAGATCGAAGTTAGATTTGTTGGTACCTTTTAGGGCAGCAATTTTTAGACGGTGTAGTCTGACATCAGGTGGATTAAACGGAAAAGACGTTGCATTTTGTAAAAATTTTCTTATTTCCTAAAAATGAAACAAGAAGAAAGAGCGACTAGGAGATATTAGATGAGAAAATACTATAGTCGAATAGTCAAAATTGGGAAAAATTTCCTTCGTACCATCTTTGTTTCTCATCGTTCGATTTAAAATACCTAGTCATTGTTCGGTCGTTTTGTTTGTAATAATGTAAATGTACTTAAAAGCCATGAAACGCGAGAATATTTTATAATTTCAAATATTTTATCTTAAAAAATGAATGAATACTCCATAGGCTATTGTAACTCGAGAAGGCAGAATTTCACGGCGTTCGCTCCTGTTCTCGAAACTCGGTCTCAACGAAGATAGACGAAGTCGAATTTGCGAAATTGTCTGCTCGACCTCGATCCACAATTTGGCAGCCGATTTGCTAAAATTCCGATTCAAGAAAGATTCCGAGGCAAGAAAATAGGAAACGTTCGTAGCAGCAATTTCGTGGAACGTCGCTAGTTTTTCGACAGTTATTTCAATGCTACCCTTATCCTTCTCGAAAAAAAAGTAAATGTCGTAGCTTAGAAGAGAGGGCACAGGAGGTTCGTACACGAATACCGCGGAATGAAGGAAATGGTAACGTGTAAGTCAATTTACATGCCCTTGCTACCAATGACAGTTCGTAAGACGAGTTTGTGGAAGTTTAGATTTGAGTTTGAATTGTGTGCGCTGAAGGGAAAAGGGTTTGTAATTAGCGACACTTTCGTTGTAATTGATAACTACGTTTCATACACACCAGAAGATATTTCATATCCGATATTGCGCTAGATGTTATCATGAAACTGGCATACTTTTTTTAAATACGAGGTCACCAAGGTTCAAGTCAAAAGCGAACATTATTCATTTGTGTCAGGACAGTGCAATTACTATGGATCGTTGTAATTGAAGGCATATTAGGGCTGTGTCTGAAAGCTTCCTTTAATCGTTATCGCCAAACAAACTTCCGCAGATCCTCTTCATGCTAATTACGCCTGTAATATTCTCTAAGCGTATGTTCGCTAGATGATCGTCAATCGATTCTTCCAATCGTTACATTCGCTCGACTATCATCGAAAAATCGTAGATGGCTAGATTCGATCATCGCAAGTGAAAAGTTTCGTTCGGATTAATCGGAAGTTATCCGAGTTCCAGTTAAATTCACTTTAAACTTGCATTCGTACGAGTCTAAAGTTGTAGATTTAGATTTTAGAAATCGCTGCCTTTTTCGGACCAACCGTTAGTTTAACGAACGTGAACTTCGTTTGATGCTTGAAACAAAATATCGAATCGAGTAAGATAATATAAATTCGCGTAAGTACAGTGTATTCCGTACCCTGGACTAATGAAAACTAGCATAGAAATTTAACAGAATCTACGAAAGGAACTAGGTAAGAAATTCGCATTGTTAAAGACATTTTCGATTGAATTTGGATAATCTAACTAATCTGAACGAGACTTGAACGGCATTGGATCACGAAAATTTACAATTCATCACGAACAGTTACTGCAAATCACGTCTATCGTTACATAAAATTGCAAACAAATCGGAAGATAGCTGGAAATAAGCTTTTTTGGTACCAGCATGATGAATCGTCGTTGAATGGACCTTTTGTCCACTGAATCGTTGGCACCGTAATTTCTTCGTCAAGCACGCACATACATACGAATATGTGAGCATACGTCTGTGTGTGCATCGTGTGTCGTGTGGTTGTCCATCACGCGAGATGCCTGTCCCTCTGCTTCGGAGGAATTCAATCGAAAGTCCATTAAGGTCACACGGCAACTTGTTGTGGCTCGACTGTGTACCAGCGCCATGCCATTGTCAAAGCTAAGCCGGCTCTATAGATCCGACAACGTGAGCCAACGCCTAACCAGTCAGTATCCTCGATGCTATACGGACGTTTATCGGAAACGATCCGCAGCAACCACCGAGTAATCTATGGCCACGGATTTGTTGCTTCTACGATCCTCAAAATTTTCCTCTTGATACTCTGCAGTTTAACATTTGTGGTCTATGTTCGAATTGGCTGCCGTTAAAATAGAGTCGATTGTATCTTATTGTGTGAATCGTTGATGTTTCGGTATTTCGAAACTTTGGACTGTTATCGTCCGTTAGAATATCGTGCAATTGATATTTTGATCGATCTTTGGTGTTCATCTCGTAACGTTGTAATCTATTTGACGAATAATTAATTTCTAAAACGACGAAACTGTGCTTGAGTAATTAATTGCTTGTTAAAGGTTCGCGAAGGATTCAAAGCAAAAGAAAACTGTGATTCTTCAGAATCAGTAAGTTGCTCGATATATTTCGAAAATAATTTCAAAAGTTCGATTTAAAATTTGTATCTCTTTTACCAGGTTCGTCCTTCGATCTGTTCAATGCGTGCTGTGCAATATTTATGATCGAACAGTACAGGAAGAATCAAATATTTAGACATTTTTACCAGTCACAGTAAATGATTGAAAACGTCGTTTCTTCGCGCTTAGGAGTCTGTGAAATCCGTAAAAGTTACAAATATGAATTCGTAAAAGTTATAGTTGTAACGTCTCTAGAATACGAGAAAAACGTCGCGCTAAACCACTAGGAAAATTTTCCACGTGTATAAAAGCATTAAAAATCTATGATTGAAAGTATAGTTTTCTCCTAAAAATTAACGTTCACAAAATTGAGCAACAAAGAGAATTAAATTCCAATCTATTCCATTATTGTTTAATGAAACAATTTGTCGTGCAAATTGCGTTAGTTCTCATTACGTTGCAAATTTAAATCTCGATTAGAAAATTTAAATATAAAATAACAAGATCTAAAAAGAGCTTCAAAGTTCGAAGAATTCAAAGTTTTGAGATTAGAAGTGCAATTCAATCTTGTTGGAGAAAATAAAAATCGCTAAAATGAGTATGGCCATGGATATTGGAACTGGAAATTATATTCGTTCTTGTAATTAGTCGGGAAAAAAATGTAGAATTAACGAAAATGTAGAAAGTACATAATAGGGGAAAGTGAAGTTTCCGGTAGAGAAATTTCATATTCGAAGAGAAGCGTACGATTTGTAATAAACTAATGGGTGTAATGAATTATCAAGATTGGTTTTAGCATTCGTTGATAAGTTTATAAATGACACGCGTGACTAACCTCCGTATGCACCTCTTTTTAGGTCATGTTACAGAATTTCACGGTGAATGTTTTAGCTAGAACAAAATCAATAATTCTGTCATTGAAAGTTGCTTTAAATACAATGAAAGAAATTCCAGAGAAGGATCTGGATATAAAAATAAATTCACAGACAGCAAAGAAGAAAAGTCCTAAAAAATATTGAAAACATATCGGAAGAAAAATACTGTACGTCAAAACAGGTTGTTCGTTAAAACAAATATTTTTATCCGGCGCGTTAAACACATCACACTGCATTCTGCTCCAAAAAGCAAAAGTCGTTCGGAGTTCGTAATCGTCGTAGCGAAACGTGTAAGTTTCTTGGAGACAAGTCAAATCACGAACAACGATGAGACATCTAATTTTGGTTCTTCCTCAAAGCTGTACGAAAGAAATACGTACGTGGATTGTCGATGGAAATTGTGATTCGCGAAATAAACTTCGTCCAAAATAATCAACGTTATCTGAAACGTCGCTACCCTCGTTAATTAGAAGTAGCAAAAACTTGCAATGTAAGAAGGGAGTTAGGTTCATTTGTGTCATAGTTCTTCGATATTTGACTCGATACTGAATGATACTTTCTTGGTGTTTATCGCTGGTCGAGCGATAACCAGTGATAATAATGATCATTAAATATTATTATCACGTGCCTATCGAATCGATGCTTTTAGTTTGCTTCCGATAGTTTGAATAATTGTGAAATATTCTCGATGAATTTGCATTTCGGTAATGATTTTCATATGCGATATGTATGTTCACATAATAATTGATAACATTCTGAATATTCCTCGATTTGAAGAATTAATATTTTCACTTGTTTATATTTGCTTTCTGCTGGGATATTATTGTTATAACTATGGGTTGATTAGTAGATCGTGCAACTTGATAATGAAAATTATCCGATAATTCGACGTTTAATAAAATTTATTAGAACACCATCGAATATTCACCGCAATTTCGGAACTATATTTCATGATTAATTCACGATTTTCATATGCTATGGCACACTTCAATTAAGGAAACACTCGGTAAATTACCTAATAAAAAATTAAATATTCCAAATCTATCGTTATCTTAATATCGTTGAAATTTTCATGGTAATAGAATCTAACTAACTCTAGTTTTCAGTTATTTCTTCGTTTCTGTATGCAAATAGGATTAAACAAAGTTATGTGTTAATCTGCAGACTACTATTTCTACCTAGCACGAGAACACAGAGTATCAACACCGCCTCAAAAATGTCACTTCGTCGATCTTCTTAATTTATCTACCATTTCTCAAGTGTCAACTCGATCTACTTAAATTGGAGTATTTTAACTTAACGTCTTTTATGTAGAGATATGTACAGGTCTCATGCGCGAAGCTAGTTGTCACGTCCCATGCGACGAGGATACAAAGTTGGCGATGATCCACGGTGCAACAAGTTTCTTATTCCAAACTGACAAGCAGCGGATCTGAATGTGACGATGCCAATTCCACCGTTGCGAAGATTAACAGGTAGCGTCAGGATTATGAACGTCCGCAGTTTGTTCGAACAACGAGATAACAGGTCGCGGTCGATTGGACTACAATCGTTAGAAAAAGCTTTGATTCTACCAATTTTTCTACCAATTGATTCTACCAATGAACCGTCTCGAATTCAGAGAGAAATTTTGCTAGATAGCAAAATGGTTTTCCGCAAAATGGATTTTCGGGTAGCGGTGGTTGGTTGGATTCGAAAACGTGCTCGTATTATATTTATCACAGGGAAATTTATTCGAAACTTCAATGATAAACTGGTCTCTTTGCCGCTGCCGAGCTCAATAAATACGAGCAAATATTTCGCTAAGTTATCTTTTTTAATATTTCTCGATATTTAAGAGAAGATATGTTTCTTAAACAAATAAGTACGGCAACTAGTGACCTCCAATCTCTTCCAGGTTCTGTTTCATCTGAAAAGCATTTATCACTATTGTCGTTACCTTACTTTGTAAGCTGATATTCTGTCAAGGATCAGAACGAAAGAGAAAGACAGAAGGATTCGTCTCTTTGATTCGTCCTTGTCCATGAACATCTTCTTCTTCGTCCAGTCTAAAAATATTCAAAAATTCGCGTTTCGTCCTCAGCCAACGTCTGACTGAACGTATCCATGTTCTTTTCAGAAGATATTATATATTCCTGGCCGGAGGAAATTCGTTCCTCCGCTCTATTGTTATTATTTATTGTACGATTTTCCACGTCAGCCGACAAGAATTCGCTCTAGATCCGTTTCCTCGCGAGTATCACGCTACCTCTCCACAGACACTCTTCATTCAGCAACGACTCTCTTCTCATTCTCTGCTACACCACGCTTCCATTACAATTCTCAGTTTTCGTCCCGAAACAACTGTTATTCTCTTCTATCGCTTTTATTCGCGTCCCTTTCTTCGACCAACTCTTCCGCAACCACATCCATGAATCAGTTACGAGAAGCCTCCCGAGGCCACGACCTCGATCTTTCATTACGCAGAATCCGATCAACTTGGTATCCGTTTGCTGCGTATTTTCGTATCGTGTTGCCGTTGTGTATCGGCCAGTAAAACGATGCAGCGCAATGGCGTGCAACTTTGTCCAAATTTTCTCGTCGTTGCGTATTCGTATCAAAGCCGAGAAACATCGTAACGAACGACGATAAGCAACGGATTTGGCTCGGTTGAATAATCGTATCGTTTGTTCTATTTGACGACGAGAAACTGCCAAACAGCCGATCAGCTCCGTTGTATATCTTTGTATCTCTTTGTACGCAATGGCGCGACGCAATTGTCTATCCATATATCGATACGCAACAACGGTGATACGACACGCAGACACGCAACAAAGGAATACTGGCTCCTAAACTACAGTGAAAAACTATTTAATTACTACTGGTCCCGCTTATGCAACTCCTTCGGTGAGAAAGCACGTGATCGTTTAGCGAAAAAAGAGAGAAAGAGCGACTGCCTTCACACAGCGTGCAATGTCGACACAATGTGCTGCTGGGTATATTCCAAAGTATGGAAACGCTTATGCTTTCATGACGATTGCCAAAAGTCATTTAGCAGAGAATCCCTATACCTTGGAATACGAGGAACCACGATTGCCTTTCTGGTTCCTCTATTCATTCGCCGTATAGTATCGCTAGTCTGGGCTGAATCGCCGGCGCTGCTGCGGGTGATCACGTTTTCACGACAATCGACGACCTCCGCCTCGAGACAGTCCTACACCACGTCCTTCGGTGGCCTCTGCAAGGTACCACATCCCCTCGTGGTCGATCCACTAACTACAACGAGAGCTGTGTTCGAGAGGAGATTTAGCTTTGAGATCTCGACGAGTGTCGAGCGTATATGGTACGAGAGGTTGTCGAAGGACGATCCGATGACGAGGACATTGTCTTCTTTTCAGCACGACGTTTTCAGTCGACCCGGACACGCACATAGACAGCCTCGAGCAGGCCGAACAGATCGTCCTTGAGGGTACCAGCAAGTGGTCCTGCAAGATCGCCATCACAGGTGACACGATGATACTGATACCTTAGAGAATTAAGAGTTTACTCCACCCACCGAGACCGACCGTGTCGTGAACGACACGGTTTCTATGCCGTGTAAAATGTGACACACACGTGACACACGCTTTTTCATACACGAGAATTTATGGAATTGGACCTGGTCGCGCGATCGCAGCCAGAGGAGAACGGTTCACCGTACCTGTTTGACAACCTTTTTTTTAACTTCTTTTGGCTCCTGAACATTCTTCGCGCTATTGTTTTTGCTGCAGATTGGCTCGTTCAAAAGGCTCGTCTCAGATTTCCGGCAATCCGATGGTATTTTAAACGTTATACTTTAAAACGAATACTTTCAATTTTCAAATTTCAAATTCGACACGACCGCGACTGTTTCAATTAGATCTCGGTTATTTCATTTCGAACGTATATTCTCGTTTTATTTGTATTCTACCTCGTCATACTCGGCTATCGTGTAAGATACGGAATATAAATTAAAACGAAGCACGTTAAAATAAAATAGCAGAAGCCAAACTCTTTCCGATCGCCTATCATTCAATGATACGACGCATCGATCGAGAGTTCGAGTTTTAAAGCTACGAAATTTCAAATTCTTACATTTTTTCTGGGATATTTTCGGAACATGAAAATTCAAATAAATACGCTATATCTCTAGCAACGATAATTTTTAACAAACAACACTTGTCAAGCTTATACGGCAACCGTAACACCTCGAAAGCTGCCGGTTGGCGAATGGTCGACATTTCTCTTTTAATAAGGCACAAAATCACGTTACGGAGGAATCCAATGTCTTTCTGCGCACGATTTTCGATCTGATCAGCCGCAAAATCATCCACGATAAATCGTAAACCGCATCGATCACGCCTCGTTGCGTTCGATATTTCGACTCGTGTACTCTGCATTCGAGGGAAACTGGAGAAACTAAACCCCACGTCGAAGCAATTTGCGGTGCGAAGTTTCCAGATCGATGAGACATTCGACGGTATTGGTCACGTAATTCCGCCTGACAACTTTAGACACTTCGCGATTGTTTTCCTAGTTCCCGTTGTTACTCGTTCATCCTTCACAATAAAATCGTGACGCGACGTATAAACGAAACCAAGCAGAATAAAACCGCAAAGTCTTTACAAATAATCTGTAAAGTTTAACCCTCTGAGCGCCCGTTAAAGTAACAAAATATGATACAAACAATTTTTTCTACGGCTTAAGGCTAAGTTCTTTTTAGGATATTAAAGATTTATCACGTGTCTGTTGAAATATTATTAGTAGATTTTTTAACATTTTTACTTTCGCACGTAGGATCTTGTTAATTATAAAAATGAAAATCGATAAATCTTATAAAGTTAAGTCAACTGCTGGTAATTGTTGCGGACGATTATTGAAGTATATTTTTATTTATTAGGAAGAAAAGAAATTAAAAATTTGCTAGATACGTAACGTATTTCATAGAAATCTTAGGAATTACGATTTTTTATCAGGTTTTTCTTAATTCTATTATTTTATTTGTGAACCGAACGTAGATGCGAATGTAGATATGAATTCAATGAAAATGAAACATGCACGTACGTATCATTATAGTGTCATATTACCCGCAAAAAAGAATAATAGTAAAAGTACACGCAATAATCCATCGACTATGCTACTACTAGAACGTGATTATTTTACATAAACGTTTTACGAACTGCTCAATGATTAAACAAACGTACAAGCATGCATTAAATCTTTCACGGATTTCTATCTAGATCTAGGCAATTTTATCAAAATCGATGGTCAACGATATAAATTCCACTCGATTTCTTAGTAAATATTATTACGCTCTCAAACAAATGAGAAATCTGAATGTTATGAAATTGCTAAAATGTGAAACATCTATTTGTCAAGGAATATAAATCCTCCTTTCTATACTTTTAGCAAAAATGAAACGAAAGAGATAAGGAGATGGTATAACACAAGTAAGAGAAATCAATTCATGAGAATTGGAAAAATGTACGTACGATATTTTGAAATAAAAGTTGATCTTCAGGTTGCGAAAAAAAAAAAAAAGAGAAGAAAATGCCGTGCTATCAGCGCAAAGAGCCTGCGTTTGAACATTTCGATTATCGTTCCGCGTGTATAAAAGACACACCAACGGATCGACGAACTGGGAAAATTGCTTTATTTTTCCAACTCCGGTCAATGACAGAAATCAGTTGCTGGGATATTATTAAAGTTAGAAACAATGACGTTCGTAGCTTCGGATCGCACACTGTGATTTCAACGAGAGAAAGTAAAATAGTTGAAAATAAATATAATCAAACAGAACTTTATAACTTTTCGCGCACAGACATATCTTTTTGCGGACCATTTTTATACAAATTTGTTCATTTTTGTGAACAAGCCTAACTTTTTACTCTGCTAGGCTTTGAAAAAATTTAAGATATTTTGTCGAAATCATCGTACAGTTGATTTCTACGTCAAACGTTTGGGAGGTTTTTCGAAAAAATCAGGACGTTCAAGAGTAAAATTTCGAGGATAAACAACACAGATTATTCAGGAAAGAACGATAATATTATAATTTATATACCGATAACGGTAGATAACGGTTAGATAACGATAATATACCGCACACTATTATATAATACGATCTATCAAAGAATGTTTAACATTCCTTAACGTCAAAGTAAATGAAAGAATTTATGACACACGAAGATAAAGCTAAAAGTGGAGAGAATAGAGCAGAAATGAAATGAAAGTTACAAAAATATCGAGAAAATTGTTATATTAAAAAGAAATAACAAGAATTCGGGATACTTGGAAACAAGATTGAAAAAGAAGAAGAAATAAAATAACGGCGAGAAGTATATGAAAAAATTTATTACGTTTACTCTCTTTGACTGCAATGTAAACAGGATCGTGAAACAGAAAATAGTCTGTTTTAAGAAGAGGGCAACTTTTGTTCAAGTTAAGAGGGCAACTGTCGAAGAAGAAGGATGTGTCATTTTAGCGACGTTCGATCAGTCAAATTCAATCTCGTTCTCCGCGATATTATTATCTGTTTCCCGCTTTAAGGGAAAAAATCACGGAAGAGGAGAAGCCGTGGAAAAATGGAACTTCGATAGCGAATAATTGGTTTTATCGGAGACAGAGAACTTCTTCGAAACAGAATCCCATAAGAGAGGAAAGGACGTATAAAACAATTGCATGCATTTAAATGAAAAATGGAACAAATCGAAATGTAATAACGGAATAGGACCGTTGATAAAGACACGCCAAGTATCAGATATCAATAATTTCGAACTGTAATTAACACGACCCTAAAATTGAAACTGAACACGATACAAATAATATTCTTGATATATTTACTGAAATTTTCTAACGAATTTGAAGATATATATTTTGATAGAAATATTAAGGAGAATTTTGTACAATTACGCTTAATAATATATTTATTTCTTAACGTACGAAATTACAATAAAACAGTCCTTGTTCCTCGGTTTAACACAGAACACGTTGACTTTTATAGCGGCATAATATATAAACGCAAGATAATAATTTAATATCACGATACTAGCAAAGTTTCTCAAACTTCTCGTACGTAACATTCAAACAATTTAACGCACGATTGCTATCGTCGTTCGTATTTAAAGCGGACAGAATTCGCAACTCGTCGTAAGAATTTCTCTGGCAAAAAGTATTTAGGTCTGGTAAAGTTAAATGCTGGAGCCACAGGGCGACAACCAACAGCGACAGGCCACGTTGCTGCTGTATAACATCATTCTATTACGACCATTGAACGCAACTGAGGCGGCAAACGGAAAAGAGGAGAAGATCAGGGACAACAAACGAGCGAAAGAGTTTCGTAAAGTCCACGAACGACTTGTCCAGACATGGGATAAAGAGGAAGAGGAAGCACAAGGGTGCGAGAAGGTTCGCAGTCCGCCCCGAAACGATCGATAGTTCAACGTACAGGGAAGTGCAGCGGCTGCAGCGCACACGTGCAGTCCTCGCGGTCTATTCACCTGTGTATATGTAATGTGCAGCCTGGTTGTGTCTCTACTCGCACACCCTTGCTTCCACGACCTCCGCCCTAACCGTTATTTTTTCTCCGATTCCATGAAATCCATCGACACGATTTCCTACTCTGACCCATAGTTGCATGCATTTTTCCCAGTATCATTCATCTCGCAGATGAAGGATCGATCGAGTAGAGGAGGGACTATGTGGAATTGTTGTTACTTTTTTTTTCGACTAGTAAAATATACAGATAAAAGTTTATTTTTGCCCTGGTGTCGCGTGTAGTTCTCATATAATATCATTTTCGTTGCTTTGGTATAAATTTCACGTTTTACGTTGCACAATTTCACATTGTTGGTAATTCCAGGGTTTAATTAAGAATAGTGAAAAATAAGGATAAAGACGTAGAAATCTATGCCTCTACTCGCTGAAATATCTTACTGTTTAATCGACGATAGAAATTTGGATACTCGTAACAATATTTTTTAAGCAAATACGAATCGCGTATCGTTTCTTGTATTTATCTGTCTTTCGAAAGAAAAGCTGTGTTTACCCTGCTTTTCAAATGAAATTCTCGTCTACGCTGGCATGTGCGTTTTTGACATCGTTGTTGCGAGAAGAAATTTTAAAGTTCAGCTTGATTACATGCCACAAAGATAAGGAATCACGATGACAGTGAGGACGACGATGGGAAGATAAAACGGCGAGCTGGAAGAAGGCGTAAAATTGTAATAGGAATCTGAAGGGGTTGACAGATGTATTTGGGATGAAGGATTGGAAGATGCGACTGAGATGGATCGGTCTTGGCAGATGTGTTCGTGTATTATGAGAGTGAAATATCTACAGGTTGTCAACAAAATTGGGATAATACCGCTTCTGATCTATAATACTTTTATACTGTATCATTTAAAAATTTTATGGACGTCGAAGATTATACGGTTAAACGTTTCTTTAAAAGAGATATTGTTTACCGAGTTCGGTTCAAACGAACGACAAATTACTTTATTCAACCGTATATAAAATATCGGCAAGTCTGCAAAAAACGTGATGAAAAACGTCAAGTTTCGGATCATCGTTTCAAACACAGCACTCGATACTTTTAAAATATAAAATGTAACAGAGTTAAGTTACAGCTGAAACAGAATGCCGAAGTAAATTAAAGGTAGCATAGAAATCAATAAATTGCAATTGCATCATTGATGATAACGGGGTGAAAAAATTAACGTTTGCGCTTTACCACTATTCCTTTCTTATTTTATGATACAATAAAAATTATTACAACGTTATGTGTTCAAAATTACTGAAACGTTTGTAGTTGCATAATCTAGAATTCTCTGCTAAAAACACGCGTGTACACGTATTTCTGTATAAAAATGAAACGGTTTAGGATAATAGGATAATAGCATATTCATTTTCGTGAAACTAAATAGTTAACAACGATTATCAAATAAAGAGAAACCAGAAGAAGTAACGCTTCGTCGATAAGATTCGCAATGCTTAAACGATACACGGGCCTGAAGAAGCTACAAAACAAAATAATACACGCTCCATCTATAAAAATGATCAGCTGTATAAATATATTTCAAATAAAATTAATAATACATTATACAGAGGAACGTAAACAAACTTATTGTTTACCTAGTACATTGTATATATTTTACGTTGGAGGATTCCGATATTTTACTAGAGAAATTGATGATCGAACGACGCGAATAAAAGCATTTCGTGCGACGAAATAGAAAGCGAAGATCCCGGAAGATTTCACCGACTGCACCAACTCTGGCACAAGATATAACGTTGAAATGTCGATAGGATTGAAAAGAATGTGGAAAGATTCCGAAAAAATTCGATTTCCTGCGTGTTATTCCCGTGAGAAGCCGCGACTGACGAAATCCGCCAACGAAGTTTCTCCTAACACGTGAATTTACGAACATAGAGGTGAATATCGGGAAAAACTCTGCGCCGCTCTCTGACGAACAAGAAACTGACGATTTCTTTGAGAAAAACAATTTTTTTAATAAAAAAAAATCTTTTACTAATCTCACGTTTGATACGTAACTGTTGTGTTGGCAACTAAGTGATTGCGGAGTTTGTCATTAGGTGGTATTGACAAAATCCGCAATCACTTAGTTGCCAACCCAATATAATTCTGTAAGAAGAGAAGAGAGTGGAATGAAAACGTTCGATCTCACGCTGGAAATTTTAGTTTTGTTTCTATTAATTTCTGGAGGATTTATATCGCCGGAAGCAATTTAGGATCGTTATACAAATACTCGAAAATGAGAAAGGTATTTCAAAGCTTTATTGCATAAATTTTCGATTGGTGTTTTTAAACAAATAAAATGGGAAATATATCGCGTTACACGGTTATATGATAGCTTTATAAAATTAATAAAACCTGTCGAGAGGGAAAGAGAAAGATGCTAATTCAAAATATCGATGAACCTTAGGATTTAGCAAAACTGAAATTTAAATTGTCGTTGATAACATTAATGTGAATGGGTAATCGGTATAGCAAGAGAATCTTTTTATTGTTAATTGAAATTACTTAAAAATTCAGACTAAAGCGATGGTTTAGAATACTTCAGATTCGGACTACGATGCTTCCGAGCGAAGCATTAGTTTCCTACCGAAAATGGACTTACTACTTTGTGTTGTTAATATAGAAATCTTGTCTGTGTTGCCATGATTGATGTAACTTGGAATATTGATAGGTTGCCAGAAAATGGAGGCATATTGATCTTGGCAGATGGTTGAGCTAACAGTAAACAAGCCCTTAACTATCTATAATGCAAGCAACGGGAACATGTACGAGAATAGCAATCTGTAAAGTGATTTATGATAAAGGCACGCAAGTTACAATATTATGCGATAATTCGCAAGATTCTTGATTATTATCAAAATTTCAAGTCATCGCTTTAAATTGTATATTCAACAATCCTTTGAAAACTATGCTTCTACATATAATTAAATTCTTCTCGAGGATAATGCAATAGCATAACAAGCAGCAGTCCTTAATTTCATCGTGAAAGAAACATAACGACGACCTAAAAACCTTAAGAAATATGATCTACGAATTATAATACTTGCAAATTATAATACTTCTACTTGGATACACTATGTTAGAACAACAGAAGATAAACAAAGTATTATCGATGATAGAAAGGGTATTAAAAATGTAATTTTTAAAAGTGGATTCGTTTAATAGATACTAGCAGGATTTTTTGGAACTTTTTAAAAAAAGTCTATAAAACAAAATTGTTATTTGAATTATTAAATTATTAAATTGCGTCAGAAATGTTCAGTCGAACTTTTTAGTAGTAGCTACGTTTCAATCGACAATTACGATAGCTTTTAAAGGATCTTCTTCTCTTTATATTTGCAAAATAATCGGCAAATAGCATACCATCGCTTTATTTTTTTTTTTTTTTTTTAGTCATTCGAAATTAATATTTGTAAAAATACGCCGTGGAATTATTTTCCCTCTGTTCCTGCAATGAGAACGATCAAAGCGTTCCTGGAACATAGTCTCTATCGCATTAAAAAACGCTCGGTGTAATTTCTATGAACGTTCGTACGTCGCGTGCATAAACGGACACGCGTTACCACTTTCATGTTTTAATTTTACAAGAACGGAGAATGAAAACGAACATTCGCTGGCCTCGTGTAAACGCACCGAGGGAGGAACGTCGGGCAGAAAAAAAGTAAAATCAGCAATTTGTTCTGGCGACAGTCTCAAGTCGTGCAATTCAAAGTAGTAGATTAATCGAATCTCTCGCTTTCTGGACACCGCGAAGAAAGTTTCTTCATGGTGTAAAACCTAGCCAAGAAAAAAGAAAGGAAATTTTTAGTCCACTCTGTGAGCTGCCTTCAGAATTCGCGACCTTACTAATTCGATTTCGTTCGTTCAGTCTTGGAGATCTGGTTCGTCGAAGCAGGTACGAGGAAACGTAAAACGAAACCGACGTTCCTTTCCTCTGTTTCCTCCGATTCTCGATATTCGTCGATAAACGAGCAAAATGGAAAACTCGCTGGAGAAAACGAATCGAACTTTAAACGCTTTCGTACCTTGGAACGAGAAGAAAATCGGAAAGAAAAGCAAAAGAGAATAAACACGGCACACGTACCGCTAGCTTGCGATAAGTTTCGTTTCTTTGAATGACGAACGAGGGCGAAATGGTGGCAATACAGAGTCCCACGTAGAATTCGAAAAGACGGCGAGATAGTCGAATCGCGTCTCTTTGATCTCCGCTGCTTCGTTCCCTCGTACGTTTAGCATCTCTGTTTGCAGGTTACTTGAATTTTTCTATTCTAAATATTCGGATTTTCTTCGCTATATTCCACGTTCGTGATGCGATTGAAAAGAAGAGGTGGCCACGAGTTTTCATAAGAGAACGTAGCGTATCCTTTTTCTTTAAGATCGTGTAGGAAAAGATGAAAGCTTGTGAGTATTTTGCAGGCACTTTTATCGTGGATGCTATAATCTTCGTGATTTCCTCTGGCTAATCTTTCTTCAAAAAGCTTCTTAATTTCAAGGAAAATAAATCATCGGTGCGAAAAATAATTAGAAGTTACGTATATATACTAGAACTATTAAAATTTCTTTTAATATTTTCCTCGATACCAGGATTTCTTAAAACAGGAAAAGGATTAATTATCTAAAAGGAATTGATAGTCGCAGGATTAAAGTACAGTAGTTACTAAAATTAACAGCGATCGAGATTCTGCTTCGAGACTATAACCAAGACTGCCATTTCATCTCATTTAGAAACGAAAAAGTAAATATACGATGGGGTGCTATATACGATAACCACGGAGAAAAGGATTATTAGCGGGTAAAAATTTCAATTGGAAGAAGGAGTGAATGAGAGGAAGTTTTGGGAGCAAAGCGCGCTGAAAATCGGACGTAGGAAAATGTGCCGCGTTAGTAAGCGGATGAATTCGAACGAAAAGTTTTCTCGCGTCGAAAAAATGAACGACTTTACCGGGCTTCCACGAGGCTGCGAATTTAAGAGCATGAAAGGTACAACCGCGAAAAAAGGAAAGAAGGAACGTGGCGGGTATTAAGTAAGTTGAAAGAAAAAGGAGCGTAAAGGAAGCGTCCTGCATTGAGCAACCTTCTCCGGCTCTATATTCTTGTACTCCCGATTCGTTCAAAATGACGGGGATCGAGACAAAGTTAAATAGAAAGTCGGGAAGAATGTTGAATAACGAATATCGAGATTTAGTCCAGAAGACGCAGTTTAAGAAGAAATTTCCAAATTTACAAAAATAAGGAGAGGGACAAAATTTAGGTAGAGAAAATAAAATCGTAAAAGTCGTGAACAGAAGGATCTCCGTGATCTTAAGCGTCGAGAGAGAAAGGAAAGAATCGAAGAACAATGGCGAGTAAGCATAAAACTGTCGAGAAGCAGAAATCTTCCTTTAGCAGCGTTAATTGCTGATTTCTAGAGGGTCGAACAGAGAGTCAATCGATACTGGACCGATTGAATTGATTTCACGGCTACTACTCGTTAAAAGATAGAGCTCGTTCTGAGCAGTTGCTCGATTAAACGTTTCCCAACTTAACGATTCGTTTGAACAGGGAACGACGAGAGGAAAGTGACAATTGGCTATGACATTTGGGTCGTGTTTCCTTTGGCCATCGACACTGAAATGATAAACATTGGAACGGAATTACACAATTCACAATTACACAATTACAAAAAACGAAATTCTATTTGACTCTAGAGAAACCGAACAACATTTAAAGAAACAAAACAATTTACCGACAAATGTCACAATACTTGAGAGTTAAAGAATAACTTTAGCTTCTTGGCGTGATTTTCAAAGAACCGACGGTCCAAGGTTATTCAAAGGCGCTTCAACATTATAACGTGATTATTCAGTGTCGTCGTAAAGACATACGTCAAAGTCAATGTAATTTCAAAAATATTCCAAGATTATCGCGAACTTGAATCAAAGACGTTTAAAGATCCTGTTTAAAAAATATTGTATCTGACCATTGGATGATTAAAGCATTAAATTATTACTTGTCATCAAGATGCGTTTCCATCTTTCCGTCCGCGTATTCATTTTCGTGAAACTAAATAGTTAACAACAATTATCAAATAAAGAGAAACCAGACGCAGTAACGCTTCGTCGATGATATTTTAAATAACGTGAAACCATGTCACGAACGGAGGAAGATTCAGAGATTAAGGATAGCGATCTTAGCCATGGAGCGATTACGGCAATTAAAGTGTTTCTGAGAGGAAGACGAGAGGAAAAGAAGGACGAGCGACGAAGGAGCAAAGAGAAACGAAACCTGCCGGGAGGAGGAGAATGATCATTAGAGTAATTGCTGTCTCGTCACGAAGCGGGTCAACAGTTTTTCCTCTTTCTGAACTGTGCTACACGCGCCGTCGGACGCCATCCGCGGCCAAAACTTCGCTATGACGGATGGTTCACCGATGAGAACGTCGGACCGTGAAAGTCGCGGAGATCTTCAAGATGGTCGAGTTGGAGCAGCGTTTTGTCTTTGCAAACTTGTTGCGATGCAATTAGATATTTGGATAATTTACTGCGCTAAATTAAAAGGGAAACGTACAAGATGACTCTAAAAGTACAAATTCTGGACAATTTGATAGTACTAAAGTGGAGAAAGAGCTGTAGTGAAAATATTTGTACTTGAAACCTTGTTTATAATTTTACGGAATTTATTTATAAATGCCGATACTAGAAAATATTATTCTCTGATGGTTTAGACAAATTTGAAAGCGGCGGTAAAAAAACAGCTCTAATGGAAACGAAGCTTTCGTTTTGTAGCAACTGGGATTGTGTGTAAATTAGTACTTTAATTTTCTGTGTGTAGAATGTTATTTGATTATGAAAAAAAATTATAATAGCGATTACAGATATCTTCAGATTTCTTATTTCAATTTGAAATCTAGCCACCAGCAATTTTTATAAATATCTTTATCTGGTATCGGAAAAATGATATGCAACTAATACTAATACAATATAACAGAAAACAAAGCATAAAATGGATAAATGTATAAATATGTACCTTGTAAATTGTCTTACATTATAGAAGGTCAAATCATAGGAAAGTGAACCTGGACGCTTTTTGAGTAGATAAAAAATTTCTGCAAAAAATCCTACATTTTAACAGACAAGTTAACAGAGCACATAGGGACAATTGACATAAAAAGAAATATAATTTGATATTGGTAGTAGTAATAATAAGCAATTTCTATTTAAAGTTTTCGGTCATCTATGTAAAGCTTCTCACGTCGATGTAAACTCTTTGATCTAAAACATGGGATAACTAGCATGCACAATCCTATTAGAAGACGATGTTCGAATACATGCGATTATCCATGATACGTGACATCAATACGTGTAGTTTCTGATGGAAGCTGCATCAAACATCTACTGTGAAATTATGATGTAATCCAAAATACAGAGTTAATTATCTCTGAAACGGAAGATTCGTGAATCTATCAAATTGGTCCCTTAACGAAGGAAGGGATGGTCAGAGAACCGTTCGTCAAAGTATTCGTTTCAAACAGAGTTCTGCTAAAGTATGCCACGAAATTTTGTCAAGAAAACTCGCAAACCATATCTTGTACAAAACTGAACGAGGAACAGATATCCACTACAGAAGAAACGTAAAAAATATTTCGAAGAAGACATTTAACGAACTTTTAGTGAAATTAAGCGAGTAGAACCGGGTGAAAGCAACGAGAAGACGAACAGAAATATAAAGAGAAAGAAGATTTCTAGAAGAATAATAGCGGAACAGGAACAGAGTGAATAAAAAGTAATCCAACAAGTTTCTCAGACGAATAACGTCGAAGAAAACGTGGAAAAAATATTCTTCGTTTACGAGGCTCGAATCATATTCTTTAGTTGTCCAATGGTGTTTCTTAATTTTAATAAAAGCGACTCGTCTGTTCTCCTTCAAACGCGAGATCAGATTCACGAGAAATATTAAACATCTGGCCTAATTACAAGATTTCTTATAACCAACGCTCGAATCTCGTAATTAAACGAATACTATCTCGTTAAGAGCGTTTGACATTTCCTAAACCCAACGAAAGCGAATATTTTACTTCCGAACGAGTAGCGAACTTCTACGTTTAACGATGTTCCCCGTGTTCTCGAGAACGGATAAACATATTAGATCGCAAAATACAAAATATTCAAGATATGCAAGATATTCAACCAAGATATGCAAGAAATTGCAAAATATGCGAGAGCTTCGAGCCCTTCGTCTACAGTGTATATCGTTATATACTGAAAGTATGACGTTTACTTACAGTACAGTTTTCATACGAATTGAATTTATCCTGTTTCGCGTCGTGTATCTTTTGTTTGAAATCTTTTCGTTGTTCTTTTCGCTGGTACAGCGAATACGCACAAAATTCGAGTTATTCTTCCACAGGAATTAAAACCCAGTTACTTTACCACCATAAGCGTACATGCGTAACGTGTATATTTTCTACGATGACGATGCTATTATCGGTGGATTCACTGTTGGTTTTCTAAATTTTCTTCTAGCGATACGAGTCTTGAATATGAAACGTGACATACGGAAGAATAATATTTTTGAAAAACAACGTTAAAAACGGTATATTTGAATAAGGAAGATACCAAATTCGTGTAATTGGAATTCACTGATTTTTCTCATTACCTATAACTTTTCGTTCATCTAATAGAAATTCAAATATACAATTCGAGCAAATAGATTCAATCGATATAATCGAATCAATTTAATCGGCTACGGATTAAAATTTCATTCCAACGAGTGAAATTCTATCGTGTTTCCATTAGTAAATTTATCTCGTTAAAAAGCAACGTTTATCGCTACAGTCCGTCCAAATCAACTTGGTACAGGTTACGGTCGTTATACGTTACGTACGCAGGTATAGCAACTCTTGCGGTGAACACGAGATTCTTAGGGTCGTACGATATGCTTTGCAAGGTCCATGGAGCGTTGTGTGAAAATAATACACGCGCATTGGAGGAAACTGGGATAGCCAACGAGGGAGAATGGAAATGGGAAGAGTTAAAGTGTATTTGGGCGAGAAGGTAGCTTGGCTAACAGTCGGCGTTACTTCCGTTTCCGCCCCAGTAATCAAATCTCTTGACTCGGTGGGCGCAAATTAAAATCGTTGGCTGGCAACTGCTAAACGTGGCTGGCCCGTGGTAGCTCCACGATATTCAGCAACGGAAACACGAAGAGAGCTGCGCAACGATCGGTGGAAAGTAAGAGACAAAAGGACATTCGCGTCGAGAGAACGCCGACAATGAGGCCTTTCATCGCCTCGATCTGTTCTAGAGAGCAGGAACACTCGAATTCGACGCGGAATCGTACAAATTAGACAAATGATTCTTTTTTCTGTCCTTTTCTTTTTTTTTTTTTTTTTTTTTTTTGTGGACAATGCGCGAGTTCAAAGTTCGTGAAAAGCTTGGAGTGTTGAGGTAATTGGAAATCGTGTGTCGTGACGAAGATTCTTTTTAGGTTTTGTTGGCTTCTAATCGAAATGTATATGTTTGAAAGATAAACGTAAAATGAAAGATACTTGGAGAAGCTGAGATAGCAAAATACGAAACGTTATAGAAATGATGTAATTTTAGGAGATACGTCGCTTGAAACAATGAAAAGACAGTGCTGCTATAAAAAATTTTATTGCTCCAACCATGCAAACGGAAGTCTTCAAGAATTCTATAAGCTTGCTAGGGTGATACTGTTATTCGTGCGATACGGCAATAAAAATTCAACTTCCTGCTATGATAAAAATTTTGCGACAACCATTCAAAAGGAATATACAGACGCAGTTAATAGAAAAAAATTAAGTAGCACGGAAAACGGTCCTCAAACTGTCTCGGGATATAAGGAATTGATCCAATTAAAAGAAATAACGAAAATAAGAAGGTTAAATCGAAAGGAATGACGAGAAGAAGCGTACGAATGAGACAAGAGAGGGAAATACGTAAAAGCAACAAATCTTACGAATCTAATTGATTCCATTGTTTGAAAGGTACTTGATCGATTCGAGATATTTCACTGGTTTAATATGTTTTCATAAATAAAAGAAAAAAGATATATAATGCTGTACCTTTTGATACTGCTTCTCGTTCTTTCTAAACAAACAATTTCTTGAAACAATCAAGTTCGATAAATAGAGCACCGAGTCGATAAATGAAATATTCAACGGAAAAAATGATCTCGAGTAAATCAACACTGAAAATACCGAAACAAAACCTGATATTCTGAAGCAGTTGCAACTCAATTATCGAAATGTACTTTACGCGAGTTTGCACGAATGTTTACTAACTTTGTATATTTACGAGCCATCACGTGGTCGAATGTTTGTAGGAAAAACACGTCTGACCTGTTCGATTCGACTTCAAATATTCGACTAAGAATGGTTTTCCCATGTCCCATGAACAGTACAAATTAACCGGTGTGTGTTCGTGAGAGAGTTGGTTCGTTTATCTTCAGACTTCCTGGTGTCGCGCAAATAGAATAATGCAAGAACAGCAGAGTACACGAGACGCGTTGTAAGATCGATAAAGGGGCTGGAAATATATTTTATTCGATGATAACGTAAAATTTTATTCGAGTATCCGTCTATTTATAAAGGATCTTGTCATTTTTTAACGGTCAAAATATCGATCAAAAAATATTAAAAATGTCGTAGAAACAATTCTTTATTCGTCTTTTTAACAAGATATTTTCGCGTTGAAAACATCAAGTTCAGGATGGATGAAAAATTGATTTACAGGTTAAATATTGCATTGGAATTTAAGTGGTTTAAGAGGAAATAGGAAATTTTATGTTTAATAGACTTTAGGTTTAAAAGGTTTTGCGTCTGATCAGATGCTATTTTTACTTCTTCTCAAATTCTACTGGCGAAATTAAAGAAATACAACGTTCTCCGGAAGATCCGAAAAAACAAATGAACAAATTGAGAAACGTTCATTCAAGACTGAACACGATCAGTAATTTCATTGTACAATCCCATCCAATATCATGCAAATTTAGTGCCCCGACTTTTATAGTGAAATAGTATCTTCTATCTTTCTTCTTCCATCTGCTAGAGTTTAGATATAAAACTATAGCTCGACTCTACTACTCCTTTATTTTACTCTTTATCATAAAAATAGATAAAAAAAAAAAAAGAAAAAAGACACGTCGCAACGTTTGGAGTCTGATGGTACACTTGGAATGAAAAGAAACAAGTTAACGATTAAATATCTCTAAATTATTTCTTTTCCAGAATGTTTAGAATTTAGATCCTTTTTGAAATGAATGAAAGAAAAACACCAGTTTCTACATGTTTGCTGATATTTAAATTTCCAATATAACGCACTTTCAAAATAATACTATTTCTCGGTTAATTTACATAATTTATTTATAAATTCTTAAATTTTTCCAAACTTTCAACATTTGAATTGTCAATTTTTGTTCCACTTTTCAGTATATCAATAATAGTTAATTGTTGATATTATTAATGAAAGCTCGCATAAGTAAATCGTGGCTAGGTAGATCGTTCGAAAATTTCATTGACATTGCACTTGACTTCATCAGCATCTGAATAGTCGTGCCGGTATTACCCGTTTATTGACCATCAATTAATTAGCTGGCTAATTGAAAGTTTGATTGGCCAAGCCAGCTGTAGCACTACTACAACATGGGCATATTATTCCGAGTTGGTTCGATCTACTGCCGGAAATCTCGGCGATTAGTAAATCGAAACGGATTGATCCTCTTGAAAAGATAAATTGTCCACTACGTGTAGTTAGCTTGATATTAATTTTTATAAATGCTATCTGATTCGAAATTTGTCGGTGTAAAGTGTACGATAAAAGTTGTGTTATAAAAATGGACAGACTCTTAACGTAAAAGTAAGTCGAAACGTGATGAACAATTTTTGAGAATTTTGGAAATTCATCGGGGCATAATTTGATTCGGTAAACTTCTCGTTATATGAAAATAATTTGCATAATATTTAATAAATTATCCATTTTCACCGACTATTTTCAATTTTATTATTATTTAATGGTTAATGGAAAGACTTTGCTTCGGATGATCGATATATTTTGTTATAAATTACATACGAACGGAGCAGTGAAATAATTAAAAATTCGTAATTTATTTTTCGATCCCTTGCAATTGAAATTATCGCAGAAATTGAAACGAATAATCCTTACGCGATGACAACTATTTCACAGCAGAATTTTCCTTTATAATTCGATTTATGCTTCACCACGAAGTTAATTAGAATTTAATTAAGTTAAATAGAACTAATTAAAACTATGACAATATCTGAATCACGTCTCGAAGTTTGTAGTTTACGACAACGTAACAACAAGCGGCTATGAGATTTAACTAAAGTTCTCCGTACATCGCATCATGCAGATTACAAATGTTAAAGTATCGAATAAAACTGAAGTAATCGTGTTAGAAAATTAATACGACTTGAACATTTTGCCAAATCGTTTCAAGGTTCTAGAGAAAAATTTCAGACCGAATCGAATCAAATTATTACTTACTCGTCGAATTTCCCAAATCCTCTTCTGAAAAAACCGAAAGCTCGCACTCGCTTGTCCTACTTTCTCGATATTGTAGCGTGTCCCTCGAATATGAAGTGTCTTAAATATTTCACATGCTTTTGATGATAAGGAAAAATGTCGGAGGAAAATATTATTCGCAACGGCAAATATTACGATAAACGAAATCTTTTCTCGAAACTTTCAGATTATCGGTATACTTTTGTTAATTATCATCAACGTATTATATACATATACATATTTTTTTTATACGACCACATATTTTTATAATCATATCCAAATCGCTGAGACGAAGATCAGTCTAGTGATAGCGACATAATCAGTATGAAGAATATAAAATAATACAAAATAATGTAAAATAATACAAATTAATATAAACAATGAAACGTCTATCGTCGAACGATCGGAAGAAAAAATGACTTATTTTAACAAGCGTTGAAAATGATCGACTTCTCGCATGTAATTTTATAAACAAAATATCGACGACTTTGAAATTTCGAAGGATGTAACGCCGAGGAAAGAAACGTATCCCTCGTCGTGGCATTTACTCCGAAATCAAAAGGAATAACGTTTTCCTTTGAAATTTACTGCCACCACCGAAAACAAACAGTATTTAAGACACTGAAATTAGGCAAGTCACCCTATATATCAGTCTCATTTGTAGCACAAGATTTACGTTCCCTATCCTTCCGTGCGATTACCTGTAGCCAGTTCTAGAGTATTTTTCACTCCCCGTAGAGTATCGATTTAGAAAAGGACGGTCTCCTTGGGCCACCCTCCGTTAGTCGGCCTCCGCGTAAGACCGGCTCGTCTGCGACTTTCGTCGCAACGACCAAATTTCCTGCAGTTGTACTCCCGTTAAACCGATCGAACACACCAACCGACCAAATTATAACGATCCACGCATAGGACAATTTCACAATGAAAGTGCACAAGAATTCAAGCATCGATGCCATTTGACTTCGATCGTAAATATTCGTATTTACGATACATATATAGATACGATTTTACTATACATATATATATATATATATATATAGATATTTACATACAAATATATATATATACAGATAGCACAAAGTTTCATGGTACATATAATTATTAAACGACATTATACACAGTTCCACGATACATACATATAGTTTCTATCATTCTAGATATTAATTTTACGATAATGTACGATATTGTGAATCGCGAACATCTTCGATCGTGGGAACGATACACGTACAAACACACACACACACACGCACAAGCACCAAACATAGACTCTGTCGACATCATGAAGTGGATTGTGGCCATGGCTCGAAGATTTTTACGAGCATTAGGTATGAGATCGACGTTCGTCGAGGACGGGCAAGCATCGGCGATCGTCCCCGCTGCAATCGGCGATGCGAATTCAACGAGTTAGTAGCATGGGCATGTGTGTCTGTCTGTCTGTCCGAATCGCACGTTAACGTCCAACCTGTCGTAATATATATGTTTTCTATACGTGTGTATCACTGTGTGTGTGTGTATATATATATATATAATATATAAATTTATACACTTTTATATGTGTATATCCAAGTATATAAAAGTAATGTGTTATATGTGTGTATATATATATATACCAATTTAGATTATTTTTAAGGGTATAATTTGTTTCGAAGTGGTAGTGATTTGGGTTACAATGTTAATGATTTTTAGGGAGAAGAGGAGGAATTTTGGAAAGGTTTTGTTAACATTAAAATTAGCTACTGATAACGTATACCAGTGTACGCGGTGAATGTATCCGGTTCTTCAAAATATCATTTGATTAGTTTCATAAGCTTCAAACTAGCCATCGATATACAGGGTCGTCGCTTGTCACGTATAGTTTCACACGTGACATATTTTCATAACTACAAAAGATATATCGAGTTTCTCTATAACAATAAACGCGAAACTCCATTTTATAGAACACTCGGAAACGAACTGTATTACACCGCTACGAACCTCAAACCATAATATAATCATACTCCTATCTCGATAGAAAATCACGTTAATTTTATTTGAATGACTTGCATGGTTCTGAAAACAATTGTGGAAACAAGAAGACCAAAACTACTGTGAAAGACTTTCTGATCGTTCTAATGTCGAATTTAACACGTTTCATTGATCGGTTAAATTATTCGATTTTAATATACGTGTTCGTTAAATATAAAACAACAACGATACATACTAGTCGATTTTCTTATTCCCGAATTGCTGCCACCTCGAATTAGATCATGAAAATTTGTCAAATATATTCCTTACACGATTTACGCCGAGCTTCTGCACGCTTACGAGGTGGCTGCCATGAAACGTGACCTCTGAGTGCTGAGTTCGATGGTTGTTACATTGTTATATACAATAGATGTGCATGAGCCTATCGGTATGATCGTTTGAAAATATAAATACACCGATTATGGTTACATGTATACACGTAAATGTGTCTTAATAATGTTTTCTTTTTTTTTTTTTATTTTATTTTATTTCGAATCTAATATGGATCTCTATATACGGTTTTTGAAGTACATACTTTTTTGTAGAAAAAGAGCAAAGTAAATTTAAGAAGATATACTTCCTTCGAGGATTCTATGTCACTGAGAAAATCGATGTTTAAGTGTAAATAAAAAAATAGGATGTATCTATTTGATTCTCTCGTGTAAATATTATAATTAGGAGAGAGACACTGTGTTAGTCGTTAATTTTAACGTGTAATATGTTTAATTAACTTTTCATGCCACGCTGAATTTAAGGTAAACGTAACTCGGAGAAAATATTGACGTAATCCAGTTTACCTGTTGCTAGACATCTAAGAATACGAAGAAAAGAAACGTGCAATTCAAACGAAATTAAATGTCCTCGTTGGCAATATTTGCACATCCATGGAAACGAAAACGGAAAGCTGAAATTTTGTAAACTGGTATAGAAACGTTTAAAGCTTCCGGGCAACCGAACAAAGTCCTGGCAAGCTTTTCAAGTATCATTTCCAGTTTACGCTGGCAGGCAACTTCTTTGAAGAAAATTACAGAATTTTTAATTAACCTACGTCTTTCTTTCAAGATACGACGAGCTACGAATCGACGGATTTTATTAAACGATACGTTACGCAGGAAGCTGCAAATAAATGCAATTTTACATAGAATCGTTTTGCATTTGCGTATTAGAAGCTGCAATTGGAAAATTTGAAGCTCCATTGGGAAAATTAAATTTCATATCGGTATAAATTTCGTAAAAGCAATATCACCATCAACCTGACAAAATCCGCTTTTAATCTATTAAAAATCTCACCGTGGTATAATGCGTGAAATTCGAATAAGCGCAGACTTATTGAACGAACAAGGTTCAACGAAAAGTCAGTGAATTTGAAAATCTGCGAGAATTACTTAAATATTTGAATATTTCAATAAACTTGAGAGTTTCGCTATTTGAATATCCAGAAACTTGGGAAATTTGACAATTTGAAATTAGCCGATTCTTATCAAATTTATCTAGTCTCTTAATAAATTTAAAATCAACGACTGCTTCGATACGTCCAAAGTAACTTCATCGCTAAAAATAAGATTCTCCCATCGACGATATTCGGTTACTTTCATCGGAAATGGTTCCCTAATTGTTTCCAGCATGATGCATTCGCGTGAAATTCACTGTACGACGTAAAATTCCAATAGATTACCACTAAAAGTTTTATTGCCCTAGGAAGTACGGCCTACTTTCGAATCTCGTAACCCCTGTCCACGATTCACCGTACGCTGTTGAAACGAATTGAACCGCTAGAACGGATCGTAACGTGTTTTAACACACGACCCTCCCGAAGAACATAATCCTCTTTTCTACCTAAGCGTGTAGATTTCCTGATTTTACTACTTTTTTACCGGTGCCTGCCGGTTATCCGTCATTTTGTATCATCAAGATGGTATTCGAATGTTAGATTGTCGATCAAAACATTGGAATTGTACGGGACAGATTGAAGAACGTAAGAAGAATCGTGTGGTAAAAAATAACGCAATGGATATTTATTCGTGTGAACAATTTGAGGTGATATGTATCGAGAATAGTAAACGTAGAATGTATCATAGAGAATATGTGAAAACGGTATGAAAAATAATACGTAGAACGTGTGAGAGATTAGAGAATAATTAAAAAAGAATTACTTGTCTTTTTACGTTACTTACTTTTTATGTTACTTGTGTTATGTAGTTAGTTATAAATTCGAAAAGATATGAAAAAGGATATGACAGAGAAATGAGAAATATTCTCACGTTAGTGAAAATTTCCATTAGATTTCTGAGGAAAATTTGATAAAATTTGTATCTTAAAGTTTTGCATTAAAAATCAACGATATAAAAATCTATTTGTAAACTATGCAAAGAATTATTAACTCGAATAAAATACATTCCATAGTTAAACAGATGCGATAACGACATCGTTGAACTCGTCATAACGTGATTACATCTTCAAGGACGCAATAATAGGAATATTAACAAAAATACCGTATAATTTACATCGTTCAAAAGACATAAAATTTCTCTCGTTTTCTTAGATACAGTAACAGGTAAAGTTTCTTTTTATCGAATACAATAAATGTCGACTAAACTTTCTGCTAGGTAAGTAGAAAGGTAGGGAAAACCCTAAGAACCGAATTCCGGGGAGTGCAAATATCGTTTTTGGGGCACGTATCGCGTTAGGCAAGTTAAATAAAACGTTTGTCTAATCTTCGATTAACTTTCACAGTGATCTGCGCCCAAGGACTGATCGCTAAAGACAAGAGCGGTACATCTGATCCGTACGTGACTGTCCAAGTCGGTAAAGTGAAGAAACGAACCAGGACCATGCCGAGGGAATTGAATCCAGTTTGGCACGAAAAGTTTTACTTGTGAGTAATTTTTTCCTGATCTCGCAAGTTCATCTTAAACGCGATATGAATATCAATATCGGTTGGTATAAGAAGAGAAAAATGGAACGATGGAAATATCAATTCCTTTTCTATAACAGATAACTTACAAAGTGTTAATTGAACGTCAAAACTACGATTAATAGAACGAACCACTCTTCCCCAGAGATTGTAAAACTTGTAATTTCAATATACGTGTCATTTACGTTTCGCTTGATTTACTTTTCAAAATAATTAAAGTTGCAACGAGACTCCGTTTATTGAAACGAAATTTTTATTATAATAGTTAATTAAACAAACTTCTGGCAATGATTGAGTTCGATTATTAAAAAAATCATATGTAGTGGGGAAGAACTTCGATTATTACGCATACATATACGTATGTACGCGCTTTTTATTAGCAAAGTTCTACTATACCGTGAATCCTTTGTATACATCGTTGTATTATTAATTCGGCGCAAATATTTTACCAAACTTCGACTGCATAATCCTGTCGAAGGAATTCGTCGAATTTCCCATTCCTGAATAATTTAAATATTTATACGTATAAATAACACAATCTGATACAACGTCCAAACGCTCCTTTAATTAATCAAGTACAAGGAACTCGACTGGAAATCCCAATCGACGTTCAAAGACAATCTCTAAAGTCCGCTAATTAATAAACTCGAATTACCACTTTTAGCGAATGCCACAACTCGTCTGACCGAATAAAAGTGAGAGTATGGGACGAGGACAACGACTTGAAGTCGAAGCTACGTCAAAAGTTGACAAGGGAGAGCGATGATTTCCTCGGACAAACGATCATCGAGGTGCGTACGCTGAGCGGTGAGATGGATGTGTGGTATAACCTAGAGAAGAGAACGGATAAAAGCGCTGTATCCGGCGCGATCAGGCTGCACATAAGCGTTGAGATCAAAGGCGAGGAGAAGGTCGCCCCTTACCACGTGCAGTACACCTGTCTACACGAGAACCTCTTCCATAGCTTATGCGAAAAGAACGACGGCGTGGTGGCTCTACCTCAGGCGAAAGGAGACGATGCCTGGAAGGTGTATTTCGATCCACCTGGAGAAGAGCTCGTCGATGAATTCGCGATGAGATACGGCATCGAGAGCATCTATCAAGCAATGACGTGAGTCGTCTTGTTTATGAAAGTATATAACGTAGCAGGTGGTAGTTATATTCAAAGTTATTAGACGTTTGACAGAAAATATTCTCCGACGGACTGAATAGATTAATTGCTCAAAGCAAACGTTCAGCAAGCATAAGATCATCGTTCGAAACTCTCGTTCCAGCAATCCGATCGACCGAATATTCTCTTCCACGTTCTTAAGGCTCTGTGAAAAACAGCCGCCGCCAACAAAAATGAAGTTATACGAAGCTCTTTCTTTCGAAATTTGTAGAGTCAAATTTGAAGACCTATCCTTAAGGACCTTTTGCTTGATAATTCTATTATAATGTAACTTACTTGTGTTTTATTGAGGATAAGATAAGATAAGAACTATAAGAGGATAAGAATAAGAATTATAAGAGGATAAGAACTTGATAAGCATATGAGACCCTGAATACACGATTGGCTTAGTTTTCTCTTCCCTGTTTTATAAATAAATTAACTTTTAAACGTGCTCGTTCGCTAGGAACACCTCGGTTTGCACTTAATTTTCTGTATACTTCTTCTCTTCTCTAATGAACAATACATATTTGTCATAGGAGTAAAGCTTGAATTTTGCTCGTCGTATACGAACGTGTTACGTATTTTTGAAGAGATACAGACAAAAGTACGGAATGCATAACGATATCATCGGAAGCTACTGAGCGTTAAAATCATTATGTTACACCAAGTTTCGTTAGTAATCGTGTCTTCCTAAATGTTTTTCCAGGCATTTTCACTGCCTCTCCACGAAATACCTGTGCCCGGGTGTGCCAGCGGTAATGTCCACCCTGTTGGCGAACATAAACGCATATTATGCTCACACGAGCGCGAGTTCCGCTGTTTCGGCCAGTGATAGATTCGCCGCCAGCAATTTTGGGGTAAGTTGACACAATGAAACATCGAAGATTAACTTTATTCGATCCTTTAGATCAGGAAATAAATCAAGAAAGGATGAATGAAAGAACAACGAGAATCTGACTGAGAAATGCTCCTGCGATTCCCTATTGGCAGTCGAAGTTCTCACACCTATTTGGTTGCTTAGGAAAAAACTTTGCGAGAAGCGCGTTATGTATGCTTGTTCCAATTCCATAGTGAAACTCTTCGATTAAACTGGTTTTTTTTTTTTTTTCTTTTGTTTCGTTCGTTTCTTCTCCTCCCCTTCCGTCACTTCCAATGGCTGGACATTGACAATATGAACTTGCAGAGTTTGCTTTAATTGAAGTTTTAATTAACATCTTGTTCCCTTGTATTATGTCACGTTAGTTATCAAGGTACCGCGTTGATGAATTTTTGAACATGAAATTGGAAATTGAAAATCAAAACTGATTTAGTGTTTATTGCTGCTATTAGATGCTTCTATTATGGATATAGTTTGCTAATTAATGATATTGAAATTTGAATAATATATGTACAAAAATTAAGTGAACTTAAAAGACAACTTGGAAGACCCTTTTACATTTAATTCTACTAAAAATGTAAAAGAATGCAATTAATTTAAAACAGAGTTGCCGGAATTGCAGATTCCATCGTTCGGCACAGAGGATTGTTTCGGTAAATCAATGTAAATTTTTTCGAAAAAATTGTCAGCAACGAAAAAACCGAGCGTTCCTGGTTTCGACGTTCTTGAATTATGCATGACTTTGTCTTGTACGGTGGTGAACGTGCGACCCAATAACTTTATCTCCGTTGCAAAAGCGCCAACAAAAAAAGAAAATAACTGGGCTGGACGCTAACGAAAGAAGATCGAAGGTTTACAACAAAACTAACTATTTTAAAGTTGAGACGAACAGTAAAGGAAAGAGCAAAGAGCTTGATAAATTATATTTATATTATTATATTTCTGCGAATAACGCAGAAAATAATTGAAGTGTTTTCTAATTCTCCGCGAATCTTCGAAGCTATTCATCGAAAAGATAAATTTTATTTATTTCATGATTCTCTTTTGCACGATATAAATTACGCGAAGAATATCACAGAAGGCAGTGTTGATGGTGAAAAGTAAATAAAAATAGGATCGTTGAAAGGGAAAAAATATATTCGACATCATCCTTGTTAATATCATTACTCGTCTTCAATTTCATTGCGTTCGACGCGATGCTTGGAAAATCTTCCCCCAAGGATATTTCTCTTTTTCTTTGGATGTTCATTTTTCTTCTGGATCTAGCCTACCTACAGAATTCCTTTCCCATGTGAGCACCTCAGGGATCGTAAAGTCCTGCTAACCGTAAACAACACCGTTGACTTGCCTAGCTGAATTATCGACAGAAGTCTGTCTTTTCTTCAAATAGAATACAACGATTGTGAAAATAAATTCAATCTCCAAGCCAGTCGTTTAATTCGAACGTTTGTAGCTTTGTAATAATTATTGTTTTATTTATTTCTCAGTACTGGTAGTAGTAACTTTCCTATTGTTATTAATAATAAATAATGTAAATAAATAATGTAAAGTTCTTTACACTATCCGTGCGTTGAAGTATCGATAAATAAAGAGAAAAGACTGCTTGGCAAGGTTTTACAACACTGATAACATATAGCAGCATTGCATATAGAAACATGGAGAGTTAGCCATTGATAAGCGTTTCAATTATTCTAACAGTATTAAGTAAATCTTTATCGTATATTAAAATCCGTATCACAAAAATGTGAGAAATTAATAGAAAATTATTTATTTGACAATCTACCAGACAATTCGAAATAGCGAAATTAGAAGTAGAAAGAGTTCATGATTAGAAATGTTACTGAATCTACAAAATTTTAGCTACTATACATGTAATTTTAGATACTATACATGTGTATATATATATTATGTAATATACAATATAATATAATACATAATAAATAATATACGATATTGTATTATGTATTAGTCACAAAAATACAAAACCTTTCTACTCGTCGATATGCTCCCCTAAACATCAGCTGCCTAAAAGCAAAATCGCAATATATTTTTCGACCGAGATAAGTATAACATAACTTTTGATCGTTCCTGTTTGCCGGGGACGTATAAATGGCTGGACTGAGCGAAGACGAGGTCCTTTTCCCTGGCCGACGACGCCCGTAATTTATGGGAACTCGATATACCGACAAAATACATTTTCCTTGGTCGTTCACAGCCCATTTCTATCGTTCCAGAAAGAGAAATTCGTGAAATTACTGGATCAACTGCACAATTCCCTGCGAATCGATCTGTCAATGTACCGAAATAACTTCCCGGCCTCGAGCCAGGAGAAGCTGATGGACTTGAAGAGCACGGTCGACCTGCTGACGAGCATCACCTTCTTCAGAATGAAGGTTTTGGAGTTGTCCAGCCCTCCACGAGCGAGCACCGTGGTGAAAGATTGCGTGAAAGCGTGTCTTCGTTCGACCTATCAGTTTCTTTTTGAAAATTGTTACGATATCTACAACAGAGAATTCCAAGTGGATCCAAGCGAGGCGAAGAGAGACGCCGAGGATCACGGACCTCGCCTGGAATCGTTGGACTTCTGGCATAAGTTGATCGCGCTGATCGTTTCGGTGATCGACGAAGATAAGAACAGTTACGCCCCTGTCCTGAACCAATTCCCTCAGGAATTGAATATCGGTCAGCTGTCGGCGGCCACCATGTGGTCTCTGTTCGCGGTGGACATGAAGTACGCGTTAGAAGAGCACGAACAACACAGACTGTGCAAGTCCTCGGCCTATATGAACCTCCACTTTAAGGTCAAGTGGTTGCACACCAATTACGTGAAGGACGTACCGCCGTATAAAGGCGCGGTGCCCGAATATCCTGCGTGGTTCGAACCGTTTGTTATGCAGTGGCTCAACGAGAACGATGACGTCTCACTGGAATATCTCCATGGTGCCTTCAGCAGAGACAAGAAGGACGGAGTAAGTATCCCTTTCCTTCAGGTTTAATTAAATCGATCAACTTGCTCGAAAGAAAATTTTTTCAATCTATAAAAAAAAATGATTCTCGTTGATTACAAGGGGTAGAAGAAGATCTGATGGTAAAAATATATCTTTTCCGATAGTTTTATAAAGAAGACATACTACGCTAAGATCGGAGATTAGCTTTGTCGAAAACAAACACATTGATCGTTTAATCAGTTACTAACCTTCTGAAATACATCTTTTTCTTTTTTATCCGATGTAGCAAAATATATGTTACTTAAATTTATGAATGGCTTAACATCGTGTAAATTCACCGCAGTTCCAAAAGAGCAGCGAACACGCGCTGTTCAGCGTCTCCGTCGTCGACGTCTTCACACAATTAACCCAGTGCTTCGACGTGGTCTCCAAGCTGGAATGTCCTGATCCGGAGATCTGGAAGAGATACATGAAGAGGTTCGCGAAAACCATCGTGAAAGTGTTAGTCGCCTATGCAGATATCGTGAAGAAGGAATTCCCAAGTCACCTGAAGGAAGAAAGAATCGTACGTTTAACAGTCGACTGTAACAATCAGATTTATCGATAAGATGTATTTCATTGCTGGATATTTTACAAGTAACAAGTTTCATTGTGTCCGTATATGATTTTCAAGTAAGAATCGTCTTCCTTTTTAGGCTTGCATTCTTATGAACAATATTCAGCAACTTCGAGTGCAATTAGAGAAGATGTTCGAGTCGATGGGTGGAGAAAAATTGGAAGAGGACGCGGCGAACATTCTGAAAGAACTTCAACAGCAACTGAACGGAGCACTCGACGATCTAGCCATGCTCTTTGCAAAGAGTTTGGAACCAAGGATAACAGCTTCGGTGAAAGAGTTAGGCGATTTATTGCTAGCCATTAAGGGAGGTGGACAGGTGCAACCTGCTCAAAGAAATAACGTAGCTGTGGAAGCTGATGAAGTGTTGCGTCCTTTGATGGATCTTCTCGATGGAAGTTTGTCGTTGTATGCTGAATCTTGTGAAAAGACTGTGCTGAAGAGGCTGCTGAAAGAGTTGTGGAAGATCGTCATGAGGATTTTAGAGAAAACGGTGGTGTTGCCACCTATGTCGGATAAGAGCGTATGTTTTCCACTGTCGAAACTTTAGATGAATGTATGTCACATAGATAAATGTATTTATACATGTATTTTACAGATGATGTTCAAGAATCTGACGGATAATGCGAAGAACTTAGCCGCGAATGCGAAGATAGAAGACATGTCGAAGCTGTTCAAGAACCACATGGTTGGTAAACCGGATGTGAAAAACGCACTGAGCGGTGTAATGGTATGTTTAATTTAAATAGTGTATAATTAATATTTCCTTTTAATATTTTGAAAACTGTGTTCAATCGTTAGTAGATAAAAAAGCCTTATGTTATTTTAATCTCATATCGTTCACAGGATATTTCTAAAGAGGTAGAGAAGAATCTTTCCCCGAAACAGTGTGCGGTCCTCGAGGTCGCCCTCGATACCATCAAACAGTACTTCCACGCGGGTGGAAACGGTCTGAAGAAGACCTTCTTAGAGAAATCGCCAGAATTGCAGAGCTTACGATACGCCTTGAGCTTGTATACGCAAACAACAGACACCCTCATCAAGACTTTTGTTACGTCTCAGGTCAACCAAGGTAAGTCGATTCTTAAACACTTTATCAAATATCTTCATAAACATTTTCATCTGGTATCAGGTAAAAAATCATCGATCGATATTAGAAATCAGAACTATATACATAATCACGGTTTTATTCGTTTTTCGTTTATCAGCATTGGTGATAATATATTACGAGCAAAAACAAAATTTTATTCGCTATAAATAACAAAAACAGGGGCGCAACTATAATGTAGAACTACTATCAAATAAACGAGTACTTTCTTCGCATCTGGATGGCAAATAAAAAGTATGTTTCTATCGCGTAAAAAGACAAACACAGTTGTCCAGCGCACAGTACATACGTATCATCATATATAACAACTAGCAAAATTCCAAACGAAACGAGAATCTATAATTTGATCGATGTACCAAATTAAACGCTGCGAAAATATTATATCGCGACGCACGTAATCTACGAACGTACATGTTACCGTCAATTTCCATAAATTTATTCATCAACAGTATGTAATAAGACGCTCGTACAGGTACCACATGCAACCAAATACCAATCGCGTGAAGATCGAATTTAAAATCTAATTGAATCGTGAAAATTAACTCGTTGCGCAATGCACGCTCGGTTACGATCATCATCCGTTCACATACACACATACACACACAGCGCGACATTTTTGGAAAATTCGTCACGAGGTACGAATACAACCCACGTAACCAAAATTATCGCGACAGTGCCGCTGAACAATGCGTCAAAGCTGCGTCAGCGTCAGCGTTCGATGAGCAGCGAAAGAGGTGGTGACGAAGGGGAAGGAGCCGAGGGTATGGAAAGCCTCGAGGAACCCCTTCGCCAGAGCAAGCCCTCTCTTCGTCGAGAGAGTCGACAAGGTACCAGAGAGCACTAGCCACCTTAGAGCAGAAGCCTCGGGAATTCTTCGCTGACTTCTGGCCACTTTTCGAACCTAGGCGCTCGTTTTAGGACGTAGTGAACTGTTTGTGATTGCATTATTCACCGAGCTGTCTTTTCGGGACTAGATAGGCTACTTGGCTGATAGTCTTTGGGCATTCATACGCGAATGGCCTATGCTTTCGTTCCAACCGAAATTAATATAATAAGTTAATAGAAAAAGGGGTTTTTGAAAATAATACTTGGATTTGATCAATGGTTTTAATTATATATATATATATATTAATTTTTTTAGTAATAATTTTTTTTTATCATTAGAGGAATTATTGATTACAAAATTTTTCGAAAAGAATTTATATTGAAAATTTGGCATCCACGTTACTACTTGTTCCTGATCATAAAATAAAGAAATGGCTTTTTTGTATTGAAGTTAATTAAATTTGCTTAACTATATAGACGAAAGCATGGTAATAGTTTTATGGTTTAAGAAATAGATGCGTAACTTGAAACATAGCAATCTTTGAATGCTCATGTACAAATGCTACTAATATTAGCAACGTGTTATTGAACTTGAAATGTATTATAACTTAAATCGTTAATTTAAACAGAATCGACCCTTTCGGTACAATAATTGCTTGTAAGAGTTCAGTTACGAGCTATAGGAATAACGCGAGACTAAATCATCCGAATGTTCATGAACAACTAGTATCGGAAGGGTCAAAAGCGTCCCGAAAACTTCTCGATGATCGATAGTTGTACTAGGTAACGCTGCTGCTATCACTACTACCGCTGTTGCTGCTAGATACTACCGAAAACCTTGCAAAACAACAACCATAGAAAATGGCCACCCCATTATCTTGCACCCACGCATATTCTACTTAATTTATGCGATCACGAAGATAATGATTCGGTAAATAGTTTACCGATCGATAAACAAAATAGTATTGTACATTGATTAGACGTTATCAGACTCTGATCGTGGCATTCGGTAATTCGTTTCCTTTTGCCTTCTTATTCGATGACAAATGTAAAATTATACATTACATGAATTATAAAATCTTATAGGCGATTGTTCTAGACGCAATTTATAAAAATTGCGCGTGTGTTACACGCTCCAAGGGTTGCCATTTTCTAACATTGTCTTTTACACTAAGCATTTCTTTAATCATCTTCTTTAAAGCTTTTACACATTTACACATAAACACCTATGGACCTTTGTTCAATTTATCACTGCCAATTCACCATTTCACCACTCCAATTTAATTATTTCTTTCAAGAGACATGCAGCTCTCTAATTCAACTAATACCTATGCAATGGTTCATTCTTTTTTACGTATCCATACAACTGATCGATTAATTATCAGCTACAAAACGCATAATCAAACGTTATAATCTGCACGTCAAGCAGAGCGGCAAATGTAGATTTTCACAATTCGCCAATTGATCCTTGGTCGGAAAGCGATGAAGCCGATTAATTAACCAATTGTATCAAACTCTTTCAAATTGTATACGCTTGAGGTATTTAATGCGTGTCCGAGACACACTAACAACACAGCAACTTCGTCTTCTCTGATAAATACTCAAAGAGACAAAGTTCTATATATGCATATGATTAGAGCATGTAATCTGCTCTAGAACTAGACATCGGTCATAGTATCTTAGCATCAGATCTGAGAATTTTAGCCTCGGATAGCGGTGACCGAAACTCCCTTTTTCTCTCTCGTAGTACTTAGCTGCTAGAAATCGGAATTTTCAGATGAAATCTAACTTATCGTTGATAAAGTTCCAGATACTGCCGGTACGGAGGAAGGCTCGGTCGGAGAAGTCAGTATACAGGTGGATCTTTTCACACATCCTGGAACTGGCGAACAGAAGGTCACTGTCAAAGGTATGTTTTATTTACATTAGAATATCGATATTTTATTATAAATTATATAGTTTAAATTAATATCTTATAAAAAGATAAGTCTGGACTATCATATGTTTATTAATTATAACGTTAAAGATCTTCAGCTAGGTGCCTGCCAACTATTCTTTCATACGTTTTAATAATATTACGAATAATTAATACGAATATAATTATTTTATATATAATATAGGTAGAATATAACATATATATAAGCATCGTGAAATATTGTCATATTTAATACATTTTACTCTGTAGTTGTCGCTGCGAACGATTTGAAGTGGCAGCTTGCTACGGGAATGTTCAGACCGTACGTTGAAGTAAATTTGATCGGACCGCATTTAACTGGAAAGAAGAGGAAGCAATCGACAAAATCAAAGAGCAATAATTGGTCGCCGCAATTCAACGAGAGCTTTGACTTGTGAGTATCTCTCTCTATTTTTTTAGTAGATCCTACTTGTCCTCCGTTTATTCAAAAAAACATCAAAGCCTTTACTAACAATTTTAATAACCGTTTCATATACTCTTTACATATGAAACAAATTTAGAATTATGATCGCTGATCTTTTCCACGCAATACGCACACATTCGATCGATATTAACGAATCTATTTCGACGTACGTAGCATGATCGGCAATGAGCAGCAGCAACTCGATTTCTACGAGTTGCATATCTGCGTGAAGGACTACTGCTTCGCGAGAGAGGACAGGCTGGTCGGTGTGGCAGTAATGCAGCTCAAGGACATCGTGGAGGAAGGCTCGTGCGCCTGCTGGTTGTCGCTTGGTAAACGAATCCAGATGGATGAGACCGGCTGGACAATCCTAAGGATTCTTTCACAGAGGAACAACGACGAGATCGCAAAAGAGTTCGTGAAATTGAAGAGTGATATCAGACAGGAGACACCGTTACCGAACCCTACCTGAGGCTCAGGGTCACAGCATTAAGCCACGACAGCGAAGCGATGCGTCCTTCGAGTTTGGAAAGAGCTCGAAGGAGAGAAGGAGAGGGGCGTTGTCCATAGGGGAAACCATAGAAGCGTTCGGCCGTCGTTGTCGAGAATGAAGTCTTTAAAAAGCAAACAAAACAAAATAATTCAGCAAATAAATAAAGGAAAAAACACGAGCAACACCGCGAGACACATGCGATATCGAGAACGCGTGAGACACAAAATAAAAATAAGAAACACACATTGCAGCAAACACATAAGCGAGAAAAATCACCGATAAGGACGATCGGCCGAATCCTTTTCGGTTCTAACGCTAACGTCGATCAATGAGGGAACGAGAGACCTTGTCGTGCGACATCATTCTTCTCGCTTCCTTCGCAGTCAGCTTCCGGTCGAGCGTGTTCTTCTCTCTTTTTTACGAATCACAGAGCTTTAGCCCCGTCCCCTATATAAACCGAATGAGCCGAGAATAAAAAAAAAAAAAAAAAAAAGGAAGACAAAACCAAAAGAAAGGAAAAGAAAGAAGGTTTTCGAGTAAACACGCTGAAAGTCCCCGAATCGAAACGTTCATCCAGCTAGTGGAAGTCGGACAAAGAGAGTAGAAAAGGGGAAGGGTGATTCCTCCTACCTTTTCGGAAAAGCAATAGAAATATAGAATAACAGGATGATGATTGGTCAAGAATATGGGAAGATATACGGACAGACTTTTCGTTCAAGTAAGTGCCGTAAAAATGGAAAATACGAAACCTCAGGTATCGAAGAGTGTTCTGAACAGACGCGACACGTAAAAAACAGTGCTGCCAGTACGTAATATATTTGGTAAATATTCGTAACGTAAGGAGAGGGAAGGAGTCGAATTAGTCGTAGATGATACGTCCAGCGCGGTTAGACCTCGACGTGTACGGACTCCCAGAAGAAACGGAAGCAGCTTGACTGCAGCTAAAGGAAAAGGAAAACGAAGAAGAGCACGAAGAACGATCGAATCGGGGTCCGTGATCGCTAGCACGTTGCAAATATAAAACGTGAATCGGGAGTGTTTTTTTTTTCTTTTTTTTATTCTTTTTTCAAAACTAAAAAATACGAATCGCGCTGCAATGAGGAAAATGTAATACTACATATAAAATATAGACACTCGTGAGAGACGACGTTTTAGACCGTTTGTTCGGAATGACGAGTTTACTTGTAGATATGTGAAACACATTGTTGACGAAAAAAAGTTTTTCTAAATAACAGTTTAACGTAGCATTGCGTACGACCAATAGGCGTGTCACGACGTTACTCGGGACGCGCCGTTAGTAATAAAATAGGCATTGTAATGTAAAGTACGTTCTTATTGTAAGAATTAACAAGAGATCGTAAGAGTCTGATCATTGGTGGTGAACGTATTACGAGGTCCGCTCGAAGACTTCGATCATTCTCCGTGAATCATCCTTTTTGGGTCTCGCTTCGAAGACCTTTAATACGACGTTTAATACGATGAAGATGTTCACGTACACAAGAAGCCGATATTCCGTTCCAGTGAAGAAGAAAAGAATAAAAAAAGAAAGAATAACAAGAAGAGGAAGAAACATACGAGTTAGGATCCTTTCGTCCGCCTTCAATTTTCATTCTACGTACAATATCGTGAAACAGAGAATCCGGTTTTCGATCTGTTCTAGCCAGAAACTACTATTTCTACGAATCGACAGCCTAACTTTTTCGAAATTAAACTTTATATCGTGGTAGATGTATGGTAACTTAAATAATCATGTAACTTCGACACTTTCCCCTTTCGACGATCATTGCTTTTTGTGTGAACGTGCAAAACCAAATATGTAAACGACGAGGTGGAACGCAAGCTTCGAAAATAACGGACATCGATACTTCTTTGTCTATTCGCTTAAAAATATCTCATCGATATTACTCTTGTATATAGATCAAACATTGTCCACTCGTGGGAACAGTTGGTTAAGTTACGAAGATCTGAGCCCGCGATTCTCTGATGCAAGACTTCCCCCACTATATATGAAGAATAAAAAGAAAATGAAGAATCGAGAAAATCGAGGGCGGACGCGTTAAACGGTCCCTCAATCTGCTACAAAACGGAAACGATCCCCGCGGAAGACATCCTAACGTTCTTCGTTTCGCATCTAATGTCGTTCGAAAACTCTGGAAACACTTGTTTAAGAACACATGTCGCAGTTCTTGCACGAAGCTTCGATCGGATCTCCCGAGAAACCTACATATGGGAATAAAAAGGCAAAAAAAAAAAGCGGTCACTGTGAAACAAAAGAAAAAAAAAAGAAACAGGAGAAAGAAGCAGAAGATGGAAACTATTAATAACACAAAAAAAAGATGCACGCGACTTTAAAACTAAATAAATTTCATTCTCTGACCTTCGCAGGTCAAACCAGATATACAATTCCAGAGATTACATGATTATATCCACAAGAAAAGTTTCTACTACGTAGTACGTCTAGATATACTTACGTATTGTGTATAGTATATAAATGCTGATGTAGCTGCGAGCGCGGAATATTCGTCTGAAGAGAAAGCCACCCGAGAAAAAAAAAAAAAAGGAAAATTCGGCTATCTTTACAATTACATATTTACACCAGGCGCTTACCATATCCGGATGATGCATGCGTCTACAGGCGACACAGGTCAGGCGCAGAACCTTCGAATAGAATTCCGTTTATTAACACGTTATACATATACATACAAGCGCATATCTTTCCAAAATTACCTCTTACCACGTAACTTTACATCAGGAATACAAATACGTTTCACGATTGAAAGAGAAAAAGGAAAAAATAATGGTTTATCATTCATGAATCGATGCACCTCTGAATCTCATTACGAAAAATCGTAGGACAAAATAGAGTTTACGTGATAATTTTACCGTACATATTTTGTTTCATAAAAGAACAGGTTTAGCACGTTACTCGTTGACGTGGTTAGAGCGCATAGATTCAAATGTGCCCGGATCTGTGTATCCGTGTCGATCTAAACGACCTTCGACGAAATGCTCCTCATGCACAAAACGCGTTGCGATTCGTCTCTTTTACAACGTTCGCGCTGTTTCAATCCTGGTGTATCTCTGTTCAAAAGCGAATGCGATGAGAAACGATTTCGGGCTTGGAAACGAGCATCGAATGCAGACGATGAAACAGCATGGCGTGAGTGAAATAGATGAATAGAAAATAGAAAAAAACAACGTTTGAAAAAGGAAGAGAGAGACGTAAGGGGGGGAGGGGAAAGTAGAATTGGAAGAGAAAAACACGGATCCGCGATCTCGCCACCATCTTCATTTGTAAAAGTGTCTATTTTCTCCGCTGCCTAAGTACTACATACTAATTAATGAAAAAGGGCTGGCAAATTCGGCAACCAGGCCAAGTCCGTCGACGAAACGGGAACAACCTTCTGTGTGTTTCTTTCCGCTGGGAAGTTTCCGTGTCGGTCGACAATTACGCTTCGTGGACGGAATTGACCGCCACTTTTTCCTCCTATTCTCCGCTTCGATTAATATCTCGTAAGCTTAATGAAAAAAAAAATATCTCGTGTATTCTGTGATAATTACCCCTTAAAGTACATATACACACGTACACTTGCACATACTTACATGTTCGTTTACATTTACAAACAAATATATTTACATTTACACGCATTACATTTACACTTATACCCGCACTTACACGTATTACACCCAGAAACAAACACACGAGATGCTCTGCATTTCAAACAAGACACACTACAATAGTGCTTCTCTAATTGGCCACATACTGGGATTTCAACTGGCCAGTTATCGAAGGAAGTATATTTCTAGAAAGATTTTCTCTTGATTAAATCCAAGTGATGACTGAAGTAAGATATACTTGATACATTTGTTTATTTTAAATATATATAATATCGGAGGTCCACAAAGTCAGTTCCAAAAACTAATGGAAATATTAACAGCTAGTTAACGAAACGAAATCCTGGCCAGTTATTGTTGTACTACTATACAACACGCATAAGACATACACGTACCATGCGTACATGTACTTTATATACAAAATACAACATACATACATACATATATACATAATTACACACACCATGCACGTAATACACCGATCCCAATAGTAACAGTATTCTTCTCTTTTAAAAAACATTTCGATTCCTATTCTCTATACTCGTTAAACGTCCGAAAAGTCTCGTTGATGTGTGATAACGAAAGATACCATGGCAATCGTCGCGATATTACATAGAGATTGTGACAATCTGTCACAATGTCTACGTGAACGATCGGTAACATAACGAGAACAAGAACACTATGATATCGACACGAAATAAAATAGGGAACGCAAAAGTATTCGTTGGATAATGAACGATAAAGGTAAGAGAACGATTTCGACGATCAATGAGGGAGCGAGAGACAACAATTAGATATTTTACACGGTGCCGTTCGATAGTGATATCTTCATTGGAATTCACAGGAACGGTAACATGTGAGCCATGTTTGTTCTTATGCCGTTCACAATCATAGGAAAAAACAAGGAAATATCGTTGTCACGACGTTTACTCTTTTTCTTTGTTCGGTATAGTTTAACCTCAAAAAAGTACTGTGCAGAAGATAAATAATGTTCGTATCGCTGTTCGAGGAGAAGCATTGACATACGAAGGTTTACGCGACGCTGGCAAACTGATCTGAAATGAATAAAAGTTTAACCCTGCTGGGACTCGCGCGCTGAATTCAGTTTTCAAGTGCTTTATCTTGGATTCTACTCTCTTAAGATATCGAATATAATTACGGTACTAATACATAATTTGTAACATTAATATCATTCTAGTGTTATAACATTTACATGCATATTGTTATTAGATTATTATAATGTAATGCGATGCATGCTGTGAGTGTTTAGAGATGAGTGTTTAATAATAGAACTAGATTTTAGTCTATGAATTTCATTACTTTGAATAACTTTGAATTCAAAAAAAAAAAAAAAGATATATATATAAATATGAGAGAAAAGATGAAAAAAGATGATGAAAAGGAACAGTCCCTAAAGGGTTAAAAAAAACCAGTACTGAAGAAAAAAGTGGGAAACGGAATGTATTACTATCCTTACATAATGAGAACGTATACCCATAGATCATTTTAATATATTACGAACGTTTAAACATTTATATTTATACAGTCGTGAAAAAGATCTAAAACCCGTCAATATTTCTTCCTGTGATTAAACGTCTCGTTGCACGGATCGACCCTTAATTCCTTTCACAGAACATCTAATCAGAAGAAAAAAGATTGAGACGCGTATATTATGGAACAAGGTCAAGTGTTCGTAGTTCTTGTTCGACGAGAGCGCGAGATGTCACCGCGAACTTTTGCGTTCAGTAACTGACCATGGATGCAAAACCAAAAAAAAGAAATCATTCGAAAAACTAGACTTCAGATTGCTGTATCGTGAGGACGTGTAGCAGAAGAAACCATTTAACAAACGAAAGGGGAAAAGGAAAAAAAGAACAAATATATACACAATTGTTGACAATACTATGCTTGAAAAATCGTACGACGCGTATATAATTGTACTTAACGAATATATTTAAAAAAAAATGGCAGAATGTTTGTGTTTCGTAAGTAAAGCATATTAAGGAATAAATTTGTAATCATGCGACAAGACGCATTTGAAAAAAGAAAACAATAATGTGTACGGAACACGTAATTCTGTGCGTACGTGCGGATGACTGCGTGATTATTAGGTATTATATCTCAACGAGTAATGAGTACATTTTCATCATCCCCGCAAAGAGTGTACCATTGTTATTATCAAAATTTTTAACGCAAAACCAAGCGAACGATGAGGAAAAAGAGTTATAATTATGGCATACCGTTGCGCAGCCTCTGAGTATACATAGGTGAACCTAAAAGCAATTGTATCAGAGTCAAACACGCACATTCAACACAAGAAAAAATAATAATACGTATAAACCCAGATCTTTATTAATAAACGTTTATCTTTCGTTCGTTCACTCGCATGAAGAGCTTATTATTCTTTGTACCGTTTGTATAATTGAAGCCTCTTTCATCTAAGTAGCTCTGAACGTGTGTGCATGATTTTACGTTGCGATTCTACTCTTGAAGAATTTATCTCTCTTGATCGATCGACGCACGCGACGCCAGCATTGCCAGGTATTTTTTCGAACTTGTTATTTCATCCATTGATTTTCGTCCACGTTTTTGTTCCATTTATTCAACATTATTATTAATTATCTGATCATTCCAGCCGAGATAATTATTATCGCCAATTCTAATGAAATTCATCGTCGTTTCTTACCGTACTTCTGCAGACATGCGTATACATACGTCATCGAACAATTTTGAAATCACGCCGATTTCATCATATTTGATCGACGTACATACACACACGCATACATACATTATTGTCATCCTTACTTCATGTTCTTGTAAGAAAAAGAAGATTAAGGAAATGAATATTTTTTACCATTAATAATGTTTTTCATCTGCATTTTAGAGAAATAGCTCAATACGTAATGGCTTCTTTTTTCAAACTTCCAACAATTATCAAAGTTCTTAAATTTTTCTGGTGCAAATTACAAAATAACGTGCATCGTGATTAGTTCGTAACGACATAAGGGATAAAATTATATGTGGGAAATTGGTTGTAATCATTTGTATATAATGATGAGTCATCCTTAAACAAATCTTACGAAAGAGGTAATTTTGTTTGGCGACGTGTGCAAACGTTAACAAGATTCGATCGATAAATTAGGAAATGTGTATGACGTGATATAGTATAAGCCAACGGAAGAAAGAATTATTAAGTGACAATGCTATTCAATAATTACGCGAACTAAATGTGAATACGAAAAAGATTGTTACAGTGATGTCAGTCGATCAACTGAAATAGTTAAATGGAGTATAAGAGTGCGAATAAAAGGCAAACGAGAAAAGTTGACCAGAGTTTTATCGTCGTTGAATCATTGTGCCACATTCCATATCGTCGTATTTTACGTGAAAGGTACAATCGAAGTAACTTCATTATCACGAATTATTAGATAAAATTTAAGATGTTACTCGATGTTTTATCACCATAATTACTGTACGAAATTTACTGAATACAGACCATCGACAATCTAGAGGACTCGTGTTTAATTAATAACATCTGATTTTGTTTAATTTATTTCAATCGATGCTGCTTTTATACGTTAGTGTTCAATTGTACAGAAGTGTTCAAATACAATTGACGCGTGTCTGAGTAAAATACATATAAAATGCTTTGTTTGTGAAATGACCTTAGTGATCTCTCTTCTAGTAATAGTAATAATAATAATAATTTTCATTGAAAATTTCTACTTTCGATACTAGATAATATTAGGTAAGAACCATAATTATCATTTCGTAAGTTCTATTAGAGACCTCTGGATTTTCGTCTGATAGTTAGCGAAATCAATAAGAAAACAATGCTCATACATCTAATCGTTGTTGCTATTGTTTTCATCATATCTCTCTTTGTCACAATCATTATCATCGTTATCACTGTATATTACAACATGGATCTTCACGTTATACGAAGCGTCCGTTTATTGTCTCGGCTATCTTTTTGTAATTTATAATTTCTGCATTAACAATATGCTCATATGTAAAATATAACCGTATAAACGCAAAATATATTGCATATACAGTTGCACATATATATACATATATATCTATATATACATATAAATGATTCATATGAAATGTTTCAAGTTGTTAACATCGAAATTGCTAGGAATAGCGCCAAATTGATTTCTGGCATTTAATGATTTTAGAAAGAGAAAACGTATCATACAAGTGTACGTATCATATACCTTAAATCATTTAGTATCTAGAAAAATTTTGCTGTTATCCACACTAGTTTCAAATGACTTGCAACATTTTATATGCGTCAACCTATGTATATATGTATATGTAGTATAACACTTGTACATACATAATATGTACACGGTCACGCTATAAATTCACAATCTGATGTTGCCTCGTGTTTCAGCAAATTAGCAAATATCCGATGACTTTAACATAACTACGTGTCTTTATGTAATTTTCACAAAATTCACTTACAAAACATACATACATATAAATAGATCTTGTTGGGACGCGAAGCATCAACCAAAATGAAGCATTTTCTAAATACACAGTTCGTTGAACTTAAAAATTCTTATGTTCTGGGTACATTAATGGTCTTGTTATTCTGTTCTGTCTGTTACATGTATACTTATGCTTACATGTATGCTATGTATGCTTTCTCATCACGTGTTATTCTTTCATATTTTCTATTTTCATTTGACATATGTATATTCTGTATAGAGTTTTACAGTTCCTTGTTTATTATATGAAACGAAGGCTCGGTATAGTATCCGAACTGGAAAATATTCGATTAGAATGACACTTGTTAGCGATTTTTGAGGTCATTGAAATCGAAAATAAGGGTTACTTTCCACAGAAATAAACTTATTTTTTATTTTCATATAGAAAACGGTACGCGGTAAGCGGCAAAATTGGCATTCGGAGCATTGGCATTGATGGCTGTGCCATCAGTTGTTTTGTAAACCTACCTCTTTACGCTTTATAAAATCATCTTACGCGGATTTATGTTAAGACCTTTGTCTGGCAAATGTTCATGAGTCCGAATTTTCAAAATCATTATTTCCGTGAAAAATGACTCTCATTTTCAGCTTTAGCGACGTAAAGTATCCCCAAAAAGACGCATTTAAATTAAAAATATTGCAATCCGGATACTATACTTTATCCGAAAAGAAATACTATTAAAAGAAAGAAATAGCTCTTCATAGAATACCTGCTTTTCTTTTGTAAATGTTAATAAAGCTTAGTATCTAAGACGCCGTTATTTATTGTACATTGCGGAGGCGCAATTTTTTTAGGCAAAATTTTCCTTGTCGTGGTATTTGTTCTGTATGCAAAGTAAACAACCATAATATACTTTAATTAATCTCTCAAGAGAGGAACCACTATGTAACATTCAATCATTGTGTCTCCACAAAATAGAATTTAATCAAACAATGTTGATACAATTATCTAATAACATTAACGAATGATATATTCGGATATAAAATATTTAACTTTATGTTTATTCATTCTATTAACCATTTGCACAGCTTGTCTAAATTTTCATTCACATAAATTTATCATATCCAATGGGTGCTCTTAAATGGACAGTGGAACAAAAATTATGCGATATAAGATGATAAATGTTAAGAGATAGGAAAAGGATGGCTTTCTTAAAGGAATGGGCTGTCTCAGGGGAAGGTAATTCACAAAAATCTAATAAAACATCAAAATCAATCAATTTCAAAATATTTTACTTGAATACCTCCTTTTATTAAATTTAACGTTAATATTACTAAATAATATTTCATTGAATTTATTTTAGAACAAGACTTCTTGGTATAAAGACGTTTCAGTCAAACAATTAAGTATAAGAATAAAAAAAAAATAAATTGCTAAATACCTGATTTCTCTTTTAATTAATACCTCATTCCTCTTCGTTTACCTTTTCTTGTTATTTGATGTATATGTTCTCAAAGCATAAAAATGTAACATATAAAATTTACATTAAAATTTAAAATCATAGGTCACAATAACTTTACCACATTGCAAATATGTTACACGAACTTACATTATCCAAAATATACCACATATATCAATTACAAATAAATATATTTTTCATATTGTAGTTTATTGAATGTTATTATAACTACAACAGCTATAATTCTTGATATATACATATATACTAAATTTATTTACCAAGGATATAAAAAATTTTTATGCTTCAGTGTCTTATTCGTACATGCTCTTGGTTAGATGCTCTTTGAATTTGTACACTTTACCCAACTTATCCTACAAAGAATAATAATACTTATTAGTATTACAATCTCATATTGTGGTACAGCAGTACTAAGCAATGTACTTCTTAATCATAGAAGATTAATGAAAATAATGAAAATAAAATATAAACCTATTTGACTACAAATATCAATGACAATATATTGTTAGCAAATTATGAGCTTATTATCTCCCTATTGTCACATCAATTTTATATTACTTTTTAGAAACCTCTTTATTAGTGCTGATGGATTAAAATAGTTGAAATTCAATATTAAAATTCATCAGTCTTTTATTTGACTTGCTAGTTACATTGTTGAGTTAACATTAGGTACCAATTTTTTCAAATAGTGATATATTATTACTTAATAAAACATATACAAATAATACAAAATACAAATTCAGTGATTTTGGGAAATTACATCAACAATTGCAAAGAAATCAAACACATACTAAGGACTTTAAAAATTAAGTGCATTTCTTAAAATAAAAGATACAAATCTCTTCGATTCATGAAGGACTGAAATTTGAATAAATTATTACATAAAGTAGTAACTATACAATTTAATGAAATTAAAGAAGATTTTATAAATCATTTTGAAGACATAGATAACATTGATATGTTTGATGATTTTAATAATAAATTTAAAGAATTCATATCTTTTCTTGCTTATTACAACTTTTTTTACCAAAATTCTTTTGAGCTCATAATTCACGATAGCTACACTTCGGTACAACTTGTTGTAATGAACTATTAAATATTATGATGATAGAAATGTTTTTATACATTACCAGTTCTATTTTACGAACGTAAGTTTCATCAGGGGGATACAAATAAGGCATTGTACTAAAGCGATATCTTCGATAATCGAAAGTTGTTGTATACATCATCCAGCCGACCCACACCGTCGCTATAACAGTTAGCGGTGTAAACTTTTCAATCATTTTTAAATTTTATACTTCAACTTTTCTATATAACTAGGTTAAGAACACGTAATATTTAACAGTGATAAGGCTACTGCTCTACAGTGCTGCCATACCAGCAAATTACGTAAGTCCCTTTCTGATTTTACATACCATATTTTCAATTGGCTGAATTATTATCGAGTTTATAGCTTATTTTCGCACAAAAGAATGATTTGTTTTTAAAAATAATACACAGGCGTATTTAATTAAATACATTCTATAATGTTTCATTAACCGAGGTACGTGATAACCAAATAAGTGATTTTTAAAACATTTTCAATAAATTTCACAATTTATTGTTTGATTTGAAAGAAATCTTTATTGTCGTCAATAACTAAATATATAAATATATAAATAAATAAACAAATAAATAGATAAAAAGATAACTGGGCAAGATGGTTCCTACAAATACATTTGTCAAATCAGAGCAAATACGGTAACATGATACATTGAATATATAGAAAGGAAAAAGACATCATATATTTTTATTCTATATCTTTCTTTCTGATTATATTATTTTTTAATTTAGCAATTTATGATGCATATATATACATAAAATATATTAGACTTATAAATGCTTAAGTACGCAAATTATTTTATCTTCTCACAAAATTAATATGTATATGTGGAATTATCGAAATCGAAAGCAGATGGCAGCACCAATATCCAAAGAATGAAGCGGTACGATGAAGAATGTCAGTCAATCGTTGACTGTGACTGTAGGAGGACGGTACGCTCCGCAGTCGTGTGCTATCTGAGTATAAATCGGGATTGGTTGATGGTTCTCCCGTAAGCCCCACCTACCAGGTGGTCGTTCGAAAGTGTAGTTGTGTAGTTTCTTACAACGAAACGACGGGCGCTGCTCTCTCCTCGACGTATCCAATCGCGAGAAAATCTGAAATGAGACGTATCGGTGAGCTAATATGTGACGGTTGAGAGAAAACGAGGACCAGGAACGTGTGAGAGGGTGGTTTACGCGCGGGTGCTACCACTTTCGAAGCGTGACGAAGAAAACGGACCACGTAAAGAAGTGGCAAAGGTGGAGATCGTGAAAAAAGATACGCGTCGAGAAAACGAAGGAAAAACGCGTGTGTGCCAGAGCTACGTGCAAAAAGAATCCTCTATTTCGGGGGGGGGTTGTATATATCTTTCTCTCTCTCTTTGTGTCTCTCTACTTTCCTCTTTTTTTTTTTTTTTCTTTCTTTCTGTTTCTCTCCATCGTTACTCCGATTTGTTCCGAGTGAAAGTATCTATCTCGTTGCGGCAAGTGTTTTCTCACCGCGTTGTATGCGTCGTTCTCGTATCGCGGAGTAACAAGTAAAGGTAAAAAAAAAGTGCTACGTTTAACTAACAAGGACGTCAGCTGTGTGCGCTTTTACGAAGGGGACGTGTGCGAGAGAGAACCCACTGTTGAGAGACAGAGAAATGGCGGCGCTGGCGGCAGGTGTCCAGTATGGTTTGTCGTCGCATAGTAATTTTCACGAAAACAAGTCCCTGATCTTCGTGAAACTCACCGACTCGGCGCAACGTGCCATCGAGGACTTCCTCAGAAATCGGGTAAGTAAATCGTACTCTTATTTCGTCCCATTCTTCGCCATCTCTTTTCCTTATGTACAGGCTAGGAATTGCGAGCTCGTGTGCGTATATATGTATGTATATACGTGCAGATGTGTGTGTACGTACGCGGCTCTGCACGCGTCACGAAGCAGTCATGTGTGCGTACATGTGTCGTAATGTCGTGCCGAGGAAAGAGACACTCGATCGTCACTTACTCGCCATATTTTGTATGGTATTTCGTTACTACATGATCAAAAAATTGTCATGTTTGCTTGCAGAAATTACCGTAAAACGTTATTATTCGAAACATATTACAGCATCGGTGAAAACACTAGTAAAAAGATGTTGGAATCGAGAGTTAACCCAGGCCACGTTGGCTCGTTAGCAGCTGCTTACTGCTCTACGTTTTTTCTTCCCTCTTAGCCCTTCCGTATGCGATTGACAGAAAAATCGAACGCGATTCAATTTAAAACGATTACGAGTGTTCTTTTCGTCGTGTTAATTTGTTCGACTACATCGTTACTCTATATCCGTATGGTTTGACAACGACATTACGTAATAAGAGAACTGACAAGGCAGTTCACTTGCTAGATTCATTTCCAGATTGCGGCTAAGTTTATTAAAACGAATGTTTTGTCCGCTTGCATATTTTAATTTTGATTTAAGAATTCATTAAAATAATAGCGTTACTTTTTTGCCATTGCAAAACGTGAAAATCGATGAATCATCTCTTCCATTTACAGTAATGCGAAACGTATAGTACATTTTTCTTTCGATTTTCTTTATCTCAGCCCGATATTATCGTAACCAATATCTTAGAATATCTTTCGCTTCGCTAATCGATGGTATTTCGTGCTTTCGTAGAGGTTATGTTTGATCACCATCTGTGTTCTTGTTAAGGCATTGCATCCATATTTATCTGTTTCGTGGCAATTGTTTAGTGTATAGAAACAAGAAAATAGAGAATAGAGAAACGAGACGCGAGCATGTCGCTACGATTACAAAAAATATCGTCACAACTTGGACGATTCTTGCACCACCTGACATAAGTGTTCCAACCTCTTGGACGAGATTCGAAAGTAAAGTCGTCGAAGGGGCGTATGCCTTTCGTCAAAATACATCGATGCTAAAGCAGATTGCGTTGCAATATGCATGTAACGCTTTGACACACACGTATTATTAATATATACATAGACGTGTAAAGCAAAAATTGGATCAAACGGGCGAAATAAAAGATGATGACGTGAAAATGTCTGCATGCGAGTTTTGCATGATTCACAGTTTGCCACAGGTTCCTCGTAGCTTTCGATCGCGCGTTTTTTTAAACTTGTTCGAGATTCGACTCGATTAACGCAATTTCAGGAGTAATTTTGCGCTTCAAAATCTAATTCACGTCAATTGCACGACAAATCTTTCAAGCTGTTAAACTAGAATACGAATCTTCTCTTTCCATATGTTACCCTTGTCGTTTATGAGTTCGACGATTTATCGCCGATGCGTTGGTCGAATAGTAGATTATTTTCGTGTTTTCTTTATCTCCGACTAGGAAAACTACGACGTTTCGTGATGTTAACGCGTGTAACTATATATTATCCAACATTTTCTTCGCGAATCGAGTACGTCACTCGTTTGAGATTCATATGCTGTGTTTCCTTTATAAGTTGAATATTTTCATTTTTTAATTTTTCTACAGATTATAAATCAAAATAATTGTGTACATTTTGATTAACTCTGCATATAATTGGAATACAAAATATTATTTTATTAATTTCATTTCTTGTATTTTCGTTCGCAACGAACACCGCGTAATTAGATCATCTTTTCGAAGAAAAGAAATTAAAATGATCTGTTAAGACAGAAATAATTAATAATTAATTCGATTTTATATTTAAGATGAAATTTTACTTCGTAGGTGCAAACGACCTGAAGGCCTATAAGCAGTAATAGTGTGCACGAAGAATCCGCGAAATTGCGATCGGAATGCTGTAAAGCGTTTATTCGTTCCACATCAGGAAACGATTATATTATGCTCGTTGGCTGCCATAAATTTACTCATAGCGTGTCCTTTCGCGCGGATAAATATTTGCTTTTCGATATTCATTGATGTAATTTCAGCGTAATATTTCGAGATTTGGATAATTGATTGCAGCGCCAGTAATAACGTATTTTATTTTAATTTGTTCCATCGATTCCGCGAATTTATAGCGAATTGGAGCGATTTCGACAAAGTTGCATTGTTCACCTGTTGAATTTTATTATTATTATCTTTTTCTTTTTTATAAACAAATTGCCATCTTACATCGGCTGAATGACATTTACATTCTTAATATTGCTTAACTTTGTTTACTTTTAATCAATTGGAAACTGTGAGGTGTTTCTTTCTTTTTTTTTTTTTTCAACGCTTAATTAGGTGTTTCTGTAATTCTTTTTTTTTTTTGTAACCGATTTCGACGAAAAACTAAAAATTCTCATATAGGATCGCAGAGATCTTTTATCTGTAAAAGAAAAATCTATGATCTACAATTTCTAACTGTTTCCATTTACTGATATTACATAATTGGTGAATTATTGTTCCATATGGTTTCGGTTGGTGGAAAATGGAACGGTCTCGAACGAAATGACCAAGGAGACGAGTCGTTCGATCGAATAGAGAAAGGCGCGATGGGACGCAGAAACGTGGCACGTGTTCGAATCTGCCTGATTCGGGCGTAGTTGCATAATACTGCGGCCAAGTCTCCCACACTTATGGTTGAGGACACGCTATCGAGTAGGGAAAATGGAAACGGCTAGAGCAAGACGGTAAGAGAACGGTGTTATAGATGGTAGGTAACAGAACGGAGACTTTGTGCGCTAATGACAAACGACACTGACGTTGAAAATAGGGACTCCGTCAGCAACGTTAATCAACCTTCTTTTATACAGTTGGATAAATTTCTTACGGATTATTGGATAAATTAATCGAATAAATCAGATTTTAAGCTAGATTCTTCGTAGTTAGATTCGCTCGTTAGTTTAAATGATAGCTTTATTTGAAAGTTGGAGGAATTATGCCTGAGTTGGGATTATTATCGAAAATGTTAAAACATGGAGTTAAATTTGAATGGTGAAAGCAAAGTAACGGATTTACATTGCTGAGAGTATTCGATATTTCAACGCAATTAAGTAAGTTTCACAAACGCCAAATTTGTATTTCTTTTCTAAAATCTCATCTCATTTTCGATGGACATTAAATTTCTAATTCGTTGCTTCGTCAAAAATTCCTTCGTTATTAAGGTAAACCTCGGTATACAAGAAGATACGTTGGAAATCTTTAGAAATTTCAGTTTCCTCTTCGACTAAGGCAAAAATATCGATTCGCTGTTTTCTAAAAATTGCCTCTGTTATTATTTAGAGAAAATTGCTGGATCGTAATTAAGTTTCAAAATTATTCGATTGCTCAGATTTCACGCTTAAAGCTGGCGTTATAAAAATAGCACTCTCTTATTGTAGTCTCAAGCTATTTTGTTGAGCTGATGCTTCTGGACTAGGAAAAAGGAGTATGGGTTAAAGGAGAATGTATGTGTCAGGGTTCTTTAAAAAGCGACGTAAGATTCACAGGCCTTCCGGGCTAAACTCTCCCAGAGGCCGGTTCGGTTCTGGTACGTGGCACATAACCCCATAAGAAAAGAGGCGTGGGGCCCTCTTTGAGTAGCACAGCTGTTCCTCGAAACTTGAATAACGATCCGGGGGAACAGGCCGCGCCGACGGCTGGAAATTTTACAAACCAAGAATAAGTATTGCCTCTGAGCGTGATTCGAATCAAGGTGTCGTGAAATGGTCCCTGGCATTAACCGGTTGCCGAGCCTATTCACCGGCCAATCGTTTTCTTACAACCTCGCATTAATACAAAGTAAGGCTACTGGTTGGTCCAAATAATTAGATGCTTCTAGTTTCTAGCGTTTGAGGAAAATTAATTCTGCAAGGAGGGAAATATTTGTAGAGGAACCTAGAGGGAAATATATGAAGAGGAATCTATGTAAAGCATTGGAAGAAAAGGATGGTTTAGAAAATTTGTAATCGAGCTGACGTTTAGTATATAATATACATATCATTATATACATATTTATATATCTATAAAAATTACGAATATCAAATCTCCTTTTATTGTCTTTGTGGCTACGTATTAATAATATGTCAATATTAATTTTTATTTATATCTAAACTTGATCATACGCATACAGTTAGCTATTCTACTTTCATCGATCTTCATTATAATTATTTATGTATAGTATATTTAAAAACACATTAACGACTGCGTTTACTCTGCTGTTAACATGCAATAAACATATACAAACATGTCACTCTTCTCCGACGAATAACCTTCCTCTACAACAATTATCCTTCCTCTAGCATTAATAAATTCGTCGGTACAAAAAAAAAAAAAAAAGGGAACACTTTTCTCTTTAATTCTCTCCTTTCGATACGTCGATTTCTCTGTCGAATGGTACCGAAGCTTGTTCCTTCAACTTTCCCCTTTCGCCTGGAATTGTCCTCGTCATGTTGATCGTTCGACGAGGCCACGCTTATCAGACCCGCGATTAGGTAACACTATCCGCGGTCGAAGCGCGAAGTTTAACGACGCCGTGGCGCATGCACGGAACGCGACCCGGACATGAATGTAATTACGCGCGTCTCAGTGTCGTTACTGCGTAAAGGAGAAGGAGCACGTGTCCGCTTACTTACGCACGGTCACACGCTACGGAATACCATGGAATCGGTGAATCTAGAGTTCGACTCGCGATCCGCGGCAAATTGCCGCAAGTGAAAGTGAGCGGCCAAGATGAATCTCAGGAGGAGTACATATTTCAAGAAATAATGTCAACGGTCGAGAGCCTTGAAAGTGTCTTCCAACGAACCGATCTTTTGATCCTCTTTTTCTCGTTAGTTTCTTTGTATTAAAATCGTTGGTGAAACTTGTAGATTTTCTGCTTTTTTCCTTCCCCCCCCCACCCTTTCTTTGCTTTTTTCTTTTTTTCCTATTTAGGTTTGATGGATCGCGTAGGATAAGAGTGGATAATGTGAATCTCGAGGGAATCAGTTTTTAGATTTTTCGGTCGATCTTCTTTTCGTAAATTTTGCTAATACGTACGATTGAGTTAGACTCGATGAATGTTATTTGTATATTCTTAGAAAGAATTTATATTCTCGTTAGGGATCTTCCTATTTGAATTACCAGTTAGAATGATTATTTTCTAAAAAAAAAAGCTGCTATTTTTATCAGCTTTGACTTGTAAGTAGCGTACGAATAGAAATAACTTGTTATAATTCATCTAGAACGCGTTAAGTTAATCGATTCATATTGGTACAGATTTTTCTTAAGGGGATTTCCTATATGGTTTTACATACATAATGTTTCATACATATGTAGATACATGTATGTACGATTGAACTGTATTATGCGTTTATACATTCATAGCGCGATTAGAAAGGAAGCAATGCACTCTAACACGTAACACGTCTGTTTTAATAAAACTCGAAGGGTGTTGTTGTAGAAGATTCTCATTCGTCTATCGTCATTACGAATGCATTGCGTGTTTCAATATGTATAGTCAGATTCCTCGAAGTCGATACTCGATTTAAGTAGCCTTAAACCAGTACATATCGTTAAATGCTTCTCCTCCATATCGATATTAACCGATTGAATTTAGAAATAACCAGATTTATTTCACCATAACGTACCCGGGAAGCTACCGGATAGTAGAATTGATAAAAGGTAATCGTCAAGATCAAAATTGAGTATGAAAATTAAGGTTCGATAAAATAAGACATACAACGCTAGGACATACGTTTTGTCAATGAAATTAATTTTGCAGGTAAATAGAATATCGTAGAGTAAAGAACGCTATTAACGTGGACGAGTTCGGATGCTAATAACTACCGAGATAAGAGAAAGGCATTTAATGAATGAAATTTTTCGCAAATCATCAACCACGCTCGTAACGCATATTATTCACACTCGTTCGGCATCTCATTTATACTTGCGCTATTAGTCGATATTTTAAGCCTTCAAAGAATATCTCAATAATTAATAGATTTGGAATCCCCGTTTCTTAATAATTTTATATTCGTCATTCTAATACGATATAAAATGCACTCAGATACTATCGTTGATTATGATTGTTATCTAAATTAAATCGTTATATTATGTTTAATGAACGTACCACACGTACATACTTGTCTTTTCTTCTTTCTTTTTTTTCTTTTTTTTTCTTTTTTTTTTCTTTTTTTTTGTTTGTTAATACGTATCATACGTACGTATGCAATATTTTACCATAATTTTATCATTCGTATTCGTTATACGTATTTGTTATACATATCAGTAGCGCTTTGCATAGTCATAGCTTCAACAACCACTTGACTGACTTTCTCACAAAGAAAAGGTTAAAATAATAGAATTGAGCGATTCGTCCTGTAGGTATACACGTATCCTCGGTGAAAAACAAGCGTTCAATCTGAATGTACATATATTTGTACTTAGAAGAATGTCAAATATGTATGTACAATGTCCTCCTACGATGAATTTTCATAAATATAAAAGTAATAAAAAATGTATAATAAAAATAAAAAAAGTATAAAAGTATATAAAATAAATCTCACTTTCGCTCACTAGGATATTGCACGTAACCCAACGAATTATCGTATCATGTTCGTATTAACGTGGAAACCGCCAATGGATTTAGGGGATCAATGCTTTTTATTTACTCTGCATCGCAAATGAGACGAATCGAACCTCCTACTGAACGTTAGTTCGCCGATTGTTTGCAGAAATCGATTTTGATCGGTAACGCGATTGTTAATTTGGAGCGTGTGTCGACGAGAACGCGCGTGCAGATCGTCGGTCGTCTAAAACGACCGATCGTCGATAGCGAATAGTCGGAGATTCGGAAAAGGAAACGAGACGCTTGGAGAGTTCATGACACGCCATGCAAATTTATTCAATCGCGAAGTACACGCGAGGAATCATCGTTACGTGTTGTCGTTACGCAATTAAACAAAATCGATGCAGATCGAGCGATATTAAGTCGCTCTTTGCGATTCAAATGGCGTTTGCTTGGTATTGACGTTGACTCGTCGACGATTTGTAAAAGTTTAGAAATCTGTGTAGATGGGCGAAGAGAACTTGACAGAGATTGTTCAGAATTTTTGAAAGATATGCAAGAATTTTCAAAAAAAACAGTCAATTGTAATTTGCAACTTTTTCGCATTGCCATAGCTTTCATCGGTTACAAATGATATTAAATTATTCAGAAATAATACGTTAGATTATTAACTGGACGTAAGATAATGATAAAACTCTGCAGAATGTGATGAATTTTATAAATATTCGTGATTTAGGATCGAATAAATTTCTCGGTTCGTTTTAGCAAATTTGTAATTTTAGTTGGAAGCGGTAGAGTGAAAGATTTCATGTAAAATTCTAGGAGCATTAGAGTGTTACGGGTTTTAAAGTACGATGTATCGTCGATAATCTGATTATGCGATTGTTGTTATTAACCTTGAAAGGACGTGTGTAGTGCTCTATTATTGTACCATGTCGAGGCGAGTGCATAAAAAGATAAAAGGATGAAAGTAAGCGGATATCTGTATCATATATTACATCTACAGTTACATCATTCTTATTAAACAGAGAAGCTGTAGAGATTTAAAAGTTTCCACATTTTCATTTCTTGAATGTTCGATTTTATCGAACAAAAATATCGTTGCATTTTCTTCGAGTTTTATTAGCAAATTTGTCAGAAATAGAGAAATTATTTTTTATAATTCGGACAATTATATAATAGCGAGTATATAAATAGGAAAAGTTTCTAAACCAAATTTAATGCTACAAAATCAATTAAATACATAAACAAAAATTCGAAAGTTGTAACTACATTTACAGTGTAATAAATCAAAATAAAAAAAAAAAATATCTTCAAATATCATCCTATATCATAGTGAAAGATAGAAACAAATATTTTCATAATATAGTTCCCAACCTGTCGAGCTATTCCAATTTACCGAAAGCTATCTATCCTCGTTGGAAATTCTCACTGAATAAATTGGTATCAAGATACCGTTACGAGTAGCTAAAAGGTGAGTCGAGCGCTTAAATTGTATCGAATAACGATAGAAAGTGAAGTTGCTCGTCAAGTTCGTTTGTTCGACCTGAATCGCCTAAAACGATACCTACTTTGGAAACGAAGCATGGCTTCCACCTGCCGGTTTCGTGCATTCGACGAGATTCACATAGAAATAAGGGCCAGTCTCTTTCTTAGGGATCACGGTATCTTTCTTTTCCATCTGTCGATCTTCATTTTATTCAATTTCACGTACCTTGTCCGACCTTTCTTTCTTATTTCTCGAACGATTTTGGTCAACTTGCTTTGAATCGCCAAAAAATATGAATGAAAGTCGAACGAAGATACTCCGTACTCTACATGTACCAACTTTCTACTTTACTTTCAGACTTGGATCGATCAAAGTAACGCGTTAAAGATAGTTTGTTTACGTAGAATGAAGCAAAGCAAGGAAAAGATAAGAAAATATATGGTTTCGTGTAATGATACTTTACAGGACATTAGCATAAATAAAATGGAATAACAGGTTGAAGATGACGTAATGTGGTTTTCTGTTGGGTTGGCAACTAACAGACGCAATCGCTTAGGTGCCAACCCAATAAATGTGTACAGACGTTCGATGTACGTGTGGTGTTAAAACAGAGATAGAATATAATTTATTCGAGATTTCCTTCACTCTACCATATGAATTTCGCTTATACGTAAAATTTCTACTAACGCTAATATACGATAAAATGAGCCACTTGGTTGACAAGTGAATTAAATCTTACGCCACTGAACGTTACTACGCCACTGAATTGAGCTTACGCCACTCGCCAAATGAGAGGCTCGGATGATGTTGTGAAAAATAAAAAGTACATGTTTTCAACGATTGACAAAGATCAAAGTTACAAACGACTACTAACTATCAATTCACGATTACACATATTTATTCATTTATGCACTCTGTCAATTATTTATAACTTCTAATGCTATGCTTTTTCGAATATTCAAAGTTGTCGCATTAACAAGTACAATATCTTAATTTTAATAATTAATAAAAACGATATTTTGTTTTTTTTTCGCGTTAGAGCAACGTTTGAAATAAAAACGATGTGGCGATTTAGAATTAAATTAACTGTATTTGGTATCGCGAAGAGGCGTAAATTCATTAATTCCAAAAGATATTTGTATCTTTTCGTCGAAAAGATAAGAGGAGCCCGATAACTGCAGATCGATCGGCTCTTATTATTCGCGATAATCATTCGAGTTGGAATAGATTCGTGTGCTGTGCCCGACGAATTGTATCCTCAACGAAACCACCATGACCAATAGCCGGTAGCGTTTTCACCGTCCACGAATTTCGATGAGAGCCGGAGAAATCGAGTTTCGCTACCGCGGGAATGGTATTCATGCGACGATTTGTGTTCCATCGAACCGTTCTGTTCAGGGTATTCTCACTGGGTACGCGTAAATTCACAGGGATCGATTCGTACACGAGTAGAACAACAATAAATGTGTCTTGAACAATGGGTATTTGCGGAAGACATTGTAACTGAATTGCCGTGGAAATGATTTTTAAATTGGTTATTTGTTGTCCAGATAAATTACTGTCTTCGATCATCAGATTAATTTCATCAGATTCGGATTATCTTTATCAGTAACAATTTTCGATTCTTTTTTCTTTTTATCTTTTTGAAGTTAGTTGATACTTTGAATCTATCTTGTATTCGAATCAATTTCGTTGTTAGTCACGAATTTGTCGCGTTTGAAAAAATTATTTGGTTTTTGAACGGGTAATGGACTCGTGGATAAATAGATTGAGAACAATTTTTATGGATATTTTTCTCGAAAAATTTGTAGCGAACTGGGATATACTTTGGTATTTTTTTTCAAAGATTCTTCGATATTTAATTATTAGAAATTTTTATGTGTCTCGTATACCAGTTTACTTGTTTTTAGTTTATCAGTTTTCATATACGCGGTTTTAAGATTTTAAATTATTACATATTTGCAGAATATCGTTCGAACGAATATCGCAAAAGTTATACCCGACCTGGAAAATTTCTATAAAATCCGTTGACCATACGGACAGTAAGAAACCCGATGGCATCCGCAAGAATTCAACGGTGCCAATTTGGAAGATTTATTCATAGAACGTACACGATAGATGAATACCTTTGTTTATACATTCTTTCAACGCGATGATTTTTATTTTGTGTGCAAGTCACGCGTGAAAACCGAGGAACATCAATTTCTATCGAGCCGTTTACGGTTCGATGCGTTTTCCCTGTTTCCTCGTCGAACATACTCGGAAAAACATTGCACATTGACTTACCTATCTCTTGCGGCTTAAGTAAAAAATATGTCGAAAATAAATTTCTTTGCTTGCGTCAATCTTCAGATATTCTGGATAGTGATATTTCTTTAAATACCTCGTCCAAACAGCTTCGATCGTAAAAATTCCTAAACATTCCAACATTTTTCTAATAGGTTTCTTATAGAATTATGTTAGAAGACCTAAAATCCTACATCATTTTCGAGAGTGAAAATCTGAAGCTACTCGTATCGTTTGAAAACATTCTCGAAGAAACTTTGTCAAAGCAAATAAAACAAGGTAAAATTAATTTCTTCGTAAACAAATTTTATACAAGTTTAAATTATCTTCTTGTAATATCGTAAGCGATATACGTCAGAGCAAAGACAACACAAGATATGTTTCCGTTCGTTTCGATCACGGAAACTTCGAAATGTTTTAAATCAGTGAAAAATCACGTCTAAAGAACTGGAAGATATAAAACAAACTAAATTCTCTATTTTAATGGCGAACAAACTCTAACTGGGAAAACATCTTTGTAAACGTGCATCTTTTCATCCCAATCTTTGTATCGCCAATTTCCAAATTTCTTCATCGATCTCGATCGTTTCGCTTCGATCGAGCGCACAAACTGCGAGTCACCGCGGACAAACATGGCCAGGAATCGGAAAAATGCGCATCGATAAATTTGATGAATGTCCGCGCGAAGCGTAATACGGTCGGTATACGCAGGCCACGCGAAATAATCCGTGGAATGCGTGGACCGGCTCGTATATACTATTTACGCACGTCGAAGCATCGTTGCATTGTATCGTTCGCGGTCTTTGTGTCTATAAATTCCGCGTAGTCGCCGCGTAAAAGCGCAGTAAAAAAGGTGCAAGTGCCACGGCGTGGAATGCAGTTGTAAAGCTCGTGCTCGCGCTGAAAAAGATCCGCGACTTCTTTATTCTCTCCGAGACTGTTTCTCCGTCGCAAAGTTGCACTCTCTCAAAAGAATCCTTCTATTCGTTCAGATACAAGCATCGCCCTGTTCTCTGTACGTAAAATTTCTCACTCCCGCTCCTATGGTTTAGAAGACGAATTTTTCAGATCTGGGCGAAACGTGTTTTTCCTGTCTACGTGTTTCGTCTTCCTGGTAAAATCTCTTCAAAGAAAAACTGTTCTAGGAGACACGATAAGTCAGGCGAACGACGTATTACGAAATTTTCCTGTAGCTATTCTTGTTGCATTTTAAGGTAAGACGCCGCAGGTATCTGAAGGCTTCGGGATTTAATAGACCCAATTTTCTTGGGAAACATTCTACATAATATATCTTATGAGAAGTGAATAAACGTAGGTTGGAAATTACCGTGTTACTTTGTAACCGTACATTCCAATTTTGTATTCCAAGTATAGGTATTTTATAAATATTCGTAGAAAGGCTCGTGTTTAATTTTTAGTTTGCCAAAGAGTTTTCGATTGTTCCATATGAGTATCTTATATCCTCTGTTTCGTAAGATAGTTATATTTAGATTTGCGAGGTAAATTATTACTCTCAGAAGCTGATCGTAGAATCACAAATAACTTCGGTTCCATCTGTGAACGATTCTTAATACCAAACGCTAAGATAATAATAGAAAATTTGCGTAGAAATATTTGTGTCCATTAAATAATTCCAAGAGGGATGGTGTAAGAAGAAAAACCAACAGGATTACCTTCCACAAAAAAAAGTAAAAAGTAAAAAAAGAGGAAGAATACAGAGTAAAAAACAGGAATGTCACAACAGACGTAAATAACAAGCTTCCGAGAAAAATAATGTCGCCGAGTAACCTACTTAAATCCACGAAGTCCACATCAACATCTTTCAGTCGGAACTCGTTTTCCAACCGAATCGTTATTTCCAATCCACTTGGGTTCTCCTCGTTTTTCATTTTCCGCCATCTCTTGTTCTCGTCCGTTCGACTCGATTCCAGGCCAATAATCATCGTACACGCTCAAATGATTCGAAAAAAAAAATAAATAAAAATCCCGAAAATTCCATATCTACTGTTCTTACGTTCCTTAAGTTTCTCCTCTGTTCCTATGTTTCAATTTTCCGTCGTTTTTTCTCCGTGCCAGGAAATTCGAAACAGACGATTCACGTTTCCTTCTGTTCGTTATCGGCGTTTCTCGCTTGTTTTTCATCGTTCGCCTCCATCTGGCGCGGTTTGATAGAACTGTAACGCGATTGAAACTTCATCAAGGAAGCGTCCTTGCAGCTGTATCAGGGGAAAACGCGAGATTGTATGGTCCTCGAGGCCACGGTGAATTTCAATGTAATGGAAATCGATACGCTAGCTTCCAGTAACGATTAAGGAAAACGCTGCTACCGATCCTCGGAGATTCCAACGAAAATCGATCTGCTCTACATATTTGCCGCTGTTTTATTTAGATTTTAACTCTTTTTGGAAGACTGCATTCCGTCTTTCTCCGAGATCGTGAAAAACGTTTCTTTTGTTCGGTTATCGATGATACTTTTATTCGTATATTTTACAAAAAATCACTCGGACTAAGAAAAATCATAGAGTAGTCATTTTAAGTATACCGATAGTTTTCGCGTTTATATCGTAGAAATATTCATACTTGTAAAGTAAAACGTCCAATCGGAGAAAAAGAAGCTACGCAAGAAAGTGTAAGTTTCGCTTTTTAATAAATACCACGGATAATTAATGATTCAGGAGACGTGTTCGATAATTATGAATCTAAAAAGCAAAAAATTTCAAATCGACGTTCATCGAACCGTATACGTATACGTACGATCCATTTACCGTTCTTTCGAAATTAATTAAGCGAGAAGCGCGGAACATCGACGCCAATCGAACGAAGACTTCGATCGAATGGTAACTGGATCAATAGGTGAAAGTATTTTCGAGCATAGGATCCCGATGAACAGAGCGGAAATCGAGTAATCGATTGTAAAAGGTGAGCAGGACCGAACTCGATCGAAAGTACTGATTCACGTGCGAATTATACCGTGGCATAGGTCTTCTCGATCGAACGCGCATTCAAATAATCGGTGAAGGGAAAATGTCATTAATACCTGCACGATAGCTGAGACAGTACGAGCGTTGTGTATTTATTTAGCGAGCAAATGCTTTCTCCGAGGAAGGCCTGCGGGACGTCCTTTCTCTCTAAGGACGTTGGGGTGTTGTGAGAGTTCGTCTCAAGGTCGATACACTTGCGCAGATATCCGTTGATCGTTCGTACTCCGAGGATTGAAAAGAGATATTAAAAAAAAAAAAAAAAAAAAGAAAGAGGAAAACTATCAAAAAATAGTGCGGCGATTGTCAATGTACCTTCTCCTGGAGTAAAATGTTGGGAAAAATACTATATGCTTTGAGAATTGCGAATCGTGAATAGCAAGTTATACATTATATCGTAAATTATTGCAAAAGAAAAAATCGTACGTGGCAAGTACACATTGAGGAATATTTGTAGTATCAATATCAAATTATATTCACATTTGCATACGCGATGTTTTGTCCATAGTTCTTGATCGTTTGAAACATTCTGTGTATAATTAATTTCTAGAAATACCTTATTGATCCTCCAGATGTATGAAAATTTTAGATACGTACGTTTACTAGCTCCTAACTTTGCTTCGACATTTTTATCTTTTATTCGACGTGTTTCTCCATCACGTAGTTGTTTTATACGCGACTTGCCGAGGTTGCAGTTCGTTTTATAGGCGCGCAGTATTACGCAGATATTATTGGATCTATTTAAAAACTATCTAAGTCTCGTTATCAGTATCAAGAATAAGATATCTACGATAACTTTAAATATTTATACTTCAAACCCACGGAGAATATGGAAAATAACGAGTGTGCGGGAATATATGAAACGTGTCGAAGAGATCGGACGTGCTCGGAGGAAACGTGATCCGCGATTCGAGTTCGCGGTATTCGTGAGATTTTCATCGTGACAATTCGTCATTCTTAATTGAACGACTAGATATAATCGAGGATTTCGCGCAACGTAACTCAAACTATGTTACATGCTTCTCGCGTTACATGTGCCAACGATTATACATTTTTCTTCAATTCGTGCCTGTATTTTAATATTATTTAATATTATTACAAATAGTTTAGATATCGATAACTAATTCAAGAAAAGAGCTTCCTCGATTATATTTTTACAAGAATAAATTACGATATCTGCGAATCAATTCTTGGTTTGTTTTATTCAAATATTCGTGGATATTGCTTTTCGTACAACTCTGGCTCTTTGAAAAAGAATCACTTTGTGAAAAAATGCTTTGACCTGGACTCTATTTTTTCTTTTAAAATACTGTCCTTTCAAGTGGCCTTTAAGGTCTAAGGACTATCTATCCATGGTTGGTCGCGTCATGGGCTGCCGGTGATAATTAAAACACTTAATTAACACACTGCTTTTAATCGAGCTGCGATTATCGATTTAAAGCGTGCTTGTTACGCCGTACGACCTCTCTCTGACCGGATCGCGTATTTATCGTATACACACGTCCGTTCATTTTCCGATGAAACGTAATTATGCGGTCGTTTTTATGCAACTCTATACAGCGTAGAGTTACGTCGCGTCAGATAATAATCAGCGAATTTATCGAACACAGGAAGAAGATGTTTAGGATATAAAAACAGGAGAGATTCGATGGTTCATTGTCGATTAACCTTTTTTCGCCCGACATTGAAATACCTTATCAAGCGTTTATAAATAAATAAATAGACGTTGTTCCTTCCGTATGAAAGAAAAGCAACAGATTTGTTTTGCGTCTTAGCAACTTCAAATGCAATAACGCGTAAAAAGTGCGTAAATTCAAAATATCGTTCCTCGAACGATAGAAAATTCTAAAAATTCCAAATTCTTTTACAATTTGCCAGTTGGAAAATCAACAAACTTGGAAGTTTGGCAATTGGGAAATTTAAAAGTTCGAAAATTCCATAGCATAAATTGGCTATGAAAGAGGATCGTAGTAGATGAAATACTTCGTTAATGCGATTTAAGTGGTTAACGAGTCATTGAAAAATCGATTCTCGCGATAGCATCGCATAAACGAAATCGTATTGCGTGATAGGTGTCTATCTAATCTATAAATACCAGACAGTTAATTCGAATTTCCTTCCAGAAGGTTCGTTCTGATCCGCATCACGCATTTTCCCGTTATGGACGCTCTGAACGTGTGAATGCTCTGAAATAGTTTTACCACCCATCCCAATTATTTCCGTGGCGCCTCGTACGGTTCGTTTGATCGAGTGTTAACGGTGCGCGATCATCAGACGATGAAGGTTGGTAAAATTGGGCCGCATCGATATCATCGTCGCAAACGTGAAGTCTCGTCGATTTTCAATGCTGCCCCGGATCATGGAACCGTTTTGAAAGAATAATAGCTGCGGTTTTGGTGGTCTCGCTACACACTGCTTGCATTCTCTGCGGAAAATTTTAATGCGTCGGATGGGTGGATTCTGTTCGATGGTCGACATTCGTTGTGATTTTAGAAAATTACTGGGAACCTGAATTAATAGTAAATCGAGTTTCATAACTATATATAATCAACACGAAGTATCGATCAGATATTACGAAGGTACGAGATACACGCGATAAAACCTGATTAGAATTATGCACATTCGAGAAGCTACTATTCTCTTAATTGACTGAATACATTTATTTTTCCTAAATTTATCGATGAATTCACGCGTAATATATTTTCTATAAGATCATCGTAGTATAGATATTTTAGCGCGTATTCGAGATACCGTACTTTTTGCATCCATAAAGACCAATGGCTAAAATAACCGGCCGAATGAAATTCACGCGTTATGCGGTCGATCTCGTATAAGTTATTGTTAGAATTTCATTTTGTTGTATACCGAGTTCAATGTTCATATAATAAAACACTTGTTACGCCAAACGGCAATAAACTAGTTTTCTATCGTGTTCCTTTTTTCCAGTAAATGTATTCTGCGCTTTTCGCGCAACTAAAGGCTGAATGAATTGTTGTTCTTGATATTCCATCCGATACCATGTTTCAACGCTTATCGCGCTAACACGTAAAAATCTGTTGATATCTATATCGATATATAGATTATGATTTTAACGTGACAACGTCTTTGGGTGATTTTAAGTTTAGAAAACGCAATGTAGGTTAGTTGGTGTATCTTAACGAGAAAATTACGGACTAGATACGTATAATATTACTCGAGCAATACGATGGATACAAAGACTGTATATGCTGTTTATTTTGGCATTTATGCACTGATAACTTTAGCCAGGGTATATATAGTTCAATCTGATTGCATGGAATTGAAATTGAGTAAACAAAATACAAATCGTCCTGTCTATCGGAATGTCTCATTGAGAAACGTATGGGCAAATAGTTTTGCTCCCGCTAGATCTATTTTGTTACGTAGATGGCTAGGAGTAGGTAGGCTTTTTTCTTTTTTTGTATTTATGTATTTTCACGAAAACGGTAGCGCAGTATATTTCGTAGAATTTGCTTTTTATATCTATTACGCTGAACCAGTCGAGTTAAGAAACTTTCGAGATTATTGATTTAGTCGACACATTCATTAGTGCGCATAGTGCTTCCATTTAAAAGTTTTAATAAGAGAAGGTAGTTCGATAAGTTAGACGTAGCTCGCCCATTCTGTAGAATGATAGTTTGCGTTATCGTTTCAATAAATTTGTAATTACTTCGTGTTACGGATAGAAAGATTAATACACGTAGTACGTCGGATATTTATTAATAGAGCGCTTTATTGCGGTTGTTACATAAAATGCATTATTTTCTTCTATATTTTTATTTGCTATTCTTTTGATTCTATGACACGCTTCATTTGTATTAAACGCGAAACTGTAATCGTATAATTTCTATATTTAGCGATTATCTATCCCTACTTCTATATCTTTTATATCTATCTATATCGTAGATATATTTGCTATTGTTACTTTTATTTGCACAATGAAATGAAATATTGAATTTCGAACCAGGCGAAAAGATAAAATAAGAAACTTCGTATTTCTCAGAAGTTGTTGAAAGATAAGTGCAACTATGTTAGAAATTTCTCTTAATCACTTTTCACGCTCATGCTTCTGGTATAAGTCCTTCACATTCACCGAAAAGCATCGTCGCCTTCTTCGCTTTATGATCAGATCCTTCAATTTGCCATTTGTTAGCTGTATGACGCATCTATCGCCTCAAATAGTTATATCGATACCTAGTAACTCGCCAATTTCGATTTACCGGTTATCGATAAACTTTCCAAACATTCGCTGAAGCATCTTGCTGAGATCCTGAAGCCGTACAAAATTTTACAGAACCTAGAAAATTCCACATCTGTTTCTTGTTTCTACTATTTACAATAAGTTAAATACGGCGAATCTAATTACTCCGGCAGGCCATGCGCGTCATAAAACAGCACGCCACGAAGCAGCAGGTCATGCGCATCGTAAAGCAGCAAGCCCTCAAGGAGTTTTCTCGTATCGTAGCTTCGTTTAGCAAACAAAAGCAGCTACGAACAAGAGACCGATGCTTGAAATCGCGATAATTTACTGTGGCGTAGCTTGCACATGCCGAACTTCGCTTGGCTTAGCTTTAACGAATCTCTAACCTTATCGAGCCGTAGGCCCAGGCGTAAATTTCTATATCGTCTCGAAAATACGTTACTGTTAACAAATCCCAGAATCTCTAGCCAATTTCTCTCTAAATCTCTCGAAAGCCAATATAATTGTAACTACCTATGAGTATATCGTAGGAATAATGTTATTACTATTATATTATATTAATAAAAACAGTTGGTTCTTGGTTTGTGCAATTACCTCGAGCACACTCGAGGAAATGTCGTTCGCAGAATATTCTTCGAAATTCCTGGGAGGAGATTACGTGTAAAATCGGCGCATTAAATTAGGCGCGGAGAAATTAGGCGATTAAACGAGAACAGAGAGAGGGTGAGGTATTTATGGAGAAACTTTTGATCGACGCGATCCCTTCTAGAATTTTTCGTGCGTCGGATAGAACGAGATTTTTCTTTGATATATCGATAAGACGAATTTCTTGCCCCACGCGGATTGTTTCTCGTAATCGAACGCGGAAAACGAAGGCACGCGTGCAAGCCCCCGGGTCGATCCACGCTTCCGGCTTTCGATGAAAACAGGTCGGACATGCTCGAAGAAATTTCTTTGAGATGATTTACGCGTTAAGGCCGTTGGACCACCGATGGAAAGTCACGGTTTATGTCGTTGACTTTAATGCACCGTCTCTGACCGCTCACTTAGCATTTTTTCGCCATCGATGAAAGTTCTCTCTCTCTCTCTCTCTCTCTCTCTCTCTCTCTCTCTCTCGGTGATTTATACGATGTGTCACGGCGATGGTCGATTTGATAATCTTGAGAATCCATTCAAAAAATTCTCTCATCCACCGAATCGTCTCTCCAAAGTATCTTGAAATCGTTCTTTCCGTATAATTATGTTGGAAAGTTCTTTTCCGAATATAATTTCGGCCAGTCTTTCATTTCGAAACATTCTTAATCGCTTCAAGATGTCTGTAATTAGTCGAATCAGACAAAAACTGCTAGAAAAGTTAAATTGTTGACTTTCACATGGTGGAAAGCATAATTGTATATATATATATACAGCATCTATGTACGATATATTTAGATACATAAAATCTACGTATTGATAATAGAAACATGGAAACATGTTTTGCAAAGAAGGCATAGTACACTATAAAATTTAAAAACAAATTTTACGGAAAACATTTAATTAATTAATAACTCGTTTAAGTATATCTATTATGTAATTCGAGTTTTTCAGAATTCTGGGGCTCAAGATTTTTTTAATGTACAAACGAAACACATAAGCATGAATTAAATTCATGCCAACAGACATTTGTTTCCGGATTTTTACAATTTTTTTTTACCATTAATCTTAGGATTATTTCTTATAATTTCTTACTTACGCCGTAACCAGAATTATTTTTCTTTTAGCGAGCTTCTTGTACTTTTGTGTAATTTGTAACTTATTGGAAATCTTTGGACCATTCAAGGTCTCTGACCACTGTTACTTCCACTGTGTATTATATATTTTGTCTGGAAGGCTTGGAGACGGCTCCTCCCTAAATTCGTCTAGAGACGATCGAAGCAAGTAAGGAGATTGTGAGAGAACGAAACAACAGAGCATTATAGACGCGTTATTAACTGAAAATGTCATCTAGAGAATATCGTACGTGGCATTTATTGCTTTAAATACTAGCAAGTTTTAACGATCAATGATCGATAAATTACATGCTATCGTGAAAGAATAGGCTAACCTTTCGATGCTAAATCGTCGACGAAATAAAATTGAAATGAAATTGCAGGAAAGAAATGACTAAGGCACACGAGTTTGACGAACGAATTGCGATAGTGACGAATCTATTTCAACTCTAAGAAACATTTCTAATATCTTACATATAATACACTGCTCGTCACAACTGAAGAGGATCGTCTTTCCCTCCACTTCGATATCATTACAATCGTACTCGATCATTGTCAAGTCATCGATTCAATTAATCACAATTAATTACAACAAAATACATTTCAAATAATAACGTATCAATCCATTGAGCTTATAGAGCGTTGCTTCTCTTTCGTTGGTGAAACGGTATTATCTATAGCAATGATCCTTTTAATTGTTTCCAACAGTGTTTATTATTTAAAACAAGGTAAATCTTTAGGACAAAGGCAGTGCGTGCTCCTAACTACGCATCGAAATATATGCATCGATCCATTCTCAAAAAGATAGAGAAATAAATTAAACACGTAACTGCGTCTCAAGTGCATATCTAAGAATAATACCAAGAAGCTCTCTATGAAAGAAAATCAAATGCACCAGCTGAATTGCTTACTCGATTGCGGCAATTAATAAATTGTCACGACAAGAATCGCGTTGTCCTCGACAGCAGTAGTCGGTAATAATTTTTTGTTGTCTTTTGGGGACAACGTTGGTCGCTAGAAGAGTCCGGGATTATCCGGGAATTCCGACGTAGGATTTACGAACCGGACTATAAATCGCGCAAGAGACGCGCCATAAGGTTGGATTTTACACGGAATAACGGAAGCTACGCGAGCAACAACCGAGTTCGTTGGAAGAAGAAATGCGCCCATCATTGATGCACTTTGCGGACGCGCATTGTTACTTGCTGCCATTTCACGAAGAATAGCGTGTTGGGTCGAAGATCACAGGTCGCCTTTCGTGTGTATATATACATATATATATCGAATCGTTACTACGAACGAAAACTAAAAAGAAAAGCTACGAATCGGCTATTGTTGAACGATGTTTCTCGCTGCCTGCACTGGTTTAGCTTCTGGAAGAATTTTATCTCGCGAGTTTGCTTTCAAACAGTAAGAGACACTTTCGACTGTTCTATGTATACGAGTGTTAGACGCAATCGTTAAAATGGGTCGTTGGTGAAAGATATTTTGGAAATTATAAGATTTATATTTTGTAAGTTTCGGTTTCAGAGGAATTTAAGAGAATATTCATATGGTACACGTTATATGGTACAAGTAGAGGTATCTGAAGAACGTGGATTGTACAGTGGATGCAATCGTTAAGCTGCTTGTTACGGGTATTGAGAATATTTTGGAATCTCAGCTACTGGAACCGTTTAGAATGCGTAATAGGTTGAATCGTTCAGCTGATGTATTAATTAAGAATATTTTGAAATTTCAGGCGAAGAGCTGTATTTAATATTTCCATAGAAATAGGATATAAGAATGTAAGGAACCTGCATATGTAATGCCTGCTATAGTAATCTACGTTTACGTTTACGCCTTCTATATTACTTAAAGTCTACCTTACGTTTATGGAGTAATAAACTTCACTCGTTAAAAGTTTTGATCTAAGCTCCTTAGCTTCGTTCGTAGCTGATAGTTCGTAGCTTGATACTCTAATGTTTGAATCGGTTAAATCAGATTCTATTTCTATCCATACTTGCGTGGTATTAAAAAAAGATAAAGATTCGTCCTTTTTTTTTACAAGGATATATAAATTCCATTAGAGAAAGTTAACTCTCCTGTATAGTTCTTCCTTTCTCCTTTTTCTTTTTTTTTTTTTTTTTAATCGGAACGTAGATTATCATTAGATATTAGCTTTTACCTATACTTGAGCGCAGCTCAAAATATCGTCTATTAGATCGATGGAAAATTTGCTACAAACGCGCGTTCAAATTGGAAATTACTGCTCGCGACGAATTTCGTTGCAACGAAGCCGTGAGAAGAAATTGCCGATAAATTTTGCAACATCCTATTAACACAGTTTCAATTTCATCGTTATCTCCGAAGGAAATCCGTTTCAGCGTCCGTTAACTCGATCTAAAACACCGGTCACTCCGTGTCACTCGTACGGAATATCGCAGATATAACGGTGTCAAAGAGAGTCTAATTTATTCGACATCACGGAGACGTTTCATCGTCGCGGAAAGCCGCGATCGTGAAACGGGAATGTCGATTCAACAGGAACCTCCTTGAATTCCATTGTTTAGAAATTGGACTCGGTTAAATAGTCGTTGAAAATTATTGGAATTTCAGGAATTTCGATGCCTGCCGCTAGCTTTCCCGCCTTTGTTATCTCATCAATGCAAACATTCTCGCAAATTCATGGCAAATTGAGCGAGATATTGCCGGAATTCGTGTTCTTGCCCATTTAAGGTTAATTACTAGCTTTTGTTGGAAAGTCGTGATTCGTCATCAACTAACGTTGATTATTGTTTCATTGTTTGATACACAGAAACTTAGAAACAAGTTTCAGGGGATTGATTAATAGTGAGTAAGCTGGTAGAGAGAATGAACGTTGATAGTAGGATAATCGAAGAGATAAAATGGCAGAACGTGCCCATAAATGGTTTATCAGTGTGTGCATCGATGTAAACATAATCTCTTGTAAATCACGTCTAATATTGTGGTAGATACGGGAAATTTATGATATTTTCTTGTAATGGTGGAAGAATTTTTCCTGTGACAAGTAGTCTCTGAGTGTAATAAAAAATAAAACAAGATAGGATATGTGTGTTTGAAATAAAAGAAAAAATTAATTGTAATACGAAGAAGAAAATATAGCATAAGCCGTAAAGAAATCGTTTCTCAGATATCGACAATGATTAAACACAATTCCATTAAATAGTACCTACAACTTTTTCTATCAACCTGAAAAAAGAAAAGAAAAGAAATATATCACGCGATAATAAAGATATATATTTGCCTGATCAGCTGTGTAATTAACGATCGGTGTTGATCTATCACGGCATGAGAATAGATAACGGCACGAGACGATAAACAAAACGAGTATATCGATAACGCAACTTTTTTTAACTCCCATAGGAATCAAATGTATTTCTAATGTAACTATTAAGACAGCTTGTAAATATTCTCAAATAATCACTTGTCAACACTTTGCATATCAATTTGACGTGCATTTGTCGCGACAAGCTTTACCAACAAAAAGTATTCACGGCTCTTTAATCGTGCAAACGAATGAAACAGAGAAACACCTGTAAATACAGCGAACAATTATAAGAAACGCCGTATCCAGTGAAACTTGTTTCAACATATAAAACGAAACTACGTGTTTCTCCCAAATTGGATGCTTGCTTCCGGAACGGTCTTGTAATCGCCATAAAATATCGGAATTTTTAACCAAAAATTTTCCAAATACAACAAATCTACAAACGAAGAATTTATAACGTCCAAGAGATTAAGCGACGAATTAACTACTGGGTTTCTCGTGTTTAGACATTGAAATTTAACGATTTAAAACGTAACTAGTTGGAATTGTTGGAGATAAGACGAAACGAGGATCGATTGCAAGCGAATAAGTTCCTCAAACGAACCAAGTGCTTTGTGTCCCCCCTTCGGTATACCCCCGCACCCTCCGTTGCTGTATCTAATTTGCAGCGTTCCTTTCACTTTGTTCTCTCGAACCGCTCTCAGGTCCAGATATAGATACCGATCGTCAGAGTATTATGCACACGGTCGGCTAAATCGTTAAAATGTTAAATACGATGCAGGGATTATGAAACTTCGTGACACGACGAGACGAATTACAAGGTGTCCGTTGCGAGGTGACGTTTCTGGTCTCTCGCCTACGCGCTTTAGATAACCACCGTGCTTTTACGATCCTCCTTCTCTCCTATTTACCATAAATTTTCATTATATGAAAATTATCTTCTCCGCTGCTCTTGATAAATTTTCAATCGTTCCATATAACTGGAAATAAAGCGTTAAATTTTACGATAACCGCGTGAAATACTTGAAAATTATGACAATTTTTGTTCAAATTTGCATCTGGGATTGCTTTATAAGTTACTTAGCGATTAATTTGTGGCTTCACTCGACAGCAAAATACTACCAGGCGACACCAACTACGTCGGACTACGGCAGCGCAGTGGTTAGCGCTTTAGGTTACGACGAAAGTTCGGAACTCGGGTTCAAATCCCGGCGACCGGAGTTATCCGATTTTTCTTTCTATGGACATCAAAATAAGAAGAAAGCCGCGGTATCCCAGCAGAGCGACATCTACACTCGCAGCAGAACCCCTCAGCAGCCTCCACAGCGGAGTAGCACCATAACAAACTACCACAACCAATCAATCACAACTACCTCAATCCTTGCACCTCAAATTTATTTGACAATTTATTTTGATAATTAATTCAAATGGGAGGAAAGTAGCTTCTACTGTCCAGGTTGATATAGCGATGGAAGATTTAATTTAATTAGATTTAATTAAAAAATAATAATAATAATACAAATGAAAATTATTCAATTTCGAAAGAAATGTTAATATTGAAGGAATTTCTGTGTAACGATGGAGTTTCTTGCATCGAGTTTGAATAAAAAGAATTAAATACGGTCGAGATTTGATCATACGTGTATGAATACATGGAATATACGTAATTATAATCGATTTCTTCGTACGTAAATATCGTAGATTTTGGTGTGAATTTAATCTCGTTTCGATGGAAACTGTGCTTTTTGTTCCATTCATTTATCGCGTATCTTAGCAAAATTCAACGAGGTAGAATGACGTGGATTAATTATTCCGCAGATACTCTCGCGATAAGCGTAAAATTGAATGTGAACAGGTTAATTGTTTCCGCACGAGAGACAGAAAATTGTAACTAGTACGTGTCACTGTTCGTGGGAAAACATTCGCTTTAACCAAAGATCCTATTTTTCCACAAACATGGAAACGGAGACGGATAAGTCACACTTACACTCGCATGATATATTAATATTTAAGCGCATCTATATTTCACAGATATAAAATTACTTGTATAGACTGTTTATTATATTGTAACGCTATATTCTTCATTATTTAGTTACGTAACTATATTTTTCCAATTATCAAAATCAGGAATATATGATAAATCACTGGTAAACAATACAATCTCGAAATAGCAAAATAGATTTGAAGTTATGGATTGTCGAATAAGTTTTCTTCTATTTATACAATAATCATTTGTATCGATTATAGATAACCGAGTCACAGCTCGATAATTTATGGTAAACATCGTTGAATAGTCGAGGATAACGATGAAAAATTGTTGGTCGTTTTGACGGGTATGATATTGTGTTATGTACTTTGCTCCGTATGTCATTATACCGTATTAAAGAAGTCTAAAAATGATACATGATGTAATTGTTTGGCTGCACGTAGACGATTATTTGCTATAAATAAATAACGTATTCTTTTCTTCTATCTGTTAATAATATTTTTCGAAGATTTGGTCGATGAAATTATTGCTTCTTCTATTATATTACATTAACGATTTTTAATACGTTCGCCACTTTTGAAAAACAACTAACAAGTTCTTACTTCTTGGAACTGCGCATAATAATGTTGCACTTTTTCGCCAGAAGTAACGTTATTTTAAATAATAATAACTATTATATTATACATAATGTCTGAACGCGCTGTCCATCCTTTCGTTAACTTTCAAAGTTATTTCATCGATATGTACGAAAACTAAAAATCTGACAATCGTATCTGTAACGTCACTCGAATAATTACATCGTCGTAACATGTACGCGTACCTCACTATCAAGAAATGTGTTAGAAAAATCATATTGCAAGTAGTATTAATCGTATTTCGTGGAGTTGTAGCCTGAAATGTGTAATCCTCAAAGAGGTTTTTGTTGCGGGAAGTCACGTTTGCTTTATCTTCGAGCGTCAACTTGATTCGCTTATCTTCGTACGCTAAATCTAATCGCTGATTTCGCTTGTTTCTTGTCGTATCGTAATCGTGAACTGCCATTTCCGCAGCCGAATATATACATGTACATACAAAAGTTGTAAAAGGATGAAACAAAGATATCTGGTGCCGATCGTAATGAAATTCGATGTTTATTTCCCGCTCCTATTCGATGTCTATGAGCAGATAAATAAGTTTTTCTAGGAAACCGTCGTCGAATTCTATATTCACCAGATACACGAACATGCATATTCGCCTGGCAATGATATCTCCTTGGAATACTTTAGTATCGAACTAATTTTTCCGCGAAACAAGTAAAAATGACAATCTGAAATTGATTTCTCAATTATTTTGACAAATATTCCAATTCTTAGGAAAATGTATAAAAGTTCTGATATTAGTAGTATTTCTATTTTGATCCCGTATCTTAAATTAATTTTTACGTAAAACAAGTACTCTAATCATACCATATGTAACGTTTCGTTTCAACCCAGTCTCTTCTCAATTTACATCATTAAATTTTATCGTGTAAATTGTAGTTATGAAAGAGCGTTGCAAAGATCTCTCTGATACTTTGTTTCTTATTACATAATTTTCCTTTCGTCTGGTCTTAGGTATAATGTTTCTAGATTTTGAAGGTGAAGCATTCATAGTATATTTACAATACTACAAATTATTACTACGACAAACTATTCCTTTTTGAAACCACAAAAACCGTTCTGCCATTTACGTAATAGATTTTCGTTTCTCGCCTTATTGCTCTTCCCAATCGTACGCATCATTCTCATTGTTTGTTCCTTGACTTAACTCAAACCTGACCAGAAACGGCACATTAGCCGGATTAACCCAGTCTATGAGTCTATCTATCTAGGAGGATGGAACATAACCACCTACGAATTCAATGAACTTCCATTCCCCCTACAAGTATCACTGGTTAAACAAATAAACCCGTGGGTGGTGTGCAAACAGTGTCAATTCTCCATCAACTGGAAACAGAGTTCCGGTGGCCGGTGGCATGAGGTTATCAAAATACTCGGCTAACGGGCTGTTGTTCGATGTCTGTCAGCGACTGGTCTGGCGTCGGCGTTAACGTCGTCGTCGCCATCGTCGTCCTCGTTGTACCGTCGTCGCGTCACGGCGTCGTCGTTGTCGCCGCCGCCGCCGTGTGGAAACCGCAGTAACCGGCGCGAGTCTCCTTTCACGAATCGATAATGCGCTCCTAGGCACTCTGCCGTCGTCTCCACGCGTCATCCTCGTTCCACCAACGCGTTCAAACCGCCGTTAACAAGCAACGTCCTGGCTACAGAGAACGGTCACGCTGTCGCAGCATCGGTGAATCTGAAAGATAACGCCAGATTGCACGATCCTGTTTTACTCCTGCGTGCCGCGATATCATCGCTATTTTTCCTCGGTACGTGTTCTCTCTGTACACGGGAGAACAGCGTTCGTGATTATGGCGAATGTGGAAGTACGTACACGCACGTACTCGTGGATTTGAACGTTTTCAATTTCAGCCTCTGCGCTCGCATATTTCGTTGATAAGCAAATTTTCTGGGGCGCGTGTTCAGGTATTCGCGTGATTTCAGGTGATAGGAAGTTTGATACGCGGAGAGGAGTAGGTTTTGAACGAGGAAGGATCTCGTATCGAATTCGAGCTCGTTCGATTTGTAATTATTGCTTGAAATAAAGACTCAGAGGCTGTTTATTTAAAGGTTAATTGCATTTATTACGTCGAGTCTACCTGCTTGTAAATATAAAGCGAATTTTTCGTTACGATATTCGAATTGATTGTCCGAGCGCTGTGACTTAAATTTATACTGTATTTGTCTGTATGAACGGACTATTCGAACGAATAGAATTTGTTTCAACAATTCGAATAATCGAACAGAGCTGTCCAAGTTGCTCCAAATATCTCGGTACTTGGCTCGTTTCCATACTCAAAACGATTTCTTCTCCAATAGGATTTTGAGGAAGTTTACTGCGTCTAGAAACATAATCTATTTCCACGCGATTTTTAACATCTTCTAATACTAAGACAACACGTATAAAAATAGAATTATAACGCTCAATTGATAACGCGTAGTAAAATTAATTAAACTTTCTTATTCGATATGAAATGTCGATACTATTTTCTGAGAATATACGAATGATCAACTTCTTCGCTAAACGTGCTTTGTATATTAAAATTTTGTGCCCTGTCGTATTAGGTTGCCTGAAAAGTTTCTTTCGTTTTATAAGGAAATAATAGACGCACGATGTTTTTTGTTTTATATTAGTTTATTGAATTATGCACGAACATAATAATAGAGATATAACGAAATGGATCATACCTAAGTCAATAAAATAATATAAAACAAATTGTTGTTCATCCATTATCACCTTATGAAACGAAAGAAACTTATCGGGCTACCTAATATGTATTGCACATACTAGATCTATACACATACGCCGTTACGTATACGGTAACGAGGATATAAATAAGTACGAGTATTTCCAATAATCGGACCGAAATCTTTTTCATTTTTACACTTGCGATAATAGTAGGTATGTAATTTAAAAACGACTGCTACACATTTCACGTGAATTATAAGAACAGGCTCGTATGCTCGCTAGTTGTCGCATTACCTCGTATATTACATTTATTCATTTATTGTATACTCGCACTAAATAACTCCATAATTTCTCGCTGAAGAAATAACGATACAAAATAGCAATAGAATTGCGAACGTAAGGCAATACGTTCGAGAAACGTGCGGCAGCTTTCGCAATAAAAATCATCGAGTCGTTACAGAAGAAATTGTCCGCAGAAACACGAGTAACCGAACCGTCAGCCATTTCAACTTTCGCGGTTTGATCGAACCTCGAGCGTAATCGACGCTGTCTCTCCGCGGACCTGACTCAACCGACGCGACGCTAGTTAGCCAGTTACGCAAATCCATCGGGTCGACTTCAAATCGAATTAATCGAGAACCGCTTGAATTTTCAACATTTGCTCGATCGAATGCAATTTCTCTACTTTAGATCGAAACTTGTTTACTTTTTATATAAACGTTCATATATAGTATCGTTTAATTCCAAAGTTTGTTCTTCGTGTTTGTTGCAACGTTACTTTTAAACGAAACGTAAATGGTACAGAAATCGTAATAGTAGAAATATTTACTAGATAATTATACGCGTTGAGCAATTAGACAGCTCTACTCGTTATTTCATGCAAATTCATATTTTTATGAACTAAACAGGGTTTTCACAAGCCCTAAGACAAACGATATTCTCACTAAATTAACTCTCACTAAATCGAAAACATTCTTCGACGTACCATTTGAACAGAATTCTAACAATTCGGTACAATCGCCGATCTTCATCCATTAAATGCTCCAACGAATCTCGTTTATCAAACAATTTTCTTTATCAAACGATTCTATCAAAATTTCACTTTTCTCTAAATCGTCACTCTTATCTCTCCATTGATATTTACATTTGAATTTACCTTTCTATCAGTTTCTCGCCTAGTCTTTTGAGTTTCAGCCACATTCTCGGCATTACGTTGCCAATTAGTGCCTTTAGGCGTTGAAACTGCGTTCAATTAAGAGTTGGACCAACTTACGGGGGAATTTGGCGGAGAATGGAAAAGAATGTTCCCCAGTGCGTTGAACGGGAGAACAAGCGAACAATAGAAACCGCTCAGACAAGTTCTCCACGTTCTATTGAACGCGACAGAATCTTCCAAGCCGCGCATCCGTCACGATAGTTTAACCCGAGCCGAGCGACGAAAGTGCCGTTCCAGTTGGCCGGGTATAATCGCGCGTCACACCACACCACGCGGTTCTCGATTTCTGTTCTCTTGGCGCATAATAGGTTGACACGCGTACCTACTTACGTGTATTTGTCACGGACAACGCAGGAAATAAGACAAATCATATTTTGAATAGCGCAATATGTCTAATACCAATAGCAATGATATATCGCTTGCAGCTTGATGAAAAACAGAGAGAGACAGAGGCAGAGATAGACAGACAGACAGACAGACAGACAGACAGTCGAGTGTCTGGAAAGTTGAGCTGAAATTAGGGGAAAGGGTTACGCGTGGTTTGCATAAGGAATAAAGGACGTGTCACGAACACTTGCTCGAACTGTGCGAGTTCCCAGAGTCGAATTACATATTTAAAACGGGGAATCACATATGTAAATGAAAATGAACACCCGAGAACCGTTTCGTTCGTGGAACTAGGAAATATTGGTTCGTGGCTGCACACGCTGCCACCCGATTCGCTGGGAACATGGGTGGCGGCGATTCGTTGCGCAACACTGGCCGAATAACTGTAGTCCCCGTGCAAAATGCCCGATATCGCGATGGTAATTTCACATAAGGCGTCCGTTATGTCCTATTTCGTAATGTTACCGGCGTTAACGATTGCGTCTAATGAAATTCCTCTCCGTTCGAGTGGACATCTGTGGCTCGGCTTAACCACTCTACTTGGAAACTTACAACGGATTGAGACTCTTACGCTGGTCGTACAGGGTTTGCAGCTGAAAAGCTGCGCCCTTGTGTTCATTGAGAATTGTCGAACTCGGTAACTTGGTTAATTAAATTTAATAACTGTAACCTAGTAAATTACGTTTAGTAACTTTAACTCGGCGCACGGAACTCTCTTTTCTGTGAGGAAATTGTGAAATACTTTTCTCAATAACGCTTCTAACCACGATCGAAGTACGAGTCCGATATTTTTGAAAAAATAAAACGAGATGTGTCTTTGTCATTTATTTCTTATCGCATATTATTTGGATATAAAAACGTCGCTGTTTTGGAGAGACCCGAGATGTAAAAAAATCGGTCTACGATTTTCCCCCTTTCTTTTTTTCACTTCTTATATTACGCTATCCGTTTCACCGTCACCTTAAATGGTATTATTCAGCGACCCTCGTCACTCCCACCAAATTGTTTGTCGCTCGTAGACAGGAGGGTGATATCCTGATATCCTGAATATTATGACCTGTGATAGCGCTCGTATAAAGTCCTTCGTGGGATTCACGAAGCGACAAAATTATCCGCTGCCATCTGTATATCTAAACAAATTGTTCCATTCACGATCGTGAGATCGCATCTTTCGAATAATCCAGAAAATCGAGACGAACGTTCGACGAGCGATAACTTGCATAAAACACTTGGCATTTGTTCCTCGATAAGTTTTCTCCGCAAAGGGGAGAGCATCGGGAAAACACTGGACGATGATTGTTCCCTCAACGAAGTGGAACATTCCAGCAACCGCGCAAAGTACGAAATATTTCACGACGGAACTTTTGAATTAAAATACTTGAACGAAAAATGCCGCGCCGACCGCAACGAGTCCGCGTTCCACCGGCGTTAATAACGTTATTTTTATTATAAACTCCCGTCAGATAATAAGCGTGGAACGCAATGGTCAGAGAGAAGAGGGTGAACTCGACTCGATTCAAGTTTTCTGTACTCTCTCTATCTGCTCCAAGGCAAATACATACAGCGGCTGGCGAGTATCTGGTCGTGTTTATTTGCTGATTGCGTTTATCTGGTGAATTAATATTGTGGTTTATCGTGCGCTCTTTCCTTCTGTATTTCTTGTAATCTAAAGGCGCGTATTCGCCAGCAAGAACATTCGCGAATACTGTTCCCCGGACAAGATTTTTACCAACCTTTAGAAACTACACCATAGAACGCAATAATACGTTTTCGTCTATCATTCCATTTTTCATTCGTACGTCGATCGATTTTACAGGGTTTCAAAATGTGATAAATCGTTTTGTGTTAGCAGAATTTTCGTTTTTTTTTTTCACTTTGAAACGAGACGTACACTTCTTTTCTACCCTGTTTTTAATTTCAAAATCATCACACGTAATATTAAAATATTCTATATCGGAATAGCTTTACCCGTGTCTTCTGCAAACATTCGCCAACCATATCTTTGCGTCATACATATGTACGTATCATGGAGAAGAAGTTGCACGTGAAAAGTTGTACGGGATGTTTATAATAATCTTCTTACTAAATTTTGTTAATTCGCCAACTGCAAGACGAATTGTTATATCAAACACGATATAAACAATAAGAATGAAAAAAAAAATGGATACGAAGAGTATTAGATATAAGAGAGGATGCGCTTTTAGGATCGTACGGACGAACGTGTTTCCAAGGCAGCTGTGTTTTCCATAAGTGGCGATTTGTCTCGTTTTATTCTTTTCATCTGGTTGTTTGCTCTTTGTTGCATCGCTACATCGAACAAAGTCTCCGCTATTTAATAAACGTCCCACGTCGATTATCGCGGGAATTGCATGCATTACTTAAGTCATTGTAGTTAGAGCAAGCTAATGGATCGATTATTTCTCTCTTTACGTTATTTATCGAAGACGTGACGGGTACTGTGTAACGATATCGAGACAACTGGCGTGGTAATTACGATAAAATCCGTATGTTATAGGGAAAATAGGATAACAAGTAAAAAATACGGGAAAACAGATGGATCAGACTTGCAGGATCTGTTATTTTGAAATTCTATCGCGAGTCGACGATAAATTGCGTAGGTCAGAAGAATGAAGTGCATCATTACGTCTCGAGTGACTCATCGGTGAGTTGTGGGCGAAAAATGACTCGACTTAGACGGTCTTCGACCTATGATCAACCGCGCGAAAATATCACACCTTTTCTGGAAACGGTAGTCTTGAGAATCGCCGCGTATTCGAGACCTTGAGCAACATCGCGCAGAATACGTGAACGTGTTAATTAGCCTCTTAGCAAGTCCGTGTAACCAGCTTCGAAATTCATTCGTCATAGAAGCAAACTGTATTGAAATGTCCTCTCACATTAACTTGTTTATAGGTACATATATTTCCTTGGCAAACATGTTTCGCGATTAACTTGTTTGTTATTCCAGTTGTAGGAATCGTACGAATCCTATGTTCTATTAATTTTCAAGAATGTTTTTCTTTTTTTATTTTTTATAAATTTCTTATGGAAATTTCTATCGAACAATAGTTACGTTCGTGACGATATATTCATTCTAAAACAGATTATTAACACTAATTTATTAATCGTAAGATGCTTACACAACATGATTTCGATATGACGCAACACGAATCGCAACATAAAAATAGCCTCTCGTGACTGCCTAATTTTGTTTCTTTTTTTTTTTTAATTAAATCAGGAAAAGAATTCGAATCAATAAAAATTTATAGACGTTCGAAAGGCAACGTTTGCTAAATAAAGAACATCGTGTAATATTAATTTTTAATCGTAGACTGTAACGACGACGATGAAAATTTATCTTCTGTGTCCAATGAAAGAATCTCGTATATTCTCGTACAAGCTGTATCCTTATAAAACTTTCTAGAATATTTTTTTTATCAAACGAACCTCCCATCAATGAACTCGATCGTACATCTGATCCGCTGTTCGCGAAGAAACGATCGACTACTTTAAATATCGTCGTTCGAACAATCGCCGGAATCGCGCTAGACGATTATTAAACGAACGCGTCGAAATGGCGAGAGAGTGTCGTGCGGCGTGTGCGCAGGCTTTTCTTTTCAAAGGACTTCGTGATTCGTGATCGAGATAGGACGTCGGCCCTAAGGGACAGAGAGAGAGAGGGGGGGGGAGAGAAAGAGAGAGCTCTCTGCGCACGACGTCTGTAAAGAGACTCAACGAGTGAATTGTCGGAGCCAAGGTGAAATAATACACTCGTATAAGGCAGGTGGTGCTACCGACACGTAAACAGACACACGCAAACAGCAGAATCATCAGACCTTTAGAAAGACGAATAGTCGCTGTTGAACTCGAGTTAGTGCGTTGATAAAGGTTTTTCGTTCAGCTTATGGTGTAACAGGGTCGAGATGAGGCTACCTCGGTGGCTCGAAATCCTCGATTTGGAGAAAACTCTTGGAGAATTTTTGGAGGCACCCTTGTACCTACTTGCCCCACCAACCATGTATCCTTGTCGACTACCCTCGACATGGTAATGCAAGAATAATGGATTCCTGTTGTCCGGTCGTCTTTCGTTCCTTCTTCCCTTTTTCTCCGACCAAGGATTCTTTTAAATTTTAAAGCGGTCCAACAAAGGTAAAGGATACGTTGGGCGACCTTATGGCGAAGATCGATGCAGCTGGGATTTTTCATCTCGTGCTTCGGTCGAAAATTATGTTTACCATTATGTATTTGGTTTAGAACGGCGTTGGAAATTTTATTGCCTGTTGGACGTACGTATAACGCTGTGAAGCAAAGATGTATCTTGTTTGGGTACTGCGAAATTTTACTTTTATTAGAATTATCGCTTCGTTCCGGTGTTCAAAGATTTGCGTAGCCTACAATTTCGAAGATTTATTTTTCTCTTGTTTTCTCTTCTCCTTTTTCAATGACGCTCTACCGTGATGTTTCCCTTTATTTTCGTAGAAGAATATTTCGTGAACGATCCTTCGATACGGCGTAAATTGCTTTATACAAATTCAAAAGGATGTTAAATATAATTTAACGTAATGTACGGCAAACAGCAGACCATCGAACGTTCGTTAATTTTCTCGCAATTCTTTTAAAATTCGCTTCGTAAAACACTAAAACGAAACAAACAAAAGGTCGAATCGTCGAAGTTTGCATTACTTTTTCAGGGATATGATCATTACCCCAACGAACTGTTCTATAAGGCAACGTAGGCAGGCCGATCCTAATATGCTAAGACAAAGGATTTAGAAAACTCCAATTATTTTCGATTGTATTCGCTTTCGAACATTTCACGATCTTAGTGCTATTTACGTACAAACATGTAATACTTATTCAATCCCATATGTTGTTAATTTTCGTTCAAATAAAATCTCTTACCTACCGTAATACAAATTCTATGAAATTTCAGTTTTCGATTTCAACGTATCTTTAGAGACGAACAAATACTAGATGGCATCTCCTTCTAAGGAAAGCAGTTTTAGTCATCTGACGAGTCGATCGCCACTCGAATTAGGAACATACTTTAAAATTATCATTTTCTCAAGTTCGTCCGAGTGAAACTTCTCTTTCTCGTTGTCTAACGGACTATTTTCTATTACCTTCTAACAGCAGATAAATAGGTAGATTGTAGAGTCGGTGGTTAAATAGGCGTAGTCGATGAAAAAACAACATCGCGGATGTTGTGCGGATGATGTCACCAAAGGTCGAGAACAATGAGCTTCGTTAAGGTAAACATACTTCTACTTTTTTCCCTTTCCACTTTAGCCTACGGTTCTGGGAAGATCGCAAGCAGAAATGAAAAGTGATTTATACGTTTAAACAGAAAACACGTGAGTGGACAATTCGGTCAATTAAATCGGTACATAAATAACAAATAAAATCAATCGGGTCGATGAAACTAAATGTTAACTTTTACTTTGTTTCGTTCGATTAAGAATTTCGCTACGTAAACGAGCGAGACGAGTTCGATACAACGAAAATTGTAACACGCTATTCGCGAACTTATTCTCCAGACGCAATTCAATTTAATGCCAGCAGCCCTAATAACATTTTGTATTCCTCGAACGAATTAAATATACCTGGTTGCATACTGATGGTCGCAATGCACCTAGAGTCAGAAAGAGGGGAGGGGGGACAATCCTTTCGCTCGTGTATTTCGTTTGACCTGGAAATCGATCGTAGCCGATTGATCGAACTGTGCTGGCGTAATTTTTTTCCGGAAAACCAAACGAGGCCGTTTGACATTTAGTTTCATGCGTGATCGTTAATTGAATTTTAAGTTCGTTTCACGGTTTATTCCGATCGAGAGAATTCAGCGAAACGCGTCGTGTTTATCAACCTCTGTACGGCGCTTTTTACATTATGTAAAATCTATCCTTTCCTTCCACTTGTATATAATTTTGTGCGGTCGAATATCTTTACCAGGAGTTCGTTTCAACGAGTCGTTAAAATGAAATTACCAATAGCATACGTAAAAGTGAAACAACGAAAATGAAGCAGCCTATTCGAAGTACAAAGGGTATAACTCCTTTTTGTACAATGTTGAAAACCAGAATCCAATAATATAAATTGAGAAAAAAAAGAAGAAAAATTACAAATGGTTCGTAATGGACTAAAAGAAAATTAAAATGCAATATAAATCTTGCTTGCGAAAAGTGTGAATACGTATGCGTATTTGCAAAGTAGGAGACTCGTAAGATACATTCATAAAGAATTTATGAAGAACCAATCGAATATTACTTTTGAGGAAACTTGTATATTTTTATAGTACTCAAATATTGAAGGCATTAAATAACAACTTTATTACGAATATTTAAAACAAAGAAAATTCCATTTCTCTTTAAAACATCCGAAAAAGTAACTCTCTTTCTATCGGATATCCTTTTTAAAGTAGAGACAAGCAATTTCGTATTCTACTATCATGTTTATAGAAACCCAAAGGTGATCATATCGGACTTAACCGTAGCCACAAGACTTCCTCTTTATGCAAACTCTTTATCTTCCTCTTTTTTTTTTTATCAAGCCTACTTTTACAGGTCGCGTCGTGGGGTGCATTCGAAAGTGACGATACGTGATCTAGACCCAGAAACAATTTATCGCGTGTTGAAGCAACGACCGCACAGCACTATACGCTTATCGCGGCCACGCCTAATCGCTCTGATTACGGCACCGCCGGCGCGGAGTCCCGGATCCTTCGAGTCTACTTCGCGTCGCTCCTGAAACATGCTTTTCAATGAGTTTCACGCAGACGGACGAGCGACGACGAGACTCCTCGCAGCTCGCTGAAAAATGCTGAAACACGCTTGAAAATAAACGTGTTTACTCGAGTCCACGATGTGGATTAAAATTCTCTCTGAGAGCTTCAACAAGAATACACATGCACGAGTAAAAGTAGTTTCCTCGATGCACGCTTTGCATATTTCTCGTTCCTCGAGACGCTACACCGATTCCATGCATCTTCAAATTACCGAATAACATTAGCCAACGTATTACCGATAGAATTAGAACATGGTTTTACGTTATGGAAAACACGGTCGATTTAAATGCCAACCTTATCGATACTGGACGTAACTGGGCGTAACTTGACATAGAAATTGAACCGAAAAGTGACGTAACGATTAAACGAATACGTATCTGTTGATTTACTGGAAGAGTACATTTTTCAGAAAATTGGTTCGATATAGAAAGTTTGAAGCAAGGAAAATTATCGATTAACGATGAAAACATCTCGTTATATTTTGAGAAATGGTATTTGAATGTCAAAGTGGGGTTTTCTCTTAGTAAATACTTAGTTTATGTTTGCATTTAATTTTTCCAGAAATCCTGAAACTGAGATGATCTTACCCGTCGGTTCTAGCAAATCAACGATATGCGTACTTCCTTGTTCTCGTGCATTTTCAGATATTGGAAACTCACGATATTATACTGTCGTTAAGACTGTCGTTGCATCACAGAGATAATAATTATCGGTTTATTTGGAATACACAATCTCATCCTGTTTCGATAAACGATGTATCAAAGACCGAGCTACCGTTGATTCGAACTTTAAATGTTACTTGGAAATTCTAATGAACGAAAGTGAGCGGTCAGTATGATACGGTGTAATCCACTTAAAAGCATACCAATTAACCGTATCTTCGTTATCGATGTCATTATCCACGTGGCAGACGGCGACATAGAGCAGAGACTGGCATCAAGTAGCCTGGTTGTTCGTCGAGAGATCGATTGTTTTCCGTTATCGTATAGGGTAAATATTTACCACAGATCATCAGAGCTGTGTTTACCGAACGGTATTGAACACGAGACACGAGCAACTCAACGTTGTCGTCGCGTACAGATTCATTGCATTGTTTACGATGTCTGAGCCGTTTTCGATATAAATGGTTCGCTGGTTGACACCTGTCCGATGAAACATCGCGTAATCCACGTCGATCGGAAAATAGATCGCGATCGATAACAGTTATACCCTTTACATCGTACATGGCGATAGTCGTAACGATATAAACTTGAATCAGGCGCGTAAAATGGTTGTTCGCGGATCGAACGACGATTTGTTGCGCGACCAATTAACGCGAATCACCGAGACGTACGTATGATGCGCATACGCGCACGCGCATCTAACCTGACGGTCGTAAAATCGAGATTATACGGCGGCGACAAGGCGCGGTTTCGATGATGTTTCGTTGGCCTCGCGTTGGAGTTATTATCTGCTCCTGCTGGGTGTTATCCGTTCGATCTATCGTTGTCAGTTTCGGAGGAATAAAAAGCGAGAAAGAACCGAGGGAGAAGCAGGAGAATGTAAAGGGAAGAAAAAACGATCGTTTCTCGAAAAGTCAGACGAGCACGCAACGTCGCGTCGCGTCGCGTCGACGCCAAGTTGATGAGCCGTGCTTCTCACCAGGGTTCAACGACATCGATCCGAGCAAATTCGATCGCAGTTTCGAGCGGCTAATCTTTTCGAGATCCACTGTCTCGCACCCGGATCTCTATCGCATCGGTTTGTCACGATCTATAGGTAGAGACGTCGGGCGTGTACGTACACGCCCACACATCGTGACACGCGAGGGGACACGAACGCTCACGTCTGCTCGATACATATCCGTGTGTGCTATGTTGTGCGCGTGTGCAGGAGAACACACGCGTCATAAGAAGGGAGCCAGAACGGTCTGCGAGTTCGCCGGCCGAGAGAAAGTGAACCAGTTGGCGGCGTTGCCGAATTTCTCGGCGTGGCCTGTCTGGTAGCTGCACCGTGACGTTGCCTACCTGTTGTGAGCCGGCAACCGCGCTCTCGTCCACTGATTAATTGAGCTAAACGATGATTTTTGATGAACCGCTTTTTCCACGGCTAACGCTGACCGCTCGATTCGATGCAAATTTTGATACCACGTAAATTCTCCGTCACGCTCGATTGCTGTCAATTAATTTTACAAATAATTGTTGTAGAGGGGAAAAGATTATTGAGAAATCGTGAAACGGGCAATGAACGGTTACCCCGCTACAGGTAGAAGTTTGTAGAAAAGTTGATGAATGATATTCGGCACGCGCGACCCAATTTGCGTACAATAAAGTTCACGCAGCAGTTATGGGGATGGGGTAACCCAGAATCGGAAGAACACATTTTTCCCTGTTTCTTATGGTATGGAGTTGATAAATGCCGTACTCTATTTGATATATGGCGTACATGTTTTTTGGATGAGAGGAAATCGAAGAACTGTTCGATGTTTACGTCCATCTGTATTTTATAGTGTCATTCTTCTTCCTTGAAACATTATCTCCTCCTTTGGACACTGTTGAAGCAAATTATACCGTTTCTGTAATTTTATACGTTGCTGAACGCCATCGATACCGTACATGGTTATCACTGGTATTCGCTGAACACCAATATATTCTTTTCCTCCTTCGTTATTATGGAAACCTGATTTGTCTCTGAAAACTTTTCTCTCGTCTTGTAACACCGATAAGGAAGCGATGTTCTAAGTGCACGCTTCATTCCAGGATACTGCATCTGATGGTATACCTAACATAACCTCAATACGGTCTAGCTCAAGTTGGTGTAACGATATTCGGCATCAGGAAGTTAGATCGAGGGGTAAGGAAAATTGTCATCATCCTCTTAAACACGATATTTATGAGTATTACATATATTCGACTAGAGATAGCCTTCGAGACTGGTTGAAATAGATAAGTGAGAATCGCTTAGGTTTGTTTCAACTGACGGCCATTGGTCATTTAGCGAAGAAGAGAGGGTGCGCGAGACGAAAAATAAAATAAATAAAATAATTGTTCCGTAACAGATGACAGCTTAACGCTGTAACCATAGTCTTAGCCGTAATATTGCGGCGATCATTCTACTATCCCTACCACCACGGAAACAACGCACATTGAAAAATCGCGTCTCTAAACTTAGCATTCTTCGTCCCTACAAACGGCAAATAAACTATTCCATCTTTCAACAGCAAACAGTTACGCTACAACGAGATCTTTATCCAAACGATGAACGTAGCTGTTATACGTTTAATTACTCAATTATCTTGGCGACTTCTTGATCGACCGCTGCCACGCTAGCGACATTATAAATTCCACGTTCCTTTTTCCGCGAATTAGACGGCGACTGGAAACGGCAAATCCGTTACGTGCCCACGACGCAAATAGAGTTAACAAGGCGAGCTCGCGCGCTGGTTTTCTTTTCCCCCCTTGCCTCCATGGGTGGGCTAGTTTCCGCGTCTCCAGGCAATTGCAAAATGCATCGTCGTTATTTCATTGTCCTGGAGCGCGCACGACTGCGCACACGCCACTGCGTTCTCGGTTGGTACGAACGATTAGAATTTCGTAGACGCGACGAACTGTGCGTTACGAATACAGGGATGCGATGAAAAATGCATGAACATAACCGTTCGCGCGCTTATGCAACCGGACACATCGAACACACTGACGCGTCCACATCGCACCAGGTTTCTTTTAGGACTTCGCGTTCGCGAAACGAGCCACAAATCACATAGGTTTTCCCTCGGTTTCCCCCTGCTTGCCGAATAGTCTGTTCTTAGGGATTTCCAAAAGAAGTTTCCCAAACCATCTCTCGACTACTCGAGGGAAAATGCGTGTAAATTCAGCGCAGGAAGTTATTCGTTTCCTAAGTCGATGGATTGCATCTGTTCTCTAGTTGGGTATATATATAGACCGAGTTTGTTTCCAGGTAGAAACATGTGTGATTTGCTTGATGTCTAAGTTCGAGGTTTAAGTTTATCAACGTCTCGAGTACTAATTACCATATTTACCAATTTTAAGGTACAGATATATGTGCTATACGCAGGCCAAAATGAAAACTATCTTTAATCGCACTTACAGAATCTTTTAATTTCATATTAATGATAAATTCTGTCTCTCGAGCAACGATAGAATGATAACTGTAGTTCGTTTTTTTTACGGTCCAACTATTTCGTTCTCCTCGGTTCTATGTAGATTCAAATGGATGGATACGTTTTAACAGATATTATTATTTTAGGTATTAATACTTAGCGTGATTTTACCACATTTTGTGTATTCCATGCTGTTTTAAATTTTATTTATATAATACGGTAAATTATTATTTTAAAAAAATGCTTGGAGAGATACATACACGAAGAAGTAACAGGTAGATCAACAGACTTAAGGAATGATTGGAACGTAATTTCGATTAAACGCGTTAAATGGTTCTATCTTCACAGATAGCTACTCTGAAATATCCAACGCTCCAATTATTAAATGGCGCGTATTTGATAAAAAAGAACACACTGTTCTTTATAAAGCAACAAGGCAGAATAATAGAATTTATGTTTTGCGCCAAGTCACGTCCATAAATATGAAATATTGGAAAAACCGCTAACCATTTAACCGATTAACCCTCCTCGCACTATATCCGCTTTATCGAACGCGCTTGGCGAAGTGTTGTCGTACGTTCGATTGACGTCGATCCATCGATAAATTATGCGGATGTCCCACGTTTCTCATTTTGAATACACGCTTCATTGCGAATAATTTATCTATCGTCCAAGATTCTGCTCTATCGCTAAAAATGAAATTCAACAGGTGCAGAACTGTCCGTTTTCTCTGTTCCACGACGAATTATTCTTTCAGATTCTGTTTGAGATCCACTCGTCTTTCCGTTCAGTTGCTATCCCCATTTCCTCCGACGACTTGTGAATCTCGCACTCTGGGGACATGGGATCGTCGACAGGATTCCTGAATAATCTATCCAGACTAGCGAATCTAAATCAATTAATCGCACGTTCTGTAGAATGATTTTAGACAGAGCGTCGCTAATGCTTGATCGATAATTCGATAAACGCTTTGAAGAGATTGATAATTTAATTATACAAGTACCGTAATTCCAATTATTATTCCAAATGATAATAAAATAAAACTAAACAACGTTTACAGTGCTCTTTATCAAGAATCAGACTAAAATCTTTTAGTAGTCGTAAAAGGAAGATGTCAGAGCTGTGTACGCTGAAGGGATAGAAACCACGAAAATGTAATTTCTTTTAACTGACTGGTAGCTTCGTTACAAAAACGTCGTTTTATGATGCAGCGTCGTCTGTTTTAAAGGAAAATGTTACCTACAAGCCAACATCGGTTATCGAGCATGGAGGAACTTTTACAATTTAACGAACTCTTCTGGAAAGAAATACTTTATTCCTTCAATACCAACTTAAACGAAAACGAGCAAACGGATTAGAAAATAGAAGATTCGAACTTTGATTTCCATCTTGTTGCATCAAATTGCTAGATTTTTATATCGTAGATATTAACAAGATTATGGATCTCTGAAATTTGATAAATTTTTACTAGTGTGTATTCGAGTGACCCGATAAATTTTGTAGCCTAAAGAATTGTACGTAGTTTAAAAGAAAACGATCGTCGATGATCGAAAAAAAGAAAGAAACAGGTTAATTTGGATACTCCAAAAGAAAACGCGACAACAGTCAATGATAGAAACGAAGAAAGAGGACGACTTATATCCTTTGAAGAATTCAGTTAAGAATAGCTGACGGTCGAAACAGGAATAAAGACAAAATATAGACGTATAGACCAGAAAAGGGAGAGCGGTGGTAGATCAAAGAGTTATTGACCAACCTGTCAATGTGACTCTTATTCGAGACAGGGTAGCTGTTTGCGCGTAAGGAACCGCCTTGATGACGTCTAATGTATCACGCTATGCTTCCTTCTACCATCGTCAAAATAGAATGGCCGGTGGTTGACTTCAGGGCTCCACGTGTCTATATCGATTCATAATTTTTTAAACATTATCTTTTTCGGTTTATGTTTTGTCTTATTTTCAAAGCAAGTACGAGAGACTCTAGTAAACAGATATAATTTTTTTAACATAATGATTTTGATAACACGAATTTTTAAAAGTATGAAATATTTGACGATACAAAATGGTACAAACTGAAAACTATAAAATATTCACGTTTATATTCACGTGAAAAAAAATAGTACAACATTCCCCGATATAAAACAAATAATACGTGCACATTATCTTCCTTTCAAAAGCCTTCAAAAATTCTCCAAAAAAAAAAAAGAGAAAAAAATAAACGCGGGAAACGGTTTCATTAAACGAAATAACGTTTCCGTTCTTTTCTCGAAACTTTAACAGACATCGCTATTCGTTGAAATGTAATTTAATTCCTCTATCCTCGCACTAAATTTCGAGACCACCGGTACGAAACGTACGTAATTCAGTATCAGAGCTGTGAATTTTACATTCGAGCATTTAACGGTCAGACCACAGGTCGTCTTCTGCGTCATTAATTTATTTCATTGTGTTCCGTCTCTCCTTTACTTCGCCCTGGTATTCGTTGGCTAACCGTTGTACGCTTTTCTGCCGGAGACGCGTGGCCTGCCGCTTGGACTCGGCTTTTAAATCTCGTTAAATCGCGACAACGGCTCAAACGCGACTCAGCTCAGACGTCAATGCATGCGCATATATTTTGAGCGGCGTCGAATCGCTCGTAAAATCCAATAACCATGCGTTGGTATTGCTTTCGAAGGACAACGATCGAAAACTCCAGAATTTCAATTGTTCGGACGAATGTGAAGCGTCCTTTTCCGTGTGTGTCTCAGCGAATACTCGTTACATTTTGGCAACATTTTTGGCTATATATCGTGTACGTATAATTACGTAATTATTTACCCAATATTCTCATTTCTAACACTACAACTCTCTTGCATAATAATTTATTAACTAATAACGTTATTGCATCGATTTCGGTTTTGTCATTTTACGTTTGCTATAGGTTCGAGTAAAATTTTTTTTCTTTTTTATTGTAGGAACTTTTCGTCCATTAAATATTACTCGACGCTTATCTACGATCGTAAATTCTTACGTTTTTGCTTTTGCTTTTCCTAAATGCGACCGTTTCTCACAAGCATTCATTCTCAGAGAACTTAAGAGATCTCGAAAGTGGGTAGAGCGCAGTCTCTATACGTTAAGATTAAAAGCACTAGGTCACGGTACTTCGCCTCGAGCTCGAGTAACGAGCACAATGTTTTACAATGTCGCGAGAATCGGAAAATAATTAATAATAATAAGAAACGTAACAGACACGATATAAATTTGCAAAGATTCGAATAACCAGAGCAAACGAGCCGAAACTAAGCTAATATTTCTATAAGTTTACAAATTTTAACAACGTGAAGATTCTTTTACGTAAAGAACGACCGAAAGCTAGAAACGTGAATTCTTTCCTCGAATCGTTTCACAAAACAAAGAATTCTTTATTTTCACAGTCTTATCGGGACACGATTATCACGCTAGTCTTAATCAATGGTATATCTACATATGCGTATTTTTGTTTCGTTGTTACTAGTAGCATCGCCAACTCTACCAATCGCCAACAATATCGCCAATCGTAGCGTTTTTCATTTTGACGAACGTCTTCGTCGAGCTGAGCGATCAAAGGCGCACGAAGCTTTTACCGACAACTTTCCCTTTTCAAACGATCGTGAGCGCGCCCGCGCGTGTGCACAGCACGCAAAATCGTCGTATATGCACATGCTGCTAATGTAACGCGGCAAAATATATTATGCTATGAGATCATGCTGCAGTTGAATTTCACGAGCGACAGAAACGTAGCGTAGAAAGATACTTTGAGCTCGTAATTAAACGAATTTCTGTCAAATTACGAACTACGTACCCGCATATATATATAGATATACGGTGGCATATATTAATCTTGTTTCAACCCTGCGCCATAAACGTGGTTTTATTTTGTTACCGATTTATCTAGTGAAAAGTTTTAGAAGCAGTAGCATTTAAGTATCTTCTAGCATAAAAGATATTGACAAAAACACATGTGATTCATCGAAGAAAAAATTATCTTAGTTTAAACTTTGTAACATACTGATTTATTAAATAAAATATTAAATAATACCTGAGAGGATACAGCTTTGGGAAAATGAGAGAAATACGATTGTTTGTACAGTTGCTAGAAGTTAATAATCACGGAAATTAAACAACGCAAAGAATTAAACGATACAACGATAGAACGCACCGTATGCTGTATGGAAATCGAGAAAAGACTCGAGCATTGAAACAACATTTCTAGCCTGACGCAATAATTCAAATAAGAATGCCTAACAATAAACACAGTAATAGTAATATTAAACCATAGCAAGATCGGCAGTTTTATTTGTTAACTGCACATATACAATTTTTCTTTACTTCTATCCGTGGCAAAATCTTTTAATTATAAAATTCAACTAGGAAGTCGTTGAACATCGTGCCCGTAACTCGCCCACGATTCCGGCTTTCGTCAGATTTTTCCTTCCTTTATCGTATCACGAGCAAGAATTTCGTAAAATCCGAATTTTATACACGTTACGTGGCATAATCGGTCGCTCGAAGCAAGTCAATGCTTATCGCGAACTTTATCACCGAATTGTATGCACGTGACGATACTCGAGTCGATAGAGCACGCACGTAAGACTTGCTACCATCGGCGTCGTTGTGACGTCGATTTCGCACCGGTGACGATTTATACAGCTTTATACCGATTCCGAAGTTAAGGTAAGGGAATAAAATATTTCGCTATATTCGAGTATTATTCTACGAGTAGAGATATTTTAAGAGTGACCATTGTTTATTAATGAAGAGAGGATATGAATATTCCATTACTATTGAGACGAAGAACATTAAAGTAACCTGGCGAATATATACTGTATTTCCTGCATATATCACGTTATGAAAATGACAGTAGCTCGACGTAGTTGACAAATAACACACGCGTCTATAGGAATTTTGTATTATTTTTGTACGTTCTATACCGCGCAAGACAAATTATTCCTGCATATTTGAATTAGAACGATGTTCGAATGAGCATAAAAAATTGTAATACAAGAAGAAATTATTTATTTTCTAACGAGGAAGTAAATCGAACTTACTTGTTAATAAAAAACCAGATAAAATAGTAGAAACAAGAGATTTGAGATATTGCTGATATTATAGCGTTACTAGCATAACATAACTTCTGATACAAATTGACGTTAGATTAATTTTGATTTTTTCTACTTGCAGAACAAGACCACCCAGAACCCTACTATACAGTTCCTAGGAAACGAAGGGGTAAGTGAAAATCGCTTTCCATTATTTGCATACTTGCATCGGTAGAATCGCACGATACGTACAAGTTTCCGATTTCTCTGTCTGTTCGAGTATAATCAAGATCGATTTTATGCGAAAGATTACAAAAAATCAAACAACTACTTGCAGCTAGTCTCATAAATCAATCGTAAATCGTTATTTTGTTTTTCTAAATCGTGACAGAAGAGATATTTAGCAAATATTTATTCAACGATATTGTAAATATTTTTTATTCATTTTTAAAGAGATTACCTATCTTGAAAAGTCATTTATGCTTTGGTTTATCACGTTCAATATCTTAAATCAGGCTGACACAGAGTACGATACCGAATGATTTCACAAGTCAGACCGATTTAACAAAATTGCGCAACATCCATATATATATATATATATAAGTCGTGATTAGTCAATTATGACTGAAAAATTAATTAGAAAATTTGTTACTTTCAAATCATTATAGCATGTTATTTATTATTGCCATAATTAGAAAAGAGTTTTCGATCACAGGAAGCGAAACAAATTAAACGACCTAGATCTACACCTTTCTCTTTTCAAAAAGGAGTAAAATTTTTATAAATACAATACCCTTCGGTATCTTCATAGAGACCTTTATCAGCCTGATATTTTCTGTCTGTCTGAGAAATCGGAAACTCCATAAACGCGCAACCTCTACAATTATACAGAGTTTTGTATTATAAAAGTGCGCAGAAAAACTCGAAGTAATTTTCAACAAAACCCTTTATTACTCGAGAATTTCTCGATAAAATGCCAGGTTTCCATTGGTTTTAATGCGGTATAAAAAATTCGCGAGATTCCGCATCGACGAACTACGCTCACGTAGAATCGGACGCAATTCTTCTGAGAAGCGACAGGAACTTAAAAAATGCTATATCCGTGTAATCACGTTCGCGAGATGAAGAATAAAAAATTGCCCTGTAGCGCATGCGCCAGCTACACAGCACATGAACTTCGCGTCGTCGTTTGGCGCGTTTTCCGCGAAACATCGTTTAGCGACCGTTAAGCTTTTCTCGGAAGATTTTCCGCCTCTGTTAGTTGTATTTAAGCGCAAGTATGTCTTTGCGATTCGTTATGAAAACTTTGAAATTCGTCACGCATATTACTGGAAATTACGAGGCATTAGAGTAGGCGAGGAAAGACCGAGAGTTGAGGTTATGTTATGTCGCAAAGGCGGGTCGATACGCGGCGCTGAATGTATGCTGATGTATGATGTAGTTTCGGAATTATCGTGTAAATATAAGTAAAAAAGGTTTCTCGAGGAAAATCCTTTTATAATTCGCTCTAATGGTAAATAAAATGGCGACAAAGAGATTGTTAGTGGAGAGAGATTGTTCTACGATGTTATTACATATATTCGTATTTTCGTAAATGAAAGATGAAGGATCAAGATATTAATAATTTAAAATAAGAAAAAGCTCTAGGTGACGTGAACTACAGAAATATACTGGAGGTGTATTAGCTTATAGATTTAGCTGTAACAAATACACGCGCAAGAAAACTCTTTTTTTTTTTTAGTTTTACTGCTGTTAGCCACTGTGAACCTTCAACGACCACGTAACACAATAACTTAGCCACATTTACAAATTTTTTAACACGTTCGCTGTAGTCCGATTTTTACTAGCTATAATGCAATCTTTCATACAATACCCTTCTCTACATTAATAAAGCTTTTAACGTAAGATGTACTTTTATTAATAAAACTTATATTTTAATAATTTACTTCAACAATTTACATACAATTATTGCGTTTATAGATTTCCCGTAAACACCCATAGTCTATTGACACGAATTCTCATAACATTTTCCCACAATGTTGACTCGCCATCTTATTTGATAAATGTGTTAACAAATTATCCTTAAACGATTAAACATCGGTAATCGTTCAAGGGGGTAAAATACGAAAGATGATGAAGTAGAACGTTCTTTGCCGCATCCCTTTGTGAAAAGAAACGAGAGTGAGAGGCGTGACACATTATCGATCGCGTGCACGATCCTCTCCCGTTACAAGAACGAAGACACGCGCGCGCAGAGATCTTCTCGCGCTGGGATCGGAGGATCGGTGGTGATTACTGCGCGTGTCCGTAGACGTGGCCAGGCACGGCGTCGAAGGTTTCTACTACGGTGAAGGCGATCGAGGTCGTTCGAGCAAGGTTATACACCATTTTCTCCCGTGCCGTTCGTTGATTCGCTCGTACGTTCGTTGGTCGCGTCGATCGTTGCTCGAATACCCGGCAAACACGGCGGTGAAGTTGCCAACCGACTTCTTAGGGTCCTTGATTCATTCTCGCGGACGATTTTTCGAAGGCTGAAGGAGATCGTATTTCGAGGTTGCATCGATGACGCCTCGGTTCCGGGATCCTGTGAAGACTCGATGATCTTGAAATGGTTTATTACGGATGCTCGAGAAGCCTTTCTTATGCGCCGATTAACCCTTTACGATCTATTTGTTACATTCAACTGGACCGGACGATCGTATGAAATCCGTTTTCTTGACACTAAACCTTGATTCGACGTAAATGTATTTATCTCGCTACGTTCGTAGCGTTCGTTTATTTTAAAGAGTTCTATACTTTCCAGGTTATAGTAGAATTTTGTTTGTAGGAATTTGGGAGACAGTTTACATTGTAATTGGGGTCTACCAATTTTCTTCGCTAGCTATATATATATTTTTCGAACATACGATAGGAGTTCAGCTCCGAGCCTTGTTATAATATAACTTCCTAACTAATACTATCGACAAATTGACAAGTTACAAGTTGTATAACTTTTATAAATTTACTTTTACAATAGGATAATCGGATAGTTCGTAGAAAATTCTAACTCTTTGAAGTTTCATTCGTTTTATTACCAAATCTGTATCTACTTATACGCATCGAAGAGAATGTTTTGCTGCTGGAAACTTGTAATTTTATCGGCTTATAGAATTCCATTGTTAATTACAAAAAGCCCGAGTGAGTTCAGTTGGCAAAGATATAGTTAATCCGGCACTGACTAAAATTTTGTTCTAACAAATAAAGTTCAAGTAAACAGAGTTTTATCGCGTTATCCTCCAATAGAATAAGAAAACATCAAGAAGAATGATCTCAAATTTATCTAAAATTCGAGAAAAGATCTTTTAAGCATAGAATCCTAATAAGAACGAGCAACGTAAATCTTACAATAAGTTCTAAAATATTCAAATACACAACACATTAACTAAATATGAATCACTTGAAATGTCAAAGGTAATTTGATACGGGATTATGATTCTGTTTATGCCTGAAAGCCGAACCGACACGACTGACTAAAGTGGCAATAAAGTTCTTATTGCGCAAGAAACATCGATATTTTCCCCAAAATGAACAATATGTGTCAGTTATCTGTAAACGTTATCTAGCTGTATATCGTAATCCCGATGTTGTGAATCAATTTATCGACCTTGGTCTTGCAGGATATTGATTTTTTCCAACAGATAAAATAACTGCTTGATGATAATCGTGAATGTTTCAAGTGATTATTTTACGCTCGTTTCCGTTACTACGTAATTTATCCGTAGTTTCTGCCGTGAAACGTTTCGAACGATTCGCGTATTGAAGGCAGCGACGATGTATTTTAAGATCAGCTACGATTGCGGAAAACGTGGCCAGCCGCGCTAAGTTTTACCGTGTGTCGCAAGTGGTTTACGAACATTTTCCAATAGCTCGTTCTTCTTGCTCGTTGTGTTTAATCTTTTTTTTTTTTTTTTCACGATTACATTCAAAACAGTTTTTCATTACAGTATCATACGAACAATAAGTCGATTTATTAATAATTAAAAGCGATTACTTCGAACCATCTACAAAACTGAAATAATTACGTCTACTTATGAGTCACGCATAGTAGCTGTTACATATAATACACGATTAAATCATCATTTCGATTCTCTATTAATCGTACCAAAACTCTTTCACTCGTGCAACTATGAAAGAATAATAAAATACAAAGAAACAAGGAATTTAGAATAGAAGTTATCAAAGTGAGAGTATCGTAGGATACGAATAGTTGACGCATTGGATAAATGATAATTTAGAATAATTTTTAAAGCAAGCACGAATAAATCCACAATATGCTGTTGGTTTTATAGACACGCTGCTTTAGACACTGATTATTATTTATGCGGAGTGGAAAAAGTGGCCTTGCCATCGTCTCGTAAAAGCTGCTACACGCGGTTGCTCACATATCCTTTCACAAAGCCGCGCCGTTGTCACATATACGAAATTGGTTCTCCCTGTAGAAGGAAAGGAAGGTGACCGACCTGTTGGCGGTCTTCGTCCGGTCGCGCTCGACTTTTCGGGCGTGGCTGACTGTCTCATCGATTAAGTGCTGTTTCGAGATGCTGCTTGGGGGGAACAACGAGCAGGGAAAGTTGCGATGGTAAAGAGAGATGTTAAAAAGGAAAGAACTGCTCGGTAATTTTGATTTACGGCCGATTGTTATTACTCGATTGAATAACAGTCTTTTCAACGTCACCTGTTGCGACGCATTCGAGGAAACTGCGTGGAGATTGGTTTTACCTTGCTATGTATTCGGTATTTGGTTGAACCGGTTGGTTCTAGCATAGGAATTCGCTTCTACGATTTTTACGACGCCATCGATATCTCTAAAGATACCGGGCGTCGGAAACGAGGCTTCCAGTTGCCAGTATCGCGCGTATAAAATGTCTCTTTTCGTTTTACCTGTTATCCGCCTTATACCTCCGAAAGGTAATACGATAATATTTCCGCGAATCGCGAAACACGTATCTTCCAGAAAAACGGAATAAAATAGTAATAGTAATCACCTGTTACGGAGGAAGGGAAAGCACGTCGTTCCCTTTTAGTTCGAAGAAATAAAAGCACCCACAGTCTTGTTTTACTAAGGCTTCATTCACATAACCGATTCTGTTTAGCCGCATTTACTCCGGTTGCTTTATTCTGACCTTTGACTGGCTTCCACTCTGGAAGATACCTGAAGATCGATGCACCCACTTTGACCTTTTCGCTAGACTGCTACGACGATACGAGCACGCCTTAGGACCGTTCTCGCCCCGAGCATCTAGAAAATGATTTCCTAAGGACGGCTCGTTCGACGTCAATTTACTCGATGCCTCTGCTGTAAAATCCTTGAACAGGAAACATTGCATAGAAAGTGGTAGCGAAGCACGTCTGTCGCCGAGAATAGTCGAGAATACTACCTATTCATGCCTTCGGTATCTATTCACACGGAGGGGATTTTGACTCTACCTGGGCACATCTGGTTCCTGACGAACTGGTGGTTAGAATTTTGCTTTTCTTTTTTTCTTTATGTGTAATATATAGTTACGGGATAGGTTTTTCCTGTTTGTGTAATTCCTTGTTTAAAATGTTTCTATACAGATACCCGTTCGTGTTGATACACTACGCTAACCTGTTAAATATTCGTAATAACATATAGTTTTGAATTTATTTTTAATAAACAAGACACGAATGATTTTTATATATCAATATAAATTTTGTGCGTTACATTCAGCGTACGATAATCTCCATCAATATTTTCCTGAAACATTGAAAGTTAAATATACCGTGTACTTCGATATCCGATTCGCTGAATAATCCCCCCATTTCTAACTTTGATTTTAATTTCTTCGAAATTTTCTAAATCACAATCACAAGCTCTTACGAAAAACGAATACCAAATTTAATTGATTAAATTCTTCTCTTTGGTGTAGAATAAATTCTCACCTTTGCCGTTTACATATTTCCATTACACACGCTACTGTTAATTACTACATACTGCTATACTTCGCTACGTACACTGCTATTAATTTACAGCGAGAGTATAGTAACATTTCCTTTCAGATAATCTGGCTATCGATATTAGCGTATGGCTTGATAAAAAGCAACGACAACTGTGCTCTGCGTTTGCCATTAAACGAACAAAACCTGTCTAACGCAGTGGGACAAAGCTTCTTATTGCGAGTCGAAACGAGTGTGAACGGTTATCGCTTGACTTCAAACACACCATTTAGGGGCACAATTTAAAAACCAACAAACCCGCAGGATATATCGGGCGTTATTACACGGTCAAAGGGATGTCAGTTGTACGGTTTCTCTCGAACTCTGTGCTAGGAAACTGCTGTTAAAACGCAGCCGCTCTCTCGTATCCGGGTATTTTCTCACACCGGACCAAATTCTAGTTAAACCTTCCTCTTTTGCTCTTTCTCTTTATCTCTCTGCCTTCCTTTAACACGTACGTACTATGTACACGCCAAACGTTGAGCTTAATCCGTTGTCATCGTGGACCAACGGGGATTCCCTTTTGCAGATTAACAATGTCTATATTTTCGTGATCCAGAACAAACGACACCTCGGGGTAATTATACGTCCTCTTTGTTTTCTTCTGTGCTTTTCGTCCACATGTTGTCAGTCCTATACACTCGCAAGTATGTAGACTACGCATTTGTATGCATTTATGAGAAATGTAAATGTTTATAAAGGTACAGGATATACGTAGTACGCAACGGGATCTCGAGTAAAAAATATAATATTTAAATGGTGAAGCAAATTCTTCTTTTTCTTTCCATCGAGATAATAATAAGAGTATCAGATTGCGTAAAAAGTTTTCATAGTTTAGTCGGAGGACTTCAATCCCATAGATGTTTTAGTAGGAAAGATACGCTATAAAACTCCTACAAATATCGAGTAAAGAACGTTATTGGCAATTGATTTAGCAGCTATATAGCGCTATTCTTGTCTAGCGTATCTTTCTTGCAGCGAATCAGAAGAAAGTTACGTAGAAAGCTTATTTCGTTCAGTGACTGTAGGCCGACACGTCGTAGTCGAACGTACCTTTCGATGAAAGAAAGTCGCTCGTATTCGTTTAAAAATATTTTAAACTCGCGAAAATTCCCATTTGAATCTCGCTGACAGTTCTCCGTAAAAATAGACCTTGTTTCGAAGCTGATTATTAATGGTAACCATACGTAATATTATTTTCTTCTAATATTTTTTTTTTTTTTTTCTAGTTTCGCAATAGGATCTGCTGATTTATTTTAAAACATCTATGTAGTATTTAACAGCGTTCCTTGTCAGCTCCTTCTCGACACTCTTTTTTACTCGTTCCCTTTTCTGCACGGTGGTTTATCGTATGGTTATTTTCAGCAAGCGCCTTCGTCTTCGGAAATCCCGTTTTCCTCTCTTTCGTCGACCTACATTCTCCTCTCTTCTTCTTTCTTCGTTTGGGTGCCTCGGTTTCTGTAGCATTTTCGTCCAACTCTTTCGACAACACTGGGTAACCAAACGTACACAAGTACGTCGCGTCGTAATGAACCGCCGACCGTGACATCTTGATATTTTATTTCGAGCCTGCGATTTTTGCTTATTTATAGGTCGTTATATGTTCGGTATCGCTCGTTAACACACCCGTTACAAAGACGTGACGGTACTGCGTCTGTAATAGAGGCCAAGTACACGCGAGCCACGTGTATTCGTCAACACCGTCTAACGTCCTTACGGATCGCGTTCGCCCGTGATTTCTCTACTTTGCTTTGTCCGTTTCGCAATGTATGAACCGTGCAATTTTCTCTGTTTCAACGCTTGATATTTTCTTCCAATTGTTATTTATAATGGCTTGATATTCTCCCGAGTATCTCATCATTTAACTATTTATATTTACCTAACTTTATTTTCATGTTTTCTTTCTAATAGACTAGTACGAAAATATAAATACAATTGTGAATTTGATAAATAACATAAAATAACGTGGATGTAAACCCTCTTTACGAAATCGATATCCCTGTAACGTCTTCGTTAGATCTTCGATTCTTGTGATATGCTCTCACCATTTGATTTGCTATACTAGACCGAAGAGCGGGATTTATATATATCAGATTCTTTTCCAAATCCATTATTCGATTACTAAAAACTTTATTTTTAGGATTTATGTCTGGTTCTATTTGATACTCATAGGTATTATCCTAGTTCAAATGCGAACTAATACTCGGAAATCCGAAATGCTTTGTAAGACAACACTCGAATTTATCTTGAAGTATTTCTTATCGATAATATTTATATTTTATCAGACCTAAAAGATTATAAAGGTTGTATGATTCGGGGTAATCATCGAAAAAACCCAGTATGTTTTTATCTAAATCAAGTACAATACTGTGATATGTCACGTGAAACAGATAGTCGAGATAGATGTTTCGTCTGAATTGGCCGAACATATCAGAATACTAATTATGCCTAAAATATAATAATATATTGATTCAAGAACACAATGATCAGACGATCGGCGTTTATACGGAGTCGAAAGTTGCGCAAGCGCTGCACGCGTTGGAATTCGGTAGTGTAGAAAGTAATAGATCGAATGGCTAGGAGAAAACTTAAAAGCGAAATTTTATCTATCTTACACGATGTAAACGATTAACTACACGATCTTTCACGCGAGCACGCGCGCCTTGTTAAAGATCACAGAATAGAAACGTTCTATGTAAATACATTTTTGTTGATTTACTAATTTGGATGTTTACCTTACGATTAAACAGGAGAATTTTCATGTAACGATGTAATGATATAGATACATAGTGTAATTGGAAAGAAAAATAATCTGCCTGGTCCACGGATGTAACTCTTTTGAAAGTAGATACGTTGACCAAGTTTCTTATAAAATTTTTAAGACGATATTTTTCTCTCGTAATTCGCAATATGTTGGAAATTCTTCAGAGTACGAGGAAACGCGCGTTTCGTTGCAAAACTGAATAAAAATCATTTTTGTCTTGATTGACAACGTAGTGATTTTAAAAATTACTCCTCTTTAACGAAACATTAGAACACTCAACTTATCGCGTTCTCTTTCTAGAATCATCCTTTATAAAAACAAATCATTACGATTTTACGTATGTGCTCGCAATACGCGATAAAGAGAGAAAAATGTAGCCCGGAGATCTGGTCAAATTTTGTTGTTTGCGGCCGATTAACGATTATACGAAGAACGTCGCTTCTCCTTATCGCATTATCTCTACTACGCCAAGCACGCAAAGTCACAGCAATGAAGAAAAGATGATAGTAGCGTACGACTCTGCGTGTTTCTGGCCTGAATATTTTTTTCTTTTTCCTTCTACCTCTTTCTATCGCTCTATCCTTTTCGTTACGAATTCCAACCAGGAGCGTAGCAATTATTTCAGTATAATTCGCTCATTTAGTAGACGTCCTTGTTGCGGCTGACGCATCCTGAAAGAACCGACTCGTCTCTCGCTTGACCGATTTGTCTCTCCGTTCTCTACCTATTCGTGTATCGCGTATCGACACACGATTTTATATATAACAATTAACGATAATCGTATGGTCTACGTATATCGAAAGGTAACCTTTTTCTCGCGTCGTTCGTCGAATTCGCTCGTTACCTATCCTGTTTTTCGCGCCTTACGCTCCACCAACCACTCTCTCTTTCTCTCTATCCTGTAAATGTCTCTCGACTCTGTTGGAATTTATTCTCGTCTTAATGCACGTCGGTCTCTTTCCACTTTGACGTCCCTTCTCGAAGTACAATTTCACGTGCTGCTGACCTGTGCCCGTGTAAAATACGTACTTCAACGATACCGACGGCCTTTCGTGCATACGTGTGTAGTTAGCATACGTAGAGCATGCGCAGGCTTACCTTCACATTGTTGCCTTTCACTCGGTTTCTTGCTGTCCGCTACGTATGTATATTTTATCCAAGAACAGCACGTTATTGGCTCCGCTCGACAAACGTCAAGACGTCGGGCTTCTCGCTTTTTTCCCCCCAAGAGCTCCACAGGTCGCTACCGAGAATACGTTGTACCAGGAAATCATGATCTCTCCGGCTGATAATCGTATAATCCATCGTGGCGCATCTCGCGGTGACATTTTGCGAAACGATTTGAATTAAAATCTTCCTAGAAAGGGCAACATATTGCTGGATAATCGGTCGTATCCGTCGTTACCGTCAGCCAACCTATTCGATCGATTCGAAGAAATTTTGAAACATAGGATTCGTAAGTAACTTGGAACCGTATGTTCGAGATTCGCTTTATATCGAAGAATTCATTGACTTCTTAATGGCATGCGTAAAAGTATTCCACTTTTACGTGGGAACGGTTGTTCGTTCGAGTCTCGTGATTTCAGGCGATTAAAAGGCAAAACGCCGAGACGAGAATCGCTTTGGTATCCGGCAGTAGCCGGAAGCTCCACTCCGCGCGTTTTATTGTTTTTTTCTCTCGGCGATCGCTTCCTTCTCGATGTGTTTGCGCGTGCACACGCGTTCCGCGTGTTGCCACACGACACGCATCTCGCTGCTATGTACCTACACGACACGCATCTCGCTGCTACGCACAGGTGCGCGCGTACGTTTCTTTCGCTTAAGGCGATATTTCATGGCGCGGCCGCCACCAGTACGAAACACATCGCTGCCGTAACAGTTACTTTTACGCGTGACCCACTTACTATTCCAACAGTCGAATCTAAGTACTACAATAAAAAGTAGGTCACTCTGAAATAATTGACTGTTTCGCGTGTTAACAGTTGGCCCGACGAATGGGCCTCCAGTAGCCATCTTTCGGCGAGTTGAACAAATATCAGATCGCTGTTCGACAAACTAGATTTTAGATCTTAATCGTTTCTAGCACTCGTACTCTAGATATTCTCGAATCGTCAGATACGTACTTTCGACAATTCGTCTCTACTCGACCTGCCCAAAACATCTCGGGTTTCAGACATTTTCAGCACATATTCTTAATATATCTATTTATGCATACGTATTTGTCTTCTTTTTAGATCTAATAAATCTTTCTACAACACTTGAATAATTTTACGTTTGAGGAAATCTTCAAATTTTTTAGTCAATTTAACAGATAATCGGATAGCTACGAGAAGAGGAATGACGTGAACGCGAGGATTGAAGACGCTGCGTCGATGCTTGTGAATTACCCAAACTCCAGACGACGTTGATGTTCTGAAGATTCTTGGAACCGATAGTTATCATATGTATATATACTCTCCGTACGACGTACATGTTTTGTTACCGAATAAGAAGCAGCACGTATCTCGTGACCAAAATCAAACAGAACCCCGAAACACTAACCAATTCAAACACGAAGCAACGAAAATCATTCGTAGAACAAAACGTTTTTCGTTTTTAAATAAAAACCATCGAAACGTTCAAAGTACCATAGAAACACGAGATACGACCAAAGTGACGTTATTTACTGGTAACTAATCTAGTAATTAATCCAGTGAATAATTCTTTATCATAAAATAGCAAACTCTTCCGATATTCCGACGAAATTCATAGAACCTTTCCGTTTGAAACAAGACTATCGGAAAACCACTGAGGATTATTGGACGAAGATAAAAGAACAAAAGGGTAATCAACTCCTATCCCTTTAGAAGACGAGACACGCGATATGACAGGATTTAGGCTGAAAACTGCCCTATCCCAGGATCGTTACAGTTGGTTTTACGAGCGCGTGAAAACGTGGCACAACGAATCACGCTGATCGTCTGGCATCGGCAGGATACGCAAGCGTCGAATACGGGACACATTCTACGTACGTGTATGTATATTAAGTGTATCTTTATCGTTGCGGCCTTGCGCGCATGTAGGCAATATGCGGGTGTTGCGCTCCTCGCCATTAATTTTCCCTCCCTTTTTCGTTCACGCGGTGTGTTACGCCTGTGATGTGCTTGATAATATTCCGTGTTATACATGCGCGTTCACACGTATTACTCTTGGTCTCTCGCCATTCTGAGAAATTACCGGGATTTTCGTACATATTTTTTCCCTTTTTTGCCACTCGTTGAAATATAGCGCAGGTAAAAGGCCGTCTATGAGACGGAGTAACACGCGCGTGCATTGGACGTTTTTCGAAGTGGACGAAATTTATGTTAAATATCGTGACACACATAAAATAATTTCTCTGGATGTTCTTTGTTTTTCCTGTCTAACTTTTCGAGTTGTTTCACGGCACACGACTAAGGATATTGTTAGAGAACGTACAGTTGCTGATGCTGGAGATAAAAATTTGTATCGCGGGTTTTATAGTTCTAAATTATCAATCTCGTAATTTTTACTTAGATTTGCAGAAGTTATAGCTACAAATTACAACTACGTGCATTATAGAAACGAACTCGATACTCTGTAATATAGAAATAGCATAAAGTTGTAAATGAATTCTCGTATACTTATAATTGAAGTTACATCCGCTGCTTAACGATAATATCCTAAGATAACTCAAATTAATATCTCAAGGCTTAAAGAAAACAAGTATAACATTTTTCTTAATAAAGGCTCTGATACAGCAAAACGAACAGATATTTTTACATCGATTATACGTAGAAATATCTTAACAAAAGTTTGCTCTGTCAAGATACAAAACATACAAATCACCGCGTAGACACAACCAAAGCCACGCAACGTTATCTAACGTCATACAATATGCTTTTAAATAGTCGAAATACGTTGTGTACTGAACCATTAGCGAAAGTCATATTATGACTGCCTCTATTATCATGCGCGATATTTTTTTACACTGCCATTAATATGTTTATGTAAAGTAATATCATGGTATCTAGTTCGAGTCGTATCCGCGAAAGATAACGCGTATCATGCGTGTCTATTGTCATAAATAATATAGCGGCGACAGTGATACCGTGCAAAGAGCGATTTGCTTTCTCTGACCAGCTCGAATTGTTGCTTTCGCCTTTGATTTACTGACGAAAAGGAACAGGTTCCCTAGCGATAGAAAGGAGGCAAACTTCGATACCTGTTTTGTAACTGGTCTCGAGCGCCTCGAGGATGTTGGTTCGTGCATTAATTAGGAAACAAAGACTCGTAATATTACATGCGCGAAGCAATCTGAATTTAATGTAAAAAAATTCGTCGAATTTTATTGGCATATTGAACATTTTGAAAAACAATTTAGAGGCCGATAGAAAAAATAACCAAGTAATACTATTAATTCGTGTATTAGATATAGGATAGGAATTCTTATTACTAGATCGCAAATGTTTATGAAAATACATATTCTTTATACTTTTAAGAAACGTAGCAAGGATACGTTTCACTCGCCAAATATTATAACATCATACCTCGGATGTTCTCGACAATTTTTCAATATCGTATTAGCGATATTCTCTATATTCTATGCATTTTTTCCACGCTTGGTTATCACAGACAAAATTGGCATATTTTATCTCACAGACAATGACAGTAGAATACACGGATTTCGCGATTAATGAAAGAAACACGTCACGAGTGACGCAATTCTCTACGCATTACATAAATATTGTTTTCGCAGACGTTAATGGTATCGAGAGGAAGATACGATACGATCGTTCTTTATGGCAATCTTTTTTATCCTCCTATTATTTAACGACTATATTTGTCGTTTGCATGGTCTTGTGGCGAATGTTCGATCTGTTCTCACCGTATGTCGACTTTTATTATTGCGTTAAATTAATCGGCATAAAGGAGAGGCAGAGAAAAAAAAAGGCGAGCACCGTCTCAATTGGTCACCAGGCGAATATTATAAAATTCAGTCGGCGAACCGTGAGACGTCTGGTAAAACTGGTTCCAAAGACCTTTGCCAGGCTACGTTCCCTCTTACCAGTTCGCCAAGTTGCATGAGAAATGTGTCCCCGCGTCTGAAAGCACGCGTGTATCGCAAAATATTCGAGAATAATGGCAAACAATGAGACTTTTTACCAAAATGAACGCTCCAATAGACGCGGAATCGCGCGCCGAAAGCAACGGCTCGTTCATTCGCGCGAACGCGTGAAACTCGGTAGCTTTGCTTCTTTCGACGATTTCGCGCATTCTGTCGGACGTCGAGCCTTTTTAGCGGAAAAGCCTGCGATTGACGCGGAGTTATGACGCCATCGAACTCTCGTCGAACTTTGATGCAACGCTCGTTCGATCCGCTTATCCAACTTCTCGGCTGTTTTTGGATCGTGCGGTAATCTCGCGCGATTCGCCTGAAAAACGGGCGAGCTACTCGATAACTAGCCTCGTTGGTCGTTGCGCTGCGCGGTCGACGTCGTCCTTGTAAATCATGCATCGCCGCGAATCTCGTTGCAATTTGGAACGCGAATCCTATTTTTAGGTACAAACCGTGTGTATACAGTATACACGTACGTGTGCGATCGTGACGAGGGAACGGTTCCGCCGAACGATCCGAAACCTGTAAAACTGGATTCTCCTTGTTCGTGTGCAATATACACATCGAAATTAGCCGCTCGTCCACCGACTGATATCATCGTCCAGCTCCACGAGCTGCGGTCTCCTTGGCTTTTAGCTTGCTACGATTTCATTCTCGATAGTGATCCTTAGAAGATCGATGATTTTCAGGCTGTTGCTCGCCGTCCCACGATATATTCTAGACAATTTAAATTAACTCTTTATCCAATCAGCATTGTAATTACAATGCGTCGATATGTTACTTATGATGTGACGTATTATCGCGTATGGCGAGTAGCTCGCGATATTCATGTGGTTTGTTAGTGTTACTGTTTATGTTTTAGAAAAGATGGAAATAGAGAATTAAATAGAAATAGTATTCGTCCGTACTTGTCTCCGGTTGAAGATTTCTTATCGTCCGAGAGAACCCTTCGTCTGCGTTTCAATGTTCCGTTGACTTTTCGTACGTCCTTATATCATTTATAGAGACTACTAGATTCTCTGCGAGAAGCGCGAAATATATTTCTGATAAATATATAGTTCGTCTGGTTTGTTCCATTAGTCTCCGTGGAAGTTGGAAATTCGTAGTAGTTTGGAAAACAAGACGAAGTTTTTGCTAACATTCGTAGGCGTGCGCAGAGTGAAGGTGAAATTTTTAAGTTGATGTATGTCCAACTGTATTATCGCTAGCATACGTATCTCGAGAGCTATAAGTACATACATGTATGATATAGAGTTATTCAGAAAGAAGACTTCTCGCGTAACGTAGCCTCTCGTTGCTCGTACAACTCACAACTGTTTACCGAGAATGAAGCATGGCTTTTTCCTTTTGCTGGCTTTATTCGATGAATAGGAATATCTTGTGTTTACACATATGTGTGCTGGCAGTGAAGTACGAAGAATTTCACAAGCATATTTTTTCCAAAAGGTACTGAAAGTTATTTGAACTTTAGGAACGACGAAGAGAAAAGACTTCAAAAATGTCTCGTAAATGGAAAACGGAGAAAACACTAGAATAAGATGGAATGCGTAGGATGGAATGGGAAAGTTTTATAAAAGCGAAGCATCGAGACTGGTTTTTATATCAGTTGGACTAACGTGGGAAAAGTTTGACGCGAAGTACGTACTTCGCCCGATATGGCGATTTGATCTAAGAAAGGATAAAAGAAGAAAATTTCAAGATGCCAGAAGAAATCAAGGAAAGAAAGATTCGAAGGATCGTCGGATGTTGGAAGAAAAAATTGCATAAAATAGGAAACACGGAGAAAACATTTAAAGAGGAAAAATTATCATACACCGAATCGCAAACAGGCAAAGTGTTATGAGTAAGAATCTGTAAAAACTGTAATTACAACGATAAAGTACGAGATAATGAAACAACCACGAAGAAAGAAAATTAAGTTTAAAAAGAATTCACTGAAAAGAGCAGAGAAAAGTAATTGAATTATTTTCGGATACTCCGACGTACACGGCTTTCATACAAACGAAATTACCAAAAATATGACCGGCATTATCGTAAAATCTATGACTCCCCTGTTGTCGCGTGGAAGCAAGCAGCGCCTCGATATCGCTGTCGTCGTAAATCGTAATCCGCAACTCATCGTGACAACTGTACTAAACGTTACGGACGTGTTGATCGCCCACAGCCATTGAGGGGTGAATCCTACTTTGTCATAGGAAGAATAAGAATTGAAAGAATGTGTCGTCGACTATAAAGATATCGTTGTGTGTATTTACTTAACAGGTACAGCGTGACATGTCAAAACCAATATTTATCGCGACAGAAAGGTAGGAAAATCGGTTTTTACAATATCGAAGACGTTGACTGATGTCTGTGTCTTTATTTTAGGTATATATAATAAGCATCGTTGTATCATCGTATATGTTACCGTGTCTCATACACGTTAAAGCTGTTACTTAAAAATTCGATGCAAAGCAGCGAACTAATTTCTACGTGTGACGTATCATATGAAATCGCGTAGCATGTAGCGAAATTGTTGAAACTGGAACTTTGTGAAACGGCGAGCGTATTACGTAAAGCAAAAGCAAAATCTCCATAGAATTCTGGACAAAAGTAATCGGAAATTTACATAATTGCGATCATTGGGCCGTTGATCTCCGCAGGGGATGTTTCCTTCTTCGAAAAATAAGCAGCCAGGTGACTGAGTAACGGTTTACGTTCCTTGGGAACTGCTACGAAGCGATCGGTTAAGTATGCAAGACGCGGCACAGCCCATGAATATTAACCGTTCGAATCGATGGGACTCGATGCGGTGCTAATTGCCGGTGAAAGAATTCGGGAGAAGATCGGGTTCACAGGAAGATACATCGGCCAGGAAATAGACGCTGTCACGAGTTCACGGAGGAGTTTCAGCTTCCGGTTATCGGTTTTATTAATAAACAACGAACGAGTTTTCGGTCGTTAGATACACCGCTGGAGAATCTATTTCTTTAGATGGCGGTATTTATTTACTACGTTCACGGTGGTATTTGTTATTAATATCGTTATCAATATTGTTCGTGGTAATGTTTATTGATCACTAATTAATCGTTTTTAATCTCTAAGAGACGATGGTATCTGAATCATTAGTCGAACCGGTTTTGCCACGCATATAAATATCCGAATATCGGATTAATTGGTCTGATTGTTTGGTCGGTAGATGAGTATATGGATAATAGGGTTACGCTAAATCGGATATGTTATCCGTGTATCGGTTGTAGCTGGCTGATCGAAATAATTCATCGTAGAGATTGATGTATATTTGTTCGTCGAGGATTGATGCGAAACGGTAGGAAAATAGACGTTTTCGTGTCTTTTTACCCTCTTATGCTCTATGATCTTTTGATAGATGTTTGAAGGATCATTGGCCATTTATTACTGTAACATCGTACGTAAAATCAAATATAAAGTATCGTTACAGGCTACGCAATGTATATTCAGCGAAATGAAAATATCACCCATGCCACGAGTTTGTTCCGATATTGTCTATAAAACAAGAGTCGTTCGTAATGAAAGACACTCTGTCAACCAAATTCCTATTAAACGTACAATAAACGCTATAAAAAAAAAAAAAAAAAAAATAAGAAAATTAAGACGAAGAAGGACTCTCTACCCAGTGTAATCGTTTTCACAAAAACCGTATTATTCCAGTGTATTTATATTTCTGCTCTGTGATGCGGGTATAGTTTACGTTGATGGTAAAAATGGAATACCGTGCAAGGCCGATTAACTAAAACCAATGCAAACATCTGCCGTAAATTTTCCAATCCTACTTAGAAATCTCTTGGTTTGCGTATTTGATCGAGCCAGCTCATCGTTCTAGCATCCATCCCGTACGCAAGCACTGTGTTCATCCACCAATCAAACCACGCCTGTATTCACGGATCCATAGCCACGTTCATCCACGTACTTACAAGCATACTAATCGTTCCCTCGCCCATCAATCGCGAGTACTCGAGATCCTCGGTTTCCCTATCCACGTGCAAGTCGTCGAAGTTTCCATGCTTGAAAAAAAAAAAAACAATTTTTCCGCTTCTAAAGTCCCCTCATAGAGCTCGGTGTACACAGGTAGCAGCGAACTCCACCCACGCTCGAAGGAAGAGGAGGAACGAAGCTTCGTGAAGAGGCTCGTAAAGTTCTCTCCTCTCTCTGTGATGCACCGACTACTCTTGCTTACAGCTATAATAGACTCTCTCCTTTTTCTTCTCCTCCATCACCTGCTCTCCTCTCTCTCTCTGTCTCTCTCTATGTCACATTGTATGGAAGTTCAGTGTAGGCGCACCCGAGTGCTTTCCACGGTACGACGCCGACGGGAGCTATCGGCGAGTAGAGCACGTGCTGCACGCGAGCTTCCAACCGAACGTGAGGACGATTTTGCATGAAATATGCAGACTCGTTTCTCTCCTCTGCGTCCACCGCGCACTGTACTTCTTTCCCCTTTTTTTCTCGTATCCGGCTCGGCCAGAGACGAGTACACCTGGCTCTATAATAATACCTGGACTCTGTGTATGTATGTATTCAGTTTGCCCGATTTCCGCGTTCCCTTCGGAACAGTGCTTTCTCTCCGCGAGTTTTCCTCTTCGTTTGCGCTGGTATACCTACAGTACTTACTATACAGGGTGGTGCACCGTTAGAGTGCCACGAAACATAAGCACGAGGATACCACCACCGCTTTCGTCTTTCTTTCTCTTCCATACGGTGAGATTCACAAAATTCGAATTACGGTGGCTACGGAATATATCGATTCTGCCACAATTTTTATTAGAAACGATTGAATTTAGAGACGATAAATTAGAAAAATAATGTCGTTCTTAAATAAAAAAAGAGAGCTTTACTTTTATTTTTATTTCAAAATGTAGTAAAATAAGTAACAGACGTTTAGTTCACCGAGCAATCTGTCCTTTCTTATTCATGAACTTCCTTCCTGTTATTCTGATTTTTACAAAACATTTTTTTCCTAACAAAGTACCGATTATTTCAGAAACTTGAAAATACTACTTCAAACAATTCGTTAATTCCGTCGGACCTATTCATCTTCTTTATTCGACAGTTCTTTCTAACCTCACTGATAACGGAATAATATTGTAAGTCGGCTGCTTGTGAATCATCCTGTATACCACGAGGCTCTGTTTCTCCAACTTTGTTTATACCGTCAGCCATCCGTCTTTAACTTTGCATTTCCTTTCTTTTTCTTTTTCCACGGATCTCCGCGTTTACCTCGCTAAAGATCTACCCTCGTGTATTTCTTTTTATTTTAATCCCTGCTATTTCTCCTTTCTAAAGTCTTTCTTCCGTGTATCAAGGTTATGACACAAAGAATTTTATACCCTTTTTAGTAGATTCTCTCTCTCTCTCTTTCTCTCTCCCTACCCCCTCGTTCCCTTTCCCATCTCTGACTCAGTCTTCAGTCCAGTCGAGGGTTTCTTTCTGCGTTTCCCTCATCCGATCCCTTTTTCCTGGCTCCCCTTGGAAAGGGGCAACGCGCGCCCTCGTTTCACCAAGTTTCTCTCCTCGGCCACGACATCGGCGCGAGTATCGAGAACGAACCCTCCTGAACGAACGTATGAATATTTCAAACGTCTGTTTCCAGCCAACGATTCACCTTCTCGGTCATCTTCTGTCACACCGCTTTCCCACCTTTACCACAGTTCGATGATCCCGCAGGGGGAAACGATATCGAAGGGGATCGCGTCCAATCGCGTCTTTGCCATCGCTACTCGATGATTTTTTGCGATGAATTTTACGTGGAATAGTGTTTCGCGGTAAGTGTCGTATTGAATCGAAATGAATATCGAGACGAATAATTTTTCGTAGTAAAGATCGCATGGAACAAGCTTCCGCGTAGAATATGGCAGTGTATGATTGTTCGCGATATACATCGCAAGAAACGAATTTTCGCGATACACGTGGATTGCACGCGTGGCGAATATTTAGGACAAATATCTTTCCATCAAACGATTTTTTACGCTAATCTTCCCTGCCCACAGTTCTCAGTATAAAATATTCTATCCGACGATTGTCATATTTATTTTGACTTATTTCCAGTATTCAGGTATTCGATCCGTTATGATCCACGGTGACTCACGAATACGTTCGAACACTTACGATAGAAAATTCGTATAAATACGAATTATGTGCGTGGTATAAATCTTTCTGGAATTTCATGAATACCGTAATGAGTCTCAATGACGACGATTAATAGCGTAAAATTTTTTATCGATTTGGGAAGGCATATAAAAGTTTAACAAACATTCGTCTCGAGCTTAGTAACAAAATTAGAAACTATGATACGTAACATGAAAATAATTGCCTTAAATTGATTGTTTAAACACTTTTATGATATTTTGTGAAATATATGGCTGCTCTAAAAATCTTGTTGAATTGTCAATATGTTGAAACATTTAACAATGTTGCAAATCTTCCGTACAACATACTCGATATATTCAGGAAACGTTGCTATGCGACTGTTCAAATGCTCTCACGAGCGACGATGTACAACGGCGGATTGAAAAATTCCCGGAATGACAATAACAATAACAAGTGAAACAATTGCTAGCGGCGATTCCCAAAACTTTCCAATTTACCCTCGTACAGGTATTTTCACGAAGAACAGCGAGCATCTTCGCGCAAGTTACCAGGTGTCTATCGATCAGAAAATCTGGAATTACAACCGAGAATGCATAGATTAAACTTTGGTTGCGCAAGGAATTTGAGGAAACGACCCAATCGTATTTTCGGTGCAATCACGCGGAGCGGGTGAAACCGCTCGATCGAGCAGGTGCGTTCAAGGTTCGATCGTGAGCCAAGACGATGGCCGAAGACGTTTAGAAAAGGTGGTTTGCGTCAGCCGATACCGTTAAACAGATTTTCGGATAATCATTAGTCGACTATGCCGTTAGAATCATCAAATACCCAGTACACAGAAGTAGCGGTATTTATGAAGCAAAGCGAGCAAAATTGTCCGAAACAAATCGTATCTGGAATCGTGAGACGGCAAAGTCAGTCGCGATTTCTATTCAAGTCAATTTACTCAGGCGTGAAGAGATCAATCTGTTTGTAACAAAATTTTCTCTCTTGGTGTTTGCGGTGGAACGACTGGCATTTATTCGATTGAAATTGGGATACGAGGAAATGAGCAACTTTTACTTGTACGTGTACGTTTTATCGTACAATGTTTAGTATAAAAATAAACGTTCTTTAAATTTATGTTCGAACGATTGCCAGACATTCCTTTGATCGGATTTATGTTTGATAAAAGATACACAGTTCTTTGTAATGGTATATTTAATGGCGCGAATAATTTTCACTGTTGTCGAAAATCGAATATAAATAATTGTTAAATAATTTCATAGCGGATTGATTGAACGTAAGAAAAGTATCGTTACGTTCTTCTTCTCGCTGTTACACCACTGCGTAACAATTTCTTATACTTTGCCTCGGTCTAACATCTAAAATCAAATGTCCAAACTACCTGTACACCCTACGCATATAAAAAATTATCTTCGTAACTCGCCAACTCCCGTGGAAAAGTTCATTCTCTTGCAAAATCCACTTGCGAAATCCATTAATCCATCCACTCGCCGTTCGCCCAAGAACATATCCTCTTCTTTAATATTCATTGCAATTTACAAGTCCCCTAACTACGTTCGTAAATTCGAAGCGTTTTAATCGACACATCCATCCCCTGAACATCCCTGTCTTCGCAGCACGTGATCTCTCGCATCGTGTTCGCACCCCCTGTGAAACTTCTTTAAACGATGTATAACTTGCGAACGATAATCGCGAGTGACAAGCGTGTCCAATAACGAAGCATCGATAGAAGTCGGTATAATTAATCGGGAGCAAAGTGGTAGGAGCTGTCGATTCGTTCTCGAAAAGCTGTGGCGTGTCTAAATCGAAATCGACGACGCGCATCGTCGTTATTAATTGTCATCCTGAAGAAGAGAGAATAAAGAGAGCGAGAAAGGGAGAGAGAGAACGAAGAAAATAAAGAGAGAATGAAACGCGTTTATCGATCGTTCGGATTCGAGCTAAGTTCTGCTAGCCCACTGAGACACGTTTCGACGGATCATCTTTCCGCGTGATTATCTCTTTCTCTGTTATCTTGTGTCATCTTCGAGATCGCCAAATTGCTCGCGACGTCGATTCTACGAATTAGATTTTGTCATGGTTTTGAAGAATTTGTGAAGAATATTACGAAGAGTACAATATTTCTGATGTTAAAAAATCAATCTTTCTCGCGAGCAAAAGATAATCCACTCTGAAAGAGATTAAAAAAGTAATACGAAGAAAACGCTGTGTTTAATAAAAAAAATAGTTGACAAATAAATAAAATAATACCTTAAAAACCATAGATACGTGCGTATAAACGTATGAATACGAAGAATAAAATACGTACGTAGCGTTATGTAGACTTGTCAAATAGGTAGGCCGCATACTGTATACTATACGGCTATACGGCGATGGCGACGAGAGAGGAGGTTCTCCGGTTCGTCAGTCGCTTTCAGAGTCCTCCAGTAGTGAAATCCTCGCAAGGTCGTACGAGCGCGCCGCGAGAACGATTTAGGCCGGAAATTCCGCGAGCGATCGTGCGAGCGCGACCGGTAGAAACGATCGTTCGCACGCGCGCGTGCCTCTCTGTATCCTACATACTGTGCTACATCCTTCTTACACTCTCGTTCTTTCTCGCTCCGGCGCGCAGATTACTTCGTCCGTCTTCCTTTTCCTGGCCAAGCCTTTCCTTTTCTTCGATCTTCTCTCTTCGCTGTATCTGCTTTCTCTGTCTGTTTCTTTCCCTCTCTATACATCCGTCTCTACCTGTCTTTTACTCTTACTCTTTCCTTTTTTTCATGCTATCCTGCCCGTATTTTCCCTCCTTCTTCCTTACGCTAATCCTCTCTCAACATCGTTTTGCATCTCCGTTGGAAACACGGCTTTCGAACCTGTTCCCCGCACGCATGAGATCTTGCATAGTTGCTGAAATTCCGAATTCATTACCGGCGGATGACTTTCACTCGCAGCGAGAACGACGTCGCGACGCGACGCCGAGAACAGCGCGTCGCTTCTTCGCACGCATTGTGCACCCGGATTTCCCCCCGCGACCGCCCCGAATCACCGTGCATCGAATTAACCCGATTTTTTTTTTTTTTTTTTGTAACGAATTCTGGTAACGGTGGGGCGAAGGCACCGTGGGACAATCGAGGAGAAATCTTGGATTCCGTTTGCGCACCAATTCTAGTCATCGATACTTCGTTGTTAGAAATTTTATAACCTTTTTGTAGGCTTTACCGGTGTAAAACCTGCGATTTCTTCTCTTTTATTCCTCGATTGTTATTCGTGCGATTGACGTTGCTCTTTTCGCAACGGATCTTGATAACGTCCAAGTGAATAGAAGAATATCAGTGGAATCGTAGAATAATTGGGGAGAAACCTTGGACTCCATTTGCGCATAAATTTTCATTGTTGCAAGATCTCCTCTCCTTTCTTTCGCTACCTCTTTTCTATCGTGTTTCTTCTTCCTCCAAACGAAATTCGAAATTTCTTTTGCTTCGTCCGCCTTCTTTTCTCTTTACGATACTGTCGTATTGTTCTATTACGAAATAATAGAGAGTCTTGTAAGAAACGATTAAATATGATCGTTTTTCCGTTTCACGTTGCCCGATATATTTTTCTATGTCTCTGGTACGCGGTCGAAATCATGATAGATATCGTATTTTCGCAGTTTCTTTCCTACGATTTTCCGGCATAATTGAGATTCTTTAATTAACTGAAATCCGCTGATGCACCGTGACTGGCTATTGAAGCTGGTAATGCGTCGACCAAGATTCAGCAACATCGTTGCCGACGTCCGAACAATGCATATCCGTGGCTCGTAATTACACAGTGATGGTAAGCTACGCGGTACATGTAGTTACAGTTTCGCCCGCCTAGCTCGAATTTCATCGCGTGAAATTTCGTTTCTTCTTCGGTCTTTATTTTTCAGTTTCTTTTGTCTTTATTTAAAGGAAAGTAAACTATCGTTCCGGAAGAAGTGGTTTATATTATAGTTTGGTCAGCGTACGTAGTACTTGATAAAAGCGTAGTCATTGCTTTATGAAAAATGTTGGGCGAACGTATTCTCAGAGCTTAATATTCAAAGAATTAATCTTGATGAAAGTTGGCTGTATTCGTTGAATTTTACGCGTTCACACTGTGTAATTGATCTCTCCAACTAGTTTTCAGAAGAGAAAAAAAAAATTCCGTAACGTCTTTAAGTTCTTTCGCGTCTTTTATATCATTCGCATGTATCGTATTTTAAGTATTCAATTATTTCACAATAATGACAAAGATATCAAGAATTGGTCTGTTTTAAATGACATAAGCGTGGCGTAAAACGTTCTTTTATTCGGAACAAGTTAAATAGAGGAAAAACGGAGAAGAACTAAACACAATCGTTTGAATAAGTGGTATTGTGACATCTCCGAATGCGAGTGAACACCTGCGCATTCTTCGAACGCATCAAAGGATTATATTCACTCCTACGCGAAGACTACACGAGTCATCGTACGCAACGTTCTTATTATCATGTCATACTTCTTGTAATTCGAGAATTATCGTTGCTGCTTCCACTAGTGTTACCCAAGCTAACTGTTCTTTCAAAATTTTAATTGTTTTATTAGAGAGATAATACTTTTGGTAAGAGGGAAATTTGTAATGACGGATAAATTGTAACCAATTTAGGTCATAAATCGTAATGCTCAAATAAATCATGCGACACATCATGGATCTTGTAATTATCTTCTTGTAATTATCTTCTTGTGATTATCTTCTTGTAATTATCTTCTTTCTATTCTTATCTTCTTCTAAATAAAAATTGCGTTCGACGATTTCTAATAGAAAAATTCTTGATAAAAGAAGGATTTTTAAGAAACAATAAATTTGACGATAGAAAAATTCGCAACGAAAAGTAACTTGAACGACAGAAAGGAATTCTCATTGTTAGTACAACCGATGCTAAAACGTTGTAAAGAATCGATTTGCACGAATGAATAATTGAGAGTGACGTTTGATAAAAATAAATATTTCGTAATAAAAAATGTATTTTTAAAGCAAATGGTTGCAGCAATGATATACTGTTTATTAATGTAAAATAACGCGGTAAGCATAAGGTATAGGATATTTGTAAAATCAGCTTTTTCCAAAATCTAAGGAATAAAGAGAGAAGAGAAAGGTAGAAAGGAAAGGAAAAGAGAAACCTATGATCTACTTCGCGAAATTTCGCAATTCCTAACATTCTTCCACCGAAAGTCATTCGTTTGAAATCCGGTCGATCGTCGAGTGAAAAGCACGAAGATACGCGTGTCGGGTTTCTCGAAGATCGCGAAAGCTCGCGGGTCGCGTTGCAAATTCCACCGGTCGCAATTGTCACGATATCGTCTGGTGAAAGCTGGCATCATAGACGCGTAATCTTCGTCCTTTAGCCCTCCATAGCGTTATCTTATCAGCTGTGTTTGTGTGTTTCACGATGCGGAACAGCGGGGAAATCCCCGCGGGTGTAAGCTTGCGATGTTATGCAAAGCAAAAAAACCCCGTTGCGTTATCTGACCGCATGTTTTAAAATTCGTTGTCACGAACGAAAACGTGACGAGAACGATAAATTTCTTCCGTTTGTCATTTTAAAAATGAGCATGCTACGAAAACTAAAGAAAAAGAGTAAGGAAACAAGCGAAGTATATTTACAGAGTCGATAGAAACTATAATACACGGTAGAGTTTTACGTCAACGTTGGATTTTGATAAAGTTCTCTGTACGATAAAAATTGTGCAATCTCGTATGAAACTTAGCAAATTTTGTTTTTATAGTAAAATAAGATTACACGAACTTGAAATATGAATTCAAAGCGTAGATGCTGGCTTTTAGATCTTTCATATTTACATTTCCCATTTTTTATTTTTTTTTTTTTTTTTTTTTCTGAATAGCAGAAGTTGGCCAATTCTCTTTTCCACGTGTTACGATGTAATACTATGTCGCTTGGTAATTATCGTTTGACACAAAACAGAAAATGCAACGTAAGAAGCGAAAAGAAACAACAATAGGAAAAATATGTACGCGTCTATGTAAATGTTATTTCAAGATAGTTACTTCACATTGATGACCGAAGCTCTAAATCGCATCGAAAATATGCTCACGTCGAAAATCTTCAAAATTATCACTGTTTGTACATTCACTGTTTGTACAATGGAAGGCGTGTACAAGTCCAGCGAGTCTACTGTCTTAAAATACATTCGTAAGTACATATGCGTACATTCGTTGCTCACTTTCACGATATCGAGCTAACTCCCAAGGAATGTATGCGAATGAAGGCGAAATTGTATAGATCACAAGTTTCACCGCACAAACTTTTATGGAGAAATGATTTTTCAATCAAATTTCTCAATTTCTGCACACAGTTTCCTTGTTAACAGACGTTTTACTTTTTCTGACTGAGGGGAAACTCTCTTTCCCGAGCCCCATATTTATACAAAATTTTATAAATGGCAGCGTTCGTTCTACTTGTAAAACATTTCTCAGATCGGTATCTATCGGGAAAGGTGGGAGTGGGGCTAAGCGATCAGCGTGGGAAAGATAAGTATTTTTGCTCCGGATTCGCATCTAGAAGTTTGGTGAGAAAAGGAAGAGAGTAAATTAGTTCATTTGTTGGATCGGATACACGAGATTGTCTGAGGGTCATGGGAACGCGACAAGATTAAATAAAATATCATATTAGTCGCTACCCGTGTACCACATCATGCGAAGCGTAAGCACCGAGCATTAGAAGCTTATCCAACAGCTTTCATAGTCGCCAGATTAAAAATCATTGAGAATAAGATAAGATGGATCGATTCTAGTCGGACTGTAATTCGAATCAGCTTTATTTCAGGCAAATGAGAAAGCCAGAAAATTTAAATTTCCATTTAGTACATTCGTGATTTTTATTTATTGAAATTAATTATTAATAATTATTATATATATATATATATATGTAGGATTGTCGTTAGGATTTGGGTTAGGGGCGTTTAACGAATCTGCACCTGGATTATTCATCGTTGTCACACAATCGAGGTAGCGTTTATTAACACAAGTATAGATGTTACAAGATTGACAAGTGGCCGCGGTAACTAGACACTAACGACAATGACCTTAGGTTCGATATAACGAATCCGCGGTCAACGGGATAACAGATATACTTTGCTCCAAAATCTAAGTCGGACTCGACTTACTCCTCGCGATACCAGGATTACTCGACTAACTCTTTATTGAGGCGTGGATTATTCTCCGATCGTACAGACACTAGGTAATTGACTAATGGGACTGCGAGAAAGGGAACGACTTCCCGTCACGATGACGCTGCAAGGGAAAACTACGATGGGGTGTGCCTAAGGGCACGAAATCATCGGATCGGATCGAGGAAAGCTTCTGCTCGGAGGGTGAGGGAAATGCACGTTGCTGTTAATTGGTTAATTTCTATGTTGGTGGTTAGAAAAGGATGCTAGCCGCCCTTGAGAGAGAGTTCCTAGCGAGAAGCGTCGTATGCGAGGAAAGCAGATCTCCCGTATCTTCCCGCAATAGGGACAGATTCACGGGGTGATAGAATAAAGAATAAATCCTAAGATTTGTAGCGGGTCATCAGGCTAGCTGAACATATACTGTGAACGATGCATCGACATCTGGCGATCACCTTGCCCGAAGAATGGGATCCGTGTGTGGCGAGCCACGGGGCCGTTGGAATGTTTAGCGTTAAGTGTCGGTACGACTAATTCTTTAAAGGAGAGCTGTGCAATTCTATACCTCTGTTAGGTGGAACGTTCATCTCGTGACCGTGGCCACGTTCGGCGACTAGTTGTCGCCTCTAGCCTAAGCTCGTTATCTCAAGTCTCGAACAATTGTGTTTGGGTTATTTTGCAAGGGGCTTTCCAAGTAATTTCAACGGGGCGGGGGGAGGGGTGTCCTTTCATCTCCGACATATATTATTATTGAAATTAAAACGAATCGAAACATCCAACATGGAAGTTAACACGATGTTACGTTTCATTGGGACAGCGCGTTAAACGACATTTTTCTGATCCTGGTTCACCGTGTCAATTGTTTCATTAAAACATCGATCCACCTCGTTTCGATTCTACGCTCGATATATCATCTATTTATTTAATAAATCGAAATTATATCTTACGGTAAATGAAGTTGACGTAGCCTGAATTAGCTCGTACGAATCAACGATTAACGATATGACGCGTAGGCAAATACCGTGTTAGTGGGTTAAACTGACGTTCCGCTGTACGCGAAGCGTTTTCCGTGGAAAACTTTTCCGCGTCACGACGTTTACACTGCAAGCGATGGACGCGTCGATTGACCGTGACGTATTCTTACTTGGAGATTACTTCCCTCCTCGTCGTATCAACGAAACGTTTTCTTACGCATCGCTGGGGATCAATTAACGACTTCGTGCAGTCGATCGTGCGATCATAAAAGCACGTGGAAAGTTCTACAGACGATAAGGGACGATAAGAGAGCAATCGTGTTCGTGGAAAAATTAAAGCTATTCACAGGTATTTTCCTGTTATGATTGATAAACGAAATCACGACATTGGTTTATTTAATTTAATGAAATGATATTTAAAAAGTTTTATTAGTGATATTCGATTCGCTCTGTACGATTCAATTAACGTCATCGATGAAACTTCATAAGGCAGAAGTTACGAACGTTAATAAATATAGTTAATAAGAAAAATGAAATGAAATTTTACAAGAACATTGTACAATTTATATATAAATTATCTGATCCTATCTGGCGACAAATTATATAATCATAAAGAAAAAAGAAATCTACTAGTGTAACTTGTAGTTCGTAAATCACTAATATTATTAGTCAATAAATTACTGTGCAAGAGAATGCCGAGATATTACGAAAAGATTATCCAGAGCATCGTAATTAATCGCGCAAAAATCATCTGTTATTTCTTTCGCGATCGAACGTATCGATGCATGAATCTCGATCTATCAAGAGTTGATTAATACTGGCTAAACAAATGCATACGTCTACAACAAAGAAATGAAAAATTAATAAAGACAGATCAATTTCAACCACGTCATCTTGAATCGTTACAGACGTAAAGACGATGAAATCGATTTTTAAGACGAACGAAATAAAATGTTTAAAGAAACAATAGAAAATCCGTAAACAAAAGAATTAGAACGTCAGAACGAGAGATTGACAAGTTAGCAGTTAATTGGTCTTTCTCGTTGATAAAGTAAGGCGAGGATATATTTAAAACAATGCTAAATATATCATATGCCATTATCACATACACATCCGTTATCCGACCACGCGTGCACAGGCACAGCAGTTCCATCGCCTTATCGCTGCCCATAAAGATAGCACGCAGCAATCAACTCGAGAACACCTAATGCCTCGCGGTAATAACAGCGGAAGAGAAATTGCGATATGGTATAACGAATATATCGGATTAACTCGTATCGCAGCATGATCCCTACTTAACTCATCGTAAGTCGGAAAAACAAGTCAGTGTATCGGACGTTGGTGTCGTATTCCTCCTTCCTTTACGTTCTCCAGGCTACGTGGACGCTTGATTATTTTTGACAGAATGTAATTTAGTCATAAAACCGGAAATAAAACCATTCAGGACGATCCTGTCTGTCTGTCTGTCCTTCGTTGGGGTTGTTGTAGAATGTCACGACACGACAGAATTTATCTTGAAATATTAACACGCACTAAAAAAGTTAAGTATAGTCGTCGAGCGTTGCGGGACAGTTTTGTTATTTAAAAACATCATTATCCTTGATTCGTGTGGTTGTCGAACTGTGTAGTATCAGGTAGAGGAGACGCTCTTCCATATTTATACAACGATTAATTCCAGAAATGGTGTTCAAAATCGATTGACACAGACAAATTGGCTATTTAATCTTAATACACCATTCATAAGGCTTCAGATAGACCATTTCAATTTCATAGGATATACATTATACGTATTCGGTGATTATGCAAAAAGAATAGTAAATTCTTGTTTTTCATTATTAATCTGCGTCGTTTGTGTATTCGTATATTTTAGTAACGTTCTTCTCTATTTTTAATGCAAATCGATAAAAATATTCGCGTATTTATAAACAACGATATATATATATATATACAGAGGTTCTAGGCTTGAAATTTACCATCCGAAGGATCTACACGTGCAATGTAGCAATGGTAGTGTACGCGAATCTATGAAACGATTTGTTTCTCAGGCATCGACAACGCCTCTCGATGTCAGAGATTTATCGTGTTTGGTGAAAAAGGCACGTCATTCCATGCCAAACATTACCAGTAGATTTCTTTGATCGGTCTGACACGTGTAAGGAAAACACACGACTCGATTTGAACGAAATCTGCGAACGATTCGTCGATATTTGCTTCGGCCACGTAAAATACATTGCCTTCGAAGAAAATAGCTCGCAGACGTGCATCGTGGTCGATTCCACCATAGAACAATATTTGCGACGGACAAGCGGCAACGCACGTTTCAGATCGTTGGAAACACATCGTTTCGTATAATTTAATACAATATCCTGAGGTTTCGAGTCAGACGCATCGCTCTTTCCAAATACAATTTTTGATAAAAATTTTAAACTTTCGATGCAACATCGTGCGTCTTCGTCGATTAGAAACGCCACGTTAGACTGCCGATGTGAGATCTTCAATTTTGACTGGTTTAAATGTACACGTTCGGATTTTTAACGCGATAACCATGGGAATATGGTTACTTGAAATTTGTTCTTAGATTTCGAACGACATTGTCACACTCTCAAGAAAACCACCCGCTCGGTAGCCAGATAGACCGAACACCCTGCATGCCACATCTGTTGAAACAATAACTAAAAATGTCCCTCCAAAGGGACTAGACCCTCGGTAGAAGGACCTTCCTAAACTAGCGCTCGAACAGTGTATTCGAACATCTCAAGGCAGTCTGTTCTAACATTCCGAACCACGCTGTTGTAACGCTTGAACCGTCACTCTGTTGGATTTCTGCAATAAGTCTCGTTGTCGCGTACGAAGTTCAATTTTCTTCACCCTATTCGTGAAAGAATCATTTCGTTCGAACCGCGACGCGAGGAGATCACCAGCGATCCGTTAATTTCGCGATCTCTTGTGTCTCCGACGTGACAACATCGTCGTCTCTGAAAACTATATTGTTACATGTACGATGTGGCGTTGTTCTTCTTGAAGTTTTACGCGTCTTCGAAATCTCAGACTTTAACGCAACATTATCGTTCGTGTACATCGAGTCGGAATATTCCTCTAGGTCGACAATTTTACATTACGCACCGCACTGGCAAATCGAATATAATTAAGGCCATCGAACAGTAAAAACAACGTGTAAAAAGGCAAGCTCGTGATTATCTACGATGAAAACCTCGAACTGGCCAGTCTTGCTTCATTTGTCAGTCATTGTGTAACGCGTTAACTAAAATGTGCCGACTAAAAAAATACCCGTTTTATTAACATGCAAGAGTCATTAACACAAGACGCTTACAAATCGTGAATTTAATCGCGTACATTGAGCAGCTTTTTCTAACTGCCATTACATTCGTATATCGATCATGCTCCTGCGGTTGAACCTTAGAGAAAGATAAATTCGCAGAAGTATTATAACGACGTTGTATACAGTTATAACACGGATGGCATTTTTGTATCGCTAAAACGATACAGTAAGGTGGTAGGTCAATTGTAACACAACAGAATGGCCATTCACGTGACAAAACGATCGTTACGTAATTGTCAAGCATCCATGAATCGATGCTGCGACTTTCTTTCTCGTCGAATATATTTCTGAATGAAAGTTATGGCTCGTTTACGTACTCCGAAAATTGAAAACACGATGTGCAGCCGAAGGCGGAATTTTGACGTTGACGTTGGCAAAGTTTTGCAATCGAAGCGTAAACAGCGAAACGAAGCGATGATACCATACCATCGTGGCTTTTCCGACGAGATACGCTGTCTCTAAAATATACCGATCATTCCCCGATGTTTCTTACCATCGTTGTCGATTAAATTGCTGTTAAAACACGCGTACTGAGTGGTACTGTTAATTAAATCAAGCTAATCGGTAATTTAGCTGGAACGTATTAACACATTTTGGGTCCAAGTACTTATACAATTTGAAAAGATTTCTTTTTCTTATTTTCATGTATTTTATATATTTTCTTTTTTTATATTTTAGTTAGAAATTATCGCAATTATGGCGAAACTTAACTTCACAATTACGAAACCAGAGGAAACAACCGATATTAGATTTTTTCGTACTATCGTTAGAAATATGTAAATGATTTTCGGTAACATCAATCGTTGCTTCTATAGAATATGATTATTTATTTATTTTCTTACCTATTTACAGAAATTGCTTATTTATTTCGTCACGTTGTTTTGATTCCATTTCGCCATTGAAGCCTACGACTGCCTTACACAAAGTTATGATTTATCGTAAATATTTGGTTGGTGTAAATTATTCATCGTTAAAATGTTTACAACGCGTAAAAATCTCGTAAATATGTAAAAAGACAGCCAGCGAGAAACGCAAGATGTATTCGTCTAAGCATCCAAACATCGCAGAAAATCTAACCGAATGGAACTCAAAACGAAACAAAAGTTTTAAACAAAAGTTCAGCTATCTCGAGTAAACATTGGATCGTATAGAAAAGATCCAGGTATATAATTTGATTGTTTACTATAGAAGCGTTCCGTGTTTACCAAAGCGATTATCGTCACTTTTGCAACCAGGACCAAACCATCTTTGTTTCTTCGTTTCTTTTAATTTTGAAGAATGTCAGCCTACATTGGCGACCCGCGCGAGAAGCAGCAGCTGAAAAAGACGATAAATATCCGTGATGAAACACGTGTGCACAGACAGCGTCGTATCACGGCCATGGTGAAATGCATTAATCGTCGGCATTTTTCTTTTGCCTGTTAATAAACCGAGGGGAAGAAAAAAAAGTAACCTCGCCAAGCCAGATAATCGTCGTCTTACTGTTTAACTGAATCGTATAAAAATGTTATTAGCAACGTGCTTTCAATGGAACGTAAAAAGGATACTCAATCATCCAGACAGCTAGTAAATTTAATTGGAAATTAACGCAATCACTGTACAACAGGCTTAAAATTGATCTTATTCCGCGTAGATTAGAATCTTTTTGATCTATACAATTTTAGTTTTTCATTTCAAGTTACCATTTAAAAAGTTACCAATTTTATTTGCAATTAAAAAGATTCTTTTTGATCTATACAATTTTAGTTTCTCGTTTCGAGTTACCATTTAAAAAGTTACCAATTTTATTTGCAATTAAAAAGATTCTTTTTGATCTATACAATTTTAGTTTTTCGTTTCGAGTTACCATTTAAAAAGTTACCAATTTTATTTGCAATTAAAAAGATTCTTTTTGATCTATACAATTTTAGTTTTTCGTTTCGAGTTACCATTTAAAAAGTTACCAATTTTATTTGCAATTAAAAAGATTCTTTTTGATCTATACAATTTTAGTTTTTCGTTTCAAGTTACCATTTAAAAAGTTACCAATTTTATTTGCAATTAAAAAGATTCTTTTTGATCTATACAATTTTAGTTTCTCGTTTCGAGTTACCATTTAAAAAGTTACCAATTTTATTTGCAATTAAAAAGATTCTTTTTGATCTATACAATTTTAGTTTCTCGTTTCAAGTTACCATTTAAAAAGTTACCAATTTTATTTGCAATTAAAAAGATTCTTTTTGATCTATACAATTTTAGTTTTTCGTTTCAAGTTACCATTTAAAAAGTTACCAATTTTATTTGCAATTAAAAAGATTCTTTTTGATCTATACAATTTTAGTTTTTCGTTTCGAGTTACCATTTAAAAAGTTACCAATTTTATTTGCAATTAAAAAGATTCTTTTTGATCTATACAATTTTAGTTTTTCGTTTCAAGTTACCATTTAAAAAGTTATCAATTTTATTTGCAATTAAAAAGATCAAAGGTACGTGATATTTTCCGAACATCTATCTTCTTGAAGGATTAATTAATTTCAATCTTCAAATTACACTAAATATTTAGTCTATTAGTCTGTTTATGGTATTATTTACAGTACCTTTCTATTATAAAAATATAAAAATTCTTCGCGGCTATTGAAATAACGAATAGATTCTCGACGTTCGATTATTCTCGCGTAGTTTTCTTCTTTATCCAAAATCAACATTTTCCCCTTATCGTTTATCATTCTGGTATATAAATTGCTTTGCCGGACGCGTAGCATCGCGAGGGGCGAACTGTTGCCGCGAAATGCGTCTTCTAAAACAGGAAAGAAATAAAGAGTGCTGTTCGATGTCGGTATGAGTTGAGCTATAAATCTCGTTCCCTTTTTTAACTCGTCTTAGTATTCGCTAAACGCAAAGCAAAAGCTTCGTTAGTAAGAATTAGAATAGTAATATATTATACCAGGTACATCGCATTGAACGTAATTGAATGAAATACGAGAGAAGAAACTATGTCAATGGTTTCACGCAGATCCCTAATCTCTTAGACACGATAATTTCTATACTTTGACTCTCTATATTTCAATGCAACGATTAATTTCTGTCGAAAGTAAGTATTATTTACAGTTGAAAAACTAAAATTAACAGATTTTAAGTCGACTTGTTAACTTTCATATACGTATATATATATCTTTCATTTCAAGGATGTAGATATTTTTGGTAAACAGATAGCCCAGTTAACGAATGAATAAAAATCTAAAGATGGAGACAAGCAGAGAAATACAGGTATTACTGACACGCGTAAGTGGGATATCGGAGAGTTTCGGTACTTCCATTAAGATTGACAGGTTAGTAGTTTCTAACTCGGTCGGTAACGTTGCGTTATCAAAGGTACATATATGACAGAGGAAAAACGAACTTTCGACGATGATGTTCGTGTGCTTTTCTCTGTGAGTCAATTAAAATCAAACCGCTTTCGGAGCACATACCAACAGAGTGGTTTACAAAAGCCGTGTATATCGCGATTGCACTGCAGAGAAAGTAATCTCTCTTTCTATATATGTACGTATACGCATATATATGTACATAAATATATACCGACTGGATGGCTATTGTGTCGCAATGGTAGACCAACACAGTTCGTTTTCCTTCGTTCGGTTAACGATTCGCCTTTCGTTACTCCTTTTGTATATAGACCATTGCGTTGCGAAACACGGCAAAAGAGAAGGCGATCGGTGAAACATCGTGTGTGTGTGTGTGTGTGTGTATATATATATATACAACGTGTTCGTACCAATCAAGGAAACCGGAAGACTCTCGGTGTCGTCTGTTCTGGCTGTCACGTATCACTGTCCAAATCTAATTTGTTGGTCGATTATTTTCGACGAAATTCGATAATTTTCACGATACATGATTTTACCATTATTAACAGGTTGTAACGGAATTTTATTCAAATTGTATCCAAAATTCGCACCAGTCGTGTAATTCGAGTTAAAAGATTTGTAACCATGAACAGGTTAGGCAAAGAAACAGAGGCAAATTCACATCTCTCGTGATAAAACATTGCTCGTAACCATTGGAAATCAAGTTGCAATACTTTATATGTGAAATGCATGACTGTCAAGACAGACTGCGATTCCAAAGAGTTCTACATTCCACGGCTACGCGGAGAGATTTGCCACTGTGTATATCATTATGTATAGATAGGCGTAAGGCGTAAGTACTCGTGCTCGCCGGGGAAACCCCAGCGAATCGTTAGCGGGTCTTCAAACGAAATATAATAGAAATTCTTTGGTGGAGAACGAAGCTAATCATAGCGCGGCTGAGAGCTCCTTTATGTAAACCTTGAGACTAGATCCGGATTCTTGAGAAGCGATGAGTGAAGGGGAGGTAACAAGACGAGCGACAAGGACAGACCGAAACACGAACCAATTGAAGAGAGAGAAAGAGACAGAGAGAGATTGATCGAACAGAGAAATGAAGACGGTGAAAAGGAGAGGAGGAAAGACTCAAAGGGAAGGGATATATTTCTATTCGGTTAAAAGAGCTGCGAGCTGCGGTTTGTCGTTCCGCGGAGCAGGAGGGAAAGGGGAGGTTGAAAGAAGGGGTTGAGGAGGGGGATGCACGCACTTTTAGATCGGCAGGGGGGAAAAGCAAGTACGTCGGCGAAAGTGTTCTTGTGTATTGCACTCGTCGGCCCTCATCTCCAGCATCGAACAAATTTAATGGCGGCCGCAAAAGAAGGAAAAGAAAAAGACCGAATCTAACGCGATCGCGTTCTTAGGTCCGGGACGAATCTTTTTATCTACGGTTTATTATCGACCGAGCTTGAAATTCTGTTACCTGACTCCTCCTTCAAACGTTGTAGTGTAATTCATTTCGTCGTCGTCTAATCTAACGGAAAGATCGATATCATAATCGATCTGTCGAACACTTTTCGTCATCTTTTCGATTACTTCTCTTAGGGATAAAAAACATACAGAAGTTAACGATACTGGTATTTCGTTTTATTTTGATCTGAAAGTATATAATATTTCTATTATATCTAGTACGTAAGATTTCATAAAGATGAAAACATCATCGAGTTGCAGAGATTAGATCGACGCGACAAATGTACGCGCTTTGAAATTTGACTCGCGGAGATAAGTTCCTCTCACGAAAGGAACGCAATTCTGCGCGTAATTGCGCGTAACACCGCGTCGTGGTAAACGAAGTCGGCACATAATGCGACGCCGTTGTTGCTACCACTGTTCCGTTCGTAACGGAGAAAGAGTGCGACGATGATCGTGTGGGCTTCTACACGATCCTGTACACGCGTATACGCGTCTGTGTGTGCGTCGTTACGTTACGCGTTCCCAGCGATCAGATTCGTTTTACGGGAACGCGCCACAGTAGCGGCTGGCTCTCCACGAGGGCCTCGATAAAAATGACCTCGTTTCTGTCAAACGGAGATTAAGTAACTATGTACCACAGCCGCGTTATACTTCCTTTCACTACAGAACTTTGCGCGCATAAGAAACGAAGTTAGTCGCTTGGCGATTGTTTTCTCTCTCTTCGTCTCACGCGTCGCTCTTTTTTCTTGCTACAGTTAAGACAACAGACTCGAAAATCGAATTAATGGTAAAGATAAACCTTTCCTTTCTCGCTGAAGCGTACAGCGCGATAGAATTCCAATAAGTCAAATACGGCCATTAATTTTAATTAAATTGTCGGTTTGGCAGTAACTTATTGATTCGTATGGCTAAACTGTCTGCTTAAGATACAAGCTTCTCTTTTTTTTAAATATATGAGTAGAGTTCAAAGTCCTATTAGAAAATCTACAAGCACACATTCTACGATTTGAAATTAACTAAAGTTTTAGTTTCATGTTACGATTTATCTTCTAATTTTTAAAGCGAGCATGAGAAATATGCTTCGTACCGGTGCACCGCGATAAAGAATCGTAAAAACGTACCGGAGGAAATCAGATAATCAGTATGGAACTATCGGTGTTAAATCTACAATCTCAATTTACAATTATACCAAATTATCTCAGCCGTTAATCGTGAAATAAAAAACACATTCGCAGATCTGAAGAGAATTTCATATTTCCTCATACATCAATTTAGTTAACGATAAAACAGCGTAATATCATAATTACCAAATGATTAATTAAAATCTCCTATAAATTCCAATTTTCCAGTAAAAATCGTTTCAAATAATATTTATCGGATAGTAGTTACCGATCGAGCATAGAATCACTTCGGACTCGAAGGAGCCAGGTTATCCAACGTGTTGGCTGTTACGTGACGACAAAATTCACGATGGTCATTGATGATGCTTTGAAATCCGAGCATAATTACACGTTTCATGAAATTCGAATGGCCGCGGTCGTCTAGATTCACGAAAGATACAGAAAACCGGGAGGAACGTCTCTTTTTCAGCTTGGTAGCCACCGGTCAGCCGTCTTTTTTTGTCTCTCTATTCTTTCCTTTCTTCTCTGCGTGGCGTATCTTTCTCGTCGGTCCGCCGCGCGCCGCGCCGGTGGCTGATCGCCGGCTCTTTCTTTCTTTCTTTCTTTCTTTTTCTTCTCCTTCTGCTTGCTTCGTTCTCGCTTCTTCCTCTCTTCCTACCCTCCTTCTCCTACATTGTGGCGAAGGTATGTAGGCTGTGCCACATCCTTGCCCGGAAACCGTTACCTTGCTGGCTTTACACTGAATGAAGCTCGCCATACCGTTGTTCCCCATACACGAATTTCCTTCGACTTCGTTACTAGCGACGGCGCCATCTCTCCTCGTCCGCCAACTTCCGTGAAATCGTTTCCTTTTTTTGATCTTGTTCTTGTTACCGGACCTTCTCCGTACAATTAAATCAGTGAATTTTTGTGGAATTTTACAAGTTACCGACAAGTTACCGACAAGTTACCGATACATATCAACAAGATACTCTTGCACAGTAGCGACATGCTTGGTAATGAAACAAATAGAATTTTACAAATTTTCGAATCACAAATCGTCTGATTATTCTACGTTGTAAAAAAGTTACGAGATTTTAGAAGAATAATTTATAAACTGGAATCCTAGGCATCTGGAATCTTCTTACGCAATAATCAAACTATAGATATTGGTAAGTCGACAGATTATAAGTTACAAATTGTAGATTCCTTTCTTATGATTTTACAGTTTCTTGTCAAATAGGCTGATTAGATAAGCTGTGATTCGTAACAACTACTTTTATACAATTCCGTGTTATAGAATGCTAATTTATTAGCGTTAGTAATTCGTAACTCGTTGCTTGTACGACATTAATCATTCAATTATGCAATATGAGTCAGAATTTGTTTATCCTTATCACCTGAATCATCGCTTCTAGTCATTCTTGATTTAATTAGCTTTTTTTCATATTTTCATTATTTATTGAAAATGAACGAGTGGATTTATTATTTACATCTAAAATAAAAAGTGATACTTCTTTATAGTAATATTAAACGAAGCATCGATGTTAGTAAGTAATGCAAGGCGAATTGGTTCGAGAATCGATCATCGACTGATAACCTCACACAAGGTTCAACAAGCTTCCGGTATATTATTCGTTGTCGTGCTTGTTATTCTAAACGTTTAAAGTCATTCAAAGCTTCATTGAAGTAGTTGATAATTAAAAGTTGAGTCATTTTTCTGTTACGTAAGCGAGGAATGCATATGTATATTTGATAATAGATGGTAGTCAGTTTCTTGAATTATTACTTACCGTCAACGCAGACATGAATTTGGAAACGTCTCCGTTACGATGTACGAGCAAGTTTTTGTTTACGAAAAGGTGTCGCAAGGACATACGGCATTAAGGAACAATTACGGTAATTGCTTTTGCAGCAAAGCGTTCAGTCGGAACGATGTTGTCAAGGACTGTTGTCGAAGATGTTCAAAAATTCCTGGAATAGCTGAAACATCGCACGAACACACAGTTGTAAGAGTATCATAAACGAAGTCCTTGAGATATCTGCATAAATTGGAATCGCAGTAAATTCTTATGTCGAACCGATCGGTGTAATTAATAAAAATACCATAATTAAAATACTTTCTTAAATGAAAAAAATATTTATGGTTCGAAAAGCCTTGAGAAAGATTTACAACTTGTTCCAGTAGTAAATCCGATTAAATATATAAAAATCGAAGTAATCAGATTTATTAGACGATCAGTAATCAGATTTATTCTGGACGAATAAAAATTGAAGGAAATATCGAATTGTAAACGATCAAAGGAAATACATTGATAATTAATCGAAGACATAAATATAATTAAATTTCGTAATTTACTTGAAAGTTCAGAGCGTCTTTGATCGAAAGAAATGTTCAAATTTATCGTTGAAAGTAACATGAAAAATAGAGGCGGTAAAGCAGGAACGTTGTCAGCGAAACGTCTTAATACAAAGGCATGTTCTCAAGTTTTTCGATTTCTAGTTGCCTGTCGTGTTTTCTGCCTTTTTTGCACAACGATACGTCTCCTCGTGGGACACTTGATCGCGAGTGACATTCCACCGATTTCCGAATTCTCGTTCACACGCCTTGACTCTGATCTCCTTATTTAGCGACGAGAAATCTTATTGCCACCTGGCTTTCTTCTCTCCCATCGTTGGCCAGTTTTTCCAATAGAGTTTTCGTTACCTGTCAACCGCTTTTATTTGACGCGAATTGAAGCAATGCAATCTATATTATAAAGTGATCCAACAGCAAGATTACATTTTCTTTAATTATTTAAATTATTCATATCGATGTACCTTTTTATTCATATTTCAACCATTACCATCAGCTCGATTAATTTTTATCCTTTAAAGAATATTTTACGTGTCTTTATTATTAAGCAATCGAACGAATGGAACGCCAGTTTCAAAATTTTTAGATTTATCTTTATCCGTGCAGCTTTTGTACCATACTAAAATCCGTGTGTGTGTGTGTGTGTGCGCGTAACTTTAAAGTTATACATGTAGACAATATTATTACATAGGTGTTTTAAACCATGGAGAAAGTCGAAAGGCAAGAAGGTCTGCAAAACATATTATTTGTAACGATAAGAAGTCCTGCAAAATATTTACTCGAAGACTTTCTCCGATCGTTTGCCTAAATACGAAGTGTCTTTACTTTAGATCGAGTCACGATAATCGGTCTCGATCCCGAATTCTCAATTGAAAATAAAACAGATTACAGGAAATCTTAATTCCACTGTCTTGGTAATTTCATTCGCAGCTATCTACTAGAATTATCACAATTGTCAACATAGTTTCCGTTCTATAACGATCTTTTTTATCTATGCATAATTATCGCGCGTAATTGATATTTTTCTCAGAAGTTCACGTTCACATTGAAATATTGGATGACGCATTGGAAGCTACCATGTTGGGTTACCATGCTACAACCCAAATAAATCACGTTTAAAACAGAAAGTAATAGCGGCATTACTCGAGAATCACACGAACTAACCACACTAAGGACTTCCTGCCAGCGATAAACTGGTCATTCACCGATCTTCCCGACCATCGAACGCGAATTAAAACACGTCGGAAATTCAGAATAAAAGAATGAATCACCGGTATTGTACGACGTGTCTGTCTCCCTGTTTTTCTCACACCGAACCCCTTCTTCTTACACACGCGTAATTAGCACGTCTGTAATTATTATGTCACTCGGAGTCGAGCGTTCTCAATCATAGGAAAGGTCGGGCTGCCCTCGTCTACGAAATATTATTCGCACTTTCGTCGTCCCTTGTTTCTCCTTTTCTACCAGCGAGCCATTCTCAATTACTCCGGTATATCCATTAGCGTGGAAAAAAGCGGAGGGATAAAACGAAACGATTGAAGGGACGAGGAGCGTTGAAATGTGGGAATCGCGCTTTGACAGAGCATTAAATAACGGGCATATCGCGGCGCGCGTTTCACGCAGCGTGTCGCGCGTTACACGACATAAACGCTGTGGTCACGTAGCCTTTGCGCTGCTGTAGCACGATGGAAGTGGGCCGAGAATTATTTATACGTTGGTCGACACAGCTGATCTCCGACGCGCGAGCGCGCTCCTCTTCTACCTTTTCTCTTTGCCTGTATTTTTGTGCGGCCAGGCGAGAACACAGGATCGCCTCGCACAGAGAAAGACGATGATGCGATCGTATATGTGCGGAATATCACGAAGGAAGGAAGAGGAAAGAGAATTAGACAGAAGGAAACAAAGAGAAAGAGAAAGAAGATGGAAGGAAAGAGGAAGAAGAAAAGACTTTGTGTACCTCACTGGCTGTGTGGACGCAGAAGAACGAAAAAGCATATTCGATCTGGTGCCGGCTAGAAATAGCAACGGCAGACTGAAATAAACGCAACGTCGCAACGCGCGTCGACAAAGAATCTCTCTCGGTTTTCATGACGCTGTCACCGACCCCCATCCCACCACCGGACTCGCTTTTTCTCTCTACGCTCTTCTCGCAGCCACGATCCGCCATCGTCGTAAAATTACCGGTAAATCGTTTGACAGATCGTGTTGTCTCTGCGAGTCAAGTAGCTTCCTTTGTCTCTTTGGCGAGCGCTTAATTAGTCGCCTCGCGGAAGTTTATTCTTTTCTACATCGCGTTCCTTTAAACGTATCACTCGGCCGAAGGAAGAGAATTTTTTCGCGGTTGGTTCTTCGGTTCGATGTTAGTTGGTAAAATCAGCGGCGCTATAATAATGGACGCACGGATTCCCGCGAAAGTACCGTACTTTCCAATCGTAACTCGTATCTCTGTAAAGGGGCAGAGAAGGATTGTATTCGAGGTAGAAACACGGTTTTACGTAACGCCCGTGCCGGACAGGATACGCTCGCCGTTTTTCTTTATTAACGAGCTCCAACCGTGGCAATTAACATTCACGGGAGAAACGAGACGCGCTTTTCGACGCCTATGGTCATTATCGTGGCTCTCTCGGGCCGGGATCGATTTCGCAATCGCGCTGGTTACGTGCCTGTTTCAAGAGCGAAAAAAACGCGATATTCGGGGCGAATTTGGTGTCACGCGAACGTGGTCAATTAACGTCCATATCGTTAAATTACGGTTTCTGAAAATGCGGAGAAAGTCGTAAATGACGACCGATGACGTCACTTCTCTGCCATGTTGTATCGTTCGATACGATATATATATAAATACGCGTAAACGATTTATAATTTGATCGTTTTACGAACGAATCGCGAGCTGTTTCGATTTTTCTTCGTGTTACGAAGAAATGTACAACGTTATCTGAAGAGTTTGGGAAAAGGTTAGGTTCAAAGTCAAAAACGTGGCGATGGTTGGAGAAGGGTGTAATATTGACGGGCGGTGACGTCACGCGACGCCCCGTTGTCGGATTATACGTACAGCATCCCCTTCTCTTTTGGCACGTCCGACTGGACTCCCACGCGCCACTTTTAATGCTGCCCGTGTCATGCTAAATATTGCACTTACCCTCCAACGGCATGATTAAAGTTTATTTTTACGCGGGGAAATGTAATTGAATTACGGTACAGCTTTGTGGAATTATCCTTCGAATAGATCCAAATCTACCAAAATTCGTTACGAGTTCTTTAAAGTGAAACTAAAGAAGTTTCTTAATTTTAATAATGTGTTGTAACAGTGTAATATGGATAAAAGAGAAAAATGTTGAAATTACATTACGAATCGTACTTGCCGCAATCGTATCGACGTGATTGGAGTTTATGAAACGATTGTTATTTGATACGTACAGGTTTAAAAACTTAAAGAAAACGAGATGAGTTTTGAAATCATTTATTTTCATTGTCACCAATAAATAAATATATATGTACATATCAAATCAAAAAGAATTGATATTTGAATGATATCGATTAATTTTCTATTTATGTAAAGTCCATATTTTTATTAATAGATGGCTTTCAAAGCACAAGACAGTTTCACTTTTGAAGAAATTCATGAACGCTTTTCAGCAACCAGTAAAAGCCAGTTTAAATCTGACAGTGAGATAAATTGCTGTGTTTATCGGTCGTGATTAAACGTACGTCAAGATAAACTGAGAAAGAAAAGGAGGAGGAAACAATGCCGAGAGAAACACAATGTTACTGTATAAACATTAATCGACGAAATCGCGTGACAGTGTACAAAGTACAAGTTGCTGTTTATCGAAAGTTACGTCGTTGTTCTCTTCTGTCGATAATGTAGGCTGCTGTCTGTAATATCTTAAATATTTCTCACATTCGTCGAGAAACACGATATGTAGATTTTATCATTTATCACATATTTGTCATCGAAGCAAGTTGCCTCGAGTCAATAATTGTTAACTGTTAAGTAGCATTAGATAAATAAGATTCCTAGCTTTTAATTAAAGTCGCTCTAGAGCGATAATTCTTTTTCTGTTTCACTCTGTTTACAATGGCAATCGTGAACTCTACGCAAACGTATTACTCATTGTATCCCTTTTGGCGGTACGTAAGTATTAATACGAGAATTGGGAAGAACTACAGAAACGCTACCTTTCGTGTGTCCGTGGCAACGTATGCTTCTGTATTAGTTGGCAGGGATCGAATAAAATGACCTGGTCGAAACCTAATACTTATCTTCTGTTCATGAATACAAACGGTAGTGGGGCGAGCTTGGTTACATATGCGAGATGGTAATAAATCTCTGCCATAAGTCAGTTAAAAATGAATGTCATCAATGTATTTGATTTCGGTTCGGGTTAACGTTTTCAATCCGACCGCCGTGAAGCCGCTTGCGTAGAACGATAGCAATTCTTAAAAAATTGTTAAAAATTTCGATTTCTACAACATGTCCAAAAATTATCGAAATCAGAGAGGAAGCAAATTTTTTGCCGTTTCATTTAGTTCTTTGAATAAACAGAATTAGCAAAGCAAAGAATACAGCCTTCGATGAAGTATAATGTGCAAGGAGGTTATGAAGCGCGACATATGGCGTAAGTTGTTTTGAACTTCTTAATCTTTCTTTGTATCTCAATAAAAGATTCGATAAAATCTATACGGTGCTCAACATATTAAAAGTCTCGTTGATCGAAATAAACAAGAGAAAAAAGAAGAAAGACATAGACATCCTCGAGATTTCCGATTTCCCCATATAGTAATCCACTGGCGATTACGAGCAAGAACGTGGTCGCATTTCAACGCGTCGCATCGTACCGTACGCGACGTGTGTTTCTTCCACTAAACACATAAACATACACAATATGTATCGAGACACGGATACGTGAAGCGAGAAGTCAACTGCGCTGTACACACACGAATCTGTATAAAGGGTATATCCATTGCATAATCATTATAAATGTACCGTGCGTTAACTTACGCTGGCACACTGAAATTTTCGTTCCGCTTTCGAACGTCGCACCACCTAATCGTTGCATTCAATTTACAGAACATTTGTATCGAAGATTTATACGTGTAACGTCGCGTTGTTGTCTGAATGAAATTTATTCGTTCCGAAATTGTTCCAGCTGTTAGCTACGTCTAGATACATATATTAAGCTATACCAGAATATAGTTGCTGTATTTTAATTGTATTTACAATTATATTTTTATTTAAATATTTTTCAAAAAATATTATTGATGACAAATACAGTATCAGGCACTGTTATTTTAAATTTATATGCTTAATATAACTTACATTATACAGGTACTATTGCTAATTCTGAATGTAATAGATCTTTGATACTGATGTGTAAATTAAATATCCAAAAAAAAAAACGCAGCTAGTTAGTAACAGAATGGGAATCGTTGCTCTATTTTCAATTGGACGTAATATGTGGGATGGAGTATCAATGTCATGTCATCTTAAATTGGCGCGGTATACCAGTCAAGCGTGGATGTGAGAATCAGAGCTCGGTGGATTCATAACCGTAACTCGACTCGTCATCTTTGGTGCTATCGTCTCGTTGTAAACAAGCTTAAGCAGTCCAGTGTGCCTGCCGGCGCTATGTAGGTTACTATCCCAACGGTCTGCGCCTCCTCGACCCGCCTTTAAGGTCGTTTACAGCGTAACCCGAACCCACTTCTTCCTTTCATCATCTTCTTCCTTCGCCTCTTTTTTTCACTCTTTTACCGTTTCTCGTAATCCTTTTGAAATGACTGTTTCGCGTAAAAAATAGGCATCTTTAGTAACTGTAGGTTAAACGTGCAACGCAGTGATTTCTAACGTAAAGTATGATTTGCTTTTTGAATTATTTGATCACAGAGAAACCTTAAATTGCAGCATGGTGTTTTGAAATAAAAATCAGAGATGAATCTATACATCTATAATTGAGACGAACATTTTTCGAAACCAGGACGAATATTATAATAGAAACAGTCATCAATTCGAGTCACACTGTTTCCTGTAATAAAATTATCCACTAGGTATCATTACCCTGCTTTCCCTTAGAAGCACACGAGACTTATAATTTTCTGAATAGTCATTACTTTTTCGAGTGTTAATTTCAGGTATAAGATTACAAATAGGATCAGAGGATCTCGAAAATGATCCGCATCCGGATCTACATCCGGTCGTACTTTATATTTACGCTTTTTTGCAAATAGAATAAAGGATTACCAATTTACGTAAATACCGAGATCTCGCATACAAAAACAAATATTGTTCCAACACCGAGAGACATACATAGGAGTTGTATGTGTAACCATGTCGTCGTTAAACAGTACGTTTCAAATCACTCGATGAATTAGCTCCATATTACACAATACTACAAAATAAAACCCAGAGGTTAGCTTCGAATTTTCATATGACTTTAAACTCGTGAAATATTAGACCGGACAATATTGGCTCTCACGAATGAAACCATAAATGTACATATGATACAGTAAAAGATGTTATAATGTACTGCGCATGCAAATTATTTGGCATGAATATTTATTCGCACTTTCGCGGCATATCCATAACGACTTACAGCGATTTTGCGAGGTACGTGCGGGAGGTATCACGCATCGTGACCGCATAACGCGTTTTCTGATTCTTTTTTCTGGCTGTGGCGCACGCGCTCGCCAACCTCGTGGCTGCTCCCGATGCGCTTACCCAACGTTGTTAGCAGCAGCGCCGTGCTGCCGTTAGCTGTGTCGATGATCTTTCGTTGTGGTCGTGCGACGTACACGTATAAGTTACGCTCTAAGAATTACCGGGTAGTGGAGTATCACGTGACGCCGCCTTGTGGGTATATAAAGACGACCGACGGCTAGTGGAATCAGCCACTTGAGAACTGGCTCCGAGGTTCGTGCAGTGGTTTGTACCTTCTATAGCGATCGAGAATCGCCGAATACGATTGTTTATCTCAAAGCACAGAGGTGGAGAAAGAGAAAACTATCGAAGAAATGGCTTTGTATTTTATTGCTCCCGATACTGTCGAAAGAAAAGTGAGAAGGGAGGAGAATCGTACACGTACGTGAATTGATAATGAATCTTGGGAAAAGGCTCGCATAAGAATTGTTTAAGGTAGGTCGTTGGTTCTGATGACCGGTAGAAAAATGACGTAGTCAGATTATCGTCATAGAGAAACGGATGACACGCATGCGCAGAACGTTGCCCCTTAGCAAGAATGGAGAAGCTAAGACACGTACTTACATACACATATATGTATGTCACGGATGCGCATGCTTCTACGCTATAAATCATTGAAACATAATGTGGAATATTATATATCCGAACATGATATCGTAGTCAACGATCACGCATATACACGTGGTTAATATAATATGGATTCGAAGACTCCGTAATTATATCGACAATCGATCAGACTATCTATGTATATAGAGAACGACGTTAACATCGGTTAGAAACTGAGCGGAGTATATACTTTCGAAGTGGAAAGATCTGCCACGATTAGAATCTCGTTTTATACGCATATATTTGTCACGTCTGGTAGAACGCGTGAGTGTTCCACACTCTGAGGAAGAGAGACAGGGAAAGACGCTGCGTCTGACTGTGTGCATCGGTTCCAAGGCTCTCTCCGAGCACTGCCTCCCGAGGATTTCAACTTCTTTTTGTCCGGCGTTCAAGGTGAACCCGTACGAGAAAAAAATTCCCGCGTCCTCCAACTGAGACACTAACACCGGATGGAAAATATACTGACCCACTGACTCATAGGGGATTTCCGGCATTAGCTTGCATTTGCTACGTGCTATAGTAACTACCGAGCACGACGTCCTTAAAAGTCTCGTTACGTCTTGCAAAAACCGTTCATTACCCGACCATAAATGTAATTGAGGTCGTCATCTCAAAAACCAACAGAATATTAATTTGTTAAAAGGTATACTTATTTTCGTGAGTTAATAGCAAAAGTTAGCCACAAATTAAAAGATTTGGAGATTACATTAAGAAGCTCTATAGTATGTAGCCGTGCAGAACAGAGAGAGAGAGAGATATGAAGGTCTGTCCTCGAAGAAACTTCCTGATGTCGAATGCTCGGCTCAACACAGTTAATCGCGACCTAGACATCATCGCGATTGTCGAGAGACAGTTAAATTTATAACAGACGTGTATTAGATCCACGTTTACAGATCGTTTTAATGGCAGAGGAACGCGCAAACGAAGAAACGATCGGACGATTTCGTGATTGCCCTAACTGCGAGTCAGCTAATAAAAGACGTTGCGCAATCGTGGACGTTGGTGTTGCGCCGTAGATAATAATAAGAACATAGACTGGTAAAGTGGAAGGGGCGGGTAAGAGACAGTAAAGGATAGGTTCTCTCTCCCTCTCTCTATCTATCTATCTATCTTCTATCTCCCAGCCTCTGTTGTATGTGCGCGTCCATGTTTCTTCTTTCGATATTGTCGATGGATCGCTGTGTGCACGGGCGAATGCACAAACATAATAATTTGCCGCGGATGAGTTGTCGCGAGTTACAACGGCCGCGCACTAGTGCACTGGTGCAACGAAATCGAAGAGAAACTCTCTCGACCGAACTCGTACGCTATTTACAGCTTCTTTCGAGTAACGAGTTACTAGGTTGATTGTCTCGAGCCTTCAGGAAACGTACTATCGTTTTCTCGTATTATTATATTCTCTATCTTTGATCTTTCTTCTTCTTCGTCATTTATATATTTTCTAAAAATCATCATTTTCATGCACTCCTATCTAACTTTCATTCGATGGCGCTTCCGCCTTTCGTATTCACTTTCGACAAAGAAATGTCCGTAAATAGGATCATTAGAATGGAGAATCGATACGTTAACCTGACCACGTTAATTAAATTGTGAAATTTCTATCGTGATTACTCACGGTCGAACGTTGCCACGGTATCGTTTCTTGGAGAAACACGCGTCTACGAGAATACTAATCGACGTTAACCTCTTTGCCGTGGCCATACTCTCCGCCACCGTCCGTAATCTGCCTTTCTCGTGGCCGTGTCTTTATTTTACCAGTAGAAAGGAAAGGTCGCTTAAGGATAGACAAATAAGACGGAATCGGCGTGAAGAGGCATATCGGGGAACGATTGCCCGACGTTCGTTATGCGTGATAGATGTTATACCGCTATATGTATGCTGCAGTATGGCCACAGAGTTTTCTCTGGCTCGTTTAGCAAAAGCAGGGAACCACGAGAAATCCGATCGTAATTACTTCCGGCTCGCCGAGGCCTTCTAGGGAACGTTGAGAAAACGGAAATTCACTTTCTTTACCTTGGCACCATACTTACCTCTATGTTCTTCTATCTTGTTTTCTTTCTCTCTTCTCCTTTCTCTCCGTCTCCCTCTTTAAATGACCCGACGTCTGCGCGATATGCACGCACACATATGCATACATATCGTGTGTGGATGGTCGTGATTCTTATACATCGACGACTCGTTTAACAAAATGTTCAGGGTCAGCATACGTATGTAGATAGATGGGACACCTGCATCGAGTATCGTCTTTTCGCGACTTCCCGACTTTCCTAACCACAGATACGTATATACCTGTGTAATCATTGTAAATAATTACTATTAGCGTTTAGCAATTAATCGATTTATCTTGTGATAAAAGACAGTTGATATTCGTACAAAGACGACTTGTCGAAACGTGCACTTAGAAACTCGTTCCTTGGCACTCGATCAAAGTATGTTGGAATCTGTAACGTTATTCGGAATATTATTTTGGATCGTTTCTCCGATGATCAAACATTTCACTCGTACACCCTTCATCGTAAAACAATTTTTTATCGCGAATATTTAGAATGGAATTCAAATGTAAAAATATGGCCGAATGAACACTGATACATTCAACGCCATCTGTTTGCAGTCCATCGTTTGACGATACATTTTACGAGCATTGTTTTCCAAACTGCTTTTTCATAGATATAAATATTATTTACAAGCATACATAAAAGAAAACTTGTTTTTCATTTCGTATACGATCCAACGAGGACGTTAAACGTAAAATTAATGTTGATTATCCAAAATATAGTGACGTTACCGTGAATTTGTAGTTTGTGACGTAAATATTCGCAGTTGAAGCGATGAGATAAACGCGCCATCACAGCCGTAATGTACTTAAACTTTTCGTTTGTTTGGTTTAAATGTACGTAAAATAGATTTCGCGTAGCCATCGCGAATGTAATTTTATTTCATTTCTTTCGTTGACAGGACTTTCGACTTGCATTCATTCGAAACGAATTTAATATCGTTTATTCCGTACGGAAAAACGTATGAAACTGTACTGTCTGCTCGTTAATGTGGTAAAGCTGTTTCGCGACAGAATTCAAAAGAAAAAACGTGTAGTTCTTATTAAATAACTTTAATACTGCTCCACGTTAAGCCGGTAAAGCGACAGAAAATGGTCTTTTGTAACCAAGTGGAACTATACGTAAAACTTGCACCCTATCCTTTTCCTTGTCCGTTGTCTGTCTTTTTCTCTCCATTCGTTCCCCTTCTTCCTTGTCAACATTACGCTCGGCTTGGCAAACAGCGACAGGCACGGACATACGAAGGACGTATACCTACATAGACTCAACTAACATGCACAGACTGCCACCAACACATCTGTATCTACTTCAAAAGCCATTGAACGTGCTGTTAGCTTTTTCTCTTTTCGTTGCTCGGTTCACTCTCTCGTTCACGCGTAGTGGCTCCGATAGTGGGACAGAAAGAGACAACGATAACGGCCGCTTGGAACTCGAGACGATCGTTTTCATCGAATGCTTCGGATCATATCATTTGGCTGTTTAAGCTGTTTTCTATTTTTACTCGTGTTTTGGCGTGCAAACTACGTAAAGGAGAAACCAATTGAATTTAATTTGAAGTTTGATCGCGCTTCTAATAATGTGGTGAAAATTGATGGAACTAAATCACACGAATGGAGGTTAGGTTTGTATTCAATCGATCGCCATTTCAATTGTACTAGTTTAACATAATCTGTATTTAGATATAAGATTTATAATCAACATTTCGTTATGTAAAATTCACATGACTTTCTTTCCGCTGACTTTATTAAAGACATCATGACTTTGAGTTCTAAAGGCCATGATTTCTCAACTTCCATCGTATTATCTTACTTATTTATTTATTATTAATTAGTGTCGCGTCAGCTGCTGAGGCTGTTAGTGACACGAACTACAGACACACGCGTGTTACAATATTTATCTTATTTTTCTTGTAAGTGGTTTCTTTTTATTCATATAAGTAGCAATATATTTATCTCCTTCCAACATTCCACGTTTCCGCGATTTTGCGCCAATAACGTGATACGATTCTTGGAAATTGCATCCTTAATTTTTGTATCGACTGCGATAAAGGAAAAATCGAGTTCCTTTCTATTTACGTATAAATAACTCCATGGTCAAAGAACACGGATTTCCTTCAAATGTACGTACAAAAATGATTTTACTGGTAGTCTCGATACAATATGAAGAAATAGATCGACGTATGATATATTAAGAGGAAAAATCATATTTTAAATTGAAATCACGTCGAAGTGAACGGCAATGGTAACAAGACCGAGCCCCGATCGGTCGTTATCGACTACAAAGAGCAAGACAGACCGCGTCGAAAGACAGAGATGAGAAATAAGGCTCGCTATCGTTCTCCATAAAAACAAGTATATTTAACTAAGACGCGATAACATACCTTAATGCGGTTTCGTCGTATGACATGCTACATATTATTTGTTCATGCACATGAATCATGTACAATTTGCAATTTTCTCATAATACGTACTCATTAGCACGGACAGCAACCACGTAACCAAATAGATCAATAACATCGAGATAGAAATAATTTAACGTCACCGAACAGATGTTTGTGACCAATATTCAAAGATTTAATTACACACGATATCTGTGCATTCGGACAAAACGTGGTACACGCTTAGTTCTCATAATTCCACGACCGGAGCAGGTGCACGAGAAGATTTCTTTGTTTTTTTTTTTTTTTTTGCGTATATGTTTCCATTATCATCACCTAATGACGTCAATGCAATTACAATAAAATTAGTTGCGTATTCGACACCTTGACAGCTGCGGCTTCCAACACTTTTGTTGCTCTAAAAACGGAAGATTTTGGCCGACGATAGTTAACTCAGCCAACATTACCATACGTTGGTAAATTTATCTTGCCCATTACGCTTGAAAACACGGGGAGATAAATATGCTTTTGGAAAAGAATTTTATTCCCGATATTGGCAGTCAATATTGTATTTGAAGCAAATAAGAAACGTGTTTTGTATTATCTTCAATCTGACAAAGCGCTTTCGTCATTTGAAGTATTAAGAAATAGATAACATTATTCGAATCATTTGTTACTACAAATCTGTCTCTATGATCAGACTAGACTGGATATCATAGTTAAAGATGGAAAGAAGTCCAAAAGTACAGTTGATGAAGTTTTATAGAAGCAGAGATGTAAAATACAACTATTAAGACAAAGAATATTTTAAAAATTACAAAGAGGATCATATAGATGCGTAACTTCAAAATAAAATAAAAACAAAATTTTGATAACATAGAATTAATTAAAACTCTTTCAAAAAATAAAAACATCTTTATCGTGTAGCTTTCTTTCGGTCTTCGTTGATTAAAATATTTTACACTAAATATATACAAATTATCCTAACTTTAGTTAACAAAGATGAATTTTATTCGCGTAAAGTTTCGAACGTTTTATTGTGCTTTTGTGTTCTCTTTCTCAAAATCCGTGGGAAGAAGGCCTCGTGGTCTACGCCACAATCATGTGGTCGACAACGAAATATAAAAGGCGGACACCAGGGCTGGCATAAATTGAATCGCAAAGAGCCCCGACAGATTGACGCGCTGAATCTTTTTAACCCCTTGTCGGGTCACTGATAATCTTTCTTGTTATTATTTCCTACGATATTATGCTCTCAGCTTTTTCTTCCTCGTTATCGCGGGAACTTCGCTTAATTCATTCAATTTATATCGTGCGCACCTCAACTGCAAAGACATTGATACCAATAATTCTTCCATCTGGATTATTCTATCCTATCGATTTTAATCGATATTTATTACGTACGAATTTTTATGCATTTATGAGAAATTCGATGATGCAAAAATGGATAGAATGCACATGATACGCAATGTGTATAAAATATACAAAATGCAGTGCAATGTTGGATAAACAATACAATTGTATACGTTTCATTTTTTAAATTATATCTCCATAAATGTTTATGAATTTCATAAAAATATAAATTTTCAAAAGTGTCAGAAAGAAGTGTCAAAAGGGCTGAAAATAGAAAATTACGAAAATAATATTTGACCATTGTTACCAAAAAATTGCTTCATAGATAGTTTTTCATTTTTCCCGAAAACCTTGTTCGACTTGTGTCACTTTCGAAACACACGTGCGATGCATCAAAATGGAGGAAAAGAAACGCGCCACGCTCCACTGTACTGCACGATTCGAGTGAAGTCGTCACAGAGCTTGTAATCGGCGAGAATATTTTGTCACTATCTACGAAAATTGGACAGTGTGCGTTATTCGGTTATTATCCGGTTATTATGCATTATTCATTGTTTATAAATTGTTCATCGTTACTATTGCTGCGTTATTATTCATGCACGCGAGTTACGTCGATTCCAAATACGTCAAACTACACGTGAATTTGAGTGAAGCGATTAAAATTCTACGAAGACGGAAGAAGAAATCGATTCATTAACGATTCTGACGATGATAAACTTTTCCCAGTTATCTTTTATGTCATACACACACGTGCGTATATTCGCTCATATATGTGTTTGGTTTTATTTTAAACCGGTAGGAGGGGGAGGGGGATGTAAAGTTTCCTGAGTATTGTTTCGATATTATTACAACCTACAAAAATACTCTTTGACGTCAAACATTCGCGATATTAAGATAAAGAAATTTTCCCAAGATATTTCAGCTTTCATTGTTCGGAAGTATCGTGTATTTCGTTTCGTTAATCCTTCTGTAATGGTCTAAAATTATAGAAAATTATACGTAGTTATTGCACAAGGTAATCCACGCAATACCATTTCAAAGCTATTGCTTATTCCAATTCCACGAGACAGTCTGTATATAATTTTCGACATTAACGATATAGTTAATGACTTTCATGTTATTGACATGTTACCGAAGAATATAAGGTTGCCGGTAAGTTAGTTGTCCTAAGATATTGACGAATGATAATCTTATCTGATTTCTGATCGTTTGACAAAATGTTTCCTGCTAATTGACACTTCAAATATCTTCGGCAAATATCAATATTTGATTTAATTTCTGATAACAATTGACAGTATGACACTTCGGAATAACCATCTGCTTTTATATTAAAAATTACAACATTTATATTCGTTTCTTCTAAGCAATAACGTGAGTGAAAGAGAATAAAAGGTAAACCAGTCGACTCGAAACTAACCTATAATTGATTGACTATTGTATCAATTAAATTTCACGTAATCTCTGTATGTTCATACAATATCGTATATTTTTACTTTCCAACGAAACGTTTTTTATCAGGTTCTAAGTTTCGTTATCATAGTATATAGTAACATGAAAGTACTATTAAATTATATGAAATTTAATATACATGGACCTATTTAATTAATATGTCGATACTAATACAATAATACGCAGATACTTTTCCTCTTACATTATCACACTTTTTACAATCGTGTATAGTAATTATTCTTCATTTAAACATATTGCCAGAGGTTATCACATAACACCGATAATACCGCGATAAAACGGTAAGAAAATATGGGAAAGTATGTCACGGGAAGTCGCGTACCTAATTGCGTTATAAAAGACAGCTCATTAGTTTTTCACGAACTCATAATAGAGTTGACAACCTCACGAACTTACGCGTACGTCGTTTGACACGCGACGCATGCTTATTCGTACGCGACTGCCAATTATGTATTTTCCCTCTGTAAAATTATTCAATCCGATCGGTGTTTTCCCAACTAATCACCTGCTAATGTCTACGGCATTATTCTTTTATATTCAGAGTTTACGTAAGTTTTCATAGTATAAAATTACCAAATTGCAAACTTATAAAAAGTCAAATTTTTAAATTACGAAACTTCCGAAATTCCAAGTTTTCCAACCATCGAGTTTCTAAATTATAAATTCACGAAATGTTAAATTTTCAACTTGTCACAATTACAAACTCTCAACACTTTCTCTCACAATGTCGAAGATTCAAATTCCGAATTTCAAAATTCCAAGGTTTGAAGCTCTCAAACTTTGAGTCTTCGAGCCTTTCGAATCCTCGAATTATTCCATTTCACGATCAAAAATCCTTCAAAGATAAAGATTAAAACGTATGACAGGATCAGTGTACGTGTTTTTATAATTATTAGTATGCGCGAAAGTGTTACGCGCTCGAGGTAAATTCGTATCACGCTCCCGCTCTTCTTATCAATCCGATAACTCTTTGACAACGATGCGCAGAGATTTAAATTTCCATTACATCCTCCCCCTCCCCCCTCTCGTTGAAATATCGATGATAAAACGTTTCGATCGAAATCTTACGTACGAAATTTTTCTAGTTAAAGAGAACGTTCTAAAGATTTGACAAACTTGAAATTCACGCGAAAACTAGAAAATAAGAAAAGAAGAACGATTAAAAAAGTATGATCGATAAACGCGAATATAAATCGCGACGCGCAGTAGCGTGAGGCGACTACGCGGAACCCCGTCCTCGAAACAGCACCAAATTCGGTCGACTCGCGAATGGAATTGGCAACCTACTGACACACTAATCGGCGCATCGACGAGCTCCGTCATGAAATCGCGTTCGCTCGAGGCCGAATTAGGCGACCGTGCAAAATGACTTGTTCTCGACTTGAAACCGTTCGCTCGATGACGCAATCCCGATACTTCTCCATTGGCCTAATTGCGTTTCGTGTCGCAACCCTCTGTACTGGAAGGAATAGGTATTACGATCAACGTGAACGTTTGACCTGCCTTGTACGCGAACGAGAATCCATGCAGATTTGTAATCGTTAATTTCAGGTGGCGAATACGAGGTCTAACAAAGCTTATTTAAAATGCGCATACAGAAAGAACCATTTAAATTATCGACTTATGAATGATTCAAAGTGTTGGTCATTTGTATACTTAGGAGATTCAAATTTATCTATTTTTCGTGTGACAAGTTTTCTTCGAATCACCTTCTTCTTATCTTGATTACATTTAAACTGCTAATTCGTAAAGGAACATTATACGCTATGTTCCAGAGAATCGGACGGTTAAGAGATTCGAAGATTCTCTTTCCAAGTGTTTCAAGGCTCTGCGATATTATAAATATCACGAGAATTTTCGTTTACTCGTTTGTTATTCGTTCAACTTATACGAACGTGAACCGTTGTTTGGAGGAAAAATTATATACAGTAGGAACGATCGATAAATAATTCTGTCACGCCAAGTTCGATTATATCAACCCTTTCTCGGTTTTGCCTACGAATAAAGTTTCATTCTTATTACAGAAACGAACGAAAAGCTTTTGAAACGCGTGATACGTATGAACGAACGAATCACTGGCCCTTCAAGAATGAAAGAGCGCGGCTAGCTGGGGCATTTTAAAACTAAGCAAGAACGTCGTTCGGCTGCCTTGCTGTCTGCAAGACAAGCGGCCTAGAGCTGCTAGACAAAACCAGCGACAGAACCGTTTAAGGAGACGCGAAGAAAAAACTCGCGGACGCGATGAAAGAATCGGATCGTCCCGAAAGGGAAATTCAGTCGTCGTCGATCGGATTCCAGAGCGCAACCATACGAAACGGACTGGATGCGCAGAAGAGTACAGTGGCCGAGTCAATCGACGCGCAACTGACTGAAAATCGGCTGGTGTTTGCACAGTGGTTATAAAAAAGGCGCGTGGAAAGGCCGGGGCCGACGATTTTAGAGGCCATTCAACGATCGCGATAGATCCGCCGGGATGAGTCAGAAAACGCATTATGTATTTATAGAGTTCTCTCTCTGCTCTTCTGTTTCTGCCGTGGGACGAAGTGAATCACGCGCTCCACCAGATGAAAAGTAAAAGAGAGAAAGAGAGCAATTTACGGTCGACCAGAGTGGCGAGAAATTTTACGCACGTCGTCTTCCGCCGCCTTTTTGCCCCCGCGTCCTCCTTTCGTACGAATTCCTTCCTTGTTACGTATCTGTTATGCGGCCGAGAGTTTTGGTTTCCGACGCGACAGAACCTGACCGAAAGTGGGTCTGTAATCGCGCCGTTGCGCGTTGCCCGGGGAAAGCTTACATGTGCAGCTTTCTTCGGCAGCTGTAGCTCGCGTTTCAAAGATCAGCCCCACACCGTACAGCGATTTTTGATATAGCGAACTGCGGATGTTCGTGCACTTGTAGAAAATTAGAGGTGCAAGGGTGCACCGAGGGTTTTACGCGAGATGCGATATATTTATGCGAGATATTTATTTTTAGTTTTTTTTTTTTTTTTTTCTTTTCAGTTATACATATAAGAGCACGAATTCGCGGCAACGTCTGCGGTCTATTTATTAGTTTGATTAAAGTGGCAAGGTAAACGCGTTGAGAATAGTCTGGGTGGGATTGGAGATTATAAATGTAAGTTGACTAATGTAATCTTCGTGAAAGAGATATGGATTTTCATTGCCAAGACAGAAGTTTGGGGAACTCTGAACAGAAATATGCACCCGAGTGTTGTTAGGAACATAAGACGTCAGCTCGTTATAATGGTACAAGAAGGATTGTTTCTTTTTTTTTCCAACTGCAGGTTAATTTTAACCGATACGTACGGTATCTAATTACGTGGAATATTTAGAAAATAAAAAAAGGTAGTTTGATAGAGCGTTATTTTGATGAACCTTGTAAACGATACTTTCACATATTACTTCGTACATGACCAGATCGATCAGGATGTTCGCTCGATGCTTCGATTTATAATCTCCTTGTATCTTCTCCACCACGTGTAAATCATGGATTAATCCATAGAAATTACAATCCATTAGAAAATAATAAATGTGTTTGCAAGGTGGTCCCATTTTGAGCAATTGTACCGTAATCTCTACGACGAAGAAATCTGCGCGTAAAACTCACGAATGAAAAATAAATAAGATAGTATTTAAGAAAAGTACAGTCAAGGCATACGAGATTTCGAAATCCAAAAGTAAAAGTTACGAAACGCGTACGTAATACGTCAAAGGATACGCGAGAGAATGAATGATTTCGCGTTAAGCTTTGAATAACACTCATTACTGTCGATATACAAGGTATCGAATGCGACGTTGGAAGGACAGGGTGTTCTAATGGAAATATCACAGATTCACCACTTCTATTTGCGATTTCTTATCGCGTCGTTGCAACGCAGTTAAATAACACGCGAAGTAAATCAATCGTCTGAAACAACCTTCTTTTTCTTCGGTTACACTTGGCTTGTTATCTGGTCGCCACGACCAGTCACTCAACGCAAGAGTATCAACGAAAAAAGAAATAAGAAAGAGGAACAAATTACGTTCGACTGTGGGCGATGATCGAAAAAGATGTTTCTCCAAAAATCATGTCGTTGATAGAGAAATCGTCCCATCCATCAAGGCGTTTACGCTTTTGACCATTTGTTTTCCCATTGTGAATACATTATAGCGGTAAACGAATGTTTAGTAAAATGTATAAATTAGCGAAAAACTAGTAGTAGAAAGCAAGGAGTAAAATTTTAATTGTTTGCTTAAAGACTGACATGGTTAAAATTCAATAGCTACGTGACTCAACCGCTGCAATTTCTGAATAGGTTTATAAAAACCGTTCTTAGCTGATGTATGTTTAACACTTTGACGGCCGCTGTCGCGCAAACGTAAATTCGCTCCGACGTTTGTTGTCGGCTTCCATCACGTTTACGTGATTTCAGTCTCTTTTCTTTTTAATTTAATTGCCACTTACGCGCGAGGAAAATGATCGCTGCATGCGATAATGTTCTACCGAAGTGAAACGATTTATAAATGCGCTGGAAAGAGCAGCAATTTGTGGATCTAACGATCCAGTGAAAGCGAATGGTCAGAAGATGATTGTAATCCCGATTTCTGTAACCGTATGGGACGATGGATAAATAAATTCGTATAATGCATACGCGTGCAAAGTAAATCGAGATAATGCGATGAAGATTCAATAACCACGGTAGATTCGGTAGGATCTTTTCAAAGAGTATTTTTCTACAATTATACAGTAATGATTCACGAACCTGTCAAGAGACTGTGCAGATAGTCTTGGAATAAAAAACTGTTCTGGCATGTTCTGTTATAAATTTTGTTACAATATATTTTGTAAATCGCGTTAGAACTTGTCTTACTCTTGTGTGGTATATATTAGGCTTGTAAAATCAATCATATCGCATCGTGATAATAAATTAACAGGCAACGCGTTATTTTTGCTGGTCACCCTATAATTAAATCGCATTCTGTCAAAAATATGCAAGTGCCCAGAAGACGGTGAATTACTTTTTGTAATTACTTTTTATTTTATTACTTTGTGTAATAAAATAAAAAGAAGTATGGCTATACACGACAGAAAATAATAATATTTGTTCAACGTTTTATTCAATATGTATGCAAATAAAACAGCCTTACACCGCCTGTGCAAACTAATATGTTTATTGATTCGAACGATATATTATAACTGTATATCGGTAATATAATTCTGTTAGCTCACCGCGATACGAATATTTTTCAAGGTATTTGCAAACGAACGATCCGATATGAATTAAATATCGACATGTATCGACCAACCATCTGACGCGAATTCGCTTGAGTCCACGGATTTTTCGAATTCCATGAGCAGCGCGTGTAAATTTTAGGCGTGCGATTACGTTTCGGGGCCGCGGTAGCCGAAATGGCAGAACTTCGATTCGCCACCATCAGAAACGAAATTGCAACTCGAGCCATCCTTGTTATTCTCTCGATTCCCTTTTGGCTATATTTGCAGCAGGAAATGAAAATCAATCAAACGTTTATTACGCGTATACCGACCAAGCGTTCGGCGCTCTTTATTAGCTGTAATTTCTATCTTATCTTTGAAGTAGAGATATTTAAAACAAAATACCTTTATGAACGTACGAATACAGTTTCTAACCGAAAATCTATAAAACGGTTCCTTGTTTAAGGTCGGATTGGTAATTAGGTTCGTGAATTGTACGTACAGTAACCAACTAGCGCAGTAAAGTAACATTTCGTCAGTGGATTACGAAACGAATGATATTGCAATAAACTAAAAATATTCAATGAACAACTTAGTCCACAGTTGTTATATTCTCTGAAATTTATAAAATTACATCAGTTGTAATAGAATCTTTTGTACGGGAATATATCGCACCTTGTTCCTCTATTTTGAATAAAAGAATCGAGATCTTCCTGAACCTAAGAAAAGAAAAAAAAAAGGAAAAATTCCGAAAGCTTTTTAACCGAATATGTTTCTTATTTTACGATATAAAGTTAATCTAAAAAGAAACGTTACCGCTCAACTCGTACGAACGAAGAGTCTCTACTTTATTCGTTTTCAATTTCCTCTAAACTCTAGATCCATCGAACACTCCTTTCGACGATGTACCATTGACTGGAAAATATGGATCAGATTATACGCGCATGATCCAGGAATAACCCGAGAACAGAGAAGAGAGCAGTGTATGGCGAGCTTTGGTCTGGTTAGCGAATGGTTTACGGGGTGCTGTTATTGCAGATAAAAGTACGAAAATACCATGGAGGGATCTTGATCCCTTCGATGAATGGGCTAGTAAACGGTCTGTTTGGAGTAGACGATCGCGTGGCGAAGCTCGCGTGAAGTGACGACAGTAGTAAATTCTAAGTGCACTGTGCGTCTAGCGTGTAGGTGCTTGTATCGGCTGAGAGTCGAAGAAGTTCCGTAATAAGGAAGTTTTTCATGGCTGCTGTAATCTTTCTCCTTGTTGCTAATACTTTCCTTTCCTCGTGATCAGGCTTGTTTCTTCGTAGCTGTGCGTTTTATTTCAGATTTATCCGTTTCTTATCTCGTCGTTGCGCGAACGATTGTCAAAGTATTATACAAGTGTATCTTTTTACTTCATTGAGTTAAACAATCGCACGTTTTATGGCTTCGTGTGAATTTTAAACACGCTTTATGCTGTACCAGTTGTTTATGATTTAACATTGGCTTGGGCGAAAAGTTCGAAAAGCTCGATGCAATATTTATAAAAGGGAGATTTCTTGATTCTTCCACGTGTGTTTGACTAGCAGATAAGTGACTTAAAGAAACACCTTTTTGTAACAATGCGCAGAAATGAAAAGTAAGATACGTGGAAGGAAATGTTCTTTTCGAATAATCGTTGGTAATAGCATTCACGATGTAAAAGGTCGTTGGCAAAGTAATATCGACGATATAATTATCGTCATTCTGACTATTTGCGATTGTTTACCGACATGTCGGCGCATTAGAATATCACATTGTCTCGGTACTTGCATAAACAAGTAATTCAGTGATCGTTAAGTCTGTCGCCTTTTCCGAGTAAAATATTAATTATTAATTGCGTTTATTCTTTGTTACTTAATTTGTCAACAAAATGAGGAATACGTTATAAAAGTGTAACGGTATTAAAAGTTCGATTTAAATTAATAGGTCGAGTGATTCGAAAGATCGTCAGCAAACCACAATATAAGAACGTTGTGGGATTCTTTCAATCTATAAATATAAAAGGACATATATATATACATAAAAGATATTCATATAGCAGAACAAACATTTATACACATACCATAAACAAGATAACAAACCGTTTAATGTTAAAAAAAATACAACGAGGTAATATCTTTTACTTATAGAGCCAAACAGTCCACGTACGAATAAAGTACTACAAAGCTGCGCATAAATAAAGCATCGCGTAACACTGTCGACTCCCTTGTCAAAAATGAGAACTTGAACTAAACGTAGCCCAATACGTATAACAATTAGAGAGATCGCTATACAATCAATCAAACGTCTAAAATAACAGCATCGAACGTTGTTATTTCTAATTTGAAAAAATGAAAAATCAAGAAGGAGTATACCAACGTTATTATTTCTAATTTGAAAAAAATGAAAAATCAAGAAGGAGTATACCAATATGGTGTGTCGATCGAAATAAGAGAAAAGTGTGTAGGAACAAGTCCACGCGACTGCTGGCTCAATTAACATTCAGTGTAGTTACGTACATATGTATATCGAGCACACGGCTGCGTGCGCGCTGAACACGTGTCAAATTGCGTGCGCGTCGAACGCATCCCTGCCCACTGCGATGCGATTGCTCGTCTAAATTGTGCCGCGTACTCAAATCGGCTTCATTCCGCATGCGACCGGTGATCCTTCGTACCCGCCGCGTCTCGCGCGATTATCGAGAGCAACGCCGATTGCCATGCACACGCGCACTGCGATTCGCTCCATTTTCGTCCTGTTCCCACGTATGGAGCGCGTGCGTCGTGATCTCGAAGGGAATACGGAGAATTTGAAAATACTTTAAAACGTGTCTGAGAATGAGTAGATGCCGAAAGATTATAGGAGTCTGTGACGAGCGGCTATCGTCGCGAACATGTCAGAGTTATTCTTTTTATTTTCTTTCATTGCGATTAGATTGTCACGTCTTTTCGATATATTGTTTTATTGGCGATGAACAATTTTATAATTGTTAGCTTTTTAGATTTTGGATTAAAGTTATAAGTTGTAAGAAACTACAATTTTTCTTCTCTTTCCTTTTATAAACAGACAAAATTTTAGTTATAGAATGTTAATTTTAGATTAATAAGCAGTAACAAAAAAACGTTGGTAGTTAATTTTTAGTTAATAAGGATTAGAGAAATTGTTCGTAACGGAGAATTAATTTTACATCTAAAATAACTTATTTCTCGCGTCTCAGTCTAAATAAATACGAAACGTCAATTACGATTTGACCCTGGTCTTTTCTCTGTATTCGAAGAAGATGTAAATGTGAATAGGTTTTAATAAATGTAGTTCTTGTATTCATAATGCGTTTCATTATCTATGAATATCATTAACATATATAAGATCTAGTTCCTCCGTTTATATTAGACATTATTCCCGTTTCTTAGGTAGATTGGGGTTAGTTTCCTACGTTAGTTTTATTATTCGCATTCCTCAAAGACGATTACGATCTCTAAACAGTCTCTTTTAACTAATTTACAAAAGATCAAATGTTCGTGTACTTTTACTCGCGAAAAAAAGAAAAAAAGAAAGAAAAAAGAAGTAGTTAAACGGGATAACGTGGTATTAAGTCGGCTTTGCGTTTCATTAGAGAGTCTATTAGAGACGCAAATCCTTTCGAGCAAATTTCGTCAGGCATTAACCGAAGAACATTGGCAAACTTTCGAAACGCTGAATACGCGATAATCCTCTTTCGAGCCGTGGTCGGTGGCTTATAATATTAACCGAACGTAGTCTTCGCGAATATTGTTTGAAATCAGAGATGAAAATGAAATCGCAGACGAGAGATCATTTCCCTCTTATAAATATCTACACGCAATAACGTGAAGTTGCACGATACAATATCCATAAATGGTACGATGATCGTAAAGTAGAGAAATATTACACAGACTGATAAAGGGTTTGTCTATGAAATTATCTAAAATTCCAGGAACCTTGGTTCATTAGCAATCGTATTAATTATACTTAACCGAGCGTTGCTGGGAGAATTTTCATGAAGAAGAAAATTCATGGAACGTCACATTTGAATAATAAGATGGGACTATAGACGTGGATCTTCTTACATAGACTAATATTATTTTGAGAAACAGAGCACACGCGTACAAACTTAACGCTAAAATTACCGATAATTGAAGTACGAAACATGTACCGAATAAATCGAAATAAAGAGTATCTATGCGAGAAGCTATATAATACAATGTTATCCATGTGCGCATTTCGTGCAAAAAGTTATTCGAGTTACCAAGAATAGAGCATTGAATATTTATAAAGTTCCTATAAAAAATGAACAATTATGTAAACAGTTTTACCCGCTCTGCTAGCTCTGGTATTAAAGCTCGTGTGTGGTGGCTCCGGTGTAATATTTATTATATTAATCAAACAAATGGAATATTTTACGTAATAAATAGACTACAAATGTTTATGCATTTATGAGTAATTTGCGTGTGCATAAAATACGCATTGCTCGAAATAAGCGAAGATACATAAAGTATGAGAAGTATAATACCCCGATAATTTAACTGATACGTTTCTTTATCCCTCGGTTATCTTCATTAAAATATGAATTTGCATAAAATCGTCGGTATTCTGGTATTAAAAATAGTAGACGATAAAAATGCCCATGAAATTGGCATGTTTGTGTTCAAACTCTTATAAATGTATCCAATATATGCATAATCTCTATATAAACGAATGCAATTTATTGAATATACAACGCTTACGTTCGATTCGACTGTTTCGTCGATGACCAATCTCACCAGGAATTACGCAATCGCTATACTCGTTCGACCACAAGGTATCGAAAGGAGAAATGGATGAAGCAGAGCTGTTCGTTTTCCGCTTAATCGTACCGTTTTTCGTCCCATTTAACGCCAATGTTCCTCTACGTACCCAATTCTCTATCGACAAATATTTTTCATTGCTCTCGAACGCTCTTTTAGCCACTTTCTAACCCAATTCCATGCGTTACTTGCCGTACGACGTTGTATTAGGCAATTCCACGGCCGATACTGGGTCTAGGTCCTTTTCACCTAAGGAATACTAATTTGTTATATCTAAGCCTGTCGAAAAGTCCATGTATAATTTGTAAGCTGTCGAGGATTTTGGTAACTGTCGCGTTTTCAAGTATTCGAGTTTATATAGCGCGTGGATGGTTTATTTACACGAAGATTATATTATCGAAGAAAATGGATAAAACGTGTTTTAATCGCTGGTAATAAAGTAGTAACGTATAAGATTATAGCAAGTTCTAATCGTGTAAGTACCACCTTATTCATTAGGACTCTCTAAACTCTTACTGTGAACTTTATAGACTCTCACTTTAATGCTGTTTATAGCCTCTGAGATTTATCTGTATATTTATTATCTGTTGGATATGTAATTACAGCGACAGCAAATTAGCAAAGCATTAACAGAATCTAGTTTTGCTTTTAAAAATACTTTTCTTGCGCCGTTAGCTAACTGTTACTAGATTATAATAAATTACTAGTACGATAGTAAAATTCCATGTTATCAGTCTTCTTTATGTAGCTATTATATATATATCTGTGAACTCAGTTTGTCAATTTCTACCGTATTTCGAACACAATACACAATCTGGATTCACGAGAAAATCGTTTCAGTTTCCAAAAAAACATACGTTTAACGTTAAATATTAGTATCTAGTCGTATACCTCTTGATGCAGAACGTAAGCAGATTGAATCGTAAGAAATGGTCGTAATACTTATGTATTCTATCGTTATCATCACCACGTCAATGTCAAGTCATCCAGCCATTACTCTCTCGCGATTCGAAATCTTATCGCCAACTTTCTCTTTTCTACGTAAAATACCAATTCGAACTGCGAACTTATAAAGGCGATAAATCTACCTGAAAAAAAAAGCACCGAGTTAATTTTCGTATCCAGTACGTTCGTATGTCCATTCGTGAAACGACAGATCATTCTCATTTGGTAACTGATCGGCGACTAAAACCGTAACAGATGTTTCGCAGTGTTATACAAGCGACGTGCAGCGGTTGATGCTTTCTAAGTCGCGTTAATCGTCGAAAACGTTCGAGCCGAGCGAATACACCTTTTTAACGATCCATGGGCGCATTCCAGCTCGTCGTGAACTTTTTAACGTAAAAAATTTCGCAACCGATCGCGAGCTATCCGCACGCTGGCGATTACGCAACGGTAGCCCCAGATCGAGGCGCGAGCAATTAGAAACTCCTCGACCGCTGTTCATCGGTGTTATCGGTTTATTAAAGCCGCGTTCACGGAATTTCGACGTTTCTCTGTGGCGTTTCGCAACTCGGCCGCGATTGCGACACGCGAAACGAACCTTCCCCACGGCTTCAATTCGCCGCCGATCGATCCTTGTTCGTTGGCAACGCGAGGAAACGATCCGCGGCACCGCAATTAACTCGGCAAGAACTGTCCATTGACACGATATCGCATTGAAAGTCACATTTCTTACAGTCACGATACGAATTTAACGAGTTAGCTGGTGCGATCTGTTTGAGAACTTTGAAAAATCTACTGTACGTAAAATGTGTCGCAAAAAGTAAGCGACGACGAGTATACTCGTCAAAAACAGCTAACCGGTTGATACAACTCGATTATGTGGAACGTTTAAAAAGAGATTTCAAACGAAACGCTGTCATCAACGCGATGTTCGTCTCTGATGGATTATAGTCGCGTGTCATCGAAACGACGCCAAGGAATAGCTTCATTTTCGTGTTCCATGTTTTTTCTAAAAAGTTGCTAATCGCGTTTCTCTTGCCACATAGTAGCAAAAGTTGCTGTAGACTATCAATTTCCGTTCGAAGCGGTAAAGATCAAGGATAAACAGGAAACATATGGCAGCAACTCGCCACAACGAACAAATTTTCTGATTGTTTCACAACGCGTTTGCGTGTAGACTATGACGAGAAGAGAAGTCGCTTCGAAACCAGATCAAAATCCAAATGTTTCTCTATTCGTGTTGCTTCACCGTGGACGAGTTTCTTTCTAGAAGTTGATATTTGCTGTTTACTGTTTCGAGCATGTGGCAACAGGAGGGAACGAACAACAGTTTCTGGTTGTTGCTTCGGTGAGGACGCAGCTTTAGGAATTCGCGGTTGACGAAAGAAAAAAAAAAAAGACGAGGAAGAAAACGGGTAACACGGTGGTTTTCACGAAACCACGATTCAGTATCGGAGGTTCTAGTGATAGTTAGTAATTAGTTAGCGTGTGGCGCAAGGCGAATGGAACGAAAGGAGAAAATGTTCGCCTTGGTTTTTTTTTTTTTTTTGTGAGTTACCGTGGAGTTAGAACAGAGATGGTGATTATGGGTCTTCTCGTTTCTTCTGTTTTATGGTTTTGTATCGTATAGATGTAATCAGTTATTAACTATGATTATTATTGAGACGAAGAATATTCCGTAGAATGCTGATACGTTATCGAGGAATATCGAATCTTTTGACGATTGTGATGTTTGTAGCGATGTACGATTATCATTTAAATATTCTTTTAATAAATATAGAATATAGTTATTTAGGAAAGAAAGAGAAAAATTAAATTTTAGCAAATATATCGATACGATTATTATTTAACAAATAATGCGATTTTATCATTTTATCAAATTTGTATCATTTCCATGATAATAAGAAAATGATTTTCGGTGATCGTTTTACGATCGCAGGTAAATAATTTCAAATAATCTTAATAGCGGAAGCTAACAAAATGGATTGTATACGTACGTGTTAGTTGAACGAGGTGTAACATAACAGTTCTTAAGACGTAAGATTGTTTTAACGCATATCGGAAAGAAGATTGAGTAATAAGTAGGGGGCCGATTTTTATGGATAAAATATTGGCTGAGTTATGAAAAAAAGTGAAACTTTTGCTTTTCTTTTCTTCCTGCATACGTATGCTCGTTCGTTAAAAGGATACTATGTATTGCTCTTAGTAGAAAGATTTCGCTATTAAGATTTTGTAAATCGACCATACCTTGAACGTTACGTAAATTCGTTGTAACTTTAAAATACAATCTTTCATTTTCTCGAAACTTCATTTTCTCTTCGAAGATACTTTAACATATTTCGAAATCACTATTACTGACATTATAGCCCGACCTAGTTAATAGCATCGATGTAAACATCAACAAAATAATAAAATACTTCGTAATTACTGCTTATATAAGCCACGTAGAAGTCAAATTGATTAATTTCAGCTTCTTAGCGCTTCTCAATTTCACAATCAGTATACACACACTGATCTGTATATCTATATATCTATAATAACAAATAATTGAAAGAGAAATTAAAGACGCGGAGAAAATGAAATATCAAACAATTTTTTAAATGATTCAGATAACTGATTAGATCTTTAGAAATCAAATAATCGATTAAACTCTCGACATTTCTTTAAAATGAAACGAGTAAGCATTTTTATTTCCGATAATAAAGATCGATTTACATGGAAAGGAAGCTTGCACAATCGCCGCATTGCACATCGAACACCGATCTTTACACATCGAGAACGCCCATGAATTCGTCGACGAATAATTTCAAACGTTCCTATCTCGATCTTTCTGTCGCTTTTCCACCCCTGATTCTTAAGCTTCCTTCTTGCATAATCAATGGTCGACGTTCGCAAAGACGAACAACGTTCAGCGAACGTTTACGGTTTCGATTTATCACGAGAGTTACGCAAGAGGATCGCTAAGATGATTGCGTCACCTTTCTCTGGCATAGTATCGTCTTTTTGAAACGTTCTCGTTAAAACCGCTAGAATCTCATATATCGAGATGTTGCATCGCGGAGTGCACCCATAGAAACAAACCTTTACGTCTAACGCGATTCTCCTAACGGTCGGATCATTCGTGGAAGGTTGTCATCCCGTGATCAAGTTGTACCAGCAAGCTGTCGTTCATGTAAATCGTCCCTAAAGGGCTTCGTAAGTCGGTCACATTAACGCCTACCATAGCGCCAGCAGCCAAATATCATTTTAATACGTTTGCTATGTCGTATTTAGCTCCTTGTGGTTTGAGTCAGATTCGTTACACGCGCGTTCGACGAAATATATAAACATACGAATAGTTAGTGCTAAAATAGGAATTTTATGAAATTTTACGTGCGAAATATGTAAATTATTTTTTTATATAAAATTACAAACACGCGTATCCAACTGTACAGGGTGAGTCGGTAAGAGTTATATTTAATCTAACTCGTCGCCTTATGGTAGTATGAAAAAAAAAAAAAACGTTTTAAACGAATTACGTCGTATTTGAAGAGACTCGTGGTCGAGTAGATGTAATTTAATTTTTGTATATCTTATATTTCCTGAGATATCGAACGAGACGAGTGACATTGAGGTTTTCCGAGGGTAGTACACTTTTCTTTTTAAATGCTACTAAAGATTGTAAGCCGATAAAAAGAGAAATTCTGTTGGGGTCTGTAACATGGCGACCTTGAGTTGTCCTTGAACATCAGAATCAGACGAAACATCGTAATTGTGTCTGTTACTTTTAATTTTGATTAATTTTCGTTTAGTTGGCGTGTTGAAAGTTTTCGTCGTTGGCTTGCTTACGTTTTCCCAAAAGGAGAGGAAAAGGGAGAAAAAAGAAAAGACAGGAAACGAAACGAAGGCAGGTAATGAGATTCGTTGGAGAGTCAGACGTGATATTTATAAATTAGACGAGAAAGCAGCCACGTTACCCGGGACTTCCTTAAATCCTTAACTTGGCGACGAATTTTATATGTCGCGTGTCGTAACGCTCGCTTTCACTTAACGCGATTTAATTCGCGTATGTACTTTCAAGTGTACCACGACGCTCTCTGTCTCCGATTGTATCATTTCTCTGCCTTCGATCGTTCGATTACGCGCGCGTGCGAGGTAATATCTTGCGATTGGATCAAGTTCAATATGTACGCTCCACGATAAAGAGATAACAGCGTAGCTTTCAAATTTAACGTTTCCACGACTGTTACGTGATAAATGCATTGAATTTTGGTGCTCGATAATTCTTGGTGCGTAATGCAGTCTGTTACCATAAAAATTTGTACGATCGAATGTTGTTTCTTTAGCTGTACTCTTGTAAACAGTTTTACTCGTTTGACAGTGAAGTTAATTTTATCGTGGAAGCGATAAGAGACAGGTTGAAATTAGAACGACGCTATCAAACGTCATTGCCGATGGTGGGGGTAGAAGAATGGGCCATCGGCAACTCGGCGTTTTACATGGACTCGTATCTATGTATTTACACAGCGTTACTTTCACTTGGCGCGATTCATTTTCTGTAGCGTGATGCGCATGCGCGCACGAAACTGATTTAACTAACGTTTAAGGGTGCGTTTCCATTTCCACGTTGAACAATCGCGAACAAGCATACGTATAATATTTCGTTCTTACGAAAAAAACATTTCCCGATCGTAGTGTCAATTTTATTTCCATGTAGCTAATTTTTGTTCAGGCGATGTGCGCAAAGATTGTTGCTAAAAGAGAAGCGATAAAAACTAACCTCTTTAAGGTCGCAATTAAGAATGAGAAATGTAAAGAATGGGAAAATTGCAGATTCAAAGTAACTATTTTTTCAATTATTAATCTCATATATTCATCCTCTTGAGAATATTACCTTGTAGTAATATAATTTTTAAAATCGACCTAATAAAATCTTTACTACTCGCGTAAAAGTTTCGTGAATATTGAGATTTCAAGAGGAACAACGATTTCCTTAAACAAATAAATATTCCAATCGTATTCTTTTATCGCATCGAAACTGTAGTTGATTATACACGGAAACAAAGATGATGATATTTTTATTTCTCCAAACACGAAGAAGTTTGTTTCGTAAAAAAAGATAACACAATTCTTTGAAAACGTATGTACGCGTTTGCATGGAAATTTCACGGGAAATGCTTTAATCGAGCAAAATGTTTTGTCAACTCGACGACGTTGACCTCTTTCTTTCATTTCGAATAGATTCTTCTCACTAAAATCTATTTTCTACGTTCGTAACGACGACATCCACCTATGAGTGTGATTCGAAAATAGAGAAACCGAATTCGAGGATTCGATGAACGTTGTCGCGCCGGCATGCGACGCGTCGCGCCAGTGAAAACGAAGCTTAACGTTAATTAACGACGTAACGCGCGTTTCGATCGAAGCCGAGAGATTTCGAGCGGGGAAACGTAGAAAGGAGGCGCGAAAACGCGCGACGATGAAGTCATCGTGGAACGTTAAGTAAAAGCGCGCGCGCTTTTGCCTCACGTGTGCTGCACGCAGCGAAAAAGAAACGAACGTGCAACTTATACACGACCGACCTTGTGCCAAATGTCGTTTCATCCTCAGTCAGGGACGCCTGATCACCGATTGGCTATTACGTATATCACCTTTTCTTTTTTCCTTGTTTGTTCGTGCGAGACACGACGGTCTTGAAACTAGCCGTTTTATCGCTAATTCTTTCGCATGATTCTGCGAATCTGAAAACATACGAAAGTAACCAAAGGTAACGTTCTTTTGGTCTTTCAAACGATTTTGATCATCCGAGAGTAAATTTACTTGTTTAAATACGTAGTGCATAATTTAGTATAGAAATGATATCTTTTTTTTATTTTTGTGATTTTAATGTGTCCAATCAACCGCGCCCACGTCTTTAGTATTTTAGATTTTGTTTGACAAATTCAAGCGTTTCAGAAGTTTTATCGTCTTCCTAGCGTTTTTCAAAGTCGGTAACAATTTCTTCCTGTCCATTCTGCCCCCTACCATTCTTCTGATATTCGGCTGTGCTAAAATTAAAGCAGAATTAATAGTTCTGGGATATTTGTTCTTAAATTAAAATGGGACAGCGAGTAAGGAGTACTGCTAGAATCGAAGTTTAAAATTTAAAGTCTAAAATTTAATATATAAACAGGATTAGTCGAAGATGAGGGTAGGAAGGCTCTGTACGTGAAATTACACAGCTAGCTTTAATTCAAGCGATAGAGCATGCTTAATAGATGCTAATCGGATCCTTTCGCCACTGATCGTTTATAAATAATTTTTATTAATACAATCTCCAATAGCAGAACAATTTTTGTAATATAATCTACGTAAGAAGATATCGTGAAAAAATTGTTTAAAAACAGTAAGGAAGGATCGACGATGATATAAGTTTATATATATATATATAAAGACGAAACTTAAACTGTAAGAAATATTCTGTTTTAAATGTCCAAAATTAACATTCTATACGTTCTCCAACCAGCCTCGAAAGTTTCCAAATAGATAGACGATTTCGTTCTGAGGAACGGAAATCAAGTAGAAGAGGAGAAAATTGTCGATTATGCGGGGCATTGACGCCATGACCTCATACTTCGAGTATTTTCACCATAAATATAGTATTCCAGAGGTTGTTCTTCGAGATTATTGCGTTGTTAACGTCGCTTTTGGAAAAGAAAGTTAGATACCATTCGCTTTTTAAATATTCGTTAAAATTCTGATTACGTTAAAATCTGTCGGGGGACTTTTTTAACATTCGTGACTCATTTTATCTTCCACAGACTAGTTGCTCTTTCGACATCGCCTATATTTTTCCATAGATATTTGAATATTTGATTAATCACAGTTGAATTCTTTAAACGCTTAGCGCATAAGCTGCGCTCAGACTTTTAACTTCTTCAAAAAATAGCTACACGAAAGCATAATTTTACCTAAGACATCAACGTCTCTAGCGTTCACCGTGACAAAATGGATCGAGAAAGAGAAAAATCCACCGTACACGATTCACCTGTGCGTATGATGACACGCGTGAATTTATAACGCGGCGGAAAGCGTAGAAGCCTCTCAGCTTTTATTTCATACGGGCGACTCGCGAGCACGTACGTTGCCTCGTGCGAGATAAAGCTACGCGCGAGCAAGACCTACGCAGTACCACGTGCCTTCGTATTTCATCGAGTTTTCGTTATTCAATTGCGTTACGTGCTACCCATGGTGCCTTTGACTCGGTTCTAAGCCGCCTCGCGATGGAACGAGAATTTTCTCGCGTTCCTTTACCTTTAGAATCTAAGCTGTTTAGACTGTAGGCTGTAGATCGATAGAGAACCGGTCGTTTCATTTCGTGGCGAATGACCGACAGGATGTTGAAGATTGGCCTGTCTCCGTTACTGTTAAACAAAATTGAATTAAAAGACGGGGCAAATGTAGTAAAACTATAGCGTACGCCAAAATATGCGCAGGATATTAATAGGATGGAATCCAGATATCGAACCAATGAAAAAAGTTGGCGTACAAAAATATCTTTTGAGATTTAATTTTCAAGTTAGAAACGATTCAATGTCACGATAGAAATACACCGATAAAACTGTATAGAATCAATGAATCAGATGACGAATCTTTCTCTCTGTCTCTCCCATATTTCACGCTTCTTACTCTGATCTCGGCAGATCGCCCTGTACCCATTGACAAGTAGAAATAAAAGGTAAAACAAAGTAAATGCTACAAGACTAATAAACGCAAGCCTTCCTTCACACAGTTTGTAGAAAATCGTAGAAATTGCCAAAAATCCACTGTAGTAAATTCGTAAAATCTCTACGAAGAACTGCAGGAATTTCGACTATTCTGATAATTCCACGTGGTAGTTAACGATGTTAATTGATAATTAACGGCGAAGAGTAAAAATTAGATCGTAACTGGTAAAATTAATAGAATATTCAGGACGCTCTGTTAGCGACCAAGGTTGGTCGTCGTCTTGTCTTTGCCTAAAAAGCCGAAGATCCCGCTTTTATCCTTCTCGTTTCCTCTTTTTTTATCTTCGTTTCGCTTACATTTTTTATTCATGCTTATATGCACCTGACATCGACGGAACAGTGAGAGCCACTCTCATCGTCGTTCGATCCAAGATACATCGCGTCTATCGTGAAGCCCCTCCTCTCTCCCCATTGAACTTATTTCCAAATTGCGTTATTCGAGTCAAACGCGAACTGTACGTTCAAAAGAAGCTTATTGTTACTCCGCTTCGAGCGAGTCTCTTATTTCTTCCCTTTCCCTAATTTTTCTCTTCATTTATTTATCTTATCGTTGTTGCTTTCTTTTTTACTTCGTCTCGTTATTTTTGATTCGCGAAAGGAGCTCGAGCTTATAGCATTCGCCTGGAGACGCTTCGAGGCCCGTTCTCGTCATCGAAATTGTCAGAAAAGTTCGGTTCAATTAGCCCGTGATTTTCTCGATGCTAAAACACGGCCCGTCGTAACTTTCAGTTAGTTTCTTGTTAAGTTTGTCGAGTACGTAATGCTTCATGGCTGGAGGAAATTGCTTATAGACGCTTTTAACGGCTCTCTTGTTTTGCTCTCCTGAACCGTGGTGTATTTTCATTTTTTCTACCTTACCTTATTTCAGTAGAATATTATCGTACGTATTATCGTGTAAATTATTTCGTAATATTTGTGGATTATTGACTAAATTATTTTGTAAGTCGGTTGGATTAACTCTGAAATTTCTGCGATGTGCTACTACCGTTGACGGCTATTAAAGTTCGCTTTCAAGAAGATTAAAACATAATCGCAACTGCGAGCGTAGAGATTTAATTCTCCGTTACAAAGAAACGGCCGCTGTATTAAATGGAGTGTGTGTTGAGTGTAAAAATACGCACAATGGTCTTGGAGGTGTAGTTATTTCAAGGAACGAACGATGCCTCGTGATACGTGAAAGCTTATTTTTATCTTTTCTGAATTCGCGGAAATAGCGGAGCGAAACGAAGCAACAAAAATTCCAATTATAATTCCATTTAGAGTGCAAGTATCGTCTTTCTGGCGTCTAATTTAATCATTCGATTCGATGGAATGGAATTCAGCCAAAACTCGATAGCTTTTTCGTCTAACTATTTCCTGTCGGCATTTATCAACTTCAATTACCGACAAAGACGATACAACTCCGGAAAATTAACATTTAATCAAATAAATGAATACATATACCGTGTGTTCTAAAGTATTCAATTTCTCGTTAGAAGAAAAGTTACGCAAATATTAAAATAACCGGCGAACTATTTATGTATATTTCGTTGGAAAGCTACACCTTTTCTAAACTTACAATTTTTTTCTGAAACCCTGCTATCTAATATCCAACAAAGGGTGACGTTTTTCACGATTCATCGTCTTTCTTTATCAAATTTTTTAATCAACAATCCATAATTAATAGCATCCTTTTCCAAAGTCACCAAATATGTATGTGACAGGTAAGGAGGTAACATGTAAGGACGATCATCAAAATCACCGAAACTTTCCTAACTGAACCGGTTAGAGTATCGATCTTGGAATAACAATCACAATGTGATATCAGTGTAATATCACTGTTTAATAACAAGTTAAATAAACGACCGTACGACACGATACCTTTGAAAATAATACCTTGTGCGAAACTCTTGGCATTACGGCTACCACTCTTTCCCCTCGTTCTTCTTCTGTAAAGTCATTAACAGTGTCATCAAGGCTTAACGAGACGCAGCAACAAAGCGTGGCGCGAGTTTATGAACAAAAGGCAGCTCCGATTGATGTTCCCTTTCATGTTTTGCCGTGAGTGGGCATGCAGCGCGAAAGGAAAGGTCAAAGAAGTTTCTGAAAGGACTCGCGAACGCATGGTCGCGTCGTCGACGACTGCTTGCTTCTTCATCGTCGTTTATTCGCTCGAAAGCGAGGTACCATTCACGAATGTGATGCGATGCGTCGTTGAACGCCGAAAGACATTTTAAGGGGCTACACCAGCCGAACAGTTTCAAAAATTCCAACTTTTCCTTTTTAATTTTCTTATAATCTTAGAATATTATTCTACTGTTTCGTATGACGCTATATAGTCCATAGAAATTGCGCTAAAATGGTTTATCAGAGTTCAAATTCCTGACGAAGTTACAGGGACAGACGCGATCAGGTTCGAATCTTGTGGAAACTATGTTTCTTGACTTGCTCGCTGCGAAATCTTCCCATCTACGTATCCCATTTTCTTTAAATTTTCAACGTGTTTTGCAACGTAGAATTTCCTTTGGTTTAGAGTCGAATAATTTTTGAAAAGAATTAAAAACTTGCTTTTTCCTCAATGTGTCGCCATGTCTAGAATCAATGAAATTTTTGAAACATCCTACGCCACGTTTTAGATGGTCAGGTTATTAAGTTACGTCGATATCACACGAAAATATGAAACTTTCATCGTAGTAATCATTTATGGAAAACAATTTCACGTAATTCCCTAAATTCGCTGCTAAGAGACTGGTATCTCCTCCGCGTTTTTACATACGTGATGCAATCGCTGTAACGTACATTCCTGTCGATCGATTCCACTCTATAAATGTACAGATGACGCGGCCACCTACGAGTTTTCGTTCAACAGTGGATCACTGCACTGTTTTGGCCTCCGCACGCGAAACGGCCATCACCGTATGGAATGTAATTAAATACCTTTAGCTCGAATTTACGTTTCAGATTTAATCTTCTTGTTTAATCGTGGTTTCTTGGTAATGGGTGTCTCGAACATTTTACGTTATCTTTTATCTCGTTTTATTTTCTGATTCATGATCATTTCTTTCATTTTACAGTTATTTTTAACGTGGAAATTCTTTTGTTAAGTAATTTTGTCTTCTCTTGATACTTTAATCGTTTCCTTCTGTGAAGCGGTTTTTATTTTTCGAAATTCCGTTAGTCGGAGTTTTGTTTTTACAAAGACGTCTTATTTAAAGTTAGGTCACTGAATTTTTGTCGGTTAAAGATAGTTTCAACTTGCGAAAGTTGAAAATGCCGATAATGGCTTGTTTAAAGTCTCCTAACATACGTCTTCCATCTCTTTGCCTGATACATATCTTTTTCCTACATGTAATATTAATGTCAAGCATTCCACAGTTACGTCTGCTTCGTGTTTCTTTATTAACGCTCGCTTGTACGAAAATTTGCAAATTCTTCGTAAAATAAACGCTCTATTGCCAATAAAAAATCAGCCAACGAAACAATCCATCCTTCGGCACGTGCAGTACGATTCATTGGAAACCAGAATAGTGGAAAACGAATTGCACATGCCGATGATGCTAATACAGTATTCCAGCATTCCCCAAATTTTCCTCTCATAAAACAAAACGTACCCCCTCGCAATTAGAGAAAGGCGACCGCGAGGACATCAGTCCCCCAACCAAGGATCCTCGGTACAACATTTAAAGCTGCCAAACAAAGTGGAATAATCGAACGCGATGTTCGAAATGCCAACCGAGCGTTCGTACATTCTCTGGATTTTCCACGCGTGAAACGATAGAGTACACGAGGATTCCGTTCGAGCTGGCGTATCGATACCAAAATTCGCTGCGGCGAAACGTGAATCGTGGGATTTGGTAAAACCGCGTTCGCACAGCGCGATTCCACGTTTGAGGGAATGCAGCGTATGCGACTGCTGAACGATTCCGTTCTCGGCTGGTCGTGGCTTTAAGCACCGAAATAATTCGAAGCCAGCAGCTCGAATAGGTGGGCGAGTTGGCAAACAGATCGAAAGGTAATCGCGCGAATCGCAAGGCCTCGATGCAACCGATGCGACGCGGTTGCGATTTTGTAAAGGCGACACCATACCGTTCGGTAGCCTTACGTTTTGAACGGATCACGTTGACGAATTATCCGCTTCTGTGTGCATCGAATTACTACGACTATAAATCTAGTAAATTGCAGAGCGTGTCACGACGATATCGTATCGTTCGTGTGCATCGGGTCTGACTGACGTCGTTAAAATTAGTCTCTGGGTTTATAACAGAAACCATAGTCTTACGAAGAAGGTGGACATCCCGATCCCTTGATCGTTGTTAGGCAATTTTTTATATTTCTTTATCTTGGTTATGGAACGTTGAATTTAGCTTAGACGTGATTTTAGATAAAAAAAGAAAAATCATCTCGCGTTGTTAGGATCGTTAATATCTTGGATGAACTTTATGCAGACGCTGTCTGAAGAATTCCTACTTCCTTATACATTACGTTTGTATTATTTACGATGTAAGATACTGCAATGAAACTTGATCGAAGTTAAATTTTCAATTCTAGGGTTAAAGAAGTTTCTAAGTAAAGAGCGACCTACAGGTAATCGGTTAAGACACGCTGTAGCATTTTTACGACCTCGTAGATCCTCTTAGATTGGGGACTGGAGATTAGTTCTTTTTATTCGTAGTCTTCCTCAATATTCTATAATAGTAGGATTTCCAGTATCCTTTGTGCATCTTCTGAATATTTCAAGATATTACTAGAACAAGAACAATTACCATCTGGATTGCCTCTTTTGTAATTTATATCTTTTCTATAACCTATTAGCTATTAGCCTATTTTCTCTTTGATTAAAAAAGTAGCAAAATTTTCATTCATACAAGTATCGTCGTATGAAATATTCAAGCTAGTGTATCAATCGTAGTACTTAGGAAATTCTATTTTAACGAATACTTGTTTCTTAACTTTTTGAAAAACCTACATAAAAAGTGTCATCTTCGAATTAGCGAAAAAAAAAAAAAAAACAATTTGCAATGCAATTAAACCGTGTTAAATTGTCATATCTGTCTCCATTCGTCGAATCGCAAACTTGTCGTATAATACGAAAGCGCAACTTCGTTTATTCGCATATACATTTGCAACAAAATATGATAATGCAACATTAATAAAGCTATAATTTACATAGCGCGAAATATTGTCTGGCGAAGTTGCATATCGTGTTCACGTGTCTCGAGCGTACATTCATAACTGCTGTTTTAATAAGATGCATTGCAACAGGACCTTATCGCGACTACATACACGATTTTTAGCTCGAATCGTTTAACGGTGGTATGACGTTGTATGTTATAGAGCGAAATGTCATATCGAGCGGGATTTATTCGAAGAAACCTGACGATATACGTAAAATTTTCATACGAATGCAATATACTGGATAAATTGTACAGCACTCGACGATATCGTAACTACTTTATTACAATATAGTTTTTCTAGTCAATTTATCTGACATCTTGATCGATGATCCAGCTGGAGATTACTACAATCTTTAAATCACTTATATCGTCGTTATTTTTCGATTAGTAAAGTTATATCCATTTAGTTATATTTAATTTATTTACTTTAATCACACAGTCAGATTGTTTCTACCGAATTTTACGAAATTCTTTACGCTTTGAACCTCTTAGCTTCTCCTTACATTTGATCGTATTCAAAGTCGTAAAAAAGAGGAAAAGAACGTTATGGCTATCCAAACTGTGATTCTTGGATTTTCCTTCTACGGTCTGAAATCGCTATCGTGATTATCGCCTTTTTATCGAGATTCTGATAACGTAGACCACTCGAGGCGGTTCTTTGTCAGCTACATCGAATACAAGCGTCGTTCTCGCGTACAAAGGGATTTGTACAAAGGAAAATGGATTCGTTCCTTTGAAAGTGTGCGCATTTCGTACGCTTGCTCTTTTAAATATGGAATTTAATATTTGTTGACACACGCACACGCACAAAGAGAAGAATATAAGAACGTGGTGTATTCGATTGATCTCAAAAAGTGATTGAATTTTAATCCAAGCCATTAAAAGTTGCAATATGTATTTCATTGTCAATTTCTTTATCTTTTGACTAATTATCTAATTACATATATTGAATTTACATTGTGATCATGAAAAGGAGTCTCAAGAATTTGTTCGATATTTTTTTTTCCGTTACTATCCCTTTTTACATCTAAATCCTATAATTGTATGAAATTCGTAGAGATTAAAGTATTTTATAATACTGTAATAAACAAACTTATTTATATAATAAATTGCCGCCGTGTGTTCGTTATTCTAATACAGTTTTTGCAACCCTAAAAAGCAATAATTTATTTTGTTCGCAATTTTTTAATAATATCACTCAACCTTTGCACGTTATTTCACCGCATAGCTCTTAACGCTGGCTCAATGTGTAATATAATTGTTAATAAATTAATCGGTCGAAATCATTTCTGATACTTTGACATTGTTGTATATCTATCGCGGAAACAAATATGCTTTGGCAATTGTTGTATATCCGTTTGGTATTCGTTCGTGTTTTTTTATCTTTTCATTGGACTTTAAATTCTACGACAACGACACGTATCTTGTGTATACTCTAGCCTGCACGTACGTCTGGCTTCCGACCTAGACCTCGATAAATGTGATACTCGCCATTTCAATTTCAAATTTCAAGGAGTAGAGCTTCGTCTACGGTTTTACCTGTTCGCTGAAACAATTTTCAACGGACTTTGTCGAGATTCGAATATTTAATAGCCTCGTGCTAGAGTGGATTCGGAAAGCGAATAAAAATCCAAAATAACAAGGAGAAATCAAGATTCTACGCGTTTCTTTTTCTAATATTCTTATATCTATTTTAATGGCAACATCGTGCCAAATATTTGAGAATTTCAGAGAAATGGAATAATCTCGGAACTTTGTATTCTCTTAATCTTCTACAAATATTTACAAGATAAACCTACACAATATGTTGCATCAGCATGTAGATAAAAATTTCGAAAACGAAACTCAAAGTTAAAAGTAAATTTGAAGACTAAAAAAAGAAGGATTAAAAGATAAGTGCGATGCAAGTCGATTTGTAAAGCTATATTTGTTTGTCATAAAGGAACGATATGGGAATGATTGGAATCAACGTTCGTCGCAGAAAATATCCCGTGACGAGTAAAGAGACGACGCGACGGTCGTCCTTCGAGTAGTGAAATTTAAACGAACGGCTTTGCTCCCTTCACGAAACTTTCATTCGCATTCTCGTGCGGTTCAACCTTTCGTTTAAGAGGAAAGAAGAGAAGGGGGATCCTTCGTGTCCTCGATATGTGAATATCCGTGAGAGAAGTTTCCTTCCTCCTCGAAGATTACGATCACTCGTCTCTCGTCGTCATTTTCTCTCTACCCCGTTTTTTTCTTTTTTTTTTTTTTCTTTTTTTATATATACCGATTTCATCCGATCGACGACCCACGATTTAACTCACCTACGTGTCTTATCAAATCTCCTTTCTGAATCACTATCTTGTATTTGAATTGTCTCGTATCAAATTTGCATCGCAATTATGCCTACAAGGCATGTAACAGTCGAGTCCATCGAGGTTGATATTCGAAAAATTAATCGAAGAAAGACGAATCATGTATTTTAGTCGGTGCTGGATCAAAGAGTTTTGCTATCCGAGACTATTGGCCCAACGTAAGACCGCTTTATGTAAAAAATTATATTCAAAAATTAGTTATTTATTTCTAAATTTTTGTTTGTAGAGACTTCCTACGTCCCCCTGTTTTAGGACACTCCCTTTTTAAATCTAAACTTAAGAAGTTTTAGGAAATGCGTACACGTATCCTACCTATACCCCATGTTCCTGTTTCTTGTCTTCATTTTGATTTTAAATATTTTCTGTATCTTAAGTTTTTGGCGATATTCTTCATTTCCCGTTATTTCTTACGTTAGTTTCTACTTCTGTTAAATCACGTTCATCAAATGTCAACATTGGAGCTTCAGAATCATTCTACATGCTGCTAATTTTGAAAATCCTCAAGATTCATTTGTCGTATTAACTTTCATTTGTTAGCTAGATAAGATAATAGGATCAATCGCATATTACTCAAAACTCAAACGACATTTACAAACGTAACAATAAAATTACCTTGCTAAGAATCATTCTATTAACTCTACCGCTGCTGCCACTAACTTTCGAAACATCCGCCATTAACATATCAGCGAATGACAGTCGACCGACAAAAACTTTTTTTTGAACTCTCCAAGATCAACATGCATCGAATCGTGTGAACTGAAAATGTCGTAATTCCGTAATACTTGGTAAATATACGCGTTAATCGTTTCGTCATTTGCTATCGCATCGGGGACCGGTTTTTGGCGGCTGGGTAAAGAAAATCGACAAAAAGGATATATATGTAGAGTAAGGAAAGAAGAAAAATAAACAAGTATATCGTGAAAACCGAGACGGTGTGGTTACATTATCGAAAGCGAATAATATCGCTTGAACTCGCTTGCACGGTCATGTCATACCGACAAACGTTTCGCAACGGTTACCATCCGCCTGGTTGGTTAAATTTTTGGGACGAGTTTTCGCGTTCTGCGCATGCGCGATACCGGTCAGTCTTTTACGTTCGAGTTTCGTATCTACGAATCGTTCTTCCAACGATTCCATGAGCGAAGGTTGCCCTCCTTCGTTGTGCACAATTCTTCTGTCATAGACGTAATTACAGATCCACTTGCGACTACTATGTGACACGATAAACGTTCTCTTAAAGAGAAATTAGTTAATTTTATCGAAGAAAAATGAATGATTCTAAATTATAGAACGTCGTTTCGCTTTTGCTTGAAAAAGAGGAATCTAGAATCTAGGGATCGTTTCTCGTCTATGCCCTTCAACTTGCGAGTTAATTGTCAGGTTGAACGCGTTATCCGAAAAGTAATCGGTCCGTTGACCGATTTACTTCCAAATGTCAAGAGGCGTTCCGCGCGCAGCGAGAGAAAAAAAGAAAGGATTTCGTAGGAATCGAGGAAGAGAAAGGAACAGCCAGGGGTGAAATGGGGTAGGGGGTAGAGGAGTGGGAGACGCGCAGGGGCAGAGGTACAACCATGGACGTTGCGAAATAGTCGGTCGTGCTCGACTGACTTTCGATGAAATTCAATCGGGGAAAAAGCTGCGCAGATCTCTCGTGTGCATGTACCGACGGAGGAGAAGTTAATTCTCGAAAGCATGGAAACCGGGTTTCTTATTTGGCGGTTGCGAATACATCGCGTGAATGAGTCGAGTATAAAAATGAACTATAGAAAGTAAAACGCGAAGCAACTTTAAAACTTACTTATCGACGTATTTAACGCGTATTTAGATTCGGTCTTTTAGCAATCATTTGACAGAATTTATCCTAATTCTTTCTACAAAATTTGATATTAATATCTAAATCGCGTATCATAAATGTGTTAAGGCAAGTTACTTTGTCGCACGATATAGCGAAAAACAGGCACTGTTTCGTACTTGTTCTAGTTTCTATACTTTCCTTTAAATGATTCGAATTCTACTAAATCCACTTTAGGCTTACATTTATTTGTATTGGTTAAAAGGGAATGGATTCCTGATCTCGTTTTCGTCATAGGCCTGAATACGGACAAATGTGTCTGCTCTCTATCGTCGTCATCGTGATGCAAATAGTCCTTATAGCACGAATCCGACAAGATATAGACTCGTAGTTGTCGATGTATGTACGTTGTTCCCGTACCAAAGGAGACTTCTGTTACCATAAACGTCAAAATGTTTCCGCGAACGGATTTGCACGGGCTTCATGCCGGGCCATTTGCCATTTCCACGTTCGATGCACACCGGATACGATAATGTTCGTCGCATCCTCCGCTGCATGTCTGAAACAAAATTTCACCGCAGTAACCTCTATACGGCTCTATTCGCTTTTATGCTACAACCCGTTTACACGAGTTTTAATCGTACGGATTCATCGTTGATACGAAGCAAAGGAATTTTTTTTCCATCGATTACCGTTTTGCCGATCGTTATTTACGAGTCATCGCGCAACTGACAAAATATTATTGCGAAACATCTCGTTCTGAACGACGTCGAACCACAAAGTGCTGGCGTAGTACTTTGTCAGAATGATATTTTTATACGTTATGGTATCTCGAAAATGCTTAGGTATCTTCGAGACGATACTATACGATGCTCGATCGACCCTGGAAACGTGATTGTTAATTGATGAGCGTGCCTGATGACCTCGTGACACATGGGAAATCTTCAAGCGAGACTGCAGTTAGTAGCAGATGTATGGAATTTTTTATGGGAGAATGGAATCTTAACGTTGTGGAATTTGATAGTAAACGAAGGAGGACCTGTTCCGATAACAGTATCGTCATTTGATAAACACAATATTTGAATAATTTAAATTACTGCTTATATTCGTGATATTTACCACTGCCTTAAGGAAAGTTCCTATAAATATAAGTCTGTGATTATAATTTGCTAATCGTTACAAATTAATGAACTTGTATTCGTTACGAAGACAAAATATTTATCGATGTTCTATCCATTAACGCTTTCGTTATACAGCAGCTTCTAATTAAATTTACGATGTTGATGATCATATGCAAAAATAAACACTCTAGTTCTATGAATGCAATTACCATCTATTACCGTTCGTGTGCTCGTTATCTACCGATACTGCAAACACCATTCATGAAACAAAACAACGCATAGCTAATCAATAAACATTTCGCTAGAGACTAAAATCGAAATTATCAAAATTGTTTTCTGTTGAGGTTTTATCTCGGAATATAGAGAGGAGACGCGTGGATGAATGTATAACAATAATTTTAAGTATTAGTACAATGCGTTACTTTACAAAAGAGCTCCGAAGTCATGGTTCTATGGGTATTTGTCTAATTACTGCACCTTGCTGTTTGTAGAAAAGACTATGAGGCTGAGAGGCCCTTCAAAAATTTGTTTAGTGTTAAACAATATTCAATGGCTCGGAGACTAAGAAAATTGAACACTTAACCCATTTGCATCATGACTCTAATTAAGAGGACTGGTCCCTATCATCGCGCGCAGTCGGTCGTAGGTGCAGTAAATGACATTCGAATTCTTCATGGAGTTTATCGAAAATTTACCGTTCAAAACGATTGGTAGACAATGTTACTTCGCAAACATCGCATCTTATATTTTTTATAACAGAGGAAAAAAGTAAAAATTGTTTATTTAAAAAAAAATTATTTAGATTAAAATGGAAATTAAAAAATGCAGTCGCAGCGCGCGTAATAATCCGCGCTTGGTGATAGAAGACAGTCGCAGCGCGCAGATTAATCCGCGCTTGGATGCAAATAGGTTAAGAAGATGTGGAGCTCTCCTTAAAGTGAGACTCACTTTAACATTTTCAATTCTTATCCCGACTATTATTATCTATATCTGTTACTATAATGTATCCTATAAATCAAGTTCAACTTTACGTTCGCAGTTTCGAAGATACTGTAGCTCGCAAAGTATGCGTCCACCTAACCTAACAAATTCTTATGGATATATTATGCGCGTGATACAAAACATCTTGAAATGTTATTAACGCCAGAGTGAAACACGACCAATCATGACTATATCAATCCGAAGACGTACGTAGGGTGTAGAGGTCATAACACGTATCTCGGAAATATATTTAGCAAAAAATTACTACGTGATAGTAATATAATAGTGGCCTTAAACGTACAATACTGTTTAAATAACTCGCAAAGTTTATACTGGCAATAAATAATTCGTAATTCCTACATACATTTTCAGATTGGTTTCGAATTTTACCAATACGATCGCGATAGTCTCGTTTCGTTGTGGCGCTAATAAATTTTCAGAATCTTTCACACAACGTGCGTAATATACGCGCAAAAAGTTTCTGAAAGTATTCAAAGAATTTCGTGGACGACTGTAAGAGGATTCATCGCGAGCACGTATAAAAGAAACTGCGCTCGGCACCAATTTTTCTTGCTCGTTTCTGCGATCAATCGGGACGACTGACGGATAACTATCTAAGATAGGCGGATCGACAATTACGCGTCGTCAATTGCGACCATCACTCTGATATCGTAATTGATGCATACGGACCGAGCGAGGTTGAATTACACACATCGCTGCGTAATCGTTAGCGTTACACGCTAATTCTCCAAATTCCACGGCCGCTTCGTTTACGTTCGCGTCGTTCCAATTTCGCCGCGTTTATCGCTACTGGTAGCTGGCGAATAGACGCATCCATACGCGTGTTGGCTGAACGCAAGGCTGAACGAGCTTGAAATTATCACAGCACGCCGATAACCGCGCACAGAGCGCACCTTTGTTATCTGTCGAAATTATGGTCGCGCGGGAACCGCGTTAAAAGCCGACCAAACGATGTCCACTGGAGCTTAATCGTGGATGGTTAGGTGTAATTTGACAGGGTGCTTCTAATCAACGTTATTCCATCAATTTACGTAACGAGAGGACGTGTTTCAGTGGAAAATTTGAATGCTGCTTTGTGTAGCGTGTGTTACGTTGGAAAAGATGTTAATCGGATATAATTTATAGCTTATACCCGATTCGCTGTAAATTATGTTTGATCCGTATCCTGATTCTATAATTATGAATATTAAAATGACTGTTTTCGAATAACTCGATAATATTGGAATTACTTTATTACGAAATACAGTAGCGCTATGCATAGCGCGTGCCTTCGTAACGCAGTTTCGTATAATGTCACGCTAATAGTCCGTAGTTCGTATAATGGTCGGTCCTCGCTGGCCTCGCTATTTGCGAACGTGTTCTTGAGCATTTAAGTATACTTTTATGACCACTGCTAGCGAACACTGGTAGTTAAGATTCCCGAACTCCAACGAACACAATGGTATCCGGTGTGGTATATTTCTGAGCGCTGTCCGTGCGCCAAGGATACACGAGAAAAGTAGTCAATGCGAGTGAGGTAGTATTTGTAGTCAGGTGAGTTTTTACCCGTAGAATTAACACGAAAGGTAATACAAATATAGTCGTGTTTGGTATTATTTTCATCGCATGCGCCTCAATCATCCGAATAAAATTCTCTCGTAATGACATAATAAAAACATGAAGAGAGTTATATTTCTCTCATTCTGATAATTATTGGGAAACCTGTTCGGCAACAGTCCATGAACTCTAGCGATCAGATCTCTGCTGTTTATATTTAACATAGAAAATAAAAATAGGTTAATCGTTTCTTAATTCACCCTCGTTCTATCGTTACGTGTTTATTACTCAATTTTCGCGCAATATTGAAATACAGGAAAAGATGCATAAAAGGAGACCAAACGAAACACACGATACCAGATTAAAGAGCGTAACGCGAGTAACGACAACAGGACCAACGTATAAAACGTTGCCTCGAGGAACATTAGATCCTACTTATACAGATCTCGTTTAAAAGTTCAGGCAGACAGATAAACAGATAGATAGATAGGCAAGTGGAGATACATATGCTTGTACATTGCACAGTTTCATGTAACCGGCAGATATAGATAGCTGTCGCTGGTATAGGAACATGAGAATGCTATATGGTTGGTCGTGTCACGTACACACCAAGTACTACACCATAAGTTGTTTCATAAGTTAATACGACCTTATTAGCAGAATAAAGGCACACGAATAACCGGTGGCTTTCTGATTACAGCAACTCTCCTTTCCATCTACCCAATCCAACCATGGATCGACAGGGTTTACGTTTAGCCTTTCTGGCAATCAAGACATCGAGGGTCCTCAGGGTAGCTTCGAATGCATCCAACAGACAGGCCCTAAGTAAGTAACTATCTCGCGTCGTGTGTAGTCAGTCCGGAAAATCAGCTTCTTATCGTTTCTGAACGTACGTAAATAAAAGTAATGGGATAGCTAGTCAGATCGAGCGAACCGAGCAGATTCAAACTCGATTTTCTCGAAAACGAAGCTTCGCGTGAAAAAAGATCGTTAAAAATTATTGCATATTTTTGCACGAGGAATCGCCTCCTTTTCGATCCTACTACCACGGTTCCGGAAATTTTGTATAATTCACGCGGATTTGCACAACTCGATACGTATATGACGTCGGTAAAATGATCGCAGCTGACACTAATCTATGGCCTTGTCGGAAAAACGGGATGCAATAATAGTAAACTGTAACAGAATACATAGTTTTTTTTTTTATTATTATCATTTAGTTTGTACTTTAGAATTTGTCCAGCCGGACATTCGGTAAATTTTTCTAGCTTAATTGCTAAATAACACGTGGATGGCTACCCTCAGCGGGATACCATCTTCGAGTTTGTCTATTTTATTCCTTTAGCGAGGTCAGTGGCGTGTAGAATACATAGTTGCATACCTCAAACGGAGAATCGTGTCGAAACGATCAGTAACTATTAGTGTTTTGTCGTTAAACTTAATGGACACATTACCTACACGCGATCATTGTATAAATAGGACAGAATTTTTTTTCTATAACATTCCTATAACTTATAATTATCGATATACGATATTTACGTATGTGATTTTGACAGACAGATTTTGAAATTGATTTAAATTTAACGTTACCATAATGCTTGGAATTGAAAAGGGTATACATCTCTTTATAATCGCGTTCGATCCGATGTTCCACGAATGAAACATTTTCTCGATAATTGAAAACTGTCCTTCGAACGTATGATTAGTCTTACTTTCATGAACTTTATGCCACAGATAAAGCGACAGACGAAGATGAAAGAGCGTAAGAATTAATTCGGATTTATTCTCTGCAACGGTGTGATAATATTTCTTATTCCTTCCATCAGTCTTCAACTTCCTTTATTCTTACCGTATCCTGTCAGTTAGAAAATTAAATCTCTGTCAGACAATATATCAGGTTCATAGAACCAACGCTAATCTCTAACAATCCCGAAGAAAGATCTATTTCCTGACGGTTAATGTATCAAGTCCACGAAGCTAAAATTTATTTTTAATTCTGAAAGATATTACGTATCCTCGAAAGATATTACCAAGAGAAACGATCTTAAATTTTCTATTCCGTGGACAAAGTTCGTTTGTAACTTTGGTAAAAATTATATATAGAAGAAAAACCGATCTTAAATTTCATCGCGTAACCATCTGTTCGTGGGAGGATAAAATCGATTCCCACTCTCGAATCTAGAGACTGCGCGTCTTTCAAACGTGTGGTACATTTTCAAGACACCGGAAACGACGTGGAAAAAAGAAAAGAGAAAAACGGCGTCAAGACTCGTTCTAGCGACTTATCGGTCTCTTTATGGTGTCCCATTTTTCCTGTGCAGGAGCCTGGAGAGTCTTGGCGCATTGCCGTGTAAAATGCGGATACAGGCGAACGACGATGTGTACGAGACAACCAGGCATCGGATGGCCGTCGCCGAGGAGAATAACAAGAATAAATGGTAGGTCACCCCTCGAAAAGATACGGACGTCGAATCCTCGACATCATCGATCCTCCATGGAGGCCGATTTTTCTTCGATGAGTTCGTTATCGAGTTCGTACAGGGTTTCGTTCCTTTATATGCTTGCCCATTCTATTTTTCGAGTGGCTTCTGTGTCATATTCATGTGCACTTCACCTTGCCCAGTAAGTTGACTCTCGTCCCGAATCACGTTATTTCTAAATCCATTGTTCATGACGATTCAAGCGATTCTTGAATTGAATTCGATGCCAGATTCGTTTATTCGTTATCGTTTACACGATGTTCGTTGATAATTACGGGGAACGAGGAGGGAAGAGGTGGGAATTTTGGAGTTACACGAGCCAATCTTCATTCTACAGGAGACGTTATCGTGTAAGATGTAACTGAAGAACGAAAAAGAAAAGATCATTGGGATTGTAAGACAATGGATGGATATCGTGTAGGTAGATTAGTTAATTTGTTTAACAGCGTAACGGCCAAGGTTAAAAAAGCCCCGCAAGTGCGACTTAGGTCCGAAATCTTTGGTATTTGTCGCTGTGGATGAACCTTATTACGTACATAGATATATTGTGTGATACACGGTTTACATAAACAAGTCGTGTAACAAGATATTGCGAATAGTAGATTTCTTTGTTGATGATTCTTCTCGTTAGTATATTTAATCGATAGAGGGAAGATTCATCCCTCGAGTTTTCAATCTTTCGAATACAAAAATTTCTTAATATATATTTAATTTCTCATTCATCAATATGTCGCATCGTTTTTGTATATTCACATTTGCAAGAAGTAAAATCCACTTCGCTGGAATTAATTCGATTATTTTTATTAGCTTTAAATTTTGTAGGTATAGAAATTGCCGATTAAGAATAACTAAAATAATAAAGATAAATAAAATTTGGCTCGGATAGATGAAATTCTGATAAATAAAATCCCATTGTAGGAACGTAGAAAAGAGAAAAAAAAAAACAGAATAACCTGAGGCATTGCATTGTTTGAACCAGTTGCATTCTCTATAGTTGTCTAGTGGTAGCACCGGTTACATAAATCTGTGTTTAAGAGCAAAGCTGATAATGGGTTTTCCCGGTGATGGCTTGCGTCAGAAAGGAAAATCGATTAATCACTTTCCTCGTGGAAATACGATTCCCGTAGATTAGAGGTGGACATTAGGTGGAAAACTGGCGTCAACCAGAACCTTGTCTACTGACGTCAAGCGTGGGCTGGTTAGGTGTCGACGTTAAGAGATAGAAATGGTCTCGTTAACTGATACGATATATGGTAAAATATTCCAGTCGTTTATACCGATCATATTATACGAAGCGATTTATACTGATTATATTATGCGAACTACTTACAATTAGCTGATCTTCCAAAACGGTGAATTCTATCTTTTATATTTTCAGTGTTTAGTATCTTAGATTGTTTGGCATTTTTACTATCATATTTCTTACTTAAATTACAGAGAATAATAGAATCATAGCTGTGCTGTATATACATAGCTTGAATTATCCCTTTGATTCCTATGGACGCATATACGCGTTTATCAATTTTTTCTACCTCCCTCGCGCTTGAGATTTTTTCATTAATGTAAAAGATGATACGATACGACAATAAACAAAAAAATTAGAATCTGTTTATCTTCTGTATACTTTTGTATATTCGCGGAGATTGTAGTTGCGATTAATGTGTCTTTACACTCCGTTGTCGCCATTGTAACGTCAACCACGTCTCAATCCACATCGGAAACCACGCCACACGCCGAGGGCAAAATGGCAACCAGATGTCTACCGCGTACTCTCAATATTTTTAAGGACCCACCATAAATCTTGGCATTTTCATAGTTAAGATCCTTCAGACCAAAAACAAGCATCTTTTATTTCCAGTGTTATTTTTGCCTACTACCGGAAAGTTAGTTTTCTAACGTTCGGTTTCTTCCGTTAGCAACTTTTTCTCAAGGGCGGTTAGCACCCTTTCTCACCCACCAACCTAAAAAATCAGTCAATTGACAGCGAAGTCTATTTCCCTCACTCTCCTAATGAAAACCTGTCCTTGAAAAATCAGCTCTTTTCATACCGTTATACCCAGCCATCGCTAGCTTTCCTCCGCCACAATATCGTCACTAAACTTTACTGATTTTCCAACTTTCGAACAGTCAATGTCTTTTTATCGGGTTTCTACCCTCAGATCATTTTCCTACTTAATTTATATGAAGTTGTTAAAGTAAAATGTAATCTATACGTGCCAATTCAGCGTATACTCAATTGTGATTATTAAGTGCATAATGAAGTGCAATAAAAAAGGAAGTTAATAGTTGTGTTTCGGCTCAACCTTCTTGTTTTTTTTTTATAATCTGAGTTGTGGCTTGTGATTTTACGTGATACCATCGTGGCGACATTGCAAATGAAACTAACAAGTCCGTTATCGCCGCTGTCGTGATATTCTTGTGGCGGCACTCGACAGCAAAATACCCCACCACTCGACACTAACTAGTGTCGGACGACGGTGGTTAGCGTCTTAGGTTACGAACATTCGGAACCCGGGTTTTCAAATTCCGGCGACCGGAGTTCGATTTTTCTTCCACGCATTTAAATTAGAAGAACAATACAGCAGTACCCCAGCAGCGATATCTACACATTAGCAACTACACATCTACAACTATCACGGCCTATTTACCCTCGTTCTAAATGGAATTTAACAGCTCCGTTGTCGTTGCCGTGGCGACATTCTAAGTACGATTGTAAGTAGTCTCGGAGTAACTGGCATCCTATAGTAAAAAAAACTTTTTTTTTAATTATTTATTTGGATTTTACAATTTGTCCAGAAGGACATTTGGTAAGATGGAGGTGAATAAAAAAAGAAAAACAAAATAAAATATAGCATGTAGGTGGCTACCCCCAGCGGGGTACCATCGTCGTGTTTGCTAGGTTATATCCTTTGTGAGGTCTGTTGGGTGTTTCCTTTTTAGTCTTCTTTCTATGTTTGATGTGTTGACCGCTGCTGTTGCCAGCCGGTTCAGGTGCGTTTCTATTCTTTCTCTGTACCTTCTTGCGAGTCTACTAATCTCCTCCTTGATCGTTGGTGTTCCCAGATCTTTTCGAATGTCCTCGTTTCCTACGTACCGTGGGGCGTTTACTATCGTTCTAAGAATTTTAGCTTGTATTGTCTCAATTTTGCTCATTGCTGCTGTTCCCCATAGCGGGATTCCGTATGTCCAGATTGGTTTTACGATTGATTTGTATATTCTTAACTTGTTTTCAGTGCTTAATTTGGATTTTCGACTTGTTAGCCAGTACATTTGTCTCCTTGCTGTCTGTATTTTGTCTATTATTGATTCGATGTGCTGTTTCCATGTGAGTTGTGAATCTATGTGTAGCCCTAGGTATTTGACTTGCCTAGTTTGTATTATTTGCGTGCCATTCAGGAAGATGTTTGGTGGTATCTGTTTTCGCAGTGTGAACGCGATGTGGTTGCATTTATTAGGGTTAGCTTTGATTTGTTCAGCTTGCAGCCACTTTTCTATTTTTGTGATATATTTTTGTAATATATTTTTGTAATATTGCGACTGCTGTTACTGGGTTAGTGTTCCTGATTAGTACAGCTGTACTAGTCCGCGAATGTCAGTATTTTGCTATTTGTAGTTGTTGGTATGTTGGCCGTGTAGAGCGTGTATAGTATTGGTCCTAAGACGCTTCCTTGCGGGACCCCTGCCTTGATGTCTTTGACTTCTGAGTATGCGTGTTTGATTTTTATTACGAAGGTTCTGTTGCTTAGATATGATTTTATTAGTTGGTGTATTTGCTCCGGGAATTGTTTCTTGATTGTTTGTTGTAGTCTTTCGTGGTTTACTTTGTCGAAACCTATAGTAAAAATGATTCGGAGTTTCTGATGGGTCATCGCAGATACCCGGAGTGCAAAGTGATATCATAGTAGTGCCGTATATAAATCATTAATTTTTATTGAGAAAAAATATTTCGTCCCCCAACGCGGATAACTTTCACCGGGAATATTCAGTAATTTATTCGAATTTATTCAGTAATTTATTCAATATTAGCACTTCTTTTTTGGCAAAATAAGAGTCTGATATAATCAATAATTCTTGTAAATATCTTTTAAATCCTGTGAGTTTAGATTTATATCAATCACGTCATACGCACGTATCGAAATCACGAAATAAGCTGTTTTATTAAATAGAAATCTATTAAATGAAACGTTGTGAAATAGCTACATGCCAACTATAAAACGTTCCTTGAATATTTTATTGATTAATCACTTTCCTCTGTCATATAAAAATTCTTGACGGTGTATACTAAGATGACGGTACGATATTACTATCGTAAAGTTCCTATGGTACCTAATCACAGCGGGAAAATGTTTTTCAGGACCATCGATATATAGCAGGGACGCACTATTAACGCTGTAATGATTTCAAACTGGAAATGACAGTGAAAAAACGTGGGCATTAACGACCATTATTTTTGTTCTCTTTCGTTTAACAACCGTAGACGGTTATGCTTGCATAGTTTCGTATATAGTACTTTCTATTATGAATATTTAATGTACCAGGGAACTAGTTTATTCACGATGTAGGGGACTATCAATCATTTTATCAACTTGGTAAATCATGCAAATTGTGGGAAAGTAAGGTAGAACTATCGGAACGTGAGTTATATCGTGTATCATTTCGAAAATAAAAATCCATTCACGTTACGAAATACTATACTTTCATTTATTCCTTTCCATCTTCTTCTTCTCTTAACAATAATGCTTTCAAACATTGCGAGCTATAATAACAAATTCTGTTGCGTGAGATGGTCCGTGCAACGTCCTTCATCTTCCGATCGTTCGAGATCCATGGACCGTTCGAGATCCATGGACCGTTCGAAAGACCCTCGATAAACCTAAGGAACTAGCATAACCAATGGGCATTGCGAATCGTTACCCTTACTTTTCTAACGAAAAGTGAGCAACGAATCCGCTTTCTTCATACACTCACCCCCAACTTTTCTCCGTGAGAACACAAGAACGAACTTGTCTTGTTCTTTAGACGTGCTCTACGCTTGTTCAATGGTCTACAGTCGCCAACACGAAAGTAATCTCAGGTCGTGCTTATTCGTAGATTGACATTCCACACGTAGCATTGTATCACATTAATTGTTAGATCTTTGAAAATATATATTATAACCTGTCGCGTCTCCCCATGAAGGTTCGAAAGTTCAAATTCTAAGATTGTAAGTAATCTCGTATACTATATTCTTTTATATTGTTCTCTTATAAAAAACATATTACTCGCCAATATCGTATAATGTAATATTAAAAATAGTAGTAATATTTATCAGCATGTCTCTTATCGTTCTTCGTTTTATTTTCCATCAGCACCAGAGTTATCAAGCCAAACGGGCCGGACATCGGGCGCAAGGTGAAGGTGAAAACCACCGGAAGAACTATACCATCTCCATCACCGTCGAATTCGAGGTATCGGGAATCGACGAGCATTCCAACTTCCGTTAGTCAGCCTAGAATGTCTTCCTCTTACAAGGCTGCTGTCAATAATCAACCAACAGCCCGAAATCAACCGGAGAAGAAAGTCTCCGATATCATGCGTAGACCACTCAAGTGAGTTCCGATTAGAACGCATAATCGTACTTCGAGGAATGATCATTGTTTACTCTCATAACGATAAAATGGAGAACGAAACAAGAAAGATTTAAGAAAAGTAAAAATATTTGAAGAGCACACAAGGACATGACGTTATTTCCTTTATTTTATAAAAATACATGATAAGTCTACGAAATTTTGCAAACAATAACAAGAATATATATCGTGTTTTCGTAACAATATTTTTACTGTTTAACTCAACAGTCGAATAAAACGATAATTTTAGTAACAATTCTAAATCCTATCATAAATATTTTGTGCATATCAAGACTGTTTATTATACTCTGTCTATGTGTTCTTCATTTATAAATACGGCTGTAAAAGTTCGGTAAAACAACGAAAACAAAGTAAAGTTTGTAAGATAAGTGGTTTAAAGTAAGAGCTTAAATAATTATCCAAGTATCTATTAGTTCTAACGAATATTTTGTTTACAGGGAAAGGCTCATTCATCTGCTTGCTTTGCGGCCATACAAAAAGCCGGAATTGTACGATCGTATAAACAGAGGTAAAAATATAAATGAAAAATACAAACTTAAGATCTTCCATAAAACTTTTGGCGCAAATTAATTAATTAATATCTTATTTTCAGAGGGCATCAAAGATCGAGAACGTACCGCTATGACGACAATTCTGAAACAGGTAGCTTTCATGAGGGATAACACGTATCATCTGCATAGATACGTCTGGAATGACGTGCTAGAAGATTGGCCTTATTACACCGAACAGGAAAAAACGATGTTGAAAAGAAGAAAACCTCAGAATCTAACGCCTCCTGGTTCTAGCGATGGATCCAGCGGTATGATACATTTTCACGGATTAAATCTTCATTCTCGTCGAATATTCATTGCGACAGATCGACGTGAAAGTCTGATTATATTTCACATTCGTTCGGGAACAATTGTCAATACATAGTTGCTCGATACTTTTATTCGCTTGTTAAAAGATTCAAAGATAATGACGATGAAATTGGCAAACCGATAAAAATATTTTTCCAAACGCACTCGAACAATAACAATAATGGTCTTTTATACATTGTTTACAGTATAGTAGAAATCTTACATACTCTCTCTGGTGTTTGATCTCTACCAAGTTATTTATTAAAATATGATTTAAACAGAAAACAATGGTTACTTAACTTGAACTTAATGCAGTGATGTGATGTGACTAATACAACTTGATTTTATTGTTATTGGGAAATTTGAATGTGCAAAAATATACAGGATAAAAAATATAAAAAATATTCAAAGTTAATTATAATATTTAGCGAATGACGCAAGTCTGTATTTGAATTTCATTGTATTTCTTGTTTTCATAAAAATTTAAATTTATGTAAATATTATACAGTGTATTAATCCATTAGCATATTAATTTTTTCACACCGAAAGTTCCTGTGAACGGTACTTTTTCCACCAAAATTGCTATTTATTGCTATAGCGTCATGATTTTATGTTTTGAGAGATAATCTTACGATGAGTAGCACTTTCACGCCTACCTTTTCTGTGAATATCGCGGACCACTTCTTCGGAATACACCTGCGATAGTTTCTCTCGAAAAACCAAGTCATAGCATCCATCCATCGTCGTAAAAGCTTCGAATCTAAAATGTTACCATAGTATTAACGATAATTTCAAAGGATTGTTCCAACAGTCTATTCATACACGCTAACGCGTTAACAATAATCCAGATAAAATATAGAATAACATATTGAACGTATATTATCGATTATGATTACAGGCAGCGGGCAATCCCCAAATTCCACTCATCCAGGTTCACCGCCTGCGATCACAGCACCTCCACCCTCATTGTTGGGCAACAAGCGACCAGGATATTACCAGGGTAACGATGGATTGCCTACAAAAAGACCACGTATATCCCATTATAAGAAGCCAGAATTGAATTCCGGATCGTCGAACGTAGGGGAGAATGGAAGGACGGCTGGTAGTGGTGGAAATAGTAACAGTGTTAGTGTTGTTTCCAGTGGATCCGGTGGTAGTAGTAGTGCTAATGGTGGCAGTGGTGGTAACAGCGGTGGTGTAATTGACGGCTGGGATCAACGACAACATCAGCGTGATCGTCGTGGCGATTATCGACCCGAAAGAACAGCAAACAGTGATGTGCTACGAGGTGGCAGCTACGGCCATGGAAAAGCGTGCTTGACGCCAACCAGTGACAGCGAAGAGGCCAACCAGCACGGTCATCGGGACGGGAACACCGGAACGTCTGCGAGCAACGTCGCTAACAATGCGTCCACTGGCCATAGTAGTGTAGCCCATAATAATTCTTTGAGCGGCAGTCGTCATCATCACGGAAAGACTGCGATACTTGGTTGCGAAGCGAATGCCGGTACGGCTGTGAATTGCGTGGCTCGTTCGATGCCGAGTGCCGCGAGTGACGGTGGTAGTGCAGGTAGTTATAGTGGTAGTTCGAATGGAATACTCGCCGACAGGAGAGATAGAAGCGACAGGAACGATAGGGGACGCTCTGGCGACAGGGATCGTGACCCCAGAAAGAAGAATAACGGAACAGCCGATAATTCGTATAACGACTTAATCGTACCTAACTATGCCGCCACTGAACATAATCCTGACGGTCTTCACTTAGAGGAGAGTCCTAAATCATCGGAGTATCCGGACTACCTCACGTGAGCAATTAATAAAATTTAAACCTAACCCCAGTAGGATTCTTCCTACGATTTTGTCTCCGTTATTGTTAATTACGATATATTGTAGCGCTCATCAATATGGATATATATTTATTGTAAAAAAAAAATAAAAAAAAAATAAAAAAAAAATAAAAAAATAAAAAAAAAAATAAAAAAAAAAATAAAAAAAAAAAACAACACGATCCTGCACGCTTTGTAAGCTAGAGAAAGACTCGTCGTCATGGCTCCATAGTTGTCATGATATATATATATATATATTATTTATTCTTTCTCTATAATATACACCCTTACATTCATATGTTACGATAATGGAAATAAAGTAGTAGAGTCTCCTTCAGTTGTGAAGCTTAATGTGGATGTTACTGAGCAAAATATACCTCGGTGTATTTATGCTCGAATTTCTTACAGGTATTATACGACAATAAGCAGTTTGGAACAGAGAAGACGTTACAAAGCAGAATTCAATGCTGATTATGAAGAATATCGAAGATTGCATGCCCAAGTGGCGAAAGTATCTAAACGATTCATTCAGCTTCAAGATCGTCTAAGACGGGAAGAGGCCTCTGGAAATTGGGACGAATACGAGGTACCGTATCGAATGTAAATAATATACAAGACACAATGATACTGTATCGCAAGAAGTATTGTTACAATGGAAGATCTAACGAATTTATCTATATCTGTTTTCTGTTTTACAGGAGATAAGGCAGCAAATTTTGGACGAGTATAGCGAGACAAAACGCGATCCTAAGCATAAGGAAACGAAACACCGTTTTCATTATTTGCATGAAAAGCTAAGCCACATCAAGCGACTGGTATTGGAATATGACACGCAGAACTGTGGTGGCATGGCTAACAGCAGCAACGTCGGTAGTAGCAACGACACGAAGGAAATGGATAGTTTGCACTACTGACACAAACTGAAAAGGCCGCTTTTTACTCTCTACCTTTTTTCGGTTGTCGGTATGCTATTATCTTCAGTGTCGAAGAATTTGCATTTTCTCGGCATGTTCCAAGGCTGATCTAAAACGGTCCACATGGTTCCTGAGTTGTATCGCCGAAAACAAAGTCAAGTACTCTCTGAACCGGAGTTGCGAGGATATATATATATGTATATATATAAACTCGCACATCACGAAGAATCTTCAATGCTGTTGTTGAAAAAATTTGCGTGTAAGTTGAGGATCTCTCTTCTGTAACTGATTTGTGCGCGCGACTGTGATGATCTCTTCGACTTACGTTGTGTGATCATGAGCGATCATCGGGATATGCTTGCGTGCTACTTCGACCAATGGTAACCAGATTGATAAAGGATCTTTTTAACGACAATCGGTACAATTTGAAGGAAAAGAAGAAGTATAAGAATGATGGAAATAAAAGAAGAAAAAGCCAGAAGTCCATCCGAAGTGGGAGAGAGAGAAAAATAGAAAGAGAGAGAGAGAGAACAATGAGGAAAAAGGGCATTTGCAGAGAACTAGATATGTATGCGTGAACTGAAAAAACACAGAGACGTTTCTTCTTAAGAAGAAAGAGCTCTATCCTTCAATAGAAGACAAGAAGAGGAATAATAGGGAAAAAGCGAAGAAAGAAGACAATTGAGAAAAAAAGTATACTCTATATAATTAGTTACTTACCGTGCGCACGTCCAGGTGCGCACTTCCAAGTGTGTCGTCCAATTTAACATTAGATTAAAAACAAAAAGGAAAAATCGACAGTGCGAATGCAAGAACAGGGTCCAAAAGGTAGTAAAGGGCTTATCACGTGCCACGTCCTGAGGACACTGCGTTTCTTTTTCCATTGGAAGGAAAAAGGAAGGAGACTAGCACAGAGACTGTCCACGAGCTGCCGGGAATCGTATATATGATCTGCTGCTCGCAATTTTCTTTATTTCTTTCTTTCTTATTCTCTTTGTTCCTCCATTTCTGATTGTCTTTTTTTTTATGTCTTTCCTTTTATCTTATTTCTTTGTTCTCATTTGCCCTATTAGAGAAAGAACAAAGGGAATCCTTAACTTTTTCCGCTAAGAGAGAGAGACTACGTTATATGCATCGTAAGATTAGAACGATTCTTTGTTACTTCTTCGTTCTCTTTTTTGTTTCTTCACCATACGGCCCATCTCTTATATCAGGGACTCGGTCGGTGTATCTTGACTTAGTAGGCATAACTTGGAAATCTATCTTGTAACGATGAAAACAAAAAAAAAAAAAGAAAAAAAATAAGCGTAATAAAACAAAAGAGAGGAAGGATGAGAATACGCTAAGCACTCTTTTTAGAATTATCTGCCATAAAGTGATATAAGAAAACGAACGAACCAATCACGTGCGGTTAGCTATGGTCGGACTTCGCGCTTCAGATACGCACGAAAGAAGCAGGACTAAAGTTTAGGAAAATGAGAATGAGACGAAAAATAGAATTGACTTCGTTACTTCCAAATCACGCGATCGTTCGTAGTGGTTCCAGTTGTGTGGTATCGTTATGCTAGGATACATCCGTTTTATACGATTTCATAACTGTTGTTAGTCATTGAAAGGCAGATGGTGCGGAGCCATCACCGATACGAAATGAAAGATATTTAACAAACAGCAAATTAAAAATCCCCCCCCCCCCCAAAAAAAAAAGAGTAAAGGTAAATTATAAATGAAATAAGAAGAAAAACGGTAAGATCGAAATATTAAAAACGAACAAGTATCATATAGTAATAATTAATCGTCGTCGGCGATAAATATAATATACAGTGCGTTGTACAGTATACGCCAATTTATTATACGTACGAATGAATACCTTCTTCGTATAATTATTATTATTATTATTATTATTATTATTATTATTATTATTATTATTATTATGACAGATACTATTAATATAATTATTGATGCTATTACTACTATTATTGTTCGGATAGTTGGAAAGATGGATACAATTCGACACCTTCGTTGGAGAACTTGCAGTTACTGAACGAAGGAATCAAAGAAAGATATTACATATATCAAGCCAATTTCAATTTTCCATTGAATATGTAACGAAAGTTTATGATGTTAATGTTTCTAATATTCTTTTGTCTGTTTACTATGATATATAATTTTAAACGCATAAATGCGATGAAAGAATCTTACATAGTAATTTTAAACGTATCCTTTTTCATTCTCATTCTTTTGTCTCTTTTTTTTTCTTCTTTAAGACGATTTGTATATAAGATGTGTGTCTTTCTACTTCACGCTTGCTTTGTTTCACATTAAGTAAACATTTGCAGTTATTTGTGAGTGTTTTGTGATAGGAAGTGAAGAAAGTGAAAGACGGTGATAAGGAGAAAGGGAACTTGACTCGTATTAACTCGGTATATTGCGCATATATCGTCGTTTCTATGAATGAGATATAATACTTAAAAAGTTTTTAAATATTAGTATACAAAACTTTACACTCTTACAAGATACGTATTTCGACTTTTCTCTTTCACGTAGTTAATTATTCTAAAGTATAAAAAAAAGATGTTAATTCCTAAACATTTTATGTTACAAGTTTTAATATTTAAATTTAATGTTTAATATGATGTTTTGTTCATTTTTTTTTTTTTTAAACCTAATACGAGTCGTTTCTTTTTTGCTTTGTACATATTTATTTAGCTTCGTAGAAATTTAATTTGAAATTTATTAGTATCCAATTGATTGAAAATCATTTAGTTATTACGATTCTTTTTTTCAGAAAATTAAAGAATATTAATAATGAAAAGTAAAGTAAGTTTCTTTTAAACGAAAAGGAAAGTCTGTATTTTAGTTTTATTGAAATATTATCATGCATCGTAACTTGCGCGTCTAGTTCTCTTCTTTTTTTTTTTTTTTCTTTTTTAACCAATTAAATATGTTATTTCTAATTGATTTATTTACTGACGAACATCGCTCGGTGTTTTTGATCGTTAATAATTTTAAAGAAAATGCATGTAAATTGCATGTAAACGATTAGAATTCTATGTGTAAAGGTCTCTGCGCCTTAATAACATAATTTAGTTGTTGTATTTTTAAAAAGACATACTTTTATCGTAGTCTTTTAGTGCATTGTAGAGTAATTAATTATGTTTGAACTTGTATGCAATGACTCGCAAGATTTAATTGCATTAGCTTAAATTTATTAGTAATATAAAATATTGTTTCCATCGACTAAAAATATTTTGAAGCAAAGAGAAAGAAAAAAGTTTTGACTTTTTTATTTCCCATTTTATAGAGATTCTTTGTTTGCTCCTCTTTAAACTCTCTGTGCAATGTGTTTCGTTCTTTTTACGTACTATATTTATGTTGAGTGGCAAAATTAATGAGGGGAAAATACGTAAAGTTACTAAACTATATTAGAACCCAAATCTCTAGAAACTTTGATTTGAAAAATGCATTTGATGCGGTCAAAGAGAAAAAGAAAAATGAGAATAACGAATGATAATTTTGAAATGTTAGATGATGTCTTGTTATGAGAAAAGAAAGGTAACTGAGCGCTGCTAGAATATGAATGGCACAGTGTTGACAAATATTTTCTACTGATTGCAACGAATTTATAAAATGCAAAACAACACGGAAAGAGCCTGCTTAGAATAAAATAATTTAACCTATTTTTATATATAAAAATATACGTATAAGTAAATAAACGAATAAGCAAATAAATTAAATAAAAAATAAATAAATAAATTAACTAATATTATACATATATACGATTACAGGATCTATCGTGTGTGTGTTCATGGAGGTAAACGTGGATTGTAAGAACGTTAACGTCGAAGTATATATGGGTGTAATTAAAAGGTACGGGAACTCGTTAATATATGTTGTTGTGATTCGATTTGAACTACGATCAGTTCATTTGTAGATATAAATGATAGGGAATCTTATTTTTGCTCATTTTTTCCCCTTTGCATTTACAAAAAGAAAAAAATGTAATAAAAATTATAAAATAATTAATTTATGCGTTTCCTTTCACTCTCATTTCATTTACACTTCACCGCTTTTTATAGCGTAGCCGACGAATAACGGAGAAACAGAGAACAAAATTATAAAATTCAACAGGTATTTGCATAACGCGCAAAAGAAAAGAAAAAAAGAAAAAAAGAGAAGAAAAGAGAGAAAAGAAGCTCCCGGCGTGTTTTCTTCAACACTGTCATGCTGTGCCATACATATCCACTTCGGTGTACGATGGTTCAGTAAAAAGTTTGTATCTAGATTATGAATATTCCGACTTTCCTTTTTGTATTATATTCGCGCATTGATTATTAAACAAAAGAAATTATACGTAAGGATATTTTCAGACCATTCCTTTATTATAAATAATAAATTTTGGAATTCAGTTGTTAAATTTAAAATAATGCTGTAGTGGTGTAATAACCCAAGAAATGAAAGATTCGAATTATTAATTGTTTATCATCATAAGTATCATATTATTTAAGATTTTCGTTGATTTTTTCGTTTAATTTCGATTAACCTTATGTATGTACAATTTTTCTCAAAATCCCACGTTCTTTTATTTTAATAATCAACGCATGTACAAATAGTATCGATCAAGAGTGTAAAATATCCACCGATCATTTAGACATTGCAACGATGATAGTACACGTGAAAGCAGTCCATTACCTAATGGACGAATCGATGGAAGCAGAAAACAGAATACGCTAAAGAGACTGAATTAAATGAAACTCGGCGCGTAAAGGAAATACCTAAAAATTCAAGTGCAACTTAAGTAAACCCTGCAATAAACGCGTTTCTAATTTGCGCCGCGTTTCTAACAAGGGAATCGGTATACGTATATTCGACGGACTGAAATACTTAACGAGAGATGGATGAAACAAGAACAGAGAGTATCCGTCAGAGAAGAATGGAACCATAATACCGAACTTGTCCCATGATCAGCATTTTTAGGATCGTGTAAACGTTTGAACGAACGATGAAAATTGTCAGAACAAGTAGTATTTGTACAGAAAGTAATGTCTTTGCGAATGTAAGTGCTCTTAACAATGCATTTGATAACTCGTAACGATTAGTTCCGATCGCCGATAGCTCCGTTATCGGTTTCATTGCCAGAGCTTCGAACGTGAAGCAAATCTTTCGAAAATTTCGTTATTATTCCTGCATTTTATTTTTCTTTATTTCCTTTACGTTGTATCAGACTTGATCCCTCGACATATTCGATAGAGAACATTCGATCAAGCTTCGTGCATATGCGTTCATCGTGTGCGATTCCTAAGAACGCGTTTTAATATCGTCGAGTATGTTTAGGAGGAAAGATCGTATGACCAATACATTTCTTCGAGGTTAATAAATATAATTGACATTTAGATCAGTATTTCGCTTTCACTTTGTCATTTTCTTTCTCTTTATTTCCTTTTTTCTTTTTTTTTTTTCTTATCCTCCACTTTTTTCTAAATATTAATCGTTATTCGATATTGTTAGATTTCACCGAGTTCGAAAACTTTCTTTCCATTTTGTTTCATTCGTCCTCGAACGAGCATAGTGCCTTCTTTTCATTCCGCTGCGAAGCACTCTCTACTCGGTGTTATCGGATAATCGTATTCGCCTATATATACTTGTATGTCTGTTTTCATACCGTTTTCTACGAATTACGTACGCAAAGTGTGGTACGTATCTCTTTCTGTTCCCCTTTTTCGGTTAGTTTCTCTAGTAATCTTTGACACGACAGAATAATCACATTCGGATCGTTGAACCGACGGAAAATCGCGATTCGATGATTCACGCTTTATCGCTGATCCTCAGAATCATATACGTAGTGTCTTATCATGTAAGTGTCATTGAGTGATATTTAACGTGAAATAAGAAAAGAATAGGAGTTGAGGTTCTCGCAAATCAAAGTTTTTGACCACTATATATAAATTCTATCAATTATGACGCCTGCTCCAACTTTTCGTCTCTCTCTCTCTCTCTCTCTTTCTTTCTCTCTCTCTCTCTCTCTTTTTTTGATTTGTTCAAAGCTTAAGAATGAAAGAAAAAAAGCAGAAAATCCAAGTGCCAATTTTAGCAAAGCGAGAGTAAATGACTATACATATATACATATAATACACGAAATATATATATACAATATATTTAGCGTAATTTTACGTATATTATTTCTTACGTAAACGATATTAATACGTACCAACGCTGATAAAGGAGGAAAAGTCTCAAGAATATCTTTGTTTTGACGTCGAAAAAAACAAAAAAAGGAAACTCGCTAAAGATATGCATTAACGAGCTTCGAAACCGCGTCATAGACAAAGAAAGAATCGTTTACTCCTTATTTCCTCCGTACTCACGGCGAAACGTATCATTATCGAAACAACGTACATTTAGATAAATTTTTAAAAAGAGAATTATCGTGTCTTAGACGAGAAAGTTGTATGGAGAAGTGGGCAAGAAGTAAAACGGTGTACAGCGCATGGGTATTCAAAATTAAGTCCCTAAATAAATGTCATTGGTGTTTATCGATTTTTCTATACTTCTCACGGTCTCCCTTTCTCTTTCTAAATGTTGAATTGTTAATCGTCCAATGATTGGTAAAGTATCGCGAATGAGTTTTGCCAGTTTGTCAACGTTTCGAATATTCTTCGAACATGGTCTCCGTAAACGAGGTTTCTTCTACTTTCGATTATTCTTCTCGCGAAGGGCTACGAAACTTGTCGGTGTTCCTGCTAGTAGAAAATTCCTCGTTATAGTACTTGGATGAAATTGAAAAACTTCTGAACAATCTGTGAACGTTTCATGAAAGTTTTCACTTGTTAAAGATTGACTACGTTTTAAATGTTACTTAAAATGTACTATAAAGTGAATATAATAAAAGTGTAATACCATTAAGAGAAAAAAAGGTTAATTTAAAGGTAAAATTAACATTAAAATATTTATAAAATTTCTCTGGCTCCAAAGAAACGAAGAAAATAGCGCAGCAGAGATTGAAAAATTTGAACGTTTATTATGTACTACTGGAAGTTTATTTTTGTTAATCGATTATCGCGGTTTTCCTTTGATTAAATTCACATTAAGATACAGAACAAGGTTAACGATATATTACATTAGTTTTTTCTTCCATTCTATGTCTTCACTGCCTCTTTCGGCCGTCCTGGCACAACAGACAAAATTTCTCATTATATAACGACTCATGAATGTACTGTTCCATCGTAATCGAAGCGTAGCCAAGCGAAAAGGACGATTTAAACAGAAAATCGAAACGACTCGTAAGACCCAAACGTCTTGTCGTAACCATGAAAAGCGTATTATCTTTACGAAAAAAGATATTCAGTTTTAAAGGTTATTTGTAAAATATACAAAGTTTGTACTACTTTGAAATCCCTCGCCAAAATATTTTAAGCAACAGGTGATTTTTCATGAACGTCCATTGAAAATTTAGGCTACACGATGTTTGGAATAAAATAGAATTTTTTGCGTGAACTTGCCTTTTGTCGGCTCAATGCGCGTGATTTATCAGAAAATACGAAACAAATAAATCATCGAATTTTGTAGTGGACTTCAATCCTATTTAAAATACGATAAACTGTACTTAGCAATAGATTTATGAAATCGTTATAATGTTTTTAATTTAAGTTCGTTATTGTAATAACTTAACAGGTATTTTTGTTAGGTAACACACATTATGTTTATAGATTGAATAATAAATAATATTTGGTCATTACTTACGATCGTTATGATATAAAAATATTATATTCGGAATAGGAACACTACCTCGTCGTTTTTAATGACCTTGAAATATGTTGTCAAAATAACCATATCACCATTAATACTACACGTATTATTTAACAATTTGTTTCATACATTTTTGTTCTCTATACAATTTTTCAACGATGTTTGGCAATATCCGTTACCTTTCTGACCAATTAAAGATCAGAATAAAGTGCAACATTCCAAATATCCATCGATTCATCGAAAATTATTTCGCGCTGACGTTGCTGACCACCTGAAAGCGATCAGATACTATTCTAACCTAACTTATAACATAATGTTCTTTTTAATTTATACGATAGTAAGAATGGTTATCTCTTTCATTAATAAGCCATCGTAACCAAAAAATTAAAGTTTGTTTACGAACATTTTGTTAACTAAGGTCGAATGGCGGTTGTATGTATAGGAAAAAAATTGTTTAGAATGTTGAATTTGACAACATATCTTAAGCTCATTGGAATCAATAGGATCGTCCCTATTCCGAATAATTATCAAAAATATATGTGATTTAATTGTAATCGTAGATATTGAGTTATTAATTTTTTACTCTTTTCAACTTCGGTCTTAAAGTTGCAATTAAAAGACGGAAATATCAAACACAGTATGTAGCTATCTGGGTACACAATTCAGATCCGGTTCCTGACTGCACTATCCATCATTTTAAAACAGTACACATAAAAAGAACTAGTATCTCGGTGAAACATACATATCACGTTTTGATATATCATTCTTTTTGCGTTTTAGAATCATATAACAAACTTTCTAAGTCCATGTATACTATCCGGAAATAGCGAACCAAAGAAGATTACATGTTCGTATAAAAGAGGTTTCATTTCCGTTTATTTTTATCAATGCAGACAATTAAGTGGGAAAACATCCTACTTATATACGCGATACAACGGAGTATGTCACTCCGAACGGAGCGAATTAAATAGTTTATTAATGGATGTATAGATCGCGTAACTAGTTCGATATCGCGTGCATGCATACGTGTGATTGCCGGCAAAAAGAGAGTTCTGATCGCATTCTTTCTTTTTCGCTTGACACGTTAGGCGTGACGTACGTAATACACGTATTGTACGTACGTACATAGTCTGTTGCATTGACATCATAGTTTCTCGTCGAAACACGATTTCAAATCATTACATGGCGAATGCTTTTTAAAAAGTACCGTGTACAACGAACAAATTTTCTAACGTTGCTTCTCGAAAGAAATATTCCCAACGAGTGCCTCGAATTAGATTCTTTTATCGTTACAACTTTTAAATCGTTTGTCATCGTTCGTAATAAAGAGGGGGAAGAGAGAGGGTAATCGTGAAAACAAACGATTGGACAAGAAAATGGGCATAACCTGCGCCTGGAATTGTTGCTTAGTATTGTTATCATTTTTCTTCCCTGCTAACGTGGTAGCTGGTATACATGTAAAGCATTGCCGATGAGTGAGTTACCGGGTGAGCGTTAATACAGTAGTACCTCATTAACTGGCCGTTACTATCTCCACTAATCTTTGGAGAGAGCCTCTGGTGTTACGTATGCGAAACAACAACCAAATACGTCAGGTATCTGTATCTCACTCATATTTAACTGATTATGAAAAGGAAGATACTGGAGACTTCTTAGAAGTATATCTTCCTCCATAATTGGTCAAATAAGATCCTGAGCCGTGGTTAATTAACGAAGTACTACTGTAACGCGTCTGTTTATCGCGTAGTACTATATTTTTTGACTGTGATGTTAGAATCTTTGTAATGACGTAGGTTGCGTACAGATTTCGTTCGATGATGATTCAGTGTGGCGGAGTTTCTCATAGGCCGAAGACCTGTTTCGTCCGCGACACGATGCAATGGAACCTCATTTTGACCATCGCCATTTTCTCTTTTTGTTGATTCCATGTTTGTTGTCTGATTTCACACAGTGAATCGGAGTGTTAGTTTCTTTGATACAATGACGTGAAATGAATTGTTCGTTCGCCGTTGCCTTCAAATCGGATGATGCAGTATATAATATCGTGCAATGGATACAACCATTTCGCAATTCTCATAGCTTAATGAATGCGTTGAGTATATCGATAGAAGATAAATGATCTTTGAATTTTTCCCGTATATGAGGTGGAAATAATATGACGCGATCGTAAATGGATCAATGTCCATTGATATAATCATACTCAGGAACGCACCGTTTTGTAAAACTATTTTAAATCTTAAAGTGCAAACATTATTAATTTCCAAATTGACATCTTTTATTAAAACTATATGATAATCTTTGTTGCTACTTGCAACTGAATCTGTAATTGTTAAAAATTATAACATGTATACTTTTGAATGAGATAAAAAGAAGTTAATATCTTACGTTCCTCAAAGAAGTCTGAGATCCTTATTTCCCAGAAGACGTTTCAAATTATACGCTTGAAACAATGTAAATTAATAGCTCCTAATTGATTTTTCGTGCGTGTTATATCGTTTCCATCTGATACATACTGGAAATTAATAGTAAACATTATCACTATCGCGACAAAACGTTGATGCCTGAGGTTTAGTTAATTATAACGATGCGTCGTACGAGCTGACCTTTGGGTATGTGCAAATCGATTCTTGCGAATGTGCAACGTAGAGAATATATATTGTTGCATAACCTTACCGTAGAATTTGTGTTAATACTTGTGTATCGAGTATGTGTCGGGTAGAGGAGGAGCGACGTTTAAAATATATCTAAGAGGTTAGGTTGTAATGAATTCGTCATTTTTCTGTACATAACGGTCATTAATCTTGAAGATCTATGCGATATTATTTGTATAGTACATGAATAACTTTAGGGGTACATATAGATATTGGATGACTTCAAACTTTACTCAAACACATCATGAAGCTTCCGAATTGAAACGAAAGAGATTCGACGAACATTTATTTTGTACCGGATAGTTGGTATTATTAGTAACATAGTATATCGATCGATAATAACTTGAAAACCAAATACAAGTAATACTCGATCTTTTTCGTTTGATAATTCTTTTCGTCCCGTTGTATCGAGGTCTTCGAGGAACTTACCCAATTGTGAAAACCTTCTATCGCCATGAAATACTTGAGCGAGGAACGAAGTCTCGGGCTAAACGCAAAAGAGGAAGCTTCGTGATATGCGAAAAAGAGAAAGTACAGAAAACACGTAATGACTAAAGATCACGTATGACTGCGCACAATATTTTGTAACGGTGAAGAAAATCAGAAGAAATCACGAAGAAGGACGAAGAAACATGATTTTTATTACCCATATCAAACTAAGGGTTAGCTCGTAGAGATAGTAGAAAAGTAACAGCAAAAATAAGAAAAAAATAGCAAAAAGAATAATAATAAAAAATCAGGGACCGATGTCGTAATCATAAAAAAATGTATCAAACTCGATGTTGTCGGCTTCAATGACGAAGAAAACGACGATAATTGCCTTCTGTTCATAGGACGATTACGAAACCGATCCCTCGCTGTGTACTATCGAGAAACACAAAAAATATGTATTGCATACTATCAGGGAAGTGTTCTCTAAGTGCTTATTAAGTATGTATGTATATCACCTCGCATACTCGACGACTGAATCGATTTATAGAATACGGTGACTTAAGAAAACGTATGAAAGGCAGCATGACCGCTTCGGCAGCTTTCATTGTCCTTGTAAGGACAACCTCGTCCTTACCGATCGAGGTCAATATTGTCTTTCGACGATCGAAAACGAGCGATTCCTTTCCATTATCTGTGAAAATGAAGAGGAACAGAGGGAATAGAATGACGACGATGACGATATAGAAGAAGGAACGAAAAGCGTTGTTTTTCCTATTCTCTTCTTTTTTATCTCTTTCCTTCGGTTCGCACTCGTGTAGGTCCGACATGACGAGTATAAATGGAGGTACAACAATCATACACACAATGCGCAAAATACGCAGGTATACAACACAGGGCGGTTGGACGATCCGACGGGAACGATTGTCTCGTGGATAGGTGTATAATGTAACCCGTGACTCTTTTTATTGACGACGACTGCATTGCCCCCCTTGACAAAGGCTTGTATATTCATTATATAGTTGTATTTGCAATTATTACCTATGCATATATATAGTATATATATACAAAGGCAAATGGATGTGGATAGAGAGAAGAATTTAAATATTGTTGGCGAAGAATGATGAGCGTGATGAACGACCGCGTGGAACATTATCGATAACGGAGGAAAACGATTTGAATCGATTTATAAACGATTATAAATGGAAGAAGTGATGCGTCGTATATCCCTTTCCGATAACTCGAACAATCACGAGATACACGGCAGGGAAAAAGGAAGAAACAAGATCCATTCTTTCTTCCTCTGTTGTTTATAATCCAATTCGCTTCCTTTTTCTCGTCAAACTCCTTGTTTCTTCTTCCGTTAATTATCGCAATTACTATTACTATTACTGCTATTACGTTAACTATTATTATTACCATTCATTATTATTATTAATGTTATTACGTATATATGTTAACCTTTCGATTGAGTTATCTTCGAGTTTTACATTGGGACGTGCAATGTTGCAGCATTTTGAAATCAATGTTCAATTCCAAGTGCAAATAACCCGTTGAGAGGAAAAATTGCGTCTTCTGTAAGCGGGGAACATTTTTCTTTCAAACGTTAAGTGCATGAGACACGCTAAAAATTAAAAATTATTAATGATTAATTGGCAAGTCGTATCGACGTCAGTAGCTGAAATCCTGACATCGTACAGTGAACTTCATATTCAATAATGTAATTAAACAACACGAAAAATTCGGCACCTGTAAGTTCATCGAAAGTGCAAAATGAGTATCGATTATCTGAATTGTTTGGCCGATTGTTTGCATCCTATAAACGTATTGCAAACACCTAAATCGAGTAGTTGTTCATTGAATCATATCATTCGAATAACGCAAGCAGGTGTTTTAATCAAAAAGTATAACAGTCTAGATAACGCTCGTATGATTATTGCCTTATGCGAGCGTGTATATATTATCTCTGCAGTATAATGTTCCGCAATAGCTGTGGCTGTTCGGAATACATCGCACGAAGTCATTAGGGGATCGTTCGCTAAAACGTGAAGTTGTCGCTTGATCAAACTTGCTCTATACTTGTGTCTCAATTTCGAACTGATAAAAACACTAGTATACCAGCGAAATATTTCAGTTTTGATAGTTTTCATGAGATATATATATATATATGTATAATTCTCTAATTACTTCGATTAATATTCTCTTCCATGAAATCTTGAATACAACAATTTTTGTTTAAAACACTAAAAAAGAAAAGATGTTAGTAACGATGTTAAGGTTATGTCTTCAGCTACTACCTAGGTACATATTTGCACGTAAACAAATTCAATGTCTAATGTCTAATTAATACCTAAAATAATGTGCGTTCAGCACAATTGAGTTTGATATTGGTAGACATTCCCCATAAATATGATCGTGTAGTATCGTTGTAATGCGCGGAGTAAAGCGATCTCTCGTGTGTCTAAGAATTGAAACGTGCCTGGTAAGTGGTAAGATGATCATAAGTCGTCGACGAAGCATGCAGTTTATAGTGTAGTAGTTGGTAGTAGCAACGAATACGGTGTATCGGTGGAAAAAGAGCGTAAACTAGAGAGGAAGAAAGAGAAAGAGGGAGTGAGATAGAACATGAGAAAGAAAAAGAGAGCAAAGGACAGAGAGATCCCTTTTCTATGGTGGACTCTCCGGTTCGTTATTATCGGCGAGTGACGCACACAGAACCGAGACACTATTGCGCGAAACAACTTCCTCCACTTCCTGCTACGATTCTGTTTCACGCGTACTTCCGGCCGTTTCCCCCGCATGCTTCTTTCTATTTTACTTGAGAGCGAAAGAAGAAGAAAAGTAAGAATCGTGCGTGTTAAATAAAATACGCGTGGAAGTATCGAACGAGAATAAAATGAAAGAAACCAGAATGTCACTAAAAACGTGAAGAAACGGAAAAGAAGTAAGAGAAGATGACGATGAGAGAATTTGCGAGCGTAATGGAGATATGATTGACGCATAAAAAGAATGATGATGTTCTTTTTGCCGAATGAAGAGAAAGAGAGCGAGTATGTCAACAAATTTTAATATATATATATACATATATAATTATATATTATATATGTATGTATTATGGTAAATTGTGTTTTTTCTTGATGACGACTACTGCTTAACGATTTATTGATTACGACGACGATTATGGTGACAACTATATGAGAGAATGTAGACGGAATATGTATAAAATGTATTTTAAGCGTGGACAAAACAAATATCAATTTACACTTACAATTTACAGTAACGAATAACAATACTGATGTGGGTTGTGCATAAGGAAACAAAAGAAAAACAAAAAGGAAAAAAAAGTTGAAAAGCGTATCGTAACACGGCGAATGGAGAATCGGATCGACTCAACGATCGAATCGCGCACGTGATTGCGCGTAGAAAACGAGTTTTCGTCCCGGTGCGGATTCATCTCTTTCCTGCTTGTTCTTTTTTGTTCTGTTTTGTCGCGTTCTGCGTGCATACTTAAATCATCCTGTTCTCACTTAAGTCAACCGTATTCCATTATATCCGACAAACTTGCGTAACATTGTTTCAAAATCAGTTCATTTCTTTCTTAAGATTTGGTGAGAACATGCAAGCGAAATTGGACGATTTTTAATTGATAAATGTGTTTTGTATCGAATAGTAATCGTTTTTCAACGTATGTGTCTATTTCACAATTTGTTATTAATTTGCGTCTATTAAAAGAATGATGGAATAAAAAGAAAAATGGCACGCAGGGAAAAGTGGAAGAAAAAGGAACGTGCAGGTGAATAGGCGTTAGCAAATTAAAACAGGAGTGCCAAATCATCCGTGACTTCCGTCCCACTTGGGCAATAATAAGTACAGCAACTTGGCGAGAAAGCAAATGTTTGCCATTTGTCCTCCAATAATCGTAAGAATTCCTAATCTGTCCGCTGTATCGATTCTTTTTTTCATATTGTGCTCGAGAAATGGCCACTACATCCGTTATTTTCGCTAAGATTTATTCATGGCCGAAAATATCGTGACGATATATGTATTAGTAGAAGAGGAACGAGCAAATGTCATCGAGTTAAGTCATCGAAAAAGAAAAAGAAATGAAAAATCGATCCGAAACTACGGTTTTACGATAAAGGTTATTGCTCTCGAGCGATCGATGTAAACAATCGATCCGGATAAAGTAATTTCGACACTCGCTATTAGTGCCTGTCGTTTCGTCGATAATCCGAATAGAGGTTCATTTCGTCATTAATGTCGAGAAACCTCAAGTTCCATTCGTCGAACTGACAAAAAATGAGCTCGTATTCGATTCTCCATTTACTATGAACGCTCTTTATTAAAAAATACAACGGCCGTGATTCATTTTGGCGGCTAATTAAGCAAAAAAAAAAAAAAAAACTAAAAAAACAAAAAAATATTTATTCAAACGACTTGCCAGTTTCGTTGCACAGTATACACGAAGTAGGTTCGAGCATACAAAAAAAAGTAAATAAATAAATCAATAATAATGGAAAGAGATCTATAGATTATGGATTAAATGAATGAGTTGCATAGTTATTTGAGATGTTTTACGAAATATCGATGTATATATTTTAAGTTTGTATTATAATGCCCCCACTTAATTTGTATGAAATGGAGAATTTCAAACATTAAAATGATGACAAAAAATATCTTTGTATTTCCTTTTCTATTTTTTCTTAGTTCCTATATTCTTTCGCCGTTGAACGTTCTGCATCACTCGAAATTCCTTGCAAGTTTCATCGTACGTTAAGAGGAGTTGTATAAACATAACATAGATAAATAAGTTTATATCTTTATTTCGTTTTATCTTGATCTTACATTATATGTACATAATCTAATTTAGTAATCAAAAATATTTCTCATCGAAACGTACGTATAAGCGTAACCTTTTATTGACAACTATTTAATCGCCTTTTTAAGATCGTGTCACAAAATTATGCTCACTTTGTGAAAATCGTTAACTCATTTTCATAGAGATGTCTCTTCAACAATATCCAATGGGAAAACGTCAAATATCAGAAAGAATAAAATCAACGTCTGTTCTCGTTCTAGTTAAACTTAACAAAGCACTACAGTTTGCAGCTGACGACCGCGACGACCGGGTAGAAGGCCTATGCGCAGTGCAGTATCACATGTCAATGCTCGCTGCGCATGTAGTTACCGGTGAAAAAGTCATGGCAGGTGTTTCGGTTGGTTCTTATTGTTGACTATTTCTTATATTTAGATAACAGATTACTTAGAACTTGCTCGAAGGACAATGATAACGCGTATGTTACATAATTTAAAAAACTTATTTTAAGTAACCGATTGCCAAAGTCATTGTAAATTATGTCGAACACACGGGAAGCAGAGGTAAGCATTTGTAAGTTTCATATCTATATTTTAGTATTTACACTTTTTATTTGGTGACTACATAATTGTATTTATTGTTTGATAATCAGAAGGTAAGATTTTATGATATAAATTGATACAGAATGTTATATTAATGATATTATGTTGTGTGAATGAATTTAAAGTTAACATTGCAGTGATTCACTTATTACATTATCTCAATTTCATTGAAGGTACAAATCTTCAAGGAACGCGGAAACGCGTGTGTGAAAGAACAAAAGTATGAAGAGGCTATGTTTCATTACACTCATGCCATTAAACTAGATCCACAAAATTACTCCTTATATAGTAATCGATCATTTGCATTTTTAAAATTACAACAATATCATTTTGCAATGGAAGATGCATTAATGACAATTCAATTAAAACCTGATTGGACCAAGGTACAAAAGTGCTTTTTATAAAACACTTCAATAAGTATATTATGACATAAGTATCTTCAAAATTTTTGTAGGGTTATTTTAGAAAGGCTGAAGTAGAGTCACAAACCTTCCGCTTCAGTGAAGCACTTCAATCTTACAATAAAGCTTTATCCTTTCAACCAAATGAACCAACGATTTTAGAAGCAATGAACAGAGTAACACAATTATTAATTAAAGATAAACGAGGTATAGCATTCAAGATATTCAGATAATTATAATGAAAATGTCTCATATGATGTTTTAATATGGTAAATTACTTTGTAGCTGATCAACAAATACCCTGGCTTGGTGCTGGTGTTGGTATCATACTTGGAGTAATAGTTGTAATTGCTGATTATGTTTTTACAAATAAACCCACATTAACGGTATATGTATCAGTTTAATATTCTTAGAAATCAATGTTGGGATAAATGCTTATAATGGTTATTTCATTCTTTTTCATTGGATGCAGCATCCTCTTTTGATGGCCTTATTAACGATGTCTATAGCAATGCTAGGTTTTGGCATTGCAAAGGGATTCCGTTATTTCGTAAAGTGTCAAAGAAAATCACTTTTGGAACCTCCAACGGATCTCTTTGGTGATAATAAAGAAGAATTTGATGTTGAAGCAGAATTGAATAACGAGAAGGAAAAACATTCAAAATATAGTAAAGCACAAGCACGACAAAGATTCAGGAAAGGAAAATCGTAGTGTGCTTTGATACTAATAATGACTTACATACATTTTTATGTAAATTTTAAATTTATACACTTTTTAGCATCTCAAGAATGCACTGAATGTTTATGATCAATGTTATTGCATTTACAGAAGATTTTATTGATACTGTTTACATTTTATACTTCATTTACCGTTAAACAATTTTAAAGTATTGAGAACACGTGCCAGAATTTCAATATTTCCCTATATTTTACGTTTAGAAATTTTTATATAGAGGAACATTTCCTAATTAATAATTGAGTCCATCTATTACAAATATAATATTTTAATCCTTTTGAGATGTATCACAGAAAATAAGGCTGCAATGATAATATAATTATTGGTAAGTTACGTAGTACAAATAATTCAAAATTTCAAATCATAAGAAGATCTTTAATCGTTATATAAATTATATGAATATTTAAAAATATGAAATGTTTCAATTTTGATAAATATTGGCGAAAAGTAATTTATGCCATTTATACTTTGTCATAGTCATATCGTAGAATCAAATAATTTAAACATATTACCTTCATCTGATTCATACAACGAATATCTTATTCTTAATATAAAGAATAATTATTTACACTCAACTTTTTGCACTACTTGTCACAATAAACGTAAGAAATATTCTAACTAAATATAATCATTTGAATAACAACTATTTAATTTCTTGCCTGATATAATAACCAATGAAAATTCAGAATTTCTTAATATATGCATTTAATATACACATATACAATAAACTATATTATTTAAATTTTAAACATTAAATATATTGCATACTATGTCTCTATTACAAATATGAATGTGCATAAGTTAAAACGCAATTAATATTAAATTTCCCAAATACACTTCTATAGAATTGTGTATATCTCTTTTATTTTAATGATTTTAGTAATTCAATACTGTTGCTAAGTATCCAAGAATTTTTAATATAGATATAACTTATAGTAAGCTTAATCTCATTAAGTTACTTCGTGAGAACTATTTATGTGCATAGATTATATATATAGATAGGAAAACGTGAATAATTAATAGTAACACTTAAAAGCAGATATATTAGTTTCAGGAATTTCATGTAATTATTTGATGTGCTTCTATTATTCTTTAAAGTCGATTAGATTAAATTATTGGAATCTATCGAATTTTTTCGCAAACTAAGCTATTATTATGTGACAATTACACTATATTATAACCCTTTGTAAATTGACCATCTTCCCGTACATCATTTTAGAATTAATCGGTTGAAATATGCATGCATATTGTCACTAATATCATATTTCATCTCCGTAAAAACATGTAATTAGCAATTATACATAATAATGATAATTTTTTATTTAACCGCAATACATATACTATACTCAGTTCGGTAAGCATCATTATATTATTCTTCCATTTATAACCCGTTATGCGATGAATTATCATATTAATTCCAATGTAACGAATCAATATCGTAGCAAATGCATGGCTGAATCTCTTGTAAATTAATTATTAACATTATTTATATATTATTCAACTACGAATATAATGAGAATACCTTTTCGTGTACATTAAATCCACAAAATTTTTGACATTCCATACAAAAATGAATAAAAATAGAAAAAAAAGTTTTTATATTAAATATAATAAATACATCATATATATATATTTAACAATACGTTTTAATAACAAATTGTTATATACGAAATACAAAGAATACATGCATGTATGTACAATGTACATACATGTATATACATATATGTATGTACAATATGTATCTGTCCTTAATGAAAGATGTTAGTGATACTAACACGTTTTTTTCAACCGCATTGGCTGTGCGCCAGGTGCACCGAACTCAGTTATCCGTAGATCACTGAGAGCTCATTACGTGCAAATTCAAATGTACAATCTGTTACTTACTAAGTACATACATATTCTTTCGAATTGTTTACGATTCATAGATATATAACAACGAATATAGATATATAATAGTTCTGTTAGCATAAAACATTTGAATGAATTATAGAACATTGCACCTTGGACCATTAGAACATGTTATCTTTTCTTGAATAAATATTAAATTTGCTTATACGTTTATACGTAATTGTATGAAGTATTAAATATAACAGCGCGATAGATCACTGCAAGAAAGTTAATGAGATACATCAAAGTTTATAATGCCTACATAATCTGTAAATTTTCATTGAAAAAATAATATTAATATATCAAGCAGTAGGTTTTTATAGAATATTAAAAAATCAATAACTTTGTTATAGAATAACGTTCTTTTATTTCTTAAAACGTTTAATCTATTTTTAACTTCTTATGACGTGTGAAACGATATAATTACTTGAACAAGTCATAAATTTTACTAATGAAATTGAGATAAATTATTTTTACTATATTTTGGGTATGTTTCCCTTTTTTGTGTCTCCATCTTATATACGAACCTGATGACAGACTATTCACGGTACTCTCTTATGCGCATGCGTTCATTGACGTTTACAAGTAAGTAAGCAAGCATTGTACAATCGTAAAATGTTCAGCAGGGCTATTCCTCTTGGAACCTTCGAAGGGTATACATCTGAGTGTTTGATTAATAACATATAAAACCAAGCATTTTTTTATCAGTTTGTAAAAAGATTGATAATATACACTTTTTTATTTCGCTGTTTATTTTGTATTACAATAAAAAATGTTAGTAAAATACAAGATATGAAAGTAATATACATAGTTGAATCATAGTTGAATAAATTAAAAATTAAACCAAGATATAATAGTACGCAATTTGAATAAAACCGTTTTTCTTTAATAAAATGTTCGTCGTAACAATCATTTCAACGTCGAATAGAAAGTTGCTTAAAAATCTCATACATTAATATCTACATTCCTAATTAACTTTTATTACGATCCAACGTAACGAATCAACATATGTTGTTCAAATACTAAATTAAAACGATAAGAATCGAATACAATAACTCTTTTAATTTTATTTATTAATATCTATGAACTCGAAGCAACAGAGTTTCTACATCCGTACAAACTTAACAAGCTAGAGATGACCTCGAGTCGAATTATAACCAAATAACGAAAAAGTAATCGTAATAGGAAACGAAAATGAGTATGCATACGCACATGTGTATCAGAACAAGAAAGAGAAAGGAAAATGGGGTTATAGCACCACGGATACCTGGAGGAAAGCCTTATACATCGTAATGGAATGTCAGGTCCGTGGCTCCTGCACTTATTGGGGGTTAGGTTGACGTTGCACGAACGTATTGATGCGTAGAAATTCTATATACCCAGAGGATGTCTTTAATATATACGATTATAACTAATGCGCAAAATTCAAAGGTATCGCGTGACGTTTGGGTAACCACAAAATGACAGGAATTCGGAAAAGAACGTAAAGACGTTCACTAAATAACACGAGGAAACGAAGAGCGGGAAGCGTGGCCGGGGCACCCGATGCGATTAGTCGAGTACCTCTTCGTGCGTACAGATACGCGCATGCGCAGGCATAAACCGCAGGGATGTATCTACGATAAAGAAAATAGTAGACTTAAGCGTCACCAATGTAAACAATTTTCATAATTTTTGGCGTAATTCTTCCTATGAACTATGTTGTTTAAATATATGTCTCTCAATTTTTTAAAATATATGAATTTTTAAAGAAAGTTATATACATTTATTTACAAAATTTAATTTTTATTAGTAAACAATTTTATAACAATCATTGAGTTATTTTTATAAAGTTCTACGTAATTTGAAGTCAAGATGCCGATGACCTCGTAGTACCATTCTCACTTCCTACAAATTTATTATTGATTTTATTTTAACGACGTGTTATTCTATTTTACTTAGTCTTTAGAGTTAGATACTGTAATAGTTGCGTATACGAGTATGTACGTGTATCTTCTATTGTAAGTCTTATTGTTGACCTGAAACTTTCAAATGCATGCAGCGGTTTACTAGAATACATTAATATTTGTATTTCGTAACTTAACAATTCAAGTTGCAAAGAACCTTTGTTATTTTTCACTCGATTGTAATACTATTGTAACGCAAAGTGATATGTGCATACTAATGCATTGTACGTTACATCTGTTTCAATAACAATAAACATTAGTGTGTCTTTGCGTAATGAAGTATTTGCAATACAATTGTATGAATATATGCGTACATACAGTTCTATAGTCCGTACAAGAAAAAAATAATCAATACACGATCGTGTGACACCTGAAACGAACCGTTTAAACGCGGGAAGACTAAACCCTTTTGCACGAAGTTTGGCATAGTGAGTACACTGCTTCGAAGGTTCAGAGACACTTTGAGGTGACCGTCCTCTGGATACGCGCCTTTAATAAATACGTTCCTGTTAGCCGCACTACTTTTCTACGGTATTCCCACCAATATCCATCAGTGTATACGGATTGGTAGATTGCGATTGGTCAAACAAGTGATTGGTGTTAGTAGTGGGCGATCACGTCACGAAGCGAGGCCGAGAAGCGACGAGGCGCATGTATCAATGCGCAATCGCATCGAGACAGTTCAGGGAGTCGGGGAGGTCCGTGGTAAGGAATAAACAGAGTGAAGAGACCGCGCGAGAGACGAAGAGTGGGGAAGGTGGAAGAGAGAGAGAGAGAGAGAGAGAAAGATAGAGAGCGAACAGGCAGTGAGACGATCACGATGCACGGAGGCAAGCACAAGCGGCCAGGGGCACAGGGCTGAGGGCTGAGGGCTCGACAGGGCCTAGAATAACGTTCACGGGACGGCCGTGGGTCAGTCAGCAGCTATGGAACAGACGAAAACTCTCGCGTCCCGCCTACTCAGCACAAGTTGCATAGAGAATAAGGACGACTTGGAAGAGGTAACATAAATATTTTAAATAGTCACTGGATACGTATCGGGTACTAGGGGTTCCGCCATTGTTGCGACGGTCGCGCACGTAGCTGACCGCGCGGCGCCACACGTCGTACCACGCGTCTTAGCGGCAATATTTGAATCATTTGCATAATTCTAATGTTCATTTTTCTTGATTATTGATGGAAAATTGAATATTAATGAATAATTTAATTGAATATTAATCGCTAAAATCCAATAAAAGATATAATGAATGATACATATTATCAAATTTGCCAATTTAATACTGGAACTAAATTACTTTTAATGTTTCCTCAATATTAATAACTTTATTTAATTTTATAGTCTGTTAGTACGGAACTTTAAATATGTTACACTTTTTATATCTTTTTACATTTCCTTATGCTATATTTTTAAAATATTTTGTTGTCACAAGATATTAAAAACTTGTTTTCTGTTTTCAGAAATTCGAGAGATGTTATACAGTGCTCCAAAACCTGACTGCGGGGCTATCTGAAAAAGAAGCCCATGATACATTAAATAATGCTGTATGTAAGGATAAGACACACGAAGAAGTTTCATTAGGATTGTTGGTAGTCATTTTGACAGATCCTCAAAATGCTCCAAAAAGTTACAGAGACTTGACATTAATTACACGAGATGGTCTTGCAATTGTGTTAGTACATCTTAATCAATTAGTACTTGAAAGATACCTACGATTGAACGATGTGACTAGAAGTCAGTTATTATGGCTGTTAAGGGAGATGATAAGAACCAGTGTCGCTAGTGTGGATAACCTTTGTTTAAGTTTATTAAGGCATGCAGCTGGTGGTGATATTTCGCCGCGGAATTTGTTTTTAGTTGATGCACTTTTAGATATTTTTCAAGAAAATCGACCTTGGCTGGATAAATTCCCTTTTCTAGTAGCATCCATTGTTTATACCTATTTACGATTAATAGAAGATCATAATGCACCACATTTATCTGGTTTACGTCAAAAAGAAGTTACATTTACTGTATCTTTAATAAGAGAACGTATGGTTGATTGTTTGGTTATTGGAAGGTGAATAAAATGAAATATTTTTGTCTATATTTATAATGTAAGCCAGACTGTAATAAATAAAATGATAATTAATGTTTGTAGGGATTTAGTACGTCTATTACAAAATGTGGCACGGATACCTGAATTTGAGGCACTCTGGAAAGACATACTTCACAATCCAAAGTCTCTTTGTCCAAATTTCAGTGGTGTCCTTCAACTTTTACAAACTAGGACTTCTAGAAGGTTTCTTCAATCTAGACTTACACCAGATATGGAAAGGAAATTAGTATTTTTAACCAGTCAAGTCCGTTTTGGTAATCATAAACGATACCAAGATTGGTTTCAAAGGCAGTACCTGGCTACACCAGAATCACAATCTTTGAGATGTGACCTTATACGATTCATTGTTGGTGTTATTCATCCAACAAATGAGTTACTATGTTCAGATATTATACCACGATGGGCAGTAATAGGATGGTTATTTACAACTTGTACTTCAACTGTTGCTGCAAGTAATGCTAAACTTGCTTTATTTTATGATTGGTTGTTTTTTGAACCTGAAAAGGATAACATAATGAACATTGAACCTGCAATCCTTGTTATGCACAATTCCATGAGATCGCATCCACCGGTCACTGCCACATTGTTAGACTTTTTATGCAGAGTAAGTGGTAATGTAAATCTCAACACTTCATTACGGTTTTAAAATTTACGTAATTTTTGTTTACAGATAATACCAAATTTCTATCCACCTTTAACAGAGAAAGTGAGAAATGGAATATTTTTGTCGTTGCGACAAATTTTGGAGAAACGGGTTTTGCCGAGTCTTTACCCATTGTTTGATAGTCCCAAGTTAGATCGTGAATTAAGAAGCAAGATAAGAGAAACATTCAAAGAATTCTGTTTACCACCTAATGCAGATCCTGGTAAAATTATTAACCAATATTGCATATTTATTTTCTATAAACCATTCAAAAGAGCACTGGAAAAGCTTACTATTGCACATGTATAAACATGTATCTATTTATTTGTATGTATTCATCACATATTAAAATCACGCTATTCTTTATATAATGTACATATTTAGTTTTGAAAATATATATAGTATAAATATTTATGATATTCAAATGTACATATCAAATTGATATAAGCACAGAAAAATATTTATGTATATTAATTTTGGGTTTACGTATCATGGTTTTAACAAATCTTTCTCTTTTAAACATCGTTTAGGTCATTTTTTGGTCTTTTCTTTTAATAAATTTTATTATTCACCTTTCCCTTAAGCCTATAGCACATTCATTGCTTACTAACTTTGGTTTTTGCATGATGTTTTTGAGCAGGAAATAAGGTTCCTGTATATTCAGGTAAAACGGAGGAATTTAATAAGGATCTTACACCAGGGGCTACACTGGAAAATGCAGCGAATATACCAATTGAAAATAATCATCTAACTCAAGACTCAGAACCAGCTTTTAGTGATGAAGAAGACGAGGTGTCATTAAGGTTAATTCTGTTTTATATTTCTATTTCTATCACATAGTACTTTAAATGTTTCAGCTTAAAAATATAGTTATATCACTAAAGGATATTTAACATTATAGGATAGTGACTAAAGTAGAGGAAGAAGATGAAGAAGATGTTCCATTAGCAAATGTGAAGTTGAAAAACGAACAAAAAAATGCAAATTGTATCGTGAAGAAAGAAGATATTACATCTCAGCTAAATTTAATTTTAGAACCAGAAGAGTTAAGGACTGCTGTAGAAAGTTTGCACAGTGAAACAGACAATGAAGTGAGATGTCAAACGATGGAAAGGATAGTACAAATGGTTGTAGAGGATGAAATAGATGCAGAAACGATACCAGCATTGGCTTCTTGCATATCAACGATCTTATCTTCACAAATTACATCTCAAATATTTCCATCAGATAATTTGAATGAAGAAGCCTTGACTGATAGTATAAGTACGCCATTATTTGTTATGTTTCGAAATCAGTTTCAGTTGTGTAAAGAAGAGGACAATAGGCGGAAGCTGCTAGCTCGGGTACTTGCAGAAATACAAAACGTTCAATCGAGAATAGGTTACCTGTTACTTTATTTTTTGAAAGTCTGGGGCAGAGAGGAAGAAAAACGGGAAGGCGAACCAAGGTTCGTAGTGGAATGCAAATTACACATAAGTAAATGAAAATATGCTTTTTATTATATTATTTTTTTATTGCAGTAATATGTTAAATGACGTTAAAGCATCTGTATATAAAGATTTTTGTGTAAATCGAGAAAAAAAATTAGATGCGTGTTTAGTGTCAGATTTGAAGGTATGTAAGTTTTAAAAGTTAAAAATTGTAATATCACAAACAATTGTAAAAATTGTAATTTGTTTTAATTTGCTTTACATATCCTTTTATTAGTCGTATATAATGTATCATTTTTTTTATAGCTCTGCCATGAAGATAACATATTTATGCTATGTTACCTTGTGCCTGATGTATACATGGGTTTTCAAAATGTGGCTCTTGGAAATGTTCAATTATTGCATTTGGTTGTCTCGACCGTCGATGCATGCCAATTACAAGAATTGGTTTGTCAAATAATGCAAGGACATTTAAAGATGTTAAAAAAGGAATCGTTTACGTCACTTTTGACAGCAAGCTTAAATTGGGAAACTTTTGAGCAATATTGTTTTTGGCAGCTTATTTTTGCCCATGATTTTCCAATTGATTATGTACTACCTGTTTTACCCAAATTGCAATTTCGAGATCACGCAGAAGCATTAACATCGATATTGTTTATGCTTAAACAAGAAAAGTAAGTAAATCATTTACTAGGAAACTAAATGAATAAGATAAAATTTAATTCAATATTAATAACATTAATAATTAAATAGACCAACTTTAGAACTTCTGCGACAATTGCTCGCACGACAAAACGTGGATGGGGACATGTTTGTTGTAGCAGCTCTACGTTACTGGTGTCGCGATTACGAAGAAAAACTTAGTGAGTTACTTGCGAATCTTTTGAGTACTCGTTACCCTGCTACCAGTCCAAATAAACGGAAACGATCTGGCCCTAAACATAATCAACAATCTGGTACACCCTCTGGCGAACAAGTTCTTGGTCATTTGGATCAATTACGACAGCATTGTATGTCATCCGCTGAATTGCAGCTTTATCATTCTGAAGGAATGCAAAGAGCTCTACAACAGGCACAAGCAGCTAGTAGTGATTCTTTAAGAAAAAGTTATGGAGATTTATTTGCACTTGCGGAAGTTAATGAAGAAAATGAACCTCCTCCGCCTCCACCACCAAGCTCAGCACGAAAACATGCAGCAGCGTCGGCTGGAGGTGGCGGTGGAGCTGGTAATAAAGGAGGTCATAGAAAAACTGGTGCTAATACGAGGGAAAGGTCTAGCTCAAAAAGGCCGCTTCCTCGGTATCATTTGGACAGTACATCTAGTAGTGAGGTAAATTTAAAAATAATCTACAGTTAGCTATTTTTGATACTATCTAGATGTTTGTATTTCTTTTAATTGAATTTAATCGTGTTGCTGTAGGAAGAATCAATTGTGAATGTAAAACAAGCAAAGAAGAGAAAAAAAATTAATCCAGTGGGCTCCGATAGCGACTGACCACCCAGTGTCTTCAGATGTCACATGGACCACGTCACGTGTGCGCAGCAAGCTAAATTAGCCTTAAGAATAGTAAGATAATATAGTATACGTAATAGATTTATCTAGCGCGACTTGTATATATAGTATGGGGGAAGTGAAAGCGAAACATACTGATTACAAGGATCTTGCACATACTTTGCAAACACTATATGCTAACAACATTGCCAGATTCTGCATTTTCATGAATTTCATTACTTGTGTCAAACGCGATCTATCGAAAGATATTTAGAATGTATGTGATATCTAACGAGAAGAAGATAAATTTATAAATACTGGTTATAGCTTTTCTAGGTAAATATGTATGACAGATTAACTTGCCATGGCAGATCGATACTCTGGGTATTTTCTTCAGAGACAAAGGAATTTATCATGGTCTGTCAGATAAGGTTACCGAGAGGCAAAACTAGTCATAAATTAAATTATTTTGATACACTCTTAAACATACAAAAAATATGAATTTAAGAGTTGAAAATTGAATCTGGCAATATTGTAAGAGATAAAACGACATTTAAGGTATTACCTTAAGTGGTCACGATTTCTAAGAAAAATGAAAACCCGTTACCTTCATATAATTTTGTGATCGATATCAAAGAATGCAGCACGTTAGTGCTTACCAATAATTTGTTTACTGATTTTGCGATTAGTATAATTATTGACCCTATTGTCCAAATTTATTTCTTTTCTCTTTCATTATGCGATGATAACTATAGTAAGACTCGCGTCTCACACAATAGCTAACAAAAAAAAAACATGGTTACTTTTTGTTGCCATAAACTGTGAACGCAATTTGTAAGAATCATTAATAGGTTTTTATTAGGATTAAGGACCTTCTGCAGGAGAAGGATATATTGAGAATGTCTCACTCCAGCATGAAGCGTACAGTTTTACGACCAAATGTATTTTACGTCTGCGCTTAGTAAAAGCAACCTCAAGATGTAAATCATTCTCAAGACGTAAGAATTTTTATATTTTGCACGGTGGAAGGTTGTCGATTTTTGCTAATTGATTTTTGTCTAAAGCAATGAATCTGTTTTCGTTGCTACTAAGTATTTTAATGCAAATGCACAAATTTCACGTTGATAGAAAAGTGAGAACAGAACGTACAACTTCTTTTTTTTGATCGTAATATTTATGATATTTTTACATTCACGAGCTAGTAGTATTTACTACAGGTTTCTATTAATTTCTACGTGTATGTTTCAACTCTTATAAATTTGTTTATAATTTTGTAATGATCACAGTTTCTCTAGTACTTTTGTAGATTGAATTTATTATTCTATCTAAAGTATAATCAATTCAGTAATATATTGGAAAGACACCTTCCAACGAGTATAGAACCAGGCGTCATGTACACTTAAGTCCGAAAAGGAACGTAAGCGTGAAATATCACCGTTCACCTTCTGTACATTTCCTGTAAAATCGGTTACTTGTACACATATAAGTAGCTGTGTTATGTATTTTCTAGTTGTACATACCAGAGAAAACGGAATATGTATGTGTATGTATGCATGTATGTGCGCGATAAATTTTTTCAAGAATCCGATAAAAAATTTTTTTCCATAAAGAGAATTTGTCTTTCTGATACTATGGAAATCGACCCATGAACATTCATATGGCGAACAAGATGAAAAACAAGCATTCTATGCCAGTACGAATGTCTCTTTATTTAATACGCGCGTAATGTACGTATCAACCATTTATAATGGTGTGTAAGGTGTGATAGTTGATATTGTTATTAGGTCTTTTCTACTTGTACATAAACTGCGACGTTATGTGAGAAAATATTTAAAAACGACGACGATTGAATGTAAAAGATAGAATATATGAGAAATATGAATGAGTTAGTGCGTGTGTGCGTGAGAGAGGGAGAGAAAGAGAGACAAACACAGAGACACAGATAAGTAAAAGAAAAAAACAAAAAAAAAAAAAAAAAAAAGAAAAGAAATCGCGGGGCAATACGAAAAATAAACCTATAAACATTTAATGTTTTTTAACGACCTTGTACACATGGATACACATGTAAATACATGAATATATTATCGTAATGCGAGCATAAACATTTAATGTTTTTAACGATCTTGTATACATAGATACACGTAAATGTAAATACATCGAAAAATTACCGGAAGTAAACCTGTGATTCCTATCGTTTGTTTCCTCTTTCTCTGGATTTTCCCTTCCTCTCTATTTTAATTCTTTTTCAGCGGCGAACGAATAATCGGTTTTCAAGATTGTATTTGTCATTAGTACTGTTCTTTTTTATAGATACCTGTATACATAATGCGAACAATATGAGATAACCACAAAACAACGTAATTATGCGCAAATTATGTAACAAACAAATGAATGTTAAAAAATTTTAAACTTGTTTGTAATATATGTACAATTTTTTACCAAAATAGCGACAAATTAAAGAAAGATAATAAGATATTCTGTCTGTCTGTCTGTCTCTCTCTCTCTCTTTCCCTCTTCCTGTAGGATTAAAACCTGCTACATCACACTACATAGTATCGATAAATCGTGCATCAAGTGCATTTGATTAAAATTGCACGACTAATAGTAAAACACCATTTATGTTACTATCCTCTGCGTAACTACTAAATTAAAGAGAGAGAACCGCTCGTACCAACTTGTTAAGGCTAATACTGAATTAATACGGCTAAAATGCAATGGTATCACAAACAGTATTTAGTGGAAACACCTATAATTCGATGAAATACGTTTCTTCTATTATTTGCCATTTACTAATCACGCATTATTTTATGCAATTTGGCACGTGGCGTAACACAAATTTACTTCATTGACACATCGAAGAGCCATAGAATTATTCACTATGTGATGAAAACGAATTTATTTCATGGGTTAGTATTTTTATTCTGTTGTCATACTGAAAGAGGAAGGAGCAATTGTCTTGATGCGAAATAACAAATAAAAGTATAATACGTATTCAATTTTCGTATTACTACAGCTAAAAAGGAAAAATGGAATAGATCTTCATTTTTTCCAAAAAACACTTTTTAAGATGCGTCATTTTTACTTGATACGTACTTTCCGCTATACATGTACATATACATCCATTTGGATTGTGTACACTTCTCATTCGAATGTTTCTTTCCTTTCACATGTGTGTATGTGTATTGCGTGTACCGTGATTACAAAATCATCATTCACCGTTATATCGCAGGTAAGATAGAAATGACATAATTACTTACTATCTTTTACGTACACACGTGCACACGTACATATCCTCCAACGAAAACATTGTTGCATGGAAAAAGCGTATAGAAAGCGCATTTTTAAACGTCAACCTAACATTATCAGCGTATAGCTGAAAAATAACGGATCTTTCTATTGATCGATAGATTCGTTTCAATTAATTCATAATACACATCTGTCCTGCTATCGATAATCTTAATTGTATTTACTCGAAAAATTTGAACAAAAAGAAAATGAAATAAGATTAACAATTTTCGTTAGGCGGCATTTTCAAGCGGTATTCGTGCATATTGCATAATGGTCATGGTCGCATAGGATTTATCTGTACATCTCTTTACCTGTTACCTTTTTTTTTTATCGCTAATTAAACATTTAGGCAAGAGATTCTTTATCGGCACGTAATCGACTCAGTTAAATCGTTCATATAAAAAGTAACCCCATAACTACTTCATTCCATTAAGGTTATGTGCAGATCTTTTCCAAGAACGATTACTTTCAAAATACTTTTTGTCATATTTATACTTATATTTTTTATAATCCTGTATTCTTTTATGTTATAACTTTTACAGGGACGACTTAAATGTTTCGATTACGTTTATCTTATTGCATGCTAATTTTTACAAGATCCATCAATTAGGGCAGATGACACCTGTTGCCCACTATTCATCGCTAAAAATTGATCGATTTAATTTAAGTTTGGTCTACGGAACTAATATTTAGTCCAAATACAGAAATAGTTTCGCCTCGTTTGTGCATATGATTGTACTTTACAGAGATGTATGTATACTTAAATGTTGAGCTGTCGCATAACTCAATCAGTTAGTAATGAATTAAAATCGTCGATCGGAATATAGAGGGATTTTGTACAAGGTTCCGTTTATTATTCATATGCACATACGCGCACAATCACGTGGTGATTTGATTGATCACGCGTTAGTATGCTTATCAATAACAGAGATGACTGTAACAAACGCTATATTCTTAATAGGGAGCTAATGCATCATTCTCTTCACAGTTGATTAAACAGTTGGTTCATACAATGCAAAATTTCTCTATAGCGACGTCTTTTTCAAGTAGTTCAAAACGATTTAAAACAAATACAGTTAACACAGAATAGAACCGAGAACAAATTTTGAGAAACACTAAGAATATATTAACGTTGTGCCAATAACACTGTAGTAACATCGTGCATCTTGTTGTTGCTACTTGTATAGTTAATACAATTTTCAAGGATTAAATATATTTCAAGTGTGTACAATAAAAGTTTAACTTTGGTTGCATATTTTGAAATGCGATAGACGTACAGTAAAATAATTTATGATACGATCGAATGATTTGTTGGCACAAGAGACGTGACAGGACATGTTTTAACGCACTTATAACGTGTTTGGTCACGTGCTGCGCAGCGTAGATGCGCATAAATCAAAACGTCCAAACATTGTTTATAACAGATTAATTCTGCGTACTTACTTTATTAAGAAAATTATTATTTTTAATTAAACGATTAAAGAATAATGCCATTATTATTACATTAAAAAATCTAATAAAAAAATGCGATTTTTAATTAGAAAATAATTATTTGCATTTGATGACTTAACAACGAATAAAATACTGTCTATTAAAACATTTACGCTAGCAAAATTAAAGTTGATATTCCATGGCATTTCTATGTTTCCTTTCTGATTTGTATAATCGAATCAACCATTTTCTAGCTGGTTCTTCATGCTTACAAATCATTCGAGCTTAATGTGCAATAATGTGCATAAACTCGTTGATTTTGATCAGGTTGTAAAGTATTAAGCAATTACTTACCCATGGATGTAAAAGTATTCGCTGAAAAAGATTCGAATAATTATTAACGCAAGCTTTCTTGAACAGAAAAGACAATCGTTTTTTATCGATATATTTAAAATTAATTAATGATCTGATCGTGGTTGATCGGGATATAGAGAATACACAACACTGCTCCCATGGTACAAGTCTCGTGTTTACTTTCCTTTCTTTTTTTTAAGGAAAAACTCGTGATATTTCCAGTCGTTGCTTTGATAGTTTGGATGATGCACGAGTATTTGAACGACCGAATCCTCTCGTGACTATAGTGTTCCAACGAAACGAACAATTTTATACGAAATAAATAAATTCGATGTATATTTATCTTTCACCTGCCTTCTTTTTCCTTCTTTTTTCTTGTTCACGACAGCATAAAGTATTAATCGTATTAATATTAATAATATTAATATTAATATCAATAATTAATATTAATATTAATAATTAATATTAATAATATTAAAAAATTATATACTTTGTTTGTAGTCTATAGCAAAACGCATTATCCAAGGTATGTAACTACGACCAGCGATTTTCTCGAAACGATTCCACGCGTACATCTACTTATACAGCAATAGTATTCGCCGACTCGTTATCGTGGTCGTAGACACGTTAAGGGACAGCGATTGCAAAAGTTGTAAAAGTTTTGAAGAAAATTACAATAGGCGAGAACAAGTATAATTTTTTGTTAGACAGGCTCCGACTGTTCGTTCGTCACGTGTTTTATCTGTAGTATGATGTCATCTTGGGCATGTTGATTCTATAATTAGGTACTTAATACGAAACCGTATCTAGCATCACCATTTGCAAGGCTCTCCTGGTCACTTAACGCGCATGCAAAATCGCTTGGTAACGTCCCATTAACACGTTCTCGTTGTATACACGCGACAAAGAAAGTTCTCTCTACGTTTAAATCACACGGTCGTACGTACAGTTGGGTCACGCACACGCAACTCCTAAATATACATGTACAGCTTTTTCTCTGGCACACACATTGGTTTCTTGACCGTCGTCATAATTAGCATTAGTCCTTCTCCTTCGTTTCTTTTTTTTTTGTTTACTTTTTTTATCACTATTTCTCTCTCTCTCTTTCTCTTTCTTCTGCTCTTTCGTCTATTCTTTGTTTCTTTCGAACGCGGTTTCTATCGTTAATACAGACTTGTTATGTATATATACACAATATAGTAACAGTCTATGTTCCTAAGGCTGCTAAAAAGTCTCACTTGTAGGATCTCCCCCGCGAAAAGGGAGAGCGTGTTATAGAGTTCAGGTTTCGACCAAGGGAGGAAAGCGTGAAACGTCTTTACCGTGCACGTCTAGTAAATCACTTCGTATACAGTGGCCTTTTTGTCACCGGATCCAGTCACGATATATTTGTCGTCGGCAGAGATGTCGCAGCTCAACACCGAGGAAGACTCCTTCGACTGTAAAAAGAATTGATATGGATTCCCATGTGGTTGTTCGGAGATCTGCTTTTTTGTGTTGTTTCCACGCAACATGACGCGTTAATTACGTCCAACGATACACGCAGAGAATAGTTCGTCTCTTACGAGCATGCAACGAACTCTTAGTGGACGCGAAGTTCTTTTCTCGAATTATGAAAAATATGACTGACATCTGATTCACCAAAACTCGTAGCGAGAAAAGAATTTGGGAACGACTTGCGTATTTTGTGCATATCGCCTTACACTGTATATACATATACAGTGGCAAAAAGTATCTGCACGTACTCCTATTTTTCAATGTTTATCAGGTTCTACGCCTTTCATTTTCATAGTGTCAAATCTTCGTAGTCGTACGAAAGTATGTGATATTAAACGATACGAAAATTAAAATACCTGAAACGATGCAATAGCGTACAAAAATACTTTCTATCACTGTAGGTAAGTAGTCGGATACTTGCTGATATTTCGTTACTCGAGCCGAGTAAAATTTATCAGAGTTTTTCAAATAAATGTAACGAAACGTCCTAACCGCTTCTAGATAGCTGTTTGCCTCGTTCAAAATTAAATGGTGACTAAGATCCCTCTTTATTTATATTCAGCTAGTTGTCTCGAGTTATACGTCGCTTCAAGTCGTTTCCACTTATTATATTTCATTGTCTTTAACCTAGCTAACAAGATGAAGTGAAAAACGAAAGAAACAACTTATCTCGATAACACGAACGAGAATGTGGGGATACACACCTGAAATATCGAAGCTCCGTACGGTGTGCGCCATGCGTTCAACAAATTATCCTTGCCGGTGGAGACGAACCATTTGCCGCAAGAGGCGAAGCGTAACGATAACACGCACGACTCGTGTAGGTGCAGTTGATACTTATCGGACTTGGTAGCGTGAAGCACCTCCACGTTCGAATTTTCCATACCCACGGCGAGCCATTCTCCGGTTGGGCAATAGCCCAATGAGAATATTTGCGAGGTAAAGTCGTGTTGCTTCAACTGTCTACCCTCCCTTAGGTCCCACGAACGCACCGTGTTATCCAACCCTCCTGTCCACAGCTTCGAACCGTCCGCCGAGATATCGATGCAGGAGGCACCGTCCGTGTGGCCTTGGAACTGTCGAATCAACGTCTCGTTCTGTAGATCCCACACGGCGATGTTGCCATCGCTGCAGCAGCTGAAGCAGACCTTCGAGTCTGGCGAGATCGCCAACGCGTAACAGGCCGGTGCCGCTGACGTCAGTTCCGTTTTGATTCGCGGTGTAGGACTAGCCAAGTCCCAGATGATCAGCTGACTCGCCTCCCCTCCAACTATTAGGGTTCTGCAGTCCGGCAGTAACTTTACCGATCTGTTTTCAGAAATAATAAAAATAATGTATATTGCATCGAATAACAAGGATGTAAAACGAGGATGTAAAAGAAAAAAAAAAAAAAGAAACACATATAAACAGGATCACAGAGTAACGTAACAACGAGTTGAAAGAGCGAAAAACAATTTTTTAGATATATAACCTTTGACTCCTTTCGCTAAGCTTTCGTTAAGGGAGGATTCCGACCGAACAAATCATTCCAACTACAATAGTTTATCTTCTATTTTTTCTGTTACACAAAAAGTTAGGAAGCGTCGATTTCATCCCGTAAGTATAATAGGTTTAACCATTCGCAAATTAAAACAAGACATTCCTTCTTTCCTAATGTAAAAGCAAACCTCTACTTCCGTTTAAATATAAAATTTTCGTATTTCCTATTGTTCGTGATTCGTTAAGATTGATAGTTGGCCGATTCATCAATTACCTCGTAATAAAACGAGCCAGTCCGTTTCTTTTTAATGCGAATCCATTAATATTCTTCCACTTCTATTCGAACTTCATTCAAATGTTATATTCTCTATTCTTCTTCGTTTATTAAAAACGATATTTATCTAAACCGTCAACCGATAACGAAACACTATTCTGTCTTCTAATACGAAACTTCCTAGCCTCCTATTTAAAGTTCCTTCCCGTTCGTTACAATTGATACGTATGACCGATCATCGATTATCCGATCGAGTCGCTAACGATATCCAATAACGAAGAAAAGAAGACTCTTTTTTCCTACTACGTTAACAAACTTCTTACCTAAACATCAAACATGCAGTACCATCCTCTATTCGCCCACGTTCGTTAAAATTACCAAAGAAATCTCGTTATTTGTCAAAATTACTAGTCGAATCGCCATATAATCCAATAATAAGGCTTTGCTCGACTAAAGCTCTATCGTGCAATCGTTTAACGCTTTACCGACCGCTAGCGATTCAACAGCATACGCACGCTCGACCGGCGTCTCAGGTGCAAATTCTCCCTGACGCCGGCTCTGTTTCGGTTCAGACTCTCCAATACCATTCTTTTTGTTCATCGCGAACGGTACGTTTTTCAAATTGGTATAAAACTGTGGGAGCTTACAAAGCAACGCAACTGACGCAACTGAGCAAGCTACCTCAGTATTAAATAACAAATTACTGCTCAAATAATGAGAAAGATTGCCGGTAACAAAAAAACCGATTAATAGGCTATCGGTCTGTAAGCGTCGGTGACAAAGCCGATTAATCGGCTATCGGTCGGTAAAGTGTTAAGCAAAATTGAACGAAACGTTGTATCTCGATTTGATGCGACAAATTTACCATAATCCATGGATAGGTGTTAGCGGCGTGTCGAAAGATTCGGACGCACCGTGCAAACGTGGATAGAGACCGTGGAACTGACCTAATATAATTGTCGCGTTGTAGGCAGTCCAACTGCGATACGTGTTTGATACTGCCACCGCCTCCGTGTCCGATGTCCCAGACTTTAACGCACCCTTTGCCGCCCGTGTAGACGTACTTGGTCGGATTCGAGATGGTGACGGCGCACACAACCTCGCCATGAGTCAAGGTATTAATCTGACGCGCGTGACGTGGAATTCCCGGCCCTATCAGAGCGTCTGTGGGGAATGGCACTGGCTGCAGCTGACCCTCGCCGTTCATATGGAACGAGTACGCTCTGTGGTGGAATGCAAAACATTAATGCCTTTGTCTTTACGTAATGGAATGCCTTCGATTACTTAAAAGCTTCGCGCCGCGGCGAAAGGCGGCCATCGAAAAGATAATGCTTCGCACGCCGCACCTTTCTAGCTTATGCGAGCGGCGGTAGCGGGTTGACATTTTCAGAAACGGCCAGAAGCGTTGAACGATCTACAAGTGTAATTTGGTCGCGTCGTCGTGTATTTATTTTCTTTGAAATGTCAAGTACGCGATATGTAGATGCGTAGAAAGAATAGAAGTTACCGGTGCAGCGATAACTGCGTTTCAAAATATTCCTTTCTGAAGGTGTTTCAATCCTTTACTTCTCGGCTAAATCATTAGTTGCTTGAGAAATATTTCGCGGTTTTCTTGTTTTGTCCTGAAGAAGCTGACGTTCTCGTTTGACAGATCGTTACTCAAAAAACACGTATCCTTAAGTCACCTAATACGTTTATATAGGATTTATTAATTATAATAATTATAATTATAATATCACAAGGAAAACTAAATGATATTACGTTTAGAAGATTTTGTTAACAGACTTGTCCGATTAAGCTTTATTTTTAAGATCAGGACGGGTGTGGTAACTTCGATGTAAGTGATTTACACTCTTGTTCAGAAGTTTGGAATACGTTAATAACTTGTTTAAGTAGATGTTATCGGTATTATTATTATTTTGGTAGTGTTTAGACCGTAATTAATTGTAATTCAAAGCGAAAGTTATTCTTATAATACCGTTATTTCTCAAAAGAATGTACGAAAACGTTTGTTTCGTCCAAGAAGTAAAGGGTGTTCCAAACTTTTGAGTAGAAGCTGCAAATATTTCATAACTTTTGCATCAAGTTTATCATATTTATTGTCTAAGGATTAATTTTAATGAAAATTACGTACGGTTTGCCACCCGGAATGTTGCTTATCCCGTTACTCGATGGTATCCTCACGTGACCGTCGAAGCCGAGCTATAGAAAAGAACAAACCATATCGGTTAAACTTTTTTTCATTAATAATTTCGATACTTTGAATCACGATATTTGAATAGCAAATGCATAAATACGAAGAAAAGGACCAAGGAAATGTAATTTGCATTCTAGAAGTACGTAACATGTGATTGCATCAACAGAGATTTTCAAGACTCGTAGCAAGCTTCAACAAAGACATATGTATAGAAGAAAACTAGGAACGACGATGCTCTACGTATTAAGCTTTTTTTAAATATTTCTAGTTTCTGGCGATCCAATTTTCAAAACATTTGAATACTAATCGCTTGATAATATAAGGAAGACGATATATGTACAAACGAATTTTGTTTCTAGAACTTTTGCAAGTCGTCTTTAATGTTTCAGCTAGCTTCTTCGTGCTTTTATATAAAAAACATCCTTTAACATCACGAATGACATTGAGAAGCATAATTAAGGTATTTGCCTGTACACCTTGTTGGCAGAAATTGTTTACCAATTTAAATACTAATTTAAGATTCTAATCTTCAAAATGTCTACTAAATTTGTAGTACTTTTCACCAAATTTATTCACCAGAAATACGTATCATTAAACAACGAGTAAAGTACATCATTTTAGAACTTACTATCTATTATTACACTTATATATCCATTACAGGCTACCTATTTTACAATCAACTGAAACATTACCCAACTGATACTTCGCACAAAAGGAAATTGCTTCAACGACCTATCTATTGAGACACCTTAAAACTTTTAATAATAAGAATAATAATAAACGGAATTAAATAGCCTTCAATCGTTTCATTGATTTAACTATAGGTGATCCTAATTTCTTTGCGACTAATCAAAATAACTCTAAAGTCACTGTCAAACGACATTCTTTAAACGATTTTCGGTTGGTACACACATTCTCGTTGTCTCTTTTCAACAAATTCCAACTTGCTCAGTTTACATAATTTTATAAAGTAAAGAGAAAGAGAGAGAGAGAGAGAGAGAGAGAGAGAGGGAGAAAGAAAGAAAGAAAGAAAGAAAGAGAGAGATTCTAGAGAATTTTCCAATTTCACAGATCTGAATATTACCACGTTTCTGTACCACGTCGTAAGTAAACTATGAGATTTCACTGAAATTTACACATAAAAAGATATTTAAGACGACTCGGAGTTTTTATCTTTCCCTTAGAACGCTCATAGTCTATAGCATCGGTGGCGGGGTACCGCTGTAAAGTACTACGAGACAAAAGAAAACAGAAAAGAAGAAAAAGAGAAAGAAAGAAAAAAGACGAGCAGCTAGAGCGGGTGAAGTACCATCGAGGTCCTGGCGTATGGTAAGTTGCTGTACGGCGAAGGCGATTGTGGCGGCTCATTGCCGCGGGACGGCAAACCCTGATAGCCCTGCGGTGGCGTTTGCTGTGACGATGGCGGATGATAGACCCGCGATGCCAAGGGACCAGGGATTCCTCCCATAGTTGGCGTACAGCTGCGCGACCCCCTCGCCGCCGCCACAGGTGTACCCGGCTTGTCGATCTGGAGAGGTTCGTTCCAACGGGGTACACCGGTTTATTATCGGGCGCAATCGTAGAAAGGAATTGTAAATTTCACGCTTGACTTTCGCACAAAAGCAACGAGACATATCGATCCTTGTCGCAAACCGGCGTAAGCGGCCACCTCCGGTTCACCGATTTGTACCACCGGACACGAGGAAGAAAGGGACGCGCGGGGTTCGAAACGAGAGAGCTTTTGCTTTCCTCTGCTATCGTCCGCGCAAATTGACTTGTCGTAACTTCGCGCCACGAATTCCAGCTACACGCTATCGATGCTCGTGTACATGCGCGCTATACGCCAAGGGGAACCACCAAAATGTCTTCGTTGTTTTCGAAACTCTGGAAGCGGTTATCTTGTTTGGATTTTCTTAGCACACTTTGGTTTCCGATAGAAGAGAGGTTCGTGCAAGTTTCTTAGCTTTTAAAATACAGAGTTACGGAGATACCCGGTGTAAACTCGTTTATTCATCGAACGTGTTTATCGGGACTGCACGTAAATCGTATTTTTATATAGTTCCCTTTGTTTCGTTATTTTATTGCCGATCGACCAGAGTATCGTGTATTCTGTTGTTTAAATATGGTCCGTGGAACATTTTAAATACATCGAGTTTGTCATCGATAAAAATGATCGCTGTAAAACTTGAATTTCGTGACAACGAAGGAACTGAATGTAGAACAACATCGTCTACGATATCGTTGTACTTCTCGTCGTCTTCTAATTTTGCATTATCAGCATTACGATTGCAAATGAAACAATTTCCTAGTTCATCGAACAACTCGACTTTATTTCTAGCGTAACAAGTAGAAATTTTGCCTTCGAAAACCACGGAGTCATTGAAACGCTCACCCTTAGGCAATTCGGCGTGCATGTCGAAACGAAACGATCATCTTTTCACCTTCTTTCTCAAAGATCCAGGAAGGAAATGCAAGTAGAAATAATTCCGGGGAGAAAAATAGAACAGGACCGATTAGTCATCGAATAAGCCTGCTATCCGCGAGATCTTACATCTTTACTTTTCAGAGACGGTGTGCTACGGGCGGATGAACTTCCACTCCGCGACGGTGGCCTGTCTTTTACAGACGTGGATCCAGCACCGGAAATAGGTCCTACGTGTCCTGGGGCGCCCAGTTTCTCCAGAGTGCCGTTCTCACGTGGATCCGAATGGTCACCATTCGCGTGCGGCGATGATGCCTCCTTTTGTGAAAGCAAACAGGGAAGTAAAAGAAGCTTATTATAAAAAATATCAAATCCAAGTTTCATACGTTCTTAGGTGTAGACTACTAATTTAAAATACTTGGAAATATCTTACGTAAGTAATCATGTTTTGGAGTAGATGCAAATGTCGAATATCACGAACATTACAAATATCGACAGTGTTCTATTTGTTACGTCGGCCGACTCTCTACCTGGACGGGGCCTTGCATCGCATATGGCAACCATATGTCTGCACCTCCTTATTGCGTATTCTAAAGAATCTCAAGGACCTTTTCTACGAAAGTATTTTCTAAGATCTCTGGTTTGTGTCCGGAAAACACTTAAAATTAGTTATTTTCACACGTGCGATGCTTCCCACCACCAACCTTCTATCGAGAGCGGCTAAGACCCCTCCTAGTCCACCAACAATCGCAATAGCCAATAGAAACAATGTCTATTACCCTCACTTTCCTGACCAAAAAACTGTCATTAACGAATCCGATGATCCCATGCGTTAGACACACCCTTTCCTAGCTCTCCTCTGACACAGCATCGTCACTCTCGACACAATTCATGTTCGTCGTCCGAACAGTCAATAAGTCTACCACGATTCTACCTTCAAATCAATTCGTTTGCAAAGTCTAACTATCGCATCGAGACATATCGTCAAATCGGGTCATATTTTCTGTAACGCATAAGCTGTACTCATCGTCAAATATTTGTGACGCTCATAATATTGTGTAATCCATTGTTGAATATATATATATCATATTAACCTGTTAACACAGTGTTAATTTCAATTAACCACCCTTGTTATCCTAACCGAAACACGGGGAACGACTATTTCGCGGCGTCGATTAGCCGAATCGTAGCGAGAATTTACGCCTCTCGCTGACGCGTTTTCCTCGCGACCGCGTCTCTCCGCGAACGGTCGTAACACTATTATTAAATTAATTAATATTGATAGATTCGTACGGGATATCGATAAATACGAAGAGCAAGCTTTCAATTTTGAAACTTTCTAAGTTTCAAACCAACTTACAAAATGATCTTCCTCTAATTTTCTCGTATCGCATTCTCTTTCGTTTTCAACCATCTGTAATTTTGTTGTAATCTCATTCTTTCGTTTAGTTCTAAGTACAATTCTATTGCATCTAGTTTCTCGAAAGAAATATCTTCTCTGTTCTGATTGAAGCTATGGCCTACGATGACAAAACGTAAAACCGAGGAAGACAAGAGAAAAGGGCAACCACGTTTTATACATAATACAATATCAAGGAAACGAAAGAATCGAACGTTAGAAAAATCACTTGGACACGTCTTTTCAATCATCGGTACAGACTTCTATGACAAAGGAATATCCGCCAGTATCCATCAGAAACCGACACCGTGATTGTCCTCAATCTCAAATGAAGGAACATCCTTCCATGCATACTACCAAATAGCTTTTGCCCAATGAATTCGCTAATAAGAATATCGAATCCGTTCCACTGCAGGAAGATGAACTGACCTCGTTCGCGACATCCACTACCAAGTCCTGATCGCTCTTCTCTGCGTCGCTGTCCTGAAAGCAGAAAAATTACGTGCTTGTGAAAGGATACGAGAAGACCGTGTCCATTCGCGATTAGGGGTAATAGCTTCGCGATACATATCGATGTATGCTGTAATTCCAGTCATTGGTGCGATACGTTAACGATCAAAGCCGCGAATATATTTTCGACGAATCCAACGCGAGAACCATCGAGAGAGGGAGAAAGAGAGAGAGTACGACCTACATTTACGATGCGTCTGACTAGCAGATGCATCTTCAGAGACATATTATTAATCTTGACACTCGTGCAAGCTCGCTGCCTCTCTCGAAACGTTCTGATTGCACCAGCAACTTAATGGCCAGGCGTTCGACGAGTGCGCGTACCGGATAGAAAGCTCGCGTTTGCGAACGTGTAAGCCACGCCACGTCGCGCCATGCCACGCCGCGTTTCTGATGGAATAGGAGGCGGAGGGTGGAGAAAGAGGGGATGTAAATGCGCTTTGCTTGGTCGCGCGGTTTCAGGGTATTTTCGCAATCAAGATTCTATGTGTGTGGCTGGTGGCCGTACACGCGGAGCGTGGAAAATTCGACCGATCGTTTGTCAATTCTGGATCTCGCTATGCTCGTCGTTGACGAGACCCAGCGCCACTGTCGTCGATCTTCGTCGCTCGTCGTAACGACGATTGCTTTTCCTTCGTACACCGCGTAACGTTTCCCTTCGATCTTTCTGCTCCGCTCTCTACGACGTAATTAACGTTGTCACGACGTGAATTTAGATTAGTATAGTTTCGTATATATATAGGTATTACAAATGTTGATGATGAAATGATTAAGAGAACGTTAATTTTGCGCTGTGTGTCGGTGAGGGATCGACTATCTGTCTACGTAGATCGTCTTGTCTGGTTGAAACGTGGTTTACGGGACGACTCGAGTGCGACTTGCGTACGTCAAGCGGCACAGATAGATAACGATTCTAGTGTGTATTTTAAGTTGATCGACGCTGATAACGATTTTTTTTATTTCTGGTTAAAGGGACCTCTAACGCTTCGTTACGTTTTCCAAAACAAGTTACGACGAGTTGTCGATTAATGGATACCTTTTCACATTATTGGGGACAAGTTACGGAATAAACAATTGGCAACGCATAAATACTTTCCTTTCTAACGTCCACGTAACTTTATTAACTAAATTAACATTAAACAAGACAATTCTTTTTTATGTAAACCTTATCAAATTTAATTAAATAAGTATAATAAGAAATACCTGCCCTCGGAATATTATTATATTGCGCTATAACGAATGTAGCGCAAATGATATTGGTATATTTTCTCCGTTAAAGAAAATTCTTTCAGCGTCTCGATTATAGTATACGTTCAATATGGTATCTAAAACAATCCTGTAGCCTACAGGCCGCATTACGCAACATGCTCTGCATCAAATCAGTAATACCGCGTGTCACTGTTTACTCCATTACCCAGTATATCTTCCATTTGCTTCGAAAAAGAGACTACGCAAACAGTCAGCCACAGGGATAGGGAAGCGAGGAGAGAATCCACTAACATGGAGAAACACGGATAAACAGAAGGCTAGAGGCTTCGGCTAATATATTATCGAAAGCCGTGGATAATGCACCGCATACGGAAGCACAATTTGTGACTCGTGTATCTTTTATCATTTGTTTGTACGTTATTTTCGAGTTTCTAGCGTCGTTGGCATCCGATTTCGTCGTATAACGCTTTAAAACCGCGGTGATTTCCGATATCCGCAACACTGGCAACTCGTCATTCCGAATACAGCAGCAACCCCGAAGCCGCCTAATCGAGCCTGCTGCGCTCTTTCGATCATTGCCGACGCAATCGTGATTTTCTATCGTTAAAAAAAAATTCTTAAATTCCAGAGAGACGTTGTACGGAAGAATGGCAGTCGATACGACGCACGGTTTTTCATTTTTATTTTACGCTAAAAAAATTTCTCCCCCACGTTCCTTGAAACGAGAATATAACTGCGTCTCGTTAATTGGCTGTACTTCAATTTTTTAGCGTTTCATTTTTCCCTCATCAAGCTTATTTGCGACACTTCGTATACCTGGACTTATATTTTCATTCTTAGCCGGCGTTTCAATGTTCCTAACTTTGTCGAGCTCGTTCGCGATACACCGGATACTCGATAAACCATTCGATGCTCGAATCGCGGCGAAAAATTTCAGCCCGCGATCGAAATTCCCCGGGTAATAACCTTAAAATCCAGCGAAATTAAACCGTGTATATTTTAAAAGCCTGGGACGCGCACGACTCGAACATCGCGCATGGAACGTAGCTAACGTGTAACGTAGCGATCGCGAACACCGCGATACACGTATGAACGGTGTTCCACGTAAGACGATAAACAACACACCGAATACCAGAGGAATGGTAAATAACGTGAACGGCTAGGAAAGTGCAATTTGTAATTCACGTATCTTTCATCGTTTATTTACCAGTTATCGCTCAGTTCCTACAAGCAGCTTGTTCCCGGGCCACAACCACCCCCGTCGGCCGTCGGCACGTAACGAGCTCGAAACAGGGCACGCGGCTGTTGCTCGTGTGTTACGCCAACAAAACGTTACAACTGCCGCCTGCTACTCGAAAGCTTTTGCCACCTTATCCTCGTATTTACACCATTTCTTTGCCTATAAATTCAACCATTCACCATTATACGCTCGATATTGCGTATAAACGACGTTACGCTCTAATGATGTTACTGACCGATCGAACGCTAAATGCACTTATTTTCGGCAAAATTTGTCCTGATTTTCGTATTACGTTTTTCTTTACCAGAAGATCCGAAAGAGCGTACGTCTGTCGTTACTTTTCGATCGTGTTAGCGATAAAACTAAGTTAGGAACGAAAAGATGACTCCAACGGTGGTAAGGTGTCCCTCAGACAAGTTTTTAATTTCTTACGTTCAAGATGTTTCCTTTTGTTCGTTCTTTCGTTTCTTTCTTAAGCTTACATTGTACTAAAGATCGCGAGGGATACATCGCGAGTTAGTCGCGTGTACGTTCGACCGCTTTCGTTTCAGCACGTTGTCGTTTTATTGTTATCGATGGGTAGATTAGATCGGTAGTATGTAACCGAGTAACAGGGATAGTGGTGGATTAGATCGATCGCGAGACAAATTGCTCGTGTTTACCCTTATGTCTGTTCCAACGTGGAAAATAGGACTCGCATGATTTATGTTTGAAAAAATCTTCGTTGTTCGCAGGTCGATTTCAACGCATTTGGAGCACTTATTAGCCTGTGTTTAAAAAATGGATATTTTAACACCGGGGCAACTGTAATAGCAAACAGGATTTTGTAGAAAAGATTGCGAGCGTAAAGAGTCGAATTGTCTGTCTTCGCGTAATAAATTCTATGGTTTTATTTCGAACTACGTGGCTGTTTAAATTTTCGAGATAGTGGATGGAAAGTTAGCGTTGGAAATCCCGAAGAAGTAATGATTTAAAGCTTAAAAAAGCTGCCGCAGCCACGTCAGTTCCCAACTTTTTGTAATATATTTATCATCGCATTAACATTCTACGATAGGCGTGCGCTTAACCGAACTATAAATAAAGGCTAGAAAGAAGAGGAATTATGCACCGAGAGGCATTTAATTTTCACGGAAACTTCTTGTAGAGTTACGCACGCGAACGTGCATAAACGAAGTCGATTTTCAGAAAATCTGAAACTTCTCGCGAGATTTCAAACTTTTTCTCTATTCCGCTTATATCGTTAGCCTCGATGAAGTCACAAACAACGACAGAGATAGGAAATTTCGCTTCTCCAGTAGAATCTATTGTACACGATCGAAGATTACACGGGAAGAACGTTCAATATGTTTCGTTTCTTTTTCAAGAGAATTATATTCAATATTACGAAAATTGTCCTCCCATTTAGTTTCCAACGCGTACTTTCTCTTACTGAGATTAATTCCTTACGAAATTTTCCTAGTTTCGCGTCAGTTATTTTTCTATCTTCGAAGTGACAATTTGGCGATGACGCCAAAAGCGGATATTTTCCAAATCTCACCCACGTTTCACGTCGCTGCGTTACTTCACGAACGCATTGAATAAAACACGTAGAATTATAGCGAAAGCTACATCTCAGTAAGTACATCACGCTAAAACCGCTTCTTCCATATTTTTCTTCCATCTCATCACTAGCAGAGTAAACGATCCTAACTAATCAATTTAATCGGATTAAAGAGCGAAACTGAACCGTAGCGCGGTATCTCGTTGCTAATTCTTTCTCCGCGAGAGTGGCCATAAAACGATTCGAAACGTTAGTTCCAGATGAAAGTCGAGCAGGGTCAAGAGGATGCGTCGAAAGAAGACGGATTAAGTGTCAAGGGACGATTAATAATTCAAGAACGTTTTGTGGTTCATATCCTAATTATCGTAGAGCTGCACGGTAGCTAGTTGCACGTTCTTTGTAATGCCCCGCTCGCCTTATGAGCCTCGTACAACGCGTTCAAAGCGGCGCATACGATAGTATTGCCTTCCTAATGACGTAATATCGTGTACAACGCCCATCCATCCATTATGCGTCTGCTAGACCATATATATATATATATATATATATACATATATATGTACACAGTCACACACACACACACACGCAATATATACTGTGTATTCGTGTCGAAGGTGTTTGTGTATATGCACGGTTTATCGACGTGGAGAACCACCTGTGTGCGTCCCTGCTTCTGAAAATGATTTACCAAGACTACTTGAGAAAAAAGAGAATTATCCCGCAGAATTCGCTACTTGCTGCACGATTTAGAGGAATTTCTTCGCGTATCTCATCATCGGATACGTACGAAGACTATAGGAGAAGAACGCGAGAAGCGACATTTTCCAAAGTAGTTTTAAAATTCAATAGGTTGCTAATCGATCGATCGCACGTTACCAAGAAATTGTCCTCTTGTTCGATCTTCGAGTTGTTTAATTCGCGTGTTTTCTCATCATTTTGTAAACTTGTGAAATATCGTTTGTTGCGATACTAAAATTTAGAAATATCAAGATATCGTTTGTCTCGGTAATTATACCCTTGGTACTTACGAAATTCCAATGATCAATCAGCTATCTTTGAAACACGCTCGTAACTTCGAACCCGACGTAGATCGTATTCGTTCTCAATAATCTTCTATTAAAATTCTGCCGTATAATGATAAGGCGAGGCATTAAAATCAGAGAGTCAATAAAAATATAGTTATGTGTCTATCGTGTTGTTCGTCTGTGACTTGTACCGTACGTGTACCGCCACTGAGAAAAGTGTGCGAACGCTTAAAGGAGCCTTTTATGGTTATACAGCAGCAAGTATCTGGAACCACTTACATCTTAATGACGTAATTAAGTAGCGATTTCAAATGAAAAACGTAGTAGATAAAAGGCGAGTAGCTTCGAGGGGATATAATTTAAGACGACTAGTTTTTTTAAAGTAGTAGACGCGTAGAACACACGAAGGTCAAGCGTGTGTTTTTACATGGAATCGTACGTACCTACATTGTGTGCTTTATACAGGCTGGTTCGTACAATTGTTCGAGGTCATAATTCCGATATCAATGAAGTTAGAGAAAAATATGAAAGGAAGATGATGAATGGTTCAAAAAGCATTACGGTCGAAGGAAGACACTTCCTTCCTTTTTTCTTTTTTCTTCTTTTTTTTTAAAAAACATAATAATTATTGTTATTTCTGTATTTAGAGGTAGGATCACAATAGCTATTGTTTTATTCTTTGAATAAATCTATCACACCGTTCTCAGTCGAAAAACCTTTATTGAACTTTCTTACATGGACTAGAGATAAAAAAAAGAATATCTTAAATCTATCGATTATATCTAGAACTATCTTCTAGTTACTATTTATTGTAATTAGCGCATCTGCATATGGATGGCGAGCGAGAACTCGCGTTGTCACTTTCAACAATAATTTATTTTATTTCTATTCACTCTACGTGAGAAAATATTCGGGCGAAACGGTGAAAAAACGATTAGTCCGAGTGAAATTGAAATTTTGCGAAACATCTTATGCGAGTCTTATTGTCATTAATTTTACTAAATATAATACGTATATAAAGCTTATAAGAAGCGAGAAGATGACCGGAAGATAATAAAATTGAAATGAAAAATAAAGCTAGTTTAAAAAAATGCTATGATACTATTACTACTACGTGTGATTAGTGTAGAAGGTAGTATGTAATTTGCTCTATGCACTTGGAGAGGCATCGAAGTTTCGGTTATGGGGTAAATTGACGTGCGATTTGCTTACAGGAAAATTTGCGGTTTGCGAACAAATTCCTGTAGTCGTAGCTATACGCAAATTAGCGAGACTCGCGCCGGAATTGATCGTAGCTACGAAGGAAATTAGTACGACTTGTGGTCGTGCGAGTTGCGATCGCGGGGAAAGTAATACCGACTTGTGGTCAGTAAAAAATTAACGCTGCTAATGGTCACGTGAATTACAGTTGTAGGAGTATTAACGCGACCTGTGTTACAGCGAAATTTTATCAAATAAAACGAAAAAAAGGAGACATCGCGGTAAAGTTCACGCGATAACTTCAATTTTACACGAAAACAATTCAGCTACTGTAAAAGTAGTGGCAAGTATCTAATTGTAAGTATGTACCTAGATATTAACTTCGTTCACAATTATTATTTATAACATCTGTTAGTTAACTATTAGTTATATATATATGTACATAAAAATCGGCTAGAATTTTACAAGATAACGATTCAAAAAATATATTAGAAATTTTTAAAACTATTTGAAAGGGTTACACGCAAATTACGAATAAAGTAGAGAGTTCTGAGAAGTTTACCTGAATCTGAATCTGACCTGTAGTATCATGAACTGTACTATCAAAAAATGTAATGGTATAATTGTTAAAATTGTTTAAAACGGTAATCGTAAAATATGACGGATACAGACCAACAAGAACATAATTTTATTACACGTAATTGCTACGTTAACTTAACATTTGTACAATCTAACTTTGCAAACGGTAGTATACTTTCCATAGAATTTTAATAATTTTTGAATAATCTGCGCCAACTTTATACCGCGACACTGAAGAAAGAGGGACAACTGTCTTCACAATTACAGCGGCGTAAAAGACAATCTCACCTTCCATTTGCCAAACTCTAAACTTGGAGCAATCGAAAGCAAGATTTTTACTCTCGCGATACGTTCTTCTGTAGGGCAAGATATAAAGTAGATTATAAATATAAAGTAACGCTTCAAAGGATTTCTACGAAAAGGAGAGTCGTCATTCGCATTCCTCGAACAAAATACGACATCGGGTCGCAATGACAGCGACATCGCGGAAATTCAACGGCCTGGTCTTTGTTCGGAGCAAATCAGCCAAGCTCGACGTTGTGTTTCAGCTCGGAACGGTGACTTCGTCGCGAACCATTTCCGGCGGAGGAGAGAGCGTAGTAGCGGTTCCAGCTACTAGGGACACGCAATAAATTTGTGTACGGACGATGAGCGTGTGTAAATAGAAGCCCAGTGTGGTGGTATTGATTTCAGTGGTATTACTCGGCCGGTGGAGGGCGCTCAAAGATGGAGGAAGGTGGTTGAGTAGGATGGAGGAGAATGAAGTAGAGGAAGGAGGAGGAGGAGGAGGAGGAGGAGCAGGAGGAAGAGGAAGAAAACTAAGAGGTTGAGGAAAAGGGGTAGGGCGGAGGGTTAAAAGAGAAGGAGTAGAAGACGGAGAGAAAGGTAAAAGAAGGAGACGAAGGAGGTGGAGAGTGTCTTCCTCCCCTTAACCTGCTCGTTCTAGCGTTAAATATGATACAAATGTTATCATCCCTTCTATTCTGTCCTCCTTCCCCAATCCGCCCCTTGCGGCACGAACCACCAGCGACCACGATTCTCTTCTCTCTCTCCTGTCTTTGTTTCTCTCCTTCTCTCTCTCTCTCTCTCTCTCTCTCTCTCTCTCTCTCTCTCTCTCTCTCTCTATGTATATATATATGTATATGTATATGTATATATTCTCTTTGTTTCCCTTTCTCACCGTTTTCCTTCGTTTCTCCTTTCTTCCTTCGTCTATATATTCGTCTTCTTCCACGCTTTGCGATTCTCTTCGAAAAGATAGAGACGAGACAGAGACAGAAACAGAAGAGGTCTAACCTGAACCGCTTTCTCCGCCGCGCCGGCTTCTTCCCTCGTTTAACCCAGCATAGCGAGGATGACGGTATTAAGGGCAGCTCTATTATTCGACCACCCAACCACTCGACTCTTCGTCTCGAGAATCCTCGAATCCTTTTTTCCTTCCTCCCCAATCTCCCTTTTCCGCTTGCCCTTCCATCCCTCTCACCCGCTTCACTGTCTCTTTCACCCAACCCCTACGCGTTTCTCCTTTCTGCCCAACCCCTCTATACACTCACCACCTCTTCCTCTCTTACGTATACAATGTTCCGCGTATTTTTCCCTGGCGCTCACCTTCTCCTCCACCTCATCCCCTTCGGTTTACTCCAACTCCCGTCGCCCCATCCCGTAACCACTCTTCTCCTTTTGGGTCCAATGTAAACAAACGCACGAGCGCAAAAGAAGAATCGAAGGTTTTCCACCCATTCCCATTCTCTTCCTCTTTCCTCGTTTCTTCTTCTTTTTCCTTTGTTTGTTTCTTCTCTCTCGTTCCACTTCCATTGGTCAACCCGAGAAGTTTAGCGAAGTTAAACGATGGAACATGACCGGCCAACTGATGCGATCACTTTGACACGAGGGTATAAAATTAACTGGAGGAAAGGGTAGGTTAATTAGCTGCGAACAGTTGTTTGGCATTTAGTCCGCGATCGAATATAGAGTTTTGTATAGTTTTAAATTTCTCCTGCCTTTTCATTTAGAATTTGCGATTGTAGAATTTCCGATCTCGATCGTTTCGTTTCACTTGTCCGTTACTTTTGCTCTTCTTCCTCTTCTTATCTTTCTGTCAATAATCGATATAGAATTTTTATTCGACGTTAGAATCAGTAATTTTGCCAAATTCTCTTTCCTTTCGCGTACGACTGTTTGTTCGAGATCTTTGATTTTGACAAAAAAACGTAAAGGAAAAGAAGCGTTCTAATTTTATACGAAAAATATCACGATAAACAATTGCGACTTTCAAAGTCATTGATACTTTTCCCATTCATGATAAATGACAAAGATAAATTATCCTGTATATTACAACATTTATATTAGTATTTTAATCTCCACTTCTAGTCTAGCCGATCGTATTCAGAAAAAATTTCGAAAAATACAAAAAAGATCTTGCAGAGATCGCGATCAATGTAAAACCGAGGATTAACGCGCACCGATAATCTTTACAATTGACAAAGAGGTTCCTTGTTCTACTAGTCACGAATTAAAAAAGAAAAATGCTCAAAAACAGAGATATACGCTGTGTCTTTTATTAAATGTAACGGAGGGCGAATCTTCTTTTTGCAAATTTGGTTACGAAATTTTGATCGAAGGGTGCATTCGGAATGACCGGAAGCACGAGATACACCAACACCAGTAACACGACCAACGTGGAATTCGACGATCGAGAAGGTGGGTCGGTTCTTTAAAATTTGTAGACGAGTTTCTCTGCTCGAGCAACCAGGATTGACCCTTCTCTCTGGCTCCCTTTTCCCGGATCCGATTCTTAAGGAAACGCGAACGAGCAAAACAAGCGACGAAAAGTTTCTCAACGGTCGGCCATTCTTTCTCCCCCTATCTCTGCATTTACCCGCGTTAACTTTGCCGAAGTCAAGGCAGTGACTGTGTTCAAAGTACCGGCCGCTCGCGATGCCTCTTTGGGTTATTCGATCGATCGTTTTGATCAGCGAGCACCGAGCGACAACAACGTTATCGCGTTATTTCTGACCTTTCGAGTTACAGCTTTCAGAAAGAAAAAATATTTTGGAAAGTAAATTTGATTTCCGACTTGTCGTACAATCTAGTTCGCCGTAGAAAATTTATTAAAAGTGCAGCTTGTAATGCTTTTGATAGAAACGTTGTTAATCGATATCGAAATTCTACAGGGATTCCGTCCAATTCGTTAAAAGACTATTCGCAAAGTTGATACGACGATGTTTATAGATGAGAAATCGATAAAGAAAATTTGTAAAAATGTTCGTTGCTATCAGAAGATGAATTACGCGGTTGTTGAAAAGTTGCATCGAAATTAAAGAAAAATGTCGATGGGGTTGAATACTTTTAAAGCTTTGATTTTTTCCAACGATATATCACAGTATATAGGAGGGGTGGAGCGGTAGTCGTAGCACAATGGAGCGTGGGGTGAGACTACGTGGAAAAATAAGTCGAAAATGCATAATACAAATTTTCCGCGTGACGCTTCGTTTCTGAGAAAGTCGAGTTAAAAATTTGTCAAGTATACGTTGACTCGACTAAGTACCAACTGGTTATGAACGAACAATCAGCAGCAGGTTATTATATATGCGAAAATAAATAAAGAATGTAAAATAAAATTTTCCCGTTGAAAGCCTCATTTTCAAAGAAATAAAGTTTAAACGTGTTTAATTAAAAACGAACCGGTCTGGCGTGTACACGTGTGCGCACCATACATTTTTAGATCTATTTTTCTAAAAAATGAAGCATCTTCTGAACAATTTTTATTCTACATTTTGCCTTGTTCCCAAATTTTGTTTATTTACTCTCTCGATTATTTACACTCGTTAAGTGTGGAATTAGTGGAATTCAAGTATATTTGTCAAATCTTCAAAGTAGATTTTTTCGAGAACGAAGCCTCAGACGAAGAAACGTTGTACCAAATTTTTTTCTTCTTCTTTCACGTATCAATCATCCCCTGCTCGGTTGTACTATGATTACCGCTCCACCCTGTATTTATTAATCTAACGGACTATTATTTAAAGAAAGCTAATTATAATTAGTTTCAAGAACCAGCCAATTGTCAAATTTATCGAGCTTCGGTTCAGCACGTAACTTGCAGAATAGTTTTAAAAAACGAGATATCTTTTTATACGACGTTAAGATCAAATTTTTTGAATACCAGGAATATCTAATATAAAAAGAAAACGTGTAAATTATAGATAGGACAAATCCGAAAAAAATATCATAGATACGTAAGATCCGTTATTGTTAAGAAACTGCTGTTTTATTTCGGTTCGTAGCTGATTCGTAGTTTGACGCAGGAAGTTGGAATGTTATTTCCTTTGCACAACCGTCTCGAGTAAATGGTTCTTTTACCATTTATAATATTCTGTTTGCACATGTTGTTAAAATTTCTCCTTAGCTACTGCTGGAAGCGACTGCTGGTTGCGCTCGAGTCAAATTAAATTTGATGACATATTCACAATGTTCACGGTACACTGTACCATATCCCTCACCATCTACTACAAAGTGTACCTACCATTCGCTTGTAATAGTTCGCGTTCAAGTTAGCTTTGTAAGCAATGGGAAACTTTATCAAACAGATTGCTGATATCGTGTCTACGTAAAAATTCTACGACTACGATGCTATACAATCTTTTTTCACCGAACGTTGAACGATGTAATTTTACCAAGTTGAAAACAAATAAACTGTTGTACACGTACGTTATCGATTACAAATATTAGGGCTTCTGTTCGTCGCATTTATTTGAAAATTTGAACAAACTCAAAATATAATACGAACCGGGAACTGAAAAGCTGACTGGCTGCAACAGGTGATTGTCAACGAATCTACAATTTTAGATAATCAGAAAATAGATAATCAAATGTAAGTGCTGCATCAATTTCGCTCGATTACTTTTCACTTGTGTCGCGTGATTTCTTCCTTAACGCCGTAAGTATCGTCTTTTTTTCTTTCTGTTTTCTTTTTTTCGAAATAATTTCACAGACAGGCGATTGATGTGTAAAAGCGGTGACGAAGAAGTCGATTAAATAATTGTGAACGATAAATACGACTACTGTAAAATACACATGAGAAGGAAAAATGAGTAAATTACTTCAAATTCGCTCGTGGATCGTAGAGTAAATTTTATAGTTGTGACGTATCAGGGTACCGCGAATTTTACATGTAAAGCATCAGCTTTGAACATAAATTCATCAAATTGACGGTTATTATCTTCCTTCGTCACGCAAATAGAATACAATTTAACGTTTCGAAGGTTGTTAACAGGTGAAAGCCGCAAAGAATTCCAACTTCTGTAGAATCGTAGAATCGATGGGTTTGTAACAGGATAGTCAATCGACTAACTAGAAAATAAAAACAACGAAAAGCGTTTGATTTGTATCGCATGTGTAATTGTTCGTAGATTAGGTTCTGTACATACAAAGGTGACAACGTTGATATCGTTAAATCAGAATTTAGTATTAAAATATGAAATTTAACTAAAGTAGCTTTTACCAATTTTGTCATATTCGATCATAGCACATTTTGTTCACGTTTTCTACCGCATTCGTTCTAATAAGTCAGGTTCAAGATAAAAATCGGATGATTCCGCAGAATAAATTCAGATTTTTGGTAGACTTCTTGCACAGTGTAAAGTAATTTCTTGCTTAGTTCGCCTCAAACCTTCTCGATCGGAATTAATTAAATCGTAACAAATCATGGCTCTCGACGAGTAATTGGGCAGCTTTCTACATCTTCGTAGAACTACAGTTATTCCATAAAACAATTCGTATAAATGCGTACACATTTATACCATGTATGGTAAATGTACACGTGTATTTTTTAATTGATCAATCGAATTTTGAACTTTACGAGCCATCACGATTATTAACACGTCAGTCACCACGTCGCACATATCTATGTGACGGGTATACTTCCGTGAGGGCCCCGTCACCAAAGTATGGTGATGCTCTTCTTGTTCGAGTTAATTAAATGTACGATATTATATATAGGATATACAACATCAAAATATTGAAAACTCATTATACCATACTTTTTATTAATTTATATTCTGGATAATATATTATATTATTCTATATCGCATGGTATTCGTTAAAACATTTCAAACACATTTGAGGTGATTTTAAGCATTTCGGAAAATAGTCGTAGACTTCGTCATCGCTACTTTCCTCACTTTCAAATATATTTTCACGCTGTTCACTGAACATTTTGAGGATGAAAAAATCACTGATGTACGTCTCGCAAGTATGCTTCTCGACTAAATGAAAGATCTGAGACATCTGCCACGAGATCCTTCGGAATACTCTAGCTGGAAAGCTTATCGCTTTCTCCATTTCGGAAATAAATAATTTTTTCTTTACAACGAATCGAAGGCGACGAACGATGAATTCCTGCTTGTCGCTCTATTTACATTCTGCGTATTGGCGGTCGCATTTGGGCCTCGCAGGAAAATTAGCCGAATCACGTTGAGCGACGAACGTGTTAACCGAACGTAGCTAACATTTAAAGAAATTAAAAGCGATTCAAATTAAAGTTTATTTTATTTACTGATCCTTTTTCCCGCCAAACTTCCGAATCGTTAACTTGTCGCTCTTCTGTAACTCTTGCAACTAATTTCCAGGAACTTTTCCCCATCATCGTAAAGATTCATTCCGATCTGCTACAACGCACGAATACAAAATTTCGATCGACCAGTAGTTTCTCTAATAATGTGGATCAATCGTTAGCTCTTGCACGAGACCAATGTGATTATCCTTAATACCCGCATGGACGAAGATATATACGAATACGTATCTCTAAATGACAGTAATACAGGCGTTAAACTCGCTCCACTTTCCATCTAACCACGTTCGATGACTCACACAGATCAGCTTATTCATCCTTTCCGCCTCGATTGAAGCGACGATCGATCCTATCCGTCATATAATCATCGCAGCCACCCTGAAGATGGTCAAGAGAAGGGCCCCTGCTGCAAGATTAATCCCACCCAGAAACCACTTTACTCGATACTTAATAATACCGCAGCCACGAGCTCGTTTCTCGGACGAAATTAAAAGGGAAACATTGAAAAGGCAACACAGATCGATAAGTAACACTGCGCTTTTTTCTACCGGCGGAAAGAGGGGCGAGAGAAACGTTGTCGAGGGGTTGGGCACGGTTAGTATCGTAGGTCTTGCAATTTTTACGAGACAACTGCTTTCGCGTCTTGCACCGTGAACACGACTGGATACGTATTAAAGCTATTATCCTTGACGGAATGGAAGGAGTGAGAATGGAATAAAACTGACATTCGCGTAAAATCGAAACGTTTCTGTGCCGTTTTATCGAGAGAAATGGGGTAGGTTAGAGTGGGAACAATGCAACGAATGAAAAAGATGATCTTTTCTTTTTTATTGTGGTATTACAGTAAGCAAAGAACGAAGAAGAAGAGAGAATGGTTGGAGGGTGCAAATGAATTATAGAATATTAAGCGAGATTATGGTTAGCTAGTTTGACGAGTAAAATAGTAAAATAGTTTGAAATATTGCGGTTGATCGATAAGCGCGAATAAACGAAAGACGACGAACTTAAGCTCTTGAATTAAATAGGAATTTGGAAATAATTTTTCCAATTGCAAGATCGTTTCCTGGGTTAATTAAATAAAAGTAGAAATGGGACGAGAGGATATAAATGTAGGATAAAGAATCGAAAATAAGTATCCGGCATTCGAATCCTGAACGAAGAGGGAATAAATTCGAATCCTCGTAGAAATTTTTCTATCAAAATAAATCGAGAGCTGAAAGCGAGTTGGCGAGGTAAAAAGCGATTTATCTATGATCGAAGATACCGATTGGTGGTTAAGAGTTCTTGTAAAAAGAAATTCAAGTCGATCTTTTCGTTTATATCGAGAAGAGACTCGCGCATGACGTCAAACATTCGTAAATATAAAAGCAGATTTTACGTCGGAGAAAATTGACTTTGTAATTTACGTCGATTATACAATTTTTACTCCTCTCTATGAAAACTACGAGTGTCCTAAAACCTTCATTTCCAGCAATTCATGAAATAATTGATCGTCCAATTGGATTCTTCTCATAAATATTTATTTCCAAGGATTCTGAACATTTGTACACAAATGGCAGTAAAGTTTCCCGTGGATGTACAGAGTGTGCCAATTCTCTTCCACGAAACAGTGTTAACATATCTTATATAAATCTCTAATTATAAAGTAGAAAGAAAATTCATATAAAAGACAACGATAGATGCTTCGTTAAATAGTAATAACAAAAGTACATGTAGCTCGGAATTAGAACTTCTTGTAATAACCGTAGGCTGCAAACGTTCGTGCAATTTCGTATCTTTACGAACATAAACAAACGAATGGAACTTAAACGCAAATTCGTTTCATCCACCAGCACCTACTTTCTTCAATCTGAATGTTTCATATAGCTGTACGTTCTTGAACCTTCGAATCTTTCACAAACGCATGAACGTTCGTCCAACGTCCAGCCGTTTCTAGGCACAAACATATTTCAGTTTCGTATAATACGAGACCAAGTGGCCAGAAATGTATCTGGCAGTCTGTTTGCAGTTCATCCATAGCGATCATCCAGTACGATATAAGTCGTAGTCTGAGAATGAAAAGGCGCTCGTTCCAATCGCAATCTCTCCTTATAACGGAACAGTGAAAAAATATTACGGATGCTCCGTGTAGCCAATACGACTTTTGAGCGCAGTAATGGAGACCGCGATCGATAGTTCGTGAAACGATGGAATTTAACTATCTCGAAGCGGATAGAGAGCACAGAAAGAGAGAAAGAGAGAGAGAGAGTGAGAGGGAGGGGGAGAAAGAGGAAAAATCAGGTGGCGGGGGAGAGGTAATGCGGCGCTCGGGCCGCGTCTTCGAACGTATCGTGCTCCGGAAAATGGATTTTTACGGAGGGAAAATGTGGCACGTATCTGGAAAGGGATCGCCGAGGTAGTCGCGTAAAAAAGATTTCGCCGCGACCGAGTGTATCGTTGAGAAATGGAACGATAATCTACAGTGAAACTTCGCCGTTCATAGGATTTCTATTTTCGCGATCAACCGCTTGTATTCGGATTTCGCATTGGGGAATCGAGGCGACGAAGAGGTCGCGTGTTTGGAGACGAAGGTAAAAGCGAGAGGCTGAGAAAAATTACGCTCGTTTAATATTCTAAATTTTTTGAGATAACAAAGCGTTAGACGGTGACATGGAGGAATAGTGGAAAGTATTTTCGATTTGAAATTAGGTAGATAGTAATCCTGTTGGTTAGCGATCAAGTGTTTTAAGTATAGAGGATTAGTCAGTTTTAAAGAGCCGGAGGATTCTTATCACGGGATTTAGAGAAGTTAAGGGAAAACTGAAAATTCTTATTATTTCGCAGAGTACATACATGTTTCAAAGAAATCTTTTTCGTTTAATAGGAATTAAAATATCTTGAAGAACGAACTTTTAAAAGTCAATCCACTCTAAAGGTTAATATATCTCATTTCTCAGCTACGTTTCGTTCGATTTTTATTCGTGAGAATTAAAAATGAAGGAATTAAGATAATAATGGAAGCAGCGCTATTGGATATTAATTTCAGTTACATGCATACGTATCGCTATTTCACGAGAATTAGCGCATTAAATTTATAATCCTCCGGTTCGTAGTAGATCACCTTTTAATCATTTAGCCCCGATTTCGCTTTTATCGTTGTGTTTTCTTTCGAATTAAAATATGTAAATGTTTTATTCCTTTTGGTAGAACCCGTTAATGTATAAAGTTCTTGTAAACATCTAAGCAAATCTGCCCAGAAATATACAGAATGTAGGAAAAGATATTCAAAGATACATATGTAGATATTCGTTAAAATTCTACTCTTCTTCGTTAACCCAGAAAAAGTTTCTTCCGCAGCCAACCTAGCAATCAAGACCCGTGTAAACCTTCTTTCCTGCAGTCGAATTATCAAGCTTTTATCCAGTCTACCGACATTTCTCGCTGGAAAAAAGGACCTGCACGAGATATTTCGCAGAACGCAGACTTTCGGCAGGTAACGTAATACGATTTAGAGCGCAAGAACGAGTGGCTCTGTCGGGAAGAAATTGTAAGAAACAAACAAACAAACAAATAAACAAACAAACGGACACAGACGTTAGAAAAGAGAAAGAGGCAAGGCGGTAAAGAGGAGGAAAATGAAAGAAAGAAGGGAGAATGAAAACGAAAAAAGAATAACGGGGAAGAAAAAAATTTGCAACAGCTCGAATCTTCTTCGGTCTCGTTGGACTTTAATCGCGAGCTCCGCTCGATGCAAACTAAAAATTCACCTTGCACTTTTCGACCCGCCACGAGAAACCTGCCGCTCCTCCCTCTTTCTCCCCTGTTTCGTTTCACCTCTATCTCTTTTTCTTCTTTGTTTGCTGTTTCCTTCTCTCGCTTCCACCCACTTTCTCATATTCCTCTGCGACGAGCAACGACGACCAGCAAAAACGTATTAAAGCGTTTTTCCAGTGGACGGGGAAAGCAGAGGGTGAGAGGAAGGGAGAAAAAGAGAGAGAAAGTGGAAATGGGATGAGAGTCGGTGAACACGATTGGACAGAAACAGAGAAACAGAAGAAAGAGGCAGACACGTTGACGGGAAACGGGAACCTGGGAAGTTGAGTTGGCTCCGGGAAAAATGGTCGTCGTAGGACAGCAGGAGAAAATAAAGGGGAAAACGGTTCGTATGAAAATGTAATTAGGGGAAGCGTGGAAGCTCGGCTCATTGCGGCCTCGACCCTTTTACTTCGCCACCTTCTCTTTCGCTCGTACCCTCCGCTTTTCAACTCCCTCTCACTCTTCCTTCCCGCTTCGACCAAGCTCCTTCTCTTCTATCTCTCTATCTAGCTATGCCCTCCTTCCGTTCCGCGGCATTCCTCCTGTTGCCACCGACATAATTTGTTAACCGTGAAGCGTCCAACGATCGCGAAATCCACTGCCACCTTGTATATTTTTAATCGATACGCCTTGTGTAACGGGAACGCACGTTTTTTTCCTATGCCAAGGGATTCAGAACTTCTTCATCGGTATTTTATCGTGCTTTTTTATGTGGCGTAGACGTTGTTCTTGTTTGCTTGTCGTTTGTGCTTTCTCCTTTTTTCGTGTAAATTGTCATTTATACTTTTTTTTTTTTTTGTATCTTTTTCTATATACTCGTGTAAATACGTATAATAAACTACATACGTTTATACGCTTTCCTCTCAAAATTCTTCACGATACGCGTCGAACAAACTCGGAATACAATAGTCGATTACGTTGCTAAACATTTGAAATCCAAAAAATCGTTGTTGTTCCTACTTGTGTGCCTGATAAATCCTGATCTGTCAGATCGTTTCACCGTATATTTACAACTCCTTAAAAGTTATTCGAAATATGTTCGAAAGAGCACGATCCGACGTACGCGTATACGTAGAATCGAATAATCGATCGAAAAAGATCGCCGCGATAAGTAGCGAGCTTCTTCGCTCCTGTTCGCTTTTTAGCAATTTCGACAGATGGACAAAATTCGGTCCAAAATCGGTCAAACGCAGGTTACCTTTCGAAACGTGCTATAAATTCATAGCCGATTAATACTCGTATGCGTAGATGCGAAACTCGTGCGTTTCTGCTTGCCGCGATCCGATTCAATTGTACTCCTAGATCATAAAAATTCACGAGATCCTTCCGTTTCCCTACTCTTCCACGCTTATGCCACACGACAAACCGCGGCTCATCGGATCATCAGAAAAGATACGCTCCCTTTCTTCCTGTTTTAAAGAGCAATCGGACTATCGGCCACGTAGCTCGTGCTTGTTATTCCATTTCTTTCAATAACAGACACGCGCGACCACCACTACCGTTTGCAATTTGCATTTCATTACGCGAAGGCCAAGTCGGCAACTTTTATCATCGGTTTACTTTGGGAACCGGCTGCGTTCATCCGCCAGCCGAGAATTATTATTCGCGGCATCGGGGGTGCTTCGGAGTTAGTTTCTTCGCGTCTCTATGCTTTACACGTGTAACCGGGTGGTCGGTCAGGGGGTGGCGGACGAGCGCAAGGGATGGAAAAACTCGCGCCACCGGAACGAACGACAACTACGACGACGAGGGGGGAAAAGGTTTCGGGTGGAAGTGTCTTTGCAATTTAACTTTTACGACGCGCCCTGTCATTTCTATTCAGGCTTCTGCAACGGAATGCAACCATCTCCTCCTTCGTTCCTGTCCACCCTCACTAGCCCCGTATCCCGATCTCCGTTACACCGACATCAAACGTGTCTTCTAGTCGGCGAACGGGATAACTTGCGACGATTGTTCGACGCTCGCTGCTTTTTATAGTCGGATGCTGAATTTTCTGACGGGGAATGACTAACGCGATTTGTAAGCCAAACGATGGGGTCGAGACCCCTTAAGGAGGTTCGTTGGTCGAGTTTTTCTTGAGATTCGATCGACGAACGTATTTCGATGCCGATGGCTGTTGATTTACGGCTGATAAACGGGATATATCGGCTATTGTTTGGAGCTGGCACGACAGAAGCACAGGTAGACAACCGAGCGGATGGCTGAGATAAGGAAGCAGTTCCACTGTCGTAGTAGCTTCGGTAGACCAATAAAAACTAGCTTAAAATCGATCAAAAAGGAGTTATTTTTTTCAAACGGGCTATAAATCCAAAGTCGATTAATATTCGTAATGATAAACTTTTCATTTCTTGAACGCGAGACAATCTCTTTTTCTCTTTTAATAAATATTATACGATTCGAACCCATCGAATTTTCCATCCTCACCCTTCATGGGGTGGGACGTTATGGAGAGTCTACAGTTACAATATCGTTCCTTTATATGAATAATCGAATAGAATCTTTCGTGCAACACATGCAATAACGTGTAGTATGTAACTTGTTTATAATTTTTAACTCGTTAATTCACTGGTATTCTTAGTTACCAGATCATTATGAAAAAGTACCTTGGTATCGACAATGAAGCACAAACACGACGAAATATGCACATTGAATTGTTCCCTTAACGGACACTTTTTTGAAAGCGATCGATTAATTCGACACGTTCGTGTTCGCTTAAGACCAGTTTCCAATTTCGAAGGTATCTTCGACATTGACTCGATGCTATCGCGATCTGACATAGAAGTAACAAAACGCTAGGAAACGGGCTGCGTACCGAGTGCCGAGACTTTTCGGGCAAACTAGTACATTTATTCACAGTGAATTCGTTCGAATCCAACCATCTTCTATTTCTTTCACCGACGCTTCTTCAAGAAAGATCGTTCGGTGGAAGACAGACAAGTTCCATCCGTTCACAGGCGAACGCATGCATCCACTACTTCCACGTTTCTGCCTTTTTTTTACTTCGTGTTCCACTTTTTCCCCATTTTTACAGCTTCCGTTCGCGGATCTCTTATACTTTGCGAATCTCTTTCTTCGCGTTGCACCAAAGACACTTGGAGAAAGTTCGGTAAGCTCGAAGAATCATTAGGAAATTATCAGGATATTTGAGAATTACTTAAAACGTTAAATTATAAAAATTAGCTATCATCTTCCTTGTCTATATAAAACGCGTCTTTCGATCGCTATTTTAGTCAATTTCGACATCCGCGTTACAATTTCATCTTTTAACGTAACATAGATTTACGTCTTAACACTACAACTATCGATAGTTAACGCGAAGCTATTTCTACCAAAACCAATGAAAATGACTGGTCTCTAAAAAATACGTAATAATAGAATATTTTTATATTCATTGATTTGTTACTTTCTTACAGAAAGAGTTCCATGTTATGTAGTATATTTTTGGTGTTATTAACCCATCTGGGACCACGATCCTTAAACGAGAGTTGACACATTTATAAAATTGTAGAACCAGCCATTTTGACTGTGTGGTATTTCTAGTGTTAGCATCTAGCGATCGATCCGGAATTTTCCTGATAACTGATATCGTCACATCGAATGATATGCAGTAAAAATTATAAAAACGTGTGGCAAGTTGTACAAAACGAGGAAACTGGTTAATTGGGGTTCGATAAACAGATCGCAGGACCCTTTTACACTTTGACAAGTATCGATCATTTTGACTGGTATTGGTATAAGTAGCCTTGCTACAAAATTAATTTGAGTTTGAATACATAAAAAATAAAAGAAAATTTATTGTATTATTCTTTTAGTTATCGTTGCGAAAGTCGTTACATCATCGCGGGAAAAATATAACACGAAGTAGGAATTTTAAAAGAAAATTGTAAAACCGATCAGTTTGATTGGTATGGTAGTGTTAGTGTTAATTATAGAGTTTTAGTGCGTTCTACTTAATTCGCGTCAAAAGCAGCTGAAACAAGAAAAAAGACAGAAGCGAGAGAAAGACAAAGCGGAAACGATCGAGGTTTGCTTTGCAGCTTCGTGTAAATCATGTCACGGCTCTACACAACGAACGAAAATTTACAAACTCCTTCGACCATACTTGCCGCGGGGAATTCCATTTGTTTCGAAAGCACGCGCGGACGTTTTACTTTGACGCGCGAGCACGTGCCGCCTACGCTCAATTAGAGTACGCATTAAAGCGCCACGAATTCCAGCGATTAACTGTACCAAATAAATAGCCTCTTCTTTTTCTTCGCAGCCGCTCCTTTTTTTCTTTATATTCGCTCCGAGCAATTAAGAGGATCGCTTATTCAAATGGCTCGTGGTATCGTTCGCGGTTCCATTATTAAGGGTTTTGCGTGTCGTTACTAAATTTTGTAGGATGTAAAATCAAAAACGAGTAGAACGCGGATTTCTAGGCGAATTGATATTTTCGTCGATACAAGAAGAAAAGGGATATTAACCAGAGGCTTATTTCGCTCGCATATATTATAGCAATTTTTAACGTTTAATATAATTTACGTCCGATGTTTCGTATTTTTACGTGCATTTTTAGATCTTTAAATTTCTCATGTTTGTAGAAAGCTGCAATTTCATAATAAAAAAAAATATGTACGTTCTCACGTAGAGACTATGTTTATTAATAGAAAATGAAACGTCTTTCGCGTAATAACGTGTTATAGATCGATTGACAATTAATTTTATAAACGTTTTTATTTGCAAAGCTTTAAGATATGCGAGCTTTCAACAGCATGTAACGTTCTTTGATTAAATGGAATTTCAAATCGTCGCAAAGATGCGCATTAAGAGACTGGAAAACTTGGAAAAATTAAACTGACAAGATAACTATATCTCTCGAAAGATAGTCAGAAATGTATATAAACCAAAGATGCGATATACGGCTTGTTTATCGAAAATTCACTGAGTAAGGTAATTATATTAAGTAAAGTGTTCGAATTTGGAAGATTCACAGAGACAATTACCTTTTCTAACATTCTCGTGTCCGATAACAAAATGCTAGTCAATAACGTACTACGATATTCTATTCGTGTTGTACAATTTTATGAAAGCCCGCGATATACTCTATATTTTTTACATTTTAACAGATGAAAGAATAAATATTTGAAGATAGGGATGAGGTATGTGAATGAAAGCGATCGGTGTTTATAAAATGGTAATTCTCTTATGACGCGTGGGATTTTAGAAACACACAAAATCGATTCGAAAGCTGTTCGATAGGCGATCAAACTGGACTCGCGCAAAGGCGAAGAAGATTAACGAATCGCGCGTTATTGGCCGACTTGTCGCAATAGAATTCTATATACAGTCATTTAGCAAAATCATCGAACACCATGTAAAGAAGATATCTTTACCGCGACGAAATACTTTTATTAAAACGAAATTTCGCCGCAAAGTTAATGTTTTTGTCGTGTCAAAACGACAAGAAGCTACTTTCTTATTGCTTTATTTGCTAAGAAATAGATATATCGTTTTCTACACCTTGTTACAAAATATATACAAAGAATTTTACGATTAACCGTCCGTAGTCGAAAAACAACGATCCGTTGATCCGACACACGGAATATGGAATCTTGCGTGCGAAATCTATCCATTTCGAACAATAGCCAATCTGCGCGCGAATCTACGAAGCGTGCTAATCAAAGCATCGTAAAGCCTTTCGTTAAAAGCTGCGATCGAGCCAGCTTTCGTTACGGGTGGCGAGAGACGCAAACATTATTCACAATTATCCTTTCCTCGCAACAACGAAAAGGTGGGTGGAGAACCGAGGAAACCGAACGACAACAGGCCACGAAGGAACACGACTACGAAGGCTGCGATCCTCGTTTTCAAACGGTTTCGTGACAAAGCACTCGCCTAGCGAGAGAGACGATCCTACCCACCTCCGTTCGTCGTCGTTCGCCGCCCTTAAACAGCCCTTTGCTGGCGCGCGGGTGCAAGTATCCACGCGACGCGCGTCGCAAAAAGCGAAAGAAGCATTCTCGAAAGGTGCGACACGGTACGCTTGTGTACCGTGGCCTGAAGAAGTGGGAATGCCGTGGGCAAGGAATCCGGCAGGGTGAGCGCGAAAGAATCAAGGTAAAAGGGGAGAGGGTGCGAACGGACGAGACTTTGGGGTGGGTAGACGAAGCACGCGCAGGGATATGAAGAGGAAACGTAAGGATGACTAAAGCGCGTGGAACGGAGACGGAGAGACGCGGCGTGGCGCGGAAAAGAAGCGCGGCCACACAGAGTGTGTTCGGGAGAAAGGGATGGTACAAACGGAGATAGAGAAAAAGAAACAGAAGGGAGAAAAGAGAAAAAGAGAGAGACAGTGTGCCAAAGCGCGGAATGCAGTAAGAGAGATGGACGAGAAAGAGAGAGAAAGAGAGAGAGAGAGAGAGAGAGAGAGAAGGTGGTTGGGTAGGGTGAGCTGACAGGAGGCGTTAGCTTGGGATACGCGGACCCGTCATACAATAAATACGATATTTGCACCCCACCCACCGTGGAATAGAAGAGCGAGGTGGTGGCTTGGTGCAGCCAGGCTTTGGCTCCGACACTAGAGGACGAGGGCGGCTGTGGCGTTCAGGGTGGCAAAGCGGGAGGTCTACGCCGCGGGGTTAGCGGGGAGGGAACAGGGTAGGTTTAGAGGATGCGGGTGGGTGGCGAAACGTTGGTCGGTCGAAGGGATGAGGAGGTGGCGCGGAGGGCGGGTGGGCGGTCTGTACGATGGTATAGATTTTTATGTCTGCGAGAAATACAAAATGATGGATATAAACCTTCCTCGCCTCGCCGCCATCCTGCACCTCTTCCTCCTCCACCGTCATCACCCCTCCTATCCGCTCCGTTACTCTCTCTTCTTCGCAGCCGCGCTTTCGCGTATCTCACTTTCTCGCTCTTCCTCCGCTCCCTTTCTCCCTTTCTCCAACGCTTTCACCATCGTACACCCTCTCACGAATAGGACGTACACAGTTTACCCGGTGCACAGCGACGTTGATCTCCGCAAGAGCACACCTCTCTGTGTGCGCGTGTACAGGGTGTGCCGTTTGTAGACCAATCATCGTGCAAATGGCGAAACGCTTAATCGTTTAGATCGCGTTTAAGAAACGGGGATACGCAGAAAGGATGTCGTACCGCTTCTCGTATTTACCTCGACCGTCTTTCTCCGATGTTTCGTCCGACGGGTATCGGGGATAATCTCTCGAGACGTTATCGCGTGAAACAAAATTTCGCTATTGTCGTTTCAAGAAACTTTCAAACCCACGTTCGAACGTGCTCGAGCAAGAAATCGTTGTTCCTATCGTTCAGACAAATATTCCTATTACCTCGTATTCGCCGCAAAATATCCCCTACGCGATACGGTAAGAGCGACACTTGCCCGAAATAATTACCCGATCCATATAGATCCGATAATCGCAAATCCGAGCGTCCACCCTATACGCAACGCGATAATATCCTTTCGATTTCCACGAAGGCGAACGAAGCGCGTAGACGAGGCAAACCTCGAAGAAAAAAAAAAAGAAGAAAAAAAAACAGTGTCTGTAACGAAAGGGGGACTCGATTTAAAAAGCGGTCTAACACGCGTGACCGGTCATCCCCTCGAAGCCAATGAAGTCTCCTTCGGAAGCATTCTCGGGCTGCGCGCCACCTCCTGCCCATTATCCCCGCGGAAGACGCAGCCGTTCACACATTAAAACGGAACACCCCGTATAAACGTGCACACAGGCGAATATACGTTTCACACGAACACGCGGCAACCTCACCTCGCTTACAGAAAAGGGGGTGGGGAGTCTCTTTCCGGCTGGCGCTCACGTTTCCCCACACCAGCCGCTCGACCCACACCCCCGTGGGCTACCCAGGCCCCGAGAGCAACCTCGAACCTAACCTACCCCCCTACCCTTCACCCCCTGCATCCTCATCCTCCTCGTTCGCCTCCTTTACCGCTCCCGCCGCACGCCCAGCTTCCATCTAACCCTCCTTCCCATCCTTCTCTTCCTCCGTCTCCTCCACCTCATCCTCCTCTCTCCACCACAGCCGCTGTACCGCGACCCTCTACGGAAGCTCAGAGCGAATGTTTTGTCATCATACCGCCCTGCCAGGGCGCCAGCAGCCCCTCTTTCCACCGATTCCCCTTGCTCTCGGATCCCGTCAGTCGTCCCACAGGCCACTCACCCCCGCTAGGCATCTCTCTGCCCCCAAGGCCCCACGGCAGATACACTTGCGACCACGTACACACCTCGAATTTCCGCTTTAGCTATCCCAACTGTTTCGTGCGTGTACGCACCCACGTATATCTCTTTTACGCACGTGTTTGTATCTCGCGTATACGCGTTCTAGGTACGGACACGCGTATACGTATACGCACATACGTATACGCACATACATGCACGAGATCGTATGTACGGAGTACGCGGACTTACGGAAAAGTAAGCTGGAAGCCAGCAATACGTACATACGTTGTACATCCCTTGCCTGGTACGACCACGCGATGCGTAGGTAGATTCTAGAAGCGAAAGCCTGCCTGGTGCAAGCAGAGATACCAGTGTGTGTTCGCGTATGCGCCTACGCTAAGTGCACACTACCACCGATATACAGCGAACCAAACGGATAGGTGAGTAGTGGTGCGAGCGTAAGCGCGTGGAGAGCTGCTGGTTACCTGTGCCCGGCGCTCTGTGGGCCAACGTGTTTGCCCTTTTCTATCGTGCTTTCAGGGGTGACCGGCGACGCCGCTCGTCACGGCGCACGGTTTCGAAAAGCGTCGAGGACGGTCCGGTTCTCTCTTTCCTTTTCGTTCTGCTATCCAGCTATCCTTCTCTCGCGTTCTCTTTGTCCTGCGACTTCGACAGAACACCGGGAGGTACGAGGGGTGGTATTCTTTTTTTTTCCTTCGCCTCTGTGCCACCACCCACCCTACACCCCAACCACCACGGGTATTCTCTCTCTTCCCTCCCCGTTCCTCTCAGCCATCTCTCCTCCTCTACCTCCTCGCTCTCGTTCGGTCGTCGGTTTCTTTTTTTTCCCTCTCTTTCCACCTCTCTCTTTCGCTTCCTTCTTTTTCTGTCTTTTTTTCGAATGAACGCTCGCGCGTGCACCGGCAGGTGCACAGAGAGGCCAGCTAGATGGGCTTCGGCGTTGATAGGAGATGCTACGAGGATGGTGGAACAGAGAGCCAGAGGAGAGGTGGGGCCGAGAGTTTTTTTCGAAAGGTATCTCCGATAGTAGTAGACTTTCGAACGAGCACTCCGGGCTCTCTCTCTCTCTCTCTTTCTCTCTCTGTCTCTCTCTCTGTCGTGTTCGTGTGCCCACGGGCCCGCCTGTATAAATACGCGTGTGTATGTACACGGTTCCGGGGGCGAGCAGAGAGACAGGCGCTTTACACGGCCGCAGAAGTATGGAGCGGCGCGGGCGGGGTGACGCTGATTGGTACTTCTAATGGGTACTGTGATGCCGATTAATTAATTAATTCATTAATTAATTACTTCGCTTCGACGCGGTCGACGAGTAACTCCCGCTTCGAATCACCGATCGCCTGGCTATCTCTCTTTTTCTTTTTTTTCCCCTTTCTTTTTTTTTTAGAACTCTTTTGCTTTTTAATTAGGACTCGTCCTTGTCGGTGGGTGAGCTGATCCTTGTCGGGGATTTCTCTCGTCTCGTATACCGTGGATGGGTGGAACCTCTTTCGTATCTGGGAAACTGCGCGAGAAAACTGTCTATGGTTCAGCTGGCTGGATGTATACGCGCGCGCTCCAGAGAACGATACACCGCGGCTTCGCGAGCAATCGCCCACCGGGCAAAAATTCGTTCATGACCCAAATGTTATGACCCATTAGGTTTGCGCTCGTATTCATCGCGTTCCGTCCGAGCGTTTAATTATCTGCCGCGTTACCGTTGCCCGCGCAACCGATTCCACCGAGCCGAAGGTAGATTTACTGGGAAATCATTCGGTCACGAACACTTCCAACGATCGCTGTATGAATATGGGAGTTCTATTAACACGTTTGCCGCGTATGCCTTGTTTGCTCTGGGTATTCGTGTGCTTTCGTACGTGTACGATACCGATCTAAACGTGGGAGCAAATTAACGATAAAACTACCGACGACGATTAAAGTTCGCGTAGCTTGCGTCGAACATATGAGAATAAAATACACGTGGAAATGCGATCGGGAAATCGTGCCATTTGATGGAAAATCTAACGAATCTATAAATTTACCACGAAATATTACAAACTTCTCGCCTAAATCTTCTCCATCTAAAATTCTTCGAAAGAAATACGAACTACGAAATGCTTCAGAAGCGATAACGGTTCCAAAATGCAACGAAAAATTATCTTACATCCTTGTCGACGTAATGTCACGAATTTACTCTTTCAGTCGAACATACGTACAGAAGCAAAAGCTATTCTTTTTTCCACGCAGTTGTTTCTACTGCAACTTCGCCGCCCTTTTACCTAATTAGCAGACTTCGAAGGTAATCTATAGCGCACGCCATTCCAAATTAGCCGCGAACATTCGCCGAACGACGCTCAACTGGTGCATCGGTAAAATACGGATGCACTAATGGATTGACCGATACAATGGATCAACGGAATATCGTCGACGAGCGGGAGCGAAGTGGCGAGGCGCCGCCAACACTCGTCCAATTGTGCCTGCAGAGAGCATAACCGATTACAGTGATCGTTTTTGATTAACGATCGTCGAGTCCGTTTAATGGACACGTCAGAGAGCTTCTTTGAATTACCAAAAAGAATGCCAACGATACGTTACTAAGGTCGTGCGGTATCAACTGTTTCAAGTTTTTTTCTCTTTATTGCAATTCGGACTGGACTTGGCAACGTTCGAACGAAAGAAGAGGCGCAACGGGATTACGCTATAAACGAGCGACAGTAAATGGAGGAAATCTTTCTGAAATTCGATACAAAGAATTGGTGATTCGTAAGAATACGAGTGTAATTTCTGGTAAAAGAAAAATTATCGCTGAGTAATGGTCAGTCGTTTGGTTGGACGGATTTTTAAGTCTAAATTCGTAGGTATTAGAGAGAAGTTACTTAAACGTTGGAACAGAATACTGATCTTCAAGATTTATTTTCGGCCAGCTAAAGATCGTAAGGTAATAAGGCAGAGTCGTTTAATTACCTGGGAAACGAGAGATCCGCTTTGAAAAACGATTCTCTATGCATTGAATATCAATGTGTACGTTTCACGCTTTAGAACGTAGACGAGAATTAAATAAACGATACTGAGCCGAAATATGCGGGCTGCATCGTTCATCTGTATTCTAGCAACGGAAACGGAAACCAGCTTTAATCGGCATCGCGTGGAAAAGGACAATGTCCCGCGTAAGAATAAATCGTCAGCGTGGAACAAACTTTCTTAACGCGAACCTGCGTTTTTCTTTCTTTTTTTTTTGTTTTGTTTTTTTTTTTTTTTTTTTTTTTTTTTTTTTTTTGAGAAAATCGAATTCCAAAATTGACAACAGAGGCGAAGATTCCATCGATTTCTTGTACAATATCTTGCATGCGGGTTGCAGAAAAAGAAAATCCAAGCTATTTTTATGGCTTAACCTTCCGACACGATGGTTGTGGGTACAAGATAGAATATGGTACTTGTACAAACACATTTAGTAACTATTCGTGAAAATAATAGACTATAGCGAATTTCTTTTCTATCTCTTCTCTCGTAATCGTGCTTAAAAATCCTACTAAATTCTTATTATTAGGTCGTCCGAAAAGTTTCTTTCGTTGTGTGAGGAAATAATTGATGCACAATATTTCTCGTTTTATATTATTTTATCGAATTACGTATGATCCATTTTGTTCTATCGAGATAAAGATCACAACGTTTGACAGATTAGATTTCATGTTTGTATAAAGATGCATCGTTGTAAAAGACGCGTCTGTAAAAGAAAAACACTTCTCGGACAAGCTAATGTATCGAACTTATCGTACGAAACAAAAGCCAAGAGATAACAAACAAATAGAAGAGTACAGTAGGATAATGAAAAGCGGTACCATGCGATGACAATCCTCGTACCGAAAAATAGTTTGCGAGAGAGCCATCTTTTTCTTCTTTCTCCGCGATTCTCTTCGAAAAACAAACACTCGCGGCGACAAACTTTATTCCGTCTGTTCAATTTATTTTCGCGCAAGAAATCAATCAAACAACCTATGCCCCGATTGTACCGCGCGTCCTACAGAGAAACGCGAGAAGATTGAAAACAAGAGCGTCGTCGAGCCACCCGTTGCAACGCGACAGATCTACTCTTGGGATCTTTATATACGCCTCGGCAGATGGGTAGACAGAGGAGCGTAAAGAAGAATAAAAATAAAAAAGGGCGAGGAGGAAAGGCAGACGCGAAGAAAAGGGCGGATGAAGAAGAGATTCGGAAGAAACGAGTAGCACGGGGAAAGAGAAAAGAAGAATAGAAGGAGGTGGGGATATCGGGTGAAGGAAGTAGCCCGCTGGGGCAAGGAAGACACGTCTCCGACGCCTCTTGGCACAATTGCGAGAGCTCGACAGACCGTTTAACAAGAGCTTGCCCCGGGATATCGACTGTTTCAGCCTTACGAATGAAAAAATAATAAAGTGGATAGAAGATGAATGCATAACAAAACGGAACAGGCAGAAGGAGGAGGAGGAGGAGGAGGAGGACGGTAGTAAAAGTAAAAGATGAAACGAGGAAGCGGCGAAGAAGGGTGAAAGAAGGGTTAAGAAGCGCATAGAACAGCGAAGCGTGTGCACGAAGCTTCTTTTAAATTAATTATCAAGGTGTTATCGATTGGAAGTGGCGGCGAGCCGTGTGACCGATATCAATCGTGACACGGATCGTATTTTGCACGGGTATCGCGGCTAACCTATTTAATTGATCGCTGGCTTTTCTATAGCATGGAAATGAGAAACTTGTTTGTTCGCAGCGCCCTGTGCCGCACTGCCAGGCTGGTTGGCCTACACGCGAATTTTCTCGCGCTTCAAATATTAACGGAGACAGGTTACCGTGTTATTCTAGGCATCGAGCAAGAACCAAAGCGGAACCAAGTCGCCATGATTTCTCTTATTCGAAACTACGGCTTCCAGTTATAGACTACTCGTTATGCTTCCAACTGAACGGAATCGAAAGTAAGCTTGCGCTAGCAACCTGCAATCGAAAAGTAAAGCACTAAATACATGGAACAGACAGCTTTTTATAAACTTTCTGAAAGCAAGTTTACGTAATGAGTAGAAAATTATTCGGAGGCCGATGAATAATAATTTGGTTTTCCGAATGTCAACGTGAATATTATTGAAGAGAATATTAACGATAGGAGAAACAATCCGTTTCTCTTTAAATTGTCCTTCACCGTCGAATTCGATGGAAGGAATTATCGGTTTGCTCGTAATAAATCACCAAAGTGCGGATATTTGTGCAAATTTATATTTTTATGAGCAGAGATAGCAGGCTAAAATGACAGTAACGGGCAGATAAAGGTTTACAACTGTGACTTGCGTAAAGCTAACACCACGCTAATAATAACCTTTCTGGTAGATATTTCTTACCACGTCGACAAAGTTTCACTATTTCCTTCCACTTTTCAAATGTAATTCCATTTTCTAAAATTGCCATGTTTTCTTCTACCGTTTATTTCGTCGAATACGTTCTACTCTGGATACTTTGTACTATGTCTTTACGTACTATGTGCACTTTTCAACGCCTAAGTTTCCTAGAAAAACATAAAAATTCACCGCTTATAAATCACTTTTCCACGTAATATATTTAGATTGTCTGTTTATCCGGAAAATTTCGTCGAAGTCAACGTTCAACGCTTGGTACAGTTATTATCGGTGTTGCGAGGTTAGCGATAATGTCTTACGATTAGTTTCAGATATTTTGAAAGATCTAGTCGTGAAGATGATGGATGTAGGATCCTAGAGGAGCAATTTTCATTATAACCATGGTGAACGAAGCTTCCACTCGAGCCATGGCCACTCGAGCTTCACGGAACGAGCATGAAAGTGCAGAAAATAATTGAGCAAGAATCGCATAGCTGACGCTGCCTAATGCTCGGGTTTCGTTGAATTACCGTTATTTAATCGATTGCAGGTAATACGAGGCCGCGAATCGATAGGTGCCGTTTAGAATAGCCGGGCTTTATGACGTCTATGACAGACATTGGGAGAAAATTACGATCTTATCGCTTCACGGCTTTCACGCTGCTATTAAACTCTCGAGCAGAAATCAATTAGAGGCAAACATTGTATTTTCGATTCAGCGAATCGATTGTTAATAAGGGATAGTCATAGTTATTGGATCGATGTTAGATCAACGTAATTTTCTTCTTCGATTTTCTTTCAAAATAAAGATAAATGTTTAATCGTTAGGTACAGAAATCATTAACTTTACGTTCGGTTCTAATCGTTGAAAATTATCGTACGTTTAGTCTGTTTTTAAAATACTTTTAAAATTATTACAATTATGTAAGATTATCTAAACAGACATATTTTATTCCGAGATACTATCTTTGTTTGTAAAGTTAGCGAAAAGTACTATAATTTTCCCTTTGGTTATTAGCGCCTTAAATAAGACTCTAAAATTATATGCGCAATGGCTCATTTTGTTCTACTTGCGATAGATTCTATCAATATGTATATAATTTCTGTCAATGTTCTAACTGGATGTTGTTTTTCATTGGATTACACGATACATTCAGCGATATTCGAAACCTTATAAAACGAGAGTTGCAAGAACGCGATAGCAGGTTCAGGCTCGATTTATAGGAACTCAAATTTGACACTACTTTTAGTTTCTTCGTAGATTCTTCCTACACGCACTTAAGACGGGAAATAAATTCAAATCAGAAATAAATCTCATACTCCGTCAAAGAGATCAATTCATATAAACTCGTTCGATTTCTGCGTCTCTTTCGAATATGACAAATACGACGATGGCAATTTCTTAACTCGGTCTGTACATAAGAATCGACACATCTCTATCCGACGTGCCATTTCAATACAATATGTATTTAAATAAAAAGCATACGATGAATTTAACGAGATGTATTTCCAGTAAGACGAGAATAATGTTCGAAACGAGCGTGAACACGGGATGCCGTTTAACGCCAGGTTCAACCATAAAAACGTAAAAGCTCTCGACAAGCAGGATATCACGTTTAAAGGCGAAAGTAGCGGGAAAGCCTAAAGCCTGTCCAGCCTAAGCGCCACAATCTCTTATCCCAACATTTAGAAAGGGGCTGATGACGAGTTCCATCCGCACGTGTAAGACAGCGTACAATTTCTCGTGGCGAAGAGGTGACGACCTCCACCCGAGTCGATAGATAGATCGGATGAACAAAACGAAGAATCGGTTTCTGTACAAATTGGCCGAATAATCGGAGGGAAAAAATTGCCCCGCGAAGCTAATTAAAAACACGCTGCAGAGAATCTATCAGGAAACCGTGGCTTTTTTAACATTCCATCGGCTTAGCTGTTACCTCACCGACTGGACAAGACATACGCAACGTGCATACGCGATCGCAGTTAACTGACTAGCATGGAACGTACACAGGAGTACAGAGTAAAAGTAAGAGTAAGAGAGAGAATAGAAGTAGAAGGAAGAGAAGAAAAGAAGGAGAGATACGTAGGTACCTAAAGAGAAGCGATCGAATAGAAGTAAGAAAGGGATCGAAATGAAAGAATGAAAGGAAAGAGAGAAGAAAGAAGCCAAAGTGGAAGTAGAAAAGTGATAAGCAAAGAAGCAAGAGAGACGATAGAGTTGACGAAGAGGATCAAACTAAAAACAAGCAAAAGCGAAAGGATACTTGGTCGAAGGAGGAGCGCGTTTCCGTGAAGCATGCGTTGGAGGAAGAGAAAGGAGAACACGTCGGCTGGTCAGCCGACCAACGGGGTTGGACAGTGACGAGCGGGTAGGTAGGACCCACAAAATAAACTGAAACCACCTCCCTTTCCCCTGTCCGGCAGCGTTCGTTCGTTGCCCATCCCTTGGTCTCTCATTCTAGCCGCGTCACCTCCACCTCCGTGGCCGCCTCACCTCTGCCACCTCCAGCTATTCCTCCTTCCGCTCGTCCCACTTCGCCTCATACTCTACACAGCCACCCCACCTGGCGTCGTCGTTCCTCGGCCACCTCCGCGCGGCCGTACCTAGCTCGGCCAAATAAATTACACCGCCTCGTGACGCGAAAAAATCCAACGAGTCGCTAGAGTGAACGAGCGCGGCTGAACGGCAACGAAGACGACCTCACCGAGGAAACAGAAAAGGAAAGAGAGACGACGAGCAGGAGGAGAAGAGGGTACAGTATGCGGATGCCGAGGATGAGGAGTCGCTGGCAGGGGTACGGGGTTACAAAAGAGAGAGCAAGAGCGACGGAAGAGAAAAGAGAGAGAGACAGAGACAGACAAACAGACAGACAGAGACAGAGACAGAGAGAAAAAAAAAAGAAGGGAGGCCACGAATGGGAAGAAGAGAGAATCGAGCAGGAGAGAGAGGTTGAAAAAAGAGAGAAAGCCGAAAGGGAGAAGCGAGCAAGATAGAATGGATAAAGGCCAGTACGCGGGGCGGAAATAAAGAGAGAACGAAAAAAGTGGAAGAGGTCGGGGTGGAGGTGGGTACCGCGGTCCGCTTTAATTGGTTCGACGTGGTCAGATGAAAAATTCAACCACCCCCATCCTCCCTACCCAAGCTCCTCTTCTACCTCCACCCACTCTTACTACCACCAGTACGTTTTCACCGTCCTCGTGAACCGGCTGGATTCCCACCAGACGAATCTACGCATCTGCATGTAGATGTCTATGGGGGTTTCTCTCTCTCTCTACCTCTCTCTTTCTTCCTCTTTCACTGTTTTTTCTTTCTTTTTTCTTTCTTTTTTTTTTTTTCCACCCTCTATAGCTACATAACCCGGGACAAAGTATTTCGGCCGTCCTTAGGTCGCGTTTTTGCCAACGATAGATGCTCGTTAACGTTTCGCGGATTGCGAATCGGGCCCAGGCTCTGGCTTTCCGGCTAAATTTCCAACACCGGCCGTTTGTTAAGCAGACCGTTAATACACACGTTCCGTTTCCGCTCGCGATCGAACCTACCTCCGATTCGATTTTGTCTGGTAAAACTTTTCTCGCCTTTGACGAACCTTCGAACGATTAAGCCGACGAACGAAAGTTTCAAAGTGCGCTGCGTTGGTATTTATAGGTAACACAGACTGCCATACTGGTGACCGATGGTCTAAATTGACCCAGGCATTTGGTTTCGACAAATGACGATACTTGTAAGATTCTTATTAGTCGTAAGACAGCGTAGGAAACGCTGGTTTCAATGTTTCCGATTCCTCGTCTAGATTGTATCAAGCATGTGGCAACAGTGTTTGAAAGTTCGTTGGTGTTTTATTTGCAAGGATATAACATATGTGGACATGCTTGCGACGTTTGCGATCGGTCGTTCTGTAGCCAAAATCACGTATGATAATATTGTTGAAAAAGGTTTTAGTAACGAACATGCTGCATGTTGGTCGTTGGTGTTTCCTAAATTCTACTCTACCCACATTGGGCTTAAAAACGAAAAACAGGGACATATTTATATCAACTAAGTAAAATTAATAAAACATATTTCGTATGTTACGAGCTAATAATATTCAAGCGTTAGAAAATTTCCGTTTAAATATTTTTTGAAAATATTTAAAAATCTTTACACGTTGCATACAGATATAACATATACCACGTGTATAATATGTTAGACGTTAAAGTTTTACGTTAGAACTGTAAGCAAAAAGCGCGAAATTTATTGGACAACGCGTTAAGCAGAAAACGTATCCGGTTTCTTTGTCTAATTGCATCGAATAACGCCGTTGATCGGGGGAAAACGCGCGATAAAAACCGACCCTTTGATATGGAAGCCCAATAAACTAGCAGGGTAATGACGGTCGTGTATCAGACCACCGACCTTAACCCACCCATCCCCATTTTCAACCACAGGCATTTTGAGCGAGGGCACCGTGCTCGTCAATGAAATCACCGGCGGTCACTCGCGCACACGACCGAAAGTCACGAAACTCGGCCTGACTTCTCCGACGCGCGCTTCGCTCGTTGTTCGTGCTTTTCTCTCTGGCTATGGCTACGGATCATCCAACTAAATATCAAATTTCCTCAATGAAAACTTTGTTTTACAGACCAATCATCATTCTCAATGTTTCACTTATACAGCGCGTTAAAACACGTAGCCAGGGAACACTAGTAAGCATTTTGCGAACAAACTTCAAAGCTGAACGATAAAAAAAGAGGTTTTTCGAAAATTTTTGACGCAACATACAGGGTTTTTAGATTTTTTGTAACATTATATTCGTTGATTAATGGAAATGTTATTTTTACTTTATCGTTAGTTACGCATTGTAGGACATTTAGCATGAAATTCGTTAACGTGTTGATAGGATTTTCAACAGCTGCGAACACAGTTATACGTTGGTAAATAATTACTAATATCGTGCATTAATAAATAATACACGTGCAAGGTCCATTTTTGTACTGGTAAATTTGATATGGACTAGGTACCGTGAAAATTTGTTTGCCGAATTTCATAATTTTTAACCTTGCGGGTTATAAAAACAAGGACAGATCGTATTTATGATAAAGATTTTTCAGCTTCAATTTTTTCAGTAAGAATGGCGGAATAAAAATTATATGCGAATAACTGTAATGTTCTCTTAATCTTTTTGGAAACGAATTTATCAAGATTGAAAGAAAGCTATTTCTTTTTTTCACTCGCGACGATATTTGTTATAACTTTCAGAATCGTACTTGAAAATTAAAGAAAAATAAATTTATACTACACACCTGTATGTACTGGTATCCGTCAAAAAGTTAGGCAAGGATTTAATTTTCGTTCCACATACTAGTTGGTGTCACATGCACATCGTAAAACTACATAGCGACTCAACTTCGAGACGTACGCGTTAAACATGTTAAAAAGGCTCTAGCACACCTGCCTTTGATGTAACGAAACTTCCACTACCAGCCGTAACGTTATAACGCTATAAATTCCATTCAAAAAATAAACTGAAACGAGTAGAAGAAAAAGAGTAAGGAGAAGAAAGAACGCAAAACATGCGATTCAACGACACTTGGTGCTCGATGAGATTTAAAAATTTCCTCTACGTAATATCATATAAATTCCTATCAACTATCAAGCACAAAAACAGCGAGACACAAACAGTCCAATACCTGGTTCATGCTAGAATTTAAAAAAAGAAAAGAAGAAGAAAAAAGAAACTCCTCTCTTCGTACGCGAAATCGCATAAATCGCAAGCAAATACTAAAAAGAGAAGATCGTCGACGCAACTAAAATTTAAGCCCTTTTACATAAAATCCTACAAATCCCAATCGTCGAAAAGAAAAAGAGAAAGACGACCGAAACGATCTAATGGGCGGTGTTTGGCGAGATTCACGGAATGCTTGTTTCGACAAAATCGTAGTCCCACGAGGCTACGTATTCCTCGTTTTCCCGCCTGGAATCCCCCGACGATGATACGCGATGGTATGCACGCACGTGTTCGCGCAACGCGGCATCGCTATGAGCGCGTCAAACTGTAAAACAGATCGGGAATTTTATTCTCGTAGCAGCGCGGCGAGGGCCGCATGAAAGACACGGTGTCACAAAGGTGGTTACAGCGGTTAGATGGGCGCGCACACCCAGCAAAACGTAACCTAACCCCGCTGCCGTGATATCTCGAGCGTGTGCGCAGTATTTCCATCTTTCGTCGTGCCGGTAACAGGGTGCACCGCTGCTCCTTTGATTAATGCTTTCCTGCGAGTCGAAGAAGGGGTAGTGCTACGGGGTTAAAGGGGATGCGGAGGTGGGTTTCTGTTGGAAAGAGAGAGGGTGGGAGGTGGCGGTGCGAGAAGGGCGAAGGCAGAGGCGGCAGAGAACTACGACTAATCCTCTCAGGGGGCAAAGCGGAGAACCGAGAAGGAAAGAGGGACTGAATAGTAGTTCCAAGAGCCAAGCGTGGACACGCGAGAACTCATTTCCGGTTATACCCTTCTCTCTTCAACCCCGTCCGTGTCTCTGACACTAATACACGAACCATGGCGGAACGTTACCCACGAGGGGAACACACTTAAGCTCTGCTCGTAGAATGTTGTGAATTGCATGCGACCATCCGTGACGTACTGTCTCGCGCCCGCGTATGTGGGCGTGTTTCAGCCGTTTCTCTGTATGATTCTCCCTCTTGCTCTCTTCCTCTCTCCCTCTCCCTCTCTCTCTCTCTCTTTCTCTCTCTGTATATGTGCACTTGTACTTGCATCGTGTACTCTTTGACTTTAGCTGTTGGTTTCTCTCTGTCTGTCTCTGTCTGTCTCTCTCTCTCGTTTCTGTCTTCCTCGCTCTATGTGTGCTCGTTAAATCTGAAATCTTGCGGAACACTCGGCGCTCTAAAGGCCAGGACGAACGAGTGGCCGTATCGATTGCGGGAGTCCATTGTTAGCTAATTTCGAGGAACTGTTTCGATTAATGGGATCGACCGATTTAACGCGAAGACGCAGGGTTAAGTCAACGGTCTACCGTAGGAGGAATTGATTTTCACGAGAGACGCTGTAAAGTCGGCTCCACTGAACGGTGTGTACAATTACAATATTTCGTTGATCGTTCGATATCCGTGTCTTCGTGTCCAAGTTTCAATTAAAATTTGATTCGTATCTCTCTCAATGGTCGATCATGAGTACTTTATCGTAATATACAATGTTATTACGTTGTTATATCACATATTATATTGCGTGCAATATTATACAGTGTTTTTGATATATTTTTTACGAAGAGCCTCTGTTCGGTACAGACCAGTTTATGTAACGTTATGATATAATATCGTAGTTTAGATATAATTTCGTCCATAGGAATCAAATCTTCGTTTCTAGCTTTCGAGAAAAATCGTTCTCCGTTAATTACGTATATTACAGAAACATATGCTTTTTATGATTTTATAAGAAAACATAATACACTAGGATTTAAGACTAATTTTATCAGAGAAAAATAGTACGTGACGTCATTTCGTGACTTATCAAAATACGAATATGATACAAGCGTATAAGCAACACCAAACACAACGAGCTTAAAACAATAAAGACAGATCTATGCTTTAAAGTTACAAAGTGAAAACCAAATTGCATTATTTTCTAAAACTTTAAACCCTGTGATCGTACACCTCGATAAGCATTTTATTAGAAACTGTATTAGCAGAAAATTTGCATTTGCCCAGTGACTCACGCTAGCGTGTAACCATACAAAAAAACTACTTGCCGACCTAATAATTAATAAGATAAGAATATACGTATCGATAAACTTACACGTTCGCCTTTTATCGTTCGAAAGAAAAGTTTGAACGAGCGAAGTTGCAGCGTTTAGTTCCTAGTTTGAGAGCTTTGTCCGTACCCACACCGTGATTTGAGCGGTGTCCTCAAGACAATGGAGAGTAATTCACATATCTCTTGCATTCATATCGCGTCATATGCCGCGAGTGTTCAAAATTAACGTACCCAGTTTCCTGCTCAGAATTCCACTTGTATACCGTATGCCTGCACGTAGCACGGAGGTAGGCGGCCCCTGCGCACATGCAACTATCCACGCAACTTTACCGCGCGAGCCAACAATTCTATTAACATCTTTCTTGAATGCCTCTCGTTCAAGCTAGTTTTACCTCTCTCTTTCTCGTAAGCCTGCCGTGTAATTTTCATCTTTGGATACGCGTTTCACGCTACTATGTTGCGTATAACACGAAGAAACGGAAAATAGGAAGATTTAAATTTTCATATTAAGCTCTCTCGTGAGTCTGCCGTCGCCAATCATTTTGATACGGTTTATTTGCTCGCTGATGGATTCGCTGTCACGCGAAAAGAAAGAGTTTCGATAAAATTTTGCTTACTGGTAGGAAAGTTACTTGGCCATATACGCGATTGTCAAATTTTTTTTCGCGTATAATTGAATTATATAATTCGTTGCTTTAATGCGAAATCTCGAAAGTAACAATCGTAAGTGATTTCTAGACTACTCTGCAAAGCCGTGAGTATTCTCGAAATGCGTATATTATAGGAAAAGAGATTATCTTCGTTGATTATCGCCGATTGGCAATCAGAAATTAGAAAAATATGGGTATTCGATATTGATAAAGTAAATAAATTGGAAAATTTGTGAAGGAAAATTGTGACGTTAGAAAGGAATTACGTTAGCTTAAATCAGCGACCTTTAGGCTTGAAATCTGCTAAAATGAGATCCGTAATACGAAGAATTATAATAAACGTGTTACAATATATAAGGTCCTTTTTTCAATACGATTAATTAAACTATTTCGGGAGATCTTCCAATGGGAAAATAAGACAATGACGAGCAACGAACGAGGAGCCAATGTTTCCTTTAAATTTTCATCGAAATAGGTAATAACTTTTGGAAGAGTCAGAGTGTCAGAGGGACAATTTGCCACGGCACGCGAATTCCGGGAACAAATTACATTTGCCACTTCAGTCGATACTATGCTGAACACAATGCGAGAAATAAGTTCATGAAGCTTACAAGCTTCACGTATACAACTCGTGTTTCGATGGAACGAGACTCGAGAATCTTATTTAGAAATAATCGAATACTATATCAACGATTCGCAAATTTATAAATATTATATACGACACTACGTGTACAAATTTTCGTACGCTCGATGTATCAATCTAATCTGGTCTAATTTAATTGTTTACGACAAGATCTATTTATATATGCGTAATTAAGTTCGAGAATAAGTTATATTGTTTTGGCAGCTAAGTGACTGCGGATTTTGTCATTAGGTATTGACAAAATCTGCAATCATTTAGTTGCCAACCCAATACATACAAGAGCACGCATACAAGAGTAAGAATTATAAAATGGGGAAAGAAAAGGTACAGGAAGATGGAAGAAAATGCAACTTCCAAGTAGACAATGAAAAGGAAAAGCAGCGAGAAGGCAAAGGGATTGGTATTAATACTTGAACTCCTTTGTCTCTCACAATATTCTGCGGATTCCCATGCAGTAGACTTACGGTTTTACATATAAGGTCATAGAAAAGACCGTAAACCAAAGTAGAAAAAATCTTGCACCGTAATAAAATCACCGATATTAACTTTCACATATTCATCCTGCAGTCGTCTTACGAACACCACATCCTTCGTTGCATAATAACGTATCTATAAAAATATATCTGTTTATCTTATCCACATAAGTATCTTTCTATTGCGTTAACATTATACCAATGTTCATCACCGTGAGTCAATTTTATATGAAAGAGCGAAATAAATTAGATAAATAAAGAGTGGATGAGGATTAACGCGCAACGTGAATACGTAGAAGGAATTAAAAACGCAACGAATATAGAACCTCGTTTAGTCCTTATAAAATACACAATATCTACAGCGGGAAGCTGTACGACAAGCAAAGGAAACTTCTCTCTCGTTATAACGTTCATCGAGCATTCGTAGACTGCTAAAATATCGAACTTCTTATTTCAATTTTAATCGTAGAATAATAAACCTAAAACCAACGCTCGCACCGCTAACTGCTATATATTTCCAAACACTCCACCTATTACCTTCGTCCCTTGTTACTTTCAACCCCAACGACCTACATCCCTCGACAAAACCACTTTTCCCTAATTTTCCATCCGTGTCTCGCCAGCACCCCGAAATCATAGACCCAGTTAGAAAATCTCAATTTTCGATTCTCGATTACCTTTCGCTGATACAATCGCGCCTGCTACTATATCAACCGTACTACACACGTGTATGAAACAGGTTGGTGTCGGTCGATCGCACTTGTTCGTGTTACTACTCACACGCCGATGGCCGCGTACACCTACGCCACGGTAAATGGAGTTGATGACGGAGTCCGGTCAGTGCCTCAACTTCAAACAAACTTCCAGCCACCCTTGGGGTTCGAGGGATTGCCCGTGTAAACGACGCATCGTTACTTCCCTGCAGATAGAGAAAGACACCCGGCCGGGTTACAGGGAATGTTAGAGGGAAAAAGAGGGAAAGAAGAGTGGAAAGCGGGAGAAAGAGAGGGCAAACTCGCACGAGCGTGACTTAGGGTTTGCGCTTCGGGACTTTCGAGCTTCAACGCGACAATTGAGCGAGACAGGTATACGCGTATCCGGTTGTGTCCAGCTCACAAGCAATTTCAACGTTTTACCGTGAAACGCGGAGGAATGTCGCGTTGATCTTGTCGCGGGAAACTTTACGGAAATTATTAGGAAGATATAGAAAAAGTAGATCTCGATTTAACGCCGGAACTATCAAACAATCGGTGAAAATGACGTATCTTCGGAATTGTTGTTTTTTGATCGTAATATAAAATCGTGTACTTTTAGCGAGAATCGATGTTGACTTTTATCGAGATGGAATCATATTACGATACCTACCTATGTCGTACCGTATCATTTTATCGTGTTGATACGATTATAGTGATTAATATAGAGTGCAGGGCACGCAGATTTAGATATACATTCTACATATTATCCGGTACTAACTCTGTCACTTCTACCACTTTTATATGCGTTTTCATACGCCGTATCTGACGTAGAAAACTTCTATGGGTTACATGTATGATATAAATGAAAAAAAAATATAATTAAAAGAGGCGGGAAGAAATTATGGTACAGTGATTTAACTCATCGAGGAACAAGGTTGCGTTAACACTTTGCAATCGTAATAGCTTCATCGACCAATTTTCATCGTTGAGTCCTGCCTTCTGGTATGGTAAAATTCTAAGAACTTGTTTAATATTCCTTTGGACACCGTATATACAATATTTTCTCTGTCCTATAATTGCATAAAGTTTAAAGAAATTGAAATACTCATAGCATTATGACGAATTCTTGTTCTTTTAATCATTTATCGCATGGTTGCACTGCTTGATCTCTGTAATTGTAATAATTGTAGTAGCGTGGTAAGGAAATACGGTGATATAAATAAACGTAGTTATAATTTATAAACAAGATATTTATATGACAATTTTATTATTGCCAAGATGACACGAGCGAAAGAGAAATTTCTTGCGTAGAAACGAACGTAAAAGCATAGAATCGATCTTTCGTAGAGCTTCCATTTTCTAGGAAAACTTGGTTTCATAGTCGAATGACTACTCTATCGGCATTTTCATTCGTGCTTCGGACCCCGATACTCTTGATTTTCACTCGTAAAATATACCTCATAATACAGTCTACCTACGTGCAGTATCATAGCAAAATGGAAAATTCTTATGTCAACGTTGTTCGATAAATACACACGCAAGATCATAAATATTCAATTTTCTCTTCATCAACGGTTCACGTTGAAAAGCTAAAGTTGCGTTATAATTATTATATAATTGCAAAGAAGGAAAAAGTAAAAGAAACTGAACTCTCCTGCTTGTTGAAATAGACTGTCTAACAAACGGCAGAGTCGTTGTTTTTATTTCGCAATTACCGTTGTAGTTAACATCGGCTCGTTAAGTTCTATTTTGCTAAAACCGACGTACTAGCGAGCGTTGCGAATTCCGTGTTGCTACCTTACATTGCAGATAAAATGTACCAGTACTACGTTTAATTTTTATCGAGTCTGGCACGCGATTCCCAAGCTAAGTGGCGGCGAGAAACATATGAATAATGAGAGAGTGTAAACGTTTGCAACAACTCAAAAATTTCTATCAACGGGGAACGTCAACGCTGCGTAGACGGTAAAATGTTTACACGCGGATTGTCCAGAAAATGGGAACAACGTTCAGCAACCTACAAGCGTTGTAAATATTTGGAATAAAAAAATAGGTTACACTGTACTTCCGAGTATATTAAATTTAGTCGAGCGAATAACAAGGTCTCGATTAATTTTCTCCGCTTGATACAATCTTGTTAAACGACCACGCGATCCAAAGAGATTTTGCAAATTGTTTTATATCGTGTTTTGACAATACGCGTATAAATATATACAATATATACGTTTGTTAAAAACGTATTAACGTTTCCCGTATATCGACGTAATAACGATATAGCGATACAATAGCAAAAATTGATAGTATGCAACAGTGTGTATGAATCGTTAAATCGATATTGACGAATGAATTAACGGTAAAGTTGCTTGTAACGTTATAGTGCAAAGAGAGTATATTATATAATAGCAAAAACGTTGTATTAATAAAATGCCGTTTTTACTACATTTAGATACAACGCTATAGCATGTTCGTTCCAGTATTATGCGAGATGTTCGCGCATAAAACCAGCACCTAACTCCTTCTTTTTAATAGATGAACATGATCCGTACGTACCGACACGCAGTTGATACAATAATATGAAAAAAAAAATATTCAAATTTGTATAATTTGAGTGATTCTTTCCCCCGAATCTTTTTTAAACTTTATATAATCTGCGTAATTTTTTAAAATATACTAAAAAGATTTGATTTCTTCTAGAACACTCGTTTCTCTTAACAGCTTTACCTTCAAGTATCGTTTGCTAGAACGATAGAAAAATATCGCTCGTGTTAGGTTGTGAGAAAAGTTTCTTTCGTTTTATGAGGAATTAATAGACGCACAACGTATTTTGTTTTATATTATTTTGTCGAATTACGTACGATCCATTTTGTTCTGTTGAGATAAACACCGCGACATTTCACAGACTCGACTTCACGTTTGTACGAAGGTACACTGTTGTAAAAAACACGTTTGCGGAAGAAAGACACTTTTCGGACGACCTAATACTTGAAATTTTAACCACTGGGCGACATACCTGTAAGTCCACAAAAAAATTGCAAACACCTAACATTCTTAAACAAATACCTGCAAAACTCTCTAGCCTGTCGTGCCATTTATTGTTGCAGCTGACGATGCAAAACCATGGAAAAACAAGTCCGCTGTTTTAGATTAGACAAACGAGTTTGCCAAAAGATATTCCTCGCAACCAATCCAGTCGCGAAATATCGTCCATTCATCGCTCGCCTAGCGCGCTAATTATAACATCAGAGCTACGAGAAGAGTGTAGGACCGTGAATGACCATTTATATCCTTAGCCAACGAAATTTAAAGAATCCGGGTAACCCGGGAAACGAGAAAACCGCGGTAAAGCTCCTTTGATTTTCACGGTGTTGAATTCGCGCGTTGGCACACGGTGAAGCGGGACGAAGGCTGAGGGGATTAGAACGAAAGCGACGACTTCGCTTTTGCGCTTTCCACGAACTCGCGACGCGACGCGTCGTTCCTGACCGCGACACGACGCGCATTACGTCGACGCGTCACTTTGCTGGCAACGAGAAAACGACGCCGGACCGGCGAAAAGGTACACAGAGAAACGAAACGAAACGAAACGCAACGTGGAAGAAGCGAGCAGAGAGTGGAATGGCGATGGAAGAGGATGGAGATTACGCGAAAACGAGGTAGTAGCGAAGGAGTATTTTAATCGTCGGGAAGCAGAGCCAGGTCGAGGGAAACGCGCCGGAAGCAGCAATTCCTTCCCCTGTTTCACCTCCTCTATCCTCTCTCTCTTTTTCTCTCCTCCTCTATGTTTTCCTCCTACCCTTGGGGTGAAACGTAGTAGAAAGGGGTGGGACGGAGAAACCAGGCTGAGAAAAATAATCCAATTTAGCGAGAGAGCGCGAGAGCGAAGCGACAGCCTGCAGTTCGCCTGTTTTCACGGTTTTTAATTACGCGCCTCCTCGCGCCTCCACCCTCTTCCGCGTGGGCACAGCTCGCGCGCGCACTTTGTCGTCGCGATCCTGACAAAGGAGCGTGTTTTCACGGATATTTCACGGAGCCACGGCGAGGAGAAACTCGCTCGCCCAATACGCCGAAGCTTGTTGCAGCCTCGAGACTCTACGAACGCTACACCTGAGCGTTTGTCTCCTATTATCCGGCCCCGGTTTTCCATTCTACGATGGACAAAAATAATCTAATTTTTAGCCAACTCTCCTTTCTCTTTCTCTCCGTTTAACGTTTGCACGAAGAAAGTGTGAGACCGGTTTATTTCGTTTCGGTTCACTTGCGTGATTCAACGAGAGAGAAATTATACAGAGAGAGAGAGAGAGATCTTCTTGATTAATTCCATTTGTACATATAGTCGTCGGTCGGCTTTAATTATCGAGATACGTTTGTATTTCTTACGACAAATTACTTTTAATGCTTGGATTAAGTTTAAAACAAGTTTAGCTTAGCGTTTCGTACCGCGACTCAGTCATTACACCCTTGTCCATTTTTTCATCCACAACTCCATTTAGTATGTAAACAAAACAATCGAAAGAAAAAAAGAAAAAGGTAGGATTTATACAGAATTTTACAGTACGTTATAATTAACATTAATGGAATATTTTCCTGAATTTGTGTATATCTCGAAATCTAAAGCTCAGAGACGAATATATGTTCGTATATGTATATCAAAATTATAAAATCGACAGAACGTACATTCCTCTCTATATAATTATCGAAAGATCGTATTTGAAAACGAAAAGATATAGTAATTCCTGTTTCTTCCGTTTCTTGGTTGTCCCGAATGGAATGAATTCTCCTTTCGGTTGTAACGGTCGTTGCTCGTGGCCACGAAAGCCACCAACCATCCGACGGTTTTCGAGTTTTATCGTTGCTGCAGCGCTGGCTGAAATACTCGACTGATACGTTACACGTGGCCAAACGATACCGCGGCTCCAATTTTATTTACCCGGACTTTGAGTCGTTCGAGTAACCCATCGTGCATCCACGTGGTTGATGTATATTCAGGGAAGACGTTTCCAAGTAGCGACCATAAAAACTGCGCGGCGATATCTTCCTCGGCGAGCATTTCGCGGTTTTATTCCGGCCGTACTTTGCGCGCAGAAAATTTGCGCGAGTTCTTTCGCCTTTGAGAATTTTTTATTCGTAGAAATTCAGCAGAATTTAAAGATTCGTAAAAATGGAAACTATTTTACGAGTAATTAAACTCGCGTAGTGTAACGTGATTTAAAATCATCGGATAACTGATTCCGTTCTAGTAATTTTGATTGGAAAGTTTCGCGTAATTACGAGAATCTCCGTTGCTTCATAATCGACGGAAACGTTTTAAACGTCTGTCTGAAAAACTGTCTAAACTAAGCTCGATCTCTCAATGGCGTTGCTAGTCATCGATATTATTTATCGATAAGACAGCATCTTTCCTTCCAACAGACGCTTCTTCCTAAACAACTTCATCATCAAATTCCCCTGCCTTGCCATAATTCCTCCTTTCCACCTGGCAACCTACGATTGCTATATATCCTATCCGTTAATTTACTGGAATTCCGATCATAGACGCTAATTGTAGAAATAATTCTCGGAAACTTTTTTTATTAAACCGCCAGCCGACTCGTGGATTACAGTTTTCCAATAAACGTAAGACGAACGTATCCTAATACTCGTAACCAGCGGCGTATACATTACGATACGTAATGCGCGTAGGCGCGCGCGCGCGCGCGCGAGATCCTTGCCGAGTGTTTGGATTCCTAAATGGCGCGTAACAGGTGGATCGAAGAGTACGCGCGGTCGCTTAAAAACAAAAGCGGCCGGTTCTATTCCGTGGCGTGAGTGCACACGGTAAGTAAGAGGGTAGTAGTAGGATTAAACTCACGTGTCCGAGCTTCTCCTCCTTCCGCCTCTTGGGATCGCTCTCGAGGTCAGGCGTGCGGCTACGGAATTTCTCCGGCGGCGACACGGATCGTCTGAGTCTCTCGTCGGTGAGAGCGATCGGTTTACGGTCCTCGGGCGTCTCCGCGGCCGCTCGGTGTTGTTGCAGATCCGAAGGTTTCAGCAGCGCCTGCGCTTGTGCTTGAACCGCAGCCGCGGCCGCGGGATGCGGTGGTGGAGCTAGATGAGGTGGCACCCCCGCGGCTGCGGCCGCCGCGGCCGCACCTGCGAAGCCCAATAGCCCCGCCGGTGGAAGACCGCCGACGACCGCACCATGTGGCAGCTGCTGCGCGTGAATCTGTTGCTAGAACAACCGACAATCGACACGCTTACGTTTTTCTTCATGGCTTACGTGGCTTTTTTTGGAGTGTTTATATATATTTGTTTTGTTTTGTTTGTTTTTTTTTTTTGCTAAGGATTGACGATGGTTTGGATGAATGGAATTGGCACTTTCTGGATGGATGATGGGGTTAATCGTTCGAGCGAGGCATAGTCGAAGCGTAGTTTTAGCGGTGGCATGTACAGTGTCGTCTATCAGTTATGGGATATTTGTTACTTTTAGATGTAAGGTTTAATAACATGCGTCGTGTGTAGTAGAGCATTCGACATATGGTGGGATTTATGTTTGTGCATGATGTGCGTGGTTAATAAGCGTCAACATCGTTTAGTAATTACGTATAACGAGTTTCTAATGAAAGCAATTGGTAACTGTTCCAAGTTATGTTAAATCTAACAATAAACGTGCCGTGATTTCTAGACAATAGCAAATATTTCTTTTTTCATGCGTATTCAGGTTCCTGTTGACCCTTAATTGGTACCATGTATGAAAATTCACGCGAGAAAAATATAAATTAAAGACTGTGTATAGCAAAATTCGATTCTACTTTCATACAATGCTATTTCGTTAATTAGATTTTCTTCCTGTTCTGATTGTCGAAAAAACACGGTTGCGTTTGGTGAAATTAAATTTTATCCAGTTAGAAATTTGATTATATGTGCCAATTTGTTTTCGTTATACCCCACTTTTATTATCTAACTTCTTCCTTTCAATCATATTGAACGAATATGATTCAATTTATAAGTACCAACGTGTAACTCCAGATTCAAGCGTGTCACCAACATAAGATAACAAAAATATGATTCAAAGTCGTGACCAAAATAGCTATTCGAAGATATGTAAATGAAAAATTGTCCAACTGTTGCTTTATTCGAATGGCAATAATTTCTCAGTAATAGTAACTTTATCAGCGAGAGAGACAAATTTGAGAACTACGCTCGAGGTAATTATTTTCGGAATTATAAAATAGATCTGGTTGGTGAATTTGTCATCAAGCAATTTCAATAGGATGTTAAACTCCCAGGTGTAAACTGCATCCAATAACATTTGTATACTAGCATCTGACCATTGAAACTAGCCTCGTCAGGATTAGACGAGACACTCATGCTAGAGCCGTGTATTTGTATTCAACTACAAATAGGAACACATCAGAATAGACACCTTAGTATCAATGTCTCATCCGATTCTGATGAAGCAGGCTGTGTATCGTCGAAATACCCACACGTAAACGTTATTGTGTTCGGTTTGTCGTGAATGCACCAAACCGTACCGGTAAATGTTAATTTTAACTGAAAAATACTTAAGCTTACGATTTGCACGATTCAGTTTAAATAAAAGTTAAACGGCGATCAAATGTTTCGGGTTATCTCAGATTGAAATATTTCGGTATTCTGTATTCTGTCCTTATTTTTCTATACATAATTTTGATGGATATATAATTATTAAAATATCATATTTAAACGTACGTATCGTTTTGTTTGTGATATTACTCAGAAAATGATCGTAAATAATTCTCTTTCGTTCTTCGCGTTGATCAACCAATTACGCAATAGCATTCGATACCTCTGGATTTCGAAATTCTACAATCTAAGAATTGATTTTTAAACTTCGATATAGCGTTTTCTAAGCTTGACAAAAATTACGTTGAATTCGTTGAAATAATTTTACTTCGCTTGAGATTGCGAGAAAGTGCAATCTCAGAGAGACTGCGAGAAAAATTTTGTGATTTAAAAAGTAGTCGCGCGTGGGTGAATCGTGAAAACTCGTAAGCCAGACACAATCGATGAATCTGAATACGCTATAAAAATAAAGATAATTCGTTAGTACCAAGACGAAGAAAAGCTCTGTAGCTGTTCTCAAAATGACTTCGGAATATCTTCATACCCGTTTGAATTAATACGCATAAAGCAGCGACCCAATTACAAAATAAGAAACACGGATCAACGTGAAATAAATGTTTTAATGATTGTGCATTCACGCTTGCCCAAGTGGTCGCGACCCTCTTCAAACGAGTTAACCTAATTTCTAATTGCCACGGTATAAATTAAGAAGTTCCGAGTTAGACTCCGAGAAATACTGAAATTCCCTTCAAATCGTTTATTCCCCTTAATCGTTCCATTTCGCTCGACTCCTTTTTAACTCTAACCGGCTACTCGCGTACACGTTTCTGCTTTTTCTTCGTCAATCTCTTGTGTTTTCCTTCGCGTGGCACGACTAATCTTCCATTTCTTCTTACACGAAATAATTCGTGCGAAAGCTTGCAAAATAATCTTGTTTGCTTTTCCCAAGGCAGATTTTTCAAAAGCTCGCTCGAATCTGTGTCACTTTTCAGATACCTAGGCGCGTGATATTATTGCGCGAATAACACGCGAATAACCAACCATAAGAAGAAGAAAATAAACTTACCAATAGCTGTTGCAAACCTTGCTGTTGCTGTTGCTGTAAAAGAGTATATAACAAGTATTAGTGGACGATGATTATACGTGAGTTAGATCGAAGAATGAAATTGGAACGCAAGTAGATCGAGATGCAACGCACACCGTGCCAAGATCAATTGCCAGTTGCTTGCCAAAAGTACGAAGTTAATAGAATCAATTGTAAAGAAGGAAGCTCACCCCAATAATAGCGTTCAGCTCGGACATCGTGACTTGCTTCGCCCTCTCTACGGCATTGGCCACCTGCTGCTGATGCTGCAAGCCATGCTATCATTATCGCGTCGTTGTCACTCTCGATCGTGAGATTGTACGGCACACGTGCCAAACAGAAAGTCAAAGACTCACCTCTTGTGCCAGGAATGGGAGTAGCTGGACGATTATCGCGTTCAACCTCTTAGCGATCTCGGTCTGCAAAATGGAATAGAAACGCAACATCAGAGAAAACGCGTTACGATCGATACGTTTGACACTTTCCAACTTTCCTCTCGCGTGAAACATTGTAGTACGTTTAAAGAGCTCGTTGGAAAATGGAAAATGTCTGAAGCGCGAGATGACGTTGCAAATTGACATTGTGACGCTACAATCGATCCTTCATTGGATCTAACTTTTCAATTTTATTAAACCTCTATGCAATTGTTTAGATACAATACCTTTCGAAAGTTAGTTATCAACTCGACGTTTAAACAGAGGTAGTTTGAACTTTTTTCATATTATTCAATGAGAGTGGCGATTTCTATGTATGTATTCTATATATTCTTTATATTATAGTATCAGTGAAAGATGTCGCGATTAATACAGTAAAACATCGATCAATGGAAGATCAAAGAATGAAAAGAAAGAACGAAAGACAAGCGTGAAAAGCGAAACAAATTATCACATTTTTATTACAAATTTTTTATTCTCCTTTGATATTACTATTTATAAAATAACTCAGAGTACAGGATTTTCTCTTCTACGAAAATAAATTTGTCGAATTATCAAAAAAAAAAAAAAAAAAAAATTTAATCGTCGCAGCAGCGTGTGTCATGATCAGTTCGTTGTGCTTGGTTGCACGATCAATTAATGTTCTACCGTATTAAACTCCTTTTTTTCTTCTTTGATCGAGGTAGCTCCTTGGATAATCTTGAAATTGACGGAACTTTGTTTCTTTCGATTTAAGTTAATATCAACACGATTTTAATTGGGAAAATAAGGATTAATTTGAAATCACAGTAATCCAATAAACCTATTTAAAATTAAATTGGAGGCTCACGTACTACCGAACTATAATCTGCGTTTAAAGCAGATTATCCTTTACTTTTGACCGACAATGTATATTTAACCCTTTGAACGTTTAATCCACACGTTGGACAGGCAAGCTAAAACGTAGCAGAATGTTTAGTCCGACTATGATTAAAGCAAACGATCGACTTTGTAAAAAATTCAAACGCAAATTGTAACGTGACAAATGTATGCATTAAAATTATCAAAGATACAAAACAAAAACTTTCTACGTATTTCGTTATGCGCACATTGCTTACAAAATCAATATCTTTTAATCATATTAAACGAATCGAGGCTGTAGTATCGTACTTTAAATGTCGCACAACACAGATCAATTTTATCGTCGTAAAATATTTTTATAAATACATATTGCGTGCAACATTCGTAACAAAATTATGCTGTTAATTCTCAAAGTAAATATTCTATAAATTATCAACGAATATATATCTCTATACGCATTTTGCTCTAAAACGAATCGTAGATACGTTAGTAACTTAGCTTGCAGGAAATTACGTAAAAAAATACCATCGTTTCTTTATTAACTATTCAACCTCTTTAAAGTTTATCTCTGTGATATTACGAAGTTGCGTATACTTCGTATGTTTTACGTAATTAGTAAATATTGTACCGAATAATATCCATACAAATAGATGTTTGTACCCAAAAAAAATAATCTTTCACACAACTCTACAAACGTATACTTTTACAACAAGATAATAAAATAAAGAAACGACGAGCACGTTCCTAAAATTTAGTCAACTTTTAAATGGTTAACGCAGAGGTTGTTCGAAACGTCTGCATCACAGTATCCCTGAATTAACAAATAAATCGATAAAAGAGACAAAGGATATCGATTTTTAATAACCATTTAAATGTCTCGGTCTATGGTATCCGCGCACCAATTTTACAAATACTCGTCTACCGAAATGAAGAAACGCATTGTATTACGACACATGTTGTTGGAACTTCACAAACTTTCAAACGTTAACGCAAAGATCGCCAAATAAAAGTAGCCCAGCGACGCTGACTCGAGTTAATAAATAAATCCACAATAGGGACAAGGTATATCAATTGTTGATAACCATTTAAATCGTTGAAATTGTAACGTTCATGCTTTAATCGTTTGACATAAAGCGCGACGATGTCGGAACACCGTCATAGCCTATTAGCGATCAAGCACGATGGTATTGCTTTCGATGGTTTATGAGATACAAAAAAAAAAGCTAAAAACAAAAGACAAACAGAACAGGGAAAAAAGGGAAGCAATAATAGAGTTTAATATCGCGATATGCGGAATCTCAATGCGCGCATCCCCGATAACACGACGAATTAATTGAAAAATCGAAGAGCGGGCAGAGCAACGAGTCGCGAAAACAGCCTGCAAACGTCATGAAATTCGGGGTTAACGTTGCGGCAACGATCGTACGACACGTGACGAGCGTTTAGCGGGCACGTGAACCCGGCTTGTCCTGCACCACAGTTTCCGAAGGCGGAATAGAGTCACTCGTTAATGCTCGTCGATCAAATCGATTCACGATTACATCGATGGCCACGTGACGCGTTCACAATGACTACAAAAGAAAGGGGACGAACGCGACCGGAGAAACGTCATAAAACTCGTTTCGATATTGAAACGCTTCATAATCATCCGATGCTGAAATATCGAGCGCACCTTGTTTCGACAGGGCTTTTTTCACCGCGTAATTCTACTGATTTCCGTCATCCTGCAACCTGATTGCTCGCTTGCTTCGAGCGTGTGTCCTTGTATCTCGTTGAAATATTTTAATAGCAACGTTTTTAACAGGATACGAAGTCACGACCTCTTCTCAATGCTTTCATGTGAATTTACTTCCAATATATTTTAAACGTTTATGAATCAAAATTTGCAGATACTTTCGTAAAGTGTACCGTTTCTGAGACTTTTTTAATTCTAATTTTTCTTGCTGCGTCGCGCGATAATTTCAAGTGAAAAGATCTTCCAAATTATTTTTGTTTTTCTTTTCTTTTTTCTGCATTTTAATCGTACAGTCCTACGCTACATATCCGAAAGTATTTCATAGAGACGGACAAACAGCAAGAACACTTATCGAACCGCAAACAGTTGACACACCTATATCGAATCACGGCTAACAAACAGCAGCATCAGGCATACGCGTCTATTACGCGATTTCAACAGATTAGTTTCAATAATTCAACGAATGCGATCAAATATGTACAGTAATCAACATTACGGAGATCGACACGCAATCGGAGCATCTACTGCAAAGCGCCAATATAACGGCCTAATTGCATCGGAGCTTACTAATAACATTACCCGTGCGCAAATTAATACTCTATTTGCAGAATGGTGCTTCATCCGCGATACATTACACTTCTTTTATATTGCGTTCCATCATTCCCTACTCTTTCGTATCTTAACGTTACGTTTTCATGAAAACTGCAACGAAATCGACGTTTTCAATCTCCATTTGCAAGAATAAACGCGCGCCATACGTTTAGCTTTTGCCTGGACGATTTTCTTCCAAACAAGCGTGCTCGTGTCGGCTATTAAATCTTAGAAATAACATGCTTTCCAAAAGCTCAGAAATTTGTCGAATAATTTATTATTTAATTAATTATCTTTGATTTTATGAATTGAGGTTCATTAAATTACATCGACGAGGTACATATCTCGTTCGTCCGATATCACGAAATCTATTCACATTCTTCGCAACGAAATCATAATTTCTATCATAAATATCGTTAGATTTTAAAGATATCGACGACCAAATGAAGAAGCATGCACCAAGAAAGAAAAAAAAGAAAAAGAAAAAACAGGAAAGAATAGAAACGAAAGATACAGGAAAAAGAAAGTACAAATGCGATTAAATCGACATATTTCATCGCGAATCACACGATCTCTAAATATGAAATTCAAATTGCTACGGAAGATTACGAATCGCATATTTCGACAAAACGATCGTTTCGATCGAATTGATCATTGACAAGGATAAGAAAGCGGTAAAACAGAATTCCCGAGAAATTTCTCACGATCTCGATACTCGCGTTCCTTTTATCTTCGTTCCGTTAAGTCGATCTCGAACTGAACGATCTTCGGCTTATTCGCGCCGCGACTGTTCGAAATATTCATGATTTGCCTATGTGGCGAGAGTAGCGGGCGACGTCGCAGAGGCGCGTCTAAAGCTTCGATCCGAAAAAATGTCATTATTCCCACGGGGGACAGAAAGATGGAAAACTGCCGCGTCCACGTCAGTTCGATTTCGGCCTGGGTCCGAATCCGGGAGGTGGCGGAGAAGAAGGGTGCGCGGTGAAAAAAAGCCTGGACGAAAAAACCGACAAAGAGAAGCCGATAGACAAAGAGAAGCAGAGAGACGCAGATAGAAAAAGGCGGAAGTCCAACGAACAACAGAGAGGCAGGAAACACGCAAGCGAGACGGAGAATACATCCCGAAGAGAACGATGGAAAGGGAGAAAGAGGGTTAGAGAACGGCGATGAACGGGAGACGAGGAGAATTTACGCGCGGCGCAGCGGGGCGACGCGGCGCAAGTGTTGTCCGGTACGAAAAAATGGTTATTCCTTCTCGAATGTGCCCGATGCACATGCACATTTTCCCGCAGAACGGATGGTCCGAGGGTGGAGGAGGCGTAGGAGGTGGTAAAAGAGAGAGAGGAGGTGGAGAAGCAGGGGAGAGATTGAAAGAGAGAAGGGGAAGAACGAAGAGGGTCGCGGTGGATATAGAAGAGGGTGGTGGTAGCAGGGGTGAAAAAAGGGTAGATGGAGGTGACCGAACGGCAGGAGGAAAGAGGAAGAGGAAGAGGAGGTAGAGAGTAGAGGAGGAGGAGGAGGAGGAGGAGGAGGAGGAGGTAACATTGAGATTAGCAACGGGTAAAAAATCGATGTCATCGCCCCCAGCCCACCGCACCCTCGTTTCGCTCGCTCAACTCAACCCTCTGCTACCCCCGCAGGGCTAAATAAAAGAACTCGAATACACGACCCCTGGAACGCGTACGTGTACGTGGCCGTGGATATCGTATACGTGTAAACCTGCACACGCTGGCACACACACGCGCGCGCGCGCGCGCGCGTACGTTCGTAGGTCGACATGCGTGTGCCGTCCAAGGTGCTCGTGTGTGTACGCGCGCGCATCACCGGAATATGTGTATATATGGACGGGGCCGAGTGCTGGAAAAGCGAGCCCCGACTACCGAAAGGGAGAGAGAACGTGAGAATCCCGGGGAAGGGAGCAAGTAGAGAGAAAAAGAGAGAGAGAAAAAAGAGGAAAAGAAAAAGGGAGAAAGAAGGAGAGAGAGAGAGAGAGATGCGAACGCACGCGGATAGATAGACGTATATATACATGGAGGCAGGAAGAACTGGAAAGGCAGGGTGAGTTATATGCAATTGGTCAGCCTGCACATTTTTTATCGGACGCCGGGCGTACCCGCGATGGGAAATGGTAGTTACTCTTGTATCGACGAACGCCGACGGCGATACGAATATTCTTCTCGCTGAGGGACGACCTTCCGTTTTCCAACAGGCCAAATTCCAAGAATATACGGTTAACCCTACTTAACGCGTTTAATAACGCGTTTAATATCCTATCGTTGAACCTTCTGCTCGAGCTACCTACGTTTTCGAGATATACACCACCGGTGATACGCACATGTACCTAGAGCTATTTAAAACTCGAAGACAATGCGAGACTCGACGTGTTAATTCGCAACGCGCCAAACGAGTATTGAAAACAGGGAAGCCGTTTTGGGCGTAAGTCGAATGATTTTAAGGATCCACCATCGTATCACGATTTCGTACGACGAGTACGATGACGATAAGAGCGTTCTCTGACTACGAAAGTACTGAAATTTCCTTGACAAAGAATCGGCAATAAATTTATTAGTAAATTGTTCAGCGCGAGCTAATACAAAGCCGTATCATTAAGCGTACGATGTTTTGCGTAGCGATGGAAAGTCTGCGGCGTGACGGATTCGCGGCATATTGCCATAGATCGTGGCTTAATTGAGCAGGACACAACGAGCACGCAGCCGGCCCCGAGGACGAGCCTTTCAATTAAGCGATAAGCGTTATCGGATAGGTGTGCTGCGAACCTATCCAACGAGTTCTCGTTGGATGAACGAAGCGAGAGCGTTACGTGCCAGTCTCGTCGCTTGTGCATTCTTTCTCGACCCTCTGCCAACCCTTACCCTCTTACCCCTTTTAAATCTCAACCCCCTACCCCTTAACGCGAGCCAGTTTATCCTAGTCCGTGCTTTCTTTCATATTTTCCTTTTTCACAGTCGGCTGCGCTTTTTATTATCTTCCTTTTTTTCTCTGTTTTTTCATTCTCGCTCTTTTTTTTTTTTTTTTTTTTTAAAGCGCCACGCCATTCGGAAAAATCTCATTTCCGATGGAAATCACGATAGCGTGAAGCACGGCGTCGCTTGTTGTCGAAGCACCCTTGAAAATCAAAACAATCGACGGAATCGAGAAAGAGAGAACGATTAATCAGAGCTAAGAATGCCCGTTTCGATGGCATTGTCGTCGTGTTTCCAGCCAGTGGAGTGGCCGTTCTTCGAGGCGCGACTCCGGTAACTTTTAACTTTATCGAATGCCGCTCTCTCTTGCCTACGAGCGCGTGGTTCGCGTCGTGCTAATAAAAGTTTTTACCTCTGCTACAGACGTAGACCTCGGCCCCACGACCTCGCGTAAAGGATTTTTCATCCGGCTGTTTTATCGTTCGACCGCTAAGGAACTCGATAAAGTAACGTTTAGTTACCGATGCTAAAACGTATTTTAATAAAATGCTTTCCGTATTTCCGTTCGAAACAAAATACTTTGATTTTGAAGCTGGTAACAATCAAGGGGAAGCACGATGAACGAGACACAAAGAAAAGAAGCTTGCGATTGTAATGTCCTTTACAATGGATTTTTGGGTTTTCAGAACAGAAATTAAATTAATTTGCGTCAAACTTCAAGAGTTTGTACAGCATTAATATTTCGTTTGCGAGGACAAGCATAAGTAATAAAAACAAAATTACTTAAGTATAGAAGCGAAGCAATATTACATTTGCTAATAACGTTAACTGTTAAAACGTAATACAACGTTTCTCGTTACCTTCGCCATGAACGTCGAATATTTTATTTTATAGCGGTAAAACGAAAGAATTTTTACCGAAGATAATATCATATAATATCCACTTAAAAATTACGATTAACTATATAGTTTGATAAAATAATTATACGCAAATGTAGAAAGCGATGAGGCGAAGTATCTGCATGCGTCGGAATAGATTCGATCTCCGCTGAACTAGCGTTAATATATTTTTAACAGAGTATCTTTTTAATTAAAATGGTAAGGATTCTAAAGCGAGTATTTTCCATGAGTTATTTCTATTTTCAAGACAGCGAACTTTTGATCGTCTCCGTCATCTGATTTAGTCGACACTCGAACGAATGATTTTAGAAACTAACTAGTAATAAATAAATTTAACTATCGTAATATTTATTAAGAAACTACGTGATACAACGATGTTGGTCCTGTCAAATTCTCAACTTGCCGCGTTTCTTTCTCATTTTTATGATTACATTGTAAGAATCACGAGTTTTTATTTTATTAAAGAAAAAAAAAAATGATATATATCGTATGAAATTAAAAAAAAAAAAAGCTGGTATTTAGATTCGAAATATCATTTATCTGTGGTCCCTTAACACGACAGACAGACACGGTCTTGAGAGCAGCGATGCTGGCACATTTTCAACGAGTCGTAAATCAACAAAATAACCGCGTCGCCCACACCTCCTGTACAACATTAAATTACATGAAATCACATCAAAGTAAAAGTCTCGGGTAACACGTAGCGAGATCTATTATATCAAATTCCACCATTAAATCACGACCTACCTTCATACGATGGAATTAATAATTTACCGGCACAATGATTCCAAGCTGTACGAAATAATAGAAAATATATTTAAAGATAATTCTACCGCACGTCCTGTATAATATTCTTCTATTATCCTATTGTCCTCTATACACATCGCGCAACTTTCTTCATATAATTCGCAAATAAATCTCGTACGATCCATGACACACGATAAACACGTTTAACGCGTAACGATGCAAGAAATATGCGCAAGAAATCACTCGCTCCCCGTCTGTCCCTAATTTCCAATTATTCGTCCCTCGTGGCCTGTCTTCGATAAAAACAATCGTCGCGTAGAACCAAATAATCATCCGCTGATCGATTTCTCAACTCGCTAACTACGCCATCCTGCCTGTAGCACGGTCGTAACCAAATAGCATGGTCGATTCCTCTAAGTATCCGTGCACGTGATCGCATGGATGGCTGGCGTCGGTGAGCGCGTGTATAGGCCGCGTTGTACAATTATTCGAAGAGCGTGGGAGGGATCGGCGAAAGGAGAGAAAGAGCCGGGCATAAGAACTGGGACATTGCCAACAAATTCGAGTTAGTCGAGTAGCGAGTGGTAAAGTGGTGGTTGCGGGCTCGAACGGGCCGAGTGGGAGGCAAATGTCGACTTGGGGCGGTAAGAGGGACGTGGAATGGGGGATGGACACGAAAGAGGGTGGAGAACAGAAGGGAAAGAGTGGAAGCAGCGTCACAGGACTAATGGGAGCGAGAGTGACAGAACGAGAAGGATGAAATCAGAGAGACTCGCCAACGGTGCCGTGATAAAAAGGGTAAAAACGAAAGGGGGAAGGTTGTCAGAGAGAACGAGGGATAGGAAGAGAGAAGGAGAGGCAAGGAGAGGCAAAGAGAGGCAGAGATGAAGAGGGAGAGGTCTAACCTCGTAGAGGAAGATTGTTTTCATTCGGTGCTCAAATTGAAAAGGAACGAGGACCGAAGACCGCGATTCGAAAGCCGGCTAAGTGCCGGAGACAACCAAACGGAGGGTGATTTATTCTCTCTCTCTCTCTCTCTCTCTCTCTTCCCTCTCTCGCGTTCTTTCCACCAACTCCTCTACCTAACTTCCTTTTACGCTAAAACGATGAAACAGAGAGAGGGAGCGCTGAGAACGGGAAGCTTGAGATTCGTACAAGTGGCAACGTAATCAATTTTTTCTTTCTTTTTTTTTTTACGCATTTTAATTCGCGAACGGAAGATACGAGTGGTCGAGGAATCGAACCTGCTATGGTTTTCGGATTCTTATATCGCGATCTATCTGGCGTTTCAACCGAAAGCTTTCGTAGCGTCTGGAGAAAAACTTTCATCGTAAGATCGAAAGGAACAATTACACGTACATAATTACATAATTTACATAATTACAAATTAGGTGGTAAATCGTGAGAGGAAAATTGCACGCGTTGACTGATAAATAGCAAGACGAACGTTATCGCGTCGTGACAATTTTTGCTTTTATCGCGATTAAAGTATCAGACACGAAGTATCTTTGTGATCATCGGTATCTGTTAAACAAAGTAATACGACTAAGTATCCTTTACATTTCTACTTTTGATGAACTACTTTTTCTTTCCTCTCTTTTCTTTTTTCATTATCTGTTAATTTGATAATATTTCTAAAAGCTTTTATAGATCTCACGATATATCAATTAGAAGGCGACCGTTTTATATTTCTTTCGAACTTAGAGAAACCTTTGGATAATAAGAAAATACGATTGGATCGAAAATAAAAGAAAAGACGCGATAGGGTTAAAGGGATTGGCAAGAATCGCGTATAAAGTAACTATCCGAATAATCGTAGGTAACTGGATCGAGGATCGAGCGCGAATTTTTACACTAACAGTTCGGTTGACAAAATCTGAATCAATTTTCGTCTCGTTCTATTTTCACCGGCATAGTGTAAATACTATAACTGTAAAAACGAACCCTTACGGTACAACGATGAATTGATCGGACACGTTCGATAAATTCCACCGGTTTATCTGTTTGCTTAAACATTAGCGATTAATAAAAAATAAAAACAGAAAGAGGAAAGGAAAGAGAGAAAGGGAAAGGGTGAATTCGGTGGAAAAAATCGGCGATCTTCTATAATCACGCTAGCGCAACGGTTATCACGGCTAATTAACCGATCGCCAAGAACCAATAACTTTTCATTTCTCCTTTAATTAGCGTTAGAAGGCTCGAGAGCCGGTCCAACCGTGTTACATCGGCGTTCGCTGCAATTTGTCGTCGCGCGCCGATACGCCCGAAGGGGATTGATTTCGCGGCGACCAGCGATTTTCCGTTTCCTACTCTTACTTTTATTGCCCTCCTATGAGTTCATTAGCAATTATACGAGAGTATCGAGTAACCGCTTATTCTCATTTCCCCCGACACAAAATAGTATATCGTTTCCAGGCGTTCGAACGAAGCTTGAAACAAACGGAGGCCTTCGTTGAAGCGCGTTATTTTTTCGATCGCGCAATTTTTATCGCGTTAACGTCGTTCAGCCGCGTAATAACGCGTACAGCGACTCGCGAAAGAATTCCAACACTTGTACAAACCTTCTATGAATATATTAGCCGTACGGAGTCCACGTTGTACAACTTGATGCACAGAAAAACCGATGAGGCATAAGTATCGTTTGCTTAAATTTATCATGAAATTTATGCGTTTCTGTCGTCTCGTTATGATAAACAAGCTTATGGTGGTAATTTCTTTCGGAAAAGGTATATCGAGATAATTGAATAATCGCCTCGGTGCAACGTATGTGTCAATAATCTATACCAGCCAATCTATCAGAAGCTTATTTATGCTTGCTGGTAAATTGCCTAACATCGAAAGTTGCGAATCGCAACTTGTTCCGAGTTTCAATTACGTCGATAAAATTGTATTTCCACGGAGGATAAGCGTAAACTTTTCCAATGTAACGCGGACCAACATGACGTAACGGTATCCTGCGCTCGTACATCCAGCTATCGCAAGGTTAAACACAATCGTTGATCGTCTAACGAGTCGATTAACCGGTACACGTTTTAACGGTTACGTATCAATTCGAAGCGCAAATCGTACACGGCAATAACAACGCGGCTATAAAGCATCCTGAGCTAACTAGTTTGCCACTTGAGCCACCGGACGCAATTTCGCGCCGATTTAATGGTGGACCGGCCTATTCGACGACGCGACGGACCTATCCCTACCCTGTCCCCAGGCTTGCACCCCATTAAGCAACGCCCCTGGGTACAAGGGTGAGAAATGATCGGCCGCTAATGCTAATGAATATCAGCTCGTCGTGTCAGGGAGGGTTGTTTGGGAGTTTAGGACTCTCTTCCCCATCCTCCGTTTCACAACGCAGAGGGAGAAAGATAGAGATAGAGAGGGGGAGAGAGAAGGAGGGAGAGAGTTCTAGGTAGCTCGCGTGCAACGAGGGGTCGTGGTCGCTTTTAAGAAAATTGCTGACAGAAGGGGGATGTGGCCCAGTGTTTCCCCTAATTAGCCAAAATTACACGATTTCCCGGACCAGATGCGTCGTCACCCCCTTTTCGTTTTTGTGATCCGTGACTACGGGGCGGCCGCTAGACACCATCAGGATCGGCCGGCATATTCCGAACTTAATTAACGAGAAATCTTTTGATCCTTAAACTCCTACCCTCGCTGGCGCGGTAGCGCGATAGAAATCAGGCCGACGTTCTTTAAGCGGCCGCCGCTCCGGCTTAACGTCTCTCGTCCGGGAAACTTCGTGGAAAAGGGGATGGTCTGGTAACTTCAACGTATACGTTTTCGGCTACCTTACGCCAGAGATAAAGAGCTCTTCCTCTCAGCTGCGTGAATATGAATGATAAAGCGCCGAAAGAAATTGTTTCGACGAAATTCTCGCTTACCTGCTTGTGCATCTCCACGTTTAGGCCGTAAGACATTTCGTAGTACTGTAACAGAAAGAAGCAGAGATATTTTATTATCGCTTTTTACGCACGTTCGTACGTCGTAATCAAGCTACGTGGTAATGTTCGTGCGATTATTGGTCGATCGTTCTGCGCCGAGAAATCGCGACATTCTGATTCGATAGCCTCACTTTTTCGCGATATGATATTCTCATAGCGTGTGAACATATAAAAGTAGAGGTTGCATTAGATATACAGCGTACAATCGAGACAGATCGTCGAATTTTAATACAACGGTCGCTGTATTGCTTTTCCTGAGAATCGGAAGAGGTTTACAGCTGAAGTTGCAAAAAAAATATTTTACATATGGTACATGGGTATGTAGAGTTACAGTTTACTGTTTTTCAAGCGACTGTTATCCTTGTCTGTTTCACTTAAAACAAGTAGCAACGACGATCTGAAACAACCATTATTTCAAAATTCTAATCCAAACAAAAAATATCATTTCATCTTTGGAAGAAGTTTAATTCTACTACGACTTTCGAACGTTTTACGTCTGAATCTCGCTCCAGTTTCAACCAAAGACAAAATGTCTATATTCGCTATTTTAAGAAAGTCTACAGCATTCGATCGAAACTAGAAATTATGTTGGTAAAAATAATGATTCTCTTAGGTCTGTTCCAAATCTAAGAACTTTCCCAACGATAGAAAAATACAAATCGATGGAAAATGAGGCAAAGCAAGAGTCAATTACGATGATCTTTTGTACCGATCATGTTGTACGATAGATTAACAATGAATTCTGTCAACGTTCGATGGCCCTGGTTAGGAGAATGAGCGAAACGTTGGCGAGATCGGAGTTCCAACCGGCTCCCTGTCCTTTCTTTCATTAGCGATACTTAACTTCTGTTTCTTCACAATATCGTTTCAAACGCTCTAGAGTTTTCACGAGAAGCAGGGAACCCGGTTGGTACAAAACTTTTAATAAATACAACAGGCTTCTTGTAAATCTCGACGAAACGAGAACCACCGTACCACTGTTTCCTTTCCTGTTCCCTTTCACTCCTTTCTTCGCTGTTACGGAGGTAGCGTACAAAAGAAAGGATCATTACAACGTTCTCTTGCGAACGAGTCGGATCAACCGACCACTTTTGTCCCTTGAACGCGCGAGACTCGCATGTTGCCTCGGTCGAGCATTGCCCAAGGTTCAAACTGACCTAACGTCGAGACGAAAAAGAAGAAAAACCACTTTCCCGGTAGAATTTGGAATGTTAATCCCTCGCCGGTAGGTTGGCTGACGAGGAGATTTTTGTTTCAAAATATTTTTTGTTTTTCGGTCATGAACCTTTCTACGTAGAAATCGAGTCCTTGGAAACGTACAAGGATTATCCGAAAAGTATTCCATCATTTTGAATATTCAGAGAACGAATCGAGCGACGAAAGCTAACAACCGTTCGAAAGAAATTTTACTGAGTTTATGCGAACACTTGCTGTTCCGTGGTGCTGTTCGATCGATAGCGAAATGTCATCGAGCGAGTTTTACCGATCTTCGATTATATGATCATATGTATTGACAATGAATATACACGGTGAACCGTAACGCGATCGTTGCATCGATAAGAGTAGCGAGATTTTCAAGTATCGACAAGATATTGCGCCATTTGGATTTTTAAGTAGGAATTAATTAAGCGCAAAGCGTAGACCGAAGTTATATCGCGATCACCTTTACCTGGGTCAACGGTTCTACCTTTTTCCAAAGATAAAATTTCATACAAGTCCACTTCTTTCCAACGTTCGTTTACAATCAGCCATCCTTACTTCTTTACGATTAAAAAATTATTATTGGATATCCGCTTCGGAAGCATATCCGCTGTATTGAATCTTTATGGTTTATTAATAATCTCTAGATTCTAAATTATGCGTACCTCGTAAATCCTAAAACTATTTTTCAACTCGTCCCAATATAAAATCTTGTCCGCCTTAACGAGAGAGGTTACATTAGCATCGTTGCAAAATTTCGCGTATTATCTTATCTGCGGTTCTTCGAACTGTGCCTGTATGAAATAACGCAACGTTAACGATCGTATATCGCCCACGTAATACACGAACGAAAGCAATAAAATTAATCCACCATTTGCCAAATACTTTGCACATCGGATTTTACAGCCGATGCTTCTATAACAACTTAATCCGCGTCAAGCGGCAGTTGCGTATTTAATCAGATAAATCGGGCATATTCCACCGTGCTTTGTAATGGAGGGAGAATTAACTTCAGCCGGCTAGTTATGTAACAAGTATTTCACCCCACCGGTTGAGGGCTAAAATTGATTATCGACGACGCCAACGACCGAATAAATTACCCTGTGTTTCTCTGCCGCGACACGATCGATCGAGCTAAGGTTTCATCGTCGATGTCTACGAAAAACTTGGTTTTATTTGTCGCGTGAAACCAACGCCGTCGAGATCGTCCGTTGAACGTTAAGCGAGCTCCGTTAATTTCCAAGTATAAACAGCAGCAGAAGCGAGAAGAGATTTTTCACGAGACGAGTAAACTCGCGACAAGATTCCCTTGCAACTCGAACGTCTTCAATTGGGTTAACTACATACAATTCGTGGGTACGGCCGCCTGATCGTAAATTGGTTAGTAGCTGAAGTCACTCGAGTACCAGCCACCCGCTCTGGGACGCATTACAGCACCGACACGATGATTCCGTGACGCGTTATATGTAGCACGCTCGTAAAAATGTTTGAGTAGAAGGCGCATGGAACGAGTATCGACAGAAACGGAGCCAACTACACGGATATGCACATTCTTCGATTTATACCTGTTACGTAATTAATTTACGGCCACGTGTTTTGCGAAATACTTGTATAGATTATCATCGAACGTTTCCCGATGCTATTTGCAAGCTTTCAAAGATGCTGTTTCAAGAAGCTGAACGCTTTATGCAGCAACGTGTATCTACTCAAAAATACTTTTAAAAAGTTCCTAAGTACCTAACGGGTTTCTCTCTCTCTCTCTCTCCGCTTTTCTTATACTTTACGCTTCTTTACGTTCTTTCTTCTAATTTTATTTCTGTCCTGCGTTTCTTCCCTCCTTTCTTCTTCCGCGTATTCTCTTCTTCCTATCTTCTATCCCCCTTTCTCTATCGCGCTTCTTCGGTTCCTCCTATCGAAGTTCGGTAAAATATTCTCAATACAAATTATTCAAACGTACTCCTTTGCGGAAAACATTCGCGCGAACGAAGCGAGCTTTGAAGCAAAATTTCTAAATGAAAGAACGAATAATCTCGCCTGATCGTCTCGCATAAAAAATCTAGATCGTATCGAAGTGTCGAATATAACGAACGGTATCGAACGAACGATGTCTTTTATAAACATTACGGGAAGGAGGCACAAGTCAAAAGCGATAATCCCTAGGTAGGTTGGAACAGAGGTAAGCTGGTAAGCACGAAGAGAAAGCAAGGGTCACGTCCAAAGGCTGGACGGGGGTTCGATCCGGTCGGTGTTCCGCTAAAGTGCATCGTATCATACGATTCGTGAGCGCGCTTGCGCGATCGTAAATCGGTTAGTGACTGTCGCTTAGCGCTGCGTGTCCGCCTTTAGCCCCTCGTTCCAGGACGAATGGCTTCAGGGGGTAAGGGGGTTGGCTTTGGCCGTCGAGAGAAAGCATACACGTAGGTCGAGAGATAATACTCCAGGGAGATCGATAGCATCGACCACGGAAATACACCGACTTAATAATGCAGCCGATAATCACGATGAAAGAGCACGATGACGATGGCAGAAGTAACGGTAAGAGAAATCAGTCGGTCGCTGAGTACGACTTCTAACGCGTATTTTCACAGAGACCTTGCCTTCCTCTGCAACCCGCTTTATCGTAATATCAGTTTTGTCGGTGAGCTGGATGCCGCCCTCTCGTCGTCCATTATCTAAGTAGATCGACAATATGCGAACGGTTACGATTATTATACAAGCGATAGCTAAGTGGAACGCGACACGTGATCCGTTTCGATATTGGATCTATGTTGCGAGCGTAACAATCGCATTACGTATTGGTCGTTGTTGAACGTTGGGGCGGAAACATTAAGTAAAAAGTTAAATATATCGCGTAATAAACGTTAAAAATACGTATGATCGTTGATTAAAAGTTACTTGAAATACTTATGATTTGTGAGAATGTGTCGGATTTCTGGTTTCTTATGACCCAACGAATTTTAAAAGAACGTAAGACTATAGCAGGAAACTCGCCTAAAACGCAATTTTCAGGATGCTAGATATAATATACGTAGAATATCACACTATCATAGAAACGTGTGGTTATGAATAAAAAAGATGTGAAACTTTCATCGACCCTCGTTTTTCATTCTTTTTATCCGAGTATTACATTCGTCGCTAGCTGTCTTTTAACGCAGCAACGATTCTCAGCCGAGCTCTTTGGTAATTGATACTTTCCTTCTTCTTGGTTACCAGCCTGTGTTAAGGTTAACGTTATTAATTCTCCGCATTTTATCATTAGCGAGTATGCAAATTAATTAGTTATAAATTGGCACAATCGTGACATCAACGACAGGACGTAAATATCGTTACACAAACACGTGCGCGAAGAAATTGCAAAATAGACTAAACGACTTCTTGGCGATTAATTATTAACGAGACTGATGATCCGCCGGAAAGCAGATGAATTTTAAATGAACGCAATCAATTAACCTGCTGGCGTATTATGTGACGGTAGAAACGGAAGAACACCGTGGAAAAAAACGACGCCAGATTAAATATAACTTATTCCACGTTCGTTCGCGATAGAACGTTCAAACAGGAATTAACAAATCGCTTCTCGACCGAGTTAATCGGTCCGGATCGATATCGTACCGATTAAAAATGTCCATTTTATAAAGCAACTTAACACTTATCGCGAAACATATTACTGCTATGTTTGTTCAACTGTTATATCAAAAAGATATTATTATACTTATCACAACTAAAGCAACGTTCGATAAATATGCAAATATATTTTATTTATTCCAAGTGATCAAAATTTCAGAACCACTTTACATTTACATCGCGTCGAATTACGCGAGATATATTTTAAAATTTCGCATTATAAGACGAGAAACAGACGTAAGATATTCCGTGATACAGTTGGTTGAATATACGGACGAGTATACTCTGGTTATACGTCCCTTGTACATTTCAACGAAGACTCGTTATAAAACGTATGTCCATCCGAAACTTAACTCGCTTATCACGACGCACAGAACTCGTACGCAAACCGTCAGCCAACCTTTTCGAAACACCCTATATATACGTGTAACGCGGAATGGATCGGTCGATCGTATAGAATATAAAAGACAGAAAATCGTATCCTTCGAAGCGATTATCGATGGAGGAGAGTGATAGAGAGAGAAAGGGGAAAGCCATCCTAAATTGCGCGTTATCGACATCCTGGACGGGAATTAATTCGATTCGTGACGTAATAAAATGCTTCTTGGCCGCATCGCGGAACGTATATTGGGTTCGTTGGAAAGTCCGAAACACGAAGAAAAGAGTTCGCCGGGCCAAGTCGATAATCGGATGAAGAGAAACTGTCGGTGGTCGACAGAGGTATGGGGAGGGGAGGGGGGGTCGTATCGATCTCATCTGGCAACCTTTCCTTTTCTATTTTCACGTGGTTCGGAACCCAATAATAGGGGTTGTACCGATAATTTCACCCCCTCCGGTTATTCGATATGGATCTTTTAGTAGCGAGCCTTTGCTAGGGTGATTGAACCGCCTACTCTCTTTTCCAGCATCCCCTATACTCTCGTCTATATCTTTCTGTCTACCATATATATTCTCCGTCTCTTCCCATTTCCTCTCTTTTTCAACTCCACGTAACCACTCAGCGCGCACTTTCCTTCCACCTCGTCGCTCCCCGTTTTACCTTTGTTTCTCCTTTTCATCCTTTCCCGAATGTTTTCCGCGAGCGCTCGCGCCTCGCGCTTCCGTACAATTAATGGATAATTAATCAGCCAAACTCGACCGCGACGATGCGAGAATCGCGGCGATAATCCGAGATACGGGTCGTTACCTTTGTCAGATGACAAAAAAGGGAGGGTTGAATATGACGAGGCGGGGGTGGAACAGAAGGGTAGGAGATGAGAAGAGACGAGCGAAGGAAAAAATTTATTTGCTCTTGCGGTTAATTCTTGTCCTCTTCGCAGGGCGACGGGATCGTAAAGCGACGGAAAAGGATGCGCGTCGACGTAAGTGAGATCGATAGCTACGTAAAGGGAGAAGTCACAAAGTTCGTAGGAAAGAACGGTTACGACGTTGGCAGCGTTAAGAAAATTGAATAGCGAAAGACACGGCTGCCACAAAGAAAGGAAGAAAAAAGGAAGAAAAAAGGAAAAAAGGAGAGAAGAAAGGACAGGGGGAAAAGAAGAGAAAAGGTTGGGATGGGTTTGGTGGAAAAAACAAAAAAAGGAAGCGAGAGAAAGAGAGAGAGAGAGAGAGAGAGAGAGAGAGAGAGAGACCCGGGTGAGAAGCATCGTGGTGGGGAAAAGGAAGGGTCGGTAAATTCGTGAAAACAGTTAACCCCACGGACGTTGGTGCACCGTTATGAAACTTCGTAAACGTCGGTGAAAAGGGGAGGGTGGAAAAACAAAAACACTAAATTGCACGGTAGAAACTTCAAAGGCGGAAATAAAATCTGTAAAAAGAAGCAGACGGTGAACGCAAACGGGAAAAACAAGAAGTAATCAAGAAACGTGCCCGGAGGATGTGGGTTATGTTTAATTTGTTACGCTGCGGAAAAACGAAATAGAGATAAAGAGAGGGCGCGGAGGAGAAACGGCGTGGGGGAAAAAAAAAGGAAGTAGCAGAGGAGCGAGAAAAAGAGAGGGAAAACGCGGGTAATCGGGAAGTCTGCGTTTTTAAAGGGTGAAAAACGTGCCGCGCACCGACGGCAACCTGCTTTCATAAGAATATTTTTCACGTCTTTACCGGCCGTCTCTCTTCCCTCGAACTCTCGGTCCCGCGCGCGTTTCATCGGTGCGAATCGTTCCGCTTTCATAATAAAAATCGAATTACTTTCTTATCGATTTAACAACTTTTTCTAAAGTGTCAAATAAAATGAAGAGGAACGAGGAAATAAATCCGAGCGCGCACGACCCCGCTTTCTCCGCCAGATACTTTTCAGGGAATTAATTTAACGGTACTCCATCGTTTCGCGATAAAAATGGAACAACGCGCGCGGCGGAAAGGTTATTGCACGATAAAACTAAATGGATTCTTCGCGATACCTTCGAATGGACACACAGGATCGTTTCTGATGATGCCAAAAAAAGAAAAAAAAAAAGAAAACGAAAAGGAAAGAAGGGGAGCTACCGGAAACCTTTTCCGAGGGAGATAATCGAGTGGTTCTTCCGTTTTCGTAGTTAATGAAACGTACAACAAAATTATTATCTTTCAATGATACACATACACTGACACATAGTATCGATCATAGTCATATAACCATATATTAGACATAGTCATTGATCGAAGTGTTTGATATACTGCACAAACTATGACAATTCCGTGCATCGATTCAGAGTTGATGCGATTTAACAAAAAAAAAAAAGAAAAAGAAAAAAAATCCACAAACGTAACGAGTCGCTTCTATTGGAGAAGAATGCATCGGATAAGGACATGTCGCGAGGCGATGATCCGTGCGCTAAAGTTGTGAAAAGGACGGGAGCACGAAATGTATGGGGTGGCGTAGCGAAAAGAAGAGAAACAGGAAGAGAAATTCCGAGAAGAAGATGAACGACAAGGAGCGAAAGAGAAAAAGGAAAACAGATAGCGTGAGAAAGAGAAAGAGAGAGAGAGAGTGAGAGAGAGAGGGATGAGGGAGGGAGAAAAAGTTGAAGCGGCCGCGACGCTCGGATTTACGCGGCACGTTACCCTAATGAAAATCGCGGAGGATGAATTGTAGGAGGGATGGAAAGGTGGCTGGTTGGAATACACAGGGGTGGAATTAGAATATCAGAGACACGTTCGCAGTCTGTACATACGTTACACCAATACTCCTTCTCGTCAGGCTGTACGTATATAATACTTGTCGGTAGTTGACAAACCCTCGACATCAATTTCTCTCTCCGTCTCTAATTCCCCCCGTCTCTTTCCCTTCCCCTTTTCCCTTTACCACCCTACGCCCCATCCCCTTCCTCCGTTGCCTTCCGACTCTGTCCTTCTCTCTGTCGCGTCCTCTCCCTTTCTACTCTTCCCACCGACCCTCCCCTATCTTTCTCTCTTTCACCCTGTCACTCGGCTCTTCGTCTCTCTCTCTCGCTTCCTCTCTTCGTTTACTTTGGAGATATCGATTACCGGCTCAACTCTCAACCCCCATCAACCCCTCTGTCACCTCCAACCCCCACCCCTTATCCACTCCCACTGACACCCCCTCCCCCACAACCCAAGCCCCAACCACTCGGCCCAGCTTGCTGCTTGGTTGCTTGCACGGTGTCACATCGGTGTAGCAGTTTACAGAGATGGTACAGTTCGCGACAATTACGATCAAACGTACAGTTAACATCGGCGTACGATCTCGCGACCCGGGGATGAGGGATTGCGATGGAAGTCGTGTCGCCTAACTGCTTCGTGCTTTCGGATCGATCATTGCATGCCGCACACGCTCATCCGGCGTCATTTTTTCCGCTCTCTTTTCTTTCTCTCCTCTCCTTCCTATCTCTCGTTTTTCGCCTCATCTTGTCTATGTTTCTCTATGAGACAAAATGAACGTATTATTGCGATATATCGAAATAATACAGGTGAGAAGAGGAGAAACGAAGGGGCTCGGCAAACGATCGCGTTACGAGATAACGCTCGCAAACGGTGTTTCGCAGACGCGTTTAAAATAATAGAGGGCTTCTCCATTGGCAAATTTTTTCTTTCTCTCTCTCTTTTTTTTTTTTTTTTTTTTTTTTTTTTTTTTTTTTTTTTTGAAAAAAAGGAAGGGCAGAGGTGAAAATAAATCCAGGACCGAGGATCGTAGCAGGGCTGTTGACCTTACTCCGCTGGGGAACGTATACGTTTTCGTATACCAGAAGGGAGGGAGCAGTTTACAGAACAGCATAACAGCCAGCGTAAAAGCACGTTCTCAAATATCGGTGAATTTATACACGCGAATAAAGCAGACGACCCGATTTCTTTTTCTTTCGCCCGCCTATTCGCCTGCCCGTTACACGAAAACCTCCTCTTCCCTCTGTGCGTCCCACAAACTATCAAAACACGCGAAAATTACTTTCCAAAGGAACTGCCGGCTTAGCGTGCAACGTAAATAAAGATATGGGCAAATATTTTGCCTGGTACAATCGTAATTACGAGGTAAAAGCGCGGATTACAAGAGCAAATTACTGACTAAACGGTAAAATAAAATAAATAAAGATGTTCAACGTGTTTGAAAATTTCAAACGATCGAATCTTTTGGCTCGCCTATTCTTTTTTCTTCTTTCTTTTTCTCTAAGTTGTTCCGATACGGTACAGGGCTATAATAATTAATACACGAATGTTTATACAAATTCATATCTTCGTACATTTCCACATTTTTAAAGAAAGAAACCCGCAATGGAAATTTGTTTCAGCTATTGAAGATTATATCGAGTACTTTGCTCTGAATATTTTGTACATTTGCGTGGTGTATCCATTCTGAGCCGCAAACTATATTTGCAACCTTTTTCGACCACTTTACGTTACCGAACGTTATTTTGTAACAGCGTGTCTGTGAAAGAACATTCCAAGGATCCGTGTAGCGTTCTTTCCGTTGTTATTTCCTCCGCTTAGATTCCACAGTTTTATGAAATTTAAAGAAATTTTAGTATTACCAACATTATGATAAACTATTTCTTTAATGAAGAAAATATCGCTATCTGTCCAATATGTGACCGTGAAAACGTGACCTATGAAAAATAAGAAATTCCCCTGAGCGACTTTCGAAGCGATGGAAAGGGTTCGATACGAGGGAAATGATGTAAACACGGAAAACGAGAATCATCGATGTAACACTGAGAAATTTGTTTCAAAAATTGTACTACGAATTTCTAAGCTTTCCCTTTGTTAGATCTTTCCATCGAAGTTTAACTCTGCTCGCGATTCCCTCATTTTTCAAAGACTTTGTTACTCGCGCCGCTTCTCCTTTGATCCTCTCGCATCGATTAATCAGTACGAAAGAACAACGAATTCCTGAACTGTTCGATAATAAATATTTAATAAAGAAGCGAGGAATGAAATGGACTCCCGTGGCAAATACTTTGGTCCACGTTAATGCCGCACTTTAATATAGGTAAGTCCAAGTTAAGCTCCTTACCGATGACGATACGATTAGTACGGTTGGTTGAGCTAATTGCCTCCGTGCTGATGGGAACTGAATCGAAGAGCCGGCAATATGAAGCGAGAACAATATCGATCGTTTTTCTCCATTGCCCCGTGTCGGGGAGGGTTGCGACAAAGATTACCGAGTTCAATAATGGCCCTGTAACCTCGTTGCTTATAAAACCCGATTCCGTGGCTACGATTAACCTCTCTATCGATAATTTCAACAATAGAAGCACGTGCACCGGCACAGAACTTTCGACAGTTCCAGTCTGTATATTATAACTAAGATAACAACAAAAGATATACGCTATCGGAGGATGTATTGCACTACCATAATGCGTAATTGTAATATTTCGTTTATATTCGATCCTTGTTTCGATCTGTACGTAAAGAAACATAATAACGTTGAACTAATTCTGTATTCGCAAAAGTTAACAAACCTTCGATTTACGTTCTGGCAATTTTCTTAACCTCGATAAATTCAACAACTTTAACAGTCTTAGTAGGAATCTTAATAATCGAAGAGGCTGCTGCGGTAAGGAGGAAGCTCGGCTTGCAGTCGTTTGAGCGGACGAAGAAAAACCAACTGAAAGTTGATCAGAATCAAATCACTTTCCCAAACCTGCTGCGGATTCACAGTCGACTAACATTCGTAGTAACTTTTGTGCTTTCGAATATAAAGTCTGTATCTTTCTTTTTCTTCCAATTGGCAGAGTTTTCGATCTTTCTAACTTCCATATCCTAGAATTTTGATAATTTTCGCAACTTTCGTCACACGAAACGTTGTACTCCGAAGAAACGCGTAACAACGCCCCATAACAGTGCGACGATTCATCGAATCCCCTCGAGTTCGTCCGAGTGTCGCCTAAGCGATGTTTCCAACTGCCGCGAATAAGCTGTACTCGATACGAAGATAAAAAGACATGAAGACGAACTTACAAAGTGCCTTACCATAACGTAATGCCTCTGCATCTCGGTCTTCTCGCTGGCCAGTTTCTCGCATTCGATCTTCAGTCTGAAAAGTGAAAAGCAATTGAGGACAGAGCCAGTCAGACATGCGTTAAAGCAGAAATGGCGCGCACTCGTTCAGGACCATTTTGTATGCGTGTTTGTACGTGCGTGTATATATGTCTACATGCATATATATATATTGTATAATGTGCGTGTGCGCGCGCTTGTATGTGTACGTGTAAATACGTGCAAACGCATAGGGCAAGACCGCTTCCTTTCCCTTTGGGATTTGCAGCATCTTGAATTCGAGGAGGAAGAGAACGCGGTGTGTCTCTAGAAAGTAAGATCGAGTTCTCCGGCGAAAAAGCTGAAGGAATAAGAAGAAATGAGATTATGGCGGTGTTAGCGGTTGCGGCGGGCGACCCGACCACTGAAAATCTAAAAAAAAGAAGCACAGCTATGAATAAAGGAAGAGGAACCTGTCGGGGACATTTTGGCAAATATCCGATCGTTCTACGCGTTATTTGCCAAGGAAAATCGATCGGAACGTATGGTATAAAGTTGCTCTTGGAATCGTTTTAACGTCGCTCGCGTACAATTTTAACGCGACGTATCTCGTACTTTTATTAATGAAATAAATTTTACACGGTAATCGTTATGAGTTAAATTTGGAGATAATGTCCACGTTGATTAAAAATTCGAAATTGAGATACTATTTCTAACTAGAGTTGTTCGAATATCAAAAGTGCATCTTAACGCATTCGCTGTGATCGCTCGGAAAGAACTGATCACCTTCGCTCTTTATACAATTCTCGCCAGAAGATGACGTAAGTAATCGCGTATTTCCAGGAAGTGAAAAAAAAATAATGTTCCTACTGGTCATTTTTCTCTACGTTTCAATTGTTTGAGCTAATCAACGTGACTCCAAAAACCCATACGTTTACAGATGCTGTTCGCATAATGAAATTTACCTGCTGATTGTACGAATCGTTATGTAACTCGAGCTAGAATAGATATTTGCGCGTATCTATCTCTATTGCCAACGAAACATTTCGTTTATCGGATTCATTTTTATAGTATTTTTGTAACCATATGAAGATACCTGCAAGTGACGTGGAATTTAACACCGATTCGACCGAAAATTGGTATAAACTATAACAGAAACAATGGAACGTAAATACTTTCTGCAGCCACCGCAGTACGATTCCACATGAACTTTCGTCACTTCGTAATGCGACACTTGTATCTTACAAGAAAGTTAATATCACCTTTCAAAATTCATAAAACTACCAAAAATGATACAATAAACCACGCGGCAATAAAAATTGCGAGTGTTTCGCAGTCGAAATAAAAGAAGTACGATTCACGTCGAGAATGGTGGAGACTGTAGAACGTAGATTGCGAAAGACCGTGCAACAATAAGACTCCGTCTAGGAGTAGAACGTACGCTTTGTAAAGCCGTGGCTTTTCTCAAGAAAAGGAAGCACGTCGCTGAATTTTCGCGAGCGGCGAATTCCACGAGGTCGTAAAAAAAAAATTGCCAAGAGACAGGCAGAAAGTTCATGAATTAGCGGGAAAATTTCGTCGAGGCCAGGAACGTCCCGGGGCAGACATACGCGCACTGGGTGACGACTAGCGGCGAGTACGCGTAGCACGTACTAGCTGGGCGTTAACAACGAAACGCAAATTTAACCGTCCATCCGACGGTTTCAACGGTATCGCAAGTGCGGCATGCGAGATAATTAATGATACGTAAACGCAGACATTTGTACACACGGTCCCATTACACGGGCGTCCGCCCGAAAGTGAGCACTGTTCCAATAACGTTAACGGTTATAGCATCGCCTGCATCTGGATACTACTTGCCGGAACGTCGATTAATTACCGTGTCCGGGCCTCGATTATCAATTACCATAAATCGTCGACATGCACGCGATGTCGCGCCATTTCTTTCTCAGCCATCGAAACCGTATACAGTTTTGTCACTTTCGTGATTCGAGTACGGAAGACTGTCGCTTAACCGGCTCCCGTAGAAGCGAGACAGACGAATCACCGGTTAATCCGAAGATACGCGTGCAGCATGTGAACCGGTAACCGATGATAAACCCGGTTAATGCGTGGTTTCTCGTGAAAAAAGAAAGAAAAAGCGTGAGATGCAGGGTAACGTTTCGAAGCGCGAGCTTTCGTTTTTGAGAAAAACTGAGTTTGAAAGTTAGCCCGGTACGCGATCGAAATTCCGTTGCAAAGTACGGAGAACCAGCGATGTTGCGAATATCGCTTTTTACAATTTACCGTAGGATTTAGTATTGTTTATGTCATCCGCTTGCGATAAATCCGTGAGGATAACGAATCGAAAGAAAATAAATCACTTGTTTCTTCAGAATTGAATATTAAATTGTGTAATTGAATTGAGAAACGAATAAAAAGTGGTGTCGATCGGTTTAGCTTCCGAGAGGCTGATATATAAATAACGAACGTTCTACATGTACCACGTATGCTCGCGAAAGTATTCAAACAGTTATAGAAATTTCCTGCGAATATATTACGCGCGTTGTACGAAACATTTTGAGATAATACTAACAATGCAATGAAACGCGATTGTCGTGATTATGCTGGTAAGGTATTCGAAACAAATCTGCAAATGTAACATAGAAACTACGAGATATTTAGCGCAAGTATATTTTGCAGAGATGATGATAGGTACTCGGTGGAATCATCCTCAGCACTTGTTGTGTGTACCGATGATCATGAAAGAGGCCCAAGTCGTATTTATCGTTGCAAGATATTTAAAGTTTTGCGTTTGAACCGAATCCTATTTAACGACGTCACAGCCAATTCGATTCAACGGTTCACTTTCCACTACTTTACAAACACGTTTTCGGATTATCGTAACGTTACGTAATGCGAGACGGACGCAACGCAAAATAATAACAAACTCGTTTGTTTTAGATTCTTGACTAAGGCCACTTTCATAATCACCGAAACATACGTTTAAAAGGACTATTTACACTGTATACCAATTTTTTACCAAATATACATATAACATGTAGTAAACATCTCGTAACTTCTATGTACATTTCCACGCTGCTTTCAATTTTTACCGATATAATCGTTACTTTTGAATCTTGTTACGGTATTAAAATTAAAGTTTCAAAATGTTTTATACGATACGCGTAACATATACGTGAAAATGTTGTCTGATAAGCGTGGAAATATACGTTTGTCAGCCACTGTAGATTCGCCGCGAATCTTTACGTTAGATTTTCAACTGGAGGTCGTGCTGTTATCCGCGTATCCGGTTTGCGACTGAAGCCCGCGAGCGTTCGAAACGTTCGACGCGTTATTAGGAGCCGGGAGAGGAGAGGACGTCGTGAGCAAACAATTCCAACTTTCTTCTCTCGGATAAGAGACTTCGAAGCGATCGGCGTGCAACAGCGTCAACGGGGTGGGTTCTGAAACAACCTCGAAACAGGGAGCAGCGGGACGAAGGAGGAAAGGCGAGGAAAGATGGGCAGAAGACAGCCGAGGCAAGCATCGGCGTCAATAATCGTGGATCTTCGAGAAACGCGAACGCGAGACGGAAGGGATGAATAGACGAGAAAACTGGAAAGGGGGAGTTGGGCGGAGGTGGTGAAGAAAGAAAAACAAAGAGTAAACGAGAGAGAGAGAGAGAGAGAGAGAGAGAGAGAAAGAGCGAGGACGAGGAGAGTCAAAGAAAAGAGAAAGACTCACGAGTGGTTCTGTTGCTGGATGAAATTGAATTCCTCTTTGATCCTCTCGCAAGTGTCAGCCACCGTGAATTTCAGACCTCCCGCAGCCCCACCGCTTCCTCCGCCACCCTGCAACATAAAAAAAAGAGGAAGAAAGAAAATGAAAGAGAAAATAAGAGGAGGGAATTCGATTAGCATACACGACAAAGCAGCCGCGACAAAGAACGAAAAATAGATCAGCTAAAACGCCGAAGCGTTATGGTCGTACGGGCGTGTACACGCTGAGAAGACGCTTCGATCTGTAGAAACGTTACTGTCCACTTTTTCTATGTGGTAATTAATCGACGCGTAATTTGAAGCAACAAGGTGCTTTTATTTATAATGTAGTGGTTTGTCAAAACGTAGTGATTCATTCATAGTAGTTTGCCGTAGCGAAAAAGATACGTACATTCGAAAACAATAACATGAGCCCTCGTGTCATTCGACGAGATATTTCATTTTTTATATCCTAAGGAAAATAAAGAAAAGAAGCGAGAAGAAATGTGAAACACGCTCGTTTTAAAAATTTATATTTGGCAAATTGTATTACGAAGGTATGCGGTTAACAATTTAGTCGATCGTAAACTGAAATTTAATCTTGTTCTCCTACGATAAGATTTATAAAAATAATGTTTTCGAGGTATTAAAAAGAGAAGAAAAATATTGCCGAGAACCGCTGTAATCGAATCTTATATTATCAGATAATTTATCTGACGTTTAAAATATACCTCGTATCTCGATCCCGTTGTCAATCGTCGCAAAGCTTCGCAGCCTAAAGTATGGTACAACATTTTTTCACAAGTAACGTTGTTACGCGCAACTCGTGGTATAGAAAAACGCGTTCTCTTCATCTAGAGTAAGAAAACTGGACGAGTTAACAAGCAAGATTTCTATCGACTCGCACAATTCAAACAGACGATACGATAACAGTCTTGCCGCAACGATGGAACTCTATTTGCGAAATACACAGGGAAAAAACTCGTTAAAGGGTGCAAAGGCAACGAAGGAATCTCGTTACGCCGGAAATCGTGTATACACGGTAAAAGAGAGGGGGCAAGAGGAAAAGAAAGCAAAAGAGAAGTCGACATTACGCCTGGTCCTTAGATCGGTGAGACCGTAGAATAAATCCGAAATAAATCTTAACAAATCCGAATTTAAAGGAAAACCGTGCGGTATACGCGTTCGTTCGTTCGTTCGTTCCAGAAACGCCTGTAAAATGGTAACGAGGTTAAAGTCGAAGATGACAAGCAACCACTATCAAATGGCCTTCGACCGCATAAGGCGCACGCAAACACAGAAACCGAGCTCAGAAACGCGAGCAGAGGGCATCCAGGTATAAAAGACGAGCGACTCCGTTGCCTAAGAGGGAGAAACGAGGCCTGAAGAGCCAAGGATGAAGGACCATGAAGGCGTCCTTAATGAGACCCATTCCACCAGGTAGCACGAGGTCTGTGTCTACGGGTTCTTCAGCCACGTATACCAACGCCGCTCTACCGGTTGAAATTACGGAGGAAAGGATCAGGCTTTCCGATGACAGTAATGATTACGTTACACATACACACGAATTTTTACGTACAGTATATGTGTGTGTGTATATATATATATACACATTATGTATTTAAATATACATATATAAATATACAATGCCAGTCTAATTTCGTAAGTACAGTCCAAAAGCGTTAGAGGAAATATTGAGAAAAACTAATCTTCTAATAACTTTAAATAAACTGCATTGTAGAATCACAATCGTTGAAGTTGAATATTCTTTTTACGATTCCTTTAATTAATTTGTTCATTTGCGTTCTCGTCATATTCTACCGATACAATAGCATCTTCTTTATTGACACCCGATACAGAAATACATTTGCTCAAAGCAATATCGATGTCGTACACTGTTTTAACATTTAAATAACATTACAATCATTCAATACCTATTTTCGTTCATTTACATTCTTATAATACACATCCGCCGGTGTTCTCTTTATTGAAATTCGATATAAAACGATTTGTTTATTACTGTGCAAAGAGAGAAGTTTGGTTGAGAGAATGGGCGGAATTCCATTTTCCAATCAAATCATTAATCCGATACGATTACGGTAGCATCATTGAACATCGATATTGTGCGTCGAAGAGAAAATGGAAGACAGAGAAAGAGAGAATGGATGGGAGCGGGGATAGAGAGAGGGAGAGAGTAGAATTTCGGGCTGAATGACAAAATCTCTCGATAGAGAGAAATATTCCGACACGACGTTAAATGGTCAATGACTGTCCGCCGGCTGGAAAATTCCAGTTTTTCGACGCTACGTAGTCTCGCGTAGAATGATTTGGCCACTTGTTGAATTCGAAACGGGGAGTGGCTGTCGGTGGTAAAATGGTTTGGGAACAAGCTGGGGAAGAGGACGACGGTGGTCCTCACTTGTTGCAATCATCAAACGGAACAGTCATCGAACAGGTTGTTGTTTCGATGGTTAACCCGCCAGCGTACACATATCCGTTATGTGATACGGTGGACGGCAATTCGTTTTCATGAAAATTTTCGTACGATCTGACCAACGTGCTCTCACCATCCACGATAATTCTCGACATCGATATTAAACGTATTTCTTCGTGGCTTTCTATTGCTGTCATATTTGACATTAAAATTAACCATTATTAGCGTGAGCTCGCTGTAATGTATTTTTCTCAAAATACACGATATTCGAAGAAATCAATTTTTATTTCTAACGTGTTTCGCAAAGAATCATTGAAAACTATTGCGAATATACTGGTACGAGTTTAAATATACTCGATTCGTATTCTCTGATACGCATTCTTAAACACAATATACCAAATTACAGTCCTATAATCGAATACAATATAATACGAATGGGAAATCGTTCGACGAAATTAAATTTACCTTATACTCCAAAATATATAATACCCTAGAATATTGTGCAGCAATAAGAAAACAAAAAAATTTACCTATTCAAAGATACCTTAACGCAGCCAATATATCGACTATTACCATCGTCGAATAATCCCTTCGATACGAAGACATTAATTAACGACAACGATTCGTGGGAGTTCTACGCATTAACGCAATATTGGATATCGGGCGCGTATAGCGACACACGGCGAGGACATCAATTTTCGTCCCTTTCGTTTCTTTATTTTTTTTAATTACTTTCCCTTCTTCCCTACTTTTTCGACCGTTCTTTGACGCGACCATCGGATTTAGTTCTTTCAGCTTAACGAATCAAATACATATATACATATACATACACATATGCATGTATATACACGTATACAGATATATAGGTTCACGTAAAGCAGCCCGACCGAATGTTCACGGTGCGCTCGCGCGCACAAGATGAGTCACGCATCGATGCTTCGGCCCCTGATCAAAAGAGAACGGATTCGAATGGCAAAAATCAATTTTTCAATAATTTTCTTTGCCTCCCATAAGCCGTCCAATCATCCATGCCTTTCCCACTATGTCAAAACTGTTATTAACGAGCGAAGACAAAAGTCTTCCGTTCTCGGGGCGGCTCGACAAGAGCACGCTTTTGCCCAGCCTCTATATACCACGGGCCTTTGTATTCATTGTCTGCCCGATTCCCCTTTCACACCAGCGAAATCAATGAAGAAGCACGCGTGAGCGCATCTATATACGTGTAAGCGTGCGCATACGCGTGTAAATGTGTGTGGTACGGCATGGTATAGCGTGCCGTGTGTGTGGTGTATACGGAGGATCGTATCGAAAAACCGGCTGGTTCACTTTGTTGCCAAGAGATAATGGCCATGCGAATCGTAAATAAGGTAATAGGTCTTCGCAGGGCCGAGGATAGACCAAAGATCGAATGACGTAAGCGAGAAACTCCCTAAGGGCCCGTCCACAACTTTCGAGAAAGTCGTACATTAAGGTTACATGGGTTTGGAATAAATTTAACGTTAGAATTACGGCACTACATGGTTAACGCTATTGATATCGGATATTTTTCGTTTGTTCGATTAGGAAAAGAAACACGAAAGCGTTTCTGATAGCGTTAACGTTCGTCGTTTTATCGAAACGGAAACGTGATTGATTACACAGACTCGCTTATTTTCATCGCTTTGATCCTATTCAACTATACTATTCAGCGAAGTCGCACTTTTCACGAGAACGATTTTAAAATTCAATCGCATATTATAAAGTCCTGTGGAAACATGAAATTGGAAAAAAGGTTTTCTTTCAGTCTTTTTTCCTACGTAATCGTCGTATCAAAGTACGTATTAAAGATGGGCAATTGTAGCGTTAAAAGAGTATCAAATTCTATGATTATAAAGTTTCTAGAAGTTTGTTTTAACTTTCTGCTTTATAAAATATAAATCTTGTCTTTCCTCTTATCGCATCTCCATTATGTAGATTATACTTCGTAAGAATAGGCATTACAATTAGAAACTGTAGACTCAGAGTGGATACACCGTGCTTGAGTCGTAACGAATGCGGAGTGTTTTAATCTTAATTTCAAATCGAACTTGTTTATAAAGCGAGATTCATTGCGTATAGTTTATGTACAGTGTTAATACACTGCACACGTTTACAAGTTGGTGTGCGAAAAAATTCATAAAGAAATACGAAATTTCACGATTTGTTCCGATCTACCACATAATTCCTTCGTAAAATGAGTTTTACCAGAGATACACGAATTTATGAATCGACTAGATATATTCGACAATATTCGTGTCTACAAAAAATATCACGAAATAAGAGATTAACGATGAAAAACAAACCTGGAAGGATTCGAGTTACTGCAGCCAAAAAAAAAATTCGCCTCAACGTCTATAGATCTATATGGAAATAGAGCTGATGGAAGGGGCTATGCTGAAATTTGTTTTTCATTATTTCATCTTATTCGCGCGAATTTGCTCCTCGGTTCCCTTATTTTATATCGCGGAAAGGATTCTAATTGGATGAGGCAACGCTATTGGGAATTATTCAAATCGCGTTCCGAGGCTGTTGAAAGTCAGACGTACGAAGCCGATGTAGCTGCACTTGAATAAACATCGATGTATCGATATGCAGTGAACACTGACGAATAAGCGCAACTTTTCTATACGTACACGGCCACATAGTCAATGTATACCGATACGAATAACAGGCCAGGCCATTCGAAGCACCTAGCGCGTCTTTGAATTACACATGTGGTTCATCAATAAAACGATAAATAAAGGAAACGAGGATCAAAGTGGCTAGTTACGTGGGATTTGAGAAAGCTTAAGATAACGGTCGAAAAAGAATCGAGACTCCCTTTCCTCTTCTCTACTTTCTCTTTTCTTCTTTTCGGTTTTAAAATGATATTTTACCGCGTTAGTTAAAAGGAAATTCTCTGAAATGAAAATAAACGTTTGACGATATCGAACGCGTAAAGCTCGAAGAAAGTGGCGTCATAAGGAGTCGTAAATAATTTCCAAGTTATGGGTGATTTCTTTTCGTGATTTTATGCATGCGAATAGAATTGCATTGTCGGGAAGATAATATAGGCGATTTGTAAAATGATATTAGCTGGTCGTGTTTGAGACTGCGAGTAGAAGTAAGAATTGGAGAGGAAAGCCTACCATATCGAATCATAATATCATTCTCTATAATCACTTCGAAGAGATTGTTTTATCAGGGAGAATAATAAACTAAAAATTATACCTCTATAATGCGAATCGTTGTAAGTATAAAAAAAAAAATATTCTCCGAGATAATCGTTTATAGTGAAATAAGTAGCGGCGATCGACCTCAATTTCCAAGAATATAAATATTAAGAAATTAACAAGTTATCTTGAAACGTTGTTCGATCATCGCCGTTCTATTCCTATGTAAACAATTTATTTTAGGATACGTTTCACAGAGGGAAAAAGAAGGCAACTTCGTTATAATAAAACGGAACACATTTTGAAATGTCTGCCTGCGAAACGGCTTGAAGGAAAACTTATGCTCAATCAATGTCGAGACATAAAATGTGCTAACAAATACCGGCACGCTTTGTAAGGGGAACCTAGACTGAATTTAGAGGGTGGATGAGTAGGAGGGAGACTGCTCGTAGAAGAAGACCAAGGTGAAAGGGAGAGAGGGAGAACACGTGGTGAAATTCCTGCCGTTCAGAGGTGCGCAGTTAGAATACGTAAATCTTCGTTGCGATAGCGAGTAACTGATAAAAAGGGATAACACATTTTACATAATTTTTTCTCGCATCTACGCGTTAAATTACGCGATGAATTATAAGCGTTGTTCCTTCTTCTTTTTTCTTCTTTTTTTCTTTTTTATTACCGTACTTGGAATTACGCTTGCCACGAAGATTTCTATGGTTTAGTACTGTCACGTGCAGTGTAAATACATATCAGTAGTTTTCGGCACACAGCGAGCGGTCCATTAACAGCAGTGAATTGACTGACGTCTCCTTATTGGCAAAGTTATCGATTAAACGAGACTTGTAATTGTAACACTGGCGTAGGTGAGCTACGCTCAAATTGTATACGTTTGTAAATTGCTCCGAATGGTAAACAATGCTGGGTAAACGAGAACGTTGTACAGTAAACAGAAATAAAAACGCGTTAATTGCGAGAACACTTCTCGTTTGTATCCGGACAAACAAAAGCAATCGAAGAATGAAAGAAACTCCTAGTTCCTTTTAATTAATTACAGAAATGATGCGAGGTAGCTATACCCATTCGTTGCATCCATACTTAAAACAACGAAGAGTTTTATAAAAATCGCCCAAATTCTTAAAGCTGTTACAAGTAAAGAACTCTCGTGGCTAAAGCTATTAAAGGTTTCTATATAACTACTGCTTTGTGGAAAATAATCTCAACGTGTCGTTAACCTCTTCAGAACAACTCCTCTTTTTTGTCTATGAAGAAAATTGTGCTTTTCTTTCTTTCTCTTTTTTCTTTTCTTTATTAGTTATTAATGGCAGAAATACGTTTGCGAGCAGTTTTGTGAAGAAGCTATAATAAGCTAAAATTTGAGGACAATTGTAGCAAAAATGAATACATCTAGTTAATTGATAAATTACCAATGTCGCGTATACGTAGGCTCGCGTGAAAGCGTCGATTCAACGACCAATCTCCGCGGTAGAATCTTCTACCGAACGCTTTATATGCAATTAATAGAAGATAGGTACAATATGCATGTACCTTGCATCATAACTTCCATCAAACCTATGATACTCGCTTTATCACGTAGACATAAATGTTCAGAAGTTTACAAAAGCTGGTACTGTGGCTTACGAATACATCGATAACCATTAAGCTATATACCGGTTAACGATACAACACCGCAAAACGCGTACCTTGCAAATTACGAGAAAATTCGAAAAGTTCCAACGTTTCACAGGATCTCGCCTTACCAGTTACGGTTTAAGAATAACGAACACTGTCAAACGTCAGATTCGAATAAACATATACGACTAGATAACCCATCCAAGCAAGATATCGTATCGATGAAAAGTCTGGACAATGAATCTAAGCTTTCAGTTCGAACGCGTTCGAATGCCTCTTGCTCGTCCATTAACGAACCGTATTACTGGAACTATTCCAACGAACCTCGAAGAATCCATCGAAGATATGCAAGCAATCGAACGTTAAGCCGGCTTTTGCTACCATTTCTTGCAAGACCCGTGATACATTCTGGGTGGCAGAGAGACGAGGCCAAGAGAGACGAGAGAGTCGAAGCTCGCTTCACTCGTTCACGCGCGTAACCTCACGTCCATGTCGCAATGGCGGATTGACGGCCGCGTTACCGCTCAGGTCGCACATGTACACGCGCGAAACAGCCGTGTGCAGCATGTACGAGGGACGAGCATCACGGAGCTCGTCTTGTATATCGGTATGATTATTATAGGTTAGACGTTTCATGGCAGTGCGCACAATGCAGCGGAGTAGAGGACCGGCGGAATATAACCTCGCTTCCCGCAGACCCAGGGCGACGTGATCCAACGACAGAGCCACAGCGGCACACACAGCGTTGTTCTTAATAGGGTTGTGTGTAGCGGCACACGCGCGTCCACACGATACACGTATACAGCTCTGTCGGTGTACGTATGGTACGACTAGCATCGTTGGCCGAGCACAATGCTATAGTCACCCCTGGGTGTTGCTGTTGCTAGTTCCCCTTAACCTACGCGCGACTAAAACAAGATTTATCGTCTGTGGAAACGTACTCGTCGATACAGTGAACCGGCGTAAAAATACGGGCGTGTGGGCCCTTTGTAAAGAGGAGAGTCGGCCGGCTTAAGTTTAATGCCGGATTGGCCGTTGCGATCGAAATTAATGAATATGTAGTATCGATCAACGATTCGGCGATACACGTGCATAAATGGAAATTGAAAAGAAATAAATTCTAGAATCGTAGGTTAAAAAAAAATGGTAATATAGAAAAATGAATATCTACGAATCTAGAAAATGTACATTTTTTCATCAGATATTCTTCTGTGTATAGGATCATATTGAAAGAATTAACGTGATCAGATTTCTTAATTCGTTACATCTTGCATTAAAATATCGTATAATGTAACGATATAACAATACCGTTCTCCCTGTAGTTTTCGTATTTCAGCATGTGTTGAAATATTTGAAATTCTCACAGTGGTTGTAAACCATATTTGAAAGCGGACTTTATACGTTATACGGTTTGTTACGAGATAACGACTAGATATTTTTAATTCAAGGAGGAAAATAAAGATGGCACAAGGAAAATGAAACAATTTTTATACCGAATAAAGGAATGATAAAACTTCGTTCTTTTTTTTTCATTTTTTTTAAAAAGGTAGATAGATCATTTTAACTAAGAATAAGAAGGTCAGAGAGAACGCTGAAACATAGGGTTTCGGCAACGAGACCGAGAAATCGTCGAAGGAGACATCCATTGAATCCGCCAAAAAGCTCGTTGTATCAAGATTGACCACGTGGGCGATATCGAAGTAAAACGCCTTCGTCACGCAAGGGATGAAACGTTTATCGTCTACTCTACGAGAACGATGGCATTTTTTTTCTATTTTAACCTTTCCGTTCGTGCATCTGGCTCCAGGCTACGCCGTGGGAGTATATACCTTTACACGAACCCGCAGCAAACATGTACTTTTGTATCGATCTTTTCCTCTACTTTACACGCCTCTATTTCAGAGCAATAATCGTCCTGACCATACGGGAGACTAGTACGTTATCTATCTGTTTTCAAACCTACTCGAATACAAATACGAAAACTAGTCCTTCAAGATCGGTACGAAGAGCGAAATATTAAGTTCTTAACGATAAATAACGTAGACTTTAAAACAATCTAGCGAACAGATTTAATTAGTAATTTTTCATAAAATCTCTGATCAATTACAACGATGCATTTTTCTTTTAGATTTAAATGGTTCTACGAATATTTGGATAAAAGTTTTGCTTCGGATATTTCCTACATTTTTGCGTATCGTGGCCACCTTCTATATATACCTTTGAATCTCTAAATTTCCCACAAATGAACCAACTTGTATAGCATATCGATGGCCAATATTTGACCACAGTATCAGCTACCAATTATCGAAATAAACGACATAGCATAATAAAATATTTTAACGTTACAACGTCTTGGATTTTCTAAGAAGACTAACTCGTATATTTGTAGAGAATTGGTCTTTTGATCGATACACATCATTCGCTGCACCGACAATCATGCGGATGACACTGACGGCCATTCTATGGGCGTAAGTACATATGAATATACGTACATATGTGTACGTATATTTCTGACCATGCCCTTCTCTCCTGCCCTTCTGTGCTTTAACGAGGATAGCCGAGGGTCGAACCTCGTTCGACATGTAAATGTAAATGTTGGACAAGAACCATCCAGAGATTCTCAACTTTCTTAGCCCAACGTCTAGTGGCCAGTAGGGGAACTGGAGGTCCGGTGAGAATCACTGATGAGGACACTCCGTGACTCCCCGGTGTGGCAAGAGTGTTGCGACGTTCTCGACACAGTTGGCAGTGGTGATCAATCTTCCCCGGCCACGTTACATTCTTCGACCGCACGTCCGTCACCAAGGAAAAACGCACACCGACTGCACAATAGCGTATAAATGGGCTGGAGGTAGAAAATCCCGCTGACTCGCCGCCATCCTATGTTTTCAAGCCACAAACTATGCTCGCTTTAAATCAAAGTGTTCTTATTGTTGTCTTGTTTATTTATCGTTAACGATATCGAGGAATTTACTTTGCTCCGAGAGAGAATCAGATACGTAAACGATAACGAACAATAAGATATTTTTGACTAATTACGATTATCGGTTATAGCTTTGAGAAGAAGATCGACGATCGTAATATCTTTGCCGAGTTAGTTTACGCCAAGCTACGTGATTCTGTAAACCGTATAAATTTTGTCAACGTTCCTTCCTCAACGATATCCTTTTCTTTCGACGATAGTCGTCTTTTGTATATTATTACTAAACAAAGCTACCAATTATCGCGTCTTCATAACGAGATGGTCGGCTTCTATAGCGGATAATCGTTGCAAGAGTAACCCAAAATGAGAACCACTCGTTGGGATTTCAGTGGGTGGCGTTGGTCCCCTCGTCAAATGCTTGTCATACCGTTCTTACCCTCAAACTCCGGAGCCTAGCGGATCCCAACAGTCGGGTAAAGCCCGAGCCGCACCCCCGTGTACACAACGAGAAAGAGGACGATGTGTATATGAGAAGAGGTGGGCAACCACCCCAATGGACCCGTCGACGAAGGCTTAAAGCCCATAGGCCTGTGATATGCCTCGGGGCCAAGAATTATGTCGCTGAAACCCACCAATTACGAGGGTTGCAACCCGAAAACGGCTTTCTTTCCTTCCACTTCTCTACATATACACGCGTACAGAAAACCTAAGTAAGTCGCGTCTTTTTTCAATCGAGATCGAATCTACTACACCGCGGGACGATTTTCAACGAACGCTTTTAACCACGAGAATAAAACTTTCGTGAATTACATTCCATCACGGGATTTGTTAAAATTTTATAAAGTATATTTCCTACGTATTTTTGAACGACCGTTATTCCTTTTTTTTTTTTTTTCGTTCTCTTTCCTTTGCAGAAAGAGTAAAAATAAAACTTACTTTATGCACAGTTATATTCTATGTACAGCTGTAATACAGAACGAAGAATAGAATAATAAGACAGGAGCAGAAATCCTCTGAACGTGTATCGTAGTCCATCATTCGACGATGAAAAAGACCATTCGTCTGATTACGATTTCACGAAACGTCGTCGAGCACCGTATCCACCAGGCCAGCGACGGATTAATCAGCGAAACCATGCGGTTTCTTGCTCCCTCTGCGATTAATTAATCCTCGCGATTAATCACTCCAAGCGCTTTTCATCGACCAGCAGATCGTTTTTGTTCGTATTTTCGAGCGAAGGATATGCACGCGTATACACAGGCTGCGCGTTGTTTGCCGTGCGAAAAGAGGAGCACATAAAATTCACGGGACTCGCAACAATACGTTTCCTATAAACCTTTTTAATTTCAATTATGATAAACAACTGGCAGCTACAGAATACGAAAACGAACTGTTTACAAACGATAATATCCATGCAAACGCGTGCCGATAACGATATTATCGTAAATAATCCGAGCGCAAAAATTATTACGAGAAATTCATCCAATTGTCTGTTAACCGTTATTAACATAACACACATCGCGTTCCTACTTTCACGTTTAAATACCCAACGCTTGTAAAAACAATACAATTTTTTACTCGACAAGAAATAATGTTTTTTAGGATCAAATAAACCGGAAAATACACACACATATCTGATTCTGTTAAAAATCCCGCTATTTACGTATTAAATAAAGATGGAAGCGTGTAAATACACGAGTACCGTGCCGGATATGTGTACAAAAATACTAAATTGCCAGATGCATCGAGCCAGAAATACCGAAAAATTTGTTTGATAACATATATAGGCGTGTGTATATTTCGTAAAAAGTGTATGCGCTGTATCGCGGGATATAACGTTCCAAAATGTATCGCCATCAATCGTGATCCGTATGTATAAAAACTGAATTACCAAATTCCTCTAACGTCAAGTCGGAAGAATTTTCCGACTTGTTCACGACGGTGACTTGAAAGCATATACGCAAAAACTTTGGAACTTTTCCATTACTTTAAGACGAGTGGAGGTAAAACACGTGGACGAAAACCGACTCGAAATCTCGAAGCATTTTTATCGCCTGGAAGAACGAGTTCACGTTATATAACGATGTTAAAGGTTAAGGCGAGAAACAAAGGCATTTAGAAATTGTAAGGATATCGTAACTATTCGTGGCAATTTTCTCGATGAGATCCAACGAAATTACGAGACTGCTTCTGTAATTCAAAGTACAGTAGAGCTGACATATATCCACACTGATTCGCCAAAGTATTTCAACACCTATAAAAACTTTTTACGAATATATTACGCGTGTTACGCGAAACATTTCGAGATTTCATCAACGTTGTAACGAGACACGATTATCGCGGTTATATTGGTAAAGTTTGAAACGAATCTGAAAATGTACGTAGGAGGTACAAGATATTTAACGCAAGTGTATGGTATATTTCGCAGAGCGAAAGATCATAAAATTATTTAAAAACTCAATTATCCATTACATTAATAAACTTCAATATCCAACGGGACCATCTCCAACGCTCGTTATACGTTCTCTTTTTTCTTTACTAAATATACGTTTAAATCGATGTTTCAGATCGATCTTCAATTTATTTATTTACCAATACGATCGCGACAGTCGAATTTCGTTAGAGCGTCAAAGAAATTCGAAAATGTTTCGTTTTTGGACACGCACAACGTATGTACACGCGAAAGTTTTCTACAGTAGAAGTTGAAATATTTTCCTAAGTCATTGTACGTTGCAGAAACGCTATTCAACGGGGAAAACCGCATCTGCATCTGCCTCTTCCGCGAACGCATCTCCAAAGTATAAATTCGTCATTGGCATCCATTGTTACCAATCGGCCGTCTAGTATGACTTTTTCTATTTCAGAATCAAGTGACCCTCCGGCGAGCATTTCAATTTTCGCTCCTCGTTTCAATTCGGATGGGACGACTCGACGAACAATTAGTCGTCGTGCAATTTGATCAGCGATTGTCATCGGCGTATACCAGTGTCGCCACCCACCTCCACCCCCAATCCCAACCCCCATCGTCGTGGACGCACTGAAAAAACTCGCGGTGGAGAATCATTTTTATGTTGCAATTTTGCTTTTCTATCCGGATGCATTGTGGACCGACACGATTTTCGAGCACCATCTTAACGACAAACGACGTTCGATTAAAAACGGAAATCTTTCCAATTTTTATCTTCGTTTACACATTCGTGTCCATAATGAATATATATGATTTTACGTTAACGCCTAACGCTGCGAATCTTAATCTGAAAGTCGCTACTCGCAACGTGATTATGGTCATTTTTAATTACCGTTATTTTTATAGAAAATTTTATCGCTACCGCTACGTTCCAGTATTCTCTCGACGATCGTAATACTTGAATCCTTAATATCTAGTAATCTTTAATAAGTGAGAGTTTTACAATCGTAACGTGCGAATCACGATTTGCCAGGGAATTGCAAAATACTTTTTTAAAGGTAGTCGCGGTTATTTCTGTTAGAATTTAATCTTAAAGTTAAGATACATAATCTGTGGAAGACACAATGTTTATGTTAAAATAATATTCGGTGATATTTATTAAACAGAACTACAGAACCAAATGTATATAAGCGAGTGATATGGTATAATTAACAAAGTATGCAGGTAAAGAATTTATGGATGGTTGACAGTTGGCGAGTTACTTTCAAACTGACCGTAGGTAGTGACCTATGAACCCTTAAATATTTTGAATCCCACTCTCTATACAGTAACGAGTATGACCTGTGTAAGTGTCCTGTTCAAATGCCTGTGTAAGTGTCTGTATAAGAGTATTTGTGTCTAATATCGCTATATTCCAACAATTTCTAACTTGTATTACATATTTTCATATGGAATTTTGTCGCAACGATTTCAACGCCATTCTATTACAATACTTTTGCTCGATATTCCAACACTGATTATTCGTAAACGAACAGAAATAACGTAAAATTTAACGGAAATAACCACGTTTTTACAACCGATTGATCAGACGTAAATACACGCAGCTAATATTTCATTGAGTATTCGGTTAATTACAGGTAATAACAGGTTGTAAGTTGGAATATATTTTTATGCAAATGTACGCGGTTAGGATCGCAATTGGTTGTTACAAAAGTCACGATTCGAAAAAGGTTGGGAGACACTGGTTGAACGAGAAACTTGAAAAGGATACACGGTATTCGGTAAAGATTTTGAAAATATTTATGGAATTCCGTGGGTATCGGTCTTTTCGTGCTTCGTAGATTCAACGTGATTATAACTTAAATACTTTAAAATAAGAGAAGACATCGAAAAACCGTCAAGTCCCACGTACAAACAGCATAAACGATTCACAAGATTGTGTATGCAGATGGAATACGAATGAATAAGCGAACGTTAGATAGAGTGAGAGAAGAAGGGGGAAAAGGCGAAGCGGTAGGGAAAGACTGAAAGAGAAGAAAGAGAGGAAGAAACAAAGCGCGTCCCTTTGTCCTTTGTTATCCTTTGCTAAAATCTATATATCAGCGCGCTACATTTGCAAGGAGGCTGCAACTTTTCGTTAACGTGACATTTCTTTTCGCATCCTGCTTCCTCCTTCTTTTTTGCCTAATAAATATGTACATATCGTTGATCGATCAAACGTTCGTTCCGCGTAGATGTTACAAGTTCCAACCACAATGCAATTATACCGTATATCATTGCATAATTGCACATACATTTCACATAATTGCAAAACACAATTGGATAATTATCAACGTAAAAAGAAAGAACATAATACGAAGTTGGAAACAATTCGATATAATTTACCTTTAATATTTTCTAGTTTTATTTTCGAAGATTGAACTACATGCGGAAAGTAGGATATTTATCAAGTGGTAGGTTTATACAACTTGGTGAAGAGAAAAAAAAAATTAAGATAAGTATCTTCTTGGTCATAAATCAAGACAATTTTATAATTACGTGTAATAATATTCGTTTATATGTATATAACTGTATTAAATGTCTTGCGACTTATGGACAATGGTGTACGTATGAATGGTATGCCTGAAATCAACACATTCATGCACAGTAGGTTGATTAAGTTCTTTACTTCCTCTATAGGACACGCTACTAGATAATCAAGGATAACAGTCATTACCGTGCCAGTTATTGTTTCTATTATCACCATCTGTTTGACAACGGTAAGAGCAGAATCTACAGACACGCTTGAACTTATTTATCAAGATACGTACAATTACTTCCAGATGTTTAATTAAATGTGGCAATGACGATAATCGTAAACGTAAGCGTTCTTCCTAGTTGGATAGTTGAATCATTACTTCATTTATTTCCTAAATATAATAGGAAGAACATTTTTGAAGAATTATTAGAATTGTTATCTATTAATTAAATATTAAATTGATTAAATAAATATCATAAGACGAATAATATTTTACGTATTATGTGAATTCTGTACTACAATCTTGCACTTTTGAATTTTTTATAAATGAATAAACATTCGCAATTTAATAAGGATCGATGCAAGCATAACTAACATTAAGACGCTAAAATTAAAACTTCCGACACAATTTAGTTAACTCATCATCTTGTCTTGCGACCGCTTTCTTCGCTAAGTTTCTCAATTCGTTTCGTAAAATTTTGTCCATTGTATGTATAGAATTTTTTTGCAATAAGAATATTTTGTAACGCGTGTTTCGTTCTTTCTTTCTCGTAACCTACATTTTCAATAATCTTTATGAATGACTTCAATCGTGTGTCATCTACGATTTGGCAAAGTAACGAGCGAACAACAATGTTCCATCGAGCAACTTCTGCTTTTATTATCTATCTCTTCTTCGTAAAGGCTCAAGTTACAGAGTTTACGAGCACAATAGTCGTAGCCGTCCCATCATTTATTTGGTTGCCAAGTGTAGAGAATGGGTCAGTTCTTAGCGCTTAGGATAGTGTTCGCTTCTATTATGACTGTCGACCATCTATCATTCGCGATGGTAAATTCAAAATCAATTTCTCCGTCTCTAAACAGCGGATAAGTGAAGACTCCGACCGTAAAACTCTCTACATGTACATATTTGTAAATGTATATGCAGTCTTACGTTAAATCTTTAAACTTTTCTCAACTTAACATTCTCCAGGATACTCATCGATATCTGTAATACTTTGGACAAGCATTCGTTGGATCAATTCTATGAAATTATCTTCATTAATTCTAAATACAAATTTGGAAAAACTCGCGGATTAAATTATTCGTTTGTCGACAGAAAATTAGTATCAATGTAACTTAGCCGATTAATTTTAATTATCGTCCTATCTACAATTTTCCTATTACTTTACAACGAAATTAGTTCTTCGATGAGCAAATAGTTTCTATCCTCCATACAGTGTATAATTAATTTCTACAACTATTCTTAAGAAGTTTCAATTTTTAACAAACGTATACAAGCATTTTTTATATTATTATACAGAATGTGTATATGGTTATGACAACTTACAGCGAAGGAGAATAAATTTTGGTAGCTTGTGGATAGAATCCTCCAGTGAACGAGTATGCAGTAACATTCGACTATAGTTAAACATTTAACTTTCACAATTGGCAAAATTAATTTATTACGACGAAGATTAGCTATCGACGAGATCAGTAATAAAAGAGTACAACAGTTAAATCAATTTTTTTTTTAAATAAGAACTACATACATATCGAATAAGAACGAAACGAACTCTACGCATAGCAAGAGTTGGTAGATAGAGCAGATACCAATCGGATCGAATGTTGTGCAACGACGCGTACACATTCGACTTCTATGAATAGAATAAACCGCGTATTATTGCAAGAACGATTTTACTCTTTAAGAATCCTCATGAGGAAATTATTGAACCACTTTGTGCCCCTTGAACGGCGCCACATTAGCGCCAATAAGCAAACAACCGGCAAGTGTACCCACATATCAACGGCACCAGCACCAACCAGCAGCTTCTACGAACGGCAATTGTTGTACGTTGACTTGTCCTCTCTCTCTCTCTGTCTCTCCCTCTATAAATAATCTCTATAATTTCTAGAGGCCTCCTGTGTCAGCGAATTCTCCGGTGGTCTCGTTTCGCATAAAGGACTTTGAGCTTATGTGACGCGTGAAATTATAACGGCGGTGAAAAAGTAAAAAAGAGGGCGGCCAGGCCAAAGCATTCTTTGAATAGTGGAATTATTTGCAGTAAGAAAATGAAAATGCAAAGGCGACCGGTTAAAGCGCGTATAAAGGAGAATGCTTTTTCTACTATGACCCTGCAATTATATTATTCCGTGCCGATCCTTTCTTCCGTAAACTTCATAACCGCCATTTGGTTTATTCTTTGCAACGAGCCGGCGTGAGAAGAGGAGAGAACGAGGAAGAGAGAGAAAGAGAGACAGAGAGAACACGAGTGCCGGTGGTGATGCAGGGATGTGGCTGCAGGAAGGCTTAACTGCGAACCGAGAAAAATGGGAAAATCCAGACGAAACAAGGACATTTACATATGCAACCGTATTCGAGTGATATCTCACGTGGCTACCCTGATGCTAACCATCTTAGAAGAAACGTTTGAAAACACAGGGCTGTTTCAAGCTCCGAGATCGCAAGTAACGAGATACGCTGTCGCGGATGAATAAATCTAGCAACAGGAAAAGTAACATCGACCCGATAAACTTTTCCTGCGCGAAGAATCCTGAACGAACGCTTAATAGTTCAAACAATGAACAAAGCGGTGAATTAAAATTGAAGACATCCCATAAGTGGGCACATGAAAGGGAAGAGAGGATAATATGGGCCACCGGCAACGCCGCGATGGTGTTAGAGCAACTGACGGGGTAACTACTTTGAAAAGAAAAGTTGAAAGCTCACGAGCACCGACGCCTTTTCTTCTTCGCTCGTAGAAGTACTTAAGGCGCTTCTCTCCCGGTTCATCGTGATATCAATATTATAGAAAGAAATGAAATTTCAAGTTTATATAATAAATCTTTCCTTTCCTGGTTTCTCTCCCCTTCGCTTCAGAAAACGCCTAACACATTCGCGATTAATCGTAGAAATCTCCCAATTTACTAGCAGAAAAAATAAATTTCAGATACGTACGATAAATCCTACCTTTTCCTCGTTTCCTCCATTTCATAAAACCCATAATTCACACAACGAGATCCCCTCTTTTCACTTACTATTAGCGACATGTTGCCCTGGTTTGTCGTCGTTTTGCACGTGTACTGCGTCCGTGGTAATCCTTAGCATTTATGTATTAGTTGAAGTTATTTGATATAAAAAAATATAAATATTTCAACTTTTTTATCTGTGCTAAAAATATACAGAAACTTGTATAGAATCAGAAAATTAACAGAACAAATGTTATTAGAAAAAATTGTATCGAAATACGCTGTTGCTACGTACAACCTCTTTGTAACGTCATATTTTCCTCCTTCTTATATTATCCATTTCGCGTAGACTGCATAGAATATAGAATTATCGAAAGAAACATAGAACTGTAAGATTATTTTACGCTATTCGAATACCTTAGAGGTTCTGAAGTTTAAGAAGCTTACTGCGTTCAAAATTTATATGGTTGGTAATGTTCCGATATTAAGGAAAACAATCAAAACGCTAATATTTCTAAAATTCTACACCGAGGACACTCTCATCGCCAAAATAATTCACAATGAACGTTTATTTAGATTACTCTTGCACGGTAGAACTTTTTTCAATACCCAAGTCAACAACGCATTCGTGCAAACATTCCTTGCAGCCGGAGTACTTGCCGCGACACCATAAAGTATACATTATAAAAATTTCCCCGAGGAAAAGAAAATTAGAAAAATTAGCGGTTCCAAGGTGAAACTACGTCGGGCACAATAAAAATTGGCTAAGTTCGCGGTATCTCGAGTTACAGGAGAGAGTAACGCCCGCACCTCTCGTAATTTCGTCCGCGACAACCATGTTTCACTCGCCGTCTGTGAAACTTGAAAAAGACGATGATAAAGAAAATAAAACAAAAGCGTCTTTTATTTGTTCTTTTCCTATTCTTTTCTTTTTTTTTTTAATTTCCATTTTCTTTTATTTTATTAGAGCTTATTTTATTTCTACTAGAACCTCGCTTGTTCGAACAGATAGGAAAACAAAACAGTTTCCATAATCTTCTTCGTTCATTCTGAATTAAAAGAAATCATTATCGTTATAGGAATTCGTACAACGAATACGATCGTACAGGGTTAACGAAGGCTCACCTATCAATTCGTACGTATCATGTACGTGGTGAAACTGATCATTCTTTTGTTCGCATAATCGAACTGCGGATAAACAAAATTCTACTCGATCGAATGAAATTGTATTTTATTTTTGTTAAAATTACTTACGGGAGCGGCTGGGTGTCTCGCCGGCGCGGGGTACATCTTAATTGTGGCTAAATACTCCGCAAGAATCACACGCGTCCGCAATGTCCTTTGTACGCGGTCATTTCATGATCCATTCCCCGGCTCGATCTTTGCAGTAACATTCTCAGGATCTTGGAGGAACGCCAACGGTCTTCCCTCGGTGTTCAGCATCAAGATCTTCGCCAACTGTAATTATAACACAACATGATTCGTTACTTTGAACAAAACCAAGGTGTTTCGTAAACTTCTTCCTGAGAAGTCGTGATTTCGCGTGACGCTCTTGCTTTTCTTAGAACCAAATCATTAGTCTTACATAGTCATTTACATGTTTAGACTATACCAGGTAGTTTTCAATCTCCCGATGAGATTATAAGTTTTGGACTAGTTTTTAATCGCTCGCTGAGATTATATGAATAACATGAATATGTATAAGTCTCTTAGAAAGCAATTCGATCAACTCCACTTTTACTGAATTTCTCAATCTCTTTGCTGTTTACGAAAATATACATAATCTTTAAACGTTCGATCTTAGTATTCGATATAATTTTATATTTATATGAAATATATATATATATATTCCCTGATTTTAATGAATAAGATATTTTAAAAAAGATAAAGAAATTAATCTTATTCACCGCGAGTATAATTTAACACTATCTGTTAAAACAATTAGTTTGAGATCTTTTCCTTTCTGTATTGTAAGAAACTAGAAACATACAGATTTTAGTTATTTATTCGGACACAAATAACTGTATATTATACATATCAGTTTAATTATCCGCCAAATAAAATATCAGAAGTAAATTTTCAGAATTTACAGTTTTATAACAATGGAAATTATTTCTTAAAATTCTTGCTAAAACCAAAATGATCATACTCTATTGATAATAAATTACGCTGGTAATTACAGTTTAAATATTCAATGGGTTACCACTGTAAAAGTTGGATGATTAAAATTGCGCATACATTAACTACACTATCGCGTCGCACAGACACGACCGATATACCGAACCCGGCGAGCAATTCGTAGTAGCAGAAAGAAGACCGTAAAACAGCAGGTTATGTGCATTTATGTTCATCGAGAACGAGAGAAATTTTCAGTAATCAGCGAAGGATTCTGAACGACGTTAAATTAATTTGTATCGATCACTGTCACACGCGGAATACGATTATTCGTATGAAGATAAAATCAACATCGCGAGTATAAAAATACGAAGTACTATAACTTAAAATTCCCGATCAACTTTAACAACGACATTTCATATTCCTTGTACGAGGAAGTATAACATGGAAACTATCGAAAAATGCATGAAAATAACTGTAAGCTTAATGTACGAAAAAAATAAAAAAAAAAAATAAAAGCCATCTCCCATTTTCAATTTTCATAGGGCGGAAAAATTTCCAGCTACGCATCGCATATGGATTTCGAAATTATTTATACGGCCGTGATGCGTGTGTATGCGGTTTCATGAATCTGGCCGATCAATTTATCGTTCGATTTACGAGCCATGTAAACCATGCTCCGTCGCCATTTCGAGAACATTTATCCTAATCTCCAAGGCGTGTTTCTAACGCAAGGCGACAAAGAACGAAGAGAAAAGTAGAAGCAAAAAAATTGGGAATAAAAGAACGGGAGGAGGAAATGGAGCAGCAAGGAGAAAAAGGAGATAGGAAAAAGTAAGTGCGCCCAGCGCGCCCTCTCGTTTAAACCAAACGTAAAGCTGTTGCACCAACGAAACGTCACGTACGGAAATTGTGTTGTATTTAAAAAAAAATACTGTTTTCGGTAAACAGTTTACTTCCACGCGGCTAATACTTTCTTGCGTCCAACATTTACGTTAGAACGCATTTAATTATCGATTAAAAATGACGACGTATCGAGGAACGATGTATCGAAATATCGATAATGGCGGACGACGAACAAATGACTCGTTATAACCTATTAACGATGCATGAATTTAATTCAACCGTAGAGAATGGTAATTCGGGAAAATTAAAGTATAAACGATCGACTAACTGAATTAATTAAACAAATTAAAAAAGATCTCGTTGCTTGTACAATTTGTTTACCTATATCTACTCGCCGACGATAATATAGATGTTCCATGTTTTGTTTTTCTAATATCGCGTATGATCTCCGAAGGTCGTGACATCAGGAATTTAACGTATATCTCGCGATAATTTGCACGTGTAATTTACTATGACTGTAACACGCTATACCGTTTGGAAATTGAGACTGATAATTTGATTTATTGAATTTAATGGGTCGCTCGATTATTTAAATGGCTCGTGTTACTTTTCAAGAAACTAGATTTCTCCGAGTATTTGAAGTATCTGAAAAAAATTTCATATAATTTAAATATCTGAAATCTCTTTATGTTTTCTTCAAATCGAATTAACAAATTAGTCAAGATTGTAAGCTCACGATCGATCGTTATGAATTTCACACATGATTCATAATATACACAAAAACTACACCAAAACAAGATAAGCGTTACTCCTCGTTAACGATAAATTAGCAAAACTCGAAATGATTCATAATCTTTATAAAACATGCTAACATTACGAGTAAACAAGAATGTTAAAATAAATATACACTCGTGTACCTGTATATATACGAGTATTAATGGCTTGCATTAGGGCAATTTGGATCTTCCTCAAGTAATTTTCACATAATAAATCAGTTATATGAAACGAAATTCACGCATGTGCGAATTATGTACATATGTATTAAATAACGAAGCGCAGCACTGTTTATGACAGCTATACATGCAAATTCAGAATTGAAAGTGACTGAATAATTTAAAATACCGGAATGAAAACGTTCAGGAATAAAACGTAGTGGAGTATAAAATTTTTCATCGAAACGAAGGATTTCGTTGTTGTCATCATTTCCACATTGACATACGAGGCGATTTCACACACGTGCACGTGTCATTACGGGCTCTTTGTAACGCCGGATGATGTTTCGTGTAACATGAAAATGGAGTCATGTAACTCCGTTAACAGACCATTCTCCACGGATAATATATTTCACAAGCGATGTATAATGGAGCGGGCGTACGTGAAAAACTCGCAGCCAAATTTGAACAGTCATTTCCATCAATTTGCAATATACGGATATGACGAAACGATGAAAACTTTCAGCAGTTTAACTCGCGACGCCTTTATGGCCTGTTTTCTATCGCCCGATGTAATAACATACAGATCGGAAATAATCACCGGCCAAAAATTTACGATCATTTCTTTAGTTGTGGTTGCACTAAATTTGCGGCTAATTTTATCATTCAAAATTAATATTATGGATATTTCAGTAATCATTTTCTTCGTTTCAATAGATTTTTAATTAAGGAATTAGCAGAATTTTAAACTGACCTTTTTAAATCCCAAAGATCTATGAAATACGCGGAGACTTCAAATCTGACGTTGTACATAACCTAAATGTGCTCCAGCAATTATTCGAATACATGTAGAAATCTCCTATAAATATATTATATGTATTATACAAAATATGTTGAAATTTCTAACATTGTAATAAGATCTGACTATCATAATTACATAGGTAAAGTTTGAAACAAATCTGACAATGTGATATAGATTAATGAGACATAGAAGCTACAAGATATTTTTTAACTAAGTACATATTTCGCAATGATCATAAAAGTATCCAGCGGTTATTCATTATATTCAAATAACCTTGACATATTCAACAGCACCATCTTTAGCACTTATACGCTCCGTATTTATGCTACATACTAATTCATGTTACATATGGACTAATATAAGGTACAATAATAATTTATTGGAAGTAAATATCTACATTCTCGGATTAATTTCAAATTTTTTCGATATAAACGTAAAAATTGGTTGTGTCTCATTACATGATAATGAAATTTTCAAATATTTTATATAACACATATATACGATGAAAACATAACATATAGAATATACAATATACATACATAACACGTGTATTTTATACGGCAAATGCAAAAGTATGTAAGTATGTACATACATACTTTCATAAGCTATTGTTCCTAGGAAGAAAAATTTACAAGGGACGATCGATATTTCGAATACGTATCTTCAACGTTTCTACCATTCGTCAAACAATCCGAAGGTATATGCGACGCGAGACAAAACGGTTGAGCTGTGTGCTCAGATGAAATTCGTGAAAAGGAAAATAAACAAGCATAACGTTGCAGCTGTTCAAAGACACCTATACGTCCGGTTGAAGGAAGGGAACCTATTACCGGACACAGCAGTGCACGGGCAAGTCACGAAGGAAGTTATCACGAATCTCGCTTAATCGCCATTAAGATCCTTAATCACGCGATCTCCGTGATTCTTTTCCCTCGTGATCGTTATCGCGACATGGTCAAGTACCGACGCGCGTGCTGCACTCTGCAACTTAAAGGATTTCCCACAGTAACCCGCGCATTAACGAAATTACGGTTTATCGACGGGAACCAATAGCGTAGCGTGCGACTTGGCTACGTGATGCGCGGGCGCGTGTGCGCAGGCACGTGTCATCGATAAATGGTTGACACTTTATTCGGTTAATTAACATTTAAGCAAAAAATTACGATGAACGATAACATTAATAAGCGATACTGGTTGATGAGCTATTATACCGTAGCGTTTAGTATGTACTAGATATGTAAATATCGGTACGAGTAAAATGGTTGATTTATAAGAAGGTCGAGCAGTTAATCGATATTATTAAGGTTTAATATTTAAACATGCAGATATTTATAACGCGTACACATCATCGGTATATTAGTAAATAAACAGAACCATTTTCCCTTTCTATTTATTTTCTTCCTTGTATTATTACAGTTAATCGTATATCTAATAAGTTTATTGGCCGTTAAAGAAATAATGTATATGGAAATACCATGGTAAAAGAAGAAAAATGCATAGTAACAGATCTAAGAAGCCGACCGACGAAGAAAGTAGCGAGTAAAACGTGTCGATTGTCTGGATGATTTAATGAGCCATGTACGGTTGATTCGCGATTACCCCCTCCCCCGCCGCCGCTTGTAGCTAACTCCCATTCCCGCTACCGTCGTATCTCTTTCCAGTAATTTACTTCGCAGCTGTGTCGCATCGAAGGTGCTGCCAGTGGTACTGCTTATTAAACTGAGAAAGAGCGAAACTCGTCACCGACTTCTTTCAAATTAGTTTAATAGACGCCGGTTAACGGTTAACCCCACAATGCTTCATATTTTCGTATTACGATCTCGTTCTCATTTCAACGAACTAAATCATTTTTATCGTTTTAAAAAATACTTTAGTATAAAATTAGACTTAAAATCGAGCACATTATCAACAATTTTATTTAATGATTTGCAAAGAGTTAAGAAGTGTTTCAAAGACAGAGAAACGTAATTGAAACGAAAATAACCCAAAAGACACAAGATTAAACGGGTGCTGCAATGTTCTGACGGTTGGAAGATCGTCTTATCGTTTAAAACATCAGGCCGATTAAAATCAGATTTAACCAGACGACATGTATCCGCAACTACGTCGTTTTCGAACACGTAATTTCCGGTGCATCGCGAAAAGCTATTGAAATCTGCTAACATTTCTATAATTACCGGCCATTTGAGTTGGCAACGAATTGAGCAAAGCAACTGAAAGCAATTATCAAGGTTAATGTTACACGATACCGTGTTGTTGATAAGTTCGCCTACACGATGGTACTTCCACCATGTGACAATGCATATAAACATACAAAGTAAATTAATGACACTATTTTCGAAAACGGAGAACATCAACACGGTTTGTTGACGGTTTTTGTACAAGACGTTACCCTTATAGATTGTCGTTTCATGTGGAGAATTACATCGTACGTCATTAAACAAATAATAAACGGGGCTATCAGCTATAATTGCCGACTATCACGATTTTGAACAATTAGCATTTCACGAGAACAGAATCGACGGTGAAGCGTTTGTGTTTACACAAAAATCTATCGCGAACACGTTAAACGACGCGGCAAACAATAATTTCTCCCATTGGCAACAGACGAATCGGGAATGGTCAATAGAAAAAGCTGTCAGTAAATAATACCTTTACTCGTGACTCCTTTCCTGCTTCTTGCGTTTCGTTTTCTCAGGAGATACGTCTTTAATCCACCTTGGCACTATGCGAAAAAATATAACCGACACACACCGATGATCTCTATGCACTATCACAAACACTTCATGTATATATATGAAGTCCAAAGAAAAAAAGAAAACGCGTGCACAGTGTCACACATATACAAATATATACATATATCGAACGTATAAAGCGTCGAGACGAATCGCGAACGTCACAACCGCACCGTACAACGAACGACGCTCGACTGCGAGCCGGGTACCGAAGTGGATGACGGGAAACGTGTGAACGCCGCTTGCCGCCGCGGCGAACACCAATGAGCGGCTACTAACACTATCCATCGCGGCAACGACACTGACACACCAATAAGGGGACACGAATATACACAAAGGAGCGGAATGCCCGTCTCTTTTCTTTTCATACTGCATCCTTCTTCGACTCGTTTCTCAGTTCGTCGAGTCAAGGGCGTCGACCGACAGGGGCGATTCGTTGTTTCCTTATATCAAAGAAACCAATAATGGCAATAATGGGTAATTTCATAATAATTATGAAATTACAAGTTTTCTTCTCTTTCAATGATACGACCACAACATCCGTTAAGCGAATTCGTTTTACTGTTGAAAACGGTCCATGAAAGATCGCACCCAATGCGGCTTCTATTATCGGAAATTGTAATACCTATTTAACTTACTAATACCACGCCGTTAATGTCTTACGCTTTTGCAGCAACTTTTTACCGAAGTTTTGTCACGACTATTTTCTTGCCCGCGTAAGGGAACGAAAACAATATTCCGATTCATATTTCGCATAAGAAACAAAGCAACTTAATTTCATATAATTCTTCTACTAACTTTTAGCGCGTGTTTACGCGTGTTTTTATTTTGTAATGTATGCAATCAATATGTTACGGATATCGGTCTAGATCTTTCGAAATTTAATTCGTAGAAATATCCGGCTTTTCTGTTACATTTGCGCCCTTTGTCACGGTTGCTCGACACATAATTCCTCTCTTTAAAAAAATCTTTATCGACACCCCTGCTTTCGGTTATCTCACTCGCACTCGGTACTAGTATCCTCCCAGTTGCCATCCTCCTCGCACACACACAGTAGATGCGACATATCGTGCGATCTCTGTCGCGCCTCGGTGTTTCTTGATCTTCTACCTCTTCCCGCCATTTTGTGTCTCACTTATTCGTTCCATCCCCAAACTTTCGACCTCTGTCTTACAGGTGCACCGCATCATCGCTATCGTTGTTTCGCTCGCACCTATCTTTTGTCATACATATGTCTCTCGCGTTCCGTCTCTATTCATCTTCTTCACCCTCTCGTTCTCGGCTCGTCTCACTTTTAACCGTGTATACCGCGATCGTCGCGTCTGCGTTCCTTCAGCCACCGGTAGAACAACAAAGACCACCTCACTGTGCTTGTCCTGCTTACACTTAACTGCAACGAGGCGCAGAAGGAGGAGTACCGGAACCAAGTGCCGAACGTTGCTTGTGTGTCGCGTGTACGGAGTGTCGGCAGCGCGCATAGGACAAAGACAGAGTGAGTCAAAGTGCTAGAGCCGGACAACACGAGTCAACCGGCAATGTAAGGAGAGACCTTTAGGTGGGTGCAAGTGGCGTGATAGTGTAGGTGATATTCCAAGCGTAGCTGAGAGCGTGTGTGTGCTCATCATATTACACACTGCTCATACATCGTGTCTGCTGCACTTTGAGGGCGCGAGGAGATGAATCCTCGATTCGGTTAAACGCCCGCCAACTGGGGATGTTCTAAATCAGGCTGTCTACCTGCGACTCGGCTTTCTGAAATTCCAATACCCATATTCCTCTCTCTCATCGCGCAGAATACGAAACAGTTTGTAGATGAAACACATATAATCGTAAGAATCGTGCTCGTCACAGTTAACAAGGATCTGTATGCAGATGGCGGGAATGGAGGAAAGATTCGAAACGTTGTCATATATTTTTATTAACAAGAGAGTGTGGGAGTGAGAGAGAGAGAGAGAGAGAGAGGGAGAGAGAGAGAGAGAGAGAAAGAGAGAGAGAGAGAAGGAAAGACAGACAGAGTCGTAATATTAACACATCAATGACAATATGAAAATGCATTTAGCACACCTTTACGCGAGCGTTATTCTGTTTATTGACACATCAATTTCAAGAATGTAATAACCGTAAAACGTTTAGCCTCGGTAATATATAGCGGATAAATGAAATATCACGTGATTAAACGCCGACTGAAATTGCTGTTACTCCGCCCTTTGGAATCTGCTGCATTTATTGTATCGATTCGCGTACTTCGAGGAGGAAAATTATGTTATATCCACGATAGCAGTTATAAAGCGGTGAGCGCGGCTGCGATGGTGGAGGTGCAGCCAGGAGGCGAGTAAACAGCCGAAGAAAACTTTGTGGGCGGATTAGCATGGTAGGTGTCGGTGGGATATCATAAAACTAGTTTGAGAAGCACAAGGCACACCCTCCGCTGTACCGAAGGATTTCATTCCATAGGATTTCATTCAGTCCACATTGCTACGGTAGACAGACATTTTTCGAAGAGAACTCCGACAAAGCGCTTTGAAAGGACGGATTAAAAGAGAGAAAAGTTCTCTGTTACTTCGATTTTCTTTAATATGACTTTGCTCGCCATAATTTCGGAGCTCGAACTCATCCAATTAAGACCAACGAACGGTTTTTATTGCGACAGCTTGTTCGATAGCTCGGACTGTAAAGAAACAGTACTTGAACATTTGGTTAATTTACCTTTAGAACTTTTTGTCTCACTACTTGACATGTATATATTTTAAGCGTAATTATATGTTCTATTACAAATATATAGGGTAATTAAGAAAGGCAGGAACGTTATAATTTATAATCAATCAGATTTTATTATTAATAAAGAATTAATAAGTGTGTTATTTGGAATAACTAAACTTGCAAACGACGTAATCAGTCGTAAGTCGTAAGCTTCTAAGAATTCTAGCATCCTTTCCACGTCCGTGCAGAACAATCACTACGTCTTCATTTTCTTCCATATCCAGATTCTACGAAGACTTCATAAAAAACAAAATTAAACTGACGAATGATACAAGTGTCTGGAAATACTTACGGATAGTAACTTTTCTTTACAATTGTTTTCTATAAGGGATTATTTAATACTTTGTAACAGAATTTATGACAGAGCTACCTATCTACATTTAAATTGTCTTTTTACTCTAAAACGAGTATTCGGATATTTTTTGATAAACGAAAGTTAAAGAGTAATATTACAAAATAGATAATAGTAATATATATGAAAATTATATTATACGGAAACTAGTTGTTGTTAGCCCAAAAATGACAAAGTATACTCTGGCATTCAAGCCTGTCCATTTCTCGTTAAGTTAACCACGTACGAAAGCAACACGACACATATATGCTCATTTACTTATTCCTATTCGACTGTCGGTGTCGTCGCAGAAGTATCCACGAGTGTGTTATGCGCGCTGAGCACACAGTAAACGCAGATGTACATGTACATATACAATGTCTTTCCCTCCATCTTTCTCTCTCTCTCACTCTCTTTCATTCCCACCTTTGGTGCATTGTGCTTCGGTTCTCGATCCCTCTTCCGAGCCCTTACCGCAAGCCGCAGCCCACTACACTTTTGCACGAACACGCGCGCGTTCATTATCAACGTACAACGTCGTATAACCATATTTACGTAGCGCCGGTGGTCACCCACACGGTCGCAACGTGCAATGAGGTTGCAAAGAAACGACTTGTGCACAGAAACGAAATGCTATTTGTCGGTATACACAAGAAACATGTGAAAGGGAAAGAGAGATAAATAAAGTCAGAAGAAGGGATGAAACGAGACAGAGAAAGGCCATAAATGCAATTGGAAGCCTTTAGCTGATATATTCGCGGAACTTCCCGTGCCGTTTCGTAGTCAGAAAGGAAACAATGCGTTTCTTAAAATAATAAGTTGTGCCTTGCTCGCCTGTACGATTTCGTTTTACCGATACCTAAGTACGTTGTGAATGAAATGGTGGGGACTGCGTGATTTCCTACTCCACTTCCATCGGTATTCTCGTGATAATTACGACCAATGATTAATCGTTTATTTAAACTAGTTAACAAGCTAACTCGAAAGCTCGCGTTTCTTTCTCTGTTCTTCTCTCTCTCTCTCTCTCTCTCTCTCTCTCTCTCTCTCTCAAATTGTCGTTCACCGGACATCTACATAATTTCCTCTTAAATTACGTGACAGAGAAAACAACAGAGTATATAAGTAAACGTCTTTGCGTACGCACACGAAATTACTGGTTTCTTATCGCGTGACTAATAACGGAAGCAACGACGGATGTTGGAGACCATCGTAATTTCACTAGTAATTGGATCAAATACGTTGTATTACAGTTGAAAGTTGATGTCAAGAAAATCGATATGTCTTTTGTATCGCGATATACAACTGGGGCGCATGCGACGATGTATCAAAGCAGAACAGCAACGTAAGACGATATTATGTTGATGCGAGGATAGAACAATGGAGCGTGTCTCTAGGATGTTTTAAATATAAAACTGTCGTATTTTTGCTGGAAGCATCGTTGGCACAAGTCGCCTTAAGTTGCTTCCCTAAAGAGTACTACCGTTCTTAAAGTATACCACGCTGGAATCATCTACTACCGGCGTCGTAAAAGGGTCTATATATCTAACTTGCACCACTCCGGTGAACACGAACCTCTGAAAACCTGTAAAACACGCGAACCGTCCGGATAATCATTCTTCCTACGGGGAACGACTCGCTCCTGAGCTACGTCTCTCGTCAAAGATAAAAAAAGGAACTAGTTAATGGGATAGGACGGTCTTATCTTGAGTGTTTGAAACGTTCGCGATATCGTATTTTCACAGTACCGACTACGTTCGCTCGATATTCGTATGGTAATTAAGTAGCAGAGGGATTCCTTTATCATGTCTCGTTTATATGCGTTATCAACGTACAAACGTTACAGAATTCTTCAACTACTTTCTCCCAATAACTTATTAACCATGTTTACTTTAATACTTCCCTTTCTCGATACCATCTAAATCGCGGTAAGCAGGCCAGCTTAAAGTCTTTGTATCGTACGTTCAGATCGAGTATGTACTTATTTTCTTTCATGATGGATTTATCGTTGCTTACGTTTTAATATTCCTTGCAAGCACCAATTATACGTGCGTTACGATTGACAAGATTGCACGCGAAATATACATATATAATTCGAATACATAATTTAAGAAGCTTTCGTTCTATCACAGTAACAAAGTTATGCTCTTCAAATAACTTCGCAGTTCTTTGGTCTGTATATCATGTCTCTCGCAATCTTACGTTTTTATCGTGGCAAGACGTTGTGAACACACAACAAAGTCTTCAAAGGAAATCATAGAGTAGTTCTCTCTCGAGTTACAAAATAATGAACTTTAAGGACAAACGATATACGTCGTTATAGTATGTATCGTTAAACGTACATCGTTAAGTACAAGAATAAGCAAAATATACATACGAGCGTGAAATGTAAACATTAAATACAGAAATAAGCAAAACAAGAGAATTCTCAGATTAAATGTTTACATACAATTTTTTCGAAAGTGATAAACTCTCGAACCAAACTTTGAACGCGATACATGACAAAATAGATTTTTACAATTTTCAAATATGTAATCTTCTACACTGGTAGCAAGACTATCGTTATAAGACTCATTTCTTATTCTTCCAACTGGTCTTGTCACCGAAAATGCCAGTCTTACAAAGCTCGGTGACTCTGTTTTTCATTCCTCTGGTGAAGCTTGGTGTGACAGTACCGCTTTTATTGTGTACACCTTTTTTCCAGCTGTGCCTCTTCCATATACGCTCTACACAATGTGGTAAACGCGCGCATACACGCACACACACTCACGATACTCTTTCCATCTATCAGCCATCTCATTCTGTCTCTGACCCATCTACCACCCACGTGCCCTTTTCTGTACTCATTTTTACACCGAGCTATCCTTTCGTTGTATGAACAGGCAATGCGCGAGCTGGGAAAGAAAAGAAAGCAACAAGACGAAATGCTGCCGCCTTCTCGTTTAGCTTCTCTCCATTTCGATAATTGAGGAACGTTTGGTAGCACGGCTTCGTTTTTCCGATCCTCTGAATTATGGTAATCGTACGATTCTTTAACATTAATCTCTATAGAGTGCTGTAACACTAATGAATCTCAAGTAGGATACGAAACAATGTATTTTTATATTAATTAATAAAAATATATTAAAAATATGAGTTTTTTAAATATATATAAAAGTATAAATCATATAAATTGTGTATATTTAAATGAAATCTATTTATTACGTTAACTTCTATTTATAATTTTTATCATTAGTTTTACGTCTTATTCGTATGAAATTGCTCTAGAAAAAATATCGAAACTAATCTATTAACTACGTACATACATAGGACATGCATTGAAATGACGTAAGCAGGATGTTCGACAGTGATTTATAGTTTAGGATTAATCGTAATTGTTCAGGAACGAATATCATCATTTCGTTAATAATATTCTCTTGTAAGAAAGTTGAGGTAGTGTGCTCAAAGGCTACTCACGTAAGTCCGTCGAAAGTGTTGAGACTGGAATAAAGTAAGGCCCCCGATATCGACGAAAATATAGGACGAACTAAAACGCACTTGATGCAGGAGTGCGTCACTTTGAGGCGTTAAAATCGAGGGTGAAGTGCCGACTTTACGACACTTTTGGCTCTCCTGTTTTACTCTTTCTCCTTTTTTTTTCTAAAGGTTGCAAATCGTATTGTCTAATGCATACAAGGTAACAACTTCAGTTATCAAATTATGCAAGAAGACACATTGAAATCGAATCGTTAAAAATGTGTGCGTAAATAAAATATAAATAATATACAGTTTATTAATTTTATTAAATGTTTTGCACATTAGGAGTATAATAATAAATTTTTGGACGAAGAAAGTGATAGAGAATAAGACATTGTTTTGTATATAGAGATTTTACAATTCGTTTTATATTTGTATTAAAAATTTATGTTGGTGAAAAGGTATGATTTTATGATTGTATTTTCGTCCAGTCGCGGGGAGACGGTCGCGTTAGAGCGCGTCAACGGGAGTCGTAAATTCCCGCTACGATTGTACGAATCGACACCACGAACAGGACGATCCCCTTATTTCTTGTGGGAGAATAAGGGGTGATTGGGTTGGAATATAACTGGACTTCACAGTTATATTATATATGTATTTATTTATACTGGATTACACTACTAGATGTGAACAGACCGTGTTTGGAAAGCGTGTTGATGAACCCGAAGGTTGCTAGACGTGGTAGTTATAGGGGCGAGAACTTGACTTACATGTTAGAACTTGAAGTTGACTGTCCGAGGACTAGTAGAACAATGGACTTGACTGTCCAAGGAATCTTAGAGCAGTGGACTTGACTGTCTGAGGGCTAGTAGAACAGTGATTGACCCGTCTCGTACTATTTAGGAAGAAAGCTCGTTGTGGATGTATTCTTGTTGAACTAAGAACGCGGATTCGTAGTTCACACTTTTCGGTAGAAAAGTGAGGGTAACGATCCGCAATGCCCATTGGTTATTCCCAATAACTTCCCCCACTTCCGCTTTCTCCGTAATGAGTACGAGCGTGCAATAAACCTAAGGGCCCATTTAAGGGACCACTCATAAACCGAATGTGTGCAAATAATATAACTGTATTGTTAACGGATGTGGGCTATGGTAATTCCTTGGGTTTATTGCGGATCAGTGTGACGATGTGCAGGCCTCGGCGGCCTGACCATGAGGGACGTCGCAGGTACCGACTTACGCGACGTAACAAAGTACGAGCGTGCAATAAACCTAAGGACCCATTTAAGGGACCACTCATAAACCGAATGTGTGCAAATAATATAACTGTATTGTTAACGGATGCGGGCTATGGTGATTCCTTGGGTTTATTGCGGATCAGTGTGACGATGTTTATGATTGACATCACAGTTTGCATTATTTTATGATTTTTCAATGGTGAATGATTTAATATAATGATTACAGACTAATTATGTCTACCTAATGAAAATGCAAACACTTTGATAAATATATAAATATGAACTCGACATTTTATTTTAACGATTTTTATAAATATAACAGATATGAAAGCAATTGAATATCATTTTCACACTGAATTTTTAATTTCACATACATATATACACTCTATATTATCTTGACTCTATATTATCTATATATATCTTGATTGATAAATGATCAATTAATTTGGTAACATAACCTCTATTAAAAGATATTAATAATGAATTAAAAATCATAACAAATTAAAGTAATCGAGGTACTCTTCAGTGTTTATAAATTTGTTGAAGTCTCTTAAATAAAAGAGACGATATTATTGTGTTTGTATTTGATTATGTTAGGAAGATACAAAGTATATTATTTGACAACAAATTTTTTATCACTATTTTAGAAACTATAATCTAAACAATTATAATGAATATTTTATGAATTTCGTTTTCTTTATTTTGCTTTTTGCAATACATTTAAATATAAAAAAAGTGGATCTTATTTATCAACATTTTTCTCAAACCCTATATCGTGCTGTCCTCTGTTAACGAAAGATCGAACTAACACATTTTAATATAGACAAACCTAGCGCATACTTACAAAGTATCGACAAAGACAGAAAAATCTTTATTCTCAGAAAAATTGATATATGATAATAATGTATGTCGTAAAAGATGCTTAATAAATCAAATTTTATATATGACATATTTTAATGTGCGATAGATCATTTTAAATACGACTGAACTCAAATATATTGAACTAAAAGTAAGAAAGAAAGAGAGATGGAAATAGTCAACAGCTGACACTAACACGATTGATTCAGCGTAGTTGGTAGCTCGCATTTAGTTGTTAAGCAGCTGTTGCAGTGAAAGTACAGGTATCGCCATCTGATGAGCAAACTAGACGAGCGTTCCCAAAACGACCGAAACAAGACACTTGAAGGGGGGGGATTGATCCAATGCTCGTATTGTATGCGCGCGTGCGTGTCTAACTGTAAAACTGTTCTCGAGAAGTGAGAAGCAATAGCAGTGACCGTGTATCGTTCGAGGTCTATTTCATTCGTCTCTAATCCTTCATACGGGATAGACCATTGCTCCGCATATTCGTTAAAAGATATCACAAGTGACGAACGAGAAAAGACTATTCAACGCATTTACCGTGTTTTTGAACAACAAGAGATACGTCAGTTGCTATCGAGTGGAAAGAACTACGACACGAGGATCGAATAGTGTTTTCATGTTTAACAAGATTATATTATGTATGTGAAAATGGATGTTAAGAAGATGATGTACAGCGTTGTGAGAGAAGGCAAATTGGCACGCTTGAAGGTAAGGTTTTACCAGATTTTCGATATATAGAAATTTTATCTTATGTCATAGTCACATTTTAAACTTCGCTTCGTTGTATATGCATGTCCGTCCAAAGGGAATGTTTTTTTCTTTAAGTTTCGTAAAAATATCACCCTATTTTTATTATAGATAATCGTGCTTATAAATAAATTCGAATTACAAGTACGTGGATATATATTAGGATAATTGATGTAACAAACATTTTATTGGCTAGTAGCAAATAATGACACTAATTAAATACTAATGCCTTATTTGAGAAGATATATTTTTATACGAGAGTGCGTCTATAGATTTCTTACTAAATTCGTATAAAAATATCTTAAAAATTGTATTGTTTGTGCATCTTTCTAAGAGTAAGATATATTTTATATATTATTTACGATCTTGATGTTTCGAAGAAGTGAAGTTCATAGTAACCAAAAATAATGATATTTGTGTTGCATCTATAGATTTTAAATTATAATTCTTGTTTCTTAATTTTCTAATTAATTTTCTATGCAAGCCAACGTTTTTATGTAAAAACTTTTTGTAATTTACATTTTCGTACAATGATTTATTAGGATTCGTGTCAGAAAACCCCTAACACAAAATAAACGAATTTCCGTATAAATCGTTCGACGGTTAAGTTAACCTCAAAATCAGTGAATTCTATATAGAATAATTTACCCTTATTTTGCTTCATTATACTCAAGACATATACTTCCATATAATACGTATAATAGACGATCTTATTAATAAACAAAACATTTTATTTCGGTACGACCTCTAATAATGCTCAAGATACTGAAATGTATTAGTACTTAACGGAATTTATTCGAATTTCTAGATACTAAGAAATTAATGAATTATTATTACTTTATGTCGAATTTAATTTCTTTTAAGTACAAATAATCATAGTCGCATTTGAGCGGCGAAAGGAATTTTTGTCGAATACTTTCTCGCCCCTAAAATAAATCTACCGAGCTGAGTATGCTCTTTCTTTTTCGTTTTCCTCACGTTTTTACGTGGCCACGCACGCTTATTCGAAATAGCAACGCGCTGTTTTAATGGCATCTCGTGTGCATGCGACCGCATACATACGTGTTATGAAACTTCGAACGTGGTTGGCCTTCTACCAATTCGTAGCGTTCTCATCTTACTCGGTGACTTGCGCGCAGGACACGCAACGCGATAACAAGCAAAAAAGAAAAAAAAGAAATGGATAAAAATCAGATTCACCACCTTCTTATACGTAAACTTATTACAATCAATAGAAAGAATCTTCAACTCTTTTTATTTCACATTTATCGTAGTATATGAACAAGTCAAATGGTATACAAATAAATTATCCCTTTTCTAGGAACATTAACTTTTTATGGAAAAGCAAACATTTCAATACAAAATTTAATAAACAGCATATATTTATCAAGTAGTAGTATATATTAATAAACTTAATGTACTTTTGTGTGAGAAGATACTACGAGCAATTTCAGCTTAGTCACGTTTACAGCACATTGTGAACATTTAAAAAACTTCGTCCAGATCGATAATTTTAAAAAGTACAAAGAAGATCCGAATATACTAGGCATACCGGACTAGGCAAAATTTGGAAACTTCCGCCTAGGTCAACGCTCGGGGAAGGGCTAGGTTATGGAACATTTAAGTATTGACGCTTTCTCATTCCTGAGCACAAAGATCATGGGCTAGTAACAACGTTTTGCATTTGCTATACTTAGTATATTCCGATTTTCTTTGTACTTTGTACAATCGTCGATCTGGACGAAGGTTTCCAAATCTTGAATAAATAATAAATTAAATTCGTTTACAAGAGCATGCTGTAAATACTATCAGCCATATTGGATATATTTTAACAACCATTTATTCGTGTTAAAACAATTTGCATGTCTACTAGATAAAGAATAGTTGAATTCGATAAAGAAACAAGTTAACAAAACGCATAAATGTGTTCAACTTCAGTTTCATGAATTATTATCAGAGCTAAAAGGGAAGACAGTAAAGGGAATAGCTAATGAACTATCATTATCGGAATTATTTGGTTATCAGATTCGTCTGATTCTGTTCTCTCACGTGTTTGCATAAAGGGAGTTCTATCGTGACCGTATCTCAAGTAGGAAATAGCCACGACAAGTAGCAGTTATATTTAGTAGGTTGAGACATCCATAGACGCTAATGGGGAAGCCTGCTTGGTTAGGTTCCATGCGTATTACTTACGTGCCTTTTGTACGTGTGTATATATCTACTCTCGCTGTAACGCATCGAAAATACATAAGAGTAAAGTTGAAACGTGGGAGGGAATGAGTTCGGTAAGAAAAGAGCTAGCGTTGTCGTCTATATGGATTTGTTGATGTTATTGAAAATCACGAATGAAAAAGTATTTTTTATTTTAATAGAAATATCAGCTCCACTTACGTTCCATTAACGTGATAGGAAAAAAATCATATAGATATGAAATAGCCGCTATATTGCGTGACGTGTTTATTCGTTTCAAATATGTCTTCTCGCTGTTCGATATCTTTTGTATTTCTCAGTTTACGTTTGCTTTAAAGCTTATCCAATTTCGTACTGTAATTTACATCGAATTTACATTGTTCACATTGGAGGACCACTGTGGACAAAACTAGGATGAAAGTAACATCTTTCGGTGAATCATCCATAGTGTAAATTCGGCTTTATTTCCTACTTGGCTAAACTACTCGCCTTGTCTGAACCGGTCTATAGAGTCGCAGCTACTAAAATGTCCTGTTGTCATATCAACTTGCAATTGTTTCTTTCTTCGATAGGTAATTAGTGTAATTGTAGAATATCGCAAGTAATAATTTATAATTGTCTCCAACAATTTATCACATACTTTTTCAAAGACCAGTGGATTTTTATTCGAGAGATCACCAGCAATATTTTATTCGTAATTCTATTTCCCAATTCTCTTAATTTTAATTAAATCTAGCGCATATATTTTAATCGGTTTCGGTGACAAAGTTTTGGAAAACACGCAGTCGATTAAAATATACAGATCGTAGAATTGATTGGTCACACGGATATCGATAATTTGTGGAAGACCATAATTACATATTTGGAATGAAAATTCTTGCTAGAGGTCAATGTCGGCATATTGATCAGGTTTGAAAATTTAAATGCTATTCACCGTATAATTTAGTGAGGTTAATACGGTAGTTATCGCGACTACATTGTTATAGTGCTCGTGTTAACATGTCGCGTACATTATTCCTGCCTGTCTAGTGCCAAACTCATTCGATCTGGTTTCGAACCAGCAATCAATTTACTCTGCACAATAATGTTTGCTCTTGATACACGGATGGCTTGAACGTTAGCTTCCAATTAGATTTTAAAATTTATCTCTTTCTAATTCTTCTATATTTATCCGATAGGTTTGCAAATCAACATTTTATGTTTATTAATATTTGGTTTAGTTCTGGTTTCCTTACAGTATAATAAGATTGTTAAAAGCTTTGGTAAAGTAACACGATTGTTTCCTTCTGGAATATACATAATAAATTATTTCCTAAATATTGAGAAGACGATTTACGTGGATCTGTGGAATTTTGTTATAATTTTAGATTTATAAGAAGGTGTCAAGATACTAATCATGAAATATCGTGAATTTAATGTTACAAACTTTGTTAAATTTAGATTATGTATTTGTTTTGGATTGTGTTCCAACATATTTGGCTACAGCACTACGCAGAAACAGGCGTAGGCGATAAATGGTGTATTTGCCGTGAATATTTAGAAACCAAGCGGATGCAGCTGTCATTTGATTTCTTCCAACCGACTACATATCATCGATCGTGATTGTCTAAAGCTTCACATAAATTGAACAATGGTTTCCACAAATACCTACGTTCAACGTGTATTTTATCGTGCCATTTTCCTATTATATTTCCCTACAATGTTTCATTTTCATAACGCTTCGATCGAAATGTTTTAGAGGTTTCCTGTTATTCGTGATTTGTAAATAATTAATTAAATTCGACAAATTTAATTGATCAAAATAATGCTGGGAAATGAGATCGAGAAAGTCAGAATATCTTTTCTTTTTCGCAGTATATTCGTTATTGAAGTTTCCAAAGAAATGACTTGCTTAATTAAATAAATATTTTATTCATAATATTATCTTTTATGATACCGATGAAGTAATTAAGTATATTTAAAAATCAGTGTTATGATTATAATATTCACGTTTCTCAGAAAAATGTACGAAAAAGTTTATTTTATCCAAAAAGCAAAAAGTGATCCAAGGATTTCGATGTGAACGTACAATTCAACGACCATAAGCTGTTTTTGCGTAAAACGTGCAAATAACAATATAGGTTTCGTGTAAATCCGTATCAATGTCTATGTGTTTTGATCGAAAATTAAATATTAAATCGACTGTTTATTAGCTACGAGGCGTTTAATTTCGCAGAATGGAAATGTTGCGATGTAATAAACCGATTCGTGGGTGAAACAAATCTTTGACCTTTCGTTTATACTGGATTCTCGATAAAACGTTTCTGTCTTTCTATGTAAATTTTCATCGAAGTAATGCCAGTCGTTGACATTTATTAATGTTTTCATAGAAACAAAGTTACGAACGAATCGCTTTCTCCTTCCTTTGATTACAGCTTCACGTTTATCCCTTTTGTGGCCTTTTAATTTTTTTTATCAACTTTCTTATACCACGACAAATTGTCAAAAACCGAAACGTATTTTTACTGATACGTAAAAGTTTCCATAGTAACAATTATAGATGTTTAAAAAGCGATACTCCAAAGAATTTTTTTTTATAACAGTGTCCATTTGGTGTACTGTTTTCTATTGATTTTAATATTTTAAAATCAATAAATATTGCCATTAAAGTTCTGTTGATATCGCGTATTACCTAAACTTCTTTTAGATATCACTTTTGAAATACAAAGTAAGAAATTTATCTGAAAATATTTATATCGCTGTACGTTTTACGCCACTAAATACTATATATCCCTTTCGTTTAAAATCAAAAGAATTTTAATGTTTTTTTATAGAATTCTAAATATATAAAAATGTGTGTGTACGCACGTGAGCGCGCGCGTGTGCGAAAGATTAAATGCAAAAAAAATCTACTGCAGCACGCGTTCAATCCTCGGTTGGGTTGACTCATCGATGGGTCACAAGCTGTGTTTCTAACGGACGACGAGATCCACTGCTTGTTACGATAATAAAAAATATATACTAAAAGCAGTATCACACGAAATAGACAAATGCTATAATAGATAAGATCGCAGCACTCTTAAAATTATTAGGAAATAATCAAAAGCGCTTAATACGATTCTTTGATTAAAATGTGACGAGCCACGCTTAATTGCACAACGAGTACAACAACACAGCTTTCCCGTTTTTCACGCGTTTTTTTCCTTTCCTCGAAGATTACCCGTAATACATTGTCACGTTACGTAATCGTTAGTTATCATCGAAACCTCAGGTCAGATAGCTTGTTTTATGTTGAATATGCTTTGAAAAGAATATTTTTCAGTCTCGATTACAAAATGAAAATTTTACATTAGCGTGTAATATTTAGAAACATTTACTTTCTAAATTATCACGAACAAATTAATTTATCATATAATTATTAGGTTGTGAATATTTATACGTTTCTGAGGAATTTGAATATATCTGAATATTCAAAGTATTCGAAGTAAAGTACTCTTCGTAACTTCTAATTTTCTTTGTCGATTATATGTTTGTCGTCTATATGTTTACAGCCGTGTATTACTATGTGGATTTTTATAAAAATTTGCGTGAAACGCGAAATTTAGCGTAACGTATGAGCTTACTTCGCCATGAATTGATAATTGCCACGAAAGTGAAATATAATACTACAAAATCTGTAAGAGAGATAAAATCGACATTGATTGAACTATATAAAGGTAATTGGTTTAATTACATTTAAAGCTGGCGTTACAGTTAATTATAAAGAAAGGAATAAATCGGTAATATCGAGACATCAAAATATATTGCCTTGAGTTTCATCTTCTAATAACTCGTTGACCATGAGTCAACCCACGTAAAACTGAAATCCAAAATTTCTTAGTCAGTGTTCTTGATACACAGTGAATGAATGTTTTAATGGTCTCGTTCTAATTACGCAACGCTGTCAAGCTGTCGAACTAGCACATTTTATGTTAGTTTCTCGCGTGGTGGGAAATTACATAACTTCAATTCTTGTGATTCAAGGCTGACACCAATTTTCACTACGCTCAGGATCTTGATTTCACGAAGACCTCTTGACCGATCGCTGCAGCGGTAATCATGTTGAAATCACAATCCCAATCGTAGAGCGGCGAACATAGAAACCGGCTCGTTTTACCGCGAATAAAATATTCAAGGATATTCAGTTCAGATTGCATATGGAAAAATAGACGACCATGGTTGATGCTTCTGTCGCTAAAAATATGTAGATATACAGTACGTTTGCCTGTTGTTGCAAGTTTGCTACGTTAATTCAAGGATAAAACTGACATAGTGTTTTTCTGAAAGAAGTAAAATGGTTTTTTATTTTGCACGATCCAGAGGGATGTTTAGAGCGATAATTTTAGAAATTGTAGGGTTGCAGCAACAAACACGCAACACCGATATTTAATTTACTTAATTTGTGTTAGATTTATTTTTATTTATCCAAAAGTACAAAACGAATATTATTTGACTATGAATTTATAGCATGTTACAATGTTATCATTGTCGTATCATGTTAACATAATAATGATACGAACACCTGTATACGACACATAAATAAACTAGAAAAAGTTGATGAATTTGGCTTTTGACCGGCTCGTATGATTTTTTTGCTATGAAAACGAAAGATGCTCTAACGTCTCTGATTCAGTGGAATTCAATTTTTTAAATAAATTCATCGTATTGCGTAATTGTTGCAAATGTGTCCTTAGTTGTACCATACGAGAACTGTATCCAATTAAATGCGAAGTCGTGAAACGTAAATAAAAGTTGTTTGTGTGGAAACGTTTAATTTTCACTCGTGCTTCAGTTAATTCGATATCATATCATAAAAAGATTAATTTAGATTTTTATTTTCGTTGAGTCACGTTTGTTTCGTGACTTGACTTCTGTTCTTTTCCTTCTTCGTCGTAGATTGCCAGATATTATGAATAAGCTTAATTAATACACACGTAGCTATTTGTCATAGCGTGATAATTATTAAATATTATAATAGGAATAAAATATTCCTGTTATTGAATAATTTATGGTGTGACTCATCTTTGAATTACTCCTATCTGTACTTATGGATACATGAATATTTATAATCAGATTACAAACGATAGTTAATTAGGATTATTTCGCGATTTTATTCTAGTAAGTTTAGTAAAAACTAATTTTCTACTTCTATACAAAATACTCGTGTCGAATCAGTACTAGATTTAATCTTCCTTCGTGCTATTCGTATTTTAAAATAATTTTTGAAATATTCCAAGTGTGTATTCAAGCGTAGATCTGATAAATTTTTTAATTAGAATTATGTATATATTATGATAGAAGTGTTAAAAAACGAACGTATTATAGCTGATATCAAATGCAGAAATCTACAACCACGTTATATTTAGACGAAATTTATGAACATTTCCAATGAAGAAATCGTTAATGTTGGCTAGCTGCCTCGAACTATTCACGGTCACAATAAGATTTGCTTTTCTCTTCGACTGCTTGTGGCCACCACGATCGAATGAAATTTAATTGAAATATCGCTACAAAAAAATTATTCAAAGAGCTCGCCTAAAAATATATATATTCGATAGATGATTGATCGTTGAATCGACTATTCTATTCTAAGACGAGAACGCGAAATAAATTATACCGCGTGTCCCACTTTACCCAAACAAGATTAAAATCAGGATAAGATAAGAAAACATATAAAAACAGATATCGACCTAGTATCGTAACTGTAACTTTGTCAATTACCAATCTCGTTCGTAGATAGACCGTTACAAAATGCGTAGCAAAGGCAACTCATTGAAATTCACTTAGATCGAGAATTGTTCGGTCGCGAAATAGGTTAAGATCGCAATGAACGGTAACCATTCGGCGAATTCCCGTTGCAAGGTTATGTTTTCTTCGTCTTCAGCGCCGCTTTCGAAACACATATTTCATACGGATGCGAATCACCTCAGCAGCGGACAAGACAGTATAAAATCTAGGTTAGGATTGTACACATGTGTAGTACCTAAACGTTCCAATTACCGAAATAACTTTCAGTTACGACACAAAAATACGTTTTCTTCCTCGATGCCGCGAGCTTTACATTTTTCCTCGCCATATTTTTACGAAGAATCTCGAGCAACGTCTTGTTGCCTTCGGATCGATTATTCGTATTCCATAAAACGTATACGAATTTATTTACGTTGATACTAATTCAGCTAAGCCTACGGTTGCTGGATTTTTGCACTTCAATATCATTTTTGTCTCGCGAAACGAAAAGGCTTGTCCGGTTATCGTATTTATCGGGAAAATCTTCTAAACAAAAAGGAAATTAATTGTACAACGTACTATAGTCTTTAATAAGTAGAAATTTTTCACAGCCTATTTTCATATCTAAGATATTTTTTAATAATATTTTTGGAAATGTCCCCGGAAAAACGCAACAGCATTAATCTCTTGCAAGGCATTGTAAAAAATATATAACGTTTATCAAAAATCCACTAAATTGTTTAGAATTATTTATCGCGTGAATTGTTTATGTACTCGTGCATATAAGAGGAAAATAAATCAGGGATTGCGTATTATTGAAAAAAATTTTGTTTGATCATCAGTCGCTTTGTATCTACCAGATACCTCACCTAATGATATTTAAATTAGTTTCACATTTCAGCTCAGATCATGCATAAATACATCATAAATTATTGCTACAATATTTTTTTGTATTTCGTTATAATGAAGATTTATGTTCTTTTCATTTCTCCATAATTCATTCGAGTTTATAATATGTAATCCTTATCTAATCAAACGGATGTTGATAGTAACGTGTAAGTAGCATTGTGTACGAGATTATTGTCCGTCGTGTAATTAAGAAGATACAATTTGTGAATTAAAGATTTTGTTCTTCTCTCGGATGAAGCTTTTACTTCATCAGCAATTACTACGTGAAAAGATAAATTTTTATGTATCTTACTTCAGAAATTTTCGTTAGAAAAAATTTCTTTTCCGAAGTACCATTAGTTTAGATTAGATAGTAACTATTATCATCGAGTTGTTGGGTTTTGTATATGTTTATTGATTGGGATAGTGTAAAATCTATAACAGACTCTATAAATAGAACAGCATTATAGCCAATATCTACATATCTATTTCGAATTGAACATGCACGTGTCTATATAACTCCTGATAGTCATTGAATATATTTTTGTTTCAAATCAATGAAACATCAGTGTCAGTCGTAATAGACTTAATCGATGAGGCAAAGTCTCGGATTGATCTAGCTCGATATGTTAATATCTTTATTTTTGTTTCTTATTTTATAATTATATAAAAATTCAGAATATTCTATACAAAGTTATTTACAGATCGTTTTGTACTTAATTGGGGATAAAGTTGAGAGAAATGAGTAATAATAAAAGTAAGTTAATCGTATTGTATATAGTGCGTTATATATAGATTAAGAAACGAACTAGACATTGATTAATTGCGGTTACAGCAATTATTTGTTGAGATGCTTTTATAGAGATAGAAGATTATTACTCAGAGTTTAGAGATTATTGCTTAGTTACTTTGGCTTATAATACGTAAGATACAGCACACTTTCATTGGAGAGATAATCGTGTTGCGTTTAATTTTTATTCGCGTTAATTTCTCGAATAATTGGTCTCGAGTAATAACAAATTACTGACCGCAACATTATCAATTATTAAACTAATATAAATTATCTTAAACACAGAGTTTTTACCGTACCATAATTTATATCGCTATAATAAAATACTTGAAGCATCTGCTTTCCGTTTGATTTATTTATTCTTATATTCAGTATTATCTATTCAAATATTCGAGACTCTTTCTAACTTATGATCATCCTTTGATATATCCACAATTTTTCATTCTTGGCTAATATCTTCGAGATCTGTTCATATCTTACAAGTTAGTAAGATATAGTAAATCCATTTCTCCTGTATTAAGTATACGAACACATCTTAAATATGAAATAATTTTTTATTTCATATATATATTTCTACTTCTTATATATATTTATGTTAAATGAGTCTATTAGTAGGTATCAGAGAATAAATGGTATTTTAAAAATAGCAGAATTTAATATAAAAATAAAGATTAAAATAGTATTTATATCTAGTTATTTATGTTGGTTTATCTTAGAATAGAAGGAGGAAATGCCTGGATGAATGTATAATAGAAATATATTTAAGTATAAGTATAGTGTATGCTAGTCCAGATCCGTCGCTGGTGTCGCGTAAAATTCGTGATAAAAAAAGGAGTAGCTGAGCAATAGCTTAACTTGACTGTCCTTTTATATTTTTGTATGCTTTTATTCACAAAAGTGATTAAATACAATATTACAATGAAGTAGCGAAGTTAAAATAGTTGTTCAAATCACGGCCAAGACTGTACCCAAGACTAGTCTCGAGATCGAATGCTTGGAGATTTTTATATATTGAGCTTGTTGGAGTTGTGGGACAGGGAGAGGATCTTGAAAGGGTCCTATGTAATGTGGAAAGTTTAGTGTTGGGCCGTATGCAACGATTAGGTCAAAGCCTAATGGTTCATTTTTAGGTAGTGTGGAATAACGATGGAATAATAATTTTGGTATGGTCGTTGTCACACTGGTAGCGTTACTTTACAATAGAACTCCGAACCCATAGTCCTATGGGTATTTTTACAATAAAAAAAAAAAAAAAAACTGGTCTGTCTATACTCCGCTGCACCATCTGTGCAAAGGCTATGGGCTGAGGGGCCCTTCGAATTAATTTTGTGCTTTACAATATTCAACAGCATCTAGGACTAGGAAAACTAGATACTAAAGAAGATGTAGAGTTTTCCTAGAAGTGAAAATCACATCAACAATTTATATTGATAATTTCTTTTAATCTAAAGATGTGGTATTTATATCTTCCTATATTTCTATATATTTTATAATAATCTGTAAGAATCTTTATCTCTTTATCTTCTACGCAATGTCATTTCTAATTTCACGCGAACAAAAAGATACGACATCCTGTATAATATCTAGCTACTCTTGAAGTTGTCGGTAAGGTTATTCGTGTCGAAGTTCCTTATTCTCTTATACGGTATAAACAAGTTGAATTGAACTATCTAACGTCGCGTTCACATGATCACTGAAATAAATGATGTAAGATCGCATTATCTCTCTGGTTTGTATGTACATTGGTATTCTTTGTTAATATGAGAATCTCCTCAATTACGGACAATAAAATCGTATCATCGTATGACTGTAGTAGCAACGTGCAACGTTCCAATGATAATGTGATAGTGTGAGCGTGGCTTAATTCCCCTGCTACCTAGTCAACCAGTCGAGAAATAATCGCCATAGTAAAAGATTTTATCCAATACCTTGACACTGGCAACGGGTCGTATCTCTTCCTGTATCATTTTCTGTTCGAAATTAGAATTTTCCTAGTCGATCTTTTGTAGTATCTTTTGTAGTAAATGAAACGTCGAACTCATTTTTAATACATTTATATGTTTATTATTTTCTCAATGGACCGATACTTCGAGAAATGACGATTCATTTCAATATTGAGTTTTAAATCGATATTTTATGCGTAATTAAATCAATTACTATTATCGATTGATTACTAACAGGTAAAAAAGTCAATTGTCTCGTCAATTAAAGTAGATCAGAGATTAGATTAAAGTAGATTAAAGTAGAGTTTGACGAATTATTATTATTATAGAATCGATTAAAACACGTGGCTATTGTACAGCGAAGTTAAATAATAATTTGTTATACGAAGACAATCGAGAATTTAATAATACAAATTGCGTGCAAAGCTGTTTTGTTGTATCCGAAGCGCTTGGTAACTTGGAACGAGTTCTGCATCGTTTCACAACACGTTCGCCAGTTTAAATCTTTATTTAGTCAACCTCGACGAGACGAGAATGTTTCTCCATACGTTCCAAGTATGTACCATCGATTTTTCATTGTCCTTCCTTATCGCTTCTGACCAAGTCAGCGGTTCACTGACTAAGCAGGTTATTGTCTTTCTACATTGCTGGACGATTGTATGTATCAAGATTCCTGGAAATTTTCTTAAGGACAAATGCGCATCGTAATTTGTCCACGCGCTTCCAACGACAAGATTGATAGATGAGCCTTGAACAATATTTTACTAAACAAATATATGGTTTTGACATTGAATACCGAACAAGATTGTTTAGTATTTTTGAACGTTTTATTCAAGAATTCAGCAAAGATATTTCCATAGATAATGCAGACAAGATTAAGCATGCAGAATTTAATTAAACAGAAAGATGTATTTAAAAATGAAATTATTCCTAAATTATTCATCGCATCATGAGATTGTTTGAGCAAGAATTCATAAATATGAAAAACGTAACTTCATTGTCTGAAAATTTCTCGATTTTAGTAGCAAAATAATTATTCTTTGCTTTTTAAATTAATCGTTCAGAAAACGAATATTTAACTCTAGATCAAGACCAGTTTCTGATGTGTATTTAAATATACTGTATTTAAATATACGTTAAATACACCATTAGCATGTTAAATATTTTATGATACCACGAAGAAGAATATCGATGAAATCCGTAGTTAACGAATTTACCGGTTCTACTGTTATCGTCGATAAAATATATCAGTTTACCTTCTGCGTGACTCATATTTCCATAAATATATTTCTATATTACGCGTGTATCAAACAAAGCATTTAGTTTCATACCTCCAAATTTCATTGTTCCATCATCTTGTCCACAATTTTATACTACGCGTAACGTATAACGGACTTTCACTTTAGCTTTGTACTTCTCTCTTTGCCTCGGTGATCCGTGTTAACCCCTTTTTCTCGCAGTTGCAATTAATTTGTCCGTGCTGCATACAGCAAGGGAAATCTACGGTGTACGAACGACGGGGATTGAAGAGTGACTCGAGGTACATGCGAGTCAACTCTCCCGGCACGTTCTAATATTACTCGGTCGACGAGGTAGTGAGTCAGAGGCATAACCAGGCGCAGAAAAGACGTCACTCAGAATGGAGAGAAAGACTAAAATGCCTCGTGCGCCTACGTTGTCTTTTAATATATCCCGCGATCTTCTATTTACCCTTATTCACGCGGGAAATCAAACAGCGGCTGGAACGTCAAAGGGGGCATTTCAACTTATTAACTGGGTCGTTGCTTAACCAGAAAGTTTTATTATTATATTGGGTTGGCAACTAAGTGATTGCGGAGTTTGTCATTAGGTGGTAATGGCAAAACCGCAATCACTTAGCTGCCAACCCAATAGAATCAACCGAAGAAACGGAAAACAAAAACACGATAAGAACATCTTTTTTTAATCGATTTTCTAATGTCAACGCCGTTTCATGTTTAGAAACGGGGGAATTTTAATACGAAGTAATTGGAAATAATTGGAAGCAAAGGTAATAAAGAGCGTTTGAGTTTTAAGATGCACATCTTCTGAAAATAGCTGCTAAGTTGACGAAATTTTGTGGAAGGTAAATGTACGATTATAATCATAATATTTTAATATCGTAGAAAGACAATTTTTGTAACACGGGATTGATCGACAACGTAACGAGTTCTTCAATTGTTTTCCTGTAAAGAATGGAAAGTATAGCTTATCGTTTTCTTCCTTTGTGCTATTCGGAAAATAAAGATAGATTAAATGTAGTTTAGTTTTAGGGTAGTCTCGATCTTGGAAAATATAACTACGCGTGAACCGATTTTAAAGGGAAGGTCCGTAAATAAAACAAATTCTCAGGGATCCAAGTCACGAGTTAACTTGTCTTCTCTGATGAACTAGTTAAATCGTCATATATTTTCCTTTTTCAATATCATACCTTACGATAAGTCGAACGGAATTTTTACAAGGACAGATTTCCGAGAATCCCACCTTCGAATATATTTTTTTTGCCTACGGGCACGTGTTTCACTAATCGGATTAAAATTTCCAGAAAGCATAAATTTGAAAACAATCGACTCGTGTTGTGTTATTGAATTATGGTTATAGGATGGAAGATTTTCAAGTTCTGGGATTTTCCGTTCGAACGATATCTTTTTTTATTCGTTTCTGTTGCTGTTTTCTCACATTGGAAGAATTATTTTCACGAATAATGAAACCACGTTTTAGGCATGCGAAGAAAATGAAAACCGATATCTGGCCACTCGCATTCAAATTATTTTTAATAATCGGATCTTCGAAGTACGTATTTGTCGCTATACTGTGACTTGAAATTTCAGTATCTATAATGAGAACGAAATTTTCCAGAAAATTCATTTATCGTATAATGCATATATATAAATGCATGTTTCTTATCACAACGTGTAATTTGTGTTTTATCTCGACTTACAAAATAATACATTTTCTTTTCTTTAGTTTTAAAAAGATAGTATATTTTTTTTATTAATGCTTTGTAATGTATTTATTCATGTTACGTGAATCATTTCGTTTCTATATGATATATCGAGGACAGAGGTGAAGTCACATGTTTCCTTCACAAATATGACTTTATAACGTTAATTTGTTCCAGTAAACTGTTCGATCACATTTGTACACCAAATCCAAATAACGTGACAGAATCAGTTGTTGCATCGAGTATTTTACGTTGACATTTATCTTTTAGACAGCGAATTATTCGATTTATTGTGTCGTGGATTTAGTCCATTTTTTCTATCGTACGAAGCCTTTCGTTATTTATTCAAGACGTCTTCCAGGATGTCCTTTAATTAGTCTTCTGGCGATCAATAGCGACTTAGACGTCATAACTGCACGATTGTTATTAATGTACAGTACATATGCCGTGTAAATGACATTTCTATTTAAATTTTCGTTCGTGGACTTTATCGGTCCGCAAAAGGTCAACTTGAAGGAGGATGATCCTTTCTGACTTTCATTAACATTTCACGGACGATGTGACGATGATAATGTCGGTAACTAGCAGCTTGCTAATTTCTTGTAAATATTCGTGAATCATCACCCAAGAATGTGTTTAACAGAACTAAGCAAGTTCTTATTTTGAAATAGTATTTAACGGATAACAATGCTGAAGTAGTACACGTAATGAGTATAGAAAATATTTGCACGTTGTATTGTCTGCCTTGGTGTTTAATCATCTAAACATTGTCAAGACAGCTTAAAGCTATTTGGAAGTTACTTATTTATTTATATTCTTTATTTACATCCTTATTGTATTTGCTTGTAATTGTATTAGTTTGAATGGCGCAACAAACAGATCGCTTGATGTTTATATATTTCTATCCGTAGTCACTTAATTGTCGTGTATACTGCGTTGTTAAAATCATTCCACCTAACAATCTCTCATAAAGATATCAGTCTGTTAAAAAATTTAATCGTTTAAAAATTAGTTAATCGACTTCTTCGGCTTTAACTTCATGAACCTAGAATCAAACATACGATAAGCACTTATTAAACACGACGTAGTACGACGTCAGAATAATTTACTTATAATTCTCTATGAGAATTGATTGTAAAATTCTTCCAAATAAAAAAAAACTTCGTGAATGTTACACGTGTTTGTAGATGTGCAAGTATATCTTAACGCGATTAGTTTATTGACTTGCGATCAAAATTTCTACAAAGAACGAAACAAAGCTATATCTATGAGTCATATGCTTATAATTATTACGGGGCACAGGCGTTTCAATTAATCTCGGGGGTTCCGCGGAATTTAATTCTTTTTCGTTAATTTGCTAAATACCTTAAACTCTCAAACGAGACATACGTTTGTTCATATAAATTCGTACGATCTTTCCACAAGATAAATAAGAACTTATGATAAAAAATGATATGGACATGATTCATTGTCATTTATCTCTGAATAATAACCAGCTATAAAACACCTTTAATTCTAGATTGTACCAAGTAAAAGACCAATAATTTACATATTTTATGATTATGATTTCTAAGAATGGACCGTAAGGAAATTTATGATGTAGTCTAAGATGTCTCCGAATATAATTAATATAAGATATAGTAATAGTAGTAATAATAAAATTGAGTCTCATACGTGCATTAGCTTTGCAGAATAAGCAGTAAGTTATTTTTTTCCTTTAATAAATGGATTCACATCCGATCAACAGATACGATTTATGTAGTACATTTTTCTAGTAATGTATCGCTAATTTACCTTTTCAAGTAGTTTTTTCAAGAGCCAAATGAATTGCTCGTGATTTTCAAATCGCATATTCGTACAATAATCAATTCGTATAACAAACGAACTATACATATTGATTAGAAGTATTTCATCATTGCAACTTAAGCAAATCTATGCGGATCCTTTCAATACATATTAATTAATTTGACCTATCATATTATTAACCTGACACGGGAAATGAAGTAATCAGAATTATATGCCGACCAATGAATTAGTCTATTCGTATAAACAGACTAAAAAGTTTAAGAGTTTCCACTTCTTGAAATCTTTTCTCCTGAAAATTTGTTTTTGCGGTACCAGTAAATAAATTGTAACGAAGTAACTTTCAAACAATTTACTCTTTTTGCCATTTATGAATCAACCAATCGATCCATGGGTTTTTACATTCATTTCTTTTTCTCATTTCCTTAGCAAGAATTCGCAACGAGAATATAATCTTTTATGCAAATAGGATCGTATCGAAGGAAATCTCATAACCGATATTGCTAGTCTTCTTGCGAAATTACGTTTTCTAAATATCCAGGAATCTCACGCACAGTAGGTCGTTTGTAAGACGACGATACAAAAATTTGCGCGAGATTAAATTGCACATGTATTTACACAAGCGTGTATTTTACATACAAACATACGTATATCTACCTCTGCAGTTCTCTCACAATATGTCACGAACGTTCAATGAATGAATTATGTACGCAGGTTTCTGAACACAATAATTTTTTTATTCAGGATTAATAAAATTAATTAAATGATAATATTTTTGTTCAAGAATCTTGCTTATCTCGTGTAAATTAGTGACGAATTATATTTTTGTAATAATGATTAAGTATTCCAAAAAAGTAAGTAATTTCGAGACTTGCCCTTCGAAATTTTTGTACGATTACCTATGACCCAACAATGCTACTTGAAGATTAATAAGAAATTTCACGATATTTAAAATTATTTAAAATTTTGCTAGATGTTCTGTCTGAATATATAACATAGAAATTTATATTATTAACGTTACAAAATATTCAAACGGTATATGTATTACGTTAAATATTAATTATACACAATATACAGATTAGTCTCTCCTTTTGAACATAAATTTCACATTAGCGCTAGAAAATTAGAAAAATCTTTTCGATCAAAGGATTATTTGTAACAATTTATGAATAATTAATGATTCATTTAAAGGGACTGAATAATTTATATTATTATTTTGCTTGAAACATTAAAGAATTATAATGTAAAGTATCACTTTCACTTACTTAGCTTTAAAATAGATTGCGATTCCAGGCAAAGAGTTAATCGTTAGAAAGAATTGTCAAAAAGCAAGATACGTCCTCATGAATCAAACATCGTCAAATTGGAACGATAGAATTTTTATAAAAATCAAAAACCTTCCAACTGAAAGCGTTACGCAGTTGCGTTGGCTAAATCTTTCCTAACAAAGAAGTGCGTTACGCACTGTGTACATATAAAGATCCTTTGTTTTATTAAGAATGTCGTTCTACCTCAATGTCGAGCAACATTTGGCTGATGAAATAACCAGTAACATAGCGTCACAATCACGTACGGAAAATGTGGTAGAATTTCTTGATATACGTTGAAAGAATCTTTTTTTTTTTTTATGTGATTCATTCTTGTTTTCCCCGTGGATAATTGCGAATAAATCACAAGAATATAAATCGGTATCGCAGGAGGCGCGCGTGTGCGGTTGCAAACATTTTTGGCAAAACGTTATTGTAACGAGAACAGAAGGATGTAGCGTAGCGACCTTGCAACTTACAACGAATCAGTTGTCGATGATTGCGTTCTACTTGTGATGTATACAATTTAATTTATTAAAAGAATCTGTGTTGTGTATACGCTCAAGGATATTACGATCTCGATTATCGAGAGAACTAGTTGATAGAATCTACCTTCGTTGTAAATGCAATTTTTTATATTCGTGAGACGTGCAGAAGGTGAGGTACGTAATTAAATTACGCTTCTACAGAAGCAAATCATCCGTAGTTACGACGCTTTTTTTATATTTGTTTGTCTACCTTTTACACTTTCATCGATTATATCGATTGCTTCTGTCTACTACTGAAGTGAAGAAAAAAAAAAGACAGATAAATACACGTGTTGGTAGTACAGATGCTTTTATCGTCTTATTTGCTTCGAATATGCAGGTAATCAGTAACGATTGCGACATACGACAACAACATAAAGATCATTGCTGAGGATAATAAGTCGCTACTAATATCATGAAGATACAATAATATGTATCCTGTATGATTATTGTCTTCAATAGGAGTCCCCGATATAATGATTGTAAAGAATTTTAATAAGGAGTTTAATCTTTAAAGGATCTAAACACTGAATTCCCCGAATAGGTAGGAATTCTTCGATGCAAATTTACATCTGTCTATGTTTTCGAACGTTTGCGAACACCTAGTTCAAACAGAAGCTCAGGAACGATTAAATTCTTTTATCGTTAGTTATTGCGAGTATAAATGTCGGGTGAGGCAGATCCACCGTATGCACGGGAATCCCTAAGAAAACAAAAATCTTCAAATTGGTATAAAACCAGGACTAACATTCTTCGAGTAGGTAAAATTTTTAGATAAAACTATCTATGTAACAGCGATAATTAGTTATAAACAACGATTCTTCAAATATCCTCCATTCCTTGTTATCAGATTCATGGTACACGCGCAGTAGCTAAACATAAATTAGATGCATTCAGATCTAATTTATGCAATTAGATGCAATCAGATGCATCAGATACACCAGCGGTGTGGTAAAATATAATTTTAATATTAGTTTTAGATATGTGGTGTAAAATATAATTTTTATTCTTCATTATTTGTATGTTGAGAAGAATCGTTTATTTCAACAATCGTAATTACTACAAAAATATTTCATATTTGACATTTTTTGTCATTAAACGTATATTTATTAAAGTATATGTACTCTTGATACTGTAAATACGCACAATGTCGAGAATTTAAACGAAATGGAACGTTGAGCCCGAATATGTTTGTTATTCGTCGATCGTTAACGTATTGATTTAAATAACCGGGGATTTTATAACGTACATTATGTAAAATAGGTAATAACGCGCTTTATGATATACTCGGTTGATTTGTACTCACGTTGATACTTCACTACCTGTAATACTTTTTGTAAATACCTTTCTCGAAAGTTTACGTAACAGTCTCGCTTGGAAAGTATAAGTAAATGTAATTTCATACAACATCTAGTTACATAGTTAGCAATCGTTTCTTTTCCTATTGCTTGCATAGTTCAACAATCTTACTCGTTTCTTTCGCCTGACAACATCTCTGAACCATTGGTTTCCCGATTTATACGATGACCTCGTGTCTCACTTTCCAGGCAAACGGTCGTAAAACATATAACTGAAATATCAGTAAGCAATTGCTTAACTGTGTATAGAAAAACGCGAAGACAGGTATACGATTTGTAATGTAATGACATAATGAAAGATTGGGTCCTTGATGTTAGGTAAATATAACGTAGTTCACGTGTTACCGTAATACTCGTTTCTCACGTGCCTACTGCCAATGTTAACTAGTCTCTCCAAAAGCATTCTATGATCATTCTATGCTACTTCGTATAAGAACCCCGTTTCCGCTATTATATCAGCAACGAGTGGCATTTTACATAAGTCCCACGACCATATGACGTTTCTCGTGTGGAGGATTTGCATCCGCGGGAAATTACACGTAATACCGGCGTACATATGATACCTGTTGCACTTCAACGACACGTGTTACATAACCAACGATATGTCGTAGTTGATTGCGTAATTATACGTTTTTCTTATACGTCAGTGTGACGCGTCACAGCGTTACGTTCGAAGAGTAATTAATCCCACACTGTTAAGTGACGCGAATCACGTTTATTATATTTCTTCGCTATCGATCGAATTTCTGTTATCACACATTAATGTCGATATCTTTCGCACGAAATTTGTTTCTATTAGACGTTGCAAAATTCTATATACGGAACAACCAACGGTATATTAAATATTTAATAACTCGATAAAGAAATTTGATAACTCGAGAACGGGAGGAGATGATTTTAATTTATTTTATTTATAATGTAAAACAAACATGAAAACGAACGATACAGCAGATGGCTCGTTACGTAAATTATTGTAAAATCTATTTTTAAAATACCGCGGTTTTTAACTTGTACACCACATCCGAGTCAATATCACGCGTATAATGCAAAATTACATGCCAACTCGAATCTGAGACCGTGAGCGTGTTGTGAACGAATAAGCCTATTAATGTTGCCTCTGTGGTCGTTAACGACATCAATTATGATACGTAAACAAGGAAGTATTTTTCATTTCTCCGGTTATTTTTCCCTTTTTTCTGTTTTTAACTATGTATTTAATGGTTCATTCTAAATAAACCGATCGATGGTCTATACTTCTTCAAAAAAACGACGTAAACAATGTGTCGGCAAAGTACAAAGCGCTTTATCGATCATCCAGTCGTCTCAGATTTTTATTACTCAATTTCCTATATACGAAATGGTCGCAAAGATAGAAACGAGATAAATCCTTACCAAAATAAAATACGATATCTTAACTAAAATAAGTATAAAATGAAAGAATAACAAATATACGAATGTGGAAACGGTCAATCTCTTAAAATTATTCCTTAAGTAAAAAGACAAAAAGGTTAAAGTGAAACGACTTAAGACGGTACATTAGAATACGTAACCCCTATGTGTGCTTTCTTTACGTAATATTACATAGTGTTAATGGCTAAATCTCTAGATAAACGGTAATCGTTCGGTGATCCGGAAAAATCGGCTGCCCGAACGAAGTCTGTGTCTGTCAATTAGTTCGGAAAATTGGATTTTCTTCGTTTGAACGGATTCGATATTAAAGCCGATATAGCACGACGAACGGTAGGCATGACGTGGCGTACGTATCTCATAACGCGCATACGCGCCAACTATATTCCTGTTGTGTAACAACCGGTAAGAGTTGATCAGGAAGAACAATTAGAAAGTGTACACGGTGGTGTTCTGGCGCATAAGTAAGCTTATGCGACCGTCGATGCTGTTGCATAAATATCGGTACGCAGGGCCTACTTTCTCGCATTTTATACGTATTCCTGTGTTCGAGCTGACCACCTCTTTTCGATCCTGCACCTGGTAAAGAAGGTCCCTCCTTTCCTCTTTCACTACACGATCTATCTTTCTCCTACTCTTTCGCTTAGCTCGTCAGAATCTCGCGGACACGCGTACTTCGGGGAAGTTCCGAACGAACAGTGTCGCTTCAAATAACAGGCTTCGCTCGTTCTTTCCTTAACGAGAGTTCGTAGCGTCATTTTCTGTATTTATTTCCTCAGTCTCGGATCAGTCGGTCACTGTGCGATTGTCAGTCGGTCGGCTCATCGATTACCAATCGGTCGTCTCGTTTAGTTTCCAATTTCCTCCCGCGTGATCAAAGTTCAACTACGTAAACACTTCGTTTTTAAGTTCGTCGTATTACGCATTCAGTTTTACGTTTCATGCTTACTAAAAGTGCTTTCTCATTCGCGTCTAGACGATGATAAATTGCTACGTTTCGAAGGTGTTGATATCGTGGCAGAGTGAACCATTCCGCGAGTGTGTTTACCATAAGAGATATGTATATCCGGAAGAAAAATATTTTGCTGTTTCTTTAACTGTTCGTTTTTACGGTCACTGTGCTTAATTGAAAAGAATTTCTAAATTACGTAGGATCTCATATTTTATGTCGTGTTCAATACATTTAATTGAACGAAATTTTGGAATCGTATAGAATTTGAAATCTCTATACGTCAATCGGAATAATCGTAAAATTGAGATATAGTAAAATAGCCGAATTATTCTAAAATAGATCGAGAATATGTTATAATAAATAGATCATAAACAGATCTTTTACTTTACAAGACAGCGTGTTATACTTAAATCACGAGTCGTATAATCGTTAAATCGTTGTGCTATTCGGGTCACTTGAATACAGCTATTTTAGTAATCGCGCGTGTTAAAAAATATATCCGGCCGAGAGGCAAATTCGTTAATTGTGACTGAAGAAAACGAGAACGAGAAAATGGAGTACGAGGTGAACGATGAAGATTATTTTACACGAGTGAGTTTTGCATTCCACTTCGTTGATTCTGTATTTTTCTTATGTATGCTTCTTCGCTTTATTGACAATAATTTCGCAACTTGAAATCATTAAAAGTATCGATAAGGAATTAAAAGTCGGTCAGACGTGTTAATGACGTTAGTCCATTCCCGAACATGAAATTGCGCTCTATTTATTATACAAAGCTGCAATCATACAATCCCTTTAATCAAACAATACCTAAAACGTTAAATATAACGTTTTTATTTTCTTATCTCGATGATGTGCAGTAATTTTTTCAAAAACGAGGTAACTGCATAATTCCCCTTTAAAAATCTGCATATCTCTAATTAACATATATATCTTAGAATTTTGATGTATTCTTTATCGCAAATCACGTAACGTCATACAATCGTTGACAATAATTTTTATAAAAACATAAGACAAAATCTCGTGATCGAGCGACGACGAATTTTTGGAACGTATTTGAAATAAAGAAACATATGTTCTGAGATATACCCAGTAGGTTAAAGTATATATTTATTTTATTCGTGAAATATCGAGATAACAGTTTTAAAACGGTAAGAATATTTTAGTTGTAGAAATGGAACAAGTTTTTTTTATGGCGAAGATTTCTATATAAAGGCTCGTGTATTATAACAGGATGACCTGCAGCTATATTTAAAAATTTCTCTGCAATTACACACGTGTCTCTCAGCGTTACTTTTCCTGGTTGTTACGAGGGAAAATTAGTACCTTCGAATAATTGCACTTATTTACTTTCGCATAGATAACGAAAGAAGGATTGTAAATTCGGCCAGTCGCGGGGAGACGCGTTCGCGAGGAGGCGCGTCAATAGGAGTCGTAAATTCCCGTTACGATTGTATCAATCGACACCACGAGCAGGTCGATCCCCGTATTTCTTTTGGGATAATAGGAGTAGTTCTAATGGAATAAAACTGTAGTCTACAGTTTTATTAATGTATATATTTATTCCAAGTTTATAAAGATACACACTCTCACATACAAGCGAAGTCGGTGAATTTGATTACGAAGACGAAACGTAGAATCAATATGATTGCCCGTGTCATACGAACAGTTGACTTGACTGTCGTGAGAGCTTGAAGAGCCAAAGGAACCCGGGAGATGTTTTGCACAGACTGGCCTAGACTCGCGGTTCGTTCTTTCGCCATCACAGGGCAGGAGACTTTCTACCGTCTTAGGTAGTTGACGATATTGTTTTTTGGGATAAAGTCCCGTTTTCCTTTGTATACACATCCGCTCTATCCGTATGGCAGATACCCGCTTTATCCGTGATTGTTACCAGCACGTAATAAATTCCAGCTTGTGGTGAATAACCCGCTGTAAACGTAAAGTACTTTTTGGGACTCTACGTCCCGTAATTTTAGTACAGACCGATTGACCCATTTATATACGTTAGCCATTAAACTATCGTTAGAGTATATGGTGGGTCCTTGGGTCTGTAGAAGGTCAGAATATGAGGTATGAGGCCGTTGACAGTCAGGTAATAAGGGCTGACTTGTTGGCCGCTTCATACGGCGTAACAAGGATATTAAAGCGAAATATCCATTATGCTCAAGGAAAAATAGGATACTTTTGACAATTCTATACTGCCACGTTCATCGTTCGTGGTTGTCTAGAAACAGAGGGAAAAAATAGAAGAATACTATGATCTCTTTACTCTACGTTTCAATTTTCTTTAACAAAATATTCATCATACGCAATTGCTGTAAGTATTTAGATCTGCGACTAACTATACGCATCCCGAAAGAACAATTTGCGAATCTCCTATCAAAAGTCATTTTTGATAAAATTGATTTTCCAACTTTTATTCAACGATGAATCAAGATACAGATCATTTTCTACAACAATAACGATTCTACAATTTCTACGATGACGAAAAAGATTTGATAAGGATCGTTTTCCTTATGAACTTGTCTGTTATCGTCCTTGAAACTTGAAAAATTCAAACTAATTTGCTGCTTACTAAAAGGAACGTTGAAAAATACAATGAAAAACGAGAATGAAAGATTACAAAGAAGTTGGAAATTTTAAAAGAATGTCGTTCGGTGGTTATTTTCGTTCTTTAGATTTACATAATTTTTAAAAGTCCAATATATCTGTTAACGTTGAATGTGGTCTTGGAATAGAACTTCTCGTCCGTGTTTTGAGGGGCGTGTATTTGCATTGAGGCAATCGTGCGTCCTCAGCGTTTGTAGACTGGAGAAAAATAAACTCTCCTGATCCCCGCCATACTGCGCCATGCCGCACTCTTCAGTTTCCTCTGTTCCTTCGAACACACCCTTTTTTTCTACTATTTCTGAATAAACCGGGCATACACGCGATACATGTTTATTTATGACGGATCTCTCGATCGGCAAGAGAAAAATATATTATTCGCAGTTTCCAGGCACGTTTGTTAATTGTCATGCTGACAAGTCGAAGCAGCTGTTCCGAGGTCAACGCACTTTAAAAACAGCGGCACTCTGACAATTGGATTTATATACGAGAGTCTACTACTTTAGTCACTACAGTCTGGTGTATTAATAGAGTCGAGCTAAAATGATTCATGCGAACTATTTTCTATCGAATCTTAGATCCACGGAACTTGGAAACATTCGATAATTGTACAAATATCGAGACACAAGTGTCGCGATTACGGGGACGCAGAAAACTGTTCTGTTTCTCGGAACTGCGATCTCAAAACTTGCCGAACGTGGAAAAGAACGACGCGAGTGAAAGAGAAAGAGGGACCGAGAGTCGAAGCTTTCGGCAAACATTAAAGACTGGCCGAGAACATTAACTGAAAAAGCAAAATTTTGTATTTTTGATTTGTGATCAATGAAACGTTTATCAACGCGTTTGTTACGTTTTTTTTTTTTTTTTTTTTTTTTTATTGAAACGAAATCAAACACGATAGAATATGGAGAATATTTGCTCGCTTAATAAATGACAATTAAATGCGTATCGATAAGCAAGTATAATTCAAATTATATCGTGTTTGGTGTCATTTTAATCAGAAAATACTTACGAATGCGTTAGTAAAAGCTTCATTTAAAAGAAGTGAAAATAAAAAAGTTTTACTTTCGAATTAGTACCTAGATACGATGTCCCGACGATATCTGAAATTGGATCACGTTACGCTACTTGATCGCGGCGGGCTGTCTAGCTTTCCGGTATGTCAGGAAGCCTCCTACCTGCAATGGAGATACGACGACCGTGCAGTTACGCAGAGAATCCCTTTTTGCAATTATTCGAATGTTTCCATATACGCGTAGTAATATGCAAGGAAGCAGGAAAAGTTGAAAGAAGTAAGGCGAACCATTAGCTTCTTACTACAAAAGAATTTTAAAAAGGAATGAGAATAATGAGAATATTCTTTAAGCGAATCCTTATTAATATGAGGAAACATAAAGATATTTAACCCTTTGAGTGTTGAATACTCCCGACGGAAGCAATCCGCGTGGACGGCACGCGCCTATCGGTTGCTACAGTTAGGGAGGGAGTACTTTTTTAAATAAAAATTAATGATTTATATATGGCACTAACTATAATATTCCTTTGCACTGCGATGATTTACCAGAAATTCCGTATCATTTTTGCTATGAGCTGCCAGGTATTGCGAGATCATTTACAATCGTATTTAAAATGTCGCCACGGCGACGACAGCGGAGCTTTTACTTTCATTTACGATGTCGCCATGGCGGCGACGATAGAGTGCACAGGGATATTATTCGTTATTTAAAGCAATATAGTTTAATATACATATAAGAGCTAGAAGTTTCTTTCGTTTTTATTATTTCATCGAATTATGTATGATCCATTTTGTTCTATTAAGATAAAGAGCACAATATTTGACGGATTAGGTTTCATGTTTGTAAAAGAAAAACAGTTGTGGGACAATCTAATAGATACATAAGATAAGATATATCGTTAAAACGATATTATAATCAATTCTCGCAGTGTAATAAGAATTACGACTCCCCGCGAAGTGTACAGAAGATAAACGGACTTTCATTTCTTTGTTTATCACCGTTCTTAAGAAATGCCCATGTATCGTCTCGTGCATTAATGAGAGTTCATCCATAGCACTCAAAGCGTTAAAAACTAAATTGATGTCAAGGTTAGAGACAATACAAATAGGTTTAATAGCTTTCCAGTAGTACAGGACTGTGGGAAATCCACTCGAAGAGAAATGGAAAAGTCGACGTTAGAAATAATTAAGAGACGAATATTATAGAATGCAAAAAAAAAAAAAAGATAATTACCAGAACGTGCATCGTGGAAACATATAAATGCACATCAGGAAAGTTAATTAACGCTGAAAATTTGTAAAATTGATCGTTAATGCGAGCACGATATCGACGATTATACGAGCAAAATCAATGCGAGTTTGGAGCGAACAGTTACGAGAAAGTGTATGGTTTCATCTCTGGTTACAGGCAATTTTATCCATAGATCGCGTTTCCATCGTTCTGTATAGATGGATTTCTAGAATGTCTTATTATTCGCCAGAAACAAAAACTGCATTTCGTGCCCCATCATGATAGAAATACAGGGTCGGGAAAATATTTTTAAACAATAACATAATGAAATAATACAAGACTATTTTGCGCCATAAGCGTTGTAATCAATATTGATGTTTAATTTTTATCATGGTCAACAAATTATAATATACTAATGTATGCGTATACGTGTATTGTAATAATCCAGTGTATATCGAGGTTGAATGAAAAAGCTGTATAAACTAATTTCATTTTGTAGCCGGCAGTCAAAAATTAATAATAATAATTATATATATATATATCATGTTATACACATTATAAATAGATTAGGATGCACATTCGCGTACTTAGATTATCTTGAAGTATTTAGCTTAAAGTTAAATTGCAGGAAGGTGTTAGACGTTAGGAAATATTTGCCTCTGGAGTCAGTGATATTTGCTTATTTAAGGCGCTGACATTAACTTTACTTTTTGTTATGTTACGTATACACTATCGACATACTTTATAATTATTCTGAAATTGACGTAATTTTCCTCGAGGCAAAACGACAAAGCGCAATGGATAAAGAAACAATTAAACTTGGCTTAGTTTTCCTTTTTTCCTTTTGAAGCTAAAATTATACAATTTATGTAATCTCTTCGTAATTACGGAGTTTATAACGAATTTTCTATACATATGAAAATGTTTCCACGTCGGAATTTCGGAAGATAAGATTAGAAACGAGTTATTCGAAGTATTAAAATTTGTATGTTGCGACATAGAAATTTCCAGGTTTCTTGGACATTGTACGGTTATTGTGCTTTGTTCAGCTAATCAAATTGTTGATATCCTTTTCTTTAATATCTCTTACATTTTATCAATTACATACCGTGAATATAAGTTTTCGCGAAATGAATTTTTTTTTTGGAAAAGACTTCTTCCGATAATTTGTCAAAATACTCGATGTTTAACAGAAACTTGAATTTTAGGACGAACGTTCGAAACGACAGAGCTTAAAGGAAAAATTTGATTTTCTTAATTATTGTCAAATTCGGCATTCAAATGCACAAGAAGTTACATATATACATATTTGTTCCAGGTTACTTCTATTTAAGCGAATTTTATTCCTTGTTCCAAGTTTAATGGCAAGAAGTATCATTCACCGTACTGTCATAGAATTTCAAAGAGTTTTTATCTTGTAGTAGGGTATATGAGGTAGTCACCTGTATATTTCAACCGGCATGCGAATACGAAATGTGTTCAAGGACAGTATGTACAATATCAGAGGGAAAAAATTGTACTGCTCAGTGAACCTCAAATAGTCGAGATTGCAATCTGAAACGGAAGAGAATAATATATGAATTCCGTGACAGATACACGTTACAAGTTAGCTGTTCGCATTTCTTACTGAATATTCGTGAAGCAACGTCTCAAGATAACGTCTCATGAAATAGTTTTATTCAGTTTCTTACTTTGCAGTCACGAAATGCCAGTTATAATTCACGCGAAAAGTGTTGCGATAAATTTTAATGAATGTAAGATCTCGTACTTTGAACGTAAGATTTATATTAAGCGTTTGTAATTATTAATTAAAAATTTAACCACTCTTTGTTGCAAAAATTTCGTAATCGCAGAATATTCCGATCGTTTTTAACAATTTGTTACTTCTATCATTAGGGAAACTTAGTTGTGTTCGCTGTATCGAGAGAGAGTAGTCGTTGCGTGATAAATTTGAAAATAAAGAAGAAGCAAAACTGAAGAGTACGAGGGATAGAAAGGGTAGAAAAGAAGTTCTTTCTTTTTATTTAGTAGATTATTTACGATCAATTCTCATACAGAATTTTAAGTAAATTTTTTTAGCGTGGTACTGTAACTTGGATTATAACAGTTTATAGTGTGTTTGATTCTAATTGAATCTAATGCTTCGATCAAAGGGGTATTGCCTTTTTAGTCTGCGGATCTGATCCGTCGTGTCGAGTGGTTGGGTAACTAATGAGTTTTGATGGTTGTTGACTCTTATATTATATCTGTTTCTGAACTTGGTTATTTCTTATTTGACTGTGGGTATATTAAGGTCGCGGTGTAATGTTTCGTTGGTAACATACCAAGGTGCATCTATTAAGGATCTTAGAGTTTTTGATTGGAATCGTTGGAGAATTTCTACGTTGGAGTTGCTCGCTGTTCCCCATAGTTGGATCCCATAGGTCCAAAAAGGTTTTAGTATGGCTTTGAGAAAAGAAGTTGAGATAAGAAAGGAAAGCTTGAAACTTTGCACGTATTATATAATATTGTAATATCATTAGTTTGAGCTTTTTAAAAATGATCTTCTATCGTTACTATCATTGCCACTGCCCTTGATCCGTCGATTAGGATCACAAGATCTCTATCAAGTATTCTGCATATTAACTCAAACACAAAAGAGTAATCGGTTTACTTTTGGCCTGAAAATATTATATACGACATTTGCGTCGTTTTTCGCGAAAATCGAAAAAATTTCACGTCCTTGCTAAGCCGCTAATATCGTTCGGTTATAGCAACTGATTTACTGCAGTTTCTTTTTGGACTTGTTACGCCTACGAAGACACCATCGACAGTCTCTTTTCTTAACAAGTAGACGTATACCGTTCGTCCTATATCCAAGAGAATCTGGAATAAACATAATAGCCATAAAATCTAAAGTAGAAGTAATAAAATGAATTTATCGTGCAAGCGTTAAAAATATGATGATTAACGATAGGGTAAAGTGAAATGTCCTCCACTTTAAACGCTGAAAACGTGTCGGAAACGTGACTTACTTAAAATATTTAAAAGAATACAGGCGATTATTAATATAAAATTGAATATACTCGAGGAATGCGAAGAAAATATAGTTTAGTTAAACTAACAAAGTAAATAGATTTCACGTCGCGTGTGTGAGAAACAGAGAGAGGTTCAATAATAATCTGGTGAAAACTGGTAAAACTAACTGACTGGCTATTATCTTTTGTTAATGACTAATACACTGTGTCAATAATTAGAGCGATAGGATTCTTTGGTAGACAAATAGAGCCTAATAGGTAGGTACAGTAGCAATTCTATAATGTTAATAATTTAATAGCGTTATTATATATTATATATATATTATATTTTAACAGATTATACATAGCCCAAATACGAGGTATTGTTATTATTATTGTATCATTTATTACACGGTAAATTCAATATAGAAAATATTAAATTTTATATAAATTCAATATACAATGTAAATAATACAAAAAATTGTATTTCGTTCAATCGTAAAAATTAGCTACGAATAGAATAATTCTTTCTTGGTCGCTAGAAGGCAATAATTTTTACATTCGACGACAAAACTTTATTTTCCTTTGATATGTATTTATAACGATATAACGTGGAAGCGTATGATTGATGATAAAATCCATGGTAAAATTTATATTTTACGTATTAGGAATTTATGTTTTAAGCGAGAATCAGAAGTCAAAGTAGGTAATTTGTATATATCGTTCATTCATTGGTCGAAAGAGAAGATACTTAACATAATGGTAACATAACGATATAATACATTTACAACATAACATTTTACATCGTATATTCATTTTATAATGATTCGCAACGCCGTAATTCGATGTAGTGATTTATATACGTGTCCGACAAAGTGCTACAACAGTCCGATATCTTTCGTTTCACCCAGATCGATTCGTTTCTTCCTCGTGAATTATTATCTGCAACACTTGCTCGCGTCCATAAAATATATCTAAAACGGTTGTTTCACTCGACGTTAATGACTTAATGGTATGTCTGTAGCAAAGAGGCCAATCATATAGTTCACCGTTAAGCCAAGTTCAGTCTTTACGACGGGAATCGTTTCGTTGCGTTTCGTTCTCGTTGCCTAGATTTCTTGCCGGTACAAGACCCAAAAAGCAGCGGGCGGGTCCACGAAAAAAAAATATCGGTCAATGGTATAACGGAATTTGCTGTCTGTTTTACGTTGTGATCCGTGCGCACCGCATGCGTGCACGCGCGCAATTCTAAAGAAAGAGAGTTACCATAGAGAAACCAAGGTGGAGAAAGGTGTGTGCACCAAGTATAGAAAAACAGCTGCAGAAGCAGGCAACCCAGCAAAAGAAGAAAAGACAAAGTAATAAACGATGAGACAGGGACAAGGCAGAGAAAAGTAAGCCTATTCGTCCCGCACTCCCTTTTCCCTTCTCTCAGCCTCTTGTCAGTGTACAACAGTTTGTCCATTCACCGTTCGCAGACCCTGGTCGTGGGCCCGGTGTCATCGATTATTCGTTTAACGGGATCTACACGTACTCACGGTGGTGGTGACCGATGGTTTCTCCGGAGACCAACCGCTACTTAGGGATTTTCGGCTTCGGTCAGTCGAAGTGTACGTTGTTTCGTGCGAACATCGAAGATCACGGATGACAATTTAGTTTTGCGTATTGACGCAATTTTTTCGTTCTTCGGTAAATTTACCCGGCCACGTGACGCAAGAATCCTGTCACCTCGCGGTATCTTTAAAACTCGATCTCGTTAAAACCTCGCAATCACCACGTGGTCTGAGTATACAGACGCTTTTGACAACTGTGTACACACTGTATAAAAGTTTACTTCACGAACAATACACTGAGTGCGCGCGGACAATTATTTAATATTTGCCTGTTTTTTCTTCGACTTTCTGCGACAAATTGCGAAACGTACGCACGCGAGACACGAAAAGCGTTAACAGCTCGCGGTATTGTGAACGACGAAACTCGACGAAACCAAGTAAAAACTGAAGAAATTTATATTCTCCAATTGGTGCATTCTGAAGATACGATTAATATTTGATAATTCGCTACGTATTTCCATCAATTATTGTGCCAAGAAGAAACGGAAATTAGCGACTGTGTTTGCGAAAAAACTTTTCCGCTCATTTAATATTCGCGTATAAATCATCTGGTACAAATATCGACGTATAGTTCAGGGACGCGAGAGATACTCTAAGCCCCGGCATCCACCGATGTTATATCTCGTTACGAGTTACATACTATAGAAAAATCTTGGTCTTGACGAATAACCGTCGAAAATTGGTAATTGTAATACCTAAGTAAATGTTATAAAGTGAAATACTTAAAAACACGTTTCATTGATAAGAGAAACAAGAATAGAAGTAGGAGGAAACTGTATAAATTTGAATATTAAACGAATTAATCTGAATCGACTAAGAAGGATTGTGCGAGGACGAGTTATTATAAGAAGGTGGTGGTGACAGACTAGTCTACCGAAAAAAAAAAAAAAAAGAATCGTAAGAGAGAATAGCGAAGCTTTGAAAAGAGACAGATCTCTGTAGGAGTGTGCTCTACGACTATATAAAGACGAGAGCTTAACGCATTTTACATATTTATTATTCGTCGAATGAAGGATCCGTCGTTGGTGAGCGTGAATCGCGGTAATTCGTCCAAGTTCAGTCGTCAGCTCAAAATTCACGTCTAGTTGGCACATTGTTCCAGTAGTACGAGTGTCGTTGTCGATTCTGACAATAAACGTACGGTTTATTCGTCTAAGGACAAGGTTTATTTCAAACGGTTCAACACGGGGTCCTTACTGTCGAACGTAAGTCAGTGAAAATATGAAATGCATATTCCCAGAACTATGCCTTCGTGGTAGTGAACAAAGTTAGGCCAAATTTTCTATTTGATCGTAACTTAACGACGCTGCTTTCAGTTTAGCAACTACACGACTCTGTACTTATTCTCAGTAATGAAATCCATGACTCATTTTCTCCTAAGTCATCGAAACAATTTTCATTATACGCTCACTACCAATACTGTTAATAAGTGGAATACATCAATTATCTTTTTTATATACATTTTAAGAAAAGTTACACGGCGAGAGAAATATCGTTGATGCGTGTTAATTTTCTCTCCTCCAACGTGGATAGTACTTTTCGGATTTCTTTTTGTCAGTACGCTTAGTCAGTGTTTGCTAATAACTAGTTTAATAATTCATGATTACGAAACGTTTCATTGAATTCGCTTTCTACGTTTTAAGAATTTTATGAATTTGAAAATAACGGATAAAGGTGCAGCAGCAATTAGCGAAACAATGAAGTTCAAAGAGAATTGTAGCAATTATTCAGAAATGTTATATTTCCAAAATTCAACCCGAACAATACGTACGGTTTTCTTTCGTCGTTATCGTTTCTTTGTTCCTTGAAATATTTGCAGTATTTATTGCCGTGGTATTTTCGTAGAATTACGTGTTTCAGCGCGAATATCAATCGTGGGGCTGATTCGATAAGAGAGATTGAACATAGCCCAATTAATAATACGATACTGTAATTGATCTTCTTTGAACGAATTGTTTGACGTATCTAAAAACGTCAATTCTTTGTCGCGAGTTACGTTACTCTTCAATTATCATTCGGATAGGTCGGAACTATTGACTTAACTTTTATAATTTTATATCTCAGAAATAAAAACAACAGCGGACAATTTTGTTAAATTTGTCCACTCTTGACACGAAATGATCGATATATTTAAAAATAAAACGCATAATTTATCTGTTACAGGAATTATTTCAAAATCGAGAGAAAGATGAGGTAGTGAAGTTGGTCAGTACAACAAACCATGGTACGACACCGTTAGTTATCGCCTGCCGAAATGGACATTATGACGTAGCTGAATACCTTATTGAAAAATGTGGAGCGAACGTCAATCAACCCGGTTTAGGTAAAATTGTGACTGCGCTATAAATCTTTGTCAAATTTTTCATATATGTCAGCATCTTTCGAATTACAATCGCTTAAGCTCATCGATCGTGGCGAAATCGAGGACATACATAAATGTGTTTCCGTAAACCTATAAATCTTCAACCTAATGTTTCACCTTCACCATTGTAGTATTCCAAATGACGTGAAATGATTGAATGACAGAATTGTCTGAAGTAGTTTCTATCGTAATATTCGAAATGAGTTGCGAAAATAGTAGTTCGAAGTATAAGTTCGTCAGTGAAGTCATATAGGTTATAGGTTATATACTGACGAACTTGTACTTGTAATAGGGTATATATATATATATATGTATAACCTATTAGGTTACACATATCCTTCAAAATTTGAATGATAAATGTAACTGATGTCAGTAATTCTGAAATTATGATAAATGAAAACGTTAGAACATTCTAAAAGCAGTATATAATGTATATTTTTTATATTTAATTTACATGTCTTAACATTTAGCCAACCGCACCTGTCACAGTCACACGTCGGACAAGCCAATCTATACGCTGTTCACCGCGCATTTTTCCAAGTATCGAGGATTAATATTCACTGTTTAAAAAACAAAGTGTAAAAATTATTGAAGTGGTTAATTATATTTTGCGGTAATGATTTTATTTGACGATTTCACATATTGTTTATACAAAACATCAAATTGAAAGTATATATTAAAAGTATACAAAAATATAGATAAAATTAGAAAAGTTAAAGATGACTAACGATAAGTAACACGACTTGAAATTAAAATTTCATAATTGCATTTTAATATTTTTTTACAATGTGGTATCGTTCGATTATAACTTTATTTAGTCATAGCTAATAGTGTAACTTTTTCATTAACTTTAACACCACTAAATTGGTGTATTTTATTATATTGCACTTTATAAAAGCAAAAAGAGTGGCACAATTAATTGGGAATAATTCCACGTAAACAATAACTGATAATAACAACAACAAAAAAAAAAAAAAGAAGGAAGACGCGTTGCTAAAGTCAAAAAGAGAGATCTCCCCATTCGGTCACGCAGCGATGTTCTTCACAAAGGAGAAATCTCCCTATTCGATTGGCTGAGTGTTAAAATTCGATAATTATCGAACGAATTCGATCTTAACTGTGAAATGATATCAGATCTATTTCTAATTCAAATAATTTATCTGTTGTTCGTAACTCATCTTAAAACTGATCCTTGATATTTTTCTTATGTAATAATATTAGTTGAGATATTGTTCGATTAATATAATTTGTAATATTTCGTTTATTCCAACAGTGATGTTCGATGGAGAAATGATCGAGCGCGCGCCACCTTTATGGTGCGCTGCAGCTGCCGGTCACTTGGTTTTAGTTAAGTTACTAGTGAGAAATGGCGCCCAAGTAAATGCCACCACTAAAACGCTTTCCACACCTCTACGAGCAGCTTGTTTCGACGGCCACTTCGATATTGTTAGATTTTTGGTGGGTCACGGTGCAGGTATGGATCACTCAAATATCTCTTAAAAGTAACCGGAACGCTTCCATCTTCTAATAGTCGTGTACTGTTTTATAAAGTTGTAAACAAAAGTGTGCATTGATGTAGTCACCGTAGAACTTCCGATTAGTATAGAAACTTTCTGTATTATGATCAATGTCGTGAAGTAATAATGTTTTATTTTTATTTTTTTTTTTATAAGAAAAAATGCAATTAACGATGAATACGCTGTTTGATTACAGATATTGAGATGGCAAACCGTCATGGCCATACAAGTTTGATGATCGCTTGTTACAAAAGTCATCTTAAAATCGTCAAGTATCTACTTCACCTGAAAGCGAACATTAACCGAAAATCCATAAAGGGTAACACAGCACTTCACGATTGTGCTGAGAGCGGGTCTCTAGAAGTCGTGAAGGTACTCCTCGAGTATGGTGCTCGGATGGACGTGGACTCCTACGGGATGTCACCACTCCTTACAGCAGCAGTAACAGGTTAAAGCAGAATGTTCCACGCGCAATTCCGAAGGTTCCCTTAAGACGAATACAATTAATGTTTAACTGAGTGTTTTATTAAGTGAACGACGTCTTTCTGATTTACAGGTCATAAACATATTGTCCAATACTTTATCAGTATACCGGGCTTTGTGGATCGCAAGGACCGCATAGACGCACTGGAATTACTGGGCGCTACATTTGTGGATAAGAAGAGAGACATGATGGGAGCACTTCAATGCTGGAAACAAGCAATGAACGAAAGGTATGTACAATTTTGTAGAAACAAATGAATTTCAGCAATACACCCCCAGAAATTTATACACACTTCGAATGGTTATAAATTTAGCGTATTTATTAAGGTATAAGTAAGAATAAAACTCCGAATCAAAGAAGACAGGCACTGCTGACAAAATAGAGCAATGGAATCGCAAACAGAACGAATCATTTGCTTCGGTATTTCAATACCTGATCTCAATTCATGAACTATTGCCGCTTTTGTATCATAAACTTTCTCTTTGATGAATCCCCATAAAAGAAAAGTCCATCGAGGTCTGGGAATCGCTGGAAGTATTCGACGCTATCTCTATTCCAATCTATCGGTACGGCAAATATTCATGAAGGTAAACTGTTACGTCGCGTGAGTCGGTACGTGCGACGTCCCTCATGATCAGGCCGCCGAGGCCTGCTCATTGTCACACTGACCCGCAATAAACCCAAGGAACTACCCCATAGACCACTTCTGTTAGCTATAAAGTTGCATTCTTTTGAACATCTTCGGTTGTAGATGGTCTTTAGAAAATAGTTTTAGTAGCGAGTTTTTCTCAAGAGCAGAAACACACGTGAACCACATCTGCCGAGGACTGTCTTCTCGTATTTTATTCATTAACATTGGCAATACCCAATGGGCATCGCGGATCGTTACCCTCACTTTTCTACCGAAAAGTGTGAACTACTACGAATCCGCGTTCTTAGTTCAACAAGGATACACCCACATCGAGCTTTCTTCCTAAATAGTACGAGACGGGTCAACCACTGTTCTAATATCCAGTGTAAATAAATACACATATATTATATAACTGTGAAGTCCAGTTATATTCCAACCCAATCACCCCCTATTCTCCCAAAAGAAATAAGGGGATCGCCCTGTTCGTGGTGTCGATTCGTGCAATCGTAGCGGGAATTTACGACTCCCGTTGACGCGCTATAGCGCGACCGTCTCCCCGCGACTGAACGAAAATACATAAACCTTCACGATAGTGGTGGAGAGGTACACCACCTTGTTGGAAATGAAAATCCTCTTCACCCCTAAATATCTCACGAATGCATGGTATAATAAGTTATAATCATTCAAAGTGTATATACATCTTTTTGGGGCACCCTTATGTACAATACACGTGTGTACGTATAATTTCTACATTTTATAATATTCATAAATTACTGAAATATTTGTCAATGTTGTACTTCAGATATCGAAATGATCCAGTGATACCGAAACCAGCACCATCACCAATTGTAGCTGCTTACGATTTTGCACGGGAAATTACCGATCCTGAGGCACTGGATGGATTATTAAACGATCCGGATGAAATGCGAATGCAAGCACTTGTAATTAGAGAACGAATATTAGGACCAGCTCATCCTGACACCAGTTACTATATTCGCTACAGAGGAGCTGTATACGCGGATGGTGGAATGTTCAATCGCTGTATAGAACTTTGGAACTATGCCTTAGATATGCAGCAAAGCATGCTGGAACCACTCGATCCAATGACCCAGAGTTCACTTTTTAGTTTTACCGAACTTTTTAGTTTCATTATAGGTAGACAAATAAATACAGGAGTTAGAATACCACAAATTCAGAGAAATGAACTTCTTAGAGTGTTCAGGAAAGCTGTACGTTTCAAAAATATACGGGATATTCGTTATTTGTTTGCAAATAGTAATATACAATCTATATTATTGCAGGTTTTGGAAGTGAAATTAGGAAAAGAAATGTTGGACAAAGGACCGTCTCGTGGACGTGATATTGCCTATTTGAACAGAGTTCTCATCAACACTTTACATCTAGTAAGTTTATTGACTCACGACATACCAGATGAAGACTCTGAGGAAAATACTGAACTGCATCGAGCGCTTTATAGCTTAGTTCAAATAAATCCCAAAGACAATAACGTAAGTTAATACGAAGGAATTTATTTACCGATTAGAAATATATAAGTGATAAATTTTTCTTTTCCTTTTTTGTGTAGGATCGAACTGTGTTGCATTTAGTTTTTAGCGAAAAGAATACTATACTCGGAGCTGGTCCTAAAACTCTTAAATTTCCTTCTGCGTATTTAATAAAGGCTCTTCTAAAAGTTGGCGCTGACGTCACAGCAATAGATGCAACTGGAAGTACGGTATTACACCTTGCTGCAATGTTCCATCCGCAAATCGAACTTATTAATATTATTCTTGAAGCCGGTGCACATTTTGATGCTGTTAATAAAATGGGTAGCACGTTCGAATCGTTGATATGGAGTAACAACGTGTGTGATACTTCAGCACGGAGTTTGATATATCCCATGAGACACACTAAACTCGCCTGTCTAGCAGCGAGGGTAGTAAGGAAAACATGCGATATAAAGTTGGTCCCAATACATCTTCGAGACTTTGTTAAAATGCACTAGTGGTATTAGTGCACTACGCAGTGGAAACGATAGGCTGTTACTTAGAATGCTATAAGAGATACTTATACATTATCTAAACGATAAGAAAAATCAACGACAAAGTTTTATATCTTTTTTGAAAGTGTAAAATTAATATTAAGACTCTTTACCGAATAAGCAAGTATGAAATATAGAAAAAAATGTTATTATTATACATATAATGCCATGATGTGGCATACGTAAAGTATGCTGTCAGTAATTTTTAGTTATAAATCTGGTTTGTAGAGAATTAAATATCAGTGAATCAGTAACCTCTGCGACTCCAGTATCGTTCAATGCTAGTAAAGAATTAAGAACAATTCAAATAGTTATGAATTTCAAATTAATCTTAAATTATATTCTTCGTTTCGTTCAATAAAAGAAAAATTCTTAATATTAATGTTGATCAATACAAAACACTTAAGATTACTGACTTTCATGGGTTATGATAGCTCACAAATATCAGTTAATATGATTTTATTATCGTATATGCTGACAGTCTTTTCCCTTATACATAAACCCCGTTACAAGCCATAATATACAAATTACATTGATAACAATGAAAAATTGTGTAATCGTAGGACTTACTTTCATTCTTATTGTTATATAAAAAAAATAAGAACATAAGTAAAATTATGTAATATACTTTTATTTTTTATATAGCATGGAATATCTAAAATAAATTACTTACACGTTTTTATATATTAAAAAATAGGGAAAAATAAAATTATACATTAAAAGTCCTACGATAGAACATTTTTATTATACATGTAAACATATCTTTTGAGTTTATTACTTAAAAGAATTTGCCAATTAGAAGATTTAAGAAGTTACGTATATATTATGTTAATCTATAATATTTAAGCTTACCTTTATTTATAATGTGATAAACATACATATACATTATAAGTATTATATAGAACTATATATATTTAAGAATTATATATCCCAGGTGTTCTAGTAAGGTGCTTTTTTTGAAAATAAACAAATGCACTTGACACTAAATGGCACAACTGTAACAATTTTCTCACGGTAATGCATATAGAGTTTATAATATTGAGATCTTGATGTGACTCGAGTTTTGTACTTTTTGAACACATTTTTGTTTCAGTGATTATATTCACACACTTTATTTTTACACAAACACTGTGATTCTCTACAAAAAAAGTATCTTACATTCAAAGTCACCCAATTTAACTGTTTTATAATGTGAAGACTGGAAATACAGGTGTGATTAATAATATATCGACATGTTCATTTATTTCTATTTAATAAGATACCAATAGATTTTCGTCCTATAAAACTTACCGCTCAATTACCTTTCGCTCAGACAAGATAGCTTCCCTGGAAGAACAACACATTCATAAAAATCTGTTATACAAATTGTAAAACTTACCCAATTTTCCTGCAAGATATTAGCCGCAATTTAAAAGTGATTAATTACTCAAGATATATTTAGATCCTCTATATTAAAAAATTTTATTTTTAGACACTTATTCAAACAATTTCGATAATGAGCGTTTAAACGATGTCAAAGAGAAGATGTCGTTATCCCTATTCTCTTATGTTCGTCGAAACACATAATATCCTTCCTCCAAAATATCTCATGGAATAATAAAACACAACCGATCAATCACTTACGATGGAAATAATACAACAAACCATAGCACACGATCTCATGCGTTATAAAATAAGACCCTATCTGACATCAATGACATTATAAGAAAAAAAGACCACATCCTTCAAATGTTAAGAAACAAATTTGGCAACCACACAGCGGAGATCGACGATGGTTATTAAAAAATTCCATACGCATAGTGATTTGAACACGCATTAAATATTTCATTGGCGATTGCGGCAAAGACCAGAGCATAAAATATTTACAACCACTTACCATAGAAGTTACAGTCATAATAAGTAATTGTGCTTCTTACGTTACATAAATTCACTTGGAATATAGAAATTTTGCAGTTCTAAACTAGTTCTCGATAAATATGGAGGATACAATAAAATCTCTCTAGATGCTACAATAAAATAAGAATCAACCACAATGTTAGAGACGAAATACTATATTACCGTCCACAGTTTTAATTTTCCCAAAACCTGTTAATCCACTATTTCAAACAATAGCATAAATTTTTAACAATCTTCGAAAGAAGAGTACCACATGTAACTTGATAATTCGAATATCACATTAACAATGCATTCCAGTAACCATTAATGAAGGAACAAATATTTGATAAATTTTAAGCAAATTATTCCTTCTTGAAATATATATTCATCATAGAGGAATAGAAAACCACAATCACCTGAAAAATATCTCACCTGCGATGTAAACAAATATTCATGCCTCACAGATTGTGAAGTTTATAAATCCCAAAAGTAAGCAGGGAGTACTAATATCTACAGTTATACATTTTTTAAGCAGAAATTTCTGCTTAAGTGCAATACATTTGAAAAAACTCGTTCTAGGTAAATGTATTGCACATGTAAAAGTAGCGGAAACAATATCCTCTATGCCAATGCATATCCACAGCTTAAACCTGCTTAAAATATAAAGAATCACAACAACACAGAAATAAAACAACGACCAGCATATTTTTTTGTAGTCAAAACGGATTTGGATTTTATTCAATCTCTGTCATGATGTTGTGGTTATACAAGAGTGTTATACAATGCGCAGAATGTTCCTCGAGATCTACATAGCGAGAGGAAATATGTTTACCAAAGAATATACATATAAAATTAGCTGTGAAAAGCCTCTATTTGCATTTTGTAAAAACCGACAGATATTAAAAATTGTTGGTTCTTTATACAAATATTTTGTATTTTTTGGTAAACATATGATTGATGCACAATATGTAAGACAAATTCTGCCAAATTTTGGGTATAAAGTCATCCAATGTTCGTTCGCTGAAGTCTCGAAACGAGCGAATTGGAAGGGACCTTCCTACTGACAACTAAAATTTTGTATGCTCCGCTACACTTGAATCTCCAAATTACTAAAACGATGTGACGCGACGAATAAAAGATCAGATCGCAGAACTATAATGAAAACAATACAGTCCCCTGTTGAGCCATGATGTATCTTACTATGTATTAGATACAAGAATAGAGTGCGACCGATACCACAAACAAATCGACACATCCACGATGTGTGTAGGATTGTGCATGAAAGTATCTATCATACATGGATAAACTTTAACTCGTAAAATCCGTAACAACTATATCGCTTTAATATTTATGCTTGAAAGATTAATCTGTCCCTGATCGATAAACCACTCCGCGAACGACCAAAGCGTCATGTTCAACCGGAATGTGGGGAAATCGATTCATCTCTCGTGAGAACTAAGAAATAAACTTACAAGCTACATTTGATAATTACTGTAAATAGCATAAACCTATATACTGAAAAACCTATAGATTACGTAGAACATTATGAACCTAAATCTAACAACTAAACTATATGTCGATCACTCAAATAGATCGATTTAGGAGTGAACAATTAGTAGACTTCCACTGTAAAAAGGAACGATAATCTGGTAAAAGAATTTCGAATGAAATAGTCGTAGCAAGGAAGGGTGATCATCGGCAGCCAATAAGTGTTTCAACGTTGAAGTAGGCATAAAACAACTGTTGATCTTCCAACGACAGATACTTCTCACCCACTGTCCTAAGTTCTGCCACACTACTAGGATGAATTTCAAGTATTGTCACCAGGAGTGGAACAATCCTGCAGACGACATACGAACACCCAGTCTCCTCTCGCTGCATCAATAAATTATTGTTAAGCATCAAATTCTGCAGAGGTTCTCTATTAATGTTACCTTGAGTGTATTCCCCAGATTTTAGTAAAGACGAACATCAATCGTTCTACCATCGATACGTGACCGATTCATCATAGCTATATATAAAAATTATTAAGAAAAATCTTTAAAATGATAAATGCCCTTCAAAATGCGTATTCTCTTAAATAGACAAAACCGATCTATACTATTAGCATATTCTTTAAAAGGATACACACAGCGCGTTCAGCATCCCATTCAGATGCGAATCGTACCATGCCCATGTCAGTTCCCCGCATTTCAGCAAATTTCACCTCTCCAACGTCTTGGAATTTATCTCTCAACATTTGCCATGTCGTGTTTGGTGGGAGCTGTTACAATTATCTTTATGTTTATAAATATACATACATGTATTAGTTATTGTGTATAAATTAAGAAAAGTACATACATTTCCTATAAGAATAGTGTCTGACATCGGCCGAGAACCATTAGTATTCTGTCTGTTCCCACCTCCTCCTTGGCCTTGATTTCCGGCAAAACCACCACCTCCACCAGGAACACGATCGTTGTCTCCTCTGTTGAATCCACCATCAAAATCTCTGCCACCACCGAAGTTAGAACCACCAAAAGCATTGTTTCCACCGAAGCCTACATCATTGTCCATTTTAGATAAGCCTCGCGGCGCAAATGAATTGTTGCCTTGTCCACCAGCTAAAGAGGCTTGTAAATTAGACAAACCTCCAACTCCTCCGCCGAAATTATTTAAGTTAGAAGCCAACTCATTTGTTAACGACGAATTCAGCAAAGAACTCGTGGTCAGGTTAGCGCTCAGACCTCCAGCAAGACTTGCTTGAAGAGCTGCAGCATTTGAATTTGTCAATGCAGATGCTATAGGTATATAAATATATCATTGTCAGCTTCTCTATCTATCCTATTTTATATATTACATTTATAGTAAGACTCACCTAACTGTGCCGGCACAACATTGTTTAAACCAGCTCCAAAAGCACCAGCAGCCAACACAGGAGCAGAAATAGGATTCACAACAGGTGGATTATTTGCTTGTACATTGGGAATGTTTCTAGCTACATCCATTAATCTATTACCGCCAGCTCCAAGACCCATTCCAATTCCCTTTAAGCCTATTTTGGAATTGATATCAATTTTCATTTTTATATGTTTATATAACAAAATAAAATATTTCTTAGGAAATAAAAAGGTACCTTCTGGTAATTTTGGTGGCATGTCTGGTTCATTTGCTCTGTCAAGTCTCACAGTCATACGTCTATCATAAAGTTGCTGATTATGAAGCATTGATATAGCTTGTACGGATTCTACTGGATGGTCATATTCTACCACTCCAAATCCTCGAGATTTTCCATCTTTATCTTTTCCTAATTCAACGTGTAGTACTTTACCAGCTAATTTAAACACTTCTAATAATTTCTTTTCATCCACTTTGTAGTCAAGCTAAATATACAAAGTAACAACTTAATAAACTTTCACATACTTAATTTGTCAATTTAATACAAACTGTATCGCAAGATATACTTACATTTGCAACAAATACTCTAGTAACTAAAGGTCCATTAATACCTAAAGATTCTAAAAACTGAGTACTTAGACCATATGTATTCCCAAATTTGCTATCTCCACCACCGCCACCACCACCTCCGCCGCCACCACCACCGCCTCCTCCACCACCACCACCACCACCACCAGCAGGAGCATTCATATTTTGACGCCCACCACCTTGTGGCCTTGGCGGATCCCTAAATCTATCATCACGAACTCTTTCATTGTTACGAGCTGTTGCTAACCGGCCATATTTGTCCCGTTCAACATCAAAGTCCTAAAATACAGGAATATTAAATATGTCCTTAACACTGATTACATGGTACTCATCCAAGTTGTAAGGAAGTTGAAAAAATAACAATATACTAACTACCTCTTTGACGACCAGCTTTCTCCCTTTAATATCATACCGATGCATTTTTTCTACAGCAATTTTTACCGAGTCTGAATCTTCAAATTCAACAATACCACAACCTCTTGGTTTGTCATTTTCATCAGTAAAAAGTTCAACATGAGCAACTTTTCCAACTTCTGTTCTGAATAAATCCTTGAGATCTTGCCAGCGAAAATCATAGGGAATGTTTGATACGTAGATTCGTCGATCTGAAGCTTTTCGACCACGATCGTTTCGTTCCCTACTACGATCACGGCTTGTAGAATTTATGCGATTTTGTCGTTCCGCTCTCCTGTTACGATCACGTTCTCTACTTCGATCTCTTTCCTCATTATTCTGCACTTGACCCCTAATATTTAATAAGATTATATAGAACTAACGCGTGTAAGAGGAAACACGTTTTACTGTTGCTTGTTAATATATGTACTTATAAATTTTATTATATGTTTTTCAATAAATTGTATAAATTTTAACTAAATCGAGTGATTCAACAAATACTTGCTAAAAAAAATGTATACTGCTGATATGTTGAAAATGTATTAGCGTCGGTTTGTGTTAATTGTACATGATTCTCCACGCCGACAAAGAATAGACAATGAATTATTATAAATATCAATTTTATACTTACTCCTCTTGCTTAATCATTGTGAACGCTTTTTGCACTGAATAAACTAAATTATTTAAAGAACATATAAATAGTTTATTCGTTAAAAAGAGTAAAAGACACGGAATAAGCAAACATACGCGATGGTGAAGCGTCCTATAAAATGGCCGTCCAAGGAAATGCTAAACCATACCGGAAACTACTGTATTCAAAATAAGATTCTATTTAAAAAGATACGAATAAAACTATAAAAATCATTTAACTATAATATTTCTATGATTATTATGTTGTTACCCTTCTGCGTTGCAAGTATAAATTATATTTCATATTTAGAAAACATTACACGATTGTGATTATTAAACATTTGAACATAACTGATTGAGAAGTTTCAAACTCGAAATTGTCTTCGGAAAAATTAAAACTCGATTGTGTAGCCAATCAAAATTCATGTATCAATATTCATATTTAAATTAAATAGATTCTTTTTAAATGTTACAAGAATGTTTATTATTTCATATTCTTATTCCGATAGTTTATTGTTTAAAAAATGATAACAGAAAATTTGAAAAGACAATCTCAGTCATTGAAAATAAATTTGCCCTTAGTCATTATCTTGTAAATCAAAATGTCGGTATATGTGGAGCCACTCGTCATGTTCTATACTATCGTCCACTATGTTCCGTTTCCGAATAGCAGAAGACATCGTTTCGCGGGAACCAATCGCAAGTGTGATTCATTTCACATCTCTGGGTTTTTGGTGCTGCTTCTGACGTGCTCAACAATTTTGGTTGGTGAAGGTTCTTGTTTTTATTATAAAATTTACAAAGAGAATGGCAGCACAGTGGATACGAAATGCAGTAAGTAACACGTGTCAATCCAGAAATCCTAAAAACAATAAGTGTCCTACACGTAATTGTGATCCTTTCCAAACAATGAGGTTAGAATTTTTCATATCTTGGTTATATCTTTCTGCTGAGGGCTCTAACAGCTTGGCAAACTATCTCTTTTCCTTATATCATTTATAATTTTTCTTTCCTCCTTTGACATTATATCAATTTCTCAATACCACCTTCGTACTATCTTTCTTTACGAAATATAGTAGTATTCCGCGTGTTCTTTTATTAATAGTTATCAAACTTATTGATATTTGATTAACAGGCCCCGAAAATTGGCTGTGTCCGTTTTTACAGCAGTAAAGTTCACAAATGCACACTTATTCCCGGAGATGGTATCGGACCCGAAATTTCAACTGCCGTACAAAAGATTTTCGATGCTGCCAAGGTAAAATGGTTTTCATAAATAATTTTATAAGTTAACAGTTTTCGTTATGCACGATATTTTTAGGTAATTGCATGTCTTATCAGTCGAATGGAAGTATATTGATAACATGCGTCCACTTTGACATTTCTGTTACATTTTTGCACAGTAGATATCACATTTTGAGTAACTGTTTTAATTTTTTCATTATTCGTGGTTTGAACCTTACAAGGTGACCCTAAGTGTCCTACTACTAACCTTAAGGAGTTTATTTTAATCTTACTCTTATACAGGTTGATCCAATTGTAGGCTAATTCAGTCTGCTCTTGTTGTAGCTAAGGTATGTTCTTTTTAATTTGTATATTTTTTATAAACACAGTGTATATTTTGTGAACTTCAAATAAATGCACGAGATTATTAATTTGTTTTCATTTATATGTGCAATAATGATACATAATAGTTTTAATATTGAGAAACAACAATGTACTATTTTTCAGCATGAATGAAGAAACTTTAATAGTATCACTCATATATCATGTATTGCATAACACTGTTACTCAACTGTTAGTATCTATATGTATGTTAGTATATACCTATACATTTTATTCTTTCATATAACAGCACTAATAAAGATGAATGTATCCAATGTTAGATAAGATTGTAACCAAACATTTTGTATTTCTTCATATGCATTCACATATACTTGTAATATTATCTTAAATACCAGGTACCGATAGAGTGGGAATCTGTTGATGTAACACCGGTAAAAGGTCCAGATGGAAAATTTGGTATTCCACAAGCTGCCATTGATTCAGTTAACAGAAATAAAATTGGTTTGAAAGGACCATTGATGACACCTATAGGAAAAGGACATAGATCTTTAAATCTTGCATTAAGAAAGTAAGCCTACTTTTATCTTTGCGTAATTAAGAATAGTTAAGCGTATCTACTTTAAACATCCATCCATATTGTCTCAGTCTTCATATATTTGTTACGAGTTGTTTAAGTTACATATTTACATATGTCAATGTAAACATGTAATTATTTGAAATAGTGTAGATTGCTTTAGTGTAGACTGTAGCAAGGATTTAAAACTATTCGACAATTTATATATTTTTATAGCAATGAACAATTATCCTATTTCTTTCTTTTATTTTTTGTTTTTTTTTTTCCAGAGAATTTAATTTATATGCCAATGTTCGACCATGTCGTTCCTTGGAAGGATATAAGACATTATATGACAATGTTGATGTTGTCACTATCAGAGAAAATACAGAAGGAGAATACTCTGGTATAGAACATGAAATTGTAGAAGGAGTTGTACAATCAATTAAATTGATTACGGAGGAAGCTTCCCGTCGAGTAGCAGAATTTGCTTTCCAATATGCTCAGGATAATAATAGAAAAAAGGTTTGTAATCTACTTATCAAAAAATTGACTTAAAAAAAGAAATTAAGAAATATTTTAAATAACTATTACTTTCCTTAATAGGTGACTGCGGTACATAAAGCAAATATAATGAGAATGTCAGATGGTTTGTTCTTAAGGTGTTGTAGAGAAGCTGCACAAAAGTTTCCGTCTATTAAATTTGAAGAAAGATATTTAGATACAGTATGCTTGAACATGGTTCAAGATCCTAGTCAATACGATGTACTTGTAATGCCTAATTTATATGGTGATATTTTGTCTGATATGTGTGCTGGACTTGTAGGAGGACTTGGTCTTACACCAAGTGGAAATATTGGTTTAAATGGTGCATTGTTTGAATCTGTGCGTAGACAAAATTTTATATTTCTTTTCAAATATGACAGGGCGTGATTTGATAATAATTTTTTTTCAAAATAGGTGCATGGGACTGCTCCAGATATAGCCGGTCAAGATAAGGCGAATCCTACGGCATTATTACTCTCTGCTGTAATGATGCTCAAGTATATGGGGCTAAATGAGCATGCTAAAATGATCGAAATTTCTGCTTATGACACTATTAAAGAAGGCAAACATTTAACTGGAGATCTTGGTGGATCTGCAAAATGCAGTGAATACACTAATGAAATTTGCAAAAAAGTTTCAGCATTAGCTAAATAGATGATATAAAATTTATTGGGTATAAACTGCCAAATACTCGTAGAAATAATACATGTGACGTAAAACATTGTTTTTAAATATCTCTGTAATTTGTTTTTTTCGAAATTTTTTTTGAAAATTTGTTTTGAAACAATTTATTGGATTGAATTGCAGAGATGTTCAACGTAGGTAAAGGATATCTTTTTCATTTATATTTGCACTCATTTAGATAATTTGTTGAGTACTTGAATTAGTTTATTGTAAAACTTGATGTTACTCAACATTTTTAGATTTGTTAATGTGTAATAGCATTTAATACGATTTTATTGCAATGCGACTGAATACGCGTACATGTATGATTGTCATACTTGCTTATTGTAAAAGAAAGATTCTAATAGAATCTGTAAAAAGTAAACATGTAAATTAATTTAGGAATTCTGTACAATATCTTAGAACGAAGTTGTTGATAATGTGTGCCTCGAGAAAGAGTTTCAAGAAGTAACATATTGCGCAGTATTACACGTAAATAAAACATTATGGATTCTATGTGTTGTGTCCATTATTTCACCCATAGATCATTTGCGAATATAATTATAAATATTGAAAAATAATGCTACTAGCAATAATTTTTCAGAAATGTAATTCATATTGTTACATAACTCATTATTTTTTATGTTTTTATTTACAGTAATATTTGAATAAAATTAACAGATATGAAAATTTAGATTTATTTTTACAATCAAACGTATTTATAGATATTAATATTCGTATGAATATCGTAAGATGAGAATTTTTTAATTATGCTAATTTTCATTTCTGATGTTCTTAAGAAATATTTATTGTAAAAAATATAATTCTTGTAGTAAAAAACGCTACATAATTTTATCCCTTGCAATGTTGTTATAGCGTCCGTCTTGGACACTTTATAACTTCCCCTTTCCTCTACTCTTTCCTCCGTAGTACAGTATGCTTCTAAAGAAAATTCTCAAGTATGAGAAAAGTTGTCGGCTATATTTCACAGGCAAAGGAAGAGGATGGGATGGGGGAAGATCCGGTGTCATCTTCGTTGCTCGTTAATACTTTCTGTGATTTATCGAGATTCCTCGAGTGAATAATGACTGACCTCTTGTAAATTTTTGATATTAAATTTTCTGTTCAACTATGATATATATAGAATCACTAAATTTTCAATACATATGAAACTTTTCTTTTTTAGCCTTTCGAAACATTTGTTACCGAAACAAATATTTTCTAATTACGATATTAATGAAAGCTCTGATTTACGAGCCGACTAGTCAAATCTGTCAAATCAATTATGCAGGACAAGATGCTAGTTTTGCCTTAATTCTCTTTCGGCTTACCGAAGATTGTTCGATCGTTCGGAACACTGATTTCTAAGCAATCGTTTATTTAATTTTGTTTTAGACGGAAAATTAACCAGTGTGTTGAGGATTTAAGCGGTATCGGCGACCGGGGCAGTCGCAAGGTGCATCATCAGTTGTGGCGAAGGGCTGGTTACACAAAAGGTGGAACACTCGAGGGCGAAGTGCGGAAAGCAAGGCATGCATATTCAGCGTGGAGGCGCAGACGTAGTCATAGGAATAATAAAAATTCGAGGGTTGAAATTATTTAGATTTATGCTCGCTCTCTTGTTCCGGTGCTGGCGGTGACGAGAAACGATTCGATTCCGGGGAACAAATTTCATGCATTATTCAGGACTTGCCGCAATGCACCCCAGTCAATGGAACCGATCCTTTGGAAAAAGTCGTTTTTAATCTCTCGTCGCGTTCCAATAATGCACATGCACACCCGCTCACCTCTTCCCCTCACCTATTTTCATGCCCCGCGCGCCCCCGGTTCGCTTTCACCCCTTTACGAGTGAAAACCGTGTTTTCTGCCTTTAAAGCGGACGCCGGTTCGAACGCGAACAATAAATCGGGGATCTATCGGTATCTACCCCCATGAATACGCGACGCTCTCAGTTTCGAGTTCCGCGATTTATTTTCCGTCTCAGTGTTCATAATCGCTGGGCCTGATCGTTTCAGAGAACCGTCAAACAGAAATGTAAAAAGCTGCTGACGGAGCAGTTACGATTTTTCTGCTCAATATTCTCTCTTTCTCTTTCTCGTTCTTCTTTACTCTCTTCCTATGTTAATGGTTTCGCGCAAGTGTTGCACCAGTTCTTTCCTCGCCGCGGCTTGTCTCTTGTATCCAAAGTAATGATATTTATTAGCTGTCAGTCTGTTAGCAAAGAGAATTCTACGAAATTTGTCTTATTAAAGAAAGAATTATGAGAACACATTGTAAAAATTTGGAAACGATCTTAAAGTAGTATAAGCATATATACAGATAGTAGAGCTTCGTTCATACGAACTCCATTCATTTGACCGCAATTTTAGTTAGTGTCCGATTACGCACAGAAACTCCTACCGGTTGGTTTCTATTATCCGAACATGCATTTCTATTACGTGGACGAGAAATCATAGACAGTAGGAAATATCGGTGAATTTCTGATATAAATTCTATTTTATATAAATTATTTGGTTCTCCGACAAAGTCAAATAAACAGAGTTCCGCTGTACGTGTAATTAACTGTTTGAATAGTCACTATATAACTACAGTGTATCACTATAGTTTAAAACGTTTGTGTCAAAATTGCGCTTTTTTATACTATTTTTCATAAAACTCAGGCTGAACTATTAAAAGTTATTGATTTCATAGAATGAATGAACTTCAACTTTCTCATAATTGGATGCTTCAAAACGGATCCATTACTGTCGACGAAAAATGTTTCATAGATAGCGAAATAAACCCGTCGGCAGCATAAAAATATTTTAAACACGATTCGTACTCAATTTTTAGCTACTGTTGCGAAATAACAAAACAACACGCCTTCACTTTTCAATATAATACAAAGCTTCCTGATGAAAAAAAAAAAAAAAAAGGAAAAAGTATATTCGTCTTTCTGACCACATGAAACAACCCTTCGTTTACAATTAGACCAATAGGAAATTATTATTCGTTTCTTCGTCCGTTGGCAGATTGTACTCTTAATTAATCATTCGAAAGAATGGTCTGTAATCGCCTTACGATGGATTAATGAGTCTGTCAGCTGTCACGAGGAAAGTTCTTTTTTTATTATTTTTCTTGTTTCGATCGAGCTTCGTCGAGCACACGGTCCTCTAACTCGTAGTTCTCTCTGAGTACGCAAAACGATGAAGAACGGTTGGATATTTGTGAGCATCCTGACGACTTTCGTAGTTGTCGTTAATGGACGAGTTTATTATTTGCCGACTCTGGACGAGAATCGATACGACGACTTAACTTACCCCGTTCCGAATGAGCAATCTTCGCGGGATTTGGATCTGAGTTTCTTTGCTGGGGATTCGAGCGAGCCTGATAGTAAGATACATCCTGTTAAAAAGGTAAGTCGATTCGTTCCTGTGAAATTTTACCTTTAAATACATCGATTGGAATTGTTACGATAATGGACAGTATTTATCTAACATTTTTTTATTCCGGTCGAAAAAATGTAGAGATAAGGATCGCGAAGATTGTTATTCCATTTTTACAGCGAATAAAAGCAGACTATGTAGTTTCTTTCGTAACGCAGTTACATAATGCATTTGAAAACACGTAATCGAGAACAAAAAGAAGTGGACAGGTAATGGAAATAAGTGTGAACGAAGTTTCGTTAAATGTGGCTTATTTACGCAAAGACGTAAATATTAGTTTCAATTGTTTACCAAATAGTTTATGTATTATAGAAATATACATATGATAAGAGAAACTTAAAGAAATTATTAGTTCGATTAATCTTCATTCATACCTACTTCCACTACCTGTCCATTTATTTTTATCCCCGACTCTGTATATTTCTTCGTTCAAATGATGTTTCCATTATGTTCATTGTCATAATACACTTTGTTCATGATAAAATTGTGGAAAATTAATACCAGTAGAATCATGAGTTCAACACAAAATAAATAATTTTTATCGATCGTTCTTTTATCAATTGTTAAAAATATAAAAATACAAAATTAATTAATTATATAAAGTACGTGATTGTCTTTCACGTTAAATCATCTATAGAATTGATACCAATTCACCGAAATACCGAGGGAATTTACGTTTCATATTGTTTAAATTGCTTTCTTTTTAATGCTCTCGAAAAGCAATTAAAGTGGAATTATGGCATAAAACAATCGAATACAAAGAAACATCAATTAGAATAGTGTTTTCTTCTTCATAAAACGTTACTGATTATTTCATTACAAAATTAAAAAAAAAAAAAAAAAACTAACAATTCCGACGAGTTCAATTTTTTCAGAGAATCTCTTTTTCTAATAATCTAATAATAATCTAATAATCCAATAATCTCTAATAATCAGTAGATTGGGCATCGATAACAATCGTAAATGAAAGTCGTATGAACTTTGTATCTATTAATTCTATTAATCGAAAAATTTTCCACGTAGGTGCAGATACCAATGCGTGTACTAATCATGTATCGTGTTGAAATTAGGTGTACACGCTTGTCGCGCCGGAAAAGCCGGTCATGGAAGTGAACAAAGAGGAGCTACCGATCACGCGTTACAAATTAGTCGAAGCACCTGTTAAGAGAGTCGGATCAGATGATATTATCATGGTCCCGGAGGTGAACCGCAAAATGGTGAAAATCGATAGGAACAGCAAGGGCGAAGTGATCTTGGAGCTTCGCGTTATCGCTAATCACGATACTGTTTGAGGAATTTATCAGGTATACGAACGAGTCTGCATACTATAGATAATGTGATAAAAATAAACTGATAATTTTATAAAACATAAATTGATAATTACGTACTATTCACTTCTCACTGGAAGGATTAAAAACCCGATAGTAATATTTAGAGATGAGATAAATAAATAATGTTTATTCAAATATTTTGTTTTTGAGATCTATAACGTCGATCCTGAATTTCTATAAAAGTTAAAAAATTTTAGTAATATTTAGTTAAAAAAGAAAAATTTTAATTTCTAAATAATTAATATAATGCTTCCGAGATTCTTCTTTCCAAAAGTTAGAGAGATTTAACGTTATTTAATTTCCTACAATTTCCATTGCATTTTTCTCGAATTCTCATCGAAATAAGTTGAAATAAATCAAACTCGCATAAAGAAAAAGGAAGGAAAGTTAGCAGATACTTCGAGACAATTAATCACCAAAGAATATCAGAACAAAAGAATTTCTCGAACGATCACCCAATGGAAATCCACATTGGAAACGCATCTTCATCTATCTAATCGGCCGCAAACACGTCGACGAACTTTTCCATTCAGCCTTTGCAAATGAGTCGGCAGATCGATATCTCCCGTCAGATTTGCCCTCGTCCCTAAAAGCCACGTATCTCTTGTCATTCTGCGCATACATATCGGGGACTCGGTTCCCCTAATTGTACTCTGTCAACGGCCGTGTCAAAGAGAGCCATGTCGACAACGATAGACAGAGAGACGAAACCGGGAAACAGTATCTCGATCGATGAAGAAGAACCCTGGATAGAAGTTTATTAGTCAAATAACGTCAAGAGACTGATGGGGGCGAGGGTGTGACCATATCCGGCTGAATATGACGTTCCCTTTCTGTGTGCGTTCCTTCGAGGGTACTCCCAATTATAACGAGTGCCGATGCATTCAGGAAGGTGAAGAAGCGGCATGTGCCGTAGACTGTATCCTTCCTTCTTCTGTTTCACTCTGAAAGATCGACTTCGAGCGCAACGAGCATTCAGTCCATTCGTACTTAGATGGTACTCGTGAAAATGTACCTTTGAGTTCGTGTGTTGGACGTAAGTTACGATCGTAAGCTCGTGTAGTTGATCTAGAGCAGAAATATTTCTCTGTCGTTTTCTTAATCTTGTTTTTTTTTTTTGTTCTTGTAATCGAATATCTCGTAAGTATTTTCATCTCTATAATTTAATAGTTGGTTTTTGCAGTTGAACATTTCGTAAGTTTTATTTTCTATTCGATAGAATTTCATAATTAAATGTCTGAATTATTTTGTGGTTTTTGCGATTGAGTATATGAGAGCGTTTGTAAGTTTCTAAGTCTACCGAATTGATTTTTAATCAATTGCTTTTTATTAGCAGAATAAAGCGGAAGAGACTGTTCTATTTTGAAAGATTTTGCGGCTTTATTATTTGAGCAAAATTTTGTCAAGTTATCTGTTATAAAAGAGGAATTAATATTAAAGATACAATCATCAATGGAAAGTTTGTCGCAATGTAGGATATGAAATGGTCTACGGTAATTTTCGAAAGAATACGAATTCGTTCACGTGATTGAATCGCATTACTTTTATTACGTTTAATATACAGGTCGAATGATTTCTATTAATACATATAGATACAATAGAACGCTACTATAATATGTACACCGCATATCACATATAGTTGAATTCGTAGCAGAGCGTTTCCGGCCCGCAAGGGATCTCTAAGATCCTCCTTGGTAGAAAATGACTCTTTCGAGCCGAGTCTCGAGTGTAAGATAGGAAGAGTCTTCAAAGAACGACAGACACGGTGGTACAGATTGCTGAATGAAAAACTCAATGTATCTGGAAAGTACCGTGACTAAACTGCGATATTAAAAAATGTCGTAAGTCTCACGCTGTTCAGTTGCGTATCGAGCGTGAATAGATAGCAGGCTTATGTATTGCCTGGTTTGTCAGATTAGAGCAGCCACATCCACATTTACGCAATTGATAGCACCGATAAAAGTTCGAGGCTGCTAGTTTTTCAATGTATCGTTTCTAAATGTACAAGGTTGTCTCTAAATATTCACATGGAAGATAAAGGAAAAGAAAAGATGGAACGAGTTAGTGGGAGGAATATCTCGGAAAAATAGCAAAATATTCCATGTTCTTTCGCTATTAACATTCTTTGACACCGTGCATAATTCAAAGGGACGTTAACATATTGTCAACCGAACAATTTACATTTGACTAGAGAAATTGCTACAATGAAGTTTCTAAACGCTATAAAGAATCGTAAAGGATAAAGTTCGATCTATGGTATCGACTGTGAAATAAATTTTTTTAAAAATAAAAGATATTATTAAATAATTATGAAATTTTTTGTCAAATTGACAATCTGTTGAATTTGATTGAATTGGAATTTCAGTTTTTAAACATTCTATATGAACGACGTAGTCGAGTGAGAACCAGCTGAGATTGTAAGTGTCGGAGCTACATCTATTTATACAGTCAAGAACGAAAGAGAATCGTTCGATTTTCACGAGTTATTCGGTTACTTGCGAATTCTGCTCGTTCGAGGTATCTCCCTTCGGCTCTTTCACATAATCCACCACCAGTTCCAACCCTATCAACGCTCGAAGATCCTTCCTCTCTTCTTCCGGACTTGTGGACGCAACCGAGATTTCTTCCGGTTTTGGAGATCTTTCGTCTGCATTTTGTAACACACAAAAGCTTAATTAATTAGAGATACGTTCTTCTAAGAAATCAATATTATGTATAATATGAACATTTTTTAAATTTTATACAAGAAAACATTTCATATGACATAATGAGATTTATCTAATTCATGACGAGATTAATTGCGAATATCCTGTTTTTCATTTGTGAATATTAACTTTGTACCGTATGGAATCGTCATTTTTACTACTACTACTACTGTCATTACTCTTATCGATAGTTGAAATCATTTAATTTGAAATTCAAGTTAACTTTTACTTCGAGCCTCAAAAGCTGTCTAGTCGAAAAGAAATTACAGAATAATCTCTTATAAACAGTATCGTAATTTCAACATTGTTCAAAAAAGATTTCTTTCTAAAAAGATCTCTTTCTTGTTCACTATCGTAATCTTTCACAGTTCGATCTGTGTTAGAAACATTTAGACTTTTAATAATCAACAAATTTAGATTTTTAACGATGGAAACAAATAAGTAATTCTCTATACAATCGCACACGTTTAGTTACATTAAAACACCATGTCAGAACACAAGTTACTTCAACTGTATTAACAAAATAAAAATCAATCGTAACAAAAACACCAATCATGCAACAAACAATTATTAACACCCACTATTATCAATGTCCTTTGAACTATCTTCGCTCTCGCCAGAAGTCGATGTTTCGCTCCTGGTTGCTTTCCGTGCCTGGCCAATGTCCCTGTACGTCCTAGTCAAGTGTCTCAAAATATAATTAGTGCCACGTAGATTTTCCTCGCTGTTCCTAGACGTGCTAGCCTCGTCTCTCGTCAAATTTAAAGGTCGATTGCTATTATATTCCTTTGATTGTGGCACACTGAAGGCGGAGCAGTGTTTGCCTTTGAAGGGCAGTTGTCTCTCGCTCAACTTGCGATCCCAGATATGACCGGATACGCGAAGGTCGATGAAGAAGTGTAGAGGATCGATGCCAGGATATGATTGAGGCATTGGATAAGGTGGATACCAAAGTGGACCAGGGAGGAATTCCGGGTTGGTGACGTTCCCGGGTAGACCGAATCCTTTCACGCCCGGAAGCATGTCGCAGCCCCTTCCTGGAAGGCTGGGCAAAAAGGTCCTCGAGAAATCGAGCTTCTTCTGATCTGACAACAGGGGCGGTAGCTCTTGATTGCCAATCGCGCTCTTCGTACGATCATCGTACGGGCTTCTGTCGTTGTAATTGCAATTCTTACGGTCGCTAGAGTGAGACTCTTCAGGCTTGACTTTCTGCAATTCACTGGCGAACATATTTTCCGGTGGTTGGGCCTGCTCAAAGTGACGAGGTCGTTCGTCGAAAAAGCTCTTACTCTGCTTGCTAAATTCAGATTTATTTTCATCCACCGGTTTCAAAATGTCTGTCCCGAAGTTTGGCTTCTGCTCGAAGTTGCCCACTTTACTTGCGGTGTCGTAGCCGTCGCTTTGCTTGCTTCCGTTCTCCAGTCGCGTCTCCGCTTGCTGTGGCTGCTGTTGAGTATGGAAATATTTATCCGGTGGCTGTTGCTGCTGTTGCTGCTGCGAGTGATGGTGATGGTGATGATGTTGTCTTTCTTTCGTGGTTAATTCTAAGGGACGATCCCGAGCGTCTCGCCACGATCTTTTGCGACGTCGAGGTACGCTCGTCGTGTTGTTCGCGGATGATACTTCCGTCTTTGCTTGCACAAACGAACGCAACATCTCGCTGAAGAAGAAGCTATGCGGTGTTAAGGGCACGTTGTACAGGTATGGAGGAGTCGCTGCTAGAAGGCGAGACACCAAATCGCCGCCGGAGAGCGAGGCTGGACTCTTCAGAGTCGACGGATCGCCTGTGGTCGTCGTCATGTTTCTGGTTTTCGAAGATGAACACTGGAGAAGTCACAAAATGTTAAAAAGAAGCAGATAGTAAGGGTTCGCGATTGAAATCTTCCGTGGATGTTCGTTTGCATTCACGGTTAAAATTCATTGTAAGTATTTGAGGAGAACTTATGACAAAATTTGAATATGGAGGTTATTATTAGTTTGATCAAGTGTACTGTAGAATTTTGATTTGATATTATTTTAAATAGAAAGAAAAGAATCTCTTGTATCTGATGTATCAACGCAAAAGATTGTGGTAATATCTGTAATATTAATTTTAGATTAGAAAATTATTTCGTTTTGAAATTCTAATAGATTCTTTACGTTAAGTATTTAGCAATTTTTTCAATATTTTCAATATTATTTAATTTTTTTATATTTTATAACCAAATGACATTTATGATTGGTATATTCCATCCAGAAGATATATTCTATTTTCCAACATATTGTATTAAATGATATGCAAATATTATCAAAACTATTTCAAGTATAAATAATACTCCTGGAAAGTAACTTTGATTCTTTGCATTCTGGAGAATGAAGCAAATAAAAGCAAACGATATTCCAAAATAAAGAATGTACAATCATACATATAGAGCTAACATAGCAACCCTGTGATGAGTTTGGTAGTCGAACGTTCAACACAGCTAAATCTTGGAATACTACACATCTGCTTGGTTCCCAACAATAATCGAATGCATGGAAGATCGTTGTAGGTAAGTACGTACAATCCTCGGAGCAGAGACGCGCTACTATTGTCTTCTGAAATTAATTGAATATCCGCCGTTGTTAAGTCTAAGAGCAGCAGGCAACGCCTATGACTGGCTAAAGGGATGAGTAATACTAGGGCTTGCGTCGCATCATCCATTAAGGATTACTAATTTCTGTCAAGTGCACGTTCGGTTTCGCGCGAATGTCTTGCAAGGAATTCCCGAGAAATCATTAATGAGAATCTACGATCGTAGGTATTTCAATTAAACTTCGTGCCACGCTCGTATGAACAGTCGCATCAGCAACAATTAGTAATTAGTAAGGAAGTATTCCCTACATACTGATTTTCGTGATTGATATAGTTACAATTTCTTTGATTTGCATTTACTTTATCCTAAGTTCTCGTGTATTTTGATTTTTCCTGATTAAACAGAATATACGACTTAAGTGAGAAATTTCTATTTTTTAAATATTTAAACTCCTGATATCAGTTTCGATGTATTCGTCATTTGTTTTGCGTTTTGATAATAGTACGATTCTATGAACATTTCTAATAAATATATATCCAAGTTATTATTAAATATAACTTTCAGCATCGATTGCACCTGTCGTTTCTATAACGTTTTAATAAAGTTTTAAATAATAAATTGCGTATTATTTAGTACACAGATTGTACTATTTTATGCTCATACTTAAATTTCTATGGTAATTAATAGAGTCAGTAACAGCATCCTTCGAAAATATCAGAAGTAACTCAACACTTTGCTCCGTCTTTCTTTACCGAATCATTGCGCGTACGACTCGTGTATAACAGGTTGCTCGTTCACAGGCTTCTAAAACCTACACTTTCAAGCCTCTATTACGAAAGATAAATCAAACTCACTTCTTTTAATCAAAAATTATTTTCTCTATGATCCTCTATCACTCTGCGTTTGATTAACCTATAACTCCGAAACTTTCTATGCATACAGTGTCACGGTATAAATAAAGTATAAAGTATATTTGCATTCGCAAAGACGGAACGTGGTTGCAAGCATTTTTTGGAAAAAAGAATAAATTCGAGGACATACGTTTTCCATTATCTCCAGGCCGGTATTCTCGAGTCGTTAATGTTCCGATGAAAATCTTCTTCATCGCGACGGAGGAATCAGAGGGCGACTTTTTGTAAACAGTTTTAGGCGTTGGAATAAACGTGAACGACAGACAACTGTTAATGCGACTGACGAAGCGACGAGAGGAAAATTTTTACTGTCCATTCGCGAGAATCCGTGAAGTCTTCCAGGTCCCTGGCGAGATTCTTTCATCGATAGAAAGAGAGAAGAGTGTAACGGGGCGTGGAAAGCAGAATGGTGGTCTGTATCCGTGTCCGCGCACCGAGGAGGGATTGGGTATTGTTTCGGTCCATTGTTTCCCAAACAAACGGCGTCCACGTTGTTTCGTCAGGAGATATGTTCAGCCAGACAGGCAGGACGAACAGGAAATGGACTGCTGTCAGTTTTACTCTTCGTGATAAATACGGGCTCTCGTCGTCGGTTCTCATTGCAGCGCGTCCATAATTCCCGTACCGTCTCTATCGTTGTTGAACATCGAACGGTGAAAATCTTTTGATTTCTGTCAGAAGCGAGAGTGAAATGGACCTGGTTACGCTCTCTACGTATATTGGCGAATGTTATTTGCTCGTTATGCGGCACGAAAGAGAAAGAGATAGCACTTTTTGATGGAAGGAATGGAAACGACTTCTGTACTTCTTTTAACACTGAAGAGTTTTTAATTATTCAGAAGAAAATTCTAAACGTATTTAGCAGGCAGTGGAAGTTTTTCTTGAAGATCTTGAAAAATAAAAAAATTAACGGGAGATCATATTATATCATCGTAAAGTTACTTGTTTCTTACACAATAAGATTAAAGTTGCTATTTTCTTTATAAAAATCTCATATTGCGATTGATCTTGTATTTACTTAACCATTTGAATGGTAAAATGTTGACACAGACTGTGTCGAGAAAACAAGGCAACTCTAAAGGCTCAGATACGTGGGACTTCTGAAGAATCCCTGGAGACGCGAAACGATTTTTTTCCCTCCGTGATGGTTGCGATGAAAGACAATAGCGACGCGTTTCCATTGCCTTACATCGTGGTCTTCTTAAACAGGAAATTTTAAAGGCTGGCTGCGTCATGAAATTCAGCGGTCGCGCTGTTTTAACCAAGCTTGAATTACACCGACCGCGGAAGAGATCTTACATTTCTAGAACATTAATCACGAGATCGTTGTAGCCACTTTACTCAATCCTTTTTTCCTCTGTTTTCTTTTTTATCTCTTTCTTCCATATTCTTTTGTTTTATCTTTCCATAACGTTGTAAAAAATTCACGCCGAGAAAGAAGCGAAGAAACTGCAGCAAAATTTACATCCCCCTATACTTTATGGAAACGTTACAGCGTCTTCTCAGTCCCTTGTATTTAAATCACATTATCTCGAGATAAAATAATTCAACGTGCCGGTATGCTCCCGAGGATACGTCAATTATGCAAAAAGTGAGAATTTCCATTGCGTGGTTGGTTCTTTATTCTATTACCGGCGCAATATAAAGAAGCCTCCCGGAAAGTCTCCGTGAGTATTTACTTGAGATTCTCTGGTACGAAACAATTTATTCCCCGCTGGGTTCTCGCCCCTAAAAGTCAATGGTAACACATTTTCACCGTCAACCCTCGTAATATTCTATTTAAGTATCCTTTAAAAATTGTAATATACATTTCTCTCCTTTCTCGATTTCTCTCTCTCTCTGTAGTTATCCTTCGATTCTTATCTCCTATATCGTTTCTATGTATTGTATAACAAATGATCTTGTCATTGTATAATGCTCTATAATTGAAGCATATGTTTACAAGTGATAATTGAAAATGCACTTTCTTTTATCACATACTTCGCTACTATATATATCGATGTAAGATAAAATAATTAATGAGCGTTTTGACGGTAAACATAATTATGAATTATTCTTATTAATTATTTCAATCAACTACTTAGTAGAGAACATAATAATAATAATAAAGAAGCGTCCCAATCTCGCGAAAAGAATTGCAATGATGTTACAGCGAATTATTGCTTATTAAACATAAATATTAATTTAATATGAATAAATTGTACTTCAATTATCCTTCTTCGTTTTATCCTATCTGAGAAGGTGATAGAATAATGAAACAATAATCTGATATAAAACGAAATACGGAACACAAGGCAAAGTCAAAGATCAAAGTATGTAATATCTTTTGCATATCAACTTCTTTTACATCACTGATCACTACCTATCATCATAAAACATCTTACACAGTACAACGATCTTCCTAACACGCATGAGATCGGAGCTTTTCAACCATCCCCTAAGCAACGCGTTAACCAATTTTTTCTTTGACGATATTGATTTCTTTACCATCGATTACGTACATGAAACATTTTACGTAGTGCGACGTATAATTTTCCTGATAGGTACAAAATAAAAAAATCTTCCCCATCCCTTAAAAGCATCGACTCTTCCCTCCAACAACCTCCCTGCAAGACTATAATAGAGCAATGAGTCGCGCTCGTCCTAACCTTGGAATTTTACGGGCTTGCATTATCGTTCCGTTCGAGGCGAATCTTTGCCGTTGGTCGAAGCGTCGCTCGGCGTCGTCGTCGACGACAACGACGACGACGTTTTCCTTTCCGTCTCCTCGTGACGTAGTTTCAGTTTCACGCGGAAGGGGAAGGCCGGTTTACGATTCATAAGACAACTCGGTGGATTGAATTAAGCGAACGGTGCGGCAGCTGCCAGTCCGTTTCTGGTTCTGTCCGCGCACCCACCGCGAATCTGCATAATCCCGTTCACGTCGACGATTCTAATTGGCGGATTGTTTCAATCTCTGTCGCCGCGAATATTTGCATTGCTGCTCCTCTCGTTTCGCCCTACCCTCCCTCCCATTCTCCCTCATCCGCCTCTTTCCCTAACCATTCGACGTACGCTCCTCTCTTTTCCTAATTCGTTCCTTTCCACCCTTCCCGTGGAACGATTTCCCTTTCACCCCCACCCTTGCACATCTTAATTTCTCGTTTTCTTTCTTCTTTATGTACTTTACCCGCTTGTATACCTTCGGCCTTACTCCCCCTTTTTTCTGGTTCGTTTTACCCCTTTCTGCAAGGATCTGTCGTGCATCGTATATTGCTGCTCTTTTACCCGTTATATTTTATTTATTCTTCTTCATGCGTGTTTGATCCTCCCTTTTTTGTATCTGTTTGTATTTTATTTATTTTCTTGATCTTTACGGTTTATTTTTATTCTTCCAAAAGTCTCCTAAGTATCTTTCTTTCTTTCAGTTTTATTGTGTCTCGTGTTCTTATTCCTCATCCTTGGTTTTTCCGTTTTTCGTATATCGTCCAATATAATCTGCTTTCCCATTTAGTAAGAGTTTACTCTGTTCTTGCTTCTATTTATTTATTCGTCTTTAGTAGATTCTAGTTTTTGATCATCTCACAGTTCTGTACCTTCTCGTTAAATCTGCCTTTATCTTTACTCATTTCTTTCTTACTATACCCTGCCTTGTGCGTCCTTCTCTTGTTCACATTTTCGTATATTGTACATTGTCTGTCGATAATTTTGCACAGGTCTCTTTGTCGATATTCAATTACTCTCCATTATTGTCTTCCTCATGTCGAGGAATAATTCAAAGCTTTTGTTTCACCAAAATTAACAAAGGGATCAAGCAAAATACTATCGTTTTTATTTTTCATACAAGTATCTTCCCTCCTTTTTTATATATCACAACAGTATAATCCGTAACACATAATATATTCTCGCTACAAACATCTAATGCCAAATTTTATGTAATTACAAGCAGTTTGAGTCACTCGAGTTATTACCATGCGTCCGCTGCAATTGGCATATTGTTTTTCTTTACGGTCGATTAGTTTTACGCAACGTACCTCCAATTCTCAGCTCGCGTAATTAAGCAGAAGAATATTAGATAAGAGGTCGTGTGAAAACGAAGCACAATAATGGTCAACAAGGGCAGTAAAGAGTCACACCTATGCATGAGAAAATAGCGAGTGCAATGTCGAAAGAGATTTTATCAATTATACGAGGCCAGAAGCGAATTAAATCTTAACCTCGACAGGTATTTCAATCGATTCGTCTTCGTTTCTTCGCTTCCCATATCTTCGTCCTCCCTTCGAGTAGCGGCGATCTCTTTACTGTCAGCATAAACATTTTTATTGCGACCAGACGCGGAACGATCTCGCTTTACATAGAGAAAAAAAAAAATGTCAGTCGCAGTAGAACTCGGTTTTTTTACGGTTGAACTCTCTGCGTAATTCGAACGGTCCTCTCTTCCTCTTTCTGTGTGTATTCATAAAAAAGGAATAAAAGAGAAACATGCACGCAACGAAAGACGCGAAACGCAGAGAACGATGACACACCGACAATAAATAAAGCTGGCGCACCGATACGAACTCTTTCGTTAGAGCTTAAGATTAGTACGTGATGGTGTATCGTGGTTTGAAGGAACGGCCAGGGGATTTGAATGCTTTCGAGGGTGCACAAACTGCGGTATAATCGATAACCGCGAAAGATTATAGAAGAAAGGGAGGATTAATTGGTTCGATGAGATGCCAACCGAGATTCTTCTGGTGAGAAATCGTTCATTGAGGAAGATAGAGGGTATTCGTATTAAATCCTTCAATATTCTGTTTTCTGGAAAGAACGTTTATTTTATCAAAATCTTTCCGTTTGAAATGCATATTAACGCTATGTAGTTGGGTATTGACTGGACCAATATGGGAAAAGGCGTATACAAGCCCGTATTTGTACGTGAAAACGCTATTGCTACGTGTTCCAACAATAATGTGTTAAATATACAATTCAAAACAGGATGTGTTAACCTAGTGTTTCATTAAAAATTTTAATTCTTGGACTTGCAAATAAAACTTAGTGTACGTGTAAGATGCGTAGATTATAAGTTTATAAAATTTAAATGCAATGGAGTATCGGAAACAATCGAAATATGCGCGTTTTCAAGGAACGAAGCATAGTTAAAGATTTTCGATATATATGAACAATTGAAAATTATAATTTATTTTATTTTAATTTATTTATTAGCATAATAATTGTAATCAATTCGACTAACAAATATCTAGATCAATAGCGATAAGTAATAGTAAATAGAAATAAATTAAATAATTCTTTTTGTTATCTCAAATGTGAGAAATGTGAGGGATATGACGAACACGTAATCAGTGCTGTCGCACATGCGGTTCAAAGGAAGATGTACGGGCCGATTTAGAATTGCAAGATGAATTCTCATTACTTGTCACGTGATGCTCACAGGATCCTCTCGTTAATGCTAATTTTTAATGGATCTTCTATATTCACCGTCGTTTTTTTTATTTCTATCATTATTTGACCACGACGTGGGATAAATCATTGTCTCGATCATAAATCACAGTCCATTTTTACATTTTTTCTAATCCTATTTCAATGCAAATAATAACCCATAAAGAAAAGAGAAACCGAGGACACTTATTTGATAATAATATCTGCACTTCACAGAATAACCCTCTTTGTAAACAACAGATATGAAATTAGTTAATAAACTATTCTAAATCAACTTGCCGCATCCCACCACTTTGTTTTACCACAATCAACACCACAGTCGTTACGCAACAAATCAGATTCGCCCACGTGTACCATCCTTCGTGAAATCAAGCATCGAATAAACTTCCAAATCAATAATCAGCTCGAAATAAAGAACACTAACCGATTTTAATCGACACCATTCCTCAAAACACCATCTCTCATGCATGTTACATTAATCTCAACAATTTTGCACAATTTCAACGCATTCGTCTTTTGCGCGCAACCAAAGAAGAGGCGATCAGGGCACATGGTAGAGACCATAAAAATTCCTCAAACAAATCAACAACTAATCTCAAAAAAGAGCAAAGATGCAAAAAGATGAAGGAAAGAAATAGAAGTAAAAATAAAAAGAATCTACGAAACAAGAAATTAACAGTCGAAATTGTATAATGAAGTAACGCAAATAAAAAGAATCGTTAGGCAAAAGTTCGACTCACCTATACACGCGGCGACAGGCAGGTGGTCCCGGGTTCCGGTTCTCCTCGGCGGTGATCCAGAGGCGAGCGATCTACGGATCGTACGGGAAGCGACAGTAGCGTCGCGTGCTGCTCGTGCCAGCAAATGAGATAATAATCGGAGGACTCAGTCACTCGTCGTCGGGCACCGTGGCAGGCAGCGGCGGCAGGGTGGTTGTTCGGCGGCGGTGCCGAAAGTGGGGGTTGTATTCCATCCCTGGCGACCGTCGACGACGAGAGTACGAGCACGAGAATGACAGAGAGGGAACAAGGGACCTGCGATACGGGGGCGAGAGGGCGAACAAGCATGATATAGAGTGCGAGAAAGAGGGAGAAAGAGAAATCAGAGGGGACGAATGGTAGTAGGAGGAGGGCTGGAGGCAGAGGGTGGTGGTTTTTGAGATGATCCGGCCAATCTGCGCATCATTTCCCCGATGCACCCCGCGTCGCGGCAAACCGGCGCGGATTCCGCACCACCGCAAGCACCGTAGAAGCCCTGTTGAATGCCACATTTTGAGACGAGGATGGAAAGAAAGAGACGGTAAGATCGACCACGGCTGGTGGACAAGGACGAAGGGCAGAGCAAGGAAAAAGGAACGAGAGAATGAGAGCAAGAGGGCGGCATTAAAAAAAGAGGAAGCGAAAAGGTAGAAAGAGACAAGACGAGAGAGAGGAATACAAGCATAGCCTTGCTACGGGGATGAAAAAAGTGGAAAACAGATATAGGCAAAAGAGAATCTTTCTCCTGTACCCGTAGCTTCTTCCCACCCCTGCTCGCCTGTCTCTTCGCGTCTCTTTACTGCGTTCCACGGACGTATCGAGGATATGTTTACACTGCCGGAGAAGAATCTCCGCTCGCGTACGACTGGAATATCGATCTTTAAATGCACCACAGAATTGAAACGTGCGTGCCTTTGTCAGTTTATCTTAAAATGGGACCGATGGACGTTCTTCTTGAAATTACTCGAAACGATTGTGAAGACGAACGCGATGAAACGTGGCGGAACGCGGTAATATAAATAATTCGGTCACTTGTTTCGGTTTCAAATTATACTTCTATATCACGATTTTTATAAACTAATATTCAATGTCTACAAAAAGTTTTGCACACCTACACATACATTTATTATAGAACTTACATACTAGCTAATTATATCCAAATATATCAAACTTTTTATTTAGTTATGCTTCAAAGATACAAAAGTTTGATACTATGAAAATAAAAACAGCACTTGATAAAGAATACTTTATTGTAAAATAAGGGACGGTACAAATACTTTTTATTCTATAATATTGCGAATTTAAAAAATTATTTACACATGTCAGTTTTCTAAATTTTAATTCTATTATCTTCTAATTTCACCTAATTTTATATTAAAAGAAAAAAGAAGAGTTATCGAATACCTTGAAGGAATAATTTATGAAAAAAATTGTAACTATGTGCATTTTAATTAATGTTTAGTTACCCTAGTAGATACGTATAAAAGATGTGAATGAAGGTTGGTGTAGTGGAATGGAAGAAGATAGCTGTTTTGCCAGGAAATGTATAGCAACCACAGGCAAACAAATTTTCTTCGACGAGCTGAATTCCACGAACAGATAAATGGCAATGGGATTCGTGCGATGGTTTCGATTCAGAATTTAAAGAATTTCGGGAGATTCCTCACTGCCTCGAACGCAGCGAACACGTTTTGTTAAGCCGCGAACGGGGACATACGATGCACGATACAGCTTTCAATGCATCAGGGATCAATCCACGCTTGCATAGGTACGCATAGTGCGTATTTAATTTCCGCGTTCAACCTACCGATCGTGGAAAAAATTAAACAAATTAATCAGAAGCTATCTTATTTCGTTTCACTTAGAAAATTCTCGTATTATGTTTATAAAATACAAGATATTAATATATTATCGAGCGATAACGACGAACATAAAATAAGGAATTGTTATTAAATTATATTAAATTATTAATATTTAAAAATTTGAAGGTTTTTCTATACATATTTATATGTTTCAAACTACAGGAAATGTATTTTAAAAATCTATATTATAACGAAAGTAAGAATAAATTTTCTTATAATATAATTAGTTAAATGTATGAGGAAGCATTACTTATATAGTAAACATAGTATAGTAATAGTAAACGTAAAGAAAAAGATAATTGACCATACGAGATCGGTCTAAATATTTATTCTTCAATGAGACTTTTCGCACAGTACACGGATTGTCCTTGGTTCTACTAGGTACAGATTCTACTATATGTGGAAGTTAGGTGACCGTTCACATCAGACCCTGAAACGGTGCTAATTGGCCTGTTGCGAAGGGTAATGTGCGAAAGCTCTCGTAACACTCCTCACACCGCCCTAAACCAGACTTACTTCCGGTTGTGCTTCGATATAAAGGCAAAGATTAAGTTGCCTTTATTCCTTACAATATTTTTACGATATTTATTTTTCTAGTAAAATATAATTACACTATGTGTTCGTATATTAAATTTTATTTTGGATTCTATTACGAACAGTCCTGAGTTTTGAAATAAATATTAATTCATACGAAATGTACAATTTGTTTAAGCAGGATGAAACTATACAAATGTACTATACTGATTTAGTACACTTTCAAATAGTTACAAAAATTTAATATTTTCATTATAGAAGCGAAATGTTCACGTAAAAAACACAGAATTTCAAGAAAATGCACTGCTTGGTCTTCTTTTTCATATAATAATAGCACTCTATTTTGCGATCGACGAGAAATAAGCTCAACTTATATGAACCTTAAACCATACAATGGACTGGGTCAAGGTACAACGATTTTAACCAGATGCTTGGAATTCCCAAATGGCGATAATCCCTCCGTATTTCAGGGATACCTTCTACCTCATAGGCAGACGTTATGATTAAACCATTGACTTCTTCTCGTTGATTCACTCCTTAATCTAAATTCTCTTCAAATGAATTTCGTTTATCGTGACGTCAACACACAATAAACTTGCTTGATGATGGTTAAAGTTTCTGCTCAAAACACGGTATTACTTAAAATTCAAAATCATTAATGTTCGACAACACTTGGCCGAATAAGATTTGAAAAGAATCGGGCGAAGGATTAAACTATGAAAGTAAAGTATAACGATTTCAAATCGATGATCTCCAATTGAGAATGAGAAAGAGGGAGAGAGAGGTGAAGGCCAGTCCAAAGTCCAGAAGGGTGCTTCGCCTCGCGGGCAAGTACCCCAAATTTAAATCGTCGCTTCCACGACGACACCAGTGAATCTCCTCTGGGCGATGGCGAGAGAATTCGAAGAGGCAGGGTGAAAAGAGGGAACGAGAGGGAGGACTCGGGGGAAACAATTTACCCGAAATTCGCCTCGTCGCGTTTGGCGACTGGATACACTCTTATTTGTCCCCTCGGCAATCTGTCGACTCCGAACGCTCAACCCCTTCTCCTCGTTTCCTCTTGGTTCTCCACCTCCTTTCCAGCAACCCCTTCAATCCCCACCAACCCCATTCTTCTCTATTTCCCACCTCTTCTCGCGAAGCGCGAAACCGCGAAACCTCACGGGAATTTTAAACACCGGTGATTCGTCGGTGTTCTTTAGCGTTACTCCTGTCTTTTTCTTTCTTACATACACGTATATACATACATATAAACGTTTCTCTATTTTCCCCCTTTTTTCATCTCTCTCTTCATCTTTTTTCTTCCTCAACTTCTTCCCCCATTTTTTGTGCTTCTTTTTTACCATATCTTCTGCCTAGGCTTTTTCGTTCATTTCGCAAGTATACATCCTCCCTTCCTATCCGTTGACTGGAACGCTTTCTCCGCAGACTACGACGAGCCATCGTTGCTGAGACATCCGTACGCTTCCCATGGTGATAATGCGGAAACATTCAAATCTGGCGCAGCCTTTCTTCCTTGACACGCGAAAATCGTGGTCGGAGCTAGCAGAGCGACGATGATGTTGTCTTTGTAGAAGGGGACCGCCTCGACGTTAACGCGCCCCTCTGACAAGGTCGAAGGGTTCTTCACTGGGGTACTTACGCACTGGTAATCTTATAACGAACGCGGTCTGTGAATTAATCCGTTGGTTAGGATTGGCCATAGGGTCTCTGAATGGTGACTGACACATCATCGTCAATCGATATTTCAGCCGTGAATTTTTAATTTTTGACTCTTCAATAGAATATTTGCTTTTTTTAAATATAAGTTGTTAATTATTTTAACGTGAACTTTGAGAATTTTAAAACTTGAAATATTATGCTATAGTATTTAACTTTATAATTTTTGCACCTTGGGACTTTCGTTCATGTCTGCTTCCATTGAACGCTAGTGATTGAGTATCGTTTATTTATTTCACCAAATAATTTTGTTCATTAATGATTTGAATACCACTTTCATTTCAATCGCATTCATTTTTGATAATAAGCAAAAATAATCGTCCAAATAATTCTTAAATTTCTTTATCATTGACCCTAAATTTTACCCTAATTAATCCTCCAATTTTGCCAAATAACTTTGGAGATTACCGAAACTCCTTTTCACACCCCCCCCCCACTTTCCCCTATTGATACACGACGAAGCCCCATCCTTCGGATTCACAATCGTTCCAACGAAACGCGGGTCTATCTACTATTGTAAGTACATAGATTAGGATGTGACACGAAGAAAGAAGAAAGACGAACATAAGAAGGAGAAGAAAAAAAAAGACGAAAGGCAGAGACAAAGGGAGAAAAAAGTAAGAACATCGGCGAGGGACAAACGAGGATAGCAGCCGGTTAAATCCGAAACACGGTCAACGTTCCATCAAATCGAAATTCATCTAACGGGAGAAGGGCATAAATACAGCCGTGTTGTTGCGCATCTGCTTTCGCGAAAGAACGGAACGGTTAGGAAAAGGGCGAGAGATGAGGAATCACTCGAATCGGCGGGAGCTCACGGCGGGGCGTGTAATATTCCCGGGAAGTAAAGCTCCCGAGAATTTCAAGACCCCTCCCCCACCGTCAACCCCCTGTGTCCGTCTCCCTGTGGCCCCTCTACAACCACCCATCCCATCCTTCCTTTCTCCCCCTTCTACCCCCCGTGCGAACGTATCCTCGTGCTCGCAGCAGGCAGTACCAACCACCCCACCGACTACGAGAAGGGATGCAAATAACTGGTGATAACAACAGATAGCTGTGCCGGTACGGCTGACTCTATATCTGTGTCGGTGTACCACTACGCGGTGGCGGTTTAGGTTTCGGGGGCGAAGGGAGATCGAGGAAAAGAGCGTGGCAGGGTGGTAGAAGGGGGAGGGGATGACTGAGGGTGGTCGGAGCGGAGAGGCGCGCAAAGAGGACGAGTAACGGAGATAGAGGGAGATAGAAAGATACGATGGAAGATGAAGAGAGTACACAGAGGGTGGTCGTCGGTGGGAGTGAAGAGGCCGGCAGAAATCGTAGAGTAGCGAGAGTCAGAGAAGAGATGGCTTCGGCTGCGAGGGTAGAGGGAGTAAGAGGTGGCGGTGGAGGTGGAGAAGGAGGAGGGGTGACAACAGAAACCGGGTAGAAGGTAGCGAGATGGGGAGGGTTGGTCTCTCTGTTGGATGTGGAGAAGGGTGCAAAGAGAGTAGATAGACAGAGAGGAATGGATAAAATGAGGGAAATGAACGAACGAAGGGTAGAGAGAAAGGACTGAAACGAGTCAGCTTACTGGAGAAACGAGAAAGCGAGAAAAAGATAGAGACGGAGATAGAAACACGGTGAAAAGGGGGTAAGGGCGAAGGTGGAAAAGAGAAAAGCTACGTGACTATATAGTAGTGGTCCGAGGAAAGCGGCGATACGGAGGGTGACGCGAGGGGAGCATTCGAAGGGTGTGTAGACGGGTGTGGAGAGCGAAGGAGAGGAGGAAGCGGAGGGACGTCACTCGCTGTCGCATCGAGCGCGAGCGATGAGTGGCGCGCGCTCGCTCGTCTTTTGTTTGCGATACGATGCGACTGCCAGGCCTCGTGACAGCGGTGATGGGCGGCGGGGGTGGTTCGTGGAGGAAAGGGATCACGGCGAGGAGGTGGGTCGGGGGCGTTGGAGGCGACGGTAGAGCGAGAGGGAGAGCCGACGGTGGTGTGCGACCGCGAGGATGAGCAAGAGGGCGCGGGGAGAGGGTAGGAGAACTGAGCTGGGTACCGGGTGAGAATCACAGAGGTACGCTACACTTAACGCGACCCATGCGTACATATGTTACATGGATGAGCGTACGTATATGAGCGTCGATACGTGCACGTAAATTTCTACTGCCGGCTTGTTCCGTGTATTGGGGCCTTGTTGTCAGCAGGTTGCCGGATGCACATCCACCTACAGATCTCTCTGCTCTTCTCTGCTCCACTCTTCTGCTCTACTCCGCTTTGCTTTGCCCGCGAGTAACGCACCGCTGTTGTATATGTATATATACGTTTGTATGTACATATATGTATGTATGATTGAGTATGTGTGTCTATCGAATGTATCGGGACTAGCTATACATACGGTTGACGTACACGACGTTTTGGGGATAATCGTCTCTACTATCGTACGCGTACTATTGGATCAGACTTAGGTGAATGTTGTAGGGTCGTAAGAACGAGATGAGCAGAGGAGAGACAGAGACGAATGTACGGATAAAAGGGAGCGTTGAGCAATTTCAGATTTGCTTCCGACACGAGTTGGTATTTCGTTTAGCAAGTTATTGAATCAGCAGCGCGGGTTTCGCGTTAACGCTAATTAACAGGTTATCGATATTTCTTTAACGAAGAAATTTTTCTGCTGGATAAATTGCGATGAATAGCAGCTGTTCTTCCTTTTGAAATTTTATACGATCCGCAAATTGATAAAGACTAACAATAATTTATCCTTAGAGATCAATAAATGTTACGTGATAAACGCACCAATATAATTTATTATTCTTATATTTCAACTTTTGTATGAATTAATTAAATATTAATATCTTTTACAATATCACAAAGTATAATTCTATTCCCTTTTTATAGTACATTTTAGTATTTTACCAACTTTTTTAAAATTCAATTAAAAATATACAAATGAATGATAAATTAAACAATTATTCGATAATAAAAAAAATAGAAAAAACGTGTCGTCTAACAAGTCAAAGAAATACGTATGCCGTCCTATGAACAGTAGTGTCTGTTCATTACAGGAAACTTCTACTGATCCCCGAGGATATGTAGTTGTTTCACTGACTGGTCAGACATCCTACGCACGTGAATTCATACACAAGGTCGTAAACGATCATATCCAATAATAGGATTTCAACCAGCAATTTTTATGATAGGTATGACAGAAACGAATGCATCCTATCAGGCTGATTATTACGTAAAATCGTTATTACATTCGTTTGCTCTTGTAGCAATCATCAATGATTGAACGTATGCATGCATGCAAATGCTTCGCTTATCGGAGGCTTATTGTCAATATGGCTGTTTGCATGCAGAACAGTAGATACGCCACATCTGTATTTGTCTTTTCAGTATTTCAGATCCTCTCTATTAATTCCCATTTCGCGTCAACAATATTTGCGTTCTATTTTGAAGATGCACGTGTTCACGCGGCACGCGCGAAAGATACCACGTTTTCCATGAATTTCTCACGTGAGGATGTTGCCTTGCTCCATTCCCCTATTAACTTTCTCTGTGATTGATATATAACCCTGCTACGAAGTCCTTAAGAGGTTTCGCGTCGAGTCTGGATTTATCGTGAATCTACGATAACAAGCAAATTTTCATTCAGATAGACAAAGATATTCTTCATAACTATTCTTATACCTATCTATAAAAAAGAATACAACGTTAATAATTCAAGTTTACAGATATTTCTCTACAATTAAATATTCCAACGTAGGTTTCTAACTTTCTTTTAAAGATTTTACATTTCTCGAATGTTTAGAGATTTCAAAACATGTTTCCAAAACATTTTAATAAAGTTTAAAATCGAAGACGTTATAAAGATTTTTTACCGTTACAGTCTATGTGAAAATCTGTATGGATTTTTTACAGAGTATTTTTTAGAATAACGACGACTCGACGGTTCACGATATGCCATAAATTACTGAACCGATTGATTTGAACTTTGGCGTACGTGCTGAGAATATCTCTACATTCCTTACTACTTTTGGATCAATATTTTTAACACATCTTTGCAGTTTGCAGAAGTTTCATGTGCTGCATATTTAAATTAACTCTCGAACACTACCATGGTTGTTCATGAAAAGTGAATTTTTTTCCAATTATCGTTTCGTAATAATACCATCGCGATATCATGATGTTATTTGTAAAACAATTACAAACAATAACTTGTCTGCTTTTCATTTAATCTTGAATAATAATCGAATATGTAATTGTTTGAACTTACTGATAGAAATCACTGATATAAAAGAAAGCAATGAAATCTCACTCATAATAGATTCGAACTGTTACATTGAAATCTTGCTACAATTTTGAAAAAATTATTGTGACAATACACGCTAAGCAATGATTCCTACGATATTAATGAAACAGTTGAATTATCAATAAATATACATACCTGCAAAATTACTATGTCACAATCTGATTTGATTTTTTATATAAAAAAATCCGAATATCAACATCTAAATGTATCATTTAAATAGAACAGCTGTTTAATTTTTTCCAAGCGTAAAAGCGATGCGGGCTAAGCGATTAAACTTAGTCAGAGCTTACGTTACAAAGTTTATCGGCAAGGGATTCTGTGTCCTTAATTGCACGACGTTCCGCGGCGAAACATTTTTGTTTCGCGACAGTGAGCGAGCAACGCCGCGGAAGCGCGACCGATGTTTTATTGTGACAAGGCTCAAGTGCGAGGTGTTCGGTGCACGGGAGGAAATATACAACCGCGAGCTTTAAAGTGCACCGATGCACCGCGCTCGAGAATTTCCGTGGATATAGAACGCGCACGGTTCGTAGGAATAGACGCGCCAACGCGACCACGTATTATTACGTAAGCATTCGATACTAAAGAATGCCGTGCACCAACCGTCGCGGTATTTTATTAAACGTTTCTCTATTTTAAATGGAAAAACGCGAGTTTCTATCTTTGATAGAGAGGAAATGTTATGCTAAGAATAAGACAGGCCAAAAACATTTTAAATGGGAAGAAATTTGCGTGATTGTTGTTTAAATGTATATTGCATTGAAATTATTTTATAAATGGTCATTTAGAAATGACTAGTGCAGAAATGTTATATTAAATCTGTAGCATAGAATTTTGGGAAGTAAATTTATTTATATGTTTTAAGTATTTCTATTTCAAGATCCTTATTGGCAAACGCTTATCAATTTTTGCAATCTTTTGAAATCAAAATGAATTCCAGTGATTATCCGAGTGAAAATCAAATTAAAATTTTGTCAAGATATTGTTTTAAAAGGTAAGCGGAGAAAAATCAGAACGAAAGAAAATGTTCGTAAAGAGTTGATATTTTTCGTCATCCTCGTTTAATTAAAAAGATATAATCATATTAAACGACGTAGTTACATATCAACTATATTCAAACTGAATCTACTTTCTATATCTTTAAAAAACTGTAGATATGAAAACTAAAATTCTATATTACTTCTGTCTTGCATAGAAACGCTTTATTTTCAGCTAGTAGGTACGTATGTTTGTTTTAAAATGTATATGTAAAGCATTCGAATCATTTGCCCGGAAGAATATCGGGAAGAAAATGGGAAACCTGGCCGAAAATAACGGTTTGGTGATACGAAGAGGAGACGAAGTAAGTTCGAGATGACAGAGTGGGGTCAGAGGATAACTCGGGTCTCGACCGGAGCTGCTTTTGACACGAATACGTTTATGCGATCACTTGGCCTCTCGTTTCTCACGTTAAGGCTCTGTCCACACCGACACGAATCACTTATCGGTTATTTTATTTCAGGAAGAACGCGTCGCCGAGCTTCTTTGTAACTCAAGAAAAAAAGATTTTCACCCGCTGATATTCTAAAGGGATATTTCAGCTGGGTCGCGAAATTTCCTTTTTTCCGTTTTTTCTCGTCTTCGCTCGCGCTTACTTGGATACGTCTGAATCTATAATGCTTTTGATATCAAGCTTTAGTCGGTTGGTATAATCGAGTCGCTTCGCGGTGAAATAAAAAAAAAAGAAGACGGAGGAGGAAAAAGACAGAAGAGAAAAAGAAAGAAAATGAAATCCGCTGACGACAGAGCTTGGTTTTTAAGTGAATCGCGTCTGTAAACGCGATGTCGCGTAACACGAGTGCGCGAAACACCGCGAACCTATTAGCGCGTGAAATGGAGCGACTTGAAAGAAACGAATTCTATCCTCATCGAGGACGACGGTAATCTACGTAATCGCAGACACGCTTCAAAGTGTTCAACTTAATCCGAGATGCAGGAATTTTCTCGACTACTAACGCGTAATTAATTCGCGAGCAGCATCAATTAAATCGCGACTCACCGATGTCGCGAGTGCTTACTTCTACAAATCGATAGGACAAGAAAGGAAAGGCTTGCTCTACCTTGGCCAACGTCCATTATATTAATACATCGGTATCGATTCTGTCATTTAAAATCAACGATTTGAATAGAAGCATGCAGCGTGTTTTCGTATAATTACGAGCGGCGTAAAACAACGGCGACGGACGCGCGGATTCGGCTTCGATATCGGCGCAAATTAAAAATAAAACGCAAGAGGGTCGCATTGTGATATCACCGCCGACTTCGAGGAATATGAAAAGCGTGACGTACAAAATTTTTCTCCGTGTAATTGCGATAAAAGTATATTTATACATTTACATATATACGTGTATATATGTGTATGCGACAGACTAAATTAACGTTTCGCGTGTAGCACTTTGCCAACGCTACGCTATAAAAGAAGCCGGTGCAAATGGGTTAAGGACGAGATACTTTTCACGAAAATCGCAACACGCTCGTGTAGTTCTTTTCTTGCCCGTTGACGCGTTTACTACTCAGCCCATCCATCCGGTGACTTCCGGTGACGTGATGACGAGTATAACTCCTGGGCCATACGACGCATTAAACGCGAGGACAATTAAATGGCCCCTTCGCTGATTCCCGCTGGTAACTTATTCCCAAAGTTCCCAAACTTGGTCGCGCAAACAACTTTAATTAAATATCTACCAGCGATGCCTGCGCGTGTTCGTCGATGAACCACAGACGAAGAAGGAAGAGCTGCAAACAAACGAAAAGAAACGATCATCGAGCGAAGAATAAGAGGAAACAAAGAAAAGAAGGTAAAGTTAAAAAGGAGAAAGATTTACGGAGAAGAGATAGAGAAAAGTGAAAAAGCGAGAGAAGTAATCGTGAATACCTAATAATGTAATACTAGGTTAATACACTCTAGAAGACTTGGAATCGCGGTTTTCGTTAATGAAAATGAATAATGGACAGGGTAGATAATCATACCGCATTCGATGTACACAACCACCCCCAACCACGCCATTTTCTAATTGAGTCCATCATCGTATTGGCATACCACGGTTTTCGTTAATTATAATGAATCGTGAATCACAGCAACGCCTGTATTAGGGTAAATACAAGACTGGCTATTTTTGTTACGTGGAATCGAATTACCGCTACGTTTCTGTAAACAAGAGATCAATGCGATATTAGAAAATCGTTCTAATGAAATATAACGAGAAAACTTGTCACGACTTACCCTCGACCATAAAGAACGTGATTTATATTCGTACGTGTAAATTACTTAAATCCTGAATTTTTTAGAACACTGCTTGAAGATACAGTTATTCGTCTGATTGCTTTTTAGTGTGTCGATTTGATTAATTGTATGAATTGTAGACTGTAGTAAAATATTGACATTATATGTATATATGATGTTTATTATGTTAGTTAATTTAATTGAAGTGATTACTAATAAAGTTAAAATATGAAAAATGTAATTCGCAATAATAGTATGCCAACTATTTAACCATTTAACGTACTTACATGCCCGTGACATCCCTATGAAGAAATAAATTGTTTTTAATTTAATCTTTATAAATTCAAAGAAGGCGTATAGTTTAAGATCTCAGACATCTACATATATATCCTATAAAAAATAGACGATACACCCATCTGTATTGTAAGTTGTTTTTTATTATGAAAAGAATAATTACATACTCTTACTCTGCTAAATTTCCCATAGATACGTAAACATCCACAGTTTATTTATGATAATCGCATCGACACCGGCCAATCTTCGTAATCAACGTTCGTCGTCAATCCGCCACTCTTGAAATCATTTCGATCTTGACTGGAAGCATCAGCGTGGAGTGGGCCGGGAACGAAAAATCTCTCTCTTTAGGAAAATTATGGACGGTTCGGAAGAACGCGATCCAGTCGAAAAGCACCATTGATACGAAAACGAGTATCGACTTTGACTGTCCACCGACTCTCACCTTTGCCAGTGCGTTCCTTTTAATCTATCCGCGTGATGCAACGGACTGCAACGTTCTTCTGCCTCCGAGGGCTTTCGGATAGCAATAGAGGAAGAGAGAATGAGAGGGAGGGAAGAAGGAGAGGAAAAAGAAGAGAAGATGTATGCGGAATCGCGCGCGTCGAGTACGTGGAACGCATTACACGATCATCGCGTACGGAAAGCCCAGATCAATTACATAATGGCGCGACTGAAACGGATGCTCTTCAACCACCGCCCCGAGCCCCCTTAGCCCCGTCCCACCCCAAAAGCGTCCCTGCGCTCCTGGCACAGCCCCTTTCGCAAAGTGACTATAGAACAAAGGGTTGAGCCTCTTCTCTGCGGGCGCAGTAATTATTATGCTCTTTGACGATCCCTCTGTCTGTCAACGGTAACGCCAACGGAATCGATACTTCTAAAACTTTAATCGTTTCACGTATGAGTGACATGCTTTCGCGTTAAGCCGCATGTAAAAATATTTCACGTCCGCAGCCGAGCCTCGAGGGAGACGAGGAGGTGTCGAGAAGGGTACCATCCGTGTCGATGATTTTCCTTTCATCTGAATCGATGACTCGGTGGAGTAAAAACTTTATAGATCGGTAGATATAGGGAAAAGTTTCGATTTAGCGGTAAGATGTTTGGTTTGGCTGAGTGTGTCGTGCGAAGATTTGAGGTTGAGGGATTAATAATCGATAACGAGTTCTTCTTATTTAAGAAGAATGTACTTCAAATATCTTATTGAATATGGTATGTCTTATTAGATATATTCATATACTAATATCTCGAAGATTTTGCATCCCATACACCGAGGCACTTTAAACTTTAGGCCATTAAGAACAGTGTATAGGTTCCAAGGACCTTGACCCATTGTATGAATTTCAACAACTTCCACAGACCCCATAGTTGATTATGTGGTTCTAATGTATGCCATATTGCTTAAATATTAAATATTATATTGTTATTGTAGTAAATATATTTAATTTAATTCTTAAACGATTAACATTAGTTTGGGATCTCTTTCGTGTGGTATAAATAATCGTCGTGGATTGATACGTACGGTTGATTACGAAAAAGTCATGTTAACTGTGAAAAATTGTGAAAATCGTATAACCACAAAAAAATGTGTAGAAAATATTGTGCAACCACCTTAGAGGAATATTATTCTTTTCTTCAAGAAAGGTATATTCTGTCCCATTATTTTACAACCAATGATTCAATGATTTAGATAAGTATGAATATAAAGAATATTAAACCTGCAGACATGTTTGTCAACTTATTAGATAAATTTTCAGTCTATTCAATTTTCGAATTTTGAACATTTAACACTATATTCTACAAGAACTACTAAGAGATATTCGATATTACTTCAAAGACGAAAAGAAATAAATACATTCGTTCAAAATACAACTAAACGCAGCACATAACAATTAAAAAATTTCTTATCGTGCCTATTACAGTGACTCAGACGTCGATAAAGGAACAAACAGATAAGAAATTGTTGACTCTATGTATATCAGTGAAGGAGAGGGAATACAGAAGATAAACGGAGGATCATGATATTGCCGAGAGTTAGATACTTTCCTCGATCAGTAGTGAAAAATGATAGGGCGCGATCGAGCTGGCGTCGCTGGGATCTCATTATACCCCGTGGAAAGACGAGATCGTCTCCGTAGAACTTCTTTTTCGCCTGGAAGGAAGGAGGGCCTCCCGTTTCACGATACAGAAACGCTTTCCTCGTTAGTCTTAATTTTCTCTTGCGGCCCGACATAGGCGACGACACTTCATATCGCGAACGACAGTACATTCGTGGGAGCGTTAATGACACCGTGGAATACACGCGATGAATAAGATCGTAATAACGAGTGCCAACCGTTGTTCGCAACGGACCCCTTAATTTTCCTGCCTAATGTTTGGATTAATTTTCCGTTCGTCTTTTTCGCGCGCCGCGTATTTACTTTTGTTGAAATAAAACAAAGAATGTAGGCCGCTGTCTCCTATCTGAATATGAAAATCTCTTTTGCAGCTGTATCGTCACAGATTCTCTGTGTATACATACAATATGCATGATACACACTTTCCGGCGAATCACAATTATAATATATATATATAAGTATATGTATATAATTTTGTTTCAGCGGAATATCGTCACTGCCAAATACTCGATAGTATCCTGGATAATTTAAAATATTATTTTGTTACTTCTGCAGGGAATGAGCGCGTACGTATAAAGTACGCGCTTATATCGTTCCTTTCTGATTCTACATTAAAACTGTTTCACAGTATTTTGTTGTTCTATTTTTTGTTTGAAACATGCATGTGGACATTTTATTTTGATATTTGAAGTATACAAATTTCTTCGTTATAAGTTTTAGTTGTTATTTTTCGTAATAAATTCTTTATATGTTTATCATCTTAAATAATCTTGTATAATAGATCGTTAAATTTGTGCGAACCAATAATTCCACTAAAACGTAGAACGATATAACATTAATCTTGTCATACTTTTAACACGTTTTATTTCAATACCAATCAGTAAAGCTAAGTCAGGCAAGACTATTTTACATCTTTTTTATTTTAGAACAATATTTTCTGTATAATGTCAAGTTCTTTAATAAGAGATATTACAGATCTTTGACCAGAACGTATCTAATGATACGAGGCGAAACAGAACTGAAGGAAATGTCTGACTTTTCAAACGCGTTTCTGATGGCAGATATCGCGTATCACTACATACAAACACGCATAATATGTACACAGACATATATATGTACACAGACATATACCAGAGATGCTCTTGGCCCGAGCAAAATCTCAGCCCGCAGGAATGACAATAGACTGTCAGATAATGAATCCCCACTGTCACCCCCTTTACCATCTCACGTCCTAAAACCCACCCTTTGCCATGCTCTCTCTTTCTCTACCTGTCTTTTTCCCGCACGTATTTCCTTTCTCTCGGCAGCGACGGGTTCGAAACCATCAACTTTTACTTATCGAAGAACAAACTTTTTCACAACATCGATATCATAATGATAAATTAGATTGATCGAATTGACTACAAAATAATATTTGTCCAGCTAATTATTTATTATACCATTCTGAGTTTATATATCTCTAGTTTAGAATTTTAAATGAAGAAATTTACTGAAAATTACTTACATTAAATTTACATCTTAAGCGTTTATTTTAAACTGCATAAGATATGAAAAGATAACGACTAATGTTTTGCTAATTCTATATTCTTTTTTAATTTAAAGATACAACATTGCGATATTGCTGTTAGGGCTAATTTTCTTATGTATAATAAGTAATTAGTTTTCGCCTTTCTATTTTGCTATATAACGCTTATTTTATATTAGTACTTCTTCTTTTTTTTTTATTTCATTTCTTGTAATACAACCAAATTAGAATAAAAAGAATCGTATGATTGCGTAAACTAATAAACGATGTATGTAACTTTTACTTAGATTTCAGTTGTATCTCTCGCTAACTATACCCTTTATATTTTCCACCCTCTACTCTTGTAGCAAACAGGACTATGACCGAGTAGGCGAGGCGTCCACTTAACGCTAATGCCCCTTTTATTGGTCAAGATTCCAGTCAAAAGCTGAATAGACGCTCGAGTTATACTCCCAATTCAGTTTCCTCTAAAAATTGAACGAACAATTCATTATACCTGCTTATAAATATTATATTCAATCCCGTAAAATCTCATTTGGCAACTAATATAATTTTTATATGCTAAACGATACAGATTAATTTACTTTGAACAAATTGAAAATAAATTAAACGTAATTTTCCCATTCAAGCAAATATTTTTATATTTTTTTTTTTTTTGATTATGATTGATTACGTTATTTATAGCTATTCCTTATATTGTTTTCAATTCCAAATTTAAACATAATTAATATTCATTTCCGTTTATAATTCACATTTTAAAAAATAAAAGAAAGAAATTCAGTCGTTTATCCGCTTACGATTAAGCCGATGGGCTCTTTTAATCAAAAGTATAATGCGTATTTAAATTTATCATGGTACATGCGAATTCTCTTCCATTTTTTCCTTCCTTCTTTTTTTACGTGAACTCGGAAACGAATGGAGCAAAGCCGGAAAAAAGAATTGGAACGTGAGGTGTAACATATCGAACTGAATGTTGAAGCCAGTGGGAGAGCGAGTCGAAAAAAAATTTTGCCTGGGCCTGGAATAACTCCAGGCAGAAAAAGTGAACAAAAAATTTCCATAAAAATGCACTCGTACGTATAATCCGGATAAAGCTTAGCATCGTGAGAGCGGCTATGTCACCAGTGGAAATGGCGAAAAAAACAGAATTGGTATGTGGAAATGACGGTAATCGAAGATTGTAAAAGGGCACGTGAAGAAAATGTTATAGCATACAATAATTTTAAAGATATCTTCTTGAATAAAAAAAACCTTATATATATATAAGTATAAAAATTCATGTTAAAAATAAAACATGTTAAAAAATTATCTTTAATAGGAATAGTATATTGTAGTACATATATTAATGACATATGAACTAAAATATGTATGGGTTAATATCATATTAGAAAATAAACATTTATCATTTTGTTAAATAAAATTTAAATCTAGAATAATTTTGTGAAAAAAATATATTTTCGTTACTTATTTTGATACATTCATGATAGTTTGTATATAAATATGGCTTATACATTTAGGACCTGAAATTCTTTTATGTATATAATTTTGTTTCAGTCTCATAGAACAAAAGATTTGATCATTCCTTTTTTAATCTTTTGTCCACAAATGTTCGCACTGAATAAAATATTACCTCTAAATTGTATGTACAATATCAAAATATCTTAATTTCACTGATAGCTTTAACAAAATATTAAGGAAATTATTAACATCAACAAGAATGGTGTAGAATATATTTATTACAAAATACTTCAGATAATGTATATTCACTGACGTACGTCCGGACAAAATTTGGAAGATAACGACATTTGTTTATGTTGTCAAGTTGCAATATAGAAATAGTGTTGTACTAGTTTCCCGTTTAAACTTGACTGCAAAGTTATGTTCAACTACTACTGTGTAAGAGAGTTTGAATAAAAAAAAGATATTCTTGTACCGTATTATGAAAGAATGAAACTCAAATTACAAATGAAAATATGCACTTTAGAAAAATATGACCCTATTTTCATTGAGTGAACTTCTGTATGTTTGAAAAATACGTTGCTTAAAAGATTGCTTTATATGCTTTAAAGTCAAATACGTGATACATTTTCATGAGATCTTAAGTTTTAATGATTACGCATCAGTCTTGAGACTGTTAACTGATTAGTCATTAGCAGTAAATTAAGCTTTATAGATCACAATGGTTTAGTACTTTACATTCAACAAAAATAGTCTGTAGTTTAGGCATTTTCATTAACGGGCCTCTTCTTATTCTAAAAAATAAATATAGTTTGTTAACACACGATTATATGTAATCAATTACATTAAATTTAATGTCGTTCTGATAATTATCTTACAGTTTGTTTAGATGGTTTCACATCTGTACTAGAAGTACGTGTTTTGGACCTCTCTTGTTCTAATTGTGCATGTAAGGATGCTACTTCGGACGTCAACTCGTCCCGTATTTCTTGTAATTTTGCTACTTCAGCTAATACTGACGCTTTATCTTTCACTAGAAACGAACAAGAAAATTAACCATATTTACAATAATACTAGAACTATCAGTAAAAAACTATTAAGCCTACTTTCTCCATGGGATAATATTTGATAAAGCTTTTTATTCCTTTCTTTAACTTGTGTTAATTCCTTTTTTAAGCTTTCTACTTGACTCCTTAATTCATTAATGATTTCGTCACGTTTTTCCACCTCTACCCTTAACTGAGCAGATGTGATATCATCATCAATTTTATTTAGTCTCGCCTTCAATATATCCTTTTCTTTTTCCTTTGTGATTTCTTCTTTTGTCTCCTTTTCAATTCTTTCAAAAAATTCTGTGTCTAATTCTATGAATAAATTAACTAAATTAATCATTTTATATCTATTTAAGATTTAAAATATGGAATTATGTTACCTTTGGATTTAGTATCGCCATTTTCTGGAGGTAATACTGTATTTTGAGTAGTAGTAGTAGTAGTAATGGTAGTAGTTGTAGTAGAAGTAGTTTCTAATCCCATATTGTTGAACTGCTCCAATGACATAGTAGCCTTTTTTGATTTTTTCCCTGATTTCTTATTTGACTCTTGCTCTTTTTCTGACTTGACTGCACTTACTAGTTGCTCTTCATAAGCCAGCTTTGACAGCAAGATGGCTTGATGTAATTCTTGCTCAAACGTTTCCTCGACAGCCTTAAGGAAATCACAATTGGACGTGATAACACACAACACTTATAAATATGTCACTACTGAAACAAAACCTTAGCTTTAACAATTTATATCTAAAACTAAACTATGATTTTCACACATATTAGTCAAGCCTGTGCTGTCCTTTATTACACACAATTGGTTGGGTGTCATTGTACCAATGTCCAGATAAAAACTTATTTTATTAAATTTATAACAAAAATTTCATTAAGCTAAAGACAAGTAAACAAAATACATTATAAAAAATTTATACATTACCATTGTATCTTTCTGTTTCCATTGTTCCCATTGTTGATTTTCATTGCTACTAGTTTTTTTCTTTTTTCCCTATAAATAAAGAAAAAGTATAAAATGAATAAAACATTTATTTTACAAATTTCTGAACATTATTACGATAATATTAAGAACTAGATTATTCTATTAATTATAAATTGATTTGCTTCCTACATTTCAAAATATATTGAGATTCATTATATACACCACTAAAAGTCAAAATCAATATTGAAGTTCGTTTCAAAATACAAGGTCCCGCCACGACTTATAAATACTATGACGTTTACCGGGTAATCAAAAACAAAGAAAAAAAAAAAACAAAAACTACATACATCATACCTTATTTTGTTTTTTCTTGTCATCCTTTTTTGGTTGCTGCTGTTGTTTCGATTTGTCAGTTTTAGATTTTTGATTCGTCTTACCGGCAGTAACATTCTTCTGGGTTTTCTTCGGCTTACAATCATCATCATCAATGCTGAGAACTGCAAATCTTGATGGTACGGCGGTCGCCATTTCTGTGAACTCTGAATATACGTATTGATAACGAAAACTACAGAACTTCCGGTATCATTATAGTCATAAAACTTGTAATGTTCATTGGGTCTTGTGTTATTGCATCGTGTATCATGTAAGAAATGATATAACCTAGTACAAACGAACGACTTACGTGCCTATAACTTATCGCACACAAACGGATGTATAAGGAAAAATGAAGAACGATGTTAAGCTACCACATAAACCGGAAACGAATAGTAGACATTATTACGAACTTTCAGCGCCTCTAGCGGAAAATATTATGGAAATTACACTTACCCGCCCGGCGACACAGTAAGACCAACTGCAGAAATAAAAATAAGAAAATTGTATATTTCAAAGTTTCAAGAGTTTAACAAGGTACTTATATCTGAAAGAAAATAAATTTATTACTATTATATATCTCAAAGTACTTACATATTTAGTAAATATTACATATTAATATTACAATTACCAAATATTACATTTGAATCGTTTTATACATGCTATAATCTTTTCCTTGATTTGTATTAAAGTTTTATTACTGTTTATTACAATATAACAATATAACGATATTAATAATTAAGGAACGTTATCGATGTTAAATAGTTTGCAACTTATTTTGTAATTAATTTTGTATACATTTCAATTTACATGTCATAACTGATAAAAAATATTTTAGTTTTATAACTCTAATATAATATAATATATTATACTTTTATACTTGTACAAAATTTAAACATATCAATTATTAAAGTTATATGTTGATCCATTTTGATATTTGAATTTATATTTACATCATAGTTATTGTTTTATACTTCATAATACTGTAAAAAATTTTCGTAATAATTTTGCAACTAAATTGTATTTCTTTTTGTTTATTTATTATACATTAGATTTAGTTTTTTAAACTTTATGTTTACGTTATGTATACAAAATATAAAAGTATGATATTTATATTTAATTATAGCAAAAAATGCATTCTACATAGTATCAAAAACATAAAATCAGATAGATATTACAAATTTATATACGAAGTATTACATATATATGCAACTATTGATAAAGTATATTGAAGTGATAAACCATAAGAAATGTATGTATATTACCAGGTATTACTTAGCATTTAAATCCTTATAACCTTTGATCTTTTATATAATTTTTATTTCGTTATCATATATAGAATAAAGTCTTTTTAAAATCAACAATGTTTATTTATTCCTATCCTGAAAATAATATTTCAGCGCAATTAGCAATTATTGGAATAATTATAAAATTGTAGAATTACTAAAATAAGATATGTATATAAGTAGAAATTGGTAGAAAGTTAGGAGATAGATAAGCTGTAATAGTTGGCAACACTGTCGGATCGAGAATCTCGAACAACGAGAGAGAAGGAAGTATCCATCACACATCCATCCATCCACCGTACAGAGCCCCGTTGCACGTCGGGAAATTGAACATGTACGTATGTCGTATGAGCGACGTAGAGCGTTGAATGTGTCGATTGCGTTCGGGGTTGGCTTGTACTTTTCGCGGTTAAATGTGCGCGCAGCAACGTCGCATGGTCAGCTATCAAAACGTTTGCGAACCCTTCTAGTTTATAGTGACTAAGTGATAAGAGGTGAGGTGAAAAGAGAAACTTCTTTTCTTGGGACGCTCGCCAATTTCGGAGCTATAACATTCTATTGCGGCGTCGTTTTAACAAACAGTCGGGAGAACACATAAAGGTTCACTGCTGTGTATCTGTGTGTGGAATATATCCAATCACGGAATTCGCGGGCTAAGATGCCCGACGTGGCTCCCGCGGACAACGTCGGCATCGAGATCAACGAAGATCGACGAAGCGGTGCATGTCGAGAGGAGCGACGCTCGCTCCTGGTTTCCCGCGAATACACCTCCGATTCCATTTTTATCTATGCCCGCGCATATGGGTGAACAATTTGTCGTATTTTGAAACATCGGAGTGCTTGTAAATTAATCGACTGTTTTGAAGAAAAAAAGTATTTGTGTTTTATATACTACGGATGATTGCTATACTTTGTTCAAGATAACATAACATGAAAACAACGACAATTTGTTAGTGTATTATCTGTTCTTTTTTTCTTTCTCTCATGTATTTCTAATAAAATATGTAATACATGATTTTGGAACGAATATTTATGGTGCAATTTATAGATCTGGAAGAAGGACATATTAATTAAGGCTCAATAGCAGGATTTACTCTAGTGGTTATATTGTCTTTTGTATTTATGCCTAATGTAAAATGTTACACATGAAGAAGTCAAAAGCGTTTTGACCAATCAATATATGTACTTTAAGTTCAAAAATTTACAAAATGAGAGAAACGTAATCGAAAAGTGTCCATAAACTTAAGATAATCATTTATTCATTTGGCAATTGCATATTGCATTTGTTTATATGGTTTTCCATACATATTTATCATGTTTTTTCTCAAATTAAATAAAACCACATACTGTTACTATATATTAAGACCAGATTTCAGTCAGTAGAATAATTCTTTCTTATTGTTACAATACGCGAACAATTATTATTTGAGGTACTTTATCAAAAAATAGATAATATACAAGATATTTATGTTGAATTTCAATGCTGGTTTTATGAAAGAATAATATTAAGTATCTTTCTAAAATGTGTGAGCAAACAGAAATTAATTATTTGGATGGAGATGTTGTTTGGGTGAAACTTGGAGGTTGTTGGTGGCCTGGACAAGTTACTGGGTTCCACAATTTACCTGAAGATATTCAACATGGATTTCAAAAGAAACCTTTAATAGCTGCTGTGAAGTTTTTTCAAGAAGATACATAGTAAGTAATCTTTAACTTATTTTTATTATATACTAAATCTACTAATGTTTTTAATATTATTTTTGGCTGATAGATATTTATATCTTTTATATATATATATACATATGTCTTATTAATTTTTTCAGTGAATTTGTCAAGAACTATCAACAGATTTATAAATACAACTGTACCCTGAAAGATGAATTTATCAGGAAAGGATTAGGTAATATTTCTTATATTTAGAATAGTATATTTCTAATACTTCTGTGTGAGTATACAGTTTAAAATAATAAATATAATAGGATAGGTCAGGAGGTCATTCAAACTTACTTTTTTTCTTTTTTACTTATTTTTGCATATCAAATAGTCTCCTGCTCAGGTTACCATCCAACCTGGCACATTTTGTATAATTATACATTTTACAATATTACTTGCAGACAAATATAGAAGCAGATGCAAAGATGGATCCAGGTACATGGACAAATTTCCTGGAGATGTTGAAATGGCTGAAAAATTAACAGGAGGAGATCCTGATATATTAAGCCATGATAAATTTTCTCCAGAAGAAAAGCCAAATATATCAGCTTTATTTGGAGACAAGAAAATTCCTAAAAAGAAACGAGAACGTGAGGAAGGTCATAGAAAAAGTGATAGTAGCGAAGTTGTACGAAAAATCACACATCCACGATTTTTAAAAGAAAGTGATCATGAAGTTCGAATACGTCAACAACCTAGCAGCTTACCATCTACACCGAATAATAGTGGGTCTCCACAATATCCTTGTCATTTATGTAATTTTACTTCCTCGCGAGTAAATGTTATCATTTGTCACATAAAAAGCCACAGATCAGGAAATTCACCAACGTCAAAATCTAAAGTAAAAACTTATTCTCAATATACAAGTAGATATTCTGATGTAGATACTCCAAAAAGGAAATATACAAAGAAAGAAAAAGGTCAATCAAATAAGAATAAAAGCAGCAGTGAATCTGGCAAAAGAAAACAAATTAAACAAAATGAGAAAGTTGCTAAAAAGAAAAAGACTTCAGATCCTAAAATTCGCGATACTATATTAGCAGATTGGGAAGATGAATCAGATGAAGAACTTAGCTTGAATCAAAGCAATCCAACTGATATAGCATCTATGAATAATTCATCACCAAAAAATCAATCTGATTTTGATAAATCAGAAGAACTTAATGAAAAGAATAATACACTACCAGATGCTAGTGAAATTATTGCAGAAACTGAAAAATTACTTAAAGAAACTGAAACACTTACAACAATTAACATAACAGAAGATTCTTTATCTGATAGTACTAATACTTCAAAAAATCTGAAATCAAATCTGTTTGATAAACAATCGTCCGAATTAGAAAAAGATGTTAGAATATCTGATGTTGAGAATAATGAGTCTACTAATAAATCACAGATGGAAAAAGAAACTTTTAATATTGACAGCGAAAATAAACCTACTGCATCAAATAAAGATAAAAAATTATTATTATCTTGTTTTGATTTCCATGAAGAAGAACCATCCATACCCCCTGTAAGGAAAAAGTCTCGTGCATTTCATCAGAAAAAAGAAATAATAAAAGAATTTGAAATGAGTCAAGCTTTAAAAACAGATCAAGAAAAAGAAATTGAACATAATAAACCTGAAGATGAAGATAATAATACTAGTTCAAATGAATGTGAAAGATTAAATATACAGTCATCTGTAAGTGAGCAGAGTTTAGAAAAAAATAAAAACAATGATAAGGTTATAATTAATGATAAAGAGACAAATAATAAACTTGAACATACAAAGGAAAAAGTTAAATCTGGAAAAGAATTAGAAAAAACACAGAAATCTAATGTTAATACTTGTGAAACAGAATTAGAAATTGTGGAAATATTTGAAGTTGAAAGGATTGAAGCTGAGAATGAAAATACTACAAATGTTTCAAAAAATGTTGAGATACAAAATTCTCCTACAACAAACGTAACGTTAAATATTAATAAGAAATTAACAGAAAACAAAAATCTAGATGTACAAAATATCTCTATTGATGATGAACAAACAGACATTAAAGACGCAACTATTAAAGGAAACTCAGAAAATGTAAAACAGGAACCTTTAAAGCAAGTTGAAGAAACTTCGTCTGAGCGTTTTACAGTAGAAACAGAAGATGAAGCTATGTCTGAATCTGCTGAAACATTTCCAGAACAAAGTGAAAATTCAGATGCAGATATGCTGGATCAAGATCAAGTGCCTAATTCAAATTCTACAAAAATTTTATCAAATGACGATCAGTTAAATATTACTCCACAAGCTCGTAAGCCCAGTAGTAAATTAAGAAAATCAGAATCTATGCGTGCTAATACTAATGAAAGTGCCAGTGGTAGTGAAAGCCCAAAAATAAGGGATAATAAGAGCAATTCAAAAATATTTGAAAAATTTGAAATAGAAAGAACATCAGAATCTGATAACGAGCGTTCATATGGTCGAAGAAAACGTAAACCAAATAAAAAATATTTAGAATCTGATATATATGTACAAGATGCAGATCAAATGATATGTAAGACTGATGAAAGTCAATCTGAAAGTGAGGAAAAATCTTCTGAAAAAATAAAAATTAAATCAAAAAGAAATAAAAAATTTATAGAAAATATTAAGAAAATAAGCAAGGACATTGATCTTAAAGAAGAAAAAGAAATAGAAATTTCCTGTAATACCATACATACAACAGAAAATAATGTTAATTCTTCAAATATAGAATTAAAAGATGAATTATTTGAAAATACATCTAAAAACCAAATGTTTATAGAATTAGATACAAAACTTGCAGACAATCAAATTTCTATTGAAATTCCTAAGAAGTTACAAGTATCAACTGAGGAAAAAGTTCTACTAAAAGAATCTGATACTTCTGTCCTTGAAGATACAAAATCTGTAGTAATAGAAGATAATACTGCTAAATTTGAAGGTACAATTCTTGAATATGAGAAAACAAAAGACAATGATACTGAAAGTATATTAACTTCAAGTAATCTTTCACAAGAAGATTTAAAAGATCTAGAATCTCCTACTTCTCTTCAACCGGAACTTTCATCAGAGAAAGAAGCATCTTCTTATCAACAATTAGATACTTCAAAAACTGTTGACATGCTTCCTCCCAAAAAATCTCAAATAAAAAAGTTCGAATTATCACAAATTGATATTTCTGGTACTGATGAAACTCAAAAAATCATGATAGATCCTAAATTAAATAGTGGACAAGAACAAATGAAAAATTTAACTACTAATGAAACAATTGAAACTAGTACAGATACAGAGGCAATTAATTCTTTAAAACAGGAGAAAGATGCTCCAGAAAAACTTGAGATAGACACAAATAATGTAGAAATTACAAAAGATGCAAATCAAATAGTGGAAGAAAATAAAATTCAAGGTGGAAACACAACCATACCAATGAATCAAAAAATTCAGCATATGGAAATGGAAACATTCGAAAAAGAAGAACAAAAAACTAAACTAGAAAATTTAGAACAATTGCCTACAGACTCGTCAAGTACATTAAGTGAGCAGCAAGCTCAAAATAGAACATCTATGCAAACAAGATATAAAGGAAAATTTACACCAGATACATGTACAAAATTAAAGAAAGATAAGGAGTTATTTCCTGAAGAAAAATCAACAAATACATTCCAGGAAGCTTTCTTAAAAACTTTGCATATCGACAAGAAAAAAGGTATAGTTAATGATTCTGATACAACTGGTAAGGGAAAAAAAGGTAAGAAATTAGTAAAGAAAAAGCCTGAAGAAGAAATAGATAGAAATACATCTTCTGAGACAACTCAAAATATCACAACTGAAGATCCAAATATTCCAGAAAATTTTCCTAATCTTTCTCAAGACAACAATTCTCAAGTCACAGTTATGAGCAATTTTGAAGGTATAGAAGTAGTAGTTGATCAAAATCTTGAAATCGATGCTAAAGTGGATGATACTATTTTTCAAAATGTTGACCAACTTACATCAACAAATGAATTTAATATCATGTCTAAATCATTGATACAATCACCTACTGAAGACACTACTAAATCTATCAATATAGATGTGCAAAAGTTAGATGAATCTTCAAGATCATTAACTTCTACACCTTCCCCATCATCAGACATTAATGTACCAGTAAAAAAACGTGAAATGCCACGAATAATTGAAAATGTAACATTGACCGAACCTATGCAAATTTTAAAGTCAAAATTATTAGACAAATTACCACAGAAAGGGGTAAAACATAAGTTAGAAACCGATGGTACAAAAAGGTGTGACCAAAAGGGTGGTCCAAAAACGAAAATAATGAAAATTGAATCTGCATCTTCAAATACCAAACTGAAAACTGGTTCAAAGGTTACATCTCCACATTTGTCTTTAACTAAAAAGTTACAAGTTTTAAAAGCTGAAGAAGCAGAAACAGCTGCTATGTTAGAGGCACAAAATGAACAGTTAAATGTAAAAACTTCGAAAACTCCAACTGCAACTACTACAACTGAAAAATATATTCAACAAAGTTCACAAAGCTTGGCAGATATGGAACTAGATATAAATTCAATGCCATTTGTTTTAAGTGAAGATGTTTTAACTCCGGAAAGCATTGAACAAATGCCTGTTGTTATATCTTCTATTATACCTGCATCTAGCACAATTCCAACACTATCTTTTACGCCAACTACGCAAATAGTATCTCCCACTCAAAGTCAGTTCAAATTGAATGAAACTACAAATGAAATGTCACCTTCAAAGAAAAAGAGTGGTACTCCAGCAATTTTGAAAAACAAAACTAAAGCAAAACCTACAATTACAAGTATAAAAACGCTAGTACCACCACTTACAGGTGGTGTGAAAGGTATAAAATTTCAAAATACACCAACAACAAACAAAGTGCCACCTCTTTTAACACAGAAGAGTACATCAGGAAAATATTTAGTAGTACAAACATCTGGAGGTCAACAATTGCGATATGGTGTTCAAGGAAAAACTGGTGTGCAACAAAAAATTGCTATACCTGGTAAAAGTACTGGAAATGCCCAAGTTGTTCATCAAGCTAGTAAAGTAGTTATATTAACATCAGCACAATCAGGCCAAACTAAAATGCTGCCTTTAAATATTTCTAAAACATTAAGTGGCAAGGTTCAAAGAATTATGACAGGTAAAGGTCAAGTGTATTGTCCTATCAGTCCTCAAGGTATTATAAATTCAAAAACACTCATTGCTCCGAAAGGAGATGGTGTTTCAGCAACAACATCTAAGCTTCCTGCTGGACATAAGATTATTAACACACAAGGTATAATAGCTTCAAAAGTTCTAACTCCTATCTCAGGAGCAATTGGAAAGACTGCTTTACTGGGGACATTATCTCAAGGAATTTTCACGAAAGGTGGAATTTATACGCCGATAAGTGCTACTTTAGGCGGGAAAACTATCATTGGATCAAAAGCCTTGGTTACAAAAGGTACAACCATTTTATCTTCACAGAATTTAGGTACTTCTAAAGCTATTTTGACCCCCATATCTCAAGCTATTTCTGGCAAAACAATTTTAAGCACTCAAGGTATAGTAAGCAGTAAGGCAACAGTTTTGACACCAATAACAGGACAGCAAGTAAAAGCTATTGCAGCAAAAAGTCCATCCAAAGGAAATAAAGTACAATACCAATCAGCACAACAAAAAGTACAGCTTCCTATGTTACAAAAATCGCAAAAAGTTCCAATGTCTGCTACTTCACAAGGAAGGTCTGGTCAAATAAAAACTGGTGGCAGCAGTACAGTAGTATTGCAAAATACCATTCCTGCACAAAAGACTGTGCAACAAGGAAAGAAAGTAATTAAACAGACAGTTGTACAGCAAGGTTCTACTATTCAAAATATTGTATCTCAAAGTAACCAACAGACAATAGGTATAAGTCCACAAATTCAACAGAAAGGAAAATCTGTATCTACATCAACTATACAAAAAGTTATTATACCTCGAAGTAATCGACAGCAAAAAACACAACAAAAAATAGTTGTTCAAAAAGTACAAGAACCTGCAATTACGACTGTACAAAATATTCAATCAAAACAAACGGTCTCAGTACCATTAACTACTGTACCAAATGTATCTAAAACAACAATTCAACAAAAACAGGCAGCTAGTACTACTGCAACTACAAGAATTAGTACAAAAGGCCAATCAGTAAATAAGACTACTACACAACAGCAGAAGAATTTGTTGAACATTGCAATGAATTCAGTAACTACGACTAATGTGAATACAAATGTTTCTACGTCTTTGTCTCTTCCACCATTAGAATCTACTGAATCTGAGAGGAAATCAAAAATAGAAAATGTACTTGTTGAATCTGTTCAAAAGGACCAACCTAAACTAGAAAATTTCAATGTTGAGAAAGGTAACGAAATAGAAAAAATAGAAGAACCGAAAATAACAACACAACCACAAATAATGGCTTTGCCAACAGAAAGTACTGATGGAACACAAACTTATGTTTTGGTAACTATTGATGAACAAGGACAAATACAACCTCTTGATAATAATACTCTTATGTCACTAGAAGGTACTACGCAAAATCCAGATGGCACAAGAACATTATATATAGATCCTAGTTCATTAGGTGAAGCAGGCACATTAGATAACATTGTTCTTCAATTTGATAATGCTGTATTACCAAATATACAAACCAGTGCTACAGAAACTACTCAAACAATTATATCAGAAAGTCTTCCTACTTCAGAAGTAATACACACATCGAATCAAGATATTTTAGCAGCTGCTTTGGCAAATACAGATTTTCAACAAGAGATCAATTTAACAGAAAATCCGGCAGGAAACGTAATGACCACTGGTTTGACTCAAACAAGTTTAATTAATCAGACTATCTTGCAGTCAACTATCGTACCTCCTACAGAACCAATATCTTCTCCTTGTGTGCTTGAAACTTCATTGACTTTAAATCAACCCATAATGACGCCTTTAGAAGTGCCTAGTAATTTGCCAATACAATCAGAGTCAACTCCAACTTCTGCTGTGACAACCATCCCATCTTCTCTTGAATTACCAATAACAATTACAAGCCCTAATATTTCATATATTTCGACGGGAGAAGCACAAATACAAATTCCTGGTAATTCTATGCCAGATATTGGAGAAATCATGGAAAATCCAAGTACAGCAGAGATCGCTCGAGCAGAAATCCCCGCAAGTACTCAATATTTAGTATTACCAAACTTAGAAGATAATATTGCTGTAGGAACTTCAAGTGAACAGAGTAATACTATTTCAATGCCTAGTGTTTCATATTCAGTTTCAATACCAAATAATATAGTTTTACAAACTTCACAAGTTCAAACTACTCCTTCAATGCCAATAATAGATGATACCTATACTGAAAATGTGCAATTTGCTTCAACTATAGAAGCATCAATGGCACCAGAACAGACTTTTGTAGATGTACCTGTTTCTGAAATGCTTGTTTCAAAACCAGTTGTTTCCAAGAAAAACGTAAAATCGCAAGATACTACTGTAACATCAGAAATGGTAGTATCTCATAATGTTTCTACATCTTCCCAAGAATCTATCGTATCAACAAATGAATCTCCTTTATTAAGTGAAGAACAAGATACCACAATACCATTGCAAGAAGTATACTCTTCTCAAGAAATTTCTATTAAGTCAGAAGAGATGCTCTTGGGGCAAACAGTTACTAAGGAAGAGAATAATTCAAATGTGGGAATTAGTAGCCAAAGTGAAGAAATTAGTAATAATGATAATATAGTACATGTACAAATTATGGAGCAACCGGATGATGCAATGACAAATAGTATGTCATTAATGGATGATAATACTTTAGTTACTTCTGAATCCAATGCAAAAATTTCGTCTGGAGAACATGCGAATTTTGAAGTTTCAAATTCAAATGAAATAGATACAAATAGGTCACAAGAAACACAGAATATAAAAAAGTTTAAAGAATTAAGTTTTAATGAACAATCTGCTAATAAAGTCCATTCTCCCACATGTGAAAAACAAGCAGCAACATCCAATGAAGTAGAAGTTGCTCAAGAAGGGGCACAAATCCTACCAGCAGAGTCACTAAACCGTTTAGATGAACATAGTATGGATATAGATGAGGTTATTGAATCTAAAATTTATGCTGCAAATACAATGAAAGAATCTGAAGATTCTCAAAGAGATGAACCATCATCTCAAGGTGAATCAGATTTGATTCAAAGAAATTTAGAATTACATTTTGGTGAAACAAATGCAGAGGCTAGTCATGAAATACCATCACAATCATATGAACAGTTTGGAATAGCAATGACTACTGATTCCACTGATTTACCTAGTCAATCTGCTACAAAGTCTGAAAATTCAAAAGAACCATCACAATCAATAACATATGAACCTATGGAAACAGATGAAGAAGCTGTTGTAACAGAACCACCAACACAATCATTTGAACATTCAAAGATAAATGAAGCTTCTCAATCATATGAAGCATCTGCAGAAGCAAGTACAAATGCGCCTACCCAATCTTTTAATGAATTAATGCAAAGTCAAGAAGAAAGATCAACTATTGATGATACAATTGATGATCAGACGTTCCCAACACAGAGTTACGAAGTTGGTAAAGCAGAAAATATTCCAGAAAATTTAGAAACGGATGCAGAAATTAGTCAGGAAGGAAATATGCCATCTCAATCTAATGATATTGGTACAGATGGGATTGGTACATCCTCAGTTTCTACAAATAATTCTGGACTTAATGAAGATGAAACTGCAAGTTCATCCTATGTTCCAGAAACGCCTGAGAATCAAGAAAGAGATCCAGATCAAGAAAGTGCAATAAGTACATCATCTTGTGAAATTCCACCTTGTGCTGAGTTGAATATTGCATCATCTAGTGCAGAGCATACAAGTATCCATGACAATGGAGTACCTGAAATACCTACATCTTCATATAATTTGAATCCAGACATTACTTCAACTCATGTAGATTCTGTACCAACCTCTAGTTATGAAGAGCAAAATGTGTCAACTTCTTATGAAGTTCCAATCTCAATGCCAGGCCTAGAGGAAACATCCTCTCAGAATTTTGTTACAGAAAGTACAGATCATAGAAATGAACCATCTAGTTATTATACTCATCACCAGGAAGTAACAGCAAGCTATTATGAATCTGTAGGGCAAGAAACAAATTCGAGATTGGTTGAAGATCCACAAGAGGAAGTTACTCCTAGCTATTATGACAGTAATCCACAAGAAGCAAGTCAAAGTTATTTTAATCCAGAAGAGGCCACACCAAGTTATTCCAGTCATAACGTATCTCCCAGTTATTATGATCACAGACCAGAAAGTGAAGCAAGTCAGAGCTACTATTCTGCAGATGACATAGAAAAATCAGAGCAGTCTTCCTCACAAAATATTGAGGCATCACAAAGTTTCTATCAAGAACAATCTGATGAATTAAAATTAACTCAACAAGGAGAAGCTACACCAACATATACAGAAAGATATCCAGTTGATTACACATTGGAGAATTCACCAATAGACAGGCACGATCTTGTAGAAAGTTCTGTACCAGCCACTAGGCCTACAGAGAGGTAATATATTATGATGAGAAGTAGCATTGTGCTATAAAAAGAGTCCTTGTTTTTATAGACTAATGGACATTACAGCCATTGATAGATAAATTCGTCTATTTTCAAATGTAAATATAATATTAAGATGATAAATAACTAAATATAAGTTAAAATTAGATTCTTATACTATAATTTATAACTATATATATACATATATATGTATGTATATGTATATATATACATACATACATACATACATACATACATACATGCATGCATACACGTTATCACAAATGCGCAATGTTTATGTACATCTGTGCATAAATATGTATGTATATATGTGTATATATTAATTATATATATTCGTACATAGAATTTGATAAGTGAGCAATGTAATTACAGAGGAAAACTATGGTTTTGTTACAAAAATATTATCTTATACATATATCCATCTTATTTAATATACTGAAAAAATATAAACATTTCATTATATTGAATTAGATTATCATTCATAACTTCTTTCTCCTTTCTTTTAGCTAGATACAATACTTTATCATCTATTAAATTGATTATATGTTTTCAAATACAATATATATGCAATGTGTATATTGTAAAATTTTGTAAACTGTCATTGGGATAGTAGTAACAACTGTTAATTATTGCTAGTTTTGCAATAAAACTTAATAGCTACACTATATGGACAAATACAAAATGATTGTAAAATATTTGTATATTATCGTGGATTCTAATGGAGAATAATCAGAATTAAATAAGAATCGGAAAAATAATTCAATGAAACTTTACTACTACTCCATAATGACAAGTCGTAATGAACGTATAAGAACTAAATGCACAATATACCTTCAATAAGTACCAGTAATGTACGTCTCAAGATATTTGTAAAATTCAAATAGAAAGTTTCTTGGATTATCCTTTAAAGACTTAATTTTTCAAATAAGTTTTTCATTCTTCTTTTTCACTACTTATGAATCTATTTACTGGCAGGAAAGTCTTTATGTATAATCAGAAGTGTAGATAATTAAGAGAATCAAGAATTGAATTATTACACATACATTGTTTATTTGTAGGTAATAGTTTACATTTATGAGAAATAAAGAAGCCTATTATTTGAATTATAATAATGTATAATCCGTGTGCTGAAGTGTAAAGAATAAAAGAATTTAATAGGAGATCTGTCATGTTTGAAATGAGTTAATATTTACAGGGGAGTAATTTAAAAATAAATTAATAGAAATAAACGATTTAATGTAAACAAGATCATTTTATTCCTGTGAAATATTTACAATTACATTTTATATGTAAACAAATTTTTACACATGCGTATTAATATACATGAATATTTTTAATAGTTTTAACATGTTTTAATAGTTTTTCTAATAATTTAGAACAAATAATTCTTTTTGAAGAATGATGTAACCCTCAAACAAGACAGATTTCCCAACATATTCTAATATAAAAACGGTTATATTATATTCTTTATAAACTCATGTTATCAAAAAGAAATTTGTTTTTATTTTTCGCGGCGTTTTCAATCGTGATCACGCATGTATATATTATGTTACTGTTACGGGAAGAAAGTTATTGATTATGATATATCGGATTTGATGGAAGAGAAATTAAGCTAGAGAAATTTTCGAAAGTGGACTGAATTGTTAATATTCTTTGATTGCTTCTTGAATTCAATCAATATATACATAAATACACATGTACATATATTTTTCAAAGCAATTATATTATGAAAGTTTCTATACCTATAAATAGTATGTAATACTGTGAAATGGGGAAAATATAATTACATTTTCTATTAAAATTTTCTGGTACAATCGTAAGTTGGGATATAATTGCTTCATTGAAGTAATCAAATTTAAGTGACATAAAGTGATATTGATTAAAATAGCATTAATGCGTTGTTATATGGATAACAATTTGATATTTTCATCACTAACAATATTATCTTTTTATTTCTACAGTGTGCACCACATACACGATTGTAATTAAGAGATAAAATAAATACATAAATATTTACGTAACAAATTATATATACAATAAATGTTTTTGTTGTTTTATTATTTGGACATGCCCATTACAATAAATTTTTGCCTGTAAAAAAATATATTTACTATTTTATTTAATATATTTTCATAAAGAAACTAGTAAGCAATATTTTTATTGTACTTTAAACTGCAATTTACGAAAATTGTTGACATATATATAATTTACATGTATAGTTCACACATATTATGCAGTAAAAATTTTTTTTTATTGTGATCATATGACATGTTAATTATTAAACATTTTTGTTATAAACATATAAAAAGTACTAGTATATATTTGTTATTATCAACAAAGATTTATTACCTAAAATAATCCCAAAATACAATAAATTATGTTACATTTATAGATGTATGGTATAGATTATATACAATATAGTAATATTTGCAATAGTTATGAAGGAACACAGTCTTTACAATCATTATCTCAATTGATTTAGTTTTATTTTCGCCAGTATTGTGCAAACTTGTGTAATTGTTCCACTAATACTGCCATTACAGCTGTTACTGATAAGTCCAAAAGATTATGTACATAATGCACTGCTTCTTCGTCGCTCAAATCCAATCGTAGTTTATCTTGAACTTTTTTAACAGCTTTATCTGGTTCTAAAGCTATGTCTGGTACACTAGCATCAACCATTAACGAAAACAAATTTAGAATTAAATTTGCATGTCTGCGCAAATGTAGAAATGCAGTGTAACATTGTTTTCGAAATTCATGATAATGTTCCGAACCTACGCCCCCCATAGCTTCAACCATCTCTTTACTCAATTTCATTGGTGGTGGTAAAGGCTTTGGATCTCGACCCAAAATATAGCCGAAATCTATATGAAAGAGTTTACCTAAAATATAAATGTTATTCGGTTTTATGAAATGCTTATAATTATATATATGTTTATTGATTTCACAGCTTATATAACTAAGAAATTTATACCAGAAATTACCTGACGTTGTTAAGAGTAAATTATCCAAATGTCGATCACCAACACCAAGTACATATGTGATAATACAGTAACCGGCTGAAATTTTATGATTTTATATAATTCAATTTAATATAAATTATTTCGGGAAGACAAAATTCTTACCACAACTTCGAACATAAGTATCCATAACTTCAGATACAACACCATAAGGGCCATTTTCGGATGGATGATGTTTTCGGAAAAAGCTTAATATGGAACCTTCACTAGCTAGAACTTCTGCAACTGTTGTAGATTCAATAAATTGTAAAAAACCATGTCTAGTACTTGTTGCAAGTACCCTAAAAATAAAGTAATTCATATTTTAAATAACGTTATATGTTGACAGATTGTTCTAAGAACTTTTACCTGTAAGGAGTAAGTTTTAAATCCAAATTTTCTCTTCTTAATAGTTTATCCATAAGTGCAATTGTTTGTAAAATTAATTGATCTTGTCTAAGGTCATCGCCATGTTTAAAAATCGCAATGTATTCGCTGTTTTCCGTTGTTAAAAATGTTAATTTAGAAGGCATAAGAGCTGATTTAAAAAGACTGGCTCTAAAAGATAACTTACATTACTTAAATATATCATATACCATTATTATGTAGAAAGAATTGCACATACTTTTCAGGTATAATTCCCTTGATACAAATTTCTGGATCCAAGGGAAAAGGTATTGGTTCAAAATTGGAAAAATTTATTTTAAATGCTGGATCCGGATCTGCCAATAACATCCTGAGCCGGTCAGTTTTCTTTTTACGATTTCCGCTTTCTCGTGCAACTGCTTTTACCAATGCTACTAATTGATCAATAAACATTTTTTGACGTAAAAGAAATGCTCTTCTTTTTTGCCAAACAGCATTTCCTTGTGCTAGCATCATTGAAAACATTGACATTACAGTATTATACATTTCTTTAACACGAGTATCTTGTTTTGCACTTATGGATGGATCACTTTGATCTTCACATTCAATAGAGAGATACCAATAAAAGTAATTGGCCAGTGTAGTATTTTGGCATGCACGAGTAATCAGAAAAGATGCTAAATCCATAAGAGAATCTTGACTTGCTGAGAAATGTCCACTTTCAGATTCACTGGACTGTAAATCATGTATAACTATTCGTAACAAATTAGAGAAATTCAATGTTTATACTATAAAATTACTTACCGTTGTTACAGCTGTAGATGTAGAATCATTAATTTGTACTTCTCTATCTAATCTTTCAACTTTTTCAGATTCCTTTTCTTTTATTAATGTTTGATGTGCCCTTTTGATGCTTTCAAAATCTTCATACTTCAAGGCTTGTACTAATTGCAACAAGTACAACATTAAGTCATCATCAGGCGCTTGATTAAGTCGAGTAATAGCATATCTTCTAACAGCTGGATGTGTAAATGCTGGGCCAAGTAACTCTAATGCATCTTCAGGATCAGGTGGTGCCCATAATGCTAACATTTCTAATGCTTGTCGTTCTTCTCCAGCAACTTTCCAATTTACACATTTCACGAATTTTGTTAAAGCCTTCTTTTGATTTGACAAATAAAATCTATATTTCCAAATAAGATCTTGTTCTTCCGTAGAAAGAGCCGTTGTTGGCGGATAACTTAATATTATGTTTAAAGCATCACGAACATTTGAAGTTGGTTTTAATTCTCGAGTATGGCCACCGCTTCGTAAACTTCGAGCCAATTTATGATGTTTTGCTTCCACAAGATTTTCCTAACAATAAAAATATATGAATGAATATAAGAATTATACATATACTACATATAGATATATATAAGATAATTATTTAAGCGTAAATCAGATAATGAGAACTAACTATTGTATATTTTGTATAAAAGTTTGTAATTATACTTACTTGCAAAATTTCATAATCGGGCAAAGTTACAACATCTGGTTGTGATCTGTGTTGAACAACTTCATCCCCATCTTTTTCGTAATACACTATAGAGTACTATAAATATATATAAAATATTTAAAATATTTAGGTTAATAATAAAATTTATAATAAAATTATAGATAATAATTATATAATAGCCTACAGCACTTAAATTTGAAGTTTTTCATACCGGTATTCCATCCATAGTAATTTCAGGAAACTCAATCATTAAGTACAAGTATTCAGATGCTCTTTTCTCGCTTTCATTAATTAACTCAATTTCTCTAAATGTTAGTCGGTCCAGCCAGTCAACTTTATTCATTTGACCATTCCTGTGCTTTTTGACAAGTTTTGCTAATCGTTGCATTTGTTCTTTCCCATGATCTCTAGTTTTTCCTGGTGTACTAGTTAGTACACTACCATCTGCTTCTACTCCAGGCCACACTCTAAGGTCTAGCATTCCTTGACGAAACACTCCATGTTTTCCAAATAAAGATATTGTTGTACCACCAACTGGTAATTTTCTACCAGGTCCAGCACAGTCATATAAACTTATACATAATTGAGCATCTCGTGGTAAATCAGAATAAGAAATAGGTAGAGTTACCCATTGATTCCAACTAAAAAAATTCATATATATATTACACGTATTTTAGAAAAATACTGCCACCATACCTCCAAAACAATAATACGTACTTCCAACGTGATGTGAAATGTTTATATGATGTATGAACGGGTAAAGCAAGTGGTCTACCACCAGCCCACACCTGTAAAGAAGCCGCTAAATCTCCACGTCCTCCATTGGTTCCATATAAACCAGAGTATTTCAACATAGGGTCTATAAGCAATTTATCATATTCTGGTCGTTGTCTTTTTCCTTCTAATGTTCCTCTATGAAAAGGAAAATGTACTATATTAGAATAATTTACATTAAAATTGATATGTATTCATATGGCATTTTAATTAAAAGATCCAGATAATCTGCAATGAAATATTTGATTGTCTGTACTACATTTAAATTAGAATTTGTAATCGGATTATTTTATATTTTATGGTACTACCAGTAGTCCACCTGTTTTTATCAGGGAGATACATTATGGAATATTTATTATGGTAACCTGATAGCAGCTGATACTGACACTTATTACATTTCACACTTACAATTAAATCTTACATTTTAATTTGTATTTTCATGTCTAATGAAGAACTATACACGTAGAAAAACTTATCATTAATATCTTGCATCATTTTATGAAATTACAAAGATAACATATTTCTCTACTTCACATTTTCCATCATTCTGCAGCGTTTATTGTGCTTAGTACATTGATATATATACCATACTGCATGAAGGAATATTGCTATCATAGGGATGTAGATATATATATGTACATACATATATAGGTATAAATATTTCCTAATAGAGTCATCTATAGTATTTTTAGTAATATAAAAAGTTATGGTAACAGATGTTACAATTTTTATATTATCGATTGTTAATCAAAAAGTTATATCATAACTTTCATGCTTTCGTTTATAAGTAGGCAACTTACCATTTGTAAACAAAGTTATAGCATCGCACAAAATCTGTATAAATAGTGTATAAAATACATAATTTATATCTTAAAGCGTACCTTTTAATTTTACTTCTAATCTTGTTGTAAATATACTAACAATAAAGATTTGTCTTATTTTATCAAATATTAAAGATATTATACAAGTATTATTAAATAAAGATATTAGAAAATATATTTTTATTATAGTATTATAATATCTAATATTTTACTATTTCTTTCTATTATCATTTTTTATTGTTATTTATTTCACCATCAATACATGACATGTTTTTGTGAATGTTTCTTATTTTTCCAGTCTTGTTGTACTTTGACAGATAAATAAATCATAAAACATAATATTTTAATATAAATATTTATTATTGAAATACATATAGCTTGAATGAAAAGTAAGTAGTTATTTTATTCCTGTTTTTATATTACTATGAATTAAAAAAATTTTAATAAAAGCAAAAGCTGGGAGGGAATTCTTCTCTGGCAAAAGCAATCATAGGGACATTTCACATTTTTATTGGCAATACCCATTTTACTGAACTATATTTCATTCTAGGAATATTCTTCAATCGTCATTCCCATTTCTAACCAATTATTACGAGTTCTCGTCTTTCGTTTTCTTCTGGAAAAGTCAGGCGTGTACTTAACTATCATTTTTTGTCACAGTATTTTACTACTATAGTAATTGAAGAAAAATGTTTGGATCAGGGGCTGCTCCGATCGTAGTATTGAGTATGTAAAACAATTACGATTTTGATTTTCATTTATTTCAATAGTGAGATTAAAAAAAATTTATTTCGTTATGTCGTGTGCTTTGATTATTGCAGGTCAAAATACGAAAAGGGATACCGGTCGAAAAGTTCAGAGAGAAAATATACAAGCTGGAAAGGTGAGTCTGTATGATGCATAATTTACGTACATATTTGCCTTTTAAGGCCTTCATTAAATATCTGTACTCCCACGTGTATGTTCTATATGAATAACTTACAAAAAATAAAAATGCTACGTAATAATATAAAATGTAGTATTTATAACATTTATGGGAAGTAACGTCGGAGTAAAATTTATATATCAAATATTAAATAAATGTCTTTAGAATTGAGAATGAATGTGAATAATTCTACATTATTTACGTATTTAGGTGTTTTTTAAAATAAATTTAAATAAATTTAGTTTTACATTTAACATGAATCTACGAATTTTTAAATGTTGTATCTTTTTATAAAGGCCATTGCAGATGTTATTCGAACATGTTTGGGACCACAAGCAATGTTAAAAATGTTGATGGATCCAATGGGAGGTATAGTTATGACCAATGATGGAAATGCTATATTACGAGAAATAACGGTACAACATCCAGCTGGAAAATCTATGATAGAAATAGCTAGAACTCAAGATGAAGAAGTTGGTGATGGTACTACATCGGTTATTGTATTGGCAGGGGAAATTTTAGCTACTGCTGAACCTTTTCTTGAGCAAAATATGCATCCTACAATTATAATAAGAGCATTTCGCCAGGCTTTGGAAGATATGGTGGCCATTCTCAATGAACAAGTCAGCATAGATCTGGATTGCAACAATAGAAGCAAATTGATTCAGGTCATTAATTCCTGTGTGGGTACTAAATTTATTGGACGTTGGTGTGAATTAGCATGTCAAATTGCTTTAGATGCAGTTTATACTGTAATGCTTGAAGAGAATGGTAGAAAAGAAATAGATATAAAGCGTTATGCAAAGGTGGAAAAAATTCCTGGTGGCACTATTGAGGATAGCACTGTTCTTAAGGGAGTAATGTTCAATAAGGATGTTACTCATCCAAAAATGAAAAGATATATTAAGAATCCAAGAATAGTTCTATTGGATTGTTCCTTAGAATACAAAAAAGGAGAATCTCAAACTAATATAGAAATAATGAAAGATACAGATTTTACCAGGATTTTAGAATTGGAAGAGGAGTTTGTTAAGAAAATGTGTGAAGATATTATATCTGTAAAACCAGATGTAATAATCACTGAAAAAGGAGTGTCAGATTTAGCACAACATTATCTTGTCAAAGCTGGAATTTCTGCTATCCGTAGATTGAGGAAAAGTGATATTAACAGAATTGCAAGAGCTTGTGGTGCAACTGTTGTTAATCGTACAGAAGAATTACGAGAGGAAGATGTTGGCACTAGAGCTGGTCTTTTTGAAATTAAAAAACTTGGGGATGAATACTTTTGCTTTATTACAGAATGTAAAGATCCTAAAGCATGCACTATAATTTTGAGAGGTGCCAGTAAAGATGTGTTAAATGAAACTGAAAGAAACTTACAAGATGCTCTTCATGTTGCAAGAAATCTTCTTATTGAACCTAAATTAGTACCAGGTAATATTTATTATTAAAATAGCATAATAACGCGCATTTAAAATATGTATTATTATATTGTATTTGTATTCTTATATATAAAGGTGGAGGAGCTGTGGAAATGGCGGTATCAAGGCTTCTAACAGAAAAAGCAGCAAGACTTGCAGGTGTAGAGCAATGGCCTTATAAAGCAGTGGCACAAGCATTAGAAATAATTCCAAGAACGCTTGCACAAAATTGTGGAGCAAATACTATCAGAACCTTGACTGCATTACGGGCAAAACATGCCACTGAAGGAATGACATGGGGTATTGATGGAGAAACTGGTCAATTGGTAGATATGAAAGAACGTGGAATTTGGGAGCCTCTATCTGTGAAACTGCAAACATATAAAACAGCTATTGAAACTGCTATTTTGCTGTTAAGAATTGATGATATTGTATCAGGAAGCAAGAAGAAGAAATCAGACAACGAGCCTGGTCAACCTGCACAAGTTTCAGAAGAATCTATGAAAGATTAAAAACACTGAATTTATATTGCACTTGCAAAGCTTTTATTTGTTAACATTTCATAATTCATACTCATGATAATTTTATTAAAACTTGATTCATGTTTATGAGAAGCATTATTTGCCTGTCTGTATGCATTTTCATAATAATAAAAATACTTTAAAATATTAAAAATTGATGCAAATATTATATCTATTTATATATTGTTTTCAGTAGTTTATTTCCCTATCGGTATCAACGATGTTTTATAAACTGTCTCAGTGCATGTTTAATATATAGCAAAATAATAATATAATACTGCTTAAATATGTTCTGAATCTTTATGTACCTACCACTTCCACATTTGCATTATAATACTCGTTATTATCTTCAATTCCACCAAATGGATATATATTTTTATTCAAAATATTGATGTTTATAAATTTTTAATTATTCTTAAGTTTTATGTTTATACATCAGTTTTATGTTTCAAATAGTTTGAACTATTCTCATTACTTCAAATATTGAATAAAATGTTCATTGAGAATTGCTGTAGAAGATCGTAGGTATTTTGTTATCAATTTTTATCATTTACTTGATTTGTTACAAACGATCAAATCATTGTAAATATAATTCTTTACAAATCATAAGTTACAGGTATTTAAAAAAACTGGCAAGATATAGCCAGTTTCCTATCTCATTCCTCATAGTCTTTTTAAAGAAAGGTAACATTAATTTATAATCTTTAATGATAGGTAATTAATAATAATCAATGAGATGTAAATCGAACAGTTGATATAGTGTACATTTTAGATTCTAAAAAATGAGAAGTTCAAAGAGATTGTAATACATTTTGAGGAAGGTGGCGTTTCACGCGATACAGGTATATTGATTGTGTGTGTAGGGTGGCCGGCATGAGTAAAGGCCGACGAATGGGACACAATTTTCGTAACGGCTCTTTGCGAAACTTAAAACTGTTCGGGTAGACTGAACGATGAGCATGAATGTGAGATGATGCCAGGCACGTCTCGCAAATTGGGAACTTCGAACGGTGGTAAAAACCGACTTCCTTTCAATTGTTTTTAATCTTTCTACACAATATCGATGTCGATGTTTCTGTCAAGGCTGGCAGATGTTTAATATATCTTCGCGATTCGATACGATCAAGAGATGCAAAGTGTATCAACAACATTTTTAATGCACGATTATTCTGATCTTAATGAAAATACATCCACGTGGCTACGTGTGTACGGAAGTGAATTTCATATCTGTTTACTACTGGATTGACAGGTGTCTATGTTCTGTTAGTTTTGAACGACGACTATTAATAAATAATTATTATTGTATAGCATTACACATTGATTTTAAAAGATTAAAGAACATTCATTATATTAATTTTGTTCTATTTATATTGATAGATATTTGTAAATAATGTTGCTTAAAATAAGTTGTTCATGTAGAAATAAAACGTTTATTTTGTAAACTTTCCTATTTTGTTATATACACATATATACATATAGATATCTTTTGAATAATATTATGTTTGTGAGAAAACTTATTTTCTCTTAGTTGATAATTTTACTTTAGTATCTATCAAGTTCTTTTTATTTTGTTGACAGAATACATATAATTTCTGTATTGGTAAAGTGATATATATATATAAGCAAAGTATATACCTTTTACATGTAAAAATCTTTATTTATTAAATAGGCCCTGAGTGGGACACTTTAATGGAGGTTCACCATGAACCAATTGAAAAAAACTATAAGTTACTGGAAGAAATTGGAAAGTAAGTAATCATACAAAGTACAGTTTGCATTTATAATAAATATATAAAATTACAAATTAACATATTTATAATTTACAGAGGACAATTTGCAATAGTACGGAAATGTATGGAAATAAAGACTGGAGAGTTTTATGCTGCCAAAATTATGAGAAAAAGACGAGTTGCCAGAGGTGTGGCAGCTGAAGATATTGGTAGATATTTTTGCATATTTGATAATATTTTTTTGTGTAAATAATTGTTGAATTTTTGTTTTAGCCCGAGAAGCAGGTTTATTAGCACGACTAAGACATCCAAATATTGTTTCATTGCACAAAGTTGTTGACACAGGCACAACAGTTGTTTTACTTTTAGAATTAATTTCAGGAGGAGAACTTTTTCATTGGGTACCATCTGGTGAATTAGAAGCTGCACATGTGGTTTGTAATTTTTTTTTAGTAAATGTAATTTAAAATAACTAATATAAAACAAATACTCAACAATGTAAATTTGTATAGGTTCGTCAAGTTTTAATGGCTCTTAGTCATTTACATTCTCATCAAGTTGCTCATTTAGATATCAAACCTGAAAATATCCTGTTATCAACTCCACCGCCAATGCCAAATATAAAATTAATAGGTAAGTTATTACATTAAGGTTTACATGTGAATGTATTGTTTAAAACATGTAACAAAAATTTGTGTATTTCAATTTACAGATCTAGGTCTTTCACATCGATTAGTACCTGGATCTGAACACAGAGCATTATTTGGTACACCTGAGTTTGTTGCTCCTGAAATTGTAAATTATGAACCACTCAGTTTGGGAACTGATCTTTGGGCAGTTGGTGTTTTAACATATATTCTCTTAAGTGGTGCATCACCATTTCTAGGTGAAGATAAACAAGAAACTTATGCGAATGTTGCTGCTTGTCAATATCAGTTTGACAATGAATATTTCAGTACAGTATCTGAAATTGCCAAAGATTTCATACGATCCTTGTTGATCAAGGATCCAAAGTAAGTATGAGAAATTTAGAAGCAGTGTTAGAAAGTTTAATTTTAAGATATATATAATGATTTAAAATGGAATGAAATAACAATGAAAAATTTGATTTTCAGAGAAAGAGGAACCGCAGAATCGTGCCTTAAACATCCTTGGATCCTCACGGTCTGTTCCTGAAAGCAATATTATAATTTCCTTTGTAATTGCCAGAGCTGACTATCATTTTTATTTTCTATCATTCATATTATTTTTTGATTTCTCATGAAATAATGTTTATTTATGTACATCGCATAACAAATGTTAGTAGCATTTGTACAGTTACATACCAATTATACATCATGCATATACATTATTTCTCACAGAATATACATAAGCTAAATGTAACAAATTTTTTTATTGAATATATGTATCTTAATTATTATGTTTTAGAAAATATAATTTTTTTACATAGTACTATATAATATAAAAATGTTATTCATGTTGATAATTCATTTTTAAGGAAACGTTTTTATTGGCATTTGTATATAAATATATGACTTCGTAATTGTATATTGTAATGTAATTGATCATAAAACACGATATGTACATAAAATAATATAGTATTGAATAGTTGTGTTTGTTTGTTTGTTTTTCTGTAGGAATCAGAAGCCTCTCAAGGTCTTGGTGGAGCAATGATTAGTGCAGTTAAACGAGGCTGTGTTGAGGCTGTGTCTCAGTTACTATTGCAAGGAGCACCATTGAATGTGAAAGATTCTGTAAGATTTTTTTCGCTATATACGTCCAAATTTAATATAAATAAAGTGTGAATAATTTTGTTTTTTAAACAGAAAGAAGATACGCTTTTACATATAGCTTGTGAAGCAGGGGATGAAGGAATGGTAACTTTTTTAATAGAGAATGGAATAGACTTGGATACACCGAACAAGAAAGGCTTAACACCACTACATGTGGCTGCTAGATATGGTTTCATTAATCTTGTTAGACATTTGTGCCTTGCTGGTTGTGATGTTGATAAAACAAATCGTGGAATTAGAGCGGATGTGACAGCAATCAAATATGGACATCCAGATATTGCATCATTGTTGGATAAGCTTCGAAATGTATGTTATTAAAATGGTCTATTTTTGTTATATTTGGTATTACATTAATGTACTTATTTAAAATTATAGCCCATTCAACGTGAAAATTATATTAAACAGTTACAACCAACACACAGACCAATAGATCGTTTACACATAAGACTTTTAGGACATTGTGCGTCAGGAAAATCATCTTTAATAAATTCTTTAAAATCGGGTATTTTTAGTTTTGGATTTTTTAGAAGATCAAGAAGTCAGAATTATACTACAAAGGTATTTATTTTTAATACTTTAAATATAAAATAAAGGTATATATTATATTTATTTGGCACGTTGAGAGCAAAAATTATTTTTACTAAAACTAATTTTATAGAGGGAACCAAGTATTGAATTAGATGTAACTAGTAAGCATGGCTCACTTAGTTTTGAGTACAGTGACAGTGAATATGAAGGTACACAAGGAGTAGAATGGAGTCGCGGTAATGTAGGTAAGGAACATAACTTTAAATATTCTTATTTATGATTATATGAAATTACATATATTTATAAATTTATTAATTAATAAGGTGGTGAATGTATCTTTTGGGAGTTATGCGGTCGGGAAGAATTTTTACCATCTTATCACTATGTACTCACTTTTCAACAACCTGTTGTACACCTTATTACAGTTAGTCTTAGAGAACCACTCACTATACAACTTCAGCAAGTAAAATTTTGGCTACGATTTATTTCAGATCGTATTGCATCAACTAATTTTGGTAAGTTTAACGATCTATTTATAAGGAAGAATATAATTATATTTATTAATTATTTATATATTCATTAATAAATTACATGTCTTTGTCAAATATGTTTTTGCAACAGGTTTTGGTGGCAAATATAATGATGTAAAAGTAATCTTAGTCGGTACTTATGCTCCAGAACCTCTTGCTCCAAATACAAATAGTGCAAGCCTTCTTGCCTCTCTTTTACCTTTTTTGAGAGAGTTTGCACTAATTTTGGGAGATGAACCCCAAATGGTCGCAGTGGATGCAACTAATCCTTCTAGCCCTGGTCTGAAACTTCTAAGATCTTACTTGAATAATGCAAGGATGGAATTTTTAGAGGTGAATTATGAAAGTGACCATATTTTCATTTTTTACACATACTACAAAACAAATTTTTTAAAAAGTATTATTACGAGTCTCTCAGTTTTAACCGAGTTTCCATAATAACTCGTAATTAATTCTTTATTAAACTCAATCAAATTTAAGAGATTTAGATATTTGAGATTTTGAATTAAATTTTTAAGACACATCGATTTAAGTAAACTACTGCATGTCATCATACATAATATCAAATTAAGATCATTGTATGAAGATCACTTACTTTAAATTAAGAATGTAGGATGTAAATCATATGTGAATATGTTATTGCATTAGTATATTGATGATAATTTCTTGTAAAATGAGAAAGATATTTAAGGGCGTAAACATATTTGAATATTTATGATTTACATCTAGGAATCTCAGTTCAACACGAAAATCTACAATCATTTCATGCTTGGTTGCACGAGCGACTCGTCTAGTAAAAAAAAGGTCAATTGATATATCACTAAAAAATTGATGCCAAATATACAAAATATTAAAAGGTTTAGGTTCAGCTTAATATATTTGTGTACATAATTATACTTCCACATCTTTTTACAGGGATATCGCCAGTGTTTGTACAGCATGCAATAAATGTGTGCATTAACATTTTCAAAACGATTCTGATCAGAATCGAGTCATTTCATTTGCATAATGCCAATTACATTTAAACGATTCACGTCTCTTTGATTTCAAATCCCGCAATGTTAATACTATGTTGAACAAAGCATTCATTCCTAAATATGATGCAATCCTTTTTGTTGAAGTTATGATTCAGTAATCCATGGTCATTTCATGATGCATGGTTGATTTAATATATATGTATAAGTAATTAAGCTCACCAAATATAATACTTTGTATTATATTTTCAATTAAAATAATTATTTGCGACATTTAATCAAGCACATTCTCTAAAAAACAAATATTATAAGTAAAATTTCTCAAATCTGCTATCACTTTATCACATAATCAATTTACTAACGACATATATTTTAGTTGCTGATTATTTGGTCATTAACGTTTATTAACATCAGCCTTACTGCATGCAATGCATGATGTAGGAAGGACCGGAAGTTGCAGAAAGTATTCTCCGACGTGACACGCCGCGGGCTGCGGCCTCGTACGTGCCCTTGGCGAATCTTGATAAACAGGTCGAACTATTTCTCAATTCCTTTGATAAAAGTGATGCGTATAATGAAGCTGTAATTTATTTAATAATTACTCTAATGCTTTATCCCATTAATACATACGTGCACTACTGTCCAATGCAATTAAGAAACTACTCTTGTATATATTTTCTGCATCAGTGTATTATTTAATACTTTTCCCTTGTATTTTATTGTTAAAGATTCCATAATTTTATTATAGAGTGCACTAGTGTGGACTGGTCTTGCTGAATCTTGGAGATCGTACATGCAATCATTAGAAGTACCTCCAGTTATGCTAACACAGGAGGAATTTTTGAAGGAAGTGAGAAAAATTAATCCATTAGTTTCCTTAGAGCACTGTAGACACCTTGGCTTACAATTACAGGTTTCTGTTCCTACTGTTGTATCTTTTCCATTTAGTTTTTGTTCTTGATACATTAATTAAGATTTAATCTTCAGAATTTAGGAGAATGTATGCTTCTTCCTGGGAATTTAGTAGTTTTAAGTCCGGAATGGTTTTGGCAGGATGTAATAAATTGGCAATTAAGCCTAGAACAAAGAGGACGTCTTGGTGGTCGTACTACAGGGGTTTATGCTTTAGAAGATTTTCAGGCTCGTTGTCCTTGTCCTGCAGGACAAGCTTTACAAGCTTTACAGGCTGTAAATTTATGTGTGCCGGTATGTATTTAAATGTCTGCATTTTATTCATAAGATAAATTTATGTTACTTTATTTCAGTGCGAAGTGGATGATGATGAAGTAGAATATGAAATACCATGTTTAAATCTCGTCGAGCGTTTACCAGGATTATGGGAACCATGGAAATCTTGCTCCAATGTTTTACCTCATACTGGTCTTCGTCTTTCTCCATCTGAAGCACCCTTATATCATTTGACTGCAGTATTTCCACATTTACAAGTATGTAAAAATAATTATGTAATTTATGTAACACTTATGTAATCTTATAATTGTAATCACATTTTTGATAATGATGCTATATAGGCACAATTGAGGAAAATTACACAAACATGGGATCCATCAAATTCAGATTTATATCAATGGTGGAGAGGATCAAAATTATGTATTGGTCCTTGTGAAAGTATTATTACTTTCGAAGAAGAAGAACAGAGTTGTATAGAGATAAGAGTACGTGGACCGCGAGGTACCAGTGCTCAATGTTTCGCCCTTTTCAGCATTATTCTCGATGCTATTGAAACAACGATTGAATTAGTTGCTCCTGGCATGTTACTTGAAAGACATTGGTTAAGTCCTAGTCAACTTCGGGAATATGATGAAGTTAGTTATCTAATAATAGTTAAGAAATTAACGCAATATAAAAAAGGTGTACTTAATGTTTTTTATGAAATTTTATAGGTAATACATTCTTGGGAACCAGCACCAGTTATATCAGCTTTAATTGATAAAGGTCTTGAAGAAGCAACACTCAAAAATCCTTTAAATGGTCAAGAAGAAACTGTATGGGAAATAGTAGGTTGTGGACTACCTTTAATAGAAAGTTGTCTTCCCGGACCAAAGCAACCAATAAAACAAATTAAGTCTGCTGTACAAAGAAGATTGGCACAAATGCTCGATCCCCCCGATCATCATGGAAGAGATTGGTGTTTACTTGCTGTGAGACTAGGTTTGGGAGATCGAGTCGCGCAACTAGATAGTACAGTAGACAGTCCAACGTTAAGGTGAGACAAATTTATAGTAATTATTTATTGTAATCCTGAGCAGCTAATCAGGTATTTCGTGCAATTTATTATTTGGTAGATTACTTAACACGGCAGGTGCTGATTGCACCGTAGGATCTTTAATACAACAACTGCGAGCTCTTGATCGGGAAGATGCTGTACATCTTTTGCTCTCTTATACACCGACATATATATTGTCAACAGCTACTGACTCTGAAACAGGATCTAATCTTTCTAGATGACAATGTTGCATTTATCAATGGTGCATTAATACTTTTTGAGGAAGATGCATTTCTGGAAGAAACTTTTATCCTCATTATGGGTTTGATAGACTTATTACGTCACCGCTTCCGCCCAATATAAATTGTGCATTGCTCTTTAAGCTAAGTACATACATAATAGTACATTCCTTGTGTACATCTTTAGAAATGCACATGCACCCATGTGTACTTTTATATCAAAATATTAAAGCACATTTTAAGCGGCACAAAATTCTTTTAATATATTCTTTTTAATATACACATATACACACACATATACACACACAAACACACACACACACACACACACACACACACACACACACAGAGTTAAAATGTTGCATAAGTTGCATAAATTTCTGTCCTTTCTTATGAGCTTTTATAATTCTAAAAAAGATATCATAATTTAAGTATATTTGTTAACATAAAATATATTTACAATTCTGTGTTTCTGTTAGGTTTGCAAATATTTATTTAAGGAGATATATATAAAACAAAGTTTTAATTTATAATATTTAGAATCTTTTTAGTTGTGAAACATTTGTAAGCATTCGTATTGTGATATTATATTGTACGATTAACTACATTTTTAATCAAATTTCTTAAGTAAATTTGTATTAGACAGAATAATTCTAAATATTTCACATAAAACACATTTACACATTATATAATACGATATTATCGTATTTGATACTAATATTGTTTTGAAAGCTTTACTTGATATGCATATATACTATATGTCTTGCCAAAACTCAGTGTCAATATACGCTGCTTTTTATGATATTTAGAAACTATTTATGTGAAAAAAGGAGTGAAACAGTTCGCACAATTGTTTGCTTTTGGTAAATTTATGGAAGCTCCATTCTTATATGGATATTTTTTACTAAATCAACATTCCTAAAATATTTATTATGTGCCATGAACGAGATTTGCTCATTTATACTTATATAAAAAAAAAAAAAAAAAAAAACGTTGAAACGTTCTCTAAAAATTTCTAAATTTCTAAATTTCTAAATTTCTAAACTGATCCTTCTGCTGATGTTCGTGGAAATAAAACACTTTCTTATTAACGATTTGAAGCTTACGATGCGAAGGATCATTGTTCAAAACAATCTCAAATAGTGAAAATGGATTTTGACATAAGATATTATTCATGTTTTATAGGCACAAATATATTACACAAGACGCACTTCATGTGCAACGCGCATGGATGTATGTATATCATTAAAAACACTTGCTGTTCATTGAAAAACTATTCTTTGAACATATCTATTGTGTATTAACTTTATCCAGTGAACACTGCTTATACATAATGTGTTGAATAGGATATGATTTATATTCCTATCTGACATGATACAATGTTTGATACGAATCTCAAATGTATGAGAATAATTGAACATGATATGAATATAAGAACAAGACAAAAGTAGTGTATCTAGTTACAAAATATCTAAAAAGTTAGTTCTAATTTGCTCTTGTAAAATGTATCTAAGATACTTCTGTTATCTCTGTGTTCTATGCGTATGTATTTACTATACAATGAACATTTACTATGATGTTGTGTGATACACGAATTGTCTAATATTTTGGTACTGAATCATCTTTTCGATTGTGGAACTTGGTCTTAAGTTTGCATTCTTTTATGCACTGTGTTCATCATGCATTTATACATCGATGTTTGAAATATTAAACGTATTAATATTGTACATTACATAGAGAATTGTTTTCGTAATGCGTACATTAAGTTACAGACGAACATTTACTTTTGAAAGTTTTGTATTGTTAATTAATTATTTAGCAAAAAGGACATTTTGCAGAATAGGAAATTGAAAAATATGATAAATATAATTACAATCGGTCTTTATTTGTACCTTGTGAAAAAAAGAAATGTAGTGATATTGATTTTGTTGAACTTTGTAGTATTTACAATTTTCTAGTTTTTATAATAACCTGAGTCTTTATTGAAAACTGCTCTTTTTAAACCTTTTAAAATCATGATTGAGAGATCATGTCTGATCAGCGACATCATTGAGAGACTGTATTCTTCATGCTATAATCAAAATTGATACTAAAATAATCTACTAGTGTCGTAAAACAATTCTGAATATAAGAAAAGAAAAAAAAAAGATAAACGAACTGCAAAGTGTCGAAAAGTTGCGTTCAATTTTGTTCATCGCGTAATGACTTAATAAGTTGTATTTATATTTCTTATCCATACCTTTGTAAAAATGGTCGATAGTAATAGGAGCGAATATACATTCTGAATGAAAAAAACATATATGCTGCGCATTTATTTGTAACGACAAGCGATGAAAAATATACTAGCTGAACGAGATGTGTAATTATTCCTTTTATACTAGGAAAAATGTCAATAAAGCCATGTTGCTTCATAGATGTATTTTAATTTATCACGAGCCCAACTAATCTTTTCATAAGTTCAACTTTCGATAAGAAAGCAACATTTTCAATATAAGTATAAAAAAATATTAATGCAAAGTATATTAAATAGAGTATATGTGTATTTCACTATGATCGATAGTAAATATACTTTATTAAATTAATATATGCAGCTACAAAGAATTTTATTTTAATATATAAAAGAATTAACGTACCGTTTTGGATGATTAAGACGACAGAACTCCCGCGTTTACAACGTGTAATGCATGGTGTAGTGAACGACATCGATTCGATGGATCGACAGGGGTCGCCGTTGGGAGCGGGAAAATACAAATATTAGAAAGACAACGTGGACGATACGGCGCGAAATTAGACATTTTTCAAGATAACGGAGAACGGGAGAATGTTTATCTCGGTATGGTATTTATGTAGACTAGGTTACGTAGCCGACAGGAAACAAGAACGGAATTCCTTCGAGCCGAGAATAGCATAAGGGAGGTGGAGATCGCGTTTCGTTGGTAGTCAGTGCGACGAGCAGCAATCAGCCAGTAAAGAGCCGAGATAAAATCGGGACGACAGCCAACAAGGCGACAAGCAATTATAGAATTGGATTGGATCGAGAAGTTCGAGGAGGCCTGCGACGCCGGTTTCGTTTTATTTTAGCTTAGCTTTCGAAGGCATCCGGTTGTGCATTCTCATCGCGGATCGTCGCCACGATTACAGTGAGTGTTGTCCCCCTTTTAACTCTAACTTGTCTTTTCTTTCGCGCTATTTGTTATTAAATGTTGCTTACCGGTGAGTAGCAACAGCGGCTTGGATGCCGTATGAGAGCTAGATCGCTCGTTTTTCATATCGTGCATCGTCGAACGATACTGGCTGAAGTAAGTACTTCGTTTCGTATTCGTATAAACTATATCAAGTTTAAATGTGCTACCGCATCGTTTTTTATTAAAAAGAAACAGGTTGGAGATATTTTTCGTTACTCTTCGCGAGCGTATTTCTCATGGCGGTTCGATTTTGTAGTAGCGTTAGCCTAATTGTAGATGTGCAGTAGATACGGTGCGATTATAGTCAGACCAAAGCAAAGTAACGCTACTTTTAATTCGAACATTGTTATATTATCAACTTGTATTTATTTCTGATTAAAGATTAAAATAAGAAGTAGATTAAATAACGGATGCAACTTTGGTTAATGATAATTAATAATAATAGTGTACTGACAAATTACGCGTTACGTTAGTGTAATATTAATAAATCAGTTTATATATATATATATATATCAATATTAATGAATTTATTAGGTTTAAACTGCCGACAAAGAATAAGCAATAAGAGGGGAGAAAAACACAGACTATCATCATGGAGGCGATTAAAAAGAAGATTGCGGCGCTGAAGCAGGAGATGGACGCCGCTAATGAAAAAGTCGAAGCAAATGAAACGAAAGCAAGATCGGAGAACTTTCGAGCGGATAAGCTGAACGACGATGTAAGGGATTTACAGAAGAAGCTGGCGCAGCTTGAACGAGATTATGAAATTACCAAGACGAATTTAGAGCAATCCACTGCCGACTTGGAGCAATGTGAAAAATCTTGGTCTAAGGTGCGTAAAGATATGTGCCACATTGATTTACGAAAGTCGATATTGTGTAATTGACGAATGATGTTAATAGGCAGAGCAAGATCGAACTACGTTGACCAAAAGGGTACAAGAGATCGAGGCAACGTTAACGAAGAAGGAAGAGTTGCGTCTTTCTGCTCAATTGAAACTTGCACGTGCGACAGAACTTGCGGACGATGCTCAAAGGTTTATATTACAGTTTACTGAAATGCTTTTAATAAGCGATAAATAAATATCCTTCGTCTTAGCAGATATACTCAGATAATTGGCACGACGAAATATTTTCTTTGTCATATTTTACATCTCTATTATCAGATAATTTAGAGAATTTTTATTAAAATTTAAGTAACGTATTGTAAAGAAATATTTTTTAGGGTAGATGAGTTTGTCGAATAATATTTTGACACATTATAAACTCTATAATTAGCAGGAATGTTTGAATGCATGAATAATAAACGAATCTTTCTTTTCGTCGTAGAATGTGCAAAGTACTAGAAGACAGAAGTCGGCTGGACGAAGAGCGCATGGAGAAATTGATGCACGAACTGAAAGATGCAAGATTAATCGCCGAAGATGCGGACGCAAAGTCTGACGAAATATCGAAGAAGTTGCAATTCGTTGAAGAAGAACTGGAAGGCGCTGAGGAGAGAGTCAAAACCAGCGAGGCGTTTGTATAATTATGTTACTCTATTTTTTCCACGATTTCCATAAATTCTTTTTTACACGTTTAAACGCATTTGCAGAAAAATCGTAGAACGAGAGGACGAGCTTTTCATTGTGCAAAACATAGTAAAATCTTTAGAAGTATCCGAGGAAAAGGTAATCATCCTTTACGAACTATGTATAGTATATAAATTTTAAAGTAGTAAAATTCGATCAATTCAAAAAAGTTACCTTATCATATATTTCGTATTACAAATCAGCTTTACCGTGTTAAATTTTTTAACATACTTTTACATATTAAAAATTATTCAATTAGGCTAATCAACGAGTGGAAGAATTTAAAGTACAACTAAAACAGTTAAAGAAAAAATTGAGAGAGGCCGAGAAACGCGCCATCCACGCTGAAAGAACGGTGAAGAAGTTGTTGAAGGATGTCGATATGAAGGAAGGTAGGGTGTTTAGTAGATGAAGACCTATCATTTTTTCGAGGGCAATGTTTTTCAACGATCTCTGTGTTTTAGACGAACTGAGGGAAGAAAAGGAGAAATATAAGGCAGTCTGCGACGACATGGATGCCACATTCGCAGAAATGACAGGATATTAAGGCCACAGAAACGGACGGAGTTCCTTTTATTTTGCTATTCTGAGCTTCTTCCGCTTATTCGCTACGTTTAATAATGGACATCAGTCGGCTGTACTCAGCTACGCTGATTTGACTCGACTCGTTATGGTGTACCGTTAAAAAAAGCTTTCAATGGTGCTTCAAACATAATTTGCTATGCGAAATTGCGCAATTAACATAGCAATTAGAGAGCGTACACTGTACTAGTTTTCCGTTAATGTAATGCTTTGCTTCAAGCTTAACACTCTATAAAAGCTTCGGGGCCAGAGATGATTGGACTGATGGTGTTATAGTTGCTTCAGAAACAAATAGTCTCTTTTCGATAGAATTAACGGCATCGCCTATTTTTCTTTCAGAGACGTTGAAGAGGAGTCGGTGAATATGAATGCAAGCTCGATACTGCATCCTCTTTTTATCATTGTACGCCAAATCTGTATTTTCAATAAACGGTATTTGAAAAAAAGAATTCTTCATCGTAGTATGATTTATAAATTAATCCAATACCTTGTTAAATCCTGTCAAATAAAAATAATATGAAAAGCATAAACGATATCTCTTTTATGATTCATAACTGGGAAACAGAAACATAACTTAAACTATATACTGCTAACTTTTAATAGATAAATTTCTAATTGCATATTCTCATATTATAAAAGAGAGACGTAATCGGCTAAGATTTTATTTTTCATCTTCTAAAGCATTTCTTATCTCCTTTTCTTAAATAAATTAGTAGTTTTTAATAAATGCATTTGCATACAGAGAACGGTCCGTACAATAGTTCTATCGTATCGAGTAATTTTTTTTATATGCATAACGCGATAAAAACTGTATAAAATTTGTTTAGCAACGATATTTTAGGATTTGTATATTCGTTAATGCTCGAATCCTCAGCTTTGTGTCAATTGAACTATTGGAAGAGCATAAACGTCTAGAGAAGTCGAGGAATTCGTTTGCGTCTAACTAAAGAAACCGACTATTAGGTTCTTTTGCATTTCTTTGAGTCTATAAAGCATTGTCCTCGTCGGTCACCGAGTGCAGTAACCCGCGAGCTTTGCTTTGAAAGACCGTGCGATCATATTATCTTTACGAATTTTATTTTTAATATATTAATACGTAAGATCATAATTCTTTCACAAATAGGGTGAAACGTTTTGTTCGACGTTCTGTTTTAATTTAGTGTGAAAGTGTTTTAAATGGATTAATAATAGCCTTAGAATTAGTGTAATATCGGAGTAGTAAAAAAAGTGTTTCCAATATATGAACTTTTGACGCAACTAAGTTCCATAATTTTCAATACTTAATCGTTCCTTTTTTAAAATATCGATTCATGTGTATCGAATATTCCCGTTTTTATTCAATTCTCCAACATCTATCTGTACAATTAGAACAATGTTCTCTTTTACATTTGAATTGTTCTATTTATAAAATATTCATTGCTCTTAAAGAAGAACAAAGAAAAAATATTCCATGATTTAATTAAAAATATTTCAAGAATTCGGGAAATTTATAGAAATACTTTTCATATATAGATTGCACATCAATAGCGTGCATGTCTTGATTAAAATCTTTTAAATCAATTAAGATGATTCATAGTAGAATATTGGTCGAACGTTTTTGCATTATCGAAGAACGATCCAGATTTTATTAAAAGAAAACAGAGTTTCGTTGATAAAAGATTTATTGATCGAATTTTCCATATAGCTTCGCGTCGAAACGTCGGTCATTGTGATGAACGCGATTAAGAAACGCCTGCAAACTTTGAAGATCGAGAAGGATCTGGCGATGGACAGGGCCGATCTATGCGATCAACAGGCGAAGGAGGCGAATCGGCGAGAGGAAAAGCTAAAGGACGAAGTTCGGGAACTGGCGAAGAAGCTGGTGCAGATGGAACGCGACTTGGAACTGAGCAAAGCTCAGTTGGAAAAGTCGAATAGAGATCTCGAGCAAAAAGAGAGAGTCTATATCGTGGTTGGTGATTTGTAGAAACATAAAATCTTCTTTCAATACATTCCATAAATATTACAAATTAAAATAATTCTATTCTGATAAAAATTAACTTTTGATACGGGATAATGATAATTTTTACGAAACGTAAGATAAAGTAATAATTAAAGATAATCTTTACGAATGACAACAGACGCAATCGGAGTTGGCGGTTCTGAATAGAAAGATGCAGCAGTGCTTGCAGAATTTGGAAAAATCGGAGGAACGCCGTTTGACGGCTCAAGCAAAATTGGCACAAGCGATGGAGACCGCGGAAGACGCGAAACGGTTTGTCCTGTGTGAAAGAAGACGAAAAGAATTTGATTAACGTTTGAGATTTTGTTCGTAGTAAATTGTTGTTTTTAGCATCTGCAAAGTTTTGGAGAACAGAAGTAAGCAGGACGAGGAAAGGATGGATCAACTGATGGCGCAGTTGAAGGAGGCGAGGTTGATCGCCGAAGACGCTGATACAAAATCGGACGAGATCTCGAGGAAATTGGCTTTCGTCGAAGATGAATTGGAAGCGGCTGAAGAAAGAGTGAAATCGAGCGAGGCGTATGTAGGACGAATCGTAAATCATTTTATAATAATTTTTTACAAATTCTAGTTCCATGTACCGTAAGTAATTTCGTGCAATGATTCACAGCAAGATAATGGAACGAGAGGACGAATTGTTCATCGTTGGTAACATATTGAAATCTCTAGAAGTATCTGAAGAAAAGGTAATAAATATTTTTTGAATATTTATTAAAAACAATATTAAATAATAAAGTATCTTTTTTATATATTGAGAAATATATTTATTATCGACGCTATAATATCGTATAATGGATCAACTTCTTGATGGTTAAAAGATCCTGAAACAAAGTGTAAAAGATTGAAGTTAATAGCTAGTTAAAAAATTTCTATTTTGGAAATTTTGTAGGCTAATCAAAGGGTAGAGGAATTTAAAACACAGCTGAAGGAGTTGAAAGTGAAACTGAAAGCTGCTGAAAAAAGAGCCATCATCGCGGAGAAGATGGTTAAAGTGTTTTCGAAAGAGTTGGATGCAAGAGAAGGTATTTTTTACAATTCTTTCTATACTTTCTAGCGAAGACCTGCCTTGTCTGTATTTACTGTCACGCTTTTGTTTTTCAGACTTCTTATTCAGAGAGAAAGAAAAATACAAATACATCTGCGACGACATGGATTCCACGTTTGCTGAACTCACCGGATATTAGTCAAACTTTTGTAATATCGAACTTTGCCATTTTCTACGCCAGTGTATCCATATTGTATCTTTTCTATTAAAAGCCATGCTCGAACTTACTTATTCACGTATTTAAATTCAATCATAGAGCGTAAAGTAATCTTCGCTAATTAATTAATCCGTTAACCGAGTCGTTTTTTAATCAAACACTCTCGTAATCTCAAAGTTGAAGCTTAATAAAGATCAGTTTGAATTAAGCCAGCTTTATTTTTTATACATATAAATATAATATAATTCATTTTTCATAAAAATGAAACGATAAAATAGAAGATCCTATCTAAATAAAGAAATTCCGATGTCCAAGAGATCGACGTTGACTAAACGACGAATCAGCTCGTCTGCCCCGGTTAACAGGTTAATATTCATTTATCTAAAATCTTCAAGGAGTGAAGCAAAGAATCAACAAAGGTGATTTTCGTACAGTACTTTACAGGATATCAATTTATTTTATCGATTCTACGATCGACACAATGCTTCGAAACGCCATACCACCGACTCGAATACAATTTCAACCGTGGCATTGATTGATAGTCACGTTGCGTCGCTTCGTTTGCTTCGCAATTGTTTGAAACAGGGAGAAAGATCGCGACTTTTTCGACGGGGTTTTCCGACGTCCCTCCGCACGTAGCCATGTCACTCAAGAACAGAATCTCGATACGCAGACACACCCTCACATTCGCGCCTTCATCTCGTCTTTCTTTACCTTTTCTTTCAGTTCTTTATTATTATTATTTTTTTTTTCTTTACAACGATGCTAATAGTATAGTTACAGTAATAATTGTTCGTTTGATTTGCTCACTCCCCACGCCTTCGTTCATTCGCAAACGCGGTCAAACCGGTGACGTAATCTCAAATACTCAATCGAAATAAAGACAGTTCCGTATGAAGAATCGCGATCAAGGGGAGTCTGATGAATTTTTATAAAGATACACGAAAGATCTAGATAACTATATAGCGATACAAAGTCCATCATTGATCAATTTTTAGATTTTAGACGTTGTAAAGCTGATGCTTATAATTATCGATATTTTTCGCTAAAAGATTTTCCGCTACGTCATTTTAGTTTTATATTTTACGTGTTGAGAATATAGTACTTATACGATACAATTGTACGACTAGCTTGGATTTTTCAGAAGGACGTAAAATCTTATATTTGTTATGTCCATGTTGATGAACTTCCATCGCTATTGTTTTTTAGATTTTTGCATTACTTTTGATAACGTGTACCCGTGTATAATGCGATTGCGTGTATTTCGAGGTGTTTTAAGTGACGTCACCGTTTTAACTGAAACGTACAGTTGGAAGCATCGTTCGTGGCTCAACGATAAACGCGGAGGAAATAATTGGCAGTAGAGTCGTGTGTGATCGAGGAATTTCTGGCTCTTTAACAGATATTCTTAATAAATAACGATTGACGAATAAAATCAAAGATGTATAGAAAATCTTATTAAATCTTGCAATAAATTGTTTAGATACTTCAATACGATGATTCGAATTATAGTAATGCGTTTATTATATCCCCCCAATATATAGTGGTTCTAAAAGTAAGCCAAAATCCATAACTCACCCTCCAGATCCTACATCAATACTTTCAAGTATGTATTTTAAACTGTTAGTCCTTACAATACCTGTATTATCTACTTCGGTGAAATAAAAGGTAAGCGTTCATTTAATCTCGAAAAATTGATTCCGACAGGTATGATTATTTCGAAAGATTATTTTGTCTGGAGCCAGAAATTCCCAGAAGTAAAAAACAATCGAATAGAAAAAGAATCCGGGCATATCGACGAATATACGGAGTCCTCGTTAAGCGGACGTCAGTCGGTCGGCGATATAAGCAAAAATGTACAAAAAACGTTATTATCGTCGCGATAAACGATACCCGCTTCCCGAAAATGATCTAACAAATTAATCGAACTCTACGAGTTTGATTGACGTGCTTCTCGATATATACATTCATGTATGTTGAACCGTAATGTATACGCTTACACGCGCTTTTAAGTACATATGTATATATATATTTATATAAATTTATATATATACGTATACCTATATGCCCTCGTCTTCGCAGTGTCGCGCACACTCTTGGAACTCAGGTTGGAATTTCACGAAGGAAACGATTGGAAAATTCATTATAAAGTTCGTCGAAAAAACCGCTCGTTTTTAAAATTCTAAAAATCTCGAAAAACCTGCTACCTGGTAATGATAAAAATCGCAATTGTAAAATTATTGTTTCCGGAAGTAGGAAATTGGCCATGATTTGGCACTATTCGAGTTAGTCTGCGGAATGGCAGTGTCGTGGTAGTGTGTGTTTGCAACTCGTGGATCACGGTACGCATAAAAACACGCGCGTTAAACCACGTTATTTTTACTTTCAAATCAGTCTGAGGGAACGTACGAATTTGTCGCGGCTCGCGCGGACCGCGGTGCTTCGCTACGTTTCTATTTTCTATTTGTTTTTTGATTTCAATTTTAACGAGATCGATATGCTTCTTTCTTTTTTTTATTTTTTTCTTTATTTCAACCGTTACCGAAAAAACCTCGAAATCTGTGTGAGAACAGGTTCTTCAGATTGCTCATTTAAGAGCCATCGTCGATGCCACACGAACGTATTCGCGTGCAATTTGTTATTTCGTACTCGCCATCGAACCCATTAAGGTCCAAACGATATATATGTATATATAATTTATTATAATGTTACGTAAGATATTTTACCATCTCTAGTTAAACAAAACACCCTGTATATTATCTTAAAAAGACCAATGTTCTGATAATCGATATCCGATCTGAAAACCAACTAAAGAGAAGCTTTGATAATATAAAACTGATCGACGATTGGGTGTATAAAATTAAAAAAATAGAAAATATTACTTATCATATTGCGTTAATGCAATGTTGGACCTTAATGGGTTAATTCGAGTTTGATTATCGTTTAATCAGAAAATAACGACCGTTTGGATGTCGAATATAATTCGAGTACGATTCGCGAGTCTTTCGGTCGAAGTGCGCGACATTCGAAGAGAGATGTTGATGTATTTAATCGACGAACGATCCAGAGTCGAAATGGTCGCTGTCGATGTTAGACTAGCGTTTTGTCGGCACGGCGAAAAATTTACAGAGCGGGAGAGGAGCGTGCGGTCCGCCCGCACGCGGAAATAATGCCTTACTTAGAAGTCTTAGGATTTAATAACGGACTTAAAGTAATCAACGGTGTTTAGACGTACGTATAAACTTTACAATGCAACAGAGCCCAACCTTCGACGAGCCCGTCTTAAAGACGGACAAACGCGTCTCATTGTTGTCTTCTAAAACGTACCACGAATAGTTTTACGTTAGCTCGCGTAAAACCGCGCCAAATCGGCACTCTCTTTCGGGTTTCTTCTCGGTTAATAACTCTCATTCCGATTCTAATACCACGCGCACGTATTTAACTGGACACAGGCGAGCACGGATCGAGAACGTGGAAAACGATGTCCGGCGATTCGTTCGTTGAAATTAGATCGAATACGAGCTCGTGAACAATCGCGATCGAACGGAGAGTAAGAAAATCAGTCTTACGAATTGAAAAAATCTCTTCTTTCGGTAACGAACGTTACACGAGCTTTGAACCGTTTGTTGAGATTCGTTGTTGCTCGAGGAGCATATTATTCAGTAAAATTTGTAATATTCGATCAGAAGAAATAGTTGATGCGATTAGCCAACACAATGAAAGATAACAAGACGACTAATTTCTAATATTAATCATCGTTTGCGAAATTTAATATTTGGTTCATATTTAGGAAAAGTGTTAGTTAAAGTTAATCGGTACGATAGTACAGGATAATGAGTCAATTTTTTGATATAGCCGTGTTAAGTAATTTTTAGGCGTAGTAATTAGATCAAAAAGAATATTTTAGAAACAGAGAAATACATATACCATCTACTGTGACTCATAAAATAAAACATTTCTCATATATACAAAACATAACATAAAACTCAAGAGTCGCAGTTTGTATAATGATCGAATCGATCGCGCCGGAGAAGTTAGAAAAACGAACGCAGAACGTAGTTGCAAAAAATAACGACGGACCTGTCTAGAATCGTAGAACGAACAGCGTAGGCCAGCGTGACCAAAATAAATGCTCCCGGTGTGCATCGAGAGGAGACAAGTTGTTTAGATCGTGACAATTAGTTACGTAATGATCAACTTAATCGACGTCGAGTAAACGTTTTTTCAATCGTGTTGTACCGCGTCTTTGTCATCGTTATTCTATTAATAATTACATCTACTCGTCTATACCATGAGAATATCCAATCGGTCAACTGCACGAACGTTCAAAGCCGATCGTCCATCGTTCGAAGAAAGATCGAAACGCGAGATTTCCACGAATACAAGATGCCATCGTTTTCCACGATTCGCTGGTGCTCCAAGGACTTTCCCGTGCTCTGTTCGTACGATTAAGTCTTTGGTCTCGAATGGGTCGCCCGCCGGCAAACGAGTCGCAGCGGTCTGAGCAAATTGTCGTTTGGCACGCACTCTTACACGCGATTAACTCATTCAACTTCTTGACCATTCACTCGTTACGTACACGCACGCACGGATATAATATCTCGTTGCGTCATAGATAAAGAAGAGAAAGGTAAAAAGTGTATAACTTGTTCGACGTTCCATCAACGAGAGATAACGAGTCAGTCGAATTATTTTTGTTAACAATGCACGTGATACAGTTCATTTCACGATATTTATTTTAATATTTCGTTTATTTAGCCTCTCTCCGTTATCTATGAGCGATTCATCTGCCGATATTCCCAGCAACGAATATAATTTAATTTTCATCTATAATCGACAGAGAGAAAAAGGGAAACGGACGCGCGTACTTACGCGTCACCAAGTCCTATCTTTCAACTTTTTTTTTCTTTTTCATTTTAAATCTAACCACGTCGAAACATCCGGCGAGACACCAGATAAAAGGATTTTTTTTTTTCATTTATCTAACTCTTTGGACCATGGGATCAAGAGAGGGAGAACAGAGATATCTTGGCCTACCACGGACAATAACGGGAAGTAGAGGAGGCACACAGAGGAAGAGAATGGAGCGAATTAAACGGCGATAGAGTAATCGGAGGAAGGATTATTTTGGGTACTCGGCCTTGACCATAGGGAGCTCCTCAGACCGAGTTTCAGCTTCTTCAAGGAGTCGATATCGCACTCAGCTTCGCTGAGCTCTGGCCTGTCGGAACGGTCGCCATTCCCTGGCACTACGTTTCCCTGATTGCCTCCGACGAATGTGGTCTCCGCGACCGATATCGGCGGTAATAATGTGCGTAGAGAGCTCCTGCTGGGAACATGCCATCTTACGGGACAGCCAAACAAAAGAACTTACTACGGGTGAGAATATGACATATATGAGTTTGCTTTTTTTCAGCATTGTTGACTGAATTTTGGCCGTACAGAGAGTTTTATGAATATCGGATGACCTATGAACATGAACATGATACATGGCCTCTTTTTGGAAATCAAATTTGGATCATTATTTTATGATCGAGTTTCACGTGTGATACGCTATGCGAGTTTCGTATATAATAATACTTTTCTACTTGTATCATTTGGGATTGAAACTTTGTAAAACATTTTGGGATTTAATAAGTTTGATTAAAAACTAGCCCTTTAGGTCTTAATTATATACTATTCAGTTGGTATAATATAATGATCGCAAATTTTTTAACGATGTTATAAGTCAATGAATAATGTATTCTAATAAATTTATTTTTCTTATTTTGCCTCCATTATCTATCACGTTGATCTGATCCACTACATTGTCTTATAACTGTGTAATTATTATATTGAAACCTCTCTGCATGAGTGTGACAATTTAAAAAAAAATAGTGTATCAAATTAATTACCGGAGAAACGCTCTGTACGATGTGTTACGAATACGAATCAATTATGAATGAGACGAATGATAATTTAACTAATGAATGTACTTAATATAAAAATATTAAAAATTAATGAAAGATAGATTATTTATCAATTACCTAGATCGTCCTCTTCGAGGAAGTGACTTCTGCTCTGACATGGGCGAGATGTCTGAAGAAGTGCTCGACGTACCGTGATAAATGAAATCGGAAACGGCCCGAACTAGAAGTAAAATTTTATTACTAAGGTATTGTTTTATGAACGAGTTGGATGGATGATTACGCATACTGTGTTTGAGTTTGCCCGCGTCCAGTTGGTTGGAAGACTCTGTGCGAGAGCTCGTCAACTGGTCCGGGTCAGACTCGCTCTCGTCGGTCTCGACATCGCCCGGAGTTTGTTGTTTTCTCTGCTGTCGTCTCCTCGAAGAAACGCTCTTCATGCTCTGTGAATATAACACGATATGTAGGTCTAATAAAAATATAAAACCTGTGACTTCTCATCACATTTTAAATGAATCACTACTTTAAGAAATATTATTAACATTAAAACGTATCAAGTAGAAATAATTGTATAAAACTTTACTTGCTTTTTTTTTATGAACAAATAATAACAGAAACAGAACTTACTTATTTCCCTTAATGTATAAAATATGAATTAATACGTGAAAAAGGTGTGAAAGGGCCAATTTATTCAAAACAAATGTCTATGGGCGATTGCAATATGTTTAACACATATATATGTATGCTAGTAATTAATAGTTACCTCATAACAATTAATATCGCGATTAATGTAGGAATTAATATATGTAATTAATGTCACGCTATTTATAATTAATGTAATGAGTATATCCGTCAATTAATGTAGTAAGCCCTGGGATGGTATTAATGGTTGCATATATTGCAGATTATAGTTTAATGGGAAAATAAGAATTTAGTGCTCAATAAACTAATAAAACATTAACATTCTTAAGCTATTAGCTACTAATTTAAATTGTAAACTTACTGTCGCGGCAGGTGGAGGGCTTGCGCACCCTTCGGTCATGGCGTGCTCGTGATACATGAAACTGTGGAGCAGAGTATTGTTCGGGTGGAGGCCGGCTGCTGAAGCTTCCGCCGCGCCTCCCAGTCCTCCCAACCCTCCCAACCCTGCCAGGCTTCCCCCGCCACCCTCCGAAAGCTGGAACGTAGCGTACGGCGAGATGTCCTCCGCTGTCTCTGTAACCCACCAGAGGCATTGCCTACCTTTCAAATCGCGTTGGGATGAATTTTTTATGTGAGAATCGATTTTTATCTGCTCTACTATAGAATGATTTTACTTTCATTTTGTAATTTCTCTGTTACAATTGCTAACGTGAACTATGATTCTTGAGAAGCAACTGGTTTCTTGAGGAGAATATCACGAAACTATCATCATCAATCAAACGCACCTCTGTGAAATTTTGGTTTATTCTGTTAATAGATGTTTTTGAAAGTATAGAATAAAATATCCAATGATGTAACTACAATAATATTCTTTTATATTAGAATATATTTTTTTATAATATTCTCCTGAGAGTAGAATTGACAAACACAGAATTGACTACAAATCTCTCTAATGAGCTCTCGTCGCTATTAATTTAGAAATTTTAGTGATATTCTAGGTGATACAGTTTCTAAAAAGTTACAGAGGGTGGTCGATGAAGGCAGAAGCAATGCATGATGAAGTGTCGAATGAAATATGCGATGGAACACGAGTGAAACATTCAAGATCGGTCGCATAAAGGGTAAAAAGAAAAAAGACGATGATCTACAGTGATGAGAGGAAGATGTAAAATAATCCACCTTTGCTTTGTGAACTGCAATCGAACGCTAACGGGTCTGCCCACTTTGGTTGAACAGCGCTACGCGTGCGATTTTCTTTTACCTGAACAACAATTATAGTACCAAACCTGGCTGTCGTCCGTATCGTAACAAAGGTTCACCTGGAATCTTGTCGGGCCCTCCACCCGTATTCGCCGCTTGTTGTAAAGCCACCTTGTGAATCGTCGCGTAGTAACGCTCTCTTTGGGTTTCGGCATTCTGTTGATTCTCTTGGGTTTCTTTCATGGGACGCTGCATTCTGTCTCCGAGATATCCTTATATATAAATAGAAATAAAATATGTATCTACTTTGTATGAATAAATAGGATTTATTTACAATATATCTATCGCCGATCTAAATTGTTTCATGATTCATTGATTGTGAGTTTCACCAAGTGGAACATCAACATCTCATGGGTTATATGCAAGATGAAACATTATTATAAAATATAGATAATCAAATATCACAGTAATTTATTTTATTCATGTATGGTTTAAATTTATAATTAATGAAACATCCGCTTTCTTTTAATTTTTCTAAATTTAACGATTTCAAAATAATTTTACGAGTGGCATGAAAAATACAGAGCGAACTGCGATGTAGGTAAACCATTCAGATATTAAAAATGGAGTTCGACTGAAATTGATAGAAGTTTACAATGAACAACTTACTGCTTCGCCAGCGAACACCTACGATGACCACAGCGATAGCTAAGGCAACAGTGGCCACGATCAGAGGCAGCATCACTTTCACATCAGCGTAGAATGGTACGGACGAAGCAATTCCACGTTTCGACAGTTCTGGAGGAGGCGGTTCTGCAAGGTTTCAGGAACACAGTGCTTTTGGATATAATTCTTTCAACTTGAATATTGTCACCAGATTGATTCGTTTTGCTCTATTTCAAATTTTGTTAGAAGCTGTGAAATGTCTCTATCCTTTGCCCATTATAAATTAACTGCTCTTGATAATTGAGAAATGATAAATTTGTTGCTTATTATTTGAATTTTGGAATTCAGCTTTAATGATCAATTGATTTGGGACGAAGAATAGTTATATCATCAAGCTTACCGCCTTCCTTTGTCAATGTTACGAATGTGAACTCCGCTTGATTGTTACCAGCTACATTGTGGGCTTCAACTTTCAGCTGGTAAACCGAACTCGGTTGTAAATTTGTCACGACAAATCTTCGTTGCATTTTCACGCTGTTTGACACTAATGTCCAATGAAATTCGTTTATGGGTCTGTATTGAATCACGAAAAAAAGAATCGGACAGCCATTATCTGGCCACACGTGAAGTCGGAGGACTAATGTGGTCGAGTTTGGACTGAGAAAAGCTGCAGCTGGTGGTATTCCTGGTGCCTGTCCCTGTGTTCGAACTGAGAGGACTGGTGACGATGGACTGCTCCCGATTTTGTTGTGAGATGTCAAGTATAGTTGATATGTGTTACCACATAGGAGACCCTGGAAATTAATAGATTATATCAGTAATACTTTTATTTTAAAGATATGAACATAGAATAAATGTCGTCTATTATACCTTTAATTCGTGACTTGTGGCATGACGAGATAGTTGCAACTCGTCTAAATTTCCATGTGTCGTTCGATAATGTAACGTGTAGCCTGTGAGTGAAGCACCACCATTGTGTCCAGGTTTCCAGTGCAACAAAATACTGCTTGATGTGGAACTCGTTACGTAGAGAACGGGTGCACTAGGTGGTACTGTGAAAAATTCCAATTAATTTTCTTACAACTTCAACTATTAATAACCATTTATCCTTCAAAAATTAAACTTACCTTGTGCAGTCAAAGTATAATGTAACTTATCACTGCCTTGAGCATTCTCCACCTGACAAGTATAATTTCCACCATCTTGTGATTGTAAATTCGACAGCACGAGTTCTCCAGACGGCAAAATTTGTATGTTTCTGGTTGTGTCGGTACGAATTTGTTCGGCTTGTCCTTTATACCATTCTCTAGTAGGGTCGCCAACTGCGTTGCAAGCCAACGTAGCAGATCCTCTCCATGGTCGCACTACGTGGCCTCCAAAAGACGTAATCCTCGCTGGTACACGATTTGTTGGAACCTGTGCGGCTACTCTGGAACTTTGACCTTCGCCTACACGGGTGCTACCAGTCACCCAAAATTGATATTCTACGTGTTGTTGTAAATCAGTAGCTTCGAAATAAGTGCTTGTTGCTGGCAGTGTTCTTTTACCGTGATTAAGTTCTTCTCGGCCATCTACGACCCTATAGCATTTATATTTTTATAGTAATAAAACTAAATAGAAATTTAATTAACGATTTCAGTGTGGTGATTTTTACCTCGTATACAGATTATATTTTGTAATAATTCCATTTGGTTCTAAGGGTGGGAGCCAAGAAATAAAAAGTGCCTGTGGTGAGCTTACCACCACTTTTATGTCTGCTGGACTACCTGGCACTGTGGATAAATTAAAAATACCGCGATTATTATATTTTCACTTATAAGATTATTTAATTTCCTAGAGATACTTCTACAATTGTGTAAACTTTCAATTAGTTTGACAAAAATTACCATCCTCTTCCGTCTGGCAATAAGTTACTGTTGTAGGTACTCCATCTCCAACTCTTGTAAAAGCTAATACTTGAATGGTATAATTTGTATATTTCCTCAGACCCGTAAGAATAATGGTTAAAACATTAGTCTTACGAACCTACAACAAAGTGACGTTGAAGAATCTCAGTTTAAATCAAGTTTAAGTAAAAGAGATATTACGCTTACTTCCATTTCATCGACACTGCGCCACATATCCGCCAGTATAGGTTCATAATGTAACTTGTATCCCTGAATAATACCATTGCTGTGCGTATTAGGCGGTGGTTGCCAAGATACTTGAAGTGATTGTGAAGTTAACGCAGCGCATCTTACATCTTCGGGTGGCATACTGGGCACTAAATAAATTAATTTTTGTAATTAAATATACCTTTCGAAATACACAATTATTTGACATCTTAAAAAATATCATTTACCATCTTCCATTGTCTGTGTGAACAAAGGTTCGGAAAGTGGACCAGATCCAACTTGATTATACGCTTGAACCACTAAAGTGTACTTTGTATAGGGTCGAAGGCCTGTTAGCCGAAGTTCTGCACCCCCTTCTTCTCCGTCTCCAGACACAGAGCTGAAGTTATACGAGGGATTCGCCGAGCTGAAAGAAGATTGCTAGCGTAATGGAGTTCTGAACTTGAATAGTTCAATGCGCTTCAAAACATTTGTATAATTAGAATTGAAATGTAGTGGCGACAAAAAGGATTTGTACACCATTGTATTTATTACAGCATTTGTATTCTAATTGATTAAGTCCAAATATATTAAACATATTAAATTTGATGGTACTTTTACATGACTACAAAAATTTAATACTATGAAAATGAAGTGTGGCACCTGACAAACAAATTTTATTTAAGAAAATTTCTAGTATCTTTAATTTCTGTTCGATATATTTCGATTCTTTTAAACAAATTATTCATCATATTACTTCGATGAGCGTATTTGTAATTATTACATTGCAGGAGAGTTATATCTAACTAAATCATGAAGTACTGGACCCCATAAGAAAGTTTTTATAGAACCGGTTGATTTTCATTAGACATAGGTCATTTTTCATAATTCCGAAATTATAAAATATATGTAAAATTTACTAACATAAAATGTTTACTTATAGAGTGGCACCTTTTGCGCATGAATTTTTTAAGGTACAACGACTGTACAAGACAGATTACTCTGCTTCGATATTCCTACCTTGTTTCCCTGTAGCCAACATTGAATCCCTGAATGTCACCGTGTCGGAGTTCAGGCAGTGGTGGTGACCAAGTAATTAAAATTTCAGAGGAGGACAGAGCCCTAGCTTCAAGATTAATCGGGGGTCCAGCCGGTCTTTGTGGCTCGGTTCTGACAATCAGTTCTGCCGAGGGCACTGATCTACCCGCTGGTCCTTCGGCTATTACGCGTATAGTGTATCTAGTTGCCGGTTTTAATTCGTCTATTAGAGCTGCATACGAAAGAGGCGGCCCGGTGAATTCTTGTTGTTGCCACATTCCAGCTGTTTTAATACAATTTATTAAATAGATGTTGATACATATCACTAGACTTGGAGTGTTTATGCAAATTGTTTTACTATGATATATTTTCTTTAAATAATTGAAAAATATTCACCATCGCCTTCTTTATATTGGAGAATATATTTGGTCACTTCACTGGTGTCTTGTGATTTATGTTGCCATTTAACGTTAATGCTTCGGCTGGCAACCATGGCAGTTTCTAAAGAACTTGGCGGCTGTGGTGGCTCTAAATTAGAATGAAATCGATCGTTCTTTAAACGAATATTTTTTTAGTTATATCTATTTTCATCGATGAAATTATACCTTGTACGAGGAGTTGCACTAACTGTTGATCACGACCATACAGATTGCTTGCTTGACAAAAGTACGCGCCACTGTCTGAGGCTTCCGCCGAAGAAATTTGTAATTGTGCAATCACACCATCCGGTGTTACCTCTCGTTTCACCGTAACTCTTTACACATGATAAAGTAACCGTAAAAAATTTAATCATAATCCTATGTATGTAATTAATATCTAATAGAAAAACAATTGGAACGCAACTTCTATGAATTAAAATTCTTTCTAATATAAACACTCGTGTATGTACATATTCGTTTTATACAAAACACTCGCCAACAAATGACGAATCATCTCGTACAGAAACAAATAGAAAAAATTGATTAAAATTTAATCAAAAGTTAATAAAACTTTAAAACAACTTTTTTCTATCACGCGTTTAAAAATATAAGTTCCTAGCAATATATCAAAGAGTTTCATTCGACAGTATTCAAGCTAATCCCAGCTTTACCGATAGTTCGTCGAGGGATTTAACTCAATTTTTCCTCCTTTCAACCAGGTGACGATGACCGGTGTGTCGCCGTGTACCTCGCAATGCAAAGTTGCTGTGTCACCCTTCTTCACGGTGACGAGCCTCGATGGTGCCGCGAAATACGGAGAAGCTACCAAGACATCAAGACGAGAATATAATGCGTTTTACGTTGATATATAATTTGTTATATGATTATTCAAAGGTACTTACAGTTTACTTTTAGCTGAACTACTTTCCCGATACCACTCCCAATGCCATTGCTCGCTTGACAGAGGTAAAATCCTTCTCTGTCTTCTTTCACGTGTTGCAACAGCAACGTACCATTACTGAGGATTTTCGTGTACGCTCTTTCTCGCAACTCCTCGTATTCACCGGATTTGCTTCCTATTTTGTTGAGATAATAAGATATATCGAATCTGTTTTATCAACGAATTTTAGACGTTTTGTTTTTTTCTTAATTCTCTTTATTATCCGACTAAGAGCAACGTTTACTCGAAGTCTTCTGATAGAAATTCATAATAAAAGTGGTACGAACTTTTCCAACAACTCAATGCTTTATACAAGTTCATTATGTAAATCAGAAACAAAAAGGACTTCCGATAAGATATAAATAAGCGCTTTAAACTTCACAGATTTCTTTAAACTTTATAACATTGTAGAATCTGCGATCTAAAGTTGAGAGAATAGTGAACAATGCTAAAAAAAAAATATTAAATAAATTCTTGAAATTTCTTATCGCTACGATGTTAACAATAAGATCCAATTATGTAAATCGACTTGAAAAAAATTGCAAATAGAATATTATCAATCCTTAATGGATTAACGTAGCAAATTTCTTACCCGTGGCCTTTTTCCAAACGATAGTAGGTGTAGGCACGCCCTGCGCTTGACAGTGCAAAGCGACGTGCTTGTTTCTTTCGACGCTCACGTCCGCTGGTTCCACGATCCATCGCGGAGGTACTGAAAACCAGAGCGGACAGCTTTAGACAAATCGTCGTAATACTCTCGTGTACGTTATTTTTACTGGTCGTTAGCGATTTAGAGACAGGTACGTCGTGAGAGAGTCGTGAAAAGCGCGGTCAAAGGACGAGCTCGTCGACGGTATGGCGCTATATCGTCGTAAACGCAGTATCGAGATACATATGTACAAAACGAGAAAGATACACTGTACAAAAGTGAAAGTACGAAGAGAGCGCAGAACGACGGCGCCTGTCGTCGACGAGAAACGATCGTTCCTTTCTTTCGTTCTACTCTTTACTTTTCTTTTCGACTTCGTTTCTATTCGAAAATGATTTATCTGAGAAGTCGATCGTTCAGTATCGGAAAAACAAGCCGCGGAAAGATTCGACACGCGACTAAACAAATTTTGACAAAATCTCGAATTTCCGTAATAATGGTGGAAAAAATGGTAAATTTACATAATGAAAAAGTGGCAGAGACATTAAGATATAAAGTGAATGAAGGTTCGTAGGTGAGGTTTAGTATGGAAGTGGGGTTTTTAACTGTCGATGCGAGACGTCCGCGACGTACAAGCCTTCGACCGATTCTCTTGGATCGCTTGGAACAAATAAACGACTGGACTTGTTTCTCTGCTTCTACTAAAGGATCATCAATGTAAAGCGGTTCGATCGATACACCATCAACGTACATACGTAGCCCAAAAAGGAGACAGACGAAAAGAAAAAAAAAAGAAGAAAAAATTAGAGAGAGAGAGAGAGAGAAAGAGAGAAAAAAAAAGAGAATGAGGTACACAGTGCAGTATGAAGCATCTATCTGAGATCTCTGTATATCTAGCTACGGCTCAAACGAAATCGCCACTAAATGTGTGCATCGTCTAAATTGCGACAAACACCGGATATGAGTGAGTTTCCAAAACGGTATAAATGATCCGTGACGGTACGCCGCGCATCGACCAGTGTCGAGAGTTTGAGGTTTACTGTATTTTTGGGTGTTCTGTTTGGCGGGTTCTACTTTTTACGGTGGTGAAAAACGCTGCACAAGCGAGATACTGTGAGTGGGAGTTCCAACGTTTTACAAGACGGCAAATACCGGCCACGCATTAACGCGTGCGACAATATAATATATATATAAATATATATATATGTGTATGTAGACCAAATGTATGTAAAGATTGTGTGTATAACGTGTTATTAAATATATAAGATACTCGTTCAATTGTGGCGTGAAACAAGTAGAACTCTCGGAAGAAGAAAAGGCGCAATTGGGCAGGAAATGTGAGGTTCTTGGATGAGAGCATGTCGGCGGAAAACCGAAAGATATATATCGTGGATAGGCGAATAATAATATATATATGTATATATAGATATATCAAGTACCCGCTTCTAACGACTAGTTCGACGAATACGAATTTAATTAATAATAAATACGTACTACTAGCCTACATTACCGGAAAATTCGCGTTGGAAACACATGGGGCGCGTGTTCCTTTACTTTCGACATTGCGGCATACAATGCATCTATATTGACGTTTCATTTGTGCGGATACGTTCACATAGGGCAACACTTTGTGTGCGAGTATCTATATATTTGCCTTATTATCCATTCTCGTTTCGCGTACGGTCAGACGAAACTAGTTCGAGTTCGTTTCGACTCGTGCCCCGTGTATTTCACGACCGCGAAGGAAAGATAAAAAAGAGCGTGACAGAGAGATAGAAAAGACAGTGAGAAAAGCATGCAGAAGTGTAATGAAAAAAGGTTGCCTTCCAACGAGCCCAAAGGAGAGCCACAGCGCATAGGTTCTGTGAAGATTTTTGATCGTGAGCAGAGTGGCACGTGCTCGTACTCGGTTAATCAGAAAACACTTAAAATATATATATATATATATAGAAGTAATAATAATAATATATGTACACAAACACGTAAGGTATATGTATATATAAATATATGTATATGCAGACAGAAAAAACGACAGCTATGTCAATAGTAAAAAGAGAACATGCAAATAAAGTGTGTATGATGCTCACATACACGCACGCACGCAGGCCAGAAGAGAGTTTTATTTTTGTTCGTACACATCGCCATTATCATGTTTTTTTTTTTTTATAGTTTTGCTTGGTTGGTTGGTTGCTCCGTTTTAAAGAAACGAGTAAAAATAAGGAAAGGTGCAAACTGTTACCTTTATTATTCGGTCAAGTCAAGCAAACCTCGGGGGTCCACGAGATACCGACGCATTCCCAGAGAGCCAAAGCAACGTAAATGTAATACACACTGTGTCTGAGGGAACAAGGAGATTTCTTTGGATTTCTAGGAGAATAGGACGGACTCGATGATTCAAGAGGGTTCAATGATGAAACGTGCGTGATCTCGCTACGAATAGACTTTGTATTCTTGGTAAATCGAACAGGCCACAGTAACGTATGTTGCTATATGTAACAGAATTATTGGTTTTAATGGTTCGTCTTTAATCCGTGCGAGAACACTACGACGATTAACGATGGTTATGCAGGGATCGAATTAGTAAAGCGTTATGAAGTGATTCGATCGTTATGGACGTTAAATATGGACGTTAGATTATGGCGATTTGGATACAGGTGGATCTGGTGAATCTCTCCGGATGTACAGTTGGGATCGGGACAAAAGTTGGTCTCGACCTCGACGTTATTTCTCTCACAGAATATATATATATATATTTTTCATCGAGTTACTCTATTTATCTGTTTAGCAGATATTAAAAATTCTCTTTATATCGATCAAAATAGATATGTAATCTCTGATTGGTAAAAAATATTCAGGTACATCTACTAAATGTGCGGATTCACTTTGTCAAATGTCTACCAAAAACCAAACGACAAACACGAACTCTAAATAGATACGTACAAAACTCTTACAGTAAATTCAATTGTCTAAAAATCTTAGCAACAAAAAGCAAAATAACAAGTACGAATTTTATTTGAGACCATATACTAAAAATATTACATTAACCTAAGGAAAATAGGAAACAAAAACAACGAAAAGAACGTATTAGCTTACTAGGAACAAACCACAATTACCTGGGATTTAAAGAGAGAAAGAAACAAAATTGAGCGAATGAAAAATTCTTCGAAAGAAGAATAAGAAGATAATTTCATAGCGTGTATATGTAAAAGGATAAAAGATATTACAGATATTTCCGTCGAGATCGATGGGAAATGCTGGTACAAGATCAAAATTGGAAGTTTCGGGATGATGATGGAAAAGGTCGCCGATCATCTAGTTACCTTTTACCTGTAGCTTGGCCGTGTACCTGACCTCGGCGGCGGGGTTCGCGGCGACGCAGGTATAGTCGCCGGAGTGCTCGGCCGCGAGGTTCGTTATACTGAGGAGACTCGAATAAGGATCCAGTTGGGAGATGTTTGCGACGGAGGCGAGATTCGGCGGCAAAGGGAAAGGACTTTGGCCGTCTTTTAGCCAGGATATAGTTAAGGGTGGGTCACCCGCCGCGACCCCGCACACCGTCCGCGTCCGCATCCCCTCGGATAGTCCCTCTTGAAACGTAAATGGCTCAATAATAGGGGGTACTGGAAAAGGTCAAGAGAGAAGAGAGAACCATACGTGAGAGCGAGAAAAAGATGGCACCAAAAAAAACGCAAGAACCTTTTTTTTGTACCAGGTACATGTGTTCTTTATATATATATGTATAAATATATATATAGATGATTTCTTCAATATAGTAGCGGTATGTTCATATATATTATATATATAGACAGTAGTACGTCCATGTATATGTATAGATATATATATAGAATATAATATGTATATATATATGTAGAATATGTACAATAGAGGCAGTATAGTAACGTAGCAATGTAGAGGAGAGAGAGGGTGGCCCCGCCGCGGACCTGCCCCTGCCGCCCTACAACACCTTGTACACTTATAACTTGGCATCGCACACTCACGCTGCATACGGTCGTTCCCAACGCAAGAGCTAGCATTCGCCGACTCTTCGAAAATTTAGTTTCATACAGATAACAGATTTTTTTTTTAGAAAATACTTTATACAAATTTACATTCGTACATATAAGCGATGCACTTATGTTGTTAATTTTTATTCAAATGTAAAATCTCTTCGAAGAGTCGAGACACGGATGGAGGAGAAAACATAGGATGTGATAATGGCAGGTCTCGTGCAGGAGGATGAGCCACGCTAAGCGTGAGCCGTCATTAAGTATCCGTCATCAGGTCTCTACGTTCCTGAATGACGTCCGATGGCTTTATATCAGATAAAAAAAGACTCCTTCTCGAATGAACGCGTAAGAATTTAACGAGCTGTGTGATCACGCATCTTCATTGTATCGGTTCACGTTGAAAGCTATTTACAGCGGTGAGACAGCACTAACACACATCGAAATTTTCAGATGAAGCGAGAACGAAGAAACGTGTGCGAATAGAGACGCGTGGAAAATGTTTTGTACTCGCTATGACTTCCACGGAGGCGCAAGAGAAAGAGAACAGCGCTTCGAGATCCTCACGCGGTTCATTCGCGAGTGTGGGCAACCGTGTACGCACTCACGCGATCGGCACTCGTACGAATTTCGGGCGGTCAGGCGGTCGTCGGGCAAAAATGAAGGGGGCCTAGAGGAGGATTACCATGAACCACAAGCCGCTGCGTGTGTGATACCTCTGCGGCCAGATTACGGGCCACGCACGAGTAGTTGCCGTTGTGATCTGGAGATAAACTTTCAATCATCAGTATGCTATTGTACTGGTCCATATTGGTGACACTGACTCGCTCCGACGGTCCCATGGATCGTCCGTCCTTGAGCCAGGAGATCGAGAGCGGCAGATCGCCTCTTGTCACCGAGCAAGTCAACGTAGTTCTTTCGCCGAGATGAAGATCACGATCTGCCGTGAATGGGCTAATTTTGGGAGGAACTGGAATAATAACAACAACGACACCTCGTGAACTCGAGAAGCATAGACGAAGATAAACACGTCGCATCTGGAAATCCTTCGCTGCTCATCGTGGAATCCTAGAAATTATCTTCTTCTTTTTCTCATTTTTTCTTTTTCTTTTGGCCGGTTCTTCCACTTTACTGTTGATGGTAGTAATCGTTTTTTGGAAACATTCGATTTGGGTCTTCGTCTTTGCCACGAGACAATAGTTAAGACTATTGGTATCGTTTTCTCGGCATCGAAACACCTGTAACAATCGTACAATAGTGGCACGAACAAAATGCCTTACCGATCACTGCGACGTCTCCCGATCTTCTCGCGTTGTGTCCTTGTTTGTTCCTTGCTGAACACGTGTACACCCCTGCGTCGCCCTTCTTCTGTACGCTCGTGATGACCAAAGTGCCGTCCTTAAGCACTTTCTGCCGGAGATCGTCCGGTAATTCGCGATTTGCCCGCTCCCACTTGATTTCCTCGATCGGATAGCCAGCCACTGGACACTTCAGGCGAAGAGTTTCGCCGGCGACGGCAGTTACCTTTGGAATTAGTCGAATGTATGGAAGACCTGAAGGGAAAATCCAACGATTAATATATTAAGGTTTATGGATTATGAAAGAAAAGTAATTGTTAATTTATCGGTAGTTTTGCTGACTTAAAATAATTACAATCAAATCCAATAAATTAGAAATATTTATTTATGCAATTCTGAAATCTTAGAATCGGAGCTTATAAATTATAAATTATGAATGTTTTAATTTTGCAACCTTTTTGAAAATTTTACCCGAAGCTTCTTCTACAAGTAAGAATGAAAGATTTTCTTACTGCAGGAATATACGAAATTTCGTAGCTAGATAACTTCGAAAGATGTGTGTTATCATTGCAGTAAGAAGTGGAATTGGTCTGACTATGAACATGGTAGTACTACTTTTACACTGTTGCAATAAAATTCTCTTGTCGACAACAAAATTTTGCATGAGAACATAAAATCAAATACAAATTTGGCACAGAATGTATGAACAGCAAAGAATGACAAAATTTTGTTACCTCGAATAGATGAAATATTCAACTGAACGCATGAGCAAACGGCCTAACATCATACGCGGTAATGTTACTTATTCGTTCATAGCTGATAACGCAGTGACGTATTTTAACCATTTTATGTGGCTCTATTTATTTGTGTAACTTATTTCCATTTTATTTAAATAATTTTCAGCTGCGAAAGGCGTCATAGAGTCAGAAACCAAAGCTCAAACGTAAACCATAAATTGGACAAACTCTAACAGGACATCAATTTGCTAAACATTATTCACGAAGTTCGGTCACCGGATTTAGCATGAAATTTACCGTAAACGTTGAGGCGTGCAGCGTGAGTGACTTTCCCTGCTCGATTTTCAGCTGTGCAAGAATATTCTCCTCCATCCTCCACCATCACATGACTGATATTGACGTGCGATATAACATCGCCGTGAACTGTCACGTATTGACCGATAACGAACCTTCGGACATGGATAACAAATTCTCCTTTAATGAACCGTAAATTATTTCTAGATTATTTCTAATATAATATTTCTAATATAATTTATAAATTATTTCTGACATAATATTTACAGATAGACGAAAGTTGGCAGAGAAATGCGCAAAACTCTAGAGAAATGGCCCTCAAAATCAGTAGATATCTGGCATTGATGTCGAATAACTGATACAGTCTCGCTTTTTTCGATAACGCCATGTATATCTCAATATTGTTTCTCTGTTTCCTTTCACTAACTTCAACGAACCACTCAGATACATATTTATAGGATACATTCAGTCATATCTGTCCTAACTCTTGGACGATCATGCGTTCTACCGAATCTCTACAGCATGTAAAACCAGTATGTAAAAAACAGAGCTTCTCCGTAAAAATTCTAATTGACAAAATAATCACCGATGCAATAAACAAATCTCAGAAATCCCTATAAACTCGTACCACCATACGCCATTCGTTAATCTTTTTTTCCAGCTTATATTATCATTTAGCAGAATTCCGAAAGGACGAACGAATATTTCCATCGAGAACGTTCCAAATTGAAGCTATATTTCACGAGCAAAGCTCTCTACGCAATTTCAGCAAAATCCTCCAAGTTAATGAACAAAGTTTTTTTTTCAATTAACGATTAACTTTGACGGGGGGAGGGAACACAGTAACTTCCTACTTCCAATACAGTGCAGAGAGACCACTTTTCAATTACCACGTCGCAATGCGCGTTCTCGACCAAAGCGGCCCGATTTCAATGAAATTGCTAATTTCGCGTGTACCGAGAATCGCGGGCAACAGTTCGTGCGACGAGAAGCGAATTGCACGCGTTTCGCCCGAAGCTGGAGGATCGTGTAGGATGGTTTTTCACAGAAAGAGGAAGGAAATGGCCGAGAACGAGGCGGTACAACAACGAAGTGGCACAGGAGAAGAATCACAGAGCGTCTTTTATGTCGATCTGTCGTTAAACCTTACGAGGGTCTCGCGTCATATCCTCTCGTGTCCGTCCTCTCGTACCTTTGCCTTCTCTATCCTCGACGAATGACGGCCCGTGTCGTCGCAATAAATATTCCCCGGCTTCTTGCTGGGATATTGCACTTGAAATTGAAATTGGCCTGGCTGCAGATGCGACCTCTTGACTATCGCCGCCAGGAGATTGCATTTTAATTACGAGGCATCAAGCACGCGTTAAAACAATTGTTCGAGAGTTACGATCGTATGCTTTATGCGACGATCAAAGAAGCAGTAGCGTATTTTATCAGTCGTATGCGGAAGTAATGGTTGTCACGTTGAGTATCGTTGAATTGAGATTTAGCACGGGCACGTGACAAATTAACCGACTAGCGGAAATAGTTTAAAATTAAACGATCAATATTAAGCAGACAGTTATAGAAATGAAAGAAATTTAATTGGACAAAATATCTCGTCGGAGTATTGCATAATTTAACACGAACGTGTTAACATATTAATCAGCTAGTTGGAATGTTTTAAGATTAAACGGTCGATAGTTGTAAGAAATAGGAAAGATTTAACAAGATGAAATATTATTAGTTGATAAATTATCACGCAAGACGACCATGATTACTTATAATAGGTAATAAATCAAATTAAGTTCGATACTTAATGTAGTAACCCTGAATACTTGGAGTAAGAATATTCGTTTCTTGCTTCTTTTCTATCCATTAATTTGACAAAATGTATTTATATAATTCTTGTCTATAACCTGCAACCTATAATTTGTCGATTCGTTACTATTATCGATATAACAAAATTAAATTTAATATTTGATACATCTATCAATTTTTATTTACTTCTTGATCAAAAAGCGATTATACGATTGTTAAAGTTAGATAAGTTAAATTAAAAACCATACGAGCAAAATCTATATTTCAGTCTTTACACAACCTCTCGTACAATTCCATATCCGGATCGAATTAAGTAACCTATAATTTGCCTTGCAGCGTCTAATCGATATATGCAACAATTAACGAACACTTATACCTTGTATCACGTTGAATACACCGGTACTTGGTTACGTACAATTAAATGAAGCCTACCTTCCGTTGGTTGGCAAAGGAAAGCCGTCCAAGGCCCAGGAGACCTGCGGTGTTGGATTCCCAGCAGCGGAGCACTTTAAGGATACAGCCGGGCCCGGTTGCAACGTTTGTTCGATAAACGAATAGAGCAGCATCGGTGGTGCGTCTGCGAACAGAGAAAACAAGACCAGGCCATATATATTTCTCGGTATCCTTCGTTTTCAACGTTCTTCCCCTTCCCAACTACCCTCGCACTTTGCTCGCGTTTTTATACGACTTCAAAGAAGCATTTGAAGCACACGCGGTTATGAAACGTCCAGAGAAGTATCGAAAGAAATACCGAGCACAAAGTAAGAGGAATTCTTTTTTTTTTGACGTTGCTACTCGACACAGATTGGACTTTCGATCGCGGTGAAGTCTCTCCGTTTCCATCGGTCGATTCAAAAAGAGAGGATGGAGAAAGGCGAAACGGAAAGCAGAAGAAGAAAGATCGAGTCAGCTCGACCAGAGAATAGCCATTCGATTCGTAAATGACCGCGACGCGATCGGATCCATCTCGTTAAAAACGATACGCGGGAAGGTTAGGGAGCAGCAGGTAAGGGTTGAATTGGATAGCAGATAACGGGAGAAGTAGAAATGCCCGTTTGCTCGGGGAAGAAGAAAGAACAAGAGGCAAGAGCGTGAAAGACCACGACGGATTCTTGATTCTAAAAGCTACCACGCCTGCCTGCCTGCCTGCCTGCCTGCCTGGCTGACTGACTGACTGTCTCCCGTGCATCGCGATAGAAAACGAAAGACAATGGGCTCGCTGCGACGGAAGCGCGTCAGAATATTTTTCTCTCTCGATGTTTCTATCTCGACGACACGACGACCGGTGGAAAGGGGCCTAGGAAGGATGAAACGAAGAGAGAAAGAAAGAAGGGTAGAGGATAGAAAGTAGAGGTAGTGGAAAGGCAAAGAAGAACTGGGAAAGTCCAAGATCGAAGTCGAGTCTCTCTCGGTCGACGCCGAGGGACGGAGCTCGCAGGATGAGAGACTTTCCATAATTAAAAGTGTCGATTTCTTCGTCATTAAAAATGCTCGAGCGTCCCGTTACAAAAGACAGTTCCGTCGTCTAGAAACGAAGAGACAAGCGGGTGGATAGATACATATATAGATAAGAAGATAGAGAGAAAGAGAGAGGGAGAGAGAGAAGGAGGAACGGATGACTAAAACACTTTTGTCTACGATGAATACAAGCAGGAAGTAAAGACGACGCTCGCGGATCCGTGTGGAAATTGATGAATCTCGTCTCGATGCCTTCGAGCGATCGTCAATACGTAGTCGCGAAACCGCGACACTTCGTCCGTTGGTTTCAATAAAACAGAATTTCTACCTGACGTTTATTCAGTCTGTCTGCCTTGGGAGAATCGTGAAGGAAGCAGGGAAGTCGCGAGGCGAGTGTCGAAACGTTACGTGGTAGTTGGAAAATGTAGAGCTTTCGAGCGTCGAATGGTCTGCTTATTACGAGCGGTAAGTAAGTTTTAGGCGTAAATAGTCCTGAAAATGGTTCATAGTAGTATAAGTTTATAATAATTCATAATATACAGCTGTATAGAGCATACCGCTACAATACTTTAGTATACACAAAAAAGATCGGGATGCAAAACGAGGAAGAAGATGCTATAAATGTAGCGTTCTGAGATTAACTGCTAATCGCTGAACGATAACTAAAATAGATGTAAAATAAAAGTGAATAAAATATGTGTATATGAAACAGATATGTACAAAAGTAAATGACGTGAAATTGGAAAAAAAAATACGAAGGAACAATGCGCGAGCATCGAAAGCTTTTGCTAGTTGGAACTATGGGTCATTTAAAAATGTCCATAGAATTAATCAATGTAACTGTGAATATTTTAGGAAACTGTTATTTTTACGAACATAAATAAAGAAGTGGATTCTAAACTCATATATTTAATGTACATCATAACGGCCATTTTATGTTGAATACTTTGTGTGCTTTTACACATCGTGTACACTCCATGTATTTTTCTATCTCAATGTATAAATATGCGCACTCTAATTATACATTATACACAAGCTTAAATAAGTTACAGCTTTGCTTCGTACTAATTCGTAACAACGTTTATTGCATTAATTAAACGTTTTCAACATCACATCCATAGAAATCTCTTTTTCCTGTATCTCACAGTATGAAAGAATTTTGAGAAAGACGAACAAATTTCAGCGAGGAAAAAAATGTTCCAGTTCTCGACATTACAGTTTCGTCGAAGTGTATTCACGAGGCCGTGAATCTTCATTCACGCGGCTTGACAAAATACGAGGCAGCCTGGCGTAGCCGCATCCACGAGAAAGGCGAAATTTCATAATGCACTATAGTTCATAATTTTCACAGGGAAAGTAATAGTTTAGTGCTCTTGCGATCGTACTTTTTATATACGCAAACTCGACCTTCTTTTTCTTTCTTTACATCATCACGAAGGCGGGAAGAAATTAGGAGCACCACGAGAGTGCTATCGAAGTCGAGAAAAGCGGCTCGTAGGTTACCAGGCGTTCGATCGGAACGCGATTGGTCTCCATTTGGTTGCAGCTCGTCAACGAAACGACTTTTTTCCGCTAGCCTCTTGGCTCGTGGCATTACAGGCAAGTCATCTCTCTCCCTTTTATTCCTACATTTTTCCTACTCGTGAAATTGTAACGAACCGGTAATCCTCCTTTCTCTCTGTTCCTGTCTCACCAAACTCCTCCTTGGATATATATATATATTTTGGTCTCTCTCTGCTGCTCTGTGTCCAGACCACGGTAGGTCCTTACCACGGGTGTATGGCTTGCTCGAATTCCCTTTGACGTAAATTCCGTGCATTACCGACGCTGACGAGCGAGAGACGCTAACTTCATTGTTGTTTCAAAGGCTCTCCTCTGGCTGGTTTCCTCCGCGTCCCTCGCCAACGGCATGTTCCTCTTTCATGCGCTACTCCTCATCCATAGGTGGGCGGTCCAGATATAGGGCAAACGGTCCAGAGAAAGAAGGAGGGAGAGAGGCAGAGGAAGAAGAGAGAGAGAGAGAGAGAGAGAGAGAGAAAGTGAGAGACGTTTCGTGGTGGTTACCAAAGAGTAGAGGGGAAAGGGGGTTGACAGTGGTAATAGTGGCGAGTACGGAGGAGGTAACGAAAGGGATGGGAAGAGGTAAAGCGGCGTAAAAGAAGCCTCCTCCACTTCAAAGCAGAGATCTCTGTTCTCTCGACGTAACGGTCCACGTGGTTGACATGCTCTTTTCATGATAATCGAGTTCCTGGTAATACGATCGGTAACGTTCACTACCGATCACGCGAACCTACTTTGGAGAGCGCTACGCTTGCATCGCTTCTGACACGTAACCGTGTCGCGTTCTCGAAAAGGGGTGAGAGATCAATTTTCACAGGCATCGATCGGGTGAAAGTATTTCGGGGGCAATAGGGCTCGATTTCCGACGATCGATGAACAGAACACTTGCAATGATGGAAGCTTGTAAGCGGCGAGGGGAATCGTGATTACAAGCTTAGTTTGGGTCTGCCAATTTGGTATTATACTCGATGTGTCTTTAATGGTGTAGTATTAACGAGGCATGTTACGCAACACGTAATTGCGTATTAAATCGTTTTCGTATCATCATTCGTTGAACTTTGATTTTTCTGTTTTTATATCGATACGTATTGGACGTGAATATCTCCGAAAATTTACGCAAATTAGTTGTAACGACGTCGAGGGTGGAGTGAATCAATTGGAAATTCGAAAAAGTCCAAGATTGTTGAAACAATATCCATTGAACGTAAAATTCGAGCACACGCTGCTAAATTACTAAATTAGATTTGATGAATGAATTTTTAATAAGAAATCGGTTAATTCTTAACTAATTTTTTTTAGAACGCTTAGTTGTTTCAATCGAGGTGTCACTTGTAATTATCAAAGAACCAAAATTTGTAAACTGTTCGTTGTTCAATATAGCGGCACTTGAATCGATTAGTATTTTTAATTAATTTTATACCAGTCGAAGTGGAACGCAATTATTAAAATCAAATTCTAGAGCAATCAAATATATTGATAATCAAAATCAGAGGTTAAACAGTAAAATTTATTAATTCCATACAAATTGCTTAGTTAATAAATAAATTAATTCAAAATTAATATTCTAATTGTATAGTTTTTTGTAGGCGAAAATAAAAGCCGTTGTTTATTTTACATACATTTGCAATGGAACGAGGTCACGGATTCTAGACGTCACGTCGTATCAATTTATTAAATTTCCTTCCTGGTAGAATGGCAAGCGTGATGCATTTCCATGCTAATTAGACCGCGTGAATTTTCACGGAAAAGCGATAAAGTTTCGAGACGCAGAAAATGAATCTTCGAGAATGACCTAATTTGCTTTGTGCCCGACCAAGGTTGATAGTTCCGCGAAAAGTGAATTTATACGTATGCATAGACCTATTGAAAGCCCCCTCATTTGCAATTCCGATCGAAACTGCACCGCAACTTTCCATGTAATTTTCCTTTGTGTAGTCCAAGTCGAAATGAAGCCGAGTATGTGGAATTTGGTAATTGAGATCGAGCGAGTCGAATCGAATGGAATACCGTACGTACGAATATATGCTGTTGCGCATTTACGTGTTTCTGCATACGAAAATTACGTAACTTAAAGTAGCTATTCGATCGAATACTTTTTTCCAAGTGTTATTCGTTAAATTTTAAAAACGACGCGAAATTTACACAGGTAACTGGAAGAAGATCATCTCCGAAGAGATTTTGAAAAAACGAGATTTTCCCAAAATGGTGAATTTAATCCTGCTATGAGCCTCGAACTTGCAATATTGCCCCGGTTTCCACTATGGATAGGTCTAAGAGATAAATGAACATTTCTTACGTACCACCCAATTGTAGTTCCGCAGAGGCCTGTGCAGTGTCACCCTCCGCTCGTCTGACGATACACTGATACATTCCACGATCTTCTCTGCTGATACCGTTCAGCCTCAATAATTCTGATTGTCTGCCGGAGCCTGGCAGCTGGCGACCATCCTTGTACCACGTAACAAAGTGTGGTCCAGCTTGTGGATGCGTGCTGACCTCGCATCTAAATTCGGCATTACCTCCTAAATGGACGCTTAACAACGGCGGCGTCACTTCGATGTGTAGCGGGGCTGTCACGATGAGCCTGAAGAACGATTATTTGCTTTGCAACATTGGTTTATTTCTTCCAAGTGCAGGTTTCATTAAGACCTTAATCAAAGACACCTTTTATTTTATCATTTAATTAGTCATGAATCTTAAATCGCAAACGTTTTAGTAATCTTATCGAAATACCAACGCATTATGCTTTCCTTAACTTACTTTCTTTGTAATAAAGTACCGGACGAAATAAAGGCGTTAATAATTTCTTTGTAATAAATTATCAAGATATTATTTGTAAAGTTAAGTATGTAGATAGAGTATTTGCAGGGAGTCCACGGTCTATGGGCATAATTACCAGAAGCAAAGCTTTAACAAGGTCGATTAAACAAGTTTCTCGCTTTCTCTGTATAAAAGGAGATAGAAGTGTTAAAAATTTAACGCAATAGATATCTTTCTATAATTAAACGTTTTCTAGAAATTTCTTGACCTAATTTCAAATCCTTAAACTTTTGTATTGTAGGAAACGCGCTAATTTCAAAATAAGCTTTTCCGAAAACAATATATCTATTTTTTTCACTTTCGTATAGATGTTAATGATTAGGATATAATTTATTAATTATTGAATTTCTTTCTTAATTTATTACTATTTATATGAAATCTATCATTTATTCGTTACCGAATTTCTGCGCTAGCTTCGCCACCAGGATTGGACGCAGAACAACGATAAATACCGCTATCTTCTAACGTCACAGCTTCGAGGGCCAGAACAGACCCGAGCAATCTGGTCCTTGGTCCAGAGAGTACCAGCATTGGCTCGGAACCGGTTTGTGCGTACCATCTGGAAATTGAATCGTAGATGGAACATTAAACCTTAAATGATCGAACCACTGTTTGTGTAAGCAATATTTCACTCTTGAAATAATCCAACGGTGCTACGAAACATAGCGGAAGATTTAGAGATCATAAAGCTTAAAAACACTTTCTACTTGCAATTATGATCCATTAAAATCATTCTTGACGTTATGTTTCAATTATGTCTTCATTCACGTACTTTTTCTATAAAGTATTATGAAGTTATACAGTCTAGTACAACTTATGTTTGTTAAACATGTATGAAATGAAATATAACTTCTTAATATATCCTCTTCTACGCAAATTTTTAATAAATCTCTAGATTTATTTAAGATTCAAAGGACTATACCTAGATATCTTATTATAATAGAATGGGTTTTATACTCGCTGAACTTTACCCCCAAGACTATGATCGTATATATGTACATACATATAGTATTATATACGTATATTGCACATCTTTACTTCCCTTTTATAGCTTTGAGCTTCTTAACATCGTAATTACAGAATTAATATTACTATCATCTTAATTATAGAATTAGTACTACTACTATCTTAATAATAATCACCGTTAATTAAAATCTTCGTTGCTGTATAAAATCTAGTTCCCGTTTATACAACCCTCGTATTAGCAAATACCTGGTTACTCAGAAAATTATCGAAACACGTGCAAACCAATTTTTATATTACGATTCTTTACGTTACGATTAAAACGAAATCAAACACATATTTACGAGATTCGTCCCACTCGTTATTACCTATCATTTTCATTTCGCGCTATCCACAATAACATATTATTTCTCTAATTTATATCTCACGCGAAATTATCCAAAGTACCAATTAAAAATTCCATCGAATCGACCAGCAAACAATCGTGAAAATTCAGCCGACGATAAATTCCCTCGTAATCTCGATTAATTCAAACGTCATTCTACTCACTCGGCAACATAATATATCATCCAATTACATTAACTGAATCCATTGAAATCTCTTTATCGGCGTACAATTCGCGAAATTCTAGCCGAACATTCCGTTGAAAATTTGCCGGCAGCCGCGCAGAAATCCTTTGTAGCGTTCGCACGAAAATGGGTCCTGGCAGCATTCCATTCTGTTCCCGTTCTCGCACGCGAATTCCGGTAAAAATTTTCAAACGTAGCGTCGCGCGGACCGAACATTTCGAAGTTAACGCGGTTTGCATGATTGCAAGTTAATGCGACTTCCCCTGCCGCTTCGAAACTTCCTTTTTTCCGCTAAAGACTCGAGGAACAATTTTTCATCGGAAGGCAAAGCGCTCGCGCATCAGGCAAAGGGCTGGTTGGTGGAGCCGAGACGCTTCAATTTCACTGGCTTTCGGGCACGACGACCTAGAAACGACATCCAGTCGCATCCACAGTGAGCATTTATCCCGGAGATTCCGTACTTTCTTTCATCCTCACCAACGTCTTGACAGTTTTCGATCGAAGCACGTTCGTCGGCTCGAACCACTTCCACAGATCCTCTGCTCTGTTTTTCGTTTCTTTTCCTCTTCTCACTTTCCCCGATCCTCTTCATCTTCGCCTTTTTCGTCCTCTCTATACCCCACCTAACCCCCTTTGTTTTTTGTAGATCGTCCAGGAACATCGTATCTTGTATCTTTGTTCGTTCTTGGATTTCTTGATACGTAAGGGAGCTGACTTCCTTCGGGAATTTTAGTTGGTAGTTCTGGAGGAAGTTACCCGAGGTAAAAAGGTAAGAAGTTAGAGTTCAAACTCGTCTAGTAGATCAGTTCTTCGATTCTTTCGAGAGCGTCAAGATAGCCGAGTTAAGTTAAAGGTGTATTTTATTTGGACTTTGCGACTTTCTGTGAAGTATTTCTCTCTCTCTCTCTCTCTCCCCCTTTCTCTCTCTAGGAAAAGGGAATTACGCTTGTAGCGCGATCAGTTTCATGGTAAATACGTGCTATCTCGATTCGCACATGGTCTGACTGCAGGTAAATTGCAGCAAGTTTGTTGTTAGAAACCGAGCGTTTCTAGTTTCGATTGATTGCTCCTGCTTACGTCGTGTTTTGGAATAATGGATGGTGTAGGAGCGTGCTAATTTATAAGATGAATGTATGGTCAGCCACGTGTTACAATACATATAGCCACATGTTACACGTCTACTAAAACAATGTTTCTTTACAGAATTCTACATAAATCTTCATAATATGATACAATGTAATATAATATAATGAATGAAACTAGAGTTACTAAATTTCTGAAATTTCTTGTAATTACACGAGTCTTGAAAAACATTAATTTGTCTATTGAACATTACATCGTAGTCTCACTTTAAGTTACTAGATGTATCACTATTGGAAACAATTTTTGAAGAAGATACAATCCCTTTTCTTAATAATTTTCTTCAAATTTTTCGCTTCATCGCCTGTTTCCTCGCTTACTGACAATTGTTTTCTAAAAGATGGTCCTTAATTTTTAGTCAAACGTGCCGGTACTCTATGTACGTTCCTTATTACCGTTACCACTGTTCTTCTTCTTATTATTAGCATCATTGTCGTCGTTAATGAAATAAATTATTATTATTAAAAAACGTACAGCTTCGATCGCTAAAACATCCATTGCCTCGTTATTACAAGATAGAACACAACGCGTTAAAAATGCTTTCACTCGTAAATCCGTAGCCGAGCCTAAATCACGCGATAAAACCAGTTCACCTCGTTATTTCAGTCGAATGGATTGGTATCGGTGAAGCATGTAAGTACTGTTCAAGCATATCGTTCGCAAAATGTCTTGGCACGCCATGCTGGCTAGCGATATCGTCAATAAATTTTCATCTCTACAGATGTTTCTTGTCCGGTGCATGCATCTGCCCGTGGTCCTGGGTCGAGGAAAAGGAGATCCAGAAATTCCAAGAGAAAAAGAGAGAGAACGGAGAGAAAAACTTTGTAGAGCAGAAGGCTCCTCGAAGACCCGGTGAGCGACATGGAGAGTTTCCGATTGTGCTCCGTTCGCGGAGCTTCACGTTCGAGTGCTTCCACTTTTCCTCGATCAAAGTCCTGCCCAGTCCTTATTTCTTTACTTACCTTCTATCTCGAATATTCCTGCCTTCGATCCTCCTTTTCCTGTCTCTGACTGTCTTTTCGTTCATCCTTGTTTCGATCCACTTTTCGACGTTGAAAAACGTGGCTCGCATTTTTCTTTTAGATTAAAGAGCCAGATTAGAACGTGCGTTGTTTTTTCTGCTTCTTTTGTACGTTACGCTTTTATCGCCATTCCATTGGCATGGAAGAATTTTCTTTGTACCTGAACTTTGAGACGTTTGTCTTCAACCTATGTAGTTCTTCGGCGAGGGTAAATGTGTATGTCGATCGTAGTTGATTTACACAGTTGTACGTTGATTTATCGTTTTTTAAAAATTGATAAAGGTGGAGAACCCAAACGGTGGACACATAGAGATTTATCGTATCACACAGAGATTAAAAGGTCGTATTCCGAAGGATTACGTCTATACACAATCCTCGAAAGATCGATGAATTTTCATATCTTGCATCGTGACGGTAATCGTATCACTAGGAAAAGCTATACTCCTCGGTGAACGCTCGATTTACGCGAGAATTCGTGTTTCCGTTTTATGGATGCTTCGTTTTCCGCCGCTTTGAACTCGCAACGACCAATGTCCCGCAATTACAGCGTTAAATTCGTTTATATCGTTTGTAATGATAATTGTAACATTAAATTTACCATGCAACATGCCATCGGTTTTCGATTACGCGTAATTATTCCCATGATTATTTGGATGTATTATGATTTAATTTATATTTGCCAAACAATTCACGGACAAAGACTGTACATATATAGCTCGATCAATTGAGCTGCGTCTTTCGTTCCATAAATAGCCTTTCGCCGCAATTTCGTTCCCGTGGACTATTAATATACAGAAGAATTTTTAAACGGATGAACTTTTACGAATGAAATATCTGCATATTTTTCATACCAACAGTTAAATTGTTCTCCGTGGTAAAAAGTATTAAATTATCAAATGGTTGGATTTCAGAACAAATACGACGTGAATAATAACCATCGTAGCTTGACAACTCGAACGCCAGCTATTTCTCAGCTTCTAGAAAACGGATCGAGATGGAACATATTCTATTTTCTTTCGCGGACACTAAGATATAGAACGGAGAAAATCCCAGCAAAACTTGTTCAATAGTTCTTACACGATGCGAGTATAAGCAGACAAACAAACAGACAGACAAAGATTGAAAGAACTAGACACAATAGCTTATGAAATGTTTCTGGATAACTGTTTCTCTGTTATTCAATATACAGACACGATCCTTCTACTGTTTTATCATTATATATAGATATAGATTGCTAGATAGTTGGAGAATTTCCGGCATTTTGGACGCACGTCGGTGTATAGTCGCCTACATGTTTTGATTTTCGACATTTTTATTGTTTAATTTACCTTTCGTGAGTATAAAATATTGATTCCTTAATAGTAAAGATATTCCTATATCTGATTTTCATAAATCATATTAAATAATTTAGGAAATACGAAGTAAAGAATCAAAGTCTTGCTCGATATTCGTACGTTGACTAGTAGAATGAGTCCTTCGCGACAGACACAGTAGTACTAACCAATCATTAGTTTCTAGAGCGACGGAAAAATCGTACGGTCTCTGTTACGTACAACTGGTTGTAACGAAGAGAATAAAAAAAAAAAAGATTATATTGTATATCGCAATAGAAAAAAGAAATATTTCTTTTAAAGATGACAAACGGGAGTCATGATTATTGCGATTATACATGTATATATGCTACTTAAATCTCCAAGTATTCTACACATTGCAAATATTAAATGTAAAGTAAGAATTTAAATAAACGATATAAGCTTATAATTTAATTTACACAAATCTTATGTATTCACGTTAATGCGATTAAAAAGATCCTGCGTATCTAAACAAAAGTTCGCCGATGTAAAATAAAATTTATACTCTTTATAACAACTCTTCGTAATAGGTAAAGAGCTAAGGTATCTCTATCGAAATAAATGGAAAACTCACCGATATTCAGGAGTAGGGCAGGCCTGCGCTACGCAGACTAACGACGTTGATTCATCTTGCGCGACGTGAACAACGCCGGAGTTTTCAAGAATCACCGGCGGCATCACCCCTCTGTGATCTACAAAAAAAAAAAAAAAAAAAAAAGGGAAAAAAAGAATCGTTCGAGAGAGGGTCGATTAATGCGGCGGGTAATTGGAAAAAACCTCGGAAATTTCCCGACGATAAGAAAAATCGGCCTGTCCACCGGAGTGAAAATTACTACCTGCTATCCTTACGTTGGCCACGGAACTCACTACCACTTGTCTAGTGAGACGATGCATCGTTCGACATCTGTATCCGTGTATTTGATCGCTGAACTCCAGGCTGTGGACCAGAAGTTCCCCGGTTGGTAAAAGGTGAAACTTCCCATCTGCAACGCAAATAATAAAAACGAGATTTATGTTTTCGTATCATTTATTGCCTCTTATCGTCGTAGTTTCTCGTTACGTTATATTATATATCCGCGTGTTACGCGTATTCTATACATTTCTCATAAATGTTTAGTTATAATCATTTGTAGCAATAAATTTCAATTTATCAGACACTAAACAACGATATCCATTAATTTCAACGACCTATAACAACGATCGTTCGTAATAAAACAACTACGATAATTTTAGCTATAGATCGTTCGTCGAATCTAATAAACAAAAGTATCGATTCGTCGAATGGAACTCTCTTTTCAGAAACTGTTGCGAATATCCTCGATACGAGGTATAATATCGGAGTCGCCATACGTTTGGACGCGATTCGCGTCCGAAAGCTTTCATCACGACCAGAACATGACCGGGCTATCGAGTAGACGTTTTGCAATCCGGAAAACGGCGAAGTCTATCTTCCCCGCGGTGTTAAACGCGATTATATCGTCCCCGGAGCAAATAGCTCCACGTTCGGTGAATTATTTAACGCGAGATACGACGATAGTGGGATTTGTGATACGTTGCAGAGCATCCTCTGCGTGACACTCTTTCGTACATGGCAGAAATATAACGAGAAATTTTTTAACCTCCGTATTATTCATAACTGGCGTGCGCGGCGATAATTTATAATCGGCGTCGACGTTTCTCAAAAAACGTGGCACGCGGATTCGGAATTACCTTTGATAACTACTCTGTGCCATCGATGAACGAGCTATCATCAACGTTTCGTGATATTTTCGTGGGTGAACCGGCGAACGGTTTTACCGTAACGATAATTATGCTAATTCCGGGATTTCCAGCGGTCTGTTCTGGATGACTGGCGGAGGTACTACCTCGCCGTTCTTGCCCCGTGCGGCTTAAGCCGGTGCTCGTTCCTTAGATAAGCCCGAGCAACGTTAATGACGGTAGTTATCCTAAACATTCGCAGTCGTTTTACGAAAACCCCTATTCACGTCCGGATATCTTTAACATGGCTTTCGAATATATGATTATCTTGCACGAAAGAGGTCGTTCTTCCATTAGTAGTTCTCGTCTTTCTTTTTGTTCCCCTTTCCTTCCACGTTGTACGGTGTGTTTTTCGCTCTTCGTTTTTATTGAGATTTGTACAATTTTATGTGCTAGACAAGAATGGCCGCGTAGTAGTGACACATGTATGTGAATACGAGTGTGCGGAAGTATGTGCGTGCGCGGCGTCTCGAAAAACGGATATATGTAACTGTTCCGTTGGCAGTGTGGTATGGAAGATGGTGAGACAAAGAAAGTGCTGAGATGCGTGCAAACGTATATCGAGGAAGATCTTGGAAATGGTTTATTAAATAAATCTAAAACTATTTTAATATGAATTCTAAGTGTAACCTTAGCGTTCCTTTACTTTTATTTCGGCAATTAAGATCCACAATTCTCAACAGTTTTCATTCTGTTTCCGTGGCTTCGTTGAATCGATGAAGATTTTTACAAGTAATCGCGAGTTTCTTACCTTCGTGTTTGTTGGTCCCGCTAACGAAATTTCTAGCCGCGCGTAGTACACGCTACCTCCGTATCCCTATCCAAGATTCTACGTTATTGCGTCTACGTTCGAACGCAAATTCGGCTACGAGACATTAGCACAGCTAAGACCGGCAGAGATAAGCGGCCCTGCTAAATAGCGATTGTCGGCCAAGTCAGCCGGCTTGGATGGGTTATGTAGTTTCGGTATCACACTCGATGCTACTACCTATACCCTGTCCTCTCGGATCTATTCAACGTAGATAGACTGCGTATGTACGTGACCATGTACACGATGTACATACGCGTATGTATGCACGAGACGGAGGAGGTTGCCTCGAATTACGTGCAGTCTGACCATAGCGCTATTAGTAAGATGGATATGTTACGCTTACAGAAATATAGCGACCATAGATGGGGAACAAAGGCGGTTTAATATTATATAGGCAGCAAGAAATACGGGATTGCTGCTTGTGAGGGAGTTGCTGTAGAGGCGCGAGAGAACGGCTGAATGCGTTGTGAAGTTAAAAACGGTAAGTAATTTGATGAATTGTTACGTTTATTCAAGGGGTGAAAAGATATTTGCGTAACATCTGCGTGGAAATTAATTAATAGGAAGGTATAAGAGGGATGATCGAATAATTGGCAGAATTTTAATATTAATTAGGTCAACAGAAAGATGTCTATATAACGTGCAAGATAAATTAATTGTTTCAGGGTATGGAAAGTTAGGAGAAGGCTGATCAAACAATTTTTAAAACGGTCACGTTCCAGGTGCATAAAATTAATTGTTTTAGGATATAAGAGATTATAAAAGAGACGATGAAATAGTTTATAGAATTTTAATGTTTATTAGATGGATAAAAAGATACCTGTACGATACTGGACGAGCGATAATGTGATATTTATTAAATGCACATATAAAACGGTGAACTATTAAGAAACGCATGAAATGATAATGCTCGTGTCCTCGAAAAATAAAAAATAAAAAAAAAACGCAATCAAGAGAAATGCGAAGGAAGATCTTCCTTTCAAAGATAAAATATCTGCGTTCAAGTTCGAATGATTCATTCAGTTGACCAGTTACACCGAAATCCCTTTGCTCCTCTGTTTTAATACATCATGTTAACCTTTTTATATTATTTGCTGTTCGAATGCGAGCAATTAATTCGCACAATTTCCCGTCGATTTCTCTGAAAAACCATCGAAACGAACACTTTCGTTTAATCGACGAATGTTAAATTTGCGCGCTCCATTTACAAACTTTTTCTGTTCTATACACCGGCACCATTTTCTGTTCGAACGTTCGGATTAAATTACAAACAAAAAGGACAGGAAGAAAAGATAAAAGAAAAGAGAGGAAGGACACAAAATGGGAGAAGGAGAAATAAAGAAAATTAACAACACGTTTGCACGCTGAAAACAATGAAACGCGGAACCGTATTGTACCAATACCGTTTTGTCAATGTACGCGCGCGCCTTTAACGAGTCGTAAGCATCAACTTTGCAAAAGCATGTAACCTTTTTTGAGAGCCGTGTGTTCAAACAATATCGTTTCACGAAGACGATTCTATCGGCGAGCTCGTACGCGAAGCAATTAAAACTTCTCGCTCGTTTCGCGCGACAATTTCGTGCGTGTTCGCGAATAAACGTTTGACAATCCTCTTTGGAAAAACGTTGGCTTGTCAAAGAATTCGTGACAGTGGACATGGCGGTAATCCTCACGCGACTGTGTCTGCACACGTGTACAGTGTACATGGATGAAATATGCACGTGGAATTAATTGCGGGCTGATCCTGATAGATGTATAGGGATAGATTTAATGGAAACGTACAGGATATAACGTTTATAGGGTCATTCAGAATTAAAGGAGAAAACGCAATGAAAGGAGGCTGGCAAGTTCTTGTTCGAGCTTCTGTATGTTCTTTAATCCGAAGTTGCTAGTTTCTGATATATTATGATAAATGAAGACTGATGATATTTATGCAAATTCATGTTTTTTGAACATAGTATCTTCGGATATTTTATGCATCTTTACATATTATGTGCACTTTGCACGTGTTTACCTTCAAAGTTTCTCGTAAATTGGCATAAATACGGTACAAGTAGCGACGAATGAAAACGGTTAATTAAACATAATTGAAATTTGCGTGGAAAAATTTATCATCTGACGGTATAAGGAATCAGGTGGAACGTAAAATATTCTTTAACTGGAAAATAAATCGAATTGTATATACAAGTGAACATTTTTAAAATACCTTCAGTTTGGAAAATAATACTGTTCCGTGAATCGTGAACTGGGAAATACAGTTATTGGTTTAGCAAAAGCCCGATGCGAACTAATTTTTATTAAACCCGGAGCAAATGTAACAACTATGCGAAAACATTTTTGAAGTAACGCACGTTTGTACAAAATTATTTTATTGTAATTTTCGAATGAATTTCTAGAGAATTTAATCGTTTACTTATCAGATCGCATCTTGTGCAAGTTTGTATTGTTTCGATTTGTATCGAAAGCATTATGATTCCGGACAGAAAATGGAATTTCCGTCTAGCGAGTTTAGACGAACCACGGAAGCGGAACACAACAGACAAAAGAACTCGGTGAAATTTAATTTCTCGAGAACATTCGGAACGCTGTACACGTTCCTGTCTCGATTCGAATGATATTGTAGATCTTGCACTAGATTTGTTACATTCCTCTTCGCACGGTGTTTACAAAGACCACAAACGTGGGCTGCGTTTGTGACAGGAAGCAATTAAAAGAAACGGAGAGTTTTGTTTTTAATATATTGCTTTTAATATATTTTTTAAACATACGAGAAGCTAAGTATAATAGTTAGAACAATAATGGACGATTTTATGTTTGTCTTTTAGAGATTATGCAGAAATTCTGCCTGTTCAAGATTATCACGTCGTCTTTTATTATGTACATTATCGAATAGTCCACTATACTTAATTTTACGCTATATATTATGGAAACTCGGGATAGAAGAAAGAAGAACAAAGAAAGCAAAACGAGTGAAAATTTAACGAGACGAAATACGAGTCAAAAGTTAGAAACGAAATGTTTAAACAAGAGTATACAGATATAAGTTTCTATTTAAGTTTATAAAAAAAAATTGTAGTTTATGCACTATTACTCGATATAATGGTAATCCTAAAAAGGGATGTTATTCGCTAGAACTCGTAATTGGAAAAAATAACTTTCGTCAGTTAAGATTGTCGATATCCGAGGGTGTACTTCGATACAATATTGGTGAATTGGTATCAGAAATAGTCGACACGACAGATCGTAAATATGGAGGAACGAAGACATTATTCGCGACACTTTGATCTGTAGCGGTTCCCCTTGGATATTAGCCACTAGGGTGCCTTCCGTCAGAACATCACTTCCAAAGCATGTACTTACTTCCCTATACATATAGTCTCGGGTCTTTCAAATATATTTTATACTTTCACTATTAAGAACTTTGCTGTCTAAAATAGATAAACTTTACACCGAATATTATAAAATTTTAAGATCACGATATCGATGCATTCGACAAAATCTTCATCCTATATTCTCCCTAAGCGACAGCATTTTAGTTCTATTAAAACGTATAATTATAAATCTTTTCACGTGTCCATCAATGTTTAATATATCCAAAAATGTATTAGAAATCTATAATATGTCGTTGATTAGAGGTGAAGGATATCTAAATATTTTATCAAACAAGACACTTTTCCCTAAATATGTTCTAACCAACGAGGAGATAATTTAATATCCTAACATATCCCTTTCTCTAAATAAATTTTTTATGGTCGATGAAACTCCTTCCACGTACTCGTCTATTGTAAATACAATAAATTAACGTTTCACTTTTAATTTAACAGTAGTTGACGAAGAAGAAGTATTTTGCTCTAGAGCCATTTCGTTTAACAGGCTACATATGTACAATCTGATTTGAAATGAAGTATCGATTTTCGATTAATTTCTATTTCCATCGCGTAAACCAATTTATTTCTACGCCAAATCTCACGCAAATGAGACGGATCCATCGACGATAGTCGATCTCTGTAGACGTTTTAATAGTTAAAGCGCGTTATACATCAGTAGGAATAAAGACAGTATCTTTGACAGTCGCTTAATCCATGGCGGTGCCTTCCGCATTTACCCGCACCTCCCAAGTGCTTTCCATCAGTCCCAATTCCCATAATGTCTCTGCTATATGGTCTCCGATTCCGTGAAATAGACTATTCGTTTCGAATGTTTGCATGTCGAAGATATGGGTTTCTAAATAGCTATGCTGACAAGTGCGCTAACAGACAATACGTGAAACGTGCCAAGAATCAAAAGAGATTCGGCAAATTGGTATGCTCAAAGCGTAGGTTACGAAATTTTGTGCCAGTAAATCCTGAGGAATACGAGAATTTGACCTTCCATCTCACCTGTTTTAAATTCTCTGATATAATTAAATTCGTAATATAATCGATGTTTGCTTAAATTTACGTTTTTATCTCGAACCGATCTTCGGTAGTTTCCGTTGAATCCTATTCTCATTGTTCATACGAATATTTATAAATGGTCAATCTTTTACCTTCAATCTTTTAATTTCATCGAGCTGCATTAACGATGGGTTTTGTTCCAAGATACGTTCCTTAAAGTTTCAATTTGCATTGTCGGTCGACTACTCGCTGAAGGCTAATTAACTTTTTCAGGAAATCGATTTGACGAATGCGTCATCAGATGTAAGGTCACTAAGTTTTAAAGAAACAGCATCTTAGAAGTATTCTGAGCGCCGATAGTATCGTAAAAAGAAATTTTAAGAAGGAGGAGGAAACATAAGAAGGAAAGAAATTATACCCGGAAAGACCTGGAGGTTCGTTAAAAACAAAGCGACATACAAGGAATTTTATGTATCACGCGATAACAGGGACGGTTCACGGTGTGCCAATATCTTCTCGTTGAGGACGACGTGTGTTTTTACTGTCGTCTTTTTTCCATGGTCGTATAAAAGTTACGCTATCCCGTCGTTCGTCACTCGAAAACCGAAAGACGATGCTCGTTGGATACCAGCCAGCTCTGTATTTTTTCATCGACTCCCGTTATCGCCGGCGAATATGCTTTTCTCAATGTTCTGCGTAATTATAAAATTTGTCCAAGCATCGAGACTCGACGTAACGTGGAACGAACTGATTTCAGAATCTACATATGTCGGTCGGACGTTCTTTATTCCTATCGCTCGATACAATGTACTATACTACATTTTATGATCCTGACGAATTCGTCGGACAGAACGACAGTTTGCCAGAGCGCGTGTCCACCAAAATCTAAACAAGAAGGAATCTAAACGAAAAGAACAAACCCGACGGATCAACAAGACGAAAAATAGGCAAGTAGAAGGGAAATAATTATCAGTGAGATGAGTAAGGTAAATCGCGGAAGATTGCAAGATCATCCTCAAACGGCATTAACAACGGCGTGTCGTGTCCAATTAAAAGGATTACTAATTAAGCTTACTAATTAATAGCGCGCGAACCGACGTGATATTACGTTTTAATTACCGGGTATCATCTTTTTCAATGCGTGTCGTCGCAACGGCAGAATAGCAAGAGAAAGAAGGAGAGAGTGAGAGAGAGACAGAGGCTCAGGGAAAAAGCAAGACCAGCCGACGACGTTCTTAAATCCAATTAATTTCTACGACTATTAATGAGCGAGTCGCTCGACCGTTACGAGGTCGATGTCCTCGACGATCTCTCCGCGACCTACAGCAACGCCGCGGGACGGTGGTGCAAGATTATTGTGGATATTAAATTTCACTGTACCGGCCGGCTGTACGCCCGTGGCCGGATATTAAATTTTAGTCCTAGTAAGCAATGCCACCAGCTGGCTATTATACCTCGTGCTACCTTCTACCTACGTGAAAATCGCTCCTACAACCTTTGCCATCTCCGCTCTCCGTTCCTCCACAGTATCCTCTCTTTCGTCTCAGTGTTTCCCTGTTCTACCGCAAGAACGTGGCGGTATAATTCTTCTTGTTTCATGCTTTGTGCTTCGTACACCTATCGGCTGCGTGTTGCTGCATCTGCGCCAATGGAATGTCCCTTGGGCTTTTATTACCACCTCCTACCACGCGAGCGACCGCTACGCGGAATATTACATTTTGGTAGATAGGCGAAATTATCGATTATATGATAGCGCGCTGCTTTTCATATAGAATAATAGCGTTCGGGAGCGGGGACTGCCGCAAACTCAACCAGCGCGGCTATTAGCCGTACATATTCTTCCTGGTGTATACACTCTCGCGCGGCTTTTGAAAGGGAGGATGGTTTTTTGTTTAGGCAATGGTATCCTCGAGAATGAATTACTGTTAACGCTGTTTTCTAATATTACTTGGAAGAAGAGCGCAGAAGCGTCTGTAGAATGGTACATGGAAGATTATAGATAAAGAGATAGAATAGCAAAGTGCATGTAATTATGTTCCTTTCTCGATAAAACTCGGCATTAATTTTGACAAAAATCTCTACATGTATTTTAGTAATTGTAATGAAATATCTGTAACTAGTCGTTTCAATTCTGTTTGACTCGGTTTAATTCAATTTTAAAGCTTACAATATTTGAAGTAAAAACTACCTCATTGAATATATCTTCGAGGTATTCCATCATTTTTAATAAAAATATTTTACTGTACCGTATGTAGAATTCCTTAATCTGTTGATGAATATCATCGAACATGATTATCAAGTATCGCTGCATATTTTACGTAGTTCATATTATTTTTTTATTAATGCCATGAAAGATTCTAACCAAGTTATAACTGAACGTACCTTTGAACGATTCGAATGCGCTACGATATCTTCTCTTTGACTATTGCGAGTATAAAATGAAAACAACTATGTAAAAAGGGGAAATCTCTTACCTCCTTGTAGAGAAGGATAAATGTAGAACGATGGTTCCTGCAACCAGGATACCACGCGCACCAGATCTTTCACGAAACTAGGAACGACACATCGTAACACCGCGGTGCAGCCCCTCGATGCACCTCCGATCACCTCCACGTCGACTTTGTATGCCTGGGCTACCACTGTGAACAAATAAACGTAAAGTTACATTTGCGGTTGTATACAATTCCAGTGGAAAGATTTATGGCTGTAATTTTGCTTGGTAAACACAGAGGCAAAGTTATACTACTAAAATAAATTAAATGATAGACGAAGGCAATAAACTAATATTAAAATAATATTCTTCAACGATAAACCAACTTTTCAAGGAAACATTTATGCATATGAATATAAATATGGATACAACTACAAAATTCAAAAGCGTTAAAATTCCAGTGGGAAGATTTATGACTGTAATTTTGCTTGATAAACACAGAGACAAAGTTATACTATTAAAATAAATTAAATAATACACGAAGAAAATAAACTAGTATTAAAATAATATTCTTCATCGATAAACCAACTTTTCAAGGAAGCATTTCAACATATGAATATAAATATGGATATAAATACAAAACTCAAAAGCGTTAAATCTCTAAACGATTAACATACTAAGTTTTCAGAACAATAATTCAGATTTATCAATAACCTTATGCCATGGTACTGTAAATTAACGTCGTATGAATTAAATAATCATATCTAAAAATATATTCGACTCATTTCATTTACCCAAATCCATTGATATCATAAGCATATCATTTTTAACCATCGCTAAGAGATTCATAAAAGTTCTCCCCTATTTCCCATCGTTTCTCCTTGGGCAAATTCAATCCACAAAGTTCATATTACAGCTACATACTACTACTACAGCGTAAGTATCACAATTCTACGTTATCTCTTCGATTGGAATATTTTTCTTCAAATTCCATAATTGCAAAACGTTTCCGACAAAACTGATCAACAATTTTACTGTCGTTTAAATCAAAACCTTCAGCGAACAACCTTAGCAGCGATTCAGAGAACAATCTAGAGTTCTATTAATCCAAACTTTCGACCCAGTGCTACTCGCGTTGAAAGGATGCCGCGCAGCGATAGTTTGCGTCGATGGTAATTAAAACGTTACGTTACACGCGTCGCCCTTATCCCGCGTTCACTCGCGTAACGTATACATTGTACACATGTACGTAGACTTATATACAGGGTGTCACGTCGTTACTCGTCGTCGACAATCGGGTGAATCTCGACGTCGACGTCGGGGAAGCGGCGAGGCGTGAGGCGACGCGAGCGTAACGAACGCCTCGTCCTCGACGTCTGCCGCTCGTTTTTCTCCTTTCCTTTTTTGTTTCTACCGTCGCCCAGCCGCTCGAGAGGCACTATACTCTTCCGGAGATTTTATTTACGTGGAAATTCCAAGGGCGACGGCCAGCGACGCTGCAACCGGTTCTGACACGCCGACGCGACGTGGCGACGCCGACGAACGCTCTCTTCCTCTCGCGCCTTTCGTCCCTGTAACATGCTGAATTTCTTCCTTCCATCGTTTTCTTGCGTTGCAACCTTCCGTCCAACGAAGAAACTCGTTCCCTGTCTCCGTCAACACCTTTTTATCTCTTTTCTTCGCTTATTGTCGCGTTCTCGCTCGATAGTCGCGCCTTCGGCGGCCTGCCACGTTACCCATATTACGATATTTCATCAATTTTTCAAAGGACTCGAATTTCCTCGCAATTCCCTTCTCATGCTTTTTCGCGTTGCCTCGTATCGTCGAATGTTTAACGTGTCCCTGGAGAAGCTAATAACGCGCTGATCGAACGACGCGAACTCGACGCTGCAATAGAGATTCTTCTGGAAATGAAAACACTTAAACGCGACGGGCGTCGAACGCGATTCGAAATTGGAATCTCGCTGTAGCTGGCGAAGGATGCGGGTTACACATAGAAACCCGCGCGGTGTGTGATTGCCGCGCGATGGGGGTTAGTTCGTTTGATCGGAGAGAGGAATTTTTTCGGTTCGATCGTCGTTTGCGTTGTTTCCACTGCAGATGAAGGCAGATACCAGTAAATGTGGGTTACGCGAGTAAAAATTGTAGTGTCGCGTTGATTATCGTACGGCGAAGTCAATTAAATTTTTTATTGTTGCGAACAGGGAAATTGATATCGGGGATACTAAATGATAAAGTTGATCGATGTAAAACAAAGCAATTGTCTTTTTTGTTTAATTTATTTTATTTTTTATTCGATAGTTCTTCGTGTCAATTTAAAAATGTATGTCGATTCCAAGCTCCCTTTCTCGTTAGACGACCGACGCGTCAAAGAGTCTTCTATGGTTCGTTCGTAACTTGCGTTGTTTAAACTAGCGCCCGAAAATAAATGGAAATAAGTGGATTTTTGTACGATTATAAACAGTATGAAAAATTCGTACTCGAATAATATTTTCGAATCGATAATTTTATCGTTAGAAACGCGATCAGAAAAATGCGACTACGAACTGTTCTACTTTGGAGTTAGACGCGTTATTCGTATAATATTGCGTTAAGAATTAACTTTAATAGCAATAGTTAAAAAGGATCGTGCGAATGTAAGAAGTAGATATAAAAAACAAAAAGGTACAGCGAAACGAAACTATCGTTGTTTTGGCCATCGTGCATCGGTGAAACTAATAGTCAGAAAGAGATAAATATTGAGAAAATTAGACGACAAAGTCAAACGATGAAATAAAAAGAAGTAATTTGCGTATCTAGCGTATTTAATTTCCCTCGTCTCCTAACTTCTTCCTCGCGTTAATTTTAAACTATACTGTTAATTGAAGATAATGAGAATGGTAATCCGATACAACGTCTGGTGAGAAATGCAGTAGATTGACCGATTAGTTCACGTAATAGCCCTCCTATAGTTAAACAGATTGCACTGTTGCTTATGTTGGTCTACAGCTATTTGCATATTCAAATTGGGCAAATAGTCTTTGTATTACGTTCACTCGCCCAAGACGTGTTTTGCCTAAGGTATGATACAAATTCCAAGGTCTTTACGACACAATGTCAGCAACAGTGCGATCCTTCGACAAAAATATAGTTAGTTACACCAAAAATGTAATCATTGCGTTCATTAAATCGTATTTGTCAGAATTTTATTTCGTTCAAAAAACGAAATTGAGACTTAAACTTAAAATCTAACTTAAAACGTTAAAATCTAGATAAATTTTTTACAAGGTACAAAATATAAAAACAGTAACGGTAGGCGTAAACGTTGAAAGTTTTTTGACCTATTTTCTTCTTTCAAGTCTTTCTCCCACTCTCGCGCGATAAAATTGATGTCTCAAATCACTAACATTAGCTGTAATCGAAGAATAAAACTTTGAGAAAGATTCGAGGTCTCGAAACCGAGTCTCAACCTTGACGTACCAATGTAGTCAAAGTCAAAGGATCTCGAACTTCATAACACGCGGTCTAAGATCCCTTCAGACCAATCTCTGGATCGTGTAATCTCTACAGTTTCAGAGACGCGAAACACGTCAAAATCATGCCAAAGGTCTCAAGTTCTCGACTTCAATAGCCGACAGTTACGAAACTCGCTAAAGCAAATTCCGAGATCAATAAGATCGAGATCGTAAGACTTTGAACATCTATTACGACGTGAAAGAATGCGTTTCGAATGCTAGATCCTGATTTCGAATTAATCTTAGATTCCAGATACGCGAGCTTATACCTTGACTTCGAATTCTGCTCCTCGAATCTTAGATTTCCGTCCTCTCCTGGAAGCACATCTCCAGAAACTAAGAAGTGTCGTCTCGAGCGCAAGATCTTACGTTTATAGGTAGCTCTGGTAAAGCTTAAAAGCATTCTGTAGCGTGGTGCTGTTGGTGGTTTAAAATATAAACTTTTAAAGTTCTCTCTGCGATGCTAGGATCAAACTTGGCGAGCTTAATAATTGTATGAAACACTATGAAACTCGAGGTTCTACGTGTTTAAGGTTGGACTTGCTGGATGTCATGTTCCACGTGCGAATGAACAATTTGAAGTCGTATGATCCGAGACTATGAAATTCGAGGTCCTCTAAAAATTCGGTATAACGACCTTCTCACATTTGCACACTGGTACATTCGCCAGCTACGATACGCATTCTCGAAGTTCTCCACTTAACTACTATTTACTATGATATAGATATCGTACATCTTCTGACCTGGCTTCTACTATCGCGACACCTGAAAGTTAAATAACAAGTTGATCGACAAGCTGAGAACGAAACGCGCTTGTTTCTTCCGCGTTTCTCTCTGCTCTTCCCCCTCTTTTCTTTAATTACACACATTCTCATCGATCGATGATGACGCGTTTCGTTTTATCCCGATTCATCCTAAATCGCTTATGTCGTCCTTAAAGCAGGAAGAACGTTTCTTCTCTCGGGATAAACGCGACAACAACGACCATCCAATGAAACGAAGCGAAACAGTATCGATACGTTTGCTGTTTGTAGGTTTCCTTCGATCCTGAACTATGCGATGGGCTGCGAAAACTTCCGATTCGGATCAGTCGAGCCAGTTCGGGATAGAAATTTCTTTTGTTAAACTGAAAGCAGGAAGTAAAGTTTTAATTAACGGCCACACGTCCCGGCCAGAACTTTATAGCCGCGAGGGAGTAGTTGGCAATCCTGAAAGCGTCGGGCCGACCTCGCAGCTGCCACGGATTTGCATTCAGATTGCATTTTTTTTCCTCTTTCTCTTTTTTCCTCCCCTCTTCTCTCACTCTATCTCTCTCTCTATCTCTCTGTCTTTCACTCTTTTTTTTAAAGAGGTAATTACACTGAGCTCCACACGGAGAAAGCCTGGCCGCGTCTCATCTGCATCCGGCCTGGTTTAAAACATCCTTCGTCAGGACTTGCCTGGATTCCGTGTCTTGCCTCCTTCGAGGAACAAGACCAACGCATCTCCTAATGATTTTTTAATTGCTCCTCCTATTCATTCGAACGCCCCCGGCGTAATCAACGCTCGTTTGCATCGTGTTCTTTCGCTCCGCATAAATTGTAGTTGGTTGTTTAGATTTTGCTGTCCATGTTGGACGTCGTATTTTGAACAATGTAGACGGACCTTTATGTCGGAGAAACGAAGAACAAATTTGAGACTATGCGTTAACAGAAACATATTCGAGCAGCTGGGAAACCGCGAATCATGCTCTTCTATCGTGTCAATCATAAATAGAACATTGACTTTTTAGTAGTCAGATGTCAGTTATACGCGTAAGATCTTTGTCTCAAGAAATGTCTTCTGTTATCTGCTACGTAACAAACAAATGAAACGATTCGAATTCCATCTACCATTTCCCCAATAGCGCTGAACTTACATATACCACAGAATTTATCTTCTATCAGCAACGATACAGATAGATCAAAGATTTTTATGGCAAAGCTTGTGTCGTGACAGAAATACGTTGACTCGAAGTAGGGTTTTAAGGAAGGACAATAGATAGCGATAGAAGTGTAGAAAGTATTGAGAAAGTAAGATCGAGAGAAAATCTGTTCGTACTTGCGAGCTAGTACGTCACGTATGTAAGTATTTCCGGCGGTGTGCAAGGGCGAAAGGCTGACTATAGAAGAAAAGGCAAGCGGTACAAAAGAAGACGCAAGAATTCCAAAGATATCTAAAGAAGTAGATCAGAAAGTTGGAGAGAAAGAGACGGGGGAGATGTTTCAGCGAGATTGCGCTTGCCAGAATCTGGTGCTAGCGGTGTAACATTATAAATAGCCAAAAGTCATTTATTTAACAGGCAAATAATTCCTTGCAATCCGAACGACGTTTCATATTTTATTCCATTAACGATTCAACTGGTTAATATTCAATAAGCTAATTCCAGAATCTGTTCGTGCTTGGATATTTTAATATCTTTGTAGCGAACAACGTATCTTCATCGATATATTTAAATTCTGTAAATTCGTACTTTTACACGTACAACTAAAGCAACAGATAAATAGAAATTTATTATGCGTACTTTTAGATTATTATATACGTCCTCTACGTTCCTGCATCTTTAATCCATTGACGTACAAATAAACTGGAATTTGATGCGTCTGAAGAATATTATTTAATGTGGCTCAACTGAACGGTTATATGCGAGCTCAGAAACAGAATATTTTATTTCGAAATTTACATTGCTGTATAATATTTAATCAGGTTGATACATAATGTTAATGGGCAATAATTAAGTAACATTATAAAATAATAAATTAATAATTCTATAAAGTATGATGCATTTCAAAACATTTTCGAATATGTAGAGGAACTGGACATTTCTTCACTACCAAGATGTTTCGTTTCTTATATTATTTTTTACGCACACATGGCATCTCTTCGCAGGATGTTCCTTTTTATTAATGTTCAGAAAAATGTGCCCAGTGTTTCGCTTGTAGCCGAGTTGGGCACTCACTTTGCGATGGTCTGTTCCGACGAATTGCGTAGCATATCTTCTGGGATATTCATCTTGTTATCGGTGCTGTTGCGGAGAAAGGAGGCGAGAGCATCTCGAGCATTTTAAATAAAACAGAATCGGTGCACGATTTTCGGCGTCAGCCGAAAATAGTTCTTCGCGTCTCGGAGACGTCAAAGTCTACAATGGCACATGAAATGTATGCCAAGGAGTTAAATTTCTCACAAATGCGCAAATATCCGAAGTCTATTCCAACGCAAAGGAATATAGTTTATATCTAAAACTACGAGGCATGGATGTAATCTTAAATATATTTTGAAGTGGAAAGTAGTCGAACGAAACAGAATAATTCCTGGCACACGTAGAATATCGACTCTAGGATCGTAAAATAGGATTGCAAAGGATTAAATTGCCTCTTCGTCCCAGCGAATAGAGAAACTCTCCATACCATCATATCCATTATTAGTAATTTTCTTACCTGCCCTGACCTGGACGTCACGGCTGAGCACTCTACCGACGGAATTGCTCGCCACGCATCTGTAGGCCGCGCTGTGCACATCCTGTCGGAACGCAGCGGCCGGAAACGGCAAAAGGACCAACGTGCCGTTCCTCAGCACCCTCCGCACTCCCGGTACGTCGTTCACCGGATGTCCGTCCGCGGTCGACCAATCGATGTTGGGCGGGGGACTTCCTGTCGCGGTACAGTCCAGCCAGGCGCCGCTCGAATTCGAAAATTCCACCCTTGACGGTGGCTCGATCACGAAGCTTGGCCCGCGTAAATGCGCGTCGAATCCATGACCACCCGCGGATGTCACCGCCGCGGCTGCACCTGCGAACAAAACGAAACGTTCAACGCTCGAAAATTCGCATAAATCTGCCGGCTGATTGCGGAAAAACGGCGCCGCTCGCTGAATCGTTGACCGCCCGACACGCGACAGTTTAATTGCGACGTAAATCCCGTCCCTCCTCCATTTTTGCATATTTCTCTCACCACCCTCTGTTCCGGGTCTCTGCTAATAAAACGCATCGCGCTCGCTCGTTTCGTCTACGAGCTTTTCTTTCTTCCTTCGTGCTGATATTTCTGCCGTGATTGCGAATCTTGGTTTCAACGACTGTTTGCAACGAGTGGATTGCTGCTATCGATGGACTCGAGGCAGATTCAAACGCGCCAGAGCGCACGAAATGCAAAGACACACGAGATAACAAAATGCAACAACGAAATATTATTTATCAGGAATCGTGGAACACGAAATGGACTAACATCTATAAATTGATGTTTCTCCAACTCGTCGTTCGCGTTACTCGTGCACCAAAAATGATCTCTCTCGCGGTTCTTCGTCAAACGAAGAAGAAAATCACGTAGTGAGAACATTTTCTTTCTGATTCGATAGCGCCAATCATTCCTAGTCTTAGCCTATGCTAATATCGTTTGACATGTTTCCAGCAATTAAGCGTAGATCTCGATCATCGTAGAAATTCAAAGCGCGAGAAAAATTGGAGACAGTTGCGAGAGAAACGGAGGCGTGCGTTATCTGCAGGTTATTCTTACGCGGATCGTAGATTCTGCCGTGGAACGCAGTTCGCCGATTTTCAGAACCGATTAAACGCTTCGGTTATCGCGATTGTCGAACGAACGACGGCCAGCACGTAACGGGAAAGTTATCCTACTCGAAGTATATCAGAGGGGCCGTACTTGGACATAATGCTTTGATCGGGGGTGCGAAGACACGAGTCAGCAAGTACTCGGCTCTTGCATCGTTAGAAGCCACTTCAGGCTAATAACTCCGGCCAGGCCACTCCCGCGACTCTGGAGTGTAGTTTAATTGTCGACGTTATTCGTACGCTACGGTAAAGAAACTACGAGCGAAGTTCTGTTCTAGCAGGTGGATAGCTAATATCGTTCATTCCCCTACTCTTCCGTACCCCTATTTCCCCATTCCATGAAACGATTCAAGATTGATGGTAACCACGTCGAATGACAGAAGTATTCGAACACTGTAATGTCCGAATAGATCGATCTGGGTTAACGGTAGAAATATCATGGCTTTTCCTTTCTCATAATCCTCTGAATCCTGTTACGATTCTTTAACTTTTTACGTCTCAATCTCGTTTTAGTTTCAACCGAGGGAAAGGCTTTTAACGTTTTACGATAAAAAGATCGTTAATATAAAATTGAAACGAGAAATCACGAACGTTAATAACCGTTCCTTCGTGTTTTCCTTGAATTTAGGAAATTTTTTAAGGATAAAAAGATGCGAATCGACCGGGAACGACTCAAACGTTAAGAGTATACCTTTGTTATAGTTAAAAAGCAATTACCGAACACAACGATCCGATATTATATCAAACAAAAGGCAGAAAAAGCTTGATCTTTGGTTTGCGAGTGAAACGTCAGCCAAGAATGGTTGTGTCAGTGAAAATAACAATTTCTGCCTGTCTACTCTTTGTTGCGTTAATTCAGCATTTCTGTCTAATCCAAGAGACTATTTATACGTGTACAGTTTTGTAATTACTTCGCTGAATTCTTTTATATTCATACGTTCATAAATATTTATGTAAACATCGACACCGCGGTACAGATTAAAGTCATCTCATCTTTTTCATATGTACCTTTCACTCAACTTTTAGAACCGCAATCTAACAGGCTTGAAAGATCAACACATCGATGCGTTGTTGTTCAAAGACGAAAATAAATTGCATAGCCATAAAGAGACGGAAATTACTTTACGCGAAACATCACAAAAATTTCCACAGAGAGGCACGTTATATTTTCCCAAGACTCGGTTCCTCTAGTTTTTGATGGACGGCGTATATGGACGAAGATACGACGATAACGACGATCAAAAGAAATCCTCGTTGGTTCTCGTATCCGCGCAGAATTCCGTTGGTTCGATTTTAACGAAGATCACGATTTCATAGCGGCCACTGTAGAAAGCGGTACGTTCTAAAATTTGCGTATCGATCGCTGGCACGCTGGCCGTGTGGTCGTGTGTTAATTAAAAATTCATTTATCTTAAATTCAATTTCCTCTGACTACGAGCCAGTCGTGCCTGCTCACACACACACACACACACACACACTTATACATATCCCGAATGAATGAAAAAATGTCTAAAAAATTTATACCATGCAAGTAGAAAGGAAGAGGCGAGAAAAAGAAGTGGTAAAAGTAACAAACAGAACGGGAATGCAACGGTAATGCAAAATTAATTCGTCTAATAAAGGCGTAATTTTTGAAGCGAAAGAGCATGTTCCGCCATTAAAAAGAAGCACCGCCGCTGGCTGCTCACGAGCGTACTGAAACCAGGAGATGGAACGATATTGCATATCTCTCTGGCATCGTCCATAAGTGAAGAGCGGTTCGGTGAAACGTGGAACTCATAACGACGCGACGTCCAAGGGAACGGACGTAACTCGTTTATAACGACATTTGAAGGAAGAAGAGGGATACAGAGAACGAGGGAGGGAGAGAGACAGGGGGAGGGAGGGAGAGAGAGAGAGAGAGAGAGAGAGAGTTTTGAGTCGCGACCGAATTTCGTAATACCAGTTGCAGAATAGTATGCGCGTCGCATACAAAACACAAAGTATGCAAATCCTGGGTGCCGCGCGGTCGAATTGAAATCCCCGTAGTGTCCGGCAATTACAAACCGTCACGGTGACTCGCTTCCGGAATTGTCTCGAGCACTTAATTACTAATTCCAGCCAAGTATTTCGTTGGCCGGGGGCATCGCGTTGAATTACACGCATGGCACCTTACCCTCCGCTCGTTCGTTTTCCACGCGCATACATTATACACGCGAGTGTCGCGATTAATGTGGACATCTCGACTTTGATGGACGGAACGTCGCACGGAATTGTTCGCTTCCGCGGTACAATTTTTGAATGGAAATTACGGCTGTGTTTTTTAATGATGTTTTCGGGCATTGGTTTTTAACAAGAGGCGATATTGGCTTATGGTTGAATGGTGAGTCTTCAGGAATCCTTGCGCTGCAGTAACTTCCATCGGAGAATTTGTGGAAAGAAATGATCGCTCCGCGTTTTTTCTTTTTTTTTTTAGTTGTTTAGTGTACTCGATACTATCTCGACGCTAGTCGACACAGACAATTTTTTAAAAATTGATTTGGAGGTTTAATCCCTTCGTTGTGTTAACTAGTGGAAGAAATAGTTTAGACTACAACTTTAGGGAACCATGGTAATGTAAAGGTTCTTAGAAAGAAAGGAATCGTCTAATTCCATTGGAATAAACATACTTTAAGTTATTCTACCACGCAAATACGTTTAGCTGATTACTCCGTTTTCGGTTTCTAATCAATGTATCCTGGAAATTACATCAATTCCCTGATTTGCGTTTGGTTGATCACCATATCGATGCAAACTGAATTTCATTACATTTAATAATCAACAATTAAATATGTAAATGGAATCGCTAACTAAGAATATTACACAGCTATTGTTACATTATCATCACGCGTATATAACTATTCCTATAATAATATATATCAATATATAAAACGAAATAAATATAACGCGAATGGACGAAATAATGGCTGACTACATGCATATGCATTCTCAATGTATACGACCTAATTTAAATGATAATTATTATATAATTGCGACATTAATACAAAGCTAACATTGGAAACAAAAAGCGTAATATTCTATTTCCGTGTTGGACGAGATTGGACGGTTTTTGGTTTAAATCGATTGAATAGTTCTCCTCATTGAGGAGAATTTAATAAAAAATTTACTCTGAAAGTATAATTGTATTACAAGTTTAGAATGAAAATTCTAGAATTATACTGTGATCCCTAAATTATGGGAAGGTATTGTATCATGTATTTGCGGGAATTTAAAAATTAGAAAAATGTCCGAAATACGTATAATACACAAAAAGATAGAAAATATGGAAAATAGAATATTCCTTATATTTCCAATGTTCTGAATTTGTTTGATCGAAACTGTTCGATGAAAATATTTTGCGATTGATTAATTTTGAATCAAGGGTTCGATCGATTGATTTCGATAATGGTCGTAATATGCTATGTTTTACGAACTAGTCTAAATATAAAAGAACTAATATATAAAATGTATAAAAAGAAAAATTAATATATATATATATATATTGTGATCATGATTCTTGATTGTTATCCTATAATGACAAACACTTTTCTATCGTCGAATTAAAAATTTAATATTGCACATCGATATTGGATGAGATTCGACGTTTTTCAATTACGTAGGGTAATTATGGAATTGTTAATTCGACGCGCGAATTTTTATCGCGCCCCGGGAGAAATTAAAATGCGAATTAATGGACGAGTTAAAAGGAACATTTGAATTTAATTGAGGAGAAGCGGCCGTGAAATAGCCGCGTTGGTTCCAAAGGGAACGTGTACAAGATGCTTTAAATCGAGAGAAACAAGGTGTTGTTCTTTTTCCTCTTTTTTCTTTTTTTCGTCAGTTTAGTTGCAAGGAACTACAAATGGATGAGGAGCACTGGAAGGCAAAGAACGCGAACCTTTTTGCCATTTGACTTTACGGAGCATGAAGGAAATTATCCCATGCTGAAGCTAAGTATCACTAGCAGTCCGTAATATCCGTTCTTGTTAAGCTACTTTCCATTCTTTGCCATTTACGCTGCTAATAAATTATTTTAAGGTATCAGTTTTTACATTTTCTATTTATATTACTATAGGTTTGTAAACAATGTTGCAAACTTATAACGTAATGTAACATCTCGTACGTTTGTGAAATATTTTTTATTATAAAAATTTAGGCTGTAACTTTTTATGTAATTTTAGTATGATCTTTTAAAGACCATTTCAGGTGTACGATAAATGAAGGAACCTAATTTTCCTGTGTCTCGTATTTCCTCACAAGTGCAATAATAAATTTAATATTCTACTGTCCTTTTATATCCCACTTAAACAATATTTTCCTTTCTACGATTCTCAGAATCATTTTATGCACATAATCTTGTCAAGCAACATAAAGCTTCCTGTTCGTCGAGCAATAACAACGTCATCTTCACCACCGTAATCTTTTTACACGAGTAAACTGTACAAACATTATAGGATAAATAAAACGACATCGTTTGATAAATAAAATACAGTATTTTCAATCTTCCAATAACGTAACCACTTTAACCATTGATCGATCCTAAGATTTCAACAAAGAGAATCTCATTAGATTTCAATTAAAAAAAATTACATCACATCAAGCATCAAACGAATTACATTAATTTAATAAAACAATCTAGAAAAGGACTCCTTTATAACACAATTCGAAAAAATAAATTTTACACGTCTATTTTTACTAACTCGAAAGCCACAGTCCAGGATTTATCGCGGTTGCGTAAGAGAGACTCACAATCTCTGGAAGATTTAGATTCGAACGACTGCAGCGGATAGACAGCAGAACGAGAGAATTAAAAATGCTCGATATCAGCGAAAAGAATGTCTGACTGAATTCAACCGAGTAACGCTCTAATTTTTTATTTGCCCCCTCCCCTATTATCCCCGTCCACCCGTATCGATACGAAACCGTTCCGGACCGCGTTCGTTAGATTCCTCTCGGGGAAATCTAAAAACGCTCTCGAGCCCCGGGGATCGGATCCGACCAGACGATCCGTCTTCGCGGAGCGTCGTCTCAGGCATTTGTTCGACGAGCCGGAAAATCGAACGAGAGTTGGATGGATGACAGGAATTCCCGACAACGTTGGGAATCGCGTGGATTGCACGGAACGACCGGGACGTCCGAGACAACCACCGGCGGACTCCATAAAGTGGCGGAACGCTAAATAGCGACCGGGGACAATTAAAGGGCAAGACGTTGAAGAGGGACGAAGACGAGAAGCGTCGTAGGTTTTGTATTTGCGTGTAAAGTTGGAAGAGAAAAGGAGATGGACGTTGAAGATCGTAAAGAAGCGAAGGAAAGAAAAGAGAGGAAGAAACTACGGATAAAAGTAGAATATAGCGAGAAATGAAAAGGTCGAGAGGAATGGAAAGAAGAGAAGAGTAGGGAGAAGAGTTTGTGCATCGTGAGAGCGAGCAAATGGCGAGAAAATATAGTAGCGGATGATAAAAAGAGTAAAGAGTGCGAGAAAGGTGAAGAGAGAAGACGAATAGAAGAAAGGGAGTTAATTAAGAAACGGAGAAGATGAGTAATAATAAGTTAGAGGCTAGCTAGGATAGAGAGAATAAATCCTTTCTATTTAGAAAGGAAGAAATTCACGTGAAGAAATAGAAGAGTAAAAGCTGCGAAAGAGTAAGAGTAGAGCGAGAAAGAGAGGGTTGTAACGATACGCGGGCGAGAAAGACGGAAGGTGTGAGAGCAAAGGGAAGAGGATGAGAGAGAGGAAGCACTCGGCAGGTAATAGCTCCCAATTACCATAACGCTTGGCTAAGCCGACTAATCGGTTCCGCTTATGCCGACCGGCAAATTATTATTAATCACATTGCACGTGGATTACCGTTTATGTACATCCCCAGCGATGGCATTTGCACTCTGGGTCACGTTGCGCGTCCATGCCAGCCTAGTAGCATGAATTTCCAAATCGGTCTTTGATCTCACGGTTACTCACGCTCCAGTAGAACTGGATCCTCGAGAAATGCTAAAAGCATTTCCGGCGGGTTACTTCTCAGAAATTTCTCGATTCGAAACGTGGAAATGCTGATAACAGGCCTCTCGCATCGTGTCAAAATTACGTTCGTCAGCATTGTTTGCCGTTAATGTCAGATTTCTAACTTTTGTCAATATATCGTCAAATATAAAGCTCGTAACCGTGAAATCAATAGTCAGCTACAATTTATGGCACTCTATAAATTATACAACGTGTACGTAACATGTACACTCATATAGGTACATATCGATACATAGGTATTGTTATAGAAATTACATAGTTAAAGTTAAACTCGAGTTATTTCATTTTAGAATCTTCGATCGAAATTTTCATTCTATGTTGCGATTTTTGCTAGCTGATGGAAAGAGAAAATAATGAATTTTCAAAATTCTACTTTTTAGAAGCATTATAATATTTTAAAATACATTTCTATCGAAGGCAAAGCTTATGCGCACGTTGTAATTTTTAATTAACGTTTCAACTAATTCCGTATATTGCATTTGACGATCAAAAACACACGTGAAACAAAATTTCAATTTTAAAAGCTTTATACCATTATTTCGCGTTTCAATAAAGCTTTGAAACTAATTTTTCCTGAAAAGAAGGAAACGTAATATAAGTATAAAAATGGATCGTCCACTTTATACTAGTGTAACGAAAATTGAAATTTCAAATATCTCTCCATTTTCCTATACACAAATTTTTAATCTCGATCTTTCCTGCGTAAAACTTTTACAAAAAAGCATTCTGATATTAAAAATAATCGACAAATACCAATCGTTTAATAATTCTGATCCATGAGACACAAAAAAAATGAATATCATTTTGTTCGAAAATTTTGTAACCAAATTTCGGAAAAATTTGAAGATACTGAATCTTTCTATCAACAAACCATTCAACTTTTCGATATTTATTGATTAACTTCGTGATTACTTTACCGCAAAAATTTGCAAAGTATTCAGTTTCTTGACGAATGTCGAACTATTTTTATCTATTTCTCGTAAGAATGTAAGACTTGCCTTTCCTCTTACAAAATGATACGTTGACCAATACAAAAATTTGTTCTCTTATTAATTGCATTCGACGTTCAACTAAAAGTAGAATTTATCAAACAGCATTTATACAGACGACAAACGATAATACACAGGCTACAAAGATATGTATATCGAGTGTCAAAAATGCTACGAACTTGTCGAATCACCGGAGAGAAAGCAATATACACATTTGCCACGATGATCAAAGCAAAAATATCGAAAGGTTTGTGGTTCCTTACATCATTGCTGTACATTGGCGAAGAGATTAATTGTCCGTCGTAAATCATAGCGGAATTTTGTTGGGAACGTCGGGGTTCGTCGAGCCAGGTTAGTCGAGGAAAAATTGATAGAAAGAGAGGATTATATTCGGAACAAGTTTCCTTCCGTGAAAAATTGGGTTGCTTCCAGAATCAGAGCTTTTGTGCGGGATTTCGGGACGTCGCGTCGCGTCGGTGGAGTTGGTTTCCATGAAACGAGCCGACTGGCTTCGGGACCGGCCAAGGTAAGCTCGACTACGAACTCGGAATCAATAGGCGGAACAAACTGTGTAGGTGGATAGAGGTCGCTGGTAAGATTGAATTTGCAGACTCTACCGCCCTTGTCGGTGAGAAGGGACCGGATAAAAAGAAATAAAGAAAGAAAAAGGAAAGAAGAAGAAGAAGAAAAAAGAGAGCGAAGGGCAAACCTAGAACGGATAAGAGTCTAAAAGTCTCACGAAGGTGGTTCCTCGCGAAATGTTTCCCTCTTTTTTCTTCTCCGCGAAGGTTCCCGTGTTTACACTACCGATCAAGACAGCAATTATTTGATCCGGCTGTAGGGACGAACCCCATCGCGAATCCTAACCTTTCGAGAAGAAGGTTCTCCATTTTCCTCTATCTTTCTACTCGTTGAGATTCTGTTCCCTCTTTTTCTTCCTTTCTGTTTGGGATTTCGAGATAATTTGATATTCGCTCGAGTGGATTTTAAATATTAAGCGGAATTGCTGGAAATTTGTTCATCGTCTGGGTTTTCTTATTTCAATACCGCTTTATAGGTAAATAGCGGATACGGGATTACCGGTTCAAGAAGTCATTGTTGGAGTCGATACGGTTTATACTTGGGGTTGGAGATAAAAATATAAACTCCAGTTCTTACCTTTCGTTCTTTCCGTAAATAACTATGACTATTCTTTTCTCATTGATTCGTTTAATCTGTAAACTCTTTCCCCCTATATTAGGAAATTCTCGAGAAAAGACAATTTCCTCTATAGTAGCCGGTGGTTTGTGTTAGTGTCCTACTCAAGTTCAAGCGTCGTACAAATATCTCTCAATGCACGGTATACATTTCTTTCCTTTCAACGTATCCAATTTCCACCTTATTTTTTTTTAATATTTTCGACCAATGTATCTCGTAACAACGATCGGAATTACTTTGAATAAATCGCAGTGACAGTGTGTTAATTTTTACCGTGTAATTAACCTCTTCAATTACTTTTGGTTCAGTCTTAATCTTCAAGGAAGTAACATTTCTTCATTTTCAACCTTCCTGCATTTCCTATTTTACGAACATATTTACACGTATTGTACGTCGTTATCGATTTACGATAAAAGAGAATAACAGCAGGTATTAGATCAAAATCGAATTGTTCCATGAACACGTATGTAGTTACATGGCTGAGCAGCCTAAGGATCAAGGCAATTTGCATTGAGCGGAAGAAAACAAATTATCTGATATAATATCCGATTAACAAACATCCTCGTCCATCCTTCTCCGTGTAATGATCAAACACACTCGCTAAAACCCTCCACAAACAAACGAATAATCTCAAAGAAAAACACTATCAAACCTACCTCACCTATTTGATACGAACTATGTACATATTTGTCCCGTACACTTAGTTTTTTCAATTCTCTAAACAAGCAAGCGCTAGTCGGCATTCGCTGCATGTTCTATCAGCTCCTTGCAGGACCATAATAGGCTAAACTGAGCGATAAATTCTGGGTATCTTGTCGCGCACAGCTACCAACGGATTCATCGACGTATTTTAGAGGACACTCGAGTCACCTGAAATATTCACCTCGACCCGTTGGGTAGGTCTGAAGCCTTATTTCTCTCTTGTTCTCCCCCTGTCTCTCTCTTTTTCTCTCTCGAGGGTTCTGCGTTTAAAGTTTAAGGAGACCCGTGTTCGCCGTTGTACGATGTCTTCGCGTTTCCGACTGGTGTAAGGAAAGAGCCGTGAGCTTGTTCGAGGTCGATACCAGCTTCTTCGTCTCCTGTATGGATGACTTCCCTGAGGCTATGCAGTCACGTCGCTACGTTGTAACTTTCAGCCGGACTGATGTATTCAATCTGCTACGGTGATCCCTGTACCGGAGTCTTAAATCTCGATGTACAGTATCGGGCGAATATTTTTCATTAAGTAGCAAATTGTAATCTTTGTTTACTGTGTCTGGATCAAGGATACGATCAAAAAGTTGATGCAATTTTCATTTTTTTAAGATAGTACGTATTTGTTTCTCGATATTTATGTCGTCTCCTTCAAAGCAATCACAATTAATAATAATACTCCTTCGCCAATGTTTGCTTTATCCTTCGAAACATTTTTGGGATTCATTTCGTTGTATGTATTTCAGTTCACTCTGCGTTTTTTGTTTTATGTTTTCGTCGATGCTTTGAGATCGTTGTACTTTCGTAGCTTTTTCCATTAATGATAACACAAAGGTTGGCCGATGAATGTGGCGATTGAGAAATCACAACTGTATCGTTCAGAAACTTTCTAACGAGCAACGATGCGCGAGTACGTTCTTCCATTCTAAGCGATCAGAAAATCGCCGAAATTACGGACATACAACTTACTCAAGGGACGATCGAATCCAAAGTGATCGGTCGATCTGAATAAACAAACTAAAGCGAGTTACGAACAGACGAATCTCAACAAAATAAAGCAATCTTTCTTGCAAGACCGCGGTATGATACTTTCTAGACCCCGAAATTACCAACTCGCGCGAACGTTTTGATCACACCTCGTATAGTATATCCTGCATTGTGTTAGGTTCTTCGGAAAGCTCATTTTCAGAATGGGGAAATTCCAAATTCTCACGTTTCTACCTATTACTTATCAAATACAGCAATTAGGGTGAGTCTGAAGATCAGTCAATATCCGATGTTGTTCAACGAGACGTTAGTTCTCGAGGAATGAAGATAGAATAAAACTTGAATGTCAAAGAGAGGCGAAATCTCGTTAATTGACAAAATTTCATTGCGACGTATGTACAATACAACGTGTATAGCTGGGGAAGAAATACGAAGCGACGTGGAAACGAGGCAAGCGACCGATTTTAGGAGCCAATGCCACGAAGAGAACGTCAGGGGCAACAAGTTGCCAAAGTTGTTTAGACGCCTTGGAACTGGTTTGGCGAACGCTTCTGAAAAACTATCACCGTGTAGGGACACGGGGCAATTTTACAGCGTATACCGGGCCGGGAAAAAGTTTCCGTGGCGGGCAACAAGTTGGAGAAGTTTCGTTATGACCGCGGTGGCAGTACTTCGTGAACGGTCCGTGGGGCGTTTCGAAGAGCGTCGAACGACTAATCTTACGGCTTGCAGAACCTCGATATGAGACTATACGTGGAAAGTTTTCGCGAATCCTGCTCGTAGAAAAACGTCATTGATTTCATGGAATAGGGGTAAAGTGAATTGTCTTGGTTCTTCCAATCAACTATAATACGATCTTTCTTACCGGCGTCTTCTTAACGTTCGAGATTATACGATTCGAGGATAAAAGGAAAATTACGGACGTTTGGTTCTAATTTTTGCGTTCTTGAAAAGATTCGTGAGGACACAAGAGTATTCTTCAATGAATATTTGTTTAAAAATTACTTTTAATTTAAATTCTACTCAAATGAAATTTATCTCTCTGGTTTAACATGATGTTACATGCTAGAACAGGTGGTACACATATATAATACATCTTTATTCTCAAACGCTCTACAAATTTAAAATATCTTTAGCAATACACTTAGATAAAATTAAATGAATTTCAATAGAATACGATCTTTTTACTGCTACCAAACAATGAACTAAACAACTCTCCAGTTATTAATACCCGGAACGACATCCTCATTATCTACCTTCATAAAGTTTTATCTTTACGTTTTCTATTACGCGTGCATTAACTCTCTTCTTTTTCTTTCTTTTTGTTAGTAGTTCCCGTCAACTGTCGATCTAATTTTCCTCGTCATAATTAATTTATGTATGCCACAGCAATACAGACGGAAATGAAAAATCTCGGGCCCGCAAGAATACAAGGACGTAATAACGCTCTCTTTCATCTAGCATTATTAATTCCGCTGCAGGCTTTTGTTTTAATAAAAATGAATTTTTCATAAATGAAAGAGACAATACCGGTTTAATTCGTAAAAAATGAAGTCATAGTTTCCCTTTATTCCGCGTAGTCGAAATAGGAGATGCAAAATACCATTTTTTATTTTTTTTCGGCAATCATTGCGATCGAACGTTCCCATTGAAAGGCATTCGGACGAATCGTAATACAATTTTAAGTCTCTCTTATTCATAATATACATATATGTATACGTATTTACAGCGTTACCATAGAACAGCGATATATACACGTGCAATTATATCGCGATACTTCGAGGTTTCACGAAACTTTCAATTAAGACGAAGAAAAGGTAAGAGAAGGCTGGAGAAGTAACCAAAGATTATATCCCGCGAGTTATTCTCAGCAGCTCGTATTTTTTTTTTCTTGAACGAAGAAAAGAACGAAGGGGTTGTTGGAAAACGCGAAAGCTCGCGCGCACCTTTCTTTCGAGCGGAGGTGAACGCACCTTCGGTCACTGCTGATGTTGTCGACTCTCGGAGGTGTTAGTCGTTTTAATTTCTCGAATAGAGAGGAAGAATGGAAGGGAGAGATACAAGAGAAAGAAGGACGGACGGATTGTGATTGTTTGAAATATGAAAAAAACTTTCAACCCTAACCGCGCTTAAGACGAGAACCTAACCTTCCCCTACCCCCTCCTTCTCTTTTTTCCTTTCGCTTCCACTTGCTTCTCTTTCTCTCGTTGTTTCTCGTTTCCACTCTAAGCCAGAGCATACACGTTCTTTCAGTTACTTTTTCCCTCCCTTTCAAGCTTCCTTCCTGTCTTCTAGTACGCGCAGATTTCACAGCGTACCACGAGTGCTCCGTAGCGTAACCTTTTCGTCATTTTAAAACGCTCTGAAAGCCCGTACGGAGTTTTCGGGACAAAAAGCTGCTTTTCTTCCGGTTACGTTAGTTTTATCGTGCTCTGTTCACCTGCCGACTTACTTTCCCTCTTCCTCTGTTTCACTTTGTTTCTATCTCCCTCTTCCTTTCTCTCTCTCTCTCTCTCTGTCTAGCTTGCTTTCTTCTTCTTTTTTCTTTTCGACGTCGTAGCAATTTCTCAGCACTCGTGGCTCGCTCTTTCATACGACGTCTAGTTGATACTTCCGATAAAAGAATCTTCCTAAGGGAAAAAGGTCCCGTGAAAATCTTGGTGTTCTTGTTAGACGACGAACTTCCGGACCAATTTGTCGTGGTCAAGAGACGAGTGTCGCGTTTCTTTAACTATTGAACGCCATCGATTCGAAAGACGAATTAAGTTTCTGGTGATTTTAGAAACGTCTCCTGACCAATTGATCGCATAAATATATTCAACGAGAATAAATACTATAAATAAATACTATAAATAAATATGACCTTACATAGTTTCTATCAAAAAGCTGTACAATAATAGTTTTGCCCCACGATATTTTAAGATATGTTCTAATCGGAGCAGAGTAAATTAACTAAGTTTCTGCAAATGTCCACGAACACTTGCGAACACATAGTAGACAAATTTTCACAACTGAAAGCAGGTAAGTATTGATTAGCTAAAATATCAAATATAATATATAAATATTTCTATCTGTAGAAAATAAGTTTTCCAGTTCAATGCATCATTATGAAATGAAAATTTCGTTAAAAAATATTACATGCTTCGTTTCGTGTATGAGTAATTTATTAAGAGCAACAACGCGTTAAAGTTACAGTTGCAGAGCAAAGTCGAAATATCCGCTGATCGTAAATTCTGAGAAAAAAAAAAAAAAAAAAAGAAAGCTAACAGAGTAACACGTATTTTGTTCAAAATTAATATCTAACGATTTATAATCACCACATAAAGGAGTAGTTTTAACAAGAAGTTCGCGAATGAAAAGTGCTCTATTAGCAGCAAAAAGACGAAACTGGTCTCATCTACATAATTTTCATTCCGACCAAGCTTAAACGAACGTTCTCAAGCGTTCCGCGTCCAATCTCGCTCGCATATCGATTTCGTTTGCCATAAGAAACCCGAACAGCATGGAATCGCCCTAAAGAAACAATCGGCTCTTTGATGACGGAGCTATCAAGCAGATGTATGGTGCTTCTCTTTACGATTCACCGAGCGAGACTCGACTCAAACGATCCATCGGCAGGCGGGTAAAAGGATTTCCCGATCGCCGAGTGGGACGTAACAATCTCATTTTCTTTGTCCTGGAAGATCGAGTGGGTGGTGAGAGGCGGATGGACGCGTTCACCGCCCCGCAGGTGCAAGGATATAGGTTCGCCTGGAACAATGAACGCAATCAATGCGGTGTGGCACCCCTTCGACGTCAATCAAACGGTCGGTGTACGCGCCAGTAGCCCATTGGCCCCGATTGCCTTTTGTCGCCCCTGTAGTGTTCGCTGTACGCGGCAAAGAGGAATTGGATGGACCAGGATCCGCGCGGATAGCCAGATTTGCATCCAACAAAGACAGACGCGGAAAGAGCGGAAAAGGAACTGAAAGGATAGAGCGAGTTGGCTTGGGATGAAGTCGAAGCTAGGGTAGATGAACACGGGTAGGTGGACAACGATGAAAGGGAATGCGACGCGTGAGGAAGGATGGATGGTAACCGAAGAGAAAGGCCAGAGGAGTATAAACTGATAAATGGAATGACACGAAGGGGGAGCGTAAGCTTGGTCAGGGATTGGTGAATTGATGGTGGGGGTTATATAGGGGTGAAAGGGGAGAGAGAACGGATAGAGAGATTGCAGCGGACGGTAAATGGGGCGAATTCCAGCCGAATACTGCCTGCTTGCGACACGCGTGTTGCAGTACTGACCAGTCCACGACCCAATTTCGAAGGGTTGTTTTCTCTCTCCCTCTCCCTGTGTATTCGTCTCTGTCTGGAGCGCGTACCATCCCTTCTCTTTCGATGGTGGTTCGTATCCCCACTCTCTCTCTCTCTCTCTCTCTCTCTCTCTCTCTCTCTCTCTCTCTCTTTCTATCTTTGTGTCGATCTTCTTGAATCGAGTGCGTACGTGAACGAGATATACATATACGTGTACGTATGTATGTTGAAGAGGTAATATATCGGTAAGCGCGTTGATTCGAACGTATTCGGTAGGTGGAGGCGTAGAGGGTGCGAGTCGATCGATTATCGCAACACGAGAGTCAGGTGAAAGCGGGTGATCCTTGTTTCGAGCATGGATACTCCCTGCTGATTGATTGCTATGTAGGACGCTAATATCGCCACGCGGTGACAACGTGTAAAACATCGTCCCGTGTCTACGATGTTTCTTGTAGTTCCATAGTAGCTGTTGCGCGATCAGACAATCGTCGCTATCGGCCAGATCAAATTTTTCATTCGAAAGTATAATTAGCTCGTCGTATCCGCAAACGTACGATATAATTTCGTTGGGTATTTTATCGGAAGGCGGATAGGAATTTCGAGCGAACGCTCTATATTATCGATCTCGTCGGAGTAGCCAAGAGGAATTAGTCGATACGAATGAAATTTCGGATTGCACTCGATAATAGGTTTAAGTGGCGTTTTAATGACGCGGTATAATAATTACACGCAGCTATCGATTGCTTTCCGCTTTCCATTGGCTAGAGATATATCAGATCGTGCTCGACACGACGAATATCGGCTCGCATCTTGTTAGCGATATTCCATTACACGGCGACACGCTTATGAAACAGAAATAACATTTAAGCAGCGTGCTAAACGAACTGATTTTAACGAACGGCTCTTTCGACGTGCTCCAGCCGACAAGTTCTTGTAATTAACAGAATTGATAGCTCTTTTTTTCTCTTTTTGTATTCCTGCTTTTTGTTTGACGTTGCCATCGTGTCTACAACCTGAGGATAATTGAAGATGAATCTTCCACTTGCTGAATGTTCGATGTTTCATGCGCGGTCAATAACCTCGCCGTTGATCGATAAACGCAACTATATCGCGGTTTGTAATTATAGATAATGCATCCGTGGAAACGTCGAGTCGCGTTGCTTTTCAAATTTTCGATGTCTCCGAACGTCAGGCGCGGAAACGGTGATGCGCCATCGACATTTTATTCGAAACGTGATAATGCTCGTGACAATTGTGTTAACAATTTCTAAAAAATCTGTTCCGTATCAGTGAAATGTAACGCTGACAGCTCTGTTTTACTTTTTAAAGCAGCAAATGTTTAAATCAGGAAATGTACTTTTACTTCGAGAAACGTCTATTTTTAAGTATTATCTTTTAATGAACCAAATGTTTTATATCTATAATTTCTGGGAGGGAAATTATGTAACGTTTTCAATAAGTAGCTAGATTTTAGGTTGAACAGAGTTATTAAAAGAAATTTTCACGAGTAACGAATTTTTAATGTTAGAAGTGCTATGTGCAAAATTAATAACACAGAAAACTGTGTAATTTTGTTAACATGTTTATTGAACTTTTAAATCTAATTTCTCATACGTATAATGTATAACGTCATTGCAGCATTGTATAACTAGACTTCTGAATTTACTCAAGGTGCAAGCGAGAACTTGAGATTTGTACAAACGTTATCTAAACTTAAACGAAACGTCTATATCCTGTTTATAATGTTTACTAGACCATAGTGATGTGTATATTATTTAATAATCAATATTTTATCAAATATGATTTTTATTACGGATTTTTTAACATTTTATCGACGGATCTTTTCGCTCAACGCAAGTGATACATAATAGTTACATCAATCGTGCACCTTTTGCAAGAGCCAAAGCGCTTTTAGCGTATACACCTATTACATTGTAATGTGATAATTTTACGTAGGACGCCAGTTGATCGCCGATGCATAACGTAAATTTTACTTAAAACGCCAATTACCATGCTTCGCTGTTAACGTTGTTAATATCATACAAAACCATAATAAAACTTCTACTTTGTGGAATTTTGGTTATTGGGTACATAACATAATTAATAGATTTTAGATTCTTGGACCGATTAAATTTTGATTGTTAAATTAGATTTCATTAAAATTATTAATATTAGTACGATTAAAAAACGACTAAATGATCGTTCACAAATATTTCCAAAATTATCTCAGAACCCTGCACGAATCGATGCTTTGGCGTTTGAACGAAGAACGTCGTAAGACAGCGTGTGATTTCGGGCAAGTTAACGAGGGTACCTTCATCGTTTGGCAGTTTATCGTCTTCGATGGATTTAAGAAACGAGCTAAGATGGTTGTCGCGGAGTATTATGGCAGTGTTTCTTTGCAAAAGGAAAAGGACGATGGGGAAGGAAGCGAGGGAGGACTACGAAGGAAGCAAGGACGACGGGTAAGGACACCGATGATTTCCCAAGAGGGATCGTCTACTTCTTCCGTCCGCTTCTTTCTAGTGTTTCCTCGAGTCGTCCTATCCTCGCAAGTAACATTGTTCGTGTCTTAAACTCGGCAACGTTATTTCGTTTATTCCGTAGTCGACAATTTGTCTCGTTATAAGCAGAGGTAAGAATCGAGATGCTCCGCACAACAGAATTTTAATATTTCACGCTTTCCGAATGCTGGAGAAAGATCAAACAATTTTAATACAACGGTGAACTAATAACATCCGACCAATCTGACGTTACGCGTGTCGATAAAATGACTTAGAACGATAGAAAAATATGTGGATTATATATTAGAGCAGGCATAATTGATTAAAATAAGGACATTTCTAATGAGAGAAACGCGCAATTCAATTAGGTGAATGTTTAGGAACTTTTTATGCTTCGGGAACTATTTTTACCTTCGAAGCCTCAAGAGACTTCGAGCAAACTCATTGTTCGACCTATGTTGCTATTCTCTTGCTAGATTGGAATAGAAATTCTGCGGAAAACAGACAACACATTTCATTTGAATTCCTCTATCTTGTTATTCTCTCTTGGAGCCAAACGTTTGGGACCTACAGATCCTAGAAACTTAAAATAAAATCAATTTAAACTTTTCTTACAGTAAAAAATAGTCAAAAATCTACAGAAGTAAAAGAATTTACTACTGGTTTCAAGAATTATAATTACAGTTGAGAAGATGATTCTAAATCATTAGCCGATACTGTAGACCAACTTTTGCAAATTGTTGCGTGTTAACACATACTTATAGCTGTTCTGGCATATAGTTATCTTTTACCAGGTATTTATTTTTTCAACAAATTTATACGAATTATTGTACATATTTTTCGTGTACATCTTCACTGAGTTTTAATCAATGAAAATCAGCATCATTTAACCATCGTGAACGTAACCTTCGACGCTTTCAACGCTCAGAATCAGACTGAAACGTGAACATCATTTCGATATTTTGGCAGACCACGTTCGTTAATTTTTCCTAACTTCCTGATGAATTAAATCGAATCGCATCGGATAATATTTACCGATGTTTCGAGTTTGTACACTATCTCTCGATTCGCTATCTGTTACTTGAGCCGAGATGTATACAGATTTCAATGGTATACGTATATTTGTTCACTGGAAAATAAATAATATCGAGCGACGATATCGTACTACGCGCCACGAGAGAATTAGAACGGCCGTTATTTTTTACGTAACGCGTATTTTTGCAATATCTGTTTGCACAGGGTGTTCCAGAAGAACAGATGAATTAAATACAGATAGGTAGAGGTAGATTTTGGTGATTGCAACATTTTTTGTTTAACGAATATGTATTCGCGATCGCGATCTATTTTTTTAGTAATAAAGCTTTGAAAATAGTGGTTGTTAGCTCGTTGACGAACAATCCACGATAGATTGACAGTTCTCGGTTCGGAGTTTTCGTAAAATTTTTAGCAACAAATTATGTATTACCTTGTATGGCAATTAGAATATTTATTAATTATAATATTTTATTTATACATTTAAATCGTAGCTCTATATATTTATTTCCTGCTAGTCTATGTAATTAAAATATGCGTCGAAACTTTAGCACAGTATTTGGGTCTCTCTAAGGCTGAAACAATGTCATACGAAAATAAGAAATTCCTTTTTCGACTAGTGTTTCTTTCATAACGTCCTTTCCGTATATTTCAAGAATGACTGTCACCCTTACGAAATATTTAAATTGACTTGCGTTGACTTCGATATCGGTATGATCTTCTTAATTACAAATATTAGTGCTACTTGCTTTTGCCCTCCGTCCAAAAAAAAAAAAAAACAAATGTTCGTAATTTTATACGTGACAGTCACAATTATGAAATTTCAACGTAGGCGAAAATTATCAGGATCTCGAGGATAGATTCTAAAGCTGCGTTTCCACGATATTTTCCCTTCCTTGAAAATGTGAAATACGGTAGACGCTAAACTCTGGTCATATATGTACTTCGCTCACAGTTTGTACACATGTCCAACACGAATCACACAAAGACATATACGATCATACGTTCGTTTTATTCATCACAGTTTTCTTAACGAACTCAATTTCACCGGATACACAGCAGAAATAAATTCTGTACTTCACGATGGCCATAAACTTCCATATGATGTTATCAATTTATTTTTCCGCAAGGCGGGCATAATTCAGAAGAGGAAGTCATAACTTGATCCCCTGCCGTATAGAAAGCTTCGGTACACCGCTGTCCTTCGTCGTTTTCTTCCGGTGCGGCCGGCTCACCTGCAGGAGGTCTTATCTCGCAGCGCCAGCCATACTTCGGTTGCTCAGCTTACTCTCCGTTTCCATCCACTTCCACCCACCACTGTACGGCTCGTAGTACACACAATGCAATCGCGCATTCTGAGAAAAATTCCGAACAAGCTCTTTCTCCCGATGTTACGACGACACTGAGTGGCTTTTACTCCGCTTCCTATTCCAATTCCCATTATCACGAGGGCGCACGATGGGGATTATTTTGAGTGGTTATGCGTGTATGGATGTTTTGTATGTGTAGAGTGCGACGTTTTAATATCCTACGCAATTGTGTGGAAAACATTGTACAGTACTGGTCGCTATACACAGAACAATTGCAAAACTTGAGCGAGTCAAAGCTGACGAAATCAGTAGTGAAAACAATCACGTTTCAGACACTAGAACAATGGAATTGACAGAAATACGGCTGTAACGTTGAATTAATCTTGAAATCCGAGTCACGATTATACATGTAATCATTAACGTTTACGGTTTACCTATTTGTAAAATAGAATTAATTTTCTACTTCAATTGCGTGGATTCTTCAAGCAGCATGCACAGCGTACTATTCTAATTTTATGCGAACGCATGAATTTAGCGCTAGAATCGAGCTTGTCAAAACGACGCATTTTAGATTTGTTGTTTCTACGACTAAAAGCTTACAGTTAAAAGTGTCTTTACCAAAATTAACACTGACCTTTACCGGGATAGGAACGTAATATAATTTTTATCCAATCGCTTTAATCATAATCGTTTGTGTACAAATGTATAATTCGAGTTTTAAGATCTTAATACGGTAGGCTCACAGGGTACATAGAAATAGAAGATTCGTATAATACGAATTACATTTCTCATTCACATGCATCAAATCTTCAAAGTTCAATAACGTGTCAGAAATATAGATCTTGCTGAAGCTGCGACTGCACTCGATACCATTATTCCGAGTAACCCGTAACCGTGGAACATAAGTGCATTACCGCGTATTCCCCGTCCAATTTCCGGCTTTCCGTTGGAAAAATCGTTTATCCGTGCGTTTCCAGGCGTTCTCGGGGATATTCGACGAGGTTACGTACGACTTCACGATATACGTACGTACGAACGAGGTTTCTTCTTCGGGGTGGAAACAGTCTCGAGGGTCGGTCAACGTCTAACCGGGAAACGTCTTCTCCGCCGTTGCAACGCTTGGGGGGTTCATATCCCCTTTTCTTTCTTTAGTATCCCCTAGCACCTGCACTGGTGCTTATCTCGAGTCTCCAGGCCGCACCTAACGTGCTTCGTCTTCGTGTTCCCTTTTTACTTCGCAGCCTAGTTCCACCCTTGGAAGATTGCGAATTCGCAAGCCAATCGGCCGTAGCTTCGCGTTACGGACACGCGAGAACCGTTCTTAACTGGTATACGTTGCCATAATTCACGGTGTAATGGTTCGCAGGTGTGCCGCATCGGGACGTGTCGTCGTCTTGATTGCCGAGCGCCGTGTACACGATACTCGAATCCTCGTGGTGCTATTGAACACGCGATGTGACGTGTGAGGGAAGGGCTGTTAACCGTGTTGCTCTTTTGATAGACTCGAGATCGCTGCCTGATACCGAAGGAGCTGCTAGTTATCGCGTTACCGGAACGTGCTTAACTAGAAGCGCGTGTAATTGAATGCAAATACGCGTACAGCGAGGAGATGGTTTACGAAATAGTTCCGGATAAAGATGTTAAAACATAGAGATCGATGGTTGTAACTGGTTGAAGTAATTTGAGATTGTTGGAAGGCGAGCGATAGGATCGCGACTCCGTTTGCTTGTACCCTCACGTTTGCTTAAATTCTATCAGAGTCGTTTCGAATTCAAGTAGTAAAATATTCCTCTTTAACGCTTTCTTTCCATTAAATAAGCATTTCTATTTCTCAAGATTCAAAATTATCTTCAGACACGTACGCGTATCTCCGATTATTCTTCTGCAAAGAACGAGATATCCTCTTGATACATCCAAAAATTACATAACTTTACCGAATCACGTTTGCTCGTACCCTCAGCAATGTTCATTAAATCCTACCACCCTCAAGCTGTTCTCTAGCATTCAGAGTACATAAGAGATTAATTACGTTAGATAACCTTCTCAGATCCTATTCACCGCCATTTTTTGCCATTTTCGTTAAACCTACCTTCTCGGCAGGAACGCTCTTTCCTGTTCATGGTGTACAAGAGATTAATTATATTAGAGATTATCGTGCAAGCACCCCCCGAAACTCCTTATCAACAGGATCGACTGGCTGGTTGGATTAGCTTCGATGGTTCGGCGCGCTGAATGCGACGTTATCTCTCGCGGTGCAGTAAAATTGGCGGTGCTTTTTGGTGTCACGAGGCGTATAAACACGTATAAAGGTTACTCCTCGTGTAGATGGTCTACTACGATAGTCCCGGTTTAACGACGCCGACCCTTGGTAATAAGTGGCGTCCCGGGTAACTGCAACCACTGGCAACCAACGTACAGGCGGCTGCGTCTCTTATCGGTGGCGTTTATCTGCTTCGCTTGTGAATCAGTACATACGCGACAGCCATTCTTTACTTCTATTTAACGTCGCCGACAGACAAAACTAAAGAAAGCAAATAGGATTCTCGTTGAACGGAGAATATGTCATTCTGATTCACGTACGTACTCTTGGAGTAAAGGATATGCACGGTCATAAATCGAAGCATTAAGTGGACAGCGCTTAATCTAGCTATATCTAGGGCTTTATGCATCCTGGACAGGTGTAAGCACTCTTTTTAGTCTAAAGGGTCTTTAAAGTGGAAACATTTTGAATTTCAGGTTGCACATGTCATTTACGAGTAGACGTATGAATCTTCTGCTTAAAATCGCCCATTAAAATGTTATGGTATAACATAATCCTGTATCGCTTTTTACTTTACGACGATCTGTTCGATACGAACGTCGACTACAGGCAACAGCTGCCAAATATATTCTCGCGACCAAGCGTCGATTAAAGTTAACAATACGCTACGTAATCGCTTAATTACAATATATGTTTATAACGTAATATGAAACGTAGAAAAGATTAAAGACTCAAGATACTCCGATCCCAAGACATAACCAAGATTAATACGATGTAAAGCGGGTTACTCCATCTATTGCGACGCAAGAATCTCTTCCAACAGTCCTATTTTCCGTGATCATCCGGACTGAAGTTTCGGCGCGAGGTTTACAGTTAAACCAAGAGTTTCGACACTAATTACTACCGCCATAGATAGTAGTTAGTTAACGGAGGTTTAATTCCCTTTATCATTTTGCATTTAACGTAATATTCCATATCCGAACATTTTCCGCATTCAATAACGATAGGATAGTACTTTAATTAAGGAAGTATGATTATCCCGAAACTAGGACGTTCGTTCACACCGCGTTCGCACGTATAACGCTTTTGCTAGACATTTAATTGGCCAAAAAGGGAAAGCAAAGGAAAAAATAATGATCGAGCAAATTAATCGCCGGTGACACGTTTGGTGACCAGAGATCCGCGTATATCTTGTAGCAGAACAAAGCGAAATTGACAAACGGAGAAAGAAAGAAAGAAGAGCGAGAAAAGCGAAATAAATTCGGATTTGCGGTTCTAGAGCGAGCCGAGAGCCGGAAAACGGCGTTGCGTCTGCCACGCCGGAATTTCGTCTCGCTGAAAACAACCAGGAATTTCGGCGAACGATTGCGAATAGCCGGGAAATAGGGTGTACGTATAGTCGAGTTGCGTTTCATTCACGTTCCATCGTGAATTCCATTCTCGGTTAAAAGTCTCGCCGAAGCCGCGGCAGCCCGGAATCTCTCTCCGTGCACGGCCACGGATACAACGTGTTCGAGGGAGCCAGAGGAACGAGATCCGATGGCGGGCGCAGGACAGCGACTGGCAAAAACAGTGAGAGAGAAAGAAAGGAGGGAGGGAGGGAGGGAGGAAGAGAACGAAAACGAGAATGGCTGTGGAGTTGAATTGCGAGCCGCGGGACAGAAACGATGAAAGCTCCAACTTCATCCGCGTAACGATAATGGGGCAACAACGCCGGAGGAAAACAATATGTAAATCGTTCGTTCGCTTCCCAATCAAAGTCAGAATCCGCGACGCGAGCTTCCGCGTCTCTCTAACGACGCAATTTAAATTCCAAACGCAGCACCCTGAACTACTGCTAAGGTATATATCTTCGGTGGATGGAGAAAATTCAGTCGCGTTACGACGAACAGGAAACGGAAGCCACGTAGAAGGGACAGAGAAGTATCGGAAGAAAGGAGAAGATTAGGTCGGAGAAACGATCGAAGAGAGACAAGACTAGGGAAAGAGAGAGTTGGCGGAGTTGCGTTGGGCGCGAACTCGCGTCGAAGTGACTTTTGTAACTTCCGGTGATCTTACTTGTATCCTCCTTCCATTTACTTCGTGACTACCGTGTCTTTTCTCTTCTTTTCTTTCTTCTTTCTTCCAGGGATCTCCCTAGTGCATAAGCGATTCGAGCTCGCAACTCTTCTTATCCCCGTGCGCGCGTCAGAGTTCGACTAAGAATTGGATTTCATAGAAATGCATGAGTCGCTCGCGGGCGTGCATCGGGCAAAAACGAGACTGATCGCGCTACCCGTGTTTTAACGTTTTTCCGGAGATCGTAGCGCGCGCTATCGTATCTTGGATGACTTCGTCGATGAATATGATCCTAAAATATACGGTCCAAAGCTGATCCATCGTTTTCTGCAATTTTATCCACGACGGAAACGATGTTCTCCGTTTCAAGAAATACGATAGTTTCCGTAAATCGTATGGTGGACCAACGAAAATGTCATCCTCCCTGCGTTTCCACGACTGTGGTGTTCCGCTTTCGTCGTCGGGATTCGTACGTACGTTTGCAAAATTCGAACATATCAAACTAATACGTATGACGTTCCATCGTCCAGTGTTAACAAATCGTGTATTTATTCCGTTTGACAGGGGCACAACGCCGTTGACTACGGATTTCAATTTGAAATCCCAATTTACGGGCGACGGATAGAGGGACGGTGTACGTCAAAAAGAAAACCAAATGTAAGAGAAAAGGAATAAAAAAAAAAAAGAGAGAAAAAAATGCGAGTTCGAATCGGCCTGTGTACGTACGAGCCAGGCATGAATAATTCAACGGGGTTTGGCCCGTATTCTAAGGACGCGCTTGTGCATATGTTACGTTGCACGGTATGAGACCGGTTCGCGGATTCGCGGCGGCAAATCGCGTGCACCGTACGATTTCGACTGGTAATAAAATGCGAGACGCAGATGGGGCCCGCTTGTATTCGGCCATGTTTACGTGCGTCGCTTCCATTTACATAGGGCCACTGTATTTTTAGTCGAATCGATATCGAGGCGAATCGGACAAAGAGACACGAATGGGAAAACGTTTGAATTTTGCGCAAATGTTGACGATATCGATTTTCATATTAAATACGAGCGAAATGAATTATAGCATTATTGGATGAAGAGAAGAGGCGAGATCGTATATTGCATGTACGAAATTTCGAGCGCAGGGATTAGGTCAGAATTCCTTGTAGCTGAAACTACGCTAAGAACTTTTGTCTATACCTTTGGAAACTTTTATGCACGATTTTATGAGAATGTTGCGTACAAAAATATTTGTACGAAATATATTCATGTACGCATGTAGGTCGATTAAAGAGATTCTTCTAGTTTATCAAGTTATTTGTTTAACTTGTAGAAAATTTTTGTTGCAAATATACAGGATGTGTCACCTTCCATAACAGATGATGGAAACAAAAACATGGCTTCCATTTGTCTGTGTTGCTCAGTTTATAGCTATTTATCCGATCGAAAACTAGGTATATATATATAGGATACTTAGAGAGTGTGCTCAAAATGCCTATGTTTGGCTTGTACATAAATTTGTAGTTATTATACGTAACCGAATAAAAAAGAAAATACAACGATTCGTCTCATTTTCACTTAGAATTACGATTTGATTTTTTTTCTTAATTACCGATTCGATCAAGGTAGATCGAAATGTCGTGCGATCTATAGGATAGTAGCTTCTCAATCGTCCAAAAACTGCAAACATTTGTACATTTCATTCTGTATAAAGCGAGATAAGGAGAACGTGTCTACGCAAAATACAGTCCGAGCAGTGCGAAACACCCAATACAAATTTGATCATACATTTTCATATTTACGGGGCTCTTTTCCAGTCCATTGCATCCCCCGTGTCTCGTAAGTTTCTTTAACAAACGATTCTCTAAAATCGAATGAAAACAGCGCAAAATTCAAATCCCACCGGGGGAAGCGTCGCACGAGTCACAAGACAGCACGAACCCATACACTTCTTCTGCGAATGAAAACCAGCGTGCAAACGAACTTTACGCTCGCGCGATGCTCGCCTTTAGGAACGTGCAATTCTCGTAATCCGCTCAAAAGGAAGAGATACGAAAGTCAGGAACGAAAAGTTCGCGGGGGCGAAAATCGAGGCTGAGCGCGTCAATGTAAACGAGAGCGGCGTAAACGGAACCAACGAGACTTCATCCTCATCTTCTTCCTCTTTTCTTGGCCGGATCGTGGTCTGAATGTCCGAGCGAAGGGCTAATACACGGAGTCGCGCCGGCTCGACGTTGAAATATCGGCATATAAAGGCCCGTAATGTTCATAGGATGGTTGAAATTACCAGCTCGGCAATGGCGCGGAGGCAAGAGAGTGGGCTGACAAACGACGAAAAATTTAGCGGTAATCTCGAGGCCGAGCGGTCTCTGGACGAGGCAATTCCCTCGGCTGCCTCTACCGCGTGCCGTAGACGTTGCTCGCTTTATGTGCGCCTCTTTGACTCGCGCGCGCCAACAACCTTCTACCCTCTCGCGTACCTCCTTCGCCGCCCTCTTCGGTCGCCTGTCTCCATCCAGCGGTACTCCTCTTTCTCCTTCTAACACACTGGCAGCAGCCTCTACATCGGTTCAGCTTCAAGCTCGCCCTCCGTCGGTTCCTCGTCCTTTCATCTTTCGTGCCTCATCTTTCTCGTCCGCTTTTCTTCCGCGCCCGGACTGAAAGTCTGCGCCGTACAATCGCCGCGCGGAAAGTTTTCGTCTGGAAATTTCGACGAGGATGCCTTTCCGCCGCACTGCCCTATCCTACTCGCATCCGACGAGTCCACGGAGCTTGTTCTCTCTCTCTCTCCCTCTCTCTCTCTTCAACCTGCGGTCTTCCCAGCTATATCATCCCCGTGTCTCGACCCATCCCAACCACCCGACGCTCGAATAGATAGAGAAAAGGAAGACTTCGCGGGGAATAAATTTTTCGGCGATTCTCTCTCGTTCCGGCTGGCCGAGCCAACGACCACCACGCCGGAAGAATATTTTACGCCGACGGGGGAGACAGGAGGGGGAGGGGAGAGGAGGAGGAGATGCCGGGAGTGTGGGAGTGTGCTTGATGAAAATATTAGCGGGCGGCGTACGAAAAGCGAAGCAGCACCGGCTTCTTGCTGCTCGGGAAGCAAGAACAAAGATGGCCAGGGAATAATGAGGCGGCAGAACGACCGGAAATACCGGGCCTTGGCTTGTGAGCGGACGACAGAACGTTCGAAGCACATTTAACTGTGGCAAGACCCAACTTTTTCTCTCTGTGTCTTTCGCTCTTTCTCTCTGCGTCGCTGATCATTCCAAGGGGATGGGCTATCCTTTGTCTCCGAAGCGATACGGAGTCGGTTCCTCGCGCATGAATTATTTCGAACTTCTTGGAAATTTCCACGGGGCTCGTTCGCCTCTTTCTCTCTGACCATTTCTCCCTTCCAATCTCGCGAGGCTGATTTTACCTTCGAACGAATTCGCTGCAAGTATATTGTATATTGTATATCGTAGCTGCGCATCTTCCGGATCACGCAGGCCTGTTCGCCGTTTGATATTCCTTACGAGATTCATCGTACCAACGGAAAAGAAATATCTCGAAGAGAGACTTATCCATCGAAGAGCACGCGAAAGTCTGAGCGTTGTGTATGCGCTGTTCGTAGTCGGAAAAAGTAAATATAGACGCGTATATGGATAAATATACGTATGTATGAGGAGAGGGATAAGCCGTGAAACGGGAAACATCCTTTATATTTGATCGCAGGATACGTTTAGATCTATTTCGAAGGGAATTGGAAGAAAGAGAGCGTAACGGGAGAAAGGATGGCGAGAGATGTTGGATATGCTCAAATATTTGTATTTTCCAAATAATTCTTCGATTCGTACCGCAGATGTTTGCTACGTTTGACTCGGCTATTTGTTGCTGCTAGAAATATGATATAACGAATGGCTCAGAAAAAATGATAAATGGTTTTCGTTTTCAGGATCCAGGATTTCGTTTGAACAGAAGCGGACATGCAATGGAGAATCGAAACATTTATGGTATTATTAATAGAAACAGTTTATGGGATTTTGTTGTCTAAGAAATGGATGATGTAAATTTTATAAAGTATCGTATCAGTTGGTAGGGTTGCAACATTGAATCGAAACGCCATTCTCTCAACCGAGACTAATTTTTATAGGATTTAATGTACCTTATCGACTAACTAGTTTCATTATTCTAAATTTATAGGAATTATAATTAGTTCTAGAATTCCAGTATTCTCGGAACGGAGTTGTTTCTCTTAAAATAATTTTTGTATTACGACATTGTTCGTAAATTTACGTTTCCAGAAACTTTCGGAAGACTTTCTTCAAATATAAACTCACAAGGAGTTTACGAGATATATTGTTCGTGATGTCGTCAAGATATACCTTTTCCGTGGTTTTGATATTTTTATCACAAAGCTTCTCAACATTGAATATATGAAATCGACAGCTTTCTTTTCCTTTAATACGTGTTAAATATGTAATCGACTCGACAAATTCAAAGTTTAAAGAAACAATCTTTCGTATGATTGAATCCTCACGGTACATTTAAATTACGAGTAAAGAGAAAGTTCCAAATAAAAACATGAATATTAAATACGATATTTTCAGAGTCGTCTATTCCGGCTTTCAGTAAGAAAATATAAGCTTTCTCGTTGCCATGAAATGTTAACTGAAATAAATGTACACTTTGCTTGTGTTTCAAGGAATACGGGAAGATCATAGTCGAGCAAGAACTTAAAAGAACTCGGCTCCGTGCAAAAGTTCGTTCGAAATAATACAAAAAGCATACATAATTCTTCGTATACATTATAACGCGTTCCATCTGCTGCAGGATGGCTAGATTCGTTGGAATTTGCATTTACCATGAACTCTGGCAATGTTCGTTGGCAAAAAGCTTGTGAATTTATGCAGTACACGAAACCAAGTAGTCCGATTCTGGACAAATGTGCAATTACGTAAGAGCGAGCCTTTAAGTAGCAGAGAAAGGAAAATGAGCGATAAAAGAATAAAAGAAACATTGAATATAGACACGGATAGACTAGGAAGAATCGCAACGAGACGGTCGAATGCGTTTATACAAGCATCGACATACAGTGCAAGTGCATGGTAATTTGGACAAAAAAAAAAAAAAAAAAAAGAAAGGAAGAAAGGAGGGGATCGTGGTTCAGGACCCGCGAGGGAAATGTTTTACAGTATCGAGTTGATGCACCAACGATTCTATAGAACACAAAATGGTGGCTGTAGCGATAGTTGGAAAACTAACGGGAACGATGTATTCAGGTTTCGCTATATTTTCGCGATTCTACCTCTAACGAACAGACCGATCTGTAGCCGTAATTTATTTCCCTATGTCTGCAATATTCATGGAATTTTCCTGCTCAAAGTGAAATTCGAGAGAAACGGGGAAACATTCGTCAACAAGTGAAATCGATATTGCGTTGCGCACGGATAAAGTTTTCGATTGTAATGAATTTTATGTATACGGTTACGAGGTTAGAATCAAACAAAAGTTAGTTAGTACGAAGAGTATCGTGTTTAAAATTAGACAGATACAATTTCTTTCGATAAAAAATGTTTCACACGGTTTCAGCGTTCAGCCGTCGACTTGAGAACGGGAATAGTTTCGATGTCGTGCGATATAACGAAATATTATTATCCGCTGCAGTTATCGACATATCCGTATGTACAATATGCTCAGAATGTTTATCTTTCGAATTGAAAGCCCTTTCAAACGGAGCAACTGTGTCGTCTTGCACCTGTTGACTTCACTTTCTTGCGAGCAAACTTCTAGTCTCGTCTCTGATGTAATGCCATCCGTATAGACTTCCAAACGATGATAGACTGTTTGATTTTGAACGCGAAACTCGTTTAAACTCGATCAGCTTCATAACTGTAAAATCGTTCGCTTTTATGCAACGATATCTGAAACTTATCTCATTATCTACGTATACGACCGAAGAATCCGGTTAATACGAGACACTTTTTATTATCGAAGGGACCGCTGAGTGTTGGTGCGTATAAGTACATTGCTCGAAATAAAGGACAGTATTCTGTGCTACTTTGAGTTTCATATCTATTGCTTGTATTTGTACATTTTTTTGAGCGATTATCTTCAAGTCGATTTATAAAAATATCAAACGAGTAACTCGTCAAACTCTATCAAACCTACATTATTTTTTTCCGCTTTCATTTGCTTGGTTGGTTAATAGAACTGTTCATACTAGTGATCTTCTAATTATCTTAATTATAAAAGAAATGACGATGGCAAGAATCCACAGTGTCAAAGTGTTCTACAACGATAATAAAATCATGAATGTTTATACAAATTCATATTTTTATGAGGATAACTAAAGAAACATGGTCAAGATAGACGTTTCATCTACCTACTGTATATGCCATATATCTCTACTCTGATTATTAATTATCATTCAAACGTACACATTGTATGCATTTTTCTTTGAATTTCTCACTAAAGCACAAATATCTTCGCTCTAACGATAATCGTAGGAACAAGCGTATTACGAATAACATGCAGGAGTATCTCGCCGCAAAAAGTTACACGAGCCTTTGCGTCTGAAACACTAATCCAGCGATCGCAATGGAAGCAAGTACCGTATTTCCTAAGACATCCTCTGCCCTTTTCCTTCCGTCTGCTTTATCCAGAAGGTATACGGTGTTTGTTTGTACTCGTAGTCTCGTTAGAAGTACGCTTGAATACTTCTAACAAGGAACGAACGAGGGGAATGAGGGGATAGACCAGCCAAGGTAATCCAAAATATATTACCAGGGCTTTGTACCTTTGTACCTTCCGCAAGCTATCCCTGGAGGGTGGTAGTGTACGCTCTCCCCACCAATCTCTCTTGCTCGCTCCTCTCTCCTCCCTATCGCTTTTCCATCGCAGCATCCCTCTTTTTTCACCGTATTTTCGCTATTTCTCTCGCGCCCTTCGCCGGTCCCATCCCCCTTTTACGCTGGAGTTATTACCACGCCAGGGCCGAGAACCGCAAGCTCCACACGCATAGATAACGGCTTGGCCGCGCTCGAAATGAATTCGAATCGCGCAGAATTTAAAAGCCCGCAGGTGGAACGCGTATGTGGTGCGCGCATCCGCGCGCAATTTGCACACGCGAAACGCGAACGGATCATACGTGCAAACGCGTACGTACCGGAAAAATATCTAGCGTTTTCAGGCAAGAATTTCGTTGTGTTCGATTTTTTATCACCCCGGCCAGCCGCCCGTCGCACGTGCGTCACGATGAATAATCGATGCAGCCCGAGATTTTATTTCCTTCGACAATCATCGAAAGCTATCTGTGTTTCTTACCGAAACGAACCGTTTATCATGTAGGCTAGAAAATTGTGCGGAAATGACGTCGATGAGTAGAATCACGAAAGCGACATCGAAAGAAAGAGAAGACGGTTAAATGGATTTGAACGATAAAAATTTTTATACGAATCGCAAGGGAAATCTCGGTGAGCGAGCGAAAGATGTCCGCATCGGTCGTAAAGTTAAACGAAGTTACATTCCCAGGCAAATAGCCTTTTTTGTCGGACGTCTAGCCTAGTCGTTAAGGCTGATCCTATCCGTTTAACGTTACGATACATGCGCTACGAAAACTAATTGAAGCGCGACGCTACAGCAATATTGAATACTACACCCAGTCTGACCAGCTAGTATTGATTAACAATTAAACGTGTCACGTTATATAAACGTGCCCGCCGCTCGCGGCTGCTCTATGCGTTCTTGAAATTGCTCTCTTAGGGTGGGTCGGTCAGTTCGATGAACCTTTCCCTGATCATATATCTCCTGTCACGAACATTTGTTTTTTTTTTTTTTTGTGCATCTTCTGCTACTGTGGCGGCTTAGTTATCCGACCGCAAAATGTAAAACTGTGCCCCTGTTGTGCTACGTATCGTTTATATAATACGTACAGATCGTGCGCAACGACAAAAATTTACTGCTAATTACTTTTCACCCCGTCTACAGACGCGTAGATCGTAGATAGATGGGAAGTATTCGCGCTCGAATGACGCTACCCGATCCGACGATATTGAAATTAATTAAACCTCGGCACTCTTAATTAAATCAACGTTCCATGGGGAAAAAGGGATTGTCTTTGAGGCACAAACGGGTACCCGTTCTCCCATTAATATATCGTACGATGATATTTGATTTCACCGTTGACCCAGTTTGGCGCCAAATTCTCGCGACCTTTGATCTCTGCCAAGCGTTGTAGTTTACAGAAGACTGACCAAGGCACGATGGAATTTCACGTTTTAACTTTTCTTTTTTGCTTTTTCCGTCTTTCATTCTTTTTCATCCCTTTTTTTTCGTTCCGCCCAATGGCGACGGATGCAATGTCCTCCTGCTCTAGTTGCCCCACTAACGTATTCTCTCATTTTTGTTCGAACGGGCGAATTAACACGGCAGACTGGGTGGAAAATTGTGCCGCATGGGCCGAGTGTTAACACTTTGCGGCTCTGCTATCTGCACGTTCCCACTCTTTTCGGCATCGGTTATTCGTTTTACAATGTTTCGAGCTTCCGCGAAATAAGCAACGTGTCTGTAAAGAAATGTCTATTCGAACAAATCGTTTGTATGTTGCATAGTAATAGAACAGATGAGACGAAAGGCGAATTCATTTGTTTTTTACGTCAAAGAGCAGAAAACGCTTCGAAATTGCTCGTCTGAATAAAACGTGTGAAACTCGTTAAGAACTGTTCGAGGATTATAGTTTTCGACACGTATTAGCCATTGATTGTTACTCCTCTTCTATTCTTCCCGCTGGAAAAGTGCTTTCGAGCCACTTCGAATTACCGTGATGTAGGTCAACGTGTACCTATCAACTTGCACACGCTTTCCTATTTCGCTTGTTATCTAGAGTACGACACTGTGTGTGCACGAGAGTGTCTAAAGTAGCTGTTTCGATATTTAGGAGCCTGAATGTATTGTGAAATACGAAGACACAGGCTACTTTGCTATTCGAACTATTAACTCTTAGGTATCGCGACAGTTGTTACTGTTTCATGAACGTTATTGAATATGCTTAAGCATCTGTTCATTCTCGAAATTTTTTGTAAACTAATCCTAGTGATATTAAGAATTTAATAATCGAGAAGCTCCAACGAGATAGATTTATCCCTTTATATACTTATATTCTTTTATAAACAATTTTTCCAGAAATCTGCTCAAATATACAGTGTTTAATAGTTATATTATACCTTTTATATTTTGGAAACGTAAAATTATAGTTGTATGGTAAATTCTCTACGATAATAATGCATTAAATTGCATTAAATACGTATAATTCAACCGCATTTGCATAATTATTATTGAAATGTTTATTTCCATCGAACATTCCGGTACGAAAGTTAAAACGTAATTAAAACGCACGATTAAATTTTAGAAGGTATTCAAAATGTAATTACGATTTGAGGTAGCTATCTTAAAACTGATTACTTTCATCCTATAATCGGTAATTATACGGAGAAACTGATACAATTTATTCGTTCTATTTGCAATGTTAGCTGTTACTCTCGAAATTGAGCAAGCTTTCGCAGCGCAATAATTGGAACAGTAAACCGTTTCAAACAGCCTTTGGCGAATCGCAATTAGCGTGTTCACAGTCCCTCAGGCTTTTCTTACCTCAAAGCGCGTGGTAAGAGCGTGAAATGAATTTCATAACTTTACAGCGAACGCTGTAAATTGAACAAATGAGCGTTTACATTCATGGATGCTCCCTATTTATAGTGCATTAAGATAGTAAATATTATCGGATAAATACCTTCGCGAGTAATTACCTACACTTAATGTTATATGTCTAAATATGACATGCGGGACAAATGTATATATTGCAGCAATAACGGGCGCATAATATTTGGAAATTATATACGACCGAATATACGATGCAATTTAATATGTAGAATACAGATTTTGTATGACTAACAAAGAAGGAAACTGTTTTTTAGAAGTTACACAACAGTACTAAATTTTTTCAGGCGTGCAATAAAGTTTAAAAAGATTTGTTTAGGTATATGTTAAAATAAAAATAACTTTTTAACACGAATGATCTGTTTCCATATTATAAAAATTGTTATAAATTACTTAAAAGATTTCATCAATTTTTTAAGTTTAATTTAATTACTTGTGGAAATATTTGTTTTAATGAATATTACACGTTGCTTTATCTTTGGACTTGGAGATTTGGAAACGTGAATTTCAAAGATTGTAAATATATGTATGTATAATCGATTAAAAAGTGAAGCTGCATTCGAGCAAGAGATAAAAAGGAACGAAAAAAGAAATATTTCACGCTTGGTATGAATTTCCACATTATGAATTTTATATTTGTTGCTTGAAATATTACTCGATTGACCTACCATATATCCAACGTATTCTGTACGTTAGAAACTTTGAAATTTTATCAATTTCTACGATAAATCGAACACTACGAGACAGTGTCGCGGAACTTTTTATTGTGAAAAATAATTCTCAGGATGGTTAGCACGGAACCGTGAGTTTTGTCAGAAACAGGGAACTATTTCGTGAATTCATTCGAGCGGATATCTTTACGTGTTTTCCCCTCTTTCTTTCCCTTCTGCAGCGATCACATTCGCCCTTCCAATCTGCCCTCTTGCCACTTCTCGTTTCTTTCTGCTAGGTTCACGATATATTTCACGGGCTGAATACGAACCATGCCCGCGTTGGAATCCTCGTGACGTTGGTAAACGTTGAGTCTTCGACATCAAAGAATATTGCTCCCTTCGCTCGACGTATTGCTACTACCGCACCGACGACAACCCCTTCTGTCCACGGCTACCTTCTCAACAATGACCTTCCTCTCTTTCTCTCTCTCTCTCTCTCTCTCTCCCTGTCTTTCTTCCTCTCATTCTTTCGCTCTTTTGTTTCCTTCGCGTAGGTTTTGCTCAAAGAAATGCTCATTCACCGGCATTTTACCATTACCGGGATCGTTCACCGACTCAGAGGTTAGGCGAACCAGGCCGTTTTCAAAATAATACAGCCATATGTATATCGCGGGTATATTTTTATCGGTCGATCAGAGCGCTCCATCGATTCGTCGCAACTGAGGCGCAAAAGCTTCGGCGTGAAAGAGAACGAGAGAACTAGAAGGAGTTAGAGGAAGAGAGACGATAACGAGAGATCGAAGGAGAGACGAAGACGCAAGATGAGAAACAGCAATGAAAAGAGAGAAGAGTAGAGGAGACCGTGAAGAGCAGGACAGGGAAGGTCGAGAGAAAGGGTGAAACGGGGAAGGAAAAGGAAAAGAGAGAAAGAGGTTCGCCCACGCCACCCACGGTAATTATCGAAGGCGGGGTTGTCGACCTCTTTTAGTCCTGCCTGCTTGGACTTTTACCGGTGGTGGTTGCCTCGAGGATGGTGTTCATCTCAAAGAGAGGTATGCACGTAGCGGGGCGATATCAGAGAGATAGTTAAGCGTGTACCACCGGACGAGGTTTAATAAAACCGCCTACCCTTTACACCGCCTGGATCTACACGACAAATACCAGGCTGCACGCAATAAACGAAACTGAGAAAAAGTTATCTGTGCGTTGTTATGTACGTTCGACGCAAGCGGTCGGGCTTAACGCGTCCTGCGTGTAAGTATACTTTCGGGGATAATTAATCGTGCCGATGTTGGACCCAATAGACGTCCGCGCAATCGTTATCGGTTTTCGATTCGGATGAAATTATACGGTTTGTATTGAATCGTGGCCGATAGACGATCGAAATTAGATAGCCAGGAGTGTGTACCGGCTTCCACGGTTGTATTCTTTCTATTCTAATAAATGGTACCCTTCCCTGTTCGCTTCGTTACGTTCGATACGCTTTATTAATCAGTGCACGTTAATGGATTCATGGAAGGTAATCATTCGCCATGATATAAGGATGTAGACATCGCTAGCTAAAAATTTTCGAGAAATCGAACCAGCTAAAACAATGACCTATTTAGGCATCCACGTGATACGCCCTTGATCGAAGCTTGTATATCGATATAAATTAGTTTTATATCAGCGAAAATTTGTTTGAAAGTTACTCAACGATTTCCGATATTATTTCCGTTTGATTAATTTATCTTCGATGCTTTTACTTTCTGCTTCACTTATCTGAATAGCATGAATGGAACTCAAAGTCATCAAACGTTGTTATTTCCTTCGCGCAACATCGATTCATAATTTCGAGAACGCTTATGGGAATGAAACGTATGGATAAAGTCAGATTCAGGAAAAAATCTGACGCTTTCGAGATTTCTATCGACTCTTCTAACTACTAACGAGCCAAAACTTCTCTTTTCTGCTTGTCGAACTGGAACACTCTAAGTCTCCCCCTCCGTGGCTTTTTGCCCTCCTTTTTCTGGATTCCGCTATCCCGTCCTCATCCCCGGAGATTTTTTCTCCTTTTCCTTTTTTTTTTTTTTTTTAACGAAGAAGAGGAAAGTCGCCGGAAGTTCCGGCAACTTTGCCACGGCTCAACGAGTGGAGTCAATTTTTCATCGCTTTCAGTTGCTCTTTCGACGAATAACAGAGGGAATGTCCGCGGAGTACCGGCGAGACTTATTTTCGATCCGCAAAATGTTAAAACTTTTATTAATGGCCCATTCATTTTTATAAAACTTTTTACAAACTAAGCTTTGTTTCTAAGTTACAGGCTAGGTTAATTATTCTACAAAATTGCTATGTTGCTGAGGAAAATATTTATGTACAGATGCTGACCAGAAGATTAACGCGAGACAACAAGAAAACTGTTCTCGACAAGTTGAAATTATGAAAATGATATCGCACTTGAGATGATACAATGTAAAGCTGGGTAATTTTTCTACACAGAGTGTACATATACTGTATATATATATATATATATGTACAGTAATTATATTACTATTTATATATGAAAATTATTAAAATGGCTTTAATACAAAATAAAGTCAAATAATTCTTTTAGATAAAATTCTGCATTGTGTTATTGTCTATTTATATGAATTGAATATTTCATATATAGAAAACGTAACATGTGTGTGTTGATATTAGTGGTGTTTGCTAATATTTTATGTTATGTATATTTGTATATGTTCACTCAACCTTCGTATTTCGCGGAAATTTATTTCAATTTCATTAAATAATACAATACCAATAAATTATGATATATTCAAATGTTTATGGACATGTAAATATAGGACATCGAAAATGTGTGTAAAAAAAGGATCCAGAGGCATTCGCGTTTTTATTCAAATGACCAACACATAACCTCTTTTGGTAGTCATAAAGTAATATAAATTAGCATGGAGATAATTCATGAGATGAATAATGTGAAAAGAAATAACGTATTTTACTCACCAGTCTGGTGTTCAACTCACTGTTGTCTGCTTAATTTTTCATTGCAAATAAGTAAGTAGGCACATATAAGCACGTAATGTTATACAAAAAGTCCGGAAATTTGTTTATAACGTTTGAGAATTAACCGATCGGATGGAATATATTAACACAGTTTAGAAAATTTACCAATATTTGAAACGAAATTAATTAATTATTTAATACGCACAACTACACAAAGAATCACTCCGATTTGTTCAAATTATAATACTTGAATCTTAATACGACAACTTTCTCAACCAATAAGAGTCTAATACCAATCAGAGAGTTGTATTTGTTTGTACGCCAATTACGGAAAAGAGTTTAGATTAATATAAAAAATTAATGCATTTATAATGCATTATTATGCGCATATAAATAATCACTTTGAATTATTTAAATTATTCAAATTATTCAAATTACTCAAATTATGTGAATTTTGATGACCGATTTCTTAACCAATGAGGTTCTCTACCAATCAGAGAGCTGAGTTTATTTATACGACCAATCAGAAATATTTTCATAAATGCTTAGCTAAGTAATAGTATATGTTCATATAGGTACCAATGGTAGTTGTTTTTACAAGTTTGGATGTATTTGATATTTTGAAAGCGTAGATATTTTCGCGGAATTATAAACAGTTTACAGTCTTAAAAAGTATCCTAATAGTGAAATATTGTCAAATTACGATCACGGACAAAGATTCGTTTCAACGACGGTGAGAGAGAATCTTCGGTATCTCCTCAGAAGTATGTACATTTACCTTGAAATTGCATCGACAATAGTGGGTTTGCATCGATCGAATACACATATTGATTTGTTTGCAGTAAACGTTGCCTATCGTGTTAATTCGTTGACAGAAACACAACTAAGAGTTTGCTATTCGTGAGGTGTATAATTCTCTCGAGTAATATGGATACCAGTTATTTGCACAGTATTTGATTCGTAATGTCCATTTGCATCATTTAATTTACTAATTATATATTCGGCCTAGAGCGTAAATTACACGCGGTAGATAAAATAACACTAATATTGATTTTACATTATTTAACTGATTTCAAACTTTCGTATTCGTGATAAAATATAACAGAAAAGTAATGACGCTCTACGTGTGTGGTGTGGTGTGGTGTGGTGTGTGTGTGTGTGTATACGCGTATATAAAACGAATTTCTGTATGTTGACACGATTCAGGTCCAACAAGACTCGTCGTTAAATGCGAGATGAAAAATGAAGCGATTTCATCGTGATATATCGTGAGCAATATATTGCGATTTGTTCCTTGCAATATCCAATTTTTTATCAAATTTTATTGGGACAATGTTATCGTCAGACGAGTTCGTTAAGGAGAGATAGAAGAGGATGGCTTGATTACTAGATGATCATACAAGAGCGAGAAGGATAATAGTCGAGAAAAGTGTGGAAATGCTGGAAGCGGTGAAGAATGGAGATGAATTGCTGTGCACATCCTAGTGGGGGGTAAGTAAGAAAGCAACAGAAAATATCAATTGCCTTCTATCTCTTTGTTTCGTCCCGTCGTTCTTCCTCTAGTTTCTCATTCTAGATTTATGTTAACGGTTGCTCAGGCTATACGGATACGTATTTGCTCGAACGACAAAGTATCTCGAGTCACGTAATTTTTTAAAATGACTACTAGATTTCACTTCGAGTATCTTAATAAATAAAAGAAACAATTTACTTATATGCGCGTATGGTAATTCACATTTTTAATTGAAACGCGTATCTTGTTGAAAATATACACGTTGATTTTTAGCTATATACTATAGGATAGAACCAAAGGGATGCGATCCACTATGAAAGGAGAGATAGTGATGATTTATGTACGCCATGCAGGTTCAATTTGTATCACGTCAGGTTTTACCGACTGAGGCGTGTAGATACGTGGACAACTGAATTATTGTTCGAACTAGAGTCGAGATATTTATAGATAGAAATAACTGAAACGATACGTACAATCGAATCAGAAAGATGTTAAACGAGTGTCTTGTTCAATTTTGTGATCTTTATTACCGTCTTTTTCCCAGTCGAATCTTTCTGTTGTCGACTTTTTATTTTGAAACATCTTGTTCTGAAATATGTATGTCTAAGGTTAGAATGACACGTATGCACATATGTATATACGTACGCTATGTCTTTTTCGGTACATATATTTCAAATTCATGTTTCTCCCTTTTTCTACTTATGTCACTCGTTACTTAAATATATTTCTCGACATCTGTTGCAGTTTCTGATGTATAGTACAAATAATACAAATGTCAATATTATTTTGAAGGTTATGTTCTTATCCTGCACTATCCTAAATATTTAAAATCAATATTTATTTATTTACTCCTCCGCAACATTTAACACGCTTATACAGATTCCATTCGTTAAATTATTATTTATCTTGCATTCCATATATTCCAATTTCGCGATATTTTGTACAGAGAGAAAAAAAAAACATACACTCTCTTAAAAGCTTAAAACGCTTATTATATCTCTCAAAATTGGCAGAAACATAGGTAAATCATATTGTAATAATTTATTTAACTCGATCATTTAAAATTACTAAATACGAAAGATTTATTAAACACAGAAGATACACTCTAAGACTTTTGTGCCAGAGTGTACGTAAAATAGGAAAGGCACGTTGTCTCGAATCGTAAAAATTCATTATCAACTGCAACAAGCACCCTATTCGACGATATCGTCCGTGAATTCATTTTCCCCGTGTTCCACGTATCTTTGGATTTAACCGGAGGCCGTGACGTGAATGCAGAACTGCTCAGGAATCTCTGAGCTGACTCGGTTCGGATAGGATTCGCAGTTTTGGCGTGGAGCCCGTTGTTTAAAGGAGTCCAAGTGGTTGAAACAGGAGCTCGTGCCACGCTGCTCGGACAATATTACTTCTCATGGAGTCGAGAATTTGCCGTAGGCCGTAGGTAACGTCGTGCTAATTCGCAGACTCGCTCCGTCGACGAAAACGGAATATTACTGTCTGTGGTCCATGTTTCTCTCGGTATTTGAATTTGCGTCGTTTCAACGAATGTCTGAATGCGTATCAGACCGTATTAAAGACACGTGTCCCTTGCTTAAATGTGGTGCAACGATAGTTGCAATTATAAAGGATATGAGCTGGAAAAGTGGTTACTGTTAATGCGATCGTTTAGTGCTGTGCACGCTTCAATTTATTTATTAGTTTGAATCTTTTTCAAGCGCTTTTTGATTTTTTAGTTTCTTCGGAATTTAATAATATTGGAATCTCTTGTTAAGATCGATCTCGTACGAAATTAGAGGAATCGTGTACTAGTTCCTAATTTTTATTTTAACTTTTAAATCGAAACTTAAAGTTTTAATATGATGTTCTTATTGTGATAAATTGTAGAACATAGCGATTACATTGCCAATAGAGTTAGTGAGAGATTTTGTTTACTAAAGAAGATTGTAGAAGAATACTTCACTAAAAATATTTACAGGGAATTCCATTTTTAGTGTGTAGCGTATGTTGTAGACTCAGTTAAATATTGCAGTTATTTCTAACAATTAATCTTTCCATGTCAACAATCCATTAACGTTTCTTTTTCCTATATTCTTTTTATAGGGAAGGATATTTATTATACATACGTATATTGTAATTTTTTATCTACTTCGCTTCTAACTTAATAAAATTTACGTTTACCAGAGTCTCAAACAATTTTAAATATTAAATCCAGCAAGATTACCATCATGATTAAACATAGTTTATCAATGACAAGATTAAATTCATCTTCTAAAATTAAATTTTTCATTTATATTGTCGGATTTTTTATTTATTTAGAATGGATTAAACAGGAAACGATGCTTATTTAACGTGAGCTAAATAGAGTAATGTGCTATAACTAAGGCAACTAAATAGTTAATTTACAACTCTCGTCACCACGGTTCTAACGCTCTCTCTCACGCGGACCATCCTCCTCAACAACGCTGACAACATTCTCTCTGACGACGTTGACAACACTCTCCGACAACGTTGACCACACTCTGACTTCTCAACTAGCTACTGCCTGTTAATTCGTCCTTCTCCCTTAAGCATCCCTTTGTCTTTTCTCATAGCCCCACCACGTACATGTGACATCGACCACACCTTAATCTACATCGGAGATAAAACTTCCTCCCGGACCTTCGGACTCTTTTGCACACGCCATCACCTTATCATCATAACCTACACCGAGCCCCTCAACATCCCCAAACCAAAACATATATAAACCGAGACTTCAGCAAGCTCAGGCAGTTCTTGTTCAGGCTTTTTCTGATACAGTATATGATACTATCTCTGTAAGACTATTGCAATCATTGAATTTATAATGAAGCTTGATAAAAGAAAGTTAAGAGTTGAGCTACGGCTCAACCTTCTTTTTTTACAATCTAGGTCACAAGTTTACGTGACATAGCGTTCCGCAACCGTCTGCGGCCATGGTCACACCTTTCTTCCGCGTAATTATTTGTCTGAAGGATCGACGACACATTGATGGACCGCTCGGTCCATCGAAGTTTCCAGACCCTTTTGGCCTGTCGGCATTTAGACTTTCTCGCAACATTGTCTATGGTTCACCCGACATTTCTTAGGCAATTTGTCCACGATACTACAATATTTACATATTTACTCATACAAAAACGTATTTCTAGTTTCCAGAGTGCTGTTAATTTTTTTTAGAATATACATAGATATCGCTGATAATTCGATACGAAAGTCGTTCTAAATATTCAAACATTTTACTAAACAGCGAAAACTCGTGTAGAAATTCCACCGGAAGTTTCATGTAGAATTCGCTACTGTTGTCCGCATAGACAAAAAGTTTCAATGAAATGGAATTTCGTACCGAGCGTTTGCCACATGCTCCCAGTTCCAGACACTGAAATACTTTTCTATATTAAAATATAAACGTCGTATGGTTCGTTATTCGCATATTAATACTCAGGTTTCTGATCGAAGCTTCTCTCTGGTGGTAGCGAATAAAAACTCGTCGTTATCGCGGTGGTTCGAATTTTACGCCAACCATTGATATAATCGAGTCTATTCAGTCTGTGTAACAGACCATATCGGTCGTACTCGCAATGAAATCATCTCGTCGAACTTACCGCGCATTGAATCTTTTACCGCGATAAGAGCCATGAACATTGAAGTACGAGTGTCGACCCTACATACAGTACCGAGTGCTATAAAGCATAATTGCGGAATCGGAAATAAAAGTTACCCTAGCAGACGCTCCGAACTTCGAGTTATCTGTACAAATATACAAGTCAAGTATTAAGCTCTTTCTATTCGTCCATTGGTAAATTCAGTTCAAAAGAGATATGGTCTTTTTTCCTTTAAATAAGAGCATAAAAAATGATTACACATACGTAACAGAAATTAACGTTATGCAAGAAATACGTTAAAAAGTGTGTACCTTTAAAGCGCAAACGTAGATCTCTCGTGTCTGATACGTTTTCCAGTAACAGTCTTTACAAAGAACCGAAGAAATTCATATGTGTTCGATCATTTGAAATTGTGGTCATCGTACAATCATGGACATATTGCGTCTATTGCAAATAGTAAAACATACGAAATGTACGTTCGAAGATCACGGAAGACCTAATTTAAGGGTTAATTAACTGATTTAATTGAAAATTTAGAAGTTAGAAAACAATATAGGCTTACATAAAGTATAATCAGGAAACTTTAATTAGATTATACAACAAACTTCACGCGCTTTCGAGGCTTTCGAGCTCTAAAAGAACAATTTTTCGCCGTATCAAAGTTTCCCTTTGTCTCTTCATTTCATAGTCTCGCAAAAACGCGTCGTTTTTAATATCCACCCCATGGATCCCGAAAAGAAAAAAAAAAGGAAAGGAAAGACACGAGCATACCATGCTAACAAAGACGAACCAGATACGAATTCCTGAAATTGCTCGCGTACTATCATGACAAAGTTGCCTTTGTCTGGTCCGCTCGCTAAATCGGTAGTCGTCGATCGATAAACGGGAAATTAAGACGCGAAACGAAAGGTTAATGATTGTGTATAGTGCATAGTTTATATCGAGAAGCGACTCGAACGGCGATTGTATAAGGGCTGCGAGAGTTTACTACGCGAAACGCGACAGGGCCCGCGAGCGATCGGACAATGACATCTTTCAGAACAATTCATTGTTCCAAGGAAGCTCGTCCGCTTACGAGGGGAAGCAGTCGGTGGAGCAGAGTGCGGCGTCTCTGGGTGCTCGCAGTTTCTCCGGCTGTCCCCTGGCCCCCCTGACGGTTAGTTGCCGCGGGCCGTCTCATTGAATACACGCTGGGACAATGTAGTCTGCACAATACCGGTGTCAGCCGGAAATGACGCCACGCAGAGAGAGACAGAGAGAGGTGGTGTACGCGCGTAGTCAAGCCTCGCGAATTGGCGGCGTTAAGGCAGCCAAGCAAACCCCTCTTCCGCGAACGAGCAAGCTATCTACACTGCGTAACGCACAATTGGCCATGTTGCAGGCTGGCATACGCGGCTGACTGGGCTATTTCTCTGTCTGGCCACCCATCTCAGACAGTATTTCTGTCAGACGCGTCGATATCGCGGTTAGATGGTGTTATATCCGTGCAAATTTTTCGATCACGTTATTCGATAAGCGCGCGATAGGTAGTCTGTAATGGGATTCATTAACGTGTTGCACGAACAATCGAACGATAAGGAACGGCTTGATGGCGCGTCGTAGATATTGGGTCGTACAATGGCGTCGATGGAACCAGTCAGATGGGAACCGTTTTAAGTATCTTGCCTGTACGGACGCTATTGAATCAGCTTTCGGTGCCCGGGAAAATGACTGATCGGAGAAGAATTGTCTGTGGATCGTCGGCTCTCCTTTGTTGCGTTCAATGGTGAACGTAAGTTAGACGGAAAGTTTTACTGACGAGGGAGATCGTGGCAGTGTTGATCTTGGATTCTCGAGCTTGGATTCGGCAAGTTTGTTTGCGTTTTCAGATAATTACAGATAATACGAATAAAGAAAGAATATTATGCAGAGATGCGTTTCTGTAGCAGTATTCTATGTCGAGGGTACAGGGATGAAGTAGAACAAGGCTGGAGAATAGCCAGCATTTTTCGAGAAAGTTCAAGGATGATTGTAAGCAGTTTTGAAAGAGAAACGGATAGTACCTTGGTAATATTTTAGTCATAGAAATATCTCTTTTGCGAAATCAAATTTCTAATTCACAATTTTATGAGAAAGTAGCGTATCGAAATATCCAATAAATTTAATTCTAACTGTTTGATTATGTAACATAGATACGCGTGAATTTATTACGCGTCGAATAGAGAATTTAAATATTATCATAGAAATGGCTACAATACAGGTATTGACTTTAAATGTGACTTTATCTTTCAGATTTATTGATAATTATTAACGTCCATAAAGATTCACCGTGATGTAGGATATATATAATACTATATCGATAGTTTTGAATGATATATCGCTAAAATAATACTTCTGTTTTCAAGCTTTTCGATCCTAAAACGATTTATCTTTATTTAGCAAATACATTCTATAATTATTTCACTTAAAAGCACGTATATTCCAAGTATAAATATTGTAATTAATAATCTGGTGAGCTATGAACTGTGTGAGCTAATTTCAAGGTAAACGGGGACGTTTTCTGGGCAGATCATTCAGAAAGTTTCCTGACTGTCGAATCGATAATCCGGCGAATGAATTTACAGTCTCAACCTAAAATCGGCGGTCGTAAACGTTCGGTCACGATTTTGCAGTAATTAGCAGTGAGAGAAATTAGAAAAGTTTTAATTAGTTCTTCCGAGAGTTAAATCTTACAGCGGAATTTATTAGCATAATTTGGAATCGATCGCAAACGAGAACAATAAAACGGTATGTATAATTGAATAGCGTGGAAGTGGAATATTCAAGACCATTCGCGTAACTGATTCATCAGCTATTATATCATTGTTCCATTGATATAAATTTTAAAACGAGTATCTGATACAATACTTATTTCACAATAGAATATTCTATGGTGAAAATGTCTGGAAACGAAATAAAGAGAGAGAAAACGAGTCGATTATTGAATATCTGGTATAGTAGTCGTTTCACGGTGGAACTTTCTGCGGCGAAAATGTCTGAAAATAAAATAAAAGGGAAATCAATTATCGTAATAAACAATCCCTTTTGTGAAGTCTTGCATTAAAGTCGTCCCAACATGATAATTTCAAGACAATGATATCGCTGTAACGAGTCGCTAAAGACAGCGGAAGTTTTTTAATTAACGTACATTAGGCGGTTATACACTTTACATGGTAAATTCATTCATCACGAGCGTGAAGTTTCCTACAAAAGATGCAGCAACCTCGTCCTGCAACGGAAAACTTTATTATGCCGCAAGCCAACAATCGTTTTACATATCCCGTAGTAGTTGAAAGTAACAACACCAGAAAACATACATTTCATCTACAAAGAATTGCGGTATTTTATCGTGTTCTGCGTAGGGTCGCGTTGCCCTTTGCCTCGAACTTTATACCAGCCTGCGAGTAAACGCTGCTCTCCGAAAACCTCGCAGCGATTTCTATCTAACTAAATTGCTAATTCTCCTTTATTCTTATATTTTATTACAATCCCACTCTTTAATGTACGTGTCATTTCCGCATCTTGAAGCATTCATTTTAAAGATTTGAGTGTTTAGCACAAATCAAAGAATTAGATCCGTAGCATTTTGATAATAATTTTGAAAAGTAATATTAATTTCATCTTTTTCATAAATTTTGCCTGCAGCATAATTAGTGACGTATTTAGCTAAATACCAACTCGTCTTCACATTAAAACAAATAAAGATTTGATAAGTATCAAACAAGTTTCCAGCTTTCTACAGTCTGTAAAAGACACAATTATTTTTTACAGTAAATTTTTACCGAACTGTGAATACGTAAGAGTTATCACGGACGAACTCCGATCCGTGTTCCCGTCTCAATTCCACGATTTTACAAACGAGTCCATTAATCATCGAAATAGAATCGTCTCGTTCAATAAAGTTATATATATACACGTACACACATACATACATATTTCTACTTTCTCAAACGGCATATCTCTCAGAGAATCCCAAGAGCAGAAAGTAACGCGTGTTCGTCCTTAATTCGCGATGTGCATCATCTTGTCCCTCGTGCACTTTCACTAGCCATTCGAGAATCGGGATCAATGTCCCTCGCCATGGTTCAGCGCGTCGTATTGACCTCGGGCCAAGAAAGACGCAATCGCCTCCAATCGAACCTTCAAGGGAGAGCGGTGTGAGCGTCGTAAGAAAGTAGGCCAACAAAACAAACCGCATCGCCTGATTCATACGCTGCAAACTGTTGCTACGTTTCTGGCGAGCAAGTCCTACGTGCACCGTTTTATTTACGATGCTCGCGTAACAGTGTTAGAGAGGCTATGGAGCAAAGCCGAGGGATGATGTTGCATGGCTCGCATGCTCCTACGCCAAAGAAGGGACGAACGAACCTTCTTGCACGAGATCCTGGCTAATTTGCAGTCCGAGGATGCTCTTTCGATTCGAGAAAGAAGAGCGTCGGAAAAACGAGGATAGAAAATAAGAAAGAGAGGGATTGAAGGAAGGGAGAAAGAAAGGAAAAGAGAGAAAGAGAGAGAGAGAGAGAGAGAGAGAGAGAGAGAGAGAGAGAGAGATTACGAAGGCAGTAGAGAAACTGGTGTCCTCTGGAGATGAGCAGCCTCCTGAAGGAGAACGATATTGCTCCTTGGCTGGCTGGATACTATGACTCCTCCACCTCTTTCTCCGTTTCCTCTATCCTGCAGACCACGAATACGAGGAGAAGGATAAAAAGATTACGGGAGCAAATACCCGAGCGGAGACGAACCCGTCGTCGAATGGACCAACGCGGATGGATAAGAATCTTTCGCCTCTCTTTTAGATGGCAAACACCGTGCACAATCCCTTATCCACGGGGATAATCGATCTATTAATTCTTTTATCGAAATCACTTTTCGCGTTCATAAATTTTAGGAGATTTGTATTTTTGGAGAGAAGTAAATTTAAGAATTTCAGATATTTTTGTCTACATTAATCCATTAAAGGCTAATTTTACGCGATGCTAATGTTTCATCTGTAATTTTCTTCCATTCAATTTATATTATTCGATTGTTGTGTGTGTTTTTTTTTAATGTGTAGAAAGAAAAATTGCAAAAGCTGTTCGATACTTTTTTCGTTTCAAAGAATTGGCTTGAAATTGTTTACGTTGATACTGGATCTTGTTCGTAATGGATTTAAGAATTCATTCTTGATATAAAGTGCGATGCTCTTAGTCAAAGATATAAATACAAATTGGATAAAAATCCTATCTAAATACTCGAAGATAGAAAATGATATTGGAATATAATATGTAGGATGTCACATCTTTTGTTACCTATACCTAAAGATGACTCGATACTTGAAAAGCATCATGATTCTATCTGGGTGCCATTTCCCTGAAATGGCTTTTGTCCTGTTCCAGATAGTGAGAAAATATTTTTTCCGATATTTCACGAGAAAAACGTATTAATCGATGTTCGTAAAACTGAAATTGAAATCCAATCTCAGAGGACGTCTACAGCTCTTAAAAGAGCGTGTATCAGACGACCTGTTAGTCGTATATCCTGTTCGGATCAAAGGAGAGTAATCTTTACCGGATCTCGTGGAAAATCCATGGGATTTATGAAGCACCTCGCTGACATTTCTCGATCCAGTTCTGTAGAATATAGAAGTTAAGAAGAAATCATTAAAAATCTATCTCCCGTGAATTATTTATTTCACCTGTCCCTTACTATTCCTTTTCTCTAGCTTCCTATTTAAGGTAATCGAATAATTATGATCAAAGTACTCATATTTTTCATTCATATCGTCGTTTTGCTACGTCTTTGCCATTTCGTTCGAAAGGTATGCTCCAAAAATATTTTAATAGAAATTATGTCATTGTTTAAAAGTTTTAACATCTCTCTAAGAGAGAATAATGTACAGTGAAAAATCTTCGAAACTATTCGATCAATTAATTACATTTCCTTTGACATAAATTTTCATCTTTGTATGATAAAATTAATCGAAATATGATCATCGTTTCTATTTCGTATGCAGCACGCTATTATTATTATAATTTGTGATCATTAACTAACTTAAAATCCTTAACCGTGGAATTTTCAGATGTTTCCAATATTTGGTATTTTAGTACATTTTGCTCCAGATCGTTCTTCGTCATTGATACTCTTTACTATTAAGTAATACCTAATTATAGATTTTGTTCGTACAATTTTGTGATAATTCTCTTCAAAATAATTAATGTGAAATACTTACCAGAGCTATGTGCAGACATTTGGTCAAATAGATTTTTGATGATTCCTCTTAAATAAATTAATTCGGCATTCCTCTATATAGACACAAGCACAGTAATAACCAGTGTTTTTCTGTGATATTATTTTCTTCAGCTAACATCCACAATAAAATAACACTCTCTCGTTTTCTTTTTCTTCTTTTGTTGCTTTCAGAGAGAAACGTATGAAATCTCGCTGAATAAACATTTTTGTACGTCGCTGTACAGAATATGCTTTTTCGCTTTGTTTCGCTTCTACTATAAAAGATACATAGCTGTTTATTTCTATTGATTCCACATACGACCCTTGTTTAGAACTATGAACATTGTTTTGACTATATTATTAATTAGAAATTGTACATGTCACAAAGTGAAATTATTCAAGAAATATCCATCGACCTTTGAAGTCGTTTGAATAATTCTGGCCAGGTAATATCGTACATATTTAAAACCAATGGCATATTATTTTAAATAAATTACGACTACATCAACGAATAATTTAAATGCACAGGAAAAGATCTGTCCCCCCGACGAATAAAAATAGAAAAATAAAGAAAAATCAATCGAGAGCGGATTTGTATGTTTAAGCCAAGGTTGAAATCCTCGCTGGCAAAAGCGTGTATATGTAGATCTGAAATCGACTGCAGTTTTGACAGCGCGTTTACCATTACGCTCTCGCATTGTGTATATTCCCATATGAGCGCCCCCGTTGAGAAGCTGTGTCCTTTTGATCCACCCTCGCTCTTCAGCTGGCAAAGAAGAAAAGAAAGAAAAAGAGAGGATAGGATGAGGAGTGACGGTCCTTTTGCGCTGCGCGCGCGAGGCACGCTGCTTTAGGAAGGACAAGAGAGAGAGAGAGTGCAGGCGGAAATAATATTTTACCGTCGAGTCAACGACCGCAGAAGCACGCTCTTATCTCTAGCAAGGAATATCACGAAAATCGGAAGCACGAGGATTTCGATAAAAAGTTCCAGCAGCTTTGCGCGGCCATTCGAGAAACACCATCGATGCCTAAATCGCGAATTTCTTCTGAAATCTCGTCGCTTCCTATATCCAGGAATATTCAGCTATATTCACCGAGAAATTTGTTTAATATTTTTTTCCTTGTTACTTTTTCTCTCGATTAAATTCTCTAATCTTGTGAGTTTTGGAAGAAAAAAAGAAAAGATGAAATATTTACAGCGTTACAAATTTAATAGGAAATAAGTTAGGAAATTTTTTTCTTTCTGATTTGTAGAAGAACTTTTGTAAAGGTCCTATTATCGTAGTACACGTTTTATATAGCATCGGTAAAACAATATTTTTCAAAAATGCATATACACGAATCTCGAATTTTTTAATTTTCAATTCCCGAAAAGTTCAGATTTTTCGTTATAAATCCGTAGACCATTGGATTTTTAGCTTTTTGAATTTTTAAAATTCCGTTTTGTATTATTCGTCGAATGAGGTTTATGCAACTTCACGGACTATTGTATTGCTCGATCCCTAATGGGTTAATTGGTAAGTGAAATGGCTATGTGATTTTACGATATTATTATCATTAAAAAGCGAAGGTGAAAGGAAGATCGATCGGACACTCTCTAATTTTATATTTTACGTGAAACTACTTCCCTATCTGGGATTTTTGATAAAACGTTAAGTGAAGTCACGTTTAATGTTTTATACTCGGGAGAACGGGACTTCCTTGTTCGTTTATATAAGCAAACATCGTACAGAATTGGAAAATCGCGAGAGGAAACGTAAACCTGTTTATATCCATTTGCCAGAAATAGGGAGAAAATGAGGTCCTCCCTTGAAAAATCGCAACATGTTATTATTCCACGAAAGTTGGAAGGCAGCTGATGAAAAATATAAAATCAAGTTAATGCTAGACAAAGATAAATTTTACAAAAGCCGAAAACGTCGATACGTGCCTTTAATTTTACTTACACGTAATGTTTTCTAAATCCTACTGCGTCTGATTATGACTGACCTCTTCTACTTTATTACAACGTGAATTTACATTACATCGTTACTCTAGTATCGAGTAGTCTACTTATGGGCTTTCGCTTTTCCAAATTAAAATAACAATTCAAATCTGTACTCGTAAAACATCGAAAAAAGCTATATTTTACCTATAAATTAGTTCTTCAAATAAAATATCGTCTCGTTCTTCTCTATTCTAACCTAAAACGCACAAACTTTCTCAATTGTGCTGAAATGTTAACCGAAATAAATTTCATCCATAATTTAGCGATCAAATTGCAATACCACTTACGATAAGCAAGGATATCGTGAGATCTTCGTTGGCGTGGCATTTCGCGTGTCTTTCTAGGACAACAGACAGCTGGAGAACGGTTGTGCCATCAAACCGGAAGGCATCTCCCGGAGGGCGTTTATGTCGCCAGGCGACATCAGTCAAACCGACATGTTACTTTGGTCGACGCGTTATCGTGAAAGGCAGGTGGATGGATAGGGAAAGATGGAAGGTGAAAGAGGGGTAAGAGACACTGGAGAGCATCAGAAGAGGGGAAGTGACGCTTGAACCAGAGGAGGGGACGTGAAAGGAGAAAGCTCCGACTATTCCCAGGTGTAGTCGTGCTGTATCTCATTCTCGACGCGAGCGTTAGGTCGACTGAGACGACGGCATGCCGCTCGTATCGAATTTGCGTCGTATTTGCTCGAGTAAGGCGACGAGACGACACTTTCTTCCGGTTCCTTCGGCGTCGTTCCTCTACCATCGTGTCGGGAGTTGCGCGATAGTTGTTATGACGTGAACGTTTTACCAACTAAAGGGAACACGCTAGTCTTTTCTCTCGCCAGCTGTTGACCCTCGATTCCGGAAATTGGTCGACGTGTTACGTAACTGGTAGGATAGGATTCGTTTTGCGAGAATTATTTATAGAAATGAAATAGCTGGCACGTTTGTGATTGTGTTTTTGGAAATGAAACGATCGTGGCTTTATATTACCAGCCTCACAAATTTCTGACATCTTAAAATTAATCAAGTTACGTTCTTGATTAAAAAAAAAATTAGTATAATATACAGTACTCTGTATCGTTAAACATATTATACGAAAGTACATGAAAGAAGAAATATTTCATGATGAACCTTTGCTACAATCTGCTGCGATTACATCGCTCCAACGTGTTAAACACTTTCTCTAGTAATTCTAATAACTAAAAGTTACTTGCTTAATTACACGCCAACTGTATCTATCCTTGTGATTTACATACTCTCGTACACAAGCTAGCGTTCTCTCTCATTGATAAAACTCGCGTGTCTTTTCGCGCATCTCTCGCGACTTTTGCCGCGAGAAACGCGTCTTTAAAAATCCAGAACAAACACAGCAGCGTAGCACGGAACGAAGGTGAGTCGTCTCTCAAGAACACCCGTCAAAACGTTTTCTATCCCAGTAACCGGCGCTGTCCCACTCGAAAGGCGAGGGCGCACCCCCGTGACCGGCTGGCTGGTCCTGAATTTAAAGCTACACGCCACTGTCGGTGTATAGACGATGGGACAAGGGAAGAGGGCGAGGATCAGGCGACTGGAAAGAGAGGTAATGAGGGTGCAACGGTGTGAGACGGGACGAAACAGAATGAGAAAGACGGACGAAGAAAGAGCGAAAGAGGGTCAGGTGGAGAGGGAGTGTAAAGGAAAGAGGAGAGTGGGTGTTCGAGAGGGCAAGGCGAAACCATCAGCCATCGACCCCGAGAGTCGGGTTCGAGCTCGTTATATTCTCCTACAGGATGCATCCGCGTCTCTGCATCACCATGCAGTTGCACGAAAGCGGCAGAGGGGCAGGGACGTACATTCACCAGCAGCCCATCGTGTACCGTTACTATCGTGGACACGTAGCACATAGGTCCTCCTCGTACGCTCGTGTCATTGAACGTGCCACGCTGCTACCACCTCGGTCACGGCTAATGTGTATCCGTGCAATCGCGACGAAAATTATACATACACTTCCGCCTGTAAGTTGGGACAATCGATAGTTTCGTATGAAACGTAACGAGCGGCGTTATCAAGGAACGATTAATCGATTTGAGCTTTGTGTTGGTGAATTTGCAACAGCAGAAGCTTAATTGAATAAAGAAACAGCCAAGTATGTAATGGAGTTTTGAAAACGTAGTATAACTTACACTTCCTTATAGTACACGTATGTTGAAAATATAATGAATATATGAGTGGGAAGAGTGTTTTGTCTGACTTATAGACAGTGCTACACGTAAACAGGAGCGCGTGCAGAATTGCGTTGCGATTCGTCGATTTCCGGTCTACCATAACTCGGTCTGTTCATTGAAAGTAACTTGAAATCGTTGGGAATAAAACTGTTTTTCGAGGTGAACTTCGTTTCCATGGTAGAAGGGGGGGGGTACAATTTTAAAAATTGAAGCAGGATCGTATTCGGTGCGTGCGCTCGTTGAGATTTCAACGTAATGGACTCTGTTAGCGACGACGATTGTGTGAGTGTGTTTGTTCATGGATGCACTGCTCGAAAATTGGAAACGTTATTTTATTGACCAAAAATACGAAACGCGCTTTCTAAATCGGGGAGAAGCCAGGCGAGTACGAAATATGGACGCGATTAGATTACAGCGATGAACGTCGAGCCACAGTTCTACGTGCATCGTCGAAACGAAAATTTGTAACTATTTCGAAATTGCTCGAATACTGCAACTACAAAGGGGAACGTAATTGGTCGTTCTGAAGCAAATCCGTATAACGAAATGACCTACGTATGCACATGGGAAGCTCGATTCAAAGACCAAAACCATTTAAAATGATTTTGTTCGCTCTAGGTTTGATTCTTTATACTCGATATTATATGAGAAGATTATCTCGCGTCGTGGTTTTTGTTTCAACTTGTATACGTCTATCTAAAGGCATAGCAGAAGCAAAAACATAAGAAGGAATTAGAATTGTGGGAAAAGCGGCCACATTTTCTTCTTCATTCCCATTTTCCACTATAAAGACGAGGGCAATAGAAATTTAGTATTTGGATCGATACTTTTAAATGACATTTATGTCTATATATGACAAAAAAAGCGAGAGCGAGTAAAATAGTCGAAGCTTTAATCGCCGCAGGAATAATCGATATACTCGTCTCTAGGACGACGCTATCAAATTGCTGTTACATTTTTGGAGAACTTTTCTTCTATCTCGGGCTGACCTGTTTCTTTTGCATGCACGCTTTTGTCATGACCTCGATATTGTCGTACGAGACGCAGGTATTCCTAAAAAAAGTAGTCTAACGTTTATTTTCTGACGAAATATATGGAATTGATTTTAGATTCATTTTACATATTACGATCTTACGATACGTTTTGTATATTACGATCAAATATTCTTTGTTTTTTATAAATTATACGGTAGGGCTACAGGTTAATATATACTATTAATTAGCGACGATATTTCCATATTCAAATTTCTTTCTTAATTGGGTATCGAAAAATTAATTTTTGACCTGTATATTTATATTCAGAATATTCATAAAGCTCGCTGAGATTTTTCACGAAATGGACAGCGAAATTGCAAATAAATCACAGTGCCTGTTAAATAATTTTAGGAATTGTTGTGAGATAATATAAGAAAATTGGGAATAAGTTTGGGCAATGAAAGGATCAACGATGATCACTCCATTTCCATTATTAAACCTGTTAATCTAGTCACCCCTTAACCAGAGTTTCGTACGGATCAAGTAAATTATAATGCAAATATGTTTTAAACCAAAAGAATTGCATACCGCGCTCATATAATATATCGTAGCGTCAAAGTACGTCCGCCACTTTGATTTTCGCCAAGATATCGACTGTCTATCCGCTCTTTGCTCCCACGATAATGCACATTCATCAAAGGAAGGTCGCGTGGTCGTTGTAAACAGATCCCTGCGGTATTCGCTGCTTTATCGCAAAATTACATTAAATGGTGCAGCACGATAAATGTGGGCAATTAATCAGCGGCAGTAGTCATCGAGCTTTCGAGATGAGTAGCAACAATTTTGAAATGCAGTTTCTTAATTCGCCAAGGGAACGAGCGAACGCGGCGATGGTTCATTTTTTGAAAGGAACGACAGATACGTTGCCCGCGAGGAGTGTGCTACCGTATGAATATTAAATGACCGAGGCGTGTTGGACCGCCTCCGTAAACAGTAAAACGAGACACGGAGGAAAAGCTTGAAGAAAAGATGGTCGATGGAGGGAGATGGCTGACCAAAGTGTGCCCCTTTTGCCATCTCGTGTTTGAAACTGTTACGTGTAATTTTCCAGGAAAATTATATCGAAATCTTTGTGAAGATTAAATATCGGTTTAATTTCGGATATTATAGAACTATGGAGCTACAGTTAATCGATAGCTGTACTATAACGCGAAACAGATTTATTGAAAATTGAAATGGATCTGATTGCATGAATTCTGAATATTGATTCAGGTTTGTCCGAAGAATTAGATAAACGTATCCAGCAGCCTCATTTAACGTGAAAAGCTTAAATGTCTATACATGCACATAGATACTTTTACAATCTTAAATCATAAATCTAGATCATTTTCAAATTTATGTTTATAACATATAACATCGCCTCGTAAATTCCTATCTCACATAATACTCAAACTTTGATCGTTTAACATCGCAACACAGAGCAACATATCCACATTTCGAAGTACATAATCGTAAATCTACTCCAAAGTCTCTATTTGCCTTATCGTTTCCAGTAAACAAATTTCCGAAACTTCCGCGGTCGTTTTATCTCTCAACCAGACGCGTCTTTATCGAAGGATAATTTGGTGGAACGAGATGGAGTTTAAAAAAAAAAAGGATATGGTTCCTGGTCGGGCTCGACTCCAAAGTTCCAGTTTCCGAGCAGGTTAACGAACGAGGAGGCTTCGGCTTCTCGGCGTGGCATAAACTCGTGTCTTTTCGATGAACGAGGAGGGAATAGCCTCCCCTAAACCCTACAGAGACTCGGGATGGTTGCAGGGGTAGGGGGTTAATGGATATCGAGCGAGTCGTGCCAGCCCGCTCACCGTCTCCGTTTCACCCTCTTGTGTTCCTCCTCCTGTTCCCCTTCCGCTCGTTCGGGAGCTTCTTGAAGACTACGAGAGGAGGACGAGATTGTCGAGACTGCTGCTTGCTGGGTAGTTGCTTCATCGAGATCGCGGTACATCGGTACGTAACGATGCATCCGGTCACCGGCCGAGCATGATAAGGAGAGGGTTGGAAAAGTAGGTGTACACGATGATGAACGCGTGTGCGCGCGTTCCGTATACGTACAGTACCACGTGTACGACGCCCCAGAATTCCTCACTTCGTTCCCTGCTACGCTTTGATCTATGGCGTAATCTGCGATGCGTGAGGAATTTGCAGAACGTCACGTAGCCGATAAGGAAATCGTCCAAGGGGAGATAGAGGATGCGCATGGGGAAGATAGCCGTGAGAATGGGGCAGTTATGAACGAGTCAGCCAACGACCGTGATTTCTTGCTAGAAACGAGGTTGTTAAAGAGGCAAACACGTTTCTTGCTTTGATTGGAGCTAGATAGTTCCTATAATCAAGAAATTATTATTTTCGGATGCAACAAGATATGTACGACGTTTGCGATCGCGTAAAGGCGATCGTCAGGGTAGAATATGTTGTGCATTTTGAAAGGAAAGGAGAGGAGGAGGAATGACCGGATGAATCCTCGTTTATTGTTCAAAGATCACGCCACATATCCGTAGAATCTACGTAAGCCAGTTCAAAATCGTAAGGTTTCCGTTTAATCTATTTTGAGAGGAAGACCATAGGATGGTGCAGCGGAAATGAAGATTTTGGTATTCTAGCAATCCGTCGACTACAGCGGTGTGATATCGTCATTTGCGATGGATGGCCGCATTAAATAGCGCGTCCACGCACAAAACGTTACGAACATGCTCGAAGCATCGGGAAGAAGGATAGATACGTAGTGGTGTACGAATGTGTGTTGCGGAGGAATCATCGGCCGTGATGATTCGTGTTCGCGTGCACCGAGTGCATTCGTTAAATTGCAGAGAAAACGGTTGAATTATTCAGAAATAATTCGAGGGAACCACGGCAATAGCCTTTAGTGAATTATTGCCAGGAATGGAACAGTGGAGAGGTCGTTTGTTTTACTACTGGACGAGCGCAAACTCCGCGACGAAATTATTCGCTCGGACGTAACCGTGTTCGCGGACGATATTCCCCTTCTTTCTCTTTTTTCCTTTTCCTCGATTCTTCTTTTTTCGATAAAATGCCTCGCGAAATGACTCGAAAAATAGAGCAACTACCGCGTGGCCTGCATCTTTCTCCGAATCCATTAACTTTATGGTAATCACGTTATCTTGGACTAATGCACGAACAATTTTTTACACCTCTTTTTTCTCCTTTTTTTTGTAACGTGTCAGATGTCGGCGCGACACTGCGACTACTGATGTTCCATCTTTGGTCGAGCGTCGATAGAGAAATTGAATTAAAATAAACGTAAAAATATATACACGTAGTTTATATAAAATATCAATATGGACATGTATTTTAAATAAGAATTATATCCTTTTTCTTAAATGAGATATAATACTTTCGTACGAGGAAATTACTTCGTCAAAGGACTATTTGTAAGTCAACGCTGTATACACGATTGAATTATCAGGCTTGCTATTTTGATTTTATTATTTATTATTTTATATATTTTAACGAAAATACACTATTTCATTAAGAAAGATTTGAATGATCTTGGGATCTTGGAATACATTGTTTTCTTACAATATTTGTCTAGTTTGAAACACATACGTTCATTCAATTTTACATTGATTATAGATAATTTTATCATCGGTATAACTCGATCAAAGCGTAATAACCAGAAATACAGACTCGTAGCGAGAAGGCGATTGCAATCGCGTGATATAATTCGTAAAATCGACGGGCGTCTTTATCCCATTCCGTTCCATCCGTTCGTTCCAAGATATCCTTGCGTTTCTCTAAACTGGATTAAGACGCGCCGCGGACTTCAATTTCCTAGGAGGAAAATCGAACTAATCAATTTTCCAGGAATGAGAATCGATCAGCTTTAACGTTGATTTCCGTTCTACGCTCCACCGAATTCACGTCGAAAGATCGTTCGTAATTTCGTCGTTGATTTTTCGTTTACGTATCTATCGCCTCGTTCACGACTTAATGTTTAACATAAAATCCGCCTTTGTCGTGTAACTGCTTCAGCGTCAGAAGAATACGCCGCTGTTGTTGCTCCTGGAGAGCGTCAATCTGTTTATGCGGCCATTTTCGCCCACTTTATGAACCAAATACAATAAGACGTTATCAACGACAACACGACGGAGAAACTACAATGATAAAGATGTTCCTGAAACCTTTCAGCCTGTTAATATGACCATCTTCATACGATATGCTAATTTGACGCAACATGACATTATCAACGATGATTGATAATAAAATATAAAAGTTACAATAATAGAAGTCGTAGAAATGTAAATTGCCTGTAAAATATTCATTGTATCGTATCGAAGCGTAGAAGTTCGAATACAATACCGACAGTAATTACTTTACAGAGAGATTTTTTCTCGTTGTAATGATGTAACGCGATAAAGTGAAATGATCAACGTACATGCTGCGATATGCTGTTACGCTGTTATTAATATTGCGACGATAAATCAAAAGCTCACTAACGATCCGACCCAAGAATTGTTAATTTCTCGATTAATAAAATTTTCTCCTTAATATTTTTAAAACGCGATAGCACGGACGTGGATCTAATATGAAGATTCCACCGTAATTAATTTTCTAGAAATAAGAATTTAAAGTGGGGTTTGACGCGAATTTCCATTCTACGCTCGACCCAGTTCGCCCTGGTACTTAGACCATCGATCTTTCGTTTTTTATGGCGTTGTTCACGATCCTCTGCCCAACGTAAAATCCGCCTTTGTCGTGTAACCGGTCAAGCGCCAGAGGAATAGGTGCGCTGCTGTTGCTGTTCCGGAAGTGTCTCAGACTGCACGGAACACGCCTCTTACTTGTTCGTAAGTTCGTATTAGCTCTAAGCAAGAGCTGTCGTACTTCTCTCGTACACGCAGTGTTTATTAAATTTTCACGTAACCCGGCGTAGTTCGCCGCCTCGTAGTCGAACATTCTTCTGATAATGGGATTTCAGCCGATCAACTTCCCTCCACTTGTTTCGATGGAAACTTCGAAACTTCGGCTTTTGTAGGTTGCCGCATCGTGCACCAGATCGTCGCGTGTTCGTCTTATTTCGATGCATTGCCAAAATGTAGGCTAAGTTAAGGTGAGTAGGATAGTACAGAGTTGGAACAACGATGCCACGGTAAAGTGAGAACATACCGATGGAATTGAAATGAATTTTGGCGCGAACCTGTGAATTTTTTCTTTCTAATTAGAGCTTAGAGTTATTAACATTACGTTAGTTAACTGTAAATTTTATATATTTTGTTTTAGGAACCGCTATGGGTTGAAATATATTGCATAACGTTTAATTTTTACGACATACTCTGTATGTTGTATTTGTGCACCTTTCTGTGATAATATTATCCAAGTTATTCCCATTGTTAACAATTTTTTAGTCCATGAAATTTGTCTTATTTTAATCGTACTAGAAAATGTGGGTCACCGATAACCACCGTAGCAGGCAACGCGCTAAGTGTAAAACGATTATAATTCAATAGTTTTCTTTACTTTAGTTTTCTTTAGTTTAGTTAGTTTAGATTTTGCGATAGCGATTGGAGTAAGCGATTTAAACTGTATTTTACGTAATCTTGCAATGTCAGGACACAGTTTATGTCCTGAGTTTATGTCTGACTATGAAATCTTCTGCATTCGCGTAAAATATTGAAAACATCGTAACAATAAATGCTTGATGGTTATATACATACGTATTTGTTTTCTTTGTTAGAAGTTTGTGGACTGTTCTAGAGTACATTTTGTCACAAGATTTTTTTCATTTAACGATAGTTTCTAATATTGGAGTTCCTCGATCATATCAACCTCTGATTTTTAAATCAAAATTCCACTAAAATTGTTATGGAAATCAAGGCTAAATTTCTTTCTAGAATGGAACACATATCTTAGCATTTTTCAATCGCTTAGTACAATATTGGAAAAATTATGTAGCTGCGTTTGAGAGCCACAAAAGTTTTTTATAGAGAAGCAATTTTAAAATTCAATATGCTTCCGACCAATCTCTGAGTTGCGAAGATTTTCTTTCTATTTGATTTACAAATTAAATATCACTCTCCCAAATATTTTGAAGATATTAATTGTCACAATACGAATTATTTTTAGAAATTTATGATTTTTAATAAATTTATCAGAATGTTTCGTTTTTCAACTGTATTATATTAAAATAATGTAACTTTGATTTTGCTATAAAACGAATACGTCAAAAATTCTATTTATTAGCATATTACCTACTCTGATAAATTTTTCCAAATTAATAATTTTTCCTAATAATTTTAATTAATAATTTTTAATTAATAATCTTTTTTTAGTTAATAATTCCTAAATAATTTTTTCGACCACGCTATCCCTTAAACAGAAAAAACTGTTGCAATAAATATCTTGTTCCACGCAAGAGTAAGAACTCGTCGACAACAAACCGACCAATATATCTTCGAAATTCCTACTTTCCTCAAGAAAAAAAAAAAAAAAAAAAAGAAAAGAAAAACGTCATTTTCCCGAGTAATCGATTGCCCATCGATTCACAGCAATTTCATTTGACACCAATAAAGCCCATACGATGAATTAAAGAATTAACCGGACGAAATACAATTGTACAGCACATGCGGTGCAGCGGCGTAGAGGGGCGAAAGGCACAAACGCACCGCTAATGACAGAACAGTAGAGTAAAAGGACACGAGCGTTTAGCGCCGGTTATTTCAAGTTTACATTTGAATTTTTCAACTCTGACAAATCCTGTGTGTTTAAAGGGTAGTCGAGGCGCTGTGTTTGCCTCGCTGAAAAATTTCATCGATGCTGCATCGGCGATAAAGCATGTGGCGCCGCGACAAGGAAAAACGACGAAAAAAGGGGAAAATCGAGGGGAACGAGAACAGGTACGCGTGGAAATGCGTTCGAGCTGTTTAGCGTATCGTTTATTCACTGATACGTGACCGTCGTGCAAGCCGTTCGATCGAATTGCATAGATATTGAACACGTCTATTTGCCGGTGCGATTAAAGTAGCCCGCGTGACGCTCGTTGCGCGACTAAACGTACGCAAACACGTTTATCGTGGAATAATTTAGTAGCTGGTAACGTAACGTGCACACACGTGCGATACGTGGCTAGACTAACGCCATGGTCCTACTGGGATTCACGTTGAGTATCACATGCACGCGTGCACATTCTCAGTCAGAAGTGAACGTTAGCCTCGTCTGCTCATGTTTGTTTGACCATTTGCGTGTACATACTGCCGGAATCTCGAATTAAGACTATTAAAATACTAAGTAATTAATTAGCCTAGTTTTCGAGCAATGGAAAGTTTCTTATATTCTTGTTTTATCAAGGGTAACGTAATTCAGTGTCTTGAAATTTTGACGTTCTACATATTTTAAATACCAATATTTTTCCGCGTTGCGCTTCATGAAATTTTTAAATCGTGTCGTAAAACTTATAAATTTGTAATTGCATAGTATAGTTTGTTTTGACGATAAATTTGATACTTGTTAATCCATAGGTAAAATGTAAATTTTGATATATTCGTGGTTTGTTTGTTATTGGTTTTTCGGTTTCGTGTTATTAATACGTTCCGTCCTGTTTCCACGTTTCTTGAACGCTCATCGTTTCCAGTTCACCTGTCCGGGACAATTTTCAAGTAATCGAAAATGTACAATAAACGTCGAGGCGACGAACAAGGTTCAAGTGGTAGCTTTATAACGAAAGAGAAGAAAGAAGGAGATTAATCAACGATTAACGAGAAATTCTCTTTGAAGATATAAGGAACTCTCTTTGCTCGTTAAATTTATCGGTAAGAAGGCAATGTTCATAAAATAGGATCAATTGTTGTTTTTGCAATTTTTACCTTATAATCTTAAAGATAATAAGTATCTGGTAATCAGCTTTCAATTTAATTCCTTTTTTATTTCAAGTAACTTTCGGTCTTCCAAGAGTTACGTAATAAAATGTAAACTATGAACGTGCTAACAATTACAAGACTTATTCTAGAACAAATTTTGAATTTTAGATATAAATTTGCTTTTAATTATTTCTGTACACGTCAAAAGTAAACGATGTTTTTATGATCGCTACCGAAAATCTTGAAAGTTTTGAAGCGTGATTCTTGGAAATTTAATCAATGCTTCGTTTTCGCGTTATACGGGACTCTCCCGCGTCGCCATCACCGGAAAAGACGTAATGTCGGAAGGCGCGATGCAATTTGCACGACTCAGAGTCACCAATTGGCCATACACTCGGGACACTTTTGTCGCTGATACGTGTCGTTGATTCAACGACCCATAGCGATTTTATCGAGGACATAAGTAGTTTGCAAGAGGAGGATCGATCGGTTTTGTATTCATTATTTTCATTCCTACTCGTGTGTTCTCCTCTTGTGTTCTCTGCTTCAATTCAATATTGTATTGATTCCGATATTGTATTTTTTTTTTTTTTTTTTTTTTTGTGTGGATGACTCAAGCAACGTGAGCGATTATTTAAATAAATTTAAAAAGTTAAAAGATTTTTTTGAAACTTTTATTAAACATTATTTGTAACGTCATTTACTGTAACGTTTTACCATTCTCTAGTGGATCTTTTTACTAATTCTATATTTTTATTTATCACTCGTGTCAATTTCTTATCTCGTAGCATCAAGTCTCATTTGTGGCACACAATGCTTACGACACAAATAAGAATTTCATTTCAATTTTAATTTTCATATATTAGAAGCATCTAATCTAATTTGCACGTGGCAGTACTATTGTACTTGATTATTGTCATTTAAAATTCAATCACTCAAGCTCTCGTACCAAACTTATTCCCACAGGATATACAAGAAAAAAAAAAACCCGAAGAAGAAAAAGGAATAAAAATTTCGATCAAATAACTCATAAATCGTCGCTCGTAATTAATCAAACGGATTTAAAGTCCACGCATATCGCTCGATTAATTTCTTTTTTTCATTGTTCCAACAAAGAATCATGTAGATATATTAGCAATAGTGAGAATTCTCTTACTCGGCTCTTGTAACAGAAGCAAAGTAAAAGACGCTTTAAATTAAAAGTAAAATACGGTTTAAATAATTAGAAGCCATGCCGTACAATTTTTCGATTAACCTATCATTCACGCGAACCTAACCTAATCCCTACCTACTTAAATAATACCGTTTCCCGTCGCCATAAACACCGGGTAGGAAAGCGACACGAGACTCGCGTTTGGCGCAATTTCCTTCCTCGAAGAGAGCCGTGGGCAGCCGAACTCCGCTTCTCAAAGGTTTGACCCGGTTGATACGATTACGGGTCGCCGTTTAAATTATCTTTTAGTGTCTCGGAGCCGGTAAAGTGGCCGGAATAATGAGCTCATTACCCTGCAAATTAGCTGTGCGATTCGTTGGCTTAGTCAAGGACGACGATATTACACGATGGTCGACGATACAAGTTCGAGAACGTTGCCAAGGAGCTCCATTGAAAAACGAGAGCCCGTGGTGAAGTACCCCCACGCGTGTCACGGGGGTGCAGTCCGTGTGTACTTGCACTCGCCTGTGTATATCCTCTTTTTCCGTAACAGGAGAAAGAAAGAAAGAAGCTTTTGTCGTGTTCACCGAGCGTCGATGAAAAGCAATCCCGGCGAATGAAAATAAACGGGTCCGGCCGACCACTCGACGAACCAACTGGCGTGCGTGTTACGGTTGAGAGTTTAAAGAGGGTTGTATCGGGGGTTGAATCGGGGGGGAGACGAAGGAGCACGTTCCAAGGCGGCGCAACACGAGGGCGGCAGCGCCAGCCAAGCTTCGATGTTTCACCCATGGTCGATCAGGAAATTGGCTCTCCTTTCGTCGTTTTATCGCGCGTAAAACTGTGACGCCTCTAACCCTGGTGACGACTTAATTTACCGGCACAATGCTTAGACCCAGCGAGAATTTCAACTCTCTTCTCCCCTCCTCTGTTTCTTCTACCTTCGTTCGTTCTTGTATCTTTGCTACTGTCGCATAGTTGCTGATTAATGGGTTCGAAGATCATTGAATCTTACCAATCCCCTTTGGGGTTTATTCCGACAGTTTCCATCATCTCTTAAAGATTTGTTGTATCTTCCTTTTTCTTTCTTTTTTTTTTTTTTTTTAATTAGTATCTTTCATTATTTTTAGTTGTATTTTTACGGTTGAACTAGCCGGTTGGCATCGCCAGCAATCGTATTAGTTACACCGACGTTGGAACGTATACACGTTAGATTAAGTTAAATAACATAACGCGTTTCAAGGATTTAAAGATACCCGAACATGGCTCGAGATTTATAGCCACCTATCTTTGTTTTATTGCTCGTTTTATTTTTTCAAGTTTATGATGTTGTTTCATTGGCGAGGCTCTTGCAGGCTTTAATAATGATTCCAGTGAAGGAGACTAAGTATTCGCAATCTTAATCGCTTCGAACGAAAGTTTAATCTTTTACGGCTATCTACCGGTGTGAAACTTTCCCTGGACGGCTACTCGTGTAGGAAAAATTGCGAGGAAGCTCTTTTGGAAGTTAGAGAGGAGGATTCTTACTGTAAAGAATCTTCGTCCCAAGTTGTGAATCGTAGATACCTGTGTAGCGCGATCCAGGAACCTTAAATACACAACGAAGATAATTTACTGAAGTAGACTATTAGGAAAATATGGAGAGAAAAATGAAAAAAAGATCTCTTAAGCTAATGTCCAAGTAGAAACCTCGTGCAGTATTAAAAAATTATTGAAGCAAACGTCGTCTACTCTTATCTGTTTATCTTCTTTTGTTTAATCTTTACAGCAGGTATTTCGATCAAAAGTACTGTAGACGACACAGAAAATTTGTGGTATAAAAGTCTAATGTTCGATAGAAAAGATTTTAAAATATTCCTCTTTCATAATTAAAGAGGTATCTTACTTGAGCTTCAAATTCCTTCAACGTTTTACCACATTTCTTAAATCTTTTTCTTTAAATACTTAAGCTTAATAAAACGTGTGATAATATGAGGTAGAAATAGGCAGCGTTGGAATTTGGGTTAACCTTGACGCCTTTACATTACGTAACAGAAAGGCAAAAAAAAAAAAAAAAAAAGAATACAAAGAAAATACGGCAAGAAGAAAAGGAAAAATCAAATTTGTTATATTCGCGAAGAAAGGGAGGAATTTCATGATGACGTGATATGACGCGACATGACCTCAGGGCGTAGCATTTCCCGGCAACCAGCCGGAACCATCAAGAACACGGAAAAAGAACAGCGCGGATATCCGTGGGCAGACTTTAAAGTAATAATCCAGAGACGAGGAGCGAAGTAATTTCAATTGTAAATGCCCGGGCGCGGCTAACTTTGTTCGTTAAGGAAAATAGCCAAGACGCGGACCTTTCTTCCCATGATCAACCAGGGTCAGAGGTGACAGCCATAGATTCCCGGACATAGATTCCGATGACCGAAGATGAAAAAGCCACATGTATCTTTCCAACTGCAATTTATTTTATTTAATTAACTTCTTAGTTTTATCGAAATAAAGCGCACATGAATTTGTAGAATATTTAATTTGTCATTTATTAATAAATAATTTAAACACGTTATTCACTGATTAAGCGTTTCAAAACTTATATCCATAGAGATCCAAGAATTCTCTGCACCATATGTTTAACATACTTCGTAACAAGTACTTTAAAACAGTACTTTAATACCTAATTGGTGTCAATGTCTGTTACACGTGTAATTCGGGTCAGAAACTAATTGCGTGTGCGTAGCTCTTGAATTACGTTGTTTTCTACTTTACAAAATGTATCTTATTAGTAGAATAAATGTAAGCAAATACGTGCACCAATATTGAAATTTCTTTTCACGTATATTTATAATTATCGAATATTACTTTTCACGTAAAAATATAAAATCAAAAGCAAACAGTAATCTGAGCAACGCGTGATCATCAAACAACACTTCGTAAAAAAGCGAATATTATTATTCCTCACCGAGGTGAACTTCTTTAAACTAGAAAATATTTGCCAACAAAAAGTAGTCAGAAATTTGCTTCGCCTATTAAATATTATAATAAAAACTGTATGTTGGATACTTCGTAAAATTAAATTCCACGCAATGTATACATTATCTTCGGTATAATGTAACATTCAATAAATAAAGAGAGATATGTACATTGACGAAAAATACGAATCGAAAATATTAAGAGAATAAAAGATATAATAGAGACAGAAGGCTATATAATTTCTATAAATGTGCAATGTTTGCGAACATGTAAAAGACGGGAGATTGTTTAGTCGCGTTCGAAGCGAAAGCAATGAAAACGAAAAAGAGGCATCGACCGATGGCATAAGAATAAAAACATCTGTCGTGGTTGAGTTTCGTACGTCGCGATGCGTTTGAAAATCTCATTTGCCTCGACGATGTTTTTCTTCTACCTTACTGAGACCATAGACAAACAGTTATACATATCCGTTCTATATTTTTTCAACGATGCGAGCAAAATTGAAACGTGCTTTGCGAGATTGAAAGAAACGAATGACGTGGAAGGAATAAAATTAGAGACGGAAAGGGGCAGCGAAAGAAGATATTATGATTCGCAATGGCGGACGTAAAAGTTTCTCGTTCGCGACGATATCGGAAACGGGGAGAAGGAAATTCAAGAAACAACTGTTGGAATGAACGATGGAAAAAAAGACGATACTCAACCTGGATGAATATTGTGCTCGATAGGAAAAGTAGATACTTATGTATTTCAATTGAAAATTCCTTTATCCGGTTAAGCGAAAAGAAGGGACGAATTAAAAAAAAAAAAAGAAGAACTGCGTAGTAGAAAGTAGTAAAAAATTCCGTACGACGAAGAAAGTGATAGAAGAAACAGAAAGTTCTAAGGAAATTTTAAGAGAAATGCAAGTGAAGTGCAGTAGAGTAGTAGGAGAAGTGCAAGTACAATAAAGTGGGATTCATATGCATATGTATATACTAAACTGATACTTGGAAATCAAGAAAGTTTTTGATACTGACAAGCTTCTTAACAAGTTCCAAAGAATATTCGCAACGTGCTGCTTCCTAATACATATTTAATGAGCCAAGGTTAAATGTTCTAGCGGTAGTTATAGACCTCATCTTATTTTGTCAAGGTACGGTCATGTACCTTGTAACTTGGCCATTAACGATCAACGATAAAACAATTCGAAAAATGTATTTCCTGGGTTTCTTACGAGTACCTCTTTTTTTCTAATAATGGAATAAATAAAAAACAGAAAGATAGATGAAATTGCCAATTGAACTCTTCAACGAGACACTTGAAACTTAACAAGATTTAGATACCATCGAGCATTTTTACATAATTCATAAGAAAGAATATTTCAGTTTAGTAGGTGATTTAAGATTCTTCTACAGTATCTTACAATTCATTTCGTTTCATGCTTATTGAAACTGAATAGAAAAAATGCTATAAGATTAAGTGTATGTTTAACTTTTTAACGCGATAAAAGAAAATGGCGAGGAAGTATTATCGAAAATAGCACGATCAACTAGAAAGGATTGAAACATTAAGCGAGAATCGAGAAAGAGTTCCAGACGATAATATAGATCGAATTAAATTGAATATGCTCTCGCTAAACAGCAGGGATATGTTGAATTGAATTTGGAAGGAAGCACCGACTGTAATTCGATTCACGAACGTCTAACTGAAAAGCACGCTACTAGCACTCTATTTTTGCTATTCGACAAAGGAATACGATGATTGCATGGTTTCTAGGATAACAAGGGAAGAAAATATAAATAACATCGTACAATGGTACCTATGTTTCCGTGCGAGGGCGCAATAACGTTTGCAACTTCTACTTTGTATTCTCATTACGTGTTTCCTGCACGATTAATATTGAAACAAAAATGTCGGATGGTTGGCCAGGAAACGGAATTAATAAAGCGTTGCGTTTATTTCTCATTGTTACACTCGCGCAAAGTTACGGAATACAGCCACGAACGTATGCCAAAAGACACAGTATAACACCTTTGTAAAAGATTCGAATTATTTCGTAGAATCGGTAGAGGAGATACTTTTCCTGTAAGTAATATCAGAGAACAATTCTGACGTTGCTTATAAAACATCCGTTCAAATTACGTATAAACGAGAGTCCTCTTTTAATGATATTTTTCAACTCGCAAATTACAAATTATCGATAGATTCTCTTGCGTAATTGGAACAAGCTTGATAACGAAACGAATGAAATTTTACAAGCGCACTTTCATCTGCATAAAATTGTAATATTACAAGAAGGAACTCAATCGTCGCTCGTTATTCACAACTACTGAATCGTTGTGCAAGGAGATTCAAGTGTAGGAGAAAAGAAACGTAACAGATACAGGTACAGATACAGTGTCGTTCTTATAAACAAAGTCAACGAATTTAAACTATGATTTGTTATTTCATCCACCGTATTGACCAGACGAGATTTAGTTATACCTGAGATTCGTCCATTACCACGACTAAACAAAATTTCCTTACTGCGAATAAATTCTCAGCTTCCCTCTCTGATTGTTCTCGGCCAACAACCTTCTGCATGATAAACGATAAAAACCTTCCCATGTTAACTGTCTGCAGCTAAAAAAATTTCAGCGGAGCAAGAATACGAAAAACGTCAGGAACGGCCACGAAACGTGGGTACGATAAGCACGAAAGTTAGCAACACGATTGCAACGTGAGATGTCCCTTCCGTCCGGTGACGAGGGTGCTCGCAAGCGTAAGTGGTAGTTTAGAGTGTAAACGCGGTAGTACGAATCAGTTTCCCGGAGTCTATATTCATAACGAATAAGTTATTCAACCGGTCTAGGGTGTGCCTATCTGGTTGTATGTATAGGCCCGTCACGTTGTCTCGTATTATCCACATAATCGGAGAACGTGGAATGTAACCAGAGAGGAAGAGAAGGATTAAGCATAGATGAGAGAGTAAGAGCAAGAGAGGAGGTACGAGGAGGAGAGATAGATAGATAGAGATAGAGATAGAGATGGATAGATAAATAGAGAGAGAGAGAGAGAGAGAGAGAGAGAGAGAAGGAAAGTGACAGAGCATATACCTTATCCGTATGTCTCGTACTCGTCGTTGGCTCCGCCATCTCTGCGAGAGCGCAACCCTTCAGACTGTCTAGGGATCCGTGTACAAACCGCCGGTATACTTGAGCGATAATTTTCACAGTGACTGACAGCACTCGCAGAGCCGCGTCCTGCTGTTTCCCCGTTTTTATTTTCGAGACAGAGTATTAAGCTATTTGCGTTCACCGGATCCGGTCGCTTTGTTTTTCGACAACAACCTTCCCGCTTGACGTCTCGCGATAAAGTTCGATCGATACTTCTCGTTCGTTCGTTCGTACGTTCGTTCATTCGTTCATTCGTTCGTTCTTTTTACCGTGAAGTTATTCCGCTGGAAAAATAAACCGAGCCGACGAGAATGGAATAGAGACAGGAATAGAGGAAGAGAGGTGGCACACGCTTCGAAACTTTAATTACGCGATTTCGTTATAATTATATCATATTTGGAAACGAGCATTTTTGCGTTCTCGGCTGCTATTGCTGGCATAGACAGCCATAGGGAGAACAGTTTCAGAGTTTTGTTCCGAATCGGTAACTTCTCGTGCTTTCCAGAAGTAACTTTTACCGAGCGTTGTCGATGAACATTTCGAATTTAGTTTCGCATCGATTCGCGCGTCAGCTCGGCTTCTGACCTGCCATTTTGCCATTTCCGAGAAAACGTTGCCTTTCGCGTGACGCCCACTTACTTTCGGTCATTTCGATGCTTACGTGTTTTAAGTACTCGTCCTACCTCTCTACGATACATGCGCGTAATCGTGATAAAGATCGCATTTGACCTATCGTTTAATTCAAGTAACGCAGACGTATCTTACTCAACGACGCGGAAATTTAGAAGAAGATACGAGTTACGGATAATACACGGCAACGCTAAGACTAAGCGATGTATAAAAATATCGAAGAGATCAAAATGAGAGATAAACGGAAGAACATATAATGTAAGGGAAGAAGTATATCCACGTACCACGATAAAAAATCGCTTTTTCCTAAAAATAAAAATATCGTTGTAAACTTGCAAGATTTCTATGAAAAGTTACGAATCGATCGTTTAAATCAGTCTGGTAATCCTAGTATCGGAGCTAAGTATTATTATTTCTAAAAAATCAAGATTCTTCGATATCATCGACTTTCTCCGTTACTATAATTCAACGGAATTAATTAGAAAATTTTATATTTACGTTAAAAATTCTCATCCGAATGTCGACGGTCTCTTGACGTATCATAAGAAGATGAAACGCGTGTAAAACGAATGAAACTACCACTTTGATAGTTCTAAATACATTGATATACGAAGGATTATTTATTAGAAATACTAGCTGATACAGCTAGTCTTTGCTATCGATTTTATATTTTTTTTATTTTTTAATAACATGGCTGACGATTTTGTGAATTTCTATTGGATCGGTAAACGTACCGTAGTCCGTGAAACAACATCGATTGTTACACAGCGAAATCGTGAAGTTGCTTTTGACATGCCGCATTCCGGAAAAAGAGAGACATTGTTCGAAGGGGAAATCATATTGCCTCGCTATATTATGCTAGCGATTCTAAAGAAAATACGATCGCAGCGAAGAAGGTCGCTGTTGCGTTGCGAATATCCGCGAAACTGTCTCTTTATATTTCCTGCTGTCTCGTGGTTTCTTCTGTCATGGGTTAATGTTTCACGCGCTTAAATCCTACTCGAAATATGCTGCTTAAAATGGTGAAAATCGCATGGAAATCCATCTAGTGGAACTCGAGATTAGCTCGAACATGCTACAGACGCTTGCTGCGAACTTTATTTTACGCTATGGATAGAAAGAAGATATAGATTTTCAACTTTGACGTAGATTTACTAGATTCTCTCGATCTGATAAAAGTTGCGTCAAAAGTTTGAAACGAGTAGAGTGACTTGAAACTGTTGCGAATAACGGAATGGTTAGCTATTGTAATTCCAGTGAAAAGCTGTGGACAAAGCTGGCAAATTGTTAAACAAGTATCGTTTAAAATCCGAACAACTTTGAAAAATCATTCAAAACTACACGAGGATCTTTAAAAACAGATTTTATAAATTTGTCGAATGATTGCTTGAAGCGTGTAAAGAAATCGTTAAGAAACGTGGAAGTTACTTCGATGTGAAAACGCTAACAAATAATACGGTTTCTTATCAGTGGAAGCCCTCGTTGTTTTTCTTTTCCTATTTGTACGAACGTTAATGATCATATAACCGCAGAAAAGATCAAATTTACTGAAATTAGATCCCTAGTTTTCGCGTACAAACGCAAATATCTCTTTCCTTCATAATTATGCTATTTTTGTGTTTATTAATCGTATATCGCGGTAATGATATCGTATAATATTCGAAGCGAGTCATTCATTGAGTTACAAGGTATTTTCTTTGGAACTACCGCGATTATCGTGACTTTTTCGAATTAAACGTTACATAAAGACCAATCGTTTGATGTAATACGTTTTTCGAAGGTTCCATTTCTCCAAACTCCAAAATTTCCCACGCTCAAACGCAGTGACATATTTTCATACGAAGATGACGAAGCTCTTCATAGCGCAAACAAAAATCTTGATATTTTTCTCCACGATATCTCTATTTTGTTTACTACATCGTGTGATTTGAACGTTATACGCAAATGTATCTTACGAATGTTATCTCGCTCGTTACTGTACCATTCGATCCTATTGCGTCCCATTGTTATACCATTACGCTATCGCTTTATACACAGCAATTACGTACGTATTATTGGTTGAAGTCGTAATGCCAAGAATATCCGTAAAGCAGCCATCAGGCTGACTAGGATCATATCCATACTCCACCATCGCCTCGCGCCCGCCATAAGACACCGCCAACACCTTATCTACTTATCCCTAATTTCGCACAATGCACTACCGGTGAACAAAGGTTGATTAAAGGTTTGCTTAGCCATTAAAATATTCCATTAACGTTCTCGCCTGTGTGCTATCGGGCGCACAGTGTAGGTGAGGTCAGGTGAACGACGAAGAAAGAGGAGACGATGAACCGAATAGCTGCAGAGCGTATGAGAAAGTGAGACGGAGATGGACAGCTAGACAGAGAAAGACATATATATCTTGGAGAGTGAAAGAGAGAGAAGGCTAGTAGGCAGAGGAAGGACGAGACGACGGAGGAACCTTATTAAGGGTGTCTGTTCCGCCTCCTCGAGCGCTTAAATTTCAAACTGTCGCTCTACGAAACACGGCGACGTCGTTAAGGCTCGGCCGTCGAGATTAAAGGCTTTCGAGATTCGAGAGATTTAAAGTCTGGAATTGTCCGCAATTAGTGCGAAACGGATAAGGAGAGGACAGCGACTGGTAGGGTGGTAGCGAGGGATGGGACGATGGTAGAGAGTTGACCGGGTGGCGAGCTCCTTCAGGAAAAGTACAGAGAGCTTCCTGCAAGAAACGAAAGAGCCAGTAGAACGTTAACGAGAGAGGTCTTAAGATGCGTCGTGATCATTATCGACATTCTTCATTGTCTGAGCGATGTCGTCTCATCCTCGTCCGGACAAACGTATTGTTCTTACGAACGCAAATAAGACGATGTAGCTCTTTGTGGACGTCGTCGCGAAAGCCAATCGTCCGTATCAGTCGCGCCAATTGTTTGTTTCCCTTCGATTCCCGCGTTTTTTTTTTCTCATTTTTCTTTCTTCTTCTCTCCCTTTTTTTCTTTTTCTTTTTGCTTTTCCTGATTCACTTGTTACCCAGCGTAATAATGGATATCGTCGAGAGACAGAATGAAAGTTACGGTAGAATAGATTTTCACCTACGCAGCATTTTCCACAATGGTGGCTATTCAATTTTGATATTCTCCGTTTTTCGTCGTTTTGTAATATAATCGTTGTTTCTCGGTTCGAGCATACGCACACACGAGTATTGCCGAGGGAAAAATTATTAAACGCGGAAGCTAAGAATTTGGAAAAATGTTGGTACAAAATTTTGACCGGTTAGGGAATTCGTTTGTCGATAATCGTTCGAAGCAATGGAAATAATTAACGTTATCTGAAGCATTCATTTAATTACTGACAATTATTAATATTTGATTTCGTTAGTAATAATTATTAACCACTCGACTGTTTAGCGATTGAAAGTAGGTTAGTGAATTTTTTCATTACGATCGAGTTAATCGTGATTAAATTTTGAAGGTTTCTAATAAAACATCGTTTACGCGTACTTCCTATTGTTAAAAAGAAAAAGAATGGAAGATTTCCGTGCTAAATAGAAGGCAACGTTCTTCCTTTCAAATAGTATAATTTCTCCAGAGAAGTATATCACTCGCATCCGAAAAATATGTGTTAGATCCTCTTTCGCGTTTTTCACTGGCAAATTTTGAAATGAAAACATGGACTTGGTAGCGTGGCGCACGTTCTTCGGAATGAAATTACAGTTTTTCCTTTTTGCTGGCGACGAGAGATTCTCTCTAACGAGACTTTTTCACGGGGAAATTTCCACGAGATATATTCCACGAACGAACGAACGCGGCACCGGTTGATCGAGAATTTTTCTATCTAAAAGAAAAAGCCGGGAAGACGCAGTTCGTTAACCGGGCCACGATTATGCCCGTGATTTTTCGATTCGAATTTAAATAGAGCCTCGTTCGAGTCCGCCGTACGATTATTGTTCCTTTAACGCGGTCATAATATATGTACTCGAACATCGGTTTTCTCTCGAACGAACGCGACCGCCGTCCAACAAAATTTAACGAGCGAGTGAAAGTCGTTCATTTCTATAGTTGATGATATTCGTATTCGACCAGCGGTGCATTTTGCTATTTGATATGTTTTACAATTACGGAGATTATTCAACGCGAGCCAAAGGGTAAACAGGGAACTAAAAGTTCATAGCGGTATGAAAGTTCTAATGTAAAAATAAAATGAAATATTTTATTCGTAAAGCGAAAAATAGAGACATTCGGTTGTGAGATAAAGGTAGAATATTTTACGTTTAGAAACGAGACAAGAAAATATTTCGTGGAAAGCTAGAAGAGAAAGTTAAATTTGGTAGCCGTGCTGATCCGAACTTGCTCTGTAGATTCGTAGGGTACTCGAGGAATAATATCGTGATTCCACTAGTTTGGATATGATAATTTTATAATGGGTCACGTTTTTGTTAGAAATCTCTATTTCAGCTTAAGCAAACTTCGAATGAGAAAAATGTCGAAAATCGAGGAAGTATTTTTTTAGAAGGTTACGTGCTAGGATGATTCGAACGATAAATAAATTTAGATATGTAGCGCGATAGCACTCCGTAAAGTAGGCACTTGTTAGAATTGCGGTTAGAGCAAACGGTATTTCTTTCGTCACTTTGATTCAATTCGAATTATCTCCACGCCAAGTGTTTTTAATTATACAAACAATTTATCTTTCAAGTACTGTAGGCACGTATACGTGTCATATTATATCGGTGAATGTCGCCAATATGAATTACAAACGTATATGTGTTCAACGAGATTTTCCTACTACGAACCATCGAGATACTCGAAATACAAAAACGCGTTTCAGTATTTTTCATATGGTTAGGTAACATATAGAAGATGATCTAGACGTTGTCTAGAGAATACGTTACGAAGAAACATTCAACTTTAGATTTAGTTCATCCAACGCTCAATGTTGAAACAGTTCAGAAGTTTCTTCGAGTATGCGTTAAATTTTCCATCACCTGTGGGAAATTTCCTACTGTAATAGGAAATGCAGAATCTAACCAAAGATATTTCTCGTATTCATTGTATGTATTTTCACGTTTTTAAATCCGCCAATTGTATTCGAGAATCCGCACACATACTTATCAATTGGATCAAACTCGGAGCTTTTAAACGAGAAGACTCTTTTTATTAGAAAAGTATGCGCACACAGAAAATCGTAAAAAACGAAAAATCATTCGTCGAAGACGGATTTTTTAGAATTCACGTGCGTGATAGTTGAAATAAAGGAACACGTCCCTAACAGACATACCGTACGAAACGTTTTCACACATGACTCACTCACTGATGTCCGAGATGCATTCATGCATACAAGTTACGCCGCATAGAACGTGGTCCTTTGATTCGACGGCTCGATAGGATGCGCAGATTCGCCGCCTCTATTTCACAAATTAGATTTACACGGCTGTCACGTGCTCGGTCGTTATCTCGTTTCCAATACGCGTTGCCGAGCGAAACTTTTCGAAAGAGGGTAGACGCACTCGCGTCCGTACACGACGAACGTACGATTGTTTCCTGGACGGTGGAAGTAGCGGGTTTTTCCCGAAATAGCACTGTGAAAATCCCGGAACTATCGTCGATGCTTCCGCGCCTCTTTTTTCCGCGGTAATTTTACGCGCCGGCGAATTCCGTCAGAGATACCCGTGAAATCAGTTCGCCCTTTCATCCCTCGTATCAGCACATCCACGTTGAAAAAGGAAGGTAGAAAAAAAATTTTGGGGAAAAATGGAAACGGCGTTTTGTGAAAATTTCTGAAAGCACCTGGCAGACTTCTATCGATCATCGTCTGACACGTAACGAAACGATGTATCCGAATGCGTAACGTGCACGAGTATGTCTGTGACTGTCGAACACGGCTCGATCGCGCTCTTTTCACAAATCGGATCCATGCGAGACCTATGAAACTTCACTCAACGACCGACAAGATCAACTCGTAAAGTTAACGGACAGCGTGACACACGCGGAAGCAGACTCGTTATCGCAGAACACTTACCAACAAAAATTAGGCAGCTGGCCAGCATCGTTCGGATCCTGAGCCGTCCTTGGACCTCTTGGTCAACCTTGTCGAAGGCAACTTAAACGAGGAGCACTTAGCCGGTGGTCCTCGAACGTCACACCGGTGTCGGCGCTCGGTCGTAGTGGAACGTGGTCGTGGTCGCGGTCGCGTCGATCGACCGGTAGTCGGTCAGAGGTCGCGTTCGTTTCTCCGATCCTCTGTCCGTGGCCGCGACGTACGCGCGAAGTAACACGCGACGGCGAGGCTGCGAGGATCAGCGACGATGGTAAGTCACGGATGGTTAGGGACTTCTCTGTCACACGGCGATCGGCGTCGTGATCGACGTTGATGGTGGTGCAGCCGACCGCGAAAGTGCACGCGGTGGCGGTGCAGGGTCATACGTGCGCGGCCAGACCAGTCGCGGCGTAAATCGGCGCCGAGGAGAGGAGAGGAGGGGACAGATAGGTGTAGATAGAGCGAAAGAGGTCCGGCAGAAAACGCGGCGCGTCCACCCTCGCGAAAGTCTTTGGCCTCCGGCACCGCCGGCCACGACTGATCGTACCGGAGAACCCCCGCGAGTCCTCGCGCGCATGCGTTCAACCCTCTCCCTCGCGAACTATAGCGATCCTTCTCGCGCCAACTTCAGCTTTCCACTGTCTCGCTTTTACTCCGCTCGGCCGTGTCGTGGGGGTTGGAAAGGGTAGCTGCAGGTGCCACAAAGAATGAAAGGGAGGACGTACGGTGCGCGGCCGTTGCACGCATCCAGCATTCGTAGATGCTTGCGATGCGTTACGCTTTTGTCCGTTTTTCTCTCTGTCTCTCTCTCCCTTCTTTCATTCTTCTCCTTTTTTGTCTTTCTTTTCTATCGTTCCTCGATATTGTCTTACTATCGAGAAAGAAACTTCTTTCCAGAATATACGGTTGCGTCTTGAGGTACGCTGCAGACGTTCGACGTGAAACGCGAACAGATAGGTAGATGATGAGGATGGGTTAGTTTGCGATTTCTGGTTCGGCAAGTATCTTCTTCTTTTCTCTCGTGTGTTTTTCACGAAGTAGAACGCTACGTAAAGTAGGATGTTGATCCGACCGCTGTTTTCGTCGAGTTTCTGTTGTATATACTTGCTGTTATAGTTCTTTTAGAGCGTCGTAAAGAGTAACTCTAGCGTAATTTTTATTCAGCTTTGTCGCGGATGTTTTCTCGTAGCTTTTGCTACGATCGACAGGGATGGCGTGTGCATGGGTGCTTGGAATGAAAGGCCGCGAGTATTATGCTTGGTGATTGTTCCACGCACGGTGGAACTTTCGAAGACTCGGCCGGCCCGTATTTTGTATTTTGTGTACGACGCGCGCGCGCGCGCCCCTGTTTTCGCTTGGAAATTGTCGCGCTCGCTTTCCGCGACACGCTATTAATTTAAACGACGGCGCACGAAAGTTTGTAATATATTCGATGTCATTTCGCTTTTAATTTATTCGGTTTTACGTTAATTAAAAGAAAACACAGGCTTTTTTCTATTAAAATATTTGGGACATGCAGCGTTATTAATTTATGTAGAGTTTTTAATTTTACTTTACTGGCTGCGTCTTCGTTCCTCTGTTATACACGACCAAATTCGCTATTGAATTTTAACGCGTAACAAAAATTGCGTTCGGAGCAGGTTTCTAATGGAAAACTACGTGCAAGCTTTTTTTTCAACGGTGGCAGCGAGTCTATCGAAGACGAATAGGTTTGCTCCTTTCAATTCTTCGTAAGAGTCTGTCGTCATTTTCGTTTTTATTCTTTGATCACAGTCGACGCTAAATGTCTTGGCACTAGATCAACGTCACATATGCCTAATATTAGGCTGGCAACTAAGTGATTGCGGATTTTGTCATTAGGTGGTATTGACAAAATCCACGATCACTTAGTTGCCAACCCAATACGTTGTATCGTGCGTTCAGTTAGACTGGTTACGTATGTGTTAAATTTTGGCAAATTACGAAACTCATTTCAATATCTTAGGGAGAAAAAAAAAAGAAAAATATACATCGTTTGACGACAAACGCGTAAAACATTACCTGGATCATAGTTTGGATATACCGAAATATTTAGAACGCATACGCTAGTAGCCTCAAGTTGTCGAAACCGATACACCGAGATCCCAATATCTATTCGTTTAATATGCTATTATCCCTGTCATTGTGTTCATCAGTTGATATTTTTACATTACGTATAGGTATCCCCGATCGAAAGACGTTGTGAACCAAAAATCGCCTGAACTAATAAGAATCAGAGACGCTAAGAATCATAGAAGGCATAGCCTGGACTTCTCAGGTCATTGGAACTCACGTATTAGGCCTTTGAGGTCCTAGGAATCTGTATTTCGGATCTCCGAGATCATCGAAACCAATATATCGGACTTCATAAGTCGTGGAAACCCATACGCTAGGACTTTGAGACCCAGCACTGTCACGACGTCGTTCGAATCCATCTAGGATCGTGACGCCCTTGGAGCCTACACGCTAAAACCCAGAGGCTTTGAAACCAATACACTATGGCCATGAAACTATATACACACCTAGTCTACTGGCTAGGTTTCAGCAAGTTCTTAGCGTATCAGCTTCAACGGCCTCGAGGTCCAAACGTATGGATTTCGACAATCCCAAAGGTCTAGTATGTGGGTTCCAACGACTTTAGAGGTCCTGTGTATCGATTACAATGACCTTAGAAACCTAGGACGTAGATTCTAACAAACTCAGAGGCGTAGTGCGCGAGTTCTAACGTTACTGGACGCCTAGTTTATGGGTTCAAACGAGCCAGGAGACCTAATATATGAGTTCCATTGATCATAGAGGAACTGTGTGTGAGTTCCAACAATCTCCTAGTTTAGATATTTGGATTTCAACGACATTGATGTAGCAGAATACGCGTTTCATTAATCTTGGTGTCTTGCCATCCTGGTTTCAGCGATTTCAGAGACCTGGTGTATGAGTTTCAGCGACATCGCCGTACTACTGGTATATGGGTTCCAACGATCTTGGAGTTCCAGTGCATAGATTCCAATGACCCGGGATGTTTAGTCCGTGAATTCCAATAACGTGAAAGTCGTATTATATGAACTTACACGTCTAAATACACAGATACATACACGAATCTTTGCAGGTTCCATTTTGAATATTATCCAACTTCGATTCTGCCTAATTCCTCGTTAAACGTATCAAACAAAGTTGAAACGCAATGTTTATGATACTGTTTGCTATGGAGTATTGATGAGTCATCAGCGCGTTTAAACTATTAAGAGTCTCGCGTATAATTTAAACGGGCCAGCGAATAATTCATGATTTCGCATACGATAGAGATTAAAGTTTCAGCATCCTTGCCGCATATAATCCCTTCCGAACCGCACACGCGATTTGCGAGCACCAATGATCGTTTATTGTGTTGAAATATGTAGATGCCGTGTAGAGCCAGGAAGAATAAAGCAAAAGCCGGATATTGCATAACGATCGTACGATGCGATACACGCCGTGTTTGAAGCCACGATGCGGTGACGACTCAAAATGTTTCCTCGTTTCGTGGTAACAGCTTCGTAGAATTATAAATCGCTTGATTCTTTACTTTCTTTTTTCTTTACTTTTTTTTTTTTTTTTGTCTATTCGTTTTACGTGTCTGACGTTCATAGAATTCCCCCGAATGGCGAAACGGAATATTTTTGTCAATTTGGCATTGCAATTTAGTCGTTCGTGTTTTCGAAATGTACGGGAATTTGCTCGTATCCGAGTTTCAGGTTCTTTATTTTATTATACGCGTCTGCCAGTTTCTACGTGAACGTCAGAATAAAATAGTGGAAATTGTATTACTGTGCAAAAGTTGCAGACTTTTCGAGAAAAATTTCATAAGTGAAGCAAAGGGTGTGTCCGCACGATATTACTTGCATTCTGTTACTACTTTTTAAGCATTCGACTCTGGAATTTAGTAATTACCGCAAAGTATCTCAATTAAATCGAAATATTCGATATTTTAAGAAGAAGAATATCTTAGAAAAAGAAGAAGAGAAATATGTATAAATGTTTAATTTCCATTAGCGAAACGTTTTTACAATATTTCCAAAAGAATTTTAATACGATCTCGTGCAACGTTTCACAATTTAAATGTAACGAATACCTAAAAAAGTATTTTTATACGTTCCAGCAGTATTACATCACGAAATCCATAGGTTCCATAGGTTTTACAAAACATTATAAAGTGACACTAAAGAAAACGTATTAGAGTCAACCTCTACACACAGTAAGGAACAAATCGTAATCGTCATCGTTACAAAACCGTCGAATGATCACAATCTATTGCTATACTTGTGTATATTTCAGTAGCGCGTATATATGAAATCTCAGACGTGCAGCGACTTGCGGAAATATTCGATCACCTGATGCAACAAACTTTTCTACAGCTATATGTTACGTGCTTTAGAAAACTTAATGATTATACGACTATATGTACTTACCTAACTAATTTTAGAAGACTGGGGATAAAGTTAAATTTTGGTAGAAGAATGGTCTGTACATTCTCAAACTTTAAAACCCACGTACGCAATCGTGAAGGCGTGCAAAAATTCATAGCAAGATCCTCCAGAGAAATACGGATTTTACGTAGCTCGTCTGACTTGAAAAAGGAAAAAAATACACCGATACTACTTTTCCTACGAGCTTGATATTTGTCTTCCAGTACATTCTATTTATTTGTCCCCCGGCTAATCTAATGTAAGAGCAGCAAAGGCAATTCGAGCGAATCTGAAGACACGCGTTTGTATCACAGCTTAACGCCCCATCGCGAAATTCGCTGGTTGTTTCTTTGAGCGTTCGACGAGCACGCTCGTTACCCGTTCCCCGACGATTCCTTTGTAACAGTTTGCTGAAAATTTATCGCGCTTTATGACGCGTATATTGCGTCCTGGCGTCTTTCTCGTTACCGGTTGTCATGTCGAGATTTCTCGAACGAGCTGCCGACGCGTCGTAAAGGGTGGTTGGCGAAGATGGAGAGCGTCGCACGAGTATCAGCGCGTATGAAAAAAAAAGGGTGAACATTTTGCAGTCGTTGCATCTTTGAGGAACTTTGCAACTTACGTGCACTCAGTCTCTCGTCCAAGCTGCACCGAGCTATCTCGGAATGTATAATTTATTCTTTTAGAGTTCCTCCTTATGTTCGTCCATCTTCTTCTCCTCTCCTCTCTCTCTCTCTTTTTTTCTCTTGTCTTCCTGGTTCTTCTACATTTTTTATCCTTACTCAAACAAGTCTCGTCGTTTTCCATATCGAGCTTTCTTCTCGCAGCGCGCGTTGTCTCTGTGCTTAAAAAGCAAGAAACAAAAGGGGAGAAATGTCGTAAAAAGAGAAAATAATGGAAGAAATAAGTAAGAAAATACAAGTCGGAAAAATACGTATTCGATTCTTCAATTTTTACGCAGTTATTTGCCAGAGATTCCAGCGTCCGAGTTTTAACTACTTTATTAAAATATACTCGCACCCGGTTTGGTTTTCGTTCTCTCCTCTTCCCTGCCTCAATTTCTCTCTCTTTCTCTTTCTTTAGTCTCTCTCTTTCTCCGGTTTTCTCGGTGCTTTCCGAAACGAGCCCCTGGAAGTTGTAAGAAACTGGATGGCTGCAGTTTCTTCCTCGGAACAGAGGATGCCGGCTATATCATATTCATACAGTTTTTACAAAGTTCTAGGGCTTCGTTGTTTATGCATACGCAGTAGCGAAATTTCTATACCAGAGGCAACGATCCAGCTCGCGATGTAAATTTCAGCGAACGAAATTTTCTGGTTTACTAGGCTCGAACGATCCTTGATCCTTGACTGAGAACGACGAGCCGACTTGGCGAATCAATTTACATTCTATTTTGCTACAATATATTTTAGACTTTGTAATTTAATTAGACGAGCACCGCTTCGTTTTTTAATGCGCGGATAGATTATACGAAAGGTACAAGGTATTTTGTTTGCATTGGTGAACATTAAATTCGGCCTAATTAATTCGCCTTTATCAAGAGTATAATGCGGTATTTGAAGAATTTTCTAACTCAGGAACAATCCAGTAATCGGGTTAAGGGGCTGTTCGGTTTAGCGCGCTGAAAATTATGCGTTTCTCGTAAATGTTTTGCAGAAAAGTCGTCGAAGATAATTGCGATTTTTGCGTCTTTCCAAATTATTGTAAAACGGAGGAAAATATTTTATTCAGCCGTACGCGTTATAGTCGGGAAGAGAAACACAACCAACGCTAAAAGCATTGCCATTTTTTTTTTCTTTTTTTTTCTTTTTTTTTGTTTTTAGTGTATTTTATCGTGGTGCGAAAAAATGTCAGTCTGCAAATTGACTTAAAGCAAAAAGCGTTCGTTGTAATCAGCAAACAATCTTTATTGTAATGGTATTTGAATTCTTCGAGCTAGAAAATTGGAAAATATGGTCTCCAGAAAAACGTGTGATATATAAAAAACTACTCGAGATAAAATAGCGTGGCAAGGTCTCCAATTTTCTGATTGCGATCTATTAGACTTGTTTCATCAATTTCGGAAAAAAATCTCCGAGATGCCTGTTTTAGAAATTCCAAGTTATCCATTAGAGGAAGGAGAAAACATTCAGCCCGTGATCCCTCGGAATCGAGTAACCTTCTCAACTTATTAGCCGCGTCATAAATCAGAAACTCCTTTGAAAATAGAGTTAAGCTTAATAAAGACAAATTACTTGAGCTTGAACCTTTTCCAATACAGACACGGTATAATGTGTATTTGATACATTATAATAGATCGATTCATTAATATCAAAGCCAGTGACGACTAAAAAGTATAAAATTTATATTAAAAAAAAAAAAAAATGCGCTGTCGTAAATCTAGAAATTTTCGAAAAATTTCGTTGCGAATAAGTCATTTCGACTATTCTGACGATACTGCTTTTTCAAGAAACGAATCATTAGACGTGCAAACTATCGAAAGTCCACTGAATATTAAATACAATAAACAATACTAAACAGTTTATAATTATAATTCTCGTACATTAAATATTATCATAGGTATACAATTATTAATAATTTATTTCCTATAGAAAGTTCAAACCTATAAAGTTCAAAAGTTGTGCCCGATATCAGAAACAATGTAAGATTTTAAACAGTCTTAAGAATAAAGGAACTCCATCTGAATTTTCCTCGCTTTGTTACACCTTCAAAGCGTTGCCAGTCTCGGAACTTAACCCTGACCATCTCTCCGTGTGCGTCTTCGAAATGATCGCCATGGAACAAAGAGGGAAAGAGGAGCAGGACAGGTTGTTTTCGCGAAGGATGGAATCGCTGGTAATAAGGCTGGACACCCAGTGTACAGGCGGAAGGATGTGTTCATTGGCTGAGAGAACGGGGCGGCGACGAGGGACACGAAAGTTTTGACGTTAAGCGACGAGGGAGCTTGCAGGCAAGCTTGAGCCGTATGAAAGGAACGACGGAGACATACGGAGCCGAGGTAACTGTTGTCGCGGTTAGACAGGGACGAAAGGAGCAGGAGACGGGGGAGAAAGTGGCGCGAGAGAGGAACGAGGGGTTTGAGGTTGGCGAGTGAGATTGGCGATGAGAAAGAACAGAGAGAGAAAACCGAAGATGGAACGGAGGTAGCACAGCGTGCAGGACGGAAAGAGACGCGAATAGCCTGAGAGCGGAGAGTGAGAATGAAGGAAGAGAGTGGAAGCACTCGACAGGGGCAAAGGAGCAACAGGAACGAAGACAAAGAAACAGAGAGGAAGAGAGAAGGAAGGGAAGAAGGAGAGAAATAGGAGAGCGTGTCAGCATGTGTGTATGCGTACGTGCAGAGAACGAAGGCAGAGCTTGGTGCGTCCCGGGGTTGCAGCATGCACGAAAACGAAACGAGGCGAAGGCTGGAGCGCGAGAGACGGATGGAGCTAGGCCAAGTAGAATGAACGAGGAGAGAGGGTAAACGCGGTAGTGAAATGGGCGAAAGGAAGAGAGAAAGAGAGAAGGACAGGGTTACCGTGGAAGAGAGCGCGTGCATCGGAGGCAGAGGGATGCAACGACTGTGTCCGAGCACGTCGTTAAAACCCGACCCGGGGCTACGGATTCCGAGTCGTCTACCGGTGGTAGCAGCCCCTCTTCGGCATCCTCGACACCCTCGACACCCTCCAGCAGCGTCGGTCTATCGCCCGCGCTCTACTCGTTCGACTATTGTTTCGTCAAGTGCGACGTAAAAGACTCGAAGATCCGCCCATTGTACTGGCTATTAAGGCTGTTGTCTTGACGCTCTTTTTCTCTATCTGTCACATTAGTCGTTCGTATCTCTGTCTCGTTCTGTCTATTTCTTCCTATTGCCCTTTATTCCCGTCTCTTTCTCGCTTTTACTTTTTCTCTGTCGTTTTCGGCGGGAGGAGCCACGTAAGGTAACTCGTAAAGAGCCAGCCGGAATGATTTGCACGAATTCAAATTTGTCCCCGGCTCACGTTCTCCGCAGAGAAGCGAATTAAGGGACCAGGGAAAGGGGTACCGCGGGAACGCGTGCTTTCTAGGTGAATGCCTCGGGCACCGGATACGCGAACGTTCCTCCGTTGTTCCCAGTCAGTGATGCGCGCGTGTTTTGACCTTAACAGAGTGCCTACACCGAAATATCGGATGCATTTTCGGGCCTTGAAAACGTTGGCTCTGGTTACGCGGCTTCGGGTACTTCTGTGGCGCGCGCGCACGTTCGTACGTGTGTACGTATGTGTGACCCCGGTATATAGAACATAGAATGTTGGGCTCGCTAAGTTCATACAAAATGGGATTTGGAGATACCGCTATTTTTTTTAAATCTCTATTACGTTCATTTTATTCCGATCGATATTACTTAAACGATGATTGTATTAATATTTCTTTATCGGTTTCTATTACGCAAGTCGATGTAAAAGATAGACGAAAGATGATCTATTTTCTATTTTATTAACGAACATTGGTAATTATAAATGCTGCTAGAATTTTAATAATCGCTTCACTTTCGATCCACGATTACGCGGAATATAGTGTAACGTAAGTAGAGACAATTATCTGTATAACACGTTCGCTATATTACTGAAATTTGTATATGACATGTTACTTTGCGTAAAATCTATTTCTATAGGTTCACACCCTTTACACAGATTATTGTAATTTGTATATGGAAAGCATTCTTCGAAGTTTTGCGATTTTTAATCGAAGCGCTTAACAATCGTATTGATCAAGTAAGAAGAACGAAGATGATCCATATATCTACTCATAAAAATGTACCTTTTAAAATCTGTTTACAATTATCTGTACCATTGTTTATGACAAGCAACCTTATGGTTAATTAGTTTGGTACTTCAAAAATTGATACATATATCCGGATAATAAGCCTGGAAATTTATAAAAACTGAAGTTGGGTTTATCAATTTCGTTTATAAAAATACGCGCGGGTATCAAGTAAGGATAAAGTATAAAATCACATTCGACCATGCGCGAAAAGATCGGTAGGTAATTCACGACCAAGAATCTCATAGAAACTAGCAATACGTAAAAGTAGTCGGAAAATGAAGTGCTGCATCGATTGCTTGATGATACACCCGATCTATTACGAGCTTCATACGATATTAAAATTAAAGATTGGGCAAAGAATTTCGTCGCATGTAATTGTCGGAGAATACCGGTTCTCTAATTACAGCAGAATTTTAACGAGACAATTTCTTGAAAAATTGATGAGTTTTATTATTGCCGTTATTTCTTGGAATAGCTTGGAGGGAAGTATTTCCGCATCTTCGAATTATCTTTTCGCAATAAAACTGTAGGTAGTCGCACTTCATAGCGTTGACCTAGTTAGGTAAATAACGAGCATTTTTTCTCGGAAGAAACTTCTATTACAAGTTGCCGCACGCTTTCAAAACAGATTGTCCTACTTAATCAATTTAATTCGTTCTTAAAGTGGTTGCCGATCCGACTCCAACACGATTACGAACGATATTATCGTTCAGAAATTTTACAGCAGATATCGTATTCACGTAATGCGGACTAATATTAATGAAACGTAATTATCGATTCGTTACGTATCGCGCGAGAAAATCACGTATCAAAAACATTACCATAAACGCATAATCCTTTAAACGATCATTTTTTAAACAATTCTTTCGAGTTTACCATCGAACAAAAAGTTCTCGAACGTAATACGTTCGTTACGCTGAATTTATCTCTTTAATACGCGTACTGGCAGCCCTTTCCCGCGCTTTAGGAAAAAAATCTGTGTTTCTCCGAGCGCAGAAAAAAACGCTCGTAATTTAAGTTTATTTCCATGCTTGATTTACCGGCAGTCCAATAATCGAATTCTAAAAGCGCAGCGAAAGCGGCCGCGACGGAACACACACGCTCCGCAAGCCCTACCTCTACAGCGTAATATATCAATGCAGCCAGTGTAGAATGGTACGTCGTTTGTTTTGTACTAGTTACCTCTTTCCTCCGCATTCTTCCGACCATTTTGTCCCTCCCCATTAGTCCTCTTTTCTGTCTGTCCTCTCGCTTTCGCCGTTTTTTCCCCGCCCTCCCTCCTCCACAACCCTCTCTACCTTTTTATAATATCTAGGCGCAAATTGCACTTGGCGACGTTGCAATTGTTCCCTTTTATTTCCTTTGTGATGCGCCGTAGGTACGAAATTGACATAAACAGTGGTTCCGAGCTGCTGTCTCCCTTGCCACCCATTCCCTCCTCTCCACCATCCTCCTTGCCTTCTTTTATTCGTTGGCTTTTCCCTCACTACCCCCTGGTAACACGCCGCTGTTCGAGGCTTGTGTGACGACAAATGAACTATTAAGGCAACGACGGAGGAACATGGCTGAAATTTTCACCGACGACCGTTTTAAGGCTTGGCGACCACTTAACTTCGCCATCGCGTGAATTGCATCAGACCGACATCGACGTGTTTCATCGTGGTATACGTAGTTTAACGCATGTACGTACGGCGTTACGAGTTTGACGGTGATGTAATTTAACACGTTTGCACTTATATTGAAAATTGGAGTTTGCCAACTATATATTGTATAACTACTTCTTTTTTTATTTTTTGTAAATTCATTTAATTGTTCGTTTAATCGTGACGTGGCTAATCGAGTATCCGAGTGCCCATTTTTATATCTATCATTTTCGATAATTTTTACATTTTCTAGTGAACCGTTTTATCGTCATTCTTTGCATATTTCAATGTTGAAATTTATCCAAAAGTTATAGCTATTAAAGATTTGAAGTTACCTGCAGACTTGTCGAATGGTCACAGCGTTGTGGCTGACTATGTAAGAGCTAATCTACTGAAGTCGCGTGCGAAAGCGTTGTATTTCGTTCAGACTGTCCCGTACCAGTTGCAAATTTCTTCGATGAGAATCGACGATACGTTTGCATCGTATTATATATTTTGATTGACATTTAATTTTCATTAATTATTATCGCAAAATAATTGTCCATATTAAGTATGAATTAACAAAGTCTATATAATCATTTTTCCCAAACTAATACTATTTTATCTGTTACGAATTTTATTGAGTTTGGAATATTTAGATTCTCGGTACTAGGTTATAAGTTACGCTTATTAGCACACAAATAAGCAGTAGCGTTTTACAATTTGATTTTCAAGCGTTAAGTGACGAGTTACTTTAACGTATTAGCGCAAAACCTATTCCAGCGTGTACAGCAAAGCGTAGAAATGAAGTTAACGACGAGAGAAAGTCGATTCGTTTCATTAATAGACGCGCACGAACTGACACGCTATTGATCAGGCTATTAATCATATTACACATCCCTTTACCAAATGTTTCGTAAACACTCGTCTTTCAGCTACATACATACATACATACATACATCGACGTACACGTATAAGCAAAAACTGTGTCGAGTTTCGGAATTAACTTCCGCGAGGCCTTTCACGCGTAGTTTGTAAATTCATGGCATATCCGCGGAAGAAACTGCTCGAAACAGATTCGAAGAACCGAAGACCGAGAGCTGAGAGAAGGTGGCTGCCATGAGAGGGTGAGAGAGAGTGGCTGGTCGCAAATTGGCTGGGTAATCGATGCCGATCTTGGGATTCCATCCTCAGATGATCAAGCTTGTTGTACCGTTTAATTAGAATACGGCTCCACCGCTGTGTCAAATGCCGGAGTACCGCTGCCAGAATGGGTTCAACTTCTGCAGATTTTCATAGTCCCGTCAGATTGATCGAGCCTGTTATCGTTCCCCATTGGTATTTCGTGCTTTGCCGTCGTCTATCGCATTCGGCCGATCCGTATCCCTAGAAACGACGAGTCCTTAGAAAGAGATTTAAGAAGATGGAATGTGTTGAAGTGATTACTTCAATAAAAACTCTACATCTCTATTTTTTGTATATCCGTAACCTGGAGACCGCTGTTACGAAGAGAATAGAATTTAGTGGAACAACAAATTTGAAACAAGGAGAGGCTCATATTATTGTGCTTTTGAATATAAATTATGTTTTGGGTTACGAAGTCTAGAAACAAAAGAGCTATGAGTAGATTTCTATTGCTGTTTCTTGTAGCCTTCAGCTAGAGCTACAAGGGTAACTTTTTGGCAATGTCCTTAGCTAGAATTTAGTGAAACAAAAAATTTGAAACAAGGAGAGGCTCATATTATTGTGCTTTTGAATATAAATTATGTTTTGGGTTACGAAGTCTAGAAACAAAAGAGCTATGAGTAGATTTCTATTGCTGTTTCTTGTAGCCTTCAGCTAGAGCTACAAGGGTAACTTTTTCGTAATGTCCTTAGCTAGAATTTAGTGAAACAAAAAGTTCGAAATAAGGAGAGGCTCATATTATTGTGCTTTTGAATATAAATTATGTTTTGGGTTACGAAGTCTAGAAACAAAAGAGCTATGAGTAGATTTCTATTGCTGTTTCTTGTAGCCTTCAGCTAGAGCTACAAGGGTAACTTTGGTAATGTCCTTTGCTATAAATATATGAACGTGCTCCCTATCATAGCTCCTTCTATTGTAATGTTACACTGTAAGAGTGAGGATCTGGATCAACATACACTTATACTTATACCTATACTTATTTCAATATATTTTTCTATTACAAATTCATCTACTCGTTCTTTTATCAGTCAACCTCAATAGAGTGGATATACAGGTCATTTTCTTCTTCTATCATTAAAACAACTTTCTCGGTCTAAAACATACCAATTACAAAATACAACATCACGTACATGAGATCACGCGGGTATCGATAAGAGACATGACGAGAAAGAGAATTCGGAGATCGTTCAGAACATTTTGAAACTCGTTCTACAACTTAATCCTTGTATGCGTGTAATCTTGCAAAAATCGTACATCAAATAGGATCAAACGTATATCCAATCACGATCGATTGATCAAAATATCTAATGTCTTTATTATTTACCAGTGTCTTTATAGGATGACTCTTGTTCTAAAGTTTGATCAGCTATCCGTACGGTATACGATATAGAAACTGATGGAAGCTAACGAGAATCGTAAGCGCCGCATAACGCATAATCCACGTTCAACGTCGACCAATCACCAGCACGATATTGCAAAACTTGTAGGAATCGATTTGAATTGATTTGACGGGGACACAAACCATCAATTAACGATTGTCGGTTTGTTTAATTGGCATTAGTTTAATTGCCGTTACTATCCGCAGCACCTCGAACGGAATCAATGGCGAAGTAATGAGAATACCGGAACCTCGAATAAATGCGAAAAAAGAAATGAAGGAGGGTATGGCCGAGGATTGGCAGAGAAGTAGAGAATGAATCGATCGGAAGAAAGGCTGGTCGATGCGAATGTTTTCTAAAGGATAATCGAGACGGGGAATAAGATAGCGAAACGAAGGAGGAGCGGCCAATGGAAAAAGAGAATTAATGAAGATTGAAGCCCAGTAGACGACCAATTCTGAATACGTTATTACATCTTTTCATAATGTACCCCGTCATTATTTCTGTATAAGAATATTTATTCAACGATCAATCGATAATACGCGCCATGGTCGTGTGTATCGCTGGCTAACCAAGCTCATGACAATCGAAACAATTCAAATTGGACGAACATTGCAACGTCAATTACAGGGAAATAGAACCGTCTTCGACTATAATAGCATTAACGCAAAGAACATTCTGATTATTGTCTACTTATTATTCTCTACGTTTCTGTCGGGTTCTTAGCGATATTCTTCGTACTACGATGCCCCGAATGTAATTCTTTGTTACGAATTGTATACCTTTGTTAATATCGTGAGCAAATGTGGAGTTTATAGCGTGTATGTTGAAAGCGTATAAAGAGAAACAGCAAAGGAATTGATATACATTCGTTGTTTCATTATTTTATGGTCTCAGATTTTGTCTTCTGTTAAGGTAATTTCTTTTGTTTCCTCCGTTTGAGTTCATTTCTTGAAAGACTGACTTTCATCAGTTTCAAACGCTTTATTTTTGCCCAATAGTATCTGTATTGCATATCGTAGGATTCTACACGGAGAAACGAATAGGAAGGTCAAGATGGAAAATCTTGACGCAAAGTTAGGTGTACTTAGGTGCACTTAAATTTCGATTACGTCGAGCTCTGAATAGACGAAGATTTTTGTTCCTATTTGCACTCGTTAGCATTACAAACATAGTTTATTGTCATTTCCGTTATTGACGAATAATTGTTAATAATTGTACGTCTATTGAATACTTCATGAGGTACATCCATGGAAGTTCCAGATTCAATTTCCTCGGAAATAAGAGTTCGTCTTTAACAATAACTTTTCCACGAATCCAATCCAAACATCCACGGATTTCTAATCTATATTTCTACAAAATCTTGGAAAATTTCAAAGCGTATACAACCCGTAAGAATAAATGGAATACAACGCGTACAAAAATATACAAATTAGAATTGTTAACGTCTGAAACAGATCTCTCTCCATTTAACTTCCATTTCTTCGTTACTACCTTAGTAAATCTTCACCTGTACTCGTGAAAATATGAAAGTTCATAAAGATTCATAATCGATTTACAGAACGCGATTATAATCCCGAAATACGTTTATAGAACGTTCAATCGATCAAAGTCTTAACGGCATTAAAAAGACGGTAAAATCGACAAGCAATAGGTGGGTTAAACGCCCTTTAAAATTTAAGGCGTTCCACCCTTGGCGTTTCGCCCTCGTCCACGATCATCTAGCTAGCTCATGGATAAAGAGAGTCGTCGAAGGAAGTAAAGCGGAAGAAGGAGGGAACAGAGAAGAAAGGCGCGTCTTAACGTCCCGAAGGCGGCAGATGCGAGAGCGAGATAGGCCACGAATCATCGTTCGAGGGACGGAGGAGCAAGGCGGTTACGTGAAGGGTCATAATTAAATTCAGATTTGGCGGGGCAGGTGGTGGGGAAAAAGAAAAAAAGGGAAAGAGGGGTCGGTCGAGAGAAATCGGAGAAGAAAAAGTAACAGGGAGAGAAAAAGAAGGTGGAGGGAGACACGGCGGAGACGCGTCGCTGTCGTCGTCCTCGTAATTGAATTAAAATTTGAATCGTTGAAGAGACGAGTGCCTTAAATGACGAAGAGAGGAGAACGACGAAGCCTTGGAAAGTCGGATAGAGCGAATGAAAAAAAGGCTGCAACCGCCATTGAAGGATATATCCCTTCGAAGAGTAATCTCGCGTCGATTTCTTCTTCCCTGGCGAAACTGTAAAAATGCAAAGTGAATTCTTTTCACAAAGAGAGCCGACGGAGCGTATTTTGCCTCGCTTCGAGACAGAATGAAATGGCTCCCCGTGTTATATTGTATTATATATTGTATTGTGTGTATATATATATTCGTATATATGTATATGTATACATTCTACGTACGTACAGGAGACATTTTAAACGGTCGTACCGTACGATCCAAATTGTGACGCGTATTCAGTGCTGAAATTGGTTCCAATTCATGTCGACGAGCAGCCTTCGCTCGAGCCGGTGGTGGCAACCTGGAATTTGTTTACATCGTGCGTACGGTGAAACGTGAAAATCTTCCGGACAATTTGTAACCTTATATCGAACAGATTGATATTGAAAAAAAGCTGCCTGATTGGTTAATTATTTTCCGAGAATCGCAAAGATAATGATTTTTAAGTAATTCTCCAGCAGTGATTTCTAAGAAGTTTTTAAAATTTTTGTATTTGAAAACTCGACAATTCTCAAGTACGAGTGTACAACGTAATCGTTACAAGTTACAAAATTTATCGTACTCATTAAGAAATTAACGTTTTTGTCGTTCCCTAGAAGTATATCGGTATCTTCCTTTCTTTTCTTTAAAAATCGTTAGAGTTTTGATTTCAAGTGTTCGGTCACCGTCTCGAGGTTCTCCAACGAGTAAGATCTTTTACGATATTTTGTGGCGATCAAAATAATTGAAAATCTATCGCTGCTAAGCCCACGAAACAAATCTTTCATAGAAATTATAGCGCTGATTTAAAATCCTAGCGTCGTCATATCCGAGAATTTAGGTTTAAAACGATTCAACGGACGTTTGCATCCTCGGACGAAACGAATTCTATTTCGCACGTCTCATATTTAACAAGCTTATTGTCTAGTCGATAACATTTAAGAGCAACTTCTGCCTAACGTACATCATCGTACATATAAGGTAACACGCAACGTGTGTTGCACGAGTACAATGTGTGTTGCGCAATGGAAAATCGAATCAACGTTGCACAGTGGCCGCGTTAGGTCATAAAACGTCACGTACTTACTCGCAACGCATGTATATGGAACAGCCGAGACTCGTGCTTTCCTTTCGCTGTGTACGAGAATGGTTGTACGTATACGAGAAACGGGTGGCTGAACGGAGATCTTTCTGCCTCTCGTTTAAAGAGCGATGGCCGCTGGAGGACGGAAACTCTAGCCTTTCGAGTCGAACTTGGGACCGAGTTAAGAGTTTCTCCCTTTCTAATCTCTCTCTCTCTCTCTCTCTCTCTCTTTCTCTTTCACTTTCTCTTTGCTTTCCGCGTTTATTTCTTTCGTAGTTTCTATTTTCGTCTTGTATTCTCGGGTGAACTGCACGAATGAGCGACATTCCGCTACTTTGACACGTTTCGACCATCCTCCGAAGTTATTTAGTTACGAGAAATTCGTGAACCGTTCGAATTCACTGATCCCGTTTGGTTGTTTAAATCACGTCAATGATATCGAGTAGCGTGTGAAATTATTGGAACAACGGTGTTTTATCTTGTGTTTTATGTTGCTGTTTAATCTTTAATCCCATCTTCCTCTCGTTATAGTCGTTTCGAGTTAAAATTGTCACAAAACGAAGAGAGTCCAAGAATCGATTCAAAGGCGTGTTGAATTCGTTGTAATTATAGCTGTGTTTAATTCTCTATAACTTCGTTAAAGATTCGAATTCATTGAATTTGTTAATGAATCGCATTGACGCGATATTCTACGTATTTAAAGCTTCAAGTTTTCTTTGAACGGAAAAAGAACTTCAACCTTTGAATGTTTCATGAAAAATATTTGCACACCATTGTATTTATCATCTAGTTATCGTACTAATTAACTATATTAGTATGACCGAGTATATTAAACGTCGAGTATATTATTTAATGCTACCTTTATAGACCAACAAAAATTTGATACCATGAAAAATCCAATAAAAAAAAAATGCTTAACTGAAAAGTACGAGTATTCTAAAATACCTTTTCTAGCCAGTGTACTGTATCTGAAAAAATAGTAAAATAATCAAGGCAATTCCTATTCGACTCAAATCTTGGATATTTCATCGTCAAATTTCCCAATTACCCAGGCACAATGGCGGCTGGTAATATAAAGCAGAGTAGGCGGATAGAACTAAAAAGGAAAACGAGGTGCTTGTATGTAGCGCGTAAAATGCGACCTATTTAATTGATTGTCGCTGCAGGAGAACGTTAGGACGGTAATTATTTTTAATTATCCCTTTACCGGCCGAGCAATTACTCAGCTGTATCGTTGAAGTTTTCGCAAGTCGTCCCCGTTAATCATTTATACGATGCACAATCATTCTTCCGGGGCAAGAGGGCGAATGTTAGTCAATCCGGGTGACCGAAGATTAATTTCAGGAAAGCCGTTCATTGCCAAATTGGCTTTTACGCATCAGGGGTGATTTAACCGATAAACATGGCCCGCTTTGATCACGCGTATCGAAGCAATCGTCATGCAACCCACTGTATATTAGGCCTCTGTTTTCAATGAATCAAATTTTGTTATCATGGGCCGTAACAACATTCTGCCGCGCCGCCGTTTGTTGCTAACTTGTACTCGCAAAGGTTCGAACAACTGGTCTAATTAGCGTCTAATTTGTAGAAGATAATCCTCGTACAGGCAATATCATCGTCGTGTACAGTTTCGAGCTTTTCACTTGTATCGATGTCTTAGACACGATATATTTTGTAATTAAACTTATCAAGTTCCGATGTTGCATCAGTGCAACGTTTCATTTGTAGTTTCTTCCTTTCTTTTTTTTTTTCTTTTTTTAAATCAATTTGTATCATTGTATCTCGTTTTTCAATACCACGGTATTGAAAATAATTGCAAAAGGTCTTTTAGTATTTTTTCATGATTATTTTTTCTTCCTTATAATTCCTACAAAGTTCTGCGTTCCTACGAAGTTTGAGAAAATTGAAGTATGTCGTTCAACTATTTCCATTCACTTTTTCGCATGTGTACAGTGGCTTTTTCTCAAAGTATCTGTCATTTTAATACACTTTTTTATCTTGATAAAACGATATGTACATTCCATAGTGAGAGATAGTATGATATTTTGAATGAAGAATTTCATAACTTGGATAATTAATCAATTTCGCGTAGGTCTTAATGTATCAAATAATTACATCTTTTCTCCTTTTGAGTATCTAAATTATGATAGCTCTCGAAGCTATTTGCTTAATGCGTTTTTTGCTCGAATAAGATATTAGGTTGTCCGAAAAGTTTCTTTCGTTTCAAAAGGTAACAATAGACGAACAACAATTTCTGTTTTATATTATTTTATCGAATTATGATGATCCATTTCGTTATATTTCTACTATTATGTTCGTGTATGATTCAACAAACTAATATAAAACGAAAAACATTATGCGTCTATTATTTCGTTACGAAACGAAAGAAAATTTTCGGACAACCTAATAATTTTGAATATGGTTCTATCTGTTTTCAAACTGATAACTCGTTAAATTTCTTCTGTAACGTGCAGATTCTCTATGCACGGTAGTAATAAGCGAAAAATGTCTGTGAAAAGTATTTGCTCTCGTATGCATTGGTAAAGTCCCGACAAAAAGATCGTTTAGGAATATTCAGGAAGTCGCGTCTGGCAGACTACACATATTTCTCAGATATTAGAAATGTATTTTCCGTGATACCATTTCATCACGAGATTTTAACGAGTCGCAGCTCCATTACTATCTGTGGAAGCGTCTGCATATCGACGGATATTCTGTTTCTACTCCCCCTTTTCGGAACATAGTAACACCTGCGACGTCATCAGAATAACGCGCGATTTCTGCACTCTGCGAAAAGCTTTCCGGATAATACATGTAAAATCAAAGTTTTATTCGTTCGCATTATTCAAGAAATTCGACTGTTCGATCATTAAGAAATGTCTTTAGTTTGCTGACGTTATGAGCGATTCAGTTATTATATATTTTATTCCTATGTTATATTATCACGTTATATTATTTTGTATTACGCTATATTTTATTTTATCTTGCTTTATATTTTCACTGAATCATATTCTTCAAACATAGATATTCAATTTTTTTATTAAATTTTGTCACGTTGAAAAGGGCGATCTAACATGTTTATCCTTTAAACACGTGTACTAGGTAGGAAACAAACTATGCGAAGTTCATATCGTATTATATTTCTACCTTTAGCATAGAACTCGATTTAAAAAATGTCGACTCAACTTCTTCCAGAAAAATTGCTTATACGAAGGGAATATCTTTTACATAGGTAGGCACTATTTCTCTCTCAATTTTCTTACCTTTCAACTGAAACAGTATTTGGGTTTAAACGTTCGCGTCGAGTCTCAACCAAATTTTCTCGGAACCATTTAATCTCATTTTAATCTCATCTATAACTTCAAGATATTTTAACAACATCTTGACGCACGCTCTCGCGATGTACACAGGTATAAATTATTTTTGATCTAGCTGATTATTTTCGATTATTACTCATCTTTATGAATTCGATCTACGATACTTTATAAGAATACAAAGATACCCGCGTATCTTGTAAAAGCCACGTTATACGACGATCTGCATTTTGTTATTTATTTCCCATCGAGGTTTAATCGTTCTCAACGATAAACCTAGCGTTAGGTGGTTAAATCGGCTGCTGCTGAAAAACAACGCTAACGTCCGGTACCTCGAACACGGGATGAACTATTCGCCGCCTGCACAGGGGTCGAAGGTTGTTTAATTCGTCCCTGTCACGGTCTCGCTCGTTGGAGGTAGATTCTAATCCGCAATTTCAATCTCTCTTTCTCCGAGTCCCGAAAGAAGCGCGAGTGCAGGGCAGCCGGGGAACGAGAGAAGCACAGCAGGAAAGGCGTGCGCCAAGTACGAGAAGAGATGCGAGAGAAAGAGAAAGAGAAGGCGAGGTCGCACAAAAACCGAGGGATGCGAACCGTGAATCAACGGACGATTCACAGCGGGACTCATTCCGCTTTGCTTTTATTCCTGAGACTTGTGGATTGATGGTATCGCTCGCAGATGGAAATGCGTGTAATTTTTATAACACCCGCGCCTCGCGATCGTCTGCACCTCTGAAATTCTAAAGGGTTTCCGCCGCGAACGACGCGGCCCTATCCGACGTCAGTTATGCCTCGTCAATTTTCATACGTCGTTCAACGTGCTGACCTTTGGCCGCTTTTGTGTCGACCAAATGACGATTTCACAATCCGTGCACCTGTAGCGGGTGCACGAGAAATAATGAGCATTGTTTTGAAAATTAAACGCGTGTCTTCTATAGCCGGCGATTTTCGGGGGAATTCCGAGCGTAAAACGAAAAAATGGATGATTTTGCGAAGGGAAAGTATTGGATGTATTGGTGAATATATATTTTACGCAACGGTGTGACTGTCGTAGGTTCGTAAGAAAGAGCTGTGTTGATTGAAAGAGTTTGTTGCTGGGACTGTTCTCTCTTCAACATCCAATCGTTTATCAACACTTCTTTGATATTAACTAACGTTACTTCGAAGAGAGGTTCCATACTAGGAAATAATCTCAGACACGTTTCTTGAAATATGGTTTCTATTCTTAATTTTCGGGGCTGTTTATACTCATTCAACGTGAATATCAGCACGTAAAAAGAAATACGCGTGGAATAGTTGTTAAATAGATGGTACATTTATACCGTGTGAGTGAGAGTGTATGTGAGCGTCGAAGGACGTCCAGGTCTCAGTTGAGACAGAAGCGATTAAAAGCGGTTAGAAGTTATTAAAAGCAGTTAGAAGCGATTAGAAGCGATCAGAAGAAAACGGACAACCAAGCGAGTAGGTTATCGAGTCCTTCAGAGCTGAATAATTTGTAAATAAATGTTGAACTATTTGTTTTTCCAAATCCTGTCTATACTGTAACAATAGTTTTCCGACAACGACGTCGTACACGAGTTTCATTAAAATCGGCGATTTACGCTCGAAAATGTTGCTTTGTTAGATCTTTCGCAGATTTTGTTCGAATTGTATTTCAGCTGTATTAATGGAGAAAACCTATATTTGTATTTAGAACGAGTATAAGGAAGCACCTGGTTTTCATTTACTAAACTACGTTGCTTGTCATATACGTTACAGTGACAGGGACGCAGAAAGTTTTTAAACACCTATGGTCGTCGGAATGTGGTCGTAACGCGAGTAACAATAAACCTGTCATACGTCGTTTTACAATTTTTGCCACAGTGACAAAAAAGAGTGCAACGCACTGCCGTGATTGCTACGTCAAAAAATATTTCATTTCGTCGATCAATTTCGTTATTAAAAATTGCTGTTGTTGCTACATCGATGTAGTCTTTATCTTTATCGAGCAAGTACAAGTTACTACAACCACATTAAATATCTTTCTCCTCTCGAAGATTGCTACCTTGTATCGTAGAATCTTCCTTAAAATATCTCGTCTCGTACATAACACGTATTTGTCCAAACGTGACACGAAAACAAGCCTAACTCGATTACTTAAAACCAAATAGCTTCAACAGAACAAACATACGTGCCTCATCGCCGATCGATCTTCCATCCTCTTTCCGCTCCTGCATACCTGTTGAAGATTTACTACAAATTACCAAACGATAACGCGCGTTCCCCACCCATGAAACACTTTTAATCGAGCAGCACGAATGCCAATTAAACCGAGCCACCCTCGTCCAGGTGGCAAACACCGGTCACCGGAAATATCAGCCACGCCTGTCCGCGTTCCCCGAACGACTCGCGTTAACCCTATACACGCCGAACCTATTCCTAGTAGGACTTATCGCGGAAAAATGATTTTTCGTTTCAATCGTGGCGCGTGGCAGCGATCGGAACGAGTGGTGAGAAATAAACGCCAGGTAACGAAGTTCCGTATTGATCAGTGGGGGGACGGAGTCACTGGCGAACCGGTTAAGCGGCTCGAAATCGGTTCGTTGATCGTCTGTCTCCGATCTCTTGCGAAATCATTTATACACACCGGAATCAGCCGATTTTATCGACCACCGGTAGGCGAGTGTCACTTGTGCCATTCCTGTTGGATCTTTCGCTCCCCCTATTCCGCCTTTCAACCCCGTTGCCTGCACCTCTACAACCCCTTTTCTCTCTCTCTCTCTCTCTCTCCCTCCCTCTCTGCCTCTCAGCCCGTCCCACGCTCGGTCAATACGACAAATCCGCCGGCAATAAAACACCGACTCGCGCGTTCTCGTTCCTCTTTTTTGGCATTTTTCTCCCCCCTCGCCCTCTTCCCTTTGTCTCTGTTCCTCTTTTTTAACCTCTCCCCCTCCCTCTGTCCAGCTACGACCAACAGCGCCCAACTGCCACCCAACCTACTCACCCCCATATCCCCTCCCACTCTTTCCACTCTTCGTCCCACTCTCTTTCGTTCCACTCGGTCTCTTTTTCTCCTCTTTCGAAACCTCGGCGTTTGCACGTATCCCAGAGCCACCCCGTATGGATCGAGACCGGTGGCCCAACAGCGAATAATAAATTATCGTCGCCCGGCAGCGCGTGTGCATCCGAATTTTCCGCAGCCCTCCTCTTCGCCCCTTTTTTTCCACCGTTTCTCCCCTTTTCTCCTCTACCTGTATATATTTATATATTTCTCTGTTTCTCTGATTGGCTTCGTAGAAAATACAGCGGCGGTTAATTCGAGCGAAATAAATAAAAAAGGAAAAAAAGACATTTCGAAATGGTTGAGAAGGGAAGAGGGCCGTGTGTAGGGCAGTGTCGATTGAATTCAGGTCGACGCGAAACGTCCGCATTTTTTCAGTGAAACGCACCCACGTATTCGTTACTTTTTTTTTTTTTTTTTTGTAATTCGTTTGTTTCATTTTGTACAGCTGTATCGCATTGCAACGAGCTGCGATAAGAATTTCGATGTAGTTGTAGTAATACAGCGATACGTATAGTTATACATAAGGTGAAATTTTCTTACACGTAGGAACGCCACATGTTTTTCGACGTTTATCGCCTTGGAACCGGTACCGGTGATATTTTATTATATCGATAAGAATTTGTATTTATTTTTATTTCCGTTGGTCGCGTGTGACAGCCAACGCGTTAACTCCTACTCGAAGAGATCGTTGCAACGTATTAACACACGCGTGACGGATTGCGTGCCTGGATATAAATATTCTTATCGTTCGATCGTGGATGTTACTGGCTTCGGCTATGACAATTTTGAAACTTACGAGTTGGCTATATTACAGTTAGTTTTATGTCGTGGTTAGCATTTTTACAGTGTGACATTTTGTACAGCGGTCGTTACACATGTTACTTTTTGATTACGCTTCGATGCATGGTATCGCTATTTGTTAAAATGTCTATATTTCCTAACATAATGGACCCGCGATACCGTATACTATGTTTGAACAAACGTATTACCAAGATATAAAGTATCTATATACAAGCGAATAAATAGCATTGTTCCAAAGATAAATGACTCTTTGTTTTATTATTTTATCGTCTCTGTAACCTCGTTGTCTTACAATGAGCGTTACTCGTAATTGTTGTTTCCTTGTACGAGTATACAGAGTGGTCCACGATTCATTCAAGAATAACGATATCGCGTAGGTTCGTTTTTGAGAAAATTGAGTTTGAAAATTTTGCAAAGTATAGATGTAAATTTGCTTAATTCGCAGCTCGACGGGAGCAGATAATCGATAAAAAACGATGCTTGGTTTGCATGTAAAAGTAAATCGAAAATGTAGAATACAATCTTTCCGTAGCACGTTTCGTTTCGGAGAAGATCAAATTTGAAAATTGGCCCGGGTACACGTGCACCGAGCTAATTCTTAGCTAACATAGTCAAATTCTATTTCCTCGAAAACGGGAGCGACGAAACTTTATTCTTCGTTTGCAACGTATTTCCGAGTGTAGGATAACATTCTGTCAATTATCTATTCCTGTCTAGTTTCGATTTGGCCAAAAAATCAAGCCTCGATCTTAAGATATTAATAACTGCGTAATCAACGATTCCAAGTAAAGGTGCACTTTCCCTGTTCGAAACAAGAACGTTAATCGTGAAACACCTCGTTAAGCTTAATGAAGATTCTTCGAAAGCGCGAATTGGGTAGAGAAACAGGAGACACAAAGGTCTAGATGTCTTGGAAATTAGTTTATCGTCGTTGACAGAACAAGATGGAATTCTTGAATAGTCGTGCAGCTCGTTTATTCGGCTGCGAACAAGGGTTCCTAACCTTCTTGACGGTTGTACACTCGCTACCGAAGGAATTCTGTTACGCGATTCTCGTGTTACACACTGCCTTTACAATGCACGTTACTCGTGTTGCTTTCCACGTCAACTATAATTACTACGAGGTTAAGTCGTCGTAAGTGTATAACGTTCCGAGAAAGAATACACCATTTGCGAATTTATCCTGTGATAAATGTTTCTCCAGGGTATTATGGTTTCCCTTTTGAAATAAATGTCACGATTCTTGGTACCGCGTATCAGTCGCGCGTTACACGTCGTTTGTACGCCCTCTCGTCTCGCTTAATCTCTTAATTTTACGATTTTGGATCGTCGATCGAATATCGCTGTAACGCTCGTCAAGCATCGCCAATTGCGCTCAAACTTCTTACGGAGCTCGTGCGTGGTAATTCGTATCGACCGATCCCTTTAACGAGCCGATCGTACGACGAAAATATACGAGCGAAAGTCAAAGCAGAACCTTTTTCTGTACTTCGTGGGGATCTCGAGCCAAACACGTAATATCCGCTCTGTCGTTTAATGACGTTACCTGCGTCATTAAAGCCGACCCACCGGGAGATCGGTGGGTGATCGGTGATGGCGCCTCCTTCGATACGAAACGACCGCCAATTCGGATCCGGCGGGCACAGTGTGCGCCTAATTGGTCAGATTTGTAATCGGCTACGGTGAGCGTCAGGTCGATTCCGGTTTGGCACTACGAGGCTTCTCGTGATAGGGGCGAAACACGACCGCGAACGTCTGACGAAGATGGAGGTAACGCGCGTTCGACCGGATAAAATAGGACGAATATAGAAACTGTGCGCTTTTTAGACGGTACAGGTAAAACGACGGAGACAGATGGAGAGGGTGGAACTACGAAGGTGGAAGGGAAATGAAAGGTGAGAAAGAAAGAGGGGCAAGTGCATGTAGAAGGCGTTCCAGAAATAGATGGCCAAATGTTGGCCACAGCAACTTGACAAACACGAGCGTTAAAATATATCGTGAAACGTATTCGTGAAGTGGATTCGACCGGCAAGGGTTTGTTTATTCGGTAGTAATTAAAATTTTTGTTCAAATAAATGCAATTCGTGTAAACGAACGTTCTATCGCGTATAGAGTAGCTCACGATGGTGTTTGAACGTTTGCCGCAAAAATATGTTACACGAAACGTTTCGAATTTCATTAGTACTGCAACGGGACTCGATTATCGTGATTACGTCGGTAAAATTTTTAAACAAATTTGAAAATATACATGGAAGTTATAAGATATTTATTGCAAATATATATTCAGCAGAGATCACTGAAGTATCTGAGCAATCAATTGTCCCTTGTATCAATAAGTTAGATCTTTGATGTTTATCGTACTCGATTATTTGAAGCAACTACTCGTGCCGTTTACTAATCTTTTATTAGATGTCGGTATCAAATTATAGCAACACAGTGCTGACAGTCGTGTCTTATTATAGTGGCAATGAAATTTCAAAATGTTTTTTTTATAATTGACATGAAATATTTTTACGTACTTTAGGGTAGGTGTCCAAATACTTTCATCATATTTTTATTACCTTCTTTCATTATTCTTCATTATTAGTAAATTATTGTATAAAATATTCGAGTTTGATCACGTATTTCTGAAACACCCTGTATAGCGGAGTTTCGACGAGAAATAAACGGAGAGTGAGAGAGAGAGAGAGGAAGAGTGGAAACATAGGAGGGTTGGAGAGCGAGAGGAGACATGGCCGTGTGGCACAGATGTGTTTGAAACATGCTACCACTACCAGGCCTACCCCAAATTTATACTCGCACCCTCCGACCCCGACCGCCCACACGGTCATCCCCTATTTCACACACACTGGCGCGCATTTCCTAAACCGCGCTAATTTAATTGCTCCTCGTCATCGATGGCCATTAACCGAAATAGAATTGTCGACGATATCGTTGCCCGTACAAGACGCAATTTCTGTAAATCCAACGCCTTGATGGAAACTTCAACTGCTGGACGTCTAAGGGTTACATCGAAGGATCTTGTCATGTGCGTTCGTTTGACAGATTGGGTTTGAAACTTTGGATAGGAATAGATGGAACCAGATAGTTACGGGCGTGAAACACTCATGGAATGTACATAGGTGTTCGTAATGAGAAGCTCCAGGTACTATGAAGACGTCTTACAGACATCTTAAAGACATTTGCTGTTCTGTACGTTGTGTACACTCTGGAAGGATATCCGTGAAATCTGAATTACTTAGACTAATTTGACAAAGAAACTATCTTCGTATAGATCGAATTAATTTTTAGCTGTTAATAGTTTACGATAAATTAAAATGAAAAAATATTCAATGCTGTCGTAAAAAAAGATGTTAGAACTTTTTCTAATTTTCATTTAATTGTCACGCGTTTTAAAAAACTTTTCACTATCTTAATTGTACTAATAATAATATAAATTCTCGTACAAGTAGACGAATATATAATCCGCAACAAGCAATTCGTAATAAAATACGTAGCCGTTTTGATCGATCAAATAAATTCGAACTGAAATTTGCGTTCGATTTCGATGGGTGTCGCGTTTAATGTGAAAATAGAGATAAGTGGAAGCGTTAGAGCGTTACAGGGATGAAACGATACCGTTTCCGGTTTTGCCAGTCGGTCGGTTACCGCGGCGGTGTCATAAATTGGTGTCAGTCGATTGCACGGTTGCGAGGCCATCAGCGTCCAATAAATTTATGCGACAATTGATGCTGCCTGGACGTCTACGGTGAAGAGCCTTCACTTGAAATCTAATTGGTCGCGCGCGGCCGAACGCACATCGAATATGCCGTTAATTGAAACAGAGTAGCGAAAACGTCGTAACGTCCGTGCAAGACAGACTGAAATTCATCGTCTTGCCGTATACTTCCCTCGTGTTTCTTTTTTGATCAAATTATTACGAAATATTGATATTTATAAAAATGTCGCGTGTCCTGGTGTAAATGTATTATTTTGAATTCTTTGATGATGGATTTCATATTTCGTACGAACTATACGTTTGTCAGCTGTCACGGTGGGACAAAACGAACAGTGACAAAAAAAAAAAAAAAAAAGAGAAAAAAAAATGTTTAATTCTGCTTCCGTTTTAAATATTTTTGAAGTATTATATTACACGCATATGAAACAATTTCTCAAAATTACAGATTCGAATTTGTGAAACTTTAACAATTCTAGAAAATGTAATATGATAATATACTGAAATCTGTTTCAGGTCTAATGGTATTGCGATAAATAAAATTACGTATCCCATAGTAATAAGATTCGTTTAATCCGGGTTTTTTTAAAACGATGTATTCATTAAACAAAACATCTGTTACATATATTATTTCGTAATGCAACGTTTGATCAATGAAATACGCGACGCGAGAATAATTTCATGAATAAATTGACGTAAACCGAAAGTATGGCGTAATTTACGTATTTTCGCGATTGTTTTTGGGTTTAGCAAAAGCAATATCGCTTCGATATAAACCATGCTTCTTTCTTTACGGAAGCGTAATGACGAATCGCTACCTTTACTGCGAACTGGCTGAAACGCCATAAATGGGCAGCGAGATGAAAGAGGAATTCCTCGTTCCTGGAAAAAGTTGCCTCTTGGAGCAGGAAGGATTTCTCGAACGATTCGTTCGCTTATCGATTCAATACCTAGCAGGATACTTGATCGAAAAGAGATCAATGCGCTTTCTAAAGGCAATTAGGATGTCGAACAGAACGTTCCAACAACAAAGTACACAGATTCTTCTCCTCTTACTTCTCATTCGATGCTATACAAACTTCGTATTTTTTCACGAGTAATTCGCGGATTCTCGTGCGATTAAAATTGTTTACCTTTCGTTAAATTTTATGCGTAGGTGATCGGACAGAAGAAAGTTTGAAACTTAAATCGGAAGGAATATGATAATTTTACGAAACAAAATTGTAATAAATACTATGTATATCCCAGAGTATACATTAGTAACATATTACTAACATGCTAAACGGTGTTGGTAAAAAAGATAATTTAATTTCTACTACAAACGATACATCGATTTGAAAAGCTATACATACGCGAGTAACCAGCCTTGCAAACGATATGATCTCTGCTCCATAGGATATTCAGTTTACAAAATCTAGACATCGAAAAAATAAAATAATTTTTCGAACGAGAAATTCTCTTATCCGATGAAACTTCATCGTCGAGAGATTAACTGGAAAGCGCGTTTAGTAAGCCGGAAATCGTGTATTACTCTTATGGATCACGATCGTTGGAAGCGGTTTAAAAATTTCGCTTCGACACACCGGTGACTATACCAAAAAGAAACACCAAGAAGAATGTACTTACCAATTTGTCGGATTCGAGTCGGATGAAAGAACCGAGCCACCGTTTGAAACGAAGCAGAAAAGAAGAATAAAATATCATCTGGCTGGTTAGATAAAAAAAAGAAAACATGGAGGGACGAACCAAGAGAGCAAAAGGGGGTGGCATCCGCGCGAATAATTCGAAGACGGACGCTTGGTAATTATTCAAAGCAGATATCTGAAGGGTCCAATTAGCGTCGGATGCTTTTCGAGGCTTTCTTCGAGGGCACCTGCGAGTTCTGTAAATTGGCTGCATTAAAAACAACGCGGCGATAGAACGCGAACGTGGAAATCCGCGCCGCGAAGTCTCGAGTCTGCAGGTTCGTTTCATCGATCGCAATTATTCTTCGATAACCGAACGCCGTTCAATGAGAATCGTTGTCGACGATTATTATTTGATAATTAGGAGGTTCGTCGATGCATTGTTTTCAAGGAGTTTCGTATTCTCACAGTTTTGATAGATGCAATTGGATTTTATATATTTAGTTTGACGAGGTAGGTAACAACCGTAAAACCTCGATCCTCTGGAGACTCGCTGTCAAGCTGCGCCAATGTGACCATATATCTCGCAAAGATAAGACGTAATCGACAATCACGTGCCTCTCGATGGTCAGTTAATACAAACTTCATCGATCTCCCGATATATACCTGACATCGGTTTAATTCTACAAGAGCAAAACGTACAAAACTAATATATAACGATACCGATCCGTCGCGATTGCCAACGATAACTCGTATAGCGTTCCGCGTGAACGTATTTTACGTCATTGTCGATTCGCTGTAAACTCATATTTATTGCCACAGTTACGTGTATGTTTTAAACTTTCGCGTTGTATCGCAAACCGAGCGATATCGCGCGTTGCAAAATTGAATATCGATCCATTGGTTCGATAAACATTAGAATCGAAACATAGTTCATGGGAATAGAAGATAAATACCGGTAGTTGTCGCGATAATAGTAATTAAGCAAGCTGTAATGGCAAGGAGGTAACGGGTAGGATCGTCACGCGAATATCCTGTTTCGAATTGCGCGGTCGTCGATGCTTTTGTAGAACGCTTGCATCGTGTAACTTACACGAACGGATTATTAATGGGAACAATTACGGTCAGCCACGGTACGATTGTTATAGGAATTTCGTACTGTGTACGTCTTCTGACAGGAAGTTTCCTCAAGTTCGTATCTATCTAAATAGAATCCATTATCAACCATTATCGCGCACTTTCATTAAGTTGGTTCGTTGAAACGGGGATGTAGAAAATGAACTGGCAGCAATTCCATTAGGCAACGCTAACGAAAAATTAAAAACGTTATGTCCTATACAGCTTGTTTTTTAACATTTAATTAAGATGTTCAGCATTTTTACGTTTCCATCTTCTTCTTGTTTTAATAAATAAACAGATATTTCACGATTTACTACTTTACTATATTTACTGCTTTACAACTTTAATTAACAACGTCGTTAATGATTCTTTCGTATTTTCTTCCGATTTAAGATACCTTTTACCGATAGACAAGCACACGATCAAGTAGAAGATGACTCGAGGTTTTTGGGATCAGCGTGGTTGTTGCATGTGAACGTAATAAATAAAATTTAGACGTTAAACTGATCGACGTACGTGCACGTAGTATCTTCGACATACGATCGAACTAAGCAACGTAAACTTATCGGTGAATGTGAAATTCTTGAGAGTCTACATAGATTACATCATTTTATGGAAAGAAAATAATATGGAAACTGGATTACGTATTAAATGATCGGGCAGAATAACAAATTATGTTTAGAATAAGCGAAAGTTAAAATAGAAAGTTGATCGTTTAATGAATCTTCTTGTATCTCTTTTACATTTCATATTCATTCGATTTAATTTCCGTTAGAGCAATTCATCTACCGTTTATCGTTGGTTTCTTGTTAGATTTTCCCTCTTTCCTATTTCATCAGTTTGCTTCGTTTCAATTTATTCTGTTCTCCGTTCCATTTCTATTGTTTTTATTTCGGATTGTAACCTCGTATCTGCCGCGGCCACGCTGCTTTACGTGTATTCCATCGCTTCGACAAACAGGTCGCTAAATAAATAAACAAATACTGATATCCGGTAATTTCTTGAATATTACATTACAAAATTCTGTATTATGGAAATCACGGCAACTTGTTAACATTATTTATCGCATTATTCATCAGGCCGCGTTATTAATCTTTTATACAGGATATCGGCTTATCGTCAGCGAACTTCAACAAATTCGATCGATCCGTCTACAATATTCTAGAAATATCGAAATCACTCGAAACGTTCGTCGCGATTAATGGCACAACGTTTCATAGATTCATCAAATAGACCTTTAAGAACGTGCTCGGATTTTTGAAAAAAAAAAAAAAAAAAAAGAAAAAAGAAATCTGTGCGTTTGTCGATTCAATATTTTCATTGCGTTACTTCAAATTATAAAAGACACGTTGTCGTGTCTACGAAGCTGATATTTCAATTTTAAAGTAACGTACCGTTTTACATTTTCATCGATATGTAACGCAAAAAGTAGCCAAGAACACTGTGACAGCTGATAAAGCAAATTTTTTTAATGATAATGCGTGGACTATATTTCAATGGTTTTAAGAAATTCAAGACACGCAAACGTTAAGAATAAATTGGCGAATCAAAATAATCGGAATCGTCGATATTAACAGAGCGTACCGTAATGCGCAAAGAAAATTTAACTCGCGCGTCTGAAATATTTCTTTTTATAAATTTTACCAGGTACTCGTTAGATACGTAACATCGAGTTTCGATATATCGAATAACCGATATATATCATAAATATGTGTATTAAAACCCATTTACAAATTAACTATATCATCGTAAACAATATTTTCCCGGCGATTGTTGTCCGAATATTTGTTAAGAAGAAAGATAGATACGTTCCATTCACAGAAGCAGGCAAAGTACAAAATTGAAAGCAGAGAGTCCCTCTTTGCCGTTACTAAATAAGAAACAACAAGTAATTTCAGACAACTGTCTTTCAAATTCTCTCGGAAGAATAAAAGTTTCTGGGCAAGTAAAAGGGACGTAGAAATAAAAGTACGAAAGATATAAAAAGAGAAAATCATAAAAACTCTTTCTTTTATTTACATTTCTCGGCACGTTATACTTTTCTACGTCGAACAAAATTTCCTACCACGGCATCGAGAATGCTCAGGGCACGTAACCACGTAAGTGCCTTAATTGCCGCGTAACTTGATTACGTAAATTAATTAATGGGAGGATATCGGGCGGACCGCGAGAGTCTTTCGGCTGCCTCTCGTAAAACGTAACGAATTTCGCGAATGCTTGGCAAAACCTGGTCAAATTTTCGCCTGGCTTCGTACGCCTCTTCTTCGAAATTAAACGACAAAACTCGTTTTCTGGAGAAAGCTCGTTGAACAGCTTTGCGAACAAGGAAAGGAAGAAAGGGTGATGGAATGGTGAAAGAATAAAGGCAATTAACGAAACGAGTCTTGGTCTCTTCGTCGACGAAAATATCTTTCCAATCTCTTCTTATATCTTCTTCGTGTCTTTTCTCAGACGATATTCGTCTGGTTTCGCGCGTCGCAAGAATGATTTTGGCGAACGTAGGCAGAAGCCTATAACAAGAATGTTATACGAGCGAGGAATGACATTGAAAGATGCAAAGCGGCATGCAAAGAGTTTATCGTGGGCGTACATAATTTACATTATTGGACTTTCCATTCAATTTGAAGATCATGGAAGAGGAACGTGATAATTCTGTTTATTTCCTATCTTAATACTTTTTATATTTAATAACTTTTTCCTACTTTAATGCGACGTAATTGAGAAGGAAAATAACACGTTTGGTTGAAAGATGCGACTCTTTTAAACAAGTAGCTGAGAAGTTTAAACGAAATTTTGTGGTAGTCAAAGATAATCGTTATTGAAACAAACAATATCTTAATATTACAACGAGTAGTAGTATCGTTACAATTTTTGAGAAATCAAATAACGAAATAATTGTTCGGCGATTGATGACGCGTTGAACTTTTAAACTGCTTCTCTATAGAAGAAAATAAGAAACGCTTATTATGTTCTTCTTCCGTTTCGCGTATTCCTGCACCAACCACTTGCAAAAAACGCAAAAAACAAAAAAAAGGAAAGAAATGGAAGGTTACGAGGAGTTAGAAATTACTAATTAATTGAGAGTATTTTAAGTTAAATATTTCATATCTTCGATAATTTAGTAAGTTTTATGTAGACTCATTATTTTTCAAATTATCATTTATGGTAGGTTTCATAGCGAGTCGTTCTCTGCAAGAAGATTATTTTTTACATTGCAGGATGACGTGTTCCACCGTTGCTGTAACATTGCGTAATTCAGAAGGTAGAGGTCTTATTTCTCGAGGAAACAGAAGAGAGTAATTTTTAAATTTGAATTTATTTTCATACACGAGAATGCTATATTCTATAAGATGTTATCCTACGTCCACAATTACCTAGGTACTTAATTATACTTTGCGGCCTTACAATTAATACTTTTATTGTTATCGAGGAATTAATGTTTTTTATGAAACATATCGTCGCTAATAGACATCGTTTCGTGCAATACAAACTTTAACAAATTTGAACAAATTGCAAGATTATTTTTTACATTGCAGGATGACGTGTTCCACCGTTGCTGTAACATTGCGTAATTCAAAAGGTAGAGGTCTTATTTCTCGAGGAAACAGAAGAGAGTAATTTTTAAATTTGAATTTATTTTCATACACGAGACTGCTATATCCTATAAAATGTTATCCTACGTCCATAATTACGTAGGTAACGTAGGTGTAACGTAGGTGTAAAGTAGGTAGTTACGTAGGTGTTATCGAGAAATTATGTTTCTTTCGTGAAAAATATTGTCACTAACAGACATCGTTTTGTGCAATACAAACTTTAACAAATTTGATAAACACCTTACCATATAAATACGTCAATACTCTTTTCAATATTGTCGATAGATGCTATCTTACGATTCTAACGCTACCTACCACTTTTAATACCATTTTATAATTGATTCAGACTTTGAAATCGTATCATTTCGAAATATCTACTCTCTTCGTTCCCAATACTACCTTACAGTCTAATAAATCAAGATTAAAGATCCTCTCATCCATTCGAGGTCGCTCAGATACTCTGGAATGTATTTTAAAATACATTATGTAATGCAAAAGAAACAGTAATTTACAGTTACTCGCAAAAGAATATCAATAACCTCGAGAAGCAAAGAAAAGATCGCCCCGTCAACCAACTTCGCAAGCGAAATAACGAACCACTCGCTCGATCGAGTTTTTCCAATTTTTCTTTTTCAATTAATGAACTCTGCTCGCGAACGACGCATTTCGTACAAAGAGTAGCTTCGAGGGAAACATGTAACGAATGAAAGTCGTAATCAAAGATGGATTTCCGACGTTTCCCTGTGACACATCGTTACGAGGTTTGCTCCTCCTGATTATCCAGCGCCCTGTGCACCGTATCTTTTCCGTAGAGCGATGTTTGCCGAAAGAAGCCTCGGACCGACCGTGATATGAATTTTCGGGGCCATTGGTGCTTCGCGTAATTTTCCCATTTCGTCTCGCTCTACGCCGAATCTATTAGGTTGTCCGGGAAGTGTCTTTCTTTCGTAAACGTGTTTTTTACAACAATACAAACGTTCGTACAAACGTGAAACCAAGTCTGTGAAATGTCGCGGTGTTTATCTCAATAGAACAAAATGGATCGTACGTAATTCGACAAAATGATATAAAACAAAAAACATAGTGCTATTATTTCATCATAAAACGAAAGAAACTTTTCGGACAATCTACTACGAAACAAAAAATTAATTTAAGAATTGTAGAGGACTTGTAGAGGATTGTAATATAGAATAACGAGAACTTGCTGTTGCAAACCGTCAAATATATTTGAAATGATTAAATAAATTAATAGATATAAATAATGTCGAGAGACGCTCGTACGAACGTATTCGTTAAGACAGTGTATAATTGCTCGCTGATAACTCGTGAATATTGATCGATAACTCGTAGATACTCGGTATATACTCATTCGCTCGCGATCGCGTTCGTTTATTTATACTGGTCGGGGGAGAGTCGGAAAATTCAAATTCGTTTTTGTTCGATGGTTGCACGTAGCGGCGACATTGTTTTGCGCTGAGTTTATTTATTATTATGTCATGTAAGTCCTAACGATATTGATACTCCGAGGCAAAACAACAACACGATTTAATTTGTCCTCTAGCTCGTGTGCGGCTACAGATTTAGTTCCGTCCGGAAAAGTAAATAAAAATCACGAGCGAAGCTGTGCCGCCGTTTCGCGTATCGTAAATTCAAGAGCGATGTCGCGAAGTCTGGAAAATCGTGGACGACGTTAGCGGCGCGCAGGAATGGCCGCGTTTCGAATTCATAGCAGTCGTCGGTCGCCTGTTCTACGCGCTATCGCGATACTTTTCGAGTGGATCATTCCAACCATACCGTGTCCATGATATTTACGTCGTTACAATAACGTAACAGAGGAAATGTTATTGCCGCGAGCGGGAACGATAGTAAATCCATTGGTTCGGTGATACCGCGGTCTGGCCACGCCCGTTTTGCCGCGATTTTAATTTTCGCACGCCAGATGACCGTGGATTCATAAATCGAAAGGGGACTCACCGAATCGGGAATTTACAGCCGTTTGATTCACGCTACACGCGTGTGCCGTTGCGTGTGTGCAAAAGGATTTGTGCGATTTATTGTTTCGCAGATTCGGGACAGGGTACGAGGGGTTGGAAGAAGGAGAAAGGACACTATTTTGCCTGCCAATGAATCTTTATTTGTTCTTGGTCTCTTGGTAGTTGTGGGAATCTGTATTCACGAGTCGGATAGTCGTAGTGCTCAATTATGCATCTACTCGCGCGTTTTCAATCGTCGTCTATACGGTAACGCGTGATTTATCGCTTTAGAACTTTCTTGCACTTTTTTTTAGATGTTTGGTAGTCTCGCTTGAAAATTTGCAAATCTGTTTTCGTGTGTTTTCAAAGTGATATGTACCTGTTCGCGTGTATTATCGGATGAACATCGTGAGGTGTATTATATTTCGAGGATTGGAGAAGACGAGGGGAAGGTCGTGTAAAAGAAATAAAAGCTCGTTTTGTGTGTCAATGAATTTTTAATTGTTGCTGGTCGCACGTGGAAATCAAATATAAAAAAAGGTACAAAATATGCTGTACAATATTCTATCCCCCACGTCGTTACTTCTTTTTTTTTTTTTTTTTTTTTTTTTGAATCCTTTTCCTTCGTGAAACCGAATTATACGCGGATATACTCTATGAACGACGTAGGATCGAATTTACAATATCTACAATATTATTTGCTAAATATTTTGGTCGAAGAGTAGCCCGTACCCTCTCGTTCAGATATATTCCGTGAATTCAACGAAACGAATAGGGATATCGAATTCCTAATCGAAAGAAAACACGCGTTTAGCTCTGGGATTTTTGTATGCGGATGTTGGAGGTCGACGAAAGAGGTCCAAGGGTTTGCCGGAAGTGGATTGGCAATCTCGACCAGCTTGTATGTACAACCAAAAGCCCGATCTCGTTGCGTTACGAAGAAAGGGAACCTCGGAAGCGTGATCGTGGTCGCTGCTCTCGCTGTTGTCCTTTTCTTTCTTCTCTCTGTGTCTGCTTATATTCCGGAAGTCGCGGGAGATGGAAACGCGCGTTTCTTGTCGCGACGGTGCTGCTGTCGCGTTCTTCTTTTCATTCCTCCGCGATGGTCGTGTTCGCGTGAAGGGAACAAAGAGAGAGAGAAAGAGAGAGAGAAAGAGAGAGAGGGATAAAGAAAGAGGAATCAAAGATGGATGAACCACACAAGAGGGGTCAGGCTATTTCTTCGTGAACCGACAATCGGTGTGATTACAGCCAAGATGTGCACTGGTGGTGATCGGTGAGCAAAATTTCCTTCTAATTATTCGTGGTCCTCGGTTGTCCTTTACCACCAGCCTGAAAAGAATTTTTCGTGCGTTAATCGGGAAGGGACGACGGGACCTCTTCATCGGACGATGGCCCTGGTAACGGAGCTTTTGTTTACAAGCCCTCTTTGTCTCCTAGGAGCCAGAGATCGTTGTTTTTCCTCCGCTATTTTGTAACGCGAAGTAACCCCTTTAATCAAAAGCACGGAAGCAACAAGCCACGTGGAATTGTTCGTTACGTGGCGGCGTCGCGTCGTTTCGTTCCAATTACACGGCTTCGAAACTCTGTTTCCACGTTATTTCGTCAAACCGAGCCTCTTCCCGCCGATTAATCGCGATCGCGCCAAATCAAATGTTTATCATCGGACGTTACGCTACAAAATGGACCAATGTTTTTGCGATATATACGCGCGATATACAGAGATGGGGGCAGAAGGCTTTTTATCGGTTCCTATATCGAAGCTGCTACGTGAACAGCTTAATCGGTATTTAAACTGCACGCCATAAATTTAGATACATCGGGTCCGTTCATTTTTGATCGGGTATATTGGATTTCTCGGTCGCGGCTAACTAGTTTTGCGTTTCAGCGACGCTTCAACGTTTCCCACGAGCCCGATTAAAAAATTATTGACGCGCATTAAGGGCTATTTGTATCAACTCCACTGCGAGAATGTGTCGTTCGGATCGATGTCATTGTTGCTAGACTCTCGATGCAAACCTTTTAGAAAAGTCTTTTGATTGTACGTTAGCGTGAAAATATGTCACGCTGCGTGCGAACGCTATCGTTCGATGATAAATTCTGGTCGTATCTCTTTTAGAAATATTTTAAACGTATTATGTTTTATGGAGTTTCGTTATATAGTTTTTAACACTTTCCAGATTGGTTTTAAATTTAGATAGAAAAGAAAAGTTGGTCTTGTAGTAATTCGGACATATACAGACTCAATGGAATATATTAGAAAAATATTTAGAATATTTATATACTGATAATATAGAAAATCAGAATAAATGAACAATTAATCGTCATTGATTCGAAAGTATTCGTAGAATAATCTGCATTTTTGAATATACAAGTATTCCGTTCGTTAAATTTTCTAATTATTCTTGCATCTGGAATACTTTTCACACAAAATCGTTTTTGCAATTCAATATTTCTTCCTTTTTAACACCAGTATTTATTACCACTCACACGCGTACAGTATTCGCCAGCGAGTCCCAATAAAACCGTATAATTAATCACAACTTTAAAATCTATTATCCGCCGATAATTCTCTGCGTCGATTCAATCCAGGATCCATTCCATTTATCTTACCCAGCCTTGACAAATTAAATCGAGGATCAGTAACAACATTCCCCATAAACAAACAAGCAAATAAATCCCTCTGCCTTCGAATACCAGCTAAATCAGCTAATTAACGCGTTACCCCTTCAACGAACGTGTCAAACAAAGATCCACCCGCCCAAATTAATTTGCACGTCCCAAGAAATTTCGTTACACCATCCTAATTTCGAGAGTTGGAATTCAAGTTAAAGAGGAAGAAACAAGTTCATGGAAAATTTGTTAAAAATTCAAACGCTACCGATCGATGTTTTTAAATTAATATTTCGGGATTGATCAACTCTGCGGCAACAAATAGAAAGAAAGATAAAGAGAAAAAAAGAAAAAGGAGAAGCCACGGATAACAGAAAATTCATTGCTTATAGTTCCAAACACTTTCGATCTCTGTTCTTGCTTGGAAATTGATACTAAAACGAAGAAATAATAGAGAAAGAAACGGGATCTTGGAAGATTCCTAGTAACTTCTGAGTACTTTTGATCGCTGTTCTTCCAAAGTGGTACTAAAGTAAGGAATAAAAAAAGAGAAAACAGCGTAGAGGAAACGAGATTATGAGGAATTCATTATAGCTTCACCTTCGAGCCGATGCTCTTACTTCATAATGTTATAGGAGAAGAACAGAAGAAATAAACGAAGAACAGAAGAAATAAACGAAGAACAAGCTTGTAATTCGTAACAAGCCGAAAACGCTTTCGTTCGATATTCTCGCTTCAAAATTGACAAACTTATCGAAAGCAGGAAGAAAGAAGGAAAGAGAAGAGAAACGTTTCAAAATCGACGAACGTACCGAAGCAAAGAAGAGAGAAGACGAACGAAGAAAAAAGGAAAGAGGAGACGATAAAAAATTTGGAAAATCAAATTGTTTTCTTACCACCGCCGCCGCCACCGCTCCATCCGCCACCACCGCCACCGCCGCTCCATCCTCCTTTCCATCCACCGCCGCCGCCACCACCGTTCCATCCGCCACCACCGCCGCCGCTAGGCCATCCACCTCCACCGCCGCTCACAGTGATCACTTTGATGATTTTTCCACCGCCGCCACCACCGCCGCCGCCGCTCCATCCGCCACCACCACCGCCGCCGCTCCACCCTCCTTTCCATCCACCGCCGCCACCGCCGCCGCTCCATCCGCCACCACCACCGGACCAGCCGCTGCTTATGTAACCGGCTGCGAGACAAAACGGGAGCGTTCGTCAATTTTCTTGACTCGTTAACGTACACAAATTGCTACGCTGCCAGGCTCCTTCCTATTTATTACACTTTTCTTGATACACAGAGTAGACTGTTAAAAATTATCCTCCAGATTATGGTTCACTATAATCGAACGATTCCGCAAAGTATAGAACGATTCTCGATTGGCTTAATATTAATTTTTGAAATTACCGGCTGGTTACGTTTCCGAAGGATAACGGAGCAATGCTAAAGTTTAGGTTTTTGATTAGCATGGATTTCATTTTTACGATTCATCGTTAGTTCGTTACGATCGAGATCGTTTCTGGAAAATAATAGAAAATACTTTAGATTCGCGCTTTCGATCAAAATTCTTCTCATCTACGATCGAGCTTCGTTGAATTAAGTTTCCGTTCGAACTTCGGTTCGAGTTTCGGTGTTTTCTAGAAATAGAAATCGTCGAAGCGGCGATACAGTACGGTACTTTTACCCTCGAGTAGGCAACCCTTGAAGCAACACTGTTGATTGGTTTCGTGTTGTTCAAAACCGTGTTATACGAATTCACAGAAACGTAAATTTCCTCCAAGCGCGAACCTATAATTCTTTCTATCTGTTTAAAAAATTAGACTACGCTCGAATCGAATGATAAGAATCGTATAGTTAAAATATCGCGTTAGACGAGAATTTGAACCTCCGTACAATTATTTACAACGCAAAATCGTTTGAGAATGTTGCTCGCGGCGACGCGACGGCGACGTTACAAGATACACGGTCAATTTGATTGTTGGTAAGTCGATTAACGATGGAAGGCAAGCGATCGTGAAAATTGAGAGAGCGTGCGCGGCTTTTTGCCCGTCACTCGATTAACGTCTCCTCCCGAGGGTAAGAAAGCTCGTTCCGATCGCGGCATGTTTTTCGTCCTACGACTCATCCATCGTCCGTGCTCGTAATCGGAAGGAATCGCGATTTACTAGCCGTGATATATACCGCGATTTTTTAGTTTCGCTAGAATTTCTCAGTCACTTTAAATCCACGTTCACTGGGCTTAGCAGATACTACTCACCATAGGTGGTGGCTACGAGCGCCAAGAGGATCGTAATCGCGAACACCTGTAACGAAAAGATGTCGTGTAAATCGTATCCGAAGATCCGGCGAGAAGAAAGAGAAAGAAAGTACAGAAGAAAGAATAGAAAGAACACCGTGTACGAATGGAAACGCTTGCGAACGCGTCTTAGCACGTACCTTCATGTTGAGGTGTTTGATGCCCATCGTCGTGACCGGTGCCTCTTTTATAGCTCTTGCCTTTCTTCGCCGATCCCCGCCTTTCCGCCTCTCCCCGTTTAAGCAACGAAGTTCGTCTTCTGCTGTTCGTAACACCTAACTTTCGTGACCACCACCATCGCGACAAAAATCCCCTACCTGGCCTGGCGATCAAGCCAACATACACATCTCGCGAAACCCCCCTCTTCTTTGGGGTCTCTCCTCGTAACGTCGTAACCAACGTAACGAACCGCGCGCTGGTTAATCTGAACGAGCAATCGTGAATCTTTTCAGGAGGCCGCCATCGCGTCTGGGTTACAGGGTCGTGCGATCCTTTCTGCTTACTTCTTTATTTTCTACGAATACGTACGGTTGCGTATATTTGGCTCTGCGTCGGCTTCGTCCACGTATTGATATTTCATTGTTGGATGTACGTGCGTACGTATATTTCTATACACGATATACGAATGCCTCTATCTTCTCGATGCATACGAATGTCTCTTTGTGTTCGTTTTCGATGTTTCTATCGTCGCTGCGTAAATGTTTCTACAGTGGCTATAAAAGTTCTATAGCATTGTATTTGTCGCAACATTTAGTATCGACGTGCTAATTAACTAGATTCAGGTATATTATATCTCGCCTCATGTTCACCGATATTTTCATACGATCGATACTTGACACTATGAAAATGAAATTTAGAACCTGACAATGCGCGCTGCATTCAAGGGTAAGCGTATGTATATACATGTTTGTCGCTGTACGTTTGCTGCGTATGCGTACGGATGTTTCTGTATCAGTGTATGCGGATACGTGTATTTATCTCTAAGTACATTTCGTGTGAGTATGTGCGACTCGGTATACAAGGTACTCCTTCACTCTCTTCTCTCTTTTTTTCCTCTCTCGTGTGTTCGTGTACGCGTATTGTTGTCAAAATCGCAGATCGTGAGGAAATTCGTCGACCTCGTTGCCGCAGGAAATGCGATGATTCATTAGCAAGATAATCTCCGATGCTTATGGAATGTTTACCCGCGAGAGACGCCCGACATTAATTCTTCTTCTACTTTTTGTTCGTCGTTGTCGAACGAGGTCGACGCGGTGAATCTTCTTACAATAGATAGTCGTTAGAGCGAGGAAAAAGCAAAGGGAAGGAATCTTCGGAAGATCTGAGGATGCGGGAATTTGATGCAATTTCGTGGAAAATGTGTCTGGGAACCAGGAGACCAGGATCGCGAAACGGCATAACGCTTTTGCGTTTTATCGTTTTCGTAACGAATATCGCGTTTGCGATCCTGGAAACATGAGAACCGAGGTGGTGTGGTCAGCTGTATGTTTTATTAACTTTTATTAACCGTCGGTGAACAATCGTACAATTGTTAAATAGAAATGATTTCCGTTTTATTTCCGTTCTCTGTTTTATAATATAAGATTTAGAAACTACATTTCCCGTACTCCGAAGCGCTAGAAATATAGAACAGGTTTTAAAAAATTATTTATAAATTATATATGAATTACATTTAGAGAAGGAACTTTACCTGTTTTGTACCTGTTACCGTGTATTAATTCATCTTTAAATCGTTATTTTTTTTACATTTACTTAATGGTTACAAAAATCCTCGGTAGTTTGCGAGTAAATTAACAAGCTCTAAATATTAATCATCAACTTCCGTCCATTAGTTCGCTATTCAAAACAACCATTCACCATTCAACATAAATTCTACCACTTCGTCCGCGTATCACAGAAAAGTCTTCCTATTCAAGCCATTCAATCCACCATCAAGGAATTCGATTCGCTCGTAAACCATCTCGACTCTCGAGCAGAATTCTTTCGCTTGGCCTGTTATTTCTGGCGAAACGTAGCTGGGATCCGCCGAGTTGCACAATTTCCTTCTGTTATTCGATCTCGATCGTTGATTCAGTGTCCAGAAATTTCATTCTCCTCTCTGTCGTAAGAATTAACCTTGCTTCGCGTCGCGTTTCTTCTTCTTTCTGATTCTGCTTTTATCATTTACGACTCGTTTATCGCCCCTCTCGATTTTCATTATCCACAATGATATGATACAATGATCCACAACGATGCATCATTTTTACGACAAACCTATTTTGAATATCATCCATCTTAAATGGTCTACTGTAAGCGCGATATTTATCTGGTTTTAACTGCAAAATTTTACAATCGTACGACCTGGCTTTTTGGAGTGAAAACACTTTACAGCGTAAGACCACGTTATACCGGAAAGGATGTTAAAAATTGACGCTTGGATACAAGCGTGGATATTGGCTTGGCAACTAAGTGATTTTTTCAATACCACCTAATGACAAAATCCGCAATCGTTTAATTGTCAACCCAAAAATTTCCTAATTAAATGCTTCTTATTACGTTGCTATCAATCATTCATTCAGCTGCTTATTTACGATATCCATTCGCTGTTTCCGTTCGATATAATTTTATAGCGCGTCGAAAAAAATTTCGTTTCTGACAGATTTTCTCTACATTTATCCGACCATACGTTCGGTGAAATCCGCAATTAGAATCTACTCTGCGCAAACACGTGCTTTCGCTGGAACCAGGAGACCAGGATCGCGAAACGGTATAACGCTTTTGCGTTTTATCGTTTTCGTAACGAATATCGCGTTTGCAATCCTGGAAACATGAGAACCGAGGTGGTGTGATCAGCTGCATGTTTTATTTATTTATATATATTTTATTATTTCATTCCTCTGCATTATGATGTAATTGTTATGTCATTTCTATTTAACAATTGTACGGTGAACAATCGTACACCGCCGGAGTAAATATTACACAAAGTATTTCTTAAAAAGTAATAAATCTGCTCTTTTTGAGTATTCAGGACGTACATATGTACACACATGAGTCATCCGAAAGCAAGATTCATAGACTGTATTTTCTGAGAATTTCTAAACAATTAACTTTCCCCTTCAAGACCAAAGAATCAACGTCGATCGAGATAAATTGCAAATCTCGTTGCAAGGACAACAAGATGACCGTAATTGTCTTCAAATTGATTTCATGGTAAAATATGTAATTATATCCTATTACAGTGGTTATAAAATTTCATAGTTTTTCATACAACGCATACGAAGCGTCTATAAAAATCTTCTATAGTATCAAAGTGGTCAAATAGTTTCGCGAATCGCTGTACGTATATCCGAAGCTTTTAGAATGGTAAAGCACACATATCGTCGATATGATTTCATGAAACATTTTGCGGTAAGCAGATTATTAACTCGTAACGTATAAAAGCCTCCTTGAACCACTAAACTAATAGGAAAATTCTAAAACTTCCATTTTGCCAATTACAAACGGTCCGTCCTTGAATCCCAGCCAATTCCTCCCATCCGGCCAAGTACCCATCATATTGCCATACTCCGTCCCAAACTCATCTACATTTCAACCCATTACGCAAACTACACTTTTACCAGACCGGCGAAACGCAACAGCCAGTAGCGTCATTGTTACGAGATTCAACGCTGCTTCTTAATTGAGTAAATTCGCTGCAGCATCGTGATCATGCGAATATCCGGACACCAGCTACCATTTCACCGCTATGTTATTCATTGAATTCTAATCGCACAATCTAATCTAAGTTTGGCCAATTTCAATTGTTCCGCGGCGTTCACTTTCTAATTCTTTGGACAATTTGAAAAACTGTTTAGTCTTTTTTATATATCGTTTGTAATATATCGTAAGCAATTCTTCGTTCTGGTTTCAATCACGAGATACGTATATTAATAATTTAATATATTTTGGAATTGATCGTTAATTCACAGGTAGCTTTTAATTTTTTTTTTTTTTTAATGCATCGTTATGTCTATGTTCGAAATAGATCGTCATATAAATATTTCCAAAAACGAGAACGCGTCGATTTTGCGTTTATCGATCGTTTTCTCTCGAAAGAGATTCCCTGACATTCGTTTGTTCTCTATTATCTGCGCTTTGTCGGTGAGGATCGTTCATATCGTTATTCCATATCTGAATACAAATTGGTCGCTTGTTCAATTTCATTAATTTTTCTTTTTTAATTTCGTTTGATTTATGTCTACATATATACAGAAATATCCAACGTAAAACAGTCGTGTTATGATATTTAGATAATGAAACAAATCTTTATATTTGCGTTATAATTCTAATCGAGCTTCCGATATCTCGTTATACTAATTGGTGCGAGTATACTCGTAAACGATCAAATTAAAGAAACCTTCGTTCACATTTCGTTTGCCTGTGTTCATAAAAATATGAAATTGCATGAACGTAATTTAGTAATTGATATTCAGGATTATGTCAGTGTTTAGTGTGAAACACGCAAAAGGAAAGGAGGAAAGAAGGGAGGAAGAAAGAAGAATAATTTTATAAAAGGGCGAAATAACGAATCGCGAATTGGCCTGACCTAAACTACTCGCTTTTTCAGTCGAAAGTGTCCATTATCGTGGATTTCCTCGATCAATTGGGGTTTCGCGATGACGATGAGCCTTTCAACTTCGTAATACTAGCGTTTCGAGGATAAAATGGTACGATTCGAACCGATCATCGCCTCGCGGCTCGCTCCTCCGGACGAGAACCGATCTTATTCGTCGGGTTGCATCGTCGAGGCGCTTAATCGCTCTGGAAAACAATGGAAATCGACGATAATGGATCGTCGTTTTGGGGGTGGTTCGCATGATCGTTCGTTTCTGCTAATGCGTCCACGATCACGATACATCTCGCGCAGAACGATCGCATCGCGTGAAACTGTTCGCTTTCTCGAGATGGAATAAAGGTAAACGACGTCTCCCGAGACAGGGGCCGAGCCTTTCTGGCCTTTCACCGATTCTTCGGGCCGATCGACTTCTTCTTACGTTCAGACGGACCTCGAAAAATTACGTCAAGGTGGGATTTCCTATACAAAGAATAACGCGTTTCTGTTTTTTTTCTAACTGGTTTCCAACTATTGCGTTCATCTCAGCCGATGTGTTCTATAGCAAGCGTACATCACACCTTTGTTCGTACAAGTCTCACGATAAGAAAAAACGGGACGAAGGTATAAAGTAACTAAGAGTTATTAACACGTTGATGTATTAATGTGAACGTAATTAAGAATTGAAACAGAAATAGCGAAGAAAAGTGGCGATTCTGCGGCCTGTATTAATTCAATCGATATCTTGCAAAAAGGAAGAATTTCTACAACATCTTCAAAGAAAATTGAACAAAAATTTTAATCTTCTTTTACGTTTAATCTTCTTACAGTGTAATAAAATGACAAATAATTCGGAATAACCGTCTCGGAAGATAATTGTCGTTTTATTACATCGAATATTAACAATTGTTTGTTACGCGCGTGGTAACGCTCGAGACGTGGTCATTTGTGAAAAGATAAATTCGATCAGCGACTTATAAACGTCTAGAGTTCCGACGATACTTTCGAACAAATCCAACAAACTTCTTCTTTATCCTTATCCTTTTCAAGTTATAAATAAAAAGATAACGCGTGATTCTTATCTAAATAATAACTTAATTTATATCGATTTAGAATACCAAAGATTTTGGTAGTCATCGTGGAACATAGATGCTTCGAATTGCACAAAAGCACGTTTAGCGCTACGAAGCTCACAGAACCATGATCTTTCGGTCCCTTTGTTCTTCCTGGTAGGTCAGCCGCGACCACAATGACTCTTCTGTCTGTGGTCAGACGAAACAGAGGCTCGAACAGCTCATGCGAGGATTTGAATGATGCTCGTAGTATAGTCGCGTTACTGTGAATCGACCTATCGGATCTGATCGTGCTGCACTTCACCGGTGAAAGTTGCACTGTTGCGCGTTGAACAAAGATATACGGGATAAGAATTACTTGGCAGAGAGACCGGTCCGAGCATCCATTCGAGAATTATTGGTTCTGATCTTGCAGAAATTTTGACGATAATTTAGCTTTTACCTTCTTGCTTTACTTTTACTTTTATTCGCCGATGAAAGTATCGAAGAAGGTAAGGATCGATTTACGACGAGAATTCGAGGTTCGATTGCGTTGAACGTGTAAAATCGGTTCATCGTTGATTCAGCGATTGAACAGGTTAGACAGGATTTTTTTTATTTCATCTTGGATTAGACGTGATGCAGGAGCTTAAAAAGATTACGCGAATTGGGTGGTGAGGGGTAGACCGCCGGTAATTAATTCCATGAGTTAATTGGCGTAGAATGGGAAATCTAGTTAATTTGGAAAGGATAAGAGGCGTAGTTTTAGGAGTAGTTTGAGTCGTGCTTTAATTTATCCCGTCTTTTAGTTCTTTTTCCTACAAAATCCAGATTCTGTCTAATAAAAATACGTATGCTTGAATAATTTCTCATCTCCTTCCGTGTAGTAATAAATCTGTTTCGCTATGAAGAGATGTTGAATTATAAAGTTTGGAATTTAGTCGACAACTTTTACTCCGTGGGATTTTCATTTCTATATTAATTAATATATTTAAATAATCGATATTTCTATCCGCAACTTCCTATCATCTTTTTTGCATATTTGAAATTATTTCTATAGAGCGATTAGAGTATAAATCGGCAAATATTTGACAATCGTAAGTTCAACTAATTTATATAATAAAACGTTTTATTTCCGTTCTCTGTTTTATAATATAAGATTTAGAAACTACATTTCCCGTACTCCGAAGCGCTAGAAATATAGAACAGGTTTTAAAAAATTATTTATAAATTATATATGAATTACATTTAGAGAAGGAACTTTACCTGTTTTGTACCTGTTACCGTGTATTAATTCATCTTTAAATCGTTATTTTTTTTACATTTACTTAATGGTTACAAAAATCCTCGGTAGTTTGCGAGTAAATTAACAAGCTCTAAATATTAATCATCAACTTCCGTCCATTAGTTCGCTATTCAAAACAACCATTCACCATTCAACATAAATTCTACCACTTCGTCCGCGTATCACAGAAAAGTCTTCCTATTCAAGCCATTCAATCCACCATCAAGGAATTCGATTCGCTCGTAAACCATCTCGACTCTCGAGCAGAATTCTTTCGCTTGGCCTGTTTATTTTATTTCTGGCGAAACGTAGCTGGGATCCGCCGAGTTGCACAATTTCCTTCTGTTATTCGATCTCGATCGTTGATTCAGTGTCCAGAAATTTCATTCTCCTCTCTGTCGTAAGAATTAACCTTGCTTCGCATCGCGTTTCTTCTTCTTTCTGATTCTGCTTTTATCATTTACGACTCGTTCATCGTCCCTCTCGATTTTCATTATTCACAATGATGTGATACAATGATCCACAACGATGCATCATTTTTACGACAAACCTATTTTGAATATCATCCATCTTAAATGGTCTACTGTAAGCGCGATATTTATCTGGTTTTAACTGCAAAATTTTACAATCGTACGACCTGGCTTTTTGGAGTGAAAACACTTTACAGCGTAAGACCACGTTATACCGGAAGAGATGTCAAAAATTGACGCTTGGATACAAGCGTGGATATTGGCAACCAAGTGATTTTGTCGATACCACCTCATGACAAAATCCGCAATCGTTTAATTGTCAACCCAAAAATTTCTTAATTAAATGCTTCTTATTACGTTGCTATCAATCGTTCATTCAGCTGCGTATTTACGATATCCATTCGTTGTTTCCGTTCGATATAATTTTATAGCGCGTCGAAAAAAATTTCGTTTCTGACAGATTTCTCTACATTTATCCGACCATACGTTCGGTGAAATCCGCAATTAGAATCTACTCTGCGCAAACACGTGCTTTCTAATTGAGTCTTCCTTACAGTTGAAAATTAAGCGTCTCTTTGCAATTTAGTGGATTTACAGCGTTTCATGCGATTCGTAAATTCAGTTTTCGTCGCTCTTTGTATCATTTTCTGCAGAATTTTTGATAAAGAGACCAGGAAACGTGGAACACGCTTCGCTGTTTCGCAACATGTCCTACAGTTTTAGACACTCTACGGACATTGATGTATGGGACACGGACGAATCATACGGAAAGGGTTGATCCGATACAATAAAACTTCGCATGTCGTTGGTAAACGAGCTCGATACAAATTGTATCCTTTCGCGAACGTTTGCAATCTCCGCAGCATTATGCGAAGTGGTGAAAGTTCCGCTGTTGCAGACACCCAAGGTGTAATGGAGTAAGTATAGCGCAGGCTGGGCGCGGAAAACTAGCCAGAGGGCGGCTGGTTCAACGTTCAAAGCGAACTCAAAGCAACAATAGCTCGGCCTGTTTGCGTTTGTCGATCGATGCAATCGAATTCGACCGACCGATGCGGTACGATGGTTTGATCGTTTCGGCTTTTGGCTATTGCCGATATGTTAGCACGAGGATCGACCGAAGCAATCGAAACGATTTTCTTGCAGCTCTACGTAAATTGGGAATGAATTTTCTTCTTTTGTATCCTTTTTGTCCGTTCTGGTAAAAAGCGGATAATAAGATGCGATATTTGATCGAAGAGATCGATTATCGGTTTCAAATCGCCAAAAAAATGCAGAAATTTAAAGGAAAGCAAACTTAGTATATTCGGTCATCTCGAAAAACAATTTATCGCTAGCTTCGTCAAACTGTATTACGATAAATTATTTTGAATCAATAACGCATTCAGGATACTGTAGCGTTTCTATTTATCAAACCAGTTAACATTTCAAATTGCCAGAAGATTTCAGTACTCAATATTCTGGAACTAATTCCACGTATTTATAACATCACTTTGAAAGATCACTGCAACGCAGTGACCTAGGGTACTTCTACCATTTACGAAATTCGACGCAACGATGGCAACACGGATAATCGTAAATATACAGAAAATATAAAATATTATCGGCACATATACGTGAAACTCATATATACATACGTACAAGCATTCATCTATATCGGTGGTGAATTGCGAAATACGCGAGCATTCTCGATACCGAAAGAGCAAGGGAATCTCTCTCACCGCGAGATGCTTCCCCGGCACGTGACGTAATATTACGTGCCTCACGGTCAAGAGGTGAAAACTGGTCGGACCTGCTAGTGTTGGAGAGATTTTCTCGCTGAAAAACCCACGTATCGTCGAGTTTATAAGCCGTGAGCATCGACCGGTGTTCTTCGTTTTTTCGCTCTTCGACGTCTGCTTTTTCGTCTGTTCCTTCGAAGAGTTGTCCTTGCTCCTCTGCGTGCAATGGAAAGAGGAGAAAATAGCTGCGAGAGAACGAAGGCGAAAGTTTGACAAAGTACAAAACGCTGACATTGGAAACGACGGTTTACAAAGAGTTGCACTCTTGGAATTAGTTTAAGGGGAAACGAAAACTGTTGATTATACGTTTTACCAGAGCGGAATGTTTCAAATATCTTTCGAGATGTGTTGTTGGAAGAAGCTTTGAAAGCGGCTGTTTCGCAGAATAATAATCAAGGAAAATGCTTTGAAGGATAATTAGAGAGCTCTTTAACACCAGAACTAATCCACGCGTAATCTGTGTTTAAATACGTTACACGCGGCACATTGTGAATAAAGAGATGCGATAAATAACGCGCGATTAATCGGGTCTCTAATTTTAGAAATACGAAAAAAGTAGGTTTACAGGAAAATAACGTCCGTGGCATCGATCAAAGTACAAGGGAAAGGTAACAGCGCGAAAACTTGTCTTCTCTAAATATCCAAAACACTGGTGATAGTTTTATCAAAACCATTTCAAAAAGCCAGGCGAACATATATATGCCAGAACCTCTCGACAAAACACACCACGAAACAAGCATCTCCACGAGAAGCGTTAAATCTAAAACACGCGACACCACAGCAAATTGAGCTTTTTCTATGCAAAAAAACAAGTTGCTCGCGTCCTATGTACGTCGAAACAGAGGAAAACAAAAAACCCATCGTATATACGTGTACGTGAACTACGTTAAACTGATATCGCGAGATAAATTAAATCGATAAAAATATTAAAGAAATAAAAGTATCTATAAACCAATTAAAGTACAGTATTAATTAATAATTACGTCGTCGCGTAATATCGCATAGCTTCACAGTGTTCTTTAAAAACGAGAAGGAAGAAAAACACGTAAACCGTTCAACGAAGAGAAACTTGTCTACAGAATGTCGAGGCAAGAGTGTCGCTGGGACTCGATTGATTTATCGGTCTTATAGATCTATATCGTGGATGGTCGTGGTCGAGGCCACTAAGGAGTACATAGCGGTTGCTTTCTCGTCGTTGCTTGGTCGAGAGAGGAAAAATAGGGGACGATGTTCTGAAAATACAGGAAATCCGATGTTCTTGCAGTCGTTAAGGTTAATGGGTATCGAAGTAGCATCGGTGGAAAGCTAGAAAGAAAGAAATATATATTGGAGAGAGGGTACGGTCGCTTGGGTGGTGAAGCATGCCGGTAAAAGAGCGGACAAAGTGGTGGAAAACGGCGATAGTTGTCACGAGCATTGGCCATTCGGGGTTTGGCTTTTGTTATTTTCAAGCGAACGGTGAAATTAATCATTTATTATTGGCTTATAATTCCCGTTTAATTACTGTCCCGTTTCGTCGGTACGAGCAGCATGTGTTGTGTATTATTCGTTTAACATTGATCAAAACATTCGTTTAATTCGCCTCGACGATGTGGATAACAATTAACTTCGCATTAACGGCGTATTATTTGGCGAACGAGTTTGCCGCATCGCGCTACTCTCTCGTCAGATTTCGCGCCACCATTACCCTGATTAGAATGATTAATGCCCTGTTGAATTTTCCTCCTGTTTAAATCGTACCGTTAAACGCAATCGTAAATTTCCTCGGCTACGATTCCTCGCGCTTTCCGATTCAGATTAAGGAGATAGCTGAATGAAATCGTCAAGCGTAGCTACGTGAATGAGGCTCTGCTATTGGGTGTATGTAAAAGTAATGGCTGTTACATTTGTGTTAGTTAAGATCGGTGTAAGATTTTACAGAGATGGAAGAAATATTGGCCAAGTAATTGGAGTGATTTGAAATTAAATAGCCAGCGGTGAGAAGACGATCACAGGGAATAGATAAATTCAACGAACCAGAAGAAGATAGATGCATCGCGTACATTATCCGACGATATTTCATTTCGACCGGTCACCTGTTTGTCGCTATAGCATTTACGAAATATACAATTAATAGTATTTTAATTTCCTATTTAATCTACGACGGGAAATAACTATATCATGAAAACTCCTATATACTTTGAATATTTCATTTATCAAGTGCATTCGCATCTTTAAATTTCTCATAAAAATCCGCGACCTAAAGATCATCGTTAAGCTTGCGACTAGTAACGCTGCAACGAGATGTTTATACGACACGAAAGATGTTCCGTGGTTTAAGTACGAAAAAACGTTCTCTATTATGACGTTGTTTAACACGGCTATGTCATAAATAATAACGCCATGAGCATCTCCTTGCCTATATTCGAGGTTCAGAGATACATTGGAAAACTGCTGACAATAAATAGCGATGTCGACGTTGTATAGACAAGACAGGTAGTAGCTCTGTGTGAAGATTATTATTGTCAAAAAGAATTGGAGATAATACCGGCCCAGCAACCTTCTTGTACTTGTCACGATTTTCACACTCATTCCATTCGTACAGATATGTATACCTGGTGATTTATTTTTCACTGCCGCAGGCGAAAGACACGAACCTGCTACGAATGTTTTCCTGACAAGACCGCTAGCAAATCCCAGACGAAGCGCACTTTCCTGCTCTTATTACTCCTTCTTCCTACTTTCTCTTCTTTCGCTTCCGTCTCTATGCAACATTCAGAACATTATTCTTTTAACATTGTAACTTCAGATATTTTGTAATGTCGTACGATACAACACTTGGCAACATATCACCGTTAATATTACCGCAATATCCTAGGGCGACGTCGTTCCTAACAACGACGATATTCTTTGCTCTAAAATATTACGCAAACGAAAACGTACGATCGTGCAATAATATTAGGTTGTCCGAAAAGTTTCTTTCGTTTTATGACGAAATAATAGACGCGCAATGTTTTTTGGTTTATGTTATTTTGTCGAATTAAGTACGATCCTTTTTTTCTGTCGAGATAAACACCGCGACATTTCACAGACTTGGTTTCACGTTTCTATAAAGGTGCATTCTTGTAAAAAAACATGTTTGCGAAAGAAAGACACTTTTCGGACAACCTAATGGAAGAAAATATATTAAAAGTAAAGATCGACAGATGGTTTGTAAAAGATCCAAAATTAGCAAAATACTGAAATATTTTTAACCGATGTATCCGAGTAGTATTCAGCCTGGAAATAAGCAACTGGTTTGCGACTCGAAGCAAACAACTCGCAGTCCCTTGTTCTTTATCCGAGCAGTCGACAGAGTGAGAGATTCGAGAACAAGAAAGAGATCCACGAAAGCGAAAAGCCATAAAGTTTTATAGTCGAACAGTGACATCGTTTGGTAAACGATGAGTAGAATATGTACGATGCTTTCTCGTTTTAATATCAACGATCCTGACGTGATTGTACGCTGCTCGGCCAATCACTTTTTCATTTGCCGCCGTCTCCAGCCTCTCGCTCGTTCTCCGTGTCCTTTCTTGTCCGGTTCGAGAACAAAGTCAAGCTGAACAGCGTGTCTGACTCGTAATAAGTAATTTATTCGTAATATAATTTACTCGTAATAATAAGTAAATTATTTCGAGATAAGACCGTACTAGCTGTCGATTGCCAACGTATTACCAGTTCTGATGATCATACGCGGTAAGGCACGTCGAATTTACGCTAACGTTCCGGGTAACGCGGATTTCTTTGGAATTTTAGCTGCACGCCGTACATCTGCAGAGCATCGCATGAAAATTGCTCGCGCGTGGAAAACTCAAAAGCCTTATTCCCTTTCTCCTTAAGTTTTAACAGCAGAGTGCACTATGATGCATCATAGTGATCCGACCGCGATGAGGCAACTCGCTTGTCAGGCTTGCCAAAGATCCTGAAGTATATCTTTGTGAGAATCAGCTTGAAATTCTCTTTTTATTAGGTTGTCCGAAATGTTTCTTTCGTTTTATAAAGAAATAATAGACGTACAATGTTTTTTGTTTTATATACGAATATAAGAGTAGAAATAGAATGAAATGGATCACACCTAATTCAATAAAACGATATAAAATAGAAGTTGTTCATCTATTATCACCTTATGAAACGAAAAAAACTTTTTCGACAGCCTAATACTTCTCTAACCTTTGTCTCCTTAAAATGAAATAACTCGATGTCTATCGGAACTGGACACATCGTAAGAATGAGTTTGTAGGTGAAGATGCGTGCGTTTGGAAATTGAAAGTGATTTCGACGGCGAATAATCGTATGACGCGAGAGTATAATGCTAGTTTTACACGCACGCTCAACGGAAATGAGAAAAAGAGTGACAATCTGAAAATGAGTGGAAGCCTTGACGTTAGGCACGCGACGTGACTAATTGCCGGTCGTTAAGGTATCAAACAAGTATTAATGAGTGGAAGTCACGCAGCTACTAAACGATAGTGTAATTGCTTGTTTGAAATAGTAGTGTATGGCTGTGTGAGAAGATGATATCAGAGGATAGGTAGCTTGTGTTTTATTACTATTAGAAGTGCCAACATTTTGTTTACCTTCGGATGAAAGAACATGATGAAGAACGACACGATAACGACTTATTTCTTCGAGCAACTTTCTCGAGAATACCAAGATGGAACGTTTTTTTTTTTTAGATAACGCGAAGAAGAAACACTGTTATATCAGGCAACTAGCAAACTATACTGTAACGATAGTTATATCAACTGATTAGCAATTTGTTAATTTACATTGATTAATATCCATATGATAAGATTCTCTGGTATCCTGTATCGTATACGCTCATTGAAAAATCGAGATTTACGTAAAATTCTCTCTCTGATGTTAGCAATTGTGATTATAAATGCTTAAATCATTCCTGTTTTGCCAATGCATTAAACTGCCAATGCAGTATAGACGTATACTTGTAAATCAAAAATACTTTTACCATTTTCTCTTTCGAATCTAAAATTTTGATTTAAACGTAGAATATAAAATTTAGGATACTGCGAAATATCTTATTAATTTTTAATGACTTACACCGAGTGCCATAAGAATCGGAGATCGTCGATCAAGTGACGTTGTTTATAAAGACGAAAAGAAAATGACTCTGTATATTTGCGAATAATTGATAGTTCAGCTTAATAAATTAAAGGAATAACTTCAAATTCTTGATTCTAGCTCAGGTACATTTCAAAAGTAAGTAAATTACATTCCAAAAGCTTTGCATATTCCTTTACTTGGAAATTGGTACATCTGTTTACATAAACATGAAACTCATAAAATTTATACCCGGACATCCTAAAAGGGAAGTCTCGAATGTAAGTCGCTTTAAGAGCATCACAATGAAGATTCCTCCTTGCTTCTTCGTTTTTTCTTTTTTATCGTATCAATAAAATTAAAACGTGCCTACTTGGAAACAAGATTTTTACTCCACCACGAAGTACCGTAAATTACTTTCTTAATTCTAGTTTCACCGAGTATTTTTAATATTTTACGCTTTACCTTCCACTTTATACACATTATGCTCACAAATGTGTACATACCAAAGAAACAATTTCGAAAATATAGGTAAAATTTGTCGGATAGATATTCAATATATTTTCAATACGACTCTCGATGTTGTATCAAATGCTTATTTAACGCTTTTACGAAAATTTCTTAATAGATCGACACGATCATAATAAAGTTTTAAAGTTACATATATAACACACACGATATATCCATAAAAATTTTCTATTCCAACTGACTTGAGTCTAACTTTGTGAATATAATCGTTTGTATATTTCCAATACATCGTAGCATTATCAAATGTTTTCCACGCTTTTCTTTTCACCCGATCAGTCGTTAACAGATTCGAAGTACGATTGGTCGCGTAACGAAGGGTTTGACGAATAAAAGATTCGCGGAGGATGATTAAGACGTAATTAATAGTCGACAGAGGAATGATATTGAAGAGGATCGTATCTAGCCAGCGGGTCTTCCTGCCGCGATGATTATTAGGTTATCACGGAGAAAATCACGAATGCCGCTACTTGCGTCTCGTTACGAGAACTTAAGCGCTTCGATATGGACGGTAATGAACGGCATTGTTTACCGGCCGATGCCTCGCCGTACGTTTTCATCTCTTCTCTTCCACGGATACGCCGTTAATTATTAAGCGCGTACTCCATCGTCGTTCATTATGCGCCCTGCGATCCTTAATATCGCCCTATACAGTCCGATTTATCGACGACCCTCGTCAATAAAAATCCCTATGGTCTTTGACTCGCGTTCCTTCTTCGATCTCGTCCGAGTGGCTCGACCTGCACGCCGCTGAATCGGCCGAGGCAGTGAAAACACCAGAAAGCGAAATGATGCGAACGTTTATTTCATACGAAGATTATAAACGTGGAAGAAATCGAGTAGTTCGTGGAATCGATCGCGCGGATGATAAAAGAGATTTCTTTTTTAAATACAAAGTATAATACGTTTGATTTGTATTAATACGTTTGATCGATATTCCCGTGATAAGTTAATTACTTATGGATTTTTATGCATTTATTAATTGTGAATATACAAGATGGGGCGTAAATGCAAAAATACGTGAAATATTAAAAGTAGAATATACATTGCTACAGTTAATAATAGATAAAACGTTCGTTCAAGCTTCGGTTTATCCGTTGTTGGAGATTAATTGGAAAGTAGAAGTTGCTATGTGATTTATCTCGATAGATAAAACATAGCACGCTTAAAAAGAGATTCCAAAATTCAGACGACGAGATCGTTAAGTAGGCCGACCACTTTTTACCGCTTCGAAGAAAGGAAATCGCTTTGACATATTTTTACACAGAATTTAACAACGTCTTTCGCAAAACTGGCAATAACATTAGAAAATTGAAGATCGAACTGTAGAAAATTTAATTATTTTGGTTTATTCGTATCGCGCTGCTCGTTAAGCGTCGATGAAAAGAACACGAAATAATTAGAGCAGAATTTATTCGCGTACAGTTACAACGATAATTTTCAAATGATATGGGTCGAAACGCTGTCCCATACTATTTGCGAATAGTCGAGGCTAACGTTGAGCCAGCTCGATGCGAATGCGTGGAATTATTTAACGAAATAACTCGGTGCTCGCGCGGATCCTCGCAATAATGATGCCTACAGTCGCAAAGTGACTCGACGGAATGAGATTGCAGGCAAGGTGCCTGTCACGTTTAGGATGCAACGCGCATAATCGCTAGACCAAGTATTATACATATGTACATGTACGTATACATCGATCCGCGACCATCACCAACGAGTCACAATTGGATAAACGAAAGTCTAATTAAATTCGAATGATTTCGTTGTGAAACGAGGAAGTTTGGTTGACAAAACCCAGTCACCGTACGTTTCCTAGAGACACACAAATGTACGTGACTTTACTTATCATCGACGTCGTTGTTCGTTGAGAAAATATCGGAACTGCGAATTACATTTTCAGGGATACCGTCGTATAGTGGCTCGTCACGAAATCATCACGCTTATACAAGCATTTTATGAATTATGTGTATTCTATAAATCATATTGAAATTTTCTCGACATTTTAATGACTCGTGAGTCTCGACTGGTACAATTGTATCGGCAAAGTATCAGACAAATCCGACACGATAACGCGTTATTTAATCACGTTGAATTATACAAACTTTTTAAATTTCCAAGTTTACAAAGATTTAGCGTTTCGAAACTGTATGCTGAAAATTTTGTTCAATTAAACATTGGGAGCTTGGAATTTTTCATGTGAAATGTTTCAAAGATATCTGAAAATAGGATACGCGGAATAAGTTACCGTGTTAACTGGTTCCTGAAATGAATCAAGTACATATTTTTGTGTTTTCCATTGGTATAGAAGAGTAGCGTGAAATTGCATTGATATACGAGGTTTCTGCTTCGAAAAATGAGCGGATTATAAAAAATGGTTATTTTATGATAATAACTTTCTTTCTTCTACCAGGGACGTTGATTAAAAAACATGAACATATTTCTCTCTTCTTTTCGACGAATTTGCATATTTGGTTCTGCTGAACTCTATAATCTCTAAAAAAGAAGTTGAAGGATAAAAAAAGGTAAAATAAAGAAGGTATTACATATTTACAGTATGAATATACAAAACTAGGGGAATTAAAGATTATAAAATCGTTATTTACATATATTTTTCTTACTACATGGATTACTACAAGTGAGAAGATTGTCCTAATTCTTACTAAATGATTCAGTCGAACTTTGTACGTGTTTAGGCTTTGAAATAGAAAGTGAGCACAGTGCTGAATAATATACTACTTTGGAAAGTAGTTGCTAAAGCATACTGAGTAATTCATAACAGAAAGATGATTATCTGCCTAAAAGTATATTCAACACCAATTTTCTCTCATTTTTTTATATATATCTTCGGCTCCTCTTTTATTATATCATAGTAATGCTTTCTACTTATCAATTATTTTAAGGTATAAGGACATATCGTATAAAAGAAAGTGGGACAAAGGTCGCATTTGGGCTCGACTTTCGCTCAAAATTTATTTCCCCTATACATATACACGTACATATCTCCTATACGATACAGCAATCGAAATATACACAGACTTTTTTCTGATAATTTTCAAGATAATATCGTTTCCTCTTTATCCGTGGTCCACGCAGCACCGATTACGTATTTGTGTCGCTATTAACGATTTAAGAGATAAAAGAACGGTCATGCTGCCAGAAGGATGTTGTATACCGTGAAGAATATCTTTCACAATTTGTAAAATAAGACGATAGCCTTGCGCGATCTTCCCGAAAGGATAATAACAACTATTATTAACACTAGAACTACCACACCAGACAAATGAACTGGTTTTACAATTTTATTTTCAAATTCCTACTTTATGTTATATTTTTTTCCACACTGATGTAATGACTTTCGCAACGATAACTAAGAGAATAATATAACGAATTTTATTTTGTTTTCCATGTATTAAAACTGAAAATAATTTTGTATCAAGGTTACTTATACCAACACCAATCAAAATGACTGGTACTTGTCAAAGTGTAAAAGAGTCCTGCGATCTGTTTATCGAACCCCAATTAACCAGTTTGCTCGTTTCGTACAACTTACCACGCGTTTTTCAAATTTTTACCGCGTATCATTCGATATGATGATATCAGATGTCAGGAAAATTCCGAATCGATCGCTAGATGCTAACACTAGAAATACCTCGGCAGTCAAAATGTCTGGTTCTACAATTTTATAAATTTGTCAAGCCTCGTTTAGAAATCATGGTCCCAGGTGGATTAACAATACCAAAAATGTACCACATAACATAGAATTCCTTCTGTAAGAAATTAACAAATCAATAAATATAAAAATATTCTATTATTACGTACTTTTTAAAGACCAGTCATTTTCGCTTGTTTTGGTAGAAATAGCTTCGTGTTAACTATCGATAGTTCTAATGTTAAAATCCAGCAGCATTCGCATTAAATTCCGACGAAACGAATAAAGTCTACGAATCATCTTAAAAATATCTGTATCCGTTGAAGCTGGACGACGAGAAAACCTTGAGCAACAACGATCCAGCAAAAACACGCATTTCACTTTACCGATCAACGCGTACGATCGAATGATTCTCGGCAAATTAGCCGTAAACAAAGAAACGAGATTAAGAGACGGTGTAACAAAGTTTGGCTCGGTTAATTATTCATACGTGAAGAAGCATCGTTGTATTAAAAGGAATAAATGGCTGGCAGGAGGGAAAAGGGAATCGCCACGATGAATATCCATGACGACCTCTTCCTGCCCGGACAGACAAATGCCGGAAAGAGCTTTAAAACCAGCCGAGACAAGGATACATCGCGGACAAAGTATGCAAATGCGGCCCATAAAAGCGTGCACGTTAGAGATACAAACGGCAGAAGATGAGTAATCGACATGGTTCTCTGCTACGAACGTAGAAATACACGGTGTGTATCGTTGCTGGTAAACAGAGACTTGCGCGCTAGCAGCAGCGTTCCTCCTCGATCCGCTCGAGATATGCAAAGGTGGATAAACAGAGAACTTGGGCTTTCATCTTCTCGACCCGTGTTTTCAAATCGTCCGGTAAATACCCGCAACAGAAGAGAGAGAACTGTCACCGAACGAGATAAGTTCGATCCTGCCGTGTAGATACAGCGTATACTACGTACGTAGCTTTATATGTTTGAGCACCGCTTGTTCGCATAATACGCGTTTAATCGTCGAATAACGACTTTATGTAGAGAAGATGCATCACCATATTGAGAGATGGTTGTATGGGTACTTTGTGTACGATTTTTAAAGCTCGAAGCCAGATAGCGAAGAATCGGCAGAGTCGTTGAACCGTATAATTACCGAAGTTTCAAAAGTTTGTAAACTTTAAAGTAGATTTTTCATAGCTGGTCATAGGCTTTCAAATAGTACACCTGGTAATTAATTGCGCTTGTTGCGATCTTGTTTTCATGAATTACAACGATTCCGATGTACTTTGTAATTTACAAATTATCGTCGAGATATACTGTAAGAAGTAGGAGGAAAAAATCTTACGGCAACATATTATTAAACATATTATTACGAAGTATGTGTAACAAGTGAAAATACCGCAGTAGTTAAATATGGAGAAAGATGTTGTTTACAAAGTAGGAAACGTCGTCTGGCAGACAGAAACTAACCATTTTAAATACACGCGTTTTCCTTGCGTCAGAAATTGAGGAATTCGTTGAAAAATTTCATAAAAGGGCGGGCGCTCGTATAAAGACGGTGGAAAAATTTCCGGTAAAGGTGGATTTACGAGCAAACCTTTTCACAGGTAAAACCCTCTCTTTAATCCGAATAAAAAGTTGTTTCTTGTCGATCTTTCGTCTACTTTCTAGGTATCGTTTTGAATACCGCCAGCGACTTTAAAATATAATGGTCCTGAAATTTATGTTTCCTACCTGTACGAAAGGAATTAACTAACTACAATTAAGAAGGTCTCTCTTTGACCGGTATAAATCTAAGTTTTCCTTTTTTGAATAGACGAGTTACGATCGCGTAGTGCGACTGTCGAGTTGCACGAGTTACGTTTATCTTAAAAACGCGCAAATATCTCGAGAATGATGATCCTCGCGCTATTTCCCAACAGCATAAAGGATTGTTAAAGAAGATATAAAAAGTAAGTATTCTATTACCTACACGAAGATGAGAGCAACGTTTCCTCCAAAGACAGTGTGCCAAATTTTCTTCATACCTCGTTACAAGCCTAAGATCCAACGATTAGACCGCTTCTAAAAACTTTTAATAATCTCGGTATTGCTAGATTCAGTCCGGATCCAGACGTTTTTAACAGCGATAACGGTGACGATAAAATTATAACAGGTAAGTTGGCATGGCAATTGAAGTCCTTAAAGGGGTTCTGAAGTGTGTCGTCGGAAAGTTTCAATAGGAACCACCGACGGAGGAAGCCAGATGGCCGGGGTCGAGCTAGCGGAACACAGTCGCTTTCGTCCCCTTAGCTTCGTTGCAGGGAATTATACCGGGATCGTACGAAATTCAAAGAGGGCGAGAGACTGAAACGATGGGTGGAGCAGGGCATAAATGAAAGCTGGCCACGAACGATTACGAGACACGAGGGACGGAAGAGCGTGACCAGTTCGGACAAATTGCCTTTCGATTTATGGCGACAGCCGCTAGAACTCTCTGTACGTTACTGCCGATGCCAATGGTTGTGTGGTGGTGGCGCGATTTGTTAGCTGGCCATGCACTGGCCAATGCCTCGGTGAAAATACTAGGACAGACAGAAAAAGCGAGACGCGGGATTACGTCGTTACCGTTGCGGAATATCGTTCCACTGATATCGATTTAATGCGCGACATTATCCTCCCCGGAATAAGAAACGAGAGGTCGCGATGCGATTCACCCGGTTCGGCGAACCTCTGACTAATTGCTGATTTATCGTGAATTTCCGTGGAAGATGACGGCGGTATCTTTTTCCTTGGCGTTAGAATATCGTTGCCAGTACGGATCTGCGAGACTTTAAAGCTTTTGAAAATACGACCCTGAGGGAGTTTCCTTCGTAACATTTGACCTTTCAAACTTTACAAAATGAAAGTCCCCTCCGTTTATAAAGTTAATCTTCCTCGTGGCAAAGAATTTTGAAGCGACCTTCTCGTAGGTTCGATCCTTGGAATAAAATATCGCGGGCTGAAAAAATGAGGGAACGCGTTATTATCGAATTTTCTCCGAGAGTAACAAAGAAACGAACTTGGTGTAAGGCGAGTCCAATTAGTATCGCGGCGACTAATTAGGTGTGTAACACGGTTCAACGAACACGTGCTTCTCCCTATCGGCTATTTCCACGATCCCTTTTTTTTCTCGGCGCATCATTACCAGCGTTGATTAATTAAAAGTAGCAGAGAAACGGGAACGCTTTATTGTTCCTCAAAATCCTTCCGCGTAACTGTGTCACACGGTACGTTACGAAATGCGCTTCGATAGTTTGCTTCTCATACGCGCACGTTGTTTCTCAGTTCTTTGATTCGCCTTAGGATTCGCTGCTATTTATGCCGTTTCTTTGCAACAGGCAAAGAATATGGAAGTAAGCGGTTCGTTTCTCGAGTATTCGACGTTAATATCTGTGTAATGAAATTAAACTACCGACAGAGAATGAAGTTGATCGGATTAGCTCCTAAGAAACTTGTTTATAATTACCGTAAAAACATCGGTATTTACGCTGAAACAATAGGAATATCCTGTGCGTCAAAAGCATCCAAAGGAGGGTGAAAATTATCAGATACCTATAGGGTGGGATTAAACAGGGCAAAGGCTCGTGGAAACCCTCCACTATCGATTCTTAATAGCCGTTGATAACAAGCGGCCCGGCGTCGACCGTAGCCGGCAGCCGGAGGAATTCTAATGAATTTCATTAGCGACAATGACGATTAAAGTGATAACGTGCTCGTCTTGCGTCGTCGCCGTCGTTTCGTCGACGTCGCACTCGACGTCCGCGTTATAGCCGTGAATCAGTGCGCACGTCTATCAAGAAATCGATTCCGCTCGGTCGGCTACGAGCACTTTAGAACCGTTCCTTGTGGGAGGAACTTAAAGCCACCCTTATCCGCAACTTAACTCGTTCGTCGTAAACGTCTTTGCTCGAGAATTCGAGTAGCCAGCCCCGCTCTTTTTAGCCCCCCTTCTCCTCTCTTCTCTGTCTGCTTTCAAAGAGTAGTTCGTCTTTTAAATGAAACGCATCCGGAATGAAACGCTCCGTTCAGTTTCCTCGGTGATCAAACACGGCTACCTTTAATGGATTTTTTTTCTAGAAGATGCATTGCTGGATAGATTATTTTTCACCGGCGAATTTGTTAAGGTTAAAGAAAAATAATTAGTTTTTATCCTTTTGAAAGAATGTATATATATACGTATATGGAATTTAAATGTTTAGATCGGTGAGACGAAGAGATTGCGAGACACTACGTGGCAATTTTTAGCTTTGTGATAATTTAAAAGTTACTTAATTAAAGGTCACGTAGGTACACGAGGCAAAGATAATTTAAGATCGTGAAAAATTGTGCCTTTCTCTTAAGAATATCGTCCCTTTATATTTTTCATACCGAATTAACTTATGACTTTGTTCTTTGCTACGATTTGAGAAGAAATGTAGTCAATTTCTATAGTAAGAGAGACAAAAGCGCGCATACTATTTTATGGAAACTATCGGTCGACTATAGCTTGTACCGCTATAATTCTCGAGATCGTATCGCTGTATAGATCCGTGAACATGTTCCGTCTACCTGACATTTTAATAGAAACTGTAGCATTCGAAGTGTCCGAAAAGCACTGATTTCTAGGGACGTTAAACGTTCGACAGGCGATTCGCGTAAATTCGGCGCAACTTTTAATGAAGTTAGGGATAGTTGGCCGGCAGCTTCCGCGCGACGGAGTACAGCTTTCTGTATAGTTACGAAGTGGTATTACTCTGCTGTCAGCGGTCTGTGCTTTCACTGGGTACTGGGTGGATAACGCGACATTTCGAGACACCAACGACTCGAGAGGATCTGTTCGCATTCGAAGTTTTTTTTATCGAGCAGCTTGACTTTGAAAGCCGCTGAAATGGCTCGAGGCAGAAACTTAGGAGCCGCATATTTTTTCCTCTATTGTCTGCTGGCTACAATGAGGGAAAAGTTTGGAAACTGCCGGTTATAATAGTCGAACGAGAGTTTTAGTTACCTATGTATGTATGTATGTATATGATATATATGTGTATACATTATTTTTTGATATATTTCAGCTCTCTATATATCTAGTTTAATATATTTAACTTTGTTCCAACTTTATCTTAAATATAAAAATTGACCTAACGATATAACAAATATTTTTACGTTTTCGCGAAGATTTTCCATCGATTGGAACGTTTCGTTTATATTCAAATATTTTGCCGTTGCCTTCCGGATGCCTTGTACCTCTTTTAAATATTTGATCTCGCGGTGCCATGGTCCTGTGATTCTGCTTCAGTCTTTTGTTTTTGTCTGGCGTATTAGAAAAATCTCTGCGAAGTAGCCTGTGTATGTATAAACGGTGCTCGAGGCTCTTTGGACGATAGCTTTCTTAAAAAGCACTCAATGTTTGGAAGCATAAAGAAAAGTACGTTCCGATCCTTCTACCATCGCACCCATGTTAAAACAAGGGAATCCTTAGGCTCCATGTATTTCATGGAAAAGTTCTAAACATTCGGAAGCATAAAATAAAAATTTCGAGGAATATCCGCAACAATATTCCTCCGTTTAAGTTAAAAAGTTTGCGAGCAAGATAATACAGCGACGTTTATAATCGCGTTAATGTTATAAGACGTGAACGTTGGAGTAGAATTTTCCGTGCAGGGTCAGACAGTCGGACGGTTGTGTATTGTTCGCGAAATTTCTGATAAAATCTCATCGCGTTATTAACATCAGAATCTATTCGTGTCGTTGGCGATTGGAGTGGTTTAAGAGCCTATCGCATCGACGACTTTGACTATCGACACCTAAGGTGGGTTCTCTTGTGTCAAACGAGGTGTAAGCGTCGAGGGTGTTCGCACGAATTATCGAGCAAGCTGCGGTCCAGACTCTCCAGGAATTGATTTTCCACCTCTTCCACCTTCTCTGCCTATGCTTTGGAGCTTGTTCTTGCTCGTGTCTGGACGATAGGCGTTGATTTTTGCCCTTCTTCCTGACATTCATCTCCGCCGACTAACAACGTGTTGGTATTTCTTGTAGCAAGATTTCAGGATTATAGTAATAAAAATCCTGAATTGATATCAAATGGTAAAATGTAAAATACGCTTACTGATAAAATGTAAGTAAATAATAATTGAGCATCTAAACGAGAAAATCTCTATAAGTGTAATTGTACACTAACGTGTGTATTAACTCTGTCAGAATCGAATTTCTGCTTAGTTTATAAGGAAAATCATTTTTTGTTGATTATCGATGGTAGAAACAGATCTTTTTGGGTGGTTTTACGAGGAAGACGTAACGCGGTGGAATTAGAACTAATTTTACTCGAAATGAATTGTAGCAAAATTAACTTCCATTTTAGTCACCTTTACAGTTAATCCCACGTTATACGAAACACCCTGTATATTCCCAATCACATAATCGAGAAAGTATTGACAATGTTATACGCACGTTTACATTATTGTCTACGTTAGCGCAGACAAATACATTTATCGATTATTTAATTACTGAAGTATTAAATCACGCAACATTGACCATGAAATAAATTAATGAACATATGAATTTCCATTTGAAATATACATGGTGAGTCATGTGAATTGTCAGAAATCTATATAAATCGGCGTTGAAATGTTTCCTTCGGTTTCCATGATACAAAAAGTAATTTATATATACGCGTGCACAATTTATATGGTATAAAATAAATAGGCCGCGACGAATAAAGTTATTTTTTCCAATTTTACTCAGTTTGGCTCGTGGCGCATCCCTTAAACAAAAATATGGGGTCGGGAAACTCTGTTGAAAATTTTACGGTCGCAAAGGGAACGTTGTGGTAGGTAAATATTTTTACATAGGTTAAGCTTCGAGTTTCCAAGGTCGAAGCTAGCCGTGTCTAAAAATATTCTAAATATTCCCCCTCGCGCAACTTATCCTCGGTATGTTAAGAGAAGTTTCATTAAATATGAAAGAGTGAGAGTGAGAGAGAGAGAGAGAAAGAGAGAGAAATTAATCGTTGATCATTAAAACGCAAATCCTTTTCAAGATCATAAAACTAATAATTTATCAGATTTTAACGTCACCCTTTATCTCGCTTTTATAATTTTTAAATTTATAAAGAACGGAAGAACGTCCGGTCCTCGATATGTTAAGAGAATTTTTATTAGCTGCGAGAGAGCTCACTAAACCCTGGCATAAATCCTCCTCGTAATTAGTCGTCGATTGCCGTTCGTCGAGTAGCGAACCATCATCCCGGAGCCACGAACCAAACGTTCGAATCAGAGCAGTTCGCACGTACGAGCGATCGGCAAACGAGCCGATTGTTCGCCATCGAGCCAGATTCCACACGATGGTAGCAATAGCGCAGGGGTAGTAGGACAATATCCATCCACGAGCCGGTCGAAAAGGTTCCCGAATGGCGATCTATCGGCAAATCGAAGAGCGAGTAGGTGGACTTGTGCCAATCGCGGATGTCGCAATTCCGGCTGGCCGGCACCGACACGCTGGAATTCCGCTCCGGGAATCACGCGAGAATTCTGTCACGTGGGAATTCGAACGCTTTTTTTCCAGCGTGCCTCCTCCATTATGAATTTCAAGCTTTTCCTAGAGAATTCAGGGAATGCGTGGCACGTACCGATCCTTCGACTTCTTCCCCTCGATTTGGATCGCTCGTCGAACAGTGTAACGCAAAGTCACTCGGATAACGAATTTTCTTTTCCTTTTCTCTCCTTTCGCGAGTACAGTGTCCAATAATATAAATAGACAGATAGATCTTTGTTAATTTCAATGTTTGATTCGCGGCAATCGTTTATCCATCGATTCTTCTTTCTTTAATTCGCAATCTTAACGACTAATTAGATGCTTCGTTGTTCTAATTTACCTGATTATTCGTTCTGCTCCTTTACTACTATGATTCCTCGTTCAACCACAAACGTTCTACCACGTTCTTCCTTTAGTACGTCAGCTTTCCTTATAAAATATATAAAAATATCAGAAAATATACGTTTCTTTCGCCTACGATCTAAAAAGTCGCACGGAATGGGAAAGTTAAACAGTCGGTGGCATTGAGAAGAAAAAGACGGCTTCACGCTCATTCCTCTTCTAATATCATCGCTTATAACGTCCTAGTTCCTCCCTTTTCGGGCCGATGACCTTCTTTGTAATTATTTCTACCCTAACTCGTGCCAGTTATCTGACCACGAGACCACGATTATGATAACACTTTGATCTCGACTTAACAGTTTCCAGAGTTAACTTACTTTAAATCTTTCGTCGACTATTCCAGCAAAATCGTGTATTACACTTTCTTTTTTCTCTCTCTCTCTTTTTTTAAGTTCTTCTGATTCTATTTTATTTTACTCCCTTTGATTAAATAGTTTCGATCATTGTTCTTTGGTATTCTTTGGTCTGGTTGGTGATCGTTAGTTGGATAACGCGGCTGAAAGAAACGATGGTAAGATTCGTTAGGGGATTACGATTGTTTTCCAGAGCAATGTGGATTTGTAGCGATAGGAACCGGAGGGATGATGAACAGAGGAAATGATGTTCGAGTTGAAAATCGTAGGGTTTTGGTGGTTTGAAAGAACCAAGAAGCGTGTTTGATATCTTTGAAGCTTTTGTAAGAAGGATCTTGTAGGAAATAATGGAACAGGTTTCTATGTTATATGTCTTCCTTCTATCTGTTCATAGGGTGCTTTGATGTTTCCAGAATTATCTGTCAATGTCTATCGTGAATTCGATAAGATAGCAATGGCAATGACAATACAATAGTAATTGCAATTTTTATTCTTGTACTCGCAATTACGTTATATAGACGATTGGATGATCATTGTCATCGGTTGAACGAAGTTTTTTTGTATTTGTTTCAAGCAAATTTCTTTAATACGTCTCTTCGGTATCTTCGATATTACGATGAAACTGTAAATATTGAAGTATGAAAATTTTCAAGATTTATATAAAATACATATGAAAAGGCAAAAGTAGGTATGCCAAATATCCGGTGTACTGCATTCGTTGTATAATATTTATAAGATGAAACAAATCTTTATTTACTTCCATTTCTTCCATTACGTTCATTTCTGTATTCGTAAAAAATTTCATATTCATAAATTTATCTATAAATATTTTTGTTATATTATATATATACACATGTACTCCTACAAACAATGATGTATGTGTATCTACATATATATATATTCGTTTACGACGACACTATCTTTTTTTGTTTAGAAAAAATCGGATACATTTTTCTTCCTCGTAATTGAAAACGTGATGATATAAAACTTAAAAAACATAACGTTTGTATGTAACCGAAGGAATTAGATCATTGATCTTGAAGTATCAAACATGTTAATAAAATGCAGTAAGTTAAAACAGGTTTATTCAAATTATCGATTAAGCGATTCTTAACTCGTTCTGATACGACATTTAATAATAAAATGTTACAACAATTCATTCTTGAAATTTCAAGTATTATTTAATATATTTTTGAATTTTATCTATATTTCATTTTACTAACAATTTCAAATCGCTTTGAAATCTACGAATTATGTCCCGATGTATGATATTACTAAGTATGTGATTATCACAAGCTATGCAAATTATCTGTAAGTCATCTTTGCTTATTTTTATAATAATAGCATTTGCACATACAGTTTCTAACATGTTAACATGGTCAATACCACCCAATGACAAAATCCGCAATCACTTAGTTGCCAATCCAATATTAACATGTTTTATTTCTCAATGTCATCGGCAAATTAATTTAAGCAGTGACTAACATGGTGCATCCATTGCTATAGACTGTGCGAATACATTCGATTTCATGATCGGCTTGCAGGACGAAGTATATTTTCCTCTAAAAGGTTAATGAGCGAAATGTTTAACGTAGTTTAAAGGTGCGCAGCGTCGAACTTGACGAAAGTTCAGGATTCTTTCCGACTATTGCAGTTCTCCAACTCTTCCCGTAAACTTGGATCATCCCGAGAGTGAACAACTCGGAAGCAATCGGTATTCGTCTAGCGTTCCATATATATATTTCGAGTTATCATTGGGGTTAGGGGCGTTTAACGAATCTTCATTTGGAATGAACTCCATTTGTTAATGGTTATATAGATGATAGTTAATGGTACAAATATGATTATTACAGAAGTTGACAATTAACCGTGGCGATTAGATACTCGAAATGCTAATGACAATAACCTTAGACTTTGGAAGAAAGAGCATTCGTTATTGAACCTAAGTCGAACTGCCTTACTTGTCCACAGTCCAAGTCGAACTCAACTTACTTGTCCACAGTACAAGTGGAACTCACTCATGTACTTTTCTCTGTACCCCTCGGGTCAACTATACTTTTGAAGGAGAGTTATATAACTACTCCATATCTCTGTTTGTGCAACTATAATAAATAATATAATATAATATAATAAAAAGTCTAGACTAAAGTATTGAGGATTTTTCCAAAAATTAGAAAGGAAAGGCCCCGATGTTCTTTCATCTCCGACATATATACGTATATATCCTATCTAAATAATATACTCTCTTTCACGTTGAGAAACGAAGTTGAATCAACGTCGATCGAACAAGGATGACACACGACTTTTCCGAAAGATGCAAATTATTAGCTGAATGTAAAATTCTATCGTTTTTATACGATATCGTAGAAACATACCAAGTATTTTTAATGCTTTCATTTACTTTTGTCTACTGTGTACTGTGCGTGTACGTGCGTGTCTTCTCGCATACCGACAGAAACTGCTGACAGAAATCGTAAGAATGAAAACTAGGCTAACCTCCTATCTCTATCCTTTTTATTACGTCTCGTATGAACTTAGGTTTCGGAACTTTTGTTTCCTACCCTGTGCGACACGTAGAGCATATAAAATTGACACTTACGCTTCCTTTAAATACATGTACACGAACTGTGCAAATATGTACGGTACTTTGTAATCTTATCCAGTCCTGTGCACACAGAATCAGCAAAGAAACTTCTAAGCTCGTTGCGAAACGAATAGCCGGCGTTTCTAGCCGCGTAAACGGTTCCTCTGGTTACGCCGCTGAAGGATACCGTTCATTTTTCCGGCGTCGGTCGCGCGAGTGTTTTGCATTTTTCCAGCGGATGGGGACGCGGACTAGGCGAGCGGTAGGAAATAAACGCGGAATAGGTGGCTCGCAAAGTGCTCGGGGATCCGTGAGAAATATTCAGAAGCGGCGGCAAATCGATTTCGAGAAATATACACAAATCTATTCCTGGGCCCGGGAACGACGTCTCGGCTGCGCGGCGAGGAATTGCCTGGAGCTTGGGAAACGATAAACCGGAGGAAGAAAGAGGAAACGGAAAGGCGGTGGGAGAACGAAAAACCAGGGGAGAGAGACGGATGAGAAACGACGTTCTTTAGCTGGCGAAAGATCGATCGCAACCTCGATAAGTTTCTGCTAGCTGGAAATCAAATTTTCAAGGAAGTTCACGCGCGTTCGACTTTGGCGCCGTCTGCGTCGAAATCGGCAGATCGATTCCAGTTTCGAATCTCGTGCTTGAAAAGTAAAAGCGCGTGAAATGAAAAGAGAAAAGCACGGGACTCGTCGGGATCTACGTGCTATGTTTCGGGATCGAATGGATTTCTTATTTTGACGAATCGCGAGAATTACGTCGGATGCGACTTAGACGGTACGCGGAAGTCGACGATGGCGATAAAAAGTTTCGCGAAGGTTGAATATCGAGCTTGAATGTTGGAAATATTTCTAGGAAAAATGAGGTTTCGCGGTAATAAGATTGAATTCGCTGACGAAAAGATTAGGATTTAGGATAAGATAGGGTTATACGAGTCGGTTGAGCTTCGAAATTTCAAAACTCAAGTTGGAAGTTTGCGTATTATTTCGATCCGTTCTAGATTTTGCGACATAAATCACAAAAAACATGATGCTCGACGCTCGATAGCTGTATCGTAAAAAGTTTAATTTATCGCGGGACGACCGGATAAAATAGTAGCTTCCAACGTTTGTATCTCGGTATTCGGAAGTTTATTATTTCCAACTAGGAGGATCATAATATCGATGACAATTATAATTAAGATCAATGATCGTTTAAGTAAATGACAATGCTGACGAATTCTGTCTCTATAATAGAATTAAGGTACTTCGGTTATTCAATGATGGAGCTCTCAATGCCTCCATTAGCTGACGTCTTAATCTCAATTAAGCTACATTCCCATTAATCGACATAATCCGACATAGTTCAGAAACAGTCCCAGCAAGTCTTGGTAAAGCCATGTACGCCCTAAATCCATTCTCGATAACGTTCGATTGCGCGATTTCCCTGTCCAACATTGTCCTCGAAGCAACTCGGAAACAGCTTCGCTAAGCCACAGTACCTTTGAGCAGATCCAACGAAATCCCGACCGTTGCGTTCACTGGACTCGTAACGAAACACCAAAAGATTACACGGTAGAAATGTTACACGACATAGTTTGAAATGAATAGCTTCGTCGAACATACAACGAGATACGACGAAAGTATCGAAGTATTTCGTTCTATTAATTCTATTGTTAATTAATTTTCTTAATCCTTCTTCAATTGTTTTTTTAACCATTCCTTTACGAGTTCGTCGGAGATTACAAAAGGAAAAAGACAGAAATTAATTTAATCCAAGTAATATACTTCTGATCGTTGATACTAAAATTACGTCCTCTTTGCAAAGGAAGACGAGTTGTGCAAAATTGCAAACGAATTTAAAAATCCTATTCAAGTGGTTCTACGTTGACAGATAATTTTCATTTTTCGTGCCAAGTACCAACGATACGATTGTAGATGTGACACAGACAATTTTTGAAATTTATATCTTTCTAATTAAAAATCCGAGATAATTACAGCCGTAGCGAAATGAAATAATCACCGGTTGCGAAAATGTCGACAGATTTAAGAGTATCATCTTTTTCAAGGACGTCTTCTATATAAAAGTATCTTTTATGGTACCGTGCAAAATCCCCTTAATCTCTGTTGTATTAAAAAAGAAAAAAAAAGAAAGAAAGGAACAAAGGACAACAAAAAATCCTCCCGTAATTTGCTCAGGCCTTTTCTTCTTCTTCTCCTTCGTCATTCAGATCTCGCGTGATCGCACGTGATTCATGACGTATTTTACGAGAACGACGAGAGACCCGAAATTATCTGGACGCTCAGGTTCGTGAATAGAAACCAAGGTTATACCACCTCGTTGTGTCCATGAAAATTAGCATGAAATAACAAGCAGCAGATCGTTACTCTGCTGACCGATGCTCCCCGCGATAGCATCTTCCTTGTTCTTTTCTCTGTGAGTGCCGAAACTATTTGAAAGGATCTCGGCCTTGACACCATGCTTAGTCATCGTACACGAGTACAACTTCCGCGAGATTTTGCAATTTCCTCCGTTTGGCACCGTGACGTATCTTCGACCATTATATAAATTACTTTTATTTTATTTATAGACTATAAAAAATTAATATCACGAACGTTCATAGAACGTCGATCGTGTATGCTCGTCGTCGACAAATTTGTTCTTAATTTTGGCGAAGAATATTTAAGTAGTCAGTAGGTTGCGCGATGTGTAACTTCTTACGTTGTTATCTCGGACGTTAGCAGAATTGTAAATGAAAAGATGTGTCTTCGTGAAATTTAATATAAATCATACGCTTTTTCGGTAAGGTGCGCTATTTGACCAGAATTGAAAATGAATTTATTCAATTTACATTTAAATAGTATAGTGTTTAAATAGTGCGTGTGCTACCGTTTTACTGAAATTTTCCCGGCTCGAAGTAAACGATTTATTGCGTTAGCCTAAATTAGGCGAGAGATACAACGTTTGATTTGATCGTTGACCGGGATCGCTATAGATAAATTTCCTTCAAATTTTAAATCAAATTTTAAATTCCCCTACAGATACTGACCCAATGGCTAAAATATTTGCCTTCCGGTTAGTCGATCTTTATTATCAGGGACTCCTCGCGTTTTATTAAATTCTTTATGCCAGATTAACATTGTTCGTTTTGAAATATAACAAATGAATATTGCGAAATAATAATCCCACGAGAGAAATTTAGAACGAGTATCAATTAAGTTCGTTCGTTTTAAATGAAAAAGTAGGTATGCACGTGAAAATAAAAGTAACGCAAGAGGAAAGAACGAGTTTGCTTAAAAACATTTATTGAATTTACTCTATAAATTACGTTTTAAAAGGCATACATGTATACTAATTAGTAACATATAAAGTATAAAACAGAGAGAAAGAGAGAGAGAGAGAGAGAGAGAGACATCTAAAAACAATCAGAACGTAACAATTAAAGATAACGAAGAAATTAATTCGTTGAATTAATGGCACTGTAATATAAATTTCGACTTTAGATCGCTTTCGAGTTTCAACGGTATTCTTTCATAGTACTGTTCTCTGATCAACGTATCTGTCATTGTTGAAGCTGAATATTACGATCACAGACCATTATAATTAATCACACGAACCTGAACAATACGTAATTGCAGAATAGAATGTGAAAATCATTATATTCCAATTACATTAGCTGAAACTTCAATTCTTTTTATGGAAATAACGCAAGAACATTGAAAAGAATTCCCGAACTTTTATTATAAATTGCATTATACCTGGTCTGTAAATTCTTAAAAGATCCGGTTCTTTTATTTATCAAACGATTAACTTATCGATTAAATTACTCCGCGTGTGATTATAATTCTTCGTTTAATTATTGTATTTATTTACGATTGTTCTTTTTAATTTTGACAGCTCGGATAATAGTTATTTAAAACAATCAACAATTATATGTCCCCTAAATTTCTTATTCTAACTTCTAACTTCTAACTTCTAATTTCTATCCTAACGGTATTCGACGCAAATAACTGCCTTCTGCGAATGTAATTACCATCAGCCTTTATCCAGCAGAAAATAATGAACCATTTGAAAGAATCACAAGCCTCTAGTAGCCCCATCGCAACAAACAAAACAAATAAATCCCTGCGCGAAAGGAGACGATACAAAGAGCATTCAATCGCATCCTCTTCAATATTTCCAGCGACTTCGCGACATACCCTTTCACATCGCACGTCGCGTCGAGACACTTTTGTTCAACCAAGTTCCGTACTACCGTGGAAATATTTTCACACGTAACAGCTCGTATCGATCGAAAGCCGATGTCGTTGCCAATGCACGTCGTACCACGGCAATTATTAACCTGTAAACGTGCAAGATTTCTCGGATTTTCAAATAAAAGGAATTAACGCGTTAGCATGAGTACCGTATACGATTTACGATCAGCAAGATTATTCGTAATCAAATTACAATCAGACTGTTTGAATAGAATTTTCCGTGGCGAAACTTTGTTTCGCGGGAAACTGAAAATTTCCTTTCAGAGATTAACACGAATATAAAGCTTTGTTTGTTAAAAAGACAATAAGAGATGTTAGCGCAAGTGGTGTAGAGTTTGGTCGTCTAGAAAGAAAAATTCGAAAATTATCAGCGTAGAAAATGTAAAACGGAAGAGTTAATCATTCGATGACAAGCCGAAAACGAGAAACACGAATCGCGTTTCATCCGCTTTAACTTTTAATTATCGCGGCTCGCGTTGCGAACAGTCGCTGATTGAGTCAATTGCACGCGAATCCATTGTATGTTAAACCGCTGATTGCCTGGTCCAGTCACGCTCTGCAACCGGTTTTACAAATGTCTTTTCTAATTCGGAGCCTCGCCGTGTGTAAAATTTCGTCTTTGTTTAAATCTTACGAAAATCAGAACACACGCCGATGACTTTCGGGATATTCGTCAACTTAACGATACAACGAGTAAAGTAACTTCATGCAGAAATTACTATGTACCTGTTAACGAGGCTGTACGAATAGACAATAACGATCAAACTGATATACTACAATAATGCCATTGGAATCAAACTGTAGCTGTTTGAAATAGAAGAAAATCGTAGGTAGAAGGGGAAATAATTTTGAAACTTTTGCGAGACCCAAATCGTCGATTCGAAGGTGTCTGGCCAGGCTATCGTGTGATGTAACAGCCTTCTCTTTTCCTACGACCTTCTGTGATCTTGAGTGAGTATGATCATTGAAGTGACAGGAACGAAGATTCTCTGTTTAAACAAACAATTATGTCTATTCATTAAGTCAAAGTGTCGATTTCCTAAAATACATCACCTTCGTTTATTAATATTTTCGAATAGCGTGGCAATTAAATATTATTTCTTAAAGCGTATAAATCGAAGAATTTCTGTTGCTACAAACAGTGAAAATTTCTATTCCAATATATAGCGTTATAATACAAGAACCGTACATTTAAAGGAAAAACCTTCCGTTACGTCCTATTGCGGATGTCTTGATCCTGATTTCACTTGCACTTTTTGCGTGCCTCGTGCCCCGACGTTCTACAGATAAGAATATTTAATCCCTTTCAACACCATATTTCGTGCAATGCCTCCTAGCGAATCGGAGTACGCAACCGTTGCCACGTTTCTATCGTGCGAATCCATTTAAGTTCGGTGCAGTAAAAAGGAGAAAGATCACCTTCCGCTATTTATTTTGGATTAAGATTGTTAAGTAACGTGTCGCAAGTACTCCGATTCTCAGAAGGATTCGTGTTTTGTGCAACCGCTGTTACGTTTGCGGTGTACGAGTTTATGTTAACGAGTGGCTCGATCTTCCTCCGATAAAAATACTCCATTTTGTTATGACACCACGTTTTATGTTACGTTCGTCGCAATGTTTCTCGTTCCTTTTACCTTCCTCTATGATTAACGATCGAACCACATGGCTTTTTTGTGCATCTGTAGGAAACTCGCGGATGCAAAAATACACGGAATGCATGTAACGCGTAAAAATATACGAATTATTAACAAAGTAGAGTACCGTTGTGATATTCAGCGAGTGAGAGGAACTTTTGTTCGCTTGTTGGATTTCTTTAATCGCGGAAATTAGACAATTTTCGTCTGGCAGTCTGAGAATGCAGAAATTGGAAAATTTGAACGATCCATCGTAGTAGTATCAGCAGATCTATTTTATTATGCATCTAACTATACTTTGTTACATTTTTTACATCCCGTATCTTTCGAGAAAATGTATATTAATTGGTAATTAGAAGTCCATGCAGATTCATGAAAATTAGCGTTAATGATTGTACGAACGTCTTCACAGGTCATTCACAGGCACGGTTGAGTACACGTCGTTCAAAGAAACATGTCAATAGACGCATTTCAAGGATAGGAATATCGTAGCTCCGTTGCAACACCATAGTTTGTGCTGTGCTTCTTACAAAATGGCTTGTGCAGATATAATCGCGAAGCTAATCTCATCGTGTGAGAATTCCTCGATTCAGCGTGCCATGAAACGCACAGATCATCTCTGGCCTCTCCTTTTTGTTTATATTAATCGATCAACATGTTGCAAGTTCCTCTACTTCTCCAGAGGATTTATTTAAATACGCGTGACTCGCGTTCCACGTATCTCTGACCTGAATAATTAAAATTACTACACCTGGCAGTGCATTCTAATAGATGGTACGAAATCCGTTTGAGAAATGAAATAATAAATTGTTGTTTGTCGAATCATTTCTCATCGTAATCTCTCGTCTGTTTCTCGATTGCTTCGTATATTCAGAAAATTTTTAGAACGACTTTCGTCGATTTAAGGCTATCGACTAGGATTGCACTACTTTCTATGGAAATCGTTTTCAGAATTTTCATTCTCGACGATTTCAGGATTCGATTAAATACAGTTCTTTCGTTGTACAATATAACTACGAACGCATTTACAGCAACAATACGACGAATATCAGTTTGATATGGCGAATATTTAGTTAACAAACGCACTGATACACAGATGATCTCTTCGATTCTGTGCGAAGGAGTTTGTTAAAACGTTAGATCTTTCTCCCGATCGACGCTGAAGCAGAATTTAAATACAAAGAAATTAGAGGATGCGGCAGCGGGATTAAGCACAGGAGGAGTTTCCGCTGGCGAAAGGTATCGAGTTTAAAAAACGAATGCGTTCGGACTCTCTCGCCGCGTCGTTTCTGGCCAGCAAGATTCGTATCTAAACGATTCTAGAGAGCACTTGCGTAACCTCGATTACGATCGGTCGTACGAAACGTCCGCAGATGAGATCACAGCCTTCGCGTGGTCAAAGACCGAGCGAGAAAGAGAAAGAACAAAAGGTGCAGCACAATGGATAATCGGTGGAAAATTGCAGCCAATTATGAAACACTGTGACTCAGTTGTCAAACGTTTAGCATGCGATCGATGGATCGATGGCGAAGGCCGCCGATAAATCGCGTGTATCTATCGCGCGAGGTCGCGAGAACAACTGATTTATCGATCGACCGATCCCGCGTCGTTATTCAAAAGATGCTCTAACTCTTGGCACAATTTTTTGAAAGGTTAAACTTGAATAGAGCACAGTGGACGATCCAATCGTTGCGTTACATTAGCGTTGACTTTTCAATCGTACCACGATCCATTCTGTCTGCTTTCCATGTTAAAAACCTCGTCACGACTCGTTCAATGGGCATGTTGTATATCGTTGTGATTCGCTTGTGGAGATTACGAGCGCAGACATGCCTGCTCGTTCCATTTTTCTTGTACGCCATTTGGACCCTGCCTCGACTAGACCGAGTGTGTGCAAGTACCTACATATTCTTTCGCCAACTTTTCTCCCAAGTTCTACGCGGTTTCTTCTATCCAACTTTTATTGCACCCGCGATGCTTATTTAACAGGTCGTGGTAGAAACTTATGGCACGGTACGGTTATCGTGTTTTTGTAATACCGATCTATATTATTCTTTCTTGACGAAACATCTTAGTTCAGCGTTTCTATATTTTCACATTTATGCGAAACGAAGCTGCGTCGAGTGAATGTTTCGGATGAAATGAAACGATCATGCGCGTGACTGTAAATATGAATATAAAATTGGCGAATCTCAAAGTGTGTCGATTAATAAAAGCAAATACAGAAAAAGTGTATGTATGTAAAAAAAATTTCTATCGCTGCTTGATACCGGCAATTTTGAAAAAATCAACGTTGTTTTAAACCAAACTGATGGGAATATGGTTAACACGAGACCAATCAAAAACTACAATTTTAAGTTGAAACCTATAGTTTACTTTTTTATTTTTTTTTTTTTTTACTTTTTGATCTTTTTATTTTTATTCTTTTAAATTGTGTTTCAATCAAATAAATATTTATTTTACACGTCTGTCATTCTAATTGTACTAAAAGGTAGTAACAAAATCAAAAAACTTCCTCTTGAATGGTCCTTAAACTGTTTCCTTATAATCTACTCGTTAACCATTGCAGATATACATGCGTGTTGGATTTAGTAAAGAATAACAGTCTGTGATAATTAATTAAGCTTCTCGTTCTATCTTTTCTACATCTTTCAATTTCATTATACGACTACGTAATTAATGCTTAAGTTCTCGCAAAATAAACGAATTATTTCCGTAAGTCTATACGCTGTAAGAATATAACACGAGTAATCATAAATTCCAAGCTAAAGTACAAAAACACAATGTTCGTATTATCATCATTTTGTGTTACTTTTTCAATTTACAAAGTTCTTCGTTTTATCTCCTGAACCAGTCAATTATTAGGTATTAAAATCACCGTTATCCTAATTAAGATTCAAAGCAACTAAAATACCTCTTAGGTACTTTCAACAGATGTAGAATGTATAACCTACTTTCCAATTTATAACATTGATTGACGTAACTTCTGAACCATTCCTATCACCATTACAAGCATATCCCGAATAATAGTAATATTTATTCTTCGTAGAAAGTTGAATCAACAACGTCAAAATACGTTTTCGACGGATAAACTAAACGAAGAATTCGTTACCTCCAAATGAGCATTATCGTGCTATAAGTACAGATGATTCCAAGATCGTGGTACAGAGCCGGAAAGGACACGATTTTTCCTGTAAAACCTAACGTATCCTGTACCTAACGTATACCGGATGTTAATTTAAGTAACAATCGAGTGTTACACCAAGGCGTTACATCAAGTTGAAATATAGAGAAACGCGACGATACTACGATCGAGCAGACGTTTCAACGTATCTTTTCACGAGAAATCGCATGCTATCCGGTTGTAGCGCGATCTCGGAACGACTCTGTACGTCTTAATGCGAACGAACATCCCTCAAAGTCCAGCGTCGTCTGCATCGCGCGGCGTAAACCCTGGTAATGGATCTCACAATTCAGGTAATTTCGAGCGCCAACGCGCGCGCGCGCGTACGTACAGCCCATAAGCAAAGCCGCACTAATCCGTGAAAGTAGGCCGGCGTGCATTACCGCTAATCGCGTGGCCGGGGTGTCGCGCAGAGGCGTTCAGAATGAAACATCCCGTACACCTGGTCGAGGCTAGCGAGGGAACCACAATTATCGGGGTTCACGGTACGCGCACCTGCTTACCGCGGTTGCATCGGCTCGTAAGCAGAAAACCAGCTCGGGCCAAGGAACACCGCCGCGATTGTCACCGTATAGTCGACCAGCCACCTTGACTCGGTCGAAGACTCTCCGCTCTTCGTCACGCGCACCTCAGGCGCCTCCAATGGAATAGTCCCGCCTCACAGTCGCCGATATCGCAGGAGAAAGTTTTGTTACGCGAGCCCTGTAACGTTTTAACCGGCGTTATGACCGGCGTTATGTAACGCGAGAACGCAGCTGCGAATGCGTGCAACTGCTAAAATTGGAGCGGCGGTTGTGGAGTCGCGAAGGGTTGATTAACTTATTAACGACGAACGTAAGCGTTAACACGCTGTTAAGTCGCTTTCTTTTTTCGGGGGAAAAGCGCGATGAATCACATTTTCAACGCTTTTTAACGCGATTCGACGCGTTTTAAGACGATTCTACGAAATACGTGTTGCTCCGACAACTGCGGATGTACAATTGCCACTGTCGGGCTGCTTCCTCAACGTGAAATCAGTTCTGACAGTGTTTACAAAGCGCACGGAAGATCGGATATTTTCTAGAAAGCTATCGTAATCTCTGTACGTTCTACCCTCGGCCATCCTGCTTCGGCATTGGCCCTCGAATATCCGTGTTCGTCCTACGCTCTTAAAGTTTACCCTTCCGTACGATCGATGGACATTGAAATCATTAGATGAACAAAAATATCGTCTACGTAGTAAAAATGCGATGGACACAAAGAGAAGCTCGGTAGATATTGAACACGGTGTTAGCTTTCTTCGACTAAACGAATCAGTAGGATTCTTTCGTTCGAATTTATTCTTCTTTCAACAGAAAATCTTTTAATAAGTGCACAATTCTTGCACCATCGTTGCGTCTTAAGCAATGCTAGAATCGAAAGGAGACTACGGATATAGATACCTATTATAGGTAGATATTCAATTAATATAATAGGTTCATTATAGAAATGAAATTTCAATGTGACTTTAAACTCGTCGTAATTAAGATTTCCGATAATAATAATTGGTTTCGTTGCATTTTCATCTAATTGACGGTCTAACTAACGACCACGTCGTTGCGGTACGACAAAAAATAACTTCACACTCGTCTGTATCTATTATTGCATCCTGCGATCTAATGAAATCAACGACATTAAAATCGCGTTAAAAGTTGTCTAAAATCGTCTTTCAGCTGCGTTTTACGGTCAAAGTCCTTGCCTATCCACGCGTAAAACGTAGTCCTCTGAAACGAGTTTCGCGATTTCCAAACCGTCGCTTTCGACGTATAGATCTTGAAAGTGGTTTCAGCCTGGTTTCGCTGTTCCGTAGTCGTCACCGGCTCTCTACATACAGTAGCGGCTATTACGGGAAAAGTACACGGTCCTCGTAACAGAAGATCCAGTATGTGCTTTACTGACAAGTATCCGTTGCAACTGTGTTGCGTGGCTTTGTTCAGGAGCAACCGGCCTCGAAATTTGGCTACTTCTTCGCAGACCAGCGCAAGGAGACGCTAATTGCCACGGGTTGACACAGTTCGCGCGAGGAGGCGAGAGTGGCGTTTTAGTTGGATGAAAAGTAGGCTGGCGCGCGCGTGAGCTCAATTCGACGCGTGTTGATGGGCCTCTTTTGTCGTGTTCGCGTTCCTGCTTCGCGATAAACTACTTTCTACTACAATGGTCCCGCCTGTGTAGAGAAAAAAAACGCCTCGATGCCAGAAATTGTCCACGACTGGTTCGGTTACGAGTAAAAGTGCGTTTAGACAAAGCGAGCGAACGTTCGTTTTCCCGTCACTTTGCTAAAATTAACAGCAACTGTATAGGGGCGCTCTTTTACCGTTTTACCACGCTAGACAAATTGATCCTCGTCCAACGGAGTTTTCAGCGACCGTTATCGACAAACGTCGATTATTTTAGTTCTATTACCAGTTAAGCAGGTCGAGTTAAATAAGATCGAGAAAACGAAGAATTAGCTAAAAAGCGCCAGCTGAGTTCTTTTGCATATATAATTTATCAACTAAATGGAATTGGATAACCGGGCTTGTAATTTGTAGAATTTACTCGTAGAACCCCGTTTGTTCGATCATCAAGCTCATCGCTGTTACGCGAAGGAATTTATTAGTTATCGATAACTTGTAACCTCTGACTCGTAAAATATTCTTTTGCTAACGATATTAGTCTCGATATTATTACGATATTATTACACGAGATGGCTGCGATAATAAATTTGTTGTACTTTGATAACATAATAACGTACGAGTGTAGGTCAGGAAGTAAAAAACATGGAATATCTACGTGAATCATAATTGACCCAGCATCCGCTTCCGATATTGGCGGACGTAGCTACAAGTGTGGAATACTCGCTCGATCGCATTTCTGAATTTGCTTGTCAAATTTGCGTCGTCGCCAAGTACCGAAATACTATGTACAGCAATTTTTTCGCAATTAACTAGGGATTTCAAAATATTCTCACGTGTCGTAGGCAAAGTTATAAAAAAAATTGCGTGAACTTTTCGGCTAATGGAACTTCACCCGATGTCACGTGTTAATGTCAATTACGCGTAAAATGCTAATGCGCCATTAGATTAGGTAACGTAGCAGCTTCGCTCGCGTCCAGCAATATCGTACCGTAGATAGCATTTGAATTAACAATTGTTAATTTATTTCAGTATAAAACGTTCCATTGAAGTTTATTCAATCTTATCGTGGACTTCTTCGCAATGATCCAACGATTAAGATTTATTTCACGCGTTACATTACCGTACGGTAATAAAAAGATAAAACAAGCATAAAACCAAGTATGTACATACGTGTTATTAACTCGTTCTCATAAGCGTAAAATATTTCATTGTACGGCGATAAAGAAAAAGGTCGACCGAACAGGTTTTTACCCTTGCATGCTAATTAATCATAATTAACAGGTATGAGGTGTCGTACCATTTGAATCCATAAAGATCGACAGCCTGAAATAACTAGCTAAAGTAAATGTACATAGATTCGTGAACTCATAATCGTACGTGTCACGAACGTGTGTATACGTTAAGCGATTTAAAGAGCACAGACTGCGCAGACATAAATTCCGTCGTAATAAAAATAAAGAACGCAGTGATACTGTTTGATCTTGGATTTTAGTCGGCAGTCGTTCGCCACAAGACCAGTCAGAGAGCCGATTATGAGAGATTTCAGCGTCGAAGTCTTGCTGTTTTAAGTGGAGCAACAACGTGGAACAAGCAGGATTCGCGAGTAGGATTCAGTAGGATCGGTCGATCGCGAATCGGCTCTTCGGACTAGTCGTCGGGGATTCATTTCTTGTGTTATGTCGTTGGCTGCACAATCGCCGTATCGATTGTCCGAGCCGATCGACAGCGCTGAATTTAGGATTGTTTCGTGGTCCGACTTGCCGAGTCCGCCTCGCAATTAGCTCCTTATTGATGACCAAGACCCGATGGACTATCGAGTAATAGATTACGGTGGTCCAGGAATAATTGCAAAGCTTGCGGACGCGACCGGTAAAGTTTTAGTGATGTTTCAATGGGTTTCTCTTCGGTTCTTTTTGATTGTTTGCCGTCTTTACAGGTTGATTTGTAACTGCTGCTTTTTTTAATCTCTCGCAGTCGTTCGGGATTAAAGCTACCACGCTTTGGATCAGTTGCACGAGAAATTTAAAAAGATTATTTTAGACGTATAGACCGATTGGTATTTAGTACTAGTATCTTCTGCTTGTTTATTATATTCATTAAAAGACATATATCTAAACTCCTTAGAGTTCACGTGTGATAGGGACTCTCTCTGTTTACGGATAGCACGACTTTCTTTGTTTCACGGACAGAGCGACTTTCTTTTGTTTTACGGACAACCATTTTGAGAGACACTCGTTTCCCAAACGGACGGGCAGAGAGTAACATCAGAGATAGACAAGATCACAGAATAATTATTTAGAACATTGAAGATTGACGGAGAAAGATCGGTAGCTCAGGACGTTGAAAATCGATTCTCGATTTTCAGACTTCGGAATCGATCACCTGAATTATCCCAAGATTTACGACATTACATATATACGGATATCGAACAGAGATCATTTCACTTTGAAGACTATTATAGATACTTGTGGATCAGAGCGATCATTGGAATATACAAGTTTCATTTAACAATAAGCGAGAATTATTCGGTGCAAGCAAATGCTAAGATAGCGTTAAGGATTCTCAGTTATAAATGGTTTAGTAAATTAACTGTAGATAGTTTGCATTGTAATTAAGGAACCTACATATTGTATCTAAAATGAACAATATTTTAAATAATACAACTATTGCATTTTGTTCTAATTAACTGCGTTAAAGCTACGTTCAAATAACAAGAACAAAATATTTGTTTCTCGTTCGGAATAAATTTCTAGACTGTTAACAGTTTTGCATTTTCGAAATACATCCTTTAAAAAATATTCTATGTCACGTTGATTTACGTGTTATAAATTACACGGGACAATAATTTTCATAACACCGTGAAACGTAATGGAAGTTAAAAGTACGATAAAGAGGATTGACTCGTAACATTTTGCCGCGTTTATCGACGGGAACGAATGCAATCAGAAGACAGGTGGTCGCGAGTGCGAATGTCAAATTTGCATTTATAATTAAGCATCCGTAGAATAGAGTTTGGCACGGCGAACGATTCTGCAGTTGGTCGAATCGAGTCAATCGATTCGTCAATTTGTTTACAACGAATCATCGCGTGGCCAAGCTGTCGATGACAAAGACAAAATCACCTTGTAACCAAATCACTCGTTTCGTTGTTTGTTCATGTTAATGGAATCAAAATGGAAAACGAGGAATGGATTCGACGCGCGCTGGATGTATAGCGTAAAAAAACGCAAGTGGAGGGGAAGAAATAAAAAAAGAGGGTGATTTTACTGGGAAACTCGCATAAAATCTGCATCTCGTGACTGGCCGATTATTTCGAGTTTCGTGCGGACTTTTACTCCACTTTTTTATTCCGTTCAGATACGAAACGCAACATGTAATATCGAGTGCAATGGAAAAATTATTTCATACGGGGATCCCTTTTCCATGCAGGTTAATTTAAACAATTTTAATCATACATTACGATCGCAAACATTTTTCAAACGAATCTTTTCCAAAGATCATAAAACTCAGTGTTAAAAAACACAATTCTATAATGTAAATTGAGCGAAAAAGAATCGCAAATCGAATGTTATTTTAACGGAACGTTGACCATTAATGGATTAAAGAACAAAAAAAACAAAATGTTGGCTATCCTCTTTCAGAATTATTTTATTTCGAGAACAGAAAACGATGAAAAACAATTTTCAATTTTTAACATATATATCTAATAAATCCTTATCGATCTTTAATGTATAAGTAGCTTATATCGTTCTACGAAAAATAACCATCTTTTTCTATACTACTTTTACTTTTATCGATTCCTTAAGTGGCAAACGCTAGACATTCTTCCGCCGATTCCCATAGTTTGACCGGCTGTTTTCTTCTTTCCAACCTTCTACAACCTCGAGTGCAGCGTGTCAAGGCTACCCGAGGCCAACGACACGGCGTACCAGAATCGTCTAGCCGCGAGACTTCGATCGTTTATCGTGTTGCCGCATCCTTTGCGGTTCCCTAGCTGGAAAGCGATCAAGAGAAAAAGAAAGCAACCGAGGGAAGTTGTTCCGACAATCCGTGAAACCGCTGCACATTCCACGCAGCCACGTTGCGCGGCTTCTCTTATCGAATCGTGAAACGAATTTTTATCGATCTTTATCTATCGAATACTATTCGTGTAAAATCGAAGAGATGTACGATCGAAGGGATTGCAGTGATATTAGGTAACTTTTATATTTAAGTTATTTTTATTGGAGCAGAAAGAAGGGTGTAGTAGGTTTTGTACTTGAAAGTGCAAGAATTTATTGCTACAAAAATTTAGAAAGTGACGTGATTTTGATTAAGTACGAGCTGCGTCCTTATTACGGACGCCTTTCTCAATTTTTTTCAATTTTCATTATTTGAAAACGATAACTGGATCAACGATTTTTCTATCTACGAAATAATAAGATTGTTGAGAATTCCGAATCTTAATAGCCGAGATAATGGTATATGAACACTAAATTTATACTTGGAATTTATATTAGAATAGTTATATATTTATTTGATAAATGATTCCAAAGATATTCATCGATACACATTTGTACGCGTTTCAGCACTTTCTTCCATATCCGACTGTTAACCGGCTGAACAGTTTACATTCATTTGTTTTTGAGACGCCACGCACATACATGCTTCTACACACTGATATTCACATACAAGTAGTACCATTACGCATCTAACCTAATCTACCACATAAACTTATACATATCTCAATAAAGATTAATAAAACAATAAACAAAGTATGAGACATCGACACGTCACGAAACTCGTCTTGGAGAACCTCGACTATCGCGAGACGATGATCTCTGTGTTTCAAAGATCGTCAAACCGAAACTCAATCGCTACAGAGACGTTGAGAGCTGACACGATCCATCGTGAAACAAATTCAACGTAATATTTTCTGATTGAACGGGTGTACGTTGACTTTCATGACTATCTGCGGCCATTGACCTAATCGTAGTTACTCAGATCGGATTGGAAGAAATTGAAATGTCTGTCTGTTGAATCTCAAGCTGTTTATTCATCTTCGTTGCATGCCATTATTCGAATAGCGAATCTCATGGTTCTTGGGTAATTTACAGCGAGCCTGGCATTTCCACAGGCTTGTCTATAGAATCTCACGTGTCCAGTCATCACTGTCATATGTCATGGTAACCAGATTAGACTACGCCGGTACAATAGGACTATCCGTCTGATTCGGTATAAATTGTGCCGAGTATTACAAATTCTTTTCGCCTAAATATATTTCCGTGTCGTAAATTTTTCTTCCATTAAGAATACACGAATGAATATTCGAAACTATAGTTCATAGCGCGTGTTGCTTGAAATATACATAGAAACGATTGGTTTCGTCTTACATCTTCTGTTGTTATTTCTGTATTCAGAGTTAGGATCGCAGTAGCTATTATTTTATTCTTTGGATAAATCTATCACACCGTTCTGAGCCGAAAAACCTTTATTGCACTTTCTTACAAGGACTAAGGATAAAAAGAACATCCTAAACCTATCGATTGTATTTAGAACTGTCTTCCAGTTACTATTTACTGTAACTAGCGCATCTGCACATTAATAACGAACACGAACTCACGTCGTCATTTTCAACATCTTCGTTACACGATCTGCGCGTAGTATGCAACCTAATTTTTAGAACCTGTAAGTTTACTTAACGAGGCACGAACGCAGATGAATTAATTCAAGTTACGTCGCCTTTAGTCTCTTCGAATCTACGTATATTATAATTCATTTTTAACAAATCCGACATGGCGAAAGAACGTAGATCCTCCTAAATGAGCTTCTTAGAGGATCAACGCGTATTTTCTTTTTACCCGATTGCACGATCGGAATTAAACTTCGCGATAAGAATTGTGACTTACTTTCATACGTTCGTTAGATATACAAAGAGATACAGTAATAATAGATAGCATCAAGAGGCTGTAAATATGAAGATAAATTTTCAGAAATTAAGTTTGCAACATCGCGACTTTTCTCTGCTGTATAACTTGATCAACGTGGCTCGAATGAACTATCATTATAACGTGCAAGAGGCCGATAATCCACAGTGTCGAGTTAATTTGTCGTCGCCTGTTAACAAGCTCGATTATCTGCTTCATAAATATTCGCATCATCTCCATTCCGCGAAAAGGAGTAAAATCTTGTATAGCGTTAAGAGAAGATCGAACGGGTGAAGGGTAATCGAACGTTGCATCATTTGTGCGTTTTGCATCGGGATTACGATGTAATTGAATAGCAGGAACGATTGATTACCGTGGAAATTAGAAAGTGAGGCCCGTCTGATGGCCTCCTCCTGCTCCACGGTTACTGAACCATAGACCGCGCGCGTGTATATTTTTCCCGGGCGAAATAATCGAATTTAGACACGCCGTGAATGGCAATTCAAACAATCGCATTTCCATGCAGTCAAGCAAATATCGAGCGAATCGAGCGAACGACGTACGAGTGGCCGTAATTCACCGATATGTTTTACATCGATGATTTTACGTGAATTGTTTACGATGCGGAATCGTATCAGCGCACGAGACCGTGCAGTTTAAAGCTTCTCTCGAATGAGCGGGAGCACGCCTTGTTACGCGTGTATCTATAAAAATATGCTCGTTCGACTGAAAATACGTCGATCCAGCGCTTGGAATCAAAGCTTTCAAACCGATACGCCTGACTCGTAGTTCGAAAATCTCGTATAGCCACTCGAAATTCTGCATCCGAGAAGTATTTTGCTTTTGCCGCGGTAAAAATTATTCAGAAAGAGACGAACCGTTATAAAGTTTGACGATCACTGATTCTACTCTAGCTCCAACCCTTTTGATGTTTAATGTATACAAACAGAATGGTGGAAATCCGCGGATATTAGAGGAATAAGCTTTAATTAAAATAGCGTATTTAAACACGTGTGTTCAAGTTAAGAGACCATTGAAAAGCAGAGCTGCGAGCTGTGTCTTTGTCTTTTCGAATATACATGCCCATTCATCGGTAATAAGACAATTGGAGAGAAACGAAATAATCCACGAAACTACCTTTGAAAATGCTTAGATTGTGAAGAATTTATTTAATAAGTATTTATTTATGTTAGACTCCCTATCGTGCTTTATATCGTATAGTAAGTTACATGTAGACTATAAAGTATTTAATTCGTTTCAAACTTTTTCGATGAGATTTAGTTTGAGGGAATTGTATAAACGTCGGCGTATAATCGTTGACTAATTATCTTTCTATAAAATTCTAGCAAGTAGTTTTCGCAATTTCGTACCACCACGTATTTCGGATTGTCATTTTGAATGAACACAAAATTTGAACTAATTAATTATTTCTCTAGGAATCGCGTTCGATACTAATATTATGATGTTATCATATAAGTGTTACGTATTTTATTTAATTGTTTGCGTTTTGAAGCTTTATGCTAATAACGTACCTGTTATTGGTTATATATGTCGATTATGGATTATAATTGTTTAATTTCACAACGTTCGATCGCTTCGATGATTATTTCGATCTATATTTTAATTACGTTTTAACAGATTTTACAAAAATGTAGAGTAGATCGTTCCTACTGCAGTTTCTTTGACATAATTGACTATTTGTAACGTCGGAAAAAGTTCCCTTACAACAACGTGATTCACAAGGACCTAAAAGTCTCAAAGAGTATTAACCACATTATACATGCTGATTTTAAAGTAGAACAGACTGAAACTCTTTCTCAAGTAGATGTAGATGCAGAAGAAATTTGTAGATGGAAATATCGTACCTACTGGAGTTCGACTTGGGCCTTTAAGCGAAGAATAATGTCCACGAGGATTCTCTCTCGACTAGAAGAAGCGTGAACGATTAACGCTTGACTTCCAGTCTCTTTTTATTCAAAGTTAACAATGCCTGATTATTCGACACGTGTAAATTACATTTACCACACTATCGTACGATCTATTGGAAAATTTCTTCTTAATTAAATATACGAACGATTTCTTGATAACAAACCTCAGCTACTTCAAAATCCACAAATTACTGTGCACAGTGTTTAATAATGTTTAATGTTTAATAAGCAGAAACGATTATCAAGTACCAATAGTAAAAACCATCAATAGGAACGAAATATGTACTTTGGTTAATTTTGTTAATTTAATCTAAGTTACTTAAATTAATCGATCGGTTGTAGACATTTATCATCTTTAAAGATCTAGAGAGAGAGACTCAGTGCTAAAAGAAATGTATCGTACTAGATAAATTCATTTATTACATTTTCATTTATCTCAGCTCTCGTCCGATATTGTACAAATCAGGTCGCTAATAAATGAGTAAGAAACAAGAAATTAATTGATAAACAGCTTGACCAACAACTCTTTAAAGTCGTTCTTTATTTTTCCGGCATTTTTATAATTTGCTATTTCATTCTTAATTATCTATCATAACGTCGCCTTAATCCTTCTCACTTTGTTTTTCCTTCTGCAAAATACGTGTCCAGGTAATTGTCTCTTAAACTGGCGTTCCTCGACGACGTATCTGATTGATAACTGTCACACATTGCCGCGAGATATCGACTCGGCTTTACTCGAGCCACGATTCGAGAATTTTTAACGAGCTGAAAATCGTAGAAACGCGGACGAACCGTTGTCGTTGAAAATGGCATCATTTGTCGGCAGTTGTTCATTGCGCGCCGAAACATGTGCAATGTGTAGCGAAAAGGTTCTTTATACGGGACGTGTGGCACACGCGCGCACGCGAAGCAACAAAATAAAAAAGAATAGGTAGCACTGGAGAGCGATGGAGTGAGAAAATCAAAGACTAACTTCTCACGCGTGTCATGTTCGCGACACAAAACGCTAACGGGTCTCTGGACTCGCAGTCCCTGTTCCCGTGCATTTACAAAATTTTCTCGAGCATCGCGGAATTGTATCCGTCTACTTCAAAGGATTTCGCGTTAGGAGACCGCCACGAGTCGGCAAAGCGGCCGCGAGTTAAAGAATTATTCGTGAAAGCCGTGTACTCTCGTTTAACAAATTGCGATTCCCTCAATACGAGCGTTCCAAATGGAGGGGAAACGAACTGTCGCAACGCTATGCTCAGTTTTTCAGTTTAGAATCAGTTTTCTTTGCTTGCCAAATAAGCTTACTTTGGGATAATTTTGTCATTGTTGCGACGAAACTATGTAGCAGACTGCCGTATAACGCGAGTTCCTACAGCGAGAATTCCTATAACGCGTCAAAGATATTGCGACTACTGTTTTCATGTAACGCGATTCTTCGTACAACGCGCCAAATTCATAAAACGAAGCAAGATAGTAGATTCGTTAAAAAGATCGTATCTGTAAGCGAAATTGATTCAACAATTGAAAATAAAAATTTGCTTCCACCAAAACGAAGACGTTGGAGAGTGAGTTTGAATGATTCGGACAGTGACTAATAATCGAGACAGTAAAAGTATTTTCCAATGTAGAAAATCTTGAAAAACAATGCGCATAAATTTGTTTAATTACATTTTTATTAAATTCCAATAAAATAAACGATTTCTTACATACAATGATAATATGTCTTTTTTCAATCAACTTGGTATATATTTACTTTTAAAGAACTATCTTGTTTCATGAAATATAGAAGATAAAAGTTGGAATAGCAATAATCGTTTCAAACATGTTGCCTTAGATTATTATGCGCGTTATACGAGAAAAATTCCCGTACACCAGAATTTTCTATAACGCGAATTCATACAGCACGCAACGTGTTAAACGCGTTATACTGCAGTCTATTGTATAGTCGTTTATAGTCTGGCGAGATAAGCATTTAACAGCTACGGAAGTCGCGGTTAGCGGTTGAGCGTCAACGTTCTATTAACGCAATTTCTTACTTGCTATTTTATTCTAGTCAGTTCGCTGGTCGTTAGTCGCGCTACATCGGAATCCAATATCTTCGATTCTACAGAGAATCAGAAATTATCCAGCCGTGCATAATTCAAAGGAAAGAGACACTGAAAATCAATTAGAAATTTCCCTATTATTGGTAGATCCTATAAAAACGTTTAACCAACGTTCTTCGCCTAATACCAAGACCTGTTCGGCTCTGAATCATCCACAATCTCCGACAGAGTCTTCCCTTCGTTCTACTCTTGTATCTTTCTTGCTCGTGCAATCCAACAGAACCACCGTTGCCTCGCCTATCGCGGATAGCGCGACACTAAGTGCATTTCCTCGTAACAGAATCCACTTAATCCGTGCGCGAATCACGAAATCCGGGAAACGCGGTTACCGTTTCTCCTCTGGCCGCGAAATTCATCCGCGTGAAATGGCCATCGCGAGAAGGTTCGGAGGACAAAAGCGGAAATAATTCATGTCGGGAATGATATTCGGTAACGTGCACTGATACACGATGCCACGGTTCGATCGGACCTAGTCAGCCCTCGAAACAACGGTCAGCTTTGATAGGCGCATCAGAGTCCACGTGATTGATCGATGGCCCCACTGGTGAATTACGATCATTGCGAGCTGGCATTCTGGACGTCCTTTTTAAAGGAACGTTCGCGGTGCTCCGTCGCGACATTGCATCGTAATGGTGACGTTTCTTCCGGGAAACTTGGTTTAATTGATCCGATTTGAAAGGATTACCCGCGATAATTGATTGGAATTCGAGGATCGAGGGAATTTGTTAATGGTTTGAGTGGATTAAAGGGTTTCGAAGGTGTATTTTCGAGATTACAGTGCGCCTTTCTTATTAGTCGATGCTACTAAATGTGATTATTGATCGAGATTTGGGATTTGGAACGCGACGAATAAATTAATTTTCTACACTTTTTGAGGTAATTAGCTTTTAGATAATGCGAAATGAACTTCGTGCTTTGCTATTATTTCTTGTAAAGGAAGTATACCGGATTGAGAATTATAATATGCCAAGAATTACGTAATTTCGATGTAAGAAATCAGTCTTTCGAATCTGGACTGCCTACTTTGCAGTGAGTTTGAATTGATAGTAAATCTTTCTTGTGTACGCTCTTCTTTATATAAAAATACCTGTATGTCTGGTCTGTGATATAAATTTAATCTTCAAAAAGAAAGTTAAATCATTAGCAGGATCGTTATCGTTTACATATCATTAGGTATGGTATCGCATAACATACAAAGAGAGAAATCAAAAATGAGGAGTAACAATATTCGTCTGATATCTTTACCAGAATGTCCTGGCAATGACCTGAAACTTTCTGTTCGACGTACTACTTTCCTTAAACCAGTGTCTTCAATTAACGAGTTATTGCACGCTTATGAAACATTTAACTTTCTTGCCATCGAAATATTGGATGCAAAGTGAGGAAAATCATCGAACGATTGGAAATAAACTTCATAGTGTTTCATAAGCTAAGATACCCTACTTTTTGATATTCTACAAACGCAACCAGTTTGAGAAGAAAATCACAAATTTCAATTCGATATATTCCTCGATCGCCTCAAAAATTACATTAAAAAAATACACGTTTCGTGCTTACAAGAATTCTCTTCATTCAACCATGATTCAACCACGTGACCTAAAACCGAACAAAATGTTTGAACAACGAATTATCATCTTCTCTGCCTTTATAATGCTCTAGAAAAGCGATCAGTTCGATAATAAAGTTAGCATTTCGAAGATAATCGTATCACTTGGCCACTTCAAAATCTGTGCACGAAATGTTCTATACTTGTACAAAGTATCCAATAAGTCTTAATCTCTTCCACCAAGATACTCCACTTTATCCTACTCTGCACTCTACAAACTTGGCCAGTTACAAAGTAAAATTACTCGATTCGTTTCTTCGATCGTTCCAAAAGCATTACACGAAACAATCCATATTTATAAAAACTTCTTTTACCACCGAATTACACAATTCGAACTGAAAACAATTGCAAACGATAAATCTTAATCTTTAAGGGCCTCTGCTTCGTAATAGTCTAAGAAAGCGATAAATTCGAGGATAGAATCGCTAAACTTCAAGTTAACACGATTTCTTGACCACTTGAAAGGTTTTGCCAACGAAGAATCCTCAGAAATACCCTCGACGAGATAGCAGTGTCGACCTTTCGCCTCTTGCCAGTGGGAACATATCTGACTCCGCGACGCTTCAGTGTTGGCCAATACGGAAAGCAGGATATGTCGCAAGGATGTCGCAAGCATCACGAGAGGCGAAAAAGAAAGGATAACGAGTCCGGTGTTCTCACACGAGAAATTACGCCGTCGAGCAGCTATAATAATAACGATCAACTCAAACCAGTGGCCTTTTTCTCGGACAGCCTGTCTTCGTTTTAATAACGACAGGAGCGGTAATGATCGACTTGCTCGATCGAAAACCACGGGTTGCGAGCGTTGACATTATCTCTTGGCAATCACGATAGTAATTACTATTAACCTCGAGTTTGCCTTAGCCGTGGATAAATCAATGCAACCGATTTAACTTAAATACCAAGCAGTTTTCTTTTGTTCTCTCCTTCTCTCTCGTTGTTCCGAGCCTTTCTTTACCATGAAAATGCTGTTTCTTACGCTGAACGAATATATGTTAAGAGTCTCGACCCTTGTATCGTTTATATAAGTTTTCCATTACGTAAATTTTGTGAATTTGAATGGAAGAGTTAACAGTTTTGCGTTGTATTAAAATATGATTCGTTTGGGATCGATCGTCGACGGTAGAGATTGTTCGTTCTCTAGGAATACGTCCAGTCGAGTGTTTGCTCTTGAATTATTGAAATTTTAATACGATCCTTTATTATGTAAATTTTGTGAATTTCGATTCTACGGAATTTGATCTAAGATCGTGTAGTTTTATGTTGTTTCCACTGGTAGCGTAACTTTCCAGGATCGGTTTAGGAACAAGATAGAATACGACTTTCTATAATGTAGCATGTCCTTTTATATGTTCGTATAAAAACATTTATAAATTGTTTTATATTAAGGATCAAGTAAGTTAATTGATAAATCAATCGCGAAGTAATTGTTTCCAAATGTAGGTTAATTGAATCGTACAACAGAATTTATTCTGTTATTGCAGAAACGAGCGCAGAAATATCTAGACAGAGGTGTTTCTATTTTATCGTTTAGCATTCTAGTTTCAAGAAACGGGAATCGAAGTAATAAAATATGAAACTTAATCAAACGAACATTCCAGCGGAGAACATACACAAACAAAATGAGAAATATACAAGCGAATAAAAAATAAGACGAATCTATAGAATAATTTTTTACCCGTAATTTCGTTCCCAAATAAACGAATAACGCGGTATGTAGCTTTATATTTGCCTTATTAAATAAATATCGTTAAAAATTGCGCACGTTTATTGCAATTCTTGCTTATCGTACACAACGATGAAACGACGAAACGATGGACGATGGACGATGAAAACAAATATTACATTTTTTGCGTAATAGGTACTTTTCATCGCGGTAAAAAAAATTACAGATAATAATTTCAGTCTTCCTGCCAGCGTAATTACACTTCTGCCAACTTGTTACGAAAAAATATTCATTTCACAAAAATTCGCGTTTTCTCATTTTTGCTCGGAGTATCGCTTCCCGTTTAATTCGTTCAAATCTATTAGCATCAAACATTTTCCACGTTCTCTCCGTACGGTTAGTCAGAAATTTAAATTTGAAACTCTTAAATTCGAACGGACAACAAATCGACCCACGCTACGAAAAAGCTACGAAATAAACTACAGGAAAAAAGAAAAGCTATTTTATACTCCGAAAATTACGCAAAGATATATCACCGTGGTAGACATCGCGTCTTTCTTGCGCGTTTAGTTGAATTTTCGCGCGATTAGATCCAGAACGAAAGAGTTTCGTTGGTCGCGCTGAACGAAGGAAGAGAAACACGGACGTAGTACGAAGCGTGGAAAAAAGAAGCACGTTATCCATCTATCTTCTTGATAAATCGTTACTACGTTATAAAGCGATTTACGACAATTGTCCGTTGCATACCTCGATACCGAACGTTTCGCAATTAAACTGCACTGTCCCCTATCGAAAGATTTCTTTCGCGTTGTTAATGCATTTCCCGTCCCTCTGAAATCATTTCTCGAATACCATAATAAGGCATATCCACTATTGGGAATACTTTTACTCTTTCCAGACCGGTCAATTATATCTGCGGCTTAATTATTACGAAACAGTTGTTTGTTTCTCTTTTTTCTTCATCCTTTCATACCTGTCTGTTAGTCGCGTTATTCGTTATTATTTGTAAAGCTAGAAATAAACTTCGTTGCAAATCGGAGATATATCTTTGATCGCTCAAACGTAATCTCTGCGTTTTCTTTAATTTTTTTTTTTTTTTCATATTTTTCGGACGTTTCGATTTCGTTTTTCTTCCTAAGAAACGTCCTTTTTTCTTTTTCTTTTCCTAACTCGGAACGATTAGTTGAGTAATTAAGTTACCTGTTTTTTTTTTTTTATATTTCGTTCACTGATGAATTTCTTTGTCCCGGCCTGTACCTACTCTCCATGTAATTGCTACAAAGCGGACGTTTAACCCTGCAGTCTCAAATGACCCAGTGGAGCGTGAGTTAACCAATACTTGCCGTCGAGGAAGATCGATAGTCTTCGCGTCTTGAAAGATACCAAATATCTAAAACTAACGGAATTCGATGTGCATACGTTTGTATATTTAATTGCGAAGAGATATAAAAGGTGGGATTAATACGATATATTGGATTGGCAACTAAGTGATTACGGATTTCGCCGTTAGGTGTTAATGACAAATGTCCCCTAATGACATGTGGCCTATCGTTTGAGCGCGCTGTGACGATAAATGAGACAGAAGTTGAGAAAGAAACTAGGAAATATTTAGCTTGGGACGAGTTTGAGAATCAACGAAAGCTACTTCAAAGAATTTTTTAGCAAATAATAGGACAATCGTTTTTTGCTGTGAGTATACTGTAAGCAAGTTATGTACATCAGTTTAGGATAATAAAATACGTATAAGTAATATTTAATAAGTACTTTATTGTACCTAGACAAAGATTTTAATACAATAAATTTTATTTCTGTCTTTATAATTAATTTTATTTGCTATAATCCTTTTTAAGGATATATTTGTTTATACTTGAGCGTAACATCAAGTTAAAATTTAAGACAATTTATCTTAAAATGAATTAAAGATGAAACGAACTACATAAGTTTTTCATTAATCGACATTAACAAGGCTACGTTCCGTTATTATTACAAGATCCTTTTAGTATAATGCAACAATGTTCGGAAACAGGAAAGCTTATCTAAATCGCATAAAAATAGCTCGTAACAGTGGATAGCAAGAATATAAATGTACTTAAGTATCACTCTGGAAAATTACACGGATTTTAAATTTCTCGGTCGTAAAAACTTTTGGGCGAAACTTTCGCAAGAGTGTTTATAGCTCGACATAAATTCATAACTGCGCTCGCGTTACACCGCGATAATAGATAAGAGCTAATAATACGTAGCTCGTTAATTATGCGTGCGATAAAGGAATTAAAAACGAAATTCACAGAGAAATCTGAAATACATATCGTGTACCATAGAAATTATCCCTAATTCCCTACAATAAGAACGTATTTTGCTTATGGGACAAAAAATATAATTAATTCCTTACTTTGATTTGAAAACTACGAAATAACGTGTGTTATAAACGAACATATATCATGTTATTATAACAGTACACTCTGTTCAGGAATCGATAAATAAAATATGATTCTCATATAATTATATGAAAAAAATATTTAAGAAACATTTAAATTATTAATTAGAAAAAATTAATTAAAAAATTAATTAGTGGTTAGAGAATCAAATATCATTAATACATAAATAAATAGGTAAATAGAATATATTTGATACCTGACCTGATTAAATTTAAATTTGACAAATATAATTACGTAGACCTAACATTTAATCATCGTGATAATATAATTATTAACTGTAGAAATCGCTATTGACGACTCAAATAATACGATTAAATTAACCACCCCTTACTAGCCCGGTATACTAACTCTGTCGAAGATGGAATGATTTTGATTTTTCGGGACGATTCATGGAATTACAATAGGATGCAGTAACGTTCACGCTCTGTGCAAAGAATTCGCTTTAAAGAACGATTATTCAACGAGCACTCGAGCCGTGGACTGATTCCTAGGAAGTGGAAGAAGAAAAGCGAACCGTCAGACTTTTCCTCGTTTGTTCATGAGATGACGAGGCGCGACGCCCCCCCTCTCCCTTTCTTTCTCTCAAACTTCCAAACAGTTACCAAGAGAAAGGTGATTGATGGTAGAACCTCGTGAGTGGCTTGGCAAAATTTCGCGAGAAAAGCAGCATCTGCATGACAGAAAAAAGAAAGGAAAGAAAGAGAGAAAAGGAAGATAGAGGAGGAAATAAGAGAAAGAAGCTCCTGCCGGCCACGGATAATTAATTCGATTTGCCACTTTCTGGGTGCAATTAATGATTCCTCGCGCCACTGCTGATTTCCTCCCTTCTAAAGTCGCTTTCCAACGCTCTGAATGATGACGAAATCGTAGAACACCAACTGCGCTTATAAGAATCTATAAGGTGTTCACGGTATTATGGACCAGCGTTTTTCTCGCAAATGCTAGATATTCGAAAACAGTGAAAGGAAGGAAGTTTCGATGTTTCTTGCAGCCAACGTAATACGGTGCATCGATTTTTTCATATATGCGAGAATATTGCATAGTTTTTTAAATAGGATGCTATATATATTCATATATACCTTATGTAAAGACAAATTCAAGCGTACTATCAAGTCAGAAGAGGACAGAAATGAACCAAATAAATTCAACATCTCGTAATGTTAAATCTACAGTGTGTTACATCGACACGGTTACGCTGGTCCAACGCTGATGCGCGATATCGCGGACACCCCTGTGTTCGATTGTTCTGGTCTATTCGTGAGAACCAAGACACATCGTAACGATAGTTTAAAACGAAGAAACACGGAGATCGCGCTGACTGATAAAGTTGCACGTGAAATGAAACAAGCGCTATAGGTTAGCACTTCCCGATCTGATTTCTGCAATGATCCGTGACGCGCGAGATGGTTAAGAGCGAGTTGACACGCTCGACAGCCTATAACGTACATGGAAACGTCGTCGAGATGGGATCAACGGGAAATACGAATGACTTCTGGGTAGCAATTAACGTGCGTGACGTTCAGGGAATGTCCAACGTAATTGTATTACGGGCCGCTGCAACAGTCAACGCAGTGACCGAGTCAAACGACATAGGCTTCAAGCGTTTCGTAGTTGGTTCTCTGGCCAGCTTTTGAAAGAAAGTCTGGTTAATGAGCTGAGAATCGAGATGCGAGTCTTTTTGTTTTGGTGGATGGAGAAGAAGGAAGTAATTTGGTCGAACGATGTCAAGTGATTTTAATCGTGCGAGAGGGGCGACTGTCGGCAAATTGAGGAAATATGAAAAAACGAAGGGGTCTGTTCGAGATTGTGAAAGAAGCAAATGACAAAATTCGTTTCCTTTCTTTGGGTTTGATTGTTTCACTGAATTAGAAAGTTTTAGTTTTTTTTTTTTTTTTTTTTTTTTTTTTTGATATTGCGCTCGTATGAATAGCGTTTTTACCGTGAAATACGATGGCGTTTGTTTCTCCTTTATTTTATTTGTTTTAGTTCGTTCATTTTTGCGAATGAAAAGAATAAATACCGAGAGTGGAATACTTTATAATTAGACTGTAGATGTTTATACAAATCTAGCTTTTTTAATTCTATCGCTGCTCGTACAAATTTAGAACGCAACTAAAGAAACAAAGTTTAGATAGGCGTTTGTTTCGTTGTCTATATAGTTTAACAAATTCTGAACTTTGGATATTTTGTGCATTCTTGTATACCATACGCGTCCTATAAATTTTTGTTCATTTAAATCTTCTGTCAATTCATAAACATTTTCGCAATCTATTTAAAATACTTATATAAACGTAATGGATTGAAATAAATGAAAGTAAATGAATGATGGAAGATCAGAACGAAAGAACACCGGAAATACATCGTCATAGTATTCGCAATAGGTAATTTTCATCTTGGTTTGTTATAGTGATCGATTAGCGACTACCAGAATTCAATGTTCCGTCGTATCAACTCGCTCATCATGGTCGCAAGGTATTGCAAATAATTACAAATAATTCATAAATCTTATTTATTAAATAAGACAGACTGTTTGGTAAAAAGCAAAAGATGAAATCATTAGATATGTCGTATATATTATATCAGAAATAAAACGCGAAAAGGGAAAAATCTATAATATAAAAATATCACAAAATCATCGTGTCTTTTTTGCAATACATTCTCTGTTTAATAAAATTTATGCGCATTCGCAATATGTAATTGATATTCAAATGGAGATTGCCGGAGAAGTTTTTTTCCCACGATTGCACCTCGAATGAATTATTGTCAAATGATCGTTACATGTGATCGCGCAGTACCACACGCAGTATTTCCATCATTAAACGAGACGATCATGCAAGAACGAGAGAACGCGTAACCTTCGTGAAAACCTGAGAATATCGCGTAGAAAAATAATACGCTATAAATATAACTTGACTAAATATGTTTTCTGCACAGGTCGAGCTTCGCAATATTTTGGAATGAAATATTACTAGGAATTCTCCTTTTAAATTGTCAGAGTCCATGATTCTGAATATCTGATTAATGGTGTACATATCAGTCAGTTGAACGTAGTAATAATTATTCAGAAGATCGATTTGTAATATAGCTAACTCGCGTGTCTAACACGAAGATAGTTTATTCGTTTATATACACCGATACGTTTGAAAGTTAAAACGCCAGCTGATTAATGATTAAACGCAACTGCACAAGATTGAAACTGGTTCCTTTTAATTTGCGACTGATTTATTTTAAGACGAAATTACCACTGATTTGCAGGATACAGGAAAATATATGTATCACTGTAGTAGTGGTCAAATGTTTAGAAAACAGGAAAAACTTGTTCGTATATAGAAAGATATTTTACCTTAATACCTTATTCGATAAAACTGTAATAATATAAAGTATAATAATACAAAAAGATTTGCGTATGGAAAAATTCTATTAACGACGAGTTACGTGAGATCTTAATTTTTGAGACACGGTTTTCGGAGTTATTATATAATTACTTAAATAGGATAGCGAATTCTTGAACATCGAAGTTGCAATTTAATTTCGAACAACTCGAGATCTAGTTTGACAATTTTATCGCGTATCGAGGGAATGAATAGGAAGTAGCGAGCATTAGCACTAAGTTTCACGAATGATGAAAGTACACGTACAACAGAATCAACTGTATGAAATTACAGAGTGAAGGAAAGAAACGATTTTAAGCCGAGTAACTTCTTTCTTAATCGGCAACGGAACAGATTTCGCTTTCGTACGGTCAACCCTTGTATCGTTCGCTACTCACGTTCGAGTACCTGACCTGTTTGTAGAATCATTTTTATAGCTCGTGTGTACCACGATAAACAAGTGTATAGGGGCGAACTGGACGAGCGTATGAATCTACGAAATGTATCTACGTTTCCTCTGAAAATAAGTATATTTCTCGAAATATCCGTAACTGAAAAATCTAGAGGAGTAATTGAAAAGGAACGACAAAGCTGTTGGAAATTTCACGAAATAAAAACTGGCTGCATGTATGATCCGAGACACTTTGATATCAGTTTCATTTCTTTTATACAACATGTAGCTTACTTACTTTGAAACGCAGTGCTTTTTAGTCTTTACACGTTTTCAAATACGTAGCAATGGTTGATAACTAGAAAACGACGTATTAAATCTCTTTCTATCCAGATTTACCTGACTAATGAAAATATTGAAAATTTTACTGAGACTTCCTACCTAAACATTCAAATTTTCGATACAAAAGAAAGGATAAAAAAACGCGTGTTTTAATCTGTAACGGAGTCATTGAAAATACGAATATAGTTGAAACATCTACATTTTACCTTTTCTTTCGTATTAGGTTGTGCGAAAAGTCTCTTTCGTTTTATAAATAAATGATGGACGCACAATATTTTTTGTTTTATATTAGTTTATTGAATTATGCACGAACGTAATAATAGAAATAGAACGAAATGAATCATACCTAATTCAATGAAATAATATAAAACAGAAATTGTTGTTCATTTATTATCACCTTGCGAAACGAAAGAAACTTTTCGGACAACCTAATGCAATGTTTTATTTCAGTCGGATTAATTTAATGTTAAAAACAAATAATAATATAAAATCACATGTCATCGATAACATTAAAACGTACAAAGGTACGCAATATAAATAAAATATTTCTATAATTCACTTATCATTTTGTATCTTTTTCCACGAGATATCACAAACTTGTTAAACTGTTGATTGAATTAATCTATGAGAAGTAATAGTAAACTGTATAAAACGTTTCGTTGTATCTCCGTTCCAAATTTTCCACCCCTTGTGTGCCCAACGTTTCTTAAATTTCCACTCGACGAAATTCAAGAGATCGCGTTGCAATCGAACGAAAACATCAGCCGAACGTGTGCTCCTTCATCACGTGCGCTGAAACCAGGTAAATGTTGTCTCGTTGGTCGTGGAGCTGGTCGGAGAAAACGATCCGCTTTAGCCGTCGGGGTTTCTCTGTCCGTGTCCTGTCTCCTCGATCTGCTCCCTTAATAAAGCTAATTGCACCTTCCCCGACCTTTCGCCCTTCGTCACCCTTCCTTACGGTCGGTCTTTTTCGAGCGACGTCTCGCCTCAAACCCTCGTCCTTTCCGGCGACATCTCTCGTTTCAGCTTCGACGACCAAACGTTGTTTAAGTCTCGCGTTAGCGTCCATTTAAGGACGCGGTCGCATTAACGTTCAAATAGACGTTAGTTAAGGACGAACGTTGCAAGCTCCGTTTGTGGCTTTAACATTATAACGCACATAGCAACTGTACGCAGCTAAGTGGAGCTACAATTTTATGCCTGAAAATGACAACTTAAATTCATCGTGGACGACCCTCTTCCTTATGCACGAGTTTTAACCAAATAAATAACAACTTAAACTCTCTGAAATTCTCCCTTGTTAACCCTAAACGTTTCATACCTCTGTTATCCGTAATTATCACGGCTATATACAAAACTCACCCCCTTTTAACTACTAGAATCACACGAACTGGCTGCCGGATAGCGAAAATTCATCGAATCTCTCCGGAGGAATTCTCGTTAATGCAATTCCATCGATGAATTTTATACACATTTAATAAACCCGTTTAAATCCGGCGTTAATCGTCGTTCTTCACTCGGATCCTTGATCTGATTGTCGGAGTAATTCCGAGGCGTTCCATTCTCATTTAGCCGAATCGAACGGTTGGCAAAGGGGTGATTTTCCTCCAGCCTGGAACATCTCTAGTCGGTTCTTCTTCCTTCCATCATTATTCCATGTCCTGGCGGAGTCGTGCTTCCTACCCTTGTAATTTTTCATTCACCAGGAATATCCAACCGGTGCGCTACCGACGCAGGAGAGAAGAGAAGTCGGAAAGAGCGGTGCTTTCTCGAGTGTGAAAGCTAGACACTCGAAACACAACCCTCAAAGATAAGTCTCGTGCGAACCGTCGTCCTGTATTTTCCTTTTTTCCCTCCTTTCCTCCCCCTTTCTTTCGTTCCTTTTCCTTTCTCTTTCTTCTCGGCATTTTCTCTCCTCTTTTCGTTCTTTTTTATTTGACACGACGCTAGCGTCGGTGAATCGATAGTACGAGACTTTATCGCGCAACGTATCTTTCTCTCATTTCTCCTCGACCATCTCGCAGCAGATTCGCAATTTGCATGTTTCAAGCTGTCGCGCTCGCGTCGATGAAGGTTTGGGTAAAGAGGCGCGTGCCTCCGCGAGGAACTCGCGGCCTCGATGCTTTGCCAGATAGATTTTTCTTTTTTAGATGTTTGCTTGAGAAACGTTCTTCAGGAATTTTTTTTTTTATATTACGAAAAGCGTGAGATTTTTAGGAATTTTTAGAAACCTACAAAGAAAGAAGAAATCTACATATAACAATATTAATTGATTAAGAATATTACACTATACGTATAAAAATGATGCAAATCTGAGAAATTCATAGATATTCTAATGATTATATCTTTAAAACAGAATCGAATTTTAGAGCAAAATATGTAGCAGGAAAGGGAAGCTAAATACGTTCTTAAGAATCTTTATTCTTCAAATGTTAAGAAACATTATACACATGATGCGTTTGTGTAAATTTCGAATACAGCGAAAGTAACTCATAAATCGTGGTTACTCGATGTTCTATGGTACGTATTTTCCAGATGTCACGTCTATGACTCTGAATTGGAAGTTCAAAGAGCATTCGCGGCAATCGAGAAGCCTTATCACCTTGATCGATCACTCGACATAACGAGATTGGCTTCCGCGCCTCCAATGGAAAACCTCTATTTTTCACCAGCCATGAGTGAGGCATGAGTACGTATCCATCATACGTAGGTACTGTTTCCACCTCTATGACTTGAATGTCGGTGCTCATGTCTTAGATATCCACTATCTTATACGTCTTAAATTTATTAACTTCGATATTATTAGAAATGTGATATTATTAGAAGGTTCTTCTCCGAAATCTTCTCATTTTTTTATCTTTCTCTGTTTTTAAAGCAACGTTCGCGTAACTCACTATTGACAATAGATGGAAAATATATATTTCTTGTAGCCGTATGATGGATTAAGGGGAGGAAACAATTTTTACTTTGTAATTTCTTATGCGTACGAGCGCATTCGTTGCTATCGGAGCATACGTTCGACGATTGTTATAAGATACAGTACATTAGAAATCTGAGTTATTATCGTTGCGTCGATTATTTTAAAATACAACTATCGCACCTCGGTCAATATGAATAGTACAGGAAATATCGTAGAGGAATTCTTTTTTACTTTAGAAAATTTTTACTCCGAGTATGTTTTCATGAAAAGCGTACGTTTCTAGATGAGAACCACGGTGACTTAGCCCCTTGATCCTGCGGTTGTTCCTTTCTTGCGCTTCCTGAAAGGCCGTATTAGAGCTTCAAATTAAGGTGTCACGTGAAATATATTTGTACTTCTACGTCTGGCAATTGTTGAAACTGGCGGAAAAATAAACGTGCAATTATACGTATAAAGCGAAAATATGTCGCATTGTCAGTGACAATTTTTCATGGTTACGGTTATTACAGAACTATAGCTGGACGAGAATGTAAAAATAAATTGACTCGATGAATTTTTGACAAAGCGACATGCTTGATTATAGAAAGCTCCGATTAAAAATTCATCAAATTGGAAGGGCGGATCGTAATTAGCTTATTCAGTTGGACAAAGTTGGTTTCACTTGTTAATTACAAATTTAAACTCCTGTAGATTTAAACTCGCAATAAAAAATTAACAGATTAATTAACTGCGCTACAATCATCGTATTGTTTGCTTTAAAAATTGCTCGGCTTTCCGAACGATATGCAAATGTTTTAAACGTTACGCTAATCAAAAATTCCGTACTAGTGTTTTTTGAAACTGTGGCATGTTTTTAAAGAAACGAGAACGCGTTGTGAGATCGTGTCGGGAAAGCCTTTACGATCGCGCCAGGATTAAGCCGAGGGCAAAAAAGAATTCCATACAAAATAATTGCTAGAAGAGATTGCAATTATCAGTTGGACGTAATAACAATAATTATCGTTGCGTCGATAATACGTTAATTAGACTATCGATCAATAATGTAATATAATAATTTAAGTATACAAAGCGTTAAAAGAAGGTGAGTGATATTTACAAAATTTATAAAGTGGCAACGTTCAGCGGCTAATTTCTCAAATTACGAACGGTGTAATTTCACGTTAGAAATGGTGTAGCAGTGCGAGTCACTGAATCAGCTAACGAAGCTATATATGAATCACCTCTGTCTTATAATATTAGAATAATTACTATTATTACAGGTATTGCGCTATAGTTAAATTAATCATCGTTAAATACTTTTTAGTCGGTAGAAAAGAATTAACGATTATTCGATGTAGTTTCTTACGTGGATTGGTAGATCCATAGATCATTCTATAGAAGACTTTGTGCTAATTGTATCCAATTTGAAACTACAAGAACAGCGAGAATTGTAGCGTGCGGTAGAACCGAGAAACGAAACAGCTGCGGGAATTAAATTTGTAATTACGCCTGTAATCGGCCGTGCCGCTTCTATTTACGCTCGTCAAGCGACAGAAGTCAATGAGTGAGTTCGTGAATAATTAAAACTGATTAATTTGTTGTGCCTGTTACGAGATTTAATGCACCGCTTCATTAACTACGCAATTATCCTCAAGGGCAATTAGGATATCAACTATTTTTACCCAGTAACGCAATTAAATCGAATATTTTGCGCCGTTCCAAGTGTTCGTCAATTTGTTCCCATAGAACGATCAAAATGCGGACGAATCAGAGTCTCGATTCTTTCGCAAAATTAACGAAAATAATCATCGTGGTAAGTTCGAACAACCTGTTCCCCTACAGACGTACGAAGGATGTCGTTCTATCGTGCAAAAGATAACAGAACAACTTTCGAATGAAAAATTTGTGAAGCGATCGGTATCGTTTGAACTGTTCTACGACAGTGTAGTTGCAGTATCCATCGAAATTAAGAAAACGTCAAAACGTTAAATCAGCGAGAAACTGTGTGAGGGATACGATCGACCAAGTCGAACGAACATAAACCTAAACTTTATATCTCAAGAGGGTGGACGTGCTCGTGTAGTATACATCTAAGGAGGAAGCTTTCGATCATGCGAGAGAAGGCATACGCGCGAAACTGGCGAACTTGGTACGCTCAATTTAGCGCATCGATCGCGCGAGCAGCGTCGTAAAACGGAGAAACGTTGCTACCGCCAGTAGTTTCGGTCCGAACGGAGCGTATACTTGTAAGTTATGGGAATGACGAGAAGGTGCGAGCGGCAATATCCTCGGTTCCGAAATGTCGTGCTTCGACTGTCGTTACGAATCGCGGAATCGCGTCTCTCGGGAAATGGAGAGAATCCTGCTTCCGGCCGCGTACCTCTTCTTCTTCTCCGATAGTTTCTTCGATCTGCTGGAACACCTTCTGTCGCTCGTCTGCTGAGATTTTAACTCGATTCAGTGCCTAACAGCTTCGAAATCGCAGGTTTGCGCGTGAAAATAGGCGGCAATATATCGATCTCGACACACGTCGCTACGAAGTTATTATGTTCCATATCGATTAACAACGTAACCAGCGCGAACTAGCCTGTTAACAATATACGAAATGCCGCTACAGAAGAACGAACCGTTGTACGTTGAATCGATCAAGTAGCTGTACCATATAATCCTTTTATTTCTACTTCTATGAACGCGAAGTAAATTGGTTTTATCTACGTTAGCAGCACGGGAATCGATTTTCGTACTGACAGAACTGATTTATGGTCCCATGTTAAGCGAACATTTTGTACTCGACTTGACCAAAGCCAAACACTCTAACTTCTTGAGTTGTATGTACGCAAATACTGTTTCTCTGCTCTGCATTTCCGACCGACTGTGAAACGTTTTGCAAGCGATTTTCACTCGAATTGTCTACCGTTTGTTTGCCTACGTGTACAGACATTTAGATAGATGCTTTTGAATATTTCCTCTTTTTATCTGTTTCAATAATCTGTATACGATTCTTTTCTATCTCCCTCTCTTCTTCTCTCTTTCTTCTGCTTTAACTTGATAAAAAAAAAAAAAAAAAAATGAAACAGTAGCTATAATCGGATCAGATTCTTTTTACTTTGACCTCGTTTATAAATTCAATTCTTTCATTTTTGTATTTCTGGCCTCGCTTTCAATCCAATCCTTCCGTTTTTATATTTTTGTTCGTTGTAATTGCGAGTGAAACTCGTTCGTAAATCATTTCACGAGGCTTTTGTACTCGTTACAATAGTTTTGGAGAATACGTTGGTGGATACGTGTCTCCCGATTTTCACGACGATCACGCCTATGTACCGAGCATTTTTCTGGCTATCACGATAAACGATGCCATCGATGAAACGGCGAGTTGATAAATTCAGCTTGTGATGTGTTTTTCCACTCTAGATAAATATTCGCCAGCGAGATCTGAGACAGCTGTTAATCAATACCGCTCTAATTCTATTTATTCTCTGTCGTTTGTTTTCGTATCCAAATTTGCATCTCGTTTGTTCGATTTATTACTTTATCAATGATATTATTCGAATATCTAAAATCAATTTGAAAACGTCCCTTGAAAATATGGCAGCACGTATATTTTATTTCTTTTCTATGTTGCATTTAAAAAGCGAAATAAATATACACAATGCCTCGCGAAAGTATTTCAACGCGGTATTTATGTATTTTGTGTGTGTATATGGGCGTGCGATTGTGTGCGTTATATTAAACACGTTGAAATTTCATTAGCACCGTAACGAAACACAACTGTCATGATTAAGTTTGATAAAATATAGTTGGAAATAAATGATTTTGTTTTTCTTTTTTTTTTTTTTTTTTTGTACGAAGAGCGTACGTGTTACTGCGCCTATTCATAAAGATTTAGAAGTTTCTAACACAAGCTCCTAAATCAATATAAAATCTTCCCCTCTTCTTAAAAGCTCTTAGGTATTAGATACTCTATACTCTATATATTCTGTACTTTACAGCTCTATCCTTTATAGAAGCTTCCAAGTATTATAAGCTGCTAAGTGCACAGCTGCGAATATCCATCGTATTTACGGCAGAAGCTAATTCATGCTAATTACAAAGAAAATCTCGTTGGAACAATATAAATTAAATCTTTTTCGAAACATTTACAATTTAATCGATCACTATTTGCGATACTACGTTGTCAACTTAGTACAATTTATTTAACTTCGCTGTTCCTCTCATTTCTTCTCCGCGTCTCGATCTCTTCAGGTACCTTCTTTTCCAAATGTTAAAATACGCTATTCTTGAAAAGCGTATTTTCAAATATTTACATCTTTAGACATTACCTACATTTAAGAAATACGTAATAATAGAATATTTTTATATTTATTGATTTATTACTTTCTTACGGGAGGATTCTTCATTCCATGTTATGTGGTACATTTTTGGTATATTTAATCCATCTGGTGATCGAAACGAGGGTTGACACATTTATAAAATTGTAGAATCAGTCGTTTTGACTGTTATGGTATTTCTAGTGTTCGCATCTAGCGATCTAGCGATCGATTCGGAATTTTCCTGATATCATCATATTGTATGATACGCGATAAAAATTTTAAAAACGTGTGGGAAGTTGTACGAAACGAGGAAACTTGTTAATTGGGGTTCGATAAACAGATTGCAGAATCCTTTTACACTTTGACAAGTACCAATCGTTTGAACTGGTATTGGTATAAGTAGCCTTGATATAAAATTATTTTGAGTTTGAATACATCAAAAAGAAAATGAAATTCATTATATTATTCTTTTAGTTATCGTTGCGAAAGTCCTTACATCATTGCGGAAAAAGACACAACATGAATTAGGAATTTTAAAATAAAATTGTAAAACCAATCAATTTGACTGATGTGGTAGTTCTAGTGTTAATCAATTAATAGGTTTTAATCTATCGACATATAATATTCGAGGCATATAGACGCGGTCAGAATAGCAGGATTAAATGTTTACGTACGATAATCCATAAATGAATAAAGTAAGAAGAAAATAAATGGGAAGAAAATTGATATTCTTCTAAAAAAAAAAAAAAAAAAAAAACAGTTGTTCTATATCCTGAAAAATGCATTGTATGCTCCATAGCAAGGTATTTTTTAAAATCGTGTCACGATCATATCGATGGTACAATTTCGTTCAAGACTAATCGATCTTCCGGTTGGAAGCACAAAGGAAAGCAAAGTTATTCAATTCTCCCGAACAAGGAAACGTCACGTAACGTGGACCAAAGGCTTTCGAACGCTTTTCAAGCAACCACGTCTACCAGCCACGGGAAATAATCGCGTCTTTTGTGAGGCGTTCGTTGAAAAATAGCCGGCCCATGGATTCCGTTTCTCTTCGTGGATAGAATTTTTCGAAACGATGCACGTTGGTTTACAAAATGTCACGCGAGACACTGACCCCGGCCATTGAGAAATCCAATTCCCAGCGGACGTAGAAGGCAGCGCATTGTTTTGACAATCCATTCCCCAAGATCCATCGATCGCGACACGTACAGAAGACGAGTTAACTTCCTTCCTGTACAATATGTACTTAGTCCTGTTTCCTTTCTACTTGAAAATCTCAGAAAGTATCGTGAGCTTCTAGGATTTTAGCGTGTCTTTCACGAGACAACTTACTTGCGTTATGAGTAACTATGGATCTATCTCGTTACTATGATCGTAAAAATAAAATGGATTTATTGGCTTGGAAACTATGTGATTGCGGGTTTTGTCAATAGATGGTATTGAAAAATCCGCAATCACTTAGTTGCCAACTAAATATATCGATCAAATAAGGAAAGACTTGTTATATTTTTTTTAATAAGTTTATCGAAAAATTACAAAATCTCCGGAAGTAGTGGAGGTATGTCGCTCGATTTAGGATCGAATGTATGCTTGAGTCACTTAGATGTTCCTTTCAGAACTTCCTAGGAGAGTTTTATGTTTTCATTTGATGATTTCCAACGAGTTTATTCAAAGAGAACAAGGTACAAAAACGTGGAATGTAATTGCAATCAAAGAATGTAAAGTAATATCAATTTATATGGTATGCGTAAAGACGCAACCAAATGAAAGTCAAGAGGATTCTAACATTCGAAGGACGAACATTTTACGACACCCGTGTGACATTGAGCACTCGCAGTTGACAAATTTCTGATTACAAAATCTAGAAAAAGGCAAACTCAACTTTTTCGGTCTACCTAAATTTTTCGAGTTAATCCCCAAACGCTGTTCACATCTGTTACCATAGATCATCCTATCGATAATACGACCATTGATTTTCGTATATCAGATAAAACTAAAAGAAATTACTCGTTAGCAATTCAGATCAATTGATAGATTCAAGATGAGTGAGGAATTTTGTCGTATTTTTTAAATATTCTTTCATCTTTTTTTATTAAATCTTCTATCCAAAATTTATAGAACTCTGGTACCAACGATTTTCATGTTTTAAAGTTAACTTTTGAAAAGACAGCATCGCTTATTAAAACGATCAGATATAGAAATCGTACTGCACCTTATTACCAGCTGTATGTAAATTTCAAACATTTATCGATGCAAACATTTTGTACAGTTTTATACAAACTTTGTACTCGAGTTCTCGAACAAATGGCACTAAAAAATCTAACAAATCATTCGGTCTTCGACACATCTGTCTCTTCGTTTTAATCGCAACTCTCGTACAAAATTGTGCAATTAAGCGTGTTAAACCCGCGCCTAACAATGTTACGTAAAAATGTGCAAACAGATATTAAAAATATGTTCGAAAATAATTGGAAACAGAATGACCGAAGCTACGGGCTATGCATTTCCCGAAATATATTCATTTCTCTAATAAGATATATTTCTCTAATGTTCATTCGCTTTATGGGCGAATTCTTCAAATAATGCACTTTAAAATTAGCCGAGCGTAAATTATAAAATCGTACAACTCTCTACCGGTTGTAGCTGCAATCTATGGAGGAACGAACGGTGATAACGTGATAACGGTATTAAAAATTAATACGTGAAAAGTCGGTTGTGAAACAACGAATTTAAACAACATACGGCGCAAGAAAGAGAGAGAAGAAAAAGGGCTAATATTAAATTTCTTGAGATTGCGTTTACCTTCTTTCTGTGCAGTAATAGGAACGTACTATTCTCGTGGTTCTCTTCAAATTCTCTAATAAAATTTACTAGACTTTCTTCTTTATTTTTCGTCCGTAGTCTCGCTCTTACATCTTTTCTAACTTGTTGATCGGGGAAGACGAGGTAACTTGTCTTGCGAATAACAATCACGTCAATAACATAGTTTCACATTTATGACAAATAAATGAAACGTTCGAACATTTTACGAAATTTAATACCAAGAAACTGCTGAACTTAACGCCACTGCTGTATTTAAAAGTCAAAGAATGTAGACTTGTACGATCGTATGACGAATGTCTAAACTTGTACAAAGAAACTGCTGTTTGGAAGCTTGCGTGGTATTGACGAGAAACGTATTTTGAACTTTCGTGTTTCACGTGTCACGGTGTCGATCATGCGACCTCGAATCTGCATCATCTTGTCGTTATTCGATCCGCCACAAACCACCCAGGTTTGTGGTACTATCAAATTTATCACTTAAGAAGTCTTGAGAATCGCCACGTGCGACGGTGGACTTGTGTGACCTCGAATTTCATCAGCTCGCTGTCATAGCATAGGCCACAAACCACCCCAGGGATGTGGGAGTATAAACTCAATTACCTAGTATCGTAGGATTCGCCACAGACCACCAAGGAATCGTGGGACTACCAACTTCGTCACTTTGGAATTGTTAGACCTCGCTACGCAGCATCCTCAGGATTTTCGAATCTCAAACCCCACTACGCGGAATCATAGGCTCCGCTACAAATTACTCAGGAGACGTGGGACTTTAAACTTTATCGCTTCGGGCTTGTGAAATACGCCCGAAACCATCGCGAAGTCGTCAGATTTCCAACTCTGTTACTCGGCAACGTGCAATCTCCGATGTATACTAACTTGAGAGCGATAGAAAGTCGAAATCCACGATATAGAGATCGTCTAATGAACGAGATATGTATAGTTGTGGATGCTGCACCTTGAACCTTGTGTTCGCGTTTAATATCTCGAACCATTGATTTTTGAATTTTTCCTCGTGAGTCGTAGATCATAAACGTGGCACCGCGAATTTAGAAAGCACCGATCTAAGATCCTAAATTCGGAACTCGATCTTTGGACTTCGAGTCTTAGGTTCAGACGCAGATCCCGGATTTAGATTCAGATCTCGGGATTTAATGCGAACACTTTTGGATTTCCAATGTTCTATATAGATTCAGAATTTTCGGTCGTAAACTCAGATCGCTAATTCCAGGACCAGACACCGGATCTTGTTCACATTTCGCGTGTAAATCTTTGATCGCGAACTTTCTTCGTTCGAAACAGGTCCCGTGACCAAATAAAATACAGGACTCGAGGATCCTCGTTTCTATCGCCTGCGGCGAGCTTCGTCACTCTCGAGTAAAGATTCTGACGTTCTAATACTTCGAACTAGCCGATGATTAGTTTGTTGCCATGAAATCGTACGTTTTGAAAATTTGCCTACGTTAATCGCGTAGCTGTAAATTATAAGACACCGCTATGACATAGTGCGCGAGAAGTTATCGTTATATTTTTCGCGTTGCAGGGAAGGTTCGTTGTCTTTTTCCAAAAATTTTCCAATTTCATTTACGAAGGTAAATGAAATTGGACGAATTACTGTAACGTACATATACCACGATGTACTACGTGTGTGTTACTATAACGTACATACAAGATCGATAAGCACGTTGTTTGCCATTTCCTCTTCAAATAAAAACCTGCTAACCTACCAATTTCTCATCACCACACCATAGAACAAGAAAATAGAATCTACTGCAAGAAGCGCTTGCGGAAATGTTACTACATTTTGTTATTTATTTCTCTTTCTTGATAAAAACCCAGTAACCTTCCGATTTTACATTATTTCACTATCCAACAGAGAACACCCATTATTCTTTCCAAGAGTACAATAGAATCTATCGATCTTCTTTCTTACATCGCAACAAACATTTCCTCTCTCTTTGCCAGCTTCTTTTATCAGTAATAACGAATACGTCATTATTTCCATCGTAAACTCCTATAGGCATCTTGGCCTATATTGCAGTCAGCGCTATATCGAACGCGAGTAGCCAGGTGGTAGAAAAGTGGAATATTATAAAACGCAAGCTCCGGTGCGTACTTGTTAAACCGCTGGACGTCGTTTCATCCCCGGCGCGCCGCTTCATTTCTGAGAGTTTTGCTGCACGCCCAGCTGCCGTGCGAATTACAGAGAAAAGGAGGGTTGCACGGGGGCGGGAAGAGGGACGGGGCGGAGGGCCGCGGTTAAGAGAAAGGAATCAGCGTGCCGGCACGCGAAACCGGCAGAAGAGACGACTCCCTAATCAAGGCGACATTGTCACAGGACGAACAATATCCAACGCCGACGTGCACGCGGACTCACCCTCCGCCCCTTTTGCGCGCTCGCGAGTACCAAGAACACGTATTTCGCGCGCGGACGCAGTCAAAAGTATACAGGGTGTCGCTTAACTAACGCTACAATTTGAAAGGAAAAAGATATTTGTACGCTCAGAACCACATCCTTTGGAATACTATATCATCGTCTCTTTCAAGTGACACCCTGTATAGATATACACGCGTACGCGTAGACACGTGCGTGTACACGATTACAGAGACGCGGTTAAACGTATACGCGTGGCGAGAGCAGGAACGAACTAGAATAAAAGTGTACAAAGGTGTGTAGGAATCGCGAGACGAGATCGTATTGGTGGTGGCGGGGGAAATATGCGTGTTCCTCCGAGTGAAACACGAACACGAACACTCGAGCCTCTACAGAGCTATTTCCTCTTCTCCGCTCTTCTTTCAACGTGTTCTATCTCCGTTTTCTTTTTTACTCTTTTCGCCGTTCTCTCCAGAGCCTGCCACCCCCTTCACGATCCTTCTTGCCTCGTCTAACCCTCTCTTTTCCGTCTTGGCTGGATTTTCCGCGCTTGCGTGAGCCCCGAGACTCCAAGGAGAGTCTCGTTAACGCATAAAGGGACGCGTTACTTGTACTCCTAATGGGAATGAACCCAAAGAAGGAACCACCGACACGACTTTTATCTTCCTGTACGCCGTTCATCCGTCTGCGTGTGATCCTCGCGTGTGTCTTCCATGATCCGCCTTTGTCTTGCACTTTCTCCTAGTCCTTTTAGCGATGTCGGAGCTTTCACCGTCATTGATGATACACCTATGGTTTTACGACACTGATCGGTTAGTAATAACGAGGAGAGACTGGTGATATCTCGATTTTGTAAATTTTATTTATAAAACATCATCCGTGTTGTTCGAAATTTTATTTCCAATAAAACGATACTATTCGTTTGTGTTCGTCGCGAAGGATATGAAAAATGTTGACAGATCCCGACGAAACTCGATACTTGGAAATAGAAAGTTTCGCAAGACGCGAGTCTTTAGTCATCCAGATTATGCCGCTAGTTCGAGACTTTGCGAGGTCAGTAGGATCAAAATTCCGAACGGTTGCCGATGAAAATTCGTATAATCCGCTTTTAGAGTTCACCAGCTCATTCGTATTTAACGTGCATACTAATTTCAATTTTCGTCTATTCCGCGCTGCGAAATATTTGTTCAAACGAATTGTCGCTATTACGCTTATTTGGCGAGAACAAGTTTCAATTCCAGAACTATCTATCGTTATTCTAAACTCGCTGGAACTTCATGCAGAATCAAATCAAGTACCTCTTGAACGATGCTCGTGATCGACTTAAATTATAATAATACGAACCAAATTTATAATAGATCGAAACGCGAACAGAATAGCATAAACCCGGGCAAATTCCAATTTAGAAGTTCAGTTCACTGCCTCAAACTCGCCGTAACTTCCTTTCAGAATCTTTTTTCCTAACGCGGAGTACACAGCATTACCATCAATTTACCTAGTCCATTAGACCATTTACTCGATAGCAGAGGATCCTCTTCCTCTCTTCGTCGAACGGTCCGATATCAAACCGGAAGCTCGAAACTTTCCTTAATAAATCTTCAAGCTCGAACGAGGCGGGAACGGCGCAGCCCCAACATCGATACCGTTCATAAAACGCCTCTCCCTGGACCGTTTCCGGTCTCTAATTATGCCGCAGGAAAAATCGTCCGCAGATAAATGAGAAAAACGAAAAAGTTACCAGCGAGTTGAGGCGTCGGTCGAAAAGCTAGATAGCCACGTAACCGTACAACTTTTAGGATTATAATTAGTTCTCATCGCTATCGGCCAGACTCTCGGATAGTATTTAAATACCAGCTTGTATATATTTATCGTACATAGTTACACCTGACCGGCTTAAATATATACATAATTGATAGAACGTCTGTTGGCTATCTTGCGACTGAATTCTCCGAGCTACGATGCTTTAGGTAAATTGCTCTCTCTCTCTCTTTCTCTCTCTCTCTCTTCTCTGTCGCTTTCTAAAGGCTCGCGCGGATTAGACGAGTAAGGTTTGAATTCGATATGAATTGAACTCCGGATTGAAATAAGTGGAATCTGTTTGATATTCTAAGCCTGTTATTTTAGATCATTTGAAACATTTCGTTCGCGTTTCTACGTTTACTCTCGTGGCGTATAGCGAGTCGCCTGTGTCAAAGTAATTTAAAATCGAAGTAACCTTGTTCTTTTGCTGGATTTGAAATATCTTTGAATATGTTGATTTTGAAGTCTGTTTGTATTTGTTTAATGTAAATCTGCCACTCTTTTTCTTTTATTTCCTTTCTTCTTTTTCTTGTAAAGTTGAAGTTGAATTGAGGTGAACTCGAAACTATCTTTATCATCGTAAAGGTGTTATTTTACTTGAACTTGCTTTAAGATATTCTCCGAAGCTTCAGGCGAAGTTGATGTTCTTTCAATCGCTCTGGACTTGGAAGAAAAAGCAGTTACAGAGAATAAATAACGCGAAGATAAATCTAACTATATTTCTCCCGATACTTGTTTCTTAAATGAAATAAAATTAATAATAGTAATAAGTAAAATTTCGCGAGCTATCGTATTGAGAAAATCGTACAATTCCTTTGCTCAATATGACGAGTATTTCTGTACTAATGAAACTAATAATACGTTACGACCATACAAAATTATAAAAAATTTCTTATGAATCCAACTATAAGAATTTCTTCCTTCAAAAAATCTATCCCGCTTCTAATTTGTTTGCAATTTTCATTGTTCGTTATATCGTATTTGAAAGTTTGATGTACGTTTATAAAACTCAGCGGCTAATATCTCCACTGTGTATCGTCGTTACAACGATCGATCATATCTCTTTGCTGTTATCATCGTTGGCGTTTGTTGGTCGTGCCTGCTAAAATTATTTTGAACACGTTCACCGTTCGTTCACGTTATCTATCTTACTATCCGTCACGCTATTGTACAACAAAAAATGATAAAATAACGCGTTCCTCTAATGTCGGCTGCCACAATGAATATATTTTAATTTCGCATCCGCCGTAACTTACACTTAACGTAATAAATACCCGCACGCGGTTGTGCTCGGTGAACGATCTGAAATTCTTTCCCGTACAGCTACTTTTCGCAAAAAAAAGTATATCGAGACTACGTGTATAACGCAGACCCATAAACTTTGATAATGCGTTAAGTGGAAATTTATACTTATGAAATATTATACGAAATTATCACGCGTCATATATCGTCGTATCTGATATTCTTCTATTTTTATTATACAGGCTGTTCAATGCAGCTACATCAATTTTATACGTAGCTTTCGAACGATAGAAGATGAAAAAGAACTTCATTAGGCAAATTTACTTGATTTCAAACGATACACGATCCTGATGTAGATTCTACTATAGCGGAAAAGATTCGGAACAACGCTAAGATTGATAACGCTGATTATTTCTCGTCCCAAGCGAATTAATTGCAAGAAGTTAAGAAACTATTCCAGGTCTCTTAAACGTTTCGAGCACGCGGTCCAATTGTTGGGCAAAGTCAACTTGCAGCGAGAAACGGTAATGCAGTTACCGGGTTCTTGAACACTTTTCCATGAAACTCATAAGTTTCTGCCGTGTAAAGGAATATTCTCTCCCCGGGGTATACTTAGGATAGACGTGGTTCTCGTTCGGGGTCGTCTTCAATCTCTTTTAAATCTCCGCTTTTCTCCCCTTGCTGCTTTATTCAACGCACGATCTCAATGACCTGTAATTCGTTCGTTAATTGAATGATTATATTACGTTCTGGTAATCATTTAATTGATCAAAACCACGATTAATCTCTGCATAATTCTAATCATTTTCTACATAATCCACTAATATTCATTAGTAATTTATCCCATATTAATGTTACGTACATATCGAAGTGTATTTAATTCTGCAAAATAATATAATGTATTTTAATGGAATTAATACAACGAACATCATAAATGCATTAGCGTCGGCGTATATGAAATTTTACTTCCTTAACCTCTTAGGTACGGTTGAATTTTGTGCGGAGCTGTTTCTCTGTACGGCGGAGTTTGACGCGAATTACGCGTAAACGATACAGCACGGCAATGTGTGACGGATATGTCGTTTTCTACGCAGGCGCATCGGAATGAAGTTTTTGATAATTAAATTATCATTTTTCTTAAAGATATGACACATATACTTGAACTTTAATAATTTACTTTAATAATTAATAATACAATTGAGCGTGATATATTTTAAAGCACGGTACCACATATATACCCATGTCACAATTTTTACGCTCATAGGATAGGAGCTTCTAGGATTTTAGCGTGTCTTTCACGAGACAACTTACTTGCGTTATGAATAACTATGAATCCCTCTCGTTACTATGATCGTAAAAATAAGATGGATTTATTGGCTTGGCAACTAAGTGATTGCGGATTGTGTCAATAGGTGGTATTGAAAAATCCGCAATCACTTAGTTGCCAACCAAATATATTGATCAAAGAAGGATGCGGCAGACTTGTTATATTTTTCTTAATAAGTTTATCGAATAATTAATAATACAATTGAGCGTGATATATTTTAAAGCACGGTACGACATATATACCCATGTCACAATTTTTACGCTCATAGGATAGGAACTTCTAGGATTTTAGCGTGTCTTTCACGAGACAACTTACTTGCGTTATGAATAACTATGAATCCCTCTCGTTACTATGATCGTAAAAATAAGATGGATTTTGGCTTGGTAACTAAGCGAGTGCGGATTTTGTAAATAGGTGGTATTGAAAAATCCGCAATCACTTAGTTGCCAACCAAATATATTGATCAAAGAAGGATGCGGCAGACTTGTTATATTTTTCTTAATAAGTTTATCGAATAATTAATAATACAATTGAGTGTGATATATTTTAAAGCACGGTACGACACATAGACTCACGTGACAATTTTCACGCTCATAGCGCGATAGTGTTTTTCGAATTGCTCTTCGTTTTCTATTTTGAAGCGACATTTTCAGCTTAGAAATTGTAAAAAATTATAAAGATACGGATCGGCATGTTAAAAGGAGCATCAAAAACAAAGACTATATTATATATTCTGTCTGTATATTGTTAACACTGTTATAAAACGTTGCGAGGACCAGGAAAGTGTGAAGCAAGACAACTGAGAAAGACGATTTAGTTCCAACGGAGGGCGAATGAGTCTGTAGAGCAAGCCACTGTAGTCCCACTGTAACTCGCAATAGAAAATGGTATACACCCGCTATATAAAGGCGGTCCGAGTTCCGGCTAATTCACAGTGTCGCCTCACTTGGAAAAGTGACTAGGCAAATCAATATAGCCAAGCACTGATATTTGACATTTTTGACGAAACTTCTGAAAGATGGAGAGAGATTGCCCAGGAGAAACAATGAATCGTTGGGACACATGAGAGCTCACATTATTCTTGTGTTATTTGTATTATTATATATATATATATTTGTAAATTTATATATATACTAATGTTATTACTGTACAAGAGCTTAATAAAAGCTTAAAGACTTGTAAACACTGGCTTATCTTTCCTTGCCATTCATACAAGTCTTACAATATTAAATCGCCGAGAGACATGAGAGCACACATTGTTTGTTTGTTATTTATATTATTTTATGTATATATATATTTGCAAATTTGTATACGTACTAATGTTATTACTGTATAAGAGCTTAATATAAAAACTTAGTAACTTGTAAACGCTGGCTTGTCCTTCCTTGCCATTCATACAAGTCTTACAATATTAAATTTAAACTATCTTTTAAACTAGTCATTTTTCGAATCAAGTACCGGTATACTCTTCTGTAGAGAATTAAAAACTGCATGGAATGGCGTGTAAAGAACGTATCGTACCATTTAGGAAAACAAAGATCATCCTCAAGTCTCAAAGGTGCATCCACCTAGATAAGATCTGCGACCATCGCCAGATGTCCCTCTCGAAATAGGACAAATTTTACTTGAAACACCTTTTCCTAATAATGTACAGTTTCTATTTTACGATATTATTTATCGTAATTCCATGTTATTTTTGTACCATATTATTTTATATTTAGATATTCGGTATAAATTCGGTAAAATATAAAATGTGAAACATGAAGCTATTAAGATCTGGATTTCGATTAATGCAAAAATATTTTCGATTTTTATCGAGTAGTTAATTGTTTGTGACAAGCAAATTTAAACAGATTCATGAAGCTTTTCCAACGACGATTCGCGTAATTTATTGCTTGCTGACTAATATGTTCATTTTTATCATTTGAACAGATACGAAGCCACTGTCGTGAAACGATGTTTGTTCGTAAAGGTTTCTGGCTAAATTAATGTATTACCTATGTTAATCGGATCTAACATAGGACATCCACGAAAGCCACTATAGTGGCGCATCGTACAGGTGTAAGCTGAATTTTTTATATGTGACGTCGAAACTTTCATTTATCTCGATGGAAACGTTGGTAAATAATGTTTTAGTATCTACCCAGTAGAAAAATATTCTGTTGTAAAGTTTTGACGTAGTATCAATTTATCTTAAAATATAAAAACCACGCTGCAAAAATTTGAGATGAGATGAGCAGAGTACAATAAATTAAAATCGGTTAAAACAGTAATACGATGATCGAAAGATATGGTGGTTATAGACAAAGTAAACATTTATTCATAACGAAATTTTTACTACAATATCGGTCTATAAATTATTTACAGTCCAAAGTTACGGATCAAGTAACAATTCTTTAACATTTTCCAGTGAAATTTTCCAATAATTCGCCAAACTTTTCTTGTTGCGACGTACATTCTTTAAATTTTGCACATTTCGATGTTCCATAAGTTCTCCAAACAATTTTCCAAAAACTTTTCGCCGTTTAATTATAAGGATCCATGCCGCAACATCGTTAACGAAATCTTGTACAAATAGGCATTTCCTGACCATCGATAGGTCGAGATCAATTTTCAGCCATTAGTACCATGGTAAATTTGCTAAATTTATTCACGGATGTAAAAACGTTGGTGGTATCGTTAAACTGACGCGTCGCATCGTGTAATTTGCGTCCGAATAAACTGATCGCGGTGTTGTTCGTTTAAATTTTAATGAACGTAACAGACAGGGAGCGAGGTGGAAATCCTACGGCACCGGCGTTGTTATTACCTTCGAGCTTTGTTCGCAAAAATACAGCAACGAAAGCGCGTTAATCCGCGTCGTATCGACGTTATTATTGGCCCTTTATCATTCTATGCTCGCCGCGGGCAGTCTTTCACGATATTTTCACGAAAATGAATTTTCCGTGCGCCTCCGCTGATACATTATTGCCTATACGTGCGTTAACGAAAAGTGCATCGCGTACCATGTCGCGTGCAAATACTTTCGTTCTTGTGTCGCTTAATAGAATTTTCTTATCAAACTGTCAAATTACTATCGACTATTAAATTACAAACTACTAATCATTTTTTCCAGTAAATTAAAAATTTGTCGTGGAGATTTGATTATATCGGGTTTTGGTATTGAGACGTTTAAAAAATGAAATGTGCTTTAAATATTATTAGGATAATTATTAGAACCTTTATCTCGCTTGGAACTTTAAATCAAGATGCGCACAGTTTATAGAATTTTAGATAAATAAAGAATCCATACGCTTAATATTTGTAAAAAAATGTTATTTTACTGATAATACGATCAAATGTTTTTCCACCTATATATTAGTATTTCCTTTTATTTTGTTCCAGATTTTGTTTCCGATTTCTGGATATAAAAACCTCTTCTCTAAATATTGCACGTAATTCATTCGAAATTTTGTCAATGAGGTTTAAGTTAGTAAATACCATGGAAGACAACACAGGTTCTTAACTTATCACGTTGCCCCTGTAACTTCCCCAAATAAGTTTTATAAATTCTTAGGTTTTTATCTCGCAGGAATGCAAATTTTTACTAATTAAACGTTGATGATTCGTATGGATTATCACATTTTGCATTAACCGAGCACCTGTCCTAGTACTTTTGAATGAGAATGTAGATCATTGCAGGTGAATTAATTTTATGTCGTAACTTTTTTGGTATTCCATTACATAGATGTTACACGTATGCTCGCACGTAGATCTTTTACATTTTCTTAAAAGATTCGATATTTGTAGGATTTTCGTTTCAATTTGAAAAAATAAATCCACATTTTTCTGCGTTATGTCGTGTTACGATTCTATACTGCCAATCTATTAAGATAATTCATTCGCGAAAAGATATATCCACTTCGTTGTTATGTCCTTTTGCTACACTTGACTAACTCGATTTCCTCAATCTCATACAAAAGCTATTTTCTATCAAAAATACGATATATCCGCGATACAACTATAAATTCACCTATACAAAAGGCTATAATAAATGACATACCTAAATTTCAAATAATACGTGAACAAAGAGGTGGGGTGAGTTTGAAATTATGCTAGTGGAACCTCTTCTCTTTATAGATCACGATGATGGATAGTCTTGAAGTCCGAGGAAGGATTTTAAATACGTCACGGAAAGTTGAAAAGCTCCGGGTAGAATCGAAAATTTGACTGACGACTTCCTCGAAATCGCTTCCTGCAAAAGATTAATAGGTTACGAAGAACAGGAGTAGATACGTTGCGAGTCGTGAAAAACTCGGTTACTTTTTCGACGCGATGTTTTTCCAAGATGCTTCTGGCCGAATATTGAAATATCGATGAACCGGTTTACGATATAACCGGACATAATTTCCATTAATCTAGATCCTTCTTCACTCGCGAGCTTTCGTCCCTTTCGTTTTATGAACTTCCAAAATATCATTTCTCTTGTTAGCACTTTTACTGCCTTCGTACTTTCAAGATTCGCTATGCTTCATAGCCGACTTGAATTAATTATAAATTCTAAAAATATGATTTCCTCTATTAACACGCATTTGTCATCGAGACAATTACGATTCGTAAATTCGTTTGTGTTAAATTTAGATTAAATAAATATAGATTTAAAAGCACATACGACTTGACAAATTAATATATTCGTCACACCTGTACAATCGTATTTGGTAAATTTATTATATTTCGATTGAGATTTCACTTGAACGTAGATTCTAAAATATAATTCTTCGTTCGGAAACGTGTACATAGAAAGAAAGATTTGCTTCGTAAATTTGTTACAATTTAGATTAAGTTCAAGTTAGATATATATATATATATTCCAACGATATAGTTCCATCAATATATTTATCATTTACAAAATATACCTCTTGAGTTTACTGTGACTCGATTTAACTTTGAGTTACAAGTTTTGTCCCCGCGTCATTGTTACATCAACGGTTGACTCGTTTAGTACTCAAACTTCATAAATTTGTTATGCCTACAACATTTACACGGTATAATAACTCTCGCCTAATGTAATGACTTCAGAGTATATTTCCAGCAAACAAAGTTACAGGTCGTAAACCATCCATAGACCTTTACGATCTTCGCGACATCATATTTCAGATACAACAAGATGGAACATTTTCTTTGCGATACGCTCGTCTAACAAGATTTGTTATCGATGTTAAACCACAGTTAGTATCGAGCTGAAAGTAGGCTGTGTGCTTAGATTCCAACGCTCTATAAATATTTCAAAAAACGAAGCGATATCTTCGAGTAGACTCGACTCTAAACGCGACATCTTTGGGGAATAAAAAACGTAATCCTCGATATTAGAATCGAACAATTATCGAATAAGTTCGAAACTAAACGAGCATCTTGCCAGAGATCTATCATGCGAACGAATGTTTGGCTATGGGAGGAGAAAAACGTGATAATCAATTTTCTCAGTTTTCTGATTTTAATAATATATAAATTTTTATTTATGATTATTATATTTTTATTTATTTAATAAAAATTTTCGAGCAAATAGGGAAATGTTAACGTAATACGATTGAAAATGAAAACGATCTGCTACGTCGAAAAGCTGCAAGCCCTTCTGAAAATAGCTGATAAGGCGATAAAGTTTCGTGGAAGCCACAGCTATAATTATTAAGACAAACGATATTTTTCAATCTTTGAGACGGACTACTTTGAAAGACACGTTCCAAAATCAAATCGACGAGTGGACAATTTTAATATCGTGAGATCGCGTGATAACAAACAGGAAATGTGACTTATCGTGTTCCTTCCTTATCTTATTAGCGAATAGAATAAAAGGTTTTTCGAGCGACGTGGAGCGTGTTAAATTCTAATTAAGCGTCACCAAGCTGAATCCATCAAGGTTCGCAGCTTGAAATCCCACTTTGAATTCTGTAAAAAGTTTTGGGCATAAACGAGCTAATAATTAGGCACGGAAACAGCCGCAGCTCCAGCTTCCGCGAGAACTTGTCCGTCTATCTTACGGGATCGCGGTGCCCTGAGGCAGGCCGCGTTAACTCCGAGTTTACGATCCGACAGAGGATTTCGTGGAATTGGAATGAACTTTGCTTGAATATTCTTTCTTTCTCCGACTTAGTTGCATTCGCGATGTTTAGGATGCTGAGTGAAACGTCCAAAGCAGACAATTCTCGACTCTCTCCTGTTCGCTTTCTATGATTTTAGGCTCTATCGTGTCTTATTTTTGTCGTTCAAGGATTTCTTAAGTTTGAGGAAAATACGAAAGGATCGTTGCTGTGATACGCGTGATTTCTTATTTTAATTTTACTCTGTTATCAATATTTTAAAGTCATTTTATTTGTCGATAAAAATGCAACGTTGAGACATAGAAATTTAAGAATTCTAATAGCATGTGAATATTTAAGGATCCTAAAATCCTCCTCTCTAAACGCTAAATGGACTTTTCTTCGTTGACGAAGAACACGGTTACGACTGATCGCTATTTTTCATTTGGATGGAGGAAATAAGAATTAACAACTGTTACAAATACATTATTCTATAGTGAGATGACAATTTGACGATAAGATGTCTCCTGAAGCATTAAACTTGTACCAACAAAATCAGAATGAAAGCTGTCTGAATAACTACGTACGTAATAATGCAACGTTATAAATCTACAAAATTTCTATGAAAAAATTACGAGTTGATCATTTCAATCACTCTGCCGGCGTTAAAAGAAAATGAGCCCTCTGCTATAATATTTAAATTCACGTGTCAGATTCGAGCAGCTGGCAGACACGACACAGGCTACACAACTGGCGATTATTATTAGACGTCGACCGATTTCGTGTAGAAAAGCGGTCTGTCGTCCCATAGGTACATTTCCCCGATGGTTATGACATCGATTACTAGCCCGGTGGAATCTCGCGGGCGTGTCGAGACGATCGTAAAAGGCAATCGCGTAACTATAATCGCAGAAGCATATACGAGGTCGGTAGAGCTCGTTACGATCGCGAAAGAGACGAACGCATTTCGACCTAGATAAGCCTGGGACACCGGGATAACGCCCGCATCCCATCGCCGCGTAAAATTTCATAGGTCTGCGAAATTTCTGCTGAGAGAGTAGTCGAGTGACGCTCGAACGTTTCCCTTTTCCGATGCACCGGCCCGTGTCGATCCATTGATACACTGCAAAATTGTTGGAAATCGTTCCGACCGCGCTGTTCCACAGCTTAGTCACTGTCAAATTCATTTCGATAAACGAGAGCGTAGATTTATCGGCGGGGAAATTGGCGTTAACGTTGCGACCAAAGTATAAAAGTTGTGCGTGTCTTCGGTGTCGGCCGAGACGTGTATCGATGAATCTCGCGATTATTACGAGCTATCGATAGATTTCAGAATTGAAAAAATTGTATTCTTAATTCGGATCTACCTACAACGATCTCCTCTCGATTATCCCTGTGTAGCTCGGAATTGGATAAATTAATACTCTTCAAGTTTCGAAACTTGATTAACCAAGAGACGATGAAGTCTGCAATGTAACTTTGTCATTCTTGGTTTTGTTGCTTATCTCGAGCAATAGAATCTCTTTGACTCAGCTTGTACTTCGAATTACGGACCATCCTGTGTATACTATATTGTAATTTGTAGTTGTACATTCTCAGTTATATATTCATAACGAATCCCGCTGTGAATTGCAAGCATTTGAAATTTAATCTGTACTTCGTCGATTGTATCTTGATAACGGTAGAAAGAAACAGCTGATATATTACGGTATTGTCGATCGATCGCACCTCATTCATACTTTCATGTACGTACGTTACAAGAGCCTGTGCTGGTGCAAGAGTTGCGCCACGTGAACGGAATTCCTCTGAAGGAGTCTCGAGAATATCGGACGAGAAATACTCCTAATTCGGTAAAAGTAGCTGCTGGTTTCCGGTTGCGCGTGTAAAGCTTCAACTTTATGCGGCTGCGAACACGAGCACCATGGGTGTACATGCATAGACGCCGCTGGCGGAGGCCTTAAGCAGCGACCGGAGTTCCTAAGTTGCTAATAAACTAAATAAGGACTTAAGTATGGTATAAGGAAACGGAGTTTGCGGTTTAACGTGTAACACGGCGAATTTAAAATCATATCGTCAACGCCGACGCCGACATCGCGCCACGCGCAAACTAGATAAGTTGTTGCCTGACGAAAATACGTTTAAGTAGTTCGGATATTAAACTCGTAACTCGTTGGATCCGTACGTTTATCTCTGTTCCTAAGCTGTTCCTTGCCGAATAGACTTTTTTCTCGGTGGCTCGTAACGCGCTGACAAATTTGTCAGCGATGATTCTCGTAATTTGCTTGCAAGCCTGGCAAAAGCTTCGGAAAAACGACTCTTTGGCTCGTGGCCAAATTTCAGATTTGTGGCGAAGATAGGATATACAGGATAAGTCGATTGGCAGATTCTGTAGAACAGGAAGCAAACAAGAAAAAAAAAAAAGAGATAACGTGAGAGAGGAAATTTGAATAGGATTATTTTATGAAATTTATTAATTCCTTTAGAATCGAATATTTTTTTTAGCTTACGAGAAAAATTTCTGTTTTTTCGGATAATTTTTCAAAGAAAACGTAGTACGCGTTATCTTTTACAAAGACAAACCGAAGGTATATTCCGTAGATAAATAAATCGATATAAATGAATGGAAATTAATCTATTGGAAAATTGTTGGAAGTTTCGCGATGCGAGTGAATAAAAATAAAAATGATGAATGGTACGTAAAAGGAGGGTGCATTTCGTGGTGTAACCGCGAGATAGTCGTTGACTTGGCCTCTGCGTAATAGTCGCGAGATCGCTGTTAATCCCCAGAGGTAGATAGTCATTCACGGACAGACAGGCTAAGCGGATCGCGGCGGATTTTAATTAGAGAGACGACCGCTTCCCGATTTCATCGTCTGGTGCTCCAACTCTCCGTTCCTTGAATCCAGCATGCGCTCCGTCGACGTCTAGAAAAATTCGTGGTACTTTTACTTCTTTGATCACTCGCGTTTCGTAGTTAAACACAAGCTCCCTTTCGTCTCTCCACTTCCTCTCCTATTGAATTACTGAATTCCGAGTAATCGAGTTTGACGGTTTCATACGTTGGTTGTGGAACTGCTATATTTGAACAGCTACATATATGTTGATAAATTACAAACGTAATAGAGTACGAGAGTGATTTAGATACGTAATGCTTTGCAAGATCTCGTGGAATTAATCTCAAAGATATTCGACATTGCAAACTGAAAGTTATGCTCTGCACGGTATATGTATAATACTATTTCTTACATTTTATACGAAAGTATCAAATTTACTTGAAACTTTATGCAGGTCGAGTAGTTACGTAGTTTCGTATTAAAGAAGGGGAATAGTTACACCTTGCGTTAAAGACAACCTAATTCTCCCATCTACAATTTTCATCCGCCTCTGATCCGTATAATCACTTTACTTACAATTTCATTGGAACTAGTTTGGCAATAGGAGGCAGTCGTCTTTTGCTCGATGTACTCGAACAAAGAACGTACCGATCGTCGAAGATTAAGATCATCGTTTCGCTCGAAATATCTTAAATTACTTGTTTCTACCCTCGAAGTGTATCTTCCGATCGATTTTAAGACTTCCTTACTTTCTTAAATCACAGAATACTCAACCGACAAAAATTACAAATTCACCTTAAACAACGTATCTGTGAAACGCGTATTAACACCAACGGCGTATTTCTAGCAACGAGTTACGTCCATCGTCGCTGAACTTTGCATCCACGGTTCATCCAGCGGATGCATGTTTCGGTAACAATTCGTTACGATAATGGAGCGCGTGCAACGGCGGCCCCGAAGTCGCTAAATCGACTCGACGAATTTCTGACGCCAACTATCTACTATCGCGGCTAAGTGCTGAGAGTGCACTTTTCGTCTGGATATACGTGTACACCGGACCATTTAGCGAGAAGAAGATAAGTTCTAGCCTCGGTTACTAGGCGACCAAGTCAGCCTTCACGCGAGCTCCCTGTTCGAAACAAAGATCAACCACCGACCGATGAATAATACTTTTGTATAGTAGAACAAGAAGCACCTTTCAAGTACGGAGCTTATCGGTATCCAGCAAACTCAGCGATTCGCGATGTCGGAAAGTTCGACGTCTACTTACCACTTGTACAGCCTGCTTTACAACTTACGTTGTCATATCTTTTTAGTTCTTAATCCTTTGACAGTGTAGCGGAAGACAGGTTCTTCTGAATTATTAAATGTAACTTGAAAGTTGCGTGTCTTAAACGTCATCGTACGTAGAGAAATTAATGACGTTTATTGCAATCTTTATCGCGAAGAGTATTAACAGTACGTACGCATATATAGATTTGCGTTGTATTTGGTACCAAAAACGCAAGAAATTTTGACGACGAGGAAGTAATTATTCTCCGGATTGTTCGTTCCAAGTTCGTTTTAAATTTTATCAGATCATCGAAAGATTACGATACTTTGATCGTATCAGGGTACTTTGTACAAGAATTCTGTGCTTTTCTAAATACGAATAACGTGGCTCTTGTCTACTGTGTCTGGGTACAGCTCTAAATGTTCTTCGTGAGTATCAGTTAGCTATTCTTCTATTTTTCAGGTGTATAGATTCGACTGTTTTGGTTCCATTGCATTTGTTACGTTACCTCCGTGCGTTTTTCTTTTAACAACATGCATACGTTCGTCGCATATTTTTATACTCCTTGCCCCGACCGCGTGGCATCAAACTGCTCCCTTTAACCATCAAGTAATTTCAAGTTTGCAGAATCGACAAAAGTGAACTTATCAGGTTTCCCCCGTATGGTCTGCAATTATATAGCTCGTACTCGACCATCGAGCACGTACACAACGTGATACCACAACAGTAAAGTTTTGTCCGATACAAAAAGAAAAGCATGGAAACTTCGTGTCGAAACTGCCAACAATGACGAAGGGATATCCAGCGTGTCCAGTGGCAATTACCCGTTTTCCATGCAATTTTTCTGCGATACGTTGACCCAGTTCCGCGAACACTCGATTTCATCGATTAAAACTTCCGCCGGTTTGCCTAACGCCCACCCCTCCCGAAACTCCAACTCGATGCCCCAACCCGAACGATTAATTCTCGCGCCGTCACAAGCGTTACTCTTCTCAAATTCCTTTCTCTCTCTCACTCTCCCTCCCTTTTTCTCTCTCTTTCTTCCCGTGAAATATTCCTAAGGAGACGAACGTTCCGGTGGAACAAGCACGATACGTCGGATACATATTTTCTGTGTGCTTCGGGCTAAGAGAAATCATGTTGGAGCAAGGAAGAAAATCAGAAAAAGATAGAAAAGAGAGAGAGAGAGCTTTGAAAAAAAGCAAGAAGCACCCGGGGCTCGTTGTTGATGCAAAGGGGCGGTCGAGTCAAGGGGATGAAAATTTCAAAATAAAACGATAACGAGGGCGGCGTACAGTACACCAAGCCCGCCTGCTAGAAACCGTCTGCTGCTTATTACGTCACGCTGAACGTAGTTACTAATTAGTTACATTCAAAGCGCCGCGGCGCGCACCGGCGTCGTCGAAAGGGGTTGAACGAATGCTGCTACCACCGGTGCTGCTGCTGCTGCTGGCTGTTACTGCCGCTACTACCAGCAGGAGGGCCAGGCAGACCGATAGAGATGGCGATGCTGGTGTTAGAGAACGAGACTGTAGATATTTCACTCGATACTGTATACTACTACAAGTCGATGATACTTGTTGAAGTTACTAGATGTATGTGAATACAAAGGAACGCGTGGATAAATTGCAAGGTAGAAAATATATTTTAAATACTGAAGTGTAAATACTAATCGGAATATAATTGAGCTGATCCAGATCCACACGCTAGCAGTGTTACCCTATAACTGACTGAAAAACCCTGAAGCAATCGTCGCCTGTCTACAGTTTATGGTTTGCCTTCGACCCAGTCTTTTGTCTATACGCTGTCGATGGCTTCGGTGCTTGAGAAAACTAAAAGACCAGATGTAGAGTTTTCCTAGAAGTGGTGACCACTTCAACAATACTAACAGAATATAGCAAAGATAATCCGAACCGGAGAAAATTTTCATTGTCTGTGTTTTACGCGTTCTATAAGAGATGTTGAAATTTCATTGGCATCGTAGGACGCGACTATCACCTTGGTGAGATATAAAACTGATCTGAAAACTTGTAGAGAGATTATTATTTGTTGTACTCACCGTGATCGGAAATTTATGGCACGAGTGAAGCCACAGAGATTCTACGGCTCGAGATAAGACGAAATTCGAGAACAGAATCGCGTTGAAGGCTACATTTTCGAAAAAATCGAGTTTCCATGCTGCTCGAATATACGTTTTGCCTAATTCGCTAGTCGAGCGAAGTGGGTAATCGACGGATCATTCTACATGCGAAAATAGGTTGAAAACGTAGAACGAAGGTTTTTCGTCTGTTCCATTTTGGAGGAAATCGAATTTGGAAAGTATATGTAGCAACGAACGCATTCAAACAGTCGTATTCAAAGTCTATCTTTAAACGAGACATTAAAAACGAGACATTCAAAGTCTATCAAAACGAGACATTAAACGACGAAATTTTATTCCGCATTTTTAACTTGCTTTCACGTGCAGAATATCTGCCTATCGTATGTCGTCGACTCCTGTCGAGTCGAAAATTAGTTAAATACACGTACGGGTACTTGACAAGTTTGGAAACTCGATTTGCTCGCAAACGAAGCCTGCAACGCGATATTTCTATTCTTGGCTCGCTTCTTATTTCCAGCCACGGAATCTTCCTCGCATCTACTTGTATCGCGAATTAAAGTAACGATACAGTGATGTTGTTGGAAATACGCTGACTTCTACTGTACCAGCCGTAACAGTATATTAACAGTAGCGATAACGTTTGTAGCGGTACACGTCAGTGGTATAACCGTATAATCATATACCTCCATGTGGCGAACTTAAATTTGTTTTCCTGCTGCGGAGGAGGAACGGGAAGATGAAAAAAAAAGGTGGAAAACAGAGGAACAGGAGGGTGAGAAAAAGAGAAGAGAAGAGAAGGGGAGGGGGTAAAATGGAGGAATACACACGCACAGGAAGAGACCGGAGAAAGCAACCGAACCCGCGTCCTTTCCCCCGTAGGCGGATAGTTGAAAACCAGGCACAACGCGTCTGCGTCTCTTCTCCTCTCCTGTCTCTCCTTCTCCTCTTCGCAGCGTTCTCATCTCTATCTCTTTCGGATTTTCCCTTTCTGTTTGGTCGCCGCGCGCGAGCCCGGCTCTCTCGCGCAACCCTTTTATTTTACGATCTCGTTTCCACCGCGGCGTACCTCTTTTTTTTCCCCTCCTCTTCTCTGTTCGTCCTTTTCCGAACACCAGCCGCTCGTCTCTGTTCCTCCTTGTTTCAGCCTCGTTCCTCCTGCTTTTTTCAACCCTTCTCTGTTCCTATCGCTATGCATCCTCGTCGGGTTTGTAACTGCTTTGACTCTCCTCCACTTTCTCTCTCTCTCTCTCTCACTCTCGTACTCTCGCTCTTTCTCTGTCTTTCCCACGATCGTTCTCTTTTGCCTCCGCGCGCAGATTTTTTCTCTCTTTCTCCTATTTTCTCTCTTTTGCCCGGTTCCAGCGTCTCTTTCGCTCCGTGTTCCGGCTGCGCTCCGCTCGCCGCGTATCCACGACGAAATCGATCGACCGAAACCGTTCCGGAGAGGACGAATGAAAGTAGCAAAAGAGCAGGAGAGGAACGAGGCCTGAGCAGATTATCGGGCGGAACAGGGAACGACAGAGGATGGGGATCCACAGAACGATTTAAGGGAACCGTGGCAAGGAACGAACGAAACATTGCCAGCCATTTCTATTGGCATCGAAGCCACCATAGAAAGAAGCAACGCAACTTCTGCTCCGGCTTTTATGCCTCGTTGATTTATTATTCTTTGGTTGAATCATTCGAGGAAGCGGAGTTTTCATTTTACGTTTGGAGAACCTGCTCCCTTCTGCTCACGCGTCGATCGTTTGTTCCTTCGTTCGAAGTATCGAGTTTTCGTGATCCGTGCTGTCGAACACGTCAATGCTGTATACGTACAAGACACAGAGGATATTCGAATAGGAAGTTTAGCGTTGGTCGATCGTTTGTAATTATCGGACTGTGAATTCTTACGAAAGTTCGTGATTTACTGCCATGATTACGCTTCACGTTGCGTATCTGCATATGTTACACATACTTCGATAAATTAGAAATATGAATATTCAAAAGTGAATAGAACGATCCATAAAACGATAAGCAACTCAGAGATCTTGGTCAATTACAGCAATAACTGGAATGAAATTTTATCATCGCGTGAGTTTCAAATGTCGAGCAAATTTGAGAAAGAGAGAGAGAGGAGGTTTTTATCCCACCTCCGAGCTTCCCCAACTCACCTACATGTGAATTGCACTTGCCGCGATCAAATCGGCGAGATGTATAACGACACCTCCTGGGCCGAGGTGTTCCATGAGAATTCACGGGCCGAATTATCTCACGACACTTCCTGGATCGTGAAATTCCACGGCAAAGATCCTGGCAATCCCAAAGAGTACGGCGATCCAAACTACGAGGCAAACAACGTACCCTCAACGCAACGGTCCTTCGGCCGTACCATCGAATTCGCCCTGTCGGCGACCTCATCATCTAACCAGCCAACGTTCCTACAGCAACAAGCATCTTGAATCGAATTGCCACGCGACTTGTTCCACTGTCGATCTAATCCGATCCAGCAAAACTCAAGCTACCAGCAATCGCCAAAGAGTTGGGCGACAGCTCCCATTTTTATATGCATAGAAATTTTGATCGGTACCCTCTCAACGGGGGGAGTATGTTACGTCGCGTGAGTCGGTACCTGCGACGTCCCTCATGGTCAGGCCACCGAGGCCTGCACATCGTCATCCTGACCCGCAATAAACCCAAGGAACCACCATAGCCCACATCCGTTAACAATAACATCGCATTCTTTGCACATATTCGGTTTATGAGTGGTCCCTTAAAAGGGTCCTTAGGTTTATTGCACGCTCGTACTCATTACGGAGAAAGCGGAGTTTTGCCCAGCGAGATAGCGGGTTTTTCCCAAGGACAGAAACACCGTTGAGTCATATTTGCCGAGGACTGTCCCCTCGTATTTAATTCATTAACATTGGGAATACCCAATGGGCATCGCGGATCGTTACCCTCACTTTTCTACCGAAAAGTGTGAACTACGAATCCGCGTTCTTAGTTCAACAAGAATACACCCACAACGCGCTTTCTTCCTAAATAGTACGAGACGGGTCAATCCACTGCTCTAAGATCCCTTGGACAGTCAAGTCTACGGTTCTAATACTCATCATGTCAGTCAAGTTCTCACCTCTCTAACTACCACGTCTAGCAACCTTGGGGTTCATCGGTCTGTAATCCAATGTCTATGAATCTTGCTTTCGGATGACTCATGTGTGTACATATGTACGTCCTGAATACTCAAAAAGAGCAGATTTATTACGATTGTTTACCGTACAATTGTTAAATAGAAATGACATAACAATTACATCACAATGCAGAGGAACGAGTTAATAAAACATGCAGCTGATCACACCACCTCGGTTCTTATGTTTCCAGGATAGAAATAACATAACAATTACATCATAATGCAGAGGAACGAGTTAATAAAAAAAAAAAAAAAAAAAAAAAAATGCAGCTGATCACACCACCTCGGTTCTCATGTTTCCAGGATCGCAAACGCGATATTCGTTACGAAAACGATAAAAAAAAGAGTTATGCCGTTTCGCTCGCGATCCTGGTCTCCTGGTTCCCAGACCGACACATTTTCCACGAAATTTTCCAGCGAAGTCAGTACCGCCAGGGCCGTCAATCCTGAGGAGGAAAAACCCGGTGATTGAAGAACGCAATCACAGAACCTCACGCCAACAACACACGGTGACGAGCAACAGTAAATTCACAGCTAGAAGGTAAGCTCGTTCATTGCATTGTCTTTACAAACCGCTATAAAAATGGAAACCACCGACAATATTGCCAACTTGCGCCGGAGACGAAGTTACCAAATTGGTCGATTTACTACCGCATCCAAACGACTCGACGAATACGAACAATGCGATCAAAAGGACAAGTCCAGTTTACCTGTCCACCAGGCATGGGTCGAAGACGCGTGGAAACAATATCGACTTTTGCAAGACCAACTAGAAGATTTAGGCAATGAGGCAAACCCACGCGATCCCGAACTTGAATCAACATATTTCAATCTGATAGTACGAATATCCAAGCTCATGACTGATACACCCGCATCAACGTCGACACCGCCAATTCGCGACTCATCCAATATCGCCGAGTCGGCTGCGATTAAACTACTAGAAATGCATCTACCCACGTTCGACGGGACAATGGAAAATTGGCATTCTTTTTATGATTCATTCTTGTCCACAATTGATCGAAGCGAACAATTGACACCCGTCCAAAAATTTCAGTACCTTCGAACATCGTTGACTGGAAAAGCCGCGCGGACTATCCAATCGTTGGACACTACAGAACTAAATTATCCGATTGCTCTCGAGGAACGAGTTAATAAAACATGCAGCTGATCACACCACCTCGGTTCTTATGTTTCCAGGATAGAAATAACATAACAATTACATCATAATGCAGAGGAACGAGTTAATAAAAAAAAAAAAAAAAAAAAAAAAATGCAGCTGATCACACCACCTCGGTTCTCATGTTCCCAGGATCGCAATCGCGATATTCGTTACGAAAACGATAAAAAAAAGAGTTATGCCGTTTCGCTCGCGATCCTGGTCTCCTGGTTCCCAGACCGAGTTCTTAGTTCAACAAGAATACACCCACAACGAGCTTTCTTCCTAAATAGTACGAGACGGGTCAATCCACTGCTCTAAGATCCCTTGGACAGTCAAGTCCACGGTTCTAATACTCATCATGTCAGTCAAGTTCTCGCCTCTCTAACTACCACGTCTAGCAACCTTCGGGTTCATCAACACGCTTTCCAAACACGATCTGTAATCCAATGTAAATAAATACATATATAATATAACTGTGAAGTCCAGTTATATTCCAACCCAATCACCCTTTATTCTCCCACAAGAAATAAGGGGATCGTCCAATTCGTGGTGTCGATTCGTGCAATCGTAGCGGGAATTTACGACTCCCGTTGACGCGCTATAACGCGACCGTCTCCCCGCGACTGGACGAAAATACACGCTTCGTATGCGTTGTATGAAAAGCTATGAAATTTTATAACCACTGCAATAGGATATAATTACATATTTTACCATGAAATCAATTTGAAGACAATTACGGTCATCTTGTTGTCCTTGCAACGAGATTTGCAATTTATCTCGATCGACGTTGATTCTGTCACGTAATTTTTAAAGTGAAAAACACAAGATTCGGTCTGAAGTCAAGTTTATTTTTCACAGTTAGGTTTTGCTACAAAAAAGATCGAAAGAAGAACTGTTTGGTCCTGGCTCGTACCATCAGGGAAGAAAGCTCGGTGTGGGTGTGCCCTTTTGAACTCAGAACGCGGATTGGTCGTCCGCACTTTTCGATAGAAAAGTGAGGGTAATGATCCGCGATCCCCATTGGCTAATGAATGATAAAGAAAACCAGATTTGGCATCCTTGTTCCTGGGAAAAGTTTGTTATCTCGCCAGACACCCGCTTTCTCCGTAATAGTTAAGAGCGTGCAACAAATATGCAGACCATCTGTAAACCGAAAATGTTTATGTGAAAAGAAGTGAAACAGAACAGATTCGGTTTACGGTGTCTCCTTAGGCCTGTTGAGGGTTAGCGTTAACAATGGGTAGTCCTTAACGCCCAGACTATGAGGAATCTCGCAAGGGCCATAGCATCTGGCGTAGCATGTGCTAATCAAAAATTTGATCCGTGACAATTCTTTGGTCTTGAAGTGGAAAGTTAATTCTTTAGAAATTCTCAGAAAATACAGTCTATGAATCTTGCTTTCGGATGACTCATGTGTGTACATATGTACGTCCTGAATACTCAAAAAGAGCAGATTTATTACTTTTTAAGAAATACTTTGTGTAATATTTACTCCGGCGGTGTACGATTGTTCACCGTACAATTGTTAAATAGAAATGACATAACAATTACATCATAATGCAGAGGAATGAAATAATAAAATATATATAAATAAATAAAACATGCAGCTGATCACACCACCTCGGTTCTTATGTTTCCAGGATAGAAATGACGTAACAGTTTCATCATATTGCAGAGGAACGAGTAATAAAAAATGCAGCTGATCACACCACCTCGGTTCTCATGTTTCCAGAATCGCAAACGCGATATTCGTTACGAAAACGATAAAAACAAGAGTTATGCCGTTTCGCTCGCGATCCTGGTCTCCTGGTTCCCAGACACATTTTTCACGAAATTGCATCAAATTCCCGCATCCTCAGATCTTCCGAAGATTCCTTCCCTTTGCTTTTTCCTCGCTCTAACGACTATCTATTGTAAGAAGATTCACCGCGTCGACCTCGTTCGACAACGACGAACAAAAAGTTTTTTTTTTTTTTTTTATTGATTATTTGGTAAATTTTTACAATTTGTCCAGAAGGACATTTGGTAATATGTTGTAGCTTAGAGAATAAAAGAATAAAAAAATAAAAAAATAAATAAAAATAAATAAAATATAGCATGTGGATGGTTACCCCCAGCGGGGTTCCATCTTCTAGGTTTCCTATTGCATCTCTATTTCGAGGTCTGCGGGATGCTTCCTCTTCAGCCTTCTTCCTATTTTGGTTTTATTTGTTTCAGCAGCCAGCTGGTTTGGGTGTGCTGCAAGTTTTTCTTTGTACTTTTTTGCGTATCTATCGATTTCCTCTTTGACTGTTGGAATTTTTAGATCTTTTCGTAGGTCTTCATTTCTGACGTACCATGGAGCGTTAACTATTGTCCTTAAAATTTTTGCTTGCTCTATTTCTATTTTGCTTATGTGACTCATTGCTGCCGTCCCCCATAATGGGACTCCGTATGTCCAGATTGGTTTGATTATTGTTTTGTATATATTTAGTTTATTCACTGTGCTTAATTTAGATTTTCTATTGATTAACCAGTACATCTGCTTCCTTTTTGCACTTATTCTGTTTATTATTGATTTTATATGGTGCTTCCATGTAGGTGCTTTGAGAATTTTTCTGCCTGTTCTTCGTTGGTTCTGGCCCATGTGTTGTCCATTTTTCTGATTGCTGGGATTGTTTTTACTGTTTTCTTAATTTTGTTAGTGACTTTCCATAGGGAGTAGTCGGTATTCTCATGCGCGGATAGTGATTCGATGAATTTTGAGAATTCGTTATTATGATGTTCCCTTATTTTATTCTTTAGTTCCTTTGCAAGTTTATTTAGGTTTTTCTTGTTTTCTCGTGTTCTCTGTTTTTGCCATTTTGCTTTCGCTTTTCTTTTTTCCCTGATTTTGTCTAGGATGTCCTGCGGAATAATTTTTGATTGCCTGCTATTTGTTTCATAGGTGGTGGTTGCCCACGCTGCTTCCTGTATTATTTCTGTCAAAGTTGCTACTGCCTGCTCAATGTGTTCAGGTGTTTTCAACGGGATATTGCAGTTGATTTTGTTTTCGATCAGCTCTTTGAAAGTTTGCCAGTTGGTGGTTCTATTGCAAAGCGACTCTGACTTGTTACAAAGTAGTGGTTTGCTTGTATATTCTATTATAATTGGTGTATGGTCGGAGTTAAGCTCGAGGCTGGTTGCTATTTTTAATTTGCTTACATTTAGCCCTTTTGTTACTGCAAAATCCAACAGGTCAGGTATTTTATTGGGGTCTGTCAGCCAGTACGTTGGTTTTCCTGTAGATAGTACGTTGAGGTTGCTGCTTCTAATGTATTTTTCCAATGTTCTACCTCTCGGCGTGCTAATTCTCGAACCCCATAATGTGTGCCTTGCATTAAAGTCTCCTGCCGCTATATATTTGTCGCCTAAGGATTGGAAGTACTCTTCCCATTTTTTAAGTGTCATTTTGTGTCTCGGAGGTACATATACTGCTGACATCTGGAAGTAATTGTCATTGGTTTGTATTGTGACAGTGGTTGCTTGTAGGTGTTCTTGATTTGTTTGACTATGTAAGTGATGCTTGATGTCATTTTTTATTATTACTGCAGTTCCTCCATGTGCTTTACCTGAGGGATGTTTGGTATCGTATATGGTGTAGTACGGTATTTTCATGTAGTTTTTTAGGGTGAAATGTGTTTCTGAGACAAGTAGTATATCAATATTAGTTTTATACAAAAATATTTTAGTTTCGTGGGCTCGTTGTTGCAAGCCATTGGAGTTCCAGACTGCTATTTTCAAAATGTCCATCTCTACTTTTTACTTAGCAAGTTAGTGAGTAGTTGTAACATGATTGTTGTTTGTTGTGCTTGTTGTCTTAGTATTGTGTTTAGATCACTTACCATTTTTCCTAACATTTCCATACCTTTAATGGATTGTTTGAGCATTTCTTTGATGTCTGTAACGTCTTCGATGTTATTGTTTTCATTCTGATTGATTGCAAGCGTTGGTTTGCTAATGTTTTTAGTTACTTGTGCGTAGCTTCGTTTACCTTGGGGATCTATGTTTCTGCTTATAGCGTTTAGTTCGTGTTGTGCTTTCAGTGTTGTTTCGTTATCCGTTATACTTTGTTGTGGTTGATGGTCATTGTGTGATCTGTTGCGAAGTGGAGGAAACAGTTTACGTTGTATTTGTTTCCTTATTTCACATCCTTTGTAGCTGGCTGGATGGTTTCCGTTACAATTATAGCATTTAACTTCTTCTATTTTTCCTGTGTATGGGCAGTGTATTGTTAGGTGATTTTTTGCACATTTAACACATGCCGGGCTTCTGTTGCAATAATTTTTTGTGTCTCCGTATTGTTGACACCGCATGCATTGTGGTATATCTTTTTTGTAGCGTGGTGGTTCCACTGTTACAATTGTATTTAGTATTTTTTTGATTTCATAGATTTCCTTGTTATTGGTTCTGGGTTCCAGTTCTATTAAGAATAGTGGCAATGGTTGCTTCGTATCGTATCTTGTCATATTGTTTATTGCTCTTGTTTCATGGCCAATTTTTCCTGATTCTTCACTTAATTTTTTTGTGTTAGTTTTTGGATGTAAACCTCTTATAACTATTTTATAGCTCCTTTCTGTTTTGAGTTGGTACGTGTGGTATATAGCATTTTTTTCTTTTAGTTCATTTATCACTTTCCTATAAACTTCTGGGGTGTTTGTTTGAATTTTTACTTGTTCTAATTTTGTTTGTTTTATTGTGTAGTTATCCTTCCCGACTACATTGTTTAGTAGATCAATAAGCGGGTCTATTATTTGGGCCTCAACAAATATTGGTGGTGGTTTTGATATGTAAGGTGTTTTAGTTGTGGTTTTGCTTGTCGGGTCATTGTCTATTTCTTCCGTTAGTGAGCTGAAGGAGTTTCTTAAAGGTAATTCTTGCAGCCATCGCTGCTTTTCTGTATCTGGGTTTCCTGCAGCATTTGTGCCTGGAATTATTTTACGTTTTTTGCTAGTCTTTGCTAGCTTCCAGTTTTCGTCCTGGTAACTTATTTTGTTGTCGTGTCTGCACTTCTGCTGTCTCCGCTGCTCTTCCATTTCTTCTATTTCCATATCATTTTGGTTGTTATTATTTTGCTGTTGTTGCAGTAAGCCTGGTAAATCTGACGACCCTTTTATGTAATATTTTTCTCCATTGGTTGCAATCTTGATCGTTGATATCTGCTGTTGCATTGTTTGTCACTATCACTATTCGTAGCACTTCTCTGAATCACTTGACTGGAGCACACGTTTGCTTACACACATCTGTTCGCCTCGGTTGCCCGAGCGAGACTCGTGCGACAATCATGTATACACATACGCTTACCCTTGAATGCAGCGCGCATTGTCAGGTTCTAAATTTCATTTTCATAGTGTCAAGTATCGATCGTATGAAAATATCGGTGAATATGAGGCGAGATATAATATACCTGAATCTAGTTAATTAGCACGTCGATACTAAATGTTGCGACAAATACAATGCTATAAAACTTTTATAGCCACTGTAGAAACATTTACGCAGCGACGATAGAAACATCGAAAACGAACACAAAGAGACATTCGTATACATCGAGAAGATAGAGGCATTCGTATATCGTGTATAGAAATATACGTACGCACGTACCGGTCTCTCTGCCAAGTAATTCTTATCCCGTATATTTTTGTTCAACGCGCAACAGTGCAACTTTCACCGGTGAAGTGCAGGACGATCAGATCCGATAGGTCGATTCACAGTAACGCGACTGTACTACGAGCATCATTCAAATCCTGGCATGAGCTGTTCGAGCCTCTGTTTCGTCTGACCACAGACAGAAGAGTCATTGTGGTCACGGCTGACCTACCAGGAAGAACAAAGGGACCGAAAGATCATGGTTCTGTGAGCTTCGTAGCGCTAAACGTGCTTTTGTGCAATTCGAAGCATCTATGTTCCACGATGACTACCAAAATCTTTGGTATTCTAAATCGATATAAATCGAGTTATTATTTAGATAAGAATCACGCGTTATCTTTTTATTTATAACTTGAAAAGGATAAGGATAAAGAAGAAGTTTGTTGAATTTGTTCGAAAGTATCGTCGGAACTCTAGACGTTTATAAGTCGCTGATCGAATTTATCTTTTCACAAATGACCACGTCTCGAGCGTTACCACGTGCGTAACAAACAATTGTTAATATTCGATGTAATAAAACGACAATTATCTTCCGAGACGGTTATTCCGAATTATTTGTCATTTTATTACACTGTAAGAAGATTAAACGTAAAAGAAGATTAAAATTTTTGTTCAATTTTCTTTGAAGATGTTGTAGAAATTCTTCCTTTTTGCAAGATATCGATTGAATTAATACAGGCCGCAGAATCGCCACTTTTCTTCGCTATTTCTGTTTCAATTCTTAATTACGTTCACATTAATACATCAACGTGTTAATAACTCTTAGTTACTTTATACCTTCGTCTCGTTTTTTCTTATCGTGAGACTTGTACGAACAAAGGTGTGATGTACGCTTGCTATAGAACACATCGGCTGAGATGAACGCAACAGTTGGAAACCAGTTAGAAAAAAAACAGAAACGCGTTATTCTTTGTATAGGAAATCCCACCTTGACGTAATTTTTCGAGGTCCGTCTGAACGTAAGAAGAAGTCGATCGGCCCGAAGAATCGGTGAAAGGCCAGAAAGGCTCGGCCCCTGTCTCGGGAGACGTCGTTTACCTTTATTCCATCTCGAGAAAGCGAACAGTTTCACGCGATGCGATCGTTCTGCGCGAGATGTATCGTGATCGTGGACGCATTAGCAGAAACGAACGATCATGCGAACCACCCCCAAAACGACGATCCATTATCGTCGATTTCCATTGTTTTCCAGAGCGATTAAGCGCCTCGACGATGCAACCCGACGAATAAGATCGGTTCTCGTCCGGAGGAGCGAGCCGCGAGGCGATGATCGGTTCGAATCGTACCATTTTATCCTCGAAACGCTAGTATTACGAAGTTGAAAGGCTTATCGTCATCGCGAAACCCCAATTGATCGAGGAAATCCACGATAATGGACACTTTCGACTGAAAAAGCGAGTAGTTTAGGTCAGGCCAATTCGCGATTCGTTATTTCGCCCTTTTATAAAATTATTCTTCTTTCTTCCTCCCTTCTTTCCTTCTTTCCTTTTGCGTGTTTCACACTAAACACTGACATAATCCTGAATATCAATTACTAAATTACGTTCATGCAATTTCATATTTTTATGAACACAGGCAAACGAAATGTGAACGAAGGTTTCTTTAATTTGATCGTTTACGAGTATACTCGCACCAATTAGTATAACGAGATATCGGAAGCTCGATTAGAATTATAACGCAAATATAAAGATTTGTTTCATTATCTAAATATCATAACACGACTGTTTTACGTTGGATATTTCTGTATATATGTAGACATAAATCAAACGAAATTAAAAAAGAAAAATTAATGAAATTAAAGAAGCGATCAATTTGTATTCAGATATGGAATAACGATATGAACGATCCTCACCGACAAAGCGCAGATAATAGAGAACAAACGAATGTCAGGGAATCTCTTTCGAGAGAAAACGATCGATAAACGCAAAATCGACGCGTTCTCGTTTTTGGAAATATTTATATGACGATCTATTTCGAACATAGACATAACGATGCATTAAAAAAAAATTAAAAGCTACCTGTGAATTAACGATCAATTCCAAAATGTTACGACCGTTCGCGGAGAGACGCGGTCGCGAGGAAAACGCGTCAGCGAGAGGCGTAAATTCTCGCTACGATTCAGCTAATCGACGCCGCGAAATAGTCGTTCCCCGTGTTTCGATTAGGATAACAGGGGTGGTTAATTGAAATTAACACTGTGTTAACAGGTTAATATGACATATATATTCAACGATATATCACACAATATTATGAGCGTCACAAGTATTTGACGATGAGTACAGTTAATGCGTTACAGAAAATATGACCCGATTTGACGATATCTCTCGATGAGATAGTTAGACTTTACAAACGGATTGATTTGAAGGTAGAACCGTGGTAGACTTATTGACTGTTCGGACGACGAAAAGGGACTACCCTGAGAGTGACGATGCTGTGTCAGAGGAGAGCTAGGAAAGGGTGTGTCTAACGCACGGGATCATCGGATTCGTTGATGACAGTTTTTTGGCCAGGAAAGTGAGGGTAATAGACATTGTTTCTATTGGCCATTACGATTGTTGGTGGACTAGGAGGGGTCTTAGCCGCCCTCGATAGAAGGTTGGTGGTGGGAAGCATCGCACGTGTGAAAAATAACTAATTTTAAGTGTTTTCCGGACACAAACCAGAGATCTTAGAAAATACTTTCGTAGAAAAGATCCTTGTTCGACCTGAGAGACTTTTGTTGGAATTTTCTAAGATTTATGGTCGGTCCTTGAGATTCTTTAGAGTACGCAATAAGGATGTGCAGACATATGGTTGCCATCCTGCTCGCGATGCGACGCCTGGTCCAGGTAGAGAGTCGGCCGACGTAACACAAAATATATTAAATTATTAATATACGTATTTCGTGATTGAAACCAGAACGAAGAATTGCTTACGATATATTACAAACGATATATAAAAAAGACTAAACAGTTTTTCAAATTGTCCAAAGAATTAGAAAGTGAACGCCACGGAACAATTGAAATTGGCCAAACTTAGATTAGATTGTGCGATTAGAATTCAATGAATAACATAGCGGTGAAATGGTAGCTGGTGTCCGGATATTCGCATGATCACGATGCTGCAGCGAATTTACTCAATTAAGAAGCAGCGCTGAATCTCGTAACAATGACGCTACTGGCTGTTGCGTTTCGCCGGTCTGGTAAAAGTGTAGTTTGCGTAATGGGTTGAAATGTAGATGAGTTTGGGACGGAGTATGGCAATATGATGGGTACTTGGCCGGATGGGAGGAATTGGCTGGGATTCAAGGACGGACCGTTTGTAATTGGCAAAATGGAAGTTTTAGAGTTTTCCTATTAGTTTAGTGGTTCAAGGAGGCTTTTATACGTTACGAGTTAATAATCTGCTTACCGCAAAATGTTTCATGAAATCATATCGACGATATGTGTGCTTTACCATTCTAAAAGCTTCGGATATACGTACAGCGATTCGCGAAACTATTTGACCACTTTGATACTATAGAAGATTTTTATAGACGCTTCGTATGCGTTGTATGAAAAGCTATGAAATTTTATAACCACTGTAATAGGATATAATTACATATTTTACCATGAAATCAATTTGAAGACAATTACGGTCATCTTGTTGTCCTTGAAAAGAGATTTGCAATTTATCTCTATCGACGTTGATTCTTTGGTCTTGAAGTGGAAAGTTAATTCTTTAGAAATTCTCAGAAAATACAGTCTATGAATCTTGCTTTCGGATGACTCATGTGTGTACATATGTACGTCATGAATACTCAAAAAGAGCAGATTTATTACTTTTTAAGAAATACTTTGTGTAATATTTACTCCGGCGGTGTACGATTGTTCACCGTACAATTGTTAAATAGAAATGACATAACAATTACATCATAATGCAGAGGAATGAAATAATAAAATATATATAAATAAATAAAACATGCAGCTGATCACACCACCTCGGTTCTTATGTTTCCAGGATAGAAATGACGTAACAGTTACATCATATTGCAGAGGAACGAGTAATAAAAAATGCAGCTGATCACACCACCTCGGTTCTCATGTTTCCAGGATCGCAAACGCGATATTCGTTACGAAAACGATAAAAAAAGAGTTATGCCGTTTCGCTCGCGATCCTGGTCTCCTGGTTCCCAGACCGACTTCTTAGTTCAACAAGAATACACCCACAACGAGCTTTCTTCCTAAATAGTACGAGACGGGTCATTTCACTGCTCTAAGATCCCTTGGACAGTCAAGTCCACGGTTCTAATACTCATCATGTCAATCAAGTTCTCGCCTCTCTAACTACCACGTCTAGCAACCGTCGGGTTCATCAACACGCTTTCCAAACACGGTCTGTAATCCAATGTAAATAAATACATATATAATATAACTGTGAAGTCCAGTTATATTCCAACCCAATCACCCTTTATTCTCCCACAAAAAATAAGGGGATCGTCCAATTCGTGGTGTCGATTCGTGCAATCGTAGCGGGAATTTACGACTCCCGTTGACGCGCTATAACGCGACCGTCTCCCCGCGACTGGACGAAAATACACGCTTCGTATGCGTTGTATGGAAAGCTATGAAATTTTATAATCACTGCAATAGGATATAATTACATATTTTACCATGAAATCAATTTGAAGACTATTACGGTCATCTTGTTGTCCTTGCAACGAGATTTGCAATTTATCTCGATCGACGTTGATTCTGTCACATAATTTTTAAAGTGAAAAACACAAGATTCGGTCTGAAGTCAAGTTTATTTTTCACAGTTAGGTTTTGCTACAAAAAAGATCGGAAGAAAAACTGTTTGGTCCTGGCTCGTACCATCAGGGAAGAAAGCTCGGTGTGGGTGTGCCCTTTTGAACTCAGAACGCGGATTGGTCGTCCGCATTTTTCGATAGAAAGGTGAGGGTAATGATCCGCGATCCCCATTGGCTAATGAATGATAAAGAAAACCAGATATGGGCATCCTTGTTCCTGGGAAAAGTTTGTTATCTCGCCAGACACCCGCTTTCTCCGTAATAGTTAAGAGCGTGCAACAAATATGCGGACCATCTGTAAACCGAAAATGTTTATGTGAAGAGAAATGAAACAGAACAGATTCGGTTTACGGTGTCTCCTTAGGCCTGTTGAGGGTTAGCGTTAACAATGGGTAGTCCTTAACGCCCAGACTATGAGGAATCTCGCAAGGGCCATAGCATCTGGCGTAGCATGTGCTAATCAAAAATTTGATCCGTGACAATTCTTTGGTCTTGAAGTGGAAAGTTAATTCTTTAGAAATTCTCAGAAAATACAGTCTATGAATCTTGCTTTCGGATGACTCATGTGTGTACATATGTACGTCCTGAATACTCAAAAAGAGCAGATTTATTACTTTTTAAGAAATACTTTGTGTAATATTTACTCCGGCGGTGTACGATTGTTCACCGTACAATTGTTAAATAGAAATGACATAACAATTACATCATAATGCAGAGGAATGAAATAATAAAATATATATAAATAAATAAAACATTCAGCTGATCACACCACCTCGGTTCTTATGTTTCCAGGATAGAAATGACGTAACAGTTTCATCATATTGCAGAGGAACGAGTAATAAAAAATGCAGCTGATCACACCACCTCGGTTCTCATGTTTCCAGAATCGCAAACGCGATATTCGTTACGAAAACGATAAAAAAAAGAGTTATGCCGTTTCGCTCGCGATCCTGGTCTCCTGGTTTCCAGACACATTTTGCACGAAATTGCATCAAATTCCCGCATCCTCAGATCTTCCGAAGATTCCTTCCCTTTGCTTTTTCCTCGCTCTAACGACTATCTATTGTAAGAAGATTCACCGCGTCATCCTCGTTCTACAACGACGAACAAAAAGTTTTTTTTTTTTTTTTATTGATTATTTGCTAAATTTTTACAATTTGTCCAGAAGGACATTTGGTAAAATATTATAGCTTAGAGAATAAAAGAATAAAAAAATAAAAAAATAAATAAAAATAAATAAAATATAGCATGTGGATGGTTACCCCCAGCGGGGTTCCATCTTCTAGGTTTCCTATTGCATCTCTATTTCGAGGTCTGCGGGATGCTTCCTCTTCAGCCTTCTTCCTATTTTGGTTTTATTTGTTTCAGCAGCCAGCTGGTTTGGGTGTGCTGCAAGTTTTTCTTTGTACTTTTTTGCGTATCTATCGATTTCCTCTTTGACTGTTGGAATTTTTAGATCTTTTCGTAGGTCTTCATTTCTGACGTACCATGGAGCGTTAACTATTGTCCTTAAAATTTTTGCTTGCTCTATTTCTATTTTGCTTATGTGACTCATTGCTGCCGTCCCCCATAATGGGACTCCGTATGTCCAGATTGGTTTGATTATTGTTTTGTATATATTTAGTTTATTCACTGTGCTTAATTTAGATTTTCTATTGATTAACCAGTACATCTGCTTCCTTTTTGCACTTATTCTGTTTATTATTGATTTTATATGGTGCTTCCATGTAAGGCGTGTGTCTAAATTTATTCCTAGATATTTGACTTGCTTTGTTTGTGCTATGTGGGCGCCGTTCAGTTGAATATCTGGTGTTTTTCCTTTTCTAAGTGTAAATGTTATGTGGTTGCACTTGCTGGTGTTCACTTTTATTTGTTTGTTTTGCAGCCATTTTTCTATTTTTGTAATGTGTTCTTGTAGTAGTGCGGCGGCCGTTTCTAGATTTGCATGCCTCACTAGTATGGCCGTATCGTCCGCAAACGTCAGTGTTTTACTGTTGACAGTTGTTGGTATATCTGCCGTGTATAGTGTGTATAATATTGGTCCTAAGACACTTCCTTGCGGTACTCCTGCCTTGATGTCCTTAATTTCAGAGTATGCATCATTTACTTTTACTACAAAGGTTCTGTTGTTTAAGTAAGATTTGAGTAGTTTGTAGATTTGTTCTGGAAATTGCTTTTTGATTGTTTGAAGAAGTTTTTCATGGTTAACTTTGTCGAATGCTTTTTCGATATCCATAAAGAGTGCTGTGCAGTATTGTTTTGTTTCAAGCGACTGTAAGATTTCATTGACGAGTCTATGCATTTGTTCTATTGTGGAGTGTTTATTCCTGAATCCAAATTGATGGTTCGGTATTAGTTTTTCTTTTTCTATTGTTGGTTTTAAGCGGTTATATATTATTTTCTCTAATAATTTGGAAAACGCAGGTAGTAATGATATCGGCCTGTAGGATGCAGTTAAATGTGGGTTTTTGTTTGGTTTGGGTAACATCACTATCTGTGCTATTTTCCTTAGTGTAGGAAAGTACTGTATTCTTAGAATTGCGTTAAATATTATCGTTGTTAGTCTTATTGCCTTTGGGGGAAGGTTTTTTAAGATTTTCCCATTGATCAAGTCAAATCCTGGTGCTTTACTTGTCTTTGTTGCCTCAATTAAGTTTGTAACTTCTTGCGCTGTTGTGCTGAGTATGGTGCAGCGTTTATCAGTTGTGTTGCTGGCATTTTCCACTTCTTCGTTTGTTTGCCATCCAGGGATGCTGTTATTAATTTCATACGGCGAAAATATATTTTGTAGGTGCTTTGAGAATTCTTCTGCCTGTTCTTCGTTGGTTCTGGCCCATGTGTTGTCCATTTTTCTGATTGCTGGGATTGTTTTTACTGTTTTCTTAATTTTGTTAGTGACTTTCCATAGGGAGTAGTCGGTATTCTCATGCGCGGATAGTGATTCGATGAATTTTGAGAATTCGTTATTATGATGTTCCCTTATTTTATTCTTTAGTTCCTTTGCAAGTTTATTTAGGTTTTTCTTGTTTTCTCGTGTTCTCTGTTTTTGCCATTTTGCTTTCGCTTTTCTTTTTTCCCTGATTTTGTCTAGGATGTCCTGCGGAATAATTTTTGATTGCCTGCTATTTGTTTCATAGGTGGTGGTTGCCCACGCTGCTTCCTGTATTATTTCTGTCAAAGTTGCTACTGCCTGCTCAATGTGTTCAGGTGTTTTCAACGGGATATTGCAGTTGATTTTGTTTTCGATCAGCTCTTTGAAAGTTTGCCAGTTGGTGGTTTTATTGCAAAGCGACTCTGACTTGTTACAAAGTAGTGGTTTGCTTGTATATTCTATTATAATTGGTGTATGGTCGGAGTTAAGCTCGAGGCTGGTTGCTATTTTTAATTTGCTTACATTTAGCCCTTTTGTTACTGCAAAATCCAACAGGTCAGGTATTTTATTGGGGTCTGTCAGCCAGTACGTTGGTTTTCCTGTAGATAGTACGTTGAGGTTGCTGCTTCTAATGTATTTTTCCAATGTTCTACCTCTCGGCGTGCTAATTCTCGAACCCCATAATGTGTGCCTTGCATTAAAGTCTCCTGCCGCTATATATTTGTCGCCTAAGGATTGGAAGTACTCTTCCCATTTTTTAAGTGTCATTTTGTGTCTCGGAGGTACATATACTGCTGACATCTGGAAGTAATTGTCATTGGTTTGTATTGTGACAGTGGTTGCTTGTAGGTGTTCTTGATTTGTTTGACTATGTAAGTGATGCTTGGTGTCATTTTTTATTATTACTGCAGTTCCTCCATGTGCTTTACCTGAGGGATGTTTGGTATCGTATATGGTGTAGTACGGTATTTTCATGTAGTTTTTTAGGGTGAAATGTGTTTCTGAGACAAGTAGTATATCAATATTATTTTTATACAAAATATTTTAGTTTCGTGGGCTCGCTGTTGCAAGCCATTGGAGTTCCAGACTGCTATTTTCAAAATGTCCATCTCTATTTTTTACTTAGCAAGTTAGTGAGTAGTTGTAACATGATTGTTGTTTGTTGTGCTTGTTGTCTTAGTATTGTGTTTAGATCACTTACCATTTTTCCTAACATTTCCATACCTTTAATGGATTGTTTGAGCATTTCTTTGATGTCTGTAACGTCTTCGATGTTATTGTTTTCATTCTGATTGATTGCAAGCGTTGGTTTGCTAATGTTTTTAGTTACTTGTGCGTAGCTTCGTTTACTTTGGGGATCTATGTTTCTGCTTATAGCGTTTAGTTCGTGTTGTGCTTTCAATGTTGTTTCGTTATCCGTTATACTTTGTTGTGGTTGATGGTCATTGTGTGATCTGTTGCGAAGTGGAGGAAACAGTTTACGTTGTATTTGTTTCCTTATTTCACATCCTTTGTAGCTGGCTGGGTGGTTTCCGTTACAATTATAGCATTTAACTTCTTCTATTTTTCCTGTGTATGGGCAGTGTATTGTTAGGTGATTTTTTGCACATTTAACACATGCCGGGCTTCTGTTGCAATAATTTTTTGTGTGTCCGTATTGTTGACACCGCATGCATTGTGGTATATCTTTTTTGTAGCGTGGTGGTTCCACTGTTACAATTGTATTTAGTATTTTTTTGATTTCATAGATTTCCTTGTTATTGGTTCTGGGTTCCAGTTCTATTAAGAATAGTGGCAATGGTTGCTTCGTATCGTATCTTGTCATATTGTTTATTGCTCTTGTTTCATGGCCAATTTTTCCTAATTCTTCACTTAATTTTTTTGTGTTAGTTTTTGGATGTAAACCTCTTATAACTATTTTATAGCTCCTTTCTGTTTTGAGTTGGTACGTGTGGTATATAGCATTTTTTCCCTTTAGTTCATTTATCACTTTCCTATAAACTTCTGGGGTGTTTGTTTGAATTTTTACTTGTTCTAATTTTGTTTGTTTTATTGTGTAGTTATCCTTCCCGACTACATTGTTTAGTAGATCAATAATCGGGTCTATTATTTGGGCCTCAACAAATATTGGTGGTGATTTTGATATGTAAGGTGTTTTAGTTGTGGTTTTGCTTGTGGGGTCATTGTCTATTTCTTCCGTTAGTGAGCTGAAGGAGTTTCTTAAAGGTAATTCTTGCAGCCATCGCTGCTTTTCTGTATCTGGGTTTCCTGCAGCATTTGTGCCTGGAATTATTTTACGTTTTTTGCTAGTCTTTGCTAGCTTCCAGTTTTCGTCCTGGTAACTTATTTTGTTGTCGTGTCTGCACTCCTCCTGTCTCCGCTGCTCTTCCATTTCTTCTATTTCCATATCATTTTGGTTGTTATTATTTTGCTGTTGTTGCTGTAAGCCTGGTAAATCTGACGACCCTTTTATGTAATATTTTTCTCCATTGGTTGCAATCTTGATCGTTGATATCTGCTGTTGCATTGTTTGTCACTATCACTATTCGTAGCACTTCTCTGAATCACTTGACTGGAGCACACGTTTGCTTACGCACATCTGTTCGCCTCGGTTGCCCGAGCGAGACTGCGAAACTATTTGACCACTTTGATACTATAGAAGATTTTTATAGACGCTTCGTATGCGTTGTATGAAAAGCTATGAAATTTTGTAACCACTGTAATAGGATATAATTATTACATATTTTACCATGAAATCAATTTGAAGACAATTACGGTCATCTTGTTGTCCTTGCAACGAGATTTGCAATTTATCTCTATCGACGTTGATTCTTTGGTCTTGAAGTGGAAAGTTAATTCTTTAGAAATTCTCAGAAAATACAGTCTATGAATCTTGCTTTCGGATGACTCATGTGTGTACATATGTACGTCCTGAATACTCAAAAAGAACAGATTTATTACTTTTTAAGAAATACTTTGTGTAATATTTACTCCGGCGGTGTACGATTGTTCACCGTACAATTGTTAAATAGAAATGACATAACAATTACATCATAATGCAGAGGAACGAGTTAATAAAACATGCAGCTGATCACACCACCTCGGTTCTTATGTTTCCAGGATAGAAATAACATAACAATTACATCATAATGCAGAGGAACGAGTTAATAAAAAAAAAAAAAAATGCAGCTGATCACACCACCTCGGTTCTCATGTTCCCAGGATCGCAATCGCGATATTCGTTACGAAAACGATAAAAAAAAGAGTTATGCCGTTTCGCTCGCGATCCTGGTCTCCTGGTTCCCAGACCGAGTTCTTAGTTCAACAAGAATACACCCACAACGAGCTTTCTTCCTAAATAGTACGAGACGGGTCAATCCACTGCTCTAAGATCCCTTGGACAGTCAAGTCCACGGTTCTAATACTCATCATGTCAGTCAAGTTCTCGCCTCTCTAACTACCACGTCTAGCAACCTTCGGGTTCATCAACACGCTTTCCAAACACGGTCTGTAATCCAATGTAAATAAATACATATATAATATAACTGTGAAGTCCAGTTATATTCCAACCCAATCACCCTTTATTCTCCCACAAGAAATAAGGGGATCGTCCAATTCGTGGTGTCGATTCGTGCAATCGTAGCGGGAATTTACGACTCCCGTTGACGCGCTATAACGCGACCGTCTCCCCGCGACTGGACGAAAATACACGCTTCGTATGCTTTGTATGAAAAGCTATGAAATTTTATAACCACTGCAATAGGATATAATTACATATTTTACCATGAAATCAATTTGAAGACAATTACGGTCATCTTGTTGTCCTTGCAACGAGATTTGCAATTTATCTCGATCGACGTTGATTCTTTGGTCTTGAAGTGGAAAGTTAATTCTTTAGAATTTCTCAGAAAATACAGTCTATGAATCTTGCTTTCGGATGACTCATGTATGTACATATGTACGTCCTGAATACTCAAAAAGAGCAGATTTATTACTTTTTAAGAAATACTTTGTGTAATATTTACTCCGGCGGTGTACGATTGTTCACCGTACAATTGTTAAATAGAAATGACATAACAATTACATCATAATGCAGAGGAACTAGTTAATAAAACATGCAGCTGATCACACCACCTCGGTTCTTATGTTTCCAGGATAGAAATGACATAACAGTTTCATCATATTGCAGAGGAACGAGTAATAAAAAATGCAGCTGATCACACCACCTCGGTTCTCATGTTTCCAGGATCGCAAACGCGATATTCGTTTCGAAAACGATAAAACAAAGAGTTATGCCGTTTCGCTCGCGATCCTGGTCTCCTGGTTCCCAGACACATTTTGCACGAAATTGCATCAAATTCCCGCATCCTCAGATCTTCCGAAGATTCCTTCCCTTTGCTTTTTCCTCGCTCTAACGACTATCTATTGTAAGAAGATTCACCGCGTCGACCTCGTTCGACAACGACGAACAAAAAGTAGAAGAAGAATTAATGTCGGGCGTCTCTCGCGGGTAAACATTCCATAAGCATCGGAGATTATCTTGCTAATGAATCATCGTATTTCCTGCGGCAACGAGGTCGACGAATTTCCTCACGATCTGCGATTTTGACAACAATACGCGTACACAAACACACGAGAGAGGAAAAAAGGGAGAAGAGAGTGAAGGAGTACCTTGTATACCGAGTCGCACATACTCACACGAAATGTACTTAGAGATAAATACACGTATTTGAAGATAGATTCTCACGATTCTCTGGACCAGAAGGAATTGAATCCCGTCCAGGACAACTATTTTCACGCTCCGCCGACGGAGAATACCATATCAAATCCAGTGCTGATCCCGTTGCATGATACACGGAACTCAACGTATGACAGTCGCAACGCGTCACCTACACGCGACCTGACGACCACCACGTTCGCATCGTTAGGATCGCAAGGACAGAAACACCCGTGAGTCATATTTGCCGAGGACTGTCCCCTCGTATTTAATTCATTAACATTGGGAATACCCAATGGGCATCGCGGATCGTTACCCTCACTTTTCTACCGAAAAGTGTGAACTACGAATCCGCGTTCTTAGTTCAACAAGAATACACCCACAACGCGCTTTCTTCCTAAATAGTACGAGACGGGTCAATCCACTGCTCTAAGATCCCTTGGACAGTCAAGTCTACGGTTCTAATACTCATCATGTCAGTCAAGTTCTCGCCTCTCCAACTACCACGTCTAGCAACCTTCGGGTTCATCAACACGCTTTCCAAACACGGTCTGTAATCCAATGTCTATGAATCTTGCTTTTGGATGACTCATGTGTGTACATATGTACGTCCTGAATACTCAAAAAGAGCAGATTTATTACTTTTTAAGAAATACTTTGTGTAATATTTACTCCGGCGGTGTACGATTGTTCACTGTACAATTTGTTACGCCACGAGGCTCTACAGAGATCGTATTTCCAGCCGTCGCTCGCGGTCCTTCAGCGTCGCAGATACATCCTCTTATCTGCCCGACGAAAAATATACATTGTATCGACGAGCGCATATTTGTCACCAAATAACGAGTTCTGGAACCGTCGATCTTGTAACATCAACTACACCTCGATCTACATCAAAGACCGGGCCGCGCTTCGGAACCGCTGATGATAGAAATAAAGATGCGGCCGCATTCGGCGACAGTGTATGTCGGCGAGGCGAAGTGCTCAATGAACCCTCAATATCCCAACTGTCCTTTTGCCGAATATTCGAGAACGGCTAACAAACGCGTGGATAGTGGGGATATTGAGGGATGACAAAGAATGAAACAAATCAGTTTTTAAAGGTGGAATTGTAAGAGCTTCAGTCTTAAAAAGTCGCTCCTAGAGTTCGGAAGTCAAGTGTAAATCAAGTGTGAAGAAATAAATTCTGTCTTTTTTTTATGTTTTTTTATTATTTTTTGTGTTTTTTTTTTTATTATTTTACGTGACATTTTGGCGATCCTGCCAGGATCCATCAGCTTCAAGTAAACGAAACTACGCATTTCGGGCTACGATCAACCTTGAAGATTGAGGATCAACGAGCCACTCCAACAGAGGAAACACTTTTGACGTTTTGACAATGGAACACCGCAACGGAACCTTTCCTACGGGTTAAACGATCAAGGTGAGGAAACTCTGCATTCTTTTACCAAATATAGAACGAGAAGAGACATTCAAGCACAAATAATACAATCAGTATAATAATGGCAACGTCACGAAAGGATAAAATCGAGACTGTTAACGCCGCTTCAACTAGTAGTGGGATAGACCCAACAGTTAGGGCTATATTAGATGCAATACAGAAACAAAATGAAACTTTCATTCAACAAATCAATACACTCACACTACGTATTGACGAAACTCAACGCGCAGCAAACGAAGAGAACAAAAAACTCGCAGCAGAGATCGCACTAGTAGGAAAAAGTTTAACAAAAATACATATGGGAGATGTATCAGAAGCCAATTCGCTAATGACCGCAGACGAAACAACCCAGACTGCTAAAGACCAATCACCCCTTCGAGGACCTCCTCAGATGCCACCTCAGCTATCCGAAGACAGAGCTTTTACTCGACGTTTTACACAACCAGAGCTTAAAGCTAAAGACGCATTAAAGTGCATCCCACAACTTAACGGCGAAGACGATATAGGAGTAGAAGAATTTATTAAGGAAGTTAGAGAGATGAGGGTAATGTGTACTGAACAACATTTATTATTAAAAATGATTAAGATAGAGAAAATTTCGGGAAAAGCAGCTACGGCAATACGTAACGTACACATATCAGAATACGCACATTTATACCAAGCATTACGACAGAACGTAGCAACTCAAGCTTCGGTTCGGGAACACCAAGACCAATTACGAGAGGTTAGACAAGGATTTAACGAAAGCGTACAAAGCTATATTATTCGTTTTAGAAAATCTTTTAACAAATTACAGTATAGTATTACCAATGAATACCCGGACGAAATAACCAGACGTGCCATGAGCGACAGAATTTTAAAAGATTCGGTAACAGATTTCATTCGAGGATTAAAAACAGAAATAGGACAAGTTCTACTTGCCAATCCGCCGTACAACGTTATCGAAGCCGAGAAACGCGCCGCCGACATTGAAAGATATTTTCGTGAAGACAGAACGCGCAAGCAACAGACTGCTCGTCTCAATAATGGACCACAGTATAAACCACGGCCAATAACGAACTCTACGTCCACACCTCTCAAAGCGATTGAATATACCCCCGCACAGCGACCAAGAACTGCGTTTCAACAAATCGAACGCTCACCATTAGCAGAACGAGCCCAACTACGATGCTTCAAATGTAAACGCCTTGGACACACGTCAAACCAATGTTCAAATTTTCGAACACCAGGCCTACAACAACGAGCACCTCCAATCAACAACATCGAAATGGAAATAAAAGAATTAGAATCAACGCAACTACAGGAGAACTCCCAACAGTGCTCCTTGGACCAGTTGGAGAACCAAAACGGAGACTTCTCGTCGACACAGGAGCAGGAATTAACCTACTTAAGCGAAAATGGGTATCAAGAACAGAACCAACACCTATAACGAAATTCGCGATGGGACATTCTAAATTCAAAACTTCAGAACGCGTTATTATAAATCTGTTTGGCAAAAAGGTATACTTCCATGTAGTGGATAATGATTTTCCACTAATAGAAGATGGGATATTAGGTTTACCCGCGTTACAACAATTCAAATTCGAACTTTCTAATGATAAGTTAAAACTAGACAATAATATTATTTTGTTACAACAGGATACGACCATATTACCTGGGCAAACCATATCAAAAACAGTGTACCTAGAAGGAAAACCAACTTCAGTATGCTTTATCAATGGTGGTGAGTCAAACCTAAAAATCACTAACGCTATCGAAAATTCTAACACCTACGATCAAATTTCTACATTCAGAGATTTTGTTAGACTTTCGCACATAGAAAAAGCACTTAGAGAACCGATTGAAAAATTATTGCTTTACTATTTGGACGTCTTCAATCTCGAAACAGAACTCTTACCATGCACTTCACTTGCGAAACATACGATTACTCTAAAAGAAAACAAAGTCGTAAACACTAAATCCTACCGACCTCCTGAATGCCACAAAACGGAAATCAAACGACAAACGGACGAAATGCTTAAGAAAAACATTATAGAACCTTCCGACTCCCCATATAACTCTCCAGTATGGGTTGTACCAAAGAAACCAGACGCCTCGGGAAAACAGAAATGGAGAATTGTAATTGACTTTCGAAAACTCAACGAACTTACAGACCAAGACGCATATCCACTACCAGATATAGACGACATACTATCACAGTTAGGAAACGCAAAATTCTTTTCCGCCTTAGACCTATCCTCAGGATTCCACCAAATTCCTATGGATCCAAAATCGAAGAAGTACACAGCATTTTCCACGCCACAAGGACATTACCATTATAACCGAATGCCGTTTGGACTCAAAAACGCGCCGGCGACATTTCAAAGAATGATGGACACTGCACTTCGTGGACTTATTAACAAACACTGCTTCGTATATTTGGACGATATTATCATTTTTGGTCAATCGATAGAAGAACACAACCAAAACTTGGCTATCGTATTACAAAGACTTAGAGAGTTAGGATTGAAAATACAACCAGATAAGTGCGAATTTTTGAAACCGGAATTAGAATATCTCGGACATATCGTAACAGCGGAAGGAGTAAAACCAAATCCAAAGAAGATAGAAGCAGTAAAAAACTTTAGACAAAAACCCAACAGAAGTAAAATCTTTCCTCGGACTGGCAGGTTATTACAGAAAATTTATCCGCAACTTTTCAAAACTAGCAAAACCACTTACCGAACTCACTAAGAAAGACACGCCATTCCATTGGACTGACAAAACTCAAGACGCATTTGATACTCTGAAACAAAAGTTATGTGACTCTCCCGTGTTAAAATATCCAGATTATAGTAAACCATTCACACTAACCACTGACGCGAGTAACGAAGGAATAGGAGCCATTCTATCCCAAGACGGACATCCATGCAGTTATATATCGCGAACTTTAAATCCACCTGAACGTAATTACTCTACAACCGAGAAAGAATTATTAACAATAGTATGGGCAGTTAAACGCCTCCGACAATATCTACTTGGACGACGATTTACCATTAGAACAGACCACCAAGCTCTTAAATGGCTTCAAAATTGTAAAGACCCTTCATCGAGACTTATGCGATGGAGGCTGAAACTCGAGGAATACGAATACGACATCGAATATACCAAAGGAAAAGACAACACTGCAGCTGACGCACTCAGTAGAATACATTGTGCAACCAACGAACCAGTTACACTTACGAACGAAGAACTTAACGCAGAACTTGACTCCGAATACGATATTCTATTTGAGTATGGACTATGGATCGGATCTAGCGAGAAACCAAAGTACTTAAAAATCTGTCCTAACGACAAAAGTTTCTACCAACTGAAGAAAACACAACTTGGAGACTATGAACCTCGAACATGGCTCAACAAGATAGGAAATATCCTTCAAAGGAATAGAAAAATAGGTTTTGGAGATTACGACTTCACAGAAACCGAGAAGAATGAAATCAAGAGAATGATTCTATTCCACAACAGCATCGATGAAAATAAAAAATTTACACTAGCGTGGGAGCCAATTCAGGAATTTACTGAAGAACAAATCGAGGAAATTCTGCAAGAGAACCACGATTTAATGGGGCATCCTGGAATACAAAAAACATATGATAGGATAAGAGAAAGATAGAAAATTCCGAATCTTATGGAAAAAATTCAAGAACGCATCAAGACCTGTGATACCTGTCAAACCGCAAAGATGACTAGGATTCGACCCAAAGAAGAACCATGCATACCCGACACACCGTTGGAACCAAATGACAAGATAGCAATGGATATATTAGGACCGTTGAAGAAAACGAAACAAGGCAATTCCTTTATACTTTCCATTCATGACGAACTCACGAAATACCTTATCCTTGTTCCTATAAAAAACCAACAAACAGAAACTATCTGGAATTCTTTGCTAAATCATTATATATACATATTTTCAGCACCTAAGAAAATACTGACAGATAGAGGACAAAATTTTATTAGTAGTTTAATGCAAAAATACGAAGAAGCTTTCAAAATAAAACATATTAAAACTACTAGCTTCCACCCTCAAAGTAATGGATCATTAGAACGAACTCACACCGTAATAGCAGACATGTTAAAAAGTGTTCAAAAGGACTCGGAGAAAGAATGGGACGAACATTTAAACTTCATATGCTTGGCTTACAATACTATGATACACGACTCGACCGGTTATACACCTTTTGAATTAACATTCGGACATAAAGCAAATTTACCCTCGACAATTTCACGAAATCCACAACGCACTTACGCGGACGAAGTAGCATTCAGAAAACGGGAATGGGATTCTAGACTTTCAAAAGCTCGCGACCAATTGATTAAGAGTAAACAAAGGTACCAAAGAGATCAAAGACGACGAATAATAAAACCACAGTCCATATTTAAAGAAGGTGATAGAGTTTTAATACATAATGATCATAAAGAACATAAATTAGATATAGAATGGTTAGGACCCTACACCATTGAAAAAGTTAAAACACCTTACTATGAAATTTTGATAGAAGGTAATATTAAGAAAATCAATGGAAACCGTTTAAAACCTTATTTTCCAGGACGATCTTCATAACTGTAGTATATTTAGCCAACACGCAAATAGAAATTCTACCGTTAAAAAAAAAAAAAAAAAAAAAAAAAACCCACTTAACGACATATATTTATATAGCGATACCAGAAAAGCCAATTGACCTGGAAATGATCTGCAGAAGTACTAAGATTTTGGAGGACCAAAATCAATCTAAGGAGGGGGGTATGTAACATCAACTACACCTCGATCTACATCAAAGACCGGGCCGCGCTTCGGAACCGCTGATGATAGAAATAAAGATGCAGCCGCACTCGGCGACAGTGTATGTCGGCGAGGCGAAGTGCTCAATAAACCCTCAATATCCCAACGGTCCTTTTGCCGAATATTCGAAAACGGCTAACAAACGCGTGGATAGTGGGGATATTAAGGGATGACAAAGAAAGAAACAAATCAGTTTTTAAAGGTGGAATTGTAAGAGCTTCAGTCTTAAAAAGTCGCTCCTAGAGTTCGGAAGTCAAGTGTAAATCAAGTGTGAAGAAATAAATTCTGTCTTTTTTTTATGTTTTTTTATTTTTTGTGTTTTTTTTATTATTTTACGTGACAATCTCGGACCGTTATTTTCTAACGAAGAAGTCGGGCTGCGTGATCATCGGCGCGTGCGATGGCGTGACCCGAGCATAGGGGGGATCCTCTCCCCGAAAGACAAAGAATCGAAATCTGTAACCGATCAGTCTCATTCGACAACTGTAACCGCACAGTCGTATCCGAGCAGTCTCATTATAAAATTCACACCGCATACATAAAAAATCGAGTCGATTCTCTATAAAACATTAACTGTACCTATCACGAAACAATTTGTGACGCTTCTATTATAATTTAACTTATTGTTAAAAATATATGTCATATTAACCTGTTAACACAGTGTTAATTTCAATTAATCACCCCTGTTATTCTAATCGAAACACGGGGAACGACTATTTCGCGGCGTCGATTAGTCGAATCGTAGCGAGAATTTACGCCTCTCGCTGACGCGTTTTCCTCGCGACCGCGTCTCTCCGCGAACGGTCGTAACACAATTGTTAAATAGAAATGACATAACAATTACATCATAATGCAGAGTTATTTTATTAACGAGTTAATAAAACATGCAGCTGATCACACCACCTCGGTTCTCATGTTTCCAGGATCGCAAACGCGATATTCGTTACGAAAACAATAAAAAAAAGAGTTATGCCGTTTCGCTCGCGATCCTGGTCTCCTGGTTCCCAGACCGACACATTTTCCACGAAATTTTCCAGCGAAGTCAGTACCGCCAGGGCCGTCAATCCTGAGGAGGAAAAACCCGGTGATTGAAGAACGCAATCACAGAACCTCACGCCAACAACACACGGTGACGAGCAACAGTGAATTCATAGCTAGAAGGTAAGCTCGTTCATTGCATTGTCTTTACAAACCGCTATAAAAATGGAGACCACCGACAATATTGCCAACTTGCGCCGGAGACGAGGTTACCAAATTGGTCGATTTACTACCGCATCCAAACGACTCGACGAATACGAACAATGCGATCAAAAGGACAAGTCCAGTTTACCTGTCCACCAGGCATGGGTCGAAGACGCGTGGAAACAATATCGACTTTTGCAAGACCAACTAGAAGATTTAGGCAATGAGGCAAACCCACGCGATCCCGAACTTGAATCAACATATTTCAATCTGATAGTACGAATATCCAAGCTCATGACTGATACACCCGCATCAACGTCGACACCGCCAATTCGCGACTCATCCAATATCGCCGAGCCGGCTGCGATTAAACTACTAGAAATGCATCTACCCACGTTCGACGGGACAATGGAAAATTGGCATTCTTTTTATGATTCATTCTTGTCCACAATTGATCGAAGCGAACAATTGACACCCGTCCAAAAATTCCAGTACCTTCGAACATCGTTGACTGGAAAAGCCGCGCGGACTATCCAATCGTTGGACACTACAGAACTAAATTATCCGATTGCTCTCGAGGAACGAGTTAATAAAACATGCAGCTGATCACACCACCTCGGTTCTTATGTTTCCAGGATAGAAATAACATAACAATTACATCATAATGCAGAGGAACGAGTTAATAAAAAAAAAAAAAAAAAAAAAAATGCAGCTGATCACACCACCTCGGTTCTCATGTTCCCAGGATCGCAATCGCGATATTCGTTACGAAAACGATAAAAAAAAGAGTTATGCCGTTTCGCTCGCGATCCTAGTCTCCTGGTTCCCAGACCGAGTTCTTAGTTCAACAAGAATACACCCACAACGAGCTTTCTTCCTAAATAGTACGAGACGGGTCAATCCACTGCTCTAAGATCCCTTGGACAGTCAAGTCCACGGTTCTAATACTCATCATGTCAGTCAAGTTCTCGCCTCTCTAACTACCACGTCTAGCAACCTTCGGGTTCATCAACACGCTTTCCAAACACGGTCTGCAATCCAATGTAAATAAATACATATATAATATAACTGTGAAGTCCAATTATATTCCAACCCAATCACCCTTTATTCTCCCACAAGAAATAAGGGGATCGTCCAATTCGTGGTGTCGATTCGTGCAATCGTAGCGGGAATTTACGACTCCCGTTGACGCGCTATAACGCGACCGTCTCCCCGCGACTGGACGAAAATACACGCTTCGTATGCGTTGTATGAAAAGCTATGAAATTTTATAACCACTGCAATAGGATATAATTACATATTTTACCATGAAATCAATTTGAAGACAATTACGGTCATCTTGTTGTCCTTGCAACGAGATTTGCAATTTATCTCGATCGACGTTGATTCTGTCACGTAATTTTTAAAGTGAAAAACACAAGATTCGGTCTGAAGTCAAGTTTATTTTTCACAGTTAGGTTTTGCTACAAAAAAGATCGGAAGAAGAACTGTTTGGTCCTGGCTCGTACCATCAGGGAAGAAAGCTCGGTGTGGGTGTGCTCTTTTGAACTCAGAACGCGGATTGGTCGTCCGCACTTTTCGATAGAAAAGTGAGGGTAATGATCCGCGATCCCCATTGGCTAATGAATGATAAAGAAAACCAGATATGGGCATCCTTGTTCCTGGGAAAAGTTTGTTATCTCGCCAGACACCCGCATTCTCCGTAATAGTTAAGAGCGTGCAACAAATATGCGGACCATCTGTAAACCGAAAATGTTTATGTGAAGGGAAATGAAACAGAACAGATTCGGTTTACGGTGTCTCCTTAGGCCTGTTGAGGGTTAGCGTTAACAATGGGTAGTCCTTAACGCCCAGACTATGAGGAATCTCGCAAGGGCCATAGCATCTGGCGTAGCATGTGCTAAACAAAAATTTAATCCGTGACAATTCTTTGGTCTTGAAGTGGAAAGTTAATTCTTTAGAAATTCTCAGAAAATACAGTCTATGAATCTTGCTTTCGGATGACTCATGTGTGTACATATGTACGTCCTGAATACTCAAAAAGAGCAGATTTATTACTTTTTAAGAAATACTTTGTGTAATATTTACTCCGGCGGTGTACGATTGTTCACCGTACAATTGTTAAATAGAAATGACATAACAATTACATCATAATGCAGAGGAACGAGTTAATAAAACATACAGCTGATCACACCACCTCGGTTCTTATGTTTCCAGGATAGAAATGACGTAACAGTTTCATCATATTGCAGAGGAACGAGTAATAAAAAATGCAGCTGATCACACCACCTCGGTTCTCATGTTTCCAGGATCGCAAACGCGATATTCGTTACGAAAACGATAACAAAAAGAGTTATGCCGTTTCGCTCGCGATCCTGGTCTCCTGGTTCCCAGACACATTTTGCACGAAATTGCATCAAATTCCCGCATCCTCAGATCTTCCGAAGATTCCTTCCCTTTGCTGTTTCCTCGCTCTAACGACTATCTATTGTAAGAAGATTCACCGCGTCGACCTCGTTCGACAACGACGAACAAAAAGTAGAAGAAGAATTAATGTCGGGCGTCTCTCGCGGGTAAACATTCCATAAGCATCGGAGATTATCTTGCTAATGAATCATCGCATTTCCTGCGGAAGTTGATGATTAATATTTAGAGCTTGTTAATTTACTCGCAAACTACCGAGGATTTTTGTAACCATTAAGTAAATGTAAAAAAAATAACCATTTAAAGATGAATTAATACACGGTAACAGGTACAAAACAGGGAAAGTTCCCTCTCTAAATGTAATTCATATATAATTTATAAATAATTTTTTAAAACCTGTTCTATATTTCTAGTGCTACGGAGTACGGGAAATGTAGTTTCTAAATCTTATATTATAAAACAGAGAACGGAAATAAAACGGAAATCATTTCTATTTAACAATTGTACGGTGAACAATCGAAATGACATAACAATTACATCATAATGCAGAGGAACGAGTTAATAAAACATGCAGCTGATCACACCACCTCGGTTCTTATGTTTTCAGGATAGAAATGACATAACAGTTACATCATATTGCAGAGGAACGAGTAATAAAAACTGCAGCTGATCACACCACCTCGGTTCTCATGTTTCCAGGATCGCAAACGCGATATTCGTTACGAAAACGATAAAAAAAAAGAGTTATGCCGTTTCGCTCGCGATCCTGGTCTCCTGGTTTCCAGACACATTTTGCACGAAATTGCATCAAATTCCCGCATCCTCAGATCTTCCGAAGATTCCTTCCCTTTGCTGTTTCCTCGCTCTAACGACTATCTATTGCAAGAAGATTCACCGCGTCGACCTCGTTCGACAACGATGAACAAAAAGTAGAAGAAGAATTAATGTCGGGCGTCTCTCGCGGGTAAACATTCCATAAGCATCGGAGATTATCTTGCTAATGAATCATCGCATTTCCTGCGGCAACGAGGTCGACGAATTTCCTCACGATCTGCGATTTTGACAACAATACGCGTACACAAACACACGAGAGAGGAAAAAAGGGAGAAGAGAGTGAAGGAGTACCTTGTATACCGAGTCGCACATACTCACACGAAATGTACTTAGAGATAAATACACGTATTTGAAGATAGATTCTCACGATTCTCTGGACCAGAAGGAATTGAATCCCGTCCAGGACAACTATTTTCACGCTCCGCCGACGGAGAATACCATATCAAATCCAGTGCTGATCCCGTTGCATGATACACGGAACTCAACGTATGACAGTCGCAACGCGTCACCTACACGCGACCTGACGACCACCACGTTCGCATCGTTAGCATCGCAACACTCTGATTCAACGCCGCCAAACTCCTTGTATCAGACAATCATTCACGATCATCTGGATCAAAAAAGGGAGGACACCTCACTAGGCGACAAATTGTCGCAGTCATTGATCTCTACGAATCCTTCACAGGATGTGTCATGCCCTGTCACGGTGAATCAGAACGTAGAGAGCAACGTGTTAAATTCCGTCAATGAAACCCACGGCAAACTCTCCAGAATCCACGATGTTCGATTCATCCAGGAACACGATCTCCTCGATCAGCACTCCGACGGTTAACCTAGCCTGCACGAGTGCTCCGAATCGGAATAATCTCCACATCATAGCTTCCATCGCTACATCTAAAGGACAATTTCGGAATGATACAGAACCAATTAACCAGCAACGCAATGAAGCAGGATGGTTACAGATGCCTGCAACTGTTAATGCTAACTCACCATATCCAATCCAGTGGAAGGAGTTGAACCAAACAAAGGGTAAAACGTCACTGATGTTGTCGTTCATAGATAATTGGGCTACATCGGTACAACCATCAAACATCAAGAAGACGCGCGACGGATGGGACAGCGGGGGGAGCCCTGTCCTCCAATCAATCGTAGATACCCACACTCGTGGAAAAATAGGGGAAACGCGTAGCATGTAAATTTCAAAGATAAAGACTGCAAAAGATTTAGAAAAATAATTACTATCGATTTTAGGATTGAGAATTGACACATTGTGTTGGAATACAACGATATTTCACGCATAGGCATAAGTACTTTTACACAGGCACCCACACAGGCATTTAAACAGGACACTTACACAGGCATTTAAACAGGACACTTACACAGGTCATACTCGTTACTGTATAGAGAGTGGGGTTCAAAGTATTTAAGGGATCATGGGTCACTACCTAAGTCTAGTCTGAGAGCAACTGGTCAACAATCAACAATCTCCATACGTTGTTAATTATATCACTCGCTTCTATACATCAGGTTCTGTAGTTCCGTTTAATAAACATCACTGAATATTATTTCGACACAAACATTGTGTCTTCCACAGATTATTAATTTTAATTTCAAGATTAAATTCTAACACATCGCGTATACAGAATTGCGTCGTCACAGAGTTCGTTAATTTCCATAAATTAATGATACAATTTTTATACATTAAATGATACAGATATCGTTGCGTTTGATTAACGATACGAGAAGAAAAATGAATCGATGTAATTCGTGTTTGCATTTTTATTGTTACAATTTGATCGATGAAATTGACAATAAGTTATGGAAGCAAATATTGAGAGAATAAATGGAAAGATACGAGAAATATTGCAAATATAGAAAAGACAAAAAAGATATAAAATACAATTTGTATCCTTTGTCCAAATTGTTTGTTACGTTCTCGGTGGAATTCGTATCGTTGTAGAAAAAGTAATCGATTGGATTAAAAGTTTCATTGATTTCATACGGAAACTGAAAATTATTTGCCGCTGCGAACTTCAAATTCTTTGAATTTCAAATAATTTTTACATCTCCAAAAGTAAAAGTCACATTTACGGAAGCAAATGCCGATTCGAGTTCGACTATAAGAAAAAGCACTTGTTGAAAGATTAACTGGAAAATCTGGTATATCTTATCCGTATAAATATAATCTGGAATATCGATATGCAAATTCAAATCGAATATAAAGGATTAATCAGAGCCCTAACAAGAAATTGTCCGCGAGTCATAAAAATTTTACGACGTATAAATTTCTATCTGACTCAATGGCGGTCGTCTCCCGTTCCACGTCGAACGTTCTATTTCATCTCGAATATTTTTATCTCATCGCTGCATGCACGGTAACTCTTTCATAATCAGCTTTCCTTTTTTCTTATCTCGCGAGCCAGCCGGATCAATCGGCCGTAACGCTTTAAGAGCGCCTTTCCGTGATACGATTGAACTCGTCATCCGCGAAAATTCTAAGAAATTTCGCCTCGATCACGATACCAATGCAATCAAAAATACTAGTAAATCAAAAGTATTCGCGTTACCTGTATAATAACGCACTTACGCATAATAAAACACGACACGAGTGGAATATCTCTCGATTCGTCCAACTAGGATATTTCAAATAATTTCAAAAGTATGCACGAATTACACCGTGTGTGATTTTCTTCTCGATACGTTGCTCTTTCCTTGCAAATTGCAATTTCAAATTGCAATATTTATTTATACGAACTTAACACGCCAAATTATTATATCGTCCCGTTATGTCGTTACGTTTCATACGAATATGTTACGTTTCACGCGTAGAACTTTATTAACGTTGATCGTCTCTTTTATCCACAAATTTCTAAATGATCATCGACATCGTATAACGCGTGTTAGATGATATTTGATTCTTAAAAAAAGAAAGAAAGTCCCAGAAGCCGTTTCATTGATTTTATTTCAATCCGAATATTCCTTTAAAATCGTAATTTCATCGAACCGGAAATCATGTCCCGTACTGGTTACAAAGAGATACATCGGAGTAACACGATTTCTGATAGTCCCGCTGAATTATGGCGGATCGATCGGCCATTTAATCACAGCTGTCACGCGGCGGACATAATTACTGCAGAAAGATATTCAATGGCGGTTTCAGCTGCTGACGAAATTCCATCTGGCCCCTGTTGGTCCGCTTGTTTCGACCATATAGCGTTTCTGCTCTTCCTTTTTCTCCTCCTGTTTCGTGATCTCGTTACCGTAAATCTTTCCCCGTGTACTCCGCGAACTCGGCAAAACCGATAGAATCGAATTATTCGTCCCCCCTGCGCGCCAGTTTCCACCAAAGAATACAGATGAAGTTAGTACGAAGTGCTCCTTCCAACCGATAAATCTTTTCGAATCGCGTACCGGCCTGCCTCTTCCTTTCTTTCTCTAAACTTTTTTTTTTCCATCGTCGTCGTGGCTATTGCTCTCGCCGAACAATGAAATCATTTCCGCGGCCAGATTGCTCGTTACCGGCTCACGCGTTCTCGCAACCGGACAGCTAACCGAATTAAATGTAGACATCGCGATCACCTGAACAGGCAAAAGCTTTCACGATCTCGATTTTTCCTCCGCGATGAACCAAGATTTTCTTGCTTACCTTGCTACATAGAATCGCGGATGATACTCGCGAAACGAATACCGCGAAAGATTTGCTGACGCCTTGATGAAGTTTGGGGTGAAAGAACCCGCAGACTGTTGGGTGAAAGTAACTTTCCTTTATCTCTTATTATTAGGCGTTTATGAAGAGATTTATGGGTTACGTTTATACGATAATGTTTCAGCCGAGCGTAGAGTAGTGGAGTGTAGAGATTACCGGACAAAAGCAAACTTCCCTTAGATTTAATTGGGCGTTTTGGGAGATTGTAGCAATTTAACGGATTATAGCAATTTGGAAATAAGTTTGGTAACATTTATTAGGAGATTGGATTTTAAATCGCGAAGCGAGTTTAAACAGAGAATTTTAGGAAACGAACTTAAGGGGGAAGAGTTTTAGATATTATTACAGAATATAACATGAATATAACATGAATATACGCATGTTCATGTACCGATATACGTAATATAACATGAAACATGATATTATAGTCTTCGTTCGTTATATGTGTTAGAAATTGAATCGCGATTCATCGCTCTGATTCTCAGACGGTTCTAGAATAAGTGCTGAGAGGTGCTGAGAGGAAAATCTACAAATATTTTTCTCATCGACTCTATTGACAATTCACGTTATAATTCTACACGAAGAACTTGGAGATTTCCCTTTAAAAAATATATAAATTCAGGTACAATGAAACGGAAATTCTCAGATTCCTGAGTAGACACACATTGAAGAAAAAATACGAACGAAAGTGATTTCGTATAAACATCACAGAGAAAACTTATAAAAGACATATTCCACTTTTCAGAAATACTTATACATCGTTTAATTCCATACTATTAGGTTGTCCCAAAAGTTTCTTTCGTTTTATAAGGAAATAATAGATGCACAACATTATTTGTTTTATATTATTTTATTATATTTCTATTTTATTTTATTTTATTATAAATATTATGTTCTATTGCTACAAAATGGCTCATACATAATTCAATAAAATAATATAAAACAAAAAATGTTGTGCATCTATTATTTCCTTACAAAACGAAAGAAACTTTTGGGACAATCTAATACTTAAACCGCTCTTTCATCAGCTGTTAAAATTAAACAGATATACCGAACTATCGATGTTTCGACGATGTCGATTGCCAAAGAAGCTTGTCTTTTTAACAAACTTTCTTTGCTAAAAAAAGTTATATTTCTCATTTGGGGAAATTGTTGTCATATGGAAGTAAATATTTTCCACTAACCGATAGCATCAAAATCAAAAAGTCGATAAAAATAAACTTCTCATATATACGATTAAAGTACCGAGCTAATTACACCGATGGTACGAGTGTAGCCGTGCAGTTTGTTTTCTTTTCAACAAAAATGTATTGAATGTAACGCGAATACGGGTAAACAGGGCATGTGAAATAACTGAAATGGAAATATACGTCATTGATGAAGTTTTGTTGAAATTTGAATTCGTGTATCGGGTCATAATATTTGCCGACAAAATATTTCCCTTTCAGAATCGGCAGGAAATTTCGAAAGAACGAAGCGCACCGATCCGAATGACAATGAAAGCTTAACTCCTGCGTTGTGTTCTCCAATGATCGTACGTTTAAAAATGCAGAAACGGAAGTTTAACTAATGCGCGTTTACTTCCTAAAACGAGCGACTAACGGCGAAGTTATTTAATCTCGAAACTGCAATCAACTTCGAACGTTCTTGTATCTGGTTGCCATAATTCTTAGCCGCCTACGTGCTCGCCAACTTAAATCACTTTTACTTCGTTCCACTTAATTAAACGCGACATTGTAATAATTTCATACTGAGTGGAAAATGCCTGGCAAATCGATCGACTATCCATCTCGCCATTAACGTCCCTTCATGACGGGGACAATCGAGTTCAATCAACGGCAAGTACGTTGATAATTTGATAATCGTAAAAATTCCCAATTCCTAACGTTATTTCTGTACTCGATAACATCTCCTGATGAGTACTCCATTATCATAGCGTTTTACATTATCATTAACACTCCGACGCGGTTAAGGATCGTTTACGTTTACAGATCATCGTACATATACGCGCATTCTTTGCATCTTCGAGTTTCAAAATCTACGGTCTGCGTATAACAATACGAACTTGACACTTTAAAGCTCCTGATATTTTACGTGGAAATAGAAGTTTAGACGGATAGATCGAACGAATAAAATTAATCGTATGAACGTAACATAGATGGCACGAATTAATAAAGTAAAATCGAGCAACGGTTAACCGAGTGCGTCGGTTAACTGGGAATCGCTTAACCGCGCGACGCAACTTTATCGAGATGCTCGTCTCGCGAATCCTACGAACGGAATATCAATTACTGGAAAACGAACGGAGAAGATTATCCTGACTTACTTTTCCCTATTGTGAGTCGTCATACGGTACATAGCCTGTCGAATAAATCTCTTCCCTTGTTACGTAATCGGTCGCTCCCTCAATCCATCGAACGAGCATAAATTCTCGTTAGAAAGATGTCTGCTTATGCTGCGCCACGTACTGTACTCGATACGTGAACAAAACTCGGACGCGACAGTGTAAGTCGCTTCGACGAAGAGCAATTAGCGATCTGTGTTGTTGAATCGATATGTGTTGGAGTGGTCGCCACTTCTAAGAAAACTCTACATTTGGTCTTTAGTTTTTTCAAGCACCGAAGCCATCGACAGCGCATAGACAAAAGACCGCGTCGAAGGCAAACCATAAACGGTACACATGCAATGTTGGCTTCAGGATTTTTCAGTCAGTTATAGGGTAACGCTGCTAGCGTGCGAATCTGGATCAGTTCGATTATATTCCGAACTTTGTACTTACACTTTAATGTTCAAAATAAATAGATATATATACTTTCTACCTTACAATTTATCCACGCGTTCCTGTGTATTCATATACATTCAATAATCTTAACAATATGCAATTTCTATTTATCTTATCTAAGCGCATAATTTCAAGCCTGGAAATTTCAAGGGTAAATTATCGTTACGATTAATCTTAAAATTGTCGTGTTACACGCGAAAAAATTCTTTCGCTACGTCGCGCGATGAAATTAAACTAGCGTGAATTTTTTAGTCTCGTAAATTTGTTGTTTAACGCGACTCGGTAAACGCGAATCTATGTAACGCACATTAGTACGGCAAGCGTGTTTCCTTATTTCCAACGTTGTTGCGTAACAGTACGAAACACCGAACAAAGTTGCCAGTGTTAATGTTACAATTATCACGTTGCGCTAACGATATTACAGAGATTTGCTAATTGAGGTTTCGCTGGCGAAATAACCAGCGTATCGTGCAACGAGCATCGTACAAGTGATTTCTAACGGTGCAACGACAATTTCTAATACCGCGACACGTCGTAATAACGACGCATGTAATGAAGTTTCCCTCACGTCCACCGCTACTCCATGCTATGCGATTGCTTTACCTAAATCGGAATTTTCATCGGTGTTAAATTATGAAACCGAAGTATTCGCGCTATTATTACCATAAATTGATTACCGTCTGAATGTACCTATTATGATATGTAATATGTAAATTGTTACGTTACGTAACGTAATCCGATGTCGATTAGTAGCAATTGTTTCTAATCAGCTTTACCGTGTTAATCCGATTTGCTCTCTGAACGTTCGTTCGATCAAATTAAAATTTTCAATTTTAGTTTTAAATTACTATCTATCGATCTTGAATAAACCTATTTCGATTTGATAGCTAAAGTTGGACGAATAATACACCGGTATTGCGGTAGAATATTTGTTATGTTCGTGAATCGAAATGGATCGAATTAGTTTATCGCGTTGCAAAGATTAAGCCTCGAAGTAGAAACAGTCGATTACCATGTTACACCTAATCTACGCTGAGACATCGGAAATTTGAATTACGCGCTGCATATACGTAACGTTATTAAAGAAAAGATGATTAAAAATCGAGATTATAAATGAATAATACTTGTCACTGTGTTTGATACTTTTGATATATTTACGTATATTTAAGTATAAAGTGCAAGTATTTTACACAGAACGTGTCGTGCAACTATCGCGTAGAGTTATGTTTGCTAATATTATCAACGCAAACGTAACACCTGCACCTTCTTGCGCAATAATTACCTATGATTAATAAATTGCATGTCGTAGGTCAGTAGTTTCTTCCTTAGAATTTAAATTTAAATAGCGTAATCAGAAAATGATAACTAGTAGAATTTACTTGTGCAACTTAATTTGCTTTATTACCAAACTTGCAAACGTTGTACGGGACTACTTATCGAGACTTCTTAGTCTTTCTGTTAGTCTTTTTCCATAGCGTTTGTAACCGTTTCTACAGCACTCGTCGCACATTTCAAACCCGACGTACATCTGTGAATATTTCAAGCCAAACTAAAAGCATCTACTAATTATTGAGAGCGAATCAAATACCGATACGATCTTCTTCGCCAAGAACCTCCAAAGTCTTAATGCAAACTTCATATACGAAGATTAAACAAAAAGGAAAGAGAACACGAAAGAAACTGATTGCACGAATCGTTCGACTGCTATTCATCGCGACTATCGACCTGCGACTATCGTTTCGTTCTATTCGCATCCGTGGCAAAATAGAAAAAGAACCTCTCATTCACATAGCGATCGAAGGGAAAAAAAAGTGGAATCGATCGACGTGAAAGTGCCGTTAACGCTGGAATTCCGCTAATCTGACCGAAGAAGGAAAACACGGCTGTTCGGATATGGCAAAGACGAGACCCAGCTGTTAGAATGCCAGCCAACGACAGCGAGTTGAACGCATCGCCGGCCGGTACGTGCCAGGAAACGCTAATACCTGAACAGCTGATTGATCGAACGGGTTTGCTATGATCCTCTCGTAATCGTTGTAAGCCAAATACGTGCCATGATACGCGTTACCGCAACCCCCTGCGTTACATAGAGGAGGAAACGCGACGTGTTAAGTAGCAACAGGACAAAGATTATCTCGAAGCGACGTTTGTCAGCTCCACGGCTGGTCGTTTACCGAAGTGATCACCTAGGGTCGTCATTTGCGTGGCTATTCGTGTTTCGCTACGTTATTTGACACGCGGAATTATTTTGCCACTCTGTACGCGTATCTTTTGCTGCTCGGTTTTGTTGTTAAGTGACGGAGAGCTTTGCGCGTATTAAGCCAAATACAAATGCGTGTCATCCTTACGGTTGGATAGTCGCACGACAGTTTAGCTTACCATTTCTGGTAGTAGCACTGTTTGTGTTTCAGCGTTGTTGTTGCATTTGGAATAAAACGATTTGAGAGAGACGTGTTTCGAGAAAATAGACGATACACTGGAATATAGATATAAAAATTTCGTTGCTATATTTAGCTTGGACTACAAATAAAGGAAAGGTGATATTATTAGGTTGTCCGAAAAATTTCTTTCGTTTCATAAGGTGATAATAGATGAACAATTTCTGTTTTATATTATTTTATTGAATCAGGTGTGATCCATATCGTTCTATTTCTATTATTACGTTCGTGCATAATTCATTAAACTAATATAAAACAAAAAACATTGTGCGTCCATTATTTCCTTATAAAACGAAAGGAACATTTCGGACAACCTAATATTTTGACGAACATGTCGCAAAAGAGAAAATTGCATCCAGAAGGATGAGTAAGACGATATGCTACGCAACATCATCAAGGGCGACGGTTGTAATCGATGGTGCAACAATCGTAAAGAGTTACCACGTCGCATGCCTCATGGAAACGTAATTGTTGGCACCGATCAGTTTGCCAATTTGTCTAATTATCTGTTTAACTTCCTAGCGGGCAATTTAACCTACCCTCGAGGGATTTAATTAACTCGGACGAGCACAGTTTGTCCTCGCAAACGGAACACATTCGTCTGCGATACGTTTGAAACGCGTAATGCGTATAGATCGGACAAGAATAAATCCGATTCTTCTCGTAGAAGCGACCGAGTCGAACGAAGAAATAACGAAGAAGATTTTACTCGGAGGAAACGTAAGTTTCGACAATTTCTCCGTTTCTTGGTAGCAATTCAAAGTATGCAATTATGTAAGTGCTTCGCGTTCCAAAGAACGTACATGCGGGAAATTTAAAACGAAGTTTACTTCGTTTACGAGTCTATTTTTTTCTATATTTCGTCTATTTTTGTGATCTTTCGAAATACCCAAGAAGGAAGCGAGAATTCAGAACACAATTGTACCAATAAAATTTAAGCAAATTTACAGTTCTACACGTTCTGGTTCCGCGAGCTGACTGATAAAATAATTCATTTCGTAAAGCCGCAAACTCTTCGTTTCTATATAAAGGCCATTCGATCTTGCCAAAAACGAATGTGAATATTAAACCTGCATTTTAAGCTTTCTTACGAATAACCAATACTTTCCAATATTCTTCGGCAGTTACAAAAGCTATCAGTATTCTCTCGTTAACACGCTCAATGCGAAATACGCGAACGAACGCGTGATCGGAATTTCCTATTTTCTTTCGGATGATACCTGGATAAATACGTTGCTAAAGGAAAACCCATGCGATCCCTGCCGCATTGAACGCGTTGATTAATCCACGATCGATCGATATTCTGTAATTAATAACTGTAAAATTACCGATTGCGAGGATAAGAAAGGAAAAACAGGGGATAGGAGCGAAACAAAGGGCAATCCTCTTCGAACACACGTCCCAAGAGACTTCGAATCAGCGCACCATTACTATCGATTTATAACTTCTACCGTGAAAGCACGAGCTGTTGGCGATAATGAAAGGGAGCAACCGCGTCTGGTCGACCAAATCCCGCGTATTTCCATGGCCACGTTATTTCTGCGAGTCGCGAATTAGCAATTTACCTCGGTTGAGTACTCCTGGCAAGCCGATCGTCCTCTCCTCTTAGCCCAGGCTAAACGCAATTTGCTCGAACGGAGGCTAATGCAAGAGTTAGTAGACAGTCAGTGCTGTGGGTCACGACGTAATCCGATTTCCTGAGCGTTAATTCGCCTACCGACCAAACCGACCTGCGCTCCTGCGATCGCATTATTTCCAAGCCGGTCACTCGTTTCGGGGACACCAGCGTCAACCGCTTGTCTCTACACGATGTCTGCAGCGTTTCGACATGGTTACGACTCTGGCTAATAGATAGATAAGATAATTCCCTCGAGTTTATTTCCAGAGTTTTATACGATCGTTTATTACTCGGTCGTATAAAACGACGTTTCCGACGTTTAAAGATATCTCGAGTTTGAAGAAAATACGATATATCGTTCTTGAAAATTTCGTATCAAGTATCTTCGTGAAACGCGAGTTACGAGACCTCTGTTTGCAAATTGTTTTTGTTCGTTGAAATAAGAGCGAGATTGAAATATAAAAGGTGCAAGTTAGGAGAATCACTTTCGTGTAGCGAGAAATCGATGAAGCGAAAATACAAGAAGCCTCGTGAAAGTATTCGAACATTTACTTAAATACCCTTTACGAATATTATTATTATTTATTACGCAATTCTAGTTGGTTTACAAGATATTTTACAAGATACATTCCGTTCGTATCTTTCTGGCCTTGCACTTCTACTTCGTATGCCGCACGTACTTCTATTCTTTCGACGTCACTTGGACGGTACTCGATGTCTACTCTACTTGCCAACATCCTTCCACTCATATTTAAACGTGTGTCTAAACCTACTTATTCGATCCTGTTAACCTAAACTACGCTAAACTACTCGGATCTACGAACTACGTGATTAGGCAGTTCTCTTGTCCTTCCCTTGCTCTTTATCACCCTATCCAATTAGCATTTACGAATATATTATGCGTGTTACAGGAAACATCTTTGCACCGTTATACAACTCGACTATCGTGATTATATTACTAGAGTTTGGTACAAATCTGAAAGTATAGTATACGTAGAAATTGCAAGATGTTTGATACAAGCGTGTGCTTCATACAAACAATCACATGTTTCGCTTAGGACACCACGGGAGTATTTTTATTATTCAAAGCATATAATGGCAAAATAATGATAAATCGATGATGCAAGACAATATTCTTCTCCGATGGACCGTTTGTCTTATTGGTGGTCACGGGTGACCACCGTGGCGCCTTGGTAACAGTTAAAAGCGACATATTATAACAAGGCTTCGTTTATTGCGACAAACCATCCGCATTTGTTATTTCGTCGTAAGCAGAACGTGCAGAATATATTGTTGAAACGTTTAGAAGATATCAGTAAAAGGTATTTGCTCGTTCTATATATAATAGTGTAGTATCGTGGACAACGGCCAAAAAATATCGGGTAAACCATAAAGATCGTCGGGAGCCAAGGTGTCGACAGGCCCATCGATGTGTCGTCGGTCCTTTAGCTGAAGAGTTTCGTAGAAAAAAGGTTGCGGTTGCGTAACACGTGCGTGGTGAGACTAAGACAAAGGGACAAAAGGGATGCTAAGGCAGAAAGACAAATTCACAGTCAGTGTCAGTGGAGAATTCAGAGAGTGCGAGTTGCGTTATCGAGATAGAGTTGCTAGCGTTGTCGAGAGAATGTGGTCCGCGTGAAAGAGAGAGCGTTGGATCCGTTGTGACGAGAGTTGCAAATTAATTATTGAGTTGTCCAAAGTGTAGTACGTTATTGCAATTAGTTCATGTTAAATAACCATCGTTTCCTGTCTAATCAACATCAGTACAAACCATATATTCGTAAATATACCATCATTAATTATTAGTAGTATTCCGGATACTACAATAGTAAGGTATGTGCACACTTCTAACTTCAATTATATGCTTATAAAGCAGCATTTATTTTTCTAAGCTGTGATTATTTTCTAAGCTGTGTTTATAATAATATTCGTAGATTACTCCTCGAAGATATGGATGCAAACACAATGCACCGTTAGATGCAAGATATGTTCTCATATTTCCTTAATAGATGCATCTTGGTATGTTACCAACGAAACAATACACGGCGACCTTAAGATACCTAGAGTTAAGAAATAAACAAATTCAGTAATAGATATAACATAAGAATTAACAACCATCAAAACTCCAAAAACTAATTACTCAATTACTTGACACGACGGATCAGATCTGCAGGCTAAAAAGACATTACTCTCTAGATTTAAACGTTAGATTCAGCTAGAATTAAACATACGATAATTATTTATTATTCGCGTCATAGTACCATACCAGAATAATTTATTTATAATTCTCAATGAGAATCGATCGTAAACTATTTCCAAATAAAAAAGAAAATGTTTACAATTGTAAGAAGTTCAAGCGCTCCGGTCACCAAAGACCACCGTGGCGTCACAGGAGAAACCGTGGCCGGTCATATTTGACCAACGTGGCAGTCAAAGTGTTTTAAACGGTTGATTATCCATCACGCAGTAATAAATCACAATTAACGGTCCACATTTAACGCTTGTTATACGCTTAAGATCATGCGCGTTTTACATACTAAGCGGTTTTACTAAGCGCGTTTGTGGTATATATCTTGTGATATATGCCATACGTTTTATTATTATTATTATTATTATTATTATTTAATTTGTACTTTACGATTTGTCCAGCTGAACATTTGATAAATTTTTCTAGCTTAATTGCTAAGTAACACGTGGATGGTTACCCCCAGCAGGAGACCATCTTCGAGTTTGACTGTTTTATTTCTCTAGTGAGGTCAGTGGGGTGTTTTCCTTTTAGTTTCTTTTCTATGAGAGTTTTGCTCAACAAAAGCTGGTTTGGATGCGTTGCCGTTCTTTCCTTGCATTAGTTTGTCCGAAAAGTTTCTTTCGTTTTATGAGGAAATAATAGACGCACAACGTTTTTTGTTTTATATTATTTTGTCGAATTACGTACGATCCATTTTGTTCTTCATTTCACAGACTTGGTTTCACGTTTGTATGAAGCTGCACCGTTGTAGAAAACACGTTTGCGAAAGAAAGACACTTTCCCGACACCCTAATATCTTTCTGTGTACCTGCCGATTTCTTCTTTGACTATTGGTATTTTTAAGTCTTTGCGTATATCCTCGTTTCTGGCATACCATGGAGCGTTGACTGTTGTTCTCACTATCTTCGATTGTAGCGACTCTAGTTTATTTATGGATGTAATATGAAAGGAGAGACGTTTAGCACTCCCCTAGACAAGGATGGAACACATATAAATGGTAAGGCACTGTCGCCTTTCGGCGGCACTTACCAAATTTTTTTGTGGGATGGCGCCAGGAGCAATGGCCCACACTGGTGCCAATGCATTAGGATCGGCTCGATTAAGGGGCCGCGGGCAATGCACCGATAGTAATTCGCAAAGAACGAGACCACGGAGCATTCTTAACGTACGCGCAGGCAGCCCATCGTGGAGTTTTAAGAGTCGGTAAGAGTTCGACACTTGTCTGCTGCTGCCCGTAGCGGCGGAGTGTCCATGAGGATTTCTCCACGTGAAAAAAAAAATTTATTTATGTAGCCCGTTGCTGCTGCCCCCCATAGTGGTATTCCGTACGTCCAAATTGCTTTTATTGTCTTTCGCCATACGTTCGCGATAAGTATCTTGTAACTTGTACATACGTGTTCAAATTGTATGCAAACTTTACCAGTACGATCGTGTCTCGTTACAATGCTAATGAAATCTCAAAATGTTTCGTACAACGCGTACGATATAGACGTTAAAGTTCCGTATATAGCGTGTAGTTGAAATACTTTGGCGAGACGGTGTGTATGTTTGGAAAATGATTGCACAGCAAAAGTTAGAGAATAATGCAAATCGCGAACCGCTGTTTCGCAATCGATGATTGCGCTCCGTTAACAACGCGTGATTTGCTGATTTTCGGCCGTAAAAGCGAGCGTATCGCCGTGCGATTGCCCCTTCGAAATCGAATACCGTAATCACGCGTTCGCAACCAAATTTAATCCTTTCAGCTATGCGTCACCTGTTTGAACACACGCCCGTGACACGTATCATTGTGTCGAAAAATGGGCAATTTTTATTTCGAGAAAATTTGTGCATATCAAATTGTGGAAAGGATCGAAATTGCTAAATTCCAATATGGTCGAGGTAATTGGTTTCTATATGAAAATATAAATTTCTTGTTCTACCGATCGCCAGATGCGCCTGTTCTACACTGGTTGCGAGCGACAGAATTGTCTGCGATCAGGAGATTCAACTTGCAGGTAGAAACACACGTGAGTGGAGACATCTCTTCGTAAACGATCGAAGATCCTGGTTACGTGACCAGCACACACATACGCGATGAAAACGAATGAATTTCCGGCGAACGACCGTGGCTGCTAGAAATTGCAACGCGTTATAAATTGAATGCGAAATTTCATCGGAGATTTGTTGTTGCTGTGGCACGCAATTTCACCTCGCAGCTTTTTCCTCGTCGTGTATTTAATAACGCACGTGTGTGCTCCGAAAAAAAAAAAAAAAAAAAAAGAAAAACGGGACGAAAAATGGCGTGAATTAGATCGCATGTAGTTGTTTATCGAACGAATTTACAAAAATTGAAATTGTCCCGGTAGGCGCGTCAACAACGTTCCTCTCTCGCAAAGGAAAACAAAAAGGGAAAAAAAATTATGACGTAAAGCCGCGTTTCCGATATTATTAATAAAACTGACGATTAATCATTTAATACATTTAATACAAATAACAGGAAAACTCTAATGTTTCTTGACCTTTCGATAAGAATTGATATTTATATATATCGAAGATGAAGGGACGCCGGAGCTTTTCTTTCGGAATATTTGGGAAGGTCTCCGATACTTTAGTCCAGACTTTTTATTATAGTCGTACTTAAACAATAAAATTGAGAAATAGCTGTTTATGAGTCAAGTCAATTATGATTATCCGAGATTTATGACAATGGGCTTGGGTTCGAAGTGACATGATGGGTCACTGAACGTAGCCACGGTCACGGGAGGGACGTGTACCTTACAGAGGTATAGAGTAATTAAATAACTCTTCTTAAAATCAGGGATTGACCCGAGGAATACAGAGAGGAGTATATAAGGGCAGTTCCAGTTGGACCGAGGTGCAATCCGATAAGTTCGACTAGCCCAGTGAACACGTACATCGAGTTCCTAATCGCAATCGTCATCCCGTTGACCGTGCAGTCGTTATCGAACCTAAATTCGCTTGTTAACTTTTGTAACACGTTCCCATAAACAAACATCATCTGGTATAAGACAACTATGGACAACTCGCAGCAAAACTCATCACACGCCCCATTTTCCAAAGATGATCCGACATATAAAATACGTATAAACTTTTTTAACATGTATACGTCTAACAAATTTATATGGAAATAAAAAAAGGCCATAGACTGCTTCGCCGTGGTAATTTTCGTTTATTATTTTGAGAATTAAAAAATATTTATCGTGGTCGTTTAATTCCTAATTTCTATCGTTACGTACACCGAAGTTGTTTCGTATTATTCTATTTACTTTCTGGTAATACGAAACGTTCGCGCGTACGTTAAACAATCCGATTTTTCGAATTCATACATGACGTTATTAAAAAATAAAGCTTTTTCCGTTTGAATAGAATTCCACGTATATGCGCATACACATAGAATTACGAAATATCGTTGCGAATAATCGGGAAAACTTTTTGTTATCTTTTAAACCTGCGCCGTTTCGTTTGTTATGAAATTCCATTTTGCTACATGCATGCAGGAAACGTATACCTGTAAGAAGTAAAAAATACAGACGTGGATGGCGTTTACTTCAATTCACTGACTAGATCAACGATACATAAAAATAACGTCGCCGAGTACTGTGAAACTCGCCAAGCATAACGCACAGAAAAGAGAAGAATTATCGGAAAAATCGTTCCTATTCGACCTCATTAGCGTCGGCAGTCAACGCGACCAGTCTCTCCTCCGCCACTAAAACGCTTCATACAAACGATCTCTGCCTGCCGTTTGCAACGATTACAATTTTGTTGATTCGATCTTCGTTAAACTTAGTGTTAACGATGATCGATCGAGAGATCACAGGGAAACGATGATCAAAAATCTTCTTAAACGAGGAGAAAAAAGAAAAAGAAGAGAGCGAACGTCAGGATCGTCCGCGAACGATTTAACGCGGAAAACGAACGTTATCCACGGGAGGAAAGTTCGGTCCGGTGTACGCTGTTATTCACGATTCATCGCGGCTATCCGGCTATCCGAATTCCAGCTGAAGAGGCTGAAATGCCCGGCGCGGAATACCGGAGGAAATAATTTTCAACGGAACACAGGACGGGCCCTGGCGAACGAACAAAAATGAAAAGCCAGTCACGAATATGACTGACATCGAGCTATATCCTGGCGATCCACACGAGCCACGAGAAGTGGCAAAAAAAGGATAGGGAGGGAAAAAAGAGCCGGAGCCTGGCCTGGACCGATGTGGAAGAATAGAGGAGAACGTTGAACGAAGACAGCTCTATAGGAATTGAAAAGAAATAGACGGATACGCGGATGAAAAGAGGAAGAGAGAGGAGGGAAAAAGGAGAAAAAGAGAGAAGAAGGTGCTTTAGAGAGCAGAGTCCAATTTTTAATGAAAGCGTGGAAAGAACCATAAGTGCATATAGTGGCCGCATTTGTCCGCTTCTGAAGGGCTCTTCATGCAGAAGAGTCCTGCAGGACTATCGTGGTCGTGGCGAGTCCGATCCGGTTATACCCTGGCTGTATATCAGGGAAAAGGTGAGGGGAGGAGGAGAAGGAGGATGAGAAAAAGATTCCAATAATTGCTGGTCGAAAAATATCGACAGTAAACTCTCTCGACCTTTTAATTGCACACCGAAGCACAAGGCATATTGGTTTTCCAGTCGTGTTTTCTCTTTTTGTGCTCTTTTACCGATCCAAATTCCTCTTTCTCTCTTACTTTCGTTCTCGTTTATACGTTCGTCTCTCTTTCGTTCGTTCACGATCTTTCACTCTTCCTCTCTCGGACTAAACCTTTTCTACGCAAAAAGATAGTACGCGCCGAGTTTTCTCCGAGGTCATTCATACGTCGGATGCTCGATCCTTCCCAGAGAGAAATTTATTTCTTTTTTCTTTTTATCACGAACGGAGGAGATATTTTTTGATAAGAGGAAGAAAGAGATTTAGTTGATTTTAATTTTGACGGAGGTTTGCATTTATGGTGATTATTATATAACGAAACTTGAGAATGGTACTCGCTATAGTATTTTTATATTCATTCGAATATCGGATTTTATTAATAGAGATGAAATACGCCTGGATAAAGGACCATTTTCAAATATTAGCTTCGGGCAAAGAGAATTTCTCGATGATTAAAATAAGTCAATTTATTGGAAGATTCGTTCGAGTCAATATAAGATTCGGCTTCAATCGTCCCGATTAATTATTCTTCTTTCCTCCCTGCAATTTTCTGACGAGAAATCTTATATTTTGATCCCCACTCTCTATATTTCTCCAACATTTGTCGAAGATAATTCGGTTAGACGATCGAATTAAATTAAATTCGTTTCAAAAGCGTCTAAAAATATTAATTTTTACCATTTCATAAATTTCCTCCATCATTTCGCGTTTACTTTGTAATGTATCAGATGAGCGAAAACGTTCTGACGTTTCTTCTACGAGAACAATGTTGCGCACATACAGAGAATCGTAATTTTATTTATCAGAATAGCGGCATTAATAATTATTAATTTCGATTAATAATTCTTTTCGCATTATCTATATCTTCCTTTTCTTTTATAAAAGAACTTTTATAGAGGAATTTTCTTAGTCGTCTCTTGAAACGAAATAGCGATAAGCGTGTAAAATCCGAGATAGAAATCAAGTTATTTGTCTGAGGGACCAAAAAAGCTATGTTGCTCTTTTCATAAAAGAAAAGGAAAATGCGTAGAATGAAAAGAGAACATTCGTCGAACTAAGAGTAACTATAAATAAAAAGTAAATAAAATTATGTTCCTGTATACCTGTGCGTCGTTTCTTTTCTTCGTGGGAGGAGCAACAGACGTACGAATGAAACAAATTGTCGTCGTTCGAAAACACGAAAACTGAAAATCGATTTCTAATTTGTCACTTGGTGAAAACAAAAATCTTTAATAAATCGATTTGCTGCTTCGGTATTGCAGCCGATGAATTTATACCTACGTTTTGTTTATGCATAATCGCAGAAGTAATTCACGCATGAGCCTCGTACATATCGAAAGGCAATATTTTACAGTAACAACATAAATGGCCATTCTTTACGAGTATTTAATGCGTAGATATTTTGCGCGTGGTAATTTGTTCCGTGATTGTTAGGTCAACGAGCACGTATGCTTTATCTCGATGCGGTTAAGAATGGCGTGACTGATTAATCGCTATACGTAGTTATTTATGAAGCTTGAAATAATTGCAGTGGATACAGAACGGATTATTTTTGATAATTGCGAAGAAAATTTGTACGTGCGTATTTTTTAACGAAGAATATCGCGAGTAAAGTTCTACGATTAGAAAAAGGAATTTTTCTTTTTCCTGGGAATTTTGTTAAAATTTGGTTGTACTTCGAATAATCAAATATTACGACGGAATAATATTAATATACGCGTCAGTCGTACACGTCAATGATACAACAGATACAGTCATTAATATTCGATAAACGATTCTGATTATTAATATAGCGAACAATGGAAATTATTATTGCTTACGAAACCGATTTTCCCACAATTTCGCGTTACTTTACAATTATAACACAATAGCAAACTATAATTATCAAATATAATTTGTTAATATGCTAATTTGAAATTAATGTTTACGATTTATACACCTAATATTCGTTAAATTCTAATGAAGTATTTCGCTCGATTAAATTTTAAATAATTAACTTTCACAAGATTGATCTTTCGCTAAATGAACGACAAAGATTTTGTAGAAAATCTACTTTTTTATTCTTAAAAAATATCACCACGATCTCTTTATACGTTATAATCCTTAAACGAGCTACGCTCGATCTTTTTTTCTTTTTTCATTGTTCTTATTTAACATCAGCATGGTGATAAATCATAAACTACTTTCATTTAGTCGTACAAGTAAAGGAAATAAAACGGAGGATAATGTTACGACAGAAACTAAAGCCAGCCTAACTCTAATAATCGAATTAAATCTGAAGGATATTAAGAAGGGAGCGAGTATCGCGCAACGTAGCTTATCCACGGGAGCAAACAGAAAATTCACGAGAATTAAAATGAAATAGATAATGGGTTCGTTATGAAGCACTACAAACATTGATCTTCCTTTGCACCGCGTTTCTTATTAAATTGAAAACGGCTACGCTGTGGATTAGGTCCCTGAAATGCAGATACACGAAAATGAAATGAAAATTGGAATTATCGACCAAACCGATTACGAGTTCAGAATATAGTGCAAGTAAATGTACATTCTTCCTTCCTTTCTTTCGCGTTATTGCAGTATCGTGGACGAAAGGCCTAAGAGATATCGGGCGAATTATAAACAAGCGGTTGCGGAACATGTGCGTGGTGAGGCTAAGACGAAAGACAAGGGGTTGCTAAGGAACAAATTAAGTAATTATTAATTAATTAAATTAAATTAATTATGGGAAGAATTAACAGCCATTGTAAATCGAGAAGTCAAAGCGTTGAATCCGTGGTGATGAGAGTTGCAAATTAACTATCTAGTTGTCTTAATTATAATACATAATATTGTGATTAGTTCGCGTTAAACAACCATCGTTTCCTGTTTAACCAACATCTGTTTGATCCATTTATTGTAAATAAAGTAATTGTAGTAAAGGTCCTACAGTATCGTATATCCGAGAAATAATTGTCAAAGCCAATTTCTTCACTCAGAAACGAATAAACAAATATCTATAAATAATCGAATCGATCTATCGCCTATCTTCCTTGGAATTGTACTTTTTATAGAAACTTATTCTATACAGAGTCGAGATCTCTCGTGTATCAAATTTCACGGTTAGCCTAATAAGTTTTATTTATAGTTATTAATTGTGGATAAAATACGAAGGATGGAAAAATCATCGTTCGGTGCTTATGTCTTTTCTTCTTTTGAAACTTTATTTATTCTGTATTTATTCTTTTTAACAACCTAAGTTCCACGGAATTTTCAGTAAGGAAAGATTCACTGTAATTATAATAAAATAAGCGTAGTTTTTTAAATATTTGGTAATCTCTTGACATTAGTCGCGTCTTCTTCGCGTATCCCTCGTTGTATGAAAAATTCGTCGGAGCTTGGTGTAGGATCGGTAGAATTGGATTTAACCAAAGCGTTTGTCCCAGAGTTCCTTGAAGGTGGTCCTGAAACGAGAAAAACCACATGAACTTCCCATTTTCTGCTATAAGAATATTCTAAGTCTCGTAACGTCTAATAGCTGTACAGTATTTACAGTATTTTTGTTTAACATTTGAAATATCTATAACACGTCCAGATGATACGAAAGTTAGCTACCTCCAACAATACTTCAAAATTAAGACACGAGAATATCTTTGGATATTTGATTACGCGCAGCAACGGTAATCAGCTTCCTGACTCTTTAAACTTTGCTTTCGCCTCGTTTTAGTAACAAATCTTATGAATTTCCATCTAGTAGGAACTTCATCTATGGTAACAGCGTGAGCTATCGATAATCAACGTGACACGAGATCCGACACGACGAACAATAGAAACTTTCCAAGCGAACTAAAACACGAATTTTCTCCTGAAACATCTGTGGTACTATAAAAACAAAAGTTACATCTCGTATCACGAAAATTTTTAACGGGCATTGAATTTACTAAAAGATTATTTAATCCACGCTATAGTACTGAAAACCTAGTCGTCGTTCAAATTCAACTCGTTCGAAATTTAATAAATTGAAATTTAGCTATATTTAATAATCGTCTAACTTGCGAGAATTTTCCAACTATATTAAACTTACTTAAACAATGGACATTTACTGAAATATCAGTGGATCTACCACGACGTCAAGACTAAGATTGGCCATCGCTTAAGTTCGAACAAATTGACGAAATTGATTCGACTGTTAATAAAGAAAATTACACTTGACACGCGAGAATTTTCCAACTATATTAAACTTACTTAAACAGTGGACATAGAATTTACTGAAATATCAGTGGATCTACCACGACGTCTAAGAGTAAGATTGGCCATCGCTTAAGTTCGAACAAATTGACGAAATTGATTCGACTGTTAATAAAGAAAATTACACTTGACACGCGAGAATTTTCCAACTATATTAAATTTACTTAAACAGTGGACATAGAATTTACTGAAATAACAGTGGATCTACCACGACGTCTAAGACTAAGATTGGCCATCGTTTAAGTTCGAACAAATTGACGAAATTGATTCGACTGTTAATAAAGAAAATTACACTTGACACGCGAGAATTTTCCAACTATATTAAACTTACTTAAACAGTGGACATAGAATTTACTGAAATATCAGTGGATCTACCACGACGTCTAAGACTAAGATTGGCCATCGCTTAAGTTCGAACAAATTGATGAAATTGATTCGACTGTTAATAAAGAAAATTACACTTGACACGCGAGAATTTTCCAACTATATTAAACTTACTTAAACAGTGGACATAGAATTTACTGAAATATCAGTGGATCTACCACGACGTCAAGACTAAGATTGGCTATCGCTTAAGTTCGAACAAATTGACGAAATTGATTCGACTGTTAATAAAGAAAATTACACTTGACACGCGAGAATCCTCGCTCGATAATAGATTCACTAAAGTATTACTGGATTCGCTAGAACGTTTAAGATTTGATCGTCGTTGAGATTCCAGAAATCTCGTGACTTCAAACTTGAGTCTTAATACGGAATCACGTGTAACATACGAGCAAAACATTCAAGATTGGTTGTTTAAGTTCAACTTGGGTAAATTAAAGGAATCACGTACTTGCGACAAAGGCAGATTCCGTTCTCGCAGCGACCTCCAGCTTTGCCCATGCTGAGACAGTTGGCAGCGCAAGCACTATGTTCAGCGACTCCTTTGATGGAGAGAAGATCACAGGTCACTCTTCTTTGTCTATCAGCACGTTCCTCGATACCTGCGTGTTCGAGGGTCTCGTATTCCTCCTCTGAAATTTAAATACCGTCTTTAAGCCTTCTGTCTGCTGCGTATAATAGATGAAACACGATAATTGGCAAAGGAATCGAGAATCAACGCTCGAATATTTCTCAATAGAAAGACGAAGATGGTGGAGCATTAAAACAGCAGCTGTCTTTAACAATGAACAACGAACACGAATAACAAACAACGTTTTGTCTTTCTACGTTTACTGGTAATTATTCTACTAATTACCCTTATTATACCCGGTAATTATTTCTTGAATATCTGATAATCATCGAGAAGGATGGAGGGTCCATACAACTCTGGTAATAATAGCGAACGTATCTTTCGACCGGATAATTGAATTTCTTAAATGATTGTCATTTATCTTGTAAACGTAAAAAGCGCAAGGTTCCTTGAGAGTTATTTATATCGAATTCGTATCGAGTCAGCTAATATTTAAAAGTTGTTAAATGAGAAAATTGAAAATATTAAGAGATTAATATTAAAAGATCGAAAAATAATAAGTGTTAAAAGATTAATGTTAACGAATAGAACCAACTTTTATTTCAGAGAGATGTTGAGAGATTTTCGATAAACGGTTGAACATTCGTGACAATTTGCGAGTTATTTAATTAGATAGAAGGTTCACTTACCCACGGGTGCTGCCATGATGGCGGCTATAGCCACAAAGAGAAGAGCGACAAGAAAATAGACCTTCACCATTTTGGCTAAAGCTTTTGTGAAAATTCGACGGTAAACTGTGTTCAAGTTACTGAAGAATAGACCAAGAAGCGTCTGATGATTGAACGTTAGCTGGCGCGGTTTATATACATCTCCGTGTCCATTGAACCATGTGTGTACAAGTGTATACTCAATGAAGTGTAGTATATAAGGCAATCTCTTCATCAGCATACGGGTAAGTCCCTGAAACCTGGAATGAACTCTTGCTATGTGGTCGCGTCAGATGGAAAAAGGTTATCTCTTTTGTAATTGCTAATTGCTCTACTTCGATAAATGTATCTGTGTTTCTAATGTTGCAGAATTAAATATCAATAGTTACAATCGTAGGAATTATGCAACTAGTATCAATAATTCGATGACATTCTATTAAGTTGCTTCGTTTGCGCTTCAAACCAATTAGCTATTTATTAAATATTTTAACAAGTGCTTTATTTTCTTTCTCATAAGTCAGATTTAAAGATTGACAATTATAATTACATGAATTGTAAAATTAATTGCCTCAATTTCATGGTATTCTATTAAATACTTTCATTGGATGTTTTATGAAACATTTTCGTTTAAATCTGTTTTACGATCTCAGATATGGAAAAAATACGTATATAATTCACCCGATAATTTTTATAACAAATATCTTTTACATTCCCTCATCGACTTTCCAATTAATCGCTTAAATAGAAAATAATAATATGCTGATTTCCGAACTGAAATAAAATTCAAAATGTTTTTAAACGATTCTGATAGAACAATGCACAATGTTAATGTTGAATATTGTGAAAATTGGAATAGAATGGTCGTATAATTGCGTTTAATGAGAACAAAGAGGAATATTGATTCTCGATGTGCATATTTTTTTATTAAAATTAATCGAACTTGTCGTACCAAAATATTTCCATCTTTCTTCGTTTTATTCTTTTTATAAATAATATCTTTACAACCACGTACATATATAACATTTATATATTTCTATTCTCGAAATTGAACTGCAAATTTTTATGCGAGTTTATATTTTTATTAACGTAACTAAATTGTATTAAATATTTGTATTAAATATTGTAAAAAGATTGAATATTTTATATATTTTTGCATGTTACGCATATACTGTACATTTCTTTGTTCTTATACTTTCATGTTTACTATAAATGCACAAACATTTAATCAACTAACAGCAAATCTAAAGTTGCTCTTTGCTACTGCAAATTTTCTACATTGTTCGATAAACAAGTTTTATCTCGTATTTTCATATAATTTACTTTTGGTATTTCCAAATTTAGATATACGAATACATGTATGCAAACTGGGGATTCCTACAGCGAGAAAGTTTTGCGCTTAACACCGATTATACTCACTGATACTCAATGCTAACAGATAAACGTTAAAGAATCTCCATTATCTTAAACATTGGATTTTCCCACACGCACACCATTCCTTTCGATCAGTATTATTGTCTTTATGACCAATGTTTCAAAGTCACGATTTTTTCCTCTCGTATTTCATAATCCGAGCGTAAGTTCCATTTTGTAAATAATATAATTTCACTTCAAGAGAATGAAATATATAAATAAAATAAAACCTTCAAAGATTTATCTTCTCTTACCGCGAACTGCGACTATAATTTTGCAACTACAACCGTAAATTAATGTACAAATTGTACCATATTTTATAATTACGAAATTTTTATAAAATTTCCTTTCTGTCTCTTATAACGAACAAAGAAATATCTTCAAATAATTTAAGTATTTTGCTAGGTTCATCGCATGCGTCTATTAGATTTATAAATCTTTTCTGTTCAACAAATGACAATGCGGTTGGACGAAAATTTTGCAACCATTTTGGTGATAAATAACAACATATCGCTTTCTAAGCGGAAATTAATAAAATATCGGCATGCCCATATTGACAACGTCGATTATTTAGAAATTACAATTTTAATTAACGACCGGTATAATTTAACGGGAGGCAAAATTTTTCGTTTAAGGTAACGTTACGACACAAAAGTATGATTTATTTTCGATATAAAATCTAAGGAAAGATATAATTAAAATTTTCTTTTAGTTATTTCTAAATATTTTCATCGTTTACATATTTTTCAGAGACAGAGTACTTACCAAACCTGGATATTTTCAGAATGTAAATATACTGCTACATTTTTTTATAGATTTAAAAGCTTTTAATACTTGCTTCCCTTCCCCAAGTATATATACTTGGTATTTACGTAGCTATTTCAAATAAAAGTAGTTTTTCTTGATGTAGACGTACATTCTCTTGTTAGATACTACGATATTGTTTATGAAGGAAAATTAAAAACGCATAAAATATTGCATTCGATTAAGAAACTTTATTTAGCACAAGTTTAAATTACGGACTTTCCGTATACATAATTAATTTACGTTAAATCTAATAATTCATTCGTATCATATTTTCCCGAAAAATAAATCTTCCCTGTGCACTCAAAGATAAGCACCTGAATCACGCGACATAACTTAGAAAGTATAATACTCTGCTTTTCATTTTTTTCTTTTTTTTTTTTTTTACGTTATGCGATACAAAACGTTACGTTGTATAGCAGAAAAATTGGTAAACGTGTGATAGAGAAAATACAGAAACGCGTATAATTGAATCAAACGTTATAATACTGTAAGTGTATAAGCTATTGCAATACTGTAAGATAAACTACCGTGAAAACCACCTGACATCCCTACACCATTACAAATTTTCTACCGCTACATCATACTTTTAATATCAGTCCCACTTCTATCAAAAATAATTTAAGAATTGTTAATCAATCGTTGGTAACTGCAAAATTGTATAAGACGAACCAATGATGAACGATATTTCAATTTCTTTTTTTCAACCGAGTTGCTAATACCATATTTTCTGATGGTTAATGAAATTTTAAACAATCGATCAGAAACAAAACATTTCACTTTGTTTCTTTACATAACGGTATAATGTGCTCATCCATTGCGCCATAAAGCAGATATCGTACACCTGTCCAACATGTCATCTCGTTCCTCGAACTTGTACATCATCTTTGTTCAAGCAACGTGTAAATACCACCGGGATTCACTGTAGACTCGGAGTTGTGTATTTTTCCTCGTTGATAAACCAGAATTTCGCAAACCAACATTTTTCTGTTTATTAATATCTTCATTGGGATTATCTAGCTCAAGGAAAAACTTCGCTGATTTTTCCTTATCCGTAGTTCCTCATCGGACGACTGTGGGAGGCGAAACGTTAAAGTTGCATCTATAAATTGAGCGATATCGATTAGTTTTGGATATTTCTTGTAACTAAATTATGGGTATTTTATGAATTTATAGAACATTTCAAGACGAAGAAACGCACAGAATGTACGTAATTGGCAAAAATGAACAAAGCATGAGACAAAGTTTCTATTAAATATAAATTTAGTAGAAGCTTAAAGTACTCTGATAAAAGTATATACAAAACAAATTTCTGTAGAAGCAAGCATATTTTCATAAAAAATATGACATGTAAATTTGCATAAATATTCTTGGCTCGGCAATTACTATCGCTTGAGTAAAACGTGCTAAGGGTGTGGCGAGTTTTAATCGTAATTATTGATGAATCGTAAGATAAAGTAACTCAGGTCTAACGTAAGGTGTATAATATTTTTTATATCACATAGAATCGATTTAATAAGTAATGGGTTTAACCAAAATTAAATTATGAGTATGGAATTAAAAAATATTATCGTGGACTATACCTGTTCATTGATGTCTGTTATACTTTAGACTGATCGTTACTTGCAAATGTTGAGACACAATGGAGAAGATTGAGACGTTATAATACGAAATTTGAAGTGTTCTCCTTCGGCGAAAATAATTATCGAAATCGTAAAATAAATAGGATACTTGCAAACAATTTTCGCGGACAATTAATTTGACGTTCTTTGTTCATTTAACAGCGAATAATTCTGACCTAATCTTCTTGAGAGATATTCAGACCTCGTTTTATTGTCCAATGCAACAGTTTATATTTCGTTGCTGAATAAACAGTATATCGAGTGAACTGAATATTAAATAAATAGACATCGTGATTGCGTACTAATTATATTGTATTAAAATTACCAACCACATATCTGAAGAAGATACTAATTAATTTAAATCTATCTTTCAACTTCTTGCTGTTGTAAGAAAAAGAAAAAAAAAATAAATAAATATTGTTGTAAAAAGATTTCCAATCAATTTTAGTACCTAGTTTCATTACGTTGTCGAATAGTTCAATTTGAATAATTTACTATCAATATTGATATATCGTAAGAGAAAAGCTTCAAGCGAAAGGCTAAAATCACTTTTCTGAAATAATATTGCAATATGTTTGTCATTTAGTTCCCCTGTTTTCCCGTATTCTTTATTTTATTTTTATATTAAATTACAAAACATCTTGCATTACTTCATACAAACTTTTATATCGTATATTGATGATATAACAGTACAAATTGTTCGATACAAAGACATCGTACAGATAATGCATCGTATAAATCACTTTGCATTACGCTTGATCGAGTCTCTTTTCTCAATGGAAAGATAATGACGCGTATTATAGATTCATAAAATATACAAAGTAACAAAAAGGAAAGCGAAGCCGATAGAGTAAAAGATACAGTAACAAAAGGGAAAGCGAAGCCAGTAATATATAGAAGTATAATAATAAAAGGAGAAAAGAAGAAAAAACATGATTAAATACGATAAACGTTAAAAGATTTTTAAGACGGATGTTAATCAAAGTAACAACGTGCTCTGTCTATGAAAAATGTGAATTATTAAATGTAGTCCAGCACAGCGATTATAGTACGAAAGGAAGAATTATTTTGTTCACAAGCTAGCTGTTTTGCCAAAAAGGTTGATCCTCACGCCAACATCACGAAGGCCATCGGTAAGTCTTTTGCCCAATTCAGTGTCCACTTCCGTAAAGTTCTTCACGGCCCTCTCGACGATGAACGTTGACGCATTACGAAGGCTATTAACCAGGTTGTTCACTAGCCTGGTCTTCTCGTCAGCGTTGAGAACTCGTCTCCAAAATATGGTCGCCTGTCCGAAATTATCTTCGTCTTGTATATCGAAACGGTCCACTTCGCCACTCACGTGGTAGCTTGAGCGACGAGCAGCTGGACATTCTTGCGGGCCATTGAAACTGTTGGGGAAATAGTTCGGCGCACCATTTTGATTATAGAAGGTCATCGGGCCATCGCGTTGATAATTCATCGCGGAGATCGCCTGAAAAATAGAACGATTGTTCGTTTATTTTTCCTTTTATTATGAGTGACGATACAGTTATTGGGAAAAAGATGAGAAATTGATCTATTTGTTGATTACTATCGTTATGATCTACGCACATTGCCATATTATACAGATGGAATATCTTCTTTGCTGGCTAACATATGTAAGTATATTATATACGCATATGAGAGCAATTACCTTGTACGGACAGTTCACCGGTAACTGAAGATGATTCGGCCCAAGACGATGTCTATGAGTATCACCGTAAGCGAATAGTCGACCCTGTAGCATTCTGTCAGGACTTGGTTCAATACCAGGTACCATGTGAGCCGGATCGAAGGCTATTTGCTCCACGTCAGCAAAGTAATTTTCAGGATTTCGGTCTAGCACCAGCTTACCAACAGGTATGAGCGGGAACTCGTCGTGCGGCCATACCTGTTCAATTAGGAACAAAACGCTTCTTTAAATCTTGATACCATCGTAAATTTTCTTAAAAATTTCGACCGCGACACGAATCTTTAATTTCTCCACGATTAAAATCAATGGCCATTCCTTGTAACTTATCTTAACGTCTCATCTTCAACGTATATTTCAATAAGTGAAATTGAATGGGAAAATTTATTATCATTTACGTTACCCAAATATGATACGTTGATATAAGATAAATAGTTACCGATCATAGACTAGATATTCATCTAGTTTTCTTTTTACAAACGTAATCGTTTAAATCCTGTGTATAAAATTTGAATTCTGTTGTTTGAACTAACGCCTGTATTTTATAAAATGACTGTTGTCATTACTTTGGTCAAATCGAAGGGGTTCCATCTGAACTTCTTTACTTGACACGGCTTCATCACTTGAATGGAGAACGACCACGTTGGATAATTATGTGTAGCGATCGCATTGTAAAGATCTTTGATCGAGTAATCTGGATCAGAGCTGCTTAATTCAGCCGCCTTATCGACTGGGATATTTTTAATTCCTTGGTCGGTCTGAAATAATTTCAAATAATTTTATTAAACAAATAGACAAGAATAAGTATGTGCGTACGAAATATTTTTCATTTATAAGAAAAACTTTTCTCTTTCTTTATTCTTTGCTAAATTATATCAAATTAAATAAAAATACAATAAAATATTGTATATGTATTTAAAATTTTTAATATGGTAAATAATCTTTAAAACTCGACTGGTGAACGAAATTGAACATAATATTTAACGTTGTAATATATAATATTAAAGTTCAATATTATCGACAGCTTTATATTCTTTTATTTCGAAATTTATTTCACAAGCTACCGGCTTTTTCTCGAAATAAATGCACATTTTCAAACATTCCATTCATTCGATTCGGTTCACGTATATCATTATTTATACTCTTTCTCGTGTTTTATGCCGGTTTGTATCTGCAATCGACATTCGCTGCTATTTATGAAACACATTTTTTTATTCATAACGAGTTTTTTTGCTTTAACTTTCGTTTCTATAAACTAACCGAATACCAAATATTAAACCTCGTAATTTTGAAACTGATATATACAAATCTTTTCAAACAAAATATAAAAAGAGAAAGGGAAAATATTATGACCGACTAATTTTCCTATACAAGTGTTTTCAACACGGATACATGGTATCTTATGTTTAATTGTTTAACTTCAATTGTTTAAAATTTCGTTCCTCAGAAGAATCTTTAAAGTGCTTTTACATCGTTCAACTGCGCTTCCATACTTTGATCAAAACAATCAACAGAAGCAGATAAGACTTCTTTTTCTTCTTTGAGAAAATACAATGTAAAATACAATCTGACACTATGCGATACTATCTTTTCGCGTAATAAAAAATGTAGAAAGTCGCCTCACCACGGTGATAGCTACAACGAACAAACGCGTCGAACCGTTGTATTAATTTCTACATTAATTTCTACAAAACAAAACAGAACTAAACTCATCTCTTTTCGTTTTCAAGGTTTTACATTCTTTATGCAATAAAGCTTCTAATCACATTACATATATATATATATATATTTTATAAACGTAGATTCTGTCGTATACACAGAAATAAAATCTAAATAAAAATTTGTTTCACCTGCTAAAAATTGTAATTAATATTTTATCTGAAACATTTTATGTATATCTTTGCGTACTATATAGATTCTACGTATTTTAAGGTTTTCAAACATCGCGTAAAAGCTTGAAAAGCCACGGTCTTCTCATCGATGTTCAATTTTCGTTCTACACTTTTCACAAATATAATCTCTCGCTATTTCCTAGTATCGTACAAGTCATATACCTCGGTTTCTCCAAAACGACCACGCTTATCCTGTAAAGTATAATAAAAGTCGCACCTTGTAGTGGAATTTACAGTAGACTATGTCGTTGTCGGCGTTCACTAGCTTGAACGTATGGGAGCCGTAACCGTTCATGTGACGATGACCGTCGGGAATACCTCGATCCGAAAACAGGAACATGATCTGGTGCGTTGATTCGGGTCTCAGAGAGATGAAGTCCCAGAACATGTCGGCGTCCTATGCAAGACAATTCAATTAACACGCCGTTTAGACTGGTGCGCGCTAATTAGTGAACGCGGATACACTGTACACAGAATAACAAGGTATACATGTAGTCACATCTACGCTAACAACTATATAACAACCATATAAATGTGCAATTATGCGCTTTTCGACGAGAAAAACGAAAACGGACGCGATTATAAAAACGATAGGAACCCGAGAACAATAAACTATGTTCCTTAATAAATAAAATTACTGCTAGCAATTCCTACGACATATCCGAGATCTATAGCGTATCAGTAAATGATAAATCGTAAACATCGTTAGATGGCATCGGTACAAGATTATTTGCGGAGGCTATACACTAAGTTCTCTTCTAAATAAACAAAACACAGTGTACGTTCGAGTTCGCAGCGATGATCAAGAGGCTTTGATTCAACGTTACGTTGCTACTCTCGCTTTTCCACGAGGAACAGGATCGATTGGGGATCGCAAGAGCTTCTACGTAGGATTTCACAAGTATCCGAAAGTCACGAGTATTTAGGAAATCCTACGCTGCAAGAAAGTTTCCAGTTCCGGCCGATTTAGACTAATCACTGTCTGACCTGAATCGAGTCTCCAGAGGTATCTGAAAATTCCTAATACTATTTCACGTTAATTAACTTATCGTTTACTGATCGGATACCGGGGAACCCTGGCATGTAGCTGTTACTCTAACAATCTTGGTAATTGCAAAATAAACTTCACAAGCTGGTCTTAAAGTTTTGATCCCTCCTAGGTGTTTTATTATTTCTACCGCATAATCTAATTACCTCGTTGTACTATTTGTCGTATTTCCGTTAGGATGGGCTTAACACTAGAACTACCACACCAGTCAAATTGTCTGGTTTTACAATTTTATTTTAAAATTCGTGTTATATTTTTTCCGCGATGGTGTAACGACTTTCGCAACGACAACTAAAAGAATAATACAATGAATTTTATTTTGTTTTTGATGTATTTAAACTGAAAATAATTTCGTATCGAGGCTACTTATACCAATACTAGTTAACATGATTGGTACTCGTCAAAGTGTAAAAGGGTGCTGCAATCTGTTTATCGAACCCCAATTAACCAGTTTCCTTGTTTTCTACTCGCTAGATGCTAACATTAGAAATACCACAGCAGTTAAAATGAATGGTTCTACAATTTTATAAAGGTGTCAACCTTCGTTTAGGGATGATGGTCCCAGATGGAATAATAATAGCAAACATGTACTACATAGCATGTAATTCCTTCTGTAACAAAGTAATAAGTCAATAAATATAAAAATATTTTACTATTACGTATTTTTTAAAGATCAGTCATTTTGATTGGTTTTGGTAGAAATAGCTTCGTGTTAACTATCGGTAGTTCTGGTGTTAAAAGCAATGCGAGAAAGTAACATTTGAAACGCTTTTAAACATTTATATTTCATATTGCTATGTTAATGCTTATTCTTAATCAAACGCTAAAGTTTCAGATTCGGATCTAAAACGAATTCATACGCGAGGAACAAAGCACAGGAAAGTTCCAAAATCAGTTTCACCCTTTCATAGGCAATAAACTCTGCCAACAAAGCTACCACTATTACCGAACTCTTACTATACAGAATAAATTTGAACATGATTTAACTTGAATACAAAATTAAGATAGCATAATCCTCGGCTATAAACTCCATATAACTCGTAACGTTTCTTGCACGAACTTAAAGTAACAGGCGACAGAAAGACTAACTCCGACTGACCAAAATCTGCATGTCCAACTATCCGAGAAGGAATAGAAAAATAAAACTTTAACGTATGAATCTTTAGATCCGGCTCTAACGTTGTCTATCCTCTAAAAAAGGATAGAAAAGAAGACGACCTAGAGCAAGTTGCAAGTCTTGAAGAAATCTCAACTTCGTAAAATACAGCTCGCTAAACCGATCGGATAACAAACCTTCAAGTGAGTGACAGGATTTCTTTTTTGCGTGTGGATAAAGCTAGGGAAGAATATCGGATCCTTGATGAAGAAGATCGGTGTGTTGTTGCCCACTAAATCCCAGATACCGTCCTCGGTGTAGAATTTGATCGCAAAACCACGTGGATCTCTGCGAACGAAAGAGAAGGAAGAATCAGTCGATGATCAAGAAAAAACGAAATTACAGGACTAAAGCATTGCTATTAAGGGCATAAAAGGAAGTTTCACAGGGAAGAAATATCTTCCTCTCGTATTTCAGACGCGATTAAGATCGAAAAGACAATGGACTGAACGTTGAAGTTAAAACGCGAGTGAAAAAGAGTGACAAAAGACGTGAAATCGCGCGTGATTCATCGAAAATTGTCGTAGCTACAGGTTCGGAAAAGAAAAGGAAATTTTCCACGATTGGGTAGTCGCCCGATTAATCGCGAGGACGACGCGCGCGTTCGCTTTTTCGCGCGTTTCCGTGTGACTAAGCCGGTTGATTTGTACGCAAGAAACAACGGTTGTTTTGAGCTCCGTTTCCGGCATTTTTGCAACCCATAATTGTCATGAATCGCGCGAAGTCTGAGTTTCCCCTTCACGGCCATTAGTCTCCATTGTCTTGGGACCATTCACGCTTTTGTAAACTACTTTTTCAGGTAATTTACAAGTAACTGTCCGTGAATAGTACAATCATCGATCCATTATGTACGTTTCGTGGTTATTTTTAACTATTCGAGCACGGATGTTTACATTTGTTGCAATTGTTACATTGTTACAATTGCGCGGACAGAATCTTACATTTTTTACAAACGTAACTAAACAGGCGGATTCCAAGGAGAAACACGTTTCGTCCGTTAAATATTACGACGATCGTTATTTTATAAATCTCTGGCAAACGCGCGAGAATCAGCAAGCGATTCCTAGGAGAACAATAGGAAATATTTATAAACTTCTGATCTACAAATCTCTGATCTCATCGTTAACGATCGAAATAAATCTTCGCTTCCTTATCTTCCTGTTCTTTCGTTGAGTAAGAATTTTCTGAAGCTCAGTCTCCAGACAGAGAACGACGTTCAGAAATTCTTCCTCCCTTTTAAGAGGCTAATGAAAATAACAAAATTTCTACACGTATGAAATACGAGACGAGGAACGGCGGGCATCTCGCGCGAGCACGTTCGAGCGGAAATGTACACGTTGGCAATTACCTGACAGTATCGGAGGAGCCAGACTCGCCGCCCACGCTGGAAAATCTCACAGCGATAGGAGTACGTTTTCCAATGGAGGAGAAAACCTTTGCCTTAGAGTAGTTGGTAATGTCGTGGGTAACTTCGAAATAACCGAACGCACCTGCGACCAAACAAAAAGCAAAAAAGAGATAACGATTGAGTAGTACGGTCGGTTATCCGCGTTACTCCGACGTTCCGAACGTTTTATGGATATTTCCTCTGTGCATATGTAACTTCTTCTACGACTTTTCAGTTTTCGCGCGACTTTCTTACTTTTTCATCTTTTTCCCCCTGTTTTCTCTCGTTGTTCGGATTTTACGATACGAGGCTGCCATTTGGAACTGCAACTCTCGTGAATTGCTTCGTTCCGTTGAAAGATAGAAACAAAGGCAAGGAAATACGACGGTGAGACAGAAGACGATGATTGTTAAGCAGATGAGATGGTTCGTCAGAATGTTACGTGCTAATTCAGACACCGCGATGTGAAAGATCGTTATGTTCGTTAATACGTCGATGAAAATAATCGAACTGTCTTTCCTGAAATTTCATCAACGACGAGTAGAAATATTGCGACGCTACAAATAATATATATTATAATTACAAAATACTTTCCTACGTTAATTTAGTTTCTAACATTAAGAAGCAAAGTGCCGGTGTAATTTAAACGTGTCTTGTCTCGTTTATTCCTGGTATTTAAGTCGTTGATTCTCTGGTATATAGTGTCTCTTAAGTACGCTAAACATAATTGATATTATTTTTGACCTCCTGGCCGCGTCAAAGATTAAATTTACAACGCAAAAGGATTAAGGACAAGATTTTAGAGTTACGTACGTAAGCTTAAGACCTTAAAAAATCAAATTCAAACTTTAACATTGCATTCTACAGATTTTTCACGCTTTATAATTTGAAAAATTCTTCCAATACCTCTGCTATAGTAGGTCGCAAAACCAGCTGCTGTATTTTATAGCTCGAAAGCTATCATATAGCCATAATATGTATACATAGAACATATATTTCGTTATATTCTTCGGTAGATATCCTGCGATATGTTGAAAACGTGACGAGTCAACTTACCAGCTCCTTTCGCGTGCACCACACGCTCCGGAATCCTTTCTCTGGTGAAATGAGACATTTCGTCTAGAAAGACGAAATCTTCAAGCACAATAGGGCCATTTGGACCAACCGTCAAGCTTGCTGCCTTGTTAGCGATCGGGTTTCCGCTTCCGGTTAGCAATACCTGCTGCTGGCCCTGAAGAAAACAATAAACCGTTGATAAAGAAAGAGCTATAGATTTTTGAAGAACGTTTCATGCTCTTGTTTGAAACTAAAATTCAATTTCTTTCGATACGCTCAACTCGAAACTTATATTTTTTCTACGTGTTGCTTATTTCTATACTTTTGAATTAAATAGTTTGTATTAATTTTATTACCCAGACAAATGTTACGTTACAATGATTTTTAATTTAGATTATTAAGACGAATCGCCTAATTTCGTTTGCATCCGAATTAATATATTATTTTTTGATCGTTCGTCTATAATATAGTTTAATCGATCTTATCTCTAAAAGTGACTCTTTTATTTCGAGAAACTCTCTATTAACATTCAACAGCTTGGTGATAACTTAAATCAACACAATTGAAATTACTATTACGTCAAATGTATTTTATGCGCCACGATGAGTCGTTCTTTCGCGGTCAATTAAATAAATCTGACGTGTCGATGCGAATTATTGTGATGGGATTGCTGTGTTACACGAGAGATTGCGTTTTGTGCAACGCAAGTACTATTCCATAATCAAAGTCAACATTGACTAATCCGTTGTTACGGAATTAACTCGAAACGCCGCGTAGATATGCAACCGGTGAAACTCATCGCATATCGCGAGAACAGTTTCATTTTGTACGTTGCGCTGTATGCCAAAGTGTTTCCGTGTGTGGTAATTCTATGCAAGTTAAATTTCACTGCCCTTTTGTAATGAAAAATACAAGCTCAGATTCCTTATATGTGCGATATACGTATATCACACACAGAGAAAAGTAGACACAAGGATTGTAAAAACGAAGCATCTCGAAGTACGAAATAACAAATGAGCCATCAATAAATAAATCGAGACACAAGCTAAGGTTTTTAAACGAACCTTTAACTTCCAGTCTTGACTTAGACTTAGACTTAGACTTTGTGTTCCAGATTGATTCCGAAGTCAACATTTACTCTGTTCTGCGCTACGTTCTATGTTATTTAAGTCCTCTTGGTACTTATATTAGCAATAAAATAGAATAACGAAGATATTCAACGTTTAAATAAAATTGGGAATGAAAGAAACCGAAAGTACGAAGAATTTTCGGATAGTAGAATTGTACAAAATTTTAGCAATAGAATTGTGAATTTTTCTGAAAAAATTAAAGAAGCAAGAATATACGTAATACTACAAAGTATATAAAACATGCAAAGTAAAGTAAGTAATAAAGTTTATTGTAACGTTCAGTGGATGAAAGGACCTCTGTTAAGTCTTTAGGAATATTAATTTGTACAAATGTCTACTAATAAGATTATATGTTACATAATACCTAGAGAAGAGTGACCTTTAAAAAAAGAAGATCAGAAGGATCAAGATTTCTACCTGAGATACATAGAAAATTGAAAAGTTTACGACTATCTTCTGATATCTAGCGATTAGCAAAAATAATATTATTCGTGCATTACTTCTTATCAAAGGTAATAAATTTCGATATCAATCGGCAATTCATTTGCAAATCTACCGTGAAGGTATAGCGGTAACTTGAAACTAAAAATCGTTACCAAGCCCATCTGTTACCTACAAGTGATCGATATATGTAACTATGTGCCATTTTTCAAAGTTGCAGAATTGTATCATTTTTTATCGTACACGAACCACGTCCATGACTCACTTCGAAGTCTCGTTATAGTAATTATCGTCGTTCATGCACGATTCTACGGAATATTTCGATGGTAATTTCTAATTCCATGGAGAATCGCGACTAGCGATTCAATTATCTTGCATGGAATCGTCCGAGTGCATCGAAATAAAAATTTAAAAAAACATGCAACTATCGTGCGTTATTCGTTTGTCTAATTAATACACAATAAATACGATCTTTAACGAAGAAAATACAATTGCAACGGAAAAGAAAATAACGCGTTATCTTGAAAGAAGTGATAACCGGTAATTTTCCCGGTGGAAACGAAATAATAGAGAAACTGTCTAATATGTTGTCTACCCTGTAACGCGTAATTATTGTAAATAGTTGTTGAAACGAAACCGATGTTCTTTATTTTTGAAATAGATAGTGGAATTGAATATATTTTATGAAATAGGACATTCAAATTAAGTAGTAATTTTTACTAATTGACGCACGTTATTTTTTCTTTCCTCTTTCTCTTTTCCAGAACAAAAAATTAATTGTTTCAGAATAAGAAATATTTCGTCGTAAATAACTTTCTCTCTTCTTTTAGAAAGAGGAATTCTTATCTAAACTGATGTGTTAACCTTCGTCGATAATAAGAAAGAAGAACTAAGACAATTTTTCTTTATTTTTTGAAGAATGAAAGATATGTAGACAATTTTGTTATTCTTAGAAATAAAACGTTATGTCATAAGATCAATTTTCCAATTTAAACGAATTAACTTTCCGTTTTGAAAAGTCACGAAATGTAAAGAAAGAAGAAAAATAAGCTATGCTTTATCCTTGGAAACAGTGTTGCATATTAGTAGCTGATACTGGATGATCCACTTAGAAAGTGGAAAAATACCGTATGGTAAATAGAGAATTTGCGCAAGGGACTTTTTATACGATATAACGAGTGTACGGAATAGCGTGTTCAAAGGTCAGGCATCGTCTTCAGAATAATTTGTGCAACGAATGCAATTCGCGAGAATTAAGCTGTAAATGTAGTGTAGATGGAATAAGATAGTAAAATTCGGATTTAAATGATCGTATTAGGAATATTCAATAATTTTGCGCAAAGAATGCAGTTCGCGAGAATTAAGCTGTAAATGTAGTGTAGATTGAGTAAGATAGTAAAATTCGGGTTTAAATGATCGTGTTAGGAATATTCAATAACAGAAAAGAAAAGGAATTTACAGTACAACACAGAGTTAAAATATTATTTCCATGTGCATCATCTTGAGATTTGGACTTTTAATCTTAATGTTTGAATTATATCGGTACTTTCGATGATATAATACATTCTTTCAAGCAAAAACTTCAAAAGGTGTTCTGTTCTCACTGAAGCAATATCACGGGAGTAGTTGATTTCAACGAAACAACAGTATCAACTTGATAAGGATTCGCCCAGCTGTTAATTACGTATAGAAAATATGCTCGATCTTCGAATCTTCCACTAAAAATATATAATATCGGGAAGAAAATAATTCTTGGATATTATTATGCTTGTTATATTAAAACGCAATTTGTACGTTTAATATTTGCTCAAAAAATTAAAAAAGATAAGACATTTGTCACTTGAGTGGATCGCACACTTGGTCTGAACTGTTTATTTTGACAACAGTTTTACGCGTTTCACCACTGTCACTTGTCATTAAATTTTAATTGTACCTACATCGTTTTAAAATAATTTCACGCAAAAGAATAAGCGTACAAGTGAAATATACTACTGGAAGGCAAGCAAAATTCTTTTTCTAAAATAAAAATAACAATATTAACGAACATTATTAATCCTTTTTTATTTGATTTGTTACTTTAATATCAACCCCGAATGAATACCTTTTTTATTATAATGATTTGTCTAAGATAAATATCTACTGACACTTAAACAATGCTGCTTTTAGAAATTAAACAGACGCCCATAACCACGTACACCAACTACCCAAGTAGTTAATGACAATATTTTACTTACTTTTGTGTGTTTGTGTGTGTGTGTGTAGTGTTACCTACTTTCTATTTCTTAATTCGTAACGATGTCGAATAGATTGATTGCAAAGAGATTCCAACAATTTCATTATCGTTCCACTCCAAACTGTTACGCAACACAGAATGTAGATATTCGACTTATCATGGTACAGAAAAGGAGTTTTCAGATTACGACTGCTCTATATCAATATAAAAAGACATATTGAAATTTATGACGATGTAATCGACAGCGTTCCCCTCTTCTTCACGAAACGAATCGCAATCGAACAGCTCCTTGGAACCCGGATTACTCCGTCTGACAAATCGTGTGGGAATTTATGTTGCAACTTGTTTCACGACTGGCATTGGTCCTAAATTAATTTTACGGTGTACCATGAATAAGCGTAGTTTTACGAATGGCGCAAGTCCTTTGAAGAAAGAGAAGGACATCGCAAACATCCTTTAATGGCTGCTTAATTTATACTACCATTAAATTATGATAAAGCAACAAATCTTTCAATTGTTTTCTTATCGTATTTTCTCCTCTTCAAACATTATTTTTTCCTCTGTTTGACACTAGAAGCATTAAGATCTCATGGAAATGTTATTATAGCGATATAGAAATAGCTATTATGATATAGGATCGTAAGATTTTCCAACCCAACTATCTTTTTTATTGAATAAATCGATACTTTTATAGCGATATGAAACTAATATCACGATACTGTCGTAGTGTAAATGAAATATTATTTTATTGAAAGAAATCGCTATTTTTATAATAATATGACAATAATATGATGATGGTATCGTAGTATGAAAGAAATTCCAATTTTTATTGGAAATACCACTTTAATTAATTAATTCTGCGAATTTTTCAGTTAGCCGTAAACAATTATTTTTCTAAATCGCGCAACGTAGTTCCTATTAAATTCGGTTAGTTTATCTATCTAATATTTTACTTATCTCTAAGAATCAAGCTTTTTGGTTCATTAAAAATTTTCAATCAGCAAGTAAAGGATATAGCCGAATAGCAAAAGTGCCCCCAAACCAAGTTGATCTGAGTGCGTATCGTTCAATACACATCTCGAAGAATACCCTTTCCGTTCTGTAGTTACAAGACGAAACGCAATTTGCGGTTTAAGTTTCGTTTCTTTCGTCCTACTTGATGAAAAATTATGAAAACAAGTCAGTTCATATTTTGCCTCGTGGCGAACTTGTCTGTGAATTTTTTCAGAATTTTTTCAGAATTTTTCAGAATTTTTCATCGAGTTTTATATTTTTACAGTGTTACTGTCTCGTTATGGATATGAACGTGTGTTTTTTTCAGATTTTTTGAAACGAAGGAACATGGTTAAAAGAATTAAAAATTACTATTTGCTTATATTATTGTCTTAGTTATTGACGTGACCATGTTAATATTTTTATGATTGTAGTATAGTTTTATTGTGATTATTTATGCATAATTTTTTCAGATCTTTCGGAGAAGTGTATCCTAGTTAAAACAAATTGTAAATCGATATTTTCTTACGATCTGGATCAATAGATAGCTCTGTTAATTATTCTAATAAAAGAAAAAAAAAATAGAATTCTAATTTTCTCACACATTTTCTAATCGGAATATTTGAATCGATTTCGTGACGAATTGCAACATGAACTTTTTTTTATATAATAATTCCAGTTTTCTAGAACAATAACATGCGACATCTCTCGTGTGCCCATCTGATAAACACAGCTACGAAATATCGATCTGTACTGGTATTTTGCAGTAAAATGTAAATCTGATTAAAGGGAAAATAAAACTCGAAACACGTTAACATGAATTCTTATCGTTAGAAATGACACCATTCTACCTCAATACAATCGGAGTTTGATCGCCATATCTCGATAAAATTTTCAAATTTAAATTTAAATTTTTAATTATGGCAAAATAGAGTTCATACTTTTATTTGAAATTTGTTCTTAGTCCTTAATTATAAAATGTATAAAATATTAGCGTGGTTTACATATGCAGCTAATTAATTGGCCATTTTTTAGAATTCCGAAAAGTTTGCTCGAACTATTTGAATATTTCTTCAATTTTTTGCATTTGTAATGATTTTTTTTTTTTTTTTTCATGAGTTTGATAAATTACCTGACAGCTTATCGCTTGACGATTAATATGTGCCACTATCAAAAAATATACATATATAATATATATTCTTATCCTTCACAAGCAATTATCAGTAATTACTTTACTTAATTGCCATTGTTCTATTTTGTCCATTTCGTCCACCATCAATCGTATACATATATATATACCTACATATTTGCATACGCAATATAGACATATACATACTCATAAAATTATTTCTCTTTTATATAAATAAAAGTACCATAATACTAAAAAATATCTCTGTCACTATATCTAACAACATCGTGCTTAATATTACTGTAAATAGCATGACTAGTGGCCTAATATTATTTAACATTTTTAATTTATTATTATTATCCTAGTAACTAATTATTTTATTCGTTTATTATTTATTATTCACTAATTACGTAATATCAAAAAATCCAATACATGTTTAAAACACATCTACCTATAAATCTTAAAAATCGCAATTGAAATAGATAATCGATAAAACCACTTCATCATCGTTCAAAGATTACATATTACAGATAAACTCATAAAATTCATCACAAATGATGATGATTTCACGTGCGCTATCATTAAGCAAATCTTGTTTATAAATATTCTAAAATACAATAAAAGAAATCTATAACGATTAGTGAATCGTTGCAAGATTCGTGTGAATTTATTATCGTAACGTTCATGGTGAAACAGGTAATCTATTGAACTTTGCTATTCTAACTTAGTTTCATTTTGATAGTGAAAGATAGCACGCAAACTGTTCGAACAGAGTGAACACATCGAGCGTTTCGAAGAAAAATTATTATTATTGTTCATATTATTGTCTGTTATTGTTATTTCTTTTACAGCATTACATATTAGAATGGTAAATAGACAACATTCAGCCCCTCTGCTTTTCTAACAAAGAAATAAAAAAATTCAAGAAACAACATAAATCGTATTAAAATTTTCAATTACTAGTATCACACTTGAGAATCGCGTCTTTTATTTTTGAATTTTTTGTTTTGTGGCTGACGTCGAAAAAAATCAAATGCGTAATTGTAAATTTTTTTTTTTTTTTTTGAAAGATTTCTGGAAATAAATCTTAATCTAAGAAAGTGGATAAATAGGTCAAAAAATATTTACGTTTAGTTGAAAGACACAGTTGATTGAATAATGCAATCTAGTAAGTTATCATTAGCAGATTAATATGAGTTATCTTTTACGTTAAAAATTACTATGTTGATACAGTACTGAAACTGCTTATTTCGCTATGTATATAGTATGATATACATTTATATAAATGTGATTTATGTAACACGAATTTAAAATCGAGTGGGGGAAAATTTATAAGTCTAGCCATTTATTAAACTCGTGACAACCGCTATAATATAGATTAAGAAGTACAACTTAAATTTTTAATGCGTACAAAAATTTTGCGTTATTTTTTAATTAAACTTTATATGAATAAAGTTTCCTAGATACCATCGAAACTATCAAACATTGAAGATCTTCGATATTTTTTAATGAATTATTTCAATTAACTCTCCTAATTGAATAATTTCTAATTGAATAACCTTTTCGTATTATCAGAAAATTACGTCGTACGTGTATCGACTATCATAAAAATCTATTCAGCCTTCTGACTCAAACTATATAAGTGAAGAATGTGCGTACTATCAAATATATTACGTCACACAGAATTTTACGTTGTCATACGTCTACATTGAGGATATAGTGTTTCACACGCAAGATGATGTCATTCAAATTTCCCTACTTCGGTAACTCATGATAAGTTCATGGCAATTCGCGGTCATTCAGAATGATCGTTTCAACCAAGTATATATAATATCTATGATGAAATACTAGGACCTAGGAAAAGAACTCGTTATTAAATTTTCTTTAAATCATCGCTGCAACAATATATCAGCGTCTGTCTATGAATAACACTTTAGACTAACACGTTTTACCATGTTAGTAAGAGTTTCTTAAACTCTCTTTCCTCCGCCATTATATTTGTTTTTCGAGAGAGCTTTGATTCAGAGTACGAAACAAAAAATTGAATTGTAAAGAATAATATTTAGAGCGTAAATATTTATGCAAATTTGTGTTTTCGTCCAAATAGAAATTTGGCTTACCCTCTGAGTATTACAACGAGCACTTTACTTTAGATATCTTGCATATTTTTGCATATTATATACCTTTTGTACACCTCCCACGACTTTAAAAATGTCTCTAACTCTATCAAGGTGCATTGCTTATTCTTACACATGCAAAACATTGCACTTTAATAAATTATTAATAAAGAACACGATGAAGATGTTTGTTTTCAATAAAACTGGTATCTCGAATTTTAGTGCCTTACGTGTTCTTTACAAAACGATCTGAAACATTGTGTTTCTATTATTAATGATCAAATAAAAAGCAATTTTCCTCACAGGTTAAACGAAGATTCAATGCTGGTAGAATCATTGACTAAATACTACAAATTTTTCATTGAAACCTCGTTAATCAACGATTACAGCAACGTATCGTTGACTTGGTATCTTCGAATAGTCAAATAAACTTCGTCTGATGGAAGTTTAAACTTCAAGCAAATCTATTGAAAATTATTAGTTCAAGGGCAACGATCATGTAACTTCAACGATCTTTGCAGATTGCTGTCCGTGAATGTTTCATGCACACCTTGACCTATCGAACTTGAACGATTCTGATAAAAAAAGAGTCATATATATTAGCGTAATTATATTAAAAAAAAAAAAGACGATAGCACGATGTGCTTTATCATAAGTAAAAAGAATCAGCCACATATTCCGATTTCTGATACGAAACGTACAAATGGAAACTACTCGATGAATAAGAAGTCATCCTTACGCAAGATTATATACGAATCGTCGTTATCATGAGTCGTCAAATGAACAGGGTGGAGCGATAATCAGAATCACCCTTTGCCCGGTTGTACAACGGTTACCACCCAATTGATCAAATGGAAATATAACATTGAATTTTATAATTAATATTTATACTCGCCTGTACTCGTAATGTACTAACAGGAGAAACGCTAAAATCAAACATTGGGCTGAGAATATTCATAATTATAGTTAAAATCACTTGGACTTAAAATAGTATAACTGATAAAATCTTTAATTTGAAGAAAACTTTAAGAAAAATTTCAATTTTTAGCTAGTAAGAAATTAGAACTTTTAAAACAAATTACTGAACGCTGTGATTTTGGTTTTTCGAAACGTATTTGTACTTTGCGCTTGTATATTGGGATAACGTTTCGTAGACGTTGCAGTAGTCTATAATAATCTTTTATTATTATTATTATTTGAAAAAATAAATCTATTTGTTAATAAATTGCTACACAACTTTTATTAGAAAATATACTAACGACAACTATAAATGATAACCATATCTGCAATAGAGTAAAGAAATTCTATAATATCGCAAATATTTAAATAAGTATACTTTTCGTCAAGACGTTGCAGAATTTTTATGGTGATAATGATATTTACTAAAAAACGCAATTTGACTTGCTCTGTTAGAAAGAGTAATCCTTGAACCGATTGCTCAAGGTTCATGCTATCCACTATCATTATCATTACTTTTTACCAACATTGTTGGTCAACTCGACGCATTACAATTTTTAAAAAAGCTTTACCTTTGAACGATATTAATTTACCTTCGAACTTCGATTTGTCATTGCAACAGAACGAATTCATTAAAATTCGAATCGCCCAAACTACAGATAAACACTGTAGCTATTTTTTATATCTGTCACATCGATCAAAGTCTGTTCCATGGTAACGTCGATCCGTAGTGACAGATAAACTAAGCGTACGTGTTCTATGTTTAACAATAACCATACAACTGCAATAACACGTCACATAAACTAATCTCTACGATATAGCGAGTTTTACATACAAATATCTAAATGCGAAACATTAATTAATACAGCGATTTCCAGAGAAAAACATAGGAAATGAATTACTTCATACTGCTCGTGGACATCTATTTCCTCAGACTTGAAACATGTAAAGTTCGTTTCCTGAATGATTCTACATCATTGTATTCAGATTGCGGACTTTCATACATTTATGAAAAATAATGTATGACGCAAAAAATAATATTCCAAATATATAAGATATCCAAAGTAAAGTAATTGTAAGTAATAAGTAAGTAAACAATAAGCAAGTAAATAAGTTTAAACTCTATTTTTCTCGACAAGTTCATAGAAATATGAGATTGCATAAATATCTGTAGTGTAGTTATATCCTTGATGTTAGTACGACCACGCATGATTTACCTGTACATTTTTCTTGTATTCGGTCAGCTGTTCGGCAGCCGGGCCTCTATTCATCCTGGACATTTCGTCGTCTTCTGTCTCTTTCTTGCAACAGTATCTTCTAAATAATAGTCGATGAAATGCCAGCGTATTATTTGATGTCTTCTTCGAGAGAAATACGTTCTTCTGCGTGCCGCGTGCCGAACAATAACTGATCAGTGGAAATGACAACGGTCTTTTATCATCCAGGACGGCCGAGTTGTGATCGAGCGCCAATGCGGCGTTACGAGTCAACACTCGACCCAACGAGATCGCCCGAATCACCGGGATAAGGCCCGAGCCGATCTTCGGCATTCTTCGGCACGATACGTCGTGTGCAAATTGCCTTTCTGCCCCGCGTTGATGAATCTATGTATAGGCGCTTACTTGCTCTCTCGTTTTTTGTTCTCTTTGCAACCGGTGTTAAGAAATCGACAAAGCTTGGAAAAGAACTGAAAGTTTCCACAAATGGATAATTTAAAGCAAACAAAAACCATTGTGTTCGTAATGCCCGAGAAATTTGTTGAGATCATTCGATATCATTGCATGTTTTGTCCATTATAATTCGATTATTTTTAACATAGATTGGAAAAATGTTAAAGCATTTATCGAAACTTTTTATAGATATGTATATTATCTGTGTTACACTAAATATTCTGAAATTTCATTAGTCACGATTATATTGCTAAAATTGCAGAACTATACACATATAGAGGTTATAAGATATTGCATCGATCTATTTACCTATATCACGAAATGGTATATGTATATCAAGTATATTTCCGGGATATTTTTGTTGTATTAGCAGAATATTTTCAATGATTTTAATCTATTAAAGACCGAATAATATTTACCATAATGCTTCTAAACACTTCAATTTCCGTCTTCAAATTTCGTACAATTGTAGACTGTATGTAGAGGAAACAGTGACAAAATAATATCAAGCGAATCCTTTGAATTCCCTTTCATGACCATGATATTAAAAAACAGAATTCGATAGTATAGATTGATATGAAAAAATGTTGTAGATGAGATGGTACGTTAACGTAAATAGAAGTGGTTAAATAGAAATGTAAGATGGCGGATGATACATTTGATTTAGTTAAAAATGAAGAAGCTATTAAAAAAGACGTAAATTAGCCGGACTTAAATTTCAGTTGCAAGTGTCATTATTTATCAATTTAAAAAAACTTGGATAATTTATATAATTTTATCCAAATTCTCGTACATTTTTATCCACATTAATAATATTCGTTTAATATTTTCACAATTGTGTAACACTTGCTATAATATTTCCGGCATTCTTTGAAAATTTGCTCCTAACACTACCCAGATATCTGACTATTGTATTCCTCATCCATTTATTAAGAAAAATGACGATTCTATTGTTATCGTGTATCTTTCGAGGTGAAATTCCTTTGTTGATATAGAAAACTGACATCGAGAAAAATATTTATCTTAATAATTGTCAAGTAGGCACATTATATGCTTCAATTTAAAAAAAGAAAAACTGAGATTTCAGATGTTATTTGCTATTGAATGATATCAACGTAGAAATACGTTATAGCACAATAAAGAGGTTCCTTCGCGTCCCAAAATTTTACTCATTAAAAGTTTGGGATTGCGATACGTGGGACGCAAACTAACTACATTAACTTTCTTCACGAAAAAGATCAAACAAAGCAAAATTATAATTTTTATAACAAAAGTAATTCTCTTTCAATTGAAAAATTCAAATAAAATTTTAAATTTAAATCTAAGACGAACGATTCCGATTTTTTATATCCAGGGGGACATAAATAATTAGAACTTCCACTCTTGGCGAAGAATCCAAGAGTTTGGCTATTGTTGTAACCAAGTTGCTCAAAGTTCGGTGAAAAACTAACTAAACAATCTTGCGTAAGATAAGAGAAAATATAAGCTGCTATTTAAAAAAGGGAAAATATGTATTCCACGAGTTTGGTTGGTGAAATAAGGTTGAAATAAGGTTGGTTGCTACGGTCTTTGCACATCTCAGTTTCCATCGTTTTTAACTTAAGAAGTCTTGCCCCTATCTTCCAGATTCAATTAGCAAGTAAGCCCTTTGTATAAAAGACAAATAGTAAGATAGCTCGTATTAATTATTAGACTGCGGATATTTATGCATTTATAGGAATTTAAAAGTGCAACAAAAATGCACAAGATGTATATAATATGCGAAATTATATAAACCCCCCATACCATATGACTACATATTGATGAATGAATTGATAGAATTTGATGACAAAATCATAGTTATGTGCCGCTACATTTGGCGGTCGTTTTGCAAACAAAATCTGTTTAATAGTAGATTCAGTAGTAATAGTAGTAATCAAATATTAAATTCATGTTAGAAATCGAGCAGATCCTGCTAACCTAACCTAACGTCGAATTGATGGCCGAAATAACGCAGTATCTGCGCAACGTAATCGGCCGGCAAAAAGGCAGCAGATGAATGATTCTATGTTATTTTGAACACCATACAGACTTTACAGACTTTGCTCGATTTCTACTACCATCAACTGTTAGGTTAACAAACAGAATTTATTCGATCTATTTTTAATTACTATACTGTACTAGAGATTTTCCACGAAATTTTCGTGCAATCTTTATCGAATTGCTTTACATTATTGTTGTTACTTGTATAATTTAGTTCTATCAATTTAGTTCTATCTAATTAAATTTAGTTCTATCTAAACGAGCTACTCGATGTATTGAAACTAGCTTCTACTATGCAAAATGTACCTTTGGTATAACTGATATGATAACGAATATACGAAAAGATTTTATAATTGTTAAGCCCATTTCACTTAAATTGTTCTAAAGAAATATAATTACAGAGCGAAAAATTTACTTTTTATAATGTTACTTATCCTTCAAAACCTGGTATTTATTTTACTGTCAAACGCGAAATTATCTACTATGCAAAATTTAGTATGGATATGATCGTGTGTATACGCAATAATTTGATAATAATTGATGAAATAATTGCACCTAAATTATGTTAAAAGGCATAATACAGAACGAAAAAAATGTTTTTTGCAGTTTTGCCCATCTTTCAAAGTCTACTGTTTACCTTACTTTCAAACGCGAAATTGTCTAATTACTCTGAACAATGTAGTTAGAATGATTGCATAAAAATCGAAGTGATGAGTCACGGGAATGGATACCTTCACAAAAATTATAGAAATTCATAAAAACAAAAAAATGACTTAATACGAGTATGAAATCAAACCCTGATTTCTATACTGACAGAATATTTTCTATTATTTTCTATTTCGCATTGTATTCGCGTCAAGATTCTATGGTAAAAAATCGCTGATTTTCCTTAAAAAATAAAGTGTTTAATAAATTTACATTTATTAATTGATGATCTATTTACAATAGGTGTCTATTGTTTATCTTCATATCGATAAATATGTCATATAAATCTTTTGAAGTAATAAAAGATGCTACTTAGTGCTCAATTATTTTTATCTATTTATATAACTATTTCCAGATAGTTAATAGAAAAGAAATAGTAAAAGAACGATACTACTTACGACTACAAAAATAAGGTCAGAGTTTTAAAAAACATCCGACAGATACTCGCTGATGATAACTTGGTCATAATGGAATAAATGGTCATCGAACGATACAACGATATTCTTAATTAAAATCTTTTACGAATTAAAAGATACTTGCATAAAATAAATAAACACTGGTCAAATGATCTTAGTGGGAAAAATTTAGCAAGAAAATGGAAAGCATTGTGTTTCATTGTTCAAAAGAAATAACTCACCGATTTTTAAAAATCATATATTTTCCAAAATCACTCACGCTAATTATTATTTCATAACATTAAACGTCAAGCATTAAGATCGCTTCTTCAATCGCTTTTGTCAATTCATATAATAAATTATTTATTCGTTGATATTAATTGATAGTATATGAAAAATGATTTACCGTAGTGATAATGATTCTAGATTAGCATGTATAATATATTTGAAGATAATTCCTATCGCAAATATGCTATTAAGTATGGTAATGCAACATCTAGATATAGCATTGTGACGCATAATACATTAAGAATGGCACAAGTACTATTTTCATCATACCTTCGTTCCACAAACATCGATTTGAACAAGTCATTTTCTCGTACCTGCTTTGCTAACCCAGTCTCGTTGTCCGTAGCCAGTATCATCGAAACCAGCGAAACTTTACAGGAACTGTTTATTACTACACTTCATGCATGTAAAGTTTCAGGTCGCTGGTTAGGATTCGGACGGCAACGCAAATGAAGTTAGCAAACCGTACTCCAACTTCGCCCCGTATAAATAGTCATTGCGATTATTTGGAAAACAATCAGATGTTGTCCCTACAAGTTAGTCTATGTAAATATTCGAAGAAATAATTCAAACTTAGAAACATCGGGATATACTTTCTTGTATAGCTCTCTTACACAATTGCCATAAATCAAAAACAATTCTTGGTTAGAGAATACGTACATACTTATAAAGTTTACTAAATATTGCAGCTTAAAACTTTAAGCTAACGTTTAAACAATTGGATGCAACTGAATTCATAAGTTGAAACTTACTTTATTTGCAGTCAGCTGAATATGATTAGTTTCTGGATTGTTTTGTGTAACTTGAAAAAATTAAAAATACTAGTCAAAAGCTAATTTTAATTTCTATTAAGAAAATTTTTCTATTAATTTCCATATTAATCCCTAGTATGATAGAAAGTATGTGGGTAAATGTCCAAGTATGTACATATAAATAAATGCGATCATAATTTGAATAAATGCTTAATTGCTATTGAAGATCAAACATATTTTCGTTTGAATTATTTGTCCTTTTACTAAACATACCACACAGGAATAAATTTTTTAGAAGCAGTTTTCAAAGAGACCTTTGTACATCTTCCTCATAGAAAAACATCTTCCGGAACAAAACTCAAGGATTACAGAAACTGTAACGAAGAATAGTTCTATGATTAATATTTCAAAAGAAATATCGTATGCTTATACTAAGAGAAGCAAATCGAGACGTGTTGTTTCGCAACTTTCTTTATTAACGCCATTGCAGCTTCATCAGAGCCAGGTACAGTTCCGAGCTCGACACTGAAAGCGAGCTCACACACAATAATGCGCAGCCCTTATACATTGTACACATCCTGAATTTCACTGTTCGTCGCTTATAACACAGAAATTTACAAAAATTCTCATAAGCCCGAGTATTATGGCGACTTTTTCCAAGTCTCAAATGCATGTAGGTGTTGTACTACACTGTGTTCGGGTCGCTATACATTAGCTAAGATACGCAACTTTTAAACCGTCTCTCGCTTGAAATCGTACAAAGAATACAATAAAATCGTTCCTCGTCTTTGGTAATGTTATAAGGAGGGAGTACTATTGACGAAAAATAAAGTTACAGCGACCGATGAGAGATTAAATATATGATTTCATTTGTGTGTTTATCTGTGTGTGTATAGATTTATCAGAATCGCATTTGTTTCGTTTATGGACAAAAACTTAAATTACATGCTACGTAAAACACTATACAAATATCTCACAATAGTTTATGTACACATAAATTCATTAAAACGCTCTTCAGAGACCGTCTTTTAAGATAGAAGAAAAATAGGCGCGATTGAACGCGATAATATTAGAGAAGAGTTAGTAGCAGAACATAAAAAATATATTATATTCCATGTATACGTATATATATATATATATTTTTTTTTTTCAGCGAATCAAATCACTTAAGTTTGGAAAATAATATACTCTCTAACGAAAAGAATGTACAATAATAGATTATGCCTAAGACTATTTGAATCAGTTGCACCTCTCATCTCTGCAAATGAACATTGTACAATGGTTGTTATCTAACTTCCATGTAGTAATCCTGATTTCTATTGCAGCTAAGTAGCAAATATCACGGCAGCTTTGAAAACCATTATTCCATATCTTTATTCGTTATCACATTTATTGGCGGAAACGTAACGCTATACCTTCTACGTTCCTCAATCAACACTGATTCCAAGCATTCTTAAAACTTCTTATATGTATACGCAAGTACCTAGTTCTTAGATACGTGCCTCGTTCAACGACGCACAAAGAAGACATGCATAATCAAGAGAAAAGAAGTTCCGTTACAAATTACGTTATCAATACGTAACATCGAATTAGTATTCCGATAAAATATTTTTAAAGGACGTTTTTAAAGTTTAAAGCTAAGGATTATAAGCATTGCGTTAAGATATTCTACTTATCTCTCAATTTTAAAAAATTCCCCAATGAATACCCCATATCTAAAAAGTTAATCTTTTGTCAATGTTGCTTAATACGATATTCTAAAGGAAAGAAAATTTTCTGTTTAGAAATTACCATCCGTAATGAAATATTGTAAATGATTCTTAATACCCTCAGAAATTGTACATTATCTCCCTTTCTTTCGCTGTTATGCGTATTCGTTTGCGTACTTCGCTACAATCGTTATATAAGTATAATTAAATAGATGCGGCATTCGGTTGACCAAATGATAGGTCTAATTTATCGATTCCACGACAACATATCACGAGAACCGTTTAAACGCCTTGATTTATCTATAGAAATTCAAGCTGAACCATACACCAGGATCAACATACTTCCAAAATTTCTAGGCTAGCCATTCATTGGCACTGGTAAAGGACATTGCACTTGCCATACGATTAGATGACTTTGTTCTCCATGTTCTTCAGCATTTGCAGCAACAGCACTGTTAGATCGTTCCATAGTATCTTCTGTGTCTTCTCCATCACCTGAACAGAATAATTCACAATTACTTGATAAGTGATTAAACAAAAATACACAGTAAAAATAAATAAAAAGTGCGATTATCAGTTGTCTTTTGTACAATACGATGCATGTCAGCTGGAAATGCCCAACCCCCAGAGAATGAAAGAAGCAGGACAATTGTATGGTGTACAATTGCTCGAGAAACGGAGGTGCAGACACAGCTTTTTTATTAATGAAAATTATTGTAAGAATAGTTTGTGCTATACAAAAGCTAATGACTTTTCATTGACTGCTCTTATTTTTCAATCCAGAGCAACAATTATAATGAGAACACTTGTACATAAACACCTATACATCTTAATGCCGATATTTTCATAAAGAAATGAGAATAATTATTTCAATGTCAGGTTAGAAATGTATCTAACTACTAGCGAATTTGTTAGTTTAGAATTTCATTACACCGTGCACAAAACATACTCTCGTTAGTTAGTATAATTTTCGTTGGTAAATAACACAAACGATATATCCACTCAATCAAGCAGTTATATAAATCGAATAAAGATCCATCAACCGCTTTTCATTTTTCTCTGGGGGCATACCTGACCAACTGCCATACAATCAGATGAGTCGCCACGTCACTCTCGTCTTCCGCCTCATCTGCTGCAAGTGTTATAATTGTATAAAACGACATCTTGATTATGTTTTTATATACCCAATGAATTTAATTTTTCGTGCTTATAAGGGCAACCAAATAATATGTTAAAAACACAATATTAAAATTGTAAATATTACTCACCAACTCTGAAATCTATATAGCCTTCGCCACCTGAAAGAACAAGCATTGCCGGTTGAGTACCATCTGACACAGCACTTTGACCGCCATGACCTACAATATAAATTCAATAATGTAATATATTAATTTATTTCTAAAAATTAATAGTAACCAATCAATTATAAATAAACATACCAGGCACTGCAACAAACATTTTTACTGCATCTCTATGTCCATGAAAGCTAAGTTGAGCATGAGCCATACTGCAATAAGGTATGTAACTACCGGGCGTAACACCGCGATCCGAGGCAAAAATTCTGATGCCAACGCCCGGTGCATCACCTTTAGCATTTCCTACTTGAACTCTGGATACTGCCATTGATCCACCAGCACCTGTTTTACATACATCTTTTATTCATAAACATTTTATTATCATTAGACATTAACATTTAGTTTATTATTACCTTCTACAACAATATAATTAATTCTTTGAACTTACTTTCAGATAAAGGAACGGAAATTATTACTCCGTTTCCTGTGCCGATCCACAGCCTGTTGGAGGAAATGAGTAATGCAGTAATTCTTACAAATGAGAAGCCAAGTTTTCCGGTTCCAAGCATTTTGCTAACATAAGGTTCAATATCAACATCCTGAAGATGTTGATAAGTGTGAGCATGATAGAGTCTTAATGTTGAATCTAATCTAATGCTGACCCACACTCCTTCACCCAGCCAAGCTAATTGTCTCACTTGCGACTCTCGCCGTGGATGAGCATCCACAGTGCACTAAAAGTTTAAATTATAAAAATGTCCTTAATATGTTAACACAGTTTACTACATATTAAAATTTTGAAAATATAGATAATAAGAAAATATAGATATACCTCAACAGTCATTAAAACTGGATCTATTACATGAATTTTATTTCTATATCCGCACCATACCGTTTTACCACTAACGGCGGTCATACACCTAATTGAGTGTTGTGGACTACCCAAAGTAATCACATGGTACTGAGACAAATCCCATTGCCCATCTGGACCTCTTCGAAATAATGTAACAGTTCCGTCGGCAAGAGCGACAAGAACTCGTCCTTGTACATGTCTAAAAGGAAATATATATATCACATATGTATTCTAAATTAAAATACAACAATGATTTAACGTGTAGTAAAAGTTACATACACAATAGCCAGTGCGGCATCCTTCAATTTGACTGAATGCAAACAAACTGACCATTTAGCGACAGCTGAATGAACAAACACCGTACCATTCTGAGCTCCAAGCCACATTGTCGGTTGTATTGAAGACATTTTTTCTATAGGTGCATCTTCCTCAACTTTATTTTCTTTCTCCTCAGTTTTATCTTCTTTTTCATCCAGTTGTGAGTTTGGTGCCTCAAAATTAGCCTTCACAAAGTATACCTTCCCTAAATTTATCGTTTCGCTATCTACATTTTCCGAACTTTGTGGTTCAGTAGTAATACTTTGATTAACATCATCCGATTTTTTAACATTTTCATTATTTTGTTCTTCTGATGCATTTTCAGATTCATTTTTGTTTTTTTCCACCGAGACTTGAATTTCCTGTTTATTTTTTTGAGTGTTCTGTTCAGTACTTGAAGTCGTATTTACTTCGTGATTATCGTTCTCATTCACTCCATTAGCAGTTCGAACTGGATCTTCGTTCATAGCTTGAGTGTAATCACTCTCTTTGGCTCCAGGTACACTTGCAATGCAAAGTAAATGTCCTTGACAAACGCTAAAGACTTCCAAAATATCCGCTGGATTGTTAGCATCTATCACAGTAACTTTTGACATCTTCTGAGTCGATGTACAGATCCACACCAATGAGCTAAGATGTTGTTCTAATTGTTCTGCCTCGACCCTTTGATTTTCATTCTCTTGAAGCTCCTTATCCAAATGTTCAACAGCATCTTCCACTTCATTTTTTGTATTCGTACTTACTTCTTGAGCTTCAGCAGCATAAAACACGCTTCCTCCGACCATACAACCGCCATCTCGTGTTTTACCACCACTTAGGTTTACACCAGCACCACACCATATCTAAATAATAAAAGACAAACTAGAATATGGTACAAACTGTGTGTTTACATCTGATTACATAAAAACAATTACACATATTTTATATATTAATAACAGATAAATGCACCTTCATGCCAGGTTCAGATTCCTGTAAAGGTCTGCAATAAACTGGAACAGGAACGGGTTGTCTAACTGGAGCACTTGGTTTTCCAGGTAAACTCCAACCATAAGCATGTAATCGTCCATCCTCTTTCCTAACATGTGCACGGACTTGACGATATTGCTCTCTTCGTTCATTTGCACGTCTTGCTACGAGCTTCTCAGAAGATCTGTAAAAATGTATCGAAAGAACATTAATTATTCGATTATTTTTGTAATACACATGATCAAGACAGAATTTTGAATTATAAAGTTAGTAGATTTACTGAATGCTGTTATTTGTTCAACCATATATTCCTACGAAGACTCTCTTGATCACAGAACACTTTCTTGAATTCGAATGAAGCTTTAATCCAATCGTTCTTTCCATCATCTTGTATAACAATGTTCAGGTTCGTTATTTATACAATAAGATTTATATATATATCCACGTGTAGAAGCGAAATGTTAGACATAGAGCAGAACAGATTTACCTGCTGGCCAATAAGCACCCCACCGAAAACCAGAATAACCAGGTATCTCTTGACAACGCCATGAAGGACAGGCAAGGACGAAACCCGAACGAAAAATCAAAGCGCAGAGCAAGAGTGAAATAAAAGCCAAGTTTATAACATAGTCAAAACTTCATTTATTTGTTGATCAATAATGATCATATATTATCTTTCTTTTAAAAATGTACAAACTTTTATTTACAAAACTATTGCTTTTCCAGCACGACTTTGCAAAGATAACAGACAATTTACTTTGTTAAGTAAATCATATTACTATTCTGAAGTAGTAAATGGTAGATTGATTTATATAATAGGTATATGTAAGCAATTTTCCGTTTCAGTACAGACGATTATTTATAACTTCATTAATATTACCAGAAATAGATAGATGTATTAATGAGAATAAGATTATCAAAAGGGATCTGTATGCTACGGACCATAATCCTCAGTCCTTCAATACTTTATACTGCGCATAGAATATACACCCACAATTTTTTTTCATAAAAAATGGCAGGTAAGAAGGAAATCGTAATGACAATTTGTTAAAAACCATCACATTTGTAAATTGTTTAGGCAACAAATTATTTAGAAATGACTCACATTTCTTAAGAATGATCAAGAGTAATTGAGAGTCGTGACAAAAGATTATGGATCCCAACTGACCAAAGAGGACTCTAATCTGGAAAGATGATATCGATTCAAAAAAAAAAGAAGTTATAAGTCAAGATATCGAAATTCTACCCCACCAAGAGAAAAAATCTCTTGTTGTTGCAATAGCTTTGGTAAAAATATTAAAATAAACTTTACATATAAAGTTTATATAGTGATTGTGTATATCTCTCTGTAAAAATTTTCGTTGTAAAAACAATCACAGTTATTAAAATTGTAGTTAGAAGAGGGCGTGATGGTAAAAGAAACAAATCTCTATATGAAAGATAGAGAATAATTTGTCAGACTTCAGTGTCAAATTGTTATAATATCTAAGTGCGTGTATAGAATTTGATTGATTTCTCACATGGTGTCTCCCTGGTCGAAAAACTCATGGCGACCTTTCAACGTACGTCTACGCATGGTATCCAGAGGCGGTGCTGGGACAACTTGATTGGTTGGTGCACTATACCTCATATGAGGTAATGTGTGTGGTCCACGAACTAAGGCTCCTCGATCAGCAGGTCCTGTGAAGAGACTACTAAAACTACAAACAAGACAAAAGAAAGTAATAAATTGTTATCGCATTCGATATTTCAGTTTCTTTCTATGTGAAATGATACTAACAACTTCCATACAGATACTTTTCCACTTGATATACTAGCAGGATCAGTCTTTGTTGCTCTTATCATCTCTGTCCATCTAACTGCTTCTTGAAGTTCCATGAAACGTTCCTTATATTGATTTCTCTCCATAAGCACTCTAGCCATCTCGACTCTTGTAAACCTCTTCCTCTGTGCTAATGATACATCTTCTTCATCGTCGCTCTTGGCTGCTTTTGCTGCTGCTTCTGCCTCTTCCTTAACTTTTTTCAATTCTTCTTCAAGAGTAGCGACCTTCTGCCGTAGACGTTCTCTAGTTTGTTGCAAGCCCCGAACTTCTTCGCGTAATATTTCTTGTTCACTGAGGAACATATTTACTTATGTATATATTGCATATTTACAAAATAACACTTATTTATTGTATCACCTCAAAAACGACATTTTACCTTGTGAGTTCATCTACTTTCACGATTAAATCATCTTTTACAATGTTAAGCGCATTTCTGAAAAATAAATGTGATATATAAAATGTTATAATAAATATACTAAAATATTATTATAAAATATATAAGAGTACTCACTTTGTAGCTAGCAATTCATTGTTTTCCATAATAAGGTTCTCCACTTCTTTTCCCATTCCTAATAAAATATTATTTTTCATAATTAATACAACAAAACATAAATGCTTTCATTGCTAGCAATACATATATTTATAGATATTTATATATTCTTACCAAAGAAGTTGTCATTGACTGCATACGAGGTTATTTATATCATGCGATTATTAGTCAAAATATGACCACAGCCAGCAGAAGTAAGGAGGTAAGCAATGAAATATAAAATAACATTAGTACATACTTTTCCATATAACTCAAACAGAAAACTTGTAATTTCTAAAGGAAGGACAGTGCTAGAAAATAGTCAATTTTGAACAAGGAATAATATTAACAAATATTTTACAACACCAATCTAAAGTTAACTATTTTTTACTACTATCCTTTTTATATAATTGTTACTATTTATGTGATCTAGATAATATTTTAACATTTTTATTTCATTAATATTTTATAATTATAATTTTAATATTAACCCTCAGAGTTCCAAAGAATTAAGTGTAAGACCTAATTGTTAACTTAAGAATTTGGCATGCAATATTGATTTTATTTGGATATTCATTTTATCAACATTAGTAGATAGGAAAGTTGAGCATGCTTGATTAATATAAAACGAATATTGTACTATTCAATTCGTCAATGACTATATTCATCGTAATGTACGTTTTTTCTTAGTTTTGCATGAGAGAATGAATTTGAGAACTCAAAGGATTAACAAATAAGTAATGATATTTGTATAAACGTTTGGTTATTTTATGAAACATACCCGACGAGGCATATTCCCCAGGATGTACCCAACTACCTAAGATTTTAAGGACAAGGACAGTATTAGCTATAAAACTCTAAAATTATATCAAACATTAAACTGTTTAACAACAGTTACCAGTAATATCTGCTCCTTCATCCATTTCACCTAATGCATCAGCATCTTGAAAACTGAGTTCCTGGTACAATGTGTTACCACTTCGTTGCTCTCTTTCTGTTCTGCTTCTTCCACCAGAAGTAGCTAACTTTTCTACAGTCGGTGATGTCGGTGTAACCAAAGGTGGAGGTATTTCAGTTTCTGGACTCTCATCTATAAATTAAAAAATAAAAGTAGGAACATAATATTACATAACGAAATTTTCGCAGAAGGAAAACAACATACGTCTAGAAATTGCAGTTGTTTTGTTTGCTTGTACTGGTTTATCTGTTAATTGACTTTTATCAGATGTTTCAATAGCAGCTTCACTGCTACTGTCCAACATTTCAGTTCTTAAATTAGCAACAACATTTGGTGGACTTTCTTGGTCGACATCTTCTGCATTTATACTAGCTTCTAAGCTCTGAAAGCCATAACTCAATGGTCCAGAACTTCGAGACATGTGAGTTAAACCAAGAGATGGTAAACGAGATGGACCACGGCCACTAGATGAATTTTCTAATCTCTCTGTGCTTCCAACTAACATCTTTGTCCTTTCCATATAATCTACATGCGTTTTAAATAGTTCCGTATATCTCTCATGCAGTCGAGTATATTCACGCTTCAATTCAGCTTCTTTTTCTTCAAGGCGAACAACTAAAAAATCATAAAAATGATATTCCATGTCTGCTTTAACAATTTTATTATAAGGATTGTAATATATTACAGAACACTCTCTAGATTTTACTAGAAACATACAATATGTCCAATTTAAATGTATGTATGTTATTATTTTCGTAATTATTAAAAAATTTTTCGTATTTTTAATATTTAGAGAAATAATGGTATATATACATTTAAACCAGATATACTATATACAATATAAAAGTAAATAATTCACCATATGTTAAATACCCCATAACAATAAATAAAGCACTTAATAATAAAACAAACTTTTAGAAGCATACATGCAAATACTTGAAGTCCCACAGATACATGTTTATATTATTAATCAATTAGATAAAAATAAAACAAAAACTTTCTACTCTACTGTAGAGGGATATTCTGTGAAGGGATGAACTGAGAGAGCCATTAGCAATTGTACCGTGATCATGTGAATTCTTTGTTTTCAATTCCAGCATTCTTACAATTGATTCCAAACTATCAATTTTTGATAAAAGTTCTTTTCGTTCATCTTCTGCTACATCTTCAAGCTCCAGCAATTTCTAATCAGAGTCATGAAGGTTACTTTTTCTCAAAGAATGTTGTATATAATTCTAAGTGAAACATCAAGATTAGAAAGCATTACAAAAATTTGAATTATACCTGATCAGATGTTTTTCTTAATTGTTTTTCCCTTTCATATTGTGTAACAAGTTGTTCATTGTCTTCTTTTAATAACTCTAATTCAACTTCACGCTCTTGGTTTTCGGTATAAGATATGTCTAGACATTCTAGGACATTGACTAGGAGGGGCATTAGGTCTTTGACCACATCTTCGTCATAACGTGCTATCATTTTTTCAAATTCTTGATAAATACTACCAGCCAGAGATTGTACTTTCTCTGACATGACCACATGACTATCCTCATGGGTCCCATATACAGTTTCTTGATCCATCTCTATTTGATTCATTTTTTACACCTAAAATACAAAAATTTCGAATAAATATTATTAAGTCGTTTGACTTTCTTGTACCATAATTTAAATTTTCTGTTTGAGTCCTATTTTATATTTTTAATTTTTCATTAATGTATCACAGTAATGTCCTAAAGTAGTTTTTAGGCATTCTGCCAAGTAAGGTGCATATATTACAAAATAGGAATGACAAGACAAAAACAGTATTGCACAACTACAGAAGAAAGTAAATTTTCATTATTGCGCACTTAAACAAGGGGCAATTTATATAAGGGAATTAATATAAACATGTAGAAACGATCATTGCACTCAACTCTTAATAGTCAGTACTTTGACTTTACTTCGTATGGTAATCGAGAGAATTTTTTAAAAAAGCTTTAAATAGCAAGACATGGTTAAAAAACATGAATCGCATATTCTTTACGCGGTTTAATATTAATCGTTACTTTATGTCGTACTAATTGCCAAATACGGCTAAAGAATTCTTGACGAATGTTTGTAAGAAATCCAAATGTCAGACGCATAACTGCACATAACCTTTCACGATACACAATTCAAGATCGAATACACTTTTAAAACGAAAAGATTAAATCAGGTCATCACGAATTCACATTACAGAACTGGTGAATCCCGTCGTACATGGTCATTTGCATTATCACTATTTTTAAGTATCGGAAGGTTCCCCAGAGGGACAATGAGGTAGAAGGTGGAACGTCTTGCCTTGAAGTGGCCCGTTCCGTGTTGTGATCTGTGACGTTTCGCAACCACTAAACTCTTGTTTCTCCTTTTTTTTCCCGTTGTTTTTCTCACTTGATTGAACACTTGTGTAAAACGTTGTACCCGATCATATGAAACGCACCAAGGCGGCGCGAACTAGAGGAAACATTTTTCATGCATTACGTTGTTCAATTTGACATTAGCCAATTTCATTAGTTTCTGTCAACTCTGTTGACGATCGTCTTTATACGCAAATTTTCGCCATTTTTTTTTCTACTCAGTACCGACCACGTACCGACCACGCACCGACCAATACTACAAACGTATGGTCGTCTCCTGACGTGTTCACAAATAAACCTATGAAATCACAAGAGATGGAAACATTTTTCCGTTTCCATCATGCCCGTTAGATGGCCGAGTCTTCATTCTGTTTCCACAGAATCCTAATCTGTAGTTTTAATATCTGATAATATGTAGCGCTATAAAATTCCATAATTCGACTATAATATTTACGTGAGATAGGTATTGCATATCTCTTTAATAAATCGTACTTTCAAGTTATCGCAGCACTTCTTTAAAAACGCGCTATTATATATTAACAATATGCATAAATACGTCCAAATTGTTAAATATTTTTGAAGGCTTTATTTGTACTGTTATTTAGTGGGATAACAAATATTGTTAAACAAAAAGAAAAGCAACAACATTTTGAATCAAAAGATATAAAAATAAATATATGTTACATTTTCAATTAGAAGATAATGTACAACTACGTGAAACATATCGCATACACATTATAATAGAATTTTGCTAACTTTACACATTAAAGATTATTTAAAATTATAATCAATAACGACCACGAAAACCTCCTCTACCACCCCAACTTCCACTGCCTCTTCCACGTGAATTACTCATTCCGTATCCTCTATTACCACCGCCTCTGTATCCACTGTAACTGCCTCTTGAATATCTATTACCGCCTTCACCATAAAGGCTTCCGCGATAACCGCCAGCTCCGCGCATTAATTTTGCGGGATTTTCGCTTCCCGAATGAAAACCAGTCGAATATTCCCTCGGTGGTCTTTTTGAATAGAAACCACCTGTAATCTGATCCAGTTCATAACGGCAAGCATTCATTCCGCAAAGCGATTTGATTACATTTAACACCTAAAAAGAAAGCAAAGCAAAAGCAAAATTTCGTAATATTTAAGAGAATAGTAATACAGCAAAAAACATTGATATATAGAATAATACTTTTTGTTCATTGGGATTTAATTCCAGAATAGTTTCAGGTTCTTTTGCAGCTTTCACAACGAGACTTTCTAATGCGGGTCGTAAAGCTACTATTGCTGCTGCATGAGTTGGATCCATATCTAAGTTGATCCAGTTATCCAGTTTTACTACATTATCGACGTACTCGACCTTTCGAGAACCAAATAATAATAAATGAATCGGTGATACCATAGTCATTTGTTTACAAGATACTGCTCTTGTACGAATCTGTGAATAAAAATAAATTAACACAATCCTAAGATTATTTAAATTTATTACATCAAAAGAGAGTAATCTTACCTTTTCCCCGAATACGAATAATGGAAATGGGAAATTTTGCTCAAAATTACTGCAATTCACTGACGTTTTGTGAATCAACGCTGCTTTAGATTCAGTAGTAAGAACCTTTCTTTTTTCTTTATGATAGCAAACATTTGGATAAAGACCCATACATAATAATGCAGTAATTGTGTCAAGACGAGTATCTGCACCAGCGTGATAATTTAACGGTCTAGGGGAAAGAGTTTCTTCCGGAAATCCCGCACTTAGCAGAAGTGCTTGCAATTGATTCTATAAATATAAAATATTGTTAACATATTGTTCTACAATATATAAGAAAGCATTATTTATAGTTACCTTAGCTTCCCATGTTACTCTTAATGTGGGCAAACTTAAATTTTTCGAATCACAAAATGTTTGTTCTTCATACTCTCCAATAGATCTAGCTTCTTCCCATGATTGGAAAGCATGTAACATTGCTACATGATCGCTATACCTTGCACCAGCAAATGATTTTTGTTGTGCAGATAACCGTCTCAGATCAGGTCCCATATTATACACTTCTAGAAATGTTGTACTATTCGCAGCCATTGTTGAAAGTGCATCACCCACACAAAATATACAACCTAAGATCATCATTTTACCCAAACGTGGTTCTATTGGTAATCGAGCCAATATTTTTCCAAGAGGCGTTAATTCATTATTTTCATCCAAACATTTCATCTCTGAAATAAATTGCAATTATAAAACAAAAGATAATTTTAAACAATAATGTGACAAATATTTATATTTGATAATGTTCAATGGAGGAAACGTACCGCGTAATATGACCTCTGCTTCGATTACAGCATCTATTGGTGGTGGTTCAATTGCTTTTGACAAGAACTTTCCAATACTTCCTAATCTTAATAATTTAATACTCAATGCTAATTCGTGTAAAGGCGTCCTAAACATTTCGGGTGTCATATGTTCGTCCATTTTATTGTATCGCGCTTTAGAACATAGATGGAAACAATACCCTGGTCTAACACGGCCTGCTCGACCCTTTCTTTGTTCTAAGTTTGTCTTACTAGCCCAAACCGTAGCATAGTTCGTCATATTATTATGAGAAGTAAAAAGCTTCATTTTAGCTTTGCAAGAATCTATTACATAAACTACATCGTTAATTGTGATTGAGGTCTCGGCAATATTTGTTGCTAAAATAATTTTCGTTATTTCTGGCATTACAGGTTCGAAAACTTTATGTTGATCTTCTCTTGGTAATTGTGAATGCAGTGGTATAATCATGTAACTTGATCCTCCATAAACAGGGTGTTGCTGTAAATGTTTCATTAATGCGAATATTAAGTTCCAACCAGGTAAAAATATTAGTACAGCACCAGAAACATTCTGTTTCTTAATGTATCTTAGTAGAGCTTCTATAAGTTCAAAGCTTATCTCCTTTTCATTAAGTTGCGCCATGACATTCTTCGTTTGTATAGAGTACTGCATGTCAATAATTTTATTCAAATTTTCTTCTGGTTCTCCTTCATTTGGTAAATCATCTGTATCCCGACTTTTTCGTTTCTTCGAATCCAAAGGTGGTACAAAATTTGTTAATTGTATACAATCTTCTAAGAAATATTGTTGTACTGGATACGATCTTCCAGGTATTTCTATTACCGGACAATTATTGAAGTAATTACTGAATAACGTAGTGTCGATTGTAGCAGACATTAGAATAATTCGCAAATCTGGATACATATGAATCATATCACGAAGTACAACCATAATAAAATCAGAATTAACATCTCGTTCATGAATTTCATCAACAATAACATGTGATACACCCCTTAAGCCACCTTCTAATTTTCTTAAAAGTACGCCAACAGTACAAAACATTATACTGCCGTAAGGTCTCGGCAAACAAGATTCAAATCTTACAGAATATCCAACAGATAGTCCTAAATCTTCACATCTTTCTAAAGCAACTCGATCAGCTACAGATACGGCAGATATTCTTCTAGGTTGCGTAATAGCGATACTACAACATGCACCTTGACCTGATGCAATGTAGTCATCTAAAATAAACTGACATACTTGAGTTGTTTTACCACAACCTGTATTTCCTCGAATAATAATTATAGGATTATCATTAATAGCATTCATTATTTCATTCTTCATTGAAAAAACTGGTAAATGAGATCTTTCCTTAATACTTGTTTGAAGTCTCTCATCTTCTTGCAATCTTTCTCGTTGTTCATGTAATAAATCCTCTGACAACTGTTCTAAAGACATTACGGCTAATGGTCCCTCGTCAATATTGCAACCAGTCCATGGATTCCAATTTTGTTGTGGAGGGGACCAACTTACTACTCCAGCTGGTTGTGGTGCTGATGAAATAAAATCATCTAACACTTGATTTGTTAATAATGAGAACGAAACATTAAATGAATCACCGTCTTCCTTTTTACATGCCTATAATACAAATTAATATTATAAAAATCATAACTTAATTTATTTAATAAAAATAATGTAGATTTGTAAGAGTAATGTTAATATTAGTAATATAAATCACCTGATATAAGTTCACTGGAATTGGTTTTATATCCAGACTATTCAGAACATCATATATCTGATTTATCAAATCTGGTGAAATTTTAACTGGATATGGTTTTATTTGTTCTGCTTCTTTATTTTTTTTCAAAGTTCCACTAAATGGCTCAATAACACCAAGATGATACAACTGTCGAACAAGAGACAAAGCACAACTTTTTGATGCAGTTTGCTTATTTGAACCAGTCTCACGACCAGTAATATCTGAAATTCATTTTTAAAAACTTTTTTGTTATGAATAGATATTGATTTAAATATCAATTATATATATTACTTTGAAAACATACTTCTTCCAAGTTGTCTTACATAAAATGTCATTTCAGCCATGAAACCCCTAAATATAAATTTATATTATTAATATTTTATGTATATTTATATTATGCTTAATAAATCTAACAAATAATTACAATGATTAAAATTCAACTTACCATTTGAAAATATCCAAGACCATATTGGAGTACATTGTGATAAATTTCTGTGAGTGATTGCACCAAAACCATTATTGAATTATTTCAATAAAAGTTCCGGTTAAACAGTAGTTTCGTCTGTGCACGAGAGAAAACATTTTTCTCTTGTACCAGCATTAAGTATAAATAAATAGCGTACTCTAAAATGGTCTTGTAGAATTTCAAATGCTATGATAAGTCACTTATGTAATTTTCTTTATATCATCTTGAAACAGATCTTTGATACAATTGAGGATTTTAAGTGACATCACAATACCACATTGATAAGTCCAACCCAATGTAAAAGTAAACAGCTACATTGAGACAATCCATACCTCATATGATCTGGACCAAGTGGAGTATATTTGTAATCAGCATTAATTTTGTTAGTTTGCATAAATTGATGAAGTTTTGATTTAGCATTTTCTATAGTCCAGTTCCCATGAATTCCAGAATTCACATCAACATCTTCTGCATCTTCAACTTTTTTCTGATCTGCTATTCTATCAATATAAGTATAATTGCTTTCACCATGTTCATTATAAGCCCTATATGCTTGACCTATGTCATTTGGACCCATTCCATCTTGAAATACAGATTTTATTGGATATACAGGCTCTGATTTAATAATTACTTCTCCCTGTTGTAGAATGCTTTGTGTATCTTTTGGAACATCATTAGCGTTTACATGTCCTGATCGAACTAAATAATTAACGTAATCTTTGGCTGCATTTCCTTGAGCATCTTTTTTGCTAGTTGAATTTCCTGCACCCACGTAATCAAATCCGGGTACTCGTAATTCACAAAGAAATCGTTGTCGGTGTTTCGGCCCTATAATATTATTAATTATGTAACACGTCTTTATTTTTATATTATTTTGAAAATGATATTATCATACCTGTTGGTCTTACATCAAATTGTGGTTCTTTGCAATTTTTTGCGCACCATTGATGAAAGAAGGATTTTATGTCACCCATTTTGGCTGTACTTTACTTTAGGGGACATAAAATTATTGACTTTTTATATATGTTAGAATTTAGCTTTAAGAATTTTAAGGTTCAAAACTTCTGCGTATGTAAAATTGAGCACTTTTAGCGTCTTTTACACGTTATTAAGAACCGTTCACATTCAATACGTTACTTTTACGCCATATTGGCTTCTATCCATTATTTGTCCAATAAGTGAAGTCGCTGGTTATAAAATGAATACATTTAGATGTCAGCCATTTTGAAGCGGGATTTTGAATCATAAGTATAGAATTAGATTTGTTTTAGGTTATCATTTTCTCTCCAGCGCGCCATGACGCGGTCGGTTGTGCTAGAGCTAGTACATATGTATAAACTAATTTTCGGCGAAGTTCAGTCCAATGCTGATCTGTCTATACATAGTGCAGATCATTGTAATGGGTGTTGCGGATCAGTTAAATGAGAGATAAAAGTAATATGTCATACTAACTTGTAAAATACATTAAAAATATATATAAAGAAGAAATAATTTTAAACGTTGAAACGACTAACTGTTCTTTTGAATTCATATTCTACACAACGCTATTTACATGTCTGACTGTAGCTAAATACATACATATTACCTACTATCAATTACTACGTTTATTATCTACGTTGTTTGCCTATACCAGATTATAATTTACAGTATAGTTTGCAATTAGTGAATTCACTCATTGATCGGAATCATGTAATAATTACATATCGCAATACATTTTTAGTATGAATAGGGAAATTGTATTAAGACTCATATTTTCATGTTAGGTTATGTTTCCTTGTAAGCATTGTATATGTATATATGTACATACGTATATCTATAAGAAGCATTCTACAAAAAGCATTATATATATAATTTAAAAATATAACAAATTTCATATAAAAATGAATGACACATGAAAACTCAGCAATTGTAGAAAGTGCTGTATCACAGCTCTCCTATTCTAATTGAAATATAATTGTGTGAAAGTTTGTGTAGATTATTCACAAAATATAAGAAAATGAAACTTTAGAATGTAGTTAACAATTTCATATGATTAAAGTATTAAATGATATCAGCATGTTTTAGAATATGACTGGAATTAAGGAATTGCCTATCATGTTTTATTAGAAACATATAAGAATTCTGATTTTTAAGGAAAAAATTTTGGACTAGCAGTGGCTACAAACAGACTAGAAACATTTCTTTTGAAGATGATCAAAGTGGTAAATTAGAAGAAAATAAGTTTATTGAAAATATCTTTATATATAATATTTTTAGAATAATACATACATTAAATATAGATTCATGTGAAATTCAAGATATTATAAAGTATAATTTTTCTTGTACAATATAAAATGATTCATTAAAATATTTAATAATTTTTAATATTATTGACAATTTAAATATATACTTATGTTACAGGTTGAATGTATCGTAATGCAGTCTATAGCAGGTGGTATGGAAGAAAATTTAATAAAATGCTTAGCATTAAGATATACATATAGAAGATTTTCATTTATGATTAGAAAAAGAAAGTCTTAGGCAACATGGTATTAATAGAACAGGAACCTAATGACGATTACTGTCTATTTGAAGATTGGATTATGCTTACATTGGATACAATGTTGGCTGAACAGGAAGAAAAGGTATGATTTAATAAAAGAGAGCTGAACATTTTTTTTTAGAAAATTAAGCATTTAAATATTTATGAACTTTTAGGATATGATTTGAACACCATCTAAAGTAATAGCAAGACTAGGTGTAGAAATTAATAACGAAGATTTAATATATTATGGTGCTGAAGAAAATAATATTGTAGTGTTCAGCCCTACTTTGTCAGATGGCAATCTTCACTTCTATAGTAATCCAGGTTTAATTATAGACATAATCTCAGATTTGAACTTGTAAAATAAGGTTTAATATTTATATATATAATTTAATTTATTTATTAAATAAATATAGATTTTATAAATATTACAAACAAGAAATATAACAAATATATAATACAATGATATTAAATATATTGTATGTTACTTATTGCATATTATGTTGATTACTTCACAAATCTTAGGCAATTAAATACAATGACTGTGAAAGCAATAAACAATGGCATGATTATCATTGGAGGTAGTGTTGTTAAAATATTATTATACATATGAAATACAAATCTCAAGGTAATAAAGAAAGTGTAAATATAAATAAATTTAATAACCAATTGAATTAAAATAATTTACATACCAAAGAAATAGTGCTAAATATGTTGTATTTGTAAATACATCTTCAAAATTTGGTGGCAGTCATAGCGGTGCTCATTCAGATGAAGATATTTCATGGAACAAGAATTTGAATGAATGTAAAACCAGTTAAAGTAACAATATTTTAGATTTGTGCAGATGCATCTCTGATTTTTCCATTGCTCGTTGGAGAAACTTTTGCTCGACATTATTACTCAACAAGAGAAAAGATTGTTTTAGACATTTGAGAAAAATCTAATAAACCATTTTTAAATGAAATTAACCGCATTTCTATCGTCTCTTCCATATACATATGTATATGTATGTTTTTATGTTTTTGTAATACTTTGTAACTCAGTAAGTTCTTTATGATGTTAATAATATGAAACAAAAAATTTTTTATTAAAAACTTAGGTTATAAACGAACCGTTATATGTGTTTTTTTTTTTAATTCTTATTATTTTGTTAATTTTATAAAAATTCAAGATTCTTCGACGGCGCGGCGCCTGCGCAATGATAGTGTTCCTACGCGGCAGGTGTCCGTGGCGCAGGGTTGCAGGCGTCGGATAGTGGTTGTTCACGGTGGGGGTAACATCGTTTGTCAGTTGTTTTCCGTAAGTCCGCGCTCGTGGACGGGCGCATGAAACCAACCCCCAACCCCTTTGTCAAGTTCCCCGACTTTATGGTTTCTGCCCCCGTGAGATCAGACGTTCAGAGACTGGCGGGCCCGACAAAAATTCTCACCTTCCGTACGATATCCCTTCAGTTTCCAATCTCGTTGATCTCGTTAACATAATACCCTGTTAATTTCCAACGTTCGCATTGATCCGTCATTGTCGGTATGAATGATGATGGACGTGGAAGAAACCAATACCGCGTCCACTGCAAGTTCCTCACCAAGACCCTCCAGCCCTGCGGCAGATTCGACTTTCATCAGGTAAGGATTCAGAGTTTTATGTTTCTTAAGGTTAGGCTGCACACCATTTGAACGATCGCATACCAATACAGGACTATGCATATATAACAGCTATTTCAGAGTTGTTCAACAGTTGTTACCGAATACAAAAACTATTTATACAATTTCTTTAATATGAAATACTGTTTCGTTCGCTGTATAAAGCGTATAATGTACATTACGTTATTTGCTGTTCTATTTGAAATAAACTTCGAGGAAGATATACATATATACATGTACATAGGTTTAAAAATAAGAGTGTTGGTACAACTGAGGATTTGAAATAACGAACGATACAAGTAATGAAAAAATAAAAAGTAATATTTCAGTGGAAACTAAGTATCAATTTCGATTAATATTTCTTGTTTATTCTTTAAATTTCTATTTCTGACGTCTATATCGTTTACAATTTCAATTCCTCAATTATATCGGGAAGCGTTCATCATAATGGCGGCAATATCTATTTGAAAGAGTCGAATTAACATTTATACTTTGATGAATTTTATTATTATTCAGAACAGACTGTGTGCATTACTTAGTGTATAAGGAGATAACGCTTTGTGCATCGTGAAAGATTTTTGCTTCTGAAGTCGTTACGTTTTTCCTATTACACAGTCGCGTAACCTGACAAAGCGGGCGAAACTTTTTGAATGTGTGCATGATCTTCTAAAGTGCTCCCTTGGGAAAGATGATAGAGTCGTGTTTTGTTATCGTGTCCATGTTTTTGGAACTGAATACAGTTGTACAGGTATCATTTAATAATGCAAACTTTAAGAGCATCACGTCTCGTCTTCAGCATTCAGCCTTGTCTTTTTATCCAGCCGGTTTATAAATATAAACGACCAAGACCTGCTGACTGATTTTTTTCTGAATTACCGAATTCGTATTTACGTTCACGATATCCTATATATGAATTTTGCTACTATAAACGAAGAAAACTTCTATGACTTCCTTATTCGCAGTATAACTTATTTGACATGGTCTTTATCATTATCCTGCTATATAATAACCTAACCTTCAATTGGTATCATTCTATTAACTTAACCTTCAATTGATATCATTGGTATCATTCAATTGGTATCAATGTGTTAACTATGTATATCATTACATGATATATACGATATATGATATACCTACATAGTTAAATTACTTAATTTTAGGATACCTTATCTTAATTCGAATTTTCCATTTTACGCGATAAAATCCATGTACGCCATTTATCGCGTAAGATACAGAATTCGAATTCGAATTGAAGTTGAAGTTATTAAGATTAACCCTGCAATGAAATCTAACGCTAACTGTACTTTTGCGGTCATTTATAACTAACTAACAATGAGAATTCAATTTGATTGTAGGATAGTTTATAATTGTGATGACTTTATAGCGTGTCATTTTGACTATCTTCTCGTTGTGTCACGAAATTATTTTTTTATTATAAACTCTAGACTTCCTTGTTGCGAAACGATGTTCATTTTACGAATTTAAAATTTAATCAATACTTACATATTTGACATTTGAATAAAAATTTACATATTTGAATTTACTTATAACCGATATTTCCTTATTTTGAGAATGTATATGTACAGTTAGTTTATATGTTATATAGTATATACGTTATATAGTATACTAACTTCATATATTATAAAATTTAATTATTTATAAAATTTATTTATAAAATATGTTTTCCAATATTTCGAATCAACGTAGTTCAATTTAACGAGCTTCTCTTTCGTTATTTTCTTTCTATCGTGAAATTAATTGCCGTTCATTTATTCATAAAATTAATCGTTGTTATTACGCGTTTGCAAAATAAACAGTTTTGACGAGATGCGAGTTATAGGAGAAAAGCTTCGCGGAAATGGACGTTCCATTTAATTTTAAATACGTTTTTTGCAGCGGCTGGCAAGTCGATTTCCTCGTCTTTTAGTCATTGTTTTTAAAAACGCAAATGCCGGGGAAGGTCTCTGCAAGCGTTAAACCTTGTTCGTGGTTTACAGTGCGTGAATAAAGAAATTTAATTGAATACATTGTGCCTCTCGGAACGAAAGAGAGATCGGGCAAGCGAGTTTCGAAATAAAAATTACGCGTTCCTTATCGTTCCAACGTTTCTGTGGCACAACTAGGGGAAACGGAAGTCGAAACGTTGGTTACAATGTGTTAATACTTCTTCGCGACTGGATCAATGAGCGTATGAACGTTGTTCATTATTTTTTCACGCGCAATATGCACGTTCTGCGTGTTCATTACTTAGTTGTCATTATGCGCCGTTTCTCTTTATAATAATAACCGTGTCATATGAGCGGACAGGAAAAATGTTTCATCGAAGCTAGTACTCAATTTCCGTTATTTGTTCGTTATTTTTATACACTATCGAGCTTGGCCTGCTCAATATATACTACCCAAAAGTTAATGTTCAGTGTTATTATATTATACGTATAACATAGGATTATTACTACAAACATTAGCTCATTAGCAATTATTTAACATTATATATGCATCGTCCGATAATCCAGAATCAATATATTAGTGTTTGTTGTATTATTTAGTTCCCGTTAAAATCGCATTCATAAAAATTAATCGCGTCATTGGATTACTTAAAAAAAGAAATATCAAAATTTTCTTTTCACGCTTTTCCATACTCCGTATATTCCTATACGTAATGTATCTTATATCGAAGAAGGGAATATTCTACAAGCATCATGCAAACATATACACGTATGAGCTAATTATAAAAGCATAGACTTACTCGTGTAACGATATTCATTTCCGGGATATCTTTTCTGAATTACCAACCTGCTTCTGAAGCTTCCACTTCTTCGCATTCTTTTATTTTTCGCTATACGAAAACCATTTACATATCTTTTTGTGCCATCTACGCTCGCTCATCATACAATCCTTATTTCAAAATGAAAGTTCTCTCCGAGCAAGTCGAGTGTGTTTACGGTGTTGCTAACTTCTTTTTTTCCTTACGCGCATACTTTCGGCACAAATAATTACCGTTAACTATGCATCTAAGCGGAGAACTTACGAGAGATTCTTTATTTTTACACTTTCTCGTTTGCCAAGTGCAGTAAATGTTCATTATGCGCTTTTGTTATGATTTACTCGCTGAAATCATTCATACACGATGCTCTGCTTATTCTAGCGCTCCTTAATTCCACAAGAAAAAAAAAAAAAAAAAAAAAAAGAAAAAGGAACAAGACTGTATAGCAAGGTTTTACAATGGATCTTTGGTTAGAAATCTATTTTAAAATTTCTGGTAGTTGGAACAAAATTAAATTTGTAATTTATAATTCTACGTACGGACAAAACACGATAAATTCGTATTTCTCGATTTTAACCTAGTCATTTCTTGGGTTTAAAGATATTCTAAAAACAAGTGATGTATCCACTAAATTTTGTAACCGGCTAAGAACATTTCTGATACTTAAAGCGTTGAAAGTTCAGCATAGCACGTCCTTTCAGAGTTCATTCATTTCAGATTACGCACACAATACAGGCGGGAACAATACGATAATTTTTTCGCAGCGAAGCAGTTTGGCAATTCAATATGTTGTTAATCAATCCTAAGTTACCAAACTTGTATTTCCTTTTTTTTTTTTTTTTTAAGAGTCAACCACGTGTTTTCTCATCCTCTTAAAAATTTGCAAAAGATTGTTCGTGATAAGATTAAAATGCGATTGACTTCTACCAAATTTCGTGAACTTATCGACTAGTTTTAAAAGATTTACATCTTTGGAATTAACAGGTTATTTTCGTTTTCAATGATGTCGTATCAAGACTATCCTGTTCAGTTCTGTGAAGTGATATCAAATTGAAAAATCAACAGAAATGTACTCGTTACGTTTGCCTCCTGCGATCTCCATACGATTAATAGCGCGTTGGATCTTAAAATTGACTATCACGCTAATATCCTATGATCTTCGTATAGAATACAGAAAAGATGTCTCGGATAAATTGTAGGGCATGCGAGAAGTAACTCGCGGCATAATCCTTCGATTAAATTCGGCAGCTTTAGAATATTTCTGCGACGTCGTACAATAATTGATATTGTTTATCTTTTGTTACGGACAAGGATATTGTTACGAACGACTGTTAAAAAACGTCGATGTTCTTCCGGTTTTAATTCGAACTGACACACCGGAATAAGATGATAATAAAATCAACTTCAAACGTGGTCGGATGGTATTAAAAATCGATTTAGAATGATATTGTTGCTTTCCATATTGAAAGTGCGGCTGATAATTCTTCATTATGGAATGGAGAGTATTAATTCTGCATAATGGAAAATTAAATACGAAAAGCATAGCTAACCGCCATTACGTATAATGTTGTTTATTCTACTTGTTTCAAAGTAACTTCCAAACAAATACAACGATGTTGTTTTTCTGCTAAATTAGAAATAAGAGCCCTACTCGTTCGCAATGGTAGTTGCCTTTTTAGGATAAATTACGCTCTTTGTCGCTTTGATATCCGTATCAGTTACCTATAGAGTCTGATATCTTTGAATCAAATCTTTATGAAGATCTCATTACCCTTTCTTGCACGTATATTTAAATTTGATAACTCGATGATGTTTAAACTTATGAAGATAATAATATCTGAGCTATTAATTACATTTTCATTCTTCCTCTTTATGATATTCCCTTCCATACTCGCTTACCATTTGCTAATTGTGAAAATTTAATCGTGTCGTAAATGTTCTATGTTTTATAATTATCATTTCAGTATCGAAAATGGAACCTCGCTTGCAGGTGTAATAAAGCTTTCACGCGGTATCCGTTTTCAATATTTCTATGATGATCGATGTTATGTCCCAATCTTCTTGTTACTTCCCAAGGAGATTCTATTTTTGCTAAAGCTTCTATCGACTTTTCTTTGTCCAAAGATTCTACTTCGTCTGTTAAATCCGCTTTAAGTACGCTATATAGTTGATAAAACGTCTTAGTACATGCATCGTCTGCTTTCCTTCGCACATTCATCCCTGTCTTGTTTCTCGGTAATTACCTCGTATATTCAACGTTCAAAATTCTTCGATGAAAGATTCGCAACTGGTATGTTGCAACTTCAAAAGCAACCACGGCAAACATACCAGATATCTCTACGAATATTTTAATAGTTTATTCTCGAATGCTTGATTAATTAATTAAAAATCGCTTAAATAATTCCCAATGCCGATCTTCTATATTTCATATCTTCGATCTCTGGTCGCATTCGCGGCTCGGATCACGCGTGATTGACCACCTTTTAGGTACAGATATTTTCGGCCGACCCACTTCGTTTCACTCGAACTCGGCGAGTAATTATTATCGACGACACTCGGAATAGTGGTGTAGCACCTACACCAATGTAGCGTATGGTTTCTGTCATCATCGTCGCGGCTCAAAGCGGTCGCGGGCTATTGGTCGCCGCTCGATAACACGTACTCTTCGGCTTCCGAAATAGGAGATCTATTCATAGAGGAGAAGCGGCTTCCCCTTTCCAAACGCCTCTCCGGGGGTGTCGATCTATCCTCTTAGATCTATCGGTTATTGATGAACTCGGGATCCTCTTTGAAGGAGCATCAAAGACGTTGGCGGGGAAAATATTTGCGCGAAGAGTTTTCCAACCTGTCGAATCGCGACGAGTTGGTGTCGATGCCTCGCGGAACACGACAGCTGACCGTATTAGCTTTCGATATAATTTCTTATCGTGTCCGTTTATATTGTATCGTTGTTGCAATCGCGGATGACAAAATCGTATCAAACTTTAATACGATCCAGCCACGTAAGCTTTCTGGGTTAACGAAAAATGAAATGTTTAACATTTTGACAGAGGTTTTTATTAATCGTAACATATTTCGTCGGTGTAGATCGATGGGATTCGTATTTGTGTGAAATTAGGATATAGAGATGTAACAGTCACGCTTGAAAATAGATGGGTTTGAAAAGTTTTCATTTTTCACGTTTTATCTTGTTGTAACGTACAGTTGGCTTTCTAGCATTATTTAGCGTTACAATCGAAGCGAAAGCTATTTTGGACGTGTATCGCATCGTGAAAGAGTAGTAATTAAATGTAACTGTACGCTAATTAGACGAGCATTCGTACGTTATATATGCACGTTATATTTATATTTACATCAGGCTCCCTGGGTCTGTCTTTATCGTTTCTTAATCGTCATTTCGTGTTTATTTTACCAAGAGTGAAGGGAGATCAAAATAATTGCGATATATCCTATATAAACAAATATTAAACAGCTAGCTAAATCGGCTAGGGAGAAGCAACGATAATAACCAACGTTCTCTATATTATTCAAACATGTTCAAACATATACTAAAAAATGTAGGATATACGTATAATTAGTGGATCGTATCCCGTACCTTTTTTATTTCCAATCCGCTTTTCGTATTTGCAAATTTTTTTTCAACGATGGACTTGATGTCAATCTTTATCATAGTAAGATTCTTTCGTTTGGTTAACGCAAAAGAATCTTTGGTATTAGCCAGCTTCCAATAGTTTTCTGTATCGGAGATTCACAGCATAAGTATTTTTTCTACTTAAATATACAAACGTCACGCATTCGTCCACATTTAAAATATAGCGAACTCATGAAACGTATCAATACTCTTAATATCGTCACGCGATGAATCACATTTTTATTTTCTGCAAGAAAGCAATTTTGAAATTCTGACACGCTATCAACCAATGCCAACATTGTCTTCTTACTTGGTTTTAGAGTCAAGCACGTATTTTCTCTCTTTATCTCTTATTTAATCTCCTGAACATTTCCAAGATTCGTTCATCGTTATAACGTCAATTTTACAATGTCGTACGATATTCTATAAATATTACTGATTTTTTTCTTTACAAAAGTTCATCTGGATTTACGTTCAATCATTCCTATTTCAACTATTTCGTACTTAGAATACCTTCAAAATCAGAGAACCGATACGAAAAGACTTCGTGGTTCTTTAAAAATCGCTTACAATTACGTGATATTTCTCTTACAACGACTATCGTTCCGATCCGTGCAATTGGCCCCCGTGGACCCATCCATCTTCGATTTTTTCCCCTGTTGGTCCATTTTCATTTCGGCCGGCTTAAGGGAAACGCACGTTCGCCGCGCAAATTGAACTAAAAACTAGGTCAATCCTGATTGCTCGGATGGAGTCAGGGCCGTAGTCAAAGGACCACCTCTCTGCGCGCAAACACAATCCCGTGTGTGCGATAAGGAAGAAGCGAATTCGCGAACAGAACGACCCGAAGAGGAACCTAAACGACCCTGGTTCGAGCACTTTCTTTCTCTGTTTCGCGTCGATCTTGGACTACTTTCGGCCGATTTCATCCCTTCTATCCATTCTCTACACCCTGTTCGATTGAATACATAATAGATGTTTCCATTTCAGCGTGAAGAAGGAGCCAAGCACGGAAGAACCCAGCAGCCCTCTCGAGGCAACGAGTCCTGCTTCCATCCTGCGCAACAACAACGGTGAGTCTTTATTATAAATGATCCTGAGGCCTCGCTGGTCCAATTTAAGCCACCGGTTATTTCTCCGCGAGCACGCGAAGCTGGTCTCGCTAAATGAACGCTGACTTGCGGCGAACTTATTGTGACCGGTGAAAAGGGGAAGCTTCGTCTTTTGTTAGCATTTTTTAAAGCGAGTTTCTTTAGAGAGAAGAGGAAATTATTTAAAACGCGTTTATCGCGTTATTGCTCGAGGTCCTGATGAAACGGAATGCTTTTTAACTTAAGGCCAGAAATAAGAAACTTTGAAAGTTTGCCTTATAAGTCAGTGAGTACGTATACGAGAAAGAAAGATATTTCAGCCTCTCAGAGGAACAAATCGATCAACTTCACTTTTTGCTTGAATTTCTTACTTTTATCAAGCGGCTAATGTTCGGTCCTCAAAAAGCAGACGACTTGTTTCTACGAGTTCGTTTATTGCAAAAGAATGTAACGAGTGATGGTGTATTCTAAGGTGAATGCAAAACACAGTATTCGCAATATCATCGCTTTTCCGTACTTTTCGATGTACGAAGTTGATGAATGCAGATTGCGGCTAAGGTAATTTTGGCATAATTTCCACTCTTAGAACGAGTTACCTTGATCAAAGTTTCTATCGGAACACGCGGCACATTTCTGCTTGGAATTCTTTCGATATTATATCAGTTTTTGGAACTCGCGAGTTAATTAACGACATCCGTATAACGTCTAGTTGCTCCATAAGACACTTGTAGAACAGGATTGCACGATCGAAATTAATTCAGCCGCGTGGAGAACAAAAATCGCATGCTCGATTTCGTTTTGCCTGGAACGCGAGGAATCGGCACTGGTTTTAGCTTCTGATAAACTTGTCGCCTGCCACGGACCAACGTATACGAGGTCGAACGAGGAAGAACGTCGGTAACAGGGAATTAGTCGATCGTTGGCGAGTTAATCAACGAGACGATCGATAAAACGCGATCCTCCGTAGTGGCAGCCCGTCAGCTAATAACGCTCGCCAATTGCAAAGTGCAATTTTGATTTATCGTTCGGCCTACTCGAAACCGGGGCTCGTGATAGGACAACGACGAATTAATAACCGGCCGCGTATTTGAGCGGACCGGGCTAACAAGTGTACTCAAAGCTCGTTCATCCGTGCTTGACACGTACGTGTCTGATACGAGCTGGTCGACCCACGACCCAGTTTTATCGTCGAAGGCAGTTTGGTCCTCGGCCGACAGTTTTAAAGCCGATGTTAATCTAAATCCAATCGCAGCCTCTGTCCTTCGATATACCCGCGATAATCTTTCTCGCGGCGATAAGAGGGGTGAAACGGGGGTAAAGAATGAGAACCGCTGACCGAACCGGTGTGGGATGAGATTCCAGCTGTAGCCGGCGTTGGATCGATTCAAAAGCGGCAGCAAAGCGCCCCACCCTATTATGTGTTTTCTTCAACCTCCCCATCCCTCTCTCTTACCTCCTCCACCTACCTCTTTTGCCATCCTAGCTACGCTACTTCTCGCGTTAAACCCCCAAACTCTATCCCGCGCTCACCGTTCCAACTCCCTCGTACCGACACGTAGCTTTCCTCCGGAGCTTTCTTCCCACCCCTTGCATTCACCTGCACCTCGCCACCCCTTTCTTTATCCTTCCTTTTATGCCGGAACGGTTTACGCCGAGCCGGAAGATGCCGGCGACCGGAAGTTCCGCTTTCACCCTTTCGCCCCGCGATAATTGAATCGCCGCATTTCTTTTTTTTTTTTTTTTTTTCTCCTCTCGCAGGACTGCCCTTTGCCACGCCAGCTTCAGCAAACTATCCTCTCTACAGATTTCTACTTGACAATGAAACATCGTTCGTTCGAGGAATTGTCCTTGGCGGACGGAAATGCAGGCCGAAAATTTACGATTGCGATTGTGGGAATTTTAATCCGCCGTTCTTATTTGCAGTAAAAGAGATATTGCGTGTATGTATATGTAAATAATCGTTGATCGAGCCAAGATTACGAGGGGAAGATATGATAAATGCAATTTTGATGGTATTTGGCGGTTAAAGGAACGTACTTTAATGTAACATGGTTAAAAAGATAGTCAACCTGTCCGATTGAAAGACGTAAGGCTTTTAGCGGTAGATGACAGGTGCACTTTTGTGCAAAGAAATTTCGTGGAAGAAATTAACGAGTTAAGATTAAGATACCTAAAATTTTCGAAACCGGTATCTTCGATGTAAATATTTCTCAAGAGAGCTGCATCGGAATTTAACAAAGAGACGGATTTGAAGATGCACGAACGATTGACGAGGTATTGAAGTTTTAAATTGTTTTCAATGTTCCATGAGTTGAACTACTTTTTTCAAATTTGACGCAGAATTTCTACCATTATTCGTGTTTCGTTCACCTTCTTGCGACCAACGAGCTCATGAAATTAAATCGTGAAAATGAAAATTATGCGTTAACGGTATATTTGCGTGATGAAATTAAGGAGTCGATACAAGGTAAAGTAGGATCAATTTGATTTCTAAGAGGATCAAACGAATGTGTGTTGTCATACCTTATCTTTGCGATCCTCGAGTGTTTAGAGAGTTATTTTGGAATCTAAGTGTTCGTGTCTGGATAACCTGGGATTCTATATTGAGAAAAGCGGCCATCGAATTTCGTTTACGTTTTTGCGATCGTTCGGCAATAGTTATCCCACCTCTAGTCGTTGCGAGAGATTTGCGGTGAATTTATTTTCGGTTCGCGCACACAGTACGACAGGGTAATTGAATATGAATAAAATAGATTTAGCGAGCTAGCCGGATGTGCCGTTGCATTACCGTGCCTTCGGTGGTCGTCGTGAGAATGCAGGGACCGTATCCGGGAAATAAATGTTGTGCCCGGGTAAAAACAGTCGAAGTATAAAAAGCGTTGCGTTTTTCAGTCGCGAGCTCTTTCTCTTTCCCGAAGATAGCCGTTTGCCAAAATGAAACGAACGAACTTTTGTAGAGATCTGGTATCGACTGGTTGTGTTTTCGAATTTATTTATGCGCTCGCTTCGCCAATGTGAGCTGCGTCGAAGCTACGAACAAAACTTTCGTCACGCGCTTCGAGCTTTGGAAAACGTGTTTCCAAAATATATCGATGAAATTCGAAAAATGAACGAAATGCCTGTTCGCTACTAACTATACTTATCCTCGATCTATGTATGCTACTGATAAGTACGGAAATAATCCGCGCCGTTCGGTCTTTCACACCTGACATCTAATTTATCGTACGCCGGTAAATATCGCGCAATAATTGTTTCTGTCTCTTTCAGTAAAAATATGTTATTTAGCTTCGCGTAGACACCTATACTATACCTTATACTCTGACGTTCGTCGTGGCTGATAAAAAACATTCATATACTCCGCATCCACTTACGTTCGCTTAATCCGATAGCGTTTACGCGAAGATAGCCTTCCGTATGAACCGTATCCGTAAAAATACTTATCGAGATTCCTCTATATAAAGCTGACGAGGAATGTTTCAGGCAGTTCGATTGCTCGATCCGCTGCAATGCAATAGTTCGATCGCGAGTAGCAGCAGCTCGCGTAATGTAACGTAAGTACAGCCCGAACCGATCTGTATATATACACGCGCGGATGTAACCGGTTTCCCAGGTTCATTACACCGAGTTGCGCATCTCCTTTCCCGACAAGTGTGCGGCCGTGTGGTCACCGGCAGTCGACAGACTTACTTACACGGGGACTTCATCCCTTTTTCGTAAATGCTGTCGGTCGTCGTTCAACCGGCGGCCATTTTCTTGGATGCAGGATCGCGGGTTCGATCAGGAAACGCACGATGATCGTCGCGTAGCCAGGCAATGAGAAGATAAGTCATCGAACCGATCATCGTCTAACTCGATCGTTCGCATCGATATGCCAGCGTTTCCACGTTGGGCAAACCCGATAGCATCGATCTAATGGCCGTATCGTAGATCGATCGATCTCTAAAGTCAATCGGTTGCAAAACATGGACGCAACGAGCGACAAGAAGACGCGTACGCGAAAACTTTTGTCTCGTATCGCGAGTAAACGCGCATCTCTCTCATAGTCTTACGATTTGACCGATGATAATAGAGTTCGCGGTGTCGAGGGTGCGCTGCTGTCTTCGATCTATTATTTCACGCCTCTATCTATTCCGGTTGTTGTTCCGCGGAACGTCGTCGACGTAAATCGCATCCTGGCACAAAACGCGTCTCTAGACGACTTAAAGAGCCGCACTGGCGGCAGTTGCGACGTTAACCACGAAACGAACGTAACTCGACGAGCCGCGCGTTAATTCGCTTAATCGTAACGTCGGCGTGATTACTTTCGACGCACGGTGCCATCGGTTCGTCTAACGAGAATGCATAACGCGGTAGGTGCACGGCACCGCGTATCGGAGGGGTGGTCGCTGTGCGGTACGATTAAAATCAAATCGGGATACCAGGAAACGTTGTCGCGGTTCCTCTTGAGCTGCAGAGTGCACTTGCCTAATTGAATCGTCAGAATTCGGGAGCGCAACAGCTTACGCTCTTTCGCGCCGCACACCGCCCCACTCCGCTTCTCTCGCTCGTTCTCGCCTACCCTTCTCCCCCATCCTACTTCGCCGAAATTCTTGCAACCCCGTTTGCCGAACCGCCGCGTTCTCCGTCTTCTCTCAACGAACGATCGAGAATCTCCCTCCGAGGCTGGCGCATCGCGAAATTTTTCCCAGTCTCCTTCTCCTTATCTCGCGTTTCACCCTCACCCCCCTCGCCCGTTCCGTAGCTGTCCGCTCCACCGCGTCCATGTTCCGTCCATCCTCGTCGGTTTCACGCGACTCGCGTACTTAGACGAGCCGCATAAAGTGCCGGTACAAATTCTGTTTTAGCAGCGGGTCGAACACGGCCGACCGTTCGGCTCTCCCGGCACTTCTCGGTCAATGAACCGCGGGTTGCTGGCGAACCCAGTTGGTCCACTCGCATCCCCCACCCAGCTTCTACGGATTACCCCCTCCTCTCCGGTCGTCAAGCGTGCCTCGATCCACGCTACCCCCACCGGTACGATCCGAACGACAGGGCTCACCTCCAACTTCGCCTTCTCCTCTCCCCTCTTCTGGTGCACCTAACCCCCTCGAACCCCCCTCGATACCACAGCCCCTACCACCATTTCCAGAACTCACCTCCGACCCAGTCGCTTAATTCTCCTTTTTCCGTCCTTTTCTCCCCTTCTCTTTCTCTTTCTCATTCGTAGTCATTCTTTCTCCCTTTTCCCTGTACGCGCGTCTCTTTCCCTCGTTAGTTGGTTATCTGCCCCTCTCCTTCTCGCCCTACTGTTGCTCCCTCTGCCCCGTCGCTACCCCCTGTTGCATTACCATCGTTACCACCTCTTCCTTCGCTTTGTACCACCACCTTCACCATCACCTCCTCCTCCACCCTTTTACTCGTCATCGCTCCTCCACCCCTCCGCCCCCGCCCCTTACCTCGCTAGCTCGCTGGCTCGCTCGCTTGCTCGCTCGCGCTCTCCCCTCTCCGCTATAGCGAGCCGCGGAACCCCGCGTAATGGCAGAGCGTGGGGCTACGAGTCGGGCGAGTCGCGCAATGCCGTAACACGTACGACGGAACGCTGGTTTTACTTACCTCACAGGTAAGACTCTCTCTCGCGCGATAGAGCGAGAAAGGACGTCGTACAGCGTAGCTTCGCGACAAAGATGGGAAACGCTGGTCGTGAACGACCGAGCGAGAAAGATAGACGCGTTGGAAGGAAAATAGAGGAGCGCCAGGTCGGTCAGATCGGGAGAGAGAGAGAGGTGGAAAGCGTGGAAGGTAAGCGAGCGAGAAGGAGAGAGAGTCGGTTCGCGGAGACGAAGACAGAGCACGGAGAAACATACAGAGAGAACTCGCTCTCGGCACTCGCACGAGAGCGAGCGAGTCGGCTCCGTATACACCACCGCGACTCGTGACAAACGCACGTGATCGTAACAGGGCAGCTCGCGGCTATTTGCCCGGTTCCATCCCCTTTTTCGATCGCCGCGTTCTCCATCCCCCGCCACGGTACCTTCCGTTTCGCAAATATCGGCACAGATTTTCCGATATTTTTCGCGCGCTGCGTACGTTCCCCGTGGTTGTTGTCGCTCGTACAGTCGCTGACTGGAAGACACTTGCCGATCGTCGTCGATATAGTCGCGACATCGGTACGACGCAACAGGTCGATCGAGTTTCCGAGTAAATCGCGTCGGTGACGACGTTCGACGTCACCATCGTCGAACCATCGTTCGTCATCGTCGTCTTCGTCGTCTTCGTCTTTTTCTCGTGGGTTAACGTCGTTGCTGCCATTGTTGTTGTTGTTGTTCCGCGGTTGCACGCGCACGGACAATGATCCCAGTGAAAGAGGATCATTACGGAGATTGAGTGACGTTCAGTGTGCTGGACCGAGTTGATCCAAGTGGACACGACCGTTCGAGCCCGGTGATCGCGATTTCAACGATCGTCCGATGAATTCTGTGTCCTCTGCGAAGGACGCGGTTATCTAAATCGTTTTTCGAGGAGGAACCAGGAAAGAGTCTCGATGGAGCAAGAAATCGTTGGATTTTCCACGAATCGATGCGGATAGAGAAAGTTTCTCCTTGTCTTTCTCCTTTGGCTGACGAAGAAAACACGCGAGTAGACTATTCGCGCGAGGTGTGAACGAGGCTTTAGGCGAAACCAGTCACGGTCCGCGATTTCTGGCGTCGCGTCGTGGTACTTCTCCTTACCGCGGTGGCATCGTCCTGTTATCCTGGAAGGACAAGGACGCTTAGAACCTCCTAGCCGTTTAATACCGCGCAGGGAAGCGCGATCGCAGAGGAAAACGCGCGTGCTGGATGCCAGCGTGTATTCTGCATCGTCTCGTGCAGGTAAAACTCGTCGAGCGTGGCTCTCGCGCCTCTTCCCTTTTATTTTCGTACGAATTGCATGCGCCGCGCTCGGATAATTGCCGAGGAAGTTGCAAAAGCCGCATTGTGTTTTCAGTCCCTGTCGGTTGTCTCTCGTCGAGTGAGAAAATTTTCGACGTCGCGCGTAACCCTTTCTTAATCGCCAGAACACAATTAACGATGAAAAGGTACAAAAGAGAAGAGTACAATAAATAGATAATAATCTTTCCTAAAACGATGCAATCGGGAACGAATAATCGACGAGATCGTCGTTATGTTCGAAGAAGAGTTACGCGAGTTTCGTCGGCTCTTACGTGACCGCTTAAATCGTTTCTCTTACTCGGTGATTTCTCCAGGAGCGTTCGAACGATCGATATTATTGTCAACATCGAAGGTTCCCAACATTGTATCGTCGATGTATGTCGATCGCGTAGAGGATCTCTTACGGGCGATAACGTTAACAATAAGATAATGAAATAACTTTAAGAAAATATTAAAAAAAAAATATATATAAAAATAGTATTAGTCGTTTGAACGCTTCTTAACGCAAACACTTCCGTTCCGTGGCGAACTTTTTAATCGATATACGACTCTTGCGCAACGGTGTTACGAATCGGACAAAAAGCTCCAGGAAACTCGGCTACCTAAATCCACCTTGGCCAGATTACGTCACGCTTGAATTCCCTTTCTTGATCGCGGCTCGACGGGGGTGGGGAGGGGTATTTAAATCGGGGAAAGGAATCTCTCGCATATTTGCATCTTATAAGCTACTATATAGCCTATAGCCAACTATATAGCCAAACTAGTTATAACACGCTGATATTTATTAAACCACGAAAGGACGGTAAAGATAGCATCAAAGACGGTTGAAGAGGAAAAACAAAAGAGAGAGAGAGAGAGAGATTTGAAAGAAAAAGAAACTGACGATAAAACTGCGCAAAAGAAAGAGAACAAGAGGGAAAATTGAAAATCAATTTAGTTCGGTTTTTCGCATCGGTAAAGAGCACGTGGTGCTATCGAGATCCAAGAATACGCGTGTGCACGGGGCTATCGCATCGAATCCGATTTTGATAACTCGAGGCAAGGTGAACGCACTGACTTGTGACGCAGATGGAACGCGGAACCGAGGCAGGCGTTGCAGGAGACAAATGACCGTCTGCGAGGCCGCGAAACCGCCATTCGGACCAGCCTTCTCTCTCTTCAAAGCGCGCCTTTACGCGACCGATTTGTCGGACAAGGGCTTTTACCGTGTGTGCGCCCGCCTTCCTTCCTTCTTATCCGTCTCTCTCTCTCTCTCCCTCTCTGCCCCTCCCTCTCCGCTCCCTTCGCCCTTTCACCCCCTTATTTATCCTCCCTACCCCCCGGCCTCTCCACCTCTGGCAACCCTTTGATGCAAATGCTAATTCGCGATTACCGTTTTTGCTTCGTGCCAAATCGTGATTCACTCGATTTATAAATCATTCGCGACGGATTATACCGCGGGTAATGTATATCCCGCGGCGCGTATGCCTCTCTCGTGCATACACCGCGAGACTTTAAATCATAGCCTGGTGCCCCGTGCTCGACCGTGATTTCGTCCTTTGCAAGACGCGCGCCGTTCCACCTCGTGAAAAAGCCGATTCCTCAAGTACGAGGGCAACTAAGCACGAGTCTCGAGGCAGTCGTAATTCCGATTCACTCTGTCAATGAGATGTTTTTGGGCGTTGATTCGGTTGAGTGGGCACAGACGAGTGGACGACCTTAGTCGAGTGATACGGATTGAGTTTTGCGTTTGAAAGGCTTGGGTAGAATTTTAGGACAGTTGAACAGTCTTTCTCCCCTACTTATTTCTAGAGAAAGTTATAACGAAAGAATTCGGTTGTAGGGAAAGAATAGAGCATTAAATTATTCGAGGCTCGAGGTATTTATACGTTAATCCTTTTAAAGTCGGATGCTTTTGGATCGTGAAGACATTTTTTCCTTTGAATTATGAACAGTAGAAACTTGTTTGCTTGATGTTTCTATAAGATAAGAAGATATAATGCGTTAAAATTAGGACCAGTTCTACTGAAAATACATTCATCGTCGAGTTAGTAACTCGTTGCGGTACAATATCGTGGATATACGAAATTAAGCAGGAAAGAGTTAAATGAAATACAAATGCAACGATACATCGATCGTACGACCACAAATTCGATCACAAATTTCAGACACCTGGCCTGTTCTTTAACTCGGAAGAAGCATCTAACTCGTTATCTTATTTCCAAATATTTTTCACGCAATAATCTGATAATCACGCAATTATTTCTCCACGGATGAACGCAACTTTAACGCGATAGAAGCATTATGACCGTGCAAACTAAAAATAAATTTCTATGCATAGATTTTCAACATTTCGTTTCTACATTTCCAACCAAGTTGTGCAAACTGATCTTACATGTAGCAAGAGCAAATACGCGTAAAATATTATTGCACTTGTACTGATCGCATGCACTTCGACCAAGATTAACAGTCTCTTGATTTATCGTTTAATAATTGCAAGCAGAAAGCGGCTGCGATCGAGCGATATACCGGTTGATATGTTAATTCAGCGATCGTTCGAAAATTCGTTTCCGATTAAAAACCGGTGAAACTAGAGAGCGGGTTAATCGTCTGGCTTGGATTTTTTAACGAATCATATTGCCGTCACGGATGTAACATCTGTTCTAATCCACCATCTACCTGTTTACGTACTTTCTTCGTTCGTGTTTATTAAAATCTTTCGACGAGGAACTTCACGCGCGAATCGTTACGAAAATATTTGAGACTCACGAGCTGGCGTAACGAGCCACGGTTAAAGAGAAAAAGGGCGAAAGAGTGAGAAGGAAGGAAGAAGCGAAGAGACGTGAGAGCGAGAGAGAGGCAGCGCGGAAAGGTGAAGGGGAGGAAAGAGGAAGCGAGAGAGCAGGTAGAGAATCGCGAGGAGGAACGCACAGGTGAGAACGAGAGGACAAAGAGAACGAACTGGGAGGGGGTGAGGTGGTTGGGAAGGGGCTTGCGACCAAGAGGAAGGAGGGACGAGCCAGGAGGAAGTCAACGTCCGAAGATTACGGCAATGACATTCGCTTTTTCTCACTCTCCTCCTCGTGTTCCTCTCTGGACTCGCTGTCTTTTTTCCTTTCGCGATCTTTTCCTCCTTTCGAATCCACCGATCTTCTCTTCTCTCGTCGTTCACCTTTCTTTCTCCTCTTCTCTCTCTTTCTCTTTCTCTCCCTCTCTCTCTTTTCTCCCACTATCTTTCGCTGTTACAGCTGGCGAGAAACGTTTTGGAAAAGAATAAAAACGCTAATATATTCGGCTATCGACCATGGCCGAGCCAAACTTTACCGATCGATCAATAATCGAAAGATTATTCCGAGAGAAACGCGACTTGTTCTTAGTTTCGTTGATTTCACTTGCAACACGATTATCGATACCGTTCGATGAGCTTTGATCTCGTGGCGGAAGCATTCCTCCGCGTGTTCGTACGTAGCGACGATTCGTTTGTCCGCGAAAACCTAGGAGATCGGGGAAATCGAGCAAGGTAGAACGAGATTGATCGCGCATGCTCGAACTTCCAGTTTATTTATACGTCTGGCCAGAGAGACGAATAACAGAGAGAACGAATAACAGTTTCTTCTTTTGTTGATCGCGTTCGAAGTCGTGGTTTTCCCTTGGTTTCTGATTTTCGTTTCGTTTTGATTTGTCTTTTCAGCGATGGATCACGTGAAAAGCCAGGGGACCACAGACCCACTGAAAATCGGCGGAAAAGGCCGTGCTTGCGTTACCCGAAAAAAGTTTTCCCCCTAGATCGTTCGGTTGTGCAACGTGGCAAACAAAGTGAAACTCAGAGAGAAACGAACAAAATATAAAGAAGGAAGAGAAAATACACGGAGAGGAAAGAAGGAAAGGACGGAGAAAAATATATATATACATATGTAAACATAAGCGTAACACAAAGATAGAAAAAAAGTCAGGGAAAGAAAGAGAGAGAGAGAGAGAGAAGCAGAAGAGCGGAAAAGGAAAGCGAAAGCAGCGAATGATCTCTCGATCTCAACCAAAAAGGAAAGATAATGGGTTGAACCCTCGCATCGTTTTTATTTCGAAGCGGAAACCCGGGGAGAGAGAAAGAGAGAGAGAAAGAGGGAGAGAGCTAGAAGGGAAAATAACGATGTCGATGAGAACATGCCCTCGCACGAAGACGATACCGAGCGTCTTTTCAAACAATGCTGAACCCTGTCGAAGATCGCGATCCCACGGATTTTCGCAGCCCTCGGGCAACCAGATAGCTAACGAGAAAGGTCTTCTCTTCCTGTTGTGACACGGTGCCAGTGAAGTGCGGATTTTTTTCCCCGTTTGTTCGTGCAACCGCTGCCAGGTGCTTCGTAGTTGTTTGCTTTCGCGTTGACACGGGAAAAAGGATCGTTAAAAAAAGAAAAAAAAAAAAAAAGGAAAGAAAGAAAAGAAAACAAAGGAAAAGAAATTGAATCTCGCGCGATCAACAACCTTCTATGAATCCAAACACACACATTTTGTGATCCACAATTCTTCGATTTCGTTCATTTAACATTTTCATCTCGAACGAACCACGTCTTTCATTTTTCTCATATTTTCTTTCAGTCTCGCGTTTGTTCCGGTTTTAACCAGCCGCGAGTACCATCATCGATCGTCTCCTCGAGTAAAGAGTAAAGAGCAGAGAGTAGCCTGTTGCTCGGCTAGTGGCAAACAACGCGCTGGAATAGACGCAAAGAAGATACATGTACGTTGTATATAATAAATCCATATAAGTTTCTCTTGGAGCATATCAAGACGTAAAGTTGTTGAATCGGTGAAATTCGTGACGAGTCGGATTGATAAGGATCGGGAGAAAATAGAAACGTGTCACGGCGAGCGTAATAAAGCATCCGCGCGTAATCGTATCAGATTGAATAATAGGCTGCTCAAGGCTACCGAAAAGCATTGCCCCCAGCCGCCAGTGTCTGGAGAATAACGAGAATCGTATGAACGGGAGCAACGCATAATGTGTTCGAAGGCGCTTTGAAGGAGAGAGATTAACAGATAAAACGCGCTCTCTGGCCAAGCCGTGGACGTGCCAAAATTGTTCGTCAGTTGCCTGCGGACAGCTTCATTGAGAATCTGCCTGAGGAGTAACGGCCAGTGACCTCGGTTCAACCGCTCTCGAGAGCTCCGTTCGAGAGGAATGCTTTCTCGAAACCGTAGCATCGCGAAACCTGACGATCTTCTTGCGAAAACGTCGTCCTTTTCGCCCTCTTCGTCTTTTTCGTCGTCTTCTTCGTCTTTCTCGTCATCTCCGTGCCTGTCGTCGACGTTCCACCGTTGGTGAATCGGTCCGCGAGAAAACGAGATGTGCTCGACGATCGTTCGCGCGTAAAGTTTCCAGGTAACACGCTGTTTGGAGGAAAGCCGAGCGAGTGGATCGGGAATTTTATCGAAGTTGGACCGACGCTGCATTCGACGAGGATCAAGGAATTCGTAGAAACGCGGAGTGCCTCGTTTAGGTACTTTTCGCTTTTTTCGTTCTTTCTTTTTTTTCTTTTTTCTTTTTTTTCTTCTTTTTTTTTTTTTTTTTTATTGCGTGTGCTCAAGGGATTGAACGAAAAGATATCACGGGAATAAAGAGCATAGATGTGTGTCGTTTCGCGAACTGTTCGTTTCGCCGGTGATACACTAGTGAATATTCGGTGGGCACGAAGGTGACGCACGATTCGTGAACCTCCTAAAGACCGTTTCGTTGCTGTGTTTCGTTTCTTCGTCGTGCGACAAAACTTGGAGTTCTGAACGCAGGATATATGTTTATAAATCAGCAGTGACACCTCTTCGATTCGTTAAACGAGGAACATCTTCGTACGAGGATCGGTTCGATTCTCAGTTCTTCACCGATCTTAAGAACGGCGCTCTCGCGTCTAATCCTTGATCGAGAATAATATTTCATAGCGATACCGTGATACAGTGGTTACGTACTTGAGCGTACGAAGAAGGAAGAGGCAAAGAATAATTACAGAGACATATAGCAAGCATAAAGAAAAAAGGGTCTCCTATAAATCTCGACATAGAAAAGTGATGAACACCGAGCCGGACGCGAATCGAGTCGTAGCGAGTCGAGTACGCGAATGGTGACCGCAGTTGGTACCGAGGTGCGCGATCACCGACGTCATTATCACCATTACCTCTTCGTACAATGGACGTTTTCAAAATCGATCAGTCGCTGAGCGCGGGTCTGGGTAGCGCCCCGGCGCCAGACACCCTTACACCGGAAGTGTCGTTCGACGCTGGTAGTGAATTCAATCTGAGCTTCTTCGACGGACCGGAGGAGAACAGCACCCAAGGCTTCAGCGATCCCGGTTCCGTTGGTAGCGCCAGCGCATCGCCTCCACCTGGAACACCAGCCAGCATCCCTGTAAATCCTCCGAACGCCGCCCTACCGATAGTCCAAGTGCCCCCTGGCATCGTCATTAAGCAAGGTTTGTTTCATTTTCCTTTTTTTTTTTTCTTTTTCTTTTTTCCCGTCTCAATTTTCTGTTTGCTTTTCTGTCGTGTTTTATTTCCTCAGACGTTTCGTAATCTTTTAAATCCATTTCTGTTACCCCTGTCATTCGATTGGTACTAGGTTTTGCGACTTGTACTTAGCGACTCACCAAGGTATTTAAATATTCAGCATAGAAAATTTTTATCTATGTGTCGTACGTGTTGGAGAAAATATTTTGCAATTTCATTGGCATCGATGTGCGACTATTACGATTGTATCGGTAAAATTTGAAGTCAATCTAAAAATGTACGTACGAGCTACGATAGACGTATTTACTTTAAACGTATATTCAGTAAAAAATTAATATGTACCGTGTAAATAGCGATCTTGAAGATATGGTATGCGTTAGAAATGGATGAACTAAATTTTAAGGCTTATTTACTGAACAATTGCTTGTTTTATGATCTTTGTGAAATACGTAGCTATTTAGCCATCGACTATGTTGCAGTTTCCATGTACATTTTTAAATTTCAAATTTCTAAACGTAGCCGATGACCATTGAGCGTCGTCGTTACGATGTTGATAAAACTGCAAAATATTTCATAGAACACACGCGATATATTCGCGATATATATTAAAAGGTTTCTGCAAATGTTCAGATGTTTCCGTAAACAACCGACTATATTAGTCGTTTCGTTTTTTAGTACGGCGATCGCGATACAATCGGCAAGAAGGTCTGTGATTTTATGTGTTTAAATAAATCAAGAAACATTGTACGAAAGGATTTAATCGTACAAATATTTTTGACTTATTCTTTTCACGTACGATCACCTCCTAGTCAAAGTAAAAATAGAATGAATTTACGTTACGATATTGTTATCCGGTGATATTTTATGGTATGCTGTTGAAAGGAGAAGCATTGTTTAAAGTTTAAGCGATGATGTTTTGCAAGACGCGTGCCTTTGTTACGGTTTCTCGCACGGTTTAGTAACGCCGCGTGGATATGGGCGTTATGAAAGCGAACGGAGGAAAAAATTGGCGCGTCGCTCGCGTACCTGGCATTTCATTACGGGATGATGAAAGTTGTAATTGATTGATTCAATTTTACGGTCCATGATCGTACAGGTAAAAAAGCTGACCAACTTATACACCGTTGCTTGAAAGCGATTTAGACGTTACTTTTTTACACGCTATTTCAGTGTATTGTTGTTCAGCAGATGATTTATATCGCTCTATATCCATAGAAGATCGCTAATGTCCGTACCGTATTTACGTGTCCATTTCCATTGAATTTGTGACACTTGCGTTTGAAATTACTTGAAACGTCTTGAAATATTTGTCCACCGGAGAAATATTTTACTTGGTTTGTCTCGATCGTGATCTCTCAATCTTAAACGAGGATCTGGAGAATATTTAAGAACACGCGAGGGAAGTTGGTTTTATCTATCTTGAATTCCTACTCATTGTCGATAATATGTAAGTCTCACAGACTAAACACTTGTCTCATTGATGATTAAAGTTGGATCCAAAGTCTTGTAATTTAAACATTTGTACCAGAAGCAAAGAAAACACGTTAGGATAGAAGCGTTCGTTCGAAACTCTCCTAAACGAAGAAGCCTCGAAACCAACATTGATATCTCTTGGCCCTCACGAAACTTTCAATTGTTTTAATAATGCCGTTGCTTGTTTTACAATTCTGATTCGCTATGTTTATCTGTCGCTTCCATCGTTCCTTCTTCTTAGATGGTTCTCTAAAGGTTACGATACAAATTGGAAAGGTCGCCGAGTGGTTTGCAATATTCGCGATTCGTTTCGAAGCGAGCACAATGCTATCAGGCTACAATATAAATCCACGAAGCTCTGGTTGGCTACCACCGTCCTACCGATTTCTCTTTCAATTGAGTTTTCTTCGAGCGTTCCCATTGTCTGAAGGAAATATCGGATCGAAAACTGGTTTCGTACGATGCTCCTTGTGAATCCCGCCCAACCCCTGTCTCTCCTTTTCTCTTTCTCTCTTCCTTTCTCTCTTTACCGCTCTCTATTTGCAAAGAGAACGGGGGCTGACATTTCACTCGCGAATCAACAGTGCACGGTAGAGAGATACACGTTTTCTTCTTACAATTAGGGTCCCGTGTAATGCAGATTCGTTGCCCTTTTGCCGTGAACATCTTCGCTTGGGAAAATGCGAAAATCGTACCCGTCAGCGTCGTCGTGGCGAAAGGGGCAGAAGAGAAAGCTGGACCGATTGTTTGATCGTATCTAACATTTTTTAGGAAAAAGTTTATTAGAGTCAGAGAAAGACGTTGTTGTTTTCTTAGAATTATTTTATTTTAGACATAATCGTAAATATCGAACGAGGTGGATAACATTTGGGAATATTTGTACTTCGAAACAAACGTATCTCGTTGGTTTGGTAGAAGATCGTCGATTTTAAAGTGTCTGTAAAAATTGGCTTTAAAAATTGGCTTTATAACCGAGCTAAACATTTACTAGGACAAAAAAAAGCGTTGTAATTACCTAATAAACTTATATTTGGAACGAATAGATTGAAAGCGGAGAGAACTTGTTACGAAAGCGATATAAAATATTCCGAGGAAATAATACGTTTGTCTGGTCGTTTGCAACCGATTCAAATTTCTTGCGCGTCATCCGAGATACAACCGACCGAAGACAAGCTGCGTAAAGTTTCAAACAACCTGAGACGTGACACTTTGAAGGAATAATACGAGTTACATGCATCTACCTTTATGTGACAATCAAAAGTTGAGACATCGCGACAACAAGATCAGCATTAGAATAATTTAGGGATATGCATTATCGGATGAAACTTTATATACGTTCAAATGTTAATTACACTAATGTTTAGCTAATACAGGACCGTGGTTTGATTTTTATAATGCGATCAATTTTTAGATATATTTCTCGTGCACCGTAAATACTCTAATTATCCAATCCCATTGTGTTTATGCAAGTGAAAATTTTTATAAACACAGCTAGAGAAACGAAATCCAAGCGTAGTTTCCAATATTAACGAGATTAAAATACTTTAGATGTTATACGTACGTCTGTATGTTATACGTATCCTTCATAAATCCATAGAAATCCGCAGTCCAACGATAATGTTATAAACTTTACTATTCGCGTCTTAAAATATCGAAAACTACTATCAGAAGCTATTAAAATTCTCAAGAGAAGAGATACTATATCCAGTGTCTAATACGATCAGACCGTGATTCTTTCAACATCACTAGGTAACTACCTTTTCGTTAACCATGAGAAGCGTCGAGAGATGTCGAAGACCACGGTGGAAGTCGCCGTTTAAATTATACATTCGTCTAAAAGGACCGTGGCGTCGATTTGATACGATGGTTCCCAAAAATCCAACTTTGAATTTCAATCTCGATGCGGTCAAGGTCTGTCACGGCTGATTCTATTCGGAACAATTCCCTGAAGAGAGACGCGTTAGTACGCGACGAATCATCGCGAAGAATTTTCTTTTTCCTCGAAGCTTCTACGTTCGTGTCATTCGCTGTCGATAACTTTCTTGATGCTCGAGGAACAGACTTTTGAATATTTCTCGACCTGTCATCCCGCTAGGGTCCAAGGGAATTCTCGTGAAAGCACGATGACGCAGTTTACCTTTGCGCACGTCCATCCGCATAATTCGCCCGCTCCGCTGTCGTTCACGCACTTTTTTCTCGTTCAAACTTTGCAAGAAGGTTCACCAGGCACTTTAAAAACAACGAACTTTCGTTGAGGATCGAGAGTTCGCTTAATCATCCCGCGGTACTCTTTTTAAATCGTTGCAAACTGCTCGCGAGAACGAAAGCAGCATCTTGGGTTTTGTTAAAAGTCAAACGAAGCTTGGCACCCGAGGGTTTGGTGGTGTTCGAAGGGAAGTGGAATAGAACGGATGATATTAATGTTCGTCTGTTTGATAGATCTCTTTTCCTGCCTGTTTATTTGATGGAGTGATTGAGTTTTATTGACTGATGGTGAATTATGAGGCAGAAAAGTTTTCTTCGCTCTGTGTACGATATTTTGCGTGGATATCTATCGATCATTGTATTGCGAGATAATTGTAGAATCGATGTAAGGAAAGTGGGAATGGAGCGACGTAAATTTTGACGCATAAGAAATTGTTATCTATCGTCGTAAATTAAATTACTCTGTGAATAGTTGTACGTTTATAACATAAAGATGCAAAACTGCACGTTATACGGGTAATATGCAAAGATATATAAAATATCAAGAGTATGCTACCCTTCGTGAATAAAACAAATCTTTTTGTCTTGTTTCGAAACAAACGTTGTTTTACTTATGTTCCTAACAATATTTGCACAAACATCCTCGATATACTAACAATTTCGTGCATCTATCCGAAGATCCACTACCATCCGGTTGTTTCTCTTAAATAAATTGTGTTTATAAGAAATAACTTGTAGCAAGTCATATCGATTTAAGGTTGCTAAATAAATTTTTATGGATAAATCATTCCCGCTAAAATAGAAAGAAAAGTAACTTTCTTTCCTGGAAGAAACATAAGAATACAAGGTTATATAAGAAACGTAGATGGAACAAGAGATTAGAAGATTAACCTATCATAGAGCGGAAAACTATTACTTACACCTAGCTTCGATATATGTATCTTTTCCATTTTTATGTCATTGCGCAATGCTTGCATCATGGCGTTTTAAAAAATTCGTTTCACTAGGACTCGATTTCTCTACGACAGCGATAATCGATTCGAAATCGACATGTATTCACGACGATCTGACGAATGGAGAGGCGATGCTCGGACCGTCGATGACCGTTCGCAGTCATTGGCGTCCTGTTCGTGTCACGTAAATCGTCTTCCTGGAACGAAGGCCACGAGAAAGTTCGTGCCGCTGGTTCAGTGCCACGGTCACGCTACGTGCGTGGCATCGACACCGACGAAAGTAAACTAAATCCAAAGGATTACGCAACACCGTTTTAACAGTCTCTCGATGTGCTTCTTTGACCGCCTTCTTTCTCATTCCATCTTTTCATTCCTCTTCCTTTTTTCATGTTTTTGTCATTTATTTTTAACTGCTTACTAAATTCTCGTGGACTCGATATAACCTCCTTGCTAAGCCCAAAGATCTCACGACGGGGACATTTGCGTGTAAATTACTGTTACACGTAGATATACGACATTTCTTGGAAATTTAAGTCAGTTGATGATAATTAGTGTGAGTCGAGTTTATGTTAATTAATTGAGAGTAAGGAATTGTACATATGTAGATACGTGAGATTAAATTTGGAAATTCTGCGACAAGGGAATATTTGTGTTAAAAATGTCAAAAAATGTAAATATTAAGGAGACGTTCTTCTCTGTTCAAAATATGTGTCGATGAATTTAATTTATTTCGACGAGAGAAAGCAATCTTTGATCGAAATGATACACTCTTAAATCCATATATTATAATAATATAACAGTTCCAAGCTTACATAATTACAACACGTTTTAGACAAATGATTATTCTTGAAAAACGTTCTAGCATCTAAAACATCTCTTGGAAGGCAGAGTTTAAAAGTTGTCAGGTGTCTGAAAAAAATTGCAATTTTTATTTCACGCGCTTGATCGTGCAAAACGTCGAACTCTCATACAAATGGCCGACTACTCAGAAGGATCTCTTCAACGTGGTCATTGGTTTTGAATAATTGCCGGCTACTTCCGAGTGTAATATAAGCACGACAGAGTCGTGTGTCGAGTTAACGTGCTTTATTAATATTCATGCAACCAGATACTCGTTTCTTGTCTTCGTATGGCGTTCACCTTTTCGATACGTTTCCGGATTTTTTACACGCCCGTATACTCGTCGTTTATCCTTTGATATAATCCAGTTTTCCTATAGAAAAAGTGACAGAATCTCGTTAAAATTTATGGTTGTCATAAGAATTCGAAACGATCGCACACATGTTGTTTCGTGGCGAACCGTGTTTTTCTAAAGCTATATTTTGCTTGTCAAGAAGGAAGAGGGCGACGAAAGCTGATTCGCGTACTCGCTTTTAATCGAGTCAGTCTGCAACTACCACTATGCTAGTTTCTGTGTCTAAAAATAATTTCCGCGGGACTAATTTGTTCGTCTCGTACGAATTGAACTTTCTATCCGCATTCGACAGGTTATCGCATCATTTCCTTGCCCTGAAGCCTTGTAGCTACCAGTTTTTGACACTTACGTAGTTTCACGCGTTTACATAACTTTGTGATTTTTATCCATTCGTTGCTACTGGCCAATTGGTACATGGGCTCCATTGGGCTCCATGGTTAGTTAACATCAGTGACAATTATATAAAATATGCTTTTACTTATTCACATTAAAGGAATAAACTTTGGGCTTTGAGAATTGTACTTGTAATCACCGTTTCAATTTTTAACTTGTTTAATATATGAGACATGTTATAAGTTATAACTAACTATAATATGTTTTTAGCTTCTTATATTATTTATGTGCTATATGAATTTTCTATATTTATTGACTTATTACGATATCGTATTAAATTTATCGCATACAGTTATATATTACGCTGTAACATCAAGTATTTACAATTACAGATAGTTACGAATAGTTTAGTTTGTAAATTTTCTGACTAAACGAAGGAAAATAACATCATAATTACGAAAACTTCATAATTACCCAAAGAAAAAAGGAAAACGAAGAAACGAATCAAAGTTGTTTCCGCAAAAGTTAGAAATAGCTTAACCTGATTGGCGCCAGTCACGTAAGGGGCGCCAAATGCGCGGTGTATACCACGATTAGGTACGTACCTGGCGCAGATACGCGGAGAGGAGCCGGGGTAGAACGCGCGGATATTAACGCGAGGAAATATTCTGTGCACCGGCAAAAAGTGACGCGGTATTCCATTATCCTCGTCGGCACGATGCAAAACCGGTCGAAATGATTGGATTTTTATCTTCCATCTTGCTCGTTGCCCCGTTCCCTGTCTCTGTTCGTAGCGCGTATCGCGCGCAAGTTACCGCGTTTCTTCGTTTCTTTCTGGCGTGTTACGAGTAACGAGGAACGCCGCGCCGCCGCGACCGAGTGAGAGAGACAAGGACGAAAGACGCGCGCGCACACGAGCGCGAATCGCGCGTGGAGACGCATGTGCGTACGCGAATGTGTGCGCTGTTACCGTGTGACTCATCCAGGTACATTGCACCCGGTACGTGTCCGGTACAAGCTCGAGTCGGTACGCTCAACGAGCGTCCGCGTCCAATATTTTCCGATTTTTCGATCGACTCAATGTCATTTTGATTTGTCCCGCCCGATGATTCGATATGTCAAAGTGAAGCGTGCTTTAAAAGTGAATTTATCTTGGGCTTTGGGAATTGCACAGGCGAAGAACAGGCGGTGCGGCTGTTGAGAAAACTGAGAAGTATAACTTATCAAAAGTACCTATAAGAGCTCGTCGGATACGCGAATTTAATTGTTTTATGCCAGTTGGCTGGTGATTAACGACGATTACTAATCATCGACCAGACGAGGGAAATGCTCTCGAGGCGGTTCGTACTTACGAGGTTACGATTGTAGCCGATGTCTCGCGAGCAGCACGCAGTTTGACCACGTACGGATATAAAGCGTGTAACGTGTCGTTACGTTAGCACGAAACCGATACTCGCCGACGGACATTCGTTAGAAGAGCGTTTAACCCAATCGCTTCCTACCGGCCTTGCCATTTCCTTCGAACATGTGCGTGCGACCAGAGAAAACGAAAACATCGAGAGTGGTGTGGTCTTGACTCGGAACGGTGCGCTGGGAATCGCGTGTGAATTATTAAAAGTCGCCGAGACGTGTGGTAAATACATACTTCTCGATCCGTCTTTCTCCGCCCTTCCTTCGACTTTTCAGAGCTCCTTGACAGTGTCTTGTTCGTACCATCGGTTAGTCTCTTTCGCTCGTTCCCTTTCGTCTTCCGTGCTGTGCGTCTCCGTTTTTGTCTCTCTCCATCGTGCCAATGCCAGTTCGCGTCTCCCTCTCCGTTTCTCCTTCTCTTTTCGACGTTCTCGCGCGAATCCCCGTCGTTCTCCGTTGCACCTCAAGAGCAATGAACTCTCGGTAGGGTATATCATCAGTGAAGTGATGCTACCAGTGCGCGTGTGCGCGAATGTATGCGTGCGCGCGCACGCGAGACCGTGCGTGTGTAGCAGCACACAACACGGTCGAGTCGCGCGTTTCTATCGCACCTTTTCTCTTCCTTTCTTTTTCCCTGCATATACATACGCGTCGAATAAAATGAAATCACGGCGTATAGGATACGCGGTGCACCGAAACATTGGTGCACGCGCAGCTACGACCAGAGACAGCCACGTGTAGAATGCATACATCGACCCTAACCGCGATACATCTCCAATCCCCTGCTTTCTTCCTTTCTCTCTTTCTCTCTCTCTCTCTTTCTCGTCCCTCTCTTTCCCTTTGCATTATAAAACGATTGACCTTCCGGATACGTTTTAACGAGGTATCACGCGCGGTGATAATGGCCGGACAGAGAGTTTCGCGGCTCGTAATTGAAAAAGAAATTTTATTCCTTGCTTCGGTATTATGCCGCACGGCAATCTAGTCGCTCGCGACTCGCTCTCAAGTCGTCAGCCAGGAAACTAACAATCCATTTGCTATTCGGTGCTTTGTCTAGCGCTGCGTGCAGCACACTCTTCTTCGCAATACGTTAAGGAAACTCTGGTGTATTGCTATTCGAGTAAATCAATTTAGTTAAATAGAGTATTGCGGTTTGGCATTGAGGTAAGGAAAAATTGTGTTACGTAAACTTAAAGTAATTGGTTTCTCAACTAAACAGGAGAGAAAATGTTGCATAATTTCAAGGGTCATTAAAGATTTATTTGATACTTGTTTTTAGTTGTTCTTTTTTTAATTCGGCCGATAATTAAATGATATGTTAATCGGTAGTTTGTAGCGGAGTAGCTAGGGATAAGATTTTTTGCGGGGTAGAAGACTTAGCTAATGGCAATGCTAATGACGGTAGAGGTAGAAGAGACCTTTTTAGAAGGAGAAAGAGAGTCGTGTTAGCGTTGGCAGTGCAACGCCATTGAACTGCCTACTATGTAGGTATACAGTATACAGTACCAAGTGGTCATGCAACGGTAAAATTAAGGGAAATTGATTAAGATCGGCTGTTCCGTGTGTATCTGATCGAACTTGTACACCCTGACTTCCTGGTGCAGGAGCAGTGCCTCGTGATTAATGCGAATTCTTTGATGCTAAAAACGTACGAGTACATGTAACAAAGTTACATTTTTTTACAAATTTTCGATTTATTTATTTACTTTTGAAAAAGAAAAATTCAATACGATTATCTTCTTTGATAAAATACTTTACTGCTAAAATATTTTCACCATCGAATATCAAAGTTTCACTCTTAAAATACATTTTTGCTGATATAATTTTCAAATTTTATTATAATTCTCAAATCGCTAACCAATACGATATTCTTTACTCGAATTGTCTTTGCGTATACAAAAATTCGCGTCATTTACCGACACCCAAAGACCTAATATTTAAACGCGCCTATTTGTGTAGACTCTAGACTGCAGACTGTAGACTGTAGACCGTGGAGTGTGGAGTGTAGAGTGTAGAGTGCAGAGTGTAGAGTGTAGACTATAGACTGTTACATTCCCTCATGAGTATGGCGATTCTTCCCGCAATGGGGTCGTTATTCACGAGATAAAAGGCACGGTAAAATGGTGGTTACCGCGAAGCGATTTCGTTGCATCAACGAAACTCGTTCGGCGCACAAATAAGCGCGCCGTAATCGCACGTGCATTTCAGGCACTGTGTACGTTACATCACACATATTACGTGTCGTGTACCGTCACACGTATGCATACGCGTTCCTTGACGCGTTAAACGCACACGAAGAGTGATTATTTCCTTTCTTGCTGACCCGCTGTAGTCCTCCCTGTTGTACACTTGTTTTTTTGCACGTACTTGCACACCCTGTCTCGTACACACATGCGTATAACACGTACACAGGTGTGCACGTACGTATTTGAGTAAACTTGGAGTACACATTTCCCTGTACGCGTATCGAGCTACAGTATATGTACATCGAACGAATATACGAGAAATGAGAAAGATAAATGTACGTGCATAGGTCCACCATGAGCGAATGCTAATAATATTCACTTCCTGTAACTCAGTTATATTAAATCACTGCAACCGCCTCTCCTGCTTTTCTGCGTTATTACCGTTTTCCTCCATGCATTACCATTACCTCCTACTGGCAATGCGCGTGCACATGCGCACGCGCACCAACACCAGCGGCCGTGTACGCGTTCAGCCACTCCGATGAAAAGGTAAAAGAAACCACGTTTCCTCTACGCATCCTTTTCTTCCTTGGCTGGCAGTCGCACGCTACCACCGGCCGTGCTTTTCGTTGTTCGGTCTATCGTCGATCAACCAGTGTTCTCTTAGCAAACTTTATTACCACAGCGTTTCGCTCTACATATTTTCCATTCGGAATGTTCTACATAAATAAGCGGCCGAGGAAAATAATGCTTGTTATTTTCGTGCGCGGAGAAAGCTCGTTAGAGACTCACATAACTTCGTCAAATCTACGCGGCAATATGTACTTATTTTCTCGTTTGGAGAAAAGAACTCGTTTGTATTACGAATAATTTTCGCACTTATGCAAATTCCATACCCAAGCAGCGTGTAAGTACCGCTGCACGTGCGTTTATCGGTAGACCCGAAGCGAAGATCAAAGAAAAGTAACTACAGCGAGAGTAGATCGATCTGGAAACACGTATCTTTTGCCCGAAACGAGCGAACGGAATCAGATTTTTTTCATCTTTATCACGCCCACTCTATTAGCGTTTCCGGACGATCCGGTTTCGCATACCGGTCTATTAGCGACGCTCAACTTTATTCGTCGCTTCTGTTTGAATTCGATAACGTCCGGGCCCTTATTCTTTCGCCGTCAATCTCGCCCCTCTTTTCCGCGTACGTGAACTCCTTGCACAGCCGTCGCACTGGTGTGTGCACGTACACGTATCTAGCGGTAAGGTAAGGACGCAGACCTTGACCATGAATACGAGTTGGTGGATTGCATAACTATAGTTATGTGCGGTGGTACGGCGCGCGGTGGCTCTCCCTGCGACAGTAAAACGTGTCCGTGTACGCACACTACGGTCTGCATGCTGCATGAGTGCGTGTGCGTAACGCGCATGTGCGCGCGCACACGTGGGTCGATCAGTGGCGAACGTCATCTGTGTATACACGCGAAACGACTTGACTTTTCCATCTAAAGATTCGAACAGAAGACAATTTACCGTCAGACTTTTAGGTATAACAATAATATCAATATGCGCGTTAAAGTCGTTGACGGAGTCGTTGATGATTTGATTTTTCGTAAAGATTTAAATGATCTCACAAAAATTCGAAGGTTTAAATGGCTTCTTACTTATGTAATACCACCAATAACTGGCGATTAGATCGACGTATAATTAAATCCAGCGATATGTCATTTAATCTTCCTCGGTGTTGTAGAAGGTATCGATGATGAAAAATCACGTACAGTATCGTGCTATTCTCGTTGTTTCTTTATCACGTTTATGTTTCTTTAAACATTTTTTCTTTTTTAGAATATTTCGCTGATAAGAAGCGTGTATTACGTATTATTGTTATTAATTGTATTTAGTATTGAAACCAAATATTTAGAAACTAGATACATATTTAACATCTTTTAGAATATTATATCCATTTCGAGGAGATCGATAGGATTAAGTAAGTTATTAAGTATTATTTTATCAAATATATAATACGTTACCTCCATCATCCTCGATCGAATCTTATTAATCCTATCCTCCTATCCTCGATCTCAGTTACTCAACGTTTCTATTTTTCCTGTGTTTTATTTTCATCTGGTGTTTGCACATAAGACGAGAAATGTGTATGTGTCGGCTGCGATACCACATACTGTCATCGAGTGCACTGCACTCATCGGCGTGTCACGTACTCGCGTGTTCGCACGTGAGCGTGCACAAATGCGCGCGCTAACACACAGTAGCGAATCTGCGCACGCACGCACGCACGCGCGCTTGCGCATATGCGTACGTATACACACGTGCGTTCAGCGACGCGTTGAAACGGGCGGCATTGCGTACGCAGACGTAAAGGCTGCGACCTTGCCTTTAAGCTTCAAACAGCTGTTCGAGGCGTTGTTTTGAGCCTTCGTGAAATGGAACGCGAATGAACGCCGAGGGGTTGCGAGGCGTCGGCGGTGAGGGCGTCGTAACCTGTGGCCTCGAGATCGCGTTTGCACTAGTGTTAAGTCTTCGGGTCGATGTATTTTCATTGCAAATTCACTCGCGCTTTTACGCGCGATACGATCACTGGGTCGCATCGATTTCTTTCGAACCGATGATTCTTGGAAAATTACGCCTAAGCGTTGTTCGCCGAAGTCTGATTCGAAATGAGTTTAATTGATCCAACGTTTTACCTTATGGTCGTCAAGGTTGCTTCGCGAAGAGAATCGTTTCTGATCTTTAATTCAAATCATTTCTGTTATATGAATGTCGTCAGAAATAGCGTAAAATTTTCAAAACATATAATGCTGTATCTGATTAAAAGTATTATGGGATTATATTTCCTACCATTCGTAAGAGTTCTATCTTTTAACGATTATATTTTTTAACGTACGTATAACTGAAATAGCGTAATATGTGAAAAATATTAAATTACCATACGTAATTATCGTCAAGCAATTTTCAATTTTACAGATTAAATGTAATATCGTAACCAAACTTTATCTCGTATGTAACTCGCGTTTGTCACGTTCGGCTCGCAGTTCAATGACCGCGTAACGTTGTAAGATAAGAACTTAGTTTCTTATTACCCGTACGGCACTCACTGTTTATGTCATAAAGGGTAAAAATTATAAGGAATATTGAATTTTTCTTTCGAGGTAATTTTTATAAAGTTGCTCAGTTATATCGTTATTATGCGTTACATATCCATCCGATGTTAGCAGGCTGCGGAGCGTAAAATTAAGAACTTCTATTCGTACAAATTAGCCATAAATCGACTGCTATCGTGTCGCCTTTATCAGTTAATTCTCACGTTTGGTTCCCCGAAAAAATCGAAGGGCCGAGTCCTCACTCGGACCCTACCATCAGACGTGAGTTATCGGTTGCACCACCCACTGGTCCTGATTTTCCACCCACTTGAACGCACTTCGTACCTGCCTCCGCATAAATTCTCTCTCTTTCTCTCTCTTCCTCTTTCCGATTGTTATCTGCAGGATGTTACGAGCTAAAGTTGTGCACGTCGAACATCTCAGACGAAAGAGAAAGTCCGCTTGAATTAAGTCGTCTCAGTTAAAGAAGATTTACTGGTAATTACTTTTCACTTAACGCTTGATGCTCGATTAATATTAATTTCTTGTCTCTTACCGTGTTAACGCTTCGATATGTGTTAATCATGTTGTATCACGAAGTCTTTCCAACAGAAAGATTACGTTTGTAAATTCATTATGTCTTCTAAGTGATAATTAATTTTATATCGTGAAAGTATAGTCTTTTAGATTCGACAGTTTGATAGCCGATGATTATTCTTGATACGTAGTTTGATAACCTTTAGATGAGATTCGGTTGATAACTATGTGTCTTGCTGTCGCGTGTAATTTGACATTTTCTAAATTGGTTAAATATCACTAAATAACGTTGCCCGTAATGTAAAAAAGATAATTAGGAGATGATGTATGTAGCTGCGATTACGCAATGTCATAAATTATCTTTGACAGGGAAAATTTAAAAGATAGAAATATAGGGAAGTTCCGACAAGATTTTAGCGATGAAGATACACATGACAGCTATTACAAAGTTCAAAGTGTCTTAATGACATACTCATTAATTTTCTCAATTCAGCTTCAACTCTAATATTTTTTTAAATAAATAACATGAGAATATGAGAAGAACACGATACGATCATTAACGATGATCATTCAGTATCGAATGACAAAAATAGTTTCCGCGTAAATTTCCTCGACACTTGAAAATAGCCATGCTGTTATATAATGCACGCTATCGTCGAGGCTGGCTGATTTTCCACCTGCACGCAGCTAGTTCGAGTCGACGCACATAAATTTGCCCCACCTTCTCTTACGATGATTATCAACGGGAAGTTATTCGACGCAGTTTCACCTACGAGCACGCGTGATTCTCTATCGAGAAGAGGACGACAAAGAAAATGAAGAAGAAGAAGAAGAAGAGGAAAGAGGAACAACAGTTCACGCGTACTCGTGATTTTCGTGCGTCGTAGTCGGTCGGCCGGTCGATCGTAAACGATCATCGGTCAGACGATGAATTCGACGCGAATCGACAGCTTTTGATCGGTCGATTCGTCGATGGATCAAGATAAATCGTATGGGGAGGGATGGGTAGGGGGAAAAGGTGGACTGTTCGCGACGATGGCCGCAGAGTCGATGGTTGTTGCGCCGAAGGAGAAGGGAAGGCTCATCAAAGAGGCATTGAACTCAGGATTCCGTGCGAGGACCACCGTGGAATAAGAAGCCAGCGACTTGCGCGATTCGTTCATTCGAGGGACGTGCGAATCACCGGTTTTCGCGCGCACCGCGTTCACCTCGTCTACTTTGACGGTCGAAGACCTCCGGTTTCGCAGGATGCCGAGCCAAGGCGGACATCTCTTCCGCTTCTTCGCGATTGACGGACGTTGATGTATCAAAGAGTTCAACGGACGCTCGAGAAACGCGAATCTCGTCGCGGATCCTCTTTTTCTCACTCTAATTCTAACAGCAGATCGTTCCTTTTTCTTTTTTACCATCGTTTCCTTTACCCGATCTTCCTTTTCTACCTCTAAACCTAAATCGCCGATCTCTTATTCTCCTCTCTCGTTCTTTCGTTCTTACGATTCTCTTTCTTCTCTTTTCTTGTCCATCGAAACATCGAACGTTCTCTTTGCTATTTAGTTTCTTCGCTTGACTCGATCCTTAGTTAAACCTGTTTCCGATTTCGATGAGAAACTCCGTTTTGTGACATCGTTCCTGACAGTCACGAGGATGGTGTCCTTGTAACGGAAAACAGAGAGCCATCAGATAGCGAGCGATGTCCATGAATTGGATTTTTCTGACCGTTATCTGGTACACCGGGGAAATTGCACGGAGCAGGAAGAAACTTTAGCGAACGGTTCGGTTCCAGTTGGAATAAATAGAAGCGTTTTGAACCATGGCGTTATCGATGCTGGGTTATGGGCCGTTTGGAATACAAAGGAGAAGGCGTGCTTGTTCAAATTATTGTACACAATGGCCGAAGGACCAAACAGGCGAATCACGTAGTTCTCGGATCAGGTATTCTTGATACGCCATGCTTCGCTGCAACTTAAGGTTTACGGTTAATTTCGTGCATTGGCGTTAACGCGGTCTTGATCATCTTCCAACTTCTAACTGCTTTGGATTTCGATTTACTGCTTAATTAGCTGATTATAGATTATAGAAGAATCAGCATTGAATGCTTGCAAAAAGAAAGAAAGAAGGAGACGAGACAGTATTGTTCCAATGGAATCAAGACATTATAAATTTTCTTCTGCCTTTTCTACCCTCGAATCATTCTCATTTCGCTTCTGGATGATTTTATCCTTGCAACTGTCTATACGCCGGTACCCAAATCTCTTTTATTTGTCAATCCCAGCGAACTTAATTAAATTACTTTTAACAATCGATAATTGAACATTCAAATGAATTAATTTCATGTAGAAATAACAACAACATAAAACTATCCATCAGGCAACTTTCATAAGATCAAATTTTTGGAAGACACACGAAATTCACGTAACGTAGTATTAACGTATCCATCATCGTATTACTATACAGGCATATTATCAGCCGTAATTTTGCCAGTGACGTTGATAAAAATTCCACGACAATCAATAAGATCATGTAAGCATATGCATTATGCAACAGTACTTTCGACACGTTCCCGAAACACATGACTCATTTTCCTGGCCATTAATCATTTTCCGTGACGAACGCTTAAGTATTAAATACGACCAGGCACCGCTCGCGGAACGATCGAACGCGTCGTATGCAGAAAACGATAAACGTTGGGATACGCGGCATGCTCGCGTCGAGGAGAGCTACAAAACGGTCGATCATGCACCTGTCGTGACGCTGGTCACTGGCCAATGCACTTGATGCATTATTATCGAACCGAACAGACCTTCGTCCTCTTTGTCCGGCTCTTCTTCTTCTTTTCTTTTTCTTCTACATCTTGCTCACTTTATCTTGCTCCTTGTGATCGCACGATCGATCGTTACTAAATACTTGTACCACACCATCGTTTATGGTTATTACCTGCATATACAAACGCTTAGAGCGAATGAGTGCTTATAGAAAATGATCGAAGTCCTTAAGAACTATCGTCCTGTTTAAAATCTTGGATCAAAGTCTTACGTACAAATAAAATCTTAGGTTGCTATCCCGTACAACTTGAAAAACTTTGATCGATCGATCACCTTCTTGGCAATTTGAATCGATTCTAACGCCTTACGTAAATCTTGATACTTACGCGTATATCCTTCCTATAGTCTGATAAGCACTGTCCTTATCTACTGAAACGAGCAACGTATTGCCGATCAACGCGACGTTTCGTGCGTAGGATAACGAGGGTTTGTTGCTCTGATTGGAAGAACGAATTTAGAGAAAGGAAGTCGCGCCGGAAAGGTGTGCAGGAGGAAAAGTTATCCGGAGAAAAAGTTTCGGACCGGTTCGTCTGGTTGTCAGGGATAACCGATCGCGACCACGTTAACAATGATTCGGTACAGGGCGTTTAAACGCGTGCGGTTGTCTATTTCCATCGGTGAAACGATTTCGCGTGCCACGACTTGCAAAATAAGCATCGATGACTTATCGTAAAGGCAGAGATGTTTCAGATACGTCGTGCTTTCTTCGTTTCTCTTTTCGAATACTTTCCTTTCGTTTTGAAAATAATCGTACGATCGTGTATTATCGAGGGACAAAGTGTTAGGTACTTCATCCGGTTGACTTTGAGACAGATACGCAGAACTCGCGGGCGGATTAATTATTCAGAGTCTGTCCAACTAGTTAGATGATTACGACACGTTAGCAGATTATATAACAGCTTTAAACAACATGGGTATAACATCTCGACGTAGCACCCTCGATAACTTCCTTAGCAGTTTAAACGTTTGCAAAGATATGTAAACGTCGATTCGAGTAATTTAACACAGATTCAATTTGAAAGACTATGAAAGTTAATGCTTAAAAATAGCAGAGAAGCTTTGGAATACAGAGTAAGTAAAAACTCGTTTGAAGAATGTTGTAGAATATAATTAACGATCGTACAACGCTTTGTTTATAAATTATGTGGTTTGTAGCCACGATGTTACGTGCACGTAGAAATAAATGTTTGGAAATTATACGTAAATGAACGAGAAGCGTAAATAAATAAATTGGAAACGTACGTAATCTGAATAAATAAACCGCAAAGATAAATGAAAAAGAAAGGCGCATGAAAATAATTTAATCGAAGATACGGGCAGAGAAACCAAAGACTAAAATAAAAGAGAGAATTTCTATGCTTTCCTCTAGCTTTGTATATTTTACAGCGTTCTATCACGTAGCCTTTCTTAATTATTTATTTAATTCTTGCCTGTCGCCTTTGAATTGCTTTCAGTTTCCGTTTTATCACCGTACATCGTCTGTACACCAATGCTATTTTTCTTTTACACTTTTACATTTACATTATGGCACTTATCTCCCCTATAACGTAGTTACTATCTCGTATGTTTTTCATTAGATAGAATTCGTTTGAATAAATTAAATTCCTTTTGATACGCATTCTTCGAATATTCTAATACCTTAATTATAATAAAAATCTGCATCATTCGCTGCAAGATGGATTGAAAAACAACATACTTTATGAATATACGTATCTACAATCGTATGCGTTCTTAACTCTTATCAAAATCTAAAATTCCAACGAAGTACTGAAACGTAGCTACAAACCAAAGGTATTAAACGCAACGATGGAAGACCGATTCTGTTTACATATATAAATCTCAGCGCGATTAGTATTGGCCATTTAAAAGATTATTCTATTGATTTTAATTTAAAATTTAAAAAATATAAATAAAATATATTTTTTTTATTTCGCGTTATCCTATCAGATACATAAATGAATATAATTTTTCGAAAAAGGATTTACTTTTATACCTACCTTAATCGAACTTTAGATTTTGATAATAATAAGAAATACACACATTTTTAGAGCACGTTACATTTTGCTTGATTTTGCAGTAAACGATGCGGATCCGCTAGTCGTCTCAAATAACAAATAACTCGATCGATAAATTATGATCGAAGCGTATCGTATATCGAAACTCATATTGAAATTCATCCCCAAGCAAGTTAACGATAAAGTTAAATCGGTTCCCAGCTGATTTCGAATCACGAGAATTCGCGTCTATCGCAAGAAAGGAACAACTCTCGCGGATTAGCACGTGTTCGCGGCGACAATTCGTTACGCAACTTGGTCTAAGTGAATCCGCGACTTTCACGACGCGTCGCGTTGCCGCGTGGCCATTTTCAGCGCGGCGATATCTCGTGGCGCGTCGCGGGTGATTAAGAGGTTCGGAAAAAGAAAATCCCGCGGCTCCCGTCGCGTCGTACACGTCGGGGCCGACGACTAACGACGACGATGGCTATGACAACGGACTACGACGACGTGGAACCACGACGTATGTGTGACGTTGCCACGAAGCTAGTCACCACGAGGTGCCTTAATATGGTTACGTAAGGAAAGAGACAGCCTTACCGTGGCAGCCTTTCAGCAAGGCATGCATATACGATCGCTTGGTATAAGCCATAAGCGGTTGCGCGAACACGGAAGAGCTTGCATCTCCTTTACTCCCTTTCTGTCGTGTCTTTCTTGCCCCTCATCCGTCTTCGTCTCATCGTTTCTCTTTCTTGCTTACCCAGTCTCTAATAGCCTGACTGCCTCAACCGATTTCCTCGTCCCCTCTCGGTAACCGAAACGATCTGAACGATACGTAACGTACGACCGGTAAAGGGATCCAGGAAAAGATACATTCAGAAAATCAATCCAGCCGCTCGGGGCTCGTGCTGGGGCGGACTTTTTCCACGGCGAGGTCCATGGCGCCTCGAGACACGTCGTCGTAAATAACACGCGGAAACGGAACGAACGTTGGTCGAGCGGATGGACGGCTGGCTACGACCGACAGAACCGGCCCAAGTGAATTCAAAGAAAAATGTCGTAAATAATATGAAGCCAGAGTATAGTGTACAGCGAAGGAGAGTGAGAAAGATGGTTCGACTAGCGAACGAGAGGTTCGATGGCCGTTCAGCACCTGAATATTCCAAGATCGTCCTACCGTTTCACATACCAGCTTCGATAACGCGGATCGCAGACGTACGAGCTCACCAACTAACGCAGCAGCCTTGTTTGCAACGGTTTTCAAAGTTTAAGACAGATTTTACGCGCTTCTGGAATTCTTTGAAAAAAATTCGCCACGCAGCGTGTATACACTGGCGTTTGTACGTGCAGGTTCGCTGGTCCTCAACGTGATTATTAATTTAGGTTATCAGGGAAACGACAGATTCGAAGAAGATACGAAGGAGTTTCAACGCATATTTATGTATTATATATTTCCAATCCATCCTACTTTTCCATATGCTTATAAAGAGAAGCGGGAGTGTACAACCTCACGCGAAATGCTGCGTATAAATCTGTTGTCTAGCAACGTGGGTTTGTTCATGATGGTTTTCCGGTTCGCGTAATTGGAGCCCGTTTCTTGTCAAACGGTTTCCTAAGGCCGATTAGTCAGCGGTGTTCGTAGCTACCGGCGTCTTCTCCTTCTTCCTCTTCTTCTTCTGCTATTAGCGAAGGATTTAAACCGATTCGTTGATTCTGCCTAAAGTGTCCGGATAGGCCAAGCACCAAGGGATTCCCGCGGACGTATAAGGTATCCTGGACATTAGCGGCGGTGGAAACGCGAATCCATCAAGGTATCCATCTAAGAAACGCCTGGTATCCCATTTCTGCCATTCGTTCTACGCCGTAGGAACGTACATTTCAGTAGCGTATCATCTTGTACTAATGCAGAAGCCACTTGCCGCCTTTACTCTGGGGAGAGAAGCTCACGTAACGCATTCTCTCTCCTTCGCCTTCTTTTTCCATTTAAACTCTCTTCCCTGCAACTATTTGCCCCTCTCCCTCCTCATTTCTCTTCCCGTTTCTCTCTTTTCTAATTCTATTTTCTTGCTTTCTCGTGCTTTCTCCCTTCTTCTTGCTTTCTCAAGTCTCGCATTCTCTCTGTCCTTTACCTTTTTCTCCTTCCCTTCTTTTCCCCTATACGCTATGTAACAAGGATGTGCAGGTGTGCAAAGCTTTCTATCTTTGCACAGCGTGCACACACGCTCGGTCGCGGGCACGAACGTGCGGCTCCGAGGAACTCGCGGATTCATACACGGTGTGCCAGCGTGGAATCGCACGCGATGCTCGCCCACGAGAGGCATACAGCGCCGGCCAGCCGGCTCGATCTCTCTCGATAACGGGCCGTAGCGGGGAAAACGCGGAATTAATCCTCCTAGCGTTCGCTAGATATCATCTTCCTCCTAGCGATCGTTGCACGCCCGTTCACCAATTCAAGTTTCACGGAAACAGTTTGATATTTCAGGCGCGTCGAACCGCCGAGAATCGTTTACCTTCGAGACGAATCGTCGTGGCTGTTCCACGTTTGCTCGATTGTTCTTCGATTTTACGTCCGACGCAAGCAAGCACTCCGAACTCCTTGTAATCTTGCAAAGATGTCTTCGTTGCGATTTGGTAGCGTCGATACAGGTACGAGACTTCATACGCAAAACGGTGGATCGAGGCTCGTGTTTCAAGTTAGAAGAAATTACAATTTCCACTGTAAACGTCCGTAGACATGGCATATTCGGATTTACGATCGCGAAATAACCAAAATTCCTGACAAATCTGCCGTCATATATATCTGACGCTGCTTATATATATATATATATATCTTACTCTCTTGCTCGTCGAATAACGCTAAACGGCAAGCTATTACCGTATCTATGTAGTTAAGAGGGTGGCACGCAATTGTCACACCCTATACATTCGTCGAAACGAGTGAACACGCGCGTGCGCACGATGGCGCGTGATTAGTGTCCCTCTGCGTCGTCTGCGAACTTACGCCGCGCCGTGATCCATGGCCTGTCCCAATCTATGCTGCTAAGGCAAAAGGAAGCAAAGCAAAACGCGGGCAAACACTCGGCTTAACCCAGTGAGGGGCCTCGGCTACCCAGAATAACTTGTTCCGCATTGCATTATTAGACGGTTATTTCGGAACGCGCTTTACGACATTTCCTTCGTAGAAGGACCTCGTCTCCTTTCGTCTCGTCCTTCCCCTTCGCGGATCTCTCACCAGAGAAAATGAAATTTTTCCGAATCGCTAATTCGTTCTTCCCCCTCCCCCTTTCTTCGGAACGCTTTCCTATCTTCGTGATAAACTTTATCTTCTATCCGCGCTTTTCTCAAATCAGATATTTTACCGCCTCAACCTGCTATCTTTCCTCCGAAATATCCTCCATTATTTTTTATTATCCGACATATCCTTCGTGTTCGTTGTATATGTCCCTCGTACGTCATTTCTTTTTATTACGTACGTCCCCTTGTTTCTTTACATTCTCCACGTTCACCGTCTCTCTCAAACAAATGTATCAAATAGCTGCTGCGAATAACAAGCAAACGATTCCCCCAGAGATCGCGTATCGAGTATAGGTATACTCGTTACAAAGACGCGATCGTTGCAAGTAACACCGGAAGTGCTCTCGGCTTCGAGTGGTATCGCGATACTCGCTAAACTATCCGAATTTCCGGTAGCACTCGACGGCCAGTTGGGAAGAGCTTGCTCGGTTCGAGTTGGCGAGTCGAACGTCTTCTCTTTGTTCCGGGATCCCTCGAGTTCGTCGGGTTGGATACATGGGTGTGGCTGGCGCGGATCTATGGGAAATGGCAGAGGTTAGAAACCGTGTACAGAGAGCTTCGACCAGCTTATACGCGCACGTATGCACGGATCTGATACACGCGCCGGTTGCTGGTATAGAGCATTACGAGGCATCCACGGTGCTCACGGCGGGCAAAGGCCAATTCGAGTACAGGCACGACGAGACCGCGAGTCCTCTTCTCCTCGTCTCTTTTGGAGCATCGAGCTCAGACTGATGAGAAAGTACAGCTTTCCCATAGACGGCGTACTTCGAGAGTGCGCTGCGATAAAATTTCCGATTTGATGAACGATTAACCCTTAATTGGTACCATTGGGTCGTAAACGATCGCAAAGGTTTGCTTTAAGTCAGTGGTAGATGTTTATGTAAGCTGACATTTTTACGAATACGATCGAACGAGAGATTTGTTTCACTCGGTGAATATCGTAACGACCGCTACGCTTTTCACATTTATATATTCTATCGTTTATCGCGTACTTTCTGTACATTTTCGTATCTCTAAATTTTTCCGACCAGTCAACAGAAACGCTGTTACACCGAGGCTCGAATTCGACAATGCCAAGCTTTCTATTAAATTTTCTCCTACTATCAATTATCGAAACGTAGAAGCGTTTGGAGAAGGTTAAACGCGTCTTCTATTCCATTTTGAACGCTCCAGTTTAGGAATTTTTAAATCATGGAATCGATGATTCTCACGAACGTTGAATAACGTATGAAATATAAAAGAGATGGCCTTCGTTCTATTTTGAAAGGTAATTTTCCCGAAGATGTTAATTAACGTTCGAATGGCATAGTAGTATCGTTTGAACGTGTTGGCACTGTGATCTAAGAGTACCATTACTGCCGTAGCGACCTTATTAACGGGCTGCTATATTTGGTACACTTGATATATCGTGTTATATATTACAGTTTGTTCTGTTATTGCTATGCAACTTGTGGGCCTCGCTTTCGAAGTGAGAGTTGCACGCGGTAATTGTTCAATGATACGAATTATCGGGAAACGCGACATAAATATTTCTTGCCTATTTTTGTTGGAGATCTGGTATTCTTGTTTTTTTGTAGTTATGCAACGCTCGAACGATGTAATTTATATTTATATCCTCGATGGGCCGAAGAAAATAAATAAATCTATTTGCATCCATCTACTTTTGACCATTGATTCTTTCTTCAACGATATATATATATATATATGCGTTGACTAGTTATTAAAATTTTGTTTTCATTTTGGAAATTTCAAATGTACTCTTTCGTACTTTTAAAGCTTAAAGTAACATATTTCTTTCCTTCTCTAATATCGAATTATTCGGATATAGTTTCAAGCGTATTTATAGAAGCGAATATATATTTCATTAATTTGTTTTCTCACATTTTGATCGATCTACGCTAAATATACGTTATATTTCCATACTAACTTAAAGAAAAGTTAAAGTTAAGATACTCCATAAAGACACGAGAGACTTCTTTTCGTTACAAACGTCACATTTCAATTTTCAAATAGTAAAAAGAAAAAAAAAGAAAATCCTCCGTCATTGTTCCTTCACTTTCTACATGTAACGCTTATCGACCGGTTGGATGCTAGCGGTAGCCTAAATCTTAAGATCCCGTGCAAACTATTTATCGAAGGAATGATCGATAAAATCCAAGCACACTCCTCTGCGAGAATCATTTTTCTACGTTTACAAAGAAAAAACTTCCCACGTTAGGAAGAATTCGTTTGAAACTACAGACTCTGGAACCCGACTAATAAATAATTAAATTCAACGTACAATGTTTATAAATCGTTTAAAAAGTTGCAAGAATTGCTGCGTGATGGTCGTTATCAGCGGTGATAAATTTTGCAAGCGAAAGAGATATGAATCGCGTCGCGGAACGGTAGGTTTGTGATTTCCATGGCTCCACGTTTTTCTTCTTTCCTCATCGTCGACCCTCTTAATACACGTTCGAGGTCGTAGACGCCACATATGCATTCCACAATATCTAGATGACATGACAAACGTCATTGCGTTATGCGTCTTGGCAAGAAATTGATATTAACCCCTTGACTGGTAACCAACGTCTACAGTCGCTTGACGAAAGTTGTCACGGTCTACCAACAGCGCTTAAAATTGTCTAATCGGCGTTACTGAGCTCTAACTTAACTTTATTTATAACAGAGAAATACTCTAAATGTACACAGTGACGCTGTATCTGTGAGAAATTGCTATTTCATTTATTTATCGTTGCGCTTTAATTAAGAAGAATTTGTAAAGACGATCGAAAACATGTTTAGGAAAGGACTAGCAAGTGAAAACGATGATTCGATCGCATTGCATTGGAAATTCTATTTTCCGTTTCATAACGTTAAAAATACCAAACCAGCCAAAATAGTTGGTATCAGATTTTTGCTTTTACGATTAATAAAAATATAAAAGTTTCCTTTTTTGATAATATTTAAGTTTACTTCTGCCGAGACAGAAACGCGATTATACACCTTGTATATACCTATTAATCTTTGTCATATCGCTTTAATTCTAATTAATTACGTATACAATAATCTAATTAATGAAATTACGTCGGAAGACAATTAATCACCAACTATTAATTCATCGCTGTCAGAATCTTCATCGTTCTTGTCGATATGAGACTAAAAATACTTCATTTATTGTGATATTTGTTTTAATTTCATTTCACCTCGATTCGTTCGTATCTATCTGGATAAGATACAATATTCCCGATACTTTCTCATTAAAAATCAAGTTAGCATAAATTCAATGTATATGTCAATATATAAAATATTATGCGCTCAAATTTGTACCATCCTACTGCTCTAATTTCTGTAATATCATTAACCGGAGTAGTGGACTCCACGCATACGATGTATTTACACGCATTATATTTTCAAAATTGTACGTATATACATACGTGTAATATTTTGCGAGAAATTTGTTCAATGTACCTCAATCGACGATTAAAAGATGTAGATTCGCTGATAAACCAATCCAATAGTTTTCGTACACACTTTGCATCTATATGCTTTCAATGACTCCATAAACGATATTTCACTATTAATTTTTGTACGCGTAAACGCGTAGTAAATTTACAAAAGATTACGATGATAAATATTCGTATTTATTTTTTACTTTGAATTTGTAATCCTGTCACGCCAGTGTTCATATTTATCTAGGTTTTTCGTTCTGTGTCGTTTCAGTAGTGACGCGGGTCAATTGCTTTTCGGTTGCCGTAATTGTGTTTCCAATTGATTTACACCGATTAATTTAATCGCCTTTATCGACTTGGTTTTTGCCACGATGTCCCTAACGCGTTAATTCCCACTGACTTGTTTAACACGGCCAGATTTCTAAATGAATGTGAATCGATTTAACCTGCTTTACGACTTTATTGTATCGATGCTACGTCGCGCGACACGACATTAACGGCAAGGCTAATGGTTGCGTAAAAGCTTGTTGAAGATAATTTTCGAATTTCGCCAAGTTAACTTCGTACCGGTGGATTAATCACGAGTTCCAGTAATAAAAGATATAATGGGAAAGAGGAAGTTTGGAGAAAGTTTAGAAGATAAGCGATATGAAGAAGCGCCATAATGGTACGAACCAGAATTTATTTATTTAACAAGAGTAATTTTTGACAAAAGTAACGGGAGGTAACGTTTTGAAGAGCGAAGTTTTTTTACCTCGAGTCCGTAGAAACCGTAGAAACAAACGCATCTGTCGCTACGTTCGTTATAATACCGCGAAACGTTACTGCGAAATGTTTGCCCTCGCTTACGTATATTTATTATATCACAGTATAATCAACTCGTTAATCAAATTTCGTTTCATTTTCGTTAAAAGCGCATAATGTCACGTTTACATGTTCCGTGGATCGAAATTTACTTAACTGAAATTCATTCGTTTATACCGATTTTTATTTCCACGATTATAGAAGATTAACCAAAACCGTGTCATAATAAAATATCGATAAAGATCAACGTAATAAACGACTATCCCGTTCATTTCTTAAGAATATTTCATAGTCGAAGATAATTAAGAAACGCGCGAGTTCATAAATTTTGTCGACACATCGTGACAATGGAACCGAACTACTCTCCGAAAGCGTAGAGTAATCCGTAGCTAAAGGTTAACAGGTTAATACTACTTCGAGATAGTTCTCTATACCGGAAACTTCAAGATGTTCGCCAATCAGCTTATACCAGTCGACCAACCCAAAACACTTCTTCGATCATCTAATCCGCAGGCATCTACCTACGTGCAATAATCTCCGACGAGACTTAACGCGTGTTGCTGGCGTGTTGTTTAACTACAGTGTGTACCATTCGCCGCATGCTCTTAACGACTTTGTCATCGTCGCGACAGGTACACGGCGGGCAGCGTTTAGCCTAGCTCGAGTTAAGTTCCCCCTGTGTGTACCGAACAGCGCATCCTAGAGAAGTAACTTCTTCTTGCAGGGCTGCATTTAATAAATCGACGTCGTGGCGCACGTTCGCGGTACGGCAGCCGAACCCGGAAATCAGGACGATCTCGTGTTCACGGTGGGTCCTTCACATGACGTCACGGACTGGTTCTACATGTTTCGCATGTGTGAGCGCATACTTGTGCTACACGTAGGTACGAAGGCGCACGTAGATACACGCTAAAGTGATAGAGAAAGAGAAAAGGGGGGATGGCGCGCCTCGAGGAGGAACAGAAAGAGAGAAAGGGCACACGTTAAAGAGAGAGAGAGAAAGAAAGAGAGGGCAGGCGTACATTGAAGAGAAAAAGCAGGACAGAGAAGACACGCGTTAAATAGAAAGAGGAAGAGAGACAGAAGACACGCGTTAAGCACGAAAAGGATGAGAGAGGGAGAGAGAGAGAGAGAGAAAGAGAGAAGGAGAGTTGGCTGGCGATCGTTCGGGTGCCGGAGATCCAGGAAACTGCAGCTGCAGCTGTGAGCAAACGCGAGACCGGTCGTCGAACGACAACACCAGCGACGGTGCCGGCGACCAAACGTAAATTCTGCCAGGTGAAATATAGACAAACCGAGGATACGAGCATGAAACACCTGAAGGAGAGACGAGGATCCGCGGAGGTGGGACCGGGTCGGGATTTATCGCGTACTCGTCAGTAGAGACGCGAGAATAATGTCCCGTGTGCTCTCGGCGCCACTTCATCTGGCAATCCTTCTTTTTTCCTCTTCTTTTTTCTTTTTTTAAAGGGGTTTCTCACGTTGCTGGGAGATTTTCTGCTTTGAAAGATGAAAGAGGGTGGTTTGTTCTTGTCGTCGATGCGGTTCAGCAGGGATCGCCGCTTGAGCGCTTGGATATAGCAGGATCCAGACTCTTTCATTTTCTTTTTCTTCGAAGGTTTGGTATTTGTTTTTAAAATCTGTCGAGGAATAGCGTGGCGCGTATGTATGCGATTAGTTGTTCGTTGGTCCAGTCGCAATTCCAAAAGATGCAGCGAGTCTCTTGACAAAACTTCGCCTCGTACCAAATCGAGATATCTGTCTCGAAAAGCGATTGACCGGGAATTCTGAAACGTATGATCAACGTTTCAACGAAGAAGGAATAATCGTGGAGAGAAAGCGCGCGGAAAGATAAGAAACGAACGGTTATCGAGACAAAAGGAACAGAATTCCTCGATCATCCCGTGTTATTTTCCATGTTAGAGAAACTGTTCGATTTAGAGCATCCGGCGGATTAGCCGCGAAAGACGTAGGGAAAAACACAAGAGGAAACACGCGAGGCATCGCGTTCTTTCATCCGTAAGAACGTCGTTGGAACGAAGGAACGCGTGAAACCGAGAGACGAAGAGGAACGACTCGTAAAAGGAAACTTGAGTCTATCGAGAGTGGAAGGAGAAGGAAATCGAAGAAAAGGAGAAGAGAGAAGGGGCAGGGGAGAGAAATTAAAAGGGAAGAAGGAGCGAGCAACGAAGAAGGAATGGAGAAAGAGAGAAAGAAGCGTTACGTAATGCTGGGTTGCGAGGGATAGATATAACGAGTTAATTACACGACTCCGATCTCTGGGATCAATGCACCGCGGAGAAAACGAAAAAAGCGCGGATAAGGAAGAGCCGAGGGAAGAGGGAGAGACCGGATCGAGAGAAGATCGAACGTACGACCGATCAATGACGAGATTCGTCGTGTATGCAACGAGAACAAGCGTCAAGAGGTTCTACGCTTAAAATTCAAGGATTAACCTTAGGATTCATGCCTCGAGGCATCACGTGGAAGACTAATGGGAACACGTCGTGGCTATCTAAGTTCGTCGTGCTTTCCTTTGGGAAATAATTCTTTGAGGATTAACGTTTTATACGAACCGATGTGAAACGACGAATCCAACGATCTTCTTTCTTATTTCGCGTCTCCTTTTTAAATATCTACTTCCTTAGCTAATCAAAAATCAATTCTTCGACAGCAGTCTCAAGAACACGAACGATCCTCCAGATAAGAGAAACAACGTATGCTTCGTTTTTTTTAAATTAATAGCGTCTCTCTTATCGACTCCCTGCTTGGTCTTTCGAGGGTTAATGGAGCGAACCAGGGCTCTGTTCCTTTGTCTGCGGCTCGGTTCTTCGCTTAGATTTCAGGTTGATTTCACACTAGAACCGATGACTCGAACTTTGACACACGCGAACCTCGCTCTCCTACGAAGATCTCGTATGTCCCAAGGCTCAAAGCTTTCTCAATCGGAAGGAAGGAAACTGTGCGATGGAATCAGAAATCTGATATAGAATGTTTGCTCTCGACTCGCGCGACATAGTTCGCTAAGAATACAAAGCTCCTCAGGAACTTTCAACGTTTTACGAAGAAGGATGCTGTTTGGAAGTTTTTAAGCTCTTGATTAGTCTGTTCTCCAGATTTGTCTCCGACTTATTCGCCTTGGCAAAGAGGTAGTCGAGGAAGGAAGCGAAGCAAACGATCTTCCAGGATGAAATATTCCTCGTTTCCGCGGCTGGCATGCCGCAAACGTTAACTTTTCCGCACGAAATTGTCCCGACGGACACACACACACACACACCACAGATAACGAGAAGTATAAATTCCGAGGGAGGATGGGTTCCTGTAAAATTGCAAGGAGATATTCGCGTGCGCGTGAGCACTCATCTGTATCGATACATATACACGTTTGGTTTCGTGCGTGCAAACGTTCCTCGTTGGTGTACACGCGTGCATACACAGTGTTCACGAAGTTCGTGCGCATATTATTGAGATCGAGCAATTTCGAGCGGCCATTACCAGCTAGCATGCGGAAGTATATTTGCAAATGAAACACAAGAGAGAGAGAGAGAGAGAGAGAGAGAGAGAGAGAGAGAGAGAGACACACACACACACACACACACACAAGAGTAGTTCTACCGATCGGTTTTGTGAACCGTGAGGTTAACCTCGCTGATCGGCCAGATATTTATACGGTTGTACTGGAATAGAGGAAATTGTGAATCGCATGGTGCCGGTAGTTTTGTTTGATAAAGAATCCATTTGATCAGCTGTACTAGGAAGGATAAAAGGCTCGGATACTTGACGTATTTTATTACGCTGCAATTTAATTTTTAAAAAAAGAAAAAGAAAAGGAAACAGAAAAGAAAGATACAGAACAACGTACAAAAGTTACGTTTCATATTAAGAAGCTTCTCCGTTCTTACTGTAAAGATAAATAAGAAAAGCGACGGTCGCACATCCCCCGTTATTAACATCGAATTACCAAAAACACTGAATCTCTTCTTTTTTACTGGACTGTAATAAGTATTAAGGTATTAAGGCGTCAAATATTCATTTGGCTTCTCCTTGGCACTGTGCTTTCTGCACAGCTGGCATCGAGTTGGACCGTGCTTTCGCGTTGCCTGCATTGCGGAACGCATTTTGTAACGTCTCCAACGTCCTCCAGATCTGGAGGATTCTAGCAATCAAGATCGGAACCTTCTTGACAGAGTTATTCGAGACTCTCCTTAATCGCTTCATTACCGTCCTCATAGTCTACGATTATTTATTTACATCGTCGTTCGTTCTATTCTTCTTTCACGCCATTGCTCACTGAGCAAATTTCTGTTTCAAACGCAGGACCGAAATGCGAACGAATTGTATAAAAGACTTTCCCAATGCTTTTTCATTTCCTTTGTATAAAAATTGCCTGAGATAGACGTTAATTTCAACGTAAGCAATGTTAAATAAAGCAAACAATACGCATATACACAGTACATACACATACTCGTATGCATTCTTCTTGCAAAATTCAAGCTTACGTCAAAATATACTTTTGCCTTCAAAATTATTAATTTTTTCAATTCCTTTGCGTATAGATAGATCGCGCAAATATTTCCATTACTCGTGACGATGACTGTTTGTAGAGACAAGACTATAAATCTTGTCAACATTTAAAACACATGTGTTACAGTTTCTTCTTCTCTAACGTGATTGATATCAATTGACGACACGAGAAGGTTTAATAGGTAATATTGGTTCGTAAAACTTCAACTCTGCAGACTCGTCATTTCATATGTATCGATCTAATATGTTTTGACACGCACGAATTCAACCACGAAAAATATCTGCAGAATTTTTTCACCAAATCGTTTTCATAATCACTGACCCGTATGAAATTTAGAAAATGCTCACTCTAACGAACAAATTACGCGATAGCGCAGACACCCTCTGGTCGTAACGTAAAAAGAAAAAAGGAATATTCTTGCAAAATGTTTCTTGAGCTACACAAAAATTCCTTTTCGCCAACTATTCGTAGAAGTACACTTTTCCCGGTCTTTTTCTTATAAAAACACCATAAGTAAGCAATATTAAATGCAATTTCAAATGCGATATTGCTTACACGCATCAGTCGTACAAGGCTTACACTAACAACAAATCGAAAAAGATAATCCCCGTTCAATGAGAATTCAGATCCATTCGAACGAATTAATGTAATGGTTCGGAATTAACACAGTCGTACCCTAACCGAACAATAATAAATACTCGAGCTCCACCATCTCTAAAATAAACAGGACACCTTATGTATGAGGTTTTCTCGGGGATGCGCGCGCTCTGCCTCGGGCAGCATATGTGCAAACGATTTTCTGTTGAACGGGTCCCGAGGGGATTTGACTTACGTTCGAGGCAACCCCTGTTCATAAATCTGCGCGTTGTAATGCCCGAGGCGCAATCGCAATCACTTTGTGGACGGGCCCTGCGGAATGCTTTATGGCCGAGTTAATACCGATATCAGGTATCCGGCTGTGCACCGAGCCAACTCTTCCGCGGGATCTGTCTCTCGCGCGTTTCCCGCTTTCGTTCTCCTACCCTCTGTTCGTCTCTATCTTATCCAATCTGTACCCGTGGCCATCGCGATGCCCACTAATTCCATTAACTCCGATCAAAGATCGACCTTTGATCGCTCGTTGTTCATCTCCGTGTACACGACGCGATGGCGAGTTACATGCTTCACGCAATCCTGTTTCTTTGTAAAAATCGTTGGAAAAAACGAACAGATTCGTTTCAAACGAATACTTTTGACGAACTTTCTATCTTCGTAGTTCGGCTTCTTATGGAATCTCATTGGATACAGCTGAGAGCGTAGCGTTTATGGAGCTTAATGTTTAATGGACTAGTCTTGATATTTGTTAAGATTCTGTCTTTGATATAATTTGATTACAGTTTTATAGATTCCTGCATGGGGTTGTAATGCGTAAGAGAATATATCCCATACGCTATGGAATGACATACATTACGAATTACATAAAGCAGGATGAAAGTTTATACCTTAGCTCTAGTAAAGAAAACGCCTAAAAATCGTATCTTATACCACCGCTATATCGATCATATCTATTAAAAAATTCTTTTGTCCCATTCTCAGTTCTGTCGAGAATCCTCCGATATTCTATCAATTTTTGTATATTATTAATAAGATTCTGAGCAACTAGCTCGCATAAGAAGATCACAGGAATCGCTGTTGGTGGTTAATTTGTCGCTGCTTTGTACAATTCAGTCACATTTATGTACTGTTATTACAAAAGACTCGAAGTAACCAACCTATACTTATATATGTACGTAGATAGCTGTACCTATCGTTACACTTGTATCGATAAAACATTAAAAATTCGTGTACCTCTAAGGCATTGTACGAGTATAGATTTTCTAATACGTACATTGTAAAAGTTTTCGCCGCTGAAATATTTTTCGACCATTTCTCCTGCCAACTTTTAAACACGTAAACAGAAGTTTTCAAGGCGTCATTTTCCCAGGCGCGAATCTACATTCAGCTGGTGTTTAATCGAATTCGTAAAAATAGAAGAATGATTTTTCAAGGAATTATAGTTTGCATCGTACAACATAACATGGTACATGGCACGCTCGTGTGATGCTCGTAGGAATATACAAGTACTCGTTAATTAGCTGTGAATGAAATTACAAAATCGTATTATGCGCGTACAAGCATAGGGGGAAAAATTCATGTTTGTTATTACCACTTATCTACATCTAATGATTTCATAAATGCTATTTTATTCTCGTGCTTCTACCAAGCACGTGTACTCAGCTATACCATTGCACCGAGAACGACTATATCGATCGTATATTTCGTTGCAAATCGATATGAAACAACAAAATCATATAAAATGATCGAAACTTTTCTGATTTATTAACGAACGTTGCTCGATTTTGATCGAAAATATGTTGCTTAATGATACGAATATTTAAGCAACAGGTCAAATATTTTATTATACATATAATTTATGTAGATTGTTGCGTAGGGTTTTTTATTTGGATCGATAAAATGTACTCGATCGTTGAAAACTGTTATTCCACCTTTGTCTCTTGATCGTGTCTATTATTAATTAATTGTCCATTAAGGTACTTGTTAGCTAAGCTTATCAATCTAAATTAACGATAAATTGCTTATTTAGATGCAATAATTTACTTATTTGAACATTCTCAGTCTACTGCATCGTTATATTTCTAATAGATTATTCATTTGTAAGGGCTAAAATAAGTTACATAATTTCACTTTATTTCCAAGTGGAAATACGAGTAAAAATTCTTTGAACGGCAATGAACAGAATTTCATTCTGTTAATTAGAAAGAACACGTTAACGGTAGTAACTTATTTCTCATTTCTCAAAAAAAAAAAAAAAAAAAAAAAAACACTTGTTTCTGAACGTAACATTGCATTTACAATAGATCAACGTTTTAAATAATTACACAGTTAGTCTTTTCATATCCTTTAATTCTACGCCTGAAGTAACTTGTCAATAAGAAACGACTCGGTTAACGGACTAATTAACATATTTATAGACGGCGAGGTGAAATTACAATTTCAAAGCACGTAGCAAGTATATCATAATCCAATCGATATCAACGTTACACTGTTACACGAGTTTCTCACACGACGGTTGATACAAAGTAGAGCCTCGAGTAATTACGTTTTCACGTGTGATTTATTTCGAATCAGTTTCGAAATATCAATAAACTTACGAATAAAAGTTTTTGATAAAAGCGTAACAATTTCTCGTATTCTCTCAATCTTTCTTGCAGTCGATCGTTTTTCATTGATCGACATTTTGATCAGTCGATCGTTTCGTTAATTCGTGTTCTGATAATACAGATTCTGTTTTCCTTTTCCTCGGCTTTTCCAACGACTGACAATCCAACTGATAATCTTGTTTCCTTCGAAAGGAATTACGTTTTCATCGAAGCGATAATGTACTTGATAAAGGAAAAATTATAAACGAAAGGGGAAGGAAATCTGAAAGGTAGTTTGTCGGTTCTATCGAAAGTCCTTTGAAGTCAAAACAAAATTAATTGTGAATTTAACGTGTTTATAACGCCGGCCGGGGCCGCGTTCAAGCTCGGAGTTCCCTTTGACGCGTCGTAATTCTGTGCATAGTTCTGAAGAGGTCCTGGCAAATATTTCCCCGTACGTTTACGACGTATGTACGCGCTGAATAAGTTCGCAATTAATCTTGCCGTTTCAAAGCTGCCGGCGCGTTTCCAGCGGATCACGCGGTCGCTCGCTTGATTTTGTAAACAGCCCCTTTTTCGAGATTATCTCGCAGGATGTTTCGTTGCGTTTTATTCAGCTTGCGAATTCTTTTGTACGACTCGCTACAGCTATCTCCGTTTCGTTCTTTTCTTTCGATGACGCGCAGAGTTTATTTGCACCGAAATTGCGCGATTCAAAGCTGGGTTTCTCTTTTTTTTTTTTTTTTTGTATCATAACGTTACTTTATGTCATATCCTTTTCTCGTGTATTTTATCTTCCAAGTTAAATTACATTATACGGTTGGAAATGACTATTAAACGTCTTTCATCGAGTAAGAGAAAAGGCAACGATGGATACGATCGACGACGAAGAAAATGATAGATCTTCGGCATTTTCTTCGGCGTGGGAACAGCGGACAGGATACTTTAACCAAGGAAAGCGGAATTATACACCGATGTGTTCGTTTGCTGCTATAAAAGTTAATAAACGTGTAACCTTGATAAGAAGTTTAATTCTAGTAAAAGTTTTCGTCTCTTTACTTGAAGTTTTGCTCGTTACTTCGTAAAGTCGTACATATGGCTTTATAAAAGTTTCGTTCATACTTTCGACGTTCATGAATCGATATCTTAAAGTAGAGTTGCATAGCTGCAACGCGGCGCGAATGCATCGCTCGTACACCATTGTGTGAATGAGAAATTATATAGACACGCTCGAGAGATCGTGAATAATGCCACTCTCGGATATTCGCTCATCGAATCATCGTAGGAATTTGTTATCTGTCTCTATTTTTATTCCTTTGCTAATAAAACCGTAATAAATCATGTAGTCGTGTTATTAATTAATCGAAGCGATCGAACTTACAACAAGTTTTATTGTAATAATAAGAGCAAACTTCTTTTTCTTCGTTTAATCCAACTTATTTGAATGTTTAAAGCCTATCACTGGCTGAATGTTTTTAAGATGAAAACGAAGCGGGTTAAACAAGTAGAATTAAATATCTTATTATTACTAAATATAGTAGAAATAAATAGAAGAGTAGATAAGATACGGTTACAGAGGACGACAATGTTAAAGCAAAATTATTAAAACATAGTTTGAAGTTCGATTAACGATAGCGTTTAAAGCTTGATACAAACTACTGTTATTCGAGAGACAAGTTATAAGTAATCGCACGGATCGGTATACTTTTGTACGAACTTCGATTGTACAGATTGTGTGTTCTCTCTCTCTCTCTCTCTTTATTATCTTCGTTTTTATCTTTATTTGCCATACCAAGAGTAACGTATATCATCGTGTTTTATTACCTTTATTTTTCATCTTTATTTGTTACGCTTATTTTTCCTTTTATTTATTTTTCCACCTGTGTATGCATAACTTAGATTGTTGTCATGTCCATCGTATTTCTCCCGCGTGCTCTTTATTTTGAGAGCGTAAAACGAAACACGAAAGAATACCCAAGCATGGTGAACATGAAACGTTGCTTAGGAATTACAACGACATGAACAAGAGTGTGTAAATTATCGGTGTACGTTAACCAAGAGTAGCTTTCAACGAACATGGTTTATGTAATGCACAGCATTACGCTCGGCGAAGAATAAATTTCTCCGCAATCTAATCTCGTTCTTTAGAGATCTCTACTTTAAATACCATTGGTTGATACTCCTGGAATAGACACGCTTGCTCGGAACATCGTACTAATTGTAAGTAGATACGTATCCTCTTGCCGAAGGAAGAGAAAAACGTCGCAAACCATAAGATATTGAGAAAAGCCATTAAGCAGGTTCAGAGAGAAAACCATTTCTCTTTTGACCCCATCAATCTATTCGATTCGAAGCGAACACGCAATCTTAAACATCACCGCGTATCTATTTAACTTTCAACGATGTATCAACGCTTTCATCGTCATAAAACATCTCACTGTTTCTTTAGCAGCGTCATTAAAGATACAATTTCATTTCTTACGAAGTCAAACTCGTTTAAGAAATGAGAGAAACGAGCGAAAAATACGGAACGAAATAAGCAAAGACGAAAAGGTAACGACAAAAACAAGCAGGCAAGCACGTATTCTCTGTATTCGTATACATCCGACGAAGGTATCGACGCCTGGACAAGATGTATTTTAATTACAAGAAAACCTTGAATAAATCGAATTCCAATGGTTTCATTCGATACACGATCGTCGTACAATAGTACGACAGAATATTACGATACCGTGTAATCGATATTTAAGAAGCCACGAACCTACAAACATATAAAATATCAAAAATAAAGAACATATCCGTCACGTTTAGAAAATGGCAACGCTCGTTTGATCAAGTTCCACGTGTTTTATTTGTACCTGATCAAAGAATTAATTTTTTGTAAACATCTGCTGTTGTCTATTACGAGGGACGACGTATTTACGCATAGATTCAAGTTCGTGTAATTCTTACAGCGTTTCCATTCGCGAAATTCAGCATGCAGCAACATTTAGCCTTGCTTTTTACTTATGCAGAGAACTCGATACTACGCTAATGTCGGGGCTCTCGCGTTTAACGCCGCTATTGTTTAGATTCCCTCTAGATACGCGGCTCCCCTTTTCCCTCCTCGACTCGTGCTCAACGTGTTTACTTATCTTTCTCCGCGTTATGTAACGCCGAATGAAAAATAGAAGCCGACAACGAAAACCGAGAAAGCGAGAGAGAAGTTTCGACCCGTTCTCGGCAACCAAGTTTCAGCCTAGCCGAGGAGGATCGATCGCGATTCTGCTCACTTTCTACTCACGGTGCTCGTAAAGTTCAGTTACGTTCGTAATTTGCGGTTCGCTGTGCGCGCACCGATCGAATTCGTACCGCGGCCTCCTAAACGATCCTGCCTGAGAGTGCCATCGGCAATCCCTTTTTTTCTTCGTGTGAAAACCGATAGCAGAACGCTTTCTAATGGGCTCTGGTACTCGTGGAAAGTAGAGATCGCGGTGGATTGTACGGTACGACCCCCTGATACAAATACGTCCCACGTTATGCGAATGTCGCGATACACGTCACGCAGAACGTGGACAGCTGGGATTAAAGAAAAATCGTTTAATTTAATGTAACGAGAAAGAATATGAATTTTATTTTATCTTTGAATAATAGAAACACCATATCTTCTTCGTTTACACGTAAAGTCTAATCGTCGTGAAAATTGTTTGAAATTAAGTTCCACCGAAGTGGATCTTTGAATGCCGTTACAGTGTTTTTTTGATCGATCGAATTTCCTTGGGTTTCGGAATTTCTATGTTTTTCTTCATCGCGAATGTCTCTTTCGGTATTGTCTCCTTGAGAAGCGTGACATCTTTCTACTTTTATTTTCTTAATCGCGTTGGACGAGGGTAGCGACTATTTTTCGATCCCATTACGCGGTTCTTGAAACGAATGGAAAGGAACTTGGAAGTTTGCGATTTTACAATTAGTCGAAAGGTTGTAAGGAACACATTGGAAAACACGATATATTTATATTTCGTTCATTTTCTGATTTCGATGCTACTTTACAGTTAGAAGAGAAGCGACGTAACAATGAAATGTGGAAGAAAATGGCAAAGATATATGTAGATGATATCTCATATCAAAATCAAATGAAAAGGAGGAAGTTGGTTGACGATGTGGAATTTTCAAATTGTCCCCTCGTAAAACAAACAATTTGTGACCTGTAACAAAATCACTATTTTAATCACATTTTTAGGTCTCGTTTTGTGCTTTCGAAACGAAGACTCGAAAAAAGACCAATGTAATTAAAGGAAGAAAAAAGGTAAGGAACTGATGTCAGTAGTATAAGCGTATAACTGATCAGACGCTTAATACGATCGATTCGAATAGCTGTTACCTTAGAAACTATATACAAAATTCTTATATTTCTCTGTTATAATTTCTCTATTATGCTATATTTTTGACAAAGTTTCGATTCCAGCTTCGAATTTTAACTTTCAACTATATCGTCGCAACGACATCGACTATATGAAAATTATTCCTCCTATCGTCTTCACTTCAATAAAAAGAAATAGAAAAAGGAAGAAAGTTATTACATAAACAAATATACATAAAATTCGTAACTGTTTTCTTTTCGAAACAAAACCCTTCGTTACAAAAAGCGTCACCGTAGTGAGAACTCACTGTACACTTTCGTTACAGTTGTTCGATTCTATCGTAAAACTTTTCGAAATGCAAGGAATTAAGAAACGAAACGATCCCAAGCTCTCGCAACACCCAAACAGTTTCAACACCTCCGTCGAACTTTGTCATGGAGTCTATTCTAAATTCAACGACTAACGATTCGCGGTAATTCGAACTTTCTCCAAACTTTCATCTCTGCTATTTTTTCGCCAGATTTATCGCCAGAGTCACACACGCGCGCGATCCTTTCTTGTCGTCGTAAATTACGCCCGTGCTAAAAGTCCGAATTAATTAATTTTTAAGATTAAAGCTCTCTAATGGCCATGTGAAACTTTATAAATCCGAGGTGGTGGCGACGTGGCAAAAAGTTTGCCGTGGCGCGGCGACGCCGGATCGCGCCGGCAATAAATACATCTCGCGTCCTGTCGACTCGCGTTAACCAACCGATCGTCGGCGTTTAATTATAAACCGGCCGGCGATAAATACCGGCGCGTCTATTAAGCAGCGATTACAAGGCGCCGCATCGGTAAGAATTAATTGCCGGCTCGGAAGCAGCAACAATCGCGCCACGCGGAAAATGCGATTCTGGGAGGATCGGCAATCACCGCAATGCATAATAATACCGGCTGTTTAGCCATGATTTATCGGCTAGATTTTTCTCTCCACGCTCTTACGAATCGTTCTCGCTTGCAATTTTTCTACGCCTGCTTATTTCAAGTCTAGAAATTTGGATCGTTGTATACGAGTTACGAATTTTTGCTTCGTCCGCGCGTGAAAACGTGATTTAGTTTATAAATATACCGAGTTTATTATAGGAATGTCGTTTGTTTAGAGAGAGTTTTATACGTGAATGAAGGTACTTGGCAATGTTCGTTAGATATAGGTACTCTGTTAAAATCCTCGAATTTTCCAGTTCTTTCGTTTCGACGAACACGAAGATTCTTATAGTTCGAAGAAAGCCTCTATCTATCTATATCGACTTGAAATGGAAAATCATGCTCGTCGATTTTCTTTTACATTTGTCTCAAAGTCGAGAACCGTTTCGACTTAATAGAAAAATGCGACACGATCGAAAACGAGCGAAGGAAGATCAGCAGAATGGATACGATGCTGGCACTTTTAAACAGAGACGTTCGAACGTTCGATCTCGATCGGGGATCAAATCTGCCGCAGAAACCTTTATCAACCCTGTATCTTCGAGTCAGTCAGCCAACCATACGCATAGCGCGAAATTACAAAAGCTGCATCGATCACGCGAGTCGTCTCGAAGTTCACAACCCGTATACTTACACGGCTGTTCCTCTTTGACCGGAGCGGTGGCTCGAGTGTCGAGTATAGGACGACGATACGGAACGTGAGTAACGGGAATTCGAAGGTGAATGCTCGGGCAAATTGCGAATTACGATACGACGACGTCGCCCGTGTACGTCTACGTACGTTTTGCACGCGTCTGTGCGTTTGTGCGAGTAGCGTCTCTCTACACTTGGGCGCAGCACGCATCGGCGAGTAACCGAGTAACCAGTAATTGACTTCGTACGAGACCAGGGTCTCGAATGTACGTAGATCAGGCGTTCGAGACGGTAGAATGAAAAAGAGAGAGTGCACGAAGCGTGATCGAGAAGAAGGACGAGGTGAACGAAGGAGGTGCGACGAGCGAATAAAAAAATTTCCCCCGAAGCTTTTCGTCGAAGAATTTCGAGCGAATCGTGGTAAACGCGGTCTAACAGGCGGCTGGTAAGAATAAATTCTCCAGGAGTAGTTCCGCCAGCAGACTCGAGGAATCTACGATTCGCAGGGGTGGGTGTCTTAATGGTTTCTCTTATTACCATTGCCCGTTTCGAGTAATTGTTCTTTTTCTTCTCTTTCTCTCTCTCTCTCTCTCTTCTTCTCTTCTTCCCTTTTTGTAGTTAGAGCGTGCAAGAATGTTTCGTTGAGGTTGGATTGGCGCGCTCTTTACGGCGATTTGCGCGTGAATTTTGTATAGGAAATTGATATCGAGGAAAGATTAAAACAATTTGTTCGATTGGCGATTGAGTTGAACGATAAATGTGACGTGATCGCTGAAGTTATTTTAAAATTTGAGTAACGAATTACGTATGAAAGTTTTATAATTTATAATATACGTATTCAATTAATTTATATATGTTATATATATAATTATGTAATTACTTATGTACGAGTAGTTATGACGAGTAGTCTTCTTGCACTTTCGATACTTTTCATTCATCATGCGATAGTTGGTACTTATCTAGATGATCTATACTTAGACGCGTGCTAGGTAAAGTTGATATATGTACGCGTATGTTTCTGCAAGTATCTTTGAGTGCATTCTCGCTCGCGGCACGTAAAATTTAACGTTACGTGCGCTATGCCATACGACGTAAAACACAACCAAATGATTTATCGATTATATTTTAGAAACCATTGACGAATCTACTATGGTTCGATGGAATTTGATTTTGCAGGAGAAATCCGTGAATTACGTTTACAATTATAACTCTAAATTTCGATTAGACGCTTTGATCGGACATGTAATATGCACGTTGATTAAATTTTGATCATATCGTTTACAATGTAATATATTACCGACATAATTCATCAGCAGTTTATCTGCCTAATTCTAAATGGTACACGCATATTAACGTGGTACAAATTATTTGCTAAACCTATAGCTATATCGATCCTACAAACGATCATCGTTCAATTACAGGTGCACATCGAATAAACGACGTGCTTTCGAGAATTTCATAATTTTCCGTGATTGAAAATTATACTTTCATTAGCTAAGATCGTAAATATCTTCGGAAAGCTATCGTACGTTCTGAGGAATATTTCGTACGTTAATCGTGTACGTTCGTCTCACGCGTGAATATTTCTACCGTAATAACCAATTAATAGGTGTCGTTCATTTTAATTAGCATCCTAATATTTAATGTCAAAGTATCATTCGACTACTAATTAAAAGTCTTGGATATTGCAATACATTTCTAAAAGATCAAAGGTTATTCCTACAGATCCTACATATATCCATAAAAGCAAACCGCTTTCGATTAGAATGTCAATCCTTTTATTTCAGCCGAGACCTTTTATTTACTCCTTTGTTAAACAAAGGGGTTTAAATCATCGGGAAGATAAACGAAATTTTAATCCGCGACAAAATTCAGCGTCAGAAATTCCCTGTAATTTATGGTTACCTAGAACATAAAAATACTCGTTGTGAATAAATCGCGGGCGTAAATCAACTTCATCGTAATTTAGCGTAACTTTCGTTGCAACTTTCTTCTTACGTCACTCTTGTTTTCAAGAGCTTACGTAAATGTTGCAACTATTCAAGACAACCAGTCCATATCGTACAGACCGATATTCTTCGCGACATAAAATACGACAAACATTATTACGTTTTATCGTCCGAAACGACCGGTCCATGTATATATATATATATATATTTTTACCCCTATTTTTCACCCCTATATTTTATCCCTATTTTAATAGGGGTAGTCAGTACGGAATGTACGATTTGAAATTTCACAGGAACGCGAGTAAGGCTTGTCTGAGCGATTTTTCATCGTAATGCCTACGTTGAAAGTTAGAAAGGATTGAAATGTCACAGAGTAACGATACGAATATCAATGAGCGCTTCTACCGCAAAAATTGAATTTTCTTCTTTTACCGCGATACTCTGTCGTGTATGGTGGACGTGGATGTATTCGCGAAAAGCAGGAAAATATTTCAATGCTTACCAATAACGCATTTTTATGCGTATATTTCTTGTATCGGATAAATCGTTTAAAAGTATCATTAGCTCTGCGATGGGACACGACTGTGACGATTATATCGTTCAGACTTGGAACCAACGTGAAAATGCATATGAAAGTTACAGGATATTTACCGCAGGATATTTGTTAATGTAATGAATAAAAAAGATTGTTTTACAAATTTACAAATGATCGTGTATTTGGATCTATGTAGCCTCTGAAATATTTTGTTGCTTTTTCGTACACTTTCAGATCGCTTTCAAATTTTACCGATGTAATTATGGCAAAATGGTTCTTCGTAACAGCGTTGACGAAATGTCAAGATGTTTCTCATAACGCGCATAATATACTCACGAAAGGTTTATATAAACGCGTGTATGAATATTTCGACGAATTACTACGTGTATAATTTTTTATGAAAAATGTGTTGACGAACGCTCTATAGATTTACAAAGGTGCAATTTTTATAAAGTATTTTATTTGACATTGAAAAGCAGTGTGATATTTTTATTAAATAAAATTCGTAGAAATAATAGGGGAGAAGGTAACCTGCCCCAAACCAGATCGCAAATTTTGTTTCTATTGAAAAAACGAACAACGAGAATTAAAGAAAAAAGTACATGTTTTTAACGATATTTTTATCGAAACGTTTTAGTAGGTTTTATTTTAGATACACGAGCAAATAATTCATTTATAAAATGATCAATTAATCTTCGCCGTGGGAACGCGAATAATCGTATGAAAAATTTATAGCAGTTTTATTAGCATAAAAATTGACGAATAATAAAATGTAACGAAAAACATTCGAACGCATTCGATGAAATTATCGTAGGAACGACGGTACTTTATAAAAATGTATAAACGCAGCAATTTTGTAGTAATATTTTGTTAAACGCGCGTTTTACGTAACGGAAAGGAAAAATTTTCAGTTTTGTGTGTGCACGGTTTTCAAGCTTGTTATTTTTAGTTATTTCATATTCCATGTTATACAATCCATGTTACGTAATAACCATCGGTTCCAATTTATTTTTATGGAAATTGTCGTGCACTGATTTTATTAAAGAACGATACTCTGTTCGAATTTTACTTAAATATTGAAAAAGGATTCTACCTTGATATCACATTTTAACAATAATAATAATAATAATAATAATAACAAATTTAACCGTAGCTATATAAGCGAGATAAAATTAGAAAATTTACGAATGTTCTGAAGAATCTGCAACGTACTTACACGTAACGAATCTACTTTCGTTATTTTCGTGTTCTTCGAGGGCCATTCTCGCCTTCGACACCCTCCAGACATCTTTTCCACGATTGTTCCATCGTTCGAAATTTCTCGTTCCATTTCCCATTCGCACGAGTTCAGAATTTTTACATCGAAATTTGTTACGTCGCTAAATTGGAATATCCACTTGGACATCGGCCGATTTTCGCATGCACCAATCACGGATATCGATATACGAGCTGGCCAAATATTAGATTTCGTCGCAGGATGATGACGAACAACAACAATGTGCGTGTTCCGCCTGTACGAACGTAAATAACGTTTTTCCGCTAAATAACGTTACATCTGCGGCTATAAATCGTGATTCCACGCAAATAGCACGAAAGCTGATGGAGTACGCGAAACCGAGCACAAAATATCGGGCTTGCTGTTCAATAGAATGGTAATATCGAACTATCGACGACTGATCGACGACGTGAATTGAAAAGCATTTGCGTTAGGCGGTTAATTGACACGGAAGTTGCTCGAATTTAAACGATCTACTGGCAAATTGAATTACGCCTAATTAATCTTCTCTAACCTGACAGCATTGGACGTGAGGATGACCGAACGATTATAAAGTAGCGCGCAGGAGAGCGAAATGATTTATATTAATACGAAGATGGTGCGTAAAATACAGAATAAGTAGACCGCGGACTTTCATGCAAATTCATGTTTTTGAGAATATAATTGAGAAGGTAGAAGCTCGGTAGAAAATTGTTTTGCCCGCCAAGTATTATAGAGCTTTGAGAAATACATGCTCGTTCCTGAGAAAACGGAGCGTTATAGTCTACGTTTTATGCAAATTTCCATATCTGAATATCTATCTCGTAATACGTAGAACGTTGAGCTTCAGATAGAAATAATTCAAACGTTAAATTACGACGTAAAAGAAAATATATTTCTGCAAGACGAACGCTAATGCAATATACTGTCAAAGCTAATTACCAACCCTATCGAGGCTGAGCTGATAGGTTGAGATTGATAGGTTTCTGTTATGAATTGATCGCTAGAAACGTTCATTTGTAAACGTTAAAGAAGCCACATGAAAATTGTTGATACACAGAAAATCACTTTTAAACTAATCTTTTAGTTTTTTGTAATTTTATTTTTACAAAATTCTGATCAATTTGAATCTTTGAGAGTGATAGAGCTCACAGCTCGAGACGTAAGTGGGATTTCGAAGGTAATAAAGATATGAAATTTCGCGATTCCAGCGATTCGACCTCTTTGGAAAATCGTCAAAGACTCAAACTCTAAGTAATCGATCTACACGTGTTTGCTTCGCGTCGAGCTTCAAGCTCGTATTTCTTGTCGTCCGAAGTATTTGATATCGTAGCATGGCAATTAATTAAAGCCGTTGAAGGAGCACAGCTTATCGCGAGAAGCTGCAACTCCCCTAGGAAAGTATAGCTTCTAGTTAGGTTTAATCTGAAATTCTGGAAAGCCCGGTGTATATTCGCGCCGCGTAACGAGCCCGCATTAATTAAGTTCCGCTTCCGTCCGCGAACGGAAGCAACGAAGAAAGTTTAGCGGCCAGTTATCTACCGACCTCCGCAATGCGAATTTCGTCACCGAAATTTCCGATCTCTACATGCAGGTTTCAGTCGAAACGCTTCGCTTTCCGCTAAACGAACAAATTTTCGAAGAAAGAGTCCTGCGATTTACCAGAATCTGTCTTTTAAGCTCTTTCGATCGTAACGAAACGACTAACGGAGGAAAAGATAAATATACAAAAAAAAGGAAAAAAGATAGAAAAGGGGAAGTAGATGCCGACTTTGAACGAGAGACAAAGATTTACATAAAATTATCATCGAACTTTTTGTTCGGTCTAACTTGACGATTGGAGCTTTTCGTCCGCGTGTAACAGTTGCCGAACAGTTTTTCAGGCGCCATAGAACGATAGATCGTTAAATGAGGTTCCACGAGTTTTATCGTACCGGTAAGTAATAAAAACTATTACGATTATGTCTTTAATCTAGCGGCGTGCATAAAACGTATCCTCCTTGGAGATCTTAACATTCTTGGCGATACCACGGATTCCAGCTTTTCCGTTAATGAGAATAATTAGCAACAGGGGTCGTTGTACTTGCGTACGCGGCTTAAGGTCGCGCTAAAGTTTCTATTGAATCGAACGTGGGATTCGTCCGGCGTCTGCAGTTTCCGGGATCTTTCAGAACAAACTAACGCGATTTCACGTGTACCTATGCGTACAAATGTCGTACATATATACAATATATATATATATATACACGTGTTGGAACATACTCCGTGTATCGTTTAATTACGTATTTTTATTATTTTCTACCGTTAGACGTTTTTCTGTAATTTGCATTAAGAAGCAGACATTTGAATTTTTCCTTCTCGTTGCGCGTCTAATGAGTTTAAAATTATCGCTACTCATTGCTGAACACGCGTAACCATTAGCTGACGTGGGATTTTCACTTCAAATTGATCGAAAGTGAAGTTTTCCTGTCGTAACCACGCTTTCATGGTTAATTTCATGCTTTTATACATGAACATTAGTATTTATTTATGTCGATGTGTTTCTTGCTGCATTCAGAAGAATTCTTGGAAAACTTGCAGAAATTCGTATTGCGGCAATGTTAAGGCTATGACGTGTTAAAACCATTTGACGAATAAAAATGAAGTTGGAAATTTGGAACGTTGATAGATACAGTACAATGAATCTGAAGCGCTATGGTATTAATAATACGTTTACGTTGCGCCTGCTTTTTCTTCAAGAAATCTCTACCTATACGTCGATTTTGACCATTTAATAATATTTGATTTAGTTAGTTTAATTTCGTAATAGATGAAGACTACGGTTTAATAAAAAAAATATTACAAGTTTTATAACGGCTGAAAGTTTCTCTATCGAAGATAATGGGAGGCTATTGCAGGTAATGGAACGTTTTAAAAATTGCAGTTTCTTTCAAAATTATCTATATTTCGTACTCGAACCTCGTCTTCTCTTCTCAACTTTCTCAGAAACTTTTGATTTCTCCAGTCTGAAATTTCAGAAAAAAGAAAGATAGAAAATGAGGAAAGATTATTACGTTCCAGCATCTTCTTCAAGGCAAACGTTTGAATTCTGATCGTCGAACGCAATAATTCGTTGATCAAAATCTTCGATTCTTGGTCGAAAGAAGCGCCTACGAGAGATCCTCCTTGAAATATACATGCAACAGCGAAGAAAATTGATCCGACGAGCGCAACTCGTGCCGACACCAGAGGTCGTTTAATTGGCAGGTCGGCAATTAGGCGATTAATTAAGCGCGGTTAAGGCGTAACAGGAGGAACGAACGGTAGGCTCTTCTTGCGTAATAATACTCGTGGCAGTGAACCTGAAGTCGCTTCTCACGAGAAACGGCTCTAAGCGGAAAAAACATTAGCCTGATGCGCCTACCTAGACGATTGTCCCGTACGGTCTCATCCTGCACACAGGTTTTGCATTTTCTTCGCCATGACGATGGACAGAAGCTAACCTTCCTGTTCGGTTAAAAGGTAAAAAAGTAGGAAGTGAAAATTTTCTTCTCGAATGTTCTCAGTTTACTAAATTTCATCTCCGATTTGATGCGATTTCCCTTCTTCAAAGGAAGGAAAAAAGAAAAAACGGAGAAAAAGTAGAAAATGGAAACTTTCTTTTCTTCCCTTTTCCTCGTGATGATCTTGCTTTCATTTAGTTTTAATATCAACAAGATGAGCTATATATTCATTTAGTAAGTTCCGATATAATTAATAATTAACAATTGCTTGCTTAAACGAGAGAAAAAGAGAACAATGTACTGTACTCTGGATTCTGGAGATTTATGAATTTCATAATGAAAATGATGGAAAGCGTGGAATTTTATTTGCAAAGTTCCCTTTACGTCTTGCTTTAGCTTCGAAGCATTATTCGAACGAGATAAGAAAAGAGAGAAAAGCGTTTTTATTATTAAATTTTATTATTAATTAACAAAAATGAAATAGAGAACGTTTTTCGTTCTTTTGTTTTCTTCTTCGACGAGGGAGCAAATATAACGAGAAAAGTTTAAAACAAAAAGAAACGTTTAGAATTCGACAATTCGCTGGATATCCAATTTTTTAAACAATTAATGGAAGCTCCTTGGAAAGTCTAACGATACAAAGAAAAAAAAAAAACAAAATTTTCAATCAAACCGTTAAAAAGAGACAAAGCTGCGAAATTTATTAGTTAATTAAATTCTTGAAAATACAGAAAACGAACGATGCGATTACAAAAAACAGAATTTAACCAAACGAACAACAAACCATTTCCTCCACTTTTAATTTGCTTGCCGTCTAAATTTTTAAAAACAAAAGATACACAATATGCCTACAACGAACGAAATTTAAGCTAACAAAGGACAAACCATCTCTGTTTCAATAAAAATCCTGATCCATGGAACATTTCACCGATATTAGACTGTCGATAACAACGATTTAAACAAAATCCTTGTTCCCTCGCAGGACAAAAACATGCTTAAAAATTCACCAACGATCGGAAGGCGATTTAAACGAATCGATTAATTCCAGTTTCGAGGCCGCGTACAAAGACCAATACTTATGCAAATCCCAAGCGGATTCTCTGCTGAAATCTCGTTCTTTTCAAGGGCTGGTTTAATTCGATACCATAACGCGATTCAGATTGGTTTGTCATCCACGAGAGGAAGAGCACGAGGAAAAACAAAGCGGATACGCTTACTCGCCTACCCAACCATCCGCTTTATTACCGAATTCACTTCCTTTCTCTTATTTCCTCTCTCTTCTCCATTTTAGCCAGCTCTTCAGCAACCTCGCCGTAGTTGGTCGTCGACCAAAGACATACAATGGTTCATGAAAGTATTTGTATACCGACTAGAAATAATTTGTACGTACGTATACGGTGTAGCGTAAAAATCAGTGCATGCGCTATTTCTTCAGGCACTCGCGATAGTCGAACGAAGAGACGTTTCGAACGAAAGTTAATCGGCTTCCGATCGATTACAAATTTTCATATTAAGAACTTCGAAAAGAGTTTTACATCGATAAAAATTCAAGGTCGCCTCTGTCTCTGTTTTTAAACGGAACGATACATTCTTCTATATACACTGGTCGATGCATTTTTTAATTCTCAACGAGAACGTGCGAAGGTAGTCGAGTCGGAAAACGATCAGTTTAAAAGATGTTCTGAACGTTTTCAATGTTGCGAAACTTGTCACGAAAGACTAGGAAAACATAGAAGCTAAAAGGTATCTACGCTATCTTTCCCATGTGTCGCGTGTGTCACGTGAAATACCTCGAAATTTTATTAGCGCGTGACTACAGTCAGGTATAATTGCCATCACCGTATCGTTAAGACGTCGAAAACCAATCTGCGATTGTCATAGTCGTGTCTCGTCACAGAGCTAATGAAATTCCAAAATGTTTCGTATAACGCACGCAACACGCGTATTCGTAAAAGGTATTTATTTGCAAATATTCGAATACTTTCACGAGCTACTGTACCTCTCTTGCGTACATTCGCGACAATTTGTTCCTTCAACGGGACACCCTGTTCTCGACAGATAATTTGTTTTATTCATTAGCCTCGCCATTCATCCTCGTCTCGTTTCCTTTTCGTTCGGCCCTCTGTTCTCGTCTTTCCCTTTCTCTTTCTCTTATTCCGTCTATTATAGCACCGGTGCTTCATTCCGTCAGTTACGTTGCAATGGTCGAATTTCTCCCTTTATTTTTCGACCAACAAACACCAACGTTTGTCCACGTTCGTCCCTCTTTCTTCTGCCTGTCCGTCTGTTTTTGTTGGCATTTCGATGCTGACGTGCGACCGGAAACCAAACGGGTTTGTTCGAATCGATTGTTTACCGGTGGAGAAAAAAATCGATTCGAACGCGATGGCCCACATTCTAGCCACGTCTCTGAAACTGCCCGATTGGTTCTGTTCCGCTCCTACTCGTTTGAATATTTACAAAAAGCACAAGGGTATCCATCGTTCGTTCGCCCGTGTTCGTTTCGTTTTAGCCTCGTTTTCGTTTCGTTTCAGCCGTGAAAATTTCTAGCAGAAACGTGGCCGTCTCCGTGTGTTTCCTTTCGCAGCGAATGTTTTCAGGCTCCTGTATTTTATTTACCATTTCACGAGCCTTTCGATCTTCTCTTCGCTGCTCTAAGAATTTCCCAATAAATTGCAGCCACTGGACGCGCGTTGGCTGCGGCAATAGCACAATCGTATTATTTACCAAAAACAAAACGTAACGGTTGTAGTTATCTAGAGAAAAAAACTGCAGAAATATTTTTCCATAACGGTAGCGATATCTAAAGTGTTCATACGCGAAAACACGCAGAGATTTTTCCACTACGGTAAAAGGGACTGGGGACGAAACAGTTGATCTAGTAGGAATTCCTCCGCATCGTCCGTGATTCTTCTTTTTTTCTTTTTTTTTTTTTTTTCGTTTCTACGTACAAACAATAAGAATTCACGTTCGGTTAAATGGATTGAACTGGCAGGAGTTGGTTTAATCGGTCACTAACTGAAACCTCGTTCCAACAGATAAAGTTCTACTGTAAAGTGAAACTGTATCCATAGTTAGAAATTTTCGAGTTAGACATTTTTACCGCTCCTTGAACTTCCCAGTTACAAGTATACTTACAACCAGCTTTCGACGAGTAAATTCGCGAGCAATCGCGATAGACGAAAATATATTATTCTATGCGATCTTACCTACGCGATCTTCGATCTTTTCGCGACAAGTCATCCGCACGTCACGTTCGTTAGTCCGCTATGTGTTCTAACTCCGTTTTCGTTCCGTTTCAATGGTAGAAATTTTTGTCAGCAACATCTATACGTAGCGTCGTACCGTTCGCTTTTACATAATTTAGTTATGAGACATTTATTATGTAATTTATCGAGACACGCTTGAGAGAAGCCAGTTGCGTAACTTCCTATACGAGGCTTGATTTGCCGCGTGAATTACGCGCTGGAGTGCTTGGAGATATTCTAACGCCTCGACTTCACGTTCTAGTTACGTGTATGTGTTCATTTTTTTTTTTTTTTTTTTTTTGCTTACACGTTATTCGTATGTAGTATGTGGTAAGATGTTTACGAGAATGTGGAAATTATTTTTTAAGTACCGTTCAAGCGTCAAGATGAAATATGTCCAACGTTATATCTTAATCTTGATGTTATCTTTTACCTTAAAAGCTTCTTCCTTTGTGCTCACCTTTTGACTTCGTTCAAATATCGAGGAATAGACGATGATCTCGTGTTATGTGCCGATTCACGTTGCTTCTTATTCCTTTCCTAACTTTTTCGTGTTTGTTCAATTTTTTTATTTATTTATTCTTTTTGTTATAAAATATTTTCTCGTTTGTTTGTTTCGTAACTTCCTTCATATCGAACATTACAGGCGAATTTTATCTGAAATTCTAGCATTATCGTGGGATGTTTCGAAAGCTTTTACCGTTTTTATATCCCAACTTCTTTAGATTTATGAAACGATTTCTTCTTTTATTTATTTCTTAATTACTTCTAATTATGTTCTGGTTTATTAATTTCCTAGTCTCTTTCATGTCGGGTTGTTTTATGTTAATCGTATCTGATATGCTAATGCGTGTGTTGTTGCCCGCTCTAAAAGCTTTTCACTGTTTTTAATCCTTTTGTAATTTTCTTTTCTTTCTTTTTTTCTTTAATGTATAAAATACTTACGTTTCTTTCATTCAGATTTCATTTAGTTACACGATATATTTCCTGACTTTTTTCATTTCTCAAAATATCTCTTCTCTCGCTACTGTTTACATTTTGTACAAACCTGGAACACCTGTCCCGTATTTTTTCGTTATTTACAGGGTTCTGCTTTTTTGATCGAAATAATTGCACTACGCTTAGACCGAAAGCAACGTCAACAGTGTTGTTTATTTTGGAATGCGAAGCCGTCGATGGTGTCAGCTACGTTACTAATAAATCATCGCGCGAAACGATCGTTACTAACTCGTAGGCGCTGTTTGGTTGGCAGGTCTTTTTTTTCCTTCCTGGTCCCTATTGCGGTTCCACTTGGCGCGTTTCGTTTCATAGTCACTCACCCTTGGCATTGTATTGTCACGGTATCAACCTCCCTTCTTCGACGTCGCGTTTATTTTCGTTGCCATAGTTAGTTAACGAGCCCTGAACGTCGGTTCTCGGTAAATCTGACGGATAAACACCGTTTTCTCCCGTATTCCTCAGTCCATTTCCAATGCTTCTTCTTAATCTGTTTCTATTTCTACGGCGAGGAAATTGTAGGTACAATATATATATATATATATATATATGTCTGAGATGAAAGGACACCGGAGCCTTTCTTTCGAAATGTTTGGGAAAGTCCCCGATACTTTAGTCCAGACTTTTTATTATAGCCGTACTTAAACAATAAAACTGAGAAATAGCTGTTTATGAGTCAAGTTAATTATGATTATCCGAGATTTATGACAGTGGACTTGGACTCGAAGTGACATAATGCGTCACTGAACGTAGCCACGGTCACAGGAGGGACGTGTACCTAACAGAGATATAAAATAATTAAATAACTCTCCTTAAAAACAGGGATTGACCCGAGGAATACGGAGAGGAGTATATAAGGGCAGTTCTACGTAGACTGAAATTCAATTCGATAAGTTCGACTAGTACAGAGAACGCTTGTCATCCCGTTGACCGTGTATTCGTTATCGAACCTAAATTCATCGTCATAGATCTCACGATCGCTTGATCATCGATATCATTTGTTAACTTTTGTAACACATTCCCATAAATAAAATTCATCTGGTATAAGACAACTATGGACAACTCGCAGCAAGACTCGTTACACGACCCGTTTTCCAAAGATGATCCGACATATTTATATTTATGTGTGTGTGTGTATATATATATGTCGGAGTTGAGTTGTTTGAGCTTGAATTATGGGCGTGTAAAGAATCTTCGCCTGGGTTGTTCATTGTTGTTTCACAATCAAGATAACGTTTATTAACACGGATACAGATGAAATAAGATCGACCAGTGACCGCGGTAATTAGACACTAATGGCAATGACCTTAGGTTCGATATAGCGAATCCACGGTCCACGGGCTCACTCTTTATTAAACTCAGAATAGAATTTCTATACACAAAAATATCGCTCGCTATGACGCTCTTTATATTGCTCTCTAGACGATGTGTCACTCACCAAGGAGATCACAAGAATAATTGACTGATGGAAACTTTCCTCTCCTTACGATTGCGTTAGCTTTGTTTAACGTTGGCCCGGGATACCAACAAAACTGCTGCCGTTGCTAGGCAGACTCGCATAACTGCGACATTGCTCTTGCCCAGGGTTTGATTGTTAATACAACGTGTGTCTCATAATATTGGTACTTTTCTGTTAGGTGGAACGTTCATCCCGTGACCGCGGCTACGCTCAGCGACCGGTTGTCGCCTCGAGCCTAAGCTCATTGTCTCAAGTTTCGAATGACTGTGTCTGGATTATTTTGTGAATGTTATTGAGGCTTTTCCAAGCAATTCCAACGGGTGACCCCGTTGTCCTTTCATCTCCGACATATATATATATATATATATATTTAATACGCAACAATACAATTTATCGTTAGACGATAAGTTTTAAACTTACAATACGCGTAGTATGTCACAAGTTCTCAACTTGAAGCGTTTTAAACGCTTGAGAACTTGAAGAAGAAACTTCATAAGATCATGTAACGTCGTCGCTTCGATAATGGTCCCTTCGAAGTTCAAATCTACATGTTCAACGTGTTAATCATCTACTTTCTTTGCTAGAAAATCGCATTTAAACGCGCGTATCTCTTCTAGAATGCTTCGTAGATGTCAAGGCAGATCTGAATCGAATTCGTCACTGCGTATTATCGACACACTATGTCATATTATAATGGAAACGTGTGACCGGTGTGCTACTTCTTTAATTAGTTTCTAGCGGTTTATAAAATGCGTATTCTAGTAGTTTTTCTAGTAGCAATTGATCGAATAAACAAGAGGTTTCTTCCCAGGTTCAAGTTCCTTTTACAGACATGAAAATATCAACCAAAGATTGGGATTAGAATATCGAATGAAAGATAAGAGATAATTCCATGTTTTATAAAACTTTCTGTATTTAGGATATTCGATAGAATCTTCCAAGATTTGTTAATATTAATCTTGCGTGATTAATTGCTATTTACAATCGATTTATACGTTCTGTTCCACACGCTGAATCACCTACTAACCTAACAATTCACAGAGATAGCTCTCTCATACGAACTAAATATTGAAATCGTTAAAAACCAATATATTCCTCGTAATTAAATACCACGAGTCAGATAAATCTCAAGAATCAACTTCACGAGAATCCCAATCGATATTCTTAACACGCACAGACAGATATTCATTTACCATGCAATTTCTAAATACCCTATAAAGATTCAATTTAAAATTCTGGTCTAACAGGTTCCTCATCGATTATGTGCTTTGCCATCTTACCACCAAGGCATCTACAGATAATATTTCTCAGACGTTTTGCAGCAAGGGTATCGTGAGAACGTAATGACTCATAAATGGATGAGATATCATAGCGTCTAGTCGGCAACGAAATGAATTTCTATACAATTTCACCGACGCTCGGTCGTTGATCGTGCTTCGAGTATTCTCGACTCTCCGCGACGCACACAAGGTGTCCCAGTAATTGTATATTACCATCGGCAAGGTGGTTGTTCCACGCGAGAAGTTAAGTCGGCAATATACGTGATACGATTCTTTCATACGACGCGTCGTTTTCGAGAGAATCGAGTTCGAAAATCTCGAAGTCTACCCGAGTCTGGGTAATTTCGTTTGGAACAATGAGATTATTCTACGTACGAAGATAAGTGGAAAACGTAGAATAGGATTTGTTCGTTAGACGCCACGTTCCGGGGAGAACGAGGTTTGAGAATTTGTCAGGTACGCGTTTGAGAAAACCAGGCCTTGGGCGGGAAAGTATTTTCACTGATTTTCGCACGTAAGTTAATCTCTTGTCGATTGTTTACAAGTACCGTGGCCGTAATCAAGCAAATGTTCAAATTCAATTTCACCGAAAACGAAGCGCCGTGTAGAAAGATCTCGTTGTATATTTTCGGCTTATTGCGTTGGCAACTAAGCGATTGCGGATTTTGTCATTAGCTGGTAATTACAAAATCCGCGATCGTTTAGTTGCCAAGCCGATATTTTGCATCAATCACCTGAACTCGCACAATTGTACTATGACCTCCGGGACACCCTGTATACGCGATACACGCACGCATCACGCAACTTATTCGATCGAGCACCGATCGATTTCTCATTAATGTGGAAGCATGATCCCGCGGACGATCACGACGAGAGTCACGCTTCCACGTGTTATCCGACGTGGAGGAACTTTCGCGACGCATTGAAAAATCCGTATACGCGGAAGCGGATAGTTACGGATGCGTGGAGAAAAATTCGTCTAGGACTTTTTTGATGGATCGGTGCCAGCCTCGGGATGAAATATCGTGAGAAACGTGTTTTTTTTTTTTTTTTTCTAGTTCCTTTCCTTCTCTCTCTCCTCCAATGGCGTTTGTTAACGAGGAAACGCTTATGAAATCTCGAGGTGCTTCGCGGACCGCGGCATGCATGCAAAAATATTTCTGCGTATTGTAACGGGAAGAAACAGACATGCAACTAATACCCGCCGCTCCGTAGGCAACTTTAAACATGCAAATATGCATATAGCTAAGACCTAAGGCGTAATTTCTTAATTTATCTATCTCCCTCCTCCACGCTTTTCTCTTTCTTATTTTTCTTCCTTCCTTTTTTTTTTTTTTTTTTTTATTTCGATGAATTTGTAATTAGCGTCCGATCAAACAGGCCCCTGTCGGATGAATTTATTTTGCCTTTGTACGCGCACATACGTGTGAGCGTTTCTAAGAGCAATCAATGTCGTGAGAGCCAGGTTTATAGCAAGTATCCAGCGATTCTAGAGAGAGCTAGTTTTAGCCAGTTACAGATACACGCCTAGACACGCAGCTTTGGATTTCCTTCGATAAGCGAATCGATCAATTTCTCTTATTCTAGGTGTTTATACATTTTTATGTAATATACAGATGTTTCAATGTAATACACGTATATAACGAATTAATCATTATTAATCGTATCGTTATTAATTAGGATTTAGATAAATACTCGTAGTTGACAAACTGGTTAAAGGCGTGATATTAAAAATTTCCGGAATTGAATTTGTAGACGAAGGGAGTTGTTGAGCCAACTCGAACAAATCTGTCAATTTCTTTTCTTTCTATGTAGTAGAAAAATGAAAAAGAAGAAAAAATAGAAGTCGTCAAACGTCTCAGCATGTATATTCAAATTAAAGTCATTAGTACAGCACTTTGCTACTTTCTCCTTTAAATCTAATGTGCTCGTAATACGGTTTATGTTCGGTAGAATTAACAAGCCATCCCAGGAGTTATTTATTCATCAATAGCATTCCCTCTGACTTTACGATGTTCTAAACGATCAGAGCTTTCTCCATTAAAATTGTTTTCCTTCGACTCACTACCTTAGTTAATGACGTATTATCTTTCGTAATTAAAAGGGAATGAAATGAGTGTCGTGTTCTACGTTGATTATTAACGAGCTGCTGCGTAAGAGATGCCATTTATTTGAATGAAACTTCAACTTTATGTTGCTTCGATATCGTATACCCGATAAAAATTTCCATACAGTGTAATGTACAATTTTTTCAACTGTTAATAACTTTAATATCTCGAACGTCGTCGGTTATGGAATATTATACAATTTCCGTGTAATACTTATATAATTTTCACTTTACAATAGTAGTATAATTTTTTTAATTAACTATTTAATATGCTTAATAATTGAAAGATCATTAGTCGCGAAATTATGAAACTCGATTGAAGAACTTTTTAAATTCTGCTTTTTACGCTTTCTTCGTACCGAGATAATTTATGCAACGGACAATTTCCTGCTGATAAAAATATTACAAGTCTTATAATAAAAAATCGCAAATCGAGAACGTTATTCTATAGAACATCATTCTTCGTAACTAATATCAGAATATTCCATTGAAAATGTATATTCTAATTCACAGTAGTGATACTTTCTCGTCCGCTCTATAACACAGCATGCATTCAACGCGGTTCCATTATGAACATCGATATCTCCTTCGTTCGATCTTATTATCCCTGTCGTCTTATATCTTCTCTATCTATCAGTCAAGATCTAAAAAGGGTATCCGCCTAAATAAAGTTCCAAAGGAAAAGAGAACGTAATATCAGCAAACCGTATTTAACTCGTGAAAAGTCGCACATCGCTTCGCGTTATTAAGTTTTACTATCTTTAAACTATGAAATATTATTATTTTAAGACAGAATATTTCAATCGATATAAATACACGACAATTCTTCCGTCGCATCTCCTTCGCGCTGGAATCTCCTACTTTCGAATATTCTGATTTACATAGTATTTTCTAAAATAGAAAATTTTAATCCATCGCAATAATTTCGTAATATTCTCCAATGTTTCCATTATTCTCCTCTTCGCGATGGATGCTAACTATTTTGAAATATCTCGATTTACGATACTAATCTAAACCAAGAAGTTCGAATCGACGCTAACAACTATAATTATCTTCTTCGCGTGGGAATCTTCCGTTTAAAAAATATTCCTTCTGAGACCGAAGATCCAAATCGACAGTAACAATTTATACCAATTCAAATGCATGACAATTTTCTTCGAGAAAATAAATGATTCAACGGAATTAACCCTTATCCGACCGAATTAACCCTGGTGCGACGAGGAAAAGCGCGCGCGTGTGTTAGAGCCGAGGATGCTCCAGCTAGCCCCACGGCGCATCTAAACGGCGACGTTTCCACGTCTAGAGATATATCCAGACGCATTAGTGACATAATTTTCCTGGTATATTTCTGTAACGTGCCAGAGAAACTGGCAGAGGAGATAGGGGAGGGCAAGTGAGAGTCTGGCGACGCCGCACCGGTCGTCTGGGGCTCTCTCGCTTAGACGAGTTTATCGACATTGCATTTCCGCGTTTTCGTTGCACAACACCTGTTCACTGCCCATATAATCCCCCACTCTGACGATCTCCAAAGTCCCTAATTGTCCAGTCTCGAAGAACACGTCATCGAGATCCTCCTGTCTCGCTCGTCATCGCCCTTTTATTAACATCGCATCGTCACTGTTCACGGTTATTATTTCCGATTGGTTTTTCATTTTCTCGAGCAACATCGAAAATCTCGTTTGGAAAAGTTCGTTGGCTAGGCTTAGGAATAACGCTTGTATAAAAAAAAAAAAAAAAAGAAAGGAAAAGAAAAAAATATGAAGGCGTACGAAGGTTATTGATTTTTAACTTTTTAGGGGATATCAAAAGTTTTCTATTTTTTTTTTTTCAGGAAAGTTTGTCGGCTAGGGTTACATATATCGCGTATTATATTTTTATCGATTCTTCGCTTTAAGGGATGTTGGAAGTTTGGTTTGCAGATGTGGTTAGAAATTATTATTTATATTCTTGGGACGTTGGAAATTCGTTGTTTCGGAAAGGTTTAATCATTGGGATTAAAAGTATCGTGCACTATTTATTTTTTCTATTAATACTTTTAACCTTTCAGGGTTTTGAAAGTTTGTTTTGGAAGGGTTGGAGTTAGGGTTACGATTATTATCGTGTATTTATTATTTATTTGTTTATCGATTTTTAATCTTTTGTGAAGGTCGAAAATTTTTGTCACACGAGTTTGATGACGAGGAAGGGAAATGAGTTACGAACGTTGTATATTATTTATAGTTTCATTGATTTTTAACTGTCCAGGGGACGCTGGAACGTTGTTTTCAGAAGAGAATTTTAATCGTTCATGAAACAGAATGAATTTCACATACATCGATATCTTCTTTCAATTTTAATTTATAAATACATACCTACATAAGTTAGAGGTTTGATTATGGTTGAAACTATTGTTGAATACACTCACTCGCATACGTATACTAAGTCAACATTATGATCTGGAAAGAACGGAGATTTCGATAAAAGCCATCGTGCACTGTTACAATCGTATCATTGAAAATTATCTATATCGATGAGCGAAAAAGTTCCACGTCAAAAATTTAGGTCAATTCTACTCGCATACGATCTACTCACTCGCCGCACGTTTCACAATTTATTATTGGCTACCTAATATAGCTCAAACTTTAAGAAAAAGAAAAAAAGAAAAGAAACGAGAAACACCCAGACTCGTGTAAAAGACAAAATGATTATATAGGTGTAAAACAACAAATGCTAAGAAAAGAAAAACACTTTTAATCAGGAAACAAATACCTTTTGCGATCCATCTACGACAAACCTAAAACCTACGAATCTACTATCCGCTATAGTTTTCATCCAAGGAGAAAGCACTTGGACTCGCAATCAAAGATAAAAGTCGAAATTGCCACCCGGTAAATATGTAGCAACACGCGTGAGACCGGCCGAAGATATTCCTGAAGCGACCATATATCTTTGGAATTGCGTAACGTGCGCCAGCGCCACTTGAAAAGAGAGAAAAAGGCGGAACGAGAGAAACGACGCAACGCAGAGAAGGAACAAGAGAGAGAGAGAGAGAAACAGAGAGAAGAAGAAAGTGAGAATCGTGGGGAAGGAGAAGAGGAGAAAGAGAATCGAGGCTCGAGCCTCGTTGCAGCGGGTAGACATCGCCCGTAGAAAGTGCATCGGGAAAGCGAACGAGGCGGACGCATAAACGCGACCATAAATTATCTATCTCGCGCCCGTGTACGCTTATGGAATGCATCTCGCGTGTCCCTTCAACTCGACGAAGATTAGCCTCGTCCTTTGACAAACGTTGCTCCTTATTAGACCGGACGAGTTGATTTAACGAGGTTTAGAATTCGAAAGCTCCTAGCTGGTATAGTTTCACCGATTCTGAAAGGGATCGTCGAGAGGAGAACTTTGAAGTAGAGCGTCGTGCTTTCGACGAGATTCAAGCTGGTAGGATCTGTACACTCGATCCGGCATTGGAAAAATTCGGATCTTGACAGATGGAAGAGAGGAGGATTAAGTAGCGAATTAATATTACTAGCGAAATTTTACAAGCCACAAGTTGCAACTTAGAAACGTTTATAGTTGTATATTTTGAACTTGCCAAGCAACTCAAGTTACTCAAGTTGCCAGGCAACCTACCGACATACATAATTCACTGTTTCTATCGGAATTATACATCGCTTGTATTTGTATGTTACTGTTACTATTACTTATCCTGTAGTATTTATTTACTTAATTAACTATGTATTTTAGAAGGAAAGACGCAAAAGGGAAAATTAAAAATTCTGAATATTCGAAGGTATCGAAGCCTGAATGACTAAATCTAACAAGATGAGGTAATAATTTTCTTCCTGCTTTACATAATGCAGCAATTTAAGGATAAGAACTGTGTTTAACTTTCATTGTGCTAGTACGTATCACGTAATAAGTGAGGTAACGAACGCGAACGTTCTAACAGAAAAGAATGTTCGATCTTTGGAACGAGAAAATCGAGCCTGCTAATCTTTGGTTGTTAGTTAAACATACACGCAACTCTTAACTAGATACGTAAGATTTAGTTGAGACAATCTTGTTTCGCTCGTCTAATATTTAACTTTTAATTATCGGCTCTTGTTACTCTGCGAACGAATGTTCTTCCACGAAATGAAATTCTCTCTTTGGAAATTTCAAACTTCGTGCTTCGGGTACGTATGAATTCTTGCATTGTTCGTAAAACATTGATTTAACGTCTTCTTTCTTCTGTCACGTCATCATCATTTTCTTTCCCTATAAAATTGTTAACAGATTCGCTTAATGCAATATAATTTATATTCTTAAAAATATGCGTGTTAAATTCTTTATGGCCTATCCCATATCATTGTGTCACAACAGGTACATCGATAAATGTTTCTAAACTATTCCTACAACTCGATACAGTGGTATGTTTATAATACGAACTGCATTTATTTGAATTATAATTCCTGTCTGACCATATACTGTCCTATCGGTTGAATCTACTTACCCACTAGCGAGCTTCTGTTACATTAACGAAAAAATCCATAAAAAATGGAATTTCAACCTGTTAAAATTAACAGGCATATCATTTAACCGAAAGCTTCGTCAGTTACGCAATAAAAAATTGACAGTGAAGACGAACCGATTTTGCGATCAGTTTTTGTGCGTGCAGATGTAAATAGCATATAATCCATTTGCTCTAGAAAGACAAACTATACATAAAAATATATATTTTTCGACAAAGGAATTATTATTCCTAGGACGAGTAAACTCGGCATAAAACGATCGATCTCATCTCCGGTTTTACTCTCGAAATTCTCCGTTGGAAGAAGAAGCTAAAGCGAATAATTTCTCGTGTAAAAATTATCGTGTAACGACACGACAAATCTTCCAAAAAGTCCAGCCGCTCTGTTTCACTTCTTCGCGATAGAATAAACGAGAGAAAAACGAAAGAGAAACGACGACAAAAGGGAAAAGAGGAGACCGGGTGACGATTCCCAAAGCACACGGCTCGACGGCTCTCTATGGCCGGCCCTGGAATCGGTTGGCTCGTCGAAATACCATCACGTATCGGCACTAGAGGCACACTCGCACACTGCACTTCTGCATGGCGGAGTACGAACGGACGGACACACAGTCGGTTGGAATACGAATGCTGTGACCCGAGCAAATATATGCGATGCGCGCCGCTTCCTTGTAAACAAGGGCTGCTAAATGCCGTGAAGTGGCTCTCCGGCTCTCGGGTCGAGGCCGCGTTCTAAACTTCTCCGTACAACTATCCTGTTGTTTCCTCGCGAGAACTCTCGACACAGAGCGCGATAACTCGAACGAGTTTCCGCTATTGTCAGTTGAAGCTCGTGGCCTGCCGGTTTCCCGAGCTCTGCTAATTTCATTAGTCCGGGCCGATCCGACGATGCGGTTTCCTTGCCTTCTCCGTTTCGTCCATCGACCCAGTAGATCATCTTCGTGCGCCAATTGTTTCAAGATATCGAGCAAATTTGGCTTTTGGTAAAGACGGTAACGCGAGTACGGTGGAAGTTTGTTTATAGTCGCTTACGAATATGTTTGGAAATTGGCGTGGATCCGTAAAGTTTCGTAGATCGATACGCAAAGTAGCTGTATCGTTGTTTTATTGTTACACACCTTTAAACCCTTTGAAACAATTCTCAGCTACTTGCCGATGTCTCTGCTATATTACACGGTACAATTCCATTTCTCTGACGCCATTGATTTAATTTAAATTTCACGATAAATTTCCAGGCTCCGGATTTTTAATAAAAATTCGTGTTCGTAAAAATTCGAATTCTTATAAACGTTCTCGCTTTATTAGCGACTAACGGTCTTCTAAAAGTTGCTGTTCCAATTTTCTTCTCAAGTCTCTTTCTCGCGTTTCCACTGTCTTCTGGAACGAAGAATATTTTCACTGTTCGGTCGTTTTAATATCAATGCCAATATAATTAGGCGGTAAACATACGTTATTCCTAACGAACGTTTCTTAATGAACCAATCTGTACGCCATTTAACGCGTTGCGTGTCGTGCACCGCCGCGTTACGTCGATATTACATAGACATTATATCGACGTTACAGGGACACGTGTACAAGTCTCGTAATATATATGAGCTGCTTACCGCAAAACTGGAATGCTTAATTCGAACTATCCCCCCAGAAGCGCTTATTGCTTCGTTAATATGCCAAATCTCTCCCCGCGGCATTGACATTAAGATTTCATCTCGCCAGGGATGTTCTCTTGAACTGCGAGGACGCTTTCGTTATTGAAGTGGAATTTACTCGCGGGATATAAAAAAATGTGAAATTTCGACAAATGAGATTACGCGTAATGTAATTTACACCGGTGGCCACAACACATATCGCGATACTTGGTGATATCCAATAGAAATTGAACGCTTTCAACCGTTTTTACTTTCCAATTAATTTATGAAAAATCTGTTATTTTATTGGCATAACCTTTATTGGTTATTTTATTAGTTATTTTATTATACGTGCTATTAAATGAATATTAAATTTTAATAGAAGTACGAAATATAATTTGTTAAATTCCTGCGATAAATAGAACGAGCAAGCGAACCGATACTTTACGACGTAGCGTTGTATATTTCGTTTATCGCGCAAACATATTACGCTATACTGTTTTGATATTTCGACTTCGACGAAGAAGGAAACATAAATGGAATTCCCTTGAATCTTCTGAATTAATTCAAACGATATTCTTCCATTTATTCTATTAGAATAAATCTTCGTAACAAGCTGAGAATGAAATAATCGGAGAAACAAACGGTCTTACTAAACCAATTTATCGGAAACGGTAAAAATAAAAACAATTAGGATGAAGAAAGTAGGTCAGCAGCTATTTTGATTCTTGAATCCATGGTCCAAGTAAATTCCACGAAAAGCTTCCATCCAAGATGCTTCGAGTACTTAATTAAATAACACGCAGAGAATTCATATCGTACAGGGAGGAAATACCTTGAAAATTGTTTCCTAATTAAATAAAAAGGAAAAAGAGGCTTCGCATAGAGAAGAAAGAAAAAATAATTCCCCTTTCTGCCAACGTATTAAATCGAAGACATCTCGTCCATTACAATAATTACACCGTTGCATCGTCGTTACTTTAGCAGCTGGCCGAACGAAATCATCGAAAAATATCGAAAATACGATTCTCGTTAATTACGCTGAATTAAAATTATTGCCCTTATAGCGATTATTCCTCGAGGCTCACGAACCAGAATTATGAAATTAATTAGGCAGTGTTCCTCGAGGGTCGCTCTCTCCTCTCGATAGTCCGCGATTTCGCTTAACGAGACCGCGTCGATTTCGCGTATTTTCCCATCCCCCGACCCAATTCTTTCCGCAGTTATCCGAATATAAATCGGGTCGTATGTGTGTCAAGAGATCGATAACGTCAACGGGCACACGATACACGTACATGTAATACACGATGATTAATCTCGCAAGAACAACGTCTGATAAACATGAAACGTAAAATCACACAGATATGTGTGTGTGAGAGAGAGACAGAGAGAGAGAGAGAGAGACAGAGAGAGTGAGTGGGTGAATAATAATAACAGTGAAAAGCAGAATCGTCCGACGATAATTTAACCCATCGGTGGGTGATCGATGGTATTCGATACGGTAAAAAGTCGAAATTTAATTAACATACATGTTGAAATTTGATAATTAAAGTTACGTTTTCGGACGTATCACCGAAAGAGTAACTCTATCTTCATTTATCAGTGGGCTTTGTTCTTTATTGCTCTAGGCCTGCTTCTGCTGTACTTTATCACGGTATTCAATCGCAACGATTAATCGTTGTTAATACAATGTTTAACTGAAGTTGACGTTTGATTAATTCAAAGGGCTAGCGTGCGAGATTATATAAAATATCCAAAATAAAAGAGATATCATTTTTAATTATAATAATTTTGTAATTTTTAACACGCGAAACAAATGTAAATTTGAATTATATTATTTCTCTGGTTTATAAAAATATGAACTTCTTTAAATATCAACGCTCTAGCGACGATGAATTATTCCGCGATACCTCGCGTATATTTTTACTTCTAAATAAATTGCGTTCTTCGTTGACTGAAAATGTATAAAGGTAAAATGTATTGCGAATATTATCGCACTTTCTGTAGCAGTAGAAGTACGCTATTTCTGTTGCTCGTAATTACATGTACCGTTAAACGTACAAGTATAGAATGTCGTATTGATCGCAATTACCTATACCGTTAAATATAAATACGCGATTGAATGAAATCTATCATTACTTCGTTTCCTTTCGCGTTCAACGCCATAATTCACCTATGATTAATCTAACACGTCCGATACAATCGTATTTCTCACATCTTTGTTAGTTATAATTTAGTTTCTTCGTTTCTTCGATCGTAGCGCTATCCATCCATCATTCGAGCAATGATCGCTTCCATTTAAAAATTATATTTTCACCGGTGAAATTTCTCTTATCTGTGAATTCACTTTCTAATTTCATACGTTAAATATGTTCTTCTTAAGATTGTATACTATTCTCGTGTGCAAATTTAGAAGTATACATATATTTCAATCGTCTTAATAGGCTCGCCACATACATATCAATCAATCATTGAATATTTGCTAAGCTTAAATATAATATTTATTAAAATAAGTTTCGAAAGACATTCTCAAAGTATAGTGTAATTTAGTTCTTAGAAAACACAATATTATTTATTTCTGCCTGAAGATATACAAATATCATAAAGAAATATCAACTTTCTATAATGTACAGTGTTTACTCGTCCCTATCTTAAATATACTAATTAATAATATACATGTTCTGAAACTGAACACGTATACGTAATGATAATGACTTTGATGCAGGGCACAGAAGTTTTTTAATTCGATTAAAACAGACACGTGTAATGTGTACAGTGTTCACTCGTCTCTATCTTAAATATACTAATTAAGTGTTCTGAAACTGAACACGTGTAATGTGTACAGTGTACACATATGCAAAAAGTTTCATACTCTACAACGTAGAGAGAAATAGCCTTTTTGTAGAAAAAAATTGTTTGTTACTGTACCAACACCTATACGTAGTAGCTTTCACTGGAGGATTAATCGTATCGCTAATCCAGGAAACTAATAATAATTAACAGTCACATATACAAGTTCAATTTCGAACCGAATACGCTGCTAACAAATTATGTACTTGCATGTACGTTAATAAAACAACCACGAGCAGTAAACGCGTTGACCAATGAAAAGCAAAACGAAATATAGTATCTGTAACGATAACAGTAATATCACTTTCGATCATCTACTTTGCTACTGGCCCAGATACGACGATACAAGGAAGAAAAATACCTAGCAACGTCCAGTCGTTCCCGGGCGATAGAACACAGCACGACAAGATATTGAACTTTCTAAAACAGATAAACATATCCCTGTGTGACGGTGCGAGGGGAAAAAGCTAAGTGTAAGTGAGACACCTCTTTAGAGCAAATCGACGTGTCGTTGCTCCATTTCATTTACAGAGTCTACAAAAAATATTTGCTCGCAATTATATTTAATTGTTATAACATACACATATCGATTAACTACGGTCAAGTATATTAAACTTCCGCGATCATTTAGCGGTACTTTTATGTACGTAATCGCAAAGATACGACACTATTAAAACAGAATGGGGAAGCCGATAAGAGAAAAAACGCTTCATCGAAAAATAGGAATACGTGCAAGTACTTCTGCAATCGCTATATCGGTATGTACCTATACGTAACGTAAGATAAAAACAGCGATCGCTATATAATACGCCGATAGAGGAAGCGAAAAATGTACCCGTGGCAAACAGCAAACGAACGAACGATCGTAATCGACGAAACTTTCCCCTCGATAACCCTGAACATTAAAAGTTTATCATTTTCTCTGGATCAAAACGCAAGGATACTTTCCCAAAGAGACAAATCTCTCCCCGAAGCGAGTGTTCTAGCAGCAACCTCGGTTTTTCAGCCGCCGATAACCTCGACCCGTGAAAGCCTTCGTACGTCCACGATTCGTTATTTCAAACAAAAGCACACAGCTTTTACAGCGTTACGTTGAGTCGCGAGCATCGTCGCGATCGTTTATCACGGCGATCTCTGGCGCGGGCAGAGAATCGTCGCTCAGAGCGCACCTCTCGTCCATCTTATCCGCTTCGAATGCGCAATAATAGGCGCTGCCATTATTTAATCAACGAAACGTCTCGTTAGCGATGTGGGTCACACACGAGCACGTTTCCCGGTCTTTCACGGGGCGAACGTAAATCTCAAACCGGTGGTAGCTGCTCCTCCTCGAGCCACGCTCTCTCTCCTTTCATCCTTGCCTCCGTTTCCGGAACGTCTGGCGTCGTAGCGACCACGCATCGCTGCCCCTCGACAATGGCCAACCTCTGATGGCTTTCGTGTACGCGTAGATTCGCGTCAACGATAGCGTTTCGCACCGCGAAACATGTTTTTCCGACGCGATCCCCTAACTTCTATCGCGCGCAAGGACCATCTTTGAAAATTCCCGGCTACCGTGAACTTCCATTTAGAACGGAATTTTAGCGTCCGACTGGATCGACTCCTGGTCCCTCTTGCACAATTAAACTGATACGAAGGCGACAGGTGAAAAATATGATGGGTAACGTTCCTTTCATGGAAGAACAAGTTTAACGTTTGACACGTTGTCATGCAGCTGCGCGTCAAAGTCATCTTTTCACTCGATTTCGAGGTTAAACGAGTGTTTTTGTCACCTTCTTGGACATTTAAAAAACATCAAGATCGTTGATTATATACGTACAGATATATACATATAATTTTCATCGAGTGTAATCGAAACGCGTAGCAACCAGACTAATAATTATTCGTTTCTTACGATACGTCGTGGATTTATCACGTATATTTAAGACACACGTATCTTCAGATCTGGCAAATTTTATTCCTCTCGTCAACTGTTTCGTATCAAGATACTTTTCAGGCACCGGCTGACACGAAAATCAGAAAATCAATAAAATTGAACCAATTAATCAACGGAGTACGCAGACCTATTAACAACATTCCTATTTATCTGAAAATAAATATCCACTCGAACCATCCAGCGTCCTCGTTGCGCTTTCGAGCACCAATCATCGAAATCACGACTTCGCTGAAAATTCACTTTTGCGCTCGTCAGTAGTACTAATTACCCTACCTGGCAAAATCATACTGTGGGTATCCCAATTACATTACCGTGGAAAACTTTTTGCGGGGGTAATTTCTCGTTCGAAAAACCATCGCCGTGGGAGCTCAACGAGCTCTAAATAATCGAAATAAAACACGGGGAATCCGGCTGATCTGGAAATTCCTGGCCGTATCTACGATCGATATAGCAACATTTAATGAAATTATTCGATGGTCTGAATGGCGTCAGTTGTATCGGGAGCCCGTTAAGTTGCTCGATTCTTAATTAATTAACGTCCTTACGCGATACTCGCCGATGTTTCTCGAAATATCGTAGAGAAATATCGTCTGAATACACGACAGCCCGGTGACCGTTTTCCATTTCGCCATTTTCGAGAACGAGAATGTTCGCTCGCGAGGAAACGTTTATTAACATTCTCGTATAAAAGGATGCATTTTCGAAATGAGATTCCTGCAGATGCGAATGGCGAATCATTTCTCTTCCTAGATATATAACTACGTACATATATTTTCCTGTCTTTCTTTCTTTCTTTCTTTCTTTCTATCTCTCGCTGGTCTCGTGTTTATTAAAGACTTTTTACAACGAGAGAAATTCTTAGCCCGTCGTTTTCGTATGACGTAATAAGGAAGGAGCTCGAGGCGGATAGGAGAAACGCCCGTCAGACGGATGAGAAACATTGATAAAGTGTCCCAAAGCTCGGTCCATATGTAACTTTTCGCATTTCATTTCACCGGTAGACACGATGAACTGAGCGATACAAATAATAATATCGTACTAAAATAAAATAAATTGGGAAGTATTTGTACATCATCAAATTTCTCAATCTCCCAATTTATGGATTGAGTGATCTGTGGTTTCTCAATGGACTAAATGTTACGCGTGTAATATTTTTTTAATGAGATAATACATTTGTATATATTACCGTATCACATGTCTCGTATGATTTATTATAACTTGTACAAGACGTACGACGTATTACGTACATAATATACAGGGTGTCACCGAATCGGAGGTGAGAAGCCGAAAGGAGGCGAGTCTACGTGAAAAAATAAGTCGGAAATGTAGAGTGACATCTTGTTGTCCGGCTTTGTAAAATTTGCCTAATTATCGTTTAGCTACCACCGACTTACGAATAGGTTGTTCTAAATGTGAAAATAAGCGAGAAACGTAGGATAAAATCTTTTCCTTTAAGACGTCGTTTTCAGGAAAGTAGTGTCGAGAGCTAAGAGAGAGAAAGTGGAGTGAACATATTTACTTAAGAATTGGTACGGTAGTGCGCGTCTATGATTAAACTTTTAATGTATTTTTTATCTGAAACGAAGCGTCTCGCGAATAAAAATTTCTTCTTCGTTTTCAATTTAATTTCGCGCGTAGAGTCACCTCCCATTGATTATCTACTCTCGCCCAGTCCGGAATTAATCATAGTCGAGTATACTTGACTTTCGAACAAAATTTTCTGGAAAATGGAGCTCCGAACAAATATCGAAAAAATATCGCTCCACATCCTCCATTTATTTTTCCACGCGGAATCGCTTCTTACCGAATTGTACGACGTGTCGTAGCTGAGTTACAGGACACCCTGTATATTTCTATATCGTAGAATATTTTATGTAAAGCGCGATCGATATACGTATGTAGATTTCACAAAAACGTACTTCGCTTTATAAAATTCAATATTTCTTCGTATTAATTTTTCTTTATACCGAAAGAAAAAGACGTAAAAAGAGGAGGAACAAAAAGGAGCGCGGTTCGTCCCACTTTCTAGAAACTGTCCGTACAAACCAGTAACTCGCGAAGGAACAAGAAGAGGAAAGCAACGTTTTCGATGTAACCTTTTTTGCTCGCCGACAAAGTTAATGGGCGAAGCGGTTCCGTGCAGCGAGACCTGCTCGCGAAATTCCCCGATAAATACGCAGGAAACAAGCCCGCATAACGATAGAAATCGATAACATCCGACGCGATAATATCGGTGGTATCCCGTGGCAGCGTTTATTCAAACGCGGCTGTGCTTTCGCCGCACGGCTGATTTCGAAACAAAGCCGAAACGGGCCCCGATAGTGTCATCGATTTATCATTGCCGTGATGGATTATGGAATTTACTTTATGGCCAACCGGTTGAATTCACCAACATGAAAATTCGTTTTGTTTTTTTGTGCAAAATTGCGAATATGAGTACTACGCACGTACGATATTTCGAGCAAAGTTTCCCAGGCAAATGTGAATTGATTAGAGCGAGGAATTTCGTTCGTGAAATGTTTAACTGTATTTCGGGGAATTCCGATTACGAAATTCTACTATATTTTTATTTCGTAATTGTTATATAATGAAACAAAGCGACCATTGTGGATATTGTAAATATAGATCCTTCTACCAGAAAGGAGTAACAAATTTGTTTGGTTTAATTATTGAAAATAAGATAAAATACGAAGGAGGAAGGGGAACCAGATTTAATTGTCTGTCGTACCGCTAGTGTTACGAGTTAAAACATACCATGATCTTTGTATCTGAAAGAGTTAGATAAAGAGATATTTGATAGAATTAGATGAAATTCGAGTCATCTATATGGCGCAATTTCTCCAATATTATTTTTATATTTGTGTGTAATATTTAATGTTATATTATATTCCCGTGAAAATTGTAAAATGTAGCGATATAACGAACGTTAAATATTTTTCTTTATTAATTTAATTTCAATTGAATTTAATATCTACGTTTATTAATTTTACATTTCAACGAAAGTAAGAATACTTTGTTAGAGCTCGTTCAAATAACACTGGTTATGGTGGAAGTTCGTTATTTCTAAATGAAGTATAATTTTATATCGTTGCATCTTATCCAAACGTTTAGTGGATTTCGTATCCAAGAGAATTAAACAAAAATTCTTCGCATCTCTAATAATTTTGAAACAAAGGGTACGAATTAATTGGAAACTATTAAATGTTTCAAACTACGTATTAACTTCGAATCCTAATCTATCGGTATTGTTTTCCTTTATCGGTAAACTACGACTATAAATTCAATGCTTTTAATTTCGAAATCTTCTAAGACTGTCCAAGACTGTTTCCTCAAACCCATTCTTCCAGCAATTCCTCAAATCGCATCCCCAAAGGATCCGGAGTCATAAACACGTTTCATAAAGTTTCAATACTGAAACTACAAGTTGCAGCTGACATAATGGATAAACGGTAGTCAAGCGTTCTTATATAACTCTAACTAATATTATATTGTTATCGATATTCAGTAAAAGCGTTCTCGTGTTTCGTCTGCAATATTCAAGGCGAAATATACAAACGGTGGATCGATGGAAAGTGTATTATAGGAAAACTCCCACCTGGTGTTAGCTAGCCGTTTCTCACAAAAATATACCAGATACGCCTCCTAAAATAATCGTAAACAACATTTTTCTTCGACACTTGCCTGATTTTTATTCCACAATCGATCGAGCAATGTCCCTTGCAGGTTTCTTAACGACTTTTCTCCTCAACGTATTGCGCAATGTTTTTCAGAGGATTTCTAATTAAGCATCGTTCGTATCGATTAATTACGTCCGCAAAGTCTGTTACACCATCGATTAACCGCGCCTTATTTATCGTCTCGTTTACGTTTCTCCGACATCGTGAAGCTGAACGAATGGAATATAATTCGCCTCCAGTCCTTAAATATATTTAAACGTCGAATCATTCTTTCGCCAGTGATATGGTAGCTAATTGCACGTTTGCTAAGAGTACGCGATTATTATTATCCTTAAATAAGAAGGAAGCAGAAATACGTCGAGTATTACGTTAAGATAGCGACGTACAAGATGAAATGGGCTCTGAAGGAATCTCGGCGACTGTTACGAAGAATATGAGGTTTAGACATAATTAAAATGTTTGAGAGACGTTTTGAGAGATGTACATGCAAGGAGAAGTGTACCGCGCAATTATTATTTTAATAATCAGTGGTTTTATTACTCTCTCTCTCTCTCTCTCTATCTCTATCTCTTGTTCGCTTTCTCTCTCTCTCTCCTTCTCTCTCTGATAGGTTCTTATATATATATACGTAAGTCACTTCACGAGGTTTTCTAGTAACTGGAAATCTGTCGTATAAACGTTCATTTACGTCGAAAGGTTATTCTCCTATTATTCGTTTTCTTATATGTTTTCCATTTTTAGCAAAGCGATTAGAACAAGGTAATACAAGAAGATTCAGATTTATGATATTTCACGAATATGTTACTGGCTTGTTTTTAGAATAACGCATCTTTCATCTCGAAAATGAGAATCAATTTGTTGTACTTATTTATTGTATACAATACGATATGAAATTGCGAAATGTTTTCGGGTAACTTTATTTTAAACGATCCCTCGTGCTTATAACGCAAAGCGATTTATATTGTAATTGTCTCGCTGAGAATTTTTCATGTAATATATAATGTATAATTCATAATGTAGTTATTATTAAGATAGAATTAGAATTCGAATGAAAAACTATAATTTTTTAATTCTACGCGGTTTCATTTGCCTCTGTCCATATTTACTTCGTAGACATCACAAACGCAAGCTACAGAATTTCATCCGTCCATCATCCGTTCATCGACCTCTTCGCGTTTAACAAAATTAAAAATTAAAGAAGAAAAAAGAAATCCGCGAATGCTCGAGTCTCACGGTCTAAAATTCCACGCGTTACTCTTCCGTAATTACTATATTTCTCTTTTATTTATTATATCGATACGCCAGCGTCACCGTGCAACAAAAGAGTAAACGCGCCCCCGAAAAACTGTGCACGATGAAGCAGGACGATCGTTTCACTTTTCAAACGAGGAAATGGCCGATTCTCTAGGCGACGTAATCGAGCGTGGCCATCGGTTACCGAGCACGAGGAACTCTCGTTGAAATGGAGAGGCGATCGGTTCAATGGCAGAAGCGTGTCCGCGCGTTCTCCATGCTGACCCGTGACCGCCTCAGGTGTAATTAAACGCGGCGCCGGCAAATTGCATTCGTTGTGCTGCACACAACGCCGGGGGCCTTTCGCCCGTTTGTATTCGACAACGTGCCCTATCTCCGGTTGGCGTGCGCCAAACCTGTTCGCGATTTCGAGCCATCCAGAACAATGTGTAGGTGGGTAAGAGAAACACAGGCAACATTTGGGGATTATATTAGGTCCCTCGGGATAGTTTAATTTATCCACGGATGCTTGACCACTGCTATTCTTCAGAATCTTTACATCTTCGCTGTTAGATCTGCTCCGCTCTGTCGTGGAAACTAACAGTCGAGAAGCTAAGAATCGAGCCGCTAAAATAACAAAAAGTAGGAAAGGGAGAGAGGAAGAAGAAAGGAATAACAGGAAAGGAGAAATCTTCGGGAGAGTAGATGGGGTGAATTGATAAGGGAATAGGAAATAAAAATGTGAGTGGAAGCGAAGGGTGGGATTAAAGGACGGGGAAGGAGATAAAAGGAGCTTGCAAGTAAATGTAAAGGAAATAGGTGAAAAGATAAAAAAGAGGAAGAGAGAAATTTTAAGTATAAACGAAGAGAAAATGAAGTGGAATAAAGGAGAAAAAAGGCTTAGTAGTAGCGTATGGAACAAAATACATTATTAGACAGAAAAGGGGGAATAGAAAATGCGTGACCAATATAAACAGAATTGTGGATATAAATAAAAGAAAGTTCATAAAGTGAAATAACAAAAACGTAATGAAATAAATATGCACAAAATATATTTAGCAAAACATTGTTTAAAATACGACAAAGAAGATTATACGAAAGAGAAATTCATGGAAAACGATACGAGTATTCTATAGCCTTTATAAAATAGTATTTATATCTCCTTTATTAAACAATCCTGATCGTTTTACTACGATTAATTTACGTTTCTTAATGAGTATATAAAAATAACGTAATACAATTTCATTACATTCGTAACACGAAAGGACCGAGAACCTTCGCGACAACGTTCAAAGGGAAGGCAAAGCCACGGAGCGAAAATAATACAAAGCGAAAGAAGGTTGAAGCTAGCGATAAAACAAACAAGGAGGCAGGAAAGTGGCCGCATAACCGGAAGTATACGTATAAGAGTATAAAAGGGATGGAAAGTCGGGGAGAATCAACGGGACAGAACGAAAGTAAAATAGTAGAACAGAAATAAGAATGGTAAGCGATTGCAAAAGAAAAGCGGTCGACACGAGACGGGGCGAGAGGAAGAAGGAAAGGGAAAGTGGAGGAGCGCGAACAAATGAAAAACAGGGGAGATCTGTCGAAGAAAAGGGGCACGAAGGTATGAAAATAAAGAGGCAAACAGAGAAAAGGACAAACAAGCCCGTATGAAAGCCGCCGCGAGCACAACACGCAAACAAACACGTCCATCTTTGTACCTGAAATATGCATAAACGCGTCAAAGAAGCTACTGTACTAAATTTTATTCAGTGTTCCGTCCAGTTTCAACCTAGAATTCTTTATCGCCACGACCGAGCAAAGGAAATTGTATTCCGCGCGCACTCTACGCCGTAGTTCGACCGCTCTAACGTCTTGGAATAAGTAGTCGTATTTTATTAGCGTTTGACACAATATCCTAGTTCCATTCGCGCGAAAAGGAAAGGAAAGAAGTCGTTGAGAATAAAGAAGAAAAAAGATGGATGAAGAAGAAGAAGAGAGGGCGATGGAAGATGATCGGTCGTTTACAAAGATAACGCGCGAAAGAGGCACGGTAATTCATTGGTTGCACTTCAAAAATTCAAAAAAAAAAACATTTATGAATGGCGCCGTAGAAAAGCAAAATCGCCGTGCGCCCCGTCCCTACGGTAGAAAGAAGTTTTCCGAACGTCTGACTCGCAGGAACGTTTCTTTTTATCGGCTAGCGACCAATCGCGCGTCAACCTCGTGGCGCTCGACAATAAAACGCTTAAGTGCCGGGAAACGCGACGAATAAGTCCCGTGGACTTGCTCCTAGCCAGACGAAATAAAACAGAAAAAGGAACAGGGGAGATATTTACGCGCCTGTTTCATTTCGTTTCACTTCCGCCTGCGCCTCGCGCGCCCGATATTCCCATTCCTCTCGTCTTCGCTATTAGAAACGTTATAATTAGTCTGATCGGTGATCACAGATTGGAATTATCGGTTTAATAGCAATAGCTGCAATTTGAGACGACCGTGCTCGCTTCTGCTATTGAATCGATAATTCCGACAGATTAGTATGTCTTATTCCATATAATAATCGTTCCATATAGTAATAAATAATTATTCCATATAATAAAAAAAAAAACAGTCTTTATAACAATGCTTTATAAGCGCACGGTCCTTTCGTCATTGATATCTCGCGAGATACTGACTACTCGAACAATTCGTAACGAGATCCAGTTTTCCAATAAATCTCGAGATAAACGTCAGAAAAATAGGTGATTTGAGAAAATGATCTTACGACGTATCGTCTTGTTAGTCCGCAAAGGGTTAACATGGAAAGCTTCTCTCGTGGAACTCGAGTTCTATAAAACGTACTTTTCGAACATTGTCTCGTATAAAACGTACGAGTGTTTACGCGCTTATACGAAAGCTGCTTTCCGGCTGCACCGGCGAAATCTCAATTTCGCTTCACTTCCGGCAACGCTTTGCCGTTTCAGGGAGCTACGACGAAGAGGTCGAACTTGTGCGAGAAATCTCGACGTCTCTGAGGCGTGCACCGCGCCCCGCGCTCTCAATTATCGGGCGACTTTCACTTCTCGTTGCGTAATCGCATCATGAGAGTTCTGCCATAATTAAGACAGCGCTCGTCGAACGTGTTATGATATCGTTTCTAGTAAGCAGCGTCCATTCTTCAAAGGTGGTGGAAATATTTACGCGATGCAGAGTATATGTAACTTTGATATAGGTAAATCGGCTCGTTGATTTTATTAGGTTTAATCAGAGCACCTATCGAATATTTCCAAACAATAGAAGATCGAATCGATCGCTACTGCGGATTAAACATCAGTTTAAATTAGATTGCAAGCTGCAAAATGAACGATCGTGTAAATCTTTCGTGCTTGATTTAGAAAAAACTTCAGACAATTAGCGCTCATAATGAAAGTACAGCGTACATTGCATTAGTACCGGTAACAAAAGCTATTAAGTGGATTTAAGAAGAAGATTTCAATCGATGGCTAAACGAGACCAAAATGATCAAACCTGTTAAATCTTCTGTTGTTTAGATATATTTGTCTATAAGATAAATGTTTACCTAATGATCTTAGGTAGGAATATTTTTGGATTTAAAGGAAATTTGTAGGAGAGAGTGAGGAAAGGAAGTTCAGGAACGAAGGATATTTTTGTTTGTATAAAAAAGTTTACGATCCGAAGGAAATTCAACGAGTTTAGTTGGTATTTCAAGGATTTGTTGACTCCGATTCAATAGTATGATAGTTGATATAGATTTATGTGCACTTACTGAAATTATCAATTTCTTCGTAAAAAGTTGTAAATGTAATACGTGTAAAATATAAAGAAAATTCAGCGACTAATATCTTAAAAAAAATGTTAATATGGAGAGAACTTTGGCAGAGGTTAAATTGTTAACAATAAAGACAATTGCAACATTTTCATACCTTGTTGAACATTTGAGTTTGAGTATTCTTCCAACTTGCTAATTTTACTTTTAAACTTTTTCGTGTAATTGAGCATGTAATCAAGTTACTAGCGTGTTGTTTGCTTAAAAAAATTAAACTTATTAAACAATCTTTTTCTTTAAGCGGACGAAAAGGTCGCTAATCAAATCCTCGCATCCTTGTTACACATAGTTCCTTTCGTGAGATATTTTTAATACTTTAAAATTTCTAAGAACAGATCAACACGATGAATCTTATGTTTCTTTTAAATCTCGTGTTGTATGTTCGTGCGGAAATATAATGTATGGTAGCGTGAGATTAGATAGAAAAAATTGATTAGCTCCATAGATAAGTAACGTTCTATGTTTAAAACATTAGAGATTTATAAATACGTGTATGGATAATTGAGAGTCATGGAGTCAATGTTCGGGTACAAGCGATATTCTAGTTTATTGCTTCGTTTAATATTATTTGAATTAATAAATATTATTTGAATTCTGTATATTGCTAATTATTCATCATGACTAATTAGTTTGTACGTTTTACAGAAAATTCAATTAAATTTGCACACGACGAACACAGTATTGCTAAATTTTAATGCGGTACGTAACGAAGATACATTTTGATAAAAAAAGATTATATTAATAGTATTATTATATCTTATATAAAAGATTATATTATTAGTAGTATATTAGATTGATAAAGACAGATTATATTACTCGATATATCGCTACTTCAAATTCATATTCATTAGTACGCGTATACAGTTTTACGAGTGCTTTATAGTTGAATTAAAAGATCCTCACCTGTGGCCAGATACTTTCACCGTATCAATCCGCTCCTGTATTGATGTTACCTTTCGATATTTTGGAAATTAAGATCTGCAGATTCTTATTTCGTCTATTTTTATTCGTAGCCGCGCAAACTTGGAATTTTCGCTGTTTCTCGGTAACAACTTAGGCAGGTTATTGTTCGCCAGTTTTGCCACTGTTCGAGAAGTTAATTTCTCATTAGTCAGCGTCTCGCCGCAGAGAATTACAAATTTCGTACATCTTCCACCATCATGAAAGAGGAATGGAAGTCAGGAGAAGAGACTCGTAGCATATTCAAGTCTAGGTCAAAAATAGAGTTCACAGAAACAACAGACGTTACAAGTAGATTCAGATCCAGACTCAGACCGGTGACGTTTCATGACGGTCATTCCGATACAAAATCGACCAACTATCGATAATTAAGGATTAAAAGACTAAAGATTAAAAGTTTGATAAAGTAGCTTTAAAATGAAAGAAATTTCCCCGAGAACGAAATTCGGCCCGTTTGAAAACTCGAGATTACGAGTTTAACAAATCAATTGTCGAACCGCTCGAAATTTCACTGAAAACGAGACTTTGGTACGTTCGAAAACTCGAAACGTCTGTGCTCGCACGGGGAGAATTATACGGCGTACACTTGCCGGAGAAGTGTTTCCGCGTCAGGAAGCAGCTGGTACTTGCAAGAATACATCAGTTTCCGGCGCTGGTAAACAAGCAAGCGAATCGTCGGTATTACACGCCAGGGCGACGACGACCCGACGAATCGATGTGTGTAACCCTCGTGCACCAGCTAGCTATTCGGCTCGACATCGAATATGCATTAAAACGAGCCAGTCCAAGCCGAGCGTTCAACGTTCAACGCTTGAAAACCCGACCTCAACTTCGTCCGATTAATAATTTCCCAGTTTTATTTCCCTGTTCGACGGAGGCTGCACCTCTATTGATGGCCAACCTTTCGTTTACAAACCATTATACGATATTTTGATTATTCAGTATATAATTGATGATTCGCAGGTTGTGACCGTTTCCCGATCGCGATGATGAACTACGTACGTATGTATATAGAATGTAGAGTTGCTACATCGAGGTTCGAGTGAAGTTTGATCATTGTGATTAATTGTGTAATGTATTTCTTGTGTAAATTTTCTTTTTTTTTTTTTTTTTTTTTTTGGACCGTTCGTTTGGAAGATTAAGAGGAAATATAATAATCGATACACTGAAGGTTGACGTTTTACTACATGTACAGGATATTCGTTATGATGGTGTCCGATATGATTTTTCAATCGTTTGTAACAATGTAATAAAGGAAAATCATTGACCAAAATATTCTTGTATCGATGGATGATACGTAGTAGATGATAAACATTGCCAATGTTTATACAGGGCGATTCAATGCATTGAGTCATAACAAATTCAAGATTTGGTCTTTGGTTTTGATTATTTCAACGCAACTACATAATCTTTTTAATTATATCGAGAATCGGTGATATTAAGATGAAAATTCAACAAGCGTGGGACATGACATTTTACTTCACAGTATACCAAATTTACGGCATATTCGAGTTCGAATTTTGGATTTAATACGTACGTACGTATGCATACGTATGTTGTACATATGTTAAAAATGGGATTTTGCTAAGGAAATTTTAAACTCTTGTTGAGAGAATGCATATTGAAGAATATTTTACAGTAATCGAATTTTAGTTACGTATAAATATTTTTGTATGTGCATTTTTTAACGAATATATTTCACCTTTTTTTCAACCCAAACACGTCAATCCGGTAACATTTAACGTACGAGAAAAAGTAAAAGCTGAGAGAATAATACGTTCGTGTGTGTATCTAATTATAGAGATAGCTCATTCGAAAAACCATTTGTAATAATTTGACGCAGAATTTAGAAAGCACCGATCTAACGGATCACGTACACCAAAGAAGATCTGTAGCCACTTTTTGCACGTAAATGTTTCCGCGTGTCCTCGGAAACTCTCCAACGTTCGAACATCGTTTTAATGCAAAATTATGTGCCTTTGTCAAATGTTCTATGGCTAACGTTGTACGTGAAACCGCAAGCTAAATACGTCCATTAGATCTTGGAACACGTACGCTGAAACAGGCTCCTAATTATAATTGGTCGTCGATTGATGCTTCCAGCTATTGTTGAACGATATATATATGTAGCTGATGCAACGCTCTGTATACACGAAGTTGTAAAAAAGAATTGGAATAAACAAACTTCTTCGATATCTCGACGAAAAACTCGGTGAAATTGAACGGCAGAGATATGCCACTCACGTAATCCTGGACACACGTAATACGTAATTGTATAATGTGGAACGAGTTAAGAGACTGGCTCGTGAAAGTGCAATCATATCGCATCGGGCCGATCGGAATTTATCATATTAAAGTTACGTTTCTGCATCTAATTCACTATAATATTATGTAATGAATTAGAATGTAACGAGGCGTTGATCCGCAGCCAGGAAATCCTGTCTGGCTTTCTTGCCTATTCGCTAGTTACACCCACCGTCAATCAAGCCGCGTGTTTCTATTTTCCACGAATTGCCTTTCGACAGATTGTTGATTGTTTATGCAGCATTCTCACGTAACGTGGAAATTTCTTCCCAACTTTATTCATTTTCTTTCCTTTTCTCTTCTTCTTTCTCTTTTTTTTTTTTTTTTTTTTTGTTTTCAAAGTTGAAGTTGATATGAAAGTCTAATCTAGCCTCTGGTTATGAGAGACTTCTGGTGAGAAGATATTGTTCGATATACAGGGTGTTTCGTTAGTTCTATAAACATCGGATATCTGTGTTATTTCAGGCAATAAATGAAAATATTATTTCGCGAATTTTGCATGTATCGTTGCAAGAGAAACGTAACACGATAGAAATAATTTTTATAGATTTAATTTCTAGGTTTTAACGTTACTCTCGGTAAACACGAAGGCTTTGAATATTTTAAGAATATCTGTGTGTATAGAGTTAGAACGCATATCAATAAAGATTCTTTCATATTTTTCTGAAACTTCAGCGAAGCTTTTTCTCTGGGAAGAAAACTTTTGCAGAAGCGTCTGATCTTCTTTTTAACCAAATTTTCTAAATATCTAATTTTATAAAAATACTAACGAGCATTTATCGTTAATGTACATTGCGTAGAATTCGACAATTTATTTAAAACAGCAAAATTGACTTTCTTTGCTTGTCTCTCGGAACACTCTATATTTGTCGCTGAATAGTTTATAGTACCGGTACGATCACTTGAAGTAGCTTGCACAAAGACGTAAAAACGATTGTAAGTTGAAAACTAGGCCAAATTCAAGGACCAACTTTTGTAAGAACTTTTGCGTGTGGTATTCGTCATGAAAATTATGCTCACGATTTATGAAGCGTGTTATATTATATTATTATTCAATTTTCAAAACACACACACCACACAATGAAAGTTTTTAGCGTACGATTTATTCATAACATTAATACAAGCATAAACGGTTCAAAATTCGAGCGACGCAAATAATCCAAAAATTTGTATCACTCTCTAAACGCACCTTCTCTACTTTCCAATCTGTGGACCCGATCGATATGACTTTAACCCGAATAATACAAAATTCAAATGTTTTATAAAATAAAGAACGCGAAAGTGAACAGAGAATAAGCTCGTTGCAACATTCTCAACTTATTTAGCTAACAGAATTCCCCGTACGAAAAATAAACGAGTATACGACTCTTAATTAAACTCTCCCCGAAGATTAATCTCCTGTGCGTCTCACAAAGGAACCTCTCGAAGACCGTTCAATAACTCCATCGCTAATAACTCTGAACTGAACGCGAATAAGAGCCTCCAAACGTGATATTCGTTCCCGGAAGTACACGAGCCAACGTACTACGAACTAGCAGTCTCGTTGAAAAATACTGAAGTTTGCTGATTCTATGTAGCACGACCTACTTCGAGGATACAAACCGGAGATCATGAACGGAACAAGGGAGGAACGGAACGCGGATAAAGGCGCGGAAGGAAGGAGAACAGAGGGAGCTTACTTTGCTGACTGGCTTCCGAGCAAGCTTTTGAACATGGCTGCTCAAAGCGCTCTTGAATAATATATGCAAGTCACACTCTCGCGAAATTTATGTATCACGTTCACGAAGGAAAATACGTCGGACCGATGTTTGCCAGGCGTATGTGTCCGAGAAAATAATAATATTTCGCTTGAGAACGATCGACGACAAAAGTCGATGAATGAGGCGACACGTGCGTCCTCGTCGAAAGTTTCCAGCCGATATACATCCGTTTCTCTTCGCTCTATCGCGAAGAAAGCGTAGCAGATAGAGCTACTAACTATTTTATCGCTTATTCTAGTTTAGGATTAACTTTCTAGGGTTGGATTAACAAATTGACGAATAACATAAATTTTTCATCGACGAATAACATCGGACTGCGTCGGTGTTGGACGAATGTTGAGCATCAAGTTCGATGATTATTCGCTGTCAAATAGACGATAAATTTCTGTGAACGCGAATCACGGTAGATAAACCGTGAAAGAAGTTGGAACATTGATCGTTCACGTTGCGATGGCGGAAGTTTTTGCGACGGCAGGAACGGAAACAGAGTAACGGATCCTCGTGTTTTCTATTTTTCAACTGTTGACGCTGGAAACAGTACGACGCTAGCCAGGTTCGAGTGCAGCGTGAGAAGGCAAATAATTTACTTAACCAATGACTAATTGTAAGTTGCTCGCTTTACGAGTTTAATTCGTTGTTCGTGTCGTTCGTTCCGAATTATTTGACCATAATTTGTTTGGCACATAGCGGAGGAAATGGCTTGCATAGTTAATCGCGTCAGTTTGGATTGGACCGAGTAAACGTACAGCTTCGACAATATCCTTTCTACTTGAATTTCGTTCCACGCTTGATAGTCCTTTGATCTACGAGGAGTTTCCTAGTTTTACATTTTCACGTTACGAGTGTTTTATGTGTTTCAAGATTTTTTATTCAGAATCGTAATTAATTCGTTGGACTAACGATACTTCAATCGATTATATTTCTCTTCGTATAAATTAAATTATTAAATTACAGTTGTTAGACGATATCCTCCGTTGATAAGAAACGTCGATTATTTTGAATCTCGCGAATGGACAGTTAAAGCATAAATTGCCACGAAGTGAAAAGTCTGCAGCAGTCAAACGATGAAATATGAATTCTGTGGATTTCTAAAGCTTCTGCTTTCTCACAAATGCAGAAACATCTATTTGTAACTTAACATCTACGTGCAAATGGAATTCCAATCTACGTCCAACGAAAATACCATAAAACTCTAAACAATGGCGATACTTTTCATCCACTTACGTAAGGTTCGCTTCTGCGGCAAATCAAAAGATACCGAAGATAAGTTTCGTCTATGAAGCGGTTGCAATCGATACATCTGGTCACGACGACGAATCGCGCAGCGTCTTATCTGCGCTCGTCGCGTTTTCTCCGTCGACTTTCACGCGGGGGAGACAGACCCACGATGTTTGTAGCTGTGTATCGCGACCGTAAATCTTTTATAGTTGGTCGTACATTCGGTTCGTAATCATACAGCGTTTAACATTTCACTTACCACCCCAGGCTTCGGTAATATTCCGCGGAACAGAGGCACAATTTCTATTTCTGCTTATAAATTCCGCTCGGCCGAACCAACTTTCTCCTCACGGGAGTACCTCGAATTGATGGACGTTCAGTACGTGGCCGCGAACATCCGAGGATATTTCTCTCGGCAAAACAGAGTAGAAACCCTATGGGACCGTATGGGCATTCGCGAAAAACCTTGGCCGAAAAATGTATTAGCAGACCGCCAACGTTTACGTAACTTTATATTTCTATAAATATTTATGATTACAGGAATGAAATTCTCAATGGAAACTGTAATCGCAGAGTCGTCCGATCAACAGTAATTTAAAATTCTAAAAATAGTCCGAAATATTCTCTTCTATGGGCATCGCATCGGTTTCGTGATAATTATTTGTACGTGGTATGTTTAAGTATACGTCGGTTGTTCTAGCATTAAGTTTCCCGTAAATGCACGAACATCCGCGACCAAAATTGTTAAAAACACGGTGAAAGAAATTGAATGACTCGAAGTCTTTGCTTTATCTTCCTTGAAAGTTCGATGAAAGATAGAATTTGTTGTCCAGTAGGTTTGAGATAATGTATTTTGTATCTTTAGAAATTGCTTCGAATATATTCAATTTATTATGTGCCACATGTTATCACTTAGGTATTTATATTTATGTATGTTCGATCGATAAATTCTTGAAATAGAAATAGAATTCTCGTGATGCATATTTCAGTGCTACAGAAACAATGTGAATTAGCTTTTCATTCGTATTGGGTATAGTTCATATTTAAATGTAAACAGATTTTGTATTGAATTCGAATTTAGAAATCTTCATGTGTTTAATTTTGTATATCTAAAAATAAATTTGATCTTAAATTAGTTTTTCTTAGAATTTCATCTCATGCGCGTTTTAATAGGCTAATAGATAGAGGAAATTATTTTAAGTAATAAAATGCACTGATTCCCAATTTTTTTAGTTAGCTATATACGGAAGAACATCGATCGAACACATCAATCATGCATGCGTATGGAAAGTTTATTTAATTCATTAATTCAGGAGTTCTCATCTTTATCTGATTCCCCTATGCTTTCTCTTATATATATTACATGATACATGAATATTATTAAAATATATGAACTGACAGCGAACAGATGACCAAATTAACATCTACTAATTTTCTATAGAATCAACAGATGTTTGAAACGTTCAAAAGTCACATCGATTAACTCGAAACTATCTCTTTTGACTAAATGGCAAAGTAAAACAGGTGACAGGTAACAAATACTTTTCAGGATCTTCCTTGAAATCTTATTATTTACTTCTTTTCAATAAGAGAATTTATGGAAACAAAGTACCTGTTTCTTAAGAATTCAACGCTAATTACACACCTGGATAACGAAACTGAGAAGATTTCAAACTTCTGACTAACTCATACATACGCATAGCACATAAAATGTCAATTTTTTTATATATAAACTAAGAATAATTTGATTCTTTTGAACGATAAAACAGCTCCGAAACGTGCACTTAACATATATAAACTAAAATTTCATTGTAACGTTGCCTGACAGTTTTAACGAAGGATAAAATCGTTCGGATCTTTCTGTTTCCATCTTAGCAATTAAGTCAACAACAATCTGTCAGACATAAAGGAGTGACCGTTGAACGGCAGTGTACACGAGCCAAGTAAAATTCACGGTAAAAGTCTCTATAAAACCTAAAAGAAAAAAAAAGAAATCAACTTGCCTCTGGCAAAAAGAATCAATTCGGCTAAATCCTTCCACTTCTGTCAAATATAATCGAAGTGGGAAGGGCAAAAAGATGGGAGGAAAAAAGCATTAAAACAGCAGAAAGTACATGCAACGTAGGGAAATACGATAGCGTCGTTTCGTGTCTAATTTGCATACGTGGAACGCTCGGCCGCGATGAATCTCGTTGTTCCAAGACGGAAACGAGCTCGCTGGTAAAAAGTTTGGTACGCGGGAAAATTTATTCGTGCACGACCGTTTAAGGCGTCGTTAATACGGTACGCCTTAACGAATTCCCATGAAGAAGCACCGAAAAACTTCGGTTCACCGGTGGTGTAGTATACGTCATTACGTGCGCGGAGTGGCGCGTTCACTTCCGCCTTCGTCCCTGGAAATTACAGACCATCCGGGACCGCGATAAATTACAATGTATCGGCGTGCGAACGTGTGAGAGCGTTGGCACGGCGTTCGATCGTTTAAGAATACACACACCGTTGATTAGCCAGGGTCGCCTTGACTACTGCACAGTTTTCAACAGTTGGATACGTCGAGCTTACTATCTTCTTACAGAAAGCTTACAGAGAAGAGAGGAACGTAGAAGATCATTTGCTATATTTTTTCCAGGGAAATAGCTTAAAAATCGTAGTTTGTACGTTGTCGATCGATCGAGTGAAAATTTTTATTCGTTTCTTTTTCGTGTAATTTTTGTAAACTACTGTATTTTTTCCTGCTCTTTAAAATCTTGGAAATATTGCTCGCCATAGTATTAAAGTATCGAGGATAGTAAAATATAGCTTGTCTTGATGATTGCTGCGTTTACCTTCCACGAAACTGCGATTTGTCGGCTAAACATTCGTGTTTAATTCTGATAGATCGTTTCCATTTCCAATTACGTCTGATCAATATTCTGCTGTTTAATCGCAAGGTGATGATAAAACCAGAAAATCGACGTGTGTGGAAATCCACTGTGATCTTCGTAGGGTTAGAGTTTTTTAATTAATTTTTATTTTATAATTTCTTTTAACGGCAACACACGTATGTTGTCAGTATTTTTAGTGAAAAACTCCAGGGATACGGAAAAGTACTAATTATTTTTACACTGGCTGCAGAGATAATCCAAGTTTATATTTGGAAGGCTGTTCCAAAAATTATCGCGAGGATCATTTAGGATTCGTATTACTTTAAACAATTTTTCTTTCGTTTAACCATATGCATAAATGTATCTCTATATTTTAGTAAAATTTTTATACTTTTCATGTATTTGTTTTGGTTTGCAAGTATAAATCACGTTTATACCAATTGTATACGTGTTACATAATTTTCTCAGTCTTGAAATAAATATCGTTACCTCCTGCGCGTTTATCTTTTTGAAATTTTACATACACGATATGTCACATGGTCATCCGACATCAAAATTATTACGGATGCCCGGTGACATACCGCGCACGCCGTGGCGTACTTTTAAATAAAAATTATCCAAAAGGTATCTTTTTTCTTTCTTTATTCCTAGATTAATTAATTTCACGTATTTTTCTTTTTATTACAAATCCAAAAAAGTTTTCGGAGTCATTCGGAGGAGTTCCGTTCAAAGTCTCCGATATCAAATGCGTTGAACGAGTTGTTTCTTAATTGCAGATTTCTAAAATCGCGCAATTGCAAGTTCATAAGGATAAATCAATTTTCAGATTGGGTTTTAGTTCCTGCAAACCTAGATGTACTACGTAGATCCCAGACAAATAATAAACAAAGCATATTTTTACCCTTATCATATTTTATACTCGAATGGATATAATTGCACTTGCGGTAAGAGGAAGACTCGTGCTCGACAGTGATCGTCCTTCCCGTGATTGTCTTTGTCGCGGTAGAAAAATTTCGGTACCGTTCGATGGCGTTACGGACTTCATAAAATCGCATCGGTGGCGGTACAGTGCCGGTGATCGGGCCCCGTTTCCAGACGCTACGATCAACTACACTGCTCCTTCCTCGGTCTCTTATACTCTTCTTACTCCCTTTTGCACGGCGTACTTCTCCTATCCATCCTTCCCATCGTCGCTGCTTCTGCTCGCCGCCATCTTCCTTTCATCAGTCTTTCTCTCTGTCTATCGATCTCTGTCTAACCCCTGGCCACGTAACGACACGTCTTCTGGCAGGGGTTTCACGAGAGTCCAACGGTATATATAATGTTGCGGACTACTCCTATACGGTTCCCTGTGCACTCCCTTTGCGGACGGCCCCGTTTCGCCTTTTTCCTCTTCCTTTTTCTTTTCCTTCCCTCTTCGCTCCGCTCGTCTCGTCCGCTCGTTCTTCCTCTCGCTGTTCTCCCTAGGCCGTGTGGTGTGTTCTCTGTGTAACGGTGACGCGAGCTTTCCGTTACACGAACCACCGCGTGTGGCTGCGAGCCTCGCGCCAGCAGGAGCTACAGCCTGTTCCCTTCCTCGGTGGCGTTCCCGACCGTCGTTGCATTATGGATGCAACGGGCCTGTTCCTCGTCCAATGGAAGAAACCAGCCCGTGCCTCGGACGAACGTGGCTGTCGTACCATCGTCGTCCTGACACGACGCCACTCTTCTTTGTACATACTCTTTCAATATATTTCTTCTCCTTTTCTTCTTTAATACCTGCCTTCCCTTATTTTAGCCTGTTTGACAGTCCGGTATTTTTGTTCTTCCTTCTGATCTCGTATCTTTATCTTTGTTCGATCGGTGTGTTCTATTTTATTCGAATGGAATTGATTCGGTTCTTCGTCCTCTTCTTTCCTTCTGTTGCTCTTACCTTGTCCTGTGTTTTCTTCTATTTCGTTCGTCCGTCCGTTGCTACCCATTTGTCTGTGTTCGCTTACTTTTCGATTTTATTTGATTAGAATTAACAGTCTTCTATCCTGTTCTTTCCCGTCTTCTTCGTCTATGCGACTCGTCCGTTGCTCGTATAATTGTCCCTTATTTCTCGCGTTTATCTCAAATGTCTGTATCTCGTCGATTCATCTCACTTTCTCCTAGTCCGCTTGTCCGTACGACTTCCTTTATCTCTGTATTTCTCGCTGTTTCCCTGCGTCTATCTTCGTTTCGCCGTTGTTCGACTCTATTTGGCTAGAACCGATAGTCGCCCTTTTTTCCTCCGTTCTTTCTCTCTGGAGTCTGTGTACGCGTGACCATTTCCATCGAGAAGCGATTCCGTTAGCTCCACGCGCTTTGTGCTCGTTTTTTGGTCGTTAGAAAGAAGGAAGGCGAGCCGTGATCTCGTCCGTTGCGCTCGAATCGGCGATGATCGCGTGGAAACTCGACATTGAGAAGCATGTTTACGAGCGATTCGATGAGGTTCGTTTGGAGAACGTATTGAATCGATGATCAGAAAATATAAGAATATTTCTTACCTCGTTCTCTCTTGGATTATATAGATATATTTTCGAGTGAAACGAGATTACGATATGGAGGAGATGATACGACTATTCCAGTCCGAAAATAATAATATGACGTTAATGCGAGAAAATTTATTACGTTTCGTTTAACCATTCACAATTAGTTCAACTGTATAGTAAAATGTTAATGCTCGACTCCCCGCTAATGCTATCTTAAACAACGGATAATTAACGATGCTATCCTGCTTATGTTTAATTCATAACATTGCACGACACATTATGATCCGTAAGCTGTTTTTATGCTTCGATCGCGAATTATATGCGACCTATATGAAACACGAAAAGAATACTTTTAAACATTCGTGTATTTCATTTACGTATACCTCAGATAAATGTTATCATATATTTTTTAGGTACTTACAAATATTTTTATATGTTTAATTGGTAAAAAATCAGAATTCTTAAATGCTTCGAAAAATCTACAATTTATTAAATTATTTGATTCTGATAAAAAAGGGATTGTACGATAGAGCAGGAAGCTATTATATTAAATTATTGCGATACAAGCTCTAATTTCATTTCAACGATTACAATAGCCGACACCGTTAAAACTGAATAGAATAAAAGGTAAGTGGAAATATATGAAAGATTTAACAGAATTGTTATGAAATGTTAGATAAAATATTAAAATAAATGAAATAAATCATCGTGTACTCTGTGCGATTTATTTCTGATCATTATAGGCAAAGTTCTCGTATAGGTTTCTACCTTCGAAGAAGGAATAGAGATACATTTGGCAGAACGTTTACCTAGTTTTACGGATGACGATCACGTTACATAACGTAGCTCTGTCTGCTTTGTTTTCCAGAGCAACATTACGCGGCTGCCGATTCGAACAGTTCGACGCCCGCGAAGAGTTTCGTGGCCTGTAGAGTTTGCGGTGACAAAGCGAGCGGTTATCATTACGGCGTAACCAGCTGCGAGGGCTGCAAAGTGAGTATGACAACGTATCACGTTCATAATTGTGCTTTGGTCTTCCCGAAAGTTTGGACGTTTAAACGTTAAATAATTTGGAATTCTTTGAATGCGAAAGTCATGAAATTTGAGAATTTAGGAACTCGAGCATTAAAAGTTTCGAGGATTTAAGAACACGACTTAAGAATTACAAATTTTGAGAATCTGAGAATTAAAAAACCTTACAATTTGGAAATTTGAGAAACTTGAATATTCGAGAATTTGAATACTTGGGAATTTGAATATTTGCATAATCGGATATTTCGTAATTTGGGAACTTCTAAATTTAAAAGTTGCAAAATTTCATACTCGAACATCAGGAAATTTCATATTTGAAAATTCGATGCTTGATAATTTGAAAGTCAACAAAATTTAAATACGAGACGATTCTAAAATGTTAAAATTCGAGAACCGAAATGTCAGAGACGAAATTCGCGTTGATTTTATCGATTCGCGATAACCATCGCACGGTGATATATTGCATCGTGCACGAGAAGATACAACGCGAGAAATGCTCTTCGCAAAACTTTCTACAGCGAGAAACATAATCGTATGCACTAAACTTTCCTCTGTCCCGAAGTATAATTCGTATAAGATCGCCTTCGATGTATCGCTTCCTGTGGGAAAATTATCAGAGTTGTAAATATCATTTCTCCTCGTCGACGTGTCTGTGCATTGCTAGTATCGACTACTTTCGATCGTTCTCCTTACCGTTCTATTCCTTTTTCTGCTACGTGTAACGCTTTTTCTCCTATTTCCATTTCTCGTTTATTCATTTCTCTTTTCCTCTCTCTCTATTTCTCTTTCTAGCTAACCCATGCCTCGTTTTTCAATTACCACTTTCGCTTATTTTCTCCTTTTCTCCGCGAATCCTCCGTTTCGGAAGGGAAGGAACGCTCTCGTCCTATTGCCATCGACTTTCGAACGAACTGAGAGACCAACAAATCAACACGAGGTAGCGAATTTATAGCTGACAAGATACGACGCCTATGATCGCTCGTATTTTATTGAACCTTACAAGGTGCGCACTTCTCGACGAAAGGTATTCTCGTTATATCGTGGATTCGAAGGTTCAGAATGATCGATATCTTCGTGCTTCTCACGAACACCGAGTTTCCCATTTGTCATCCGTACGTTCGACCGTTCGAAGGTTCGAATATTCGAGAATTTGAAAATTTGGAAATTAGACAATTTCATCGTCCTCCTTTCAAATCCTTTAAAACACCGAGAAACGAAGAAGTTTTCGATGGGACAAGCCAATAACTTAACGCAAATAGCTCTCCATAGGCAATCGCTGTAAAAAGGATATTCCAGTGTACCTATTCCATGAAAAACGATCGAAGACCGTGATCCAGCGAACAGCATTCGCAACGGGGCGTACCAATGTCGTTAAAAGCGTTGTCTCCTACGAGCCATAAATTGAGCATTGTCTAGGATCGTTATTAATCGCCCGCGTCATATATCTTCACTAACGTTTGAGTATAATTAACGTTGGTAAGATGGTCGATCGCGACTATGGAAGAGGAACGAATTGTCCCTGCATCGACGGTTTGCGAAAGAAGTCGATGATCGGGAACCCATCGGCCTCTATGGATCGTTAACGGCGCTCAAGGCGTGCCGATAATATTTCATTACGTTCGCGACCGTGCAATTCGCAATACGCGTTTACCGCGGCGAAGTTTGTGTTCTACCGATTTTTATTCCTCCCTTCCTCCTTTCTTTAACCGCTTAAAGGATAACTATATAAACTAACTAAAGGATAAGGATACTGGGTACGTATATGTATACTCTTCCATTCAAAAGATACTGCCATGGTCGATAGATGGTCCCCTTGTTGAGTTATTACTTCAAAATATCTCAAATTCTAATAATGTATATATATCTTATGTATTTTATATATTGAGTTAACAACTAAATGATTGCGGATTTTGGCATTAGATGATATTGATAAAATCTGCAATCATTTAGTTGTCAACCCAATATTTCTCGTCATAGTTTCATCTGCTGTGTAGAACGATGATTCTAATTACTAAGAAAATTCTATTTATTCAACGTACATGGCTTTCGGTATGGTAGGCGATAAATTAAACGATGGTGAAACTTGACATCGTAAAAATATTCAGAGATATACGTATTGTGAACTGCGTCAATATCCGCTCGCCACATGCGTCCCTCGGAAGAGTAGAAGTAACTATATTTTTCTAAACTGTCCCTGAAGAAATTAGGAAGATATATTACTCGTGTCTTTTATGCGTTGAAAATGAAAAACGAAGGCGATTCGTTAAGCGGGAAGGACAATAGGAAACATTTCCGTGTTATTACCGAGTCGTCGTTGTTATCGTTCAGATAAAGTCTGGTATTTTTTGCGATTGTTCGCGAATTCCTATTATGCGGTCATTTTTTACTGCAGTTGAAAAAGCTTTTCGAGCGTTAATTTCTTAAAGATTGTTTGCACGTTTTGCGAGTGTTAGAATGTATTTTGCTTAGCGAATGAGACGTACTAATGTCGGAATACGTGCCACGAATATTTTGGAAATATTTAGAGTATCCGTGGGCTTTTTTTAGAGAGTGGTTTCCAATAGACACGATGTTTTAATTGATCAGATAATCAGCTAATAATAGAAAAAAGCTACGGACGATCTTTAAGTGCTAATCAGTGTCAATGTCACTGGGCAATCAATAATTCCAAGGTTATTCTATACTTCCTGAGTAAGTATAGCTTTGCTTCTACTGTTCTATCTTTTACTAAGAATATTTGTATTTTGTAATTTTCTAATAACCATATTCTTGCCTCGTATTTTTTATCTTTTCACTGTTTATCATTCTGATCATAATAAATCACGATTGATCTACAAACGATCAATTTACATATTATTTGCAATTTATTCACTCGGGAAAGATAACATTTCAAAAAATTACAGAAATCTGGTGTTTTTCAAAATAGATTTTATCCATTTAGTTTATAGTAATTTAAAATCAACTTTCAATAATTTAGAAGATACAGAATTTTTGTTTTCTTTACAAACACCATCGTTTTCGCGAGATTTATAATACAAATTTAATCGCTTCTAAAAATTATTATCACATTTGTATTCAAAAATGGAGCTTTCTGATATAAACTGTATACTTTTGCAAAATTTATTCCGACGTTTCATCAACATTGCGGCTAGCTTCATTAGGGATGAAATGACACACTGATGCTGACTTCGTCGAAATATATTATACCTTCCAAATTGATATAGCTTACCAGGAAGCCTGAACGTTGGTAGCTATACGATACCAGACCGTGATACCCTACTAATTCACTAATATATCTTCTCTAAAATTTGAAGTATCGAAAATATTTTCATTGATCTGACAGCTAAGCGCAAGAAAATTCCTATCAGCTTGAAGAATTTCGTTGCAATCTTTTGATGATATAATAAAGTAACGAAGAATTTAGAATGAACGACTTTAAAACTAATCATCTTTTCATGCCTAAGATTTCTTACATTTGTATCATATACTTTTCAACTTTTTGTAGAAAATAAATGATAATAATTGACGTTACATATAATGACTAGATTGCAATATGAGTATAAAAAATGTTTTAAAAAAGTTTAAAAAATAGAACCTAGTTAGATAGTTGTTTGACTTATTAAATATTATAACGAATACTATGATTGGAATATTTGAAATATTTTTGCGTACATTCTATGCCTTCAAACTTCCCATAAACGCATAAAAATACACGGTTTAATGATGACATTTAAGATGTGAAATTTATAGTACGCTATATTTAACAGCTTGCCTGAGTCTCTGTTGGTTACACTGTGAAAGGATTAATGGTAAATCACAAAAGAACGTATCAAGTAGAAAGACGTGAAATTCCAACCTGTGTAACGTGAACGAGTGTGTAATTTCATTCTAAATGCAAATTATCTAGAAACTTTGATCTCCTATCCCCAATTTAACGTCGAAAATACAAACAAATCTGATCAGCTATAGTTATTCCGTGTATCGTTACCTTGTCGTTGCTTTTTTATCTTCGCCGTTCTTTCACAATTTCTTCTCAACGAAATTCCATTGCAAACACGTAACTGTTGAAACGAATAAATTACATTTAATCGTCCTCCTAATAAAACCCCTGCCAGTAACAAAGTAAGAATACCACGAAGATATCAGTCATTATGTTAGCAGTAGGTAGCAGTCATGTCGTCATCGTATCTATCATTATAATACGTCATCCGCCTTTCATTCCTCCTCCATCATTTCCCTGACATCTAGAAATTTTATTCATAACTTTGTGAGATCTAGTCGAGTGGATTTGAATTTTCTAAAATATCAGCCTGTCAAATTTCCCATAAAGAATCCGAAATACCTACTTTTTATACGCGAAATCAGAGATGCAGAAAATTTCGAGGATAAAGAGATATTCGTTTTGTAAGTCGTCGGAAACACTGTACATTTATGGATTAGTATGTCTGTAAATTAATATTCGCTATCTTTTACGTTCAGATCTTTCTAATAATAATTGTAATCCAAATAATTACAATTCCACCGATCTAGACTCTTTTGACAATTAAATGACACGATCAAGTCTATTTTCATGATTAAACTTATGCTATTTGACCCATAAAAAAAATCTCAAATTCGTTTAGAAAATGCGTGGGATCAATCTACGCCTGCATAAATACATTCGTCGCGCATTTGTTTCCCACGTACAAACGTTTCCATCGCAAAATTAAACCACGCGTACACACTGAAAAAAAAAAAAATAAATCTCAATAGCCACGTAAATGTCCGCTACGTATGTGCAATATATTTTGAAACAGCCTGTATAACACGATGCTCGTTTTTTCGCCGATAGCTCCACTTTCCAGCGATATCGAACGATACGAAAATTCTTTGGAACGTTCATCGACGAATCTCTCTAGCACAGAGGGACACGAAGATGAAGAAAACGTAGCGATTCGGAGAAATCGTTGGTTCGTTTCGTATCTCCCGGCGGAGCGTATTTTCTCGCGAGGAAGCGCACCACGAGGCCCAGACTCGCGCGATGTGTACGTGCCTTAATCTCGCCGCGAGATGCACATCCGCCGGTACTCCTCTGCTCAGATTGAAACACGGAAGCCCTAAGGCCATGGTTAACGGTGAATTGGTACATTCTCGCGCTCCCACCGATACATGGACGAGCTGCACGAGCACATATGTGCGTACTGTGTACAGTATATGAACATTTCTGGTCACGAGGATTAGGATAACTAGCGAGTTTGTATGTATGAAACGTATAAGCGTACATAATGCACAGCTATATATATATATGAACATTTCTGATTAGAAGGATCAGGATATCTACTGAATTTGTATACATAAAACATATGTACGTACACAATGCGCAAGTTGGTGTATCTGAACATTTCCGATCATTAGGATTAAGACATCTACTGGTTTTGTATGCATGAAACGTGATAATCTAGATCGTGAGATAAATGATCAATAAGTTGGAATTTTGTACTTGTGTAAGAGAATACTTGGAGATACGAGGTAAAGATTTGGAGGAATTGTTCGCATGAGTTATGGAAAAGTTTTGTCTACGTATATTAAGTTAACGTTAAAACAATCGATTCATAGTATATATCGAAACACGTTTCGTAAAGAAAATGTATACGTGGGTAAATGTAATTATGTTTCCATTTCAGTAACAGTCAACATTAATTTTGTCACCAGTATTTGCATGTTTTTAGCAGTTATACAATTAAATGCGACCCGTCATTTTAATTAGCTTGGTAGTGAATTAATGGAGAATTACATGCGTTGGTTTTCAAAATTCTCTGATATCAAAAGAATTGTAGCGGGCTGTCTAGGGATAGAAAAATTTCTACAAAATCTGGATCCCATTTGTAGAATCGTTTATAGAATAACGATAGAATCAAATAACGACAACGACACTGCTCAAAATAATTAGAGAGTTGTCTTCACCCCGATATTTGACCTCGCTACTTGTATCCATACAGATGTCTGTCTTCCTTTTTAATGATTGCCTTAAAGACAATCCTCGTTGCATAATTATACAAATAACGTGTCAATTTATCGAGTCTATAAAACTTCCTCGCTTGTGTTCGCTTGGTTGCTTTAAACGAATCTTTAATTGGTTTGAATAGACAAAATCAATCGAAGCAGTGAGAGAAGCAGTGAATCGAACAAGGAGAGGAAAAATGTTTGATATAATTATATGCAATTAACGAGATCGTTAATTATAATACGAATATACGAGTCCTTTATAATCCTCAGGTTCACGATCAGAGAAGAATTCTAAACACGTGTTTTTGATAATCTTTTGATGATTTTATGAATTAACTTCAATTTCAACTTATGAACAGAGATTTATAGGAACATGCAGACGCTTCCAATACGACGAAGCCAATTTCCTGGCTGGAAGCGAATACACGTTCGTTGCTCCACTCGCCTCTGGCTTTTTTGCTGTTTTCATCGTGTTACAATTTCGCGAATCGCAGGAAAATGTATGGTGAAATTGAAAGTTGCGACATAAATTAAATATAAGCAGAAAATTGCGACAGGACAAATTTTATGCGAGAACAAACGTACATTTAACGTGAAAACGTGTTTTCGTTCTTATTGACATCCGTCGATGTTTCTAATGCAATGAAATACGGAGGAATATCGATTTTGCGAAATCTCTGTTGCATCATAATTACGACGAAAATCGACCTCGAGCATGAATCCGTACATCGTTATTGTAATAATTTAATCGTTGCTCGCAATAATACCGATAATAAATACGCAACGAAAATTAATTAATCGAATAGTTTAAAGCGCTTTGAATTTGCATGTAATACCAAGTTTCCAATTTGCAGCCCTGGTTAAACGAATTTCGCGGAGGTCAAATGGTCCTCTGCGTCCTGTCCGATTAAATTTAAGCCTTTCTACTAGCCAGGCGCGTTCGCCTCTTTTAAGTCTGATTTATTATGCATCGTTCCACTGACTCACTCACCTCTATCGAAATTCTTCGAAGGATCAATCGATATGCCTAGCCTGAAATCAACACGTTAACACTTTATTAACCGTTCAGTGCACGTTTTACGTATAATTGTATTTTTATATTTAATAGTATTTGTTTGTGAATTCTATTCAATTCAACGTACACGCGCAAAATTTCACCAATTTTATTGGAGAGAATTTTCAGCAATTTCCGCGATATCGATGTGTGATTTCGTCGAAAAAGAAGCTGGAAAGTCTTCATAGAAAATAGAGAAGTGAATTTCATCGAACGAAACAGGTCACTTCGAATCTTTCGAGATTCCAAATTTTGTAGATTTTCGGGGAATTTTTATCAATTTGATTAGCATAGGTACGAAACGTAATAAAAGTACAAAGGCCAAGTTAAAAAGATTTGTTCCGTGTTTATGAAATTGCTGACGAAACTGTGTGCCTTTAGGAAATTCAATGAACTGTAGAAAGAACTGGAATTTTAGGAAATTTAAATATACAAAAGTTTTCAAAATATACGAAATACAGCGTTCGTTAATAATATTCAGTGGAAATAAATCTCTATTAACGTATGATTTAATTTATATAATATAACAAATAAACAGTGGAATTAATTTTAACGAACATTTCTTCGAAATAATTTTTCACTTTCGTAAAAAGGGAAAGAAAGAGAGAAAGAGAATTATCGTCTGCTCGAATATTTATAACTCAATGACATATTATACATATTTTCCTTTTTTATCTCATGCAATTCGGTAAGCATAATGTAAAATTATAAACCAATGTTCAATGAGTTAAATCGTAAACAACCCGCAATAAGCCAATGTTTAATAAATCAACTCGCAATGGTAATGCGTCCATTTGGAAATTAACTGGTTCGTTACCGGAATAAAATACCTATTATTGTTTCCTAATGCGTCTGATTCGATTGCGGCCACGATTCGAGCTCACCGAAAATGGTGACGCGAGATATTAGCGTTCAAAAATTCCGTACGTTCGTCTGCCTGTATACGTGAACAAATATTATTATCGTACAGGAATCTTGAAATAGATGAAAGACTATAGATCCTGATTCGATCTTCTATAACTAGAATTTCGTTTACTTTGTCTATCGTTCTATCTGTTTAATTTCGTTTGTGGTTAGTCTACTTTCGCTCTCAATGTCTCAAATATAAGTAACTTTCAAATATGTACCTTGCCTGTAAGACTCGTCAGATTTTAAATTTAATCTATTCTTAAGTTCTACGCTATAAAACAAGAACAATGAACGTTTCTCTATTTATATGCACACCACTGTAATTATATACCTAACGCCGAATCCATCATCATCGAATATCCGATAATAAAAACAAACGTTATCCCTTATATATTCATTTATTCAATCTCGAACGGAAGGTTTATTACTTGGCAGCTACGTTTCGACAATTTGCAAACTGATACACAATGAAACGTATCGATTCCAATAACGATCCGATATCAAATGCAAAATAGCATTATGGATTGTTGAGAACACAACTGTCCGCTTTCTATCCGATATTCGGTATATTGGTCGACGGATATGTATCGATGTCGGTGCAACGCATCGTTACGAACCGGTTTCATTAATTAATATCATCGTTAATAGACCAATAAATCGATACGTTCGCTGGTAAAACGAACAGACGGCTCGAGCACGCCTACGAGTCTCTTCCATTATTTCGTTGCTTCGTTACTCTGATGCACTGTCGGAGTGGCAAGCTTAGAGGACCCTTCAGCCGATGTCACTTATCGTTTCTGTTGTTTTTCTCGTTTCCCTGCCTTCCTTCTCATTTTTCTATTGTTCTATTGCGGATATGTGTATGTATATATATATATATTGTTTTATTTGATTTGATTTTAAGTGTGTTTTTATTGTTTCGATATCAGTAGAGAGAAATACATAACTGTAGAGTAAATAGATGGAGAACGATATTTTTATTAAATTAGTTCTCAAAACACTTTTGAAAAATGATACATCGTTCTGAGATTTTTTTATGAAATCGGTAAAGTAATTGATTAGAGTCCGAGAATTGTTACGTGGCTCGTAAAACTGTTCCACGCGGTATTAATTCTTCCATGCTCGAGTACTTTAACGATTTATTAACTAATTAGACGAATCTACAAAAATAACGTTACGTACGTTTTACCTCTGTAACATCTTCGATTCTAATTAAATTCTCGAACATTAATACTTGAATGAATTCTGAAACAGCTTCGAGATCGCACACTCCAATCGCCTCTGCTGGTTCAGTTGAAATAAATAAATAAAACTAAGCGACGTTTGATACAGCACACGACTACTGTGCCAATGCGAGAGTGCGAATAAAAGATTGCACGTGTCGCGCTATTTCGAACGTTACGAATGATAATACCAGTTCTCTATTTTTGCGACAGTTTGCATTTGCACGATATAGAATAGACTTTGGTATTTTTCTTCTTCTTTTCCATTTTATTCCATTGAATATGAATATTTTTGAACGTCGTTGAGTATATTAAACTTTCCACGGTGTAAGATGAAAAGAAAGACACTAAAATATAACGCACCGTAAATTTCACATCTTATGTATCATCGGTATTTATAATACGTGTATTTATTATTTATAAAGTAGGAAATACGAACGATATTACAATTTTTGCTTTTGTAAATGCATACAGAAAATTCCAGTTATGGAGAATTAAATATACGTTATTCACCAATTAAAGCTACAAATTGCTGTACTAATTAGAATAAATTTTATACAGCTAAGAGATTGAATTTAATAAACGAACGAAATAAATGAAAAAATTTAAATGACTGAAAAATTTTAAAAATTCTCTCCGCTAATTATTTTTACCCTCATCTCCCACGTGTTTTATATGCTCCCGTTGAATATTTAAAAACGTCGAGTTCGTTCTGGATGAACCCTGCAGCTTGAAATGCCTGCCTCCTGTCCTTCCTTTCCCAAGCTTCTCTAACTAATAATAGGTTCGACTACGTAATTTTATCACCTTCAACCGTTGGGCAACTTTACCAGGATGAAGTAACCCTTTGAACACGCCGGTTTTTATCGAAGAAAACAACTTTCCGCGTAGTACGTGTAGCGCGTTTTAAAATAACAGTGGAAGTGAGATTGGGACACCGCGATGGCGAAAAGGGGGATGAAATCGCCGATTAATAATTCAACGAACAAGCAAAAAATAAATCTTGATCGCGATAAAATTGTCGCGCCGAAAATAACCGCAGGAATTTATACATTTGGATCGATAGACAGCAATTTTATACAATTAAATTATTTCAAAATTTAAACAATTCGATATCAGATGCTCTTATATCGTTTCAACGATCGATATGAGACACAAAGAAAATCAATTGTATATAAATTAAGTAGTAAAGACACCCTTTTTTTAGTTCCTTCTGCGGAATCCAAATCCCCTTCTGGCTTATTAACGATGATTGATTAGTATAACGCACACGTTTAGAATGTTACGTTGATGTTAGAAATAAGATAAATCGGTAAATCGAGGAACAGAATTTTTTTAACGAGTCTCTAGCTCTAACAAAAGTTTTCTTTTTCATTTTCCAATGTTTTTTAATGTATTTGAGGGCTCTGCGTATTTTTCATGTTTTGGTGCAACTGAAATGTCCTGCACCCTTCGCAACGCTTTAGAAACAGGCTAATTCATTTACGTTAAATGTTCGAACGAATAAAAGAACGATGCTTATCAAACATTTAAACTCGATATTACAGTAGCAACAGAGAAAACGAGGTTTAATTTAAAATGAAAATGCAGTTGGTTAAGGGGCAAGGTGGATTAAAAAGGTTGAAAATAAAAGCGAGTCCTACTGTATTTCATTAAAACGTTCACCTTAAAAAACCTGCAATATAAGCATGAAATATCCGACAGCTTATAAATCTATCGGCATACAATTACACGCGTAACCAACGTGCATACATTCGTGCTTAAACCAAAGACAAACACGGCTCGATAACCAATCCAATCGAATCAACTTTTCAACCACTCAACCCGCCTATCAGTTTCAATACGATTTTCATTGAATCTGTCGGTTATATCCCGGAAACGTGGCCGTCAACTTATCGAATTAATTCCCACGAAATAAATTACCTCGATCTATTCGCTTCGGTTCAACTTTCATTTCCGAGTGCCGAGCCGCGTCGTCGAACAACCAAACTAAATGACTGCTACTCGCGCGCCAGCCAAATCACCCTCCCATCTACAGCAACAGCTTAACACTTTCGTTTCTAAATTACATAGACACGCGTACAAGGCACGAACATTCGTTCGTAACTTTTACGTGACTCATTTCCCATGGCAAATAAACGATTTGTACAAAGATTTTGATATCTAGAAATTTACGAGCAACGAACGCGAGATTAGCGTAGAACCTGATCTATCGACAGAAGAATATGAATTAGCCTGTCATTCGAATCGTTCACTGTTAAAAAATATCGGATTCCAGGAAAATTACCGGCAAAACGCTTTCGAATCGATTCTTTCATCGGCGTTGGAACGTTTCAGGTGGCTTTTATTAATTACCTGGCGTTAATCTCCACCCCCGATCCTCGATTGGTCTCTTTTGTGATCGCGATAAAGAGGCACCGAGTCGCTGGCTATACTCCGCATCGTCGTACGACGAAACTCCTCAGCCGTTTCTACACGAAACGCATTAATCATAATACGTCGCTTATTAAACGAACCGTCCCGTTTGCCGCGACGCGGCAACGAGGTCAACCCCGACTCACACCGGAACACAGCCCTGACCGACCCTCGGTTAATTTCGAGCCAAGCCGAGCGTGCGTGCGTGTGCACGCGCGTGTCATGTCCGGTATATTACGTTCCGTGTGCACACCGGTTACAATTAAGTTGGTCTAGAAACGTTGGGCGGTTAACAGACCCGCGGATGGTCCAATTTTTCAAGTTTTATCGAATATGGAACATTCGATAGGACTTGGAAAGAACTTACTGAGGAATTTGCTTCTCGCAGGCTTCTGTTTAATGTTTTGTTTTCCCCTCAGATGCTTCTTTTTTATAAGAAAAAAATAATCTACGATTTTTGTATCACTGTGAGAAGACATATTTTTAATGAGAAAATACATCAAAAGTAGGTTTCGTAGAATTTAATTATCTACGTATGGTGATCTAGACGAAGAGACGTACGAATCATCCGGTGACGTTTTTCAAAATTTCACAGATATATTTGTTGGTAGAAAAGTATGACATTAACACGACGTTGCACGCGTGAACGAGAATAACGGGATTTTAGTAATTTAACGAGATTTAAAAGCTTTCAATGGTACAAAAGTGACGGAAATATTAAAAGCTTCGAAAGCTTGAAACACGAAGTTCGAAGACTTTAACACGATTTTTAATGGTTAGCAACTTTTGAAGAATTGAGTTTGAAAGACTTCGAGGAAGATTTGAAAAGCGAGGGCTTTCGGTTTGAACATTCGAAGATCTTCGTGGACTTGGTTGATCTAAAACGTTTGAAAGATTGAACGTTTTCAACGATTCCAAAAATTTGCAAAATTGCAAGAGCGTGAAACATTCAGAAGCTCTGAAAACTTTAGGGGACGTGGAAAATTTGATAAGCCTGAAGCGTTTGAAAGATTCGCGGAGCTTAAACCTTGCGAAGATAAAATATGCACCCGATATAAAATTTTCTAAATTAAAATTTCTTAACGATACGAACGAAATTTAAACCTTCGAAAATTGTCGTAAAACTAATACTTTTTTTAAACTAAATACTTTTTTTAAATGTGTATTGCACGCGATAATACTATTGACTTTTTAAATGTTTCAATTTAAGTAAAATTGGGATTCAGATTAAACTGAAATTATCGGTTTTTTAAATTTCGTATTTATATATAACACTTTCAAAATAATTTAACATCGATCTTCGATATCGTTTTCAATCAAAAGCATTGCATTCACGAACAACTACAATCCTTTCTTTGCTTTTGCCAATATTTCCAGAAAATGTGAAGAAAATCTCATTTACAATCACGTCACAATCGCTTCTCACTTGCTCGATACGAAATATGTAAGCACTTTACAGGCGGCTCACGATTCGCGTTTCCGCTTCTTCTCGCGTTCCTTTCCATGAAAACAACGTTTTTCAGCTTTTTCGAACTGGTCACAAAAAAACAACGATGTCTCGAGACTGACTGTCCAGCGTCGACATTCTTCCGATGTTCGACCAAGATGGAAAATAAAATTGAATTATGCATCGCTCCGTTCAAATAGAGAAATACCTTATCCAAGAGAAAAGAGTCTCGCACGCAAATAATTCAGCATCAGCTGGCACCGATTTGAAAATTCTTGCGATTGATACTCGACGACGCGACGTTTCCTTTCGAAGAACATTCTATTCTTTCTTCCAAAAATATCTTCCGCAGCCCCGTTAAGAAAATATTTTATTGTACTTTATATCTTTGGAAGAATCCATTTCTTTCTCTGCGCTTTCTTACAAAATATAATTTCGATACAGTTTACGCGTGTGTCCAAGATTCAAATGATCGAATTTCCCAAAAATAGGAAAAAAATATTTGATCTTTCGTTTAACTTCCAACGATGTTACGACGATTTGAAGGACGTAACTATCAGTAGAGAAGGACGATCAAAAGCATGTTCAAGCGCTATATTTCTTGAAAATTAAATTTATAAAATATTTCCTCTGGTATTTCGAGATCTACTTGACCAGTTGGTTCGAAATTTTGCGCGCACCTTCAGCGCGTGTATTCACATTTTTATTTATTTTACTATCCATCCGCTATTTAACGTAACAGAAATTGGTTGAAAAATTCGCACGAAATGTTGGACAAATTAATTCGCGATACTTTATTTACAAAAAGGAAAGTAATTATGTGATATTGTGTAACGAGGAAATTGGTTTTCGAAAGATAAATTATTCTTTGAAATTTGTAGATTCACTGGTCGGTGAAAATTCTACTATTTGAAAGATGGAAAAGTAAATCTAGCTGCCTTCGTTATTTTTTTCAGAGCACGAGGATATTTTTAGAAATAAACGTGAATCGAAACGGTGGATATCTCTTTGAAATTTCATGGATATTCAAACTCTTTCGGATGAAATTTCACAAATTCTACGTCTCTATTAGCATTTTCTATCTAGTAAAGGTACAAATAAATATAAATTATCGGGCAATTCATAACGAAAGAAATATATCATAGTCTCGAGTAATATCCCGACACGATATAGTAATCCTGTCTCTGTTGTTCTCCGTCATGAATCTACAAAATTAATTAATTCCCGCAGAGTTAACGATCACGTTCCGATTCCATAAAATTAAACTCTAGGCTGATATTAGTTTTCTTCGTCAGTCTGTATCTTTCCATTTTTTCAACGTTATTTCTAATTTTTCCCATCGTTTGAAACTCCTGCACTCCTTGACAAGGATACGGAATTCGTTATCTCAGCAATCCGTCAGCAGAGAACAGTCGCGATAATTCAAATCCTATGCAACCGGATAGTAATCGACTGGGAAATGAAAAGCAAAGGCTGAATCAGCAGGACGACCTCGGCTTAAAATTAATTACGCGAGATTCGCTTGCTATAACCGGGATCCTATCCGACTGCGGGATATCAGCCTTCTCGGGCCTCGTAATGCCTTTACACGTGCGCGGCCATAGAATTAGGAAGTCTACAGGATCTCTCGTTGATCTGTTCCACTTTCTCCGTGAGAAGGAATTCGATAATTCTTCGACGCGCGGAAACTTTCGAAAATTCTCCGATTGTTGATAGTCGACATCGTATATAAACGCTTGTACGTGGTTTGTTAGCATAGATAATGGCTGAACCGTAACAGATAAGAGAAATTGTAAGAACAGATATCTTGTAAATGGTGTTGCAGCTCCATGGTATGGTTTGCATGTATTGTAGGTATTTGACGGTATTGTATATTGTAGGTATTGTAGGTATGACGATGGATTTGTGCGTGCATATTAGCATTTGAAGTTTTAGAAGAAATTGATCGGGGGAAAATGGCTTGAATACGTAAGAGATATTTCTTGAAACGGGGAAATAGAAAAATACGATAGACTTTATGGAATATTAGTTAAAAATATGAAATCTTTTTGTACAAGAAAAGATAGACTTCAGGAACGATATATCGGAAAACGTATATGATTAATACATTGATATCAAAGATTTATTCGATCATAAGAACGAAGAATATGAAATTCGTAATTACTACTACGAATTACGTAAATTATTGTCAAGTATTTGTATTTTATCATTATGTTGAATCGATCGATTTATAGGATTAATGTTACCACACGTAACGAACGAATACACTCCGTTGTCGATAAATTATTCAATATTTTCCGAAATATCAGCAACATGCATATACATTATGCACACGTATGCATATGGGATTTAGTAACTACCTAATTTCTCTCGTATAAATCGATTTATCCTTACAATTATGGGTATTTGTATTCAGTCGCTACTGTGTGGTAGTTTGATTTCTTCGTAATTTTGTAATTAAAAATACACTTTGTCAAAAAGAAGCAAGTTTCCGGATTCTTTTAAACGGCAGTATATATTTAAAAAACATAAGAACAGTGTCACAGGTGTTACAAAAGTAACAAGTTGCGTATGGTCTCGGACTAAAAAGCGTGCTTGTTCTTCGAGAAATTAGCACACCATAAATTCACGTTATATTTCCGTGTTGCGACCATTCGGACGCTTTATTTGCCGAGCGTTTACATAAAGGCGATAAACGGATCGATTCTCGTAAATCAATGAGGGACGTCGAGCTGTAGAAGCGGTGGCCGGTAATGGTTGTACGGGACTATCTTGCCGTTTTAGAAAGCTCGTTTTTTCCCCTATCGTTTTTCTCCGCGAACGACATTTTTACGATCCCTAAATCCAGCCTGAGACCTGAGAGAATTAATCGGCGATTGTGCCAGTATTCGGTATCCTTGAGAGCTAGATCGATTCCGCCCCCTAAGCTGCGGCTCTCAGACTTTTCTCGGTCACACTGCACCAGCAAACTTTCTCTCCAGATTATCGAATATCCTTCAAACAATCATTTTTACCTATAAACGATGAAATTTTCTTGGGAACTTAACAATTAGGAAAAGTTTGTCGTTAGAACGTTTCAAATGTATATCTACGTATATAGAATTTATGAACACAGATCAGGCTATTTAAGTCGTGTCGACGATCATAATCTTAGTTGAGTTGAAAGATCTATGAAATTTGTATCGAAAATTTTGCAGAGAGACGATTAAAGTTTTATCGATGTTGATCAGTTTCTCGACGTTGTTTAACTCTACCAGAATTATCAGACAAATGACACTTTAACTCTGGTAACTTACAGAAGGAGAAACTGTAGGAAAGCTACTTTCTCTTTGGCTTTCACGATTTTTGGATATGCCGTAGAGACCAACGTTTTTCGAACAACGTTCTCCTGTATGTACGTGTAACAAGGATTGACAAATCTAGCACAAACACAATGCAGCGATGATATTCATTTTTAACCGAGCTATAACAGATATTTCGTACAGCCTGGTATATGCGTTTGTGTACAGCGCTTGAAGCTCGTCCAGCTCTCGTTTATTATTACTATAAACAAAAGATAGCCGATCGACGAACAATACGTTCGGTTACACGTGGATGGGAGAAACAGTTGTTCGAAAAAACGTTCATCCCTGCAACATATCCAAAAATCATGGAAGTCGGAAAGGAAGTAACTTTTCTACAGTTTCAGTCTAAAAAAAAAAAAAAAGAAGAAAGACAATGGTAATAGAAATTAAATAAACAGCAAACGTATCGATAGCAGGTTCCAACAATAAATCGAGAAAAATATCTGTAGAATTGGAAAGTAATCTGAAAGAATTTCCCAAGTGGCCTTGTCTTATTTTTATATTATTTCACATCGTGTGACACAGCATCCGTTCAAAACGAATAGGATTTACCAACAACGTATAGCTCGAGACAGAGGAATCACGAACGTTCAATTTTCAACGGGCCAGTTCGACCATAACGTTTGTCGGATTTGTCGAGGCAATATCGCGCGATGAAAAGGGATTTCTCTTTCCCTGGGAAGACGATGGAGAAGCGACAGAGGCAAAAGAGACCGACGAATCGAGGCTATTCGACGCTCGAACAGCCTTTGATGTGACCCGTAATCGCTTTGAACTTTCCACCGTGTCTCGACGCGTTAATATTTGTCAGCAATTTCTTTTTTCCTTCTCGATTATGCTCGGAGACGATTACCGGCTAGTATCGATGATAGACCGTTCAAATCATCGAGTCGCACACTTATTACGCGATCGTCTGAAAAGAGAAAGCAATCGCGATGGAAGGGATTGAATAATATAGAAAAAGACTTGAATTGTAAAGTTCTTGTTAAGCGGGTTGAACGATCTTGTAAACATACGTAGCTGACGATGATGACAGAGGCAAAGACATTGTTAGTCGAGAGCTTCGTATCATTTACCCTTGAAATCTTTAATATTATTAGCATATTTCGTTTTAATAAATTTTTGCATAGAAGAGAAAGAGAACTTCCTTGGGGTAACTTTGAAAATTATCAAGCGTCTTATTGATAATCGACATTGATCGATCGACTGACATCGGTAAAACTATTATTAACGTGTTAGTCGAGTAAAGCACATGGACACAAGAGAATGGAAAAGCGTCGAGGATTCGTAAGACGAATGTTGCTTTTCTTAAAACCTTAGGGAAGATTCATAAAAGAATCGTATGTTTAAAGACAATTAATCAGGATGTAGATTCCAAATGCTAAAACGACTATATTTCTTTTAGTAAGCAGCGTACTAATTGAATTAGCGAAATTTATGAAGATTTACGTTCGGTAATAAATTTTAATACCGAATACAGAATTTTAATGTCGCTCCTCGAATGCAAATCCTTATTTCTTATATTCTTCCTTTTCTTCTTCTTGAGGTAGCAACAATGCACGTGAAAGTATGATTGCTCGTACTACCATTGCTCATAAATAATAATTCGCTAAATGTCAGTTCTTTTTCTTTTCAGGGCTTCTTTAGAAGAAGCATTCAAAAGCAAATAGAATACAGGTGCCTGAAGGACGGCAATTGTTTGGTCATCAGAATAAGTCGGAATCGCTGCCAGTACTGCAGATTCAAGAAGTGCCTAGCTGTCGGCATGTCCAGGGATTGTAAGTAATCACTTGCGTAAGCACTTTTCGTTAACTCGCTACAATATCGATAGGATATCGTAGAAAAGGAATCTTTGAAACGTTTTAAAAGATATAATTCCATTCTTTCAATCATATTTTCCGTACCAAATTTGATACAATTATATCTTTTTCATGTCTCCATAGCAATTATTATACTTCTTTGTCTTTTTACGCGCGGAAACGTATCGATAAAGATGCACGATCAACGATAACGTACGGCGGTAAGTATAATAACTGGCGGCAAAACACGATCTCGGTGAAATGATTGTCGATGAAATGATTATCGGTGATTCGAAGGTAACCCTACTGAAATAGCCATTCATGAGCCAATTATAATCTCTTTTCTTTAATAAAAATAAATTACTATCCCTTTCAAACGTTTCTCTTTTGTCTAAGTAATAATTTTTAATTACTTAAGCAGGTTAAATATGTTAATGATGGGAAATGTCCAAGTTCTCTAGTTCCTTTGCCGCAAAAGTTGCTCGAATTTATTTGCAACTTAGCACGACTCTTTATATGCCCGATGGCAATAGCTATCGTGTCTTTCAGTTTCCGGAAATTCCGGCATCCGTCGAGTAGCGAGAGAGTAAAGCAAACTGAAACGAAGTTGCGTACATAATTAAACGTCAAAGTTCCATCGTGCAATATGCGGTGGTGTATAATAGGAAACCGTCGGAGCTTTCCGAGCTAGCATTGTCGGCGAAATCGTAATAAGCCTGTGCTAGTCTTGTGATCCGCTTAAGAAGCGGATGTAACCGGGGTAAAGCTGGCCCGAAAGCTCTGCACCCTCTGTTGTTCGGAGTAATTCTCTCGAGTACCGTATAAAATACTAATCTTTCGTAAATACGCTCATTTTCGAGACAGGATGTTAGGATGAGCAGCGTAGCGTGCGTAGGACGTCGAAATATTATTAGATCGGTACATACGCTTACAGCTTTTTTCACATAAAGCTACAACTACACGTACAGTTACCTCGAGCGATATATTTATCTTCGAAATAATTTACATCTAATTCTGTAGATTCTCTGCTTCGTAATTTCATTACAGTAGATTCCACGAAACATCATATTAATCGACGTACATTTCATATAATTCTACATTTCTATAATCTCGTCGTAATGACTTCTTCCAAGGATCATGTACTTCATCGAAATAATTTTCATATAATTCTGTAGACTTCCTTCTATAATCTCGTTTTATTAGTTTCTTCCGAACGTCGTATTAAATGATAGTAACTTTCGCGTGATACTATGGTTATTTTAAACTATGTCCTAAAAGAAACCACCAACTTTAAGACTCGACGAAACGTTTGCATCTTAAAACCGCCACCAAACCGTCAGAATCGATGGATCGCTTCTTAAAATCGTTGTCTTTAGGGATCGACGACGATAGTATTTTTAAGTCGGTATTTTTAAGAATCAACGATTAGGTTGTGAAATCGCTTTTCGAATAACTAAACTAAATATTGTTCTCTCGATTTCAGCCGTTAGATACGGCAGGGTGCCGAAACGTTCGAGGGAACGCGGCCCCGAAGACACAGTACCGACCACCACGTCAACGACCACTACCACCGGAGTGCAACAACTCACGTCCTCTGCTGGTGCTAACAATAACAATAATAACACCAACAACAATAACAACAACACCAGCAGCCAAAACAATAACAACAACAGCCAAGCACAGAACGCTATACCGTGTGTGCCGCCAGCTGCTGTGGTAGAGGCAGATCAGTCAGACGCGGACGTGAAACAGTTGGCGGTTTACGACGTGATACTTCAAGTTTCTCAGGCGCATCACGCTCACTGTGGCTTTACCGAGGAATCAACGAGGGGCATCGTCCGGAAACCGATGATAATACCGGTGAGTTTACTCGAAATTTCAGAGTAAAGTTACAGAAGCATGGATACATTAGTAGCGGATACGACTCGAAGGGGCTCGTTCGCTGTTGTAACTTTATTGATTAAACAATTGAAATCGTTCTACGTAAAAAAAAGATAGTTAATTGTTATGATCTTTTGCATAATACACATTATGTAAAAATATGCAATAGTAGATGTCGTAATAGACGAAAGGTGGATCGTATATATGTGAGAAATTTCTAAACAATTATTCGAAATACTTGCGATCAATAGAATTCCAAATTTCATCTCATTATCATTACTATATCGATTAATACGCTTTGACGGCCACATATATTAGGATATTTGCTGATATTTAGTACGAATCGAATGTTTTGTGAATTATATCTGTTATTTCATTGGTATTATATTCGCCTTATATTAAAAAATTTGTTAGAGTATTCCAGTAAATATAGCGAATAGATAAGTATTCTTATACTTGTGGCCAACAATGTCTATGCATAGTTCATTAATATTTCACTAATTATTATTGTACTATTTTTAATAATATTATTAATTATTCTATATTATTATTTATATTACGTTTATTTATTGGCATAACGTTTCATTAGTTAGTTCATTAGATAATTAATTATTCCAAATTACCACGTCGTATCCGCTTCTAATTAATTGATTAACATATTAGAATGACGCGGTGGAACTGGAACTGGCAGCAACGCCTGTTTCTTTTATAATCCTGCTGATTAGGCGAGTACTTCTTCGCAGCCCGCCAGTCCAGAGGACCCAGAGGCGGCATCCTCGACAGCAGAAACAGTTGAATCGCAAAGGATCTGGCTTTGGCAACAATTCGCCACTAGGATAACGCCATCGGTACAAAGGGTGGTGGAGTTTGCCAAAAGGGTGCCAGGATTTTGTGATCTTTCGCAGGACGATCAATTAATTCTGATTAAGGTCGGTTTCTTTGAAGTCTGGCTAAGCCATATCTCAAAGATGACCACTGACAGTTCGATGACATTCGAGGATGGTACTTATATCACTAGGCAACAAATGGAATTGATGTACGAGGTAAGAACTCGCTTGTCGTTTTCTATGGCCGTAGGTTACAATCAGTGTCTAATAATTCGATGTGAAAAACAACATAAACATCTGAAAATCGAAACGTATTGCGATACAGTCTCGTTTATAAGAACAAGCTAATACTTGAGTATTCAAATATAGGAACTTATAACTAAATCTCAGTTATCCGAACAATGGTCGAGCGTAACTTGAATTATCCCGTGACTATTAAATTTTAAATCTCACTCGATATCGCAACGACACAAAATGTCAGAGAATATCAACAATCGTCCATTAATTGATCAATACGAAACAAAAACAGCCAGACTTCGTGTCTGCTTTGATGCAATTCACTTCGGCCTTAAACGCCCATCAACTATCGGACACCGAATTGGGCCTTTTCTCCGGCGCCGTTCTTCTGGGTGAAAGACCAGGTCTGAACGACGTGAAAACAGTGCAGAGGCTTCAGGATCGTCTTTTGGAGGCGCTGAAAGTTCAAGCGTTGCGGAATCACACGGTTTCCGGCGAGGCTACTTCCGCGGGAGGTTGTTCCGGTGTCTCGAGCGTCTCACAAAGGATACCAGAATTAAGAACTCTGGGTGCCAGACATGCGAATTTGCTCGACTGGTTCAGGAGGAATTGGACCAAGCTCAAATTGCCACCCCTGTTTGCCGAGATATTCGACATTCCTAAGTGTGAAGAAGATCTTCAGTGAAGAGGTGATTATTTTAAATTATGATTTCTTTATGTTCTCTAAACTCTTAACAAGTACAGTGCAACATTCATCACCGTTAATCCATAGAAATACATTAAATATCTAAAGTATATGATAATTTTTATAATGTTTGCTAAATAAAACAGAGCCCTTTCGTTTCTTTAATTGCGTTCACGAAAGATCGAAATCTGCATAAACAACCTCGATCTACCGATGAGATTCTACTGTATTAAATAGGTCGAAATGATGTTTACATGGGATATCTAAAATCCCATCTTCGAATAATTCGAATCTTTCTTATTCTTGCAATCTCGTGATGCGCGTTACTCGCGAAGTCGCACTCCATAAATCCACGTTTGCATTTTCGTCCACGCCCCTCAGCTCCACGATTCGATTTGCAATTCAACGCGGCAATCTGCACGATAGCGAAGAATTTTAATGGTGGGATCGTCTTTGAAGAATGTTTCAGAGTACATCGAGTTAATTCGACGAGAATGAACGGCCCTGCCGGAAGAGTCTTTCTAATTGCCGGTGTTCATCGCACAAATGCAGCTCGGACCTCGAGGACGATTTGTTTTCGCTCGTTGGCGGTGACGTACAGCGGTACGATGACGAGACGACGATTCGATTCGAACGAAAAAAGAAAAAAAAAGGAAGCGCAAAGACCGCTGCGATCTGCCACCGATATGGCGACTCGATCTTCGCCATCATCGAGATCCATCTTGTGCTCTTCACTTTGTTTCACTCGTACAGACTGGGAAGATGGATCGTTTGGCGAGGCGAAGGGTACAGATTGCTGATCGAAACACTCTTGACACGATATACGAAGAGAAAGAGAAAATTTATCCAATTAACAGGAATAGAACGAGCTATACAATGCGAACAATCGACGATTGGATCGATTACGTATTGGACGAAGTATATATATATATATATATACACACATAGGTGTGTGTGTATGTGTGTGTATATATATATATATGTACGACGAGTAAATAACTTTTAAAAAGTTACTAGATTTTGAAAAAGAAAAGTACTCTTTCTTTGAGATAATTATAAAGGCAAGCCCTCCTTCGATTGTTCTAAATCGTGCAAGGGTAGGTAGAGAGTTCAAAACGGGATTTTCAAATAGAAGGAATTTGTATCATTCGCTATATGTGTGCAATAAGACGCACTACTCCAACGAAAGCATTTTAAATAAGTACATAGTCAAGTCGGTGAGCAAGGAATCAAGTTTCGTATCATGTTGGTCTGGCGCATATCGTTGATTGCAATAAAGCGACGCAGTGATCGAACACGCGTCGCATCAAAAAGATAGCACAAAATCGTGATCGCTTTACAAGGCACGTTTATTATTACGATTTTATCCAGTTAAAATAATTCTCAAGCGAATTTTTCGCAACCTTGGCTAATCGAGGATCGTATAAACGTTCAAAGTGCAGTCCGTGTGCAGCGATCTGTCGAAAACAGTGATCGAAAAATCTCACGAATACATACGAGTACAAGATGCAACGTCGAACTTGTAAACATATCGAGAACATAATATCATATTTTTTTCATGCAATCGACTCTCAAAAATACCGTTTCCATCCCCCAGTGTGAAAACTGTGACTCAATAGATAGCTGCACGTTCACGCGATCGCAAAAGAGAATAAATATATAAATAAATATGGTGGTACGTACATATAAATGATACACGCATGTTGCAACGTGGACGAATGCATGCGCGTACAAAACTGACACTTAGACACTTAATATACATATACAAAGTAAAAAGTTTCACGCTATATAAAAGCTCAAAAGGAAATCTTTATAGGACGTATCTCTCTAGATGCATCCGCTACGAATCTCAATCTATGCAATCTCTATTTTTATTACTTGACAAGTAGTATAGTGAATTACCTTTATGGATATTGTTGCGTCGCTTCAGGGTGTTCCGCGGAAAGTGAGAATAACATGCTCGAAGTTGTTCTTTCGTTAAGACTTCTAAAATTCTCGGTGTAAGGATTTTTAGTGAATAAATATCTCGCGTACGTAACGAAAAAAAGAAACGAAGGAAAATAAAAGTTAAAGAATTGAACGTTGTGTATAATAATATAATGTACTTGTTACGTTGAACTGTTGTATTTGTTATCGATCCACGGCCGAAAATCGTTTTCCGATCGTTGACAAAATCCTGAAGTGAGCATGTTTGAATCTTCGAACTCTTGAACGCTAATAATTCTCTGACAATGACTAGCATGTAACGTGTATCGATATGTAATTAATATACATATACATATGTATATATACAGTGGTGGATAAAAGAACGTTTAAGGAATTAAATCATCATAGTAAACGCTATAATTTATTAAGGAGGAACTATATTTTATAACACGGGTCACAGTATAGTATGAGAATATATATGATCTGAAAAAGGATGAAACAAATAATTATATGTATAGGGATGAGAAAGAATGTATCTTATTTGAAGAAAGCGATATTTTAATCGAGAAATGAAAGATTCATTAGACAAAGTAGTATAAATTTGATTGAAACAATTTATCAATATATTTACGCCGAATGTAAGATTTAATGTTCTTTTAGATTTTCTTTTGGTCTGATTGAATTTCTTATTTCATTATCAATTTTATGATGTTCGTCCGTGGATAATTTATGGATTTGCACTACTTTGTAAAAGATATTATTAATAGATAATTAATTCCTATTAAGTCCTATTATATGAATACAACTTCGCAAACGAATGAATATCTACATATCAGAGAGAGGGAATTTCATAAATCAATCATACAAATATTAGCATTAAACATGCAGTTACGCAAATACATAAAAATATGAATTTTTAACCTTTTCTTTAGCCATCACTGTATATATTATATATTCATTGTGAGAAATGAAGAAAATGTAAGTTTATCTATTAGAGAAATTAATGTTTTATCTAGCGTCGTACTTAAATTAAATATAATATATCGTCGATATATCACTGTCGCTAAAAAAAAGGAAAGAAAATGTGAAAAAGACTATCTTCACGGTAACTAGAAGGAGGAGAAAAAATTCCAACTCTAAGCGCTCACATCAAGTTGTGAATAAACATATCATACCTAATTAATATATTGAACAAAGAAGGGAGATATCATCGTTTAATATAATATAAATATGAGTCTATATATATATTAAAATATATATATATATATAAAGATTATAAATCTATATGCAAGAAAAATAGTTATTAAACGCATTATGTCGAATGAGCGTAGATCTACAATAGTAGGCCATTTTTCAATCCACTAAGGCAACAAAAATTTATATGCGTGTACATTCATACACATGCGTATACGTATACACACGTGAACGTAATTATAATTTTCTTTTTCCTATTTCTGATCCCTCTGATAAAAAATCAACAACCGAATGCTTCTCTCGGCTCTCTTACAATCTACCAAAACAGATCTGCGCGAAAAGATGATGTAATAAGAGAGGAAAGCACGTGCAGCGAGTCGTGCTGGAATATCTTTTAAATTATTACTAATATCTTGTCCTCTTCGTCGCGAGACACGTAAAGGAGGAAAATTTCAATAAAATGTAAACAAATCAAGTCACTTGATATACCTATATGTATGTATGAGAATTTTTATGTGTACATAAATTCTGCAACTTGAATCGATTTAGTGGCTGTCCTAATCATCTATATTAAAGTAGAAACGAAAATGAAGAGAGAAAAAGTTACGACATTTTCCTCCTGTGATATTTGAATTGCGATTCGTTTGTTTGTTTCTTTCTTTTTTTCTATCTTTTTTTTTTTTCAAAATTTCTAGTCCCCACGACTTATTCGCCAAGTTAATAGTCGCGTAACACGATACGCTCGTAAACGTTGTTGGAACACGTTAATCGAAACGGCCAAATACTTAAATAACGATATTAATATAACCTAATGATTACTCGATCACGCCGGCCAATCATCTTTACTAGGTTTCTCCTATTGAACTCAATGCTATCGTTACATAAATCATTGAATCTCATAAACGTTAAAAAATATGCTATATTCCAATCGCATAACCTCAACTTGTTTCATCAAATGTGGTTGATTCGTCTATGTAAATTGTCTAACTATTATTTCATCATAATTCGAGAAATAAATGATTGGCCGGCATAATCAAAAAAGCTAATAAGAATGAGAATTGGTGTTATATTGTTTAAATTAAAGCGCAATAACCTTTCTTTTCCTTTCCCTCGTCTCGTGTTCCGACCGAAGCGCAAAATCGCCTTTTCCTCTTTACACGTTTCCTCTCAGTCTCGTTTCCATTCTCCCCGTTCCATCCACTTTAATCTCGTGTGCTATTTGCTCTCATATGCTACTTTTTAACATTGAGATTTCGGTCATGGTGCTATAATATCTGTACATATACTGTGGGAATCGTTGTGTAATCAATGTACCATTATTATTAATATTATTCGAACTATAATCGCATCCAATATAGTTATTATTATTATTTTATTATTTTGATATACTCATATTTACATGACCGTTACGTTTAACAATACATCAACTTATAAATTTGTCTCGTAATTTGCGCACGAATATTGGGAAACGCTAACAAAGAAAAAAAGATGGCGATTCCTTTCATTTCAGAGATAAAAATATATAGTAAATATATATATATATATAAATATATACATATATTCCGCCCGTAAAACAGGACTCTGCAATAATCATGATTTTGTTTGATATTGATTCTATGATTGTATATTTATAGATAAGTTGAGCTCAAGCGTGCATCTCGTTGCGTACGCTATATCACATATATTATACATACTCTTCATTTTTATATAGGCGAGATATCGACTGCATACTATATCTATACCGGATGTTTTATAAATCGTAAAACAATCAGGAAAATGGAAGATTCCACTGTCAAATATAAGGCGATCCCCAAAATAAAGGTATTCCTGAATCTGAAGTTCTAGCATCTTTGACAGAAACTTGACGATAACCTAAATAGTACTTTCTAAATTATATGTTAGGTAGATTCGTACGAGGTCGTCCTACATCCGGCACAGAATCTGCATGGTTCTTCTCTGATCGATTCACGATTTATAAAACAGCCTATGTATAAAACGATATATCGAAGTGATTAAGGTGACGATGACGATGGATGACGGCGTGCCAAGCAAGGCGGGAATTGTTCTTTAAAAGCAAAAAAAATATAATATTACATATATATGTATAAAATAATATAAACGACGATAATGATATTAAGGTAAATAAGTACGACAAAACGACTGCTCTATACTGCTAAAGTACAAATGTTTCATTTATTTGTTTTATAAAAACGATATCGATTTGTTAGAGATTAGGTTTAATGCGTGCACGCTCAAGCGCGCGATGTACGTGTAATTATATTTATTTGTTAATCTCTCCCTATATCTTTCTCTCTCTCTCTCTCTCTCTCTCTCTCTCTCTCTCTCTCTCTCTCTCTCTCTCTCTCTCTCTCTCTCTCTCTCTCTCTCTCTCTCTCTCTCTCTCTCTCTCTCTCTCTCTCTCTCTCTCTCTCTCTCTCTCTCTCTCTCTCTCTCTCTTTCTTTTCCTCTCTCAAGTATAATAATGTGGCCCCTCCATCTACATATATAGCGTCCTAACGTGACGCATACACAATAACGTGATACGCTCATGCTCGCTCATTTCACGTTCACCACGACATCTAATTTCACACGCAATCCACATATCTCTCCTGCCGTACTTATGTAATAGTCGCATGACATATGACAGTTTGGTCCTAGTAATATATGGGTGCGTACAGGTACATAAGGATACGAAATTCGTCGTTTTCGTCGTAACACGCACAGATTTTGAGCTCCTCATACCCCTCTCACGGATAATCACCATGGTGGTGTCAGATGATCGATGCTGAATAGTAGGAAATATAACTTACAAACTATACCTAACAGAATGGTTCTTTTTGTACAGCGTTTCCCAATCGTTCTCATTTTTGCCAATTAACTTAACGAGCCTTGACCTTTTATGTTTTCCAACTAAATTTTTTACCATTTGTAATTATGAAGATATCGTATTGTGAAAAGGTCGTTCTGAAAAGGTGTAAAGGTGTATGTAATATAAAGAAAATCTTATGAATTCATGAACTACCTTTGGATATAATATCTGCTTACTATTTCTAAGCTAAACATTTTCACTTTTTGTAAACAATATGTAGATTGGGAAATGTTGATTTGTTTAATCAAGATGCGACAATAATACGTATATATTGTTTAATTGCAAAAAAATAAATTGTATAAGTATGGCTAATTATGAAATTATAATGACGTGATTCAGCAATTTTGTTCGTTAGATACAACAAATGATTTCAACTACTGTTTTGTCGTTGTAAAATGTTTTAATTCATTTGTGCTCAAAATGTCGAAAACAATGCATGAATTTTAAGAAACTTTCATGTTTTAATTCAGAATATTATTGCCAGATAAAAGCGTGAAAAATATTTTTCTAACAAAAAAGACACTAATTTTTTAATGCGCCTCTACTATAAATAATAGTTCCGAGCAAAGATGAATTAAAATGAATTTAATATTTCATACAACGCTATTTGTATTACAAATTCAATAAATACGTTATTATTGTCGTTGCTTGATTCAATCATATATTCAGCGTTATATTTCCATCTCATTCATGGGTGTTCATTAAATATTATTTTCTCTTTTATATTACTTCACCTACGATCGTACTTAATCGCATCAGTATCGTTTCATCCGATAACCGATTAATTTCCGACATATCAGAATATATCTGCTAAATCGAATAGCAATTCAATTAACATTTAATCCTTTCGCAATGCAATATGTTTTTCCTATTTTCCATCAGGCGGCCTGCATTAATTTATCGTACAATTAATACACGCTTCTGTTCATATGAATATCTTAGCGCGAACTATTTTTATGAATAATTTTTACGAAGTATTTTATAAATAATTTTGAGAGAATTATATATGACATTTAGTTTGAAATAAAATTACACATGATAAGGTACGCAATTTAAATTAATTGAACAAATGCAAAGAGTTTGAGTAAATAGGGAAAACAACGGAAGAAATAAAATAAAACAAAGTAATTAACCGAAGAAAGAATCGCTATTGAAACTATTGGATGATTCACGAAATTGGAATCCAAAGGAAATGCAATGGAAAGTAATTGTCATGCTGTTCGTAATGCATCACGATCTAACGGATGCACGAAGAAATAAAGAAACAAAATAATGTATGTATATCTCTATCATACATACCGTCGCAATAATCGATCGATATTTTATATTTTTTTCCTGTAAGACAAAAGTTTGTCCACTTTAGCTCTTTGCAAATATGCGCGTATCGATCGTATTTTTGTAAATCCTCTAGAAACCGATTTCATCCGAAGTTCACGCTGCCGATATTGAACGTCTCATAACGTAAAATTGTTTTGCAACGAATCGCGATAAAAAGAAAAAAACGAACTAGATCGCAGAGAGTTAAAATGCTCGGACAACGTTTGTCGACGGTAGAATACTTGACCATTTGAGTGCAGAGGATCGTGACCGCGTTCCTCGATACTCGGACAAGAAATACGAAAAGCACAGAAATGCTTCTCATATTTCTTCCGTTATAAAACAACTATTGGACATGCATAACATCGTATGTCCAGCAGTTGTGCCTTTACATTGAGAAAATCGTTCGTGATTCACTGTTATTTGATCAGTATCAGTTAATAAACTTTTTAAATAGTGTTAAAAAATAAAGGCAACATTTCTTTCTGTCTCGAATCCTTCATTTTACCCAAACTCCCAAAACACATTCTATTATTTAAAATCTACAATTTGAATGTATACATAAAACTACTCTCTGCACTCAAATGGTTCAATCAATGTTTAACGAGAGTTTAATTGTCGTATAAGATCGTTTTGCGATAACAAATACAGGCGAGCTGAAACAATCGGAATTAAATTAAATTAATTATGTAAACCGTAATGAATTTAACTTGAATCTCGAATGCATACTTTTTAGTAAACACTGTTGATACAATGATAGTGTAAATGGATTAAAAAATCTTGTATGTGTGTTAGAATTATTCGTAGGCAATTAGAAAACGTAAAGTTTCTTAGTCGTTCACATTCATGGCTTCCTTCTTTCGTATTTCCGCTCATTCTTCGTCACGCAAAGATGGAAAATTCAAGTATTAGTCATTTGTCCAATTAGCTTAATATATAATGTCGATATTTTAAAAACAACAGTGTCGATAAAATCGACTTTCGATCTGATCATATAAATGTTTAATTATTATTCGAAATTGTTTTAGAGGTTAGAAACTGCTCGAAACGTCTTCTGTAGTTCACAGTGGGAAGATATACGAAAAATTGCGATACAATACAATATTATGAAAGTTACTACTAAATGTAATTATCAGAAACATGTTTCCATAAAATTGTTTTAATTAATATTCTGTTAAATATTTCCTTTCTTGTAATAACAGAGTTAAAAATATTTTTCACATGGTTATATTGTGTATTTTTTATGCGTGTTTTTAATAGTGTAAGCAAGTTCCGAATTTTCCGGAACGACCGGAATAATACGGGTATTCATACTTAGATATTCATACTATCCGGATAATGATTCAGTAGTATACGTAAAGCAATATCTGTTACCTGAATAAGTACCTGTGTTATTATTTTAATTTTTGACACTAAAGTGTAATAAAAACTTCTAATTGTAAAAAATTATTTGCAAAAATCCAGATGAAACAGAATTATCAAGATATTGAAATAATACTTTTAAAAAGGAATACAATTCACATTCATATCTTATTAACTGACCATCTGAGTACCTTGGCTTAAACTATAAATATCTGTTTTATTCGGATAATATGAGTATCCATTGCTTAGAATACGCATTAATATTTTAATATAAACAAATTTCGAAATATAAAAATTTAATTTTATAATCTTCACAATGGAATGTTTTTTTAATTGTTTTTGTATTTACATAAAATATATTTATATTTATATTAATTCGTTAAATGGTTTGTACCAATTATAATCCTTTGTTTAGTATAATTAGAAAGAAAACAAGAAATATAGCTAAAAACAAATTAATATGCATGGACTATATTGTATTTAAATTATATCCACTAGCTACAAATGAAATTCAAAATTACAGTGGACTATAGTTTATATCTAAAATGATGATTGAAGAAACTAAATAATATAATAGGGTACAAACACTATGATCAAGTTTTGAAAAAATATAAAATAAAGTTATTTTATGAGATAAATACAACTTTTTATTATACAGGAATATGAACAAACATCTTTATTAATTGTGGAATGAAAATGAAAAATGCTGTAAATTACAGACATAATACATAAAAATTAACAAATTTAACATTAATAATAATTTGCCTTATGATTTAAGTTTCTACAGCGTGTGCCGTAACACCATCGGCAAGGTCGATCAGACGTCGTGCCACTTCACGGTCTGGCTGCGCGTTTGAAGTTGTACAAATCGCACCGTTCTTTTAATGTGTAAGATACAATTTTATGTTGCAAGATGTTTGATAAATAATTACTACCGATTTATCATTGAACAAGATTTTTAAGGGTATATTTCTAATATTTTTCAAAAATATATATCTGCGCGGCCTAATGCGGCCAAGAAAGAAAATGTTTGTCGCATGTAGTCCGAAGAATGTACCACGTTTCTCGCTTATGTTTCTTATGTTTGGCCAGAAAAACGTACCACGAGTCTAACTCGACGTTGTTGGTTAAGAGGTAAGTACAATTAAATAAATATTCTTAAATGTTTCAAATATCTTCAATAAATATTCTTCTATAATCACAATTCAAATTCACCTTAATTTTGTTGCTGCTAAGTTTTAATACATGTATTTGCACTGTATTTTTATGTGTAAAATATTTATATTAAAATATAATGTTAAAAAACATAAATTCCGGTAAATTAAAACTATTAATAAGAGAAGAAAATTATAAATGATAATAAGTGCTAACAAATTTCTATAAATTTGAAAAGTAAAGAAATGGACACAATTACTTTATATAAAATATAAAAGACTTATATATATATATTTATTTATTTATTTATTTATGATTAAATATTTATGATAACATTTTATGTTATAGAAATAGGGTAATTACAATCTGCATTACAATTTGATTCTGTTTCAAGTTGGTCTAAGTATGGTATAGTTTCTTCTCCTTTTAATACCATTTTTTCTACTTTTGTTGGTAAATTAATTCCAACTAATTTAGACAGTGCACTCCTTTTAACTACCCCAGCATCTTTCCTTTTTTTGCGCTGTAACCTTTTTTTGATCTCTTTTATCCTTTTTTCTGACATGTGTAGTTTCTGAATATGTGCTGCTAATCTTTGTTTTGTTCCAATCTTTATTTTACATATATCACACTCATATTTTTCTCCGAGGTGATAAGTCCGTATATGATGAGTTAAATTACTTTTAAAGTAATAAACTCGAGGGCATTTTTCAAAAGGACAAGGTACAACAGATCTATTTTCCATGTGAACTTGAGAATGAATTTTTAAATGTCGTTTATTCAAAAATATTTTACCACAGTTTTTGCATTTGTAATCTGGAAACACAATTATAAGTATTTGAAATTAAAGATCTTTGAATTTAAAATTAATATTTACCATTTACATGTTGAGTTTTTTTATGAGCACAAAGAAGCAGCCATTTTTTAAAAACTTCATTACATCCTGGCATAGTGCATGGATATTGTTTACCTCCTTGATCATGATATGCTTTATGCTCTTTAAATTTTGTAATATTTGTAAAACTTTTATTACATTCATCACATTTATGTAAAACCGAATTATGTTTTGCCATATGTATCTTAAACTGGTATTTTTTTACAAAAGTTTCATTACATTCTTTGCAAGTTAATTTGTCACGATTTATATGCATTGTATTATAATGACGTTTTAAGTTATGTTGATTAGATATATGTAATGAGCATTCTGTGCATCTTAAATCAAATTAAAATACTGTATTAAAGTTTAAGATATAAAGTAATAAAGCAATTCATCATAAGATAAAATTTACTTACTTATATAACTTTTTTATTGCATTGTGGGTCTCTATATGTCGTTTCAAATGATAATTGTTAGTATAAGCTTTATCACATTCTGGATAGGTACATTTGTAGTCTCTCTACAAATACATGAACCACAGCTATTTAAATGTAATTACTAACAAAACAATTAAAAATAGATGTTAAAATATAAAAGACTTATATAGAATGCAAGCATTACCTCTCCTGTGTGAAATTTTATATGCCTTTTTAATCGAAATGGCCTACTAAAAGATAAATTGCAACCATCAAAAGTGCACTTGTGAGGCTTTTCATCTTTTTTGGTTTTAGCAGCAACATCAACGTCTTTCACCAAATCATTAGATTCAGACAAAACACTCTCAGATTCTGAATTTGTATCATACCCCATTTTATTTCCTTTACAGTATATCCAAAAATAAGTTATTGTATATTAGCATGTTATAAATATCTACAACATATATAAATACATATTATTTTTATATATACATCCATATTTTATTCACATTATAAATTCTGTTACATTACATTATTCTTTTATGATAATTATTATTCTATTTTGATAATATTTTACATATCACATTCTTTATGTAAACAAAACATTTTTGTTTTAATTAATAATCACATTAATTATTAATTAGTATCATTAATAATCATATATAAATACAAATTATACATTCAGAAATTCGTTCAACACGTGCCATAAACAGAGATGAATAGGAAGATCGCCGATGCTTATGGAAAAAATTCAGCCAAAAGTATGCTCCATGAATTATCGCCTCTAGCGGCCAAATGGCCAAACTATATACACATTTCTTCCTTCGGCGCTTTTGATGGCAGAAATCTGCCATCATATACACATAGGTATACTCAACGAGAGAGCCGTACGAAGTTGGCCGGAAAGCAAACACTTAATGGCGATTCGAAAACGAGCGGTAAAACCATAGAGATATGTATATGTCGGAGAGTCGTTGTAGTTAGAATTAGGGCCAGGGGCGTGAGATGAATCTTCACCAGAACTATCCATTGTCGCTATACAATCGAGATGCTATTTATTCACATAAGTGTAGATAGTACAGAGTAGACAGGTAACTATGGCGATTAAACACTAATGGTAATGATATTAGGCTCGATGACGAATCCGCGGTCAATGGGATAATAACTACACGTTACTCAAGGTTTATATCTGGGTCTTGGATAAAACGTGGAGTATTCACTGACTGTATAAAGCGTTGTCTTCTCGTTGATGAGATCGCACGAGAGAGAATTAATGATCCATCGCGGTGATGCTGCAGAGGAAGACTATGATAGGGTGTGTCTAAGGGCACGAGGTCACCGGATTCGTTGCGGAAAGCCTTCACTTGGAAAGTGAGGGAAATGGACGTTGCTGTTAATTGGTTAATTTCTATGTTGATGGTTAGAAAAAGATGCTAGCCCCCCTTGAGAGAAAGTTACTAGCGGGAAGCGTCGTACGTGAGGAAAGCAGATCTCCCGTATCTTCCCGTAGTAGGTGATAGATTTACGGACTGTTAGGACAAAGACTGTTTGTCAATTTGAAGGACCTTAGTTAACTAAGTCCTAAGATTTACTGCGGGTCCTTGGCTAGCTGAAAATATACTGTGAATAATGCATCGACATCTGGCAATCTTGCCCGAAGAATAGAGTCTGTGTGTGGCGAACCACGGGGCAGAGATCGTTGGAATGTTTACTGTTAGGTATCGGTACAACTATTTCTTTTAAGGGGAGCTATGCAATTCTATACCTCTGTTAGGTAAAACGTTCATCCCGTGACCGCGGCTATGTTTTACGATTAGTTGTCGCCTCGAGTCCAAACCCATTATCGCAGCTCTCGAACAAATACAATCGGATTATTTAATATTAAATTGTTGCGAGTTTTCCTAAGAATTCCAAGGAGAAGGCCCGGTGTTCTTTCATCTCCGACATATAGATAGAGTACAGGAGCGAGGCCCTTTGTGTTCTTGTTTTATAACGTATGCATATTCGTATAGTAAATATGTAAATATAACACCGATCAACGAGTGATGTCAGTATGCAGCTTTTTTTCCTATTCCAATATCGCATCCACTTATCTCTATATCTCTACGAACAGAACACTGCGCCGTGAATATCTAAGAGCAAAAGTTTCTCGATCGATTTTGCCATTTTATATCAGGAGAACATAACGGCATACGAGGTAGCACAATTTTGCCGTTTTTTTTAAATGACGTCACATTCCATAAATTTCTCGAAATTGAAATTTTCGAATTCTTGAAAAAATTTTTCAAAATACATAAGCAATTTTTATTTTTTCATTCTTACCTTTCACTAGTCGCCAATACGAATGTATATTTCCCCTCTCGATATACGTTCGTGGATATGGACATTTTTCCCACCAAAAGTACTGCAGAAGGAGCGTATAGTTCCATTATTGGCCACTAGAGGTCCTTCTTCTGATTGTGAATATTTTGACTGACTTTTTTGACTCCCTATTTTTTGTGACATAGTTGCAGCTGATCGATGAATAATCAGCTGTTGACTTAATACGTTTTAGACGAAGTGGATATTTTTGAGTAATTTTTACGACGTAATTGGTAATTGACAGTGAAATTTTGTATGGCTAAACACGTAACTCATAGCATAAACATACGGTCTTATCAAAGTTATATGATATTGTTTACTTTTTAAAAAATTCTACGAAACGAATAGTAGGTAAAGAGGTTATATTTACCTATGTTCGTTTGACAGTATATGAAGGTGAGATGCGATGCTAAATTAAGATCACATAAATAGAGCAAGAGCTAATTGTAGTATATAAGCGCAAAAATATTATTTTTAAAGGATATTTCTCTAACCTTGAATTGTGGAAGATGCGATGCGTATAAAATTCTGCGAGAGGTTAGATCATCTTTGATGTTTGACGTTAGATCTTAGTTTTGTACAAAGTGTTCGTATCAAACTTACGTACGAATAACAGAAATTATAAACTTTATGTTCTTGACAAGAACAGATTTTACGCAAGGATAAGAAAACATTAACAAATACAATAACTTCGTATTTGCAAAGATAAATATGTAAGCAAAAGCGGGATATAATAAAACGACTATAAAAGAACAGTTAATTATAATTCGCGTAAATAAATCAATAATCAAAATTTCGAAAGAGATATGTTTAATAGAATATTATTTTGGAAATGTGTTAAGTTTAAATTTTATTAATCAAAAGTTATGTAATTTATATTCCAAATAATGGTATGTTGTAAATAATATCAGAATCTTCAGAAAAATAATGGGTCAAACGCTCAGTGAACCTGTAACAGCTAAGAAATTAGCATGCTGCAGAAACTCAAACTATCGAGTTGGAAGTTCCTGTATGCAAGGATGGCGTATCAAAATGGAAGATTGTCATGTTCATATACTTTCATTACCTGACGATCCTGGTACTGCATTCTTTGCAGTATATGATGGTCATGGAGGTAAGAATATGATATAAAAATATAATGTTTTTAATTATAAGCTGAGAATATTATTGTATTGTTTAAAGCTATATACAAGAAGTACATAAATACCAATTGATTTGAAACATACAGAAAAAATATACTTTTAAAGAAAATTTCAGGTTCTATTATAATTGCTGTAAATTAGAAGTTATAGTAGATAAGTTTAAATATATAATTCCTTCCATGCTCAAAGAAGTAATAGATAATATTGATAGGTGCGGCAATGGCACAACATGCTGGAAAACATCTTCATGAATATATAACTAGAAGAAGCGAATACAAAGCTGGTAACATTGTTGAGGCTATACAACAGGGTTTTCTGGAATTAGATAAAGCAATGCAAAATGATGTAGCACTTAAAGATGAACAAGCAGGAACTACTGTTATAGCACTTCTTATAAAGGACAATATTATATATAGTGTAAGTTCTTTCTAAGTTACTGTTTCTTTTTTTATTTTATTGCAATTATTGATATATAAAACCTTTACAGGCAAATGCAGGTGACAGTAGGGCAGTGGCAAGCATTAATGGTAATGCTGTTCCACTTAGTCGCGATCATAAACCTACATTGAAAGATGAACGTGAAAGAATCGAAATTGGTGGTGGCTGGGTTGAATTTAACAGAGTCAATGGTCAATTAGCATTATCTCGTGCTCTGGGAGATTTTATGTTCAAACGAAATGAACGTAAACCACCGCAAGAACAAATCGTAACTGGTAATAGATAATAAAGAACAATATGGAATTCCTAACGAAAAATTAATATATGTTAATGCATCTTTACATTTATAGCTTTTCCTGAAGTTCAAGAGTTTCGAATAACTGAGGATTGGGAATTTGTTGTATTGGCTTGTGATGGTATTTGGGATGTAATGACGAGTAATGAAGTAGTCAATTTTATACGAACACGTTTAGTCCAGTCGAAATTTGGGATAGGAGAAGAACAGGATACAATGGATCCTGAAGAAATTTGTGAAGAGCTTATGAAACATTGCCTTGCTCCAGATGCCTTAATGGGTACTGGTTGTGATAATATGACGGTCATCCTTGTATGTTTCCTTCACGGAAAACCATATTCTCATTTAATTTCACGCTGCAAGGAATCTATTGGTACAAATTCTTAGTTATATAAATTATTGATATTTTATGCCGATAATTTTTTTAAATTCTTTATATTTAATTTTACATCATAATGATGAACAATGTCTCATTGTCATACTTCGTGATGTCAAAGTTTATAAAATTTGCTAAGCTTTTCTATGAGCTTCGTTGTTTTAAGCTTTATTAACACAAACTTTTAAGAAGAAAGATTGATTTTATATCAACAATATTTTACCTTTCATTATAATTATTAACACGTGTTATTTATAATTTTAAAAAGCAAATTACAAATAAGCTGAATTACAAGTTTTTATTTACAGTTTCGAACAATGGACAAGAAGTGTCCAAATATAAGTATAGTAACAATTTTAGTAAAATGCAGCAAATTTTCGTTCAAAGTCCATAGCGATCTTGTAAAGAAGAAACAGCCGCATTGGCAAGAGAACTTATTCTGCCTGCGACCTTATTTACTCCTTGACGTACACTTTCTCTAACATCATCTAAATCGACTCCAGTTCTTCCACCGCTAAGACGTATTGATAAAGAAGACGTAGGGGATGTGACAGTGGAACTTCCTGTGCCAAAATAATCAGCTGATGAAATACTAGACGAACCCTCAAAACGGCGCAAATTATTTTTACGTTCCCACTGTAAATTAAAGTGGCATAAAATTGTAATTTAAATAGAACGATAGAATGTACAAAAAGAATATTAATATGTAACGGCAACTCACAGAATCATCATCTTTGTTGTCCTGAAAATACTGATCGGAACTAATAGCCTTGGCACTACCAAATTTCTTCTGTGCTTCTCCTTCTACCATCGTTTTAACATCATTCTTACTATTATTTGGTTTGCTCAATGGAGCTACACGTTTTGGTGGTTCTGGCTCTGCGATAACAATAACTTCTTCATTACGAGATTTGTTGTTACTATTGCTACTGTATGGTGTTGAAAAGACCACATAAAAGTCGTCTAAATTAATGAAAGGATCTCGTTCGACATCAACATCTCTCGGTCTTGGTTCAGAAGCAGTTATAGTCCTTGATGATGTTTCCTGCATTATTGTTCTCATATCACCAATTGCAGAATGACTTGCACCACTGTAAATTACACATATTTCCAATATATCGTATTTTATGTTATGTGTACAATATTTACGATTTCTTTCTTTTTTCAGTATTATTACACAAAATAATAATTCTTCAATTATATATAAAATTATATAGATACAGTACATATATTTACAATAATATTTTATATAAATATATGTATACAAGCTTACAAATAAGATATAAACATTACCTTCGTGCATTAAATCCCATACCAAGACGTTCTGCTTGTGTTGCTTTAGAAGGATCTAATTGTTTCGTTCTCTGTTCTATCTTCTTAGCCTGTTCACTTAAATTCTTTTCATAGCGGTAGGCAAGTCGAGTAGCAATTTCATCTTGTTCTTCTTTTGTATTTTCTTGTTGATCTTTCTCCTGTGGTTCTTTATTAGCTTCAGCAACACTTTTTTCTAATTCATCAAAATTTGTTTTGACTCTTTGAGCACCCAACCCACCAGTTTTCTTGCCCAACTGTTATAAAAGTATAAGAAATTAATAGCACACTTTTAATTAAAAATGTACTAGTATTTTAAAATTGTATTAGTATTCTAAAGTCAAAATAATAATTTTAAAATTTATATCATTCATTATTAAACTATGTTAAACATAAGTGATGAATAAATAACCATTTGTATACATACACCACTTCGTTTATTTGGAACCTTTCTGACACCTATGGTTGGTTTCCTTTCAGATATCAAGTTTGAGGTAGAATCAGATAACTTAACAGTAGGACCTAAAGAACCAGCAGCAGTTTCTAAACTATCTTTTTGATTATTTTTGTCCTCATTGTCATTTATTGATACAGAATTAGAAGCAGGAACTGAATTTCCCTCAGGATATACTGAAGATTGATGATATATCTCAGCACTTTCATGTTCTTTAAAAAAATCAACTTCACCTTGCTCTTCAGATGTTGATGTTGGATCATCATCTAAATGCAGCTACAATAAAACACAACCTTAAGAAAAATTAATTGTTCTAGATGTATTTTAAAACAATCTTTTTTTTTATGATGCTATGTTTTATGTAAAATACATACACGCTGAGCAAGTTAGTCATATAATGAAAATAGTCTGAAACTATTGGTGTAATGAATAAAATAGAACATACAATGATGAATAATTTTGAAAAAATAGTGCGTATGTTTTTACAACTATTAAGAACTGAGCATAAAAATGATCACATATCAGCTTTTACAATGCTATCTTTAAATAAAGTTTTAAACAAGTATTAGTAATTCGATGATGCTTTTGTAAAAGTAGTTTTACAGCTCACCATTGTCTTATTTTTTGTTGAAGGAAGAAAAACCTATAATTACCATATTTGTAATTATAAAATGTTTAATTAACTAAATTGCATGTTCTGTATGGTGAATATACATACAAACAATGTATATTTTACCTTTGTTCCATAACGTCGCATTGCTTGAGCAGATGCCTGTGCCAATTTTTCTCTATATTGCATAGCAGCACGTGAATTATACTTTTGTTGAGCATCAGTTGTTGTACAATTATGTTGTGCAAAATATTTTCTCTAAAAGGTATAACAAATTTCTATAATGTACTGATTTTAATAACAATTAATAATTTCAAATTTCACTAACAGCATTTGCATTTCCACCCAATTGCATGTTCCTCAATTGCAACCAAGTCCAATTTGTGTCAAGTTGAGTAGATCGAACGAAAGTCAAATGGACACCTAATCCTCGATGAACTGCAGAACAGTCGATGCATAGGAAAACACCGTAAGTCACACTGGACCATGCTGGATTTTTTGCATTGCAATCGAAACATGTCTAAAAAAAAAATCACAATACTATATCAAAATATATATTATAGTAATATCTGATTAATTGCTTAATCATAGATTTAATTGATGATGTAATACTTTTTTTAATACGAGAATTATAAGGTTCTATTATTCTCGAAATGAAAATTGACACAAAATATCCCGTAATATGTGTCATTATGAAACGGAAGATTCCAGGGAAATTACAGGTTGGAAATGAAAATATGACATTAACGTCAAGATTATTTTTAGATCAAATACTTCTGTAATTTTATACAATCCGACACGCAACATCGCACAGAAAATTAAAAAATGAAGAAGCAAACCTTATTTGTCGGAATAGCTCGTAATCTTTTAAAAATTTCCTCAATATCACTTTTACTAGGCGCTGGATCTGCCATTTTTGACGTGTTGTCAATGACTTCGCAAAGTATTCTGGGACGCGTGGCGACGGCTTTTTATACAAAGAGGTCGCTTGCTTGCAATTCAAAGCGAATAATTTACTAGAAGCAGCTGGAAGTCATTGTTAATATTTTAAGTTCATATAAACATTGTCATTCACTTTTAATATGAGGGATACAAATTATTTTTAGATATTCAATAGATAATAAAACATGTATAATACAAAATAAACACTAAATTTTTAAAGATTTCATGTAATATTGAAATTTCTCATTAGTTTAATAATGAATTTATATACAATTTTAGAAACATTACTAATGTTAAGAATTTATTAGAAATCTCCTTCTACATAAAATAAAAATAAAATTTAGGATTATGTATGTTTATTAAGCATATTAAGATTTCTTTTTATCACTCGATGTATCAGGTCGTTGTCCAGTATTCGGAGAATCGCTTACATTTACTTCTTCTTCTTCTACTTCCAAGTTATTTAACCTATAATCAGCGACTTTATAGTGTAATGCACAAAAATTAATATTCATGAAAATAACTTACTCATCTTGTTCAAGACTATACAGCATTTGGAAGCCAGCATCAAGACTGGGAGGGAAGCCCATCTCAGGATCTAACAGTTGAAGAGTCGGCACTTCTCGGTACACATTCCCAAATTCATCAAGTTCCTCGAATTGCAATTTATTAGCTGCTTCATCTAAAACCATCCTATAAATTGAACAAATATTAATAGAAATAAAATGTTTCATCTTCAGAAGCATTGCAGCCTCTTCAGTACAATTAAATACTTAGCACTATAAACATTAAGTTCAAGTTGCCTCTGTTTTTCTATCATTGCTTCAACCTTCTTTTTCATGTTATCTTCAAATTTCAGCACATATTCTTGATAGTAGTCATGAAGAGCAGCTACTCCACCAATACCTGTTTCCACTAATACCCTTTCTAATATATCCTACAAGAATATACACACATATATTTTTATGAATTTCTTATTTTTATAAAGAGTAAGCTGATAAAATTTTGTATTACTGGAAAACCATGATCTCTCTGTTCATATGCTGCCTTCATTAAAAGTGTCATTCTTCTCAAAAAATGATTTGCAATATCTGTAAGCGTTTCTATAGCTATATTTGAAGATTTTTCAAATCCAATGTGAGCTAAAAGAGTAATAACTGCATGCTTCAATATAGAACGAGCTGTTTCTGGTGTAAGGTAATGTATCGTTGAAGCATTTTTAAATACATTTCTAAAATAAAAATCTTGTTAATGTTTTAATGAATTGTATAAATGTATTTTATGCATATATGTTTTAATACCTTTCTTTTTGTACAGGTGAAGACTGAAATGAATTCTGTGCTTCTTTTCTTTCTTGTAAATCTTGTGCTTCAATTGTTGTCATATTTTCCAGTACCATCCCTTCTTCCTAATAATTAATGCAAATATTATTAAAGAAATATAAGACTTATATGTTTCTAATAATTATTTCACATTATTACCATCATCCTTAGTTGTTGATGAAGATTTATAGTATTTAATACATGAAGATTTCCCATAGGTAATCTATAAGTAAAAAAAGAAAAAGCTGTATAATGTCTTAAAAGCAAGATCTGTTTTTAAATTGAGAATAAATTTACTATACATACTCAGCTTGTCTATCCACTTGAAAATCACAATCAGGATTATTTGATTCTTCCATAACTTGTCTCCAAATATTTTCTATGACATCTGGAGTTATTACTTCTTGTTTTGGAGTTTCTCTTGCTGGTAATTCCCCCCATAAAGTACCAGTTCCAATATTTTTAGTAGATTTCATCGTAAAAATTATAGTTGGTATAAAATGATCAATTTTTACATTTCTCTTTATTATACTGCTAAAAAGTAAAATGTAATTAATGATATAATTATAAACAAATATTTAAAATAATTCATAACTAAAAATATTTCTACTGAAAAGATTTATATAATGGTATAGTATAAGTGATATTAAACAATATTATTTCTCATATTACGCACAAGAAAGTGAAGTAATGCGTTACAAGTACGGTTTTTTCTATTTAAAAACCCGCGCACACATTGCTATATAGCTCACGTGGCACGACACTGTTGAGAGAACGTCATTGCATTTTGGTTAAAAACCTGTAATCAAATAATTGTCCATTTTAATAACAACGTCAGGTGTGCTTTACACGTTTATGAATTGCTTAAAAATGATATTCTTTATTGAATTTTACACGATCAACATTAAACTTCAATTAATCTTGCATCTCGTTTAAATTACTTTAACTTGACATAGCTAAATGTTAGGTTAGAATTACATTCTTAAGCACCATATAATTGTTTTGCATCGTGACATTAATCGAGATGACTTTCGATATACTCGAGAATCGAAATTTCAAGTATGTGATTATGGAGCAAAGAAACTAGTTATATTACAAGACAGATTTGATATTCTACAATTTATTAAATAAATAGTAAGTATAAAATTTTTATTTTTTCATTTTTTATTCAGTTGTCACATACGTACCTATATGTTAATTAATGTTAACATTTTTCGATATAAAAATTCTTCGCATAAAATTATTCTGTTAATGAATAGCAAGGACAAATATTGTTTAAAAAATTACGATCACTCACTATTGAATGTTTTTTAATCATGAGATATCATCTTTCCATTGTTTACAACCTTCTGCGCATGCACGTGTACACGAGTACATTTTTTAAATACTCAAGTAGTAAACTAGAAGTTATTCGAATATTATAAATGTGTAATATATTTTAAGTATATGCAATTACTTTTGAAAATATAATTTGGTGTAAATTGCTTAAGGTATATATATGTATATACAATGGAAAGCGCGGCAGCTTCGATTCTAAAACGAGCGGTAGAAAGAGATAACAATAAACAATATACAATGGCCCTTGTATTATATCAAGAAGGTGTACAAATACTTCTTGATTCTATGAAAGGTAATATTATATATATATATATTTAATTTAATTTTGTTAACATTATTATTTTTTTATTATTATAAGAAATTTTAATTTCTATTTTAATTTTTTTTTAATGTTAATAAAAAATTTATGTGTATCTTTAAATATTGTACTACTCATTTTATTATTTTATATATTTTTACAAACTTATAAATTGATTAACAAATTGTTAATATAACAATCAGAAACAAAAGATCCAATAAGACAGAAACATTTTGCTACCCGGGCATCACAATATTTGGACAGAGCAGAAAAAATAAAGGATTTAATTGAAAAGCAGAAGGCAAGTGGCATATACAGAGAATTAATTAAAATTGAATCTGGTAGTACAGGATATGGTTATGGTACCGTCTTTGGAAGATTTTTAGATGCAACAGTTACATATATTCGTATTGAAGACCCCTATATAAGAATGTTTCATCAGGTATTATTTAATTTCAATTTAGTTTATAAGTTATGTATCAATATATCCTAAACTGATATTATATTTTATTTTTAGTGTCAAAATTTGGTAAGGCTATGTGAACTGGCAGTAAAAAAATGTCATGCACTGTCTAAAATATTTTTAATTACAACTCTTGATCCAGAAGATAAGAAGAATCAAATAGCAAGATTAGAAGAACTGAAACAGAGTTTATCATCTCATCTTATTTCTTTTGAATTTAATTTTTCTGATACTTTACACGACAGACAAATAGTGTAAGAATACAGTTTAGTTAGGTGTAATTATATTTATTGAATCATTGTATTTTATTATTATTTTAGTTCTATAAGAAATAATATGTAATGATAGAATATTTTTCATTTATTATATACTTTTGTTTTAGACTTAGCAATGGTTGGATAATTAAGATCGGCCGTGGATTAGATTATTTTAAAGCACCTAATGGAAAGTTCGTATTAGGTTCTTGTGATCTTGAATTGAGACCTTGTTCTGAGACAACTATAGATGTATTTCACAAAAGTCAATTAAAAAATGAGCAGTCAGCGACCTAAACAATCAGTGCTGGATAGTAAATAAAAATATAACAAACAAATTGGTTTTGTTTATTCATCAGGTCAATTCAAATTACATTACTTTTACAAAACTTGATTTCTTCTACTTTAGGAGTATAAATTTTACTATAAGTAGCATTAGAAGTGTCATTAGAAAAGAAGAGAAAAGAAGAGAAGAGAAGAGAAGAGAATATACTATTTTTATCAGTATTTTTTTGTAATTTTACTTATATCTAAATTAAGATTCTTAGAATATGATACAATATATAATATATTTTTATACAAATGTAATAAAAATATACATTACATATATATATAGTGTCTTTATTATACAAGTATATAAACATAAACTCTCTTTTTCTTATAAAATATATTCGACATATGTACAACTTTCATATTGATTTTAACTCAAAGTACTATAATCACTGGCTCTCGCGATATCGATTTGTTTTGTGGCTTTTTTACACGCTCTTCTTAAGGATTTTGTGTATCTTAACAACCCGGCTTCAATTTGATCTTCATCCTCGGTCAAAAGATCTTCAGCTTTATACGATGGAAGACAATCTGCACCTCCGACAGCAACTACTTGTCTTGCAATCTCTGGATCTACGCAGAGTCTTGTAAGTGCTGCAGCAGCAGTAATTTCTAAACGTCTATATGCGTTTTCTAAGCCAGGAGGTCGCATTCTAAGAAAAGAAACTAACGCGATAGAGGCACGAACTTGTGCCAGATGCGTTCGAGCTTCAGGTATACGTGCTAGTTCACTGATAAGAGCTGATACCTGCTCCATCAACCAAACATTTCTACCAGCTGACTTTTTCACAGTTTTGAGCAACTTCTTAACCGTGTCGTGTTCCAGTATCACAAATGCGCATTTTCTAGATTTGGACAGGTGATTGAACGCGGCTGCGACTAGCAATAAAGTCTGACCACAGTTGGTGTTCTCGACTAGACGATTTAAGGACAGTATTAAATCCTTTGCAAAAGGTTCCACATACGGTAGACCTAAACCATTGACCCAGGGTGCGGTGATTTGTACAAGCAATGCTGTTGCTTCCATTTTCTCTTTCTCAGATGTATTGTCCACGACTAGTAAGTCTGTCAATATCTCTGGACCACCGTCTTTAACAAACTGGTTTATTGCCGTAGCAGAACAACACACGCTCGCTAATGCACGTAAAGAAGCTGCGACAAAATCTACCGAAGTCCTACCAGCAGTGATCAAGGAGGTCAAAAGCGCCCTGATGCCTGAACATCTTGTGATACTGCTTCCTGCTCGAGGTCCTGCCAAACCTAGAGCAGTTAAAGCTGCTAGAGCACCTCTGGCTAACATGATATCATTTTTTGGCGCTTCTTCCAACCCTCTGACTACCCTCTATAAAACAATATTGATTTTAATATTGTGTATACTATCTACATATATATTCTTCATTATTAATTACTTCATGGTATTCGTATATGTGTATTATGCGGTACGAATTATGTCTTACTTCGATATAAAAATCCAAGCGAGTGTCTACAGCAGCGTCAATATAATTCTTCATACTTTCCAACTGCTCTAATATTGCTTTCAAACTGTTTTGCTGAATTCTACGCGGGGGCGGTACACCTAACTCCGAAAGCAGGGAGAAAGCGTCTTCCTCTATGGCACGTAGAAGCTGCTGCTCTGATTTGCCGCTTTCTAAATGCGACACTTTACTGCAAAAAATATGATTCGTCAGTATCATTAATACTATCCATAAATTATCAATATTTTCTGTAGTTAACATTATTTCTGTTATTAAATTGAAATATAATTTACAAAGTTTTTAGTCATTCTTTACACTTACTTAAAGATATACTGATAATGTCGATCAAATTGTTCAGCTCTAACAAGTAATTTATTTGCAGCAGCCGTAGCTAAAGTCGACAGATTCTTCAAATCATTCATTTCTTCTCTTTCGTCTAAAAATTCGCGAGGTCTTCGTTGTGGTAGAGCTTTGCTTTGAAGAGTGTTACCACACTCGTTGTCGATTTCCATTGCGAGATCGCTCAACCATGATCTCACCGATGAGGATTGTCTGTAAGTTCTGGAATGTAGTGTAGACTTGTAGGATGATTCTATCTCTGAAAAGTTAGTCGCTATCGACGAGTTTGCGCTTCTTGGCGCGGTCGCATCTTCCGGTGGTTCAGTCGCGTACAAGAAATCGCCAAGGCACTCGTCCTCCAAGGAAACAGGTGGCGGAATTTTCGACGCATCTACTTGATCGTCTTCCGTTCTGTAAAAAATCATTATTTGTCAATTAATGAAGTATCGCAATCAATGAAAATTACAAATGAATTACGATTTATTAAAAATAAGATCAAAATCGTATTTAACGTTCGAAGAAGCAGGTATTTTCGCACAATTTTATTAGAAGATCGTCATTTTCTTTTGTTTCATAAAAATATAAGACTTATGAAGAAAAAATAGTTTATTAATGTAATATTTAATGTTCTATGAGTATCGATAATGAAGTTACATGATCTACAAAAGTAATTAATAACTATAGTAATTTTAAGTTTGCTTTTCTGAAGTGATGTATTACTGTTTATGTTCAAATACTCAGAGAAAAAAATATTTTGTTCTCTCGTGTTAAAAATGCAGCTTCAGGTCTAGAAAAATTCTTATTAAATAATCCAAGTAACACGTGTCATTCGTCTCGTGTTACGACATTAAGAGAAAAAATTATATTGCTTGGGACAATTAAATAACTGCTTAATCAAGTAATTTCGTCGCTCATTAAGCTATCCATTAGTGTAATAGCTCTATACTGCGTAAGCATAAATATACAATATTTGTTACGTGTCTGATATGTTTAACCTGATGTCCAATTAATTGCTTCGAATAATATAAATTCGAACTATATCTCTATAAAATATAGAATAGATACAATTAATATAAATGTATCAAAGTAACGTTATTACTGTATATTTACCTCTTTAGAAGTTTAAATTACCGTTTAAAGCATTTCATTCTTCGCGAAAATATCGTAATGTATTTATATTTTATCTTAACAGTTATAATAGCGTAGATAATTGTATCCGTTGATCGTACACCATGAAATTTATGCAACATCGTTTCATCTCACGGACTTGCGTTAGCCTGTTTTAGCTTATATGATGAAAAGTCATTGATCTTCGTTCCACCAGAATGATTCCATTCAAAAAGATCTAATTTCTATCTAAGTATGTTATTTAATACGTTACATAATGATAAACAATGTTATCAACTTTCAACATTTTCTCAATTTTCAGAATATGCGCTTACTCTGTAATAATACTTTTAATATCGGTCAAATTCCTCCATACTCGCGAATTTATATTGCAACATTAACGGTAATACAAAATTTTATTTGTCATCCTTTTAAGAAATTGTTGTATCTTCCTTCAAACACTTCTACGTATATTGTTTTTCTATACTTATACAATTTCCCTCTTCAAGGATTTTCAATTGGATAAATTCAATTTTACGTGAAATTAAAAATTTCTGATAAAAATCTTAGAAACAGATGTGAGAATTGTATTCTAATTGCTTATGTAATGTTTTACACTTTCAGTTTCCTTCTATGCAAGTTTATTTCAATATTATCCGATACTATTTAGTCAAGGAAGCTTCCAAACTATACTAAATCTATAAAAAGAAATATGTGTTTATAAAATACTTCAATGAAATAATAAGTTTTTCCTTATTCTACGCTTCTTTATATCCATTTAAGACACGCCTTTTTCCAAATAAAATTTCAATTTCCAGCAAATACAGTAAATGATCGACATTCTAATTTACAAATAATACAAAGTACATTTATCTTCAAAATCATGTTATATCTATATCCATACAAAGATCTACAGTATCTTAATCATGTCATAGCAAAAATATAACTTCGTAAAGGAATTTGCGATGCTTCAATAAAATGTCAAACATTTTTTCCTTATATCCTACCTCGCGTTTATCTAAGAAATATCTCTTCCTTAATAAAGATTCAGTTTTCGATACACATGGTGAATCATCGATGTTCCACGTAAATAACATAGATGAAATTTAGCTTCAAAATCACACTATATTCATCCAAGAACCTACAGTACCTTGCTCATGTCATAACAAATTCATCGAAACCTTCTTCCATTCTACTGCAACAATCGACCAGCATCTTCACTTAATGCAAACATAACTCGGAAACATAAACTTCCAACAAATACGATAGATCACAGATGACCCAAATTGCACGAAGAATCTACGGTACCTTAATCGTGCCATAACGAGACAGAAGTCTCGACTACTGTCGCCGCGACATAGTTAAGGCCTAACCACTGTCCAATCCGCATAACCAGGTGCACGGATTCCGTCGTGGAACAATCGGAGATCGACGAAGGAACGGATATATTATAGCGCAAAAAGCTGACTAATCGGTCAGCTCCGGAACTAGAATCGTTCTCTCATGGACGACGGTGACTAATCCCATTTCTTTGACTAAGCCGTACGCCATCACCTGCACACGATCCACTCGGTGCGGTGGCTGGAATTCTTCGTACGTTTGCTGTCGTCGCACCGGGACACACCGGGGCCCAGGTTGACTCAAACCGCGTCGCTCTTTCATTTAGGTATTCCTCGTGTGGCACGTTACATTGAATCACGTACTGGCTCGCGTACATCTATAGGGTGTCAAAAGAAACGCGTCCCATTGTCTTGTTATATGTACAATGTTGGTTCTATTTTAGATGCTGCTAAAGCCTGGAGGCTCGTGAAATTACTTTTTATGACACTAACGACGCTGAAATAAATTTACAACAATTGAGCGATTTTGAAAATAAGCGAGTGCAGCCACAGGAACCATATGGAGGGCTGAGAATGATAATGATATAAGTCAGTTCACTGTTAGTGCTTATATAATGATATTCCGCGCCTATTGTTACAAGAGGTTGATCATTAAGTTGCAATTTAATTAAACGTTACATTAAAGAGATAATACATGTAGAAGTTAAAATACGTGGTTTCGTGAATTCAAATTGTTAAAATCTCGGCTCACGCCATTATGATTTTCATTTCGCCATATGTACGTAAAGTAGAATATTACAGTGTTTGAATTATTTCATCTAATGTATGTCTTGAGAAGAAATGGAAGACAATATAGATAGTACCTAGAACAATTTTGGTTGACTGGGTATATTTTAAAGAACGAATCCATGTCTTGTGAACTTGATAAAGAAAATTGAAAACTTACACGAACGCTTGTTGGTCAATATTGAGTGAATACTGATTGAAAATACAAGGACAATGGGTATAATAGCTACCCATATACAAGGAGAATGAATATTTAATTTGGAGTAGTATAATAAGTTCCCTGGAATCTGCTTTTGTATGGTGTGATCGATTTAATTCTATTGTAGATGGTGAAACAAGTAATTATGTAAAACCTTCTTTCAAATTAGTCTTTATAACATTATATTCTTCTCAATCCTGATTTTCTGTAGCTTCAATCAATTTTTATTTATTTGCAATATTCATTATTACATAAATTCAAATTTATTTCTTCAACCTTTGATCATATGCTAGAATTATTAACACTTTCAGTCGATTATTTGTACTCATTCTGCGTATTGAAAGCGAAATTGTTGAATACTTTAGAATAATTCGAATTGCTAACGTTCTTCTTGATTTTTATTTGATTTCTAATGCATCAATCGTCAATATAAATCGATCTAAGTATTAATTTTATATAAGAGCAAAACGTTACAACGCGAGTTTACGAATCGATCGTCTTTTGCTTCCTGCTATTAATATAGACTCTATAAGTTGCTCCAAATACCGGATTGAACTAGACACTGAGTTTAATTTGCGTTGCAGATGCTCGAACGTATATTAATCGACGTTAATTGATGGTATGTCGTAGTATTTTCCTACTCGTTTTATTTATGATATATTGTTCAGAACCTGTAAGATTTCATAGAAGATATTGACTCAACAATTTCAGAACACGCCTAACATACCAATTTTGTCACTCACTTCCCTGAATATTAATCATGAAGACGCAAGGACCATTAATTTTAATCTTCAAAAATTATATTCGTCGGTACTAAAGGCTTCAATATTTCATCTTTTACTTTTATTATTTATTCTTTAATCTAAAAGATATAATTTGTAAATGTTGCAAATTATATATATTTCATTCTCTAAATATCATAATAAATAGTGTAGTTTGGATATTCTACATACTTATACTCTTCTATATTTAAATTTTCCATGTGTGTATAAATATTCACAGTCTAATTATAATACAAATGTAATAGATACTTAATGATATTTACGCATTCGATATTTGTTAATTGTAAAACAAAAACTTAACTCTTCAATATCTGCTTATTCGATATCTATTCCTATATAGCATAAAATACGATTTCTTTTTTCCTCCTTCAAACGTTCATAAAAGATACTTTACTAAAATCACTAAATTGCGCGGAAATCATGCTCATTAAGTTTCCTGTCATAAATCAAACACGAGCCGAGTCGTTTTCGTCACGACGCGTTTTGTATAATGAGTATTTAATATTCTCGGCGATGAGTTGCGCTACTTCCAATGCACCTATAGATTGACGACCGATCCACGTGCATACGCAACCACACGACGTTCCACCATTATATAGGGGTAAATGAGAGTTTACGAAACAACCAGAAGAATAACATGGGAAGTGCCTTACGTGTTGCATTCCTATCGCTTGGCTCACTCTGTGGACATTTATCGCGACGATTCATGTTCTTAAAACATACATCCTTCATACCTTATCGATTTATATAAGGCGCGGTTTACTTTCAGAGATAATGCCCTTTGGTATGAGACCCCTTAATTTCATGGCATTATCGATCAAACATACCGGACAAATACATATTCTGAATTTGAAGTAACTGCAGTGTAGAAAGCGATTGAAATTGTAAGATTAGTATACATATGCACATGTAATCATTTGTGTGCTCTACGTTTTTCTTATTTTTTTTTTTTTTTTTTTTTTTTATAGCGATTAAGATACGGGACATGAAGTATATCACTATATCATAGAAATAGCATACATACACTAGTTGGAAAATGTGTTCTCATGCTATCATATTATTTGTACACTATTTTTCGTAAATACTAATTTATTCATAAAACAAATGTTCACCGTGTCACGCCATGTAAACGTCAGATCATTTATCAACACATCATCAAATATGCATCGCATTACTATAATACGTAAATATAAATGTTTAATATAATCGATATTTATGTTTATCATATGTATATGTATATGAACAAACATTATGTAAGTTATTGTATTATGTAAGTTGTTCTAGGTATATGTAGAGTTATTTTTTTAAAAATCTTAAGACACTTCTGGACAAATTAAAAGAGAGAGGATGTATAAAGAAATAATTATGAATTGTAGTATATCCGAAACAGTTAATTATTATCTTATCCTCGACTATTTAGAAATATCGTTTTAACCAATTTTTAATAATATAATATTTTCGTACGCAAGACATGTCAGATCAGTCCATTATAATGTACGTATCTGATCTGAATCATAGGAATTAAACTTTTTGTAACCACATGACTATTTTTAACAAGATTTTTTGTATTTAAATTACCTGCGTGATATTGACACTCCTCGTTCTTCATGCGTGTTAAGGACCATTTTGTTCCGAGGTAAAATTCTGGAGTCCTTGGGAGTAGAGGTATATGTTGGGTCCGGAATAGTCTCATTTTCCATCCAAACAGCACCGATTCTCGAATGCATTCCATGTCGTCGATCCTTAACTCGCTTCCGTCTCCTTCGTCTAGGCGTTTCATTCTCGTAAAGTTCGGAACAATTCGATCGTTCGGAATCGGAGAAACCGGAATCTAGACTTCGGAGATCTTGACTCAAAGGACTGCACGATCTGTTTGCCAGAACGATATTATTCTCATCTCCTTTATCTTCGTCCTTTATTTCCATTGTGACCCTATAAAATTTTGAAAATGCTTATTTTTATGTATTACAATGATTGAAAATACTTATATAGCAAACTTATCGAATATTAATGTAATTTATTTTCCCAGCATCTTTGCTGGCATCTTTAGCCTCAACTAAAAATTAAATAAACTTTTCAATTGCATCTAGTTCTACGCAAGTTAAAAATTTTTCGAAGAAACGTATTTAACAAATGATATAGAAGTATTTGCAACTGTAATCTGCATAGAACATATACGGGTTCAGTCCTTGAACTGAAATTCATCGCACTGATAAAATTGTATCCACAAGTCAAGAAAGAACTGGAGCAAAATTTTAAATGGTCAAATTACATATTTATCGTTCATTAAAATATATTATCTTATTCGATCAACATATTAAATGTCCTTCATAAAAAACCACATATAACTGATATATGTAATACAAGTATAATAGTAAGTATAAGTATAATAAATAATCGTACATTAAAATCAATTATTTTTGCAAAAATAAATATACAAATATATATAAAGAACTACGACAGATTAAAGGATAACATTTAAACATAGAAATAATGCTGGATTTATTAAACATCATTATGATTAAAAACACCGTTCACAAAATACGAAACTAAAGGCATCGATGTAAAGAATAATTCGTGAACGATTTAAACGCTTGAAAACTTATCATACGGTTGTTGTGAAACTTAAGTAATTAAAGCTAACGGTACGAAAGTAGCGTTGTGTGTCAATGTGATAAGGAAGAACCAATAATAGTCAAACAAACGTACTCGATATGCTCGAACAAACTTAAAACAACATAAATTTCATCCTGATCGCAATAATTTCACTTACGTCTGAGTCATCAGATTTTCCTCGTCTATCGTTGTCATTCTCGAATATTGTCGTTCATCGTTTTCGTTTAGGCAGACGCGAATAGCCGTTACGTTTTCAGCATCGATCGTGTCGCTGGTATCGTTGATGCTGGACGAGTGCTCTTCTTCCGTTTCCTCTTCGGCTACTTCAAGATTGTGCGCTATGTTTTGCTTGACTTTAGCAAAATCGTTCCTCGAAGCGAAAGGATCCAAACTTTCTAGATCCTGAGACGCCATGTGACTCCAGAACACTTTGCTTTGATGTCTCTTAAACGCGCTCATTTTTTATATTCGCTTTCCTCAACCAACTTTCGCGGCAATTCTAATCTCTTTTTATGAGGTATTCTACGTTGAACTCGTCGAAGGAGAAATTAGTTCAAATGCTTTGAGAAAGCTCCTTGGAAGATTCAGGTTCGACAGTAACGACGAGGATGAGCAATGATGCCACATGTGATGCCACACTGGGGCGGTTTTACGATTCAGTAGAGCGAAACGACCCTCCTACGGGTCGCGTGCACGGAAGACCGTATGGTGTCCATTGCAACCCCCGTGAAGAATCCAATCGCTTTTCGCACTGACACCAAGAACTCTTCCTTTTACACGTTCTTTAAAATTTCTTCTTTTTTAAATTATGATTTCTAAACAATTTCTATTTAAACTGCACGATTTATCGCACGTACAAAAAACATGAAAATATCAACTTTTAAAGGTATTTAGATAATATTTAATTGTAAACTTTAGAAGAGCATCGCCAAGTTGTTGAATAATTTAGTTCAACTTTTAGTGAATTTTAAGTTCATTGTTTTATCATTAATTAAGTACTAAGACACATTGTTTTGTAATTGTGTAATAATTTGTAATAAATTCAGTATAACGATACCAATACTGTTCGGAATTTATATGTCGAATCAATAATCTACTAGATACACTCGTACATCGATCGATCGATCTAAACGTATTGGTGTTTCGCGAACGACTGACTCGTATCGGGTCGCTTCCGACTTCCTCCCATAAGTCGCGCTCCCTTCCCGCCTCGAGCTCGTAAGCCAACTTGTATGAAAATAGAGCTCCTCCCCTTCTCTTTTGTCACCTCTACGGGGTGCATACCAGTACGTGTACCCCCGTGCACCCTAGTATGTGTAACCCATGTGTAACCGCCAAAGCGTAACTAGGTGCATTCTACGTACAAGGCAATGGCGTCAATAGGAAGTCCGTTCGATTGTTTTCTATCAAATATAGTGCAATTAAACGTAGGTGTTTCGACCCCTGCAAGAAACACAAGACAATTGTCAATTTTTAGTAATCTAAAGATCAAAATTATTTAATGAAATTGAACAAAGAAATATCATAGAGGAAAACGGTAATAATTTAGTAATAAAAGCAATATTAAAACAAACACAAGGGAAAAATTATATAATGTATTAAAATGACTTATTAAAAGAATAGAATAATATTCATAATCGCTTACGTTTTGTAAGAAAAATTTGCTAAACAAGGAAGGTCGTTCGTAAATTTTCGGAGAAGGGAGATTAAAATCGTGCGGATGCAGTATGTGCGCCACGAGCGACGTCACGAAATCACGCCAATGCTATTTTTAAGGGCCAGGTGTGACTCCCGGTTCCCTATCGCTCTCGTGTACATGTATGTACACGTGGGGGTCGGCTTCCCCCTGCGAAAACAGGCTGAAGAGGCATTTCCACCACCACCGAACCTAGGGGCACGCGCCGCTCTGGACATCTGCGTGAAATGCTTCCAGTGATGAGTGTTCCGCACCTTTGTACGTATGGATGATTCACTTGGTCAATTCTTTTGCGACTTTGATCGCCGATTCACTTCAATTGATTGGATTTGCGGAACAGTCATTTAAAAATGATTATGCGTTAGCGATTGTTTCACTCTAATAGTATGGAGCGATTGTATACATTAGAACGCGCTAAAAATTTATGAAATATTAGTTTTATAATTTATATCTTGTATGTATGTGTATATATATGTATATATATCATTTATTACAGTATACACAATTACATAATCTAGCATCGTTAAATTTTAAGTACTTTACGTGTTTAACAAAGGATATTTAAATCACGTCGATGGACCATAGATTCTAATTACGATTTAAATTGCTGGAACAGAGACTATGATGCATAGCCTAGCAAGTTTTATTCTTCCTTTTAACGATCATTTCGTGGATCGATGACTTCACACGTTGGAATTTTATTAATAATGGATTCCTTCGAACGTAAAATCTTCGGATGTAGGATGCTCCCGAACGTAATACATAATTAGTTGCTCGTAGAATTACATTAGAAAAAAGATCTCTTAAAACCGTTAATTACACCGTAGAATCGATTATGAAATTATACATACTTTTACCAATGGTGACTATATCTTACAAAGAGTTTCTTCGACGATTCGTGGAAAGTGAGATTATATGACTACATCGAGCAAAAGAAAGCGCGTCTTCGACCATTAATTTGCATATTCAGCACCCGTATATTATTCGTATATACACGCGTGTTATGTGTGTACATGCATTAATGTGAATAAAATGATTGAAACGCGAAGACATTAGCTTTATTGAAATGCCAAGGCTAATTTCGCGCAGAAAACCTGTTATTGCGCGCGCATCTTCGTAGTATGTTATTGAGAGAAAAATGATAAGGGGGTAAATACATGTTTTTAGAAATATTGAAAGAGCGATAATCAATACGGTATATTTCTTGATTAACGATAATCCAATTCTGTAACGACCGTTGTCCTATGGCATTGTCTCGGAACGTCAAATACATATGTGCGGGAACGTCTGCAGTTATGCGTCCCATAAAAGCATCAAAAGGTCTACAGGACCCCTATTGTGCGTGGAGATCCGTATGAAATAGGGGACAGCTGGGTGTAGACCGTTATTTAAACGTGCGCGCGCGCGCTATCGAGCACGCGTCTATCCAAATTGGTTAGTGGAATTTAAATTTCTGATAAAAGACTCAGAAACTTTTATCGTATCATGTGTTCCGATAACTGCAACTGTAGGGATACAATCGACTTTTTACCAAGCAGATGATGAATTTTGCGATCTCATTATATGTCGTACATACCAAATACTCCTGCAAATAGAGAATTTTTGTTTATGTATAAATATAAATATCGTATTTAATTTCATAATTTTTTTTAGGAAATTATAGAGTTTTAATAATATATATGTACATGTATTAAGATATAGGAAAATACTATTCTTTACATAAAATGTTAATATTTTATGATATAAAATTCTATCTATTAATTCCTAAAAGAGATTGTTCAATCTGTAAGAATTACTAAACATTCCTTTTTTACGTTACAAATAAATCTACATATATTTTAATATACTTTCAATAGTTATATCTCTATTTAAAAACACAATATAATTAGATGTAAGTAATATTATACACATTAGTGACAAGACATTTAAGTCAGTGTATGATGTGTCAATTTATACCTTTGACAAGCCTTAAAAGGAATTAAATTCAGAATCGTATCGGTCATACCAGCATGGCGCGCCATCTACGTATGAATATTATGTCAGAAGATTCTTGATGTTTTTCACTAAAATTCAATGATGAAAGGTACCTTCCATTCTCCAAGCACTTTAATCTGATTTTTGATTGGTGAAAAATAATCTGAGTTTTTTATGTTAACCAATCAAAGAAACGCTAGAATGGAATACGGGAAGAAAATATATCTTTCAAGCGGAGGTGCCACTAACTCCACCTATCGATAGACAATTTCTTGTAATTGTGCTTTGCTGTCGCGTTCAACAAACTTTATTCGATTATAAATTGTGTCCCATTGCTTTAGCAACAATTTAAAATGGTAATTAATTGATTTTCATCTTCCTTTAGTATATCGTAAAGCAATATTATTGAAATATCGTCAGAAATCGAAATTATAATGAGTTAATTTTCATTACCCGGTTTCGTATAGAAATATGACAATGGCGCACGTGTGTCAATAGATCTTTTTAATTATAAACTAAAAAAAATTATTTCCTAAGGATATTATAATACAATTTATAAAACAATTGTAACTTACAAACTTTTTATAGTTTATTATACTTTTAAGTGATTGAATAAATAATACTTCCCATTATTAGACAATAAATTAATGCAAAAAATATCATAAAGATACGAAAAATATAATTAGAACGTGGCAACTTATATGACATAAATAAATTAAAATATATGGAAAATGTTTGTTAATATTAGTAATAAAAATAATTCTAAAAATTTAAATGGCCATTTGCAGGTTTCCTTAAATCCTGTCAGGATTCTCAAAAATGAAGCGGAAGAAGAGAAAGCAGAAATTGCCAGGCTAAGTTTGTTTGTAGGAGCAATAGCCATTGGTGATTTAGTAAAGTCTACTCTTGGACCTAAAGGTATGGATAAGATATTGGTGGCTCATGGCCGATCTGCAGGACAAGTTCAAGTTACCAATGATGGTGCAACTATTCTCAAAAATGTTGGTGTGGATAATCCTGCTGCTAAAATCTTAGTAGATATGTCGCGTGTTCAAGATGATGAAGTTGGTGATGGTACCACTTCTGTAACTGTCCTTGGTTGGTATAATTATTTTAATTTCTTTAATATCATTAGTATATAACTTAAGAGAATTCTTTTATATTAAAAATTATATGTAAAATCAATATAAAATTTTAGTATTATTTGTACTTAATATGCAGTGTTTAAAATAATCATTTCATATTTTAGCTGCTGAATTATTAAGAGAAGCAGAGAAATTAATAGATCAAAAAATTCATCCACAAACCATAATTTCTGGTTGGAGAAGTGCAACTAATGTAGCAAGAGAAGCTTTGAAAAATGCTGCAGCTGATAATTCTGCAGATCCTGAACGTTTTCGTGAAGATTTGTTAAATATTGCCCGCACAACTCTGAGTTCGAAAATTCTGTCCCAACACAAGGAACACTTCAGCAAGCTTGCAGTAAATGCTGTGTTGCGTCTTAAAGGATCTGGCAATTTATCAGCTATTCAAATAATTAAGAAGCGTGGAGGAACTTTAGGTGATTCCTTCCTTGATGAGGGATTCTTACTAGACAAAAAACCTGGTGTACATCAACCGCAGAGAATAACTGATGCACGTATACTTATAGCGAACACTCCTATGGATACAGATAAAATCAAGGTAAAGAAGAAATATATGAATTTATAATAGTTGTATAAGTTCTATAGTAATTCAGCAATATTCATGTATGCATTGGTTTACAGGTATTTGGTTCTAGAGTTAGAGTTGACTCAATGGCAAAAATTGCAGAATTAGAAGGAGCAGAGAAGGAAAAAATGAAGGTAACTATAAAGTGTAATTATATTACAATTAACAAAAAGAGCTATATTTAATTATTTATAATCGCGTGTTTACAATTTAGGATAAAGTTGAGAAGATCATAAAACATGGCTGCAACGTTTTTGTTAATAGACAGTTGATTTATAATTACCCAGAACAATTATTCGCTGACGCTAATATTATGGCTATCGAGCATGCTGACTTCGATGGTATTGAACGGCTTGCTCTTGTTACTGGTGGGGAAATAGTCAGTACATTTGATCATCCTGATATGGTGAAACTTGGCAAATGTGATCTCATTGAACAGGTGTGTTTCAATAAATTGGAATTATAATTAGTGAATTAACACTTTTAATGATACATTAATTTTTTTAGATAATGTTGGGTGAAGACACTTTATTACGATTTTCTGGAGTTCCTTTAGGAGAAGCTTGTACAGTAATTATTAGAGGTGCTACCCAGCAAATTCTTGATGAAGCTGAGAGATCTTTGCATGATGCGCTTTGCGTATTATCAGCTACTGTACGTGAATCGAGAATTGTTTATGGGGGAGGATGTAGTGAGATGATAATGGCTTGTGCCGTAATGAACGCAGCTGCTTCTACTCCTGGAAAAGAAGCAGTTGCAATGGAATCTTTTGCTCGTGCATTGCAACAATTACCCACTGTTATTGCCGACAATGCTGGTTACGATTCAGCTCAATTAGTTAGCGAATTGAGAGCTGCACATAATTCTGGCGCAAATACCATGGGCCTCGGTATGTTTATTTTAAAATAATAAATATAATTTACAGTTGTTATTGTTATGAATAGCAATAATAGATTATTAATTATTTTGATTTATCTCCCATTAATAGATATGGAGCAAGGGAAAGTAGGCTGTATGAAACGATTAGGAATAACTGAATCTTGGGCTGTGAAGAGACAAGTTTTAGTTAGTGCAGCAGAAGCAGCCGAAATGATTTTACGCGTAGATGATATCTTACGGGCTGCACCCAGAAAGCGCGTCAGGGATCGTGGACGTTGTTAATTACACAGATGCTCGTTCACTGCTTTATCTGCACTGCTTTTTTTTCGTAACACGAATTATAATTAAATAATAAACAATTCAGCTTCATCCCTTTTGTTAGTAAACATTGACACTAATTGATACCAACATACTTCTTTAATGCTATGGTATGTAATATTATTTTACGTTATAAATTTTACATCACTGTTCGAAACAGAAGTAAGAGAAGGGTTTATAAAAAAAATCGGACATTTTGCGATCATCATTTTTTATAACAATACAATAGGTTTAACATCAATAAATGCTTAATACCCTAAAATTGTATGTTTTCCTTACTAAAGCTTTGTATTGGCAACGTCTATACAAAATTATAAATTTAAATAAAAAATTATTATAAATGTCATTTATAACAAAAATGCAATTGTCTGAACAAAAATGTAGTTAAAAATATAATGAATCCGTACAATTGTAACGAATACTATTATATACATCAAGTCAACCTGTCTCGTATTTTTAAATCCTGAACTGATATTATATTCATTTACATTGACCAATATACGGTATATGCTAAAAGATGAGACATATTTATGAATATAAATTTAAATTTTTGAACTTAAGTGAACTTAAAATTATAAGCCAATTTTTTAGCCAAAGTATGTACTAACAAGCCAAATGTATTCTACATTTAAATGTGACAAAAATAATTTGTTGCTTCAATATGCAAATCGTAATTTTGGATCATAACCGAGTTTATCAAGGTTAGGATTACAAGCAAAATTAATCATTGGAGGTGGACCACACATAAGTACTATTGTATCAGGTGATGGAGGGAATAGATGATCCTTGATCATATCCGCATTTATAAATCCAGTACTGTATGGCCAATTTTCACTACTAGTATCTATTGTATACCAGAGTTTCAATTTGTTAGGATGATTCTTTGCAATATCATCTAATTCATCTCGAAGTAATATATCTTTTTCTGTTTGATTGGCAAAAAGTAGCGAAGCTTGAGTTTCATCTGTAGAATCCTTTATTATAGCACGAATTAATTGTAGCATTGGTGTGATTCCTGTCCCACCAGCTAACATTACAATCTGCAACAACATACAAATTTATTTATTTCTTAAAGTTTACAAGCAGAAAATATAGTTGCCTAAATTAAATACATGTACCTTTTTAACATTATATTCCACAGGTGGATCTTTTCTCAAAATTTTTATAGAAAATTTTCCATGGCCTTTATAAACAAGCCGACCAGAAGGTCCTCTAAAATCAACTGTCTCCCCAATTTTTAAGTTTTCTAAGTATTGAGACAGTTTTCCTCCTTCAGGGAATTTTGGATGTACATTTTTAAAATATACCTAAATATATAATTTTATTCATGACTCTCATATTGAACTGGATAGATTATATTTTATTCATTTTATTATTTACCTTAATAACAAGATCTACATAACCATGGTCATCATCACTTGATACAGGTGTATAAGAGCGTATAACGACTTCATCCCCGATCTTCACTGTTAAATGAACATGTTGACCGATTGGTAATCCTAATATATGATCGGAAGTTGGCAATGCAAATCTGAATTTTCTTGTATCATGACTTAATATGTCTTTTTTTATTAATGGTAAACTATATTTAACAACTGGTTCAACAAGTAAAATTGGAGATTTCTTTTTCTTATCACTTCTCAAACTGTTGTAAAATTTCACTGCTAATCCTATTACAGCTATGGTTCCTACAGCAGCCAATACTGATACAAACTAAAACAAAAAAAGGAAAATACAGAGATTAAAAATTTGAAAATAAAGTTTATAAAATAAACATATTCATTGTACTTGAAATTTTGATAAAATTTATAAGCATTTTGAAGATTACTAAAGAGTTATGTGTAATACTTAAGTACTGATTTTTAATATACAAAACTAATTTGAAAAATACGATACCAATTCAAAAGATATTATCAACAAAGTAGATGAGAATACTCAAAACGTGACAATCTATTTAATGTCATCTGCATATATAGAAATACATTAAATCATGAACTTTATAGATTCTTCTTACAACAATAAATACTTAGAATCTTCAGCTTTTAAACAATTTAATTTATTGAAGCACATAACATGTCATCACACAAACATTCGTGCAATTTTTTTACAATTAAATTACACTTTTTATCCATTTATAGAAATGGACAAACCTATTACCTATAATAAAACAATAATAAACTAATATACGAGAAATTGATTGTTTGAGTTATACAAAAACACAATGCCAATCAGTTATATGCATTACGGTTTATTAATTTTTTCGAAATTTTCGATTAATAAAAATAATACGGTTTTAGAGAACTTATATTTTTTATTCAAACTACTTACCAGTGATCGTAAGTTTGACATCGTAAATTAAATCACACGTGGTTAGAATCTCAGTAAAAAAGTTTTGAAAATGAGGCTAAGGTCGTAATCACAAGAGAACATAGAAAGGGTAAACAAAAAAAGAATCCGTAAGATTCACAAGTGCTAATGCTTTGACAGCACACTTATTGGGAAAGAGTACGGAAATGTCTACAGTTCGTTACCGGTTTTCAAAGTTTTTTATGCACACACTTCGAGAAATTGCCGGCTTCTACATGGGGTCAGACACAGGACGCAACCCTTTAAAATAGATCTTACTTCCCTCGATCTAAGAACAGTTCTACTATTCCAGTATATTTATAGCTATATTACCGAAGGTATTACAAACGTAGAGTAAATGTGGCTTTATATATTGTAATATGTTGTATATTGTTAAATATTAGGTAACGCATCAAAAGAGGATTGTTTCATAATTGCTATAAAGTATATAACATAACACTACAATTTTACTACATAATTTCATATACATATATATGTACATATAATAGCAGTATTAATATAATAATATTAGACAAATGGAAGCATTTTTATCAAAGGGAAAGTTTTTTAATCAATCAACTAACCTTAATGAATAATGTATGTATACATATATCATGAAGAGCTTAATAAAGATATATATTCATATATGTAAGTATATTCATAAGATTCATTGAAGTGACAAATAATAAGAATCTAAGGAGTAGATTTGTATTAATTTAAATTTAACAATGTATTAAATGAATTGCTTCAAATTGTCGAATTTATAAATCTGATTAGCTGATCATAAATTTAAATAATAGCAAGCACTTACGTACTCGTTCACTTTATCTATCTAAATATAACCGTTTAATTACATAATTCGATAATGAACAGATTTAATTTTCGATTAACTTCAAACTAAAAAGAACCATTATATTTAAATAAATATTTTATATTATACGTTTATGTATAAATAATAAAGAAAATGTTATTAAATGCTATATACGCACGTTAGATCCATTTGATGCAGGACTCGCTTCATTCGGCATAATTACGATAATTGTATTATTTACTATATATTCACAAAGAACGTATCACCTTATAACTATTATATCATTCAATTCAGTTTATTTATAAATGACGTTTGCAAGTTGAACTACGATACTTATTCTAAGAGATTTCGTTGAATAGTATTATAATTATCGGCTCAACTGGATGATCGTACAATTTTTACAACTACAATCATATTTACTGAATCTTGGTTCAAGGTCGTTACTTAGTGATAATATGTTCTTATACTTTTCATAGTGTAAAAACTTTTAAAGCGTTTAAGATAGTTAGAGATATTGAAAAATAACTAATTTTATATTACTTTCAAATAATTTGAACAATAATGGCGTTACTCGTTAAAAAAAAAATTATAAAATGAATGATATTTCGATTATAATATCATGTTTTTTTAACAATTATTTTAAAAGTACAAAATATATGTATATGATAATTTTTCAAGATTATTGCAATAAAAACTTATGTCATTTTATAATAAATAGGTATATGAATAAATCATATAATGTACATATAGTTTCCCTATAAATACTACATCTATTGAGAGTTATAAATAAGAATAAATTGAAAAATTGAAAACATTGTCATTACCTCAAACTAATCCAAAAATATATCTGCTTAACAAAAATAAAACTTCGAGTTTGTTACCCGGGCTAGCCGTTTATATCACTCAATCAATCTCGCGACTTTATAATATCAGAATATAATGTAAAAACTGTGATGAAATTAAAGATAATCAACTTTACTTTATTTAAAATAATAAAGAAATAACATATTCTGTAATATGTTTTTTATGTCGTTTCATAATGCGATATACAAATTTGAATAATATTAATATATTCATGTTAGTAGCGACATCTTAGAAATCGTTACAACTTATAGAATAGTTGACGATAGAGGTTAGGTGGTATATCAAACGTTGATGTAAACAGATCACTGAATAATCGTATAGTTTCAAGATCACGTTTTGTCTCGTGATTTTTGACGTATTTAATTATATGTCCCAATGACAGCTTTACATCGTGCATTATATACATGGTTTAATCTTTTGATTTTTCTGATTCTGCTTGTCCTGAGGCTCGATCAGAGGACACAATGGAATTGGTTCATTGTTTTTATTCCACTGTGGTTGTTTGATCTTATAGTTTCAGTTAATATTATTATTAATATCATCACTCTTTTTAAAAATGGACGTATTGATCATTTACCCCGGGAAGTAAGTCTTTTTCATCAAAGACTATTACTTGTATATAAATTGTAAATATTACTAATTAATTTGTTAATAAGAAGATTACAAAAATTTTCATTTTATTTTGTAGTATACTATTCCCTTAATTATATGAATAAATAAAAAATGTATTGCCCATTCTACTGATAATAAGAATTTCGTTAAAAAGAAAACTCAATTTATTATATATTGAGTGACAAATTATATGTAACACTCATCATATTGAAATTCTTGAAAGTATAATATTTCATACAAAAAGTTAAGCTTATGAATTTGATATAAACATGTATTGTGATGAAACTGGATACTTATTATATTTTATGAATACTGAAAATATTTTCTTTTCAGATGTGGTATACGTCAGTTATGCTCATGAAAATAAGTGCCCAAATTTTAATATGTTTGAAATTAGAAGCACCACATTGGTTTTTACCAGCAAAACTTGTTTTGGGACCATTTTGGATTCTTCTTCCAGCATTGGCAGTTGATGTCTTTATAAATTTGATGCATCATTATCGATATTAACAATGACCAAATCACAGCCAATTCAGAAATATTACAATAAATGTATGTAATATCTACCATGTTTTATATGAATACATTTTGTATAAATTAACTTTAAGTAATTATTATTGATATAATTATTATCAATGCCATCAAAATTATGTTGATTTCAATTATAAACAATGGCTATATTTTTTGTATATTTGAGGATCACATTTTTAACTTAAAAATATTTTGGAAAAGAGTAGTAATTTATTATTTATTTGCATCTCATATGTATATGTTATATAATGATTAATTAATAGGTACAACATGTGTAAATACTTTACTGACATTAGATTTTATTTTACATACCAGTCTTTTTTGAATAGTAAAAGTGAGAAAGTATATAGTGCATGTTTAGATAGTATGGTAGTCACAAGATGCCACTCTAGTTTACTATAAATACTCTATTGCACAAGGATGAATAGGACAAAGATATAAATAAGTAACTCTACCTCAGATCCATTATTGAAGCTTTTCTCATTAGTTCATAAGACTGTCATCTCTTACAAATAATAAAGTGACTGTAATATTTTTTAGCATATTTATTAATATATAAAATAAATAACAGTGAAATATTAGAAAGAATTTATGTACTTACCTTTACTATTATGCAACATGGTTCATTGACAAATGTCTTTTGCTTGCATTGTGCATATGATAATTATTCCAGCAACCATCTGTTACATTTAAAGTCCTACACCATTGAAATTCTTTCAATGGAAATGATCAGTGGAATTGGAATGTAATTGTTCGTAGAACACAGTACGAATGATACAAAAAATTTTGCTAGTTTAGTTGATAGTAGAACAAGTTCTGTAACAGTGTTCATACATTTTTACTATGAATTTTTTAATCTAAGTATTCCTTTTGTGTGAATAGAACTTATGAGTTCATAAAGTGGATAAATCAACAATTTTATAGTGATCTACTGAGCTGGATATAAGTAACATGCAGCAGGTAGAATGACCAGTATGCTTCTACTATATGTTTCTACTATGTTACATTAAATATCTATATAGTTTACAATAATTAAAAAATTAACAATAAATTTTGCAAAAACTAAGATTAATATTATAAATTAAGCTATCTAAATATTAAATATAAAAATACTAAATATTATACAAATTATCATATATTCAAGTTTATAATTTGAACTCATTATTTATTAATATTTAAATAAATAGATATATACTCTATCCAATCATATTTATTATTTTTATTGCAATTCTATTTTACAGATGAATGTGATTTGTTTTATATTTCTATGTTTATTATTATCACTAACGAAAAGTGGAGCTAATGAAGACCAAGTTACAGTGACAAAAGTTCCAGCGGGTCATATAGCTGAACTTCCATGTTTAAGCAGTGATGATCATCATCGTTTTATGTTTTGGCACCTTACTGGTAATAATCGCATTATTGGGCCTGGAAATTCAATGGATGAAAACAAGTATAATTATGAAGTGTTAACAGGAAAGCTTTTCATAAGGGTAAGTAATTATTGTAAATATTCCTCTTACAACTTTTAGGTATTTTATCTTAAGAAATTATATCTTTTATTAGGGTGTATCAACAGCTGAGTCTGGTTTCTATAAATGTTTCTCCAAAGGTATATCAGATCGTTCTAATATTACTAGTAATACTATTGAATTAATAGTTAAGAAAGATTGGGAAGATCTTTGGGAAAACGATTTTGAGGTATGTTAAGATACATTATATCTTCAATAAACATATCTTTCTTATTTGTTTTCAATACTCTCTTTCTTATAGACAAATTTATTACGGGGTATGGCTGCTGTTATGGTAATAGTTGTTGCTATAGCTATTGTTCTTTTCATTATCACAACAAAAAGGAGACACAATCGCAATTTTTTTGGTAAATATTATAAATTAATACGTAAAACAAAATATCATATTTTTATGTTTAATTAATATGAATTATTTCAGATTTGGAAGAATCAAGAGAAAATTCTCCTGCAAAATATACGCCAAATATCTATACTGTTCCTCCACCATCTATGTCTATACCAACAATTGATGAAGGTGGTATTGATAATGAAGCTCTTGATATTGATTTCCCAAGAGTATTTAATCAAATGCAAAAATAATGAATAATTTTGTAATATATTCAAAGAAATTTTGTTTCATGGTGAATGCAATATAAAGACATACACACATACATACATAGTCATATTCAAATTTATATACATATACATTGATTTAGGAATTGTGCCATGACGACATAAAATACATAATCATTTTATAAGTAAAAAATAGTTTCAATAAATGTTTTGTAGATGAGAATTCTCTTGCAACATATTGTATATATATTTATGTATGTAAATAATGATTAAATAGTTTAATTATATGTTTGAGAATTTGCAGCTGTTTCATGAGTGGTGTTCAACATACTATCATTCATTACATCTTCTTCATCTTCTTCTTCTTCCTCTTCTTCAGGTTCCACTTCAGTTTCTAATAATTTTATTTTCCTATTGTTTTCACTTAAAACAGCGGCCACTTTTCGCGCACCACTGACTGCTATTTTTTTAGCAGTTATACCTTGAAAAGGTCGTGGCCAACTATTACCTAAAAGATCTACTAAGCTAATTGCATTCTTATCTTGCTTTTCAAAAATTCGGACGTTATTCAATGGCAATTGTACAAGATACGATGCATGCGTATGTTTGTTAAGTAGCAGTAAGCTGAGATGTTCGTTAGAGTAAAATTGTAGATCAACTACAGTACAGTCTATGTACGTTTTGGAATGAGATTCTGTAAAAAACAAACGTTATGTTACTTTGAAGAATTAAATTATTACATATATTTATAGTAAAACAGCAAACCTGATTTATAATCTGTATCTATCGTACTTAATTTAAACCTAAGAGAAATGGGTTCTATGCATGAACACTCGACTTTAAACAGTCGTAATATTTGATGGTCAGCATCGCATGTAGCTACTAGCAAACTATCATTGTTTGTTGCAATTTGCGATGATGTAAATCCTATAGACGGCGTCAAAGCAATATTTGATATGGTAAAATGTTCAACTAATCCTTGGTAAGACTCACGAAAAACATTATGTATAGCAGTAATTAATTTCGCATGAGACTGCAATAAGGAATAATTAAGGTCTTGTTTCACAATAAGTGGATGATCACGAAGACAATGATTTTCATCGAGCATAGTAGCCCATTCGCTTCCTTCAGGAGTTAGACAAGTTTGTAAATTCTCCCGTCGCAAGTATTGACCTAACTTTTCTAAATTCACCCCTTTTCTTCCTCCAACACCAGATTCAGTCTTATCAAAACCGCGCAAAAATTCGGCGATAAATGTTAACTCTTGTTGACTAACACGACTTACTTCAGATGGTATTCTTTCATCTGACAGCCTTAAAATTGCAACATATAACCACCTTAAAATAAAAATATAAAATAAGAGAAATAGAAATAGAAATAGTAAAATTATTGGATAATAATGTTAATTTTTAAACGTACCGGAAAAACGCTTTATAGTCACGCATGCTATGATCTATCACTTGTTGAATTTCAGAAGATTTTGCTAAAAAAGCTTCTGATGCATGAAGAGCATTAGTTATAATAGTTTCATCAGTAAGTCCTAATAATTCATACGAGCCACCTAATCTGACCATTCCTCTCATTTCAGCTAATTGGTATACGAGGGCCATCCCAACGCTAGTTAAATTTTTTAAGACTAATTTCTACAAAATAGGAATGCATTGTTGTGATATAGATAAATTAAAGAAATTATCACCAAATATTACTATCATACCTGTATATTACTATAACACATTTCAATGCTATGTCCTAATTTTTTTAAACCCTTTTCAGTCAAATCACGCAGCAAGAAATTCTCTAAGTTTTGGGTAGGTATACCAATCATTAACAGTTCTAAAAAGTCTGCAGCAACTCCACCAGGTGGATTTGTTTCTGCATATCGTGCAAGTTTTTCATCCATTTCCAAAAGAATTGTCTCCCATGCTTCAGATATTGCCATTAATGTACGTGAAAGATAATCCATCAGGTATTCGATATTAGCTTGAGCTTGTGCTACCTCAAATTTAGATAAAAAATTTATAGAAATTTAGTATTATTTTAAAATAAATTTTTAAAATATATTAAGCAAAGAACCTTTAAAAAAGCTGTGCTTTGTTCCAACAGTGGACACCATAATCTACTTGCTTTGATGCCACTATTATCTTTCCATGTAATCCACATTGATTTGCCAAATCCACCACTAATTTCTAATATTTGACCATGACCAACAGAAATTGTACCACAATAGAACATTCCAAATACATACATTGCAACATTTCCATCATCTAAGCCAAGCTATAACATATACAATTATCTATAGATGATTACAATGTTAATATTCCAAAACATATATGATATTTAAACTTACAAAAAGTATATCTAAAGTTTGAGATAAAAATTCCTTGCGTTCTGATTCTTGACCAAAACTTCTATTTAAACTAGGTAAAGGTGGGAGATATTCTCCAGTCGGTAGCATATTTGCTTTGCTACCATCTAACAAAGTATCACTTTCTAAATTTGCTAATGGTAACCATGTCATACATGTAATTGCATTGTGCAACATTAGCTTTGTTCTATATATAATATTTTTATTCTCAATATCTACAAGACACACTAATTTAGATACTTCATAACAAATCGCTAGAAGTTTTCCATCTGGTCTCCATGCTAAATTCGCTATAGTATCGGATTCCTCTTGAGGACTCAACAACCATACTCTTTGCCATGTTAATCTATGTAACGTAACTTCTCCTATAAAAATCATTTTAATAAAGATAACATTATTTATTACATTTATGATATTCAAGAATTCCTACCATTATAAATAAAACTGATATTGCGATGAATCAAACTCTGATAATATTTATTAAAAAATTAATAATATGTTTTTATTAACTTATGTATAAATAATTAATATCAACTATAAAGTGTTATAGAAATTTAAACAACTGAAGAACTTCAACGTTTTATTTACTAAATGAAGAATCTAACCTTTCACATTTGCGATTGCTAAGAGATCCATTTTTGGAGACCATTGCATCCGTGTTACTTCAACTAGAAGTTGTCTTTCTTCTAATTGTCTCATACTACCTGCCATTTTTGTAATATTGATCAGAATTTAACTTGCAACAACATTCTGTCGAACTATTGGAAACCGCAACTTTGAGGTTATGTTTGCCATCGGTATATTTTGTTTATAAATAATACAACATTGCAAACATATACATATAAGTACTAAAACCAGTTTTTCTACATACATCTAGAATCTAAAGCCAAGACAAAGTGTTCAAACCAATCACATACAGTACATGCATATATTTATTATCATTTATGGAAAGACAAACTTTTATATACAGTTTCAAAATTTTTGCGTTTGTCATATTTCAGCAGAATGTAATTATGAATGAAGTGTAAACTTTACACAATGTCTCTTTTAATGTAATACTAGATACTATCGGACAATACATACATATAATCTGACACAATTAAGATAAAATGCTATTATGCTATACATATCGCAGTGTCATGAGTCACGAGTCAGATAACTTCTTAATATTATATTTTACTTGAAAATGTTACAATCGGGATGTATTAATTTCATGTAAGATCGTGTATGAAAAATTCCTGAATGAGAATAACAGAAATGCGACAGTTAAACAAATTGTCTAAATGCTGCCAAAAGCAATTCAGCGAATGTCGAAGGTGGAGAACTAAAATTAAAAATAAACACCGTTACTGACTTTTTAGCATGCGCACGAGCTGCCGGACATTACAGACAAATATTTCGCGCCTAAACAAATTTCCGATAGAAATATCATTTCGAGTTTCATGCGCTAACAATAAATTGTTATGATACGTACGGCCGTACTAAGTCTAACCGAAATGGGATACGTGAATTGCGTGATGCGTCTTCTCTTTAGGAATGAGGTCATTGAAGTTCGGCACAAAATTGGAGTAAACCGGATTTTCACACTATCGCATTTTCACACAACTCTGAATTTTAAAATCTAGATGATAATTAATATTATAAACAAAAATTTTGCATTAGAAATTTTCTTTATATTTTTATTTATTTCTTTAAATATTGGTTTTTGCAATAGCATTTGTCTTATGTTAAGAATTTTTGAGTGAGTCTGAAAAAAAAAAAAAAACGAGGATCATTGGCTCTTGAGCGTAGAGGAAATAAAAACTTTTGATTTTGAATATTTCAAGAATATTTTTCTGCGTTTACGCGTAAATATTGATGATCTGCAATACTGAGGCCAGCTTAAAGCTAAGATATTTATGTGAAAGTGAATGCAATTAATATTCAAGGGAAAATAAGGACTAGTGAAACTTCCGAAGCTTATTAAAAATTTCTGTGTAACAAGTAATTATATTAAAGCCAAGAATTTTATTTCTCATAAAAAGGCAAGAAAGTGTAATTTACGGACAAAGAATAGAAACAGACGCAGCTTAATTTTCTGTTTATTAAACAACCTATCACGTTCGTAATATACGTTTAGTAAATACGAATTCGCCATGTTCACGATATTTAACAAAACCTTATATCTTTAATAATAAACGTTCAACGTTCAAGCAGAGAAAAAATAATAAAGAAACAAAATACTATTCACAGACGAATAAATCAAGCAGCTCGTACAAAGACTCGTTCAGTAAACTCCCACACCTCATCCAGAAGTATTATCAAAATAAATAAAATTTCAACAAAAGCCACGAATCCTGTTATCCTTTTTATCGTCTTCTTCAAAAGAAATTCATTTTTGGACAGTTAATTTCCACTACCTCCAATTAATTGTGAAACCAGTCATAAATCGACTTCGAAAGTTTGATCGCGAATTGATCATATTATTATATGACCCATTATATTAAATGGACCATTTTTAAAGATTTCTGGTCATTTCTTAAAACTTTATATATATATATATACGCAAGTAATTTATTTTTACCAAAAATGAGAAACGATCTAATGTAGAAATTTCTAAATGTAGAAACGAAGAAATCGATTAGTTCTTTAGTATTAGTTACATTTGAATTTATAAATAAAATTACAATGTTTCCCATTCTTTTCATGTTGACAAAATAAATCAAAATTCTTTATAATAATTCCGTTGTTCCACTAAAAAGTACTACAGACCTACAGGCTTCTTTTTGGATAGCTTACATCTTAGAGATTGGTAATTCAACCGACGAGTTTACTCGTCTAGTTAACAGATTAATTAAAATTGGTTCACCCTAAAACCTCAATAGTCGCGACGCCTGCGTGTACGTGGTTCTCAACCAGCACGGCGCCACGGATCCATCCTTCCGATCAATTCCGTGAAACTTCGGGAAAGATCCCCGTAACTCGTATCGATCCATTTTTAAATCCATTTTTCACTCGGGAAAATCTAGTCGTTAATCTATTTGTTTATTCAGATCGAAGAGAAAAATAAATCGTAGCGCGTAAGAATTTGCTGCAACTCATCCATTCATAAATCTATTCATCGATACCAAAATCTGTTCGTTGATATCGCGCAGCCAGAACGAAGAGAAAAATCGACTCCGCGGCAGTTCCATAAAAACGTATTCGTAAATCTATTCGTCGATTAAAAAATCTGTTCTTCGATATCGAAACCTATTTATCGCTAACGTGTATGCGGAACGAGCGAAAGAAATCGTGGCGCGTAAGAACTTGCGTCGACGACTCGTGAAATCGCTCGTCCGTTCCTAGATCTATTCTCCGATATCGAAATCGTTAGCATCGTGTAATCCAGAACGAAGATAAAACGAACCGGCGTTAGAAGTTAGGACAAAGTGGATCGAAGGTGGTGGCAGGCTGGCGAAGAACGCGTGCGGAGCAGGAGGGCGCCGAGGAACGCCACTGGCCACGTGACCCGCCAGCAGAATCCGCGGCGTCCGCCGAAAATCTAAATCCGTCCGAGCCGAGAAGAAGAGGCACCCGCCGCCGGCCTCCGGGGACTCGCCGCCCGAGACCGCAAACGCGATAGTCAATAATTGCCTTTAGGGTACACCGGATCGGCGAGCGCCAGGAGAGAGAGATCGAGCGCGATCATCGTCCGCGTGTGCAACCCAACGACTGTCGGACGAACGCAACCCGTTCCTCGGTGGCTTGGAGCACTAGGGGAGGGTAGCCAAGACGTCGAAAGGATGATACGCGTCGACGAGACTGACCCGGTGGGCGGTAAGGGAGACCAAGCATTGCTCGATACACCAAACGGCGTGCCAGTCTATGGAATGCTTACGATCGCGTCGAAGATTATCGTGGATCGTTGGTGAAATATTTGATGGGAATGATTTATTGGAACATAGATATCAAGTTTTAATAATTATAGTTTCGTATGGTGAATAGGTATGCAGAGTTTCGAGTGTAAAATTGTTCGGTATCGAGGATCATCGTGATCTGTTTGTGAAACGTTTGATGGGAACGATCGTTGCAATATGTAGATACAAAGATACAAAGTTTTCCCAAGTATGATATATTATTTGTGGTGAATAGGATTGATGTCGATTGTACAATTGTTGAGCATCGAAGACGATCGTAGTTTGTTCGTGAATCGTTGGAGACGATCGTTGGAATATATATATATATATGTACGATAGATATAAAGAGATATGCAATTTCCATAGTATATGGTATATTATGTGGTGTGAATAGGACTAGTGTCGAGGGTTTCGAGTGTAGAACTGTCGAATTTATCAACGTCGAAAATCGTTGTGCTTTGTTTGTGAATGACGCGAACGACTTTTGAAATATAATAAGATGTAAGGCTCTCATAGCATATCGTATATGGTGAGTAGGATCGGTGTCGAGGGTTTTAAACGTAGAGGTGCTTCTTTTTAGGAGAAGTATTTTAATACATATCTGGCTGGTACTAAAACTAATTGGAATTTAGATTGGTGCGTTGAATAAATGTAAATGTGAAAGAGATGGTGTGTCTGAAAAAAAATTTATATATATTCAAACAGGAAATAATTCAACACTTGAAATTCTCAATCTCTTTTCTCCCTACCTCATACAAATAATGTGCTATTATAAACTATGTATAGTGATTTGAAGATGTTTATTTGCATGAGATAGGAAGAAAAGAGAATGGGAATTTCGAGTGTTGAATTGTTTCCTTTTAGACAGATTATTTTAACAATTCGTTAATATTAAAGCAACAATTTCTATAAAAGGGACGACGCGTATGAATGCTATAACGATTTAAAGTTATCTGTTTATACCATAAGGCAGGAAAGAAGTGTCGAGGTTTTATACGAAAAACGATGTAGGTTTCGTTAAGTTAAAGTGAGTTTCCTCTTTCTTTGGCTAGTTATACTCGTGGTGATTTCATTCTTATCCAAGTGAAGCGTGCAGAGTATGTTTTGAGCGTGGTTTTTCTTTAAATAAATGCAGTGATTCACTGGAATTTGGGACGATGCTGGAGCGTCACTGGTTGTTTACCGATCTTTTTAAACGACCGGTCTCGATGAACCCCGAAATCGTTCGAGGCTACGGATGTTTCTAACCAGCTGTCTCGTACAAAAGGGTGAAATGAGGTCGCGGCCGGCACGAAACTATGCGTTTGTCGCGTTCATCGGAAGACGCTTGTTCAAAGCGAAGAAGGAATTTCGTATCGAAACAAAAAGAAAACCATATAAAGTATATATAGTTGAGCCATTAAGAAGTCACATTGATCGACTGCATAGATCGGAAAGCGGAGAAAAATGATGTTACAAATATTATTTTATTACATCTAAACTGGAATCGAAAACTTCTTTTGTTTACAGTATTCTCTTATGGTAATTCAATTTGATATCAATAAAATGATTCAATAAAACGATTCAATAACTAAATTGCTAACTAAATAATTAAAAACGTTTGTGTCTTAAGAATCGACGTAACGAAACTGAAAGATTGACAAAAATCGGAGTTGATCGGTTTTGCTTGTGAGAGATTCATTTATCGTTTATATGAATCACGAACCATCATAGTCGTGAGTTAATATAAGAAATAATTTTGCTTTTCATTCGTTGTTTCGCTGTAATTTCGATCTAGATTTTCGTTTGAAATTTACGTGACAAATTCATACGCCTTTCTATTTATATTTTCTATTTAAATTCCGATCGCTTTTGCGTAGCATAATTGTATACATCGTGCATGATCGCGATGGCAGCTTATACATCAAAGTGTGACCACGGTCGAGACACAAAAATTGCTAAATTTATACGCGAGACAATTCGATATACGTTCACCGCTTCCTGTATGTGAGAAATCTTGAGTTGGCGAGGTTCCCTCGTAACCCAGGCTCAACGAAAAATAGATAATTAACGAGCCGCTCGGTCTTCGTTTCGAACATCGCGTGTTAAACTATGATGGTTTTGACGAATCCTTATCGTGAGTAAAGGAACGCGTCTGTCACCGGAACTGTTGCCACCGGTAACGGAACTCGAGTCGAGTTTCAGCATGATCAGCTTTCGATTCGAGCTACGAAACTTCCATATACGAAATAATCCACGTGTCACGATTTGACTCTCTTTAGAAGAATATACGTTTCTCAATTATTGTCCATTTTTAATTCAATTCGTTTTTCTTCCAGAAGAAAGTAATTTTCCGTACGATAATAGGGTCGTTTTCCATGCGCTTTATTCAAAGTTAATTTTAAAAATGCTTGAATTTTTTATAATTTCATTTTATAGTTTGGAGTTTAAATCGAACAAACAGAATTTATTATTCGTTATTCTCTATTTTTATCACTCCAACTGATGAAAAAAAAGAGTACGTTTAAATGTGAACAACTTTGTGAAAAATCGCGAAATAAAATTATCTCACAGTCATTCTTCTTTTCTAAGGATGATACGTAAATCTGGATTTAATAAAATCAACATACCGTGTGTTGATGCAAATCTTAAAACGATTTAGTATTTCAAGAAAATTTCGTTCTAGATATAAAGGTACGATCAAAGTTAGAAACGTCTGAATAAATCGTAATATTAAAATATCAGTGACTTTTTAATTTTAATCGATTGTTTATAATCGTTAGCGATTCGGTTGAAATTATAAGTGGAGTTTTACAATCTCAGAGAAAGGTCGATTTATTTGAAAAACTTTAGCATTTACGACGTCTGATTTTTTTTAAGTTATCTTTTATAGAAAACACCTGGATGAGCGTAATACACATCGAGTAAGAAAGTATAGTCTAATTCAACAGCAATACAATCAATACCACCTAATGACAAAATTCGCGATCACTTAGTTGCCAACCCAATAGAATAAAGATGATCTACAGCAATTTATTACAATTTCAAGATTTATTTCAACGATCTAAACTTTGATATTAATTATAAATTCTGGTATTTTACAGAGCTCGAACCGAGTTTCCCCTATCGAAATGTGACAGTGCGTCGGGGCGTGGAATTCAAGGATCATTATGACATCGAATCTGAGATCGGACGGTGAGTGATGATCGCACATCGATTTCCTTGCGTATCACATTTGCGTATTTTTATTGTTGATAAACAAAGAAACGCATCGTACCCTACGTGCTCGCGATCGGAATAGACGCGTAAAATTCGCTACGTAACTTTCCAGAGCCGACCACTCGACCGAATTTATGCATATAGAGGCACACGATCATTGCAAATATCGCGGCGAGCCGCAGGGTTGGGCATGCTGTTTCTGAATTTGACACAATATGCGTGCTGGTATTGCGCAATGATTATACAAGCTGTACCGAGACTCTAATGCATGCCTCAGGCATAGAGGAACGGAATCCAAGGAACATGGAATTTCCGTTTTGAAGGACGCAACCTCGATTGACACGGATAAACGAAATCGAAGCTTCTAGTTGCCTTTTTGAAGTCAGTTGTTAATGCTATTGCGATGCTCGATTTCTGTATTTCTAAAACTCTTTTTTCACGCAACCGAACGCTCGAACAAATTTTTCAACGAGAATCAGACAAACGAGATTTAGTCGAACGAGACGTAGGAAACGCGATACGTTTGACCTTTTAAACGCATGTTTAATATGCGAAAATGTTTAAAATGCAAAACACCTTACACGTATTAGAAGTGGTTTCAAAAGTAAAACAATTGGAAAGAAATATTTGTAAGGTAGAGTAACGAGGATATAGGTGATAAATTTTCCGTAGACGGAGGTGGATTGAGATTGAAAGAGAGTCCGAGAAAGAGGAAGGAAAAAGTACGAAACCTTGACGTGTTTATTCCTTCCGGCGAACGTGGTATTCCTGTCTTGTATACATCGTAATCTTTCAGTTACTATGCGTGTCTGCCATTATGAATGAGTCTCGGACCTGAATGATTTTTATATGCAACGCCGCCGCTTTCACGAGCCAGTAAAGCTACGAAATAAACTGTTGGAACGTTTGTTCTTCCAGTTACCATTTGCATTCCGACTTATGCCATGTTATTGCGATGTTTTTAAACAAAATATATATTGCGTAGAAAATATTGGTAAATACCTTGCAGTTATGAAGAGAATTTATCAAAGTAGAAAACGTTGTCAAAACGGAGAAATTATTTCGATGGATGTATCGAGTTTTAAAGGGAAGAATTTTATTTTCGATTAGGATCGGTGCAAAGGTAAGATTTTATTTTTAATTGCGAGACACAATGTTGATGTGTATTCGTAACCACTAACCACGCACAAAGTATTGACGGATGGATCAGTGCCAAAGGTAAGATCTGAATGTCAATGACAAACTATTAGTGAACCATCGATTCTGAATGATTGTTTTCGATCGAGAAATATCGGAAGATCTTCATCCACGATGTGTGCTTTAATATTTGAGATTATTCGAAGAACCGATAAATTGTTTGCGATTTTTAAAGAAAATTGCATCGAATTTTTATGGATACATAATCAAGTAGTTTAATTTCTTTTATTCGAGACGATTAGATAATAATTGGCGAAATGTATTGAAATATTATGAAACGATTTAAATGACTCGATAAATAGAAAATACTTGCTTCTGAAAAGTGGCAGAGGATTCTCTATAGAAAACTAAGATGTTGATATTCGATATTGTTTCAAGAATCGAAGGAATTTCTATGCAATTTTTAAAGATTCTTTAGCGATATTGTTGAAGAAGAATTTTGTTTTAAATTCAAAATTGAAGAACAAACTTCTAATATTCGCTTGTTTCGTTAAGCGTATGTGTTCTATCAATTTCTTGTTATTGTGACAAAGTTTTTATAATTTTAACTTCGTTAATTTTTACTTCGACGACTGTAACGAAACTAGAATCATTCATAATGCAAACTCTATTCAACATTTATATCTGAAAATTCCAATAAAAGGTGCACGATCTCGAGTCATTGACCATTTCTGTGATAAAATTACTTCATTCACGATTAATGCGATATTTCTGGCATCGAATTTCTAGAAAATCTCCATCTCGAATTATCGAGCACGACTGTTATTCTAATAACAAGTTGTACAATCGTAAATCATATTTTCCAATTAACCGGAATCGTTTTCATCGTTCGGCGATCTCTGTCGAATTGGCCATTTTCCATCGAGTGCGTGAATCATTGCAATGAATCGTAGCCACTTGCGAAAAATATCTCCTGGATGGCCATCGAAATGAATCGAATGTGCTGTGCAGCTTGATAACGAAGGTATGCAGAGAGTCGACGCTGCACGAAGTTCGAAGTGTAATCAAGGTCCTTGCACGTCTATAAATAATGAGTTTTTCGTAGTGACTGACGTTCGTGCGTCGAATCGCCCAGCATCCCGACGCTTTTACTCTTGACACATAGATTCGATCGAGCATCGACGTTACGTTCCAAGCTGAATCACTTTTCACCTTATCTGTGTATACTCGAGACAGTTTATAATCGTAGATTATTCCTTAGCTTGAAATTATGATAATTTATCGTATCGTATAGTTTATGTACGCGTCTGATGTACATCCTTAAAGACTCGTAGTTGCTCAGTGGAAGAACACACTGTGGCAGTAATTTTGCGTCGACTACAATACTGTTCGAAATAATTATGAAATTGCTTTTATAAGAATGATTTTATAAGAGTAAAGAGAAGCTAGAAAGTCTGTAGGTTCGATGGACTGACATATTACGATACGAGATCGTAATAAAAATCGATCGTAAGAGAATTGTTAGAAAATGTACGTGGACAAGAAGTCAGAAAGATCAAAGTGGCGGAGGAAATAGCTGTTTAATTTTTTTAAACAGCGCATAACAACGTAGTAATAACTGTAGCGGTTAATTTTCACGCTAATTATTTGAGCAAACATTTTGACGCTGTTCCCTCTAAATGAACTCTTGGATCGTTTTCACATCGCAACTGATTAAAATGCAGATTAAAACGCAGTCTCGCCACGGCATCATACGGTTTTCTGGCAAACATTCCACTGCGATAATTTGTAATTTCTGCGTCCATAGTATGCTCTACTAACACAATGAGTCACTAACTTGGCTTCGTGACAGCCACGTTACACCATCGTGTTTCAACAAGGCTCTAAAAACCATAGGTTGATTCTCTATGCTTCTCCGGATTTTTCTTTCTACGCGGCACATACGTTTTCTCTGTTCACGAAGATTTTTCTCGATTCGTTCCAAGTCAAGATGACATTCCTCTACATATTTATAAACGCAAAACATAATAAATTATATCGATCGAGTGGAAAAGAATGCGAGTATAATATCCTTTGTAACTATACTTATAGCCAAATCATCTTGGCGCGATATGAACGGTAAAATTGTCAAAGTTGTTGTCGGCGTTGCTTGGCACAACAAGACGCGATAAATTTTGAAATCGCGACAGGTGCGCACGAGAAATTTATTTTGTTTGGTACAACACGAAATTGGACGCAACTATTTGCAATTTAAACGGGAAAAATCGATTCGCTCGTTTATCGTTCTTTTTTAAATGATCGCCTTCGTGATTTATTAGCTTTTTCAATTCGAACTTTACGCGGTTGGAGCTTTAATCGAAAGAGTTACGTTCCTCTAAACTCTTCTGTGTTGTTGCACGTTTCTACGTGTCGCTGCTTAAGTAAACTCGAAACCTAATATTAAAGATATCACGTATTACTCATCTCTTGCGAAATCATTTAGTATCGAGACGCGTCTGTTTGTATACAAAATTCCTAATTTTCTTGGATTTCGATTACTCTCCCTCTGCGAGAATAGCATTCTAACGTACAACGTTAACGTTTTGAGTAAAATTTTGCCGGAGGAAAGTCTTTCGCAACATTTTCTCTACTGAAGAAAAATGCTTGAAAAATGAAACCGAAAAGCGTACGCGAACGATTTAACGTTATAATCTTGAAATCATTTAACTTTTAATCGATGTGCCATTTACCATCAGCACGAGAAATGTAATTTTCATTAAAACAGATTATTCGGATAAATTGTTTTAATAATAACATAAATTACAATAACGAAAAGGAATAAGGCGTCTTGTTTATATAAGAAGAAGGAATGTTGGAGTTAACAAGGTCAAAGTTCACGAATGCGACTGCTGTTGGCGTTCTTGAGACGTTCAATGAAATATTAACAAGGTGTTTTTGTTCTGTTCCTTCACATACCTAAATGTTCTCAAGTTACCACGATTTATTACGCTGACATTTACTATTGCAAGACTACAAAGAAATACATACTATCATGTATTATTTAACCGTCTATTTTATCCCATTTTCAAGGTTCCAGCAAGCATCTTCTTACCATTAGCGAGTTCCATTTTATTTTCATTTTGTTACCAATGAAACTATACTCTATCGTAAAACTTGATATTTAAAAATGATTCAAGAATATTTGTAACGAGTATATCTTTCGATGTTTGGCGCACATTACCATGCATCAACAATAGCTAATGCGTTTCTGTCCGTCGAACAATTTACACGAAACGTGTTTATGCTTCGAGTGAAAGCGATTGTACACGTTTAGACTGGGGTACGATTTTTTCCGTCGAAAATAACGTTTGATTTCGCGCAGTATCAAGAGTGAATTGTTATAATTTACGAAGCTTACGAGGTCTCAAAGAACATACGGCTGAAGATGGTTTATTGGATAACTGACAGAAGTCAATTCCTTTCTTCGGTAAATATTTGGTACTGTCGTTAAGTCGTTCTAATAATTCAAATGTTCTAGGAAATCGAGAATGGGATAGAAAAATGTATCGAAATGGAATGAAATTAATCGAAAGATTAGAAAAAAATTATAAGAAATTTAAAGAAGACTAGAAAGAGATTTGAAGCTATAGTTATGAAAATTGAAAATTACAAGTATTACAAAAAGATGAAAAGATATTTGGGAAATTACACCGCTGTTTAGAAACGTGGAAAAATGCTCGAATCACTTGCAGAGTAAATGTAACTTGTAGATAAATATTGTAACGAAAAGCATCTATAAAACAACGGTTAACACTTTTATTGCACAACTGGTAATTACTTGCCAACTTTCAAAGTGTATCTAAAAATATTCTGCCTGTACGATTCTAATTAAATAAAAATCAACTTACTTAATAAAAATTAAAATTTTATGAACTGCACGGATTTGCATATTTTTTGGTAACTGTAGAAACGATAGATTTGAAAGCCATCATTTTGACGGAACCGTGCGTACGATCGCGCATAATTCTAACGTTAACGAATGAAAGCCAAGACAACGATGCGATCGAAGTCGCCTTGATAGAAGTTTCTACGAATTCTTACGTGTACAGATACGTGAAACGAAATCGTACCTATTTGCAGAGGAAAATTTGGCACCGTTTATCGATGTAAGGAGAAAGTAAGCGACTTGATGCTCGCCGCAAAGGTGGTGAACACGGCGAAAAAGGAGGACAAACGATCGGTGGAACGAGAGGTGGAAATTATGAGACGGTTACAGCATCCACGACTTATTCAGCTCTACGATGCCATTGACACCGGCAAGCAGATATACGTAATTTTGGAACTGTAAGCTCTCGATACAGCAAATGTGTTCATTTTAGAGGAGTCATATCGATTATGCTTATTTTCGCGTATGTTCAAGGATCGAAGGTGGCGAACTATTTGAGAGGGTGATAGACGACGATTTCGTGTTGACCGAGCGTAGCTGCGCCGTTTTCATGCGACAGATCTGCGAGGGTATAGAGTTCGTTCACCGACAGAATATTTTACATCTCGATTTAAAGGTGAATTATATTGAAAAATATCGATTTGCGTTATTGGTTTGCACGCGGTACAGCTGAGTTTTCTTACTCGACGATTAATACATTTATTGCTACTAAAATATGGCTTCTCCTCGGTAATTGTATATGCTTTTCGTCATAGAAATTCTCAGTTTAACTGTATTATGAGAAAGATTACGCAATAAATAAATAAAGATACGCAACTCCCGAGAAGAAGGCAGATTTTAGTAGCGGTAAACGTATTTTTTGTATATTTTTCATTCATAGTTATATTAACGTAATTTGCGTATTAACTCTGAAGTATATCTGGTTTATCACATAAATGAACAGAGTTATTAAATAGAAGCTATAGTTAATGAATTTTAAAAGTGTTTTATCGCTTAGTTTGGTTTAATTTATATTTTACAATTTACCATATAATTACATTATTTCGCTTTCTAATTCACATTTGACAATATGACGATAAGGTAATTGATATACTCTCTGTTTCTAGCCTGAAAACATATTATGTTTGACAAAGGAGGGTAATAGGATCAAAATCATAGACTTCGGTCTGGCGAGGGAGTACGATCCAAAGAAGAAGTTGCAAGTTCTATTTGGCACGCCGGAGTTCGTTGCACCGGAAGTCGTAAATTTCGATCAGATTGGTTATGGTACCGACATGTGGAGTATAGGCGTCATCTGTTACGTATTGTAAGTTGCCCTTCAATTTCGATCCGTTTACTTTACATGGAAAAGCGGGAACATAAATATTTGAGAAACGTTTAACAACAAGTAAGAAATATCGACAATGCTTGAAATATACGTGTAATAAATGTTTTTGATTTTTCGAAAGAGAAGATTTACGAATTTAGAAAATGACACGTTTCCGATTAATCTAAGTTTTTTCTAAATTTTCAAACTTGTGAACTTTGAAATATTCGAATCTTTAAATTTTCAAACGTTTTATTCTCAAATTCTCCGGGCTAAATGTATTCTTCCGTAATTTCTACTAAATTTAACATAGAATTTTGTTTATTTTATCTATCTTGCATATAAACCCTGATACATACTTCTCCGTAAATGCCTATTAGAAAAATTCTGCTTCTACTACAAACATTAGGCCAAGTAGCCTTCAACGAAAAACGTATAAAGCGCGTTTCGCATTCCACAGCTCTATTTTCTAACAACGCGAGGAACATAAACTTAACGCTTGATGATTTAACCGTAGATTGTACCACTAAAATTATTTCTCGTTTGTTCCTCGGCGAAGAAATTAAAAATCTCTCGCATTTCGTTACTCCGTGTAAATTACAACGGGACGTACGCAAATTATTTATTTCTATTTTCAGATTATCCGGCTTGTCACCGTTCATGGGAGACACAGACATCGAGACAATGGCGAACGTGACCATCGCGAAGTACGACTTTGATCATGACGCATTCGCCAATATATCCGAAGACGCGAAGGATTTTATCCGTTGTCTGCTAGTCAAAGACAAAGAGTACGTATCGCTTGTTATTTTTGAGAAATATTACGTCGTACAAAGGTGACGTGGACTTATGCTAAAATATCCGAACCACGTTGCTAATTACGATCGACAGAAGACGAACGTGAACACTGACACGTTCGCAAAACTTATTAATGAACGCAGCTGCCCAGATAACGAAATACACGAACAACTTTCTTGTCTTTGACTGTATGTACATCGTTTGCCAAGAAAATTCAACAGAGCCATCATTTTCTGTATCCTTCGATCACCTTATTCCATTCTCTCGATTAAATGACCCACTGTTTCGAATTGTTCGGATTATGTTAAGTAGGATAATTCATGGCAAATGTTTCCAACTGTAGCGTGTAATACGATCTCTACGTGCACACTTAATACAAACAAGAACGATAAGACTAAAAATTGATCGTGTAGTTACTTTAAATATTGAAATTGCGCAATTTTAGTCTTTCTATTACCAATAGTTATTCAATCATTTGCAAACTAAGTGTAAAATATATGAACAAATCATGGAATATTCACAGAAACCAGCAGGGTAAAAATTAATTATGTAGCAAATGGAATAAATATTAGGATTTCTCGTCAAATATTGAAATCGTGTAACTCTAGTTTCTCTAGCCGTTTATAAATTAAAAATTAAAAGCAAAGTATTCTAAATTTCTTAATTGATCCTTAAATGATTTCTTAATTAAAAGATATCGAAATCGAATTTAATTCGTAGTAAGATCTTGCAAATGAAGAGAAAAACAAGTTCTTTCGAACGTTCGATTATCTGGACAGTTACGCTCGCGTCTTTGTTGTAACTCTTTCACGGTTACTCTTCGACTTTCTCTCTCTCCCTTTGTGTCTGATTAATCCTGAGCATGTTTCCTTCATTTTCAATATGTTGCTTTTCACTGGAAGCGATATATGTTATCAGCAAGCAAAATCAATAAATTACTACCGACTTTCAAACGTCAGTCTTAATCTGCGTAAATCAATGATTTCAGCACGAATTACGATTTTACGTTCCTTTGAATTAAACTCCTAACAGAAAGCACGCAAGTGCGTTCAACGAATCGAATCGAATACTCAATTTCTCAACTTCATTTTGAAGAAGAATCGAATTACTCTCGTACGCCGTGCGTTCACGAACAGTCTCAACATCCGTTCGACCTGCTGTTTCTAAAAAAAGCATTCAAAAGCGGCCAAGGAAGCGGAAATCCATCGTACATATAGTTTCTTGATCTCGAGACGTCTGTCTGGCTTCTGATTTTCAAATTCCATTCAAGGAAACACGTTCTATAGCTTCACACGTGTTCCCCGCGTTTCCATCTCATCATCGCTATCAAACCATTCGCTTCCATCGTTGAAAATCTATATAGAGTTGCACGTTCCCGGCTCAGAAGAGAGCAGGCAAAAATTCTACACACATATATATATATATATATATACACACATATATATATGTCTGTGTAAAAGAGAGAAAGAGAGAGGGGGAGAGAGAGAGAGAGAGAAAGAATCAAAAAGCAACAGAGAAAGAGAGACACAAAACATCCGAAACAAATTTCTGGCGATCCTGGATCATCCTCACGAAGGAGCTGTCCAATCTTTCAGCAAACGAATGTCGGCCACGCACTGCAGGGAACATCGTTGGTTGGCGAAGAAGCCAGCGACGCAGCAACAGCAGCAGGTCGAGCAAACGGTGACGATATCGAAGCCGAAGACTCCAGATCTGCCAATCCCTCGAGTGGAAACGAGCAGCGTAGACGAGTTGGACGTGACCAAGGACAATCTGAGGCTGTTCGTGGAGCGCTGGCGTGAACACCCTGACAGCCCGTACATCATAGATATTCCTCAGTGCGTGTTGACTCAACAGAATTCGACTCGCGATTACGAGGAATTAGTGTCGTTAGGAGGTCACAGTCCGTCGCCTTGTGCCAGTATCTCCAGCGAACCGTCAGAAGCGACGGACGGCTCACCCCAAGAGAGCTACGGCACGTTCCTGACGGTGCCTAGCTACGGTCTCGAGAGGAGAGCCTCCGAGGGCGTTACCACGGAGAAGTCAAGGGGCGACCCTGCCAGTCAAATCATCTTGGCTGATGAGATAATCAAATTATCAGAGCGTCTGAGATCCATAGCGACGGGAGCGAGCGGATATTCAAACGAGGAGGAAAGCTCCTCGGAGACCGGCGAGCAGAGTAAGAAGCCGCTCGAAGACAAGGACAAGAGGAACGGTGTTCGTTCGAGGAACGGATTGGTTGCTGAAAATACCGAATGCAACGAAATTGCGGAGAAATTGTCGAGCATAGTAAGACACAGGAAGCTCAACGGAACTACGTTCCATAGTAGTCGTAGTTTTGATAGGAACACGGAAACCAGTACCGCGAATATGTTCGCCTCGTTGAAGAAGTCGAAGCAGAAGAAAGAGGAGGAAAGAAGCCGGAAAGGCTCTGTAGAATCAGTTAGGTCGGAATCTTTCGAGAAGAAAGTGGAAGATATAACGAGTAAGAAAAATGAAATAGTATTTAACAGAAATGAGGCTGAGATGGATCTTACTCCACCGTGGCGGCGCGCACGGGTGAAACAATTTGGTGAGACTAGTAGGGACGTCCCACGAATTTCTGCCCTTCGTAATTTGCATAAGAGTCTGAATCTGGATGAACCTACTAATACCAAGGATTTGTTGCTACAATTGCTTGGTGAATGGGAAGGGACCACGAGGTCGTCAGGAGTTGGTCGGAAGTCTGTCAGCGTTGATTGGTGTGGCGAGGAATCTGTTGCTAGGAAAACGATGAACTCTTTGGCCGAATATTTCCAATCGAAACAACAAAAGTCGACGGCGACTAACGTTAGTTCATCCACGTCGAGTTCGATACATCGTTGAGACGACTTCGTTGGAGGAATTGAGGGCTACGTTGGATTTGCCTGTCGTTTCTTACGACGACGACGACGACGATGAGGATCGTTCGCCATTATGAAGTTCTCAGGGCAATACAAGTTATAGAGACGGTGGTGGATGACACAGTGAAGATATACGATTATTTTTTGTTTAATGTATACAAATAGCGTTGCTACTTTCGGTTTGGATGGAACTGGAGAATGTGTAATGAGTGCGCAATTTCATTTGAATTCATTTGTGTCGAATTCAAGTAAATACGTGAGTTCCTGGTGAATTGCTCGTGTTGTCAAATTTATTATGTTCGATTTAGAAAAAGAAAACGAATGATTATTAAAATTTTTCGATAATCGACACGTGTATTCGTTCTTTTCTTTGCTCTCCAAGAAAATATTCCTTTTACATTCAGTTTGGTTAGCGACAAAGGGAAGAATATATAGTAAGAGACAAAAATTTTCGTATAGTTGAAATGTAAAAATAGAAGGAGAGATGTTTCCTGTACTAAGTATATTTAACTACGCGCAACTGTATATTATATGTGAATTTGCTAGAAACCAATTTGCTCATTACTCCACTTTTTATGAATTTCATCATTTCATTATATAAATATATAATTAACGTTCAATTCTCAAATCACTTACTTTCGTAAATTCGTTCATCGCAAGAAGATGACACAAATAACGTTAAATTCCGAAGTAAATCGAAAAAACATTGTTTGCAAGCAACATCATCATTCTTCTATACCTTCCGATCTGTGAAGTTCATTAACGTGGCTTCTAAATGATCCAAATGTACACGAACAAAAACTAATCCATAAATGGATACCGTATAACGTTAAAAGAAGGTCCTAAAGACTAGGAAGATATAGAACCAGATTTCTCTTAATTTTATTAGTCTAAATTTACTGTTAACATTAGTTGTCTGTCGAAAAGAGAAGAGAAGGAAATTAATTAATCGTATTACACGAACAATTTTGTCTCGACAAAATGTTACTATTATACGAATCTTGTCTCATTACAAGTTACCAAATAACTACGTTAAAATTTGTTTGTATAATAACAATAAAAAATAGTTCTCTTTTTATTTCTACATTCCAACTATGTAAATGAACACTTTTGTCTCTCGCCATGCTTAAGATATCAACCGATTTGCTTAGAAATAATCGTAAATTTGATCGATTGTTTTGCTTCAGGAAAAGACCATCCGCTACTCAACTCTTAGAACACCGATGGTTGGACGTGGCCTTGGAGAATCCGATCTGTAAAATTAGGTTAAAGCGGTATGTCATCAAGAAGAGGTGGATCAAAGCGGTTAACACGATATTGGCGTTGAGACGAATGGGTGCCCACTTAGAACTCGATTTAGTTTGATAGTCTATCTCTAGATTACTTTTAGATAGCGAATTAATCATTAAGTTTCGATTCTCGTCGAGTATACAGAAATATCGCGATGATTTCTGGGCAGGATACTTGCATCAGCGTAACCATGTGAAGTATTATTTTTCTTCTAATTTGCGTCTCCATTAAGACGTAACGATTAAAACATTCGTACGCGTAATGAAATTGACGCTAGAAGCTTGTAACTTTTTCGTAGACGTTGAAATTTTAGTGTTTGATTAATATTCTCTTGGAACTGTAAATTTGGAAACTGTGACAGTATTATAGAAACATTGATACGATGAAACTAATTCCACTTTAACGTGGAACAATGTACCAAAAATTATTATAAACCTAGATGTAATTCAATCACTAATTCAGACAAATATTTTAATACTTTTCATCGTTACCATTTAATGTATTGAACTATACATATCTTCTCTTATTTGTATACGAATGAAATACGCGAGTCATATAGTTTAGCAATGATTATTTATCTGTTACGTAATTAACATTTGATTTCAGGTTGATTTAAATTAGATAGATAATTTAAGGAGAACTTATGTCAATATATGTATGTATTAAAATAATTAATTCGACATATCTTTATTTTCAATGAGAATTCTAAAAGTTTGATTTTCTTTTAAATATCTAAAAATCTTTCTTATTAGACGGTAGAATTTCGATTGACTTTTTTTCTTCAAATTTAGAACATAACTATAATTAGAATAAGGATAACTATATTCATAACTATAAATTTAATCAATATTTTTCCATTTAGTTCATGCTTTGACACCAGTTGAAGTTTCGATAATGTAAGTACTTACATATATCATAATATATAATCCATTATTATATGAATAACATATGCATATCGACGTGTAATTCTATCAAATTAAACGGCATATTATAATTTTTTTATTTATATTTCCAATAACGAATACGAATGTAATAAATATTCTATTTTCTATGACTTTGTTGCATGAAACTGTACGGTAAACTGTCTCTTTGTTGTTCGAGTGAAGGATTATGTCCATTGTAAATTTATTATCCGTATTCGTGGTACGCATGATGATTGTGTATTCGTCTCTAGCTATTGGAAACGTCGCGTCGTCTCTGCGATTAATAAATACTAAAAGGTCGAAATTGACGCCACCGTCGATAAAATACACGCGTTCAGCCACGAAATTCCTGCAACCGCGTGTATTGTGAATTTATGAGGCTATCCCGCGATAGGAATTCGTATTATGTAAATACGAGCATGTAACGCACCAGCCGTGCCTTTAAATAAAGTCTTCTACAGTGTCGTGAACGACACAAAGCCGCACGATATTGTATTATATTAATAGATGTAGTTCCACCTGTTGTCTGACGTTTCCTATTCCCAATCGCGGCTGTTGTTCCTCGCTCGTTGAACAGCGAGGCCTTCAAATAATTTGACAAATTCAACAAATCTCAGAAAAGTAATAACAGAAAATAAAAACGATAATAACGGCAATGTTAAAAAGAATGTCGTTAATTTGTCGTCTTCTATCATTTATAGTCGCATCAATTATTTGCATGAGTTATTAGTAACAAAAGAATGAAAAGTTATTATATGTTATTATATGTATTATAGATAATTTGATAATTCTTGCATTGATTTATAATCTTTTGTTTTGACAAAACAATTGTTACTTGGAAGTACTTGAATCTTGAATATGTACGATAATGAGTTACATATAATATAGTGTACCATTAGCGGTATAATTTTGTTAGAATAAAATAAAATTGCTATAGTTGTCATTACAATTGTACATAATATTTCTTTAAAGTTTATTGTTTGTAATAGTTTTAAAAAATGAGACTGATCGAAGAATTTCACGATTTTCAATTCAAATTTGTTTCCTAATATTTCATATAGATGGCGACGTCGTATAGTCCGGAATTGTTTTCTAACATTGACAGTGTTTATTATATAGGAAAGGTTATATCGTTCTTTTTCTGTTTCAGAAAATATTAATTAACAATAATTATAATTTCTCGAATGTGACGTGTGATAGTAGTTATATTTTTCATAATTTGATGACATTCGTTCTTATCAATATACATTATACTTTATTTTTACAAAGATGGTGAGTAAATGATGTATTGTAATAAAAATAAAAGTAATTTCGTGTCACTTTAGAGGTATTTTAAAACAGATGTATTAAGTGTATGTTAAAGTACTATTTAAAGAACGTTCAATTCAGTACAATTCAGTAGGTTATGTTTCGATTTACTAGGGATACGTAACCATACATTCTCTAGATTGTATATCAATACATCTTAAAATATAATGTATTTATATTCCAGGTTGATGCTTTGCAGAATTGGAGTCCTTATGCCAAAAAATACGAACCTTTGAAAGCAGGTAGCATCGATGGTACAGATACAGAACCACATGATAAAGCTATTAGTCGTGCGATGCAAGCACATTATGAACCACCTCATGGATTAAAATCAAAACCAGAAAGGACATTATTTGTTGCCAGATTTGGTCCAAAAATTACCAAACATGATTTAAAGGAGGTATGTTAATATATTTCAACTTTTATTGTTTTCATAAATAAAAAAAATATATATACTTAAGTATTAATAAATTTAGTTTTTTTCTAGATATGGAGAAGTTGTATCGGCAAAAGTTATAGTTGATGTTGTGACTGGATTATCCCAAGGTTATGGATTTATTGAAATGAGAAACGAAGATGAAGCTAGAAGAGTAATTAGACGTTGCGTAGATGCTACGTTAAAAGGCTATCAAATTTTTATAGATTACGAGCGTGGACGTACTTTGCATGGGTGGAAACCAAGGAGACTCGGTAAGTAATTACATCCTAATTGCTTATAAGCGTTCAATTTTCTAAACTTTGTATCATAATATGTACAAATAACTAATAGTTGTTATAATTTTATGTAGGTGGTGGTTTTGGTGGCAAAAAGGGGTCAGGTCAACTTAGATTTGGTGGAAGAGACAGACCTTTTAAAAAACCAATCGTACCTCATATTATTAGATCAAATCCTCATCACGAACAACATTATCATTATGAAGAACATCATCAGTATCAAGAACATCACCATCAAGGACATCATCGTTATTACCACTATTAAGAAAGTATCCATAATTAAAATCTTTTAATAATTTTAACATTAAAATATGTTGTAATAATGTTGTCGTGATGTACCTGCGCTTTTTCAAAGATTTGTTTGCAGATTTTGTAATTTTGACTTCACTCTGCTAGAAATATTTGAAATCTACACTTATTTTGTGAAATATATTTTAACGTATTGTATATTATAATTACTAAATTACTATAATACTAAAAATAAAATAAATTTAATGTCAGAAACTTTTAACGAAAAAACAAATGTTTAATATTTCTCCTGATTTTGATTTCTAAAATAGGATTGAGAACTATATAAAACATTTTGTTTTTTCTCTTACTAAATCTGTGCTATATCTAAACCATCGCAATATATTTCTAATCGTTGTCTGATGTCATTTAAAGAATCCTTTTTTTTTTCAGCATTCCATAAATTGTAACCGATGTCAAAACTATCACTGTGAATCATGTTGTTTTCGTTTTCAAAAATTACAAAATATGTTCTAGAGAGAATAGCACTTTTTCTGAAATAAAGCACGAATGTCTTAAAACAATTTTGATTTATCCAAAATAAAGAATTTTCCGAATTATTTTAATTCAGGTAAAATCAGCGGAATTCAGTTGATTATTCAATTCGTTTTATCGGAAGATATATAATCCGTAACAAATAATGATGTCTAGTTCGTTAATTGCGAAGGTATTTAAACCATAACGACTTTAATCTTGTTAAATTATATGAAATTCATTTTATAATAGGACATTCGTTGAATCAACTAAAATTGTTTTCCTTTTATAACGTATAAAATTCTTTCTTGCACAAAAATAGAAGAATATTGTTCAAACTATTGTTTTCGATTGTATCTCGAACATTTATACGTACTCTCACTCTGTATATTTGTAATCTCGCACTAAAATCTCAAGATGGTCCAATTACGTATGTTAAATCAGATCAACTTCACTATAATGAGTACCATATAACGAAACTTTCGTTGAATCAACCAAAACTACTTCCTAGTATATGCAGAAAGCTTTCTTGTTCTTCTTTCTATCTTCAAGACTTATATTCCCATCCTATGCTCGGAATCTCGCGTTAAAATCTATGAAGATGTTAAATTCCTTCAGTTGAGTAGGCGTATGAAAGATTAACAGGCGTCGCATGACCAATTAATCAGCGATCATTGGAAGAGCGAGCAACGCCAAGAGAGTCGAGTTTTCTGGCGTGGTGTGAAGCGAGGTCGTCAGCGTCGTGGAACTTTATACTCGAGCGTCGGCGACACCCTCTCCCTAGCACGGCCCCCTCCATATATGGAGCCGCCTCGTGGTTCGACGTCGGCCACGCGAACGAAGTTTCAGCCTCCAGGCTGCCTCTGATAAGGTAGCCTCCTTCCTCGACTCGTCTCTCTCTGCCTCATCCACCTTCGCCAAGGTCTCAGAGGGGCAACCCACATTCGTTTATCGCGGCTCCTATTTCGTCGGTTCGGACTCGGACGCTGCTCCCGTTTTCACAACATAAACGCTGCTCTGCCCCCAGTGCTTTTTTTATTCACGGACACAGCTGCCGGAGGTGGCAGCTCGTATACGCGGTCTTCGCTACATTTTGTAGCCGTTAGATACTAGATGTCGCACACTTTACTCTCTTTAGAGTTTGAGTTTCGAGTTCTTTTTCTGATTCTTTCGATTTCTTATTATCAAATTATTAAAAGTCAACTTTATTATGAGCCTCTATGTGTGTAGAATACAAGCGTAAAGTATCAGGAAGAGATTGGTGAGTTAAAGCAGATCACTTGTCCATAAAGTATAATCTATTATAACGATGATTTGACTATACTTGTGGCTCTTCTATGTGAATAATTAACGTTTCATAAAGTAGAAATGTGTAATACATGTATTATATATTGTAATATGTACAAGTAGAATATTAGGAAAGATATCGAAGTAGTAAAAAGTGAATTTGTTATACTTGTAACTTTTCTATATGCACGACTAATAGTTTATGGAACAAAGATTCTTTAAGGTTTCTTATAATGTAAGAATTTATAAATCTTTTCTGTAAGGATCAATATGTAGATTCTTGTAAAAGTAAAATTTTTTCTGTCATGCGATTAATATCTCATTATCATTATTGGAACTAAAATAGTGATTTTCTTAACACCTTAACTTTCTCTTTTTCTTTAGTATACATCATAAGAATGTATATATAGATTTATAGATCTTTACTGTAAACTATAATAATTGTAGAGTTTGTTAGAACATATGTCAGTAGTATAGATATAAGTTTCTTCGTGCGATAATAACATCATAGAGATGTAAATGAGATGAATTTTTCGAACATATTTTCATTAATCGTGTAATAACTAAATAACGTATAGAACATCATAATAATCCTTTGCACATAACTTTAAAAGCTATATTCATATTTTTATTCGTTCTTTCGTTGCGTTTGCACATTGTCGCATTTTTCCCTTGGATATTTGAACCTTCCATCTGGTTAATACATTCTTTATGACTTTAAAACTTTCATTTTATGTTCTTAAATCCCACGATATCCCTCGAACGAGAAAGGAAAATTTTATTTCATTCGACATAAGTATTTTTATTAACTCTTCGACAAGAGATAAATTTTTAATAAATACCTTTATTAGATATCCTTTGAGAAACATGGCGAAAATACCCCATAATTATTGATAAGATATCATAAACAAAATATTAAACAATATTAATACGAATTGTTTGAACGTTATAAGCGAAATATTGAACGATAAAGCACGAATAATCGTTGTTTCAACATTACAAGCAAAATATTCAATGACAGAGCCTTAATAGATACTGTTTCATTAATCTTCTCGTTAACAGTGAATAAATTACGTTTTACGCGACCATTTGTATCGCGACTATAATAATGATTACATTAATTTCAGGCGCACAAAGCGCGTCGGATGGCTTTTAGCAAAGGAACCATCATTTTCATATTGTTATTGCTAGAGGGTAAATATATTTAGTAATGTGCCGTAGACCAATGGGCAGTAAACTTTCGACCGGTGCGGTGGCGAGGTTGAACACGATACGGGACAGATATAATGTAGCTATATCAGCGTCAGAAATAACTCACTCGGGAGAAAAATTTATCCTGTATTTCTATAATCGTTCTAGCATATGCACGGATAATGCTGCATAAGAAACACGGATAAATTTACTTCTAATGTCTTTTTTATGTTTGTTCAGCGGATTGATGTTCTCTAATACTCCGAGGAGTTTTGGTTAAAAATTTATATACAGACGGGGCACCCTCTTAAGAACGTATTTCGAAAAATGAAAGCACTGAAATAAAAGGTACGGTTTTTATCGTACGCGATAAACAGTTCCGTCGAATAACGTTCCCGTGAAGCGTTTTTTAATTCGCCGCAGTTTCCGGCTTTTATTCCTTCCTTTCCTTTTCCCTTCCTCTCGGTCAGACGTGAGCACAATTACGAACTCAAGATTTCTCGTTCTGCCATTAAAAGTACTGCCCCTTCCTATTTTCTCTCTTTTCTTTAAGCTAACCGGCGAACGGAAATGAAGGTAAAGTGGGAACGCGAAAAGGTTTGCGAGTGGTTGCCACATAACGTTTGAATAAATTGCTATCTTTAAATACTCAGAATTAAGCGCTCTACGATGGAAGAGCATTTGCGGATTAAAAGCGTTAAGCCATCGAGCCAGGTATAGGAATGTACATTCGTAAACTTGAGATTTTTAACGGAACAGAAGAATACGTAATGGATTTGTCCAAGATGAGTAGGTTTGTCTTGAGACTGGTTAAGAAATTAGGTAGAATTAGCAGTGGCGGATACTGGTTATCGAATAAGTTATTAAATTTAATTAAGTTTAAATTGGCTGCTTACTAAATTTATTAGTAGATATCTCAGGGCTAGTTACAGTAGGAAATCGTTTAATATTAGCTGTAGCCGCTGTAGATAATAATGTGATAATTGTTTCGGAATTAGTTAGAAATTAATTAGCAAGTCCTTAGAATCCGAATTAAATGTCGTACAATTTATTATTAAGATCCGAAGCTACTTATTCACTGGATGAAGATAACAAAGTATTTGAACATCGTATTTATTTTGATATCTGCATAGTACTTCATTAGAAGAAAGCTCTCTCTTATTAACTTTGTTATCATCCGAAGTTATCTCCTTTAGTACGATCATAGAAATTTTATACCGTGACGATGTACGAAATGTTACTTTACGAAACATTTTATTCTATAAATAAGCGATTGAAATAAAAGCTGTATAAGATTTATTGCAACTATAAAGTAATCTACTATATTTGATATTTGCACGCATTAACAGAAAATTTTCATTGGAAATCATACAAATTTTTGTTCTGACCTGTTAATAAAATTTACGTTTCTTTTCATATAAAAATTCTGTTCGGACAACTTACAGCTAACTTTATTACAACCGATTCAACGAAGTAGATTGTTCCCTGAATCGTTCGGACAGCTAGAGCATCCCACTCCATATTCACCTGTGAACTTCAGAACCCTTCAAAACTTTAAACTTCTTTTTCAAACATCACAAAACTACATAAAATAAATCGAATAACTTTCCAATATTTGGAAAATCCATACCAAACACATATCGATGTAATCAAATTTCTCAATATTTTTATTCAACTGTATCGACTCAATCTCGATTCAATGAACACGTTCTGCAACCAAAAACACCATTCACCATGAAAAGACAAAAGAGAGAAGTTATCTTTAATAAATAAAAGCAGTCAAAACATGAACGAAGAAGTATCATTCGCTGCGGCGGACGAAGCTCCTAATCAAGTTATTCAAAATTCGCGTATCCCTTCCAACTTGACGATTCCATCGATGATTCGTGTCGGCGGGCATAAGCTGCGGGGGTGGAAGTCAGGAGGCAGAAGGGGTCCACGGGAAAGGGAGCGAGATCCACGCACGGGAACGTGTATGTAGAAGGGACGAAAATAGTAGCGTGCCAGGATCGTATCACGCTCGCATCCAACGAACGTGGATCTGCTTTCTATTAATAGCGAAACGAAAGGGAGCGGATTTCGAGTCAGCCTCGCCGAGTAGGCATCGTTCCGAGCCTTGGTGCTGTCCAGGCTCTGATCGCAGGACTTCAGAGCCGCTCGAGCTGTCGCGGACTCCACATTCCACCGGCAAAAGCTCTTCCGTGCGTGCCTGTTGAGAAGCATCTCTTGCTCGGCTGGTGCCCCGAGGCGAACCCTCATACCACACGTCATACACACACACACATCTCCCACCCACCCACACAACATTGTCACACACATTCACACCGTTCGAGTGTAAGTTTCTAATAGCATCATTCTATTCTTTTTCTTCTCTTCGATATGTGCTTCATTATTTAACTTGGTTTGATTCAGTGACATAACGTATATCCGTATTCTGAGAATGTTTTCACTCGATCTTGGATCGCTCGTGTTTGCATGTCGATCTACGATCGATATGGATATTTCGAATCAGTGACCAGTTTGATCACCGATGCTTAGCATAAGTTTGGTTATAGTGATATTGTATGATCGACGTGGCTGGCTAGAGAGGATTTCGTTGTCTTCGTTGCCGTTGCGTGGATCGATTTGATGTATCGCGAGGGGCAGGGAAAGCGGAAAATTGGACGGAACCGAGTGTGAAAGTGAAACGACCACGGGTAAAGATGAAACTGTTCGGATCCGGCGTGAGGACCAAATGCTTCGACGGTCAAATTTTCTGTCTGAAAACCATCGTGCAATGTTGAGCTTGACTGGATGTATAATGCAATAGATGGCTGGTATAGACGGTAAATAGCTGAAAGGATGGTCCCGAGGCTGTGTGTAAATTTATGTCGAACGACCAGAGATACAAGGCTCGTGAGAATTCACGAGCGAAAGCCGCGCGCAAGTGGTGTCTGACTATGCTGTGAGTTTATCTACTGAAGTTACTATTCGGAGATCAGACTTCTCGTTGACCTCGCGCAGAGTTTTCAAAGAGGAAACTCTCCGAGTGAGAATAATTGGACAAATTTCCGGCAGATATTCGAAACAACTATTAGTGGAGAACTTGCCCAGTCTCCGTTGGAGTTTTAGTTTCACCTTCCGCTTGCCTTTCACGATGTGCTTTTCCACGATGGGACAACTATTATGTGATTCGTTCGATCGTTTTCGAAATTGACTATCGGCAAGTCGAGGATGTCTTCGTTGCTCCGTGAATATGATTTTAGTTTAATAAAATCGCAAAAGGAAAGCAAGGGATGTTGACGTTCGACGAGCGAACAAAGGAAACCGTAAGCTACTTCATTTCCACAAGTTTGTCAGAATGTTTACCACCGAGGAGATTTGAAAGATACCAACTTTTTTTCTTAAATAATTCTCATCGTCTATAAAAATATTGTATCCATAAATTTTCATAATTTCATAATTTTATATATGTATATAGCTCCTATACGATACGTGTGTAATTTTCTTTTATATGATTTCGTACGGATCAGTCGGACAATTCTATACATTAAAATCCTAATATTTATCTTTAACGTAAATGCAAATCTCGAGTTTAAGTTTACAGATTAAGCGTTAAGAATTTGAGGTTGGATAACGAGTAAGGGATGAAATTATTTCCCTTTCCTATAATGGCAGAACAAAGAGCACGAATATAGAATCGCGTTGGCTCCTTGATAACTCACCGCCTATAAATGTACGGCAAATATCCCGTTTCACGACATTCAATCGTGACGTGTGTAATTATATAATATTGTTTCCACTCCTACGCGTCAGCCATCGCGTGGCATTATGCATCGTAGCATGTAACGTCTAAACGCTATGCCGGGCAATTTGCGAAATTAGCGCTACGAAGCGGATATCATTTTAAAATATCCCTGCAATTGACTTGAACTTCGACGAATCAAGCCGTGCGTGCTTCTTCACGATCCTTCACTCCGAACAAAGAATTGAAAGAAAAATAGTCGTAAGCGAATTATCGGTACGAGCGATTGTAACTGGAAGTAGTATCAACAGAATAAAAGATATCGAAAAAACAAAAAGACAGGAAAGAAACGAGGAGAACTTTGTCAATGGGCCGAGGGAAGGGAAGAAAGAATGTCTTGGAGGTCGAAGCTTAATTTGTTCGCGAAGACAGGAAACGATGAGCGAGTTCGATGATGATGACGACAACGGCAACGAAGACGAGATCGAGCAGAAGGTGGAAGAACTTCCATAGAGAGCGAAGGAGGCAAACGGACGAGACAAAGAGAAAGAAAAAAGAAAGAAAGAAAACGGGCGAGGGAAGAAGAAAAAGCCAATAAACGTAGGAAGAAAGAGGAATAGAGAAAGAAAGAGAGAGAGAGAGAGAGAGAGAGAGAAGAGTAGAGTTGGTTTTCTAAAATTAGAGCGACGAGGAAGAGAAGGGGATGGCTCCTTATAGAGCTTGCGACGTCGAGCTTGCGGCCAGGGTTAGCAAACTGGCACTCTCTTTCTCGTCTCAGAATATCAGATTACCTTTGCAGCAGTGCATCGTCTCGCCCCTTCGACTTCTTCCTTTCTTTTCTAGCTTTCTCTTTCTCGCGGCAGCAAGGTTCGATTTATGCTCAACGTGTGCACCCTTCGTCTCTCGTCCATACCTTCTGTTTCTTTCCCTTTTTGCCATTTGGCTTGTTGTTTATTAAAAATTTGCTGTGAGAAGTGCGCCACGTACATCTGCCTTCCAGAGAACGGACGATCGAATCTCTGCGCGCCAACCGATCGGCCATTTTTTCCGAGAGATTTTCCACCCGCGAGTGCATCCACAATATTTTTCTTTCTTCAAGACACGAGACCGAATATTTTTTCCATGCCCGTTCGGTGTAACCTCGCGAGAATATTTTTCGCAATTCCTTTAGTTGGGAAAAGATCGAACATTCAGATAGACGATTCGATCGTTTTTTTTTTCTCGGTTGGTGCGAAGAATTGTGATCGAAGATTAAGTAATTACGCGCTATGCGAGATATAACGAAGAAATTGTCGGATAAGGACGCGTTGTGTTAATCGGTGGTTTGTTTGCGTGTTGCAGTACCGTAACCACCAGCAAACATGTCTGACGACGAGGAGCAATACTCGTAAGTATTGAAAGCCGCTCAGGAAATATTCTGAAAGATATTAAATCCAGTCCCTCGACATTCTTCGTCACGGCTTGTGAAATTGATTCTGTGAACGAAGCAATCATTGAAAGAGAAGTAAGAGAGTAAACGTCCACGATCGACAAATCGAAGATAAGTGGAAAGTTACGTAAGTACGATTCGTCGAACGTTGGTTAAAATTAGAGCAAAGGGCATCGTCGAAATGTCCGTGAAATCGGAAGTTCTTGAGTGACGGGGAATGCCGAGGATATCTTTTAGCTGAGGTGAACGTAACTTTAAGTTAAGAGATAGCACGATATATAGCCCATCGGAAGCGTCAGAGAAACATGTCGTCGATAGATCACGTACAGTCTTTCTTAGTGGCGATTTGCAGGGTCGAGAAAAAGTCACTGAATCCTAGTTACTTACGTTCTCGATGCGACTCAGAATCAATCAGGTTGCTACGAAAGTTGAGGATTTACCGAGATTCCCCCCGCCCCCTCTCGATGTTGATCATTGTCACACAATGAACGGTATTCAACAAAACGAATTGCGTCCACGTAAGATGAAAAATCTCTCCGTGATTTGTGCCCTCGTACTATGTTTCCCCTGTTGTTTAATACGTTATTATCGATACGTACCTCGTCCAACTCTTATCCCCCAGAGTTTTGTTGTGAAAGTAAACCACCCTCCCCCTGCCCACGTGTCTTTGTGTTGAGCAAATCGTAATCGTTGCACGTCATCTCCTTGATTAAATTGCTCGCTAAAAATGTTTCCTCTATACCATCTTCTGATTATATTTTACGATATGTTCGTTGCCACTTAGGGTTTCAACAAATATAACGAATTTCTACAAGTAAATAAATATTTTATTCGTAACATTTAATATTTAATATTTAATATTTAATATTATATAAATATTTTATTCATATTCGTTCGAAGTATCGAAAACGTAATTAATTATATTTAGAGAGCCATAATTAAAACGTTATTCGGATAAAGTTCGTTTCGTTCAAAAGTCGAGCAGAAAAGTTCCAAACTTTTGCACAAGAGTACTTATTGTTTAACGATATACTTCGATGTATAAATATTGAAATAACGCTAATGGAACTATCATACGGGAAACGAGGTCATGGTCGATGCAAACGAAACAGTTATCGTTTATTTTTAAAACGATGAAATTCAAACACAGTTCGCACCTAAAGATTAGTCGTCCGATCGAATCGAACTTTGGATCTGTACACAGTATAGTGAATAGACGTGTCCAAAAATGTCATGTTAAAATGTCTTCGCTTGCGAATCTCTTTGTGTCTCTACGTTGCCCGATCTGAACTCGATAAATTTAGTGGCAAAATTGCACAGAGAGTTAAGTATCACAGTGGTATAAACCAGTTGTTTGTTACTCTTCGTAAAACACTTTCGTAAAGCGTGAGTTCTGGACTTATTCTCATAAAGGTTCGTTATATTGTTTGAAACACTTTCAAAAATCATTTCACTTTAAGGAAGAGCGTATTTCATTTTTAGCGAGCGATCGAGTTACAGCCCCATGAAAATGTCCATTTGCCCCGTAGACCCATAAAAATGTGCCCCTGTTGCCCGAAAGCCCGTGTTTTGTTTTAGTATTCTCTTTTTATTATTCATTTAATAGCCCCCTTGTACGCGTTTACCTGTACCCGGTGACTAACAAATACCATTTTCCATTTTCTGTTTTACAGCAGCGAGGAGGAGGTGGTCGAGGAAACGTAAGTGTTGCTGGTAATTCCTTAATCCCTCGAGATCGTTCCAAAAATACTTCTAACGTCCACGTTCTCTCATTTTCTCATTCCAGGAAGTAAGTTCCAGAGGCGTGTCCGCGTTTAGGTGTCTGCTACCACTGCGCAGTCACCAGGGAGTCGTAGTTGTCGTTTTCTGATCTCGATTTTAGATTTTAGGCTCCTTTAGCTATGCAACGGATCATAACGAGCGTTGATCGTGCTCTAAACGTTAGATTCTTGCCAATTAGTCATCATCTTTTTTAGGTTTTTATGGTCTCTAGAGGGATCGTTCTTGACGGTTAATTCAAATGTAATTAGCTTGATTCGTGAAAATTTGATTAAGGTCGCGTCGTAAGATCGGTATCACGACTTTGGAAGGCATGGAAATTATTTGTTAATAAGCAAGTAACGTTGTTTGGTGATTTTTAATTTGAGTATATCTATAGTGATATTATTATTTGAAATTTATGTAACTTTCTGACTGTCGAAATATTAAACATCGCGTTTTCTCGTGAAACACGAAGCCAGTTAGAATTAGACTAGGCGTGTTTCTTTTACAAAAATAGGACGGATGGTTTGGCGGTGCCATCTTGTTGCCTCGAATGTGAGTTTACACAACAGCAAAAAAGGGGAAACAATTTCTCAAACACCCCGGAGGGCATCGATCGTAATCGCAGTGTAAAATAATAGAAACGCGAAAGTTGACGATTTTCATATTCGCCTTCGTACGATATTAAACGAAATATCGATATTTGCGTCACATTCATTTAACTCTACTGACACATCGATAAGTAAATAGAAAAGGAACAAATTTCCAAGTAGCATAAATTTTACAAAGAATTTTTCATCCTCGAGGAATTTCCAATCAGACTTTAGGCATCACGGAAGAACAGAACTTTCGAAAGTACAATAGTCGTATCGAAAAATCACGTTCGTGCCTCAGAGCGATCTCTCTCGAACTATTGTTAAAATTAGAATCAGTCGTGCTTCTCTCGCGAAAATAGAGCAAACGAATGGCGCGGTATCTACGAACCTCGAATCGAATATTAAATTGTCGATGTTGTTTTACGTTCTAACCGATCGAGAATCTAGAGAATCTCGAGAAATTACGGTCCGTTTACAGTTTCGCGAATGGAATTTTTCTTTCTCTGCCAGCGTCCATTTGTTTGCGCAACAACGAAACACGATTCAATGTTTTCTTCCCACTGGCGATTTGTCTGAAGTAAAACAATTTCGAGTGGTATCGAAGAAAAATATTGAGTCGTTTCGAATGGAACGGAAGAATAGCCGAGAAATATCCTTTCGCGAGGTAGTTGAAACGAAACGCGGATGCATCTTCCGGAATCGCGTTATCCATTATTTTTAACGGGGCCGATATTTCTCGGTGATTCTTGTAACATTCACGTGCAATGAAAAGAGAAGACGATCGAGGGGAAAGAATAATTACCAGTGTCCGATTTATCGTCCTGTTAGTAGACTCCACTGTAGACACCTATCGATGCCATTATCTTTTGACTTTGGTTTATGATCTTCGTTTTTTCTCTCTGTTTTTCTGTTCGCAACTCTATCTATAACAATCCGCCCCTTCGACTGATATCTTCACAATACAATACACAAAAAAAAAAAAAAAATATATAAAAAAATTACCAACCGACCAATCAATCAAAACCGGCAATCACCATCGACCAAACGACCAACGCGGCGCGAATTGACAAATTGCAAAATCAAAGGCAGCCGGAGAGGAAGATCGAGTAAGTTTTCTTGAAAACAATTCTACGTTCGCCTTGTATCTTGTTCAGGCAGCTATTTTGGCAATGTTCACTTCTCTCGTTTTTTTCTTAGTCTCTTTTACTCTTTCTCTATTTACTTACTTTCTTTCTTCTCTATCTATCTCTCTCACTTTCATTTCTTCTATTTTTTTCTTTGTTAATCGTTTAACCGTTTATTGCTGTTGTTGTGGTTGTTGTCTTGTATCTCATACAAGTTTAGTATTGTATATCTGTCTGCTATCTCGCTCTTACATACATCTCTCTTTGTATAAATGTAACGTATTTTTTGTTTTTATTTTTCTACGTGGTACATCTTACTCTGCGCTGTAAGACACGACCAGTCTGTTTTTTCTCTTTAGCTCTGTACCGTATTTTTATTCTCACGCTTTTTCTTGTTATCGATGTTCTTTTTTGTCCAACGAAACGTACATTCTGCCGCGAGATCATCATTTTCGCTTCCTTCGTTGTCAACGCGATCGACCTGATCTTTTTTCGCAAAACGTCACTCCTTTTTAAGCATTATTTGAGCATTTATCGTTAATCATTGGCTCTTTTTTGTTCATACTTCTTTTTCTACCATCCAGCAGCAAATTTTATTAAACAACGGACATGATTAATTTCCGCGAAGAGTCCGATTTTTTTCCCGTAATTTATAACAATCGTCTCTTCGGACGAGCGTGTAATTCAAAGACCATTTTAGCGCTCTTTTTATTATCCATCTCGCGACGGTTCTCTTTCTTTCTCCTTTTTCTTTTATTTTCTTTTTCTCCATGCATTTTGTCAACCGTAAAATTTTTGCGTTTCTCATCTATCGAGACTTAATAACTCCACCGAGAAATCGTACGAATCGTTTTCTTTGCCGGTTAGATGGAATTTTCGAGTTAAACGTTAAAACGGTCCGATGTCGTTGCTCGTACAGTGGCGGTGAAAAATGACCTTTTCCACTTTAGCATTAGCGAAACGCACCGGTGTTGCTGATGCTTTTTTTTCACTTTTGTACTTAAAATTATTGTTCGTAAATCGCGATACCGTGTACACGAGATATACTGTCTTGAGAAATTTTTTTTTTCCTCAAAGGGAATCCGACTTTTGCGAATAGAATCTCGTACATTGTCTCTTTTTTTTCTTTCCCTTCTTTTTTATTGTTTTTATATTTTTCACTTTGCATTTTTACAGTATTTGTCTTCCGATTCTCAGTATATTCCTTTTAGGGATATCGTGAACGTTATTATCGGTGAATTTATGGTCGAGAAGCGAAATGGAAACGACAGAGACAAACCTCGTTTTTTAATCTCTCTTTGCCTATTCGACCTCATTTTTCTCTGTTATTTGGTCCGTCCACTATCTTCTATTATCTTTGATGCTGTGTCGCTGTTGTTGTGTCGATGGTTGAACGAGTACATATGTCTATTACGCCGCTATTTTGTTCTGTTTGATACACGTCTCAGAGATTTTAGTTAGCGTGATTTTTTGGTCGTTACGAATGATACACACATTTACACCGTATACGAATGCTTGAAAAGTGAACAATTTTCCAATCGATGGCTATGGCGATTAAAATTCTACTTTCGAAAGTATATCTTTGAAAATTAACACTTTACTATTCTGAAGCCTACGATAACCAAATAATCTCTTAAAATTAACGTACGGTGTGATCTGTTCAAGCAGATATATTCTTATTTTCTGTTATCTTTGTCTAAGATTAAAATAACCAAGATAACCGACTAGTGTGTTAAAAATAATTGCAAAACGATATTAAGCTATATATTATTTGATTTCTTTTATATTTGTTTCAATTTTAACGCTCGTGAAACCAATACAATGCTCTTCTCAATGATAAATACGACTTAAATTAAGCGCAACTAAAAGTTCAGATATTTCGAATGAGCTTCGTGACATCAATACGATATTTCTTTTAATGATAAATACGATCCATCAATCCGCCCTCGTTATCAATTCGAAGAGTTCCATATTTATAGAATTACTTATTCAACGGTCAAAAGGTTCGACGATTTTCCGCAGTCTCTTGAACGTTATTAACATCCAATCAAGCGTTTCATTTTTCAAGCAAGATTGAAGGCAGAATAAATCGCCCATCACGCCTTTACCACACCTAACTTGTTCTTGTTTTTTCTGCGTATTACTGTCGCATAATTGTCGTTTTGTTATCGCATCCTGGTCTGTGGAAAAAGGCTTTTTACGAAAAGAAAAAAAAAAAAACACCTACGCGCGTAGCTTTTCCAAAGCACGAATACACGTATGTATGACAAAATCATTCGAACGAAAGAGACGGTAGGCTGCCTGTTCTCCTGTTTTACGTTGTCTGTGAAAAAGTCGATAAGAACACGCTCGTGAGACACGCGGAGATTCGCGCTTCGTTGTCTTCGCCGGTGAGCGCGAAACTTTCCTACGAATTCTGTCGTAAAGAAAAAGAAGGAACCGAGGAGAATAAAAGCGGGTGGAACGCGGCAGACTGTCGTCAATTTTAACAACGCCGTTCTTCGCCCGATCGGCTCTCAGGACTTTAATCGAACCGGGAACGAATAAGATAACAGAAAAAAAAAAAAGATAAAAAAAGAACGAGTAAGAGAAAGAAGCAATAAGCGGAATGTAGTTTGCGCGGGCTTCCGCCAGTCCCAAAGTAACCCGTCTGCAAAGAAACCCGAACGACTGCGATTTTTATTAATGTACCTTTCCTTTCTTTTTTTGTAGGGGTAGGGCGTCCCAAAAGTAAGTTGAATCTCGAAGGTTGTTTATTACACGTCAATAATACTTTCTTTGTTCTTCGGCCGCTCTCACAAATATCCCCAAGTCCGCGCTTCTTTTCGAATTTTTGGCGGGAACGAGACGAAAAAACGGTACGGTTCATCGTATCATCTGAATTTTCTACTCTTACAAATCTATCTGTTCCAACTATTGATATATAATTCGCAATCTTTCCTCATATAATGATTTATACGATAGAAAATTTATAACGAAGGAAAGTTATAGTGTTCGAGCGAATCTTTCGAACGAACGATTCGACGAGTTTAAAAGCTGACCAATTTTTCTACAGGTGACTATGATAATTAAAATCTTACCTTTTAAGAAAGCATACTTTTTAAACTTTTCGAAAGATGATAAAATCGTATGTATATGTAAGGAAAATTGTTTTTATTGGATATTTTTATCGCATTAAAATATTTTCAAAGATATTTGTAAACGATTGAGTATTTTTGCTACAGGTTTTTGACCGTTCAAGCTAATTAAAGGTGGTTATCTATACGTTCACGCGAACATTTACTGGTATACGAATCGTTTCGGTGAAAATTTTGATCGTGTTAAAAGAAAGAACGTTTAAAGGTGTTTGTAGATAGTTGGTTGTTTTCGCTGAAGGTTCTTGACCATTCGAAGCAACTAAAAGCAATCTTGTCTACGTAAATATGTACGGGCGATTTAACGTTGTTTAATCGAAAAGTTTTAAGGCTTTTGACCGTATTATGCGGTGGCAGTTGCATAAGGGGTGCGCGCAACTAATATAACTTGCGTCGGCTGGACGATTGCCAAACGTTTCATAAATATGTGTACGATAACGTAATGCGGTTTATTCTTATACCAAAGCTGTGGTGTCCGTTCGAAATGTTTCACGTTCCACTGTGATGTAATGTAATTAACGAACAAACAGTTCGGTGGAAGAATACAGCCATTGTCAGCTTTGATATTTATCTCATGCCAAGATTCGGTATTAATACTTTGAGTATGATTTATCCTGAAACATCGTTTGATATCTCTCTGTCGCATCTAACACATTGTAGCAAACATTTTATTTAGTTTGTAATCGATAATCGAACGCGGTAAATGTAAATTTCATTAATGGTAATTTGCGTTCTAAAGTTAAATCTAAAGAATAATATTCCCGGATTATCGGATCATCGATTCGCAATGGCAAAGAAATAGTAAACGAAGCTGAAAGAAAAATTTATTTTTTCTTTTCAGAATACGTGTTCAACGTTCACCATATTTTTTTTGTGCAGCTTGAAACTATAAATTCCTTTTGTTTTATTTGTCTCTTATTTGTTTCCTCCGTTCGAACCCTCGTGTTATACGTTTCGTATGTTTTTTTTTGTCACAACAGCTGTTTGATATCCATTGGAAATTCGATAAAAACAATAACTGTTTACTCTGTGCAATAATATGTATACTTAATGTGTCTCGATCCCGCCAGAAAGAAGATAAATATGGTCTAATAATTCGTGATCAGTGCTCGAAGCAACCAACCCCCGCCCCCAAGCTCATGTTTCTCTCTGTCTGTCTATCTATCTGTCTCTTTTACCCCCTTCTCGTGTTTTTTCTTTTTGTCTCTCTATATTCTTGATTAATCACGAATTAACGGCTCTGTATATAATCACCGTGTGTCTGTTACACGCGTACACCTACACATGTGTATACGATACATACGTGTCCACGAGTCCACGAAAACCGATCTTTTTACCCGTTCATCTCGTTTAAACTTCTACCCACTTTGATGTCGTGTTTTTTGTCTCCTGCGTTTCCAAAGGAGTCGTGTTTTTTTGGTTTCTGTCACTTTGGTGATCACCCAGTCTTCCCCTCTCTGTCACGTTCTGTTAATTATGTTCGACTTTGCGCCATAATCAATCGACCCGCAGCAATTGTCGCAGAAAGATCGGCCAAATTAGTCGAAGGTCGCTGAATTTTTGTGAATCGTTATGATGGATGGAAAAGGCCGAATATTTTAAGTAATCTGCCGAGCAGTTTCATAATATCGTTGTGCAACATTCGTGTTACATTGCCAACGATGTTAAACGTTGTTTATTATATTGTCGTTTTCACTTGCGAATAAAACTGACCCAGAGCAACTTTTGGAACCGGTCCCACTCGGTCATTTTCATTTTTCAAAGTACTCGCGTTGAATATAATAATATTCGATAACGCTATAATATTTATTGTATTATATGAATTATTCGAGACTAGTATTTTTGTATTTCCCCTGATTGAAAATAGCTGAGATCGGAATTATTTCACAAACATTCAGCAGCTCTTCTACATGACACGATCGTCGAGACTTCATTTTTCATGTATGTAAATTGGCCAGCACCTCGGCTTTCGACTGTGGCTTTTTAAGGCGTTGTGGATAATAATTGATAATAAGAATGACGACAGCGATGACGCTGATAACGGCAGCGACTATGCGTGTTGCTTGCATTTGAGTTGGGAAAGAAGAAGAAAATGTCTGACGAGAAGAAGAGTGAATGCTAGATCTCCAATTCTCTCCCAATTATCCTTTATCATCGTCTTTGTGATATATTATGAAAAATCGTTTTATTCGATAAAATGATACATATACTCTCATCATACAGATTATTTACATTTATGATTATTACTTTAATTTTTACTGTTCGTTTTTATTATTTCGATTATTTAATTTTAGCTTTATTTTGATTATATTTTGTCAGCAAACATTATCGTATTAATATTACCATCTCAAGGTATATAAATTATTTTTCGAAAGAAACTCGAAGCTCTAATTGACGGATAGAAATTTTGTAATTGTAATTTTAATTTCAATAGGAATATTCTTGTTCCGATTGTACGCTGTTCAGATCTGTCAAAATTTTCTCTTCGAACCTGCTAAATTGCTTTCTGTAAAAATGCTTAATCGCTTGGTTTCGAGCGGCTTTTGAATTACTGTTTCCAGCTAAAAGAACTAAACTCGAACCGATATACAAATATCCCGTGTGTCTCTTCCATCATCGAGATCCAAAAATCCACAAGCCGTCTATTTTCCGCAACGGCGGAATCATCTTTATAATTAGAGATTCTTCCCTTATTTTAAAGTTATCCTGGACCCGATCCACGTGATGTAATTTGACCAACGATATCGTGTCTGCACATATTCGAGAATACCTTGAATTTTGAAATGCCTCCAAATACTCGTCAAGACGACTCCTTCGTATTTTTCGTTTTTAATATTTTTACTATCGCTCAATGTACATGATTTATATTGGAATAATTAGAAAATAAAAGTAGCGAGAAACAATTCAGTTTGGTAGCGCAGATTGACCAAAATGCCTTAATACTTATGAATTGTAATTTGAATATCAGACATTAGATATTTTTTACTTTCTGCTTTAGTAATTTTTCTTGCGTTAAAGACGAACGATTGTCGAAGTTTTTTCTGAGTTTTTGTGCAACCGTAAAATCTTATTCTCGCGAGCCCCGAAACAAAATTTAAATTCAAGTGACCGCATAATTCTAGCTAAAACCTTCCATCAATTTTCCAATATCCCGTTCCTCGGGGGTCTAATGGATTCCCTGGCAACAAACTCGTCGGTTTTCCTCAACCCTCGTAAACTTATTAACATCTCTCTGCCTCTCTTTCTCTCTCTCTCTCTCTCTCTTTTTCTAAAACTACACTTCACTTTTTTACATCGCGCACCTAATTCTCTTTTATTTCTCCATATGCTTAAACAGAAACTTTTCAATTTTCTCTTTTGTCTGTCCGTCCATTCGACCGTCTGTCCGTTTGCGTGTGCGTCTGTCTGTTTGTCTGGTTGTTATGTGCGTGTGACGAGAAAAAACTAAAAGGAAAAGAATAATAAAAAAAAAGAAAGAAAGAAAAGAAAAAAACAGGAAAAAGACAAAAACATGAAAATAAGCAAAAAAAAAAAAAGAAAGAGAATTATTCGCCACAAGAGAGAATGGATGAAGTGTAATAAATAATAGAAAGTGGAACGTGAGAGTGGCGTATCGGAGTTCTGGAAGATCTTACGAGATCTCTCAGAGGACGAGCGACAGGAACTAAAGAAAGTTACTTTTGTTTTCGCTCCGGCCTACATCAGGGAGTCTGGGGAGAATATCGAGTTTATGAAGGTGAGGAGAAGATTTGGGATCTGTCCCCGAGATCTCGTAGATACGATATATCGGGGAGATTTAGTATCGGCACATATTTACATTCTGTCCTTTCCCGTTTACACAGAGGCAAGAACAGAAAAGGAGCGACCTGGACGAACAGCTTAAGGAATACATCGCAGAATGGCGGAAACAAAGAGCCAAGGAGGAGGAAGAACTGAAGAGATTGAAGGTTCGTATTCATAAAGCAACCTTACATTTCCTTTGTTGTCACTTTCTAGATATATAGTCGACTATAAAAGTATATATATTCGAACACTCACCATAGACAATGTCTGTGTATATATTTTATGAGTTATACGAAACCTTTCGAAAGTTCTTCAACACTGTGACAACGATTATCATAATTGGCGTGTCAAACGTATTTGGCATTGGCGAAATTTTAAAGCAATCTGGAAATGTATAAAGAAGTTATAAGATATTTACTCTAAAAACATATATAAAATAGTAATATCAAAAAATTAGTATACATCACAATAAATGTTAATAATGGTTTCATTAAATATTAAGGTATATTAATACTACAGATAATTGGTTGTTTCAATACTTTTGCGATCTCTGCGAAATATATTCCTGTATTAAATATATCTTTTAGCTTACGTCCATTTTCATATTTGTTTCAAACTTTACCAATGCACAAATAATATATACCTATACGTAAAACCTACAAGTATTTGAATACATTCGTACGCTACTGTACTATATTTTCTGTTACGTTTCCATGGATCTATATTATTCATTGCTTCCTTTCGCGTTGTTCGCAGGAGAAGCAAGCGAAGCGCAAGATTACTCGCGCGGACGAGGAAAAGAGATTGGCTCAGAAAAAGAAGGAGGAGGAAGAACGTCGCCAACGTGAAATCGGTGGGTTTATTCTATTCTTTTCCTGTTTCGATATTGTTTCGGGAGATTACCCGATTTTCTTTCTGGAGATTTTGCTGATGTTTTCTTAAACTTACAGAGGAGAAGAAGCAACGCGATATTGAAGAAAAGAGAAAGTACGTGTTTGCCTTTACCAAATCTTATATATATATATCTAACTAATATAGTAAGACAAATAACTTCCAACATATAAAAAAATACAATCTTTTTATCCAGACGTTTGGAGGAATCAGAAAAGAAACGTCAGGCTATGATGCAAGCGATGAAAGATCAAGCGAACAAGAAGGGCCCCAACTTTACCATCACTAGGAAAGATCTAGCAGTTCGTATCGTTCCCACGAAGAAACTTGAAATTTTGAAAGACATATATCGTGTGACAGCGTAAGATCATATAGTTGGAATGTTATTAATATATTTTTCTGTTCGATAAAGGGTAACCTTACGTCGGCGCAACTGGAACGCAACAAGACGAAAGAACAGCTGGAAGAGGAAAAGAAGATTTCGCTGAGCATTCGCATCAAACCCTTGGAAATCGATGGTATGTCCATTGAGAAGCTCCGGTTCAAGGCTACCGAACTCTGGGATACCATTGTCAAGCTGGAGACCGAGAAATATGATCTTGAAGAGCGACAGAAACGCCAGGACTATGACGTGAGTGAAAATACATGAATATGTAACAACTGTGAAAAATAGCACTAGGAGTAAGGGAGGTTCTCAGTGTTTGTAGTCGGCTATGTTAACCAAAATGCCGTCGTCCGCTGATGATCCTCTCCTTTGGGTGTTGACCCCACAAATACATTCTGCATATATGTATATTACGTACTTTTATGTTTGTAAGCATCGGAATGTTTTGAATAATTGTCTGTTTGCTCTTAGCTTAAAGAATTAAAGGAACGTCAGAAGCAGCAACTGAGGCACAAGGCTTTGAAGAAAGGTCTTGATCCCGAAGCCCTCACCGGCAAGTACCCTGTAAGTAGCACGTTTAAACGATATAAAAAGACAAAATATAATACATTTTCGTAGTGAAATCCTTTAATACTGTACAATTATTTTCCTTACGTAGCCTAAGATCCAAGTGGCCTCCAAATACGAACGTCGAGTGGATACCAGGTCTTATGACGATAAGAAGAAGCTCTTCGAGGGTGTAAGTATATTTCCTATAGATTCGATCAGTCGCTGATTCTTCGAATATTCAGCTGACCCAGATATGCGATAAAATAAATTTTACCCGATTTGAGATCTCAAGATCTAATAATAACGGTGATCGGAGAAAATGGGAAAGGCATGCTATCTGAAGAAATATTATTATGGGTACAAAATTGAAACCTATATGTATATAAATGTTTCGGAGTAAGATTATTAGGAAAAGAGATTTTATCACTGTGATATATGGTCAAAGACGTAGTAAAATAAATAATAATAGATACGATATCACGAGCGATAAAGAAGAAGCGACACAGCTCGTTAAGAAAGTAGTCGTAGAAAGATAATAGTTGAAAAAAGATGATCACAGAAGAATGTCAATTGAATCGCAGGGCTATGACACGCTTCTAGCGGAGTACAACGAGAAACTATGGAAACAGAAAACAGAACAGTTCATGAAGCGTAACAAAAGTGAGTCCTATCGAGCTCTCTGTCAGTGTACTACCCCTTTTGCTTGCGTTGCTGGTTGTACCCCTAGCCCTTTGCCCCCCTTTCGTTTGCCTTAGGACCGTTAAAATGATCGTCATTCTAATTCGTGTTGGACTCCATTTAATAAATAGTAGATTTAGATTATAGAGATCGTTGGAAGTGTTGTTATGCTCGTGTTGTTTCGTTCCACAAAGTAAAGTACTCACATTTCATCCTTCATTGATCGTAATTCATCGCATCTCCCCATAATTTATTATTGAAACAAGCATGAATATGACGATCACGAACGGAAGAACTTATACTACGAGTCTTAGAATAAGTGTCAATCATAAGATCACATGGTGACAAGATGTTTACGACAGATGCAAATTACGTATCCAGCATCTTGATTGTCCCGTGGATGTCCCATATACAGGAAGAACATTTGTCAAGAAATCTTTCATTTAGAAAACCGAATACGAAACACATCGAATGCGAAGCGAAAGACTCTACGCTTCAAGTTCTATTTCTTTACGCTCCTACAGCAAAGAGTACAATTACTTTAAATACAAACTTCAGTCATGCACAGAATTTTATCACATCGACATGTTTCTATCAAACATTCTTCGTGGCTTGACATTTTAGTAGAGTGACTAATTAAAAGTCTGTGTAAGAGAATATAAGAATTTGTACCACGTAATTAATGCAAGCTAATGGATGGTTAATATGTATGTAATTCTTTTGGAATCGCAAATGTACTCGTTTAACTTAAACATCCGACATGTACATATATGTGTATACAAAAAGCAGGTTCCAGTGTAATACTAGGGTTCGTTGACTTGTCCTGCTAGTTATCAAGCCCCAAGCTCATTTATAAGGAGAATTTATACAGCAATATTTTGAAAACCGAGGAAAGAGACCAGGCGAGTGCCCCGTGTGACGATGTATCCTAGCATGCCACTTTGTCCCTTAATGTTGCAGGGCCTGACCGAACAGCAGAAGGAGTCCATAGAGAAGCAGTGGGCTCAACAGAAGGAACAATTCCTTGGTCGTCAGAAGAGTATGTATGCTAGCTTCATCTTCGAGCAAACGCAACACATCATTTGTTATAAATGTATATTTTTTTATATTTTCAAACTTGAGCTTCATAATCTGTGGGAAAGACATTTTTCAGTATTGTTTTGGTTATTTTTATATAGTTGAAGATATTCACTACTAATTAAATTAGAATTATATTCTAGGATAACCATTTTTAATTTCCTATCTGTTTTCTGTATTCTTATTAAGAATATTTTTTATAAAGGAGGAGTGACATCACATATTAAGTGGTTAAAATATTTGAAAAAAGATTTCTTTAAAAACTGGGTTTCCAATTTCTAGATGGAAATATTAAATATTTTGGAATATGTAATTTTAATATATTTTCTTTACTTTATGAAGAATGTTTCTTTTGTAAACGAGGGAAGGGGTTGTCAAGGTTCAGAGGATATCTAGTTATCATAAAAAGAGATCGTGACATAAAAAAGGTGGAAAAATATTGGTTTCAAAAAGGAAGGGGAAGACTATTGGTTATAGAATTCGAATAGGAAAGAATATCATAGATCTACGTATATTTCGCGTGTTTCAAATAATTTGTGTATCAACTGTTCAAACGAAAATATACTAATGCAAGAAGCACTTTGCTGTCTCTTACTTGTTTATTATGTTATGTATCTCGGTGTGCGTTTGCTCGAGTCGTGGGTCTTGAAACCTGACCAGCCACAGTATTTTCTAAAAACTAGGACAGACTGCAACGGCCATAGAGTGAAGTATATTTTGCCAACGTTGAAGAACCTTGCTCGATGAAAAGCGAGAAGAACCTTTCAGAAAATTGAAAGCATGTGCCTGTACATTTAATTCTTTGTTTATTTTCCGTGGAAAAAGTAACTTTCTACGACTCTAGAATCTTATTCTTCATTCTCATAATACTCTCCATCTTTTTTCTAAACATATCCTTATGTTCAAGATAATTTTCAACAAATCTTCTCTGTCATCGATCGAGATATATTTTCAAAAATTTTCAACACGAATTAAAATATCATCGATTATATAACAGATATATCTTATGTTTTTCTTTGAAACAGCGAAATTGCCGAAGTGGTTCGGCGAGAGGCCAGGCAAGAAACCAGGAGACCCCGAATCTCCAGAAGGCGAAGAAGACGTGAAGGCTGCGGCTGAAGACGAAGAGCTTGAGGAACCACAATTCGAAGAAGAAGAAGAAGAGGAGGAGGAAGAGGAGGAGGAAGAAGAAGAGGAAGAGAAGAAGGAGGGTGAGGGTGAAGGCGAGGAAGAGGAGGAAGAAGAGGAAGAAGAGGAGGAAGAAGAAGAGGAAGAGGAAGAGGAGGAGGAGGAGGAAGAGGAAGAATAGACGCCTCTTTCCAAAGATCAGCAACACCTAACCAAAGATTTAATCGATCGATCACCAAGAAATGTCGAAACATCCTACGAACCATTGAAATATAATAGTCGTGGCTGCAGTAGAGACAACAATGGCGAACCATTTCCCAGAATTTCGTCGTTATAGGTAGCTTTTTGTTTTGAGCTTTTATTGTGACATCGGAGTAATCGTACGAAGACGGTTCAAGAAAGAAAGACGAACGGTCTACAAGTTATATTTTTCCGTGAAAAAGTCTAACCTATAACGGCAAGAATTCCGGTGAGATAAAACACGCTGTTACTACCTCTCGGCTGTTCTACCACTACTACTTCTATTACTATTACTCTACTACTTCTATTACTACTACAATTATTATTATTATATTGTACAAAAAATACACGCACACACATTATCAAAATAAAAAAAGAAGAGGTTTATCGTGTAAGATTTCCACGAGGAAACTTTCCCACCCCAGGAGAAGACATTGATTTGTTACGCACACTGACACTTGTAATCACGATTGTAAATTAAGAGGCCTATGGAAAAAACTGTTCCGAATTCAAGACTTCAATAGTGTTTTTATTATTCAACTCTTTATTATTCAAGACATTAACACGTTGATTATTACTGGATTTTTTTCTTACTTTTGCTGGCAAATTTTATTAGCAATAAATTCGGAAATTACGAAAAAGAATGTAGCAAAATACATAGTGTGCAATCTGTGTGGTTCGCGAAAGCAAAGAAATCTCCCCTTTAAAGTTCCTACTACTTACATATGTACATCGTGGTAGTCAAAAAACTTTCGTCCGCGCCCTTGCATTCCACTAACCTTATTTCCTGTCTCGTAGAAGAATACGGATACGGATGAGATTAATGGCTTAATCGTGAAAATTATCATAATGTCAGTTTTTCTTCTCTTGATCTCCTTTCACCGTTCTTACTTGACCTTTTCTTCGAGTATTCCTTTATTACGAGTACAATGCGTTCTTAATGAATATAATTATTCGCACATATACACTGCCGATAAGTCACGTTGTTTTGTTTATCAAAAACATATCAACATACACATCGAGTAAAACCGAAACAGAAATATATTAATTGATTTATGACGCCTTCGTAAACACGTACCCGACAATCATCATGGCGCTTCGGATTCGCGCCAAAACTTATAAACAGGTATAAAACGCTCAAGTGCTGCCAACAAACGCCCTTAAAATAAACAATACGGAATCTGCGTGTAATGATAGTTGTCGTGCGAATTTTGGTACGCCACGAAGTTCGGGCTTTAAAAGAAATATTTTGATATACTATATGAGAACTCAAGCTGAGAAAAGTATCAAATAATTATTTGTATAATTTGGAAATTGTTTACATTTAACTATGTGTCAACAAATTGATTCAAGATACAAAAACATTCTGAAAATGGATTGATTTGGAGATATATTTTGAGGTAATTTGCTGGTTTGTTTTATATTTTTATGAAAAAGCGTGTTCGCTTTGTGAATGAACCGAAAACTAATTATTATAACAGTCCTTTTGGTTTAATAAACATGGATTATGTTGCTCATAAACATGGCTTTTAATGAAGATATATTCATTGACATTTGATTTTGTTAACGTTAATTATGAAATTGATTAATAAATTTGCTAATTTGTTACTATGTATGTATTATCAACCCAATAGTTCTCATATCATAGTTCAGTGCAGTTATTTCAGTGAGACTACAAAATTGACGATCGTCGTTCGTCGAAAGGAAATCATGCAAATTTACATGTTAGGACCGCAATTCGTTAAAATTCAAGACAGACTTCAGTGACGGTACAATGACGCAAAACATAAAAGGTACAGCAAACGAGAGACCATTGTCTGTTTCTGTTCTTCTCACGTACATACTTCCGTTGATGTGTTTTATCTCTCTTTCTCGCTTTCGTTCATCTCACTCTAGTTTACTCAGCCGATAGTGATGGGAACGATACAATTTCAAACAAACCACACCTATACTACAGAATTGATCTTTCAAGCTACTTGCTCCATACTTGATATTTCATTTAATTTTTATTTTTATTATAATTGTAAAATTATCGTAATTTTTCAACAAAATAAAATTGGCGCTATGTACAGTTGTTCCACCTGGTGGACGAAAGAGTATTACTCCCATCGCTAGTGGATCGTAACTATTTATAATGGTAGCCGTTGGCTTCAGTCTCGTGTTTCTTCTCTCCTTTACGCTCATTCTTTCTCTGTTTCTCACCGTCGTCTCTATTTCTTTCTCTCTCTTTTTCTCTCTTTCAGTCTACAGAGTGGTTCTTATTCTTTGTTAATAGTGTCTCCAAGCATTCGTCCGAGCCAGACTACGTTTGACTTTGCTCTCCTACCTGAGAGGACCGAAATAGAGTAGTGGCAAGACCCCGATACTACCGACGCGACGCCACAATTCAGTCGTGAACCGAACAATAAACAATAACACGACGACGCGTGTCACGAGTTCGGGATAGTGACTACCGCGACCTGTTGCCGGCTGCCAAAAAGATCCCGCTGGATGTCGCGCGTGTGTTAGTGAGATCGTGAAATGTTCGTTTCGGAGTATCTGACCGCGGGAACGGGGAATTGTGTGTCATGGCGGTGATCGTTCTGCAGAACAGCCACGTTCGTGTACACATGACTACAATGTTGGCTATCAAGGAAAAAAAGAAAGGAAGAATGAGGAGCTGACTACGACGCGGCTTGGCCACTAGAAAACCACTCTCGATGAGGTAAGTATAAAATAATACGTACGATATATGAACGAATTTCTTTGGCAAGCGACAAGTGACAGGTACTTGAGGTTGGACGCAATTATGTATTACCTTCGTGTGTTGTCTGCACCACGTTCGACGAGTATTTGAAGATTCGTTTCGTTGAGACAGAAACCGATGCCTCGTGCTAGAGCCGGAACTTGACGGAAATTGACGATTTCTGTCGAGGAACGACCGAGGACGCGCTTCGTGGTGGTTCGTGTTAATTCGCGATTTCCCGATAGCCGGGGCAACACGCGATAAGAACGATTACGAAATCGGGCATACTGAAACGTGAGAATAATTGGTAGCGTGATGAGGATAGTATATGCGAATAAGGATATATGAGGGGAATTAGGATTTTCTTATTGGCGAACTTTCACTTGAATGCTCAGAGATTAAAAATATCAACATGCGTAGGGCGATGACTTTTTATCATTCTTGAATGTTTTGGATCATATTTAGAAGAATGATACTTTATGAAAATTGTTACGAACAGGTTTAAAACCTGTTAAACTAGAGACATGAAATAATGTATTTATCATTATGACCATGACTTTATCTTTACATTCACCTTTCGCTTTTATAATGTCAAACATGGAGCATATACTGCAACAGTTATGTTGCATAATATCGTTTTATAATTTTTTTTTTTTTACGTAAGTTTGTTCAATTTTTGACGTGTATCGGAAAGAGTCAAATTAATACTTTGTATCTTGCTATGATATATTATTATTTTTTGTTTTCGTTAACATCTTGTAATTTATTTCAGATCGTGTTATGTAATAGACAACTGAACTATTTATCTATTTAAAGTCATGATTACATTATAACACGCAGTTACTGATATTTGTTAGTCCTGAAAATTACTCAGACATTAGCGTCTAATCGGAGTTATTGTGGTATAATTGTTTTGAGAAACGATTTTAATATTTTCCATACTGTAAGTGATACATTTATTATACGTAATTGTTATTTGCAGACTCTCACGTAGCATCTGGTAAATGACTCCAAGAGCTTGCGTAGTAATAACGAAATCGCGTCTTTATTTCAAGTAATTATTTCGGCTTAAGAGCCACTTCTGTAAGCCGGTTTATAATGAATTTCATTATTACTCATTATCAAAATATTAGAAGCATCACGAATTCTAGAAATATCGAAGAAAAGTGCTTTAATATTCATTGATGAAACGTATGACGACATTAGCAATTATCAAGGGATGGTCGATAAATTATAAACTACAACTTTATACGAATAAAGCTTCATTTTCGTTTCTTAGAAATTTCAAGCAATTTCAAGCAATTTTGAAGCAAATTTATTTACATTTTTATTCAAGATATTAAAATACTCTTAAGCAAAAGTTTTTAAGTATTTTTTCATGAATATTTTTGTTTATTTTCCAAGTTCATGTATTAAAGAATAGTTTTGTTTCTTTTTATTCGTATTATGCTTCTTTCTTTAATGGAGATGAAAATATCCTTCTGTGAACTGCAATACATGAATTTGTATCAGAGCTCGTGTTATTCTGTCTTTCGAACTGAGGTTGAGATGGAAGCTTTTATCGTAGATTATTTTTTACAATATTCTTATATTCTCAATTTTCGTATTCAGCTTCTTTATATTTCACGTTGCTTCATAATATTCCATTCTTAGAATTTTTCAATCTAGGAAAGAGCATAACGAAGGTTAATAGAACTGCTTAAATTATATTTTACGAACAATTTCTTCTCCTTTCTCACATTAGAAAGCGAATTTTGGATGATAAAATATCTTTAATCTTTTTGTTATTATACTTAAGTTAGTAGTAAAATTGATCATATTCCATTAAAACTTGGAAAGAACTACTATTACATTTATAATATAAATTATTTTTATTCAAACATTAAAAAGCGCTATTTCATAATATACGATAGTGTCGTGTAAAAATTATAATACGTTAATTTAATTTAATAATACTCCAAAAATTTCTCACCGTATAAATTAAGATTAATGCAAAACATACATACTGCAAATAAATATACGTATAAAAAGATTGTGGTAATACAATTTTTTCATCAGTATCCATCTGTTATATTTATATGTCAGAAATATTTAGTATTTTTAGCAGATTAGATACAACGTAATACGATATGATATGACAAGATAGTATGAAATATAAAATAGGGAGATAGCTCAATTATAGTATCTATTAAAGATCAATTAAGTTTGACGAGGGTTTCAAAATAGGCTACGAATGATGCGCAACGATCTATCTAATATCATCGTGTATGAAAATCTGTATGTATTACATACTTACGTTGACAAGCGAGGAATTAAGCGACTACAGTGCGTTGTACTGTGACACAATTGAAACAATTTGAGATTACCCACGATGGCCCATATAGGTTGCAGATTGTTGCGTAATAATGCATAAGAGCCGTGAATGCGTATTTCCTGTTATTGCGCGTTTGTGCGTTAACAAAGGATGGGTAGTGTGTGGAACGCAAGCGTTCTGTTCGAATGGCGAGCTACGTAGGCTGGGCGTATTTCAGAAATACGACCGATTTTATCTCAACTATAGCCAGACATGCTGAAGTATTCGTATAACCTATGGATAAGATCGTATTACGTTAATAATTTTATTAAAATATCTCAATTTAGAGTTATTGGTATGTATAATGCATTTATTAAAAGTCACGTAAATACTTTTCGAAGAACTACGCTTTATTAAATTTATTATAATTGTTATATCGAGCATAATAATTATCTTTTGTTTCTCAGAGGAAATGGTTCTGGAGAATAATGTAAATCGAACATCGCCATCAAAATTATTATTATCTTAATGGAATATGTAATGAATAATTTAGTGGTCGATATATGCGTGTTCAGTAGATTATATTTTGCATAATTTTCTTCCATTAATGAGAAAATAATGCACGAAACACGTAGAAAATAAATATGTACCTCGAATTGAACTTTCCACGAACCTATTACGTATTTCATTGTTATTTCGTTGGGATTAAAGTTACGAATTTCCTACGTATAAAAAAACTTTTCCATATCATTTACGTGAAAACCTGTTCCTCCATCGCAATCAATCGTCGCCCCTCATCGCTCTCATTCGTTATCTATGATTAAAACACGATTTTATTCGTCCCTCTGGTAATATCTAGTGAAATGATATTTTCACGCTATTGGTCATAGAAAATGGGAATGATATCATCTGGTGGCCGTTGCCATCCATGCAGGAAATTAAACAAGAATGCATCAGTTGTCAGAGGGAACATCAGAAGTCGCTTAAAGCAACGCTTCGTTACGCCTTCACAATAACCTGATTCAGACTGTGTCAAGGGGAACGTATAAAGCCAAAGTCAGAGAGGTGCATCCATGTAAGCAAGAATGTCACACCTGCTGTTAATAGTGAAATGAATAGCGTCTTTACGCTTAGAATCTCGACACTTTGGCTCTATATGTGTGTAAGACAGAATGTCTATCTTTGTTGATAACATACGTACGTAATAGCGAAAATGGTAAGAGTCGTGGTTGATTTCTGTTTAGGGAAAAATCTTCAAGCAAAAGAATTCGGATTCTATTGTATATTTCTTTTCTTTATTTATACGACACGAAGAGCATATGTGAAAGACGTCTACAGATACATTTGTGTTAATTTTTCTTATTTTGATTTTCCTTAATAGGTTTTGATAAGATGAGATTGACTATTGAATTTGAAGATCGTTCATCATGTTGTTTCGTCTGATCTTCATATAATATAACAGGGGTTTACATGTAACGTAAATTCGACTATTTCTATTATGAAACATGTTACGCCGTATGAAGCGGTCAACAAGTCAGCCCTTGTTACCTGACTGTCAACGGCCCTCATACCGTTATTTTGACCTTCTACAGACCCAAGGACCCACCATATACTCTAACGATAGTTTAATGGCTAACGTATATAGATGGGTCAATCGGTCTGTACTAAAATTACGGGACGTAGAGTCCTAAAAGGTACTTTAAGTTTACAGCGGGCTATTCATGACGGCCTGGAATTTATTACGTGCTGGTAACAATAACGGAGAAAGCAGGTATCTGCCATACGGAAAGAGCGGATATGTATACAAAGGAAAAAGGGACTTTATCCCAAAAAACAATATCGTCAACTACCTAAGACGGTAGAAAGTCTCCTGCCCTGTGATGGCGAAAGAACGAACCGGGAGTCGAGTCCAGGTCAGTCTGTGCAAAACATCCCCGGGTTCCTTTGGCTCTTCAAGCTCTCACGACAGTCAAGTCAATTGTTCGTATGACACGGGCAATCATATTGACTCTACGTTTCGTCTTCGTAATCAAATTCACCGACCTCGCTTGTATGTGAGAGTGTATATCTTTATAAACTTGGAATAAATATATACATTAATAAAACTGTAGACTACAGTTTTATTCCATTAGAATTACCCCTATTATCCCAAAAAAAAATACGGGGATCGACCTGCTCGTGGTGTCGATTGATACAATCGTAACGGGAATTTACGACTCCCGTTGACGCGCCTCCCCGCGACTGGCCGAAATTACAAAACATGTAGGGTATTTCTATTTTCTTCTGTAATATGAGATTTGAAGATACATTTTCCTGTGTTTTGAAGCACTATAGATATAAGTTGACTTTCACATTTTTATTTCGAATGTTATATAAATTAAATTAATAAAGTTGAATTTGGTATAAATCCATTTCAGTTCGTCACTATATCATTATAATTTACACGCTCGTATATGGTTACTATAATTGCCCTTAGCGATAATTTACAGACTTCTATACAAATAAACCATTTGATACATGTAAATACTAGGAAAGACTGGTCGATTCGTTGATCTAGTCAAAATCCAGTTTATAACGACGAGTCTTGTATAATCCACACGAACACTTCACAGACTATATCGATCTAATTGAATATATCCATTAATTGGTATCCTATTAATTAGGTTGAAACCCATCGTAATTCTCAATATTATTCTAATTTGCTATACATTACTATTCGAATAAAACTATTTAATACTAAATATACTATCGAAAAAAACTCAGCTATTTTTTAATCTTCTTTGATATCTAAGGATATGTGTATAAAGATTTATATGTATGTACATAGTTTATTGCAATTCATTAAAATTAATTGAGATAACCAAACTCGCATTGTCTGATAGTGAACCACGTATATTCACGAACACGAATCTTGCATTGAATTAGATTTTGCTAATCTCTTAAAGCCCCAATCATCATGACATGTATATACCAAGTCAATCGGAGCTGTTTGAACTCCGTAAGTGTTCCTGGAACTCGTTGCAAGTTAGATCTGGTTTAGATCCTTCGAGAGTTCAGGTTAGGCATGGATTAGATCTAGGTGGATCAATGAGACTTCAACCGAGTCAGCTCGTCGTCTTGATTGATTTTACCTAACTTTTAACAAGCCTACGTTGTTCCAGCTAGGATTAGATCAGTCTAGGTCAGTAGAACTCTTGCCGAGTAGGTATTGTAGTTGAATTTACTCCATTTCCAATGATTTCTCTAGTTGATCCTTTAACGGTGTGGCTTGGGAGAGACTCAAGAAAGTCATCGAATATAGTACTGTAAATGGAGGAACATTGTGGAATGGGTTTGAACGACTAAATTGTGAATCGAGTAAATCGCATTTGACGATTCAGTTTCGGCCTTCTAATACTAACTACGTTTGAGTCGATAACTGATAATTTTAATGACTCTTAAAGAATTTCGTTAAATAAGCATTTCATAATGATGTAAGTATTTAACTAGTAAATACACAACCTCTATACATATACTTATCATAGATCTATAGATTCTTCTTTAGAAAGGCCCTCAATTTCAGGTCTTAAATATCCCAATCATTCGTAATGGTGTTATTCGTGTTCTCAAAATTACGACAATTTTTCTCTTGAATAAACTGATTTGGTTTTAAAAATCTTGTCAAACTAATCGATAATAGATTGGTAATATAATTCATTACGTTTGTATTTCCTGTAGAAACTTACACTATCGAGTATACTTGGTCGTAGATTAGTTACGAAAATGATGCGATAATTGCAACACAAAAAGTACCTTAAATCATCCACGCTTCTCGAAGCGGTTTTACCATTTTTCTTTATTATTCCACAGTATCTGTACGCTATGTTACGATAGTTTCTATCATTCTCTAACAATTAAACCTTTCCACGAACAGTGGAACGATTAAACCTTTCGGTGTGTTGCACCGTGTGATAAGATAAAACTGCAGCCTTCTGTAGGTAGGTATTAGTAGTGCGTAGCGCAATAGAATCGCGATAACGGTACCGAGTCTCTTACGTGTTTTCGGTGTATGTGCCAGTTTTGCAGTTCGACGTAATCAGTTAGAAATACACAAACTTTACGGTTAACGTTGGGCGGAAATGAAAACGAGATTACGCAGTTGTTACCGTGCTATTTCTGTAAAATTACCTTTCATAACCGTGTCTTGTGGCCTCCTGTCGTTACGAATTTTTCACATGTCAAGTGTCAACATTTTCCTGAACGGTGCCAGATTTAATATACGAAGAACGCGCTTCAAGGAGATACGCAAAAAGGTTTAGGTTATTTAACATTTCGGAGTCGAGTTAATCTTGTTAGGATCTAAAACAATTTGGAACTACGTTAGATCCCGCGACTTTCGCCCGAGAAGTTGCATCAGCCAGAAGTTAGAAGAAGAGTATTACTTCTCTACGAGGTTACCAGTGTATATTTTAATCTTCTTCTATGTAATAAATCTTTAAAATCTACCGTATATCGAAATGTTGACAGGTATCCCTTTGAAGTCCCTATATGAGCAGGATTAAGACGTCAGTTCATTTTAGAGGAGAAACCCATCTTTCTTAACTAAATCCCCTTCATTTTTCTAATTTCTGCTTTCTCGTTTTTGTGAGAGATCACTCGTGCCGCAAGCTCGTGAAGCATCTTTTTTCTAAGACTGAAATTTAACGCTGTCAATTAATTTGATAAATCTGTTGTAAGTTCCTAAAGTTTCTTTGATATATCTTCCATAAGTTCCTAAAGTTTCTTTATATTTCAAACTTAATCCTTAATGGTTAACATGGCTGAAGTTTTATCCTGTTTGTATCTTAATATTATCATCCTGTAATAGTACAAAGAATTATAATAATTTCTTTACTTTTCACCTAATATTGTATAATAATAAGGTTGTAAGGGTTAATGTCAATACCAGTTAAGGAATATCGATCGTTGAATAAGATTAATTGAAAAAGAAAGATACCTACTAATACTAATTAAGTGACAAATATAATAAACAATTTTTGCAAATAGAATCCAAATACAGATTTATTTTGTTCTTTAAATACCAGAACGAGTATGTACTCTAGTTTATATATTTTATATATTTTACATATTTTTGCATACCACGTGCATTCTTTAAGTTTTTACACATTTAGATTTCCTAAATATCAGCCGTCTCGTAATCATATACAATATTACTAATTGTAATATTTTTCTAACATTTATAGGATAATATATATGAGCGCATGTTTTCAACACGACTTGTACGTTCTACCGGAAGTTACAAACGACGGACGATTACTCTCGGTTACTCTTGGTTTCCATGCTTTTCTTCGACGATTATACGTCGTGTTTCGTCGTTTCGTCGCACGATTCTGTTTCTAACATACCGCAAATGGAAAATACGGCGATCTAGAATACCCTTAATGGCATTATGGTATTATACAAAATAGAATTGGGTGCTTGCGGGATTTCAGAAGCCGTAACAGTTAACGATGCCTTGGGCTACTTCGAGAGAGTCAGTTGAACAAAATTTGATGGTGTGTCCGGGTTGGCGAGAGCACACACGCTCGCGGATATATTTTTCTTCGGTCGTCTCATCATCGTGGTTCACAGTCAGTTCAAGCCATCGCGGACGAACGGATTGTCGTTCACCTGTTACCGTACTATGTTCTCACACGAGTAAGCCTGCCATCGCGATCGTCAAAGGAGAAATTATCACTCCAATATGGTGGACGAGGAGAACAAAGACGAGATGGATCAAGAAGAAGATAAGGAAGGGTGAGAATATACGTTTCTCGAATCGCGAACGATCGCGCGTTGCCTTTCTCCAGAAAATTCTACGCGTGAGATTAGCTGCACGAGAATACCTTTCCTTCGCGACCAAAGAGTTGTTAGTCCTTCACCCGGCGAACCTTCAAATCTTTTAAATCTTCCGAACTTTTATAGAAAGTCGTTAAAGAATATTCGTCAGATTTATCGGATAATGCTCGAAAATAAGATTAGCCATAATGCGCGCCAAGTAGCGCAATAAGTTTTTTCCTGTTTACCTCCGTTTTCTTGATAAATCGCATCTTTTATTTATCGCGCTTTATTTTTCTTTTTGTTTGTTCGTGTTTTAAAAAAATCGTTCAAAAGATCGATATTTTCCAACAGACAACGATTATTGTTGGACGAGATGTGTTCTTAGAGGCGATTATCCGATGGCGGTAATTAAGTTTCACCTGGCCAGTGTCTGAATCGAATCGAGGGGCGGAGTTTCAGCGACATATTATCTTCCGCGGCTAAATCATTTTTTATTCTTTTTCTTTATTGTTTTTTTTTTTTACAGTTCATTGTATATGTTTACAGACCCGATTCTCAATACTGTTTAATCGATTCCATTGCAAGGTATTCTCGGCCGAGCTTCGGGTTGTTCTCTCGCTGTTCCTTTCATTTACCGGCTTTTCTTCGGATCCTTCCATTTATCCTGTTACATTTTCTTAACGAACCTCTTCATCTTCCCCATGGAATTAAAACGTGACTCCTTCAAAAGCGTTTAGACGAACTTGAATACGAATTTCCTTAGGCAATATACCGGTGAAGTTCGCTTTTTCGCTCGTTACGCGTCAGCCAAAGGGACCGTTTCAAAACAAAAGTGGTTGGTACGAACGTTTCTCGAAAATTTTCCAAGTTTTCGACTTTCAAAGGAAACGTAGTTTCTTCGTTTCGAAGAAGAATGCCTTTTGTATAGAAAATCTGTTGGTTAAGATGAGGTAATTAAATAGTCCATTGATTAACTTTAAGATAACTTTAAGATATTGGAAAAAAGAAAAATTGTACGATGAAAGAGACGAGATGACTTAAAAGAAGATGAGTTCCGTTTGTCCTTACAAGTTATCTAATGGATATACAAAATAACGACTTGGGAAATATTTATGCTTTTATCGCAAATATTCTTCACATTTACGCTGCCCTATATAAAGAGTGACTATAATTTCAAATGTTCGTAAGTAGTCCATATATTTTACAATGTATAATAATTCCAATATTGTGTTTGAACGTTCGTTTCACTTTCTCTTACAGAGTGTATGAAGATTGAAAATTGATTTATTTATCAAATTTAAACAATACAGTTTGGTTTGAAGAAAGCCTAAAGTAAACAAGAAATGAATTGTAAGATAATCTCGAAAAAGATTTCAAGTTAGATTTCATTTGCATACACATCAAAGCAAAATGTACAGAAAGGTTCGCGAGACAATTTGACATACACTGGAAACTTTTCAAATCGTTGAGTCCTTCCCTAAGGTAATATCGCATTTGCATATCCAGTTGCACGCAGGAAACGTGAAACATGTTTTTATCTTGACCTATCTCTTGCAATATTAATTCCATCGATCTGTTTATAGAACCTTTCTCGCTTGCTGTGTTCGAAATATCTTTCACGTAAATTATCGAAGAATAATTATTCTTGTAAATTTTAATATCAGGTCCCAAAAAGGAAAACAGGAATTAAGACCAATATCTTAGCATCTATCTTTAAAAATAATTAACTTATCCAAAACGGGAATCCAAGAGGAGGGAATTAAAGTAATTTCAGAAAACCAATAAAATCAATCAAATAATTCTCTGAACCGTGTAATATTCGTAGTAATAATATTCTTCATTTTTATTTATGAAAGCTATGTCTTTCTTTTTCTACGAATAAATTTCAATAGGTACGTTCACTCCTAATAAATAATTATTGCTGTAAACTCTGTAAAACTGAATTCTGTAAAACTCGTCAAATTCATTGAAGCGATGATTCGGTTGATCGGCATCGGAACACCTTTGAGGTACTTTTATTTCACATTTATAACGACAATTCTGCTTCTCAATTGATGATATGTGTTCTGCCATTTGCCTGCATTCGCGGTGATATCAGCAAGTCCTTGAACGCGTCAAATCGAGCTGACACAGTAAAATGCAAAAATTCCTGGTATATTGCTCGGGGCTGGTGGAAAGGTTGAGAGTCTGTGAAAATTTATTGTTCTCTAGTATAGAGTGATCCGCTTTGCGTTTACCTATGCCCTTTGATCGTCCCACATTTTTTATTCGTGCATTAAAAACTCGTTGTTTGCTATTAATTTTTTGTCCTTTCGTATCTTCATGTGAAAGGTTTACTCGTATTCCCTCTGTCCAGGTTGAATTCGACTCTTTGAGAACAGTTCGACAAACATTCGAGAACATACACGATAATTATACAACCGATAAACCTACAATCCTCTTATACTGTCTGTGCTTCACTGAGTCACGAAGGTATCCGAACATTTATCGTGGAAAACTTTTATGAATATATTGCGTATGTTACGCGAAGTTCTTTGAAATGTTGTCGCTGTAATGAAATACGACTATCGTGATTATTGGACTGCGGATTTTTATCTAAATTCATATTGTCTATTAAAAATGTAATTCGAAAAGTAGAACCTCGATAGAAGACCTTTTTACCTATTAAGTATTACGGAGGTATATAATAAAATATTTTATATGTTCTTTTCTACGGAAACCAATCCGAAAATTTATGTAGCAGTTAAAAGACATTTATTGTAAATATATATTTAATAACATATTAATGAATAGTGGTGTTAAAGTATAATATATAATCAGAGCTAAAGAAGCTCTCACTAAGTATCGTGGGTTATTAATGTAGCGAATAATTGATCGTTTAAAATAATTGAGTTACTCCGAAACTTCTCTATTATAAACTTCTATAGAATAATTAAATGTTCGAACAAATACGAATACACGATGCTCCTAGCACGAACAATTTTTCAAGGAAGGACTCGTGAAGTTATAAATGGGAAAAAGTTTAATTCTGCGAAAATAAATTCTTTTTAAATCTTAATTTTCCATATCGATCTTTCGGTCAAATTAATATCTCAATGACTCTCGTAAAGTGTATTTTTGCAATAAATAATTTGTAATTATTATCATGTATTACGTAGGATGCTAATGAAAATACAAAATGTATAACACACGCACGTAATATGTTGTTAAACAATTTGTGTATCTCGTTTGTTCTCATGCAAGAATATAATGACAAAATAATAAGAGTAATAATATTAATAAAATGTCTGATACACATTATTAATAATACCATTTGTGGCGTATTTGCTGGATATTACCAAAGTGTAAAGTTCAAATGGATTATGTTGGTTACCTCATTTGGCTATACGCTGACCTTGTGTAGTTAATAATACATGTATTATAGTTAAAAGCACTTCAATACCGCGTTTATTAGTCACCATTTTGTGATATACGTACTTTTGCCGTTTACTCTCTGAGGCACTACTATGTACATGAATTAAAAATGATTTAAATACAGTGTTTTATGTCAAATAACATTTTTAGGTAAAAAATGAATTATATAATATAAGTACTTTTTTGTAATACTTTATTTAAAATATTTCTTTCTTAGAATTTCAAGTCCCTAATAGATCCAAGGTACTTTACCTGGAATAGCTTTGAAGAACGCGCACATATAAATTAGTACGTACTTCTTCTTTGATTTCTCAATTTGGAAGAAATTTGGTAAGGTTAGTGTATACGTATATGACACTGACTATGAAACTACCATTTCCTTTTTAAAGCTGTAACTATAAATATTTCCTCTTGATAATCAATCCGTTATATATATCTTTTTCAATAGAAAATAAAAAATGGGCTTATTACTGGAAATAAATTTTGTTGGAACATACGTGTTCGAAAAACATTTTTGCATAATTATGTAAAAGTCTTGGACAATATTTGTATTAACGTGACTACTGTTTCGATCTACGAGCGTGTTTAAAAGATACTGTTTTGCATTTAGAATTGGACATACCACTAGGATCGTAAAATAGTCATTTTAGGAGTTGACGAGAAGGAACAGGTACTGAAAAATGATTAATGTATTTCGTCATTGGTTCTAGTCCTTCTATTTTTGGGAATTTTTTTATGAAAGTGATTTTGATGGCCTCTGGTTATAAATATCATACACGAAGCTGGTAAATATAACCGGTATAAATATATCGAAGAAATATGTCGGCAGTTCCGTTTAATTATTCGAAGGTCGACACGGTGATTATGTCGAATTGTGAGTTGGATTAGGTTTCATCATACATATACGTCACTGTTAGAGGAATTGACGCACCTGTTTTTTATTGTATCATGCTATCGTATGAATTAAGTCGGAATGCGTATATGTATCTAGAGTACAGTAGAACTAGATCAGAGAACATTAAAATAATTCATAGAGACATTCCATTCGACTTGGATACTAAATAGGAATTATTTTTAATAATAAACTAGATGTAATTGCAAGAAAGTGAATAAGGCAAGTAGCATACAAGGTAGATAATAAACAGGTACAAATAATAAACAATATGCAATATGTGCAATAAAATGGTTTAGTACATCACATTGATCTTTTATTAATGAATTCAATGAAAAAGATTTATAAAACGCGCTTATTACGTTTCATTAATAATTCATTAGCAGATTTAATGAAAAAAATTTAACAAGATTTTCCTAAATCAATTTACTCTTACTATTGCGATCTGTTGATTGCGAGCTCTCAATAAAAATCTACGAAACGATAACAGTAAAGTCCACGTTTAGATACACGTAGAAATTATGCATCATTTTGGTTCTGTTTGCAGTTCGTACTAAAAGTTCAATGTCATAATATTGCTTCGTTTCAAAGTTCGAAAGTGTTTTAGAGCAAGTTCTCCATGTGTATTCATACCGAATTAAGCAATTTGAACGCGTGATCGTTAGTGACGTGATCTGCAGGCTTTGTCGTACCTTTCGTGGACGCTTGAGAAACTCATATCGAGTATTTCTGCCAGAGATGTTTACAAAATCGAGAATATAGATTTACTGCTACACGGAGAGATCCTAAATCAAATCTTAACGCGTTTGTGTTTGATTACGTGTATTTGCTTAGTCTGGTTTCTGATCGATGACTATTTCTGATACATGAAACTAGCGATTAATTCATGATTGATTCAATAACTTGTTTTCTGAAGATGAAACTTTTATTTAAAACGCAATTGTTCGATCAAAATTACGTTTATGTAAAATTGATAGATCAGTAAGTTTCTTGAATTTTGAACAATTTTCTCTTTTCTATCTTTTCTTCTTCTCATTAGCTACAGTAAGATTTCGAATTTGCTTCAATGTGATGATGATAGTCGTACATCGTACAAAATCTTATATGTAATATACACACATAGTATGCCCAAAAGAAGCTTCTATAAGAGATCAAATAATTTTGTCATTGTGTATTATTTTTCTCAGGAATTTCAAAATATGTATTTTTCAATTTTCTGTTTCGTTTCATGTTCATAAATATATTTCAAATAAATACGATTGGAAAATAAGAGAGAATCGTGTTTCCTTCGTCTTAATAACTTTGTCCTTGTCGTTGAAGACGCAAAAATAATACATCTAAGTCAATATACACAGTGAATTACATACGACACGTGAGTCCCTTTGCACAATAATTAACCAATGCATATTTAAAATAAAATAAAATAATTTAACAATATTAGCGAATCGAGAAGCTACATACAAGTTGTAGATTATAAACTTGCTTTTCATAATTTTACAATTTTACATCGAGTAACACGATCAGATAACTCGTAGTCTGTCAAATTTCTTTCCAAAATTTCACTGTATTTATCATCAAAATCTAGAAACGTTTCTAAAGCGTTACGTTACGAAGGCGTAAACAATGTAACTACGCATTATACCTAGCCAATACATTCATATACTTCTTACGATAAATTTTTGAAATATGGATTACGATCACATCGTAAAATGTACAGAATACGAACGTTCTCAAAGTATCGACGTAATTGTTGCAACGTGACACATGCTTTGTATATTTTGAAACCAGTTTTGCCTGTGCCCTTCGCGGCAACAAAGCCAGACGTTAGGTAGGTTGTTTCACGTAGGACGGTCAAAAGGAGATTGCGTGTCGACGAATCGCTCGATTCCGTACCGGTCTCTCTTGTTTATATAGCGTTGCTTCGATGGAGAGGGAGAACCGTTGAGGGACAACAGACGTGAAAGAAAGACGAAGACACGTTTAGTATAGTGTTCCTCCTGAAGGCTCGAAGCGCAGTACGCGTCGTGGTATCGATTCGTGGACCATGCAATTCATTTTTATAATCGATCGATTATCGAATTTGTGATTTTATGAGTGAATAACCCGCTTTCTAAACGGTGTACCATTGATATTGGTTCGAGAGTGAGAAAAACGAGTCGAATTCGCGAAAAGTGCAGGTTCTTTGAGTTATCGGAATTCGCTTGCAAAGAAGAAATATCTCAACGTCGCAATTGGACGCCAGTCGTTGAAACATATTTATTTTAGACCAAGATTTTTCGGATCCCGAAGGTAGTTACATAGAAAAATATCGATATTATTCCGTAATGCTTGATCGACTTCGTCGCTTTCGACTTTGTTGGAACTCGATCGAATTTCGATACCTCGTGTTACCATGATTAGTATCGGTTAACCTATATTAGTCGGACGCTTTAGAATTTCGATTTCCAACCTGTGGATCGTGACTCCTGTTTTTGGGTAAAATTTAGTAATTATTCTTGTAGTTGAAATGTAGTTTATAAATAGACATTGCACTTCTCGGTATTTATTTATTCTAATGTTGCAATATTCGAGTACAGTGGTTTTAACGTTGATTTTTAACGAATGAAATGAAACGAATTAAGCTTGTTCGAATCTACATAGTCCAAAATAAAGAATATATTTCGTTAGGTATTATCGAGTTGTTTATATTTGTAAGTTGTATTATATTTATATTTAAGTTGTATTATATTTGATTCTAGTATTAGATGTACAGTGATTCGCGTTAATATTCGGCTATCTAGAATATTTTTGCAAAATGAAATTTGAGTATTATTAAAAAAAACAAAAACAAAATACATAAAATGTATCGCCTGCTACCAACCAACTTTCAAAAGTTGAAAAGCAGATATAGTTAGAGATACAGCCGCGGAGAACAAGTGAGAACGGTAGAGTTAAAATCTATCGTGGTGTATATTTTATATATTGAAAGGGGCAGAGTTATTTGATTATTATAAAAGGGGTTCATGACTCGAAAAATATTGGGAAACACTGCTTTAGAATGTTACCAGGCTTCCTAAGAGATTTGTTTTTCTCTACAAAGTATGACGTACGCTGCGTTGTATTCTGCGTTCTATCGAATTTCCTCTGGTTTAGTAAAACGTAATGGATCGTGAAAAATTTCTTGTTCTATGGACTAAAATTTTCATGATACTTGTGAAACACGCATTCCCTAGATAGAATTGTACCGAGTATTCGAGGTAAAATTCATCGACAAAATTAAAACTTCAAGCGACATTAAAAGGAATGGAAATATTCGCGGTACAAATGATTTAACCTTGATTAAACTAAAAGCGTAGTTTATGCGAAGAAATTATAATATCAAAAAATAAATAGGAAAAAACATTAGTTTCCTCCGGTTCTACGCGAACGCAGTCGCGAACAGCAGTTAGTGAAATGATAAATTCATATGAATAATTGTCGCTTGATTAATAGCCACTCTCAATATACCTCAATGAGCTTTGCAGACTAGGTATTAGTCGATTCTAGAAACCTTCGTAATTTTTCGTAATCTAATAAATTAATTTTATAGTACACGCGTAACAATATGCTTCGATATTAGAATTTTCAAGATCTGCTTAAACTTTCATTTTCGCTTAATCATATTCATCGCACATAGATATACGTCCTATTTGTTATCCAAAGTTACGTATAAGGATACATAAAAATAAAAGATCATTTTCTAAATATATTTGAATTCGATTTGCGTTTAGTCGCATACGTAATTTCTGTTTATTAACAAAAAGGATACACAAGACTACACTAATTCAATGTCTCTAATCTCAAATTTATTAGCATTTGACTCTCCGTTTTTGCGGTGCATACTATTAACGTCTACACGTTGTATGTTTACTATCCTCGTTCTATAATCATTCCAAAGTAGAGCAGGTTACACACGTGTGTGTGTATATATATAAAGCATAAATGTTGAAATATATGTATATATTACATGAGTTTACTTTTTTTCTCCAAAGAACAAGAATGTTTTATCCGATACCTTGAAACGTGCTAAAATGTCCAGAGTTTAGCTAGACTAGTCGGAAAGGGTTAGACTAATCGAGTAATTCTCATCCGAAAGATTTTTAGATTTCGATTTTAATGATAATCGAACGATGTAGGACGATATGAAATTACCGATTTGCTAATGGAAGGCTGATATTAACTATAATATCGTTGAATATTGTAACGTGCTATTACACATTCCCTATTGCATAATTTTACGTAGAACATTGCGCAATCTGTTAATTTAGCCGTAACGAATAAGAGTTTATGAATATTACCTTCAATTTGTATTTGTCACAGCTCTCGATGTTTTCTTCATCCGATTTCCTTTTTTTTTTTTTTTTTGTGCTCAAACCGGTTTGTAATTTCAGTTTCGAAAGAACATTATAAACGGCGATCTATATTCCATGCATTTTTTTTTACATCTATATACAAGTCTATGTTCGTTAATAACAGGCGAAGTTGGTGGTTGAATTCTCTGTATGCATTAAATAGCATGACGCAAAGGTATGCTCTAATTGCAATTCGATATACTAATCGTATGCACAATGTGTTCGTAGCTTTTTTCCATCAAACCGCGAAAAAATAACTGACGTACGTAAGTGGCAGAAAAGAAAGACAAAGAAACAAGAAATTGGTCTCTCATATAACAAATTCTAAAATTAATTTGTCTTATAGTATCGATTAATGATCTTTGTATATATTGCAAAGTTTTTATAGGACTTCTTAAAATATCTTAACTCTTGTCTTGTAAGCTTTCTATTTTAATAATTATGCAAAAATTATGTTTGTTTGTATGAATAAATTGCTTCTGCTCGATATGTCCATTGTTGAAAAAAATTATTTGACGGAATTGCACGACAGAATTATTTTATATTTCTATTATAACTTTTAAATCTAACATTAAGATTGGAAAATGCTAGATAAGATATTTCAATTAAGCTTACTGAAGATACTGTATCTATGTTTCAGCTAGACGATATTTTAAACTGAACTAGAATGAAACTAAAAAGAAATTAAAATGAATAAAGTGATAAATATATTTTTGAAAGGGCACTGAGTAGTCGATTTGAATTGCCTACATATGAGGTACAAGTCAAAGAGTCAAGAGCGTCTTCTTTGCAATACAAAGTTTAGCAATTCGTACTTCATCAATGAAAGAACGTCACGTTTCAATTAGATAACGACATTCAATTATCGTTTGTTTTTATCAGGCTCGATTTTATCCGGCTGGTTCAGTCAATTACATAATGACCAATCTTGTTTTGCACTTTTAATAAGCAGATCATAAATATCATACTGATACGTTAATTAACTATACTTACATTCAATTCGAATCGAACAACAAGTAGTATTTGCAAAGTTTCTTTATTATATTCTTATACTAACCATATATTTTCTATATTTTTATCGTGATCAGTTAACGTTAATTTCCGACAATACATATTGCTTTCACGAAAAGTATTTACACACGTTGTTATTTTTTAACGCAGCATTTTTTACATACTTATTTTTCGATGAAGCATTTTTTTATCAAATTTTGTAATACATTTCATTTTCATACTATCGATTTTTTGTCGTAATACGAAAGTATCGCAAAACGATATTTACTGTGTAATTTACTGTAGAGATTTCAGGGGAGAAACGTGATAAATACATTTTTCTTCATTTTCTGATTTTAACGTCACCCTATGGTTAAGCAGAGATGACATAATTGAGAACGAAAACCAGATAGATTTTATGATATACATATGCAAATCTCTTAAAAATAGTTGTCAAGTTGACAAAATTCTGTAGATAGAAAGACAATTTTGGTAACATTTTTATTATTGATCGACGATATACTGAATTTTCAAACTGCTTCTATGTAAAAAATAGGAAATGTGATTTACCGTGCTCTTTCTCTGTAGCCTCCATATATCTGAAGTTAATTAATTAAGTAAATATGACAGTGGGCTAGTACTTTTTATAGCTATTGTACTTTGTATATTTCACGTTATATCGAGTATTCAAAATTGAAAATTTATAACAGGAATTGTAATTATGCTGAAACATGGAAAGTGACTGGTTTAACGGTGATTCGTATGTACAAATTTAAAACTGTGTATTTTATGGCGTCGCGGTGACATAATACCTGAGTAAGAACACGAATAACGCCGATACAACAGTCAGTGAAGCTGCGCCACTGAAGGAAAGTGCATGAGTGCATCTGTAGTTGTTGCCTATTGTGTGATCTAGCAGTGACTCATTTCCATAAAATCACGGAAAAATGTTCATCGATTGTATGCCTTGGCTCAGTTGCCTGACATGTAATGTGGCCTCGCCGGAAACTCCAAAGATCTATGGGTTGAGCTTCAAGTGAGTGTTTTTCTTTTTTAAATTATTAACACTTTATAACGTTTTGCGACGTGAATATCTCATTACGTCTATTTATGGCTATCCATTATCACCGTTTTCATTGTCTTGATATCCAAAGTCACGGCTTATAAATATTATTCACTTTTCTTCAACGTTATTTATGCCATTGTATTTAGATTTTATAGAATTCTTGAATACATACATACACACACACATATCTATATAAGTATTAAACGAAATATAAAATTTCATAGAACGATCGTTTTATAAAAATTATTGGATTTCAGATTTCCAATAAAAGTAAAATGCTCTAACTAATTATAATTTTATTTTGCTGTAATAAACGCAATAAAAATTGCAGTTATACAGGGTCAAATAAAGCTGTGTATCGTATGTAATGTGTAAAATTAAATATTATATGTACGTTAATATCGTTGCTAAGTTAGCATCGTATATTAATTATCTTCTATGAACAACGATTGTCGATTACTTAAGTTAAGAAATAGTTGAATATTAAAATCCTGCAGATGTCATTTTTCCACGTAATGTAATTATGTATTAATGACATTTTTTGAGAATGAAAAGAACTAATGGAACGCTGTTTCACTCGGAGACAATTTTGCGTTATGGATTTGAAAGCGAAAGACAAAACTTAGAATAATCTTACATGCGACTGCTTCATTGATTTATTTAAGACTGTAAAGGGAATGTCTTACTTGAAACTTTGGAATTTACATTGACATTAGCGGCAGACAAGTACATTGCGAGTAAACTAGAATAAATTTGCATAAATTTTCAAGAGTCAATTTGCGAAGCATGCTGTTAACAATTTCATTTGAATATCATGAAGCTTAGTGAAAATTTGACGCAAAAGTTTTTTCTAAGGTGCGAAAATTAATTCTGTGCTTGGAAAGTGCTTAGAAGTAAGAATTACGTAACTGATATCTACTTCTAAACATCTCTGTCGTACAGTTCAGTAACTTTTGAATCTGAAAATCTTTTCTTTCAACTTATTCGAAAGCACTTTGCATTTCTTACGTATTGATGCGAGTATTTCCATTTATTTTAATTCACAGGAAAACCGATTGTTTGTCGAAGACAATAGTCTTCCCACGCCACAAAATTAACCTGAATCAAAAGGATACTAGAGAATCTTCGTAGATTTATCTCGTTCTTTCTCTTTATGACTACTATCCTTAGAAGGAAATTTATAATAATATTATCAGCGAATAATACGTTAATTAGCCTTTCCACGAACAATATTCAATTCATATTATACAGTTTAATCCGTAGAAAGATGAAATTTAAATTCATAAGGGAAAGTGACTCGAATCTTATGCGTAGGTATTTACCTATCGTTGCAATATCGTTGCAAAGAGGATATTGGAGGACTTCCAACACTATTTTAAACAAAAGATGAGCATAGATTAGCAGTTAATTTAAATAAACCACGCTGCAGGCGTACGACGCTGAAGTGTTCAAATAGACACATTTCATACGCTACAACGCGTAATACAATGATCTTATCTATGGCATGACATCGAGACTTAATGTACTCGAATTTATAATTAGAATTTCGATGACAATATTTAGCCGCAACTCGACCATAAAATATATCGAAATCGATGAAACACGCGAGATACGTTTGAGTTTCTTAGAAGCCAAAACTAAACGTCGCATCGACAACTAGATTTTGTGGCAAGCATTTGGCTCGATTTGAAACATCATAGTATCTTTATACGGTCTCGAGAATCTTAGTTAGAATTCACACATAAATAATCCAACATTAAAAAGATTCCCTCGTATATTTCGAAAAAACATTTTACTCTACTTTCTAATTTATCGAACAGATCAGTATTTCACGTTATCACGTATTGTTTCAAATTTAGAGCCTATGCTATAAATTTGCTATAAATCGACCTTTCAAAGGTACAATTCTGAAGATCCAGAAGCAGTTCTGATCAATGAAACACCGCTGCAGAGTTGCTTTATCTTTCTCGCTTCCAATATTGCGTGACGTAACGATGAAATTTAACGCGTTCGAATTTGTAACAAGCTGCTCGAAAATACGATTTCTCGTTGTGACGATGCGGTAGATCGTGTGTCGACGAAACAGCGTCTTAAGTTGGCTTTATTTTCCTTGGTCCGAGAGTCGTTATGATGTAACGCTTAGATTTAACATACTTTAATTTACAACAAATGGAATTATGTAAAAGCTATGATAATTCGAAGGTCAGCTCGTTTCGATTGCCGAAACTTTTACACAGTGAAATTAGGCCAGAGTCCCTTGTTTTTCTTCTTTGAAAACAAGTCGCTCGTAATCGCGCTACTACTTCTATTTAAGATACGCTCAATGTAAATACCTCTTGGCAGTGGTGCGGTGTCTAACTATGCAAAGAATGTAGTAACTAATAACTGGTTAGTATAACTTGCTATTGCAGTAATAACTATCTAATTACCATAATAACTGGCTTTTTGTATCTTCGAATTGTTACGTACAGGCTGAGAATGTTTACGTAAAATATATTCTTATAAACACACACAATATGTTTTATATATTACGTATATTCTATATGTTTTTGCACGTATAAATTTTCCTGAATGAATACGCAAATATTGAAGGTTAAATTATAAACGTTTTATATCTCGGTCGAATGCAAAAGCTCAATAGAGTTATGGTATGTATGGTATTTTTATTCTTCAATGATGTACTTACTGACATTTGGTGGAACACAGAACAATGTTATAAGTGAGAAAGTTTATGTCAGTTTGCTACAAAGTGGTTGTTTAATAGATACTGCATTTATCCAGAGTTAAGCAGTGCTGATCACGGATTTACGTATTTCAACGATAGTTCGCGTGTGAACTAAATGTTTCACTTAGAACGTTTATTTTGTTTTGGAAAATGTCAATCTGATCGTAATTATAAATGGCACATGTTTCGTCCGAGTTTTTTACAAATTTCTAGCTGTTCCAATACAGCGAACTAAAATTAATTATCTGTCAAACGTTTGTGAAATCTTCTTTGAAATACACATTTCTTAAAGAAGTACGTTCTAAAGTTCGAAGTCGTATGCATTTTGTGTTAGATGTATTGAAATTATTGTTATATAATTCATGAGAATACTTCCAATGTATAATATGATGTTAATTAGTAGCACACAACTTGTTTCATCATCATAATTTGTACTTGAAATGTGTTACGTGTGGTTAATTTATATAATTCATAGTTAAAACGACACTTCACTTGAATAAGATTGCGTTACACGAAGGATCATAGTTTGCGTTGCTTGAAACTGAAGTAGCTACTGCTACAATGCAGAACTCTAACATTTCCTTTCCATATATGCGATCTTTTTAGATGCTAATTATAGTAGAACGTCGTACAAAGAATTGAATATGTACGTACATCGAAAGATTTATTTTCATTAAAATCATACGTATTTAAATTGCAAATTATCGAAGGACTTCTAAATACAGATGTTAGAGTAAGAAAATATCAGATAATAAAACATCATTTAAGGTAGAAGTAATTTTTTTCTAAAAATTTGATATTACTGAGAAAATATCTTTTAAAAAAATGGTTTGTTCAAACTTGAAGCAAGAGCACTGAAATTGTCTATAGATCGTTAAGTACGAAGAGAATTATTTTCATATCAAAATCATCCGAAGGAATCTGATAAATAATTATTAATACCTATTAAGTAAATATTTATTACCAATTTACTACTAACTACATATTTATCACATCATTCGGTATTTCTTCGTTATCCATATAAACTTAAGCGTCGAATATCGTTAATCGCGTGAGATAACAGAAATTATATAAATTTATATTTTTAGTAGCTTGCATCATTTCTTTTCCCGATTCATAATTCATTTATAAATTATGTATATATATATATATATATATAAATTTACAAATTATAATTACAATTATATTCGTCAATTATATATATAATTGTAATATTATTGTATAATTGTAATTATAATTTGTAGAAATTTATAAAGCACTTGATCGAAGATTTCTTTCTTGCGATATGTCATTGTAATATTATCGCACGTCTCGCAGCCTTACATACAATTTGATAAAGTTGTTATAAAAGTACGCAATTAACAAGGTAACCCTATTAGGAATATTCGCGAGCACCGCATTAACGCACAATTAACCCAATAATAAATGTTAGGTTTAAAATTGCACGTCGTATAAAATTGGCAAGCCTGTGTGGAAAATTCGTTTTTAACTACTTGTGTAATTCGATTCCACCGAGTCCATAAATTCCGTTGTCGGAAATAAGCGTGTACACCCACTTAATCTTCGTTCGATACGCTTCGAAACGAACAGTTCTACTATACGTAATCCACGCAGCCCGACGCGAGTGATCACGCGAAGTGTTACCGAGCGGAATAAACAAATTAACGACAACGAGGTCTAGAATTTCCTCGATCAACAAGAATCTTCGATGTAAAGTGTTTTTGATTCTGCGTGTTTTTCACAGTTCCGTTGCTTTCGTTTAAGTTTGTGCGAGGATTTCGAAATGGCATGATTTGTTCCGAAGCCTTTGGGCGTCGAATTAATGCTAGCAGGATTGATTCTAGAAACTACAAGATTTAATAAATATAACGTTGGATCGAGAAAGATACGTGGAAAAGATTCGTAAGTTTTTAACAGATTAAAATGAAATATGGAGACACAAGGATAAAACGGGGAAAAGCCGAGAAACTCAATTTGTCTGACACAGGTACGGATAGATATAATTAGCTGTTTGTTCATTTTCTTCATTATCATTATAATGTAGCGAGAGAGCAAGACGTTACGCTTACGTACATACTCATTGTTTGTTAATTATTTGTTTTAACGACGAGTTGTCTTTGATCAAGAATTAGGGAGTGACGCGTTACATTTTTCAGTAACTTACGACTTACAAAAAAGAAGTTTTAACGAGTGATGTTGAATGAAAGTTTCATACTATCGAAAGATTTAGATTAAACGATGTTCGCAAAGAACTTCCCTTGCTTCAAAGAGAAATAAAAGGAGGAGATTTAGGTTAGATCTTGATGAAGGTGATGGTAGTTTCGTTATAACACGCGTAATACCGAGCAGGACAGTACGTATTACGAAATGAGAAGACACTTTCACATTATCTGTCGACGTTGATAGACAAGCGAAGCATTTTACTTTTTCTACACGTAGAAAAAAAGAAAGGTTTGAATTAGCTTCGTGTTATATTTTTCGAATCAGATTTAAATGAGATTTAGTCGGTTTTTACAAGCCAGGTGATAGTTGATCTGCAATAAATTTCGGTTATTGAGAAAGATTAAAATTGGCAATGATATCAGAACACCTTGATCGAAGTGGTCATATTTTTCAATATTATTTTATCGCAGACAGAATATCTGTGCGTCGAAGTTTCATCGTTGCGAATGTTCATTGTGTAATGGAATGACCGATACAAATGGGCTTTTCGACATTTTTGCTTCTATTAAAGCAAAATTTTTGAATATAACATTGATATTGAAAAGATTTCATCGTAGAGGTTGGAATATCGCGGACTGCTGTCATCAAGAGTGAATAGAAATGGAATGAGTGATAGAAGCGAGTTGAGGTTTCACCTCGCGTCAGAAGAAATTAGATATGCAAATTAAAATTATTTATATGCAAGATATTTTGATTTTAGGAAGGTGTTTGAAAATTCGTTGAATATTCACGTACAATTAACTTTTCATTTATGGGTCACGGGATATAACATAATAACACGATGTAATAAAAACCAGTGGTACATAAATGTAATATTTTTATTTCGGATACCTGTGAATTACTCATTTTGATATCGTAGAATATCGACTAAAGATTAAAATTATGATTAAAAATGTATATTTAATATGAACGACAGTTGCTCCAAAATGTGTTAATAAATGCACGCGATCGTTATTAAAACTTATTCCACGGGTATTACAATATAATAATCCATCAAAATTTGTCAAATTAAAGAGATTAATTAAACGCACGTATCTCATTAATTTTTAAAAATTCAATATAGCAGACGAAACTTCGTTTAACTGGCAGGAAAATTTTATTCCACGTTTCCACCTTATTTTTACTAGTATTTATATTTTATACGTCTTTACGTACTATATGCATTTTTAAATTCTTCACAAATATATAAACATCGACGATATAATGATAACATTGGTAAGTCGATAAGTTGCAAATTATATCTAATTCTAATGCGAAGCTTCGCGTTTTCAACTTATTTTTACGAGCCATTTTACGTTCTGACATTTTCATTTTATTCATACGTCGGTTGACGCAGCTCTTCCATTTACAAGGCGATAGGGGAACATTTTCGGTGATGACTTCTCGCGTGCAGGGTTGACTTTGTTCTGCGAAGAAGGCGTTAGCTAAAGTCCGCTAGATGCAGAGAAACGATGACGAACCTAGTACAAAAGCGCTGGCTGGGAATCTCTAAATGGGTCGCAGCTTTTTGATTGAGCTTTCAGCCCCTCAACAGCTAGCGTACGGTTTACTCACCTTTCATGTCTTCTTTCACGCTTCTTCATTGTGATCCTTCCGAGTGAATATGATTCTTTAGTCGGTACCTTTACAATATCAACCAACCGAAACCTTTCTCTCTCCTTTATTCGTGCTCCCCCTGCCCCAAGTTGCTATCGCTACAGCAGATTTGCTGTTTATAAACAAAGTTCTAACTCTGATCATTTAGCTTTCGCGCTATATCACGCGGTGTTTCTTCATCTCTAAATTTGTCTCTCTACATCTTACGAAGATATTTTCGTCTAGGTTTTTATTTTTGAGTAAATTTTTGGCACGTACGCGAAATAATCGCTATGGATCGGTTTTTCATTACCTGAGATCTCTCACGCGATAATCTATCAAGTAATAATATTACTATTAACGTATTTATTCAAAGGGCGATAGACACATCCGAGTTAACTAATTTTTCGAAATAGTTCGTCAGACTGAAATAGTCGATTAATGAAATAACACGAGAAAGAAGATTTATCTTGACCTTTTCAAACCGCAGAAATTTCTAAGCGGTACATATCGCGGTAATCGGCAGATATTACGACGAGCATGGAAAAATGTTTCTCTGCTATCGTGGCTTGGTTCGTGGCATTAAGATTTAAAAATGTCACCGAAGCTTGCACAGTGAACAGCGCTCGATTTCGATAGCGCTAGATTAATTCCAGTGGAGATCGATCGATTCCAACCATTTTCGTCGTAAATGGTAAATACGTTCATTAGAACGTAGATTCTTTTCCCTGAAAGTGGAAACCGCAGAAAGAGTTTGAAACAGCAAAGGAAAGATAGATAGAGATAGAGAGAACTCCCTCATAGCTTCCAGTTGGACGCGTCTGCCTTCGTATTTGTCTTTCTCCAGTTCCTACGTTTAACTTTTCTGTGGAATTAAATTCCAATATAAGTTGCTGGCTCGCCGGTTCTTCTTCGAGAGGAACACCCCTGTCTTTTTCCATTTACATGTTTCTCTGCTTTTCTCATTTTTCATCGACTAGTGACGAAACGAAGTCTTCCTTGACCTCCATTCATAATGGAATTAATGCGACTACCTTTTGCCGCGGATACAGTTCTTAACGAAGGGTCAGGAGTCGAAGTACCAGGATTTTCGTTGCTGGCCTAATTCATCCGCGTGGTAATATTAATTAGTCTTCATTGAGGATCAATTAGTAAGTAATTGGGACGGATATGGGAACGCGATGCTCTTTAAATAACGCTTGAAAATTCATCGAGTGTTTCAGAAATCCTAGCCAATCGATTCCTCGATTTAACGTTGAACGATTTCGCTAGGAGGATACGGATAGTCTCCCTTCGGAATAATCGTAAAGTGCCTGCTTATTATTCAAAGTGAAATGTCGTAATATGTAGAGGATGAAGCGAGTCTTTATTTAAATCTCCCTTGTTTGGTCGTGTCGAGGAATGGACGAGGGTTAAACTTTGTTTTCTTTTTTTTTTTTTTCTCTACAGGGATTCGTAATGGAAATTTTAATAGAGATTTAAAACGGTTTCAGCTTGACGTTTCTTTCATTAAACATTTCCATTATTTCAACATTTATCAAATGCGCTAAAAGCCGCTGGTAAAGGTGGAGAACGAAACAAACACCGGCACTTTTAATACCGTAATATTTTTACTGCAGGGTGAATTTATGTGACACGATACAGAAGATATAGAGTCAATAAAGATATTAAAGCGCAGTTGTCTTTCGAGTAGGTAATACTCTGATTATTTTCATTAGGTGTATAAATTAGCCGAGCTATCTGTTATAAGCGAAATTTACCTACCATTTCGCATTTCGGGCGTGTTTCTCTTATTAATAAATAATTTTGTACACGGACAGTATGGTCGAATTAATAAGGAATATTTTTCATTGTATGCATGTACAACGGAATTCCATTTGTCAGAACGAATTTTGTTACGGTGCTTGTTTTACCGAGCATGTTGCTCAGTTTTATTATGCGAACTGGGACCACGCCGCGTAAACTAGTTACACGAACCCGTTTCGTTGTCTTGAAAATACGTGGGTGCTCGTTTTGCGGTGCTTTGTATACGATGTTTCCGACTATTTTCTTCAAACGTATTAAAGGTATGCAGATTCGAGACGTTGAACTTTCTCGATGATTATTAACCCTTGTCGCTCGGCGTATTTTCCATTTCCTTATTTGTTTCATTTTCGTACAGTGGGAAGGCGAAACTTCAAGGAAACATATATTTTGAAAAAATTCGGAGCTCGTGTAATTTCGTACTATATAATTGCCAGTAATCTCTTTGTGTTACCTTAGAGAGGACGTCCGAGTTGTTAGCTGAATTTACGATGTCCCCTCGGAAAGGACAACCGAGTGTAAAGGGTTAAATGATGCATTTGTGGTTCCTGCGGTTCTGAAACTCAGTTTCAGCTTTGCTCTGAGAAGCTGAACTGCGCGATGTTCGTAAAACGTTGGGACAAAGCGCAACGCATTATTGAGAACCACATCGAGATTCAAAGAACCGCGAATATGTCATCGACATGGAAATTGTTTAAATTCCATTGAATAATGTATATGTGAGAGTAAAAATGTGAAAGTAAGCTTACACAGTGATTAATAAATTGAGGATGTTTATGGAAATTTCTATCTTTGCGAAGATAATTCAAAACCTATTATGTATATGATTTTACCATTTAATTAAAGAACTCGCTTGTCTCTTTGAAGATTTTACTAAAGATTTACTTGAACACCTTAAAGTCAGTTTAGCGATTGGATAATACAACGCAAAGATTCTTTTGCACAAAATTGATCGACTAACTGATATTAGCGAATGAACAAGTTACGAGTCGCAGCTTATAGAAATTTTCTTTTGAAATTTTATAATTTTACATCGAACACGATGATCAAATGACGGTAATTTCTGAAATTTTATTCAGCCAGTATCATTGTTATTCGCTTTGTATCCCGTGAAGTATAAAATTTCACTGATAACAATAATTCAATGATCCAAGAAGAGCGAGAAAATCCTTTATAAGAACAGGAGAGTTATGCAGAAGTCCTTATCCAGACGAATAAACTAGGATAGAATCAGTGAATTTCTGTTATACGAAATACTTTGTGATCCTTTACAACGTTCGAAGTTCATATTATTCGTTTGAACATAAGGTATCTTCAAATCGTTTAATTCTTCGCCGAATTCTGCTTCACAGAAACATCGTTTTGTCGAATAAAGTTTTTGAACGAGAAACTAGAATGCCTTTGTTCCGATGCGGCTTTTTATTCTTTTCTTTTCTTTTTTTTTGGCTTTTGCCGAATAGCAAAGGAAAATGGTTGTAGGTTGTGTGAACGTTAATTCGAATGAATATTCACGAAGTGAAAACCAACGTGAGGGAAACCGAGGCATTGTGGGATCGCTCGAATCCCACGTCGACCGTTATCGGTTAATGAAACTCCTTTTCCGTTGTTTTTTCGGTATGGAGATCATCAGCGGATTTTATTGTATGCATATGAATTCAAGCCTGTGCGACGCGTATTTGTAAATAAACGAGTGACGCGAGATAATAAAATCCGCTTCGTCAACTCTAACGACCTTGGCATGTATTCTCTTCTGGTTTGACAAATTTATAAAGCGATCTTTTACACTTGCTGTGCGAATCCAACGTAGACCGAAATCTAATTTAATTAACCTAACCTGAATGAAATTTAATTTTAATCAGGATCAAAGCTAAAAATTATACCTAATCTGACCGAGAAAACTAAACCGAATCAAATTCCGATCTAATCTGACCTAATTTTTATTTCTAACTAATCTGACGTAAATCTTCGAGAAGTATTGAAATTGATCATATGTACATATGTGTATGAAATTATTCAGCAGATAGACAGTGATTTTGATAACATATCTCGAGATCATTAGAATAATTGCCTTTTATGATATCAACATACGTGTATGTATATTGTGTATTTACAATGTACACGAGTAACGCTTTACGAGCCGTTTCTATGTCGTCAGTTTCATCATTTTTCTCGTTCTTTCACTATTTTGCCCTTTCTCAACCTCATCTTCGAACGGTGTAATTTGATTTTCGTCGTTTCATAGCGATCGATTCATGGTCACGAGCGCTTCCCTACGCATTCAACGATGTCGTTCAAACTACTGACCCTTCGTTTCTGAACCTTGGCTGGAAACAAAAGAAGAAGTTGTACGTTAAAACATTTCTTTCCTTCTCTTTTTTCTTTTTTTTTTTTTTTTTTTTTTTAAGGGAATTTTGATCGAAACGTAAGAACACCGTGTGTTTATAATTCCATGGATGTTGTGTATTTCTTCGTAGTTATTTCTGTAATTTCTATTGTTGTCGACGAACTGTTTCCGATTTATTTATTTATTTCTTTGCGGTACTTCGAAAGGTAAACGACGCTCTAACGACAAATTACGTTACTTTCTCGTACGACAATTAACATATCTTTTCGAGTCAGAAACGAGGGGAACTTTTCACCATGTTTTTCTGGCATTCAAGCAGCATTTTTAATTTCTTACGCGTGCCTTTGCATTTGTCTCTTACTTTTGTATGATCCCTACTGTATCTTGTCCAGGACAGAAAAAGGTCTGTTCCATTTGACACTGTTTTCTTTTGTTTAAAAGAAACTTGGAGGAATGGGGCACACAATCTCAGTTCGTAAATCATACAACAAAATTACGCGAAACAAATCCTTTGTAGCGCGCACGTATCCGTTTATTTTTTTTTTAGTTTAAATAGTTTAACAGATCTTGCCGAACATTTGCATTTAAATAAATAACTCGGTTCACTGGTGTAGAATGTTCGTTTAATTTCTCCGAATGTTTTCTATTTTCCTACTTTGCTTCTCCATGTTGGCATGGACCCTGCACACTCGGATTTTTCACAATTGCTACGTAGCAGACGAATGTAATATACCATTTCCCTGCATTTTTCAGCATCGTCGTCCAACTTTGTCCGTGATACGAGAAATAGAATTTCTAATGTTTGTTAAGAGTCTGCTCTCGTCGTACGTATTTCCGTGAAGATATCAGAAGCACATTCATAAAATTGATGTTAAATTTTAGAAACGGCTCAATTGTTTGCTTCATAGTATGATTTTAAGCAGTTTGTAGTAATCTCACAATTGGTGTTACATTTCGTTTAGCCGCCAGAGTAGCGTGCAGTCCACATTGTAAATAACCCTACAATCATTCGACCTGGCTGTCAACTTATCGTTTCCATGTCTGATATTAACGCGTTGAATGGGAAAGATCTGTTATTTCTGTCTGTCAATCTTTTTAGACAGAACGAACAAATTGTTAAATTATGGGATTGTCAAATAATGAAACCGATTTATTCAGGAATCTCTTTTATTTATAATCATATGATCTGTGACGCTAGTATATTTTTTTTATGCGTTTCTTTACTAAATGCAATTTTGTTACTGATTTTTTTTACTAACACGAATTATTTACAGGTATTGCATTTATTATTTTTTCCATTTCTTGCCTAAGAAGGAAATTTTGGTTGAGAAACGATTCAGCCAACAGGTTGAAAATTTATCATCTGCTTGACCAATTCTACGTACTTAATTTTTGACGACACAATTTTTTTTATCATCTTCAACAATCATTTGATCACATTGACTCCTATGTATATAGTCAACAAAAATAACCCCGAAAATTCGAGTACTCTTATATACCGAATAAATCTTCGTACTTCTAATTCGATCAAAATCATGTGTGTTATTAATTCCTTATAAATACAGACAAACTGCGCCGACGAAAAGGTTCCGTGTCAAAGCAACACTCGTCAGTAAAAATACTGTAGCTATCACAGTTGACATTTAGCATCAAATGGTTAACGTTTCGTTACTTTTAAGTCGGTCTGTTCGCAAGCTCGGTCGTTCGTATCCGCACTCAAGTTCTTTGCCATTCCAAGCTTTTAAAATATCTAGAAAAATTCGAAAGATTTTCATCAACACGTTTCTCCTGCATTACACGATCATTTATCACGTCAAACGTTTGAAATCTCTTTTTAATAAAAATACAATTTGGAGGAAGAAATTCGGTGGTGAAATTTCCATTAAGTTGTCAACAAGCCGGTGTTGCCTGCAGAAATTAATTTATTATTGCGTCATTACACAGATACCGCATACTGTTCGTCATATTGTACATAGTAAATATTATATTAAATTCATAATCGCGTGTAATGAGGCCCAAAAGCTATTTAATTTTCTATTATAATTTCACATTACCCGTGGTTCTCTTTATTTTCTTGAGAATTCCCGTAATATCGTCACACGAGAATAGTCGATCAGTTGCATATTGATCGTTCGTCGAACGAATTCAATCGTTAAACGATCTCTCGTTTAGGCTTCGCGGCTGGAACAGAAAAACGATCGATTGAAATAACAAACGGCCAACCGAAAAACGGACGCCTTCGCGCTATAATCGGATCGGATTTGCAGTGAGCCACGTTTCGCGCGGTTTTCCATCGATATCGTTTCTCAGTCTCAATTAAATTTTCATCGTATTTTCCACGTTGCTGCAGATCCGCATGGTTCGCATCCATATGCTCGAAATAGATTGCCGACAATGCTTGTTTTATTTTTCCGCGCGTTTTCACCTCGTGAATCACCACGAGATCGCATTCGATCGTCTTTTCTCTTATTCCCCCTTTTTTTTTCGTATTGTTTTCGAGACTAAAACCATTGGTACGTTGTCACGCTGCAATCGATTATCTGCTCTCTGCGGGACGAAACAAGTTAAAGGATAATTCGAGGATGGTCAGTGAGACTAATCAGCGAGACACGTTGGAAGCTTCTATTCGTTGCTTTGTAATTTCTATCGAGTCCTTGAACATAAGAAACAAAACGTGCTTCGATGCGAATACTTATCGCATATTTTTCCTCTGCTCTTTGTACGTCCACATTATCATTTAACGATATAACAGAGGTCGCATCAATTTTTAACTACGTATTACGATAAAACTTTTGCGATCTTCTGTTTACGATAAAAGGTAGCATATTCTGTTCGAGATACGTCGGTGAAGAGGTTTATTCTTAAGACTGTTCGAGGTTTCATAATGTAAAATTTTTATCTAAATATGTTTTACATACGGAAATCTTCAGCGATATTAGATAGGCGTATAATCATATCATTCGTTCGTGTATTACGTTTATGTCATCCTGTTTAGAGTATCGCGAGATTCCGTGCATTAGATTCTTTCGCGTTACAATTTTGAACATCGGTCAATTTTCGAAAGAATAAATGTTATCGAACGAGTATATCGAACAGAAACCGGAATATCGATAGGAATTGTAATACGTTTCGTATACATTGTAGCATGTATCCTTGTTGCTAGGCTCGGAATGTTTAAACAGATTCATGTTTTCAGAAACCCAACTACAGAAATGAAACATTCAACAAGGACTAAACAGATCTGTTTCAATCTCTGAATATCATAATATTCACCATCTAATTATGGATATCTCTGCGCATTACGAACATTCTGCACATCCCTATATATTTAAATTTCCCACAAACACACAAGCATCTATAATTCACTTAACGTTTCACGAAATTCCTCACTAGTTTTCATTCGGTAGATCTAACACTGGCCTAGTTTCAAACGCTTAAACTCGGGCTATAATAATTACACAAACTTCCATATCCGCTCGAATCTTCTACAGGAACGAGTTACCTTATACTCGAAATTCTCCAACCCCTACTAACGACTTCGATCTCTTTGTTACAAAAACTTTGATTCCTACAGACACCCCACTCATTTTCAGATTACCCTTGCGCCATTAGTCCGGCAGCAAATTTCGAGTTATCGTTGCCCGCTTCAACCCTTTCGGGTGTCCTCGATCATCCCTTCGTCCTCGATGTTCGTCGGCCGATGTATTCGAAAACGTGGCGCAACGGACGCGGACAAATAGCACGGTCGTCGACTATCCAAACGACGATTTAAACGATCAGATCGAGGATATCCGTACGCTAATGGAAAAGAGGTCGTGTGCCCCGCGCCTCGAGGACAGCTAGTGCTTTCAGAGTGATTTTATATCACAGCATCTCGGTGTTTCTCGTGTGCATTGTAGGTTGCTCGGATTCTCGCCGGAACTGGGACAACGGGTGCATTTCGCTGAGGGCACGAACTTACGGTGCAGGGAAGATAAGAAATCGCCGACCGATGATGATTCGGAGGAAAGGTTGGCAAACCGGGGAGGACCGGCGATTCTATCGCGACGATTTTCCTCTGACGAAACTCGCGCGGATGTGAATGGGGGTGTGAATGGTAAATGCTATGAAATAGAGACCTGCGCGGGTCTCTGCGTTTAGGATATTCGGAGAGAAGATGGAACTTCGGTGGAAAGTTTACAATTATTTGAAATAGTTACGTGCTGTGGGACGAAACCTTATTAACGTTTAAAATGTAAATGTTTAGAATGCTATGAAGCGACTATTTACCGATATCTACATAGGGGGTTGGGAAAGTTGGGAAAAAGGATCCTCTGGTGGGAATTTTGGTCGCTATACGTGAAATTTTTATATCGTATTTGGACACACACAATTACATAAATATTATACTATATAAATTTCTCTGTGCGATAGGTACGTACATGTGGCTGTATAGGGTGTTTAGAGAGAAAAAGCGACATTTTAAGGAAAGCGTTAAAATTCTGTGAAACAGTTATACACGCGTAGTTACAGAGGGTGTTCAGATAAACGGACGAAGTATGAATTTAGTATGAATTTTTAGAATTGCGCGAAATAGCTAGATATGCATACGGATATGTATATAGGATGTTCAGAATAAAAATGAAATTTCAGTATGTACGTATCTTTACGGTTGTGCGAAGCAGCTACATATAGTTAGCTATATAGGATGTCCAATGAAAAAGAAGAAACTTTAGAGCGTAGATAATTTATGAAAGTACAATTTTACAATTTTACACGTGAAAGAGTTATTCGTTCCGTTCGCGATTAATCACGACTCTCGTCCAAAGCTGCAAACATAAAAATTCATTCACCTGGCGTTGAAAAAATTCAAATCCTTCCTTTACAAATATCCTGCCACGCACACACGCCCACATGCGCACACGCTTCCTTTCAGACCGTGACAATTCTATTTCGTCACGCAAATAGCAAATAGAGTCGATTAGATATTCGATTAGACGTAATTGCGAAAGAGACGAAGAGAATTGGTATACGCACGGCGGAAACGTTTCGGTGTTTTACGCTGCCACAATTTCCCAGTCGCTCGCGACGCAACGGTTCAAACATTCAGATAAATATCGTGACTGTTGTTTTATTAACGAGGGGAAATGAAAAATCGCAGTCGCAAGCAGGGGGTGAAGTTATCGATCGCCGTGCCATCGAAAGATTTTCGATCGTGATACGCGAAGCTAAGCGAATGCAGGCTAATTGCCAGGGACTAATGAAAATGTAACAGAGGTAAAAGCATTATGGACTAATTAAGTACATATACGGGGTGTCCCGTTTGATTTTATCACTTGCAATCTGTCTCGATTGTTTCTGATAATATGTATGTTGAAAAATGTTTCGGTAGCGAGCTAAATGGTTTCGAGGGGAACGTAATTTGTCACGATTAGTTTTTCTCGTAGGGGAACGCATAAAGGACGTACGAAAGTCATCGATGTATTTTTAAACGGGATCGTATATTTTTTAATACGTTATTCGATTCAGCTGGACATTCTCCACAAATAAAGTATTTATCCAATTCAACGTATGAAAGACAAAGACAACGTAAACGCGAGAATATCGATTCGTGTCTTCTACAAAATTGGTCAAATTAAAGTTAAAATATCAGCTAAGCTAATAGTGTCCCGGCATAAATAGATTAAAACTTTTCTTTCATATGATTCCATTTAAACAAATACGATGATCTTCGTACGTCATGTACGTGTTCCTCTACGGAAAAACTAATGACGTCAAATAATGTCGCCGTCGAAAACATTGAACTCTAAATGTTTTCTAATATTATGAAAAACAAGCGAGATATTGCAAGTGATAAAAGTTAGGCGGGACACCCTGTATACAATGAATTCTTCGGCGCGTGTCTATTATTTAATACGTCTGAAGGCTATGCATTTAACGAATGGCACAATGGTTGTAGTGTAGTTTTTGGCGCGTTTCGATAAAACGATTTAAAGTGGATAACAAAGGAGCGGATAGTATATCGAGACAAAGATCGTTATCTGAAACAGAGGCCGATGGAAAACGAATGCAATTTCAGGCTTGGGTAGTAGCGGGTATTTTAGTAGTAGCGAATGTGTTAATGGAATGACGACATACGTTCAAATTATTATCGAGGTTTATTAATTATTATTATAAGAAATATTTGTTTGTTGATATTTACTCGTTCTGAGCTGTTTACCGTGCGAGCTGAATAAATTGTTTGACTCGCACATAAACACACATTTTTATTGTTATCAGAATTAGATGAAAATCTTCTGGAAAGTAATGCAATTTCAGGGGACGATGAAACACGATTTCACAATTATCGGTATCGTTATTACTATCTAATATGAATATCTGGTTTATTCAGATTTCTTCGTTATTGTTACTTATTCGTTCTAAGTTATTTATACGAAGCGAATCGTTTGACTTGTGTATATTTAGTTTTAGTAGACTGCGATCGCGCGGGCCAAGGCGTTGGCCAATGACAGTACTGCTGTCACAGATTTATAGTTAGACAAGATTTTCGCATAGGATCGAACGAACCGGTGAAACGAAACAGTTAACACCGAGAGCGGAAGGATACATGTACGAGCCACAGGTAAGCTTTCCAGTGGAAGCCACTATGGCTGACGCCGAGAGCCATTGAGGATATCGTGGACGTACCGGTACTTGCCTAATACTGTCGACCACCAAGGTGAGAGTGCATTGACAAATTGACGTGTACTTAGCTAATGCCGCGTGTTACTAAAGAGAAGCGTGGACGAACCGACGCGACGCGACGCGACGTATGGCTATAATACTGGTTATTGAGCCATTGAAGTAAAGGGTGTGGGCCTCGTAACTCGCGATATATCTCGAACCGCAAAGGTATCGATGCCAGTTATCTGCTGATTAATTGTCTAATAACTTCGGGATGGGTTTTGAAAGGAATGATGCGAATTAATCTGAACGATGTTACGTATTTTGCTGGATTCGTGATCGGTTATTTTACTAAAATTTTCAAGTACAAAATCACAAAGTTTTGTAATTAAGAATTCTACAACTTTTTTTTTCTTTGAAGTTACTGAGAATTTTAAATTGAAACTGGAAGCTTCTTCAGGTTTCTTCTACGCAATTGTTTCTTTTAATCAAATGCCTCGCATCGTCGGAGAGGACATTTTAATTTCATATTAATTAATTTTTAGTAATCGTACGAAGACGTAGCGATAAATATTCAGCATTCGCGCGATAAGATGTTAAAATTACGACATTCTTTGGTATAATCTTAGTTACGAACAATTACGAAGGTTAAGAAGTGCACGATCTGACGAGCATTTCTTGCTGGAATTTATGCGCGAATGACGTACGGACGTTCTTCGGAAATGTACTAAATATACAAATGATTCGAGGGTGCATTCGTAGGGAACTTAAATTTCATTTTGCACAGTGTCAACGTAATATTCTGAATTAATTTCAGCAGAGAGAAGTTTCAAAATTTATCTCCTTATTTCATTCGCTAAACTAATTAATATTTGTTTATTATGAGATTTCCTGCATGGAAACATCGTATTTAGAGATACTTCGTATTTTATTTTCAAATGTGCGGTAGCTTACTAAAATTGTCAGTGATCAAATTGACTACAATTTATAACTTTCCATAGCAATTTTATGGATTTACGATAGCCGATACATTTTTCGAGTTTTGAGCTATTTCTGTTACGTACATGAAAGTAAAACTGTGTTTTTCCTTTGCATTGTATTTTTTCTACATTTTAACATATTTTTCATTTGAATCTCCTCGGTACAAACTTATACGTTAATCGTCAAAGTTTTAATGTCACTATTACACTCTTACGATAAATGACGACCGAGAACAAAATAAGATACGAGAGAACGTAATGATTCAATGCCGAAACAATTTCCAATGCAAAGGTTCTAATAATAGTCAGATGATTCTGACGGTGGTAACAAGGCCATTCTTTAAGGAAAGCTTTATAATGCAACTTCTTTCTCTTTCTAAATATGGCGAATGCATCGATGAGCCTAATGCGTTAGCTCGAGTTTCCTCACTTCTAGACTTCTATTGTGTTACATAAGTTTAACGTGCCTTTTAAAACTGCATAAAAAATTTAACGAATATGTGCTTGCGATATTACACGCGTTTACCAATGCTTTCTCTTAAAAGAATCTATATTTTGTTACGTACGTTCGCATCTACCTGTTAAGTACTGGAACACTTACGAAAATACGCTGAAAATGGTTAAGAAATTATTAAAACCTTTCAAGTATTTTAACTTCTAGAAACTTAAACTTCTCAACTAGAAACTTAAACTACAAAGAAACTTAAACTTCATATACGTTCGATATCATAACAGAGCTTATACATGATGGAATGAAATGAATTTTGAAACGACATTTCTTTTTCTCTATGTAACGCGTTAAGTATCGTCGATCATAGTTTCAACGTCGAGCAAGATTGTTTTCGTTGAATTTCGTTAACTTTCTGACTCGATTTTTCTACTTTTGAGTCCAAAAAAACACAGTTAGCAATTGTCCGAGTTTGAAACTTCGTTTACAGAATTGTTGAGGATAATTGAAAACTATATTCGTCTGAGAATTCTCTCCTCTTTTTTTGTTCGACGTTTCCAGAGAATGGAAGATTAGAATCGCTCTTCAATTTGCTCTCATCCGGATTTACACGGGATGCTACGGGAATCAAATAGAAACAAAGGATTCTTGTCTGACCGGAGTCAGTTCTGTGTCTGTCGATCCAATCAAATATTCGACAAAGAGGCGAAAATTACCGTAAATTCCCTCGATCGATATACTTAACGTTGTAATTTCGATGCAACGGCTACTGAACATTTTCAATCGAATCGTAATACTTTAATTTATCATTGACTCGTTTCTGTTTGAATAGAAATTATTGCTTACCAATTCTACGCGCAAATATGTTATAGTAATAATAATAATGTATATTAACTTTGATTTATTTTATCGAACTAATGCAACATCATATTCGAACGCTTAGAATTAAACATCTCTTTAAATCTCATAAATATTACACGATATAATTTAACACGATTTATTGTCTGCTTCGTCTCTCATTTGTCGTGTAATGGTCGTGGCAACGAACGTTAGAAAATTGAGAAGAAAAAAGTAAATGCGTGGAACGTGATCTTTAGTAGTAGTAGAAATTATTTTTATTGAATATTTTACGAAATGTGTTACGACTACTATTACCATGAAATATGTTATAAAACACAATGGAGAAATATTATCTACAATTAAAAATTCATCTTTTATATTATGTGTATACATATGTATAAAGTTGAGGCACACAGCGGTGTAAGTTTGTTCAGTGATATTTATCATAAAAATTCATTATATTTTTTAAATTGTGGAAACATTAGCCGATAGAAAATAAAATTATAACTTAATACTTCGAAGAGTCGCAATACGCGACTAAATTCAAATTGTCACGGTCTTGGCATGCACATTATTTTCATCTTGTTACATAAAAATAATATTCTATTTTCGTGATCTTCGGTATTTCGAAAATTATTTATTATTCCTTATTACGTATCTGCATATCGTTATTATTCTCTGTTCACCAATATCCCAGACATTTTCCAATGGAAGGGATTTCATTAAAGTTTTCTATACCTACGTGTTCGATATGTATCTCTTGATAAAATTGAAATGCAACCAGCTGCTTCAGTATGTCAAATACAATTCAGAGATATCTTTTACGTTTGACAATTCATCTAGTACATGCACATGGAAGTAATATTCTACTTTAATGATCTTCGGTGTTTTATAGATATCATTTATTACGTATTATTGTACACTTACATATCATTACTACTACTGTTATCATCTACTGTTCAGTGATAACCGAAGAAATTTTTAATTGGCAAGTTTATTCGAAACTTCTGTCGCTTTGAATTAGACGCTTGTTACCATTTATCGAACTTAATTGCAACTGTGAGAATGATCAATAGCGTATGGTTAAGGGCAGCCGTTCTATATCACAGGATAACTTGAATTTATCGTTTCAATTATTCAGGGCGATGGTAGGTTTGCGATGAAAATACCTAAACGATTGTCAGTTTCTCATTAAATTATATCAAGAGATTTGCCGGAGAATGGAGCAAGCATATTCGCATTTCAGCGTTCGAATGCGCTTTTACTGTACAGTTACCGAATACAATGACAAATCGGGATTAACTAATAGGATTGACATAATACAGGTCGTCACATTTAAATAGTGAATCCCGTGAATTATAGCGAACGAGGACATGCTCATTCGTAAACGTTAATCGAGTGAGACGTAATTATGATAATTGTAGTACATTCTTTGTGTTAGCTGTATCTGTAGCGTCAGGCAATTCGGCGTTCCTGTTTATTACTACAGACAGAAATTGATGTAGAATTCGAGACAACGATCAAACGCTGAGAAATTAGACTGTCAGATCGTCAAATGGAAAATGCAACTATCTGCATCAAATTCATAGTATTAGAGTATTTTCTCTATTACTGTATTTTCTATGTTTAGAATTTTGATTTTATAATTTGGCGATAATAGAAAATAATTCCACTTATTGCCGGACATCGAAAATTCCAACTACTTAGTTATCCAAGGGACGTCAGAAATTAAAGAATTCATCTTCGAACGGCTTAAATCGCCTTCGACTAACCAGAACCCGTGCGAAACTGAGAACGCCAATTTCAAACACAGAAATAGCTTGAAAATAAAATTCGCTACCAGCATAAAACTTGGCAAAATTACCGGCCTGACGATACCACAACCTTCGAACGATACGGGTCCAGGACGTTAACCTGCATAGTACGAATTATTAAAGTATCATACGATACCGATTATATGGAATCATTCATAAACATGGCGAACCGTTTCGAGTTAATAGAATATCGACGTTCGTGATACACGCGCCGTGAAAGCTATCGCAATCAATTGCGAGACAAACTGTATAACCCGGAATCTTAAAATTTGCCTCTGACCACTACGAAACCGTAGGACTCTTCTCGTACCTGATCAATAAAAACCCCTAAGCTCTCTTAATTCTCATAACTTGAGATTAACAATCAAGAAAGCTTTGCCGTAGAGTCTACATCGTTCCAAGGATTGGTATCTAGGATGTGGTGTAACAGACAGTTCAAAGGACGATTCGAATTTCCACACAGAGAAAATTTTACTCGCAGCTTGTGTCTATGCGTTATGCGCGTTTCGTGTTTCACGATAGTGCGCAGCAATTAATTAAATTCCACGACTTAAACGACTCGGGAAGCTTACAAAGTTGCTTCGTAAATTTGAGTTTGCGCTTTGCCATTGAGGGTAATTGAATCGTTCTTGCGGTTACCGATTTTGTCCGAGACTCGCTATGCGCTTTACCGAGTTTGCAAATATCACCACGTACCGTATTCGTAATCGTTATCGCGCGTTTCATCGCAGTTTCTAATTATTTTAGCGTGGAAATATTTTCAAATTTTTCTTCGTAATTCGATTGATCGCGCGCCGTATTTTATTTCAATGGAAAATTTATATTTTGATATTGACATACACGATGCAAGCCGATTGTTCGATACACGCGTTCCAAGGAACGTTTCGAAAAATATTTCGAACCAAGTTCCGGAACTTCTTTTCCTGGCTTGTTATGCGGGCAGTGTATTTACGGGAGTGGCGGATCGTGAACGCGCCTAGTCCGCCTCTTCGTGCGTAATATACGATGGTGCGTGAGGATTAAACGGGGTGGCATGTAAAATAGGTAAAACTAGTGTGTGGGAATAAAGAATCGTGCAGGTGTAACGTTCGGCGTATTACGTATGCGCATAACTTACGCCTAGCCAGCCTCGACATTTTTGCAAATTTAAATCCCTGACTTCTTGGGAAAGCTTGCGTGCCACGTGATTTGTGGATTGCTCAAAGTATGACGCGGCTATTGTTGACTCATTCCGTTGGCGATATTAAAAAGTAGGAGAAAAAGGAGAAGGAAAATATAATTGAGAGTTCCGAGGAACGTTTTCAAATTACCGATCACGACAGGCTGGCGACTAAAGTACACGTTGCACCCTTTTTTATTTGTGGAAATGTAACGTTCCAAGTTATCGAAGCACTGTCCGTATGTAATACAGTCTTTGAATGTTTAATAAATGTCGTGCCAGACGAAACACAGAATTATATGTATGGTACAGAAAGTAGGACCAGGCTTAAGAAATTAAGTGTTTATATTTTATAAGTATCATTGTTGCGACGACCATGGAAATGGCTATTTTTATTATTTTCCGCAATAAAGAAGAAGGAAGGCTATTATATAGATGAATTTACGAATAGGAAGATACTTGTATATTTTTTTTTTTTGAAACTGAACGCTTTAATCCAAAATGTTTTATTGCGACTGTGCTGGAGTGGATGGTCGATTGCGTTATACAATTTGCGTTATACAAGTGCAATGAATTAATCAAACTATTCATTCTTCCTCTTGTAAACATGTTTCTTAAATATATGTTTCTTAGAAGTATTAATGATTGATCAAGCACGCGGTGAGGCTCGAGTTGGTCGTCAGTATGTTACAGCGAAGAAAATATTCCGAATGAAAGATTACGTTAAGCGAAGAATTTATTGCTGCGAATAAAACTATCTCCTCTGCAAAAGGTTGAAGTCATCTTGTATTTTTAAGACGGTTTTGTATATTTTACTTTTCGCATTTTTCATCCACGTGAGAAAAATCAGTTAAAAGATCTGAAATATCATATAACGGTGTTGTCGAAATAAAAACATAGTCTGTAACTTTGGAATTGTCGCTATTTTTATTCCGAAGATTTATCAAACTCCGACGACGGCTTTTAACCGATAACGTACGTTTAAAATCGAGAAATTGGAAATTCTTAAATGTTTTCTTTAACTCTTTTAATTGTACATTCATTTTTTTAATGTAATTTGTATGTTTTTCGTGCCTTCCCTCTGTATCGCGTGACAATCACGAGACTAAAACGACAGTGACGAAGCTAGGATTAAAATAGATTCGTATGGGAACTAAATTTGTGGCTTTTTTCGGTAACGATGATACTTTTTGGAAAAAAAAGAGAGAGAAAAAATGGAATAGGGTCGAACATCGCGAGGTATAATATATCGAGCGTTAAATTAGTTTTTGCTTCACAAATCGTCGAAAGCCATTTTTCGAAGAAGGAAGTTTGCCGAGTAACGCACAAATATACATGTTTTATTGGCTATAACGGATATCTACGAGCAGAAAAACAAATTCAAACGAGAAATTTTTCTTTATACTTGACTTTATAATCTTGATTTACATTTTTTCCGATTATCGTCGTTATTATTTCAGCGTTGCTACGATTGACCGATCAAACATTAAAATATCGGAGAACAGAGAGTACTAACGCATCGATGATTGTATTTCGTAGCTCGCAGAAAATTATCAAATTAATCGAGCAATATTACATTTTTTAAAATTATTATACAATAATAAATTATTGGCTGTTTTATAAGCATATTTCTTTGTTGTCGAAATGTTATCGAATATTCCAATGTTCGGTAACTTTGTTATAATGTACGAAAAATATCAACGAACGTATTTATTACTGTATATAAATAAATAGATGTAAATTTATTTACATATAAATGCTAAACATAAATTTATTTCGATATAAATTTTGAATTTAGTTAAAGAAAATAATATATTTAAAAGAATAAGAATGGTAAAAGGTCATCGGAGTTATCACGAACAGAATTCAAGAATCCTTTTCAACGTTGCAAGTACGAATAGAACCCCAAAAAATTTCCCTCCGAGCAATCGTAACGTACAATAGATCAGATATTAAAAGCAGATAGTAGGAAATTAAGAGGCTGATATCGAGTTCAGACTGTCGTAATCGTCGACGATCACGTAAGATACAGACCGAAGAAGGGTAGGAAAATTAATTTTTAATTAGAATCGACGATCGCATTATCCACTACATTTAGAATCAAAAGATTCTGTGCCGTGTAAGATCGATTCTTACCGATAGCGACGTAAAGCCTCACGCGCGCTCTTTCATAATTTTTTCATGAAAATGTCATCCGCGAATTAAACTACGAATTTGAAACTCGTTGTTTCGATCGATTGTCTATAAATAGCACTCGAAGAAACTAATTCCTCGCGGAGAGAAACACCCTGCTGTAGGGTAATACCGTGAAATAGGAATTTTCTCAGCTTTTGTTTCCACTTAAAAATTTTTATCGATAGAAAAATAATACGCGTTGCTCATTTGGAAGCGAGGTCGGCTCGTTTGTTCGAGTCAATAAAAAATCATTTCTCTGCGATAGTCGGTCGTATCGATTATTCCGCATAGACGTGTGGCTACAATGTTCCGCTTTGAATAATGCAAGCGAATAAAAGGTGAGACTAATACCTGGCATAAATGCTGCAGCAAATAGTAATCGACATTGGTTATTATTTGACCGCGCTTCGCTTCGACCGACGATGAAAAGTGCCTCATACTTATTTTTCTTGATCGGTGGTGAAATAAAAATTCCACTCGACAAAATTAATATTTTCCATACTAAAGGATAATTTGAAAATGTTTTCACTCGAAGGGGACTCAATTTCCTGGCAGATAATGACAATAGTGTGACGAACGTGAAATTACAATGGTAGCTATGGTATTTTTGAAATCGTCGATGTAAATCGTTTTGTTTTCCTCACGAACGACAGAAAGAAAGGATGAATTCGTCACAACAATTTTCAATCGTTTCAGCATGACTCAGCTTTGCCACTCTCAACTCGTTTATCGTGTATTATCGACGTTAAGTGGGGCGTAACGTGGAAAACTCCATTCAATAAATGTTTCGCTTCTTATTCCGATTATTCCTTCTGTCCTAATGCTTATTCGTGACGCTTGTAAGAAACACTGTTTAATCGGTGATGGAGTTGTATAAATTTCTTGACACAACGACCCTTTTGTCCGTGTTTACTTTTTTCCAATGTTCCAAAAGAACGCTCTATCTTTATCTTTTGTCCGATCCATACATTTCACTTCTACTTCGGCACAATATCCGTCATATTACACGGTCGCTGTAAACGTATAATTTTATCGTAGAAGAACTGTGCTTTTAACCCATCACGGACCAACGTTGCGTTAACACAACGTTTCATTTGCGATGTTTTTCAGGCAGATTATATTATCGAATAGTATTTTCCAACAGCTATGGCTATGAAAGAGAATACGAAGGAGTCGATGTATTAGATTGTCTGAAATGTTTCTTTCGTTTTATGAGAAAATAATAGACGCGCAATGTTTTTGGTGTATATTATTTTGTCGAATTACGTACGATCCATTTTGTTCTGTTGAGATAAACATCGCGACATTTCACAGACTTGGTTTCACGTTTGTACGAAGGTGCACTGTTGTGAAAACACGTTTGCGAAAGAAAGACACTTTTCGGGCAACCTAATAATTGTAACATTACGATGAAGCATTGGTTGGTCCTTAATGAGTTAATTAAATCAGGAATTTGTTGAATCTCGATAAAGATTGTTGTTAGAAAACCGTTTAAAATGTTACTCGACGTTGAGTTAGGATACGAGTCAGATTCCACAAATCGACACAGATCACAGATCCAACGTGTTAGAAATTTTTAGCTTTTACCATTATTATATTTTTATTCAGTTGCAGCGTATCTTTTCGATTAAAAAAGAATTTATGCAATTTCATTGTGAATTCGATAGTGTTCCTTCGTAAGTTGCTTAATAGCGTTGGTTAATAATTTGCGATGCGCAAATGCGCTACCCACAGTTGGTTTCGGCCCTAAATTTTTATCTGTCAAAGGTTACGGTTGATAAATCGACCACGTGTCTCGAAAAGTCTTATTTTTGTATCGGTTTTCCCTTTTCTGCTGATCATTTCTACGGTGAATAACGCTATAATCTTGTGTGTGATCGATCGAAGAATGATACGTTCGTAGGATCAAGAAATTTTGATCGATGAATCGTAAATCGAAGAAACAGCTTTCAAGATATCGAATGGCAGAATTTTGAATCGGAGAAATTAAGAAACCTTCTCGAGTCTGAGGACTTTATATTTATGGAATCAGGATGTTCCATTTGATCGAAGAATTCTACGCTATAAGAAATTGAAGATGGTTGTTTAATACATTTATAATCGGAATTCAAAGAAGAAGCACGTTGTCCACCAAGTCGTACGACATAGTAGGATGTCATAGGACATAAGATACAAAATATATCGATATAAGTGTATGGTACTTGTTGTAAAGTAAGCTTTGGAGATTACGTTTGCTTTAAAAATAAAAAATAAAACGAACTGTTATGTATCTAAATAGTTAAGAATTTATCACGAAGAAATAATAAAATTGTAATTGCGTAAGAAATAATTCTAATGTTACATACCTTTATCGAATGTTAAAGCGTGTCTCGGAATATGCTAATTAAAAAATTTTGTACACGTATTTCATCGCTGACGAACAATGAATATTACGGGAGGAAAGACACGATAAGTACATTTTTGTTGATTTTTAAAATTATAACGTTGCTTTACAATTAAAAGGGAGCATTTTAATATAACAGCATTGAAAATGGAAAGAGCCTGTTAAGCTCGAATACACAAACATTCTAAGAACAGCTGGTAAGTTGGCGAAACGCTAGCGAACTCTCGTAAGCAGTGAAGAGCCGACTTTCTCATCAGATACATGTTAAATTTCAGTAAAAATAAACTTCATGACATTAACGTACCGTGCGTTTTTATTTTTTCTCTTCGACTCCCTAATTTTTAATGTCGAATGTTGTCGATCGTTAAACCTGTTAAACCTGCGATCCGACTCAAGAACACAAAGCCACGTGGTTCGTATAGTCCGATAAAAGCAAAATTAAGACAAAGAACTTTGACTCTTCCATTAAATTAATCAACCCTTCCGTGATACAAATCCCGTCAGATTATCGCGGAAGCTCGCGGAAGATGATTAAAAACCTGTTGTGACCGAGTACTTGGTTCCGGGAGCGGAACGAGCGGATCAAAAATTCAGCGTCCACAAGCATGTTGTATCGCGACGAAAAAGAAGAAAAAGAGAGAGAAACGGGAGGAAAGAGCCTAAAAAGACGCGGACAACGAGCACAGCGTGGAAATATCTGTAAAAGCAGAGAAGAGAGAAGAGAGGAGGCTTCACACGTGTCTGCCCTTCCTACGTCACACATTTCCCCGATAGTCAGCCACGTAGCGCAATCTCCAATTCGTCGTTCGTGCCATCGGTGTTTCTCATTCGCGTGTTCGTGTACACGAGCACAGACGGAATCTATCGGAGGGCGCATGTCTGACCGACGATGGCTAGGAGGGTGCGAGCAAGAGGGTAATACAAGGGTTGGACGGAGACGAGAGCCCAGTGTTAACCCCCACTTTACCTCTCGTAGCATCCGCCACTGCCGAGCCCTGGTCACTAGTCTGATCAGTCTATCCTGTTTCGCGACACGTTGCGCGTAACTCGGTCCTTTCGTTCCTTTTTCTCGCCGCGAACGCATTTTCACTTTTTCTCGCCCCTTTATCGAAAACCGATCGCGTTAACGAACGAACGAATTCAAACTGATCGTGGATCGATTTGATCTTTTTTTCCAGAGAGAACACGTTGCAGTCGCGAGTATGTAGCGTGACCGCGTGCACGTTTCTTCTCTCGGCCCGCGCTGATTCAACATCGTGTTCCACCCGATTCAAAGAATTGTTACATCGGCGATGTTCGCATAGTTATAGAGAGAGAGGGAGAGAGAAAAAGTTTGGAAAAGACAGGACTGTCGAGATACACGGAGCCAGTTTTGGGTTTCGAGCTTGTTTTTGCCAGGAGATACTTGGATAAAGGTAGATCACGAGGTCTATCGTTTGACAAGTCGCAACAAGGTGATCTTCTCGATCGTTGAATCAAGATCTCGCAAGGTTTTATCTGCTCGATCGTTCGGATCTTTATAGTGTGTATTGTACTTTCTCAGCTGGAAAGTAAAGATAATAGAAACATTGTTTTTCGAGACGATATTCGTTTGATATTGAGGAGCGAGCGACGCGAGCATTAAGTGTAAGAGAATCGTAACGGTGGCTAGAGGTTGGCGAACCGGTAAATCGAGGAACCTGACGAAACCGAGATAATTTAGGGCAATATCTTAGCGTCCTTCGGATCGACATAGTCCATATACGCGGCCCAATACCGTTATATGGGATTTCAATCCACGATATCACCGCAACGTCGCCGATAAATTAAGTTACAGGGCTGGAAAGCCAGCCTACCGATCAATGCTGCTAGTCATTCGAGAGGAGAGAGTCTCGACAAGCGTGGGAGAGGGTCAACCGGAGAGAAAGTGAGGCAAAAGCTCGTTCGGCGAAGCTGTTTGACGACCTCACGTGTATCGGGGTTCGCCGAGGTCGTCGACGGTTCTTGCCGGACGGTGACGCGTGACCTTCAACTATGGTTCACGCGTCGATGACCAATGTGCTGCTCGTCGCCGGTCCATCAACCCGAGAATCACTCGTCCACTTCCTCTGTCAAACCTCTCTAGAGAAGATCGAAGATTCGACGTTTAACCGAAGTAATCGAGGATAAACGTAATAACCGAGTATAACGTTGGCGTAACGGAACAATTAAAAAGTAATTTCAGCGTGGACGTTGATGTTTCAAGCGTTTAATCGAAATAAATGTCGTGATGTTGAGACGCTAATTCGTATTTAATACGCGATGAAGTTTCAATGATGTTTTGGCAAATGGAGCGTTTGTGGATGATCGATGGTAACGAGACGTCCAACGTTCATTTACCAAGGGTCGAGCATCGCTAAAGATTGATTATCGGTGTAATATCGCTCTTCGATTCGGGGCTGTGTCTCTACGATTAACCGTTCGATGATTCAAGGCGTTACACGGAAGAGAAAAATATACACAGAGACAGGTATATTGGATTAGCGGAGAATAAACGTCCATCATTGAAAGATTTACAAGGTGTGTCGAGAATAGTAGTCGTCACGGTGTTAAACGTTCAACGACGATACTGTTATTGATACTTTGTTGGCGTCGAGAGGTATAAGTTAAGACGGTAGGATCTACTAGTGACTGGGATGAATGGAGTTGTGGAGGTAACTTGATTCTGACCACGTTGTCGTGGATATTACTTCAAAAGTATTTTTAATACGGTAAACGTATACAGACATTTTACCTGTCCCTCTAACGTTCGAAGAAAATTAAGAACCTTAAGAAATTGTTGAAAACTATGCAAATTTGGTTAATTACGTTCACAAAGTAAGGAGACGTTGTTGTTTGCACGTGTTTAAGCGACTCGAATGGGGATGAGATAGCAGCAAGATGAACGACTAAGAGGAACAACCTTGAATAAAGTTAATTTTGCTGCACATCGGAGATGGTGCGTTTAATTTGAGACGGTATGATCGCTGGAAGCGGTGATGAGGAAATCCCGTCGGACGAGGAAAGGAGTTTAAATTGCAAATGCTGCGCCGCCGGATCGACGATTGTCGTTTCCACGTGGCATCGGACACGTTCTCCACCGAAATGTAATTTTAGCGAATAGATCGTCGAAGGGGGTCGTGTGAAAGACCTCGCGTCTATATCCAGTTCTTCAAGACCATGGACGTTAATTAATCGAGCATTTATTCGCCGAATCAAGGTTACAGTGACTTTAAATTGTCAGTCGTTATAAACAATTCGTATCGAACACGACATAAATCATACGTAATCGACATCTTCTTCTTTTTCCTCGAATAAGATGGGAAGATTCACTGCGAACAGTGAAGTGAAAAATAATTTACCAGAGACGATCAAACGTTTTGAAGAATCATTTTCAGGAGATAGCGTTACTACGATCAGCTCAGTGATTGTTATGAAAAATTGTTTTGGAAACTGAATCAGTGTACGATGAAAAAACGACGATAACGAAACATTGGGTAGACAATCGTTTCTCTTAAAACAATTGTGTATATACGTAGTGACCGCGATACTCGAGATATTTGGTAAGCACAAGACAATCAACCATGTCGATCTTACATCTTTCAATCTTGCATGGATGGAGGATAAAATAGCTTGAAACTTTCTTCACCTTTAAACGATCACAGTAAAGCATTGAAACTAGTGTATACGAGACATTCAACGCGAAGAAGACAGCCTTTCGGTCAGCTTCAGAGAAGTACACACAAGATTCGTAAAACTGTAAAGAAGGATCTCAGAGGCATAAGAGCTAAACACGGACGTCGACGTAACTTATGATGGGCTGCAGACCGGCAGCAAAGTCGAAGGTGGCGGAAGGGTGCGGTCGCGGGCAGCTCCAGGCAGCTTCCTCGTCGCCGAGGTGTAACGAGGTGATCATCGAGCTTCCCAGCGAGACGACGATCGTTCAGAAGCGAGAGGATCAGGGTTCGAGCGCGGCCGCCGGGACGGAGGAGGAAGAAGAGGAGGAAGAACTGGCCAAAGGACGAGGTTCGTCGTGTTGGTCGTCGAGATTCGAGCTGTCGTTCTCCGTGAACGAGTCGAGTTTCAGCAGATAGCTGCCAAGTGAGAATGCAGAGGCTGCGTTCGACCTTCAAGAGGTCGCGCACCCCGACGGGAGCGGAAATGAAGTCGCAGTCGAGTCTCGAAGTACCGAAGCAAGTCAGGTCCGCCTCCTTCGACGAGATCCAATTGGAAGCTAAACGACAGGACGATGCGAGGGACGGCAGATCGACCAGGACCACGTCCTCCTCGTCGTCCTCGTGTTCACCGGCGAGGTCCCAAGATTCGTCGCGTGGAAGACGATCCGCGACGCTGAGGGTACCGCAACTGCACAGCGGCCAAAGGTCCAAGAGTTTCGACGTGGCTGAACGGAGCTATGGATCTTCCTCCAGTCAACAATCTCTTGGCAGCGTTCGACGTCCGGAGACACCGACGATTCAAGTCTCTGGATGTTACCACTGTATCTGCGTGGAAGAGTATAAAAATCTTTATCTTAGTAGAGACGAGGATGATCCATCGTCGAGAGAAGATCTCGATGACGACGCAGATGTAGACGACACTTCGGAGGACGAAGACTCTGAATTAGTGGATAAGGGCGAAGCTAGTCCAGAAATTAGAGTCACGTTGACGACGTTTACCGAGAAAGAGCCAGATGTTGCCGATGTGGTGTCCGAAACGGTGCCAACTCCTACCGTGGTTCCTGAGGTCGTTCCTAAGGTGGTGCAAGATGAAATGTCCGATATCAGCGAGCTCAGAGGCGGTCTATTTCCGGGCAGGGAACGTAGGAGGTCGATCTCCTCTCCGAAACTTGCTCGACAAGAAGCTCTAACGTCGTACCCTCTGGAGCTTCCGACGGTGGTTAGCTCGACCGAGGATGAAGAAGAATCGACCCACGATCTTGGCTCGAGCAAGTGCAAGTTCGTCGTCAGAGATATCTTTTTGACCGTTCCGGAGTTGAAAAGGGATCGCGCCGCATCCGTGGACTCCTGCTTCAATAACAAGAATGGACATGGCGAGGATGCCGATACGTTGACCGTTCCTCAGCAAAATATACGATCGAAGAGCGTCGATATCGTTCTGCCTACCGAGGCGCAGACGAGGTACACGGCTCTGCTGCCTGACACCGAGGCTCGACCTCCAAGAGGGTGGGTACGTCTGGTGAATGTAACAAGTCCCTTGTTCCGTATACTTGAATACCGTATCATCGATGTTTTCGTATCTCTGTATTTTTAGTTTTATCATTGTCGTCCTCACGCTTCACTTTTCTTTCTTATTCGGCCTCTCTTCTGTTAGCTGTATGTGTTTGTCAAACTGTTCTCGTTGTTACGCTGTCAGTACACGGTGATTACATCGGGTGTTGCAAGAATCGAAACGCTAACATTTAACGCGCACAATGATTATTTCGTTTTTGTAGCTTTCAGAACTCTGAATGAAAATGAGAAATGCTTTCGACGAGATGTACCAATCTGCACGTTTGCTTCGATGTGTGATTAATTGTAACACGTTCTGAATAGAATTATCTTTTATTGTTAATACATCGTAACGATATTGTTAACTGACGGTGCATACTAAACACGAATTTATCATAACAGACATGCTATTGCTTTTACATCCTCGATATTACTATCGTTTAGATAAACAACTGTTCCCTGTAATTGATCGGTGATGTATTTAGTTGTGTAATGAGTTCGCAGTTCTTTAAAGGAACGTTAGAGATCGTTATGTAACATCTATTTGATCAACGATGTATGCATTATTTAGTTTTATTATTCTTTGTAAATGATGGGTTTAAGCAATTGATCATTACCTCAAAGTATTTGTTCTTTTATCGAGAAGTTTGTGTATTTATATTATAAATTCTTTGAATTATCTAATGATTATTCGTCGAACGATTGCACCAAATTTCACAGATTGGGAAACATTGCAACGATATGTTCCAATATTAACCGTACAGTAAATATTCCAATAATCTCAAATATTGTAAATCCGAGCTTTATCATCAAACGATACAATCAAAAATATTATTTATTTATATTACATATCACATGTTTGGCTAGAATAACCAACGCGAATAACAATTTTATAATATTCCTTAAAATAAAACGAAAGGCAAACGAACTTATTACGTAACGTAATACCTTGCTTTATTTTATACAATCGTTAGTTATCTTTCTACTTTTATGGAACTTTTACCACGGCAAGGCCATTATTTTAAACTCGATTCTCAGGAAACACCTATATATTACTTATGACATAAACTATCAGCTTTCATTCCCGGACATACTCTACCATTACGTTATTTATAGAGAAGAGCTTAGGAAAAAGAGAAACGCATTGCAGGAACATGGTGCAGAACTTTTAAAGGCAATTTCAATCCACTACACCTGACAGAGGATTTAAACTGTTTAAAGTTCTACTCTATATATTCTCGTTGAATTGTATTAAACCTAGCAATCATGTCAAAATTAATACCTATTACAGCACAACATTGGAAACTGCTATTTTTATTTACGTAAGACGAAAAGCAAGAGGGAAGAAAGAAAGAATTGCGGTATAAAATTCCTCGATTCCGCCTTTTCTCTCGTGCAGTTTACGCGAGCAGTTTAATCGAAGGCAATTTAATTTTACCGCCTGTACGTTTACGGCCCGATGTCCACGTCTTTTGTTGCTTCGAGCTTCGATCAGGCTTTTCTATTTCGGGAAGATTAAGACGTCAACGATTCAAGAGAGAGAAGTTGATTAGAACTCCAACGTGTTTAATTGAACCATATGGTTCGTTGTGGTCGCCGCTGCGACTTGCTAGTACGTCGAGCTTCTCGGCTCGAAATTCGTCCTTTGTGGAAGCCGAACGATGTCGGATAACGAGATTTTTTACTAGATTACCGTACAAGTTCTGTGGGAAATCAGATCAGAAATCAGACACGGCAGAAAAATTCGATTTTTAGCATTACTTAATAATACACGTAACTTCTTTGTCTCTTTCTATTCTTTATTCAGCACGATAAATCGCTTTTACATATCGGACGTTTATTTTCGTAGAAATTAGCAGGTAATTTAGTTAAACGAAGTGACAAAGCGATTATCAAATTTATCGAGCGATGAACGTTCGAAGATTCTAGCAATTTAAACGAATTTTGTGCGAGAAGAAAATAAAGAAGCTGGCTAATTATTATTGCTTTATTCTTATCGAACATCGTTGCCTTGGTGCATTTACTTCCAACTATAAATCGCCTAACCCCTTCATTACGGACGATTTAAATACGTAAATAGACGACCTATTTGCAGTGTCGCGAAAAATCACTGTCAGACCTTGTTATTTCGACGTAATAACAGCAGTTCTAATAAGGGTACGTTTCTCTAAGAACAAGTTTCTCTTTGTTAGATTACGCGAACAGATTTCTTGAAATCTTCTCCACGCAACAATCTGCTATTGTCTACTTATTCGTAAACTGTTGTTTGCTTCGAAAGACGATAATAGCATTATGAAATGCGTAAGTTTTATTTATGATTCCTGTTAATTCGAAGGAATTTCGTTTTCTCGGAGGAAATGATCGACTTTAACGCCACTTGCAAATATTTGTCATTTATCAAAGAACTCATTCGTATGGTAATAGATTAATGCAAAATAAATATCTGCGAGATATTAAAGCCAGATAAAAGATAAAAATTCGCTTGGAAGAAATTTATGATTGAAATTTCGCTTGTTTGGGTAAGTGGCTCAGGCTGCTTACGAAGAGTTAACATTTCTCGATAAAAAAGACGTTAAAGTTAAAATTGTTTTTACACAAAAAAGAAATAAAAAAAGAAGAGGAAGATATATAGGAAACTGAAATACAAATAAAATAAAAATATTTATGCAGCGAGCATAAAAAAGAGAAATGCACGCGAATCGACTCATAATTTCTTTTAATGACAATCTTCAAAGGGTAGAAAGGCCAGTTACTGTGCATTTTCTTCACTGTCTTCTTGGACAGAAAGTTTTTATTCGATCGTAATTCTCTTTCTCTCAATCCTATTCAGCAGAACTCGAACAATTTTTCACCGTATCGCGATGGAAGAAACGAAAAGGAGGATCAAACTAAAAAATGAAACCAGAAATCGCAACAATCAATTCTCACCAGTCCAAAGTTAGATCGGCGGAGGTAAAGGAGTTAAGAGAACGTTTAAACTCCGTTAAACAACATAAATCATTTCGATCTCTAAATATTTATTCGTTTCGGTCCGTAAATTGTTTGCTCCACAAGCTCATCGAAAGCGTTTCTCCGCTGTTCGAATTTATCAATGACGATAACGACACCCATTGAGGGACTAAACGGTAGTGAAATGATGCATAAAGCTTGCGTATACGAAACGGTACCGAAAGATGTGAAGAAGAAAAAAGAAAAGAAAATATACTCATCGACATCTTCCTTCTTTTCTGAAGTCGTGCTTCTAACATAAGTATAAAATTCTATAAAAAGTAGACTACCTCTCTTGAGTTTGGCACAGCTTCCACTTCTCGGATAAAAAGAGCTTTCCCGTAAATTTTTTTGAGAAATAAGAACGTTACGACTATAATTTTTATTTTGAAATGTAATTAATTACAATGTCAATAGTGTAGTAAAAAATAATATCTTGTAGAAAATATTGATTTACTTAAGGAAGTTATTATTAATATTATATTGGCTTTTATCAACGTTATACAAAACATTGTATTGCATAGGGGATAATACAGTGGGTCTTAAAACTAATGTATCGAACCACGCTAAAATTTTTCATTCGTAAAGTATGAGATATGATAGAATTTGATTAGAAACGTGCAAAATTGAACAGTCAAATTTATAAAAGTCACTGCTATAACTTTATTTTATTGCATTTATTTTATTCTATTCAATTCATTTTTTGTATAGTAAAATATTCGGTTATATTATTGGTTTCTATAATAAATTACGAAACAGAGATGAATTACTTTTTACCCTCTTTTTTTAGTGAATATAATCTATTTTTGGAAAAGAAAAGGATAAATCGTTCTTTATCACAGCAACATATAAAAATACGTAAGACAACGTAGAAGAGTCGAAAATTTTATAATTGCGAGACTCATCGTAGATAATTTATAGTTGTCAAATGTGCAATTAAAACTTTCATGATTTAACAAAGAATAATGTTTATCATAACGTCGTAACTTGAATTTTCTCAAATTTCATAAAATTGTAGTACGTATCGAAGTAAGAGAAGAAACGTTGACGTAAAAAGATGTTAAATAGCCCAATTCCTTTTCATAATTACGATATTACAAAAAAAAAAAAAGAATTTAATAATACGTGTTGATTAAAAAAACTTGCAAACAAAATGTTAACCCGACGTTGGTGCTCGATAAGTAAAAGAACCAAAGTAGATCAAAGTACGTCAGAGGACTTTTTCAGTGAGGTTGGGTTCTTCAACTTTCGAAACTACACACCGCCTCGTTTGAATCAAAATTGACGAAACGGTAAAGTTTCGCGGAAGAAGAGAAGTCTTGGCAAAACTTAATCTGTATCTTTGGAAACACGATCTAGGGGCAGAGACTGATTACGATACGATTGCCTGTGATTTGATTACACTCAGACCCGTCGATTTCTTATTGGCCCATTAGAAACTCGTTAACTTGCAAAACTTAACTCGCGTTTAGAAACGAGTGTTTGACGCCAGAACTATCAAGCCAGTCGGAATAAACAATTCGTGATTTTTCGCTCAAATCTTCGATATACGAACCCGCTCAGAAGTTTTACGATATCCTTGGAGAAAACATTTGATGCTGACATTGAATTTTAAATTGCATGAATTTTGTCTTTAAATTGTTAATATATTAGCAATGTATATTTTGTTTATCGTATAAAGTACTAGCCGAATCAGTCGAAACAAACAATTCGTGATTTTTCGCTCAAACCTTAGATATACGAACCCGCTCAGAAGTTTTACGATATCCTTTGAGAAAACATTTGATGCTGACATTGAATTTTAAATTGCATGAATTTTGTCTTTAAATTGTTAATATATTAGCAATGTATATTTTGTTTATCGTATAAAGTATTAGTCGAATCAGTCGAAACAAACAATTCGTGATTTTTCGCTCAAACCTTAGATATACGAACCCGCTCAGAAGTTTTACGATATCCTTTGAGAAAACATTTGATGCTGACATTGAATTTTAAATTGCATGAATTTTGTCTTTAAATTGTTAATATATTAGCAATGTATATTTTGTTTATCGTATAAAGTATTAGTCGAATCAGTCGAAACAAACAATTCGTGATTTTTCGCTCAAATCTTCGATATACGAACCCGCTCAGAAGTTTCAGGATATCCTTTGAGAAAGTATTTGATGCTGACATTGAATTTTAAATTGCATGAATTCTTTCCTGATTGTCTGAAAATAATATATTAGCAACGTATACTTTATTTATCGCATAGAGTATTAAATTATAAATAAAACTATTACAACATATTTTACCAGTCTTCTTTTTCCTTCTCAATTTTAGACTGAACATAATAGCAGTTTTAATACTTTTTAGCCAGTTTTTATAGGTAGATGTACAATAATAGCATCTTTTCTTGGGAAATGTAACAATTTCTTACAATACGTACGGATGAAAAGTTTGTCTCTCTTCTTTTGTAGCAGTAGGGAACAGCTTTTGAAGGGTGCGATTCAAAACCTTTCTTCTCCTACGGTTCACAAAAATATTCCATCATGGAATTTCGACTGCGACCAAGAATAGATATTAGCTCGACGATTCGTAATTTGTTCCCCTGTCCTGTATTTTGACCAGGCAAGTAGCCCGAAGACTTTTTTTATTTTTTCATTTATGCGGCAAGTAACGATCGATCGTGAAGAAATGGGAAGAGAAGAGGCTGTGATTGAAACGAGATTTTTCGCTGGCTGAGAGAGAGGGGGAGAGAGAGAGAGAGAGAGACAGTGGAAAATGCAGTGGCAGTTTCACGCCCTCGATCGAGCTATTTCTGGTCCGCTTCTTGGATAACGAACATTCGCAATCGAATTACGAACGCCAGGAATTAGTAGGAGAATGCGATACTTGCGTTCCGTACGTCTCCTCCGCGAGCAAAAGTGCCATTATACCAGGGAAAAACGTTTGCCCTTGTAATTAGAGAGACAGAGCGAATCGTAAAGGATATTTTGGCGTTTAATTAATACTCCGGATTCATCTCTACGCGTGCAAAAGTTCTTCGATAGTTGCTGTTTGTTCTTAATGATACGTAAAAGCGTCAGCCTTCCTCGAAACGGTAGTTGCTCGCTGTGGGGATGAAATCGTCGTTGATCCGAATTTTATTTCTCATCTTTTTTGAAAATTCTTGTTACTAAGTTTGAACGAGCAGTAAATGACTGGAGTGTCAGGAAAATAAAAAGAAGACGACTCTTTTTGAGGAAAGAATTTTCATAGAAATTTCATGTGTATATAGCGAGTTACACAATTATTGCTATAATTGCTCGCAAAAATCGGCTTTGAACGACCAATGTGTTTTTACAATACACGGCTTAGTCAACGTACGCTATACTAGTGTATATTTACTTAATTTAACGCATATTGCGATGTACATTACATTAAAAAAGAACCTTCGTTATTCCAACATGCATTCTCACGAATGTTGAAATTTGTACTTTAAAGAAATATCAGTCGTTCAAAGTCACTGATAGAATAGTTTACTTCAATTTTGACGAGTATTACATTGTAACTATATCGTACTATAGTCATATAGAAATATTACAGCTTAAGCATAGATGAGTATATCATTAAGTATACGATGAATGCATAATATACGAATAAATAAATTTAACTCACTGACGACATTTTTTCACGATCACGATCACGAGTATATATCTTTTGTGAATCCATAAAAGCGATGAACGTTGAAAGTCAATAACGTTCGAGTGATAAATGGCACCTATACGTAGTGGAATTAACAGAAAAAATTTTTTTCGTTTCTATTGGAAATTTTCCCTTGTGGCACTTACATCGTTTATCACGTTCTCAATTAATCTATAGGTACTCGATTTATGAGGGAATTAGAGTCAAAGGTAGAGTTCCATCAATTTCTGTGCGTTCAACTGTTTGGCTCATTAAATAGGAAGTAAAAGCGGCGTGCATTCTTCGATGAAAAATATATGTATCCATCGCACGAGAACTTTACTTTATCCTTTAATCGATACTTTTGGTTTACTTCCTTTTGCTGTTTATCGTTTAATTGATTCTTTCGGTTTAATTTTTCACGCGATGGAGCTTCTACGATTCTCTCTTCATGGTAGGCTATTAGAGCGGGGAGGTTTAGTTCTTTTAGGGTTGGAGATGACGTCGATTTGTTACATCGACGTAGAACGAATATAGGAATTGTCGTAATTAAAGGTGTAAACAATTTGTCAATTGTTTTTCACACTGTGAAAACTCTGAATGTAAACAATGGTTGAACCATTATCTTCTTGTTTATCGCTTAAAATAAAAGACAAATTAGTTGAGTCGAATCTATATATCCATTGTAGAAATAAATTGAATTCGACGAGGAAAATTTATTAAATGAATGTTGTGGTGTTGCACGCATATTCGTCAGTTCTTTTCGCAGGAAAAGTGGCTGTTTTATATTCTCGATACGTGTACGAAAGGAGAAAAGAATAAAGATTGGGCTTCCATTCTTCGAACGTATCCATGACAAAATATTAAAAGTATCTCGGAAAAAACTATTATAACAACGAAGTATATTCAAAGTATTTTAAATTAATATAAAGTTTAGAATTTAATTTAAATTGAATTATAGATAGACCAAGTTTGTGTAAGCTGAAACACGATTCGAGAAGAAATTCATACTTAGAAAGCTTAATAAACGCAATATAAGGTATTCCATATTAATATATCTATTTTTAATGGAAAATATCAATCTTAGACGAAAGTGAAAGAATAAGTTTAAAATCTTGGTGATATGGAAGTTTTATCGATTTCTTTATGGTCTGCTTTTCAATACGCGGTTTGACGCTGTGTATTACAAACTGTCGATACATACCAAACCGTTTTTCACGTCGTAGAGGTCTTTGCAGCGAACTCGTCAATCGACCCGCCAAACACGTTTTGTCAATAAGGTAAAATTTTCAAGCAGTTACCCGCTGTCATGGATTTCCGCGTTCGTCTACCCTTCTCCAGGATTATTGATCGAAATCGCTGAACGAAAAGGTTGGAATATGTTAAAAAGACGAAAAGAAAGTATCGGATGAATGAGACTTTGAAAGTTTCATGATATTTTTCGTGATAAATGTCGTGCGAGATTACAGTGATTCATGAAAGTATTTTACTATAACAAATATATATATATATATATATTGTGTGGTTTATATGAAAAATTCTGAAATTGCATTAGCATTTAAAGAGACGCGGGTTGGTGTGATTACATTGGTAAAATTTGAAACCAATTTTAAGGTGTAAGTATGTATATTAGGTTGTCCGAAAAGTTTCTTTCCTTTTTTAGGAAATAACGGATGAACAATATTTTCCGTTTTATATTATATTATCGAATTACTTATTATTCATTCTGTTCTATCAAAATAAAGATCACAACGTTCGACAGATTAGGTTTCATGTTTGTATAAAGATGGGTCTTTGTAAAAGACAGGTCTGTAAAAGAAAGATACTTTTCGGACAATCTAATATATAGAAGTTACAGGAATTTACTGTAAACATACAGCTAGTAAAAAATTAGAATGCGGTATGAACAGCTATATTAAAAGCGTATAAGCGTTAAAAATAGTTCCATTGAAACATATATAATGGACGATAGATTGTTCAAATATCTTGATGGTCTCTGTGAAATACGTATTTCTATTAAATATCTCGTAACTTTTATATTTTTAGCCTTGTCCTTAAACTTGAAACCAATATAATCGTGACAATCGGTTCTCGTCACAGTGCTAATGAAATTTTAGAAGGTTTCGTACAAGATAACATAATCATATGTACATACTTGACATATTAAATTTATAAAGTTTCACCGTTGCTGTTTCGTAATTCGTGATTTATCTTCAATAATAACGAAATTATTTTGTTTGATGATCGGTTTTAATTTTATAGTTACATATTGTTCGCATTTTTTTTTCTTTTCGTTTACAGTTGATTTCTTTGAATAAACGAGGCTCTGTGAACTCGAAAGTCAATTAAGAACACAATTATTGGTTTATGGAAGCTTTGGCAGATTTATCTCTCATTTGGCGCGGCTTAATTAACCTATAATCTTATACGGATTAATTAACTAGGGATAATAATTTATTACTCCTTTCGCCGGATGACGTTCAAACGTTTGAACTTTCCAACGTTTATCTTCGATATCGATCGAAACGATATCACTGAGATTACAATTCACCACTGTCTACTTGTACATGGAACATCTCGCGATATTAATTCGAATTACGTATAATTCATCGCTCCGATAGTTTCCTTCAGATAAATTGAATATCCTGTATTTATCAAGGCAAGTATTCGAAGATAGGTATCGAAGATAGGTATTAAATATCATAAAAAGATATAGAATCACAGTTTCTCTTGGAATTCCATCAAGAATGATTAAAATCATTAAATAATTTGAAAAGCTACTAGTTAAGGATTCCATGTTTCCACCTCTGTCCGACAGATTTGACAAACAAGATGAATTTCGATGGCAGAAGACTTCTGAACATTGAGATGTCTCTGAAGGACCACACAGACCAAGGGTAGGGGACGAAGTATGGGTCTATTGGTAAATGGAATTTTCAGGTTCTGTATTACGGTCGCGTATCCTCTAGGGGATGTTTGTGAATGTTTAATGACCGCAGAGCGTTCATTATTAAGGGACTAATTCTACATAGCGCATCGTCCCCTAACCAGGTCTCGTTATATTTAGAATTAATGCTGCAGCATAAGTACCATGCGTTCTCCTCTTTTATCCATTCTTCGGGTTCCACGCGATACTCTGTTTTCGTCGCAAGATAATTAATTAATCGATTTAAAAACCAGAGAAATCTTGTCGTTTTTCTTTTACTTTTAGTTGAGGCTATTCGTAGTCTCTCCTGTGGTTTTACTATCGCAGAGTAAGTGGGAAGTACTTTAGGGACGACTTCAGCACATCCGAATAATCAAAAATGTTGACTTATTTTATACAATAAAAGAGTCGTGTTAGAACGGAAACAATGTTTCGTGTATAGCGCTTAGCGAACGTAACACGGAAGTCGTTCAATCGAGGTAGACGTTGAGATAATATTTATTCATATTTTCAGAGGCTTCTTGCAATGGTCCTCGAAGATGCTGATCGTGCGAATTGTTCGCCTTCGTACAAATTCTTCATCTAGCAAAAGAAATAGAATATGTATATTCGCGTTTAAAACAAACGTCCATTTTGTAGAAAGTATTTTATCTTCTTTGTTTGAAAACTTTAATAAATACTTGGAATAATCTTGCCGATAGACGATCATTAGATGTTGGTCGTCCTAATAATTTCTCTACTATAATTCATACATTTTTCTACCGCGTCTACCTAAATAATTAAACAAATAAGTTAATAAGCAATTATTATTAATCATACGAAATATTTGTGTAGATCTCAGACTGGATCCATGAGCCAAGTAATTACAACATCGCCCGGTTTTGTTTTTAATTGCGGCTATCGCTTTAAAATAATCATATTGCCTCCCTAAATCGTTTACAAACTCGATTAATTGCAATCTATTTGCCAATTCGATCAACGTTCGATATATAATCGGAATTACGTCGGCCTAACTGGTTTAATAACGTTTCGTTGCTATTTTTGAATATTTTCTTTCGATCTCGCGTAGATTGCTGTTGATCTGCCAGACGCGGCCGTGCGAAATCTTCCTTAAACGTTCTTGAGCGAGAAGTATACCTCGTTATAAACATTTTGCAAAGCTTACCTATAAGCAACTAAATCATGCATAAATAATAATTTCAGTCGAGGAAAGCAACTTTCACATTACTACGATTGGCTATTCTCATAAATCAAACACGTTTCACGTATTTCTTTTGTCCAAAAACGAGTGCTATTCTTCAGATGCACTGCGGCGATATATTTATAGTCTAAAGCGAAGAATTGTTACGACAGCGTTTTTTTACACGGCCTCACAGTGTGAATCAATCGCTGAATCTACTGATCAAACAACACCCCTAAAAACAACGTGAAACAGGAATCCCACAATTTTTACATTGCGAATTACAAAACTTTTTTAATCTTCTTAGGCGGATCGGGTGTGGCGAATCTGCTAATGAAACGAAGTAGAAAATATTAGGTTGGCTGAATTCCGCAAAAAGCATGCTACACGTACGGCGATACAGTTTGGAAAATCATTGAAACACGACGACGCGAACGAATAATTTCCGTTTTTCGTGACGTATGAATAACGCGGCGGCCTTTCGCGTGTTTCGATTTTCCATATCGAAGCTATTTGATACGCAACAGATAGTCGTTTGTAACGAGCATGCCAGAGGAAAACTACGTCATTTCGCGTTCCCTCTTTCTGTCTCGTGTTTGACCTAGATATCCGGCAATTTCCGCGGACTAATTATGCAGAAAGCAGGCTGCGCGAGGGGCGGCTCTGCTGCGAACGACGGCCTAAAATTTTTATATAATCGTCCAAAGGGAACGGTAGATCCACGGGGTGACTTTTGTCGTTAAAGTTGCACGACGTGTCGCGCATTATGTTCGGGTCGCGTCTTTGAAATTTAAAGTATCCTTGAATTTTTTACAATGCCAGCAGTATGCTTCCGCGATATCCTACGGGACACGGTATTAACTCATTCTTCCGACAACGTCGTCTCGTCGAAGATGCGACCCAGACAACAAAGAGTTCCGGTTAATTTTGAAACTTCCTTCTTATCCTCTTTTGTGCTTTTAACTTGTCTACACAGTCGCTTGAACCGTGAAACATGTACGGTCATTTATTTAACCCTTGCACAGTGTAGCAAAACAGAATCGGACAAGGCGTCAAACATAGTAATTTCGCTCGTTAAAGTGGAACAAGTTTACAGGAGACGCGGTTATTAATAATTTAGTCATAGACTTGTAACAAATTCGAGATAGATAGATGTGTATTTTTTTCATTTAATACTGGGAATGTTTGAAAGGGTCTGTCACAGTTGAGCCACTTATGTAATATATAAAATGCTCATAGTGTGGAGAAATGTAATTGTTTATAAGCGATTTACTCGAACAGTGAAACGTACATGATTACATTAAAATGGATCGTATTAAAAACGAATGTTCCTGGTTTGGTATACAAATGCATATTGGTTCAACGAATGCTTCGAATTTAAATATATTTAGAAAATATTCCTAATTAAAGACCCACCAGGAACGATTAGCGGATTAAAGAATATTAGTTCACTTTGTGTATGGATACCATAGAATGTTTATTAAATAATCTACAAGTAATAAGAAATGAATGGCAGTAGTTCTGTTGACTCTTTTAATTTAAATATTTTTAGAGAATCCTGTTTTTAGAAGATTAAAAATCCACCAGGAACGATAACCGGATTAAATAAAAATTATATTAGATCGTAAAGAAAGGTACGTGATGGATTGTCAAAATTTCATATATCCACGTTTGGCATTTTCGTAGAGGCACAAGAAATTCTACATTACGATGCTTCTTTAATCATTTTTATAACTCCTCGTATCGTAACTGAATATCTCTGATATTACATAACTGTTATTTATTTACGTAATTTCATTTGCACTGGCATGATTTATTTTACAAAATACCGTTCCATATCTACGAATCAGTTTTCCCAATGAAACAATAAAACCAAACCATTTAGTATACATAAAAGCAATACTAATCGCTATCTAGCTTGACGAATCGTCATTGTGTACGATCAGCATGAAAACGTCGATAAAACCCGCTTACTTCAGTGTCGTCTAACCGTTGTGATACGTGAATCGATGTGTTATGACAGGTCAACTGTGCAGTTTGTTACGTTAATTCCTCGCAGAATGATCAACGGCTTTGTCCCAAATACGGTGCAATCGTCTATCCCAGTTGTACGAGGATTTAAAATCCAGAAGACTTTGCTAGACAGTCGTTGCTGTTCTCTCTCCTCCCATCGGCCCTCCAATATGTATTGTCCGCGTCCTAATGGAATTTCTGTAGAGGAATTAATGTCAACTGCAACAGCACACCGGCGATATCGAAGTGTCACTTCGTAATCGAGTGTCTTGCCGTTTCAGAGGGAGAGAAGAGGGTGGTGCGAGTGGCGGTCACCGTGAACCCCGATCAACGCCCGATTGGGGTCCCGGTGCACTTAATGGAGAACATCTTTGGGTACCAACGTCAGCTTCCGGTGACTTCTGTTACGTCAATGACTGTTCGGTAAGTGTTACCTGCAAACGACAACTGTTTTCGAGCGTTTCGCTGGAGATGCAGAAAGAGGATCGAGATTGGACAGATATAGATGGAGGTTATTAGGGTTGGGTTAGGTTTGACCATAGGAAGATGAGGATATTCTTGCACAATGATTTAGTAGCTAATTATATTAGTAACTTGATAGGTTTTGTGAGTTATAGAGGTATAATTTTGTATGAAAAGAGGATAATCAGATGCCTGCATATTTGTAAAACTTCATCTCTTCTACGTAGCTAATTTGTTACCGTTGTACGAGAGAATTTATTATTATCGATCATTTGTAATGTTCCATTGATTAATATTGCTTCGGTTGATAAGTTGCTAGTTATAGATTATCCATAGGTTTCTTTTTAATAATTTTATCAATTTTTGTCAAATAGACACAAGATTATTTTCTACTATAATAATATCGGTCAATTAACGAGTTAGTAGTTATGTATTGTGAACTTCTCTTTTACAATTGTTGAATTCTGCAATTTTTTAAGATGACAATTTTTATAGCCAAATCGGTTGCAAGTTGTCAAATTTATTTGTACGATTTCCTTCCTTTTATTGTTTAAACATATCACTGTCACGCAAGAGAATTTGGAAATATCAATAACTCGCGATTTATGACTTGTAAAATCTTCCTAATGATATTAATTCTTGAAATCTCGCTAATATGTAAGTTTGTGATATTAATTCATCATTACCACTGATTCCTATTATATATATATACAATTGTACAAGATGGAAAAGGCAATAGGAATCAACCGTATATAAAACATTTTACTGCAAAAATGTTTTACAGAAATATGTCGATAAATTCACTTAGTGTAAACACGCGATGTATATAGATTTCTCAGAACTATATAAATAATAGTCATCAGTAATGAGGATCTTATATCTACACTCGCGGATGGTGCAATTTGCAAATCAATTGAAAATTGAGTTCGAATCCACAACAATTTAGTCGGAGTATTATATTTCGTCGAAGCGTCGATATCGTAACGATACACGCAATGCAACGGTAAAAGTATTCAGTTGAAGTAACGTACAACAAGTAATTCATCGAAATACTGCCAATAAAATTATAAATGAAAATTATTCAACTGCATCTATTTATATCGTTAATTATTTCACCGAAAGGAACTTCACTGTCGAACGGTGAAGGCCAGATCGTTTCTGTACTTGCGCATGCAGTATATATTCCACATTTATTTGTTTTAAAGTTACTTGTACAGAATTATGCGATTCAACGAGTTTTCTAAATTTCGAGAAGTTAATATATTTTGTTCTCTTATTCAGAGAAATAGAATCTCGTTATTTCGTAAAAATAATGAAAAGTATAACATTTCTTCGATCTAATCCATTTGACGAACGGGCAGATTATATCGCTTAACGTTTGGTTTGCGTTTGAATTAAATTTCAATAAATTTTCATTCAATTAATACGTATTAGTAGCACGTTTGAGCAAATGAAAGATCCAATCTAACCTTTTTGATAAATTTTGAACGTTAAGAGGATTAAACTGAAAATACGTTAAACGTTAATAATTTTTCGTGAAAAAAGAGCAGTCATACGGGCAAAATTGGGAAAGTCATCAAAGTGCGTAATTACGTGTCGTTAATTTACGTATCACGCAGGACTAAAAAAGTCTCTTTAGTTGCTACTACGCTTAATTGGTATAAAGTAAAATATTCTACGTTCGTGTCGACAGTTATCCGATATCTATTAGGCGAGGGTGAATACTATCGATAAATATTATATTTATTACATTTATTACAGAACCACATTGGAAAGGTAGAGTATCGTCTGAAAAATTTATTTCGTTCTGTTATTTCGATTCGTAAGAGTGGTTCTACCAAAAGTTAGTGCGACGAAGTTGGAATATCATGACAAGAACTGATCGCCTTTACGTCACGACTATTCCCAATGAGGATCTACATACATAGTTTTCATTTACGTGATATCTTTCATCCGTGAGTTATTGCGAATGGCATTAAGAGAAGAAAAAAGATACTTACGTAACGAGAACTACGTCATTTTGTCGCACACCGTTTGTTCACTTATTAAAACCATCTTTCTCGCAGAATAAAATCGTAATTAATATGATTGAACCTTGACAAAGAACGATAGTTATCCTCTGTTCTATCTTTATTTACGAATGGCCACTATGATATACATTCGATGAAGTTGCTATTTAACTATATTAAATTTCATTGTAAAAGGAGGGAGAAGATATTGTTTGCCAACTGGGTTGATATTTCATTAAAAACGATAGAAGCCTTGTCAATCACACAGTTCAACGTTAATAAAAGCACATTGATTTTAATTCTGTCGATTTTAATCTTTGCAACGTATAAATATGATATATCGTATATCTCGTACAAGTACAAACATACAAAATATGAAATCTTCCTCTAAATAAATAAATTATTATTAGGTGATCTCACAAGTGATACGGTGGTTTTTCGCATATTACATTGTCGCGATTGTTCTTGAAAGCGATGAATTTCCCTTTATTTTTATAACTCTTCTACTTTTCCATTAAGATTTTTATACGAGTTTCATGAAAGCTCGATAGTAGCTTCCATTGTTTCCAAACTCAACTCTCGGAAAAGCCTCGTTGTAATATACGTACGAAATACGACGAGTTAACTCATATCTTCGAATTAATTTCTACGGCAAAGTGTATCGTATCGTTCGATTCGAATGAAATAAAACGATAGAAATTTTATAGTTCCAACAACGCAATCCAAAATTCTTAACGCAATTCGATTCAGCCAGCGACTGTCTTCGATTCTCGATTATTGGTTTATTTCTAAGGTGGAATTTTTGCGTAATGCGATTCAATAAAAATGTTACAGTTCCGATTTGATAAACAATTTTTATATTTCTAACGTTACAACATGGACTTCTGCGAATAGAGAACGGACTTTGCAACTTTTGTGATAAATTGTTTCCTTTACAAGCGAATAATGTTCGTGAATTCAGTTATTACTGTCTGTCGAGCAAAACCGTGGCGCACGAGATCTTTTTTTCCGACAAAACTTTCAAAAAGCGTTTCTCTAGTGTTTGCAGAAACTTTTTTACCCGCAACCAGAATTTTATTCCGCTCGCGGACGCTCCGACAAAGTTTCATACGGATCATCTTATCTCGTTATAATATTCAGAATATTCTCGATCATTCTCTATAGTTTTTATCCAAGACGATATACGCGTAAACATTTGTTTAATGAAAATAATTAACAAAATTTTCAAAGTTTGTTTCGTGTAATAAATTCCATGGCAAGGTATAAAGTTTAGTAATATCCAGCGTTAAAGTAAAATAGAATTACATTATAAAGTTTGATAAAATTTATAATTAACAACGCGACATATTAAACGCGTGATATTTTATTTTTCAATTTTAGGTATGTTTTTATGTATTTCTATAATCTTATGTATAACGTAAAAGAACGTATCTGAAATTCAAAAATAAAATGCACAGAAAAATTCCCATGTGAGAGACACACGTATCGGTACTAGAACTATCGGCGATTATAGTGGAGTATTTGTACAAAAAAAAAAAAAAAAAGAAAAAAAAGGAGAACAAGGTGGGAGGGGAAGATACGTGGAAAAAATACTAGAAGAGAAATAGATTTTTATTCGAATATTATACGAAATCAATGGGATGTAAAATTCAGAAAGCCACCATTACAAATTCCTAAAATTTCTACGAAAAATTACGAGTTGGGTATTTTGATCATTTTAGCAGTTCTAGCGTTAACAATGCGTGGACTAAGGATTTTTATGCATTCGTGGGATGTCTAAGTTTGAAACTAAAAGTAGCAGACAATAGATACACGTATCAAATCGCTGTACAATTAATTTTTTTTTGTTTTATATCTTCAATTTCCAAGACTGTTGAAATTTATACTTACCAATTAGAGAGATTTCTAATTATTATGAAAAAAATAGTAATCAATGTAACAATGATCCGGAGAAAATTACAGCCTAATTTTTAATTGTCGATAAAAATACAAATTTTCATAGACGTTCGTAGACTAGTAAAAAAATTGTTAAAAATATTTGGTTTATCTTTCTGTATCAAAATTAATTCCCACAAAATTTAAGGAACGTCTTTATTCCTTCTGAAAATAACGATCTGTGTTATCTATGTTTCTGTTCTAAAAATATCAGAAAGGAAGATGATATCAGAAATATACGATAGAGGAGAAAGTATTTCATTGAAGCGAAATATACGAAGAACAAAAGACGTTGTGAGTGTAGACGAGTGGAGAAATATGGATTGGTCAACATAGTACACATTTCCGTCAAATTAACGAAACTGCGAATAGTTGGAAAGTTTTCAGATGCCGGCGGAGAATCGTTTCTGCGGCGCACAATAGCAACTGTAACAAAATGCACTGGTTCGGTCTGATAACGATGCTCTGACGTCGTTTTCACGTATGCATCCATGTTGTTCCCTTTGCGTTGTGTTAATTGAAACACTTTGGTACACGTTCAGAAATCTCTGTCATCGTTAACAATGTTCTGTGCACGGAGAATCTTTGTTGCCTTCTCTGTATGGTGTACGCTTGAACACACGCTATCCAATTTGGGCATAATTTGTCAACGTAAATTGTTATGGCTTGACTTTGATTCCTATTTCGACGGTAGATACTGTGTAACTTCTCTAGAATTTCGAACAATTATTGAGCCAATTTTCGGACAAGTAAACTTTTGAATTTTAATTCTTGGAAGCTTAAATTCGACTTTGATCTTCAACGTTTCGGGTTTAACTATTTCCTGCAGAAGTAATAGAACGAAGAAGAAAAAAGAAAGAGGAAGTGAAGAAAAAGCATGCGGCAAGACAAATAAATTGAAGAGATGAGAAAAAAGACGAGAGAAAGGAGAGACGAACGAACAGAAAGTATATCCAATAAAGATGAAAGCGAGAAAGAGAAAAAGGGCAGGTCTGGAATCGAATGGAAAGCGAGGCGAAGAAAGAAACAACGTAATAAGGAAGGGATCAGTTAGGAAGATACAGGGTGGAAAGGAGAAGGGTGAGAGGGAGACACGGAGAAAGCAATGGGCAAGGAAAGAGAAAGAACGAAAGAAGTGGAGAGAAATATGAGAAAAAAGAAAGAAATGCTTAAATGTAGATGTTTGATGGTGCGGATATTAATAACTCTACGCAGTTGGTATATTAGAAAGATTTTTATAAATATATCTATATTATATTTTTATAAATATTGTTACGCAGCATTCTAAAACTTACTAGCAAAGAGTAAATGTTCTATCGTTATATGATGTATTAGCCTTTTCAAGAATGACTTTATCAGAGTCATTGAAGGAATTTTTTTCCAAATTAAACAACGTATTAGACTATGGTCACTAATGAAGCATTTGAAGAACGATGTAGTTACCGTAACAAGCCATAAAATAAATACCATAATCTGTCGATTATTTTGTCATATTCGTTAATGTTAGTTTGTTAGAAAACGCATTCGCTGCTAAGTTCAGGCTAATTTGCGGTTCAGTTAAGAAAAGAACTAAACGTAAGTACGTACATACGTATGTGAGAATCCTTCAGCAAGTAGGATTTGTACTAAAATTAGAATCTCGGAACGTTCCATGCACTCTTACGCAGATGAAACGTCAAAGCATAAGCAGTTGAATATCTTCGGTAGGAAAATTGCACGTTTCAAAGAACACAACAAAGACGTTTCGAAACGATATTAAATCGTTTAAATTTCGACATTTCGCTGGAAATTCTATATCCGTGCGAATAAACTCGACGAATCGACACACCTATAGGAGAACGAATCGATAGAAGTCGACCACCGTGACAAAACAATCGAACACCGAAATGGGAACTTGAAAACTAAATTGCACGAGACGAATTGTACATGGCGAACTTTTTCTATTATAGTGGCGCGAATGTTTCTCAGGCAAACCTGCGAGGTGTTCGAAGGCCGTTTACACGTTGGCTGATTTAATTTGGATAGTTTTCAAAGCAGCCATAAATTTCATCTAACGCAACGAACATCGATGTAGAAGTACGGGCCGCTAAACTTCCATTTGGCTGTCAATGATTTATGTCCTTTTCACGTGGAATATCGTCGCGAAGGATGCGCGAGGTTTTAACAGGCTATTCATCGAAATCGAACGGCGTATCGTCGAAACAGGAAATTAACTGGCTGTGGGAAACACTTGAGTCCAGGTACATGCTCATCCTCTTCCCGTGTTCCGCGTTTCATAGCTGGTTTTCGTTTACTCGCTCTGCATCCGAATTAAAAGCCAAACGACGCGGATGTTCACGTCGCTGGAAAATTCTTTGTGCGGTTGCTCGCTGTTGATAACAGACAGACCCGTACAATTATGTTATTTAATTAGGTTAGATGTGTCGGTTATGTAGACGTAAGTCGCATCGCCAAAGTTTATTTTCGCTGATATGACTTGATTTCAATTTTTTCGTCATTCTGTATCTGCAATAATCTACGCAAACAGTTAATAGAAAAAAGAAAAAGAATATATATATATATATTTCTTTATTTTCAAGTGACATACTACATATTAGGTGATTAAATCGAAGCGAAACGAAGTCGAGAACACGTGAACGCGTGGTAGGAAACGATCCATTATATCGGTCCGTTTATATTATACATGTATAGTCTCTAGCAATGAGTGCTATTGTACAATAATCTCATGCAATTGTTATCGCAAATACGATTTCACACGCTAAATCACGGGATGATCGATTAAATGTTACTGTAATCGTTTTCTCGTTATTACGTTAAATACTCATCGATTCAATAACGAATAAATAATTACCGTTTATCATGTGTCCGATAACATATTCGCTTATCGTTTTGGAGGAAACGTCCTGTGCTTTGTCGTTTCGCATTGTATTTCGAGTTATTCGTTTATCGAACGCTCTATAAAAACGGATTAAAAAAAAAAAGAAAAAGAAAAATAGAAGAAAAGAAAGAAAGAAGAGAAAACAGATAAAATTGAACAGATGAAATGAAAGAAATAAAAAAAAAAAGAACGGAAGAAAAAATGAAACAAAAAAGGAAGGTGACGAAAGTCATCGCTTTTTAACGTGTCAGCACGTTCGAACATCCTATTTTGTGGCAATTCGTTCGCAGGTTGGAAACTCGGCCGCGAGGAAAGAAGTGAAAGGCATTAAAGCAGCTTTTAATTACTTTTTTGACACACTATTTTTAGCGAACCGACTTGTTCTCACTTTGTCTCTACGCGGACGACGGAAAACATTTTATCAGACTTCCTCTCTACGTTCCCTACGTATTTGTTGAATTTTAATGATTGTTTAATTCAGAAGCACAGAAGGCGTAATCTTAGAACCATCCTGTTAATTACTCTCTTGCTGTTCTCTCATTCTGTTTCTTTTTTTCGTCTTTCATCTTGGCTTCGTTGTATGAATGTTATTATACTCCCCGCGTTTTGTTCTTTGTCCGTGTTAGTGTTTAAGAACATGGCGCATGACTTCCGGGCCATATGTTATCTTCTCATTACACGCTTCTATTGTTCCAATTAGTCGAATGACTTTGGAAAGGATAACTAAGGGAGAAATCGTTGGGAAACAGATATTTTTCCACGATGTTTCGTATCAAAGTTTCGAAGATCCTCGTAATACGTATTTAACGTTGATGAAATTAGTTTTGACTGGAAAATTTGATTTGAAATCGATTATTTTTCTTTGTGGATTGAAAAAGGAATTTCAGCCTGGACAATACAATGAAATATTTTCTTGTGTCTTTTCTCGTTGGGGAGAATTGTTAGAGCATCTTTGGTATTTTTTCTCTTATCATTCGATATATGATTCTGACTCGTTATTATGTAGTTATTATTATTATTATTATAGATAATAATAACTCGAGATATGTATCTTTGTGTCTTTTTCTAGTTATACGTTTTTTATTGATTCGTGTCCTTTCACACTTACTTCATAGAGAAACGTTTTATTTTTATAATTTGCGCGCGATATGAACTATTTATTCTTAATTTAATATCATCATTCTGTGTAAAATAAAATATTTGCAAAACTTTAGCGTATTCAAAGAGGGCAGAACTTTTTGAGCAAAAGTATATCTGGAATCTGTAAGGAAAAAATAATTTCAATTAAATTGTCAGAAGCATTTGTATTTATTTGTAGGCTATAATTACAAGCATAATTCTATTTATACGTGTGACAATTTTTCACATCATCGGCAATATTGTCGGAATATCAACATCGATATTTCAGCGAAACGACATAAACCAGGCCCTCCGTCCAATGACGAATTCATGTAAGTGTCTGAAGCAAATGTTCAGACTGTAAGTTCCAAGTACGTGAGCAGCATAGAGAAGCATGTAGAACACGAAATGCTGTTTAACATGACTGATTTAGGTGGAGTCGAGGAAGTTGGATGGCAGAAAGGTAGGCAGCTGTACGGTGTTTCCTGAGAACAATGATCAATTAGGATTACTCTAGTAGGTAAACGTTACGGAGTTTGTAGTTCTGACATGAAGTTATGACCCAAATTCATTTTACTACTTACAAGGAATCATCTTATATTCTCAAAGTAACTTTAGTCCATAAAATACAACGTTCTTAAGCTTCGAGATTTGGCTCATCTTATTTTTCTATTATTAAAAATACATTCTAAGTTTAACAAAAAGAAAAATATGTAAGGATTGTCGTTGTTACGCACGATTTCTTATTGCAATCTTCTAGCAAATCTTTTCGTGAAATACTCAGACTACAATTGGGACATGGAAAATCGAAGGCCGCAACAGGCTTAAAAATAAAACACGTTACGCGATAAATCACATCGTTCCTCTTCTCATCTTTCACTTTCGCCTTAGACAATGATTAGTTACAGCCAATAGTTTCAGTAAACCGATACTCGTTAAAAGTTGACGACATTCGTTATCCACACGTCCCTTTTTTCCTCTTAATCCTTCGCACGGTGTCGTAAAACGGCTCTACCTTCAACATGTAGCAGCGTAGAAGGTACTGCAAGCGAATAATCGTAAAAACGAAGGAGTAAAAGCATAGGAAGAAGAAATGCCCGGCATGTTTCCCAAAGATACGACTGTTTGGTGCGCGAATAAAAACACGATGTAGCTCGACATGAAAAATAATGTGCGCGGTACTGACGTGCGACGATGGACAGTAGTTGGAAGTGGTCGATAGAAGAGGGCGAAGAAAAAGAATAATACCGTAGAGCTTCGTTTATAGGATTGAACCTCTGGACAGCTATATATTCGAAAGTATATAAGAATTATCGTCTGTTGAGCGTTAATGAAAAAAAAAAAAGAAAAAAGAAAAAAGAAAAATACATCTGGCATATATCTATAATATTTTATATATAAGGTATAGATTATATGTATAGACGCATATGTATATGATCAATCACCATAAGTGTACATATATCCACCCATCGCACTCGACTTTTTAACATATAATATTTCATTCCATTCTTTTTTTTTCCTGTCGTACAGCAATTATGAATTTCTAGAAATATTGCCTTCTACCATATCGATAAAAGAATAATTGTTCTGCTGTTGATCTCAATTTTCCGTACGATATGACCATGATGTTTTGTTACATTGCTAATGAAATTCCACAATATTTCTTGTAACACATAAATGTTTTCAGTGATATGTTTTCAAGTATTTCCGTGAGCCATTGCATATTATACGTACGTTGTGTCTTCGTTGATTTATCCTTATTGTGTACGCAATCGACTATATGAGTATATGATAAAATATGCATTTAGCCGAATGAAACAGAATGATCATGGAACGCGTCAATTTTTCTGCCAGTCAGTCGTCCTCGTTTCAACAACTGTACCAATGATTGAAAATACTTTGGCGAGACACGGAGTTCGACTGCGTACATCTTTTATCGGTGATATCATTTTTAGACAAAGACGTTGGCAATGAGTGAAACATTAATGGGGACGATTTTCGTTAGGAGCAAACGCAAAAGGAGAGAGAAAGAGGGGAGGAGGAATTGTCTCACAGTTCCACGTTTATTTCGTGCGTTTCTTTTTGCTTTTACGAGCAACGCTACTCTTAGAGATCGGACCGTGCGTTATTTCATCACGCAGATATATCCTTCCCTAGAATATTTCCTTCCTTTCTCCGTTTTTTCTTTTTTGTCTAAATCTGGAAATTCAACGAGAGAAATGAAATTCTTTTTTTATCCATTGGCGTTCGATATTGCTTTTATGATATTTTGAGAAATTGTAGGTCAAATGTATAAAAGGGGTGATGCGTATTTATCCGTGTTGCCATCTTTCGACGTAATGTTCTTTTAAATTTGATTGAGATAACGAGGGGAACACGACAGAAAACGTCGTAATTAAGAATTTTTAATTAAGTGCCGCAGTTTCGTCCGAACCGAAAACGAACACAGTTGATGCTTACGACTGGCTTAATTACGTAATTTAATTGCGTTGAATAATAAATGAATTACTTCTTAATGAATTGCATGATTTTGAAGTATCTAAGCATTGCGATCTTATAGCCACTATAATGATTTCTATAATTATAAACAAACATATAACTATATATACGGCTATATACAAATTTAATTAGTGAAGCTATAAGTGTTCGTTTTCATATACACAATTGTATTATTAATTTTCTATATTTATTTATTCTAAGTATAAAGAACACAAGCTACTTTGCAGTATGCGAGCAAAGATTCTTCGTGACGATCATTTAACAGGTAATTTTTCTTGTCAAAGGTAATCGGCATTATGACCAGTGCTATTGATAGTATAATAAACGATTGATGGGATATAAAGGTTTATAAATTGTGTATCCTCGCGACATGTTCGCGGCGTAACGTCATGTTTCGAGTTCCTTGACTCATCGGTTTCATTGAAACACGTTATATCATTAACGTAATGCGGCTCATTGATTTTACGCCTCTATCGAGTCAATTATAGCGTACACATTAATTGATTTCTGGGAATGTATAGGCAGTGTCTATTTTATTTCTCGTACGATGGACGAAAATAAACATTCAGCCCTTAAGCAATCGCCATATAGGATTACAAAGACATTATTTTGATCTGCTTTTATTTTTCAGCGTAACGCTGTAACAACACAGAGTACGTTTTAACAAAAGATATAATACCACAATTTTTGCAGTGTTTGTTCGTAATTGTAGGTAACATCACGTAAAATAAAAGCTGGTGCAAAGATTTTTTCTGGAAACTTTACACTTTTCAATAATTTGGTCATCATTGGCATTCCGATTAATTTTGAATACATTTACAGATTGTAGATACAATTCTTAATACACTTTCATTTCGTATGAATCTGCCTGGTAATTTAGAAATAGAAACGTGCCGTTATGTATTCTTCTTATTACTATTGTATAGTCTGCTTTTTTATTTGTACACGTTGTATGTACATCCTATTGACAAAGTACTCTACCTAAAGATAATCACATTTAATCACAGACCCTAAAAAACATGTTAGTGAAAAAAAGTTAAACTTGCCACGAAACTATTGTTTCTTGCATATTCGTATTTATTGGATTGGCATCTAAGTGGTTGCGGATTTTGTCAATACCACCTAATGACCAACCCAGCTGGTTCCATTTAAATTGCACGCGAAGTATATTCTTTTTTCACAAGCAAACAGAATGTCTAAGCTTCTAATTACTTCGAAGTGAAATACCTTACTGAGTACCTTAGTGAGTATGCGGAAAATATTTAGCTATATATCAGAAACCGGTAGTTTCAACGTTAATTTACCTCAATTTAACAAATACGCAAACAATCTTAAAATTCAACCAACGAAATTCAGGACGAATAATGATTTCCTTATTTTCATACATCGTTTGGCCGAGCTACTTGAAAAGTTGATAATCCTGATTTGGAGCGTAATTTAATGTTCCCTGATGAATACATTTATTTAGCCAACGCTTTAAAAAATGAATCTTAACCGCAGGACGATGATGTAGGAAGGAGGAAAATTAAGCGAGTCTACTACCATTCTATGTGTGTTAATAACGGAAATTGGCAATTTACGAAACCTCTTTGTTCAGGTATAAAAAGAAAATTATCGGGCGAGCTTTGGCCACAGGGTAGCAACCAGGTTTAGAGAGGGATGGCAGAAGCTGTAATTTTCCGCGCAGCATCCACCACGATAAATATTTTTGCAGCTAGTATGCATGGTAGGAAATTGGATATATATGTCAGCGACTGAAAATTTTGCGTATCACCTGTACTGGATGGCTGTGATTCGTGAATTTATTAGAAAGATTATAACGTTTGCTCGCCTCGTTGAAATTATATTTTTTGCGTGCGACTCTAAAGACAGAAAAATTGATTAAGATCATCTTCCCATAAGGAAAGATCGTAATTTTTAATAATACGTTTCTCTGCTGTAGATACATGAATTTTATATCTTATTTTTAATCTTCTTGGAATAAGTTTTCAATATTTAACGCAGCAATTATTGTCACGCTTTTGCACGAAACCAGTAGGAGTGGTCTTGAAAATTCATAGCAAAATTTTCTAAACTGATACTGTTTCCTCTAGAGTATCCCATTTATAATATTCCTTGAGAAAAGATTCAGTTACATCATTTTTCCATTGAGCTTCCTTGATCGAAAAATCCGGAATAAAGAAACACTATCGTAGTAAATTGAACGAGATTTGCGGTAGTAACGTTTCCATAATAGCCTTAAAGTACAGATTGTTGCACATAATTTTCGCTAATCGTATTTGGTTGGTTTAGTTTGCCAGGATTAAGTTTCGTAATAGAAAGAGGATCCTGTCCTTTGTCTTTCTTAAGAAAAAGAAACAGTACGAAAATAAACGCGTTACCTAACGGAATTTATAGAACAAAACTGTTTGCAAGGAAATTATTGGAAAAAGGAAAAATATGCCAAGGTGGCGCGTGACCAGAGCTCCGTTTAAATTCGAGTTTGCATAAAAAATATGAGTATCGTATCGCCGTAATTTTCGATGCAGCCTGAGGAAAAGAAACGCGAATAGAATTTTGACCGGTGCAAAAAAAGCTCGTTTGCGGCAACAACACCGTTTTCGGTGTAAAATTGCCTGTAATCGACAAAGACCGCTCTTGGTAACACCGAAACCGAAACATTTCAGTTTCCAACTATGTAGCAGTTTCGAATTTGTTCCTATGTGAAATCCTATGTGAATGGCATAACGAGGTTTTGTGAAATTTGAAACCTGCGACACGCGTCTGTGTACAAGGTGTTTCATACAAAATCACTATTTCTAAACTTTAACCGTACATTTTATACGTCTCGATTTGACGAGAAAGCATCATGCGTAAAAAAATCAAGCTAGAACTGTTTTCATTTTGAAAGTAACAGTGTCAATCTTTTTGATTGACAATGGAGGCTTTCAGACAGGTTATATGTATATTAGCGTAGGCAAAACTGATGGAAGTTATATGGTTTCATAGTACATACAAAGTACGATGGTTTATGAAAATTCATATTTTTATAAACGAAATTACACGTAGATAAACGAACTATACGTGATTTGTTTTTGTGATCTGCATATTATATGGGGCACGTACTTTGGATATTTTCTATATTTTTGCGCATTGAAATTTTTCATAAATGCCTCAACGTCCTTAGTCTAGTCGTATCGTAGAACAATCTTTAATTATTTCTACCGGCTACGAGTCACATAATTATATAGAATAATTAATTATAGGAATATTTTTAAACAATTATCTCTATTTTTTAAATTTCTTTTTTCCATAGTTTCATACTACAATTTATCACAAGAAATATGGGGAAAAGGTTGGTTTAAAAATTCCTAAACAATTTTCACAATTTCTGTTACACAAAATGGATTTTGTTCTTGATAGTTCTAAAGCATTTTCGTAATAACACCAGGAGTATCGTAATTCAGAATCTCTGGATATTGTGATAAATATAACAGTACTAGAGCGATCCGAAATTGGAAGAACGCGTTTGCGTCTCGCGGGGAATGATTTTTCTGATTTGTGTCGACACGACCTTTTGTTCCGCGTATTTTCCAGCATTCTACGTTCATGAAATATGTAACTTTCTGACTTTGCCCATTATTCTTATTTCCCTGCTGTTTATATGTTCATGTTTGCTTCTTAGCTTCGTCAAGTAGCTACCATCCATGCTTCTGCAGTACAAATTTTATTGCTTCTCGTCGTTTGTTTCATTTCTTCCACTCGAATCGAATACTCGCTGAATATAACATGCGGCGGAATTGTATCATCCACTTCGTCATTATTTACATAACGGCCACTCTGATAAGATTAAGGCATCAGTTTTTCAACGATGACTTATACCTTTCGATGATTTATCTCGCATCATTTCCATTGATGCTCCCGTATGAATGAAACGAGAAATTAATTGAAAGATTTAATCAAAATAAATGATATTCGATTTTCGTTTTTGCAATTACTAAAATCGTACAGGTGTTTTTGTTAACTTTCATTGATTTTCATTGATTGTATGTACACGTTAAGAGTTAAGTTTTTGATAAAAGTGGAGACTCGGTAGATGGAACGCGCAATAACACGAATCACGATACTCGCCGTTCCAAACCGAAGAACTTTTTTCTCTTTTTTCCCACTTTTCTGTATCTGTAAAAGTAACGAAGATATTAAAACGGACAAAATAAACAAAACACCCTGTATATCACATTCCATGTTTTCATTAAAATATGGTATTCGATACGTTGTAACATATCCACGTTTAACACGCGTTCATGATATTCATTCCCTATGTTACGTACACCGATAAATAATATTTCCGTAAAATTTCTATTTATAGTATTTCAAAATTTTGTATGCGTGCGCCGTATGAATTATAATGAAATTTTTTCGTAATCTCGCGATTTTTACGACAAGTCGCAGTTACAGGTACGTATATATATATGTACATGTATAGACCAGCACATAGCTCGTAAGATTTTAGACGAATTTCATGATACCGCGTGTCCGTCATATTTAACAAGAATCCAAAATCAATTTCCATCGCATGCATGCGAGCGTGGTAACGTCTGGTTAACAGGACCAAATGGAAGCTTTCCTCCTAACTAAGTAAACAAGCATTATTTGCATTAAATTATACTTAACGTGCTTCAAAGTATGTTTAAACTTGTCGCGAGGCATGATATTTATCGTTGCCGAGATTCCAACGATCGATACACATTACGCGCGAGCATACTTCCGCCGTAGCGACGAGTGACTTCCTGCTTCTTCCGTTGAAAATTAATCTTGAATTTTTCAAACGATTTCGATCGCCGTTCTTTTATCGATCAGATAAATATTTCTATTCGCTTGCTTCCTTTAGGATCGTACCACATTACATTATGTAACACAAATATGTCTTAATTTCGCAATTTAATCGCCTACTGTGTTTATTTGTTTATTTAATATCGATACACGCCTTCCGTTTACTTATTCGTCAAACGTTTTGTTCCTGGTTCGTACGATTGAAGCCATACGACAAAAATAAACTTTGATTTCTTATTTTTCGCGTATCTGGACATTCTTCTCCCCTTTGAAATGACCAATCAAATCGATGAAATATTTTTAGAATAAAGAACAATTAGTGTAGAAGAAAGATAAATACAGCATGTTTTTCATAATGTTACGACCGTTCGCGGAGAGACGCGGTCGCGAAGAAAACGCTTTCGTAAAAAGATCTTTGTTCGATCTGAAAGACTTTAGCTAAAATTGTCTGAGATTTATGGTCGGTCCTTGAGAATTTTAAGGGTACGCAATAAGGATGTGCGGATATCTGTCTGCCATCCTGCCCGCGGTGTGTAACCTGGTCTAGGTAGAGAGTCGACCGACGTAACACATAAGCTATATTGCAAAACATATTGCGTAATCATCACCTATCGATATCTAAAATAAAAAATTTATCGGATTGTTTGGAAGATTGGTAGTAAAATTTAAAAAAAAGATTGAAGATTTAGTGTAACGTGTATCGAGATTTATAGAATGAGAAATGTCAACAAGCTTAATCAAATTATCATATCATTAAATAAGATATATGCATCTTTCTATTCGACAATTTTGTGTTATTTATCGGACGACTGGTCACCGTCTTGATAAACATTCCGTAACGTTTCATAAATCGCATTATGTATTCTGAAATGTTGGTTTGCGTACATAGCTTGATCGTCACATGTAGAAGAGTGTCGTTTACTTCAATTGAGAAAGAGGCTGAAGAGTTTCATAAGCAAAGGAGCCATGGCTCTGCTTCGTTGTTTGGACGTTTCCAGGAATATTTTTCCGAGGAAAATTCGCTTCAGTAGTAAAAAAATTGAGGATTTTCGCTTCACTGTGCAGGGTGGAAATGTAAACTTGGAAAGCATATGTAGAAGTTAATCAAATGGAGATTCGAAAAAATAGATCGACTACGTTGATGCAGTAAACTATTTTGCGAATTTAACCGTGGCAAGAAAAAAAGCTTGGATGCATTCCGCGTGCATTATTTAAAACGTTTCAAATAACGTTCTGGAATAAAACGAGCGGAAAGTTTTTCCCGTGAAATATTTAATTTATACAGTTTGGTTTAGAGCAGTCGCCATTGGTTGAAACAGGATTTAATTTTTATTCTAACCGGCACCCCGGAAACGCGTTGTTTCGAATATGGAAGCAGGACATTTTTTCGAAATTTAAAAAAAGAAAATATCCGACGAAACGTATTCATCATACAGGTATCATGATAATCAAATTTGTTCTATTTCAGTCAGAAAAATTATTCCCATCGTCAAAGGAACGTTGTTCCTTTTCGGAGGACTACGGTGTATCGCGAATAATTTTTTAAGAACGTTCGGACAAAAAAAAGTTATTTCATTGAAATATAAAACAGCGTGTTAATCATGACAAAGAAACTTGTATCAATCGAAAATTTTCAATATTCTAGGCTTTTGTAGGAAAAATTCGCGAGAAGTATTAATCGTAGGAACATAGATTTTAAAGAGTTCTTTTGATAGAACAAGATCGAACGTGTTAAGAGGAATTTTCAAAAATCAGTTTCAAAAATTCGTTGCCAGGAAAGGCAGAAAATTTCTCGTAAAAAGGATCGTAATGATATTCAGTGAGTAACAGGAGGTAGACGTATAATTCAACAGCATTGAATCTCATAAACTCAGAAATCTCTCATAAATCTCATATTACTTTTATTACACAAGCCAATGCTATTACCAGAAATATTACGTGCTCCAACATTATGTGTTATTAATGCAAAGTTTCAGAGTGTTATTAGTAAGTAATCTGAGAATTTGTAATTCTGTAGTTATCTCAAACTTAAGGATTCCATTAAATCGTTTCTCAATCTCCAGAAGTTCACTAACTGTGATATCGTTTGTGGCATGCACAAAGCGAGTAGTAATTCTCTTGTATGGGTACCAATATCCTGGAATTTTACAGCTATTGCTCAACCGTGAGACTGTTCACTCGCAGCCGTTCTCTGCCTTCGATATCAATGATCCACAAATTCCAATTTCGAATCGCATAAAATTCTTTCGTGTCCATTAAACGTCGAATGTGCATGAATCAAAAGAAAGGGAAAAAAGGAATGAAAAAGGGATGAAAATAGTCGAGTGTAAAGCCAATACGGGTCAATACGATCACGTCGATAATATTCTCGATTTACAGTGTGGGTACTCAACCTTTTCGCGAATGCATATCATCAGATTCAAAATTGAAAAATTACAGTATGTAGCGCGAAGAGCAATATATCTTGTAATGTACGTACAATGTACGAAGTTAAGACTACATGCTTATCATAGTAAGCGTTATTCGACTAGGTTTAACATCTCAAAATTCAACTTTGAACCTGGTATAGAATGATCAAACTTGTACGTTGTAAGATACTGTTAGCTTTCGATATGATAACTAAATTCGAAGAATGAAAAATTTTTTATTTTTTAAGTTCAGTAAGAATAATAAATATAAATAATAAGAGTAATAAACAGAGAGTAACTTCCAATTATATATACGAATTATGATAATTTTAACTGAGAATATTAAGCTTATTCCATAAACTTCTTACCCATTGATGAGTAGGAGTTATATATCCGTAGAAAGCTACGGTCATTTAATATATGGATATCGATTGTTTGATTTTGTAAGGAAAATATACGGATGTTTATCTATGGTACACAGAATTTCCACTCCAAAATTCTGATGTGTTAATCTATGTACATTCCTTCCCGTATCTCTTAGCTTCCACGCTATTTGGTCCGATGAATTATTCCAATATCTAGTTATCTCTAAGGTGAATATTATCCCAGCAATAGATATGTTCTTTATACACAAAAGAAAACAGTTATCTGTTATCCTTTACCTGCTGTTACTACTTGTTCTATTATTGTACTATTTATCAAACGTTTGGTAAATATGTTATTTGAAAACAATGTACTTCTTAAGTAAGATTTTCGAATTATGTTTCAAGCAATTTTATTTCCAACTCATGTCTTATTTTACTCGCAGTAATTATTTGATCTGTTTATTTGTCGTTTTATTTGGAGTATCTAATTATTTGACCTATTTTTCTTTTCTCTCTCTCTCTTTTTTTTTTTAATTTGGAGCAATCGTTTGAACTTTTGAGTCAATATTTTCATGTCAAATAAAATGTGCTAGATTCTTCCTTCCAACTCTCGCGTTCAATAATCCCACTTTGGTTGAGAACCTCTGATTTATAGCATTCCTGATCGACACGGAAAATCGAGTATGAGATCTCGTTTAAGTGCGATTTCCGCGTCGATCGCAGCCAGCAATTTCCACGCGATAAATAAATCTTACGGATCGTCAGCGACGTGCCCGTTTTCCAAGTGGAATCCGAGCATCAGCCGCGTGTACCGGTAACGAAGATTGATTCCGCCGGTGGCCCCAGACTTTGATGAATCGGCGTTCGTTCATCCGCCGAGTTTTCCATTTAAGTTTCACGCTGATCCCTTTAGCCTACCCCTTTCGCCTGTTTTTGCGCGTCGTGAAGACGTTCGGACTGATAACGCGCGACCTTTTACGCTATTAAGATGATCGATCGTCGCGACGTTTTTGTACATTCTGCTGAACGGCTTAATTTACAGGCTGCTAATTCACATTTGGCTTTTAGGGCACGTGTTCTGACCGCCTGTGTTCATGCTCGTTTTAGAAGTCACGATCAAGGGTTGAGAAGAGAATGGGAGCAGAATTACTAAATTAAATAAAGTAAAATTTGTCAGAGGTTCTCGATCAATCGTAACGAGCGAGCTTTCCAACACTTATGGCTAGCAACGTGCATATGAGATAGATACATTTATAATCATTATTAGAATTATTTCTCGAATAAAAATTTTCGACGGAGGTGTGACACGTTCCACTGGATTTACATTTTGCGCTTTTAAAAAGCAACGAATAAAGAAGAGCGGCTGAGAGAGCAAAGGGACGAGAGAGACCCAACGATAGAGTGAGATTTGCCCGCAAATGGTCTCGATCGATCAATCCAATTTAGCCGAAGAATAGTTCGAAAGTGTCTGTGCCATCGAATTCGAGTGGTCTGGTCCTAAGATCTCTTTCTCGATAAAATTACGTCTCTGACGAAGCAATTAACCGGTACCATATAAAAAAGGACGGAGAAGAAGAAGAAGAAAATATCGTATCTTCGGATTGTGTAGAGAAAAACGCATAGACTCGTCTCTTCTTTTCCTTTCTTCCTCTCTCTTCTTTTCTGTACAAATTGCCCGACTCACAGAGAAGATCGTGGCACGTTTCGGGTGACTCATGTAGGTCAATATAAACCGTGACGGCTGAGCAATATCGGAAGGAAAAAAGTTTTTCTTTGAGAGGAACTGAAACGACGGAGAAGAGGTTCGACGAGGGTCTGTCGACCAGCCTTGACCCTCTACAACCTCTACCGACGCTCCTCTACTCGACCGCGTTTCTTTCGTCGAGAATCGTCACAATTTTAAAGCGCTGTTCGTTCATAGTTTATTCAAGCCTATCGGCGAACGATAGAGCTTGATGGTTTTTGTTTGACCTCGATGATCATCGTTTTGCCCCTTTGATCATCGTGTAGACAATGGAAACCGATGAACCTTCTAAATCGTTTGAAAGGTGGCGAGCAGGATGACGTGATTTATACGCGCACCATGAATTCCGTGAATCCGCTGTCATCTTCCGTCTTTCCACCCTCTTTCTTTCGTGTTTCCTCGTTTTCTTCCTCTTTTTTCTTTCTTTATTCTTGTTTTTTCCTATTTCTGCTTTTTATAGCCACGTAAACGTGTGCAAATTCTGTCAACGTTTCCATTTGGACAGGGGACAGGGACAAAGTTTTATGGAGCACAAAAAATTTCCAAGTTCTTGCAACGTGTTCGTTCGTCCTGTGACGTGGGGCATTCATTACATCGATCTCGTGTTCTTGCAATCAACGAACGTGTTTTTGTTACGTTCTATGTACAACTGCTATAGATTATTTAGCGAACGAACATTTGCCCTAGTACGTTCCCTTTTCAATTTAATCTCTATTTCTTCGTTACTCAAGTGGAGGAAGAAATTTCTGAGCGCACTGATGCTGTAGAATATTACGTGAAAATAGGAATAAAGCAAAGAAACAAGGGAAATGGGTAGATTACCGTATTCTCGACACGTAACTTTTATCGATTATGCCATTAAAGAGCCGCTAACGAGGTTCCGGCTGTTTTCGAACCCCGTTAAACCGATTTCGCGAGCGCTTCAGTTTTTCCTCTTTCGTTTTTTTTTTTTTTTTTTTTTCGGACAACCCCTAACAACAGACTAAGAGGATTGCACGGAACGTGGATCTTATTTTCCTCCGGTTTTACTATCGTTTACTTCGTTCAACAATGACTTAAAGCGTTATAAACGACCTGCTGTACCCGAGACATTCTCTAACAGAGAATTTCATTGAAATTGCAGAAACACGGGCCCCGGATGAAATGTGCAGCCTGCAGAGTGGTAGCGCACGCTGTGTGCGCGGTGAGTCTGAACTTCGCCTGCAAATCTAGCTTCCGGGATGTCGGGGTCCGCCAGTATCGGGAACAGACGAACACTCACCACCACTGGGTACACCGACGATCACAGAAGGGGAAATGCGCAAATTGCGGCAAGTCGTTCCAATCGAAGCTGAGCTTCACCTCGAAGGAGATTGTGGCGGTGAGCTGTAGCTGGTGCAAGCTGGCCTATCACAACAAGGAAGCGTGCTTCAACGTTGAGAAGATCGGAGAAAACTGCGAGTTAGGTATTCACGCGTCTATCGTAGTGCCGCCGTCCTGGATCGTGAAGCTTCCCAGGAAGGGCAGTTTCAAGAGTAGCTTGAGAAAATCGCCGAGAAAGAAGAAATCTGGAAGCGGTGCTGGCACTGCGTCCAACAGAAAGAAATCGAAAGAAAAGGATAAGGATAAAGAGCAGGATAAGGATCAGGGGATGTTATGGGTGGTGAAACCTATACCTACGCCATCTGTGAAACCGGTGCTGGTTTTCATTAACCCAAAATCGGGCGGCAATCAGGGAGCCAAGCTTTTACAAAAGTTCCAGTGGCTGTTGAATCCGAGGCAAGTCTTCGATCTGACCCAGGGCGGACCCAAGATGGGGTAAGTTTATGCACGATAAATAGACTGACATCTTGCATATATATTTTTATCAACATTAATTTAAAGACGTCGAATCTGTTTCATCCGATTTAAATACGAAGAGCATAGGAATACGAGGTTTTTTTTTATTTTCTTATTTCTCGTTTAGAGAGAAACAATTTTAAGATTTACATTCGATTTTGGAGCTAAATTTTAAATTACACGCACGTTTCGATAAAATCGCTGATATATCGGTAGTACGATTGTGACGATTTTTTAAATGTATCTACTTGCAATCTTTCCATATATTCGCGTACTATATGCTTCTTGTAAATCTTTACGCATTTTGATTTTCCATAAACCAGATATATCCTATAAATATCCGCACTCTAATAAGAAATAAGAGAAGATAAAACGGAGATAGTGGATACGTATATCGATCTGGTACTGCGTTCATTGAAGTGGTAAGATGTTTCACGATGTTGTGGAATCGTAAATTGTGAGACATTATCTATAGGTGAACGCATTTGACGTGTATCGCTGATTGAAAATTTATTTTACATCCACCGTTGGTTATTGTGGATGTTTACGATGGGCAACTCTTCTTTCGAACAACTTCTTTGTTGTTGCAGATTCTCGGCATTTTCTTTCGTTGGAGAAACTTAATTTCTTTATTATTTTCTTACGTTGTTTAGTTTCTCACGTTTCAACGACGAATATAATTATTTTAATTAATTTCTTTCGTTCCACTTAATTCGTAGAATATTTACCCTTCGAAGGATCTGTTTTAAAGGGTAGAAAGGGAAAAAATATTCTACATGCTATTTTCTAATTCAGCAGTCAGGGTTATGGTAAGGAATTAGGTTAACCGAATGGAAATTCAGTCGAATTAGTTCATTGCTCTTGTCGAAAAGGTGGAAGGGATATTGGAAAATATGACAAATGAACAGGGGATTTAATTAAAGTTGCACTTTCTGGCTCGCAGGCCTAGTTGAATAAAGGCGAAGCTTTTAGGATAAAGGTCGTCGCTACGGTATTATCGGAACTTTCTTCGAAAGTTTATTCAAAAGTTCTAGCGTTCCATTTGGTTGCTTTCGCCACGATACAGTAAACAGCATTGTCCATGAATATACCGTAACTTTGTGCATACGATGATAAAAATTTCTTGAAACTTACCTACCAATTAACTTTCCTATATTTTTCTAACGAACCATTTGCAACATTTTTTTCTCGATATTCATCGAATACTTGAAATTTGTTAATTACGCAAATGAAATTTACTGCATCTGACGATAACGAAAATAGGAACAAGTAGTTTTTTTTTTACTTTAACAATAATTTGCAAGTGATATTGTTGTTGAAATTGTATTTGGTATAGGTATGGACAAACATCGTGAAATGTAGTATGCATATGATGGCGTTATCGTCTTTCGAAATTTGACTTTTGAAATATTTGTGTATTACATTGAATAAAAAGCATGTTACAGTGGATTAAAGATATGACAAACATCTGTTACGTCGAGTGAAATGCATTTAATAATGCGTTAAAAATTCCTCAAATACGTATCATATACGCTACAAGCTGCAACTTGACTTTATTAATCAAGTGTTTGAAAATAAAAGCCATCGATCGGTTAGCTTCATTTTATTTCGAACTATTCGAGATATCATAGCAGTGAATCAACGAAACCATCCGGACAATAATTTTTAATTACCAAATATTCGGTGCTACGTGACTCGTGATGATCGCATTTCGGTTAAGTTATTTGATTTTATGCTACGTTTAAATTAAATATGTATATTCGTGTGCGCGCCTCCATGCACCTTTATACTCCATGTTATAGAATTATTTATCGCATAATATACGTAGACAACAACAAATATCCTATAACCCTACAATTTAATCGACTATTGTTGTTATTATCGATTGTTCAACTATCTTTGTGATCTCTGCTAGGTATATACATGTACTTGTACTAACTGATTCTTTCTATGTGCAATATGTTTCCAGATTTATTTCGAATTTCATCAATACAATCTTGATAATCGAGTCTCATAACAGCGTGAATAAAATTCTACTCGATAAAAGGTGTCTACAAACGTTTGAATACCTTTGCGAACTCGTTCTTATAACGCGAAAGGCAAACAAAGAAGAAATTATTTCCTCGAAAAAGAAAATATTTCCTCGCTTTCAGGTTGGAATTATTCAAGACAGTTCCTAATCTACGAGTTCTGGCGTGTGGCGGCGACGGTACGGTCGGTTGGGTATTATCGATCCTGGATCAGATCGGCGCATCTCCTCCACCAGCGGTGGGCGTGCTTCCTCTGGGAACCGGAAACGATCTGGCCAGGGCATTAGGATGGGGCGGCGGTTACACCGACGAGCCAATTGGGAAGATTTTGACGAATATCGGAGAGAGCGATACGACGTTGTTGGATAGATGGCAACTGGTAGTGGAGAGGAATCCTGATGCGCAAGGCGACGATGATAATGGCAAAGGCAAAGAGAATCTACCTCTGAACGTCGTTAATAATTACTTCTCTCTTGGTGTGGATGCGCACATTGCCCTTGAATTTCACGAAGCTCGAGGTTAGTCTCTAAGGTCTCATCCTCCGGCCCTCCTGAAATAGGTTTTCCCAAGCGATATGCAACAGTTTGTTTAAATTATTTAGAAACGTTCCGTCGGTACCGTTGAACCGTCGAAGAACCCTGCAAAGTAGTTAGGAACCTGTTGCTATATTTCATGCGAACGTCTTTCACTGAAATGCCATATTTTAGACCCCTAAGTGGCCGTGTGTTTTCTATGTGGATGGAAACGAGAGTGAATGTAGAGTGAGAGGATGTAAGGATGTTTTGAGGGTGAATGGTTGTGTAGGATCGATAGTTTAGGGGTTAGAGGAGTTTTAAGAGAAGATGTGACAGAATTCTTTGCAGGGTTTAACCCGTTAATCCAGTTGATCTCTTGGTTAGACGTTTTTATAATTATGAAACGGAAGAATTTTAACTGGTAAGGAAATTGGGTATCTAATTGACAAATTAATTTGTCCGATCCGGTTAATAGATTGAAGTAAAGTACTTACATCTATTTGTTACCAAGTATCAAAAGTATATTTATATCTTTCATTGAGCTCGTTCGAGTTAAATGACGATAGTTAAATACAATTAGTTGTCGGATCTGAATATTTCGACTGGCATAAATATTTCAGATATTCTGACTGTTACGAATATTTCAAGCATATCGATTGCCAAGTAAAAATATTTTAGTCGAGTCTCAAAATATAAAGTTGCCTAGGAAAGAAAAAGAAATTTAAGAAACAAGTTAGCCAATAAATCTATTTGCGGAGGACCGTTATTGAAATTGAATTGAATATTTCAACCGCTACACCAGTCATAAATGTTATTTCTATAAATGTTAAAAGTTGGTCAAATATTTATATGGAAAGACAAAGTAGTATAAAAGTGTTCGACTGTTTTGCAGAGGCGCATCCAGAAAGATTTAACTCGCGGCTACGAAACAAAATGTTTTATGGTCAAATGGGTGGTAAGGATCTCGTGCGACGAAAATGGAAGGATCTCTCAGAATTCGTGACGTTGGACTGCGACGGCCAGGATATGACACCGAAGTTGAAGGAGCATCGAGTTCACGCTATAGTCTTCTTGAACATCGCCTCGTACGGTGGCGGAACGCATCCTTGGGGTGCTGCGAGTGGAACCAAAGAACCATCGACGGAGGATGGAATGATCGAGGTTGTTGGTTTAACGACGTACCAGCTTCCGCTTCTTCAAGCAGGTGGACACGGCACCTGCATTGCTCAATGTAGCACAGCTAAGCTGGTTACTACAAGGACCATTCCAATGCAGGTAAATTTTCTTCATGGGGAACCTTTTATCCTCAAGTGCTATGATGAAATATCAGGTATCGATACAAGTATTCATTTTATCACAGGGTCTCGACCTATCTCACTGAAACATACAAATTTCGACTTCTTCATATTATAATTATAATTCTTTATATTTAATTATAATTTTAAGGATCGACCTAATCGAAGATTAGCGACAGTTTACGTCGTATGTTATTTTAGAGTGATCTTAAAATTATGATAACATTTATCGCTTCTGAGTTATTCCAGGACGCCACGGCAGAGACTAAACTATCGCTTGTTACAATAATTTATTATGCTAATATTTTGTGATCTTATGCAATACCGTAATATCGATGTTGTTAGAAATATTTCATTAAAAATTGGATATTCGATTATAATACACGAGAGTGATTATCTCGTGAGAGTGATTATTTAGATTTAGGAGATAGGATAAAACTTGAAATCAATTTTTTGTGTATTAAGGAAACTTAAAAAACCGCGCAATAAAAAGCTTGGATAATTAAACGGTATGATATAGCGATTTAGTGAGTTTGAGTGAGTAAATAATAGCTTAGTGTGTAATGAAAAAAAAAAAAAAAAGATACAGAAGACAAGTCGCAAATAAATCAGGCGTCGTGAACATAGAAAATACTATATTACATAATCGTCTATGATAAAAGTCCAACTCAAATTACTTTATTTATTTTTCTTGCATTCTTCTGGCAAACCCTAAGTTGTGTCACAACTGTGGTAGTTTCTCAGATTATCACGAAATAAAAATTTAATCGCACGCCGAATATCATTTATTGTGCGCAACTAGAATACCCAATTGTATACAAAAAGAACTATAATTCGTACCTTAGGTCGATGGCGAGGCTTGTCGACTGCTGCCATCCATTATAAACCTAAAACTGCTAAACAAAGCGACAATGCTAGCGAAACGAAGGAACGCGAGCAAACCTCAGCAAGACGTCAAACTGGAGAGGTTAAAACTGCCGGTGATGAAGATCAAGATGTTAGATTACGAGAGGTATCATCACGATAAAGATATGTTGAAGAAGGCCGCGACCACATGGATCGCAGATCCACTTGATCTCGACGCCACCACCGACCTAGAATCACTGAGGAAGATCCTGGCAAAAGACCATAACATGGACACTTGTTGCTTCCTCGACTGTAAGTACGACTATACGGACTGTTTGCTCCTACGATTCGCAAGATTTCTTAGCCACATGTAATAATTTTAGATTTCTTCTCTGAATAAAAATTTATCTGTAATGTTTAAGTAGCACGAAACAGTAGTAAACGTTTCTGGAAAATTGCTAAATATTTACAAAAAGGGTGTTATCGTTGATTTTAATAATTTCTTAATATCTTATCAAGATCGTCAGCCTTGAGTAGTGTTGTGAAGGATTCGGTTAGGGATCGTCGTTTGTTAAAGAATTATTATTAAAAAAAAAAAATTGCTCAAAGGTAAATAATTTTCTGAGCACAAATTACGTCGTACTTACCATTCGGATCAATTTTCAGCGTGTACCGCGGAACGATTCTTTAGGATTGATAGAGCTCAAGAGCAACTCCATTACGTGACTGATGTGGCTGTCGAAGCGGTGTACGTCCTCGAGGAGAGTGCCTCCAATCAGTCGAACGAGCCTGATGGAACGAAGATGTCTACGAGCCAAGAATCGGCAACCGCTCATCCGTCGCCAAGGTACTTCTCATTCATCGAATTAGAATTTCTTATTTGAATCATTTTCGATTGATTCGTTATGACGATTCTATCATATGATCCTTCTGCTGATACGTAATCAACATTGTACTGTGCCTTTTGTATTGGTCGAAAGTAAAACGATATGTAACAATATTAAAGCCGTTGATGGAACGTTGTTCTTTGTTTAACATATACCGGCTATATAGAACTATTGTAAAAATTAATTCCATCATATGGTGTTTAAATAACTTTTATGCTTTATCTCTTATGCTTATTTTATTGTTACAAAATTTTAAGTTATTAGTTTACTTTCTATTATAGTAGAAATTCTGTAGACAGAGTCTAATCTAAGACAAGACATTTCTGTAATTTTATCATTGTATGATATTTCCCTTACTGAATATAAATTGATAATTAAGCTTCAAGCAGAATGAATTTTGAAACTCTAATATATAAAGCGGTTGATTAATACGAAATGATTTCAAACTTGAACGATACTGTATAAAGATAATTTATATAATTTATATAATGACACATTGAACGAGATATCAAAATTAGAGAAATGTTTTCGAGTAGTCAATACACTTTAAACAAAGAATAATATCTTTTTATGTGATATAGCAGTATACTCATTTGTCTTTCGTCTATATTGTCCACAGAGAGATAATTAAATAATTCCGCATGTAATAACAGTGATCAGAAGCTACGCAATTATGACTCGTAGCTTCAAAATAAATACCTTGTTTGAACCTTTTATTGCCACTTCACATATTCGTCCGTGTGTCCATGATATCTGTAATGGTAATGCAATCGTATCATTAGATTAATAGAAAGAACGTGTAATATAGCGAAGAACGACCAAAGAAAAATGCAGCCATGACAAACGAGAAGCCTAAAGAAGAGACAAAGGCGCAGCCAGTTTCGGAACCACAAAACGCAACGCCTGAAACTGCAGTGCCTGAAATTGCAGCGCCTGTATCACCATCTGAAACTGCAACGCCTGAATCACCACCTGAAACTGCAGCGCCTGAATCACCACACGAAACACCACTTGAAACGAAGATACAGAACAAGGATCAGGATACTGCGAAATCTCATGAATCGATGAGTAAAGACGCGCCTCAGGATGAATCTCCAAATGTGAAGAAGGAGGAAAAAATATCTGGAGACGCGAACAAGCAAAGCAGTTCCTCAAAATCAATCTCTGCCACGGTTGTCTCACAGTCACAAAATCAAACATTACCTACCTTCATTAGGTAAGCTATCGTCATTTGTTAAAGTCAATTTGATATCACAGCACATGAATGTATAATTAGAAGTTTATAGCTAGTTCTACTAATAACAAGGGACGTTTATTTAAGAATCTTTTTATTGAAGAAGAGCCACCGATAAGAACTGTTTATATGAGAATGTAACTTTCAATGAAATATTCGATGGAGGAACGTTTTAATTGTAAGACATAGCGAAGAGATTAAGTTTCTACCTTTTTGTGAGTTTAAAAATGGTAAAGTGTTAAGAGTTCAAGATGAAGTAAAATTGAATGTCTTGTATGCACTAAGTATTTTTATATTTAGTATGCACTATTTTTTAAATTAATTTTTTTACTTAACGTAATGTAATCACTGCAGGATAGAAATATGAAAAAAGGATATAAAATATGCGTCGTTATTTAGTCGATTCACGTAATCAGAAAGAAAATACGTAACTTTAAAGAAAATGGTGTTATGTGTATCTGAAATCTCTATTAAAAATCTCTACCTTGAAATCCCTATCTTTAATAATAATACCGCGAACCATTCATTCCGTATTCCTTTTAGCTGCAGGAATCTATATCTTTAAAAACGAACTCGCACGCCATTCACTTCCAAACCGACCACTCTAGAGAAACTTCAATTTCGTTCCAGTGTTTAGGATGTTTCTTTTACTTGGTTTTCTTGGTTACTGTTGCGGAGGAATGCTAGTTAATACTGTATTATACTGTAGCGAATACGTTCGTTTCTTTCTAGAGATTCTCTGTGCCAGTGAAATGGAAAAGTCTTTGAAAATATTTAATTTTTTTTCTCTTTTTCTTTATCTTTTAACTTCTCCCGTTTCGGTTAACCACAATATCAATTTTTTGCGTTATTTTTTCTCCACAAAGCTCGAAACCTCCATACTATCTGTCCTATAAGGTTTTATATTGAATAAAATAGAAAAAAGTTACAAATTAAGAAAGAAAAGAAAAGTCAGAGAAGAACGATTAATTTGAATACAAAAAGTATAAAGAGGATAAAAATAATTTTGTTCCAGTCCACGAGATAGACTTTTTGGCTTGAGTTCCGAGGTTCACACGTTTCACACGAGATTACTGGAGAAAGCTAGCGATGGTATTTTGAAATCAGCGAAAATCGGCGATCTACAGGCTTTGAAAGAATTTCACGAGAAAGGATACTCTCTTCTATCCATCGACTCCTCTGGACAAACTGCTCTTCACCTAGCGTCAAGATATGGTCACAAGGATATTGTCAGATATCTTATCGCTTGCGCACCATCGAGTATTCTCAATATGATCGACAACGACAAGTAAGTGTATTATATAAAAACAGGTGGAAAACGAAGGTCCATTGTATAGAAACGGATAAAAGGTGAACAAAAGTTGATTCGATAGAAATAAACTAAACAAACGTGGCTACCATGAAAGGGCAGAAAGAAGGTTTTCCATGACATTTCAAAGTTCGAAGAATTAGCTTCGTTTATAGCACAAGGCATAAATAACCGACTATAAATGCTCTAGCGTAAACAGGAAGATTTTTTGTTCATATTTCAAAATCTGTTCAGTATATGTTAACTATAATGCCGATCAAGAAAGAGATTTTATTCCAGGCGCGTAAACAGAGAGCAAACGAAAAAAAACAAGTGATCTGCACTTTCTAATTGCAGAGGTCAAACCGCTCTGCACAAAGCGGCTCAATATAAACGTCGTTCCATTTGCTGCATGTTAGTGGCTGGCGGTGCTACTTTAATCATCAAGGATCGACACGGCAACACACCTCGCGATCTAGCCCTGCAAGCGGAGGACCGTGACCTCGCGGCGTATTTATGCAGTAAGTGTTTCCATTTTTTTTTCTTTGGGTACCCTGTTACAGAAAAAAATATTCCGCGAGTCTAAGTTGCGAATATAATGATGTAATAAAGCACAGAATGGTAAAAAAAATTAGGGTCAGTCGAGAGAAATAAAAATCTACGTTAGTAGCTTTATCAGATGAACGAAGAAAATATTTTCTATTTCATATATTGTATTATTTTATGAAATTACAGTGTTTTAATTTTTATTTCTTCCTTCTAAAGATTGTATTAATCTTAGTTTCATCTCCCGGTATTACCTTAAAAAAGAAAAAAGAAAATAAGAAGAAAGTTTCTCTTTGCTATTTTCTAGTATAGAAATTATTAATCTAGATTAAATCTATCTGGAATCGGTTATGAAAATATTTAATCTAGATGGTATATAAAGTGTGAAAATAAGGAATGCCCGATATCCAAAGGAAAGGGAAAGGATCCTAGACTCTTACCCCTGATATAATTCTAGGTCATATTATCCCATTTCTTCTTGCACTCTGTTATAATTTACTATAGACAAATATCAAATATATTCTACAATGATCTTACAAATTTTCCTAGAAACGGTCTCGCGAGAATAAAAAAATATTGTTTGTGACGTCTATTCTCTTGATAGTCGTATATTAGCATGAACTCGGAATAAATTGTTTATCAGCTTTATCTCTCACAATTTGTACAAAGCTGTAATATGAAAGGCCGGCGATAAGATTATGCAAAGTTTACTAAAGAACTATTCCATCGACTGTCCTTCATCGAAAAGAAAGTCTTTGAGAAGCTATTCGATCAAACATCCTATCATACTGAAATCCTTTTTGCCTACGTAATGCTCCCAGTGGATCGTTAAATCGGCTTTGTTCGATGCTATATAGGTCAAGAGCAGTTCCAGCTGACAACAGAAGAAATGGAGAACGCGCTCTGACCTCTGGCCGTAATTGGTAGAGCCTGAGCTGATCCTGAGTAAAATTCTATCTTCGATGGAACAACCAGAGGGAGATCCAAGCGAACGAACTACGATCGTCATCGACATCGATCATCAACGATACACGTTCGTTTTCCCTCTCTCTCTCTCTCTCTCTCTCTCTCTCTCTCTCTCTCTCTCTCTCTCTCTCTCTCTCTCTCTCTCTCTGTCTACCTATCTCTTTCTTTTTGTTTGCGTAAGTCGCAAAATGTGATAAATCGATATTTATTCCATCGACAGATTAGCGATGTCGACGCGTAATTTACCAAGGTGCTCTCCAACCTTTCTCGTCGGAGCCTCGAGATCCCTTTCTACGAACGTGTAAATTAATTACATTCTGCATAGGTGAACAATACATAGATACATACGTGTTACATATGTACATGCGTACATGTGTTGTATAAAGATTAGGAAACTTTTTCGATCGATTACGATCCTCTACATGCATACACGTATATATTTTTAAAATCGTACTCTCGTATAGCTAAGAGAGGAAGCGTATAATAATTTGCGTACGCATATTTCTTCTCGACTTACCAACGACGAAACCGCGCGAACAGATTGTCCGCAAATTATTTCGAAGATAGTCGCACGAATGTCGAGGAATAATACACGCGTGTGTAGAAGATTCAAGTGTAATTAGGAAACTTTTTGCTCATTCGCGACGTCGCTGTTGCGTGTAACGTATCGGCGAGTTTTAAGGGTGTGGAACTTGACGGGGTAGAAAGAACCCGAGAAAGAAACCGAATTAGTGAGAGGCTAGTATCAAAGGAATATGATAATTGGAAAAATTAAATCGAGTAGCTGATGTATTATAAAGACTAATCTTCACCGTATTCGTTTGTATGATTTTTTATTTTATATTTTTCTACGTTCCATTTTCTAGGTATTACGAGTTGGCAAAGTATAAATAAACTATCTTTATCAATTTAGCTCTGTCGTTCTACGTAGACGCGATTTTTACAATTTTTCGCCTCCGCGTTTTAGTCGCGAACGCTGTCGCCTTCTTTCAAACGCGGAGGACGCGTAGTTTCTAGGGATTAGCGTTCACAGAGTTGGACAGAATTTTTCGTTCCAATTGAAATTAGAATTATTCGTTCGCGATCATCGTGATCGTTAGCATCGTTGATCCACTCGGTAGAATTCTCTTTGTTGTTCGTTGAAATTTTTCAGAACACGTTGTTATCCTTGTTGTGCCCTCATAAATTATTCTTTCCGTTATTACTCGATCGATCGTTCGAGCTTTACGAGCCTACATTCGAAGAAACGTTTCTAATAATCGTGATCGACAAGCGAAATATTTACCGCGATGGTTATTTATTGAATTTCGTCAAGAAGGAAAGAAGTTCTATCCGACTCTGCTGGTATACAAACGTTTACTTAAACTATCTTGTTAAATTGTTCTCTTCGCTTGTTCTAGGATACCTCGTTACACCGGGTATACATATCTTTTTCTATTTAAAGAAACAAGTCCCGCGTTAATATACATATTATATATATATATATACATATATATACATACATATATTTTCTACGTACGTTAAAATACTGATATAATATTTATTGTTCTTAAGATACAGAGGTTTCTTCACGATGCTGTTTTTTCTTGTCATTCGAACATTTGTCGAATTTCTTGGCACTGCTTGGACACACACACACACACACACACACATATATACACACACGCACACGTAAACACATGAGTACACACACGATTACACACACGATTTCAAGAAAAAATGGAACTACTGAGAGAAGGGAAGTATGCGTGGATTTAATAGAAAAATCTATGAAAAATATTTGGAAAGTTGGATAATACAATCTACTTTGAAAAGCTTCATACGTGGGATTAGCGTGATATAATCGATTTAACGTATTTGCGTGATCAGCTGAAATTTAATCGACATATCTTCTAGCGTTATATATGATATCGAGATAGAATCAGGAGTTTCGTGATGGAAAACACCGATTCAAACGAAATTGCGCCAGTCAGTCGATGAACCAACAAAGTCTTAAATCGCAGTTTCATATGGAACCCATAACAGAGGTGGTAACTCCATCAAAATTTATGAATAGAAAAGTTGTCTTGGGATAAAGTAATACAATTGCAAAATCATCGATCGCAGAATAATTTTCTAACATCTCTTCCATGCCGATGCAAGTATTCTTTTATCCTTCTAATATACGTGTATGTTATTCCATTAGAAGCAACTAATTGAATATTTCAATCCTCTGCAAGCTCTTTGATACGCGGCTTCAGGGTATATTTCGATGTAATTACGCAATAACTTTTAATTCTCTCCAGGCGTATTAAAATCAGCTTTCCCTACGAATTTTTATTGAATTCACACGCGTGGAGCATGAGAACGCGATTTAAGGATTCCATTATTGACAAGAGATCCATTGTATCGCGCCTATCCATAAAAACGATCGGAAGTAACGAAGTCTTCGAGAAACGTAGCCAAGCAGCGACGTTCACCCATTTGAGCGATATTAAAATCGATTGAGAAACGAGAACAAGCAGAGGTCGGATAAAAATGATAGGGGGAATAATGATAAACGAATGGATAAGCGATCGAGGAGAAGAATTATCATAACTCGGTACCAAAATGAAAAAAGGGATCAACGTACGAACACCAATTAGCTCTTAAAAAGACGGTCTATCGTCGCTTATTATATTATACTATTACTAGACTACTCTAATTTTATTGTCGAATTATATCGTATAACGTATACATATGGTACTCGTTCGTTCCTACGGACACGCGAGATCGTTTTCTTCAACACGATGGAGTTACGATAATATACCTTTAGACTTCTACGAGGTAAGTTATCCATGTTGGACACCCGCGAACGCGTTCACGAATGTTTAATATCAAATACTCTCTCTTTCTCTCTCTCTCTCTTTCTTTGTCTCTCTCTACTCGATTCGCGATAGCATTAAGTATTTAAATAACCACTTCGAAACGTATCGTAGATGATAATAATTTCTTGTTTCATGCGTGTTTCGTGTGTATCTGTTTCTCGCGCTCTCATCCGAAAGAGCCATTTTTCATCTTACAGTTCTATCGACCCGCATATATTTTTATCGTTGGACGAATGATCCAAGGAATTCCTACGAGAAACGATCTTCGAACGTTTCAACGATTTTATGATCTAGCAGCGTTGTAGCGATTCGCGAGAGGAACTCGATATTGCAAATTAACAATGAACGTTAGATCGATGTGCAACGATTTATATAAATCGTCCACGCATCGATTCGTCTGAATTTTTTCGATTCGTATCCAGCTTCGACTCTAGTCGCGTTAAGAAGCGTGAAAAATACGAGTACGTAGGTTGGTACAGTAGGTTGGGTGAAATAGATCGAGAGAAATCGTATTCGCGCGTGTCCGCTCCACGTTTGTCTCTTATCCTCTGTAATTAAACTGATATTTTTAAGTGATCGAGTTAGAGACCGAGATTAGAAAAGTTCCGCGGCGAGGAATCGCATGTGCGTATACGGCCGCATATCAAATAAATTAATCGTAAGTATATCAGTAAAGAATGGCTGGTATATCGAATATAGCGATGGTGAATCGATTCTAGAAATGCCTTCGAGCGTAAGATACGTTGTTCTGATTATTTTTTATATGTAGCGTAATCACGATGCCTTTGTAACTCTATCCCGGTTAAATGTGCGTCGTTCATCGAACGGACGATCGATTTTCCATTGTATTTAATGCCCCTATTATTTAACGAGAACAAACCTGAGGTCTTACGTTCGATGAACGTCGCAACGATTTAGAGAAGCACGAAGAAAGAAGAAGCCAGAACTGTACGCTGAAATATAGCTATAAACATTGGTTGAACGTTTTATTCGATTGAGAGAAGCTTCGCGTCGCTTATTTAAATTAAGCCGAACGAGCGGAAATGTTTTAATTTAAATGATATTGAAATTTTCCAAGTTCTCAATGAAACATTCGTTAACTCCAACGTTATTTGAATTTCATTAAAAATTTCAATTAAACTTGCGTTCAGAGTATAAAAGATCCTCCCTCGTTCTGTTTTTCGTTTCCATTCCGGCGTTTATGTTCCGTTATCCTCGGTTCAAGTTATCGTAGAACAGCCATCGTTTTCTTTCAGTTTCGTCGAACCGTCACGTCGTCGTCTACGTTAACGTACATCGTGATTATAGCCATCTGTGTAAAATTTCGATTCGACGAGCGAACGTTTCTTTTTAGGAATCGATCCACAAGTAAGATTGTTCTTGCGATCGTTCTATCGTTTCTCGCCTCGCGAAGATCCTTCGGTGACGCGTGATATCGCGCGTCGAAACATGTAAATCGTTAAATCGAACGATAAGATTTAAATACTTACGAATCGTGTTAAATCGTCGTGTTATTAAATACGAAAGTTATAAGAAAAGATTTGTTCTTTCTTTTTTTTTTCTTTTTCTTCTTATCTCATCTATCGTCTAATAGGATCGTGATGCATTCGAATCGTTTCAATTACTCGGAGATTTCGATGCGCGTTTCCATGACTTCCTTACCGATCGAGTTTAGGCACCGGTTATAATATCCGAATTTTGCACTTTTTGAATCGTAAGTCACGTTCGTGTAGATGTTTCAAAGAATATTTTCCTAGATTCTAAGATCTGTACAGAAACTATAACGAAGAAATAACGAAGGTTACGATAAATAAATGCTCGATGATGATGTGATCGATCAATGGAGCGAAGTAGTTAACGAAGGATGAATGAACAACGTTATTAATGTTAAAGTTGAATTTCATTATTAGCTAACGGAAGTTGCGAGTTTATTTTAAGGGATCATTGTTGGAACATTGTGCGGTTAAAGGATTTTTTTTCAGATACCTAGGGAATAATGTTTATTCGAGATTCCTATAGAAAATAGACATAAAATAGGAATAATTTTAATCGTAGAATAATACAATATTATTCATAACTCTTCACGGATATGGAAACAGACACGTACGTGTAAATACTTCGAATAGAAGATATTTCAATTTCATGCCACTTCGATCGATCGATAATTCCGATATAGCGATAACAATTGTCCCGATAAAAATTTAGTTCTTCTGGAGAATATATCCGCTTCGATGAAAGGGAGAAGAATCTGTTTTACGCGTTATCCAATATCTTTTCGAATCCTGTACATATCTCGCACGCGTATGTATATTGAAATCTCAAATAGTCACAATTTAACATACTGAATAGAAGAAAAAGGAAAAAGAAAAAAAGAAACGATCGATTATATCTGTGGAAATGTTCGACATTTTTAAAAATTGTCCGTGACATTTTATTCTCGTAACGTAACGTAACGTAACGTAACGTAACGTAACGTCAGTAGTCGATTTATTCGTACGTGCGTATATAAATGTATTTTTACTGAGATTATCACGATTAATCGATGGTCACGAGGCAAACACGTATTAAAGTTTTCACAGACGAATTCAAATTTTCTAATCTCCTGCGAGCTTCATTGTAAGTAAGGCGACGTTTTAAATGGTTTTCCATTGCTTCCCAAATTTTTGGACCATTTCTCTTCGGACGTAACAGAACGATTCGAGATTCCCTTTGAACTTTCTCGTGTTAATCTTACGCTTTAACCTTCGTCAACGTCCAATAAAGCGCGACTCCTGTTCTCCCTTTCTTTTCCTCTTTGTATTTGTCATTTTCTTCTTTTCTGAAGCGATGATCAATAGAGGACCGTTCTATCGTGAAAATTCATTGCGTCACGGTGTTTCTTAGAAATTCAACATTCCGGAACAAATGAAAGTGAAAGCGTCAACATAGATTGAAGCATGCTGTTAGTCGAACAACATTTAGCTTTGAAATTTTAATGTCAAAGAAGGCATTATAATATTCGAGAAGCATGGAAATGTCAGTAGATATTAATGTTTTTATTCGATGCATTTTGAAGCGAGAGGTTTGAGAATAATAGCGCGTCTATGGCGATCGACGGTAAATTTTTTATTAAACGATTCCTGAAGATATACAGGGTGATTTATTTATTCTACGTTATTCGTTATACAAAAATGTATATGGCACGAAGATCGCATAATTTCAAGAAGTAAAAGCACGTTATAAGAATTATTTTTTTCGTCTACGATAGTCATACAAGGTTTTGAAGATCTATATCTTCGCGGTTATTAAAAGAGTATTAAAATTTGAATAAAAGTTGTATGCGTTAAATACGACATAGACTCTCCTTTTTTTTTTTTCGTTTATTCGTTGTTAAATTTTCCTACTTCGATCATCGTTGCGTGATTATAAAATTATGTTATGACGTAGTTTGCATTATATGATAAACAATTCCAAGTTTATATCATACTTTTGCTTGCAAAGAGTTTATTGATATTCTAAATTTAGTTAGAATACTAATGAATACATTCTGCGACCTCCAATGAAAACCAAAAATAAAACTTGCATCCAGTAGACAAAAATAAAGCTTATATCGAACAAGTAAAAATATTCTTCCACTTATTTCTTCAGTAAGATGTGCATAAAAGATCGAGGCGTCGAGAAATCGAATCTAACTATATTATAGGTATCGCGAGTGGATATTTTAATTTGGAATTTCAGCTTTATTTCCAAGCTCCGTACTATGAATTTTCTCATAGCATGAAACATATTGATCTTGCTCATAGTCGCTGACAAGAATCTCGAGAAACACTGTAACGCGACGATTAAACTTCATCATCGAGTATAATTTCTCGAGTATATTTCTACAATGTGTATAAAAATACGAAGAAACGTTAATGCTTATATCGAATTTCACGAGATTTATATTATCGTACATGATCTGTTATAGAAATAAGGAGGTTGAAGGAGGAGGAGAGTAAAAGATCAAATGGCAAAAGATCAAATGGTTCCATCATCCTTGCAGAAGGACGAATGTAAAATAATTTCATTTTCTGCTTTTTAGCAGAATTGCTCTTATTCGAACTTTATTCTTTTATTTGGATAATTGGAACAATAAATAAATAAATAAATAATAAACAGTTGGAACGTTACGTTCGAACTTCGTAAAAACGTCATAAATAAATTCAGGTGTATTTGAATTAAAATATTCCAAATTTAAATTCTTTGGTGCGAAGTAATTATCGAGTAATAATATTCTCAACTCTTCTATATTGCATTGTCTTTCAGCGTATTTTGATCTGCAAACGAATTACGATTATAAGAATTTAACTTCCTTGCTGCTTAGATTTAAATTTATTGCTTACAATGAAAAATTATATTAAATTATATAAATAGATTTCAGACATTGAAAATGCCATCAGACTGATTGTGCAAGCGAACCTCCTAAAGGACAAATACCGCCGATATTGTTGCAAAAGGAAAGAAAGAAAACGTCTCTGTCGATGTATCGTTTCTCAAGGGAACTTGTTACTTTGATTTTTCAAAATAAAACCCCTGCAAATTTAATCTCCTTATTTTTTTTATAACAGATCGCGTATTTGTAATACACATACGAGCTATCAAGTCAACTAACGAGTAATACGAGTGTTTAAAAAAAAAATCGCGTATTAAAAGAGGAGTCTGGAAGAAGGATATCGGAGAATGTTAAGAATATTGAAAGAAGAGTCTACGGATGAATAAAAATCCATATATAAATAAAGGAGCAAGTATCAATAACTGAAATAATTACTTTATATGTAACTTTGTTAAACGACGAAAATACTCGTATTGCTCGTGGAACGGTCTTAAACGATTACTTAACGAAGAGATGAAAAAGTCAATGCCGTTTGAGGTTCGCGACTGTGTATCGAGTTTAAGGGAGAACCGGAAGCAAGAAGATAATGAGAAACGAGAGAAGTTCGAAAGTTTCCTTCAGATCAAATCGACTTATCGGTATAGATAAATATTTCCACTGATTTCCTCTCGGAAAGTAATTTCCTTTTCGTCGTCGATCATAAAACCGTGTGCCTATCACTCGGTTTTAGTATTATTATTCGTTAGGGGAATAATCGTTCTCGTAATCGCACCAATTACCACGCCCGCGATTAGATTGAAATCGCGACAGGCAAAGCTTTCACGCGAGATCGATCATCAGAACCGTGAAGAAGGACATTGAAGAAGCCATTATTACTAGTTAATGCATATGAAATGTCGTTTCTCCGGAGTTTCAATTTGATAGGCAATGGACCAGCCATGAAATTTCCTCCTATCGTCAATTATTCGATTTCAGCGTCAAAGGAAGAAGAAATTTCCTATGAATCGCGTTAGAAATATTTCGATTAAAAATATCCAAATTATGTTTCGTGCGATTCTCTTACATGAGTTTTCGAGAAGATGTTCTAAAAGTGGATATAAACGAAACTTGGCATTTGTAGACGGTTAAAAAGACACTCTTCACGTATGTTTCGATCTTTCAACGTACAAATTATCTTAAAGGAAGTTGTAACAACGCCAATTCAAGAATCTCTGAATGTTAGTACTAGCAATTCTTATAAATTCCTTTCGAGAATTACTTTCGCCGAATATACGACGTTTCTAATAAACTACGTGTCTTCAAAATGTAATTGGAGAAAGTGACGTTCCGTATGCATCAACCGAAACGAATAATTCCGCGTAATGAACGAATCGCGAACGTATCACGAGTAGAGCAACTAGAGGAACGAGAATGGCAAAAAGGCGAATAAACACGAAGAATAAAAAGAAAAAAAGGAGCAAAAAAAAAAAAAAAAGAAAAATAGAGAATGTGAGATGATAATCGGAGAGTGTGTGCGAGAGTATGAGCGTGTAAAAATGGCGCGGAATTTCCCAAAGAGGAAAAAGAAACACAGTATTGCCTTTCTCAGGGACGCGGCCTTGGCCCGTGAATTTCATTTTAAGTTCTTAGAGCAATAAATCGGCGACAATCACGGCGTTTCGGGCCGAGTTCGCGTCGCTGAAACATCTTCTCGTCTGTCCCGTGTGCGCGTTTCCACTTCTGTCCTCTACGCTTAGAACGACGACGACGAAACCACGCTGAGCCGCGATTCATGTGAATACTTAACTAATTTCGCGCGCTCGACTTAATACAACAGTGCCTGCTCAACTGTCGCAGGTGAGGAACTGAAGAAATCGTGTTGTCGTGAAATTGTGTAGAGGAAATAAATATATATACATATATATGTGTATATATATGTAATGGTGTAATATTTTGGAAATCAGGCGATCGATTCGTGAAAACTTTAAATTCTATCGAATTTACATATTTATATTTTAAAAATTGTTAGTCGTTATTTCTGGGTTTTTCTTTTACGTGACTTCTTACTGTTTCATTCTACCGAACGGTGAGTGAAATTGGAAACGCGAGTGAAATGGAGGAAAAGTTATCAATTCGAACAGCCGTGTTGCGATATGTGGCATAAATCTGCACGAAACTCTTGGAATATCTGTTTTTAATAAAAAATTTAGTATCTCACGTAGCATGTGAACTTATAGTTTCACGCGTCTTTTAAATAATATACCAATACACCAATAGATTGTCGATCTTTATGTAAATTCATATTTCTATGAATATAAGTAAAAAAAAAAAAAAAAGAAAAAAAAATGGAACATAGAAAATTGTTCTACTTATACTTATCAGGTATTACAGAGGTATTACTATATTTTGAATATTTTACATATTTTCGAATGTTACGTGTATTCGGTGTAAGGCATTTGTGCAGTCATAAATTCTCATAAATGCATAAAAATTTTAACGTATTTAAATATTAAATTGAACGATATCGTTCCATATTTCTTAATAGTTATTTAATTCTTACGAATTTCGAATCAAATGTGACAACTGTCCTAAGACTTTTGAGCGGTGGTGTAGGTGCAGGTATTTGAATTTTAACGAATTAGAGGTTCACTTATTTATTACGTATTTGTTCACACACAAAGGTTGTAATAGATTATTAAGATAAAATATGACGTAATTTATTTCCGTAATAATTTGTTTCCTTTATTATTATTGTGCTATTATTTTAGAATTATTTACGTCTTTGTTATAGCATTATTATTTATATTTATATTCTTATTGCCTTATTATTTGTCGTATTATCGACACGAGAATTACCGAATCTGTCAAAATCAGATGTTTCGAAAAATTATTATCTATTGAAACTATGCAAATGTTTTTATCAAAATTATATACAATGTTAGCTTTTATCAAGGTAAAAGTATAATCATATATATTTATTTATTTTCAACACACGCGTCGAATATAATTATTTACCATGGCACATTACAAATCGGTAGTTCTAATATTAATTAATATTAATAGCGTTAATGTACGTTACGTTACGCATAAAATTCTATTAATTCACTCTGAATTAATCCCACAATTATAAGGTATCCATGTCGATACGAATGAGAAGATAGCTAAATTCTTATTAAAATCTCCGCACGGTCTGTAATTTTATTGAAAGCAATATTAATGGAAGTACGATGCATAGGATGTCTATGCACCTTGACATGCGGCAGTTAAACAGGCTTCGATGTATTTCCGGTCCATGCTCGCAATGCCTCGTCGACTATTGGTGGCGTCAGGATCGATGCATATAAGCGGATTTTGTCGCGTGGATATTTCTTTTCGCGTGCGTATTTTTCTTTTCGCGTGAGCGAAACTTGCGTTTCAGAAATAGAAAAAGGCGCAACGGTGTAATCTCACGACGCGACGGTCAATTTTCGCCTGTTGCGAATTCTCGCGTGTCGCTGATGCATTCGCGAGCATTGCGACATTTAGCTGAAGATAAAATTCACTCGCCCACATCGGGCTTTAGTCGCGTGAAACTTCGTATTTAACGCTTCGCTAACCCTTTCGTTGCTGCGGGTGATTATAATCATCCAACATCGAGCGCTTTCTAACAAAGGTGACTATAGTTACTCGTAAAAATGTCGTATTAGTCGTTAACTACAATTAATAAAGGAAATTTCATATTTTAGTTGTACTATAATTATTTGATACAGTTGTAAATAATGTTTGACGTAATACGGTTGACCATTAACGATGATTATAGTCATCCGTCAAAATTTCGGATTATTATTGTCACCGGATAATAATACCAATTGTATTTCGTTAACGACCGTGACTGAACACACCATAGTTTGATATTTCTGGTTAATACATTCACTGTTATTGATGCTCATGTTGCGCTGATTCAAATATTTGAATAATCTTGTTGACGCAACCACTGACAGAATAATTTATTTAGGGAGGCAAACAGAGCGGTGGCCAGCGTAACGAAACGATAGATTATTGCTATTGAAATGAAGACATTTGCTATGAGAGAAAAATCCAATTCGAGGAATAGGTCGTTGCATTTTAGCAGCAGTAAATATTTCAAGCGAGATTTTCCTCTAGAATTGTGCAATTTTTATATTTTGTTATATTACTTTGATATACACTACGAGTCGAAGGTTTGAGATTATTATATGTTTCATAAAGTCTAAGAACTTTTAACAATGTTAGCTTAGAATAGTTTTTAATAATAAATCTGTCGTATCTGCTTTATTTTTATATTAATTTCGAATAAATAACAGAATTAGAAAATGTTAACTAATTTCAAATTTTTGCCTGATAATGTATATCATACAGTGTGTTTTAATATTTTCCATAATGGATTAAATAATTTATAGAATTTAATTATTCCGACGCATATTTCTTTAGAATTCGTTATGCATTATGTAATACGTTGACTGCTGCCCGATTGTCCTACTATCTCATTAAAAAACAAGCTTGTTTAAACGGACTACAGTTGCATTTAAAAGACTGTATATATTAGTACGTATGATATTAAGGACGTTCATTTAATTTAAATGCTTTAATCAATTCACGTTGATGGCAGTCAACGTGTCAATCTCGAATGACTCGAACAAAAGACAAAATTTACATTGTTAATAATTTATAACGTGTATAAGGTATAGTTCCACTGTTACACTATCGTTATACAATAACGAACTATCGTATTAATCGTTAATTCCATTCTAACGAAAGGGTTAAAGTGTGAAATTCGTCGACAATGACGAAAGAAAACTACCCCTTGGCTCTTTAACTAACGGATTTGATACATAAAGCCCTAATCTTTCTCTCAGAAAATTATATGTGTGAAATCCTTTTAGCATTGGACGTTGTATCAATCTTGTCGAATTTCGCTAAATGAATTCACGTTCTCTAGTTTTTCTCGCAACGAATATAAGCAAATTTTACGCCTATATTTTTTACGATAATGCTAATAAAGATACGATAATATACCAATAACCAGTTACATTTGGATGTTTATGCATCTGTCAAAAAATTTACAGAATACACCTAATAATACGCCATATAGAAAATATTCAAATTAATAATAAAAGATACACAAAAATATGCATTTTCTTAGAATGCAAATTTGCGTAAACATCCACGGTCCGCGTATTAATTAATATTAATAAATCCAATCGAGCGAAGCGACATTACCACAGAGTAATGACGTTACAAACAGCCTTTCCAACTTATCACGCTTTCTTTGAAAACATTCGACAGGCGCGTTCCTTGGCAAAAATCAATCGCGCGTAACACAGCGAACGAAACTGCATTTCCGTCTGTCTGTCCGACTAATCTGTCGAAATAGAAAGAAAAGAAAAAGCAAAAAGACAGACAGAAAGAAGAGAAAAAGAAAGTATAGATTAGGAAGCGTGAACCGATTCCGAAGCGAATCGAAACGGAGCCAGGGGAATGTTTAATCGATTCGCGCGACGATTTTAGGCGGTAGGGTTAACCGTGCGCCACTAATTTAGACTGCAGCTGGTCTGTTTTGACTGCGGCAGAACGGGAAAACAAAAGGGGAACTGTTGTAGCTCGCCGTGCATTGTGAACGTCGACCTAAATACTACGATTTTCCCCTCGGTAACGAGCCGAGCTTAGTCCGTTCGTATTTCATTGTCACGAAAGTTGTTGGGTGGTCTGTTCTATTCCTATATTCTGTCCACGTCAAACGTAGCTGCTTGCCGAAGTTGTGAAAATTCTTTCCGCTGGTACGATCTACGCGGGAGAATCGCAGAAGGCTTATTTTAATTTATCTAATCGTCTATGGCTGATCAGATGCTGGTCGATCGTCGAGTGACGACTTATTAACAGTCTCGCTGCTATTGACGCGTACGTTGTGTTCCGTAATTGGTAAGATGGACTCTGTGAAACCTTAGGAATCGTTATTTTTAACGTTGTATTGTTAACCAACGTATAACTTAACCCATTTGCATCCAAGCGCGCTGCGACTGTCTTCTATCACCAAGCGCGGATTAATTTGCGCGCCGCGACTGCTTTCTTTTATTTCCATTTTAATCTAAATAATTGTTTTTTTTAAATAAATAATTTTACTTTTTCCTCTGTTACAAAGAATGTAAGATGCGATGTTTAACATCGTCTACCAATCGTTTCGAACAGTAAATTTTCGATAAACTCCATGAAGAATTCGGATGTCATCTACTGCACCTACGACCGACTGCGCGCGGTGATAGGGACAAGTCCTCTTAAGTAGAGCCATGATGCAAATGGGTTAATAATTATCGGTCTACGCTATCGTCGCATAAGCCACAGGACGCTTAGAACTGGTACAGACGAATGTTGGAATTACACAGTTAAATCGACATTCAATTGTCATCTCTGCGTGTACTTTCCGGAAAATTGAATTACACGTGTTACGTTTTTTATTATTTTATTACAAACCAATTTTATCGACGCGTATGTACAGGACAGAGAGAAATCGCGTAACTTGTAGACGGAAGTGCATATATATACAATCCATAGTAGCACGTATTGTAAATTTCTGACCATTTTTGTCCACGTGCTAAAATGATCGTTGCGCCAGTTATGGGTTAATCGGAAGTAATATCGCGATCGCGAATATTACATTTCTGCTTTTATGTATTTTGACAAAGTAACTTTGAAACAAGCAAATGTATATCGTAATAGAACAAATGTTATTAATATAAAATAAAGAAATGTTTGATGGGAAAGAAAAAGGGTAAAATTGTATGTGCGGTGATCACACGTCGTTAATAGCAGTGAATATATTAACTGGTTTGTGCCGAATGTATCGAAGACTTTTTCTCGGATTTTTTTTTTTTTTTTTTTTTTTTTGAGTATTAAAGGAGGTTGTTTAAGTCTAACGAAAACTGTGAGTTTGGTAGAATTGAATTGATTTAGAGGTAGATACACCTGCATTTTTGCAATCATTGGGACATCTATGGACAATCGAGAGGTTATTGAAACATATTAAGAATAAATTATTATATTTCAATTGTCAGAGTATAAATTATTTATATATTCAATACCGAGATGAAAGTCTCGTTAATTATGTACAACAACATTGAACGTTCTTCTCTCGTCTATATTCTTCGTCAGGTCCCTCGATTCTCTATTTTAATCAATTCTATCATTCGTATTATTAGGTTTGCCACTTTATTTGTGGATAGACTTCTTAAAATATGCTATTTTATTCGTCTCGAGATCTTCTACGATTTACATCACATTATAATGAGATTGACGCATATTTTCACAAAATTTGTATACGTTTTTCACCATTGTTCTGTACGAATAGAAAATTCTGATCGATCAATAAGTAAACGTTCACATACATATAAATGTCCTATGAACAGGAGTGTACATATAATAACAATTAGATTTCTTGCGTTTATTAAGTATCATTACAGATAGCTTCTGATTTCTATAATTATGACGATAAGCTGTATACGGGTGATGAACAAGTTTGCAAAGTATGTTTGTACGAAGTTAGAGGATCGAATCACAACTTTGTCAAGTAAAAGTGTTTGGCAATAGACAGCGTTTCGAACCAACGTGATTACAGGAACGATCGTGTAATTTGCAATGACTTCTTTAATTGCTGCTCGCTATTTTCTGAGTCTATGTAACTCGTACGAGTAACTTCTCATTAGAAGGATGTATCAAGTGATTACTTTATAAGTAATAAAAAGATTTCTGATTCTCGAATCTGTGCTTTTCTCTCCTTTCCTCAACCTTAAACCAATGCTGTACCACGATGTTATACTATATTATACTTTGATTACGATACCGTGATAATATTTATTCCACGTGCGTTACAATTAACACGTTCTATTTGTCTGACAAAGAGCAACGTATTTCACTTTTTCAAGCAAAGAAAGTTTTCTTATGCCGGTTAATCTGCTACACATGATTTTATTACCCGTACCGAAACACCCTGTATATTTTCAGATTGATTTCAACTTTTATCCGTACAATTACGATAATTGTATCTACTTACAGCGTCAATGAAATTGCAAACCGTTTCATGTAACACGAAATATATGTATTAGTTTGTCCGAAAAGTGTCTTTCTTTCGCAAACGTATTTTTTACAACAATGTACCTTCGTACATACGTGAAACCAAGTCTGTGAAATGTCACGGTATTTATCTCAGCAGAACAAAATGGATCGTAATTCGACAAAATAATATAAAACAAAAAACATTGTGCGTCTATTATTTCCCCATAAAACGAAAGAAACTTTTCGGACAACCCAATATATTCGTACAAATTTTCCATAACCGATATTTCACACAAATACTCTTATGTATCGCTTTAGGCATGTCGAATAAAGTTTATCGAATATTTTATTATCTTGAATCATTTAGTATTCAAAATACCGGATATTTATTCCTTACCATAGAAAGTCAATTATTTAATTCCATTAATCCCTATTCATTAGTTAACAGCTCTGGCGATTACCTAATCTCACTTCGAATTGAAAGTAGATAAGGACCAAGTTCCGGAAGAGTCAATCGCTTGAAATGGATACGGATCCTCTGGTCAGAGAGATTGCATGTCCTTACGACTTTCCTATGAGAGTTTCCTACGAGAGCTTCCAAACTACTTTTCAATATTAAGTTCGCGTCGTAACTTTGATTTGACCTATCCGACTTCAAGGAAAATTTGCAGGCGAACTTTCTCAACTATCATCGAATTATCAGTACGGTCGTCGTAAAATCTCGTTCAATTTTCTGCGCGCTTTAAGATTTTGATGAGAACGTAATCTTTTACAGCAGAACGGCTTCAAAGTTTACAAATGTCCTGGATCAATGCTGTTGTACCGAAGCTACGATTTTAAGCGGATTTGAAAAGAAATGTGCATTTTTTCTCACTGTGTTGAAAATTTAATCAAAATCGAACGACGTTGTCGTTGCTGTAATTATTCTTTCACAAACATTCATAGCTTTTGTCAATTTCTATAGCTCTTTGTGTTTTTGCCAGCATCCTCTCCTGTTCGTAATTATTCTTCCAATTAATTATTTCTTAGATTAGTTTGAGATTGCCATTTAACTTTCCGAAAATGGTTCTTCGCATTTCTTTATCTTTCTTCGCTTTGTAAAATATATCCTTTGTCAGGATAGAAATCAGTACGGGTAAATAATAGGTCGTCCGAAAAGTTTCTCTCGTTTTATAAGGAAATAATGGATGCACATTTTCCGTTTTATATTATTTTATCGAATTACGTATGATCCATTTTGTTCTATCAAAATAAAGTTGACAACGTTCGACAAATTATGTTTCATGTTTGTATAAAGATGCGTCGTTGTAAAAGACGTGTCCGTAAAAGAAAGACACTTTTCGGACAATGTAATATATTTACGTCTTTACACAGATTTCCATAGGTCGTTATTTATTTAAGATTTTGCGTAACGAACAGCAACGATTGTTCGATTATTTTGAAGAAAGATGTTCTCAAACTTATGATATATACCTCGGAACAAAGTTTAAATTTGTTATCTGTGGCCTTTCTGCTGTACGAATTAAATGCAACAAGTTGTATCCACCGAAACAAGAACCCTCCCTAATTAACCTTCGTTTGTACTCCTTTGTACTCCTCATCTTGTTAGGAAACTTTCGTTTTTTAACGGGAAGAGTTTCGCTTCGCTTTCATCGTCTTCCTATTATATCAAGAAGCAAAAGTTTTAAGTTGCATAAGACAAGCCTGTTGCCTAGTTAATCGATAATAAGTAAACCTTTGGAGAAATTAATACAAGTTAGTTTAATTTAATTTATTTTCTTACGCATGGGTAGTGGCTAAGAACGCTGTATTTTTCTGAGAATGAGGAAACTCTGGCCAATAAAACCATTGTACATTGTAAATTCGAGGGTTTTAAATCAAATGTACGTGAGTTTAAAAGGCTAACTGAATGTATTCGCTACATACGAAACATGCGGAACATGCGTAAACATTCTACAACATAAATTGCGAGCAGAAACAACTCGAGTACTTTTATCAACTTGCAGCATTTTGTAATTGAACTTTCAAAAGCATCGTTCGTGTTTATTCCTGTTATTTCGTATTTTTTATTTTCTTCGTTACAATCCTCGTCTGGAATGTTTCAAATGGAAATAATAATAATAATAATAATAATAATAATAATAATAATAATACTAGCATTGTGTACATAATCGTAATATTTCGCTGTGTATATTAATTAAGTTCAATCGTTAAAAGGAATACAGAACAATAAATACCATTTAGTTATTATACAATTATAATGTGCAAATCATAATGTATAAATGTACTACCATACTGTTTGTAATTCAAACAGAATTAAGCCACAGGAACTAGATCAATTTTAGATGAAAGGCAACTCCTCGTCGTAACCAGTTATCATGTTCCTCTCTAGGACATCCAACCGGAAGTGAGCAAATTAATACATCCCTTTGAGAATTCGCATAAACTGGAACATTAAGAATATCTTCCACGTCGTTGCTTCCTGAACGGCCGCCCACCGCTTTGTTTCTCGCCTTATTCCCGGTGTAATCTTCTGGTAAGAACGCAATTTGACAACTCGGTGCAGTTGCAACGGAAGCCGCGTTCGCATCCAGATCATTCAGGTTACCATCTTCTATCAAAGCTCCTAAATATAAAATATTCCGTATTATTTGCTAAGGCAATTTTACGAAAGAAGAAAAATTCGTGTCACTTCGATTCCCTTTTTGATATCTCCTACTGTCAATTTGTACTTTGCATTACGTTTGCAATTAGAATTATAGTTTCTCCATTCTTACATTAAAATTATACGTTATACGACACGTAATTTCATACGAATTAATATCTAGGAAGTTTTGAAATTTGAAATTCTGAAATTTGTTTTCAAGCAGTGAAAGATACTTTAGAAAATTCTTCGTATTGTTATTGTTGATGGTGTTAAGTAATGATCATTAGACGAATCAAATTACCAGATATCAATAGTCCTTCGATGACCAACGATATCTTCCAGTCGTCGTTCCGTCGATTTTCAAACCAGTTCACGCAAAGTCGAAGATTCTCCATAGGTTGATGTGTTTCTCGCGCGGTGTGCTGTTTGAGAACAGTCAGAAAGGCTCGTGGTCTTGCCAATCGCGATATATCGACAACAGACGAGGAGATGGTCAAAATGGAATTTAAAGTTTGATAATTGCACAACAACCCTTTAACGAAAGGCAGAGCTTCCTTCGGACCATATTTCCAGTTTTCCATCCAGTGTATGGGAGTCTAGAAATTAGTCAGACAATTGTCCGTAACGACTCAACGATTGATAGATATTCGTAGTTAATTTCGTAAGATTAATTTGAAATTTTAAGAAATTTGTTTGAACCTTAGTATCCTCGAGGCGCAGGTTTTCAACGTCAATGCGAATAACATTCAACGTCTTCTTGGTCAGATTTATTTCATCGATAAAGAAATTTTCCAATGGATTCTTATTTTCGCTGCGTTCGCTAGTCGTTGACGATCCAAAGATCGAGATATGGCGGTCGATTAGTTCCTTCAAGTCCCTCTGAATTTTTGTTTCTGTCTTCTTGCTGCTCTTGTCGTTACTGACCGACGCTTTGATTAAAATTCCTGCCGACAATTAACAAACTTATAGCCACTTCGCAAATTACATTTCTATAGAAAAGAATGAGAGATTTCAGTTACGGAATGATTGTTCTTGTTAGCTCTGTATTGGATTTTCGAAAAAAGAACAAATATCCCAACAAAACAAATTGTCTTCGTTTCTTAGTCATCCTAGTTGTATTAGGTTGTCCGAAACGTTCCTTTCGTTTTGTAAGGAAATAATACACGCACAATGTTTTCTGCTTCATATTAGTTTATTGAATTATGCACGAACATAATAATAGAAATATAACGAAATACCTAATTCAATAAAATAATATAAAACAGAAATTGTTGTTCATCTATTATCATCTTATGAAACGAAAGAAACTTTTCGGACAACCTAATATCATTTCCTACTCCCCATCAAACTATCATCAGCCCTAATAACTAGACTGCGGATATTCGCGCAAATTCATATCTTCGCGAATGCAATTTAATGTACTAAATTCCGGGTTTATTTATATATTTTATCGCGTAGTATACATTCCGTGTAACTTTGCATCCTCGATTCTCCCATAGACACATAAGAACCCGCAGTCTGCTACTAATATTTGCTGATAAAAACTAAACCTTTCAAATGCGTGAGCGCAGCTTCGGCAGCAGTCCTCTCCCAAGCTCTATGCGCGTTCGCGGGCAATCCAAAGCACTCTTTAGGCGAATCATTATCCGGAACATGTTCCAACGCCTTAGCTGCCTCCTCGAACGAGCCATGGACCACCCTGAGAACGTCAGCCAGCTTTCTACGACCGTCGAACACCTCGGAAGTCCAAACGTCGCGAACGATCGAGCGCAACGCTCTCATGTCGTAATCGTCCTGAAGGCGACCACCGTAAATCGCTACGTCCAACAATCCTCTGCCAGTTTGCCAGTTTCCATTCTTATCTTTACTCTTCGTCGACTCTATTTCTCTCACTACTAATTCGTATGCTGCTTCGAGATCCGATTCGTTCCATTCGTACGACCGGATCCAACCTTGAGGCACGAATTTTCGTCGTTCTTGAAGCGTTGCGTGCAGCCACGACAGCAACAGGCTGCCAGGAACGTTCACGTTCTTGTGCTTTTGACAAAGCTGTTGCAGCGATCGTTTTACGTTTCTCTTAACACCTTCCGGTGGCTCGTAAGCGAGTTTTAAACAGAGAGCCGCGAGACTGGGGTAGAATCCCAGGCATTGTTCAGTGGTTAACCAAATCCTTGTAGCGGGGTTTTTGTTGCTGGTGCACATGGGTGATCTGAGAAGGCTCTCCAGTCTGGGAAGCCAGTTGAGAGCCAGATGCAAATTGCTGAGCAGTATCCAGCCTCCGTTCCTGTTTCGTCAACAAATCGATCGCCTTAATCTTTCGTTAAATGAACTTCTCCATAATGACGTTTAATTGCTAGGTGAAATTATATCGTTAAACTACGTGGTGTACGCATTCGTTACGAGATTTCTTAACTTTCGGTTACGCGCCTAAAATTGACTAACCGGCATGACAGTATGCAAGAAGAGTCGAAGATCGAGGACTTTCTTTTTCATTGAAAAGTTGACGCTTTTTAAAAATGATCTCGGAAGCTTATTATACAGCGCAAGGATGGACAAGGTAAGGTATCTATTTGGAAGGGAGAATAGGAAATTTCGCACGCTATATTCAGAGAGGGGAGCAGTAAATAATACGAAGGTTGATAATTTCATCGCAATGTATACGCTGCGCACGTAAACAATATCGAATTACGTGATGGAGGTACGTAAACAAAGTCTATAGCTGATTTAGTACGCCATCGTGAAGACTATGGCCTCAAGCCAAAACATTGCAGCTTTCCTACCGTATGTTGGCGAAGATAACGAGGCTACCCAAAGACATTGTTTAACATATGTGAACGGAAGCTGGATCCGAAAGTTGAAAATCTCGAGTCACTGAAGCATCGTATTATGGATTTATCGTTTATTAATGAAGTGAATCATTGAAATAGTCTAAGACTGTATCAGCCGTTCTGTTTTCTGCAAGAGAATACATCTGTTTTATCGCGTGACAAACATTCTGATTTCGAAAAGTATTTGAAGTAACGTCCGTTATTAAATATCGAATTTTTTATTCAACATAACCAGGAAGCGGATAAAACTTTCCTCTCAAACACGTTCCAAACGACATTTATCGTTTTAAATGCTAAATATGATGATCTCTTTCACGTAACAAGAGATAATTACATAATTAAACTTACAAAATAAGTGCTTACAAAATAAATGCTTCTGAACGCTTCGTAAAAAGCTACGCTTTAAGTATCAGATACAGCTAAATAAGTAACAATTAAGAAAACAAAATTTCTCTTTCGAATAATTTTCGGATGGCACTTTTTCAAATACTCGATATAAAATTGTATCATTTGATATGCAGAAAGTATGATGTTACGAGGACAAAATATCTTTTTTTTTTTTTTTTATCATGATGACATCAATTCGTAAAATCCTGAAGCTGGAAATTTATATTTCATAAAGTTAAGAAAGGCGCATTACCGACAAGCACTCTCCAGCGCGAGTTCAGCCTGAGCAACTTGACCCTGTCCAAGTGATACTTCGACGAATCCTGTGGCTGATGCAACGTGATTATTCGCTAATGCTGCTAGCTCTGAACCGGGATCAGCTCCCGGTGATAGAAGCATCAACACAGGATATGTACTCTCGTTTTCAGCTACTTTCCTCAAGGACCAGTGCGGTGGAGCTAAATTTTTCACACCTTCCCGAACGAAAATTATAAGGAGAATTAGAAGGTAAGCAAAAATATGTATATATGTTAACTCTTAAACGCATGATTATTAGAAATATAAAAGCGTATTGAGCGTGAAATTGTCACAAAATTGTAGAAAAATAATGTAAAAAAATCTAAGACATTTGGTATATTTTTACTTAAAAAAAGACATATATAGAAGATATAAGAAAATGAAATAGTTTAATAATATAATAATCCAATGGTTTATCTGTACATTTACGTTGATACTTTATATGTAGTAGTATAATATTAAACGTATCTGCGATATGATGAAATAAGAATGCGTTGGCAAATGGCAACACTATGCCTTTCATGGTCTTAATACTAAGTAGGATAATCGACTTCTTCTCATTAATACTTTTACGATTAAATTACTATTTTGAATAAATTATAATTTTAAAAATTTTCCTCTTTCTAAGAAAAGAAAGACTTTGAAATAGTTATATCCCTTCGAGTTTTATCACAAGGTTGTTATGAAATTTCCATATAATAATTGTTAACAAAATTTTAATTAAACTACACGTATAATTATCGATGAAACGATATAATCGTTATTAATGATAGAAAAATAAAAAATTACCTAATACTTCCGCAGCCAATTTCGAGAGCGCCGTATGCAAATAATCAGGACGGAGGGTTTTTATCAATAAAACTTTTTGGAACGTGGTTAAATTGCTTTCAGCGTAAATATTGCCAACGTCGCTCAACCAGGATTGTTTCATTTTTGCGGCTATCTGAATGACAGGAAATGACCGCTCGTAGTAATAGAAAATTATATCACTGTAATTTAAAAATAAGTTCGTTAAGTTAACTTACTTGTGGAAACGAAGAGACTAAAGTTCGAACTGATAGACGTCGTTCCTCGGGTACCCAATCGGGTATTTTATAATCGGAATCTTCGTCGTCATTTAATGGAATTTCTCCTAATAAGAAATTTCTTTCAACGTCTGGCACGGAATTCAATGAAAGTGCCAATTGTAATGCTACTGGCAATCGATGTTCTCTATACACGGCCTTCGAGCAATAATGAAGAGTCAAAGCAATTAATCTGTAATAGATGTTCGTTATATATTATTCCAACGTGTAATTGTAACTTTGCAAACTTCAATGTAAAATCATATCGCGTATAACATACATATAGCAACATTAACGTGTAAATGTATATTATATTATGTACAGTAGAATTGAAACACGTATATACAATTCGAGTTTATTAAATCTAGATTCTATCAAAAAATTATATTCCAAATTTTGCATTGAAAATACACTTTGAGAAATTCTATAGTATACCGTGAAATTATATTGTACATATGGTACATACGTATGTGTACTTCACAGTAGACTTTTATGCTATGTGATATTAATAAATAATTGGACATTGGAAACGATTCATTAACGGGACAAGCAAGATTTAACGAGTTGTTTCTTTTTCGAGCATTTACTAACCGTCTTTCGATCAGTTTGTCTTGCTCCCTTTTATCTTGAGATAGTATCGATTTGCGGTAATCTTCCGCCTCCAAATAAATATCAGTGAAAGCTTCGGCAGAAAACACGTACAGTGGACTCAAGGCGGTAAGACCTTTCACAGTTTTATACAAGTTGGCAGCGAATTTAGCCAATTTCTCGTGCTCTTTGGCTCTTCTGTAAACAGTATATAAAAACAGAAATTGGGACAAAAAATTAAAACTTCGTTATGAATACTCTGTCGTGGAACTTTTGTTCGGGTCGCGACTGAGAACATTCATGAAAAGGAGTTACTCAATGAATCTCAAGGTTTCGTGAATTTAAAAAGTTTCGCATGAAATATATACAGAGAATATTCCGCAGTGAAATCGCGCAACTTTGCCAGCGCGGTCGGGAAACTATTTCAAGCAAAAAAATATTACATAAACCATGAGTAAATTTCAAGGAAGTTCGTTTTGAAAGTCTGGGAAGTTTGTTGGTAGAAGCGACAAGTATTACGCTATATCATTTACATTTAATACCCTTTTAATTTATTATTTAAATTAACTTCGTGCTATGTATATATCAAATTCATATCACTTTCGTTCATTTTCATAGGTAATGATTTTGACGAGGTTAAATTCCTGTCAAATTAATTTTCATTTCCACTCTGCGTGCATATAATAAAATAATAATATAATATAATTGTATATATAATAAACTGACTCTTGATACGTATAAACGTGAAGTAACTTAACTGGAATTCCTATGCTTATCGTACGATCTCACGATACAAGTTGAAGGTTCGTATTATTTCACCAGATAGGTTTTTAATCATTTCCTTTTTCTTGTTTGCTTTAATTCATCAGACTGAACTTCATCATGAGCAAAGATAATCGTACAATTCAATTTACTACAAGTGACAAAGTTTATAAATTAAGAATAACAAATGTGCACGTCTTACTTTCAAAATTGAAAAATCTATAATTAAAGGAAAACGTTACTCTATAAAAGATACACGGGGACATCCGAAGAGCGTGTGAAACAATGTTTATTGGTTATCGAACATTAATAGACGATTTTACCAGGAGTATTTTGTGTTGGATTTACTAATGAGGACATTCAGAATGAACGGAAGGTTAAGCACGTGTATACACGTGTAATCCATATATATGTATATGGTTGGACATGTTAATCTGTTGATCACTTTCTGGATTTACAGGGGTGGCATAATTAATTCCGATAATACCGCTGCTTAGCGTGAGAATATATGTGTGTATTATCTACGAAGAACAGAAATACCATGGAATATAGTTTCATATTTTTGCAAGTGTTAATTTTATTATTCACAGAGAGAATGCAAGGTTATAGAAACTTATCGTTTTTTACCTTTTATTTCAGGTTAACGAAAGGAAGCTATAAGTTGTAACAAGGTCGGTCGAACAGAATTTTTAATTTCACTTACAGTTTCAGATCATTTTGTTACATCTCTGTGTTACTTCACAGAACGACGTAACTTGTTGAAAATGACAACGTGAGTTCGCGCTCGCCATCTATATGCAGATGCGCTAGTTACGATAAATAGTAACTAGAAGATAGTTCTAGATATAATCGATAGGTTTAATCGATAGGTTTAAGATATTCTTTTTGTTCTTTTTTTTTTTAGCCAGTTCATGTAAGAAAGTGTAATAAAGGTTGTTTCGCACAGAACGGTGCGATAGATTTATCCGAAGTGTAAACTAATAGCTATTGTGAACTTACCTTTAAATAGATAAACGTCAAATACGCTTCAATTAATTTCATAAATTAAAAGGTACAAAAAAGATACGACGTTAGACAGACTTTTGCTTAACATTCGTCATACAGTTTATAATTGAGGAGCTTTTTAAAAAGGGGTCTGTAAGTTTCTTTCTTTATCTCTTTGTTGCTCTCTTTGTAAATTTTTATTCATTTTGTAAATATAGAAAGGACAACGTTTTCTGGAAGACATGGTAATTATCGATTTGAACGTAGCTAATATGAAAAAACTTGGGTAAAACGTCTAACACCATTTATTTATTGGACGCTAGTTATTAGGCTGTGCGTTAATGGGAAATTTTAAAAAATGCTTAAAATGCACATAATATACGTTTACGACATAGAACAGCCAAAGTATAATACTGATGATATTTAGATGAATCAAATCTCTGCCTAGATCCTACTTCTTTAGCTATATTTATAAAGGATATGAATTTGCATAAATATTCACAGCCTACTAATTATATACGCGAATAATGAAATTGTGAAATTTAGAAAAATGTGTATTTGACCAATTTAGCTTCTTCGAAGGTTCAAATATTTCAACAGAATCAAATCGGACCGTAGTTTTCGATATTCTCTACTCTAAATAGCTTGTTGAACTCAACGTGTCATGGTAAACCATAAAATTGATCGATTCACCATAGAACACTCTATACGTTCTTAACAAATAATTCTCAATAAACTGCGACAGACCTGGTGACGTCTTCGAAGCTTCGTCGACTTTCCTCAAGAGCCAGAGCTATTTCTTTGGCTTTCGATTGAGTGGCTTCCAACGACGACAGAAGTCCGCCCTGGGATCCTTCAGATTCTTGAAGAAGATCTTGACCTCTTGCGGTAGCCAGCTGCGCCAACAGATCTAATCTCGCGGTGTCCCGTTCCCCTGATAATTTTTCTTCGCGTTCCAGCGCTTCCTTTCGCTGCGTCGCCAGTTCCGGAGTCTCCTTCAACAGAACCTAACCAACCCGGCCAATCGGCTAAGGTAATTAATCTTTTGCAGCAATATTTTACTTTCCACGGATTTTCAACGACCATCGAACAAGTTTTCCAACTTCGTTGTCGAGTCACTCGAAGCGAGTTATCGTCTGAATAAATTTTTTTCAACTTTACGGACGGATGAAAGAGAGCAGACATTCTGAGCAACGTAGTCATAGAAAATGTACTTCGTAATTGGAATAATTTTTTAATTCTGCAGTTACGATAATACGATGCCATATCGAATCTTCGAACTCGTAACGTTAAATTAAACTGAATGCCACGTTGGAAAACGATCGAATATAAATCAGTGTATCGTCATCTTCCTCACCTTTTCAACGAACCTCTCCGCCAGACTTTTGGTACCAGCACCAAGAGCAATCTTAAACAAGACCGCGTCGACTTCTTTTGGAAAACCATCCAATTTATCTCGTCTGGTAGCCAGGAAAAGTTTGAAGCCTTGAGGTGCTGGTAACGTTCTTTCACCAAGTTTCAGAGGACGTCTACGTAGCAGTGGCAAGAGGATCGATGGAAATTCGACGAGTTCTTCCACCAGTAATGGTTTGCCAAATCTTACGGCCAATTCTAGCGTAGTAAAAAACTTAGCATCTTCTGGTTTCGTTATCTCCATTCTTGAACCAACGTTGTTTTTCAGCCACGAAACCGCGACACCGGATGGATCTATGAATATGGGAATCAAAGGACCTCTGAGGGCACAGGATGCACCAACCAGACTTCCGGTGTCCACGGGTAAACCTTGAGCTCGCCACAGTAGCCTTTCTCTTTCGGTGATTAGGAGATCGATGGCTGATTTCTTCCACTTGTCGTCTTTTCCAGGATTCTGTACTCAAATATATTTTGTTAAGTTCGATAGGGTTTAACGTGATTATTACTCTGACTCTGGAAATTGGTATTTGGTTATGCCGATTATTTTTACTATTATTTTTACAAAAGTTAGAAAAGGAGATATTGTTATATTTGGTTAGAAATTTGGAATTTTTAACTATTTAACCAATCTTTTGGTATTACAGATATTATTTGAATTTTAAATTCTATTCGTCCTGATTGTTTAATCGATTTTATGTTAACAGAAATATTATTCGCTTCGAAGCCTAAAATTTCTAATTATTTGGCCAATGTCTAATTATTCAGAAACTGAAAATTAGCTTCAAGTACTTTTAACTGTTAAAAATTCCTAGATTATTCTTAAGTACCGCTCTTCTTCTGTAAGATCGCGATACAAATCATTGCGCTTACTTCATAAACAAGTAAGGATGCGACATTAGCAGCCTCGACCTCCAATTTCTCCTTCCTGCTGGTTAATTCTTCTAATTGCGCTTGCCAATCACGATGTTCCGTGTCCAATTTTTGAAGCAGCGCTCTAGCTGTTGCTAATCTTGCCTCTGTTGTCTCGGCACGTAGTTGAAGCGCAGCGGCACCCCTTGAACGTTCCGCGAGTTCCTCTTGAAGCTGCGCTACACGACTTTCCACGGTGTTAAGTCCAGCAGCTAGCTTGCCGATCTGAGCCTCAGCCGCTGACAAACGTCTGAAGTGAATTATGCATAATTTATATATTAACCATATCGCCGTAAATTCCAGTAAATTTTTATTCATAAAATTATCGACGCTAAACAGAATATTTTTTTTATCTGTTATTGAAACTTTTACAGAATCTTATTGCTATAAAAAGAATCTCTTATCTCTTAATTTATACTAAATTTAGAGATTTTATTAACAGATAAGACTGATTTTCATAAAATCCTATTGCCATGAAAGCATCAGTTTTCAAAATAAAATAAAAATAAAATTCTATGCGTGGAACTTTCAACAATAAAAAGTATAATGTTCGGTTATATTTTATACTGTTCTTCACTGTATAGTTTTCTCATATTATAATATTTTAATATTTTATATAATTTTGTAAAATCTCTGACTGCTGTGTGTGCTACATCGCCAAAGTGTTTCAGAGCGAATGTTGTTATATTTTATACTTATCGTTCCCTGTGTTTTACTATAATGGCTCGGATATAAAATGAATACGTCGAAATATAAACCCACTGGGTCAATTGTCGTTGTTCCCTCTCGAGAGGCGCGACTTGCTGAAGAATCTGACCATATTGGAGGTTGGCGAGTACCCAGGCAGCCAAAGGTGCTGCAGCCACCGAGGCTCGTTTTGCGGTTTTCTCCTCGAAACTTTCCGGCCGCTCCTTGACCAACTTGGCAACCGCCTCCAGACTCGATGGTGTGCTTCTTCTCGCGTCCCACGTTCTAAATCGAACAAAGACGTTATCACGTTTTTCAAACTCGCCTGAATGGTCTCTGATGAAACAGACGATGAGAGGGGAATCTTGTTTGCGAAATGTCTGATCAATTTTGGCTGTTAGTTTACATGAGTACTTTGCTTATAAGTATGAACAGAAATATTGTTCGTCGTGTTGGCGGTGTGAACGCACCTGTTACGAATTAGAGAATAGAGAAGGAGCAAATGTTTTAGTATGTACGTTACGAATCGATGACTGTTTATGAGATAAGAACAGGTGTTTGCTCAAATATACAGTGACGAGCAAATAAATAGGTCTTTGTACCAGATTCAATTTAATTTTGTTTACGACTAAAGTATTAATATTTGAAATAAGAATGTAGAAGTTGTTCCATATCCACAGTGTTTCAAAATACAAGAAACCTATCTTGAAATTTCATATTACATGAAGTAAAAAGTGCTGCATTGAGTAGCGTTAAATTTCATATCGGCAAATAAAGTGCATTTTTTCTACAATAAATGGAAGACGATGTGGATCGAGTTATGTCTTGTAACTTTACGAACAAGCTGTATAATCTATCGATTTACATTTCTGCGATTTTTACCAAGCAACATTTTTATCGTCAAGACAAATGAAATAAAGTCCGACGAGAATTAATAATTGTTAACGAGCTTACCTTATTTCGTCCTTAATACCGCGTTTTGCCAAGAAAGTCTTCATGCTATTCCAAGAAGTGTCTTTTATGCCCATTAATCGAAGGACACCCTCGAGGACGTCTCTTACAGGCGCAGGAGGTGCTCTTAAAGAACGAACTTCCGCCAATGCATCAGCGCTGATACCAGCTACTGCTTGTGCCGCTTGTTCTACTAATGGCTCGACTTTTCCTAATTCGCCTTCGATATTAGTCTGTATATGAAATTCAATTTATTTATTTTTTTTTTAACTTAGAAGATGATGTACCTACACGCTTCCAAAAGCAATAGATTCAAATAGAAGAAATTTGTTATTTGTACATTAAGAAGACAAGAAAAGGATATCTTTTGTTATTTTCATGGTGTTTTTTATAGTGTCCAATTTTTTAACAATTTGGCGATGAATCGTGTGAATTATATATAACGAAAATGTATTTACTTTAGTATCATCTGTGCAATATTAATGAAATAGACTGAAGCAAATTAAATTTGTCACTGACAAATACTTCGGATTTTAGAAAACAAAGCGCGTAGTATAAATAAAAATATGACGTGCTGTGTGTAAACATTTCTTGACAATCGTACAGTATTTACCTTCCTGCGAGCTAATTCTGCACTTTCTCGTTCAGTTTCAGCCTTCAAGTTGGCCATTTCTCCTCTTTGACCTGTGGCACCTCTCATCGTCGCCGTGATTTGTTCGAGAGCTGCATTGGCACGCCCTTGTTCCGCCTAAGAAATTAAGAATTATCGTAAGTAGCGTGAGAAAACATAATGTATTCCTGCTAATTAATTGAAGATTAATACGCCAACGTCGCTTATATCCACAAAGTAATATCGTATCGTATCGCAGTAAACTCGATAGAAACTAACGAACAGGACGTAATACAATTTCGTTGCAACGTGCGAAAGCGTAACGCACCTCTTTATGTATTTAACCAAAAATCGTTAATAATTATCTCGGGATCGTTTATACCCTCGAGTAGCATCATCATAGTGAACTCGATAGAAATTAGCAAGGTTAATGTATACCTCCAGCTCCTGACGTTGTTTCGAAACTTCGTCCTCCAGTTTAGCCACTTGCGCCCCGGCTTCCTTCAACTTTCCTACACCAGCTTCGAGACTGTTTAATTTCTGCTCCACTTCCTCGCTCCAAGTTACGTGCAGATGCTTCCAGGTGTGCAGCAAAGCAAAGAACCGAGCCGGAGCTTGCTGCTGTCGCGGAGCTTCAAGATGAGCTTTTACCACCTCTTTGATACCAGGCAACGTCTTCTCCGGATCTTCGGCTTCGATACCGTTTTGTTGATAGGCTATTTCGGTTAAAACACCTTCCCAGGACCACCATTCGTTACCAACTCCAGGACCAATCAATGCGCAGTGTCTAAGAAGACCGGAATGCGACAACCAAGGCGAACGAAGCTCTCCACTGTCCAAGATTATGGTTACTCGAAGATAATTTCTCAAACCTACGATATTTTATAGTTACACAAGTATATGGCGAGGCTAGTTGAATTTTGTGTCGAGTTCAGAGTGTTTGGAATGAAACAGTAGACGTTAAGAGTGTACAGATGAGAACAGAGTTACGATCGAAGACAAGACTATCTGTACAGTTGGAACGTAGAAACAAAGGAGTAACGTATTGTATATTATTAAATATATTTAAGTATATGTAATTGTATACTGTATATAAATAGTCAAGTATACTATACATAACGGTAAATACCATAAGTAAATGTTTTGTTCGTGTATATTTATTAGCGTAAGCGTCTTGTCAAAGTAGTTCTTTGTCATATTACGTACGATGATAAAGATATTGCTCCAACATGCCCGAAAAATCTTCTCTTCTTGCCACGTCAGCCAACGGCGCTATTAACCCGTCGAGTTCCTCCACTGTAAATAATCCTGGGAGTTCGCCTCTCGACACTATTGCACTAGCCAAAACAGCCAACCCAGCTTCTCTCATATGATGCTCTTCTAGCAAAAGCAGAGTCGGATCACCATCGATTCCAGCAGCTTGAACCGCCGTTTTCACTGACGTTCTGCCACGGCCTGGAACATTCAATTTTTATACGATTTTCAAGTAGCTACACACGATGTACAGCAGGCAGCGTATAAGTGGAGAAATTATTATTAGACCGCGGATTTTTGTGCATTTATGGCACATTGAAAGATATCAAAGTGCATAAAATGCGGATAACACAAGAATTTTGAAAATATTTATGAAACCTCAATGTCAGGACATTCTATTCAGGTTCTATATTTTTTCTTTTTTTGTAATATTCATAAAACTATTTGCAAAATAATGTATGTTTAATAACGAAATTTTACAGTTTCAGACTTCAAGTAGAATAAATATCGAATTCTGCTTATACCTTTTTTTCAGCGACGAATAATTTATCCCTTATATATGAATTTTATCTTCGTACATAAATTTCCCATAAACATTAGAAATTACTTATACAGTACCAGGTCCCGAATTTATTAGTCGAAGAGAAGAGTACGTGGCAGCGAGTCTCACTGCCGATTTTCTTCCAGCTCCGGGTCGTCCAATCAAAATTACACCCCTTGAACTTGTACCAAAAGCCCAACTTAAACCTGGAAATAATATAAAACGGAAATTCCACGTTTTGCCATCGTAATATAGCAATAAAAGGCAAAATCGTGATTATTATAGAGAAGAATATTTCTTCTACGAAATTTCTCATTAATACGTAACTTATATATTTACAAAATTGATTTATACAATATGTTAGGATATATATTTTAATAAGCAGAAATTCTGCATGGATATTTAGTTCTATTAAATTTACTAGTATATCAACGAAGCGAAGTTATTTTCTAAGATTTGATAAAACTGATAAAATTTATAAACTTATTTTATCAGGTTTGATAGAAGATTTACATTTAAATACAAATATATAAAGAAATACATTTAAATTACATTTAAATAATTCAAATTTTATATGGATAATAAATTTTATTAAATTCATTATTATTACAGATACTATAGTGTAACGAACATATGTCTAGTTTAATTTATCACGTATGAGATACAAACAGAGAGAGAGAGAGAGAGAGAGAGAGAAGAGACAAAGATGAGAAGCGATGTTCCTTCTAATTTATCAAGATCATAAGATCATTATGAATAAATTAGCAATTTATCGATAATCATAAACCGATTACGATTGAAAGGTGTGGCTAACAAGGATCTCTCTAGCGTTATCTCGTTAAACGTACTAAGTGTACAGGTATGAAGCAAATGATCGGTGGAATAAGCTCGTTTGGAAGTAGCGTAATATTAAGTTAATTTAATGTGCTTACCGGCTACCGTGTGCAACAGGTGAGACGAAATCGATGCCTGTACCGGATCGCCTTCCCTCGCGCATCTCGCTGCTGCGTTAATTATTTCCTTCCGCCATTGTTCCTCATCCAACGGCAGCAAACCATTGTTTCCGTGTTTCCATATGTACACGTCGCTTCCGGGCGCCAGCGACTTCGAGCTCTTCGAGTGGATCACAGATTCCAAACGAGCCTGATCTCTGGATGTTAATCTGGCACGATCGAAAGGACGAAGGTATAAAATATAGACAATTAAAGCACTTGTCTTGCTTAGAAATTTTACTCTACTGGTGATAGAGAAATTGTCAGCTTGCAAAGTAAACTTCTTCGTAAGCTTCGAACTTACGGACATTTAGCTTAAAAATTTGCGATAGGAAAAAGTTTACTGTTTCAAAGGTATAAAATCGTGAACGTAACAGTACGTATTCGAGCTTGGAAATTTAAGGCGGAATATCCATTTCGTTGGAACTTCAGCTGTGAAAGTGCACTTGCCTAGGATAAAATAGGCGTTTTCCAACATCCAACAAATGACGCGTGATATTCGACTCGCCTTTCGGAGAGGGATAGTACTTCAAGCTGTCCGCCCATAAGATCAAATCTTTCGGAGTCCAATCGGTCGTCGAGCCGTGAGAAGATTTGATCGATCGAAAAGCATCCAGCATGACGGGTACCGTTTCAGAGATCCAAGATTCGATCATAACGTGATCTCCTTTCAAAGAGTCTCTCAGGTGCAACTCCAAGATGACTACGATGTCTCTCGGGCTTGGATATCTATCTCGCAAAACGAACAAATTTTTGTAGTTCTAAGTTGCTATATGTATTGAATATAAATATAAAGATATAGGAAATTAATTGCAAAAATTCAGATAGGCTGCAATGTTACGAAATTGGTTGGAATATATTCTTTTAAACAATGAATTTTTATAGTTGAGGTGTTTCGCGAAAGAAGAATGTCCTTAAGATAAAATGATTAATTCGATAAATTACAGAGGCTTTAGGTCTGACTTTTTAAATACTTGAAAAACGTAGAAAATTGATTAAATTATTTTGGCACGAATACTCACGGCAGATAATGGGTGGACAAAAGAGCTTCTAGTCTTGGATGCAATCTTGTGGTTGCATCCGCTGTGCATATGATCGTTAGTGGAACTCTTGCAAATTCCAGATCTTCTTCGTGAAATCCTCCCTCTTGAATTAATTCCCGAACTAATTCCTGAATAAATTAAACTCTTATACTCTATATTACATTCGAACGTTTTGTAAAAACGAACGATCGAAATAACAAAATAAAACCAGATTACGCTACCTGTAAATCTTTAGACGCGAGATGCAAATCTTCTAAAATCAAAACAACTCTGGATCCACTTCTAGGTTTGTACGTTCTTCCGTGTGAAGACGAATTTAACTGAACGCAGCTTCGTTTTAGTTTCATCACCAGATCCTGAGGTCCATAGAGAGAGGAACCTTTTATCAAAGTCGATTGCTCGATGTTTCGTATGGAAGAAAGTACGACAGATATCAGGGCACTCTTTCCACAACCCACTGGACCTCTTATTATCACCGGTTGGTTATTTTTGATCAATGGTAAAACAAACGATAAGGCTTCCTTCATTCCACCTGAATTATACATAAACGACAATCCGTAATTAATAAATTTATTAGCAGATTATAGATTAAATTATAAGTAAAACTATTCTCAAAAACCATTATTTTATCTTATTCGTATTATCTGTAAGAATATATTATATTTATTATATCACTTAGAGCAATAACATAAATTTTTTCATTCAGTAGATTTGTTCAGCAACTATGTTCGTTTCAAGTTAAGTGGAGCTTAATCGAAGTACCTGACAGTGAGACGGGGCCATCGTCAGTGTCTGTAGATTCGTGAGAATCCCCAATAACTTCCAATCTATCTGTGTCTTGGTTATATAATACAGAGCACGGTTTCTGCGGATCTGGACACCTAAAATTCCAGATAGTACAGAAGTAGCATATTAATTTTGAACTGTGTTTTTCACGAACGAAGAAGATAGCGAATCAAAGTCAAGTTTGGAAGATTACTTTATCCTTATACACAATATTATCTCAGTTTTCGAATAGTTCTACTCTCAATCGAATTAAACGGTATTTATATGTAATTAATACAATTATACGTAATTACAATTATATATAATAATGTAATAATTAATCAAGGTAAATATTAAACAAGAGACATTCTGTAAAAATGTCTGGCCTCAAAATACTGTAAGAAATCTGCAATTAATTCTTTCTTCATTTTCGTTTCCTTTCTGTCTACAAAATGTCGAGCTAATGTAAAATACAATTTTTGTTACGGTCATCAAGAAATAAAATCAAAGAAAGTGCACTGCCATGACAGCTGAAGAAAATAAATTAATCTACTTTTTAATTTTTTTTTTTTTTTTTTTTTGTTAATTTTTAAACGTGTAGAATATCGTATCAAAATTCAAGCTTCTGATGAAATTTTCTTCTAAAAGAGGAGAGTTTGGGCCATTTTGTAACATGTCTCTTTACATTAAAACATCGTCTGAAGAAACCTAAACACTTTATCTTATAATCGTCTATGAGTCACTAAACTTCGTCTGTTGTTAAATGCCTCAAATTGGTGTATAATTCTAGCAATAAAATTAGAAGTCTTCCTACCAGCAGTCAGTAAGTTGATAAATCAACTGCGCCAATTCGTCTTTAGTGCTTTCATTTCCTATTTGACTGCATAAAGATGCGAGTAGAGCGTAAGAAGCGGAAGTACGAGTATGACAGCTCTTCAAATGGCAAAACGTTGTGTCCATTAAGCCCGATGCCGAGGAAACGTCCGCATTGATCTTCAAACACTCGTCGACGCAGGAACAAAGACGGGAAATCGCGAGTTCCTTCGCTGCCTCCGGAAGTGCATTCAGTCGCGACGACACCAGCAAAGAGCTGGCACTCGTCGAGCCCAAGTGGACTACGCCTAATCGCGACACAGTCGCAGGACTCGCGCCGGCAAGTTTGTGAGTTTCGAAAATGAATCTGTTTGAGAAAATTGCGCGGATGAATATTTTAAGGATATTGCTAATTTTTTAATTAATTACTTAATATTCAACGTGTATGTTACGATTTAATAACTGTCAACAGGATTAATATACGTCATTAACGCGTACGTATAATTTTAATAAAAAGTTCTACGTCCCTAGATTTGATCTCGTTATAGAACATCTTGTATAGAACATTAAAAAATATTGTAATTTGATAAATGATAATTATTTATATATTTTATAATCAATATTAAATTCGAAATATGTAGCAACTTCGGTAAGTTTCACGGTCTGTGTCCCGTAAAGAACAATTTTAGATTTGTACGGGAATTTTTCAAATGAGCGAGTTCGCGAAATATTAAATTGCTCAACTCGATTAACTAAATCGCTGTGTCATAGAATACTTTTAGTGTATAGAGATAAAATTCGAAATCTCTAAAATACGAGTCATCGGATAATTTGGAAGGATAGAGATTTACTTTGTGCCAGAACCAAGCTTCAAACCCACGCCATTGGGCAAAGTCAGTAGTCGATTGTCGTCTAAGGCAGAATTTAGAGCTTCTGCCCAATCTGGTTCTACGTCGCCGTTCAAAATAATCCAAGTTACGGAATCTCCAGCGGATACAACAAAGTTGGATAACAAACCTTCCCTCCATTCCCTGAAATAATAACGAATTAAAGAGATAGCTATTTTTGTCGAGATTAATCTGTAAAAGAATGATATGATAAATTACACATGTCATTTCACATTAACTGTACCTACAAATCGAAATATTTTCCGTATAGTTTTCTAATTAAATCTATCGAAAGAATTTGGTATCGTAAATCGTAGAAAATTTTATCTGAGAATGTATAATTTTTATAATAAGTTATCATTTTCTTTCTTTTACATTGAAGTATATTAATACAAATTACTATAAAAATATATCGATAAAATTACCGTATATTCATGTAATAAATCACTATATTATGTATAGTAATTATATATGTATATAACAAATTTGAAAGAGCTAAATTTTCAAACTAGATTAGGTACTATCGTAATCTGGATTTTGTATCTTCTAATGGTTCAAGACAGTACCTGGTTTGTGGGTCGACGCGACCCAAAAGTCTCGATTTCGGCATCGCGCCAGGAAACACGTGAAACTGAACGATAGTTTCACCGATTTTCGTTAACGCATCGCATAGAAGTTTCCTGATGGTAGTTTTACCGCACCCTGGTGGTCCGACAATCGCTACACCCGTTCTGCTTTTCAGCTGGTCGTACAATTGAATACATCTATTTGCCATTTCCTTGCTCAGTTCCTGTTCGGCGCAAAGTTCGAGCAAAGCATTCTGCAGGTCTTGTCTTTCGATCAACGTGGACGACGATGGACTTACTCTTGGGAAAACATCGTCTAGTAGAGAGAGGAATCGCGGAGTGTCCTCTTCCGTTAACTTCGGTAACATTGAGGCCCTAATTGCAGCCACTAATCTGTCATATAGAACGCGAAGCTTTTGTATTTGTACATTAACATGTTTAATAATATTTGCAATTGATAATATTATTCATAAAATTACTCAAACGTGACGAGAAATCGTAGAGTTGATAGGAAACCAAATTTGAATCTATAGAATACAGCGTTCTTTGTGTTATAAAGAGAATTTCCAATTTGTATGAGACGAATCACATTTGCATATGACGAACAACTTTTGACTCATTCTGACGAATTGAATTGTTTGTTTCTCGAAGCTTTCAGTTTAAACAAGCTTCGATGTAGATTCAGAGATAGTCATTATTAGTAGAATATAAAGTTCAACCTCAACATCAATATGAGGCAAGTGATACAAAATTTGATTACTTTGAATTTTATTAAATTTGAAATTCTTAGAATAAATCCAATAACGTAGCTAATCTAAGGTTTTTGCACTATGTAGAAAGATCTTTAATTTGCATGGAGTATTTCATCTCGAACCCATTTTCACTCATTTTTAGTCGTAAAAGGATTAAAAATCATTCTTAAATATAAATTCACAGGTAATTTTATCAACTTCATTTATCAACGCTTTGTAATGTCCTCATTACACACGTACATGTGTAATAGTTTTAAAAATTGCAACGTGGAATAAATTAAGGAATAAATAAGATAAATGAGACTTCGAACCTGCTGGTCTCATCCAAGTCAGTTTTCGTAGAAATAGCGTCGAGTACGGATCTAAGTGCCCTAAGACCCCAATCATAATGTGGCTGATTGGAAAGCAGTATCTCCGCGATATCGAGCATTTCCACGAGTTGCTTGGCGAGTGTCGAGGCATCCAAGAATCCGGCACATTCTAGCAATGCTTTCACAATGTCAGACCTGTCCGGGTGTGCCATTCCGATCGGTCTGAACAGTCGCGCCAGAGAATCCGGAAGCTTACGACGTCCGCCGTATTCAGAGCCAGCCGGGTTCATCGTAATGAACACGCAACAGTGTCGATCCAGATTTACTTTCTGATCGCCTAACAGAACTTGAGACGAACCGTCACGAACTGCTTCCTGAAGGGGTCTAACGAGCATAGCTACAGCGCTTAGTGTTTCCTCCTCGAGGCGATTGAACTCGTCGAAACAACCCCATGCGCCGGCTTGAGCCAAACCCCCTAGAATACGTCGCATACTTCCGGCGTCCATTCCTGATGGTGGAATATACAAATGAGCGAAGCAGTAATTAATTATGCGAAGCTAGCGTTTACGTTGAATCGCAAAAGAAACGTTAAATGTACGTTGAATGAGAAACTTGTACAAATTTTCCATAAATGTTTCATAAATATCTTATGAATATTTCGTAACATCTTTAGACATATTTTCTGAACTTCTCGCAAGTACCTTTTGAATATTTTATATATAATAAAGAAATTTTGAGAATAACGAAGGTTGTTAAAAGTCTTACTCGACTGTCTAATAAATACGTGGAAATTAATTTTGCAACGCTGGATAAAATTACAAAAATGGTTACTCAACGCATTGTGGTCATACAGGCAGGTGTTGAACCGCGAAAAGGAATTGCTAGCTCGTAAACGTCGAAATATTATTACCTTCGTCGCAATTGAAAACTAAAACAAGCCTTCCAAGAATAGAGCCGAGTGCTTTCACGCTTTCAGTTTTTCCGGTTCCAGCTGGTCCGGTGGGGCTGCCGCCCAGACCGAGTTTCATCGCCTGAGTAAGAGCCAAGAAACACCTTTCCGTTAATGGCGTTTGAACTAATCCTACCGCCGCGCCTTGATATTCGAAGCGGTATGGAAATTCCGCACCGGCACACCGTACAACTGCTCCCTTGTTCTACAATTAATATATTACTGCTGAAACTTGTATTTCATCGAGACCCAATCTCCTTAGCCAATATTAGTTCTCGCGAAGCACATTTCGGCATTAGTTTTCTTGAATTAATTCCAGAATTAATTGAAAGCTGTTAGCTGAAAATAATTGTCATTGCGAAAAGTGTGGAAGTTCCTCTTTTTTTTTTAAAGACAATCGTATATTTTTTGGCTTAAAGTTAATATTGAAGGTATATCGGGAACTTGAACTTGAAATTGCATTTGCTTTTTCAAAATCACGTAGGTTTACGATTATGATAATAATAACGTATGTAAGACAAAATTTTCAGAATTTCAGTCGATCATATTTTTAAACTTCCAGAAGTATAGTTCTTTTATTTTCACAAACAACGAGCTTATAATTTCATTGTCTCGAGACACGTTTTCGTAATATCAAGAAATATATAGAATTTTTGTCAATGTAAAACGTCATTTTCTTAGTATCTGAAGTTAATTCAAGGAAAAGCAGGGTAAAAATGATATAAAGTAAAAATAAAATTAACTGAATGGATGAGAATCTTACGGTCCTATAACTTCTTAGTTGTCTCTGCCAGGTCCAATCGGTGCTTTCTTCCCGTTGTGTGACGTTTAACAGATTTCTAGCTATCTCCAGATGGTGAACGGTATCAAGCAGAAGCCCGCGTGCTTTTAATGCTGTTAATTTATCACCAGCATCTTCTAAGCCTCTGTATCTCGCTCTTTGTGTCTCCAGATATTCAACAAGGTTCTTTAAAGCTAAACCACCTTCCTTCAAGGCGCCTTCGCATCGTTCCGTGAAACGAATTTTTTCTGATAGCAGTAACACCTTAATACGTGTGAAAGATAATTATTAATAATATCAAAGGCATGTCTAAGAGCTTTGAATTTTTCCCAATAATCTTAATTTTTTCATATATTTTTTCTTCGATAGTTCATCACTTTTCTATTCGGTGTTATATGCAAATTTTCTACTAATGAGAAGCTTCAAGTTAAATTAAAAGATCGCTCGATAACAGTCCCAATCTATTATTCAATTTTGTTGAAATTAATATAGACTTATTATTTAGTATTTAGTTTAATTGTTTGTCCAATTGATTATTATTTTTTTGTTGCGAAACTAACAAAATAATTAGCAATTATATAATATCTTTATATTAGGTTTTGTTTAAAGAAAGAATTGCTAGTTTACGCAAAAAATATTCAAGCATCTGTAACAATATTTTTATAATCTATTTAGCGTTATTTTTTACTATATATAGATGAATAAAAAATTAATTGATTTTACTTGAGTTGGATAGGATGATGGATCAGGCGTAGCATCTACCAAACATTTTTCCAAACTTTGTCGAAGTGCATTTTTCATTCCTTCCTCGAGGTTACTCAACCAGCGTGGTAATGAGTCCCGAAGATCGACAGGCTTAGGTAACTGCAATATTTCACCTTCTGGCGATACAACAGCCGTCAGTCCATTATCGTCTTTTATTATCGAACCAACTCCTTGGTATAGTTTCGATAGGTGAGCTTCCAGGCCTCGTCCACTGGCTGACACTAATTCAAGAAGGTCTTCGTCGCTTAAGAAGTATAGCCGTGGATAAGACGAACGCTTCTCCTTTAAAAAAGGCGATATAAAGTTTCAAATATAATTATAATATACCTCATTCTAAGAAAATAATAGCTAAACGGAATTACTGTACAAAAATAATAGTAAATTCCAAATAATAAAAATAGATATCTGTTATACCTCCAAATATTCGTCGAGGCTTTTCTGACACCTGTCAAGTAAATCTTTCAGATTCGTGAAAGCTGAAAGTGGAAGTCTTCTCAAAGATGACACTCTCGGGTCACGAGACACATCGCCCATAAGATACCTAAATATTTATTTCATATACCATAAGACACCTAACCTGATTAATAATTTCCAATGTAATTGCGATAAATATAAGATGCAAAATATAAAGAAGCGACGTATAAAAGAAGTTTTAATTAAAAATATTTAGTAGAATCTTCTGTGTCAAATTTACCAATGTAATTTAGTCGTTGAATATTAATTACCTAAATTCTTTATTAGCCCTGGACCATCTACCGGTATCATTTGGGGCTGCACCTCCTTCGTAGACTGGCTCTAAGTAAACCCACTTCCTCTGTATGGTGCTCAAGACCTTTATTCGTTCTTCCACTTCGGACAATCCAGCTTCGCATCTTGCAACTCTGGCTGCGAACCTTTCGTAACCTGACGCGCCTTTTGCGCCCTCCAACAGGAGCCTTAATTCACCTTTTAACCATCGGATAAATTTCATTATTATTCAGAAGAAAATTCGGTGCTTTAATTAATTGTTTTCGTTAATCAGCCATTCACCTGCTCGAGCTAACAAACTGCCGTATTCTTCAACAAGAACGATACCGGTGTTTCTACTGTCCTTCGATTCTTGAAGTTGCAGATGAGCTGACGCTTCCCAAGATTCCAGTTCCATTAAGCCTTGTCGAATTCCGCTTTCTGCCGCAGCTCTCTTCGTTATTTCCTTTAAGAAATCAAACATTAAAATATATAATGGACGCTGCAAACCTTCTTAACAATCGAATCTTTCTATTTTCTAATCCCCTGACTGGCACTCGAAAGCAAAGTGTTTTCTGTTTATAATCCGATGACATAACTATAGTTTTCACAAATACAGAGCATGATACATTAAATGCAACTATAGAATCAACGTAGGTCCCTTCTGAATCATTTGTAGTACAAAAAGAATACTAATATTTAAAGAATCGTCTATCAGTTCTAATTTCAATAGCACAAACAATGTTATGTGATATGATAAAATATAATTATTACTTTTTAGAATAATAATTTGATAAATTATATATAATATAACAAGAGGCATTTCTTAGTTTTAATAAATTAAATTTATAAATAAACTTCTTTAAAAACGCCTATCGGCATTATCAGCAGTCGAAGAATTGAAATTATAAAATTAGACATTTGACTTATCACCTTTATTTTATCAACATTGTCTCGTATGTTGTCCGCAGAACGAAACAGATGACCCAACGTGATATCCCTCACGCTTTTGACATCTTTTAACTCCAAGAGCGACATCAACTCTCCCCAATGTTCCTCTGCAATCTCGTCGCCACGAAGAAGCTGTAACCATTCGATGGTCCCTCTCACCTCGCGAACCTTCTTCCCAACATACGTGTCCATTTCTAAACTATCTTTCTGATCCATCGATTGTTCTTTCAGTCGATCCTTTAACTGAACTTTTATTCTACTTTCCCACGAATCGAGCCAGTCATGAAGTCTAGGTAGTCTTCTTCTAGCCACGGTCCACTCCTCATCCTCTTGATTCTTTAATTCTTCCAGAAACTCAGCCTGGAATCGACAATTAGATTCCTCCACCTCCAGCTGTAGTTCCAATGTTCTCATATTTTCTTCGTTGTCCTCTAGGACATCATCGACATTCAGTTCGATCTTTCGACAATCGTTTGTCAAAATTTCTAATTGCTCCTTCAAGTATGTCCATCTTTCTTTCATGGAGATAATCCAGTCTAAGGTGAGGATTTCCGGTTTCGAGGACCATTTCGCCTGCCACCTTTCGATCTCGTCTCGCAGAGCTATCGCTCTGTGACGAAGATTCACCCTTGCATCCTCGAGTTCACGATCTATTACAGCCTTGTGACGCTCCAAGCGATCGGCTAAGTCTTGCCAAGCTGTGTACGCTGCGCTGACACCTGTTTTGATGAATTTTTCAAGTAGTTTCATTCGACAGTTTATTTTTTCGTAGGTTAGCTAAATTTTTAAAAAAGTTTGAGAGTTCAAAACTTATAAAATTGAATAATTTCGGTTATTAATGACGGTGTTGGTGTTATTCATAAATGTATGTGAGCTTGAATTATTATAAAAGACACCGCGATTACGTGGACGTAAGCTGAAATTAGCAAACTACATTGAACAAGTTATATTACAGCTTGTTATAATTCAAAACATGTTCGACAACCGATTGACATTTTTATACATAATATATGTAGGATATATAGGAAAGCAATTTTCTGTTGACTTTGTCTTTTTTTATTTTCAGTCAATTTAAATTTTTTAATAGAAATATCTAGCAAAGTCCCCTCTTACACGCTAGGGCATCAGGTATTTGCATAAAGAATCCTTTCTTATGCTTCCCTCTCTGAGAATAAAATTACTTGTTCCTATTTTATTTTCGCTTCCTGTCTACTTGAATCCTACTACGTTATGTATGTATGATCAATAGAAATACAAATGCGATTTGATATGTGAAAGAGGATAAGCTCGTACGTTTTCAAAATTATTTCCTACGGGCAATCGAATTGGCGCTATGAGTACGTATGAAGACTTTATGAAACAAGGAAATATTCTTTGACGTCATATAGCAACAATATTACCTTTCAGATAATACTTACGCAATTTTAAGAATTGTTCAGAATCTTTTATGATTCTTACTTAAAATAATACACTGCTTAAGACAACTGGTGAATCGTTTCGACTTTTATACGCTCTCCGTCTACCTGTACATTTCTTTAATTATCCTTTTACGATGAATATTCATTACACGATGATATATTAAGCTTCTAAGACTTCTTCGTTTCTATTTGCTTGATTAGTGCAACAAAATCGTTCATAGTGGCAATACTGTAACTATTTCCAGCAGTATAAGTATAATTAAATTAAACTTTGCTTAATAAGTTAATAATGATGTGAAAATTCTGTTAGTCATAGGACCTTTTTCCTTACATTCACTTTGTTTCACAATTAAATTTATACTATATCGTATTTTATTATTTTGACTGTACGCCATGCAATCATATTATCATTTACCTGGCAGCACCGAAGAGATTTAGCTTAGTTTCATCGATAATTTATTCTTTGAGAACCATAGTTAATTAGTTAGTGGAATAAGTACTGTAATTACCTTCGAGCTTCTCGCTAGTCCAAGCAGCCAGCACTTTAGAAAGGCCAGCAATGGCTTCCACCTCTTCAGCCATACCGGAAGATTGCGCCTCGATTCGTGCATGAGCTTCGTAGGCTGATCCAACTTCCTCCACGTTTCGGGGTCTACGTTCGAGTTCCTTCGAAGCAGATGAAAGAAACTCCACGATGGCAACTAGTCTGGAAGAGGCTTCCACCCTTAAATCGGAACACAAGCGTTCCCAATAACGACGAGAAGCTGATTCTAAGTCGTTTCTGGTTGTTGCCGTATCCACGCTGATGCACCAGATCTTTACTTCGCTTCCGCGTAACCTTCCGACCTAGTTTAATCATTAAACTGTAGTTATGTAGTTTAATAAGAAACAATAACGTAGTAAATTTTTGCTAATATTGTCTACTAACCTCTTGAGCCCATTGCTTGGCGTCTTTGAACGCTCTTGTCCATTCTTGCGGTGATCTTCCTTTCAGCCTTTTAATTAAAAGTTTTACGATTAAGTAGTTGCAAATATGAAAGTTTATTAACTATAGAGGGATATGAAACATTAAATTCTGTTAACGTTTAGAACGCTAGTATCCAACATAGTGTGTAATATGAAAGTAATTTTAATTAAATCGCAACTAATAATATTCTTATTACGTAGCATAGGATCTTGGATAAAGTAATTTATTAACGCATCAGTATTGAGGTCATCCTGTAAGTAATTAGATCGTCTGAACAGAATGAAATCAAAAAGGAAATTCGAAAAAGATTACCACTGTATGTCATCGAAGAAGCTTCTCCTTCTTCTACGAAAGAATCGCATTAACTTGTTCTTTGTTTTACAAGAAGTACGTACCTTTCAGCAGCATCGATCCTCGCTGGCGCAGCTAGGTACAGCCATTTCGTTCGCAGCGTTTCCAGAGCGGAAAGAGCGATCTCAGCCTGCTTATAAACACCGCCGAACAAATAACAGCTCCTTTGTATCAAAGCACCGAAATGTGCTTCGGCCGCGTCGCCAACGCCTCTGAAATTCATGGGGATCGATAGGGATCGACGGATCGACGAGTACAACTTGGCACGGACCTCCTCGAGGGACGGTCGCCATTGCAGAGACCCGTCCCGGAACGTCAATTCTACTTTAACTTCTGGCAACTTTTTCAGCAGCGACGGTAACGCTCCTCTAGTGCAGAGAAAAAGTTCTTGTTTTATTATTCTATTTCGTACACGGATTATCTATGAATACGAAAATTAAATAGACTGATAGGACTTGACTAAGATAGGTGTGGCAGGATTTTTGTTTCGATTTTATTTGACAAAGAAAGCTTCTTTTACGTATCTTCCTTTTATAAGGAAGTAAAGAATAATGGAAAATGTGATTTAATTGTTGAGGATAAATCGAACGAATTATTCAAAGTTTCTAGTAGCTTCTAAAGCGGTTCAGTACTAGTCGATTTGCTTAGAATTATTTGAAGTAACTTTTTAAAGTTTCAGTGTCGTGTAAAGTAGTTTAAAAATCGTGTGGAACTCTTTGAACGTCGCTAAATTTCAAATATTTTGCAAATGAAATTTTTAAAATGACCAAGTGTTTCGTTTCTTTTAACGAGATTTCCAATTACTATAAAATAATTACGGTAGATTTGAGCTTTCCACAGTTTACCTATAAGCCACACCTAATGCTTTGAGCAGTTGTCTATCCCAGTGCAATTTCCATGCTTTCGTATTTCCGTATTCAGCTTCGACAGTGTCGACGATCGTCCTCATGTTCATCAATGCGTCTTTCCAAGCATTCTGATTTCCGATCATATTGACAGCATCTCCTTTTAGTAAATTCGATACCAGGTCCCGTAACGAACTATGCTTCGCAGCTAACTCCGAATTCTGTTGCGCAAACTTCCTCACCTTTCTCAATAAAAAGTAAAAAGCAAAGTACGTCGAATTAGTTGGTAATCAATTCTAATTAATTCATTGTCTACTTTTACGCTTCTTTACGGTATCTATTACATGTATAAGCCAATCTTCAGTAAAATAGGTCGAAAATACTAAAAATAAAATATAAATAATTTGTTTCATTTTTCCATCTTTCTCGTAAGAATATTCAAAGTGTTTCTTCTTTTTTAAGCTTTCAGGCCCTCAATTATTTAATTTATATTTCACTACTATATTCATTCTAGGTACATTGCAAATGTTCGTATGATACATATGCTATACATAAATATATTTTTGTAAAATCGGTGTAACATAAATACATTGGAAACTGCAGATTAAATTAATCGCAAAGAAGATTGAAAAATTACCAATTCTTTCAATCTAGCGGTATAAGCATCAACAGCCTGAGGATCGGACCAAACTACACCAGATTGTTCTTGAACGGCTCGTGCCAATTCGAGCGCGGTCGTGAGCATTAATGGTCTCTGAGACGGTACCATACGATCGCCAATTGTGTTGTGAAAGGTGGCGACTTGTTGCAGAGCCCTGGCACGTCCAGCTAAAGAACCTGCTCTTTCAACTAGCTCCCTCACTTCACGAGGAAGTTCGACGCCTTGACTCGAAAGTGCCCTAGCTTCTCTGATCAAAGTCATTAGCTTTGGATCGTACGTGACCCTCATCATACTGGTGCCAGTTAACTCCACGACCGCAGAGTCAGTACCTAGCGTCAGTTCCTTTCTCGCGACAGCTTCTTTCGTTTGTTCAGTCTGACAAGAGAATTGTGCTTTATAGGGACGATAATAGGGATAATATAAGACTTTAAAATGATACCATTACCCAAGTATCAACGAAGCTTTGCCTCTTCCTTTCAACGTCTTTCAGAGCTGTCGTTACTCTCAAGGAGATGTCTTCGTAACCAGGAAGATCCGCAAGCAATTCCTTTCCTAATTTATTTAAACTTTCCAATCTTAATTCCGCAGATCTGGCAGCTTGAACCTCTTGAAGTATTCTTGGACTATCCAACAAATCCGTCGTATCCGGCCCGGCCAAGCAATTCTCTTTAGATCCGCCGATCAATGACACAGAAAATGAGAAGTTAAAACGTAAGAACGTTGACAGAAGGTTATAATATTGTAATCGAAATCATTTTGAATTCATTGGAGTTTCGATTCCTTTTCTCCTTTAGACTTACCTGTAAGATCCCCGTAAGCTGAGAGCAAAGCCTCTCGTTCTCCGCGTAAAGCCCTTTTTAAACCATCTCTCTTCATTAGTTCGAAGTACCGTCGAAATTCAGCGAGTAGAGAGTTTGGAGTAGTAGCATCGGCAATTTGTGACTTTAGTTTCTGCGCTACTCTTTCTTCAGCGGGTATCAGCCCTTCTTCGATCTTTCTCTTGAGTCGGTTCCATTCAACGCACTTGTCGTCGTCGTCGAAGACCACTGATGTACGTATAATTAATTGTGCGTCATTGCATAAACATAATTGGGTAAAATAATTAATATGAGAAGCAACCGCCGCTAAATAGATTTTTTGTCGTATATTTGTTAAATTATTTGTACGTTTCCTAAAAATTTATCGAGCGTTTACATTCATCGTAAATCATTCTTTATGTGAATATCTTTTGTCGTTTTAAATACTCTCTCGACTAGTTTTGTAATATGTTCTTTCAATATAGTACCATTTTTTGAGATTTTCTACGTAATTTACCATACATAATTGTCCTACATTAAAAACATACTATCGTCGTATCCCTTTATTAGAATAATCAACATTGTCTTGAATGTGTAATAAATATACGTAATTCTACATATTTTTGTTAATATTACTGAGGCACAATTTATCGACTTCTGAACTTGCTGGAATGATCACAAATTACGCAATAACACGTATATCCTTTGCAATAATTAAATGTTAACAATGCAGGGATACCTTTAACATCATCGAAACAATGCATCAAAGTATCCGTGTCAAGTCCAGATCTCTCATTAGGAGTCAGCAGCCTGGTTAATTGCCTATACTGAGCACGTAGCTCCCCAATCTGCCTAAATACCAAGAAAATCGCCCATTGAATCCAGCTATAAAGCAGGAAGAACAAATTAATGAGAGATACCTGAGCCGTTTGCCAATACGCGAACATCTTTCGGGGACGTAACTGTCACCCTTCCACGGATGAACTGAATGATGAGGCCAAAATAACGTAGTGAATTTCTCCACCATGTCTGTCCATTTCTCGCAAATTCCTGCACCACTTGATATCGCTTCAATTTTCACTCGATCGTCGTTAGTTCGAATCTAATTTGAGGATGAACACGAGCAACTTTATAAAATTTTAGAAAAATATATCAAGTCCGTGAAATTCTTTCTGATAAATACAATGCTAAATAAAAAAAAAAAAAAAAAACTGAATTCAATCAAGTAAACTGATTTTTGAAAGATACAAAAATGAAATGGGTAAAGAAAGTAAACTGGTTCTTAGCAGTTTCATTTAAACGTAATTTATCATAGAATATTAGTTACGATATTTTACCTCTCTGATTGTGTTTCTTACGAGAGATACCACTTCGTCTCCAATAACATCCAAAAAAGATTTCATACGTTCCTCGGTGTAAATTAGATCTCCTAACTTCCACAAGTCGTCGGTGTAGCCTGATACTGCTTCAACAGCGTCATCCACGCTAATTAGCCCATCTCTGTGTACGAAAAAGAGAAATATAGCAGATAAAATATACCAAGGTGAAAATAATTCAATTTCTAATTGCAGCACTGGAAATAAAAATTCAAAAGTCCTCCTATACGTAGTTGTTTAAAGGAACAAAGGATCCTAAATTTTTGTATTAAGACTAAAACCTATGTACTATATCATAGAAAAGAAAAAGAAACAAAACTTTTTATAATACGATTAGGTAAATTAATATGCTTAATTTCTTATCTCAAATTTTACATGCCAATTGTAAGAGAAGTAATGCTTTCACGCGGAATGTTCCAAAGATAGCTAGACATAAAATTTCCCATAAAATTTCTCACGATCCAACTACCGAAGAATTCACTGAAATGATCTCTTTTTACGACACCTAGCCACCGCTGCGCTCTCCAACTCGGCTCGGATGCTCCTCAAGGTTTTTACAGCCTCCGCGTAAATCGTTTTGTCGTGCGATCGTTTCGCGTCCTCCCATGTCTTTCTCCAATAATTCTCCTCCTCGACGACGGAAGTCGTTGCTGACGAGCCAAGAAGATTCTCCTCCAGCTTCTTCAAATAGGATGAATTGAGACCAGAAGACCGAAGTGTTGGTGCCCATACTTGACGGAGAGCTTCGAGCAACGTCGATCCTTTTCCACTGCCGGTCGTTGTAACTTGAACGAGGTCGTGGAAATTCCTTTCTGTCACCGATGCTTCTGTTAACTACATTAAGCTTTCGTTCATCAATTCCTTCGACTTCCTACTTTAGAAGATATTAAGCAGTTTAAGATCGTCGTTCTCTTAGACGCTATAGTTTCATTTAAACGACTTCACGCGAATGACGATGCAATAATTGTGTCGTTGTTATTGAAACAATTTGATCGAAACGTCGTACGCGTCGATAACAGGGAATACGTTGATAAAAATGAAAGAACAAATGTTTAGAAAAAAATTGAAATGGCGTGCATTTTTATCGTTTAACGAGATGTACCTTAAAGAAGACCAGAGTGTTCCTTCCAACGGGTAACTCGTTACTCAACTTTAACCGCAGTTCCTCGTCCTCCGAATCCGCCGGTTGTGCACAGAGAATTCTGCACGCGGCTCTGTCCAAGAAGTTGTCCAACACTGTTTGCTCGTCGGCGATCGTCTCGTCGTCTTTCAGGGGCACGCCGAAGAAGTGGCCTGCAGTGGACACTATCAACGATCTACGCTTGTCGAGCACCACCATTTTCTTCGTAAACAGTGGAAATTTCGTGTACTCGTGCTGCGAACGTTGTCGTCACGGTACCATTACGAAGTTTGCACGAAACACCGACGAAGTGGCCGTCCTTGTCGCGTGGTGATCGTTCGAGTTGTCATGACGACTCCCGGTCAACACAAACCGGCTGTCATAGGTGCCACGTGCTGGCGCAGGATCGTAGCTTTCGATTCTAAATAGTGGCAAAAATACCAGAGGTGATATTTTTGTTGGACGTGGCGAATTAGGAATCATTCAAAGGGTGAACAATTTTTTTTATACATATTTTTAAGTAAAACGATCTTATTTGGAAGTATACGAGCGTTTATTGATTTGATACAGTGTCTGTCAAAGACTTTTTCCCAACGAAGAACAACGTTATTACACCATCATGATGGAAAGTTTCCTAAGTTTCAGAAATCTATCGGACAAGTATAGCGTGAACACTGTGTCTTATAGAATTTTTACAAAAATCGTATCAATGCATAGTTTACGATTAAATAGAATTATCACACCATATATAACTGTGGTCAGAAGTTTCTAGCTGCTACTAAAGATGACAACGTTGTGGTTGTTGTTACTATAAAAATAAAAATGTTTACTTAACAGTATCATCTAGGACGTATTGTTACCACGATGGTTATATCTTCACACGCGAAGGAAATGTTCATTCCTTTGCACGTACCACTGCTTCTCATATTAAAATAAAAAATCACTCGTCTCTCGGGTATTTTCCTTTATTTCTTTACAGTTAGGTATATCTATCCTCGCAATCTTTGTAGAACGCATCGTATTCATAAACAAATCGTTGGAAAACGAAGCGAAAATCGCTTAATTAATAGCCGCGCTGCAACACTAGCGCGCGCAACTCTAATGAAGGCGCGAGGATTCACGCATGCACGAAGTTACCGGCATTGTTAACGTTATTACCGCCGAATATTTGCATAATCGGGGTATAGCTGGCATCCACGCTTCGAATAAGCAATCGGAGTACATTCCGATGAGCGTCGAGGCCGATTTATGCGCTCGCGTGCATACGTATGAACTGTCCATGCATACTTCCGCTCGCAGCAAATGACGTGTACGATCGGAGAAGAACCTCTTGGTCGTACTACTTGTCAGAAATATAATTAATGAAACAACGGTTAACAATGACACATACAGAGATCAACGGAACAGTATTGGTGATGGCTAGTCCTTTCTTGTAGAATCACTTTGTAAAAGAAAAAAGTAAACGATACGATTCTCTGCGTAATTTTCTTGTCAAATGTAATTTTTAAACGCCAAATCCAGCTATAATATTAATTTCAGTCCTTCAAACGGTTATGTAAAATTTCTAATGATTCAACTTTCTAAATGATCGTAATGCAAAAGTGGAATGTTTTTCTGTTTATTCTATTGGGTTGGCAACTAAGTGATTGCAGATTTTGTCATTAGATGGTTACTTAGTTGCCTATCCAGTAGATTGGTCTTTCTAATTTTGGTTTAATTTTTCGTATTCATCGCACGCTAATGGACATCTTATGTTTCGCTAGAAACTGTCCACGTTACGTTTGTTATTTGCCTTTATCGCCCAACTATTTAACGATAATGTAATGTATTTAAATTTTACACTCGAAAGTTACATTCTACGTGGAATCGTGTGTTTTACAAATTTATACAGTACCTTGTAATATAGTACCCAATTTGTAGATACTTTTATTATTCGCTTTGTATCATGGCGTTTGAAAAATACAGCTACGTTCCGTCAAAAATTACACACTTTCCGTCCGACATTTTTTTTATTTAAAAAAATATCTAGGTAATGTTTGTTTCAACACATCGCCCATCGAACTTTTAGCTGCTGCAGATCAATTGCGTCAGTAGCATTAGTTAATTGACGCACCGCAATACGTATATACGTCAGTAGCAGCGAAAGCGTTATTTAATGTCATTATCTTGAGAAAATCGATCTACTTTGTATTAATTAAAAACGTTCTGGTAGTTTGATTTTCATCTAGAATCCTTTGTCTCTTGTAATTTCTTTCTACGGAAGTCTTGCATTTGGAAATATTTCCCATAATGTGGAAACTGAAACGTTGGTTCAGCGGAGTTTCTTTTATGGAAGACAAAGAAATATCTATATTAGGTGCAATTTGTATTAGTACGGATCGTAAAATGCATAGGAAGATGTATGAACGCAGACAATAAATTCATCGACGAGTGATTAATAATTATTCACTGTTGGGAGACATCGATGACTAAGCGAAACGAATCCTATCGCGTTTTCGCGAAGTACGATACGTTAATTGATTTTAAACATCAACAAATGTAACCGACGATTTATAATTCGTAATAATCGACGCGCACAACTGCACGTCGCATACAAATATCCTTATCTTCTCCATTTTCACATGCTTAAAATTCTGCGTACGAGATGATCCATTTGCCTTGATCGTTTGACATCATTTCCTAGATCTCCCGGGCAAAGGCTACTTTCGTCCGTAGTTCTTCCTCCGTGTTGATAAAATTTAATATTCGAAGCGCGAATCTTTGCTCTACATACAAATTTTGTAGAAGCCGGCATTGTTTCATAAACTGCGAAGCTAAAATTACGCAAACGACCTAAAAGTGAACATACACAAAACATCCAAACAGAAGTTCAATCCGGTGGGAAATCAGTTGTTGCTGCACGAGGAAGTCGTGTTTACGTACACAGCAGTCGAATGCTGAGAGACATTCGTTTTATCTCGCTCGTTCTCGACTGAATTTACCATCAAAAAAATATCCTCGTTAGAGTAGGCGGAAAGAAGCGAAACGTGAATTCTTGGTATCAGGATCGGGCCACGTGGTCACGTAATCAGCAGCTACTCAACATCGAAGTGCAGCTATAAAGCTCGCGGTAATATCAACGCATAGTTTAAATCGACTACGCCTTCGTAAAAATGAGCTCGTTATGCGCAGCATAATTTATTCCGAAAATATTCTCCGATAACATCGTCATAAATTAGAAGGAAATACCGCGTTAATATATTCGCTAACTGTTTGCTACGTTTACTTGATTTAATTAGTTTCGGATTATTTATTCGCTTTGCGATTATTTGATAAGTATTTGGCAAATTTTTTTTATTATTCGTTAACCATCGTCGTTTCCTCTTAAACGGTAAAAAAAAAAAAAAAAAAAAAAAAGAAAAGAAAAATATGACAAATCTTTCGTAACAATTGCAAGATGATTAGGTATTATCTATTATGATAGAATCGTGCAACGCGAAAGTTGATGCAGCTTGTTGCTCGTATTTTTACTCGCGCGATACGAAAGTTAGCGAGGAAGAAAACCGAGTAGAATAGGAAAACGTGCCAGGAAAAGCAGTATACATCGGTGGCACGCGATATCGCACCATGACGAGGCGAACAATGGGTCCGACTCTGCAGGCTGCGAGCGCAGTGCCCGTTTTATACATGCGAAGAGAAGATCGTAGCGATTAGACGCGCCAAGGCCGCGTTTACTCTACGATTTTCCTCGCGTCATTCGTAAGAAGTATCGGCAACGCAGCGATAGATCGTTGCGACCATGCTAGGACGCGTGCTTTCAGTCGAGGCGCGGACGCCGTTCCGTGTTCTTCCTCTTCTGTGTTTTTGTCCGAGCTCGTTTTCGTTTTTTCAGCACGAACGGTCCACGTCGGTGGCCTTTCTCTTCGGAGATCCGATCCAGTGAGTCCACGACTATCGAGGTGAGTTCTTAGATAAAACACACTTTCTACGCTTATTCTTTGGACATTTTACGCGGTCGAGAGGCACGCGTTTATTTATCGGTCAACTGGAGTTATCGAAAAAGATGAAGTTTTCAGTTTCCGTAGCAGTTTCTCGGCAGATTTTCGTAATTCAGTTTGTTTCAGTTCGATTCTTTCAAATCGTGTGATTCAAAACAGGTTGAAAACGGAATGCTATTTTCTAACTGTTTCGTTATCCTTAATAGAGATGTGACTTCTTTTTCATTATTTTTGTAGCATTGGGCCGAACATGACGAATGAAATATGGTCGATAATTTTGATTAAAAATAGACCACGTTTGAGAGTATCTTGTTCGTTCTTTGCCGTGTAACAGATAGTTATAGAAAGAAATATAGAACATATGAACGTAGAAATTAACATATAAATGTAGAAACATCTGTATGAAGAGATACAAGCTTAGATACGTACACATAAAACTCCATCTGTAATTTCAATTGCGTTGCTAATAACATTAGAAATATATATTAATAGCGTAAATGTAGTTAGAGAGAATTTTCAATGTAATTATCGTTTCTCAGCTATGAGAGTGGAGAACAAAGTCCTTCTTAACAGGATATATTTTGAATTATCTTTGCATAATCAAAACATTAACAATCGATACTAACTAATCTCACAAATGACATTACGTTACTCTGTACACACGTTCGTCCGATTAAATTAAAACGAACTTGTAAAACCGATTTCTTAATCCTCAATTTCCAAGCCTCATTTGTAATTCATACTTCTCACAAGTTTTCTGTACCAAATTAAAACGAGATAAAAATCTGTGCCCCGGTCACGAATACAAACGACCGACGACGATTCTCCTAGCTCCGGACGTCGTTTAAGGTACCCAAAGAATTACATCGAATTAAGTTCTCGACCTGCTCGAACAGCCTTTTCCTTTTCATTATAGTACAAGAGTATCGGTACCTTCGTTATCGCACGGCTATTTTTACACTGTCGCTTATGCAACGAAAGATTGGCGATAGTTTTCCTGCAACTAGGTTCCCGAACGTGCCCCGTTTTCGATACAGTTACGCGTAAACGCGAGATTCGCGTGATACGCTCGGTGTATTCACTCGAGCCGCGAAAGTGGAGCGTATCTGAAAGTGTGCCGGTCTGCGTCATCAACAACGGACGTAATTATATTATGATAAACACAGTTTCACATAACCGTTAGATAAGTACTGGATGTTTTTACCGAAAACTTACTTATTATTTGCCCTTAGTGCTCCTAAGCTTCAGCGTAAACAGATAGTATTTGTGTATCGTTGATAAAGAAATCTTCGTTATGATATTGTTACGATACTATTATTACTACTCGTACAGAGTATTCAACCACTATTATCGCATCTACCACTCGAACAGTACGGATCAGCAAAGTGCTATACATGTTTGTATTCCACTCGTATTTTTTCCCATTTACGTACGAACGTGTAAATTTGAATGGCGTTTCAAAATTTTCTCACGCGACTCGTAATCCCAAAGTCTATAGGAACGTCGGATATTTTCTTCGAATTTTACAATTTCATACTGCGAATTAGGACTCCTTCGATCTATATTTATAATTTATTGCGTTTTTAACGCATTCATAGGTATATTTGTTATATATTCTATGATAATTGTACTGACAGCTGTCAGAGCATACGAAGACACTTCGTCGTGATATAATTTTAAGATTAGCGTTGTGGCACGTTGTTTTCCTCCGCTTATTTGCGCGCATCTTCGTGTTTTCATAGCAAATCCAACATTACTCGATGTTAATCTTCCTGCAAACGATTACGTATACTGCAATCTCGTTTCCCTATCCGCATTTATTAGTATTTTTTACTGCTTTCATGCCGAATTACAATGCCGTAAAAGGTTTCCTACGTTATGTTTATAATCCATGAAATCGAATTTTTCTTGCAAACGAGTTACAGGCAAAAAAAAAAAAAAAAATACCTCGGAAGTTCTCTATCGATAGATTTACAATCTTACTCGATGTTTATACAAACATCATATTTTTCAAACGCATCTTCGCGGAGTCTAGATCGATGCAATGATATTAATAGCTTTCCTTACATCACTTATATTTATCATTAAATCGTCGGTCTGCAAGCATACTTTAGTTTTATCGAATCGTAGCACTTACGAGTGTCGTTGAACTTCTTGTTCGCGATAAATCATTCATAGAATTGAGCAGAATTCATGATAAAGCACTAATTCGCAATCTTTTCCTTCCGCGCAATTAGATTTTCGAGTAGATCGTTTTTTTCTGCAATACAGTCTCATACGATAATCCCCAATCGATACAGTTTGACTCAATTACGTTGCTAATTTCTACACAAAAAGATTTTTGATTTTCGGAGAGAAACACGAGCATAAAATTGGAATGAGAAAGAACGTGCACAAAGAGCAATTTCTTTATATCTTTCTTCGTATTTAAAAGATATTTTTAAGAGAAAGAGTAGATAATCGGGTCAAAAGCAACTCGAAACGTGTTTAATTTGCCTAGTGTTGAATTACGATATGTTTGCCTCTTTTCATAATATCGACATTTCACTGCTCCTTGTTATCAAAATTTGATATGCTTACTCCGAATAAGAGAATTTACAAATTTACTGCGGTATGATAATATTTATTGTACGAGTTCTGTAAAGTTTGATTGAATTTTCTCAAAGCTCGAGTTGGTTTAGAATACTTCAAAGACTCTCGGACAGCTGTAACATAGCAGAACTGTAGCAATAATCGACTCCCTCGATCTTGACAGACGTTCACTTAATCAGTGGCTTCATTGATCGCGCTCGTGCTTACGTACTGTCATAAAAGACACGATTTTCCGCGTGTTTGAACAAATAGAAGCTGAAAGAAACGTAGAATCATGTCGCGCAATTAGCAGTGAATCACACGCCGTGCATTTTAAACGATCGTAGGAGCAGTTGCGTCAAAAGACCAGCTCAGGTCGTGTGGAATTTATCGTTTCTCTTCTAAATCGAAGAAAAGGAGCTTAGTCCGTCTCAATTTTTAAGAACTTTATCGTCTATACGATACATCTGCTATCTTTGAAAACTCGAATATTTTATTATTTTTACGAAGCTAAATGATATTTTCAAACTACTTGTTCATTAGTCATTGACGTATCGTAATCTTGATCTTTCGAGTGCTAAATTACTTACGATCTAAAGACCAAACCCACGCATATGACTCTTACTAATTGTAAAGGTGAACGGTTGAATAGGCTGATAATTTTACAAAATATGACAACATTATTATGTACGTAAAAAATGTAGCGAAAAATTCATAAACCACTCCGATGAATTATACATAGTAGCAGGACTTTTTCACTTATTTAAATGTTATGGAAGATATATTTAAAGGTGATGGAAATACTTACAGAAAGACAAGGCAGTTAGAGATGGACAGAATTGTTGTTGGATTTCGATGAACAAAATTCACTGGACGTTCAGAATTTTCTGGACTTTGAAGAATTTTTGTAAACTTTCGCTTCGATTTTGTTCGTTCATTTCATCGCGTTTGTTCGCAACATTTTACAACGCTGCAAATTAAACTCTTTCGTGCGTGTAATAACGAATAGGCTGTTAATAAAGTCCATCGACGATCCATTTTTAAACGTAGATCGAACCTCTGAAACAAAGCAGATACAACTGAAATTAATTAATCGATCTAGCGGAAATCAAACGTTTTACCTGATCCACCACAACAACTAACTGAACGTTCAAATGATAATATATTTTTTTAAAGAGAAACTCTTTTTAACTAGCATCTTCTAACAACAATTTTCCAACGAAGGCATTCCAACTACTAAACATTAAAGTAACAATGTTTTTTGACATTTTGAAACGCTCTAATATCATCCGTATTTGTCTTGTTTCCATTATTAATATATAATAATTTTTCCCACAGGTGCAAGGATAACAGCCAATTAAAAATGACAGACCAACCTCCAGGCAAAGGCCCGCCGAGTGCCATTATGCTGGTATTTTCAGCCCTCACACACATCCTCCTATTGGCGCCAGTGATATACATTTTGGTTTTGGCCTTTGGAAAGTACAGCTTCTTCTCGTGGCATCCCATTTGCATGAGCGTCGGAGTAAGTAGTCAACTTGGCCAACGTTAATTGCACAATGGAACAATTAAAGAGGCACGTGGATCAGGAATGTAGGTGCTTGACTCCTACGTTACATCGGTAACTCGATATGTTGAAAATTACTTTGCACAAAAATTAGCGGTTGAAGCAACAGGTTGGTTCTTATTCGAGAAGAAGAGTCGGTGCAACTCTCTTGTTTAAAGTCGACAAACATCCTGCAGCGACGAATGCGTTTCGTAATGCCACGGTGGCAATAAATCTTCTGTTTACACGCTGCAAAGTTACGGAAATTGGTGTTTCTCAGTTTCGAAGCTTAAGAGAGGAAAGCTTCGCAACTTAATTCTCGAACGTTTTATGCTCCAATCTCGTTCTAGTTGACGAAAACACTTTTAACGTTTTAAGGAAATCTTTAGCATAAAATTGAAGCGAAAATTTGCGCGTTATATCGATAACTTACTTCCATATTTTCCTTAAGCGTGAAACGCTATTCCGCATGAAATTTCACTCCACAGTGTATTCTTTTATCTGGAAGTTCAATAACGCCAAACGAAATAAGACAGGTAATTGTTCTATTGTTATTCGATATTAAGCGAGAAATAGAAGAGCAGCTGTTTGCGATACGCGACATAGTAGAAATAACATCACGACGGTATCTTTAAAGGACAAGAATACTAATAAAAAATTCTCATGGAGTGAAATTTTACGATAGCACCTAGTTAATTTGAGAAATTGAAGAAATTTCTTAACGATAGAAAAATAAAAATAAAAATGACCCGAAGAACGCCGTGTTTGCCGATATGAAAAATCTTCGATTGAAATCAATCCTTTTGATATAAGTTTCTGTACAAAGGAGGCTGACGAAACAGAAGTTTATAGAAAGTGTGGAATATGAAATATCATCCATTGGGAATAGAACGCGGAAGACAGTTTATGTGGATAACCGCAACTTTTTCATTTGGTGAAAAGGCAATTCGTATTTCACACCAACTACACAACGAAGCTTGTAATATGTCATAGAAGTTACCTTACGACGTGTTTAAAATATCTTCACGACTAATTACAACATCGACGTACGCTGAAATCATTCGTTTCATATTTTATTTGCGACGAGGATTAAACATTTTTCTGTGAAACACAGAATCACAGCCGTGATTCATGGGACTATTAAAACGTCGCGGGCATCCGATTAATTTTCTCGTAATTATTGTTTTCACGGTTGCAAATATCCTGGCGCGTGACATAACACACAACTATCTAATATCATACGTATAGAATACTATTAATTAATACAACTAATTAACATTATCAGTTAATACAATACGAATACCTTCTTGTACGACTATATTTAGCTTGTTGTGCGACTATAATAAGTACGATAGCATACGTACGTAAAATATTAAACGTAATTTTCCACGACATTAATGAAAGAACAAATATAGCGAAAGATATCTGAAACTTACAGCATTGTTTACGTTTCCAAAGCAAAAAAAAAAAAGAAAAAATAAAATGATCGTGCGTCTACCATTCTGAAGAGTTTTGTATGTAAAAGACATAAAATCCTAGACATGATTAAGCGACCTTCGTCCAAGTGTCTCAACTCTTAGATCATCCTCGTACTTGGAAGAATGCTAAGTTCTACTTCTTCACTAGTGTTCCGAACAATGTTCTTAAATAAATCAAATATAATCGAATCTGGAGTATGCAGTATGTTGGTAACAAAGAAGAAGTAAACTTAGCAAAGATCTGCGATAAAAGAAGAAAAAGAGGAAGAAACGAAACCAGCCAACTTCATTGATTAATCTAATCACTAAAATTCTTTTTTTTTTTCGTCTTTCTTTCTAATGATATCATGTCGATTCATTATCTCCTTAAAACATCGTAGGCGTGCACACTTGTACATCCACCGAATTAAACGGTGAAGGAATCCACCGTTGACCCAGATCGGCAAATTGGTTGCAACATTCTCTGAGTAAACTAAAACGATCGCTATTTTCTCTGTCGATTGCTGTCGATTGCTCTGCCTATCAAATTCGTCAAACACTAAAGCTACGTGTTAGAGCTCGTCGTTGGGCCGAGTTTATGACACGGCCAGGAATAATTGCTATTTTTGAGAGTTAGGACATTGCGATTCTACCATCTGGGTATCAACATGCAGATGGTGCACTGACACAGTAAGTGATGTAAATGATGTAACGCTATAAATTGAAATTTTAAGAAACACGTTGGCTGCCACGGTGGTCATCGCGTTACTGAGCTTTTTAGAACGATTGAAACAAGATCACAGACTTAAACATTTTCGACAGTGCGAATGATTTACATAACGCTGTCGAAAGAAGTGGGCAAATACGATATAATAGTTTGCAGAAATTAAATGTTTAATGATGTACTATATTTCAATCTAGAACCGCCCTCTAAAAGACACTTCGCGACTCCCTCCCGCTATACAAAACATTCCTCATAAGCCAATGAAAACATATTAAAATGATAGATATTTTAGAATATAAAACTAACTAAAAGTAACCTTGACAATCACCTAAAAACACTTCGCAACTCCGTTGTGGAATCTGGTACCTAACGATCTCCGTCAAATCTACTCAAACCCTACGAAACTTTCCACATGATCGAACCGACATCCATTCCCATAGCAAAACTTATCTGTTCCCTTTGTTCCCATACAAAATTCTTTAAACGCCAATCGATTAAGTAGCAACTTTTTCCTCGATACAGGTGGGTCTTCTGATAACCGAGGCGATATTCAGCGTTTCCGGCGAAGCGTATGTCGGCTGGAAGGTGTCCAGAGTCAATAGAGTAACGATTCACTGGATCCTGCACGCCACCGGTCTAGCATTAGTATTAGTCGGACTGATCATCATCGTGGTCAACAAGAACAACAACAATAATCCGCATTTTGTCACGCCTCACGCGATCCTCGGATTGGTCAGCATTATCTTGGCGTTTCTAACAGCTGCGTTCGGCATCGTCACCAACAATTCCAGGTGGCTGTATCCGCGTTTCAGGCCGGTTCTTCTGAAAATCATGCACGCGTTTGGTGGTATCATAGTCACGGTGCTCTTGCTTGCGACGTTGATCACGGGCACGTACACGAAATGGTGGCCTGGTGGCTATACTGGAAGAAGCTTGACGTTCACAGCGTTCTTCATCGCGGGTTTCTTCATCCTTCTGAAGCCGGTTCTAGGAGCTGTTTCGAGAAGCAGAGTGGTTTTCGGTCCGCCACCTGCTACCACCTAATTACTCTGTATAATATCGTATATTACTATAGCAAACGTCTACGTACTGTAGCAAAGGGAAACAATTTCAACGCTTTTATCCAGGATCAACGTACCTTCAACAACTTGACTACGAAGGCAGAGAATTTTAGATTTTCAAAGCCAATGAAATATGTTAAAGATTTATGAAGTACATGGTAAACGTGATGTACGTACTCGTCGATGAACGAGAAAGATTCTCATCCTTTTTGCATATGGGATAACTATAACAAAGCCTGAAGTAGATTCAAGAGCATGATTGTGTTCAGAGTTTGTTTGTAGTCTGTTCAATAAACGCGATTTATTTGTCTTACGTTACTCTAGATTCGATCAGAGATCAGCATAGCAATAGAGATCGATCTATAAAAATATTCTTATTGGATTAAGTATTTCGTGTCGATTACATTGACATAGATAAGACGCTTTTATCGTGTCACGTAGTAAGATAAGATTTAATCGAGTTAATTGCCACGATTGATTTTCGTTGAAACATCATAATCCAGATCTCTATAATTGAAATAGTTTTATTTTTTATGATTTCAAAATCCAAAGCTTTCTTCGTTATAAGAAAGGAAGAAATAACATTCTCTACTATTTAACGGCGTAGCAAGCATACTAGTATGGCATTAGTATAGCAGACAAAACGTATTAAATATATATTATCCGCTATAAATTTCACATTTTGAATTTTCATATATTTATTTTTTTAAAAAGTTGAAAATATGTATTTCTCGTACGTGAAGCAGGAAATGTACAGGATTTCTGATGAAGAAATAATTATTTTCTAAATCGTTCATTCTGAATTATTTATCATTCTGTTAACAATGTCAAAGGGTTAATCTACTTATAATTCAGACATTCCGTCCTCCGATGATTGTACAGCGATTACGACGACCAATTTTAAAGCTAGATTTAGATAATTTCTCTAATTCCTAAGATAATCGTCTCGATCGTTGTTAACGGTATCAAGATGATGTTCGATACTTTTCAAATATCCAGCTACAAAACTCTATTAATGCTAATCGTAAAATTCAAACTCAAGGCTTAAGTTAAAATAAACGAGTGATAATTTAAGTAAGCCATGTTTAACCAGATACTCGTAGAATTATTCATAAATGAACGAATAGAAAGATTTGTTATACCTCGATTGTGTTCATCGAACAGTTAATATGCCAAAAAAAAAAAAAAAAAAAGAAAGAAAACAAGAGAAGAGAAGGAAAGAAATGAAACGTTTATATAAATGCACCAAAAATGCTTGTAAACTCACCTGGCAAGAGAAAAACATATATTTTTAGATATATAAATAAGTAGTACATATAAGAAACGTTTACCAAAAAGATAATGCAGATTTGTAATATTAACTTATTAAGACATTATATAGTATCGTATAATATTATTTAAAAATAAAATATATATATTGAAATAATATTTGCTTGGACATTTAACATAAGATTATTAAATAAACGAATAGAGAAGACAATAGAGGCGGTGGCATTATCGTCAACCATATATATCAACACTTTATTAATTACACACGCATCATATATATATATATATATATGTATGCATATGTATGTATATGTATATATATATATATATAGAATTTACATAATGTATATATTTCCGCAATGCAATGTACATGTATATTAATACAATTTCTTATCCTCGATATGATCTGATCGTCTCTTATATATCGTATTTTTTCCACTTTCTCTCATCTTTCCCCTTAATTTCTCCTTTTCTTGGACCAACTTCTAAAATTCCTCGTAATCGTCAACGTACGATAAACATCCGAAATCGAACCTAATCACGCGTAAAACGTCCTCTCGTAATCTGTTTGTGTGGATCATCGTTAACGTTGTGTAACAACACGTAATGTATTATATACATATATATATGTATATATATATATATATATGTACGTACATTCATGTTTGATGTACACATATACATACGTGTATACGTGTTTGCGTTTGCGTATTATTTAGGTGCACGTTTATTTGATATAGATAGAACACGACTTTGGATTTTTCGTTTAAATTGCTTTGTCGTATTCCTTCGGTAGCTTCACTGCCTTAGAAGTTACATGCGTTTGATCATGCATTCGTCTATACGTTTCCCGTATGCCTCTCTGTTTGGTTGAAAATATACAATTTGATTGAGGTATACGTTAATTCTAGTGAAAACAATAGGATCGATAGAATTAACTAAATCTAATTTAAAAGATTCTAAAATTTTTGCTAAGATACATGTGTGTTACGTAATCGACTTGTAGAATATATAAAAGCAACATTTGTAAACATCAGTTGTCAATTTTCGCAATTTTCTCTTATAGAAACATCGTCTTCTGTGTAGTTTTAGATTTGAAATATTTAAGGTCTACTAAATTAAAAATTTGTTTGTACGTATAATTTATCCAAGCGCTAAATGCAAAGATAATTAATCAAATCCAAGGAAACAAATCGTAAAATCTGAAATGTTTGTATATATATCTTGAAACAATGGTAACGTACGAAATAAAATTTTTATCATACAAAAGAATTTCTCTTCTTACACGTACATTGTGTATAACGTCCAATGGCAGAAGAAAATGGTATATTAACGCGAATAATGCGATATCTTCTAATAGCTGAAATAAAACCTGTAGCTGTAGCAACTATGAATTTCTAAAAATTTGATAAGTAATAGTATAAAGAAATGTCAGCATTTCTTATTGATCAATAGTATAAACTTATATTAACAAAATCACATGACAACAAGGAAACTGTAAAGTACCTTATAATGTAACTCGCAAAAATGAAATAAATACGAAGATTTACAAGAATTAGTTGAAGAAATGGAATTGAAAAGGTTTCTGAATCATAGGCTGATTTTAAAAGTAAACATTGAAATTTTCTGAGAGACACGAGTAGCGTATCAGAAGCAAACGTATTAAATCGCGGTTTTAATGCTATTTCTTCAACATCCAACGATTTTCCATAGACACATACTCGCTAACATACAACAATCTGTCTTATTAACGCGAACGAATATTAATCCTGTCGTTTCCCATGAAACATAACGCATCTGCTACCACCTAACACTATCCTCGCTCTCGAACGCTTTTCTCTTTCTCGATCAGCTCTAGGACATGTTACTTTGTACTGTTCGCTCTACTGGTTGCTCTTGGTGACGTAAAATCCGAAACATTACTCGGTAACCCTGAATTCACGTATCGAAATCTTCGCACGAACGATCCGCAGCAACTTAGAAACGAAATAGCCAAAGGAAGATTATTTTTCAGTTCGAGTACTTTGAGACGTAAATCGATAACCACTTACAAATCATATTAAATATCAAATAAGATTTTGTTGGAAATTATACAGAGAAGATAATTGCAATTATTTTCTTCTAATTATATTTAATTAATGAAATATTCAAACCATTTAAGCCACGAGTCTTTATACGTTTCATTGTAATAGCAACAAGGTTACCGCGTTATTACCGATAATTCTACGTCATCGAAATCTTAACCCTATCTAGGACAGTCGACCATGTGTCGAATACTTATCTATCAGTCACCCTTTCTTCCCACGAATCCCAAGCACTTTATATCTTCTCTTTTCTCTCGCGATTGTTTCTCAGTGCTCTTTTTAATCGCGTTTCTCGAGCTGGAAAAATCTATCCATCGATCGAACAATCATTCGTCAGGGTTCCCTTAAACGAAGAATTCTTGTTTCTTCTTTTCTTTTCTTTCTTTTTTTTTCTTTTTTGATTATGTCTCGGATATGGCTAGTTGGAGTGCGTTTCTCGCGTTCCTATCGGTATAGTTTCGTTTCTGTCTAATCCGAATATATCAGTACGTGTACCTTCATTCAGATTAATTAAGTTACTTGGATTTCAAGAGGATACTTGATGGAGAATGAAGGGAACGTATTTACGGATGTATGTAAAAAATTACAATTTTGGATTAGAAACATATATTTATAATAAATAAATTTTATATATACGAAATATAACAGAATGTAAAGTTTATAAGAAGAAGCATCGGTACATATCAGTAAGTTCTAAACAAAATTTAGAAGTAAGATTACATTATTTCTTTAAGTCAACGAACAACTGAAAGGTCTCGAGTTTGTTTTTAAAACCTGAAAGCATATTTAATTAAGTTTCGTTTGGTCAAGTAAATTCATTCGTATCGGTATGTGAAATATTGCTAATCATATGCTATCAAGAGTCTTTGGTAATTGATGAGAACAAGTATAGAAATTCGAGTAAAATAGATGAAAATTGCAGGCTGGTTTCGTATTACCCGAATTGAAATTTGTTGAATCGAAGTAAATTGACTAATCCAAACGAAGCTTATGCGGTTATTCTAATGCTTCTTCCCATTAAACGAATAGTAGCGGAAATATTTCGTTGAAAAGGAAATGAACGTTTCATCGAAAACGGACGGATCTTAATACAAACGATAGATTATTAAAATCTATGATACTTAATGGATAATTGTATACTTGATATTTTGATCACCGTGTTTTGTACGTATTCGTATGTTTGTAAAATGAAGGATCGAAAGAATTTCGAACATTCAATTAACTGAAAGACTAACTGGGATACAGAGTCTTTTGGGTTTCGATATTTGAACATGAATAGATTCGATTTTTGCCTACTTTATGTGAAGCTCTGAGTATTGACAACGACTAGATTTTAAAATGTTAATTAGGTCACCGAGAATACATCTTATACACCAATAGTGTGAATCCTCCTCCACTTGTTCATCTCTTTGAGCAAAGGATTAATGGCAAAGGACGAATATTTACTCTTAACGTCCACTTTGATTACTTACAAACCATATTGATCACAGATATAACGAGAACGATGCGATTTCTTACGAACGAGTCGTATAATTGCAGGAAGCTTCGAAATTTTCATCGCTTGCAAATTTCATGTTTACGTAAAACTCGTGAAACTTATTCTAATGAAAACGGTTTGCTGAAAGTTCCTGTAACCAGGAACCACCGTGTAAAAAAAAAAAGATTTTTAAGGGGCAAAGTTTCGCGGCAACTTGTATTTTTTCCTGTTCGTTGAATTTAACGTAAACAACAAGTCAAAGGATTGTAAAACGATACTCTAATTTTAGGTACGGTCATTTTATGCGCAAACGAAAAATACTTCGACGAAGCAACGAGGAGAACGAGACCAGTCAATTTGTGATAATAAAAATTGTGTACGTTACCAATGAACGCGAATACGTGGACTGTTAAGAATATAAAAAGTGGAGTTAGGCCCTTGTTACTCTAGAACAGTACACTTATACATATTTTCCGCACGTTTTTCGTCGTGTGCACTCACTCAACGAAACGCAGCGAAAAAAAAAAAAAAAAAAAGAAATCGCATCACTGACTTAAACGTTTATTTTATAATTCCTATTTTTAGGTCTGAAATGATCCGAAACGCTTTCCTCGCTGAACCGTCAAACGACACAACCCTCTCCTCTTTCCTCCTTCTTCCCTCTTCGTTCTAAATACCCTTCCATCGTCTCAGTGTCTATGGTTCACACCTTAGACTAGGTGAAACCCTGAACAGTTTACGCAGTTGGAAAATAGATATTATAATTGATAACGGGAATTGGAGGCGTTATACACGCGGAAACATTCGACAGTCGATCTACGAGAAAATAGAGTTCTTTTTTTTTGTCTTTTTAAGTTTAACAAGGACAGATCAAGTGTTTGTCATCCTCCAACTGTGGATGCGATCGAATTGCAAGTTTAAGCGGGCGAAGTATTCGTTGGCTGAAAATATCGTACATAAAGGATCACGACCTTTTCCTTTCGTTTTTCTTCTTTTGTAATTTTGGAAAAGGAGTTTAATATGTGCATATCTAATTTCTATACAATTAATAATAATATACTTAGTAAGTTTCTATAATAAGTACGTATATATATGTATATAAAAGAAAATTAATGCAGAACTCGACGGAATGATTTGTAAAGAAAGAAACTAATAGGATTACAAAAAGCTCTAAACGCACATTATTTATTACTAATATAATGATTTTCACAATTAAGCTGGTACGACTTTATATCGCTTACTTCCTGCTATTCAAAATTATTTAAAATGAAAACATCGATAAATTTTTTAATGGGAAGTTCATATCTATTTTGGTATATATTTTTCATCTTGTCTTGTGTAAGGAGAAATAAAAGTGATTTAATGGCCTGTGTTATCCCCTTTAGAAATATGGCTACCACCTATCTATATTAATAGCAAAAAATAAAAGGAACTCCCCTATGTTTCTAAGCTCAGTTTATAGACTACAGAATTAAACTATCGAAGTAGCTGCTTCTCCCTGAATCTCTTAACCGAAATAACTCCTGCGTACAACGATCGAAAAATATAAGCTTTTAATATACAAACCAGGCAGATAGTCGACCTGCTTATGCTACATGTGACAAAATTTAAGATAAAATCGAAAAAAACGTGATTCCCTGTCTAACGATATTGTTAGCTGGAAATTGCGAAATACTTAATATTTGCACAAATTAATTTCTGAATGTTAAAAGTAATGAAACATAATGAATTGAATATAAGAAGTAACGGTAGCCACGTCGATATAACAAATAATTATAGTTCTATAAATTTTGAAGATATGAAAGCTAATATAAATTTTTAAAAATTTGTAAGTGTTACATTTCGCTCTATTTCTCTTTTCTTTTAGTATTTGAATATTAATTGCACAAGAAATTATTCATATTCATTGCGCAACAAATTATCCAACCATAAATCTTTTTGTAGTACGTGATCCTATTATTACAATATCTCGAGTATCGTAGTTACCTGTTAATCGACACCTGCTTAACCTGTTCAGAGACTACATCATCGAAGGGTAAACGTCGACCATTAACTTTACTATCCACCTCGAAATATGCAAAGCGGCATAAATCGCATCGTATCATCGAAACCTTCGTAAATAATTGTCATACTTCGTCCGTCTAAATTCGCTCTCTCACCTCTCACTTCCGATCATATTGAGTACATTATTATAACGACGAATAATTCTCTTCTATCGCTAAACATTATATATCTTTGACACTCAACAATATAATCCTTTAAACATTGAACCACGATATTTATTGACTCTTTGTAAAAGCTTCGCTTTTACTATCATCGCTATCGATAACAATAATTCCTAATTTAAAAAAAGTCAATAAAATAGATCATCATAGTTATGAATTATTCTTCTCTATTTTCAGTCTGTGAAAATGGAAGTAAAAGTATTAAACTTCGATAAAACGTCATATTAATCAGTCGTTGGAGATATCGAAAGAAGTAAACCGAAACTATAAATAAATATATGAATCGCTTACGTTATCGTATGCTTAGTGCGTAATTCTCTTACGTAATTAAAATTCTCAGAGATTTTCAATCTCACTTTAAATTCCATTGCCACGATGGTGGTAATGCTGAAAGGATTAAAACGACTAAAATATAGCAACAATCATGTTTTTAACAAAAATATTCTATATACCATCAATTAACGATCAACAAGTGAACGCAGAAAGAAGGATAGCGCTAATCATCCTTGCTTTAGCAAGATAATACTGTCTAAGAGCGCGTCATTTTTCCCCTTTCTCAGCACTTACAATTAGATCCGCTTCCTTCCCTTTTTAAATCCCCTCGACTTTCCAATTCCTCGAAATTTACGCTCTTGAACGATCACACTTATTCTCTCGATAAACGGTATAGCGTAACTGGTACTTAGATATGAAACATTTCACGAGTCAACATCGATAAAATACCGAACACTTACGTAACTTGTCGGATAACATCAAATATTCTACGATAAAATTGTCTAGTGGATTAATAGACATTTAGCCTGTATTTTTTTCCCTCTTTTTTTCTTTTTTTCTTTTTTTCTTTTTTTCTTCTTTTTTTTTTTTTTTTTTTGTTTATGGCTAGTGATACGAGATTATATAGATGTAAATTACGACGAGGCGGAATTAACCGCGAACTCCTATTGATTTTGTCAGCTAAATTGAACATGCGCAATAACACGGAACGCTTAAATTGAACATGCGCAATAGCAGGGAACGCTTAAATTGAACATGCGCAATAGCACGGGAAGCTTAAATTGATCCGCTGTGCAAGGGAACAGTCTTAGATAAGCTACTGTACCGAACACTCACGGAACCTATCGGATAACATCAAATATTCTGCGATAAAATTGTCTAGTGGATTAATAGAGATTTAGCCTGTATTTTCTTTTCTTTTTTTTTCTTTTTTTTTTTCTTTTCTTTTTTTTTTTGTTTTTGGTTATGGCGAGTGATACGAGATTACATTGTGCGCGTCATTTTTCCCCTTTCTCAGCACTTACAATTAGATCCGCTTCCTTCCCTTTTTAAATCCCCTCGACTTTCCAATTCCTCGAAATTTACGCTCTTGAATGATCACACTTATTCTCTCGAAAAACGGAATAACGTAACTGGTACATAGATATGAAACATTTCACGAGACAACATCGATAATATACCGAACACTTACGTAACTTGTCGGATAACATCAAATATTCTACGATAAAATTGTCTAGTGGATTAATAGACATTTAGCCTGTATTTTTTTCCCTCTTTTTTTCTTTTTTTCTTCTCTTTTTTTTTTTTTTTTTGTTTATGGCTAGTGATACGAGATTATATAGATGTAAATTACGACGAGGCGAAATTAACCGCGAACTCCTATTGATTTTGTCAGCTAAATTGAACATGCGCAATAACACGGAACGCTTAAATTGAACATGCGCAATAGCACGGGAAGCTTAAATTGATCCGCTGTGCAAGGGAACAGTCTTAGATAAGCTACTGTACCGAACACTCACGGAACCTATCGGATAACATCAAATATTCTGCGATAAAATTGTCTAGTGGATTAATAGAGATTTAGCCTGTATTTTCTTTTCTTTTTTTTTTTTCTTTTCTTTTTTTTTTTTTTTTTGGTTATGGCGAGTGATACGAGATTACATTGATGTGAATTACGACGAGGCGAAATTAACCGCGAACTCCTATTGATTTTGACAGTTAAATTGAACATGCGCAATAGCACGGAACGCTTAAATTGATCCGCTGTGCAAGTGAACATTATCTTAGATAAGATACTTTACACGGGAGCAATTGAATCGTTCAGTGATTTCCAACTGAAAAAGGTAAGGTCATTGCTATATCTTAATAATTTGTATAATGAAGCTTTAGCGTAGGTAGAGATAAATACGTAACTTTCCTCGCTAGAATACGTTACAATGTGTGTGTCCGTGTGTGAGATTTTTTTTTATCATTTTCTTTGTTTTCTTCGTGTTCTTATATATGTAAAATCGAAAGCAGTGGAGTAGCGTAATTTTCCCTAACGGTTTTACATCGCAGCGCGCGTGCGCAGAGTCGTGTCACAGTCTTTTCAGGCGGCATCTTCGTCACATTGACAGTCTTCTATCTGGTCGCGATCGATAAATTTTTTTTGGTCCTTTCCTTTTCTACATTTCATGCGATTCGCTATACCGATTACAAGTTTTCACATACTATCTTACAACGAAATAATGGCCATTGAATGTTAAACGACGATAATGGTTAAATATTCTTACCAGTCTACGTTGGAACTGGTGAAACTTGTAAAAAAAGAAAGCAGAATGTCAAACATCTTCTCTGGTAAAGTAAACGAGAATGAAAATGAAATTTAACAATTTTAAAATAATTTAATAAATTACAAAAATACTTTAATTGTCATATAATTAATCGTATATGCTATTGGAATGAAAGATATAATTTAATAGGATTGTGGTGTTCGAGTATATGAAAAAATATACTGATTATTCCTCTTTAAAAAAATAAATTCATAGGAATATCTCTCTTCTGTTGGAACTTTCAATGCCATTCTTCGTTCGACCGCCACCCGATCGATCATCGATCGTTATTGAACCTATCTGCGATATACAATTACCTGTTATTAGCGTGTTGTATCTTTGGCAATAAATTTTTAGGCGGACTCGTCATCAAAGGTGAAAGGAACATGTTAGATTTGCTGGATTGTGGTCGAACCGGTTTTCCTAGGATCCTTCAAGATTGACGGTCCAGGAAGGTTCTGAGTGATGACAGACGTGCTCGGGGGTTGTTCCATCATTGGATCACTGTCTATCAGGATTACGGTGTCTCTAGCGGTATTGTATTCTGCTGATGGCCCTACGTTAGAATTTATTTCATGAAACCTAGTAGATCTAGTAGGTTGTAACATATAAAATGTCTGATTTTATTGTATCAATGTTTCCTAAATTTTCCTATTTCAACAAATGTCTGTATCTTTGTACAATACAATACAACTGAAGGTTTTTTTTGTATCGTTTTAACTTTGTAATTTCTGCGTGTAGAAATGTGTTTCTCTTAGCGTTTGGTGAAGTGCGGAGTCGTTAAACATCGGACATTCTATATGATACAACACGATAAATATTTGCTTATATTAGTTCGTGTATGTACATATGCAAAGATTTGCTTGAAACTCTGTTTGGACTTCTCTAAATATGCATGACGTTATTCTACACATTGTACGCAATTTCTCTTGTTCCATTAACATCATGTTATGAAGCTATTAATTAACGTTGGCTTATATGCAAGAAATATACGTTATAGTTAGGATTTGCTTATCACAAGAGCAATAATTTCTCTATTATACGATGATAATTATATTAGGACAATTTGAATGTATCATTACATTCTTCGTAAAATTTTCCGAAAATGTTAGTCGTGAAAAGAATTCCTTCCGCAAAATATAATTAAGAACTAATGAAATACCATTGGGTGATTAATAATTAGCAATTATCCTAAATATATGTAAATCGATCGTTATAATCCTTCACTGATAAAATTGCCACTTGTCACTTAAAATTCTATCGACCTATTTAATACGATTATAAACTATTGACATTTTGTATTTGCATTTTGCATATCTGGTTTTGTCATAGATGCACGAACGTCCGCAGACTGCTCGTAACATTTGTGCTTTACAAATAAAACAATCGTGTATTTGCTAGCGTTTCATTCTATCAGAATTTGGTCGACAACTATACGACTGATATATTATAGTTTTAAAATACGAGGCACATATTTTCTGCAGCACCCTGCATATCCAACAATCGCGTATCCAGACGTATCTGATTATCGATCACCGTCAGCACACGATGTAAGCAGAGACCTCTACACAAATCCGAGATAATTTCGTTTAATATAAGAAAAACACCGTTTCCTTGTACCTGTACAGCGTTAACCTTCGCTCGGTCATAATGGCATCGAATGTCTATCATAGCTTATTATATTTAGATTAATTATTATCTGCTACCAGCCGAGTTAAATGCAATTAGAACCGAAACTGATGAAAATTGCGCCTCGTACGACCATGCATCCACCACGCCGCTCCACGCCGTGCCGTAACGTAATACACGTCCTGTCGGATGATGTTTACTTGCACACGACTGGAGCTTAATCAAGTCCTTGATTACCTGGCAGATCACCTGGCAGATCATCTGGTGTGTGAGTGATCGTTATCGACGGGATAGATAAATTCTTGGCCCCACGACCCCACTTAGAAGTAGGTTGTAAAAGCATCTTCGCGCGGCACCAAACATTATTCCCGTTGTTCTTCATTTGCCCTCTTCCTGATCTTTGCCATGACAGCCTGTCGTCGAGATCGTTGCCATTATTGCTCTCCTCGTCGTAGGTAGAACGATGACTCCGATTCCTCAGTTGATACTGTAATGAATAACGTATATATATATACGTATATATACCTGGGAATATTTTGATAATATTAGTGGAATTGTTGATAAAACTATTAGGATACCAAGGTTGAGCTATACGTATTTTAATTATTATGAGAAGCAAGAGTCCTTTTTTTCTCTTAATTCTGAAGCGTCATTTACTATGCGCATAGTTCATAGAAATATTAACACTTTATTGATCAGGCGGCTTTTGCTATAAATAAAAATTGCCACGCGACTGGAATGGAAGGATTTTTAGAAAATGAAAGAAAACATCGATGGTTCTTTATCGTGTATTTTAAATCAATCGAGATATTGATATTTTACTTCCTAAAATACTGCACTTACGCACTTTTTTCGAAGTGTCAAAGCATTTTCGATATTTGTTTAGATAGAAGGAGAATGTTTGTAAGGACGAATGAATGTAAAGGTAAATGATCGTAAAGACGGCGTGAAGTGTATAATATCTAGGGAGATACAATCTCCAAATCATTGCTGTCAGTGTATTGTCATTCAATGTAGCTATTATTACTTCGCTTTGTTATAACTTATATAAAATCATATAGTAACTACGCACAGAAGCTCTAACTCTAAACTGCTAATTTTCACGAAAAGGGGAAAAGACTTTCGACCGATATGATGACTGGTGCACCTAAGTACTTTGTTATATTAATATAACTGTTTCTGTGTTACAATCATACATGACAAAACACTCGAGAATTGAAAGAACTTCTGTCTATGCAATCAAGGACTCTTATAATCGGCGTGCCAATAATCAATATTCCAATAATCCACATTCTATTGTATGTACCAATCCTGAAACTCTCATTCAATTCCTCCGACTTCAAGAGACCAAATACTTTAAATGTTATCGTGTTCCTAAATTACTTTGTAAACGACGACACTCGTATTTCACCGCGAACAACGTCGAACGATTTAATTTTACTTACGAGAGCCACACCAATGATGACCAATATTGGTAGCATACTGATAATCCATCCAACAATGTTCGCCCATTTTGGATAAACGTAGTTATTGTATGTAAGCGGATGGTATTCGACCCAATTAGAAAATAGGATGAAGAAGATCGTAGCTGGTGTAATCACTTTCCACATCCATTTCCAGAAAAGTCTCCAGAAACGACTATGAGATCCGACCATCTGCTGCACGTCGTCGAGAAATCGATCCGCACCGTAGATCCAGCCGACCACGATACATTCGCTTATGGCGATGAATAACACCGCCCAATTCGCTGCGTACTTGTCCATCAAATGCAACCAGTACATACCAGACTGCAAGTGCAGCGAAATGTGACATTTTAATTAAGAGCATTCTTCTTCAAAAAAGTAAAATACTTTGTAATTTTTAATTTATATGTTATGGATCCGTAGAAAAATAAATGTGAAACTCTGTCTCATTTTTTTGTAACCTTTTACTTGGGAAAATAAATTATAACGTACATGGAACATATAAGCAGATTGAATATTGTGAAAGACGATAATTATTTTATTTATCGTACACTAATATTTCTAAGATACTTTAGGGTATAGGTAATAGATATATAAAAGGAGATAACAGCTACGAATAACACTAGAATATTCAGATTGTAAAGATAATAAGACGATGAAGTAAAAAGTAGTACAGTTTTATAAATGGACAGGCAGTTTATCTGTTAGCTTACGGCCATAATTTAAGATATACATAAATACACTCGAGAGCTCCATCTGATAAGTATCGCGTACTTGTTATATATTAGTAGATATAATTACGTTATCAAGTGACAAGATTATGCATTACAGATTATTAATTACAGAATATTAATATAATATGAAGTTACCTAGATATGTGAATTCGATATAATAATTAAAGCACATATATAATCGTAGGTTCCTAATATTATCTTCATCGATATAATAAATTTCTATAACTAATATAAAGCTTTTTATAATGATCACTTATTTTGAATTTAGTCGTGTATTACTTGGTATTTTTTAATCTTATAAATGAAAAGTGATTAAAGTTCGATGAATACAAGTTTCTAGTTATTAGTAACGTTTACGAATTCTTTTTTCTACGTTTGAAATTATTTACTTATCCTTTTTAGTATCAGTTGTAGAAAAGAAATATTCGCGGTTTCTTCTATGTACAATATAAACTTACATTGGTAGTGAAAATGAGACCACCGAGGTAACCGAATACAGATGTTGCCAGGACGACCCAAAATTTGTATTTTCTCAATACTGGAAAGCCATCGAGGATCGCTGTAGTAACAGTTTCTATCAGAGCGAGTTGAGAATCGAGACCCAAAGTGAACAGCATCATGAAGAAGAGCACCGACCAAAGTGATGCAAGTGGTAAACGAGTTACTGCCTATTTGTATGACATAAAAGTATATAATTAACACAGTATACTTTATATATGTAATGAATATATAAAATATATCTTTTAATGATTAATGTATGATAATGTTTATACAAATGTTTTAGTCTGATATATATTCTTAGATAGTATAACATTTAATATTAAAAGAATGTGTAGCTAATACACTGCAGCATAAAATGTAGCAGTAGAATAAAAAGTAAAATAACAAAACGATCAATGCTGTTACAGAGGTAGGTACTTTCGTTTTGTATGAAAATAAAGAAGTAATCTGATTTGTAATCCTAAAGTCTTTCAGTTCTCCCTATAATGTCGATTTCTAAAATTTACTTCAGTCTATCGTCTTTTACTTCTTTCATCGAATCTGTAGAAATGAATTGTATAAATACTACTGATACGTAATAAACATTGATTGCACAATAATTATTAGACTATGGTTGTTCATGTAAATTCGGATATTTATAAACACAATCAAGGAAAGATAGAATAGATAGATAAATCAAGGTCTACAGATATTATAACGAATAATTTACATCGAATATCATATATATTTTAGCGCACTACACATACACTTCTGCATGCTTAAATTTCCCTTAAATGTATAAACCGCAATCTAGTAATAATTACACGTATCATTCTAACAAATCTATCGAAATGTTAATCGAAATATTTTGAAGCGCGTGAAGAGCAAAGAAAAATAAATGAAACCAAGACACGATCCAAAGACACGATCAAATACATGATAAACTTTTAAAAAATATTCATCCAACATAATGTCACAAAAAAGAACTCGAGCCTGATCTAAAATAAGTTTACAAAAGGAAGAACGTTTTATGCTAATAATAATTCTATATTCACGTACCTCAGGATAGACAATGAAAGCCAGTCCAATACCCTGATCGACGACAGACGAGACAGGAACGCGAAACTCGTGAGCCAGGAATCCGATCACAGAAAAAATGAAAAGACCAGCGAAGAAGGACGTGACGAGATTGCCGATGGTGACGATCCACGCGTCCCTGTAGCAGTTGTTGTGGAATTTGTTGTAGGAGCTGAGCGTTATCAAACCACCCCAAGCAGGGCTCAAGGAGAAGAAAACCTGCACAGCCGCTTCGCCCCACACTTTCGCGGACAGTAGCCTTTTCCAATTGGGCATTAGATAAAAGAGAATGCCCTCCCGGGCGCCGGGAAGTAAAATCCCTCGAATGAAAAGAATGATCTACGAACAGAAAACAGACTTCTTCGTTTACAGCTCTCCGCGTTGGTTGGAATCAAAAAAGGTGTGTGGGGAAAATCATTCGATATGATAGGACGCGTATTAGCAGGAATTGAAAAAAGTAATCGCGATATTAACAAGTATGGAAAATAAGTCAGATTATAGAATTCCAGAAGAAAATAAAAATTCTAAAGAAGAGTTGATCAAAATTACGCTTACCAGAATGATGTGTGGAAAGAGAGCAGTGAAATATACAACCTTTCCTGAGTTTTGAACACCTTTGTACAGACAGAGGAAGACGATAACCCAAGTCAGCAGGAGAGTAATTGCCATCGGGTATCGAATTGAACCTATGTCGTCGATGCCGCTACTTAACCCCAACACTACAGTGCTGCGTAACGTATGATTGAAATGATATATTAGAAAAGTGGTTTAGTTCGCAACTAATAACTTTATTTTCTGAATTATTTCGCGTTTATCACTACTGAATCAATTACACGATACGAAGCATAATTCTTATTTTGTTAGATTTAATAGCAATACTTGTGAATGTACTCTACTTACATGAAATATTCCTCGGCATCTGATTTTTTAATTAAGGCACTGGTGATGTTTCCCACAGTCACATTACCAAAGACTATCTCAGTGGAATTGAAACATTTTGGGTCGAAGGTGTTCGTGGCTAGATCTACACATTGCGCTAAAGGTTCTGGCATGAAGCAGTCGCTGGTGCTCCATGGTGATCCGCACTTGCCCCATGGCAGATTATCATATTCTGTACAAACCGATTAATATTTCTTTATCGATATTAAACACTGATATTTTAATAATGTTCCCTTGGTCTAAGAGACGTGCAATGAATTATTTTTTATTGCCATCGTCGCTAAATAGATAGATTAACGACAACACAATTCGCAAATTGGTTGCAACATTCTCTGAGTAAACTAAAACGATCGCTATTTTCTCTGTCGATTGCTGTCGATTGCTGTCGATTGCTCTGCCTATCAAATTCGTCAAACACTAAAGCTACGTGTTAGAGCTCGTCGTTGGGCCGAGTTTATGACACGGCCAGGAATAATTGCTATTTTTGAGAGTTAGGACATTGCGATTCTACCATCTGGGTATCAACATGCAGATGGTGCACTGACACAGTAAGTGATGTAAATGATGTAACGCTATAAATTGAAATTTTAAGAAACACGTTGGCTGCCACGGTGGTCATCGCGTTACTGAGCTTTTTAGAACGATTGAAACAAGATCACAGACTTAAACATTTTCGACAGTGCGAATGATTTACATAACGCTGTCGAAAGAAGTGGGCAAATACGATATAATAGTTTGCAGAAATTAAATGTTTAATGATGTACTATATTTCAATCTAGAACCGCCCTCTAAAAGACACTTCGCGACTCCCTCCCGCTATACAAAACATTCCTCATAAGCCAATGAAAACATATTAAAATGATAGATATTTTAGAATATAAAACTAACTAAAAGTAACCTTGACAATCACCTAAAAACACTTCGCAACTCCGTTGTGGAATCTGGTACCTAACGATCTCCGTCAAATCTACTCAAACCCTACGAAACTTTCCACATGATCGAACCGACATCCATTCCCATAGCAAAACTTATCTGTTCCCTTTGTTCCCATACAAAATTCTTTAAACGCCAATCGATTAAGTAGCAACTTTTTCCTCGATACAGGTGGGTCTTCTGATAACCGAGGCGATATTCAGCGTTTCCGGCGAAGCGTATGTCGGCTGGAAGGTGTCCAGAGTCAATAGAGTAACGATTCACTGGATCCTGCACGCCACCGGTCTAGCATTAGTATTAGTCGGACTGATCATCATCGTGGTCAACAAGAACAACAACAATAATCCGCATTTTGTCACGCCTCACGCGATCCTCGGATTGGTCAGCATTATCTTGGCGTTTCTAACAGCTGCGTTCGGCATCGTCACCAACAATTCCAGGTGGCTGTATCCGCGTTTCAGGCCGGTTCTTCTGAAAATCATGCACGCGTTTGGTGGTATCATAGTCACGGTGCTCTTGCTTGCGACGTTGATCACGGGCACGTACACGAAATGGTGGCCTGGTGGCTATACTGGAAGAAGCTTGACGTTCACAGCGTTCTTCATCGCGGGTTTCTTCATCCTTCTGAAGCCGGTTCTAGGAGCTGTTTCGAGAAGCAGAGTGGTTTTCGGTCCGCCACCTGCTACCACCTAATTACTCTGTATAATATCGTATATTACTATAGCAAACGTCTACGTACTGTAGCAAAGGGAAACAATTTCAACGCTTTTATCCAGGATCAACGTACCTTCAACAACTTGACTACGAAGGCAGAGAATTTTAGATTTTCAAAGCCAATGAAATATGTTAAAGATTTATGAAGTACATGGTAAACGTGATGTACGTACTCGTCGATGAACGAGAAAGATTCTCATCCTTTTTGCATATGGGATAACTATAACAAAGCCTGAAGTAGATTCAAGAGCATGATTGTGTTCAGAGTTTGTTTGTAGTCTGTTCAATAAACGCGATTTATTTGTCTTACGTTACTCTAGATTCGATCAGAGATCAGCATAGCAATAGAGATCGATCTATAAAAATATTCTTATTGGATTAAGTATTTCGTGTCGATTACATTGACATAGATAAGACGCTTTTATCGTGTCACGTAGTAAGATAAGATTTAATCGAGTTAATTGCCACGATTGATTTTCGTTGAAACATCATAATCCAGATCTCTATAATTGAAATAGTTTTATTTTTTATGATTTCAAAATCCAAAGCTTTCTTCGTTATAAGAAAGGAAGAAATAACATTCTCTACTATTTAACGGCGTAGCAAGCATACTAGTATGGCATTAGTATAGCAGACAAAACGTATTAAATATATATTATCCGCTATAAATTTCACATTTTGAATTTTCATATATTTATTTTTTTAAAAAGTTGAAAATATGTATTTCTCGTACGTGAAGCAGGAAATGTACAGGATTTCTGATGAAGAAATAATTATTTTCTAAATCGTTCATTCTGAATTATTTATCATTCTGTTAACAATGTCAAAGGGTTAATCTACTTATAATTCAGACATTCCGTCCTCCGATGATTGTACAGCGATTACGACGACCAATTTTAAAGCTAGATTTAGATAATTTCTCTAATTCCTAAGATAATCGTCTCGATCGTTGTTAACGGTATCAAGATGATGTTCGATACTTTTCAAATATCCAGCTACAAAACTCTATTAATGCTAATCGTAAAATTCAAACTCAAGGCTTAAGTTAAAATAAACGAGTGATAATTTAAGTAAGCCATGTTTAACCAGATACTCGTAGAATTATTCATAAATGAACGAATAGAAAGATTTGTTATACCTCGATTGTGTTCATCGAACAGTTAATATGCCAAAAAAAAAAAAAAAAAAAGAAAGAAAACAAGAGAAGAGAAGGAAAGAAATGAAACGTTTATATAAATGCACCAAAAATGCTTGTAAACTCACCTGGCAAGAGAAAAACATATATTTTTAGATATATAAATAAGTAGTACATATAAGAAACGTTTACCAAAAAGATAATGCAGATTTGTAATATTAACTTATTAAGACATTATATAGTATCGTATAATATTATTTAAAAATAAAATATATATATTGAAATAATATTTGCTTGGACATTTAACATAAGATTATTAAATAAACGAATAGAGAAGACAATAGAGGCGGTGGCATTATCGTCAACCATATATATCAACACTTTATTAATTACACACGCATCATATATATATATATATATATATATATGTATGCATATGTATGTATATGTATATATATATATATATATAGAATTTACATAATGTATATATTTCCGCAATGCAATGTACATGTATATTAATACAATTTCTTATCCTCGATATGATCTGATCGTCTCTTATATATCGTATTTTTTCCACTTTCTCTCATCTTTCCCCTTAATTTCTCCTTTTCTTGGACCAACTTCTAAAATTCCTCGTAATCGTCAACGTACGATAAACATCCGAAATCGAACCTAATCACGCGTAAAACGTCCTCTCGTAATCTGTTTGTGTGGATCATCGTTAACGTTGTGTAACAACACGTAATGTATTATATACATATATATATGTATATATATATATATATATGTACGTACATTCATGTTTGATGTACACATATACATACGTGTATACGTGTTTGCGTTTGCGTATTATTTAGGTGCACGTTTATTTGATATAGATAGAACACGACTTTGGATTTTTCGTTTAAATTGCTTTGTCGTATTCCTTCGGTAGCTTCACTGCCTTAGAAGTTACATGCGTTTGATCATGCATTCGTCTATACGTTTCCCGTATGCCTCTCTGTTTGGTTGAAAATATACAATTTGATTGAGGTATACGTTAATTCTAGTGAAAACAATAGGATCGATAGAATTAACTAAATCTAATTTAAAAGATTCTAAAATTTTTGCTAAGATACATGTGTGTTACGTAATCGACTTGTAGAATATATAAAAGCAACATTTGTAAACATCAGTTGTCAATTTTCGCAATTTTCTCTTATAGAAACATCGTCTTCTGTGTAGTTTTAGATTTGAAATATTTAAGGTCTACTAAATTAAAAATTTGTTTGTACGTATAATTTATCCAAGCGCTAAATGCAAAGATAATTAATCAAATCCAAGGAAACAAATCGTAAAATCTGAAATGTTTGTATATATATCTTGAAACAATGGTAACGTACGAAATAAAATTTTTATCATACAAAAGAATTTCTCTTCTTACACGTACATTGTGTATAACGTCCAATGGCAGAAGAAAATGGTATATTAACGCGAATAATGCGATATCTTCTAATAGCTGAAATAAAACCTGTAGCTGTAGCAACTATGAATTTCTAAAAATTTGATAAGTAATAGTATAAAGAAATGTCAGCATTTCTTATTGATCAATAGTATAAACTTATATTAACAAAATCACATGACAACAAGGAAACTGTAAAGTACCTTATAATGTAACTCGCAAAAATGAAATAAATACGAAGATTTACAAGAATTAGTTGAAGAAATGGAATTGAAAAGGTTTCTGAATCATAGGCTGATTTTAAAAGTAAACATTGAAATTTTCTGAGAGACACGAGTAGCGTATCAGAAGCAAACGTATTAAATCGCGGTTTTAATGCTATTTCTTCAACATCCAACGATTTTCCATAGACACATACTCGCTAACATACAACAATCTGTCTTATTAACGCGAACGAATATTAATCCTGTCGTTTCCCATGAAACATAACGCATCTGCTACCACCTAACACTATCCTCGCTCTCGAACGCTTTTCTCTTTCTCGATCAGCTCTAGGACATGTTACTTTGTACTGTTCGCTCTACTGGTTGCTCTTGGTGACGTAAAATCCGAAACATTACTCGGTAACCCTGAATTCACGTATCGAAATCTTCGCACGAACGATCCGCAGCAACTTAGAAACGAAATAGCCAAAGGAAGATTATTTTTCAGTTCGAGTACTTTGAGACGTAAATCGATAACCACTTACAAATCATATTAAATATCAAATAAGATTTTGTTGGAAATTATACAGAGAAGATAATTGCAATTATTTTCTTCTAATTATATTTAATTAATGAAATATTCAAACCATTTAAGCCACGAGTCTTTATACGTTTCATTGTAATAGCAACAAGGTTACCGCGTTATTACCGATAATTCTACGTCATCGAAATCTTAACCCTATCTAGGACAGTCGACCATGTGTCGAATACTTATCTATCAGTCACCCTTTCTTCCCACGAATCCCAAGCACTTTATATCTTCTCTTTTCTCTCGCGATTGTTTCTCAGTGCTCTTTTTAATCGCGTTTCTCGAGCTGGAAAAATCTATCCATCGATCGAACAATCATTCGTCAGGGTTCCCTTAAACGAAGAATTCTTGTTTCTTCTTTTCTTTTCTTTCTTTTTTTTTCTTTTTTGATTATGTCTCGGATATGGCTAGTTGGAGTGCGTTTCTCGCGTTCCTATCGGTATAGTTTCGTTTCTGTCTAATCCGAATATATCAGTACGTGTACCTTCATTCAGATTAATTAAGTTACTTGGATTTCAAGAGGATACTTGATGGAGAATGAAGGGAACGTATTTACGGATGTATGTAAAAAATTACAATTTTGGATTAGAAACATATATTTATAATAAATAAATTTTATATATACGAAATATAACAGAATGTAAAGTTTATAAGAAGAAGCATCGGTACATATCAGTAAGTTCTAAACAAAATTTAGAAGTAAGATTACATTATTTCTTTAAGTCAACGAACAACTGAAAGGTCTCGAGTTTGTTTTTAAAACCTGAAAGCATATTTAATTAAGTTTCGTTTGGTCAAGTAAATTCATTCGTATCGGTATGTGAAATATTGCTAATCATATGCTATCAAGAGTCTTTGGTAATTGATGAGAACAAGTATAGAAATTCGAGTAAAATAGATGAAAATTGCAGGCTGGTTTCGTATTACCCGAATTGAAATTTGTTGAATCGAAGTAAATTGACTAATCCAAACGAAGCTTATGCGGTTATTCTAATGCTTCTTCCCATTAAACGAATAGTAGCGGAAATATTTCGTTGAAAAGGAAATGAACGTTTCATCGAAAACGGACGGATCTTAATACAAACGATAGATTATTAAAATCTATGATACTTAATGGATAATTGTATACTTGATATTTTGATCACCGTGTTTTGTACGTATTCGTATGTTTGTAAAATGAAGGATCGAAAGAATTTCGAACATTCAATTAACTGAAAGACTAACTGGGATACAGAGTCTTTTGGGTTTCGATATTTGAACATGAATAGATTCGATTTTTGCCTACTTTATGTGAAGCTCTGAGTATTGACAACGACTAGATTTTAAAATGTTAATTAGGTCACCGAGAATACATCTTATACACCAATAGTGTGAATCCTCCTCCACTTGTTCATCTCTTTGAGCAAAGGATTAATGGCAAAGGACGAATATTTACTCTTAACGTCCACTTTGATTACTTACAAACCATATTGATCACAGATATAACGAGAACGATGCGATTTCTTACGAACGAGTCGTATAATTGCAGGAAGCTTCGAAATTTTCATCGCTTGCAAATTTCATGTTTACGTAAAACTCGTGAAACTTATTCTAATGAAAACGGTTTGCTGAAAGTTCCTGTAACCAGGAACCACCGTGTAAAAAAAAAAAGATTTTTAAGGGGCAAAGTTTCGCGGCAACTTGTATTTTTTCCTGTTCGTTGAATTTAACGTAAACAACAAGTCAAAGGATTGTAAAACGATACTCTAATTTTAGGTACGGTCATTTTATGCGCAAACGAAAAATACTTCGACGAAGCAACGAGGAGAACGAGACCAGTCAATTTGTGATAATAAAAATTGTGTACGTTACCAATGAACGCGAATACGTGGACTGTTAAGAATATAAAAAGTGGAGTTAGGCCCTTGTTACTCTAGAACAGTACACTTATACATATTTTCCGCACGTTTTTCGTCGTGTGCACTCACTCAACGAAACGCAGCGAAAAAAAAAAAAAAAAAAGAAATCGCATCACTGACTTAAACGTTTATTTTATAATTCCTATTTTTAGGTCTGAAATGATCCGAAACGCTTTCCTCGCTGAACCGTCAAACGACACAACCCTCTCCTCTTTCCTCCTTCTTCCCTCTTCGTTCTAAATACCCTTCCATCGTCTCAGTGTCTATGGTTCACACCTTAGACTAGGTGAAACCCTGAACAGTTTACGCAGTTGGAAAATAGATATTATAATTGATAACGGGAATTGGAGGCGTTATACACGCGGAAACATTCGACAGTCGATCTACGAGAAAATAGAGTTCTTTTTTTTTGTCTTTTTAAGTTTAACAAGGACAGATCAAGTGTTTGTCATCCTCCAACTGTGGATGCGATCGAATTGCAAGTTTAAGCGGGCGAAGTATTCGTTGGCTGAAAATATCGTACATAAAGGATCACGACCTTTTCCTTTCGTTTTTCTTCTTTTGTAATTTTGGAAAAGGAGTTTAATATGTGCATATCTAATTTCTATACAATTAATAATAATATACTTAGTAAGTTTCTATAATAAGTACGTATATATATGTATATAAAAGAAAATTAATGCAGAACTCGACGGAATGATTTGTAAAGAAAGAAACTAATAGGATTACAAAAAGCTCTAAACGCACATTATTTATTACTAATATAATGACTTTCACAATTAAGCTGGTACGACTTTATATCGCTTACTTCCTGCTATTCAAAATTATTTAAAATGAAAACATCGATAAATTTTTTAATGGGAAGTTCATATCTATTTTGGTATATATTTTTCATCTTGTCTTGTGTAAGGAGAAATAAAAGTGATTTAATGGCCTGTGTTATCCCCTTTAGAAATATGGCTACCACCTATCTATATTAATAGCAAAAAATAAAAGGAACTCCCCTATGTTTCTAAGCTCAGTTTATAGACTACAGAATTAAACTATCGAAGTAGCTGCTTCTCCCTGAATCTCTTAACCGAAATAACTCCTGCGTACAACGATCGAAAAATATAAGCTTTTAATATACAAACCAGGCAGATAGTCGACCTGCTTATGCTACATGTGACAAAATTTAAGATAAAATCGAAAAAAACGTGATTCCCTGTCTAACGATATTGTTAGCTGGAAATTGCGAAATACTTAATATTTGCACAAATTAATTTCTGAATGTTAAAAGTAATGAAACATAATGAATTGAATATAAGAAGTAACGGTAGCCACGTCGATATAACAAATAATTATAGTTCTATAAATTTTGAAGATATGAAAGCTAATATAAATTTTTAAAAATTTGTAAGTGTTACATTTCGCTCTATTTCTCTTTTCTTTTAGTATTTGAATATTAATTGCACAAGAAATTATTCATATTCATTGCGCAACAAATTATCCAACCATAAATCTTTTTGTAGTACGTGATCCTATTATTACAATATCTCGAGTATCGTAGTTACCTGTTAATCGACACCTGCTTAACCTGTTCAGAGACTACATCATCGAAGGGTAAACGTCGACCATTAACTTTACTATCCACCTCGAAATATGCAAAGCGGCATAAATCGCATCGTATCATCGAAACCTTCGTAAATAATTGTCATACTTCGTCCGTCTAAATTCGCTCTCTCACCTCTCACTTCCGATCATATTGAGTACATTATTATAACGACGAATAATTCTCTTCTATCGCTAAACATTATATATCTTTGACACTCAACAATATAATCCTTTAAACATTGAACCACGATATTTATTGACTCTTTGTAAAAGCTTCGCTTTTACTATCATCGCTATCGATAACAATAATTCCTAATTTAAAAAAAGTCAATAAAATAGATCATCATAGTTATGAATTATTCTTCTCTATTTTCAGTCTGTGAAAATGGAAGTAAAAGTATTAAACTTCGATAAAACGTCATATTAATCAGTCGTTGGAGATATCGAAAGAAGTAAACCGAAACTATAAATAAATATATGAATCGCTTACGTTATCGTATGCTTAGTGCGTAATTCTCTTACGTAATTAAAATTCTCAGAGATTTTCAATCTCACTTTAAATTCCATTGCCACGATGGTGGTAATGCTGAAAGGATTAAAACGACTAAAATATAGCAACAATCATGTTTTTAACAAAAATATTCTATATACCATCAATTAACGATCAACAAGTGAACGCAGAAAGAAGGATAGCGCTAATCATCCTTGCTTTAGCAAGATAATACTGTCTAAGAGCGCGTCATTTTTCCCCTTTCTCAGCACTTACAATTAGATCCGCTTCCTTCCCTTTTTAAATCCCCTCGACTTTCCAATTCCTCGAAATTTACGCTCTTGAACGATCACACTTATTCTCTCGATAAACGGTATAGCGTAACTGGTACTTAGATATGAAACATTTCACGAGTCAACATCGATAAAATACCGAACACTTACGTAACTTGTCGGATAACATCAAATATTCTACGATAAAATTGTCTAGTGGATTAATAGACATTTAGCCTGTATTTTTTTCCCTCTTTTTTTCTTTTTTTCTTTTTTTCTTTTTTTCTTCTTTTTTTTTTTTTTTTTTTTGTTTATGGCTAGTGATACGAGATTATATAGATGTAAATTACGACGAGGCGGAATTAACCGCGAACTCCTATTGATTTTGTCAGCTAAATTGAACATGCGCAATAACACGGAACGCTTAAATTGAACATGCGCAATAGCAGGGAACGCTTAAATTGAACATGCGCAATAGCACGGGAAGCTTAAATTGATCCGCTGTGCAAGGGAACAGTCTTAGATAAGCTACTGTACCGAACACTCACGGAACCTATCGGATAACATCAAATATTCTGCGATAAAATTGTCTAGTGGATTAATAGAGATTTAGCCTGTATTTTCTTTTCTTTTTTTTTCTTTTTTTTTTTCTTTTCTTTTTTTTTTTTTTTTGGTTATGGCGAGTGATACGAGATTACATTGTGCGCGTCATTTTTCCCCTTTCTCAGCACTTACAATTAGATCCGCTTCCTTCCCTTTTTAAATCCCCTCGACTTTCCAATTCCTCGAAATTTACGCTCTTGAACGATCACACTTATTCTCTCGATAAACGGTATAACGTAACTGGTACTTAGATATGAAACATTTCACGAGTCAACATCGATAAAATACCGAACACTTACGTAACTTGTCGGATAACATCAAATATTCTACGATAAAATTGTCTAGTGGATTAATAGACATTTAGCCTGTATTTTTTTCCCTCTTTTTTTCTTTTTCTTCTTTTTTTTTTTTCTTCCTTTTTTTTTTTTTTTTTTTGTTTATGGCTAGTGATACGAGATTATATAGATGTAAATTACGACGAGGCGAAATTAACCGCGAACTCCTATTGATTTTGTCAGCTAAATTGAACATGCGCAATAACACGGAACGCTTAAATTGAACATGCGCAATAGCACGGGAAGCTTAAATTGATCCGCTGTGCAAGGGAACAGTCTTAGATAAGCTACTGTACCGAACACTCACGGAACCTATCGGATAACATCAAATATTCTGCGATAAAATTGTCTAGTGGATTAATAGAGATTTAGCCTGTATTTTCTTTTCTTTTTTTTTTTTCTTTTCTTTTTTTTTTTTTTTTGGTTATGGCGAGTGATACGAGATTACATTGATGTGAATTACGACGAGGCGAAATTAACCGCGAACTCCTATTGATTTTGACAGTTAAATTGAACATGCGCAATAGCACGGAACGCTTAAATTGATCCGCTGTGCAAGTGAACATTATCTTAGATAAGATACTTTACACGGGAGCAATTGAATCGTTCAGTGATTTCCAACTGAAAAAGGTAAGGTCATTGCTATATCTTAATAATTTGTATAATGAAGCTTTAGCGTAGGTAGAGATAAATACGTAACTTTCCTCGCTAGAATACGTTACAATGTGTGTGTCCGTGTGTGAGATTTTTTTTTATCATTTTCTTTGTTTTCTTCGTGTTCTTATATATGTAAAATCGAAAGCAGTGGAGTAGCGTAATTTTCCCTAACGGTTTTACATCGCAGCGCGCGTGCGCAGAGTCGTGTCACAGTCTTTTCAGGCGGCATCTTCGTCACATTGACAGTCTTCTATCTGGTCGCGATCGATAAATTTTTTTTGGTCCTTTCCTTTTCTACATTTCATGCGATTCGCTATACCGATTACAAGTTTTCACATACTATCTTACAACGAAATAATGGCCATTGAATGTTAAACGACGATAATGGTTAAATATTCTTACCAGTCTACGTTGGAACTGGTGAAACTTGTAAAAAAAGAAAGCAGAATGTCAAACATCTTCTCTGGTAAAGTAAACGAGAATGAAAATGAAATTTAACAATTTTAAAATAATTTAATAAATTACAAAAATACTTTAATTGTCATATAATTAATCGTATATGCTATTGGAATGAAAGATATAATTTAATAGGATTGTGGTGTTCGAGTATATGAAAAAATATACTGATTATTCCTCTTTAAAAAAATAAATTCATAGGAATATCTCTCTTCTGTTGGAACTTTCAATGCCATTCTTCGTTCGACCGCCACCCGATCGATCATCGATCGTTATTGAACCTATCTGCGATATACAATTACCTGTTATTAGCGTGTTGTATCTTTGGCAATAAATTTTTAGGCGGACTCGTCATCAAAGGTGAAAGGAACATGTTAGATTTGCTGGATTGTGGTCGAACCGGTTTTCCTAGGATCCTTCAAGATTGACGGTCCAGGAAGGTTCTGAGTGATGACAGACGTGCTCGGGGGTTGTTCCATCATTGGATCACTGTCTATCAGGATTACGGTGTCTCTAGCGGTATTGTATTCTGCTGATGGCCCTACGTTAGAATTTATTTCATGAAACCTAGTAGATCTAGTAGGTTGTAACATATAAAATGTCTGATTTTATTGTATCAATGTTTCCTAAATTTTCCTATTTCAACAAATGTCTGTATCTTTGTACAATACAATACAACTGAAGGTTTTTTTTGTATCGTTTTAACTTTGTAATTTCTGCGTGTAGAAATGTGTTTCTCTTAGCGTTTGGTGAAGTGCGGAGTCGTTAAACATCGGACATTCTATATGATACAACACGATAAATATTTGCTTATATTAGTTCGTGTATGTACATATGCAAAGATTTGCTTGAAACTCTGTTTGGACTTCTCTAAATATGCATGACGTTATTCTACACATTGTACGCAATTTCTCTTGTTCCATTAACATCATGTTATGAAGCTATTAATTAACGTTGGCTTATATGCAAGAAATATACGTTATAGTTAGGATTTGCTTATCACAAGAGCAATAATTTCTCTATTATACGATGATAATTATATTAGGACAATTTGAATGTATCATTACATTCTTCGTAAAATTTTCCGAAAATGTTAGTCGTGAAAAGAATTCCTTCCGCAAAATATAATTAAGAACTAATGAAATACCATTGGGTGATTAATAATTAGCAATTATCCTAAATATATGTAAATCGATCGTTATAATCCTTCACTGATAAAATTGCCACTTGTCACTTAAAATTCTATCGACCTATTTAATACGATTATAAACTATTGACATTTTGTATTTGCATTTTGCATATCTGGTTTTGTCATAGATGCACGAACGTCCGCAGACTGCTCGTAACATTTGTGCTTTACAAATAAAACAATCGTGTATTTGCTAGCGTTTCATTCTATCAGAATTTGGTCGACAACTATACGACTGATATATTATAGTTTTAAAATACGAGGCACATATTTTCTGCAGCACCCTGCATATCCAACAATCGCGTATCCAGACGTATCTGATTATCGATCACCGTCAGCACACGATGTAAGCAGAGACCTCTACACAAATCCGAGATAATTTCGTTTAATATAAGAAAAACACCGTTTCCTTGTACCTGTACAGCGTTAACCTTCGCTCGGTCATAATGGCATCGAATGTCTATCATAGCTTATTATATTTAGATTAATTATTATCTGCTACCAGCCGAGTTAAATGCAATTAGAACCGAAACTGATGAAAATTGCGCCTCGTACGACCATGCATCCACCACGCCGCTCCACGCCGTGCCGTAACGTAATACACGTCCTGTCGGATGATGTTTACTTGCACACGACTGGAGCTTAATCAAGTCCTTGATTACCTGGCAGATCACCTGGCAGATCATCTGGTGTGTGAGTGATCGTTATCGACGGGATAGATAAATTCTTGGCCCCACGACCCCACTTAGAAGTAGGTTGTAAAAGCATCTTCGCGCGGCACCAAACATTATTCCCGTTGTTCTTCATTTGCCCTCTTCCTGATCTTTGCCATGACAGCCTGTCGTCGAGATCGTTGCCATTATTGCTCTCCTCGTCGTAGGTAGAACGATGACTCCGATTCCTCAGTTGATACTGTAATGAATAACGTATATATATATACGTATATATACCTGGGAATATTTTGATAATATTAGTGGAATTGTTGATAAAACTATTAGGATACCAAGGTTGAGCTATACGTATTTTAATTATTATGAGAAGCAAGAGTCCTTTTTTTCTCTTAATTCTGAAGCGTCATTTACTATGCGCATAGTTCATAGAAATATTAACACTTTATTGATCAGGCGGCTTTTGCTATAAATAAAAATTGCCACGCGACTGGAATGGAAGGATTTTTAGAAAATGAAAGAAAACATCGATGGTTCTTTATCGTGTATTTTAAATCAATCGAGATATTGATATTTTACTTCCTAAAATACTGCACTTACGCACTTTTTTCGAAGTGTCAAAGCATTTTCGATATTTGTTTAGATAGAAGGAGAATGTTTGTAAGGACGAATGAATGTAAAGGTAAATGATCGTAAAGACGGCGTGAAGTGTATAATATCTAGGGAGATACAATCTCCAAATCATTGCTGTCAGTGTATTGTCATTCAATGTAGCTATTATTACTTCGCTTTGTTATAACTTATATAAAATCATATAGTAACTACGCACAGAAGCTCTAACTCTAAACTGCTAATTTTCACGAAAAGGGGAAAAGACTTTCGACCGATATGATGACTGGTGCACCTAAGTACTTTGTTATATTAATATAACTGTTTCTGTGTTACAATCATACATGACAAAACACTCGAGAATTGAAAGAACTTCTGTCTATGCAATCAAGGACTCTTATAATCGGCGTGCCAATAATCAATATTCCAATAATCCACATTCTATTGTATGTACCAATCCTGAAACTCTCATTCAATTCCTCCGACTTCAAGAGACCAAATACTTTAAATGTTATCGTGTTCCTAAATTACTTTGTAAACGACGACACTCGTATTTCACCGCGAACAACGTCGAACGATTTAATTTTACTTACGAGAGCCACACCAATGATGACCAATATTGGTAGCATACTGATAATCCATCCAACAATGTTCGCCCATTTTGGATAAACGTAGTTATTGTATGTAAGCGGATGGTATTCGACCCAATTAGAAAATAGGATGAAGAAGATCGTAGCTGGTGTAATCACTTTCCACATCCATTTCCAGAAAAGTCTCCAGAAACGACTATGAGATCCGACCATCTGCTGCACGTCGTCGAGAAATCGATCCGCACCGTAGATCCAGCCGACCACGATACATTCGCTTATGGCGATGAATAACACCGCCCAATTCGCTGCGTACTTGTCCATCAAATGCAACCAGTACATACCAGACTGCAAGTGCAGCGAAATGTGACATTTTAATTAAGAGCATTCTTCTTCAAAAAAGTAAAATACTTTGTAATTTTTAATTTATATGTTATGGATCCGTAGAAAAATAAATGTGAAACTCTGTCTCATTTTTTTGTAACCTTTTACTTGGGAAAATAAATTATAACGTACATGGAACATATAAGCAGATTGAATATTGTGAAAGACGATAATTATTTTATTTATCGTACACTAATATTTCTAAGATACTTTAGGGTATAGGTAATAGATATATAAAAGGAGATAACAGCTACGAATAACACTAGAATATTCAGATTGTAAAGATAATAAGACGATGAAGTAAAAAGTAGTACAGTTTTATAAATGGACAGGCAGTTTATCTGTTAGCTTACGGCCATAATTTAAGATATACATAAATACACTCGAGAGCTCCATCTGATAAGTATCGCGTACTTGTTATATATTAGTAGATATAATTACGTTATCAAGTGACAAGATTATGCATTACAGATTATTAATTACAGAATATTAATATAATATGAAGTTACCTAGATATGTGAATTCGATATAATAATTAAAGCACATATATAATCGTAGGTTCCTAATATTATCTTCATCGATATAATAAATTTCTATAACTAATATAAAGCTTTTTATAATGATCACTTATTTTGAATTTAGTCGTGTATTACTTGGTATTTTTTAATCTTATAAATGAAAAGTGATTAAAGTTCGATGAATACAAGTTTCTAGTTATTAGTAACGTTTACGAATTCTTTTTTCTACGTTTGAAATTATTTACTTATCCTTTTTAGTATCAGTTGTAGAAAAGAAATATTCGCGGTTTCTTCTATGTACAATATAAACTTACATTGGTAGTGAAAATGAGACCACCGAGGTAACCGAATACAGATGTTGCCAGGACGACCCAAAATTTGTATTTTCTCAATACTGGAAAGCCATCGAGGATCGCTGTAGTAACAGTTTCTATCAGAGCGAGTTGAGAATCGAGACCCAAAGTGAACAGCATCATGAAGAAGAGCACCGACCAAAGTGATGCAAGTGGTAAACGAGTTACTGCCTATTTGTATGACATAAAAGTATATAATTAACACAGTATACTTTATATATGTAATGAATATATAAAATATATCTTTTAATGATTAATGTATGATAATGTTTATACAAATGTTTTAGTCTGATATATATTCTTAGATAGTATAACATTTAATATTAAAAGAATGTGTAGCTAATACACTGCAGCATAAAATGTAGCAGTAGAATAAAAAGTAAAATAACAAAACGATCAATGCTGTTACAGAGGTAGGTACTTTCGTTTTGTATGAAAATAAAGAAGTAATCTGATTTGTAATCCTAAAGTCTTTCAGTTCTCCCTATAATGTCGATTTCTAAAATTTACTTCAGTCTATCGTCTTTTACTTCTTTCATCGAATCTGTAGAAATGAATTGTATAAATACTACTGATACGTAATAAACATTGATTGCACAATAATTATTAGACTATGGTTGTTCATGTAAATTCGGATATTTATAAACACAATCAAGGAAAGATAGAATAGATAGATAAATCAAGGTCTACAGATATTATAACGAATAATTTACATCGAATATCATATATATTTTAGCGCACTACACATACACTTCTGCATGCTTAAATTTCCCTTAAATGTATAAACCGCAATCTAGTAATAATTACACGTATCATTCTAACAAATCTATCGAAATGTTAATCGAAATATTTTGAAGCGCGTGAAGAGCAAAGAAAAATAAATGAAACCAAGACACGATCCAAAGACACGATCAAATACATGATAAACTTTTAAAAAATATTCATCCAACATAATGTCACAAAAAAGAACTCGAGCCTGATCTAAAATAAGTTTACAAAAGGAAGAACGTTTTATGCTAATAATAATTCTATATTCACGTACCTCAGGATAGACAATGAAAGCCAGTCCAATACCCTGATCGACGACAGACGAGACAGGAACGCGAAACTCGTGAGCCAGGAATCCGATCACAGAAAAAATGAAAAGACCAGCGAAGAAGGACGTGACGAGATTGCCGATGGTGACGATCCACGCGTCCCTGTAGCAGTTGTTGTGGAATTTGTTGTAGGAGCTGAGCGTTATCAAACCACCCCAAGCAGGGCTCAAGGAGAAGAAAACCTGCACAGCCGCTTCGCCCCACACTTTCGCGGACAGTAGCCTTTTCCAATTGGGCATTAGATAAAAGAGAATGCCCTCCCGGGCGCCGGGAAGTAAAATCCCTCGAATGAAAAGAATGATCTACGAACAGAAAACAGACTTCTTCGTTTACAGCTCTCCGCGTTGGTTGGAATCAAAAAAGGTGTGTGGGGAAAATCATTCGATATGATAGGACGCGTATTAGCAGGAATTGAAAAAAGTAATCGCGATATTAACAAGTATGGAAAATAAGTCAGATTATAGAATTCCAGAAGAAAATAAAAATTCTAAAGAAGAGTTGATCAAAATTACGCTTACCAGAATGATGTGTGGAAAGAGAGCAGTGAAATATACAACCTTTCCTGAGTTTTGAACACCTTTGTACAGACAGAGGAAGACGATAACCCAAGTCAGCAGGAGAGTAATTGCCATCGGGTATCGAATTGAACCTATGTCGTCGATGCCGCTACTTAACCCCAACACTACAGTGCTGCGTAACGTATGATTGAAATGATATATTAGAAAAGTGGTTTAGTTCGCAACTAATAACTTTATTTTCTGAATTATTTCGCGTTTATCACTACTGAATCAATTACACGATACGAAGCATAATTCTTATTTTGTTAGATTTAATAGCAATACTTGTGAATGTACTCTACTTACATGAAATATTCCTCGGCATCTGATTTTTTAATTAAGGCACTGGTGATGTTTCCCACAGTCACATTACCAAAGACTATCTCAGTGGAATTGAAACATTTTGGGTCGAAGGTGTTCGTGGCTAGATCTACACATTGCGCTAAAGGTTCTGGCATGAAGCAGTCGCTGGTGCTCCATGGTGATCCGCACTTGCCCCATGGCAGATTATCATATTCTGTACAAACCGATTAATATTTCTTTATCGATATTAAACACTGATATTTTAATAATGTTCCCTTGGTCTAAGAGACGTGCAATGAATTATTTTTTATTGCCATCGTCGCTAAATAGATAGATTAACGACAACACAATTCGCAAATTGGTTGCAACATTCTCTGAGTAAACTAAAACGATCGCTATTTTCTCTGTCGATTGCTGTCGATTGCTGTCGATTGCTCTGCCTATCAAATTCGTCAAACACTAAAGCTACGTGTTAGAGCTCGTCGTTGGGCCGAGTTTATGACACGGCCAGGAATAATTGCTATTTTTGAGAGTTAGGACATTGCGATTCTACCATCTGGGTATCAACATGCAGATGGTGCACTGACACAGTAAGTGATGTAAATGATGTAACGCTATAAATTGAAATTTTAAGAAACACGTTGGCTGCCACGGTGGTCATCGCGTTACTGAGCTTTTTAGAACGATTGAAACAAGATCACAGACTTAAACATTTTCGACAGTGCGAATGATTTACATAACGCTGTCGAAAGAAGTGGGCAAATACGATATAATAGTTTGCAGAAATTAAATGTTTAATGATGTACTATATTTCAATCTAGAACCGCCCTCTAAAAGACACTTCGCGACTCCCTCCCGCTATACAAAACATTCCTCATAAGCCAATGAAAACATATTAAAATGATAGATATTTTAGAATATAAAACTAACTAAAAGTAACCTTGACAATCACCTAAAAACACTTCGCAACTCCGTTGTGGAATCTGGTACCTAACGATCTCCGTCAAATCTACTCAAACCCTACGAAACTTTCCACATGATCGAACCGACATCCATTCCCATAGCAAAACTTATCTGTTCCCTTTGTTCCCATACAAAATTCTTTAAACGCCAATCGATTAAGTAGCAACTTTTTCCTCGATACAGGTGGGTCTTCTGATAACCGAGGCGATATTCAGCGTTTCCGGCGAAGCGTATGTCGGCTGGAAGGTGTCCAGAGTCAATAGAGTAACGATTCACTGGATCCTGCACGCCACCGGTCTAGCATTAGTATTAGTCGGACTGATCATCATCGTGGTCAACAAGAACAACAACAATAATCCGCATTTTGTCACGCCTCACGCGATCCTCGGATTGGTCAGCATTATCTTGGCGTTTCTAACAGCTGCGTTCGGCATCGTCACCAACAATTCCAGGTGGCTGTATCCGCGTTTCAGGCCGGTTCTTCTGAAAATCATGCACGCGTTTGGTGGTATCATAGTCACGGTGCTCTTGCTTGCGACGTTGATCACGGGCACGTACACGAAATGGTGGCCTGGTGGCTATACTGGAAGAAGCTTGACGTTCACAGCGTTCTTCATCGCGGGTTTCTTCATCCTTCTGAAGCCGGTTCTAGGAGCTGTTTCGAGAAGCAGAGTGGTTTTCGGTCCGCCACCTGCTACCACCTAATTACTCTGTATAATATCGTATATTACTATAGCAAACGTCTACGTACTGTAGCAAAGGGAAACAATTTCAACGCTTTTATCCAGGATCAACGTACCTTCAACAACTTGACTACGAAGGCAGAGAATTTTAGATTTTCAAAGCCAATGAAATATGTTAAAGATTTATGAAGTACATGGTAAACGTGATGTACGTACTCGTCGATGAACGAGAAAGATTCTCATCCTTTTTGCATATGGGATAACTATAACAAAGCCTGAAGTAGATTCAAGAGCATGATTGTGTTCAGAGTTTGTTTGTAGTCTGTTCAATAAACGCGATTTATTTGTCTTACGTTACTCTAGATTCGATCAGAGATCAGCATAGCAATAGAGATCGATCTATAAAAATATTCTTATTGGATTAAGTATTTCGTGTCGATTACATTGACATAGATAAGACGCTTTTATCGTGTCACGTAGTAAGATAAGATTTAATCGAGTTAATTGCCACGATTGATTTTCGTTGAAACATCATAATCCAGATCTCTATAATTGAAATAGTTTTATTTTTTATGATTTCAAAATCCAAAGCTTTCTTCGTTATAAGAAAGGAAGAAATAACATTCTCTACTATTTAACGGCGTAGCAAGCATACTAGTATGGCATTAGTATAGCAGACAAAACGTATTAAATATATATTATCCGCTATAAATTTCACATTTTGAATTTTCATATATTTATTTTTTTAAAAAGTTGAAAATATGTATTTCTCGTACGTGAAGCAGGAAATGTACAGGATTTCTGATGAAGAAATAATTATTTTCTAAATCGTTCATTCTGAATTATTTATCATTCTGTTAACAATGTCAAAGGGTTAATCTACTTATAATTCAGACATTCCGTCCTCCGATGATTGTACAGCGATTACGACGACCAATTTTAAAGCTAGATTTAGATAATTTCTCTAATTCCTAAGATAATCGTCTCGATCGTTGTTAACGGTATCAAGATGATGTTCGATACTTTTCAAATATCCAGCTACAAAACTCTATTAATGCTAATCGTAAAATTCAAACTCAAGGCTTAAGTTAAAATAAACGAGTGATAATTTAAGTAAGCCATGTTTAACCAGATACTCGTAGAATTATTCATAAATGAACGAATAGAAAGATTTGTTATACCTCGATTGTGTTCATCGAACAGTTAATATGCCAAAAAAAAAAAAAAAAAAAGAAAGAAAACAAGAGAAGAGAAGGAAAGAAATGAAACGTTTATATAAATGCACCAAAAATGCTTGTAAACTCACCTGGCAAGAGAAAAACATATATTTTTAGATATATAAATAAGTAGTACATATAAGAAACGTTTACCAAAAAGATAATGCAGATTTGTAATATTAACTTATTAAGACATTATATAGTATCGTATAATATTATTTAAAAATAAAATATATATATTGAAATAATATTTGCTTGGACATTTAACATAAGATTATTAAATAAACGAATAGAGAAGACAATAGAGGCGGTGGCATTATCGTCAACCATATATATCAACACTTTATTAATTACACACGCATCATATATATATATATATATATATATATATATATATATATATATATATATATATATATATATGTATGCATATGTATGTATATGTATATATATATATATATATAGAATTTACATAATGTATATATTTCCGCAATGCAATGTACATGTATATTAATACAATTTCTTATCCTCGATATGATCTGATCGTCTCTTATATATCGTATTTTTTCCACTTTCTCTCATCTTTCCCCTTAATTTCTCCTTTTCTTGGACCAACTTCTAAAATTCCTCGTAATCGTCAACGTACGATAAACATCCGAAATCGAACCTAATCACGCGTAAAACGTCCTCTCGTAATCTGTTTGTGTGGATCATCGTTAACGTTGTGTAACAACACGTAATGTATTATATACATATATATATGTATATATATATATATATATGTACGTACATTCATGTTTGATGTACACATATACATACGTGTATACGTGTTTGCGTTTGCGTATTATTTAGGTGCACGTTTATTTGATATAGATAGAACACGACTTTGGATTTTTCGTTTAAATTGCTTTGTCGTATTCCTTCGGTAGCTTCACTGCCTTAGAAGTTACATGCGTTTGATCATGCATTCGTCTATACGTTTCCCGTATGCCTCTCTGTTTGGTTGAAAATATACAATTTGATTGAGGTATACGTTAATTCTAGTGAAAACAATAGGATCGATAGAATTAACTAAATCTAATTTAAAAGATTCTAAAATTTTTGCTAAGATACATGTGTGTTACGTAATCGACTTGTAGAATATATAAAAGCAACATTTGTAAACATCAGTTGTCAATTTTCGCAATTTTCTCTTATAGAAACATCGTCTTCTGTGTAGTTTTAGATTTGAAATATTTAAGGTCTACTAAATTAAAAATTTGTTTGTACGTATAATTTATCCAAGCGCTAAATGCAAAGATAATTAATCAAATCCAAGGAAACAAATCGTAAAATCTGAAATGTTTGTATATATATCTTGAAACAATGGTAACGTACGAAATAAAATTTTTATCATACAAAAGAATTTCTCTTCTTACACGTACATTGTGTATAACGTCCAATGGCAGAAGAAAATGGTATATTAACGCGAATAATGCGATATCTTCTAATAGCTGAAATAAAACCTGTAGCTGTAGCAACTATGAATTTCTAAAAATTTGATAAGTAATAGTATAAAGAAATGTCAGCATTTCTTATTGATCAATAGTATAAACTTATATTAACAAAATCACATGACAACAAGGAAACTGTAAAGTACCTTATAATGTAACTCGCAAAAATGAAATAAATACGAAGATTTACAAGAATTAGTTGAAGAAATGGAATTGAAAAGGTTTCTGAATCATAGGCTGATTTTAAAAGTAAACATTGAAATTTTCTGAGAGACACGAGTAGCGTATCAGAAGCAAACGTATTAAATCGCGGTTTTAATGCTATTTCTTCAACATCCAACGATTTTCCATAGACACATACTCGCTAACATACAACAATCTGTCTTATTAACGCGAACGAATATTAATCCTGTCGTTTCCCATGAAACATAACGCATCTGCTACCACCTAACACTATCCTCGCTCTCGAACGCTTTTCTCTTTCTCGATCAGCTCTAGGACATGTTACTTTGTACTGTTCGCTCTACTGGTTGCTCTTGGTGACGTAAAATCCGAAACATTACTCGGTAACCCTGAATTCACGTATCGAAATCTTCGCACGAACGATCCGCAGCAACTTAGAAACGAAATAGCCAAAGGAAGATTATTTTTCAGTTCGAGTACTTTGAGACGTAAATCGATAACCACTTACAAATCATATTAAATATCAAATAAGATTTTGTTGGAAATTATACAGAGAAGATAATTGCAATTATTTTCTTCTAATTATATTTAATTAATGAAATATTCAAACCATTTAAGCCACGAGTCTTTATACGTTTCATTGTAATAGCAACAAGGTTACCGCGTTATTACCGATAATTCTACGTCATCGAAATCTTAACCCTATCTAGGACAGTCGACCATGTGTCGAATACTTATCTATCAGTCACCCTTTCTTCCCACGAATCCCAAGCACTTTATATCTTCTCTTTTCTCTCGCGATTGTTTCTCAGTGCTCTTTTTAATCGCGTTTCTCGAGCTGGAAAAATCTATCCATCGATCGAACAATCATTCGTCAGGGTTCCCTTAAACGAAGAATTCTTGTTTCTTCTTTTCTTTTCTTTCTTTTTTTTTCTTTTTTGATTATGTCTCGGATATGGCTAGTTGGAGTGCGTTTCTCGCGTTCCTATCGGTATAGTTTCGTTTCTGTCTAATCCGAATATATCAGTACGTGTACCTTCATTCAGATTAATTAAGTTACTTGGATTTCAAGAGGATACTTGATGGAGAATGAAGGGAACGTATTTACGGATGTATGTAAAAAATTACAATTTTGGATTAGAAACATATATTTATAATAAATAAATTTTATATATACGAAATATAACAGAATGTAAAGTTTATAAGAAGAAGCATCGGTACATATCAGTAAGTTCTAAACAAAATTTAGAAGTAAGATTACATTATTTCTTTAAGTCAACGAACAACTGAAAGGTCTCGAGTTTGTTTTTAAAACCTGAAAGCATATTTAATTAAGTTTCGTTTGGTCAAGTAAATTCATTCGTATCGGTATGTGAAATATTGCTAATCATATGCTATCAAGAGTCTTTGGTAATTGATGAGAACAAGTATAGAAATTCGAGTAAAATAGATGAAAATTGCAGGCTGGTTTCGTATTACCCGAATTGAAATTTGTTGAATCGAAGTAAATTGACTAATCCAAACGAAGCTTATGCGGTTATTCTAATGCTTCTTCCCATTAAACGAATAGTAGCGGAAATATTTCGTTGAAAAGGAAATGAACGTTTCATCGAAAACGGACGGATCTTAATACAAACGATAGATTATTAAAATCTATGATACTTAATGGATAATTGTATACTTGATATTTTGATCACCGTGTTTTGTACGTATTCGTATGTTTGTAAAATGAAGGATCGAAAGAATTTCGAACATTCAATTAACTGAAAGACTAACTGGGATACAGAGTCTTTTGGGTTTCGATATTTGAACATGAATAGATTCGATTTTTGCCTACTTTATGTGAAGCTCTGAGTATTGACAACGACTAGATTTTAAAATGTTAATTAGGTCACCGAGAATACATCTTATACACCAATAGTGTGAATCCTCCTCCACTTGTTCATCTCTTTGAGCAAAGGATTAATGGCAAAGGACGAATATTTACTCTTAACGTCCACTTTGATTACTTACAAACCATATTGATCACAGATATAACGAGAACGATGCGATTTCTTACGAACGAGTCGTATAATTGCAGGAAGCTTCGAAATTTTCATCGCTTGCAAATTTCATGTTTACGTAAAACTCGTGAAACTTATTCTAATGAAAACGGTTTGCTGAAAGTTCCTGTAACCAGGAACCACCGTGTAAAAAAAAAAAGATTTTTAAGGGGCAAAGTTTCGCGGCAACTTGTATTTTTTCCTGTTCGTTGAATTTAACGTAAACAACAAGTCAAAGGATTGTAAAACGATACTCTAATTTTAGGTACGGTCATTTTATGCGCAAACGAAAAATACTTCGACGAAGCAACGAGGAGAACGAGACCAGTCAATTTGTGATAATAAAAATTGTGTACGTTACCAATGAACGCGAATACGTGGACTGTTAAGAATATAAAAAGTGGAGTTAGGCCCTTGTTACTCTAGAACAGTACACTTATACATATTTTCCGCACGTTTTTCGTCGTGTGCACTCACTCAACGAAACGCAGCGAAAAAAAAAAAAAAAAAGAAATCGCATCACTGACTTAAACGTTTATTTTATAATTCCTATTTTTAGGTCTGAAATGATCCGAAACGCTTTCCTCGCTGAACCGTCAAACGACACAACCCTCTCCTCTTTCCTCCTTCTTCCCTCTTCGTTCTAAATACCCTTCCATCGTCTCAGTGTCTATGGTTCACACCTTAGACTAGGTGAAACCCTGAACAGTTTACGCAGTTGGAAAATAGATATTATAATTGATAACGGGAATTGGAGGCGTTATACACGCGGAAACATTCGACAGTCGATCTACGAGAAAATAGAGTTCTTTTTTTTTGTCTTTTTAAGTTTAACAAGGACAGATCAAGTGTTTGTCATCCTCCAACTGTGGATGCGATCGAATTGCAAGTTTAAGCGGGCGAAGTATTCGTTGGCTGAAAATATCGTACATAAAGGATCACGACCTTTTCCTTTCGTTTTTCTTCTTTTGTAATTTTGGAAAAGGAGTTTAATATGTGCATATCTAATTTCTATACAATTAATAATAATATACTTAGTAAGTTTCTATAATAAGTACGTATATATATGTATATAAAAGAAAATTAATGCAGAACTCGACGGAATGATTTGTAAAGAAAGAAACTAATAGGATTACAAAAAGCTCTAAACGCACATTATTTATTACTAATATAATGACTTTCACAATTAAGCTGGTACGACTTTATATCGCTTACTTCCTGCTATTCAAAATTATTTAAAATGAAAACATCGATAAATTTTTTAATGGGAAGTTCATATCTATTTTGGTATATATTTTTCATCTTGTCTTGTGTAAGGAGAAATAAAAGTGATTTAATGGCCTGTGTTATCCCCTTTAGAAATATGGCTACCACCTATCTATATTAATAGCAAAAAATAAAAGGAACTCCCCTATGTTTCTAAGCTCAGTTTATAGACTACAGAATTAAACTATCGAAGTAGCTGCTTCTCCCTGAATCTCTTAACCGAAATAACTCCTGCGTACAACGATCGAAAAATATAAGCTTTTAATATACAAACCAGGCAGATAGTCGACCTGCTTATGCTACATGTGACAAAATTTAAGATAAAATCGAAAAAAACGTGATTCCCTGTCTAACGATATTGTTAGCTGGAAATTGCGAAATACTTAATATTTGCACAAATTAATTTCTGAATGTTAAAAGTAATGAAACATAATGAATTGAATATAAGAAGTAACGGTAGCCACGTCGATATAACAAATAATTATAGTTCTATAAATTTTGAAGATATGAAAGCTAATATAAATTTTTAAAAATTTGTAAGTGTTACATTTCGCTCTATTTCTCTTTTCTTTTAGTATTTGAATATTAATTGCACAAGAAATTATTCATATTCATTGCGCAACAAATTATCCAACCATAAATCTTTTTGTAGTACGTGATCCTATTATTACAATATCTCGAGTATCGTAGTTACCTGTTAATCGACACCTGCTTAACCTGTTCAGAGACTACATCATCGAAGGGTAAACGTCGACCATTAACTTTACTATCCACCTCGAAATATGCAAAGCGGCATAAATCGCATCGTATCATCGAAACCTTCGTAAATAATTGTCATACTTCGTCCGTCTAAATTCGCTCTCTCACCTCTCACTTCCGATCATATTGAGTACATTATTATAACGACGAATAATTCTCTTCTATCGCTAAACATTATATATCTTTGACACTCAACAATATAATCCTTTAAACATTGAACCACGATATTTATTGACTCTTTGTAAAAGCTTCGCTTTTACTATCATCGCTATCGATAACAATAATTCCTAATTTAAAAAAAGTCAATAAAATAGATCATCATAGTTATGAATTATTCTTCTCTATTTTCAGTCTGTGAAAATGGAAGTAAAAGTATTAAACTTCGATAAAACGTCATATTAATCAGTCGTTGGAGATATCGAAAGAAGTAAACCGAAACTATAAATAAATATATGAATCGCTTACGTTATCGTATGCTTAGTGCGTAATTCTCTTACGTAATTAAAATTCTCAGAGATTTTCAATCTCACTTTAAATTCCATTGCCACGATGGTGGTAATGCTGAAAGGATTAAAACGACTAAAATATAGCAACAATCATGTTTTTAACAAAAATATTCTATATACCATCAATTAACGATCAACAAGTGAACGCAGAAAGAAGGATAGCGCTAATCATCCTTGCTTTAGCAAGATAATACTGTCTAAGAGCGCGTCATTTTTCCCCTTTCTCAGCACTTACAATTAGATCCGCTTCCTTCCCTTTTTAAATCCCCTCGACTTTCCAATTCCTCGAAATTTACGCTCTTGAACGATCACACTTATTCTCTCGATAAACGGTATAGCGTAACTGGTACTTAGATATGAAACATTTCACGAGTCAACATCGATAAAATACCGAACACTTACGTAACTTGTCGGATAACATCAAATATTCTACGATAAAATTGTCTAGTGGATTAATAGACATTTAGCCTGTATTTTTTTCCCTCTTTTTTTCTTTTTTTCTTTTTTTCTTTTTTTCTTCTTTTTTTTTTTTTTTTTTTTTGTTTATGGCTAGTGATACGAGATTATATAGATGTAAATTACGACGAGGCGAAATTAACCGCGAACTCCTATTGATTTTGTCAGCTAAATTGAACATGCGCAATAACACGGAACGCTTAAATTGAACATGCGCAATAGCACGGGAAGCTTAAATTGATCCGCTGTGCAAGGGAACAGTCTTAGATAAGCTACTGTACCGAACACTCACGGAACCTATCGGATAACATCAAATATTCTGCGATAAAATTGTCTAGTGGATTAATAGAGATTTAGCCTGTATTTTCTTTTCTTTTTTTTTTTTCTTTTCTTTTTTTTTTTTTTTTGGTTATGGCGAGTGATACGAGATTACATTGATGTGAATTACGACGAGGCGAAATTAACCGCGAACTCCTATTGATTTTGACAGTTAAATTGAACATGCGCAATAGCACGGAACGCTTAAATTGATCCGCTGTGCAAGTGAACATTATCTTAGATAAGATACTTTACACGGGAGCAATTGAATCGTTCAGTGATTTCCAACTGAAAAAGGTAAGGTCATTGCTATATCTTAATAATTTGTATAATGAAGCTTTAGCGTAGGTAGAGATAAATACGTAACTTTCCTCGCTAGAATACGTTACAATGTGTGTGTCCGTGTGTGAGATTTTTTTTTATCATTTTCTTTGTTTTCTTCGTGTTCTTATATATGTAAAATCGAAAGCAGTGGAGTAGCGTAATTTTCCCTAACGGTTTTACATCGCAGCGCGCGTGCGCAGAGTCGTGTCACAGTCTTTTCAGGCGGCATCTTCGTCACATTGACAGTCTTCTATCTGGTCGCGATCGATAAATTTTTTTTGGTCCTTTCCTTTTCTACATTTCATGCGATTCGCTATACCGATTACAAGTTTTCACATACTATCTTACAACGAAATAATGGCCATTGAATGTTAAACGACGATAATGGTTAAATATTCTTACCAGTCTACGTTGGAACTGGTGAAACTTGTAAAAAAAGAAAGCAGAATGTCAAACATCTTCTCTGGTAAAGTAAACGAGAATGAAAATGAAATTTAACAATTTTAAAATAATTTAATAAATTACAAAAATACTTTAATTGTCATATAATTAATCGTATATGCTATTGGAATGAAAGATATAATTTAATAGGATTGTGGTGTTCGAGTATATGAAAAAATATACTGATTATTCCTCTTTAAAAAAATAAATTCATAGGAATATCTCTCTTCTGTTGGAACTTTCAATGCCATTCTTCGTTCGACCGCCACCCGATCGATCATCGATCGTTATTGAACCTATCTGCGATATACAATTACCTGTTATTAGCGTGTTGTATCTTTGGCAATAAATTTTTAGGCGGACTCGTCATCAAAGGTGAAAGGAACATGTTAGATTTGCTGGATTGTGGTCGAACCGGTTTTCCTAGGATCCTTCAAGATTGACGGTCCAGGAAGGTTCTGAGTGATGACAGACGTGCTCGGGGGTTGTTCCATCATTGGATCACTGTCTATCAGGATTACGGTGTCTCTAGCGGTATTGTATTCTGCTGATGGCCCTACGTTAGAATTTATTTCATGAAACCTAGTAGATCTAGTAGGTTGTAACATATAAAATGTCTGATTTTATTGTATCAATGTTTCCTAAATTTTCCTATTTCAACAAATGTCTGTATCTTTGTACAATACAATACAACTGAAGGTTTTTTTTGTATCGTTTTAACTTTGTAATTTCTGCGTGTAGAAATGTGTTTCTCTTAGCGTTTGGTGAAGTGCGGAGTCGTTAAACATCGGACATTCTATATGATACAACACGATAAATATTTGCTTATATTAGTTCGTGTATGTACATATGCAAAGATTTGCTTGAAACTCTGTTTGGACTTCTCTAAATATGCATGACGTTATTCTACACATTGTACGCAATTTCTCTTGTTCCATTAACATCATGTTATGAAGCTATTAATTAACGTTGGCTTATATGCAAGAAATATACGTTATAGTTAGGATTTGCTTATCACAAGAGCAATAATTTCTCTATTATACGATGATAATTATATTAGGACAATTTGAATGTATCATTACATTCTTCGTAAAATTTTCCGAAAATGTTAGTCGTGAAAAGAATTCCTTCCGCAAAATATAATTAAGAACTAATGAAATACCATTGGGTGATTAATAATTAGCAATTATCCTAAATATATGTAAATCGATCGTTATAATCCTTCACTGATAAAATTGCCACTTGTCACTTAAAATTCTATCGACCTATTTAATACGATTATAAACTATTGACATTTTGTATTTGCATTTTGCATATCTGGTTTTGTCATAGATGCACGAACGTCCGCAGACTGCTCGTAACATTTGTGCTTTACAAATAAAACAATCGTGTATTTGCTAGCGTTTCATTCTATCAGAATTTGGTCGACAACTATACGACTGATATATTATAGTTTTAAAATACGAGGCACATATTTTCTGCAGCACCCTGCATATCCAACAATCGCGTATCCAGACGTATCTGATTATCGATCACCGTCAGCACACGATGTAAGCAGAGACCTCTACACAAATCCGAGATAATTTCGTTTAATATAAGAAAAACACCGTTTCCTTGTACCTGTACAGCGTTAACCTTCGCTCGGTCATAATGGCATCGAATGTCTATCATAGCTTATTATATTTAGATTAATTATTATCTGCTACCAGCCGAGTTAAATGCAATTAGAACCGAAACTGATGAAAATTGCGCCTCGTACGACCATGCATCCACCACGCCGCTCCACGCCGTGCCGTAACGTAATACACGTCCTGTCGGATGATGTTTACTTGCACACGACTGGAGCTTAATCAAGTCCTTGATTACCTGGCAGATCACCTGGCAGATCATCTGGTGTGTGAGTGATCGTTATCGACGGGATAGATAAATTCTTGGCCCCACGACCCCACTTAGAAGTAGGTTGTAAAAGCATCTTCGCGCGGCACCAAACATTATTCCCGTTGTTCTTCATTTGCCCTCTTCCTGATCTTTGCCATGACAGCCTGTCGTCGAGATCGTTGCCATTATTGCTCTCCTCGTCGTAGGTAGAACGATGACTCCGATTCCTCAGTTGATACTGTAATGAATAACGTATATATATATACGTATATATACCTGGGAATATTTTGATAATATTAGTGGAATTGTTGATAAAACTATTAGGATACCAAGGTTGAGCTATACGTATTTTAATTATTATGAGAAGCAAGAGTCCTTTTTTTCTCTTAATTCTGAAGCGTCATTTACTATGCGCATAGTTCATAGAAATATTAACACTTTATTGATCAGGCGGCTTTTGCTATAAATAAAAATTGCCACGCGACTGGAATGGAAGGATTTTTAGAAAATGAAAGAAAACATCGATGGTTCTTTATCGTGTATTTTAAATCAATCGAGATATTGATATTTTACTTCCTAAAATACTGCACTTACGCACTTTTTTCGAAGTGTCAAAGCATTTTCGATATTTGTTTAGATAGAAGGAGAATGTTTGTAAGGACGAATGAATGTAAAGGTAAATGATCGTAAAGACGGCGTGAAGTGTATAATATCTAGGGAGATACAATCTCCAAATCATTGCTGTCAGTGTATTGTCATTCAATGTAGCTATTATTACTTCGCTTTGTTATAACTTATATAAAATCATATAGTAACTACGCACAGAAGCTCTAACTCTAAACTGCTAATTTTCACGAAAAGGGGAAAAGACTTTCGACCGATATGATGACTGGTGCACCTAAGTACTTTGTTATATTAATATAACTGTTTCTGTGTTACAATCATACATGACAAAACACTCGAGAATTGAAAGAACTTCTGTCTATGCAATCAAGGACTCTTATAATCGGCGTGCCAATAATCAATATTCCAATAATCCACATTCTATTGTATGTACCAATCCTGAAACTCTCATTCAATTCCTCCGACTTCAAGAGACCAAATACTTTAAATGTTATCGTGTTCCTAAATTACTTTGTAAACGACGACACTCGTATTTCACCGCGAACAACGTCGAACGATTTAATTTTACTTACGAGAGCCACACCAATGATGACCAATATTGGTAGCATACTGATAATCCATCCAACAATGTTCGCCCATTTTGGATAAACGTAGTTATTGTATGTAAGCGGATGGTATTCGACCCAATTAGAAAATAGGATGAAGAAGATCGTAGCTGGTGTAATCACTTTCCACATCCATTTCCAGAAAAGTCTCCAGAAACGACTATGAGATCCGACCATCTGCTGCACGTCGTCGAGAAATCGATCCGCACCGTAGATCCAGCCGACCACGATACATTCGCTTATGGCGATGAATAACACCGCCCAATTCGCTGCGTACTTGTCCATCAAATGCAACCAGTACATACCAGACTGCAAGTGCAGCGAAATGTGACATTTTAATTAAGAGCATTCTTCTTCAAAAAAGTAAAATACTTTGTAATTTTTAATTTATATGTTATGGATCCGTAGAAAAATAAATGTGAAACTCTGTCTCATTTTTTTGTAACCTTTTACTTGGGAAAATAAATTATAACGTACATGGAACATATAAGCAGATTGAATATTGTGAAAGACGATAATTATTTTATTTATCGTACACTAATATTTCTAAGATACTTTAGGGTATAGGTAATAGATATATAAAAGGAGATAACAGCTACGAATAACACTAGAATATTCAGATTGTAAAGATAATAAGACGATGAAGTAAAAAGTAGTACAGTTTTATAAATGGACAGGCAGTTTATCTGTTAGCTTACGGCCATAATTTAAGATATACATAAATACACTCGAGAGCTCCATCTGATAAGTATCGCGTACTTGTTATATATTAGTAGATATAATTACGTTATCAAGTGACAAGATTATGCATTACAGATTATTAATTACAGAATATTAATATAATATGAAGTTACCTAGATATGTGAATTCGATATAATAATTAAAGCACATATATAATCGTAGGTTCCTAATATTATCTTCATCGATATAATAAATTTCTATAACTAATATAAAGCTTTTTATAATGATCACTTATTTTGAATTTAGTCGTGTATTACTTGGTATTTTTTAATCTTATAAATGAAAAGTGATTAAAGTTCGATGAATACAAGTTTCTAGTTATTAGTAACGTTTACGAATTCTTTTTTCTACGTTTGAAATTATTTACTTATCCTTTTTAGTATCAGTTGTAGAAAAGAAATATTCGCGGTTTCTTCTATGTACAATATAAACTTACATTGGTAGTGAAAATGAGACCACCGAGGTAACCGAATACAGATGTTGCCAGGACGACCCAAAATTTGTATTTTCTCAATACTGGAAAGCCATCGAGGATCGCTGTAGTAACAGTTTCTATCAGAGCGAGTTGAGAATCGAGACCCAAAGTGAACAGCATCATGAAGAAGAGCACCGACCAAAGTGATGCAAGTGGTAAACGAGTTACTGCCTATTTGTATGACATAAAAGTATATAATTAACACAGTATACTTTATATATGTAATGAATATATAAAATATATCTTTTAATGATTAATGTATGATAATGTTTATACAAATGTTTTAGTCTGATATATATTCTTAGATAGTATAACATTTAATATTAAAAGAATGTGTAGCTAATACACTGCAGCATAAAATGTAGCAGTAGAATAAAAAGTAAAATAACAAAACGATCAATGCTGTTACAGAGGTAGGTACTTTCGTTTTGTATGAAAATAAAGAAGTAATCTGATTTGTAATCCTAAAGTCTTTCAGTTCTCCCTATAATGTCGATTTCTAAAATTTACTTCAGTCTATCGTCTTTTACTTCTTTCATCGAATCTGTAGAAATGAATTGTATAAATACTACTGATACGTAATAAACATTGATTGCACAATAATTATTAGACTATGGTTGTTCATGTAAATTCGGATATTTATAAACACAATCAAGGAAAGATAGAATAGATAGATAAATCAAGGTCTACAGATATTATAACGAATAATTTACATCGAATATCATATATATTTTAGCGCACTACACATACACTTCTGCATGCTTAAATTTCCCTTAAATGTATAAACCGCAATCTAGTAATAATTACACGTATCATTCTAACAAATCTATCGAAATGTTAATCGAAATATTTTGAAGCGCGTGAAGAGCAAAGAAAAATAAATGAAACCAAGACACGATCCAAAGACACGATCAAATACATGATAAACTTTTAAAAAATATTCATCCAACATAATGTCACAAAAAAGAACTCGAGCCTGATCTAAAATAAGTTTACAAAAGGAAGAACGTTTTATGCTAATAATAATTCTATATTCACGTACCTCAGGATAGACAATGAAAGCCAGTCCAATACCCTGATCGACGACAGACGAGACAGGAACGCGAAACTCGTGAGCCAGGAATCCGATCACAGAAAAAATGAAAAGACCAGCGAAGAAGGACGTGACGAGATTGCCGATGGTGACGATCCACGCGTCCCTGTAGCAGTTGTTGTGGAATTTGTTGTAGGAGCTGAGCGTTATCAAACCACCCCAAGCAGGGCTCAAGGAGAAGAAAACCTGCACAGCCGCTTCGCCCCACACTTTCGCGGACAGTAGCCTTTTCCAATTGGGCATTAGATAAAAGAGAATGCCCTCCCGGGCGCCGGGAAGTAAAATCCCTCGAATGAAAAGAATGATCTACGAACAGAAAACAGACTTCTTCGTTTACAGCTCTCCGCGTTGGTTGGAATCAAAAAAGGTGTGTGGGGAAAATCATTCGATATGATAGGACGCGTATTAGCAGGAATTGAAAAAAGTAATCGCGATATTAACAAGTATGGAAAATAAGTCAGATTATAGAATTCCAGAAGAAAATAAAAATTCTAAAGAAGAGTTGATCAAAATTACGCTTACCAGAATGATGTGTGGAAAGAGAGCAGTGAAATATACAACCTTTCCTGAGTTTTGAACACCTTTGTACAGACAGAGGAAGACGATAACCCAAGTCAGCAGGAGAGTAATTGCCATCGGGTATCGAATTGAACCTATGTCGTCGATGCCGCTACTTAACCCCAACACTACAGTGCTGCGTAACGTATGATTGAAATGATATATTAGAAAAGTGGTTTAGTTCGCAACTAATAACTTTATTTTCTGAATTATTTCGCGTTTATCACTACTGAATCAATTACACGATACGAAGCATAATTCTTATTTTGTTAGATTTAATAGCAATACTTGTGAATGTACTCTACTTACATGAAATATTCCTCGGCATCTGATTTTTTAATTAAGGCACTGGTGATGTTTCCCACAGTCACATTACCAAAGACTATCTCAGTGGAATTGAAACATTTTGGGTCGAAGGTGTTCGTGGCTAGATCTACACATTGCGCTAAAGGTTCTGGCATGAAGCAGTCGCTGGTGCTCCATGGTGATCCGCACTTGCCCCATGGCAGATTATCATATTCTGTACAAACCGATTAATATTTCTTTATCGATATTAAACACTGATATTTTAATAATGTTCCCTTGGTCTAAGAGACGTGCAATGAATTATTTTTTATTGCCATCGTCGCTAAATAGATAGATTAACGACAACACAATTCGCAAATTGGTTGCAACATTCTCTGAGTAAACTAAAACGATCGCTATTTTCTCTGTCGATTGCTGTCGATTGCTGTCGATTGCTCTGCCTATCAAATTCGTCAAACACTAAAGCTACGTGTTAGAGCTCGTCGTTGGGCCGAGTTTATGACACGGCCAGGAATAATTGCTATTTTTGAGAGTTAGGACATTGCGATTCTACCATCTGGGTATCAACATGCAGATGGTGCACTGACACAGTAAGTGATGTAAATGATGTAACGCTATAAATTGAAATTTTAAGAAACACGTTGGCTGCCACGGTGGTCATCGCGTTACTGAGCTTTTTAGAACGATTGAAACAAGATCACAGACTTAAACATTTTCGACAGTGCGAATGATTTACATAACGCTGTCGAAAGAAGTGGGCAAATACGATATAATAGTTTGCAGAAATTAAATGTTTAATGATGTACTATATTTCAATCTAGAACCGCCCTCTAAAAGACACTTCGCGACTCCCTCCCGCTATACAAAACATTCCTCATAAGCCAATGAAAACATATTAAAATGATAGATATTTTAGAATATAAAACTAACTAAAAGTAACCTTGACAATCACCTAAAAACACTTCGCAACTCCGTTGTGGAATCTGGTACCTAACGATCTCCGTCAAATCTACTCAAACCCTACGAAACTTTCCACATGATCGAACCGACATCCATTCCCATAGCAAAACTTATCTGTTCCCTTTGTTCCCATACAAAATTCTTTAAACGCCAATCGATTAAGTAGCAACTTTTTCCTCGATACAGGCGGGTCTTCTGATAACCGAGGCGATATTCAGCGTTTCCGGCGAAGCGTATGTCGGCTGGAAGGTGTCCAGAGTCAATAGAGTAACGATTCACTGGATCCTGCACGCCACCGGTCTAGCATTAGTATTAGTCGGACTGATCATCATCGTGGTCAACAAGAACAACAACAATAATCCGCATTTTGTCACGCCTCACGCGATCCTCGGATTGGTCAGCATTATCTTGGCGTTTCTAACAGCTGCGTTCGGCATCGTCACCAACAATTCCAGGTGGCTGTATCCGCGTTTCAGGCCGGTTCTTCTGAAAATCATGCACGCGTTTGGTGGTATCATAGTCACGGTGCTCTTGCTTGCGACGTTGATCACGGGCACGTACACGAAATGGTGGCCTGGTGGCTATACTGGAAGAAGCTTGACGTTCACAGCGTTCTTCATCGCGGGTTTCTTCATCCTTCTGAAGCCGGTTCTAGGAGCTGTTTCGAGAAGCAGAGTGGTTTTCGGTCCGCCACCTGCTACCACCTAATTACTCTGTATAATATCGTATATTACTATAGCAAACGTCTACGTACTGTAGCAAAGGGAAACAATTTCAACGCTTTTATCCAGGATCAACGTACCTTCAACAACTTGACTACGAAGGCAGAGAATTTTAGATTTTCAAAGCCAATGAAATATGTTAAAGATTTATGAAGTACATGGTAAACGTGATGTACGTACTCGTCGATGAACGAGAAAGATTCTCATCCTTTTTGCATATGGGATAACTATAACAAAGCCTGAAGTAGATTCAAGAGCATGATTGTGTTCAGAGTTTGTTTGTAGTCTGTTCAATAAACGCGATTTATTTGTCTTACGTTACTCTAGATTCGATCAGAGATCAGCATAGCAATAGAGATCGATCTATAAAAATATTCTTATTGGATTAAGTATTTCGTGTCGATTACATTGACATAGATAAGACGCTTTTATCGTGTCACGTAGTAAGATAAGATTTAATCGAGTTAATTGCCACGATTGATTTTCGTTGAAACATCATAATCCAGATCTCTATAATTGAAATAGTTTTATTTTTTATGATTTCAAAATCCAAAGCTTTCTTCGTTATAAGAAAGGAAGAAATAACATTCTCTACTATTTAACGGCGTAGCAAGCATACTAGTATGGCATTAGTATAGCAGACAAAACGTATTAAATATATATTATCCGCTATAAATTTCACATTTTGAATTTTCATATATTTATTTTTTTAAAAAGTTGAAAATATGTATTTCTCGTACGTGAAGCAGGAAATGTACAGGATTTCTGATGAAGAAATAATTATTTTCTAAATCGTTCATTCTGAATTATTTATCATTCTGTTAACAATGTCAAAGGGTTAATCTACTTATAATTCAGACATTCCGTCCTCCGATGATTGTACAGCGATTACGACGACCAATTTTAAAGCTAGATTTAGATAATTTCTCTAATTCCTAAGATAATCGTCTCGATCGTTGTTAACGGTATCAAGATGATGTTCGATACTTTTCAAATATCCAGCTACAAAACTCTATTAATGCTAATCGTAAAATTCAAACTCAAGGCTTAAGTTAAAATAAACGAGTGATAATTTAAGTAAGCCATGTTTAACCAGATACTCGTAGAATTATTCATAAATGAACGAATAGAAAGATTTGTTATACCTCGATTGTGTTCATCGAACAGTTAATATGCCAAAAAAAAAAAAAAAAAAAGAAAGAAAACAAGAGAAGAGAAGGAAAGAAATGAAACGTTTATATAAATGCACCAAAAATGCTTGTAAACTCACCTGGCAAGAGAAAAACATATATTTTTAGATATATAAATAAGTAGTACATATAAGAAACGTTTACCAAAAAGATAATGCAGATTTGTAATATTAACTTATTAAGACATTATATAGTATCGTATAATATTATTTAAAAATAAAATATATATATTGAAATAATATTTGCTTGGACATTTAACATAAGATTATTAAATAAACGAATAGAGAAGACAATAGAGGCGGTGGCATTATCGTCAACCATATATATCAACACTTTATTAATTACACACGCATCATATATATATATATATATATATATGTATGCATATGTATGTATATGTATATATATATATATATATAGAATTTACATAATGTATATATTTCCGCAATGCAATGTACATGTATATTAATACAATTTCTTATCCTCGATATGATCTGATCGTCTCTTATATATCGTATTTTTTCCACTTTCTCTCATCTTTCCCCTTAATTTCTCCTTTTCTTGGACCAACTTCTAAAATTCCTCGTAATCGTCAACGTACGATAAACATCCGAAATCGAACCTAATCACGCGTAAAACGTCCTCTCGTAATCTGTTTGTGTGGATCATCGTTAACGTTGTGTAACAACACGTAATGTATTATATACATATATATATATGTATATATATATATATATGTACGTACATTCATGTTTGATGTACACATATACATACGTGTATACGTGTTTGCGTTTGCGTATTATTTAGGTGCACGTTTATTTGATATAGATAGAACACGACTTTGGATTTTTCGTTTAAATTGCTTTGTCGTATTCCTTCGGTAGCTTCACTGCCTTAGAAGTTACATGCGTTTGATCATGCATTCGTCTATACGTTTCCCGTATGCCTCTCTGTTTGGTTGAAAATATACAATTTGATTGAGGTATACGTTAATTCTAGTGAAAACAATAGGATCGATAGAATTAACTAAATCTAATTTAAAAGATTCTAAAATTTTTGCTAAGATACATGTGTGTTACGTAATCGACTTGTAGAATATATAAAAGCAACATTTGTAAACATCAGTTGTCAATTTTCGCAATTTTCTCTTATAGAAACATCGTCTTCTGTGTAGTTTTAGATTTGAAATATTTAAGGTCTACTAAATTAAAAATTTGTTTGTACGTATAATTTATCCAAGCGCTAAATGCAAAGATAATTAATCAAATCCAAGGAAACAAATCGTAAAATCTGAAATGTTTGTATATATATCTTGAAACAATGGTAACGTACGAAATAAAATTTTTATCATACAAAAGAATTTCTCTTCTTACACGTACATTGTGTATAACGTCCAATGGCAGAAGAAAATGGTATATTAACGCGAATAATGCGATATCTTCTAATAGCTGAAATAAAACCTGTAGCTGTAGCAACTATGAATTTCTAAAAATTTGATAAGTAATAGTATAAAGAAATGTCAGCATTTCTTATTGATCAATAGTATAAACTTATATTAACAAAATCACATGACAACAAGGAAACTGTAAAGTACCTTATAATGTAACTCGCAAAAATGAAATAAATACGAAGATTTACAAGAATTAGTTGAAGAAATGGAATTGAAAAGGTTTCTGAATCATAGGCTGATTTTAAAAGTAAACATTGAAATTTTCTGAGAGACACGAGTAGCGTATCAGAAGCAAACGTATTAAATCGCGGTTTTAATGCTATTTCTTCAACATCCAACGATTTTCCATAGACACATACTCGCTAACATACAACAATCTGTCTTATTAACGCGAACGAATATTAATCCTGTCGTTTCCCATGAAACATAACGCATCTGCTACCACCTAACACTATCCTCGCTCTCGAACGCTTTTCTCTTTCTCGATCAGCTCTAGGACATGTTACTTTGTACTGTTCGCTCTACTGGTTGCTCTTGGTGACGTAAAATCCGAAACATTACTCGGTAACCCTGAATTCACGTATCGAAATCTTCGCACGAACGATCCGCAGCAACTTAGAAACGAAATAGCCAAAGGAAGATTATTTTTCAGTTCGAGTACTTTGAGACGTAAATCGATAACCACTTACAAATCATATTAAATATCAAATAAGATTTTGTTGGAAATTATACAGAGAAGATAATTGCAATTATTTTCTTCTAATTATATTTAATTAATGAAATATTCAAACCATTTAAGCCACGAGTCTTTATACGTTTCATTGTAATAGCAACAAGGTTACCGCGTTATTACCGATAATTCTACGTCATCGAAATCTTAACCCTATCTAGGACAGTCGACCATGTGTCGAATACTTATCTATCAGTCACCCTTTCTTCCCACGAATCCCAAGCACTTTATATCTTCTCTTTTCTCTCGCGATTGTTTCTCAGTGCTCTTTTTAATCGCGTTTCTCGAGCTGGAAAAATCTATCCATCGATCGAACAATCATTCGTCAGGGTTCCCTTAAACGAAGAATTCTTGTTTCTTCTTTTCTTTTCTTTCTTTTTTTTTCTTTTTTGATTATGTCTCGGATATGGCTAGTTGGAGTGCGTTTCTCGCGTTCCTATCGGTATAGTTTCGTTTCTGTCTAATCCGAATATATCAGTACGTGTACCTTCATTCAGATTAATTAAGTTACTTGGATTTCAAGAGGATACTTGATGGAGAATGAAGGGAACGTATTTACGGATGTATGTAAAAAATTACAATTTTGGATTAGAAACATATATTTATAATAAATAAATTTTATATATACGAAATATAACAGAATGTAAAGTTTATAAGAAGAAGCATCGGTACATATCAGTAAGTTCTAAACAAAATTTAGAAGTAAGATTACATTATTTCTTTAAGTCAACGAACAACTGAAAGGTCTCGAGTTTGTTTTTAAAACCTGAAAGCATATTTAATTAAGTTTCGTTTGGTCAAGTAAATTCATTCGTATCGGTATGTGAAATATTGCTAATCATATGCTATCAAGAGTCTTTGGTAATTGATGAGAACAAGTATAGAAATTCGAGTAAAATAGATGAAAATTGCAGGCTGGTTTCGTATTACCCGAATTGAAATTTGTTGAATCGAAGTAAATTGACTAATCCAAACGAAGCTTATGCGGTTATTCTAATGCTTCTTCCCATTAAACGAATAGTAGCGGAAATATTTCGTTGAAAAGGAAATGAACGTTTCATCGAAAACGGACGGATCTTAATACAAACGATAGATTATTAAAATCTATGATACTTAATGGATAATTGTATACTTGATATTTTGATCACCGTGTTTTGTACGTATTCGTATGTTTGTAAAATGAAGGATCGAAAGAATTTCGAACATTCAATTAACTGAAAGACTAACTGGGATACAGAGTCTTTTGGGTTTCGATATTTGAACATGAATAGATTCGATTTTTGCCTACTTTATGTGAAGCTCTGAGTATTGACAACGACTAGATTTTAAAATGTTAATTAGGTCACCGAGAATACATCTTATACACCAATAGTGTGAATCCTCCTCCACTTGTTCATCTCTTTGAGCAAAGGATTAATGGCAAAGGACGAATATTTACTCTTAACGTCCACTTTGATTACTTACAAACCATATTGATCACAGATATAACGAGAACGATGCGATTTCTTACGAACGAGTCGTATAATTGCAGGAAGCTTCGAAATTTTCATCGCTTGCAAATTTCATGTTTACGTAAAACTCGTGAAACTTATTCTAATGAAAACGGTTTGCTGAAAGTTCCTGTAACCAGGAACCACCGTGTAAAAAAAAAAAGATTTTTAAGGGGCAAAGTTTCGCGGCAACTTGTATTTTTTCCTGTTCGTTGAATTTAACGTAAACAACAAGTCAAAGGATTGTAAAACGATACTCTAATTTTAGGTACGGTCATTTTATGCGCAAACGAAAAATACTTCGACGAAGCAACGAGGAGAACGAGACCAGTCAATTTGTGATAATAAAAATTGTGTACGTTACCAATGAACGCGAATACGTGGACTGTTAAGAATATAAAAAGTGGAGTTAGGCCCTTGTTACTCTAGAACAGTACACTTATACATATTTTCCGCACGTTTTTCGTCGTGTGCACTCACTCAACGAAACGCAGCGAAAAAAAAAAAAAAAAAAAGAAATCGCATCACTGACTTAAACGTTTATTTTATAATTCCTATTTTTAGGTCTGAAATGATCCGAAACGCTTTCCTCGCTGAACCGTCAAACGACACAACCCTCTCCTCTTTCCTCCTTCTTCCCTCTTCGTTCTAAATACCCTTCCATCGTCTCAGTGTCTATGGTTCACACCTTAGACTAGGTGAAACCCTGAACAGTTTACGCAGTTGGAAAATAGATATTATAATTGATAACGGGAATTGGAGGCGTTATACACGCGGAAACATTCGACAGTCGATCTACGAGAAAATAGAGTTCTTTTTTTTTGTCTTTTTAAGTTTAACAAGGACAGATCAAGTGTTTGTCATCCTCCAACTGTGGATGCGATCGAATTGCAAGTTTAAGCGGGCGAAGTATTCGTTGGCTGAAAATATCGTACATAAAGGATCACGACCTTTTCCTTTCGTTTTTCTTCTTTTGTAATTTTGGAAAAGGAGTTTAATATGTGCATATCTAATTTCTATACAATTAATAATAATATACTTAGTAAGTTTCTATAATAAGTACGTATATATATGTATATAAAAGAAAATTAATGCAGAACTCGACGGAATGATTTGTAAAGAAAGAAACTAATAGGATTACAAAAAGCTCTAAACGCACATTATTTATTACTAATATAATGATTTTCACAATTAAGCTGGTACGACTTTATATCGCTTACTTCCTGCTATTCAAAATTATTTAAAATGAAAACATCGATAAATTTTTTAATGGGAAGTTCATATCTATTTTGGTATATATTTTTCATCTTGTCTTGTGTAAGGAGAAATAAAAGTGATTTAATGGCCTGTGTTATCCCCTTTAGAAATATGGCTACCACCTATCTATATTAATAGCAAAAAATAAAAGGAACTCCCCTATGTTTCTAAGCTCAGTTTATAGACTACAGAATTAAACTATCGAAGTAGCTGCTTCTCCCTGAATCTCTTAACCGAAATAACTCCTGCGTACAACGATCGAAAAATATAAGCTTTTAATATACAAACCAGGCAGATAGTCGACCTGCTTATGCTACATGTGACAAAATTTAAGATAAAATCGAAAAAAACGTGATTCCCTGTCTAACGATATTGTTAGCTGGAAATTGCGAAATACTTAATATTTGCACAAATTAATTTCTGAATGTTAAAAGTAATGAAACATAATGAATTGAATATAAGAAGTAACGGTAGCCACGTCGATATAACAAATAATTATAGTTCTATAAATTTTGAAGATATGAAAGCTAATATAAATTTTTAAAAATTTGTAAGTGTTACATTTCGCTCTATTTCTCTTTTCTTTTAGTATTTGAATATTAATTGCACAAGAAATTATTCATATTCATTGCGCAACAAATTATCCAACCATAAATCTTTTTGTAGTACGTGATCCTATTATTACAATATCTCGAGTATCGTAGTTACCTGTTAATCGACACCTGCTTAACCTGTTCAGAGACTACATCATCGAAGGGTAAACGTCGACCATTAACTTTACTATCCACCTCGAAATATGCAAAGCGGCATAAATCGCATCGTATCATCGAAACCTTCGTAAATAATTGTCATACTTCGTCCGTCTAAATTCGCTCTCTCACCTCTCACTTCCGATCATATTGAGTACATTATTATAACGACGAATAATTCTCTTCTATCGCTAAACATTATATATCTTTGACACTCAACAATATAATCCTTTAAACATTGAACCACGATATTTATTGACTCTTTGTAAAAGCTTCGCTTTTACTATCATCGCTATCGATAACAATAATTCCTAATTTAAAAAAAGTCAATAAAATAGATCATCATAGTTATGAATTATTCTTCTCTATTTTCAGTCTGTGAAAATGGAAGTAAAAGTATTAAACTTCGATAAAACGTCATATTAATCAGTCGTTGGAGATATCGAAAGAAGTAAACCGAAACTATAAATAAATATATGAATCGCTTACGTTATCGTATGCTTAGTGCGTAATTCTCTTACGTAATTAAAATTCTCAGAGATTTTCAATCTCACTTTAAATTCCATTGCCACGATGGTGGTAATGCTGAAAGGATTAAAACGACTAAAATATAGCAACAATCATGTTTTTAACAAAAATATTCTATATACCATCAATTAACGATCAACAAGTGAACGCAGAAAGAAGGATAGCGCTAATCATCCTTGCTTTAGCAAGATAATACTGTCTAAGAGCGCGTCATTTTTCCCCTTTCTCAGCACTTACAATTAGATCCGCTTCCTTCCCTTTTTAAATCCCCTCGACTTTCCAATTCCTCGAAATTTACGCTCTTGAACGATCACACTTATTCTCTCGATAAACGGTATAGCGTAACTGGTACTTAGATATGAAACATTTCACGAGTCAACATCGATAAAATACCGAACACTTACGTAACTTGTCGGATAACATCAAATATTCTACGATAAAATTGTCTAGTGGATTAATAGACATTTAGCCTGTATTTTTTTCCCTCTTTTTTTCTTTTTTTCTTTTTTTCTTTTTTTCTTCTTTTTTTTTTTTTTTTTTTTGTTTATGGCTAGTGATACGAGATTATATAGATGTAAATTACGACGAGGCGGAATTAACCGCGAACTCCTATTGATTTTGTCAGCTAAATTGAACATGCGCAATAACACGGAACGCTTAAATTGAACATGCGCAATAGCAGGGAACGCTTAAATTGAACATGCGCAATAGCACGGGAAGCTTAAATTGATCCGCTGTGCAAGGGAACAGTCTTAGATAAGCTACTGTACCGAACACTCACGGAACCTATCGGATAACATCAAATATTCTGCGATAAAATTGTCTAGTGGATTAATAGAGATTTAGCCTGTATTTTCTTTTCTTTTTTTTTTTTCTTTTCTTTTTTTTTTTTTTTTGGTTATGGCGAGTGATACGAGATTACATTGATGTGAATTACGACGAGGCGAAATTAACCGCGAACTCCTATTGATTTTGACAGTTAAATTGAACATGCGCAATAGCACGGAACGCTTAAATTGATCCGCTGTGCAAGTGAACATTATCTTAGATAAGATACTTTACACGGGAGCAATTGAATCGTTCAGTGATTTCCAACTGAAAAAGGTAAGGTCATTGCTATATCTTAATAATTTGTATAATGAAGCTTTAGCGTAGGTAGAGATAAATACGTAACTTTCCTCGCTAGAATACGTTACAATGTGTGTGTCCGTGTGTGAGATTTTTTTTTATCATTTTCTTTGTTTTCTTCGTGTTCTTATATATGTAAAATCGAAAGCAGTGGAGTAGCGTAATTTTCCCTAACGGTTTTACATCGCAGCGCGCGTGCGCAGAGTCGTGTCACAGTCTTTTCAGGCGGCATCTTCGTCACATTGACAGTCTTCTATCTGGTCGCGATCGATAAATTTTTTTTGGTCCTTTCCTTTTCTACATTTCATGCGATTCGCTATACCGATTACAAGTTTTCACATACTATCTTACAACGAAATAATGGCCATTGAATGTTAAACGACGATAATGGTTAAATATTCTTACCAGTCTACGTTGGAACTGGTGAAACTTGTAAAAAAAGAAAGCAGAATGTCAAACATCTTCTCTGGTAAAGTAAACGAGAATGAAAATGAAATTTAACAATTTTAAAATAATTTAATAAATTACAAAAATACTTTAATTGTCATATAATTAATCGTATATGCTATTGGAATGAAAGATATAATTTAATAGGATTGTGGTGTTCGAGTATATGAAAAAATATACTGATTATTCCTCTTTAAAAAAATAAATTCATAGGAATATCTCTCTTCTGTTGGAACTTTCAATGCCATTCTTCGTTCGACCGCCACCCGATCGATCATCGATCGTTATTGAACCTATCTGCGATATACAATTACCTGTTATTAGCGTGTTGTATCTTTGGCAATAAATTTTTAGGCGGACTCGTCATCAAAGGTGAAAGGAACATGTTAGATTTGCTGGATTGTGGTCGAACCGGTTTTCCTAGGATCCTTCAAGATTGACGGTCCAGGAAGGTTCTGAGTGATGACAGACGTGCTCGGGGGTTGTTCCATCATTGGATCACTGTCTATCAGGATTACGGTGTCTCTAGCGGTATTGTATTCTGCTGATGGCCCTACGTTAGAATTTATTTCATGAAACCTAGTAGATCTAGTAGGTTGTAACATATAAAATGTCTGATTTTATTGTATCAATGTTTCCTAAATTTTCCTATTTCAACAAATGTCTGTATCTTTGTACAATACAATACAACTGAAGGTTTTTTTTGTATCGTTTTAACTTTGTAATTTCTGCGTGTAGAAATGTGTTTCTCTTAGCGTTTGGTGAAGTGCGGAGTCGTTAAACATCGGACATTCTATATGATACAACACGATAAATATTTGCTTATATTAGTTCGTGTATGTACATATGCAAAGATTTGCTTGAAACTCTGTTTGGACTTCTCTAAATATGCATGACGTTATTCTACACATTGTACGCAATTTCTCTTGTTCCATTAACATCATGTTATGAAGCTATTAATTAACGTTGGCTTATATGCAAGAAATATACGTTATAGTTAGGATTTGCTTATCACAAGAGCAATAATTTCTCTATTATACGATGATAATTATATTAGGACAATTTGAATGTATCATTACATTCTTCGTAAAATTTTCCGAAAATGTTAGTCGTGAAAAGAATTCCTTCCGCAAAATATAATTAAGAACTAATGAAATACCATTGGGTGATTAATAATTAGCAATTATCCTAAATATATGTAAATCGATCGTTATAATCCTTCACTGATAAAATTGCCACTTGTCACTTAAAATTCTATCGACCTATTTAATACGATTATAAACTATTGACATTTTGTATTTGCATTTTGCATATCTGGTTTTGTCATAGATGCACGAACGTCCGCAGACTGCTCGTAACATTTGTGCTTTACAAATAAAACAATCGTGTATTTGCTAGCGTTTCATTCTATCAGAATTTGGTCGACAACTATACGACTGATATATTATAGTTTTAAAATACGAGGCACATATTTTCTGCAGCACCCTGCATATCCAACAATCGCGTATCCAGACGTATCTGATTATCGATCACCGTCAGCACACGATGTAAGCAGAGACCTCTACACAAATCCGAGATAATTTCGTTTAATATAAGAAAAACACCGTTTCCTTGTACCTGTACAGCGTTAACCTTCGCTCGGTCATAATGGCATCGAATGTCTATCATAGCTTATTATATTTAGATTAATTATTATCTGCTACCAGCCGAGTTAAATGCAATTAGAACCGAAACTGATGAAAATTGCGCCTCGTACGACCATGCATCCACCACGCCGCTCCACGCCGTGCCGTAACGTAATACACGTCCTGTCGGATGATGTTTACTTGCACACGACTGGAGCTTAATCAAGTCCTTGATTACCTGGCAGATCACCTGGCAGATCATCTGGTGTGTGAGTGATCGTTATCGACGGGATAGATAAATTCTTGGCCCCACGACCCCACTTAGAAGTAGGTTGTAAAAGCATCTTCGCGCGGCACCAAACATTATTCCCGTTGTTCTTCATTTGCCCTCTTCCTGATCTTTGCCATGACAGCCTGTCGTCGAGATCGTTGCCATTATTGCTCTCCTCGTCGTAGGTAGAACGATGACTCCGATTCCTCAGTTGATACTGTAATGAATAACGTATATATATATACGTATATATACCTGGGAATATTTTGATAATATTAGTGGAATTGTTGATAAAACTATTAGGATACCAAGGTTGAGCTATACGTATTTTAATTATTATGAGAAGCAAGAGTCCTTTTTTTCTCTTAATTCTGAAGCGTCATTTACTATGCGCATAGTTCATAGAAATATTAACACTTTATTGATCAGGCGGCTTTTGCTATAAATAAAAATTGCCACGCGACTGGAATGGAAGGATTTTTAGAAAATGAAAGAAAACATCGATGGTTCTTTATCGTGTATTTTAAATCAATCGAGATATTGATATTTTACTTCCTAAAATACTGCACTTACGCACTTTTTTCGAAGTGTCAAAGCATTTTCGATATTTGTTTAGATAGAAGGAGAATGTTTGTAAGGACGAATGAATGTAAAGGTAAATGATCGTAAAGACGGCGTGAAGTGTATAATATCTAGGGAGATACAATCTCCAAATCATTGCTGTCAGTGTATTGTCATTCAATGTAGCTATTATTACTTCGCTTTGTTATAACTTATATAAAATCATATAGTAACTACGCACAGAAGCTCTAACTCTAAACTGCTAATTTTCACGAAAAGGGGAAAAGACTTTCGACCGATATGATGACTGGTGCACCTAAGTACTTTGTTATATTAATATAACTGTTTCTGTGTTACAATCATACATGACAAAACACTCGAGAATTGAAAGAACTTCTGTCTATGCAATCAAGGACTCTTATAATCGGCGTGCCAATAATCAATATTCCAATAATCCACATTCTATTGTATGTACCAATCCTGAAACTCTCATTCAATTCCTCCGACTTCAAGAGACCAAATACTTTAAATGTTATCGTGTTCCTAAATTACTTTGTAAACGACGACACTCGTATTTCACCGCGAACAACGTCGAACGATTTAATTTTACTTACGAGAGCCACACCAATGATGACCAATATTGGTAGCATACTGATAATCCATCCAACAATGTTCGCCCATTTTGGATAAACGTAGTTATTGTATGTAAGCGGATGGTATTCGACCCAATTAGAAAATAGGATGAAGAAGATCGTAGCTGGTGTAATCACTTTCCACATCCATTTCCAGAAAAGTCTCCAGAAACGACTATGAGATCCGACCATCTGCTGCACGTCGTCGAGAAATCGATCCGCACCGTAGATCCAGCCGACCACGATACATTCGCTTATGGCGATGAATAACACCGCCCAATTCGCTGCGTACTTGTCCATCAAATGCAACCAGTACATACCAGACTGCAAGTGCAGCGAAATGTGACATTTTAATTAAGAGCATTCTTCTTCAAAAAAGTAAAATACTTTGTAATTTTTAATTTATATGTTATGGATCCGTAGAAAAATAAATGTGAAACTCTGTCTCATTTTTTTGTAACCTTTTACTTGGGAAAATAAATTATAACGTACATGGAACATATAAGCAGATTGAATATTGTGAAAGACGATAATTATTTTATTTATCGTACACTAATATTTCTAAGATACTTTAGGGTATAGGTAATAGATATATAAAAGGAGATAACAGCTACGAATAACACTAGAATATTCAGATTGTAAAGATAATAAGACGATGAAGTAAAAAGTAGTACAGTTTTATAAATGGACAGGCAGTTTATCTGTTAGCTTACGGCCATAATTTAAGATATACATAAATACACTCGAGAGCTCCATCTGATAAGTATCGCGTACTTGTTATATATTAGTAGATATAATTACGTTATCAAGTGACAAGATTATGCATTACAGATTATTAATTACAGAATATTAATATAATATGAAGTTACCTAGATATGTGAATTCGATATAATAATTAAAGCACATATATAATCGTAGGTTCCTAATATTATCTTCATCGATATAATAAATTTCTATAACTAATATAAAGCTTTTTATAATGATCACTTATTTTGAATTTAGTCGTGTATTACTTGGTATTTTTTAATCTTATAAATGAAAAGTGATTAAAGTTCGATGAATACAAGTTTCTAGTTATTAGTAACGTTTACGAATTCTTTTTTCTACGTTTGAAATTATTTACTTATCCTTTTTAGTATCAGTTGTAGAAAAGAAATATTCGCGGTTTCTTCTATGTACAATATAAACTTACATTGGTAGTGAAAATGAGACCACCGAGGTAACCGAATACAGATGTTGCCAGGACGACCCAAAATTTGTATTTTCTCAATACTGGAAAGCCATCGAGGATCGCTGTAGTAACAGTTTCTATCAGAGCGAGTTGAGAATCGAGACCCAAAGTGAACAGCATCATGAAGAAGAGCACCGACCAAAGTGATGCAAGTGGTAAACGAGTTACTGCCTATTTGTATGACATAAAAGTATATAATTAACACAGTATACTTTATATATGTAATGAATATATAAAATATATCTTTTAATGATTAATGTATGATAATGTTTATACAAATGTTTTAGTCTGATATATATTCTTAGATAGTATAACATTTAATATTAAAAGAATGTGTAGCTAATACACTGCAGCATAAAATGTAGCAGTAGAATAAAAAGTAAAATAACAAAACGATCAATGCTGTTACAGAGGTAGGTACTTTCGTTTTGTATGAAAATAAAGAAGTAATCTGATTTGTAATCCTAAAGTCTTTCAGTTCTCCCTATAATGTCGATTTCTAAAATTTACTTCAGTCTATCGTCTTTTACTTCTTTCATCGAATCTGTAGAAATGAATTGTATAAATACTACTGATACGTAATAAACATTGATTGCACAATAATTATTAGACTATGGTTGTTCATGTAAATTCGGATATTTATAAACACAATCAAGGAAAGATAGAATAGATAGATAAATCAAGGTCTACAGATATTATAACGAATAATTTACATCGAATATCATATATATTTTAGCGCACTACACATACACTTCTGCATGCTTAAATTTCCCTTAAATGTATAAACCGCAATCTAGTAATAATTACACGTATCATTCTAACAAATCTATCGAAATGTTAATCGAAATATTTTGAAGCGCGTGAAGAGCAAAGAAAAATAAATGAAACCAAGACACGATCCAAAGACACGATCAAATACATGATAAACTTTTAAAAAATATTCATCCAACATAATGTCACAAAAAAGAACTCGAGCCTGATCTAAAATAAGTTTACAAAAGGAAGAACGTTTTATGCTAATAATAATTCTATATTCACGTACCTCAGGATAGACAATGAAAGCCAGTCCAATACCCTGATCGACGACAGACGAGACAGGAACGCGAAACTCGTGAGCCAGGAATCCGATCACAGAAAAAATGAAAAGACCAGCGAAGAAGGACGTGACGAGATTGCCGATGGTGACGATCCACGCGTCCCTGTAGCAGTTGTTGTGGAATTTGTTGTAGGAGCTGAGCGTTATCAAACCACCCCAAGCAGGGCTCAAGGAGAAGAAAACCTGCACAGCCGCTTCGCCCCACACTTTCGCGGACAGTAGCCTTTTCCAATTGGGCATTAGATAAAAGAGAATGCCCTCCCGGGCGCCGGGAAGTAAAATCCCTCGAATGAAAAGAATGATCTACGAACAGAAAACAGACTTCTTCGTTTACAGCTCTCCGCGTTGGTTGGAATCAAAAAAGGTGTGTGGGGAAAATCATTCGATATGATAGGACGCGTATTAGCAGGAATTGAAAAAAGTAATCGCGATATTAACAAGTATGGAAAATAAGTCAGATTATAGAATTCCAGAAGAAAATAAAAATTCTAAAGAAGAGTTGATCAAAATTACGCTTACCAGAATGATGTGTGGAAAGAGAGCAGTGAAATATACAACCTTTCCTGAGTTTTGAACACCTTTGTACAGACAGAGGAAGACGATAACCCAAGTCAGCAGGAGAGTAATTGCCATCGGGTATCGAATTGAACCTATGTCGTCGATGCCGCTACTTAACCCCAACACTACAGTGCTGCGTAACGTATGATTGAAATGATATATTAGAAAAGTGGTTTAGTTCGCAACTAATAACTTTATTTTCTGAATTATTTCGCGTTTATCACTACTGAATCAATTACACGATACGAAGCATAATTCTTATTTTGTTAGATTTAATAGCAATACTTGTGAATGTACTCTACTTACATGAAATATTCCTCGGCATCTGATTTTTTAATTAAGGCACTGGTGATGTTTCCCACAGTCACATTACCAAAGACTATCTCAGTGGAATTGAAACATTTTGGGTCGAAGGTGTTCGTGGCTAGATCTACACATTGCGCTAAAGGTTCTGGCATGAAGCAGTCGCTGGTGCTCCATGGTGATCCGCACTTGCCCCATGGCAGATTATCATATTCTGTACAAACCGATTAATATTTCTTTATCGATATTAAACACTGATATTTTAATAATGTTCCCTTGGTCTAAGAGACGTGCAATGAATTATTTTTTATTGCCATCGTCGCTAAATAGATAGATTAACGACAACACAATTCGCAAATTGGTTGCAACATTCTCTGAGTAAACTAAAACGATCGCTATTTTCTCTGTCGATTGCTGTCGATTGCTGTCGATTGCTCTGCCTATCAAATTCGTCAAACACTAAAGCTACGTGTTAGAGCTCGTCGTTGGGCCGAGTTTATGACACGGCCAGGAATAATTGCTATTTTTGAGAGTTAGGACATTGCGATTCTACCATCTGGGTATCAACATGCAGATGGTGCACTGACACAGTAAGTGATGTAAATGATGTAACGCTATAAATTGAAATTTTAAGAAACACGTTGGCTGCCACGGTGGTCATCGCGTTACTGAGCTTTTTAGAACGATTGAAACAAGATCACAGACTTAAACATTTTCGACAGTGCGAATGATTTACATAACGCTGTCGAAAGAAGTGGGCAAATACGATATAATAGTTTGCAGAAATTAAATGTTTAATGATGTACTATATTTCAATCTAGAACCGCCCTCTAAAAGACACTTCGCGACTCCCTCCCGCTATACAAAACATTCCTCATAAGCCAATGAAAACATATTAAAATGATAGATATTTTAGAATATAAAACTAACTAAAAGTAACCTTGACAATCACCTAAAAACACTTCGCAACTCCGTTGTGGAATCTGGTACCTAACGATCTCCGTCAAATCTACTCAAACCCTACGAAACTTTCCACATGATCGAACCGACATCCATTCCCATAGCAAAACTTATCTGTTCCCTTTGTTCCCATACAAAATTCTTTAAACGCCAATCGATTAAGTAGCAACTTTTTCCTCGATACAGGTGGGTCTTCTGATAACCGAGGCGATATTCAGCGTTTCCGGCGAAGCGTATGTCGGCTGGAAGGTGTCCAGAGTCAATAGAGTAACGATTCACTGGATCCTGCACGCCACCGGTCTAGCATTAGTATTAGTCGGACTGATCATCATCGTGGTCAACAAGAACAACAACAATAATCCGCATTTTGTCACGCCTCACGCGATCCTCGGATTGGTCAGCATTATCTTGGCGTTTCTAACAGCTGCGTTCGGCATCGTCACCAACAATTCCAGGTGGCTGTATCCGCGTTTCAGGCCGGTTCTTCTGAAAATCATGCACGCGTTTGGTGGTATCATAGTCACGGTGCTCTTGCTTGCGACGTTGATCACGGGCACGTACACGAAATGGTGGCCTGGTGGCTATACTGGAAGAAGCTTGACGTTCACAGCGTTCTTCATCGCGGGTTTCTTCATCCTTCTGAAGCCGGTTCTAGGAGCTGTTTCGAGAAGCAGAGTGGTTTTCGGTCCGCCACCTGCTACCACCTAATTACTCTGTATAATATCGTATATTACTATAGCAAACGTCTACGTACTGTAGCAAAGGGAAACAATTTCAACGCTTTTATCCAGGATCAACGTACCTTCAACAACTTGACTACGAAGGCAGAGAATTTTAGATTTTCAAAGCCAATGAAATATGTTAAAGATTTATGAAGTACATGGTAAACGTGATGTACGTACTCGTCGATGAACGAGAAAGATTCTCATCCTTTTTGCATATGGGATAACTATAACAAAGCCTGAAGTAGATTCAAGAGCATGATTGTGTTCAGAGTTTGTTTGTAGTCTGTTCAATAAACGCGATTTATTTGTCTTACGTTACTCTAGATTCGATCAGAGATCAGCATAGCAATAGAGATCGATCTATAAAAATATTCTTATTGGATTAAGTATTTCGTGTCGATTACATTGACATAGATAAGACGCTTTTATCGTGTCACGTAGTAAGATAAGATTTAATCGAGTTAATTGCCACGATTGATTTTCGTTGAAACATCATAATCCAGATCTCTATAATTGAAATAGTTTTATTTTTTATGATTTCAAAATCCAAAGCTTTCTTCGTTATAAGAAAGGAAGAAATAACATTCTCTACTATTTAACGGCGTAGCAAGCATACTAGTATGGCATTAGTATAGCAGACAAAACGTATTAAATATATATTATCCGCTATAAATTTCACATTTTGAATTTTCATATATTTATTTTTTTAAAAAGTTGAAAATATGTATTTCTCGTACGTGAAGCAGGAAATGTACAGGATTTCTGATGAAGAAATAATTATTTTCTAAATCGTTCATTCTGAATTATTTATCATTCTGTTAACAATGTCAAAGGGTTAATCTACTTATAATTCAGACATTCCGTCCTCCGATGATTGTACAGCGATTACGACGACCAATTTTAAAGCTAGATTTAGATAATTTCTCTAATTCCTAAGATAATCGTCTCGATCGTTGTTAACGGTATCAAGATGATGTTCGATACTTTTCAAATATCCAGCTACAAAACTCTATTAATGCTAATCGTAAAATTCAAACTCAAGGCTTAAGTTAAAATAAACGAGTGATAATTTAAGTAAGCCATGTTTAACCAGATACTCGTAGAATTATTCATAAATGAACGAATAGAAAGATTTGTTATACCTCGATTGTGTTCATCGAACAGTTAATATGCCAAAAAAAAAAAAAAAAAAAGAAAGAAAACAAGAGAAGAGAAGGAAAGAAATGAAACGTTTATATAAATGCACCAAAAATGCTTGTAAACTCACCTGGCAAGAGAAAAACATATATTTTTAGATATATAAATAAGTAGTACATATAAGAAACGTTTACCAAAAAGATAATGCAGATTTGTAATATTAACTTATTAAGACATTATATAGTATCGTATAATATTATTTAAAAATAAAATATATATATTGAAATAATATTTGCTTGGACATTTAACATAAGATTATTAAATAAACGAATAGAGAAGACAATAGAGGCGGTGGCATTATCGTCAACCATATATATCAACACTTTATTAATTACACACGCATCATATATATATATATATATATATATATATATATATATATATATATATATATATGCATATGTATGTATATGTATATATATATATATATATATAGAATTTACATAATGTATATATTTCCGCAATGCAATGTACATGTATATTAATACAATTTCTTATCCTCGATATGATCTGATCGTCTCTTATATATCGTATTTTTTCCACTTTCTCTCATCTTTCCCCTTAATTTCTCCTTTTCTTGGACCAACTTCTAAAATTCCTCGTAATCGTCAACGTACGATAAACATCCGAAATCGAACCTAATCACGCGTAAAACGTCCTCTCGTAATCTGTTTGTGTGGATCATCGTTAACGTTGTGTAACAACACGTAATGTATTATATACATATATATATATGTATATATATATATATATGTACGTACATTCATGTTTGATGTACACATATACATACGTGTATACGTGTTTGCGTTTGCGTATTATTTAGGTGCACGTTTATTTGATATAGATAGAACACGACTTTGGATTTTTCGTTTAAATTGCTTTGTCGTATTCCTTCGGTAGCTTCACTGCCTTAGAAGTTACATGCGTTTGATCATGCATTCGTCTATACGTTTCCCGTATGCCTCTCTGTTTGGTTGAAAATATACAATTTGATTGAGGTATACGTTAATTCTAGTGAAAACAATAGGATCGATAGAATTAACTAAATCTAATTTAAAAGATTCTAAAATTTTTGCTAAGATACATGTGTGTTACGTAATCGACTTGTAGAATATATAAAAGCAACATTTGTAAACATCAGTTGTCAATTTTCGCAATTTTCTCTTATAGAAACATCGTCTTCTGTGTAGTTTTAGATTTGAAATATTTAAGGTCTACTAAATTAAAAATTTGTTTGTACGTATAATTTATCCAAGCGCTAAATGCAAAGATAATTAATCAAATCCAAGGAAACAAATCGTAAAATCTGAAATGTTTGTATATATATCTTGAAACAATGGTAACGTACGAAATAAAATTTTTATCATACAAAAGAATTTCTCTTCTTACACGTACATTGTGTATAACGTCCAATGGCAGAAGAAAATGGTATATTAACGCGAATAATGCGATATCTTCTAATAGCTGAAATAAAACCTGTAGCTGTAGCAACTATGAATTTCTAAAAATTTGATAAGTAATAGTATAAAGAAATGTCAGCATTTCTTATTGATCAATAGTATAAACTTATATTAACAAAATCACATGACAACAAGGAAACTGTAAAGTACCTTATAATGTAACTCGCAAAAATGAAATAAATACGAAGATTTACAAGAATTAGTTGAAGAAATGGAATTGAAAAGGTTTCTGAATCATAGGCTGATTTTAAAAGTAAACATTGAAATTTTCTGAGAGACACGAGTAGCGTATCAGAAGCAAACGTATTAAATCGCGGTTTTAATGCTATTTCTTCAACATCCAACGATTTTCCATAGACACATACTCGCTAACATACAACAATCTGTCTTATTAACGCGAACGAATATTAATCCTGTCGTTTCCCATGAAACATAACGCATCTGCTACCACCTAACACTATCCTCGCTCTCGAACGCTTTTCTCTTTCTCGATCAGCTCTAGGACATGTTACTTTGTACTGTTCGCTCTACTGGTTGCTCTTGGTGACGTAAAATCCGAAACATTACTCGGTAACCCTGAATTCACGTATCGAAATCTTCGCACGAACGATCCGCAGCAACTTAGAAACGAAATAGCCAAAGGAAGATTATTTTTCAGTTCGAGTACTTTGAGACGTAAATCGATAACCACTTACAAATCATATTAAATATCAAATAAGATTTTGTTGGAAATTATACAGAGAAGATAATTGCAATTATTTTCTTCTAATTATATTTAATTAATGAAATATTCAAACCATTTAAGCCACGAGTCTTTATACGTTTCATTGTAATAGCAACAAGGTTACCGCGTTATTACCGATAATTCTACGTCATCGAAATCTTAACCCTATCTAGGACAGTCGACCATGTGTCGAATACTTATCTATCAGTCACCCTTTCTTCCCACGAATCCCAAGCACTTTATATCTTCTCTTTTCTCTCGCGATTGTTTCTCAGTGCTCTTTTTAATCGCGTTTCTCGAGCTGGAAAAATCTATCCATCGATCGAACAATCATTCGTCAGGGTTCCCTTAAACGAAGAATTCTTGTTTCTTCTTTTCTTTTCTTTCTTTTTTTTTCTTTTTTGATTATGTCTCGGATATGGCTAGTTGGAGTGCGTTTCTCGCGTTCCTATCGGTATAGTTTCGTTTCTGTCTAATCCGAATATATCAGTACGTGTACCTTCATTCAGATTAATTAAGTTACTTGGATTTCAAGAGGATACTTGATGGAGAATGAAGGGAACGTATTTACGGATGTATGTAAAAAATTACAATTTTGGATTAGAAACATATATTTATAATAAATAAATTTTATATATACGAAATATAACAGAATGTAAAGTTTATAAGAAGAAGCATCGGTACATATCAGTAAGTTCTAAACAAAATTTAGAAGTAAGATTACATTATTTCTTTAAGTCAACGAACAACTGAAAGGTCTCGAGTTTGTTTTTAAAACCTGAAAGCATATTTAATTAAGTTTCGTTTGGTCAAGTAAATTCATTCGTATCGGTATGTGAAATATTGCTAATCATATGCTATCAAGAGTCTTTGGTAATTGATGAGAACAAGTATAGAAATTCGAGTAAAATAGATGAAAATTGCAGGCTGGTTTCGTATTACCCGAATTGAAATTTGTTGAATCGAAGTAAATTGACTAATCCAAACGAAGCTTATGCGGTTATTCTAATGCTTCTTCCCATTAAACGAATAGTAGCGGAAATATTTCGTTGAAAAGGAAATGAACGTTTCATCGAAAACGGACGGATCTTAATACAAACGATAGATTATTAAAATCTATGATACTTAATGGATAATTGTATACTTGATATTTTGATCACCGTGTTTTGTACGTATTCGTATGTTTGTAAAATGAAGGATCGAAAGAATTTCGAACATTCAATTAACTGAAAGACTAACTGGGATACAGAGTCTTTTGGGTTTCGATATTTGAACATGAATAGATTCGATTTTTGCCTACTTTATGTGAAGCTCTGAGTATTGACAACGACTAGATTTTAAAATGTTAATTAGGTCACCGAGAATACATCTTATACACCAATAGTGTGAATCCTCCTCCACTTGTTCATCTCTTTGAGCAAAGGATTAATGGCAAAGGACGAATATTTACTCTTAACGTCCACTTTGATTACTTACAAACCATATTGATCACAGATATAACGAGAACGATGCGATTTCTTACGAACGAGTCGTATAATTGCAGGAAGCTTCGAAATTTTCATCGCTTGCAAATTTCATGTTTACGTAAAACTCGTGAAACTTATTCTAATGAAAACGGTTTGCTGAAAGTTCCTGTAACCAGGAACCACCGTGTAAAAAAAAAAAGATTTTTAAGGGGCAAAGTTTCGCGGCAACTTGTATTTTTTCCTGTTCGTTGAATTTAACGTAAACAACAAGTCAAAGGATTGTAAAACGATACTCTAATTTTAGGTACGGTCATTTTATGCGCAAACGAAAAATACTTCGACGAAGCAACGAGGAGAACGAGACCAGTCAATTTGTGATAATAAAAATTGTGTACGTTACCAATGAACGCGAATACGTGGACTGTTAAGAATATAAAAAGTGGAGTTAGGCCCTTGTTACTCTAGAACAGTACACTTATACATATTTTCCGCACGTTTTTCGTCGTGTGCACTCACTCAACGAAACGCAGCGAAAAAAAAAAAAAAAAAAGAAATCGCATCACTGACTTAAACGTTTATTTTATAATTCCTATTTTTAGGTCTGAAATGATCCGAAACGCTTTCCTCGCTGAACCGTCAAACGACACAACCCTCTCCTCTTTCCTCCTTCTTCCCTCTTCGTTCTAAATACCCTTCCATCGTCTCAGTGTCTATGGTTCACACCTTAGACTAGGTGAAACCCTGAACAGTTTACGCAGTTGGAAAATAGATATTATAATTGATAACGGGAATTGGAGGCGTTATACACGCGGAAACATTCGACAGTCGATCTACGAGAAAATAGAGTTCTTTTTTTTTGTCTTTTTAAGTTTAACAAGGACAGATCAAGTGTTTGTCATCCTCCAACTGTGGATGCGATCGAATTGCAAGTTTAAGCGGGCGAAGTATTCGTTGGCTGAAAATATCGTACATAAAGGATCACGACCTTTTCCTTTCGTTTTTCTTCTTTTGTAATTTTGGAAAAGGAGTTTAATATGTGCATATCTAATTTCTATACAATTAATAATAATATACTTAGTAAGTTTCTATAATAAGTACGTATATATATGTATATAAAAGAAAATTAATGCAGAACTCGACGGAATGATTTGTAAAGAAAGAAACTAATAGGATTACAAAAAGCTCTAAACGCACATTATTTATTACTAATATAATGACTTTCACAATTAAGCTGGTACGACTTTATATCGCTTACTTCCTGCTATTCAAAATTATTTAAAATGAAAACATCGATAAATTTTTTAATGGGAAGTTCATATCTATTTTGGTATATATTTTTCATCTTGTCTTGTGTAAGGAGAAATAAAAGTGATTTAATGGCCTGTGTTATCCCCTTTAGAAATATGGCTACCACCTATCTATATTAATAGCAAAAAATAAAAGGAACTCCCCTATGTTTCTAAGCTCAGTTTATAGACTACAGAATTAAACTATCGAAGTAGCTGCTTCTCCCTGAATCTCTTAACCGAAATAACTCCTGCGTACAACGATCGAAAAATATAAGCTTTTAATATACAAACCAGGCAGATAGTCGACCTGCTTATGCTACATGTGACAAAATTTAAGATAAAATCGAAAAAAACGTGATTCCCTGTCTAACGATATTGTTAGCTGGAAATTGCGAAATACTTAATATTTGCACAAATTAATTTCTGAATGTTAAAAGTAATGAAACATAATGAATTGAATATAAGAAGTAACGGTAGCCACGTCGATATAACAAATAATTATAGTTCTATAAATTTTGAAGATATGAAAGCTAATATAAATTTTTAAAAATTTGTAAGTGTTACATTTCGCTCTATTTCTCTTTTCTTTTAGTATTTGAATATTAATTGCACAAGAAATTATTCATATTCATTGCGCAACAAATTATCCAACCATAAATCTTTTTGTAGTACGTGATCCTATTATTACAATATCTCGAGTATCGTAGTTACCTGTTAATCGACACCTGCTTAACCTGTTCAGAGACTACATCATCGAAGGGTAAACGTCGACCATTAACTTTACTATCCACCTCGAAATATGCAAAGCGGCATAAATCGCATCGTATCATCGAAACCTTCGTAAATAATTGTCATACTTCGTCCGTCTAAATTCGCTCTCTCACCTCTCACTTCCGATCATATTGAGTACATTATTATAACGACGAATAATTCTCTTCTATCGCTAAACATTATATATCTTTGACACTCAACAATATAATCCTTTAAACATTGAACCACGATATTTATTGACTCTTTGTAAAAGCTTCGCTTTTACTATCATCGCTATCGATAACAATAATTCCTAATTTAAAAAAAGTCAATAAAATAGATCATCATAGTTATGAATTATTCTTCTCTATTTTCAGTCTGTGAAAATGGAAGTAAAAGTATTAAACTTCGATAAAACGTCATATTAATCAGTCGTTGGAGATATCGAAAGAAGTAAACCGAAACTATAAATAAATATATGAATCGCTTACGTTATCGTATGCTTAGTGCGTAATTCTCTTACGTAATTAAAATTCTCAGAGATTTTCAATCTCACTTTAAATTCCATTGCCACGATGGTGGTAATGCTGAAAGGATTAAAACGACTAAAATATAGCAACAATCATGTTTTTAACAAAAATATTCTATATACCATCAATTAACGATCAACAAGTGAACGCAGAAAGAAGGATAGCGCTAATCATCCTTGCTTTAGCAAGATAATACTGTCTAAGAGCGCGTCATTTTTCCCCTTTCTCAGCACTTACAATTAGATCCGCTTCCTTCCCTTTTTAAATCCCCTCGACTTTCCAATTCCTCGAAATTTACGCTCTTGAACGATCACACTTATTCTCTCGATAAACGGTATAGCGTAACTGGTACTTAGATATGAAACATTTCACGAGTCAACATCGATAAAATACCGAACACTTACGTAACTTGTCGGATAACATCAAATATTCTACGATAAAATTGTCTAGTGGATTAATAGACATTTAGCCTGTATTTTTTTCCCTCTTTTTTTCTTTTTTTCTTTTTTTCTTTTTTTCTTCTTTTTTTTTTTTTTTTTTTTGTTTATGGCTAGTGATACGAGATTATATAGATGTAAATTACGACGAGGCGGAATTAACCGCGAACTCCTATTGATTTTGTCAGCTAAATTGAACATGCGCAATAACACGGAACGCTTAAATTGAACATGCGCAATAGCAGGGAACGCTTAAATTGAACATGCGCAATAGCACGGGAAGCTTAAATTGATCCGCTGTGCAAGGGAACAGTCTTAGATAAGCTACTGTACCGAACACTCACGGAACCTATCGGATAACATCAAATATTCTGCGATAAAATTGTCTAGTGGATTAATAGAGATTTAGCCTGTATTTTCTTTTCTTTTTTTTTCTTTTTTTTTTTCTTTTCTTTTTTTTTTTTTTTTGGTTATGGCGAGTGATACGAGATTACATTGTGCGCGTCATTTTTCCCCTTTCTCAGCACTTACAATTAGATCCGCTTCCTTCCCTTTTTAAATCCCCTCGACTTTCCAATTCCTCGAAATTTACGCTCTTGAACGATCACACTTATTCTCTCGATAAACGGTATAACGTAACTGGTACTTAGATATGAAACATTTCACGAGTCAACATCGATAAAATACCGAACACTTACGTAACTTGTCGGATAACATCAAATATTCTACGATAAAATTGTCTAGTGGATTAATAGACATTTAGCCTGTATTTTTTTCCCTCTTTTTTTCTTTTTTTCTTCTTTTTTTTTTTTCTTCTTTTTTTTTTTTTTTTTTTTGTTTATGGCTAGTGATACGAGATTATATAGATGTAAATTACGACGAGGCGAAATTAACCGCGAACTCCTATTGATTTTGTCAGCTAAATTGAACATGCGCAATAACACGGAACGCTTAAATTGAACATGCGCAATAGCACGGGAAGCTTAAATTGATCCGCTGTGCAAGGGAACAGTCTTAGATAAGCTACTGTACCGAACACTCACGGAACCTATCGGATAACATCAAATATTCTGCGATAAAATTGTCTAGTGGATTAATAGAGATTTAGCCTGTATTTTCTTTTCTTTTTTTTTTTTCTTTTCTTTTTTTTTTTTTTTGGTTATGGCGAGTGATACGAGATTACATTGATGTGAATTACGACGAGGCGAAATTAACCGCGAACTCCTATTGATTTTGACAGTTAAATTGAACATGCGCAATAGCACGGAACGCTTAAATTGATCCGCTGTGCAAGTGAACATTATCTTAGATAAGATACTTTACACGGGAGCAATTGAATCGTTCAGTGATTTCCAACTGAAAAAGGTAAGGTCATTGCTATATCTTAATAATTTGTATAATGAAGCTTTAGCGTAGGTAGAATACGTTACAATGTGTGTGTCCGTGTGTGAGATTTTTTTTTATCATTTTCTTTGTTTTCTTCGTGTTCTTATATATGTAAAATCGAAAGCAGTGGAGTAGCGTAATTTTCCCTAACGGTTTTACATCGCAGCGCGCGTGCGCAGAGTCGTGTCACAGTCTTTTCAGGCGGCATCTTCGTCACATTGACAGTCTTCTATCTGGTCGCGATCGATAAATTTTTTTTGGTCCTTTCCTTTTCTACATTTCATGCGATTCGCTATACCGATTACAAGTTTTCACATACTATCTTACAACGAAATAATGGCCATTGAATGTTAAACGACGATAATGGTTAAATATTCTTACCAGTCTACGTTGGAACTGGTGAAACTTGTAAAAAAAGAAAGCAGAATGTCAAACATCTTCTCTGGTAAAGTAAACGAGAATGAAAATGAAATTTAACAATTTTAAAATAATTTAATAAATTACAAAAATACTTTAATTGTCATATAATTAATCGTATATGCTATTGGAATGAAAGATATAATTTAATAGGATTGTGGTGTTCGAGTATATGAAAAAATATACTGATTATTCCTCTTTAAAAAAATAAATTCATAGGAATATCTCTCTTCTGTTGGAACTTTCAATGCCATTCTTCGTTCGACCGCCACCCGATCGATCATCGATCGTTATTGAACCTATCTGCGATATACAATTACCTGTTATTAGCGTGTTGTATCTTTGGCAATAAATTTTTAGGCGGACTGGTCATCAAAGGTGAAAGGAACATGTTAGATTTGCTGGATTGTGGTCGAACCGGTTTTCCTAGGATCCTTCAAGATTGACGGTCCAGGAAGGTTCTGAGTGATGACAGACGTGCTCGGGGGTTGTTCCATCATTGGATCACTGTCTATCAGGATTACGGTGTCTCTAGCGGTATTGTATTCTGCTGATGGCCCTACGTTAGAATTTATTTCATGAAACCTAGTAGATCTAGTAGGTTGTAACATATAAAATGTCTGATTTTATTGTATCAATGTTTCCTAAATTTTCCTATTTCAACAAATGTCTGTATCTTTGTACAATACAATACAACTGAAGGTTTTTTTTGTATCGTTTTAACTTTGTAATTTCTGCGTGTAGAAATGTGTTTCTCTTAGCGTTTGGTGAAGTGCGGAGTCGTTAAACATCGGACATTCTATATGATACAACACGATAAATATTTGCTTATATTAGTTCGTGTATGTACATATGCAAAGATTTGCTTGAAACTCTGTTTGGACTTCTCTAAATATGCATGACGTTATTCTACACATTGTACGCAATTTCTCTTGTTCCATTAACATCATGTTATGAAGCTATTAATTAACGTTGGCTTATATGCAAGAAATATACGTTATAGTTAGGATTTGCTTATCACAAGAGCAATAATTTCTCTATTATACGATGATAATTATATTAGGACAATTTGAATGTATCATTACATTCTTCGTAAAATTTTCCGAAAATGTTAGTCGTGAAAAGAATTCCTTCCGCAAAATATAATTAAGAACTAATGAAATACCATTGGGTGATTAATAATTAGCAATTATCCTAAATATATGTAAATCGATCGTTATAATCCTTCACTGATAAAATTGCCACTTGTCACTTAAAATTCTATCGACCTATTTAATACGATTATAAACTATTGACATTTTGTATTTGCATTTTGCATATCTGGTTTTGTCATAGATGCACGAACGTCCGCAGACTGCTCGTAACATTTGTGCTTTACAAATAAAACAATCGTGTATTTGCTAGCGTTTCATTCTATCAGAATTTGGTCGACAACTATACGACTGATATATTATAGTTTTAAAATACGAGGCACATATTTTCTGCAGCACCCTGCATATCCAACAATCGCGTATCCAGACGTATCTGATTATCGATCACCGTCAGCACACGATGTAAGCAGAGACCTCTACACAAATCCGAGATAATTTCGTTTAATATAAGAAAAACACCGTTTCCTTGTACCTGTACAGCGTTAACCTTCGCTCGGTCATAATGGCATCGAATGTCTATCATAGCTTATTATATTTAGATTAATTATTATCTGCTACCAGCCGAGTTAAATGCAATTAGAACCGAAACTGATGAAAATTGCGCCTCGTACGACCATGCATCCACCACGCCGCTCCACGCCGTGCCGTAACGTAATACACGTCCTGTCGGATGATGTTTACTTGCACACGACTGGAGCTTAATCAAGTCCTTGATTACCTGGCAGATCACCTGGCAGATCATCTGGTGTGTGAGTGATCGTTATCGACGGGATAGATAAATTCTTGGCCCCACGACCCCACTTAGAAGTAGGTTGTAAAAGCATCTTCGCGCGGCACCAAACATTATTCCCGTTGTTCTTCATTTGCCCTCTTCCTGATCTTTGCCATGACAGCCTGTCGTCGAGATCGTTGCCATTATTGCTCTCCTCGTCGTAGGTAGAACGATGACTCCGATTCCTCAGTTGATACTGTAATGAATAACGTATATATATATACGTATATATACCTGGGAATATTTTGATAATATTAGTGGAATTGTTGATAAAACTATTAGGATACCAAGGTTGAGCTATACGTATTTTAATTATTATGAGAAGCAAGAGTCCTTTTTTTCTCTTAATTCTGAAGCGTCATTTACTATGCGCATAGTTCATAGAAATATTAACACTTTATTGATCAGGCGGCTTTTGCTATAAATAAAAATTGCCACGCGACTGGAATGGAAGGATTTTTAGAAAATGAAAGAAAACATCGATGGTTCTTTATCGTGTATTTTAAATCAATCGAGATATTGATATTTTACTTCCTAAAATACTGCACTTACGCACTTTTTTCGAAGTGTCAAAGCATTTTCGATATTTGTTTAGATAGAAGGAGAATGTTTGTAAGGACGAATGAATGTAAAGGTAAATGATCGTAAAGACGGCGTGAAGTGTATAATATCTAGGGAGATACAATCTCCAAATCATTGCTGTCAGTGTATTGTCATTCAATGTAGCTATTATTACTTCGCTTTGTTATAACTTATATAAAATCATATAGTAACTACGCACAGAAGCTCTAACTCTAAACTGCTAATTTTCACGAAAAGGGGAAAAGACTTTCGACCGATATGATGACTGGTGCACCTAAGTACTTTGTTATATTAATATAACTGTTTCTGTGTTACAATCATACATGACAAAACACTCGAGAATTGAAAGAACTTCTGTCTATGCAATCAAGGACTCTTATAATCGGCGTGCCAATAATCAATATTCCAATAATCCACATTCTATTGTATGTACCAATCCTGAAACTCTCATTCAATTCCTCCGACTTCAAGAGACCAAATACTTTAAATGTTATCGTGTTCCTAAATTACTTTGTAAACGACGACACTCGTATTTCACCGCGAACAACGTCGAACGATTTAATTTTACTTACGAGAGCCACACCAATGATGACCAATATTGGTAGCATACTGATAATCCATCCAACAATGTTCGCCCATTTTGGATAAACGTAGTTATTGTATGTAAGCGGATGGTATTCGACCCAATTAGAAAATAGGATGAAGAAGATCGTAGCTGGTGTAATCACTTTCCACATCCATTTCCAGAAAAGTCTCCAGAAACGACTATGAGATCCGACCATCTGCTGCACGTCGTCGAGAAATCGATCCGCACCGTAGATCCAGCCGACCACGATACATTCGCTTATGGCGATGAATAACACCGCCCAATTCGCTGCGTACTTGTCCATCAAATGCAACCAGTACATACCAGACTGCAAGTGCAGCGAAATGTGACATTTTAATTAAGAGCATTCTTCTTCAAAAAAGTAAAATACTTTGTAATTTTTAATTTATATGTTATGGATCCGTAGAAAAATAAATGTGAAACTCTGTCTCATTTTTTTGTAACCTTTTACTTGGGAAAATAAATTATAACGTACATGGAACATATAAGCAGATTGAATATTGTGAAAGACGATAATTATTTTATTTATCGTACACTAATATTTCTAAGATACTTTAGGGTATAGGTAATAGATATATAAAAGGAGATAACAGCTACGAATAACACTAGAATATTCAGATTGTAAAGATAATAAGACGATGAAGTAAAAAGTAGTACAGTTTTATAAATGGACAGGCAGTTTATCTGTTAGCTTACGGCCATAATTTAAGATATACATAAATACACTCGAGAGCTCCATCTGATAAGTATCGCGTACTTGTTATATATTAGTAGATATAATTACGTTATCAAGTGACAAGATTATGCATTACAGATTATTAATTACAGAATATTAATATAATATGAAGTTACCTAGATATGTGAATTCGATATAATAATTAAAGCACATATATAATCGTAGGTTCCTAATATTATCTTCATCGATATAATAAATTTCTATAACTAATATAAAGCTTTTTATAATGATCACTTATTTTGAATTTAGTCGTGTATTACTTGGTATTTTTTAATCTTATAAATGAAAAGTGATTAAAGTTCGATGAATACAAGTTTCTAGTTATTAGTAACGTTTACGAATTCTTTTTTCTACGTTTGAAATTATTTACTTATCCTTTTTAGTATCAGTTGTAGAAAAGAAATATTCGCGGTTTCTTCTATGTACAATATAAACTTACATTGGTAGTGAAAATGAGACCACCGAGGTAACCGAATACAGATGTTGCCAGGACGACCCAAAATTTGTATTTTCTCAATACTGGAAAGCCATCGAGGATCGCTGTAGTAACAGTTTCTATCAGAGCGAGTTGAGAATCGAGACCCAAAGTGAACAGCATCATGAAGAAGAGCACCGACCAAAGTGATGCAAGTGGTAAACGAGTTACTGCCTATTTGTATGACATAAAAGTATATAATTAACACAGTATACTTTATATATGTAATGAATATATAAAATATATCTTTTAATGATTAATGTATGATAATGTTTATACAAATGTTTTAGTCTGATATATATTCTTAGATAGTATAACATTTAATATTAAAAGAATGTGTAGCTAATACACTGCAGCATAAAATGTAGCAGTAGAATAAAAAGTAAAATAACAAAACGATCAATGCTGTTACAGAGGTAGGTACTTTCGTTTTGTATGAAAATAAAGAAGTAATCTGATTTGTAATCCTAAAGTCTTTCAGTTCTCCCTATAATGTCGATTTCTAAAATTTACTTCAGTCTATCGTCTTTTACTTCTTTCATCGAATCTGTAGAAATGAATTGTATAAATACTACTGATACGTAATAAACATTGATTGCACAATAATTATTAGACTATGGTTGTTCATGTAAATTCGGATATTTATAAACACAATCAAGGAAAGATAGAATAGATAGATAAATCAAGGTCTACAGATATTATAACGAATAATTTACATCGAATATCATATATATTTTAGCGCACTACACATACACTTCTGCATGCTTAAATTTCCCTTAAATGTATAAACCGCAATCTAGTAATAATTACACGTATCATTCTAACAAATCTATCGAAATGTTAATCGAAATATTTTGAAGCGCGTGAAGAGCAAAGAAAAATAAATGAAACCAAGACACGATCCAAAGACACGATCAAATACATGATAAACTTTTAAAAAATATTCATCCAACATAATGTCACAAAAAAGAACTCGAGCCTGATCTAAAATAAGTTTACAAAAGGAAGAACGTTTTATGCTAATAATAATTCTATATTCACGTACCTCAGGATAGACAATGAAAGCCAGTCCAATACCCTGATCGACGACAGACGAGACAGGAACGCGAAACTCGTGAGCCAGGAATCCGATCACAGAAAAAATGAAAAGACCAGCGAAGAAGGACGTGACGAGATTGCCGATGGTGACGATCCACGCGTCCCTGTAGCAGTTGTTGTGGAATTTGTTGTAGGAGCTGAGCGTTATCAAACCACCCCAAGCAGGGCTCAAGGAGAAGAAAACCTGCACAGCCGCTTCGCCCCACACTTTCGCGGACAGTAGCCTTTTCCAATTGGGCATTAGATAAAAGAGAATGCCCTCCCGGGCGCCGGGAAGTAAAATCCCTCGAATGAAAAGAATGATCTACGAACAGAAAACAGACTTCTTCGTTTACAGCTCTCCGCGTTGGTTGGAATCAAAAAAGGTGTGTGGGGAAAATCATTCGATATGATAGGACGCGTATTAGCAGGAATTGAAAAAAGTAATCGCGATATTAACAAGTATGGAAAATAAGTCAGATTATAGAATTCCAGAAGAAAATAAAAATTCTAAAGAAGAGTTGATCAAAATTACGCTTACCAGAATGATGTGTGGAAAGAGAGCAGTGAAATATACAACCTTTCCTGAGTTTTGAACACCTTTGTACAGACAGAGGAAGACGATAACCCAAGTCAGCAGGAGAGTAATTGCCATCGGGTATCGAATTGAACCTATGTCGTCGATGCCGCTACTTAACCCCAACACTACAGTGCTGCGTAACGTATGATTGAAATGATATATTAGAAAAGTGGTTTAGTTCGCAACTAATAACTTTATTTTCTGAATTATTTCGCGTTTATCACTACTGAATCAATTACACGATACGAAGCATAATTCTTATTTTGTTAGATTTAATAGCAATACTTGTGAATGTACTCTACTTACATGAAATATTCCTCGGCATCTGATTTTTTAATTAAGGCACTGGTGATGTTTCCCACAGTCACATTACCAAAGACTATCTCAGTGGAATTGAAACATTTTGGGTCGAAGGTGTTCGTGGCTAGATCTACACATTGCGCTAAAGGTTCTGGCATGAAGCAGTCGCTGGTGCTCCATGGTGATCCGCACTTGCCCCATGGCAGATTATCATATTCTGTACAAACCGATTAATATTTCTTTATCGATATTAAACACTGATATTTTAATAATGTTCCCTTGGTCTAAGAGACGTGCAATGAATTATTTTTTATTGCCATCGTCGCTAAATAGATAGATTAACGACAACACAATTCGCAAATTGGTTGCAACATTCTCTGAGTAAACTAAAACGATCGCTATTTTCTCTGTCGATTGCTGTCGATTGCTGTCGATTGCTCTGCCTATCAAATTCGTCAAACACTAAAGCTACGTGTTAGAGCTCGTCGTTGGGCCGAGTTTATGACACGGCCAGGAATAATTGCTATTTTTGAGAGTTAGGACATTGCGATTCTACCATCTGGGTATCAACATGCAGATGGTGCACTGACACAGTAAGTGATGTAAATGATGTAACGCTATAAATTGAAATTTTAAGAAACACGTTGGCTGCCACGGTGGTCATCGCGTTACTGAGCTTTTTAGAACGATTGAAACAAGATCACAGACTTAAACATTTTCGACAGTGCGAATGATTTACATAACGCTGTCGAAAGAAGTGGGCAAATACGATATAATAGTTTGCAGAAATTAAATGTTTAATGATGTACTATATTTCAATCTAGAACCGCCCTCTAAAAGACACTTCGCGACTCCCTCCCGCTATACAAAACATTCCTCATAAGCCAATGAAAACATATTAAAATGATAGATATTTTAGAATATAAAACTAACTAAAAGTAACCTTGACAATCACCTAAAAACACTTCGCAACTCCGTTGTGGAATCTGGTACCTAACGATCTCCGTCAAATCTACTCAAACCCTACGAAACTTTCCACATGATCGAACCGACATCCATTCCCATAGCAAAACTTATCTGTTCCCTTTGTTCCCATACAAAATTCTTTAAACGCCAATCGATTAAGTAGCAACTTTTTCCTCGATACAGGTGGGTCTTCTGATAACCGAGGCGATATTCAGCGTTTCCGGCGAAGCGTATGTCGGCTGGAAGGTGTCCAGAGTCAATAGAGTAACGATTCACTGGATCCTGCACGCCACCGGTCTAGCATTAGTATTAGTCGGACTGATCATCATCGTGGTCAACAAGAACAACAACAATAATCCGCATTTTGTCACGCCTCACGCGATCCTCGGATTGGTCAGCATTATCTTGGCGTTTCTAACAGCTGCGTTCGGCATCGTCACCAACAATTCCAGGTGGCTGTATCCGCGTTTCAGGCCGGTTCTTCTGAAAATCATGCACGCGTTTGGTGGTATCATAGTCACGGTGCTCTTGCTTGCGACGTTGATCACGGGCACGTACACGAAATGGTGGCCTGGTGGCTATACTGGAAGAAGCTTGACGTTCACAGCGTTCTTCATCGCGGGTTTCTTCATCCTTCTGAAGCCGGTTCTAGGAGCTGTTTCGAGAAGCAGAGTGGTTTTCGGTCCGCCACCTGCTACCACCTAATTACTCTGTATAATATCGTATATTACTATAGCAAACGTCTACGTACTGTAGCAAAGGGAAACAATTTCAACGCTTTTATCCAGGATCAACGTACCTTCAACAACTTGACTACGAAGGCAGAGAATTTTAGATTTTCAAAGCCAATGAAATATGTTAAAGATTTATGAAGTACATGGTAAACGTGATGTACGTACTCGTCGATGAACGAGAAAGATTCTCATCCTTTTTGCATATGGGATAACTATAACAAAGCCTGAAGTAGATTCAAGAGCATGATTGTGTTCAGAGTTTGTTTGTAGTCTGTTCAATAAACGCGATTTATTTGTCTTACGTTACTCTAGATTCGATCAGAGATCAGCATAGCAATAGAGATCGATCTATAAAAATATTCTTATTGGATTAAGTATTTCGTGTCGATTACATTGACATAGATAAGACGCTTTTATCGTGTCACGTAGTAAGATAAGATTTAATCGAGTTAATTGCCACGATTGATTTTCGTTGAAACATCATAATCCAGATCTCTATAATTGAAATAGTTTTATTTTTTATGATTTCAAAATCCAAAGCTTTCTTCGTTATAAGAAAGGAAGAAATAACATTCTCTACTATTTAACGGCGTAGCAAGCATACTAGTATGGCATTAGTATAGCAGACAAAACGTATTAAATATATATTATCCGCTATAAATTTCACATTTTGAATTTTCATATATTTATTTTTTTAAAAAGTTGAAAATATGTATTTCTCGTACGTGAAGCAGGAAATGTACAGGATTTCTGATGAAGAAATAATTATTTTCTAAATCGTTCATTCTGAATTATTTATCATTCTGTTAACAATGTCAAAGGGTTAATCTACTTATAATTCAGACATTCCGTCCTCCGATGATTGTACAGCGATTACGACGACCAATTTTAAAGCTAGATTTAGATAATTTCTCTAATTCCTAAGATAATCGTCTCGATCGTTGTTAACGGTATCAAGATGATGTTCGATACTTTTCAAATATCCAGCTACAAAACTCTATTAATGCTAATCGTAAAATTCAAACTCAAGGCTTAAGTTAAAATAAACGAGTGATAATTTAAGTA